>NC_088257.1:6337500-11337500 GCF_036013445.1 Caloenas nicobarica
GATATAATTGCCATGTTACCAAAAGGTCAAGGGATGGTTGCAACACCAGTAAAACATACACACTGAGAATGCCTAGGACTTTTGGATGGCTGCAACGTTTCACAGATGCATCTCCCCCAGTCACGGAAAACATTGCATGAGCCTGGATGCTGAGCAGACTCTACCATTCAGAAAGGAGACCAGTGATCCAGATTTAGGACAGCCTGCAAATCCAAACTGTGCTGCAGTCTGCCTTCAGACCTGCTCACACACATCTCACTGATTTCGGTGGTAAACGTCTGAGGGAACACCTTGACCCAGGATGTGCAGCAGTGAGTTTTACAAGCTCTGCACACAGGCACAGTTTGTTTCTGAGTGCTGGGTATCAGGTGCAATGCTGGTGTAGACATTGCATGAAAAAGAGGAAGAAAGCTAAGCACAGTGAGGCACAAACGTGAGGGGGCTTTAAAAAGCATGGAAGAGATGAAGGGCTGAACCGTCCACCAACAGACCATGAATATCAATAAAACAGATCTTGAAAAAGTTCAAGGACCTTGCAGCTCCCATCTCAGAGAATTTGTGCACATAGGACTCCGCAGCACACCAACAAGTCCTCACCAAGAGGACTGTTTTCTTATTATGCAATTCTAAAAAGGCCTGACTGTGAGCAAGATGGATGCGCTGACCTCCACAAGACTGTGACAGCTCTGCCTGTCAGGATCCCATCCGAGCACTGAAGCCTTCACAAGGACTGGAAGCCTCCTTCAGGCAGAATCCAGCCTTCAAAAAGCAAAATCTAGATGCAGCCAAACTTGCTACCAGTCCAAGAGAAGGCAAAGGTGTAGATTTGAAGATGGCTGAATATTTTTCCTTTTTTACTGTAACAGCATTGTGGTCAGACTCTAACTTTGGTTGTATCTAAAGCCAATGGAAACATGTGAGTGTAGCTCCAGAAAGAATTTGACACCAAGTAAATCGTATTAATTTCTGTCTTCTGTAACAGAACACAGGTTAATTAGTACTCTGATGTTTGAACCATCTGCAAAAGATTAGTTAACTAATGAGCCAAAATACATTGCAGCTTCTATGCGGGTACAAGGTGTTAACAAAGTAAATGCATTGCAGTGTCCCTGAGCACAATATTAGCCATATGATTTCTGGGGCCATGTGCTAAGCATTATGTGTTATCTTTCCTAGGAAACTTCATTTCAGCTAATTGTCTCTCTTCAGTTCATGGAGAGTACACAGAACAAGCTGTACTTCATCTTGAGTGTATTTTGATGAAAGACTGAGAGGTTTGGGGCCCTGAAAGAAGGTTGGTTTTTAACAGGGAAAGTTTTGTGTTTATTCATAGATCCTAGGAAAACCAACTTGTATTTTAGGGAACTTTAATGTCACTATGGCTGCCCTGAGGAACTTGCCCTCCCAGATCTCCATCTCAAAAACATCCCTATTCCAGACTAACATGGGATTTCTTGGGTTTTCTTCCCTCTGTTTTGGATAATTTGGCTTTTTGCCCTCTTTTTGATCACTTGTCCAACAGTGGAGAAGAGGTTCTTCCAGGTAAATGGATGGGTTTTGCAGCTGCACGAATATCTCGTGTCATACAGGATCACACCTGGAACTAGCTGGTGTTGAAAGGTGCAATTTCTGTCCTCCCATCATTGGCCTTCTCAGCCATGCCTAAATGCAACTGAATTTTAACATCTGGAGGCCAAAAGATATTCAAAGCCAGATTCACCTAGGAGGAAGAAGCAAGCTCTTTTAGCAGCTCAAGAGATCTAACTGATGGCCTGAGCAGGATGTTTGCACCTGCTAAATCATCTATTTCTAGATTTTCAACCTTGTTTTCATTAATCTGTGGCAATATCCTGGGCACTATGTTTCCATGTAGAAGCAAGAAAAACAATGGCAAACTCTCATTTAACATCTCTCTAGGATCCTTTCCTCATCAGCTATCCTAAGCGCAAGCAAACCGGTCTAGCTACAAAAAGGACAGGTTGCATTAAAAAAAAAAATGCAGCCCAGCTTCTAAAACACACGTGATTTAAGACAGGCCTGGCTCACATGTACCTCCAAACCCGGCTCAGAGCTTTTACTCTGTGGATGGAAGCGAGTGAAGATGAAGCCTGAATAAGAGACAGGCTGACCGTGCTACACAGGTGCCTCACGAATGTCACCTTGCTCAGGGCAACCTCTCACGTGCAGGACCCCACGGGGAAAACAGACACTACGTGATGACTGTAGGAAACTACTAAGATTAAAACAATTAAAATGACAGGAACAAAACAAACATAATGGGACAAAAACTGACAGCAACTGTTCCAAAGAAACACCATCAGATGGAAAATCAAGCATTCCTCCTTTGCCCATAAGGCCCATAAGAAATTTGTTCTACATGCAGCCGGGATGAAGAAGAGGAAACAAAAAGAAATGTTAGGAATTTTTGGAATCATGCCTAGCAGAGGGATGTTTGGAGCTGCAAAATTAAAATGATTGATGTAATTTTATTTTTTATTGTTGATTTTTCTTAGAAGTATGATAAACGGCTCCTTCACATGCCCACAATTACAAGACAGGTAGGATGTTCCTGTTTGTTTGTTTTCATAATATCAAAATTAGGATAGAAGATTGATGTTTAAATAAATAAATAGCATCAACCCTTTATTCTAATTTCCATATTTGCAAGACGGAAAACAAACACTGGAGAGAGTGCAACAGAAAACATCTCAAAGCTGTGAGAACATATCCATCTTCATTTGGAGGGTCCCGAGTCATTTCAGAGCCTGAACCACACTGGATGCAAGAATTGCCTTCTGGACCACCTGCAATGCATTCATGAGCTTCTCTAAAGATACTGCTGATGTGGGAAGACCTGAATCTAATTTGAACTGACTTAATAAATGTAGTAATCCAAATCCTTGGGCCTCATCCACTATTATTTGATACATTTTTGATTCTTCAGGTTGGCTTTTGCTCAGGAGCTGTGTGACCAGACAAATCCATCAGCAAATACGCAGCTGGTTTCTAGTAATCCAGAGACCAGGGACTAAACCTCTGCATTGTGTTATGTTAGCAAGCAAGTATAAGGCCACACATAAGATTTTGGTCAAAATATTTTGATTAAAATGTGTTAAATAAATAACTAAATCAGTTGGAGCACGAATCACATTACTTAAACCTATGGTTTCTGAGGGTTTACTAGTCCCGCTAAATCCTTGCAACTCATATTCTTCACAATTGTAATGTGAGGAGATTGTACGGCTGCTGCTAAAAGGAACTGCACCTCTCATGCGACAGACCCCCATCCCAGTTTGCAGCTCGTGGTAATGCTGCTCTGAGCAGATCGGTTTGCACGATGCACTTTGTGGGAACCAGCTCACGTCCAGGAGTACGGCCATGTGCAGGGCCCAAGCTCTGCTACTAACTCAGATCTGGGTCTGTACTTTTTGAGGGTTCTTCTTTTTAAAGGAAGGTCTCTGAAGATATTAATATTTCACATGACAGTAGGCAAAGGCATGTGACAGATGCAGCTCTGGGCTCAGAAATGCAGGATTTGTGCCCCTTCGGACTTGCCATAAATTGGGTGCTCGCCAGGATCTGAACTGACTCAGTGAATGAAAATGCACACCTTTCGCAGGGCTTTTTCACAACCAGCTTCCCAACCCTTCCAAATAGCACTTCATTTTGGAAAACACCAAAATGCTTTCCCCATGAGAACTCCCTCTGCGAGCATGGATCCAAGCCAGGGTAATACCATACTCTGCAAAGCTGCGCAGTTCACATGGCACAGGATGAGCGTCCCTCCGGGTAACGCTCTGTGAAACCAATGGTTACACCACAGCAGCCCCCCTGCCATCACCTCATACAGCAGATACATTCATAGCAAGTGGATCAGCCAGGATCCAGTTTCCAAATGCAGGGCTTGAATAATTAGATGCTCCCATTGCTGCTCAATAGGAGTTGGGCATTTTACTTCCCTGCACATCACGTTGAGTTTTCATATCCCTTTTCTTCTGCCTCCCCCACCTCCTTGCTCCAGGCTTTCATGATTAACATGGCAATGGAGATTGAACTGTGTGCATACATTGATTTGCTGGGTGGTTTGGCAAAAGGAAGCAAATCCAAGCTACTTACCTCAGTGCAGACCCCTTTGGCGTTGCAATGCCATAGCCTTTGGAGTCCAAGTTACCTCCCACCTTCATGGTGTCACAGGGCTTCCGCTGCTCGATGTACTCATTCATCGTGGACTCCAAGAGGTAGGCGTACTTTCCTTTCGACTTTCTCACCCGAATCATCCCCTCTTCCGTTGTCCTCACAAAAACAGAGGGTTCGGCTGACTTCATGTATGTCCACATCTTCTCAAACACTGCTATTTTGGATCGCTGCATAGGACAGCAGAAACCAAACAGAAGCGTTAAGAGAGGTTTGGGTGCCAGCTGAGATTTCCAGGCTGGACTGAACACACATCCACATATCAGATGGGCCAAGGAAGGCAAAAGTGTAATGGGATGTTAACGAACCTCCTGCCATTTCTGCACCAGGGCCCAGATAAACCTTATCACCATAAGGGTAGGATATTTGTGTAGGGCAACTGATTTTGCTGATCAAACTAAGGGCAAACCAAGCTGGAAATCAGAAGATGATTTCTTTTGGAGCTGCTCAGAGTAACTCCTCAGTAACGTAGGGAAGCACATGGATATTCCATATTTGTGTTCACAGTTGCAGAATATCACATGTCCTGGAGACACTACCAGCCTTCTGAACAGCATATGGAAAACTGGATTTTTGCTGTTCTAAGGACAAGCTCAGCAGGTTCTAACGTAGAATCATAGAATTGTTTTGGTTGGAAAAGACCTTTAAGATCACCGAGTCCAACCGTTAACCTAGCACTGTCAAGTCCACCTCTAAACCATGTCCTTAAGAACCTCATCTACATCTCTTCTAAACACCTCCAGGGATGGTGACTCAACCGTTTCCCAGGGCAGCCTGGTAAGTGGAAGCAAGAAAAAAAACCAGACCTGAACTGAGGATGAGAGAGGATGGGCCTGGAGGACGTGTCAGACAAGGGGCTGATCAAAATGTTTGCATTAAAGTTTCCTTTTTACCCTGAAAAATTCTTTAGTGGAGCCAGCTTCCAGGGTGCCATAGGCAATTTCCGTTTGCTTGGCCAAGTCCTCTGCACTTTCGATTGGAGAAACCATCCTTTCCACGGTGAGGAAGGCAGCCAGATTAGCTGTGTAGGAGGATATGATGATCAAGGTGAAGAACCACCAGACACCACCAACTATGCGGCCGGAGAGAGACCTGGACACAGAGGAGAGAGTCAGACAGGAGGCGTGTGAAGGTCCAAAAGGTGCAGCTCGCTCTTGCAGACCCATCATTTACCTGGGCATTTACCCAAATTCATGTTCTCCAGCCACTTCCAGGGAAGCCAAAGGTCTTTCTCAGTTCCTAACCTACTTTTCAACGTGTCAGTGTAATTAGAGGAGGAATAAAACAATTCACAGCGAAAAATACCCCAGTAATAAAGTGAATGAATCTGCTTTGATTTTCAATTCCTTTCAGAGTATGTAATGATATTAAGACATGCAGAAAACTATGAGGAAAGTTTAGCTGGGCAGGGGGCAATGCCCACACAAAGAGCAGCTCTGGTGAGGTCTATGTTCTGGCACATAACCCAGGGGGAAGGAGCACCAGCATGGAACCAGACCAGATATAGATATACAGACCAGCTGGGATCACTAGGTCAGCTCCTCCATCACATGGAATTTAAAAACCAAAACTCTGTGTTTTTCTATAAGACATATTGAAGCTCAGAGAGGAGCTACAGCCTTAATGAATAATTTGCCTACTGACATTCTCTGTTTTGTATTCAGCAGATGGTTGGACAAGATGTTCATAATAATGCCTTAAAATCTAGGTATTTTGCACTTGCTGCAATCAAATAGCCAATTATCTGTAACCATTGGATAGCTATATAGAGGCAAATGAGTCAAGCAGGCATTAATCTATATTAAAATCTTATAAAATAATTTTTAAAAGTGGAAGATAATTTTAGAGTGATGTCAGTATTCAGGCACTCTGTCTAAATTATTTATATGCTCTGTTTCTAGATGCAGAGCACTGTCCCAGACAGAAAGTAACTTACAATGCTGTTTTATAAAGCCAGAAGTCCGACTAGGGAGGACCTGCTATGGGAAACACCACTTTTTTCTCCATGAGGGACTATGTCTCAGTGTTGCCTTTCTGCTGCCCTGAGACATTCCACAGAAATACAGTTTATCGGATGGTAACAGACATATCCCAGTCCAGCGACAGGCACTGGACCAGCTCATGACAGTGTGTGCCATGCCGTATCCAGGTTCGGGTGAAACCTTGGGTCCAGCTGCTGTGCTTTACTGGGTTTAACACGACTTGACAAACCAACCTGCATGCTCCGTCACTCTACTGAGGTAAAAAACACACCCTGCTAATCGCTGAAGTTAGAGCTGGAAAGAGACAAAACCCACACAGCCCACCAGCTGTACAACTTATCTAGGTTACATCCCTCCAGTTCATCCAGTCTGGTTTTAAACCCTGCAGATGTGACAGGAGCTGCTCCCACAGGCACCACATCATCTCCCCTGAAATCTCTTTAATCAAAACTCTTTGAGATCCCTTCCCAGCAGAACGCAGGCACCGCCTTTGCGCAGCGACTGAGCTCCCACACACGCAGCAGACGGGGCAGAGCGGAAAGCGCATATTTTAATACGTGGAAATAAGACTTATCCCACCACACGTGCTGTCAGCCCCACCCTCCCGGAGGACAGTCACAGCAGCTTTCACCCGTGGCAGAGAGAAACTGCAAGAAACATGACTGCAGGGGATTATGCTGACAGAAAGGACAAGCGGTATATTTTACAGATGTGACTCAAAGGACTTGTGTGGTTAGAGATGGCTTGGGCCCCTCTGCACAGGGGCTTCATTTCAGAGCAGAGCCTCTGCCCTCCCCTCTGGTTTCTTCTTCCATGATTTTGCTGAAACCATGCAGCAAAGTCCATCTTGCTTTAAACCGAAGCTCAGTGAAGACTTTGAAGGATCCACCTTTCAAGGTCTTTCAGGGGAGTTTACAGGACCCATCTCCAAGGTGATACTATATAGAGTTCACAAACTCGTTTCTTAATCACCCACATCTTAAAAAGCAAGAAAGGTAAAACCAAAAGATTTTTTCAGGGATGGCTTCCAACCATAACCTCCTCCTTTGTTGGCAACTGCTGCAACATGGCTAAACAAATCAACAGTCCCTCCTCCCAGATTACTTTTTCTTTATGTCTCCCCATCACTGCCAGCCGGAGAGGGGGATCAGAGGTTTGTTGCGGGAGTGCTGGATGCTGTGGGAAAGGCAGGCAGATGGGCACTGTTCTACCCTATCTCTAACTCTCTAAGAGAGACATACTCATCAAACAAGCTCTGGAGATGAATAGGGACCTTCAGGGATGACTCACTCCCTCTGTCTCAGGTTGGGAGGAGGTCCTTCTGCAGACCTTCCTCTCTATTGAATTTTGAAGGAATTGGGATGACCAGTTTGGACTAAACAGCTAATTTTTAAGTAGGTAAAGTTAGGTGAGATAAATGTGACCATTGTGCTTCCCATCTGCAGAGAATACTCAGCCTGCAAGACTGTCAGTGCAAACAACTTTACCTTTTGTTTCATATTTGGAGAGGGATCAGGAAGAGAGGCAGCTATGGTTTTAGCTCACATGTCTTCAGATAGATTGGAAGAGGAAAAAAATACCTGTCTTTAATTAGTCTGGATGATGTGTGCTCAGGGAAGGAAGCATTCAGAAAAGGCAGAGAGGCATTAAACAAAAGTAACCGGATAATGTCAAATACAACAATCTCTGCTGATGAAGGCCACTTCGAGTTGTCAAAATCCATTTGCATGGCAAATAATCACATTCATCTCCAGCTGCAAATTATACAGCTTTTCCTTCCTGACGAAGCTGGGATATTTCTGCAACTTGTTTCAATCCCTTCAGCTGCAGTCAGCCGGATTCCTGCCTCTAGACCCTCGACATCCTGGTGATATTCATTACTGGCTTATCCTACAGGGGCTGCCTGCTGTCAGCTGCAGATGGCTTATACTTCCCAGCTCCACACCTGGCACTGAGAGCATGAAAAAGTAGCTATGGGGTACTGAGACTGGGAGGTAACTAGGAGGGCTGGGGAAAGAGGGAGAGGGGGCTGCAGCTTCATTCCCAAGGGAGCCATACAAGACAGGATGCACGTCTGCATCATGCCCCAGTCTCACCTGGGCTGTCTCTGCTGCTGGCGCTGGTCATTTCTCCTCATCACACGAGATGCTGTGATGGTGAGTGCTCGCTCTCATAGACAGTGGAGGAAAGAAGAATAGATAAACAGCTTGGTATGACTGGTGAAGGGTCTGGAGCATGAGTCTTATGAGAAGCGGCTGAGGGACCTGGGGGGGTTCAGCCTGGAGAAGAGGAGGTTGAGGGGAGACCTTCTCACTCTCTGCAACTACCTGAAAGAGGCTGTAGCATGGAGCGTGTTGGTCTCTTCTCCCAAGTAGCAAGAGATAGGAGGAGAGGAGATGGCCTCAAGTTGTGCCAGGAGAGGTTTAGATTGGATATTGGGAAAAAATTCTTTACAGAAAGGCTTGTCAGGCGTTGGAAACAGCTGCCCAGAGAAGTGGTGGAGTCGCTGTCCCTGGAGGCGTTTAAAAGACACGTAGATGAGGTTCTTGGGGACGTGGTTTAGTGACAATGTTAGGTTAATAGTTGGACTCAATGATTTAGAGGGTCTTTTCCAACCAGAATGATCCTATGATTCTATGACTGCCAGGATGGCTAGGGCTTCACGTGTATGATGTTTTGTGGCAGACACTGCTAACGGGCAATGTTCGCCTTTGTTGCTAGATTAACTTGGAGCTAGAAGCTGTGAATCTAAACTGCTATAAACACACAGCAGAGAAAACACTCAGCATACGGGCTCTACAGGACATCACCCTTTCACTCTGTGGCTGTGCAGCATCGCACCTAACACAAGGGAGTGCTGGCCAGTGACAGAGGCTCTTGGAGGCCAGTGTAATACAATAAAAATATAATAATAATCATTATGAAATACCACACAAGCAGATGTGATCCCATGTGACACCCCTACAGCTCAATAACAGCCAACACAGGTTAAACAAGACAAGTTGGATTTCTCTGAATAACCATATTTCCTATTTAGATTTTGAGCCAATGCCTGTTACTGCTTTACCAGAAGCAAGTGGTTGGAAACACAATATCCATTACAATCTTGTTCTGTTACTTCTGTAGACCAAGCAGGAGAGCAGCAATGCTACCATCACGAGACACATTTGCAAAAGTGCCTTTGTAATTTAGGAGATAATGTCCCATTTCTAGAAGTGACTTCAATGCTTGGGAGCTAAAAGCCTGATCAAAAGCCAGCGGGACTAGAGTTATGTTTATGCTCTAGTAAAAGCATTCACGGAGGGGTAGATATACCTTGTACTTTTAAGTCACTGAGGTTTTGAAAATCTTACTCCACAGTAGATAAGAGAAAATGACCTTCCACTTGACTAACAAATGCTCTGCAGCTCGAGACCTAGCACAGTTCATTTCTCTTCACTAATGGGCAGTAAGGGGGTTAAATCCTCGTGCATTGAGAATTTACACGTCCCCATACCCCTTCAAGCATAACATGAAGGCAATCGGCTCTCTGCTGTGTGGAAACAAGGTAGTGACTCAGTCCTCTGCAGAGCTAAGGTGAGATGGAACACGCTGGTTAGTACTTTAAAGATGTGCTAAGATTCGGATGTTTGGATTTGTCTATTTGACCTCTGGATTTATTCACATTCATTATCACAGTGACACTTGCAAATAGCAGAATCTATTAAAAAATCAGAGTAAAATAAACAAACAAGGATAACAGTGAAAGAGACTTTAATAAATGGCTAATTCTGGGGTGTAGAAAGGGGTGAAATAGCTGAATAGACTAGACTGTACATTTTTCAACCTATAGTATTCCTTCCGCACCTATACTCTTCTTTATTACACAATCCAAATAAAGATCTCTTCATTTCTTCTTCTAGCCCTGCCTGTGCTACTAAAAATCACCCGCTCCACCTTCTCCCTGACTTGGGGTCCTGCCTGCCCCCCTCGAACAGCAGCAAGAACGGGGCGCTCCTTTCCAACATTAACCTTGCAGGAGTGAGGAGTAAATACTCTGCCCTCATTATCCACTGTGCACAATCTACCTAAAAGTAAAGCTGGCTGGGAACCAGAATTTCAGCAGCGTGGAAAATTCTGAAATTGTAAATGAAACCCTAATATTCTCAATCAGAATGAAAAGATAATAGTCACAAATGTCCTTTAAAAGTAGCGTTCTGAAAATGGTTGCTTTGGTTCCATCCAAGATTCGCATTTTTCTATTACTTAATGTTTCACTTCTGAAAGGCTAAAAGGTACAATTTTAACATTGTAAACAATTTTGTTTCTGCTTTCTCATTACAAATAATTTTCTTTCAGCTTTTATCATACATTAAACCTTGCCTACCACATGTATAATTTAAAAGATAATTCTGAAATGTGCTATTTTATATCTGTCTAATGGAAAAACTACAGATGACCAAGCTGAAAATAATAATTTTGATTTTCTTACTTAGATGACCATTTTTTATTTTTTTTTACAATGCAACTGCATTTACAAGTAGAAAACAGAAAAGAATCATAAGTTCCCTTTGTTCCCATGAAGTGATTTTTTTTTTAATGTTCTTGTTTAGCATTGATGGATTCTTCACGGAAAAAAATAAAATCACGCAGCTATAATTTCTTATTTCTTAAAACAAAATGTAATCCTGGATCAGACAACTCACTCTCTGATCTTCTCTGTTATGGAAGGTAGGAAAAGCTGACAGAAGTTTGCTTTGCCATCCTTTTAGCAGAGTATCATACCTTTTTGCAAAAAACCATTAACAAGATCATCAGAAAATATACAAAGTAAACCTCATTGGAAAAATGTTCAAGCAGCAGCTCAGTTCTTTCCCACTTCTCCCTTCCCCCTCCCCAGATCCCTTTCTCATGGAGAATTACACCTAAACTGACAGTGTTTTAATTAGAAGCGCAAAGCTGGGATTCTAAAGCCATAGTTGCTTTGGGAGGATTTCCCAGATTTGCTGTTAAATTCAATTCTAGTAAAGGCTCACTTAGTCAACTGACATATTTGTCACTGAATGAATTTATGCAAAACTGTTGAAAGAAAAGCTCTTATATGCTTGTTCTACTGATTGTGGGTCAAATCCACTTTTGGTCTTCTACCCACACAAATCCTCTGATCTCCAACACTACTTTGCTAATTTGATACTGACTCTAGATAATTTAATGGGTCTAACTGAAGGCTGACTTAGTAGTGGATTAGTTGCAAACATTTTGCTCCAGTTTTGCTCTTATTTTAAACAAGTTTTCAACATTAAATGCTGTCAGTGTAAATGAGCGTCGCTTTTTCTGTGTGTCACAGACCATCTGGCACGATTGGTCTCACCATTTTATCTCGCACCCTGACATGAACCCCAAATTTGCTTGAAAAGTCTGTGAATTGTCACGGATAGAGAAGCAAACTTAGCGTGGGGTTGTGGAGCTGGGAACAGCTCTGGGTGCATCCATCACACAAATGCTGCGAAGCTCTTATCCTCTTACGCTCTGCTATGCCACAGATAGTCTTGAATGAGCTACCAACAGTTTGTCATGAAATGGGAGTCATTATAATGCATGTTTCTCTACCCATACTGTATTATTATTTTTTTGCCATTATTAGTTTGCGTTTACTTATTATTGAATCCTAACTCCTGGTACAAGAGTCTGGAGTCCTGACTGCTGTGCTGGGCTTTGTCATGGGATGTCAAGAGAGCCCTTCCAAATACAGAAGAAAGTTTTCTATTAACATTTTCTTTTACCTCTCCCAGCAGTACAAATTCCTCCTTCAGCTCCCCTTACAACTTTTCTACAGAGGTAACAGCTGCATATTTTGATTCTCCATGGGTAACATTAACAATTGTGACAGCATAAGAAAGCTGCAAGTGCACAGGTACTGGGAGTCCCATGCTGTCTCTCTCCTGCTTTTCTTTTTCTAATTTAAAAAAAAAAAAAAAAAAGAAAGAAAAAAATTGATAACTTTGTAACTTTTGTATAGGGGCTGGAGATGTGCTTTTTCTCATGTTTTCAGGCAAACCATGCCAGCTCATCTGACCTGCAAAGCCATCACATTGGAAGGAGGCAATATGGATTGCAGAATCCCAGCAAAAGTCCTTTTAAGAAGGGGCCTCAGTATCACTTGCTGTGTTACCTTTGCAACAACTGAATATATTGTCTGCATATATGCAGGATCTCTCAGACTCAACAGGAGGATGTATATCTGTGAGGCTTTAATTATAAGTCATCATTTATTTACTGTTTCTTTCTGCCCAAGCTAATGGCCTTGGACAGCAGTATATGGTTCCTCTCTTACTGTTTCATCTCTTCTTTTGCAGAATATGTTGGCACTTTTTTCTTCAATTTCCCTTTAATGGGCAAAACCTCTTTCTAAAATGAGTTTTCCTGCTTAGTCAGAAATGCATCATGCCACTTGTGGTTCTCCAGCTATTGGAGCTTGGATTGCTGCAGTACTAAGTGTAAGGATGACTGCATGGAGCAGCTATGTGCTGTTTTCAAGACATTCACTTAGCATTTTGACAGGTAAGAGGTACCTAACTACCTAAACCAGATGACTAGCATTAAGGAATACTTTGTTGTTGTTGTTGTTCCTTGGGAGGCCCTGTGACTTTATGGGATCCAGGGTAATTTACTTCCTCTCTCTAATCCAGTTCCCAGCTGTGGGAGAAGAGGATGAATTACATTTATTAACTTCACCTGGGTGGGTGGCCTGAAGCACAGGTCACAAGGTGGAATTTACCTTTGAGCTGCTTCTTTGCTCACTTCGCCTTCCAGAGACGCTCAATCCCAGCAGGCAGAGGCAGCATCAAATGAGACCAGCTATGCAGGGGATTATTTAAGGACTCAATAGCAGTTTGCAGGTTGTGTCCTCCTGTGGTCCTCAATGGACACAAAATGCAGGCTGCTGATACGCAACCAACACAACTTACATGCTCGACAAACAAAGTCTGGTGTTGGTAGCACTTCAGCAGGACCCCTGCACCAGCCATGGCATAAACACACTCCTACAGAGCAGAACTGCAGAACCGAGGGACGTCCTTTACTTGAGGGAGCCACCATCCCTGAGCAGCGAGAACTGGCTGCTGAGATGTTTATCCCCAAAACTGCAGGTCAATACCTGCAACTCTTCCAGAAGGCTGCTAAAAAAATTGTAACGAAAGGGCTAGGGTAGAGCCTAAGAAAAAATAAAAGTGTGGTTGAAAGGCAGAACAGATAGATCCAAAGAAATACACTGTCGTTCTCTTAAGTACAGGCACAGCTTCCCTCTCCATGTTGCAAACCAGGGTAGTTTAAGGGATGAGTGTTTAGATAGAGGTTTGCTGAGAAACACGTGGTCACTTCAGGCAGCCCTGGTGAAAGGCAAAATCATCCCTCTTCTGCAGTTTTGCCAGCTTTTGCGACAGGGGAAAAAATACCCAACTCTTCGTGCCTTTGAGCAAAAAAATTTCACTGTAAAAAAAGGCTCTTCACATATTTTTCTCACTTTGGTGACATTTGCTCGCTTTGCTGAGAAAAACTCACAAGGTGTCAAGCATAAAATTTTGTCAGAAGCACTCACTGGAGTGCTCCAGGAGATTCATTACTCAGGAACTTCCTCAGCCTCAGGTGGCCCCAAATTTAACAGCACTCATCCTTCTTTTTAAACAACGGCCTATTGTGCTGATGTCCTTTGCTGTGTTGCTAGATTTCATATGCTCTCCTTCAGTCTCTTCTTCAAAGTCTGCTTGATGAAAAAGGTTTTTTTTTTCCCCCAAAGATTTAATATAGTTTGGATTATATGCTACCAGTTCTTCATTTTTCCAAGATCCTCTTCAGTCATTTACATGTGCTTACAATTTAGAGCTCCATTTCTGAGACTTCCGGGCAATGTTACAATAATGCAGTTCGGACTTCTTCCAGGGCACCTTGCCTTGGTGGATTTTTTGGTCTTTCTTTCTTTTTTTTTTTTTTTTCTGTCTGTCTTTCATCAGATTTCCCAATTTGATGAGAGAAATGGGTTTTCTGGGAGGAGAGTATTTTCTGCACTGTAAGATTTGCAGTCCGAGCAATATTCTCAAATATTCCCTTACTCTTCTCTCTCATTTCTAATTTAAAATGTGATCCCTCACCAAGACTGTATAAGTTACATTTTCTCTATTTTCATTTTTGAGCACTTCTTTTTTCTACAAGGGCATACTGTATCCCTTGTAGAAGTGATGAGGAATGAGTCTGGTCTCCCCAGCCAATGTTTTTTAGAAGATCTCTGTGTGCACAGGAGTGCCTGTCTTTTAACATTAAAACTCCCAAACTGTGGAAGAAAAACATATTCAGTGTTTCTGCTGCCTCTGTTTCACCTGCTAAGATACACTGGGTGATTTTTTCTAATTTTTGAAGGCTTTGGAAGCACTGTTGAGATGAAAAGCTGCCCCCTCCCTTTGTTTGCCAGTCTCCAGCCTGAGATATTTCGTCCTATTGGGAGCTTCAAGAGATGAGAGAGAAGAGAAAATTCCTCCTACAGGAGAGCATCCCATGTGCTTTATTCCTGTAGCTGGGCCCTCATGGACCCCTCTTCACATCTCACACCTATCCGCAGTGTACAGGTACTTATTTTTACTGCTTTTCCCTTTTCACCATATGAAGACTCATCTTCTCCCCTCTTCCTTTCTGCTCCACTGTTCACACATTTGCCTCCTATTCCTTCTCAGCAGACTGTGTTGAGAGAATTCATTAGTATATATAACATGCCTTGAAGTTGTCCAAATAACGGTGATGTAACACTTTTGCACTTCTATAGGCTCTTTTATCTGAAGATCAAAGTAGTAAGTTATGATTACCATGATTGGATTATTGCTGCTTAGCCTTTGGATCTAAGGGTAAGCAGCAACTCTTCTGGGTAGGCATTAATCAGAATTACTGGATGATTTTATTAAATAGATTGAATGCCATAAAGTATGCTACTGCTTAAAGAAAGGGGTGTGTGCACCAGCTCTATGCCCTTTCCTACCATAGATGACATAAATCAGGTGGCCCCCAGCTGTCATCTGGCTTCTTTGATCCAAGTGAAAATGGAAAGAAGACCAAGACACCATCACAGAGAACTTCAAAGCTGACTCCATGCTCTGCCTCCTCCAACTCCAGACCCTGTCCAAGCACAGCACGTCCTTTCTCCCTATTTCTTAGCATGTCCCACATTTGCTTTTCCCAATTATTCATTTTCATCAAGCCTTTCACAATGAACACCCTAGCACCCCTGTCATATTTCAATAAATTTGTCTTCGCCTGTTCGCTGTTTTGGGGTGTTATTATACAATGCTTATTGCTCACTGTATGTATGCATTGCTGAACTTGTGAAAAGAAGGTATTGGTTATTCCCCAGTTACCAAGACGAGTAGTTGGGATGAAATCTGGGACAAAAGCAGAATAGGTATAATAAATCCCAAACTCCAGTAGAATAAGAGAAGTACTCGGGGCCTCCCAGTGGAAGGCCGTAGGGTTTTGGGCAGCTCTAGGGATCAAACTAACAGAGAGCAGCTGTGGATGCTCTGTGTGTTGCGAGCCAGAACAATTTGAATTGAGGAGTTCAATGCTCATTGGACTGTGTATCCAGGCAGCCCGCACATGTTATCTTAGTGCTGATAAAAGTGATGTACAGCATATGGACGAGTTATTTAAGCGGGGCTTCCCTGTGAAAACAAGCTCAGGGCTTCCCATCTCAGCTACAGTGTTCTTCTGGAGTATCAACATTAAAGCAGCGTGTGACAAGCGGCCTCACAGAGGACACCACTTTGGGGTCACAGAGGTCCTTCAGCTCCTCACAGCCCTTATTCTGCGACAGAAACACTCAGCAACCGACGCAGCTATTAGGAACACAGAGCCGTGCGCAGCCCTGACTGTGGCTCGGAGGGTGTCAGACCCCAGCTGAGCCGACTGATAACAGGTTATCCAGAGGGACAAAACTGAAAGGAGAAAGTGTGTTTCTCTTACTGGTTGAAAATCAGCAAGTATAGTGCAACAGGGAGTCCCCGGAGCCTCAGAAGGGCTCCAGCCAGAGTCACAGAGAAGGCTGTGAATCTCAGAGGCATCCCTGCAAATCCTGGTGCCACTCACCATCCTGAGCCAGAGCACAGCACTAGCAACACAGGCAGCACGTGCCATTTCCACATCACGGATGTCCTAATAAAACTTCCCACTAGATTAAAAAACGAGGCAATGCACTTTCTGCACCCCCCACTATTTTTAACTTTGCTTTCGATCAAAAATATGAGGAACATGTATTTAGTCCTGAATAGAGAGATCAGAAATATATTTTTAGCTTAATAAATCTGCTTTTGGTTCAAGTGTTTGACTTCTTATTTTAAACACAGCTGGTGGAATGATCAGTAAATCTGTCACTCAGATAGAAGCAAATTTCTTGCTGCCCACCCCAGCAACATCAATGGTAAAGGCCTGAAGTCAGTACTGTGGAAGAGTGACTAGATATGCCTGATAGGGAACCATCCCGAGGAAGTGGCTTAGAGATCAGTGGAGGAAACACTCGTTACCTCTGCAGCAATTTGAAATTTTTGGGTGGCAGAGTATGGAAATTCAAAAGACTCATTTTTCCTTTACAGATGAAATGGTATTTTCCCAACAATACTCTCTGTTATTTCCTTCCCCTGAGTCCTCTGTATCCTAATGCTAAATTTTTCCAAGTGAAAAAGAGAATAGCAAGGATGACTATTTTTACAGAATTTCCATTTTCCCCTGGCTGCCACATTTTGGTTGCCATGGAAGTGCACAAGCTCCAAAGGGGACTGTTTAGTTAGATATTGTGCAATTTGTCAAGCTGCTCCTCTGGTGAGTCACTTTCTTTGGTTAAATGCGTTTCAGAAATAAGTGTGGTCATCAGTTCCCGGTGATTTGCAAGTACTGCTGTTACCCTGTGACCTGAATTTCCTCTCCCTAGACATAATTAATTCGGCCAGGTAGAGATAATTACAAAATCATTTGGTACACTTAAAAGACTTTTCCAGAAGATGAAATCCTATTTTTTTACTTTTACTCTTAAAGACCAACCTCAGCTCACCAGTTCAAGCAAACTGCCAAAAATAAATGGTCCTGAGCTTTGTCCCCATGGACAAACCTCCAAGCCTCCTGGATTCAGGAGTAGGAAGGATGCTGAACCTACCTTGCTCCCAGCCTGGCTTGGCTGCCGTGTCCCCCAGGGCAGCCCCAGCATGAGTTGCATGTGTTCCCCAAGGAAATGGCAAACTGCTGCCGCCTTCATTGCAAAAATACGCCGTTTGCCTTGAGACTGCACAATGAATCCAACTGGTGGTCAGCAGCCTGGTCTGTAGGAGCGAGCACACTCCCTGCAATGCCCCCAGAGAGGCTTTAGTGAGCTCTGCCAGCCCCACCAGACCCTGTGCAGACAGTGCCAGGAAAAAAAAAAAAAAAAGCACAAATCTTTCCTCATTGCTTGTGGGACTCCTGCCTTGGGGGAGCTTGCACAGCTCTCCAGTGACTCTCCAGGACAAGTTAAGGTTATAATGGGTACTGTGAGGACGGCACCAGAACTGCGCCTCAGGCCAAAAAGACAGGCAGGTGCTTGGAGTGTCAGAGAAGATGCCTCCTGAAATCAAGAAGAGTCGCCAAATAAGCACGGAGGCTCAGCCTTCATTTCAGGAAGGAATTAAAATCCTTTTCATTGCTAAATGCAGCTGGTTCTCATTTCCCAAATTCTAAATTTTTAGCAAAATAAGTACCCTGCAAATGTAAGTTAACAAAGGACAGAAGAGAAATAATTGCCTTGAAACAACCCAAATCAAACCTCTCACTAAAAAAAAGAAAATTTTTGTCCTAAGCAATTTCTGATTTAGATCTTGTCTAAAACCGGAGAAAATCTTTCAGTACTAGGAACATCGTGATGAAATTTAAAAGTGCTGTTATTTTTTGAATGCTCTAGAGGCTAGTTTAGGAAAAAAAACCTCGACAACTTGTGGAGCAATTTTGCAGTTATTTCCACCAGCTCTACAGCTTAAGTCTCCTGTGATTTTTTTTCAATTGATCTAAAAGGAAATGTAAATAAACAGCAAAAACAGCAGAAGAAAATGTTCAGCATTAATTACAGGTACATAATAAATACTGTACTTACTCTTGTGCAGACAAACTGCTACGACTGAGTGCAACAGAAAACCTGCAAAGGAGTGCAGCGAACTAGAAGCCCAGCTACACATTATACAGATCAGCCAGAGTGCGCTCTTTCCATGTCACTAAAAACCAAATAACGATGCCCACAAGATGCCTATAAATAATAGATTGCATCTATCGACTGGATAGCAGCCAGCATTTATCTCTCTCCTTCCCACCTCGGAGTACATTTGCTCATCACCTCTATGAGCAAACCTTGCTAAGCAGTGGGTTTTGTCCCAGCCGAGGGGTTGCTGCTCTGCACGTGCCACCGCACGGGCACCGGCTCCACGTCTGGACTCTGCAAGCAAGTTAAGCCCCATTTAACTCCTTATCTGAAGGGTGGACCGCAACCTGCACCACGTCTCCGTGCACACAATAAGCATCCACAGTCTTTAAGCAACACAGGTGTGGCCCAAACGTCTCCCCGCAGTGCTCCCCTGTGCCACCGTGCACAGACCAGCACAGAATCTCTTCCTGCTCGTGCATCCCGGCTGAGGCTCTCCAAACGTCCTCTCTCACACCTGGCTCTCTCCCAGATGCGGGCTGTGATGAAAACTTCATTCATCACTTCGCTTCCAGTTCAGGTTGCCACAGTCACCTCTCCAGCTCTGTTCTCAATCATGCAGATTATAATGAGCGATTTCAAGCTGTGTTGTCCAGGTATCATGACATGATACCCTATCGTGTCATTATACATTTCCCTTTCTACTCATGGTATGTTTTGATCTGAATCCAAAATACATGTGTTTTGTTTCCACAGCACAGTACAAAGAGAGCCTCCACGAAACTGGGTGTATCTTTAGAGATGTCTGTTTAATTTTTCTCTGGCAGGGCACAAAGGATGGCTGTATTTACTGGGTGACACTGTGTGATAGTTATCCACCTGTCCAAATCCAGTGGGGACAAGACTCCCGTAGTCACTCCACTGAGATAAACTGTGTATATTCTTATGGTATATTCTATCTCACAGTATCTTCATAGGAAGAATAAAGGCCTTTCTGGAATATATATTTTAGCCAAATGTATTTCATTTTAGTCAAACATAAGTTTTCTGAGTCACAGGAAAAGTAATGGATTAAATTTAATCGTCTCCAGTATATAGGAAGCCTCTTTTGGATGCAAACCACATGAAGCAATGAATTTTAAGATAACAAAAAAGAGAAGATCAGGATGTAAGCTGGCAACAAAAGTATATATCTTGCTCCCTGCTTTTTTATCCTGTTCACAACTATCAAATAAATTATTTTGTAGAAAATGATGGGGCAGATGAAAAATTCAAATGCTTCGTTTTGCTGCTGGGGAGGTTGGGACACCCAGATGTCCCATGAGTCTCCTCAAAGGCTTTGAGTCCATCCTGAGCGTGGAATGGCAGCAACGTGCTGTATGTTAGCGAGGTCTCAGTCCCCACAGCTGCTGTACACTGGGGTTATTTTAAGCTCTGAAGACAATTTATCAAATTACATTTCTGAAAAATGGTACAATGTGAGTCATATTTACTTCACATTTCTCTTGCTGCAGGGTCTCACAGTTGGCTGTGGGATATTTATTACCTCTCTGAGAATCTCCTTTCTGGGTCTGTATTTCACATTTAATGAGCGCTTTTGTAATTTCACGACTGTTTTCTGAAGTTACAGCGGCACTTTGTAAAGTCTAATGGTTTATGGCCCGTTTCAGGCTTCACTGATTTCTGCCCATTACTATGTACACGAAACTACTTGAAACTCCACGTTACTTCTCCCTTACTCTGCCACGTTTCAGCCAGTACTTTGAACGCGCAGACTTTAAGGGCAACGACAAGGACCATCTCACCTCAAGCAGGACAAATTAGCCCACACGGCAGTGACTGAACCACATCCAGCGGTCAGTGATGGTGCAGAAGGGGGATCGCTCGCTCCGGTGGGAAACATCCAAGAGCTCACAGCCGCCTTTGGTCGAAGCTACGTACCTAGAGTTGAGTCATTCCACTTATGGCTTAGGAGGGATGGATTCTTTGCTCATGCTCATGTAGCAGCATCCAAAGGCACAACACAGATTGCCACTGGCTCTGGCTGGGACTCTACACAACTGGTTGCCGTCTGGCCTTTGTCACACTCGTCCTTGTCTATGCTCAGACATGAAGGCTTCAGAGCTTTGAGGACATCAGTCGGCCTCATGCCCGGCAACCTCACGCCTCGGGAGAACAGGCCAAAAGCCCACAACCCGCAGCTCTGTCTCAGCCATCTGCAGGTCATCAAATTCACAGTGTATCTTTAAAGTGCTTGGTAGGTTGCGACCAGCATACTTAAAAACCTGGTTAAAGTACTGGCTGGTAAGTCTGTCCTTAAAAAGGACACTACTTTCCTTCAAAAGCAAATTTTTTGTCTCTGTGGGGGACCAAAGTTCCCTGGGGACTGGTCTGAGGCTGAGGAACACACAGTTACAAGAGCAGGGAGCTGCTGCAAACCTCCCTCACCACCTGCTGTGCTGAGTGATGTGTCGGCAGTTTTGATCTTGCATGTTTTTTATGATAAATACATAGTGGCATAAGCACTTAAAACAAACATACTCTGGAAAAAACAAAAACAAAAACCCTCCAGACAAATTTCCCCTACTGCTTTCCAAAACAAAAGCGAAATAAACAAACCAAAGCCTCTACAAAAACAAAATACACCCCTGCACTTGTTCCTTTCTCCTAGGGAGAGAATGACAGAACATAAATAACAGAAGCTATTTATGTTGGTTAATATATTACTGGGGAGGTGCTGAGAGATTGTCATGATAAGTTTAGAAGCAACCATATAGGAAATATATTGGAATAGAGCAGATCCCCACCTTCCCACATTGTCATTATACCAGGCATTTATTCCTAAAGTGAAGTGTCACAAAAATCCTGCACTAGGTTCGTGTGCAAAATACACGTGAAATACGGCGAGCGCTCAGAGCCTTTCTGTACAACAACGTCCTACGGAGATTCTCACTCTTCTGCTTCCTCCTTGCTTTCAGATTTCACAGAAATGTCCCCCTCCACTTATAACCATCTCAAGGAGCTGTACGCACAGTACTGGGAGTTATAATAATTCCCACATTTTATTTTTCGAATTTTCTCTTCTAGCAGATATTTATAGTCAGAAAGTGCTGTTGTGCTCCATAGAAAAATAGTGATTTCAATGAAATTGTAAGTTTCATTATCAGGGTGATCAAATTAACAACATTAAAATAACAATGACAATCATTCTCATTTCCTATTTCAAAGCAAAATAAACCACTTTGAAATGATGATTCAAAGCATGTTGTTTAGCGAGAGCAAATCTTGTTATTTGGATCAAAACCACTGATCTCCTGACACTTTTTAATCAAAGACATTTCCAAATTTGCTATTCCACAAAGTCTCAGCTTTTCACCTTGCCATATTCCTCTTTGGAACAGAAACTGGCTATTGCAATGTCCCCAAAGGAAGACATTATGGTTCCTAAATAAGAATAATGATGACAGGAACAACAATGAGAATGAAAATGGCAATAACCTGATCCCAACACACAAAGCTGTGTTACCAGACAGTGCTAAAGTTGAAATTCCTTTTGCTGGGAAGACTTTCTGAATGCTCCAGCTGGACTCCTACTAATCAACGATCGGATGATAAAACATATTCATAAAAGCTGTCGCTATCAAAGTGCCCTGCAAGCTTTTATTTCCCTGCTATCTCAAACTGATTAATATATGGACAAATTGGCCCATGGCCACCCAGCTGGTGCCTGGCTTCCCCGCCATCCTGCGGGAGCTGTGCGGAGCTGCGCAGTGTCACCCCCACGTGCCAAGGGGCTTATGCCTTCTTCTCACTCCCCAAACTTTGATGCCATCCCAGCATGCGGGAAATTAACTTCTGCCTACTGTGTTCACCCACAACACATACACCTCTGCCGAAATGTCCCTTGAAGAAAAGGGAGACGAAGCCCGAAAAGAAAGGACGGAGAAAAAATAAAACCAAAAGGTCTCTTTGCTGCCTGCTTTTATCAGAGCATCGCCTCAGATGGCACCATGGTATGTACATGCAGAAAATACATATACTTCCTGTAAATTCATTCTCATGACTGGCAGTACCTCTGGTTTGAGTCAAATCTGGCCAAAAATGTTCTTAGCCTAATGTGGGTCAAGTGTGCCTCTCAGAGCTGTGGAGAGGGGGAACAAGAGCAGTGTCCTGCAGCATCTAGCGGCTTTGGTGCTTGCCCTGTCCACATGCCCTCCCTCCAGCCAACATCCAGAACAGACCTCTTGGGAGAGATGGGCACATATGATCCACATCCCAAGACACAGCTTGTTAACCCTTTTTCAGCCTCACAAACCTGTAAGTACATCTGCCCTGGACACAAAACAATGGAGGTGTCAAAAACCTCATCCCTGGATCACCTCTGGTCCTGACTCATGTGAATATACACATAACACAAGGGAGACCCCCTCAGCTATTACAGACATTGCTTACTGGACATATTACTCGTGAAAATAAATAAGAAAATCTATCAGATCCATGCAGCTATTTGGTTCCTATGCTTTCAACTATTTTTCTTTTCTTTTGAACATCTCCGTATGAGCAAGAAACTGAGAAGTTATGTGTATCATGGGCACCTGTAGTAGGCAAAATCTCTGTCAGTAGATTTGTGGGAATACAGGTCTCAAAAATGAAGGAGGTATTCCCAGACATTTTCAAATAACTCTGCTTGTGCCTCTATCAGAGATTTACATGTTCTACATTGCATGCAGTTTTCCAGCTACCTGTTATTGTGCCAGCTTTTCCAACAAAGATTTTCTAAAAGTAACTACAAGAGTAATTAATTTATACAGAGAATAAATGTGTACACCAAAAGTCCCTTTGGGAGCCCTTTGGACTTTGGGTCCTACTAAAGCAGAAGTCTACTAAACTCAGTACTCCTACTAAACTCAGTTCTTCTCTGACCTTTCTAAAAGCCAATAATACCTAAAGCTACTCAGTGTCCTCCATAATCTTTGGCACAGACCGTGCAACTTTTCACTGGGCATGCACCATATTATTTCTCCCTACTTTACTGGAATTTTATAGCTTCTCTATAATGCTAGAATGATCTTGTTTCTAGCAGCCACAAAATAAACGACTGAAAAAAACTGATTGCAATTGGGTGGCTTTAGAAAATCTCATTAGCATTTCTGTAAATTCCCTCAAAAGAACTCCCTGGGATAAATTTAGAATGGTGTTTTTATGGTCCCAAGTTAAAGGTCTCAAGTTCACAGCTGTGAGAGCTGCGAACCCTTAGATCCTTTCTGAATCTGTTACTGATTCACAAAACTACACCATGGTTCAGGAAGGAAGGTCAAAGAAGAACCTGTTCAGCTCCAAAGCATGCAGAAAGATTAAACCGCACGAACTGGAAGAAGCTTCATTGGGGAAGGCAACCCACCTTGGAGAAATATCACATCCTTGCTGCATGAAAGCTCCTAGAGAGAACCAGAGACTGTTGAATATCCCAAACTCATTTGTCTGGTCATTGGCTGGCTGGTCCCGTCCTTCCTCAAATTCTTCAGTGTGCCACTCGTAAGGGCTGAAGCGACTCACCAGGAAGAGGACAACGCTCACTCCAATGTAGGCAAAAACAATGCACATCCATATCTCGTAAGCCAAAGGATCCAGAAAGGAAAAAACTCCTGGTTTGGACTTCTGAGGTTTTTTTATCATGATAGAGATACCTAAGCTCATGAACGGTTTGGAAAAGTCTATAACTTCTTCTCGAACCAGAGTGATGGTTAATGGTGCCACAGCCACATCCGCCCTCTGAAAAGGAGAGACAGAAAAGAGATTTGCATTCTGGGGATAAAATATATCTACTAACTCCAGCTCATGTTCTTTTGATCTCTGTTTATCCCTGCTATCTCAGAAGAAATCAGACAAAACCAACTGCAAGAGAAATGTTAAAAAGGAGTAGCCCACAATATTGGTGGATTATTTCCATTTTATCACTACTGATTACCAGCTCCATTTTGAAATCACAACATTTTCTTTTTACAGCCAACTAGCACTTCTTGTCTGATTTATCCACTGATGTCAGAGTCTGATGCAGATGATTTTTCCTAAAAGAGCTTTATCATCCAGACATCAAAAGAGGCAAGGAAAAGCCAATTGCCTGAAAAAGGATGCCAGGATGTTTACTTCCAGCAGGAACTGCTTTTTGATTGCATAACTGATGCAGGAGAAGAAGAAAAATATTCCAGTGACACTGATGTGCACTCTCCACTTATTTTACAATCTGTCTTGAAAACTGAAAGGAAAATGCATTTAAATGGCTGTGGGCATATACTGTGGAGCTACCAGGAGGAGACAGATCGTCCCCTGCTCCAACACAGTGACACAGAGACTTTGGCACTGATGCTCTCTACACTCATTTCCCCTTTCCTTGTAAGAGAAAATTAGATCCCTCTAAAGGGTGACCTAAACACCACTGATTGTGAACTACTAGAACGAACCAAGTTTAGGAGTGTAGGGTGCAGGTGTATGTCTGAGATGATGGAAATGAGTGGCTAGACAGAAGTAGTCTAGTCCTACTGTTCACCAGTCATATGCTGTTTGAAATCTTATCCTTCTTTCATCCTTCCATTATCATGCAAATATAAATAAGAGTAGAATTTGGAGATTCTACCCATGGGAAAGTTTGACCTTTCAATACTTGTTCTTCCAAAATAGAAAGAAGAAGAATATTTTGTCATTTCCATAGGCACAAAATGTGCTGCCCTTCCCTAAATTAAAATGTTTTACTTGGGCTGATTATTTGCATTATCAGAGCTGCAGTCCTCAAGACAGCTCAGGCTGACAGAAGGCAGGGCTCCTTTTTACTCTAGGGTTGGCTCTTTTCTACTCTGGGACTTGAAGGTGTTCTCAAGCACCAAGAACTAAAGACAATGGACAAGGCTGGAAACTCACCCCATAAACAAGTTCTCCCACCATGCCATTCCACGTTTTGGTGTCAGGGTCCCGGGCTCCATACTTGCCATCTCTGACAATCTCCAGCCTGTAGTGGTAGCCAACATGCTTTGCGATCTCAGCAGCGAGCTCCACGCAGTAGCCTTCATACCTCTCGTTGCCTTCAAACTGGTTGGCGTTCTTCTTGAGCATCACATATGGGTCTTCCTGGCACAGAGAAGACCAATACTGAGTCACGTTCCACATTCTAGAGATAAACATCAGGGGCTCAGACTAGAGCCCAGTGTGCAGCTTCTGGTCCCCTTGCAAAGCTCTTGCTTTGTGTTCCTGTACCAATGGGCTTATTTTAAAAGGCACGAAGTGTGATTTTTATTGTGGCATTTTCTATTTATTTGTGCAGAAACCGTGTGCAGCCTCTGCAGCGATGGACCTGAGGGGAATAGAGTAGCTGGGAAAATTTGGGCAACAAACTTTTCACTGCCATTCTGCAATGTTTATTTAGTGCATCTGAGCTGTAAATTTTTTAAGGCATGCCTGCCTAAGTGGGCACAGGCAGATTCAGATCTGCTGGAGAGGAGGGAGCCTTAAGATGTTTAACTCAGTTTGGGTATTGTGTCTTCTCTGTAGACTCACAGTAAGTATTCAACAAACAGGTTAGTAAAAATCCATGTTTCTGCAGGGTAAGAGTATACAATGACACAACACATGATACCATACATTATGGAGTACCTATTATTCCTTCGTGATTATAGTGGAGATTTGTTTTTAAAGCTATGATTCAGCTTCTCTGCACAATACAGCTTATCCTTCCCCAAATTACAGCCCCCATTCTGCGGGTTAAATACAAAGCACAGGTATAATGTTCCTAACTTACCTATGCTGATGCCTCTACTATCTTGTCATAATCTTTTGTGTTTTCTACACTCAAGCATGAGAGCTCTTTAATACCTATTTAATTAGCCACAGTAATTTTCAGATACCTTTATGGACCCAGCAGGAAACAGTAAGTGCTGTTATTATTATTATTGTTATTGCTATTATAAAAACGATACAGTACAAAGAAGGGCACATGAGGGGGAAGAGGGAGTCTGAACATCAGGGAGACGAGAGAGAGGGAGAACTGGGATAGAAGTCACAGCACTTACTAGGATAGTTGTGACTATGTAAGTCCTGTTCTGGAGGCTTGTAGATTCGTTGCCACTTTGAGTATCTATGGCTGCTGGAACAAGTTTCTCATCTTCATTCCAATAACCAATCTGCCGAACACAAACCCAGGATATTGATATCTCTTTGTAATATCAACCAAGATACAGTAACAGGGTCATCTGAACAGGGTCAGCTCGCTCTGTATGTTCCTACCCAACCAGAGGTCTCCTCTCCTGATTCTTCATGACTTTTGCTGAGGAGACCAGTAACTCCCCCATCCCACCATGCCTCCAACCTGAAAATAATGTACGTGATATGCCACAGCAGCAGAGTGCTCGTGTGCGTGTGAAAACATTTAGCACAGGGTACTGGGGGATTATTGCCATGCCCTGCCTCATCCCTATGCCAAGAGTTCACACTTCCCCCTGTGACTTCTGAATATTTTCCTAATGGTGAGCACGCCTGCTGCACGTCCAGATGCTACAGGACGATAAAATGCTATCCTGCAGCTGAAAGCCTTCATGAACGTAGGACTGACTCTTAGGGCATCTTGAGACAATAGGACAAAAAAATCAAGTGAGAAAAAAAAAAAAAGAAAAAACAAACCCCAAAAACCCAAAACCAAACCAAATCAACCAACCAAACAAAAAAAACCCGAACAAGAACCCTGGCCAATGTCAAAATTTTGGGGTTATGAATAAACTGAACAGTTGTAATGGGAAGAACTCTTATGTTAAGCTGTACTTACTAATAATCAGGGATTTGGGCTGATCTATCACTGCTTGCAGGTAGAGCAGAGTGCCATCAAATGTCACTAGGAAGATCATTGTTGAGGTTATCCACTTTGAGGGCTTGATTTTATAAGAGGTTTTCCATCACCTCGTGTAAGTATGATGTTGCCTGAGCTCTGCTCATGTGAAAGGAATTTCTTATCGCAGTAAATGGGAAAGGGTATTAACACAGGGCATGACCAGGAGCCTGGTGATGGCAGATTAGAGATCCTAATAGCTCAGGAGCAAAAATCTACACAGGCTTCTCATCTCTCTTCATCGCATAGACGAAAAAGAAAGGAGAGTGAGGAAAGAGCTTCTAGTGCAACATAAATGGAGACATATGTGTTCGTTTTGCACCTCTAACCTGGCAGATCTAAGACACAACATGTGATGTACAAGTCTTCCAAACAAATTTAATTTCTGTCAGTAAATACACAGGAAAATCAAGACATTTAGCCATTGCATTTCTTGTCCTCTAGACTCTCTCCAGATCATCAACTTCTTGAAGTTCAGACCCCAAACTGGACGTAATAATGCATTCTGTCCTCTTATGAATACCATGCAAAGGGAGAAGGAAGACCACTCTGTATGTCGTCAAAATGACACTTCTTTTATTTCTGAATGAGAAATTTGCCTCTTTTCACTTGACTGTGGTGAGCTCTGATCTCACACTGGCCGCTGTAAGATGTAAGTAGGGGCTGTAAATATGGAACTTTCACTATTCGCAATTTTTCTTAGTTTCAAAGAAGTATTTTATTTCTCAGGGGACTGAGAGAATGCAGAGGGATTCCAGTGAATGTGCCATTCCAAAATATTCAGTAGCTCTCCTTTATTGATAGAATAACTGAGCTATATACTTTGTTCTTCAAATATGTAGTATCTAAAGTGGGACATAAGCACATGGAGACAGATTTTCAAAAGGATTCATGTTTCAAGGGCTCAGCACCCTTGAACAAGGCCAGATTTTTTCAAAGTGCCTAGGATATAGAAAGGGATCAAGACTCCAGAGCAGCACAAATGTCTATATAGCTATCAGAACACAGGTAGTGGTAAAGCTCTTGTCACTTCAAGGACGGTAGAATTAGGTCAACACAAAGGGTTCACCTCTACTGGTTAGGGCAGACAGCTTCTGCCTGGCTCTGCCTTGGCTCATCCTTGGAAAAGAAAAGTGGGAGACCAAAAAGAGATAGTTGGGTAGCTGGGCCTGAGCCTATGTGCCCTGCTGACAGCAAGACTGAGTGGGCCAAGCTTTTACTATCCTGGAAATTCCTGTGCCACAGCTGAGATGCCCTTGTTGCTCTTGATAACCCCTTCCATAGGTTGCATTTTTTTAGTAATATACCATGAATTCTCCCTAGTGCTTGGCTTTGCTCATACAGGGAGGTGGGAATGCATTCATGGCGACTCCACATGCAAGCTTTCACAAACAGAAATATCTGTTCAGACCTAACCACACCATAACTCCAACACTGGGCTGGTGCCTGACACAGGATCGCAGGTTGCTCTCTACTTTACCTTTCTAATCCCATCATGTTTCATCTCAATCACATGGAGAGTGTAGTTGGTCCTCCGTCCCTTCTCGTTAAACTGAACGTTGCCAGACAATCCTTCAAAACGGACCTTAAAGACATAAATATCAATGAGGAGAGCAAACTGGTCAGCATCCCACATGATGGTGATTCGGCAGCAGTAAGAGGTGAGGGGAAGAAGGATGGAGAGCACCGTGATATCTCTCAGATCCATGACGGGGCGACAGCACATCTATCTGACATCAGGCTTTCACTTAGGTTCACTCTCTACAGTAGGAGTAGTTACATTTATGCAGTCCTAAAATTACATTCAGCCCTTTGAAGACAACTGCAAGGCTGATGTGGCCCCTGGTGAAAACAAGTTTGACACCCCTGATCTACAGCGTGCCTGGCCACATGAACAGCCTTTCTCTCAACTTACCCTTTCTTTTAAAAATCCTTTATCTTAAAAACCCTTTCTCTTAAAACTTAGTGCTCTGTTACTGAACTCAGCAACGCATAAAGTTAGATCACGTGCATGAGCCCATCATCTCTTGGGATGTGGCAATGAGCTAAATCAGCTCTGAAATCGAGGGGGTTTTTTTGTTGTTGTTTATTGGTTTGGGTTTTCGTTTTTGGTTTGTTTTTTTTCTTGTTTTTTTTTTTTTTGTATCCTCTAAATCTAACCTGGAGTCAGGATTTGGTAACGAATTTGTCAGTTCAAATCAGGAACTATATTTGGAGGAAATATGAAACCGTGGCCACAGGTCCCAGCTGCTGCTTTTCAATAGAGAGAGTCCACCAGTTAACAGGAAAATTTAATTACCTCTGCGCCAGCCTAATAAAACTTAGCAATTTAGTGTTGTAAATAAGATTTGTATAGGAAACTTTGAATCATAAATATCTGGTGATAACTGCCGAGCTGAAGAGCATTGCTCACATCACATCCCACGTCCTAAACTTCTCCTCTCATTTTGGTCACTTGAGTTGTTGCAAAAGTGTCCAGCCTGGTGTGGAGAAGAGCTTGCAACTGGAGTCATATGCGGTGTGTGGGGCCCAGGAACAAGGCAAAGGAGCGCAAGTTTGGGTCTCTATAGAAGCCATGTGGAGAAGTAATCGTGACACTGGATTGATTGGAAATTAAAGGTTTGTTCTCAGCCTTTCCACTTACTCTAGGCAAAACGGTTGTCTCTGCAACCGAAGTCTTCCGACATGCAAAATGGGAACAGGTATTTACTTCTACACCTTTTTCAGTGCTCCGAGAACCCCAGTTGACCCATGGTCAAGAAATGAGGATAAATAATTACAGAGGAAATCTGTTGCTAATCTGCTGAAACTGTTTGTTCTCTAGCTATTATTGCAAAGGTTTGTCATGAAAACCAACATCTGCCAGTATTTTCTGAAGCTCCTTCAAGTCAAGAGCTACTCCTGGTGATTTCTGGAGAAAACACGCTTTTCTCATAACAAACAACATGCCTATAAAAGATAGATGCACTAGAAAAGAACTTTGTCCTAAGCACTCCTGTGCCTGCGTTTTTCATGGTCTTTTGGTTTTCTTTTCAGGTTCTAACTGACTCTAAAGCTCAGGCTATGGATGCTCATGCTTTGTAGTTTTATATGAACTAAAAGGCAAGTATACCTCACCAGTTTCTTCTATCTGAATGAATCAAATCTTAGTCTTGTGATAACCATGTGGCACTGAAATGGCAAAGGGGGTCTCTCCCATCTGTGCTGGAGAACACAGCACAACTTTTCCACCATTTGCCGTCCTCTGGGAGCCCTGAATCACTACAAAATACACTGAGGTTTGATTTCAACAGTGCTAAGCATCACTAAACTGGAGACAGGGACCACCTAAATGCATTTGTGTCTAAGCCACAGGTATGTGGTTCTTTGCTGGGAGAGCTGAAAGAAGAGGATGCTATTGTGGTCTTCTGGTTTATAGGGTTAGTCAGCAGATAAGAACTAGCTACCTGCTTACTAGATTTGGTTACTAAATAGTGTAAACAAAAAAATCTGTCAAATGTATCATAATATTTTCAAAGTATGACTGAAATCTCAGTGTGCTGGTTTAAAGCAATATTTTGTGAGCATTTTCCGGGGTGGAGAGGAAGGGGGGAAGTAATTCTCTTTAATAGAAGCATACATTTTGCTGAAATGTGTTAGATTTCTGTTTTTGAAAAACTGCAGAATGTTTCAAATTGCTTTTCAGCTTTACTTCCACCATCCATGACTCCTTCCAACACTGAAGAGAAATAAGGCAATTCAGGAGCTTATTCTAGACATTTGAGTAGAAATAAGTAGAGAATCTTTTTTGCTTTTAAACAGCTTATAAAATCATAGGCATTAGCACATGGGAGGTGAAGTGAAAGCACACTGTGCATAACTGTAAGAATTGGCCTAATTGTGAATCTTTACAGAAAGGATAACTCAAACCTTCAATCTAATCATAAGTTCATCTATTTCCATCTGCCTCTCTCTTGCTACAATACTGAATGCTAGGTGATTATTAAATTCATAGTTAAAATTTCCCTTGGAGACTTCTTCCACTATATGATTCAGAACCTTTTATTTTTACCATCACAACTTAACTGGTCAAAACTTTTAAAAATTTTAATTTTTCAGTGGTAAAGAACTAACTTTTGTAAATAGCTCTTCATGTTCTTTGCCCAAAATTAAGAGATTTGAAATTGTTTTAGTGAAGAGATGAGGAAACTTCAGAGGATATTTTCCAACACACACAAAATTGTATTTTCTAGCTGTCTAATTTTGATATCCTAGTCTCATAAATTCAATAACGGCAAATGCTTGAGACCTCATCGCTCATCAGAAGTCTTCCAAGTATTTCATGTTTATTAGGTAACCGATCTCCCTAATGCATCAAAGAGGCTGATTTTATTATAAGGGTTTGGAGAAGCTATGACAGTGATTTGCCCAAGGTCATACCTAAAGTCAATGACAGGCTTGGAAAGAAATTTAATCCAAGCAATAAAATCAAATCAGCTGCAAGACTTGGTTTTAAAGGAATCGTTCTTTACCAGTAAGCCAAACCCAAATCAAAACAAAATACCTAGGGAAATTTACATATGACGTGAATTAACAAAATTAATTTTATTCTTCTTGCCTTCTTCACAGTTAAGAAGATGGGATAAGCTATATTTGAGTAACACTGAACTAGCACTATTTTCAAGGAATCCATCTATTTTTGTCTGAAAAAAATATGGTAGAAATGAATGTCAGTCTTGAAATTTATGAAATTTTGAGTGTTCTACTTTTCTAAGTTTTTGGTAAGTGTGTATTTTTTTTTTCTCTCTCAGTGTAAGTTTCATGTAGGTTTTTTTTTTTTATTCAAAAATCTAAATTTTTATGTAGGATGAAAAAGCAAGATTATCAGATTTAAGAAATAAGCTATCTAAATGGCTATTATTAAGACTTTTACAAATCCTCACAGTATGAAACAAGCTATAATCTGGGCTTTAAGAATATTTTGACAACAGCCAACTCATAAGGCAAAATTCACATGGTTTCAAACTTCATTCGCAGTCTGGAACTTTTAAGTTCATAGAGAGTCGAAGGAGCTGCAAAAAAATATGGTCTGAGCAGGTGTCTTTATTGGGAAGGGGAAGATTATTAAAATAGAGATTAATGATTTTAAGGGATAACATTTTGGCTTGTCCACCCCAGAATTTCAACAGAAATTAGAGAAGGCAAGGACGCATCGGATGGCACCAGGAGAAACAGTTTATACTGGATGCAGCCCTGAACTCTTTAGGAGACCTGGGCTCTAATCTGGAAGGATGGGTTCCTCATCCCAAGCAATTTGAGTGTTTCTGCTGCTAATCACCCCTCTTCCCCACCCACAGGCTCCATCCAGCTGTCCCTGCAGTGCCCGCAGGGGCTGGGTTTCCAACCTGCTGCAGCGCTCTCTGGATGTCGATGCCTTGTCCCCAGGGCACGGCGGGGTTGGCCAGACAGTCCCCGGCGTTGCCGCGACGGGAGATGTCGATCCGCTGCCTCCGCAGGTTCTGAAACGCCTCGGCCATCACCCGGACTCCGTCGTACGTTAGCGCTGATGTGTACTAGAAAGAGAAGAAGAGTCGTACGTTGCCTTTTAGGGTGAGCTGACCTTGGACACGCTACACCGGTTCACCTCACTGCAGCTTTTCAGATGGTTTGTCCTGTTTTCATCCTTCCATCTATGAAGATCAACAGCCTCTTGCTCCCTGTAATCACTGCTGCCCTGTTGACTCATGAAAGTTGGTACCTTCTCTCCCGGAGGGTGGAAGAGTGAAGGAAAAGCTCCACTCCCTGGAGAGGACTCAGCCTTAAAAGCCATTCGCCTGTTACCCAAATCTTTGTGTTTAATTAAAATTATTGATCTGAACCTTTACAGAATATATTATACAGTGTAAATGTGAGATACGTGACATCAAGCAACAAGTGACTCTTTCTGGTCACAGATGAAGACCAGAAAACTCTACTTCAGCGTGCAAAAATTCTGTAAAAGATGAGTTTCTTCAAGCAGAAACTTGCACAGAAACCACTGTAAAACTCTTGGCATGAACAGTAACCATTAGAGTTAATTCCTTTTCCTATGATCACCTATTGATTTATTTGTTCACAGCTTTCTTAAACTAATACTTCTAAATTTGACACTTCTATTGCTGAGTGTTTGTCACAAGTGCATGTGTTTTCAAACGTCCAATAGAAAAAAAACACCTCCCCCCTCCATCTGCCCCTTTACAGCTTCAGAGTCTTCTATCTGTGTTAGGAATTAAAATATATTTCCCCTCTGTTGTGTACACTGATTTGAAATGCTCAGAAAGAACATCTGGAAAGACTTTATTGTCACTGGATATGCAGTAAACAAGTCAGAGGTTAAGGAGTTAATGAGGCTTTTTCTTTTTTATATACTAAACATTATGAGATATTTAATCCTTAGTTTTGAGGAGGGTAAAAACGCTAACTTGTATATTTCTTAGCAGGCAGCAACTGCTGCCTAGTAAAATTTAGACAATGTTGAGGCATCTAGAACAGATAATGTTCATAATTATATTAAATGACAGGTTTTCAGAGCGAGATTAAAGAGCTCTGTGTCATCACAAAGACGTGAGCATAACTTGAACTGAGCCAGATGGACCCTAAATTTTTTTTTTTTCTTTTTTTTTTATACCACTTGCCTTTGGCCTCTTCCAGTCCACACGAGGATGCTCTCTGGCATCATTATTCCTCCACTGCTGCATGATCCTGGCAGGAACGGCATCCGTGTAGTTCACCAACTGGAAGCCGGTTACATTGGCTCCACTCTCCTTGAATTTAGTCAGGTCGATATCCATGAATCCCTAGTACAGGAGAGAAAGAAGAGAAGCTCATTAGAAGAACACATCTCTGGGTGGATAAGAAAAATACTGCTTATCTATGCTTATGGCAGCCAGCTTAGGAAAAAATCTCTTCCCTCTGCAAGGTAAGGTCCAATTCAAGAGAGGCACCGCTTCACCGACCACACAGGGAACTTGTCCTTCTCAGAGGCTCTGAGCTGGACATATCCTGTAGTTTTTGTCCAGGGAGACAAATAGTCATATTAATAACAGTTCATTTGCAAGAAAGCTAGCAGAATAACAGGAAAATATATCCCAAATAAAACCTAGATGAAAATAACAAAATTCTCAAAATGTACTGGAATTATTCACCCAGCTCTGACTTTCATGTACTCAGGGATCCAGGCAGAGGCTACTTCTTTTCAGGTCACAATCTGTAGGGAAAAATAAATCTTGAACACTGAACTTTCAGTAGATCAAGTAAGTGGTCAGTCAGGCTGCCAAAGGAGCCTGTGTATTCAAAAAAAACAAGCTAAAGGATTTACTAATTTAGGAGAAAAAAAAGAGTACTTTTTTGGACTTTGGATTGCTAATGAAATACATTTGTTTCACTTCTTCATTGCTCTTCCCTACCTCTTGCCCACTGCACATGATGAACACAAGTGCACAAATACACACGTGCATTGGGGTGGCATTGCAGAATTAGTCACTCCTGTTGAGTCACAGGGAAAAAAAATAATTAGGGAAACTCTGCAGGCGATATGGAGAAGAGGTCATTTTTTGGTCTCCCCACTTTGATCCTGTCTCTTCAGTGCTGCTGTTCTGCAAAACTCTTTGCTGTGCTTCCTTGCACAAAGCAGGTGCTTGAACAGAGACTCTGCCCTCCTGCTTGGGCTGCTGTGGGTGGGACAGGATGAAGTCTGGTGCTTTTTCTTTTGGAATAAAAGAGATGCAGTCAGTTATTGTCCCTAGTACTGCTAGCAACCATAAAGCATGAAGAAAAATGAACAAGAGGACTATGCACGATGTGACCACTTGAGCAACAGGAGAGCTTGTTCAAGCTCTGCCCTCCATGTGTTCTCCACAGGCACCTTCTAAACCTACCACTGGGTTTCTCTCCCTTGCTTGCTCTCAAACATGATGATGGTGTGAGTCAAAAAAGCCAAGTCACATTACTTCCGTGAGACACTGGTCAGGTTCCCAAAACGGTTCTCTCTGTGCATACGCTACAGGAGCGGATTAGCTTATTAACCTCCACGGTTGAGATCAAGCGGTTAGATGGCAACCTGTTTCGGAAACAGATAGCTTGCAAGGAAAAGACTAAATTGCCCTCTCACATCAGCGTCAGACCAAGGGAGTCATGACTCAAAAACGTCCTTAAAGACTTTTATAATTTTTCTTCTAGCTTTTTGTAAGCACTTCGGCATCCACTTACAAGGCTGAGGATTGGACATAGGTGTACAGATGCCCTAAACAGATGATTTGTTTTGCTTCAAAGTGCTGTGATTTAGGCAAAAAAAAAAAAAAAAGAAAAAAAAAGTGATGCTTTGTGTGTATAAATTTCTCAGAATGCTGGTTAAGCCCACATCAGTCCTGTTTGTAATTGCTAGCGTAGGGGTTTCAGAAAGCCAGAGCTGTGATTAATGAGTAGGAAACGCAGCAGGATAATTGTCCCTGACATCTTAATGCATCTCAGGCCAAGTGGTTTTTGACACACAGAGCTCCTAAGGTTCAGTAAGAAGGACCTCACAGGTTGTCACTGGTTATTCATGGCTAGGACCAAATTACACTGACATTCTGCTCCTGGGAGGTACTCAAGGGAAAAAGATCTGTCAAAAGAAACTACTACACAGCAATTTGAAGTTTGTGCCATCAGCTCCTCCTTGGAAGGCCTACAAAGGCATGAAGTCCAAGTTCAGAACAGAGTATGGAGTAAGATGTCTCATGTCTTCAGCCCCGTCAACAAGTAGATTCAAACAGGAAAAGTCAAAACAAGATTACGACACCAGTGACAAGACAGCAGTAGTTGAAAACACTGTCTTTCATTGTTTTCCCCAAACCATTCCGCAACTGAAGCAAGTATTCAACAATATTCATTTGGATTCATTTTACACAAAATATTAAAATAATCTGAACATGCAAAAGGAATTATTTCTTCCTGAAGACTGTACTAATTTTTCCCCACTGATTTTTGACACAATTCAGGTTCTTTAAAAAACGTAGAGATCTCTGAAGATTTTCCAATCATTTAAGGCAGCTGGGACCATATAGGACATCATTAACCTTGAATATGTCTCTGTATTTCAGCTGTTGTCAACTGCTGAAATAACTATTTTCACCCCTTATCCCTCCTCCACATGCCCCAGTACAAGGTCAGTATAGGAACAGTCCTAATTACAAAGGCATTTTAATCACTGCACCACTGAAATCTGCTCAGAGCAGGTCTAGGTGACATCATAGCCAATGAACTGGGAATACAAGAGGTCAGATATTTTAGAAAATAATTCCAGAAGGAAATGAGTTCTTACTGGCTAACATATAAACAAAAATGTATCAAATGTTATACAAACTGTCTCTTGAAAATGCTTCTATTGACAAAGTGGCATCAGGAATCTGCTTGTTTATCTTTCTGGAATATCAGTCAGTGCTTGTAGGAAACAGGATAACAGGAGAATTACAATATTTGCAAGTAAAGAAGTCATCAATCATCTGTCAGCTTCTAACTATAGCCACACGTTGGAAAAAAAAGGATATTTTATTTAGTTTGCAATTGGCCATATTTAGAAAACAGACAATAAATTCTTAAAAAAATGACTGAGGAAAGACTGGAACCCACTACCGAGGGGCAGCAAACATGCCTTTGCAGCAATATGTTTAGTATCAATCAGTTTGGGAAAGAACCAGCACAAAAATGCTTCCCTTTGCCATCCAATCAAGTACAGCAAGAAGTGAACAGTGCTGGAACTACAGACTGCATGGGACCTCAGTGGCCAAAACTGTTTCAAAAAATCTACCAGTGAACTCTGGAAAAAGTTTGCTTTGTAGCCACGTCTGGAGCACAGTGCGCTGTTCAGGGAAACGAGCTGAGCTGGAATGTGGTGGTACGTGACTTTCTTCAGGCTCTTTAGACCTGAAGCGTTTGGGATGTCTCTGTTGGACACACGGGTATCTGGCTTCACCTCCCCGAGCAGCCCTGCTGGTCCCCTGGGGAGGAAGAGGAGGGACACAGGTGCTGTGCCAGCACCCCGGCAAAGCAGGTTCAGAGGGACCCAGAGCCAACACCGAGCTCCCCAGGGCCCCAAACAGAATCACTGCCCAGGACAAAGGTACTCCAGGGGAGACAACACTTCTGCAGGCACAGTTCTCTCTGGGAATCATCAAAACCAGGCTGGAAGGGCCAGTGCATCAGCCAGCCCACCCCCTGCCCTACAGCAGGAGCAGCTGTCCCTTTGATTTAAATTCACTTTGCAAAATCATCTCGGCAAACCAGGGAATACAGCCTCCTGTCTTGCATATGCCTGGAAAATGCCTGGCTTTCTCCAAATGCCATCGAATTAGCAGGCTGATGATAAACCACAGAAATCTGGACCCATCCGCGCTGATGGGCTGAGGCAGCCTCCCTCCTCCATGCCTGCTCTGAATCACAGCGTCTGCAACACACGGTTCGAGCAACAGCCAGGCTCAGTCCGAAGGAGAAAACTTGCTCTTTAGCCCATTCCATGGTCTGTTTTCTCTGCATTAATGAACCTCACAAAGTGATTACATGGAGAGGTCCTGCTGCTAGTAAATAACATGGGCAGCTGTTACAGACCTTCATCCCTTCAAATAGAAAACAGAACACTACTGGGAAGGGTTTTCTCCTCGTTGTGTTTTCCTTGCTGCATCTGTTCTTTATGCTGTTCTTAAACTGAAAACATTTTTCAGCCAAAGGTTGTTTTACTGTCCCACTTGCTGCCTTGGTTGCTGGGAGAGGTGTCAGCAAGTCACACATTTATATTCCTCTCCACTGCTTGTGGACTCAATCATCAAAGGAAATGCATAATGCAGGAAGACTGATGACTTGCAATGGGCCTCATGAATCCATCTTGATTAACTGGTCCACGAAGGATCTGCCTTGAAAATAAAGTCCCCCAGAAATGAGCCAGCTCCTTATTTATACCCTGAACACCATGAGGAGACAAGACACTGAGTGGGCAGCGCAGACGGCTGTCAGACGGCATAGGGAAAGGCTTGTTCTTTCGTGCATGACCCTCCTCAAACCTGCCAGCTCCACTTAGTTCCCTGCATTTCTCCTTTCACCCTCATATTTCACTGCCTCACTGACCGAAACCTCTGCCTCTTCTCCACACATTGATGACACCAGGTGACATTGCTCCTTCTGGGACATTGTCCCAGATCACGGGGACACCGCAGGCAGCAGCAGCCTTCCCTCCATACCCAGACAGCTGACCGCTGCCCCACGCCTTCAGGTTCTCTCTGTATTTCACTAAATCAGGATTAATCACTGGCACTTTCCCTGCAAGGTGCCTCCTGCGGTACAATCGTGCCTTTGAAGCTGCTGTAACAGGCAGCGAGGGCTGCGCTCCGGGCAGGCTGCAGCTCATCGTCTCATAAACCTTCCCGCAGCTCAGCTTAAAAGCTCCCTGCCTTTGCTCTAAGTCTTAGCTTTTCCTGAGAGAAAGGACATTAGAGAGTCTCCTTGAAGACTGCCACATTTTTGAGAAACACTGTTGTTTTCTCTCCTCCCTCTGCATCTTTCGAGCCCTCCGGATCTCCTGCCAAGACCAGTAAAACTCATATCTGAATGATGAGACGGAAAAAGCCCCTTTCTCTTGAATTGCATGGAGAAGACTTATTGGCTGAACCTAACATGGTGCCCTCACCCTGGGAATGGGTGTCAGGTGTTTTAGTCCCTTTCTGTCTGGGAGGAAGAGACTGGAACCTATTTTTTTTTTCTTGTTACAAGTATCACACTGAAATATTTCTTTTTAAGCAAAAAGCATTTAAGCATTTAAGCCTGAGCTTGGGTGGGTGCCACAGAAACCTGTTGCAGCATCAGGAAGCTGGCCCAGCTCTCTTTAGATGCAATCCATGTATGGCTTGCAACGCCAAACTGCTCCCTGCTAGCAGGCTTTATGGTTATAAGGAACTTTGAAAAGCAAAACAATTGCTTCTGAATGGCTGTAGATCAGCTGAGTGAATGCAAAGTGGCTCCTGTCATTCCAAGGTACACTGGTGTCTTTCTGCAGGGAGCAAGAAGTCAAGTGTTCCCAGATGGAGCATCCCTAATATACCAAATTATCTTCAAGCTTGTCCTTCCAGTGAAGCGTCATTCCTCGCTCCCATCACTTTGTATTAATAAGGAGGGTACATCAAAAAAGAGCCCATCTGCTCAAGTCTCATTGCAGCATGCCTTCCAACAGGAGAGGCCTTCTTCTCTTCCACAGAAATGTTAATATGTCCAATCTCATTGTGGCAGAAAAACACGTGAGTCCTCACTGTCATATAGAAGTGAAGAAGAAGGGGAAAGAAAGATGGGAAGAAGGGGCGCTGTCAGATAGGGTCCCAATCCTGCCGTTTGGTGAGTCTGTTTTGTTCTGTCTATTGATGCAAAGCAAATCAAGTCAGATGAGGATCCAGGACTCAAGGAAACAGAGCTGGAGATGACCAGTAACTTCAGGTTTTTCAGTACAGCTCTGCAGGCATACGTTTTCTTTGTGATATTATTTTGCATCAGCCTCATCCTACTGCTGCAGCACATTCTGGATATAAATGATCATACACATCTTGTTGGAAAGCTCAGTCCAGGCAGAGGGACAGATGTCCTAGGTGGACGTTTGTGCTTTAGAGAGCTTTCAGAGCAGAAACTGATCCCGAGGTTTGGGAAACATGCCATGTAGTGACAGATGCCAGGACTTCAACCAAAGATACGATTAAGGGATGTCCTGATCACAGTTTACAAAGATCAAAATGTCAGTAATGGAATATTTGGTCCAGCAAACAGAAGCATAAATCTGATGGAGGAAGCTGAAGCTAGTCAAGTCTTGATGAGAAAAAAGAAGTCACCAGTGAAGCCACCATGAGAAAGATACTACGAATTTACACATCACCCCTTGCCAGTTGAGCCAGGGTAATGGATTAGGAGACTGCAAATGGCTAAGGAAACTTGTTAGTTTAACAGCCTTTTGATGAGATTTAAGCAAACACATTTTTCCTTCCAATGGTTGTAATATAATCTGTGCGTTACTCACCTGATGGTCAGTGACTTTTTTTAAAGCAAGCTTTAACTTTTTCTAAAGCAAGTCAGTCACTCATGCTTTTGAGCTCTCATTAGCTACTGCAAAAATCCTTCCAAGGTTGCAGTTCATATTCTCCCGTGTGGGCAATTTTTGTATCAAACCCAGATGATTTTCTTTTACATGAGACACTCTAATTCAAGCAAAAATTAATTCAGGGCACTGCTGTGTCTTTTACTATCAGTAATTCAGATGAGATAATGTTATAAGGCTTTCTTTTGCTTGATAATTGAATCAGGATAGAAAAGCCGCCTGGAAGTGAAATGCAGACCTCAGAAATTTTACTGTTTTCCTCTGCCTGGAAAACCAAGTTTTCTCATGAGTCTACCTGCACTAACCTCTCACAAAGAGGAAAAGTCTAACTGGCATAGTTTTAGAAACCCAAAAATAACTTAGGACATCTCCTTCCAACATTAGAACAGCATTTTTGCAAGATGAGGCATCTTGAGATCTTACCGGGACAAGAAGCCGATGCTGTACACATCCTTTGGGAAACTCCCACAAAATAGAATTTCCAATCGTCCAGTGATGCAAACCCGAGCATTGCTCACCTTGCTTGTACCTGCAGTCAGCAATACTTCAGAGGGCAGGAGACAGTATTAATAACCAAGGGTGATTAAAATAAACACAGCAGCTTTCAAGCTGATGGGAGACTGAGAACTGCAGTATTTTAGCTCCAGGCAAGCTGAATCAGAAGCTCGGTGCAGGCAGCGGAGCCGTTGGCACACGACCAGTGCCACACGGCACACGTGTGCGGTGGCAGGTTCAGCTTCTCGCACGGAGCTGGTACCCAGCCCAGGCACCGCAGACCCTCCTGGTGCAGCCACAGCTCGGCTGCGGGACGTGCCGGAGCTGCATCACGGCAGGGGAGCTGATCTCTGCCTGTGCCGGGAGAACTTTCTTCCCCAGGGATGCGGACACCTCTTTTCGACAGCCAGTTCGGGACGTTTCCTTTTCTTCATCCTCTTCTTCCTGCACCAGCTGTCGGACTCAGGTCACTGTGTCTCAGCCTTAGTGATGCAGAAGTTCTCTCTTCCATTTTTGAGGGGAGAAATCAAAGAGGCCCATTTAAGCCACAGATGAACTGAATCAAACTAGATTTTGCCTGACTCCTGCACAAGCTGCTGTGCTGGTAACCTCCAAAGCCACCACAAGTGCTTGCAAAGTGAAACTCTTGTCCATGGTCTAACTCAGCAGTGACACATGCTGATGCAAAATGGCACAGGAAAAAATGCTTACCTCTGCTAATCAACTCTGTTTTTATCTTTGCTCTTCCCTGCTACCCCTAGCATCAGCAATCTCATACACTTATCTATTCAACTTCAAACAAGAGCATTTGCTAAAAGAACGACCTGGACTAATGCGCCAGGAAAAAGAAATGCTGAAACACTGTATGTGGCACCTGTCCTTCACACTTTTCTTTTAAAGACAGGTCACATGAATGTCACCTATTTTAAGACAAAGATTTTCCTCTGCCCAAGAGAGCTGATGTTCTCCCACCACTGACAGCAGTCAGCCTACATCTCTAGTGTAGGTCAGATACATGAAGCCAAGGTTGTGGGGAAAAAAATCTGTAACATCAAAAGAAAGGAATTCCAGAAATTTCTAAGCTTGCTCCTCTGAGAATATTGACTATAGTTTTTTTCTTTGTGGTTGCTAGCCTGATGCTCTCAAAGGCTGAGAACAAAGTTTAGAAAAATAAGACTCACAAAAACAAACACTTCTTAAAGTTGCCAAACCTCTTTGAGTTCCAAAAAGAAAAATAGAGATACAGAGAGAGAGAGAGAGAGAGAGAGACAATTGCAACCCCCCAGTGGTGGTACACCTGACAAATATCCAGGCTGGCAGCTGGTAAAAGCTAATTGGGATAATTTGAATGGGTACAAGTCGAGGATCCGTTTTTATGAGTTTGCAGAAGCCACAGATAGCGCTAAATTTGCCTCAAGGAGAGGCAGGGATGCTCACAGGAACCTTTTCCCTGGCAGCGGTGCTGGAGACAGACCTTTGTGGGATGGGCTGGGCTGAGCAGATGAGACAGGTTGTGTCTCTAACAGGCATAGCAGATTTGGAGAAGGATGTTTGCCCATGGCCTAAGGTGCAGAACGGTTTCATTTTGTTTGTGAACACAAAAATATTATTGTCTCACCTTGGCAACAGCAATTTTACTGAAAAAGAAAACTGTTCCTGCTAGGAAATACTAGTTTTCATTTGCTGCTACTTGTCAAATCCTGCTTGGTGCTTTACTTGTAGCTCACCTGACAGCAACCGCTGGGCAAACAAGCAGTGATTAATGCAAGCCAGTTCCTCTTTGTTCATGAATCATTTGTGACCAGACAGGGAATTCCTCCGTGTTCAAAATGGATGATTTTTGCAGGCCTTATTCAGCCTGTGCACTGCCTTGCAAACTCACTTGCTTTGCATTCCTCATGTAACCCCAGTTTGGAGCTGCTGTAACTGGGCTGCTTTTTTTTTCTTTTTGGCTGAGTATAGCTCTGAACAAAGATATAGCCAAAAATAAGAATTTCAGTGGGGTTATCCATAAATATTTCCCCAAATTTACTTCTAATGTGTCATTTCCATAATTGTCTCCCCATGGGAAAGGGCCCAAGAAGGTTAGGCAGTGTTGCAAAAGGCAAGTATTGAAAATTCATCCCCTTGCTCCAGCTACCACAGGTAACTTGGTGGCTACAAACCAGCTGAGGGTTCACTTCTGCAAGACAGAGCCTGTCCCAGCCAGGTCTGGAAGCCTCATCTTCACATAGGATGACAGCCCTAAAACCAGGACTCTGTCAGTCAGCACAGGGGAGGAAAAATAACTCATTTGGAACGGTTCAGCACTTGCAGTTTTTAGTTCTTAATTTATCCTCTTATGACCCAGTACTCCAGAATGAGCCACTTCCACAAAATCAGGCTGTTTTATAGGCACACGGGTGTGCACATGAGGGTATGTGTGTGTGTGTGTGGGCAATGCACGCCCTGTCATCTTAGGGCTTATCTACAGGCAAAAATGTGGGGGGTCTAAGTTCTATCCACTATGTGTATGAGTCAGTAGAAATAAATTATAGCATGTTACACCCTCTGAAGGCTTTAATCCAACAATGAGATGTCCTTAGAAGAGGGTAAAACCTACTGTGATCTCTGGGATCAGAGCATCCACACTAGGGTTTAACCCTGGCAGACGTCAGATTCCCACATTCTGCCAATCCCTTATAACATCCCTGGCATCCCTGCAGAGGGAGGCTTGCTGTCCTTCCTGCTGGAACAATGGCCTCAGGAATGTGGGACCTTCACGGCCTTTTTGCTGTTCTCCTTGCAGAACTGAGCAGTGAGGAGCTCTCGTGTGAGTGCAGCACATCACGGATACTGATTTGGCTTCTGGTGCCTGAACCTGCCTGTGTGTGCGGCAGAACCGCAAAGCTTGTTCTGTCCTGGAAAGTGCCTTCTTAACCTTCAGGAGCATTAGTTCTTTTTTTTAAAAAATAGTTTTCCCACTTTGTCTGATTATCTCCGCCTCTTTTTTTTTTTTTAATAATATTCTTATTTCTGGAGTTTGACTCTTTTGCAATGCTGGTTTTTAAGGAGCAGGAAATACCAAAGGAGAGAGCTTGAATTCCTTTCACTCTTCTTCTTCTTCTCCTTCTCCCAAATCAAAGCTGCTTGAAAGGCACAGCTAGTTAACAGTGGTTTCTGGTAGTCTCATCAGACCCTGAGTTAATTATTTATAATCCCTGTTGGCTGAGTACGCAGCCTCTTTCAGCCAGCTCTGTCCTCTCAGCATTTGTGCAAAAGCTAAGAAAACAAATTAAAGATGGGAAAAGTGTGCTTTCTCAGGCTGAAGGTGAGAGAGAGTGGTATCATAAGACAGAGGGAAACGTCCTTCATAATTCCAGCACCTCAGTATTAGACCACCTTATGCCTGTAATGTATTTGTTCTTATGAAACCTTGCACAGAGAAGCGATAGAATTCACATTTAGCTTTCCACATGGGTATACATAAAAGCGCACAGGCACGTACACTCCAGCTCCTCCAAGTACCTTCCCTGCTTAGCTTCAATGAAGGGACTTTCACAAACATCTGAGGATCAGGACCTGGGTTACAGCAAATAATAATTTTTTAAAAATTAGTAACTGAAGTTATTGGCTGCTCTGCAGTTTGCCTGTCTCCCCCTGCACAAGTAACATTTTTAACTTTGTAATTACATGCAGAAGTGCAGGGTCAGTATCAGGCCATTGTGGGGTAATTATGTGGCCATTTTTGTCTTGTAAATTATAGAGTTATCCTGGGACTGAGAGAAGGAGAATGGCAGCAACTGCTTGACTAATTGGTAGTTTAAAGTTTAATTACCCTGGGTCTGACATGCTGCCTGGCAGATGCAGCTGTGGGAGGGGAGAACGGGCTCCGGACCCGGCAGGGACACAGCAGGAGAGCTCCTGGGGGAGCAGCCGCAGCCCCGGGTTGTACCAGCCCGTCCTCTGCGCATCCCCCTGTGTGGATGGACGGACACACCGGGGCAGGAGAGCGTAGGAGCTCTGCTGCAGAAAACCTGCAGCTGCCCTATGGATCGAGGTTATTCTTCTCTTCTACCTCTTCCCAAACCTCCTCAGGCAGAGAAATTCTCCAGCCTCTAAAGAATGGACAGCATATTGCTCCAGAAAAGTGGCCCTGCGGCTGCTCTGTCCCCAGGCAGCACCTCCCTGCATTAAAGGGACAATCGTCTCCCTAAAGAAATCTTTAAATCCAATTCACTCCTTAGAGCCGTGGCAGTCAGATTCGATTTAGCACCAAGCTGCGGAATAGGCACAGATTTTATTTTTACTGGAAGGTCAGAGTGCATCATCATTAACATGTCTGCCCTTAGTGGCGCTCCCAGGATGGCTGTGAAACACTTCGCTTGGGGGACACACACTGGAGTGGAGTTAAAACCAGTTATAAAACGCAAGTTGTTACCAATAGTCAACAACTTCTTGGTGGCCTGACTGAAAGAATCTGGGAGGGCAATGTCAGGACCTAGGTGCCCATGGCATGTGAAAAAAATGATTATCACAACAAGCAGTAATTGACAGTTGGCTTAAGTGGCTCTGAAAAGATGCAGATTGAATCTGGAGGAAAAAAAATATTCCAGCAACCTTGGAGATACCCTGGAGATAACCTTGCTGGCTCAAGACAGAAAACGTCATGAGGAGAGCACCACAAAAGACTTTGGTATTCTTTCTACTCAGAAGGTGGATTAGAAAAAAGACTTCGAGCTCATTATCTATAAGTATAGTGCTTTACAAAACATGAGATGCTGAAGAAAATGCCAAGGAGGGCAACTCACCAAATTTGCCAGAATGTAGTGGTACCCGTTCCCATTTTTTTCAAGCTTGATGATCTGCAAGATGAAAACCAAGGATAGTTAGCAGAGACCAACTAAGGAAGTAGAGCTTTATTTATCTACCCTTCCTCCCCATCTTTTCCCAATAAGACTGTTTGGTTGAAGACAGGAAGACATAGTGAAAGAGAAGTTCACAACCTTGTCAGAGGAAGGACAGAGCTTTCACAGATGATATTTGAACAGCAAGTCTGAAATTAGACAGGACAAGATCCCCAAGCAGATTCCACAGGCAGGAGACTAAACTACCTGAATCAACCTTTTTCCTACAGGTTTAGGGATAAAAACACAGTGTTTTTTCAAAAAAAAAAAAAAAAAAGCTTAAACAAGATTTCAAGATTTATATTTCAGACATTAAAGGAACAAAGTAGGAAGACGAGGTCCATTTGTCCTGCGAATGCAGCTGAAACACTGAGCAAGACAAGAGAGCTTTTCTGCTCATCCCCCAAGCCAGAGTCCCTGCCCCAGATACCGACCTGGGCGAGATGTCAGGAGGTTTAGAATAAAGGGCAATTTTTCTTCCTTAGTGCACTGGGCTAGCTTCAAGCCACATCTCCAGAATAAAGCTGCCTGGACATGTAAATCAACAGAGGATTCCCCTCCCATGTTCATTAAGATTATTTATATCTTCGTGCTCACAGTGTCCCTATGTATGCTCTTTGCCACTTACTCTTTCCTCCCTGATGCCTGCAGAGTTAGGGTTTTATTCTCTTTTATCAGCACAATTGCTTATAGATCTGTAACATTTGAAAGTTTCTATGTTAGCTGGAAAAATTCCCCTTGTCTAAGTAGAAAGGAACCACCTGTTGAGGGGTTGCGTGTGATTATGTGGGACAGGGTCATTGATCAGATGGTCCCTAGCTGTCTTTTTATTCCTTGATTTAAAAAAATACAGAAAGAATACAGCCAAAAATCACATTATTCTTGCTGACTCCATGTTTCCATTGAAATTCCTCTCCATTGATTTTCAGCACCACTATTAAATTCTTACCAGGTTACTAAAGCCAGATACCATCTGCTTTTCAGCCAATCCACATACAGAAAGAAGACAGTGGGGGAAAAAAAAAAAAAGCCCAAACCAGCATGCCCTCAAAACCTGTAAAAACACAAGAATTGCCAGTTTATGAGGGAACTGTGCTGTTTCCATAAGGTTTCTTTGCTGGCTTATTTCCATTGTCATATGAATTGTTTCTGAATTACTGCCTGCATTGCCAACACTCAGGCAAAATCTAGACGAGTGACAGCAAGGCCAGAAAAATCCTCACAGCCAGAATGATAATAAAACGACTGTTGTGTTGGATTCCACCAGAGATCAGTCTACTCAGGACTGCTCTCTGATACCAGGCTGGTAGCAGGTGTTTAAGAAGCGTCAGATGAGCACAGACTGATCCTCCCCATGGGACAACACTCCCAGATTATCATGAGGAGCCAGTTAGGGATTTCCAAATGGATTATAAATGAGCTGACACTTGCTCTGTGCAACTGGTTCGTCTGCCTTAGCCACTCTTTGATGAAGTGGCTCTTGTATGTACATTAAAACTCATCTGATTCCCAGCATTAACATGGGGGTGGCAATTAACTCCCATGAAGGATTCATTTAGTAGAAGATCCTTACACAACTAATGTCAGCACCACCACCTTCACTGCCCTGTTGTTCTTCCTATAGGACCCCTTCAGTATGGCTTCTGCTGAGCAGTTTGAAGCCATCAGATACTTGTATACCTAAGGCTATAAAGATATATAGTCTTATTAGGGCAGTTTGCTGAGTATCTTCCATTGCCAGATCTGAGAAACGAAACCAGACCCAACTTGTCCCCTTCCATTTATCAACTGAAACTGACCTTGACAGTAGGTCCCTGACCTTGTGGGAGGAAGGAGCATCTCCAGAGCACTGGGATGTCTAAGAATTACAATCCAATTCCCTATTTCTCCAGTATCAAAAATAGCTGGCATTGGCTCCTTCTGCCCAAACTCTTCCTTTGTTATTTTATGAGGTGTCAGAGTCGATGAACCAGAGAGGGCTGCCATCCAGCTTTCCCTGAGCTGTTAATCTTGTAGCCCATCCACCTGAATTATGAGGCTTGCTTCCTGTGTTTTACACAGTTATTTGTGATCTTAATTTATTTTAAAATGCTTGCTCAGTCCTAATGTGTCCGGACGGCGGTAGCAAGCTGAGGTTATAATAGCATTTATCACTTAGCCTGAACGTGGTGAGAGGCTGCGCTGGGCTGCATGCTGATAGCTCACTTGGGCCACCTAGGTTTCATTACCCACTTCTTAATGGGCCAGTTTGACATCTATTAGAGAGAAATCCTCTCAGAGTGAAACAGTGGCAAAGGAGAAATTCCAGTTATTCATTTTAATGAGAGACGAGGAAGAAACAATACAGGGCTTTGATGGAATACAACCCACTGCTTACTTATCCCATTAAGGCTACACAGTGCGGCCCCGCGGATATCCTGCCCTGAACCAAGGCCTGGCTCACAAACGACAGTTACCTCAGCAAAGATAAATCATGCCCTTGAGAAATGACACAGAGAAACCTCCGAGAAAGAAATTGGGTCATTTTTGCACGTATCATTAACACACGGAGCACTGGCTCCTTCTACAGCTGCTATCTCCAGCACACGGGGACTGCCTTGTTGGAGTCAGTGGTGCTTATTTGTGTTATACATACGGAGTAGGGTGAAGAAATTAAGAGCAAGTACCAGTGTATATATGTGAGGGATTGATGCTAAACAGCCATCTCCAGCTCTTCTGTTCACTGGGGAGCACAAATTCACAGTCACCAAAAGACAGGGACAGGCTTGTCAGGGAAGAAGATAAATGCATTAAAATGTTCCTGAGAGGCCAAGGCAGCTCTTTGAATACCTCAAACACTCATAAAAACAGGGCAAACACAGCAGTGACATCCACACAGAGGTTGCTGGTGTGACGAGCTGAGAGACCAGCCACCAGCTCCCGTTTAAGTCCCAGCTGAATTTCCTGTGATAATGAGCCGAACACTGTCTTTGACCCTGTCCAGTCATCCGCATGTTGTGAAAGACCTGGCACTCCCTGCTTACACTGGGATAACTACCTCCCTTCTCAGGAATCCCTGTGGACTCAGAACAAGAAGTCAAATGAGGATGAAAATGGACTACACAGGTCTGAAAAAGTCATTCACAGCCCTAGCCCTAACAGGAGTGTTACCTCCTAGGCACAGACATCTGGAATTGCTCTGTCTTTAACACAGGAAAACACAACATTGTCCCTCTCTTTCCTGGAAATGGATGTTTTTTACAGTATGGCAAAACAAATAATCACGAGATCTGGGGTTTTTTTAGTGTTCTTGCAAACAGCTTGACTTTATCTAAGTTTAAATCTTGCTCCAGTTATGTGAAGAAATTTGAAAGAAAGACTTACTTTCTTGTTCATATTAGGAAAGCTAGATAATACATGACTACAGAACTTAACTCTCTGTTAGACAAGCCAGGATTAAAAAAACATCATTAATCTTAGAAATCCGATACACTATAAAGCAAAGCTTGCAGAAAAGGCAAATTCACTAGCCAGGCCTTGCCAAGTATCTTGTTCAAACTGCAGCTACTCCATGGTCAGAGAGAAGACTTTACCCTCCAGAATAATCTGATCTGTCCTTCATTAAGCCTGACCTTTACATTGAGGTTCAAACCTGCTACCTGCTTTTTTATCATTTATATAAGAGTAGCACCAACAAGGATGGATTGTGCTCATCGCTGAGCCGTGCAGCTGGTGAAATGACAGTTCTTGCCCCAGACAACGAGCAGCTGAAGTGCGAGATGGGAGATGACAGGTAGCTTAGACAAGGTGACGTGTGGAGCACGAGGTAAGAGTGAGCTGGTTATGAGAAGTACGATAGCGGGAGCCACAGCTCACCAGCTGTGTGGCCCTGCGGGGACCTTTCTAAGCCACGTGGGATGAGAATCCCAGTGGTGGGGAAAGCCTTGGCTGTGAGAGGGAAAGGTGTTGTGGTTGGAGTTGAGGAGGGGACACAAGTGTGGACCGAGACCTGTCCACGGGCTAGCATTGGTCTCCTGTCCACAGAAATCCACGTTCAGGACTTAGGAAAAGCATTAAGGGAGGCATGGAGGAAAAAGGAAAAAGGATGGAGAAAATTTGGGTCTGCACTACTGGGTAACTATCTAGATTGAGGCTGAGTAAGGCAGGAGACATAACCTAGCTACTGAGTCCTCTACTGCATATCCCATCTTCCTTGCAGCCATGAGCTGACAAAACAGTCAGGAGATGGCTGTGAATGAACCAGTCTCTCACTGCAAGGCACGAGAGAAGCTGGAAACATCTGATCCTGCTACAGCCTCAATGTCCCAGGAGGATGCTGAGCTTTAAGCCCAATCTGGAGACTGTGTTCCTGAGGACACTACAGATGTACCATAAAGCTTCTCCATCTCTGTCCTGCTGGCACTGGTTGTGATAATCTGGTACAATATATGCAGGCTGGAGGACCAGAAGTCCAGCAGTGCCAATTCACAGCTCTACCCTAACTCACAGGAGGTGTGAAAACTGCAAAAAACCTCAGCAGAACAATGAAGTGCCATATTTTGTGCATGCTGCTGGGAGGAATTAGCAAAAGGCAAACTCATTGAGGAGTAACAGGGTGTAAAGGACTCAGCAGAGGAATCAAACAAGTAGGGAACATGGAGCAGCAGAGCTCACTCTGCAGGAATACCTGGGAGCTCCCAGTATTTATAGGGCTTTAGAGTTTCCACAATAACACAAAGGAGAAATATCTGCAAGCTCAGCACCCTGGTGCAATGAGCACACATCACACCCAATGAGAATCCCAATGAGACATGGATCAGACAAGAATGGGGAGAACACCAGGAGAAACAACTCTTCCTGTCCTACATGCAAGACCTGTCCCAGAAGACCCACACAAGCACAACCTTGCTAAGGATGATGTTCAGCCGCTCAGTTTCACAGTCCACCACCACCAGCCTTTCCTTCTTCTTCTCCAGCTCCTGGAAAAGCACGCGGTAGCCCTCTTCTGTTGTCGTCAGGATGTTGACAGCTGTCACCTGCCAGTTCTTCTCAGCTGCCGTGTCCAGCACTTTCTGTAGGACTGACAACCCTGTGATGAGAAGAGAAAGGCAAGAGGATGGTAGGGGGAGAGCCAGGTTTTAGTTGTGAAATGGAATCTTTCCACCCCTCTGCCAGCCTGTGTAGCTGCCTCAAGTCAGGCTGGATACAGCATCGCAAGAGCACAGCAGAGCTACAGAGAGCAGCTAATAGTCTAGCAACTTACCCAGACACAGCTGGCCTAGAATTAACGACTCCTGCCTTTTCTGTCCTAGCACAGGAAAACAGGATGATTCCAGGCCTAGTTTTCGTCTGTAATCCACAAATCAGTCTCGTTGATCAGGCCCTGCTGTAGGATTCAGATAAGAGCTCTAATCCCAGTCTTCTTGTCTGCCACTACCCAAGTCACTTGATTTCTCTGGGCCATAGTTCCCTTCTTGTCTTTGATCTGTTTAGGCTGCATGCTCCTAGGGTTAGGGACACCCTCAGCAATCACAATACACAATCACATTCAGAGTCCCTGTCTGTCTCAGCAGCATCTCATCAGAAAACTTCATTATTTTTACAACAAACTTGCCTCAATTCTGTGCACAGACTTCCAGAGGAGATTACGTGTAGCTGGCACCACTCTGGAGTCCTGCTGGACAACCCTGCCTACTGCAGTCCTTTTGCGATATTCAGCGTGCCCATGCCTTGTGTCAACAGAAAGCAGGGTGGGATGCTTTTACACCTTCTCCTTGTCTCTTAAGGTCATTCTGTCCCTGCAAGGGCTAATGATAACTTCCAGGACAGAGCTGTGAATGACCCTTACCTCTGCACTGTTCCTGACAAATCTATTTTGCTCTCAGCCTCCAAGCCTGGAGCTTTAGAGGCATCTGAGAGCTGTGGAGACTGAATCAGAGAGTAGCGAGATCACCAGCCCTGTTCATAGTTTAGAAAGTTAGATAATATCTTCCAAGAATCCAACAAAGGCTTTAGTTATTTTACATAAGACAACTAACACTGACTAATGCAGGGAACTTGGAGTTTTCCACGCTATCTGCCAGAAACACACACAGGTGTTACAACTAGATGTGGGGTCAGGTGAGACCCGAGCAGCTGTTGGTTTGCATTTATAAATGTGGGACTCAGTGGCCTTAAGATGGACAAACTTAAAAATGGGACCTATTCAATATAAACAATTTCCCCATTTGAAACTCAAACCGTTTACACATTAAATATATCCCGTGTGTTGATGAGGTTCAGACCTGACCCTGTAAACAGTGACATACTGGATCAGGATGATGCTACATCTCGATCAGTGCCCACCTTCAGCAGTAATGGATACTTAGAAAAGGAATAGAGAACAGGGAAGACATAGGTTGACCCTACCTTTAGCCACCTTTTTATCCACCAGCAACCCACAGTAAGGGGAATTCTCAAGACAAAGACTTCATCTAGACCACTATGTTCAATTGCCCATAGCTCTTCCTGTGTACTTGTGACTTACCCCGGTCGGCATCATAAATGTACACAAACTTCTGCCAGCTGTAGTGCTCGATGACGTTGATGAGGGCATCCTGGAGCTCCGGGCGAAGCTGGAGAACAAACTGGTTGGACGTTTCGACAGGGAAGCTGGGCGTTATGAAGCAGACGTGGAGAGCCCCACAGAAAGATGTGAGCATGTTGACGGTCCTCCTCTCATAAAATCCAAAGATGGCATAGACGCCCTTGGAGAACTGTGAGCAGACTGGAGGAGCAGAGAGAAAGGCCATGAGTGCAGAAGGACAAAGAGGTTTCTTAGGGAAGTCACCAAAATAAACTTTTTCCTTGGCATAATTTGTAGGGTCTCTGGACTACATCACTTTCCTCAAGGCCTGTAAGTTGGTGAATGCAATCTGTAAAGAACAGAGCTTGTGGCCATGGGCTGCTCTGCCCTTGTTCTCCACAGACCTGCTTTGCCTTTGACAGGCAGATGGGACACGGGAGAGTGAATTCAGGATCCCTGGGGCTCTGCTGAAGATTTTGCTGCTTCTGGGATAAAATGTGTTATCTGAACAAGGGAATCCCTGAGCAGAAAAGCCCAGTGGCTCACCAAGCCCTGCCTCCTTGGGATGGCAGCTGTCTGGCCCCTGTAGCTGTTTTACTACGGGAAAGAAAGGCTGCAGCTAGAGCTTGCTATTGCATCCCCAGACACATTCAAGGAGCAGAAGGAAAGCATTTGCATGACAGCACAGCCCCTTGTGGCTAGTGACTCCAGGAGAAAACCATGAGTTTGACCTCAGAAGCTGAGACCGCACTGAGAGGACATCTCAGCATAGGCTCAGCTAGCTTCAAAACACTCATAGCACAGCTACAGGGAGGTTTGTCCCTGGGCATGAGCTGCTGGCACTGAGGTTGGAGGCTCTGACACCAGGGGTGTGTTGGTACTTGGGGACACCTGTGTGGCAACTTCTAGTTTCCTCACAAAGCCACGGTGGGGAAGGCTGTGGGCCCAATGAGGCAGCAGTAGTGGCCATGACTAAGCTCTGAGGGTGCATGCGGGGCTCTCCGGCAGATATTTGTGTCTGATGGCAGCAGCTGGCTCTGTGCTGTGCAGGGAGGGCTCTCTGGGGTTGCAGCCCTTCTTGGGAGAACACTTAATGAGATCGTGGGAGCTGCTGGAAAAATGCCTCAGGATCTCAGTGAGGCAGAGAGAGTTCACACTTTGAGTTGTAAAACTTAGCCCCTGAGACAGTCAGACTCGTTTAATGTCACCCCTGTTTATGGCACATTCCAAGTTACCGTCAATAAATCTCCCAGCCGGAGGTGGTGGCAGTGACAGCGTTTTCCCTGTGTCAGAATTCCTGGCACTAGTGTCTCCTCCTGTTGTCACTCCAACTCTGAAGACCTTTGGCTGTGACATTTATACTGACTCAACATTTCACACGTCACTCGCCAGCCCTCCCCAACAGAGTGCAGGTTGAGAAGTTGGATGTGACATTTTGGGGTCTCCTGGCAAGCACTCTGAGCTGCTTGGGAATCCCTTGACCTCGTTTCTGCTGGTGGCTACCAGTACCGAACCTTCTGTCTGTGTGGCTAGAGACAGGTTCCTAAACATGAGCTTACTGCATCCTTAGCTGGGCTCCATCCAAGCTCTGCCCCTCCAGTGGGAACCAGAAGTCATCCCCAACTCGCTAACAGCCATCCTGGATAAGATTACCTTGTTCCTCACTTTCCTACTGCCAGCATTGAATTATCAGAGGGAGGAGCAAGAAATCCTGCTTCCCACTGTGCAAAGCAAGTTCTCACTCCCATCTCATCAGCAAAACAAAGCAGCCAGATTTTTGAAATGGCACAGAGTGTGGAGAGCTAGGAACTGAATCTCATGACACTGATCAGAATTTTTCCTTCATCTTGGAGTTGAACCCAGGTTTTCGGCATCCCAGCCCAGCAGTTTGTTCTCTTTTTGCCACTCAGCGTCCGTGATCTCACATACTTCTGCGCCCTCCTCCCACAAGAGAATTATATCTCTGTGGGGCGGGGACTTCTCCTGAAGCCCAAACCGTGATGGAAATAAAGCCCTCCTCGCTTCATTTTCATGGCAGTGTCTCTCTTTGCAATCAGCAATTGTGCCTGTATCAGCTGGAGTCACTGCCCCCATCATGAGACTGACACATTCAGGAAGAAAAGCAGCAGATATGGATAGAAATAGTCTGAACATAATTTCCATGTGACTGGACCAGTGGGTCTAACGAACAGTGCGATATACCATATGTGAGAGATCAGAACACGATCTCCGGAGACCCAGGCTTCAGAGTCACTGAATGATTAAAGTGACATTCTCAGGGCAGCTGAACAATCCAGCGCAATTAATAATCCAGACAATAAACTTAACTGGCTTGTTTTGCTTTAAGCAAGCCATGGCTTCCTTGAATTTTATTTTCTATTTGAAATGAATATATTATTTTTTAGATTTTTTTTTTTTTTAACTCTGTGGCTCAATCACACTCAGGCAGCCCTCCTACACTGTTCTGAGACACTCATCCATCCCAGCATTTGAAACAGATTGCACCAAAGATGACTGGGAGAACGAACAGTCTTTATCATTAGTAATTTTGAAAAGAACCCTAGCTTGCTTTGTACTTTCAGACTAAGAGGGGCCATGGACAAGAGAGATAGCTTGGAAAAAAAAGAAAAAAAAAAAGGCTTGCTGAGGGTTTTCACCCAAAGAACAATAAAGAAACTGTTGTGTCAATTAATCTGTAAAGATGAAAAGAGTGAAAACTGCAACCACCTTTCTGGGACTGAACTTGGCATAAAGTAAAAGCAGTGACTGCAAAACAGTTTAAATCTCAGGACTATTTTAAGTTACTGCTGTTCCAAATTAATTTACTCAGCAAAACTAAAAAAAAGTTACTTGATATATATTTAATGCACTAAGAGATATCTGGAATTTCTATTTACTCTAATTGTTTTATTAAGAAAATTTATTAACGATTGTTTTCTCATTTGATTGCTCTGCAACTTCCTAATAGCATACTATTACAAAATGTAAACCTTAACTAGAGGAAGCAAATATTTTAAACTCTCTTTGTTTCTCTAGTGGGCAGGAAGCTTATCAGTTCCCCAAAAGTCACTAGCTTCTGACTGATGCTTTTCTAAAAAGAATAAGAAATATAAAAGGAATAAAGATCATGCTGGAATGGAAGGTCCAAAAAGTTGAGCTCTTCTGTTCAGTTGGCTGGTGATCACATCACACTTGGCAAGCCTGGTGCCAAAGACCTGTAACAGCTGGATGGCCACAGCCTGGCTATTCCTGCAGAAGAGAGTTGCCTTCAATCTGGTATTGGGTCTACCAGCTGAATTTGGACAGTTCAGCCTCTGAAGCTCATTCCTGCAGGTGGGAAACTGGGTGAAACACAACATGGTAAATGTTTGCATATCCAAGGATGCGAGCATGAGTGAAGAGCGTTTACTTGGATGTAAATGCAGACATTGGTGACAGTTTGCATGTGCTATTCTTGGCCTCTGGGCTGCACAAAGGGAAAAAAGGACAGAGAACATCTGTTCTGGGCTGTAACTATGCTATTATCTCACAACAAATTTGTAATTAATTACTCTAAACAACCCTTCAGAAAATATAGTTCACAGTGATTGATAACCATGGCAACTACTACCGTATTCACCCTGATCAGTCTTGTAGTATGTAATTGATTGGGTTGGGACTTCTGGCTGGAACATTCCCAGTGTGTGCTGCACCAAGAACCACGGACATCTCATATCCCCCCTCTCCAGGCACAGGATTTCTCACTGGGGCTCCCAGAGTGCCGTTTCACAAACAAAATTAGGTAAAAGCAGAGGCATTAACTTGATTGTCACCTAGTTATGCTGTAAAGACAACCAGCTCTTTGGACACAACTCTGCAGTGCCTGCTGCAACCAGGTGAGGTGACAGCTTCTCAAACCGTGCCAAAACCACTTCTAACTTACAGTAAAAATCAAAATAACTTTATAAGATTCCTGATATCTAGTTAAAAAGTGATTGATATGGTAGAGCAAGCAGGAGGAGACCTCCCCTCTGCCTTTGTGGAAAGGCAGCTATTGTGGAGCTGGTGTGTCCTTGAATTTAGATGAAGAAAAAGCACACGTGCTCCACTTGTGCTTGAAATCCCAGAGATGCCAGGATTCCTAGTCCTTCAATTTCTCTCAAGTTTCTCTTTTCATATGGAAATAATCCAAGGTAGAGCATTTAAATCTGAGAGAGGAAACACTGATTTTATTGAAAGTACATGCAGGATAGGACCCCGGCAGCTCTGGCCGCCTTTGCAAATACTTCAAAAGAAAAAGAAAAATACACGCCCACAGCTTTAAATTGCACATTTTCTCTGCAAAAGAGGAAAATAAGAGATATTGTGAGTCTAGAAAAATTACTGGGACACTTTTTGTGGCTAAAGCTCTCAACCAGACACAGAGACAGCAGATGCACAAGACTGATTTCTGCATTCAGGAGCACCAGGAATATTTTGGAACTGGAGGTCTGATCTAATCTATGTGAAAGGCAGATGTCAGATACAACAGATATCTCATTTGGATTTTGGTAAAAGCAGAAGTGAAACCAAAAAGTTTCTCTCAGAGATGGTCGCCACAAAGAGGGGCTGAAAAATTCTCAGTATTTGAGGGAGGCAGAAGGGCAAACAGGCTGCACAGAAGGATGGGAATGAGGATTTGGTCTCCAGGAGTGAAAATGGTGCAATTCTGCTGAGAATCTGCAAGCAGGACTGCTCCCCACAGACACAGCTGGGGAAGAAGCCTGGTAGGAGATCCTGGCAACTGCTCATCTGCCATTTCCTTTAGAAGCAGAATTTTCACCATTTCACTGAGTTTAAGACTAGAAGGGGACATTAGATCATTTCCACTGACTTTTTGTATCTCATGGACCATTAAGTTTCACCCAGCTACTCCTGGAGGGGGCCAATAATATGGTTTAGTTGAAGGCATTTAAACTCTCTGGAGACTCAACTGCTCTGTGCCTCTGATGGAGAACAGAAGTAGCACAGACAGTGCTAATACCCAAAGCCACAAGAGCAGTAAAAAAACTGATTAAACAAATTATCCCCAGATGTTCCCCACAAATGACTTATATTATCTGTTGCAGAAGCAGACAAAAAATTCAGATGGTCCTTGCCAGATTTCAGAGCCCTTCATGACACTGGAGGATGTCGCATCTGAGGAACATCTAGGAGGGAAGGCACGGCACGCTCTCCAGGAAAGCCATTCCTACAATGCTGAGCTGCACATGTTGTGAGGATTTTGGCCAAACTACTCTTCACAGCCCAACCAGACAGGGAAGGAAAAGGGCGATTTAGAAACGCACACTTCAAGATAAGAAGAAATCTTTGAAACCAGCAAATCCAGCACACACAGCACTTAGTCCAGAAACCAAATTAACACGTACCTTTTAAAAATTGCACGATGAGTGTGGCCAGACTTTGTTGTAAAATAGTCAGATCAGTCCACTGCCCTCTGTAAGCCACTAAATGACCAGCCCTGCAATGCCTGCAGCCCAAATATCAGTGTGGTACCTCCTCCATCTGCCCAAGCCTCCTGGGACACAGAACCAAAACCCAGACTTGCAGCAAAACACACTCATTGACAACAGTGGTGTCAAGGAGCACTTCCCACATGCTTTTCTTTGCTTACTTGGTGCGTATGTATGCACATGTGGGAAAGAGGAGGGGGGATGTGCACGCCTAATGTATTTTTAGCATGTCCTGCCTGGAGGAGACCCTCATACAGTGATGGAGAACCTGACGTCAGGTTGACGAAGCCGGTGGAATTTCAGTGAAAGAGCACTAGTGCCTGCTTCAATTAGGATCAGCTCAGCTTCCCTCCCAAATGTTTGTCCTCACAGTTCTCCAGTGTGGCGTAGGTGTCAGAGCGCATCTCTTCAGCACATCCCAACTACAGCATGTTCCCACAGATTTCTGTAGCAGGGGAAAGACAGATTCTACACTCCTCCATCGCTCCACACATGTATTTAGCTGACAGCAGATATGTCCCGTATATCTGATCAACTGCAAATCAGGCTGATGTGATATCACAAGAAATATATGTTTCTCCTTCAAATACATAGAAGACAGAGAAGTGTGCTCCCTTCTATCATTTCCCTGCACTGCTGCTCTGACTACCTTGGAAATTGCAAGTAGCGCTGATTTTCACATTAAGATCTGCTTTCTTTCCCTCATATTTTAACAATAATCTATGATTGAAGAGCTGCTCATAAGTGATAACTTCATTTTTTTCAATTAAGTTTGCCTGCCTGACAAATAAGTCTTGGTTTGCCTGGTTGATAAATGTTAGTTTCCCTTAATATCAAATTGGATTTGGGATACTTCTCCCTTGCGTGCTGCTGAATTTAAAGAAACAGAAATAGCATGGCACTTTTACCAACAAAAATTAACAACATAGACTCTCAGTCATTTAAGTGAACTTCTGAATTACAATCATGGTGATGGAAGATACGGCCATGGGAAATTGACTTTAACCTCTCTGTCAAAGGCACCAGTTGAAAATCCTAGCTCTTCCATCTGTGTACTTCACATCTTGAAGCCTCTTCTTATTTTTCTACTAGAGTCTTTGAATGTAGTTCTCATCCAGTGTGACTACAAAATGGAAGAGAAAATCCAAATATCAAAGGCCTTAACAGGGTCACCAAGCTTGTTGAAAAAAAGGAAAGAAGGAAAACCAAGATGTTTGACAAGGCTTTCCTTGCTTGCTTTGCTCGTTTTTAAACATATTGTTACTTTGGGATTGCTGACATTTTGTTGAATCATACAAAATTGAGAATTAAATATACTGAAAAGTTTCCAGTCAGTACTCAAACTATTGCTGAGCAATGGTGGCACGTTTAATAGGAATCAGATGCAAATCAGATGAAACGCACTGAGATCACAAGCATCTTTTAACAGGTCCTGGAAAAGAATCCAAAGGAGATGTGGACACGTATCTGCCAAGACCTGGGATTTTGGGGTCACAGACTTGGATAACCCCTTAAATAAAATGTCAGTTGACAGCTGTATTTTCTGGGTGGCCTTCAAATGATATCTAACCCACTGAAAGACAACAGAGACAGCACCGTAAAGGACAGGACGCCCATCTCAAGCAGCATTCGGACTTCGCAAAAGCCTTTTCTTTCTGTGGTTAGAATTAGGTTATTATTCTAATAGGGACAGGCTGGCTAATAAGAGTCCTGCGGCTAACAGATCAGATTATGTGTAAGGGAAAACAGGTCCAGTGCCAGCTCTGTTTTAGGATTATTATCTAATCGCCACTTGGATCTTTGCTTCTGAGATGGAGGAAAGCAACTGCCTTTCTCTGAGCCCCAACTGTTCCAGTTCCTCTGGTCAGACTGTCTCTTGCTCTGTGGTCATATAGACCCAATATAAGACCGTGTTCCGAGCTATAAGCACTGATGCCATGCTCTCCAGCCGTGTTAGGTTCTTGCTGTCTACTGCCTTCATCCTATCCAATGTCCCATACCAGAGCAACAGCTTTTCCACAGCACTCCTTGCATTCGTAACTTTTTTAAAAACAGAAAGGACATGCTGAAGGGCTTTGGTGCATGGAAACAATTCTGCATTTTTCAGCTCTAGTAGAGGATCTCATTTTTAAAATGGGAGTCTTTAAAAAAATATTCTCGTCCTTACATGCCAGGCTGGCTCATTTCTGGGGTACAGCTAGCTGTCAAACCATGGCAAGCAAACCCAGCTGGGATACAGTCTTCTGAGATCCTTTTATAGCACATTACGTTATTAAAAACCACCATATTTAATGAAAAGCACATCTTCTGCTTTCTGGAGCCCAGGGATGGCCTTCCTGTGGCTCTTGAGCCTTGCAAGGCTTATGAACAGTTTGACATTGACACACATGCCAAAACTGTCTCACACTCTTAGCAATTCTGTGCTGGCAGCGGGGCTGCTGTGCAGTCCAGCTTTAGGCCATTTCCAGAAGTAAGCAAGCAGAAGATGCTGGCCCTACTGGGTTGTCTTGGAGCAGCAGAAGCTCTACGAAACCAGCTGCTATCTCTTGCTCACAAACCTCAACTGGAGCCCCTCTGCAGCTCCCTGAGGTGGGGGGGTGATGCCCTCATGGGTCCGCAGCTGCAGGTGGATGTTGCTGTGAGCCCCATGGGCCCTGGAAGACCAGCTATCCCTGCTCTCATCCAACCTCCTACAATGAAATAGAAAACAACAATCTTGTCCTCATTGAACTCTCCATGTCTGAAGCAGAGTCATAAATATTAAAGCAAGATTACTACAAATGAAAAAGTGACAGCAATATTATAAAAGGAGGCAAGGGATGAGGGTTGAACCAATTTTGCTTTTGCTGCTTTATTAGATGGCCTTTTGTATTATATTGGTCCTTCTGCGGATAGCGCTATACTAGGATAACTAAATACAGTATCACAGTGTAGCTTTCTGCTAGGGGGCATGAACAACGGAGGAAAATAACAAAGCACCAAAACCACAGCATGTTAATATGGTACATAACACATTGCTCTTAGGTCAGCTCAGCATTTAATTCTGGGCTGTGAGATCTGAATTATTAAAACAGAGTAAAAAGAGGAGAGTGAGGGGTGGGAGTGGGGAAGATAAGCAGCAGAAGAAAGCAAATGTGTCACATTAAGAAGAGCTCACTGCAGACAAAATGCATTTTGTCTTCAATAGCTTCTTTTCTTTCCCTAATACTTTATATCTGTTCATAGACATTAAAGCCTGTGACTGTCTTCAGTGCAGGCCTCAGGTTTTGATGTGGATTTTGTAAGTGCCTGTCTTGAAACTGGTTGCAGGTCACAATGCAAAACCCAGACTACGGACTTCCTCAAGTTCCAACATGAGTGTTAGCTCCACTCCAGTGTTAGTTAGGAGGGTGTTAATGTCTACCTCAACACTCCTTCCTTAATCTTCATCACAATAATTATAATTTTAGTCCCATGTTCCTCTGCTTCATAAAATGTGTGTACAGGTATTCCCAAATTTTCTCTAGTCTGTACTTTTGCAAATGTGCCAGTTTGGAAGCCAAGCTGGTGTCTCGGTCTCTGATGTGGTCCCTGTGACTTTCCCAAGACTCATATTGTTGCCTCCAATTGAGAAATCAGTATTTTGGTAAATTTTCTCAGCTATATTGTTTCTGGTTTTTTGGGGATAATTTTCTGCTCATAAAAATGTCAATGTTAGCCCTTCCCTGAAGTCTGCTCCAGGCATGGAGCTCAGTTATGAAATACATACTCCTTCTTCCAGGTTTGTAATGAAGGTAGCAATCAGGACTGGTTTTAGCTGCAGCTCTGTATCAGCCTCTCTCCTTGCCCCATCAGCTCAATACCTTTGAATTTCCCATCACAATTGTGCCTTGTGAGCCTTTGGCCATTTCTAATCTACAGGATTACAGTCTTTCGGGCCACTAAATTCCACAAGAGTAAATTAGAGCCTTAGGACCAAATTTTGTGATTTGGCAGGCAACTGAAGATCAGACTAACTTTCAACATGGTTATTTCCATGCAGAGACATGACAATACATTTATCAGCAAGATGGGCAGTCAGAGCAGCTACGCTAGGGGAGCAGGTCTGAGTAGGATGGTCTCACCTGGTGACCAGTGACGGCAGGAGACCCGGTGACCCAGCACAGCTCCTCCAGTTCTGGGTCTACACATGGTATTTTCTGTGCCTGCTTTGGGATCTCAGCCAACCCTTGGAAATGCTGAGGTCTGACCTGCACACAAAGCTCCCTTTCCTGCTTTTAACAGTTCTCACCGTGGCTTTAAACGTTCCCCTTCCCAGACATTGAGCTTTCACTAGCAAGGTACATGTCACGCACTGTAGCATGTGCCTGTTGGAGAATGACAAGTCACACACAGCGGTTCGGATCACAGCACCTGGACAACTACATAGCAACGCTCTCGGGCAGCGATGGTGTGGTCCGTGCCCTGAGCCGCCTTCTCCCCGTGCAGTCAGAGCTGAGCACCTATAATCCCTTGTCCTTTCTCCCCGCCTCTATTTTTTTCCCACTTCTGCTTCTAAATTTCCAATTTTTAATTGTTTTGTGCTACAGTGCATAAAACCTTATCTTTCCATGCCACTGAACTAACATAACTAATTTTAAGGCTTTCTTGATAACAGACTGGAAATTAACAACTTCATTTGTTAACACTCCACCTTTTTCCATTGAGAGCAGCCAAAGAAGCTAACAAAGCACACACACGGATGCACGCCCTCTCCATTGTCCCAAATACTTCCTAAGCATATGTCTATATTCAGGTGCCAGCACTGGGTTTCTTGGTCTTGGTTGTCAGACCCAGAATGATCTTCAGCCTCCATGGTCAGCTGCAGCCAGGCAAAGCAGGTGTTAAACTCTGTGAAGCCAGGTTGGGTATGGACCTGCTGTGCCCAGCTTGTAATCCCTGTTGTGGATCTATATGAAAAGAAACCTTTATATTTCCTTAAACCCTGATTCCCTTTCCTGATTCTGATTTTTTAAATTGACAAGAAAAACCCCTAAACAACCCCCTTTTTAAACTCCAGGGGTGTGTTTCCCTCAAAGAAACATGGGGATATGCCATATTCCATACACCTAAGTAGGCTGCGTGGGCATTATTATTAATTCTAATTGGCTCAGAATTACACTTATGCTGGTAGCCCCCACACACGGGTACCCACTGGAGATGTAACTGTCACTGCATGGGTTTGTAGGATGCCTGGCACAGTGCTACGAGGCCTCTGTGAGGTACTGTAATGTATACATGTTAAGTAGCAATAAAGAAAGCCACTGAATAGCTTCCTCTAAGTACAGAATTACCTTCCCAGCAGAGAAGAAACGATATGGCTGGCTCACCACAGAATATAAAACAAAGGATAAGGAGAGACCTAAATGTAGCACCAGGAGAATTTTCTCTAATCGATCTTTTCGGTAGTGATCATGTCTTGTGTGTGCTCTATCTTAAAATATCTCCCGTGTTAGGAGGGAGGCTGGCTAATGCAGGCTGCCAGAGGGCACAGAGGATGTTTCCCTCTCGTGGTAAGCTATTGTTGGCCCTTCTGACATTGAGTCCCTGCTCATTTAAAAATAAAAGGCAGCAGACAAAAATCACAGGGTACATTGCGTGGGGAAAGCACCACCAAGCTCACCTCTCCACAGAAACACAGTCTCACTGGTCTGGACATAGAAACAAAAACTTGCACTTATCCAGGACAAAGCATCCTTCTTCAAAGAGAACCTCTCACATACAGGACAGAGCATCTTGTCCTTGTGGTCCTGAAGTTGGAAGCAATACTTAAACGCACCAGCTCCTTGACACGTTATTTATAAACACCTATATTTCCAACAAATTTTCAAGGCTACATTACAGGTATCCATGGAGCTAGCAGGGCAGATGCTCCAAAATCTTCATGTGCCATCACTGCTCCAAAACTGCCATATTTTCTGCAGTCACTGGAGTCACTAAAATCTTCTGAAAAGAGGAGCAGCAAAGGTACAAACCCAGCAAACTACACTCAGCATGCAAGGGTTAAGCCTCTAGAGCACAACCCTTTTGTGTTACCCGGTTGTATACCATATTCACCTAAGGTCTGTGAAAACACAAATGGTTTTGAAACCCCATTTAACACCTCAGCAAGGGCTGAGTTAGGTGCAGAATGACAAGATCCTTTGACATCTGAGAGTGCTGGCTTTTGTAGGCTTAAGTGCCTCCCTTGGTGGTTCTTTGCTATAGTCATTTCTTATAGGGTTTTTATTTTTCCTTTTCACATTAATGTTCCATTCCATTGTGCTCATAGCTTTCTTCAGGCCTACTTAATGTCAGGGGGAATATTACCATCTCTTCCCTGTCATTAGAACAGCTTTAATCCTGTCTGCATTGCGAGGGTAATAAATGATAATAGCTACCACATTTTTATTTCTGCAGTGCCTCTGAGCACCAGGTTTTATGAAAAATCCCAAACAAACAAGTTTAAGCTTGGGATCTTTTAAACTTGGTGGGAGACTGTGTTGTCTGGGGAGCAGGAACACAGAACTGTGACAGATGGTGAGATCTGGACCTATGGTTTGCAATTTTATGGTCTCTGGTGAAGCTTCTGTGCAAATAGCTCGTTGTGGGTGGTGGAACAAACAGTTTACATGAAGTGCTTCTAGCTAGCGTGCCCAGATGGAGCTTGAGAGGTGATGTTTGTTAAACGGGGGCTGCAAGCAGCTGCGGAGGGTGGCTGCCCCCTGGCAGGAGGTGCAGGCGGCCGTCCCGCCGAGCGGTGGGGACGGGGAACCGGGGGAGCTCCCCCGTCTGCTCTGCTGCTCCAACAAACCTGGGGACGCGCCTGGAGCCCCTGTGCGAATGTGACCCAAACCGCCAAATATTAACCAAGGGGCTGGCTACGTAGCAAGTACATAGCAAGACCTTCGCTGGAAATGAAGCGGAATCCAAGGTTTCCCTAAAAAATCTTGTGTAAAATCTGTGTCATTTGAGCAGCATGACAGAAGGGATTTTTACAGCTACAGGCTTCTCCTGAACCTGCACTTAGATCCATAAAAACCATCTCCCATAACAAGCTGGTCCTGTGAGGAAATAAACATCACAGGACTGAGAAAAGGACAAAGAGGTGGGAGAAGCTGCTCAGCATATTGCCAATGACAGCCAGCCACCTTGGATGCACACTTTTTGCCTAAAACACCCTTGGGCAACGGATTCCCATCAATGTTAGTGGCAGGAGGCATCAAATGTTCAGACACAAAACATTACAATAACATTTTCTAGAGAGATAATAACTTTGGGAAAGGTTTTTCTACTATATGCTTACTTGTAGAGCTTCATGTGTTCACACTGGGAAAATGGCCTGGAAAAATGGGACCATCCCTAACATTAGGAAAACTCTGAGATCTCTTCCTGCCCTGCTCAGTTACATACAAACACCTTCTCTACCGATTTCCATTCTGGAAGGATTTTTAAGCTCCTGAAGAAAGAGACTCTCCAGTGAGCTGCAGAGGGCAAGAGAGATCATGTTAAACATTCTGCATAAATGCAAATTGTGGGGAAGACAACCAGGACACAGAAAGGGAAGCTGTCAGAAACTTGGGGTCCTTCATCACTCGGGAGCAGTGACACTGCATATACAGACGCGGCTTCTGTCTTAAGCAGTTACTCAGTGTAAACTGAAAATTATGACACAATTTAGGCAGCTACTGAGAAAACCCCACTGCTTCTCAACAGAAACTTTACCTATAAGATATGATTCAGACAGAATAACAGCAGCAGACTGGAGAATGTTAGTTGGTATCACTTTTCACAAGCATCAGAGGGACTCCTTCACTATTCACCAGATGTAGTTCAAGCCTTCTGTTGACATTGAAGGGAGATGCCTCTGAAGAAATACATTTGCCCATGAAATCAGAGTCACTGGCCACCCTGGGTCAGGCAGGCCTTGAACAGAGAGACACCAGGAGCACCAGGTTCTCAAGGAGTGGAAACAGTCCTTGGATTTAATACATATTGTGCAAGACAAGTGAGCCATGGAAAACGTCACACATCAGGTGTTAGATTTGCTTCCCACAAGGAAAACTGGGGAAACTATGCTGTGTAATGGACTCTAACGGTACATCTAAAGTAAGCACATGGCTGGCTAAAGGTATAATTAACCTAATTAAGGCACCATTTATTCCAGAAGCCTCCAAGGGGAAAGGCAGGTTGAACTGCAATCTAGAAGAGAAGGTTGCCAGGGCAGACGCTGCTGCCATCAGTGCGCAAAACCACAGTAAAGGCTTGGTCTGAAAGGAACAAGGCAAAAAGAAACATCCATAAGGCAGATTCCTCTGTCTCTTGGCATGCACAAGAAGGCAGGGGTGCAATGTAAAAGCCTGTGATGTACACCTCCGGGGTTGTTCTAGCTAAACCAGTGAGGGCTGTGATTTTCTTCTTTCTGTCCTGCAACCCACTTTAGGTGCTGAATGTAGCAGCGGGGAGTGTCTAGCCTTCACTTTGAGTTCCTGACCCTTCTGTTAGAGAAAAGATTAATTTCCCTGTGAAAGAAATTATTTGTGGCTGCCTATATTTAACATGTCAGTGAACATCTGCACTCACATTTCCTAAGCATTTGTTGTGATCATTCCCCTGCATTGCTAGTCTTGACAGTAGCGACATCAGTTGAGAGCCTTCGTAGCATTTCGAAAATGTGCTTAAATGACATAGTTGACTTCCACGTCTCTTTAAAGAAGAAAAGATGGAATGATCTGAATGTGATTTGGGATCTAGGCATACAAGGAAGCCATATGGTACCTGCAACCTTTGAAAATTGGGCCTTAACTCATGTGTGCTGAAAGGATGTCTCCTCTGACAGCTTTTATCAGTGCACTTTTAAGGTCTGGTGCTTTCCTGATATTGCCCGTGTAGCAAGTCTAGGCTGGAAGAACTGGGACGGCATGTGGAGCAGGTTTGATTGACAGAGATCCTCTGTGCATGCGCACTTTGCCCCGACCCGATGGTGCAGCTGTAAATGTGTGGCTATAATACACTTGCATCATCCTGTGAGCTTCGTTCTTAAATCTCCCATGGAAGGACTGAAGTAATGAGAAAATCATCCATTTTCTGCCTGATTTGAAGAGTAGTCTACGCAATCTAAGTAAGATAATAAGACACTTTATTTTAGTGTAGAAAAGTTACCTACATTCTAGTCTCCCTGGTAACTACATCAAGGCCAACGGAATTACACTGGGTCTAAGTATGGTCTAGTTTTGTCAGCTGGGAAACACAACGTGTTTCCTGAACGAGGCTGCAGGGATACAGGACCTGATTTGTGTGTGCAGTCAGCTGTGACCTGCTTGCAAATTGTACTCGCTTCACATTTGCTTGAGCATAGGTCGCCAAAGTCGTCCTCGGGCATGAAACCAAAAAGAATTTGTGATAAAAGACCCTTAAGAAACTTCTTCTGGCATCCTTACTAGAAAATCCTTCAAAGTGAATGTATGGGAAATAACAGAAACCTGGGGAGATATGAAAGCTGGGAGGGAGAAGGGGAGCAGGGGAAAGGAGATGCAAGCTTGAGGTTCATTGGTGGGGGAACAGTCAATTTAATTTCAAAATCAATTGAAGCTTTAAAAGAGAAAAACAAGGATGAAAGAGAGCGTGGAGGGAGGCTGAGTGCAGGAGCATTCAGAGACCCAAGGGCCAGGTGCCTGTTTCAATAAGGTGAGGGAGGAAAATGGGCTTTCAACCTGTGGTTCACTCTGTCTTTTCTCTCTCTCTGAATGGACAAAGACAATAACACTATGTTATTCTTTAATCCTACCTAGTCTTAGTTAAGAAAGGTTTTTACAAACCTCACTGGCTAAAGCCTGGCAGCCTATCCTCCATGAAGATTTTTAACCTCATTTCACAGTTGGACAGATTGAGGCAGTCATCTGTGAGATACCACACAACAATTTCGGGGAGGGACCCAAGTGCCCTCCCACGAGCCCCTGTTTGTCAAGTGACAAGGTGAAGAATGGGCCCAGTGTAATGTTTTTCCAGTGGGATGCTCACAGTTCACCAGGGGATAGTGACTGCTCCATGGGGCACTCCCTGTCCCCATGTGAACTTCTCCCCCATCCTTTCGGAGGAGGGAATGTGCTGACAGCAGAACAAGGCAGCACCACAATGGACATGATGCTCCTCTCCAAGCACACACAGACTTGGCACCTCACCCAAAGCTCGGGGATTTTGTGACCAGCTGTTGAGTGGGCACTTTGAAATGGAGCTCATGTACTGGCTTTAACACTAAACCCATGGCAATTCCTCTCACAGCTCAACCTCGTCCCCCCTGCTGATTCACGTTGGGCTAAAGGTTTCTAAAAGGAAGAAGGACAACGCGACTCTTGCCTGAAAGACCAGAGACCTTCCCAGAACAAAACCATGGCCCCACCAAACGCCTCTTGTTTGGATCTCTCTGAGTGATTTCATGATTTGTCAGCTTTTAAAAACCAGAAGAGCTATCTAATCACGATGGCCATGCTTGACTTCCAGCACAGCACAGAGTGGGGTGCCCAGCCGGCAGCTTTAAACAGAACTACTGCTGGGCAGTGGTTTCTGGACCAAGCAAATCCTCCCTATGGGGCAAGGATGGCAGCTCTGTGGGCCCCACTGCAAGTCCATCCCATCTTCAGTCCCCAGCGGAGCAAAAGGGCATCACTGTCCCTGTCAGCTCTGCCAGGTCTATGCAACGGGCACTGCCAGTCTCAGGCATGTGAAGATGCAGGAGGCAAAGTTGGCCGCCTTTGCCATAGAACTTACCCTGTTCCTGCATCACGCTGACATGCCTTTTGTTGCAGAACAGTATCTTTAAGATTTAAAGACCCCATTTTATGGGCAACCTCTATATTTAACGATCATGCTTCTACAGGAAATTTTCTTTGGTTCTAATAAAGACTCTTCACTTCTGGCTGGAAGCCTCCTACTTTATTTTCTAGCCATGAGATATTATATTTGTGCAGCACCTCACACCAACAGGAATCTCAGGCTGCAGCTGCTTTGGTTTTAGCCTTCTTCCTTAAATACATTATTGATAGCTACAAAGCAACTAGACAGGCTTTTGGTGATCTTTCATTAAACAGAAAGAAAACATTTGAATGGTCTACTGGACAAGCAAAGGATCAAGTTTTTTGAAGAAAACTTACACTAGACACCCCAGCTATTTTAGTTTATTTTATCATAAAAGGTTCAGTAGGCTTTACTTTTAGTGTCTCTAAGATGAAACTAACGCCAATGGAACAGATCCAATGCAGACATACTGCAGATAATAAAGCTAGCTGAAATTTTTCAACACTTTTGTTTTTCCTCTCTGAATGAAAACTGAGGTTTGACCAAATTAGGAAAGTACTGACTTTGAAAAAACACCCCAATTTTCATGCAGAAAAGAAGAAAAGGAAAAATTTGTCAGAATGTAAAAAAATATAATATGTGTTAGGATGCAATCAACCCTCTACCTCTTCTCCAGATCATAAATTGCTCTCAGACTGCTGCCGGTATCCTTTCCACCTAGAAGAGGTCCTGTGCTGGCAGCCGGCCAGAGGACCAGGGATAAATGTGAGGTGAGAGGCAGAGAACATGGGGTCAGTGGAAATGTTGCCAGCATTCACGCTCAGCCGCAGATCGGAAAACTCAGCCATTCCCAGAGCCTCGTCTCCTGTGAAAAACACATTTAAACTGCATTTACCCCCAACCTGGGCCACCTCAGCACAGCACGTGCCCTTTTGTCCTGCCCTGCTCATGGGGTGACATTTCCCCCGTGCCACACTGCATCGCAGCTGACAGCCCGCTCCTTCCCACTGCCACCCGTGTGCTCGACGTCCCCCTGCTCCGACAGGAACTGCTGTGCCTCTTGCTGTGCTACACCTTCAACTCCGCTTTGTCACCCACCCCAGGAGAACCTCCGTGTCAGGCTCAGCCCTGCAACCCTCCCTACCCACAGGACAAGGACAGCTTTTTCTGTGACTCCGCTCCTGCGGGTGCAGGAGCCCTTCATGTGTCCCTGTACCGTGACCCACTGACACAGACGTGCATGGCCACAAACAACCCCAGGGTGCTGCGAGCCTGGGTACAGCCACACACACCCACGGAGGAAACTCTTCCAGAGTGTCCAAATCCCTTCTGCCACACACTTCCCAAATCCTCCTTACCACGTCCCACCCGGATGCGTGCACACACGTGGACACACACGTTAATCCTTCCATTAGCTAAATCCCAGCTTTTTACAGCGGCGTTCTTGCACACAGCCCTCCTTATCATCTCGCTTGCAGACGCATGGTCACCCGCTTATCTTCCCTCTCTTCTACACGCACACACTTTTTTTACACAGAGACTAATCCTTCTCAGTGTCACGTACCTCAAAATCCTTCTTACAACACCCCCTCGCACACTGAGTAATCCTTTTCAGAGTCTCACACACATGATCCCACTGACAGCATCCCTCCACACACATACACAGCCGCATCCAGCATCCCACAGAGTGTTTCACATGCACAGGAACTTTTTTGGGTGTCACACACACCATTATCCCCCCTCCTGAAGCATGTCTTTTCCGTTAAGTCTGACACATGCATATGAACCTGCCATTACTGCAGTAAAACTAGTATTTTTTTAAAGCCAGGAAAACTAAAGTAGATGAGGTATTTGAGAGGTAAGGCCATGAATATTTGGGTAACTGTTGTGGAAAACTGAGAGCTTGTCTCATTAGGAGAGATTTAAAAGATCTGGCATGTTTAGTGCAGGGAAGCAAGAGCTGAGAGAGGATGGGTTGCTGTCCATAAAAACATCAGAGGGGTAAACACTAGAGAAGAGCTATTGATGCTAAAGGACAACATTGGCATGAGAACAAGTGAGAATAAACTAGCCATGAATAAACGCAGGCTGTGAACCACAGAAAGATTTGTAACTGAGGGAGAAGAGCAGCCCTGGTATTGCTTTCCAAAGGGAGCACTGGAGCAAAACCAGAGCTGGTTTCATCTAGAGCATCATTTTTGCCACAGCACAACCTGGCATCGGTGACCCTGAGGTCTCTTGCTGTGCTCATTGTGCGGTTCAGGCTCAGAGTCGCACCCTCTTGCACCAGCACACTATTTCTATCTTAAGGGGTCAATAGTGCAAAAGCATTATGTTCCTTGGCTTTGTCTCCCCACCTGCATCAGCGGAATAGGATAAATGAATTCTCCCCTTTGTGCCTTGTTGAGGTGGGTCTCAAGCAATGACTTTAAGTCCCTCGCGTCACCTCCACAGTTCTCTTCCTTGACTTGCTAACAGGCATTGCACCAAAACTACCCCGGCCCTTTCCTTCTTTACTGTAACACTCATGCCACTGCAAGAGATGAGAAGCAGCCAGGGAGCAGAGAGCTCCCTGCTCCACGCGGGAAGCGCAGCTGCAGCAGCCAGGGATCTGCGTTGATGGCTGTGGCTGCAGAAACCACTCTCACATTTCCTCAGCACACATTTACATTCCCGGAGTCTCCCGCCTCCACTGTTCGGCTGTCTCCAGAGACACAGAGCACCTGACACGTCTGATAGGAATTACATATCTGTAATACGGATACAAAAAAAACACAGGGAAATGAACATTTAGAGGACTGCAAGCGCTGCTGCATGAAGCATTATCCTCCCAGGAGCCAGTCTAATGCTTTCCTCACCTAAAGCTGGGTAAGGCAGAGGAAGGGGATGTTGGCTGAGCAGTGTGAGAGAAAAAGCAGATGTCCCTACCATTTGCATAAAGATGAAACAGTCTCTTTTGAAAGGGGTAGAGAAAACCAAGACATTTGAAAGTATCTATATACCTCACATTATCAAACATGGAGCTCTGCCCCGTGGGACTGTGCAAACTCTGCTTATGCTAAAATCAATGATTTAAAAAACTTGAGGTCTTGGTAAATAGAGAACGACATTTATTGAAGTGCGGGTGCCGCTTATTAAAGTGCAGTGTGCGGGGAACCAAGTGCCCACCGGGCAGAGAGGGCTGCAAGGGGAGAAGCAATTTCAATGATTCTCCTGGAAGCAGATGGAGTAAAGGGCAAAGGAGGGATTAAGGATGGGAAGATGCCCCCACACCTCTCTCCCCCTTCAGACTTTAGAAATTGTTCATTTAGGAAGCTCACCTAATTTTTGAAATTACAAATTGGTCTCTTCATTTTTATAACCATGAAACTCAGAAGAGAACACAAAAGGAAAACCTGGCAAATAGAGCTATGAGCTTACTTTCTCCTCTTAAGAATTCACACCAAAAAAAAGCATTCATTTTTTTTTCCTGATGGAGATATCAAAATAAAACAAGAATATTTAGGTTTTGTGCTGTTTCAAGTGTTTCACAAGTTTCATTTTGTTCAGGGAAAGTGATAATAATGGTTTTATTTCTTTAGTTATAGAGATTTAGTCTTTTTCTCTATCTATGGAGAGAAGATGGGAAAACAGAGAAATATGAAAATAGGTGGAGATTGGCATCACATCTTTTTTTTTTTCCTGTTTTTCAACTGGTAGGTGGGAGGTAAGTGGCAAACTGGCAAAATGTGTGAGCATACATAGAAAATCTCCACGTTTACCTTTTATTTCAGATTTGCAATGGCAAAATGATAGTAAACATTTATTGGAACTACTATTTCCATGATAGGGAAAAATCTTTTACAGCAAAGACCTATTTTGAATAAGAAAATTTTCCTCAAGCTTTCGACCACCTCTAGACAGAAATCTATAATTATATGCAATAGTCTGGGGTGCAGCAGTGGGCAAAAAAAAATAATGTTGAGGGAAATACGGTACATTGTCATCAGCTACAATACAGTAAGCACAAGCCTCCGGGATAAAAATCAAAAAATCCAAATCAAATTAACGGATGGAGGAAAACTAAGGAATGTTCTGCGTACTTTTAAACTGAAGAAGGAAAAAAAAGATCAGTAATGCCACAAGTGTTTTTTTCAAAGCATATAGCATATAGTATTGCAGGTCAAGCTCTTGCACAGGCAGCACAGATCTCTTCAGCTCCTGCTCCAGGCTTGTCTTTACCTAAGTACAGCTTGGTGATTTCCAGCCAATCTAACAGCCAGTACAGTGGACAAATATAACACCTCATAGGGCTCAGCCCAGAAAAAAACCACATTTGAGCCTTTCCTGTTCCGCTGCAGCCGTAGATTCAGAGATTATGAACCATTCAAACAGCGAGCTCAGCCTGGGTTTGGAAAGAGCAAGTCCACCCCAGTCTGGCTCAGTTGCACCTCATGATGACCCAAGCACCCATAAACACCTTTCCAGAGGGACCTCTCAGCCCTCAGGAGAGGACAATGCCCCATTCGTATGGTGGAGAAGGTACCCAAGAGACACATCCTCGAGCCTTGCTGAGCGCAGAGGTGGAGGGATTTCACACCTCATTTCCCAGCACACAAAGAGCACAATGAACTATTCTGCAGCCACAGTGATTACAGGTTTCTCATGTAGGAGGAGAACAAAGTTTGAAGTTCCCGGGACAGAGAGATTAAAGAAGGGAAATGCCTGGTGCAGGGAGCTCTTGAAAAGCTGCCAGGTTCTGTAAAACAATTTGGAGATGCTACAAGAGCTTCTGCCATCAAATTGCATGGGGAGAGATACTCCGGTGATCCCTAACGGCTCTGTGATGCTGGACTCAAACCAGAGTTAGTGGGCTTTCTGTTTGCTCTTTTGTTAGAAGCTGGATTAATGTGCAGTATACTTCCTTCTCCTATTTAGAAAAGCCTGTGCTGGCTATGAAAGAGGGAAAATCAGTGACCAGATCAAGTTGACAGCAAAAGAAGTACAAGTGTGAGAAAGGATAAGTGATGAGATCAATGACCTGAAGGCAACTCCGCATTGGCTAGGGGGTGGTCTCTGTTTCTTTCCTTTGAAAGGTCCTCCCTCTTTTCTTTGCTCCTTTCATGGACTACATGGTTTTTCACAGTGCTGTTCTCTGATTAATTTAGTTTATCCTCTCATTCCCCCTGGATTTTAAGTCTCTCTGCTCCAGTGGTCTCTTCCTCAACATCTCCTGCATGAAACAAAAAACAATAATGTTCAACCAAGAGGATGCTTCAATGATGGTGGCATTGAAGAGATCTTCATATGAGATTATTATTCGACTCCAGGGAGAAGATCTTTAGCAAAAATTTGGAAACTGCAGAGAGAACTAAAAGTGATATAAAAAACGTCCATTAAAATAGTTTCATTAAAAAAACCAACTCATGAGTACATGAAGGTAAAACCTAATCAAGCTAAGAAGGTTGTGTACCAGGGATAACAGTCATATTAAAATCAGCGGCACTAGGATGGGTGCAGAAAATGTCAAGGAACAAATTCAAGCAAGAGCTGCAAAACACTGCAAAGCACAAGCATTGCAGGATGAGTTGTTTGGTCTCACTTAATCCGGAAAAAACCTGCCTGTAATGGGTAGAGCTCTTTTAGAACTGAAATAATATTTTACTGCTTCTCTTTTATGGAATTGATATAATTTATCTTGGCAAATGGAATTAGAGAGATTTTATCTTTTTGTTTTTTGAAATTCCCTAAATGATAGCTTGGAGTGATTGGGGCTCTCTGATCTCAGCTTGGGTCAGTGCTTCTAGAGAAGGTGAAAGCTTGAACGTAAGACCAAGAAAACCAGAAGTACAGTACAAGTCTCAGTACTTTGTGATAAATATTAAAGACCTTGTTCTGAATCCTCCTGTCCCAAAACATGACATTGCTTCTATATGGAATGACTAGAAACATAAACATCCTTCACAATCCTGTTGTCTCTTTTTTTTTTTTTTAAAAAAAATGGCATTTGCTAACGAGGCCATAAATATTGATATCTTTCTGACGTCCCCCAGAGCCCTATCATTTCTGCAACTGACTGATTAATAATAGATTAAACACTTTAGTTTTGCTTACTCTGGGCTTTGTAACTTTAAGTGCATCTGCTGTGTTGGTAACAGAAGGGCCTGGGACTGACGGATCTGGCAGATATTTGGTAGAGGAATATGGCAGCAGTCTACAAATACCTTAAAGGGCCAAAACTCAACTAAAATCTGCAGAGGGACATCAGAGTCTTAGAGTAATTCAGTGAAGAGCTTCAGAATGTGTTTGCTACAGATAAGATTTTACGGGTTTGGAATTTCTGCAGTGTTTACTATGTTACAAGTCCACACCACATTACGCATTAGAGGTATAATAAACTTTGCTTTCATAACATGCCTTCAGCTCGGTCAGCTCAAAGGAGTTCTTGGCTGTGTTTTACAGAGGGCCGGGCTGGGCTGGTTTCGGATGTGCCGAGCAGCAGTGATTGCTCAGTACCTCCCCAAAACAAACTTGAAGGGACTTTTTGGATGTCATACAATGAACCTGCATCAAAGCTGATGAAAGAACCAGGTGTTCCTGGCTTCTAAGCTCATGTTCAAACCCACTGGAGAATGCTGGCATGGAGGATTTGTTCTAGCTCTGCAAGACGTGAAACACCAGGGAAAATACCTGGTGTTACTCTCCTTGTTGATATAATTAATAACCTCATTTATAGTCCTTTATTAAAAGCATCCAGAAGGCTATATGAAAAGTCACATCTGTACTCTTCAGTCCTGAATGCAATGTCAGTTTCTCTACTCATAGATTACTTGTCACCCCAGCAGCATCGCACAGGACTGTTTAATAGCCTTGATCTTTGAATGGGCCAATGCACCAAGGGACTAACTCCAATTGCCTCGGGGCCAAACTCAACCCATGTGGTTTTGGTGGTGAAAATCATTCCCAGAATCCAGCTAGGTCCTCCCCCCCCATGCAAAGGGCGAAGACACACTTCATTGCTCTGAAGACTGTCTACTTGTTGCTGGTGTGAAACTGGAAGCCAATGCATTGAATCCACGCAGCATTGAATGGAATTTACTGCTGGACCCCCGTGCTAGGGAGGAGGTCCAAAGCGAGTTTGTGGGGCCACACTCAGAGTCTCCTGACTGCAGGAATCTCTCCTGAGCAACTGCCTCTGTCTGGATTTTCTTTTTTTTTTTTGTTCTTCAACTCTTTGCAAGCAATTCTAAAAAAGCCAAAACTAAGGCAGAGCAATTACCCAAGCGCCTCACACACAATAACCGCCATTCAGCCCTCTGCCCACACACACATGCAGACACAATATTAACCCTGTCCAGCAATGCAGCAAAACACATGCTTAGTATTTAACATGAGTTTGGAATGAGAAGGCTCTAGCTGTTTGTGCAATGTTTTCTGTCTGCTCTTTCTTTGTGATACCTGTGGGTGGAGAGCCTGGCCAGGTGTGCAGGGAAGCACAAGACAGGCCCAGGCACCCCAGGACATGCTCTGTGCATTTGGGGGCACCCAAGACACCCCTGCACCCAAGGTTGTGCTTGGTGACTTGCTCCTGACATGACCCTGTGCTCTCGCTGCAGGGGCCGCTGCAGATGGCAGCAATACCCCGTCATCTCCAAGATATGTAAAAGCTGAGTAGATACTCAGGTATTTTGTTGAACAAACTGAGCAAATCAGGACCAGTGGGTAACACATTCAAAGACACGATCCTCATTGTGTGTTTATTTTGCAAACGCAGCGTACATGGCCCCTCTGCCCCCATTACAGCAGCATTATAGATTAATATGTGCCCTTCCCTGAAATGTGTAAATAGCTTCTGCAGGCTTCCCTTTTGAAAAACACGGATTGTTTCAGATTTCTTCCTAACAAGCAGGGGCTTCTAGTACTACCACACTAATTTGCAACAATACTTGCCTTGATGTCAGGTGCTCGGTGCCCAAAAGACATCTCTAATTGAGTATGGTTAGACAGGATTCCCGTGCCTCGGAGCGGAGCGTCACGGGGAAGAGGAGGAGGGCAGAGCAGAGCTGGAGCTGACTTGGCCATGGAGTAGCTAAGTGGTTCCCTGCCTGCTTCCCAGCCAGAGGTGCAAGTGCTGTGCCATGGAGATGACTGCACTGCAGCAAACCGATGAAATCAAATGTCTGTTGGTTCATGCTCCTCCGATCAGAGCATCTGCAGGGACCTGAGATGATCATTGCAGGACTGCTCAGTGCAGGAAGCCTGGGAGCAGCAATGCTTCCCACAGAAATGCACATGGGTGTTTAAAGGGAGGGGGCAGCCTTTTTTCTACACCTTAATCAATGACAAACTTGACTAGTAGGAAATCCCATCTGCACTCTTATTAGCATGATGCTGCATGCAACATCAAAAGAGATGCTCTAGAGAGAAGCAGTACCAAGTGTAGAGGAACAATCTTTGTGAGGAAACACAATGTAAAAAGATTTCACTTTGATCCTTTTCCCTAGCAGTTAGTTATGACTCCCAGTTGGTGACTGCAGCTGTTCAGCACATCTAATCCATCTTCAGAATTACAACCCCAGTCCAGCACATGCAGTTGCAAAGAGATGTATTCACTTGGCTCCTAACATGTGAAATGAGGTGCTGCTTCAGATATTGGGACATCAGGAGAAGAACCATCCCACTGTCTGCCTTCTTAGAGATCTTCTCCCTAGAAAACAGCTTTTTTATCCTGCTTTCCCCTCTGGGAAGGTGTAGTCTGTAGCTAACATGCAATGACTATATTAGCCATAGTGTTGCTGTGTTATCTCAGAAAAGCTCTGCAATGACTAGTGAATATTTTCCTGGCCACTGAGCACGGAGTTCACTACTGTTTGTGGCACAGTTTCAAAGCAGTCTTTGCTCAGGTGTTAGCAGCAATCTGCTTTCAAAACAGAGGTGGAAGGAGGTCTTTGTAGGGAGCATACACCACTGTATTCATTTATTCCTTAGTTTGCATATCACTGCTTCTCTACAGCAGCTCTGAGCTTCCCTATGTGGTGAACTACAGGTCTGATTTCTTTTATGTTGTTCCTCATCTAGCCTTTTTTTTAAAAAAAAAAAAAAAAAATTGAAAAAATTCAGCCAAAAAACCCCATGGTGTTGGATTTTTAGTCCCTTACCGTTGGGTCTCATTATGTGTGTCTCCAACCCTATTTATTTACATTTCAAGGGGGAGGTTGGCAGAGAAGAGAAAACATGAGGGTTTTCCTACAAACTGTGACCAGCCACAGTTTTTCTCTGTGTACAAAACCCTGCATTTCACGCTGCAAAAACAGGAGATGTGGCACGAGAGGAAACTCAGGGACAGTGGGCAGCATCTCCTTTTGCCCCACTCTGGGCATGGTCTGCCTCATACTTGTATAATTTTTTTTTAAAAACGAACCAGTGCTCTTCCTCAACCCCTCCAACTCTCATAGTTTTTCTTTCCATTTCGCATCTCTCATTTTCTCTGATCTTCAGCAGGGAGGACAGGAGGAGGAATGGGGTTCATGCTGTGCCTCTCTCCCACTTTGAACATGCTGACATTCAAACTCCTACGGCTGCTATTCCTTCACTACCCTCTCATGAACTTTTCTTCTACAACATGTTAAACTCTTCCTCCTAAAAATACTCAAAATACCAGCTTTGCTTCCAAGCAGCCAGTGGCAGAAGGAAATAACTCCTCATAAGTTTTCTCATTAATTAAAGCACAGAGCCCGTGAGCTGCACAGCTGCGTGGTCCTCAGGGCTGGATACATCTGCGGGGGAGGAAAGAGCTATGACAGAGACCTACCACTGTTCTGTTGGGGAAAGCTTTTGTGTTACCAGATGACCATCCCCTAACGTTCACAATCAGTGAGCTTTTTGTCTTTCCCAGCACCCATAGGCACTGGAGAGCATTCCTGCTACTCAGAGGACTCGTCAGCTGAGTACGGAAACCGCTGGAGTAACTCCGCCACGAATAACCACGCAGAAGGGGATCCCTGCTTCTCATGGCTTATTTACCAGCTCTCAACAGCCTCTATTCCTCTCTCTTACTATCTTCATTATCTCCTTCTCCAGCTTCTTAGGAAACCCAAAGTAAACATTAGCAAAATGTTCTCTACCCAAGAAACACTTGCCCAAACCAGGAAAACTTGCCTCTGTCACAAGCCCACCACATAGTACTTTGCACAGTGCCTGCTCCTAGAGCACTACTACATCTCCTCCACGCTGTGTCCAGTTGAGTGAAGGGTGCTGCCTGGTGTCCCAGAGCACAGCTGCTGTCTCATCTTCAGAGCCGCTTGTTCATACCTGTCCTACCTGCCAGAGGTCTCTGTGGAACAAAGTGGTGGTCTTGGCTGAGCTCCTAGCTGACACCAGCATTGCAATTAGCAGTGTCACAGTCTTCCCAGGACTTCTTTTTCCCCCAGGTATAAAAACACAACTTAGTGGGAGGAAACATCATTGATTCACATGAAGAACTGAGGTTCACCTCCTGCTAGCCCTAATTCTGCTGTGTAAATTTGGTGCCACCAATAACTGAGGCAAACAGGCTTATCCAGAAAAAAGGTGGTAGTAAGGACAGAAATGAGGTCTCAAGCTGGGTCACAAGGACCAAGCTGGGCCCTGTCAGCCCCTTGCATGACAGCTGAGAGGGTAGGAGGCACCACCAGTCTGGTGTGTGAACCGTGAAGGAATCTGGCATGTGCAAAAAGGACAACCATGCACCTACCTCATGCTTAGCCCCCAGTGTGTATCTGACTTGGCCAGGAAGCTGCCGTACCTCGGCAAAGTGCAGCTGAAACGAGGGTAGCTCTGCACAAGGCCAGGGGAATGGGTAGAGTCGTGTTTTGTGGTGCTTGCTGGCATCTTGCACCTGCTATCTCATCAAATCCCACAGCGGTTCTGCCCACAGGGACTCTCTGTCCCAAGTGGGACCTGCTGTCCATTGCTGCCCCCAGTGATGGGATCCCAAGCCAGCCTGTCCCCGCAGCTGGGCTGCTGTGTCCCACCACTCTATGGGCAACCTCCAGCCATCCCTGCGAAGGCACAGAGCCAGTTTAAGGAAACATCACAGCTCATCATAACACACACACTCTCCAAAATGGCCCTTGCTCTACAGGACTGCCTGGTGGCACGGGGGCCACCACAGCAGGGGAGCAGAGGGGGCTCAGCACAAGCAAGGCACAGACTGGAGCTGCCTCAAATTTCCACACCCACACTTCCACATAGACCCCTTCTGCCAAAGCTTTGTGTAAGCAGCCTCCAAAGTGCACTGTGTTGCCTTCACGTTGGGTTTCTTGCACAGGTATCGCTGTATTTACTCAGCCCTTTACAAATACCAAGCATTAGGAATTCCTCACTGTGGCTTTAAAAAGCACAGATACCCAGGCTTACCTTTTTCAGGCTGTAGATTAACCTGGTAGAAAGCTCTAGTCTTGCACTAGTCAGAAGGAAACCAGAAACAAGACCCTTTGGGCTCTATCAGTGTTCCCCAGTTCAGCTCAGGATTAATTTCCTGTAAACTGCAGGATCTGAACCAATACACATCCATGCTCCAGCTTAATGCGAAGCAAACAGAGGCCATACCGTGGCTTTCTGCTGGCCTGCCCAAGGAATAATCCCTTCTCAAACTCTGCCTGCCCCAGGGTGAGGAGGAAGACGCCGTGCTCTCTGTTGCAACTCAATTAGGGAAGATCCTCCAGCAACTAACATCTCCTGTGGTTTTGACTTCTGATATTTTTATAAGGTGACATGGCTCAGTCCCAGGTTCTTCCTCATTATGTCACTGGGGAAAGGTTTTAAACAGTTTCTGGACCCACAGTGCTCCAACTGCTAACCTACCTGGGATTTGGGGCTTTTTTCCTTTATTTTTTAACAAAACGCTCCTCTTACTTTCAAACTACCTCCAGGCTGGTTTTGCTGGGTAATTTTTTTTTAATTAAAAGCGCATACATTTTTCAGCAAGAAATTTCAATAAATGAGCTGCGAGGAGCTCCTCAGATGTGAGATCTTGATTTTGCAAGTGCCCTGAGGAAACAATTTGGGAAATCCACACTGAAAACAACTGGGAAAATAAGTGGACAAGTTGCATCAACAGGATTAAATATTAATTAAAGGGAGAATCACTTGGCAGTGAGTGAGAGGGTGATTCACACAGAACTCAATGGGAAATTGCATCCTCTTTCTGCATGAGTGCAGCAATTTTGCAGCTCCCTTTGAGATGGAGGTCCCCAAATTGTGGTGTTTGGGATCTCACAGGCCGCTATTTCATTTGCGTGATTCAGCATCAACTTCCCTCTAAGTGGGATTTGTGCCTAAAGCAGTGTTACAGTAACTGCAGGAGACTTTGTGATGGTCATGGAATCGTTTACACAGAAACAGAATGTCTTCAATGCTTTAGCCCCTCCATCTCTGCTCTAAGTGCTGGCTCAAATTCACAGCAGTAAGAACTGAGACAAAGAGCTTTACATAAACCACCTGCAACATCACTTGGGGATTTTTCTCACTGAAAATTAGCACAAGGGGTTTCATCATTGAATCAGTCCAACTGACTCCTGTAGTCTTAAGCACAGGGCTTGCAAGAGTGACAGAGGTCCATAAAGTCGCAGCTCCTGGAGTCATTTGATTATGACTCACATTATCTTTTTTTCTTTTTCAGTAAGTGTTGTGGTTTAACCCCAGCTGGCAACTAAGCACCACGCAGCTGCTCACTCGCTCCCTCCCAGTGGGATGGGGGAAAGAATTGGAAGGGTAAAAGTGAGAAAACTCATGGGCTGAGATAAGGGCAGTTTAATAGGTAAAGCAAAAGCCACACACACAACCAAAACAACACAAGGAATTCATTCACTACTTCCCATGGACAGGCAGGTGTTCAACCATCTCCAGAAAAGCCAGGTTCCGTCATCCATAACAGTTACTTGGGAAGACAAACACCATCACTCCAAACATTTCCCCCTTCACCCCTTCTTCCCCCAAACTTTATGCTAAGCATGATGCCATATGGGATATCCCTTTGGCCAGTTTGAGTTCACTGTCCTGGCTGTGCCCCCTCTCAGCTTCTCCTGCACCTGCAGCCTTCTGGCTGAAAAATCTTTGACTTGGTATAAACATGGCTTGGCAACAACCAAAACATCAGTATGTGTACTATCAATATTATTCCAAATCCAAAACACAGCATCACACCAGCTACTAGGAAGAAAATTAACTCTATCCCAGCTGAAACCAGGACAGGAAGATACAGCCCTTCACCTTCAGAGGGGAAAAAAAAAAAATCTAAAAATAAAAGTTTTCAGCGCTAAAAAAGGGAAGATTAATAAAAAGAAGCCTCAAATTCAATATAGCATTAAAAATGCATGACTTGTAAAACGAGCTTATGGCTCTAGGAACCTGCTAGTTATTAATGGAATGCTTTCAGGCTGCCATACCAGGCAGAACAGAGAATATTTGCAGGAGTTACAACAGGCTCCTCAACCATATCCACCCCTGTGAACTTGTCCTGTCGCCCGTGCCCTGGCTCAGCAGTAACTGCTGTGGCTGTCAGCATCTCGCCCGGGCTGTAAGCTCAGTCGGTTTGGCCGCTGAGAGTTAACCCCATGCACACCTGGATGCACAGCGAGGTGTAAAGGTTGTGATCCATGTGTTGCGTACACCTACTGGGTGAATTCTCTATTTTTTTTTTTTTTTTTAATAAAGAGCATGTAAGGGCCAGCAGATTTTCAGTTTTTGACAGCACATGGCACAGAGAAATGAAACCCAGCAGGTAAAGAAAAACCCTTCATGAATATCAAAACTTGGGACATGCTGTGCACTGAAGCCTGCTCTCTCCACTGGCTCTGGAAAGAGGATAATCCACACAGACTAACAGACTCAATTTAAGCATATGCAGGAACAGAGTGGTTTATCAAGGCAATTTGGAGTTAGTTATTAAATGCTGTAAATATAATTAAAAATAAGTGAGTCAAGGGGGCAGTGGGGGAAAAAAAAAAAAAATCAAGAGTCTCTGAAGGATTACAGGAGTTTGTACAGGTTATACAGCTGCACAACACCTCCAGGAGCCATTACTTGCTGTCTTGAAAAGAAAACGTGGTTATTTATTAAATCAGTGAGCTGTAATATGGCCCCATGAAGGAAATCACTTCCCTTGGAAGACGCCTTGGTAATGCAGACCTTAACAATCCCCACAGCTGCCAAGTCAAGTCCCTTTTCTCTCTGAGTGAAAATCCAGCAAGATTTCTGCTGGTGTGGCATGAAACGGCTCTCCTGCCTTTTCACAAAATGTAGAGTTTTAGGCCAGAAGGTGCCTGGGGAGGCTGGACCAGCCACCCATAGACCTGGCTCGCCTCCATCCAAGGCATTGCTGGCAGACATCCCTCCAGCCTGTTCCACAAGCTCTTCATTCGCCACTACCTCATTCAGTCCATCCCCAAACCAAGCTGTCGGACAGACCTCCCAGTGTCCAGCCACCAGCTCCCACTGTCTGGGAAGCCACAGTGGACAATCAGAACAACTTATTCTTTTTCCCTCTGCAAGCTGCACTTGAAGATTTGAAAACTGCAGCTACAGTTCCATGTTCAAGACTAAAATGCAGTTCATTCCTCTTCTCTTCTCTGTCATGTTCTAGGACTTAGGATACACGCGGGTCCCTCCAACACTTTATTCAAGTAGTCTCTATCTTTGTTGACGTGAACTGCCCAGAGTCAGACACAAAACACTGTTGCTGAACCATGCTAAATACCATAATATATTGGACAGACATGCAGAATTTCTTAAATTAGTGGGCCTAGGTTCTCCCTACCAGATTCTATTGCTTGCTTCTATAAACAGACATCTATATTCAGAGAAAAACTCTTCACCTGTTCCCTGAGAACCATCAATTGTACACTTGGAGGAGTCTCTGTATTGTCTCTATGGACACCTCCCTCGTGTCGGTAAGCAGAGATGGCCACCTCCAGATCTCTCTGGTGCCAAGACTGCATTTCACAGCCCATCTCAGCGTCTGTGGGGACCTGACTGTCACACAGTGAGACTGAGCCTTTGCGCAAGCGCTCTTCAGGATGAGAAGTACAACTACAAAGCTGTTGTTACCCTGTGGCTGGTGCTCTGCACAGGTCAGTGTGCGTGGGGAGCAGCAGAGGGAGAACCAAGCAGCATAATCATCCCCAGCACATCTTTTTCTAAATATCACAACAGATATTGCTCTAGTTTAGTTACTCTCAGCAGCTTGATTAGCTGAGTGGTATAGTGGGGTTGGATGCTCACATCCATTCTTCAGGGATCCACAAGCAAAATGGGCTTTCTGGTTCTGTGTGCAGGAGATGGAGAGATTGCTCCTGGAAGTGCTGCTGCCGAGGCTGGGGAGGGCGAATGTCGAGGAAATGGTGTCACAGCAAATAGCAGCCTCGGGTGGCTGCTGTGCTTGCAAACCGCTCTCTCCTGGGATACCTGCTGGGAGGTCGGGAGCCGTATGTTCAGCAGTCACAGCCCTGTCTACCGCAGACTGAAAATAACTCTTTGGTTTCAGACACAGCCCCTGCCGACACAGCATCCCAGTGCCCACAGGCATTCCCGTACTGCAGCAGAGGTTGGTCCATAGCATCCTCTGCTCTGATGGAGGCATCCCAGGTCTGATGCCACTTGCAGGTGATGTTTTTTCCTCCCTCCAATTCCCTCAGCTTTGCATGATCCTTCCTCAACTCTGACTCCCATACCACCTTTTCCTGAAAAACAGCCTGGATAGGAAAAGGAATGCAAAAAGGGAGGTGGTTGTTGCTGTATGAGAGGGTCCTTGGGACAATCAATGTTAAAGCACGTTGGATTCTTCTCAGATTTTTCATATATGTATTTTCATCTATCTTTTCTAGTCTTTGGACTAAAAAAGCTGACATGCAATCCAGGAGAGCCATGCAAATCCCAGATAATGTATGTATCCAGATGCAAGAATCTACCTAAATTTGTACTGCAATCTCCTTTATCTGCAGTGGCTGGGCAGAGCAGCTCTGTGCAGAGAGCCATTCACAGGGAAACCCTGCATATCTGTGTGCGTTTTGGAGACTTCTCTCCCCTGTCTTGCACAGGGTTCTCCTTAGCAACAGGGCTCTGGTTGCAGGATCCACAGCTGCTTTTTGCCTACTCTGACACCAGCAGCACACAGAATTTGCATTTCCACTTGCTCAAACCAATGAAAGACATAAATCCCTGCCCTTACCATCCTTTCAGTTACACAGCCCTGTGTGACATGTTGCAAATGAGGGAAAATGCAACAGAAAGGTTTCCACTGAAATCTCTTCAAATTCCCAGCCTTCTAGCAGCAGCAGTGGTAGCAGCTTATAGCCCTGTGCAGGCTGCAGAGCTGCCTACAACACCCCAGGAACTTTTTTTTTTTTTTTGAGTACTTGAGCTCTGGCTTGAACTCAGGGTATTCAAAACCACAAATCTGGAGCTGCTGACTGGTTTTCTACTTAATCTACCTCCTCTAAAGCAGACAGTTTAAGCCACCCAGAGGTGTATCTCCATAAACTCCCGTTTCTGAAGCAACAGGGACTGAATTTCAGGGGGACCCAGAGAGGATGGGATGCACAGATCCTGCCTTCCCGCTGCCGACAGACTGAAGTGCGATGCTGGGCGTCATCACACGTCGGTGTGAGCATGTGTGTGGGGGACTGTGCGTTCTGGGAAGCAAAGCAGAGGGACAGCACATCCTAACAAACCACTCGCAGAACACAGGGCCATATGTTTCTGGAAATGTCAGAACAAAAATCATTACAGAAATGGAAAATTACTTCTCATTCCTATAACACTGCTTTCTCTCTCTTTTAATGTCTGAATGTGTTTCATTATTAAAGCAGGGACACAAAGCTGAGAAAAGATTGGAAGGATGGCTTGGGATGCTGTCACAGAGGAAAGATGCTCTTGTACCTAACATCCCACAGCCCCTGGTACAGAAATATCTTGAGCAAGGTTATGAAAACAGTTTTGTTCTTAAATATTTGCAAGGTCAGATCTTCCAAATGATTCTTATTTTTATTCATCAGATATTCCCCAAACACTTATTTTTCTACATAATACCTTTTGGCTCTATGCTGATGCTACTTATTTAAGTACACATTGAAGTTACGTATAACAAAGACATGGAAAACATAACGCTCTCCCATTAGGGACATATTTTGCCATTCCTACTCTTTTCTAAAACAATTGCTTACTAAGAAACCATGCAAAGGGATAAGGCAATCCATGGAGACTGAAAAAGTTCATATTCTTGTTACACCCAAGATGAAGTTGGTCCATGCTATCTGAATTACTCCCCTATGGCACAAAATCTGAAGCAACAGACTATTGTGGTACAGGATATTCAAATTAGCTAACAAATCGCTCCCTTTGGCCATAAGTGAGGGGAGATGGGTGGATGTACTTTTCGTTTAATGTGCAAGTAAAATCGTCTCAGTTGCTGACGGGGCGAAACGTGTATGCAGAAAGGGGAGTATTGCCTCATTCATCACACACAGCAAGAACCTGTTCGTGCTCCATGTTCTTGTCGTGACGGAATACTTCCTTCCCGAGGACTTCAAAAGAGACACACCTTTAGCTTTGCAAAGGAACAAGAAACATGAAAGTGTAAAAGAACAGGGGGAGGAGAGCACTGAGGGGGGAAAGTGTGACAGGCTGTAATCATGAGACAAGAATTTACAGTGGAAATAACAGCCATGAATAATGCAACAGTTCTCCCCCTGGAGAGAAGGAGGCCTTGGAAAAATGATTTCTCCAGATCTAATGGTTGAAACAGTCCATTACAGGTGCCACAAGAGGCATCTGTCTCCATTTACATACCCATTTGATCAGATCCTGGAGCTACAAATTGTGCACTAATCAAAATTAGGACCACAAAGAACTTGTAGCACACAGCAAGCCCCACAAGGTATAAGGACAGAGTTTCCATCCTATGAAAGGGCAAAAGAGCAGTTAAAACCCTTGCCAACATCCCAATGGATACTGTAGAACATGAACATGCACCAAAGGTTAAAACAACATCCAGGGACACAGATGACTTGGGGCATATAGATACTAAGGAGACTACTAGGACTGTGCAGCTGAAAAAAAGGAATGAATGCCAGGGGAGTTCATAGAGACCTATAAAATCAGTAATGGTTTAGAAAGGTGAATAAGAAATCCTTGCTCCTTATTTCTCATAAACCAAGATTTAGTAGAACCCACAGAAGTGATCAGGTAGTGAGTTTGAAACAAAAGGGGTATTTTTTCCAAGTGGTACAGCAATATGTTCTGGAATTCTGTGCCAGATGAGTCTCAGTATAAATGAACTTTGAGATTACAAATATTCAGGGGGCTGCTTCTCTGCCAGCTGTTGAACAAGATACTCTAGATGCAAACTCTAGCAGAGGAAACTTTACATTATTGATAGCATCAAACCAGTGGCAGTATCTTTTATAGTCTTCCACCTTAAGCGCCTACTATGCCCAGTTATCAGAGACAGCAAACGGGGTAGCTTAATATTTGGCTGGGCACAGTGCAATGGCTTTTGTGTTCCTATGTTACGTTCAAAAGAGATGCCTCCTCTATAGCTAATGACTAGTAAAAACACTAGAAAAAAAGACTTATGACTTGGCAACTGTATTACACAGCATAAGATTTTCAGATATTTCTGTACAAATATGTTCTTCATGCTCAAACCTGATGGATAAAATTGCATGAAGGAGTTAGGGTTAATTCATTACTAGCTACGTTCAACCTGTTTTCTATGCATACAAACACAGTATTAAGAATAAGGTGCAAATCTTAGAGCAAACTTGAGCCTCCTTTTAAATCAAATCTTCCAGATGTAAATAGTCTTTTTATTATTTCTGTGAGAAAATAATTAGGTTTAATATATTAGAGCATCATACTGAAGGACAAACCCCTGATGGACAATGTGAAATATCTTCTTGTCGGATTGTTGCAGTAGTTTGCTCTCCTCTGCACAGAACAGCCTTGAACCAGACAAAGGAGTGTGCTTTGGCTCATTTCTCAAGTGAAGCTTCCAGCTTTTACAAAAGGTTTGATTTCCTCCTTTTGTACTCAGTTTAAGTGATGATTAAGCTCTTGAGAGGCTGCTCTTAATTGTCAGGCATCATTTTTCCTAATGGATGTTACACGGACTCCACGCACAAATTCACTTTTACTGCCCTCCCTCATCCATGGTAAGAACGACAAGCAGATATGTTATTAGGAGACAGTTTATCATTGTAAACACAAAATGCAGATATTTGCTTTATGTTCTATATAGTTATGATTTTGGTGTGCCTTTAAAAATATAACTAAATATAGATAAAGATAATTAGTTATTTTCCAGTGATTGGGGTGGTATGTTTTTGTTAGGTGGTTGGGGGCTTTTTGGGGTTTTGTTGGGTTTTGGTTTTGTTTGTTTGCTTGTTTGTTTTTGTGGGGGCTTTTGTTTGTTTGTGGGGTTTTTTGTTTGGTTTTTTTTTTTTTTTTTGAGAGGAGTGTTTGTTTTGTGGGGTTTCATTTTGGTTTTTGTGGGGGTCTCCCCCTGCACCCCCAGTGGGTTTTCCATGTTTATCCTCACAAAAAACACACTATTCCTGATGATTGCCTGTGGTCAGGTTTGGGATCCCTAGGCAGGCAGCCAATTCTGTTCTTGGTTACTTGGAGTAATGCCAGTAAAAGCTCTGGGTCTGACTAGTAGCTTATATAACCGAGGATATCCACATTTGATACACGCTTTCGAAGGACTATTGCGAATAATTCTGGATGAAACAAGGCTTTCTGGGAGGGATTCTCTGCTCTGTGGGGTTCTCTGCCAGCACCAACGCTGCTCTCCTGACTTGAGAATTGCTTTTTCCTTCCTCAAATGTGTTCCAAAGTGAATTTCAAAGTCGTGCATGGACAAACTCCAGATCTCCAGATTTAAAACTCATACAGCCCTCTGTGCCAGAAGAACCAGAGCCTCAGGGAATGTCACAAGCACAACTCATGAGAACAACCAACCGACAGCATATCAATACACCCTGAATGTAGAGAAAACTTGCATTGGCAACACATGGAGCTAAAGTGACTCTCCAAGAGAAAACCTCCCAGTTGTTCCAGGCTATAAGTAGATATCAGCTCCATTTCTGTTCCACCAAGGGTTAATTGGACTCAAGAACAACATGAAAAGACAAGACGATGTGGAACAAGAAATGAGTCAAAAGGAAAGAGGATTCCCACCCTTCTCACAGAATTAATTAGCAGCTCTTTGCCATCTGTCAAACACAGGAGCATCCTCCACCTCGGAGAATGGTTCCCTTCACCTCTGCTGCCTCCTTCCCAACCAGCGACTGGCACTGGGCTGGCAAAGTACAGACGGCGGCAGAGCCGCTGCCGATACCAGCAGGAAAATCGGAGACCCAAGTCGAAACACAGCCTTGAGGATGAGACTGGGTAATTCAGACACAAAGGGCTCATTATTGTTCCCTGAACCCCTCGGTGGGGAACAGCCTATTGATGTTACTGGGACGCTTTCCTCTGACTCAGTCTCTCTCAGATCCTGGCATCATGAGTCTTTCTGCCTGGTGCTTCCCTGTGTCCTTTTTGTTCTTTTCTCTCTTTTCCTTTGTCTTTTTTTTTTTTTTCCCCTCCTTTAACAATTTTCAGTCAACCCTAGGGAGACAGTCCCACTCTTATTTGCTAAAATAACTAGTAGTTAAATGACTGACATTTAAAGCAATATCTTAGGCTTCAGCATTACTCCACTGGGAGAAGATACAGTGATGAGTGTGTGGGGAGAGGGAGGAATAGGACATGGATCTTTTTTTCTTATTTCAGGCTGTCTGTAGACTCCAGCAAACATCATTTCTGCTGGAGCACTTATGAAGAATATGTTTTTAAGTGGGAGACCGACAGAAGGCTCTCCATAGGGAGAAAAACCACAAACCCCACAACACAAAACACACATCACAACACACTGAAGTGTAAATCAAACCGGAGACCACTACACTGGAAGCCTCAACAAGAAGAACGTTACTCTTTTTTCACTACTTGTTTTTGTTCTTTCTTTTGGAGTCAGTGCTGCAAAAATCACACTGAACTGTGCCAGCACGTGCAAAGGGATGCTCAGGACCTGATTGGAAGCACGTGGTCACCTAACTAGCAGCCGGACTATTCATTTGACTTGTGAAATTCCCGAGGGATTTGACAGGATGGAGTTTTCTTGTGGGAGACCTTTTCTAAGACAATTGTTCAAATAAGACAGCTGAAAAATGAAGAGAATTAGTTTCTCTGCCACCAGCCATGCAAAGTTTCACCATTTAAGTTCCCCCAGTTTTGTTTCAGAGGTTTATAACAGGTAAGACAAGCTTGAATAACAGCAATAATCCCTGTGTATGGCTACAGTGAAGGTGTGAGGACAAGATTCATCAATGTAAAAGAATATTGCAGCCAAGGGGAGCTCAGCTCCCGTGCTGCCATTTTGCTGAAGTCTCCTGATGAATCAACTCTGCCTACGCCTGTTCCTTGCACTGGAGAGCCTCTTGTAATATCACTGCGTGTTAACATATGTGAATACATAGCGAAGCCTGGTGCCATGCCTCTGGTGGGAATAGTAGGCACCCAGCAGGAAAAAAACCCAAAACTAAAAACCCTACAGAAAAAACTCCTACCCAAATTCCAGACAATATAGCTTTGCGTTCTTCTTCCAGTCCTCCAAAATGGAGAGCCCAGAGGGTCATTTTGGAACCCTTCCCCATGAGTAGGTAGTAAAGGGATTCTCATTTGGCTTAGTAGGCACCTATGGGTATATGCAAATAATTACTTTGCAACCCACTGCGTGTACTTGTCGCTGACAAAAATGTGGCAGCAAGTAGAGAATGCGTGCAGTAGTGGGTATCGGGTGTATTAGTTTAGAAGTGAAGAGACTGTGAGTGTTTATCGCTATTACTTGGGCATGACAAGCCAAAAAGGGTTGTGAAAACCAAACCAGAAGCTGCTGCTTCTCTGCTCTGAGCTGCTCTGCTGGGGTATTACACAGGCACAGCAATGCTACCTGACAAAACCAGTGGCTCTGATTTTTAACACACACCTGGTGGGCTTAACAGGGCTAATAAATTGCATAATCTACTTATTTGCTCCCTGGTTTGTAAAGTTTTAGGGTACAGTCTGTTCATGCCTCCAAGAGATTTTGGCTGGAAACTCTCTAAAAATGAAAATGGTTTCCCAGAGCATAACCTGACTACAGAAAACAGGTTGCTAGCAAAACCCCCAAATATGGTGACACTATAAAATTGTAGAAGTCACTGCTCCAGTACTGTCCGAATAATACCTCCAGTTTTAAACAAGAAAGCTTTGTAATCGGAAGACCTCTCCTACCTTTCCTTCCTTTGGATTTTCCCCATTAAAACCTATATGTTAATCAAGTGTCCTTAAGATCTCTCCTCATCTGGGTACTTTTGGTGCAAAGTGGACAGATGAAAAGACTCACACCTGTGCCATCTACAGAAAAAAGGTCATGGGAAAGGAAGGAAAAGGGCCAGATAAATCCCACTTTTTCCTCCAGTTCCTTTTATAGTCAGCCCTTGGTTGCTTTATACAAGAGAACAAAAAAAGCCTAGAGGCAAGACAGCTCATCTCTGAGACTGAAAACTCACTCCCAACCCAACTGGAGCTTGGGGAACTGGGGTGTAGGTCACCCTCATTATTCTGCATGAGATTTTTTTTCATAAGCTTTCAATTTGAAGGCTGTTACTCATCTCTTTGGCTCATGTCACGATGAAGTCTCTTGCGGAGAACAGAAACCAGAAGTAGGCTGCTTGACATCCTATATTGTGTAATTCAATATTGTGCTTTTCCTGCACCAGTGCTATAGGGTGCTCAGCTGGAGCCCATACGTTACATCTCGCCTCCCTGTGGAAATAGCCTGGCACAGCCCCAGTGACACACTGCAAATGCAGTGCTGCTGCAAGCTCACGTGGGGAAAGTTAATACCATTTCTATCCCACATGCAGATTTCTTCTTCTGGAAAAAAAGGAATATGGGCAGGACACAAAAGAGGCCTGTGGTACAAGGATCTATGGAGAGAAGTGACACAAAGGCTTCAAAGGTAGTGAAAGAACAGGCACCTCTGAACGCATCCCGGGAACTAGACTGTGAAAGGACAGGGAGAGGTAGGTCATTTACCCTTCTCTACGCAAGCAGCTTGGAAATGTACTGCAAAACATGGCATCCTTAAATATCTAACCCAGAACTGAGCACTGGCTGTGCTTTTCAAAAGGAGGCACAGGAGGAGGCAGAAAGTGCCCAGGGCCCCAGAGAAGCGAGCAAGGAAACATGGGGCAGCAACCTCTCTGAAATAGGATACACCAGCAAACACTGTGCAACTGAAATATCTGATTCACAGAGCAGACCAGAGCTGCAGCTCTCTTTCTTGCAAGTTTGATTTCAAATATACTCAATACTTGAGGAAGTGGTAGAACCAGAATCACTGCAGCCTGGTAGACATCAGAATGCATCCTTCTGTCCATCACCACCTCGTGGCTCCTCCTAAGATATCCCACAAGCATCTTTTGTCACCGTCCTATCTCATATCCACAGCTGCAGTTTTCCAGCAGCTCCCTGCTCCTCCCTGCTGGGCTGCTGTCCTTCTGCTATCCCCCTTCACATTCTGCCCCAAAACAGCCCCTGCCCCACCACTCGCTCCTCAGCCTGCCTCTCCTCCTGGCTGAGAGAAGCTGCATTGGGATGGGAGGATATTTTGCTGCGGTGATATTTGCCCTGTGGGTTTGGATCCACTTCACCCACAAGCACACTCACCTCCCTAGAGATGGGAGCCTTGCTGTCTTCAGCTGAACTTCATCACCCCAGCCTAATGAAGATTTTGCTCTCCCTGACAGCCTCTAATCACCAGCTAGCCAGTTTACCGAGGGAAAATTTTTATCCTTTCTGCTAGAATTCATTTTTATGACACCTACCATAAGAGATTTAAAAAAAAATAGGCATTATAATGGTTTATAGAGGGTATTTTTATAATCCACTAAGCTGTTTTCCATTTCCACTGATATGACATCTCTCAGCTATAATTTATAAATGCCATCAGTTAACAGGCACAGAATCTTATCCTATGATTTCTCTTCTCATATGCTTTCCCAATTTAAACTTTCTGTTAAATCTTTGCTATGCTGCTGAATCCAAAGAGATTTGGCCATAGCTGTGAGGGTGGGGAAAAAAAACCCCACAAAACAGTTTAAGAAGCTAATTAGTGTCACTGGATTTGGGGCATACTGTCATGAGAGAATATAGAGGAAGCATGTCCTCAATAAATATTTCAGGCATTTAAATAAGGCTAATACCGCCCCTGCACAGCTACCTCTAATATCCTCAGAAAATAAAAAGTTTTATAAGCAGTAAGTGGCTGCTTTCCCATATAGGGACAATGAGGACGTCACGTCAGGCAAACTGACTTTGTAGTGCATCCGACTGTCCCTATGGTTATTTTTGTTATTGATTGCAGCTCAGAAGGGAGTCACTCTGGGAAGCACAACTGCACGTGCCAGGGTCCAACCTGGGGACGTCCTGGGAGAAAGCATTTATTTACAGCCCTCCCATAATTCACTTCATACTTTGATAGCACCACAGAAATGCCTAACAATAATTATAATTCTTGCAGTAGTTAGACATTTTCTCCTTTTCTCTGCCAAGCTCAGACTGGAAAACTCCAGGCCTTGCCATGGTCACCACTACTAAATCACAGCAGGGAAAACAAAACAGAACATATATTTCTCCTCATTTGCATTATCTCCAGCATATCTACCTTGAGTCTGATGGGAAATCGTGTTGGGCTGCATCTAGTCTTGTGGTTACAGAAGGTTCTCACTTGGGAGAAGTAAACTCTAAGAAATTCATTCTTGGTTGCTTTAATGTAGGCATGAAGAGATCTCCTTAACTCTGTCTAGGTAAAGGATCATTCATGGTCCTCCCAGGGACTCTACAGACTCCTCAAATACATGGTGGCTTTCCAGTCAAAACTAGTTAAAGACTTAGTTAAGTACCCCCAAACTGTCTTCCTTACATGGCATGAAGAGGAAGCTTGAAAGACACACAGAGGGAGGAGACCTAATTCTAGTGGGGTGTCAGGCTTGGCTCAGACAAACAGAGGCCCCACAGCCTTTAACCTTCATTTTCCTAAGGAATTTTGTGTGCAGAAGAAAGTCTCCACTCAATTGAAAATTATCAATAGTCCTTCTTCAGGCCTTAAAGACCAAAAGAGAAAATTAAGGGCACATCGGCTGAGCTGAAAAGCTTCACCCACCGCGAGGCTGCCTGGTGCTGCACAGGAGTGAAATCAAGAGAAACCATTCTCCTTCGTGCAGGGGTTAGTATTTTAAACACAGTTCCGTGAATTTCTTCCCATCAGGAGATTAAACACTTCGCTGTGGGCAGCAGGGGAGAAAGAGAGCTGGTCCAGCCCGTCCTCTTCCAAAGTGGCTTATTCATGTCAGCATTCACCCCCGGCGCCGTGCCTGTCCCATCTCTGGCAAGGCGCAGTGTCGCCAAGGGTGTCAGCCAAGCTGGCAGCCATACGGGCCAAACCCCTGAGCCACATTTGGGGAGGAAGACAAAGATTGAGACAAGCAGGTGAATCATGCTCTTGTCACACGGGGAGCGGAGATGAACGAGCCTACACTGCCGACACGAAGAACATTCTCCTGCTGTCATAACAGCAATGGGAGACCAGATGGCAAATAATATGGACTGCGGCCACCCAGCGTGGCCCATGGGCACTTCCACTTTGCTGGGCTGCTCTGTGGCAAAGTCTGCTTGGTGGAAAATGTTCTGGAGGATCCTGCATACAGAGGTAGTTTCTGTTCACCCACTCAAGCATCTACATGGCCTTTACCCATATGCTGCCTGGCACTTCCAGGAGAAGAGGAGTAGTTCCCCCATCACTTCCCAGACGTCATCCCCTGCTGCTCGTGTGGCAGCAAACACGGGAGAGCTTGCCAGGCATCTGTGGACCCTACCAAAGGGGGATCAGATCCATCAGGAAGAGCAAGGGCTGTAAACATGAGGCTAAGCAAGAAGATGAGGCCAGTGTGGGACTGGCCAGAAACGCAAAGCTGTGTCCTCTCCTACGAGCAAGTACTCACTCTACTTTCTCAGCCCTGGCAGTCACAGATAGCACATTCCTGCTTCTGAACACCCAGCTCTTGCCAGCTAAGCAGACACTGCTGAATTGGAGGGGGCTCAAGACATTGCCAGGGTGGCTTCAGTTACGCCTCATCAATGCCAGCCCTTCTCACTTCCCTCAGTCCAGTCTCACCAAAAAAAGAAAAACACCACACCAAAAAATAGCTACCAGGATGAAAGTATCCAAAAAAGCCTCAAGATGTAACTTCCCCCTAAAGTCACCCTTTGTATACAGCCTCACACACAAGAGAAAGAAAAGCTTCTGAGACAGCCAAGGCCTCAAAGGCACAGGTAGGTCGTTTGAGACTTGAAGTCAAAGTCTCTGTTAACATTAGGACATGTCCGAAAAGTGATTAGATTCCTTGCAGAAAAGCCTACGCAGCCCAGTGCATCAGGTGCTGCTCCTTGAGGACCTCAGACTGCCCATTGTCTGCCAGTGTCTTCACCAATTTGCGCAGCCCCACGGTTAGAGCCATGGGATGCAGGATCAGAGGAGGCATTTCACTGCACACTCCAGCTGTTGTCTGTGGATGGGGCCAAACTGCAACAAATGTTGATTTAAAGATCACGTTAGTGGCTGCCTTTAATGCACTTGCCACAAGCCTTCAGTTCCCATTTATCATCTGTCCCTGATTCTACAGCTTGCCTAAAACTCAATTTTTTTTTTCCCCTCATGACACCCTTTTCAAGAATACTTTTTTTTTTTACCATTGATGTCTTAGTGTATCCCCTTGCACATTTTTTCCCCCCCTCTCACTTTTTGAGAAAAGAAATGCCATAAATAAGCCATTAGAACTCCTCAGTCATCTTACCTTGGCAGGAGATTCCTCTGACAAACCACAAAACAATGTGTGAAACTGATGCAATATCCCAAAGCAAGATCTCTCTCTGGAAGAGATAAGGATCATCTCCCATACAAGGTCCCCCAGAGCATCGTGCCAAACCAAGACAGAGCGGAGGATCTGAGTGCAGCAATGCAAGACCTGCACCCTCCACCACTTCACGGCCAGGCTGGGTGCACCCAGCACTGTCCTTTCCCCTCATCTGGGGCCAGAAACAGCCAGAAATGGGCTGAGCACCCCGGCTCACCCATGTTTGGGCAGGAGGAAAGTCGACCATGGGAGCAATCCCGGTTTAGCTGTGCCAGACCCTGTTCTGCAGCAGGCAGCAGCAGCATCACAGAACAGACGAGCAGAAACACACACTTTCCATGAAAAAAAAAAATCATTGAGCTATAATCCTGGCTTTCAGTTTGTTCTTTCATAAAAAAATGGTTTGGATAAAATAAAAATCCATTAATCCTGTTTGTGCTACACTCAAACCAGACCCACAGGGATACCCCATATTACACAGAATACACTATATCACTTTTGGTATTGATGCTCCTAGAGGAATCAGTAAATATTTAAATACCTTTAAATACCTGATTTTTGATACTTACAGGCCTAGGCTAACAATTGGGACTCCAAATATTTGGTAAACAATGGTGAAGTATTTGGAATAACGGTGAAACATTGCTGTGAGGGCTTACTAAACTCCTGACAACAGAGATGCAACAGGTGAACAGCATGACAGCCATGAGATGGTCAGGACATCTGAAACATGGGGTTTGCAACATTTACAGGCACAGAAAGGAGCAGAACAGCCAAGAGCAAAATCCTGCTGCAAGGAAGAGAAGAACCAGCAAAAATCCAGGTGGAGCACAGTGTTGCTGGGCAAAATCTGCAGGAAAGGTAAAGACAGCAGAGACATGATCACAGACTACAAAATCCCCTCAAGTGCCTTTGGATCAAGTGAACCTGCTTGATCTGCAATCCAGGAAACCAACAGTGCAGAGCCATGTACATGCAGCCCTAATTTCCACTCACATCAAAAAGATGCTTAAAAAACAAACCAGAATTAAGACAAATGCTGGCTTTGCTTGGAATAATTCATGAGTGCAAATTACAGGAATAAAAGGTTAAACCACATCAACCAAATAAACATGAAAACTAAGAAAAATAGCTGCAGAGAGTCACAGTGGTCCATCACCTGGGGGCATCCCATCTCTAGTCCAAGGCTGCCAGACACACCAGCACATCTCACCACCTCTCCTGCTGACTCTGACAGCAAATTCCCTTGAAGCACATTGACAGTTTGGGATTTTAAGTAGCCAGGACATAACAGCAGCCAAAAAGACTGCTGTGAGCTCATAGCTGCTGCGAAGAGCATAATTAACATGGGCTTTCATCACCTCACTGCTGTCTATAGCAAATACTCCTGACAAAGAGGGTTCAGTTTGGGGTGCCCACATCAGACCACTCAACATCTGCACCAGGGACCCTGTGAGACCCTCACCTGGTACATCGAGCAAAATGCTGGGGAAGCACACTTTTGCAGATCTGCTTTGACCACAGATCTCTGGGTGCGGAGACCTGTTCGGGGCTGCAGGCTCGTCATGCAGCCCCTTTCTCAGTGTGTAACTGCACAATTTTAGGGAGCAAATGGGCTGACATGAGCGAGGCACACAGAGGGCAGAGGAAGCTGCACTGGCACAGCATAAAATCCAAGCCAGGCAGCAGCAGGTGCCAGTTGTGGGTGTGATTATGTGGTAGACTTAACCTGCCTGGACTTGCATATACAGATTTCATACAAGGGGGCTGGAATAACCTCTTAACCCTCCATCAGTATTTTGGGCAAAGAGAAAGAAGCAAAACACCCTCATTTCTCTTAAGGAATTTTTCAGAGTGGGGATGCTCTCAGGCTTTTCAGAGGAAAGAGCACATCCTACTGCACATCCCTGGGCAGTGGTAATCACGGACTGCTCCAGCTAAAGCTGGGAAACAGAAATCCCAATGAGGAAGGCAATTTCTTCCCAAAGATGGACTCATTACTGGCCTCCAGGTGCCAACCCTTAAAGCAAGTTCTTTCAATCTCACACAGCATCTTTTAGAAATGATAGATTGCACTGGCTGAGAGGAAACTGTCTGCTCCCTGATAATAAATGAGTTATTAGCAGAGGTAGCAGACTCCCAGAATCATTTGTGATCCAAAGGGCTTACAGCTGCTTCCCATTTTCACAATGCCAAAACCACAGAACACGCAGACAAGCAAGGGATGGGAAGGCAGCCTCCTGTGCCTGTCTGCTTGCTGCTCTCCTGTGGCTAAATGGAGACTGTCAAGTGTGATTTCCTTTTGATGGAGCCCTTTTTTTAAATGTAAATTTGCTGTTGTTGAAAGTGAATTATTTGCTGTATTGGCTGCAGGCAAGGATAGCCAGGAAAAACACTGCAAAACTCACCCCTGCACGCTACACCTCTGCAGCAACTCTTGCAGCTCTGGACACAAACCATCTTGCAGCCCGCGGTCCCACAACAACACACCTCATTCCTCCAGTCCCCGCACAGCTCGATTAACACAGGCAGCGCTGAGACAAACACACCTTCGCCAAAGGCTCCCGCAGTCCCATCAGAGGATGCAGCTCATCTTGACCCCAATTCCCTCCACCACATTGCTCCAGATTTCACTGCACAGCCCTGGGAGCCAAGGGGAACAATTTTTCTGTTTTTTTTTTCTTTTTTTTTTTTTTTTTTTTTTAAAAGTTGTCCTGCTCATGTTGCTAGTTTAGATTCATGCTTCTATTTTCCTTCTCAAGATAGGCTCAAAACAGGAGATCTGAATGCACATCCTTACCAAAATCCTGAGGTCACTGTCAAACGGCAAGCAAAATTCAGGACCAGACCACAGTGGGATTCAAAGTATCCAAGGGATTTTCAGGTGTTTTGATCCAGGTTTTTGAGTGTGATTTGGCTTAGCTGCTAAAGGGTGCTACTTTAGAAATTACTTATTTTTAAATCCAGGCCACTTTTGTATTTTTTTCTTTTTTTCAGAAAAGCTCATGAGATGTTTCTAATGCCACAAAGAGCTTCACTGTGCTCTTCCCATTAGAGCTAGTGGGTATTGCTCAGTCAAATCCCCAGGTGCTATTTTGAAAACGCTACAGTTAGCATCCGTAGGCATTCCTTCCCTGATGATACCCACTCTATGATCCCCTGGAGCCTACTCCTAGGGAAGGCAGTATCAGCCATGAGCAGCACATCGATAGAAACCAGGAGAAAGAGATCTGCTTAAAGACAGCAAAAGCAAACCCAAGCATCATTGTCAGAGAACTGCAAACACTACTGCCAGCAGTGCACCCATGAAAAGGGAGAAATTAAAGAGGCCAAAAGGATGAGAGCACATCTCAGGACTACAGCATGGCCATGCCCTTGAGGGGCCACTGCAGTCCTGTACCAAAATAAAGAAGGTGAATCTGAGAAGAGCAGTACATATGTTTTCTTCACTTCTTAGCAATCGAACAGAACAGCACAACTGAAAACTGCCTGTTTGCAACGTGATGCCTGCTTTTATCAAAGCCTTTACAGGCTGCTTACAGGGAGAGCAGGAAAACGTTTGATACCACTGGAGTATCACTTTCAGAGTATTGAGGAATTAGCAGAAGGACACAATACAGCTGCACACACTCTGGGGTAGGATTCATCTCCCCTACCTCTGAAAGTCTCACAGTAAGCTGTCTAAGGCAAGCTCATCACCTTAGTTTCCCATATAGACCAGGGAGATAAGCAGGCACCTCTGCACAGCAATTCCATCCTAAGATGGTTGTCTAAAACAGTTCAAAAGGATTGCTTACAGTAGGGCTCTCTGATTACAGAGGTAACCTTCATGAGTACTTTAGATGAGGTCAACTAATTCTTAGCCAGAAAAGTGAGAGGGGACACGTTCCCTTCTTCATGCTGTAAGGGCTAAGGACCTGCTGATTCAGGATGCTGCTAAGCCATGTAGGCAGTGACATAGCACAAGCACCCCATGTCAGACTTGGGCTTGGTTCTTCCCTCTCTTCTTCCACAGGCATCTGGCAAAGCGCAACCGACCTGATAAGCACACAATTCTGTTGCTTTACCTGGTGCTTCACAAAAGTAGTAAAAGTTTAATTAGGGGACAGTGCGTTCAGCATTTGTACTGAGGACACATGTAAGCGCTTCACCTGAGAATCAGCTTTGCTGGGCTAAAGCTCCCCAAGCAAAGAAGTTTGGGAACAGTCTCTCAGCTCACAGCCGCTATCTGAGAGGATGCATGTTGGTTTTCCCACTTCAGAGGGACTGTTAAGCTTCACTAAAACTGTGATGGTGCTTGAGTGAAAATTTCCTCTTTTACAGAGCAAACCTGTACCCCAAACTAGCACTAGTTACTCCAGAACAAGAGGCGATACAGCTTTTTGGGGAAGGGCTCATCTCTGAAGGTGTGTGGTTGCTCTGGGAGCAGGGGTGGAAATGCAGGGTGTTTCTCATCTCCTACTTTGGGGCTGCACAGTGAACTCACTGTACCCCTAGTTATTAGCACATAAACACAGGCATGTTTGGGAACATGAAGAGCCTATTTTCTAGTCTGGTTTGTAACCCCAAGCAGCCGTCTTCCTGCAAAACCTGCAACTGCTTTGGGCTTTGCGGGTTCAGAAGAGGTGCGGGTATCTGCTGCCTCTGAGGTCTCTGCCGAGGCTGGCACACAAGGCTGCTAAGGTGGAGGATGTTGTGATACAGATGACTCAATGTCAGAAATTTGCCTGAGTTCATCCACACATTTCTTGCAGACTCCCAAACAAGTAACAAATCTTAACTTCTGTTAGCCTAGGCTAATCCAGGTCCCAGTCTCCAGCAAGGTTCTTCTCTCCCCAGAGTCTCTCCCCTTGTTGTCCCCACAGGAGAAGAGCACGGGGACTCCCAGATTACCATCCCCACAAAACTGCAGACAGTGGGTTTTGGTTGGCACAACTGTAGTCAGCCGAGCAAAAAAGACCCCAGTACCAGGACAGGCTGAGAGACTGAATTAATTCTCATTAAATCCATGAAATGCACTCAGCTCTGCCTTTGTTCAGGATGGACTAGGGACAGCTGCTGTGCCCAACTGTTTTTCTGGGACAGTGAACTGGAAACAGCATCGCTGCACGGGCTGCACCACAGCTCACTTCCCTGTCCTTGCCTGCAACCACACTGTCCCCTTGGCTCCTTCCCCCACTGCAGCCGCATGTAGTTTGGCTTTCTATTACTTCCTTTGGTAGTTCATTAAAGGCATTAATCACCTTCTGCACAAAGACATTTCTCCTGAACTCCCTACAGGCCAGGCCTCTTTCTCAGTTGCGGCTCCACTGGCTGCTCAGCCCTTTGCAGACACAGCGCTGGAGCCCCAGACCTGGCCCCTTTTCCCTTGATCTGGTCCCTGCTGGACACGGATCAGGCAGTCAACCCCCAAGCCTCCCCTGCCACGTGTGCTCCGACAAGAGCCTCGTTTCCAGCAAATACTCATCCTACCGTAACCTACATCTCAGCATTTGTCGCCGCCTTTTTCCCCTGGCCAAACGGACCCATCTCAGGACCAACACACGGCCAGCCGCTCACATGCATCATGCAGTAAGCCATATATAAATGACACACACCATGCAATAATTACGCTGTGCAAGGCTGGAAAAGCACCATGGCATGTTGGGACTGTCACAGCAGCAGCAAGAGGTCTGCAGGCTGTTTTAGACACACCAGCAGTTTGCAATAATCTACCCCATGCAGGGGATTCCCTGCCCTCAGCACCGAGGTTTGACTCTGGGGCAGTTGCACCAAGGACGAGGGATGCCAGGAACACACTGAGCTACGGTGCTGGCCAGGTGGGAGACACCAGCAGGCTCCAGCTCAAATTCGGGCAAAAGGGGGAAGAGCCCTCAGAAAGTAAAACATCCTGTGGCTTAGGTGAAGGCTGAAAAACAGACGAAACTTCAGCTACAGCACATCCATGGCCCCTCCAGAGCTGCTGCCTGTCCCCTTTCCCACACTGGATCTCCTGACACAGCATTTCTTCTCCATCCATGTGTGCTCTCTGTTGGACTTCACTTTCCTGTGCTCTCCCCACAAGCTCCCTCACCTGCTGGTAATTTTTTTCTGCTGCTCACCTGCCAGAACAGCAACAACATCCTCCTTCTCACAGATGGCACTGAATCAGGTGTGAACGCTACATGGGAAAAAAGGTGACAAGGCTCAGGGCTCTCAAGGGATTATTGGCAGGTAAGTGGGAGAAAAACCATATCTGAATCAGTGTAGTCACTGATATCTTGCTCATTGAAGCTTACTGCTAGTAAATATCAAAGAAAAGTGTTTGGAAGGGCAGGGAGGTGAGAAATAGCCCTTCCTTTCACATGAGACCCTTCCGTCCTGCATCCAGATTACCCGCAGCAGCTTCTGTCTCTCTCAACCTTTCATCTCCCTCCCACTTCATCTCTATTAGCATCATTAGAAGAGCTCAAAGTCAAGACTCCTACAGCATATAGAGATGCACACATATATGCTATATCCACATGAGAACCCTGACATCAGTTGTATGTTACATCTCTATCTTAAACATCAGTTGTTTTCTTTTGCACTCCTCCATGCTGTCAAAAACAAATAAAATCAAAGAATGAAAAGACCCTCTTGAAGAAGCCAAGATATGGCAAGTTGTAGCTGTTACTCGCCTCTTCATTGCCTCTCACTGCTACTTCCTCAAGGGATCAGTCAGTCCGGTGATGCATATGCACATCTCCTCCTGAACTGCAGCCCTGGATGATGGAGGATTGGCAAGGGTGTGGTTCACATAAAATAGGGAAAATAGGGAAAATAACTGATATACATTAATAAAAAGAATAACATCACTGGAGGTTTTTGTTTGTTATTTTGTAGTGTTGTGGTGTAGTTTTCTGTTTGTTTTTTTGTAGTTGTTGTTGAGGTTTTTTGGTTTGGGGTTTTTTTTTTTTGGTTGGTTGTGGTTTTGGTTTGTTCTGGTTTTGTTCTTTTTTTGTTTAAGAATGCCCCAGAGGAACAAGTAGGTCCAGCTGCTAAAGGACAGCACGAGAAAATCAGCTAGTGACTTGTTACTTTGCAGGTTAATAAGTGATCAGTTCAGCAGGTGAGCAGGGAACAGATGGCATGCTGTTATTATTTTAATCATTCGGTATTATTTTGAAATGGTCTTTCTGCTGGGATGATGGTGGATTGCTAACGGCTCTGTTCAGCCCTTCTTCTGCATCTTGCCTAATACTTGACTTACTCAGGAATCCTTGTAACCTCCATGAAGAATATCCCACGCTGTACCAGACAGCACTTTTCACGGTGAAAAATATTACCCTGTTTCAGTGCTACATAACTAAAAGCAGAGAAATAAAACTTCATCTCTCTTTAAAGCAATGCAGTTGAAATAAATGCATCTTTGTCTTCAGACTTGTGTTAATACCGCACCCCAGAGAATTTGGATCTGCAGAATATTAAAGTCTCCCTGACTTATTGCCTCTTTAAGAAGCATGTTGATTCTGTGTTTGCTCTGAGCTCCACGTGTTACTGAAGCTAACTGGGACTGTTTCCATTTCTACTGGCAGAGAGCTGTGGCCTTTGGGGCCCTAACCCTATTAAGGGAAATGTAAACATATATATCTAAAATTCCCACTAGAGTTTCGGAAAGGAGCAGCAAGCTTCCCCACACTGCCTTCCTTGCAGCCCCATGAATGTTTCCACTCTCACCTTGCTAATATGCCAAAAAATAAAGCCCGTGTGTTTCTGACTTAGTAAGATCCTTATCACACGAAAAAGCTTTATTTTTAGAGAAGAAAGGATAAGCTGTGAGTGAAAACTCTGTCACAAAATGGACAGGTTTGGCCTCTGCTGCTCATTGCGTCTCAAATCCCTTCTCTGCCTGCTGCAGAGCCCAAATTTTACCTCACTATATTTTTTGCTTGTCACCAATGAGTATTTGGGATCCTTTCCAGGTGAGCAGATAGATTTGCAGGTGTGAAATTCCCCTTATTCCTCCTCTGATGCTTCCTAATTGTGTCATATCACCTTTTCTCCCCAGGCACAGCTCCCTAAGCCCACGATAAAAAAAAAATATATATAAAAACAGTCATGCAAAGAATAAGTGCCTGCATACCCTTTGGAGATAAATTGACACCCAGAACTAGGGGAAAGCTGTTCCTACGGGCACTGCCAGCCTCTCGGTAGCGCTGCCTTCGCCAGGTGACACTGGAGCCCCATTAGTGGTCCTGCTGATGACACCGGCCCACATTCAGCGTTCACTCAAGGCTTTCCATGCCCAGATCTGTGACAGCAGACTGTCATAGACTACCTGCCCTGTCTTGGTAGCCGTAGTGGAGAAAATGGCTCGGTGTTTTAAACGTTTTCTTGGGGAAAGCATATAGGACAAGCTCCCACCTTCAGTAGTGGCTGCGAATGCCGAGCACCCAGCGCCCGCCCCAGACCCCTGCAGAGATCTCGGACACAGGGGGCTGGTGTCACCCCTAGGGACCCGCTCCCTCCCATTCAGCAGGATTTCACCCATCAGCACCCTCCTTGGGGCTGGACCTGCCTCTGTAAGGTGCTGGCATCTCACTGAACAAACGTGCACTTACTAGAAAGCTACAGCCAATCCCTGCCAGAAACTGAGCATCCTCCACCTCAATTTGATCTAACGTGAATTGATCCTCTGTGATTCATCTGCCTGCATCACATCTTTTCCTCTTACAAAATCTAAGGAGATGTGCTTCCTTGTACTACCTATGTTGTACTAATCAGACTGCATCTGATCATTAAATCCATCTTTCTGTTGGCTTAACTCACATTAAATAGTCATAGCTAGCATCCTGAGCCCTGCAGGGGGAAAAAAAAAAAATCCCAGAGCATATACATGAGATTTCTGACACTGTGAAAATAAAAACAAATCTTCTAACACCACAATAACTACATACTATTACAGGGCTGGGCTTATTTAGACTGTGGAAGTTTAATTATAAAAGATTGCATTTTAATTGATTGCTGCTAGAATAATTACAGCAACACCTTTCCAAGAAATGGCGACCATCGTATGTTTGTCAACAAAGAAGCTTCCTTTAAATTCAACATGCAATAATTGTTTAATTAAGCCAAATTTAGATCCTCATTTGAGAACATTCAAATGTTTGCCTACTCCTTCCTGTCTCCGAGAAGTAATTTAAGAGATAAAAAGCAATCTCCAAAAATACTCTATCTATATACATAAGCATCCAAGAAAAAGAAATGCTTCATTTCATAGCTGATCTGGATCTAAGCTTGCTGCTATTGATAAGAACATAAGAACAGAGTGATCACTACAAATCCCTCTCTAATTGGTGCTGGGAGGCCTTCATAAAATATGAACAGACTCCAGACTACATATTCATTTTCTAATATGCAGAACAAATTCAACTGTTGATATCCTAGCAGCACCCACAGCCTGTACACAGTAGCAGAACCCCACAGTCACTGTAGCTGTGCATACATGGAAGGAGACGGATGAAAAAAATTCATTGTTTTTCAGCCTCCTTACAAGTTTTCTTGCAGTTGCAAAATCCTGCTGCTGTCCTGTGCAGATGTCTGTGTTTCGGGTGTGCAGCTCCTGACTGTCCCTCTCTCAGTAGCCCAACACCTAAGCACGCAAAAGCTGGTGACTGCATCAGCAAAGCTACAGGGCTCAGTGCTGAACAGCGGGTTAAGTCACTGGTCATCCCTACAAAGTGGCCTGTGTTTTGCAAGGACAGTTTTACAAAGCTGGTAACTCACCTTCTGCAAGTCCCGCTCAACAGGACGTGTACCTCCAGGAAGTCTGTCTGTGTTCCCTGCCAGGGACGTCTGTCCCTGAGCCATCGTCTTTCCTGGGCAGCGAGAGAAACCACCGTCTGCCCAACACTGCCCGGGCTCACCTGGGGACTCCAGCCAGAAGCCCAAAGCAGGAGTCTGCACCACAAATTAAATAAAGCTATGAAGCTGTGGCTGAAACGACTCATATACCCCAAGGAGCTGGGCTACACACAGGATGGGGATGCGTGTTACATGTGCACAAATGGAAGCTGAGATGAAGAATAAGAGAAAACCATTCCCAGCACTGGTTGTCTCAATTAAACAGCCTCTCATCCCTTTGCTGCCAGCAGGACACAGTGCTCGTGTCCTCTGCAGACCTCCCAGGGCAGGAACTTGCAGCTCTCTCCTAAGCTTCAGACCTCCTGCATCCTCACATCTGGCACAGAGCATCCGTCTTCCTGCATCTGCAGCATCAACCCTGCACACTCAGGCACAGCAAAACCCAGCAAGACAGAGTTTGCTAGCGACTACGTTGGGGACATAAAGCTCTTTTCTAAACGGGGCTGAAGACAGAACCTATGAACATGGCTTTAAAGCTCATAAGAAGGGTTTTGCTTGGCTATTATAAGTCATCAGGCAAACCTTTCAGCTAAGCCACACCATTTTACCCTTTACAGTCACCTGGCACTGCTGTACGCTTCTGCTGAAGGAAGGACTCTAAAGTCACGTTCCCTCTAAACAATTGCCTTGGCCTGCAAAGAAACAGCACAAAAATGTAAAGTCTCCTAACCTTTAGTTAAGAACCCTTGAAGCAGCAGCTGTGTATTTCCATACTGGTAAGCCACACCACACACCAAGCTGCAAACAGAGCCTGGTCATTACCATCTATTCTGTGGGAAGGAAGCAATTCAGGAAGATATTTCAGTTATTGAAATGTGCCCATGTTTCAGCAATGCAGCAACATTAGCATCAACCACACACATGAAATATGAGGTTACCGCACACTGTATCTACTATTTTTTTTCTTAATGATTACTGTTTGTTTAAAATCATAATTACTGATGTGTTATGCATAGGGACCACAGAACCCATAGATCAATGCTGATCACAATCACTCCATAATGACAAGAAGTCCACAACTGGAAGCATCAGAAATGCAAAAGTTATTGCTGGGCTGTCACAGAGGCAGCCCAGTGACAACAGCAGCCTCCTGATATTTTACAGATTTATCACTTTCATGGGTATTATTGTTACCAATTTACGATCATCACTAGCACATCATTAACAGCTCCCTATCACTGTCACCTCTGCACAAATGGCTGCATCTCATACTGTAAATTCACCCGCTGTCACACCAAAGCTTGCTCATCCTGGTATGCAGATCTGTGTCAGGCAGAGGTAGACAGTGTCACAGCTGATGCTAAAATACATTTTGCATACAATCTCCTTAGACAGGATGCTGTCATTTTGCTGCAGTTCATCCCGCCACTTAAGCATCACCCCACAAGCTGCCCAACAAGGTTTTTTGCTTCTGCTGTCACCACTGATTCTTAATATATATTCTGTACTTTGAATAATGCTGCTTCAGGCACTTGCCGTAAGGGCTACATTTAGCACATGAGGCCAGATCCCAGCACAAGGTAGGACTTGCCATGGGGCCGGGGCCTATTAGTTGTCCCCAGATATCCTGTTGGAGACTCTGATAGGGGCAGCACCAGGTTTACAGGGTCCAAACACCCTTGACTTAACCATCCAAGAAACAGGTAACACCAATGACAAGGAAGCACTGTGTTCTCTATCTCCATGGGAACAAAACCCAGTGCTTTTAACTGGAAGCATGGCCAGTCTTTCTCAGAAGATAAGGACCACTGCGTGGGCAGAGTTTTTATTCTCTGTAAATATACAGATCTTTGTGCTGATATCTAGTCCTGGCAATTTGGAATTTGCTGGAAAAACAAAGGAAGGAGATAATTCCTGGCAAAAGTTTCACACCAGCCCTAGAGTACTAAAAGCAGGGTGGTGGGTTTTGGTTTGGTGGGGTTTATTTTGGCCTTTTTTTTGTTTTATTTGAGTTTGTTTGGTTGGTTCCCCTAGGGTACATGGAATAACACCTTCTTTTGTACTTACAAAACAAATGCTGCCTTCCATAGTAAGGAAGAACTTAGGAAGTTTTTAATTATAAGAAAAGAAAAATGAGGACAAGTGAAGTTGGACTGTGCAGAGTGCTCTGCTGGTCTGATCTAGGACAGTGTGCCCTACATAGAGCTCAAATATAACATCCTTTGGGAGGCTGCCTTGCTTCCATTCAGCTTTTGTGAGACCGCCCGTGCCCCCGTGGTACTAATGACAGATTTCTGAAGCATAACTAGTATGATGATCTTGCTATCAACATTAATGTTGTAAACAAAACCATTAGCGGCAGGCGTCAAGAAGGAGGGAAAACTATGCGCAGATGGAGAATTTATTCCAGTGATATTCTTGCAGCTTCTGCTTTCTTCCTGCGACCAGCACTGAAATAGCTCATCCCCAGCCAGAGTCAGCAACTCTACCCTAGGTGGGTGATGCTTTCCCTTGATAGATACAAGGTCTGTATTTTTTCTTCTATCTAGTTTTCCTGCCAAGGAAGTGCCATTGGACTGAGCTGAAATTGTTGCTTTTCCTTGATGGAAGCTTTGTAGTTGGCAAATAGAGGGATACTAAGGAAAACAGAAAATCTTTACATGTGTCATTAGATGCTCCAGTGAAAGCGTGGCCAAATTATTACTTCTCTCCTATATCACACTGGCCAGCAAATTCCTGCAATGTTGTATTTGCAAACCTTCCAACAGAAGTAATCATAACTTTTTTTTTTCTCTTCAAAGAGCCTTATTAATTCTCGTCCTGTACATTCCCTAGTTCTTTTTGCAGGAAAGCATTTTTCTCTTCTGTGTATTTCTTAGCAGAGAGAACAGTTTGTGTCCACCTCTACCCCACTGTCCACATGACTAAACTGCAGAGAGGATGTTCCGATGAATCAAAAGGATACTACTGATGTGAGCCATCAACAATCCAACAGGCTCTACAAAGGGAAAGACTCCTCCAGTCCCTCCTGACAGTCCTCATACACACACACCGGCTCAGAGAGTGAAAGCAGTGTCTGACACCAGGTCGAACTGAGAGATTCTTGGTGCATCACAGCCCAGCAGCGCGAGCCCCTCGTGCGTAGCACCGTGCTGCTCACTCCCAAGGAAGCAAGTGCTGCAACATCCCCTACAGCAACCACAGGGCTGTGTTACGGGTTTTGTTTTCCTCTGGTTCCCTCCTGGAGAACCTCCCTGGTTGCTGCTGCATTACCTGGCAAGACAGTTACAAGTTTTTTTTCCTTTCTCAACTATATCATATAACAAGAACAGCACAGCTCATATGCTGTGCTGTAGGAAGGTACAAATACACCCTAGGATTGACTCCGCAGTGCAAATTCCATCTTTAATACTTGGTTTTAGAGCCAATTATTTCACTGGTTCTTGAAACTAGAACTCTTACCTCTCAGCAATTATTAGGCATGCCCCTTATTTGGGATCTGGACTCCACTTGCACCAAGCTGCTGTTCTCTACTAGATCTTACTTAAATTACAAGGACAGATGGCTAAACTGGGGCTAGAGAAGAAGTTGTTCACACTAAACAGAGACTTCTGTGCACCCCGTGGGTGGAAAAGGGCATCTCTGTTGTACATCACGGCTATAGGAAATATGGGAATGAAAAACCTCAACATGATTCGGGCAGAGGTTAGAGAAACAAGAGGGAACGAATTGTTGGGGGGTTTATATCACTTTGGAAGCAACGGAAGAGAAAAGGCACAACATGCTGAATAACCACAACACTACCTTACCCCTATGTCTCAGCACAAACCAAAGTGATTCAGAAATGCTTTGCCCATGTATTCAGGGTTGTCTTACATAGACCTGAAAGGAGTTACATGTTTGAAGCAAGATGTCCCATATTTCAGACACAAAAAGATACCAGTCAGGAATCAAGAAACCAAAGTAAGAGAGCACATGGCAAACACCACTACTTACAGGTGTATGTCATTTCAAAGCTGTCGCTAATGTTCACAATGTCGATCTGGGGAAGGAGCTTAGGGGGTTCCGTGAGCTGAGACAATGCAAACCTAAAAGCCGCATGTTCCTGGGACTGTTGATTAGGAAATAACCCCCCTGGAGAGAAAAACAGAACAAGAAAAAATGTCTTAAGCACACCCGTATTAGCAACCTCTTCTGTCCAAACACTCCAGTGAGCAGAGGCTACAGGTCCCCAGCCCAGATAGTGCCTCTACACTCCAAAATCTTCCAGCGCACAAGACCTGCGGGTTTCATATCCACTGCATGGGCTGGGAGCAGAAAACCTTTCCAGCCTGTGCATTCTGTAATGCCTGGATCATATACAGGAGCCCTTATGCATCCCTGGGCCGGCAGCCTGCGGGGTCTGGATGAACCACGAGGTTTGAAAGCTCAACCTCCTTACCCTCCATAACTTTAATGAAAGGAAACGGAATCACGGCCAATGTAACCTTTGTAAAGGAGGAATGAGTCTGTCGTCCTCTTTCTCTCACTTGTAACTAGGCTCAGTTTAAACCCTGCTGACTAAGGAGGGGTTTGTTCCAGGAGGGGTACAGGAGTTCCCCCACAATATGGGACTCCAGGGTGCTGGGCAGACTGGCACACCACTAAGTAGATGAGGACAGGGCTGCAAGGGTCAGAGTAACTTAGGACCCATGGCCAAACAACTGCTGCTACTGGAAGTTTGCTGCATGGAAAACCCCTAAATTTAACAGGTGACAGTGGCCAAACTCAAAGAGGGCAGGGAATCAAAAAGTTTGGCCTTCAAAGGGATCCATCTGAGCAGAAGCACAGGCAAGCCCAGAACCAGAGGATGATACAAATAGGATAGGAACTGGGACCAGACTGGACCCAGCCTCAGAGCCTTTCTGCCCCCACGGACCCGGAACAAAGCGCTGCGATAACCCGGCCCTAGGAAAAGTTTCCTGCTGCTCCCCCAGCTTGCGGCAGATCCCTCTACAGCCTCTAGAAAAATATTATTAAATTCAGACTGTCTAGTAATTTATACACATTTAAAGGCAGCACTGTTATTGGCATTTTATGAGTAGGGAAACAAAGGATTTTGCAACAATGCAGAATTAAAATAAAGAAGCAGAAAGTATTGGTTCCCATCCTCTAGGGCAGATGGCTTGAGGAAGAAACAAATGTGCAAGGACCTGCTATCAACGGCACTTTGCACGTTTTTAGAATAGAGGGCATCTCCTTGTTATGTGGAAAAGGGCTATTTGTGCATTAATATCCCCCTCCCCCGTTCCTCCCACCTCCCAGCCTAATCACGGTTGTCAGAGGAATAAGATGCTAGTAGCTGAGTTCAGCTATTACATGTGTTTGTTGAAAGGGAAAAAATCTGGGATGTTGCACAAATTTGGGGTAAAGCAGAGGCAGGAAGGGAGGGAGACAGGGACGCAGCATCAACAGCAATAAAAGCACCGATTGTGCAGCTGGACTCAGGCAGGAGTTGCCTGAACTTGGTGCATTAGCAATTGATTGGCATGGGAAAGAGAAGGGACGTGGGAAAGAAAACTGGCATGCCAGGGAAGAGAATTTGGGACCTGGTTACAAATCACCATCCCTAAAGATCAATGGGAGAGTAAAAATAAACCTGGGGAGGGAGGAAGAAGAGCGCTGAGAAGTTGCAGGAAAGGAGAAAGGAATCAAACAGGCACTGCTGGTTTCGCAGGGGAAGCGAGTAGCATGAAATGAAGAGAGACTTCAATGCAAAATCTTCCTCCAATAGCTCTGCCCTTATTCTTTAGCAACAACGACAGAGAGCGCCTGTTTGTTACCTCTCGTCCCAGTTACCTACAGATGAGAGCATCCTCACAAAAACGTATAATGCAACCACTGATTTTGCAAATGCAGCAACACACAACGGCAGCCCAGGCATTTCACAGAGCAAGAAACAGATATTTTTTTCGTGCTTCCTCCATTTCAGAGGCACTTTTTTCCCCTCTGTGTTGGTGTGTGTGCAGGCATTTATTCCCAATCTTCCCCTCCCCCAAAGCCAAATTGATACATCTCAGCTCTTGCAAAGCCGGTACCAACGCACAATTCCAGCCCTCACGGTTCACCCCCTCGCTCGCTCCCGCACACACACACACATTTTGTCTTTGCAAGCAAATGAACGGGTCAGTTTTCCACCATCGCCCCCTCTCCACCCCTACCCACTTACCGGGGAGCATCACTCCCCTGGCTCTGCACTCACCTATCTGGATATTGTTGGGGAAATTGGCCCCTAACACCGCCCCTAGGAAACTGGTGCAGAAGAAGGCAAAAATGTGCTGCATATTCCCTTTTGCATTGGCGAAAAAGAAGCCCAGTTCCAAGCATAGATTTGATTTTTCCCCCGCTCTGCTCTCTTTAGCTGCCTCTCTCGCCTCCCCTCCGCGGCGCCTTCAGGGCTGCGCGTCTCCCTCGCTCGGAATCCAGCGCCGAGTCTGCTGCTGAGCAGCGCCTGGCAGCAGGATTAACTGAGCCCCGGCAGAGAGAAACAGAGCCCGCTCCTCATCCACATCCCTCCCCCGCCACACACAACACACGCACACGCACACACCAGTCGCTTCCACCCAGCTCATTCGCCTTCTCCCAGTTGGAGCTCAAACAGCTGGGGGTATCACATTCCCCCCCGCCCCGGCTTCTCCCCACGGGCGTCCCGGCTTGGGGTCTCTAAGGGCAATTCCCACCTACCCCTAAATTCCCGGGTTTTCCCCTCAACTGCGCTTGGCAGGAGCTTGAAGGAACCTGTAAATCAGTAGGTGGCAAACTCCTCTAGAGAAAGGGCTTAAACTCCTCTGGCTCTGCTCCATCGCTTCCCAACCTGGGCTCTCACCCCTGGGTCCGGGAGGTGAACAGTTCAGCCGCTACAACCCGGCTCATTAGGATAACAAAGAGGGTCGTATCCTGCAAACGTTGCTTGGAAGGAAGGATTTCAGAGCAACAGACCAGAGATACCAAAGGAGGAAAAAAGGAATTCCCCACCATCACCTTTCTCGTTGGATTTTTACTGACCACTGTTAACCTATGAGGCATTTCACCCCTGAGCTTGATATAGAAGAATCTGTGCTCACCAGCACCATCGGATAAGGCAGGCTTCCAAAATTGGGGGGCTGTTTTGGCCTGGATCATTATAGGAGCTGTTCTGTGGCAGTTCTAGTGAGGCTGGAGCTTATTTGACCATAAGCAGCTTTGCTCAAAAACAAAACAAAGCACACCCCACACAAACACCATCACCAAACAATAAAAGTAACGACAATAAAAACCCGCTCCTAAGAACAACCTGGGATTTAGAAGTATTTGAGGAAGAACTGCTGTGAACACAGAGCCACAGACATCTTAGAAAGGAGAGAAAATTCACCCATTCTGCTCTGAAACAAAGTTCCAAATCAAACTTGAGGCCTCTTGTGCCAGAACCTGAATATCCATGTCCAAGCACAGCTATCCTGTCCTTACCGTTTACAGACTGAATACACACAAGTGGTAAATAGGAGGAAACAGAAAGAGAAAAGGATGTTTGTGGCAGAGTTAGAAACAGGACTCTGATGCCCCATGTCCTGGTTTGGTGTAGGGTACCCTGCCCTGGTCCCCACGTGCCATCTCCAACTGCATGTAGTTAAATTGAAAGAGCAAAGAGCGGTGACCAATATTCCAAGGCTAGGAATTGCTCCCACATGAGGAACAGTTGGACAGACAAGGACTCTAAAAAGTGGGACAAGCAAAGTGTGTTGTGACCAAAGCCTACAAAATCTGCAGTAGCACGAAGACATACCCTGTTGGACATACAACCCAGGTGTGACATAACTTTATGGTGCACAGACAACACTACACTTTCTATCCTCAAGCCTTTTATGAATAGAATAGTCTTGAAAACAGAAGTATAGCATCTTTTTGTTGGCAGGTCCTCTATTTCCTCTGAAAGAGATTTACCACAGGTTTTATTCCCCTTACAGCCCTTCCCTCCAGCTGCAGAGTCCTCAGGCAGAGCAGCATCATTCACAGTCATACACAATCTCCACAGCCAAACGTGACAATGACTGGGAAATCATCTCTGATGTGGCTATACACACAGGCTCTGGGTAAATGAGAATGGACCGTGATCCTTGTACAGGCCTTCATTTCATCTCTGCAAATAAGAGTTTGGAATCTTTAACCTCTTCCCAGACATTTTTATGGATTTCACTGTGACTTATGGGATGACAAAACACTTAACCACTCATATAAATGTCAGAGTAGGTTTAGGGTCTCAGCATTGTATGCTAATATGTTAGAGACGTTCCTTTTCTCTAGGTTTCCTGTAGTATCAGAAGGGAGTTGCACTAATGCCTGCAACTTCGTGGCCTCTTACGAGGACAGTACCTACAGTTACACTGCAAAAACAGATCACAGAAGACTTACGTGTTCCTTATAGCAAGCAATAAAAGATCCTTCTAGGACAGATTTCTATTTTCCCCAAGCCACCCTTGACCCAGGCAATAACTTTTGGTGCCAGTGACTTCAGGGTCGTTAGAGCGATTGCTTGGGCACTCAGGAGTCAGTTACCGGTGGCCAAAGGATGTTCCTACCCTGTCTCACTGCCTGGGTGACCAGCATCGCAGAGTCATATTCAAGCAAACCAAATTTACATTTGCAGTTAGTAGGTAGCACCTTCAGAATTCCATCTCTCTCCTTGTATAATTTAAGCAATACTGATTTGAGGCTAAAATAACCTGCTGAGAGATTTTATGGGCCCCTGATTTCCATCCAGAATTTAATATAAACAGCTGCATCTGTAACCTGAAGAAAGGCACTGAAGGATAACCAGCACAACAGAAAGATGTTTTCAAAACTCCCAAACAGCCTATCTGATAATAGTAATAGTAGCCATAACAATAAAATATTGTAATAGCTCGCAGAGAGCTTGCAGTCGCATTAATTAACAACGCTGCTTTTGTCTATAAACCTCTCAAAGTGCAGGTGGCTTAACAAGGAGAACCTCACCACAGCCTAACAAGATAAGTTGTAATAAGATCATTATTTTAAGAAGATATTAGTTTCCTTTTTCCTTATAGATAGCAGCATTTTATTCAGAGTTTGTTAGCACAAGGGTGTTTAGAATTAACTCCAGCTGCTCCGAAGGTTCTTTAAATCAACATCAAAGCAATATAGCTTCTGAACTTTTGGCTAAACACCAAACTAAATATTGGGGAATTAATGAAAGTCTTCGATGTCATGAGGGTAGACATGAGAAACAGATCGATTCACTGGTCTTCTGAGAGAAGAGCCCAATTGAATTATAATATCTAGATTCTTCAGCTGAAGGATCTTATTCTTCCTTTCAGATTTCACAAAACAAAGAAAATAATTCAATACAGCATGTAAGTATATTGCACAATGCCATCTTAGTCAGGAGCAAATAAAAATACCAAGGAGTGGAGTTGTGAAGACCTGTATTTTGTCTTAAAGGGCTTGTAAGACACAGGTGGGTCAAGCAGACATCTCATGGTTAACAAAGAGCATCTAACAAGGTCTTATGGGAGCAATCCACGCAATTGAGTGTAATGTATTGGGTAAACTAATGTATATTTTTTAAAAGGCTTTCCAATTTAAGGTAAGAAATGCTATAACAGAATTTTTAGAGTGTGCAGCTGGTTCATTTATGATCTTTGCCAGGCATAAGAATAAGAAAACAAATACATCAGAGCTTCTGTTCCCGTTGTGCTCTGCCTGCAGCTGACCTTGCTGTACTGGGAGAGAACCCCTGTTCTCACCCATTTCTGCTCCAAGGTTTTGTACACCAGAGAATTTTGTCTCTGTGGAGGCTGTCTACCACCTTTCTCTTTTCTCTGCTCTTCATGTCGTGAAGCTGTCCACACGAGCAGAATGATCTGCCTTCACTATCAGAGCTTTTGTTTCCAGGATAGGAAATAAGCTGTTGTTGCAGTAGATATATTTCTGTACCAGAAGCCTTGGAAAAACAAAGGACTCATTCACATGCAGAATCCTCCAGCCTTGAAAAATGAGGAAATCAACAGAACTCGGCATCCATCTGACCTCCCAGCAGAATTATTTCCCCCTGTGCCCACTGCGTTTTACATGATGCTCCTGAATGTCTTTAAAGAGACTACTGAAATACTACTATTTCTGAAATTCCTTTTCTTTTCTAGCTGGACAATCTCTATAGGAGGCTTTTGATAAAGAGCAAAGTGTAATTATAGTGATTAATTTAAATAAACTCCAAACACCACAGACTCTCTTACAGGTTTCACAGAGCCTCAGTATAAATGAATGCTAATGGAGTCACATGCATTTCTCTCCCTGCCTTGTTCACCTCGATTTTGTTATTTTGGATTATGCACCTCTCAAGGAACGATCATAGTGCAGGTGTTGAGAGAACAGACTCCAGAAATTCAAAATGAGGAAAATTTAGAAGCGAACAAAGAGGAAAATGGGTGAGACAGCTCCCTCCATTCACAGCACCGACATACTGGGGAGCGTGTGTGCCGATAGCCCTCGGCACACCTACACCCGGCAAACATATGCGCAGTCACCGGTGCCACCCACACGAAGATGACACCGATAGACACGGTTAGGAGCGCGTACGTGTGCCGTACGTGCACACACACACGTGCTTGCTGGAGCAGGTGGCACAGCTCAAGGGTGTTTGCTGGGATGCGGAGCTGCTGCAGAGGGGCAGGAGCGGCTTTGCAGCCCGTTGAACTTCCACTGCATTTTCTAAAGCGGGTTTTAGCCTGCACAGGGATTTTGGACCTGCAGCCAAGCTCTTCACTCATTCTTCCTCAGAAAATTCCTACTGAAGTAGAAACTATGGGACTTCAGCCTCTTTAGGGTCATTTCTGTGGGTCCCTACATAGTTTATTTTACATCATACTTGCTTCAATCTTTTAAACTTAGAAGGTATTATTTACACCACTGAAAAAAACAACAACAAAAAAAATATCACATCTACCAAATCATTTTTGGTAGAATTTCCTTTACAACAATAACAACATTTGGCATCAGGCAGAAGAAAAAGAAATTTTCTCTCATCAATGAATCAGGCCTGAGGTGTCTATGGTCCCTCTCTTCTTTACACAGCAGCTGGAATTGTCAAATGAAAAGCTCTGACATCCCAGAAGCAACTCAGAGAACTTAAAGGAAACACAAGCTTCATAATGTGCACTAAAACGAGATGATGTGTGACAAGGGCAACACCTGAGATCACGATAACTCCAAGCAGGTCCTAACTGATGCCAAACATCTAGGGGCTGATGATCTAAGGTCACCAGATATTGTTTCTTAATTTACTGACAGCTGATTGGGGAAGCCTGATGTAAACTGAAACTGGGGAACGTCAGCTTTTTCCACAAACTGTACAAGAATGTGCTTCTGTTGTCATCCTGATCGGCTTATTACCATATTTATAAGAAATGACTTCTTGCTTGCTGTGGGATAATTAAGTAAGTAAATGGACTGGAAGATAAACCCGTCAATCAGAATGGCACTGAAAACATGGAGCACCCTTCAGCTGGAAATTCATGAGCAGCAGCTGGTAAATGGATGCTGTGCTGAGGCTCGGAGCACCCGCAGGCTATGATCAGTCTGGCGAGGTCCATGTGCTCCCATGAGCTGGGCTTCACTGCCACCCGGCATGGATGGATGAGGAGCCTTCAGTACAACGGGGTCAGGGCCTTTCCTGGAGTCAAGTAAGGATGTAACCTGCGCACGCAGTCCAAGTTGAATTCAAGCATCAAATGCTAGAAATTCAGATCTCGGCAGTTGTTTGTCCCACCATCTGGCTGGCCTCTTGATGACGGCTTTGCTTCCATCCGATGGGCTGAACATGCTCAGCTAGGGACAGTTCAGGCAGACAGTGATGCAAACAGCCCTGCACTCATGAAAACACTACGAATTTGTGATGAATCCTGATTGACCCCTTTACTGACTCCCCTGAAAGAAGACTCTGCCATCTGCAACCCCAAAAATGTTCTCTTCCTCATACTGGGAAGGCTGCTAGTACTTGTGGGTTTTTTTCCTGGTGAATGGTTGATTTATAACTACTTATAGAAAAGCTCTGCACCCTAGTCTCAGTTTACGTTCTTTGCTGAGTCATAAACATAAATCAGAGTTGTGGGTGGATCCCTGTTTGTTATTAAAGCACCTTATGCTTCTCTGAGCCTCGCCAGAGGAAGCAGAAATTACTAGTAATACATTAAAGTTACAGTAGGTCTACAGTTGTTTGAGAATATAATACCCCCCGGATTATTGCTACAGATTGTGCTGTTGTGTCATTTTCTCATTGAATAGAAAAAACAAATAAATTAAGTATTTTAAAAAGTTGAAAATTTATTGTAAGAGGATTATTTACTGTGAAAAGCCAGACACAGTGGATGCAACCTAATTCAGAAACTATGGTTATCAATAGTTCAAGTCAAACATTTGTTTGTGTGACAAAGTTTTCATTCACTCAAAATTCCCAAAACATTGTGAATGCTCCAGATGAAATAAAATAATGATTGAGGTGATTATGCAGTTTAATATTGATATATGAATCAACCCTCATTTTTAATCCCTGGCATCAAACCCAAGACGCACAAAAAACAAATGTGAAATGAGGAAGATAAAAGGAGGCTGATTTAAGGAAGGAAAAAAACCCAAAAAGCAGCAGCAGCAATTGCCACAATTCAAACAGCCTTGCAAAGATCCCATCATTACCATCTGGCTCAGCGTTTCCCAGGCTGCTTTGCTAACACACAACATAAACAAACATGTGGGCTGTGCTTTAGGGTGGCTGATCTTGGCCTTTCTAATAGTCAAAGGAATCAAAGCTTTGAACTGCAGTAGCTGAGTCAAGAAAAGAAGTATCAATTTCCCATCCTTGCATCACATCCCACTGTAGCAGGCTGCCTGCTACCAGCTGGGAAGGGGGAACTCTATGCACAAAAGAGCAAACCTTAAAAAAAAATATCACCAGAATTGTCAGTGTCTTTCTGTCACTAGTTTCTGCAATCAATACAGATATTCACATCACTTCTCCTCGTTCCTTAATTGCTACCCATGCTTTATCTCAGAGAGAAATAGGAATTGCTGTGCTGGATCGAATCACACAATCACACAAAATCCCACCCTGTCTCGGTCTCGCTCATAGCATGGTACATCATGCATTAGCAGTCTGTACATGTTAAATGGGTTGGATTTCACAAAGGCTAATAACTGGAGATAGACACCTGTGAAGAGTCTACAGGGAGAGGATTTTTTTATTTCCACATGTGGACCCTGCAGAAATAACCTGGCCTCACTCAAAATACATCAGATGATAAAGTCATTGTGATATGAAATAGCATTACGCAATTTTATCTGAAAAAGTTCTTTAAATTCTTAATGGATCTGAAAGCAAAAGGCTTCTGATTTTAGTTTAGGAGAGGAAGAAACTGAGATTTACAGAGTTTCTAAATAAACAGGAAGTCAGAAACCTGTCCATTCTTGGAAAAAGCACAGAGAAAGGTTTCATGACAGGACACAGAAAGTCATTAGAGCTGGAAAGAGTCTGGCATCACTTTGTTGAAAGAAGAGATGAATGGGGGCTAAGGAACTCCAGGTAGTCAGAGTACTGCCTGGCCTGGAGGCACTCATCACACACATCATGTGTGTCTTTGATCCCCTTCTATAGCTCAAAAAACCCCTATCTTTTTACATTCCACAAGGTAGTTTTCTACAAACGTGTGGCAGAGGTCCATAGCACTCGGATGTCCCAGCTTTTTGCTACTTCGGAGGAGCATCCAAGCCCTCAGTGGCTCCACAGCGTGGCTGGTCACCGTGACGTGCCAGAGGGCATTGCTGCCCACTCTGCAGATGTGTAATTGGAGGGGAAGGGGACACATTCAGCAGCAGCAGCTGCTCTCTGCAGTGCAGTGGGCTGGGGCAGGGGAACTGCATTTTATGGACACTCAATAGCAAGGTCTTCAGCTGAGCTGTCGCTGGTGGGCTGCTCCATTTGGGACAAAGAGCTGTAAAGCTAAAGGGGTGGATAAGGGTCTGTAGGTTATCTATAATTTCCCCTCTTCATCCTTTAGACACCACAGAAGTGACAGAGAACTAAGGATATAATCTGAAACAAATGTCGTGTTTAAAGAATCATACTGTTTTCCAGGCTAGAAGGGAGAGATAAGAAAGATGATACAAGGCCTCGATACACTGTGTGTTTCTGGAGGCGTCCCACATTTAGAGACTTTCTGTGCTCATTAAGATTTTTGCCCAAGACTTTCTGTACATCACAAACACAGATCAGTGCTGTATTACAAACAAAAAGCTAGACTTCCTTTGTACTCCCAACAACAGACCCAGACAGGAAGAACAGCACACAAACACCATGTCACCCAGTGCACCGTAAAGTTTGCAACCTGGTGTAACACCACCTGCCTTTAGAGTGAGCAGGAATCAGATGAGAACATGTCATTAGTGAGCTCCATCCAGTCCTACAGACAAAGCACAGAGCCGTGCAGCTTCAGTCACCAAAAAAAGTCAAATGAGAATTTGCAGGAAGATGCAGTAATTGCTTTAGAAACCATGTGCATCCAAGTATTCTCACTTCAGATACAGCCTAGGACTATCAAGCAGCTGCACTGAGTCACATTACTCAAGGAACCTGATGCTACTATTAAGTTCTGCAGAAAGATCACCATTCAACCTACAGCATCATTCCACCTCACCCACAGAAAGCTTCGATCATCCAGCTACCAGTGGTCAGTGATTTAAGAAAAAGAGCATTTCTCCCATCTGAGACATAGGCAGAGAAAGCAATTTGCCTAAAATCCCAAAGCCTGCAGGAAGGCTGAGGCTGAAATCCACAGGGCAGCTCTCTGTGCTGCAGGAACTAAAGGAAAGTCCTCAAGCATGAAAGTCTCTTGTACTTGTCACAGCTCTTGCCTCTCCTGCCCACATCTTGTAGGAAAGCCCCCAAGAGCTATTGCCATCTGTAGCAGCATGATGGCAAGTGGTACACTGCCTAAAACAACACAGGGAACCACAGACATTTGGAATCAATTCAGGTGAACGTGGTGCTGCTTTGTAAAATGAATAATATACCACTGATTGATTTGTGAGACTCACTGCTAACAGAGCACGGGTTTCTTCTGGACACTGTGCAACCAGCCCTAGTGATGAAAGGCAGGTTTCTATCTGCTCAGATCTTGCTTTGATGCTACAGGTCCAGAGCTGAGAGACTAAAGGGAGAGACAAAGTGCAATGCAAAGACCTGGTGACCTAATTCATTAACTACAGGCTGCTTTCAGCTATATGACTGTGCTGTACTATGTACATTTGACGGGCTCACATACATCTCTCTTTTCCTCATTCCTGCTAAGAAACAGAAGATATTTAGACTTCCTATCTAGTGTGATGATATCATATTTATTTATAAATGTTCATCTTAGAAATAAAAAGATGGAGAAGATAACTGCCCTGCATTTCAACTTCTTGCTCAGGGCTTGTGCTGCAGCCTCATGAGTTGAGCTGGCCCCTTCTGAGTCCTCTGGATGGTGAGCCACAGGTGCTGGGAGAGCTGTCCCTCTCCAGCTGCATCCGCAAAGCCGTCCTGCCTCCTCCAGTTTTTGCAGTGAAGTGTTTTCCCCCAAGAGTTGTGATTATGAAATGTCACCGTGGAAACAGTTGGAATATAATATGTGCTTGCTCGCTCTCCCCCCACCCTTCCTCCCCTCCCACCAGCCTCCTCACTTTCTGAAGCTGTGTTTGCTGCACAAGAAAAACCCTTCTTGCTCCCCTCCTCCCCGCAAACCTGCAAAGGGGAGTGTCTGTGCCTCACAGTTACTGTGACAAAAACAGATGCCTCAGAAAAATATCCCTATTCATTAAGAGCTCCCTGGTACCTTGTAGCAAAGCTAAACCTACAAAACTCAACCGGGTGTTGCTGCAGTTACCAGGACTTCCCGCCTTCCTCTGCCAAATAATACCACTTCTGTAAAATGGCATTATAAAAAGGCTTTGAGCCAGTAGGAACCTGGTCTGCTCTTGCTATAACTGTCAACTCAAGAAAGTATTAAAGCAAAGCATAATTCCCTATCACATGTCTGTGCTGTCCTCTTAGCTCTGCTGTCCCTTTCCCATTAGTGTTATCATGAAAGCATAACAGACACACATCTTGGTTTTCTCTCTCGTGTCCTACCACCCAGAGACAGGTCTTCAGATGAGTTCTTTGTGCTCTGCCTATGTTAATAAAGCACAAATTTCCCCTCATCATGATTTCTTCCACACTTCTCATCAGCATCACAAAACAGAGCTGTTCACCTGGGAGCAGAAAGGTCAGTTCACTTTGGATCTGACACATGGTATCTTGTAGCTCCTGGAATATAATCAGCTCATATTTATTTTGTATGACTGCAGCACTATAAAAGAGCGGGGGCTGTTCCAGAGAAATCTTCAGTTTCTTGTAAGAATGTGCAAGCAAACCCCAGGGAAAATTTGAGCTCAAGAGACTGGTACTGAACAGGCCTCTCTCTCTGGCAGAAAATGCTGTTGTAGTTCTCAAAATCACATAGGGGATTTAGATGCCCATTGGTATTTGTTAATTTTAATTAACGAGGATCACACATAAAGATCCCCCAGGCAATTTCTAAAATGTCAGGCAACAGGACTTCGAGGGCTGCACAGATTAATCCATTCAGTGGGACTCTTGCCCATTCACTAGTCATTAGAAATGGTCTAAAGATACTCTCCGCAGTCGTGTGTGCATATATGACAGGACAACACAAGGAACCAATGGATTTCCCTGATTCTCAAGCAGCCTTGAGCTTCCACGGCAAGATTCACACACACTGTTCCCCCTGTAGCTCCCCAGACATCCTTGCGCAAGCTGCAAGGTGGTACTGTCAAGGGTAGGGAAGACAGAAAAAGTGACTTCTGCTTTGGGAGAGGTGGGAAACCCAGGCAGGAGCTCCACTCATTGCTGGCTTGAAGGAAGGCAAGGGAACATGCCTTGATGACTTGACCAGTTGGAATATATGACCATTTCACATGCAACGAGGCCTTTAAGGTAACTCTAAGAGATGCCTGTTGGAAGTGCAAGTCCCAAGAGGTCTCCAAGGCTGATGCTTTGCAGTCAAATGCTCAGTTTCTATTTTTCTGCACTGCGACAACTTAACTTGTGAGCAGCATGGAAAAGATGATGCACCCGTGATCACAGAGAAGGTGCTTCCTGGTCCATATGCAAGCCACAGCCCTCTGAGAAAGTGGCTTGCAGTTGCTGTTGTCCTCATTACTACCTCACCAGCAGCCTGGTGCACAGAGCAGTATGAGCTAGTCTGATTGCATTTTACAATAAGATCAGCTCAAGAACTAAAAAAAAAAAAAAGGTTTCTTGGGTGGCATATAGCAGTATTTGCACTCTGAACACATTCCTTCAGCTGCTTTGCTCCTTTAATGACAATCCAGAAACAGGCATAGGAAATCCCTGAGACACACTAATGGACACACCTCCTATCCTGGTCTCCAAATAAGCAATTTAAATTGGCAGCATCTCTCATCAGAATTGTTAATTCTCCACCATGCCACAGCCTCCCATAACTCCTAGGCTCACCAGGTGGAGAAGAATTACAAAGACTCTCAACTTAAATACCGCTTCTATTTCTGACATGCTTTCAATTATTTGCAAAGGCAACCTGTCACTCACATACCATCGCCCTCTTCACTGATCACTGCACTGATAACACTTTGCAGCAAAACCCCTTTCACCTGGGGAGGTGTACAAAGATAAGCAGTTGTCTCAAGATCAGGCTGTGCTGCAAAGCTGTGGTAGCAGCAGTGATGGAAATGGAGCCCCGAAGTCCGTGACCACAGACCAAAATGCTGGCACCAAAAGGGCCCCCCAATATTGGGAAATAAAGAAAACCACTCATGCCTTTCCTTCATTTGGCTTTTCTCAGTCTAGGGCTGCAGCTGCGATGGGAAGAGCCAGAGAGCAAAGAGCTCAGTGGCAGCAAACAATGCTCATCCTTTCACCTGCCACTACAGGCAGAGCAACCACAAGGCTATCAAGTGGGTCAAAGCCAGCTTCATTGCCCCACAAAGCATTTTTCACATGTCCAGTACCTCTTTTGGAGAGCAATTCAGGATATCTGCTATTTTAACCATAAGTAGGATTTGGATTTCTCACTTAAGTGACTACGAAAAACAACGACCACACCCACACACCACACAAAACTGTCCCCAATTACTAGACTCAATTCTTCAACGTCAAAGCAGCATAGGTGATAAGGGAAACAGTCCCATTCATACCTGGGCACCAGTTAATTACTAGGCACTCAGATGAGCCTGTAGCCTTAGGCAAGGTGAGTTAGGAGTGGGAGGCTGAACTGTCTGTTAATCTTATGTTTGTACTTAAGTCTGTCCATCAAAACAGGGCACCCTACTGGTTGTCATCTGCCTCCACCCACAGTTTTCCTGTCTCAAGAGGCAAATCGAGATACGGTACTTCTGTATTAGGGTGACTAACCTCACTGCTTCAAACTTTAACGACTTCCAAAAAAAATACTGGTTTGTTCATTTCTTCACCCCCCATTCATTTGTGCCTTTTTTCCTCCCAGATTATCAGGAGCACAAAGCATGTCTGCACACAATAAGGTGTCCCAGGTTGAGTACAGACAACTATATCCAAACAACTTGACAATCTACATAGATTAAAAAGAAGAAATTTCAGACAGTAATTTGCACAAGGCCATGCATCAGCTTATTGTGGAAAAAAAAAAAAAACACAAAACCACGAATCTGCTTGTTTCTAACCTACAGCACTATCTTTTGCTCACAAGGCTCTTTATCCCACCCCAAAGCATCTTTAACAAAAAGTTTAACATGAGTCTCCATCTGCACTGTGTGTGGAGGAAAGCGCTGCAAGACCTAAAACATGACATTTTTATGTAGTTGGTAAAAGAATAAAGATGTCTTTGACAGAAAATTGCAACCTTTCATTGAAAAACCCTCTCAGAAAATTGGCTTTTTCTGCCTGTCTGCATTTGATAGAAAATAATTTTCTTCTAGTGCTTTCTTTGTATACATTTGGAAATCTGAAACCCTTTGGGAAAAAAAAAAAAAGATGTGGGTCTGGGGGCAAAGGGGTGTTCAGCTAGAGATATTTGATTTGCTCTTTTTCAGTGAAAAGTCAACAGCTTGTATAGTACATCTACCATGTGATCTTGCAGGTAGACAGGAGATTCCCCATGAGATGCACAAACAGATCTGACATTATGGAGATCAGCACCAGCATTTCCCCTTTGTGCAGCTTTGCTTTGTACAATGTTCTGAACTATGGCTTAAAGTGAAGTCTATGCTGAAAAAAAAAAAAGCCTTGGTCTTGGAATCCACAGGGATGAGGGCTTTTAATCAAACCACCAGATGAAAAAGTAGCTCACACAGAAATATTCAAGGCTAAGTATACTTGGGGAGTGAGGAGATATTTCATGAGCATCACCTAACAGGCATTTGTAGGAGTGGTACAAGCATGATTGCATAATTCCCATCCCTCTTCCCAGGGCTGAACACCATCCTGAGGATTCCCTGCTCCAAGTTTGACTGTTCCCAGTCCAAGGTGGGCTGAGTGGTCGGGCTGATCCCAACCATCTCCAGCTTCAAACTGCACCCATGGGGAGCTGCTCTACCATACACGGAACACCGCAGCCTTCCTGGGGTGCAAAAAGCTGCATCCAAGTAACCCTGTAACCATGGCAACATTCAGGATCAAAAATACACACATTTCACTCCTTGTGGTGAAAAGGAAATATCAATAAAGGATGGAAGCCACTTTCTACACATTTCCATGCTCTTCATAGGAAGGCCTTGGGAATATCTCCGCTCTTCAGTATTTGAAAATAAAGGAGGCAGAGTCGACACCCAGTGCTGACTGCTTCAGGGTCAGTTATTTCTCTATTCTTTTTTCTAGTTTAAATAAAGTATCTCAATTTCTTTAGCTCCTTCGCATTTTAATGTTCATCTTAATGCCTCAGATAGGTTTTTATTTCTTCTTTTTGTTTTTCTGTAACACCTCCCTACCCCTTCCTCTTAAAGTGAAACACTGTGTGTGAGGAACAGTCATTTTCCTGAGCATACAACTACTGTGATTTGAATGTCAACCCTGCAAGCACGATTCACGTTTTACATTCCCCAGCATCAAAAGAAGTTGCAGAGCTCCATCAGTTTGCAAAGCTGATGTTAATAACCCCCAAGTCACTATAGCAACAAAGCTAATTAGAAGTGGTCTAACATTGGGGCTGATCCTTTCAAATTTCTCTAGTTTAGGCTGCAACAAGATGGTTAAATAGTTAAAAGGCTCAGAACTTCTCCCTTTAAGAGAAAATATGAAAGAGGGTCAAGGGTTGGAAAGTGAAAATAACTCATACAACTAGAAGGGCCGGCTGCTGGACCTGAATGTTTCAGCATTTACTCCAAACATGCTTTCATTAACTGTGGCTGGTATGGAGAACCACGCAAGTGCGCCAGGAGAACTCTAACTCAGTAGAGGGGTCTCCAATCTGGGAGGAGATTCCAGCCCGGTTATCTGAGCAAAGCCCCAGCACAGCCAACAGCTCCAGGATGCCCAGCATCTACCTGCATTTGAGAAGTCTACAAATCAGTCTGGAATGAAAACATCCCTTTTCTCCTGCTACCACTTCTCATAACAAAGAAAAGGATCCTTCCTGGGCAACTCTACAGTGACAACACCTGTAGGAGAGCAGAAAGCACAGGGCTTCACTAAAAGGCCTGCCAGCCAGGGAGGGCTTGGTGAGGTACTTTTGAAGTGCTTTGTTAGAGGGGCTTTGCCAAGTGCTGCAGGTCTGTCCTGAACAACAGCAGGAGCATCATGCTGCACTCAAGGGGACAGCAGAGTTAATAGGGCTCTCCTCATTGCTGCTGGCTTTGATCAGGATCAGGAGAGCAGACAAGGGTGAAATGGGTAGAGAATAGAGGGATAATCACTGTAAGGATGTCTTTAATGAACATGTCCTGAGCAAGACTGATGCGAAGTGATGGGCAAAGATTGGGAAAAAACAAAAAAAGCCCCCACCACCACATTTGAGAGGCCAATATCTTTTGTAGGTCTCTGCAGGTCTCATCCTTCTGCAGGGCTTTGCCAGTAATATCATGGTGCCTCCAGCTTTGTGTAGGATCCTAGTGTGACCATGGGCAGGACGCTGTGCTCAAGTTACCAAGTCACAAAACAGTGAAGCTCTTTTTCTGCATTGCATAAAGATGCTGCAAAGGATAAATTCAGCACTGGTGGTGGCTGAAGCTAAATAAACAGAGGCTTTGCACCTATTACTCCTATTCTTGTCAGGTTTTCAGATAGCATTCAAATTGTAGTACTGCCAGTTCTGTACTCATTTGAACTACAGAATGTGCTGAGGTCTGATTTCCTTTTAAAACATACTTTAAAGAAAGAAATCAGTGAAATTACAGCTCGTATTTCTTACAAAGGTGCTGAAACTTGAGGTAAGAAAAAGAAACTGTATAGTTTTTCAGTGTTGCTTTTGAAAGGCAAAGATTGCAGTTTTATAACATCAAAACCTCTTTCATCAGAAACACAGGTATTATTACTATAAATGCCAGCAGAATTTCAGAGGTGTTGTAGCAAATGCATCAAAATATACATTTAAGTCAAATTCTACCTCCCAACAGGGTCAATGGCAGTTTTGCACCTGATAGAAACAGCAGCAAGCTGGTTTGGTCCACGCTACCATGAAGTGCATGTGTACATACTTCAGAGGTGTTCTGTCTGAAGTGGTTCTTCTATGTTGTGTTCTGACCAAAGAAACTGGCAGCATTCCAGCATGTTAAAACTGCAGTGAAGAGAGTTGGCTATTCTGTAATAAAGGCAGAAGTGAACAAGCAAATTTCCAAACTGAAATTACAAGTAAATTTTACAGCCACTGAATTGGGCTCAGACTTGAGAGGCCAGTCAGTCACAGATGATCAAGTGAGCACACCTGAAGATACCACCAGCCCTCAGCCAGGTCATGGTAGACTTAATCCATTGCACTGTGAAATAAAATGAATTAGTTTACAATGACTGCTGAAGAAGAGCTTCCAGTGAGCAGACAGCCATTTCTTATAGCTAAACTGAAGGCACTGTAGCTTCTTGAAATGCTGTGACCCCAGTGCTTGACAGCACAGGCATCCTGTGAGAGAGATGGAGCTTTACTTTCCATTCTGTTACTAACCTCTGTAGCATCTCAGTCAGGCCACTTTTCTCCCTTCCTTTGCCACCCTTTTTGTAATCTTATAACGTCATAGGAGTAGTAGCCACCTCCTACAAAGTACTCTACAAACCCTAGCAACGTGGGGCCTCTAGGTGCTACTGTAATGCAAATAAAGGACCTGAGTTCCTTGGTGACACAAAAGTTTGAAACAATTTGTTGAGTCTATTTCCCCTCCGGTACAGAAACCGTTCACAGAATGTCTCTCTCCTTGCTAGAGCATCTTCTCCAGGACTACTTTCCAAACCACTGCCAGGCAGCTGGAGCAGCAGTGCAGGCAAGACCTGTCTCACCCATGAGCATTGCAGCGAGATGTGCATTGCTACAGCTGTCAAACATCAAGAGAAATGATTTAAAATCCAAAACCCCAAGCTATGCCTGTTACTGAATATCCTTTAGGGCTTAAAGTTCTAGTCAGCCTGCGGTGACTGAATCTTTAGAATGTTAGATTCTAGATGAGATTTGACAGACTCTGTAGAAATTGTGAAGCCTCCAAGCTGCAGCTCACGTCTGACTAGAGCCATTGGCCCCTTCAGTCTTCTAAATGCTTGTTGAAGATGTGTAGGTCATTGTGGAGCAGTTTGTGCTGGACCTTTGAATTGCTGGATGTTGCCATGATGTACTCCAAAGAGAATGTTGAGTGTAGGTGAAATCTGAACCCAGAAGCAGACTAGAAAACATGCATTTCAAGTCCTGAATAGGAAATCTCTGAACACAAGCACTACTTTAACTAGCTGTTCCTCCTCCACCTCTCCCCTTTGCCCCCAGGCAGGAAAAGAAGCTTTTGTATCATTTTAGGCAGACCACTAAGGTGGCTGAATAAGGGGATCAATTCTCTTCCACTGTCCAGAAAAACCAAAGAGCAAGTCAAAGCTGGGGTCCGGGCTGCCCTAGCTGAAGTGTGATGCACAGAATCAGGGAATGCAAATACTTCTTTCCCCACATAAGAGTAAATTATAGGCAGACGCAATCCCTTGAGTGTTTCTAAAGGCAGCACAGGCAGCAGCCCTGCCTCCCCTTCTACATCTCCTGGGAGCAAGGGGAGGGCACAAAACATTTTCCTCTCTGTTCCTCTGCAACAGCCAAGGGTGAGTGATGGATGCAGAGCAGCACATACATATAGCAACCTCAGGTGTCCTGCCTTGCTCAGACAAACCAGGCCACAGTGGGGACAATCTGTTACTATCTAGGGTTAATTTGCATTAGGGAAGACTTTCCCAGTAAAGTAATGCATGATGCCCTCTTTGTACAGAATGAAATTTAAAGCAAGACTAATTTGAAGCATAAAGAATTATTTGATTATTGCCAGTCTTAGCCTGTTTTTAGGCTCAGGGGAAACTCCAGCATAGCTGTATTTGCCTATGACTCAATGGTTAAGAAAAAAAATATTATCAGAACAATCACATTCTAAAATGTGATTTAAAATAGTCCTTCATTTTCTGCTCCTCTCTACAGGCCATTGTGTTTCCTTCCTAGCGGGTAGAGTTTGCATGTGAAATTGAAAGGACAACTGCTTAAAAAAAGTCATCCCCAATCTGCAGCTCCCTGCCCCCTCAGGAACAGTGTGCTTCTGCCAGGCTGTGCTCTCTCAGGGCCTCTTTCAGCTAATGTGCCACCTAATGAACACCAGATGAACGTACCCTGCCCAGAGACAGAGAGCAAACACAGGGAACCTCATTTAGAAAAAGCAGTATCTGCCTGTTCCCCCATTGCATCTCTTTTGACAAGCTACATTCTCAGAAGCTCACACATCATGGGACAAAGGGCTGATCCTGGGGAAAAGCCACAGAACCTAAAGAACTGGAGGATCTGACCTGTCATTTCTAAAGGAAACTAGAAGGAAGCAATCCTCAAGTCATGACTTCAACTCTCACTGTCTCCAGTACACAGCCTTTCTCCTCCTGGGCCAGAAGCAGCTTCGAGGGCAGGCTTTGCCACAGTGTCCTGCAGGGTTGACCATGTCTCCATCAGACAGGACAGCAAAACCACAGGCATCAGAATGGTACATATTTTCACCTAGCAACTCCCACAGTAAAACACAATGCTTTTTCTTGGGCAATACATTAACCTTTGGAAAGGCAACCAGTATTTACCAAGAGATTATTAGTAATACAAACCTATTTGTTACATTTCTGTGCTTACATCAGGCATATGAATATTAATATTCAGCCACATGAACTCCAGGAATCAACTTTGACTGTGAAGACAAAAGTTAAACAACAGCCTCTTCCACTTCAGCACAGTTGCATAAGACACGGAAATACTGGTAACTTTTAGGTACACAAAGGTTTGTTTTCAGTAAGCCACAGTGGAAGTGACTGAAAAAGACTTTGACACACTGCTTTTCTAATGCTTTCGGTCAGGTGTATTTTAAAAAGTTAAAACTCAGGGCTCCAGGCTCTCTGTCTCTTTGCCACTGCAGTAATACCACTGGAATCAATAATTATAATCTTTTATGAGTCTGTTGCTATTAGACATGAAAAAGGTTGATTTTGAAACCTATGGATTTCCCAAGGGAACTGAGAAAAACTGTGCTGGAATCTGAGATCGTTGCTGCTTGGACACTGTGCTGGGTTTAGTTATCGTTTCTTGCACTGTCCGGTGCACAGTGAAACATGGGCACAGTGTGCTACCTCGCAGCCCTGCCATCCATACTGAGCTGCTCCTGCCCTTTTCTGCAAATACTCTTTATACAAAACCAACATCTTTAGGTGCGTTCATAGGAGACAAGTTACCCTTCCCAGACTCTCTCATCTGCCATGGGCCATCGTGTCAATAATAACAATGGGACAACACTTGCAAACTGAGCCCATGTGGAATAAATGTGACTTGCTATCTGATTTTTCTCCCTCTTACTGTTATGTTTGCCTTTGAGAAATCTACTGTGAAACTTAGAAGTGTTTTAAGACAAACTGTAACTACCGAGTATAATATTGGCTTTGGCAATTAGATCTGTTACTTGTGTATTTTTATGGTGTATGATGCCATAACTTAGGCTGGGATAATATTTTTTTATAATCTCCTATTAAACAAACAAAGACAGCTAACACAGAGTTCTTTCTTCCTTGAAATTCCCTCTTTGCCTAAGAGTATGTCCCATCATCCAGAATTTATTTTGCACTCCATGCAACAGAATGAAGCATAATGGGTCCATTTGGTATTATGCTGCATTAGTTAATGATCATTTATGCTGACTTGTTACCCATTAGATCCCAAGCAAAACTTGCACTCGGTACAAATCTCAGCCTGAAACAGCAATTCCCAGCTCAGCATATCAGTCTTTCCCCACTTCATGCTAAGGAATGGCAATGCTGAAATTGGATGAACCAGAGACTTCTGGGAAGAAGGTTTCTGTCATGTTCCTGAAGTGCATCCTTCCTTCACAGGAGGGGACATGGTACTGTCTAAAGTCTTTTGGGCTAAGAGCTGCCACTGTAACTTTGCTACGACTCTGGCCAATGTGATTGGAAAGTATGACCAGAATATTTTCAGGACTTGACATTAAAATATATTACATCTTTTTTTTTGTTTGTTTCCACTCCCAATATTATGTAAACTCTCTTCATCCCTCCACATACAGCCCCATCTCTAGTGATAATGAATAAAAGCAACATTTCAGGACCATGAACACTGTTGCCAAGTCCAAACACATTCATGACACTAGTATAAATCCACAGGACTAAAACAAGTGGGGCAGTCTTAACCCACATGCCTCGCTGCAGAAGACCCTGAAAAACAGGAAAATTCAGATTTTGCAAATGGAAAATACGGAATAAAGGTGGGATTCTAAGATTATGCAATTTTGAGTTCAGTGCTAAGAAGAGAGTTTAAACAAAACCTCTTCCAAAAGATTTGTGAATGCCTGCAAACAGTTTGCGTCTTACATCCATTTCTCATAAGTTTTGAATGATGAAGGAATAAAAGGTGAAGGCAAGCCATCAGCTTAAAAAACCCAGAGTATTTTTTAATATTTTTATAAGTTACCTAATATTACATAAATCATTCTTAAGTCACAAATAATTAAAGACCTTTAACACTTATTATAGAAGGGCTTCATTAGACATCTTCAAACTGTAGTCTGAAAGACCCAGCTAAAAAAAGGAAAAAGTACAAAGAAAGGAAGAGAAAAAGCTTTGAAAGCAGATCTTTGGTTTGAAATCTCATGAAGATCTTCAAATTATCCTACTTTCATTCAAGGAATTGTAGAGAATTAGAATGCACATTGCTAAAGCTAGAAATCTTCAAGAACTTGCAGGGTACTGACAAGTCTTTGCAGGAGTAAAGCACTCTCATCTTTCATATTTTAGCATTAAGAAGGAGTTTGGACACTTTCCACCATTTCTTGTACACTCAGCATCGGGCACCACTGTATGTTGCCCACAGCATTCACCATCACCCAGCCCTACACTGAGACCTGTAGCAATTGAGTCTGCCTTGTGGGCTGATTGCACGTAAGGGCACCCACTAGTGAAACAACTGCACTGCTTGAGTCTTACTGATTTTACTGGGATTGTTCAAGGGGAAAAAGACTTTTCTCTATAACTGAGGTGATATAAGTCAATGAGACCTCAAAGAGATGATCTGTAAATCAGTTTACCACTTGTTTGTCAGAAGGAGAGAATTTTTTATTTTTTTAAGTATCAACTTTTGTTTATTTTTAAGGGCACAGATCTGCATGGTTTATTACTGGAAAGTACGTAAGCTTGAATTTTGAGATTAGTGACAGCAACATTGCATGTACCACAACTATTTTGAAATAATGCCTCATGAAATTTCATTTGGATTTCATAAGGTAGCTATTGTTGGTTAAATAGTAATTGATTTTAAAAGCGCATTAAATGAGTAACAACATTGTTATTTATGAAAAATTGTTACACAGTTATGTCAACTATTTACAACAATTACTTTTGAGATGCAATACCTGAGGCTTAAATTAAATATGAGTATGAGTACAGAACTGTTGATTTCAGAGTCATTTAAACCTTTCAGAGTCATTTAAACCATGGAAAAGCTGGACAAATTATAAGCATTAATTGCCCTAGATGTTGCAGAATTTTGTTGTGTGTTTTTTGTTGGGTTTTTTTTGGGTTTTTTTTGCCTTTTTTTAAAAAAACCCACCCCACTAAAATAAACACAGTCAAACAAAATCCATCACAGGTGAAGGAATAGTTTGCTGTAAGGTTTGATTCTGAACTGTGGATCCTTTCTCCCATGCATGACTCACAACAAATGTCTAAACCCACTGCAGCAGGAAGATTGCTGACTGCAGATGCTCGTGCCAGGTCCTGCACAGAAAGCATCAACAGTCTTGTCCTCTCACTGCTGCTCACGCATTTTGTGAAAGACAGCCCTTCAATTCACTTCGGCTTTCTCTACAGCCAGAGGTGCAGGAGAGCTGAATGAGAAGGATGAACCTCTTCCATGGCAATATTTGGTAACAAAGGAGTGAAGAGGGAAAATGGGCTGGTTCTGCTGAAAAGCAGCAAACAGCCAGCTGTGTGCTGTTGGGTATGGTGAAGGTCAGAACTGACATATGAGACTCAGATCTGTCACACAGGGAAGCCAAATAGAAATTTCCCTGACATGGTAGTAAACAGAGGACAAAAAAATAGAAGAATCAAGGACCTTGCATGGAAAGTGTGAGGCTTAAGCTCAAGATAACACAAGTGTGAGCCCAAAATGTATTAAGAGAAAGAAGAGGAGCAGAACACAGAAACAAGGTCTTGTAGCTGACTTAAGACAGAAGTAAATGTCTCCCACAGCAATAGATGAGATACTTGTGCCAGAAGAGTAATACAACTGCCTTATAAAAATCACTGGCCCCAGAGCATGGACATCTAAGAAGGCTGTCGAGGGAATGGGAAATATATAGACTATATATAAACAGAAGATAAAAACATGCTTTGTAACCAGGCCTATTAGCATGATCTCAGTGATATTGCAGGCTCTAGAAGAAACTTCAAAAGAAAGTGCACTTGCAGTCACACGCTTAATTAGAAAATAGGATGATATGTAGTGTGGATTTACCAAGGGTATCTCACACCAAACTAACCTGATCAACTTCACCATTTCTCCAACACCAAGTTATTTCAGATCAGGAAAGACAATGACTAGTGTACAGCTTTTTTGGACCTCAAATAGTTAAAAGGAAGTCAGACGAACACCCATGGGTTTTAAAAACCTTTCTTTTAATCCTTGTACACAATACAAAGCTGTCTACTGTACAGCAGGAACCTGTCAAACACTGATTGTCACTGCACACGTATCTATTCCTTTAATAGAGAACCGTGAAAAACATGGGGTAAGAGAGAAGGTACTTTGCTACTATGCAATATGTTTTAGATCAATGCACATGAAATTTATTCGTTTATCAGACTTTCTTCTTCAACAGGTCAATGTTGCCTTTATCAGGTATTTATCTGAAAAGGCCTTTGACACATTTCTCTGGCTTTTGTGACCAGTTAAACCAAACACCTTTACTTTTAATGCACAGTCCCTTTTACTGTCCTGCTTTTCTGGAAGTGTCTTTATATTGTTGTTGGGTTTACTGCTTTTCCTGGTGGTTTCTCTTGGTTTGCCTCTACATGGTGATATATAGCACAGCTAGCCTGGACCTTCTGTCCACCCTTCAGGAGCCCTTGCACACCTAGCTGAGAACAGTCCTTGTCCCACTGCAGGGGGGAAAGGTGACCAGATGGGCACATCACCACCAAGATCTTCAATCTTTCAGCAGTGGACAGTTCTGATTCATCTCACATTTGTAAAAGACCATTTCCCACAAAGCTGCATTTTGGCAACTTGGTAGTGGTAAAACTTTCACGAAAAATGGGTAGGAATTTCAGCCACCATCTGATTTTAACAGCATATCAGCATGAACAGAGGGTTTAACAGACTTTGCCGCACTGCACCTTGTTTGTGTTCAGAGAAGACTCTGGGGTCAATTACTTATATGAGCAAAGCAACTTCTCATATAGTATCATTTCAGCTAGAAGAGACCCTCAGGACCACTGTGTCCAACCATAACATATCAAGGACCAATGCTTCACAGAACAATGTTTCCATACAATAGATAGCAGAAATGCTACAGCTTTTTCTAGCCAACACCTGTCAATGTTATTACTTATGCACTGGTTATTTCACAGTACATATCAGGATGATTTAGCATCTTCCTTCTTTGTGGCTACCACACTTCCCTGATCTCTTAGTAAAACTCTACTTTCACTTGTAAGCTGAGAAGTAAAATCTTACTGTATCTCAGATGAAGCTTGCCAGAGCTTCTAGAGGAAGATTAAATGCTGAATATCATCTGAGCTTAGCCTACAGCTATTTGCATGGTCACATAGCAGTCATGGTGTAAATTCCTGGAGAGGTGCTATAATATTTAGGTCTAGATTTGAGCTATCACAAAGGCTGTGAACTTAAATACCAGCTTATTCTCTAGTGTGTTATTGCAGTGTTAATGAAGATACACTCATGCTATGTTCCATTGAAAATAGGCTAAGACTTCCTACAAAGTAGTGTGCATTAGAGAAACATGATCATTTAAAATACAACTAATGGTCAGCTAGTTCTTCATACAGAAGCCATTTAATGATGCTGAGTAGTTATACATGAGGCTGATGGACACAGGTTCCCACTTTAAAATACATAATGGATCTTCTCATTGAAGTGCTATATAACTTAACATCTCATTTTTAAAATGGGTTATAGAAGCCTCTCCGATTTCCTTGACACAATCAAAGACAAATGAGAGAAAATTAGATGACTGAAGAGAAATGGAGTTGGGAAAGGATGGGAAAATATAATGCCAGCGAAGAAGTCAAGACTTCTATTGGCTTGTTCATTCCTGAGAGGCAGCTGCAGTACAGTGTGGACACGGGAGCCATAGAAACCTGGCAGAGACCTGCACATTTGTTTCTTTCCCAAGAAAACAGACTTGCAAGGAAACAAAGACCAGGTAGATGCTCTCCAGGCATTTGACCTTCGTGGCAAATTGAGCCCAAGCTCAAACCAAAAGGCAACAGCCAGAAGGGCAAGGTGTCCACAAGCTTTCAAGCAAGAAGAGGAGCACATGGGGTCAACTTTGGGCAATGCAAACCCAGCATTGTTCTTTTGTTGGCTCACAAGATACCTGGTTCATCTTCTTTCTCCCATTAAACAATACTAAAACTTGAGGTATCTCCCACCATGCTCTTAATCTTCAGGGATGAAAAACTGGGAGTTTTCAGGAGTGAGAATTAAGGGTTCACCAAAACCCAGCTATGCAAAACCTTGAGTGTGATCCAGGCAGGCATCCTTGATCCTCCTTATCCTTGGAATAAGGGAAGAACAAATGGGGAGACAGAAGACAAAATAGTCACAGGAGAGAAAATGGCAAACAAATCACTGCCTGAAAAAAGCTTTTTTTCTTGCTAGATTTGAATTTAAAAAGAAAACATCTCAAAGTTGTGATTTGGGGATTAATTACTTTCATAATTTACGGAAGAAATGAGATGAGAAGGCACAGGTAATTAAATACCTATTCTTTTTCAACAACTACTTTACAAAACATATCAGCTACAGTCACTCAGAGTGGACTCAGACAAAAAACCTTATGTGAAAGGAGGTGAAGCAAATTGCAGCAATAATGCAGGCCCAGAAGGAATTTCTAAAAGGGGGAAAAAATAAACCTGACACTTGAGAGCTTATGAAAGCAAAAACCTCACCCTAAATCCATGCAAGAGCCTGAACTGAAATTGCAGATGTTATCCCATTTTGATTAAATTTTTTTGAGTTCAAATCCTGTTTGTCACTAGCCAAATGAATAATGTTTTATAGTGGCCCAATATACTCAATATGCAGTCTTCCAGATAATGCAGACACTGCCAGCTCCTCTGGCTTTTTAAGAAATCTTTGTGTAAAATCTTGGTCTCTCCAACCTGTAAGGAGAATTTAAATTTCTGAGGTAAAAATGCCACCCTGAGATGTATGTTGCAACTAATAATCCAGCTAATACATTAAAAGAGACAAGACATTGAAAAGTAATCATTGCAATTAGTTTCTAGATTCTTTGCTGCTTGGAAGAGATTAGTACCAATTAGCTACCTAGACATATGTTGGCTAACCTCACTGAATCTCCTGTGGCCAGCTCAAGCACACCCAATTACTGCATAAAGTGAATTTTTTCTCAGTTACTTTGCAGAGCAATGCCATACATCTGATATTTTGCTCTCAGTTTACAGAGCTACACCATTGCCCATAGATCTGATCTGATATCTCAAATCAGGGAATAAAACAGGTTCCCAGCTCTTCACATCAGCTTTTCATATGGCTAAAATGTGTGAAAAGCTGTATATAAGTCAGAGTTCAGAAAATTCTTTATAATTAGATTAAGATAAGGAGCACACAGGGCTGTAACTCTAGAGGTTACTCCAGTGCAGCCAGACACTGCCGCAGAACAGCAGTAAATATAAAACGATGAAGCACCATGGACAGTTCAGTAGCTTTTGATCCAGCATGTTGTGGCCAGTGGAGAAGGTGGTGATAATTACAGCAGTGTAATTAAAGATGTCCTTGAAGATGCACAAAATAAATTCTTTTCTTCTTCCACTTCCCACAGTGCTGCCCTCACCTCTGAAAAAAGCTGGCATGCAGTCAGCAATGATGTGTACTTCTTCAGCTGTTTGCCATTTTTTAGGTAGCAAAATACATTACCCTGAGAACAGGTCTGTACTGATGACTAAGCTAAAAAGTTCAGGGAAGATGAAGAACTTTTAGGCTGGGAGAATATTCTTAGTCTCTCAGTGTGAATAATGTTGGAAACCAATATTTTCAATCACTGAGAATGGCTGAAGGTCAAGGCATGTTTCTGAGAATCTCATTTAGGTAGTAGTAGTATTTTTAAGTTTGCTAGTTGAACCAGCCCAATACTCTAACTTAAATATTCTTTCTTCTTGCCATCACTGTTTTGCTCAAACACCCTATCAGCAATTTCTCAAAGGAATAACACAAGTCCTGTGGATTTAGATTCTAGTACACCTCTGGGTTGTCAGCTATAAAACAATTCAGACAAACCCACAATCATGGCTAACTTTGCTAACTCACATCTTAGCCCACTTTCCATTTAAATTGCCCTTAGTTTTGCCCATAATCTGTATTCCCTGTCCCTAGTCACTAGTGATTCTCTTAATCCTATTTTTACTTTCCTGTCTTTCCCCTGGCCAAAGGTGAAGGTACTCTCAGCTTGCAGCACTGCCATCTGAGACTTTTTGGTTGCTTTGTTTATATTTCTATCTGTATCCTTGACTGGTAATACATTTTTCTGCTTCTTAAAATCATGCACAAATATACCTATTTCGGCCTACCCCACCCCAGCACAGCCAGCAACACATGGCTTGTATGAATTGGCAGGGACTGGTGCAGACCTTGCTATGGCAACACTTCAGGTCGCTGTGAAGGAACTTCTGTGACACCGTGCTAGGTCTGAATGACAATATGACATTGTCATTCAGGTCCCCTGGTGAACCTTTCAGTGACATTGAATGACAGTTATACATTACAGAACCACAACCTCCACATTCATTACAAATTTTGACAGGATTAGAGGCAACCGATTGTTTAAGGAACATGCACTGCCTAGTGCTTTCTGACTTAATGTCTTTAAAAACAGGTAATAATTTTGTTTTCACCTAAATTTAAGCATTTTCTGATCCATGAGCAGGAGATTGTTAAAAGCAGCAGAGAGAACATAGTCTTCTTTATGGGATATGCCATATAAGCTAAAACATCTTTTGCAAATAATTATCTAATGCACAGAGATGCCACATATATTAGCAAGAAACATGCAGTTAATGCTTAAAGCCAGTGAAAACCACTAGATACTCCTTAGAGAAAACACACAGTTCCAGTGGCCATATGACTTCTGGAGAAAGTTCAGATGTTGACTATTATTGAGAAATATCTGTCTGCATAGATGGAGGTTAGGCTCTATTAAAGCTTACTGTGATAGTAGGGCACTTTGCTACCGTCTGAGAAAAATCAAACTATAGGGCATCTGGTTTGAAGCGGAGAAGGCTGATGCTAGAAATTTTACACTAGTCCTCTTGAGCTTTACAGTTCATTTCCCCCTGGCTCAGGCAAGCCCAGAGCTGATATTTCTCAGAGCACGCCGCAGGGTTTACAGTCATCTCAAAACTCCACTGTACACTATATTCTTGGGTTCGGGATATCTTTGTGGGGAGTTCTTAAATCTATGTACACACTAGATGCTAAAGTTATGTAGTTGAAATAGCTGTACATTTTCGTTTCCCAAAATACCTGCAAACATAGCTGCCTGGATGTAGATATTAAATATTGAATAACAATGTGAAGCAGAAGAATGTCCCTTTACTAGCTCTTTTACTCTTCTCCTTTGGCCTGAAAAGAGCTTGGTTGCTGTTCTGGGGAAGGCATAGGAGAAATGCCATCCAGAGAAATAGCGCCAAGTGTTTGGTTTGAATGCTCAGGCAAAATGCATCTCATCTGAGCTGTGTTGCTCTAATTACTAGCTTTGTTCCCTCAACTTGCATGCCTTTTGCAGCACACAAATGATATGTCACTAATCATCCAGGCAGTGACAAGAGACCTGATACAGCTGTGCTCAAGTGCTCAGTAGAGGATGAATGCTCTCCTGAGGTTTGGTTGTTGATATTTGTCTTGGTTTAGTGAGGACAAGTGCAACTCTGATATTCCACAATGCAGACCCTTCTTTGATTATGATGTCTCAGGCAAGTGGCAGATGTGCCCACTGTTAGGGCTAATTAAAACCAATTAAATAATTCCAATATAAGCTGTAGAATACATTGGAGAAGAGAACTGAGGCTCTCTTGAAGAGCAAAGGATCTTGCATTTAAAACTGGGGAGAAGCACATGGAATCTCTTTGCTGTGTGTTTGATATTAGCACTTAAGAGTATCACAGTGATATCTGGACGGCATTCTCCATCGCACCTACTTCTCACACTCCCTCGCGTGTCTCTTTACACACCATTCCTCAATACCATCTGCTGGGTCCCCCACAGTATGCCTTGTCGCCAGCTGCTTAGCAGAAGGTAGGACAGCCCAACAAATGAGAACACTGGGTCTCAGTCTGACCTTAATAAGCAACTGCGCATCTTGAACCTCCCAGGTAAAATGGGGGTGATGACCCATTCTCTCCATATACTGAGCTCCACCTCTCAGGATGTTCTGAGTACTCAGTACTATTCAAGGCAAACAGTGTAGATGCAAAACCACACAGAGATGGGAGAAAAGCTAGAACTTGAGTTCTGTCTACATGGCACAATAAAGCATCAGGTAGAAGGACCTCAGCTAAGCACAAACACGCTGTTTCTCTGAGTTGGCAAGGTGCTTCGTATAGGCTCATTGCCCCTACTGAAAAGTAGACTGTAAGAGTCTAACTATAGAGTCTAGACCATAAATAAGACTCTCAGTAGTGCCCCAACTAAAATTGCAATACCACTTCTAGGTGTTCAGAGCCAGCTTGGGTTTCCCCCTGCAATTGCATTGAGCTATGTAGATAGACTTTTTTCCATGATTTTGCTGGCAGAAAATACCTTGTCTAGATTGTAGGGCCTACACTGTTTTTGTTCACATCCTTCCTGGCAAGAAACTCTCACTTCAACATTCACAGCAATGTTACTGTATGAATAAACTAATTACACTTTCACCCAGCTCTCTCTGCACCTACACTGAAAGCATCCTTGGAGCTTCCAAGCTCATTTGAGGATCTCCACCTTCGCTGGCCTCTCAGAGTAACCTGAAACACAACCTCCCCTACCACATCTTTGAAAGGTCAGCAACCTGTAGAAGCAGGAGTTGCTATTAGCATTTCTATACAAGAAATTGCATGATGATTCTGAGGCTGCAGAGCAGAATTTGACTGTACGACACATGCCTTTAATAGAAGGAATAGCCTTGTCAGAGAAGGCACTTTTTTAAAGTGGAGAACAGTTCTATAACTCACAGCTGCACTTGTCAGTGCTTTGCAACATATAGCTCAAGGCAAACAGCTAGGAAAACTCAGGCAATTTTCTTTTCAACCACTTACTACATGGTCAGTAACCCATTCTCCAGAAATTGGGTCATGAAACATTCAAAGCCAGAGCCTTCACATCAGCACCATTCACTGCAGCACTAAGCAAATTATGCATCCTTGTCCACCTTGTGTTTTAATAGACTTGCTATCTGACTGCTTAAGATAAAAATCCTCTGGCCTAACTGAAGAGGTGAGTGCATCTGACACAAACATGCAGCCAAAGCCTTTTGCATAGCCTTGTTGTTCTATGTGCAATAAAAATATAAAACCAGAAATCTGTTTTATTCTATGAAGTTTTCAGTCCCTCACAGCTACTAGTAAAAGAGCACCCATGTTAACTGCAGACTGCTGATGGGGGGATGAAGACTGGCAGCCTTTAGCTACAATTATGAAGGACACTTTCAGGCAGGCTTGTAATTTATTTCCACTTCTTTCCTGTCCTTTCAAACCTCCATTTGCAAGGCAGCAAATCCTCCCCAAAACCTTGCCTGCTGCAAAGACAGGGCAGTTCCCAGGCCGAAGGGAGTGTGTGCTGCTCTGCTTTAGGGGTTAGATACCTGCTTACCCCAGAGTCCCTCCATGGGCCACTGAACCCCACAGGGTCTCAGGGGTTATGCAGGACCTCAAGGGACTACTCAAATTCAAGAGTGCCTTTTCTTCCACAGATGGATAATTGGCAACTGTACTCACAGCATCCTACGTAGTATGTAGTCCTGTTCCCCTTGTTTGATTTACCAGGCTTGGCATTAATCCTCCTGCCTTTGGGCACAAAGAACCAGAGTTTGGTGTCCTCTGTGGCAAAAAAAAAAAAATTCCACAGAAGGCAGCTAACCCCTGCAAATATCAGAATCACCTTCTGAAAGTGTTTATCAGAGTTGCCTGTAAGTTTAGGGGCACAACTCCTGACCTCTGGTGTTTAGTTTAATGTCTGAATAAGATAGCAACAAATTCACATCTTTGGAATCACACCCCTACTTAGGGCAAATTTTAAGTGGTGTAAAGTGTTACTTTTCTACAAATGTGCTGAGTAAACATGTCTGTGTGGATTATCCAGGCACAAAGTACGCAGTCCCCAAAAATCTGCACTTCTGTTTTTCAGATATTTTTTTCATGTGCTTCTATTCATCCTCTGAGATTCAGAATAAAATTCTTCGCCTGTGTAATCAGGCAGGCAGGTTTTTGCAGAGGGAATGCATGGCTGCATTGCAGAATTGAAATCCATTCACCTCATCTAGTCTTAGCACACTGCAGCCATATTCATCAGGCTGGACAGGTGACTGTTGTTTTCTAGCTCTCTTCCTTCAGTTTGAACTGTGCTGTAAAGACCCTGGATTTACAAGTTAAGAGTTTCCCCTCTGTCTCAGACTTGGAGGAGAGCAGACTGTGTTCTTGTAGGAGGCTGGAGAAGCCTTCACTTCACCTTTGGTGGCCCGTGTATCAATACACACTTTGAAACTTTTCAGTAATAAGGCTTCCAGAAAGAATCCAAACACCACATTGCTGCTGGTTGTATGACCTGAAACTGCAGCTTGAATTTGGTTGAGGGGCTGTGGGTTCCACAGTCCTGTTCCAGTCTAACTCCTGGCTCACCTCCATCCCAGCATTTTCTCATATTCTGAAAGTTAGCAATTAAATAAAATAAAGCACCTAGGAACTGTCCTAGCATGGTTTGGTTTTGGTTTGGGTTTTGTTTTGTGGTGTTCCCCCCACCCCATATCATATATAATGGGCACAGGCTTCATCCTAGATTTTGCTGTCATAAACCAGGATATTTCCATCAGATTCTTGTTTTCTCCACTAGTAGCCACCAATAAATCATTATGGCCAGGGGTACATGGTTGTCACATGTGTATGACCATAATGTACAAACGCAGATATAAATCAGCACCTACCTTGAACAGCAAATATAATCCCTCCAACAGTATTTTCCCAGCAGACACCACCTAAATACTACAATGATCAAAGGCCTTTTCCTTTGTGTTTGTCTCCTTTCGTTTACAGAAGAAAATACACTTCATAATTTTACTAGTGATTTTGATGGTAATAAGCACATTTGTCAGGACAGTAGTAGGAGGCTTTATGCCCTGCTTGACAAAAATAATCACCTTTGATTCCTGGTGTAAACTGCTGCCGCCACACATTTAAATGAAGAAAATCAAATACAGTAATAATGTGGTAATGGTTGGTTGGTCTTGATGGGAAACAAGCTCTTCTGTCACTCCTGGTTCTATTCTGTTCCCTCCTGGACTAACAGGACCTGCATCTAATGCACCTCAGTGCATTAGTGTTATACAGTTCTACTCTGTATATAGCATAAGAGCAATGAAAATACTATGAAGCTGTCCTGCATCACTCACAATTCCTGATCCTTCAACAATCTCTCTAATTCATCGTTACAGCATTCTGATATGGTATCACATGAAAAAACCCAGCATGGTAGTTTTCTGATGGATTTATTGAGAAAGAAAAAATTCCCATTTCCACTCGTTAGAAGGTGGCATCAAAGCCTAAAACATCCATGCCAAAAAAGCGTAATCCCAGCCCTGCAACGATTCAGTTTCACTTATATCACATAGGTGTCCAGTACTATCACTGCCAGTTTGCAGAGAGCAGGTTTTTCCATGGCAGTGCTCTGGTTGAGTTAGCAGTTCCTGCCAATATTTCCACTATGGGAAACAGGAAAAACTCCCCACAACCAACTATTCCATAGACTCATAAGACCAGCCTTTTATTTTTGTCAGCCAGCACTTTCATTCCCATCCTTAGGATTGTGCTATGTAGGCTCTCTTTGTTCAAGAAGAAACAAACATCCAAGGAAAATCCTGTCTTCACAGTGAGCATATGCCTACATGGTCAGGTGTGGACACATATCCAGCCATCTGTCTCTGCTCCAAAATGCTCAGCCCCAGGCTTTGGGAGCACTGCTTAGAGGCAGGCTGGCTGCCTGCAGGACTCAAGACCATCACACCTTATTTTCCTGGGCTCTCTGCTTCACCTCACCGCTGTGCTCTGCCTCCCCAGCTGGGAACCACAGATGTAGCGCTCGCTCTCTACTAGACAGCAAAATCTGGACTACATTTTCAAAGGAATTCCTGGCCAGACATTTGAGTACTTAGCACCCACAAGTGGGCCTGAATTTCAAAAATACTCAAAGCCTGGCAGTTCCTTTCATGAGGTTTCCAAAAACCTGCATGCACCCTACCACACATTTCCCTCCATGTGCTTGCACACTGGATGGGATCTGCAGCTCAGAGCAGCAAACACTGTTTGTTAGATCAGTCAAGAAAAACAAATACTGGAAGGGAAAGGTGGCACAAAATAAAACCACTTGATACAGCATGCTCTCCTCATATCACAAATATCTAGAAATTTGCGCATGAACCAGTTCACGCTTCAGCACAGTGCCTCAACTTAAATGAAAGTAGGGAGGAAGAATACAATGAGTGCTACATCCAGACTGATAAAATGATTTCTCTAACACTTATAAGAGCAACACATGGCACTTTTTGTTCCTGTGCACCTATTCATCCACCTACGTTGCCTTTTTTATGCACTCACCACTGAGTCCTCTGCATGAACACTTCTGCTGCAATGTGACAGAGCATCAGGATGTCAGCTGCTCCCATTCAGCAGCACTCAACTCTGCAGCAGAATGTGATCTTCATTTCTGCAAACTCCCTACAGCTCCTGAACTATTTTTTAAAAGAAACAATAGATTCTCCATGAAAATATAACCTTCCAAATAAAAAGGTTTTGGTTTTAAATGAAAAACACCTTGAACTGTCCAAGTCACCTCTTACTTCCAAATGGAAGATTAATGTTACAATTATGATACAACAATCAGGAAAGATACTTTAACAGGAAAAAAGTGCCACATTTGGACCAGCTGAATCAATTCACTTATTTGTGTTAAATTAACCAGACTTTAAGTTCATTTTGAAGCATATTCATAGGGAGTTAAAGCTAACGCATACTCCAAAAGCAAGCTGCATCCCAAGGAGTTGCTGCTGTTGCTTTTTTAAAAACAAAGTACAACAAAAAAAACCATCCAACACACACACAAAACTCACACAGTGAGACAAATAATATGCCTTGTATGCTCAATGTATTAAAAAAGTTATTTTTCTCTGACAATATACCAAGAAAGCAAAACCATTGTCTTCTGCTATGCTCCACTTCTGTCAGGCTATGAACAGGCTTTTATAGTATCATATTTACAGTCTCTGTGTCTGTCATAAGCATTAGTAGAGTTTATTCCCCTAGCACCCCTAAAAGACAGAAAAACATTATCTTCATTTTACACATGAGGAACTAATGTCCACAGTAGATTGAGCATTGCCTGAAATATCTAAGGAAGTCTAAGTCAGACTGTAAAGGCTGGGGTTCTTTTGGGTAGTATAAATACTCAAAAATAGAGTCAGTCAATGGTACAGTTAATAATTTTGTCCTTCACAGGACAAAGCATCATGGAACTTGGCTTTTCCTAGCACTTCTTATGCTTAGGGATCCCCTGCTGTATTCCAGATAGCAAATACAAGGACAAAACACCTGTAGTGCAAAGACCGCAGAGGCAATTGTGGCAGCCAGCACACGCTCAGGACATGCTAGGTCTAGTCATGTATCGCAGCTCATTTCTATTAAGAAGAAATATTGGCCAAGACATTGAGATTATCTTGTGCAAACAGCGTCATGAGATTTAACTTCTGCCTGGCCAAGAGATATGAGCTGAAGGGAAGTAGAATTTTACAGTAATGTCACCTTTAGTAGAGGAGCAGCCTCCTCAACTACTGCACTGCAGTGTCATCCTTGGTGTGTGCTCCAGCCACAACACTAGAAACCTCCTGACCTCCCAGCCCACAGGCAGTGGTACTCCCAGCTGAATGCTGTTCTATCACAGCAGTAACACTGCTGAGGCTGGTGAGTGAGTAAATGTCTCAAGAGGTTTCTTCCCCTTCCCTTTTAGGAAACTGTTGCTTAAACATAATCTAGACACACTAGTACTATGTGATTAAACAAGTGTTCCTCACCTGCTACTCTAGAAGTATAATGTTCTCTAGACACAAATGCTCAAAATAACTCATCAGCAGAAAGATCATTTGCCATGTTCACCCAGTCTGGGACCCCAAATCAAGCCGACCAGCAAAAAAACCCTGTTATACTATGCTAATTGGAAAGACACAGCACTACTGTTGTTGGCTGCTATTGTTCTTGTGTAGCATGAGAAACCAGGTGATTCAAATTTACCTTAATTACATCAAGCAGCAAACAAGCAAGTAGCAATGTAATCTACTATTTGGGCTGGAAGGTGCCCCTACAATTGATCCAGTCCTGCCTTTGCAGGCAAAGGAACAAATGACCAGGATGCTCAGTGGGAATGAGCTCCTGCTAATGTTGTTAGGGGGAGGAGACCACTGTCTCAGAGGGATGAGCTTGAAGGATGCAAGTAAGCACAGGCAGAAGCTTTCTTGCTGGAGAGAGGCAGGACTGAAACAAAACAGAGGAGCTCACTTAGATGAAGATCTTTGTAAGGAGCTGTTTGAAACAGAACAAAAACACTAACCCACAAAATCAAGCATGTGTTTTGTTGGTGGTTTTTTTGTGGTTTTGTTTGTGGTTTATTTTGTTTTCTTTTTCTTCTGGAAGCTGTCCTGCATTGCATGAAGAATAGCTGGAATTTGTGAGAACAGGTCTGAAGAACACACAGGAAAAATGAAGAGCAATTGGCCACTCTATAGCTGGCTTTAACTGTGCCTATTAAACCCTTTGTGGCATAACCATGAAAACCCAGTTTCATCAGTTATTTTTTAGGTAGCTATCTGTGACCTGCTTGGATGATCAGGTTAATATAGCAAGAGATACAGGTATATACTTCAGAGTGGCACCTCTGAGCCCATGCAAGATCTAAAGTGGATTCACTCTAGCTAGAAGAGCCTGTTTCCTATCTGTGAATGTCAGAAAGACTCACAGTAGGTATTTTGGATTAGGTCGTAGATGCTTTCCTAATTTTTCAATCATATAGGAAAAAGCTGCATCTCTGATAAACAGTTCTGTTTCTTTTCCTCCTCACCATCTTCCAACAGCACTGTAGGGGGATTTGGTGAAACTTAGGACAGTAAAGAGCTGGCAAGCCAAATCTCACATCCTTACACAGATTATGCAAACTAGTGCAGTTCTTGCAACTGAGCTGAATGCAAGAACAGAAACAACAGAACAAAAGGTTTGAAGATGGTTATAAGAGAAATTGAGACCAGAAGTGACATAGGAAGCATGATTCATGAAGGGAGGAGTGCTAAAAAAGATTTCAAAAGGCCACAACAGAATCTCTCCCTGATTACAGCAAGAAAAACTATAAATAAAACAGAAGAGATTTTGTGCAAAGTAGATGTGCTTCTCAGTGTGCCCACCATTTATAACTGATTGTATCATTAGTCACATCATCTCCAGATTATCAAATATGCATGTATTTTGAAAGATAGGTTCAAAGAACATTGATACATAAATCTCCGGAAATGAAACACCCGGTGTTCTGGACAAAAAAACCCTCCCTCTCATCATGTTATTTTCTGGTTTTTAAGGTCATTAATAGATTCAGAGAGAGGACTTATGGCAAGGCATCTGGACTCCTCAAATGCTGCATTAATAGAAGACAAGTGCTATACAAATCCTTTTTAACACTCCAAGACGACAAAGCAATTTGTTTTCTTACTGTCAACTTTTATTAATAGATTGAGTTTCAGTTAAAGAAGGTCATTAGGAGGAAATGGAGAAATGAACAGAATGCATTTCTGCTGGCAAGAAAAGCAAGAAGCAAACTGTGAGAAGAGTTAGAAGTGCTAAAAATATGCCATAATAATGGATCATCCTTTCTCCACAATTTTCCTTCCCCTCCCGACATCTGCACTATATTCATAGAAACTCAGTATCTCCTTCATTGCCTCCTTATTTATACAACAGGAACAAACATGACCTACTCAGCTAAGAATCACATAAGGAACTGTAAGCCTAATGGAATTTAAAAATTCAGTGAACACCTACAAAATTGACAGGCCACCCAGTACATTTGCTACTCAACTAATAGGTCACCGCTGCATGGTTTTGCAAGATCCTTGTATTGGGTAAATAATTCCTACATCAGCCACATGCAAATATACACGTTTTGAAAAATAACCGAGTTTCAATGTGTGTGACACTTATGGAAAAAAGTGATATACCCAAAGGGTGCATGAACACTGGAACAGGCTGCCCAAGGAGGTTGCAGAGTCTCCTTCTCTGCAGACATTCAAAACCCACTTGGACACCTTCCTGTGTAACCTCATCTGGATGTTCCTGCTCCGGTGGCAGGATTGGACTGGATGATCTTTCAAGGTCCCTTCCAATCCCTAACATTTTGTGATTCTGTGATAAAGAAACACAGATTCAGGAGGACTGAAAGAGTACAGAGAAAGGCTTATACAAGTCAATTAATGTTACAGCTTTCCAGCCCAGAAGATGCTTAGCTTTGTTATATTGCTCTGCCAAGATTAATGTAAATGACATTGAGCCAAAAAAAATTCAGAACACAAAACGAAAGCTGTTGCTTAATCAACAGTTTTAGATCCTTTCCTGTTTACTATCATTTTTCTTCAGATATATTCAGTTCCCTTTATTTTCTGATAGTTTTTAATAGAAGGATCTTTTGTAATGAAGAACAAACTGTTTTCAAGAGATGTTTTGTCCTTTCCAAAGCTTCTACACCCACTGTTTAGACCTGCTCACGAGGGCTCAGGAAAGCTGTAAGAGTGCAGCTCTTCAAAATTCAGTTATTATGAGAGGGACAAATACTGGGGAGTAAAAGCTGTCTCCATGGCATCCTAGGGGCAAAGAAGCCTCACTAGTTTGTTATTCACAAATGCTGCTAACAAAGTACTTTTTTTTTTTACTTGCAAGTTTTTTTCTGCCTAACACCCAGGAGATTTGTCATTAGCAATCTTGATCTCTTAATTATTGCACAGGCTTTTTTTGCTTTGACTTTGGAGCTCTAAATAGGCAATGCTGAGTCCTTGGCTAGGCAAGATTCTCAGACAAAAAGGTGAGTTTTCCTCACCTTAGAAGTGCGAGAATCTGGCCACTTGATAATAGTGAAAGGGCTAAAATTTTAATTGTGCTAACTGAATATTAATGATGACCTGGAGGACAGCTTAATCCCTACTGAAATATCTGAAACTCATCTAGGGAAAGTTTCTTTGCATAAGGAATAATTTCATGTCACTTTCTCTTGCCTTATTGGTAAGGATATTTGGTAATAGTAGCTCCATTAAGGATCCCTGTGTTCCTGTTTGGAGCTGCTGTGTCCAGCACTGGGAGCTGTAATTCTCCGAATTAATACATTCAATCTTACAGTTGGAGAGAATTATTACAAGACTTGAGTCTTATCTGCTGTGCAACATACTGTAGACAGTCCTTGCTTGTTCAGGGAATCAGAAATGCTGGCTGGAAGGCATCTCTGGAGGTGATTTAACCTCCTCCTAAAGGAAGACCATCACCAACACTTGATTGACTGTGACTGCACCCAAGTCCTTTAAAATCTCCAACAATTCAGAACTTGCAACTTAGCTGGGTAAACTGCTCTAGTGCCGCAACATCCTTTAGCAATTAAGTTTTTCCTGATGTCTACCTCCTTAGCCGCAACACACACTGGTCCCTTGTTCTGCAACCTCCTACTAGAGAAAAGAGTCAGTTCTACTGGTTTGTTGAATTCCAAATTTCTCTTCAGTCCTCAAGTTTCCCCAGTTCCCTCTAAACTGAAGCTCTAACACCTGCATATAAATCCTACCACTCCTTTTTTCTGTCCACAAGTTTCTCAAAGACACATTCTCTCATTGCAAGTTGTTGGTGTAAATGCTGAACACTACTGGCTCCAGTATGACCCACAGGGTATTCAGAGTATTCTCCTTGACAGCAGCTGTAAAGTGGAGGTTCAAGATGCTGACTACTACTCATAGCTTGAAAAATGGCTGTACTACTGGGTTTTAACAGCCTATTTGTCCAACCCATACTGTGTCAGCTGACAAAAAAAATAATGTTACAGGACTTATCAAAAACCTTAGCAAAGTTAAAAGTTCTAATAGCCGGTTATTTCATCTCAGGTTGGTCAGGCATGATCAGGCCTCCTAGTCAATGAACGTTGGCTGTTCCTTGTTGCCTTCTGCCTTCCATGCTCATGGAACAGAATTCCAAAATAAATGATCTTTCTAAGGACTGAGATGAGGCTGATAGACAAGGACTCAGGGCACTGTAGATCATTCTCAAGGATCAGTATGCCTATCAGCCTTTTTCCAGTCATTGGGTTGATTTTGCTTGTCCCACTCAGTGACAGAGACCCTTTCTCTGACCTTTCTTTTGCCAGTAGCACACTACAGACCAGAAGGGCTGAGTTCACTTTGCTATTCCATCACAGCTCTGCTGTGTGATGGCAGACAACTCAGAGAAGACTTTTTTCCATTTGACAATGTATATCTAGTCTATGTTAGTCACCTAGATTCCAGCTACTGTTCCCTTCTCAAAGTAAGGCATCCTGTTCCTCACATAGGTGGAATGAGCCGTTGTGTGGGCACAATTACCTGCAGTGATTATAGAGATTGTGAAGACATTCTACAGCAACTGGACAATGTTATATGACTACTTAGGCAAGAAAAGCATTTGCCACAATCCTTCAATATAATAAGTAAAATGCACATGGCCCTGCTTTTCAAGTCACTGTTGTACAACAGAAACTTGCATAGCCTTTTCTTTTCAGAGCCACTAAACATCAGAGCTGGTAAAAATAAATGAAAAACGGTTTTCTTGGCCCTGTTCTTAGAGAAACACAGCTTGGATTTGATTTGCTGCTATTCATGAGGGTCATGCTGTGCTCCTTTTTTCATGCATATTTAAGTGGCTGTTAGCTTTTTGCAAAACATTCCCAGAACCTGCAAGTTTCATGAGTTTGTCCTGTAGTGGATTATATTATATTTATCACTCAACCCAGTGAAGGCTGCAGTGTCAGGGAGCTTCTGCTGTACACCTCACGGTCCAACTTCAGAGATCTTAGATGCAGTGAAGCAGCAGGCATGTTCACTCTCTGTACATTTGTATCAATTAACTCTTGCAGAAAATAGCCAACATTCACATGCATTAATTGTTCATCACTTACAATGACTCTTCTGCTCTACAAACCCACCAGGGGTTCTTCAGTTTTTCCAAAGCCTAGTAACCTGTGCAAGCTCAGTTCCTCAAAAAAAGCGCTCATGGAAATACACTTGTAACATTTGGGGGGGGTGAGGGGGAAATATGCACACTATAAACTGGGTTTTTTTGCTCTCCAGAATAAAAAAAAAAAGCAGAAAGCATTGGAAGCAGCTTGAAACAGGGCTGCATGAGAAACAGCGTAGAAGGGCACCTGTTTCTGAAGGAGGGTGTCAATACAGCAACAGGCTATTACTTCCCTCACAGCTGGTAGCGTTTGAATATCTTGAATTTGCTGCCGCCTTTATCAGCTTCATTGCCAAGTGACAAGGAATGCCATCCTGAGGAGTGGGAAATACCAAGGGTGGGTGAAGAAGGGTCTCATTCATTGGCTAGGGAGGGGATGGCTTTCTGATCCACACATGCTCTGATCAGTCAATATAGGCTTGTTACTCTTCAGAACCAGGCTAAGGGCTCAATAGATGTTATTTAAGCCATATCCCAAGAGAGAAGACAGGCTAAAATGGATAGCCAGTGCTGAGAGCAAGTAGAGAAAAACAGTGAGGACGTTTGCTAAAACAATTTATCAGAAATAACAAATCTTCCTTATACAGATGCTCTTTGCTTAATAAGAATTCAGAGCTGGGATGCATCAGCATTATGTCTGTATTGCAAAAGGCCACAGCCCTGGGGGAGAACCCTCAAACTTTGGGCATTGAAGTAAGAAAGATTGATCCTCTGAGCTCCTGGGGCAAGTTCTGGGGAAAAGAAGCTGTTGAAGACAGAAATGAGTCCCTCTCCCAAGTGTGCAGCTTTCTGGTACTCTGTGAAAACCTAGAGTGAATCTTGGAAAAAGAGTTGATGGGTCCAAGAAGAGACAGGTGCGTTTGTAGACATTCTTACATGGGCTTGTGAAAATGGGGGGGAAAAAAGCATGAACTCCAGGAGCTTTGATACCTGGTTTTGATTAAAACCTCTTAGTGTATGTAGGCATTTTAACACTTCACAACATCCAGGAATTTCCCTTCCTGACCACAGGGTTCAGCTGCCCCTTGTTGTGCCCCCCCTCCAATACATGAGGCAACAGGATTCCTGGAGCAGTCTCTCCAAACTTCAATAGGGTCTGAGCTTATTATAATAGCACATTTATCATCTCAGATTATATCAACAGCAATACAATCTGCACTTGGGATGCACAGTTTTACTAGACAAAACTGCAGAAGAGCCACTGGGGCTGTTTCATTTACTTCCAAATGATGACACTTAACTGCTTCAGAACAAAGCACAGCAAAAGTCTCCTACTCTTGCTTTTTTTTTTTACCCCCCTGACACCTGAAACAGCATCATTCATGATTCACAGCAATGCAAATGCAATTTTCTTTTGTGGAGTTTTACTTCTATGGCTTACTAAGAGTCCCGATTGACACTTTGCACAATGACCCTGTTTTGTTTCTGTCTCTTGCTATATATTTAGCATGACAAATGCTATGTTGATTCTAGTAATGAGTTTATGGATACTGAGCTGTTCAGACAAATCAAGCTTTGAGCCCTAGTGCTATTTTTTTCTGAGAATATCCAAATAGGGAAGCAGTGCTGAGAGGTTTGTGATGTACTGTGGGACCTGTACAACTTCTCTGGTGCTGGGGGAGTTTCCATTTGCAAGCATCCACCAGTGGGGCTCTGAATATTCTAACACACATAAAGAAACAGAAATTTAATTATACCTTTTACCTGAATTTTGGCAGTCCTCAACTCAGCCAGAAAAGGAAGAATGATGTCTTTACTTTGGAGAGCAGAAAACAGCTGGGTGAGACAGCACTGCTCACCTGAGCGGGGAAGGGGGTGTTGTATAGAGAACGGCGACTTTCAATACCCAAGTTCTGGTTGTACTTGTGTAAGCAGGGTGGGAATGTCTCTGCTCTTTGACTGCTCAATGATTATCACAGGTTTCAAAATTAATTTGGGGACCCCTGAGGAGAATAAAAATGGTATTTATCAATATAAATTGAACTGCGGTAAAAACTGTAGTCTAAGCCATGGACCACATTTGGCACAGATTTGACTGCAGTGTTAATTTTATCCTCTCCCTAGAAGGAAGGTGTGGAAGGTAAAGCTCTCTACCAACTAGGAAATTTAAAAAAAAACTGATTGAGAACTATTAAACTTCTGTCATTAGAATAAACAAACCTTACCTCTCATTCATTTCTCTTCCTTCTAGTCTCTTCTGCTTGTTATAACTCACCATGAATTCATTTCCCCTCTCCATACAATTTTTCCTCTCTCAGGAACAGGGAGAGAGTTGAAATTACACAAGGGGTTTTATTTCAAAGTATTTATTCATGTATTTTTATGACTGCTTATTGCTTATTAAAGGCAAAGTCAGAGAACTACATGTTGTCACTGAAACTGGTGAGGTTGGAGGTAGCTTATAGATCTTAAATCCACTAAACTAGCTGTCCTACAAAGCTGCTGGTGTCTAGTAAGATTCAGTAATGATCAACCAAGTCACTGGGCTCTTTTATCCCAGTGCAAACCACAATTATTTGGTCCTTGAGTCATCTTGATCTGGCATAATTGCTACTGCTCCACTGACAAACTAGGCTGTGTTAGTTTACACTGCTAGCAAATTTGTCCCAATATATTTAAACTGGAGCAATTTAAAATAAACTACAATTTCTTTTCTCTTCTGGAATACATCAACTCCTACAACTCCAGGAAAGAGCTGTGAATTCCTCTTGACTTATGTGAGGATTTCAGATGAATGCTGACTAAAGCATAGGAATTTGCATTTCACACGGGCACAGGCCTGCCTTTTGTTTCCAGACAAATGTGGATTTAACAGTAGACACTGGGCATACAAAAGTATATATTAACATACATACCTTTTGGTTTCATCTCTGACCTTATCACGGGACATAAATCCTACAGGCAAACAAGATTACTTACAACAGTAATGTGTTGTATAGTGTCAAACTTAGAAATAAAGAGCACATTAGTAGTGCATGAATACTTCATTTATTTTATACATCTTAGACTGGTCGTACCATCAGAGATAAGGGTAGACAGTTTGCCTCTTTTTTATAATAAAAAAGCACAATGCAAACAGAAGGCAGAACTGGCTATTTATATCAGTTCCATCGGAAGTGGTGACAGGTATAATTACAGAGGAGAAATTACAGAGCTGATTTCAGTGGCATTTCTCCTGCTGTTCCCATGAAGATAAAAGATTGAAAGTGTTCCTGACTTATCTCCAAACTAAAGATGCTTCAGTGCACTGTTCAGGTTATTTTCAGGTTGATTAAAAGCTACCTTCTCCAGTCCTCAGTAGGGAACAGGCTGCATGGAGTTTGCCTGTTGGCTTGATCACCTGCAGGACACTGATTCAAGCAACCCTGGAGCTTTTGTTGTTAGGATGCCCACTGCCAGGTAGGGAAGCACTGTGCTAAACTCATCAATAGCTCTACCGATCTATAATACTTTCTCTGGCCTCCACCACTTTTGTTTTGCCCATCACATACAAGATGTGGTTCTGTACTGAGCATAAGTGTCATGCCAAGCTCATTTCTACAAAAGCTTTGCAGAGCTGGCAGCTGTTTCTGAGTTGCACCTAATGTCAGCCAGCTTCCCCAGCACTGGGATGGTGTCGTCTAATATAAGAAGCAGTTCTCAGGATTTACATGAAGTTACCAAAAACTGGGTCAGATTAAGACCCACCATACCATTTCCATTCCAATACCACAAGGACAGCAGACAAACTGACAGCAAGGAAGGCAGAGCTGAGTTAAGCAACAAGAGCAGTGGAACTGGATGTCACCAGAGCTCACTGGTTCAGGCTTGCTCTGCAATTATTTCAGCATCCAGGAGTGCATCACTTTGCAGCACTGAGACAGCAGCTCCCACAGCCACCGCTCCAAAAACCTTTGTCAAATGGAACACTATGCAAAGGTGCCTGCTTGAAATTCAACAAAACCTTTACCCTTCCTCCCAGAAAATCAAATACTAAAGAGAAGACATTTAAAAGGCTCTTAAAAGCATCCTAAAGAACAAGGAGTGAGAACAGAGAACAATAGCTCAGTTTCTTCTCCTTGATTGGGTTATTTGAAAGTGTTGGCTTGTTACCTAGCAACATAGAGCTTATTGCTGGGCTAGTTACAACCTAATTCATATTTGTCATAATTTGTGTAATCAGAACTGATCATAAACAAAGACTGAATACAATCAACTGACTTATGTTTGCAATTAGAATCAATCTAAATCAGAGAAGGACATTAACAGCCCAGTCATCAGTTCTGTCAGACTTATTCCCATTCTGATACTTCCACTTGGTTATTGACTATATTGTCCCATATTATAATCTACAGTTAGGCTTCTGGGCATATTCTTCAGCAAGACATCAACACAAGAGAAGGCCAGCATTATACCCAACTTTGGCTAGACTGTCTTGATCAGCTCCATTCACTTCCCTCATTTCAGGTATTTTTATTATTATTTTATTACCAACTCTTCTAGGTAATTCACACCATATAAATGAAACATTCAGTACCCCCTCATCTTGCATTTGTCAGCCCTGAGCATTACAGCACTAGCTCTGCAACTGATACCAAGCACAGAGCTCAGAGAAGTGACAATGCTGAATTACCTCAATACCTGCTCCAATCTCTCTGCTATGTAGCACCTTTACTTGCTGTCACAAGAGGCTTTGGTGGCATATGGCTTTAATGCTTACACAGCAGCTCTTCTTACAGCTGAGCTATTATACACATACAGGACTCATCTGCCAGCTGAATGTCTCATATAGCCTAGCAAATGCAGCTGAGCAGGAAACCTCAAGGATCTGAGGCTGCTTAATCAAGAGAAGATTAATGGGAAACAGTCTTCAAATATCTAAGAGGCAGCTGCAGAGGACTGGTCTCTGTGCTACCTGTAGATGAAGCAAGAAATCAGGGACTACATGCAAGAAAAGGTACTCAGAGCAGAGCACTGCTCAGGGGTCAGACCACAGAGCACAGGAGCAGCGCTTGGAGAGGCTGTGAAATGGGACAGGGATTGCCCCAGACTCACACATGGCTGCCTGACCCTCCATTTGCTAATGGGGAAAGTCTTTTGATTCTTGCACATTCTGTCCCCAGTGCACATTGCTGCCTTTTAGAGTTATTTTAAAGCAGGCACACATGAGGGGAGTGGTTGGGTATGGCACAGCCAACCCATACGGCAAGGCAAACCCCCCCAGCCCCACAAATATTTATTTTCCTGAGCTGCTACAGCAGCTGCCTGTTCCAGCAACCAAACGGTCTCTGTGCACCTTCTCTACTCCCCCTGTGCAGATCTCCATAGGAGATGAGTCTGGGCCTGTTACTCTGCCTCTACATTTTGTCCTTGGTAGATCTTTTCAATACACAAAAGAAATTTGTTCATATAAAAAAAAAATCTTGAGAGCTGCCTCTCTGCAGTACAAGAGTGATTTACAGAACAGTAGATTAATCTCTGTACCCCTTACAGTCTGAGCATCTTGCCTTGTTGTCCCAGCACAACTGCATAAACACTTTGAGAGTTTCTTGCTCATATGTCGCATTTACAAACCTAGAGGCTTATTGCATACAGTGCAGGGTATCCCCTCCACTCTCTTTCTTTAGAATGAAAACCTTTTTCTAAACAGATGTCATGAGGGCCCATGCCAATAAATACTGGCCTGTGCAGGTACATGAGGAGGGGTCCAAATGCTGCATTAGCTGTTGGCAAAAATCTGCTTCCTGCTGGGAGTAGGAAACTCACGGCAGACTGAGCTGTGGGGCTTGGGAGTCAAAGTAGGACCCTTAGTGGCTTCACAAAACCAGAGACACATTCAGCTCTCCAAAATGAGAGTAGACACAGTTGTCTCTGCACTGTCAGGTGTGGGCTCTGTGCAGGCTTCACCTGCAAAGCCCAGTGGGACAACAGGCTCCAGCAGTGCAGCACAAGTCATCACCAGCCTGGCTTCAGAGCAGCGCAACACCTGAGCGACTGCTTGCCTAGCTGTCCTCATTTCTCCCTTGCCATGGGGAAGACATATCTAAATAGCCCCGTTTTTCCAGAGCCACTTTTCCTGCAACAGGATGGGGGAGGAGGGGGTGGGGAATAGAGCAAATTCTTTCTGCTCTGATCTCCTGCACTTATATTAGGAAGGGTAGGCAAGTTGTTCCCATTCCTTCTGCCAGCTTCAAGTCACACACAGCACACCTTGGTCCCTTCTTTTAATGCCCTGCCTGGCCAAACAAACTCTGCCACCACAGCTCCCAAGAACTTTCCCTGTGGCATCTCACAACAGAAGTGAGCTACCTACTCTCCTCCTTTGGACTGGAATAAACTGGGAGGCCCAGCCTAAGTCATTTCCATGTGCGCCTATCCAAATTAGCATAAACAAGGGATGACAAAATCACTTGTCTATGTAACACCAGCTCCCCTTTTTGTTAATCTGGAATGATTTCTCACAGGCTGCATCCATCCCAAACTGCAGACACCTTAACATGGTGCATCATTGCTTCCAGCTTGTGGAAGCCAGTACCAGTGCTGCTAAATGCAAAGAGCTCCCCCTCCCTAAAATTAATTCAGCTTAACACAACCATTGGTGAGATCTTATTCTTGCAACTTCAGACATGACCCAGGAGTTAAATATGCATCAACTAGAACAGAGCAGACTACTCACCAAAAGAGATATGCATTTGTGGTAACACCAGCATAAGTGTTGCTCAGACCAGGTGTAACATGGAGGAAGACTGCTCAAAATACCTTTTCCCCTCTTCTTGGATACTCTCCAAGCCCTTTGAAAGACACTAGCAAATAGAGCACCATAACTTTCTGTAAGTGACTGCACATGCCATCTCCTGCTGGGAAAAACGAGATGCTGGGGAACACAAGCAAAAGCTATCCTTCACTGGAGCACTTCCCAGGATCCGTTCCAAAGGACACAAGGCTCCCCCAGGGCCATCACCATCCTCCTTGAGGCACAGGTACATCAGCAATCTCCAACAACATAACTTGCTCAGAAAGTGGACACACTTTCCTCTGGGACTTGTAGGGTGGGTTTCTGAAATAGCCCTTTCATGGCAGAATGTTAAAGAAAAAAGAAGCAGGAGAGGCTGTCCTGTCATTGTCTCACAGGTGATGCTTTCCTTATTTATGTTCTGTGTCTTTCTGTAAGAGTTTTTCAACCTGCAATTCTCCTGGGAAGAGCAGGACTAATGGATAGCACTTAAACAAAAACCAACCAAACAAAAAAAGCCACCACACACAGAAAATGTTCATCTGCAGATCAGCAAATGTCTTGGCAGGATTAGTGTCCTGGGATCATTTCAGCAACTGTCCAACTTTCCTACTTGAGTAAGCAAAGATGACTGAGAGAAACCTGAAGACGCAGATATGACCTGGAAGAGGTGAGAGTTGGAGAGCCAATTCTTGTCCTATTTCCGTCTGTGTAATCCCTAATGTGAAGCACAAGTGTTGAAAGTGTCTGAATCCTAAGCCCATTTCCCTGCATAGTACTTATTACAGGCTCCAATTTATTAAAGCCTTGACACTGATCTCCTCTGTCCTGTTACAGTTTGGCCTTCTGTGTATGCCCAATCTAAATCACATCAGCAGCTTTATAACTGAGCTCTTCCTTCAATGTTCCACCTTTCAAGTTCATACAGAATCTCAAATGCAGTCTCAGCATCTGCTCATAAAAACAAAACTGCATTTTTTAGTCCTAGAGCTGGATAGAGGTATCAAAAAACCATGGCCCTATTGAACTTTAGAGGCCAAAGATTAAGGATTATTAACAGCATGTTTAAAGCTACTGCACTGCCTCTGGGATTCTGGCTCAGGAGCTCTGAACATCTGGTACAGGCAGCATTTCTGCTGTGAAAGAAGTTGGCAGGCAGGGTTGTACATCTCTGGGGCAAGTTTGGGAGAGTCTGTAGCTAAAAGGATAAGTCTTATTAACCAATAAAAGTAATCCCATAGTATTCCCTTCATTCCAGTGAATTCCAGTTATTAAACAAAAGTAGAAGCTTTAAAGAACACTTAAACCTCCAGCTGATCCATATGTAGGAAGTTTGAGAAGGTGAAAATAACTGAAGACATTCACTAAAAAGCAGGTTTCTTGTCACTCCCTGGGAAGCATCTAGCAAAGGCTACAAAGGCAGGTTAATAACTGGAGAGGATGACAGATCTGACTGACAGTCACTGCAGAAGCCCTCAGCTCCGCACCAGGGTTACACAGCTGGATCCTCAAAAATCAGAGTAGTTTGGGGGATTATTTTTTTTAAAGTCCTTTTAGCACTGAGACAATTAAAATGTAACTCTGTTAAGACAAATGGACAGACATGTCTGTTCACAACTCATTTTCCCATCACAAATCCTGCAAAGAAAGCAGCTGGGGAACCACATAAAATTTAAGTGCTTTGATAAGCACTTTGTTGAATTTTTTTTGAAGGATAACAGCCGACTGATAACATTTGTTAAAGGCTGCTCTTGTGTCACTTCTGACAGTAGGATGGATGCACTAAGGCTGTTTAGGTAACTTCAAAAAAAATTCACCCCATCAGCTCATTTTGTGTTACCTCACTGCTCTAGCTAATTTTATTTTGGTGGTGTTAATTATAACAACTGTCTGTTAAGAGACATTTTCACTGCCCTTCAATCCCATGAAATGGCAGCAAATTGCCGCAGCAGAAGCAGTGAAAAGAAAACTGTTCCCCCTTTAAAAAATTCATAGTAATCTAAAAGGACAAGGAAAAAAGTAAATACATTATTCACTAGAGAACGTATTTTGTTATCCTGAATAAACAGCATCAGTACTCAAAGCCTGTCTAGAACAGCAGGAAAAGGAAGCTCACAGAATAACAGGTGTTTATGCACTGCTTTTAAAAAGAAAATTGTAATGTGTCATGAATCTGAATAAGGTGGTCTTGTTTTGTTTGGTGTTGTTTTTTTCTTTCTAATATAATCTTAAAAATTTCAGTTCATGTTTGAATTTGGAAGTTTTGTAAGATACTGTTTTGCAGTTCTTCAGTCGGAATTAACGCTGTCACGTTGTGATGTGTGAGGTTAAAACTCCCTTTTATTTTAATGCACCAGTCTGAGAAACTGCAGTGTTCAGGAGTTGATTCATGAGATGCTCGTACATCACTGGGGGCAGCGGCATCTGGTAGGAATGCAAGGCAGATGGATAAGGCTGGTAACAGTTTCAAACATGTAATTTTAATCTGCTGCCACAAGCCTGCAGAGGCCCTAAATGACTTATGCCTTGCCTAACCATACCAAGATAGGCAGAGGGGTCTAACTTGTTTTGTGTTAAAGAAATAGTAATAGAATGTAGTTTATATTGGCACAGACTGGATGGGGGCAGGGGCAAACAATTACTCCAGGAAAGATGCTAAAGCAGCATATCCACCCTCACCTGGCACAACTATATTATTGAAGAATAGTTATAAAAAGCAAAACAATCACTCATGTTTGCAGAAAGTGTTTTTTTCCATGATGTTTAATACAGTTGTTTTTGACACAGTGGAAAAATCATGGAGCTTTTTACAGGGCTGCTGACTAAGTCTTTACACATTTGAAAAGCACCATAAGCACTGAGATCCGATTGAAGTTTACCCAAGCTGATCCAAATAAAGCCTGTGGCTTTTTTTCTTCTTCAAACACTTGCTTAAAATCTTCAGGATTTTTGTGTTTTAAAAAGTAAGCTTTTTCAAATATACTTGCAGTCAAAATGCAAGCATGAAATCTCAGCACAAGGCCTGTTTTCACAGTTCTGGTGTGCAGGTATGATATGTATCTCTACAACTGCACTGACTATTGCAGGTATAGAAGAGTAATAACAGGTAGAAAGTTGTATCATATTGCAAAAAAAAATCTTTGTTGGAATGGCACTGTATTCCTGACACAATCACTGTGTTCAATCCCTTTACACGTATATTATTGAGATAGATAGATAGAGCGCTGGTCAAGTAGAATAACCTCCCTTTTACCCTCCATGACTTACCACATATTGAAAGTCTCAGGTGAAAAATAAAATTATGCCATTGTGCTCCTCCTACAACACCCACATTTGTGCACAACTCAGACCTCAACACGGAGGTCTCAGACAACCTTAATTATAATTAATTGTCATTGCATTTGATATCTGAATATTTTCCCTAGCAGACTTGCTCCAAGAATATCTGCACCTTGAAGTAGTAAGCCCCATGACTTTCACTACAGGCCAGAAAGTTGCTTCATTTAATATGAAATCAGGAATATGAAAGAAGTCTTCTAGAAGTAGGAAAGAAGCCTTTTTGCCTCTAGGTACAGATAATATTGTTAGATACCAGAAAAAAAACAGTACATGCACTTGCATACACACCTGTGCTGGTGTAGAAATTGCTACTACTGCTGGAATACGTAAACTACAACAAGTGAAATGATGCAGCTCCTTCCTTATGAAAACAGCTTAAATCAGTGCATGCTTCCTGCTATACCCAATGCATACCAAGTAAAACCCATCCCTTGCCTTCTGCATTTAGCTGTGTTGTCACTTACATTTCATTGCCTAAGCAAACTACAACTAAAGATGCATTTTAATCCCATCAATGTATATTAAATGCAGCTAATATAACTGTCATTTTTGCAGTCTGGAGCAGAAAATGTTTATTCATCAAAACAGACACTACTTTTGTCTCGCATTTGTGACTAGTTGATGGCAATAGCACTTCAACTCCATTAAAGAGAAGAGGGCCAAGAACAAGTGTGTCAGTTAAAAGCCGTTACTAGAAGCAAAACTCCAGAATTCAGTTGAACTGCTCCTACCCCGTTTCCCCCAAAATAAGACCTACCCCAAAAATAAGCCCTAGCATAACTTTCCAGGATTTGAGGATGCTCAAAATATAAGCCCTACTCCAAAAATAAGCCCTAGTTACAGTTCGTAAAAGAAAGACAATTTAAATAGTGTCTAGGCAGCTATACATAAAAAAAAGCACCTTTTGGAGCAAAAATTAATATAAGACCCTGTCTTATTTTCAGGGAAACAGGGTAGTTCTGGATTCTGTGATGCTGTTACAGCAGATGGGAAAGTCCATAGCAGTGTCTCATGCAAATTTAAAATAGGGAGATTTAATAAACGAAACATACTTCAAAAAAATCCATTAGTAGCCCAGTCTTATTTCTGATAGTTGATTCAATTTATTCGGTGATATCTTATTTTCCGTTCTCTGCATACAGAATACTTAGTAATATAAATGGTGTAGAAGTGTGCTATCACTATAGCCTAAGGATAAGGGAGGTAAAACTTCCAGGGAGAAGTTATATCCTTTTAATAAGTCAAGTGATACAGGTGGAAAGAGACTTGTTTTCAAACATACAAGACCTTTATCAATGATACTCCAGAAGTGCTGGCTACCCTTCCCACTCAATGTTTCTAATTGATTAGTATAATTGGGTCATACCTACAACCATTTTTCTCAGCTCAATTTAGACTGATACAAATTTTTATCTGTACCAGAACAAATTAAGTACTTGTGCAGCCAAAACCTTGTCTGTTTTTTAGGGCTATAATCACTTGTCTTAAGATTATTCTTCTCTCAGACAATAACTCTCTGCAAAAACTGCCGCACCATAGCACACATTTAGTCTCAGTTATTGTCTGGGAGAAGTTGATTTTGACAAAAGAAGAGAACAACAAGACTCTTGGTATCCACAGCAGCAAGGGCCTGTAAGATATGCAGCAAACAGTACATTTCTGGTCAGAAAACAGGAGCCTTAATGTTTAGATACAACTACCAGCCTTGCTTTATATTCAAAAGAAGGCCTTATCTCTTGGTGCTATTTCTTCTGGCTGTCTCAAAAGAAATCAACAGATGATGCTGTGTTAATCTCTGCACTTTATTCACATTTTCACGCTCTCTTTATAAATGAGGAAATATGTTGTTGCTTTTCCTTAAGGGAAAGCTTGAACTCAGAGGCAGTTCTGCAGCAGGTGAATTCTTGCCTGATACTGTGGCTGTAACAAAATCTCTGCCCCACTGGGTGGCCTGGATCTCCTAGATAGCAACCCATAAGTCCAGCTCCTCTTGAGATGTCCTCCTGGACTTACTGGGAAGTCCAAGAAGCCAAAACTGGACCACAAAGCAGATGAACATTTAAGCCAAGAAACAGCACTATCAGGATGGGGTTTACTGCACATGGACAAGTGCACCAAACACGTGCTTGTGACCTCAAGGAACGGAGTAAGGGCATGAGAGTGTTGCTAACAATCAGTATTGAATAAGATGTCTATTCCCATCACTGTCAAATCTAAATTTGATCCAAAATTCAATCCCAAATAGAAAACTTTCTAGGTGCAAAATTATGTGCTCCTATTGCCTCAGAAAAGGAAGCAATGATTTATATGAGAATGCTTGCAGCTAAACATAACTCCTAGTTAGATGACTAATTTCATAGTGGAACATCTCCTTAAGGGTTGGAGGAAAAGGAAGGTAGACCTCTGGACAGGAGTTCTGTTGTTCACTCTAATTGCCTCAGTTCTTCATCTGCAAAATGAAGTTAATATCACACTTCCAAGAATCATTGTGCAAATTACATTAAAGATACTAGGGAAATCTGATAGCTCTGGATCTTCTGGGGGCTTCATAATGCATCTGAAAAATAGTACAATAGTACTATTTGACTACATGAATGTCTTGTCTAGAGGGGTCAGTGTTTTTGCATGTTAATCATGTAATAAGAGTTCTCACTATTGATATGAGTCTTTGATCATCTTTGTTTCTTACTGACAGTATGTAGACTGCAGGTGCTGAAGTTATACAACAAGAAGTGGAAATGAACCTGTATAATTGTAAGTTTGCATTTTCCAAAACCCATTAAAGCTCTGCTTGCTGAACTGTCAGGAGCTGAGGATGCTTCAGCAGCAGCCTGCTCAGCCATGAGTGGTGATGGTTGAGCCAGGAGTTCCCTGTATGGCTCAGTACCCATCTGGACTGGTCACACTGGAAGCAATGGTGTGTTTCCCAGCAGCAAGCTACAGCCAGCCATCTGTAGTGAGACAGGTCACCACAACACATTGCCCAAGTTCCAGATATGGGCACAGGGGAAGCAAATGGGACCTGCAGGAGACTCTCCTGTCACACCCTGTTTCTAAAGCTTTAGCAGCAATTAGATTATTTCATCCTTGACCACAAGCGTGAAATTAACTCTAGATCCAAATACCCTAAACAGCCAACTCAAGGATTTTGGGCACATGTTGAAACCCCATGATGTGCACTGGCAAATGACTGTACTTGTACAAATACACCTGCAAACAGCTGCTGGTATGGCCACAGGAGCAAGTTAGATATAGGCAAGATTCAGCCCAGAGCATGCGGCAAAACTGTACCAGATGCTCTGAGCCAGCTCATCTCCAGTTTACATCCACAGGTTTGGCCTTTGCATCTGCTACAATCAATTCTCAGCAAATGTGTCTTTGGAATAATTTGCTGCAGTTCATACCTACATAAACTGTATCACCCCATCTTCACAAGTTGCAATTAAAAGCTGATTTGCTTTCATTAAAGGTCCTTTCTTCATTCTTGTGATAATCCATATTATCATTTGTGACCATTATTAATCACAGCCATATGGAACAGCTAGTGGAGAAAGAGCCAGTGATATGAAAATGCATTTACAGTAAATTTTCTCATGTGGAGATCCCCGAGGTGCACTTTGTGATGTTCTGACAAACAGACCAAAAGGCCACCAAATGAATTTAAGTTCTACTGAGGACAAAGTTTCCTTCAACCTCCCATCTCTTCCTCTCCCATCACCCTTATTCCTCCTCTAAAGTCCTGATTCTGCCTCCAGTCTGGTCCTGCAGCATCTCAACACTAAGCCAGCTATGAACACATCCCAGTTTGGAAATGGGTTGGTACTTATAGCATTGGGCTTAGCCACTCTGAGATAGTATTGGCTGCCCTGCTGAAAAGCTGATTTAGTTTGCAGTGTTTCTTTATACACTCTGCAGATGTTGCCTCTTTGTCCCTCAGTCCCTTTACAGACTGTTGATAAATACTTCAGAAATCTCATCACTAAAATCCCCCACTGATCCTAGTATTGACCCCAGTTTCTAATCCACAGCATAACTTTGCCTCTCACCTCACGTTTGTTTCCTAAGCAGCTACAGAGTGGTTATTGATGTAGTGTGACAGCAGCATTCATGTACAAGGAAAGTGCTCCGAGCATAAACAGTTCAGCATATGCTGAGGTAGAGCTGCTTCCACCCCAAGAGGTCTGGGACAATTTTACTCTGTCAATATACTGCACTTGCCTCTAATATCTCAGATCCTTCTACACACACAAAAAAAATATGCTGCATTAAGCTTAGCCAAGAGGGTTGGGGAAACTACCCTACTCAGCTCAAGTACTATGCCTGTGCTCACAATCCTGACCTCACATGCTGGTATTTACCTTGCATTCATGCCTTATTCATGTTTCCCATGTCCTGGCAGAGACATTTTTACTTTCAACTTAAGCCCAGCTGGATAACTAGGAGGTGTTTTCCTTTTCCTAGTCTAGGTCAAATGTAGAATAGAAACATCATATCCTAAAGCTGGTGAGTCACCAAAGAACACGTGAGACCTTGGCCCAGTTTTTACCAGGTTGCATGGGTCTAAAAAAATGTAACATCACTGTTATGTCATGAGATGTTTTGAAGCTGTTTCTGCAGTGCCCACAGCCATATTTCTGAATATAGATTTTTACCTTCCAAGTTTAGAGATGCAATAGCTGTGCAATCCAGTGACTACACATGCAAATATAATGGGTAATGAATGCAGTTTCTAATACAGGTCTAAACTTATATTGTATACTGAATTCTTCTCTATGAAGTAATTATTGCAGAAGGTCAGGCCTCTGAAATGAGAACCTTTTTTACAAGTTCTTCTCTTGCCCAGAATTACTCAGCACCTGCCAAATTCAGCAGGAAACCTTCCACTGATGTTAATGGGCTTTGGATAAAGTCCTCAGTAACCATACTGCATGTGTTTGCTGAAGATCAATTTTAATCGTATTTGGGGAAAAAAATAAAAGCAAATATTTAATTAACAATAGTCATTTTAAGTAAGAGGCAAATGGCAATGTCTCCCCACAGAAGATAACCGAAGTACAATTATATTCATGATTTAGAACAGACCCATTGCTGGATTCTGAAGCAGCAATGCAAGCTTTACAACTCTGCAGCATTTAATAACACAACAGGTTTTCATACAATGAGCTGCTCTGACATAGGCAAAGGGCTGTTTTAGCAACAGTCACTGACATAGACAATGTAACACAAAGGGAATTCTCACCTACCCCTTTCAGGAAGTTTTAAATTGCCTTTGTATTTTGAGCATTTCACAGCTAAAAAAAAGCTATAGAATCTGGTCTATAGGCTAGATGGAACCTATTAATTGCCCGCCCTCACCTTTTTTTTCAATATAGCAATAGGGATATTTTAACAGTTCAGAGAAAGTTGAGAAGAGAGGAACAAAGACTTTGTTAGGTGTTGTGGACAAGGTCAGACGTCTAGTTCTGAAGACCTAGCGAAAACAAAAGCTGAAACAGATAGTTTATTTCTCTTTTCTCCTTCCTCAAGTCATTTTTATGAACTTTTCATTTTTGGATGTAGCTGGAGCTTAAAGAAAGAAAGAAATATGGAGCTGGAAGAGGCAATGCTGCCAGAAGGATAAGTAATAAATCAGAGGAGAAAAGTTCTCCTTGCAAGCTTGCCAGAAATTACCAAAAGGAAAATCTATTCCAAAACTGGGTTGCATGGGTCTGACACCACTTGCTAATACAAAGTGTTAATGTCCTTTACAGGAAGATTAACATATCTGTCTAGGCAAATGGCAATGGATCCTATTAGCTGCATTTACAGTAGCCTCAGCTCCTGACATTATAGAGCTTTAAGAGAATATTTTCCTTATTTTGGAAATGCCTTCAAGCAACTCTTCTAGAAAGTAGTTGTTTCTACTCTATTATATATAATTCTGCTCCTAGAGGTAACTGATTTTTTTTTTTAAATCGCCAGCTGAAAAGTTACCTGTGTTTTAGTGACTGTGGCTTTAAGTCCTGGAAATATTTGATGTCTGTTTAATGCTGTCCAACCAAGCTACACCAGAGAGCCCCTACAGTGTCCTAAGTGGATTTCTTCTAAATCTTTGGGACCTAGATACCTTCAGCTATAACAAAAGTATTTGCAGTGATGACTTAAAAGCAGGTGTTTTCTACCCATAAAGAAGTTTCATTCAGATTTTTCTTTCTATCTGTTAAAGGTTGACTGTCTGCTGCATCCTATTAATCAGAACACTAAAAAGACCCATCAGCTATGTTGATCCAAGTATCTTTTCAAAGTCTATTACTTTCCATTTATCTGCTCAAAGAGGAAGATAATTCCCTTTGGCCTGCATGGAGCAAACATAGATCACTCAGACTGTAAAACAAAATATGAACCTCCAAAGCTCAACTTTTCTTCCATACTCATTAGTTTTTGAGTGTTTAGAAGGTCACCTGAGGCAGAATCTCAATATGGATTTTAGACCTTGATTAAAAAAATATTCTAGTGTTAAAGTTAAGCAGAAGCTGAGAAGAGTCAGAGAGCTGACTGCAAAGCACCTTTGAATATAAATTCCTCAGAGCAGAAACCATCATTTACTATATAATGCCACATTGCTAGCCCAATGGGACTGAACTTTGTTGACCTCCAGATATTATGGTAATATATGCACTTTTTTAAAAGTCTGGAAATAAGGTTGACTAAATTCTGCAGAGCGAGAAGTCTCTGCTGTATGTTCGAACAGCATTCAGTACATTGGGGTCCCCAGTGCCCTATCCATACAAGTGATACAAGACAAAAAGACTTCCCTAGACATGCCAAAGCAGTGTCAGGAGTCTGTCACATGCCTCGGGGTATCATAATTTTATCAGACCAGGTTCTGCTGCCAGTGGCATGCGAGATAGTTACGCATCACATCATTTTTAGTCTCCTTTAATTCTACAGCACAAGTAAACAGTTGTGACCTGCTGTGGGGCTTGGAGGGGCTTTTGAGTACAGGTTTCAACACACTCTAGACTTGCAAGCGGAAGCTTCAACTTGTGCCACCCCATCACTGCAAGCAATGAGATAACAACAGCTGACCTCCCATGGGAAAAAGGATAGAAGGACCTCTCAGACCTGTCCCAGCCCTATTATTTAAGTCTTGGCTCTCTAGCTAATAGATTCTTATCTCCCTCTGGTGTTGCTCTCAAGTGTTAATAATTTTAAAGACAGATGAAGATGAATAAATCCAAGTTCTAGCTTAATTTGGAAGACTACAGGTAGATTAAAATGTATACCCTCTTCTCAGCAGTGGAAGGATATAGCCAAAAGACGACATAGGTGCCCTCTTTCTTCTCCTTTAATCCATTTTCAGACATTCAGAATTCAGTTTCCCCAGCTGCTGATACTGTAAAAATGTTGCTTGGCAACATGGTAACGGGGGGCAGGGGGGTGGAAATAATCAAAAACATTAGGAGTTTTTGTCCTTAGAAATGTATGAGTTCAGCACATCCAGCCTCCTACAGATCCCTTTTAGAGGAAGAGAGGCACAACGATTTCCCCCTCCATGCACTAGTTCCAGCAGCCTTTAAAGCAAAGCATTCGAAATGGGCCAGGAGAAGAGGTGCCCTTAGATGCTGAAGGGGCAGCCAGACCTCCACCAGGGAGTTGTAGGTAGTGTGTGTCAGCTCTGTTCCCCCACCTGATACTGAATGTTCATCTAACATCTCAGACACGACACCTGCAGACAGGGCACTGTCCTGCACAGGAGGATGTTACATCTTCTCCAAAGGGTTTTGCAATAACGTCCCAGGGTGCAGTGATTAGGTCTACCTCTTCTCCACTCCCAATAATCAGATGCTCACTAGCACTGATACGATCAATCTGCTTGCAAACGTGGCAGTATCAAGGCAGAGGAGCAGATGCAGGCTGCTGAAGACCTGGCAAATCCAGAGACTTCACTTTCCAAAGCAAGCCTAAGTTACACTACCTTGATATCAGACTACTGTGAACAGCCACACAAGGAAGGGACCACCGGTTAATTAACTCAGTGAATACTCACTGAAGTCAACATTCACATGAAACCTTCCATTGTAAGATCCATAGATAATAGTTTTAAGTTTGCTGCTTTTCTCCCCCTTTCCTCTTGCATGGGAATTTCTTTGTTATTACACTTCTGACCTCCACAGAGCTATTTCTGATTTACACTGCTGAATCATGGTTACACATGTGTATCATCCATAAGCCAGAACACAGCCTTACATCTGGATAAGATGTTCTTGTTTGTTCAAGGCAAAGAGTAAGCAAATAAGTTCCTGCAAACACAGAGCACAAGTTGCAATATTTTTAAAGCAAGATCCTAAAGGGCATCTATTTTTATTTAGCTGGAGGTAAACAATTTACCACAGAGAGCTGTTGTGATGGCAGCACAGAGACCCTTCAGCATTGCATGACACCTTTTCTGTTGATATTAATGCAGAGATAAGAAATCTCAGATAAGAACACTGTCAAAAGGCCTGCCAAGTTTGAGTTGTACATGTTGAGTCCTACAGTTACCAAAACAGGGGGAAATACACTAGAAAGAACAGACTGTAAAAGTGGGAGATTCTAGAGTAAATCCCATACAGTATCACATATGCATATAAACAGGAATACACTGAAGTAATGCATGCCTGTTTCTGATTACAGAGTGGTGAAGAACAGCTCCCCTGGAAGGCAGTGAAGAATCTCACCAAATCAGTATAGACTTGGGAAGTCCTCGAGCACCATGTAGGTAAGGAAACACTCCTCCAAAAGACTGCTGGTAATCTGTGAACTCAAACTCCTGCTGCAATGCCAATTTAATTAACATGCTTAACTGCTCAGAAATCTCAGATTATTCACTGGAGTGGCAGCCTTTTCTCACTGCTAACTGTGTTACTTTACAGTCAACGAGAAGGAGATGAATGAGTACAGTAGCCCCATCTTTTCCTGCTGAAGGAGGAGAGTCACACCAAGTAATCTGACTTTGACATGTTGTCTTGTTTTCACAGGTTTAGTTTATATAAATAAACATGTGAGCTACTGAAAGCTAATGAGTTGGATGGCAGCAAAACAAAGTCCTCCAGTGGCTGCTCATGGCACAGCCACTTGGCAGAACTTGGAGCAGCCATCTGACACAGCAAAGCTCAGTTTACCTTCCAAAGCACCACATAGTCAGTCAGTGCCATGCATGCTCCATGCCTGGACAAGATCCTTGTGTGTGAACACTCCCCAGAGGCTCTGATCAAACAGAAAAGCTCCCTAGTTGAACAGCCGCTATACAAACCTTTTTCTTGTTTGACCAACGCGATAGAAATACAATGGCAATATTGCTGGTATAGACAGAGCCCAAGGTTAAAGCAAAAAAAACTCAAGACACTTAAAGGATGACAACATTCTTTCTAAAGAGCCTGATACTCCCAGATTAGCTCATCTGTTTATACTGAGGCTGATGCAGCCAGAAGAGAGACTATCAGCAGCATAAAAAGGTGCTGAGGTCCTTGGGGTCCTCTGTGCTTTGAGAAGAGGCCTCCAGCTATGCCAAGGGACACGCTTGCACTTTCTTTGCCTGTGGAGATGGTGAGTTTGGACTTGAGGGCAGCCTTAGGGCTCTTCTGCAAGTGCAATCTAAATATAAACTTGCACCCATGAATTCATTAGAAGCTTCAATGTTGATTTCAACCTTAAATGTCAATGCAAGATTAAATGTTCAAGTCAGTAGCGATAGCCTGTATCTCCTGGAGATAAGGCATCTAATTACCTCAATTTAATTGCAGTGTCAATTAGCTTCTGTACCTATGCATAAGGGGCAAAGGAGAGCTAAAGGCAGCCACAAAGCTACTGACTCCATCTCATCAGCACCCTTAATCCAGCACTTCTCAAAGGAAGGAGGTACACTCTGCCCTGCCTGGTGAATATGCACCTGGGACACTCCTGCTGCTAGACTGCCTTAGCCCCAGGGAAGTCCAGTCATTTTATTTCACTAACAAATCAAAGTATGGATCAACTATAGAAAATTTAAGCAGACCCTTCCCCCATTTGCTCAGTGTCTTTATTGAAAATATTGGTAGAGAAAAGCTTGGGTTTTAATCCCATATTGGAAGACAAATTATCATTTCAGCACAAAGCTGACAAAAGGTCTTAAGTAGTGTCTTCAGGACTTTTCATATGAACTCCAAAACACCCTTGCACAAGTGTAGTGGTGCTTTTAATCTAATTGACATTTCTTGAGGATTTTTTCCAGGTTGCTCTCCCATTCATAGTGGGAAAAATTACCACTCTTATTGGCTATTTAGGAATGGACCAAACCAGGATAATCCACCAGTGCCTCCACACCACCCCCCATGCCCAAGGGGAAGCTGTTTCCTCCCAGACTGAACACTGAATCAAAGCAACATCTGCAAATCAATGTTCCAAAACAGGGAGGGAAAATAGAATTCTAGAAAGCTTCTATATATTGCGTAGCATTCATATATTTGTAATTTAATTCCTCTTGACCAAACCCACTGAAGCCGGTGAGTTCGGAGGCATAATTTGGAGACAACAGTAACATACATGCAACTGAGGTCTGACTTGATCTTTACAGTCTGTATTACCATTACAATGTTGCATTATGAGAAGCTGAGAAAGTCTAAACTGAAATCATTGAGCAAAGTGGTCTGTACTTTAGAGCTCTATTGCTCAGAGAAATCACATTTAAAAATAAAATTCAGCTCTGAAAAGCTCAAGTTTTCAGCTCTTTATCCCCTGTAGGAATTAGCTTATCAAATTGCTCAGTGTTTTAAATAAGTATGTGAATAACAAATCATTCTCTTCGGTTGTTATTAGTCCAATTGAATGGCAAATAATTGCTAATGTTTCTTATTCTTTTCAGAGTGTAAAGCGTGGCAGAGGTAGCAGAGGACATCATCACAGAAAGGGAACAAGACACTTTGGTGTTCCGGATGAGGGAAACAGCCATGCAGAGGCACAGACTCAACATTATTCTGCATGTGGATTTTGCAGTTTGCCTAAGAAGGCAAGTCTTCCCCTCTCCCCCAGTTACAGCCCTGCACTACAACCAATGTTGCATTGCGGTTGCCTGTAACAGAGCAGGTTTTGCTTGTTAACTAACTAACCACAACCTAGAAAACAGTGGGTTTGCAACATGATTAACCCTGCAATGATACATTCTGCCAAAGGAACATCCACATTTTACAGTCCATGGCAACTTTTTTGAAGAGTGAGTTACTAAGTCACCTATCCAGTGTTAAACACCATGGATACACAGTTAACACTCATTCACATGTTATTTTCACTAGAAATCCTTGACCTTAGAACACTTTCTTATTACTAGCTGCAGGATTTTTTTTTTTTTTTAAAAAAAGCAGCTCACTTTTCAAAACTTTGCCATTCAAAACCCATACAGGTAGCAGACAAACCAATTTAGGCATATATTTTGAAGCTGCAAAAGGTGATTACTCTACCTTATGATAGTCTGGGCATAATGTATAATTAGAACTAAAGGTTTTCCTCAAGGAGGAAAAGAGACTAAGAAAGAACCAGGGATTGCTTTGAAGCTACTATATAAAGTGTAGCTGCTTTTAATTCAGCCATCAACAGAACCTCCCATCAATTTCAGTCCTATTAATGGATGCTACTAAACCATTTATAACAAGATATTTTCAACACTAATAACTGCAACAATAGTGGTCTATGTTTAAAGTTTTACATACTCTGTTCAGCTGACAAAATACTCAGAGTGGTGACTAACCTATATGCTTAATAAACACACACCATCCAATCATCAGGATATTCGTTCTTCTGGGCTCATCTGAATAAACCAAGGATATTTCTGTACCACCATCTGTTTTGCTTCTTATTTTATTATTGCAGTTCAATCACTGCACTAAGATAGAAATACTCTAGGTGTAGCACAGAAGTCCTGATGCAGTTTCAGATACACATTTCATAATAAAGTACACAAGAAAAATATTCCATATTGTCAAACCATGTCCAGTGAACCTTACACTGCTCCTGCCTTCTGTCCAGAGGCAACGTCAATAAGAACTGATTGCAGGAGTGTTTCAGTTCCTTTTCCTAGAAATATAAACAGTTTTGCTCCTTTGCTTTTGTACAGAGTTAGAAGTATCCAGTTTCAGTGTATACATTATTGTAACTTAAGGCATGATACCGGTGAGCTCTGGCTTCTCTTTAATTACTATTTGCAGTGCTGGGAAATCCTCTTTGGCAACCCTCTCTTTGCTAGGGCAGGACCCCGCAGCAAGCAGAAAAGAAGTAGGGAAACAAAATGTTCCTAGATGCCAAAGTTGCAAAGTCATTGTAAACAGTTGTCAGCTGAAGAGTTTTGAACAGATTTCCTTCTATTTACTATGTACCATGCAGCACAAGTTTCCTTTGGGAAGCTCTAGTTTTTTTTATTACCCTTATCTACCACCACAGCCTACACAAAACCTTGAAAAGATCAGTGCCCCAGTCTCCACAGAAGAGTATGCAAAGACACTTTGCCTAAATAGTAACACTATGAGGTTTAAAATGCTTCCAGGAGTTCTGAGAAAGCATTTATGCAAAGCGTGAATTGAGAAACCCTGTCTGCTAATGCTCTAGTGACAAGGAGCAGATTATAGCTGTAGATAAAACCCTCTTGCCAATTGCTGTTGACAGCAATCATGGCCAAGTTCAAATAGCCAGAGGAACTCTTAAAATGAACAATGCCATGTAGCTGACCCCTAGCAGAAGATCCCTGAGAAAGTCAAATTATTTTCTGAGTACCCAGCATAAAGAGACACGCCCCATCTTTCAAAACAGAGAATCAAGTTTTGAAGTGAGGCAAGCTCCAGAAGAAAATAAAACATCAACTTGTGACAACAGACTGGACATGCAAATCTGACAAAACTCCCAGCAACCATTCTGACTATCCATTTCCTAAGTAAAGCATATCACCTCCTCAATCCTCCACAATTCCGGCACAGTGTGAAGCCCAGAACAGTCCTCAGGCGGTTTCTCTGCACAAACTCAAAGTAACAGATTTGCTTGGAGAATCCACTACCTACTTCAGTGACGCCAATTCTATCTCCATTAGCCAGAGAACATTTCTACATGTCACTTCTTTTCTGCAAAAAGCCCCTTTAAGCTGTCGGTTCACTGCTATCTGTCAAGGAAGCCACTCTGTGGCATCACCTGGAAAAGCAATTCAGCATCGCAGCAGCCCCAAGGAAAGATCCCACCCACCCAGAGCTCTGAGAAGCAAGATCCACTCAAAGTTGGATGCTCTTCTCCCGCTTCTCCTGAGCTTGACTCCACTAATGAAATAACTTTTCAGACAGGTCTTTACTAATTTTTGCCAGCTTGAGAAGTTACATGGAGGGGAGTTTTGTAGTTAGAAGAGCTGTAACAGAGTGATCAAACTTTGTGACAGAACTGCATGTTGCTGATATGATTTCTTATTTCAATGAATCAAATGAAGAGTAGTGAGAGTCCTAAACTGCATCTATATGACAGAAATAGACTACAGGCAGACCTGGGACCTCTACCAGCTCAGGAGCAAACATGGCACAAGTTAAAACCAGGTAGTGACATTACTGTGGCACCTAGCTGGTATTCAGCAAGCCCTACTAAGAACAATAAGCATCACCCTAACACAATGTGGCTTTGAGCTTGCCCAGCCCATGCCCTGAGCCAGTATGTGCTCCCAGGGAGCTATACTGGTACAATACTGCAGAATGACAACAAAGCCTTAAGTGAAAGTGTGACAGATGCATGATGGCCCTGGAGGAGCTGTTGGTAGGACACTTAAAGCCTTCCTTATCCACTCTCTTCCGTTCAACAGAAGAGTGGACTCACTTTCCAGGGCTGCAAGTTAATATGAGAAATGTGCTTTTTAAGATGCACAAACAGCTCAAAAAAAAAAAAATCTTAATTTTGGTTTTGAAAATTTTTCCCCAGAATGGCAAAAAAAAGGTTTTGAGTAAAAGAATGAAGTTCTTAATATAAAACTTTAATAAAGAACAAGAATATCTATTTCATCTCTCCAAGGTATCTACAGCATTACATAGAAAGGGATTTTAATAGCTATTAGCTGACTAGTTTCATTGTAGTTTGAGAGACTCATTACAGTGCTCTACGATTATTGCCAACTCATACTAAATTATTGGCTTGTCTAAAACTGAGATGTAAACAGCACTTAGGAGACAAAGACCTGCCAGTGTAAAGCTAATACAAGACCAATAACTTGCCAGTCTATAAAACAGCACAGTCAAATGCACGTCCACTCGCCAGCATCAGCCTTTCCAGATCACTTCACCTTCCATTCAAGCAGCAGGATGAATCAGAAGTCTTGCATGGGTGTGGTTGAGGGCTGTGATCTGACACTACATTGCTCAAAGCAGCACATAATGTAGAAGTATTCCTCAATCCTGATGTCAACATGCATTTACATCCCAAACCCCCCCTCTTATCCCCCCAGCACCAGTTGCAGTCTCACAGCCCAGCTGAGGAACAAAAACCATTACAAGAAAGGGAATGGACAACTGACCAGTGGAGCTGGTGAAAGGGAGGGTGGAGGCACATTCTTGCAAGCTGGCACTATTACCTATATGTCATGAAATCACACCTGCTTTCTGAGCAAAACTCTAGCAGAGTACACCATTGGGTTATTTTCAGCTTTTTGGCTATGAGCTACACACTACCTTGAGGGAAAGCCCATCTGCCCCTCCTCAATGACCTGCAGAGAGCCAGTCAAAACAAGTCACCTGCAGCTTTCCTGGTAGCTATCAAGGGAGCTGCAGTTGATATTTTGGGCAACAGGAATTCAAGGCTAGGTTGAAGTAAGAGACAATGAAGTCAGTTTTTCAGCAGTGCTGGAAAAATACAGGATGGCTTATGCCATGCCACAGCTGGAGCCAAAGTGATATGCAATAAAACAACCAGAGCAGATGACTGAAATAAAGCAATATAAACAACTCAGCAAGAACACCCCATGCCACCCTGGGGCAACCTGATGCTTTAGTTTTGTCAAAACCAATATTTATTAGGTAAAAAACCAAAAAAACAAAAAAACCCCCCACAACCCACAAAAAACCAACAACAAAACAAAAAACCCAAACAAAGACATTCCTTCAAAACTTCTCCAACCAGGTACTCTGCCACACCACACACACCCCTGAGATTAGGTACCTTTGAGAAAGTAATTTCTTGCAGCAAAAAGGGCAAAGGAACTCTGACACCAGAGCAGGAAATCCCTGCAAACCCACCTGCCTCCCAGCTCTGCTAATTACCAACACCAGATGCAAGTCATTAACACCCCTCCAGCCACACAGCAGCTCAGAGCCCAGGTTTAAACACTCCTCAGATGGCCTTTACCACTTCCAGTCGAGCCACCAGACACCAAAGCAGCCCAGTTGCTACCTCCGCATCTCATCATCCCTCAGGGGACAGGCCAGCTGCCCAGTCCTCTCCACACAACCCACAGAGATGCTCCACAAATACTCCAACTCATTTATTTACAGAAAGCTAGTGAGCAGAGGGCTTAAGTTTGTACCACCTCAGGGTAACAGACTCCATCAGCCAGACCTTCAGTAATAAACTCATCATGTCTTACCTTGCAGTTTTAAGCAGGGCTGTCCTCATTCCTCCTGAGTGAGGATCAGCTTGCAGCAGGGATTTGCAGTGGGTCAGGACCCATATACAGGAGGGGCAGCAGAGCTAAGACAGGTACAGCTCTGCTTCTTGCCCTCCTGGAGCCTTATAAGCCTTCCCCAGCACCTCCCTCACCTCCTGCCTCCCTTCCACCACCTGTGCTGGGTTGAAGGATAACAAGCTCTTCACTTAACCCTTCATGTCAGGACTGACATATGCCCCCAGGGCAGCATTTTGCAGATGGTACCTGCCCACTGGAGAAGCAGCCTGCTCTGCCAAGCTGGATGCAGCAGCTTCTTGGCTTGCTGTCCTGCCCTGCCACCTCAGGACAAGTCTCTTGATCTCTTTGGTGACCCAGTGGGCAAAGTAATCTTGGGCCCAGAAAGCTAGGCACGTCAATAGCACAGGCAGAAAATATAACACACCTGGAAAAAAAAACACCCATTCATTTAGTGTGGTTACAAGGAACACCAAAGCCACCATAACTTCTGGTATCTCAGCTCTGCAGAATTCTTTCAGGGCAGAGCTCAGTCGCCAGCACAGAGCAAGGCTGTGGCTGTTAATCACAGTTTCTGTCTTGCACAGCCCAGGAGGGAAGGTTAAATGCCAGCAAGACCTTATCTTTTGCCCAGCAGCCATTTTGGGTCTCTGTGCAGGGTGTTAGCAACGTCATGATGAATAAGGGAGTGTTTCTCCTTGGCAAGCCTCTCCATCATGTTAAATGAAGACTTGACAGGCTTTGCTGAGCGTAACCTGCCCTGCATGTTGACTTCAGCAAGGAGAGAGCAGCAGCTTCACTTCCAGGGTCATGATTTCATGTTGGCAGTAGCAAAAACAGCAGCATGAGGACTTAGACAAAGGAAAGCAAAAAGGTGCAGAGTAGGTGGGATCCTATTGGAGAGATACACAAGTCTAGTGGGTAGGAAGAGGACTTTTTTGCATTATTAAGGGAAAAAATTAGGGTCTGATTCTCAATCTGAGTTTTGTTTCTGCTAATCTACTCCTTTCTTCTCACCATCTCACACCTTACAGGAAGCAGATCTTCTGGTGTATTTATTGTCTGAGTGTATTTCGTACAGATAACCACCCTCATTGACTCACTGTGTCTACTGCCCTCCAGATTAGGGGGGTACTAGCCAGGCTGGGGGTACTAACCAGGTCAGGGAAATGCTTGTATCACTTGGAAGGTACAGAGCGTGTAAGGGGACGATGGCTTCTAGAGAAAGGAATAAAGAATGAAAAATGTGCACTCAGAAATCAGCTGAGTTTCTGGACTGAAAGCCAGCTGCAGACACCTGACCTGCTCTGAGGGAGCATGGTGGGAGAGGGACATGGGTTAATGAACCCATTTGTTTCTTTTGTCTTTTTTTTTTTTTCCTATATTAATTCAAGTTAATGTTTCCAGATAGCCTGTTTAGGTTTCTGATATGCTCACAATTTAGGAAATGTTTAAACAGTTTCCAAAAAATCTCTAAAGCTTTATGTGAAAGTCCCACCATAACTCTTCTCGGGCCCCTCTCCCATATTCTCACCTTGGCCAGCACTGCTGCCTTCTCTCTTTGCTCCTCTTCCCTCCTTTCCCTCCTTACTGCTAGCAAAGTTAGTCAGTCAGCACCTACACAGTAAGTATAACTTGCTTCAGCTTTGGGAAATAGTATTCCAGGTGCTATTGTATTGTCCCTTCAATCCAAGTGTCGCAGAAGTTCATACCAAACCCTGTTACCCTTGCTGCTGTTCTCTTGACATCCTCCAAATATCTATTAGGCAGCCCTGATTCATGGAAGCTGAGCTAACAGTTAAACTGGTGGTATAATACAGTACAACATACTCATGAAGAGACTTGAATAATATTTGGCTTTGCAAATAATGGTTAACAGAAGACTTTTCGAGGCTATACGCAACTCAGGCTTTCTGCAGCCCTTTATAGATCCAGCCAAGGCTGTCCTGTGCTGTCTTGGTTCATGTGGTTTCTAACATGCAGCAGTACAGGAGATCTACGGTCAGTCATCACAATTACTTCACCTTCCACTTCTGTATCTCTTGTGGTGCCCAACATATGAAGTGTTCTTCATAAAACTGAACATACAATTTGTTCTAAATGTAGAAATCACACCTACAGGGGGATAAACAGCTTTCTGTCAGGTAGACAGAAGCTAATTTAAGACTTTCAATAAAATCGTATAGAAAAAAGGAAATAGGTTCTTATTAAAGCAGCAATAAGATAACAAAGAGGAAAGTTAAGTGATATAACCCATGTTGTTGTATAGACTATGTTGGTCACAGGTAAAGTTAAGAAATTAGTCCATCTCCCAGAGAATAATATCAATATTTGTAAATCAGTATTCCCATTGCTAATATGTTTGTGTGTCATCCAATTCTGTCATCGTTCCTCCCTTTTAAAATATTTCGATGATGTCTTAACTTTTCTAAATTCTTTCATAAGATTAGAATGGATAAGATACAATGCTGGTGAGTTGTGTTCTTCAGATAGTCTTTTTAATATTCATGACATAAAGCTGTTGAACTAGGAAGTTGATTATTATTCTATGGGAACAGAGACAGTTTGGACAGCTAGACTGGTACTGTTAGAAACAAAACAAAACCAAAGCAAAACAAAAAACCCATAGCAGCAAAACAAAGGCAAACTTTCGCTAGGTCAGCTCCTGTGCATCGCCTTGGGGAAAAGAGATACCTCTGTTGATTTTGCAATTTTTATTTCTCAGCTTGGTAAAAGGCATTTGGGAGGAAATTATGGATGTATTTACTTGGCGAAAGTTTCATTTTCAAACCACTCTGCCAACACAAGCTTTGCACAAAAGGTCTCTCAGGACCCCCTTTTGGTTCTCCTGTTCTGGGCGAGGAGAGTTCAGCAACCAGCTCTTCAGGATGGTGTGGAGGAGGATGATCAGACAAACAAAATCTCTCCTCATGTCTTAAGTTAGGAGAAGATTCCAAGCCTGGATACACTATTTCAGTTCATTGCTTGGCACTTTAATCGTAACCATGAACCGAGGTTGATGGCTTTGCATCCAAGATCTGTTCAGACTCAGTCAAATTCATCCATTTATGAACTTTACATTTGTGTTACTTCTTTTTTTCCACACTCATGGAATTAAAAAAAAAGGGCATTCCTATTTTTCATTGCTGCTCAGTGGTCAATATGGAAGTGTCAGTAAGGTGTCTAACAATACATTTTTTTTTAATTCTCCAGAGCATTTGATGTGTTGTACTTAGACTAACACACCAGTGCTGTCCCACATACCTGAGAACATTCCCATTATCTTGGGAATGCAGAAATGCTGACGAAGAACTGCAAAGAGTAAAGAGTACATGGGCATGTGAATGAATAACTCACAGACCCTCAGCAATGAATATCTGCTCCTCCCTGGCAGTTTACTGCTCTTTGAATTTTTCTCACTGGGTTCCACACTGGTACACTCCACTATGTCCTGACTGAGTTTTATGAGGCTTTGCCAGATGTTAGTTTTTCAAGAAGGATGCTCTAATTGTCCAGGGAATGGGGGCCGCAATGTCCTCATCAGCTTCTTGCACAGCAGAACTCAACACAATCATTGTTGCTGGTATCTGATTTAGTGCATGAGACCTCAATTCTCAACATATTATCAGTAGAGCATTTTAAAATGCTCAGCAATTCTGAGAAACCCTTCCAAAGGGATCTTTCCTTTTACCTGGCCCAGAGGTTTATGGGAGAAAGGATAGTACCTGCCAGCATCTCTTGAAACCTCAGAGCACTAGGATACTGCTGCAGCAGTAAGAAACCCTTTGCACATATCCTTCCCTGTATTCATTTATCTTCTTTATTTACTGCTTAGATATGAATTGATAGGTTTGTTGTGTGCAGTGTTTCTTTGGGGGGGCTGCTAATGCAGTAATGAAATAGGTGTCCTGTCTTGCCAACCAACAGTTATGTTCCCTCTGTCTCCTGTCCTCATCGCCTAAGGCACTGTCTCCGAGTCTCACAGAAATTGCTTGTCCAAGCCTGATGGTTTCATTCCTCTCTTTATGACCTGTAACACAGCTGTGCAGACACTGGAGAGACAGGTTGGCCCAGCAACGTTTTAGATAGTGGATTTAAAACCAAACCAACCAAAGAAAAAACCACACAAACAACAACAAACTCCAAAGACCAGGTGGTTGGAGAAGACAGAAGAGAAAGTGGACTTGAAATTTGCAGCCGAGCAGTTTGAGAGGGTTTGCCAGCTGCTGTGCACAGACCCAGTGGGACCAGCAGCACCAGCTGGCTTCACCAGCACATATAGCAGAGCAGAGGGAGGCAGAAAACGCAAGCCACAGCAAAGAAATGAAAAGCTAGACAGAGAAAAATGAAGTGAGTAGATGGGAGAGCTGTGGCACTCCAGTGTCCCCAGCAAATCCATCACAGTTTGCAGCTTTCTAGATGTTCACAATGTGGCCACGTGTTTGGAATTAAAACAGAACTGAGCCTCAGCTATGAGCCCTTGTCATGGGCAATTGGCACTAAGCACACAAGCTAATGTGAATTTCCTGCTCCTGGGTGGCTCAGAGGGTCCAGCATAAGCTCTGGATAAGATTGTGAAAGATCATGTAGACCTAATTAACTTTTGTATCATGGCAGGTTTATATGATTTAGAATATGTAAGAGAAAAGCATGCAAAAAATGATGCATGGGTTAGATCAGCTAGTAAAGATTCTGACGGTACCTCAGAGGACACCAGCTGTAAGAACAAATGAGCTTTCACAACTGGCCAGGCCTTGCTAGCCCCTTTCTCCAAACAGAAATGCATCAGTGCCTTGTTCCCTCTTTTTTCCTTGCTTTGCATGTTTCTACCTTTCAAATGTAACTTGGACATCACAGAAGCAGAATAGATGTTCAGTTTTACTCTCCACCACAGCACGGAGAAAAATTGGTGTTACATCAGGATTAATCTAGAGCACTACAGTGAAGAAAGACCTGAAATTTTCAGATCTATTTAAAATATGTGGGGTTTTTTAAGAACTTTGGATGCCATTTTTTTTAGTTATTATGGAAACTTCTAGGCAATCACTGCCTATTATCAGTGTCAGAGAGGGTTAAAATTATTCCAGTAAAATGAGAAATCTATAAATTCTACCATGTCTTGAAATGACATAAACGATGATAAACACTGAGTCCTTTCCCATCATTTTCTTTTTTATGCACTTCCCATTTCAAATGGCCCAAGGAAGAAAGTTGTGAAGTTATCATTCCTCAAAGTACTTTCAGCAAGCCCAAAATGGAAATCCTGTGACAAAGGCTGTGCCTGAAGTATGTCCAACTAGGAAGATTTTAGCTGAACAGTGAGGTTATTTTAAAGTGCTTATCCAAATTGAATCTGAAAACTTTTGGGTAGTTTTAGTACATCCTCGAAGCCTCACATTACAATGACACAAACATGACACGGTGCATCCCGCTGCCACCTTCCTGCTTGATTGATGATTAAAAAAGAAGCATCAAAGCTCTGTGACAGGTTTTGAATGTTGATTTCTGTAGGAACTTTCAGAGCAAATTCAAAGTCTGTGGGGAAAAAAAAAAAAACATTGAAAAAGCCTGTTAATTGAGATGTTCCCTAAAATGAGAGAGTTGTCCTTTTTTACCCCAACAATGGCCACTGTGAATGTAGCGTGTGCAGACTAGTGCTGTGAAGGTGGAGAAATGGTATTTTAGGTGTTCACATAGGAGCTAATCCCTGTCCTGCTGAAATCAGCAGCTCTGTTGAAGCTGATTGCCTCAGAAATTAAATTTAAGCCAAGGAACTCTGAGAATGTGTGTCCCATGTCTTAGCTGGGAGAAAAAACGGCACAGAGTGGGTGGACAAAGAGCGGATGTTTTGCTTTGTAATAAACAACAGCTAAATGAGAACATCTGTGGGCACCATGGGCTTGCGGATGATGCGGTGGCACAGGACAAGTGGCTGCTGGATGTCACTGGGACCCCGGAGAGCTTCTGGGCCAGGTCTGTGGATGAGGGAGAGGAGGAGGAGTCAGCATGGTTCAGTCCCCATCGCTTTGTTATTCCCTATCTCATTTTTTGTTATTCATTTGTGTCATTTCTGTGTTCTTTCGTCCTCCATGCTAATTTGTTATTCTATTATCTGTGGAGGTGGCTTCACAACACAATTAAGGAAGAGAAATCAACATTCCCAGCCTGCTGGGTTGTACTTGCTCTGTTAGCTGTCTTTTGAAAATCTGTATTTAATTAATATAGAACATTAGGATGCCATTTTGGAAGTTTGCAAGACTCTGTCTCAGATCCACTGAACTGTTTATTGATCTTTTAAGATTGCCTGCATTTGTAGTAATTTTTGATGCATTACATTTTGGATTTATGTCAAAACCAAAATAATAATGAAAGGACAAAAGGAGAAAAATATCCCAGATTTTCCTTTTTTTCTCTGAAAAGTAACAGATATTTACAAACTGCATGCTTTTTATTTTTATCAGAACAAGAGAGGAAATTTCCTAGGCACAAATAACAATAGATTGACCTTTGAATATTTCTTTGTCCTAGGGATTAATTTGTTCTGTTCAATTATGGGATTAGAATTCTTTACTGGGGCATTGTTATCGTTTTTTCTTTTCAGACATGTTCTACCGTTATGCTATGGAAATGACTGATTAAACTGATTCCCTGTGTATAATAAATGCTGCTCCTGCTTCTCAGGCGTTATTTGTGCTGGACATACTTGTCAGAAATTAGTGAAAAACCATATTGAAACTGAGAGCCATACTATTTGAACTATTTGAGACTATAAAACCAAGATCTTAAACTAATTAATGAGAATGCAGTGACCCAAGGTTTTCTTTCCCTTTTTTTTCACAGCCAGTGAGCAGATAGCCTTGCAGTACATTAAAAATACCTACTTTGAGGTTAGGAGAGGACTTCATAGTAGTTGCTCCATTTACCATTGTCTCTAGGACTAGTGCCAAATTGCTGCTCCTGTGCTCCTGGGGTAGCTCAGGCTTCCCCACACCGACCCACTTCTGGACTTCACATGGGAACTCAGAGGGAAATCTTCTTTAACGGAGTCGTGACCACAGAGACGGGCACTGCCAGTCAGGTGAGGAGCTTGGGTCACTGCCATGCCAGCATGATGGCAAACCCAACACCTGAAACTGAAAGACTCTTCACTCTTCTCAATCACTCTTGTGTTTTTAACAGCCAGCCTCAAAGCAGATTTCATAGGAAATCAGGGCATCAAGCCAAGACTATTTAGAATGTAAATACAGTAGTGTTTCTTTTCCACTGCTTTCTGATTGCCTTTGCCCTCTGAGAAGACACCTGATGTGAAGAGGGACCCATTACCATGAAACCAACTGGGTCTAAATCTAGGCTAATAAACCTTTCAGAGATCCCATTTCATAATACAATGATACAAAAAGAAGAGTTCATCCAAGAGTTAGGAGCTTTGCTAATACTTGCCCTTCCTGGAAATGAACATACTGGGTTACCTTCTGCTCCCACATACGTTTTAATTAAGAGTAACAACATCAGAGGGAAAAATCTACATATTTACTGGTATAAATCTGTAGTGGAGAAAGATTCTGACCCCCAATATGGCTATTCAGTGATAAAATATGCAGCTGTGGAAACCAGGAGAGGTCTTTATGGCTCTACAGCAGTGAGTTTCTTCCTTTTGCCTAGTGAGTCCTACCGGTGTAGGACACAGGTGTCTGGACAGATGTCCTCAGCAAATCCTGCTCCCACTGCCAAAGATCTGCCTACATTACTTGCTGAATAACAAAACCAGGTGAAAAAATTTGTGCCTTGAATGCCAAGAAACAAATTAAGTTCCCAAATCTGCAAATCTTTACACATGGGAACAGTAAGTACCAAAAGAAGGTGGATCTCTGAGCTCAGGTGTCCCTTACATGCCCCTCTCTGCTCCACCAAGGATGCAGTAGAAGTAGTGAAATGTCCAGCTCAAGGAGGAGGAAAGTTTTGAATAAACAACTTTCAGGGTCGTTTGTTTCTCTGTAAATCTAAGCTGCAATATACAGTTACCAGCTATAAAAATAAATAAACAGCCAGGGGCATGGAGGAGCCCTGCTCTCTGACATTCTGTCACTCCTCAGCGGTACTTGCTCCTTCACCTTCAGACCTTCTTTTCCTCTTTGGCTCCTGCTTGATTTTCTGCAAGAACTGTACTTGACATTTTGCATGATGGATGTATTATGAAAAAAACATTTCATTGTCCTAAAATATTCTAGAAAGCCTGTTCCAATTCTTTTTTTAATTCATCTATACATGCAGTTATATGATGAGTAAAAGTTTCCTCAAGGTAGGTCTGAAGACCCTTAAAATTCATGAGCCTTTTTCTAAGGCAAGACTCAGGTGCACATCCATCAGTATTTCAATATTTTATAGCTTCCCCCCACTATGTTTTTTTGCTCCTGATTTGCTGTTTGATCTTGAAATCACTGAATCGTCAGCCCGATACTGCTAAATGAGCTGTTCACCTGAACCAAAATTGTTGGCCATCTGGAATCCTGTTTGAAAAAAGAACCCAGGTTGGTTGTATGAATAACAATTCCAATTCCCCCTCCCAGCCTCCAATGAGGCAGAAAAAGATACACTGTCAGGGAGATAACTGAGAAAGGTTGTTATCTGCATTAGTGATGGGCTGTGATTATCACGTCCTCTGAGCTGCCTTCCCTGTTCTGAGTAGTAGATACCTTTCAGTGTGAAAGCACCAGTTGCCGTCTTCAGTCTTCATCTCCTTGAAGACAGCTGCAGCTCCCTGGGGGCAGAAGGACCAAGAGAGTCGCAGCTGCTTTACCTGTCACCAGTGACTCTAGTGTTCACGAAGCAAAGGCATCAACAGCATCTATAAGACTGATGTTTGCATTGGCTATATGTTATGCTCACTGCCATGGGAATTGCATAAGGCAGTTTTTACCCGAGCACGTCCTTTGCTGAATGCTTCTTTGCTCCTGAAGCTTTTCATAGTAAACACTCTTCCAAGGCCACTCTGAATTTGCTAAAGCAAAACCTTTTCATTAGAGAGCTGGGCTGAAGGTCTGAGATAATAATAATTGGAGGCTATTTACAGCAAGAGGATGAGAAGGAGAGGTATAGTCTTGTCATCTCCTGTATGTACTTCATTGCTTCTTATCAGAACACAGCTGACAGGAAAAAAATTGACATTTTCATGCAAGTGTGTATTTTATGTTGCAATGAAACAAGTATATACGTTTTCCCACAGTGAAAACAACTCTTGATTTTCCCTTAAATACTCAGAAATGAAGGGGAAGAACTGCTTGGGAAACTCAGCCTGAGATTTCTAGTCACAAGATACTACAATAGCCTTAGTCTCTTCCAATTTGAAATTAAGGAGGCCATCCTCTGGTTTATCTTTGGCATGTAAAAGCTAACAGAAAGGCAAACAGATGGGGGAAAAAAAAAAAAAGCTCAAAGAAGTCCCATAATTGCTGGTAAAGACACACTCCCAAAAGTTGCTTGTTTCTCAGCATATATCAACAAAATGTTTACAAATGTACTTAAATGTACTTACATTAAGACCTGTTGTGGTTATTTCCTCCAGCATTATGTGTTGGATATAGTGAATTAAGAAAGCATTTGTGTGAATACTGGGAATGGCCATCCATCACAGCGATTTTATTGTTTTGAACAAGCACTTTCAGTCCAGCTCTGGAGAATTACAAACAACAGCAAGGACAGCCCAATGCACAAAGCATGTGCAGAAATGGTGTCTCGTTTTTCGCCCCTCTGGCTGATGTGAAATGCATCTCTCTGTATATGACCTGATGGGGCTGCACTTAAACACACAGAGCTCTGAAAATCTGGGTGTCCACAAAGTCCCTGGAGCCACTCCTAAAACATGTCAGAAGCATCTCCTTGTTAATCAGAAATTCTGTATCCATAAAAATGTCACTATCTCATTCAGATAAACCAGTTTGAGCACTTCGTTTCCTGTTCTTGTTCCTTATTTATTTTTCGGGTAACAAGTCGCAGCACAAAAATTCTTTCTTTAACAGAGTTTTCTGAGACAGCTGCTGAAACAGACCTGAAATATTTGGATTGTATTTCTGGAGGTCTCTTTTCCTTGTTGCTGTAATTTTCTGCACGTCTCCCCTGGCCACCCCTCCGCCCCCCTTTCAAATTCTCTCATTGTCTGCAATACATTCCGAACAAGTGCCCTCTTGGCTGAGTCTACTGCCATAGGTTACTTGTCTGGAACAAAATTCAGTCACGAGCAGAAAAATAATAGAAAAAGGGAGAGGCAGGAGTGAGAGACAAAGATTCTGAATGATGCTATGAATTTTCTCCTTCTGTCTGTGCAAAAATTCTGGGTGTAACACGTTCTCCTGACTGTTCTGGCAAGGAGATGAAAGAGCATAAAGCTGTCCCTCTCCCTTTGCTGGGTTAATTGTGGGTCTGTCGTTTTTCAGTTGTTCACAGGGAAGGATGTTTGTCTGCAGAACTGCCGCTCCCTGTGCCTCCAAACTGGCTGGGTAAGGAGAACGCAGGGTAAGGAGAACGCAAGGTAAGGAGCGGATAAGGAGTGAAGTCCCCATCGACACATCCACCACTGCAGCAAAGCCAGGCTTAGGGAGAAGAGCGGTGCTGCAGGAAGAAGCTGCCAGCTGCTCACAGCCAGGAGGCTGAGAGCGAGAACCGACTCGCAGTTATGTCTCGTCTCTTGCTTGGGGGGAAGCACATGGTGGTCCAAGACCAGAGGGAGAGGTACCGCCCGGGTCTGCTACAGCACCCCAGGTTCACTGTCCTGGGGGAAGTGGATCTCTTTATTTTATCTTGCAAAATTTCACAGTTAAAATTTAATTCTCAATTTTCCCTTAGATACCACCATGAATGAAGAGGGGGACCTTGCCCCCTGTCCGCATCCTTGGAGTGACATTCCCCATCCTGTTGCACAAAATACAGGTGAATTTGCAGTGTTAAGGTCAACCTCCATCTCCCTCTTCCAATTATTTCTCTGAGACAGACAAATTTTGTACCAAAGAAGTAACTTACAGCAGCAGTCAGTGCAAAGGACACTTGACTAAGTGTCAAACATATCACACAGAAAAGGCTTCAAAAGGCATTAATAAAAAAGAACTGCAGTGAGATATATTTTGCTTGGTGAAAAGAAACAATTTATGAGTGACTTTTGGGTGGGTTTGTGGCTCTGTCTGATAAGGACATTGCTGCTGATAATGCTCTCCTGATGCTACTTAGCCGTAAGAAAACAGTATAAGGCTGATCAGGACAAAGACAAGATGTAGCTGTTGTAGAGGAGGCTGCAGCATCCTCCCTTTCCCTTCAGTTATTAAAGAGTTCATAACAGTGAGTGGATGTCAAGGGCCAAGAAGTGAAAATATTGGCAATGTGTTATGCTATTTTATCCAGGGATGCTTGGCAGTTTCTTTTATTTTTTGTGTGTGATTCAGGAGGGAAATCATGGCTTAATGAAAGGAATGGGATCTGTTTCTACATACTGTCTCTTGTCAAGCTATGCACTGAAGACATGGAGAGTTTCCCTAAGTTAATTCACTTTCATACTGCTTCTGACTATTTTGATTGGGTGGTGACAGTGCCATCCCAAATTTCCTTCACTAAATGCCCAAATGGATATCCTCCCAGCGTGGAAATGAGCAGTGCACATCCCTCCTGTCTCGGATCCTTGGTCCCCTGGGGGTCTCAGCAGAAGGGGTGCTGCAGGGCTGTGCTTGCTGTTACATGTGCCAGGCACGTGCCTTTGGGCAAGCAGTCTCAGCTGAGGTTGAGGTCATGTTAGGTGTTTAACCCTTACCTCAAGTTGGTGACCGAGATGAGTTATAGAGGTATGTACAGTATTTGTTCATACGGTTGTACTAGCAGCATAACTATAGGTGCAGTAACGTAACTGCACCAGAAAACTCCAGGCAGACAAACTCCAGCCATTACACCCTAGAAACGCAGTAATTTCATTTTTGGGTATGAGTAACAGCAACAAGAACCCATCAGGCATCAATGCTAGAATGCCATTGAACTTGTCTCTAATACTATGGACAGCACTGGGAGACATATGGGGGCGCTCTGTTCTGAAAGGGGAAATAAAAATACTGGAGTCAGTATTCATAATTTCTTGACCTGCATATATCTGCCCTTTATACTATCCCCCACACGCCAAGGATCTGGGAAGCTCTGCTACATCCCTGTAGTGCATACATTTTCTTGTCCCAATACCATCTGCTATACTGATTTGTTAAAAAGGAAAATCACATCTCTAATCCACTGCTACTGTGTGAAAAGAATCCTGCTCAGGGCATTAGCTCTGTCTTGTCAGGAAACACAATGTACCTTTAAAACAAAAAGATGCCTCCAGCTTTGGGATAAAGGAGCAATGAAAACTGAACACCACTCACTTGTGCTCTAAGCCAGGGGACAGGCCCAGGGGAGTGGATGTAACTGAAATGTCACCCTCTGGTCTGTGCCAGGCTAGGAGAGGATGTAGTCATAAAAAAGCTCTTCAAAACCTCCTTTGTTTAATTCCAAATATATATATATATGTACATATATATTTTTTTTAAGCACAAGCAATTCTGCAGTAGCTCAGAAGAAAGAAATCCTAACTTGCCCCTTACCATTAATGTCCTGTGCACCTCTTTGCAGCAGAGCTGTGTGCATTTGTGAGGACATGTATATGCCATATCTCATCACCCACCTGGTTCTATCAGTGCCTACAGCTAGGAAGAATAAAGAAAAACTGCATAAGATCAGAATTCCGAGCTGTTGTGGTATTTAAGAGTCTTCCCAAAGCCTGATCTCTTAAAGTCTAATGAAACAATAAGATCCCCGTTATATTTCTTTCATGAATTTCCAGAACCAGTAACTTTAGATGTACTCATGGAAAAAATTATTTTGGGAACATTTGGGTAGGAAAGCATGGAATGCTTGCAATGAGAAGAAGATGAATAATAACAAGAGTTTCCTCCAGTTGCTCAAGGGTTTTCTCCTGTTTTCTTCTGAAGGAGCTTTGTTGGACTTGCAGCTGCTGGATGGCAGATGTGGATTTACTGGGGCAAAGCCCCCCCTTCCCCTCCTGAGTCCCTGCTAGCTGCAGTGGCTGTTCAGCTTTCCCTTTAAATCCATGGCTGCATATGCGTCATGGATGATGTCCACTTGTTTGCTGGCAGCTTTGTCTGCAGATGCAGTAATTAATCATCGGGTGACAGGGTGGCAGTGCCCCTCATTGACTTCGGGGTGATTAAGAAGGGCTCGCTTTCTCTCTGCCTGACAAAGAAAAGCAGTGAGCTGCAAAGGGCTGCTGGCTTTGGAAATGCTGCTTCAGAACCGCTGCAAAATCCTGCACTTTCAACAACTCAAATTTCCAATATTCTTTTCCATGCAGAGGTGTCACTAAAGCATTTTGCAAGCCAGCAAGCTGGGACTCAAGGAATGTGCAAGCTCTGGTCTTCTGGAACTTTCCCATTTGCCAACCCCTCGAGGCTCTTGTTCTGGGCAGTGACTGAACAAGCAAACAGCAAGCCCAGCATGTTGTATGGCTACCAGATACCAAGCCGCTGGAGACGTATGGTACAGCAGCGGATTTTCTGGAGGAACAGCTTTTATTGTTCTGGGCCAGATTATCTACAGCTCCCCAAGGTATTAAAAATACAGTTGCCACTATCGAATTTTGGTATTTCTAAGTGCTAATCTAGTGCCGGAGGCGAAGAGGAACAGGAAACTGGTTTCCGTGGCATGCATTTAAAATCAGTTCCTGAACGCCTGAGTTTGGGCAGATCTCCCACCCAGCTAAATGAGAGATTTTTCTGGATAAGAATGTTGGCATTTGGCTATAAGCTGCTATTAAGAAGTAAAGCTTTTTTCACTCATGAATATGCATGTGACTGTATTGAAATGTGTATACTATCAGCATACAACTCTGCAAATCCTTTATTTCATTTTATACTGGGGAAATGATGCAGCTGATCATTAGTTCACCTTCCAGCACCCACATTTACCCAGTGACTTACACAAGGCAGTAGCTGTGCCAGCCTACCTGTGCCAGCTGCTATTATTCCTCTTCTATTTCATACAGAAAAGAAGCATTTCTTATCCTAGTCATCACTTTCTTTCATCTGCTTGCACAGGAAATGGCTTTTTCATTTTCTCCTCTTTTAAAGATCTTGGTATAATTATTATTAATATTACTATCATAGTTATTATTATTACTCAAATGGGTAAAAAGAAAAGCAATTAGACCGATTTAACTGAGAATGATTAAACACAATAATAGTGAAGCAACTAACCTGCAGATTAAGCTTATGATAGAAAGCATCACTCTCTATCTGCCCTTCCTTCAAGTACCTGTTCTGGAAGCAGGCTTTTAGAGATTGTCTGCTGGGTCGAGAGCTGCCCAACAGTCCTTGGGTGTGGAAGAGGGACAGGCTGGAATCCACTGCCAGGAGTCATGGACCACTCCTGTTCTTTCAGCTCTTTGCCAGGCTCTTCCTTCAATAGTTGCTAAATCTGAACTAAGTATCGCCTGACATGAGTTTGGTACCATCCAGACCAGTGGAGAGAAGTTAAAAGCAAGTGAACTCCCATGGTGATGGGGCTGTACGACAGTGTAGCCCCCCGGTGCCCACACCAGAAGCCGATGTCAGCCACCCGGTCACAGCAGTGGCAACCGCTTATCTATTCTGTTTAAGGCAACCGCTCATCTCTTCTGTTTCAGGCAACTGCATATAAAAATAGAGATTCAAAGGTCTTCACCCAGTCCGTGACCATGGGAAGGATGCATGTTAGGATTCATGGTTTTTTGAAGACTTGCAAACAGTTGTATTTATTTAGTTTTGACCTCTTGCCTGATTAATCCATTTTAGCTTGTTCTTTAACCTTAGCCTATTTTCTCTTTGATTTGTTCCTTAAGCATGATTTCATCTGGTGTCCTTAACTCTTGACCTAGGCTACGAGGATATTTAAAGGTGTATTTCTTTCTTATTTTTAGTGTTGCTTCACTAGTGTCAACGGATTGCTCACAACCTAAGCTCAGCCTTGATGCAGACAAAAGAGACTAACTACTGCTCATGCCCAAGGGTTCACCAGACACTTACAAATGCTTCACATTGTTGGCTTTCAGTCGTCTCAGTGTTTAAGAAGATTTCAGAATATTGTCTACGAAAAAAAAAAAGAAAAAAAGACATCAAGTTGTCCACCTTGAATAGCAAAACCATTCTGTCAGGTAATAAGGACACCCTGCTAGTTGTTGTAATTATGCTCTTCCCAAACCTTGCACATGTATTATACAGGCAGGTCCTTGCTCTCAGTGAGCAGGGAGGCCCTGTGAGGGAGAGAAGGAATGTTTTGCAAATGGAGATTTGACACAAAGAGTTGGGTCCAAGCATCCACAGCTCTCACTGGAACCTGTGGGAGCTGCAATATCAACAACGAGCTCTTAAAATCCTCTGAGACTGACTCTAAAATACCCTCAGATTATCCTCTGAAGTGAGGCTATCAGAGAATAAAAGCAAATATTAAGTTGGAAAAGATCTCTAGAGGCCCTCTGGTCCAACCCCCTTTCAAAGGTGTTGTTGGAAGTATAGTCCACTGAGGTTTTTTAGTTTGCCTTTATATAGTAAACCCATAGTGTGCACTTAGGCCATGCTCCCAGTCTTCCCAATAAGTCTGAGAAGAAACAAGCTGAGATTCTTACCTGACTGCATGCTTCAAGAAAGTCAAGTTTTATAGTATTTAGTAAACTGGATAGGAGTCACCATGAAACTCTGAGGCTGGCAACACTGAATTTGAGAACTCTCATCTTAAAAAGCTCAACAGATATTTAATTTTTGTACTTTGCTGGATGAAAAAGTCAAAATTCGAAGAAAAAATGTTGGAGCCAATTTGCAATTTTTCTTCATCTGTTTCTCTTGGATAAGTAAATAAACTGGGGACAAATCATGGGAGTGTTTTCCTTGGTTTGATGCAAAATGAAACATGTCATTTTCAGTTACTGAAAACCCTCCTTTCAGAAGAAATGACATTACTCTTCAGTCTGAAGCGTTGCTTGGAAATGAAATTTCTGAATGTTCTGCTTGAAGAACAGTAAAATTCAACACACTGTATTTCTACGTTTGTCGGGTAAAGTTATTTGCAAATATTGATCCAGTGTTGCTAAGACAGTCCCAAGCTTGCAGATGGATTTAGAGAATGTGACTTGCATCTGGAGTGGGAAGGAAACTGCTTCAGCTTTGTTTGGGGCCATTGGGTGCTGCTGAGCAGGGCTTTGCTCTCATTGTGCTTGTTCACTGAGGTTGGCTCAAGCATGGCACACAGCAAGAGGAGGGAGGGAATGTGAATCCACTCCCTACCGTTGCAACTCCAAAATTCCACATGAAATTACTCCCCAAATGAGATTATTCTAAATACACTTAATATTTATAAACAATATTTGTTGGGCTTTTTTTTGCTTTGCAGACTTCTCCAGTTTGTCATATCAAGTATCTCTATGTAATTGGGAAACTTAGAAATTAAATTAAATTGAGCATGAAAGCTGAGATTCGCAATAAAAACAGGATTGTGGAAGATGAATCCTGCAGCAAAACAAACCAAAACAAAACCAAAGTAAACTCAGCAAATACAGCAGATTTTTTCTTATAGCTCATAGGAGCAACATGGCACATGATAGCTGTAGTAAGGGACAGAGCTCACTTTATTTGCCTTTCTACTGGGGTCCACAGACACAGATTTGTGGAATGGCTCTTCACCATACCAGCTGAAATCTAGTCACTGCTCGAGAAATGAAAATCTGTAGCAAGACTGAAATCTGCTCAAATCAACAATCTAGCATTTCAAATAATTTCATTTTTAATTGCATGAGTCTAAAAGGTTACTTTTAATAATTGAAACAGAGGTTGTTCCGGGAGGATTAGAGTAAGTGTTTAGAAGATAGGAATTCTTTCATAAAGCAAAAATAAAAAAAATATTCCTGACAAGTTGAGTGGTACTATAACACGCTACCACACCACCACATAGAGAATAAAGACTGTGGCATGAAGGAAAAACTGAGCACTCTGTGATAGAAAAGATTTTAATCACCTCATATTACAAGGAGAACCAAACCACTGAAGGATTTGTTCTCATCTAAAAATATTAAATGAAAAAATAAAAGCTCAATAATGCTTTACAGAGATATCTCTCTTGCTAGTGGGGAATCTGAAAGTACTTAAGCAGGAAACGTTGTACCTCATATTTTGGATGCCTGCGGGCTGCCCTGCTGCTGTGTATTTTTCCTAGATGCAGGCTTGAGCAGGAAGGTACCTAGACCTGTAGTCTGGGGGCAAATTTCCAAGTCTTGCTCTTGCATAAGGAGCAGCAGCAGCAGCTGGTATCCAGACTGGGCTTGAGAAAGCCAGTGGGTTCAGATCATTGTCCTCAAGACAGGCCTGTGTGATGCTTAGGAGCATCAATTACATGTGTTATGCAAGTTCTGGTGATGTCCTGAGCCTCCTAGAGCTATGCAGAGTCAGCAAGGGTTTTCCAATGCATCCAGCCCTCAATGTTCAGGCCTCTGGGTTTCAGTCCTGTTAACAGATGCCCTTGGCATCTCAGCAGCCCAGGAAGAGGTGGTTGTCTCCACACCTCCTGCCCTGCAAGGTCCTGGTGTTATTGTTTTCCTTGCCCCTGCACCGACCTCTCACAAGGACAGTCCCACTATTCCCAACTGCTCCTGGGCTCAGACACTCTGCCAAAGGCTTCCCTTTGCTCCATGCCTTTCTTTTCTGCTAAGACCCCCATTTCCCACTCTCCTGGTATCTCTGCAGAAAGACAACTGTTCACACCTCCTTAGAAAGTAGCTTTCTAAATGGCTTTCTGTCCATCTGCATTTAAACTGCTAGATTAACTTAAATTGGTTGAACTGTTTTTCCAAACCGGAGAATAAAAACACAGACTTTAAAAAATTGCAGAAGCAAACTGTCTTTGAAACTGATTTCTCAGTTCTAGGAGCTCAAGGTATCCCAGAGTGAATTTCTCATGAGATGTTCTCCTGCCGAGAAATGCATGCTGCAGGCTTGAGATAGTACTTCTCAAAAAAGGAGGAAATGGCTCCTGATGTATTAAAACAGTGGTGAGTAACTCTGATGCTGTTTTAAAAAAATGTCTTTTATCAATATTCTGATTCAGCAAGTACATATCTCAGTATTCCAATGAAGGTAGAGCAGCCAGGTGGGATTTTTTTGTTTGTTTGTTTGTTTGCTTGCTTGCTTGCTTTTAAAATTTGATAATGAAATTAGAACTTGTAAAAATGAAGAGAGTATATATTGCTTTTCTTCTGCAAATCTTTCATTCTGGTAACACAGGCTGCCCTGGTTCCAAGTCTTCTTGAGCCCATTGCATGCCAAAAAGCTTTTCTCATCTTATTACAACAGTTTTGGACTCAGCAGGTATCTTCCCTCATCCAGGTGTGAAGATAAGCACAAACCTTTGCACCATTCTAGTTCTGCTGGTGGTCGTGGGACGGTGGGTCATATAACGCAGCAACTGACCCCCGGGAATTACTGTTCATTTCTTTCTGAATCTCTTTATGCTTTTCCTAAGATTCTTGTTTCTTTGTAAAAAGTTCCTTTTCTCTTTGCTGCCCACGATTGCTCCTTCCTGCACCCACCTGCCTGTGCCCCTTTTTCTGCCTTTCCTCAGATGCACCTGATGCTGCAGTGGAGGTGGCACAAAGTCCAGGTAGCTGTTTTCGCATCAGGATGGACAACTTTCTCTGAATGGGGCATGTTTCCAAAGAGAAGTTCATGTCCCTCACGAGGCTTGCCTCTGCCTCAGGGTGATGCTCTGTTCAGTTCCAGAAGTTCACTGGTGCCCTGTGTCAATGAACTTCTCACCCAGGGCTCTCCCAGTAAAACTATCACTCAAGATTCTCACTTTGCTTGAATACCTCAGCACAGCACAGTATTTTAGGACAGAGGGAATGCAAATCATGGCTCTGTGACCCTAACACGTGTCTTGGCAAGCTTTTCCAAGTCCCTTTGACCTCCACTCTGTGCTTGTCTTTGCAGGAATCCAAACTTCTCATATCCAGAATATGCCTATGGCAACTCTTCACCATCTCCATTGACCTGTGCAGTCCATTATCAACATCTGAGAAAGGAAAACCCAAACTCTCTCATTATACCCGAGTGACATGAGCAGGGAGAATAAGCCAAGAACAGACCCACCTTCTCACACAAGCTGTTTCAAAAGGTTTTCCCTTAGGAGCTTCCTCTTTGTCCCTCAAATCTACTATGTGCTATAATAAAACCACTATTCCAATTCTCAGTTGCTATGCCCAGGACCAACTAAACATATTACCTTATCATAGTAAAAGAAAGATTTTGCTGAATGTGGATCAAAATCCTTAAACTTTTCTTAGTTATCATCTGGAGCAAAGCTTATCATTTTCAGGTTTTCTGATAGGCTTCTCTAGACAGTAAAACTGACCTTCAGTTTTGTCCTTCAGAGATATCTAAAAGAGATTAATGAGAGTATAAACTCAGGTAAATCCTTCTGCTTTCAATTAATCTTAAAAAGTGCTTTTACCTGATATAAATTAGACCAGTTCCTCAAGCAAAATAACAAAATATAGGAAAAGTATATTCCCCCCCCGGCAGTGGCATATCTCTAGTAAGGGTTTTCCTAAAATGCAAATGTAATTTAAAAAAGAAAAGCCACCCTCCCTTGTTTATTTTTTTTTAAAAGCAGCAAAAAATTAGAAGACCAAATCTGATCTCACAGTGCTTTAGTGTTTTGCATCTTTATCTAATGTAATTGCTCAGATAGCGGGTTCTCAGCAACACTTGAGAAAATGTGACCTTTGAATTTTCTGTTGTGACTTTTTTAATCAGTCAGTTGGGGAAACCTTAAAAGAGAAGTTATCTGAGCTTTTTGTTGTTGTTATTTTTAGCGGGGCCCTCCTGCAGATTGGGAGTTATCAGCATCTTCCAAGTGATATGCCATAGTTTTGAAAATGTTCTTTCTTAGGCAATTGCATTTGAACTTTTGGGGCTTTGCTGATGAGAGGATGACTCATTTACAAGAATTTTACAGGAAAGCAGCAGTTCTGTTCTTAATCAGTTTCGAGCAAGGAGAGCCAGGGAAATTTTAAATACTGTGTTTTCATTATAGTGTTAGGTTTTATTCATGAGATTCTCGTTGACCTTTTAAGTAAGCTGCACAGCTACTGTGCCAGAATTTCCAACAAACTGAGGGAGTTTTAGTAAAACTTTCATAACTCTTTTTCCCCCTAAAATCCTCTTTGGCTTCAAGTAGGTTTGGAATTAACTGTGAGCGCTTTTTATTCTGGCCTCTGCTCAAACAAAACAGTATTTAGGCAGCATTTCCACTTATGATTCCTATGATCTTCCTTCTCGTAGAGTCCGGGGCACTGACACATTCCTCTATTTGATAAACAAACTGGGAAATGTATCTGTTGTGCATCAGTCTGGGAATAAGCAGAGGCATCTTTACAGCTGGGCAGACTTTCTGCTTTTTGATGCATTATGTGTTTAGCGAATCTTGGGAGTTCTCCACCTGCACAGTGGGACCCACACAAGGTGGTCTGATCCCCATTGCCCACATACTCTGTCAATACAATGGTGTCTTAATCCGATTTAAGACTTTCATAAGGGATTCTGGAAGGATCAGCTGCTTCTGACAAGTAGAAAAGAAATCATTTCCAAAACTAAGTATCCCAAACTAATACTCTTTTTTGGGGCTGACCATTACCAGACTTGTTATTTTTTTTCTTCCCTGTAGGACAATTAAAAGGATTGAGGTGCCAATAAGTGTCACTGAAAATGACAACTGATCTCCTGATGATCAGATGTTCTGCTAGTACTAATTTGTGTACTGTTAATTTTACAGGTACTGTACCAAATTCACAGACCAAAGTGACATCCACTCACTAGGAGTTTGCTGGAAATATTCCAAATATAAAGGTTAGAGGGAGTACAAAAGAATGCATTCCATTTAAAATCAAATTGTTACCTATACAGGGTATATGGAATAGTCCCCCTTTAAAAAGAAAAAGAAAAACTTTACCTAGTTGTTTAAGATACCACCAATATTGGTAGTGTCCAAGGAAGTTATACTCGCAAAACACAGCACTTAACAAACTAATGAATTCTATTTATCTAAATAAAACTGGGAAATGCTGTCACGGTACTTGCTTTAGGTATGTATGCATATCGGCAATTCATGTAAGACAGCAGGGAGCACCTACTCTGTCCTTGTCTGTCACAGAAATTCTGCCTCATGATTTCATTTGATGCTCCCAAGTTCCTCTCACAGGGGAAGAGAGAATAATCATTCCTTATTCACCTTTTCCTGCCAGCCACTATTTCGTATAGCTCTATCACTTCTTCCAGTCACCTCTTTTCAGAGTTGAAGACTTCTACTCTATTTAATCTCTCCTAGTACAGAAACCATCCCACGTCTTTGATTGTCTTTGTTGCCCTTCTCTGTATCTTCACTGTTTTTTTCTGTTTCATTTTGAGACACGGTGACCTGCAATGCATGCAGTATTCAAGATGTGGTCAAATCTTGGGCTTATTCAGTGGCACAGTGTTGCTTTCCCCGCTGCTCTTGGTCTCTTTAATACCTTACGTTCTATTTACCTTTTCAGACTGCCGCAGGGCAATGAACGGATGTTTTTCTTGAGCAATCTGCAGCGACTCTAGGATCTCTTCGCAGAATGATAATGGCTAATTTAGAGCTTATCATTGTATATGTGTATTTAGTGTTGTTTTCCCCATGTGCATTACTTCGCATTTATCAACACTGAATATAATCTACCTGTTATTGCTCCCTCAGAACCCTAAGATCAGTTTTGGTTTTCACTACCCTGAATAATTTCAAACCATCAGCAAAACTCAAGATCATCCTTAGGCCTAATCTAATTCAATATTTTCATTAATATCTGCAAACAAAAGAAGTTTCGGTGTGCAAATTTAATTTGCTAATATCACAAAGTTGAGAAAACATCTTCATTGCAGAAGATGTTCAGCATACTACAGATTAAGAACTAGATGACTTTGGGCACTGGAATAATGGAAATGAAATAAATACAATAGTGTAAGCTGCAAAGTCATTCTATTTGTTATGATATATTAACATTGTAAAACCATTACACACATTTAAGAGTATATAATGAGTTCCTGCTGGGGTGCGAGAGTTCAGCAGAGGAAAAAAACAACCTGACACATTAATCAAACTGCAAGTGGACTCTAAGCCACTGGTGTTATGCAGATATAAAGAGCCCAACCTAATCTTTGGAGATAGCAGGACATGTATATCCTGCAGAGATAAAGAAGGATCAGTATTATTATGTGAGGTGCTGGATTGCTAGGTGTACCTCTGCACACTCATGTTCAATGAAGATTAATTCCAGTTGGAGATGTGTAGGTCAGACAACTTGGAGACTGCAAAACTTGTCTACAAGAAGAATTTCAAATATGAAAACTGATTTCCCTTTATAAATGAACTGAGGAAAAGAACCCTGCAAGGTAATAGTGCCACTGGCACAGGAGCAAAGAAACATAAATAGATCATGAATAGATTTAAGCTGGAAATTAACTGAAGCTTTTTAACTATCAAATGGGTGAGAGGCAATTTTAAAATGGAGCTTGAGGTCTTTGTGAAGGAGTTAGATTACATGATTATCCCCCTCGACAGCAGGCTGGCTCTGCTGGCCAAGAAGCCATCTTCCCAGCAGGAGTGGATTCCTCTCCTTTGGCATCAGCCCAGCAAGGTTTCATCCCCTCATCACTGCTGGAGGATGATTCAGAAGGTGTCTCCTTGCTGCTGCAAACTCCGCAGTCTCTATCAAGCAGCAGGGGACATGCCCCACTCTTGAGGATGCACTGGATAATGCTGCCGCGAAGCTCCTGGCCATGATGTCAAGAGCTGGCAAGTAATCAAGCTCAGAGGATTTTCAAGAACCTATTTCTCATTGACATTTCTACATAGGGATGAAAAATACCTAAACAGCAGCACTGAATGCTGGAGTCTTCTTCCTGTAAGACAGCCCATGCAATGAACATGAATAGCTTCCTTACTGGCTATAAGAAGGTTTTGAATAGTTTATGGTGTGATACCATTTCAAGCTCCATAGACATTTTTAGGTCCCAGGTTTTGGCTATTCTCCCCAACAACAGCAATCAGTTTATGCTGATCCTAGAACTAAGTTTTGTATTATGGATACATGAAAGTCAGGAACCAAAGAAGTAAAATTTTTTGCTTTCAAAACATATATTCCTCTTACTCTTCAGCCCACAATTGTTGTCTTGATTTTGAGAAGCAGAATTAATATTACGAGGAACAAAATCACTGATGCTTGATCCCACTGGTTTTTTTCCCCTTTGTTTTTTGTGGGGTTTTTGTGTTGTTTTTGTTGTTGTTTTCATTTTTATTTATATGGAGCTCTTTTACTTACACTGACAAATTCCTTGCCTTTGCATGTGGCATTTTGCAAAGGAAGAGTAAATATAAAAAGAATACTAGTATAAAGCCATGGAGAGCTCTGAAAGAAAGCACTCCAGGGAAATACGTGCTTGGAAGAAGAGTGGTAGCGAAGCAGTGACCATGATATATTCAAACCAAAATGCATTGTGCATTTTTCTTCTTCTATATTTTGTTGGAGTGAAGGGTTCAGTGTGTTTTCATCAGCTGACATGAAGAGGACAAAGGCTACTTGAAGTCACACTTTTATGAAAAATATGTTTGGGTCTTCTTTTCTTAGATGTGACTTGCAGGATGATTCTAGTTCAAATAGGCTAGACTGAAAAGTAAAATAGGAAATATTAGAGGGGATTTCTGTTGCTTTTTGTTTTGTTTTGTTTCTCTCTCTCTTTGTCTGTTTCACAGCAGGGTGGGTATAGGGTCTTCACAGGAGCCTTCCAGCCCCAGGGCTTACAAAGATAACATCACTTTCTTGTCTAGCCAAGCATGTAAACCATCCATGTGCTGGGTTCATGTGCTCTGCTGGGAGTATGGATAATAATAAATTGGTGCTGTTTCAACGGACTTTATGTACAACCTGAGGCAGAGATTAGAGATGGGCTTTTTTTGTCCTTTTAGCGTAAACCTTTTTGAGAAACTTGCTGTCACACTTCACATACCATTTATTTTCTTAACGGTTCACAAAATTACTAAGTGAATAAAAAATGTTTCAATTAAACACACAGATTGTTATCTAGGTCAATTAATTGCTTTCAAACTTTGGTAATGTCTTCTGGTGACATAACAATTTTAGAAAAAACATTATATATGTTTTTAATTCATATTACTATTTATTAACTCTCTATCAACTGTTTTCAAATAAATCACTGCTAATATAAAATGTGGCAAGAATTCATTCAACTGAGAGTGCCTGATACTGGTAGCATAATTTTGCACCACTGAATTCTGCAAGCAAACCAGAAAGAAAATGGCCATGGAGTATCTTAGACAAGTAGGAGAGAAACAGGCATTTATATTAATCTAACAAATTTTTATGGAGTTAAGGTGGGATACAGAGCTTGTTCAATTATCAGTGGAGAGGATAAGCATGAGCAGAGAACCATTCATCACACCTATTTTACCACAGGATTAATTTTCTTCTGTACTGAATATAAATGGTCCTGAAAAAAAGAATTTCAGCAGAACTGGATATAAGCCCCATATCTGGCCAGAAAATTGGCTGACTGGTGGTAAACAATGCATAATGATAGATTTTTGAAGCATCAAATTGTCAGATGTAGCTAAAAAAGATAGCAGATTAATCTGTCTTAAGATTGTTCTTATTTAATATCACCTTTAGTGATCAGGAAGAAGGCATGAGAAGCGTATTAGTTAAATAGGCAGATGGTGCTGCCTTGGAAGCAAATCAAACTTTAGAGATGACAGAAATATTGCAAAAGATCTGTAGAAGTCAGGAAAAGGGATGGGGGACAAAACCAGAAACATTTTGAATTAGTGGAGATTAAAGCACTGAGGGGAAAATGCCCCAAAGCACTGACAGTGTAATGGACACACTGATGGACATGGAGCAGTGACAGCAAGAAGAGATGGCTTTAAAACAGTACAGCTCTTTGGAGCAAATGATATTGAGTTGTGTGTGATCATGTAAAATGTAAGTAATGTCCTCTGTTATGTACATTTTTCCTACAAAATATCACTGCCATCATCATCTTCTAAGAGCACTTTGTACCTCTCTCAGCCCTAGATGAAGAGCTAAGACTGTTTGCTGTATTTGCAGCCAAAGTGGACAGTCAGGGCCAGCCTGAAGCCCCACTAATTAGCATTGCTAATTACAGAGTAGCTTGGCACATGGCCAGCTCTACCCCTGCTCGGTAAAAACAATAAGTTAATTTTGGGTGAGATGTCTGTGCACGTCCATGTGAGCTGCATCAGTCCTTGTGCTGTAGTGAACACACAGCTCACCAGAGTTGTTGTTGGATACACAAAACACTCAACAACTATCCTTTCTTTAAGTGCAGAGATTTAAAATCCCAAGAGCTGAAAGGAATGCTAATTAATTCACTCAAACACTTGCAGCTACAGCCTTGGAAGTAGCTGATGGACATCCTGACAACCTCTGCTCCTATCATTATTCTAATCATACTAGTCTATTTATGTATATGAGCCACACATACTTTGAACAGCATATGTGCTTTCTTCTCAGCTAGTCTGGATTAGGATGCAGGTCTTTATGAGGCATCACTGTGATGCGGTGTTGCTCCTATATTCTCCCAATCCAGAGCAGTTTCCTCCATGTGCTGCCCATGGCACTGCAGCATTCCTGACAGCCAGGTTTGGCAGCACTTTCCACTGTGCTCCGCCCTGGTAGGGTGCCCTCAACAGCTCAATTTTCCTCACAAAATATTAATATTTGGGAAATCAAATTAATATTTTGAAGTCGTTATTGTGAAATTTATGGAGCTACTAGTATTTCTAACCTGGTTGATAAGGCATTTAGGATACACATGCAAATGCAAGATGGGCAGAGTAAAAGGGATGACCACCTGGGAAGCACATCCCACAGGAGAGCGTGCAGAAGCAAATGCACAATGGCCTCCCAGTGTCCAGGGTGAGGAAACTTTAAAATGCACAGACTCAAGGCACGGGAGCCCAAAACAGAAATCAGATACCTGTCTGGGTGGTTTTGTGAGTTTATGACTACGTTGACCAGTTAACCATTCACTCAGGGTTGCTCTTTTGCAGATTAAAAAGGTTGGCAGTAAAGGCATTTTTAGCTCAGCCTCATGATCTTTTCAGTTAATAGGGAAGAATCATAGCTAGGGAAGCAATTGCAAGGACTATACTAGGAATGACTAACAGATGGATGTAACAGTGGTACAACATTGTGAATGGAAAAATACCAAAGATTTCTTAAGTGCTGGAAAGCTTCCTGTGTGTTCCTTTAAACACATATATTGATTGTATCCAAAATCTTTTTGTGTCTGAGAATGAATGCAGTGTTTTGTATATGAGGCAGTACTAAAAGTCATACTCCAATTCCCAGTTGAAAAATAAAAGGTTCAAAAATTTCCCATTAAAGGCATCTACTCAAGACAACAATGAAAGAGGGTTTGTTTGTATGAAACCTCCCAATAGAGTGTCAATTGCATTTAGTTATGGAAAACCTAAATAAAACATATATCAAATATAAATAAATACAAATTAAATTCTTAATCAGGGAGTTGATACAGCAGTTTCCATCCCTTGCAATCAGCTCTGTAATTGCCTCACCTGGAGCCGAAACATCATCTCTTCAGAGAGGAGAAGGACTGTTGTCTTTTCAAAAGATGATAATGCATTTGATAGAATATGATTCAGAAAGGCACGGTAGATTTTTTAGTTTTCTTGCATGGCATATTCCAGAAATTTTAGTGAAATAAGTGAATTCCTTATGACTGTCCTTGAACGCAGGAAAAAAAAAAAAAGTGTTAAGTGAATTGAGAGCCAACTACAAGTGTTCTTCGCTATTATGCAAGAGCAATGTACCGTTCTGCTGGAACATACCTATGCTACCACCTGTCACCCTAACCCTGATGTCAGAGAGCAAATTGTGTATTGCTGTAGAAGATCTACCTGCTATAGAAGTTCTACCTGCTGTGGGAGAAGGAGCCCCTTGAGAGAGACATTCAGTCACAGCCTCAGTGGCAAGAATGTCACCGGTCTTATTGTATCTCCCAGAGGGGAATCGACTCCTGTTTATCTCACTTGTGTGGTAGTAACTATAAGAGGAAAGAAGGGTCTCCTGCATCTTTTTCTTCTGTCATCATCTGTTATGAAGTTAATTTCATAAAGTATCTTCTAGGACTGGGCTTGTTAATTGTAAACAGAGGAGTTCATCATCCCCTCAAATCTTGCAGGTTTGAGGGGACAAAGCTATAATTTAAATTGTCAAAACATCTTCCTAGAGGACGTATACTTCCACCACCCAAACAACCCATGAATCCCTATTACGCATCAAGTGTATTTACTGATATATGCTGTTAGAGTATGGCACACGTCTTTCTAAATGGAGATCCTAGAATATTTTCCACTATCTGTGATACAGACTTTCACGGTCTGAGTGAAATCCCGCTGCCTGAATAGGTATTAATTTTAGTTTTGCTGCTGTCATCAGTGTCCTACATACGACTCATGTCATGCTGATCAGGACAGACAGAGTTCTCAAAGAAGGTGGTGCAGAGATCTTCCCCAGCAACTCTGGCAAGAAAGCAATGAAGCACGGCAAGAGGAGAAGCTCTAGCATGAGGCAGGAACACAAATCTTTCCCAAATTGAACTGCCCAGATGAAATATCAAGTTCCCATGCATAGGGACATCAGTCACTTTATCTTGGCAGAGTAAATATATTGTGTATCAGGACTGCGCTTCTGACAGCTCCTCAGTGCAGATAGAACCAATAATTGCTCTGATAACAGATTCACTAAGATGGAAAGGTGTGTGTGGGGGGGAAAAGCCATGCACATTTTTGAGACACGTGGACAATTTAGTAACTTTCAAACTGTTTGACTAAATGTAAACAGCATTCCTGATGTTAAATGCAGCTCACTAAATACTAAATATAGTCATCACGCATGGAAAATTGTTAAACAAACTGTAAGACTCTCTACTTGGCAAGCTTTTGCTTGTAGCTTAATATTTAGTAGCAAAACTAATATTTTTAAGTTTTACCTGATGCATTTTCCAAAAAGAACATGCAAATTATCTACTGACTGACTACGTGTATAGTTATACTCACTCCTAATTTCATATAGGAGTGTGTCTATATGTCTAGAAGGACACATGTGAATTCACATGTATGTCTGCACATGTGAAAAGGTATGTCTTAAAATGTTAAAACCAAAATGGCTAATTCAGACCAAAAAAAAGTATTTCCACAATGAGTCAAACTGTTTGTAGTATCTGTGCATACTATGTATAGCTAAAACAGAGAATAAGTAATTATAAGCTTCAGATGGGCCCAGCTACTTGCAGGAGTACAGGTAGCAAAGAAATTGAATATTTAAGTAATTATTTCTCAATACTCCAAAATAAGCTGTCCAAAGGTATTTAGGGTGATAGAAATAAGCAACCTGGATGTGCATTCTGTTTCCTAATGAGAAATTCAGTGAGGCTATTATATTTAGTTACAGAAGACTTTGAAAAAAAACAACTCTGAGGTAGGAAGTAGTGGCATTTGACCTTGTCCTTATGCACCCAGGGCAGTGGCGGTGACGATGGGAGCCACAGTCACAACCCCACGCAGGCAGGACTCACGCAGGAGTCAGTTACCATTGCCCTTGCTCACAGCACATGCAATGTGCACCAATGGCTGCATGAAGCTCTCAGAATCAATCTGTTTTCCTTCTTTGTGCCCCTTGTGACCTTCCATTTTAAGCTAACTTTTTTGTTTGCGATTTAATATCAGATCATCCTCAGTCAGCAAAGGCAATACTTCTTTATTCAAGGGTGAATAGAGCTACATAGCCTAAGTGAAGCAACATAGGAAGCCTAGTTTGTTATGGACGTGTGTCTTCTAAATTCCCTGATGTCTAACAAGATGTAAACGCCAAATTAAACTTTTTCTTACATTGTTGTTTTTTGTAGATTGTTTGATGTCTGGTAGGAGTTGAAATGGCAGCTTCTCTCTGCTAATAGCATCTCTTTACTCTCTCTGACAACCTACTTTCAAAAGACTTGTAAGAACGCAATATATTTAAGAATTTTCCCAGCTGTCAAATTTGCTTTAAGTTGGACAGCAAGATCAAAAGTCATTAAGGGAGGACAGGCAAAGAAATGAACAGGCATATGCATACATATACAAACCACTATGCAGGAAAAAAATTCATGAAGCCTCTGTTGAAACAAAAATACTTTGGCATGTTTCAGATGACTGGAGGTTTATCAGTCTGTATGAGGAATAAGGAACAGGAACAGATGAATACTACATAAATAAAGATCTTATTTTCCCACATTTATGAAGATCAAAGGAGGAAAAAATTGAATAAAGTGACATAACTGTCATCGGAGAATTTAATGATCATAGAATTGTCTCAGAAGCTAACAAGAAAATGTACACAGATAAGGCACTAATCTGAATCTAAATCCTTCTCACACTGTCAGATATCAGTTAAAGCTTGTAAAAGACTCCACCTCCTCTGTTAATCATTTTGTTTACAGAATGGCTACCATTGATTTTGCTATAATAGTAATGTCTTGTGAGAAGGGGTTATTGGCTGATAGACAAATCACCAAAACGGATGAGAGAAATATATTTTTTCTATTTTTCGCTAAATCTGAGAGTACTGCCAGGCATCAAATTATCTGTCAGCATAATGACGAAGATCATTAGCACGTGCATATTTTTTCATTGTATTAGGATGCATCGACCAGAAAAAGAAGGCACAGGTAAAGAAGAGGTTCTTTCTGTAATTGGCCACTACGTTGTAGTGCCACATTGCATATTACTTTACAAGGTGGAAACAGCTACTGCCTGGAAGTAAGAACATGATCCAGACCTTTACTTGCCTACAGAGAGGAGTCTCTTGCTGATAATTGCTAATTGCAGCTCAGTAAACCTAATGGATAGTCAATCATTCTGCTGCAAGATGGAAAAGTGCATTGTGCATTAATAAAGTAACTTAATTTCACCATTCTGCATTTGCCACACTGCTTGCTTTGATCTCCGCTAAATTGGATCATTACCTTGTTAAACTGAAACCAACTAATTTTCTCAATTGTCTTCTATGAACAGAAAGAAATCATCCTGCTGCCATGGAGAACTATGAACATGATAAACATGAAAAATTAAAATCCAGCTTGTCTTAATGCCCTTGTGCCCTGCAGTTTGTGAATGCTACAGTAATGACTGATTAATGACATGCCAAAGATAGATGACCAGAACAATCAACCTGACAAATGCCTCTCAAGGAGACGAACTGGGGAGAGATGGGAATATGCTTTTCTCATCAGACCCTCACTTCTACAGGAAGAAGCGTGCAACCCATTGTTCTCACGGGACAGGGATAGGCAAGAATAGGATTATAACATTATTTGACCAGGGGATGGTGTGTGCTAAAACCCCATCAGAATACCTTGCTTCAGGCAGACTTCACAGCAGGGACCTGAAGGAGAGAAGATACTTTGCTGAATACCCCCTGGGCCTTGCATTCTTAGAGGGCTGTAGCTTCCATGACCTGAGATTTTAACAGAAGCAATACGGGAGGAAACACTCCTGTTCCAGGAAAATAAACGGGATCTAGTAAGATTTTCAGTCAGAAAAGTTTGTAGCTGCCATTTAAAACCAAGACCAAAATGGTGTGACAGTGGATCAGGAAGAAGCCATCTTCTCTAATTTAAACAGTGAAAAGTATATCCACTTCCCTGCCTCTGCCCACAGGGCCTGAACTCTCACTTCTTAAGAACTTGGCTGATTCTTCACTCTGGGGGGAAGCAGGACTTGTTTTACTGTATTTTCTCACACCCATGTTGAGCCAACCGTTTAGCAACACCATGCCTCATTGCCTGGATGTGTCCTTCCTTTTGAATAATAAGCCTCTGTTGGAAAAAGCTGGGCTTGTGTGATTTATTTCAGATTACTGCCGCTTGTTGGACAGCAGCTTGCTGACTAGTGTTCCCCAGAGTCTGCGGCGTCTCAGAATGTCTGCCTCCAGCACCTCACCAGCTGGCTGGGAAATGTTAGATGCTCCACTAAGTATGACAGCGGCTCTCTGCAGAGCTGCTGGGGAGAGGCTGGGAGGTCGACAGCAGAACTGCTCTGCCCACTGCGCCGCCTTCAGAGGCTTTGCAAACAGCAGGGGAGAACAGCCCATGTCTTCTGCTCACTGCCTGGAACAGATTAATTCACAAAATTTCTCCAGGCTTGCACTTCACCTACATAACCACTGCTGTGAAATCTAAAATCACCAGGATTCAGCACATAAGAACGTTCCTTGCAGGTAGCAGGAACCCCAGTGACTGATCGTGCTGGAGAGGGCTTAGGTTTGCCTCCTTGAGACAGAGCAGGTACATCCCAGTTTCTTGATTTTAGAGGGTTTTTTAACTCAGAGAATGGAGCTGTCAGTGTACCAGGTCATCTGCCACCCTAGAGACTCCAGGAGGACACTTTTACCTCTGTAACCCTGCCAGGTCTTTAATGGTCATGGAGGAACTCCTTTACCAGGGCACCCTAGCTTTCTGTAACCATGCACATGTTGCAGTCATTATCTCAGGGTGCAGAAATGTATGTAGCACAGGGGCTGAGGCATGGTGTCCAGGGCACACCTGGGGCAAAGATTCTGCTGAAGGTATGTGGAGAAAAATTTGCTGGGGGCAATAAATCTGGACAATTGAACATTCTGGTCCTAGTTCAAAACACAGATGAAGGAAAAATATCTACTATATCCTTAATATGCAGCTTTATAGAAGCTTGAGCAGAGACTGGGTGCACTGCTAGGTCCTGTGTCCCCACAGTCTGATGTCACATCTCTATCTGAAGGGTTGTCAACTCTTGATTTTGTGCATTTGTCTGCAAGGAATTAGATTTTGGTTAAAGCTGGAGTCTGACTTGCATGCATGCCAGGAGCTGTGGCCTCTGGATAATTTGGTTCTATCCGGGGAAAAAAGCCTCTCCAAGTGGCTGTTTCAATCCCATGAGGGTAAGCAACCAGTCAAGGCTACTCTGGAGACAAATTGAGCTCTCAGCAAGTTTTACATCCAGGAATGCCCTGTGCCTTTTGCCTTTTCCATCCCTTCTTGTGTTGAGAGGCATAGTGACGTCTTCACTTCATTGTTTATCAGCCACAGGCCTTCTGTGTGTCTGTCAAATATGACCACGACAAAATGGGGGTAGATCAGTAGAGCCAAGGAAATATATGGCCTTCCAGATTCCTCCACTCTCTTCCTCCTGTGAGGCTGGATGCTCACTTGTCCTTGCTGCTGGGACTTGTTCAACAATTTTCCAAGAGCGCTAGGACATCTATTTTTCTTTACTCCTTGCAGTCACTGTGGCAGGATGAAGGCAGAGTCCCCAGCATTGTCCTTGGTAACCCTGCTTTATAAGAGTCATCTAAGAATGGACAGCAAAGGCAAAGACTTTTTCTCTGCTGAGACATGCTCGTGCAACTCCCAGTGTGCTCAGGGCAGCAGTACGGATTAATCAAAGCACAGTTGCTTGATTCTGTACACAGATTCATTCTGTTGTTGGGCAGAGAGTTTCAATGCCTCTGTTTTGCTTCAGCGCATTCACAGCATATCCTTCCAAGAGGACTCTAAGTGGATCCTGTGTATTTACTTCAGATTCACTAAAGGTAACTTAAGCAACTGTCTCCATCGCATTGTGATATACAAGGCAATAAACAGCTGAAACAATTGATTAAATGCCATAGCAAAGCCATTTATAGAATGCATACCACAAAGCAGCAGAGACACATCCTACTACCAAACATTCTCTACGAGTGATTTCCTTCCAAAGCTTTCTCCAAATACAAGAGGACAATCAGGTGAAAGAAATGGCCCTTGCTGCTCAGAGGGAAGGCTTTGGAAGCTGACTCTGCTGGAAAGCAATCAGAGGGACACCACAGGGCTTTCAGAAGAATGAAAGAGAAAGGAGATTCCTCCTGGGGGGCTTTTGAGCTTTGTAAAGCTACTTCTGAATCTCATCACAGTGGGAGCCTGGCCTAAATGTCCCAGAAAAGACTTCAGGACAGGGGGAGGAGCACAGATCTGCCAGTTGGATTATGACTTTGGATATATGACTTTGACTTCTCTTTGAGGTCAAATCCACAAGCATCTGAAAAAGCGTTGGTTCTCCTGTTTTGTTCTTAAGCTTTTAGTCCTGCTATGCCACTGAAACCCCATGAAGAGTTCAGTGGACAAAGCCCCGCAGCCAAGGGTGACTTCAGCCAATACAGGGCTCCAAGGACAGTTTGGAGATAAGGTCTTAAATTAGCCATTAAAAAAAAGTGAATTTGCCTTCTCCAACTTCAAAGAAATCATCTAGCTACCATGCCCAAACCTTCCCCACCTTCTTGTCATATTAACCCAGTCCAGGGACAGTTCTACTATCACAACTTGGATTTCATATTTGTAGAAAAAACAGAGTTTCTAGGGGCCATAGCAGCAAGAACACACAGCTCCATGGCCATTACCACCTCCCTTTTCTAAGAGCACACATCTCATGCTGGTAGGACACAAGGAGATGTCTACAGCCCCCTCAGACTCATTAATCTCCACCTTCTCATTCTGCCTGAGCTCAGTGTTCTCCTTCCCTGCTCTAACAGTTCAACATTGCATAATAATTCCCTTTGCCCATCTCTGTGGATACGAGGAAGCATTCCTGCTTCAGGGGAATGGGGAGACAAAGATATTGCAATCTGTTTTTATTAGCAATAGAGTGGGTGAGCTTGTGGGTGGATAAGAGATTGGGTATAAATGATGGAGAAAGCTGAAAACAAACTAGTTTTGGCTGCTTCTCAGAGTTTCCTGATCGGAAAGGTCAAAGGCTGAAAATTGTTTTGCAGTAGGTTAAAAACACTGGGATTATTTTCTTCTGCCAATAGTTTCTTCTATTTATTAAAATTATTTTTCATCTACTGAGTGGCCTGCCCAAAACTAACATGCCTTCTTTAGCTGCAGTAGTATTAGCGCAGCAGACAACACAGAGCCAAAAAGGACTCATTATAATTTAGGGGAAACAAGCGTTATAATAATAATAATTTGGGGTTTTAATTAGCAAAATTTTATTTTGGAGAGAAGGAAGGACCAAAATAGTAAATTGAAAATAAAACCAACCTGGTTCCTCCTTTCGTCCCCTCTTAGTTAAGTGAAAAATAAAAGAAAAAAAAAAAGAAGGATGGATGGAGACACAAGCTGAAAAACAGGGAGAATCTCACATGTTCAGATGTCCAGAAAAACACTAGTAAAAGTGTTAGGCAAATAAAAGCACGTTTCTTTTTTTAAAAAAAAAACTGTCAACCACCCCCCCACCCCGAGCTGCTCTTTTTAGAGAGTGGGTGGAATTTTGCTCTTTGCAGGTTCAGCACTGGTAAAATAATTAATCAGCAAATAAAAAATAGGACTGAAATATATCAATTTCTTAAAGGTTCTTTCTTGAGGTATGGTCAATCCCTTGGTAGCTCAGGTCAAAAGGATCTGCTGCATCAATTTACAGGCACCCATCTCAGTATTTCTCAAACAGTGAACAGCACTGTGAAAGGCTAAAATAAATAGTTCCACCTTGTTTTGGTTTAGGAGCAATTAAAGTCCTAATTCTGCGTGTTGCCAACTGACTTCCTATTGCAAGCACCCCATTGGGAAATCAATAGCTGTTTTGTAGGTTACTTTGTTCATTTTTAGCTGCTTGAATCGTACCATGAGCAGAAATCTCATATAGTATAAATTTATGCTAGAGTATACTAGACATAGATTGTGCTATTACACATAGGAGCTATTGACTTCAAGTCCTCATGTCATTCTAGAAAGTGGCAGGGACTTTCTTGCTAGTGGATGAAACAGAGCATGCTCATGGCTGCATGTGCCTAATCTGTCTTCCTAGTGAAAATGAGAGATGGGAAGGATTGACTTTTTTGGTATGGTAAAAGATCTTTTCTTATTTTATTTGGAGTAGTTTTCTTGTCCTCAAGAAAAAAATGATTGAAATCAATGATGGCCTGGTTCAAGCCTGGACACTTGACTATTTTGAAATTCCTTTCCTTAGAGAGGTGTTTTTCTGAAAAAAACAGTGAAAGACATCATATTTAATTTTTTTTCAATGAAGATTGTCCTTGTGAATTTGCAAGTGTTACCTTAGCTAACTTTGTTGCTTCCTCCACCCTCTGAATTTGTGGGTTGCAAATGATAGCAAATATTATTAGCAATGCTCTGCTTAAGGTGCTAAAGCTCAGAGTATTAGGCAACTTGCTGTAAAAGATCCAAAGAGTAGACATATGACTCCCCCTTGTGAGTTATGGTCTGGAAAAAAAGATTGCTTAATAGCCTGGCACTTGTGTACATCAGACGCTTCCTTTCAGGACAATCATTAAAGGATGCAAGCAATGTTTTGTTTTCATTTTGTGATCTAATCAGAATCCTACTCATTATCAAATAAAAGGCCTATTCAGTAATGCATTTATTGTGCTATTTTGAAGTAAAAAGAGCAAAGTTTATCATCTACTGAACTTAAAGTCCAAAAGGGGAAGAAATGTCACTTTCTGCATTAGGACCAAAACCGCAAAGAAGATGAGGTTAACTCTGGGGGACATGTCCTCCTCCTGGGCTCCTGCTGGTGGGCAGCTCTGGTGAGCACAGTGTCATTCAGGGAACACCATGTGCCCATCACATTTTGTCACCGTCTCTCCAGTAGTTTAAAGCACCTCAGTTCCACTTTAGTTCAAAAGAGTACGTGCTCAGCCGCTCCTGTGAGACACTGTAGTGCAATGACACCTCACTGTAATCTTAAATATTCAGATGTTTTAAATTGTTTTTAGTCTTTGTGGTCCAATGAAACCTGAATTCTCCTTTGCAGAGTAGCTCAACTTTACCAGCAGAGTGGCCAAGTGTCCACTTGCCTGCCTGCACACCCATCTGCTTTCCTATTTCCCCAGCCTGGAACAAGTCTGAGGCACTTCCCAGGGTACTGGAAAACACCAGATCACCAAATTTCCTGCTTTCTGCATGAATACACTGACTCTTGAGTTTCGATCTAGTAGAACAGTTGCACCTCCTACTCTGTGAAAAGCAAGTCACAACCCAGGACATTTCAGCTCCAGAGAATGTCAGGATTCAATGTGTCTCCTCTCTGCCACCTCCACACAATGCCCAGCTCAGCCTTACTTGATCCTTAAGGTCGTTACTCTCACCAGACCGTATATCAAGAATATGGGCCTGCACTGGGACTGAGACATTTTCCACGGAGGCACAGAAAGCCCTCTAGACCTTGGGGACCTTGGTGCCAGATGCTCAGGTGGGCTGTGGGGGGTTGTCTACAGCCCGAGACAGATAGGGGTGGGTAATCTGCAAGAGCATTTGGAAGTGTCGTGTCAGGTGCAGCCCAATGGTGAATTGAACAAGCAGGATTTGTATGAACATAATGAGATGCTTGACAGGTAATTTTTGTTCTGTGTTGTGCTATTTCTGCAGTGGCAACTGTCACTGTGAAAACTACCAAGTTTGTTACCATGACATTTGTAATAATTACATCCCACTCTCTGCAGTGAAATGGGGCAGAAATATTGATTGAAATTCTCAGCTTTCATGGGGCTTGGGCCAGTGACAACTCATTTTTAATTTTCAGAGCCTTGGGAGGAAAAAATGCATAAATACCTCTAGTCCCTTTTGTCTGAGCGTCAACTGAGATCCAGCAAAAAGACCTGGCATAGATAGAGAAAAGAAAGATTAGGCCTAATTTAACTAGGTAGAGAATAACTCATTTAACAGCTGCAAAATTATAGCTTACTAGCAGGAAAACGTATAGCCCCACTGATTTTCCAGCTCCACATAGAACAAGCTTCCCTGATAAGAAAGGTGGAAGAACAAAGGTGCTATGCCAAGCTTTGACATTCATTAACCATCACTAAAATCTGAGATTTTCTTTTCACAACTGCACAGTTTCTGGTTCCGTCCCTCCCCAAGGTCGCATTAGCATCTGCGATAACATAATTGCTCTGCAGACATTCCTTGGCAATGGGTAGGTGATTCTAAGGAAATTACAAATACAGTACAAATATGCCCTTAATAAAATGAATTCAGATAATGGGATCTGAGGTCTCCTTCTCTATGCCTCTTCATTTCTAGTGTAGTTCTCTTCTCTTCCAAGATTACCCATTTACCTCTCTGTCCTTACAGCCTTAAGTAGAACTAATTGCGTGGGAGAGACGAGGAAGGTTTGTACCCAAATACTTGAGAGACGTAGGGTCATACTATGCCTTTAATTACAGAAGTTATTAACAGTGCACAAATATAGCCCAGAATAGAATTTGGCCCTGTCAGTCCTTTTAATACCATTGGTCTATACCCCCAAAGCATTCACAGCACATTCCAATTTTGGTACAAAAGCATTAATGGTAAAAATATTAAAGAATTACTCTGGCTTTACAAATACACAGACAACTCAAGATTCCTAGAATTTAAAATACTGCCTGGGAGTGTTATTACATATTCCCACAGTCAAACCTAGTTTACTTCTGGGCTGTTACCTCACTGCATTGCAAATTCCTGGTGGACACAGATGCCTCTGCTCTCCATGGCCAACAGATATGGTCACTCTTGAGATTAAAAATCTGATGCCACATTAGTAGCAGATCATTGCTGGGCTGCTGGCAGAAAGCGTGTCTTCCACAGGGCTGCAGCACACATGGCATGGCAACCTCTGCTGACTATTTGGTGGATTTAGGGGCGATTGTGCCTCTGACTTGCAGCACCCAAAAAGGCAGAGAAGCAGCAGGACCACACTCCCAGGGGGTGGGATGCAGGCACTGGGCAGCATGGGATGAGGGCTGGAGGAAGGGAATAGTTTGGGGCCAACCAATGTGGAGACTGGTGTAGAGCAAGTGTAAATCTCAGAAACCACACAGGCACACATGTGTGCCAGGATTGTGTAAGCGTATACTCTACTATACTTGCAACTCCAAGTGACAAGTAACCTTACATAAGTTTCTTGCTGTCATGCTATAGTTAGGTTTTGAATCTGGTTAGCAGCTTCTGTTAATACCAGATGTCCCACTATTGTCAGACTCAAATAAAATTGTGGTGATATTTCCTGTTGATTATCAACAGCAAAAATGCTGAGATAAGGAGTCTTCCTTGCTGTAGGACAGGTGGAAAGGAAATCCTGCCAATCTGTCACTGGGGGAAGAAATATAGAATAACTTTTTTTTTCTTATTTACCTTTTTTTTTTTTTTTTTAACCAAACAGCTTGTCCATAAAATTCTGTAATTCTAGACATTCAACATAGCCTGGAGACCAGATCAAGTTTTTCCCTAGTTCATAAGGAGAAGATGTCTTAAGACAGCAGCCTACAAGGAGTAAAAAAAGGTTGTTGACATTGAAAGGGAAAAACAGTGAAGAAGTAAATGGCTGAAAATACCACATGGCACTTCATCAGTCAGGAGTGTCTTACGCTGTTATAAACAGATGTAACTGAATGATGCTTTTTTTTACAGCTGAATAAAACTGGGGTGTTTCTGTCAGTGAACAGCTATTTAAATGATATACTTTGCAGTGACTTCCAGACTTGTTCTAGGAGGGAGAAGGTCGTCTGTTCACATTCATCGTGTGACACTTGAGAAATCTGCTTAGATGACAAGATACTACACATCTCTCCTGTAAACATACTCTTGAAGTCAGTCAATATTGGGAAACTTCTTGTTTTTAGAAACTTGCTGGAATGAGTCAGCAGGGCAGTGGAGGGGATGAGCAAAGGACAGAGGTGGCTGGTCAGGACCACGGCATCCCCCCTCCCCGTGCTTTTGGAGGAGGGATGCCCTGGCTGCAGATGGGGCTGCCCGGGAAGCTTCAAAGGCAGCTGGGGAGGAGAGCTGCCTCTCTTCTACTCATAGACAAGCTGTTGATTTTCAGAGGAACTCCCAACAGGGGATACACACACTTACCCCTTTGAAAAAATCAGGTCAAATTGTCTTCTTACTTATTACAAATTAAAATTAAAAAAGGGATCTGCTTTATTTCAAAAGACTTTGGGTCACTACAGCTCATTTGGCCTAGAAACCTAGAGATGAAAGGCTTTGCATGCCATTACTTACTCCCAGGAGCCTCTCCATCCCCACCCTGCACGCTCTTTTCCTAATAGTGGAGTTTTGTTAAATCCTGACTCACAGCAACCACTCCGCCCAGAAACTGGGGTGAGAGATGGCTGTGGTGAGAAGGGGTATGTACAGCTAGGGGATGGAGCAAGACAAAAGCAGGGAGCTTTGCAGACTGCATGGCCTTTCTCCAAGACAAATTCTGGGGTTTAGGACTATTGCTAGTGCCTGGCTCTTGATGAAATTAACAATAGCAGCAGAACAGAAAGGTTTTGTGTAAGAAAACAACAGGCAGGACTCCTGCTTCTACAGGCCAGTAAGTGCCTATGAAAAGCAGATGTGTAAAGAATTACTTCTTTTTCACAACATACGGTGAATTATTATGACCTGCATTCACAGCTGTAGACCACAAAGAATGGTGCTCTCTAACTGGCCCTGGACAGTGCCCAGAGCATCCAAATTCCATTGTATTTTTGTTTGTAAATTGCATTTGATAGTAGCAGGGAGACACTGTGCCAGGCATTGCAAAATGATTATCATCTCTCTAAGGCAGTTAAAAGAACACGGTGCTGAGTCTTATAACAACCCCTGAGGGACTCGCCCACAGACGTACAGCCTGTCACGTCCTGTTGCACATGCACTGTATTTGGTAGGGTTCTCCCAAATAGGTGGTGCTGTCAGGGTTTGAGCTGAGATGCAAATCAGCACTGCCAGGACCTTTCAGTAAGAATTGTCACTCTTAAAATGAGAGGTGTGTGGTGGCAGATTGTTTCCAAAATTATAGTTTACGGCAGAGTGGAATCCTGACGTATCTCTCCCTTCCCAATTCCAGGAAGGAAAGTCTCCATTTCTTTTTGCGTTGTCTCTCTATCTCCACTCCTCCTTTGAGGCTGTGCAGGTGGCAAAGAAAGTGTACGTCTGCCTCTGAGTCTGCTCCGCATCAGGAATTACAATGCTTTAGAGACAAGAATCAAAGTAGAGAGCAGCCTGTTTAAAGTCAGGGTGGAGGCTGGTGTCACCTGTGAAGTCACATAAAGATCCAATATATTCTTGTTGTGTGTAAGTTATAAAAAAAGGAGACAATAAAGACTAACCCTGCCTCTTCCTCTCCACCTCCTGAAAATCCAGTATGCAACATCTAGGTGATTCCTACAAGCATCATGGACTATTTCTCTGCTCTGTTAACAAAGCAGATAAGAGAATACGTGATGGCAGTAGGCTGTCACCCTCTGTGTATGCCAGCACTGTTGGGTGATGACATACAGCTTGCCAGATATCTTAGGTTTTTACTGACAGCACAAACTGTAGCCTTTGCACTGCAGGCATGGGAGGTCAGAGTCCTTTCCTTGGTTCCGTGTGTCCGGGCCACAATGCAACTGAAACATGGAAAACACTGCTGGGCCCCCCTGCATCTGGAGACTGGGGACCCTCTTTACTTTCCCAGCAATGGTACTTCACCTCCTAAGCCAAGCACATTCCAGGTGTCGGCTCCTTTTGGAGCAGGCATTCAGCACTAGCGAGGGTGATGAATAATGCAGAGTCCATCACCATTCCTTTGGTTGGCTGCTCTGGACATCGGTGTTTCACATCACTGATGGCTTCATCTGCACAGACACCAGTTCATGGAACAGCTTGTGGTGGTGCTCCATACCTGAACAGACCATGGCCACGGCTGACCTGTGCTGAGGCAGGGACACCCAAGAGACCATGGCCATGGCCAACCCATGCCAACGCTGTGGCCATACATGAATCAGGACAGAGCTGGGACATAAGAAGCACTGTTACATGCAACCTCGATTCAACATCCATTGCCTCACCAAAGATTTGGGACAAACCGAGTGTGACCTGGAGTGAAAACATGAAAAATTCAGACTGGAAAGGAGGGAGGATAGGCACCTGACTTGATTTGAGGCTAGGGGAGAAAAGATGTTTACTTAAGTACTTTTTATATTGTTTGTGGTTTCTTTTTCTCAATATACGAATCACTTATTAGAAATTTGTATTGACTGGCAATAAAATAATTCAAGTAAAAATTCCTAAAATTGAGACTGTTTTGCCCATGACACTCCAGGCAAAGGGAATGATCTCTTGAGTCCTTATCAACTCAAAAGAATATGACTGGCAGGCTGGGAAAGACCCTTCAGCAAATTTAGTTGTTAGACTCTAGCAGTTCAGTTAGTATATTTTTTTCACCCCTGAGGCTCATATTTTCTTATGCTCCTGTTTCGTCTTATTGGGGTGTTTTTTAAGAATAATGGGAGGGAGACAACTTCTGCCTCTTACCTTCTCCCTGGTACCTGCCAAGTCCTTTCTTTTGAGTTTGGAAGCAAATGAGGATTCCTTTAACAATGTACTTTCTCTGTTATCTCATTCTCAGACTGAGATTTACACCAATTTAACAGATGCTTTTCTAGAAACACCAAATTCATTCAAAAAGCCCACAATTCAAATTCCAAAAATTTCTCCAAGTTGTAAATAGCTGAAAGCAAATTTTATATTAGGAAGTTCTGAGTTGCTCTAAGCAGGGACACTGGCACCAGCTATAATTAATAAATTAAAATTCAGGTTGCTCTGTAGACATTAAAGCTTCCCTGAATCCTAAAGCTTGAGTAGTTCAGCTTTGGAGATGTTTACAAATATTGAAAGTCGTCTGAAGCCTTTGGCTCTGGCTTCCATTTTTTACTAGTAACAGAAATGAGGCCAGTGTTTAACTTTTTCAGAGTTTGGTCCTCAACAGCAGCAGTCAAAGCCCATGATAGTTGATTCATTTTCAAATGTAATTCAGAGGCTTATTCACAGGCAGGACAAAACCAGCAATTCAGTTCATGGTGCATGTACTTGAGCTGTCTGGGGAAACAGCTGCTGAAAAAAGATATTTGCCATGAAACCTAGGGTTCACCAGGAGTCATCCTGCAGCTAACAGAGAGCAGATTCCAGTAACGCAGCCTATCTGCACTGCCATTACCTGCCTCTGTTTATCATAGCCCTACAGGCTGAAAATTCCTGAGCGTACAGAGACGTGACAGCCTAAGGGACAAACGGACTCAGATAGCGGTTGGGAGCTTATCTGGCCATGGAAAATTAATTAGCAGTATGGCTTAGCTGCTATTGTTCCCTTTGGTCAGCAGAAGACCTTTTGTATAACGAGCTTCAGAGCACAAACTTCTTCACTGAACAACAGAAAGGAACTTTCTTCATCTGCAAGAAAGATTCTGTTTGCAGTTGGCTGGGGGAAGAGCTTCCTCTTAAAGCAGATGGGCTAATTAGATGTTGTGAGATGTATACATGGTCCGAGGATTCAGTGCAGCCCTTGGAACTGGAACCTGGAACTGTCTCTGGGCTGTTGATCATCTTTGTACAGGGATCTGCTAAGGGATCAGAGCTGTTACTATTTCCACAGATTTCCTGCGATGTAACCCCAGTCTGACTGCTTCATCCTGCTGCATCTTTCACATCCCGCTCTTCCTGGCTTTTCTGCTTGACCATTCAGAACATCTTTGGTGTCCACATTAAAGGAAATGGAGAACACATGGCAAAAGGGAAATGCTCAATGCACCCACATCTTTGCTGACAAATAGCCTGTCAAATTGCTTTTGCAAACAGATAAAATCTGTGCGTAGTTACTACATCACTCTATGAACAGCCTTACATAGGTCTGATCATGAAAAGAAATAAATCTTTTGCAGCTGTGGAAAACACTGGTCCTTTTTTACATTATCTCTATTCAGCCATCCAAAGTATTGTCATCCATGTGGCTGAAGAGAGCCCACTCTGCCTTCATCCTCACCTAGTAAAGTCTATCTCTGAACAGAAGTCTGAAATATCTCCAGGACAGCATGTCCCTTGATAACAGCAATCTACCCCCTAGAGCACTGAAGTCTGGAGCTTAGAGACATTTTTCTGCACTCCTTTCAGAGTAAACTCTCTCAAATTTGGGAAAAATAAGTTATTTGTAAAGGAGGAAATGAACAGTAGAAGAGCCATCACAGCACCTCCCACATTAAAAGTTTACTAAAACTAAGAAATAAAAAGTTAGAGTCAGGATTCTGCAGAATTCTCAATCTGTGAAAGCAGCATAACACATTGATCATTTAGGCAGTCAATATTGCTCCTACATTGGTCACCAAAACACCCTTCTCTGCCTCTTGCTGGAGCCTAACAGAGAGATATAAGACCTACAGACCTGACAATAACACACATTTTCAAGAGATCTCAACAGAGTTTTTTACTCATGGCTATTCCTGTCTTTTTGCTAAATGCCTCATTTTAGCCCACCTCTCACATCTGAATATTGCTGTTTGACTGACCCTCATTGGAATACACTTTTTCCCCCCCCGCCAGCTTGTGCTGCACAAGTATCTTACTGTGCTGCCAAGAAATATTATAGCTAATATGAGGAGGGGTTAACTGGGAAAGGAACAGCAAAAAGCAGCCACAATCCCCCCCAGCTTCTTCTGTTCTCGGGTAAAGGATTGCTCCTTTGCATGAGTTGGTGGCTGCAAAACAGCTGCACTACCCTGATACCGCATGCTGCTGTGGGTGATGGGAAAAAGGCATTTCTGCCTCAGCAAGGGAAAGAAATCTTGCAGCTGGCATTTTATTTTGTTCCGGTTTGAGACAAAATAGTTCTGTGAAGAGAGCTAGTGACAGAGAAATCAGGAAAGGACTTAGGTGTGAAACTTCAGACATCTTTGAATGATTTCAGCAGATTTCCAGTTAAAACTATGGTAATGAAACAAGATCACCATTTTGGTAAACACATGCTGTCCTCATAAAACCAAAAGTTTTAATTTACTTTGACAGGGCTTGGGTGTCCGCTCTGGCAATTATGATCCTTAACTCAGGGTTTGGGGTTAGGGAATGAAAGAGACGATGTCAAGAATTCCAGATCTTTTTCCACACTCAGCAAATTAATTACAATTTAAGTACTGGTAATGCTCATGCTGTGACTACAAACACAAAGAAAGTCTTGCTGTTCTACAACGTTTGGATTTAGAGGGAAAGAGGGACGGAAGGTAACAGCTCTTTACATATTTTCTCCCCGATACCCATCTTAGCACTGCAGTCCTATTTATTCTGTGGCTACACCTCTACAGGCAGACACACTCTCTGTATTTTTTAATCTGTTTTAGAGTTACTGCTGTTCTGACTTAGCCTTACTCCTCCTCCTCTCAGCAAGCTTAAACTGTCAAAGACAGCCAGCGTGGTCTATCGGCACGGAAGCAGGTATGCTAGTAAACATAGGGGTTTCAGCGTGACACTGGTGTTCACACACCAGCCTGCAGGTTGGCAGGGGCTGGAAGAGTTCCCGTTACATATGTAGCTTATAGGTCACGTAACAGTCACAACGTCTACTTGCTGGTACAACTTCTCACTATATAAAACCCATATTAGCAGATGCTATCTCACCAGCACCCCAAGGAGCCAGATTAAATAAGATGGCTCAAAAATGAAGTGCTTTACACTTTATCTTACTGTTTTGGCCCTATTATTCTTGTGGCCAGACACCAAAACAATGCATGACTGATAAAGGACCACAAAGGAAACCACACAGTGCCCTGGGTGACCTCCAAGTTCAGTATTTCACAGTGAATTCCTACCCACATTCTGTCTTCATCTGAGCTGGAGCAGTGTGGTTGCCATCCTTATCTGCCATCTTTTGCATGGGGTACCAAGTTGCTACTCTCCCTCCTCCCACTATATATTTTTAATTGCAGGAAACTTGAATTAAATAGAATGCTAAAATTAGTGTGATTGATATTTGCAGCCTGAAGGGTTGTCCATCCCAGGTCTCCCCCCTACCACCACAAACAGAAGGCACGGCTTAGCTAGATGCACCAGTAGACATCAGTAAGCCATTTCTGGCTTCCAAACAGCTTCACAGTGAAAACCATCTGAGTAATGTAACTCCTCCATTATCCTCCTGACTACCGTCCTAATGTGCTCTGTCTGGGAAAAGCAGATTTCCCGAGAGCTGGTGAGAGATGGGGCATCAGTGACTTCCACCAGCTTCAGATGAGATTCACAGAAATATATTATAATGATTTCTAGGGAGAAAATGCAAGGCAAATGCATAGATAGCATCATCATTATGGTAAACCAAGCAGTCCACTGGGCATCGTTCCTCAGAAGTCTCATCTCTCTGTACTCAACATGATTATCATGCTGTTCTCTACATTCCTGACTTACATTTTCTCTGGTTGCAGGGCTTGCTGCTGTTTGATGTGTTTTATCTCAGACTTATGTTTGATGTATTTTAGAAGCAAACAGAAGTATGAAAGTGGCCAGAGGAGAACTAGGACTGGGCAGATCCAAAGGAGCTTGGATATATTTGATAACAACTCAAATTATTTGTTTTGCGTTCAAAAGATGAGATTGAGTTCATAGACCTTTCCCCTGTAATTTAAACCGGGATTCTTTTTCTTGCAAAGAAGATTCAATTTTTCCTTTTGTCATTGAAGAAATGTGTTATCCTGGCTAAAATGAGGCTTGCAGGCTGACACTAAAAGGTGCTTTCTCTGTAAAATATAGACTTTTTTTTTTTCTCCTTTCTATAATAAGTCATCCTGCTGAAACATTCTCCTTGGATTTTTCCACTCTCTCCAGTTAATTTCTTCCCCATGCCACAAGGCAAGGAACTGCTAAATGACAACTTGTACACCAAAGAATAAAATTCCTATGATCACTCCAGGCATCCAAGGCATAGAGCATCTGATGTAGCCATAAATTTAATGCAGATTACATCATTTTTTTAGTAGATACTCTCTGTTCATGTCAGAGCTATAGGTATGTACCTGTCAGCTGGAGATGAGCAAGAAATCACCCATCCTCTAACAGCTAAAAGTATCCAATCCAAAAACTGTGTGCACAAGGACATCTAAGCAAGTTAAGATGGTTTACCTGAAGGTTTGAAGTGAAAGCATATTAGTTTAACTGCATTAAACTCCTGTGAAGATGCTTTTATTCAAGGCACCTTTTCTGCCTCCTGTAATCAGTCTGGATGATATATTAAGAAGTATTGCTACTAATTACTTTGAAAATTATGTGACCTGGAAATCAAAGACACTTTATGTTCTTAGCTGTGAAGATATTCATCTGAATTTAATGAATTTATTTAATTTAAAGCTTTCATTTATTCCCATTTCAGTGTTGCTGCTTCGAAGCTGAAGCAGCATGTCTGAAGTGTGATGCATCCAAATGATTTTGTGGTAACCATCACTTTGGTTATTGGAACAAAGCTAAGGAGAAGAGAGAAGAAAATAGAAAAAAAAAAAAAGAAAGAAATAAAAAAGAGAAAAGAAAAAAAGAAAAAATAAAATGAAAATTTCAGCAACTATTTTCTTGAATATTTAAATGAGTTCAGTCTAACTATATACATCCTCTCATCTGTTAGTTCTCTGCAAACACTAACAATTGACTTTTACTCACAGGGATGTTTGTAGAGAGCTAATTTCAAAGTGGCATGTATATTTGCACATACCCACTTATGCATGTATCTGTCATGGAAATATTTGTATATTCACCCAAATAAAGAAACTGGAAAATGCTATGCAACTTGTCTGTCCAGTCAAGATTAATGAACCTGAGGCCTAGTGTTAGTAGAGGATTTTGATATCATATAGAAGTCTGTGGTGAATAAGGATGCATATGGTTCATATTAAGCATGTTAAGTGTGCTGTTGAATTGGAGCTTGCAGGGAATAGTCACCAAGAGGCTGGAGTGGGTCTGTTCCCTTCAGTTAAATGCCTGGAGCACTGGGGACATTTGGGTCTGTTGTCAGTTTTCCTGCAAGCAGCGAGACTGAACGCTGGACAAATTGTTGTTTGTGAATTATTCCCCTACCGCTTCTTATAAATGAGTAATTTTAACAGACGTAACAAGTGGAAGGGAGGAGGAGAAATGACTAACAAATTGAATGAAATAGATTGTCAATATTTATTTGCATGAGAGATTGAACATGGAAATTTGCCACAATTTCTGGTGATGCTAACACTGTAGCACTGCAAAGTAGAACTATCCATAGAACTCTACATTTAATAAGCATGAAGCATTCGTCATTCTCATTAATTGTGATGAGAAAAAGACGTATGAAAGTCAATGGGCAAATTCTCTTTCCACTCAGGTGGCTCTTAGTGTCATGCTTTGGCTGTAGGACCAAAACGGATAAAACTGTGTGGTTTGATTTTCCCATAGCTTAATTTTGTGAAATGATCAAGGAACTCAATTGAAAGCAGAAGAGAAATACAAGGAAAAAGGATATTCATTAATGTAATGCAGGACAAAAAATATGAAGGAATTTAATAAGATTTTAATAGGCTGAAAAGGATTACACAAATTCATGTGTTAAACACAACAGGCCTGGGTGCCAAAATTAGAAAACTCATGGTCTTCTAATTGCCAGAAGGAGGCAGAAATGCAAGCTGAAGGGTCTATGTTTCCTTGTTTTTTACATTCTCTTTGTCGGCACTTCGTGCAGGCCTTGTGGGAGATCAACTAAACAGCTGGAGGAACCTGGTCCTCACTGGTCTCCTGTTTGTAAATACAGGATTTAAATACTGCCATTACACTGAAAGAATTGCAGCTATTCAATTGAATGGCTTGTTTAGTCAGCAGATCAATAATTAAGGTAATCTTTTTACCCAGACAGTCAATATTGAAGACATTTAAATATTTCTTCTTTGTTTTGGCAGAACATATTTCTCTTATAAAATTGTTTTAATGAAATTGTACATTTGTATGGCACCGTGTTGATTTTTATTACATTTTCCTGAGGAAAAACATAGAACTTAAACATTTTGACAGTGTCAAAATATTCTCTTTTGATCTTCTATGAACATTTTGATTTTTGGGGGTTTGAAATGACATTTTGCAAATATATTGCATATTATCAATCAGGAGATAATTATAACACTAAAATGAAATAAAAGTTCAAGTGACAGTGTGATTTTTATTGCAATAGAACATTTTGATAGCCCCACAGCAATATTTTTTCCCAGTTTCAAGGAAATTTCTAAAATTTTGTTTTCCCTCAGATTAATCCAGCATGTGGCGCATGTGGCCCCTTGCTTATTATGCACAGTGCCTTCTAATCTTTATTAGTTAGAGGCTTCTATAATTTCCTGAGTTTTTGATAGCATATAACAATTATTTATATTAATTTCCTTCTTTTTCATAAACCTTCCGCATTTTTTCTCCCCTGTACAGCATGAAACAACTCTGAGGGAGCAGCCTTATTGACACCAAAGGTCTGTTGAGATGCTGCAATGCTCTTCAGAGATACCCAACTTATTTCATCCACACCATGCAGCTCAGGTGCAAAACAAGCACAGCAGCCTGCTGAGAGCACAAAGCATCCATGACAAAGAGAAACAGCACCAGCTTCTGCCCCAGGCCTTAGGCTTTGAAAGGCTGGAGATGTTTTAGTGATTCCAAGAAGGATACCAAAATTTTACTCCAGACCTGCTGAGGTGTAACTATGAGTATCCTTATTCAGAGGAAGAGACTCTAGAGTCACTGAGGCTCCAAGAGACTTTTCTTCCCATCCCTCCCCCTGCTGCCTTTGAGGCTTTTCAACTCATTTATTACCAGACAGGAGCAGCCCATGGGTCTCTGCAGACTGCTGGTTTCATGGCAATCAGTCTGCTGCAATGAGCCGCGTCTGAAACTCAGCTTCCTTGGACCGGACACATCTCCTTTACTGCATAGATTTCTGCTCTAAGTGAAGAGTTTATTCTAAGAAGGAAGCACTTGGCATACACCTTGGGGCTGTTAAATCCATGGCCTGTTTCTGTGGCCTGATTCTGCTCTACAGGGTGGGAGTAACTGCTCTGAATGTACTACTGCACGTATAAAAGTCAGAGTTTGAGTATTCCTGCATCTATTTTTAAATAAGACTTCATGTTGTAGCAGAGGAGACTATGGCAGACAGTTAAATTCATTATTTCATAATTTGAAAAAAGCACAAGATTGAAAGAGAATTAAGCCAAAATGACCTTATTTTAAAATTCAAATTCTTTTTGCAAATAATGTTGGGTCTTCATTTACTCAGTACTGGGTTGATGTACGTAAGTGGTGGATATTTATACATATATCTCAGCTAGAAATTGGAAAAGAACGAGAAAAAACACTTTCCTTGTAACCTTCCCAGAATTTTAAAGCTCTTAAACATTAGCACAATGTCCATTCTAGACAGCCATGGTAACATCTAAATCTGAATGCTGATCCTCAGCAGTGTACCTGGAAATATCCTGATTGAAGGAGGCAGGAATGAATTAAGGATGAACACTATGGACCCTTTCCAGCTCTGTATGCCTTATTTACCCCTAATTGACCTGATGTTTGTCTCCAAAGCCAAAAGTTTGGACTAGCCAATGATGATCACAAAAAACCTCTGAAGTTCAAACTGTGTGGGAGCTTATGTATGTGTGCATGTGAGCAGACGACAGGACGTGCAGAATTCACCAGATTCAGCAATCTCTAGTATTAACCGTGTCTAATTGGAAACATTTCATTCACCTTTGATCTTAATAGCTTTTTGAAAGTGGCAGCCCAAATGCCTACTGTCAGAGCATGGGCTTCAGAGTCCAGGACTGAGTAGGATAAATCTACGTCTCAGCTGCCTTTGATTTTTAATATCTCTGACTTATTAGCAGCACCTCCATCCACCCACTTCCTTGTTCCGCTCTAGCCCCACTGTCCCTCTTGAATCCCAGCAACTTCGGAGGAATGGAAGTTGCAAAGAGAGAATGGAGAATGTATATTTTTAATTAAAAAAGTGTTCGTAAGCATTTAAAATATTCATTAGGAAAAAAAAAAGTCCCAGAGCTATAATTCTAAGATCAGCATCGTCAGGGAAATGCAAAATCCTGAACATTAAAATATTCTCTTCCAATTTTCCTCCTTCTAATAATAGTCAAATGTGCTCAAATCTCCAGGGATGTCCATCTGTAAAAAGAATTATGCAGCCTCCCCGTGGAAACTTATTATTTTGAAAATTTGGATTCATCTGCTCATCTGTTTCCTTAGACACTATTACAAGTAACGCAGCTGGATTCATCACTGTGTTGGAACTGATGGGATGTGCCTGATTGCAGCATCTTCCAAGTGGGATTGGAAGTTTAGGTTTAGCTTACCCACCCATAGAGAGTTTATTTTTTCTTGCTGCAAGATACATCAAGAATGATTTGAAAAACAAACACAGCAACAACAACCATAAAATCCCTCTGAAATCAGACACTTTGATCTGAGTGCCTAGGCTGTTAAGAAGATGATCTCCCAGAACAAAAGGCACAAAAGAAATATTTATGAAATGAAAGGCTTGTTTTCAAAAAACGACACAGGGATGTAAGGTTGATCTTCTAGCTACTAGCAAGGACGTCTTTACTTCTAGGGTAATACTAATTATCCTATGGACTTCTGCAACTCTTTTCACCACAACATGTATGTTCAGAAAGCTTGGTTAAGTAGCTAACCCATGTCTCAGTAAATCTGGGTTCTAACCCAGGTTCATTACAGAGATCTCATGACTTAGGTAGGTTGTGACTTTTTATCATTTTGATGCCATTGACATTAGCAAATTATTGCTCCCTTGGAGCAAAACATCCATCTATTTCTAAGAAGCTCATATTCTGCATATTGAAATGGTGTACTTCAACGGGGTTTAATCTCTCCTCAGATGTTTACATGTCACCTTAATATGTCCTCCCTGTTTCATGGAGTGCAGTATGCTTAAGCTGTTTGTTTATCACATTATCCAGTCAATGGTTATTTTGATAGACAGCGTGACAGTTATCTTTCCAAATTATTATGCTGGCATGAAAAATGGAAAACCTGGGTTTGTGAATTTCTTGTGAGAAGACAATACAAGAATTTGTAGCTGGTGGTAAAGAAATACCTTCTGATAAATGGGAAAATAAAACCTGAGCCTTTCTTCAGGGTAAGGACACTGATTATTTTCCTGAGTTTAATATTATTTTATCCAAGCACTGCAGTGATGAATGAGGAGTGCATTGCTCCAGTCTCTGCCCTTTCATTTCAAACTCCTTACTTAGTACTTTTGACAGGAGTAAAGACTGGTGCTCTAAAAGGATGTTAGTTGTAGCACCTACTAATATTCAGTCTTTACTACCTAAAATGGACACCTGGGAGCCTGAAGCACAGGAATAGGAATGTATTTCACGAAGCACACATAGGTGTCTTAAACCTGGCTAAAAAGGGAAGTTGCTGACAGCAATAGACAGTATAATAGAATTCAGTTTAATACACCACCTTTCAAATTCCAAGTACCCCAAAGAGCTTTACAAAGTAATAAGTTAGGAGAAGGTAGCAGTGGCATAGCAATGCCATAAATAAACACTGTGGCTATTATTCAGTTTAGCAATAACTCATGCTATTTAGACATTAAGGGCTAGATTTAGCCTAGTTTTCCACCAGGCAACATCCAGGCCTGGGGTCTCTCAGGGAGAATTTCAAGCCACAGAAGACATACATTGAATAAAGAAATCACATTTTCTGAAAAGAATATGATCTGAAGAGTTACTAGAGTTGGTGAAAAAATGAGTAGTCTCACGTTTTCATATCTGAACCAACTCATGGTTTTGAGAAACAAATGAGATCTCTGAGGATAATTGGACCTGAAAGGTTATGTGTGCCTATGAGCTGATGGCACCCGTGGAAGCAGTTACCTCACTGGTCCTTAATGGACACCTTATTTCAAGAGGTAATGGAGACACTCTGTTAGCTTTCATCTCCATAAATAATAATTCTAAATTTAGTCCTGACTGTGTGAAGGCTTGTGGAGCTAATAAATTGCTTGTCAAAGTTCTCATGAAAATAAAAGGCAGATAGGAGGGAGCGAGGACTAAACTTGGTCTGTGCCTTCTGCATGGGCCATGCTTGAGCCCTGATGAACAGCCCATGGCTCTATGTCATGGCACTTAAACATGGGTCTCACTTCCCTGTACTGGAACAAAGACAATCAAATGATGCTGTGCCAATTCTGGATGGGAAGAGATACATATGATACTGTCTTCACTAGGTCCAAGCAATTCATGGCTCATCTGTCTGTGATCATATGGAAATCCTTTGTCCTGTCTGAGTGTGTTAATCTATCTAGGATAATGCCACAAAGCAGAGAGGACTTCCCAGAAAGCCAGATGCTGTACCAGTCCTGCTTTTCTCCTTTGAGCTGTGCTTAACAATACATCAAGTTTGTGTCATCATTCACATCGTGGCAATTTACTTCCCGCAAAGTGTAAATTCTCTTCCCTGGAGGGGGATGGCTGTAGGCTTTGCTCTGAGAACAAGAGCCATCTGCAGGTTGTCCTCCCTCTATTCCTCCCTCTCCCCTATGAGATCAGGCATTTGTACACGCTTCCTGCTCTCCTCACAGGCTGATGGAATTACTCCCCTTGGCTTCTCCGAGGGTGATCCACTAACTTGGTGGCATATGGTCAAGCACAACACTGCTGGGTACGCAGAAACGTAAGACTCCGTGAGATTATCTCCATGAACAGAATGAAGCTGCACATAATGCACCATTAGAATGGAGGGTTCTGCATCCCTTTAGGGATTACAATCTAAATAAAGGATAAAGGAGCTGCAGAGCTTCTTGTGCACCAAGGAGCTGTGTGTGAAGAAAAGGTTGGGCTCATAGCTTTGTGGGTGCACCTGTGTGTCTCACAGGTTTCCAGCTCCTTGGACATGTCCACAGTGCAGCCCCACGTGGAGCACAGGCCAGAGTGATCACTGTGGGCTTCCTGCAGGACTGGGTGAGGATTCGGCCAGGGCCAGCTGAGCATATTGGTGGGGCTCCTGGAAGGTCTCATCAGAAGTAGCAGTCATGACAGTTGTGAACCAGAGCTGCAGAGCTGAATCCAAGGGCAGCTGTCCTTGGAGGAGTGGGAAGAAGTGAAGAAGAGCAGAGGGAATGAGGAGGCGAAGGTGATTGTCACTCATTACATATAGGGACTAAAATTAAAATTCATCTCAGTCGTTAGAGTCTCAGAATACTAGCTGCTGTGTTCAAGGTTTGAGAAGCATTTAGAAATCCTGGGATTTTTTGAGGCAGCAGAAGACTCCCAGGCCCTCATCATTCATCTCCTCCCCCTAACTAGCTCCTCTGTCAGCTTAGCTTCCTCTGTTTTCGAAATCCCCTCCACTATCCCAAGATGACTGGCAAGCTAGGAGCATCACAGAAGGTGTGTTAGTCTCCTTAATTTATGTAAAACCAAATTATTGCTTCTCTGCAATACGATAAAGGAGCTAAGACACGTGAGGTTAGAAATGAATTGAGGGCATCCCCTGCCTTTTCCAGTCTGCTGCACTGAAGAGCTGGAATCCATTACCCAGCACACCTACAATATCTCACATTCCCACACAGATTAATTTTAGGCTGATTGGCTCATTGCTTTTACACCTTGTGTGCAGGTGTAAAACTTGATCTACAATGTTCAGATTTAAACAGTCTATATTGCCAGTTTCTGGAATGGTGCTGGTACGCACAAAGGATTGTCAACAAATAGTCACATTACTTTTATTTCCAATCCAAACACAGCATCTTTCTTGATTCCCTCCTCTTAACCAATTCAAACAAAAACTCTTAAGGGTCACTTTTTCATGGCAGGCTGCCAATATCTTGTGGGGATTTGATTTCTGTTGCAGACTCCAAAAAGGGAATTCCTGAGATGCCAGAGAAGAAAATGAATAAAAATCCCACAGGTGTAGGATGGGGTATAATGAGTTGGCTGGAGGATGATTCCCTCTCATTACAAATCTGAAGATTTTGTTCAGCTCTATAATAAATATCAAAGACCTGTTGAATGCAAACATCAAACTGAATGGAGCCAGTGAGGGTACGTTTCAACTGGAGGACACATGCCGGCTGCCCCATCTGGAAAAAGGATATGTCAACCCAGACAGCTCTAAATCAGCAACTACAACTTTTATAATCACAGACATTAGCATGAATCACACAGCTCTTTGACTGCAAGCTACTTGGAATGCAAGCTCTTCCCTTTGGGGAAGGGGTTACCTGCAGGCCAACAGCAGCACCAGGGAACACGTCCAGCTGGCCCACAGCTGCAGTGCAGCACTAAGGTGTGCCAGGCTGAATAGCAGAGTGTGGCTGTGGCTGTGTCCTGGAAGCTGGACAAGTCTATAAGTACTTTATTTTTTACTAGATTACATGTGAAGACTGCGCTATTTGGAAGCTTTTATTTATTTCGATTTTTTTTTTCCTGTCTGTGTTGAAATCAGCTTAAAGCCCCAAAGAAGCATGTATCACAGCTTGGGAAAGACAGTTCCTTGTCTCTTGTGCTCTGGCCTGCACTTAGTCTATCAGACTTCAGCATGGGGCATTAAAAAGCGAAACAAAATATGCAAGACTCAGTCCCATCATGATGGGGCAGGGCATCAATGAAGAAAAAAAAAAATAGTTTCTTCTTCTTGGTTTATCCAGCTGCAAAGCAGATTGTGACTTCTGCCCTGGGGATGTTTCATGGCAGGCTCATCTGTGACCTGCATGATATGCAAATCCCAGCTGCACTGCAGTCTGTGTCTTCCTGTGGGACCTGCAAGTCCTGCCGAATCATGTGGGAAGGTCTTCTGGCTCAAAGTGTTGCAAGATAAGGAGCATGCAGGTCTATTCACACTACTGTCACAGCAGCTTACTGCAGTGTTATCTAAGTTAGTTTTCAACTAACTGGTCTGGGATTTAGTAGGAGAGAGCAATTAAGGCAGGATGGAGTTTAGCAGAGCAAATGATCCCTCTCTACTGCTGTGACCTGATGTTACTCCTACCCAAGGTATTAAAAACCCAGCAACCCTCAGGACTCCCCCAGGTCTTTGCAGACACCTGCAGTACATCTGTTGCTTAAATTTAGGAATGCCTACAATAAAAAGAACTCTGGTTCCCAAACAGAAGCAGCATGGGCAAATGCAGCATCCTTCCAGCTTGCTGTGCACAAAAGAGGGCAATGAACTTTATTTCCTGAGCAACTTTTCCATCATCTTTCCTTCCCCACCCCTGCTGTTGTGCCTGCTAATGCCTGTAACCATTAACCATGAAAATGGCACCCATTTGTCTCCTTCTCCGCAGTGCCCCAAGTATATTTGGACTCTAGCCAACAGGAGCAGCAATTCAATGGACACGCAGCACTGCCTTGAGTGTGTATTCACGAGTGCATGTTAATGCAATTACAAGCCTGAATGAAGCTCTTTTCCCCTTCATAAAGAGCTTCAGCCCTGCAATCCTAAATCTGCAATCCAGTAAATTTGGGTAAAACAAGGGGTTTTTAATAGGAAGGTGTAGTTTTCTTTTTTTTTATTATTCTATTTCTTCAATTGTGTGTGATGCTAAATGGCTTTAAGCAGCCATTTAACCACCCACAGAGAGAAACTAGGTTTACAAATTTTCTTGCTGCATAGTTTTGCTACGTGTGCTCCCCAGAGTATTGGCATTTTGTTTGTTTTCCTCCTTAGAGAAATGGATGGATCCAATTTGCAACCTCAACAAAATTGAATAGACGTTAATTCCCCCCTCACCCCCCTGTTTTTACAGTCTAGTTTGGTGGAGATTAAAAAAAAAAAAAAAAGGAAATAAAAGAAAATCAATGACAGCCAGAAGATACAACGTACAGAAGACAAAAGCCAGAGGAGCCCTTTTATTGCAAGAGTAAACCTGGAAAGGAGGATACATTTTTTGTGAGTAAAGGAAAATAAATGAGAATGACAAGAGCGATGAAAGGTCTACGCAACGTGATTCTAACGAAAGACTGGATGAGCTGGGGTTTTTAGCCTGAAGAAGAGAAGATACAGAGGCATGTCACAACAGCCGTTGTCCTTTAAAGAGGCAGGGAACAGTCCCCTTGCAACAATCACACTAGACACAACTGGAAATGATGGACTTACACTGCAGCAAGGCAGATTTAAGACAGAGATTAGGAGAAAAGGGACTGCAGAGGTGAAGATGGCACAGAAACCTGAGGACCACCCTGGAGAAGGCAAGGAGACCCCACCATGGCCACCCTGGACACAAGTTCACACATTTGCCAGGCATAGGAGTGATCCTATCTTGGACTGGGGGAAGCTCCTAACATCATCCTCCTGCTTTGGTAGGAATATCTTACTGAAATAATTTATTTTTTATCTCCTTGGGGGATGGAAGCACCTGGGAGCCTGCCTGTGCTCAGTAGATGCAGCTTCACTCTCCTTCACAGATGTCTTCCCATGCAAAGCTTTCCTTCTCTGCCTATGCCCGGACACTTTCTGTCTCTGCTATTCATCATACAGAGTTAAAAATTCAAGGGTTGGTTTTGATTATCTTATTACTATGGTGACCAGGATGACTTTCATGCCCATCTGCACATGGTAAGGTGCTGCAAACCTTTACTTCATTGCAAAGCAGGAGAATTGTTACCTGTGGGTTTTTTGCCTCGTAACTTAGTGCCACCTCTGTGCAGGAGCTGGATCTGCAGCATAATGCAGTTATCTATTAAGCACCATTTTTTGGGGAGCACCAGAGAGCCAGGATCTGCATGGATGCCTTTTGTTTACCAGATGGAGAGTAAGATTTCAGTTTGAACTAATGTCCCCTAAAAGCCTAAAAGGTGCCAAATCCAGAGGATGAAAATGTATTTGTATAATATTTAGAGTCTTGTAAAGGAGACCAGGTTGTCATATAAGGAAGAATGTAAACCCAGATATGACTAAGGCTAAGAGCTCTGTTAAAGTACAATGGAAATAAAAAGAAGATAACTATGAAAAAAGGAATGATGGAAATATTAAAGAAACAACAGTGAGGATTGGCCTAAGATCTGGGAGATGGATAGGACTCGGGAAACAGCCTCCAAGCAGAGCTTAGAGCAAAGGCTTTAAGATCTGACTATCTCCATTTCATTATTGTTAATGGAATCTCCCATGTCCAAATGAAAGACTAATTTAAGTCTTACTTAAATATGCCTTGAGTCATTTCTATGCATTTAAGTCTTAGTTAATCTTCCTTAACTCTTTTTGTCACTTCCTTTGAAAGAAAGATGTGCTTAATTAAAGGAACTGTCAACTTTATTTTAGTCTTAAGAATTTTTTGTGGTAACTTAGAAAGGTTTGGTCATTATTGCAGTCTAAGATCTAGTAGATTAAGTGTTCCTGTATCTTAAGGACATGTCAGTCCACCACTTGGCATACTTTCATTGTGCTTAACTACAACATTTGGACTGACTTCAAAGGTTTGTTATGACAAGAAATACTAAGATTTTAATTAAAGCTGCATTCAGGAAAGATCTTTCATTTAACACATGCTATTTTTTTTCCTTCCGGACCAAGCCATGGAGTATAGACACTTACTTCAGATGGTTTCGACTTGGATAACATGAGTGCCTCACCACTCTCATAGTGAAGAATTTCTTCCTTTTATCTAATCTAAACCTACCCTCTTTCAGTTTAAATCCATTACCCCTTGTCTTATCACTACATGCCCTTGCAAAAAGTCTTGTAGGCCCCCTTTAGGTACTGGAAGCCTACGTTTCCATTCAAATCTATGTCTCCATTTTAGAGACAAGGATGTCATGCGGGTCAGTGTCAAATGCTTTGCACAAGTCCAGGTAGATGACATCAGTTGCTCTTCCCTTACCCTCCAAAGCTGTAACCCTGTTGTAGGAGACCACCAAATTTGTCAGACACAATTTGCCCTTAGTGAAGCCATGCTGGCTGTCATCAGTCACCACTTTATTGTCCATGTGCCTTAGCATAGCTTCCAGGAGGATCTACTCCACGATCTTGCTGGGCACAGTGGTGAGACTGACTGGCCTGTAATTACCCAGGTCTTCCTTTTTTCCCTTTTAAAGAACGGGGGTTATGTTTCCCCTTTTCCAGTCAGTGGTCCCTCAGGTCCTGCTCCCAGAGTAAATCGGGGATAAATCCTCAGTTCCGCAGGGCTGTCTCTTTGTTTCTTGTGCACTCATTTCTTCCTCCATCAGCTGGAAACATTTGTCATTTCCAGTGTTAGCCAAGCAAATTCCAATCCACTGTTGTTTACTTTTGATTGCTTTGTCCTTAATGTAGCATACAAGGATTTTATGTGCTTCTGTTTCATCAATGTAATTCTTTTGTTGCTATGGCAATCAGCTTCAATTTTCTTTCGTTCTGGCAATTGTATTTTTATAGTCTCCTGCTCTCAAAGAGATAAGCTGTCTTGTATATCACACAGACACTAAGTATTGCCTCTATATAGAGACAGCCAACCTTTGCTTTAAGACTTCGTTGCCATTATTTGCAACAGTAGTTTACTGTTGCTGATGTCATTTTTATTCCTTTCTCTGGGCTCTGTTTCAAATAAGCTGTTTGCTCAATTTATTCATCTGCGCTACTGCTGAGGAAATGTGGCGGTGTAAGAGGGGCACTGCTGCTGGCACTTGGTGGCTGTGGAGAGCACACAGTCAAACCCTGGGCTTGACAATACAGATGATCACAGTGGTTTCAGCAGAGCAAGGATCACCCCAGATTCTCTGCAGCCTGTCACTTAATGTGCTGAGAATAATGGCAGAAGGAATTAAGTGTTAAAGAAAATAATTCCTCAATTTTACCAATGCATCTGAAAGCTGAATTTTCAAAAATATCATAGGAAAAAGATTTATGGGCACTCCATCACCTTGGGTCACAGAAAAAAACGTTATATCAAAGGTTCAAGGCTATATCTTGCAATGGGAAGCAGGGTGTGATGACTGAGGGTTGGTGGGCAAACTTTGCCATGGGATGAAGCCAATCCCCAAGCAAGTCCAGCACCACTGGATGGTCCCTGTCCCCTCCAAGATGTTGGATAACCTGCCCTCATTAACTCTAGATGTCTGAGAAGGCATCCATTTTGAAATATTATGTGAATTTTCTGAAGTTTCCACTTTTCTAACACAGGTCTTATTCAGTAGCAGTCAAAGAAAAGGAAAAGACATAGATAGAGTAACAAGGTCTCCAATGAGGAAATACCAATAACCATAAAAAGCCCAGGATTTCACACTATCGTGAAATACTCACAGGTCTTCTCTGCATAAACACATGTATACCAAGACCCCACTTCCTATCCTAGGGAGAAAGTTGGAGAATTCAAGCACAGAGAGATTAAATGGCATGCCAAGGTCACACAGGGAAAATATTGCAGGGATAGTAACTACATTGAGATCTCCCAAGTCCCAACTGTCCCAAGTCAAATATACAAATGACTAATCAGCACATTTTTGCAAGCTGCTGATGAATTTGAAAATCTGTGCCTATTTTTTTCTCCCCTTAGGAAGCTTGTGCCATTCATTGTTAAGCTCTGGAAATGCTCCATACTAAAGTTATCAAGTCTGTCATCTCTTCAGCATGGTAAAACCAGCCTTCTCACTATCCTCTCCACCAGGCAGAGGGTGGAATAGGAGACGGAATTAACAAGGAGTTACTCTGCCAATATGCCGAACTATGTGTTACATTTGTTAGGCCATATGGCTTTTTGATCGTCCCTAATGAACATTAGGTAGCACTTAAAATTGGATAGCGTAGAATCTGAGAAATCACACCCACTCGTCTCTGCAGATTCCCTGTGGCACGCCAAGGCTTTTCCCCACTGACAGCCGTGACGCCCACATGCGCACAAACCACTGAAAACTTTACGGCATGACAAAGTGGACACAGGAATCAACGTTGGCTAGATTGGTCGCATTCCCAGCAATTTAGAGTGACAGGTTTTTATTATTTGATAAGCCACAGTCATATTATGCCAGAAGATGCCTGCTTATTGGACTGAGATCCGTTATAAATGACGCAGAAGCTTGCTTTTTTTCCCCCTACAAAAAATCTTACAACCCAAATACAGGGAATAACTCATGCGGTCCCCAAGGAGGTGATCTGCCTCAAACAATCAGGCTCCCCAGGATCGCCAGTCAGGAGCAGTTAACACACGAGCAGCTCTGCTGCGTGTGCCTGCTCCTGCAGAATATTCCTTGTGCTTTGGGAGAGAAGGGGCTGCACCAGATGGCAATTCATTACAAAGGGAGTGCTGAGAAGCTGATTGAAGACCTGATGAGTGGACAATATTTTATTGATTTGACCGATTTAATTTTTTTAAAATACATTTTTGTGCTTTGCAAAGTAGCTGCATACTTCAACATCCAGGGACAGCAGAGGTGTAGTCCGCTTTCTCAGACAAGACCTGAAATAACTGACACTAGTTAACAGCTAAGAGAATTGGACACTTTCAGACTGAGAGTTTCAGACCCTGCTTAAGACAGGGACCTGAATTCAATAGTGGATTTATGCAGCTACTGATGTGTTCCAAAACTAGCAACATGCTTTCTATGATGATCATACAAAGGTGTTCAGGGTCCCATTGTTTAAGGTCCCATAGATTAGGAGTGTTTAGAGAAATATGTTTGAGAGCCCTCACCCTTTAGAGCTCTGGGTTAGATAGACAACTGTAGCATTTCAACAAAGACTTTCTACATTCAGGAAACCCACATTCATCACTAACCAATGCTAATTTTCTTCACTTGGAACTGAGCAAATAAGGGACCACCATTTTGGTGACGTCCATTAATTTTAGTGATTTAATCACAAGTGGCTGAGCTTCTATCTGTTCAAGTGAGATAATGTCAGAAGTCTGAGATATAAACTCCCTTACCACACCACCTCCCCCACCAATTATTCCTATAAGTGGCTCAGTGCTTCAGAAAAGGAAACATTTCTCTTCATTAGTATTTACTTTCAGCTTAATACAAATTCAAGAAAAAAAAAGTGAAGACTCACTAACCTGTACATGTGCCTCCCTGTGTTGGCATGAAATACGAATTCATTCTCCTGAAAATGCAGGTAAATCGTTGCTCACTGGAAAACGTTTGTGCCTTAGCTCAATCTAGCACCAACTTCCGATCCTGGGAGGAAATTTAATGATGATTTTTGAATCTTGTCTGAAAGATTGCCTTGTTTCTCTTTGTTTCTCTTTCTTCACTGTTTCCTTCCCAAATAGGAATTACCACTTTTTGAACACTGTTTTGGTGGGTTTTTTGTTTGTTTGTTTGTTTTCTGATGGAGAAACAAAGTTATTGATAAAGAAAAAAACTTAGTGAAAATTTTAGTGGAAACATAATTTTCAAAACCTCTTGGTATTTCTCATCCCAAGGCTTTTCACCTCTACCTTTCCAGTGTATTGAAAAAAGACAAAGCCAAATCTGAAGTTTCACTCACTACTGTGCAATTATACTACCCAGACTTTAGTTCAAAGTGCAAACACTGTTATTCCTCTTTTATGATTTACTGTCAGGCTCTGTGCTTGGTTGTTCTTTTATATTTTAATTTTTTTTCTTTTTTCTTTTTCTTTTTTTTCTTAAGGTGATTTAATAGATGTTTGTAGTGGTAATTACTCAATGTCATGTTAAGCTTTCATCCAATCACATTTGTAATGTTTTAAGCTTGGTTCATCTTCCCAGTTATTGCACTACATTGATCTGTGCAAGCCAAGTACATTGCTTTCATACTCTTTTCTCCCAATTCCCTGTAGGAAAGCCTCACATTTTAAAACCATTTCCTGTGGCCTCAGGGAAGTAATGGATTTATAACAGTCTGAGTACAAACGCACACAATCATTTAATAGGTGTATAACTATAAGCACAATTCATGCAGTCTGTGGATGTTGAAGGTACATGCTGATGTATAGCAATCTGCAATAGGTAGAAGGTGAGATTTGCAGCCCCAGACCGCTCCTGCAGAAAACGCCAGCCTTTTTTTTGTCCATGAATTGTTGTCAAATGGATGCTGATCTTTTCTGTGGATCTTTGTTACATGAATGTGTTGCCAGCCCTATTTTTAAAGCAGAAGAGCCGTTATGCACAGAACTCCACGGTGACCATATGCACAATCCCAAGAGGCCCTGAACTGTGCTGCTGAATGCAGACTGTGACGCTGGGTCCTGTTCTCCTCCCATATTTCTTCTGCAGATGCAAATGGCTTGGCTGAAGCTCCCTGCTGATACTGTCTCTCTCTGCTGCCTTCATTGTTTTCATCCCTCCCAAGCATCTCTGGGAGGCATTTAAGTCAGGAGGCAGGTCAGCTAAGGGCACTGCAGGACACTTCAGGTTCGTGCTCTGGTGATACCCCACTCACCTCAATGACTACAAAAGGCAGCCTGGAGTAAATACACAGATTTGAAAGAGCACCAGGTATAAAGTCCAGAAGAAATCTCCCGAAGTGGATGAACGGACAACTGTCAAAAAGTCCCATGGAAAAATCTATGCGCTTAAATTTTGAGCAAAAAATGATAATTTTTCTTCACTATGTTTTCTGGCTCTGTCTCCTTTCCTCAATCCATTATTTAACTTTTTCCAAGTAGAATAGGCAAATCTCCAAACTGAATGCTTCTTCATTCAAATTTCCTTGGAGCAAAGGAATGGTGAGACTCTTTCTTGACAAGAAATCCGTCTCCTTCAGTGATATCAATTCTTCTGCACGTCTTGGTTTGAGATCCAACTGAAAAATGCTAAGTGTAATAGCACTAAACTTCAAGGACTAGCTCTCACTTGGCAGTGAAGCATTACGTTCCTTGGTTAATTCATTCGTAACATCAGTATGTCTGAAACAAGAACAGAGAGAAGCAGAATTACTTATGGCAATATTTGGTTGAAGAGAGATTCATTTGTGCTACACAGATTTTTCTCTTTCTTTTGCAGTAGAACTTACATACTGGTAGAAGGAAGAAAGAAGGAAGAAAGTGAAAGAGAGAAGAAAGGCTTTTTGATTTATGCTGATTGAAATATTTTCCAGAGAAAAGCAGTAAAAAATGCTTTTAAGTAGTTCTTGAAAGAGCAGCAGCTGTATCAGATATCCTATCTCTTAGAAATGACCAAGTTTGTTGTTGTTGTAGTTGTTTTTTTTTCCTGTCTCCTACTGAACTGGAATTTTCCTGTAGTTGCTTTAGGCATCCAGTCTTCAATTCTGCTAAGGTTTACATTAAAAATTAGGAGAGGAAGCATTGCTCTGCTCCTTCAGGGTACGATGGAAATTTTGGTTTTGAACGAAAAACACTTAGTAAAAAGCTTGAGATTTTTTTCTAGTTTCACTATTAAAAGCTTTGTGTTTCTTCCACTGTAAACTGGTTTTTAGCCAGACACAGCACTTCCTTCTCTGACGACACACTGATATTAAAGCACTTCATCGAAGCAGTGAAATGATATGTTCCTGTGTGGGTGATGATAGCAGAGGGACTTAGTGATTAAAAAGGAAACCCCATCCTGGCTTGCTTTCTTGGGTTGGAAAATAGGGAGATCTGCTTTAGGGGTCAGGTTTCCATCAAGTGAAACGGAGCTGCAAGGCATGCCCAAGTGCAGCAACATTTTTCAATACTGACTTTGTTGGGTTTTCCCACATCTTAAAAGAAAAAAAAGAGTAAATATCCTCTCTAGTGCTTTTCTAGACTGATGATGTACCAAAGATTAATACTGGCCCAACAGCCCTATCAATCAGCAGCCCATGTGTTGTCTCATTTTTCACCTTTCCGTGCTTATTTTGCTATTTACTCAGTCACATTTCCCCTAGGTAAATGTCGAGGTTTGATTGCGGGGTGACAATAAAACCGCGGCAGATGTATTGTTAACCCCCTCTCCCCGCAGCGTCTCCCTTTAGCCCCTCCGTCTCCCCCCTTCCCACTAAGGACAGGCGATTGGGAGGGAAAGAAGGGCAGAGAGCAGAGAGTTGGAAAAATTAAAAATATTTTACTAATGCTACTAATAAAAATAGGGAAAATAATACAAAATATACAAAACCAGTCTTGAAAGTCCCGGCAACTGCTCTGGCAGATGTAGGGCTGGCACCCGAAGTCCTGGACTGGACTCTGCAGCCAACCGGAGCTGGATCCAGTCTGTCACTAGGCCTCAGTTTGCAGGGACAACCCACAAGGTCCTCTCCCAATGTCGGCCATAAGGAAAGGGGACAAGATCCTTGTGATCCCCCACTTATATGAAGTATCGCATAAATGGGATGGAATACTTAGTTGGTCAGTTTCAGTTCACCTCCTGCTTGCACATCTCGTGAGATGCATCATTATCAATGACCTTGCATACCATTGCTATGTCTACCAAAACATGTGTCTAGCTTTCAGGAAAGCACAGTTTGTAAGAAGACTTTAGCGGACAGAAAAATTCACTAAAAGAGAAACTTGTTTTTAACAAAACCAGGACAGTAAAAAAAAAAAACAGAAAAAAAAAACAACAACAAAAACCAAACAACAAAACAAAAACAAAACCCAGCAACAACAACTAAAAATCAACCAACCAAACAAACCAACCAAACAAAAACCAACCAAACAAAAAACCACAAAACAAACAAGAAGAACACAAACCAAAACAAAACAAAAAAATAACAAGGAAAGTTGAGTCTTTTCATATATATGTCACCTAGTCCACACATGGTAAGGAATATGCTGCTAGCAGGGAACTTGCAAATACACCCATCTCTGGCGTCCCTGCCTGTGCGGCTGGACCTTGTCTCTCATAAGCAGCATTGCCATGGGGGCAGCTGAATTTGGGTTGCAGCCTTTGTCATCACGAGAAAGCTCGGGGATCCCAGAAGCCTCTGCCTAGTGTCTGTGTTTGGAAGAAGCTTTAGCACTTGGTGCACATTACAAAATGTCTCCCAGCACCCAATGCTTTCATCTTGCTCTGCATTGGTTAGTAGCCAGAGAGAGAAGATGGAGACTTTGCCATGGAACCAAAGCAGAGAGGGGATTCTGAGCAGCCGGCAGAGGGGCTGTTATGTGTGCAAGTGCTCTGCTTCCTCATTCCTTAGCAATTATTTGCAGCTCCCTGGTATCCAGTAGTTATTGTCTTGGAACATTTCCAAGAGCACTTTGCTGTGTGTGAAATTCAGCTAGACACATTCTGGATGGCACAGTCTCCTGGCTGGATGAATATCACTCATTGCATGAGGTCTCTGGCAGAAGTTCTGAACTTTGAATTCTCATTTCTGACAAATCCTCTGCAACTTTGGCTTGAGATTTGCCATTCCACCAAACTTTTCTGCAGGGCAGCTCATTTGCAAGAATATGGAAGAAAATAAATCTCAAAAGAAAGTATATTCACCTAGGCCATGATTTCAAAAAGCTCTTAAGCATTGGCTTAGAGTTTTCAGGAGGATTTAAATGTGTCTTCAATGTTGCCCTGCATAAGAACCATCTTATTTCAAAAACTTGTCCTTGAAACCATCATGGTAGCATTTCTACAGCTCTTATTGCTCTTCATAATTACAAGGAAAAGAAAGGGGGGATGAGGGAGAAGGAACACTGAGACATGCAATTTTACAGTGAAAATATAAATAAATTATATCATCCTGTACAATTAAAAAATGTTATTGCTAAATAATACATAAATACTAAATAATACATTATTTTTTAAAAAAGGTTAACAGCTGATTTCTGTAGGGAAGCCATGAATTAAACATCATGCAAAACAATTAAACTCTGGGAAATAGGATTTCTGATATAGTGGTCAACAATTAAAAATGAATGTGTCACTCCACTCCAGGGAAAAGCAGTGAGATGCCATGCTTTCATGCTATGGGGAACAAACATATCGTGTGACTCCAGCTGGAAAGTTCTGCAAAATATAAAGCAAATATGCAGTGAGTGGCAGAGGCTTAATCTGAGATGCTGCCACACAAAAGATGCAGACTGCGGACGTTGCTTCTGCAGGAGAGACAGCACTGAGAGATGCTCACTCCTCCCAGTAGCAACCTTCTACATTCTCTACATGCACTTACTTGCAAATACAATTCTTAACAGCATGGGAATCTTTACAAGCAAATCCCGATTCAGGTCTACCAACTGTGACAAGTTTTTCTAGAAATCAGTTGCTGGGAGTGTAACCAAAATGCAGCCTGTCTTCATAGACAACGTCTATAGCTAGAAGACTCCTGTGAGGAGTAGGTTTAGCTAAACACATGTAAGGGTTGTGTTTCTTTGCAGCTGTCTCTGAGGAAAGTATATTAAACACCGTACGAAAAGCAGCTCTAATATGACTTTACAGCTTCTGGACTGAAGTTCATTTCCATGCAACTATCTCCTTTCCTTTTTTCTCTATGCTATACATCCCCAGAAAGATGTGCTGGGGCACCATACATATTAAAACAAACAAAATGCTATTGTTTAAGCGAAAGCCAAATATCTTCTGATCTCATCATTAATAGTTTCAGAAGTTTATTTCTCCTGGAAGCACCCTGGAGAGAATTCTGTTCATGAATCCACTTCAGTGCCAACAGCCCACCTGACTGTGTTGTCCTCTGCCTGTACCTGAGCTGCGTCAAGAGACGGTACCTATTATTGGTTACCTCTCCATACCCATTGCTTGGGGAATTGTCTGAATTGTTTACCATGGCCAATGTGCATTTGAACAGATGGTAAATATCTTCATTCCTGCCAACAAGAGTCAAGAGATGCCACTAAAATCCATTTAGAACTGGAAAAAAAACCCCACAGATACACACAAAAAAAACTAGTTGAGAATTTACTCAGGTCTGTTGCAGGTGAAATCTGTCAGCTAATGGGTAGTTTCAAAGTGCTTGTACTGAATGGTTCATTAGAAAACTTATCTCTACCTTGGGTGCTGGTAGGAAGAAGCCCAGATGGGCACTTTTCTTCACTGATAAACAGGTTCTAGTTATATCCTGAAAGAAATTTGATTTGTTATAGGTGCAAGTTGAAAAGAAATGCTGCATTTTCTATCTGTTCTACATCAGCAATGCACGGTATTATGGATATTATTTTAGATTTGGCAGAGGTTTCCGGAGAGAAGCAATCAAGATATAAAACCTCATGATGGCTTGGTTCACACAGCCATTTCTTTCAGCTCAGGCAACCTCATTTCTTTTCCCTCCCTACTCTGTAGGGCTTCAGGGTTATCAAATACAAACCAGTGACTGCAAAATGGGTCATTGCTTTGCAACAGGTCCATTAGAGATGCCAAGAAACTTTTCCAATATCTTTCACATCGCCATTGCTTGTGGCTTGGTTATACTGAGTTGCAGAGTCGTATGGAGCTGGCACTCCCAAGACATTAAACTTTCATATGAAGCAGTGTGAACAGTATATCCAGACACATTTGTTCTCTATAGGATAATCTGAAACACTTTAGCTTTCCTCTCCCTTCAGTCCTTGCTGCTGCGTTGTTTCCACCTAGCTGCTTGTAAAATGGCTGTGGGGAACATGTTCCCTCCTCTTCTGTCATGTTCTAGTGTCCATCTTTTATTTCCCAAGACAGCAGTACAGGGTTGGCACAAGCAGCTTTACACCAGTGACAAACCCTTGCCTGTGGTGTTGTGACACCACACCCATCTACTAGCCTGACTTAGGAAGGCCCTGCTCCCCTCTGTGTCTTCTTTTCCACCGTCAAGCAGGACTTCAAAGGTGATTTTAAAGACTGAATCTAGGAAGTTATTTATTTTGCTTTGAGGTGAACAGAGACCACATTCCCTTAGGTACTCAAGGATGAAACACTAATAAAACACCCAGGTCCGAAAGTTCTCCAAGAGCTGGAACTGAACCCATTTCATGCAAAAGACAAAATAACACTAAAACGAAACTGTTCAACTATTTCCTGCCCCCTTTTTGTTGCCACTCAAGGAAGCCTTGCTCTCTGCCAGTTGGAGTTATAATTCCTTTTTCATGAGGATGTTGATTGCTGATATAGACAAAGTTGTAATGATAATTGAATCCAAATGAGAAAAACACCAATAAAACCTCCTTGTTGAATTTACAGGGAAAGTTTACCTCTACAGGTTTGTGTTATGTGGGGCTGAGGAAACTGTTTACAGAAGACTGGTGAGAGAACAGAGACTTTAAGAAATGAACAGCCCCCTTGATATGATGATTTGTGGCCCTCAAATTCCATTAAGATTTGGACCATCAGTCTAAGTTACAGAGTATGAGTCTGGTAGGGACAAACTGAAACCGAGGAGTTCCGCACTACTGTCTCCATTAAAGAGTTGATGGATTTCACTATATCCTGGAAATGATGAAAACAGCACTAGAGATCCCATATTTTGTGTCAATGAATAATTTGCCACAAAGTAGCTACGATGTGGAAATAACTCTTGCATGTTCTTATCCTTGGATAAACACAAAGCAACCTTTCCGTCAGCCCAAATCCTCCAAAAAGGCTCAGACAGGTTCTAAATTTTTATTCCAACCTGCAATATTTCACTTACCAGCACAGGCCATATTTCTTAATTCATTATGTTAAACAAAAGATGCCCATCACTCTATTAGAAGAATGGTGGAGTGGATTTTGAGTCTGGACTAGTAGATTTTCATTCCAATTTTTAGGACTAGATTTACTGTCTTGACAAGGAGTAGGCGTTACATTTTTGTCTAGTCATTCAGCATCCTGTTTTCTCCTGAGTTGAATCTAGCATCTTACGGACTCATCCAATTTTCATGGCCAAATTTTCCACCCATTGTCCAATTCTTAATTCATACCATACTGTGTTGGTACACCTGTTACTACACTAAACGGAACATAGGTCTGTGACAGACGCTGGGGTCATTAGTGTCTTCAATCCAAGTTTAAGTGGGCCAGGGAAAAGGAGCTTCCCATGAGGCCAGAACTTGGGCCAACAGTACTCTGTAGTCAAGTGGAGTTGCCTGGAAGTGAGTTTGAACAGCCCACTCTCAAAGTTTTAACAAGCTGGACCAGACCAATCCACCTCCAGAACAATCTCCTTTCCAGTTTTCTTTCAAAACAGGAATTGATTCTGTAACTTAAATGAGATCAGAAAACTGCTGTCATGGTGTCATGGGAATTTATGATGGGATTGTCTGCTCTGAAATGCACAGACCATGCAATGAGCTTGTACAGCATCGAGGGGTATGATACAGTTCAGATGGGGTAAAGGGGTGTGTGGAGAATCTGTTTGTGTGTGGAGCTCAAGGACATCAGTAAACCTTGAAAAAATTCAAAAGATGGGTCACGCAAGCAAATAACGCTTTGTGGGAAGTAAAGCACATGTGGTCTTCATTTCCCTTAACACAGGCATGTGGAACCATATCAAAGCAAGCTCAGCAAACAGCACTTCTCCCAGCAACTGTGCATGGTGCCCTTCACCAGACAAGCTGTGCTTTTCCCTCTGGCTATTCTGAACACTTTCCAGTGCTCCCTTCAGAGATATTTTCAAGTGCCCTTCCCTACCTAGCAGGAATGGGTCAGAACAAAAGTATACCTCAACTCTTCTTTACAGACAGCCAAAGTCTCAGAGGAGCACAACATGATTATAATGTTTAAACCTTCCAAAAGAAATAAATATATATATCCACAGCCTTTTCAATGCTTTTATCCTATCCCAAACACTAGTGCTCGAAGTCACAGAATTTCTAATATATTTCTAATATATATCTAATATATATATTCTAATATATAATTTCTAATAATATCTAGCAATGAGGCCAAAAATCTTCTCTTGGCCAATCTAGTTCCCAGATTACATGGCCCAGAAACATTTCAGGTTTATTGTGCAGTGCTCAAATTAAGCCACTCAAAACATACAGAGTTTTTGTGTGAAAGGAACCTAATCATTCAGTAGAGTGTTATATCATATTTGCAGAAATGTCCATCATTTAATTGAATTACCATTATTTTGGTAATGGGAATCCCATATATATTCCAGATCACCAACATATACAGAGGTCTTACAGAGAATATCAGTATCCTCAGTGTTGAGGTATCAAAACCAGATCACTTGGTAAACTTCACTTAGTTTCCAGGTTACACGGACAGGAGCTCAAACTCTAGGATGGCTGAAGTTAAAGGAATAAACTTTATCCTTGAAGTTTGATTTACTGCACAGTTACAGTAGGAAAATTATGTAATACCATGTGGCAGTAAGGGTTTAAAGTTGGAGAAATGGAGTAATCAGCTGGATCTATTCTGGCCATCTACACACACACACCACAACTGTTGTATCTCCCTCTCCTCATTTATCTTCATAAACATTGCAGGCATCTCCAACGTTTAACCTGCTTGGCAGTTTGTGAACATTTCAACTCACAACTCAAATTAATGCCAACAACAATAATACAATAAGCCTCTCAGGATAAATATCTGATGCCCAAGTCTGTAACACTATGCTTTCAAAGTCAAAATGTCCATACGCTGATTTTAGCTCTAAATGTTATAATTACACAGCTCCACACAAATTTCAAACCATTTGCTAAGCATGGCTGAGTTTATCATCTCCAGTTACCTCCCTCCATTGCTAGGGTGCCTTCACAATCAAAAGATAGGAATCTCTTATTTGTAGTTCTTTTCTTGTCAGTAGTTTAAAAAGGACCATAGGTGGCTCATTCCTGAACTCTGCTGTCTAGACGACTTTATGCTCTCTTTTCTCCTGCCTGAAAAGCATATAAATATCTATTTATTTACCTTAGATAAATAAGTTCATGCATAGGTTAATATGAATATTTCTCTGGATGTGAATGTTGTATGAACCTATTTACCCTTCTCTTGGTCTCCACTATATATGAGAGAGAGTAGGAGCTTTGAGAATAAATACAAGATTAATAGAAGTGGTTAAAAAAAGAGATTGGATGAGAAAATTATTTTCTTTCATGTCCAACAGTTTTGTGAGAGTTTCTTAGCCCATGTACAGAGAACACTCAGATGAACACACAGAGACTGCACCTGCAAGTAAATCCAGCTGCTTCTCTGCATGACTGTGTATAATGGATTTTTAGCAGCATGATAACAATTTCCTTACGCGTTGCTAGCCTGTGACCCAGGCTCATTTGGAGCCCTATCCTACCTGCTTTTCTTTTTGTTTAAGCTTGCAACAGACTTCTGTAATAGCCCTGATTTGTGCCAGACTAAACCAAAACTGGCTTAGTAGCAGCCTCATGCCAATGCTGTGCCCACGAAGTTCCTGAGAGGACACAGCTAAAACCAGTCCTGCAGTTTCATGCACAGCTATTGCTGAGAACAAGTCTCATCCTAGGGAGTCATGGAGCAAAAGCACTAGAAATTATCTGGATTTTGACCCTATTCATGCTGGGTTTCCTGACGTCTGCCTGGGAAACTATGCATTATATTGCAATTAACTGGACCAACTAAGCAAAAGACAATTCCTGAGGATAGTCCAAAGAAGCTACCATTTATCGAATAGCAATAAAAGATGCAAAGAAAAGCATCTTTACAATGAGAAACACAGAGCATAAAAATCAATTTTATACATAAATACGTATTCCCAAGCAGACACCTTATTCATCATGATGTAAACTACCTGTCTGACCAATGCTGATAAAGAAGAAGTTATTGAGGTAATTAAAGGTTCTTTCCATGACCCTGCCCATGCACTTAGGTCCCTTGAAGGCAATATATTCTCAGAGCTCTGATTAATTCAGTTTTTTAAAAATCCTTTTAATAAACCAGTTTTTTGTAAGTACTTTGTAACACTCTTTCTGACCAGGACATAAATAAGCAAAGCAAAGAAATGATGGAGTAGGAAACACTACTCACAATGTCAGCCATCTCTCCTCTTCTCTTTGTACTCTTTACAGATTTTAAAGGTCAGAAAGACATGGAATAATGCCTGTGTCCTGAGAAGAGTAAAGAAGGTTAAAAAAAGAGTTTTGTTGCCAATGAACTTGAGGAATTTTCTTCCTTTTGCTTCACAGAGCACTAAGCTGTCTGGGTTACATGGTACTGAGTACTTTATGGTTAACATTTGCTGTGATTGGTTGAGCCACTGTATAAAACCAAAAGGAAAGTTCACCTTTAAGATATATATTTTTAGCAACTGACCCATATGGTACAAACTGCCGTGCAAAAGATATTTTTGTGGCAAGAGGCTTTCAAGGAAAGACAAGATTTTCTTTGTTACAAAAAGTTCACTTTAAATGATAGGCAACATTTTCCAAGTGCTGGACAACACCACTCTTCTCACTTTCTTGGTGGAAGAAACCCTAAAGTCAGAGAAATGACTTTTGCTCCTGCCTCATCACCATACATACTTCTCTACATTGTAACATTTATTCCCATTTCTCTGTTCTTCATAAAGGGGATCTTCTGGCATGTTAAACAAGTACATTTTAAAGAGAGTTGTTATTTGTTTAAAGGGAAAAAATCATCAGTCAAGTGACACTGACAATAAGGGTTTCTATTTCCATAAATCTGAAAATGGAATAAAACTATTGAACAATGGCTTTATATATCTTTACAACAGCAGAGACAATAAGGATTTGAATAGATCCGTGGTTTTACCTTAATGATAAAAAAACCTCAATGTCAATAAAAACTGAAGAAACATACTACTCGTTTGCTGGAACTGCCTGGGCCCAAGCCAGGTGAACCATGCTGCAAACCCCAGGGAGCTGAAGTGAGAAGATGCTCCAGGAGCAGTTTGTGTTTTGGAGATGACAACCACCTCCCAGGGGTTCGATGGTGGAGTGCTGCTCACCCATGCACACCTCAGGTGTCACAACCTAATGAGAACCTCCACAGACCATGGTGCCCATCTTCCTTTGGCAGGGAGGGACTCAGGGTGTCTGGCAGCCCTGTCTCAGCAGGGAAACACAAAGCCAGGAGGCACCTTGAAAATGTCACCGTGACTAAGGGAGGACGTGAGATAACTCATCGTGAGAGGTGTTTATCCAACTGCTCCTGGAGCCTCCCCAAACAATCCTACTGCTTCTCTTTGTATCTCAAAGACAGGGAAAACTGATTACTGCCTCAGTCCTCACAGCAGCTTCACATCACACCTCTCTGTTGTGGAAGCTGTGCTAAAGCTGTTCAGAAGCTGTGTGTTGCTTAAGAGAAACAGTTTGGCTGCCCCTTTTCTAGCATTTATATCTCTGTTACCCAGCAGGTGTAGTGTACTCAGGTCTGCACCAGTCCTCCAGTCTGCCTTCCTACCAAGCTATCGGCCCCAAACTGCAGCTATTCTACCTGTCTGGACTGAAATTAATCCAAATCTTCTGTGCATCAGTGTGGGGGCAGAATTGCTTTTCCTCAGCAGGCTGCAAATGCACTCTCCAGTCATTCAAAGCGCTGCCTACAGCCATCTCTAATTTTACTCTATTTTGTTTATGTTGGAGTAGCTGGGCTGGTATTTCTTTCCTCCCCTCCACTTAATCTACCTTTGTCTTTCTAATAACATCCTCTAATAATATATTTTGTCCTGATTTATTTATAGCTACTGCCCTTTCATTCAGGTATTACTACTGAAAGTGATGTAAAATTGAGTCCTATTACTGTGGAGGTGCCAGGGGTAAGTCACTTATTTGTAGGTTAAGTTTTAGATTTGAAATACTATTGAGATAGATGGATTTTCTGTGTTGTTCCTGCTCCTAGTCACACTGCAGTCTGGATGGGAAGGGAATGCAGAGGGGGAGAGTAGCGTGGGTGTGTGCCAGCATTTCTTTCTGAAAGCTCACTATCTCAAAGGAAAAGTGACTGATAGATTATCTTTATTTGCCTGGCAGGTGGTACTTAGCATAGGGAAGTTGTATTGGACATGCTTGGTCCTTTCACGCTCCAATTGAAGGAAACAAATGGTCAACAAAAAGCACAGGCAGAAATCTATTCCAAGGATGCTTTAACATGCCATCTCGGTTTGCAAACACTGTTTGCTTATTTGTCTTTTTTTTTAAGCAACAAATCTCCTTGTTAGATGTTACAGCAATGTGACAGAACAAAGAGGCATTCTGCAACTTGGCAAGCAATACCACTGGCAAAGCCCAGTGAAGGAGGTGATTCTGCAGCACAGCACAGCAAGCCGTGCCATGGGAGGTGTGGATGCTCTGGATGTCTCCACGCCAGGCTACCAGTGTTGGAGATGACAGCAAGGAAGAGTTGTATGCTATGGATGGCTGAAGGACACCCCCCTGCCTACAGCTCTACAAAGGTAGGAGAGGGAATTCACCTTGGTCTCACGTCCTAGGAGAAGTTAGTTTCTCCTTTTGATATTGTGCTCCATTTACCTTAAGGGTCTAAAAGCATGAGGCCAGTGCCAGTAATTTCTCCTTCTGTCCCAACACAAACTCTAGTGAAACTAAAATAAAACATTTGTTCAATCCGATTTTGAAAACCTCCAGAGGTCCATCTTCAACACTTACTCCAGTCTCTGAGTCTATCTTTGTCCTTTCCACTGGAATGTTTTTTTCGGTTGGTTGGTTGGTTGGTTGGGTTGGGTTTTTTAGTCATTCGTTTGTTTTTGTTGTTGTTGTTGGATTTTTTTCACATTTTTCTTCTTTAATACCTAGCTCCTATTACTTGACATTATTAGATGTTATTATCTACGAAGTTAGCACCTGGTTCTTATGTAGGAAGCAAAATCATCAGGAAAGCAGAGTGAATGAAGCCATTTTGCTTCATCTGTTGAATTTCAGCATGAAACATTTGGCATGGAATTAAGGCCCTTTTTTCACACTGAATGTATGGTATGCAGGCTACTAGGAAAATTAACTTACATATAAAAATACTCTTAATTATTGCATAGCAGCTTCATGTCTGCCAGGGTCAGTCATAACGAATGAGACAACATCTTTCTGTAGAGTTTTGGCACTGGAAGTAGCAAAAAGAGCCCAGAATTACCATGTGGGGAATCTCAGATTTTTGTTACTATGAGTGTTTAACTCTCTCTTGAAAACCAGTAACCAAAATAGTCCTTGCAGTAGGTTACACCAAAATCATTCTCTGTATGTAAAACATGTAAGAAATTGAAACTCAAAAATATAAATTAAAACAGTAGTTCTATGGATTCCTTGTGGATGCTAAAGAGAAGACTATGTGGGCGAAAAGCAGAGGAATAAGAAACCATCAAGTTGGTAACGCAAGGGAGGCCCCAGCACTTGGAGAATACAGAGATAGGAAGGGTTTGGCAGGAGAAAAAAAAAAGAGATAGACTTCAAAACTTCAGGAATATGTTGGGCTGCCAAACCTCTAGTGAAAAGCAGCAACTGAATTCCAGCTTTACTGAAGAGTTTGGACTGAGTTAGCAAGGAGCCCATCAAATAATTCCAGTGACTGTGAACAGATGTTGCAAGACAGGAACTGGAGATCTTTGACTCAGCTTCAGGAACAGAGCTCTCCTGGCAGTATTCACAGGAGAAGAGCAAAAGCAGGGAGAGACTTGTATATGGGTTCTACTATGGCCAACCGTGAGAAGCAACAGGAGACACTGCCAGGACACAACTGCTGCTATGACAAGAAATGTAGTGATGAGCTTGTACTGATTGATAGTTTATCCAGGGGCCAATTGACCCTGGAGCTCAGGATCAACTCTTAGGCTGCCGTAGATCTTCATTCCTCCTTTTCAATGCACTCCACCCTACAGGAGCCTTCACTCTCAGGGCCTCATTTGGTCCCGGCTCTGAGTCCATCAGTGGTAGATGATGCTGCCTGCTCCAGCCTTTTGAGGATGTCTCCTTAGTGTCCTGCTTGCAATGGTGATGGCCATCACACACCAACCTGGACTTTATGTCTTTCTCTCCCCTTCCTTCCCTGGTTCCTTTTCTCTTCCCCTGTCTCTCCAAGTTACTGCCAGTCACTTCCAGGCAAGCATTTTGTTTTAATTTACAACATGGATCCTTCTTTTCCTCATTGCTATGATTTTCAGTGTGACAAAATGACACTTCTGATAAGCAAGCCTTTCTCTTCCCCCACCTCCCTTCGTTCTGTGGATGTTTTCTTAGCCAATTAATCTAACATCATGTACCATTTAGGTTTGAGAGGCTGGCGTGACTCTTGAAGGAGACAGAATGTGCTGCTGGGATTGGAGGGGTGGAGGTGATGGAGAGGATCATGAGGAGGCTACAAACTGCCGGAATTACTCATCAGGAGGGTGGCAACATGGAAGCCTGGAATATCTTCCTTCCAGGTCTCCTTTCTCACAGACATCTCAGACACACAGCTGTCAATACACAGTGGAGCCATTGTGTATGTGTCATGAGAGGAGGGACAAAGTTCTGCTGAAATGTTATCAAGTAGATATCATGGATGTGTCTTTCAGGGTCTCTGAAAATCCCTTCACATAATTAGCAGGTAGGAACAATGCAAAATACTAGCTGGAGAGGGGTAGCTCTTCCCCTCTGAACAATATTCTTTAAAAAGAATAGCCAAGTTTTCGAGATCAAAATAAATAGCTTGATGTAGGAAAAAAAGAAAAAGAAAAAAAAAAACAAATCCAAGATTTTTTCACATCCCTTCCTTCCAGTTCCATTTTTCTGTCAATTTGAAAATCTTTGCACTTGAAATGCATCTGAGTCGTATGGAATAACACGCACAACATACCATACTAGAAATTGCAGCCAAATTTCAAACCCAACTATTCTACCTGAGTTCTGAAGGAATTTGTTTAATTTAATTTTATTTTTCCCCAGACATTAGTTCCATTCTGTTGTTCCTTGTTCTGGGAAAATCATCCTCAGCTTGCCCTCACAACCTACTGCCCTGTAATTCTGGGCATTTTTAGATTGTGTTCCTGGATTTTGAGTATTTTAAATTCACAAGGGTTAGAATTGCTCTCCCCTTGCTTTATGCTAAATCTACTGGTCTAACATAATATTCCAGTTCTACAGATTGATGCATTAAGCTGCATTAATTGTAATAAAATCACGGGACTCATCACTGCAAACATGCAGGAAAAAGTCTCCGATTTCATAGAGTACCTTTTCCCCTAGGCGAAAAAAAATACCGGTTTAAGAGCAGGGTTAGGTCATCACCTCCCAAGTATAAGGCGTAACAAGAACAGTGAGACTTCAGCAGTGCTCTCTTGGAAGTTACAGGTTGCTCAATGATCCCAATCTGATCGCTTCATGGAAGTTTCCCTGTAAGCAATTCTCTCTTTAACCCACCTGGCAGCTGCCTGAATGCAGCTCTGTCTATGAGACTCCTGGCACTTCTGCTGCAGGGCTTCCCATTACTCTTCATTTTTGATTAGCTTACAATGGACTACTGAGTGAAAAGCCTGGAGGACTCAGTGCTTTTGTGTAGGAAGCTTTAAAAAAGCGAATGCTGGCATGTGAGAAGACTTCACAGCCTCTGCTACAGTGGCAACAGCCTGTTGCACTGCTACCAGTTTCTAATAACAATTCATCAAATACTCGGCTCTTTTCTACTGTTTCGAAATGACAAAGGATTTTCTGCTTGCTGTGTGAGCCTTGGGAGCAATCTTGCTTCAGATGTCATGGGAATGCTCTGGCCTCTTGCATTGGTACAGAAAAATGAAGCTGGGAAGCAGCTCAGTGTCCCTCTAGCTCTGAAATGAGGATGCTGAGCAGGGATGGGTACAACATTCGAGGAAAAAAAAACGGTGAAGGAGAAAAGTGATGCTTTTCTGCTGGCTTCAGAAAGAGGAAGGACAAGAAATTAATCTTCACTTGTGTGACTTACGAGAGATTTAGCTACAGCCCAAGGCAGTTAGTTTAGTTAAAAACAGAGAAAACAATTAACAATACTGGCCAAAACTTTGCTACAAAATCCAAGAGATTTTCGTCTTCTTAACCTGCGACATTCAATAAACAGACCGGAACAAAAAAATTAAGGAAGCTCTCCCCTTCTGTATTATTTTTGGCTTTTTGAAGGGGATTTAAAACTATTTTTAAAATATATGTATATGCAAATTAGCTTATGTTTTATGCACAACATTGGGAATCTGTCAACAGGAATGGAATGGATGCTGTGACCTTTGCTCACAGGTCCTTGAAATAATGGTCTGTGAGACTATCAAAGAGCATGGGTGGCTCTGACACTTCTTTCATTATCCACTGCAAAAGAAAATAGATGTTGTGTAAACTAGAAGCTTGTGGGTGCTAATGGCAGATTTCACGTGGGATAAACATATGTTCAGTTTGCTCAGAGCAAGTGAATTTCCCACTTTACTACCAAAAAAAAAAAAAAAAAGCCTTATTTTAACTGATGGCAGTTTCACTCTAGAACACTCCAATTATTGCTTGCAAAATTCAGTTCTCTGCCCTTGGATGTTCAAGAGTGTGATGAGAAGAACAGCATGAAATTCTGGCTACCTCCTAATATTACTATCAATCTTGAAAATAACTGAAGCATCCAAGTTTTCTGCCTTTTGTAGATTAAGATTCAATGTCAAATTTGAAGGTTGCTGAAAAATAATACATGAATAAAACTCAAAAGGATCAGTGCTCAGCTGGAGAACAGGCCAAGGGAAGTTTGGATGCGGAATCCATTTACTTTTGTGCTAGAAGATAAAACCTAGTCTACAAATCTCAGGAGAACAACCCCCCCAAACCACCTGTTGTTTCAAAGATGTATTGATGTTTAACCTTCAAACTGCATTACAGCAATTTTTCTCCCATACCAGCATTTTGGTTCCTGCGCTTTGAGCCAACCCAAAACTGCACAAGTGAAAGGGGGAAAACAAAGAGTGTAGGAAAAATTATTCAGTTCTTTGATGACTTCTCCAGGGTTTGGTCTGTGCTGAAAATCACAGAGGACCTTTGTTCCATAGAAAGAGGTGACAGTTTCTGTCTGGGTGCCTTACAAATTTTCAAATCATGTCCCAGTTATTTCCTGCATCCCTTAGCTAGCCTGCTTTTCAAAAAAAATTGAAAAGTCTGCACAACCTGATGGTCATTCAGTGTTGCACCCTGGGTCTGGGTCTGCTCACATGAGTAAGGTTGCTCAAACCTCCAAACTGTTGTTTCAGATTCTACAGGCTCAGGCAGAGAACATGATCCAATGATTTCAGTACCTCAAACCCTCGAGATTCCAGCCCTGAGACAAGCCTGGATCCACAAAGGCCTTGCTACAAATTTTAACAAACACTCCATAGTGTCTTTTGACCTAAGCTGGACTTATAAATTTACGCGTCCATAAAGCGAGAGCTGTTTAAGCATAATATGCTGAAAAAACAGAACTTTTCTATTAATATGGCGGTACTCAAAGCTTTTTTTATGTCTGTGCAATTGGAAACAGTGGGAAATGAGACTCAGTCATAAACAAAGTGAAAGTAAGGGCAGACTACAGGGATTTGATGCTATACTTAAAGCAAGATTACATTTCAGGGATTCACAGCCTGAAATTCTCGTGCCAATGTTTTTCCCCTCCATAATTTTTTTAATGTGGTTTCTCACCACAGGCATTTTGTGACACAGAGCAGAAACTGTGTGACTGCCAGATTCAGCATGACACCAAACCAGCAGTGAATCAAACATCAACACATCCTTGCGTTCCTTCTCCCTGACTTGGCACATGGTCACGCAGAAGGGCATCTTGCTTTGGCCACTTGGTGCTTTTGCTGCATTCATCATTCCTTGGCAGTGACTCCACATTCTGTTTTTCTCTCTCCCTCCATCCTCCCACAACACATCCCCTTTGTGCACAGGCAACTCTTGAGTTTTGGCTACATGCCTGCCTCTTCTAGTTCTCCCATCTTGGACCATTAATGAATTGGAGGTACCATTGACTATTGCTTTGTTGCTGGAAGGGGCACCAGTAATTCCAAGAACTAATTTTGGGGAAAATTTAGTTTTACAACAACCAAAAAACCTGGAACACACTTTAAATATTTTTAGACAAGTGTGGACACTTGGTAGTGATGTTAAAGCCTAGGGATAGGTAAAAGGCAGAGCAGAATAGGAGAGGGACTTGAGTTAATGATGATAAAGCTTATGTAAATAATTACTTGGGTTGTGAAACATTGAAGAATACCAAAGAAAATAAGGAGCCCTTCCTAGTTACCATTCTTACAATTTTCTTTTAGCAAGCAATACCTAGCTTTGCGATACATGTCACCACAGATCTCCCACCATCTTTTCCCTCATGATACACATCTGCTGGTAAAATAGTGCTTTCCTTCCTGATAAATAAACCTCTTACTGAAGAGGTGGAGCGAGTTTGTAGGGCCAGTGACAAGTGAGAGTGGCATTAAAATTAAGGCTACACCAAGATAACTATGTGAACATGAGGTCCTTTAGTAGTAATTCCTAAATGACAGATCAAGGAGGAGAAGGATAGATATGGGAATAAACTGCAAAGAAGTAAAACAAGGTTATCATAGCTGAATTGGAAAATAGCCCCAGGGGATAGCTACGTGAAAGGGAAGAAGGTGGGATACTATATTTGAAGGACAGAGTAGGGAGGACTGGATTCAATATTAAGCTGAGCTAGTTTATGTTAGCCTGGCACAGCAAGAAGTTTGGTCTTGCAATGTGATTATTGATCTCTTCCTTCCATGCTGCTCAGTGCTGAAATGCCCTGAATACAAATGGGGACTTTTAATGGATTCCAGCTATTTTAAAGAAAAGTCGTAAATGTATGGTCACTTCTGAGCCACCCACAGGACCACCTCATGAGACCAACACTTCCTTTCAATAAATAAATAAAATAGAATTTAAAAAAAAAAAAAAAAGAGAGAGAGAAGAGAAAATTTTAAAAAATAATTTAAAAAATGACAGATTACTGTGCTTGGCATTTGCTTTTATTCTGACAGTACCATGTGCCTAGATCCCCAGATCCTGTTCATGAGTGATGGGAAAGAAAAGAAAATGCATGGTGGACTCTGACATGGAGGGACCATCTGTGCAGAGTCTGAACTCAGTGTTGTAAAAGCCATATGAGAAAGAGAAATCCAAATATGACGCACCCCTGCCATTGCCACATACAGAGAATGACTTACAAGACAAAAGGCAGGAACAACTCCAAGATGTTTGCATAGCAGAATACTGGGAGTAGCAAGTTGGGGAAAATTTAGGGTGAAAATGATTGAGCCACTAGACTGGCAGAAGTTCAGCTTCAAGATGTTCTTCAGATCAAACATAAGATTTTGAACATGTAGTTTGCTATTATCATTCCACATGGGTACTGCAATAGTCCTGAGACATCCTGGGCATTGGGAGCTGCATGGATTCATAAGGAAGCAGAGCTCTCTGTTGTGCCACATTTAAGGACGTTGAAAGGCAAAAAGGGTATCAGTACCTCAAAATGAGACAGAAGTCCATGACAGGTAAAATCCACTCTTTCTATTGACTATATGACTAGTGACTATGTCACTAGAAATAAAACCAGGATCTTCTGAGTTGATCCAAAGGCTCCTGTTTATTTCAAACTCATTTTAGTTACACCCTTGCTGAATCTATTATCGTCGTCTCTCACTGTCTTTGGTGACAGAGGCTCAGTTACACTGACACACAGTCGTTTTTTTCTGGAAAGACTTAACAAAAATGTTCGTCCTTTGCTTTCCATTTCCTGTCTATAAAGTAGAGCTAATGCTGCTTGCCTTTCTGACTTACTTTCTTATATCCTTTTTCTTTTCAATTTTTCAGGGCAAAGATTCCCTTCTTTTATGTCTTCTGTAGTGTTAAAACATAAGCTAATAGACATTCTTGGCAGAAAATGTGGCTTAAATGAAGGAAACAGTAGTTATCCTCTCTTTTGGAAAGTGGAGTAAAAGGGATTTTGCTATTTTGCAATGTTTCAATAAAAAGGCTTGAGTACAAAATATAAACTTTCCAGGTCTTGAAGTGCCAACCACTAGTATTACACTTACCAGACCAGGCTAGGAACACAAAGATTTTTTTCAAAGTCCTCACCTGGTATTCCTCTCCACTTTCAAAAGCATTGTGTGTTTGCCATTCTCATGGAGAAACCAGTTTGTGACCGGATTTCTTGAATTACACTTCTTCCTGCAGAAGCGACTAAAATATTTCAGAGAACAGTTTTTTTTTTTTTTTCATGAATTCTACTCCTTGGAGAAAACAAATGCCTGGACATTACTTCAGTGCAAGTGCTAATAATAGCTGAGTGAGTGCCTGAGCAGACATGCACCATACCATAATGAAGAATTGGCTGCCATATAATTATTTTGGGGAATTCTATATTTTAAGGCTTTAAAAAAGGTTATCAGCTCTTAAGTTACAGCTTCCAAACTAGCCCCTTTCCTGTATTTTCCTTGAATATAGAATGGAGAAAAAACCTAGAAATATGATCAGAAGATTTGTTTGCAGTAAGATCAGTCACATTGTAAAATAAACTCATAAAAAGGAGTGACAAGAACCATAAATCTCAATTGCTTTACAGAAAACAAAGCAAAGCTGCCCCAGACAAGGTGGTTATCACAGGGGGTGACATCAGTCAGCACACAGGAAATACAAAATTCTTTGCAGAAATGCTGATTTCAGTAAATATTAAGATTCTCTGCAGTTTTAAGTGTTTGGAAAACTTTTAATCTAGTTCAAAGTTAGTAGCAGGGACAGGAGAGGACAAATGAATAAGAAACTGATTTTTTTTTTTTTTTCTTTTGGGTGGCTATTAAGAACTAAAGGACCTGTCTGAAACCACCTCTGAGGATTCATATTCCAGCTGAACTGGTACAACTTTTGGCTGTGAAGAATTCAGTACAACCACAGCTCAACAAAGTACCACACAACACCATCAGTTCTTGAATTTTCTTTGTCCATTAATCTACCTGGTTCAACCACAGACCACTAACTGTGCCTCTTGTTACACTATTTGAGTATCTGGCCCAAACGTTCACGAATTACCTGTATGTTCCTTATCCATATCACCAAAACAGGCTATTCGATCCGAATTTATTTCTTCAGCCTCAACACTTGGGTGATTTGGTATGGTAAAGGTGTGGTTGACACCCCCAAGCTAGTGGGCAGGTCAATGGTTGAATATCCGACTGCATTAAATCCTGTAAACACTTGCTGTAAGCTCTTTAGTGAAACTGGAACACCCATGAGCTGAAAGAAGAGAGGCTTTCAGAAAGGGACTGAGCATTGAGGCCTTTTGCGCTTTAGTCCCAAGCATTTGTTCATTATTCTTTCTTGCCACAGACAAATTATTTATAGGTACCATGGGGATCTTTGTAGTGCATAAGAAGTTACCTCTCTCTCTTGCTAAGTGTTCTGCTATTCATCCCTGATGAACATCCTCTGATGTTTATCCTTTTATTTTGCCTGCTGTTTACTTACAAATATAGATTTGCTTCTCTCCCCTTCTGAGTAACCTTTGGAGCAAAGCTTTCAGTGAGGAAGGGATAGCCTGAGGTGGCTGACTGTACAGTGTTTTCTTCTCTGCTTTACTAGTTGGAAGGCTCCAAAGAGGAAAGAACAGACCGAAGTTCAACTCTGTTTACACAGCCTCAATATGGTATTATTTACCAACATCTCTTCTGAAGTCATCCAGAAGTCTTCTGAAGTCATGCCTACCTATGGGATGGAGCTGCCAGAAGAATAGTAACGCTGAGATGAAAGGCATAAGAGGGAGAACAAGGAAAGGGAGAAGGTAATGACAGCAGAAGAATATAGGATGCAAAAACTTCCATCAACGATTTAATTATTGGTTTACAAGACAAAACAACTTTTCTACCTGGAGACATAGAATGGTCACTGAGATAAGCAGACACCAACAGAGATAAATCCAACAAAGGTAAGCTGCCAGGCCTTGGAATTTGCTACAGATTCTGTAAATCACAGGTTCTTTTTCAAACACTCCAACAGTGTTTATTGGGGGTTGGACAAGATGACCTTTGAAGGTCACTTCCAACCCAAACAATTTTATGATTCTATGATCCTATGACAGAGGCAGGCAGCATGGAACTATGTATTTCCTGTCTCAGAAATTCTTCAAGCACATCAGAAGAAGTTCTAAGAAGAAATCAGAGTGGTAACATGTCAAAGGGGGTGAACAAAGAATATAACTGTTGCTTTTGGTAAGAGCATTTGTAAACCTAAAGAACAAGAAAAGGAGGTATTAACCAAAGCCATAGATGAATTCACATGCATGTGCACACCCCCACCCCACACAACACACCCACACCTGCCCTCCCCACATGCCCCCCAACTCCTGGAAGAACTATCCAGAGATTACTAAGCATAAAGACATACTCGTGGCTCATAATGACTCCAAGCTATAAACTTCTGGAAGCTGAAAGAAGCACTGCTGTGTGCTTGCCCTGTTCTTTCACTCTTTTCCTTGAAGGCTCCCTTGCTGCTGGACAGTCTGCTTAACTAGTTGGAGCTTCACTCTCACCCAGTTCTTATACTATGTTACGTTCTTAACTAGGGGAAATAGAGAAGGGAGTTCCTAATACAGCTAAAGATGTCACTTACATGATAATGCTACAATCAAAAAATGTCATTACTAATACTTACTGAACTGTGAAACACAATTCACACCGGAATGTGTGCCACTGTAGATGCCCAGTAGAGATTTCTTGGCACAGCTCCCTGAGCTGGAATCTAACACAAATATATCTACAATTTTACATTATACCCATTTCTTAAGAACATGCAGGTAAGCAAAAAAATAATTTTAATGTGATTGTTCTGGATATCCCCCATTACTGTTGATAAAAGATTATTAAATGCATGGAAGATAGGAAACATAAACTGTTTTGTTGATGGGTATTGGAGCTGAACAAATTATTTACAATGAATAATTTATTTGACTAAATTAGATGCTTTCTGCTTGCTGAAGACTAATGTTTCCTCTAATATATATGTATTTGAACATTTGAATGACAAACAATTCCTTTGAGTGCACGGTATCCATGAGTGGGTGGTGAGCAGCTCTCTGACAGTAACAGGTTTCGTTGGCTGAGCGCTGTACGAGGCCAGCACAGCTTGGCTGAAGAGTAGAAGTCTTCCCATCCACCTCCACAAGAGACTTCTTTGGGCCAGCAGGTAGGAGGTGAGCGGGGAAGCGTTCTGCGTGGCACTGTGTCTGTTCTGGCTGGCTGAGTCTTCAAAGCACTTCCAGCTTGCACATGTATAATTCAGGTCCTGTGAACACCAGCTGTGCCAGTCTGGGGTACTATTTGCAAAGAATCATATTTTACTGGGAAATGATGAGTTATTTTGACTCATCTGTATATTTTGATATATTGCCAAATGAAGAATTGGCACTGGTCAGAAAAGTAAATAAAAGGTCCGGGCCAAGGCCCAATATTGGCATATATTTGAGACAGTTTAATTAACTAGATGATTAGCTCCAATGACAATGTCCAGAAGTGATCGAAGAACCAAACTCTGAGATGGGACTTGCTCTGTAGCTCCCATCAGCACACTGGTCCTTTCCCAGACAATGTAGAAAGAGCCAGTCTGCCCCTGAATGCAGCAGCAGAGCGATGGAGACAAAGGGCAAAGCGCAAGATCACAGGGAGCCCACGGGTCACGTCAGCGCGCTGGGACTGTCTGGCAGCTCAGGCATTTCATGCACACATCGACTGGGAATTTCTCACCGCGGGAGGGAAGAAAGAGTGAGCGAGGGATGTGATGAAGGACAGTGACTCAGGCTGCCATATTTGGGGTGGAGGAAGAAGCAAAGACGTGAGTCACCCATCAAACCAGTCAGGAAGGGCCACCTTTCTATCCAGAAGATTAATTTGAGACTGGCTGATTGCCAAGAGGAAATCGGATGGAGGGATGCAGGCGGCAGTGTTTCTAGAAGAGAGATGTTTCAGAGCTTGAGAGATGAGAGAGAAGATTAACCAGAAGGACCCAAGATAAATGAAAACAGAGATTATTTTGGAGAGGGAAGGGAAATGAGAAGGGTGCACAGCCCTTTTCACTCTCCCCCAGAAAAGCTACTGAAGGATTGGGAATATAAAATACAGTTTCCTGTGTTTGTCATTTCTTCTTCCCCAGTGAAACTACTGAAATCCCTCACATGATGATGCTGAGGGACCTGTTTAAGTACTTACTCTTATGAACATCCAAGAGAGAGAAGAAAGCTTGGAGGATGATTTTCTGGAGCACTGACTTCACATAGGGGTACAAAATATACTGCTACCACAAGATCAAACCAGGGAGGCAGGCAGATTGCAGATGTGCTGCGTGCTGAGGTGATCGATGCTGGTGGGCAATGCAGACGCCAAATGCATCTGTGTGAATCAGCCACTCACCAGCGCACTGCCAGTGCTGTGTCCCTCAGAAATGGGGTCAGCAGCCTCACCAGAGATAGTGGCTCCTGCCACAGCACAGAAGGGAGATGCAAAGACAAAGTACAGAAATAATCATGCTTAATGCTCTTTTAATCTCTGTTAACTAGATTTTCATTTGATGAATGCTACACGGGACTGATTTACTCTAAGGTTATTGCAATCATCTTCTCACTCTTACAGGAGGCACAAAATAAGAGGCTGAGGCTAAGCCTAGCTCTGGCCCTCATCTGAAGACAAGTAGGATGTTGCATCAGCAACACACTCACTGTCATCAAGTTGTAGTAGAGAAAAGGTGGTGTAGCATTATTATGTTACCACGACCTGGACCCAGGGATAGGACCAAATAGGAGGAAATCTGCCACAACCTCGAGAAAGTCATTTACGCTGTCTGCAACTGCATTCCCTCTTCTACAAAACAACATTTATGAATTTTCCCTACTTCATAAGGATATTCTGAAGGTGTGGTTCATCTGAAGACAGTGACTTGAAGAGGAGTGTGTTTTCACTCCGTGAAACTTTATAATTTGCTATAAACTGCAGTTTTTTGAGGTTTAAGATCTTGCTCACAGTACATTGACTGAAAATTTGATTAAGTATGCAGTGAAGAGTGCAGTGACTTCTGATCAGAGGGTGTTTTTGTTGGAACATCAGAACTATTATAGCTGTCTAAATAATACACAGGTCTGATATATATAGTATCATCAAGGATTTACATCTTGAGATAGTAATGGTTTGAGAGGACATGTTTTCTGGACCCTCCAGTCAATAACACTGCACTGAGAAAATTTCCCTGGTGACTGGTTTATATTTGATAATACAGATTTTAAAAGATCCTGAAGCACTGACCAAAGTAGTTTCACTGCTTGACATCAAGAGGTTGCCTCTATTTTTTTAATACTCCAAAAGGTATGATTTGCTCATCAGGACAGAGGACTACAAAAATTCTCCCTACAGACAGATTAGTATTTCCTTTAATCAGGTGATTTTTGGCTTTCATTTGTTACCTGAAACAGGCCACGGTGGGAGTCACAAGTGACTATGCCAGCCACTAAGGACAAACAGCCTTCGGCAGCTGTGACCACTTGACAAGGTCTGTGGTATTTCTCCCAATGCCCTGGGTCTGTAACTGGGGTCTAAGATACGGTGCAGAGAGAAAGGGTTAAGATATTTCAGGGTGTTTAAAACTACAATACTTCTGGATCCTATCCCTAGTTGAAATGCAGTCCAGCAGACGGAAATTCAACAAGCATTGACTGATGACCCCCGCCCAATCAACCACGTATTATCAGTCTCTGACACAAACAGATGACTTTGCAAGACGTTTCCATCTGTCTCCATTCAGTTCTTGCCTTTGCTGTCATGCTGGCCTGCACAGTAGATACTCTATTTGCAGCTCTTCAAGTGGAAGTACCAAGACGTGCACCCATTCCCCATGATACCGCTTGTTGCATCTTCTCTCCTTTGGCTCCCTGACCTCTGTCCCATTGCAAAGGGGTGCCTGAGCCCTCTGAGACTGACCACACAACACACAAGCAGTTTCTCATCTCAAGCCTCTTGCTTTCTTCAGTGATGCCCTGGAAAAGTGCCCTCTGCTTTTAAAACAGCCCCTGTTTCTGATCCTCTCTTAGCAGCTACCCACAAGCAGGTTGTTGTAACACCTTGTTGAACACACTCACATAGGGCCCAAGGCTTCCTCCTACTCTAGGGAGCATCATTCAAGAGATCAATCTGTTGTGACATGGATTTTATTCAATAATAGTTATAAAAACATGGCAGGAAGTGGGAGAAATAGAATTAATAGCCTGAGTTGTGGTTATTTTTCTTTCATGGAATTTCTTAATTCTGCTATAAGAAACATTTTACCTTGAAGGATGATTTAGTTTCCACTTCAGCCTTCAGGTCTCTAAACACATAGCTAACACAGGGAGCAAGCATTTCTTTCTTCTATGTCTCACTTCCACTTCTCCCCACTCCCTAATATGGTTATACTGGGGCAAAAAATTCATGGCATATGATATGAAGCTGCAGAACATTTCTGTGAAACATATTTTATCTGATCTTTTTCCACAGCAGCAATTTGGAAGCTAAATGAACTGCAACACATAGCTACAAAAGGATTTATCTTTTTAAAGCTCCCCACCATGCTCTACATTCGTCAGCATCACACAGCCACTGTCCTGGGCTGGCACAGGTCAGGGGCTGCCAGATGAGAAACAAAACCTGCTGGCAGGGCTCCAGGCTTGCCCAAAGTTGGGAGATTAATTGTCAGAAAATAAATTTCCAGAACATGAAATCAACTTTAGTGCTTACTGTCACACATATGTAAAGACGAAGATTTAGAACAAGAAGCTGTTGCAAGTCAGGGTTGCTGTGTTCATTTGCATGCTTACATCTGGATGGTAACTAGGTTTTCTGACTGTAAGAAAGAGTGACATCTGCACAAAGCATGGCTTTTCCATAATACTCTGTGCTATTGCAGCTCCCCCAGATACAGAACATAAGCAGAAAAGCCACAAGGAGACCTTTCCAATGGAGGTTCAAGGCTGTATGACAAAAAATATTCACATCCTAGTCTCTACACTAGTAAAAGGTTTCCACAGAGCTGGGCTACAACTGCCTTGCCTCTTGTTAGAATTAGTCAGCTGCTTGTCCGCAATATGCTACAGCTCATAAATTAATTGAAGGTGGGTCTGTTTGTCTCCAAAAAATATCACTAGGCTGACATTAGACAATCGATAAGGCCAAGCTTCATCTGTCTCCTCTGCAAACAGCAGAGGCTGTTCTGCTTCAGAGTCTCCCACCACCAATGCAGAGCACCAGGCCAAGTTGTTTCACTCTCCCCTGTCTTGCTGTGAGCTCAGAGCTCATCCCAGCCGTGGGCAGGGTGCCAGTACAATGCCCCAACACCCCTCGGAGTTAAGCTTTTCAGCAGAAGGACTTCCATTAAGAAAGACGGAGCTACCCAGCTGTAGTTTTGCTGAGCATGACCTGTGGAGCCATGTCTGGTTACTGAGCTGGTAGGAAGAGGTTTGCTTGCTCACAGTGATGTTGCATTAAAACCATTTGCAGGTTGGGTACAGGGGATGGGCTCACCTGGTGGGCCAGGTCAAGGGATGGGTGAAATCCTCTGGATTAAATCCAGCAGCGTGTGAACTTGACACAAAAGCAATTGCCGTCTTCCCCTCTTTGCAACTGTCATCTTCCCCTCCATTTCTGGTCATGCAAAAAGAAACAGGAATTCATGTGGCAATCAGTACTAAATTTGAGTGACTCTATACTACAAGTTCAGTCTGTTAATGATGCTCAAACCAGAAGAAGGACTAAAGCTCCTTGTCACAGAGCAGGATAATCTCAGCATGCCTAACAGAATAAAAATTCATTTCTTCCAGTAAATTAAAAATGACTCAGAATAAACATAGCAAGAGATCTTAAAATAAAGAAGTGCCATAACTTCTTGCTTTAGGATAAGGAGTAGGGGAAGATTAAATACTTTCATTAAATTAACTCTCATCCAAATGAGACTTTTGTTTCATTTCTAGAAGAAATCTGTTTCTTTGTTGTCATTTTTTTTCCTGAGTGGTAAATATAATGCAGAATTCCAGAAGCCTCATTTCTAAGGCAACAAATGTAATCAATTTCACAGAGCACTGAGACAAATCAATATGGAAGGAGTCAGAAAACCAAACAAAAGCAATGGGAGAAAAATATTACCCTATTTATATGGCCATAATACATGGAAGAAAAAGATATTTAAAATTACAGAGCTAATTTCTAAAGCAGCGAACAACACTAGTCAGTAATAAAAAATAACATTAAACTATTTCATCTGGAGAATACCACAAGTCTATTGTGATTTTAACAACCCATGAGATGGTCATTATTGTCTGTAGTATAGAAACATAGGCTATTTGGCTTCTTTTTGTTTTGCATTTGTCATTAATAGAGAATAAGAGACCAGAAAATTAGCTATTGCCCAATTAACCCTTGTACTATCATATGATGTTCCAGCTTCACTTTCAGCTTCAAAGTTGGATTTTATAGCCTGGTGACTCTTCAGAAGAGTAAGGTTAGCAACAAGACTTTACTGAAGAGATGCAATACCTTACTTGACTGGAAGCTGCAAGATGCACAGAATCCATATTAAACCGGCTTCAGCGTTTAGAACCATGTCTCAAAGTTTGATTACATCGTAAGAGAAAAAAAAAATGCCATATTATAAGAGAAAAACAAAACAAACAAACAAAAACAAAAAAACCCCACACTTGTGCTTTCTTTTTTTTAAGATACTCCCTTTCTCCACTCCAGAAAAAGTCATCTTTGCCTAGAAAGAGAGCAAGCCAGCTGAGAACACATGTGCTTTTCCATGTATTTCAGCAGAGCAGGAGCACGGTCTGCGAGCTCAGGAAGAAGTTCCTTTTGCTGCTCTCTCTTATTAAACCATAATTCACTTTACTTTTTCCATACCTTGAATAAAATTCATAGTGAATTACATTTCTCAGCTGTAAGTCAGGAAGCAATATGGGTGGAAAACAAAACAGAACTAGGAACAGAACTGTGTTCTTTTGACATCATGTTCAATGCCTCTGAACGTAAGGAAAGTGGTACATGTTCACTATTGCAAAGAAAGAAAAATTACAGTAGCTACCTACAGTATGTGATTGCATAGTTTTTGGTGTAGGAATATCCCTTCTGAGTCACTGGAAAACAGAAAAAACAAATCATTCTAAAAGAACCGATAAAGTTGTATTCCAGGAAGGAATAGAAAGGCTACAGTTAAATTAAAGCAGATGTTAATCAGAGTACCCATTGTTCTTATTTCAGTACAAGTGAGCCAGAAGGAAACATCCAGGGAAAAAAAAAAAAGTTAATATTCACCTGAAGACATAATAAATGAAAATAACCACGAAGTCAACAAAGTTACATGCATATTTTTATTCTGCCATCAACTCTCTTTTACCTTTGGGCCATTTCATATCTGCTTGAGTTATAACTGGTGTAATAAATGGGTTCTTAGGCAGTATATTTCTATGCAAATTGACACTGCCAGATTACTATTCTTATTACAACTCCATCAAAAAGGAAAAAAAATAGATTGAAGGATTATTTTAAAAAAAAATCCATATGATAAAAAAATGAGGGTTTCAATAGACTTATCATTTGAAATATTATTTTTCACTTTCATGGAATAGAAATGTATAAAATTTAATAGGAGTAGATCCAAAAAGCTTCTAGAGAAATTACACTAAAGGACTCTGAAAAAGTAACGCCGTCTACAGAATTTTTATTCTACTGTAAAGAAACTAAAAGAAATGCAGTCCCTGTGATTGATTTTCATTGACTGGTTTTCAAAGGTGATCATTCCGATTCAGTTTTCCCTATGTACTAAAATCACACGAATTGAATTAATTGTAAAACACAGTATTTTCCTTTGGAAAATTCTGACATTCAAATCAAACTAAAGTTCAAGCAAGACGTGTTTAACTGCACTTTTTAAAGGAGAGTCACGGTGACTTCAAAGGGACTGCGTAGGTGCTTAAAGTTGTATGAGCACTAAAGGGCTTTGCTGGATCAGAGCCCTGGAAAGCTGTGGATGCGAAGCACAATACAAGAGCTGAATATGGTGATTTTTCCTGTGTTTGCACCATTCTTTCACTTTCCAAAAAGGAGAAAAATTTCAATGTATTCTTTTTGCAGTTCATGATAGTATAAAAAAGCATTTGCAACATGTGCAGCCAGTTGGCTCACTGAACTGGCTGAGAAAACCTAGCCTTATAATTTCCCCTATAGTAAATGCTGACAGAAATTTCTCTCATACTGCTCCACTGCAGCTGCCTCATTGTTCTCTTTTAACGTAATCAGCACAGTGAAGACGAAGAAAAGAGTGTTAATTTTATATCAAATAGACTTTAATTGAGTCTTTCATACTTTACTACTGTATAATAAATGCATATAATGGTCTCTGGAGTTAGTTCTGGTTATGATAACATGGTGTCTCAAAAACTTGTGCTGCCTACATTATGGTACCATTCAGCTTTGTGTCACTATCTTGCAGCCTAAGCAAGAACGGTTCCTGAGACATCATCTAATGCCGTTGGAGACATCCCTGAGAAATTGTGTGTACGTCTGTAACAAAAGAAGCTCCTCTTCTGAGGAGCAGCTCTTCAAAATAACCAGAATGGTCAAGCTGGGCACTGCCAAATGAGAAGGATGATGCAGAAGGCAAAATTCCCTTGAGCCTAGTGGTACATCAGAAGCACTTGATGCGCGGAGGTGAGCCGTGGCATGACTGCCAGCAACCTTTCAAAGCCACTGATGAAGTAGCCTGTAATCCACAGTGAGGAAAGCATGGGAGTTCCTACCACCCAGAACCTCATGGTTTTGTTTTTCAGGTCATGGATTACTGCAGTTCCTGGTACAGGGGTGAACGTCCTTCATCTCTGTCTCTACTTGCCTTTTTCTCTCATTACTGGCAAGATGCAGTAACACAGGGGGATTATGAGACAGCTAAACTTGATTCATGGATAGAAAATAGGGAACCACACTAAAACAGGGAAAGCTTTATTCAAAACATGTGTAGAAAGCAGTGCATCTGCCTCCTCCTTCCCCCAAAACCCCAAACATGCCTGGTTTTTTTATACCAATGTTAACTAGATGATGCTCAGATAACTTTCAATCTTCAGATATTATGGGTGAAAAGGAATATTCTCACTGTTAAAATTTTTACTTTGCCACACAACTTGTACCTGAATCACAGACATGGTACTAACATGAATAAAGGTCATGGTACCTATCTCCCATGTCCCAAGGTGGAGTACATTAGACTTAAGGTCATGCCTAGGCTCTTCTTAAAAACCTCTGGGGGTGGAGATCATAGATGATCCCCTCCAGGTTTAATTAACCTTCCGGTTAGATGATTTTTTTAGAACTTCTCAATGTTACTTTATTCCATGGTAATTTGTCCTAGCCCAAGCAAATACACAAAGTAGTTCATCCTCATCCACCTTCTCTAGGGGTTCGGCACCCCCAGTTCTTCTCGTCGTTCTGGTTAGTAGATCTCCAATCACTCGACACTAGGTAATTCTGATTCCTTCTAAAACATAAAAGTCCAAGACAGAAGATGGTACCCCAACTTCCAAATCAAAACAGAATAAAAATACTGTGAGGACACTACATTTTGTGCTTTTGTTTGCTCACTTGAAGAGGCAAGACTCATCAATGAAGGCATCAGCAGTGCAACAGCCAAAAGAAACCTGTCACTGATATTTATAGTTAGACCTAGACAAAAGGAATAATTTATCTGATTGGTTTAATCTTTGTTTAATTAATTGAACTAATTCTTTGCAAATAGTTCTCAGTTGTTAGCATATTCCAAAGCACATAGTGGCAAGTATTAATTACTTCAAATTCAATTTGTTTTGCTTGATTGACCAACAAGGTCACAGTGCTCTGTGGCTTTGTGTTTGGAAAAAGGAAAAGAACAAGCTTCTCAAAGAAATGCAAGTTTGCATTGCCCAAATATCCTGCAGTCATCAAAGCTTCACTCTTTCCAGAAAGATGGCTACAAACAGTCTTTGCTTAAGTAAGTACAGAATATGGTCAGTGGAAAATGAAACAAAAAATAGTCAAATATTCTTTTGCTTTCCTTCACTACTGTACCGACCAATCCCTTTCCTGCCATCATTTTCCAAATGAATTCAGGATGTCAGAACACACAAACAGGTACATTTTGATGGCAAAATTATAAAGCCAAGGAGTGAAGTAGAACAAAGTAAACAGCTGTTGCCAGTCAAGGCTAGAGAAGAGAATTGGAATTAACATGGAATTTGTAAATTTAGCAAATCTATTCTGAGAATTCTGAATGATGAATCACTCCCCGCCTCCCTAACTTCCGATATGCCTTGCAAGAAAGTTCATTTGGCTTAACCCTGGCCCTCTGTCACCTTTTAGCAAAAATATCCCACAAGTGCTGTTTTTCCAAAGACTAGACCCTGGACTATGGGTCTAAATACATATCATAGGCTGTTGCTACTAGCTTCCAGGACATTATATTAATTAGTCTATTTGACCTATACTGTAACTAGCTAACTAGCTATGCATTTACCATGCAGTATTCCTGGCTACTCACTTTGTTTCTTTGATGACCCTTACAGATTAACTTGCCAAGCCCAGGAAAAGTCTTACCAGGAACACTCATTAGGAAAACTGGTAGGACCCGTCACTGGTCCAGCTGAGCAGCCCAGTGCTCCCAGCTGGTGCTAAGCGAGAACAGTCTCCACCAGCAGTGTTGGAAAACATCAGCTCAATAGAGCAAACAGCCTAGGAAAGAAGAGATGGAGTCAGGATTTCACCACTGAGAAAAAGTGGTTCAGCTCCTGTTCCCTACCTCTTTTTTGCCCCATCCCTTATCTGACTTACCTACGTTCTCCTTAGACTGATGTTTCTTTTCCTTTTATTACTCATACATTTTTTTCCAAGCATTGTTGAAGATGCCCTTTTCCTGCAAGCCCCATTCTCTCTAGTGTTTTTCCCTCTTCTATAGGTGCTCTTTTTAGCCTTCTCTCTCCTCCTTTCTCCGTAACCCTTTTTTACCTTTTGCCTTCTCTCATAGTACTTCTCTGCCTGTAACCTGCCACTTTTTGCTCAAAAAGGAAACCATAAATTAATAGCATGCAATGTGGTATTGATGGCTTTTTCATTTTATTTAAATTCTGCCCTCATAACAATCAGTTAAAAACTACAGTATCTCAGCTGGACACAAGAAGAAGTGCATGCAAGCATTTTCTTCACACAGCATTTGAGGGCAGTGACACACAGACCACTGGTGCCTGTACACATCCAGGCACACACACAGCCTGATGGCACTTGAAAATACAGGTGGGGCGTCAAAATTCCTGCTGTCATCTCACCTGAGGCTCAGGTCTCCTTTCACCATCAAGGGAGCAAGCAGAAAAGAAAACTAACTTTTTGCTGTTTTCCATTTTATGCTCTCCTCAGAGAGGTATCTTTTTACCCAGAACATTGTGTCAGATGACAGAAATTACAATTTGTCATACAGCAATATTGATTTTAATTATTCCACCAAACTACTAAAAGGTCAGGCTCTGAACATATTACTCACCTCCTCATCAGTAGACACGTTTGGCCACAACAGTGCCAGATACAGCTTTTATTTTGGCCAGGGAATGGATATTCTCCCTGTACAGACCCACGGTCTTGCTGCAGCTGAAGCCTGTGGCAGCAGCTCAGCCACGGATCCCACAGACCCAGGGACTGGCCATGGGGTGGACAGGAGCCAGCGCTGACCATCGGCTGGACCAGAGCCCCATCCTGGTCCTCACAATATGCCCCTGACTATTACACCAAATATAGTCCAGGTAGTGCTGAATCAACTACCAGTCATAAAAGCAGCAATAAATTTGACTGGAAAAGTCAGTGCCTGTGATGGCGGTTGGGAATTAATAGATTTACATCTATAATGCATCAAACCACCAGTGAAGACAATGCCCCCTATTTTTAGCAAATGAAGGAGCCTACAATAGCAAGGGTCTTAGCTCAGACTCTTCAGTTAAATGTCAGAACTATTACAGGTGGGTCTAATCCAGACCCTTGTCTTTGCAACAGGGTAAATATGAGTCAGTGTGTTAGCAAAGGATAAGATCTGCTCCACTGGAGAAAACAGATTCCTTTTCAGGAGAAATGAGTTTTTAAAAAACTCATGCTGATACATACAATTTCCCATGACAGAAGTCTCTACGATCCTGAAGTCCAGGTGTGTCTTACATAATTATTTCATACATCCTATTAGAAAAGCATCCAGTTGCTGTTTGGCTCTCAGGCTAAATTCTAGTTGGTCCTTTGGTGGCAAATGAGAGGCATAAATCAATGGCAATTGATCAGTAATTATACAAAATTACAGTATGCTTTTGTGATGTTTTTAAAAGAAAGTGTCATTTTGCTACTCAGCCTGACTAATTTCTGGCTCATATTGAATCATTGTGCCATGTTTGCAGCTCATTAAAGCCACACTCACAGATCTCTCACCACTTCAGCTTGTTTTCAGTAGTGAAAAGGAGGAGAAATGATGCCGTCTCCAGGCTTTTGCAGTACCTTCCGAGTTGCCTTGAGATTGTGTGACTTTGTCAGAGTAAAGCCAGCCCTGTAGGCTGAGCTAACAAGCCAGCTCAAATCCCAGCACCGTAAGCGAAGCAAGGTCTCTTAGCCTCTCAGATTGCCCTGATGAGGTAAGGCTTGGGGAAAGGGACTCATCAAGAGCAAAAGGCACAAATGTTTTAAAGCATCATTAGGCTGTTCAATATCTGGTTTGGTTTTCTTTGTATATCAACCAGACCCAAGGAGTTTGGAGCTAGAACACAAACACACTTACATACACAAATCCATGCACTCCATAAAAAGTTCCTACAGCACAAATCCATTTCAATAGGTTTTGTTTGGTTTTTCTTTTTTTTTTTCTTTTGTCAAGCAGTCTGTGCTGAAATAAGGATTACTTAGAGCACATCTATGTTTATTTCCACTTCAAAAAATTGACTTCAGCCTGAGCTTTTTACGTTCGTTTCTACTCTGTTTCAACATGCTAGGAAATTTTACTGGAGAAACAGAAAAAAATAACTGAAAATAACCCACAAAACAGCGTTTCCTCTTCTGGAATATCAGATCAACACATAGAACAACGAGAGGATTCTTTTCTGTGCAGACCTAATGTTCCCCATGACCTCTTTTATGCCAGCTCTGTGCGCAGCTATGAATTATTATCAGCAAAAGTGGGAATTACAACGAGTATTAGGCAGCATTTTCCAGTCACGCAGACTTGCTCCATTAAGGCCAGGGTTAGACAGCAGGACAAAAACATGTCTGAACTCTGTTAGTATCATCAGCTTACTTCATTATATGATTCTGCTGTACTAAACGCAGTAAAAAGCCAACTGGAATTACCTTGCTTTCTAGGCACTTCTGAAATAACCACACTGATATCACCCAAGCCCAACACCTTACGCTACTTCAAGCGTTCAGCAGTATTCAACAGCTGTGATCACTCAGTCACAAATGAATTTTGGGCAAGATCAGCAGCGCTAATTGCAGTGGAGATACTGGGTGGAAGCAGTTCGTCTTTTTTCACTTCTGCACTTAAGAGTGTACAAACTGTTTCATCTTGCCATCCTTCTGTGATTCATTATCATGCCCAGGGGAAATGGTTTAGATTGGGACTCTGTGGTATTGGCACTCTGTTTGCATAACAAGAGCAAGTTGCTTCTATAGGAGGCTCAGAAAGAGAAGGTAAAGAAAGGGACACTTGGTATTCCTGGAACCCAGATCAAAAGTCTTCATCACAGAAAAACAAGAAAAATATTTCAGTGGAGGATACATCGTTATGCATCCTCCTTTGTTACAGAAGAGTCTAACAATTCCTTTTCAGAATGAAACTGAGTTAACATTTGGACTTACAAGCCTGTTTTATTTTCCCAAGTACCAAATGCTCAACTTTAGGTAAGAGCATTGGCATCTTTGCTGAGCAGAATCATCAGGCTCCCAAACGGATTTGGGATCTTAACTTCAGTTAATCTGCTTGACAACTTTGAAATTGATCTGCCATCTGGTAACCAAACATACCCAGAGAATAAAAAACCCTTTGGCTGCGAGTGAAGAGAGAAACAATAGGTCTGTAACATTCCACTTTCCTCCTTCTGCCATGAATAAAAGCAGAATCTTTTGTTATTGTTGTATTTTAATAGTGTTTTGATGGACCAGAAACAGTAGGAATCATATGTCACATTAAAAGGCTATGAGAAATGTAGCAGAAGGAAATGAAAGCCTCTCCAGCACTTTTTTTTTCTTGCTTTAATGAGAAAATTCAACAGTCGTTATTTTTTCTGCCTTTTGTTTTTGTGTATGTGTGTTTCCTATCAATTTATTTAAGGAAAGGCTTGTTAGGCCATCTTCCTTCTACGTTATAGTTACATTCCGACAATTCTGAGCATGCTGGTGACTATTAACAGCTCTAACTTCAGGCAATTTGGCATCAAACTTGAATGACCAGCCTAGTTAGGATTTCTGCAGAGTTTAATGAGAAAAGAGTCATACTTCTTCAGATGACATTCACTGAAAGCACCTAACCTTCAGATCCTTAGCTCTCTCAGACAATGTTTTTTCTCTCCTAACTGTATTTGAAGACCAGGCTCCAACGCCTTGCCAAAGGTTTCCCCTCTGACACCAGAACAATTCTTGCACATTTCATTGGGAAATAACCATGCAACATCAGAGACATACATTAAAAACACTCCCACTGCTCACATTAGTCTTGATTTCCAGAGCACACGGTTAAATATAAACTGGCATTTCTGAAGTAACATTGTGGGTGCTGTCCCCAAGATATTCTTCCATCAATAAGGACACATGATCATAAATTAAATGAAGTACGCTCCATGGCAACCATAATGAACAGTATCACTTCAAATGCTGCCAAAATGGCAATATCTCAAATTTAATATTACAATACGTTAGCTGTTAATTAAAGAGCAAGGGCTAGTTTCAAAGAGGAACTACTAAGGTTTTAAAAATATGCTAGAGATAACGTGTTCCATGCATTGCTAATTATGTAGGCATCTTTTAAAACAAGCCAGAATTAATTATGTATCTGATCCACCCACAGTAGAAGGGAATAATTGAATTTCTTACAAAATTTTGGCACAATAAGAGGCATTGTATGGGCTGCACATTCTGTGCTACACTACACACTGTGGTAGAAATGGGCTTCCATGCTGCAGTTGACTCAATGGGAAGGCTGCTGCCAATTAACACTGTTAATACATGTTAATTTAAGATTTCCCTTTTCCAACTAATTGATATCTGATTAAACGCAGAATAGGTTTTTTAAAGTGTTCATTAAACAGCTAAAATTTCCTTACAAGTTTTGTGTTTTATATAAGGCCACAATCACAAAATATGTAGCTCATGTAATTTCCAAATCATTCTAGAGTAATTGGACTTATCAGTTACATGCTAATTAAACTTCAACTGCTCTTTCTGCAATCAATTGACATTGGATAGATGCACGGTACCCATCTCATTATGTTTAAATGGAATAGCTAAGGCATTTAAAATATAGTGTGGCAGACAGAGCGTAAAAGCATGTCTATTCTGTTATGTGCACAGCACCTGCAGCTCTTATAGCTATAACAGAGAGAAAAATCCAGAAAAGTACCCAAAACAACCAGCAATTAGAGCAGGCTTCAAAACAGTTCCCGAAATCTGGATTAACACAGATATTTTGCCTGCACTGTGCTCTGTTCTTCCATTATATTGTCACTAATAATGAACTTGACCGAGTTTATAGCTACTTTATCATGTCCACAATCCACCAAAGTTCACAGTGTCCCAAGAAAATGGTTTACATTCACTGGCAGATTATACATATGTCAGAATATGGGGCAATCTTTTTTGAGACCTGCTAAACTTGCTGCTTGTCTGCATGCTGCTCCTGCCATGCAATAGTGAAAAACCCATCATTTCCACAGGAAATAAATCATCCACGAAGAAAAGAAACAATGTAGGAATCACTGATGCTTCCCAAATTTGTATGTGCTTTCCTCACCGGGTGGCATATTTTGATAATGACATGGAAGATTTGGTGACATCACATAATGAGGAAAAAACCAGACTTAGATTCACTATGAGATTCACTGGCTTTTGGCCAGGAGTTGCGTGATTGGATGAAGGAATTTTTGAGAGACAAGCTGACGGCAATTGTAATTATTCCTAGTAATGAATGAGATAAAAAATATAAGAAAACATCAGCTGCATTAATGACTTTTTCAAGCTTTCTATCTGCTAGCACTTTTCTCTGACACTGTGCTTAGTATCACTTTGCTGGAGTTTGTTTTGGTGGCTGGAATCAAGAAAAATTCAAAGCAATTGTCTTTCAGGAAAAGGGAAGGGGAAAAAAAAGAAGCGTAAGCAAGTTTCCCTCTTGGGGAAAGGAGAGAAAACCTGCTGAGCTGCATGAGAACTTTGCCTGAATACAAATTGTGGGATTTGATTGTAAAGCTCATCATCTGGGCTGGAGTTAGAGCTCCACTGTGGCCCAGATGCGCAACCCTGAGCATGGACCCTGTTCCTCGCTGCAGGAGCCTGCACCAAAATAAGCAGGTAAAACCTAGTGAAACATACAGATTTCTAATCCACAGGGACCGAGGCAGTGCCCAGAGGGGTTTTCTTTATTGTTTTGGTTTTTCGTGTTTTTTTCTTAATTTAGTTTTTAAAGAATGCATTTCTACATATAAATATTCTGTAGATACGACTTTTCAAGCTGATATTCTTGTAGTGCTAATTTACCAGCATTTTCTGAGTTCAGAGTTGAAAGCCAAGCTTGAGTTTTATCTTTTTTAATGAAAGCCTGAGATTTAGTAGGAAGATCTAGAAAAAATGCCACAGTCAATTACTAATGCGATGCTCTTCAAATACAATTAAACATGGACGAGTATTTGCACTCATTGCAAACAAGTCATCTTAAAATAGCTAATCTGTCAGTTTAAGAGAAAGCTCATTTCTATGACCTATGTGAATAAAATCCTTTTTAAAAAAGCTCTTCCTTCAAAAAAAATTTTTTAAAAAGAGAGAAAAATAATTCTAAAGTGTGCCTGCAGTTAACATTAACTTCCAGCACAAGGAAGATAATTATTTGCATGAAAGCTAAAAAGCTAAGTGCTTTATGTTTCTTATTAATGCCATAAGACTAACTGTTGAACCTTAAAATGCTGTAGCACTGATTACCCTACCTCGCTTTGGGTTTAAAAAAAAATTCTCCAGACTTTTTGCCTCCAGAGCACCGTATCTAAACAAATCCTCTAAAGTCAGCAAGGGTCCAGGGTGGTGGCACCTCTTTGAAGGAAACCACAAGTGTGAAAACTCTGTCTGGAGAAGCTGCTGGTCACGTTTTGGTGCTGCTTTGCCTCTCAGTGACCTTTGGATGTTGGTGGCTTGGGCAGTCCCTGCTCCCAGCTGTTATTTCTTTGTCTCGAGGCTGACAGAGGAGGTCAGAAATCTGCTCCCACCCTTCCCTTGCAGCAGCAGTTGCAGAACCAGGGTTGTGGAAATCAAGGGAGTCCCTGAGTTTCGAATTGCATCACACTTCTTAGAATTATCATTCACCTCCCTGACATGCCCATCACCACAGTAGAAACTCCTTTGCATTTGTTTATATGTTTAAGTGAAAAACAAGATTAGAGCTGACGTATACCTTATTATCTGATTACCTCTGATTTGGGTGGCAAATCTGCAAAGAGCTACAAAACTGGATAGAATCATATTTCACTATTATTCTACTTCTTTTTCTAATATCAAACCAATCCCTTAATGGCACAGTGATTTCATTTGTGTATTGAATTTGTTTTAATTGTGCCTTCTTTTAATCTTGCAGGAACTATAGCCTTTTAAATTACTGTATTTCACTGAGAAGCTCCAAGAACATGATCTGCTTAAAGGTATTGTATGCAATAAGATGCACTGGTGCTATTATTGCTGTTATTAGTGGCATATGTTATGGTGTGAATGTCATTTGATGCGTATTATGTGAACAAAAAAGCAAAATGAAACCAAGACTTTTCCCTTTTTGGTACTTTGCCCTTTCACCTTTTGTTTGGGGTTTTTTTATATTTTTTTCATTACTTTCAATAACTGTTTTTATTTGGATTAGGGGAAGATGACATCCCCAGTAACACTGTCATCTTGGACCATTTCATCAGGAGGAATGTGATTCACTTCAAGCCAGCTGGGACCCAGCTAAGTGGGAAGTGGCAAATATTTTAATTTTGAGCTGTATAAATGAGTATTTCCTTGGCCTTTTCTGTATGTATGGCACCCTTACTTCCTCATGCAACCCTTTGGACTTTTGCATTTGGCAATTAAACCCAATTACAACTGTCTTTAGCATAAGGGAATTTAGCAACGCCACATAAAGAGAAGGCTGACTGACATTTTTCCTGATAAAACTTCACTTTCAATTGTCAAACAACAATTGGGACAGAAATTCTCTGCCACAGTTCAGCTTTTATATAAAGTTTCAGCTCAGGCTGTTCACTACTTTACGAAGTTAAAAACGGGTAGAGTATATTGTTGCACTCAAGGTAAAATAAACTTTAGAACCATTTCATTGAATATTTTTTCCTCTCTTTCCTCCTTTGAATCATTTTGCAGCTTTCTGCGAGTAACAGGATCCAATACATCTTAAATACACCACTGCTTTATACGACTGCCTGCTGTTTCCACTGTCATCTAATAAATTGTCCTTTCTAATATGAATTACCCTGCATTCACTTGACTTCATCTTCATTTGCTACCGTGCTGCTCAGGAATCTGGTTTTGCTAGAATTTTCTAGCATGAATTAGTTTATAGGTTTCTAGTGTGAATTTGGGATGAATTCAGGTAATTTTGAGTTGTCCAGCTTTTTGAGGCAGCCCATATGACCACAAGCAACAGCATGGATTCTCATTCCAGCCCAGAATGGCTATTTCTCTCTATTCCTACTGATGTGCTTCCTATTACAAGTTATTTCCTTTACCCTCTCCCCTTCCCCCCATCATGTGTAATTTTTACTGCTACACAACATATAAAACTGAAAAATTCATCATGGAATTTAAATTAAAGGTTGTTGCCAATGTTTCACCTTCAAATGAATGTAGCCTTTAATAAATTATATCAAGTCTAGGAGAGGTACCATCGTGATTCACTCTGGAACATCTTGAGTGCTGGGGTATGCCAACAGAAATAATTAACTTCAACAAGGCTCTCTATTAAGATGCAGCATGCACGATTAAAGGAGTTGCAGTTTTGAACAAATGGTTCAACATGTTGGTGTCAAACGGAAGCGTTCTCCCTCCTCCACCGGCTTGGCAGCCGTTGGACTTCATTATGAGGAGCAAAACACAAAAACATGCAGACAAGTGCACAGCAGCATTAAGGATTCCATAACAAGGCAGGGCAACAGCTTAGTTTTGCCTTAACGGAGCAGAGACAGGAAAAGACCATCCAGAGCCATGAAAAGGATTCGGGATGAGCATTAGTCAAAAATAATAATAATAATAAATTTAATGAAAATATTAGCAATTCACTGTATGAGCACTGCGTCCAAAAATAAGGGAATTGCCAAAATATATAAAGTGATTTGTGTCTGTTGTCTTATGCAAGCCTGTAGGGATGTTTAAAATGAAATTGTGTCTTGAATTGGCAAAGAAACAACTCTTGTTTCCCAGCTTAAAACAAAAATCAAGAATTTGGCTATTGATACCTACTGCTTAAAGACCAATTCCCTGGTGCTAAATACGTATTCAGAGGCTTAATTCCCACTGAAATCAAATTACCAAAGTTCATCTCAAAGTGCCTCCTTAACTTACAGTTCGGGAGTGCAAAATGGATGGACAGACACTTAAAACACTCACAAATCACATAGATCAACTGGAATTAGGTTTGTTCTTACAAATGAGATTCATCAGAGGGCTTAACACTACCACATCTTTCCCCTATATATGAAGAAAAGTGAAATCAGGCAATTGGTCATGCAGGGCACAAGGGCAAAGACCAAATCGGGATGCCTTCTGCTGCCCAGAGGAACGTGAATAGTAAGATACTAATGATATTAAGTGCCATGTTTATTTTGCCATTGTGAAGTGACGCTTGCCTATGAAGAATTGCCTTTCTTTAAATAAAGCACCTTTCAAACAAGTTCATTACAAAACCATCTGAGCACTCCTGACAGTCAAGCTGGTGTGTGAGACAATGTCAAGTTACTCATCGTGAATAAATTACCAAATGAATATAGTCTCACTTTTTTTTTTTTTTTTTGCTCATGTGCTAAATGTAACTCCAGTGAATTTGCCGATTCTCTTTGACTAAATAGCCTACATGAATTTGGTTTTGGGGTGTATTACTGCAGCATTTTGATGCTGTGGGTGGAACAAGGGCTTCAGCAATGTATAAAAACTATGAACAGAGAATGGTAACATATATCCAGTCCCACTAAACCTATAATCTAAATTTCCAAGACCATAAACCATGCCAGGAGTGGAACCACAAGATGAGCAATGCTTTTGGTTGAGTCAGTGACTAAATCAAAACTAGATTCAGGTCTTCTGGAAACTGCTAGACTCATAGTACACGCTAGAAGAAAATTAGGGATGGTAAAAATGGAAGGTGAGTAAAGAACACATGGATGACTTACACCTGTGTTTGAAGACCAGTGGTGAATAGAAAATCAGGTTGCAGCTAGATTATACTATTTGATTTTCATCCTCCAGATTTTTTGCAAATCCCAATGAGGTACTACTCAAAGGGGGTGAGAGATTTTTCTGTTGCATCCTTTTTACTGAAATGTTCTAAACAAGAGAACGAAGAAAGGTGAAAAGTGTGAAATTAGTGGATAACAAAGGAATAGCTGCAGAAATTACAATCAATACCCCAGACTTCGGTATTCACAAAAATGCAACAGCAAGAAAGATGCAAACGGCAGGGAAAAAAAAAGTTTCATACATGCCCCAAAGCTGGCTTTCAAACAATTTTCACTGTATCCTACTCACAGCATTTGGCTTGTTGGCTCTGAGTTTTTCTGTTTGTATTTGTTTTCCTTAAATGAGCAACTAGTCAAATCTGAGTTAATGCTTAGCAAAGTAAAACTTTGCCAGGAGTCAGCATCTTTGCAACCTTTGAGATTGAGGGAGTCTGGCATGACAGGCTTTGCTGAGCGGCTTCTCCCATCATCTGAAATCCCATTTATCAGCTCGATTTAGGCATCTTTTGAAATGCAGGAGAGATGAAGAGTGAATACATTGTCCTGTCAGGGTAGTTCGTATCAATTCCTTTAGACTAAAGATTGAGAGACTTAATCATCTCTATTTGAGATGACAGTGAACTATCACACTCTCAAATCAATAATGATCAGGGGGATGGATTAAGAGTATGCCTGAGAAAAGGCTGTTGCTCTCTATTGCTCTCCATAAGGCAATTTGGAATCAGGGTTAAGTCCACAGGAAATTATCACACATCTAGGATAAAAACTGAAAGAGCTGCTCTGATCAATAGGAGTTCGATGGCCTGAACATTTTCGGGGGAAAGAAAACTTTTTTTTTCCTCCTATTATCCCCAGCTGCAGAAGGACTGAAATGAAAAGGCAAATGTGGTGTCCTGCTCACCACAGCTATCGCCAGTGTTCGCGTGGAAAGGAATCTCCCAGAGAAAGACGGGAAACAACAACTATTAGACTACACAGATGTACAGCAATCAGTTTGTCAGCGGAACTTCACTTCAATGATAGACATCACAAAAGGAGCACAGAAGCATCTTGTGACACACATGCTTTCAAATAAAGCAAATGCTTGTGTCTGTCTTGATATCTAAACCAAAGTTAGCATTAAATATTTTATGTAATATTTATGTAAAAATTTATGTAATATTTATGTAAATATTTTATGTATTTTTTTTCATTCATGTTTAACAACAAAAACAAACAAACAAAAAGCTCTCTTGGAGGAAAACAGGAAAAGGAGAATGAAAAAATTCCTCCAGACACTGAGTCTGTCTTCTCTCAGATGCTGCTAACATGAAGCAGTTGGCATTTCATTTGGCAAATGTGACTGAACGATCAGTCCCCAGAGCCGAATGCATGGACCTCTACACAGGAATTAAGGACTAAACTCTCAAACTGAAGGCTATAGCAGACTCCTATTTTTAGTGCATTATTCATGGAGTACAACCAAGACACGCAGATTATAGGATTACATGATCACATCCTCTCTCCTGGGGAGACAGAGTCTGAACTAATGTCGATGTCATGTGCCGCCTCCTCCTCCCCATTCAGTCTCTCCATGACACCATCTGTTTCAAGGCCATATATTAAGTCACCTTTTGTAGTGCCTTCTCTTGCATAAATCATTGCACAAGCTGAAGTGTATCTTAAGAAATTAATTAGCTCAAGCAAATTAACCATGTGGCCTTACACCTACCTTCTGCATTTACTCCTACCTTCTCCATTTATCTCCTAACTTCTCATGGGGTGTCTCTTTCCTGCTGTGCAATCACTGATCTCCTGAAATAATTTTAGAAATCCCGTATCACAGACCAGGATGATGCAGAACATATTCAGGGACTCAAATGCCTCCATCATACAGGTTGGCAGTTAACCCGTTTTGGGGCCAGATTCCAAAACAGTACAAACTCCTAAATGAACAATGAAATAATTTTACTTTCTAATTCTGGAATATTTTCCTCCATGTCAAGGAAGAGTTAAATACTTTTGTGTTCTGTGTTCTAAGGCTTAGTAAATTTGTACAAGAATAAAGTTCTTTTTTCCTTCTGATTTCTCCTTTTTGCTGTACAGTGTTCAAACAGCTCGTTTCTAGGATTCTCTCTTCCAGACTGGGATCATCTGTGCTGGGCACTATCTAAAGAAGCAAGGTTTTGATGTGAAAAACATGCCTCTTACCTCTTTTTGTTAACCAGAAGCATGGTGATTGCAGATTAATCACAGGTTGTTAAATATATCAACCAATACCTGTAATACACAGACAATCAATGTGCAATCTGCATTTTCAAGAAAAATAAGATTCAGTGTCAGCCATGTGGTAATTCATGGTAGAGGTTTATTTTTCTTTTTTCTTTTTTCCATTTTTTTCGTGTTTTATCAGGAAATAGAAAGAAAACGAGCGCAAGCTTCCAGTTTTATACTCACAACAGTGCATTTTCCATTTCCATCTCTCCTCTTTTACAGTTATCTGAGCCTAAGAGCTGAGCAAGGTCTTGCCTCCTATCAATACACTCTTTTCACCTACTTTGCACAATAATGTCTAAAATATGCAGACTTCTCAATTTGCAACAACAAACACACCTATTTCTAGGTTCAGATATCTAAAAGATATTCACCTAACACTGTCAAACAGCCACAACTATTAGGAGCTAGCATTCTCATAGCAGCTAATTTATTGTTTATGTGTCATCTTTATGGGCTATGCCATCCACAAATACGTCTTGGAGGATAAACTGAATTTAACCTGATTTCATACAGAAGGAGATATTTGCTGAAGAGGGATATAGTCCCTAATCCACTGGCTTTAGTTGTATACAGCAAGTGACTCTTTCCAGTACATTTTTTGGCAAGTCTTTGCTGTGTGAGCCATTTCTAGAAATCCAGAGCATTTCTTAAAGAAGCTGCTCTCTAAAAACTGCAGGGGCCAAGGCATGATGAGATACTACAGGCATTGTAAAGGACCGTTGGGAAAACACAAATCAAGCCTTTCTTCAGTCCGGCAGACACATGTATAACCATAAAACAGAGAAAACATTGTAAAATGTTACCCCGTCCACAGTGAACAGAAAGTTAGAACAGTTCTTTCGCAAGTCGGCCCCTTCAGATTCACCGGTTTTGATTCTTATTTATTTGTTTGTCATCGTGTTGCAGCTGGATACAAGCCTTGTGGTTAAAGCATTCTCTGAGGCAGCAGTACCAAGAATAATGAACTGAGCAAAGCTGCTATCGGGTGGAGAGGAGCTGGATAGCGGAGTGTTCTGCTCCTCTGCCAAGCGCCCTTGGAGGCTGGGATAACAGCAGCAGGACCAAACTGGCCTGTTCTCCGGTGGCGGGTTTTTGCAGAGCTATTGAGAGGTTTGGGAAATGAAATGTGTTTTCTGGGAGCTCGCAAAATGAAATCATACAAAGAAGGGCTCTTATGATATTGTCATTCTGTATCACACCAGGTTTGGAAAAGGAACACTTCTCTTGTGACTCCAGAACAACAATATTTTTTTCTGATGCATCTTGTATTTTAAAATGCCCTCCCTAATTATAGCTTCACATCAGACGCAAATCTCCAAAATTCATAAATAGTGCAATTTAAAAGTGTCAAGCCAGTGGCGTCCAAAATTCTGTTATAAGCAGACTATAGAACTGGTAAACAAATAGCTCTTCCCTCTCATGAAGTCACAGGAAACGTGGTTGTCATGCAACCGAAATGCAGGTGAACATGTTCCTGTTTTTCTCCCATTTCAGAGGACACTCCAGGCCACCCCAAACTCTCCCACCCCAAAAAAGAACAGATAAGGGGGAACACAGAGCAGGATCTCAGATCCCTGACTAAGAGGAACATGACGAGCTGGCAGCAGACCTGCTATATTTGCTCTGGTAGATCCAATCTGGACTATAGGATTGGGAGCTCTCTGTTAAAAAAACTACATGCTGGAAGCATGCTGGAAGCAAAAATGCTTTGAAAAAGAAAATGGTTTTGTTTTCATAAGACCTGGTCCCAGATCTTCTGGGTTTATTTGTTCTATCCACATAAAAAGTAATGGCTGATACATCGTGAAACACAGATAAATGATACAGGTTTCTTCATCATTCTTAATAAGGATGAGTTACTTTCTGGCATTAAGTGATATTACACTAAACTATAAAAGCTTTAGCTCCTATTTTCTCAGTATATTACCTTTAATTATTTCATTTTCATTTCTGAATCACCAGTCTAAAGGAATTACCATCCCAGCACAGTGCAAGGCCCTAATCTAGCATCTCATTTCTAGCGGCAGCAAGAAACAGAGGAAGATGCAAAATCTCAGCCACAAGCTCTTCTGAGCTCTCCCTCCAGAGGTTTCCACTGAGCCCTCAAAGGTATGGAGAAGTCTGACTGAATAGTAATTTAAAATCCTGCCCACACACTGTTTTGATTATATCTTGAATGTTTTTATTTGTATTTATTCACTGTTCATGTCAAAAGTTCTTAAGTTCGTCCTTGTTTTAGAGATTCGGGGTGAGAACCTCTGGATATCAAAAAGCTCAGAAATTTTAAGACACTTCTGGCGATCTTAGCAGGCCCAGTAAATTTGAGTTTCATATTTCCTCTTTCCATTCCCTCCTCTTTACTGGGAAAGGAGAAGAGGATGAAGGGTAAAGATTTCTTGTTGAAGCTTCCTTTGAGGTAACTAATTCACACATTTGCAGGAAAACTGAAAAGTTTCCTTTAAACAGTTTGCTATAGCAACCATTTGCCTCCCTCCTTTTCCTTCAAGTAGGAAATCTGGAAATACAAACACAGAAAATGCTTTAGTGAAGCTTTCAAAAGGCAGAAGGGGTCTTGTGGTGAGAAACAAAACAGTTTATGATGCTGTTTGAAGTCCCACTGGAAAGCACTCCTGCCTTTGCTGGCCAGACAAAGCCTTTAAAATGTCTGTATTGGCATGGCAGCTAGAGCCTTCTATAATAAACCTCCTGGTTTTTTTTTTCACGACCATATCCGCTTGTTGCATAGAGAGGAAACAAAATAGAGGGGCACTAAGCCACTGGAGAGTGCAAGACAGTTAATGAAGGATGTCCTAAGGAGAAAGTATGCACAAACGTACCACTGAAATGATTGAATATCTGTACCCTTCCTTACTTCCAGCTTCCATAACAGCTAAACATGCCAAAATCCACAATGTGCATATCCTCACTGCACCCTGGAAATTGCTATTGACACAGGGCAAATGAGAAACCCAAGCCCATGTATGCTGAGGGTTAGATTTTTCAAAAGGATAAAATCACAGCAGGGAACTGGAGGCAGTCCCTTGAATCCTAAGCTTTTTTTTTCTCCTGCACCAGTCAGTCATTTTGTGAGCTCTGATTTATTCCTGTTAGAAAAACAAAACACAGCAAAAGAAAGCCCAAACCAAGTATTCATCTCATATTGATCCAAATTCTTTCACTTAACTCATAATTTCACTCCTTCAGAGAAAATGCATTTCTGTCCAGGCTTCAGCTAAAATGCTCCAAGAGATGTATTCTAAACATATATTCTAAAAGTTGTCATATGCCTCTGCCTCCTCTATTTGGAGAAAATGGAAAAAAACCAGAAAAGCTAATAGAAGAGGAGCTGAATATTTCAGAAATTTGTATTCTGCTTCTGCAGACCCAAGGGAATGCAACAGTTCAGCTAAAAATGGGTAGTCATTTGTTTTTTGTGTTTTTCATTTGCAAATCCCTGGAATATTTTGAGCTTTAATCATATCACTAAAAGGAGATATTTTCTGCATTGTGATTCACTGGATCACAAGGGCATCATCTATGCTTGGACAAAGGTTTTTCATGATGGAACTCTCTAACCAGTATCATCACCTAAAATACACACGTGCTCTTAGGTGAGTGGAGCACAACACACTATTATAGTCACCATGATTTCAGGATAGGATATCATGTAATCACCATACATATTACTTTACTTCCTACATTATGCCAGGAAATTATAATAGAAAGGTGTTAACAACATCTGGAGCTGTATTAGAACTTAAAGGCTGAGGGGAGGCGGAGCCTCCAGCACCATTAATGGAGGCTTGAAAGCAACCCATGCCTGAGTAATTTCTTCACTGACGTATACGCATTGGTCATAAATAATGATAGATTCAGTATACAAAAAGAAAGAGAATAGGAAAAATGAGAATTCAAAGTTATTAATTCCTAAAAGAAAGTACTGAATAAAGAGTCAGAGGTTCCAAAAAGATTAAGCAAATAAGTGCTAAGGAGTCCTCCAAGCCCTGTTGGAGTCCTTGCAAAATAAAGATAAAAGATACAGACAAAGAAATAGTCTCATTCTTTGGATTATGTTAACTAAATCATGATTCCCTGTTTGAATCTGAAACTTTACTTGAAATGGAACATTAATTTCTCTAATGAAATAATGGAAAGAAACTGAAACAATATTACAGTTAATGACATTTTCTCCTGACCACACAGGTACATTTCCTTTTTTCTTTTTTTCTTTTTATTCCTATAAAAACACAAGCTTTCTGCAGAACTGCCATTTCCTTTGAGTGATTGGGAAGGGAAGGTACAATGGGAAGAAGAAGAATATCCTGGAGGTATTGTATTCACTATTCAATCCGAAATTTACTGGAAGAGGATTTCCAGCGCTCTTCACTTACAGGAACTACTCTAAGAAAGAAGAATTTAGGGTGAGCAAGTTGATTTTATTGGAGTCTCTTCCAGTGCATTACACTGTAATAGAATGTTCATTCATTTACAGAGAAACACATTTCCTGGGCTCCATTTCAAAGGGGGTCGTGCTTCCAATAATTAAATTGTGTACAGAAGGTAGTCACTTAGATTCCACACTGTTAATTTTATGCAAAACAGAACCCTATTGATTTCCTGCACCTTCCCAGCCTCCAGCTGAAGTTACATGCACCCCATCAAGAATATGAAACAGTTTTTTCCATTAACTGGAAGTCTAAAGAATGGTGCATGATATTTGAGCCTACAATAAGACCACGTATTAGAAGAGCAAGGAGAAAACAGGAATGCAACACTTTACTGCAGATCTTGTGCTTCCAGCCAGAGAGTTTAATCAGTGATCTACTTGGGAATTCACCCTGGCATATTTCTCTTTACTCAGTTTGTGCAATTCCCTGAAGTGTTCAGCAATTCTAACACAGCCCAATATAAGTTTTCATTCTCTTTTCTTGCATGGAAATGTTAATGATCTCTAGAGCCATTTCTTTCAGCTCATCTCTCTCCCAATAATCCATTGTCACCACCACTAGAAGGAAGTGCCACTACACAAGAGGCCAGCCGAGGAACTTCCCCGTGGAAGTATTTTCTCTTCTCTTTTAGGACATAATTTAATTGTGAATTATTCAAGGTGGGTCTCTGTGTTGCAAACATCATAATTTAGTTCTCTTTCTCGTAATTCAGTCATCTGATAGCTATTCAAAATGGAAAATAAAAAGTTAAGGTTAGAACTACTGTAATTTTCCCTTTCCTTTCCTAAACTAAAACAAACATGAGCAGTAAAGAATACTGAAATACTTTTTTTAAAACACATCTTTTCCTTCTAAGAAAAGCACAAGATATTTGTTCAGTGATACACAGGTTTCAGAGAGGTTACATATGCTTCACAAGAGTTCACATTTGCAGCCAGAGCTGCAATGTAACAAATTTGCTAAATCAGATTTTGAGTACTTCAAATGGAAAACCTTGAGAGACTGTCCAACTTCTGTAACAATACAGAAATTAAGCCATGAACAGATCAACTTTCTAATGTAGAAGAGGGGGCTTAGGCCATATATACACACACAAATCTGACTGAAAATGTCTTGAATTACATGCACCTTGGTATGTTTAAGAATGAGGACAGTTCATCTGCCACAAAACAAATCTGTCAGCTGAGTTGAGTGGCACATGTCACCAGGGTCAACTAAAAGCAATTTTTTCACCAGTTAAAACACAAGAAGCAGAGTTTTCTTTTTGGTTTTGAGTTTGTTTTGGTTTGTGTTTTTGTTTGGGTTTGTGTGGTTTTGTTTGTTTTAATGGCAGCTATAAAAAGCCCAGACAAATGTTGTCTCCCTGGAATATCTGATGATATAGCAAGGACTGGATGTGCAATCCAACGTTTGACTCCATCTTTGAAAAAAAGTTGGTTTTCCTTCCTCATGGGCTGATTAGAGTGATACCATTATACTCCAAATCCAATCTGTACAATCGGTGTCAGCAAAAAGGCTTGTTTAACTTATCAAAATCTATTTAGGCTACCCAGAAGTGACTTGACTACAATGCATAAATATATCCAGAGTGAGAAGATATCAAGTGGTAAACGACTATTCAAAATATCAAAGGCACAGTAACCACCACTGGATGGAAGATAAAGCCTGACTCATTCAAATTAAAGTAAGGTACTAATTATTTAATGACTACAAGGAAAATGGCTGGCATAGGCTGGCTAGGGAGTTTGTGGCCATCACCTTTGTGGATATTAATAAAGGACTGATTGGACCAACAGTCAGCAGCAATTACTTACGATGAGCTGGTTTTGCCTTGGAAGAGGAAGGTGGGCTTGTGTTACCTTCTAGTCCTCCATTCTGTTCTGAAATCAACAGAGAAAGCTGCAGGACTCCCAGTAATGGTAATGGCCAGCACTATGCAGAAGGTCAGAGCAGCATGCCTGCTCACTTCGAAATCCACTAAATTTGGGTAATCGGAATAAGATAAGCAGTAGCCCCTTTGAACTCGATAGCCAGCAGGATTTGATAAATAACGGGAAAGAGATTAAAAAATAGGAAGAGTGTTCTCCCAGACACTGCAAGGTGTTTTTAGATAGTGGCAACCACAAGACAAGGCTGGAGAATCCATGACCTTGGATTTCCTCTGTTGCTGGGCCTGGAGGAGCATCTCTGGAAAGCTGAATTTCAGGAACCGAGTATGAACTTAACCGTTCCTGGTCATTTTTGTGAACAAAAATCAGGATGATGAATGGGAAGTGGCTACTCTCACTTTGACAAATGCTGCTCCAAGCATACCCTGTTGCAGGGAAAGTGCTGGAACATAGTCTGCAGAATAGAGCAAACTGTCAGGATGCTATTGCTCATGACCTCTGTGAAAGGTACCTGGCTTCCATGTAAGTATGGCAATTCAGACATAAAGGCAAGTTTCAGTAGTTCCAAATATACATGCTACTTCCTCAACTATTCATGAACAGAAAATACCACCACAGGTGACCGCATTCCTCCACTATCCATCTTTACCCCCTTTTGACATGCCCAGCCACTTACAGATTCTTTCACAGCAGTCACTATAAATCCATCCCATTGCGAACATGAGAAATAAATCATGTATCTTCATCTCTTCACATTCAAATATTTGTTTGCATTATTTATAGATAATGAGATATCAGAGACTTCTTTCCTCCTCCCGTTGTGCATGCTGTCCTGTCAAAACTGGTGCTGCTCTAGCTACTGCTCTTCATTTGTTACACTGGAAGTGAAGATCAACATTTCTCCTTTTAGTCTACATTCTCTAGGGTGAAGACTTGAATATGGAAAATAAAAGAATCACTAGTCATAACCTTAAAATGAGATTAATTTCATCTGTACTTAAAATACTGAGAGATCTTTCGCAATGTTTGGAGTGAAATTACTGATCCTGATGAGACAAAAGCACAGCTCATAATACTCTGCTGCTATGTCTTGGGGCTGCAAGCTCTGCTATGCATTATTGCAAGCTCTTGGCTAAGCTGAAGTTAAAAAAAAGAGGCTGCTGATACTTTAGGTACTGGAACATATTTTCTGAGCACAGGGTATGTGTGCATTTCTGAGCTCCACTGAAAACCTAGTCTGTGTTTGTCCACATTTACTGAGCTCTCATTGTCCAGTTAAGCACCTACATTATTCCTTTAAACCTCAGGTCCCTTTTTTGGTATAGGGAAGGAGTATCTAAACTGATCCATAGAAAGCAGAATTACAGCAAGGTTCATAGACTTCAAAGTTCAAGCAGAGTCACGAGTTGAACCAAGGTGTATCGCAACTGAGGTCATGGTCAATCACTAGTCCCATCGTTGCAGCCTTGTGGACTAACAAATTTTGAGCTCTTCAAAATAACTGACCTCAGTGGCATTATAAATCCAACCCTGAACTCTGAAGAAAAACAAACAAACAAACCTTACATGTGTGTCAGGGAGGCACCCCAGAAATCAACATAGGCAGGCAATAAGCTCCAAACAGACTTGATTCTAACCAGAACTGTTTAGCAAAGAAACCAACTAGAAACAGGGTTTATCCAAAATTATTCAGCACTCCAGCAACATTTAATAAACTTCAGGTTCAATATACCAGCTGGGGATGTTGTTACTGTTCGACCGCATAAGAACAATGAGGATCCACGGCCCACACGCACTCACAAAAAGCAGAGACCTCTCTCACTCAGGGGCACCCAGCAGAAATAATCACCCATCCAGGGGGAACAAGGGCTCGCTCCAGGATATTTCCAGAAGAAAATCACTCACCAAGGAGCAGGTGAGGGCTCTCGGTCCCGGGAAGTCTCCTCAGACCGTTCCTGAGCTCAGGGGAGGCTCCGATCCCGGTCCCGCTGCTCCCAGCAGAACAACTCCAAGGGGCTTCGGCGAGGGTCCCATTTCGCAGCCCGGTCGGGCCTGGCTGTGGCCGTGACTGGCTCGGCCCGAAGCTTCGCTGGGCCTGGGCCCCCCATTGCCTGAGGACCCATCTGTTGAGCGGGGGTCCGGCCCCTGCTGCCCCCCAGCCGGGGGGTGACCGTGAGGAGCCACCGGGGAGGGGGGACGGGACTGTTGTGAGGACAGCGGGGCACAAAGGGTGCTAAAGGGTCATCAGCTGCCCCATTGAAACCTCCGGAGCTCATCAGGCCAGGGGCGTAACTGTCGCAAAGTGATACATGAAGTCATTTAGCAAGTCTCCTAATTCAGGGAAAAATACACGGAGGAAAATACGGCTGGTCAAATATCGCAAACATGATTATCCAGATAGAAAACACAAGGTCGTATGTGACCCACAGCTTGTGTGCGACATGTTCGGATTCAGCCATGTGGCAGTGGGCAGCTTGCCTGATTAGCACCTGGTACTTCCAATTTTAACGCTCATTTCCCCCATCTCCCCAGGATCTTAATAGCAGTGGTTTCTATCCCTTTCATAATGTACTGCTCTCTCATCTTACACTAGATGTTTTAAAGTCTTACCTAGCTTCCAGCAACAATATTCCACTAGTAATAGTGAGAGGTGGGTGAAACTCCTTTCTAGTACCATTACTCATGCATAAGAATTTAAACTGTGCTTTCAAGAACTGTGAAAAAAACTCAAATCACAGGAGTACCAGCCAAGAGGAAGCTGAAGCAGGATGCTCAGGTGCAGAACTAAATTAATTTTAAAAAGGCTGAGCAAGTATTTCAGGGAATAGCTTTATGAATTTAGCCAGACTCTACAAAGACTGTGAAGATTCGCGGTAGAATTTGTTTTGAAAATAATGAAGTACCAGCCCTGCCTGAAGTGTTCATCTAAAGTCTCTTATCCAATGGCTTCCTCCAGGCTTCTCACTTCTCTCCCAATAGCTGCAGAAAAAGTTCTGTATAAAAAATACATAAATGGACAGAATCCATGACTTGCAGAGATTAGGAATTACTTTTCTAAAGCTTTGCAACCCTCCACATTCATTGCGAAGTGTATGAAAAAATAACATTCCTTGAAATGACTCTGCTACTGCTCATGAAAAACATCTTTCCTGATCACTGACATGGCAGATATGCAGCTGACATCTGCCCAGCGGTTTGAGATTGCTTTGCTGACACATAAAATTGAGTTTCACTGTGAAATCAAGATGGTATCATTGGCTCTTATAATACGTTGTTAAAGCCCATGGTAATACTTTTCTGTCTTTTTCAGTCAAGTGGTGATCTTCTTGCTTTCCTCTCTTCCTTCCACTCACTAATTGTGAGTTTATCTTCTCAACAAAACACTCATAGAAAAAATATTTTTGTTGTGTTTTTAAACTACTGTTGCTTTCAATAAAACTAATTAATATCTTGCAGTAAAACGGTTCCATGAGTCTCCTTAGATTTCAAATGAAGCTGACCTATGCACAACAGGGTCTTCACTTGAGACTGAACACACTCATTAGTGTCTTCTAATAAATGAGACTACTGGGTGGTGCTGTTCATTTCACATCCCAGAAGGTGCTGCAAGGGAGGAGGCTGGAATTGGTACAACTGTTTGATTTCAGCATGCCCCATACCTGTGATCCTTTTCCCCATTCAGCAACAGTTAAAAGCTGAGGAAGACTGAGGAGAAATAATTGAGATGCTTAGAGCTCTGAGACATTTCTGTTCAAAAACTAGGCTGAACTACCGCGGCACTGGTGAGCAGCGTGAGGTCCTCCAGCATCCCCCCAGCCCAGGCACACACATGAATTGAGGATGCTGGTTTTTACCCTCAACTCTGCAGTGTCACGGACCAACACGCTCTCATACAGGAGAGAAGCAGCTGAGAGCAGAGTTACTCTTACATTACACCTACTCAAGGCCGTACATAGCCCATCATTACATCGAAACTCAGATGAAGGGGAACCAATTAAGCTGCCTGTCAGTTAACACAATCAGAGTTCAAAGCTCTTTAGACCTCCTAAAAGAGAAGTTGATGAGGCAAGATTTCTCATACTTAATTGTTCTTCAGCGTAGTCAATACTGACAATTCCCAGGTAAAGAAAACACCCACACACAGCGTTTCCAAAGGTGCTAATCTTCTGCCTTTACAGATAATGCAGGTTATCTGAGAAATTAATTAGACATTATTAACACCAGAAACACTCAAAGCATTTTCATATGAAGTAGGAGTGTGGAGACCCCTCAAGCCTCAGCAACAAGAGTTACTGAAGGGGCTTTTGTAAAGGTCAGAGCCAGGGCAACAGTCTACCTGAGGAAAACCAGCTGCAGCCTAATAACCTACCTGTAAGAGATTTGTGTAATTCCAGAGGAGGCATTCATAAATTTAACACTTAGGAGCTGTTCAGAAAAGGGCCAGAGAACATTTGTGCTACTCCCTCTACTTGGGCCAAAAGCTGTTCGTAGCCACGTTCCTTGTTTCTACAGATGTTCCAACTAAAAGAAGACCCCCCCCCCCCCCCCAAAAAAAAGATGCTACGTATAAATTCTCATTTGATGAAAATAAATATCCATCTTTCTAACCTAAATGTCAGCAGCATTTCTTTCTCCTGAGAGCTCCCTGTACAATCTCTATTAAATTAAACCAGAAAAATGCTCACTCATTCCTTTTTAAAAGTAGCAGATTACCCATAATCCCCTCCCTAGGAATTAATTTTTTTCTTCCCCCTGCCCTCTCCCCTTAGAAAAGGGCTCAGCCAAATCATATCTAAAAAGAGACCACTTAAAGACCTGCCATGCAGGATTAAAAAGTAAATAAAAGTAAACTCCTAGTAAAAATGTCTCCTTTAATTTCCTCAGTGAGGAAAAAAGCCCTGCAACAGGATGGGTACCTAGTTACTAAACTTCATTTCCCACAAGGCCACAGGTCTCAGCTCAAATTTCACACCTAATTTCCTGCTATAAAAGGCTTTGTGGTCAGCTGAAGCTTTTTACAGATAGTTCAGGAGGTGGATGATGTCATGTTATAGATGGCTGTTATTACTTAGGTGAGTAAATACAGTAGTTTCTAAAAAGGTGATCTTTTTTAAAGGACCTTTAATGTTATTTACTGTTGTAGCTTTTGATGGGGTTCATAATTTAGCCTTTTAAAAATATTTATTGTTATTTGGAAGATAGTGATTTTAAGTTGCTATACTTGTGTGACTAAAATTTTTGGTTGTTCAATCTTTAGTAGCATAGAGTTTGAATTCCACTGCAATTCACAGCTCTGCTCTGGTGTGAAGGAGGCAAGCAGCTCAACTTCGAAGAAGAAAAACCTCTAAGCTATTTACAAACCAGTGTGTATGCCTCTCTTGCTTCAGGCTGCTGATCAAATTATGTCTGGGTTAGCTGAGGATTTGGAGGCTCATGTATTTGTCAGAGTCTACTTGTAAATATAGTTAGCATCTGCATTTGAAAAACCCTAGCAGATTCATTAAATGCTCTAATAAATGGAGGAAGAAAACTGAAGCTAAATAGAAAGTCTTTTCAATTAATGTCAGATTATTATGTTTTCTATGAGGTATGTGTAAGGAGCTTATTTGTTTTTAAAGTTCCAGTAATGTTTTGATTGTCCACTATATCTTTTTTTCTTTTTTTTTTTTTCTTTCCTGGACAGTGAGGGTGGGGATTTCTTTCTGAATACAGACTAGTCTCTCTGCATTTGAATTTGGTGCTTGGAGGAAAAAAAAAAGACATTTAAAGTCTTTGGGACTAGGCTTATGTTCTCAAAGATAATTTGGTGTTCACAGAATCAAATATTAATACGCTGAGCTTTTTAGGTCCTGCACACCAAGGCAGATGATATCTTGAAACCATGCTACTTAGCCTCCTAGCTTGAAGTGCAAAAGTCTCTTTTTGTATCATAGAGAGATTAACTGCTACAGCTGATAAGGAAATGCAAGAACACAATTAGTGTTAGTTTTCACCGAAGGCTTCATCACAGCAATTTACCTCCTCTGTTCCTTATTGTTTAACAAGGCACCTGCTGGGAGTTTTTATGTGTGGAGGTTGGGTATATTTAGAAGTATAGTCTGATTTAAATACATGTTGTTTTGATGCAATCTACTCAATTTTAAATGCAGAACTTGGATATAAAAACACAGCTCCTCCTAAAGAACTAATATCTAGGCTTTAACTTAATAGTTAAGTACTTCCAAAAATACAGTCTTAATTAAAGCATCATGGAAACTTCTTGTAGACTGCAAACAACAATACTCTACATTTTTTCCCCCAAAATGCCCCTTCCTACTTTTGAATCTTATTTCTCCAGGTAAGAGGCAAGCATTTTGGTGCTGCTGGTCTCACTGATCCAAGGGAAACTAATGACCAGGATGTTTTACTCTTCCTCTGCAAGGATGGAGGATGCTGCTGCTTCTAAGGGCTCCTGCAGCTTTGAAGAAATAAGAGATCGGAGAGGGACTCTAAGAAGTGGCAGCCACCTCTGCTGCTGAAGGTCTCTGCCATGCCTGGGGCAAGCAGACCAGCAGCCTGGGCTAGGGAAGATGCGCTCACATGAGCCAGAGCAGTACCCAGGCATATGCTGTCTGAAATGAACGCTAATTGCCCTGGCATCTACAGGCTAATAAAAATGATTGAGTTTTAATTTCTTGGCTCTGAGAGCCCAGCCACGTGCTGCATAAATTGAGCACTATTACCCAGGTATCACTCAGGCTGTTTAGTGATGTCAGTGGCTCAGCTGTGCTGGGAGATTTCCACCAGTGCTGCCCAGGTTGCTGCCTTCTACATCGTTACCTCCCTGCCAGCACCTGGCCATCCTGGCACACTGGTGATTTCTCAGGAGCTGGTGGTTATTTTTCCTGAGAGTTAGGCTTTTGTGGAGAACAGCACAGCAAATCTGGCCTCACTTCTTCTTTTTCACATCTTTGAGGCTTTGCTCATCCCTTCAGCTTATGGTGTTTCCAATCGAGTGCTTGTTGCAGGAATTAGTGGATAAAGGAAATGCTGTATCGGGAACCGACAGGAGAAAGGCAAGTTCAGGGAGAGACTAGCCGTTGCTTACTGTTCCAGTTATAGTAAGAACAAGGAAATATTCAGGAGGTGAAGCTCAGAAGACACAGACAGTAGTAAGAGAGGATGGCAAATTGCAGTATTGCATTTCAGCGAGATAAATAATAACACAGGCAAGTTGTCCTTTCCATCTGTCTTCTACCTAGTTTGTGAAAACGTTGCAAGTGGGCAGAACACTATATCCTGTCTGCACAGCATCTTGCCCTGGATTAGCACAATGCAAATAATTTTATGTAAAGTTGATAGATAAATAGAGCTGCATGTCTACAATTAACACATACTTCGAAGTTAGCTTAGTTCTAAGTTATGATAAACTCTACTTATTCTTAGCTCACTTAACTGTGGAGAAAGAGTTATTCTCCACTTAACTGTGGAGAAACATTTAGAAATGTTTCCAGGGAACTAAGTCACCTTCTCTGTGGCACATCAAAACCTTGATGGGTGTTGTAGAAAATAAAATGCCACTTATTAAGTGTGGGTTTTCTTTCTTTCCCCTTTCTCCATTCTGCTAGCTAAGCAGCTCATGTCGCTTAAATTTCACAGTTGGAGAAATATGAATTCAGATTATTTTGTATTGTTTGAATAGAGTTTAAAATCCAGGATCAATTGTAGGAGTGGGTAGTTGGATACGCAGTTAGCAGAAAGGGCCTGGAGCTGGCATGACAGGGTAGGACCACGAGCTGAGCAGGTTCTGAGTGTTTTTACCAACTTGTCTAGATCAGGAACATGGATTTTTACCTTTTCCTGAAATGTAGTTCTGCTCAGTGAATTTGTACTTCATAAATTTGTCAAATGTTTTAAATTAGTGAGCTTCAACTTTTGCTGATTTTTTTTTTTTTTTTTTTTTTTTAAACTTACCGACTACTGAAAGCTTCCTCAAGAAGGCATGAACTGCTGTATTGTGACTTGAGGCCTGATGGACAATAGATATGTTCCTGCTGACATACTGCTTGCATACCCTCTGAATTAAAGCAGAGATTTCAAAAAGTGACCAGATTATAGATAAAATCACAGTCCCTAATACTGTCGGAGAGGTATTTAGAGTAATCAGCATTTTGTAGGCATGAGCAACTACAAAAACAAGTCATTTGGGAAATGTGGGATCTCATGAACCTGTTTTGGTCATTTCAGGTGACCAATGACTGCCTACAGATCCAAGTCTTTTAAAGTTCCAAGTTTAAAACCTAGAAGACTTTGTCAAAATTTTCCTAATCTCTTGAGCTTTTGTTGCCTGTGGAGATTACAAAGATGTCAACACAGTTTTTGTTCAGACTTATCGCATGTGGCCATGAGATAATCCTTCTGAGCTAAAATACTTGCGGTCCCTTTTTAACATTGCTATGACTTCATTTTTAGAGCATTTCTCTGACAATCTTTCTAGAAGTAGGGCTGAGGAAGGAAAAAAAAAAAATCATTTGAAAGGGAACTTGGAAGGTTTCTAGTCCATCCTCCTCCGAACAGCATCAGCTCTGGGGACAGATGAGAGAAGTTGCTCAGGGCTTTACCCAGCTGGATCTTTAAGGTTTTGAGGACCAGTAAGTGACCTTTCCACCAGAAGTAGGTTACCTTTCATGAAAAATTGGAGATTTACTGTGATAACCAGAAAGGAAATTCTACTGAGGCAAAACCCAAAGCAATTTTAGGCTAGGGTAACTGCATGTCTGGTTTTGTGTACCCTGAGTGAAAAGTCAAATGCTTTCCGGGAACAGAGCAGATTTTCTGACCCGCTGCAGTCTGTACGCACTGCAAACTGAATTACCTGAGCATGGCAAGAATATTTGAAACCTGTGTACGAATGGCAGTGAGGTGAGACTACAGCAGCTGGAAAAAGTCTGTTTTGTCACTTGGCCACTTTCCAAAAATAAATAGCAAAATAACTCATCCATCTCCATGGTCAGAAATGGCTATGCTGGTTAGCCTCAGCTTAAAACTTCTGAGTTTAATTTGGCTTTATAGCCAAATGCAATCAGGCTGAGGTCAGCCAAGGCATGGGCTGGTTATGCAGGCAGGTTGTATTTTTTTTATAAAACTCACTGGAATCCATCTGCAATGACAGATGCCATGGAGTGCATCTGCCTAATTGTTCACCACTGATAACAGAGCTGGAGATAGCTCAGTGAGCCCTCTTCATCACAAATTTCCATTGACTTTTATAGACTTAAATATTCTCACTACCTTTATCTTGGAAATCATATTGTATTTTTGTTTCTGTTCTGCTAGTTTTGAATGCTGTTGTTTTTAAGGGACTTTTATTTTTCCCCTTTGTTAAGTTCTGCTCCTTACTCCTTAGCAAAGACAGTACAACTAAATTAATATATTAAAAACACTTTAGCTTGCCATTCATATGACTCGGGAAAGTGCCAAACTACAGATAGCTTTGTTTTTGTATGTGTGAACCCACAATCAAAATTGACCTATTTCCTGTATTTGAATTTTTTTTTTTTGCATTGTTTACTCAGGAGAAGACACTTAAAAATTTGGAGTCAGTAAATGTTGTAAAGCAGATAGCTAGCTGTGCAGTGATTTTCCTCACTTTTTATATTTTTATATTAGTCCTTACTGAAAAAGGGCCTTCTCTTCTTACAGAGAATATTAAATTGGTATATAACTTTTCCTTGCCTCTGCTGAACTCCCATTCCTAACCATATTAATTTTGCATATCTCCTTATGTTTACCAGATATTGTTCCTCTGTCTTTGCCATCAGTAACTTCAGTCCCTCTGACAAACTTCTCTTCAGAGAAGCTGAGAAATAAGATTACACAGGCTTGATTCAGTTTGGCAAACAGCAGCAGACTTGCATTTGCTTTGCATTGCTGTGCTGGCTTTCCACATTCAGTGGTTATAGCCACTCCTTGTGCAAACCTCCCCCTGCTTTCATTCACAGTCTGAGATAAACAGATGTTTGGCAAGATGTTTAGCATCTGAAATGATTAGTCTGCTCAGATTCTTGCTCTATTTTATACTGCACGGAGTGTTTTGGTTTGGGTGGGTTTTGGTTTTGTTGTTTTCGTTTTTGTTTTCTCAGTTGTTTTATGAAGACAACTTCAGTGTCCCATTGTAAGTTTCTCACTATTCAAGCTGGCAGCTTATACACCACAATAAGGGAGTGAACAATGGTCCATCAGAGCTAACAAGAGCAGGAAGCAATTTAAGATGTATTGGGTAATGAAGAGCAAATGTGCTCTCATCACCACAACTACATGGAAGCTGCTCTAAAATTTTATGACCAATCTTCTGCAACAGTCCATCTGCAAAAGAAATATCTTGTGGAAGAGCAGAAATAGAAAGCTTTCATTCATCAGCACTGTCTCTTTGATGGCCTCTTCCATTTTTTTTAAGATTTAGTCAGATAAATTAATATAGTCCACATGCCAAGGTCAATGGTACACTTCCTCCTTGTAGTAGCTACACTAGAATCATCATATTTGTGTGGGTAAGCATTGGTTTCTGTCACAGCAGATACCAAGAACACGGGATTTTTTTCTTAGATCTCTGTAGTAGATATACATAATATTTCCATATGCTATACTTGCAGAGTGAATAGTGTTCAAAGATGCTTCAGTTGTAGAAGAAGATTTCCCTTCTTCTTTTGGCTTTGCATGAGGCCTTGTATGCTGAAGTAGGTCTGCAATTTATTAAAATAACACTTACACACTATTAGTGTTTAGGGCCAGAGAAAGACCCCATTGATTAGGTCTGTAGGCTAAATCAATGCCATCCAGGCTTGAAGAACAGTAAGTCTCATTATTCTAATTATGCAGCTAAAGTGATGGGGTGTTTAAAAGTGTGATGGATAAGCTAGAAAGCAAACTAAGGAGCGAGATCTCTTTGGTTTATGAAGGGACTGGAAAAAAAGACAATAGAAATGAGAACCTGCAGATTGGAAGATATCAGATAAAAGCGTAGTCATGATTTGGGTTTATGTGCATACCTAGCATAGATAATAACTAATTCAGAAACATTTTATAGATCAGTGATAGAATAATTGATAGGAAAATGCGTGATCTGATGTCTGAGAAACTGATTATATGTCTTCGAAAGAATTAATGGCTTGAGTTGCTTGGACTTGGTTGCTGGATGTCGTGCAATGTTTTGAACTAATTCACTAATGAATAACTGAAATAATTACTCACTGAACTAATTCATATGAGTGGTGAATTTGGACTTGAACTGTGGCTGTTGGTGGGAACAGACCAAGAGAAACAGGGACTGACGGCTGAGATGCTGTGGAGTACTCTGCATTAATGTTGGCTGAGGGATAAAGAGCTAGCTATGGAAAAATAAAGAGCGAGGCCTGGTGCTTGTAGTAAGGTGAGGGAAGGTGAACCCTCCTGTGGCAGGAGCAGCTACAAAGCAAATTTGACCCAATCTTAGGGTGTTCTGCTGTGTACCTTTCTAGTAAAGGAAAGGAGAGTCATGCTTGGAGCACATCCAGGAGATTTATGTTTATTTTGCAGCCACAGAGGTGTAATAGTTGTGGAATATGACAATGCACCTATTTTACTTAAAGAATTAGTAAGGCTGCTAGAATATCACACCCTGTATTTTTCTAGGGGCTGGAGAAAGAAAAAGAATCTGTATTATCTTCCATTACATTTTCTGGTAGAAAGGTGTCTCAGCATAAACAGAGGGGAAAAACACTCTTTGTTTTTTGGTAACAGGCCAATAACATCCCTTTTTACTGCAAACCTTTCTGGTTTGTGTGAACAGTATTTTCTAGAATTAATGTAACTATTCTAGTTTGAAATGTACATTGTAAGCCACAATGGCTTTCCCACTGCATTCTGTTTTGTGTCTCTCCTACTGTATTTAAATGTTTCTCTGAAATGAGCAAGCTGTACCTTTTCCTTGTTTCAGTGTACAAACAAGTATATTGTGTCAGGTCACTGAACACTATGTATTTACAACAACCGTTATTAGCAAATCAGATTAAATGTGCCATGATGCTTCGATTCTTGGTTTAATCAAGCGCTTTAGATATTTTTCAAAGAGCAGGAATAGATCTCAATTATGTAACTACGGTATTCTTCTCTAGAATTTTAAGGAAAAACTCTTTAGAGAAAAAAACTTAGTAGAAAAAATAGGAATATTGTTCAGAGCTTCTGTACAAGCTCTTTCTTATTGTTCCTTGCTGTCACTTCTGTATGGTTCATACATTTTAAGTAGTGGAATAAGAATGTAAATCTGTGGATATGTGCTTTATTAGTATAGCCAAATAAATAAATTAATTGCCCTAAAAACGGAAAGTGCCCCTTGAGATTCACTGAGCCATTCACAACCTAAGTATGACAGGCAATGATTTAGCCAAACCATCTATAATTTTATTTGAAAAACAAGGACAATTAAAAATAGGATGAGGCATTTTGGTCATGAATTATTCTGATCAGGATGCAACTAGAATTTTATTCCAATGCCTAAATGAAATATCTCCCTGTATAGCCAGTGAGTTTCATTACAGCTTCAGTTTTATTACCTCACTTTGAGAGATTTAATCCTTTTCTTGGAAATGCATTACTCTTCAGAAAGTGCAAATAAAAATGAAATACAATAATATTTTTTGGGGGGTCAGGGAGAATGACAGGAGAGAAGGAAACAAGTTTTATATGTAAGATAACTAAGCCTTTACTTACTATTTTGTTGAGATGCTCTTAGCATTGCCACAGCCTTTTTGAAAACTCGGGAAGGGCAAAGTTAGAGACTACAGACGTGCCTCAGCTTTGTGCCATGGTACCCACCCCAAGACTCAGCACGTAACCTCAGCAATTCACCTCTGTGCTTTAGAACCTCTTGGGATAAAGACCAACGTCTCCTGGGATGATGGAAAAGAAGCAGAGCTGCACCAGGCCAAGTTCCTTCTAGTTACTCTTCAGAAACAGGTACAAGACAAGTGAATTGTCTTTTATTCTCAAGTTGCTGTGAATGAGCTGAGCCCACGGCTGGAGCAGGGAGGAGAGCACTGGCACTGCGGCCCCGGGGGACGGGGCGCTTTGATACAGCTCCAGTGTGTTGGAGTTGGAAATGTGCTCCTGGGAAGAGAAATCTTGCTGTGGCTGAGTATTAATAGGCCCAGCGTGTTTCTTTCCCATGAAAACCACCTTCCAAAAAACTCAGGAATAATTTTTGATTCTTGGGTAACTTCAAAAAATTTTGTTCTTCGCTCTTCCTTCCCTTTCTTGCTCCAATTATCATCAGTGTCAGGACATTTGTAAATCCAGACTATTTTGTGCATGAAGGGTAAAGATTAATACTTCAGAATAGGTTAATCTTTTTAACAGTGCTGTAAAAGGCTGAAGCATGTTACCCCCAATTTAAAAAAATTACATCATAGATATTTTCTGTTTGAAAACAAATTTACTCTTTTGAAATGTTGATATAAATAGGATTATTGTGCTGGTAGATAAAGGTATACTTTTTAACCTGTTTTTATTGCATTTATGCAGGCAAATGCAGCATGAGGCTTCAAATGTAACTAAAGAAAAAGGAAAAAGAAAGCTAAAGATTGAGATATAAAGACAACAAAACCGTGAAAAATTCCTGTAATGAAACCCGAGGGTAGAGTTTAGATGCAAAACACACAAGGTCAGACTTTAAAAATCACTGACACACAGCTGTCCTGTGTGTTTTGCTTTTTGAAGTCTAACAATTGATATGGAAAATGGTGGGGAAAAGTAAGCCGAGACTTTTGCACACTAGTGATGTAACTCATATGACAGACCCCTCTGAGAACTAAAAAGAAAAGTTATAGGTATTAAATAGATTGTAACATTTTATGTACATGGCAAATGTTTGATTGAAATTGACGTTTCAGTATCAAGGAAGATTTTTCACCTACTAATTGTTTTTATTTCAATGATAAAAGACCTAGAGGGGAATGTAAAGTCTCAATCTACAGAGAAATTTCCAAGACACATGAATTACAGTAAACAAAAAGTCAATGGAATTTGGACCTAAAGCACATGGATAAAAAAGATGGGGAAAGTCTAAGTACAGGAAATTAAATGGCACCAAAGGAAGCAGTACCACCTTACAGAAAGATACCTCATCCCTGTGGATTTTCTAAGTGGAGTGCCTGCAGAAATGTCTTCAACCATCACAAAGGCAGAACTTCCCTTGAAAATATCCAAAGCACTGACTGTACAATACCACAGAGCTGGCTGCAGTTTGCTGGGGATATGCACTGCCCAATGTCATAGGCTGCCTGTATTTTCAGAAATATGTGCTATGGGTTATGTGTACAGGTATTTAAGATAAGGGAAGATTTATCCCAGAAGCCTTTACCTACTGGCTCTCTGCTTTTTATTTCCTGCAATGGCTGCTCCTTCCCAAGATCATCTCCTTCCTTTTTTTCTGTGGGTTATCTGAACATTTTCATGTAGTGGGGCTTTCCATGGAGGCTGGTTATCTGAGGCACTGAGATGGGGAAAACATGATGCCCAGCTCGAGGAGCAGAGTCAGTCAAGCTCAGCAGCATGAAGCCCAGCACACAGCTCATTTGCCCTGCCTCGTCAGCCAGCTTGGCAGCCTGCTCTCATCTCTGTGCCGTTGCATCGAGAGTGCTGCTGGTACCTAGACTCGTTAGTTTGAGGTTTGCGTGGTTGTTTTCACACTATGCACAAGCCGATCTCAAGCACGCCCTGACCTTCCTTGTCATGCTTTTAGCTCATGGAAATACTTCTGAAATATCTCCTCTCAGCCTCTTCTAGAAGAAACGATGCTCTGACAACACAAAGATAAGGTGCTACTCACTGAAGTACAGGTCAAGACGAACTGAAAGTACCAAGAGACCTTGTTCGGGTTTGTTTCTTTTAAAGCCGTTGTCAAAAAGCTGGAGACCAGCACACCCCAGGGAACTCCTGTCTTCCTGAAAGGTTTGAGTCAGGCTGGCCATGAGTCAAGCTGGTGGGTGCAGAATGAGTAGTGCTTTCAAGCCTGATGCTGTCATAAGTGATCTCTCCTGATTTTAAAAGGTTAGCAAGCAAACAGAAATAAGAGGTTTTTCTTTTGCTGCATGAGAACTCGCATGGTACAGCCTCTGACAGAACTGTACCTGTGTGTGCACACACAAGCATGTGCAAAAGAAATACAAACGTCCATCACAGCTGAAAAATCAGGCTTAAAACAGACCTATCTGTGATCACCAAGGGGAATAAAAAAGAGCATTATTTGCTATGATTTTAATTTTTTGAAGGCCACTTCCTTAGACAAAACAAAATAATATGACTGAAGATGGTGATAGTAAACTGGATATGTGGAGGATACTTCCCAAGAGCTAGAGAACTGCAGAAAAATTGTCAGTAAGTAAGAAATTCAAAGTCTTCTGGTCACAAGGGAAAACCCTTTCACCCTAACTTGAGAATGAGCAGCTTTGCAGCTATATAGTTGTTTCTTGCTCTTAGGCAGATACTGCTCTATGCCTGATCTTATTAATACTGACAGTAGAAATCTTAAGCATATGTTTCCTGTCTTGGACTCTCGTTTCATTATGGGATGGGAGGTCACCCCAGCAGTAAAACCTTTAGTTGAAAAATTGTTTAACAAATTGTCATAAGTATATAAGCAGCTTTTTTTCTTTTTGGTATTGAGTGTTATGTTGATAGTTAATTTTGCAGACTAGTAACAGACCTTGTATTACAGGGTGAGATTGATGTCATATAAATTCAACCCTGTCCCACAGAGAGCAGGGCAAGGTTTTAGAAAGTTGCTGTGGAACATGCTAACTCTAGGCAACTGCTTTGGAGGTGCTGTGGGAAAACATCTACTAAGGCTCTCCTTAGTGTGAGCAACAGGGATTGTAACCGATGCTCCAGATCCCACTTTCAATCAGTGCACGTAGAAACTGAAACCTCTTGTCTTGAGCTTGACCTTTGGAAGAATGTCTAAAGAAATGGACTTCAAGGCTTTCCCCAGTCCAAGAGTTATTACAGACCTCTTGTTTTGGAAGAGCTACACTTAAATTTCAAAAAGGTGTCACCCAAACTGGGGACTGTTTAGCAATAATGTCTCCTTACTGTATGCAGAGCTATTTTACCACTCGCTCTTCTGCACAACTGCCTGGTCTCAGTTATAGCTGTCTCGGCACAGATGGCTTCCTGAAATATTGATCTAAGCCTTTCTTCAGTTATCTCACTCTAACTCCCTTTTGCCCCCAGATATTTCTCAAATAGACAATGAGCCCTGACAGCAGGGTTATGATAGCATTAGTTTTCAGAAGCAGTGCTGAAGCCAAACATACTGTCTCCGCACATCCTAATTGCAGCTGGGGTCACAGGTAGGGCCAGCTGCTGGGATGCCACATAGAGAAACCTTCACATATGGCCTGGGCTCCAGATGCAGGCTTCATTTCTATTCCATTTTTGCTCCTTGGCAGGAACTCTGGGATGGTGCCAAGCCCACAGGCCAGTTCAAGATTGCCCCCACATAGTGTGACACAGGGGTAAATAAGATTGGTCAAAAATACAAGCGTAGGAGGTTTCAGACAGCTCCTGGAAGCCAGCAGCTCAGGTTTACATAGACAAAGCTTGGGACAGCAGCCAGCCATGCCATCTGCATGGGGACAGTGCAGGGCCAACAGTTGTGCCTGTGCTCTGCTGAGAAGCCCCTGCCCGCAGCCTGGGCCAGCTGTCTGCAACCTGGCACCAGTAAACACGAATGCTGGGAAATACTGCCTGCTAGCACTGATGGTCTTAACATATGTGGTGTGGCGAGGTCTCCTGTGGCTATGTACTTAAGGTCTGCAGAAAGCTTTGACATGTCAAGAGCAGCATAAATGCGAAGCATTTTTATTATTGTGCATGTGAGGCCAAGTTCTGGTAGTCGCTTAAGAGATTTCATTCTGCTTTATACAGCGTACTTGATGACAAAAAGTGTAATAAAAAGCCGAAGTCATTTTTATAGTATCTAACAGTGCCACTGAACAGATTTTTTTGTTGTTTAAGGAGAAGGAAGACCTTAATCTGCCTGAAGTGCAGAGCATAGCCAGCTGCTAATTGTAGAAATAAATAACAGGTGCATGCAATCTCCCCTCATCTTGCTTTGCTTTTTGTTTTCAAAACTAATATATTTTCTTTTATGCAGCCCACTCTGCTGACCTGCTCAGGCACAGGTCTCTGCTTGCAAAGCAAACCCAATTGACAGCAGACCTTCTGCTTCCAGATCCATAAATTTTCTCTTGTAAGTGCTTGGATATTAGTTCAGAAAGCAGGCAATGAAATAAAAATAACGGCAGAAAAGCATCTTGAGTGGTTTGAAAAAAAAATCCTCCACTGAATGCAAAATAAGAAGAATAAACTGAACAAAGGTAAAGTTATCAAAAGTTAATTCTCCTGTCCCTCTCAGCTCCAACTCTGGGAATGTATTTTTCAGCTCCATCATGCAAGCATTTCCTCTGTGGAGAAGTCCAAAAGGATTTGAAGTGGAGAATTAAATAGGAGTTTTTCTACAAACTGCTAGAATATGCTACAAAATTATATCTTTTCTTTAGTTTTTTTTTTCTTCTCGGTTTTCTTACCAAGCCAGAGCTAAAGCTGAAACTGCTCTTCAAAATGGCATTATGGGTTCCTCCTACTCTGTCCGCTTTCTTTAAATAGCTCAGGGAGCTGAGGAGCAATTAGTGAGGTGAAGTTGGCTGCTGCTTCCCACCACCCCGAGTGGGGCTGCGGCTGCAGATGCGGTGGGCACAGCAGGAGCCTTGGGGAGCTCCGAATTTGTCACCTCCGAGCCCGGAGCCGTCCTGTGGATTCCCGAGCGCCACCTGCTGCCACTTTTTCAATGACAGCTTGACTTGCCGTCACAAGGGAGCAATTCCTGGGGAGCACCGGAGCAAATCTGCATCATCCTCCACCCGCCAGCCGGCCGGACAAGGGGCGCAGCAGGTCCGACCTCCCAGCCCGGGCTTCTGGGGCAACCAGTGGGCTTGAATTGGTCAGTGTAAGGAACGTTTAGCGAAGGAATGTTGTTTTTACAAAACTGAGCACCTGGCGCCTGACCCCGAGCAGGGGGGGATGGAGGGAGAGGACTGAGAGACATCAGACTCTGAATCCTTAATGTAAAACAAAGTCTCTTCGAACTAAGCCCAGAATGCAGACTGATTACTGTATTTAAAAAGCTAAGCTAGGGGGAAGGGTAACCAAAGAGCCAGGAATCTGTATTTTAAATAAGTCAATAAGGGGAGGGGGCTGTTAGAATTAGATTAATGAGAAGGGTAAACTGAGGCAGGTGTCGGGTAGTCTGTAAATCCTGAAGTACCAAACAGTGGGGAACAGGGGAGGGAAATTGCAGCCAGGATTTGGGGGGGATATAAGCAGGAGCTTTTTGCCCTATTATGTGTGCCTACCTTTAGGTAGAACACCCAATCTTGCAAAATCATTATTAAAATATGCTTTGCTGAGCAATCCTGCCTGGGCCTATTATATTTGCAAGGTAATTGTTTCTTACAGTCAGCACTGCACTAATGTATGGGCACCTCTGTTTCTCCCAGGCTCAGGCACAATGCAGAATGTCATAGCTGTAGCACAAGCAGCAAAGGCCACACAGAGGTATGAGATACCCACTGCCCTGCATCTGTGCTGGGAGCTCTTTGTGGAAAGCAAATAGAAATGGAAATGTTTACTTCTTTATTCACTTAAATTAGAAACCTAGGAGACTTAGAAAGAGGGCAGTGTTCATGTAGCTTGAAAAGCTACAAAGCAAATAATTGGGTAACACAGAACATTATTTATAGTTGAGATTCTCAGCTACATAGGTATCCCAAACACCTATCCGCCTGTCTGCCTGCCTGTCTATCACTATTGTATCCTGGGAACAACAGAACAACTTATCATGCCTTTTCTCTTCTCGTAATAATCTCAGTAATTTACTTGGGCTGTATATTAAAACGTCTTTCCCTACCAGTAGGCATTTGCATACATCCATCAGCCAGCTTGTATACGTGGGATGGTAGATGATTTAATACTGCCAAGGAGGCTTAAGATGTGGATAAATGTTTTTGTAAGGATTGTTAATACTGACATGCCAAGAGTAAGGAGGCCAAAGACTTGTCCTAGACTTAATAACTGACTCAAGAAATCCTAGAAACATCATTGTCTAGGGTAGGGGAATATCATCTTATTTAGGAAAGATTTTAGGAAAACAATATCTAGTCAGGCAGAATAGAATTTCACTCTAATCATTTTTAATCCATATATTGAATCAAGGTCTTGAGTGATTTTCCTAATGCAGCTGCAGTTTGAAGCTCCAAATGTTATAAAGCTGAATATTTGTGTGTTTAATCTGCCTTGACACTGGCTCAAATGAGATCTGCACGTGCCTTGGAATAGCTGTTCTGTGTACAGGATGGCAATGGGGGATACCAGGAATGGGAGTAGGAGGGTATGTACCCATGGCTGGGATAGAAGTGAATTCAAGAAGCATGGACAGTCTGTAGAGGTGAAAAGCAAGTAAATTAATATTAAATGCTGGCAATGATTTAAATTTTGTGATGAAATTATTTTTGTTGATATGAAATTTCTCAACTACAGTTTGAATACAGAACTCTCTTTGTCTCTTTGGGGGGAAAAAAGAAGGGTAAAATATTAGTACAATAGATTAAAAAATATTAATTTACAACCATACCTAGACAAGCATATTTTTATTGCTACAAGCCCTAAAGATTCAGGAAACAAATAGAAAGCCAAAATCACACCATTGGACTTGCATGCTTTGCAATGACTGTGTACCCGTCTTCCTGGCATCCCAGATCTGCTGGGTCCTCCTTTCCAGTCCACCTTGCAGCCAGGCACAAGCCATAAACCCAAATCCAACTGAACCCAAACACATGAACTTAGCTCAGACCTCAGATGTATCTTGGAGTAAAGTGGTGTTGATGCTTCAAGGTTTTGAGACAAGCAGCATCTTTTACTGCATGTTTATGATGCTTTTATTACAGAGATTTGGAATGCTTTGAGAACGCAAACAAATAATAGTGATTTAGGAGATGTATGTCTCTTGCTAATGTGCTTTACTTAAGTCAGTTCCAGTTGTTTGTCTAAGTGGGATCTGCAGCAGGTCCTTATATTAATTAATTCAATATTACAAAACAGAACAGAGAAATAATATACAATTCTGTACTACACTCCACAAGAATTTCCCAGTAGAAATACCTACTGGTTTTACTAACCTGATTCTTGCACTAGTAACCAACAGAAAGAATTTAAAGGAATCTGAGCCTCCTTTATCAATGAATTTAACATTATAAGCAACTACTTTTTCAATAAAATATTTACTTTTCCTACCTCAGCACTGAGAGACATTTGGAATTACAATAAGAGCCTGGTGCTCACGCCCACCTCTGCAGTGCCTTTTGCAGCACAAGATGTGCGAGTGACTCGCAGACATACTGGGAGTTGGGAGCTCAGCCGGGCCAGAGGGACCCACATTCTTTGCTCTGTGTTTTTAATCAGTTGGCCTTCTCTTCTCCAGGGCATTGCCCAAACATATCAGGATTTAATTCCTTAACAAAGAGGAATAATTTAGACTGTTTCACTCACAGAAGCAAGGAAACCAAATTCTTGCTGTGGAAGCTGGACTTTCTCTTGGGATTAAAGAAGTTTGGCCATTTCATTCCTAAGGATCTAACATACTACCTCCTGCTGCCATATTATTTTTGTCACGGAAAATTCATGTTTCCAATAGGCTTTGGCTTAGCGGATGGCTATTGAACTAAAAGCATTTTTTAACCTGTCACTTTGCTCTTCCCTATCTGCAGTCCAATGTGTCTCAATTTCCATTTCAAATACAGCTCAGATCTGTCTAATCTTTTTCCTCCTCAACGTTTTCAAGGAACTGTAAATTCCGCAATTTAATTAATGGGTCAAAGAGGCTGAGCCTTCTTCATGCAAAATAGAACCTTACAGTGATGTATTAAAATTGCTAGCATTGTTCCAACTTGTTAGATAGACTTTAGAATGGCATATCTGCTAAGGACATCATGGACTGCAAAACAAAGTGTGCTAAACTTAGAGATTCAAAAGGAAACATGATTATTACAAATGGGGGAATATTTTCTCCAATACACGGAAAACAATTTTTCAAGGACACTGTCGAGAGTTATGGTGCACTTAAATTTGATCAACCTTAATATTTACCCTCTTATGCTGTGCTGGCAATGTCTCTGGGGTTCAGATAGCTTTTAACCACACACCACTTTATCCTTAAAAATGGAGGAAGAACAAAAGTAATATTTACACAAACTCTGAAAAGCAACAGTGCATCACACAGTCTCCACTGGCTCTTGTAGAAGCAGCTAAGTAATGAGAACTAATTCCCAGTATTATGTTGACATGCTTTGTGTGTGCGGAAGGCAGTAAACAAATGAAACAATAGTAATTTGAGATGCCATCAGACACATTAGGGGGAAATGTTTTAGTGTATTGGAGAGACATCAGTCATTTCATTTGTCACTTACTTTAGACCTTATTGATTAAACTCTAAGATGTTGCACTACTGAAAATAAATAAAATATTGAAAAGAATTTGAGGAATAACATGTTGGATTCTCCAAGCTTGTTTGCTTGGTTATATAGGAGGACAGGTAATATGTGCTTGGTTCTTTTTAATACAAACTTCCAGCTGTTTTTTTGAAAGCTTTTGTGGAGTGATAGCGTTGTAATTACCATCATGGCTTGGCTAACCTGTGTTTAAAGGACTTCGGTTTTGCATTGATTTTCTTTATATGTCACAGCCACAGTATTCCAGTGCCTGAAGAAGGATAAATCTAAATGCATTATCTGTTTTCTTATCAAGATTAATTATCTGTTTTCCTACCAAGGAGATGTTCAGTTTGCAACTAGACGCCTATGGCCAAAACCTCAACAGATGATGGCATGGAGAAATGAAGTTAGAATATTGTCCTAATGATGTGTCTCTGGAGGTGACTTCAGGTCAGGGACTCCCTTTGTGGGAATATTGCGTCACTCCCTTTAAAGATGAAACTTAAGCAGCCCTTGAAGTGGCCTCCGTGCTGTAAACCTGAAAGTGCTACTCAGTGACCAAAGAGTGGTTTTCATCACATGCAGGACTTCCTCTGCCAGGGCTAAGGTCACACTCGATTTATTAGCACATGAATATGGACCATCTGCATCATGGTCATCATGTTGGAAGGGGAGTGAGATGAAGAGCACATCTATTCCATGGACTGCTCTTCCCATCTAGTATGCTGCATGCTGAGAAAAACCTAATCTTAACCACTCTCTTGGGTCAAATTACAGGTTTAGGAGAGCTTCTACCTATGTTCAGGGCAACAAGTACAGAAATACTCATGCTGGGGTAGTATGATGGGAGGCACAAAATGCTGAAGCAGTAATGCTCACCAATACAGTACTTCATTTCTAGATGCCTTGTGCAGCTTGTCATTTGTGACTGCAGTCAGTGAGAATTATTAAAGACTTTCTTTCGTCTTTCTTCACTGTATGGGAAGTCAGGATGTTTCCACTGGGTACAATGAAGGGAGCTCAGTGCAGAGATCTCAGAGTGCACTTGCGAGTGTGATGGCTCCGGGCTGGTGTGGTGTGGGAATGCCAATATTGCAGCTGAGAATGAGGGAAGCCAGTAAAATGGAAGATTTTGAGTTATTCTGAATTGAACAGATCTGTCATTTACCGTGTGATTTAGTCTCTTGTGCCTTTCTCTCTAGAAAATACAGTCATTTCACTCTTCAAAAACCTTCGCTCGAGCTCCCAGCGAGAGGATTCCCAGGGAGAAACAGCAGGTGAAGTTCCGGCAGTGGATAAAAGAATTCATTTCCCTTCGTGCATTTTAGAAACCCCAACTTAACCTGTTTTCCTTCATTCATCCGTACACACACATCCTATTGCTAGCAGATCCGCCCTTCAGTTAAAAGTTTAAATGCTGATCAGCGTGAGTCAACTTTAATCACCAGGTAAAGGCCTCCGACAAACAGCTTTCCCAGTATGGATCCTGTACATACTTTTTCCCTTTCCACACTGCTTTTAAATTTGGAATTAACCCCTTGAGCCCCCCACAAGCATGAGATCCAAACCGTGTTAGTGTTGCCATCTGCTAAATGACTTTAACAGCACACCTCAAGTCGCCGACTGACAGCAGAAGGTGCCGTTGGGTTTGTGACTCAAATCCTCCTCCAGAACATGGTCTCCCCATGTTATATTCATTCCCCCTCGCTGCTTGGGGCCAAGTCCTGGGCTCTGGCTGGCTGGGCAGCGAGCGCTGGGGCTGTGCAGGCTTCGAGCACCGGCGTGCTGGGACGTGCGGGTGGGTGGGTGCCCTCGGCGCGGCACAGACAAAGCGCGGAGGCCGGTTCCCTGCAGCAGCCGGCAGCAATTGCCATGACAACCAGCAAGCTGATTACTCAATTACACCGTTCCTTTGAAAAAGTGACATAAAGCCAAGGGACAACACATCCTCGGCTTCCCATGGTGCTTGATTTTCAAAGCATCGAGCTATGTTTAACTTTTTAATGTACCTTGTGATTATGTTTGCCAACCTAGTTCTGGATCTCTTTTTTAATTATCGTTATAATTATTTTATCCCCATGTTCTTTGAAATGCTGAGAAAGTAAAAAGCTACTTGAAATGTACAGTTTTTCCTGTTGCAGGAAAACATGCAGGTGCAAACAACACCCAGTGTAAAAGCCCCACTGGCATGGGAGGACTGTGACAGATGCACATTTGGGAGAGTGCTGGAGCCATGACCAATTTAGCAAAATGTGCCAAACCTGCTCCAAGAAACCTCACTGGAGCTACTCGTGCTGCAGCCTCTGAAATTGATTTGTATCTATGTGCTGTGCATCCTTTTGCTACCTAATGTACTCCGGAGGGAACCTCCATGCGGTTCTCAGAGCTGATGCATTTTTCATCCTTTTGTGTGAGTGTAGATTACTGGATATTTTTCTACAAAGAAAGAAGGGGAAAAAAATGAGTATGCGCTTGTGACATTGGTTTTCATTGTTTTGTTTAGATCACTTCAGATTTATAACACCAGCTGTGCACGAACTAAAGAATTCCTTTGTTTTTCATAGGGATATCACTGCTGTTATAGCACCTTCAGGGTCTGGTCAAGGCTTTCATTGGGTTGAACTTGGTGAAGATGGACAGTAGAGAGACATCTTTGACCAAGCTAAATAGACTAGCCAGGCTAATTCTAGGGAGGAAAATAGAAGCACAGAAATGGAAAGCAGCTTTGCTGCTGACCTTGCCTGGATTCATAGAATCATAGAATAATTTAGGTTGAAAAGGATGTCTATAGGTCACCTAGTCAAGTCCTCACTCAAAGCAGGGCCAAATTCAAGGTTAGATCTACTTTCAAAGTCAGTAGGCCTTTTCCAGCCAGGGAAAAGGACAGCTCAGAGCCTTTTCCAGCCAAGCCTGGAGTATCCCCATGGATGGAAATGCCCCAGGCTCTCTGGGCCCTCACTGCTCTCGATCTGTTCTCTGTCTGGCATCTTTCCTGTGCAGTGATGCTTTGCTATAGGTCTGCTTTATTGGATCACAGGAACACCTCTGCATGACTTTTCACAGACAATGTTCCAGAATGAAACTGTTTTCACATCTTCTGCCTCCCAAATTGGGTAGCCAGCTGAAACGGCTCTTGGATTCTGGAGAAAGCTGTCTGAAAACAGTAGTGTTATTTGCAGTGCTCACTAATGATTCAGGTAAAGAGCAAAACATAGGCTTTTAAACCCATAACTCATAAAGGACTGAGTGCTACTTATTCTATCCTGAGGTAATGTCTGGATTTGTTAGAAATGTTTTTACAAGCAGTTTTCACTTCTCTTTGAAGCTGCTGAGAAGTTCCGGTTGTAAGTAGACTGTGTGACTCTGCAGAGACAGATTAGCAGGATTACTGCCACCATTCCAACAATTTCCTGACAACTGTTTCTTCTCCACTTCCTTTCTCCTCTCTGAGTTTCGATCAGTCCCTAGATAGAAGAACAGACACTTCAGCTCTCCTGGCCTTAGACTGAGGATTCACTTACTGTATCCTAAGGAGGAACCACCTCGTAATCATGTTTTCAACACTAATGCTGTAGAAAAAGAAAGGCCTGAATATGTATTTGCTGAACAGTGGTATGTAATGGCATCCCAAGATGTTGATTTCTTACAATATTCAGTCTCTCAATATACTGGTTTACATGTAAGAGGGTTTAATTTTTCTACACGACATCATTTTCATTAATAAGGAGAGACAAACTCCTTCTTTCAGTCACATAATAGCCTCTTACAGGTGGGGAAGCAAGGCTGTCAAATCTGGTTTCTCAAGCACAGATTTTCCTGTGTGGGGAAGGAGGTAGACTGGTCCATAGTGTTCAAGCTATGGGTTACAATTCACTTCTGGGAAAGAAGTTCCTCCCCAGCCAGTTCTTTTCCATTTTGGTCACTTTGGAGTAAGGCCACTTCTCCTCAGGCTGTTTCTGGAAAAGAGGCATTGGTTAAATCTCAGCCTCTTGGGTTTCATAGCACACTTCAAAGGTCTTCTCTGTATTGTTTGTCCTTCAGTGTTCTCACTCTGTGGGATCCAGCTGAAAGTACAGCATTTAAATTTCACACTGGCTCCAGACAGCCTGATGGGAGAAATGCAGAGTTAATGACTGGTGAATCATCTGTTGAGGTTTCATCTGAGAGGCCGAGGGGGAGTTGCTGAGACAAAAATTCAGAGCACGGCTGCTTTAATGAAGATCAAGGCTTGTTCCTGTGAGATCTTGGTCACTACGGGCCATATTGGCTCTCCTCTCACCACCCAAATACACACACAGTGGATGCATGGGTCTTTCCTTTAACCATGTCTTGCTTCAGTGCTAGTCTTGGGAAGGAAAATCAGCCAGGCTGGAGAATCTGCTGTTTCTGATGAATATTAGACTGTGTTGGTGACATCTGGACTATGATCTAGGTCCACTCTGAATCCCTGTAAGTTCCTAAATCACAGATGGTGAGGAGCTAGGAGAGTTTAGTGAGGAAAAGATCACTCCATCTTTTTTGACATCTTTCCCCTAAGCACTCCCTACTGACCACTGTCAGAGACAGGGTAAGGTTAGACTGTTTGCCCGGGATATTACCGGGGCAGAACTGAGCAGCAGGGTCTGTGCAGGAGCTGAGAGCTCCTTTAGTTTACCAAAGTGGAGGAAGCTTCCCCATCCTTCCCAAAGAGCAGAGCTGTAACCCAAGGTCCAACCCATTCAATGAATGCTACAGAAGACAGATGGGTATATGACCCTTACCAATTCCCCCAGGTCCTCTCAAATTGACTTGTATGGAGTATAAACAGCAACAACATATTGAGAGGAATAGAAAACCACAACAAATGAACTGTTTCTACGCATGTATTTACTCATACCATGTCCCTCTTCAACAATTTTAAGCTAAATCATAGTCCTAGTCAGTGAAATGATTGATTTAAAAGTGCCTAATTATTTCAGCATTATTTGCTTTGCAAGCTGCTTGTGGTATTTTATTTCAAAGCTATGAAAACATAATCTGATTCTCCAACCCTTGGGACAGAGTAGCTGAAGATACAGTTTTCCAGTCACTTCATCTCATTATGTGATAGAGTTGTCAGCCTGGTGCTGTGCAGACGAGGGAGCTGGCCTGCAAGCCATCTGTGTGAGGTGGTGCAAGATGTGACTTGCACAGGTGTTTGTCAAGAGGTAGGGACAAGTTTAGAACACTAAATTGCTGCTTTCTGCTCCTCATCTAATGAGTCAGCTTCCCAGCCAAGCACGCTCTAGAAAGCGGAGGTAGAAGGGATCAGCAAGAATATTATCTGAGCTGTGCTACAATCCATTTCCTGTGCCCACTCGTTACGAAGGAGCAGAGGTGTCCTGGTCACGTATGGACATGTGCTAGTGCGTGAATAGAGTAGGATGGAGGTATAGGACAGCTAACCCACAATTAGCATTTCTCCCCTTAGCCCTGACCACATGACTCCATTGTTTTTTCCTTCAGAATACACAGTACATTGTGCACAAGCACATACACTGTGCTCGTAGAGATTACCGTCAGGAATAGGACCCATCCTTTTTGTGAAGTTTGCATTGTCATGCCAGTGCTCAACTACAGAGGTGAGAGAGTGAGTGATGGTGCAAACACACTGATTCTGAATCTCCAGGTTTCTCTTTCCACCTACAGCTTTTATTTTCTTTCAGTGCAGAGATGGAAAGTTTGGAACCTAACCCAAACAAATCTAATCTAACTCGCTGTAACTTTGAAGCCAGGTCTAGCTTTAAATTTGGCTCCTTGAGAGAGGATTGGACCAGGTGGCTTCCAGAGGTCTCATCCAGCCTCAGTAGTTCTGGATTTCTGTGGCTTCTGCTGAGGAGAGGTAAGAAAGCAGCCATGGTTCCAGTGAGGTTTGTGCAGCGTTTTTCATTTATGCACTTCAGTATCAATAAAGGCAGAAAATACCATTAACCTAGCCTCCTTTTTAAGTGAGCTATTAGGGCAGAGTCTAGGGAGTTGAGGTGAGTAGACTAAGTGCACATAAGCCAGTGGTCACCCAGGAATATACCAAAGGTATATAATGCTACCAGATGGTTCTGTACAGCCTTAGCATCCAGCTGCTATTCCACTTGTCTGGGCACCCAAATATACAGAGCAAAGATTATCCAGGGGTTTGTGCCACAGACTCAACCTCATTTCTGTGCATGCACTTGATCTATATAACTAAATCAACTCTAAAGTCAGTTGAGACAAACGGGAATCCCAAAAAGGTGACAGATCTACAGTGAGGTGGAGGAGGACCTTCACTGACTTTTGGGCCTTATAGGGTGCATAAGTGCATGAGCCGGCTATTTAAAGTATGATGGGATAAATGCAGGCAAAAATAATCTTGCTATTTGAGACATCTATGCATAACAGTACTTTGTTCCTTTGCCTTCTGCAGCTTAAAAAGTCACTGAAAACCAGAGCTGGGAAACCAAATCTCACTAATATTGGGCAAATACATACATGCTCCAAAAGGCAGGTACATAATCAATGTATATGATCTGAAGTGTAATATATATGATCCACAGTGTTTGAAATGGGCTGTGTGTAACAGGGTGCCATCCGCTCTTCTCAGAGCCACAGACAAAGACAAAGGCATTTTTCAAAGAACTGGCAGCAAACTAGGGCGGGTTCAGGCTGGGATAGCTAAACTCCCATTTTAAATAGGTCTACACTATTACACATCGGGAGCACACTTTCTTTCAGTTGGTTGAACAAGAGCAGTCCTGGGATGTGATCTATCTTTTGTGAGAAGATTAAGTTGTTTCCTCTCTCACGCTCCTGCCTTTATCCTTTCCCTTCACCCTCACTGGTAGCTTCTTGCTTTGTAAATACACCAAATTAAACAGATCCATCCCTTCCCTTTCTCCTACCTCTATTTATTTTTCAAATGGTGGTGATAAATCACTTAGGAGATCCATTTTGTGTGCAACAGGGCTGTGCATTTGCAAGTTTTCTCAGCGCATCATTATTTTCTCTCGTGGTCATAAAGCTATGTTTCTGAAGACATCTCCTGGGGATGATAAACCATAATGCTGGATGAGATGAGCAGAGGCTTCAATTTTCATTTATTCTCTCTGGTTTTTACTTTATTTATGTATTTTTGAGAAACTGGAGTTTAGACAGTTTAATAGACTGGAAAAATAATTGAGAGAAAGATCCAGCTACCTTCCCCCCCTCTAGGGACACACAAGCCATTTCATTAGAGACATACATGGTAAGGAAGTTTGCACTGTTATCATTAATGCTTTTGTTTTGTGATAACCATTGTAAAGGCAGAATTCAAAGAGAAGTGACACCTGCTTTTGCTTGTGATAGCCTTGGAGTGAAATGGGACTGCTGACTGGTAATACAGACAGGAACCCAGGAGGCTGAACAACTCATGCTACAGAGTGACTGCCAATGCATCTTGCAGTGGATGAGTACATCTCCCAAGCATGAGGTGGGGCTGCGTGGAGGTGGTCAGGAGCAGGAGCGATGGTGGCACTGAAGGTCCCACAACCATGGGTCAACAGACTCAAACACAGCAGAGCACAGAGCTCCACAGCTCTCAAAACAGCTGAGAGATACCTTGGTCATCTACTGCTTGGTTTTACTTTCTGTCCTCCTTCAAACCCTGCCTTCTGTTTCTTCATCTGTGAGCTCCAACACATTCACAAGCCATCAAAATCCTATCTTTAGTCTACAAGTACACTGTTTCTACTCCTCATGATGTCCATTATGAATTGGGACCTGCAGTCAGGCTTGGCTCTTCTGGCTTATTAAATGAACCACTCAGCTACCTTTGTATCAGTGGTCCTCAGGTGCTGAATTTCGGTCCAACATATAGTCCACTGCATGATGAAAGACCAAATTTTTGGGCATTTTTATTGAAAGTTGTTCGGCAAACTGTCGTATACTCACTGAAATTCAGATTTGTCTTTATCATACAGTTTATGATCAAGGGAATAGAGCCAATGACTGATTTATTTTACCAAACAAGTCTTTAGTCTTTCATTTCTATATATCCATGTTCAATTACTGTAATATATATTGAGGGTTGGACTAGATGATCTCCAGAGGTCCCTTCCAACTCTAACCATTCTGTGATCTTATGTGCGTGTAATATATATTATTATTATTATTTCCATTTAAAAGAGTGTGATTACTATATAGTGCTTTCCAACATTTGTATCATCCTTGTCTTTCTCCAGGTGAAGACAGCAGAAAACACCTACTTCCAAAATTCCTGCAGCCCTGATTTTTCATCATTTTCCCTAATTCAAGTGCTGTCAAAATAAAGTACAATCAGATCCCTGAAAATGGGAAGTCAGAAAATATAACCCTGCTTGACGGTATTGAGTTTGTTTTACCGCCTCATTACAGCTATTGCCCTCTATATTAATTTGTGCTGTGTTGGGACATTTCCTCTGCTCTTGTTAAATCACTATTAGCAGCCAATGCCCTCTATAAACCTTGGCATAAGAATCCTGCCAAAGACAACAGATATTAGCAAATACCGGTGCTCTGACCCATATAAAGTTCTGTGGTTCAGTTCCCAAAATTGTGCAAACCAACTGTCCCTCATAAGATTTCGTTAGTGTCAGTAATTTCTGAAGCAAATTGAGGATCAACAACAGCCACTCCTAATTAGCAGACTTTTCTCCTAGGATGTTATACAACAAGGGGAGGGAAAAGAGGAATCATCTTCATTTGTTCAGTAGAAGATTTACACAAGTATCTGTTCACTTGTGAGACCTACATATGAACCAGCACCTGCTGTGCAAGGTGCTGCACAAACACACAGTCTGTTGTGGGTAGAGTAATTCAGACCTCAAGAGTAGATCAACAGATAGTACCCTAAACATGGATGGATCCACAGCCAAGGAAACAAAGGCCCTGTCTCCAGTGACCATGAGTGAAACAGTGACCGTGTTGAAATCAGACTTGTCTTTCCAGTTGTTTTCTTCTATTTTTGGTACATTGAGAGAATACAAATAAAGGTAGAGCAAAGGTGAGAGTTCTGCTTCTCTGTCCTGAAGCAGAACCGGAGCACTTAATCAAAAAGCTTCATCGATGTCAACACTTCTGATGGCTTGAGATGGCACCGTTAATGCATGAACATCCATCACGCCTCTGTAACAGCAAGATACCTCAAGGAGTAATTTAGGGGACTTCTCTCAGGAATATTGCTCTGTGTAAAGTCAGTATTTTATCCACATGTCCTATGGGAATATTGCTTATGACAGTTTTATACAGCTGTGTATTACTGCTATTTATCTCCAAACCCCTCAGATGATGCTGTGTCCTCATGATGCCCTATATGCATAAGAAATCTTGGCCTCTACTTCCACTCCTTTGAATAGAGAAGGAAGAGAAGGTCAAATCTGTGACCCTGGGAGATGGTCTTTGCAATCAACTTTTAGAAACTGAGATGAGACACTGTGGAAAACATCTCTGCTACCTTGTACATATTTTCTCCAGCACCAGCTGAGCTGCAATGGAGTGATCTAGATCCTAGACAAGGTAACGTCTTGCTCGGACTGTCAGCTGAACTGAATTGGCAGGACCTTTGGGTTTAGCTCATTAGTTATTTAAGTGTCTGTGCATGTAATTATTAAAGCTGGAGATTTTTCATTTCAGAAGTAGTCTGAGTTTGCAAAGATGTAAATACATAGGTTGCTAAACCTCTTTAGCTGATGTCAATGTTTGTGAAGGGTATTCATTACCTACTGTAAAGTGAGCTCTTCAACAGTCTACCAATGTTTTGGGAACAATGGGGATTTTTATTCCTTTTGCTATGTTTAGATTAGCCTTTGCAACTACATGCACAAGTAGGAGAGTTCTTATGCAGTGCCAAAATGTGGTCTCCACGTTTTAGAAAATGTTTAGTGTTTTCATGCTGTTTCTAGATTACACATCTCAAATTAAGGCTGATATTCCAGTGATTCACTTCCAGCTTTTGATGGTCTATTTTCTGACTACAGGGGTACTTCAGAGAGAGCTGGGAAAACAGGATTTTTAATGAAATAAATCTGCAATAGTTATATATGCCAGAACAACACATTTTACAGCTATGCCCCCTGCCTTTCTCTGGGACTGTGATCATCTGATAACACGGCAGTAAGATACAGCATTTGAGATCTACCTTAGCAAAACTATGAGGAATTAGGTTGCTCGAGGGATCCTCCAGTCCTGACAGACTGATATGAGATTCCCTCCTCATGGTTCTTTCTGCTTCTGACTTATACCACAGATTCTTCTTGGTCCTACTAGAAATGCCAGTTTTTTGCAGTTTGAGGGGAAGGAGAAAAAGATGGTTATAAGTAAGGGGGGAGGGGAAAATAAGGAAGTATTTCCTCTTCTTTAATGATAACTTCGTTATATCTTCTAATTACAGTAATTGCAGGTTTAACTGAAGATTTTCCCATTGTGCACGTTCTGGAGAGGCTGGGAATTTAATAAACAGAATAATACTAAATGATGGAGGCAAAAGGTGAAATTACCACTTGGATACATTTCTTTCAGCTAAACTGTGCAGGATCAAGAGGTCATTCAGCAGAGATAATTGCTAATTATGCTCGGAGGGGCAGGCAGGCAGGCAGGCAAACATCCTTGTGTTGCATTGGGTTGCCAATTGATTACAACTTCAGCCCTTGATTAAACTTTAGAAATGATTAACTGATTAATACTTACACGCTTGCCAAAAAGGACAAGAAGGAGGGGATACCGAGGTGAGGCCATTACGCTCACCTCGAGGCGACCTTCAAAGCATGAAAACTTCGCAGTTTTGTCATGGTCCCATTTATGGTTATTTAACTTACTCCAGTACAGGAGTAGGATAAGCTCGTGGCTCAGGTACTGAAAAGGGAATCAAATAACGTGAGTTCTGTGCAGGCTCTGCAAAAGATCTGCTCTCACTAGACGTCACTTAATCTCTCTCTTCTTTCATTCATCCTCTGTAAAGTGACAATGAAAGATTGTTTTCTACAAATACCCCTGGGCAGGGTTTCTTGCAGCACAGATCCACACACGAAACTGATTTGAGGTTGAGGGGAGCAACCGGAAACTTTCAGCAGTCAGTAAACATGCAACTGTTAAGATGTGAAGACATGGGCATGTATTGATTTACAGATCTTAAGACCAGTGAGAATGATCAAGTCTGAAACTGCTTCAAAACACAGACCACAACTTAATCTCAGCAACAAACTGCCTAGTAAGAAAGATGTCATTACCAAAGAATTTATTTAAACCAGAAATCTTTCGTGCCTTTTTTTTTTTCATCTGGGGTTTTGTGTGGATTCCCGGAAGCATGAATGCAAGCTAAGATAGACCATTGTTGAGAACAAATATTCCATTACTTTACGCTTGCTTCTCTATATAAATATGATCACATAGTATTTATTTACTTATTTATGTGAGATTGGACCAGATGAAGTTCTAAGCACATTTTCAGCTTTTTTTAAACTATCGAAAATTTGAACTTCCATCACAATTTCTCTCAAAGCCATAGTTAGAGCACCTTTTGTCCCAAGCACAGCTACCCTCAAATTGTTCTCTTATCACAATCAAAATCCAGTAAAGAATAGCATACATTATTCCTCTTTCTGAACTTGCTTAAGGAATCATTGCTATCTTACATAAAGAGTAGTTTTCAGCTACTAAAAAGCAATGCACTGAGCTTTAAATATTGCTCCCCCAGCTGGAAAAGTACATTTACTTTGCAATGGGTTAACATGTGCTTACAATCAAATACTGAAACATTCATTAGTGTGTTCTAGATAGCAGATAATTCTGCCTAGTCATGTCCAAAGAGCATCACTGTTATTAAGTGGACAGATGCAGTCAGCAGTCCTATGGGGGGAGTGTTCAAATGTGACCCCTGATTAAATGGTGACTCACAAGAAACCCTTGAGGAGAATATTTGAAGGTGATTTAGTCACCATCAAGAGTCTGGGTGTATAACAATAAGGCAGACACAGAACATCATCCTCCCTAGTGAAAGCTGTATTCAAGGTGTAACTTTTGCTTGTGGACTGGATCCGAGCTGCAAGGCAGCATAAGCACCTTGACAGATGGTTAGCTGGATGACACAGGATGAGGACAATCTTTTAAACTCATACATATACCTTTTCATTTATCTCTGGACCTATAACTTGCATTGTCTATATTGGTCAACCAGTCAGGTGGTTTCAGGGCAAGTGGCAAATGATAAGGTGTTTGGATACTAAAACCTGATTTATCACTGGCGTTTTGATGTGTAATAGGACTATGTGTGGGAATGTCAGAACATCCCAGGGAGCTGGTAGCTATTTCTAACCAATCCAGAGCTCCAGCTCCTCAGATAAGGAGGAACACAGCTAAGTGTGATAACACAGGTCTTTATCACCACCAGTACCCTTCAGTCTAAGGCCAGGAAAAAAGACTTATCCAGGGATTAAGTGTGGTTCAGCCCTTCAAATGCTTGTGTGGCTGGACTGTGAGGACACACTGGAGAGGAGATCTCACAGTAACACCTCATCTCTCTCCTGTTCGAAACAAGGGCGCTTTGCTCTGGGACTCCTGGCCAGGGCAGTCGCCTTCCTTCTAACACATCAGGCTTAGTCTGAGTTCATGCTGCTGGGTTTTGTCTGCATTCCTCACCTGCAAGTTTTCCAGCTTCCACTGCTCTAATTCCAACCCAGATTCCCTCTTCAGTCGTGACTGAATTACTAAAATTTCTGGAAAATCAGCACCTAAAGTTGAATGTAGTTTACAGCCACATCCCTGGGGAAGGGATTACCCAGTAATGTCTTCAGCTAGACAGTACTATGGGGAAAATGTTAATTTTTGATGCAGTATGTATTAAAGGACTCCGAAAATAATCACTTCCTTCTGAGCAGAACTACAGGTATACATGCACTAGAAAATGACACTATGAACTCTGAATCAAAGATTTTCTTTCAGGGAGACAGATGTTCTTATTTAAGGGAACTGTGTAGAAAATTAAAGCAAAAGTAATTTTTGACAGAGAATAGGAAACAGTGAGGAATAAATCCAATTTGGTGGTGATTTGTTGTTTAATACCTGAACAAGATCAGAGCAAGTCTGTATTATATGGCTTTCTGGAAAGCTACTCAACCCAGTACCAACCGCTCTGAATCAGAAATAGTTCCCTTCCCATCTACATGTAAGAAAGGCAAACAAACTGAATCCTTCTCTCTTTAAACACAAGAATTTGCTCGTGTCATGCTGGCTGCAGAAGACATACATAACATTGTGCATATGTTTTTGGAAGAATGCAAGGAGCAGAGCCTACGGCAATGGAAAGGCAAAGGGTCTCTTCAACAGCAGGCTGAGTACAGAAGACAAAAAAATATTTTTCCTTGAAGGCATGGTGCAGAGATGCCAGTTTCCAAAGTTCAGTCTGGCTCTGGAAGCAACACAGAATGTGCACCTTTTGTTTTCAGGACCCAAATAAGTATGTCTCTGTGGTATTGTACTGGTCCATATACCCACACCAGCCTTGTCACACCAGGCTCAGGGGAATTTATAATGGAGAAAAAAAAAGGTCCTGAAATTCCAAGACACGTTTCTAACTTTCGGCAGTGAGATCCTTTAGGTAATTTTGGGATTGCAAGTGTCAACACTAACCCCAGAAAGGGGTTCAGCTCCCTTGTTTCTTTCCCTCTTAGTGGAAGCTGCAGACAAGTGTTCAGCAATTTAGCGTTGTTTTGTGCCTTAATTACACCATATAATTTGTTATTATTAACTTCATGAAAAATAGACCTGCTGCAAGTCTAGAATAAGTATTCATCCTACACTTCTCCTTAAGCTACTTTCCTTGCAGGCAGAATCTCTCTTTTTCCCTCACTCTCTTTTGCTCTCTGCTTTGCTAGTAGCTTTATTTTAGACAGGGTGGTGGTGGTTTTTTTTTTTTTTCTCAGCCAATACTGAATGAAATCCTCTGCTTTTCTGCCCTGTACTGAGAAGGAGAAATCTTCAGCAAAAATAGAATGCAGCTGAGTGAGACAGGACAGGTGCAAACACTTCTGACAAGGCTACCAAATAAAAGGGGGGCTGGGAGGGTAAAGAAAAGCTTTGCTACTTAACAAAGGATGCTCTTTGGAGAGGATTCTGTATGTGAACCATGTCTGCATGAATGTGGCTGTGAAAGAGTATTAGTATAGCAGAAGAAAAAAGAGCTCTGTGCTGGTATGTATTGGAATCTGGGCTGGAGGCATTTCCTAATTTTGGAATTAGGAGACTAACTGGTCCTTAAACTTTAGAGAGTGTAAAGGTTTTAGTAGGAACAGAGATGCATTCACTTGATTCATGTATGGAGCTGCTCCCATGCAGTGGATCTCATGGAAAGTTCTCACCTACACCAGGCATGTAGTGCAGCTGATCTGCTTGTGTGCCATCAACCCAGCCAGGTTTCAGGTTTGCTGCCCATTTCTCACAGCACATGCAAGGGACCTAGCCAAGAATTTCTGATGTCCCTCTTCTGTGTCTGAGCTATTGCACAAAAGTAAAAAAAAATCCTCTAATTCTATCTGGAGGGAATTTCTAGGTGGAAAGAAAATAAAAATGTCCAGGAAACCCAGATGCTGCTGGCATTACTGCGCAGGGCTTGCCAGGTCTGAGCAAGTCTGGGCTCTCCGCCTGCAGACCAGCTGTACCTGACTTTCTGGATCAGCAGCGGATCTGGTGAGCTACCGTGTTCATTTGCTCTCTTGTAAAATTCACAGTTCTATGGATATTAATAACTGAAGATTCACAGTCAGATACAATTGTTAGTTGTATAAGATTTTTTTTCCACTCTCTAGACCCTGTTGTCACTCATCAATATTTGAGATGTGCTACCTATCTGTCTGCACCCGTGGGACCCCTGTGCTACCCCAGCCACACATGTGTAATACAACCTATCCTCAGATCTGCAAGTATCAAACACAACTGAATTACTCAGAGCAGTTGCTCCTGCCCTTATCTTGGAGTGTACTTCAATCTTGCAGAAGAATTTGTGAATTCAGTGTCTTGTCCATTGTTTCCATCTATATTAACTGATACAATGACAGATAAACAGTTGCTGGTTTTTGGTTTGTTTTTTTTGGTTTTTTGGGTTTTTTTTCCTTCTCTCTTCTTCCACAACAGAAGTGTTCAGGGAAAGGGACCATCTTTTTCTCTCTCTGGGGGGTAGTACTATAGGCTTCAGTTCACCATAGAGCTCCAATGAACTACTGGAATAGAAAGGATAGACCAATAATAACTTCTGCCAATAGCAATAGTTGAGCTGTAAGACAACAATATATTCTTTTTTCATAAAGAAGGATTTGTTTCTACAGCCAGGCTGTCACTAGTAGCTGAGCTATAAAGCTAATCTGTAAAACTAATTTAGGTACATCTGGATGAGCTGGTTGCCAATTGTTGCATCTGCAAGATACTGCAGAGCTGCTGTTGTTTTTGAAGGAATGCAGCCAAGAGTCTGGGTAGGTTTTGCCATTTTATCCGCCAAAATTCTGGCATAAGAATAGCCCTGTGCCTTCGCAAAACATACGCTAGGAAAGTTAGCAGCATCACTTTTGTATTTCTCCCTTGCAATTAATTTCTTCAATGTAAGTGTAACCATGAGAAAAAATAGCCTTTCCTAAAGGGATATTTGGATACTTTTCAAATACTCTCCCAGAGGGAAGCTGAGTAGCAAATATAATATTTTCTTTTTCAGACTTCAAATGCCCATCAACCCTTAGAAAAATATCTTATTTAGCTCATTATTAATAATCTGGCTGTTAGCTTGGATTGCTAAATGAATCTGCAGAAAAATAATGTGTGTACTCCAGTCCTTTGATGTTCAGATTCATCCAAGCGTTTAAGAACTGTCAAACAAAATATACTGTATTCAAGGGAATATATTCATTGAAAGATTAAATTAGGTACTGCAGTAAAGCCCCCCATTTCAGTGGAGAAGCATTTCATGCTAACAAATAACTACAGAACTATTATAACAAGACCTAGAGGTACGCGATTTCAACTGACTGCACAGCTTTGCTCTGTGAGTGCCTGTAATTTTTTTTCCCAGGCTGATGAAAGAGCAAATAGTGGTTGATATGGAACAGACTTGTTCTCTTAAATATTTTTGAAAGATTTTTGTAGCGTTTCAAAGATTCCCTTCAGAGTAGTTATCTTGACCCATACCTTTGGATTTACTTCCATCTACTTCTTTTGAAGCACTGCAAAGTTAACGTTTCTCTGCATCTCCAAAGTTTTGTGCTCAAGAAGTGCTGTCTCCCTGTGCTTCCTGACATGCTCTCCAGTTTTCTCTTAGCTTTCTCATGTCTTGCATGTCAGCAGGCAGCAAAGCCTAGATAACCTGTGCATCAGCTATACACTTCATCTCTCATTTCTTAAGGCAAAAGTCTGTGTCTGACTTCCCATGAGACTTGGATACCACCTCCGCTTGTTTGTCTTTTATAACATGGGATATAATTATTCGTAGCATTTAAAATGCTGTGTCTTTAAAATAATAGGGCCTCCTTTCTTACTTGGGTTTCAGAACATAAACCGAAGTTCACAGGAAAGCCAAAAGTCAGATTTGTGGCCAGCTGCAACTGTGCTATCCAAAACATGAATCTAATACGACACTGTTCACACTTGCTTGATATCCAAGGTTTAGTTTCTCCAGCTATGGCTGAGCCCAGCACAACTACCTCTCTGTTAATATGTGGGGTCTAGAACAAGGAATAACCTTAAATGCTGTAGAGCAGGAGACAGCTTGGAGAAAGAGAAAAGGGAAAAAAACCCCCAAACCAAACCAACCCAACAAAAAACCCACCAAAAAAACAAAACAAAAAAAAAAGAAAAAAACCACACCAAAACACCAAAGAAAAAAGCCCCCACCAAACGACAACAACAAATAACACAACAAAAACAACAACAAAAACCCCCACCACAGGATCAAAAACAGGGTACATTCAACAATTCAGGCACTGTGCACCAGCAAAACAAATATTCATGTGGAAGCAAAAGCTTTCTGACTTGAGGTTCTATATTTCTGCCACCTTAAATACACTACAAATGTCTCTGTGGAAAGTATCAAAGATGCTTTATAGTACAAGACATGTTACGAAGATGGTTCTTTACCCAGTTGGATACAATGACTTAAGTGTAAATGGAGAAGGTTGAATAACAATTGCTAAATAATTTATTCAAGGAATCTCTCAACTTCTATCCTGTAGCCCTTATTTGATGAATGTCTGTACACACAGGGACTCCTTTGTGCCTGGCTTCATGGTGCAGTGAGGATCCAATGATGACATTTTGGAACGCAATTGCTATAGACTTCAGGTCATTTAGGTCACTGGAAAACTTCCACTTCCTCTCAGTGAAGTTGAGACCAAAGAGATGCTTTCAAGATGTATCCTCTGTGCAGAATATGTGCATATCTGTATATAGCCTGTGGCTGAAATTAGATTTACAAAGTATGAGTATAAACAGAAGTGCCGGTGGTGACTAAGTCACTGTTCTGGGCCATATCCTAGATATAGAAAATACTAAGTTTCCTTCTGGCAGAGCCAGTACAACACCCAGACATGCCGTATGTACATCTGTTTTGTGGACAAGACCTTTGCCTTGTAGGACTGTACAGGTGAGAGGAGCTCTCAGCAGACTGAGCCTGGGTTTCATGCACTGAATCCAAGTAGGTATGGGTGGTTGAGTCCTACCCTGGCAGGAGATTCGAGTGTTTGCTGTAGCTATATATACCTTAGTGTTTGTCCACGCCTAGCTCTGAAAAAGGAGCACAGGAAAGGAAACTGGAAAGGGCAACTAGTATAAATAAGAGATGACAAAAGTAGACCCTGACATTCAGTATTTCTAATCTTCCTCTTCAGGATATTGTCTAATGGCAATCTCCAGTGTTTGAGTTTGCTTCTGGCTTTATTTTTCTTTGTGCAACCAGTTTGGATGATTTTTGCCTTTTTAGGATTTTTATGCACCTTTATTTTTCCTTTTTTTTCCAATATCCATTCTGACTGTGTCCTACAGGGCTATCTGACAAGACCTGAGATGGGCTAAATACATTTATAGAAACACAGGATAGAGGTTTAGACCTGGAAATACATGTAGGTCTAGCCATATTTTTCTCTGTGAGGATTGTTGGGTCTCCCCAGATATCCCTAAGGATACAATCTGTTTTTATCCAAGAGAATTTCCCCTCTCCAAGGTTTTTCATGCTGCAGTCTTTCCTCTTTCAGCTGGGAAAGACAAAAGAAATTCCTATTCCATCTATGTCAGCAGCCGCTTTTATTATTTTATGGACTACTCTCTTTCTGGAATGGACAGGGTTATATTTGATAAATCAGGGCTTGGTTTAAAGTGAAATGATCTTGTTTAACCACATGATGCTGAGTCTGTCAGGCTACGGCCAAAACGGTACGCAAATAATGTCAGAGCAGCTGAGCTGCTGCAGTTCTTGATGGTGGAGAGTGAAAAGAGTCTGGCCCCTGAGGAGGGTGGACCACCACAGCAGGTGTAGGTTGTGCTCTGGCACACATTTGGAAAGAGTGACCCCGTTTACCCTTCTGCTGCAGTGGGCTCAGCATCTCTGATACCCCAACCTGCAGCTCAGTTCTTTGCAGCATCCGCAAAGCTTCTCTGTAACATCAGAACAAAACAAGATGAACGAACCACAGTCTGTAGCCACCTAATTGAAAGTTTCTGAGCCTGGCAGGTGCTGTTATCCCAAATCTCTGGTGGAAACAGTATATTCCAAGCTTCCCCCAATTATAGCTACCAGCAGCACAAGCAGCAGCTCTTGCACTTGGGCTTGGTCCTCCCACACACCCGTTCCTCTCTGTTTTGTTGCCTCGGGATGGAGTTGCCTGGCAACAGGACTCTGCAGCTTTGGGAGACAAAAGCTATTATTTCTGTCACACAGATGTGCTAATATGACTATTGACTGGGGGGTGGGGGGGGGGCAGGGACACGACAGGTCAGATTTCAGATTTCAGATGCTTGACAATTCCCAGGCAAGCCGTTTTTAAGGGAGAAAGGCAGAGAATCTGAATGCAAAGGCAACCAAGGTGGAGGGAGGAGCAGGTAGCAGGGGTAAGGTAAATGTGCTCACAGATTTTCCAGGACCACAGTTTAATAGGAAAAAAAAAAAAAGGCATTTTGGTGTGTTTTAGCTAGTGACCCTTAGCTGAGTTCCTCCTGGATTCCTGCAGATGGTCTGGATGGCAGCTCACAGCTGACCCTGGTACTCAGTAGCCTCTCATGGAAGAGCTGCCCTGGAAGAGATCCCGTTACTCTAGAAATGCTGAAGATAAACAACTGGCTGAACAGGAGCTCCCAGGACCTTGCAGATGCTCCACAAGTACCAGCCTTCCTGGCTAATCACTTCTGTGATGCTGACAAAGATGTTCATTTCACCAGCTTTATGCTAATTTGGATCAAGACCAAATGGCAGAAAGAAAAACTGGGGTTTTTTTCCCTGCCATCTTTCTTTCAATGTTCGCTTCTATGTTAGTGTGCCGAGTGCAGGGCAGCTAAGGCTAAAACTGAGTAATGGCCATTTACTGCTCCTAGTTTGAGAGTTTGAAGGATTACACTGACGAATTTGGATGTCAAGGCAGACTTCTATTTACAAGTTACTTTTTAACAAAAACCAGCCAACCAAAACAAAACACAAAGCAAAGAAAAACAAAACCAACCAACCAAACAAAATCCAACCAACCAACCAAAAACCACAAGCAAACAAAAAAAACCTTTCCATTCTTCAGGGTTTCTACTAAGCTGGCTTGTGTAATGCTGTTCTCTGGCTGTTCAGGTCTGCGGGAATAGCTCTGGCTTTTCCTTCCAGGAGGTGCCAGGTGCTCGATGCAGCCCCTGTGCCTGACTGCAATATTGCAGCTCCAGAAAACTCTACCACCCTGTTGTACTGAGCAAAGCTGCCTCCATGTTGCAGGAGTGTTTGATCACTCTCAGGTGTTGAGGTGCTCTTCATACCTGCTGTGCTTAGGCCTTCTTTGTTACTGTGGATGGAGAGGTATTATATGAAGGCATTTTTATCTGTGTGTAAGTCTGGGAATGAGCTATTTTTCATGAGTTTGCACATATCTGCATTCAAATAGCTTATATGAGGGCAAGAATTTTTTGTCCCATAAACTACTAGTCCGGGATTGTAGCCAGAGCATCAAATGTAGGATTTTAGTTGAATTTCTACGTGAATCAGTTTCATTTTTCTAAATTAAAGCCTTTCAGCAAAAATCCACAAGACAAAATGGATGCATTTTCTTGGTGCAGAAATCCCCAACCCTGAAGCTAAATATTAACACTGACTTGTACAGTTGACTGTCTAGCAAAGGCTCTTCTCTAGGCTAGGTACAACTGAGGCTCACCATTGCCTGGATTTTTCTCCATCATTACTACTTTTTAAACAAGTAGTTAATAGATAATGCAACTAAAGTATCCAAGCAAATAACAAGAACAATGAGCGGGGCTGGGTAAAACTGAAAGAAACTCATTATTCACATAATGTTTGTATTATTTTCATGAGTGCATAGGGTTAGGATCCTTGCAGTGACACCAGAAGTTTTGTTGCAGTTTCTTATGCTCACTATTTTTCTGCATAAGGTGTGCTGTTCAGTGGAATGAGGCATGACAGATGACAAAGAAAAAGCCCTCTCAGGGAAAAGGATGGCCCAGTACTATTTCCTCAGCAAAACGGAATTCTAACGGCTAGAGCATGAAATGCACTTTTCTGCTCTCTTAAGATCTGAATTAACAGAAGGCAGGTCAAGGCAGTAGTAACACATGTCCCCTGGTCCACACCTGAAAGGTAACTCACCCCTAGTGCAAAATGCCAGTCAAATGTGTAAAGTGTGTGCATGTATTGAGGACAATTATTTCTTTCCACTTTTTCCAGAGAAGTTATCCCAAATGTGTAAGAAATAGAGGTAGGTGAGAAAGTATTTTGGGGCCTGGGGGAAGAAAAAGGAGATTCCAGTATTAGTCTCTGTTCCAGAACAGAATGAAGATCTTTAAGAGTCTGTGAAAAAACAAAATAAGAGGACCACGACATAGCAGATTGCTGGGGTAGTGGGGTTTTTTTGTTTTTTCGTTTGTTTGGGTTTTGGTTGTTTTTTGGTTTTGTGGGTTTTTTTTGACTTGTGTTTTGTTTCGGCTTCCCTTTCAATTTGGAATGACTTGAAATGAACAAGGTCTTCTTGTTGGAAAAAAATACATACAAAACGTGTTGCTTTGTATTGAACTGAGATTTTTTTCTCCTGAATTTTCAGGTGAGCTATCAAATCAGGACAATAACCATATAGTTTATCCAGCCATGTGAGGTAAGTTCAAAAAGACCTCTTGAGTTCTGCATATATATGAAATCTATATAAGAGTGCAACAGTTGAATGGAAGCGAGGTATCTTTAAGGGTTGCATGCTGTAAAGTACCCTGTATGGATGTCTCCAGATCTTAAAGAAATGTAAACAAGCATCACTGCTGTAACTAAACTTCTGTCTAGAAAATGGTTTCAACATTTTCTTTTCTCACATAGCTGTATCTGTGGCTTGAGTGCTAGGATCTGAAATAACCTTCATATTGGTTATAAGGGTTTACAGTATTGTTGTATGTCTCTGGGAGCTGATAAGTGAAATGGAAAGCAATAGAAGAGCTCAATTAAAAATAAAAGAAGATGGATTCTGGATAAGTTGGAGCCCTAAGAAGAGAGTAGGAAACCTGCCTGCCCTTAATGAAATATTTAGATAGAAGGATTGAACTCAAGACCTGCTTCTATCCAGCAGTGAAGAAGCTGAGAATCCCCACTGAAGGGCTGCATCTGTTATGAAAATCATCTTCCAGCCATGGCTTCAGTTTCTTTTGCAAGAAATCAATTCCTTGGTGAAGCTATTTCTCACTTACAGTGTAAGATACAATAATAGACTAGGAGAAAAATGCATTTTTGGCACCTTTTGGCTTAACCTACTTGAAAATGAACTTCTCCAGCTTCCAAAATGAGCAAACTTCTCTGCAAGAAGGGTTGCAAGAGGAAGTCAATCTGTTTGTAGAGCAGTGAAGTGTGATAATTTCAGATCTCAACATTTTCAGTTTATTACATGGTTGCCACTCAGGCAAACTTCTCATTCTCTTTAATAACCATCGTTCTTTGACAGGAATTGAGTACCGGCCTCAGGATTTGTCCATATAGCCTAACAAATCCTAGCAAATATTGATTAAAACTGAAATGAAGCTAACGGGAACAGTAAAAGCTGACTGCCTAATGCAGGTGATTTATTACACAACACTGTTTTTCCTTTGGCTGGTGTGCATGTAGGCTCTGAATAGTAGCCCTGAATTACAGGAATTATTCTGTTCAGCCACTGAACAAATTCTGGCTGATGCAAATACTTCTTGCTGAAGGAACTGACTCACAATTTCACAAATAAACTTTTTTCCAGTTTTAATTGCCTAAAAAAAAAAAAAAGGGAACATTTGAACATTATTTCTACTAGCGCCATCTGGTGATTTCCCGGCAAGGGCTGATGCTCCCCAGCCAAATGACAAAGCCAGCCTGAAGTTTATCTACAACGTGTTCCCGAACGTGCTCTCCTAGAAGTTTGTGCAAGTATAAAATACAGGGTGATCATTTCAGCTTTATAAGTATCCACTTACTGCAGAGAAATACGAGTGGAAGTTGGTTCTGTATGTCATTAGTGCTCTCTCTGCCTTACTTAGCTCAAGATCTCAGTGCCTTTTCCTAAATCTAACGAATAAATATCAGCACATACTTTTCTGAGGGGCTCTTAACATTCTTGGCAATATAAGCTAGAAAACAGAGATGAAGAGGAATAATCCTTTCCAGTCCATACAGCAAAGCAGAGCCCAGCTACCAGTTTTCTGGACCTGTGTTCCTATCAGCAAAGCATATTTGCTCTAGTATACTAACCTCTCCCGTTGTTAATTCTGCACCAGTTTCTCTGTTTTGTTAATAAAATGAAATGTCAGCCTTGCTGTGAGGAGAACGTACTGAAAGATATCCTGCCATAAAACAGCCAGGTGTGTTGTAGCTTTTATTTCATAGGAGTACGAGGCAGCCAGACCTCTTGGCCTCTCTTTGCTCTGTGCAGATAGTTCCCCACTTCCAAGAGAAGTTTATAGAGAAGTAAACAGAGAAGTTTACAACTTTTCTGGGTGTGCAGGTAAGGGAGAGAGGCAAAAATGGCAGTAGCAGAATAGAGGAGGCTGTTTTAGGTCCCCTGCAAGCTCACAGAAATCAGGAAGGTTATGCCAAAGTCAAGGGTGCACAGAACTTGCTGCTAGGCATTATATTATCTATACAGTGCATTATATGTGAAGAGCTCATCCTCCCCCATGAATATCAATGAGAAAAATGCATTTATCCAAAGTTGAGCAAAGATACTCCAACCAATGGTAACTTCAGTGCCTCTTGAAATAAAATATCTTCCTTACTTGGACCAACCTAACATCCTACAGTGGAAAAGGCGGGAAATGGTGTGGATATATTGGTATAGGTTTTCCTTTCAGTTCTCTGCTAGGAGGAAATCCCCATTAGACAGGCTGTGTGCCAGCCCCACACCCGACCAAGGCTGACTACTTTATTGTTGGGATTCAAGGAGTTGGGATGTCGTGTGCATCGCATGCTCCAGGATGCCCCAAACCGTCTTCCTTTCTAGCTTAATCATAGGAAAGCATGTTAGAGGAAGGCAATATTCCACAAGCCCATCAGCATAAAGATATGTACTGTCTAGACGCCTACCTATGATCAGTACAAAATTCAGGATAAGAAATTCAAGGAGAACTCAGCTTATAATAGAAACGTGGAGTAGCAGAAGTTCTGTGTGGATTTCAAGTGTAATTCAGCACATTTTGGCCTGCCGTGGCAGACACTTTTTTTTTTGCAAGTGTGTAACTTGCGTCTTCCCTGTTCTTTTGCCATGTCTCACTCCTACAAAATTTTCTTCTTTTTGCTTTCAGCTGTTTCAAGCAGTCCCAACATCACATGCATTTATTTTTTAAATGAACACACTGTGTCTGTATTGCATGCTGAAGCTTAGACTGTTCTGTCCCTTGCGTAGAAGGCTTTGACAACTGAAAATCTTTAGATCATTACATGGGTGATGGTGGAGCTCCAGTAACCTTTTGCAGGCCATCAAAATTACTTCATCCCAGCCAGTTTTCTATACTGTAAGAAACAGAGCTTGCAAATGGCAAAGCATCCAGCTCACCTCAAGATCCTTGTAAATCACAAACCCAAATTCCCTTCTCTCCCTCCCTTAAAATCTTTCACTATAAGATAAATTAATTTTTCTTAGCCATCATGACATTTTCTTACTTTTTTCCAGTTTTTCATGTCTCCCAATAAGTTTTTTTAAAGCTAATTAGAAATTTTAGATAAAAAACCACGTATATTGTGTCATTTAGGATAACTGGCAGTGTTTTTAAAAGACCATGGTAAGTTCATTTTGGATGCAGCATGTTCAAAACCAATGGAAGATATTCATGTTAGTTCTTTTTCTTTTTTATTTTAATTACATGCAAATCATGGTTCCATTTTAGATACATTGAAATAAGTTCTGCAAGTGCTTGATTATGTTTAATAGGGGTATGCAAGTCCTATCCGGAGGCTGGAATGCAAGCCATAATATGCAGAAGCAATGGAAGGACTGATATAGAAGCAGAAATTAAGATCATCTTTAGTGTTTCTGCTTTCTTTGATTTATTTAACCCTACTTATACAGAATGTAGTGCAGTTCGGAAACTTGTTTATAGGTAAGAAACCCTTTTTCTCTTCAGCAGGACAATTCAACTTAAGTAATTTCAACACATTTTGAAAAATGCAGCAATTTTCACACACACAAAATAAAGGGGAAATGGAAAAGTTTATTGTTCTTTAACCCTTAAAAAAAAAAAAAAAGAAAATAAAGGCTATTCAATATGCAGTTAATGTTTCTCCTCTAAACACATCCATGAGTTTAGGTTGTGGATCTCAGGTGTGCAAGTACATGCACAGTCATATACAGTTAACTCTATGAAACTCTGACAGGCATTGTCCAATCTAGGGACATTTGCAATACTGCATTACCATGGTGGTGATCATCATCGTGAAAAAGACATCACTGTTACTAACTTACAAAAATGTGTTCTTACACATTGGTTTGGTAAACAAGTGGGATTTTCAAGGTCAATCTGATTAGGCCTTACCAGACAGGATGCTCTGGCAAAGGTTGTTAACATAAGTATCTCTCTGGTTGATTTTGTCTCTGTGCCACAAACCAGCTTTGCCACTCTGAGCCTTCTGTTGCTGCAGCTGAACCCTTGCTCACATGTCAGTTCTGCCATCACCCAGCTCCAAATCAGCAGTGATGGTATTGTGTTTTGTTCCACATCAGAACAAATCTGAATGGCAAAACCCTGACATGCTTTGCAGAACAGAATTCTTGATTTTTAACAAGCCTTCTCTGGGAGATCAGGATGAGCCACTACAGCACAACTTGCCTGTTAAGTGGGCAACATGCCTCCCAAGCCTTCTTTTATGAATCTAAAGCATTGCAGAACTTTAAAACGTGACAATATGAATCTTTTACATGTTCCTGATGCAGTATCACTCCAAGGCAAAAGTATTCCTTCAGCTGTTACTCCAAGCGATTTGCCAGGGTGTTGTTTGGGAAGGGATCTCACTGGTGAGTGCAACTCCATTCAAGCTCAAGGCATGCAGTGCTTAAGTATTAAAAAGAGAAAGCCTTCCTCGGGCCAGTTGCATTTTGTGGTTTATCCTCGTTTTTAGCTGATAGTCTCCAAGCAATAATTCAAGAGAATGGTCCTTCCCAAAAGGGTGTAGGAAGGCCATGAATAAATGCCCACTTGCTGTTTGCAGTGCTAAGTGGTATTTCCCAAGGAGACCATTTGGTAGCAGCACAGGGACTCGGTTAATTGTCCCTGTCTTCTATAATAAAGCAGCCCTCCTAATCTGGAGAGAAGCTCTCAGGCCCACAGGAGTGTCTGTTCATGTTGGTCATAATTGGGTGGAAGAGAGAGCTGGCCTAACTGTTCAGCTGTGCCATGTGAAGACCCTATCCAATTTCACATAATAGCAGCCTGTAGAATCTGAACAACTGAATGTCGAGAAGCTCATTTACATTTTAAATGAACCTGCTGATGCCTTTGGGCAATCTTGGTGTTTAATAGCTGTATCAGTAAAACATACCATTATTTTCTCCCCTTAAAAAAACCAAATACATCTAAGGCATCAAAGCATCTCTTCTCTGGGTAGATGCTTTATTTCTAGTATGAGGTCTGCATTTTAAAGGCATTCCTATTGCTTTTAAGCACTTTTAAAGTCCCTAATATAGACAGCGACACTGGATTTTTTCTTTCCTCGTTAAAGCAAAACAGTGTCACGCACACACACAAAGCCCTTCACAAGCATCACAGACTCCTTGTCATGATCTCACAGAGGACAACTACACACTGACATCCTCTTGCAGGGGAAATACTGTTCAATGTCACAGCGCTTTCCTTAATGCCTCACTTAATCCCTAGAGCTACTTAAAGAAGTAAATTCCACCAGTAATGGGGAGATGAACTGTTTTGCAGGTTTCCCTCCATGCAACTTGGTTTCTAAACAGGATCATTGTGAAGGGGATTTGACTACAAATGCCCATCAGCTACATTAGCTGAGATGAGCAAGCAGAGCTTTGTGTGATTAAACCTTATCTCAGAAATGCCTTAGTCCATTTAAAGTGATTGTGCAGACAGTTGACTGAAGGTATTTTTTGTTTGCTCTTCATCCTCCCACTGCAGCTACCATTGTAGATTGTACTCATCCATCTTCCACTGGCCAAATTTTCACCATATATCCTCTCTCCACGTCCCATATCCTATTTCTGACTTGGCTGCTATTCCCTTCGAGGGCATCTGTGTTGCAGAGAAGTCATAGGTCAAATAAACATCAAACTACCTTCTGTTTCCTAACATAGTCCATAGTCATGACTAGGAGGAATTGCAGGACTGCTGAGTGAAGATAATGGAAAACTTCAAATTTTGCTATTAGTCCAATACTCCTAGCAAGCTGGAGAGGAATACTTCTGTGAGTGGATGATTATAGACACAGGTATGGCTATAATTGGTCAGATGATGGTAGCTATACATCTTACAAAATCACCACTGCCTCCAACTCCCTCAGGAAAGATGTAGACTTGTAGGCAACATAACGCAGATCACCTATAGGCAGAGTGAATGGTATCAGAAGATGGTGAGGGAATTAAAGGAAATTGTGATGTTTCCTCTGGGGGTGACAAGAGCAACAGAGTAAATCAAAACTGAACAGAGAAAGTTGCACAGCTCTCCAGACAATTAGATGCTAAAAAGTAAGAAAAGGGGATGCCAGCTTGTCAGCCAGGTTCAATGGTTCCTTGGAAGGATCTCCTTGGGGTTGGTCCCATTCATTGTGCCAGCTCTCTGGAAACCTGCTGCCATAAATGTTGCCCTCCGAGCATCTGAGAGTGAAGGAAGCATTCTGAAAGATTAATTTCTTGTGCCACAGTCAAATGATTTTTCTAGCATTTAGCACTCTGAATGGCAAATGTCAGCACAGCATTTTATCCAACAGTCCCTGCAGAAGACAGAACCGACGTTCTTTTAAGTGTGTCCAAAGACCACATACAAGCAAGTGTTCTGCCTTATGGTAGAGACACACCATTGCTGTGTATTGCTGAAATGAGAGGTTTTGGTCAGGCTGCATGACAGGAAACCGAGTGGGAAAATACTGGCTCCACTTTCCCTTGAGCCTCCCACAGCAGATGGGTTGAACATTTTAATAAGTCTTCTGAGCAGATGAGCTAAATGTTTTAGACCACATAAGTGCTGATTAGAGAAGCCTTGTGTGTATCCCCATGCTAACATGTCAACTTTGCCAAAGCAAGAAACATGAAGTTGCTGTAGTAACAGAATTAAAATGGCAAGAGAGAAATCAGTGGAGGGTGATGAAAGACTTTGAAAGAAGAAAACTCAAGCCCATCTCTTGGTTTCTAGTTTTCTGTTGAGATGGGCTGAAACAGAATAGGAGCTCAAATGCAGATTTAAGAGGCTAAACTTGATTATACAGCAAATGATAGGTTGCTAAGAGGCAAAGACCGATGAAAGTTAGATGTGTGACCTATAAGGAGAGGAGTTTATAAGAGACCTGCCTCCAAACAGTCCTGCAACTTATTTTCCTCCAAAATATATTATTTAGTGGAGATGCCATATTGGGAACATCACTGGGAGCCCAGAACATGCTAGCCTTGAAAACCAGCTTTAGCAAGGAAAAGGTGAAATAGACTGTTTGTTTACTGGAAAGCTCTCCTAGGGTAGCAACACTCTGCAATATTTATTAGGAACAGAGGGAACACATAAAATGAGTATTAATTTGTAAGGTGAAGCTTAAATGATTTGCAAAAGTATCATGTGTCACAGTTACCTTTAGCGGGTACTCTGTGACTTAGGAGTCCCTTCTTTGTCCCTCTGCGTTGCCTGCAGCATGCTCTCCCCAAGCTTCTAGCACTCCGCTAGCGGGGACTGACCCAAGCAAGACCACAACTTTATTGTTTTTCCAATTACTATTGACCTGTAGAAGCTTGAGCACACTCACTAATGGTCATGAGGATGGTATGGCACTGGGATCTAGGCAGGAGTATTTGTGGGGATGGATGATGAGAGGACAGAGAACGACCTGTCACCCACAAACTAAAGCCTTTGATAGGTTGTGATCTGAGAAAAAGGAATCTTTGAAGAAGTGAAGGAATATAAAAATAGAACATTGAAAAGAAAGGAAGTAAACATTATTTCTTTGCTGTTATCTTTTTTCCCCGCTGTGGGGCAGAAAGAAATGAGGGACCAAAGCCACTCCTGGAGTTACCAGTTAAAGCTAGAATAAACACATCTGAATGGAATTAGACCTCATGGGCCAAACACTGAGAACTGTAAACTATCAACAATGTTTGCTCCTGGCATTTGAGTCCTCACTGAGGCAAGAAACTAAAGACAGATCCATGGAGAGGTTGGGCCAACACATCAATTGGCAAGCAATGGGACTTTGAGGCCAAAGTAAGTTTTTCATTGGATCACTGCACTCGGGTTTCAGCTAGAGGTACTTCTTGTATCTTCTTCCTCTTGAAGCAACAGCCACTCTCCTTTCCCCTGAGGTCTGCAGAGTTGGTATCCCTTTTCAGAAGAGGGAAGTTTTCTTCCTCAATTCTCCCTTCCTCTCTCAATTCATTTCTTTATCAGGAAAGTGGAAATTAGAGGAAACATTCATCTCAGCTGCGGAAATGTTCCTGAGAGTATAGTATCACATGCATTTGTCAGCCGTGCTCTCAACAGCTAAAGCGAAGAGGCTTCCATCACTTTTGCTATGGCAACCACTCCATGCACTTTAGTTAAACTTCACTTAGCTTCTTTTCCTCTGACGATATTCAGCTGGATTTGTCCTTCCCATGGTCAAAAGGCCTGCAATAGCCAATCCGAATTCTGCCTGCATGGACAGAAATCGAAGGCTAAACCAACCCAGACACTTTGACAGTGTAAACTGCCTAAATTAAAACAGCTGTAATGTCTATACCTAGGCAAATAAATCCAAATTAATTCAATCTTACAAAATAAGGTTTGTTTATTCATTACACATAGCGAAATTGTGAGTCAATTTGTAGACACCTGGGCTGGTATTGGCCTTCTGACACTGTAATGTGAAACTGGCAGCCCACATTCAGAGCGAGCTAAGAAATCTCACTCTTCCATCTTCCAGACAAACAAAGAAGAAAGGAGGAATCAATTTTAAGGTGTGTCTTTCTTTTTCAGGGGGTGATGAGTCATTAAGGAACTTTCTTCAGAGTTCACCTTCTCCATCCCACTTCTGGTGGAGTGTCTTTCCAGACTTCTGAAGACAGATAACTCTGCTTGCACTTGAAGCTCAGACTTGTGTGTCAACCCCCTCCTCCCCATCTGTGCTAGGCCTGTGGTCTGTCTTGTCCCCAAGATACTCCTAACCAGAGGACGATTAATGGCACACTGATGCCAACAGGAAATTATCCCCAGACCTTGCTGTCATTGTATTATGTGCCTGTCATCCAGATTTTGGAGCCATTTTACACAAAGGAGTGTGCAAAATTATCCTGCAATGGATGAAACAGGAAAGAAATTTAGTCTTCATTGCGTCAGGAAAGTGTTATGAGCTTCTGAGTCCTGTCATCAACTTTTGAGGCACAAACTAAAAGGAGTGGCATTTCTGTTATTTCCCTTAGAGACATCTGCATTTATTTCCTGATTTGTTGCTAATTAATCTGTTTGTACTATTTATACATTTGAACTGTCATGAGTCTGAATCTGATCCCAACTACTTCCCAATAAATCGGGAGTAACCTTGAGGAAATCAGAGGTGTTCCAGGGGAGCTCAGATGCAAGACTGACTTCCAAAACCTTTATCTCCCTCTCTCCCAGAGGGATCCAGGGAGTGCGTGCAGTCAGCTTAAAATCTAGGTGTGAGACTCTTTGCAGTGTCTAGATCCAGTCTGTTTTACTCTTCTAGCTTGTCAGTGCTGTTAGTCCACTCCTGCACAGAATTTTACCTGCTAGTAAATAGATTTGCCCAGGGCTGCAGATTGCTTTTCAGCCTTTGACCTCATGATATTTGTAAGCAGAGACAGACAAACCGAGAGGTAACTGTATATATATAGACACATACATACACAAACTATTTCTGCAACTTCACTCATACATTGGATTGCACATAATTAATATTAGCTGCTGCTGAGATATTGAGATTCAGTGACGTTGAGTCCTTAAGCAAGCAACTCTGAATTGTACAGAAATCACTAGTGACAGGAATAGTGTGTGCAGGTGCTGGTGTGATTTTCTTCCACATGACTTTGCCAGTGCTGAAGGGCTCCTGGTATTCCAGCTCCGGATTCCAAGCAGACACAGTGTCATCTAGAGGAGAAAGTATGTCCATGCACACTGAGATATAAAGGGAATACATTTTTATGGGAATAAATGTCCTGTGTGAAACCAGTGTCCATACTGATGCAAACTGCAATTTTCCTTCCCTCATTATCTTTCTGGGTTGAGCATGTATGTGTGCCTGTGTGCATGGGGCATGACATGAACGTCTCTTGGGGAACTCCTTTGCGATAAACCATAAAGAATATCTCATTGATCTAGGTAGTTTCTTTCTTTCTATTCTCTCCTCCTTATTTCCTTTCTCAGGAGCATAGCAGACTAACAATAACTTTTGATACTTCAGTGACCAGTTTGAAACGCTGTAGAAATAGCTTGGATAGTGAATTATTCCTTTGTAATTGGAGACGAGAGCCAGCAGGAGCCAGAAGGAAGATGATTGGCTTCCATTCAGGTTCTCCTTCTAAAGGCCTTACTATTTCTCTGCTTCTACTGTAGGAAGCAGCAAGCTGTTATTTCTAGTTGTTAAGCACAATAGGACTTGGAAGAAATGTGTTGGGTTTATATTAACCTCTTGTATTGAAAATCTTGGCAGAGTTAACTCAGTCCTGTACCCTTGCAAGACGCAATAGATAAATGAAGCATTGAGCAGTTCACTGCATGGGAGGTTTTTCAATACTGTTGTAGAATAAAAGCACTGTTCTGCATGGGCATTTCAGGTAGCACTGAACATCGTGCTGGTTTTGGCCAAAGTTTCCCTTCGCATGTCCCTGCTGTGCAGACTCTTCTACCTTTGGAGAACTGGTATAATTTGTCCCCAAAGATGGATATACTTATTTTGTAAGGCACCCAGACAATTGTCTGGCATTTATACTTCCTAATGATAGGCATTAGGAGAACATTAAACATAGTGGTCCCGGGGTTTAGCTACTTGATTGTGTGTTAGGATTTCATGCTGTGTAGTGTGGGGGGAAGAGGAGTAACAATAACACAGCTTTAAAATATGCTCATCAGTTAAAAAAGGCTAAGAGCAGTTCCAAAAAGGCTGGCATGTGGGAGAGGCATTGACACAAACCTGCGAGGAAAGGTGATCTCAGTCCAAAGTTGATTCTGCCCAGGTCTTGGAAGATAAGCATCCATGAGCAGAAATAACTTTGCGTGAGTGGTTTCTTCCACAAGAATTGCAGCTGTCAAACTCATTTTGAGAGCATTTCTTCAGATTGAAACAGCTGCCTTCAGGCTTTGGAAACAGCATGCTATTTAGATATTAGCTCATGAGAAAAGTGGTTTTGAAGAGCCTTTGTTTAAAAGTATTTGTTTTAACCAAGCCCAGCAATTATAGTCAAAGCTGTCCTAGGACATGCTAGGATCACAGGAGACGTACAAAGATCACAAGAACACCACTTGGTTTACAGCAATGAAGGAGGTGGCACTGCTGGTACAAACAAAACTGAACAATAATCAAGGATATCCCTGGCAAAAACATTCCATTCAAGAAGGTACCAAAGATTCTGAGTTGCAGAGTTTCAGGACCACCGTAAGGGGACATGAAGGGTCATGAATTTGCAAGAGTGGAGGAGAAACGGCAACTCTAATATTAATGCTTCCCATTTATAGAGAGCAAGTCTCAGTGTGTCGGGCCACTAGATCTCACCTGTGCCAAGACTGTTTCAGAAAGTTGAATTAACTATGAGTCATCTTTAAATAATATGATTTGATGATTGGTTCCTGAGTTGGGAGCTTGTTTGCCCAGATACTACTTATGCTCTCACTCCAGTTGATGGGATTCGGTCATCTACTTTATAATGCTTAGACTCCACAAGAATAGCAGACTGGACTTACAGTCTTCTATATCTGGTAGATTTTTCTTCAGTATCATCTGGCCATCCAGCTATTCCTATCCTGAGTATACACTGATGGCCTGGAAGAATCACTATGTGTTGCCCACTGCACATAATCATAATTATGCAGGTGATTACTGAGCAAATGTCTGCAGTGGGCTGCATGCAGTAACTCCTGCAAGCATGCTGATGTTTTTACTAACCAGAACTTTCCTATGCTGTAGTTGTTCAGAGAAAATTAGATACCTGCAGAAGAGACAGGTGAATTGGTTCAGATCCTTATGCTCAGAGACATCTGACTGGGATAGACATGAGTATGAAACAAGAAGAGCTCATGAGGGTGCTTCAGTTGTTATCGAGGAGCGGTGAGTATATGAATACTTTATAATCCTGTGTGATCATATTCTAGGACTGGCCTGTTTCTGTAGGTTAGTAGGTACATAAATCCCATAATGACTTTCTGATAGTAAGCTAATTGAGAATAGGTTGGGGGTTATGCTTAGCATATGAGAAACCTCACATTTTGGGAAAGGGAGAAAAGTAGAGAGGAGAAATCCTATTAGGTCTTGTCCTCCACTAACACCGGACATTCTGCACATCAAATCCTCTGCTTCTATGTTAATCACCCCACTCATTAAGCAGCAGGAGCTGATTAAACAAAAGTCACTCAGAGAGTCTGATGGTGGAGGTTTTGTTAAGTTCCAAAGCAGATCAAATTAGATGTCTGGATAAGTATTTGCATACATTAACATTAACTAGCCCTTTACTTTGTAAAAACCCAGGCAACATCTTTCTGAGTGCAGCCCAAATCAGCATTTCAATCATGTTCTCACATGAGTAGTTCACTTATGTTTCTAATACTGGTCTGTGGCTACAAAGAGATGATATCACATTAAAAAGCCATTAATACATATACATTAGGTAGATGTAAAGCTTGATAGGCAGCTTATCCCTTCTAGATCAACATGCATGGGACAGTTAGAGATACATGTTGTGTTGCTACCAAATTCAGGAGTCACTGAGATCTAAATCAAATGACCTAGAAATTAGATGTGTTCAGTCTCTTGAGTTATCCAAACCCCGTGTGTATCTGAGTACTGTATTAGTATCAGTGCTGCTGCACTTCAGAGCATGGGTTATGAAATCTTGCAGTGTCATTTCAGGTCCCAATGTTACGAAAACCTGTTGTGCCAGCTCAGGTGCTATTAGGTAACCCATATGCGTAAGTACTATTTGCCAGCGTTTTCTGCACTGTTTCTGACATGCTGAATGTTCAGGGACTCTACTGAAATCTATGGAAGCTACATGTCTTCTGCATCCTTGAAAAGGAAAGGAGGTGCTTCTGGTACTTCCATCATGGACCACTCATCTGTGAGTGGCTGTCAGTAGGAACACGCCACTTTTCAAACACGTTGGGAATAGGACTTCCTGGTGTGGATTTCTCTCAGGCAAATGAACAGGAAGCACAAAGTAGGAATAAAAATATATGCCTTTACTAAGACAACTTCTTTCATTACTTCCAATATGAGAATATCTGTGCGTAATTGTAGTCACCCTCCATTTCTGTCAACTTAGCCAGTAAATCTGTAGTAACAGGTCAGTATTGTCCTGTGTTGCAATGAGTTCCCACATGTACCGAGATTAAAAAAAATAGCAACAAAAGAAGAAAAGGGACAAAATGCAGTTATTGGCATGTTCAGGCATCAAAGAAGGGGAAAAAAGAGAGCAGCGATAAAGCTTTATCATTTTTTTCCTGCAGAAGAAATTCAAATACACTCTATCATTTTTAGGCAGATAGATGACAGATGCCCTCAGACTAGAAAGGCTCAACAATATTGCATTATTATGATTACTTCTTTAGAGAGGATAACATTTCAACTATTAAAATCACTTGCTTCTTCCTGGCCTACTTTATCACCATTGGTAATCTGAATAGTAATGCTCTCACTGGATATGGTAATCAAGAATCAATTTGCAGTCTGAGCTAAGCCTAACTGCCATTATTGGAGTCTCAGTTGGAGAGGAGAAGTGACTTCCAAGCTGTTGATTTCTTCCCTCTCCTTTAAAAGTTGGATTGGAACAGACCAGCACCACCTCACTAGTACATACCTGAATCTTTCTTACTGCAGAATAAGCCTGTGTAGTGCTTCTGAGATGAAACCTTGTGAAAGTCTCAGTCTATGTGGATTTGCTGTCAGACTGCAAGTAGTTGAGCCTGTCAGTGACTTCTTAGTGGTATCGAGAGCTGGGAAAACATCTTCCTGGAAGAAAAAAAAGTATTTTTGCACCATTACCCAAAGTTTAAATGTTTCTGTGGCCAGACTGGTTGCTGGGCCCCTCAGAGAGCTCAGGTTGCCTGGCCATGCCTTCTTGATGAAGATGCAGCTGAAGTTTGGAGCCCAAACTTTCACACTGTATATTCACACTCTTTGTATTATGGTCAGACAAGGGAAGTGAACTTCAGGGAAATAAGAAAGGTGGTGTTAGATCAACTAAAAGTGTCCTTCCAAATATTTTCTTTGTAGCCAGCAGAAATGGATGTTTGCTCTATTGAACACAGCATGAATTTCATTCATTTGTATCCAATTTAGCATGAGCTGCTACAGTGAATTAGGCTGGACAGAAGAAAACTTGTGGTTTCATTCCCTTCTGCAAAAGGACCCAGAAGAGTTTAATTGTAATGTAAACAGAAAGGATTGTGGAACGTAGTTCTACTTTCTGGATTTTGCTAGGTGTAATGCCTACAGCTACTCTTCTTCTAATGGAAAAGCTTTCCTGGACAGCTGGTGTTAGTAGTATCAAGGAAAAGAAGATTCATCCATGTGGCTGTCATCTCAGTCACTTCTCATCTACCCCCTGGCCAGCAACAGAGTGGAGCAGTTGTCTTGGAAAAGAGAGACAAGACATGTCAAAAACGCTCCTGAAGTTGCGGTTTGCCCCATGTTTCTAATGTAACTGGAGCAGAACACAAGATTAAAGTTCTTCACACCCCTTTCTCCTGAACATAGATGATTTTTCCACTGCTTCCAGAAAGATCTCTGTGGTGCTTCAGTCTGAGTCTGTTCTGCACTAGAGCTAACAACCCTTATATAGTCTGGCTTCTGGGATGAATCAGTGAATAACTATTCTTAGTTAGGCAGAACATCAGAACCTAATGCTGTTAAGGATATATTGTGCATTGTCATTTGACCACACTGCTACCAGAAAAGTGGAAACCACATTCCAATGGAGCTAAAATAAAACAAAACATAATACACTGTAATATATAGTAATATAACATAGCAATATAATATAATATACAAAAAGTACTACTGAAATTTGCTACAACAGAAATCATTCCCTTTATAGGGTGGCTGGTGGAAAGAAGCCAATAGTTTGAGCTGCTCCATTTGTTCTTGCAAGTCTTTATTTCACACTGTCACTAGATAGAAATTTTCCAAAGCACTAAAGAAGAAATTCATCACTCATAACTGCTCATTAAGAATTGTTATAGCTCCTTGAGTCCAGTCAGCATTTATGAGCCAGTCTTTAAACACTGGCATTACTAGGTGTATTTACTACATATTAGTTAGTGCATATGTACGCATGTGAGTTTACTGAGCATCTTCTGCTGAGGATATTAGACTTCTAGAGAAGCTGCTTGTCTCAGGCACAGTTATCCCCCAGTAAGCAGATTCCCACTGAGCAAAGCTCCTTAATTAATGAGAAGCTCTGGATTACAATTTGAAGCTGAGCATGGAAGTGACCAGCTAGGAGCAGCCGAATGAAAATTAAATGAGACTGCCTCATGACAGCAGGGCACAGCTGCAGGCTCTCCATTTCCCTGCTGACTTCTCCATTACCCTGCGAGGATATTCAGCTTCAGCAGAATCTGTCAAGTATTCTTTAAATTGCTTCAGAAACTCCTTGTAGTGCCTGTAACAACAAGGGAGGGAAGGGAATTTGGCAATTCAATGACAGTGTCCGAGGTGGCTAGAACACACTGTCAGTCTTAAGACTCTGTTAATCTGGAGACCGCAAGAAGATTTTAAGCTCCTTAACAGTACTAGTCTTAAAGAGGGTAATATCATAAAAGTATTCCCAAGTAGAAAAGTCTTCTGCTGCGTGGAACTTATATAATGCTGAATAAGCTTTTCTGAGGGGTAAAACAAAGGGAGAGTTGGCAACAAAATGGACCTACTGCAAACCACTAGACCCTGGTGGAGAATGTCCAAATGCTGGTGAGCAGGAGGTGATGTAAGATTTAGAGATGCCTGTCACAAAGGAAGTTTTACATCCTGGAAGTTCCATGTAGGAACAAAAAGATACACTAGACACCATTCTGGTCTGGGAGTAGAGTGATGTATCCTCAGCTTTGGTTTAGGAAGATGAGTGTCCCACTGCAGTCAATGGATAGAAGTTCTGAGAGCTCTTCAAAGCCCCTGTCTGCAGCCTCCTTGCACTGCCTAAGGTGAAGTTTTATCCACATCCCTCAAAGTCATCTTATATTCTTATGGGCTGGCTACCTCCTCAGATGACTGCTAGGCAGTGGTCATCTTGTTTTTGTCTGTAGTCCAGCTTTTATAAAATGAAAATTTTAAACTTTCAGATGTTTCTGATGCACACATTCCCTTCATCTCTCACCTTGGAATCACAGCTTTCATGAACACTGGTGGAAAATGGTAGTTGCCTTGTGGGGCCCCTGGGAGTATTGTGCCTTCAGCAGAGTGAAGACTATTCTTGTTCAGCTCAGGGGCATGACCTGGCATCTGGATGAACTGCATGCAAACATCTCAAATGCCGATTTAGGAGGTCTCCTCTTTGCTCTGTTTGGGGCAGTGCATTACATACACTGACTACACTGTCTCAGAGAAAATCTCAAATCAGACATGTGGGTAATACCCAGCCGACAGTCAAACCACCCACCAGACTTAGCCATTACCTAATAAGTTTTCGGTTTAAGCAGATGACAGATAAAGTGTAAGAAAAGGACAACTTTTCCTCCTATATTCTTGTATTCATTCTGCTAGATGGAAAAAAGAAAATCTCGACTGACCTAAAAACCCATCAACTCTAATATCAGATTGAGGGAGACTACCTAGGACGCTGGTGTCGGCATGGCTGTTGTGAACAGGGCCAGCGTTGGCGAGGTCTGGGATGTCCTCTAGTGGCCAGCACGGTAGGATGGGAGCTGGAGAAAGAAATGCAGCTTTTCTGGAAAGAGGCAAATAATAGCTTCCTTAAGCATTGCTTTAGCTTCCTACAGAGAGAAGTCTAGAGAGTTCCAGATACTTTTGCCTGTTGTTAAATTCAGCATATAGCTGCCATTACAGGCCCCCGTAAGAGCCTCATCATTCACAGCATGAATCCTATATTACAACACTCAATAAAGCAAAGTACTTGCTATTCCTGCAAGAAGAGAGAAAAAATACTCCTACATTACAGAAAGGACTACAAAGCAGATCTGAAAGTGCTTTGGTGCCAGGCTTCTCTGGGTGGTTTGAGCTTAGTAGTGCACAGCTCTGGCTCAGTGTGAACACCTCTCCACTTCTAGGACTAAATAAATGGGCAGGGAGTCTGAAATTAGGCCTCATCTCTAAAAAGGGAGTGTCTTGGTCACACACACAAAGTAGAAAGTTTGAGGGAAGGTCATTGTAAAATTTGAGTAACAACAGTATGTTTAACCTGACTGATTTGGGAGGATAGATTTACCCTCTGTTAATTTTTAAAAGGCCATATAGTCAATTCAAGTTGCCAAGTGTTGAGAAACACTGTAAAATTCAGCTTGTGGCTCTGAGAGGAAAGTGATGAACAGCTCTAGTATTACATTTCCTCATAACAGAAGAAATAGATGCAGTCTGAAGAAGCCAAGACTTATTTTTCACCTAAAGTGCTTAAAAATTGTTTCAACTTGAAGTAAATGTTTCAGTCAATTTGTTTTTCCACTATCCAACCTGCTTTGTTAGTAATGCAAGAGTAATAGAAAAAATATATTGACAGAATTGTGTCTGTAGAATATAGAGCAAAGCCTGCCTGTACTCACGGGGAAGACTATTACCAATTGCTACAAGAATGTTTCTCAAAATGGTTTATAAGGCATCAGCAAGTCTTTAATTTAACTGTGTGCCATTATTACATGCTGAGTGCGGTTTATTATTGTACTAATAAACCATAAAGAAGACTCTATAACTTCATTACCACAGTCAATTGCCATGTGCAGTGTTAATTTGCCAACAGATCATTAATTGCCGATGTTCGCTGAAATGTAGACATAAAGCAAAAGTATTGGGTAGAGTTTCCCAGATTCTGTTTTGCTGACTGCAGTAAGACAGAGCACACACAGAAATAGCTTTGATTTGACAGTAGAAAGGCTTAGCTCTCCACTGACCCCAAGGGAGAAGGAAGCCACAGAGGTTTCCAATCCCAGCAGTACTCCACTGACCTCTTGGTACGATACCTACAAAGGTAGGTTCCTAAGAAAAAACGAATATATTCTGATTGGAACCCTTAAAAATGCATGTTTTGCACTATCCAAAGATTTTACAAGTGAAAATGTTTTGGCGAAGTATCATTTTTCCATAGAAGAAAATCAAACCAGAATACTTCGTTTGGCTGAAGTAAGCTTTCCAGTAAAGTGATAAACCACATTGTCATATTGTGTCATTTTCTTCGTAGAGTGGTTTCTGCGTCATCTTTGGGCACTATAATGGACAATACCACATGCATATATAGCTGTATGTTATGAACTCTGTTGTTGGCAAGACGATGCCTTGCTCATTAGCAGAGAGTCAAGTTTAAGTGCATTGAGGAAGCTGATGGACTAGGAAAATGTAGTTTAATGTTGAGAGAAATAAGATATGTTTACATCAGGAAAGCAAAATAAAACATTTAAATTTTGGATGAGAAAAAATGCTAAACCACAAAAATCTCTGATCCTATGAGAAGTTCATCTTTTGCGTAATTCACAACGAACCTAAACACTGGCATCCAGCAGATGCACTCCCCCAAAAGCAACAGAAACGCCTAGGCTGATGGACCACTATGGTCATGCACGCACCCCCTTGGTAGACAGACAGGGCCCTTGACCAATGAAATGCCTCAGTTGAGAGAAGTTTCTGGACCACTACCATGAATGACCACAGCTCAGATTCAACTAGGCTATAAATAGTGCTCAGTGGAGACCCCTTTTGAGTTGGTCTTCCTTAGAGCCTAGGATAGGAATTTGAAGACTCCTCTCTGTAGACTGGCCAGCCAAGGACCATTCCTCCAGGGCTGAGACACTTTGCTGACCTGGTAAGTGATCTGGGTACCCTTGAGAGTCTTCATGTTGTAACTGGATGGGAAGATCCACATTTTGAATCATCTCTCTAGTGTTTGGGGACCTGATCTCCTTGAGTTTGGGTTGGCTGTGTAGTGAATAACGCCTAACTTGTATTTGAGCCTGTGTTGTATGATGTTGGAGTGCTGAATAATTTTGGATAAAACCAGGTGTAGCTGTTTTTCTGTTCAACAGTGATTAGAATAAAGTTTCTTTGGAGCTTGCTGTCTGCTTAAATTGACTTTTGGGGTGCCTCCGTGACAGGATGAAATTCCAAATTGTACTCTCCTGAATCAGTGGATTTGTTCTCGTTTTGGAGTAAAGTATAACGGTCCTGGTGCTGCATCTGGTGTAGATCTCACTCTTAAGGATGCCTTTGCAACAGGAAAGTTTTTAATACCTACTTTTCCTGGAGATACGCAACCCCCTCCTTTCAAATGCACGGTGGGGTTTATTAAGCTTCATAGGAGATGATTCTTTAAATTCCTAACTAAATTGCTGGCACACTAATGTCTTTTTGCAAAGCTTGTCTTACACTTTATTACCCCATACAGAAATCTTACAGGTTATAAGGCTGATGTCTAACTGGGAAGTTTCTAGGGTTCCAATGACAGGGTGATAATTTAACACCATGGTCAGCTTTACCCTGAAGCATGTTTCTAACTAGTAGGAGTAAGGCAAGGGGAAAAATACAAGCAAGAGAGCGCTCGAAAGTTTAAGGACATTAATTGCCTCCCAGCTGTCAGGGTAGTAATTAAATTCAGCTTGTTGACCTCAGCTTTGTTGCGATTATGTGAAATTAATCTTCAAACACACTGAAAGCTTTCATTCCTGTTCATTTTAGTGCTGAAACCAGCAAATCCCAAACAATATGCAAAGAAGCATTGATATGCATCTGGCAGTCACCCAACAAAAAAATGTCGACTTAGAGAAGTATGATGAAACTCTTTTCCCTGTTTGCTTTTCTGCAATATTTTTTTCCCCTTGTTTATTGCCCTGACCAGGCCAGAACTACATCTGTCTCTCTGGAAGGGCAGAAACTCGACTGACAGTCTTTTGAAGAGGTCACAAAAGTCCGGTTGCAATTTTTTCCCCACCCCTTAGCTCAAGCTGGATTAGATGTAAAGGATTACTTAGAAATTGCAGCTTTCAATGAACAAATCCTTCCTGCTTGTTAACTTTCGATTAGCACTGTCAGCCTCCCTGTGCTATGCATCACACACAATTAAAAGTGGTTTCTGCCCCAGAAAGCTAGAATTTGAACTCTCTGCTTAGTATGCAAATGCTTTACCTGACTTGTGCATATGTGTCAAAAATTTACAGATCAAATGTAGTCAGTGGAAGCTTGTTATTAACATCAACTGGTATGCTAAGCGTTTTTAATGTGAGGCATGCATAAATACATTAATGTATTTTACATACCTACTTTCTGAAAAAAAAAGACGTTTTGATATGAATATATAAATATCCTTGTAACTGCTCTTACTGTATTAATTGAGTTTCACTCTTTAAACAGCGATGTATGAAGGAGTAATTGGTTGGGTGGACTCTTACATCTAGGTAGAAACAATGTTTATTATTTCTGCTTGCTTCTTATAGCTATGAGGTTTTGCCTAAGAGAATTAGATCAAATTGGCAGCATGATTCAGATTTTTCTGCAAAGTTTTTATGTCATCTTTGAGAAGCCAGCAAATTCAGTAATCAAAACTTGCAGCAAGAATCATCCATGTTGTAGGGAATGAGATAATCAGGTACCACATGGTGTGCAAGATCTACATGGAGAAAACGAACAGTGCATTCTGTATTCTGTGGACCAGAAGATAGCGGAAGAGTAGCAGAAGTCAGTATTGATTTCTCTGCTGAATATGGACACTCAGTTAATATTGTTGAGCTACATCCACTGAACAAGTTACTACAGGTGAGCTGAGTGGCATAACCTCCTGGGCAGCTATCAGTGCTCCCTTGTACCTGCTTTAACAATAGAGCATCTCCACAAAAAGATGACCTTTCTCTTACCCTTGGAGCACGTAGTTGGCACAAGAAGAGAACTGGGGTGAAGTAGTTTGTGGTGTTGAATTTCCTACTCCTTGGGTTCCCCTAGCAATGTTCACTGTTAATTGCTTGGCCGCTACCAAATGAGGACACTCCCTGGTCCCAAAGGTGTTGCACCCTGCGAAAGAGACCTGGGAGCAGCACGTCATGCAGTGGAGAACACTTGGAAGGACTGGGATCTAGCTGGGTCCTCTCTGACTGCCCAGAAACGTTGCTAGGGCAAAGTGCTCCATGGTCTGATTCACTGACAACTCTAGTGTCCTTTTATCTGGATACGTATTCCCACCTTTCTGTAGCACGTATCTGATTCTCTAGCTGGTCAAAGAAGGATACAGTCAATCTGCCTCTTCATGCTGTGTACAAAGGCTTTACAGGATTTCTTTGGGGATAACTATTTGACATCAATCTGGATGATGGAGAACACTATTGACTCTTTTTACCTTCAAGAGCTACATTCAGCCCTGTAATGCTGTGTTACAACGTATAAGCTCTGTTCTTTGCCTCTAATACATGATACGCTGTGCAAAAAAATGTCAGTTGATAGAGGGCAGATCTCAGTTTTTCAGAGCTTGTGTTACAAGGAAAGGGTTTGCATGTGAAGCCAGCTACTGGATGCCTGGCTGTTGAGCTAGCCAAAGGGCAAGACCCCAACCTTCTTTTGGAATCATTTGTTATCTTGAATCTTACCAGATATTGCCTTATAGTCCAAATTTGGAGAAGTCACACTACAAACTGAAAAGCACTGGGGTATTTTTACCCTTCTGGCAACCCAGAATTCTTACGAGCAGAGAATCAGTCACAATTAATTTCAGTGCCATTGGCTATATGCCTGGAAGGCGTCCATGGCAGCCTCAAACTACATGCTTGTATTCTAACTGAAGGCAGCTCTTGGCCTTGCTGTTTGTCACCTTCCCCCTCAAGGAAAGAGCAATGAGGAATTACTGCAAACGTGTAATATTGGAGGACGTGAGTCCATCAGCAGAAAGAGCTGGGAGTGGTATCTCAGATAAATCTTCTTTACTTTGTTGACTGCATCATCTTGAAGTTTAGTTTGGATTTCAGAGGGAAATGCATACCTCATCCGTATATTCTTCAGCAGCAACAGATCTTTAGGTAAACCTCTATGACAGAGATGATAGTAAACTACTAGAACTTTGGGATATCCAATTAAATTCCCTGTGTCACAGAAGTTCAGTTATGCTCTGTTAGGTTTTTCAGACCTGGCTCCTTGTCCCAGAAAACTTTAGATGTTTAACTAGGGTATCTAAGGAGCCTAATTGCTATATGCTCTCTCTGCAACCTGTGGATATAAAGAAACCTGTAAAAAATTAGGTTTAGTACACCTAGGTTATGCCATGAGGATAATTGCAATAAAGATTGTGAGGCACTGGGGTGGAGAGTGAGGGTGCTGAGGGAAGACAAGCCACTGCAAAGCTCATTATGTTCTGAAAGAAATGCTGGAGTTCCTGGATTTCATTGTACCAAGACCTGCTGAGACCCTGATTGGCAGAGGTTACCACAGGCATTTGGATGTTTTTGGTTTATATTCTGAGATACCTAAGAAAAGAAACTGCAGACTCAGGGTACAATTTCTGATTTTGTGACCAAAACTGATTTACCCTTGTTCCTTATATAATTTGGTTGTGCTTAGCTGAAAGTCTACCCTTGAAGTCTACCCTTCCAGCCTAGCAGAGGACCGCACCCATAGCTTGTTTTTTGCAGTAACACAAGCTACCCCACAGGGTGGATGCACACTGCTATGAAACCCCAGTTTATAGCAATTGAGACGGGAGAGACAGAACTCCTCTAGCACCACCTTCCCACAGGTTGTCACCTTCCATGCTGCCCGAGGTCCTGGGACTTCCCAGGCATGAGCAGACCACTGTGCAGCTGCATGGTTTTCCCCTCCTGGAGCCGGGAGGCTCTGCACTGCAGATATATCCTGGGATCTTCTGGTTGCTGTGGTTCTTAAATACAGCTTCCCTTTTACAAGGCTTTTTCTGCCTTTCTCATTAGAAAACAGGAGAATTGCTGACCCAAAATTTAAACCTAATCTTAACTCTTTAACCCCAGTTTCTCTGTGAACTATTTATTTCAGACTTTTCTATTGTTTTTTGAGTGGTGCTGACGGTAGGTCTGGAATACTGAAATGTCTTGCAACCATGGTAACGCAATGCACTCATTGGAAAGTTTTCTGATACTGAAAGAATTAGTTTACCACAGCATCGTAGGTAGGTTTCCTATGAGATTCCCAGGCTCACTGTTTTGTTTAAAAGCACAGAACTCATTGAATGATCAGGTAACATTGCAGAGAATCACTCTGACATGCTACACAGCATTTGCCCCTGGAGCACCCAGCAGGACCAAGCCCAAAGGAACTGCTTATAAAAGCTATTGAGCTGGAAAAATTGGAAGTATCATCAGTAAAGGATGCTTTTGTTCTATTCCATTGTAGAATTCCCTTGCCTCAGATATATGCTTTAATTTTGCAACAATCTGTTTTGATTTGCAAAGAGAAACAGAAGCCCTGCCACTGACCACAATAAGCAATTCCTCTCCTCTTTTCACCTTGTCACCTTTTGCTCCCAGTGGGAATAGATTCCTGCCTGCTGAAATCATCAGTACATCCACTGCAAATATTGGCTAGAGTTTACCTCTGTTTCCTTTATCTCTGTCTCTCTCCTGAATTTATATCTAATCTTACTCTTTTTCTTCTGTATTATGCCAAATTAAAATCTCCTATGTGCATGAAAAATGGTGAATGTAATGCACGAATGACAATTAATAAAGCCAGAAGAGAACATGAAATCAATAATCTAATTCTGACAGCTTGCTTTGTCTCTGTGGCCAGGCTATAAGGATGTACTAGTGTTTCCCTCTGTTTAAAATTAATTGAACTATTTTATCATATCAGATAAGAGTGCACTCTTTGTACTATTGAAGTGATAATTATGACATGATAATTACAGTCTGTGGCCTGCATGATTCTGTGAATGAGTCAGCACAGGCAATTAGTTTGTGACAGCAACTTTTTGCGAATGTGTCCCTACAGACAGGAGCTACAGGATAGTCTGGCTGGTTATTATCTCTGTTCCCCAACCTTCCATATTCACAGGAGGACAGGGATTTTTGTTGTGGTGGTTGTTTGGGGGGGGGCTGGGGTGTTTAGTTTTTGATTTTGTTCCCAGTTTGGGCAATCCATTTAGATAAACATAATGACTGAAGGAATTGGAGACAAAGATGGAAACAGTTCCAGTCTATAAGGTTGTGGATTCTGAGCTCTGTGATCACGTCCTTTGAGAAATCCTGTTTGATGCTGGAATGATATGGGCTCCCCATGCCTGCTGCACCTTAGCATGATTCCATTAAAACTGATTGACCTTGAGGTTTTCTAAATCATCTGTCACTGTAATATTCTGCTGACAACTCTGTGGTCCTCTGAGCTGTCTGGAAATCCTCAAGAATGTCCTGGAAGAAGGAAGACAAAATACTTGTTAGCAGAGAAAACTATAAGCATCAAATGTTGCTGAAGAATTGCTTGGTTTTTGCAAGCTCAGAGCACAAGGGTATTTCATCCCAAGACATTTTACAATCTGAATGAGGAGGCAAGATAGAGATATATGCAGATAAGAAAAATAATGAAACAATTTTGGGAGACATGAGAGAGCCCAGTCTCACAGCAGAGAATTAAAGTTGTTAGGTTATTTGCTTTTACAGGGAAGGCAGGGAAGAAGGAGAGTGTTATTTGATTTCTAGGTGTCCTTTCCCTGTGTGATCTCAAGCAAAAAAAGGTACAATCCTCATATTGGAACAAATCAGTAATGCATTGGAATAAACAATACACAGGGCAACATACTGAAAAAAAAGAGAAACCAAAATATGAAACAGCTGCTTACTAAGTGAACATCATCCATTGTGTGAGCTGATGAGACAGTGGAACAGTATATGACTGTGCAATTAATGATAATGCATATCAGTATGATCCAAAAAAGCTGGTTTAGAGCCATCTTTCCTAACTTCTCAGTGTTTAATTTTGCAACCCTAATTTTCTTTGACTGTGTGTGTAATTATATCTTAGCTATGTTCGTTTATCTCAATGTTTATTTCTAAGCTGGTTCCACCTTAGGCATGCAAATATGAATGTCATAATATCGGGCTAGATCCAAGGCAGCTCAAATGAAGAGGACATATTTTTATTCCATGAACGTTGTAGTGTGTTGCCATCTGTGAAATTCCAGAAGAGGTGCCATTCCCTCATCTAAGTTCCCTAGGAGATGTGATGAGCTGCAAGGGAACTCTCTGCAAGAAGGATTTATATCTAACATATTGCCTCCTGATAAAAGGAACCAACACACATCAACACATGTACAATGTTTCGCTATTAGGTCTAGATTTGGAGTTCAAGAGACAGATGCTTTGCTCATATCAGCAATGCTCTCTTGAATTTTGTATATTCTAAGTGAGAATGTGATTCATAGAGAACCACAGGCTTGTCTCAAGGTTTGTGGGAGACCTTCTGGGAGAGAAAACGATGTGTCCTGTAACATTCAAAACAAATGCATTTTTATTTATTGTGAAATACCAGATTGGCTTGAGAAAAACTGTGTGTTGGGTTTATGTCTTGCAGGGCAAAACCAAACTGGAAGGACTGTCACACATGGCCTCAGTGATATCTGTTTGAGTGACACCTAACAGAACTCCTTCTGGACATGTAGTACCTGCTCTAAGGCCCAAACTCAATCACAAGAATAGATCAAAGACCAATGTCAGGTTGTTTTTTTTTTTTTTCAATAAGGAATCAAGTTGTTTACTGTTTCTTCATTCTCTTCATGCGGCTACAGCATAATTATAAAAATCCTCTTCCCCCCCCCAGCACTGACATGTAAACTGTTGGACATGATACCTAGACATGTCTTCAGTAGCACTTTCTCATTCATTTACATAACTGGATATGAATATTGACAATTGCTGTCTCTGATACTTTGGTTGTTAACAGGTTTCAACCTGCAAAAGAATCCAAAATGCCGTGCATAAATTCCTGAGCACTAAAATTCTCATCCTCTGCCAAAAAGCAATATTTCTAGCTTCCCAGTTCTTTTCATTTAAACAAAGAGAGAAATATTATAGAAAAGTAGTACCAGAGAAATGTTGGCTAGAAAGAACCTCTAGTGGTCACTTATTCCAACTGCCATTTGAAGCAGGAATATCATCAGCAAAGTCAATAAGGAAGGCTCTTAGAAAGCAGAGAATCTCCCCATTTTTATTTTGTAATTATGTGTGCTCATTCACTTCATACAATAAAACAGATTTCAGTGTTACTGGGGAAACCATAGCCTAGAAACAGAGTGCAGTGGTACAGGTCTTGGCAGAGGAGCTCTGAGATGTGAACAGTGGTGCCCCAAAGCTGACTTTTATCTCAGTTCAGCTGTCCATCTGGTTGGGGTCAGCAGAAAGGAGCATGAGCTCAGGTGCACAGACATCTTCACACATCTGTCAGCCACTCAGGGCTGCTTGGTGTCAGTGGACCATGAGATGGACACGAGGGATGGAGACCCAGCATGTGTCCCTCATCTCTGATTCTGTGGGACATGGTTGGAGGGTCACAATAAATAGCTGGTGCTATTTGGGATGGATCATTAGCTGTTTGGGAAGGACACCTTCTCAGAGATGGAGCAGGAATTACAACCAGACCCCTTTTGCATGCTCTGGTCATGTTATGCCAATTAAATAGATGCAAGGGGTCACTGTAAGCTTTGCTGGGATGCATGAGGAATTTTCTTCAAGTAGGCTCTGTATAGGATGAATATAAGGTCCCCTTTTGGGGTTCCCCTCCCAGATTCCAGGCTGGAGGAAGTAAGTTTTGCAGGTAACACTGTGGGGACACCAACAGAACTGCCCTTTGCAAGACAGCACCGAAGGCCACCATGACTCACACAAGTCTCCAAGGGCTGCCAAGCCGTCTCTGCCCACGGAACTTTGTTCCCATATTGTTGCAGGAGCAGCCCTGGAGGTGAGTGAGAGCTGCGTCTCTTTCTTTATGGGCTTCGAGATCAGTGGTGCTCACAGAGAAGCATTTCACCTTTCATGCATGGGGAAAGGATGAGACATGAGGAACTGTGTGTTTTATGGATAAGGAGAGATGATTGCCATGTGGCTAGCATGTAATATGTAAAAATGAACAACTTTGGCAATTTCAGCAACTCGTTTCATATTTTGAGGCAATAGTCCCATTGTAGAAAAGACTTCGCTCTGTCATACAGATCTTATGAATATAGATTCATTCCTACTTCTGAAATGCTATGCAATGATTGTTTTTAGTACCCCTGTTTAGATAATCTTGAAGAGGTAATTGACAGGTAAACTTTTGTGGTTATTTCCGGCACAAAGCAATGGCTCTGACAGTGGCAAAAGGGCTGTATTACTGATAGTTCTTAAAATGAGTGAGAAGAAGAAAATCAGCATTCCCTTGCAGAAATGAGTCTTTGGCCAGGATTTTGTTACTAAGTAAGTGACTGATGTTGCGCATCATTTGTTGATTTTCACCAGCGTATGTTTTTCTGAGAGTCACAGTAGCACTGGAAATATGGCAGTATCAAGATAAGAAAGAAAAAGTCTGTACGCTGGGGTAACGTTTAATAGATCAACTGATACAGACAGAAAAAGGTAAATTAAAAAAGGTTATACTTACAAAGAAGCAGCACAGTTTGAACTAAGTACAGCGTGTGGCTAGTTGATACGAACTCCTCTTACTGTCAAATCCAGCCCATAACTTTGATCAAATTTCCCTAGTTCCTCTCATTATGAGTGAAGGAAAACAAGACATATGGCCCCAATGATGCCCTGCATGGGATTGCTGGAGAACCAGTGAAATAGAAATCTGAGTTCGTTTTGTGCTTTTTGAATAGCAAGTTTTTAAACAATTTATCCTACAATGACATCTGCTGGCTGTTTGACAGGAAGCACCTGCAGAAGGATCCTGCCAAGAGTTGCCTGAGGGTGAATCTTCCCATGGCAATAACTTGCTGGGGTTCTATTTCTGGGAGGAACTGCAAATGTATGAACAAGATTGAACACTTTCTCAGTTTATAAACAGCACACAGTCCCTCCTTGAGGCCAGTCACTGTGGCTGATTGTCTTGTTGGAAATGATTTGATAGGCAAGTATCCAGCAGAGAAGTCACTGCTGCATCTGGAAGATGTACTGCTTCATTCTGAGAGCAGCTACTGGTTTTGGCCCAAGAATATGCTGTGACTTGTCAGAGATCAGAGCAGCCGCATACCCGTTCTGGCAGCAGAAGTTATGAACACGCTCCAGAGTCAGCGCATGTCTCTGATCCACCCACTGAGCATCACTGTATTGGGGTGCTGGGTGCTCTGCAGGGAGTGATCCCCGGGCCTGTAAGCCATGCACCAGTGGCAGAGGGGAGTCTACACAGATGGATTCCCTCCCCTAGCCCCAAAAGAAAAAGAAGGTGCAAAACCCCCTCAGTTATCTCTTTCCTGGAGCTGGACACCATTGCACTGGCTGGAGAAACTGCGACCCTGCTGCAGCAAGGTGCCCGCTCAGGTGTTGGCAATGCCCAGCTTTTGGCTAACCCAAGGTGGTCTGCAGGGCACACCCGGCTGCCTCCCCTTGCCTCCTGGGTGCCGCTCAGATCCTCGTGACCTGTGGTCTTTAGATGCTTGTGCGAGTCCTTGTGGCCATCGAAGTGGACGCTTCGGAACCTGTGGCTATCACTGGTGATCTCCTGGCCACCAGGTGGAACCCAAGCTATGCCTGTCTTCTCAAAATCCCACTGCTCAGCGGCTCCTTTCAGAAACTTGCAGGCAACTGAGCACTTCTGTGGGTTTTTACCCTGCTGGGGTTGTTTGTGCTGGACAGGCTGCCTGGGATAATCACTGTCCTGTTCAGTGAGACACCAGGCCGATAGCACCAGGGGGAATTGCCCAAGGGAAAACATTTGCAGACAGCAGCGAGACACGGGGTTTTTAAATCGATTTCTCAAAACAGACAGTTGAAGAGGAAACTGTAAGCATACAGCCGCAGTGTGGATGAAGTAACGTGAATTATTTTCACAGCCTTTGGTCCATATTAAAATAATGTGGGCAAAGTAACAATTAAGCCCTGGCAGCTATCAGTGCCAAATATGGCATTACTTTTTAGGGAAAATAGCAGAGAAATGTTGAGTTTGATCTCTGAAGGTCTCAGTTATAAAGTCATAATCCAGCTATCCTGGGCTGTACTTCTGTCTGATACTCAGCATACTCAAGCCCAACATTATTAATTATTAAAATTTAATATTGTTTTAATTTTAATTCAAACTACTGTGGTATCTTCTCACTAGTTATGCATAGGTTTCCATTTTGGAACTTCACTGGTTAATGCTGGGAAGTACTGATAGTCATTGGTGTTGGCTTTTGTTTTCTACATAATTATTTTTTTCACTTCAAAATCTTACAAAAGATCTGGAGGGTTTTGTAAAATATGTGCTTTTATAAAAGCCTAAACAGAGTTGTGTTGTTTTGGTTGTGTTGTGGTTTTGGTTTTTTCCTGATGGCCTATTAAAACTGGAAACTTCTGGTGAAAAAAATTGTATATATACACTTTTCAACATTTCTCCAAGGAATAAGAAAGACATCCCCCTCACCCAGAGCAGGATAAGGATGAAACCAGCTGTTGCTATTTATGCTCTAGGATTGTGAAGGCTCCCCCCCGAGAAAGTGTCTGCACAGTAGTTCATACATTTGGGACCCCTATAGCTCTGCTGCTGCTACTACTCTTTCTGCTTTGCTTCCCTGCCGGGACCAGCAATTATGTGCTTGCTTATTCTTCCCCTCGGAGATGAAGCCCAGAGTCAGCCCATGAGGATCATATATGGTTAGAACTCTATGCCTTGTTGACTCACACATCAAAAATAATTTCTTAATATCTTTGTACTGCTTAACCTACTGTTTAATCTCATTACTGGTGTTGAAAGTACATCTGTGATCTCTGCTGAAAACCCTGGCTATTCAGGATGCCTTGTGGGTCCACTGCTTAGTATCACAAAATCTTTATAATATTTATATATTTCAGTGTTCGGTCTTGTTTATTTGCGGTTGTTTCTTGTCACGGGGTTATCAGGATCTGAATGAATTTCTTTCACGGCTTGACATACTAAACATGTGCATCTTGACCCTATCATGCGTCAGATGCTATAACTCAGCTCCCCCAGCTGTCCGCTGGTCAGAGTGGAGCACTAGGATGTCTCACTGGCAAATGCTAAGTTATTTTCCTTCAGCATCAAAAGCTGTGAGTTTTGTTTTCTTGTAGCTTTTTAAAAATTTTGTTTCAAAGCAGTGTCCTCCATTCAAATTTGACCTAATTAGAAGGTTAAGCAACTTGAAATATTTCCTTGCCAGTCCAGTAAAAACTTTAACTGATCTAAAATTTGATTAGAATGCGTTATCACTTTTCTTGAAAAGGAGTTGACTTTATTGAACTTCCCTGTCCTCCTCTCCCCTTGAAGAAAATGTATGACTCGAAACCAAATTGATGGGAAATCGTGGTGTTCGTCTGGCTGCTTGTCTCACAGGTAGCTTCTCATGTGTGACATTTCACTTCCTGAGGTACAAAGAGACCAAGAGCAGGATTAGGTCTCCGGCAGCTGAGCCCTGTCACCTTATAGCAACTTTTCCACCTCCAGCAGCCCATCTCTCCCTCGGCCAGAGGTTATGTCTCTCTGGGAGAGATGGCAGAGCCAGATGTGTGTCACCTCCGCACGTTCGGCTCCGCAGGCTGCAGAACCAGCTCCTACATCCCCCTGGAGAGGGTTTGTGGGAGCTGAGGGATTAGGACGTGGTCATTTCTGCAGCAGCTTGTTCCAGGCCAGCAGTTTCTGATGGTGTGTTAGGGCAGAGGTGACTCCAATGCCCTTCCTAAGTCAGAACCCTGGGCACTTCTGTGCTGTTTATGTCACTGCTACTGAAATACTTCATGCTGTACTTTCAGCTTGTTTTCTTTCACCAGCCAGCTATGCGCAGATACGAGTGACAGACACAAGACAATTATATATATATATACTTTTTTTTTTTTATAATGGCAAAACATTTCAGGAATCTACAGGAAAAGGAGTTAGATTTTGGATAGAATTAAATGAATATGCAGAAGAGTAACAGATTGTATATGGAGATTTTTTTATGTGTAAAATCACTCATCTCCACACATCCCAGTTACTGAGAGCTTCATCCCTCTCAGTAACCAGCGTCAATGTCACCATCTGCTCCCTGGTGTTTTCATTGTGCAATAGGTATGCTGTTCTCAGCCTTCCAGAAAGTCAGTTGTTTCAAACACATTTTTTAAAAGCCATTCTGCTACTTTTAAAACAATGTCCAAAAATAAGTGAGTGGGAGTCAAAAGTTTTAGTAGGAATAGTGAGAAACAATCACAGAACACGGACAACACACTAGACCGCTGCAGGAGAAAGAAAAACCAGAAGTAGCCCCAACCAGACCAGGCAATGTTTTTTTCCCCTGTGGGTTGAATTTATTTACTTTTCTTTACTTATTTTGAGCCATGCTAGAGCTGAGCTACCTGGTGTGGTCATTCACCCTCTGCAATCAGCTAAATTGGGTTTTGTGGAAAATGGAGGTTTGTTTCAGCTGCTTTGTGAATACAATACCTGAACTTGACACTTGCCTGCACAAAACCCGGGCACCATCCTCCACCCTTTCTGCCTCACTCTTCCAAGCTGTATTCTCATGTTCAGAAGCAATCTGAAATCAATTCACAGTCCTAAGGTGTAGGTGAGAGGTTTGCTGAGAAGTTGTGAACGGCCCCACTGCAGTCTTGGGTTTATGATTTATGAAGATATTAAATGATTTTGATTTCTATTTTCCCAGGACAAAATACTTCACGTATTTCTCCACCAGCAACTTATGTTCATTTGGGGAAAATTCTAAAAAGAAGATAGTTCTTCTAAGAAATACAGAGTTTTCTAAGGGAAAAAAACATGTAAGGTTGCTGAATAAGGGAAGAGTCTGATTGTGTTCAGGTTGAAAGTAGCTGTGAAGCGGCAGCTCTATAGCTCAAAAACATGGGAACTGAACTGAGCTAAGAGAACATCCCCTGCATTGAGCTATTGACTTGAAGAAGAGCTGCTCCCTCTAAATTTGAGATGGAGCTGATATCCAGCTTTTAGTTCCCACTGTTTGTTTTCTAAATCTCTAAAATTAGAAAATATGGGAAACCTCTTCTGTTGCTGTTTCTAGTGAGAAGAAATGTATGTTTCCGTTTGAATCAAACAAAATCATACTTGTACAGACTTCTAAAGCAATGATCCCTGGATAATTGTTACTCTTGTCAGTTTGCATGTCCCGTAACAGTGAGAAGAGTAGTCGGATTAATGCAATTACACTTTAAGCACAATACACTATATGATTTAGCTCCAATGGTACTCATGTTTCTGATAGAGCAGTGTTTATTAGCGATACAGTCAATAACTTGCCCTGTGTTGCATGGGTAAGTCTGGGGGTGTTGTACTTGAAAAAGAAATTGTGCTCACTTTGTACCAACTCTGAATCATCACAGCTTTGGGATATCCTGTTTTCGTTCTGCCGGAAGTATCATAGATGGATCAAGAAATTACTGAGACTGATAGTGTTTAATTTCCAATTCATACATGTAGTGCCAGGAGAATTTTATTTGGATTCAGCACCACTATTTGGCGCAACAGCAAACTACAGGGAGAAACCAATTTACTGATTCTGAAATTCACAGCAGCAGCCCAGCTAATATTTCCTGAAAATGCTATTGCACTTTAAACAGACTCATTGCATTGGCTGTAGGGCACTGTCTCATTTGGAAACACCCGTTTCACAGTAGTTACACAATTAACAGATATTTCTGAAATAACTGTCTGGAATACTTTAAAAAAAAATATACAATTGGTGCAATGCATTTTAAGTCACATAGTGCCTTCCAGGATGGAAAGGGCACCCTAAAACCTGTTACAGCCGTGTTCTCTCTGCACCACAAGCTTCTCTGTCTTGCCGCTTTTCCCCCTGCTGCGAGCAATCGCTGTGTGCACCTGGGAGGCCTCGGCTGGCTGGATTTACAGTCTGTTTGAACCAGAATGATTCAGGGCAGTCTGTTCATTAGCAACTTAATTTCTTCATCGCTTGCCCAAGGCTTGCTCCGGTGTAATTCCAGCAGCAGTGATGTGGTCAGGCCCAGCACGGCTGGCAGTGCGTTAGTGAGCTGGACCACGGCCCCCAGCACCATCGCTCCCAGCCCCGCTCAGCAGGGCTGAGTCATCCATTGAACTTTCTTCTTCTGTAGTTTTTGCCAGCATCAAGCTTTCGTTCCGTTTTTAAAAGAATTAATTTATCTGCAACTTAAGGCACATTTTATTTTCGTCTGAAGACAGTCAGGGAGTGCTCACATATCTTTTTCTGCTATTCATCATGGAGAACTTCAGTCCTGGAGGGAACTCAATACATGGAAAAATCAGTAGAGTACAACCAAAGATTGAGGCAGCACAGCTCAAGGGAAGATGTCTTGCCTAAAGATTTTGATAGCAGACCTATGAAGGAATTTTCGAATGTTTTCAGCTCTAAAGATGGCTGGCACTGTTCCCCAACTTATCTGCTGTTTTTGTTGTTCATTTGTTTGTTTGTTTATTCCGGAATTGGACATGCTCTTGGGAAGCAAGTAAGATTTGTAAAAGAATAAAAAAAATCTGCCAATGGTTTTATTAGGGCCCTGGGTCTCTTGTGATAATTCTTGCTTCTCCTGAGTGTAGTGCATGGATACAGAGATTGAAAGAAACTCATTGTTCATTTGCATCACAGATGAAAAGAGAGACATAGCTAAATTGTCCCTGGTATGTCCACTTTCTGCCCAGGGAAAGGGTGAACAAGAGGGTAGACATCCTCTGTGCCATCTCCATCCCATTATCTCTGAGTAGACTGTGAAAGCGGACAGTGTTATCTATGTACTTTTACTGGGCAAGCAACAATTTCCTGTTGAATCCTATACCATAGTCATTGCCATCACAAAAGGATCTTTCTTCCTGGGTTTTCCATGGTAATAAACAGCCGTTTAGAAAACCCTACAGCTCATTACCTCTCCAAGGACAAGGGTCCTTGTCATTCTGGTATGACTGCAGAGCCAGTCCTTTCCTCCTCAGGATTTGATGGATGAGCTGAATAGAGCAATCTGAGTAAAATTAGACAAAGATAACAAGACTAACCCCGGGACTTCTGATTGCATTTGTCTGGGGTAATTCGGACCACTTGGATTTGAGTTGCTTTGTTTGCTATCCTACCAAGTGAAGTCAACATCAAGTGAGAGAGAACACTTAAGCCTCAAGGTTATAAGTGGCTGTAACTAGATCAGATAAATAGAGAGAGCTATTTTTCTTTCTTTTTCTTTTTGAAGCCCACACTTTTCAGAGTTTTCAGCGATATACAAATTCCAAAATAAATCAGTTGCTTGGTAAAATTGTCATCTCAGTACAAGGAGATCAAATCTGTTCTTTTCCCAGACCTTTTCTGTTTCACAAAATGTTGCTATTAGGCTCAGAATCCCTTAACTTGTTAGCTGTATAACATACCAAATTCAGACCATACCCTATTTAGTATTTAGACATGACTGTAGATTCATAAACCATTAAAAAAAAATACATTCCTGAAATCACAACCTTTTCCAGTCTGATACTGCTGTCCGTAGAAGGTCTTCTGAAATATTATTAAAATTTTAATTATTAAAATTTTAATTGAGAGTGTACATAACTGCCCTCTATTAATACATCAGGGGCGATCAGCAGGGAGCAGTTTCTAAACTGCAATAATTACAGAAGAGCTATTAACAGCTAAAGGCTATGAAAATGATACAGTTTGGGGAAAGACGAGCCATGATACAAAGTTGAAAGAAATTAATTTGTTTCTTCTACAAAAGGAAAGTGATAGGATAAGTCTGATAAGCCTCCAGCTGCATGAAAGGTTGTCTTTACATGGGCAATCTGTGCTTTTTCTTGTTCACAAATATGGAATTAAATCTGAAGCCAAAAAGATTTAAATGAGATACTAAGAAAAAAAAATCTGACTAAGGGAAGTCAAGCTTTAGACAATGTCAAAGGACACTTGGGATTCTTCAGCATGGGAGGTTTTGAAGAATAATTAAACGTTCCAGCTGCTCCTGATAGCTATTCCTGGTTATCCTTTATGATTGATAGGAGAGACTATTTTGAGGCACCTTAGCAAACCTATGTGTCTATTGTAGGACAGATAAATTTAGGCTGAACTGAAATAAGTCAAGCCCTCGGTGGAATGATGTCCTGAAATAGATGTCCAGAAGGGTGCCCACGTTAGAAAAGAGTTTTATAAGGCAAGATTGCCTTCAGTGAAAACAAATCTTTAGTAAATGTATGAGGACTAGACTCCTCTTGAAGGTGTCCTGCAAAGGACCTGCCAATCTATGGGCTGAACTATTTAGTTTAATAACGTCAGTCTAAATGCTAGTGAATTCTTTGCCTCATTTTTTCTGGACAGCTTTATAGAGATTTTTATACAATATTGTCTTCTTGGATTTAATAAGGAAATACTTTTATTGCTTTTGGCTTAAGATGCTCACCTAAAGTCCTGTCTTGAGATCTAGTAACACGGGGGTCTGAGAGGAGAAGAAACTTCTGCCCTGTAACAAGGGCATGGGCAGCACAGATGTATCCCAGACTTCTTTACAGGGCTTGTGATAATGTTATTGTGTTTCAGTGCAAAACAGACCTGGCAGCTGTAGCAGAGCTTTTGAAAAATATTTAGAGAAACTAAATCTCTCTGGTGTGTGGCTGAGCAAGTAGCAAACTGCAAAGATTTGAAATTATAAAGGGCTGGACAATTCACCGAGGCAACAAGTTGACATTTTTCTAGGATATTAGCTTTGCTGGAAGATATCAAACTGATGACCTTCATTTCTGATCTTCTCTGTTTATCCACAGAGTGGAGGTGGCAGTCACTGTAGTTGTGCAGGATCCCTCACATGAATTGCCAGCTCCATTATATTTTCCTGCAGAAGTGGAGCTACTGATGAGGCTTCATTTGCACTAGCATTTCTTTTCATTTAAACATTTTTCTCTTATTATCAGAATGAAGAGTTGTGTTGTGGTTGAAACCAATGAATTCAAACCTACTGGGGTGGGAATAGACAGTGTCTAACTTTGTTTCCTTATTGAATCCAAGCTAAAATATACAACTGTGTCATAATTCAACATATTACCAGCATTCAAACACTGGACTACCAATGCTTGACTTAATTTCCATCCCTCTTCCTCTAATGGTAGGCAAAAACAAGGATGATGATGGTCAGCTGGAACGATTCTGGTGGGCTCAATGTGTCACTTCAGTCTGGGGACACTCATCTTCCCTGCCTGGCTGGGATGCAGGGGAGCAGGCAGGCACATCGAAAGGTGCTCCGGCAGTGCCTCCTCCCTCAGCAGCACCCATGTGCTCGTTCATCCACCACAGCTGAACAGAAATTCATGTCCCTTGGAAAATTTGGCAAGTGCTGAAGAAAGAAAAGGAGGTGGTGAGTGCATCTGTCCCAGTGAAATAATGTGTGCCCTGACACAGTGTGCTGCTAAAGAAGGACCAGAAAAAAATCTTCGTTTTCTAGGAAGTCAGAATGCAATAAGATTTTGTATACATTTACTAATCAAGCAATAGAAAGCTTTGCACGCAAAGATGGTACCACCCTCCAGGAGCAAATAGGGACAAAATCTGTGTATCAGGAAGCCAGTCAGTCATGGAGGGAGCACAGGGGTTGGTCTCAAGTTTGAGCCTGCACTTATTCTTTTGCTGCACACGAAAGGTTATAGAGCATTATTCTGGGCTTCCTGTCACACACCCAGTGCTGTGTTTGCTCTGCATGCAGCAGTTTCTGAAGACCCTTGGTCCTTTTTATAGAGGAGCTCCCTGTGCCCTCCCAGCTGGCGAGGAGTGAGTGAACCTCAGAGCCAACCTTCTGTACCTTTCCTTACTGGTAAAATTACAAAAACATCCCCCAAATCTGCCAGGGCAGGTACTGTGCTATTAGCCTGGCACAGGGGAAGAGGCTCGTGGATAAAAGGGAGGACATGGATTCCAAAGCAGATTCACAGGCACCCTGCAACAGCCACAGGCGTGCTGGCTTCAGATAAACTAACCCATGAATAATTTAATATCTTTCACCTTGCTGCAATGGAACAGTTGTTTGCTGAGTCTCCATTGCTGAGAAATGACTTGGACCCACTTACCTGTCAAGCAATATGCAACTGAAGAAGGGATTTGGAGGATTAACACTGGCCAGATCAATATTGTCATAATTAAACAGCGTCTGAAGTTACCGCTTGATGGCAGAGAGAGAAAATTTGGGAGAATTACCTGCCTGTTAGAGTTCAGGCCCGGTCTTCATCTCATTTTATGACATCTCCCCGTGGTCTGACCCTCTGTAGAAACAAATCATTATTCTGGGACCTTGTTTATGGTGCTTTTCTCACAATATGGATTCATGAGGTTGAAATTAATTCCCAGAGATTTTATGAATGTTGTGCGAGTTGATTAGTTAGACTCACCTAGACAGCAAATTCAAAGGGCCAAAGTGTGTAATTAACATCCTTATTTCCTGTCTTTTCTGGTATCACTTCTAAAAATTGCTGTGGTACTCTTCTTACCAGACTAAAAACTTGAAGTCTTTTCTCTTCTACTCGTCTCTATAATTAGGTGCAATTTTGGGGATGCGAGTTAATATTAAATAATATTTGTAACTGGTAGCTTTTTTTTTCTTTTTTTAGCTTTTATATGTAAAGCCATTTTATAATGTTGATCAATAAATTACTTCCAAAGTCCTGCCATTTATAGGGATGTACACTGGGCATGTCACATAGGGATGTAGCGAGAAATGCACCAATAACCGGAATGACAGTCCTGAAAACTTGCTTGGTGGGAGGGAGTTATCATCAGCAAACCAGTTCCTCTGCCAGCAGCACATACTGTGAGGTTGATCAATCTACGCATGTGCAGTAAAACTTTTATTCCTGTGAAACATCAACTGTGGGCAAGTACAGATAAATATAGCTAGCCAAAGGCAGCTGCGATGCTGTAATGCTCTCTGGCATCCCTCGCTAGGAAAATCTACGTGCCTGCCTAGTGGTTTTGGAGATGGCAAGTTGCTCTGATACGATGCTGTTGAGTGCCGTGCTGAGAATTGTGGAGATGTTAAAAATGAGCCCCATTTCCTTCTGATTGCATAAATGTGCTATTTCACAAATGTCTCCTGCAAAATGGCCCCATTTTGAAATAGTGGATGATGAGCTGTCAGCTAAATGGCCCAAATAGCAGCTATGGATCCTGCCAAGCAATTGACAACTTTGAAACTCATCCCACGAAGGGTGGCAGAGCTCCATGTCAAAGAACACGGTCATGAAGAAGCAAGTAGTTCCTAGTGCTGTCTGGACTCCTAGGCATGGTGTGCTGCTCTCTTCAGATTGTCATCAGTCCATGCCGTGCTACTTCTTGCAGTTTAAATGGTCACAAGGTGGTAGAATTGAAGCTGTGCCACAAAACCTAAGTTAAATGTCACTTCGTTCAGATGAAAATAAAGAAAAGTTGAAGAAAGAGAAACTATGGCCTTGTTCTCTTTATTTTTTTTTTCCTCCCTGAGAAGAAAGACATTTTTTTGTCATCAGTTGGGGTGGGAAAGTGAGACCTACATTCTTGGGAGATCATTAGGAAATCAAATATTTGCAATGTTGGCTCGCACAGAGGCTGTAGAGCTTTCTGCCCCCGAGTTACAGAGTGTACAGCCTCACACTGGGCAGCTCATTCAAACACACGTCTGAGCAATGGGATTTTCTAGGCCTTAGTTTTATGGCTAGAGGAAGATTATCTTCTGATAGAACTATTATCTTTTGCTTATTTTCTCCACCAGAGGGAGAAATTCATTGAACAGTAATAGTCCTTATTTATAGGATTATATGAGGTAGAGGCACTGTCCCTAACAGTGTTTTCTGCAATAAGAAACTAATAGATTTTGGACGCAAAGTGTTTGCAAAGATTTAATTCCAAAAAGATCTCACATTTCCTTATCTCTATATATGCTGCATGATTATTTTTTTTTTCCCTACCACCCCAGAAAAGTCAGGAGATCCTTTCTTTACACAAAGCTGAAGAACCACTAAATTAGCTAATGAGGATTGAGGAAGCGTTGGCATTTGGGTAACATTTACTAGCATTTGTTTTGCCTCTTTAGAATTTTGTCACAGCAATTGCATCACCTTTCCTGGGAAACTGTCCCAGGGATTACCATTCTCCCTGCTCACATATTGGGTTTTGGTATTAAGCAGTGGCAGGAGTGGAAAGAAATGGATGCCGTTTCTAACTGGAATTTAAAGGCATTAATTACCTCTGTTTCTCTACCATGGCAGCAGGTTATTACTACCTTGTAGACAGTGCTGAATTTCTAATAGGTTGTTTCTCTTCACTGCCTACTTTCTGCTTGTCTTTAAATAAATAACATCAGTGCCCTTTTTAGAATTCAACCACTTTGCCATTAAGTGGTAAACAAACTACTTCTGCTCTGGGCATGCTGATCTGCATTTCCAAAACACATCAATAATAAACTCTACATGTATCCTTCTGTCAAAGATATTAAATCATGGAAGAAATTTGCACAAAAAATAAGCAAGTGAGACGTGAATGCTTAGAAGGTGAGGAAAAGGTCAGCTCTGGGGGAAAAAGAGTTGGAATATTATTTTTTTAGCATCATTAGTCCTTAAGCTCTACTTTATTGGTGTCCTAATGTATCATAATATATAAATTGTTAGTTCTAATCCCCTTGGGTTTATAGCAAGTTTACACACACGCACGCACGCACACATATGTCAGGCAAGGCTAGTGGGACATAGATATCAATGTTAGTATAGCAGATGGACTTAATACATTCTGTATGGCAGGTGTTATTTGATTCCTAGTAACACCTGAGACAAGCTGTGCAAATGTCAAACATAGCTCTAGGAAAAAAGTTACATAGGAATGGATAACTTCAGGGTGAGACAATTCACTGTGGATTTCAGTAACTGGAATGCTGGCAAAGCACTGCAGTGGTGCAGCTAAACCCCAGCCATCCTCGTGTCCCTGCAGTTCAGGAAGAGTTTTCCATACATTTCTTCCCTATCTTGCCATGGTGCTGGATATCCTGCACTGAAACATGGAAGTATGGAGGCAAGTTATGTTGGTAGGATCTTAGAAAGATTTCTGGTTTGGTCTATGGAATAAAAGAATTGCTGCAAAGGGAAATCAAGACATGAACAAGGAGAAGAGAGGCAGCAGGTTCACGTAGGGAGCCAAATGGTGCTCAAGGTGCATAACAGCTGCACAGAGGAGTGGAAGGAAGATGTAATGTCATTCTTTTTGCAGATCTACAACTCCGTTAGGAGGACAGTTTCCCGTAGTATTTCTGGTTACCTGTGGCTAATGAAAAACCCAATTACAGTCCTCTTCAACACACACACACACACACACACACACAAAAGCAGGAGAGCCTTTTGCCTTAACCCCTATACCACAACTCACTTTCATAACAGATGAATAGTACTTGCTTAAAACAATGTAAAGCTGAGATTTTAATCTTCGTTCCTCACTGATTGCATCCTCCTATCAGAAGTTTCTGACTTCTGATGCTTCAGTTTAGGTAGGTTAGCCAGGACTCTTTTTCAAATTATTATCTCTTCTTCCACCATTCATGTTCCTCTCCTTACATGCTTATTGGTTCTAATTGCATCTCTGTAATAAGACATTTATTAATATTCCATGCAGAGAGTCGTCCTCTCTCTTTTGTATGCACAGTCCTGTGGCTAACAATAACTCAGTTCAATAATTTGTGATTTTTAATAAATGCTGTCCTGTTTGGTTTTAGTTTATGGTTTTGTCATTTTTTTCTGTACTAGATTCATTAAAACAAGGTACTTGTCACTGAGTTCAGAGGAAAAGCAGGAGTAATTATCTCCTGAATATAGTTAGAGGTAAAAACAAGTCAAAGTCAGACCTGCAGAAGTTTGGTTATTTATCACTTTCATTTTGCTGGGCTTCTCTTGCTAGACTTCTCTTTCTCCTTCTAGAAATCTACATCCTGAACTATACATAGAAAAAGCCTAGTCCAAAAAGGGTCTTAAATATGAACCTGACTTTGATGTAAGCATCTTGAAATATGTGCAAGTATATTTTCATGTTGGGCTTTTATTTTCCTGTTGAATTTAAGCTGTGATAAAGACTTTTTTTAAAAATGAGAGCAGCTGTGCTGAAAAATGTATAGATACCAGTTATTAGTTCAATATTTCATTGTTTGAACTAAATTTCCAAGTAAAATTACTAGAATGTTTTTCTAAATATGCAAAAAAAAAATTAATGCATGTAACATTTTGGCGGTTTTGTGTGTAAATCAAGTATAAATTAGGTTGCCTTTTTCTTTGCTTTAAACTGCCAAACTTTAGCTTTGCAAAAATGTTTATATTTTCCCTTTTCAAGCTGCAGCAGTTTCAGTGCTGAAGGTATGTTTCTGAACTATCATACTCTATCAACAAAATTAGGAGATAATTTTTATCTATAGCTCAGTTAGTCATTCCGAAATTATTCCAAACAATCCCATTTTTGTCATTAGGTAATCACATGTGGTTTCTTAAGAGTTTCTCTTTATACTTTAGGGCATTTTCAGCATACAAAGGAAACAAATAACACAATCTAGGGAGGCAAAGAGGCAGCTGGGAACCATAAATACTGCGTTCTTATAGAAGTTGAAATACTGACCCATTTTCCAGCCCTAGGCAAGTCACCGAAGTTTTTACATTTCATTTGTCTTTATTAATGGCTTTTGTTTGTCATATAAGGGAAAAGAAGGGAAGAAAAAATATTTTTACTTGTTCTTTGGAAAAATTTCAAAGCTATCTGTTTTCTGTATTTGCTTGTGCTTGGTGGGTACATATCTTGATCAGAATTTCACCGAATCTTAGCTAACTTCTGAAATAAATCTCAGATCTTGAGAAGAAATGCTGCCTCTACCATATTAATACAGACATATGAATCTCTTCACGACAGAGGTTAAGTGCCAGACTTCTGGCTACTTTGGAATTAATTTTTTAAAACGGTTAGGAACAGATAGTTGAACCTGATGTCTCACATGCTGGGATAATACCCAGACCACTGGGCTACTGACTTTTCTTGGAAAGGCACAAATTCCTTCAGTGTGCTTCTTAGAAACCCACCCCGAAACAGAGAAAACTTTACGTAATATCTGTTTAAAACGAGAGCATTCTCATGAAAGCTTTTGAGTTCAACATCTTGACATTTTCTGATAACAGTTCTCTTTCTACTGAAAAAAAACCCAGTTGAATGAAGTATGTAATTAAGTTTAATGCATTCTGCATACCTTCCCCTCACTACCTTAGGATACCGGGTCATACTGTCCCCAGTTTTTACCTATACATAACTGCAAAATTATTCCAAAATCTTTAGCCAGGATCCCACAGAGCTGGAAAATTCCATTAAGGGGGAAAGTGTTTGTATTTACCTGCCTTCAAGCAGTATGAATATTGCTGCTTTTTTTTTTTTTTCCCCCTGCACTGAATACGTTTAAGACTGAAATCTTAAGCGGTAGATATTGTGAGCTCTGCAAAATACCGTTCTTAAAATGCTATTCCCAAAATCCTTAGAATTGATCAGTTGTATTCAACAAAAGGTGGACAGACAAATCCCCTGAAAACATCATGTCTTCTGACACACTTAAAAGTACAATGGAAATGCAGACTAAATAAGAGGCATTGATTTGCTTTCAAACACCACCAATACTTTGACCTTCTTGGAGTAATACCAAAGCGCTAAAAATGACTGTCAGAAGCATGAGTTATATTTTTGTCTTTCTAAATATAGATTCATATTTTTGCAATACTTACCTATATTTTTCAAAATTTATTCAAATACTTACTTTATGTTTAGAACTAGGATAAACCACATTAAAAGAAAAACTCTCCATATATATAGTTTCATAGCTACCCTTTGTACAGATACTCTATATACACACATTTAAGTGCACACATACAGAAGTCCAGAATGTCCTTAATTTATCTTGTTCAGAGTTTAACGGGTTATCTCTGATTCCAGCCCTGCCTTTCCTGCCCTCTATTCTGTGTATAATTGAGGTCTTGCCTCACAGCTTGTCTGTTTTGCATGAAAATGAAGTGTCTGATGATGCACCCCTTAAAAGCTTGTCTGCTCTGTATGTAAATGCGATCTTGCCTACCTAAAATCTCCGGATCCTATTTGCGAAGACGACTGGGGAACTTTTCAGACGTCAGATATGCACATAACCAACCTGAGATGAAGGAAACAGATGGTTATTAGAGTTTGTCAGAATTTTGGGTTCATTGGAAACACGAATGCTTGAAGACTTGTTTTCTTTCTGAATTAGGAGGAATAGCTGAAATCCTGAAATATTTTGCTGAGTGAAAAATCGTCTACAATTCCAATATTTTTTTATAAAAGAATATAATTTTATGTATATTAAAGAAATATTCCAAGTTAACACTGGGCTATTGAAAACAGCTATTCCCTGGTAATATTTTCTGTGCTGCTCTGTCTTCTTGATTAAATGAGAAACATTCTGAAAGACTTAGTGTTACTTTTCCAGTTCAATCTCTACTCAGTAGTAACTGTACTTAAAATTTATTTTAAAGGGTTAGAACATATATAAATGACATGTTCTGTCTGCCTGCATTTCGCAGGGTAACTTGACATGTTCTTAACAAAGCCTATCGAGTAATATTTATGATGGACCTCAAAATAATATAGACATATTCAAACTAATATAAATCAAAAGGCATAACAATATTTTGATATAAAAACCTTATTTTGACATTTTCAAAGCATATCACATTTTACTTTCAGAAGTTTTCTGGAGGAAAGTAATTTCATCAAAATCTGTAGCATCTCATGAGGCAGGAACCCTCCCCCTGTTTTTCATCAAAACTTTATTTCCCAAAAGAAAGCTGTTTTAACCACAGGCTTATAACTAGAGTTGATTCCTACCAAGAATACCATTATTTTAACTTCTAGACATCCATTTGTGAGCTTAAGATGGAGTCACAAGGGGCAGGACCAACTAGTTGAACACAAATTGTCCAAGGAGAGGCTCAGGAGCAAAGAGGGTTTGTAAGCAGGTCAGGAAGGTCTGGCAAGACATCAGCAGATAAATACAAAGCAGACAAAAGCAGATGTCTTCATTGCATTGAAAAAGGGTGAAATATTGCCAATATTTTGTCTCGTTCTGCTCAGGATTCAGACAGATGTGCAGCAACCCATAGCAGCATGTTCACCAGCAATTTGGACTTGTATTCACTGAGGTTGATGCTGTCAACCAAAAGGAGACAGTGCCCAGTGGGTTTTCATTCTAGTCCTGCTGAAGCTGGAAATGGAAACAGCTCTGATGGGCTGCAGCATATACCCCATACCTGAGGACCTCTCGTCATCAAAAGTGGAAAAGGAAAATGGGTCTTCACTATTCTTTTGTGAAACTGCAGGTTCATTTCATGGAGCTGCTTGAGGTGGCTTTGTTGCTTGCTTTATTCTAAGTGCTCCACCACAGATTGAAGCGCATCTGAACCCAGTAGCAAATCCTTGAAATTAAAGTGGAAAAGTAGAAACATTTTTTTTTGCCCAGCTAACTGGGTAAACATCTATTCACCAGAATTAATCTATGTAATGGCAGAAAGTAATGCCATTTCAGAAGTACTTTCAGCTGTTCAATTCTTTGGATTTGAGTGTTGGGGGTTTTGTTGTTTTGTTGTTGTGTTTGCAGGTTTATTTTGTGTGTGATTTGTTTGTGGTTTGTGTTTGAGGTTTTTTATTTTGTTTGGTTTGTGTGTGTGTGTTTGTTTTTTCTGTTCTGCTCTTCAGGAGGTGCTTTCACATGCTTCCGTGATATTTACCTTTTTGTGCTTCAAATTTGTTTCAGCATTTTCTATTTGAATGATGCAACGCATGTACTTTAACACGCTCAAGGTAATACCTCTTCACAAAGAAATACAACACTATTCAAATGAGCTTTTTTGATTAAAGAGCACATTCAATTTTCAGCTTCGTCTTTTGGGCCCACTTTTCATCTTATAGACTAGATTAGCTCTCAGAAGTCTGGTTGCAACAGAACAATACATCAGCTTCTTTTCTCCAACAGCATGGCTGTAAGCATGGATGCTTCGTATTTGCCTATTTTCACCGTTTTCTTTAATGTGAAGAGAGAAAAAGTGAACACCTTCCATGGTCCATATTTTTAAAATGTCAAGAGCGGTTAGAAGAAGTACCCACTTCAGCATAAGTACGTACAAGGTCTGGAAAAAAAAAAGCCTTCAAGTTAATGTGTACAAAATCTGGTAGCAATCTAAAATTTTACAAACCATCTTACAGCAGACTCAAATGGCCTTTAAAGTACTCTAGGGGTCTTGACATTATTGCACTTGTTGTCAGAGAAAGACATGACATCTCTCAAAGCAGAATCTACATAATGCTTCCGAAAGGGTGGAAGGGCAGACAGCATTTCTTCTGGAAAGAGACAAAACTGCCTCACAATCTTCCTCCAATGGGTTGCTAGTATGACACAGGGCTAAATGCCAAAAAGTTTAAATCACTATGATTTTTGTAGAACTTTATACTTCCTTTTTATGGCTCTGTGAGAGAGAGAGACAATCTTGCTTTGAATGGCTGGGCTATTTGTGTCTATAAAGCACTTGACAATCTCATGGGAAATTTTACGGCGATGCGAGGGTAGATGTGCTCAGAAATATGAGCTTTTTCCCCACTGAGCACAGTCTTTTCAAGACCAGCAAGCACCATCTACATTGCACTGTAGAACGTGTTAGAAAAAAATCACTGGCAAAATGCATAGGCCTTGATTCTCACACCCTGAAGACAAAATCATGGCCTGTGCACTTCATCTGAAAAGTACCTGTTTAACTTGGGGCCAGACTGTGAGCTGCTTACTCACCATAGGAAGTCTCACTTAGGTTGGTGAATAAATGTTTCTAAAAGGGATCGAAGATGTGCAGATTATTGCTCTGTACTCTGGTTTGGACCTTTTTCCACCTAGTCAGTACAAGTGGATCTTCTTCTCTTGTATCTGACTATTAGGTATCATTTAAACCTTGTACCTTCACAAATATGAGCAAATTCTCTGGCTTTCCATTAGCTTGGAGGCACATACAGTGCTGTCAGCCTCACCGATTTTCTTCATTGTTCTAGGGACCCAAACCCACCAGCAAATACGAGAGACACACAAAGTACTACCTGCATGTCTTCCCTTTCAGTTCTGACTTGTGTTAAATCACTTTCCTGTCAGCTCTGAGACTTCAATTCACATGAGTGTTGTGTAAGACCATGCATTTCAAAATATGGTGGTTGTCAACCAAAAGAAAGAAAGCGTAACATCTTCTGATGAAATGAAGGGCCACTACAATGATGCCAGAGGGTTTGGCAGCTGTGGGACACTCCGAAGTTTTAGGAGACTTACTGATCAACACTGTGGCAATGAAAAGGCAATCAATGAAGCTTGGAGTGAGGAGCCTGGAAACCTTCAGTTCTAACACTGGAACTCTCTTATGCCTTGAGAAAAAGTCCTAAATGTTTTCTATAGGCCATTCATTAGTGCTAGCAGACTATCCAGTACCAACTCATCATGCATTACATCCTTCAGGGAAATGGCAAGGTAGATACTTAAGCAGGACATTCTTAGCACTGGGGAAAAGTGTGTTATGGTGATTTTGTTCTGTTACTGATACCGTAAGGCTAGGAACCAAGGCTCTGAAACAGCCTTTAAGATTCGTAGTCTAAAGAGTACCAAAGAGACTTAGGCTCCCAGACACCTCATAAATCTGGACCGTGAATACTGTTTCCTTTCTCTTCTGGGATGATTTAATCATTTCAAACAGCAGAAGAGAGAATAATGAATAACAATGTGGGACTAATCAGGTTTATGCACAGTGTTATCTTAGAAATGGCAATGCTAAAGAGCCATTCCTCAAATTCTAGTGGCAACAGCTTCCACGCAGGGGAATACTGGGAATGGCAGACAAGCGCATACTAAAGTAAAGCTGGATGAGGAGCAGCTCTGTTGCAAAGGACCTGGGGCTGTTGGTAGACAGCAATCTGAACATGAGCCAGCTGTGTGCCTGGCAGCAGTGGCAGCATCCCAGGCTGTATTGATAGGAACATAGCCAGTAGACTGAGGGAGGTGTTTATCCTCCCCAGATCAGACTCATTAGCCCATTATCTAGAATATTGCATCCAATTCTCGTTCCTCCAATGTGGGAATGACACTGATAAACTAGAGCAAGTTTAGGAGATGTCACCAAGGTATTTGGAGCTGGAGCACTTGCCGTGTGAAGACAGGCTGAGAGAACTTTTCTGGTTTCACTTGGAAAGGAGAAGGCTTCAGGGTCCTCGTAGCAGCCTCCGCAGCACGCAGGAGGAGGTTACCCCATGGTCCACCCTGTGCTCTGACTCCACAGCAGACACTGCTCTACAAAGAACTTTGGACTAGAGACCTCCAGAGGTCCTGAAAGGACTGCCTTTCAAGCCTATGGTCCTATTTCTTTACAGGTTACTTGTTGCTTCATTTCTTTGTCTTCCTTCCTCATGTTTGTGTTTAACCTCATGTATGTTTTTCATTTGTTTTTTTCTGTTCATTTACATATACAAAGTTAATTTTGTCCCTTTTCACTTCCAGTCCCTAGGACTTCTTTGTTTGTCTTCCTAACAGGTTATTGTTTCAAGGTCGTTAGGTCTTCTTCTCCTCCATTTTATTTCCCTTCTTTGTCCTGCCAGCCATCATCGAGCTTTTCTTGTTCCAAGCAACATTACTCATTGGCCATTGATCTTTAAATAGAATTGAAAAAAATAAAATCAAGCTTTTTAGTTCTGTTTTCCCTACCTAATATATTTCTGATGTAATGTCAGAGTCAATATTACTGCCTATTTAAATACAGCTTGCTGTGTTGAGAGAAAAACAACTTGACTCAGACCTAAGTCATTTCTCTCTGATGCAGAAGTTTGTTTTATTAAAGGTATTGTAGAATATGTTTGTCGATAAGAGATAGGTTCAGCATTTAGTACAATCAGAGCAAATCAATAGAGTTCTGGCTCAGCTCAGATCTAACTGAGGATCAAAGTTTGCAAATGAATAGATAATGAAGGTGTCTTGGCTACGCAAAATATCTGCAAGTTTGGATGCTAAACTGGTCTCCCAGTAGAGAGAGGTGGACTAAGCCAAATTCGTACAGCCACTGTAAAACTAGTATTGGGGAAGAATGAAGAGAGATGCACTGCAGCAGCTGTGGCCTCACTGGGCCATGGTATAAGGAAATGTCCAAACAGCATTTTTTTGCATCTGAAGAGGTCACAGCCTTCGTTCCTGTGTCTGTTTGCAGGCGTCTGTGTGGGAAGAAGTTCCTATGCCTCACATCCATCTTCATTTGCAGCGAGAGGAATAAGGCTCCCAAATCAGCAAACTCATCTGAATCCTGGTGGATACAAACTGACCTACTAAAGCCTCTGAATCCAAAATTGCCAGGTCATAGGGGTGCTCAGGCCACCTACCCCCACACCCCAGTCCTGCACAGGAGAGCTCTTGTCATTGCATGGGGACTGTTCCTTGTTCTGCTCCTAAGCTCTAGAGGGCATGGATGGGTTATTTTACCTTAGTTTGCAGTTCTGCTTGGGGTAATTTCACTACTTAGTGGGATGCAAAGCACAAAAATGTCTTTGAGGTGTACGCCACAATTTGCTACAAGCTTTTCTATAAGTTGATCCAGTTTGCTTTTCATATCTAAGACGTATTTGGTTATTTGAAAACTATGGTAAATCATCCCTCTGACATGTATCTTTTTCATCACAGTTGTGTCTAGAGTTTTCTTTCTCTCTCTAACCTTGTAGCAGGAGACATTCAAAAGAACAGTACCATCCCTTGTTGCATTTAACTAAACCAAGATATGACTCTTGGGAACAGTCTAATGGGGAAACAAGCAGGAAGAAATCGTTATCTGCCAGCGTATTAATGTTCCAAATTATGCACATCCTTCTTCATAAAGATGGTTTCATTAATTCCAAGTCAAATAATATCGATCCTCAATGTGACATAAAGACAGGGGATCACTGTAATCCAACTTACAAAGCAATCTGAATAGCAGCTGAGGCAGGAGGGAATTGAAACTCTTGACAAGTGTTTTTGCCAAAGAGTCACCCTTATGAGCAGTAGAATAATACTTTTACTGGAACCAAGAAAGTTTAAACATGCATATATAATTTAAACAAGCTTTTTCTGAAACTGGAAGAACAAGAAGAAATGCTGTCTAACTTTCACTTTCTTAAATTGCACTATTATTATTATGTAAGCAGCTCTTAAAAAACTGTTTCACAGAGTATAATACATCACTGCATTTCTGTTGGAGATAGAGAGTGTATATGGTTTTCCAACAGGAGTAAAACTTTTCAAATAAACTTTATTATTCTTACAGCAAGGTTACCTCCACACCAACCCTTAAAGAATGAAGCGTTCAGAAAAGGGATTCTCTTAGCTTTGAAAAGCTCATCAGCTTTGTATAGGATATGTGCTGTACAAACACCATGTGTCCCATGTATTGTTTTCATTGACGGATACGCTTCTCCTGTAAGAAATTGCTAAGTTCTACCACCTCCAGTAATACAAAGTATCACTGCCTTTATTTGAATAAATTAAGACTTGTCATTGTGATTCCTTCAGTCTCATCAGTGCGTATGTCTGATACCTTTGCAGGCACTCGGCAGACTCTATAATAATGGATGTTTGTTTGTTTTGTTCTTTTCCAGGGGACAAAAATACTTGCACAAATCTCAAGGTGCAGAACAGAAGCCAAATATATGTGAGCTGAAAAATAGTACTGATGAGTCATGTCAGGGAAACTAGTTAAGTCTCTTTTGGGTCAGACAATCAAGTGAGTTGAGCTCTCCTGAGAAACATATCCACCACAAGGAGAGGAAGAAACTGCAGTGGAGTATCAACACTGTGATAAGATACAGAAAGCCATAGAGAGATGCTGAATAATGTGATTTTTCCTGCGTAAATCTGAGTCCTGTAGTACCAGATCCCTCCTGACTCAGACACTCTGACTCATTCTGCACCATGCTTGCGATTTCAGTACATTCTCTACCATGACAATCCTTTCGTCTTTCCCCAGGTAAATCCAAGTCACTTTGTCGTGATGGACACATTCAGTATGAGAAGAATTTCTGCATCAGAGTTGGTTTTCAGCTCTTTTCACTGCTACCCTACATGTCAAGCCTGAATCGTGTCCCCACCTGCCACCCACTGCCTCTTCAAAGCATGAACATACACACAAACAACACAAAAACATTTACTAAAAAGGGAAGGACATAATTCCCACTAATTTCCAGAATCAACACCAGCAAAGCGATCCATGCTGAAAGCCATGTCAAGAGGTACATCCACCCTGCTATGTAAGAGAGGGCAAGGGAGTGATTTTTAGCATGGGACTGTCCTAACTGTTCAGCTGCTGCCTGGCTTTCTGGCCCTGTTTTCATCTGTCCCAACAGCTCCTCGAAGATGAAGCCTGTACAAGACTCCCTCTCAAGACTGGTTGGTATCAGAGGATGGATAAGGCTGCACAAAATTTGGGTCTTAATTAATCTCAACTGTTTAACAAGCTTGCTGTTAAACCTTTATTACCCGCTTTCCCTCTGCAGACAATAGCAAAAATAAGCTACTCCATTTCATCTCTTACCGTGTGCTGTGGTTTAGGACGAGTCACTTTCTGGAGGTTCCTCTTTCCATTATTGACTAAAGTGGGAGCCTGAAAATTCTACCTAGACTCATTAGGCAAAATGGGTTCCGCTCTTGAAATAGTTTGTTACTGCACTAGCTGTGTAGGTTGCCATCTGCTCCAGGCAGAGAGGTGCCCCCTTGGCATTTTGTACTGTAGTCATGAAATCCACTTCTCAGGTGTGTTGATTGATATCCTGGGGACTTCAAATATCACGCACAGCCACAGAAAAGCTATCTGTGAAGAGCCTAGATAATTGCAAAATGACTCACAATAAAGCATGGAAAACCTACTGCAGATCCTGTTATAGTGCACCTCGGTCCTCTAGCCCGGAGCGAGAGAAAATACACAATATATCTATGCATTTGATGGAATGTTGAATGTTATGCTGAATATACTTAGAAAAACAAGGATTCACATTCCAGCTACTGCAGTGAACCAAACAAGTCTTTCAAAGGAGAAAAGAAAATGTCAAATCCATGTTCTATAATTATAAATCAGTAATTTATAACGGGAGTGGGGCTATATTTTTCCAGCAATTGTGTTAACATATTTAGTCTAGTCTTAACATTTCTGCCTACCGGCTCTATCTTTTATTTGCATCCTCTTCTTTTCATCCCTATGGGACAGAGATACTTGGTACTGCTGTGTTCTCAAATAATTAAAATGGTGAGTTTGAACCTGCAATTCTCAGAGCAGTGTGGCTCTGCAGCAGTCTGAAGGCTCGATGAAAGAAGTAGGGAAAGCCAGCTCAGGCTGGATAGCAGTCCCCTCACAGAATTTCTAAAGGATTTTCCACCTACCTTCGGTATCTACAAATTGGAGAAAGAGTGAAACCACTGAAACAACAGAATCTGATGGCTGCAAATGCGAATTAGAAATGAAAGGCGGGGTTGTAATTGCTGAAGATAAAAATTAGTGGACCTGCTTGTCAAGCATTATGGCAAACCCAAAGCCTCTTCAAGCCCTTCTAATGAAGTAGGGTGTCTTTCTAAGGGTATGTGTACAGAAAGCATTGCAGCACCTCCTTGCAAACTCTGAGTAACATCCCATGCAGGGCTGCTCAGAGATGTCAGCTCAAGTCCTGGATGCCATGTGGACATGTCAGTGCAGTATTGTGCCTCAGCTAATCAACAAAATTAATTAGCGTGGCACACCATGGCATCGACCCAGCTATTAACATATTACTTCCAGTTCCACAACCAGAGGAGGCTGAATAAAGAATCTCCTTGTCTCAACTCATAGATATAAACATATATAAAAAAAATCTTGGTTTGCATTTATAAAATTCTGCATTCTGGATGAGTGAGTATTCAAATTAGACCATCATAATGGCCCATAGTTCTTCAAAGTATATCCCTCTGTAAGCATGACCAGTGGAGGATTTATCCGTTTGTTATACTCCGGATTACCTCCACCATTCTCTGGCTCTTTTGATGTGTCAAATTTTCTCAAAAATCCAAAATTATTCACCATTTACTGACCTAATATATAGTCACTAATGGATGCTCTTACAAGACGTTTGAGAAACATGAAGGCACTTGAACTTACCTCTTCAATGTGCACTTCACTGCCCTTAATGGAACACAGGAATATGCTGTAGCAGGTTGCATTAGCAGAGGGACAGACTCCACAATGCAAATGTGGTACAAGAGATACCACCAGCATGAGGGCATAGTCAGTGCCTAAGGAGATAATGTCCACTAGCAGTGGAATGTAACATGCCCCAAAACCTTGTCTCAGTTAGTGTTTCCAAATATTACACTGCATTATGTGGTGTGCATTACATTAATATAAGTATCACATTACATTAATTACATTACTATCACATAAAACTACACAATTCCAAGGTCAGCATGCAGCACACCACCTTCCTTTGAGTTTATTACAGCAAGCACCAATGAAGAGTGCTTTAAAATGAAAAATACCAAATGCTTTAATACTATATTCTAAAGGAAAATCTCTTTTTATTTTCTGTCTCTGTTGTAAAAATAAAATATTTCCAGTCACACAGAGCCAGAGCTAGTCTTTGGTTAGATATACTTTCCTATCCTTATTGAGACAGATATCATAAAGAATAACGAATAAAGCTTCAAGAAATGAGCTGAAATGTATTTTCCACCCTCTTTGCCCTCCCCATCTACCACTTAATTGTGGCCATAGTGTCATGGTTCCAGGGATGACCTGCTAGACAAATAGACCTGGTTTTCTTCTGTGCTTCTATTCCTGCAGCTTGTCAGCACCTGACCCCAGCAGGATCAGAAAGGATGGAGGATGGAGAACAAGTGGAAATAGACACAAGTGAGCCTGGCACATCCATGTTCTCAAGCCACCTGATGTGTTTCTACAGCCCATTGCTTTCCTCTCATAGACGTCATGATGGGTATGGCTGCCCTGTTGGCTTTTTAGTAAATAACTCAGTCCATTTTTGTTTTCTATAAGATTGAGTTCAAGCTGAACAGACTTCAAGTTTCATTATCAGTTTCTTTAAAAGGGCTAGTGTGTAAGAAGAAACATGAAGATCACTTTGGCAGCTAGTTTAGAAGTGTTTACTCACCCAAGTTATGATGCTGTATAGAGAGTGGTGGAACTTAGGCGGGGGGAAAGGAAAAATGGAAAGAAATGAAATATTGTTGAGAGTTTAAGGGGAAAAAACAACCTGAAAGTTAAGTAGACATACAGAAAGCGCTTAGTCCTGCACAAATTCTCGAATACTTAGAATCATAGAATCATTTTGGTTGGAAGAGACCTTTAAGATCATCGAGTCCAACCAGAAGCTAACTTTGGCACTAAACCACATCCCTAAGAACCTTGTCTATGCATCTTTTAAACACCTCCAGGGATGGTGACTCCACCACTTTCACTTTTCTTCTACTGTTCTCTGAAACAGTCAATAATGGTCTCGACCAGGCATCCTACTAATGATTCCTGTTTCTACCTCTTACAGCAAGACTAGCTCAAAATCAAATTTACATTTTTTCAACCTGGTTAAAATGCAAAGAATCTCTTTAAGGAAATCCTTAATGAAGATAAAAATAGGTCAAAAGAGCACATATTGCTCACCAATCCAATAAAACCTTTCAATCTGATGAATGAAATACCTCTGCGCAATGCTAAAATATATGAGCATACATGAGTCTCCATCTTTCTGATGGAGGGAGTTCACGTGCAAGATAATTTCAGCAGATCCAAAAGTCATCACAAGAGACATGCTTCTGTCATTGTTACGATACCTACTATGCCTCTAACATCTTAAATGAATGTACAGTAAGTCCTCAGGCTCCACACATCAAACATGCCTCTGTGGGACCAAACTTTTGTTCTTTACCTCCTGCTGCTATTTTAGGAGGCAGTCTGTGCTTATTACAATATTTTTTCTTGCAAGGTGATTGAACCACTACTAAACCAGAAGAAGTTAAAGAAAGAGTAAAGAAGACATGATCTAAGACGTCCTTGATTCTTTGGAGTCAGAAAGCAGGTTTCGCGTGGGATCAGTTTATTGTCTAGCCATTTATAGTGGAGTAGTTTGCATCTTCCTTGGAAAACTTGATTTTTTCAAGATTTTGGAGGACATGGCAGCCAGAAGGGCGGTTCGTCTGCTCCTGCATGTTTAAAAATATGCAGTCTTAAGTTAGCAGCCACAGAGACTCAGTTAAAGGGCCAAACAGAGAAAATAAGGTGGTTCTTCACACACAGATAGTAGACCCAAGGAGCTCCTTACCAAAGGATGTTAGGGATGTAAAAAGTCTACATGGCTTCAAGGAGTGGCAGGTACTCAAAAGTGAGAGCTAGTGAGGGTTACTGGGCACACAAATTGCATATCGAGTCAACGATGTCCCCAAAACTAGCCCTCAGCTTTTGCACCTCTTCTATTCCAAATGGCTAAACTTTTTCTAATCTCAGAAGATGACATCCATGCACTTCAAAGCCTTTTTGTTGTCTAGAAATTCTGTATGAAATCAAGTATTCATAAGGAGCTGAATGATCTATTTTGACACAGCCATCATCCACATAGGATACATTTTTTTTGGCTCAGAAAGTGTTTGCAGAATGATCGTCATTCAGGAAGAAATAAGAGTTTATAAAAATTCATGTAAATTTAGTCCCAGAGGCAATAAATGTGTCTTTGGAATTAATACGGTCTTCAGAAAGATTCCCAAACCAAGACTAGCTGAGAATATGGAATCAGATTCCAGCATAACAGGAAAGTGGGAAAATATTTTTATATCAATAAGAAGAGCAATTAAAATCCTTTGCCAGATTTCAGGAGAAAAAAAGAAGTGTTTAAAAAAAGGCTGAAATATTATTGTAGCCTAATTCTACATGAATGACTACAAAAATGGGTTGTCTTTCTACCAAACTGTTTCCAAGTACTTGCTGCCATAGACAACAGAACATAACAATCTGAAAAATAAAATCATGCCAGATTTTTTTTTTTGCTTGTGTCTCATAACTGGATGTAGCATCAATATAATTTTGTAAAAGATTTTTGGACTGAGTTTGGGGGTTGTTTTCTTTTGGGGTTTTTTTTTTTTTTGGTCTGCTTTCCCATCCTCTGACAAATACAAACATCTTGCAGTTTGTCTCACATCCTATATTTCAGATTCCCAGCTCTCTAACTCCCACATTTCTGATTCTGTAAATGCATCTGCTACAGGAGCTGATACAAGTAGCTGTAACCTCTTCTCTTACTCTATAATCTAATGCACTTAGTGAGCCAATGAATATGTGTGAAAGGAGGGGCTTTCTGGCTAAGGGACTTCTTGCAGGGGAACAGCTGTTAGAACAGCAAAACCTCAACCGAAGCCAGGCACACACATCTCTCAGTGGCTTTCTGCATCCAGGTCTGGCAAGCCAATTCCCTCCTCTCTTTCTCTCGCTGCAAAAAGTGGGAAAACTAGCACAGAGAAACTTAAAGACGACGTGATCTCAATTGTGAAACATTTCAGAAGATCCAGTGATGGCCTGGATCAGCAATATCTCCTGGTTTTATCACTTTGCTCTCCATGAAGAACGTTTCAGGAGGTACTTGAACAGCACTGAGGATTACTTAGCCTTCCTATGTGGGCCCAGACGGAGCCATCTGTTCTTGCCTATGGCTTTGGTGTACACCCTCATCTTTGTTGTTGGGGTGGTAGGTAACTTCTTAGTTTGCCTAGTAATCCTCAAGCATCGGAACATGAAGACCCCGACCAATTACTATCTCTTCAGCCTTGCCATCTCAGACCTACTCGTGCTGCTTTTTGGGATGCCACTGGAAGTCTATGAGATGTGGAGCAACTACCCCTTCTTGTTTGGGCCCATTGGCTGCTATTTCAAGACGGCGCTCTTTGAGACGGTGTGTTTTGCCTCCATCCTCAGCGTGACCACAGTCAGCGTGGAGAGGTACATCGCTGTCCTCCATCCTTTCCGTGCCAAGCTGAAGAGTACTCGCAAGCGTGCGCTGAGGACCATCGTTGTGCTCTGGGTCCTCTCTGTCCTCTTTGCCCTCCCCAACACGGGCACCCACGGTATCATGCTGCAGTATTTCCCCAATGGCACCCTGGTCCCCGGCTCTGCTACCTGCACTGTAGTCATGCCCATGTGGATCTACAACTGCATTGTCCAGATTACTTCTTTTCTTTTTTATGTGCTGCCTATGGGGGTAATAAGTGTGCTGTACTATCTGATGGGGCTAAGAGTAAGTCCTACTCCAAGTATTCTCAGTGTTTCCTTGGCTCATTCTTGTGTGTTTGTGTCTGTATGTGTCTTTTAAGTGATTTCACCTTTTTCTTGCCCATCTGTTCCCCCTCCCCACCCCCCCCCAAAAAAAATGTATTTTAAAACCCTGAAAACAGTGGATCCAACTCTTTCTTTGGTGCAATCCCATTCTCAAATGAACATAGCTATGTTGGAGAATAATTTACCCCAATCTTTTTTAAAAACTTACCATCACTGCTGCTCACATTTGAATGTTACTTAAACATCCAAGTCTGTAGATTGATTTCAGCCTCTCAGAGATTTGCACCTTTGCAGTGGGAACTAGAAGAACACAGACCAAAAGGAAAACATGAAAAGAACAAAAAGGAATAGGCTAGTGATTGAATCATGTGAATTTGTTATCCCTCTTCTTGTGACTGTGGAAATTCCATCACATTACTTTATTTTTCTCCTTCCCTAGAGACAGTGATAATATTTGGTTGTTAAAACTCACAAAGCTGTCATAAACTGAAGTGCTGCAGCTAGTAGATTCAGCAATCGTTTCTTTATATAATTATGACACAATTTCACCATTGATTAAGGCTACCTTAGAGCTCATATTCTATGTTCAGAAAGTGAGACTAATTTTATCAAGTATTCATCATTTAAAAACACAGATAAAACAATCTGTATCACAGTATCACAAAGCTATGTATCACAACAACAAAATGCACTGCTAATCATAGCTAGTCAATGACTTTTTTCTTCTCATACATTACATATATTTAGAAAATATAAATCATATCTCATTGCACTGAATATAATTTAAAGTTTTAAAAGATGTGTCTGATCATATAGCAAGAAAGGGGTGAAATATGCTACTAGAGACAACTTACCAAATAATGTGGAAGAAATTCCACCCAGTGTGTGCTGGTGTCTATATCATTTTGTTGTGCTGGCTGAATTTTACTGGCATCTGAAACTCTTCTCCTTACCCAGGAAAAACCGCAAGGATTAACTGCTGGTAATCCGTAGTACACAGCAGATCTTTGAAGCAATGAATGAGTTAAATTATTCCCACTGCCCAGTGGCTGTTGTGAGGTCTTCACATAGTTTCATTGAAAATTTTACAAAATAAGACCTGAAGTGAGGGAAAAGTGCTGAAAATACAGCTGTTAGCAAAAGAGAAATCCCCAAACTAATAAAAAGAAGTCTTGAAGACTGCAATAACTTCTGTTTGTGGTAGGAGATATTCCTAATCCCCATCCCAAAAGAGAAGCTAGGTACCAGATGAGGGCTGCTCCCCCAGGACTTCTGTGTATTCACAGATTTGTTCAAGCTGTCTTTCCTAAGGGCTGCAGTGTTCATTGTTTATGCCTCTGCTTTTCTGTATATTCAACTCAGACTTCCAAATTTTAAACACCACCTATCTTGGGTGTATCTGCATTGCACTCCAAAACAGTGCTAGGCAAGATAATTTCAATTTTTCGACAGAAATTATATAAGAATGGTGTGTATATATATAATTTTTCAAGAGAAATCAGTTTTTATCTACTCACAGAAGATGAAATCTGTGAAGCTTCAGCAACACTCCAAAGTCTCCTGAGTATCGTGTATTGCTCATAGACTCAGAGTTGATCCACAGGTAGTACGTAAGCTCAGATTCAGCAGAGAGTTTTCCAAGTCCAGGCTTTGTGGAAGGGGCATTTTCTCACCAAAGTTTCTACCTCAAGCTTTGCCAGTGCCCGCAAGAGCCTCAAGATGCAATACAGAAGGGAAAATGTGCAACATGTTAAGCAGCTGTGAGAAGGTAGCAAACATGGGTCACATGGTAGCTGAGTTAATTTTTATTTTATTATTATTAAATTTTATTCCTTGCAAAAATGTATTGAGGACAGAGCTGTCAGGTTAATTACCTCATGACCGATTACCTCATGATCTACTTCGATATAGTTTTAAGGCTTGATGGTTTAATACTACAATGTTACAGTCAATAGATAGTCCCAGCATTAGCGTAAAGAAGAAGAAACTAATGATTACGCTGTAATCTCATCAGATTTGATTGTGGAAACTTCCTGCTGCCTCTTTCGTTAGTTTCTCATCACAGGTGCCTTTAGGACCAATCCCTATATAAGCCAGGCTCTTTAAACGCAGTTCAGCTGTTGAGCTACTGGTTGCAACCAATAGCCGAAAAAGTGAGGAGGAAGAGGAGAGGGAGAAAATGAGAACATGGGGAAATGGCTGCTTGGAGAAGCTAAACTCTGCAGCGGTGATGAAGATGAGGTGGCATCTCTTGGGAAGAAGTCTGCATTGCAGCAGGATTCAGTGCAGGGGCTCTGTGTGTTCCCTTCAAACTGATCTCTAAAAAGACACAGGGACAGGTGATGGTTGTTTAAAATCTCTGGCTGTTTAAAAGTCAGATTCTGTATAACTATGCTTTTTGACAGTGAATGAAGAGAGTGGAGAGTCTAGAGACCCTTTTATCCCACCTACTTCAGACATTTATGAGGGGATGTAGCCGATCAAATGCGACTAGATTGACCTCATCTAGGATGATTCTTCTGTTAAAGAGTCCAGCACATCTTCTAGTGTCACTTCCCCTCAGTAACACGTTGGACACACTGGTAATTTTGATTTCAACTATCTTTGAGTCAAGACAACATATTCTTGCCAATTTACAGCTTGTCCAGATTTTCTCATAAAAATCCATTTCAACCCCTTAAATGCCCGTTGTTAAAACCAGAATTGCCTGGGGACAGTTGATTGCCTTTGGCTGATTTCTGCAGAGCCCAGCACACTCCTAGAAGGGTCTGTCCTCTTTTTATGGAGGTTGTCCTGCAAACCTTGCACCCTCTAACGAGCGAAGAGTGTACCCAGGCTACAGTTCAGCAGATGGGTGACGACTGCTTCAGCCAAATCACTCAAGCAGACAGAACTGCGTGCTTTAGCACAAGTCATGTGGTTTTTAAATACCATTTTTTCCTCTAGCTGGAAAGAAAGTTTGATCGCCACTCATGTCAGGCCAAGGAGCTTACAGAAACAGTTCTGCTTTTACTGAGTGGCCTCACTAGGTTTGCTTGGGGATAGGTGAGGCCTGATTTCACTCTGCCTTTTGAATTCTAGTATGAAATGCTGTAGCTAATAAAGATATGGGGGGGAAATCCAATTTTCAGCTCCTTTCTCCAGATGCTTTTAATTCTCTTGCAGTAAATGGGTAACATTCATCTCCGGGCAACCCTACATAGCCTCATACATTCACAGTGATATAAAAGTAACCGCTGCCTTGGCTGGGGTTCGCCCTCTGTCAAACCATTGGCATGAACTCACGTTAAAACTTTTGACATGGACTTCTTTTTTTTTTTCTTTCTTCTTTGTCATAACTCATTTTTAAATTAAATTACAACTGCCGAGTTATTCTTACTAGTTACGCCTCCATCTATTATCACTTGAGGCTAAAGAGGAGCCTTATAACATCATCAGAATGACAGGAGGAAGGTGAAAAATAAAGATACATGTATGTCTGGTTTATTACAGCATCAGAGCACTGTATTTTCTGAGGTTTTGGAATATGCCTGGAATAGATTATTGTTGAGACTGAAAACCACTGAAGGGAAACTAGAGATTTTAATCAATCTGAGCAGACGTTTATCACTAGATGTGTTTCAAATCAACGGAGTCTCTTCCTTAAGTGACTGTGGGTATGACTAAAGGTTACAGAGGGAATAATGTAAAACATGAGGCTGAATTGCACGGTAATTGAATATAATTCGATTTACATGTGTTTCCCTTTTATGGCTTTTATGAATAAATAGAACATTGAAAGAAGGTCTCATTTGATCATCCTTACAGAAAAGTATTGTTAATCAAAAATCAGGAAGCGAAGTCACAGTGTAAAAGGCGAAAGAAAATGGCATAACTATCATGTTTTCACAAGATTTTTACAGATCTAGGTTGATTTCTATCTTTTCCCTCATTCTTAATATTCTTTCCCATGTAATTAAAAGTTTTCTTTCTAGTTTCAGTTGAAAAAAGCATCACTCCAAATCTGCTAATCAGAAGTTCCCACTTGAGGACGCTGGATCCAATTATGAACTCTCCATAGATGATTTGTTTTATAATCTAAGCAATTGTCCTCATTATCTAGCTCTGGTCTTTTCACCACCAAAGCACCAGTGCTGTCATCATAAGCATATTGGGGAAGCATTTCACAGAAGGATCAGATTATTATTCTTTATGTCCATTTTTTAGAAGCCCAGGAAAAACTACTGGAGAAGAATACTCACCTTGTTGTAACTGAGGTGTAGGTAGCTGTCTGCAAGTGAGCGTGTATGGGTTTTGTTCATTAGATGGGTTGAATATCAGTTAGTCCAAACATTCATGGCATGAAACAAACTCCCTTGAATTCTACAGGAATTTTTCTAGTGATTACAGCTGTGTTTCACTGGGGCCTCTCTAAGTATTTTTTGGATCATTGATTTCTGTTTAATTGTGGGGAACCCTTTTAGGAAAACAAAAACAAACAATATTTTGCCAGAAGAGAAGATAATGCCTAGCAAAATACCGTTGAAATTGAACACAAACTGTGAACCAAATACTAACTCATTGAGAAAGGACAAGTGGGGAACTGAAATACAAATTTGCTGTAAATGTGCAGTCTCAGACACACAAAATCTAAAGATTGTTATGAACCTGAAGCTTCAATGTTTCCCTAGCCTGAAACTGAAATTCAAATGTAGATTTTTTGTGAGTCCTGAGTTGCCCAAATTTTTGCCTTCTCAAACTACAGCTATCAAAATATCAAACAGGCTATGTCTGGTTGGGATGCCATCTCCTATCTAAGCTGTCCTTCGGTTTCTCTCCTTTTGCCAGTTGAAAGGAGATAAATCTTTGGAAGTGGAGGAAGTGGCTGTGAATGTTCAGAGACCATCCAGGAAATCAGTAACCAAGATGCTGTGTAAGTAATGAATCCTGTGTTTTATTTACTGTGGACAAGAGGGTGACCAGGTCCTGAAGAGTATCAAGAAAATGCACTGGATACAAGAGTTATGAGTAACTGTTACCAAAAAAAAGAGGAAAAAAAGGCTTGCTGCTGTTTTATCTGGACTTGCAGAGCATGGGAGTGAAACACCATGGCTGTCAAAAGATTAAGAAGGCAAATTTTCTTCCCCAGCACGAGAGGAGCTTGAGCAAAACTAGATGGCAGATGCTTGCATGCCACCTCTCTAATATGCCTCACTCAAACCTGGCTCTTGCAGCCCTCTAGAGAGAATCCCTCTTTTTCAGAGTGCAAATAGTCTATCTTGTACATTTTTAAAGGAGCATGTACTTCTGTTTTGCATCACACCATGAACCCTGCTTATGACCAGGAAGGTCCTGCCAAGCCACATACATCACCTACTTCTGACTTAACCACTAGGCAGATTTGCACATTGTACAGCATTCAGGAGAATTTGTGCTCCAATCACTCTGAAAGCACTCACATCACTTCTAATTTGGGGCTGTCTTTAAAGCAAAGATCACCTTGCTAGTGAGATGGTGTTTATACAGGAAATATAAATCACCTTCAATATTTCCTGCAACAACAACATTCTTTTAGGCAGCCTGAGTCACCATCTGAACTAGGAAATTGTACTTTGAAGTCAGCCTGATTTTCTGTGCCCCGTGACTGTGACCACAGGGATTCACGGGACCCAAGTCTGGAATGGCTTTGCAAGAGTCCTTACTAGAGCCAGCACAGGCCAAGTTGTACATCGAGGCAAAATCTTTTCCTTTCCTTCTGAGTGGTGCACCCAGAGAGACTTAATCATCAGTGCATGATTGCTATGGCCTTATCCTGCTATGTGATGTAAAAATAGTGTGCAGAGGAAATTAATTGCAAGGTACAATGGAGTCAGTGTGTGCCAGGGACCGCAGATGACTCCGGATGTCTCACTGGTGGTTTCTTCATTAGGCTCTGCACATGCCACAACATTCCCTGGCTGTTGCCTGCTCTGTTTGCATGTCATTTTTTTTGTGCATGCATTGAGTTATCCAACACAGAAATCAATGGAAAGTTTGTTCTATTAGCTGGTAATAGTAAGATAGAAAGGATGCCAAAGTTCTGAAACAATCAATAAAGTTCATGTATTTAGTCTTTCATCCAGCTTTCTGAACTATCTCTGCTCTGTGCAAGCTAATGAACCATATCCTTCCATAACTGACTTGTTTTTCTTCTCCCCTTTCTCCATGCTAGTTGTCCTCGTGATGGTTTTTGCTATCTGCTGGGCTCCATTCCATATAGATCGACTTTTCTTCAGCTTTGTTGTGGAATGGACTGAGCCTCTGGCTAATATATTCAACTTAATTCATGTGGTGTCAGGTAAAGTTTTCTCTTCCACTTGCACAGGGGCTGGCAAAAAAAGTATTTGTGAGTGGTTTACTTGAAAAATGTAGTCATTTATTTTGTAGGTGATGTGAGACATGCATGGAAAAGCTTCTTGGTGTTTGGTGGACAGTGATGAGAATTGTGCCTGAAGTAAAAACTGCATGTAAGTTTCTGCAGCTTTCAACATCTGGGCATGTTGTCCAATACAGTTGTTTGAATATTCATAAAGAAGGAAAAAAATAGGGTATCATGCATCATTACCAGCTGCTTTTCCTTCTTGGGAATGTTCAGAAATGAAGTCTGCTGTCGTTCGGCTGCTTTTAATGATACACCCAGCAGCAGGCATCACCCTCCAGATGGTCTCTCAGGCAAAAGGGAAACCTTACCAAATGGCAAGAGAAGAGATTTACATACTGCTCAGAACTGGGTGGTACAACCAAATGTTTATGGCCCTGCTGACCATAAAATGAAGGCTTTTTCAAAAAAGATCCTTATTTTCAGTCTGCCATGGGAAAACACTGAATGTGGCCATTAGGCAGCTCAGACAAAACCAATTTCGTGCAGTTGTCCTGGTGTGTTGTAAGAAATTAGCTCCCCTCGACTGGAAGTTATCCTCTGACAGCTCTGATGGGTGCACCAGCTGTGCAAATCCTGCTGTGGGGATGAGGGCTGTGCTGGAGGCAGGTCAGTACAGCTCAAGAGAGAGCTGGTTCCTAAACAGCTGGAGATAGTGAGCTCCAGTTAATAATCTCTCCCACTTTCCTTTCGCTGTGTGCTGCAATGCCTGAGCTAGCCTTGGCAAGACATCCCTCTGCCTGGATGGCAGCAGGCAGAGATGTGCTGTCACTGCCTCCACCCTGGCACCCATTTTAGGCAATGAAGAGATTTTCATTTTCTGAGATCATTTCACACACAAATTAGGTGTCTCTCTCCTTCACCTGCCCCTTGTTCTCCTAGGTATTTTCTTCTATCTGAGCTCTGCTGTGAACCCCATCATTTACAATCTGTTGTCCCAGCGCTTCAGGATGGCTTTCCTCAGTGTGATTTCTCCTTGCTGCAAGCATTGGGCCCCTACACATCCCTCTAGCAAGATCCTTGCCCAGCAGAGCATCTTCATGGTTGAGGACCACAATCTCATGGACTCTGCTGAAGACACAAGTCTCCCTGGCACCCACAGGACATCTGTCAGCAGTTCTCAGCTCTCCACTGGTCTGTGACTTTCCATGTTGTGATCCAGGTGAGACAGAAGTTAAAGAAAATTACTTTAAGAAACAGAAAGAGAAGACACCCTCCTAAAAGACTGATTTCAGCAAGAAGAGCTCACAGAGAGTGTTTTGAATGAAAGAATGAGGAGTCTGTAATTAGCTGTTGATTGAGAAGCATTGTATTACTCTTAAGCTAATAGAAGGGCTGGAAATCTCAGTTTACTGGCTGCAAGCTATGCCAGCAAAGAGCTGCTTTACATAAACAGGTCACACTCCCAATGTTACCAGCACAGGGAGACACAGCTTATCCAAGTCTTACTGAATGTATTTTGTGCACCAGCCTAAACGTCAGTTTTTACTTAGTCTGAAATGGGGCAACTTGCCACACAAGTCTACCCACTTCTAGCTTTAGGTAAACCAGCCTCACTTCTCTCTCCTATGACCTTCTCGAGGTGTGGCTGTTGGAAGCCTCTCCTGGCAACATAAGCAAATAGACATGAAGAAGAGCAGCTCTGAGCTGGGCCAGTAAACATCAGACACCAGCACCAGCAATAACTATTTCTGGACTAGAAAAAACAGGGAGCCAACAATTGTAAAATAAATGTAAAGCGAACTTTTGCTTTGAGCTAGGTGAAGATTCGGGTGGGCGGTGGTGATAAATGCCTTGAATCATTGTAAAAAAAATCTACTGTTTAGAGGGTTATTTTTAACGAGTCTCAAAGTCACCTCTGTATCTCCTCATATTATGTCTGACAATATCTACACAATATCTATTACCTGGGAAATAGCCATTGGCGGCGGGAGGGGCTCAGGATGTTCCTGGTGTGACTCCTTTGCTCAAAATACAGCTACTGAGGGATAACTGCTTAGGGAATGTGAAAAGTCTGCAGCCTTTGGAGGCTTGTCCTGTGCATCGGACAGTTTTATTTTTGCCCATCTGCCTGAACTGAGTCTGACCATGTGCAAATGGACTGTGATAGGTCTCTGCTATGTCCCATGTCCTGCAGTTTGCAAGAACTTCTTATAATTGCTTGAACTTAAGATACTTCTGCGAGTGAAGCCCTGTGGTCATAATTCAGCAGACTTCACACCTGCCCATACCAGGTGGATTACCAAAGTCAGAGATCTATGTGGGGTTAGCAACCACCAGGAAACAGCCTGGACAACATTCACAACACATGGAATTGGGACAAAACTGCAGGATCAGAGAAGCTGATACAAAGGCAATAGAAAAAGGAGTTTTGCAGTGATATTGCATCTATTGAATTCAGGTTTTGCCACGAACCACAATATAAGGTCTGAGAATCTTTTCTGCATTGCAGTAATGTGAACAGATCATGAAGGCAGTACACTTACATCCAAGCTGATGAGTTCCTGAGTTCTTTTCACTGCAAGGTCAGGACTCTTTAAGAGTTTTGTAAAGAGAAACCAGAGTGAATCCATTACACGACGGAGAATTTTACAAACCTCTGTGTCCCAAGTTTCAAAGCCTGTTTGTTGTGTTTCAGAGAAATGTCTCCCTTGTACATCGTGATGCAGGTCTAGGTTTAGCCACCATACTGGGCTCAGGCTTGGCACCCACTGCCACAGAAAATCACCCAGTGTGTGTCATCAAGGGGCTGGGACTTACATTGTCAGAGTACACAGAGTTATCATAATGAATAAGAACATTAGGTCTTCAAAGATGATACACCGTATGCATAAAGGCTTATTCCAGTCTGCTCACTGGGGATCCAGGTGACATTTCCCACCAAAGGAGGAAGGGGTTACCCTGCTACAATGGGCTCTTACCTTGTTTGCCCTAAAGTCTTCTGGTTTGCTTCTCCCTGTGGGACTCCTGGGTGAGGTGAGAGCTGAGGTCTCATGGCAGCTGGTGAGTCACCTTCTCGGGCAGAAGAAGGGGAATTTTAGCCCACGTTTTTTGTCAGACCCATTTTATCACCTGCGATCTTCAGAATCAAGGCATGGGGAAGGTAACACACACAAGGCCCTGGAGAGAAAAGGCAATTCCTGCTCCCTGGTGACACAGCTGAAATGCTTTGCCACCCCCAAGTGGACACTTGAGTTTTATCAGTGACATTTACATTTCTAATCATTATTTTGTATTACCACTTCTCCCTTCACCAAACATTACAGGGTGTTTTCCCTGTGGATTTGCCATGCTGGTTGTGCCTTACTGCTCCCACAAACGTCTGAGGACCTCCCGGGCAGAGGCTGTGCAGGATTTCCTCCTTCACCCTGTGCCTCACTTGTGCAGCTCCCTAACTGAGCCCAGGGTTTATCCTCCTTATCCCAGCATGTCTTCTCCACTGTCCTAGACACCCAGCCAAAGGAGTGGGGAGACAGTATAGTTTGATGTACTCACACATCCACCGTATGTTGAAGACATTTCTCTGCAAGATTTTGTGGCTCTTTGAATTCATCTTATGCATTTAGGACCAGACATCATCTTGTGTTAGTGCACAGAAAGCCGTCCATGAGTGATGCTGAGAACCATCCATGAGTGATGCCGCTCTCTTCTCCTCCCTTCATGGGAGAATTGCAACCTTGGCTGCAAAGCTCGGGGTTGTTAAATGCATCTCTGACTTGCAGATGAGCACACAGACCTGCAGTCAGGGCTGGGGTGTGAAGCTGTAAGGCGAAGGTTTTGTGTGATCTCAAATAAAATGGCCAAATTTTTGTTCCCTGGGCTTTGTGAAGAAGTGGTGAGGGAGAAAAAGCATGTCTGGATGGGGAAATTTTAGAAGAGAAATAGTGAGAAGCAAATGACCAGGAACTCACCTCCTGTTCTAAACATCTTTTTTTTTTTTTTTTTCCCCCTACTAAAAGCAGTTTTTAGCACATCTAATTTGGTATCAGTCAAAAGAAGTGACACTCATAACAAAAATTACTGGGATTTTTGGCCAAACACCCAAAGGAAAGATGAAAACATGTAGTCTTGCACAAAACCAAACCTTCTTTGAAAACGTTATTGGGGGAGATGTCAAAACTCTTTTAGATTCTGCTAAAAATAAAATAGATGTTGTGAAAAAAATGTGGCCTGGCTTGAGGTTGAGTGCTCTGAGTTGAACTCCCTGTGACAGCATCGCTCAGTTCCCCCTTGTTCCTGAGGGCACAGCACTAGAATGTAGTCGATGTCCACTGGAGGCTTTTCTTCCCGAAAGGTCAGTGCTTGAGTTATTTATCACTCTGCTCTGATATTTACCTGGCTGAATTCTAGAAGCTGGATCCAAACACGAAAATACTGGGAAGATGGATAGAGATATCATGAAAGCCAATGGTATTACCTTATTTGTACATCCAGCAGCTTTCATGGCCAAATGCTGAAAAATGTTGGCAACTGGCTGAGAAAAATTTCTCTTGCAAGGAAACAGAGAACAACTCACTTTTCCCCAAAGTGGTCTAGTGTGATAAAAATATATTTATTTTAAATCAAGTGTGACTTCCAATCAAGTGTGACTTCCCAGACAGAACTGTCTATTGATTTATTTCTCTGCTTCGGTTTCCCTCTGGGAAATGTGCAAGTGTATGAGCAGAAAGTGTGGAGTGCAGGGGCAACACTCCAGCACTATGAACAAAACATGGACAGTTTGAAATGTGTTGCAAAGAAGCACTTAAAAGCGAGAATTACTTGCATTGCCAATGAGTGATACTCAGATCTAATGCCAGGTTCAGTACTGGAAAAAACATCATGACAGCAAGTGGACAATTCTGTTAAGTTTATATGAAGAGTTTTTGGATACGGCTGTGTTTTGAAATGTTTAAATCATGGCTTACCAGTGAAACTAAATGTATACTTCAGCTGCAAAGCTGGTTGTATGTATCTGTGTGTAACATGAAAATAAATATACTAGAGACTCTCTTACTATATCTGGTCTATCCATCAGCAATACTTTTGCTTCTTGTTTCTCCCTCTGATTTCATATGAGTACCAGAAGATGGAGATTCCTGGGATTTTTTGCCAGCACCAAGTACAGGACACTAAAGACTTAACTACAAATCACAGTACTTCACAAAAAAAATATCCAGATTATTTCAGCTGGTATATATGCACTAATCCCAGTGTGGTTTGTTGCATCCAAGTTCTCTGCACAGCTGCTTCTTCAGGGGAGGAGGTTAAAAACTGGGCAGTGCTTTCTGTTACTGTCCAGACTTTGTGAAACCCTGAAAAGTTACAGCTGTTGTTTTTAAGGCAAGTTACCTTACATCCACTCAGTTTTAAAAGAAGGATTAATTTTAGGAGTATGGGAGCTGTTGGAATAATTTGCCTCCCACTAGGATAGCTAATTCATGAATGAAATACTGAAGTCTTTATTGTAAAAGCCCAAATAACATTTTTTTCATGCATCCTCATGTGTTAGGAAATGCAGCAAAGTTCCTTTCCAGAGGAACGGGCTTTTGCTTGCATTTTTGACTAGAAGTGGGTTTTCCAAAAGACCCTTAGACTCAGATGCCTACAACATGAAGAGTTCCACCAGAGGAAATCTGAATTCCTTTTATAGTCAAAGGAGGAAAAAAATGTTGTGCTAAAATCAATTTATCTGACCTATTTCAGTCATGTTCCTTAGGTGTTTTACAGGTAGGTTTTATGTATATCTTCTAAAGTTGCAAAACAAAGCTAGGCGGCTAGGTACAGGTCACCTTGAAATGCTGCATGTTCTTTGTTGCAGAGCAGGTGTGTTTGTCAGTCCCTACAATTTGTTTCACTTCTTTACAACCCAAGAGACCCCCTTAGAAATTACTCACTAGGAAAATCAGGCTCCAAATGAGGAAAACAAATGGCTAACAACTAACCACAAAACACTGGGAGAACAGCGTCCTCAAGGGCTCACCTACCATTTTGTTCATTGATCTGAGGCTGGTGCCTCTGGGGCGCCTGGACCGTGCTCTCACAAGCTGGGGAAATTCAAACAAAGCTCTTCTCCTGTAGGGTTCGCACCATTTGTTTGCAAACTTACAGTTTTCCTTCCCTTTTATAGGAACTGGTGAGGGCAGAAAAGGTATCTGTCCTGCCACAGAGCACACTAAATAGCTGCCTAAACTCAATGGAAAGGCTCCAAAGGGAAATATTTTCATGCTGCTGCTGACTGCAGTGCAGGTGTGTTGGGCAGCACTGAGCAACTGCAGCGAAGAACTACAAGCGTCATAGTTTTGGGAAATAGAACTCCCCAGCCTTTCCGTGAGGAAGGAAATAAAACACCAACGCATGAACTTATAGGTATAATTATTGTTTATTTAACCGCATATGGACTGGAGTTTTTGTTAGTTGTCTTGGTGCTGGGGAAATACTACATGCAGAGGGGGTTTTTGAGTGTAAACGAACTTGGCTAATACCACAAACCTGAGCTGCCCCCAAGCCTTGCACCTCTGTTTCCTCCCAGCTCAAGTTACCTGTTCCTGCAGAAAAACAGACCACAGGTATAGCAACACATATAAATTTACATTATAGCAGCAATGACAGAACCCTCCATTGGGACTTAGACACATGCAGCACACAGTAGGCTAACAAGGAACCATTCCTCAGCTGCCTCGCAGTAACCATCTATCTCTGTGCTCTTAGCCTGAAGTGATGCAAATCAGTTTGTGTTCCCGCACACGACAAAGATGAAGAGGCAGTAGACATCAGTCCAGTGGGGCTGAGTCACGTGGAGCTCTCTCTGTCTGGATATAACAAGAAACGGTCCCTAAGTTGGGGCTGACATGGCAACCTACCAGTCCCCAGTAAACCTACTGCATTACTGCAAGGGGCAGCAGTGACTGCCATACACGATTCAGCCTTAGCACACTCCACTTTTTCACAGTGTCTCTTGCATCGACAGCACATAGCACTCATCTAAGTGTTAGCCTCAATCTAGCTGCTTCAGGTCTCGTTTCATCCCGTCTCCCCTCCCATGAAAAACAGGTATATTGAAGAATCATGTCTCCCTCACATCCACCCTGTCTTTTCTCCACTAAGAAATTCCACTGAGGATTGAGTCTTTTCCTTGCGACTTTGTTTGCCAGCTGTAGGGTTTTTACACTGTATTTGTATTCCAGTCCCGATTTCAATTACCTGGCTAACCTTTTCAATTTTCACAGAGAGTGAGAATCAGAAAACAGCAGGTACTTTATTACAGCTCACGGTGGCGGGGAATGTTTCACCCCCCCTTCCCTCCCCTATGTTTGCAGGAAAGCTCTGTCAAATTCAGACAAACTCATTGATCATAACTTGTCTATTTACTTGTGCTTTGCTGACTGTTAAGTATTCTGGTCCTTGCTGCAGACCTCTTTTCCATCCTCCTTTTGGCTTGAACGTGCTATTTTTTATATAATTTCTAAAAGACATGGAGAAACAGTCTTAAGTCTTCACCCTGGTGCTTGACTCCAGGGAGAGCTCTCACCAGGGTCAAACACCAGAGAAGATAAAAGCCTTGTGCTTTGAGAGGGACTATTTGTTGATCTTTGGTAAGCAAGACCTGGTGGTAGCCGGTCGCAGAGCACTTGCCAATGGAGGCTCAGAGTGCCGGAGCTGTTCCCTCAGACCAAAATGCGAGTCAGGCACAGGACACCACCCTGCTCATCCCAAAGCCACTGCTCTGACACCCAGCTGTGCTGGCCACAGCTGTCACCTGCAAAAGAAATAATTTTCCTCTACCTTTTTGACTTTCTCAGTTCTCCAAGTCATAACCCTCCTATCTCCTTCATTCTTTTGAGCTCTTGATGTAGCAGTCCTTTCCATGCCCGTGCTCTGTCTGCCCCATCACTCAGCCATCCTAAAAATGCTTTATTTGATTGCAGGGGGAGAATTTAGTACAATAGATCTGTTTCTTAGCAACTCCTCCACTCTTCCTTACTCTTCTTTTGTTATTTCCAGCTCATTATCTTTGCCCATGTTCAACTCCAAATTAACTTAATTACAGGCAGATTTCATATCTCTCAAAACCAGAAAGGGCACTTGTAAAGCATCCCTCCAGTCAATAGAAAATGAGGGCCCTGGCCTATGCAAAGTAGGTTCTGGGAAAGGCAGCTCAGCTTTGTCTGTCCTGCTCCCTCCAGAGACCTCTCCCAATTTCACATAGCTTCTGCAGTTCCTTGGAGCTGCTTTTGAGTGAGGTATTTCATCCATCCATTTTGCAGCCTACCCAAGTTCATCACAACCATTGAGCTCCACTATAGACATCTGTATAAACTGCCAGGTGAATGCTTCTTTTATGCAGATGCCGAGGATGCTGTGATCTTTCCACTATATTCAGATAGGTGGAAAGTGCTTAGGTTCCAAGTCTGTGGCAATTGCAATCTGTTCTGGGTGCAAATCTGAGCTAAATCTGAGTCATACTGAGTCTGAACATTGGATATACTCAGTGCAAGATGACCTATTACTGGCATATTTGGTAGGCTAAAGATCTCTCTTGATAAATGCAGCTCTGGTTGCCCAAAAGCCATATACTGATGATAGCTCTCTCCTTGAAAATGTCCTCTGAGATAAAAATGCACTAACTGGACTAGATTCAGTGCAGCCCCTCCTACCCCATCCTCTCCTTAACTGATGATAAAACATTTCCTTGGGAAATAAGGAGCAGGATTTACCTCTAGCAATTGATGGGTTTCTCACCTTCTAGTAGATAAGGTTGCACTGCTGTGGCAGCTCTCCACTAGCGAGGAAATACCTTCTTCCTTCTATTGGAGGTCAAGTTACTTTTACTCAGCCAGGACGCCCCTTCCTAAGACCAACAAGTTTTGTCATGGTGTCAGTGATTCCTCACTGGTAGAAGCAGGATGCTGCTCTGAGAAGAACAAGGAGACATCTGTATTCACACAGTGATGAAAGAGTTGTGAGATAGTAGGAGCCAACAGACTCGTGCTGAGGGCATATGAAATACTGTGAAGCCATCTAAAGACACAGGGGAGGGGGAACAAAACTCTCACCAGCAATGTAGAAGGCAGGGAGGGTTTTGTGGCAGTTCTGAGAGGAATGAGAGAGCTGTATTTCTACTATTAGAAGATAACACGTGTGGTCTCTGGGAAGGAAGGAAAGCCCTGGTGATTCTTTACGTAGATGGTTCCTCCTTATTTAGACGAACACTTCTGCCCAGCTCTTTGTTACCCTGGAAAGTGGAACCACAGGTTAGGTTGGGATGTGTGTCCCCTCATCCTACAAAGTTAGAGTTGCAAATCACGCATGTACACTTGAGTCAACTAACTTGGACACTGGTAGCAGTGCAGCTGGCGGACAAGCTTTCCTGAAGCTCTCGTGACTGACCCATGCAGTTAATGGAAATGACACAAATTACTGCGAGGAGACTATACCACATGAACTGCAGCCAGGTCCTTGCCCTTAGTCCTCAACTTCCTGTGGGATAAAGCCTGATTCAGAATGAAACTCTTTCTGGTCCAAAAGCTTCAGGCTCTTTACTGTCTCTGTTGCCCCTTGCTTGCTCATCAGTTTGCACTGTCCCTTTCTGCTCTGTAGGGAGAGGTTATAGGTAGAATAATTGCTCCCTGCTTCACTAAGACATTTTCAGCGTTATCTGTCTCAGTGTAACCACGCTGCATTTATCAGCGCAGCAGGAGACTGTTCCTAAGGTCTGGTTTTAGGCCAGAAAGCCCTGAAGAAGCCAAGGAGCAAATAGCTGCCCTGAAATCTAAACGTGTGGCCTCTGAAGTTCATTTGCACACATCTTCCCCAGGTTTGCAGGCCAACGATGCTAGTCAATGTCCACTGGAGGTCAGTCTTGTGCCATGAAAACAGGGGGTACCGTGTGATTTCCAGCAGCCTTGGAGTCTAATCTGCCTGTGCAGTACACAAGAAACCCCAAGAGAGAACCTGTTCCAGCTCCCTCCCTGTTGATTTATGATTTAGAGATATTTAATGTTTTCATTTCTTTATTTTCCTTGCTTGAACGTATCCAGTGCTCTGTTGCTGGATAAGCTCAGCAAAGGAGATGCATGCGCTGTTCCATCGGCGCAGTGCAGGATCACGGAAAACCAGGATCCTCCTCAGGTCCAAGCAAACGTGTGCAGTAGCACCACATAGCTGGGGAGTCAGGCTTGGCCTGCTCATCCAAGCTGACCTGAAAAATACTTTTGTTTCATGGCAATTCTTAGACTTTCGGTTTTGTTTCACGGGGGAGTGGCACGATAATGATACACAGGTTGCACCTTGTGGATGGGAAATCAGGATATTGATGAACTGCCAATACAAGTACAAGTCCAGATATACCTAATTCACACCCATACTCCTTTACCAGTGCAAATAATTCAGATATTCTACACTGAACTCCATTCAAAGAGCCACCTCAGTCTACTCCTTCTGTGAGATTCTTCAAGAAGGGCTCAACAAATATTTGATGGGAAAAAAAATCCTTTAGCCAAATAGTTTCATAAAACAGATTTCCTCCACCCCCACCCTCCCCAAAATAAAAACCAAACGCAAACAAACCACCCCCTCCAACCCACGAACACTACCTCCGCCCTCCTAAAACTATTCTTTGATGTAGGATCCCACAGGTGCCAGTGCAAACAGCTCTGGCTCTACCAAGTGAAGCCAGATCTTGGTAACTCATACACCTACGTAAAACAAAAAGCATCAGTATGGCCTGTACAGAAGATGGAGATTGAAGTGCTCAGCTGTAATCTCCTCAGGTCACTGTTCCACACATTAGTCTGTGGCCCAAATATTCCTAATTTCACCTTCATGGTGATTTAATTTTTCTCTCTAGATCAAGGATGGCAGAGCTGTCCTCTGTCCTGCCTCCAGTCAGGCCACACCTGAAGTGCAGGATACACAACATCCACACCTATTCACTGAAGCTCAAGACTGAAATGGCAGGCAGCATTGAAAAAATCCTCTGTTGCTCCTTCTACAAGAAGCCTTAAGCATATATTTCTTCTACTTCACTGTAATAAATAAAGATAAATTCACTTTCTGCTAGTTTTTCTAGAACAGCAATAGAAATATTGATCCCCACCACTGGCTTCTTTCCTGTGAATTATACTTTGGTGCTAAACAAACTGCAATTATGCATTCTAAACAACCAGAGAATCCCAAAGGTCAAGGTACCTTCTGATCTCTTACCTCTTACTCTCATCAGTATTCCTGTCCGTATAGATCTTTCCAGCAAGAGACAGTCTCCATCTCTCTGTCCTTCTCCACTCATATTCACCTCCTGCCTCAAGGAACAGCAAAGTCTTTCTGAAGCCAGACAGTTCTTAAGAGACACTGGAGCAGATGAAGAAAAAATAGACAGGGTGGGGCCACTGTAATAACTCAGCCATATTGGCTCTCCATAATTTGGAAACAAGCCCACAGTATGGCCATGGCACTGGAGTCATTCCTTGGAAGAGATGACCCTAACCAGCCCAGGACCTGGGCAGCCCAGTGATGACACAGAAAGTCAGAAACCAGACAAGCAATGTGTAGGAACAGAGACAAAAAGACTGTTGCCTTTGGCAAAGCCCATTTTTTTAATCAGACATCCTAGCAGCAGCCCTTGGGTGATGCCATCTTGCTGCAGAGTGGGAACTGTTAGGAGCATAGGATGCACTGTTCTCAGTATGGTCCATATTGGCAAATTACATGCCAGTGGGCTTAGGCCAAGGGGATATTCACATCTTTTGCTTTGCATATCAGTCAGCTTTGCATGTAGAGGAGAAACAAGGTTATTGAGGAAAGGAACACAAACCTCTGCTATTTTCCCTCAGGATCCACCACTGGTCCTTCCTCTCAGAAGTCAGACATTTTCATTCCTGTTCTTGTGGGTTTTTTCCTCCTCTCATCCTTTCCTGCAACTACTGCAATACTTACTACAGCAGAAAATGTAACATATTCATGCGGCTGTTTGGGAGCTTTGCAACTGATGGCCCATTACCACATTCTTAAGGGATATTTATTTTCTCATGAACATTTCAAACCTTCACAGATGGGACTGAACCACTTACCTCTATCAATAAAGCACAGCAGTTAGAGCCCTGGCTTACTGCCAGGCTGGACCAACTGTGGAACTTAGTAATTGTGCTGAAGACAAAAAGTTTGAACCAGGGGTCTGTTAAGCTGTCCATATTAATATTGGAAGGAAGAGTTTAGAAAGTATCTAGGTAAAAAGTACCTATATGGAAGCAAGACAGCTGCAGCTCTCTGTTAGCAGCACCCGACTTCATATGTCTTGGCTTGTTTATTCTATTGATCTGCCCAGAACATATCAAAGTCAAGATTTGCTCAGCCTTCCTAGGACTGTCTCTCTCCCTCTACCATATCCCAGCTGCCCTGGCTCTCCAGTGCTGTAGGCTGAGTCTTGTCCATGACCCAGTGATGAACTTCTGCCCAAGGCATCACTGGATGAAAAATTCCCTTTGCTGAAACACTGGGGGATACTGGTACATAGCTCTTCAATGATGCTCTGAGGGAAATAGTGCTTGTTTTAGAAATGCTAAACCAAAAGAGTTTATGGATACTGAGGGTGGTTTTTTTAGTTTTGTTCTGGCAGAAGCAGCTTTTCAAACCATTTTTCAAGCTGCCTGCAGCTCCCATTTCAAGGCTGATAAAGCCATAATAAACTGTGAACCAAAACCAAAACAACAACCAAACAAAACAACAACAAAAACCCCCACAAACAAAACAACCTCCACACACACACCAAAAAAAATCCAAACAAAACAACAGTCCTTTGAAAGGTGTATCCAGAGCAGCTTAATAAATAAAAGGATGTTGGGAAAAATAAATCATCAATGCAAGTTTTGGCTTTGCTGTTCATTTTATAACATAAATTTAAATAAATTAATGAAGCGAGTTGGTGGAATCACACTCTCTCAAATTCATTCTCTAAAAAGTCCTGCCTGTCAATTCATCTTTCTACAATGGCTCATGTCTTGCCAGCTACCTTCTAAATTGCCATTTTGAAATTTAGAAGCATATCCATCAGGCTCTGCAGATCCCCTGAGTTTCTTTGAAAAAGTACCTGCATTCCAGATTGATGAAAACTCTTTATGGCAACTCCAGCGCAATAAACCTCAACACAGCTAAGCACCTGGATACCAGCTAGCCCAGGTGATCCCAAATATTACACTGTTCCCTTCCCACTGCCCATACTGAGAAGACCTTGGAGTTTGTCCCAAGCTTCTGTCTTCCACAGAGGAGACATTGCTCCTGGACAGCCACACAGAGGTCTCGGTTCCATATGAGCTATTAGTTGTTTCTCTGGGTACGAGGGCAGCCTTTGCTCACATTGCGATTAAGCGTCATTTGCCATTTGGAATCATGGATATCTGGCCAGCTGGGAGACTTCTCCAGTCCCTTGCTGTGTATTTTGTGCCAATGATGGCTGGGGTATGGCAATGTAGTTACTGCATTTCTTTCCAGTGCATTTGGGTTATCAAAACCTGATGGACATTCAGAACGGATGTCCAGGTCTGAGTTTCAACACTCTTCTTCCAGAAGCTCTCACCACATCTCATTAAATAGCAGGAACTTTTATTTGGGTCTGATTCTTTCTTCAGATGATTTAGGTTAAGATTCATGGACTTCAGCAGATAGCAGTAACATCCTGTTAGCAACAGAGAAAACAAAGAGGAAACTGTAGACAGAAGGAAATACTGGAAGATTAGAAGTGGTGAAAGAATCTGAGAGAAGTGAAGAGAAAAAGACAAGACCAGAGGAACAGAGGGAGGAACTGAAAAGGAAAGAAAGAAAAAAAATTTATTAAGTAGTTGGAATGTGAATAAGAATGAAAGGAGAGAGGAGAAGGGGAAGGAGGAAGAAAGGGGAAAAGAGTAAAAAGGCCCAGAAATAAGCATTAAAAATAATCCATGCTGTTTTTTACTAATGCTTCACCAGATGGAAATGGTATCAATAATAATAGAACCTCTGAGCTCCAGAACAATAGGTGAAATAATTTAAGCACCACTTTCAGATTAAAAAACAGTGAAGGGAGTTTGATTTCTTTCCCAGTTTTTCATTTCCTTTTATATATATAGAAAATAACCTCATCCACTCACATTCTATGGCTCATCACCGCAAAAATATAAATAAAAGGAAGAAAAAAAACCCTTCAGTGCAGATGGAAAATAAATCAGAGGCCTCGGTGCTTTCACATTGTTGCAGCTCGGTCCTGTCTTCACATTTATTTATTTTTAAATTTTCCCTCCCTCCTTGCACTCTAGAGACCACATCCCATAAAATGTCTGGTTATCAAGTTAAATGTGAATAATTCATGAGATAATTATAAAACATTTACACCAGAACATTATTATCTTGCAATTAAAAAAAAAACCCAAATACTTAATGTCTTCTAACCTTGATGGCAAACCTCTTGTGACTGCAATGGTTTTCATAGCTAAAATTAAATGGAATTAATCTTCAATACTGCTTCTATGCCTACTAGCACAGAATCACAGAAAAAAACAGCCTCAGATAATATGGAAAGACAAAAATACATACATATATGAGTGTGTGTGTTTATGCACACACATATATATGGAGTTCTGACACATGCCCACAGAGGAGATTTAGTTTCCGTCTTTCTCCCTCAAATAGACTCTGAGGCATAAGGGGAACAAGCTTTTCGGCTCAAGGGATATATTCAGTGCATGCTGATGGGTTGTTATGATCCACAGGCACAGTTGCACACAGCTATAGGTGCAACTATCCACCTTGACTGAAGAGACAGAGCTGTGCACGTGGTGAGGAGCTGCTGTGACCCATGGAGACAGATTGTCTCTCACAAGTGCAAACGAGCACATGTGGAGAAGAGACACACGGACCTACAGCACTCTGGGCCACACACTGAGGGACTGTTGTAGGACACAAGGTTTTCCTTCTCCTACTCTTCCCCTGCAAGGAGTACATTTTGTGTCTGGGAAAATTCTTAAGGCCATGCCTTCACTATGTGCTGATGATCCCTACTGATACTCCTGAGGGCTTTAATAGGTATACACAGAGAAACCTCAAAGGTTCTTGCTTAGCTTACAAAAACTGCTAGCCTATTTCTAGAGTCTCCCAGGTTTTTCAACAATGACTTCTTCAGTCCTTCAGGAACACAGGATAATAGAGCACCACTAAAACATAAGCCCACTACACAGCTGCTTTTGTAAACGTGGGCTGCCATGCTCCTAGGAAACAGAGAGCCAGCAAACCTTGGGCTGGTGCAGCTAACATCTGGCTACTATCCCTGGGGTAACCCAGGGTAGAAGAAACAACACCCCCCAGGACAAATGCAGGGAATAAAAACTCTTGTCTTGTTCCCCTTTCCTCTCTCTTTGAATGCAGTTGGTCTACACAAAAAATTATCTGTGGCTTCTCACAAACACTTTTTCACCCAGAACGATATATCTAGTGGTTTTCTGCACAGCTCCTCTTCCTCCCAGCAGCTATTAAGAGGCCACATCAGGCAATGCAACAGCTACATTTGCCTTACAGCCAAAAGCGAGGGCTGGAAGCACTCTGCACATCCTGAACCAGTGAAGACATCCCAGGAGATCTGGCACTAAGCTGATTGTAAACAAAACTACTCAGAGCCTGAGGCTTTATGGTTTGATTAAACACACGCACCTTTGTAAAAGGATTAGGAGGACTCTATCATTGTTAGGTTTGAATCCTAATTGAAAACCAGTCCCTCCCACAGACACTGTGTTAGTCTGGGGTCTGGGCGGAGAGGTGTATGTGTCTGTGAGCATCTGCTTTGGGGCAACAAGGGGGTTCACAGCACCAAAGAACCATGTTTACCTGCCATGGGACATCAGCCCAGCAAACATCATGGGATTGTACAGGACCAACGGACACAGTGGGGATTGGAGTTTGAATTTCAATCATCAGTGCAAAGACCATTTAGAAATCTGCCAGCGGTATGCAAGTGTCAACAAAACACTCATGAAATTTCATCTCTGCATCAATTTGCGAAATAGGAAAAATGCTTTGTGAACACCAATGTAGTCCTGTGTATACAGCTGCCAACCATTGCCCTCTGGGGTGATTCTTGTAATTTGCTATGCTTCTCTCAGCGAGATGCCATTTATCACAAAGACCATCATCAATATATGAGCTGCGGATGAACTCCTAAGAAGGTCTGTTATCCATAACCCTGAAGCACAGAAGAGTCCTTTTACAGGTGTTCTTCTCTGGGTACCATACTCAGCTAGACCTCAAGGGGATCTATGATCGAGAGAGTGGTAAGCGGTTTGGATTCCCAGACTCTCATACTGTGTACTGTCCATAGAGGGCAGCAGTCCCAACCTTTGAGCCCATCAGTGGCTCTCTAAATGCTCAAGAGTCCCATTCCCGAGCATTCAGCCTCAGTGTTGATGTTACAGCGCAATGTTGTCATTAGGAAAGCAACAAGCCTGTCTATGAATGTTTATTACTACTATCTATGCGATCCTGCAGCTAAAGACCACAAATCATGGTGCTAGATATTGTTCATGCCCCTCTCAAAGACGTAGATACAGCATAGCGTCTTCCCCAAAGGAATTAGTGTCTCAGGGAAAAGTTAATGACAGCAGGTAAAGATAGACGGGGACCCATGAGACGATGAGACAATTTTGACTGGTGTTATAGAGTCTGAATGTACCAACAGCTTAACTAGTGTTAACCAGCTAATTGCAGATGCTAAAAAGGTAACACCCCTTCATCTGATTCTTCATAACGACATGGGCACATCACCTACGCATGACTGCAAAACAGCTCTAGCTTAATGCTTGAGCACAATGGCAGTACAAGCTTATGTTCTTCCTGAATGCCTCTTCCTAACATTTGAGATCGTTTGAGTATGAAAGTTTCTCAGTGAAAAGAGCTGAAGACTGCAGCATTTATTTCTGTCAGTAAGGACAAAGGGAGGATCAAGTCCAAGCTGTTTCTCCTCAAATCATGGATCAATTGGGCAACTCTGGTGATGTCACTATCCCTGGCACTGGGACCTAACTCAAAATTACCTCAAATCTGAAAGATTGATTTTCACCATCAGCATTTAATGTCTGATGTATCTTTCTTTTCCCAGCAGAAAAAAAAAAAAAAAAAGGAAAAGAAAAGAAAGAGAGAGAAAGAGATGGTTCAGATTCAGCTGCAATTTAGCATTCATTTGCATTTTTAAATTAGTTAAGCTATGGATCATTGCAAAGCAATGATAGAGAATTTTTGTAATAATTAGTCTGCTGGGAGTGTAGAAATGGCTACACAGGCAGGCTGCACTGAAAGGGGAAGCAATTCCCAGATGCTCAAACTGGGATTTGCACTGACAAATGTACTCTCACTCATATGAGGCCAGATCCAGCCCATCAGACACAGCTACGATTCAGACAACTTCATCTGCACCAGCCACTGACTGTAGTCAGTGGTGAGAAATGGATGTTTCCAGACTAGGACTCATCTTATCCTAAAGTAAAAATCTAAATCAGGACAGATGATTAGATACCTGAAGTGAGGTTAGATTAATCTCACCACTGTTGTTTTCAGTGTAACCTTAAATTCTGCAGTTTTTTCACATACATCAATATCTCCTCACTCGTTTTACCCCCTCTCCCTTCCTTCTACAGTTCTTACCATGATTCTCTTAGTTCCTGTAGTGAGATCTATCCCTCTCCTAACTCCAGTGGAAAGCCCTCATCACTTCAGATCTGACAATAAGTTCTCAGGGAAGGAAGAAGTGGGGGCTCAGTCTGGGAATGAACTAAAGGGCCGTCAATTTTGCCTCAGGGACCTACCTTCCCTTAGGTCATACAGGGGGCTACAGGAGCACCTCTCTGTGCAGTGTAAGTTGCTGCATATTCAGCAATCTGACTTGAACTCACTGATTTTGCAATGCATCTCATGTTTGTTGTTTGAGATGGGTGAATATTATAATGTCTTCCTTGGATGGCAGAACATGGCAGCACTAATGCTCACTTTGCTCAGTAATGGGAAGAGACCACTCGTGACTAAGCACTACTTTAGAAACACTGCACACTCAACCATCTTGAAAGCAACTGTCTATCACCCATTAGATGCTCTCTGTCTCACATCATTTTGTATTTATTGTCCTTTGCTTGCCCTGCTCCAAAATCTGTTTCTCAGTGTGACTGTTACTTTTTGCTTAAGTTTTCTCTCTGGGTGAACTGAATCACAAGGAGCATTCAGTGAATTCCCTGAAGTCCACATCCTTCACCTGATCTGAAACATCAACACTCAGTACACTTGTGCTTAACAAGCTTTATCACTACTTTGTCCAAAAATGTGAATACATTCTCTTCTAAAGCAGCAACAGTCAGTCCCAGCAACTCACCATCAGGAATCAGTCAATACAATGTACCTGGCATGGTGACATAATATTCCCATTATGGTCAAAAAGTGAAATGATGAGGAGAGTGGAAGCTTTCTCTGACCCCTACGCTGGCTAAAATATTTGTGATTTTTTCATTACAAATAGCATCTGTCCATATTCATCAGATATAATGAAAACTGAGGCCCAAACCACCAAATACACAAAACCCAAACACTTTCAGTTAAATGTCACTACTTATGTTCCTGTTAACCCCAATGGGATGAAAAATTCAAAGAACATATGCACTCAACTGTTGTCTGAACCTATGTTACAGTAAATTACATGCATATCCAGGGTAATTATAAAGGAAAAACAGGCTTAGGGCTGTGCCATGGAATGGTTTGCTGCCTCTCAAGCATAGTATGGGATTACAGAGCATCGACATTTTATGGACACTTAATCCACAGTCATGTGTCATGTGGGTATATAAGAACCAGCTACTTCTTAAAAGTTTTGCTTCTTGTCTCCTTCCGAAGAGGTCCCTACGACTTGAAAATCATTCTACCTGCATCAAATGCATTAACTCTATGACCGCAAAACAGAGACCTCATTATTCTGACAACAAAGCAAGCACAACTGGATTTCCCTGTAGGAACCCGAACCTTTACGGTTTTATTACCATGTCACTCTGAGTTTTCATAGATATTAGTCACAAAGGTACATTTTGTTTTAGCATGGACTTAAATGGCTTGAACTAAACTATCTCTTTTGAGGACAGAAGGTCAAGAAGAACACGAAAGCTGAAATAAATAAATGGCTCTACTTAAATTATGGATGCCAAGACCAAAATGTGCCCTGATCCATATTTGCTAGTCACCTGATCAACTTTAGAGACTGACATTTCTGGAGTGTATTTATCCTTTCAAATTTTCTGATATGTTCTAACCAGTTTTCCTCATCACATCAGCAGGTCTTGGCTATGACAACTAGCACTGTCTTAGAAAGTTCAAGTTGCTTGCTTGCTCATTTGCCATTTTGCCACTAGTCACATGTCCAAATTGAGGTGCAAGTAAGCACTTCCTAGGATTCTCTGTGCGTTTTCCCTCAGGATATCCCTGCTTTCTTCCTCAGGCAGACAATAGTTGTGGAATTTGTGCTTTACAGCTGTAGTGTAGGCTCTGGAAAGGGTTTTTTTAGGTTGTAGTATACATGGGCACATGGAGCAAAACTTCTATCAATGCTACTGAACACTGGATGGGATTCTTCTCAACTAAGATTAGGCAGCTGACCTGCAGGATGTCTTGGTTTCTATTGTAGCCACTGGAGAGAGAAACATCTCCCAAGGATCATTTGTCTCATCCTAAGATGGTTGTCCAAGGGAAATGGGATCAGTTTCTGAAAGTGTCATTCTCCACCTGCAGAGCAAATCTACACACTTGTTTAGACTAGAAACCAACATTTGGACAGCTACATTTAGACTAGGTGGAATACACTCAAACCTCAAATCATTTTTCTATATTTGGCTACATAGTAGTGGATCCATTGCAGTTATTTATTCCTGAGTCTTTTCACAAACGCATCACCTTGGAAAGGATGCTATTTTCAGACAGAATGAAGCTGATCCAGACTTAGACTCAGGAACTATCAGAAAACATCCACAGCCCTAAGAATGTACACTCCCAGCTAGTCCTGTGACTATGGTAGTGTCTTCCCTGTGAGAGAGAAGGTTGTGTAGAGACAGCAGTGAAAAGAGACAGAAAGGAGATAGAAAAGGAGCTTCACTGCATATCAGTTCCTTGGTGAGGACAGCTCTGTATTATAGCCTCCCTCTCCGAAAGACCGAATTTTGAAAAAGATTTTTTGAAACATCTCTAACCATCCAAAGGCTGCCAAATTAGTTCCATGCAATATTTCTTTGTCAAGTGTCTCCTTTTGTTCCCAGTACGGTGCTGCAGCCAGGCAGCCAGAACAGTGCACTGCAAAAGGTGCAGAAGGGGCCGAAACCCAGCGCCCTCTGACTTGTCTTTAGACCTTCACTTGCTGAGGCATAGCCATCTATAATTATGCTTGCTGGGTATTTCCATATGTGTAACTAGTGCTTCAGATACCCTGCTGTCCCATGGAACACTTTTCCATAAAAATAAGATCCTGTAAAACCTACAATTTAGACAACACCCACACTGAGACTGCCCTTGTCTCTTTATTTTACAAAATAAAGGCTCGAGTATTCATTCTCCTGAGCCTCCTGAGCTTCCCCTGTGTTATCTGTATTATCTGTGATTGTCTTAGAAACCCAGCTCACCCTGAGGCCAGCTATTAACATCTTTCAGCATAACAACAGCTTTTATTGTCCCACTACTTCACATGCATCCTGTCAAGACATGCAGATGAATGAGTTACCAGGGGGTAAGTTTTCATATAAATTTACAAGGCCTCTACTCCATCATAATTGTCTGTATTCATATTCTCATTCTTCATGCTCAACCAGATGTACTTGGAAGCGATTTGTCTTCAGAAAAAAAAAAAAGGGGGGGTTTGGTTGCTTTGCATCTGCTCCGTTGAAACAAAGAAAAAGGTGTCCTGGGGCTTCCTGTGGAGAAGCTGACATCCTGGGAAGTCACCCACTAACCTTCCCTGGGTAACTTGTTCTTTCTGCTGTGGCCCACATCCTGCCTATTCCACATCATTTAAAATGTTTAGTGAAAACATGAACACAGCTCTTTAATTCAAAAGACAATTTTCATCCAAGTAGCTGAAGTATTCCACTTGGAAGTAAATATATTATCGATGAAAAAATACTCAATGAGGCTGTCTACAGTAAAATTCTTGACACTCTGCATATTTGACCAACCATCCATAAAGGACCTGCAGTTTACATCAGCAGAAGACTCTTCTCCAACCCCAGCTGTAATATTTCGGAGACACAACCTAAGAACATTTGACTATCTGCATTTTTGCATGTGCCTCAGCTTTTGTTAGCATGACTATGATGGCTAGTGGGTATGACTTGCTCACATTCCCAGCTGACAGCCAGGCCAGCAAGAGCTCATAGTTTATACATGCTCTCTGATGCTTTTTATTATTTAGTGGATTGACCAAGAATCCCTTAATAGCTCTAATGACTGTTGTGTTTTCAGTGAAGCAGCAAATAATTGAAAACACTAAATCCTCATTCAGCAATACAATAATAGGCAGGCAAATATTAGAGAACTTCTCACCCAACTAAGGGAAGCCAAATATAACAAAGATCATCTTCAGAGAAATACACCACGAAGGACATCCATCTCTATAAAGGAGTTCAATGCACCCTTCTAACCTGTGGTGCTATTTCATCCAGAATGCGAACAAAGCTAAAAGCATTCCCTGAGTCCAGCTTGTACACACACTTAACTTGGTGTTTATCTGTTATGTGAATACACTGACTTTAGTGATCTTCAGCTCACACTAGTAGCACTGCTTATTTTATTATTTCTGACTACTTAACCATTCCACCAATGCTGAAACTGCTCTATAATAATTTGTGAATGCCATATGATGTCCTAATTATTGCAGTGCTTGTTGTATTCATATGTTAGGTAACTGAAATGTGGGGAGAGAAGCGACATGGGGAGTCTGGCATTCTGATGAAAAGCCTTGCTCAATGTACACCACTTAATGCAAACAATTCCGGGATGCTAAAAGCTACATCCAAGAAATGAAAAATGCTGGGCATCAGAACACCAAGACCATCAGCCTGGGGTTTTACATTCCCATTGAAGAAATGTGACTGGGATTGGATTTTTTTTTCTCTGTACCTTATAGGAGTAGAAAAATATCACATTATTCAAGACTGTGACATTGTTATTCTATTTTGCAAAAAAGGAGAAGGAGGAGCAGATTCAAGAATGAAACAAAACCCCTGGGCTGGATTCCCTTTCTCTCTTATATTACCATAAATAACATGCAGGTGTGGAAAAGTCCATATTATCAAGAGAATTAAAATGCACTACTCAATTTGCTTTGCTAAAGTGGTGCAAGACTTTAGGGGCACAATCATAAAACTGTTTTCTCCTGAATTTCCTCTTCACCATTAACTGTCTCAGTTTAATTATCTTCCTTGTTCAGATTTCACCAACAAAAAATGACTTGGCTGAAGGCTTCAGACTAACTATGCATTTGCACTAGTGTAGAGCATAACAGGTTTCAGTCTAATGTGTCTGGTTCAGAATGATGTTAGAATTGTTGATGTTCAAGGACAGATTGGACAAGCAGGTGCAAGAAAAAACCCAGTGTGGCTTACTTATAATCACATCCATCTTGGGAAATCCTGAGCTGAATATAATCAGAAAACAAAAAATGTTATGGAGGAAGATTAAACATCCTGGTCCTATTCTTATTCTTCACCAGGTGTCCTGTTATAGCCCCTACTGGACACCCATTACTGATGCTGTCATGCTACTCTGAATACTCAAAGTTATCCATTCCTCAATGGCTAATAATTTACAGACTCAGCTGCACCATGAACATCATCTACACATCACAAGTCTAATGAGAGAATAGAAGATGATGATGATTATTTACCAGAAAGGAACTCTCTGCATTCCTGCTAAAGCCTTTAGCAGTAAACAGACACAAAATACTTTAAAAATTACAGAATGGGCCCTTGGCAGAATGATTTTCAAAGTTTTTACACAAACTGGAAGTGTTCGCAAGATAGAGAGAATAAATCCCAGTGTGCCAAAGTCAGACATTTTATGGCAGAATGGGAATGTGTTCCTACAGGAGCAAAACATCTAATTGACCCCTAATCTACAGAGCAACAATAGAGAATAAAATCTCCAGTATAATTGGTTTATAAATCGTTCTCGTGATCCCAGGACCTGGCAATTTATTCTGAGTGTTTGAGTGTTTGTTCTGAAACACAGTGGTTTAGCTATATTTAAGCGCTCTGGCTAGTGCTAGAAGGCGAAAGATGACAATTCTGCACAGTGATTTATTTCTTCACTTTACTTGGATTAAAGGTATGAAGACACAGCTTTGAAAAAGCAATCATTCCAGTGGCCAACGGGCACTGTGCAAGTGGTGTTCCTCCTGGCCCCAGCTTTCTGCTGTGCTAGATTTCCACTCAGAACAGCTGGTGATGAGCAGTCACCTTCACCCTCTCCATGAAGCTTGTCATAATGTGCTAGATTTTAACTGCCCTTTGAAGACCATTTTGCCAACAGAAGTTTAGCAGAGAGGCAGTGCCTGATGCAGAGAGTCGGTACAATAACAAATTAATTCACACATGTATATACTGTTTCTCAGGTCATGAACCATCCCTGTCACTTACATTCATCACTCCTCTACATTATATGAATGTCAGCACATGCGTTTAGCTGCACAGTGAACATGGAGCATCATCAGGGTGAGTTGGGATGGTTACTTCTTACTGTCCTGGTTTGTAAAGCACAGCCTTCACTCAAAAAGCAGCAAAAGTAGCAGAAATGGTTTCTGGGTGCAGCTTCTGGAGACAGTCCTCAAAATTAACAGCCTTCACAGGATCATGGAATGGGAAAAAGGTCAAACCTGAACTTGGCGTCAGGTCGATCATCATATGTGAAAGTACTTCATGGCAATTTCATTTGAGCAGAGGCTTAATAGATAGAAAGAGAAAGATAACCCCATCCTCTATGGAAGAAAGGAAGCCACCTGCCAACCCTTTCCCATAAGCCAGGACGGAAAGCACGGCTGGCAATTTCCTTTTCCTGACACTTATTTCCACATTTATCCCACCAGGAAGCTGCAGCAGGGCCATCACTGGATTTCTGAGGCTGTTTGTGTTTCACTGTGTGCCAGAACAGTCACCCCAGTGACAGCAGACGGGAAGCAATACAATAATATCCTCCCTTTGCCATAGATTTACAAGAACAATTTATCTTCTTTTGTGACCAGTTTTCATTAGCAGAATTTCACAAAGAGAATCACTGAGGTTCAGGAAGTGCCATGTGCATATCCGAAGAAGACAGAGGGATCAAGTTACTTTAATGCTAATAGAGATGCTCCTAACATACAATGAGGCACTCAAGTCTGTTAAAAGGCAAAGAGGGGGAAAGGTAAAATTTTGCACCACACTGTTCTGCTAAGTTATCAAAGGAAATTTGGAAATACTGGGCTCTTATTTCAAATTTGGTCATGGAAACATGGCTCTTGGGAAAAAAAAAAGAAACAAGAATTAAAGCTATTTCTCCCCTTGCTTTTCAAAAGTACGAAGTAGCCAAGCAGAGATTCAAAACAGCAACTGCCTTAGCTCCATTTGACTGAGCAGACAGACAAATAAACGTATTTCACTGCATCTGTGCCTTCTCCAGACAAAAGTCCTGCTGAAGGAGAGTTTCCTCACATACTGACTACAAGATCAGAAGAGAAAATCAGAAGACATGTAGCATGCATGGCCCACACTTCAGCACATATCATTTATCTCTTCTAGAGCAGAAGCTATAAACAGAGCAATACCTGCAGTTGTTGCACTACTGTGGGATGCATCACCAGGCATTTCCCTTGAAAAGTACTGAGGAGCACCTCTGATTTAAAAAAATATTTTATTTTCTTCTAAGTAATCTGTTCTCTTGACCTACATCTTATCTCAACAGCCATGAAAGTATCTGAATAAACCCTCATGGAAATTAACATTCACTGTTTACTTATGTGTAACATGCAGTTCCTCCTATACATTCACCCAACAAGATGGCTTGCAATGGATCCACTTGTTGAATGATGTAGTACGTTGTCCCTGAACCTCTACTTGCAGACCACCAAAAAATTTCAGCTAGTCTCTTGCTCAGTGAAAAGAGATGGGAGTAACTCAGCACAGTAGTCATCATGCATCACCCTTGTCCTCTCCTCTGGCTATAGCACATGGAGCTGGTTTTATTGTCCAAATCTCCTGGACACTTAGGAGACCACCAGCTGGTCCCTGTAGTGCAAAGACTACTTAAATGAGAATGAGGTATTGTTCTTATGTAGGCTGTTAGCTACACATGGGTAAGCAAAGGCAGGAAGGGCCTGGGGAAGGTACTTAAGGAAAGAATTGGAGCTGAAATCCTCAAGTATATCCTGGTGCTTTCAGTAAGTAAGGCACCTCATGAGCAACAATTTTATATGATCAGGAAAAAGGCTTCTGATTTTCAAACACTGGCGCAAAATTAATCTCTCCAGCCTAAGCTTTGATCTGAACTAAGAACATGGAGAACGGGTGAGTAGCAAGGATCTATATGATCTGACTATTCAGAACTGATTAATTATTGTTGCCCAGTTTGGACAGTGCTGTCTAGAACTGTGTTTTGAAAGCACATAATCTTGATGGTACATCTCTTCTTATTGGCCCTTCAAAAGGATAGTCATGTAAGTTGGAACTGCAGCAACTCTGCTGAAGTATTCTGATGACATAATGGGTCGTTATAAATACATAATTTGCCCAAGTGAAACAAGTCCAGCTATTTAGGGTAGGTCAGAGTGTCAAGTTACTGTGTCCTCTCTGACATAATTCTTACTATCTCTTAGATCAGAGAGATCCTGTTTAAATGCAAAAGCACTTTGTATTTGCAATTTGCAAAGCAATGAAAGAAATATGCACAACATGATTTGCTGATAGAGCAGAATTTTGTCAGAGTAGGACATTGTTTAAGGCTTTACCCTGGGGGCACCAGCTGTTTTCTAAAGTACTGCTACATGACAAAAGATGATGCATTTACAATACAAAGAAAGGCAAATAATAAAACCTGGAAATATTTTACTTGTAAATAACAGCACAAATACAAGAAAGCTGTGAGTCCACAGATACGGTACTGATGATAGGCAGACATTCAGCATCATATATGTAATTTTATCAAGAATGGAAATCTTCAAGAGGAAGGTATGAGACAGCAGTTATTTTATCCTTTATCAATACACAACAACCAAAAATGTTGATGTTCAGTAGTTACCTTTTTTATCCATTATTTCCTATGACTTTTTCCTCCTAATATTGCAAACAGCAACTTCTTTTTTGCAACATTGTGAATGATGTTTAACACTTAGATGAAATGAAAGCTGGAGGCAGAGAAGTATTAAATGTACAGATTATACTGTTTTAACAGACTACTGGCCTTTGTCGTAAGTAAGCTATCAAGCTTAGACCCAACAAAATCCATCAGGAGAACAGCAGCTTTGCCAGCAGCTGTTACAAAGGGAATAGGGAATAATTTTAAGTCAAAGCCAATAACTGCTGTTAGGATTGGACAAATTCACAGGTGGCTGTGAAAAACAATAGTCCGCATGCAACTATTCACAGTATCTCTGACCTGAGAGAAAGGGAGGGTAAGCAGAAAGCAAATCACTTAGAATTGTTTCTTTGTTTGGCCTCCAAGGTACAACTGTTGTGGAAAGGAGGCAGCAGAAAAGGAAAGCAAGGTATGAGAGCATATTAGCTGCAAGGAACATGTTGGCCCCTCTTCTCCCATATGCCTTGGATCTGTGGTGCTGATGTGGTGAAAGGTATGGTACCATCCTAGATCTGAGGGGAATGAGACAGCAACTCAAAAGATAGAGGAGAAAAAGATGCACGTAGCAAGGGAGGCAAAAGACATGACAAGGAAAAGAGAACAACAATTACCTGAGCCAAAATAGACAAGGAACTACTTGCCTGAACAGATGTTTTGTCTGATACCATTTGTGAGTTCTGAATGCATCAGGCCAGTCTCAAGGAGAGACAACTCTTTGTGCAACATCAGCAAATTAGTCCAGTCTCCAGTTGTGACTAATGCCTGGCAGAAAACTGTAAGGGAAAGAAAACATGAATGCAACCTGGCCAATTATGCACTGAAGAGAACAGGGAAAACAAACAAACAAAAAGTCTCTGAACCTGCAGGTGTCAACACAAACTCAAAAGACCGATCAGCCTGTTTTCTTAATGTGGGGATGCAGTGTGGTGAGCACAGAGAACGGGAGTGATTTTTACAGTGGCTGCTTGCAGGAGGTCAATACATGGCACAGTGGTCACCTCAAATGTATATGTGAAGATACAGTCACGGGGTTTCAGCATTTGGAACTAATTCTCATTTTTTGTCTGCAGCGAAGCTTGTGATGGCAGCGACATGGGAAGAACCGATTACGTTTCTGCCCACGGTCGCAGCACACTCTGTGAAATACTGTATCCCTTCAGTACCTCATCTCAGGGACTCCAAAAGCCAGCTCAGATAGTCTGAGGCTGAACAGACTGAGGAAAATCTGTGTGCACTGAGTCCATCCTATGGACCTATCTCAAGGGTTGGAAAAACCCTGACCTATTTTATTCTCTCAGTTTGTCCACTTGAGCACAATTCAGCCCACTGCATTGTGCAGGAGAGGCACAAACATATCAGAAAGAATTCTGCAGTGGAGCTGAGCATCAGTAACAGGGACTGATTCAAAATGCCCATTTTGAGTCCTGCTGTTACAAGGTACAGCTCTGAGGGTGAAACAAGAGACACTTGAGAGAAGCATCTTCTTGCTGTTCCTGATGAAATTGTTACTGCACACTGAGATGCTCTCTATGTTCTGCTGTTCAAGTACAATTTTTACTCCACCTTTGGCAGTGCTTTTGTGCCTGTCTCTGATAAGACCAGGGGCTGTTTTGCCTGCTGTATCTGATCTTGCATGGCCACATAACCCACAGGAATTGATCCTGCCAGATCTCAAAGGGCCACATTGCACAAACCACAACTATAAAAAGCCAGCGTGTTCCCCACCTCAGAGGAAAGGGAAAGCCTGGAGGGAAGAGACGCTGCCAGTTGTTTTCTACATTGATTCTTCTCACACTTCCCAGTCACTCTCTCCAAGCTCTGTAAATACCTGCAGGGTTAAAACACTGTCCTCAGGAGTTGAAGTAGTGACCTTGACACTTGACACAGCCAATACAAAGTCCTTTCCTTGGAAGGAATTGCCCTCAGTACAATCTTTTGCTCATTCAGTATGCTTTCTCCTCCAAGAAAAATCTGCCAGGACTGACTATTTCCAATTCATTTTTTCCTTCTTCTTTATTTTATTTTATTTTGTGTGTTGTCCCAGCCTCCCCTCTCAGAGATGTCTCCCTGGGGGAATTCATGTCCCTTGTACTTTTTACTCTGTGTGCATAATAGAACATTATCTGCATAATTTATCTTTCACTACATGTTGTCTTCCTTCTGGCTAAGTGTTTTTCTAAAATAAATATATATCCTCATCGTGTACCCTGAGAAAAAGAGCCAACAAACGTCCTATGTGAGAACTCTATAATACTCAAAACCTGAACTACCAAGAATATGTTAACTCAGTCCTTCAGGTCAAATGCAACTGTAAAGCTGATCTTCCTCCTGCCTGTCTCTGTATTCAGTGTTCCACTCTTTCTATAGATCTAATTAAATCCTCACAAGGCTGAATCCAGATAAAATTTGAAATTGAAATGCAACCCACAAGGCAGGGGAATTCAATGACATAAGACCAAAAAAACCTCTGCCTTTAACACCTTTTATCACACCTCTGAATGGCAAAGTATGAAACGACAGCAGATCTGTGGGACTGGGAAGGGTAGGAGCATCGGTCATAGACTCCTTAGCATGACCATAATGTCCAGAGCACATGTGACAGAGATGTCGGTTCTGTGTAGCACAACTGCCAGCCAGTGCATATTACAGCTCACAGCAGGCAGGGGAGCTGACAAAGCATTTGACCATGTCTTGAAGTTAAATGTACCGGGGCTGTTTTGGTCCAGTCAACACAATCTTCAGTCGACTTCTCCTACATTATCTTGAGCATGAGGACAGCACCGTGCTTTGCTGATGCTGCTGGGATTTCCAGGTGTTTATAGCTATGAGCAAGAACATTTGAGAGAAAAACATAAGCAAACAGATTCTTTTCTATTGCAGCCTGAGGTTTTGTAGCAAATCTGAATCACAGCATCTTAAGGTGAAAACATGTCTTGAATACTGTTGGAGTTAAAAATCTTGCCTCTTGATTTATGTTACCATGTGACTATATCTACACAATTAAAAGTGAATTTGATGTTTCCATGTTTCTTCACGTTCTCCTTTACAATTATTCTGAAAGTGCCCCATTTTTTCTCCTTCGCACAACAGTTATGGTCCCTATTTTGTACCATCCTTCCCATTTGCACCAGTTCACCAGGAAATTCATGGCTCAAGGTTCCTCTAACTGGTTCTGCCCCATGTAAGGACAGAGTTGGAAACTTGCAATAATAGGCATACCCAAGAACAAGGTTTGGAGTTTCCTCTCAAACCCCTCACATTTCTACTTTCTACAGGTATCTTTAGATGAGCTAAATTGCCCAAGGGCCATTTATGGGATCAATTCAAGTTCCTAAACACAAGCGTTTGGTACCACTTCAGATAACTGAGGGTCTCCCACCTGATTTCTGAAAATGCTGAGTCTCCACAATGGGAAGGGGAAGAAGCAAGGAAGGTTTAACCCAAAACACACCAAAACTTTTCAAAGCTTCCCATCTCCTCTCAACGTCAGCTGTTCCTTACAAAACTTCCTTTGAACTCAAAGGCCACAATCAGAGACTTCCTTGGAAGAATGAAGTTTCATCACTCTCCTTGTTTTACCATATCCACCATTCTCCCTTAATAAGAAAATTTTCTACCTCATATGTTCATCAGAACCAAGGCGACAATGTGAAACATGATTCTCTGCCATCAGGGTACTATCAGGACTCAGGCTTGGATTGTTCTTTCGCATAATTTCTGTGGGTGTCTCAGTGTTACATTTGTGGCAGCCTTAGAGTGGAATCCAACACAGGTGTCCTTCAAACAGGTGAAGTCACACTGTTCTTTCTTCTTTCATTTTCTCTGTGTTTGGGTGATAGTCTGTGATCAGTAACGGGAAGAAGTTGTCCCTATGCTGTATCAGAGCAGAGATAAGTCTGCTAGCCTGGCTTTCCTTCAAAGGAAATGCAAGGATCTCCAAAAGGAAGTGACAATAGGAAAAGTTGAGAAAAGTGGTCAGCTGGCTCCCATTTGCTTGACTGGAAGCACATGTCCAATATCAGCCATCTTGTTGTCTCTCAGGGGACAAAAATAGCTCAAAACCAACTCCAAACACTAATTTCAAAGTCAGGTCCTGTGAGACTAGGTAATCATAGTGCAAAAAAATGCTGATTCCCTGAGAACAGCTATCAGCACCCACTCAAATGTCAACACTCAAAGCAAAACCAGATATAAATACGGTCACCTTATCAGTACTAGCTGTCCCAGAGATTTAGCGATTTGAAGAAAAAACATGAGTTGTAAAGAAAAAAACCAAACCAAACCAAAAAACCCCACTTAATAACATCATCTGAAAGGCATCAGATAAGTCTCAACTACCATAAGAAGAAAATAATTTTCTACCAATTTCTGTCTTAGTTACAATCATTTTCATGCAAGCATATGGTGGAGATGGGGATATGTCATGAGTTGTAACTGAAAGTAACTGTTTCTCTCCCTCAGCCTGTATCAGTTAAACCTCAGTTTCATCCAGTTTTGGGCACTAGACCTCAAAAAAGAAGTGGGAGCCATTGTAGAAAGATCAAAGACCATGATGTATGAGGGAGCAATGAAGGATCTGGTGTTATTTTAGACAGAGAAGAGAAAAACGATGGAAAGAGCGTAAAGACTGTTGGAAAGAGAAAGGAAATAATCTGTTTGCCATGACCAGGGTGGCTAGCACAAGAAATAGTGGGCTTAAGTGGCAGCAAGAGATATGAGGGTTAGACATCAGGAAAAACTTCCTGACAGCAAGGTGAGCAGATTGCCTGGGGCATGGTAGAGTCTCACTGTTGGAGGCTTTTAAAAGACAAATATACATCAGAAATTATATATAGAGAGGTGATCCTAGCTAAAGGCGAAGGAAAATGGATAAAGAGACCTCTTAAAGCCCTTTCTCCCCTGTTTTTTGATCTGATCCTATAAAGAGGCTCCAGCCCACTCAAAATCCCAAGGATGTGGTCAAAGACAGCTATAACAAAGCCTCCTGTGGTGAAATTGCAGAGTCCTTATAAACTTCTCAAGAAGCCAGAGAGCTGCCTAGAACAACCTGCAGTGTTTTACGCCAAGATGGTGAGTGATTCTCTGCCACTTTATTGTACATGATGTTTAAACAATGGACTAGCTTCCAGTAGTACAATTTGTTTCACTGATACCTCCGAAACAACCTGCATGGTGAAGGTTAGGTGTGTCCTTGCTGAATCAGAATCTAACTACAGCCCCCTGTCCTGGCCCGCGGAAATAGGCTCTTCTGCCAACAGAAAGCTCTGCAGTGTAGCAGTTTCTATAACCTGGAGTAGCTTCACAATTAAACACACCAGGGAAAAGTCCTGCCATTATCAGACAAGGGCCCTAAATGAGAAAGGAAACATTCCCAAGGTCTAGTGCCTGTACCCCTTTGATTAAAGCAGTATAAATACATTATTTTTTGTCAGACTGATCTTTCTCAGTCTGTTCCTTCATATCAGTGGTAGAGATGGGAGCTCTCTGGGGTCCCCTGAATGTAATTGCTTTCCTTTCTGTGTGGGGGAAGAGATTTCCTTTCATCCGAGGGTGCTGTTGTCTGCAGCCTTAATTTAGTCACTTCTATTTATATTATGAGGAATGTGGACTCTACTATGAGTTATGCTAAGCACATCTTGAGAGTCAACTTCTTGCAACTTTGTGCTGCCACCTACGAAGAAACAAATTTTGCTTTAGCTGCTTGCCAGAAGCTAGGAGGTCCCTATGGAGCACTCCCTTGAGGTTTTTTTGACCAGCCACTGCCTATCATCCTGGGTTTGCCTACTTACACTGGCGCAAGTATTCTTCTACTTTGCAACAGCACTTAGGACCTGAAGGCCAATCTGTAGTCATGTCAGGGTTCCAGAAACATCTGATTATATTTCTTTGCAAGGGAGATGTTTTCCCCATGCCTGCTAGGGGAATTCTCCTCTGTCTTGAAGTGCAAAGTGCCTTTTCTTTTTTTTTTTTTTTTCCTCCTAGAAGTGTTTCCTTGGCACTTGTTCTACAAGAAGCCAGGACCTGCCACATACCCTGAAGTGCTCCTGCCACAGAAGCAGGACAACTGGGGATCCGTGTTTCACCATCTAGTACATTAAAGGGCATTTTGCACGAGGAAGTACGAGGAAGCCAGTGGCTTTAAATATTTACAGTTGTGTGCTTACCACACCACACCCCTCCCTGTCCCCCCCCCCCAGATAAATTCAACAGATTCCATTTAAAGTCACAGAATTGTCACACTAATATCAGAATGAAATCTTCTCCTTTTTACTCCATTAAAAGCCTCAGGCAAGTGTCAAACTGTGTACAGTACTGCTGAATAAGCTGGGAGGAGAGGTATCTATTTAATGTGTTTATTTCTGTGGTATTATCAAATTTGAGGTCCAAAGACTAAAATCCTACTCTTCACAGTACTGTGTACATATTGGTTAATATAGATTTTGCTCTGAGAGAAAAAACACATTGAGATATGCTAGATGGTGAAAGTAAATATTATTGTGTGCAAAGAAGCAAGGGAGGGAATGAGGCAGAATGAGAAAAAAAAGGAAAAAGAAAAAAAAGAAGAAAAAAATGAAATTATATATCCAAGGACACTCAGGAAACCCATGTCACAGCAAGGAACTGAATTCACATCTGTTCTGCCCCAGCTCAGCCCCTTTTCTACAGGCAGCCTCCCTTAACTTGCTTCATTTTTCATCAAAACCCCAAAGAGGGGAAAAAAGAGACAAAAAAAGGAAATACTGCAGGAACAGTAACCCCACTATTGAGCACTTTTCATGGTGTCCAGGTAGTTAAGCTTAGTCTTCAATAATGTATGACGGAAAGTAATGCAATTTAAATCAGGAGAGGCAGACAGCAGGGTATGGGAGGTAGAGGTGAATCCTGATGTGCACAAGCCGAAGGAGACAATATTGTATAAAAAAAAGCTGTGAGCCATAATAACAGCCTCTCCTAACAGAACTTAACCAGGTTAGAATGACCTCCGAGAAATGCCAGAAGTTTAACAGCCAAATTCTAATGTGAAAGATTATGGATATTTCGGTATAAATTGCCCTTGTTTTACATCGACTGTTTTGCTGAGCACAATGTTAATTTTGCAGCTCCGCTGGAGCAGCAGTTTATAAGAAGATAAACAGAAAATGATGCCTTTAGCAGCTGACTGATACCTTGACTAAGAGGGATAATAAAACTGTTTGCATGAAAATATTAAAGGCTTGAAGGGTGCACCAGCTTTTTGGCAGCTCTGTTCTGAATTGGGTGGAGGGAGGACATATTTTCTTCACTCTGATTTTTACCCAACCCACAGCTATAACTAGTTAGTTGGACTAGATGATTGTTGTAGGTCCCTTCCAACTGAAACAGTCTATTCTATTCTGGGAGAAGACTCTCTTCTTTCTAGCTACCTGTTCTCTGAAATTCCTTTCTTGTGTAATTCTGCAGTAAGAACCATTGAGTGAATTCCCATCCCAGGTGAAATTTGGGGTACGATCTGTGGTGCTGACAGAGTAGGAAAGGTGAAACTGAAGAGGGCTAAGGTTTAACCCCTTCTGGGAACGTGAACCCAACTGCACTGGAGTGGCTGTAACAGGAGGACCTCATATCTTCCCAGGTTTCCAAGTCCTGAATCTGGGGGCTTCGCTACCTTCATGTTTCATCCAGTCTCAGCAAAGACAATGAGAAGAAATGAGAGAAAAGGGAGAAAGAAAAGTGGATCAGGGTCATGAAGTTCAAGCCAAGGTCAAGTACACCCCCAAGCCTGATCCCAAGCCTGTGTCGGGATATGCACTGTCTTTAGCTGTCCACTTTTTAAGGGACAGCAGAAGGGACAGGAAAAGAAAATTGGAGTCTGAAGGCAATACATGACTTCCCAAAGCACAAACCTCAACCACTCTGCAGTCGTATCTCAGCAGACTTAGGATTCAGGTTGCACTAGCTGTGGCACAGGAGTGAAGGGGCAAGCAGGGCGGCTGCATGAGACCAAGCATTGGGATATGAAGATGGAGGATGGAAAGAGGCGATCATTTGTGCCTGGTGGGCTCCATGACTCCCTGTCTCTCTGGCCCAAGAAGTTACAATCTCCAAGGTCACTCAGCCACAAACTTTCTCCTTGAATGGTCAGTTCCACGTGGCCTAATGCTAAGTATTAATGACTGAAAAATCTGCATATTTAAGAACTAAAAATAAGCAAAAATATTTTCAATTTTCAACCACCTGTTTTCCTCTCTATGTATCTGTGTCTCTTTATCTCTTTTTAAATGTGAGACAAGTGACTACCATTCATTCCAATTAAAAGTAAACTTTTTTTTTCCCCCAAAGAAAAGGAACAGCACTGTGGTAGCCACACTTGAATAGCACTAATAAATTTACCTGCCCAAAATGATAGAGCTGAATTCAGTCGCTGGCAGCTAGGTAATATCAGCTCAGGTACAATCCCTCAGAAGTCCACCTGGCCGCAGTCATAAATTGCTGCCTCCATTACAGCTTTGCCAATACCATTTCCATGCTGGCTGCACACCAGCTTTATTGTAGTATAACGCGCATTTCACAGGAGTGCAGCAGGAATGACAGAATGGGGTTAGGACGCTATAAAAGCCACATTATTTTTTCATCCTAGGAGCTGCAAAAAGAGGTAGGAAAGAGAAAGGCAAAGACACCAAAGGCTCAGCTTTAGGCTGCTGCTGCAGCTGAGTGAAGAGAAAGACAGACAGAAAAGGGCTGTGCTCACTCATCCAATCTAAACGTTGGAAAGTTTTCCAGAGATATTTCACACTAGTCTTTCACTCATTATGTATCAAGGGCAGAGCTGTCTCTATGTTATTGCACTCTGTCATTCAGAGCTGGGCTAATCATTGCTGCTGAGGACAGAGACGGCCAGCTGGGAATCCATCTTTTCAAGTGTCCCCCATATTGCTTATACACATGTCACTGCCCCGACTCAAATTGTGACTGGTGATTTAGGAAAAACTGTCTTTGCATACAAAGATCTAAAAGATACAGTAAAAAAAACACAGGTATATATGATAAAGGAACCACAGACAACTCTGCTATGTCCTGAGCTTGAGTTAACGGATGTAGAAGCAACCTTGGCTCTGATCTCCTCAGTATAACTTCAGTAACAATGTGTAATGAGCTCTGGGCAATGATTGCAGACCAAGGGGGCCATCCAGTGCCACACAGCCCGTTGAGGACACAGCGGGTTGGGTTGGAAGCAGAACAGCCAGCTCCACTTCCCCCAGGCCCAATTCAACAAGGTCTGTTCCTTACCATCACAGTTGTTGAGATGGATTTGGGTGTAAACTTTAAATGCAGATTTTTTCAGACTTCTGTGAAGATGGATTAGAGGTGATATCCTGGAAAACGTTGGGTCGTATCTTTTATCTACCCAAGCAGCAATGTTAGAGGAGAGTCTGAGGCCATCATCCCCTCATCCTGACTTCTCCAGATAAGGAATAGAGATTTTAAAAATCTTTGGTCTAATGTTTCCAAAGAAATAAGAGGAAAAATACAGATGAGCTTCTTTGAGGGGAACAGCACACCTTAGGGTTTAATTCACAGGAGGATGTTTTAATTGCACAGAGGTTGGTATTTGTGCCAGTCACTTGAGGGAGACAAAGAGCCACACTGAGTTTGCCTGGATTTTGTGTGGTCAGTCAAGGTAGAAGAGAACCATAAAAACCTTATGGACAGTGCAAGGTCTGGAGATATCTTTTAGCTTCTGGAAGCAAAAGAATGAATAATAAGATAGTAAAATCCACAGGAAAACGGAGAATTAAACAGGACTTGAAAGATCTCACAAAAGAGCTGGTCAGTGCAGCTGAAGATAACGTTTGTTGTAGACAATGGCAAAGCTTGGGATAATTCACCTGAAAGGATCTGAACTCACTGTAACATTTGGTGAGGGAAAGAAGGCCTGAGAACACAAAGGTCATTTCGATCAGCTCAGCATGATCAAACACTCTGATGCATCTGCTCAAAACATCTGTGGTGTTTAAATGTCTGGTCCAGGGTCAAAATATTGGGACATAGGAAATACCAATGTGCTGTGCGCTAGATAAACCACAAGTAATTTCTTTGGTGAGTGCTGTGATCAGATCTGTGTCAAAAAGCCAAGAGGAAATGGTAAAAAATGAACATGATATCAAAAAGTAGCGTAAGGATAACAGAGATTTTTCTCCATGAAGAAAAGCTACAAGGATAATGGCTATTGAATAGAAATCAGAAAGATGAATGAGATGATACAGCACGGGTGTTGTCATGAACATAAAATACCATATTGGGCACTTCTGCTTTTTCACTGACATTTGAGAAAGAAGTTTGGGACAATCTGCAAAATTAGAAATTGCTTAGAATACTTCTAAAGAGAACACTTTTAAGCATTTAAGCAAAAATAACCACTGGAACTCTCTGTTGTGTGATAGAACTGAAACAACCAGCTATAACCTTCTGCAACTTAAAAAGGATATTTGATGTAAGTGGCACACAATGTCATTTCTAGCATGACGGATGCCTGAACATTTTGATTTTATTGGCTCATATTGCTTTTTTTGGCAAGCTTCCTTCCTCTGCTAATGAAGATGAAGTTTGGTTTTGTAACTCACAGCCACACAATAGATCCTTGTGGAAAGTTTAATCCGAAAGAGCTGAGCCACCTCTCAGTTTCCTCTGGAAACACTCTCACACTCACGACTACAGAGGGAGCCTCTCTCTTGCCATTGATCAGCTCCACTATCTAAATTGGCTGGTTAACACCCCGTGCTGGGAATACTCCCAAAAAGAAACAGACACATTAAAGGAACTTCATTCAGCCATTAAATTGGGTTGTATCTACCTCTTTATTTGGGGTCACAAATGAGATCAGTTTACCATAAACCTCAAGGGATTCTGAAAGTTCAAGGCAGAGGTAGGTAAATGTTTCAGCTCTCTGTAGAAATTTCTGGTCTGTTTATCATCACAGTTTCAAAGCACTTACGTGAACCAAAAATAGTTTAGCAGTTCAACAGAGCAAGACAGTCACTGTATCCATGCTGGAGTGGACATGTGTGTGTTAGCTGCATCACTGATCATAATAATGTCCTTAGGTATAAGAGCAGTATTCATGTGTCCTTACAGCTGACATTTTAGTGTAATTCTACACTAATAAAAAATACAACTGAAATACCAGTACTGAACTGAAGAAACGCTGTGAAAGTGCTTCTGATGCTGTGGCTTGGAGCTTCGTAAAGCAGACCTGTAGATGAAAGGGTTAGCACCCAATTGCACTCTCTGTTACTACAGGCAGTCAGTCCTTGAAATGATAACAAATTGGCTTGAAAATGCTCTGATGCACCTGGATGATTTTAGAAAACGAAAGACCTGGGGGATTCCTTTTTTCAACCAAAATGGGAAATACATTCTTACAAAAACCAGTCATGCTGCTTTTCTTTTGTTTTCATCATTGAGATGTCTTTGGTGACGATAAAAGCGAAACATGCACAGTCCTGGGGAGAGCCAGTATCCCACAGGCAGGCAATAATCAAACTTGTCTCCTGACAGCTTAGTCAGAGGCTTCAGTGCAGAACCGCAGCCAGTTTTCATCCTTTCCTTACCTAAGCCAATCCTCTCATTACATGTGGATGGACTTGACCTTGGTTTAGACCACTTTCCAATCTTTTGGACAATGAAATATGCAGAGATATGCCATAGCCTTAAGAGTTTTCCCCATAGCAGGTTGGTACAAGCAACTACAGAGGAAAGAGCAAGTAAATACTAAACTAGATGATAAATTCCATGTCTCACTCCTAGACGCTTTAAGGAAACATCTGTTTCTTAGCTCTCACAGATCACCTGTCTCTCAAGAAAATATACCATTTTCTTTCCTAACAGAGGCACGAGTTACTTTAGGCCAATATTGGGATCAATACCAGCAGCCCTGGGACTTCTAATACAACATTGACTGTATAAGCAGGTTATTAGACTAGTACTCTGTCTAAATCAAAGAACAGCTCCTAAAGTTAAAAGTTAAATATCCTTCTACCCAGGTGATTCACAACCACAGACCCAGCACTGCCCGTTTCAGAGTTACTTCAAACTTTATGGAGAGTAAACAACATCCATTAACATTTGAATTCAGTGGCTCTTATTTAGCCATATAAGACAAAAACACACTCCATCACAGAGCTGGTTTCCTCTCAGAACCTGTTTTTCTACCTCTCTCAACAGCTTTTAAAGTACTGGACTGAAAAAACTGACCACAAAATAGTATCAAATCCTGGACTTGCCACAACCAATGTTATCAACTCATTTCCACCTCTACTACAGAAATGCAAAAGCTTCTCCTTAAGCAGAGTCATACTAGAGAAGGAAAGATTTCTCCTCTTCTTCGGGAGAGACTCCTGAACATTTAATAGGAATTATAACGATCCACTAACACACCAGGAGGTGGCTCAAGAAAGGCAAGAGAAACTCAGACCCCAATGAAGTCTCAAGGCAGAACTCTATGTTTTTAGCTACAAATTCTTCACATCGATGTTTTCTGCTTTACTCACACTGGAGACAACTTCAGAGACCATCACTCACTCATCTTACCCCATTGTTTAGTGGTAATTCATTGAGGTGCTTTGACCAATGTTTAAAAAAAATTCCAGAATGGGAGCAGCACAAGGTCAACTGTGACACGTGGTCCTTGGGCAGAGTGAGTCAGGAACTGCCTGGAGAGGCCCTTCCAGGTTTGCTGTAGGGCTCCTTACAATCTACTGAGCCTGGGAGGAGGGAAGGCATGTTCCTTGGCTGCCTTTATGGACTTTTTTTCCTCCAGTGGTGACAGGGAATATGTCTGGAACCCTACAGGGAGGTACTGTTTTCCCTCATGGTTTCGCTTCCAGCCTCTGCCCCAGAGTGTGACCAAACATGAAATACAATTTATAAAGAATAAGCTCCTTGGGTTGATCATCTGTGCTGCCATCCAGCGAGATCTGGACAGGCTAGGGAGTTGGGCGGGGAAAAATTTAATGAAATATAACAAGGGAAAATGTAGAGTCTTACATCTGGGCAGGAACAACCCCAGGTTCCACTATAGGTTGGGGAATGACCTATTAGAGAGCAGTGTAGGGGAAAGGGACCTGGGGGTCCTGGTGGACAGCAGGATGACCATGAGCCAGCACTGGGCCCTTGTGGCCAAGAAGGCCAATGGGACCTGGGAGGGATTAGAAGGGGGGTGGTTAGTAGGTCGAGAGAGGTTCTCCTTCCCCTCTACTCTGCCCTGGTGAGACCTCATCTGGAATATTGTGTCCAGTTCTGGGCCCCTCAGTTCCAGAAGGACAGGGAACTGCTGGAGAGAGTCCAGCGCAGGGCCACAAAGGTGATTAAGGGAGTGGAGTATCTCCCTTATGAGGAAAGGCTGAGGGAGCTGGGTCTCTTTAGCTTGGAGAAGAGGAGACTGAGGGGTGACCTCATCAATGTTTATAAATATATAAAGGGTGGGTGTCACAAGGATGGAGCCAGGCTCTTCTCGGTGACAACCAACAGTAAGACAAGGGGTAATGGGCTCAAGCTGGAACACAAGAGTTTCCACTTAAATTTGAGAAGAAACTTCTTCTCAGTGAGGGTGACGGAACACTGGAACAGGCTGCCCAGGGAGGCTGTGGATTCTGCTTCTCTGGAGACATTCAAAACCCGCCTGGACGCCTTCCTGTGTAACCTCACCTAGGTGTTCCTGCCCTGGCAGGGGGATTGGACTAGATGATCTTTTGAGGTCCCTTCCTATCCCTAACATTCTGTGATTCTGTGATCTTTCTAGATCTCGCCTTTCTTCACTTACTTGGACAAAATGCTTCCATATAGATGCTTTCACATAATTGATGGAGCTGAACCTGTTCTCTGCTCCTGTAGCATCAAGTTAATAATGAACTGCACTCCCTTGCCAGGCAAAATAATCATCTCATAAACTCTAATCAGACACATGAAAGCTCAAGAGGATAAAATCAAATATATAGAACATACCTGCAAAATACGTAGTTCTGGCCACTTCTGAAGTAGGGACTCCTCATACAGACCCCTCCCCACCTGCCTGCAGGTTTTCTGTCTCCCCTGTTTGCCAGAGACAACAAGAGGAACCTGTGTTCAGCTGTTCCCTCTGTGCAGAGATTAATTCATTGACAAGGCTCCTAGGAATGTGCCAGCTCATTAATTACCGTAAGAACTGTGTCAGCAAGAAGTAGGCAAGGTGACTGCTGGAAATGGTCGGATAGAGCCATCTATTAGTGCTTGCTACACTGGTCATTACATGCCAAAAACCAAACCAATAACACCTGGCAAATGCTTCTTAACTGCAAAATATCACAAGTTGCACAATTATACTAATATAAAGCACTAATGTAAATCAGTGTTAGGGGCACAGATCACAAGGAAATTAGCCCCACAAGCCACTCAGCCCTGCTCCAAGGGTGAAATTTTTAGGTGTCGTGGTTGAGATGGACAAACAACATAGACCAAGTTCTTAAGTACAAACAGCAGTCTATATTTATTGCCACAAACGCTTTTTTATATAGTCTTTACCAGCTCAAGTGTCTTTTTACTATTGGTTACAGGCTGCAATAGTAACATATCATTGGCTATTTTTTCTGTCGTTAATGTTACTCTTTTACTCCCTTCTTTCTCACAGGTACACCTTAATATCTCCGGATACTCCTTTACTCCCTTCTTTTTCACGGATACACCTTAATATCTTCAAGGCTGATCTTTGTTCCCATACCCTCCATCAGGGAATCCACGGACCCACTGTAGTCCCCCACAATTAGGCTACCTCCTATGGACACAATGGAAACCTGGGAGTACAATGGACCACCCAGCAGCAGGAGGTGGCATGGAAAATTCCCAACAGCTTTGACATGCCACCTCCTCTGCATTTCTGGCTGGCTGGTGGGAAAGAATTCATCTTTGGTAGAAGCTGCTCCTTTTATTAATAGGCAGAGTTGCCAGAAGGCAGGTTGTCCCATAACAAAACCACTGGGAAATAAGGCAGAAAGAGACCAGGCTCAACAGGCTGAGATCTCAAATGCAATGTCTGCTTACATAGGCAAGTGCTTGACCCATAGCCCTGTGCTGTCTACAAAGGCTTAGAGATGGCCACAGCCCATTTCAGCTCTCACAGCTGGTAGCTCTGCCTGGTGCCTCCCTCAGAGGGAGAACGCAACCACCAAGAAGTCTCTGATTTGCTATTAAAATTCATTTTTCTTGTAATGCCAACACTGGGATAATGCGCCTGGGATTAGACCTAGGAAATCCATCAAGACTAATACTTAGTCACACTCAAATGCTTTTGTGCCACAGTTGCTATGAGGAATAACTTCAAAACCAGACCCTTAATAAGATCGGGAGAGCAAGGGTGCTTCCAACTGCTGTGCCATCGAGGGCAGGGCTCTTCCCCAGACAGAGCCCACATATTTTCAGCCAAGGGCCATTTCAATCTCAGGCAGTGGGAAGCAAAGTCTTGTGAACGCATCAAAGGTTTTGCTTGCCTTGGCTCAAGGGGAATTAAAGGAATAGAGAGAATAAGCTGGAGAAACTTCAGGTTGTTTCAACTAGCACTGAGCTCAGAAGAGCTCTGGAATATCTGTAAGAACAAAAAGGAAGATCCAGGTTACAACTTCGCTCTTCTCTTGCCTGTCACAGCGCTGGCGAATATGTACTCTGAGAGGAAAGTGATAAATTAAGAGCTATGGCAATATCTTGTAACATTCCTGATCATCTACCCATAACCCTTTCCAATCACCACACTAAATCATGGGGAGGTGACCTTCCCTTGTGCCCCACAACAAGCTCAATTCCTTCCAGTCTTTTATTTGATAGGTTTTCGTTTTATTTTTCTCCCTCTCCCTTTTCTTTGGTAAGTCACATTGCAGGCCATAGGGCTAGGAAACATTTTAATCATTTGATATAAAAGGGATATGACAGGTCTATGCTGTAAAATGCCAAGTGTCAAACCATAAGGAATTCCACAAATAACTGTTCAGATGTCCCAAGGGGGGAGGCAGGATATGGATGTCTCCCAAATGCATGTCTAAGTCCACCAGCACTGCAGAGGGAGAAATGTGTCTCTGTCCAAGCTTGCAAGGTTCCCATCAGAGGTCCTTGCATGTGTTGAGAGTGAGCCCTGTCAGAGGGCAGACAGGCAATGCCACCACCTGAAAGCTTTGTCAGAGGTCTTGCAGAAAATCAGCGCCTCTGGTTGACAGCATTAACTGTGTCACATACCTTGAGTGATTGCCTTGAAGAAATTGGCATTTGTTGATGGAAAGCACAAAACGAGTGACCTGGTCTCCCCTGAGGGATGTCTAGTAAAGTCTGGGAATAAATTAGTAAAGGAAATCTGTGAGTGAATCCCCTGGTAGTGATGAGGCAGGAACAGGCTGATGCTGACCAGCTGGGAGAGGTTTGGTGCACACCAGGGAGAAAAGAGAGAAGCCTGATGTGCTGGAGGAAAAAGGAGGAGGAGATGCTCTCCAGGGAGAAAGCGAGACAGTGGGTTGGGAGATTAAAGAGTCATGTGGTAGAGGGGGAGGAAGGTGGAGGGGAAACCAGAAATGGAGGCTAGCAATTCAGATAGAATGGATTAGATGGGAATAAAGGCAGCTGGGAGGGACTCGAAGAACATGAGATTAAGAAGTGCATGGGAGAGCTGATCGGTGTTCAAGGGAAATGAGAAAGCAGGGTTGTCTAGATTCTGCTGATGGCTTTTAGAAGAGCACAGTCTGAACTCTTTGAGAGGGAGGATGGCCATAAAGCAGAACAGATGTGCATAAAACCCCAAGGAACCCAGACAATATCTGGGAGACTGCTAGATCTCCTGAGTACCTGCTGGGATCATCAGACAGCAAGGTTAGAAATAGCACTGTTTGAAAAGCACAGGAACTGAGTGATACTGTGAGACCCAGCTGCACCCAGGGCTGCCAGGCACTGGACCCATTCGTGGGTGATATTAAATGGAGTATAAACACTGCGCAGGAGTTTCTTACATTTCAGTCTCTGTTTAGCAACATGGTCCTGGGCCAGCTGGACTTAGATCCAAGCCAGCACAGCAGACAGAAAGAGCTAAATGAGAGAGACAGCTCTATATCTGGGGACACGCCACCACCAGAGGGTGGGCTGTGGGTGGCCCCGATACAAGACTCATTCCCCAGAGGCAGCCAAGTGCTGGGACTCCTTGCATGGGCCAGACAGTGTCGTGACCCTGGTGTGCTAAACATCACGTGGCCATGTCATACACTGGGAAAAAAAGGTAATTAAGAGGTCTGAATTGTGCAGTGAGCAGATGACAAAGAAACAGAAAAAGCGTTGGCTCAATTCCTTGATCTCTTTTCTGGGCTAGGAATCAACTCGTGTGCCAGTTTGGTCAGGCAAGAGCAATCACGTTACTGAGCCCCGACTCCCTCCAGCCTACATCTCTGTTTGCTTTCCTCTGCCTTCTTTTAGCATTTGCTAACAGATTCTTGCACTGCAGTTCCTGTGAAATGGGCCGGAGCAGAACCTCAATTTGAGAGACCAGCTCCAGAACCACAGCCTTCACACAGCAGTGAGTGGGGCTGCCGAATTCACCCCTTCATCAGGGATAAAGACTGTTTGTGGATGGGCATGTTACCACTCAGAGGAGAGGGGAAAATAACTCTAAATTGAGCCACAGATAGTTTGACTGTAGACCTGCTTACAAATGCATGCTCAGAAACCAGTGCAATGGCAGAAACAATCACCCAAAAGCAGCACAGATGGTGCTTAAGTCCTTCTAAGATGCCAAAGAAATACACATTTAACTACAGTCTAAATTAGACTAACTTCAGATCTTTGGTGCTATGAAGACCATCGGTTATCCTGTTTGCACGACTTTCTCTGCTAACTGCCCAGCCAGATGTGTAAATAGTTACATCGCTTTATAAAAGAGTTCATGATGCTTGTGCTGCTGAGGAAATCTAAGGAAGAGAATAACGAAGACAAGCAGAAGAAAAATATGTAGACTAATTAATAACTCTCCTTATTTTATCATAGCCAGCCTGATTTTCTAATGGTCTTGCGGAAACAGCCACATCGGAAGGGGAAACTCCCCAGCCCAATGGGCTGAATCTCTGCTGCTGCTTCACACGCTGGTCACATCCCAAGAAAAGCAGCATCCTTCCTCCCAGATCCCTGAGCCCACCATGTCCCACTGCTCAAACATAAGGACAGAGGCTTAATTTTTCCCTTATTCCTTACAAAACAAAAGGGAAAAGCTGGGAGGGAAAAGAGAAGAATAAGGGAAGGAAAGATGAACAAGAAGAACCTACTTTGAGCAATAGGGGTTAATCTGACTCAAAGCCTAAATCCATGTTAGCAGTTAATCCAGTTAGTAAGGCTTTCATTGGGAGCTTTGAGAAATCCTTTAACCTCTTGCTGTAAACTAGGAGCAGCTTAACAGCTCAATGTTCATGAGAAAAGCCTGTCAATAATGCTGCTAAGCAGGTATTTAGCAGGATTTAAGAAACAAGCATGTGACAACTCTTCTCTAATGAAGCAATTGGGCTTCTCTCCAGGAACCAATTGGTCACTATTTCCTTTAGTTTTGCCTGTGATCTGCATTTCAAGATTCAAAAGAAGATGCAGCTATGGTCTCTATCAATTTGGAAAGCATTCATTCCCTCAAAAAGTACAGTAAAAAGCAGATTTTACTAGTGTTTTTTATAAATCTCATAAATTCTTTGCCCTAAGAGATCTTTTATGAAGCAGACTGCAGCAGTCAAAAAATCAAATTAATTCCCCTGTGATTTTTTTTCCTTTCAGAGGTGTCTATACTCTTTCAAGGAAAGCACACTTTAACATTAACGTTTAAGGCTTTCACCTCAGCCTGAGTCCAGCAGGATCAACAGTAAATGAAGTGTTTGGGTTTTTTTTTACCATCTCCCTACAAAGTTATTACATATTCACTCCAGCTGCAGAGAGTGGCTAAATGTGAGTTAGCTCTAATCCAGAAATTGTGCCATCACATGCAGCCTGGTGCTGCGTCCCGGTTCTTGGCAGAGTGCAAGCACATCAGGGGGACAGTGACACACTCAAAGGTGAACTTCATCCCTGCCCTGGACAGACGAGACCTGGGGGATCAGGGCCAGGTGATTGTCCAGACTCACCCATCCTTGGCTTCTCTGGGTGCCCAGCTGGTAGGGGGTTCATGAGGACATACAGCTGTCCTCTAGACTGTGCTTACTTATCCCTCTGACACTGGCCACAGAAATTCCATCACAGAAGCTTTCAGACACAATCGCCTAAATTATCTGTGTGGGTTGCTATGAATTCTCTCAAATATATGTGATCCAAGGTGGCAGTATCACCCCCCCCCCTTTTTTTTTATTTTAAATGTGGGAAGCCCTTTTCAAGCTGCAAAACTCTCTGGGAACCAGGCCCGCTGGGCAACAGGGCAGAGATCCCTATGCCAGCATGGTGGACACCACCATCGGTAGAAACCAAGATTTACTGCTGTGATACCCCATCCACCCTATTACTTCTGGAGAACAGGGTAGTTTGGAGCTATAGGGAAACAAAGAGAGGAGGACAGAGGGGCAATGTACAAGTCAAAGGTGTGTGACCTGCACAGTGACTGAGGCACAATAATCATGTTTTTTCTCAGCCTTCCCTTCTGTTTTACAGCAGGAGATTCAGCCAAAGGTAGCATTTCAGCGAGACCCCTCTGCCTCTGGGATTCCAGACACAGACGCTCCCATTTCCCTTCACTTTCACAGATAAAAGGTCATTCTGCCTTTTTTCCCCTCTCTATACTAAGGAAGAACATTGTATTACCTTTGATATTTGCTGTGTTCAGCCAGTGTGGGCTGAGAGGCCCATGCAACATTAATCTGGTTTTACCACCACACACCCAGTGATGTTCAAAGGGAGGCAGATCATTGCTATTCTGGCTCTCACCTCTAATGCACAAAGCTAGGAGTGTAAGCAGGGTCTTTCAGATGGAAATACTTCGCAGCTCTCAGTGCCTGAATTCAGTCTTAAAGCAGGTTGAGAAAGCCAATGTATAGGAAAATGCAAGAGAAAATAATTCCTCTTTAAGCATCCAATCAGAATCTCAATAGCGTGCAGGTTTTGGGTCACTTGAAAGTATTTCCATTTCTGGTCCCTTTAGTATCTAACATTTTCTGCTGATAAGAGCAAAAAAATTTCCATGCACACACACAGATATTAAACCACTTACAGAAGGATTGTCTTTATGGGAGTCCTACCTAATGAGACTGTGATCCCTTGTGAATAACTCTGCTAGGCACAAGGACAGCACACATACTAATTAACCTATAACACTGCCATTAAAAAGTCATGACACGAGTTAATGCACTGACTGGGATAGTTATTTTGCCTTTCATAAACTATATTTTCCTAGAGCTCAATTAGGTATTTTCAACCACTATTCTTTCCCCACTCCTTACACTGTCTCTTTTCCAAAAAGACAGACACAAGCCCTTTTAAGAAACAAAACAAAAACCAACAAAAAACTCCACAAACTTTAAAATAAGTGAATGAGTGGTAAAAGCAAGCGAGCTCCCACTCAGTTCAAATTGCAGCTCAGCTCTTGTTGGCCAGATATACTAATGGAAATGAGACTTTTCACTGAAAAATGTGCTTCAAACAGATACAATGTTAGCATTGGGATACTGAGCAACTGGTTATCCTGTTTACTGCAAAACAGCCTGTGGTATATTGGTTTTCTGGTACTGTATTTTCGCACTCCGATTTCTTATGAAGCCAACAAAAAAGTCAAAGCGTATAAGGGTAACATTTGTTAGACTATAGTCACAGCTGTATTGCAGCATGTGGATGCAGAAGATAAGGTTCAACCTGAGGAATTTATCCTCATAAAAGCAGCTGTATTAATCGCAAATCAGCTAAAAAAAAAAAAACAAAAAAAACAAAAAAAAAAAAACCCACCCAAACAAACAAGAAACCCCCCACAAAATGAAACACATCCAACCCTCAGTTGCAGATAATTTTCACTATGATGCAGCCACCTCCAGCCCTCAACTTCCACAGAGAACCACCACCCAATTTTCACCCTTGTTACGGTTCGCTCCCTTCCCAGCATGGAGACATTTCTGGCTTTTCCAGCCCAGCTCGTGTGCTGTGCCAGCCAGGGCACGCAGAGCAGCAGCTCGTGGTCTACTAGCAGCCCCAGCCATCGCTCCCAGGCCTCCGTCTGCCAAGGAGGGCAGCAGCACTGGCCAGATGGTGCCTGAATCCCCCATTGTCGCTATGGACCACACCGCCAGCAAGGCAGGAGTCTGTTGGGGTACACACCACGGACGAGGTGGGTGCTGCTCTCTGCTTTCCCTTGCAAACCTCTGCTTGGCCACATCCCAGTGCAGTTTGTGCTCTTTAGTCAGCATTGCCCTGGGGATTACCTCCAGCCGTCAGCCCAACGCACCATCTGAGCAGACCTTCTGCTAACCCTGCCTCCCGAGGAGGAAGCTGGATACCGCCAGGCTCCCCGCCGCTCACCTCAAAATAAATAAACAACAAGGGAGTGAGAAGAGTCACCGCTCTTTTGTTCTGATGTAGCCTGGCAAGGCCAGCCGTGATGCGCTGCTCGGAAAGAGCCAGAAAAATGACAGGGTCCACGTAGCCCGAGAAAGACATTGCTTGTGGGGCTTTGCAGTGAGTGCTGCGTGGAAGGAGCAAGGATTCTGCAAGTTATTATCCCCATGGTAGCACCAGGCTGCAGAAAAGATAAACCATGGCTGCTTGGAAAGCTGCACGGGACTTGGGAGACTTGGGACTTAGGGTGGGTTGTGGTAAACCCTGGGATTGTCTTCCCTCACGCAGGGACACGCTCCAATTTGAGGCTCTCTATTATAATTCCTATCAGCCAAGCACAAAGAACAGCTCTGCAGAGCAGGGAGGGCTGGGACACAACTTCCAGCTCCTTTCCTATCCCTCCCCATCCCCAAGCAAGGAGACGCTGACCATAGCCACGCTCTGGAGAGAGGGACAGGAACGCTGGGAAAGAGGGAGGCAAGAGAAGAGCAGATGCAGAAAAGCACCAAACTTAGTCAAGGCTAAAGAGACCAGACTGTGAGGGCAATCACAGAGCAGATTCTAAAACTAATTTAACAATTATAAACATAGCTATCATAGACAATAATATGGTGATGTTGCTGGGGTGTCAGCACAATCACACTCCATCACATCAGGCTTCTCTAAACCCAGGCTCATGACCTCCCTAATACAGTTCATAGATTAGTTTGGGTTGGAAGGGACATTCACAGCTCATCCAGTGCCACTCCTGCCATGAGCAGGGACATCTTCACCCAGATCAGGTTGCTCAGAGCCCCGTCCAGCCTGGCCTGGGATGTCTCCAGGGACGGGGCATCCACCACCTCTCTGGGCAACCTGGGCCAGTGTTTCACCACCCTCACTGTAAAAAAATCCTTCCTCATGTCCAACCTGAATAGGGCTGTTCTAGGCTCTCCAGTTGCCTTCAGGCACTGGAATAACTTGCCTGGAGCTATTTATTAAAAAAAATGTGTGGACACTCCTTTGAAACGGGGTTCAGGAACCAACCCTCTGCTCACATCTCACAAAAAGACAGCACCCCCTCCTCTCAATCCCTTCCCATCCTCTCCCATTCCACCTAAAGAAAAACAGCCTGCAGATTCACAGACTGTGACTAACTGCAAAAATGACATTGACAGAAAGGGTAGGATCATTTTGCAGATTGGGCCTGGAAGATCTGCAGAAGACAGGCTCCAGGATGGAAAAGTTTTGCAGCAAAGCTATGCAAAGGAACAGCCTGAGTCAGAGCCTGTCTACAATAGCACGGTCATGCTACTCAGATCAAGCTCCTTGGCCACTGTTAGCAACAACTGACCTTCTGTCTTGCTGTCATCTGATGGCTGACAAGCTCATCAGCCAAACTGTATGCTGGGGAAATGGCGGTGGAGGAATTAATGGGACCCTTCTCATTTTACTGCCCAACCTCGCTGCCTACCACAACGGCCCCAACAGCCAGTCCTTCTCCCAGCAGCTGAGAACCAGAGCTCTGCTGGACTGTGAAGGGCAAGGGACAGTGCTGGACACACTCTGCCTCTGCTTAAAGTAATCAGGGCAAATGCAGATTGAATGCATGAAGCACGGGAGGGTGGGGAGAATGAGGGAGGGACTGGGAGAACACCAGGTGATGTGAGGCCACGGGCAGAGATAGACGGCACAGAGTTTCCCTGCGTCAGGCTTTTGGTCCCAGCAGGTTAAGGAACAGCCGCCTTGACAGATGCAACAATCCAGCTTGGAGGGATTCAAATTAAGGTCAAAAGGGATAAAGCAATGCTGAGAAAATGAATGTGTTGTTCCTGGCTCACAGTCATGCCCAGATGCACATTCCTCATCATTTATGAGGTTAATTAAAATGCATCATTTGTGTGTGCACATACACACATACAGATGCAATTTACTTCTCTAGAAAGGAATACAACCATAGGAACTTTTTTTTTTTTTTCACTGCCTCTGTAGCAGCCATCTGGATTTGAATCTTGGGAAGAGAGGAAGGAAAATGGGAAGGGAAAGGGTACCTCCTTTCTCTGTTTAACATCACCAGGAGAGATGGGGAAAGCTGCTCACAGCTTTTCAGTCCTGAACAGGGATTCGGTGGCACATTGTTTATGCAATTTTTCATTCACAAAGAACAGGCCCTTGTAGTGTTTGTGGCTGGAATTTGGCCCAGGAGGGGCAGTTTTGCCCCTGTCTCCATCACTCAGCAGATTAATTAGCCATTAGTCTCAGCTCTACGATGTAATCACAGCCCAGATCTGCAGCAGCAAACTCTGAACCTGTCCCAGAGCACAATGCCAGCTGTGCCCAGCTCTTGTCCAACGACCATGAAGGTCCTACGTGCCAGAGCTTCCTTCCCTCCTTCTCCTGGGCAGCACAGCTTGAAGCTGTGACAGATAGTCTTTCGCTTGCTATGCGCTCTCCATAGAAGCTAGTCAAATGTCCATGTCTGAAATCTGAGTCCCAGAAAACAATTTGTTTCGACAGTGGTGCCCAGAAGCTTTGTCCAGAACTGGAAGGCAGATGTGCTCAGTGCTGTAGGAGGGACAGAACTGAACTGCCCACAGTTGACAAGACTGTTTTGGCTCTGAGAGGCCACTAGACATTAACAGGACCCTATTCTTCAGCCTTGCAGCAGAAGCAGCAGTCTATATGCCTCCCACAGCAGGATATACTTTCTCCTAATGCATGCACACATTTTGCCCTAGATCCAAGTTGTGCCTGAAAGCAAAGGATGTCCAAGCACCGCTTTGTGCATAAGATTTGTAAAAGCTATTTTGGCTGGCCTCTAATATTTTTAGTACCTATTAGTGGATACACAAGCACACTGACAAAAGGGCTGAATGCTTTTTGCTCATTGTAAATTTGTGATACTTAGGGATTTGTTTATTCCTAGCTAGAAAATGCTAAGCTGATCAGTTATGTCCTTACTATTCTCATCATGCCATCTAATTTACACTGGCCTTCCAACCAGAGCACTGCCCTAGATGGTCACAAACAGTCAGCTCTCCATTATACGGCTCAGTGGAGTGAGGGGCAGAGACATCTGTGTGCATGGACTCAGTGCTGCAGCGTTACTCAGCACAGGATCCCCAGGCATAATTAGCCTGGACACTGGACTGAATCCTGGCTGACTCTCCTGCAGCTCTGGTCTCCAGCTCATAAACCTTTCCAGAGCGCCAAGATGCATGGAGCAGAGACGGCACTGCAGTCCCCTGCCTAAGTATCTGAATTATGGATTCACCATTACAGATTTGACCAAGATTTCTTGTGAGCTGAGAAACAGGCATCTTCTAAGAAGCTTGGGGACCATCACCACTTTGGTCTACTTCAGGATTTGATCTTCAAGCAAAGTTGTCAGCAATTAGCACAGATGTATTTTTAAGTCTGTTTATAAATGTCTTGCAGCTGCACTGATCAGGAGCTGGGCACAAATAGCAAGTGAGAGAAATCTCTTCGGGCTCTTTGCTAATGCAACTGACTCTGGATAGAGTCAGACTTGTTTTTCCTTCTTCCAAAAGCTGATGGTATCTTCAAATCTGTGAAAGCTGGGATGTGGGTGGGAGGGAGAAAGGGACCATACTGACCTTCAAATACTCAAATTGCTCAGACATCATGACAAACCCTGTCTGATGGTGGGATCAGCAGAAGATGGCGAGAAACTCTCTCAGAATTTAAGTGCTCATTATTTCAGTATTCACACAAGAGATTTAATCAGGACTAAGGCTAACATAGAGTTAAGATCTTCTACTACAGAAACTACAAAATAAGGAGTGTGGTGACATTTGCCTCCTGCCTCTTTCTATTAGGGACCTTCCGCTAAACATTGGATCCAGAAGTGTTTGCCAAGGCCTCGGATATTATCAATAGATTTTTCCACCAACTTCTCTCTGACATTTTTATCTCCAGCGATATATCGGCACAGTACCTTCTCTCTAGCTCTACTGACCCTGGTTCCCCAAGCTTGGATCTTCTTCCCCAAGCACAACACGGTGCCTCAGGTCCTGTAATCCACAGTCTCCTCCCTCTCCACTCTGGTGCAATGGCAGATGAAATGCTTTGACACTCTTTGCAAAAGGACAGTAGCCCAAGATGCAAGTCTCAAAAGAAGAGGCAGAGGATATAGCCTAAGCTGTTACTACAGCATTCGCATGAATTAATAAGAAAAGGACATAGCCCTGCTGACACCCCACACGGCTCCAACCTCCTTAGCTTGTTTCACTCTTTCTTGCTCCAGCATCTCTCTGTTTGCAGGTATGTGGGAACAGGACGTGACTCACCAGCTCCCTCATCTCCTCCTGCCATGCCCAGTGCACTGTTGGCTCGGTGGCCGCAGGGTCAGCTGAGCCATGCAAGGCCCCATTAGCATCTCCTGAACCACCGCAGATGGACAAACTGGCTTTGGCAATAGTTTGAAACCATTAAAAAGCAGTGAGAGCAAAATTAAGCCCCCTGCAGTGCTACTGCCATTAGGAAAGAAACAACACCAGCAAACAGATAAAAAAGTGCATCGAAATTTTTGCCAAGAAGGCCCTAGTTGAGAAATGAGGTACATACATAGTGCAGCAGGAGCCAAATGCAAAGTAATTCAGGCTGCAACTTTAAAATGAGTCTTTTAAGCAGCATGGGTGCTTGATCCCACCACTTACACTAGAAGTACTTAAGAAAAGGGGCTATTTCCCCATCCTCATTCTAAAAGCCTTGTAGAATCAGGACTGACTATTACAGGCATCTCTGCTTAAAGACGTGGTTAACTGCTGCACAGAAGTAATAATCCTACCGCTAAATCCAGAATTTAAATGCCTCAAGGGCTTAAGGGCTGTCAGGAGCTAGAATTCATTTCCAGAGGTTTTATTTAGTTGCAGCAGCAATTTTACCTGAGGGTGACAGTAAATTCGAGAAATACAGGACTAATAATTTAACAGAATTGGCTGTGGTATTTTTTTAAAGACACACAAACACACACACCAGCTTGATGAAACGAGTTCTGCACATTGCACGCTTGCAGGTTTCGTTTGAATGAAAATGATTAATGGGAACATAAAGAAAAAACACAGCACAGCAACAACACAAATCAGCTCTGCCTCCTAAAGGTCAGAACAAACCTGCCTCCTGATTTGGAGATCATCTCCTAGGACAAAATCAGGCATTTGATTCTGCATCCACACCTTGCCCCTCCCAGCTGATAGCTACTGATTCCCAATGCCCCAAACAAGTAGGTGGAGCAGTAACTAATCCCACTTTTAGCCAGACATTCGGGACATGACCAGAAACAGTGATTTACACCACCACCTCTCTAATTTCAGAAGGCAACTTTTGCCTGTCTGTGCCTCACTATTATTTGCAATAAAAAACCTAAGAGATCTTTTACTTGGTACCTCAGCTCAGCTTCAAAGATCCTTTCCCTCAGGAAAAGATGGACACAACATAGCATCAATGTGGGATTTCCATCACCAAGAAGGTACCCTGTTTCCCCCAAAATAAGACTGGGTCTTATATTAATTTTTCCTGCAAAACTTATGACTTTTTTACATGTATAGCTGCCTGGACATGATTTAAATGGACTTTTTAAATGAACTGTAACTAGGGGTTTTTTTTGGAGTATGGCTTATATTTCGAGCATCCTCAAAAATCCTGAAAAATCATGCCAGGGCTTATTTTCAGGGTAGGTTTTATTTTTGGGGAAACAGGGTAGAACAACAGCTCATAAGGAGCTCTTGACCCATTGCCTTGGTCACAGGCATGAACAGAGCAAACAGCCCTCCTCTCCCCTTCTTGTGCCCTGTGACACCATCTAGGGACAACTCTCTGCAGAAGTTCCTATCTTAGCCCAGCCAAACTGCTGTCTTGGGGAGGGGAAAAAGTGGTCTGGGAGACTCGGCCCAAGAAGGGAAATAAACGTCCCAGCTGTGAGGCTGTCTTACAGGAAAATGCTACAGGATTTGAAACCACTGAAATCTTCCCCCCCCTCCCCGCCATTGTAATTGAGAAATATGTTCTTTTCTGCATTTATAATTGGGACAGAACAGATGGTGAAGGCTTTGTTTAATGAAATATGTCCATTCAATTAACCCATGCCACCAGGGATTTGGCAATACAAAAGGAATCAGCGTCCCACTGCTGTAACAGGCTCCTCCTGCCCAAATCTGCACTCTTGGGTGAGGACCAGGATGCTACGGGCAGGACACAGAGATGTGGGGCAGACCTGCTGAACCTTGCTCAGCTGCCACTCCTGTTTCCCCAGAAGCTTCATTTTCCCCCAACCCCTCCCCGCCTTGTTGGCCTGATTTCCAGTGTCCAGAGGTTTTGGACCCTGTGCTCACTCTCTGCCTTAACAGCACACTTACAAGGTAATAGTTGGTCTCCATGGTAATTGCAAAAGAAAAGGCTTATGGGTCCAGTAGACAGTGAGCTGTACCAAAGGGAAACATGTCCAATTGCCAGCTCTGCCACCAAGCTTTGGAGAGGGGAAGCCCGTCTGTGCCTCAGTTTCCCCATCTGTGCTGAGGAATAGCTCTTAGTACTCTGTGAACACCACAACATTTGGTTCACTGACAGTTTGAAAATCGACTGTCAACCAGCACAGCTTCCTGAGGCAAAGCATGACATTTTATTTCAGGTCTTTGCCTGAAACAAAATTTGGTTCTTTAAAGGAGGGGAACAACATTCTGAAATACACTTCAAAACACACAAATTGAAACGCACTTTTTTTTTCTCCAGTTCCACTAATAGCAATGCTCACCATGAGAAACAGAGCCAAAAGATACAAAGGTCTGGAATTAGATTAGGTAAATCTGGAGTATTTTTATGCAGGTAAATAGTTTATTTCTGACCCTGCTTCCAGCTTCCACTGGTGCAGGAGCAGAGGCTCTTCAGGGGTGTGACAGGAATAGCTTCAGATGAAGAAAATTCATTCAATGCCAGCTGGACGTATTTTACCACTTTAAACCCAAGTCGTTTCAGATTTTCATTCCCAAATGGTGAATTGGTGCATCTGCCAAAATAAATTACTTTGGTGTTTTGGGGTTTTGGTTGGGATTTTTTTAAGTAAGTGAGGAAAGCAAACAAACCCACAACCTTTTTGGTTGGTTGGTTGGTTGGTTGGGGGGTGGGCTGTTTGTTGTTGGTTTTTTATGTTGTTGCTGTTGTTGGTTTTCTTTTTTTTTTTTTTTTTTTCTTCATTCAGATCAGGAAGGAGAGTGAGTGCTCAGCTGTTTCCCATGCTCAAACACAGTGTGTTATCGATCTCTACAGCACAGTGAGGAAAACAAAACCCTTCTGTGGGAAATACCTCTTCTCTTCAAGGATGCATTTTTTTTTTCTCATTTCACAGAACACTCAAGTATAGCTTATTAGTCCTTTTGGTTGTGAGGAAATACCTTTGGATAGCAATTCATTCAGAAAGCAGATTTATGCAGCCAGCAGAGAAACAAAGCCCATGATACCTCCTAACAGACACTGACAGCCCTGGCTGATGTATGACACACACAATGACATGTAACACAAAAACCTCCCTGGGGAATGTGCCACTCAATCCGTGCACACATGAGGGAGCAGCCAACGTGCTCCCTGACATCCAACAACCCCGGTGAACCCAGAACCCTCCAGTGCCCACATCCTCACTGCAGCAGGGACTGACAGTCCTGCGACGGTGGGAAAGCAGCTCCTGCAGTTTCAAACAGCACCTGACACCTCTTTGGTTCCCCAAAAAACATTCCTTCAACCATTCTCTTTTGTCCTGTGCTACAACCCAGCTGGACTGTCTTCCTTCTCTTTCTACCCATTGCAAAGGAGAGGGATACCTCTTTTGACTTCTTTTGAGCTATTTTACGGGCTCATCTGCCTTCTAGTGCTTATTATCACCTCTGAAACCAGTCTCTCCCCGGTGGCATCACAGACATGTTTTCGGGCATTTGTGACTGCTCTCACACTGTCTTGAGCTGAGCTAAACAGCTTCCAAGTGCAAAGCAGCATGACAAACTCCTGCTAGCCTTTCAGAATGAATATGAAGTTGCCAGACAGTAGAAACTCCTAACTTCACTCAGTTCTCCAAATCCACTTATCAATGCTAATGAGCCCAAACCAGACAAGATTTTTTTCCATTTTGACTAGAATTACATTTTTTTTTTCTGTTTTCATGACAACAAAACAATTCTTGCAAAAATATTGGTATAGCATCATATGTGAAACTCAGTATTTTATTAATGCGATGTGCTAACTCATGACTTGGAAAAGATAGCGGCTGCAAAAGTGACCAGGTTGACTCAACTTTGCTCATGGCAGAAGTTTCAGAGTCTCATCCCAGATCCTGCCACAAATCATTCAGGCCTGAGAGCAGCCCTGCATCTGAACTCTCTTTGGGCTTCGAATACACGCTGTTCTAGCTTCAGTTCTGCTGGTTTGGAAGGCACAGTTTGTCCTCTGGGATGTTTCAGCAGCTGAATCCAATCATTTGATGGTTTTGTAGTGTGCTCAACTAGGACGCCACAGGTTGACTGTGCTAACATAACTGCTGCCTGTGACTATTGCAGCTGGCTAACAATAGGACTGCAGATAAAAGGATAATTTTGCAGCTCTGAAGTGAAGGCATACTAGATAAGTTACAATTAAAAATTGAAGCCTTCCCAAAACACCAGATTCTAGGATCAAAGCTCTGCATCCAATTGCCCGTATCAAATCACAAAGGCTGATGGGCAGGTAGAGATGCCCCTTTGCCCAGGATGATCCTGTTGGTCAGAGTCAAGGAGCTGGTTCTACATTTGTATCTCCTTCAAAATAGCTCCTAGCAAGGGATGGTTTCTGACAGCTTGACCATCTCTCACTCTCACAAGTTGGCTGTTTTGTCATTGGCAGAGCCCTCAAGCAGATCCAGCTGCCCAGACAGAGCTGGCTCGTACTTCGAAACATGGCAGTCAGCCAGAGCAGAAAAGAGACGTGCTGGTTTTTCCCTACACAATCCCTTAACAAGGAATCCTGATGTTCCTGGGCACAGCTTTCATTCCCTGGGTACCTCACACCATCCAGCAGTCACTCTGATTGTCTCTGAGGCTCCCTTTAGCAGAGAAACAACCAACCTTTTTTCTTCCTTTCTCTCTTGAGATAAGCGCACAAGAAAACATCATTAAACAGAAATTTGCCTGGACTGGAGAGGCAACTCCAGGCCTCTCTAACCAGGTGAATTCTATCCTTGCTGTTCTAATATCTGGCCCTGTTAGGGCTTGTGCTTCTACTTAAGCCATCAAAGCCGGACACAGGCACCAGCTTCCATGGGGAGTGAGCCTGACTGAGGGTGCCTATACTTTTGGCTGTTAGAAATACTACTATTCTTTCCATCCCAATTTCCTTTTGCTTTGACCCAGACAATGAGCCCAGGCCACCTTCAGATGGTACCTTCTGCCCAGATATACCTCACTTCTCCTTCTCTTAAGGCACCTGAGTTTTACAAAAGCAGTGTATGTGATTGCTCCCTAATCCCCTTGAGACACAACAAATGGATTAGCAGAAGCAGTTTAATCCAAGCATCTTTGCTAGCCATCCTCACCTTGAATGGTGTGGACAATGAGCTATCACAGTCTGACACCACGAGCTGCTGCAGGTTTAACAAGCCATTGGTCCAGTGACCATTTCAGCCTGTTGGTGAAGAACCAGGCCAATAGTCCCTGAAATCCCCACCATTTTCCCATCTCTGTGAATTCTGGTCCAGGATGGAGTTTAGGAAAATACAGGCAGCAAACACCAAGTAATTTCACCGTCCAAATGGTGCATGCAGCTTGCCACAGAGAGTCCGCAGTATCAAAACACAATTAAGTATTTGCACATTGACAGACTCTCTAATTGCTGCAAGGAACAACTCGATTATGTTTTCAACACCGAAATGAGTCATCATCAGCCAATGGGGGAAAATTGTGTTTGTGGGGTCGTGTTTTTTACAGCATGTGCTATCTTCTTCCCAAAAGTTAGCTTTTTTACTGCTGACAATATTAATTTTGGATGGATTATTTCCTTTAGGAACTAAATTGAGACATTTCTAGTTATAGGAACAATGCTCCACTGTAGATCAGAAAAGCCCAAAGCCATACTCTCCTATCTGGGGTTATGAAAACAGACATTTAAATCTCATCTGCCTTGCGAAATTCAGCTGCTTCATAATCAGATGATAAATAATCACACTTCTACTCTTTGTCATAGCTCTAGTCTAGATAGGACCTTAAACACAATTAGGCTAGTGCCACCATTCAACCCAGTGACAGCTCGTTTTCAAGAAATGAAGAAATAATTTCTGTTATGAAAGATGCTGGGATGAAAATTGGGAAAGGTATTTTGAAGATGTGCTGAATTACAGATGCTGGAATAGTGAAAATACACAGAATATCATAAGAATTGAAGCAACTTATTGAATACTTAAAAGAAAGTTGAATCAGGTTGGGTCTACTTCTTGGGTGACTAAGGATGGTCAAGAGCTATAAGAACACTTGAACCTTTCTCCGTGAGAAATCTTGCCTTTTTTGTTCCTACAGTGATTTGAAAGCAAGATGATTGCAGAGTGGTGAGATTCAGCAGCACTGAATAAGTCCTATTTTGAGAGCTCTGGGTTAAACAGCACTGATTTAGATGTTCATACTTGCACAGTAGTTCAGCAAAGGTAACAGGTTGCAGTAGCCACTTAGTAATTGACCGAGGGTGATTTAAAACCTTAATTTGCTTCCCGATTTAAAGTACCGTGTGCACTTGGGCATAACTGCCTTAAGAGGTCTAAGCAAAATTTTAGCCTGGATTCCTCAGAAAACAAGGCTTAGTAGAGCACGCAGGCTAACCCTCCTAAAAACTCCTAAATGCATTGGCCATTTTCAGCCAAATTTGTTGCAGGGCTCAGAGTCTTGATGCTCATAACATTCTCACAGGTTTTGTGAAGAGCCAGAGTCAAACTCCACTCTTGTTTATTTTGAGAGCCAGCTGTCAGCTGAGCACTGTGGGCAGCTGTGACTTGTCCTGTTTCTTGTGTGGTGGACACATCAGAGGGGATATGAAGCGAGAAGAGGACAGCTGGGCTACTGTGGGGCTGGGTCCTATATGCAAAAGTGAACACAGAAATCTAGGCTGTATTGGACCCACTCCTTATTGATTGCCCTGTTTTTAAATGGCTGTGTTATAGCCATGACTTCATGACCTTCTCTTTACATACAGCCATTGACACGGGAACAAAATGCCATTCTCTAGCAGAGAGACAAGCAAGCAAAGTGGTGAAGCAGATCTTCCTTGTGCTACCCAGGTAAAGTAAGAGGCACTGCAGGCTGCAGAGCCCTGAGTGGCACCTACAGGCAGGTAACAAGGCTCCAGGGTGATTTGTAGGCTCTGAACAACAAAGCTGTCACTGAGCTCCAGTGAATCTTCCTTGGTCTGCACCTTTGCTGAGCTGATTTATTAAATGTGTCAATAACAGAAGTGGGCTGGGAACCGGCTGCAAAGTTCAAAACCTGAATTTCCTGTGTGTTTGCACTCCCCTCCACCTTCAGCCCTCAAAGTTTCGTCTTCCAGCAAGTTCAAGTTTTGGCTGGCTTTCTGTGGCAAAGGGCTGCTGGAAACAACCCCTGCTTCTTTATCCGCACAGAGTAAATCAGAGTATGCTTATTTTCACAGACTGCATGCTTAATGGCTGATTTAACAGAAGTTAAAAGGCATCTTGGTCAAGCAAGCAGGGAACAGCTCGACTCAGAACGTCCAGCCTCCTGTTGCCCATTAAATAATCACATGAACCTTTCGGTCACAGCTTCCTTGTTTACAAAAAAAAAAGTCAATCTCAGAATTCTCTGGGCACAGGACAGTGGGCATTTCAGATAAGGGGTGCTATATTTTAATTATTGCTATTCCTATACTAAAATTCAAGTGCTGACCCAAAGCTCACTAAATTAAAAAAAAAAAAAAAAGCTCTATGGACTTCAGCAAAATATAATATACCCTTCCTTACACTGGCTGACAAAATTCCTGTCACAATGAGAGAGACAGGGATTATAAGAAAGGCCAAGAATGTTCCAGAACAGTCACATTTTCAAAATGAGGCTGTGTTCTCTGCACAAGACACTGTGAAGTCTGTGTCTGTCCCACCAGGGCCACACTGCACGGTGGTGTGATCCCATCAAGACCAGCAGGACGTGTCTTCTGGGCAAGGAGCCCAGGGCCACAAATGGAAGTGCTAATAGTTAAAAAGATGTCTGGAGCTTGCAGAAATAGATATTTTCCCAAGAATAAAACATGACTTTGAATAAATGTTTTATTCCATTGCACATAATAAATGGCAGCACATGTGATTTGGGGACCTGTCAGAGAGGGGAGCACAGACATAGTACATGCACTGCAGACAGGATTAATGAGGTTGTTTAACTGATACACAGGGAATTGAGATCGCTGTTAATTTTAATCCCTTTTCCTCTTCTCTTTGTGTGTGTGTCGTTTGAGGGGGGTTTTTTTCTTTTTCTTCTTCTTCTTTTTATGATTGTCTTCCTATGAGAACAATAAAACAGAGCCATCAAAATGTTTAGTAGAAACTCTTGCAGGAACCAATCCATATGCAACTGCATGGAAGGTGAAGAGGCATCTGCTGCTCAGCATTTCCAGCAGATTTAGCATCAAGCTCAGCTTGCAGCCTGGCAAAAAACCACTATTTGCTTCCAGGAGAAGTAGTGGAAAGGAGTCACTAGGAAATAAATAAAAGACGGCACTCTAACCCAACAGCTGCTTGAACTGGTCTGATCTGTAGCAACATGACTTTGCAGAGAAGCTTTTCATCATTAATGGTGATTTTTAGGGGTATGGAATACTGTCCATTTTGTGTGGATCAGAGCAGCTCTCATCCCTGTAGTCTCTAGACAACATACTGCGCAGCTCATACTAGCATGAGGGAATAAGGCCAGTGTCTGTCACACTATCTTCTTTCTGGCCACTAGAGTCATTTTTAGAAGGGGATTTTTTATTAATTGCTTTAATTGGCAGAGAGTGTTCTTGTTGGTAGATTGCTTTCCTCCTTCAGGAGGAACATGATCCCCTTTGCCAGCTAAGCCTTCCCTCTAACAAGGCTCAGAGAGAATCTAATGTGAGGAAAGTCATGTGTGGTTTCACCTGGTTTATTAAAGCTGCAAAGAGGCTTGTCCTGGCCAAGGAGCATTGTGGTGCAATTAAAAGAGCAGAATAGCAACAAGACATCATCTCTAGCTAATTGTTTCATCAACTTGGAGAGCAATAACCACTTCCTAAACAAGGCACTTCTTTTCTGCTTTGCAATTGTGCTCGTCTGTCTGCCAAGAAAAGCTCTGACATGGAATTCTTCTCAGGGCCTCTAGAAACATTGCCTTTGGTTTTCATCCAGAAAGAAGAAAACAAAACCAAGAGCTGCAAATCAGAAGAAGAGGTGAAAACCCTGAGGAGATTCATTCTCCTCTCACACATGTGAAGCCCACGTAACCAGTAAGCATTGGCTAGAAGAAAAAATTAATAAAACTTGTTTGCTGCGTCTGCATCTGAAAATGTTAATGCTCAGCTAAAGAAAAGACACTTGAGAATTTCCTCAAATAAGTTTGTTTCCAGTTGCTTTTGGAAAAACAATCGAATTTGCATATTTTTACCAAAATATTGAAAGTACTTGACTCTTTCATATTACAAACCAGGAAACCGAAGCTATTAACCTACTGCTATAATAAGACTTCAGACAAAATAAAGGGCTATTTAGAACTAGTTGTTGCTCTTCAAAATGAACTGAACTGGCAATTTTTTTTTCTTCTGTTCCTGAGTTATCCAAGAATCAAAGATGATGTAAGCACCTATTAAAGTACATGCTCATGCATGTTGATTTCCCTTGACTCAGGCTCAGCTCATTTGCAATTTAAAGAATCAACAGTAAAACATTTCTGCACTTAAAAGCCATATCTTTTCACCAGTAAAGCTCCTTCCTGAACACACATCCCTTCTGTTTTGACATGCCCATTTGTGGGCTGTCTTTAAACTTTGTGTCTAAAATTCTTCATCCTTCTCCTCAAGGAGGTGAACAGAGAGTGAGCGAGCCAGGCCAAACGTCCCTGGGTGCCAAACTTGGCATCAGTGTTATTGCTCTATATTATCAACAGCGAAAGTTCAGCAGATTATGCAGATGGCTCCAAATCTGTAATCTTAAGTTTCTGAGGAAGTCAGCCAATAAAGTTCACTTGAGGATCAAAGTCTCCTTGCAGGACACAAGTGTGAATGAGTAGGCACTTCTCACTCTTGGAAAAAAAGAAGGAAAGAGATCATGGGGAGAGAGACTAGGGCTCTGAACTGGCCAGCCTGCTTACCAGGAGCCCAGGAGACACTGGTAAGGACAGATGTACCCAAGTGCTAGATACATCCTGCAGAGTGTGGTTGGTGCCTGTGTGCAGAGTCAAGCCCACCTGCCAGATTAACTGTGTGCATGGGACAAGCCAGTTATGATGAGGAATTCCTCTGGTTCCAGTTGTGATTGACAAGAAAAGGAGTAAGATGATAGGAGCTGAAAAGCTGTGTGCAGTAACCTTTCCCTTTGTCAGAGATGTCAAACCAATTCCTAACAGCTCACTTTAAAATGCATTCTACATCCTCTTTTTTGACATCTTCTCCACCTCCCCAACATTGCCAGAAGATACAAATTCACCCTGACAGCCAGAAGAGGAAGGGAAAACAAGAAAGAAAATAAAAACAAATCTCTAAACCCTTTCTAACCATCATTGAGGACAACAAGAGTTAGTATAATGCACTTACTGACAAATGAAGCATGAACCACCTTCTCTCCACAAAAAACAGCACTAATCAGGCAGGAACAAGGTTACTTATCCTAGCAGGACGCAATGATTATTATCTTATTTCCATGCTAAACACTGATAGTGCTTTGTAACATCACTATATCAGGTTTATTTTCTTATTTTTTAGTTGTCTTTCTCCTCTCACAAGCTTCTTCCATTCCTTTTCTCCATCATGTTGACCTACAGAACCCAATGTCTTTGCATCAGGAAAGCTGTGAAGCTCTATTAATTGTTGCTGAATGAAGACACACAAAGACCAAAACCCCCCAAACAAACAAACAACCCCAAATCAAAACAAAACCAACCAAACAAAACACAACCACCCCAGATCAAACAAAAAAAACCCCAACCACAACTCACAATAAAGAGAAAAGGAAGATGTTTTACTGACAAAACTCTCATATCTGCATTTTGTGACTTTATGGGTGAACTCCCTGTTACCTAAACCTACATCTCTTAAAAATTAGATATTAGTCTCATTAGCCATCCAGGCTTCTACTATACTCAGTGAACAGAGAAAGGGCAACTCAGGAGAGTGATTCACCATACGTTCTTTAGAAAGCTATTTTGAGATGGACTAAATTATTCTTTGGAGATTAGACAATTAATATAGACTAGATGTCCAACTTCTACACAGCTGCAGGGTAAGATGTACCACTGCCATGACAAAAGGAAGGATTGGTCCAAGGACTGATAGACATCAGTGACAATTATTTGGTTTTAAAAGCTCTGGCAAGGAGCAGACCAGAGGAGAGAAAACACTTGTTCAAGGTCACAGAGAAAGTCACTAGAACTGCTTGTGTCTCCCAAGTGCACACAAATGTTCTGAATAAAACATATTCATTTATCACGCAAGGAATAAGCTTTAGAAAATGACAGCCCAAATGCCACATAAAAAAAAAGCATGACCTTACATTGGCATGTGTTTACCTACAGTTTCATTTTTGTGAGCAAAAGCACACTGGTTCCCTCAAGCCTCTGAGAGTTTTAAGAGTAAGAAAACACAATCCTGTGGATTTTCAGTAGCTGCCTGTGTTAACGAAAACCCAAGGCACAGGATGATATCAGTGATGGCATTACCTCACGAAACCTAAAGTAAATATACTGCAGTATAACTAGAACTGAGGCAAAAGCCGTAGGGAACAGAAGGACTTTGCACTGCACAAAATTAATGTTGGCTGTGGACTAAGTGATGGGAAATACTTTGAAAAAATACTGCAGACAGCAGCTGGACACCATTCTGGGGGTGTTCAGTGATGCAGGACTTCCATATGTGAAGCCAGTAGTGACCAAAAGGTGGAAAAAAAGCTTCATGTCTTCCACGTTCAACCCTGACACAGCCAATAGGACACCACAGGAGACAGAAGGAACCTGAGGCACCTTCCAAGGACCTCTGGGAAAGGAAGGTCATGAAACATTAGGAGTGACTATGTTATGAAAAACAAATAGCCCTGACCATAGAGTTGCACATAAATTGCCAGCTGCAGCTGTGCTCAAGGCAGCAGTCAGTGTTGAAAAATGCCTCTTATAACATGAACGTAGAAAAGCCTGCATAGATCTGAAGGATGTTTTTTATCCATATATCACCACTTCCTTTTGGACTTTCTTTTAGCTGAAGCCACTTTCCAAATCAGTGTTTCCCCTCCTCTTCCAAACACTTCATAACCACAAACCTCAGCTGTGCTTACTTGTTTCCTGTGTTTACCCAACAGATCATGGCAAAAAAGGGACAAGAGGAAGGAGTTTATAATGGGAAAATAATCAATACTGACATGCCATCACTGCCTGCAAGGCAATCATTAGCGGCTCAGGAGAGACCTCAGGGGCTTCTGTTTGCTCGGTGTGTGATTGCCTCCCGCAGAGACCTAAGCTGCTATGAAAGACTTCGGCAGGTGCCTGCTCCTCCTCCTCTCCTGCTCCAGCCCAGGGAATTCAGTGTAAGTCAGGCAGCTAAATTACACCTCCGGGTTATTATCAGCAGTATTAATTACTGTGTTCTCCCTAATTATCCTCTCAATACACTCGGTTTACAGGAACAATGCAAGGTTGGCAAACATTGGCATTTAAAAATGATCGGGCCAGAGGCCCAACTGATATAAACCAGCTCAGCAGGTTTATGGAAAGGTCAGTTTATGCTAGTGGTGGAGTTTACCCACTGTTTTATGAGGGTGTGAGATGAGTTGCAGCTAGGCTAACATGCCCTGGCCAGGGGGCATGAAAACAAGCGGTTTGGGGTCAGTTGTTCACTGGTCTAGATCGTGACCCTGTGCAAAGTGCTATTCCCTACCACAATTCTTACGTGGCTTTCTGACCTACATTAAAATGAACAACATAATATCATCATCCAGAGTAAGAACATTTCTTTTGTCTCCTGTTCCATCCTGCATGAGCTGCAGGTACACTGGGGAAACCCAAGGAGAGTCTGACAGGTTTTGGCTGTCTATCCTGTTCTCGAAATAACCAGACCTCAGTGGACTTAACTCAGATCACTGACATACGGAAAGTCACATTTACAACATAAGACAACTCAGCTGTTCATTTCCCTTCCTTTGGTGGTCAAAGACATCACTCTCCCCAAGCTGGATTCCCACTTCTTGGATGCAACCTGCATCTGGGGTACCCAACTCAACTCACCAGATTCAAGCCATCTCAAATGTGGTTGACAAGGATAACTGCTCAGTGGTCTGACAGCCTGCCGTTGCAGCCTCAACGGATTTGCTGCCTTGGGGGGTGGCAAACACATTCCATCGAAAAGTGCATATATCCTTGTCATATAGCTCTGTTCCTGAAAGAGCACTAACATTCAGGTAAAGTGTATTAAAAAGAAAAAAAAAAAAAATCTATAATCTAGAGTACACCATCTTTCAGCATGATCCTTTATAGACGTCCATGTCCCTCAAAAGATTTCTCACTTAGCACCTTCGAAAATCATGCCTAACTGGTCTTTTGTCCTGCAGAAGATGTGACATAAAATATAACAGTATTTACAGAGATGGACTCTGATAATTTAACTCAACTTTCTACCCAGAGCTGACTAAAGTTCAATTAGTCTCTTCTTACCACCTATGGGATGTGAAATACTTTTTTGCAAATATCACCAGACTCCTGTGCTCATCTACCTCCAGAGTCCAGAGTTTAAATGAAGCACTCAGAAAATACAGACCTAAGCAAGCAAGATATATTTGCCAGCACACAGACAGAAGCAATAGAAATCCCATTTTAACGACCCTTCTCTAGCTCAGAGAGTGAAATCCAGTCTGGTGAAGGTCAATTCTAGCTCTATGTATATCATTTAAGTCTCTTTTAGGCCTCTGGCTGTCACAGAGGCCACATGCTTTTGGAACTGTTTATCCTGGTAAAAGATCCATGTGTTTTTCAATAACAAATAGTAGCTGGTGCATTTTTAACACATTCCCTACAACACAACCGTAATCAGGGTGAGATGAATGACACCTTGCTCTAGGCACCGAATAAGGAAAATCTCTCAATTTCTTGGCTAATTCCTGCTCCTGCAGGAATCCAAGGATGCCTGCAGATCCAAAGCACTGGAGGAGGAGCAGCAGAGATGTGCAAGTGGAGGGTCAAACTCACAGGAGGATGAGACAGTGCCTCAAACATCAAACTCTCACAGCCTTCTCCTGCATATCTGACTATTTACTTCAGTTACCTTTGCCAGCATGAGCTGGTGACACCAGAGCCAGATTTGTGCTCCTTTCTGGAAAACATCAAGGGCTTTTCCTTCATTTTGATTACACTAATGTAGCTCCAGCCATGGTGTGGCTGGAGGTATGAAGCAGAAAACTGAGAGCAGCCACATCCATAAGAGCGAGCCAGGGCACAACACGGGTGGGCATATTATAATGTCAAAGAGGCCATCTCTGTGTGAATTAATCAGTGACAAAACAAATCTGCCCAACAATGTGGCAAAAAAAAAAGAAACTGAGGCATATATAAAACCCTTCTCTCTCAGCCAGTAAACCTCTGTCCTTGTAAAGCCTTTCCGTGGCTAAGAGTTCTGTCTCAGAAAGTAGCACTGTCTTGTTTCACCAGCAGTTTTGCATCGTCAAGGTGACCTCCATGATGCTGCAAAATGTTCAAGGTGTAAAATGTGATACGTAGTTTGGGGCCTGATTCCTACCTGCACTGGGCCATTTTAAGTGGTTCCTCAGCCCATTTCAGTCAAAACTAATCTTTCCAGCAATCTTTGGATCAAACCCGCTGTAAATTAGAGCTCCCAAGACCTCCTTAGTTTGGCTTTTTGTCTAGAAGAGAGTGTGCAGGACAGTATTTGTGGTGATTAATATCTTGGCATTATAGTAACAAGGTGCAGGAGGTCCAAAACCCTGCTGCTGTTAATATACATGAGTCACCATTGCTATGTGTGCCAAACATGCTTCCAAACGAAGCTGCAGTTTGCCCTTGGTTATTTAGCTGGGCAAAGGCAAGTTTGCAAAACTTCTTTTCTTTTCAGTGATTCAAGATATCGACATAGCAGAAATCTCTGTCTTGATCTGCTTACTGGCAAACATCAAACAAAGACGACTGTTGCGTGCTTGCATTTTATTAATAGTTTACAACTTGAATTTGTTTTCTCTTTTGTTCCTGCTGATCTCACAGAAAACTATAAAAATATATATAGATGTCTGCCAAATAGATTTCTTGGAGGAAAGCAGAAAAGTGTGAATAATGGGTTCTGAAATATGGATAATTAGCAGATCAAATAACCCCAAGGACTGGGGAATTTTTTCATCATCTGCAGATATTCGCCATTCCTATTTCTCTAAATAAATTATGTGTACCCTCCAGGTACATTTTTTCTCCTAGTTCATGTAATAAAAATAGAGGTGTGTACTGTGGGGGTAGGGGAGGTTATTTAATTATTTTAATTTAATTTAATGCTTCTGACAGTGAGAAAATGACAGCTCTGGCTGCAGTTAGGAGTCATACAGGCAGTTGCTGTACAAACTTCCTGACCATAGCACCTCTACCCTGACCTTTCCATTCCTACAAAAGGCTGTTCTTCCATTGAGTTCAGTAATGCCCAGCTAAATAAATTTGCCAATGTCAGCAGGATGGTCAGTGGGCAGCAGGCACACAGCAAAAATTGTGGACCCATTTCTCTCTGGATGCAAATGTCTGCAGCTCTCCCTCAGGCTTCCCAGTCATATTCCAGTATTGTGGGGTATTTTTTTTTCTGAATACTGCCTTACTTCTCATTTGCTTCTTCCGCTTCTCAGAATATCCATAACTAAGGAATATGCAAACCTCCAGCAACGCAAAATCAAAGCAAATTTGCTTCTTGTCTGAAGCAGGGCAAGGCTAGAACAAAGGAAAGGGTTCTTTCCTCCCCCAGAGAGCAGTTCATCTGCCACTAGAGTCACTCATCAACAGCCCACAGCTCATACATGCTCCAAAAGGTGTGTGGAGCTTTGCCCATACAATTTTGGAAATAAATGAAAAGGTAAAAGAATGTCCCCCCCACTGAGGTGTTCAGCTGCTCATTTGTGGAAGCAGTCAGGGACTGATCCCTAAAAAATGCATAGGACTCTGTTGCAACTTAGGAGTTCATATCAGCAGGTTTTTCATAGCAATTCTCTTAACCAAAAGTAGAGGGCCAAAATTTTGTATTCTACTAAAATCACCAAAAAAACAACCAACCAACAAAAAACCACCAAAAAACTATAAATAAACCTGATGAAGTATTTCAAAGCTTGAGCTCTCAAAATTTTCTTTTTTTTTTTTTTCTAGTGAAACATTGTCATCTTAGAGGCAAAATAAAAGTCTTCCCTTAGAGACAGTAATTTAATAGCAGCGACATTAATTAATTTCGTCTCCACATCAATGCTCTGTTTTATTTAAACTCCCATCCTGCAGCCACTGGGATGCTTGAGCATCTGCGAAGCCTGCAAGAGCCCTGGACTGCAGCCAAGGGAAGGTTTGGTGTAGGTGGCAGATGGCAGACTAATGTAGATATGATAGAACCAGCTCTATACTAGTTTGCTCGGGTAGCAGTAGTGGTTTACCAAGAGTAACATGGTGCTTAGCCCAGAAAAAGCAGGATAAATTACAACCATTCATACTTAGCTCAGGCAGTAGGATGACCATAGACTTTTGCTAGCAGTAATGAAATTAATGACTATTACAAATAGGCTTTAAGTATTCAGATGTCCTAAACCTATCTATTCTTCATCTTCGTTGATGAAAATTCGCAACAGTGATTCACCAAGGACTCAGAATGGTGGCTATATGAGGCAGCCAGAGGGTTCCCAGAAGTAGGAAGCCATACTGGTTTGCCACATCTTCACTCCTATCACATTTTTGATGCCTTCCTGCTCTGAGTCTTTTATAAAGGTACATCTGGTAACTTAGCTCCTGTCCCAAGAGACTCAGGCCCCTAATATGTTGTTTAGAGTAGAACTGTTTCCATCTCCAAGGTCCTGATCAAGCACGCAATGCGAGCACGCTCTTGCCTTGAAGAGCTCAGAACCATCTTGAACTTCAGTGCCAGATGTGGAGTTGTCACCTGCCTCTGCCTGTTACTCATCAGTAAAATATCAACAGTAGCAACCGCTTGACTTTAGGTACTACTATTCTTGTGATAGAAGCTCACACTTGTGACAATGGCTGGGTACAGACTCAGCAAGACAAATGCCATTCCCAGAGTTCTTTGCCATTAGAAAGCAAACTTAATTAGTTTACTGCATAGATACACATGCAAAATATAACATCTAGAGAACTGAAACACCCACACACTCTTTGCAGAACCCTCCAGAAGTGCTGCAGCCCTCCATCCCTACAAATACACATCACAAACCACAGTTGTACACCCTAGCACCATGTGCTGTAGCATTTTTATGTTCTGTCAATAATTCTCTCCAGCAGCTCAGCAAGTCTGGCGAAGCCCAAGGCTATAGCCACTGGTTTTTATGAGCATAATAAAGCAGAGTTTATTTCCACACCACACACATAAACATTTCCAGGATCCTAGCCACATACACAGGGCACCTGAGACACCAGCAGCTGTCTCCAGCTCCACTTGACCCCCTGATAAAGGAGGCACAGAAAATGCTATCCCAGCAGGCATTAATGCAGGTTAATTAAACCTAAACTGCTTGGCAGGGGCACATTGAATTGAGAAGCGGTGCTTCTGCAGGCTGCCCAGTGCACCAATCCCACCGTGGCATCATCATTAACGGTTCTCACACAAGCCTCAGGGCTCATTTGCTTGACAAGAGCAAAGCAGTAATTTTACTGTTGAACACTTGCAAAAATGATGCCCTGACTGTTATCAAAAGTGACAGGCAAGTTATGTGAGCAGTTAACTGAAGGTTACTTTTTAGGGCCAAACCTCTGAATACATCAGACGTCAATTAGTTCATGCATGGAACAAGGAGGGGAAAGAAGACAAAAAGAAAAAGGAGGAAGGAAGAAAACAAGAATGGAAAAGAAATAGCAGTAAAGAGATGGACTGACTTGGTTTCCCTTAATCAGTGCTCTCAGGGAAAGAAGGGGGAAGACTTTAAGCACGGCAACTGCCTGCATTCACCAGAGAGCTCTGACCATGCCAGGATGGTTGGCAGCTGCTGCAGTTTAGGCAATGCAGCGGGGACAGCAGGAAGAAGCTGAGGTTTCAGCAAATGCAGAAGCACCCTTCAGTCTGTACTTCCGACAAGGTTTGGGGGGCTTTTGATTTCCTCTGTGTTCCTCAAGTGTCAACCTCATGAGAAAACTTTCAAGGTTCAACTTCATTTACATTATGGACACACGAATAGGAACAAAATCATCTACAGAGTGAATGTACCTGGACACCCTCCAATTCAAGTTTTTTTAGAAAAACAAAACAAAAACAGTGCCTTTGAGACTCAGGAAACTGCTTAAAGAAAAATTTTCAGTTTTGACAAAATTTCTGCAGTAAAAAAAGTGAAGTTAAACACCCTATTTAATTCACTCAAAAAGAGAGATGGGTTTTTCACCTTAAGATGACTTGCCTTTTGAAAACTCTAGTTATACTATGCTACAGAAGTGAAAGCTGAAAAAAAGACAGAACATGAAGCCACAGTCAAAATGAAGCCTTTGTTTAAAAATAATGTTCTTGTTTGCTCTTATCCAAAAGCAATGTGGAATCATAACTTATATTCTGAAGCACAAAATGCGGATGGAGTCATGCCCCCACTGAAACATCCTATCCATCCTGCTTCACCCAATAGCAAATGTGAGGAAAAGCAAGAAAATTGATCTAGCAACCTGCAAGCTGTCTCATGACTGAGAGCTTGGTGAAGTCTGCCTGTCTCAGAAAAAAATCACATCACCATCACCTGCAGAGTGGGAAACCAGAGAAGTCTTGTCCCTGCCCTGTGTGGGATACCAAAGGGTTTAGCTGCTAATAACAGCTACTGCTCTATCTGTTAGATGGATAGACTCCTCTGTTGGTCTTCTCTAAGATGGTGTAGCACAAGCCAAATGATTCTCTGCATTTTATGGAGAATAAGATTGATGGGAGGGTGAGGAATGCGATTGCTGAGGACTGAGACCTGGAAGAATTAAGCTTGTAGGCAACAAACTAAATTCAAAGGTGTAACTAGAGGTTTTCTTACAGTTAGCACAAACGGCCTTAGAAACAGTTTGGGTCACCATTTTATAAATGCTTTCTTTTATGATTAACAGTATGAGGACAACAAAACAAACAAACAAACAAACAGACCGCTCACTTCTCTGTGTCCCTCCAAGAGCAGCTGCCAACAGCGCGGGACACTTGGTCTCGGCTAAGCTTTCATGGGGAGGTGACAGCCGCTCACCACTGCCTTGCGGGTACCCCCAGGGACCCCAGCCCTGCGCCCCAGCTCCCGCAGCCCTGCACCCCAGCTCCCGCAGCCCTGCACCAGGCACAGCCCGAGCCACCCCCTGCCGGACTGTGCCGTGCTGGGGGAGGCTCCGAGACAGCTCGCTGGCAGCGAGATTGAAGCACACCATTATTTATGTCCAGATAAGTTCAATTCTGGACCTGTCAACCTTGACAGGACCATAAATAGATGCAGGACTGGACTCTCTTGGTTTGGGATGGGAATATTGCAGCTGGGAGCTGATTTGTCTGAATTCCCACTCTCTCCATCTTTCCTCTTCACCCCACTACCCACCTTTTCTGATCTTTATCCTCCCAAGAAAGGTCAGGGTTTCGCCCTCCTGTTTTGCTCCTGGAGCACACCTTATCTTGGATGGTATAAGGAGGTTTGATGCAGGCAAGGACTAAACCTTACAGAGAGCTCCCGTTGGTTTTCTGATCACATCCCGGACTGGCTGTCAGGCTCCAAAAGCAACAGGATTTATTGCACTAAAACACAGCAGCAGCAGCAGCCGCCCTTGAGGAGCCTATGGAGCTTCATGCACAGGAATAAAAAATTTCAGGGCTGCTTGGAGATATGAAATATTTCTTAATTACTTTCTGTGCTAGCACAGCTTGAAGATTTTGCTGCTGTTGTTGTTCTTGGGGCTTGTTTGGTAGTTTGGGGTTTTTTTTTTTTTTTTTAAGACTGTAACTGGTAGCAAAGCAGTATTAGTACCAGCTTCTTTGCTGCATCTCATAAAGGGTCAGATGTGGCTTTGCTTGGGGACTGGCTGCTCATGGAGGATGCTGGCACAGAGAGTGTGCCAGCCTCTGTCAGCAGGGGATAATTTACCTCATGCCAAAAGACATTAAAATCTCTCCCCCTAAGACATTTATCCATAATGGCTTTGCAAAGAGGTGCATCATTGTAATGCTTGCTTAAGAGAAGCCTGGGCAGGCTCCTTCTACTGATTCCCTTCTAGCACTGCCAGATCATGCATTTCACTCCTACCCTGCTGCTCAGGAACATTTGTCCCTTGGACTGTGATTCCTAAGGCACAATTTTCCCAGTCACCCTTAAAACTGAAGCCTTGCTCCTCTCCTCTTCCTCCTGCTCTATTTCTACCCTAGACTTGACCTTAGAGCAGTCAGGCTCCAAAACAGAGAAGTGGCACAAGCAGGATTTGCCCCCCTGTTACCAGACCTGCTCAGATCTTCCTTCCTAAAAATGACATGTTTTTCTTCCAGCATACCAGGTTGGGGAGGACAGCAGGGGTGGGCAGCTGGACAGAAAAGAGAATGACAGTTTTGCCAGGACAGCCCAATGACCATGGTAGGTCATGTTTTTTAATCTTTTCTAGGTTAAACACAGGCAGTTGTGTCTTGTTATATTACATTATATAATATGATTTGCTGATATAGTTAGATAGGTTGAATCCAAGAACATGGTGAGTCATGTAGGAAATTGGAAGCCTCCTTGTCTCCAGTGTAGTGTTTCCGGAAGCTAGAGTGAATCAAATTGATTGTATTTATTTAGTTATTTTTGCTGTTTAGTAAATAACTATTCACTTCATTATTTTTAAAACCTGTAAGAGAAGCCTCCCCAGATTTAAGAGGGGAATGGAGCTACAGGCTTGGGTGTGCAACAGATTCTCTAAAATAAAATATTTGTAGGAAATGTTCCCCAAAAGGAACAAGAGGAGGAGGAAATGTCACCAAAGGTCAGTGTCAAGGCTACTGGGTTTCAGCCCCTGGCTCCAGCACTGAGTTCAGAGAAAGGCAGCTTTTCCTGCAAAGCATCCTGGCTGCCGAGGAGTTCCTTGCTCTGGGAGCTGAATGCTTTTGACAAAAAGCCTGAGGTTTTCTGAAATCCTTCTCTCTAACATCTGACCATCTCGGTTTGCCCACACATAAAGATCCACTTCATAGTAGCATTGTAAATCTTAATTAAGATCTGTAAACTGTAGATAAAAAGGATTATATGAGTACACAAGTATCAGTATCAGGTATAGCCCCTGAGAAGCACACGCTTTCATGCTGTACCATGCACAGTGGCATTGAGAAATGTACGAATGTCACAGCATTATTGATTTGGTAGCTACTAAAAAGCTCCAGGATCCCTGGCAGTAAAAGCATGATAATGAGAGGTAGCCAGGGTAGCACTATTTCTGCAAACAGTATTTGCATTCACTGGGACTAGAGCATAAGCTGTATTTATCAATAGAGAGATGAGGGCTGGTTTGAATGCAAAGGATTAACCAAGTTCATTTTGCAGAAAATGTGGTGGCTGTGGTTTACATTTTGCATTAGTGCAAGGTAACAAAGAGCAGCTTGCCCAGAAGTCGACACTGCAAAACAAAAGGTATCAGAAGAGAGTATAACTGCTACCTTTTTTTGGGGGGGTTAATTTTTTTGTTAGGTGAAGCCCTCAAATTTTCAATAGCTAAAATACCAAAACCTTAGTCTATTCATACTCAGGATGTGTAGGAGCATGGCTTCATTACAAGGTGAAGGAAAAGCAGGATGTAAATTGCCCTAATGAGTAGTTACTATTTAATGAAAAAGAAGATAAAGTATTACTTTATGAAAGCCCGAAGTGTTGGAGATTTCTCTTGAGAGGGAGATATAATGTAATTAAGGTCAAATGCAGTGATGAACAGAGCTACCTCAATGATATATGTTGTCTGATTCTGCCCCTCTGCCCCAGGTCCCCCCTCTGGTCTCTGTAAACGAGGACAGAGCTCTAACAAGCTGCCTTCTATGATTTACCATAGCAGAATATTTCCAAAAGCCGAAAGAAGGACAGTTAACAAACACCATTCGGTTTCCTGCTGAGAGAAAGAGGAAAGATGCTGCTGAGCTTTAACAGAGGGTATGTGAAACAAAAGGCTGCTTTGCTGTTGCAGGTCATTAGCATAGGTACAACCATAAATTTTGTTGTTCCCTACTGCTGCTGCAGTACAGCTCTCACTCGTAGTGCAGAAATCCTGCTGAAACCGTCTTTTGAGCTCATGATATTTTGGACAAAAGGCATCCTCGCAATACAGTGAAGACCCTTTGAAGCCTCGCTTTCCACCGTTGCACTTGGTGACCCACGGACTGGAGCTGCATTCTCCAACTTCTCCTGCCTAAGGTCCCACATGTGTTCAGTGCCCAAGCTCTGATGGAGATGAGGCAGTTTGCTCTGACATTTCATAGCTTAGAAACTCTATTTTGTCTTGGTTTTGTTTTGGTTTTTTTTTCCCTTTCTCTCATTAAATGAGTGGTTCTCTCTTCATTTGTCTCTTTTCTGCATGAGTTACTTTCATGGCTGCCATACCTATTCCACATGGCAGGAAGTAAAGGAAAATTTTCACCTCCTAAGGATCCTGAATAAGTGGTTAATTGAACAGTAATGGCTACTCTTCCCCAGGTAATGCTGCACAGGCAGAGAACTTTCATGTTGTAAAGAAAAAGAAAAGCAGAGAGCAAATTCCTGCAATGTTTCTTGTCTTGGAAAAGCTTTAAAATCCTGCTGGCAGGAAGTTTATAGTCCTCTGCAGAGATCCCAGCTGGGTGGTTTTGTTCTGTCTCTCAGAAACAAATACCATGTAAATTCTCTTAAATTACTTGGTAACTAAGAAAGATATGCCTGGCAAATACTCTATCACTACATAACACAGTAATTACATATTCTGCATCCAGGTACTAATTATATTGCCTCTTGATTACTCAGTGATTACACTTTGAAGCGATTACCATGACACCTATGCACCCTGAGTGATAAAGTAGCGATGATCCTGTATCCGTTCTAGAGGCTACTGGCTTCCCTGTAAACACCTTTCCCCCACCCTTTATATCAAAAACAGGTCTGGAGAACTCCCAAGGAGTAGTTTTGTGAGAAAGAAAATATGTCCTTCCTCCTAGCATGCTGGTGAACTGCGGATCTTCCTCCATTGATCAGGACTTGAAGACATCTGACAGCAAGACACTCGTTCACTGTCAAAGGGAGCCAAAAGTCACCAGGCCAAAAAGCATGGTGAGGAGCCTTTGAAGATGAAGAAGAGGTAATACGGTAGTTTCAGAGCAGCAGCAGAGGAAGGCAGCTAACAAGCGTTCACTGTACAGAAGCATTAAGAGTGACAGACTAGCACCGACCCACATGGGCCAGTCCAGCCCATTACAGCTCTACTACAGAAGCACTCAAGCCCCATGACTGCAGCTTTACGCCTTCAAAACCAGAAGAGTTTGCACCATGTGACTAAGCCTGATATGTTCCTCAGGGTGACTGATGGCATCAACTCATGTGACATGTTTTCAGACATCATATAACCACAGTGCAGATGAACCCCTTAACACAGGAACCCAAGGCTCGAAATGTTCACACTTGCAAAGGCACCACTTGTTTTCGCCCCAGGATTCAAGTAACTAAATCATATTGTTAGTACGCGTTCAGCAAGTAATTTTTTCAAATGTGGTATTTGGCTTGCACTACCAAACAAATTGAAGGGGAAAAGGGACGAAAGGATTTTTTAAAATAAAGACTACTGCCACCTACAGCTCTTTCTTGCCTTTCCCACCACCTCCTGGAGCTCGTTTCTGATCATGCACATCATTCTAATTCTCCCTGCATCCCAGAAAGATGACCCATTTTAATTGTGGCAAGCATTGGAGATTAACTTCTGTCAACCTTTTCAGATCAGTCCTGAAAGCTCAGAAGCAACCTGGGCAGCATTTAAAGAGCTCAGAGTTCTGGCCCTGTCCCTTAACAATGCTTAAGCGGATGCTAATAGGTTAACATGTTAAATATTGCCTCTTTTTTACCTGAACCAAATGAGAAATATTTCAATTACTGTATTCCCATGGAAGATCTCTACCCACTCCAGTTATTACAAGCCAGTCTGCAATCATCACATATCTGCCTGCTCTAAGCTGAGATCACAGCTCTTCTGAGCTTCTGTTTTGTGATTGCACTGTGCTTGATCCAGGACAGGGGATCCTCTGGGAGACCATGATGCAAATAATAAATAAAGCCTCCGAGCTTTTCCCTGCCCCATGATAGAACAGCACTCGTCTTCCAGCCCATGCCATGATCTGAGCTCCTGTTTTTCCTAGTTAAGCACTGGTCTTACCTACAGCTTTTTGAAATAGATGGGAATTTTCCACCTATTTCAGTGTATACAGCATCCAGCCCCTAGAGTAATTTCCAGCTAAATAAAGTACTCAGGGAAATCACCATGAGTGTTTATTAATAAATCTTATGATGAGTTTATTGCATACTTTGGAGGAAGAGGGAAGGAAGAGGAAAAACCGCATGTTATCTGAAAAAAACCATTCTCTTCCCCACTAAAAGTACCTTCTCTTAATACCATAATAATTACCATTGAAAACTGGCCAAGTGTGTGCTTCTGTGGAGCATAATTATTTGCTACTCTGCAGAAGAAAGCTGTTATTTAGCTTGTATTTCTGCACCTGACCACATCTTTAGCCATTTGGCATCACCGTGCCTGTAGCACAGGGCTCCAGGTAGACAAGACACTGCTCTGTCCAGCTGCAATCAGCCCCACATCTTGGAGGTTTGATTGCTCCTTCCTTTACACCAGTGGAAGCAAATACTCTGTGTGGGTGATGATGATGCTATGATACCACAGTGAAGCTAGATAACCCAGGTTCTACTAGAAGCTGTGGAGGTAGGTAATCAGGTCAGTTCAGCCCTTGCTCAAATGGTGACATCTTGTTTCTATGCCCTCTCCATATGTGTCTGCTCCTGTGGTTTGAGTGAGACCATTCCTGACTAAACAAATGAAGTAGCCAGAGGCAAGATACAATCTGGAATTTACAGAGGAAGTTCTCCATTATGGACTTTAAGAGGAAACCATTTTCACACCAGGAGAGTTTCAGGCTGGGATTCCCTTTAAGACAGAAAAAACGAAGCAAAGCAATCCTATCCATAGAGACACACATACATATTGCCTCACAATGGCATTCTCCTTCTGCCTTGTTGGTCACATCAAATGTATTAAGTTCTGACCTTCCTCTTTGGCCAGGCCTGGAGAGACTTGGCTGGCTGAATCTGAGCAGTAGCTTCTTCCTGCCCCAAACTGTCGCTGCAAGGAATGGAGAATACTGACGTCTCCTCCTGCACTTGCGCTGGCCTCAGCCAACACTCATCCTTGCTGGGAAGCCTCATCACTTGTGGCAACGACCAGAGCTGAACACAAACTATGTTTTAACCTATTGTGATATTCTCACAGAGATCTTCCTACTCCCGTGTCATAATCTTCCAGCAAAAAGAATTCCAGACTTAACCTTCAAAAATTTCCTCTTCGTATATCTATTAGCAAGAAAGTGGCACTGCTTAAATTGCTTGCCACATGGCAGGTGTAATCCCTGTCTGGGTTCTGTCAAACCTGAAAGTCCCCAGTCAGCTCCTCTTTAGCAAGAAAAAGAACAGGAAGGATCCAGCCTGTGCCTCTGCTAAATGGATAGCAAGAGGCTCCGTGCCTGGAACATGCAGTTTCACCCTTTGTGTCAAATGCATTCAGCCCTATTAACATTTTATCTGTGTACCAGAGCAAGAGCAGGAGACTTGGCAACCAGTCAAGAATAATCTTTCCTGGCATGTGTCGCCCTGCTGCTGCAACAGCTCTGAGGATCTTAGAGACGATTGATTGGCAGCAGGGAAGAGATTGAAGATGGAGATGTGGAAGACAGGTTAGGGAGGAAGGAGCAGGCAGACCCAGGAATGAGAGCACAGCATTAAGAAATGAACATGTGCATGAGTACGGGTCTAAATTGTTCAATGCCAGATGATCCTGAAGTTGTTTCCTTCAGCCACTGGCTTAGTAAAAGGCTGCCTGCTATTGCCCTTATGTCTCTGGTCTCTGAAAATAGAAGGTATTAATGCTTATCTGCATGAGAGGTCAGATCATTGACCAGTGTTCACACAGCACTGTGAGAGGAAAAACTTCTCCCAGCAAAATATCACCCCCATCCACAAGAACCTCCTGAGCACCTTAGCTCAGGAGAAATCAAAACCAATGAGTCTAGATGAGAGAGTGCACATGCCTTGGGTCAGTGCTGATGACATGCTTTATCTTGGGCAAACTCAGTAACGAAGCAAGGGATTGCTTGCACTTCATAATGGGATTTAACATCGCCTGGTAAAAGGAATCTGATGGGCAAAATGCCCCATCTTATTTACTTATAAACTTAGTCTCGGGATATTATTTGGTACCTCAGAGTCAGAGTAAACAGAAAGTACAAGTGACCGGATTTGGGAAGCTCTGGATAAGCATCAAGAATAAAATCAGGTTCCCCTTCACCAGCTGAGGAGTAGAGATTAAATTCCTCCATGGGCCAGAAGAACAGGTTAAACATAACACACAACCAGACATGCAGACTTCTCTGGGACTCATCTTCAGAGACTTGATCTGGGGCCTGTTACATAGCCAAACATGAAATCAAAACAGAAAATATACCATGAAAGTTCTCCAGATACATTCAAATACCCTAGAACTGGACCAGGTGTGATTACTTAGTATAATTTCTATTCACATTAATTAATTGGAACACCTAGAGTTTCAAAAAATAGCTCTGCAGTTGCACTGTTTGAATAGCTTACAGTATTACCAACTAAGGCAAAGGGGAGGGATGAAGAAGTTAGTGATTAAAAGCTATGTTTTAATAAGATAGCCGTCCAAATTTTACAGAATTCATTAGGGATGGTGGTAAAGAACACCCAAATTAGAGTAACAAAAACACACTAGGGAGCCAAAATGAGGTGAGCCATCAGTGTCATGCATGCAGACTGTCAGCCAGAACAGCCGGGGTGTCAGGTTGGGGGACAGCAGCAGTGTGATGACAGGAGGGTCAATACCTGCCACCTGCCATGTGATTCCCTGAATTCATTAGTGTAATAAGCATTCACGCCAGGAATTTGCAATAGATGCCAAAATGGAGGAGGAGAAGAAAAACAAAAGGGAGCTTGGGAGGACATCCTGATGAGGAAAAAGAGGGAAGTCCATATAACAAGGACAGCTAGAAGTCAGAGCGCACATGGCCCACCACAGCATTTTCCTACTGGTTTCTTGCCTGGTTTCCTAAGGAAATGACAGTTATGCTGTCATGCTCCGTGGGTATGTCTGTCCACCCTACCTACTTCCACCCAATTCCACACAGCGACACACTCTCAAAGATGTGGACATCCGAGTGTTTTGCAAAAACAGGAAGACAGGGATGTTCTGGGAGCAGCTGGGTTGCAGTGAGGCAATCGGGCACGCAGCCTCAGATATTCATTATTAGTTTCCCTTGCACCGCTGATGTAGAGGTTTCCTGTCAGAACAGATAGAGCATGCGCCTGTCACACCAGCTCTCTCTGGAAGTGAAAGGACATTATTCAGGCATGAATCACTTGAATCAGGGCAGTGTCTGTCCCAGAAGCCTCCTCAGCTCTGAGCCAGTGTGCACTCTTGCTGTCGGTCATGACGGCAGAAGCCGCGATAGTTTTACAAGTAGATTTGGAGCACGATTCCATGCAGTCGGTCGCATGGACATACTGGAGGTGTATCATGCCAGACCATGGCAGTCTGACAGCAGTCTGGTGTCTGCCTGGTCTTTCAAGAGAAAAGCAGAATAAAGCAATACCACAGTTCAGGTGCAGATTTCACAATGAAATAGCATGAATGATGCTTGTAGCCCATTGCCACCTCATAAAAGCAATGCAACCAAATGCTGGTACTATTTTTCCCATTTAGTCTGATTTCTGGAGTGTGTGACTGATAGTTTTTGTCAGAAGGGCACATGTATAAGCTTTCCAAAATCACTCTGAAACCATCTTCCTAACATAATGATCTACTGACTGTCACAGGATAGTTCAGAAGTGAGCAGGACACTCTCCACTTTGCAAGTCTGTAGGATTTCCCCAGAAGTATCATTTCCCCAGAGCTACCAATTCTCCCTACTTCAGAAGAGTTAGGGCCAAAGCAGGGAGGTGACTGGAGATGAAGTTCCCAATAGAACAAAATACTTTTTTTAAAAACATCTTGATTGGGAAAGGCATTATACAGTCGTACTTGGGTCACCTTTACTCCGTTTACATCCCTCTGCCCAGTGCCATGCTGAACAGAGCAGCCATCAGGTTGTTGTGATATGTGTTGCTCAAAAACAGGGCTTTGTGATTTTGACATTCAGATTTATTGGATTGCAGACTGGCCTGGACTTTCCCTTCCAGCTTTCTGCTCATTTATGCATGAAGACATCTATTTAACTCTTTAGATCAGCTGTGTCTCCTCCTTGCATCGCTGGAGCAATGCCAAGGGGATGGAGCTGAGGCTGCAGTCTGACCTTACATATTAAATACAAGTCACAAGAGTCAGTAAACCATTTGTCTCTACAGGGGGTCCCTGTACCTGCCAGAGAGGAGCAATTAAATGAGCAAGTGCCCAGAGAACTACAGATGGAGAGGAAACTAGATATATTTGGAGGTGTTGGAGTAGTCTTCTTCACAAGTTATCTGACTGTCACATTCCTCATTAGCTTTACTTCCATCCCATGAGCCCTACAAAGTGAAGCAAAAGGGTGAAAAGTGGGGCCAGAGCAAGAAAAGCACAAGATTCCCAGGAGGGAGGAGGTGCTGATCCCACACACGACTGCCTGTGCTCAGGAGGACAACTTCACCTTGGAGGCTGAGCTCTTGTGTCCACTGACTGACATTCCCTCTCCCATCCCCTTGGGTGTTTGCTGCCCGTGGGCACGCTTGCAGCCTGCTACTAATTTGGACTTGTCTCTCCAGTTCACTCATTTGCCGTGGGGGGAGATTAAAAAATGGAAGAAAAACAAACCTAGAAAGGAATATTTTTTTTACTTGGTGCTAGACAGAGCTTAAGCAGGACTGGGACATCCTCTGAACCTACATCTTCCTGGAACTTAAAGAATCACCGATTCTCTTCCCACGTACAAACATGGGTGGGGAGAGAGACCACACTTTCTAATAGCTAAGAGCATTCCTTTGGCCTTAAGCCCAGCATCAGGTCTATAGTTAGGGTCAGAAAAATGGCCAGCATTGCTAGCCCTCTGCGGAAGACATGTTTCTATCCACCTGAGAAGGCACCTACCTGGCTCTCTTCCAGTCATACTCTTTTCCCCACCTGAGGGCCTACCGTCTCCTCCATAAAATTCTAACCACGACAAATTTTGAGCAGCCTGTTGTGACAAGATCATTTTGAGCGCCGTGCACCCAGTGCCAGCCTGCCTGGCAATGCTTCGGGTCAGGGCTAACCTGTCACTGATTCTGGCGCCCGCTCCTGCCTAATCTAACATTTCGTCTAACCATGGAAATGACGATACAAACTCTCCTTTCTTGAAAGTGGGCGGGGTAAAAAACCCCAACCAAACAAACAAAACCAAACCACCAAACCAAAACAAAGACAATAGCTACAAAACCTGTTCATGAAACTAGCTCATCTGAAGATGGAAATGCATCATTTCATTTCTGATATTTCCTGGCAAAATCGGGGAATGATTTTTAATGAATGGAAAAAATATTATTTCTCTGCTGTTGAAATATTTTACTTCACTGTTTACCCCCTGAAAAATACTGGTTAGAGTTTTGTGGTACATTTCAAGTCAATATTATATATATATTTGTTTTTATTTTGGAACCAGAAGATGGGAGTGTTATTAAAAATAAAATTTGGTGTAAGTAATCTAAAATAAAATGTAGCTTTTCTTTTTGGGTGAAATAAAGTGTTTCAGATAGACCCAACTGAGTATTAATGAAGGGGTTTCATGATCACCTCCAAAAAAACTCTGTTAACTTAGCAGCATAAGATTGTTTTTTTATTTTTCTTATTCAAAACCAAAAATCTCCTTTAACCTGTTAGATTAACTCATTAAATATTTTCTCTTCTCACTTCCATAGAACACAATAATTACTTGGAAGAGGCACAAATTTGTTTGTTGCACTCCAGTCTGGAGAACAAGAAAAACCCCAAAACAGTGATGGGAAAACAAGCTTGCAGGAAGACTTTCTGAGCTTATACCACCACAGGCTGGTGGGAAAATAGTGAACATTCAATGAAAAACAAAACAAAGGCAAAAGACGATAGTTTAAAAGTGTGTGTGTAGGGAGGGAAATATCACAGGAAAAAGGTGTGCAAAGGTTTTAAAAATTCAAAACGTTTTTTTCAGCTATATTCTTGGACCCAAGGGGATTTTCAAAGAAGAAATGCATCTGAATGGGACATTCAGAACTCCCCCATGAGAGCAATTCCTTGTTGTGGAACATTTTTTTAATGCTTTTGCCAGAATGCTTATTTGTGTGTGACCTGTACATAAAGCAGTAAAACTTTTACACCACCTTCCATTGTATGTTTTATCCCAAGACAGGAATGGCTAGGAAAGCTTAAATTGTTAGCTGTATCTGCCAACACTGTTAATAAAATAATTCCCGTTGTCATGATCATTTGTCATCGCAGTTCCATTAGTCTGAGCCAGTTGTAATAAACTAATCTGGAGAATGATTTCCAGGCACCCGCAGCTAAACAGAAAATAATAAGTTTCTCCTTTCTTACCTTTTTATTTTTTTTTTTTTTTTTCCAGTGAAGGATAGACAGACCTGGTGACTGGGATATTCCTTCCTATTTTTTCTTGCAATATGGCAGTTCAAAGCAGGTCTCATCAGAAGCTGGTAGACGGCTACTCTATTTGGGATCTAATTGCTTCCATGCCTTGTGCAAATAGAAACTCTTGCACTGATCTAGTCATGATGGAAACCAGTTTTTTTCAAGGCTTCTTCCCTCCTAGTGAACATACTGGGAACCTTATCCTAAGCTTAGTGCACAGACATATAGGAGAATCTCCATGCAGGGTGGCCACACTGGTGTCAATGCCTCCCAGGAGGACACTACTTGCTTGTTCTCCAGGTTTGGCTGAGTGACTGGATTCTTTTATTTGGGTCAGCCCTTAAGTTACCATCACAAGCCTTCATAACCAGGCAGTTCTCCATGCATGAGGGAAGGAATGATTTTTACTCAAACAAATCTGGGCTGCATCTGCACCAAGAGAAAAGGCATTGGTAACAGAACATGGAACCTAACAGGCAAACAGTCACTCCCTCTGTTGCTGTCCCTGGAGATGGCATAAAGTCATCTTGGCAAAGCAGAGGCTGCTGCAAGTGAAGAATGATGTGTATTAACACTGCAGATATTAGATGTCACCACCAAAATGCCAGGGGGAATAGCGGGCTGCAACCAAAGTGCCTCAGCCCAGCCCTGGGTGGAAGGACCAGCCCTGCAACAACGGGGCGCTGCAGACCTCTGCTGAGTGACTTGACAGAGTAGCGTGGGAAGAAAAAACCCCGTGCAGCGTTTCCCGGATGTCTACCTGCCTCTAACTAGCACTGCCAGTCTCTGAGCGCCTTGAGCCAAACAGCGCTTGTCTTGCTCCTTCTGCTGCTTTGCTGTGTCCCACCCAGATGACGCAGAATGCGCCAGTCAAGAGTAGAGAAGCATCATGGTTGCCTAGGCAATGCCTTTGCCATGAACAATAAATAAAATAAAAGACAAGGCATTTGGGTTAGCAGTATCCAGGGGTCTGTATTGCACTTGCCACTGCAATACCTCCCTACTGAAAAGCCTGCTCCTCCCTCGACACGTACACGTACATGCACAAGTGCTGGTGCATTCCTCCTGCCTTTCACTGCGGGAAACTGCCACCTCCAGCTCACTCGCCATGTAAAAGAGCAAAAGAGAGTGTAGAAAACACATCGAAAACCATATTCAATGGAGCCCACTCCTTCCTGCATCTCCACAAATGACTGACAAATCGTGGGAGGAAACCAAGACCCTAAGACATGGAGTTCAAGCCTGTAGGGAGACCTCTGATTTAAACATAAAGGGAAATAGTGTTGTATACACATATCAAAACAAAAAGCAAGCTACCAGCCCACCACCCTGTTCGAATTGAGTTTCTATCAAAGGAAGACACCGCAGAGCAGCGCCCGCTGCGGGCAGGCAGCCACCGCCTGGCCAAGCGTGATGGCATTGCTCATTTTTCACTCTGACACCACTGCAGACTCCACAAGGCTCCTTGACTTGCAAGGTGATCAGAATATTGAGTACAATACTGCAGTAGCGAGCCTGGCACCCAGCACAGCAGCAGAGCGACTACCTCCCTCCCCTCCCCGCCTCCTTTCTCACTCGCATGCAAGGAAAAAAGGAAAAAGGAGGAAGAACAGCCCCTCCCCGCCATGACAATGAGATTCCAGGCGACCAACGCCCCCTCATACATCTTCGGAGAAAGGACCTTGGCTCCATTGTTTCCAGTTCTTCAAGTCATTTCACAAGTGCCAGAATGTGTCTCTCGGTCCCGTTCCCCATGCACATACACCCTTTTAAATATGCATGCTTTTGCTATGGAAATGTAACCCTGGCAGTACGTTGTAATGATGGTCTTGCTGCAGTGACACTGCAGTCCTCCTCTGCCCGTTACTATGCAAGTAAAATCCCTGGAGAGAGCAATAAGTCATCATCTACCGCACATGACAGAGTGCACTGCTTGAACCAGCTGCTAAGGTCAGATCCTGCAGTGGGATCCAGCTTTATCCTCCTCACTCCATTCATCCTCAAACCCTTGACCCTCAGTACCCATTCATGAGGTGGAAACAACACCGTCTTGATTGACAACCTAAAATCCCACCTTAAATCTGAAGCTACTCCTAACTCATGCCAACGAAAACCCATGGAGGCTGAGTTTTAGTCAGGGAACTATTGCTAGACTTGGATCTCAAAAGGCATGGATTAATTAATTGCCACAAAACGTATCTGAAAGGCACAACACCTATGAACTTGTTGCTTGCCCTATTCCTTCTACTGATCTTTTCTCTCAGCTTCCACCTCTCCCAACTCTGCCCTTGGATCTCTTGGACCATTACTCCTTCCCCATCTCCTATCTGGAATCTACTTAAGCCACAAGCTTCATTCCTGCCTGTATCCTTCCCGCAATGATGAGTCATCAAAAACACCTTCATAAAACTTCACTTGTAAGCTTCTTTACCTCATCCAGTTGGGCAGGTTGCATGAGGGATAAATTACCTTTCTTATTTCTGAGATTTTTTTTTTTTTAAGAAGTCACGTCCTATATTCAGGATGGGAAAATGAGAGACATTCAGTTCTACAAGAGTTAAAAGCCCAATGCCCTATTTTCATTGTATTTTTGAGGTGCACAAGCATCCTGCATGATCACATATCTTCATGATACTTAAGCAAAGCCCCCATTCATCTCAGTTCTTTCTATTTATTTATTTTAACTAAATAAGATGTCTCTGAAAAGCATTTCAATTTACATAAATATTGTGGAGAAGAAAATTTCACACGGCTACCTGACTAATCAGTTACACACTGGCAAAACCAGCAATAAGCGTACAGCAGAGGTGCAATTCTCTCCCCCTCCCATTTGTATTACTTGTTCTGAATTACTTCTTATTGATCAGCTGAATGACATAGCAGAAATTTCCATTTCAAATGAAAAAAATTCATTTGCTGATTCAGTTTTAGAAAAATGTTTGTAATACGTTTCAATGTCAAAAAGGCATCATTTCATTGATCAGTTCTGACTCAAGAATATGAAACTAATGCATTCTGTTATTTTTTTCAGTGGCAAATAAGTGCTATAATAATTAAGACTGGAAAACAGATCGTTGTAATACATATCTGATAGCAGATATTCTGAACTCATAAATGTCTCCCTGATGTGAGCTGGGGATTGACAACATAATCAGCTGTCTTGCCACTCTGCCTTTCTTTGGCAAAAAGCGCGTTCATGTGCACTACAGGTCTCCTCCTTCCCACCTTTGGATTTGCTCTGGAGAGCTCATTGCTGCCAGTGGTGAATCAAAATGTGTTATCATTAGGCTCAATGTGTTATTGAGTTAATTAAATGTCACACTTCCGATAACATTAATTAGAAGCATTTCAGACTCATCTGAACACAAACCCTTTACAAAACCTGAAAAATCAGTGCTGTTGTTTTCATCTGGGTAGATTTTATTGCTGGAAACACTTCATCCATCCATTCATTCATTTTATACATCCTAAGGTCCTTCCTCAGTTTTTCTTTCTGTACCAGACTGTAGGAAACACTTGTGACACTCATCTGTGTCCGATGTTTGGGAGCTCAGGTTCCCAAGGCAAGGTTGGACCCATACTTCCAGGACATGGCTTTCAGCATGTTGCACTCTGCGAGTCAATGACAGCAACTTCAGGCTGTGGGTTGTCTGTTGTACAGGACCCGACACCCTCACGAAGTCATCATGGAGGTTAATATTGTCCAAGTTTGCATAGTTCAATTACCTATTCCTGTTCCTACTTAACATGAATTTCCACACCTTTAATTTGAAATGAGGGAAGGTCCTAAACCAAATCAAATCTCAGCTCAAAAAATCCACACCTTATTAATAATTTTCCAAGCCAGGTACTACACTACACATAAATTCCTATATGTACTGCAGACCTTTTCTTAGACAATTTGCATTTCTCTTTACCAATAATCTCTTATTTCACCTTCCCCATGGCAGGTTAGTGCTCACAAACACAGCCATCATCCCCATTTCAGAAACAATCTCAATAATTTTCTTCTGAGGCCCAAACCTTATTTGCCAGGTTTCACTTCAGGATATCTCATGCTCTCTTGAAACCTTGACATTGCTGTTCTTCTATTACATATTGGAATGACAATTTACACCTTATCAGAAGTCTGTTTAACCATTTGTTGCTGTAGAAGGGACATGAAGTACCAAATAAAGAACATCCTCTACAATACAGAACAGGTGAGCACTCTGGATGTGAATCACTGGTCGTATATTTACTATTATAGTAACTGCCAGGCTGCTGCTCTACATATTCACTTATGTGAGGGTTTGCTTGTTTTCTGAAAACTGTCTAGATGAAGAATAGACACAAATCACATCTGATTAAGTTCTCCACACTATGAAAGAGAAATAATGATAGTAAAATAAGACAGAAACAACCTTCATATCCATTTCCCTGCCAGCTGGCTGAAGCCTGAACTGCAATGCACACTCATAGTGGACTTTTTCATGAAAGCCCATCATCTTTTGTTTCTTCATCACTCTGACATTGTTAGTCTGCTGTAGTCCTTTTGTACACTGCTTTGTTTTGTCTCAAAGCACTGTGTCATATGTCTGACACATGAAGTGTCCCACAGCATCTTTCACCAGGTTTGACCTTGGCCTTAAAAAAATGAGGGGGATGTAAGTGTTCCTGAAAGCTATGGCTGAAGAGAGAGAAAAAAAAAGAAGATAGGGGCTTATAAAAACTTTTATCAGGCAATTGTGTAAAACACACCATTTGCTATTAAAATGATAAACTGGAATAGTTTCCAGAGATAAAGACTATGACAAAATTCTGTTATTAAGTGCTGTAGCATTGTTCTTGGCAGTAACATACACTGAAAACAATGCATCTGCGATAAGATGAGGAGCATAAGTAAATTTTCACTGAACTTGCTGCAAACAGGAATAAGACAGCAATACAAACAGTAATATCACAATTTTGGCCGATTCTCTACAACATTTAAATGAGACTTTGGATAACATCCTGAAATTGCGATAAAAGGTAGGAAAAAAAGGTGTTTTGTTGTGTGAATGGTAAAAAAAAAAAAAAATCGAAACTTTTGCATTAAAATTGGACGATAATACGACTGGATCTCTCGTCTCACCTCATGCACACCAGCCCACTCGCCACCCCTGAGGACCACAGCATCGGTAACCTTCCAGACTTCCATGAAAATGGTCAGGGTTTATCTGGTTCAGAGCAGATTGGGCAGGAAGGGGAGGGAGGCAGGAATAGCAGTGTGTGAAGCCCATGTTTTACCTGACTAACATGGCCCAGTTTTGTTCAAAATTACATTTGCTGGAAAGTTCACAAACCTTTCAATGAGCCTTGCACAAATGACCTCACAAGCCTGCCCTTAGGTTAGACTTCCACTGCAGAAACTGCCATTGCCCTCACTGCTGTTGTTTATTAGAAGATTAGCTAGTGTTTAACACTGACAGTATTTAACTTAAGCCAGTATTTAGTTGGCAGTTAAACTAGCTGTTTAACAAAGAGAAGATAATCATCAGAATCAGGAAAAGAAAAAAGTTACCCTCTGAGGTGACACAGATGGTCCCCTTGGAGCCACTCAATTGAAGATACTGGGCCAAACTTCAACAGCCTTATTCAATCTAGAAAGCCACAGATGTTAGCAGTACTGGGGGGCACCTGGAAGCTTGGAAATAGAAGGCATGTGTTTGAAATAAGAGGCTGATATGCTTGATAAGCCTCATTTTGACATTGTCCTCCCATGACTGTTGTGCTACGTCTTTTCTTTTTTTTCAGTTATTCACTGGCTCTCTCAAACAAATGGTAAGGAAGACAAATACCCAGACTGATATCTAGAGCTAGTGAAAAGGTTCTGAATAGCAGTAATAGAAATGAATGTTTTCACATCTTTCAGAGCAGACAGCAAGTAAATCTAAGCAAGCTATCCCCCTTACCATCACCCTGTCGAGGCCAGACTCTCCACTGGTCAAGCTGGAAACACGTCATTTGCGCTGATAAACAGAGCACTTGCCTAATACATTTCTCTGAAATCACCAGCATGATTCACAATAACGTCACAATCTGGCCTCAGAAGATCAGTCGAAATGGCCTAGCCTATCCTTAATGCCTTCTGTGGCCTCTGAAAAGAAGTATGTATGGGGAAACAGTCTCTTAAGAACACTTCCCAGCTATACAGACACCCACAATCTACTCTGACCTTCACTGAAAACTTTATCTCAGGGAAGGAAGATGATATCTTTTAATTTTTTCTAATGTTCTGGTTTATTGTTTTTGCTCCTTCTCGTGCAATATAATTAAAATTATGTCCTCAGAGCTGGAGGATACTTACAATAAACTGCTTCTGTGGAAGCTGAACAACTCAGCTATGGTGCTTAATCAACTGGAGAAGATGTTTATTGCTGCATATGCTCTGCTGCTGTGAAAACTAGCCCTTAAACACTCAGTTTCTAAACAAGAGAAAATAAAAATCCAATAAGAACAAGTTAAGGTCCTTGACACACTATAGGGAAGTGAAGGCAAAAAAGAAGGATTGTCTCTTGCACAATAGGAATAGACTTAGGTCAGTTAATGCATTATAGAATGAATTACTCATGATAGATGAACCACAGGACACATAAAATGCTGATTTTCTTCCAGTAAGTGTCCATGTATAGAGATCTCTAAAGCTGCAAAATTTCACTCTCTTTCAACTCTCCTAGTGCTGACTGCTTCAGAGCTTGGCTAAAACCTATGGGCTGAAACATAGCTCACATACTTCTTTACAGAAGGTCCGAATAGAGTTATTTCAGTGTTGAAGAATGTATTTTAAATAAACACAAAGGGTAGAGAAGCAGATGTTGGCAGTAGTGATAAATAATTGGGAAATATGTTGAGGGCCAAATGTTCAAGATCCAACAAGTACAAAATGAGCCTGTCACTGTCACAAGCCTTATACTTAGCAACCAAAACCAAAGACATGGGAAGAGTCAATGTCTAGTTTTGCCTCAGCAACTGTAAAGAATCATATGGGTCCAAACATTTTGAGGTCCTTCATATCACGTACAAATAATCCAATGTAATTTCCTGATCTTCTTGGATTAGACAGGATTATACAGCCAAAGCTCATCAGTGCTGTTGTGACGTTCAAACTGCAGATCACACACGATTTCATTCAGTGGGACTGAACTGGGAAAAATCATGTGCTGCAGGAAAGGTGGAAATTAAGGGCACCTGGAGGACAGAACTGGAGAGCTGCAACCCATCAACATGTGTTGTGTGTCCCCCTCATAGGGGACCTGCTGAACCATTTGGTTAATGGTGCCTCTGAATCAGTATCTCACATCTGAGCATGAAGCTTGCATGGAAAAATCCTGCAAGGCTCAGCTGAGGCAGCCAGTTAAAGAAGGCTGGCCTTCAGTGTCTGAAATTTTATGAATCAGCCCCTGTATAATTAGCCAATTTTTACTGTACATATATGTCCAGGGAACAGTTTTTATATCTTCCCTATTATATATTTCTGTTGGAGCCCTTAAATTGAATAAATTATATTTTTTAACAGCACTAATAGCAACATAGGGAGTGATTGGTAGGAATTTCATTTGGCACGCTGGAAATTACAGTTAGAGATGTGTTTTAGGTGTTGATAAACACAAGCAGAGGACTCTTACTTTGCTAGGGAAACAGACTCTTCCTTTCCCTGATCTTGCGTCTGAGTCTGAAATATTACAAAATTATTTCTCTCTGTAATGTGCAGCCCAATCCATGTACCTCGTCTCTTCCTTCAGCTTTGAAATACAAACATCAAGCTTTTGTACTTCAGCTTATCTTGCCTCTACCAAGCTAGTGCACACCTATATATAGCAACCCACTGTGAATTCTCAGGAGTAAATTTTTCTGAATTAGAAAAATGTAATAAAAACTATGGGAGAACATCCGATTTCTTTGGGTACCAGGGAGGAATTAACTCATACGTAACACAAAATAAGCACCCAGTTAGGGATTGTCTGTCATAAAGAGGCAAAATCAACCTACCAGAGGAATCAAAGCACCAATCATCAGATTTTATTTTCCTTAGCTGTGCAAAGGAATAGATGCATTCTTTCAGAAATCACACAAAAAATAGTGGAACAATCTTAAGGACTTATGCATTAAAAACAAGTAATGTCTATATTAGGAACACACACACAGAGACCCTTATCTTAGGGGGGTTTTGTTGTTGTTGTTTTCCAGATGAGTTAAGAATTTTGAAAGAACATGCTGGAGACCAAAATCCAGCAATGATATAAGTGAAAAGTATCTGTGTAACATGAAGAAGAACAGCAGCAGCAAACTCTCTGCAGTTTCTATTACTAACCACCTATAACACAGAAAAAAATGTTTTTTCTTTATTTTCTTTCTTTCGTTTGTTTATTTAAATGAGTTCAATTGACTGATCTTTGTGTCCTGTTATATATAAGGGTACTCTAAGACAAGAAACTTACAGGCAAGCATATTTTTAGGAGAGATCCCTTTCAGACAGCAAGCAAAGAAAGCTTCCAGACAGCGCTTTCTGAACTTGTCAGCAGAAACATTTGCAGTGGAAATTTTGTTTCAAGAGCGGCATGCATTCAATCAGAGAACAGAGGCAATGCCGTGTGAGCTGGGCAGCCAGGAATACAGCCTAATATTTTCAGTACTAAGTATACAATAAGGCAGACTCTAGGACAAAAGTAGTAAACAGTTTGCAAACAACATCAAGCACAAACAATCACAAAGGCAACGTGGTTGTTCATGGATAAATCTTGACTGAAAGCTTTCACCTACAGGAAGACAGGGTTCTAGGCTCTTGCAAAATATTAGCGAGAAAGTCTCACTGAAATCACAGAAGCTATTTCTTCCTCTCTGATCATTCTTATCCCACCAAAGTAAGTTCCCTGCTGCAATATTATTTAAACTGGAAGTGCTGAAGCCTGTAAGGAACAGAGTTCTCTGACTCCTCATCCATCAGGTGACATAATCATATGCTTATCTTTAACCATTCTGAGTGATCAGAGGGGACTGCCAACTTGAGCGTACTTTACTGCATCAGGACCAAAGCGCCAGCACCTTGCGGGACCCTCAAGACCGAGCCTCTGCTGAATTTTGGTTTGAGTCCCATTCTGATCCTCATAGATGGAGCTGGGAATACACCAGCAGCTCTGATACTGGCTTTGTGTTGGCTTATTCAGACAGCAAAATTCCCTGACGATTCTGAAGTGCTGCCTTCTCAAAGAAAACCACTACCACCACATTATTGTACTGTAATCTCCTGGGATGACAACCATGAGTAAAAATCCAATTCAAGGATTTTCACTGGGAGATGAAAGGGTTTCCTCAAACTCATTCCATGTTCCTTCACCTCCAGGCAGGCACTGAATAAGTCTGAATGGGATTTTGCATGGAATGAAAGGAGAAAAAGATGTAAAGCTCTGGTGGTTCTCTCTGACGATGGCTCACACAGGGAAATGAAGGACTTGAAATACGGGGAAGAGAGGGAAATTGTAAGAAAAAAAAGCCTTTATGATCCTAATAACAAAAATTCATAATCCTTTCAGTCTCTTGTTCTGGCTTAGAAAGACATTTCCCCTGAGGGACAACAATCAGAGAGGAAAAGAAAAAAAATAAAAAAGATGCAGAAACAGAAAGAAAGGGGAAAAATTATTGCAGATGACTAAAGAAAACAAAATCTCTTTTTGGCATGCAGTTTACAGCAGAACCAGCTTCACAAACTCATTATTAATTCTCATAGTATCAGAAAGCATTTTGAAAACTTTTTTCACTGAACAGCAGACCTGCTTCTGCCAAATCCACTGCAAATCCCTACACGGATTCTGCAGGACTTCCCCGGCTGCTGAGCTACTGTGAACCTTGGCATTCTCTCACTAAGCCTCGATGGGGTATTTAGTATCTGTTTACATCTCTCTAGCAAACTAATGGCAAAGCTTTCTAGCAAACATGGGGGCAAATCTGTCCAACCTTCTATCTCTGATGAAATATTTTGTTTAGGCAAGTGGATGGCAGTTTTGTACCTACTGGAGTTTTTGGCCAAAGGTTTGGAAACTTGCAAGTGTGTTAACTAAAGAAAGGTCCTGCATGTCTGGAAGGTTTATAAATAACACAGACTTTGTGCACAACTGCTCTGTTTAAACTTTTCTCTTTCCATCGTCCCTTTCAAACTGCTTTACATCTGTTCCTCAACGTTGCCCTAAACAGGTGCCTTCTTGAGGCTGTTTGTATAATAACAACCAATTTCTCTAAAGATATTGCTGTCTGAAAGCCTGTCACTCCACTTTGAGGATCCTGCACCATTCGATTTACAGTGAAGACAGACCATCTAATGTACCCAGCTGCTGGCAGGAGCACTGCAAATCAGCGTGTGTCATTTGGATGTACTTGAAAGTGAGAGCTATCTGAAAAGCCAAATCTACTGACCAGTAGCTACAACGAGCTGAAGTGCATTGATGTTATTTCTAGCTATGAGTGAACTTCTGTTTATCCTCAGGGCCATGGGAAACTGAAAAGGCCAGGGAGAGAAATGACCTCAGAAAGAAACGTTTGGATCTTTTTGTCAATATTGGCTTTTCCATATTGGCTTTTGCTCAGGTGCGGTGGGTGGAGAGGTTTGGGAACAGACACACAAAATGAAATTAATTTTTTTTTTTTTTCCAATGAAAGCCTAGCCCTGTTGCAGTTGCTAGGAATTTTGTAATTAAACTAATTGGGACCAGGATTTTGCCTTTCGGTTTCAGACATGAGCCAGATATGTCAGCATGTCTTTCTTCTTCTCTTGGGTATTATGTAAACATGGACAAGCCACTAAAACATTAAATGCTTGGTTCAAACAGAGACACACACATCTGAGTGCTCCTGTAACCCTCCTGAACCTCCTGAGCCAAAGCCTGCTAATACAAATGTGCAGAATTTGACTCAAAACTGTATAACCTTAATGTAAATTGCTTTGAAAGAGGAAATTCTACAATAAAGAAATTAATTTTTTGTTTAAAATGGCAGAGCAATGCTGGGCACAAGTTCTGATTGCTTATTAAATTTTAATTAAATTATGCTACATAAAACACTGCCTTAAGGGCAGTGATAGGGCTGCAGCCCCTTTGCAATGACTCCCACCAGCTTCCCTGCCCAGGGCAGACTCCTCATGGCATGTGGAGATTATCCAGCAGTGTCAAACGACCGCCTTCAGCAACCTCTTGCCCTGATCAGTAAGTGTCCAACCGCAATACTACAAAAATGAAGACATTCTAGATTTGTGATTGCAGCTAAAATGGGAGTATTATGGGCTGTTATGCCTAGTTAATTTTCTCAGGGTGCTGCAGGAAGGATAGAGGTAAGGTCAGATTTGTCAAAGAACTCTGTTTCCCAGAAAATGGGACCACAATATCCTTTATGATCACTGCAACTGCAGTGTGCAATTGGAGACTTAATTCCTGGATCATCAGCTCTAACAGTCCAGCTGCTTTGTATGGTAGCAACTGACATCATCTCCCATTGATGAGCCACTTTGGTGGCTTAACTTCAGTAAACACCATGTGAATTGGCAAAACGTTGACAGCCAGAATCATCTCAGACTTATGCTAAGACCTAAAAGGCACGATCATGTCACTTAATATAATTATCCAATTTCAGCTCATCCCTTTCTTCCCAACCTGCCAGCCAAACAGAGCCCCCATATCTCCATCAAGAAGGATTGTGTTGGAGAAGGAACATGCCCATGGCATTGTTTTTCTCCCTCCCACAATGCACTTAGTCAGATCCTCTGGTCCAACTAAATTTAACAAATGCTTCAGGGCACAACTGATGCCAGTAGAAGAGGCCCATTAGCTATAAATGTTCTTGGGAATTCACACTCCTGCCTACTCACTAATTGCACAGCTGGATCCAACCCAGAGATGTTTCCACCACAACTCAGAGAGCTGGTAAAGCAGATGCCTGATGCTTTTCCAACTAGATTTTGGGTGCACGATCCATAGTTTCAAAAGATACAGTGGTAAAAGAAAAGTCTGCCTAGTTTCAGTACCAGCAGTCGCTGGTTATATGAGGGAATGAACATGATGGAGAACAGGGAGAGATGGACTGGGCTGGTTGGAACCAGGAATACCCATGGCTGGGTGTGTTCCTGTCCCAGCTTCCTTTCCTGACAACAGTATAATCTACCTAATGCATTCCACATAACCTCATCCAGAGCTCACTCTCCTTCATATGGATTCACCTTCAGCCCTCAGTTTACTGGTCCCTTGCCTGTGTCCACAGGCACTTATATCACCAGGGACCTGGTCCGTGTAGGTCTGGCAATGTGAGTTTCAGATAACTGTCTATATGAACCACTAACACTCACCGAACATATACTGGGGCTTTATAAAGATAACATCATTCAGAGGAGAACAAGATATGACCTCAACACTTTTCCCTTAGCAAAGTCTCTTAAAATTGAGGGGTTTTTTCCCCCAGAATGACATCTTCAGTAGTGTTAGAAAATGAAAAATCAAAGAAACTGTTCAATGGACTATAATGAAGAGCAGCTTAGTGCAATCACAGTAAATTGCACAAACTGCATCTATTCCTTCTCAGAAAGAGTACTTACAGATGAAAATATACATGGAGATATGTATTTTTATATATGGAGCAAAACACAGTTCTACATGGAGCACCACAAAAACCAAACCAATCATGGAAACCCTAACTGAGCGTGTAACATCACTGCCCAACTGTAAGCCCATGGGCCATATTTAGCTGCCAAAATTGTTTTACATGCTCTGTTGCCTTTGCAGAGGAGGAAGGAGGGAACCGTGTTGCTAGAGCAGCACAGACTGCTACTCTTGGGAGACCTGCACTCCTAGAGAATGTGTGGCAGCAGATGGAGACTCGGAATGAACAGCAAATCTGTATAACATTGTGCTCACAGGCGGCTTAAACAGACTTGCCCACAAGAGTGAAAAAGCTGGGCCAAATAGAGCACGCAACGTGTGCGCTATGTATGAGGGTGGGCTTCTCATGGCAGACAACTTAGAGCAGTGTTCCTTCAGTAAAGAGGGACAAACTAGTGCTAAAAGATATTTTTAAAACCAGAAAGATCATAAAATCTGCCGCAGGGGAAGACTGCAAGAGACATACAAGAAAAGGAATTTGTACAGGCTCAGGGTACACTTTGTCTGCTTTAGACCTTTTTAGAAAGGAGAACAAGACATTAATCTAATTTACTCAGCCAGTTATATGAGGTTTATGCCTCCTTCATATCACCAGTCTGGCATAAAGCAACTAGAAGTGCACAGGTAAATCAATCCTATAATTTCCATTTTAGCTTTAACAAGTTATTTTACTGTTTCTAGGTGCTAAGCGTGTGTATCTGATGACTGCAATACACATTATGCAGCAATACATCCTGAATAGATATATGAATATTAAAGGTTGCACTGTTCTGACAGCTTATTCTAGAGTTTGCCTTATGCTGGCTGAGATTTTCAGTTCTTCTTAAATGTAACTTGCATATCACTGTGTACTCTCTCCCTCCTTTTGACAGGGTGCCCTTGTAGATGGTAATTTCCTGAGTAGGGAAGAAGAGACTCACAATTCATCTTGGATTGGGTATCCTACGACAAGACACTTTTGCAGGACATAAATATGTATCACTAGATATAAAGCTGAGGCCCCATGCTTACAATATGTCGTGATAAATATGGAGGAATATTACTTGATGTCATTGTGGCTACAGTAACATCAAACTGGTACCAAAGAGGCCAAAATCAAGCAAATCCAGGAGTCCAGTATAAAGAGTTGCTACTAAGACAGAGCAAAGACAAGACAGTGATAAGAGAGAATGTGCCTTAGTGTTCTCTAAGCGATATTGTAATATTCAGAGTGGGGATAATAACCAGAGCAAATAACTTAAGGAAAGGAACTATAAAGTAACATTAACTTTGTCTGCTCACAGGTACACTAGGACTCCTCAAACAGTGGACTCGTTCTTGACTCCAGACTGCAAGGAAATTCCACTTGGACCTCATCTCTGGCATTTGCTGTCTCCCAAATTCATGTCAGAGAGCATCTATTTCTTATTATTCTGCCATTCTCCTGGGGAGTCACCACAGCCCCTGGTCTACCACAATACTTCATGCACAGCACAGCCTGCAAACCGCAACCATCTTCTCTTCACAGACTTCCAAGCAACAAGCTAGCCTTTGATTCAAGTTAGAATTGCTCCTGGTTTACCTGGCAGTACGATGTATATGGGGGAACAAAATCAAGTTAGCATCACATAGAGCATGGCTGTACGTGATGAGGTAAAGTTCTGCTCTTACTCTACCACCAAGCCTGGGAACAGATTGATGTCTTTAGTAAATTAATGAACTAGGAGTGCTGAGAAAAAGGACACAGGAGTGCTTAACCTCTGCCAACTTGTGCCTCATTCGTCACGTGCAGCACTCCCTGGGGCTTTCATAGAAAAACTGTCCTGAGCTGGGAAGATCCCAGCCAGAGTCACCCTCTCCAGCATTTCCTCCATCCACTTTGGCAGCAGATTTGTCCTCCAAATTACAGTTAAATCCTGTATAATTTAGAAGGAGACAAGAGAAACGAAAACAGACACAGATGAACATATGCTATTGCTTGCACTGTGATGCAGCTATGGAGTACTCTACTGTAATGGGATGGGAGAACACCAGTGAAAAAAAATAACCCTGACATGCTACTAAGGCAATATCTAGGATCCTTATTTTTGTTGGGACCCATCTTACGCTCTGCTCAAACACTATTGTGTTCCCTGGATAGGACACTGCCTGAAGCATTTCTGCCTGGGAGCAGCTACTGCCTGTTTAAAGGTGAAATGCTTTTTCAGAGATAACAGAGAACTAGGTGAGCAAAGCCCTTACTGAACCCACAAGATGCAGCTGTCTCATTACCAGAGGTGTTTCTGAAAATGCCAGCCTACATCCGAAGAGACTTTCTTAATGGGTTTAGTTTCTTTCCCTTTTATTTTCGAGAATAACGCACAGGGGATAGCAGAAGGAAGGAAACAGAAGTTGGAAAGCCTCTGAGTGGGGAACTTTTATGGGTGTATGACAAGACAGAACAGGGAAACCCTACAAGAGGTAGACACCTGTAGAGAGGGGTTAGATCCCATCCGTGAGACAAGCAGGCAAGAGGGAGAGGGGCAGGAAACCTAGTGGAACTCAGAAAGGAGCAGATGAGGCTGTAAAAGAGGAGAAGAGCAGAGGGCTAGAAAACTCAGCTCAGAGACTACAGATCTGTATATGTTATGGTTTCGGTAGCTGGGCTTAAAATGAGTGACTTGAGTCACCAAGACCTGTGCAGCAAAAAACTGAGTGCAGGCCAGCCCCTGCTAGCCCAAAAAGCAGATAGGCCTGGTTTGAACTAAAGCTAGAGTTCAAGTCTATGTTTAAGTGCTGTGGAAAATCAGGTGAGCTGGGGCTGGAGGTCAGGCTACAACCCCTGGAGAACATGCCATACAGATGTGCCACATACCAATATAACCAAGCAGACTAGTGCCAATGGATGAGCTTTCCTGTAGGCTGAGAGAAGGATCACCGCACAGAATAAATTTGAGGAGGGAGAAGTAAGCTAAAAAGGGAGATGATCTATTCTTTGTCTGGCTTTATAATACTTCAGCACCTGACGGCACTGCTGCTTGGAAGGGTGTAGCTCATTTTTCCTCAGACAGCTGAAGTTTCACGTAGTGCTTCTTGCCATTATCAGAAAGAATGGGGCGGTTGCAATTGCTTGCAGAAAAAAACAGCTTTGGCACGGGTGCCAAAGGACATGCTGTTGCACTGCAGACACTTGCTCTGTATCCTGCAATGTGCTGCAAAGTGCTATGGACAAGCAGCCCGGCTTCCATCCCAACACACTCCCTCTCTGGCCAGTACCCCAGCGCACACTCGCTGCTCTGTAGTAGAACAGACAATGTCATGGGGTTACTCAGTACACTGCTCTTGCAGTGCAGACCACTCTTCTAAGGCACATCCAGCCTTCTTCTGCACTGCTTCTCCATGACTACCTGCAGTTCTTCATTACTACAAGTCGATATAAGCCCAGAGACAGCTGCTGCTATGGAAAATCCAGAAATTCCTGTTTGTAAGGGTGCTAGAGCTTTTCCCAATGATTTGGCTTTCTAGTCACCAAGGATTTACAGCCTTTAGAGTGGCTCTTCAGAGCACGATTTCCAATTATTTCCTAGGCTGTAAACAGATCCTAATTGCTACCACAAAGCGTCATCTGACTTTCAAAGTGAGTCACATCAGAGCAGCAGTTTCAAGATTCCTATTAAAACCCTAAATCCAGCCTCGGATCTTGTCATGGGACCATTCACTGAACCCAGTCTGGGTCCACAACAGCCACCCCCACACACAGGCAAATATTACAGGGCTCTGCTGAAAATGCTGATCTGATCATCGAATTGGGAACATCAGGCTAAACTTCTTCCACCCTCTGGAGCAGTTGCATCAACCCTTTATGTTCTCCCCTAATTTAATACAAGGTCAGGCATTTTGCTCTACAGCACACAACAGAAAACACAAGCTTTTACAAACTTCCTAATGTGGAGGAAAAGTAGTGCAAAACATTACACACCTAGCAACACAGTACAGGCATTCCTATACTGTGCGAGCAAGCCATGATACAAATCCTATGAAATGTTAAAATGTTTTGAAACAAGTAATGAAACCCTTCCACCTTATCCCTCAACCCACAGGTGTTATCTATTTAGGGTATTAGCAACAGCAGATTGAGAAACCACCAGACTCAAGCCTTGGTTAATCTACTCAACAACTTCAAAAATGGAAATCTGCCAGCTTATAGATTCAGTTTCTCAGCAGAGTCTGCTTTAAATGATGCTGAAAATAACGTAAACCAGAAACTTTCCCTTAAAAGTATTAGAAGCATCAGTCTTTCCTCGTTATAGGAGGCAAATCTGCATCCTCCCTTTGTACCTGTATCCATACAGCACTTGGCATCACAGCCTCAGCAAAGTGAAGGCTCAGTAAGACTTTACTGTCTGAAGCTCTCTCCACATTTTGCTGAGAGAAAAAGCAATTTTCATTTAAGGGGAGAAGACACAAAAGGAGATTAAGTAATCTGCCCAAGGCATTACGGGAAGCCTGCAGTGCAGCAGAGAACTCTGATCTGCTCAGCACCACAGCATGAGGACCAGGACATAACCTTCTGCCTCCCTAATGGAGGAGGACCCAGCACACTTCACCACGGCAGAGCTGCGAGCAACCAGCTGCCCAGCAGGCAAAGTGCGTGGGAAAAGGTGCCAAAACTCTCCTCAAGGTGAGGGAAGATCTCCTTTGAGGAGGGCTAATCATCCTGTGTTTTGCTTTCACTGTTGGAGCCAGTAGCAGGCTGAAGGAAACAAATGTTTTCTCCATCTTGAGTGCTGGATTTGTCCCTATGGCAGTGTGGTGACACACAATCCCTGTCAGTCTGCCACCACACCAAGTGCCTTCTCTCCTGCTGAATCTAGTGGGATGGGAAGCTGCTTTACCTTTGGGGAAATTTCAGTCTTTTCAGGCAAAGCCACCAGAGCAAAATTCCTCAGCTCAAGCTGAGCTCCCCACCATACTCAAGACAAGATTTTGGTTCCCAGTAATGCATAAGAAATGCAGCCTATCTCCCCTGAGTTCACAGCATTGTCTCTCTCTAGAGATGAGCATGAATTTCCTGAGATACTACGAGTAAATCCATTAATTGTTTGAGAAGCCAAAATTAATTAAAATACAGCCCTTAAAAGAAACTTAGCATCTGTATGTCTTCTCTTTGTTCTGGATGATCTTAAGAGTGAAGTAACAGACTCCACAGATTTTCAATGTAATAAACCTTAATTAGAATCTTTTACATTAGACTGCAGTTGAAGAAAATCAGTTGTAATTAAGCCAGGTTATTAATGATTTTATATCGCATTATAATAATTAGATAAGCCAGCACAAGACTCAAGCTAACTTTTCTGGGAGGGTCTGAGACATGAAAGGTAGCTCAGCTCATTACTGCTTTCCCTCCATATAATCATAGAATCCTTTCAGTTGGAAGAGACCCTCAGGATTCCAGACCTCTGGATTCCCTCTTTCCTGGAAATGTGGCCTTCCCTCTCATGACTTTTGACAGCTGCAGTTCAAACCCTCCACACCTTTCCTCAGGAAAGCGTTATAGGGTGATATTAAAACTACTGAAATTCCCACTGACATGTGCAAGTGGCCCATGGCATGTCACTTGGTGTTTTCCACTTCATTTGTTTTAGTTGAGTCACCTTGTTTAACAAAGTTTTGTGATCTCTTTTCTAAGAGATTGGTGCACTGCTGAGAGGAGACGCTAGGACAGGTCACAGGCTTCCTCCCTGGAGAAAGCCACGGGAAGCACAGAAGATACGAGTGAATTTATGAAAACTTCTCTGGAAATGCAGGGTTATGATGAGACAGCTCTGCAGCAGTACTTGTGGGGGCGATGAAGCCAGTGCTTTTTGATGGCCATGAGAAACAGAAAAATCTCTGTATGGCTTTACTGCAACTAAAGTAAGCAACTAAACCCAGAACTTGAAATTCAGAGCATGTAAATTCTTCAGTAGTGATATAATTTAAAAGTCTTATTCTCTTCAGGGGACTTTTCTCATTTTAGACACAGGCAAACAAATTTAACAAAATTATTTCAATTAAATCTTGGGACAGAGCCCCAAACCTCCTGAGCATCTTTCTGATTTTACTTTCAACGACACTGCCAGTGAACAGAGCACCCACATGAAAAATGGGTAAATATCAGATAAAAGGACACATTTTTGAGCAAGTATCCTGGAGTATGGCAGAAGTGCAGAATAGAGATGTTCCAGCTGCATCCTGATCCAAGAGTTCAGAGTGTACTGGAACCCCAAGTCAATCCAGGCTGAATTATGGCTAAGTATAGCCAACAGTCAATTTCTTTGGGTTCGGAGCTATTTTTGGTTAGTACTTCATAAAAACAGTACCCAGGTTGTTTTTTTTTTTTAGGCTGATCTTTGAAGGAAAATTTGCATCTCTAACTCAGGTAACAGAGAACCCTTATGCTGCAAATCCAGCTTCAAGGTCTGTTGTGTTGCATTTACAAACAACCAGCTGGACAGAGCCTCAGTAAACTGGGAAAAAGCTTCTTCCATTTTCTGGAACACCGTTGCTTCCCCTGTCCCTCACACACCACTCCCCAGTGCAAACCAAAGCACACAGGAGGGGACAATCAAGAGTCCCTTCGAAGTATACCCCTTAGGCCAAACTAAACCATTAACAGAGGCACACTCTGAAAGGATTTTTTCCAGATAAATTTGCCTCAGGTCCCTTGGTGTCCTATACTCAAAAGCCTATGGACTCCTAACTGGGATGAGCAAAAAGCAAAATCATTTTTCCCTGTAGAAAAATGTGGTAATTTATGCAGGTTTCTCTGTGTTTAAGCAGCACTGCTGTGGACTTAAACAAACATCCAGTTAGCAGCCGCAGCGTACTCCAAGCACTATATTATCTTGTCTCTCTGGATCTTGTAAGCCTGCCATATATTTCCAACAGGCCTCAGCAAACACCATTGATAAATAGATGGGAAAAGTCACACATCACTGATGATGCGATTTGGTCCTGGCTTGCAGGACCCCTTTTCTGCCAAAAAAAGCCCAGAGCATCATTTTCTGCAGCAGCCTTAGTGCATAAGACAGCCTGCAGGTTTTTATGACAGCTGCAGACACTGTTACAGGCTCAGCCATAAAACACACAGCCCTAGGCTGTATAGTCAGGATTAGCCAGGGTAAAAAATATCTTTTCTCCCTTGCTAACAGCAGAAAAGCTCTTGTCGTAACAGCTTGTTTGCCTGACAGTATGTGGCCATCTGGGCTGTAGGATGAGCCCCAAAACCCAGAGCAGGTGAAGTCAGTGGTTACTTTCACAGCAGGATCACATCCAGGAGGCTGCTACCAAAAAGCACAAGTTCATGTCTACGCAACACAGGACATTCAGGCATGGTTTTGTCAACATTCCTGGCCTCATTAGCTCTCCAGAGCTCCTGCATTGGCTGGTTTGGAGAGGAAAACAGCACATGGCAAACACACACGAGCTGCCTCTACAGACACCAGTGTTTGAATTCCCATCGGGACCTGCATGATTTAAATTTAAAGCACTTGGCTGGCACTTGACCTCAGCCCACAACTGGTGCGGATCTGCTTTCAGGGTTTGCTAAGGGGATCGTTTCAGTAAGAGCCTTGAGGCAGCTCACGCACATTGTGGTGTGTTCGCTGTTGGCAGGAGCCCGCATGTAATGAGCTTTGCTTACAACAGTCTCATTTTCATAAGCATTTCCTTATTGCATAAACACAACCCATAAACCAGTCTCAGAGATAAGGCTTCCCTCCTCAGGTGCTTTTATCATTCCCAATCTCTTTAAGAAAAAGCATGAAGGATTCATTTTACCCACCAATTTGGATTATATTGCTCTTTTATCAGCATCTTTTCCTTAGTGACTTTGGCCATTCAGTTTACAGGTCCACTCAGGTGAAAGAAAGCTGAGCTTTCCTCACTAGAAACTTCAAAACATTGTTGGAAGGAAGGAAAAAGCCTAAGTGAAATCGCCAGTCATGTGTGCTGGACTATTGCAAGGGAGTAATCAATTATGCAGGTTTTGGAATATGTTACATTACCCACAGCTGTTTGATAGCTGAGCGATATGATTTATGAGAACAGCCAAGATTCAATTACTGATTTCCCATAAATTATCTATACAGTCCTTTCATCCTATGCCAGGTTATGAAGGGCTCTGATGAACAGAGCGGGCTGAGGAGGGGGTTATCTGACCATGAAATGAACTGGGGTTTTCAAAGAGAAATCAAAAGGAAAGAAAGAACAAGGGATGCAACACCAGCGGGAGGTATCGGACTTCGGAGTCATGAAATTGGACTGTCATTCCCAGGCAGGCATGAGAACACTTAGTACAGGCGCACTGACTGAGCCAGTCTTCAAACTGTCTATTTGACCTTGACTTCTTATCGCATGCTTCAGGAGAGGCAGATTATGGCTAAAAGGAAATAGTACTTTTTGCTTCATTTTATGAATCTGTAAATATTACTGTGAGAAAATGCTTAATAAGTGCCTGGGAAATTTTAGATGCATGCACTGACTTTAGTGAGGATTTTATTAGAGCAGAACAAGCAAATTTGGTCCTTAGGAATGATAACACTGATTTAATAGAGACTAGCATTGCAGAAGAGGAGTAGAAATGACTGTTGGTCTTGTTTTGAGAAAAAACTGACCATGAAATACCAGAACATCTTGGTTTTAGGAAGTATTTGGGAGTCTCACTTGGGAATTGTGAACGAAAAATGAATGAAATGGGAAGGAACTGAGGGAGCAAATCTTGTTCTTGTCAAACCACGGTGCCAATGGCAGTGGCCAAAGCTCTTTCCTGTGCATGGCCAGTCAAGGACACCGTGATGCTGCTATTTATATTTATTTTCCCTCTGACTTCTCCACCCAGCATGGATGGCAGTGAGCACACATCTCTGACAGTGCACCACCATTTTAATTTCAAATCTGAGATTTTTAAATCTAGTTTGTAGCAGCTGAAAGCAGAAAACTATCTAATTAGAAATGAAGCACATCGTCCCAAGGAGAGTAAAACAATCCTTTGATTATACCTTTAAAGATTGAATTTTTTTTTTTTTTTTAAAAAAAGGGCAAACAAAAGAAAAATTGGAAGCTTCTGTAGTACTCCTCTGTGCACTCTGGGTTATAAGCAATAAACTTTGCCTTCCCCTATAGCTAATGGAGAAAGACACATCTCTCAAGATCAATACAACTACACTTGAAGCCTAGGCTCCTGGCTTAGGCATACCGTTTCACTCCCTTGAGTTGGATATTTCAATTCTCCCTGCTCCCACCATTAATTTCCTCCCCTCTTAGTCAACTTTCCTCCCACCCAAGAAAACTCAAACTTACTCTTATCAGCAGTCCACTGTACATAACAAACTATGGGAAGCTTGGGAGAAAATAACACTATACTCTCTCTTCTATAGGTCTTTAATCTGTTTTATCTTCTTTCTTGTATCCCTCTTTCCCTGACCTCTTACAGGCCATCCCTGTGAATGTAACAGAAGCACAAACGGCTCAGCCCTATGATCCTTTGGACCCAAAATAAGGTGACATGTATAGGGGTGCCTCCAAAACTCCAGCCAACACCTTCTCCTCTGTAGTACTAGTGAAGCCAATCTAAACAGTATCAGGAAATAAAATGTTTCTCATTATCCTCTACAAGCAAGCTCCACAATTCATCAGCAAAGCATTAACTGTCCATTCAAGCCTGTAGATCTCTTCCATGTGGGGGCACAAAAGTCATCACATCAAAAATAAGCAGCGCCCATATGTCATGGGAAGCTGATATCTTTTACTGGAAGGCTCCTAAGGCAGGGAACGAAGCAGAGCATTGAAAGATAACTTTCATAGGAACTTCAAGTTTTCTAGCTCTTTTCTATATTTCCTCTGGATTTGTCTTTTTATTTTCCTCTGCCCCCTTTGTTTTATTTTGAAACTCTGTGCCACCCCCTCCCATGCTCATACATGAGTGGGAGGAGGAGGTTGAAGCAAGCAGTTGTTTGCCTGCTTGCTTTAAAATAATAGAGTGAAAATTGTGACCCTTGTTTGTGAAGCAAAAGCTCTGGCTGGGGCACTGCTATAACAGAGCAGCTGAGGGAAATGGATTTTATTAGCCTGGTTTCCAAACCCTTTATTTAGCTGGCTGGTTATTACATATCTATCCCCTTAATTGTGCAAGCTGCTATGTAGACAAATAACAGGTGAGGCCTCTAATGACAGGTTGTTACAGTCCAGAGCACTCAACTAGCAAAGCTATTCTCACAGAAAATTGTGTCTGCTCACCTGAGTAAACCCTGTAAGGTCTCCAAGGTGCTGGGGGAGAAGCATCAGCCAGGCTGTATGCTCTGTGCATGGGATACAGCAGCAGTGTCAGGGATTGCTCTTGGCATTGTAACAGATACAGCCCAAATATCACCATCAGCACTGGTGAAGGACAGTCCTGTCCCCAGAAAGGCTCTCATCTCTTGGCAAAGGGGAACAGAGGGGAAATGACCCACCCCAGATCACAATATCAGTTTTAAACTGTGGAAGACTCTGCCGTAGTCCATCACCTTTGACACCACATGGCCCATGCATTCTGCTCTACTTTAAGCCATGCACACTCAAGAGAATTTAAAGAGCAGTTGTCTGAGTCACAGCTCTGGGATCTGGCAAGGACCAGTGGCTGGTCCCTCAGCCCATGTATTTTTTTGATGCACCTTCTCCTCAGACTTTGTCCCATGGAAGATTTTACTGCCTGAAGAGCCTTTGGCCAGAAAACTCCAATGCTTAGGAAGGGTCCATGGTTCGTTGATCCAGTATTAGTTCCCAAAGTCACTCTCACCTTCAGACAGAGAACAGCACACAACAGTAAAGCCCTTCCTTGGGATGGTCAGTCAATGGACTGTTTGAATCTCCCTTATTCTTCAACCTTTGTTTTCTTCCTGTAAATGTCTGAAATAATTAAAGATTTAAAGACCCAAGTTACTGTAGTGTGTCCAAAATAATAAGTGTCTCAGAATTTCAATTATCCTAAATGTAGAAGTGTTGGATCCTGTTTCTGCATCTAATGCGTCACAGAGAACCATTACCCCACCATTCATTAATTACAACAAGGTCAGCATATTCCCTGATGTCTCTTCGTGACTGCACAATGAACAAGCACTGCCTCTGCTGTGGGGAGAGTCCAGTCATAGATCTACAGCCCTCCCATAGGACAGACAAAATTTGGCTACTCTAAATGATCAAGAGGACAGTGTTGGGCTTTGCGAAGAAACATCTGGATAGAAGGGGAGAAGAGGACAAGGGAGACCAAGCTGCCTATGTGTCTTTGAGCCTGAAAAAGAAACACAAATACATGTTGCTCTAGGGAGATGTGCAAAAGAGCCTTAACTACACCAAAGAATAGCTCTAAGAGCAGAAAATGAAAGGTTTCTTTCATCCACAAAAGATTTCAAGAAAGAGAGGGAAGAGGAAAGTAGGAAAAAAGAATAGTAGGATAAAAAAATGAAAAAGGTGGTTTGGGCTAGGTCTAGTCCCCATCTGTTCACGTGTACCACCATCGTAACCCAGATCTGCAGCCAGTTCTATTATGGAGGCTCTTGAGTATGAAAAAGATGAAGCTTCCTCCTTAAACCCACTCCAGCTGCTCCCACAAGAAAGAATTTATTGGTCAAAGCTGGGAAGAAGGGTGCGGAAAAGGTACAGTCTCTCTGAGCACCAGCCATTCCTCCAAAGTATTCTGGGATATAGGGTGCATCATCAACACAGCTAACCAACCCCTGCCATTGCCTCCATTTTTAACAAGCATTGTCTGCTTCTGTCTCACTCCCTTTCTGCAAAGACTGTAAAGACCTTTTTATGGTCCCCAGACTCTAGCTGCAATATGGTCATTCTCACACCTCAGCAGCGTAAGCTGCCCATTCTCTCCTCCTGCCCTTTGTTTCCCCACTGTCTCTGGATTTCCTATGCCTGGCTTCCATTTTCAAAGATTCTGGAGGTAACATTTTATCGTAATGGGTTTTATTATGATGATGTACAACACCCTTAAGTGATTTGGTGAAGGAAGAAAGAAAGGCTGTGCTATAAATAAAATTCTCATCTACAATCAAAAGCACATAAATGATGCATGTATGGGGGTGATTGCACACATGTACCTAGAGGCAATTCTGCCATTGGATGGTAGCTGCACTGGAAAGAACCAGGGTCATTGTATAGATGAGTGTATTTGGCAGTGGCTTATTTCCACAATAAGTTACTTATTAGGGAGATTACCTCATAAAAATCTACATAGCATCCTCCAGACTAGAGCCAGAAGGACCACTGAAGGCAAAGTAACATCCACTGCACAGCAAGGCAAGGCTCAATAGTGCGACGGATGCTTCTTTAAAGTGACTTTAAAGACTTGCAGGGATGGCAGCACAGCCGTGTTAGATTTCTGTTCCAGCACTGGTCTCACAATACCTGTTTTCCTACTAACTAACTACTGCATTCCTTGCTGTCATTTCAACCCATTTCAGATTGCCCTGTACCTAGCAGAAATGAGGAATGGTGCCAACCTTCCTCCCTACAGTTCCTGTTCATGTATTTGAAGACTGCTGTCATACCTCCCCACCCATTTTCTTTTTCAAAAAAAGAGAATCATTTGACTTGTGCTCCCATACAGAAATGGCCTTTCAGCCACTGAGAAGGGATCTTCAGAGAAAGTGAAACACAGCAATATTTGATGATCTCTGACATGCCCGTTTGATCTGGCAGCTCCCTTGATGGTCCAGTCTAAAAACTTTTCTTCCCACAAAACTTCTTTTGTATCAGTCCAAAAGCCAACCAGACTAAGAGCCAACAAATGAACAGGGAGTACCAGCCACAAACATGCTGTCCGTGTTGTCTTTTCTGCTGTGGATTGGCATAAATGTTCCTGTTTCCATGGCATCTTTGAGTCTTTAGTTGACTGGTTTGACTAACTCTTGTCCCTCATTTGGGGCTTCTGCCCATTCAAACCCGTCAATACACAGGCAGCTACTGCTAGATTAATTCCCCAATGTAACATCTCTCAACATGTCACCAACTGATTTTTTAAATAGGGTTAACTGGTTTAAGAGGTGGAAGGAATTCTTAAAGCAGGGGAAAGACCAAAGAAGGTTTCCAACTCTTGAAATTATTCTCCTTGGAGCTACACTATGAATGAAGGGAGCCAGGGGACGATAATGACATGGAGAGGAAACAAAACAAAGATATTTAATTTTTAAAAAAAGGCACAGAGAAGAACAGGGGAGGGGGAGGGTATCTATCCTGCAGTTTTACAGACAGTAATAGCGTCTTGTTGCTTAATGAGCCATAGATGTAACAGACACACCATGAAAATAAAAGAGGGAGGGAAAAGCAAGCATCAATAACACAGAACAACAACCAGAGAGACTGCTGTTAAGTGAATGCCACTTTTCTCACACCCTCCAAGTCTTCTCAGCCAGCTGCCCTCCTCCCTCCCCAGGTGCTTTTTGTCTGACTCACTTCTAGTGCTTGGTCTCTGCAATCATTTGGTGGTTATCATGTCTTGGGGTTTAGAGTTCACAGCAGCTCCTCAGGTGTCTTTTGCAAGTGCTAACATCTCACAGTACAGGGGGATGCTCTAGCCTCACTATAGTCAGGAAGAGAAGGGGCCAGAGTGCAGGGACACAGTGATGTTTTCCTCTCAGTATGTCTTGTGCAGGTTTTCACGCTCAGGAAAAGCAAAAAGCATCATGCCTGTCAGGTCGGGTTAGCACAGCCATGTCTGAAGAGACATACCTTCAGTTTGAAAGCCCTGTGCTCACTCACAGAAACACCACCGAACCTTCCAGGACAGCATCCACCATCCTTAACAGCTATTTTAGTGGCACAGCTTTTAGGCAAGAAACTGGGGCAATGACAGGAGTGCCAGCCAGGCAGAGGCCTGCCACCATCTCATCTTCTCACCTAGAAACCTCTGCCAGTAACCTGGACACAAAATGCAGCTGGTTCTCAGTTAAACTACCTGTCCTCTCTTTTTGGACACAGAGGGATATGTCCTAGCCTGTTTCTTCCTCTTCTCTATTTCCCTTTCCTTCCTTAACCCACCAGCCTCTCTCCTGGCTTCTTTTTCATCTGCAGCTCCTCCATCTACCTTCAAGGTTTATTCCTTTCCTACAGGATTATTTGGAGGTTTGCTTGTGCAGGGCAAACAGCATTTCTGTAATAAAGCCTCAGCCACATTCCATTAATGTCATTTCCATCTGCAGAAGTGAAGTGTCAGCTAATAAAAGGTAGCACAGACCCCTTGGGCAAGATAAAATGAGAGAGCAAGAGAGGGAAAAAACCTGCCATCAAAGATGGAGAAATGATAAATGTCCTTCCATAAGCAGAAGCACCTGGAATAGGAATAAGGGAGCACTGGGGAGGGGTAGGAGAAAGGAAGGAGGGGAGTATATTATCTTTGCTAAGAGAGCTTTGTTTCTGAAAGGTCTCATTAACTCAGTCACCTGCTACCCATCTTCTCTGTACGCTAAGGGCAACATCCATCCTTGCTGCACCTCTGCAGGGAGGTGTTAATGTGCAATTATTGTTTGCAAGCTGTAATGGCCTGGGGAGCTGTGGGGGCCAGAAAAAGCAACAAAGGCTGTGCCCGCTGTGGCTCTATCAAGCATCATCTCTGCGTGGGGATGAGAGGAGACAGGGGTGTCACTGGTTGCGTCTGAGCTGTGAGACTCAAGGGCATTTCTCAGCAGCCAGATACAAGTCTGTCTGCCTAAGCCATTCCCTGACACCATATCAGATGTCCAACAGGTCCCCCCATCCAGATGATGCATGATCCAAGGACAAGCCCCTTAGGGTGCATCACAGGGTGCACCTCCCCTGCAGCTTAGGGACACATTTGTGACCCGTTTGGTCACTGTCTGCTCCCATTACACAGATGGGAGTTGACTGCAATGCTGCTGTGGCCTCAGTGTTGGCCACTAGTCCCCACCAGCCCCACATGCCAGGCAGTAAAGCAAATACATCACTGATATCCTGTCTCCCCACAGTGCCTTTTCCTCTGGACAAGGATACAGAGGCTGAGATACCACATAGAGGGGAGAAAAAAACCAAAACAAACAGAAAAAAGCATACACAACAACACCACCCACACCAAATAACGAAAAAAGTCCAGTTTAGTCAGGAACAAGGGCCCATATTATTTCTCCAAGTAGATCTGCTTGATCTCAGGTGACCTTTGTCTGGACTTGGGCTTCAATTCTGGAGAAGTCTTCACCCTCTACTGACTTTATCCATGATATTCAAGTTTTCTGGGGCCAGTTCACTACTACTCAACCTGGGAAGCAACTCTCAGCTCCATTAGAGAAACACAACCATAAAAAAGCATCTCTGATTAGACTTATGCCAACACAGTAGCTCTTAATGCCATATTCTATGTAGTGAGCACAGGCAAACATGATGACACAAAAGGGGCCAAGTGTGCCGTGCCTCAGAGTTGTCAGGTATCCAGCCAAGCCACTGAAGCTATTGGCAGCTAGCAGACAACCACCACCTTCAGGTTTTTCACATTACCCTGAGGAACACAATCAGTCCAGACAAAGCGCAAAGGCCACGTTGTCTTCCTGAGCAGCTCTCTGCATCTCAGCCACAGATATTTGTACTATAATATGCAATGTATATGCATGCACACGCATAGATTTTATCAGAGCATTGGCCATACTTTCTTCACTTCTGCCCTCAGAAATAAGGCTGTTGTTGCCCATTTTGTTCTTAAACCTACTAATCATACCTTGTTCTCAACATTTTGGAAAGCAACCATGACAAACAAAACCACCATATGTGTAAATAAGGTTGTAGTGTTTAAAGGCCTCAGGTTCTCTTAGTTGACCTCCAAAGAAATAATAAATTGGGGAGTTTCCTTTTGATTTTAAATGGAAATATTCTCACCTGGTAGCCACTCCCCTCGCTGCTTGGACTACATATTTTTTTTCCTGCATCTGTATCGAAACATCATCCCTGGGGGCACTGGCAGGGTTTTAAAATCTGTGACAGATAACCATGTCCCTCCAATTTCCTGGCTAAAAGCTTCCTAAATTCACCTAGCTCAGCACTCCAGGGAGCCAACTGGATAGCAGTTTGCTTAATAAAAGTTGCCTTTGTACAAAGATCTAAATCCTATTTTCCAAGAACTGCCAGGGGATTTTCAGGGTGTAATCCACCTACTGCTGACCCTCCAGAGCAATAAACTTCTATGTTGCTAGGTGGGATTTTTTTTCGTTTGAGAACAACACAGGCTTTTTCTGGGAGAAGGAGATATGAGAGCATCTGAGGATTGCTATGGGCAGAAGAAAGAGGCTGGGCAGTATTTTCCACACCTGCTGCACAGCCAGTTATCAATGACAACAGGAGAGAGAAGAGATCACCAAAGAGGCTGCAATTCCCTGAAATTTTACTCAGGGAAATGATTGCCACGTTGTATGGCAGTCATCTGAATGAACAGACAGGTCTCTGAAGGAGCTTGTGAAGCGCTTTTTGCTACTACAAAGTCAGACTCTCTTATGATCCTATCACTGTGCAGAGCATCCAAGCTGCTCCCAGGGAAGCCTTGGGGACTCCCTGCTGTGCAGCGACATCCCCGTTCTGATGTGAATTTGCCACTGCCTCACCCTCCTGCACAAGAAACAGTCACCTGGGTAAAAATGACACTGGTATGACAGAGATGATTAAAGCTGGGAACAAATACCCATCAATGGTTCAAAATATTTAAGGAAGATTTGCTCATCTCTAGGGTTGAAAAAACCACATTGTACAAGGCTCCTTTTCCCAAGAAGAAATTCACACTGGGCCTTTAAGCCTCTGAAACATATGCAATGGATTATTAACAAATGTGAGTGGAAGGGTAGCTCAGTTTAATGTCACCCTCATACATATACAGGCTTCCATCCTTTCTTCACAGAAAGATTATCCTCCCCACAGACAGATGCTGGAAGTCATCCAAGAATTTAAGAACATTCTTTCATTCACAGGTGTTTTTGGAGCTTACAACAGCAGTGCTTATTCTGGAAGATGATGAGGGAGAGAATTGCTTTGGCTCTTCAATCAGCTTTTGCCCATTTCACATCAAATTGCAATCTGATAATACTCAGTACAAACTGGAACACTCTAATACAAACATAAATGGCTCCAGCAGCCAGAAGAAACACTAACAACACAAATTAAATAGAAAGACACTGAAACATGCAGTGCACATCACTGTCCTGGTGGAAAAGTTGAATATGAGCCAGTAAGGTCCCCCCATGGCAAAGCAGGCCAGCATCATCATAGGCTGTGCTGGGCAGAGGGTTGACAGCAAACTGAGAAAGGTGAGGTTGTTCCCTTCTACTCAGCACTGGTGAGCACCATCTGGAGTCCTGTGGCTAGTGCTGGGCTCCCCAGGACAAGAGAGACAGGGACATGCTGGAGGGAGTCCAGCAAAGGGGCATGAAGATGACTAAGGGATTGGAGCACCTGATGTACAAGGTAAAGCTGAGAGAGCTGGGATTGTTTAGCCTGGAGAAGAGAACACTCAGGGAGACCTTATGGACATGTATCAATACCCGACAGAAAAAGTAAAGATGACAAGGCCAAACTCTTCTCAGTGGTGCCAGAGTCTGGACAACTGGCAAAGGGCACAACCCAAAACACAGTAAATGAGCACCTGCTGTGGCTCTTGCCTCCTTCCAAATGCTGCAGCAGAGACTGTCTCATGATCATGGTTTTGACACTGCAGAAATCAGCGCCTGATTCCCATCTCCATTTCTCACCAAGCCTTTTCCCTGGGGTCAGAGATAGGGGTGGGAAAGTCCTTGTTCTCCTTGCTCAGAGGTCCAGGACACGAGGTTGAATTAATCAAAGCTTCAGCAATAGCAGACAGAGAGGGAGAACATTCAAAAATGCATCTAGCTGCTGACAGCAGTCTAACAAAAGATCATTAGAAAGACATGCAGAAGCTGTGACAGGGATGCAGTGAGTCAGTCTGGGACTGAGAGACCTTAGTTGCAACAGCAGGATAGAGAAGTGGTGCTAGAATCCATAGGAGGAAAAAAAAATATGACCTGACTGAGCAGTATCAATTCTGGAGGGACTGAGGAGGAAAAAGAAACTACAAAGCTACTTAAAACTGTATGAAACACACAGAACAAGGGCTATGAACTTGAAGAAAGGTTGTGCCACAAAGGAGTAGAGGTGGAAATCAAGAGAAGCAAAACTAAAACAAGTGCAATGGAGAGAGCAATAAGAGTGAGGAGGATTTGAAAAAAAAAAAAAAAAAAAAAAGGCTAGACAAGAATTTTGACAAGTCAAAAACATTGATCCTCTCCTTCCTTAGCCAAATAAGGTTGGAAACAGTGCACCAGTTGGGGTCTGGGGAGGATGGAGAAAGTTCAGACAGGCCATCCACTGCTCCCTCTCCTGCGACAAAAGAATTGCTCACACTTATGCTGTTATATTGACAGCTGTTGCTGCAGAATGGAGATGTTTGGCACCTTTCTGCATATAGCATAAAAGAGGGGAAAGTCAGTCACACCAGGGAAGAACCAGATTTTTAACATCTAGAGACACCTTAAAGTACTCCGAAAAACACACATGCAAATAGTGCAATGACTCTGCAAACAAATAGATGGCTTTTACTGGTTTGCTGCTTTTTCAAAGGCAAAGAAAGATGGTCTGTGCCACTGGGGGTTTTTATCCTCAATTATTCAGCCCCAGCAGACCCCCACTCAGCCTGAGAGCACATACATGCCTTAACACCTCTAGCAGCCCACGTTTCCCAAGTGAGCACCAACATCAAAGAAAGGAGAAGAAAACCACAGGATTTTCAGCTCTGGGACAATTGGATTGTCTTAAAGCCAGTCTTAAGTAAATGACATAAGCTGAGTTTTCTGGCCTGAGAGATGACCTCTTCTCTCCTCTTCATCTATTTCATTAGATCTAAATTACTCCTGTTGCCAAGATATTTGAAAGCAAATTGCCAAAAACCTTCAATCACTATCCCCAGCTACTGATTCCCTGGCAGGACTCAGTACCCACTCTGATTCTCACCAAGACATGGTTTGTAGGCACAACATCCTCACCAAGATGCAGCAAGAGGGAGAAGCAGCATATAAGTCAGGAAATATTTAACACAAAAACCTCAACAAGACTTAGTAGAGTGGGGGAGCTATGAATTTGGGGATTAACAGACTGTGCAATTTCAGGTCAGCCAGAGAAGTCAGAGGCACTGTACCTGTAGGTCAAACCCAGAAGACAGTAATAAAGCTGCAGACTGACTTAGACTTGCAGGACATGCCACAGGCTGGAGCTGAGACACATTTGCAGACTTGAACAGGAGATCAAAATACAGTGAGAACTGGGCTCAAGCCCTTTTCAACTAAGGGAAGAGAAATCTGTCTTGCCTGTGACAGTAGACTAAATGCTGTAGTTTTGAGCCTGACTACAGAATTGCCTCCTCTTCAGAATGGACAGACCAGACAGTCCTTCTGATTTGGACTGTTTCGAGTGGGGGTCAGCTGGCTGTTCCCAGACACTGGCAGCCCGGACTGCTGGATACCAGGACATGTGTGCATTCGCTCTTGGGTAACATGAGGATGTTGGTCTACATGCCTCAGGAGTCTTCCAGACTCATCATGTGTGATTATTTGGTCTAGAGTGGGGTCCTCAAACTTGCAGCTTTTGCTTGTCATAGCACTGAGGGTATCTAGTTGAAAAGTCTTTTCAAAGTCTCCTAGGCAGGTAAAGATGGGCTTCAGGGATAGCAGTCTTCTTACTTTACAGTAGTTTGTTTACCAAGCCCTGCCTCCTCCTCCCCTTGCTGTATAAAATTTTTATCTAACACCATGCACCCTTCCTCAGGAGGCAGCCATCCAGCTCTGTCCTTCACCAGCGTGTAAATAAGCTGACATGCAAAGAGCACATTTCCTCGCTTGCAGGAAACATGCTGCGTAATGAAAGAGTGTCCCAGCAGGAGGAACGCAACTCGTGTGCCAATTACCTTGGCAGGCACCATGGGATAAAATGGGGCAAGAGCATAGCAGTAGATGTAGCAAAGCTGAGCTTTCCTGCCAGGCTCTGCACTCAGCTTAATACTGCCTTGTGATTAAGACATTTTGGCCTGCAAGACACGCAAGCAGATGGGCTGTCATTCAGGGGCTACTGTCTGCACCAACCGTTCCTTGGGGTTTTAACTTATTAAGGTCAGTGTTTTACAAACGTAATCAAGGAAGCAAGCTTGAGAGATATTATGACAGCAATAAAAGTGTGTCCTGCTTCATCAGCACTTTTGAAAAATTAGTTTGAATGTCCTCAGTGGCAAACAGCAGTTAGTGCTGCTCAGTGAAGGAGAGGGAGGGAGAAAAAAGAGACTACATGGGATTTTTAAAAATAACACTCAAAGCAAGTTTGGCACAATGAGTAAATCACAAGCAACTGTCTCCCTACAGTGCCTCACCGCATGGAACTCCTTCCTGATATAAATCAGTGCCATATGTAGCCAAATACAGAATTTGTGCCAGCTCTTGCTGCATAGTTTACCTTTCTTCAAGATATTGGCAGAACCAGCATCTCCGCCTCTTTGGAAAATTGCGGTATCTCACCTTATGCTGCACCTATGCAGCTGCACTGTGGGTTTGTTGCTTCTAACACCACCACAGCCACCCACCGGGCTCTGCAGTACCAAATACCTTTGTATCACCATTCCTACTTTGTATCTTCTTTCCCTGCACTGCCACAGGGACTGGAGAGCACACTCCATGGTGAACCTTAAAAAAATCAATTCCCATTACAGAACCTCATTTTCACTCCTTTTGAAGTATCTTTTTTCTAGAGAGACATTGAAGTTTTGCTCCAAAATGAGGTTTCTCTTCCTTTTTTCTTTTTTAACAAAATTATATCAGATGATTTTCAACTTGTGAGAGGGTCTGGATTCTCTCAGTTTTTCTTAAAAATAGCCAGACAGATAAATAATAAACTAAATAACATAATTCAGTGAAAAAATACCTGGGGGCTTGAAGCTGGGCAGCACAGCTCCAAAATACTAGTTTGATTTTACTGAGAAAAAGGGGAACTGAAGCAAAGAGAAAATAATTCTGCACCAAATCTCCACAGCATCATTCCACAGCAACTGATCCAGTTCCCTCCCTGCAGGGAGAAGAAATCACACCCCCATATTGACTTTGCTACACACCCTCCCTGTCAACCCTTATAAGCTCATGGTCTGCTGTCCCTGGGCTGCCGCTGGGCCAATTTGCATGAGGAAAATTGTAAATGTCACACCAAAACACACACAAACAGTATTCTCCCAAAGCAAATAAAGCTCAAGACCAGAAAGCAGAGAAAATTACACCCACAAAGCAGTTGTAAATCAGCCCTATTCCAGGCCCTTTGCAAGTTTTGCTGCCTCACAAGTATTTGGCAGATTCAAAGCTTTCCTTTAGACAAAATCTAGTGTTTTCTTACTTTCCCACCATGAAGTTAAAGCCCTTAGGAGACAAAGCATGCTGTTACCATGATAACAGAGGGATAACTTCATCTTCAGGTGGAAATTACCAGGTTCCCTCTTCCCACTCATGGCAGTAAAATGCTCAGAATCCCACATCCTTCATTAAGCACCAGTAGTTTTACTGGGAGACCAGACAGAGCTTCACCCCACAGATATGGAGGGATCTAACTGGGATGCTGAAATTAGAAAGTGGTAACTAGTCACTTCACTAGGGGAGAGAGGTGTCTCCAAAGGATGATTCTCTCCACTGAGGTCTCAGCCCTGGACAGGTGCTTTTCACACTCTCCAGGCTGAGAGGGGAGGTTGTTTGGAGGCTCATATAGATGGTCCAGGACCAAAGTTTGGTGAGCTGAGCCTGGGGTGTGAGACATTGGCTTTTGATGAGAAGTTTCTAAGGGGTAAGGAATCTCTTCTGTCCCTAGGGAGCTGCAGCTAATGACTGTCCCAGCTAAAAACTATTGTGTTTTACTTCCTTCTGTGGGAACTAACCAGAACTTGCCTACACACAGGTCCCTTGCTGGTGAGGGACCAGTAGACTCTCCACAGCTGCATCAGCCCAATAAGTAAATAAAACAGAGTCCAAATAAATAATTTCCATTAATTGACAGGAGCCACCTAGCCCACACTGCACCAGAGCATATCACCTTTCTGACTGCTTATTTCCTTTCCTCTCAGGATTTTCCTAATATGTTTTCAAATACTAAAACTCTCTCACTATGGCCCAGGTAATAGAAAGCAAGATGGGAAAAACATATATCAATGCCTTGTGATCAGTTTCTCAATGCTATGCACAATCAAACAAAGAAATAAGGCATTTAATAAGACCCTGGCATGGGTCAAAACTGCCTCGTTATAAACCATTTGTTCACCTGCTTCATGGAAGTTGCTCTTCCAGATCAGTGATGCTCTGGGTGAGGTTTACAGTGAATATTTTTCCCTTCTCAGTGTAAGATCACCTAGCTCTGGCAGAGCAGACAGCAGACACAGAGCTAATGAATTGACTGCACTGCAGACCTCACCCTGGTGGCCGCAAGAAGAGGCCAGGACATGAAAAGGACAAGCTGGAGTGGGTTGTCTTCAGCAGCCAGCAACCTCTTTGTATCTCCAGAGACATTCAGCTGCACCAAGGCTCTTCCAGTACCAGTGTCCCAGCCAAAGAAAGAGTTTCCATGTGTCCTCCCTGCCTCCTCACTGTCACACTCTGGACAATCAATACTTTGGCCCTGAAGATGTTGCTGTGAGAAAAGGGTTTAGGCAACATAAGACTGATTCAGTAGCTTGGCACCTCACACAGAAGCACTGGACAAACATGACCTGTATTTGTAAAAGGTGAAACATAACTCTAATGAGAATCCATGAGATGGTACAATACTATTTAGGGTTGTGGCAAAAGTGTGAAGCAGGTGGCATAAATGAAAAATCTCTGGAAAGGTCAAGCCTTGGAGGAACTGAGTGAGAATTTCTTTGGGCAGAGTAGAACTGATCTGAAATAGCCAGGGAAGGGGGAAAAAAAAAAAAAAATCAAGTAAATAGCTTTGGAAGAACGGAGGATAGAATTCGTCTCATTTTAAACATCGAAAAATGATGTATGTAACCTAGGTTTGTCATCCAGTCTCCCTCAATAGTAGAAAAAGAGAAAGGCACATCAGAGGACAAGTAATCCTGGCTACCTGTGAAAGCACCCGTTAACATGTAGCCAGGAACTGGCTCAAGCGTGCTCAGAGGGATGAAGTTAGGTGAGGAAAATCACAAACTTAATCACCCCAGGGCTCCCTAGAAGGTGACAAACATTTGCCAACATGAATTTAATGTGGCGTCTCCTTGGAGTAGCACCACACCAACAAGCTTTAAGAGAAACTATGCGTATGTGAGGCTGGCTATATGCCAACTTCAGCTAACCAGCAAAACAAACAAAAAAACCCACCAAGATGGTCTTTACTAACCCTTAAACACCTGTGTTTTTATTGAAAAAAAGACAGAAAAATACAAGGAAAGATGATGAATGCTAAATGCAATAAATGAAGAAAATACATTCTCTTCGATTCCTCTTTGCATGGATCTATAGTAATTTCAGAAGGAGTGATTGGGTTATGAGATAAATTTAATATATTCCTGATAAAAGAACAATGCTACATTTTTTTTTACAAGTGTTCTTCAATAAGCCACTGGGTAGTTCTAGTAGCAGATAATAAAAATGAAATATGATAGGATTCCTAAGAAGATCCCAGCAGTTAACAGGGAAAACCACTTCATATCTCTTTCTTAGGACGTATTCCAGATTTCCTAGGAACAACAAAGTTTTAATCAGTCCCTTTGCAAAGTGTGGGATAAATTTGCAGGATGTGGCTTTATTCCTGTCTTAGCTGTAGATGTTACTTAAGAATCAGCAAAGTAAAACCAGAGGCATACAGCTGGATAAAGGCAAACTGCCTCTATTCCTAAATGGCAGTGAAAAGTGACAGTATCGGGGATCACAGAAGGAAAGACAGGGTGAGTTTTATTGTGAGCACCAAAGGCTCAGCAGTTGCAGAAAGAAAAGCAGGTCACCAACGTGCTTCAGGGTCCAGAGTAAGCAAGAAGAAATTCTTTCTCTACTTTTCTACTGGAGACCACAATGCTGAGAGCAAAGGATAAAGTGTTCTCAGGCTTTCCCTTATCCTATGAATTAGTTCTTACTGGAAACTAGTGTTACTCAGCTGTCTTAGGTCTAGTTTTTAATTTTAGCTACACAGACAAATGTAGTTTTAGCTCTTCACAACCCATAGACTGAACCTAGTTGTACACCCATGTTGTTCCAAAAGCAGCCCTGTCTTGCATAGCCCAAATTCCCCGTTTGTTCTCCATAGATTTACATTTGCACGATGCCTTTTATTGGATCCCCTGAAAGCTGGCTGTGAAGAAGCAACATACGAGACGCTTAACCAAACCATCCTTCTATGTATGAAATTCTGTACATTAAGGTATCAAGTGAATAAAATGTATCAAATCCGCTATTCTCTAAGGTCAGCTTCTGTTGGCCTTTATCTTCTGTATTAGTTTACCCTTGCTTTTCAAACACATTTCTACCATCCTGACAAAGCTCCTCTACCACTAAAACCCCAATATAGTCAGACTGCAAAGAAGTCAGCAGGAACTTCGCTTTGCTGTTGTCTACAGCAAACAGAATAGAAACGCTGTGGAAAGTGGTGGCGATTATGTGATAGATAAATCACAGGGAGAATATTTTCTCTCTTCTCTTTGCACAGATCCCATACATCACCATGACTCAGTGCAGTTCTCCCACTGGGGACAAATTCCAACTTCTAATGCACTTTCCAACTGATTCCTCTGTGATAACAGATGGGTCACTGTCCTGAGATATTGGATTTTGATAGAATACATTAAAAACCTTTGTGTTTCAGAACAATTTCATCTGGGGACCCAATACTAGACCTGTTTCAGTGGTCTGAGTTTTGCATGTTACTCCTGATGAGAAAAATCCCCTCCAGTTCAAAGGCTATCATTTTGCCTCACCTCTCCTCTATTTTTTTCTGGTTGTTTCACCAGTCTTCCTAGATGTGCTAAATCATGTAAACTTAATTTAGAGATTATACTCCCGGCATTTGAAGGTAGACAATGTTAGTTCTCTGCTTGTAGCCTGCTAATCTTATAAAATTCCTCCATTCCCACCTGGCTGGAACAGTTGTTGGGGAGTGAGGGGAGAGTAAAATCTATTCTATGAAGTGTTTGGGATTTTTGTTAGACCCTTGCAGATGGCATCCTGGCCACCATCCAAACTCTTATACTGCTACATAAGGACAAAAGCTATAATCCTGAAGATTTTCATAAGGCCGCTGTGTTGCAAGCTTTATCTCAGCGGTACAAAGCTGATGCTACCATTCCCAAACTCCTTCTAGTTTTTCCCGTCAGTTACAGATTTCTCTCAGTTGTAAAATTTTCCAAAGTCTGCACAATTCCCAAGTCCATTGCACTACTTCCTTGTGTATGTTTGCCTGTGATTGTTGCTACTCTGTTTCTATAAGATTTGAGGCCAATATTCCTTCACTAAAGCACTAGCAGATCTGCAGAGATGCATGAAATAGAGGAATGCCTGCTATCTGCAAGAAAGCACTGTTTCTTGCCTGTAAGGTGAGCATTTGGCCCCAAGCTGAGGGTTTCAGCGACCAAGTACATTATCCATGCAGCCTTTCCTTTATCTATGTATTCCCTTTCTAAGGAAACAGCACCAGCAGGGGATTAAAACCAGTTTTTTCATGGGCATCCTAGGCAGCTGTCTTTCATCTCTTTTCCTAGTATTCCTTTGAGGCTTGGGTGTTTTTTACTGGGGTTTTTGTGTGGGGGTTTAGCTTTTTGTGTGTGTTTGTGGTTTGGGTTTGTTTTTTTGGTTTTTTGGGTTTTTTTGTTTGGTTGGTTAGTTTTGTTTTGGTGGGGTTTTTGTTTTTTGTTTTTTTTGGGGGGGGGTGTTTGTTTTGTTGTTGTCGTTGTATGATTGTTTTCTCTCATTCTTTCCCATGCCTGAACAGTTCTTGGCCTTGGCAGGCACAGAAACTGCAGCTTTATGACATGAATTTTTTAATATATCAAAACATGTAATCTTAATTAATTTGGTAACATGCAAATTCTGCCCACTCGGGGTTAATAACTTTGCCACTTCAGTTCAATGTAAGAGAGTTCCAGATGTTGCTGAGAATTTTTAAACAAAACTCTCATCTTCAGCAATCAGCACGGCAAAACCTGCAGCTTCTCAGATACCCCCTAAATCAAGAGAAATTGCTGGACCCTCTGAGAGGTGGCCCAGGGGATTCTTTAATGCTGACAGTTTGGCATATTTGATAGAAGTTTATGTGAAGTTGTGATAGCTATATGAGCTCAGTAGCAGCTGCCCAGACAATTCACATTAGTAGCTCTCTACAGCTCTGTGTATCATACATAAAGAAAATATGCTGAAACCGAACACCAGCCTCAGACATCAAGCACATAACATTCTCCTCAGCAAGTCAGTATTTGTACGTCCAACACTAAGAAGAAATTGCCTCCAGTCAAAAGACTACATGCTCCTTTCCGGGTAACCCTCTGAGGTGACCCTTATGAAAAAGTGTAAGGGTGGGAGGGAACCGTCATTTCAGCCAGCCCTGACCATCCAGGACTCCTCCAGATACTGCACCAGGGCCAGCACATCAAGGGTACAAGATGATTTGCAAGCAATTCTCATGTTCGCTTTGATCTTTCACACGATGTCACTGGATTTTAATCAAGCTCTTTAGAGCTTTAGTCCACACTTCTAATGCACTAAAGTTAGACATCTCCACTTATTTCCAGCTTTACACACAAGAAGCTAAAAATTCTTCTACTCTTTATTTTTCCCCTTCAATTCAATAAAGAGAATGTTGAACGAGCGAAAACCACTTTGTTTTACCATTTCCAAAGTAGGTTTCCCTGGAATATTCCTATATACTTTTGTAGATATTATGACTTTTTAAGAAGGATCTGAATCTGAGAGGAAGGAGACTTACCAGGACTGGGGGGATCTTTTAATGAATAGGAGAAGGTTCTCATCGGAGACAGAAGTCAAATTTTGCATCTTGCCAGAGTGTAGAGGAGCACACAAGGAACCCAGGTCAACAGCATCAACAAGAGTAGAAGGATGAAGAGCCTAGAAAACAAGAGCAGGTAGTTTTCATTTGAACAACTGCACAATAGATTCACAGGTACAAGGCAAGGTCTCAGCTAAGCAAGTAAAATGGCATGTTGGGTTTTTTTGGCACAGCTTCCTAGTGAAGCCAGTGGCTGACCACACGTAGATTGGATTATTTTGAGTAATCTAAAACACATTCCAAAAGGGAAGAATCTCAAAGATACCCAAATCTGACTTGTCCCACAAGAACTGGCCAGGGAGAAAAGAGACTTTATGTATACTTCCACTGAAAAGAAACTACATTGCAGATTCAGTCCTGAAAGTGGGGCCAGACCTGCATATCAAGTTTAGTTGGAGATTTAAACCAAGCCCAGGACATTAGACATGCATTAGGAAGACAGCTCCTGGCACCTTCTCACTGCACAGTGCACATCACTGCTGACCCACACGCTCCCTGAGCCAGGTTAATCCCCAGTTTTTTTTCAGGGAAGTTTTATGGATGTTGTCAGTCATTTACTAAGGATGATGCAAAAACTCCAAAGCCAACAGACTGGACAGACAACAGTGCATTACTAGCCAAGCACACCAAGAAACAAACTTCACAATTTTTATCACAGTAGATCACAATTTTTCATGGTAGTGTGCAGAACTCAGTTTTACTGTAAAATTTTTCTCAGTTTGGTTTTTGTGGTGTTTTTTTTTTTTCTCCACTCAAAGCAGCTGATCTCTCAGAAACCTTTAAAAAACCGCTCAGTTTTGCAGCTATCACTGCTTTTTCTGTCTTCCGCCCTCCTACCTTTTACCACGGAGGAAAATAATAGCTTTGCTATCGAGGGACAGCTTAATCAGATCATACAACTTATTCCAGTTGTATTCTTTTCCCTTGACTTCACACTCAGCTCACCAGCAGCTGGATTTGATGTCACCAGTGAGGCAAGCTGAGCAACAACCAAAAAGTGGTAGCAAACCATAAGGACAGTAAGAGGGCACGGAAAGCCATGGTGCCCTGAGCTCAAGGAGGGCTCTCAGGGTGTCCCAGAATTTACTTAAGATGCCACTTTTGTCGTGCGAGGAAAATAGCCTCTCTTCTCCTAACAACCTGAATCTATTTTGACACCTTCAGTGTGAGATATGTTTAGACTCTAACCAAACCAGCCTCTCTACAAAACATCAAGTCTTCTAATACAGCAAGTTATAAACTTTACAGAGAACAAAACAAAGTATCTCTATAAAAAATACCAGAAAATTGTGAAACTATCCCTTAAAAAATATTGAACAGAAGGAAATGAATCATATTAAACTGTCATAAATTACTTTTAGAACCCTCACAGAGAGGTTACCACAACCTCAGCACTGAAGACATCTTTGAACTTGAAAGCAGAGTTAATGACTACATATTATCCAGCCACACTGAATTTTGAAGGGTGCTTGCACCAGATGATATAGAAGGAAGTGGAAGAGCACAAGCAGAAAAGAAACTACTTGCCTAAAAGGCACTTCATATAGAAATATTGTCTTTAAAAATTAAAATGAGTTAATTTCAAGTGGAATTTTAAACAGGGTCATAATTTTAAAAAATATCTGGCATAAGTCTGCCTCTTGCCAGTTCAGCATCAAGAGACTTTCAACTACATAAAAGTTCTGGTTTGAGTAGCAACCCTGACAGCAACGAAGCTGAATAAGGACAAACTTAAATTAGTCAGAAAACCATCATGCTTAGATGAGAACAAAGTCCTCCCAGGGGATGGTGTTGAAATGGCCTCCAAGGTTTCTGAAGGAAGGACACTGCTCTGCGTCGTTCTTGTTAGGAACGTCAATAGCCTGAAGAAAGAGAAGTTTTGTTCATAACATCTGTAAGAGCTTTTACCAAAAAGTATCATATTGAAAGGACATTTGAGATTAAGCTCCTGATTTTGGTTTCCTCTCACCTGTTTCCAGCTGCTGGGAAAACAGGATAAAGAACAGAGATGTCTGTGTGAATGTATGAAAGTCACAGAGCAAAAGAAAGCGAGCAACACTTCCCCCTGAGCTTGGAAAGCATTCAGCCTTACAAGAAACAGCCTCAGCCAAATCCTGTATATACCTACGACTTGTCCACCTTGTATCCAATGGGAAAAAAAGCCTGTTTTAGGGCAAAGCCCCCAGAAGTCAACATCATTTTAAAGTTGGGCATCCAATGCTTCACAGAACCCAACAAGGACAGCAGTACCATCCCTTAATGCTACACAACCCAAGAGCTCCCTGTGACCTTTAACTCCCCTACAAGGAGGTACCAGAGGCTGCATTAATAAATATTCATTCCAGTATTTGGATTACTCTAAAAAATGAACCCGTATCTGCTGGCGGTGCATTGCCATGGCCCAGTGTAGAAACGGTTCATGGAAGACCTAAAACAACAAGTGGAGCTCAAAGGATGGTCAAAACATTTTAACACAAAAATTCCCCATCACTTGCTGTAATGTCCCGATGCCACTGGGAAGTAATGATGCAGCAAGACAGGAACAGGGGACATCAGGACACTTAAAAACTCCAAAGCCAGCAGAGGACCAGATGGATTGTTCTTGGTTGCCGCCACAACTGAAGTATCGCAAACCTCCACAGCAGCTCCTGTTGGTAGTGCTGGGCTGCCACAAGCACATCCAAGGTCTCCCTCTGACAGCACAGGTCAGTCTCCAGATCTTAGTCCTTAACTTCAATGACACACAACCATGCCACCCAACAGCCTCCCGAAGCTGTAGCTGTGGTCAGCAACACTACATCATGTGTATAGGTAATCTGCTCTGCCTAATCACTATGGGATTAACTCTAACAAGACATAATAACCCTCACAAACTTCATTTTCCTCCATTCAAGGAGAAATTTGCTTGGCCTGGCCTTTTCCTAACAAATGTTTAGCATCTTATGTGCACACGTTTAAAAATAATTCCTAACAACCCACTCAACTGAAAATTATTTCCCCTGAGGGGGGAATGAGAGAACAAACACGTGCCAGATGCTAGTCACACTGTTCAGTGCGCTCCTGGGAGGCAGTCAAACACCACAATGCTGAGAACAGTGGAGGAATTGAGATGGGACACAATTACCCATGTTACATTAGATTAATTTTCATTCTGTTTTCCTATGAAGTTCATTGCTGCAAAACCAGAAGAGATGAGGTTTCATTGGAGTGGCTTACAAGGTGAGAGGATGGCAGAACGAGGTAAAGAGTACTAATACCAGAGTTTCATTGTTTAAATTCATCTCTGCTCAGTTTCAAAACTTGCATGCCAGCAGCTTTGGATGAGGATTTGTAGTTATTCCTATAAAAATATTACTGCTACTTTTTATGTCTACTTTGTGGGAGTTTCGTTTTAGCTGGTCTCAGACAGCACTGACAGTAACCTTTTCATCTCAAAAGATTCACTTCGGGAGAGCTATTTGCATAAAAATAATTTCTATGTTTCAGTGATATTATATCAGTTTCATTTAAAAAAAACCCCACCGAATCTTTTTTGGAATTTGTGCTTTAGGTTTTAATTTTATTTTGGAACATTGACATTTCACTCATCTATATTACTTCTACTTTTCTATTTTCACATGGACATATCATGAGATCAATTACAAATAAAACTTCTGTTGAAGACCATAATTTCGGCCAAACCACGAGGTTAGATTAAAATACTGTTTTATTGCAAATCAAAATCACAATGAAACAAATTCACATCTGGAAATACCATGGATTGATATAAAAAGGGTAAGAAAAACTTGATTGTAAAAAAATTTTTTTAAAAAAACCCTAAACACACACAAAGAACCCCACAACACATTGAAATCATCCATCTCTCCCTTGATGCATGGCAACAAAGAAGAAAGGTGTATGTTAGAAATGTCCCATATTCTAGTCCAGTACCCTATTTGAATTCCCAAAGGGACAGAGATTTCTGGTTAGAGGATGGACTTTTCCGTGTTTCACTCACTGAAGTAGTGAAACATAATGAAAAAAAACCACACCATCTATTCCCTGATTCAGTTACTATGATAATAAGGTGGCATATAAATTCCTTGGATAAATGCCAATTCCTTCTAGCTGCACTCACCTGCTTCCAACAGCAAAATGTTTACTGATAATAATTACAAGCTGAGATTATCAAAGATGCCCAGGGGATTGGGATGCACATGGGAACTGGCAGCACTGAAGATCTCCGCCTGTGGAGACTGACTGATTAATTTCTCTCCCCACCCCGGCACCATTTCAAGTGCACACACGCAGAACAGCAAGAATAATTACAGAGATAACATCTTTGTGTCAGCTAGGTGGAGAATCCCATTGTGCTACAGACTTTGCAAGCAGACAGTAAATAAGAGGGTCCACTCCAAGAAAACATGTTATGGAAGTTCTGGTACACACCTTTAAGGAGGGACAATTCCCCACCTGCAATATGTAGAAAATTTGCAATTTGGAAGCACTTGAGGAGTTACACAAATTCCAACAGCCAGTTCACAGGACCTTCCTCTGCAACTACGAAACTAACTTCTCCCTGCTCCTTTCCAAAAATCAAACCTCAAAATTCTCCGTGCAGAAAAACATCTTTCTAGACTATCACCTTCCTAGTGTAGCATCTTCTCCTCCCCCATCAACAGAATTGTTGATGTTGGTTTGGTAGCTGGCAAATAAATCAGCTGTTGTCAAGTCAGATAAGACTTTCTATCAGCGGAGGAACGGAGAGTTTTCCAATGACAAGCAGCAGTGTGGGAAGGACAGTGGCCCACAGCACTGTCCCTCACTAGAATAAAAACTTACTTGAGGAATAACAGTGTCAAACTGGTGATGCCCAGAGGTCAGGTAGAGAAAGTTTTGCTCTTGCCTTGTGTTTTTATTCTGAACCTTTAGCCCTCCTTCCCCAAACCCAGCAGCTATAGACAGAGTCTGGAAGAAAATTCCTCCTGCCATAGGGGAAGGGAGGGATGCTGAAAGGGAGAGGGGGGGCCAGCAGCACATTCCCAGCTGAGACAGAAGTTTTTTGCATGCATGGATCCTGGCTTAAATCTTCAGCAATAGTCCAGGCTTTAGCTACCTCAGAGACATATTTCCTACCAGTCCTAAAAGAAGCAAGGGAGCCAGTGCCCCTTAGAGAATGAGAGGACTTCAGGTTTGTAAACCAATTGGTCTGCAGACAGCTTTCACTGCTCTTCCATCACAGACCCTCCCACTCAAGATGACCTGGATGCTACATTAGGTGTAATTAACCCTGTGCCCTGAGCATTGGCACAAGCCAGTCATGCTGTTCACAAAAGCCTTTATAAAGACACAGAGGCTCATAGTTTTATGCTCTGTTCTGCCACTCATACGCTTTCCCTCTCCTTTTGCACTGTGGTTATTTCAATTTAATGGAGACCAAAGGGACTCTCCCACAGTGGAAGATGTCTTTTAATCCAATTTTCTATTTCCTGTTCTTTCGTTATTGCTATGGATTTTGGAAGCTTTTTGCTGCAGTTACACAGTTCTCCGATTCTGGAGGCGAGCAAGCCTCCTCCAGGACAGCAAGTGAACAAATAAATCAAGTTCTGCTTTAACAAAAGAAAAGGGGAAGACGGAGAGGGCTGGAAAGAAGTAGATTGCCAGTCCCAGCCTTGTCTCCTACTTTGCTTCTCTTGCCTCCGAGCCAGATCCCAGGGAAGGCTTGTGTTCACTATCTCCTCTGCTTTTCTTGCAGAGCACACAATGACTGCGAGGAAAGAGAATAAAAGCTGCTATGTAGGAGCAATTTCCTTACACTTCCCAGACTCTCAGAGGGTAGGAGATGAGATCCTCTCTTTGTTTTTTATTGCTTGGGACATTTGCATAAAAACGAGTCCCTTTGTTATTTAAACGCTCGTTTGTTCCCACTGCATGGTCTCCTTTCGAAGTTGTAATCCTCTGTTAGCTACGTGTCAATCACACTGCTACAGGGATGGGCTGGAGGTCAGACTGCAGTGCAAGAGCCCAGGTTTGAGGCTCCATGTGCACGGGGATCTGCAAGCTTGAAGATCCCCCTTTTTCAATAGGTGGGTTTGAAGCCTGGGACCAACACTGGTATCGCTACTATTGTGCCAGACCTCAGAAGGCTGGTATGGGGGTAAGCAAACCTCTCCGTGAGCTGGCAGAGCATTGGGTGGTTGCCCATACCCAAGCAGCTGCACTGAACGGCTCCAGAACAAAGTGCACCCAAAGCACCTCAGACACACCACGCAGGACACCAACCCATGAGTTAGGAGCGTGTCTTTCATCACCTCAATGACCTTCCTCAGACTGGGAACAAGCAAGGAGCATTGCTGGCTAGATCTAAAGTTGTTTCTTGCACAAGCAAGAACAACTTCATTTTCCTGGCATGTAGACAGAAAGAGGAGCAACTCCTCTGGAATCAGTGGCATGAAGTCAGTGAGAGACACAAATCAGATCCCCTGAGTGCTGATGGAAGCAGCAAAAGTTTCTAAATTACTTTTTTAAAAACCTAGTAAATATTTATTCTGTATTTCATTTCACATAGGAACGCTGAATAAACTTGATTTTTAATATACAGCAGAAAGAGACTCAATCTTGCTGTAAGGGGATGAAATGGTTTTGTTATTGTATCCTGGATTTCTTTGTTCAAGTAAGGAAGGAACAAAAAGCTTAATTGAATGCATTAGTAATCACAAGGTAGTTAAATGTCAATTGGTCATTAAAATATGGAGTGCAATAAAAGCCTAAATAATTTCTGAATCATAAACACAAGTGTATGCATCAGAACAGGTATTTTCTGTTAAAAGGTGCTGATTTTGTTCCGGGAAACTGCCCCCATTTTATATTTCTCTATTTTTTCTTTTCATTAGGATTTCTATGCCCTTTTGCCAAAACCATTTTCAAAGTCATGGTATCAAATTAGTATTATTATATTGTGTTTTGAAGGGAAAAATCCTGTATTTGGCAAGAGAAAAAAATGAAAGAGATAGCATAGCTGTTGTGATTTAGCTAAAAATATGCTGGCACATGAAAGGTACAATCTTGGCATTTCTCCTTCAAAAGCTAAATATTTTTGTCCCGGGGAAAAAAAAAAAAAAAAAAAAAAAAAGGAACATCTTGGTCCCAAGTGTAGTTCTGAATTATGTTGGAATTTAAAAGTCACATAATGGCAGTAAATTCCCCACGCTGGAAACTGTCTAAAATGGAAGTTTGAAATATGACTAAATTTCCCAGCACCTGACCCCAGGCAGTACAGACAGAGTCTTTCTTTTTGGCAGAGTGGCTTATCCACTTTTATCAGTCATGTCCATCTCCATGTTCAACCTGGTCAAGTAATGAAGAACACGTTTCTGTCTTCACCCAAATGTTGCTCTGTTTCCCAGCATCTTGCTTCAAGCAGGAGACCCTATATAGTGACCCTGGTAGTCAAGCTTGTCTAAACGTGGGGCTGCAGCTGCTTCTATATTCTCACTATGTCAAACCTACATCCTGGCCTTTACTGATGTGCACTGAACGTGGGCAGGATGCTCAGGGAAATAGAAATAACCTTTTAATATACAGAGAACTCTCTGCTGGTATCTTCTCGCATCAAAGGAAATGGAGAATTAAAAACAAAACCAAAGAGAAAATGAATGTAAATAATTCAAATACATTGTGGAAGGGGGCAATAAATGCAGATCTCCAGCACCAGGAAGCTAAGGACAGTATTTACCTGCATACAAAAAATTAATACTGAAACAAATAAAGAAGTCTATTTTAGCTATGTTATGTTGAAATATTAATATTGTTGGCAAAGAGAGTACATGAACCTATTATTTTGCAAAGTGTGTCTAAATATAGTGAAGGCAAACATTAAATAAATAACTAGAAAATCCAATTCTTTCACTGTTAGTTCTGATGACTGTAGCCAGACACACAGATAGTTTATTCTGTTCTGCTTCCATAGCTGGAACAAATTTTCCATGTACAACCTGTTAAGTAGTTCTTAAGGACATGGTTTTGTGAATGGAAGACATTTGACTCTAGGATCTACAGAGAGTAGAATATGGCGTAATTGTTCTGAATTACTATCTTACAACAGTAACATCAAGAGAGTTTGAATAGAGACCCCGATCTAAACTGGTATTATAAGAGAAGCTCCACATAACTACCATCACTGGTACTATTTTCTGTGTACATCTTCCTGCCTGTATTGCTTGCATGTAATATTTTGAACGAAGGTACTTCTGCAGAGTATCCAAGAAATAAGACATATTTGTCACTCTATTCCCATGTTTACTGTTATTCTAAATTCCTTCTGAAGGAAAATATCAATTGCAGCACAAGGAAAAGTAGAATGTCACATCTCATCACGCAATCAGTGAAGAATGCTTTGATCAATGCAACAGAATCTTCACAATTGCATAGTTAAGTACTTTTTGGTATCACAGCAAATGTAAATACTAAATCCATTGGCCACGCTCTTGAATTTAAAAAGAATTTGTGAAGGACAATAATTAACACAAAGGTGGACACAGCCTATCAGGTTATCAGTGATTTGAGCCACATGCTTTAGGCAAGTATTACAGACAGCATACATCAGACAATAAGGTAAAAACATTGTTTTCTTTCCTCCCCTAGACTGCAGGCAAAGGACTGGGATTCAGTTCCCTCTTCTGCTTAGTGGTATTTGAATTCACATTTCTCAAGGATGTGTCAAATCAACAAGCAAGCCACAAATTCTCCAGGGCTCTTGCCCACCAGATCTGGTATCTGGGCTGCCCAGAATATGCAGGTCTGCTCTACACAGGGAGGGGCATGCTCTTTCCCTTGCTGAATATTTAAGTGTTGCACATGAAGAGCAAGTACTGAAGCAGGAGTTCTCACCTTCATTCACACACACAAAAATCCTGCCTACCAACCTCAATGGTAGGGAAGACTTCTGCTAAAAAAATTAAAGCAGGTTTGAAGCCATTCAGCCAGAGGAAAGGACTGAACTTAAGTCCCTCAAACCATAGGCAGGGGCCTTCTAAAGAAAAAGTGCTTTTTAAAGTAATCTTCCACAAACATGAAGATAAATTCTTAAGTAATTACATAACGATCGAAGATGCATTTCACTTTTTTTTCTTTTCTTACAGTGAATAAAAGAGGATTTTGTCAAAAATGAAATTTTGTAAATTTGCATGAGCCTGTAAGAGTACACAGCTGTTTGGCCACAGGAATTTGGCGTTTATTTCTACATAACAGAAGAATTCTCACTATGTACTTGTCCAGTATAATATATTTTTTTTTACTTGCTGTTGACCACAGAAAATACCCAGCAGATACAGACCTGCAGACTGTATCTGTATAGCTATTTTGATGTACTTACATCAGCAGAAAACATGAAGGGCTAGGAAATACCAGTGAATTAACATTCACCTGGAAGACAGATTTCATAGACCATGATCCTGCAACATAATTGTAAGGTCATTTCTGCTGCTCACCCTTAATCAGGATAGAGGCACACAAAGAAACGTGGGCTAGTTTTAACTTTTAGTAAGCAACACAATATGGCCATATGTGATTTTCAGTGGTAGAAAGAGGTTCTGTGCCTGCTGCGGTTTGAATGCAGGCCACCTACACCCCTCATTTTCCCTGTGACAGAGAGGTAAATGGAGTTCCTCCCTCCCTCACATGGGGAAATATAAAGCAAAAGATTAGAGTTATTACAACCACCTCTTGTTTGAAACAAAGTTCAAAGGCTTGTCGTCTTTAATCAATCTTCCAGCAGACTAACAGGGCTGTAAATTTCACTTTCATGGAACCAAAGCACTAAGGCTAAATCAGTTTTCCTCTGTATTCCCCTTCTCAAAGCAAAGCACAAGTGAAGGAGCTAAGATGAGAAAGTTGACTGAACAGACGATATAAGCCACACCAATTCATCTGAGCAAAGCAAAAGACAAAAGGTAATAAAACTTCTTGGCTCCAATACCATATGCTGGCAAAGCACTTTTGGCAGTCAGATATAATGAATATTCAGCAATCTCAAGGTATTGTGGTATAGCAAAATGCCTCTGTCAGGGGAGCCATTTCTGTGGCTGAGGTGAGAAAATAATAGATGTCCACTTTGCAGAGGTAGCCACAGACATGTTAACTCAGAGCACATAGGGCTTCTTGGGTAATGTCCAGCTGGAGATTATTAATTAGTCCATTAATGAGTCTGTTTCCACTGCAACAGAGTGGGGAAGGAGCTTTTAAGCATATGTGTATGTAACCCTTAGAACTAAAGGTTCCAAAAAAACAAAACAAGAAAAAAAGGAAAAAAGAAAAGGAACATTCACAAACAATAAAAACAGATACTTGTCTAAATATATTGTGCTATTGACCTGCATCCACAAACAGGCACAGAAATGCTTTTTTCCCCCTCCTCCCCCACCCAGAGCCATTCATGGACAGCAAAGAGTTCACAAACACACAAACAGAAGCATTGCTATCATAGCATGAAGCCATCTGAAATACCCAATTTCTTTCCCCATCTTCATAGTTGTCCAGACATAATTTAGTGTGGATTTCTTGCCGTCCAGGTTCACTAATGATACCATAGACTTTAAATGACCCCTCACACACCCCGAATAACAGATAACACAAGAACGCCTTGCAAATAGTCTGGGGATCTGTGTCAAATTTAAGCATATATTTTTGCAATTTTGTACATTCACTGTTTTTTAAAAGGTGCTTACCTCTACAAATTTTGAGAACTAAATTCAGTCTTTAAGTTGTAATTATTTAACTCTACACACCCATTTTATCCCTATTTTTATTAAATACAAAAGTGTCCGCCTCCCACAAAAAACCACTACCTAGCCATCAAATTCCTGTAAGTGCAAGAAATATGTGAATGGAGACTGAAGAGAATCAGTGTCCATTGGTCTCTGATGGGCTGCAATAGGAAGTTAATTAGAAAATAACAACTGTCACACAATATCTGTCAAAAGCTTCTAACTCTGACAGCCAAAGCAGAAAAGAGATATCTGATACTATAGAAAACCAAAAAGTTCAGAACTCAACCACTTTCTCCCTCTCTACAGTTTCACTTCTTTGCTATAAGTTTCCTGCCATCCCACTCTGTCCCTTATGATTCCTTTGGATGGTGGCTGCCTGGCAACCCTGCCTGTACCACTGCAAGGCTGTAGGTCTCGGTTCACCTAAACAAGCCCCTTGACTACGGTGACATGTCCTGTCTGGATGCTCGGCCCTGTAGGTGCAAGAGCAAAAATTACAGTCACCTGATAGACATTCAGCTCTACAGAAGTTCAGCACCCAATTTCGTCTGTCCTCTGCCCTGCTAGTTTGTGTAACCACCTCATAATGTGAGGACTTTAGACTTGTTCGTATTGCACTGGTCTTTTTTTCTTCCTTTCTTTTTGTATAAATCGGGTCGTAACCCCACTTTACCTGAAGAAGGTATAAGAAAGCAGAGTCATGCTCTGCTTTCCTAGAGAAGAAAGAAATTTTCTGCATTACCCTCCTGCCAATTTTCAAGTGTTGCACAGAAACTGGATCAACATAAACCTTCCTTCCATCAGCTCAGGCACATCCCCAGAGGCTGGGATATTTGTAGAGTTAAAGATAGCTATTATCAATAAGAAACTGGTCTCCCTTCTCCCTCACTGTACTCTCAGAGTTGCTCTGGAAACAGCTCAGTGCTGCAGAAAGACATGACTTTAGAGACCAAATTGATTAGAAAGAGTTTTGTATTAAATCAAGGATGAAGAGGAGGGACAGAGAGAGGCTGGTGGCAGCTGCACGATTCTCCCAGGACCACACAGGCAGGACATCTGAACTAGTGCTGCACCCAACTCCTGCAGCAGTGATTCTGCAGAGCGCCAGGTGAGCTCCACAATGCAGCAATCCACCCTACCAAGCCTCCTGCCCAGCAGATCCCTGCAGCACAGACACCTCTCCAGATGGAAAGACATGTCCACCACCATGCAAACTAGGTCTCATCAAGTCCTCTTAACATTAAATAGCTGAGAGGTAGACACAAAAACATTTCCTCGCTTATAGATTTGCTGAGCTACAAGACAAACTGAGAAAGAAGAAGACTGAACTGCAAGCTCAAGGTGCTGAACTAACACCAGAGTTAACCAATGTATTAGAGAAGGGTTCCCATCTCTCAAGCCTGGAAATACCAGGGTTGTGTAAAGGCTGAAACCTTCTCCACCCCAGCACCTCTTGGTTAGCACAGAGACGGCTTCACAGAGGCATCTTTGAGTGTGACTTACTTCACCATTGGCAACTGCCAGGCTGCAGGTATGACCTTTTCTGTCCTACACAGAGGGTTAAACCCACCTGAGGACAGTGAAGGGACAGTTTCAAGCACGTACAGGGCAACTCTGAAAGGACCACAGTATACCTGTTCATGCTGAGAGGTCTTAATTGCCACCATTACCCGTACAAGCTATGCAGACCCACAAGAACTCAGATAATGTCTGTGCAGCTTTGTTGCACAGTGCTGCCTCCCACTAGGCTTGTGCTCTGGCAGCCAGTGAATCTGTGCTACAGTCCCATCATCTGCCATAGGGCAGAGGCACTTAAAAATGCATCCAAGCTGGCATGCAGCACTCCTGTTAATGCAGCAGCATGGAGAACAGCTCCAAACTGCTGCTCAATGTCTGACAGCTACAAAGATCCAAGTTGATTTAAAGCTGTCTATGCTGCAGCACAGTCATATCCAGAGAAACTGCACCATAGGGAAATGTATGCAGCATTGACACCATCTAGGAAGACACTGAAGGGTGATGTAGGTGTCCCATTTCTGTGCAGTAATGAGGCTCAAACATGAAATCCACACAGCTTTTTTTTTAAGCAGTAGCAAACTTCAGGAAATCCTTGCCTTGTTCTTCCAACTGTCCCACAAGCATCCATTTCTGATACTGTTGGAGACTAGCACTTCATGGCTGAACCTTTCTCTGGCTCAGAACTACTACTGTTGGGTCAGCCAAGGAAAAAAGCACCAGAGCTCTGCAGGGGATTTCAAACCAGTCTCATGACAGCTACTCATGTTCAAACAGGCCAGGAGAGCTTGAAAAGCTTTCAAACTGTGGTACCCACAGCTGGCCATTGGGATGAGCCTCCATGGAGAAGTAAACATGTTGGAAGTAAATGTGTAAGGGATGGTTAGAAATTTCTATAGAAGGACAATGTGAGCTACATTTGCAAGATGAAGAGTACAACTGCATACTAATGGGAAGTGTAGAAGAGGAATGATACCAGCTTAAGTTTTATTACCTTATTTGTTTTAAATACATTTTAAACAGACACTGCTAAACTCAAGAAGACTTAAACTAAACTAAGATGATTATTCTGTGATCAATAACTTACATTACTTTTAAAGCCAGCTGTGACTATTCACAGAGAGGCTTATGCTTCTTTGATGAAAGCAGTTTAAATTTACACTGTGGTTTCGAAGTCAGGGCCACATCCTGGCACAGATAAGCCTTACGTGCCTCTGATGTTTCCTCTCTACTCAGGGAGTTTCAAATTGTCCAGCCCCTACAAACACTCCACTCAGACTCCAAGCAGGCCACCTGCGGCTCAAACACACAACTCCTGCTAGTTGAAAGGAACGCACCAAAAAGCCTCTTTCAAAGAAACCCTTACAGGCAGCTGTGTTTGAAGAGGCAGAGACAAAAGCTTTTGCAACTAATGCAGTCTTCAGAGGCTCTCCCGGGCATGTGACTAAATAGCAGATTTCCCTGGGGAACCTGGTTTTTTTTTCACTTCTACATCAGTTTCTGCAAAGGATGACTTTTTGTTGGCAGCTCAGCCAGGACTCCTCATCTCAGGCAAACAAACCCCAAACTCGTTCCCTGCTACAGGATGTTCTTCTCTTCTCCTTGCTGTTCCGTACCAGGGCAGCGACCTCAGGGCACTAAGCACTTGACTAAAGCCCAACAGGGAAGAACCTTCCTTGAAAGCAATATGATATCCTACAGTAACTGTGGCTGAGGCTTGGGATCACTTCTACACAAGGTTTGGGGTTTTTTTGTGTGTGTAGTGTTGTTGTTTTCCCCTGCTGAGTATGTCCAACCCTGACCCCTGCCAGCCTGTAGATGTTTCCCAGAATTAGTGTTGCTGCTAAGTCCACATGACTCAATGAAGATGTATATGCACCTCACCAAAGTAGGTCCAGGTGCAGTCTAAGTGTCAGTGTGCTAACACATCCAGGTGTCCTACCTCTCATATGTCATGCTCAAATTCCTTTAAATCTTCTCCCTCGCAGTGTTTCTGATCTACAGGCAGCCTGCAAACAAAACACAGGCTCTTCAGGTGAGGTAACAACATCGTGATGTTATTCCCTCTTTGTTGCAAACACTACTTCTCAACTTCAGTAATCAGGCTTTGAATAGGCCACTTTTTCTCTCTCAACCCCTGCTTGTACCACACTCCATCCTTTTTTGGCCCTAATTACAGAGAATAATAAATCCAGCTAGACAGTGCTTTTCTGAAGAGCAATTTGGTTTGACTTTTCCCAGCACTAATGAGTTCATTAATAGAGGGATTTTCCCTCTCCCTCCCCTCTTCTAATCTATGTTTCCTTAAATAGCATCACACACACCGGTTGCTTTCCCTGCCAAGCAGGTGAGACCTCTCCCTGACCCATCATCTTCTCCCCTCCTCTTATGGAGAGAGGCAGAGTTCTGCACCTCCCAAATTTTTCCTTCTGTCAGAGGAGATGGAAAGCAAGTATGATTACTAACTGTTTATTAACTAGCACCAAGAGGATCACTCTTCAGTTCACAAGAGTGGCAGACAGAAATGCTGGGTTTCTACGAGCCTGCCCAGTCAGAACCACTACCGGGGCTTGGAGAGCAGTTGAGTGCTGGGGAACTGGTTTAGCTGCTGGTCCAAACAGGAAAAAGACAAACACACGAGTCTTGTCAAAACTTAGCTTTTTTGTTCACCAAAACAAAACTTTAAAGCATCTCATCTGCCAAGTGAAATCTTTCAAGTGGCCTCCAGGAAAAATGTTCTACCTCGGTCTCTCCTGGGAGAAGCAAAGGACTTGAAGGGGCAATATTCTCAAAAGATTAACAGCTTCTGCCTGTTCCTTGTTCAATAAAAGCCCTGCCAGAAATGCAGATTCATTTTTTTTCCCCTTCACATAGAGAAATAACAGTATCTTCACTTCTAAACAAAATTTCCTAACAAGGACTCTTGTCAGCAAGTATGTGAAAATCTAATGCCCAGCTTTTGTCCTCCGCAAACTTAGCATGGATAGACGTTAAACTTGACAAATTACTATTAACCTGAATCTAAGAATTCCACTTAAAGGTACAGGATGGAAATCACCACATAGATGACTGTGTCTACAAAGTGGATACAAGACCCTAGAGTTCCAGACTAAATTTTCCATATTAAAAATTAAGTATTTTGTGTTTCTCAGCTTCTAGTTGGAAGTTTGTCTGAAATAATTCCGCAAATTCAACCCGAATTCATAGATTGTTTCAGTTGCCTTCACTCAGAATATTCTCAGAATATTTTCATGCCTGTTCTGGATCTAGAGGCATGTCCAATTCTCTGAAGAGCATACAGGTGATCCCTAGGTATTTCTCTTCTTGGATCATTCACAGTGTAAATCTAACCTAAAATAGCAAGTCTGAGACAAGAAGGGAAGGTCCTTGCGGTGATGTGTGAGGTACAGAGAGATAACAATGACAGTGAATATTTCAGTTCCGACTTCTCACTCCACGTTTTTCCCCATAAGCTGCTTCTTCGAGAAAACTATTTTCCCATATCTCTCTGTAGCCTATTTATTATCGTCTCTATTAATAAACCCTCCTTCCCTGCTGAATCACTGCAATTTATCATTAAATTAGTTGATGAAATGGGTCTATTTTTTTAAACAAGGAGATTAACTACTATCAACAGGATATTTCTCCATTATAAAACTCCATCTTCCTCACCAAATGCAGGAGAGTTATCGTTTAAAGCAGACCTGAGGTGATCCAAGGTGGGAGGAACAACCAGAGAGGTGACATGCTGCTATAAGAATGTATGGATCAAGTGAAAAATGATGGTGAACGAAAATACATGTCATTATGACCATGATTCACTCTGGAGTTTTCTAATAATACGATTTTTTTTTTAAGTTTAACTTTTACATAGATGAGGCTGCCAATAACTGATGAGATACATCACAGTCTAGATAACAAAAAACATGTCTCTATGCATATAATCACAGAACAAAATATCGGTCAGGAAAAAATGTTCAACTAAATACGAAGCAGCTTTCTGCTGGAAACCCATGCCAGCCTCTTGTATCCTTTTTGCATCATACAGGTCCCCAAAACTGTCCCTTACAAGACCCCTGAAATTTAACACCAGCACAAACATAGAACATATCTTCAGCTTCACTGTGGCCAAGCAAGCAGTTTTGGTCCTTGCAAGTTCCTCTGCATCATCTCATCTTGTGGACACAATCTGCCTGTGAAATTAAAATTGCAATTACCACCACTGCTTGGAACTGCTGTATGAGGGCAATGGCAAAGCCTCAGTGTTTCCTTGGGGCTGTTTATGCCCCAGAAATGGTGTCAACAAGAGGCAGATCAAAGATCAAGAGGGAGAGAGCCCCTGCGTCGCTCTAGCTCTTCTCCAGAAAACCATTTCACTGCAAGGGCTGCGCTTCACTGCTTGCCTTTCCTCCCACATCCAGCCACTTTTATGGCAGATGGGAGCCTTGGCAAGGTGCAACAGAAATCAGTCAACACTAGGCACCACAGAAAACAAAAACCTCCAGTATCATTCCCTACCAATCCCCAGGTCCAGCCTCTTCACACAACTAGTTTTAAGATGTTATTTTATTTCATTCTTGATTGCTAAGGAAGTAGTCCATCTTCTGCCCCCAGAGGTCTGCAGTACAGAGAGAAGAATAAGGATTTTTTGCCTCTGTCACTGTTTGCCTGTGGTGAACTTTCTTCTATAAGGAATACAGGCAAAATCAACCCTACCAAGCATTCTTCCTACATGCTAGCGTACTTGTCTGCTCCAGATGTGACCTCTTCTGGAAAAACACACTCTGGCTGGCCTATTCAGAGGCCTGTGTCAGATTCCTGCAATGAAGGAACCTATTAATTCCAAGTAAGGGCTCATTCTCTAAAGAGCTGCTGATAAAATTGCACTGATAAAATGGAGGTAATTTAAAGGTCAGATGAAATCCAACTCGTGTTCATCCTGCTTATAATGGAACATCACCAAGATGCTTCATCAGCAAAGGGATATTTATGTGTTTTAGGGGTTTTTTTTAAAGAAAAATTGCTTATCTGTAACAGAGACTCTGAACATCTGATAGGAAACCTTCCCACATTAATCTATCCAACAGCTGGCATTCTGCTGCCTGCCTGGGTGTCCCTTTCTGGAAATTAAGTCTCCTATCATCTTTCTATCACACTTTGGAGAAGAGAAATGGGAACTAAATGCAGTGTTCACATGAGCAGCAGCAGGAGCTGAAACTGATAGGGCTGCATTAGTTCAAGCATGCAAGAGATGAGCATGAGAGAAGTTACTGCTATACTGACACATTCTTTCCCCCTTTGCTCTGTGCCCGTGATGGTTTTTGCCAGCCCAGTTTAGCTGCCCACACCATCCCATTGCTTGACATTGGGCCCGCAAGCCACACACATTGGCCTTGGAACCAAATACCAGGTCTCTTTTATACATCTGTTGTATTAGGTTACTAAATGAAAAAAATCTTCATTCTTTTCACAGTAGGATAAGCTATATCAAAAAGGAACATGTGTGCACTGCAACGGAAACAAGCTTTTTGTGGTAGGCATGAGCTGATGCCACCAAGGGATTCAAACTCAAAAGAGAAACTCCAGGATATTGAATGTATCAGACTGGAGTGTTTCCCTCCCCGATCAGTGCTCCATTTTTAGATCTGAGCTGAAAGACATGACGGTTGGAACTTCCAGAGTGTTTGGCTAACATTATCAAATAGCCCATTAAAACTCGAGGTAGTTCTGTGCTGAAGGAGGCTGTTCCCACTCAGAATGACGTGACAATGTAGCCGCATCTAGGTAGCCCAAACGCCACATGCGCTGTTAAACCTGGTTCAAGACAGAAGCTTAGGTTAAAGCTGGACTTAGAGTGTTTCCAGTGTGCTAAGATTTTGTGTGTTGTGATACTCTAGAGTGCAAATAAACAGGGGCTTCCATACCATGAAATCCAATCCACATACTACTTCTCATCTTTTACACACCTTATTATTTGCTGACTGAACTCAGAAATCTGACATCCCCATCAGGAATATACAGAGAAACTGGGTCTGCCTGCAACACATGAAGCTTTTCTGCTGCCAGAATTCAACTGGTATGAGGTCCAGATAAACTTCCCCTTGCTGCTTGAAGAGACAGGGCTCAGCTGGCTGCTGTTACTTGCTGCAGCAAGAGACTGTTGCAATCAGGTCTCTCCTTCTCTTCAGTCTATTCTCTGTCCCCATCTTTCACATGCTCCTCCCCAAATCTGTGTAATTAATATTAAACTTTACAGTTTTGTCCTATTAACACAATTTGCCCTTTCCAGAGACAGATTAAAGAGTTTCCACTGGGGATTTCTTCTCTACAATTTTGCCTCTGTGATCAGTGCTGTCTGTCTCTCTCACTAGCTCCTAGGGGATAAAGAATGGGAGGGAAAGAGAAGACAAACACTTACTAGCAACTCCTTCAAAGAGCTAGAGATTTTGAATTAAAATGATTATTAACTCCCATCTTAGCAACAAAGCAGGTTCCCCTTTTCTCCCTCCTTCTGCTTCTCCTACAGAAATGATAACAGGTGATCACACAAATCATGTGCATAAAGTTTCACCCAAGTAATTTACCGGGCAACATAAATCAACAGAACGCTCTTTGTCTTTCTCCATTTCTTTTTTTTTTTTTGGGGGGGGTGGTGAGTAGGGGGGCTGCTGTTGTTGCTCAGTGAGAAGTACACACACACAAAATACTAGAATATATAGAGGTAAAACTGTGAGGTTGCACATGAATTCCCATTTGCATGACCCTTCCAGTTTGGGTCTTGGAACAGGAAAGGCAGACACAGGTTGGCCCTGAAGCAGCTCTAATTCCTTTCCCAGCTAGGTCGTCTGTGATATTTTAGCCCTGAATTCTTAAGAGGCATTTAAGGACAAACCTGACTCATCAGATACATGTCATCTGCATTCAGCACCACAAGGCCTGGCAGAAAGTACCCATACTACCGTCACACATTGCCACACAAAACCCCATGCCCCACCACAGCCAAGCTTCTCCAAAAGTCCTCCCTCTGACTCCTCTTTAACAGTAGTGTCCAGAGGTGCCACAAGTCCAAAAGAGCAAGAAGTGCTGGTCCCCATTAATACCCCCGTTCACCACCAAAATCTTCAGCCACCTACAAATTTGGTAATCTGTTGAATACACTCCACATCTACATCCCTTGCATTTTCCCAGAGACAACTGACAGACAAGATTCTCCTTCCTAAAAGCACCAGCCCCAGAAAAGAGTCTGACCAGCTGGCATCATTGAGGGCTGTACCTATGTACAATGATGTACATTATCTGGTTTATTAAAACACTCCATAAGTAAATAAATAGTTATGGGGCTGTGATGGTAAACAGATAACTGAATTCAGACACTCAGAACATCATCAAGAAAATCTGGCCAATGACAATTCACTATGACAGCTCATCATAATAATTAAAACACAGTATTTAAAGTCTCATTATAGGATGCATGTTTACAGTAAATAAGCTATTTATAATCAAGATGCATTTAGTGTACAGCAAGCCTCTTATAAAATCTGAATTAAATGCAGAACAACCTGTAGACATACAGCATTTATTTAAAATGTTTCAGGATGCAGCATCTTTTTCAGCAAAGAGAACTTAATCAGTCCCTTGAGCTTCCCCTTCTTCTGCTAGGACAAGGAAAGTGCAGCTGTATTGATTTCTAATATACAGCACTGCCACGTAAGCCATTTTATTGGGCCAACAAACTGTTTAACAGACAAGTTCCCAGAGGTCTCAGGTTTTATCCAGGAGCATAGACACACCCTCTATAGGTAGGTGAAGTAACATTAACTGGAATTTACAAGAAAATACATCATATTACCCAGTTCCAGGAGAAGAATCCATTGTAACACCCCATTTCATTTATTTATTACTTTGTCTATCTCCTGCTGTTGTGGCATTTTCTGTACTGGATTCCTCCTTAGCTTTCCACAAAAATAGTGCAGGCTTTTTGAGGAAAATGTGTTGGTTTAGCAGTCCTAAAAAAAGTATCCCTCTGTTTAATTTATGTATGCACTAACCTGTTTCCAGTAATTCTGAGTGAATATTTAGATTCAGTAGGGCTGGCAGACATGCCTCTTACACTTCCCAGGGAGACCTGTCCAACTTCAGCCAAGTTATGAGCCTTTGTAAAGCTTTGGTTCTCATAGCCTCATAGAAGTTCTCACAAATTTCTGCTCAATTGGAATTAAACAGCTGCTTGTACACATTCATAGGACAAAAACAGAGATGTAGGTATTCCTGCACAGTCTTCAAGTTCTCTCATACAAGACTTTTGGGGATTTCTGGAATGCTGAGACTTGCAAGAGACTTTTCTATAATTCCTTGGATTTGCCAGGAATGTCAGTTAAATGAGAAGCAGCCTGTCTCCAGATCTGAACACTCTCTGCATGTGAGATAAAGTACGTACTGTGACAGCTCACCTCTGGAAGCCATGAAGTGTTTTAAATCTGAATGCTGGTTCTTTATCCAAGTAGTTGCTCAGAGGAATTCAACAAGTAGGACAGCTGCAATCTAGCAGCCACAGACTTTAGAACAGAAGTGTTTCCTGGTTTAAAATTCTAGAAGTGAAAAGTGTCTTCTGAAGAGACGGATGGCACTTTACATGGGAAAAAGAGGCTTTGGAAGTTCTTGAACACTTCTGGAAATGAATATGCATATCCTTGAGGTGGGACACACAACACAGCCCAGATTTGCAAGCACTTTCCCTGTGAAAGACTCCAGTGGATAGCCTGGAGATACAACAAAATCCCTTTCTGGAAAGGAAAAAGTGTCCAGCCATTTTTGGTGGAGGACTAGAAAGGGTAGAAGCTTCTACCAAACCTGTAGGAATGTTGCTACATACAGAACTGCTCTCTGGGTTACCTATTACACCACATGTCATGTGATGATATATATGGATTACATACTGTGCTACTAAGGGGCTGGGAGCTATGATGGTATGCTGGGTTCTCTACAACACATATCAGAAAGAAAAAAGGTGTTATGGTTTCAGCTTATATTTCCTATCCAGAAAGCTCGTGCAGGTGTTATTGGTTGTTACATATACACACACACACACTTCAATATAACACATTATGTTATTTATGTGTGTATATATGTATGTTCTAATAGTTTGATTATTCCTTCACAGACAATTCAGTCAGCTTTCAAGTACTAAGAAAAGTGCATTAGAATAGCTAGTGTCTGTTCAATAAGGCTTTCAAAAATTTAATTCAGTACCTAAGCTCTGAACCTTTGCCAGAGTTCTTTCACTTCAAATCATATGAATACAAAGAGTGCAGTATCAGAAACATCTCCAATATTTTTGTCCACACACTTGAGGCAATAGTGACCACAGTTCTCTTTCTCCCTGATAGTGAATTACACTGCTTCAAGCCAGCACTTCTCCCTGCTTTACTCTCCCTATCGCAGCCCAAGATGGTTCAAGAAAAAAACCAAAAATGCTGTCAAATAGAATTATACACCAATTCTACACCAGTTGAAGGGAATGGTTTTCCTACAGATAAGTTATCTGGGAGGAGAAAGGGAGATTTCTTTTCATAGAGAGGAGCCTATCCGGCGTTAAGACCACGACACATTACAAGGAGAGTTAAAAAGCTGAGTTATATTTGCACTTCCATGTGCAAGCAGAAATGTGTGCGGACACATTTTAGCAGACACATTTTAGCATCTGCTACATTTGGACAATGAGCTAAAGGAGAATACAACATCACAAGCTTCTTTGGATCCCATTGAAAGATGCCCGTTGATTTGATTTACTGCCTTTGTTTCCAGACGACAGCTCCATAGATTCAGTAATCAAGCAGCAAATGCAAAGTGAGGCTACGTCTGGTCATAGGCATGGAGATTTAATGAGAGGCTTGTGATTCCTCATGTCTCAGCCAAGCTGTTTCTCACCCTCAGTCTTTCGTGTCTTCCCTGAAACCTAACAAAGCCTTTTCTTTTTGCACAGTCTACATAAATCACTTCCGTCCAATTCAATTGCTGTGGTACAAATCTATTTTCATGGGGAGGGAAAGGTATATAAAAGAAAAAATGCTGGCATGGTGCAACATCATGAATGGACTTCAGTTCCTTTTCTCTCACTTGTCCAAAGGAAATGTGTGATAACACACCCATTTTTTTACCATAAAGAATTGTATTGATGTATGGGGGGGAAGGGGGGGAGGCGAAAATCAGAGCTAGCATATTCTTACCAAAAAAAATTCCATTCTGTTTACATCCCAGATTTTACACTTCCATTCCTTTTAATAAATACAGATCACTGATGCTTAGCAGGAATTTGCAAAGGCTTTGCAACTTTCAACTATTTCAGGCACATAGCAGGTAAAGGCAGCAACAAAACTAGACTGCAAAACTTGTAGCCTGTAGCACTTTAGTGACTTTGCATTAGCTGAACTGTAGACACAGAAGCTATCTGCCTTGAGAGTCATTAGAACCCATCATTATTTAAATATTTTGATGAGGGAAGAGAATTCATATTCTGATAGAAAAAACAATCTTAAAGTTAAAGCAAAAAGAATTATGATTTGGAGATTCAGTGTCCTTCTCCAACATATGACTTTAGGAATACCCACTGTGCAAGAGAAAGGTCATTAATCATCAGTATCTTAGGAAAGTCAAGAGATTCCATTCATTCATGTTGGCAGCCATTTAGAGGAGGAGCCTCATCAAGTGGTATGATCAAGTAGAGTGTGTATGAGATTGCATCAAAAAGGAGCATTCACTTCATTCAGATTTGGCAGAAGACAAGTCAAAGATGACTATGCCAAATTCCCTTTGCTGAATCCAATGAGTAGTCCACTTTGTCTAATTCCCTTCACCAGATGGTGAATAATATCACAAAATGTACAAAACAGAGCACACTCAAACTTTGCAGCCCCTCTGTGGATGAAATTTTGTGCAAGCTCTTTGCAAACAGTAGGCTGAGAGATGGCATGGAAGAGGGTTTGTACCTGTCATAGGGTTTGACTCAGCAACCTGCAAAGAAATATATAGCCTAAGGTGATAACAAGCTACTTAGCAAATGTATTAAAAATCCTTGTTCTGTCTTCCACTTGAGGCATGAAATACTGCACCTGAGGCAAGGTTTTTAGGTGAGGTAAGCATATCAACTTGCACACAACCCAGCTGAGATTTTCAAATAGCACCTCTCACCTCCAGTAGAATTTTCAAAAACAGTTATCAGTAAATCTAGTGCAGAAGCGCCTATAATAACCCAACCCTACCTCAACTCTCTGCCTGAAATGGAGAGGTAAAATCAAGATGTTTTGATGAAAACCAAACAAGTAGCTCATGCCAGTGAAGCTCAAGTAAATTCTGCAAATCTACAGGGGCAGAGTTTCAAACAATAAAATAAAATGCAGCTTGGTAATACGTCTTTTGCCTAATGACCTCTCAAAAATCACTGCTTACCCCACCAGGGAATGACTGCTTTGGGTGCCAATGAAGCAGCCAGAGCTGCTGTTCCTCATGAGTAAAATAATCTCAAAGTGTGTCCACTAACTTGGACAATTCAAGAGAACAGTGATACTGAAGCAAGAAACATGTTCTACCAGGGAGAGGCCCCTACTGATACATTACATCTCAGCAGGGCTGTGAAACCTGAAGGCATCTCCGATGGATGAAAAGCCTTTTCTTCTGCTAATGCGATGTGAAAAGCTACCATGTTATCAGCACTTCCTGGTGCACTGGAAACTGAGATCGTTAACAAGAGCAGCTCCATACCACCCTTCAGAGCCAAAAAGCTTAATTGAAGTGGATGGAAGATTAGACTCTTTTTATTCATTAAAAGAAGAGGTATCTTACATGGCTTCTTTTTATCTTTTAGATATTTGACATGCAAATATTTCCATTGCCAAGAGCTAAAAAAAAAAAAAACCCACCACACACACCCCAAACAAAACAAACCACCCCCCCCCCAAAAAAAAACCACCACGCACATAACACAGCAAAAAACACCACCACAAACAAAAACACACACAACACTGCAGCTTGTTTCTTTCACTCCAGAAGATAGTCCTACAAGTAAATCAGGGCATGTAAGAGGATGTTTCAGTATCTAAACACTTGGACACTGAGGGGCCACTTTAGCATCACTTGCTGTCATCTCCTGATTTGCTTTCTGAGTGTGCTGTTTGCAGTCAAAATTTTTCTCTAAAGGATTCCACTTCTTGGTGTCTTCCACACACATTCTATTGAATTCACCAGACAAATGAGGCAATTAAGGTATGCAACATGCTTGTTTCCCTCTTTCTCTTATGGGTTTTTTTTGTTTGTTTATTTTAATCCATGACGACAGGAATGAAGAGGGTGATGTGAATAGCTCTAGGTCTGCCCTGTATGCTTCTTCCACTGTGTAAACATATCTGAAGACCTGGTGTCTGCTCATCTCAAAATAAATAGATGGTTTCTTTCATTTACAAGCAAGGTACATGGCAGAAGAGTTCTATTTCCCACAGCACTTGAGGGAGCAATAGGCTTCACAAAACTAAAAGCTAAGACAATATTTCCAGCAACTGCATCATGTTCAACACATGACAAGTTCTGGTAAGACTGGCTGTGAAAGCAACTTTGGCTTATTTTTTCTTCACACAGTGATATAATCAAAAAAGTTTAATTGGCCAAGATCTTTGAAAGAAATAGCACTTCTAGGTTCTCTGGGATCGCCTGTTAATTTTTCTGTATAGGTCCAAAAATAATCAACTTATGACCTGCAAATCTAGCTTCTAATGGAAGTAGCAGTATATTTTCTTCAGGGCTATAAGGTCCATGCTGCTTTCTTACTACATATCACTACATAAATTATAACAGTGAGAAGCCTATGATATGCAGCAAGACTAATCACAACTCAAGTGTCATTATGTGACATATAAGACATGGAAATTTATTAATAAAAGTCAGCACTCCTAGGGAAAAAATTACCATCTGTTCTTCTTTATTTCATCTTCTTCAGAAATTATTGCCTTAGTCTGATTCACACACCTGAAACAAGAGGCAAGCACACATTCAGATCAGGAAGACCTGGATGCTGCACTCAGCAAGCACTTCACTTGTCCTCCTGCAAATGTATGGTCTGTCATGAAGTCACCCAAGCACAGGGCATCACAGCACTTCCAAAGAGTCTGTCATCACAGATTGGATATCACTATACTCATGGGGCCTGTTTTTCCATCGATGAGAAAACAACACTACCCCTAATCTACCTATCAAGAAATATAATGCCCAGGAGGTCAAGGACAACTATGTAACTGCTGTTTCTGCAGACAACATTGTAAAGCAGGATTCTTGATATTTAAGACATTCAGCATACAGTGTATATATGCCCTTACATGAAGGGAAAGCTTATATGCTCTGGTGGGAACAGGACAGTAAATGTAGATGCACCATGTGGGTACTTCAGTCGAATACCTGCACAGCCTGTAAGGAAGGAGGAAGATATGGAGGCCTCAGCAATCCTGCACAAGACACTTCTACTTGACTATTACACACATTTATGAGAACATAAATGTTGTATATAGTAACAACATGCCTTGTGTTGATGGGTGGATGTACATGGCTGTAAAAACCTTCCCTGGCTCAAAGTATCAAGGTAAGTTTTTCTACAGCTTAAGAAAAGAGTTTAAAAAAAAGTAGTTGGTAGACACTTTTCTGGCCCCTAGTTCCTGCAAACTGTTTTTCATCTACACTGTATCTTCAGGTTTGGGTCATCCCATCAAGAGCTTTGATTGCCAGTAATATACCTCAGAGTTTTGTGCTTCCCAGCATTTCTTATCCTGGGTGCAGCTCCTAGGAAAGGCTCCTTGTGAAACCAGGTGATAATTTTATAAGGGTACACCATGCATGATGGATTCATAATCAATAAGGTCCAGTGTATTGACAGAATTCAGCTTTGATACTTTTTCTAAGAAAAATTCTATTTCTAAGGTTAGACCTATCATTTTTAAAACAAATGGGGCAAAGCACTGTCAACAGTGATATTTGGTCTGAATTTCAGCCAAAAATATCAATCACCTACACCACAAATCCGTCAGCTCCATCCCTAGTGGCCACCTAATCTTAGTCTGCAAGTTCTGCTGAATTTCCTATGCAACACTCTCCACTGGTGGTTTTCCACAGATCCACTGCATATCAAACCAATTAATCAAACTTTTCAGAGTTCAATTTTAAACATATTTTTGGAAATATATAAGTTGAACCTTAACATTAGTTCCAGTGAGTTCTCTTTCACCTGCATGTCTTTTCAGTAAGAAATCTTGACTAAACACTTAACTCTACAAAACACTGTGGGAACATTTTATGGTATTATTTTACCAGCAATTATCAAAAAATAAAGTGTCCCAGGTTCTCAGGTTTCTAAGAAAATTGTAATTACTTGAACCACTTTGCATAGAAACAGCTTACTACACATGGAAATCCAGTGAATAGAATTACACAGAATTCAATCCAATCCATTGGCTGTTGCACCAGTGATGTTTCACTGCTGGCCACAACTTCTGAAAGACTGACCAGCTCCTGAAAGTTTATATGTAAATACCGACCTCTTAAATGAGATGACATTTTATCCTACTCCAGCAGTTACCCTGCAATAACCATCTTTGTGGTGTCTTACATTGAACAGAATTCATCACTTGCAGCCCAGAATGAAGATGACACAGAAGCCTCCCAGACAATTCCACCTACAGTGAGCTTTATAAGACTCATTACTTTGAAACAAACTGATAAATACAAGGTGAAAATACAAGTAGCTCCAATTAAGACCCTCATTTGGTGTCATTATAAATCATCTTCAACTCTCTCATTTGTACAAGTGCCAGAGAAAGACAAATGCCTTTCAAAACTGTTTGGACTCTGCTTGAAAAAAAGTAAGATACCTGGCAAGTAAACGGTCTCAAAAATCACAACACACTACAGCAAAACTAAGCAGAGAGCTAAACTTAACCAAAGAGCAAGACAGGACAGATCCAGGGAGAGGAGTCCTGCCAACCAGCACCTGATGATAGGGGTTACTTATAGCAACAGTGATAAAATTGACTTCCAGCCATTATTACATCTCCAGTGTATCTGCCCTTAGCGTCTTGGAGAGCAAGCATCAGCTAAAAATCAGGCACCATACCAAACCAATCTTGGTAGCTTCACCATGGATATCCCTATGGACAGGTTTCAATAGGGGTTGGTTGGCTGTTTCTTGAATCATCTATGTTAAGTCAAAGGATGGGAACTTCAAGGATCTGGAGCCAGCCTGACATTTACAAGCAGAACATACTGTACCAAGGCAAGCAAACAGCAACAGCCTTGGCACCAGGTGGAGGTACAAGAGCATACAGTGTAGAGGCAAATAACCCCAGAGTGTTTCAAAAAAAAAAAAAAAAACAACAACAAAACAAAACAAAAAAAACCCACAAAAACAAAAAACACCACACAAAACACAACAACAAACACCACCACACAAAAAAAAAAAAACCACCACACAAGCACGAAGTGGAAGGATTAAACAAGGAAAGTTGGGAAGTTTGTTTTATCCAGAATATATTCCTTTTCCAATCACAGCAAAACACATAGTACAGAAGGTGCCCTGATAAGACATGCAAAACTCACATCCCTTAAATTTACATTTCTTTTGATGTTGCTCCCTGATCTAAGTCATCTTGATGCCTAGACCTGCTCCAAACATCTGTTTCAACCTATTTTTGCCTCTGTTTCTCCAAGTAATAAAGCAAGTACCTCTTCTATTTCTCTCTAGTAAGAAGAAATATTTGAATCTCAGCAGAACCATCCTCAGGCCCACACAAATCACTCAGCCACCATCATCACCAGGATAGAAGACAGCAAAGCAGACCAGATCTTTCCCTGGAAAAGGCAGTTCTGAGGCTCTTTGACAGGAACAGCTGTGAAGCTTCTTTGTGTTTATACATCTGTTTTCTTGATCTCATGCACAGCCACCCTTCTCTCCAAACCCAAGGTAGTGCAAGGAGAGCAAGTGGGGACAAAAAGGAAACAAGTCCAGCTACCTTTGGTATCAAGAATATCAAACTTACAACCAAGGAAGAAACCATACGAGACAGTCAAATCTCTTACAATGCCCATTGCTAAGGGAACCAGAAGGCTGACTTGCCTCTAGATTTAACCCACAGATGCCAAGAAATGATCCTGCCTCTTGCTCTTTGTTGTGCTTCCCAGTAAAAATGCAGGGAAATACCATTTCTCTGTCACTGTGTGGGTCCTGTTAACATTGCCAGTTTGGAGTTCCTCCTCTGGTCTGTCAACACACTGGGGGTTAGAAAAAACACAGTAACAGAGGCTTATCCAGGAGAGCAAGTACAGTGAGGAGTCAACAAGCAGCAGGCAGGAAAGGCTACAAGGAATTGCACCCCCAGGAACCTCTGTGAGTTGAAATCGGAGCCTGTTATCAATCTAGCTAGATGTTGAAACCCAGTAGCTGGAGTAAATCAGATTAAACTCCTTCTGTATCAATGGCTAGAAACCAAACAAGTCTTTCCTCCCTTTTCTTTTGAATGATAACCCAAAAGATATTTCTGTCTGCTTAGCTAAGTAAATATACTACTTCAAAACAAATAAAAACAGGAGATCAAAACATCAGGTGAATTTTAGCATGGCAATAAGATCCTTTGAGATATGACCCAAAGTGAAAAGAAAAACTTGGTTATTACCTGGCCTGGGGAGCTACAGTAGTGGTGGAATAAGCAACCCATTTTACCTCCACAGCTAAAAAGGGGTTAAAAGCAACTGTTTCTTTGCCATAGTGATTTTTGCAAAGCACAAGACAAGTAAACAAAACAGAACTTAGAGAAGAAAAATTCTGTTACACTGGGACAAGCGAGAAGAAAGAAATCCTATATGATTGAGGAGACTTAAATTTTAAACTCAGTTCTCAGAAGATGATGAGAAGCAGAGCGACACGCTGACAAAGTGACTAAGAAGCCCATTCCTCCCCGGCCAACACACTCAGCACCCTGTTAGCACAGCCAAGCCCAGGATGTTGAAGCTGCAATAAGAAATGCTTCTTACCTGCCCTGGCCTTGATGGCTCTGGTGTTTGCCAATCTCTTTGTAAAACCAAATGCAAAATGAAGAAAATAAAAAAAAAACAAAAACAAAACCCCACACACCACTAAAAAAAGTGAAAAGGCAAAAAAAACCAAAAAAAGGCAACACAGAGACGTTCCTTAAAAGCCAACAGCACCACAGACCAACTGCTAGACAAGCAGGTCCTCCACGAGATGGAGACTTAAGGCATGTTACGCTTGCCCTGTCAAGGGAGATGATTTCACAGACTTCTTAAAAAGACAGCAAATCGGGTTAAAAAAATTGAAATAAACCAAAACGTATCAGCGCTTTAAAGGTTAACAGCTTCTGCTGAACAACATGCGTTTATCCAACCACGTCCCTGAGTATTTTTTTTAGCCCCGAGACCAATGAGCACATCTAAGAGGAGGGCCTTGGGATGGTGGAAAGGCTGAGTTACCCCCTCCCCTCTGCCTTCCCTCTTCTCCACCTAGCCCACTCCTCTTTTTTTTTTTTTTTTTTTATTTCCTAGTTTAGTAAATTAATGCAGCAAGAAACTCCCAAGATCTGGCAAGTCCTAGCAGGGGGGAGAGGGCAGAGGGGAAATGAGATGCATTAGGAGGACACTGAGCCACTTTCTTTCTGAGCACAATGGGAGTGCTTCCCAAGAAACTTCCCTTTCACTTCCCTCCGCTCTAGCCCTGAGCAATGGGACACCTTCCCTACAGCAGCAATAACTTATTCGGGAGGAAAATAGCCCAGGAAGCAGGAATCAACAGCAGCCACACGGCGGGCAGGAAAGCGAGACAACCGGGACTGCAGCACGGCTCCACACAGACAAATTCCTGTGGATGTAATTAGGAAGACACCCAGCTAGCGACGGAGATTAAAGCCCCGGGTTATTGTTGAGGGTTGTCCCTCTCATCCCCATCCTACCCCCACCACCCTGATGGCAAACCTACACCCCCTGCATCTTCCCCTCTTGCCAGCCTGATGTTCGGAGCCAGATCCCGCTGAAGGGAGATTTCGGTGCCGGAAAGCCTGCTCCTCCGGGCCCAAGCACCACTGCAGTGGCGGTGGCGGGGGCACAGGCGGAGAGGCGGGACGAGCCCAGGCAGCGCCGGTGCGGAGCGGAGCCGCCGGCCGCTCGGCAGGCGCCCGCGGAGCACCGCGCTCCGCCGCTGTCCAGGGTGCTGATCGGGAGGGGCGCCCAGCAGCGCTGTCCAGGGTGCTGACCCGAGCCGCCCGCCCTGCTATTGCCCGGGGTGCCGACCGGAGCCACCCCACGGCCTTCCCCCTGCCCAGCCTGCCTGCCGAGGGGTGGCTCGCACCCCACACCTAAGTGCCGGGTTACTTTATTGGCCAACCCCCCCGGCCCACCCTCACGGAGTACAAAAAAAAAAAAAGCCACACCAACAGCGAGAACTGGAAAAATGTGCAACGTCAACGCGCTCGGAGTCTATGTGTGGGAGACGATCGTTTTCTTCAGGTAAGGCTCGGCTTTACGGGAGGAGTGTGTGTGCGGCAGGCACTGTTGGGCTGCCCTGCCGTGCCCACCTCAAGCTCAGGGCACAGCCTCTAGGTACAGCCTCAGACTTAGGAAAGAGGTGTTCTGACTTTTTTGAGCTTGCTTTTCACCTCCTCTCGGTTCCCCGAGACCGGCTATCGCACAGTCCCGGGCTCGGGACTTTCCGCGGCTTTGGGAGTTACTCCGTTTAATTAGCACCGCAATCTCGCTAACCGCAGTGCTGAAAACATCGACCCCGGCTGGTTGCAAAGTGACAACTAGTGGTGGCTGGGAATGCTGCACTTGAATTTGCCCGGGTAAATATTCCCAACTCACCCTCTCCCCATCCTCAGATTGCAGGTTAAGGTGAGTTCCGTCAGATGCTCTCACTGCTTTAGCTGTTATCTAGAGAAATCGTGAGACTCCCTTTCAAGGAGTGCTCACTCTGCCTCCACAGCTTGCTATGTCTACAGTCACTCAAAGCAAAGAATCACCTTCCTTCCCAACTTTGTTTTTCTTTCATGTTTTTTTCCAAGACCCTTCCCTTGTAGAATCTAAATTAAAGCCAAAACAGGTGTGGGGAGCTTTTTACTATCATATCCCTTATCAACTAGATCTATTTTGACTCCAGTTTAGGTGTGTTCAGTTTCTCATTGAGGCTAAGGTAGGAGAAGGAACAGTTTTAGTCTTAAAGAATTGTTTCTGGTCCATATCCCCTTGCAGTGTTTTTATTAAATAGACAAAAATAAATATTGGAAGGTAGAAGCTTTTCCGTATTTGCATGAATAACACAGCCTCCTGTAGCAAGCGATAGATGACAGATACATGCAATTGAAAAAAGAACCCTTCTTGCATTACCCAAATTTGCTTAGTCTTAGACTTCATTTCAGTTGCATGGCTCTTACTTCTGCATTTGTGTATTTCAGAGTCTCATCTTATAATTTAACACAAAAACACAGACATTATTTACATATACATCACTGATGTAATACTTATTATTTTATGAATCACAGTAGACCTGCTGATACTGGCTAGACTTTTCTAGCTAGTGGTCTCTTTCCTTTTCAACACTAAAGCCTTCCCAGGCATAAAGATAGGGATGTCCTCACTTTTTCTGTAATTCCACAGAAAATCAAAGACAGCAAGATTGCAACATGAACTCAAAGCATTTAATGTTTATCTGTTAGGCAAACCAAGAAAGAATGTCTAGAAATAACTAAAAATATCAATATCTGAAAAGCAATGCACAACAGCCAATACTTCAGAGCCATCCTTTCTCATCTTAGTCACAAGTGTGAAGCAGCAATGCACAATATAATGGGGTGGACTAAAAGGAAGCATATCTATGTGCAATGAACTCTTTAGTTAAACAATGTTAAATCACAGAGATTTAAAACAACAACAAGAACAAGAAAATGAACACCATGCTACCAAAACCATACACAAATGCTCTGGAATGTTGTCCATAAATAAGCTAGAAGGTTAAAGGAAAACAAAACAGCCACACAAAGAAAGAGCACATTTCCAGGCTTGAGATTCCTATGGCCCTGTCATTAGAGCACCTGACTGGTTCTCCTCTGAACCGCCTGAACAAGTGAAATCGATACATACTTGTCTTGCTAATCCTGTTCTATAATGCACACTTATGTATCATAAGCGTGCACATGAATCACACAACTCATGTGAGCACTTACAGATTCTCAGCACATCAATGAAAGTCCTAGGTATTCAGAATCTTGATAAACCAGTCCCTTCAGGTTCTAATCTAAATGTTTACACTGTTATAAATTATATACCTATGCATATACATACAGGTGCTATATATGATTGTGTCATATAGTATTTTTTTAAAAAGCTATTTCTGGAAGTTTCAGTTTTCCTGAAATTAACATTTAAGAAAATTTGAAAATGCTTTAATTCAATTACAGGAAGATGTTGAAACCAAATTGTTTTGTGTACCGCAATCATTTCCAGAACAAGGAAAAAAACTTCAGCAATTCCTGCTCAGAACTGACTCTGAGCAACATTTATTTTCTTCTGCTTTGTGATATGTGTTCAGTTTATTACAGGCCAAAAATCTACCAGCCTTTCTGGTCCAGGAATAGCTTTGCTATTTCAGTTTCAGCAAGTGAAATTTATTCATTAACAGTCATTCATAAATTTAGTGTGCCAACTACTCCAGCACTCAGTCATACATAATGTTTAAAAAGTCTGCAAGCTGATAATCCAATAATCCATAATAGAAGTATGCATTGCTTTAAATTATAGGGTATACCACACTTCTCTTTCAGCCTGTCAAAAATATTCTGGAAACAGAATCCACTATATGTTAGCAAATACACCACAAAAATAAAGAAAAATCCAAAGTCCCAAAGGAAAATAAGCAGCCAATATAGGAAATAATACTAGATCTGTTGCTTAACAAAAATGTCTTTCACCAGCCTTTTAAAAAACAAGACCCCGTGGGAAAGAGCAACAGCTGGTGTGTGAATGCAAACATTATGGTATTGCCAATATGATATTTGCTTCTGTTACAGTTGGGGTGTTTTAGAAGGAATTTATGGTAAATGGCTTATTCTGACATGCCTTTCTTTATGGAATAGCTTTTCCCATTTTACTACCTGCCTTCTTGGACTGCAGTCACTTAGCTGTGACTAAGACATTTACTGAGAACCTGGGATGAGGCAGGGATGGAAACCGAGCTGGGGGATGAAGAGGGTCTTCTGACAGACAGGCTGCTTGACAAAGCTTTCCTTACACATGTCTGCAAGGCAAAATTATGTTCCTTGAAAATAAAAATAGACTGGTAGTATTTCCGCAGGGACTTCCAGATGTCCCGCTTATTTCTGTGGAGACGTATACAAACATTCTTCCAAAGCCTAACTACATACACTGTCTGTTCATACCCTGCTTCAGTCATGAATTCCTTCATGCAGAACAAAAAGCTACCTCTACCCTGTGGTGATCTTGCCTCGTCTTTCTGTTGTACTACAGCATTTTAATAGATGTAGTCGTCCAGCAAAAAACACTGCATAAACCTGGGGTAGGAATGTATCTTGTACAAGTTAAGAGATAAAAGCCTAGAACTGTCACCTTACTCAACGGGACTCTGTCCTATGCAGCTTTGAAATTGTACGGGCCTGATTCTTATCCTAATTGCACTTCTACATATCAGGAATCAGCAGCATTACTGCCATGATCAGAGCTGGCCCCTTCTGAACAGCAATCTGTCAGGTAACAGGAGTGATTCAAGGCTCCTGCTCCAAGTGGTTCACAGGCTAAAAGTTGCTGCCAGCCTCAAACCCTACTGGATTGCTCTAACCGGCATTTTTGTATTCCCTCCTGTCAGCAACAGAGCTCTTTTAAAACTATCAGAAGATGCCATTGCGAATATTATGTCTCTTAACTTTGTGGAAATAAAGACTTCTACCTAAAACAGACTTGACAAGTAGGTGATTGGAGAGCTGCTGATTTCAGCCCCTTGAAAATACAACAGAAGAAAACGCAGCGGAAGGAAAAGGAGAGTAACATGCATGTTATCTCCAAACCTTCTGCAACAACTCTGCAGTGCTAGATAGCATTAGAGAGGTAACTGTGAATGAAGCACTAGGCAGAGACTTCCAGAGCCACAAGTTCAGCAACATAGTGGATATTCTTAGTGTGAGGAAAATACTCTTTAACTACTAACTAAAATCTACTAGAAGCTCTGCCTTATGACCTGTTGTGCCTCTGCCGACTCTGTTGGCTTCTCCAAAAAACAAAAATGATTTAGCAAAGACTTGGACTACATACCTCTAAGGACTCTCCTAAACTTCTTTGGTCTCCAACCTCTAATAGCCCCATTAAAGACCCTGCTAAAAGGGTTAGATATTCAACGTTCGAAAATGTGATGAGGTAGACAATTCTATCTAGAAGCACTTATAAATTGTTCCACAAAGAAAGATTAATTTGGTGTAATCTCAGTAAAACACAGAATGTTTGGGCCATCTGTGGGGACTTTATACACACTTCCATCTATCCATAACAATTCATTTGCATTTTAAACAATTAAGACAAATCAATGCAAAACATTTTCTAATGCAATCTAATCTTCACCTTCCTCTCTAAACAGCTGCTTTAACTCCAGACCTGCTCTCTGGAGAGATCACAATAAAAGAAAGGCTCTGCAGATGTCTGGGCAAAAACAACTTCTTCCTCCTCCTCCTGTTGGGTACAAGGAGCAGGAAAACTGTAGATAATCACCTTGCTTAACAAAAACATTACAAAAAATAGTTATTTCTCATACGCACTAAAAAAAAAAATCATTCGTTTCTGAGGCACTGGTGCTGTGCAGATTTTAGGTAATATTTTAGCTGTCCACCCTGACTCCTCCTGAACATTACCCTACACTTCAGCAAGTCCCACTGAGAGAACACCTATTTACTGTTCAAATACCTGAAAGGAGCTGCTTCTGGAAAGAAATCAATATGTGGAGGGAATGGTAAGATCCTGCCCTTACGTATTAATATAAGGGCATTACATCATATGAATTGTCTACAGAGATCTCCTTCAAGAACAGGAATTTAGGTATGGGAATTTTGTCCGTCCTTCTCCCACGAAAGAGGTGTTGGGGATCCTTATATATGAAGCAAGTCAGCAGCAAAAGGGGCCTCTGACTATTTTAAGTGTCTCAGATTTAATAGCTCAGACAAAAGGCTAAGACGTTCATTCTGCTACTGACCAAATGATTCAAATCAAAAAGCACTTCTAAGCAACAGCAAACTGCAGTTCCCCTGTTCTTGAGCTAACACTTTCCTTGTTGGCTTATGACATTCATCTCACCAAATCCTCATAAGCTGACCTGGATAAAAAAAGGATGCCAGCATCCAAATTAATATGTTAATCAACATCCAAAATTAAATTACTTTATTATCCCAGCACTGACCAGTGATCATATCTGTGATAGAAAGCCAGCAGAGAAGCCTGTTCTCATTTCATCCTAGAATGCAGGTTAGAAGAGCTCTCCAAATTTCAGTACTGGGAATGAGACAGACAACCTAATGAATACAACTGCTATTTAGGTACTGACAAAAGACATTTTAAAAAAAAAAAAAAAAATTATGCTTTAAAATCACAACATCCAGATCAAAACCACAACATTTAAATATGTCAAATCATCTAAATCTATTAACTGAGTTTCGCTTACTCATTTTCTATAATGTGGAGCTTTTCTAAGAATCCCAAGGTGATCAGTATTAGGACAACAGATAGCCTGATAATACCTTTTGACTTCTGTTTTATTTGCCTGTATCAGCTCTCACTGTTGTGGCACATTAAATCAGGGTTTCACTATTTCCAGTAAATTACCCTTTTGATCTGCTATCATTACCTTGGATACTTTCTGTTGACCTTTGTCTGTCAGCAAGAGCACCATGTTTTCTATTCTTATGAAGTATAGTTATACCTGCGCACCTCATACTTTTCAAGAAAAACAGCTCATCATATTCTTTCACTTGCTAAAAAAAAAAAAAAGGTAGTCATTCCAGCATACCCTCCCCACCACTGTTTGATTCAATTTTGTAAGTGAACAAAAAAAAAAAAAAAAAAAAACCAACAACAACAACACCACAACAACAACAACAAAAAAATCATTCCAAGCATCTTTGATAGTCTGGAGAAAGAAAAAAAAGGGGGGGGGGGGGGGACAAATGGAGCAAAAAGGAAGGAGCAAGAGAAGCAGGAATTCCTCCTGCTGCTCCAGTGCAAGGCACCAGAAGGATCGTTAGCAGCCATGCCCAGACAACTCAACACCAGGCTGTCTGGCTGCTGTGTTCTAGACCTACTTGCACAGCCCAGAAAAGAGCAACTTTTGCACTGCACTCAGCATAATAAAATATTGCTAATTCAGTAGGTCAGTTCCCCTTAAAGAAGCCAATAAGGAAAAAAAAAAAAACACAACACCTTTTCTTTATTTGTGTCACCCTTCCCCCACATTATCCGAACAATTCACATTTGTGTTTACAAAGCCAGAGACTGCTTCTCTCCAGGGGAGACAGTTTACATTGACGTTTCTTAGCTAAGGTGATTGGTTGGTGCAAAACAATGTAGTCCCTTTAACCTTTGGGCAAACTGCTGATATGGTCCTGGAGGCATGCATTGATCACACTGGTGCTGTAGATCAGAAACACACCTCCAAGCTGCTCCTAAATCTCTACTGATACTTCAGGAGACTGATGCACAGAAACTGAAAAAAAAAAAAACCACACACACCAGAAATACAGCTTTTGTCCTCTCGGTAAGGCCAAAGCACAGAGAGGGCCTGCAGAGAATGGAAATAGATGGAGACAGATGCACCCATCATTTACACGCGCTGAGCGCTCCCCATTATGCAGACAATTATTTCATCCATATAATGCACCGTGGTAAGCTGCTGATTTGGGGACTGCACCACATCTGGCTGGTACATAGACACAGTTGGCATCCTGTAAATATATCTCTGCTGGATCTAAGTGCCAGCTGAGAAAAGCAGGAGAAATCTTAATTTACCAAACCCCACGAAATTTGGATTTTGAGAGGGAGGGGGAAACAAAGGAACACACTTTTGCACCTGCTTTCCTTTTGATTTCTCTCTCTTCATCCTTCCACTGTGGCTCACAGCCCATTAGGGGGGGGAAAAAAAAACCCACCACACACACACAAAAAACCACAAAAGACACACAAAGACAAAAAACCCAAATGCCTTAACAGACATCCAGGGAACTCTCTTGTTTGTATCAGTACTACATTGCAGGGTGGGTGAAGAGGAGGGGAAAAAACTACCAAGAGGTGGCCAAGACAAGAAGTGTCGCATGCACAGAACAGCAGGGCTTGCAGTGCAATCAATCACCACACACGCTGCCTTCAGACGAAAGCTGCTGCCAGCAGCTCCCCCTACATGCTTGCCCTGCGAACGATGCCTGTCCCTACAAACACTCATCCAGGACGTGGATCCTGCCCCCCAGCCTCAGCAGGGCTGGACCAAACACACAAATCCATAATTAGCAACAGGACCGGGATCAACGGTGGATGACACCACTGTCGTATGTGTTTGGTTCAGCAGTAAAATGCAGCTGAGCCAGGAATAATGCAGAAAGTCAAAATTAATCACTTCTCACCTTTACCCAATTTCCTTTGAATTTTTTTTTCTTCTTTTATTTCAGATGACGTAAGTAAAAAGATGCTTTGTACAAAGCCCCAAGCTCAGGTCCCTCCTCCTCTCTCTTAAGGAGAAGGTATAAAATCTAAAAGCATATGAGGGTCAGTTGTTGTCAGCACCCTTTAAAAATAATCCTGAGTTCCAAATGCCTTTGTTGGTGCAAGAGCCTCCACACAAAAAGAACCAAGTCCCCCACTACAGCAGAATCTGTGCACCACATGTATTACCGCAGTTGGGAATAGGGAGGTAAGATGATCTGAATTCCTGGGTAAGGCAGCTTTTTCTTATCTTGTAAGAACTGCAAAGACAGGCTGTGGACAAAAAAAGTGACTTTTTGTGGGTTATCTTTACAATTGTGTCTCTTTGTTTGCTCCCAGTGCTTTCACCCTCTGGAAGCACCGTTGAGCAGGGCAACAGTTCCTGGCATATACACACACAGAGACCTTTTTCCTGCACCAGAGCCCACAATAGCCGATTTACAAACCAAAACGTGTTGCACCTCTCCTTCCACCGCATGTGCCTGAGAATCATGAGCATCCTCCAGCTTCCAGCCCCATCCATCACACCCTGACACAGAGCTATGGGCTTAGAAATCACCTCCCAGCAGCGTGGCTGACAAAGTACAAGCCTCATCAAACACAACCTGCTCTGCTGTACCAACATGGGCCCTGCAGCACTGCCAGGGCTGAAAAGCTTTTTTTTTTTCGTCAGGGAGCTGAAGAGACTGAATTCAGGGGGGCATCTGGGGTGGGGAGGAGAAGACCCCTCCTGGGCAGGGGAACCAGAGCATAGCCATTTGTCCCACAAGTTACATTTCATTATAGTTCGTGAATAAACTGATAAATTACACCAGGAATCACAGACAGCACAGAGGGAACATTCATCTCCAGCAGGGTATTTGCATTGCAACGACAACAACTAATCCTATCAGAAAACATCAAAATGAGCTCTCTTATCACACAACTCACTGTACACAATACAAAACACACACAGCCCCGGTTTTACTGTCGGTATGACCCACAATTTTATAGGTAGGTAATGCATATTAGCTCAGGAGGCCTTTTCAAAAGATCTGTAGCAAAAAGTTCCAGAAGATAAAAATCCACCACCACTCTGCACTGCATGTTATCTCTCTTTTAAAAGAATTCTATTCATACCACCTCTGATTTATCAAAAAAGAAAAAAGCAGTTACAATATTCTTATTCCATCTTAACAAGCAGCATAAATCCTTAAACTAAAACTAATTTTTAAAAAGCTGCCGTAGCAAGCTATTTGAACTGATGAAAACGCGACTGATAGCGCAACTGCAGAGCTATAGATAGAAGAGCATCCACAATTTCTCGTAATTCTCTGACACTTGTCTGGTCTGTGATCTAAAACCTTCTGACGTCAACTGAGGTTCCCACATCTCTCCAGCCAAAGACTAAATCAAGAGCACATCAGTGAAGAGAATATTGTTACCTAGAATATAAGCCCTGTCTCAAAGACATTTTTTCCCTTTATTTAGTGCATTCGAGAAGGTGGTTTATGCATAACTTTAAATATCTGACTAGTCCCCCAACTTTAAAGGGAATATTCAGTATGTGTGACGCTAGACACATGCTTTTGTCTTTGCAGGGACTTTTTTCTTTGTTTTTCCATGAAAAATGCAATTATAACTTTTTTTAAAAACCCTTCAGTATATGCACATGTAAGCATCAATGCTAGTGTGTGCTGGATTTATTTCACAAGTAATTAAAAGCTGAGCATTGACAAATGATTTGTGTGAGCTACATTTTCAAACCTGTTGTAGTGGCTTAAGATCACACATATCCAGAAAGTCACTGCTTGTGTTCCAAGAGCTGTAGATGCTTCTGGAAGAGGGATTAGTTTAAAATGTCATTGGTGAGAATGCCTGCGGCTCAAAACTGAATTTAACACATGCACTTTTTTTACTATGCAATAAGCAAGAGTGACCATGTAACATACGATAGTTTGAACGTCATCCTTGTAAGAGCAGGGATCTTGCATACAACTGAGCACTATTCCTATGTGATTTGTTGGTCTCCCTGTGCTCTTCCCATCCCAGCTATATAGAACATGCAGATTTCTACCTCCTGTCACTGATTGTCTGGTCATTTATTATATTCTTATTGCTCTGCCCGGGCAGCGTCAGCAATTATTCCAAGTGCTGGTGTCTTTCCATAGAGTTAATCAGCGTAATTGGGATGTTTTATAGTTTTAGGCAGGGTGTTTTGCCATATAGAGTAGGAGCCACGGGCTGCAGGAATGTAGCAGTGGAGCACAGAGACACTGCAATGCTGCAGTCCAAAAAAGAGATTTTTCTCCAATAAAGTTGTTGCACTTTTCCCTGGATGGGAGTGATCACAGAGGGTTAATTCCCTGAGGCCCATGGAAAAGTGCCTTCCCGTTCTTCTCCTCCTGTACAGCCATGGGGACCAGTGATAACATGTGTCGTACAGGACCTCTGAGAGTGTTTTGGGATCCTCTGGATTAAAACTTTAACTGATTACATCGCACGACTACTGCAATGCAGTTACTTCTGGTGCAAAAGCTAGAATTGGTTTAAACAGCTCACAGCAACAGAGCACAACCACCCAGGACAGAGACAGCAATGTTCTACAAGCCTACTTTTTCTTTCCTGTCCCCCCTCCTCCCATCATTAATTGGGATAAATAATAGCAAATTGCCCAGTTCTTTCTCAGGGTGAAATCTCTTTCGAGAGGTTCTCGAATTCTGTATTTCACCAGTCTCGCTGTACACAATTATTTTTCTATCCTGTCCCAACATCTGGTCTGCTCCATGCTTCAGTTGCATAAGCACTCAGCTGGAGTAAGAAAACAACCAAGTCCAAATTTCCTCTGCATCTCCAAGAACTGACTTTGCAAATTCACTCCGTAGCACACCCCACATCCACACTGCATGGACTGCAATCACCAGCAGCTGAGCACAACCACAGGGATTGCAACCAGCACATCTGTAACACTCAGAGGTCCTTCTATTCTGCATCATGTCAGGCCAAAAATATAGCATCGGGGCTCTCTTCTCCCCACAAACCTCCACTCTTCTTTTATCCTGTCCATCTCTATTGCTGCAGGCCAGAAATTCAAGCAACATGACAGAAAAAAAAACAACAAAAAACACGTGGACAGTGAGTTTCATCCTTTTTAATTGAATAGCATATCAATATTGATTGTGCTATTCATTTCGATAGTAAATCTAATCATTTAAAAAAAAAGTCTGCTTGCAGTCTCTGCCAAGCCTTCCCAGGCCAGCATCTGGCAGCATTTCCCACAAGATAACATGCTGATGTGCAGTTAGAAAATAAGGGTCTATGTACAGAGTTTGGAGCTGTCCCTTTCCACCAGGAAAATCTCTCGTATGTCCTTCCTCCCTCTGTCTGCTGAGGACAAAATGGAAATGGGCAATCCCAGCATCAGCAAAGGCTGAATAATCCAGGCTGAGCTCTGTTGAGCTCCAGCTTCTGCTCAGGGGCCTCTGTGCCCAGGAGGCATCTCAGGAACCAGAGAGGTAGTTTGGGAAACCTGGACAAGCAGGGCAGGGGGAAAGTCACCATGGACAACATGATGCATTTCTACACCCAACCATCTGACATTCTCTTTGTGACTGTGGCTCTCAGAGCCTGCTGGTGGCAATAAAACCAAGCTGGTGAATTCTCCTGTGTCCCTAAGACCCCACACTGCTCTAGAAAGGCCTGGCTTTGGAGGGAATGTGGGAAACAGTTACACTGGTCACCTCGGCTTGCCTCAAAGACCTGACAGATATTCCTCTCTCCTGGTATACCTGCTTACAAAAATATCACATTTGCATGACAAATGTGTGAGCCAGCTCACCTGAACACTATTCCAAACACATCCCTGCCAAGCTTTCTGGCTTATGTTGTGTTTCAAAAATAAAAACAAGCAGACCACTTCAGAAACCTTTGCTAAACAGCACTGAACCAGAGTGAGTGGTCAGATATCTTATGTTTCCCCAGCCTGCAGAGAGCACAACCAGAGCAATAAACCCAGTGCTGTTCTCCTGAGCCACTGACGTTACACCAATTTACCTTCCCAGGGATGTGAGCCTTCCACACTTTGCAGAGATAAATTTCTTCCGCAAACACTTGTTTTGCAACAGTTTGTGTTTCTGCTGCCAGGCAATATTTTTTACCCTCAGAATTAATGATTAACAATTAAATTATTTGACAGGGGAAGAGAGGCCCTGTGCTAATTAAATTCCTTCATCTCTCCTCTTCACAAAGGAATAAAAAAAATATTTTTCAGTATCAGCATTCAACCAGAACAGGGCAGTTTGTGATGTTGGATTTAATTAGATGGACAAACATGGGCACAGCCAAAAGAAAAAAAAAAAAAAGAAAGCATTAAAATATTGCACAAGGGCCATACAAATGGGGGGAAGATGAGGAAACAGCTAACTGGGGAGCTGGGAACCAAGCAAACTGACTCATCCTGACTGCAGAAGAACCGCTTTCTAAACAAAATAACTTCTTATGAGACTATAGGATCTGTTTTGCTGAAAAAAAATAATGCAGACAGGGCAAGCTGTGTCTGTATAGGCTGGGAGAAACCAGTAATAGGTGTCCTGCCAAACCCAACTGCTCCATTTTAAGGAGTGCATTTCTCAGGTATCCTGAGCAGCTCAGCTGTTCATCTCCACCAGCTTTCACCCTCACATGCCTGCTGATGGGCTGGATCTCCAAAGTGCTTGGTGATATCTGCTTACATGCCAGCACTAATATCACAAAAGGTTATGCTAGTTCATTGACCCTTTGAAGAGATCCTTTCCATTGTTGTTGCTGTGATGACTGCCTGACGGCATTTTCTGAGCCAGATACACTAGAGGTTACACCAGCGCAAATAAGATAAGACACTGTCTGGCTGCTATTAAAATGCACCAGGATGCTCTCAGCTCAGACGACACTCTTGCGCCAAAGCAAACTACATCCTTCATGTTTTTGTTACATGTTTTGCCTCTTTGTTTGGAGAATAAATTTTCTCTCTGAACAACACAATAATCCACTCTAAATTTCCAGCTCTCTTCTATCATCGATAATTTTCAAGTCACTTGGCAATTTCCCTCTCCTTGTCTCTGCTGGGCCAGTCCTATGGGACTTTCAAGGGTGCTTCTTTAAGAACCAAGGGATGAAGAAAATCCCAGAAAGCCCCCAAGGCAGCACACACAGCAATGGCTCAGATAAACCTGGAAGAGGGCAGAGGCTGAGAGCATTTTTGGATGTTGTCTGAGCTCAACTACCATAGCGAAGCTCAGTTATCACAATGCGAGTGACTATTTCAGGGTAGTGTTAGATGCAATCCATCCCTTCAAAGCATGGTGGGATGGGCCAGCCTCCCTGTAGCCCCCAGAGCTGTTTTATACTGTTACTCCTGAGCTAGAGAGTAAATATCTGTCTGCTGCTGGAAAGGCTTTGCTATCCACTCATCCCCTGCTTTGTTGCCTTTTCTTCTTATATCTAGAGGGGAAGTTGTTACCAGCTAGTTTTAGGAAAGCATTTAGTAACCAAACAGAAACCAGAAGAAACTCAGAACTCATCATTCCTAGGTCACCTGGGTAATAACACACAGCAGCCAAACAGTTTCTAAAACAAAATCACAGAGGGGTTGGGGTTGGAAGGGACCTCTGGAGATCATCCAGTCCAACCCACCTGCTAAAGCAGGTTCACCAGAGTAGATCACACAGGAATGTGTTTCAGGTGGGTTTGAATGTCTCCAGGGAAGGAGACACCACAACCTCTCTGGGCAGCCTGTTCCAGGGCTCTGGCACCTCAAAGGAAAGACATTTCTCCTCATATTCAGATGGAACCTCCTGTGATTCAGTCTGTGCCCATTGACCCTCATCCTATTGTTGGGCCCCATTGAAAGGAGTCTGGTCCCATCTTCTTGACACCCGCCATTGAGATATTTATAAACATTGATAAGATCCCCTCTCAGCCTTCTCTTCTCCAGGCTGAACAGACGCAGCTCTCTCAGTCTTTCCTCATAAGGAAGATGGTCCAAACACACACCAGGAGGCATGAAACCATAATGGTAGTTTCAGCGCATTCCCAAAGGTGCTCACAGAAACTACTCACAGGGATAGGCATGAAGCTGCAGAAAGCAGTGGGGCTGTGGTCCTCTCCTGGATGTTTGTGGGAATCATTTGTCTTAGATACATCCTTCCATGCAGGAACCAAGCCCATGAAATTCATTTACTTGTAACTTCAAAGCGGAAAGAATCAGAAAATGACACCCAAGAAATACCAGCAGATTCACTCATTGTAAGTGGAGGGAACATATTCAGCATAGGCTTTTGCACTGAATTTATGGGAAAGCCAAATGCTGGTTTCTGTGCTTTTTCACCTCATTTTTTAAAATGGATGCCAGCAGAATTGCAGTTTCTAATTATCTTTTTGCACTTAAAGCTTATCAGGTTTGTATTGCCTCTTCTCCCCTCCACCCAGCCCCTCACTTTTCCACTTCCATATACTGCCTCCAGTCTACAGTTAATGAGAAGAAATCAGTGAATTGCACTATCTGGCATCTTGCTGCTGAAGTGGCAGGAGTCTTTGGTTACCAAGTCATTTGCTGCTTAATTGAAATCTTTTCTCTAGACTCATTGCCATGCAGACACTCTATTGGAATGCAAGTAGTCAAGCCCAGTATTGATTGTCCTCCCACTCCCAGCTTTCTTCCTCTGAGTTTGCAAATTTACTGCATCCTATTATTCTCTTTTAAAAAATATAATAAAAAAAACCATCACCCATTCTACTATCCCATTTACCCCTGAAACACACTCGTTTGTCTTTGCATAGTTTGTTAGAGCAGACGACAAGAAATGGTGGGTGGCTATAGTAAAAGCTAGATATGCATTTTGTCAGATCATCTCCAAGCATGAGCATGCATCAGCCAGTTCAGATGAGGTCCTGTCTGGAAGCAGATTGTGAAGGTATAAAGGGTAAATTAAATCCTAGTTTTAGACTCTCACTAGAAGTGATCTGGAGTTTCTCTCAACTCTTCATTGCAGAAGTTAAACAATTTTTAACAGTTAAAACCTAGCAACCAGAGAACCCTAATACAGTTTCAGCTTGCAGAAGAAGCCAGACTGCAGTTGAGTTTGCAGAACTGAAAACAGGCTTGGCAAGCTATTGCTGCCAACAGTAGGAAAGAGACTCAGTTCAATACAGGTCACTACAGACTCACAACTTTGAAATTATGGCATCTGAGTCCTTCTGAATTCCATCCATTTTTTAAGTCCCTGAGGAACTCTGTCATTCAAAATGCTCTTGTCAAGGCCTTGTCCAGATAACATGTGTGTCTTTGGAGTCTTGGCTCAAACTTGCATTGTATGAAGAGGTCTTTCAGCACTGGGTCACATGAACACCATATGATGTAACTGTCCTGAAGTTCTTCCCAATAGATTTTGTGTCAGTATTTAGTACTGCTCTTCTGAAAGACAGCAGGTTTGACTACTGCAGAGTATCTCGAGACAGTGTTGAAACGCAAAACTTCCCAAGGTGAGGTCCTCATACTGTAAGAGGACTCTGTGACATTATTTGTGAGGACAGATGCAGCTAAATAGTTTGTGCCAGTTATTCACATGCTTAGGCCTCTCAGCTGCTCTGCCACAGTGGTTTCTCAAAGTTCCAACACAGCCTTTGTACTTAAAAGAGTCAGGTTTTCAAAGGGTGAAGTAATGGGTCTCACTTCCTTCTAAGCAGCTTTCTTTGGCATATTATACATTTGCATTGCAGTACTGCCTGTAGGCTTCAACCAGCATCAGGCATCTGAACCTACAGCCAGAGACAGCTCTTGCCCTAAGCACATTGCATGTCACCTATAGTTTTGGGCTTGGGTATTTTTGTTTGGTTGATTTGGGGTTTTATTCCCCATGCCACTAATCTAGGTGATTTTACAACACACTTTCAGCCTGTGTTCATGTAGAAGCCATATAACCAAAGGGAAGGAACTGAAGTGTCTATTTCTGTCTTGGAAATCAAACCTTCCTGCAAAGTTCAGAATGAGCACCTAGTACCATGGGTTTCTTGTTCCTGTCTAAATGGCAACAGAGACTTCTTAAGCCCAAATCATTGCCCTGCAGATCTTGTGGACTCCCATAGAGTCAGAAGGTACATTGCCAGCCTTAGATTTTTATCTTCTACAGATAAATTGGTAATTTTACTCTTTCTGCCCCAGAAGCCATAGAGGTCCACAAATGATTTCATTTCTTTTCATCCTCAGCCCAACATGAGTATCATTTCAGGATCACGCTCCAGACACCTCCCAGTCCAGAGACCAAGTTGCTGTATTCAACTCAGACTCCTGCATTGCAGGTACCAATAGCAAATGCTGGACTGACCAGCAAGCGGGAAGCTAAAATACGTCTATCCCTTACAGTCCCAAAGGCTCTGCAGGAGCTATGCAGTCACATGACACTCATTTAAGCCTCAAATTCCAGATTGCTCTGATTTTACCTGCCTTTTGGAAAATTAGACTGTCAGACTACCAAATATGCTCCTTGCTATTTGCCATGTAATTAAGCAGTAATTGCTGCCCAAGGCTAATCTCAGAGTATATTTTTCCTGTGGAGCTCAGTGCCAGAGTTCACATTTGTAATTTAGTGGCATGCCAAGGAGATATACCTAAACTCACAAAAGGATTTTCTCCACTCATCGTCTCTCTTCTACTTTGGTGGCAGCTGAGATTCTGTATTCAGAGATGTTTGGGCTGGGCAAACAAATTAGCAGAGACCAGCCTCATTAGGAATTCACATGGGGACCCATCCTGCCTCAGAACAGGGATGAGATGCTGACTGCTCAGTTTCTGGACCCCAAACCCTCTCCAGAATGGGATGTACACTAAAACCTCCACTTTCTTTCTACTCACACAGCCTGGCAGCCTCCAAAGAAGCTGAAGCAGCAGCACGATCTGCCCCCAAACCCATGTCTCCTTCTGACTTCTTGGATAAGTTGATGGGGCGAACTTCAGGATACGATGCCAGGATCAGGCCAAATTTTAAAGGTATGCAAAACCCCTTGCTTTCACGCCTTTGTTTCATTTTGGGATCAAAAACTGCATGCAATCCTCACTAATGCCTCCCTAACTGTATATACATGAACTGTCTTTATGTTCATATGAAATATGTATGATAATGAGAGATTGGGCACATCAATCCCTTGTAGACGTGTGGAAAGGCATCTGATTTCCACTCAGTATGTAAACAACCTCGTAATACCTTTACTAAGAGATAGAAGTGGAATCTGCCCCCTCTCAGCCAGTGTCCAGCCCTCTTCAATGTTCATTTCATTTCCTTTTTTTTCCTACCACCAATTCCTCCTCACCCCAAGTGTCACTAGCAATGCTAAGACAGGGCTCCCAGGACCCATTAATCATACTGGTAGCACCTGCCATCCAGCTTCAAGTAATAAGCTTTATCGTAGGCTTTTAAACTCAAATATAGGCAAGAAGCTTAAGTCCTAGCAATCAAATAGGCAATAGAAAACACTACTGTTTCTATCCAAACCACAAAGAGTTAAAAAAACACCCTGTAAACCTCCCTACCTCTAAATTATGCACACACACAAAAGAAATTAAACTTTAATATTTAATGAAATGTATACATTATCTTCTTGCTGAAGGCAGCTGTATTGCATTTTTATTTGAGATAATTTAATTTTGGTTTTATTTCAATGAACTACACCTTCCCCACAGGGCAGTTTTGCTGGCTTAGCCTCCCACACATAAATCAGGCTCCAATTTATATGGGAGGCATAGGAGGTGTTTTACAGAGCTTGGGGTTGTAGCTCTCAAAGCATGCCATTTAAATTAACTGTAGTAACTCATAAGGGCATTTTAATGGCTTAGATCTGAATGAAAATAATACCAAAGATCCATATCAGATTGATTTTTAGGGAGGGGAATATTAACAAAAAGAAGACTGCAGCTTTTCCATAAAACCTGGAGATTCACTTTCTGAGAATAAAGCAGCAGCATTTGGGCCTTGGTTTAAGTTGGAAGATGAAGTCAGTAACCTGGGCAGGGCTGAACCCGTCAGATGTGGGACAAAGGTCCTCTCACCCAGGCTGAACCCATAACCCTGCTGCGGGAAAACTATATTCCTTCACAGCTGCAGAGTTGGCACATTCCAGCAGCAGGTGAGGAAGTTTCTAGAGCCTCATGCAAGCTTAAAAAAAAAACAAACAAACAAAAAACAAAACAAAAAAACCCCCACAAACAAACAAAAAAACCACAACACACCACACACACATCACCAAACAAACAAACAAACCCACCCAACAGACACACACCACACCAAAAACCTTGCAAAATGCTGACAGCTCCCCTTGGATGCAGCAGGAAGAGCATCGTGCCTCAGCATGGGCTGGGCTGCCCTAAGAGTTGTCTTCATGTGCACTGGGCCAAGCTCATCCCATACTCAGCTTCACCAGAGCATATTAGCACAGGACCAGGATGAACAGGGTCAAAATATTCAGGGATGAGCACATGCAGTCATCCAGGAGGTCAGCTCAGTGTTTTTCTTACCTTGTGCCCTCTGGGAGGGGAAGTCACATGCACATGGACTTTCTATGTGGTTCATGAGATGGATCCAGAGAAGAAAACTCTTACTCCTGAGATCAAGAGGAGCACTACACAAGGTATAAAATGAGTCTGATCAAATGTGTACTTTCAGCTGCTGGGTAAACATCACAAGCCTTTTGGATAAAATGAGTTGCTAAAGGAGGAAATACACCATTTGGTATCTAATATTTTAGCTCATGCCTGTGTTTAACAGTCTGGAAGAAGAGCTGCACAGACTGAGCAGGATGTGAGCTGCTGCCGTGCTGGCAAACGACTGTCTGGGAACTGGTTAGGCAGAAGCCTGCTCCTCATACCAAGAAAATCCCAGCTAGAGAGTGGGGACTATAGATGTCACATGGCTGCAATCCTACTCCTGCAGAGGGCAGGCACAAAGTTTCAGATGAGGCCAAAACTGGAGAGGAGGAAAGGGAAACAAAGGGAAGAAAACCAAGTTCCAATTGTTAATGGAAATTCCTTATTACTAAGTAATTTCCACACATGAAGAAGTCTGCACTGATTAGAGGCACAAGCCTCTCCTTAAAGCCATTCCCCACCTCCCAAGTACTTCATTTTGCAGCAGGTGCCAGACTGCAGATGCGGCCTCAGCAGACAAGCATCGCTCCCCCAGCAAGGCAGAGCCATCAGGCAGTGTTTGAAATGCAGACACCATCCTGTCTCCGTAAAGGATGGGAAAATAATCTAAAAATTCACACTCACCACTCCCACAGATCTTATCCCCCCAGAAGCATCTGTCACAGGGACGATATGAGATTAATTCCCCTGGTGTTGAAGGGGAACCATGGTTCTGGGGGCAGAGTCCTCTGCTCCCTGCCTGGGCTGCCTTTCCCCACCACACACTGGGCAGCAACAGCAGCAGGTCCTTTGGGAGCCCCCAGAGCAGAAGGCCCTTTTGCTGCTTTCCTCCCTTTGTTAAGGCTCTACAGAAATCTTCTCATTCTGTGGGCAAGCCACAGGTTTGCCCAGCACCAGATATAGCTCTGGTTCCAAAATGTTCTCCAACTTTGTGTTGTGCTGAACTGCAGCTCTGGGTATGTCTCTTGGTGCAAACGCAACATTTAAACCTCAGATCTGCCAAGCAATATTGTGATCAATTTCCAGTCATGCTGATACCCTCATGCACCAGTAGCACACAAACAGACTGACCCCAATGCGCTCTAACCACAATCTTTTCATCTCTTAATCCTCACTCCTCTCCTTTGGTAGCCCCTTAACTTTTTTGATACAAGCAGGCTAAGCAAAGCTTCAATTTGAAAGCAAATGAAGCCCAGAAGAGGCATGGCCCAAAGTCTGGTAGTAACTTCTCCCAAAAGAGGACAGCCAGGGAATTTCTGCTGACAGAGCCCTGAAGTTTCCTACCCAGCTGCGAGCTTCAGCAGACACCATCATCATCCCATGGGGTGCTTGCTCCTCTATCCAGACTGAGCCCTACAGCACACTCTACTGTACTGGCTCTGCAGGAAACATATTGTCCTAGTTCAGAAACATTTAGATTCTTTAACAGAGTGTTTTAAAAGTACACACCTGTAAATAATAGGGCCTTTCAATAATCTCTTCGCTTTTTTCTGGGAGACACTACTATCATGTTCTAGGTGAGCTGGCCACCCATACAGCAGTGTCAAGATATGTAGAAAGCTGTCCTGCCCGGCTGTGATTCCTTTTCATCAAAACAGTTCACAGAAGAGATATATAAACACTCTCCCAAACAGGGGAACAGACACAAAGCAGGAGCATTCTTTGATGTCAAACTGGCTTCAGAACCAAGACTAAACTAAACCAGGTCACCCAGACCTTATTCCCATACTTGCCCCTCAGTCACCCTGTTCCCACAATAGGTTTTAATACTACAGAGTGGAAATACTTTGTCTTATAAGCACACAGTGAACCGCTGTTTCAATCTCTATTTGTCATGCAGGTCCACCAGTGAATGTCAGCTGCAACATTTTCATCAACAGCTTTGGTTCAATTGCAGAAACAACGATGGTAAGTTAAAAAAAAAATTTAAAAAAAAGCCACAGCACAGCTGCTCATCTACTGGCTCAGCCTCATTGCAAATGCAGCATCACCCTCCTCTTTAGTGCGACCAGAGGAAAATATTGCCTGCATGTTTCCAAGTTCACCTAAGGTTTGAGTAAATTAATGGTCAGCACACAAGTCTTACACTGCATGTAGTTGAAAATCTGCCTCTCTATGAAAACACTGTACAAGACAAGTATAAGGATCAGAAAAAGAATCAAATAGTCTTTTCTGAAGACATACCTAAGGCTCCAAGCTCAAAACCAAAGTATCTACAACTGTTTCTATGTGCCTATAAATCCAGAAGTTTGAATCCACACTTGAGTGAAGGGAAATCAGCTGAACTCAAATTCAGTCTGTACCAGATTTCAGATTCCCAAAGATTAAGAGAATCACTAGATAGTTATTTTGTTGGAGACATATTTCTGTTAGACAATGATTTTTTAACAAAAAAAAAATCAAAACCAATATTTGCAAGTTAAGGCTCACTTCAGACAAAATTAGTGAACATTGCTAAAGGCTGTATCTAATTGGCAAGACACTAGGAGCAGAGGATCACTAGAACAGGAGATAATTGCTCCATCCAAAAACTATTAAAGATTAGTTATGACATAATCAGTGAACAGCAAAGGAAAACTCTGGAGGTACAGTGCCTTTCCTCGGTGCTAATTAAAGATAATCCAGAAATATGGTGTTTAATTACTCTTTGGTAATTCTTTTTCTAGAAAAATGTTGAATGAAGAATGCGAGACTCCAGCTTCAGGTGCTTCATACATTTAGGCAGGATGTTATAGGATTTACATATAGATCATACTATTTGATTTGAACAAGTTACTTGTCATGCACGCCACTGTCAGAGGAGATCAACAACTACATACCAAGGGTTGCAAGTCTCTTCTGACACTATACTATTTTTTTGGAAATGTTTGGTGTTGGGGGCAGTTCAGCTCTAGTAGCAGAGTGGAGAGAAAAAAAAAAACCAAAACAAAACACGCACCAGCACCACACACCTGTTACTCCATCCAAGCATAAAGTAACACATTTCATAGGTGGATAACAATATTTGTCAGAGCTCATAGATGAGAAGTGTATTCACGGATTCATTTGTATGTAAAACAAAAGCAAAAGAACTAGAACCAAAATATGTCTGTTCCTAATGTACTATTTCATTGAATACCTCCTTTGGTGTTACAGGCAATAAATACTCTGCTCCTACACAATCCAGCAGAGATGATCCACAGTGTGCAAGGGAGATGGGCAGGCCCACACAGGATCCCTGTGCAACGTGCAGAGCACGTTACAATGACATGTTTTTCAATCCATCTGTCCTCCACTGCGAGATGTATTAGAGCAGTCATACCAAGATGCCACAGGATCCCTGTAAGCAGGATGCTCCATAAAATTAACATAGACTAGCATGAGAGAGATGCAGTTCACCTCCAAGGCATGCTGCAGGGACTTGCTGTCCTCTCCAGATGCCACTCATTTCACAGTCTATCTTCCACAGAAAAAATTCCCATGGGAACCCAAGAGCACCCTCTGGGCACATTGCTTTGTCTAGAAATACCCAAGCCAGCTCTGACAAGCTAGTCCAGATGTCAGGCTGACGCAGCATTGCACACAAGCTCATATAATGCACTTCTTTGGGGACAGCAACTCTGCTTGTAAACACTTACAAGAACACAAGTGACACAGGTACTAAAGCATCTAAAAATGTGAGCCCAGCAAGTTGGAGCAGACTTTAGGATTTACTAACCTGGGATTCGATCTGCAGAGACGCTGATCTCTCCCCTCTGAATACAAACAAGTGATCAAATATCTGTAGAGGGGAAAAGCTTTGGTGGGAGAGAGGCAGTTCAGTGTTTTACCATAAAGCAGTACTCTATCATTGACCCTTGGGATTGATGATGGTAACACTTCCCCAGCTGCTCCACTCACCAAAAGATAAAGAACAAGACTATGGTTTAAATCACAATAATTAGGTACTCTAAGTCTAGCCAGGTTCAGGTTCCAAGTACTATGTCATCTTATATTTGGTTACTATTGCACTACTACCTACAAGAGGAGAGTCACAGGGTTTTATGGATACCACACATGCAATTAGAGAAGCCTTTAAAGTATCCCCATAATGGGGCTGTTAGTTCCTACAGAAAATACCACTATTGCCATTTAAGCTTACACTACCTGAATCTCACAAATCACGAGGTCACCATGCAGAGGATTAGAGAGATTGGAGGCGAATGCTCACTTACAGTTTGCGGCATCACGGAAGATAGGGGAAGACGATACAGGAAAATACAAGAAAACTCCAGGCATTTTACACAGACACTGCAGTCTACAAACCTCAGAAGCGAGGCTAAGTTGGGACCAAGAGAAGGCATAGACTTCCCAGAATGGGCAGAAAGCTGATATCTGTTTCACAAAACTTCAAAATGAACCAAGCAAGAAATAGAAACCTAAAAACTGTTGCAAGGCTGGGGGTGGAGGGGGGAAGACAAAGTCATCCACCAAACTGAATTCCCTGGAGCAGAGCTGACTTACAGCAAGGGAAATAACCTCTTTAAAGCATCCTGCAGAACCAAAGACCCAATGTAAAAGCCTCTAGCTGTGCAAATAATTGATTGAACATTTACGTTAGATTGTAGCTCATAGCTTATATCCATCAACTTTGCTTACAATCAGCTCTGAGGACAAGGGAATCTGTGACTGGGAACACATCCCTGTGAACCCAGGTGCTTCAAGGGGAAAGATACTGCCACCAACAACAGCCACCTTCCTTCTGTCCCAAAGCATTACTACAGTAGTGCATCCAACAGCAAGGGATTCCAGATGACAAATGCAAGTTACATCCAATCTATGTGCTTATTTTCATTAAAACCACCAAATACCTCCACACCCAACCACAAGATGTTAAATCCCTTTTTGCTGTTTAAAAGCATAAACACCTTCCCCCCAGCCACAGAGTAATAAACGTATAGCAGAACTACAAATTCTTCATTAAAAAATGAAACAGAAGTCAGGCACCTAGAGAGCAGCATCTTCGTTTTAAGTGAATCAGTTGCACCAGCTTTGGCTTCTCTTTGTAGCATGGGACAACTAGTAGGATTATGTAAGCATTTAATCTAACAAATTTCCAACTATAACAGCAAACTTAGAGTTAAGTGATGCCCTTGATATCTCTTCCAATTGAAGATACAGTTTTATGGATTTCTCACTAGTTTAGACAGTTGGGAAAACTCGATGCTCAAAATGGCTGCTCCTAGTCCCATGTTTTAAAAAGGAGCAAACAAGAGAGTGAAAAAGAAAGAAAACCACAAAAGAGCCAGCAGAGGTTCCTCTAGATAGAGTGTATATATGCAAATTTATTTCTGCTGATTTCATGCCATCTGAAAAGAGCAAACCAAATGTAACCTTCAGGCAGCTGCAACAAAGCCACAATTGGTCTCCCAGCATCTCCTAAGGACAGGAGAAGCTGGAGGATGCAACTGTCCAAATGTTAAATACTTGCTTAGACACATCTTTACATGATCTTTCCAATGAGATTAAAAAATATCCTACAAGACAAACTAAGCAATTCACTCCAGCCTCACAAGCCACAAGGCAGCAGATAGCAAATACAAGTGATGAAGTGTATGGGTCACATTTAATACTGTACCCACTCAACCCAAGGTCAGTGATAGAAGTAAGTATCAACACGCAAAGCCTGTAGCAAAGGCTAGGGTTTGAGCCAGTCATTCTTAAAACCAGCCATCAGTCCCACAGAGATGATAAGCATGTATCAAGTCACGCAATGCAAAATGAAAAGGTTTTCACAACATCTCACAACCTGCAGTTTTAATGTTAGACCTACAGTGTTTTGACTGCAGGTTGTCTTTGCACTGAATGAAGGAGATGGAAAAAAAAATAAACAAACTACAACCACACCATAAAATGAGACTGTTCAACTCAAATACAAGGACACACCAAAAAAATAACCTAACATAAGCTGAAGAACAAGAGCTTACTACTGAACTCCTAAGCTTGAAATTCAGGATGGTTGCTACTGCCCACCCCCCAGCAGCTCCATCCATAGTCCAAAGGAACATGCTTTCTCCTCCTTTTGTACAGAGACCTAGAAAAACTTTCTGCTTTAGCTTCCAACACAAAAAAAATCCCCACAAACTCATTAAACACCAGGGTACTGCTCCCACCCCTCACCACATACCTACCTTCCTCCAACAACAAGCTTCCTCCTCAGTAGCACCTCCAACACAACTACTAACCCCCCAACCTCCTCCCCTTGGCCCAGCTGTGTCTTTCACACCAACCTTCAAACTGGCTATTTGGCTACAGCTGTAGCAAGGTAATGAGGTCCCTTATTAACCCTTCTATGGTCTGTTCCCAGAGGGGTGTGGTTGTCTTTGCTTGGTTGGTTTTGGGTTTTTTTGGTTTTTTGCAATCAGTCAGTTTTAATGCTCCTCTGCAGGGCAAGTAGCCTTAAATTGTTTGTTTGTTCTCTTTCTAGAGAATTAATGCAATGCCAATAAAGCCCCTTGTGTTCTGCTGCTCAGGTGGGATAACAGAATCCCCTCCTGATGGAGTTCAGTCACTACCCTGTTGTTTTCTCTTTTTTTCCCATCAGCAAAAAGTAAATCTATCAAAGTGAAGTCTCTCACCAAAACTGTTCAGTGTAGAGGCTGGTCTGACAGAACCCCTGAGTCAAGAGCTGAAATTTATTGAGTTTACTGACAGTCCCCATTGTTTTTTCATAGCACCACCTCCAGCCTGGCAGTGCTTTCATCAACTCATCATCAGATGCCAAGACTGGGGTATCCTGGGAAGGAACGGTCTGAAATGATCTTCTGTTTCCTTGGCTCTTTGCAAAGCCACTGAGTGGAATTTCATTCCAGCATTATCAAATTGAACTACTTTGATCACTTCGATTGTTTTCTTCCTGTCCTGTGTCATTTCCCCATTGGGACCAAAATGCTTTTTTGCCAAATTGCAAAGCTCCTGAACACCTTCACAACACAGAGTTGCTGCTCTCCACTCCTTAGCCTGCCCAAGATAATCGGTGCCTGCATGTGACTGGCATGCAAATGAGGAGTTCAAGTGACAAGAATATGGAGAAAGAGTTTGGGGTTTTTTTCTGAGTTTGCAGCTCCAATAGAAACCTTTTTTTTTACTTGAAAGTTCACATCAGAAGTTGGTCCCTTCTGTCTGTCATTTAGGAATAACTGTGGACCTCTTGGTGATGCTAATTAAGATCTCGAACAATAGCATCCAGGAGAAACACTGCATATCTCCAGATAGCCAACGACTGAGTGTTGTTTGGCTCATCACCTCTCAGCTTGACCGCAATGCCTAGGCATGAAGCTTTCAACACACAGGGTCCTTTATCTGGTACAGAACACTACAACCTTTATCTCAGGCTATATCACAGCCACAGACATACCCCATTTGCTTTCTGTGCCTTCTGCTGGATCCTAGGGCAGTGTCATGTCCAGTTTGCAGTCACAGTGCTTGTTTTTACGTTTATATTCAAATAAGCCTGGACACAAGAAACCTAAAAGGCTGCTCAGCATCTTCAATACCACAGTGCAATGCAGCTGTCTGTGCTAAGGGAAAAGGTATCTGGGAGGAAACAAGTGTTCTCAGTGGCCAGGCCAGGACTGTGGAATAAACCCATTGAGAAGGAAGATCTTCCTAAACATAAACACACACACACAGGTAAAATACTAACGCCACGAAAGGGCAAAGCCAGAGAATTGCAGTCAGTGCATGTATTATACTTCCTTGTCCTTGCCTTTTTTATATCGCAAAATAAATGCTCAGTTGTCTATGTTCCATAACAAAAAACACCCACTGCAAATACTTGTCTCCAAAGGAGACACACCAAAGTTACTCACCACGCTGCTGGACATGCCCTGGATGGAGGTGGTGCAGTCTCTCACACCACACATTCAGGATGTGCCTCTGGACTCTTCCCACGTGGGACATGAGTACAGGACACTTGGTCTCTGGAAATGAGTTAGGAGGGACCTTCTCACAGCCATCTGCTCTGAGAAGTTAATTTTCATTTGGCCTACGAGCATGTGATTAAGGTCCTTCATCATGGTGATGAACACCATGGCAATCATTCTGTCGATGGCCTCTTATACCTGCTGTCGTGGCAATGTAAACCACACTACACCTCTTTTCTCACCCTTTTCTTTCCTTTTGGCAAGTTTTGGAGCCGAAGCAGCGAATTTAGTCCAACAACAAAGCTTATCTGTGACAACACAGGCTGTTGTAGAGAGATTGGCTCCCTTTCCCCCTCCCCTTCCAATACTCCATCAGGCTGAGAACACTTCTGGGCAGCTACCACTGAAGTTTCTTCCAAACACAAGTATAATTTGTGTTGTACATGACATAAGCCCCCAACTGGAGCTGACCTGCTAGCATCCAGTGTTGTTTGTAGCTGAATAAGCAAAACAACCTTTTGCTTTTTACCTATTAGGTCAGTGACATCGATTTCCCCTGACTGCAGTGGCTGCAGGTCTTTACACACAGAAAAGGGAGAATTGAAAGCACACAAAGCTGTGCAGGGAGCTGCTGGATGCCCTGGGAAGTGGAAAATCAGGGTTGCTTTCTTTTTTGAGGTTTTCATGACTGGGTAGTCCTGCACTAAGACTGTGGTTCCTAGCTGTCCATACCTATTCAGATTTTCTCAAGACACGTTATCCAAGGTCGACAGAGATGAATAATTAATTCAGCAGGACCCACTAGGACTTGTGAAGGTGACATTAGGAATATCAGGAGAATGAGAGGGTGTTACAACTCTTTTTCATGTTCAGAAGTCTGCTCCTTTTAGCATCAAGTCCTTGGTCCATTTGTTGTTGTCACAATCATTAATGTCAATAGCAGCTTCTGTGCTGCAAGGATACAGATGGCACTAAATGAACTGGAACAGGTTCTAGACCATGGGCTTTGCTATGAACTGCCCCATCCAAAACCACCCCAGACACAATTCTCCCCAAAGCTTCCAGTGTGACTGGACTCCACAAGAGTCTCCTTCTCCTGGACGAGAGGTTGTAGGTTCATAGGCAAGACAGCACTCGAAGCAGCAACATCAGAAAGACTATTCTCCACATGCACCCTTCAACTCCAGAGCTTTGTGTTCTCCAGATGGAAATAACAGACCTGATGGCAGAGTCAGGGAGATCCTTTCAGAGGTGCCAAGTGCTCTCACTGAAAGAAAGGTCCTAGTGCCTGCAGCAGATATTAGATACCAGCAAGCGAGTCAGACATGCTCCATTAACTGTCTGTTAATAAAAGTCTTCAAAGTACATTAATATTAAAAAGGCACCAAAAAACCCTTCATCGTGATAGCAACTATTAGTTTGGGCCAGGGCAGTGAAATTGGTTTATTATGTGCTGCTCTTCAGACACAGTCTGCCTCTTTACTTAGAAGATGTCAATTAATTTCTGGACATGGAGCTTTTATCCCTCTCCTGATAGCTGGCATGTCTTGTCCCCATTTCAATTTGTTGGCTCACTTTCTTATGTGAAATTCGGCAGAAAAGGGGCATGCAGATCACCCTGGGAAGCTATTGGTCAGACATGGAGAACAGAAATTGCCTTTAATTATCCAGGACAGCATCTGAGCTCAACCTCAGCAGCCAGCCTTGGCCTGGGGAACTCAGGGGAGCTGTAAGACACATGGTTATGAGGCAGATACCATTTTGGATAGTGCTGGGGGACTAGCTTCAATTAAAGGAAATTGTATCCCATAAAATCTGTAGCATTTATGGCATTTTGACATTAAAGAGCAGAGAGCAGTCAGGATTAGGAGAGCAGACTTCATGCACATCCTTCCCATCTTCACGTACTCTCATCAAGGGCAGCTGTTCCTGCCAGTTCATCAGTTACCCTTATATTAGTGGACACACAGGGAATGTCCCTTCTCTGGCCTGCCTGTCTCACTGTGCCTGTTCTTTTCACAAATCTGGAAGAACCAGAGATAGTCCCAGTGCAGAATGGTTCAACACTGAAAGGAAATTGGTTTCAATGTCCTTCCCCCCTTAATCCTCTGCAGCAGTCGACTTGCTGACACCAGCCCTTACGACCCCACAGCTGAACATCACTTCTCCAGCCCTGGGGTTCAGACTAGAGGTCTCGGCACTTCACACACAGCTGGTGATTGCTGTGACAGAGGGATGGAAGGATAGGCAGCTGCTCATGCTATGAGATAGCTGTAAGCTACAGAGCTAAAAATAATGACAGCTCCTTGAGAGATTAAGCCAAGAAGGCAGTGGGAAGCTTGGGAACGTAGGTCTAGACATGGTTTGTTTTCGAGAATGATTTTGGTACTTGTTCCCCAGTTCTCAGGACTTTCAGCCTGCTCTGAGCACTAACTGTGTTTCTCTGCTCCCTGCTTACACCGTGCAGGATTACAGGGTGAACATCTTCCTGCGACAGCAGTGGAATGACCCACGGCTGGCATACAACGAATACCCTGATGACTCTCTGGACCTGGACCCCTCTATGCTGGACTCCATCTGGAAGCCTGACTTGTTCTTTGCTAATGAGAAGGGGGCCCATTTCCATGAGATTACCACAGACAACAAGCTTTTGAGGATCTCCAGAAATGGCAATGTTCTCTACAGCATCAGGTGAGGTGACTCGATGGGGAGAGCTCCACCAAGGTGGGGGAGGGCAAGGCCAAACTCTCATTGTTCAACCTAAAATGAGAATGTGGAGATTTTGAGCATGCCATTGGAGAAAAGAAATTGAGGGGTTGTAAGTGGGAGAGCATCCAATTAACAGCGTCATAGCAACGTGGTGGGAAGTAACCTCCAGCGGTCTCCCACACAACCATCTCCTGACAATTGATAACAGTAGCTCAGAATAGCTGTGGCTTTGTTTGGTCAAACTGAAATGTTCCATGGATGGAGATGCCACAACCTTTGTGGGCAGCCTGTGCCAATGTTTCATCCTTTTGTTTTTGGTTTTTTTTTTAAAAAAAAAAAGAATAAGAACTTTCCTATCTCCATCATCTCCAAATGAAAATACAGGTTTCTTTCTAAGTACATTTTCCTGTGAAAACCAAAAAGAAAGAGGACATTCATGATGGAAGAGCACAATATATATGGTTTCCAAGAGGAGAAATTGTCTTTCCCCTAAAAAAAAAAAATCTATCCGAAGTTCACTGCCATTTTCTAACTGGCTCTTTGCTCCTCATATTCGCAGTAGCGAAACTCTAATCAAGGCACTTACAAGAAGGTGGACTTTGTCCCATGGACCCAGAACTCAGCATGCACAGCACCAGGTTCACCCAAAATCACCCCTGAGCACACACTTGTGCAACATGTGCTCAGCATCGCACAGCCTAGTTGCAGCCACAGTCAACCCTGTTTCACATCTGTCAGATATTTACAGTAAAGCCTTCTCAAGTAGTTTGTCTGAAGACCTAATTGAAAGCTTATATCTCTGATCGATCAGGGATGGGGTCCCCTGCCAGAGATGTGATGAGAAAAGCAAAGTGGGCAAAGGCTAGTTGTGACTGTCTTCTACTAAGGTGTTTCTTAAATACAGAAAATGCAGCTGTTTTCATAAAAAAAAGAAACTTGAACAGGTCAATTCTTTCCACTGTCAGGTCTTCTGTCTCAACATGCCTCTAAACTCAAGCAGAGAATTTTGTCCACCATAATGATTTAAGTTAAAATATCTTTCCCTCCTACTAAGTATCTTGTAGGTCTGATGATAGAAAAATTCAATTTCTGCCTCCCAGGAAATTCTGCTATTTCTACATCAAGGCAAAAAGCTGAAAAATCTAAACACTTCAGGGAACAACATTTTCAGCATTATGAAACCAAATAACACAAGCCTAACTCTGAATCAAATAATTTAATATCAGCTTGTTGAAGCAAACAAACATTTTGAGCATAGATCGTGGTGTAGGGCAGCACAGCAACACCACAGAAAATACAGCCTGCACTTATTGCAAAATGGAGCTTCAGAAACAAAAGTAGAGGTCTCAAGAGGCACAGCAGAAATTCAGGAAGACAGAGAGATTCACACTGACTTACCACAGGGCATTTTCCCTGCAGAAGATACCAGGAGAGTCTTTCTTTTCCTCCACAGCAACGTGTGATCTTGACCAAACCTCTTTTTTTTTTTTTTTTTTTTCTTTTTTCTCCTCCTGGCTCAGAAATATTCTGTTCAAAGATTTCCAAACAGTCCCAGTGTCTAGAAATGCATCTGGGGTGTCCAGAGGATGGGTTTGGGCTTGCTGCTAATACAGACTGCTGTGAACGTGAGGCAAGAACTAAAAACAGAAGAAGCAAAACTCTTTGGTGTGGGAATTCTTTGCTCTGCACAGCCCAAAACAACATTGCAATGAAAAGCCATCTGCAGCAGGTGACTCTGGTGGGAATTATATCACAGACCCAAATGCTCGGCATTTCTGATGCTTTCCAACACCACATGTGAAAACACAGGCAGGGAAGCAGTGAATGATCAGTCATTCCTCCCAGCACACTAGTGTGTCTCAGACAAGGTACCAGCCTGTTTGCAACATTGGATGCTCAAGGGGGTTCACCCCCTCATCGGTACCACAAACTACATGGCATTCCCTTGTGCTGTCTTCTCTCCTCAGGATCACGCTGACTCTAGCCTGCCCCATGGACCTGAAGAACTTCCCCATGGATGTACAGACGTGCATCATGCAGTTAGAAAGCTGTGAGTCCTGTGCACATCTCCATTTTGGAGAGGAGACAATGTGTTTTCCCTCCCCCTTTCCCCTACCATCTCCCTCCTCAGCTGCAACCCATTCCCAGTTCAGCCTTCCCTGGAGACTTGCTCAAGACCCACTTGGTCAGGATTTCCCATTCACTCAGCACGTGACATTTCCTTGAGAAGCCAAACCTTAAAAGATCCCACGGGAGGAGCCCTGGCTTCCTTGTATTTACATTGGCCTTTCACTTTGGAGGAGAAAGGTGAAAGTGCTTTCAGTTACAAATGTGATTTTTTCTCTCTGGATGAACATTTGCCCCTTGTACACATTATTTATCCCAAAGGAGGGAAAGACAACGAACAACCTCACTCAGAGAAAGAGGTCAAGTTTGAAATAACAGCAAAAAGCTTAACAGGCCAAATTAAATAAAAAATGTGATTTGTTGCAGACAATTCACTGCACACAGTGCAGTGCAGGCCATTACCCCAGCTTTTACCATATGCATAAGCAGTTCTGCCTAAACCCACATCCAATCATTACAGCATTGCCAAGGAAGGCCAGGATAAGTCCCTGCCTCCAATCATAGCTCTCTTCTACAAATCTGTCCCTTTTCAGATCAGCATTTATTTTGTTTCACACAGTATTTGTCCCCTCCTCTCAACAGTCGGCTACACAATGAACGATCTCATATTTGAGTGGCAAGAAAAAGGAGCCGTGCAAGTTGCTGATGGGTTGACTTTGCCTCAATTTATCCTCAAAGAAGAAAAAGACTTGAGATACTGCACAAAGCACTACAATACAGGTCAGTGCTGTTTACCCTTAGCTGCTGGGTTCATTAGAGAGAAATTCAGGGCTGTGCATTTGACAGAGGCTCTTGCTACATCTGGTGGCACTCTGGTGATACAAGCCTTGTCCTGCACAGCTAGGGACAATATATATATATAAATACACATAGAGATGTTATCAGTAAATATACACATATATAGCAAATAAAAAGCTAATAAACACAGATGTGTGGAATCCTCTTGTCCCCAGTAATATCTGCATCAGTTCAAGTGTGTTTAGTCTGGACTTCTCTCCCAGCATCTTTTATCTTTGATGCAAGGGAGCAGGCGAAATTTAACTCACAAAGGACATACTGCCAAGAGATTTCTTTGCTATGTTGATGTTGTACATTCATATTTCAGAACTGGACAACAGCTGTTAATTTCCTCCTCTAACAAGACTCTGGTTCTAGGCAATGCAAGGAAAGTCCCCAGACAATAGCTGAAAACAAGAAGCTCACTGTGCCTTATCAGTAATCTCGCATGTATCTGCCGTCATTCTCAGGCAAGTTCACCTGTATAGAGGCTCGTTTCCACCTGGAGCGGCAGATGGGCTATTACTTGATCCAGATGTACATCCCCAGCCTCCTTATTGTCATTCTGTCCTGGATCTCCTTCTGGATCAATATGGATGCTGCACCTGCTCGCGTTGGCCTGGGGATCACCACAGTCCTCACTATGACCACACAGAGTTCCGGTTCCCGAGCATCACTGCCCAAGGTAAGGAACACACTTATCTTCATAGGGAGGCAAAACAGGCACTTTCTGGGGAGAGCACATAAGTCAGTCACCACACAGATCCTCCTGCTCAACACAAGAGGCGCTCTGCTGCCATTCCACTATTCCAGTTTAAGGGCAAGCAGAACAAATTCCAGTCCCCTCCTGAAAAGATTTTAGCAGAGTTTCTATGACTAGCAGCAAAACTTCCCCTAAGATTCAGCACTTGCTGCAAGACTCATCACAGCTCCCAGTAGCCAGGAGCTCTGTACCTTACAAACCCATGTGACCACCACACATTCTAGCTTTTCACTCACTTGACCATCATATTTTTATAATAGTACTGACTTTCCTTGTTAGGAAAAGCTTCTTGTATGATCAGATTGGATTACTATTTTCCTAGCATATAAACCAACACAATCAAGACCCGGATAAATTAAAAACTGTGGAACTATTGCTACTTAATAGCCCAGGAGCAGCTACAGTGGCCTGATAATTCACTCATGTTAAATTAGTTAGATTTTGGTATCCAGTAAGAGATGTCACCTGTATCATGGCTTGATCAACTCCTTACAAAGACTGTGGGAGTAACATGGTAAGCAAAAAGGCATTTGAGTGGAAAAAAACACCCCATCTGGGTCTCTCTCTCTGGCTCCTAGGTGTCCTATGTGAAGGCCATAGACATCTGGATGGCTGTATGCTTGCTGTTTGTGTTCTCTGCACTTCTAGAGTACGCTGCCGTCAACTTTGTGTCTCGGCAGCACAAAGAGCTGCTCAGGTTCAGAAGGAAGAGGAGGCATCATAAGGTAATACACAAGGCATGAAAGACACATCTGTCCCAGCAGAACATCACTACATGGTCAACTGAACTGAGCCACTGGCTCCCAGGGAAGTCCTCAGTATATAGTCAGATGTTAAGGAGGGTGGCACATCAAAAAGCAGGGCTACCTCAGTGAATTATGTCTCTTCTAACGGTCTGCTGATCCCAGGAGTCTAGCAAGATGTTTTTTGTTAGCTAGTCAAATGGTCTAAGCCAAAAGGGTTATTCTCAACAGAACAATTTCCGCGCAGCAGTGTTGTGGTCTCAGTTCTCTTCAGAAGACACAGCGAGGGCTGCGGGGGAGGCAGGTGGGGTGGTGGGAGGGGTGTCTATCAGAGAACAGTGTCCCCGAACAAGACAGCCGACATTAGCCTGGAGGTAAGTGACACTTCTTTTGTCTCTGTCATCTCTGTGTTCAAAAGCATCTGCTTCTCAGACTGACTGCAAATTCCTCTCAGAAGGGAAGAGCATTCTTCTCAGCCTTGGCCTTGCTCCATGCTCATTCGCCATGGCTAATGCCAACCTGAGCATGCACGTGTCACACGCTTCCCCTGCAGCCTGGACTCTTCTAGCTTTTATGCTCAGGTACCACAGCAAAGACTTCACAGGATGCACTAGAAAGAAACAGGAAGGTGGCTGTGATCACAATACCAAAGGCACTTAAAAATTGTCCTTCATTAACTAGTAGAATCAGGTAGGTGGTATCAAATTTTCAGCACCAGGCCTGCGAGTTGGCCCTAAACTAGCATTTAAAAAAAAAAAAAAAAAAAAAAAAAATGCTGATGGGAATCTCAAGACAGCCCCTAGGAGATCACCAAAGTCTGCCTAAATTTTTTTCATACATATTCGTCTACCCTTTATTTTGAAGAACCCTCCATGATCCATCACACCCAGAGACTCCCCCATTCCATTGCTTCACTGTCACAGTGTCCCAGCCATTAGAAGTCTTTCCCAGGGTCTAATCTGTCCTACAGCAGTTCAGAGTGTGTGTTCAGGGAACTGCCACAATTCCAGGAGGCAGCAAGAATTACGGAGCAGGAATGCCTGTCTCTTTGGAGATTTGCCTCTGCTTCAGTTGTCCCATCTGCAAAACCAGAGATAATACTTACTTGTCCCCAATACAGTCAGGACCAAGGATGAAAATTGTTGGACAAATGCAAGGGAAAAGAAATAACAGATAAGACCATCAGCAACCATCAATTTTGTCTGGCCAGAACAAGAACTTGCCATCTCAAAATCAAGTAAGACAGTTTCGGTTGAGAAGGTGCAGTCTGCTTAATGGAGCCAAAGCTAAAACCACCCAACATGGGTGTCTTGTAGTGCTTTCATCTCTTCATCTAGATTCAGGCATCCTGTCTCTGGATCTATGGTGGCGTATGTAGATTGGTCTGTTGATAAAACAAGATGAGTTTAAAAGACATTTGCTAGAGATGTTCCATTGAACACAAAGCTGCTCTTACAATCCCTGCCCAATCTCACAGCAATTTAATTGGAACAAAGCATAAAAAAAAAAGCAAAATGAACAAGGTTTGCAGGCTCATCAGAAAACTAGGAGCTGACTGCAAATATGCAAATGGCTTAGTGCAGCTGCCAAAGAACCTAATTACTCTGTCCTGATGTCCTGACTTGTCTGGGTAGCTCTGCCTGGTTTAGGTATGACATACAACGCTAAAAACAAGTGAGGTGTTGCAGGGATCCATGCTGGTGGAGGCAGCTGGGGAGAGGACCAGCCCACGCCCACATTTATCAGGTCTGCTCAAATCACAACCTACAAGCCATTCTTCACAGCTCGATGTGCCGGGCAATTGTGGTGGTTTTGCTTTGCTCCGGTATGCCAGCGTGCTCTCCCTTCTGCTCCGCTGCCCCAGACCCCAGCACAGTGCCTCCATCCCACGCAGCTACCCGCTCGATACAGGGGCCATCCAGAAAAGACACTCTGCAAAGGAGAGGGAAAGGGGCAGCGGGACACGCGGGGCAGGCAGGTTACGAGGGATGGGGCTGGTAGGTCAGTGCTGGGGGACAGAGCGTGGATCAGCCTCTGTGACAGATTAGTGTCATTGGTCTAGCAATTAGCCTCAACAAGCAGAGACTCGGGTTTCTGGCCCTGCCTCTGCAAAGCGCTGGTTGTATTGCTTTGGCCAAATTTGGTTTTCCCTGTGATTACGTCCCTGTGTTTACTAACATAGAACCTGCAAAGCCTCCACTGAAAAACAGCGATAGCATTTGCCTTTAGACTGGGAAATAAAGAATTTTCCCTGCTCAGCAATTAGAATTACCACAAGCAGCCGTGTCTTACCGCTGACCCATAGACAGGTGTTTCTGCTCCTCACCTGGAAGATGGCTCGCGGGGAGGGGCTGTGGGGGTCGGGGTCCCGCGGGCAGGTGACCTGAGGGCTGCTTGCAGAGGTCTTTTCCTGGACAGGTCTTGGCGCCTGCACATCCATGTAACTCTGTAGGAAGTCTCGCTCTGCAGCTTCGACTACCTGAGTTTCATGGAGCCCACTCCTTCTGGGCGAGCTGATACAGCACAAGCAAAGCAAAGAAGGTGCTGATAGGAGCAGGGGTGGGGGGAAGAGGCAGAAGCAAAACAGGGGATGCAATTGAAAAGATGAAGACAGTACCATAAACCCTTCAAGTATGTCAAAGCCACCAGTGGGGTGGAAGTCAATCCTGTTCTCCATGGGGTGCCTGGATCCCCTGATTTGCATCTGTGTGTCATACAGCTGGCACCCCTCTATAAGGCTGATCTCCCAAGAGCAGAGGGTTTGGCAAAGGGCGATGAGGTTGGGGCATGACGGTGGCGTCTTAGCCCTTGCAGAGCAGGAAGCTGTCAGTGGAGAGCCTTATAGCGCGGGTGCACGGTCTATATCTCATTTTAAGTAGAGCCCCATGCTGAATCTGTTTCAGGAGGACGAAGCTGGTGAGGGCAGGTTCAACTTCACGGCCTACGGGATGGGACCAGCTTGCCTACAAGCCAAGGATGGCATCTCCGTCAAGGGTGCCAACAACAACAACACGGCCAACCCGGTCCCCCCGCCATCCCGCTCCCCCGAGGAGATGCGAAAGCTCTTCATTCAGAGAGCCAAGAAGATCGACAAGATCTCGCGCATCGGCTTCCCCATGGCATTCCTCATCTTCAACATTTTCTACTGGATCATCTACAAGATCGTCCGCAGAGAGGATGTGCACAACCAGTGAGGGAAGGGGAGCAGCTGGGAGGGAGCGAGCAATCCTTTATATATGTGCAATAGCAATGCAGCAATGCATGAATTTAAGAATGTGGCAATATCTACTTAAAAAAGGGGGAGGGGGGGCTGGGAGGGACTTCTAATCATCTGAACTGAGGATGACTGGCACAGGGAGGAGGAAAAAAGCTGTTGACCTAGGGAGTTCAGGGTGGGTTTTAGTTTTACAGCATAGGAAGGTTTGGATTGCTCCAGCTGCAATCCAAGCAGTGTAATATATTAATATATATTCATGCTTAATTATAATGCAAAAAGAAAACAATCAAAAAAAAAAGATAAAAAAAATTCTTTTTTTTAGCCTATTAACAGCTTAGATTCTCAAGTCACTGGAACGATTCATAATTCCATGTGCAGAAATGCTTTATCTGATTTTTGCTATAGAAAGGCCATACTAGTCAAGCACGTGGAGAAAAAAAGCCCTAACAAAGAAAAAAAAAAAAAAGAAAAGAAAATCATTCTATGCTTCTCTAGGTTCTGCATTTGAAAAGTGGATAGATGAGGAAACTTAAGAAAGAGACTGTAACTTGTTGGTTTTTTTATATTTTTACTTTTTTTAGTAATGGTTTTGCCAAACACTTTGTGACTTTTGGATAGAGGAAAACAAATACATTATCTCTCTCATCCTCATCAGAGAGAATCCAATGGGAAACATGAGAAGGACATCAGGGCTTTCATCAGAAATCATAGGTACCTTCTGTCCTTTTAAATGACCTGGCAGGATTCAAGTCCCAGGAGTCAGAAATAGGATTCAGAACACTAGAAATTATGAAGAGTTTTTAAAACAGCTCATTTGTTTTTCCCAAACTCCCTTTTGCCATGCTTGTTTACAACAGGGGTAGGATGGAAGCATCGGCTGAGTTAAAGCAGAAATTATATTTAAAATTTAGAGAAACCAGGCATTTTCAATGCCTTGTTGCAACAGGGCCGGGCGAATGGCAATATTGTTAGTAAGTGATGGGGGGTGGGAAGGTGTGTACAGAGAGAGCAGCTCTTATTTTCAGACATTTCATAGCAGTAATATTCATAGCAAAGCTTTGAAACTCTATTTTTGTATCTATTTTGGTGCTGCATTTAGCTTTAACGCGGACGGGAAGCTGGAGCGGGGCTGCTTTGCCGCAGGGGAGCCTGGCACAGTTGGGTGGGGATGGGGAAGGGAGGGAGGAGGGATGGGTGAGCAAGGGGGTCTCCCTTTGGCAGCACGGGTTGGTGTTGGCAGCTGGGGTGGGAGGGGGACACATCAAATGCATCCAGGGTGTTATTTGAAAGCCTGGCTTGGGGCTGGCATGGGCAAGTCAAGGGCTTGATGCCCCACTTGCCCGGCTGGGACCCTGGTGTGAGCTGGGCTGCAGCACCCGGGTGATTCAATCGTGTTCATTTGCACTTTAGCAAGGAGGGTAAAAGAGAGCGTGAAGGAAGAGACAATCAGTCTGCACTGAAGCACTTGGGGTCAGGTCTGGATTAGGCACTAAATGAAGGCAGAGAGATAAGCAGCACCCAAAGGGTGCTTCCACCATCCTCTCCTGCTCAGGACAGGGCTGCAGCTGAGCTGGGCTGCAGATCCCACACTTGCTGCACGAACATAGAGGTTCCCGCTTGCAGGAGCTGCCACCCCCACAGCAGCTGGAGCAGCTCTCAGCAAAGTGCTCTCTGGTGCTGTCAGGCCACATCTGGCCCAGGGCAGCAGCACCCAAGCCTGGGGTGGGAGGTTGGGACCCCATGCTCAGCCATGGGTGTCCCAACCAGTGCAGCAAGAGGCAGCTGTGGGAGAGGGCAGGGGACGCGGGGACCTGCGAGCTGTCCTAGCACAGAGTCAGTGCCAAGAGGAGGAAGCCCAGGGAGAGCACCAGGGTTCTCCTAGGCTGGGTAGAGAGACACCCATCTCCAAGGCTGCCAATTCAGCACCTTTCACCAGCACTAAATACACTTTACTTTAAAAAAAAAAAAAAAAGAAAAGAAAAAAAAAAAGAAAAAAAGAAAAGAAAAAAGAAAGAAACCAAGGATAAGAGCAACGAGGAAAAAAGGGAGAAAAAAAAGAAAAAAACACAGTGGGCACTGTGTGAACTAAGGCAAACGGCAGTATTTCCTAATGTTTTGGTAAAGGCCACATAGGTTTCCGAGTCTCTTTGCACTGCCGAGACAAGGAAAGGGCATGCGGTACCAGTGTGAACCAGGACATCAGCCTCTTCCCCCCCTTTCCTCTATTGGAACAGCAGAAAACCTGTGGGCTGAGGATTTCTCCTTCCCCTGGCAGACAGAGCTTTCCCAAGCAGGGAGATCTCAGCCTGTCGGGCAGAGCCACTATGGGACAAATTTCCAAGCCTTGGCCAGAGCCCAAGTCTGCTGCTGGCTCTGGTTTTGCTTGCTGAATTATTGAACTCTCCCTGCAGGCACGACGGACGGTTGTGCCAACTGCGGGTTGTGCGATCGCTTCAAACGGCGCATCCTTGTCTGAGATGAAGGAGCAAATCCAGGGAATTCCCCTCCTGCCCGACAGCGGGGCAGAGGCTTGGCAGCCCACACACCGCGGCTCCTTGCTCATGCAGGGGAACAACTGCAAATCACTGTCATTTGGGCAAAAAGAAGGTCCTGCCTCTTATTCCCGGGCCTTGTACTTCGGAGTCAGGCAATCTGGTTGTCGTTCACACAACTTCTCGCTCTCCGCAGGCTACCTGGGATGCCCACCAGGGCACAGCCAGCTGCAGGGCTGGGTTTCCTTCCTAACAGGAGCTGCTGTAGGTTGTTAACATCCTCCCACCCGAGTGAGTTTTGATCCTACAACCCAAGGGCAAGACCAGAGCAAGAAGAAGGAATATGTTCCCACCTCTCTTCATTCTGCTCTAGCTTATAGAAGGGCCTCAAGACCAAAGAGAAATCCCATGTTCATCCTAGACCTACTGCTTGGAGATGCAGATAAGCTCACAGTTACAGCTTCACTAGAGCTCCGGTATCACTTTTTGGCACTGACTAAAGCCAGAGGAAGGCAAACTAGGGACTAGAAGTAATCAGAAAGATGCTTGCATTTCCTGCTCATGTGGAAGCACTTCTGCTAGTGGAGCCCATGGGAATGTAAGGACAGAGATAAGAATTACATGCTTACCAGCCTGCCTTTGCATCCGGTTCGACTCTGACAACCACTAGGCACGTGTGACGCTCACCATAAGCAGTGTTATTTTCTCTTCATTAAGCAGCCAGTTTCCATTCAGGCCATTTTCCAGCCCCAGGGCTGCCTGCACAGTGACAGTGAGCAGCACTCGCATCCCAACATGAAATATGCTGGGTCTTGGCAAAGGTCTGATGGTGCTGAGATAGCTGCTCCACAGAGCTCTTGTCAGACAGCTTCATCACGTAGACAAGATCTTAGACTGTCCTAGGAGCCCCTGGCAAGTCTATGCAGTTTTCAAAATCAAACATTTTTCTCCATCTGTACTTGGCTGTGTTTAGTCTCCATATTGCAACAGAACTTTCTTTGATAACTTAGCTCATCTTCAAAGTAGGCTACTTTTAATAGTGCCAGAAATTATATTTATTAGCAAGAATGTACAGGATTTGATATTGCAGGGTAGCTTCTAGGCATATTGATGGAATTTAACTTGGTAATTGTTAGCTCTTGTTAAGAATGAGGCTCAGAAGCAAAATCTCTGAGTAAAATAAATAGTCGATTGGCAGTAGAGAGAGAGAAAATAAGGCCCTAATCCACTTGGACTCTTAAGAGAAACGTAGCTTTATCCCAAACGATATTATTTCCAGCTGTCATTGGAAACGTATCACTTCGTGAGCAGGAATTATTTTTCCTTATATATGTTTCCCCAATATATATATATAGGGGAAAAGAAACACAAGTAGGATAAACTTACTGGTTTTCAGTCAGGTTGATGATTTTTTCCCACTTTAATTCCTGATTAAAGCAGCTTTCCATCTGGGATCCCAGTACCATGGAGATCTGAGGGAGGTGCTGAAGAGGTCCAGGACAGAGCAGTGAGCACATGCTCTGCTACAGACTGCAAGGCTTGGCCTTGACCCTGGCAAAGCACCAGCTCTCCTTTAAACACGCAGGCAGGGTCATTCGCTTCATGGGTCTGGTAGTGTCCTCATCCCTCTAGTCCTAGAAGCCTTTGCTGGTCAGGGCTGGGAGACTTCGCTCCTGAGAGTATCAAACAATTTCAAATGCTGAATATTCTCACATCTTTTGAACAGAAACTTTCTTTTCCCCCCAGACATTTTTTTTCCGCCTCTTCTTAAGATCAGATCTTTAATTTTAAGGCAAATCCAAGACACTTCAAATTACACTAATGCTTGACCTTTATCTCAAACGTAAGTTGAAGACCTTGCTTGGTTTTCTAATGCTGGAGGAAAAAAGATTAGAAGTATTTACAATTTATATTTTTTTAAAAAAGAAAGGAACATATGAAAGGAGAAAAGACTGTTTTAAATGGTGCCGTATTTTTCTCAGATTTTATACAATCATATTTTTGTATGGTACTACCATTCCTTAATAAAACATAATTCTTATCCCTGTGCCAAAGACAGACAATCTCTTTCAATACCCCATTCTGTACTCCAAAACCTTGCTACCAGCAGCAGTGGATAAAGCAATATGGACTATTTCTCCCCCAAAACCCAATCCTACCAGCACAGTTGCAGGTCTGGGGTCGCTGCTGCCAGCTGGACATGGTGCATCTCCCATCTGGGTAACTGCGAGCAGCAGGTCCTGCCCTGCTGGAGCACCCCGCAGAGCTCAGTTCAGTGAAAGATGTATCTGATCCCTTCCTTGCCAGAAAGAACCTGACCTCTCCAGTCGTCTTCTCAAAGGGAGATGTTAGGGGTATCTTGTGCTGCTCCTTTTTCAATAGATTTCTATCATCTGTATGGAGACAGTATACTATTTAATTAGAAAATCGGAATACTTGATTGTTCTTCCAGGTGCTAATATGAGCACTAAAGCAGAAGCTAATATTCATTAATTTTAGCACCTTCAAAATTACTTCCTTTAAGTCTTCCCATCCCCTCTTCTCCTTCTCCTTAACAATTATTTCTTAAGGGTAGTTGCACATCTCTTATGTTCAAATGAATCTACACAAGTCTTACTTCATTCAAGTATATTGCATTATTCTGTGTTCATTTCCCTTCTTTCACAATCTGAACTTTCATTTTCCAGCTATATAGCAGCTGTTTAGTGGAAATTAGGTTCTTATATTCCTTATCTCCTACCGTAGTGTGTAGCAGAGGGTCCCAGAAGAAATAAGCTGTTGTGAGCCAGGGAACGCGTAAGGAGCTGTTGCACATTTTGCACAGGGCATCTGCCTGGAGCTGCTCCCGGCTCTGCCTGCAGCCCATGGGGAGATTCATTCTCCTCTGAGAACTGCTGGGATGAGCAGCCCTTGGGTGATGCCCTCAGGTGATCCCACACTGAGGGAGGACTGAAGTGCACAGCCTGGGCTGGGGATACTGGGGATAGCTGGGTAGTGGGAAGCACAGGCTGAGCCAGGTGAGGAATCCCAACCTGTGATCTCCCTTGCAGCAGGCGTCTCATGCTCAGCAAGGCTGACCTTTGCATTTGTAGGGTCTGCAGCTCTTCTGGTTAATCTCTACCCTCACTCACCCTGTCACATTGGCCTAGCATCATGGTGCCAGTGAAGGACCAAAGTGCCTGGTACTGTAACATGGCAGAGGACACAAACCACATGGCAGTCTATAAAGAGAGGGATGATTTCAGCACCTAGCAGATGAAATTACCAGTTAAGTTGTCAAATGAGGTTCCTGGCATAGACTAAGAGAGGAAGGAAAAGCAACAGGAGAGATTTGTTTGCCTAACACATCACTGTCTTCTCCTGGCATTCAAGGCACACAGCACTAGCAGGTATGATGCAAGAGTCAAAGCTGGCAGCAAGAATTACAAGATTGCATTAAGTAATCATGACCATAAAGCCTAGTAAATCTGGGTTGCAGTCCTCGCGCACTTCACTGCTGGGCTTCTGAGTAGAAGTTGTAATGGCATCTTATCTTTGTAATATTCCTGCTTCTGGGTCTATCACAGAGCACTGAAGCCTGTGCAGGGATGAGCCGGCTCCCAGCAGTGCTGGCGAGGGGTTAGCCAGGATCGGACCCAGGCCACACACAGGGCGAGCACACATACTGGGAATAGGTTCAGCGCAAGGGGATGTTGCCACTCTGGGGAAAAGCAGGAATGGCTTCACGTTGGCTTAATGATCCCATCAGCACTCCAAGCATCACTGCTGAGGCCTGCAGGCTGAGCTTGGTGCTGCTGCTACTCCAGCCAACAGTAAGAAGCCAGCCATAAAAAGCACAAGGGAGAAGGACCTCAGCAGCTTCCCAACAGTGGTAGTTCTCAGCAAAGAGAGAGGATACAAAACCCTATTACCTATTCCCAGCCTGAAGTTGGTTGGTGTTTCCATTATAAAATCATCCATCTTTTCCTGGGCATGATAACACCACAAATAAGCCATCAGCCTGGCCAGAAATCAGTTTTTATTTATAGATTTGCCACTTGAATTGCGTAAGTAGCTTAAGCCAAACAAGGACACCCCCTTGACCTTGGCTAAGCCTAGCTGAGGCACAAGATATCATCACAAACTGCACTCTGGCTCAGAGCTGCAAGTGTGTGTCATTGCTATGGCAGGCGAGTCAAGCTTGGCACAAGCAGCGACAGGTAGAGCTGGCCTGGAGCTGCCCAGTCTGAGGGATCACGAGGAGCTTTTGGTGCTAGGCCTTTTGTGGAGCTGGTCCCAGGACTGTTAGCACTGTAGGAGGCTAAAATCACCTTCCCCAGTGGGTCTGTGGGAGGACATCTGCCTCATTTAGGCACTTGGAGATACCAGGGCACCACTGAGTTAGTTACCTGTCTCGCTAAGACGTGAATCAAACTTTAGGCTGCAGCCTAGCCAAACCAGCTGGCCTGGGTTGAGCATAGCACAGAATTTGGGCACTAAATTACAGGTCGAGGTTCAAGCCTGAATCAACCTTGCAGTGAAGACACCCTCAAAGTCACAATTACACTGACAGTGGTGTTGCTTAAATCAGCATTGCCCTGTCATAGCCCTGCAGTGCTCAACAAGCCATGACTTCCAGCAATGGCAGAAATGAGGCTTGGGCTTCAGTGTTTCTTGCTCAGCACCTAATCCCCAAACACTGACCATTAATGAGCTAAAACTATGCAATATTAAACAGATTGTGCCAAGGGAAGTGCCTTAGCTACCTCCCCTGGATATGCACTTAAAGTGTTTTTAAAACTATCCTCGTCACAGTTGCTTGTGATGGCCTAAAGAACCAACACATGAGCCCCTGGGGAGCAGGGCCAGCTCTTGGCCTCGTAGTGTGCCACAGATCAACACAACTGTGTTGGGACCGCAGTTTCACCTCTGAGGCTGCAATGGTAGAAGTAGAGGGGTCCTAAAAGCTGAGCTTCTTACCCAAGAGTAGAGTGAAAGCAGGGATCAGAGATGAGAGAGGAAGAGTAGAACAGGACTCATGTAAGTCATAGGGGCTCGTAGTACGTACTTAGTACTTACTCTCCACTGGAGTAAGCACAGTCACAATTGCAACCCCAGTCCATGTGGTCCTCCGGGGAGCTGAGGCTTTAAATACTGCTGCATGTTCTTTGAGGGGTTGGAAAAAGAATTCATGAGGCTTGACTTGTCCCATGGAGGGAGAGGTATGGTATAGCACAGGCAACATCACCTCTAAAAACAAAGCGTGAGAAACCAGCAAATAAAGAAAGGAAATGGAGAATGGGCAGCCTCTGTAATGTAAAAACAGTGCTGGAAATGCATCTTGCTGAACATCTGCACACTAAGGTGAGGGACACTGGTACATCCTTCACAGGCAGGAGTATGATGAACAATCCAGGCAAGTCCTTGATCAAATGCATGCCTCCACTTTCCATCAATCTTACTTTTTTTTCAGGAAAAAATAAAATAAAAACACACCATTCATGAATTGGGCTATAGATATATAGTCTCTTCACCATTTTAAGTAATCGTGACCTGTGCTATTGGTCACAGTAGTTGAGCTGAGCTCTACAAGAAATGCTCAGCTAGAGGCTGACCCAACAAAATTGTAGCAGAAGGGAGCACAAGTTCCTTTCCCTTACACTTGTCTAGGCTGAGGAAACAATCGAACAACGGCTTTGAAACACTCTGCTCCTGCCTTTGCCTACACTGAGCTTGTACTATTTCCTTTCTGCCCCCCTCTTTGCAAACCTGCTCATGTTTCTGTCCAAAACACTTGCATTCTTCCAATTCCAGGGTTAGATCAGAAGTAAGCATGGAAAATAAACTCAGGAGCAGCATGGACCAAGCTGACAAAACCCTACATTAACCTAGTCCAAGTGGAGAGCTGTAAAACTAGCACCTCCACCCCCAAGGCTGATGCCTCCTTCACAGTCCTCCAGCACTGAGCAGGGTTACTGAACTTGACAGGGCAGGTAAAAGACACATGCATTTCAAACCCATGATTGATAACATTCCTCCGTAAATCAGGTGAAGACAGCAGGTTAATTTGGGGATCTGTCAGCTTTGGGAGTATGCAAATCAGAATTTTTTTTGGGAAAAAAACCAACATTAAGGTCCAAACAGCAATGCTATGTGAGAATTTGAGAGATGGGTATATAATCCTCCTTCCCTTACTGGGAAGAGCAATCTGTTGTGCTTGGACTCTGCCTTTGAGATCCATGTTGCTGCTCATTGCAACATCCGAGCACCTCACTGTACAATCTGTGCTCCCCACAACTGGTGCAGCAGGTCAGGAGAGAAGGGCCAACTCCAGAGACAGACTTAGGAGGTGACAGACAAGGACATTAAGGCACAAAGGCCAAATGACTTAAGTCACCACATGCATGTAGAATTAGTTATCCTGAAAAATTATCCACCTGGAACATCTCAAGTCTACTGTGAAATGGAACTGATATACGAAAAAAGATAAGTCTGTGTGATTCCCAAGTCTGGCCACAACATGCTGACAGTGCCAGTCATGGCCAGAGCTCAACTCTTCTTTCATGGACTCGCTGAGCTGCAGGAAAGAGATGACTGCTTCGAAAGAACTGAAACAGAAGGCAATTGTGCTAAAAGCCTTTCACACACGTGTTTGAGATATCTTAAAACACTGAAGTTTTACTCTATCTATAGAGAGATATAAAGAAGCAGAAACACACTAAGGACTTCACCCAAAAATGGCCTGACATGCAAAGGTCACAGTGCATTTCATCACAGTTGACCATCCCTGCAGCATCAGTGAACACCATTCTGGAAGCAGCCTTTGAATTCTGAACAGGCACAAGCAGCTGTTTGTAACCACCCAGCCGAGAGCAAACAACAGCCATTAAGCAGGTGTAACATCCTTGTGGACGGTGACATTTTATGGACTGTGTTGTCTACTCTCATTCCACCACAGTGTACAGCATACCACGCTTATTATATTAAAACTGAGATGAGGAGTAATGAAAACCTCATACGTAAGTCATGTTAAAAACAGGGAGAATTGAGTAATTTCTCCCAAGTAAAAACGCACATGCATTTACATTGTTTTGTAAACGAATTTGTCTTTAGAAGAATAAACACACTTAAGATACTTCTCTTCAGGACAACCATTGCACATTTGGTTTTACTTTGGAGGGGAGATACAAGCCTCCATACATAGCAGGAATACTTTCTAATTGAAAGCATACAAAATAAATAGAAGCGGGAAGAGTTCAGCATCTGGAGTGTTTTCCTTGTGATCTGGATAAACATTGTCTCTGTTTCTCAGAAGTATCCACCTCACTGGTCAGACCCCAAAGAATCTGGTATCTAGGAAGAACACCTCACAAAAACTTTTGGAAAAAAACCCTTTATGAAGTAGTGGCATTGTTTTGTCCCTATTTTCTGTATCTCTCCCATCTGTAAGCCATTTGTATGAAGACAAAAAAAAAATATCTGTTTCCAAAGCTTGACTAACTAAAGCTCATTTGTTCCAAGACATAACAGCACCCTGATGCTGTTCATACTAGGGACAGCCAAGGGCTCTGACAAAGGAGCTGGGCTGGGTTTAGCAGACACAGTGGAAGATGCCACTGGCTGCCAGACATCCCTGTCCCCCACATGGATGGCAGCACCAGTCACCTGAGTAAAACACAGGGTTTGTCACCACAGAGCAAGAGCTCAGCTGTGGGACAGACGCTTCAGCAAAGGGGCAGAACAGACCACTGAAGATTATACCCTCCTGACATGCCTGACCATCAGAGCCCATTTATCAAGGCTCTTTTGCAAATACTAAATCCAGATTTGAACTACTTCTACAATTTTTTGTGTGTGCTTGTTAAAAAAAAATAATATCAAGATACAGATATTTTCTCAAGCTTGTTTTTTAATAAGGACAGGCAAAGCCAGAGCCTTTTCATTCTTCAATCTTACCGGGACCACAGAGGGAAGAAGTAGCATTAAAACTGCCCCAGTTTCATCAGCTCCTTCAAGCACAAGAAAGAGGCAGCTGGTGTTAAGAGAACAAAACTCATCTCCTTTCAACTTCAAATAAGCTTCTTTAAAACAGCCATCGAAATAGTTCATATTCAGCTGCTTCAGTTGTCTTCCTTGCAAGGTGGGTGCTAAAATATCAGCATCTCACAGGAGATAATTGGAAAAGTATTCATAGGATAAGAATTAATCACTGGAGTTAAGGTAAGAGTGAAGTGCTCTCTGAGAACCTCTACTGGTTAATTAACAAAAGTCTGAAAGAAAATAGAAAAAAAGTCAATGCTTATTCATTTTCACGCTACTCTCCCCTTAAGAACAGAGGAGGGACTAGAGAAATGCAGAATATAAAGTGTGGTACCCATACGTGAAACTTGGGATGTAAAATTCTTCAAAACCATTGAACTAGCTTAATAATGAAGTGCTCACGCCTTCTCCCTACCCACCTTAAAGAGGGACCTCCCTGTCTTTTCTATATGAATTTATTATGTATACATATAAATATATAGATACACAAAATGGGTATGGCCTTACACTCCATTTAAGGATATTTTGCTACATTGTCAGAGTGCAAAGCAACTGCTTCCTTATGAGCAGCATTTTTACATCATGATGAAATAAACCTGTAACTTACACAATTTGCATGACCACACAGAAGCAGTGGCAGATTATTTTTCTGGCTTGTAAAAAATTTTAAAAAAGATGTTCTATTTCAGCAGTTTGAAGATGGAATGTAAAGTTTCTGCTGTTCTATGTATATAAAATATATTTATTGAATCATACATTCATGCTGATTCCAATAAAAAGAAAATAAAGATTTTTCTGAAATTCTCTTCATGGATTTTCAGTGCTAGAGGTTCCATGCTGTAGCCCACACTGCTGGTACATTCATGCTAACACAAAATTTCATTAAAATAAGGCAAAACCCCCAGTTTTATTGTTAAGCCTTTTATTCTGAAGAATAATCTCTCCCACCTGTGACCTCCTGAGCTCCACCCCACATAGGAATTTGTACAACAGCAGCAATATCAGCCTTGTAGCACTGAGAGCCACAGCATTCAGACTCCGCAAGGCCAACACCGTTCGCTCACACAGTGAACCTTCCTCTCACAGGATTGGAGATCAAGTCCAGGCAGCAAAAATGAGTTTTCCACACATGAGATCAAGAGGGACGTATCACATCTCTAGTCTGTATGAAACACCCTGAAGTTCCTCTGGCCTTTCACACAGCAACGACGGGTACTCAAACAGAAAGTTCTGTTTGCATTGTCTTTGCAATATCCTGGATTTTAAAAATCAGACACAAAGAAACAGCAGTACTCTCAATAGAGCCAAACTATGCCTTGAATTCTTACGCAAGCTCAAACAGGTTCTGGCAAGGAATTTAGCTGTCTGAGCCTAGGATCCATATAAAAAAAAGGGGTAATTCACACCTACTTTGTAGGACATGGCATTATTTATACATAAAGTTCTTTGGTAGATGAACTGACCTTGGTGCAGACACCCAAAATGACATTTCAGCATGTTAAAGGACTGCCACTCACACTGAATCTCAGAGATGGACACGATAAAGTATTTTTCCTTCCAGTCAGGTGCTTTGTCAAGTTTGAAATATCATCAGTGGAACAGCAGATCCCAGTTGGCTTGGCAAGTGGCATTTTGTGACAGAAAACAGAAGGGCAACATCCTGCCCTTCAAATCTATTCTGAGAACACACCATTACTGTAAAAATCTGCTGTCTTTAAGGAGTGATGGAGTTCGAAAGAATTTTACTCAGTTGTTTCATATCTCATAACCAGATAAGCTATTAATAAACCCCCTTGCCCCATCTTCCACACAACATGTAAACAAGATTATCAAGATTTTAGGTGAGCAGTTTTTCAAGTTACCAGCCAGGGGAAGAATGGTACTGCTGGGAAATGAAATAATCACAGAGATAATGACTTCCTGATAAAGCACACACAACTTTGGGAAACTGCTTATGCGCCATGTGCTCTTAGCCCCAGGCAGCAGTGTGTGGAGAAACAACACATTTTGTTCAAAAAATGACATGTCTCCAAAACATGCAGAATCAGCAGCTGCAGAGATCAACTCCCAACCTTCATATCCGCACCCAGAGCTCTCCTTTCCACCAAGGAAAGCAGATTCCCAGATCTAAAGGACATGCCTCTGCCACTGCTGAATAATGTCTCTCATTCACATTCAAGTCAGAGCTCACTGTTACCACACCGCATGTTAGCACGCAGGCTGTTTGCTACTCCAAGGGTAAGTCATCTTCGCAAAGCCCCACTTCCAACAGCATGCTCACCACCTCCACGCTTGCCTGTGTGTGGTTAGCGGTTAGCGTACGCCCAGGACACTACGGCTTCAGCTCTCAGCAAATTCTTCCTCTAAAAAAAAGGTAAACCTGTGAAGAGGGCCCTGCAGAGCAAGCGATCCCTGCCTGAAACCTCAGCTGCAGAACAAACACCTGCAGTGCTCAACACAAAAAAATTTCAGTTCATCTTTACAAAACAGCCCCATGCAAGTCAGGTGGTACTTAAAAGTACTCCTGGAGGAGTTTCAGCCTGCACAAGGGGAGAACTAAGCCTAGTTAACTGTGCAATGCCTTTAACCAAAGAAAACACAAAGGCAGCATGGCTTCCAGTTCTGGTTCAAGTGGTATGAAATACTACTGTAAATGAAACAGTCTTATTTCTGCTTGTCATACACTATGGAAGTCAGTAGAGGCCAGATCACATGAGTCATACATGAAACCCCCATGCTCTCAGAAGGGCAAACGGTTAAGGTATAAGGATCATGAAAGGTTGTTCTTGACACTGTTTGTGTGTCTTGCATAGGTGCCAAAGCAGCCTGTGACAGGTCTGACCAATTTTTCTCCGCTTCCCAATCTCCGCAGAGCGCCGAGACATCCAAGAGCACTTCAAACACCACATTGCTCTCGATTAAAGGAGAGGTGCTAACAGAGACGCACAGTCCTATTCATTTGAGACTTCCATGTGGCATTTTTGTTTTCAGAAAGATCACCTTGGTTATTAGAGGTTAACCTCCTTGTAGCTGTTCTAGCCCAGTGCAGCCAGCTGAGGCAAATCAAATCATGACTTCTTCATAGTCATCTTCACCATTATTGCATGCAAGGCCTTGAAGACCTTCGACAAGAGACACCAAGGTTTTAACAGCAGTCAATGCAGAAATTAGAAGGACTTGAGGCTACTAGAAAGTTTAAACAAGAAAGCCAACATGACAAAGTTTTAAAGCAGGTCTTTGCAGTAAACTTTGCTATTAGCTAGTCACAGAACCACCAAAACGCAAATAGTCACTCTGCTTTTTTTTTTTTCCAAGATGTTGTCAACATAACCAGCTTTTGAAAAGTATTTCTTAACAAGACATTCCAAGAAAATTTTATGTAAATATTTTATTTTGCCTGTCATCTTGGACGAGAACATGACTTTGTGGGTCTTTTATTATTTAACATATTGAGAGTATGATTCATATGAAAACAAGCATACACTTCACTTTATAGGCTTTGAAATTCTTCACTGACATTCCTCAGCTCTTTCTCAAGCCAGACAACGAGCCAGAACTGTCCAACTCCCACTACAGAAATGGTGTTTCAGGCTTTCGGGTGCTTTTCCAGATTTGGTTAAGAGCTACAAAAGCTTCCATTAATAGCACTTTGTTAAGTTGGAAGTGCAACCTCTTACTGCAGTTTTGGATTTAACATCAAGAACAGCAGAAACCCAACAAGTGAAAAGAAAAAATGTCAAAGAAAGACAGAGTTCAATGAAAGACTTCCATTGCACACCTTCACTTCATGGTCATTCCTGATACAGAAAATGCAGAAGGATTTTTCACTTTTTAGAAAAATACCAGTTACCACCACAAGAGGAAGGAGTATGTACTTCCAGTATGCTGGCTGTGAGAGCACATACCACAGCTATTGCTGTCACACTTAGCTCCCCTCTGATCCACCAAGATATTTCAGTCTTCAGGAACAGATCGTAAGCAAGTCCATCTGAGAAACATTCATAAGGAGGGAAGGGACAAATAACATGACACAACTCTGAAGATGAAGCTGAAATAAAACGGAAACCAAAACTCTGACATTTAGCATAACCAGGATCAACCATTAGGTTTGGCGCGTAAAAAGTAAAAGTGACTGTTCTGGAACAGGTAATACCTATTTGCCCTTTGAGCAAGAGCAGCTTTGCTCTAGCTTTAAAGCAAGCAAATGTCAAGAGATATATAGTGCATATGCACAACAGTTACGTTAATAAATCAAGAAAACAGAAATGATGAACCCTCACACATACAAGCAAACTTACTAAGCAGCTCTTTCACGTTACTAAGAGCTCTGAAGGTCTGGTGTAGACTCAAAACTCCCATTTTCATCCAGATGTTTAACACCACATACTACAGAATTAATGCTGCTTTGTGCAGCAAAATCTTACAAGATCTGACTGAAATGACCCAGTTTGGTATTTTAGTTTCAGTTTCATCTTCTTTCAGAGGCAATGGAGAACACTGAACGCCTTTCTTAATACCATGACAGACAGGTATCTTCTGTGCTTCTGACAAAAATGCCATCCATCCACTTCAGGTCTGGCAGAAGCAGGGGATGAAATTAATGCCTAAACTGCAAAAATAACTCTATTACATACAGTCGTTTGAACTGTAAGAGATGTCACAGAAGTACTTCTGCTTCAGTTCTACTTCTGTGACATTTATCATGGGGTTTGCCTGGCCTCAAATCAAAGTTATTAAATTCTACATCCAAAAAGTACTTGTTTTCAATTATTTCAATGCAGCCAAACTGATGAACAAGTGTTAAAAACTTCAGCTATAGCCACCTATACCTCGTAAACTTAGTGACTGAAGAAACTCTTTCCCTCGGAAAAACTCCAACATACTCTTGACTTGATAAAGCAAATCTAGACCTTTTTTATTTTTATTTTTTAAACAGTTTGCCAAGACTGGAATGAGAGATAAATAGAAGGCACAACAATTTTGCTTTTTTTATACAAATACAAACTAAACATGAAAAAAACTCCCTATTTCAATAAAAAATTTCACAAGTTCAGGAAAAGTGTTTTAAGAGTCAAGTTCTAGACATTTAAAATCTATCCCACAATCCAAAATTTCAAAGTGGTAAAACAGTAGTTCGAATTCCTTTCCTTGATCACGTATCAAAAGAAAAAAGATTCTATAGATACCCATTATTCCACTTTTACAGTGCCACGAAGAGAAAGGTGAATGTCAATTTTTCAAGTGGCAATATTTCCAGACCAGAGGATGTTTGTATGACCCTCAAAGGATAAATCAATAGTTTTGTTTTTCTGCCCTTGAAATTCTTGCCAAGTACTATGTTTTCCTACAGGCTCTTGAACGCATGCATGTGAAATATTATTCCACTGACTGAAATGCACCCAAATTCGGTAGAAAAGGGGAAGAAAAAAAGAAAAAGAAAAATAAAGAGACATTCCTTTAGGAAAGACCACTGGTACCAAAAAAAATCCAGTCCGTAAGTTTGAGGTGAACAAGAAAATTCAGTTCTTTTCTTTTTAAAATCCACTTTTCCTAAAAGGTTGTTCCACAAAGCTGGAATCTGGGACAAGGACTAGAAAAAAATAATCACAAAACCATAACACAAACAAAAAGGGGCCAAAATAGTATCAAACGTAGCAGTCTATAACAGGCTAGGGCCACATTCCAAGATACCCAAGGCTGAAATTCACAAATCTGCAGGAAAAAGGGTTTGCGCCACCATGTCAACATCCGTGATGCATTCACTGGCGTTGCCCGATCCCCCTTCCAGCTCCAAATCCTGGCTTCTGGGACATTCCTCCACGTGGAGGCCCTCGAATCCCACCTCCCAGCCCCCCACGAGTGCCTCCAGGTCCACGTGGTCTGTTATCTCTGCGGTCACCCTCCCTGGCAGCTCGTGTTTTCTTCTCCTCCACATTCAGGCGCACTTCTCCCCTGAACATGATGGGCTGCAACAAAAGCAGAAAAGGTATTTTCATTAATGACTCACCAGTAACGCTTCAATTGTATCTACAACTTTGTCTCATATCCTTTCCATGAAAGCAAATTTAAAGTGTTTTATTACTGGTTACTAGAAAATGGCACAGTCAAACTATGCATCCAGTCTTGTGCTTTACTGGAGAAGATACAGAAAATTATGTGAAAGAGTGGCACCGAAAAGCAATCTGGGGCTTAACATTGAACATTTTGACACCTTTTAGAAAAGGAACTGAACTATTAACAGTAACCTGCTTTCATTAATACATGGCAATTCAGTCTGCCACCATACAGAGTCGCAGTTCATTTTTCTTATGGCATGAAAAATGTCAGATCCCCTCTGCCACCTTGCTATACAGGCCAGTGAAATCTTTCACTTAGGTAAAGCTCAATTTTTTAGAATTGCAGTGACGAGCAGTTGCTTGATTGGGAAACCTCACTGAGGCAAGAACAGGAGAGAAGCAGGACTGCAACATCCCACAAACTTCATTGCAGACAAAAAGCTGAAGTCTGCAAGAATTCAAGAACTACAGGAATAAGGACTCATTTATTTCAAGTTATTCCTGCAGTTGCATAAAATGCAAGAAAATGAAGAACATGATCCACCATTGGCACAGGCACAATGCTTTCTCATCAAATGGAAAGATTAACCATCCACTTCTACTGAACTGACTATAGAAGTAGAACAGATCAAAGGATGAAGTACATTGCCCTCCTCCAGCCATCAGCTGTGCTGGACAAAAAGATCAAAGCATCATGTTACAGCCTTATTAGCAACACCAGCGTAAACTCCAATGTTTCACATCAAGCAGCAGACATCAGGTATAGCTTCATTGGCTAACAGTCTACCAAAGCCTTTTAAATTCATTTATAGCAAAGCCTATCCTGAAAAAAGTCCTGCTGTTTCAAGCACCGGGCCCATTTGCAAAACAATTCACACAGTGGATGCTACAAACAGAATTCCATGCTGTTCAAAGCAGGCTAAATGTGTTAAACTGCTTTACAGGACTTAGATCTATATTAAAAAAAAAAAAACCAACACCTTACTTCAGAAAACCATGCCCATACATTATAACTTAAGCATGTACATGGGCTTGCAGAAATATACTTCGAGTGCATCAACTTTGAAAGCTTATTACACATTCAAAGTCCAACTTGGAAGGCAGCATTCACTCTCTTCTCTGGCTCTGGTGACCGAGTGGCACAGTTGAACACGCCAAACGCCACCAGTCCCTCAGCTCAGTGTGCCTTTAGCATTCCCCAGACATGAAGTTGGGCACTGAGCTCCTAGCTACCTCTCCCACTGCAAGAGAACTCCTGAGTGAACACTGCCAGTTTCTGTAAATCTCAAACATGCAAGTTTTAAGTCACTGCTGAAGGTGTTCACATATTGCTTGCAGCTAAAAAACGGCTTAAGGACCCACTGTTACAGCTCTGCTTGTTCCCACATCAGTTCAGGCCAAAGTCAACAAGATTTATTCAATCAAATTTTAGCACTGGTTTCAAATCACCTGTTTTAGACTTTACCCTAAATCACACTGGTACTGCTCACCCCAGAACAGCAGGAAAGCACTTAAGGAAGCAACTCTGTCAGCATTCCAATCTGTAACCACTAGCTCCCTGCAAGAACTTCTAGGGCTGCTGGGCTTCATATGCACTAACTCATCAAGCATTGTCACAAATGCTGCTGGGATATCACAGCTAAAGGTGTCTAACCATGTGAAATATCCCCAACTTAGACCAAATCTGAAGACTTAGAAATCTGCACGCAAGCTACCTTTCAATTTAGGAACAGAAATATGCTGGCAATACTGCTGTAGAGTGAGGAAGTGAAGAAGAAAGGATGTCCCTAGGTTGTAAGCAAGCACAACTGCACAGCTGTTATGGTGCACCCAGATTCATCGCTTACCACCACACTGTACAGCCATGGGGTGCACGCTTCACTTCAGCAATCACTAACAGGCTAAGCAGGTACCTCCTGCCTTTCTTAGCAGAAATTCTTTTCAGTTTGCACACTAGTATAGATTTTTCCTTTCAACCTCTTTGACAACCAAGATTCTGCCTGTCCATAGGGTCAGACTCTCTCTACCTTACCTTCCTGAAAGCTTTTTACCTGCTTCTCACGTAGAGCTCAGCAACTTCCCATTGAAAAAAGGCTTTGTAATGAATAAATTCACATTCACCTAACTTGTTACAAGCTACTTCAATGACAAAAGATGCAATCTGTACAAATGCTGCACAAGTCTTGGTAGCAGGAGAGAAAGACATCCCACTTACTTTAAGATGCTTAAGAAAGGGGCAAAGGGATGAAGAAAGGGACCAAATAGAATCTTTTCTTGTTAGAGTAATCAGAAAAACATCGCCAGTTATTCACAGACCAAAAACCACTGACTAGATACTTATTTACCCTGCTGCTAAGGATCTTCTGAACTGGTTCAGGATCATCAAACACCACAAACCCAAAATTAGGGAGCTTTCCACCACTGTTGATACGGAGTTCAACAACATTGCCATAGCCTGCAAGAGAAAAGCCAAGTTCTTGGGTCATACATTAGAATGCTCTGTTGACCACGCTTGTGGCTCCAACCCCCAAGCCCCAGGAGTAGAGCAAAGCAACTAACTTACTTTGGAAAAAGTCTTTAAGTTCAGATTTATCCACATCATGAGGAAGGTTCCCAACAAATAACTGATGACTGTCCGGGTATCTCACAATCCGTCTAGTTTCCACATCGCCTTGTTCACCCTCACGAACTTGAATGGAAAAGTAAAATTTGTTTAAGAATGCCCGGTCCCCACAAAAAATAATTAAAAAAAAAAAAGGCAAGCCGCAGTCAGAATTAGCACATTATGAGTCAGAATTCACACTATGTATCCATTCATATATGTAAAAGGTAAGCATTATACCCTAACAAGTTTGTAACTGTTTGGTTTGTATCACCTGACTGAAGCTAAACATGCAAGTAGAAACCTAGATACTTCAACAAAATGCTAGCGAAATTCAGCTCTAAAGCTTGCCGGATATTCAGGCCAAGATAATCTAAAATAATCATATCCACAAAAGTAGAAATCATTGACTTACTAACCAAGATAATAGGATTTTTTAAAGGTTTAATCATCATATTGCAGAAAACAGTTTACTCTTTGTTGCTTCTCTTACTTGGTCTAGGACCCCTCTGTGGTGGGATGCTTGTTCGCTGCTCTCTCACTCGCTGATCCCTCTGAGGTCTCTGAGGTGGGGTCTGAGATTCAGGCTTTGCCTCAGGGCGGGGCTGTATAAATTCAAAAAAAAGTTAGGAGGCAAGAATCAAACATAACAGTAGAGTTCAGCTTTTGAGAGCTCACTATCAAGTTGTTGATAAAGTAACTTGGAAATAAAGGGAAAAAAATTCATAGTTCTTTCTACCTGTGACGAAAATGCATGTTAGTTCATGTGGGCAAATGTCACTTGATTAAGAATTTCAAAGTCATCCCATTCACAGTTGTATACAATAAAGTACCTGCCCAAAGTGCAGTTGCAGTTACGCAGCTGGATTGTATTGCACAAACTCATTCATGGCAAAACCTCATTCATGGACAATGGAAAAAAAAATTAGAGAAGTCGTCTCTTTTGTTAAGAGGGTGCAATCGTTTTACATAGCAGTTACATTCAGCACTTGCATGAACATTCTCTGGTTTTCCTCCACGAGAAACAACTTTTTCAACCCAAAAGCCAAGGAATAAAATTTTTATGAAGTCCATCATGAAACACTGAATATGAAAGTCTTTGGAGTCTGAAAATTCAGATAGCAAGCAAGCAGATTTCACTGTATTTTGCCCCACCTCAGTTTAGTGTCAGTCAATTTAACAGCTAAACTTCTCTAGGTGCTCGATTCCTACCTGCGAGACTGGTACTTTCACAACATGAGGTGGTATTCCTGATACTGGAACAGCTCCACTGGGAGGGAGGTTCTTACTGGTTACTGATGCCCAGGAAAACGTCTAAAAAAAAAAATTGTAACTCAACTCCACACACTTTTATTCTTCTGAAACATTCCTGATTGTACCATTAACAGACACAAGACAATAGTAACAAATTACAATGTGTACTTGAAATTCTGGATCCAGCCACTAAGTGTTTACCCACAATTTCCTTCAAATCTTTTCAATTCAAAAGACAGCATAACGACCATGGAGTCACAACTCTACCCTATTTCTAAAGTTCTACATAGAGTTGAAATAGGACACAGCAGTGGCCTAAGACCAAGGATCACACCAAGGTTAACCAAAGTACTGGTTTCCTGAACACTCATTTGCCCACTTTTGCCTCCCTTAACACTGAAGAGTGACAAAAATCCCCAGGCAGAAGTCACATTTCACCCATTTTCCCAATTCAGCATGTTGATTGCAGTCTGTTCAGAATTCCAGCAGCTTTGCTTATAAATGAAGAATCTGAGCCTGGCTGCTGCCACAGTTCCCACACCTACCAAATATACAAAGCCTTACCTTAACTCTGGATATATTAACCGATTAGTTACCAGCTAGAATTTCAACTACCTGTTATTGTATAGTAACTAATGGGAAGGATGCCAGCTGGTGATGAGAAGAGCCATTTGGGCAAGGGGGGAAATTACAAAGCATTTAAACACTTCTAATTCCAGATATTTTTCCTCTTGCCATAGAGAGGATCATGCTCTGTAAAACAACAGGAGTGTAGAACATACGGATGAAACCACCACATCATAGAAAAGAATAATCCACTGTCATTACCCTGGAGTCCTCTTGCACTGCAGGAGCTGGATCAGCCGGAGCTGGGGAAGGACTCTTTTCCGCAGTCTCTTCTGGAGCCGACTCCTCTAATACAGGCTCAGATTTTTCTTCCTGCGCCTCTGCTTCAGGTTCCTGTTCAGGTTCTGGCTCCGGCTCAGGTTCTGCCTCTGCAGCTGTCTCTTCCAAGTGTTCCTCAATGTCATTGCTATTAGCACCACAAAAAGAAAAAGAGGTGGTATTGTATCTGATTCTATTACTGGGTCATAAGAAATGCTATTTGTCCAATACAGAAGTTGGGCACATCACACTGAAGAAGAAGAACACAGCAAGCCTGTCTAAATAAGGCCACGCTGCACAAGCATGTGAGTTTCACATTGTTACACTATAGAGCAGAAAAGCATTACATCTACTGAAAATTCCAAGTCTCTGCATTCACCCTAACAGCACTTTGGTTTCAGCTGTCCAATAAACAGAAATCTTTTGACTGTCAAAGAGGAAAATCCTAAGTAGCAATGCATTTGTTTGACCTGTTCTACAAGCAGTCCGTATTGCACAGTATCTGACTTCATCTAAGATATTATTACCTGACAGTCTGCTCATAATAAGCACCAGTATCATCAGGAACAGCCTCAGGTGTCTGCTGTCGTTCCTCAGGTTCTTCCCCTTCCTCCTCTGATTCTAAATGAAGTTAGAAGAGAAAAAAACCACACCACACATGTATTTAGTACTTGGTTCAAAGCACAGCATCTTCCACAACATGCGGGTGAATTCTCTGCTGAAAAGCACAGAGGAAGCACTATCATGATGCAACAGACATCTCCTTATACTTCTGCAATCACTCTGGCTACTCACTTTTGACCAAGCTCAAAAAACATGTTCCAAACACTTCAGAGCAGTAGATTTATAGCCTACAAATCTGACGGCAACTGCTAAAATAAGCCTTACAATTCTTTTAATAGAAAAAGAATACACAAAAAAAATAAAAATTATCTGCATGTCAGAACTCCTTGCTGCAGTGCAAAGAAAAAAAACCTGCAAGAACATAAAGCTTAATGCTGATCTGCCTTCTCCAGCAAGAACATTTCCTCTGGTCTGGGAAGGGAGTGTTAATACAGACCCAGAAACAAATACCAAAAATTCCTGCTACTTACCCTCTGGAGGCTCGGTGTCAGAGTCACCAAAAACCTCATCTTGGTAGCGGAAGATATCATTGTGGACATAAAACTTGTTTGCAACAGAACCCTACAAGCAAATCAAAGGGAGGAACCGATTTAATTTCTTCAATTGCAGCAATGTAAAAACTGAAATAATGAGAAAACAAGAACAGATTAGGTAAATCATCCTTCCCACACAAGATTAAACCAAACTTTCCTCCTTCAGCGAAATGTGTGTTATTCAGAGGAAAAAACAGAAGATGCATTGTACTAGCAAGTCAAGTATGCATAGAACAATGGGAAACAATCATATTAGTTCTTTTAATTCCAATAGCTCACAACACTGAAAAAGGAGGAGTGAGAACTTCCTGGGGTCTAAAGTATCCAAGTCAAACTGAAAAATAAAGTGATCTTGCAATCCTCCTTTTTTGCACTACAATTTTCAGTTATGTGAACTGTTCTGTTCAAAAGAGGTTTCTTTCAAAAAGCCACCTCAAATTCTAAGTCAGCGCTTCATACAACAAAAAAGTCTAGAACTCATGTCAACAAATGGCAAGAAGCCATTTGAGTTCTTTTCAGTAAGAGGACCAGTGCTAGGAAGGCAAATAAAGATAAAACAACTTTAAGATTCATAAGAAAAAAAAATGTGCCCTGCACATACCTAGTAGCCAAAAGTTAGGATATTTAAAACTGTAATTATGATAGTCAAGATTAATACATGACCATATAAAAGTAGTGTAATTTCCTGAGGAATTTGTACAACATTAGCGCTGAATTTTCTGGCAAACTACCTTCCCAGTCTAACCCTTCAGATTCCAACACTGAACCAGACAGGCCTCATGAATACTGACATATAAGCAGCACTTTAATAACCCTAGCACTCAGCACAGCATACCTCAGGTGCAAGTACAAATGTTTGCATGAATCTGCGCACAGGCTGCATGTTATTGGAGAGCTCTCCCATCACCTGGACTACAACACCGTCATTGAGAGTAGCATGGGCATCCACATGACGAATCTTTGTGTGGCAATCCTTGAAGTTTAATGACAGCACCTTCTTGTGGATATCCTGTGAAAGAACAGTGCACAGATTACACTGCAGAATCCATTTCTGCTAAGGTAGTTTTCAAATAAAGAAAAAACATAAAACACTATTTCAGAATATACTCCCTAACTCTGGAGAGAAAGCTGGGCAGCATGCTCTTTAAGTTTGCTTAGTAAGCAATTTTACATCATGAACTTTAATAAAGCAAGCATATTTTTCCTAACTATTGTTGTTTACAGTTAGACAGTTTCATCTCTTCTTTTTTTGACAGAAAGCACTTGGACAAAGGGGGATGAATCACGATTAGATCTGTCTCTTCTCAACCAGAGGTGAAAAAAGAAGGAAAGAACAGTAAGGTTTAAGTACTTACAGATTGCCCATAGACTGCATCAGCTGGTTTTCCATTGGAATCCAAGCCACCATGGACATAGGAAGAGTTCTTTCCATAGAACCTGTTGGAAAGATGTATTTTAACACTAAGCTTTGTTACGTAATAACATTGAGCCTCTACATTAAAGTGCACTATGAATAAAATACTCTCAAGCAAGTCTTCTCTCTGAACTATCGAAATACAGCCATACAATTCCACAATCCTGTTAGTGATTTCAGAGTAGAGGGTTTTGATAGAAAAGAGAAATGCAAAGGTCTCCTGTGTAAGCTGTAGCATTCAGATATGTCAGACAGCCAAGCACTAACAGTCAATACCAGAGTCTCATAGGAGGCAGATAATCTAACCTCATTCTCTCTCTTCTGTACAAGGTCCCTAAAGCAACACAGTACCCTGAACACCCAGGATGCTGAAGGCTTCCCTCCAAGTTCTGGTTTAAAGATTGAGCAAGGAGCAACAGTACTTTTTTGTTCATCTACAGTAAAGAAAGTACTGCAAGTAAATCTTCCATTTTATAACTGAGGGATTACAGGCTAAATCATCATAAACCATCATGGGACTGCATTCTACCAGCAGATAGAAGATTAGAGCTGAATTCCACTGTAAACTTTCCTCTGTACCAAATGGACGAGGTCAGCTGTCCACCTAAGTGCAAAAATACTCCGAATAAGTGTTCCTGAGTTTGGAAGAAGGAAGGTTTCAGAAATGGCTTGTCTAGCTAAACAAAGCACAGCAAAATAGTGTATCTTCAAAAATGAGCTTAGTTGTAGAAATGTAGGATACCTGTCAAATCAAACAGGACCAATTTGTTTGGATAACAGATTGTAGTTTGCTGCACATTCATAATTTCCTCTGATTTTCCTTTCAGAAAGAGCTGCTGGTATGACTTAAACATACCAATATACAAGCATACACCATTTTCAATGTTTCTCCCCTATTCAGGGGGAACTATATCAAGACAAACTACAAAAATGCTTCACTAAGTAACATTTATCCAACTTCCATTTATATTAATTACAACTACAAGTAGCAAGCAACACACTTTTGGTTTAATTTTTTCCTTTTTTTTTTTTTTTGCTTAGAATACATATATAGCAGCATTTCAGTAACAACCAGAACACAGATACTTAAAGAATTCCTGTAATCTTTATTATCCATGTTTTAAACCCAGCTGATCAAAACTGAAAGCAAACTGTATCAGGATCTGTCTTGAGTAAATCAGATTTTATATCTCCAAATTCAGCAAACCAAGACACAGCAATAAGCCTATTTACCAATTTTAACATATAAATTAAGAAATACACACAGAAACACAGATCATGAAGTGAAGCAGAGCTTTACCTGTGCAAGTAGTCAGGTGCTTGGTTCAGCAGAGTATAGTACTGCCTCACGAATTCCCGCCCGACCAGCAGGGGACTTGGCTTCTCCATCACCATTTCTTTGGTCAACTGAAAACTACGGAAAAATCAAAAGCTTCATAAAACATGAGCATTTCACATTGCCATTCACATACACACAGCATAATCACAGTGGAAAGCACACAACAAAACTCATTAGCAGTTTTGCCAGAGTAAACAGTTCAACCGATGTGTTTTCAGAGTCTGTCTTTGGTGCTGAGGAGAAGACCTTTAGGTACCAAACCACTGGTGGGAGAGGCTGCATGGCCAAGGGAGATCACCTCATAACACGCCAGCATTTAATCATCCTTCATACCCTCAGTAAAAAGCAGGTAGCTAGCAAGTACAGTTCTTCAAGAGGATTTGCTATGTGGCTATCATTTGCAGTCGATCCAAGTTCTACTTACCTCACTTGACTTCACAATCAGAATTAAAAGTCAGATGTTCCAAGGCAAAGCCTATGCTAGTGTATTAGGGGCATTTTCAAAAGGTCAGAACAAGTCCAATCTATTTTTATCAGCAGCACAGCGCTCCTTGCTTGTGACTGACAAACACTGTAGAGGAATATCATATTATATTAAAATTACTATGCTACAAACAAATGCATGCTGCTCTTCCCTTGCTTCCACTAAACTTACCAAGTCACCTCTCACTTAAATCCAGAAGACCAGCCAAATGAACTTACCACTCATACCTAGGCCCAGGGACAAATCAACCTAGGTACTTTCCACCTAATTTCCATGGATTTGTAAGTCACAAAAAGAAAGTCTTTGCAGGTAGGTTATACAATGTGTATTTTCAGTCCAGATCAGTCAAAACCAAAGCAGATTCCTATGTTTCTTTGCTTTCAAATACTCACACACTGTTCAAACTCATACAAAAAAGATCCAAACCAGTAGGGATAAACACTCATACCAGAGCATGTTCTTGCTACATGATACAGAAATAAGAGTAGATTTTCTGCTTCATACTCAGTTATACCAATAGGTAGGAGAATGGGTGCTTAGCAGACAGTTTTGCTGTTGATGTATCACAGACTATGTATGATAACTAGTTTTCCTGCAACTATTCAGGCCCCATAGTGCTGACAGTAAAGAGCTAATGAAAGTACTATCTGCAGTGAGTCAAGCAGATGGTCACCAAAAGGGCATCAAAAGACCACATGTAGCAGCTGAAAACTTTCTCCCCATTACTGACGCCCAATCCCTTCCCCTACACATCACTTTCCTAAACATATGGTATTTAAATTCAATATGCACATACTTCAGGTGTGTCGTGCAAATCAAACCAATACACTACTAACTTGGATCCTCTAAAAAGCAAATTTGGGAGTCATCATTTACTTATCTGCTTTTATTTAAGACTGCACAACTATAAATAGCTCCAAGAAGTGGCAGCATCATCAAAAAAAAAAAAAAAGGAAGTAAAAATAATTAGTCCTCTAGCACAGACTAATCCAGATGGAGTCTGCAAAGTTCAGGCCTAGGCAGTTACATTAGGACAAGCTTTCTCTTGTCACTGTTCATAACAGCATCCTGTATCCTAGGTGAACAGAGTTGCCCACAACTATCATCTGAGCAGAGTAAGAGGGAAAGAAAAACAGATTGCAGCCCATATACTTGTACTAAGCCTTGTTCCAATTCATCCAAGGATCTTGTTTGACACTTTCATTACATTTGCTGAATTTCAGAGAAGCAGTCTTTTAAATGCCAAGAGCTGACAACAGACTAGAGCTTCAAGAGACAGAGGTGACCTACCACATTAGTGTTATGACAATGACAGTTTCAAAAGCACACTGTATACAGGCCAGCAAAGGAAGCTACAGCCACACTGCTGGATGTACCAGAAATGCAAACCAGAAGCTTCAAACCCCAAGGAGAATAACATACAAAAAAAGACAACATGGGAGCTGGTATTTTGGATAAAGCTAAGTCTAAATCAACCAGGCAAACTCCTTGTGTCTCAAATTGTGGTCTAACAACACTAATGAAAAGACACGAGGCAATGTTTAACCACACTGGCAAAACACGCAGATAACATATTTGAGGATGTGATAACACCTAAACTCCCAGCAATGGTCAGCATGCACTGTATCCAGCTTAGATGGAGATAGAACACACAAGTTTCCACCCTGGGAGGTAAGCAGTTTAAGGTTTGAAACAAAAGACATAACTATAACGCTATCACTATGACAACAATAATTGCTAGTTTTGCATACATCAATGTGTTTTGCTCTGCTTTTATCACAACTACACACATACACTTTTTTCACTTTTTAAGTTTAAAAATAAAATAAATGCAAAGTTTACCCACTGAAGTTTTTTAAACACACTTTTTGTAAGTTTAAACACTGGGGAGAAAGCTCTGACAGGCTCGAGGATGCATACACAGAATGCCTTCTCTTTCAGTAGGAAGTGTATCATCACCACACAAGGCAATGTTATTTACATGATAACCTGCAGAAAGGATAAGACCAAACATGATCTTGAACTGAAAAAGGCTCCTCAATACATTCAGAAGCTTCCAGTTGTTTGAAGATATTTTCAAGAGTTAACTGTGCAGAAAGAAGGTGATAGCCCCATGGTTGGCTCTGGCCCACAGGAACTGCTCAGAGCCTGCAGACCACTTTCATTTTAGGAAGTTCCCAGTATCTGCGGTTTTGAAGGAGGCTTTGAATTGTAAGCATAACGTATTACAGATACCAATGTCTAAGGCCCAGCACAGTCTGAAGTGACAAAAACCTCAAAGATAAAAACATGTTTGCCTTCTAGTGCATGTGAAATTAGATCCCCACAAAATATTATCAAACAATAAGAAAAAACACCACCACAGGTAAAGTAAGGCCAGATTGTGGGTACCACTACCCATTTCTTCATTTAACTTTGTTTCCTGCCAAGCACTCATGAAGCTCTATCACTACAGGGGGCATGACGACCCTAAAGCAGTGGGACTAGAAATGGCAGACAGACAAGACCTGCGCTTTTAGATCTGGTCAGCTTAACTGACAACACAACACCTAATTCCTCCACATCAGTGAAAAAACTTGCACCCGTTCTATGAGTTTACAGTTAGAAAGCCAGTCTGACCACATCCCCAGGATCGCTGTTTGGAGTAAGACAAAAGCTCTATGTAAAAGAGCATACACAGGTTGCTTGTTCATTTTTTTTTAGGGGGGAATGTGTGTAGGAAGGGTGGGGAAGGTGCAGAGGGTGCATTTAATTTCTTTGTAAAGACTAGTTTCCCCTGGAATTCAAGCTTATTCCTACAGATGTCAAAAGGCAGGTTTCCTACTCAATTCTGTTAAGTGCTGAATCATGCTCTTTTGAGAAATTTTTTCAATTGCTTCTAGAATATGGATGTACAAAGCTTGACATCCTCTTATAACAGTAAACTGTTATCTGTAGCACTCAAATCTCAACAGCTCATGTACCAAAAGCTCTTTCAAATTTCTCTTCTTCAGCAAGAGGCCTCACCTGTATTAACCCACTAGCACACGGGATCAATGCTGTTCTGAGCCATCCCAATGCCGTACTGAAGACACACTGAAAGTAAAGTGGCTTGTGCTGATTGTGGCTGTCACATTTACATGCTAAAAAACCCCACTAAAATCAAAGGACTTCCCTACTGCTAAGGGTGAAAAAAAAAAAATCTATCAGAACTAACTTTCAAAATGGAAAGAAGAACAGGAGAACACCCAGTTTTCATTAAGCGGATTTGAAAATATATGGGAAAAACCTTTACATGACCTGATCACAGGACAACAATCTGGTTTTACTCCTCCTGCACCTGCTGCTACACTGCCAGTTGCCATCTGTTCTTGTTCTCCAGCCAGCACAACCTGAATGACAGGAGCCAAGCATCTCCAAAGAGATCATTTCCTCCCTACCACTCATGAGCAATTCACTACTCCACTATTCCTTAAGAATAACTGCAAATATTCTACACTGCATTACTACTGCATAGAGCATAATAGAACCAAATGCTTGAATGTCACTACAGTACTCCTGATAGAAGCTTATCCACATATTTTCCTGTCAATCGTGTTAATGATGAAAAGGTAAAAATTGACAGGAAAAGCTGAAAAATCAGATAACTGAAGATTCATTCAAACATGCATTCGTATTACTCCATATAGGTAAAACAAATTGGATAATTCAAATTATAACAAATACACTGAGCAATTCTGTAACATAACTGAGCCCTTTTCTTAAGCCAAGAGACTTACAGGAGGACAAATACCTCCTCTACAGCGGTTATCACCTGGCTGATGGAAAATTCCGCCATCTGTTACGATGCTCCTACTTGGCAGAAAATCAATGCCAGGCACTGAATTTCTACAGTACGCTTACATAAATTAGAGCCATTTATGTAAATTCTGTATTAGTAAATTCAGATTTAGGTCCACAGAAATCATTAGCATATTAGTGTTCAGAAAAATACTCAAAGAACACCTAACAGCTAGCACTGGTTAGTATTTTCTCAAGCTGCTACACAGGGAAGTGAACTAACCATTGCTGTCTCAATTTTTTTTTAATTTTATTTCTAAAGCAGACAAGGAGTTTAGTCTGAATCTTTTTCTACTAGACTTCCTACACAAATAAACCCCTCTCTTTAGTGTACATCAGGCAATGTTCAGGCTCTCAGGACAACCAGTGACTGCAGAACACACTTAGCTTGATGTAACAAGCCAGAGGACCAGACTCCACGGAAATAAAAAACGTGGAAGTCAGAAAATCCCAAACTTCACTTCCTAAAGTGTGTGGCAATTTCAAACATCTCCTGTCAAGAAAAATGTCAGTACTAACTAAAATACAAGTTAAAATTTACACTGAAGCATATTCTAAACAGGCCACAGTTTGTTTTTAACATCATCCTTAGGCCTTTGTTCTCTGCCATCTTCATTTCCATATTTCTGACTTGCATTTCAATACAAGAAAGTCTCAAAAAATCCAAAGTTACTACAATGCATTATAGTTCTGTTTGACTGGAATATTACACAGCAAATACAGGAAAAAACCCCACAGCAGTTCACACTCTCTCTTTTGGCTATTTGTGTGCTACAAGGTGACTCCTTTGGTACTACATTCCTGAGCATCTCTACAAATTGATAGTTTACAGGATACCAAATACATCATGCCTCCATCCTTTTAATTACAGGTTTAACTAACTAAGGTATTCTCACAGAGCTGTTACACTGTTTCCAACAACCTAATCAGCTTCTATGAAATATAATTCACATCTTTCATTTCTACAACTACACAAAAGCAATTCTGACAGTACAACTGATGTGTTACCCACATGAAGATATTTTTCCCCTCTAAACCAGAAAGTCCAACTTTTGATACCAAAATTACAGAGTATAGCTGTATCAATTAAGTCCTTAAAATAAAAAGACTTTATGAAAACTTAAGAAACACCGAGAGAATCTCACATGGAAAAGAGGTGTCCGTATCTAAGCACATCGCACTACAAAGCTGGCAGACAACAAGTTTGCTAGATATTAGATGTCTGGTCAATAGTTAATAGGATTGCGTAATTAAGTGTCATTTAGGATTTTTCCAAGTTGCTTAGCAACAGGTGAGCATGTTCAAATCCACAAACCATTTATCTATATGGAGTAACCAGCAGTAGCAGCAGTTACTACTGCTGCTTTGGAGAAGAAAAAAAAAAGGTCAGTACAAATAAAATCATGAAGAAAACTCCTAATATGTCTCCAAAGGCATGATACAGATTAAAAGTTAAACAACAGAAGCAAAACAATTCCAGTTAATTCCAACTCTCCATACATTTTACATGACTAACATCTGCTAGTGCTGCTAACTAAAAAAAAAAAGTAGCCCCTGTGTGAAGTATGATACAAAATATTAGAGTGAACAACAAAACCCAAACAAACTAAACTTGCATCACTAGGCAAATTCCAGAGCCCATGTCAGCTGGGGAATTTATGGCATTATACCAGCTTGCTCAAGTAGGAAGAATAATGTAAACCTCTTGAAAGAAATGCATATTTAAAACACTACAAGATATCAGATACACCAAGATCTGAGATACCCTTCTCATTTTAAGACAGCTTTAAACAGAGGAGAACAAAAAGAGACCCAGTTGTTGACCCCAAGCCTAAATTACAAAGTGCTGAAAAAGCACCTCAAATTGACAGGCAACACAGGTCTCAGAACACTGATCTTTGAAAACCAGGTCTCATTACTTGCCTCCCACCGGATGCAGAAGCAGACAATGTCACTGGGAACAGTGTTACAGCAATGCAGCCTGTATTTTATGCAGCAGTCATTACAGACAGTTCACCTTTTCTGTATTTTGACAGATTGGGAAGGAAATTGTCTGAAATAAGATATCTTAAAGGCAGCACTATTCCACAAGAGGCAAGACACTCATAATTCAGAGCCTGAAAGCTAAGTGATGGGATAGCTTATTCAATGAATGATGAAATATTTGAAAATAAAATTGGAACAGGTTGTGAGGTTACCTGCACTCAACTTTTACTAGTATCTCCTGGAAACATTAAGACAGTCCACATGAAACATGCATTCACTAGGAACTTCCAGAAGCAGGTACTCCGCAGCCAAGATCAGAGCAGTGTGAAGTGCTAGACATATGCAGACAAAGGAGCCTTTATTAATAATCTTCAAAACCAACACCTAATAAAACATGGATCTGGATCCTCAAACTTACCGCAGCTGTTTCTCCACTCACTACAGCGACTAGTGTCTACTGTGTGACAACCACGCAACCTACAGAGACAGGCAGTGGGGTACTCAAGATGTTCCAAGGAGCTGGATCCTACAAAAAATAATCACAGCGCAACTGGAACACTGCATCCTTGGGCAAACAGTTTTCTCTGTACTTAATTATCCTGAAGCTGGGGAAAGGCAGAGCAACACCTGAACTCCTTTCTGAAGCTTCGAGACATATTGATGAGGAACACTATAGAGAAGCTAGACATTACACCAACATATCAATAAGAAAAAAACAAATTAGAAGCTTAACTATTTTCTAATCAAAGTATCCAAGGAATCAATCCAAATTTAAGTACAAGAAAATAGCTTTCATTACAAGATTAAAAAAATAATTCAGAATTACATTCAACACTGCTCGTGCTAGTACTGAAAAACCCCTCTGCTTGCCAGTGGCAGATGGGAAGCCTTACTCAGCAGCAATGCATGGCCCTTCAAACACTGCAAGAATACAAATAAACAAACCATGAATTGCTGCAGAAGAGCTGTCATTCTAGAAGTCTGCCTGTGTTTTTGCTAACAAACCTAAGTGTGATCCACGAGTTGATGGATATCACAGTCTGTCAGTTTGTAGACAAAATTCAGTGCTTCTTGTATTGCTCAGCTCTGTCAAGCTAGAGAGAGACGAATTGAAGATCCCTACAGCTGTTATTCAGAATCTAAAAGAACAGTGACCATTTCAGAGAAATTTAATTTGTAGCTCAAAAGCAGAAACCAAATGCAAAGATTACTACCTAAACCATAAGTTAAGCTAGTTGAGACCAGTGCCTATGCCTGTACAGTAAGGAGTGTTCATGTGGGGAAAGCAAAAAATACTAGATATTGTTCCTGCAGTTAGGAGCATAAAGGTCCACCTACCGCCCAAAATCAAGCAGCAAATAAGGTCCTGTTTAAAAGGGGAGAAAAAAAGAATCTGATATAGAAGAATCTTAAAAATTTGGGATTAAAGGTAAGTGATATCACAAGAATTTCTCACCAAGTTGTTCTTCTTGGATTCTCCCCTTGAAACACTTAGCCCTCCCTAAGTGCTGGGTCTATTTTGGTGCGCGTTTAGGGTTTTTAATTTTCTTCTTCCTTTTTAAAGCAGTCTCTACTGGCTTCCAGTTTTCTACTTTGTATCACACATTCATCACTTCTACTCAGCAACACAAACACTAGCCATCCAAAGAGAGGGAGGATAGCATTTCCACAAAAGCAGCATAAGCATTTGCATCCTTGCTTAGACTTAGCAGCAAGGTACAGGTTTTATTGTAAGTTAATGTTCGTAACAGCTGCCCTATGCCCACAATCCAGCAAGGGTCACCTTTCAGTAGCCAAACAGCTGGAGTTCCCCTTTAGGCTGCAGCTAAGGTATTTAGCATTACTTTTTAGAGAGTTCTGCTGTACTGTGTCACAGGAGAAAAATACTCAAACTTAGAAGATACATATCCAAGTTACTTCTTATGTTACAAACATAAGAGTTTCACATGCAGTTCATTACTTACTTTTGTTTCAATAATGTACACTATAGATTTATGATGGGGAAGTGAAATGCTTGTCTTCTCAGACATCTCAACATGGCTTTGCATCTCTCGACAAGTCACTAGAAGTTTCCTACTCATTACACAAAGGAGATACAGAGTAAGCAAGGTGGAAGCTCTAGAACTAAACACACAAATTTAAGTACCCATTACTTGAGCTTTATTGCCTTAAACTAAAAAATACCAAAACACTAAATTAGACATCTTAATCTCTTGTAATTCTAGATGCCCAAAAGGCAAGAGAGCCCTGGACCTATAGCTACTCTGCTAAATTCCTCATATGCCAGGACTCTGCCATGAAAGACAGACTTGCAGTCTCAGAAGCACAACCTGAAGCTAAATCACTATATGGGGATTTTTCATGAGACAGCTTCACCTGCAGTAGGTCTTGCCATACAGGTCAGTCAATATTTTTATTTTTAAAGCACATATAGACAATTTGATCATCTTCCAACAACAGCTGCCCCCAAGATGGTCACAATAGTCTGTACATACACAAACTCCTATGTGCACTTCCAGAAGTACAGTTCTCAACAGCTGAGAAGTTGTAACCAGGTATGCTAGGTAATGATGGATAGGTAAACAGCTACAAAATGAATAGAATGTGCCCTATCCCCTCTCCTTTTTATACTAAAACAGTTCAGGGAGCTGCTCCAGTTTGATAGAGAAAAGCTGGAAATAATCTTGCCACTGAAAAAAAGTTAAGCAAGGCTGATGGAGATGGACTTGCTGTAACATTAGGCTAAGATGATCTGCTCTGAGCCTAACTAGTAGTAACACTTCATCTCATCACAAAAAGATAGCTATATTGCATTTAGCATTACAGAAAAAAAAGGCCCTTGTAATTTGACAGAAGTCCAAAATGAACTCTTCTTGAAAATCTGAGTTCTCTCAAAACTCAAAGCCTTGAGAATTCACAGAAATATTCCTACACTCTTTTTTAATATTCCTAAATTAGATTCTCCTAAATGGGCTTTTTCCCACACCTTGGTGAAGGACTCTCTCATTTCTAACTGGACCTATTCCAACCTCATTTACCTACAATTAGAAGTAATGTTTTTCTGTAAAATTACATTTTAACCATGCAAATTCCACACTAAAGGGTGGTAGGATAAGTGCTGGTCCAAATGGTTTGTTTACTCATTTTTAAATGAAAAATAACAATCAGCTTTATGCCTATACTGCTCTTCAGACTGCTTCATTATAAAGTAGCTACTTAAATCCTATGATTTTGCCATTACAACAGGTTTTGTTTTGACATCCAAGAGCTGCTCCAACGACTCGATGAAGTTGGCAGCATGTCCAGTCTTCTCTTAGGTCTGAAATTTTTCCATTTGGCTCCACTGCAGCTTCTTAATGTAAAAAGCAAAAGTTACTCATAAGCAGTCAGAAGAGGCAGATTAGAACACCTAGCTACATAGACATTACACTGAAATTCAAGATCATTCCCACTCAGACTAAAATCCCCAGGATTAAAATTTAACAAAATATTTTCTGCATGCCAAGCAGCAGTTCCTGTAAAAAGACTCAACTCTTTCACCTCTACCCATTGTAGCCACTCAAGACTCCGAATTTTCATTTATAGCCTGGATCCCAGTACCAAGGGCTGATCTGTCATGGCTTTGTTACATTGTTACTTAAAAACAAAATAGAAAGTCAGCCTAATAGCAATCATAAGCCCAAAGAGAAAACAGTACAGGGCAATGCAGAAGAAAGCAGAAAATGGCCACCAGCATTTTAGAATGCAGTATTTCACATTTGCCTCAGCAAGGAATCAGGTTCATAGCATTAGTTGCACATAACTGACAGCTCATAATCTTCTAGCCCTTAAAGTAGTACTCCATCAGCTATGTCTTTCTGGAAGAGGTCCAGACCTAATATTGCAAAACTAGGACCTAAGACAAGTATAATATTCACTGCCTGCAAAGTTTTAGTGATTATTTTTGAGTAGCTGAAGATCAGACTTTTTTCCTTTTTTTTTTAATTACTCAATGAGGTAGCAGGAGATTATCAAGTCTATTAGCAGTTTCAGCAAGAAGTTAATAATTACTTCAACTCTGGAGATTTTATATAGGCACCTGTAAAAAAGTATCCAGTCCTGTACACAGAACTATGGTTTTCAGTTTGTTTATTTCAAGCACAGCAGACCACAGCCAGCCTAACAACCAGCACCACCCCGCTACAGCCCTGCTCCACTGCCATTTCCTCTTTGATTCTTCACTCATCATATTAGTCAAAAAAGTTCAAGTACAACGAGGTCCAAGTTCTAATGTTTTCTAACTCAAACAGGCCATTTATGCTAATCTTACGAGGGCTCTCTCAACAGGCACTACTGTTATGAACATCAATATATTCTTATAGTAACACCATCTTTGCTTTTACTTTCATTAAAAAGAGTTCCTCTGTATATATTCACCTTGCAATTTGAAAGGCGAAAAACACTAGCTTTCTGAAACAAAGAACTTGCTCATTCATCAGGTGCATAAATGTTTCACGCTTAAAATTAAAATATTCAAACTTAAGAGTATCAGTTTTGTTGAACTCTTATTGCTGCTGTTGTGCCAGCAGCAAAATGAACAGTAGAGCAGTGGTCTTATAATCACAGTACAAACAACCCTTATTGTGTATTTTTGTTCCTTCTTAGACTGCAAATGCAAAGAATACCTACAAAAGGATCCTGATGTTTACACTTCGCCATCATACACAAAGGAAATCTTGTCCACCAAGTCTCCTACCTTAACTTTAATTGTGTTTTCTGGCCTTCAACTGAAGGAGTTCACACTTAGAAGAATACATCATCACAAAAAAGGGAGGTTGCCTAATTCATACGAGTCAAGAACTAGAGACCACTAGTTAGCATCTGATGGTTACATCATTTTAAAAAAATTTTAAGAGAAGATTTACACTTAAAAATAAGATACACAATTACAAAGGTTCCAATGTTGATTTGATTCTAACACATTTTGTACAATGACATTCGCTACCAAGTTTTAACACTTGGCACTTTAACACTCGGGCAAACTACTCTGTGGAACATGTGATGCTACCAAAAAAGTTGGGAGGTCATCATCATGAAGCTGCTCTGTGACTATTAGGATACAAGACCTTAAGCACACAAATACTTACAGCTAACCTTCACTTTAGCTATATGTTCCAACCACTAAGCTTTTTTTTGGTTTTTGTTTGTTTGGGTTTTGTTGGGGTTTTTTTGTTTGTTTGTTTTTTTGTGTTTAAAGCTAGGCTCACAACTTCACAACATCTTTACTGACAGAGATACCTCAGGAAAAGGTGAGCTCAGTTCACAGGATGTGAACATCCTACCACCAGTATCACAGAACTACCTCTTTAGCAAAATTATTCTTTACAGAAAGGGAATAAGAGAAGTTTCACTTGGTCAAAGGAAAGATTCCAGAAAAGGTTTGAAATGCAGTTTTTGTCTGTCAGCTTCTGCACTCCCTTCTCTTTACAACATCAATCTAAAAAGTCTTGTTAACTAAAAACAATCCAACATGCACACACCACGTTTGATTTATGGCACCTGGAAGCATTAGCTTTCAGAGCTTGATAGCAGTGCCCACATTTCCTAAAGCTGTCACTCCTGGCTGTGAGAGCACAGGCCAGACAAAAATAGTATCCACTGGAAACATGGCGGCTTGCTGCAAACACTGCTTTCAGCCAATTGTGAAAACAAAAAAAAAAAAAAAAAAAAAAATCACATTTCCTCTGTAAAGAATACTTACTCTATGCATGCAAACCTTAACATAAAAGGTCACCGGGTAAGCCTGTTAAGAATTAATAACACATTAGTACATCCAGATCAATAATTAAAATATGTATGGCATCCTTTTCTTTATTTTTCCTCCAGCAAGTTTATCTACGGCCTTACAAGAGGCTAGAAAGTCTTCATACAAGCACTGCTTTGCATTTAAATCTTGGCTTGATCTCGGATCCAGCCAAGGTCATGCGGTAAATCAGGGTAAGATGCATGCTCTCCTTGTGCTCGAACTGTAACTCCCTTCATCTATAAAGTCAGAGTAAGGGAGACATCTACGATCTAATACACTGGTAGGATAACCTCGCTGTTTAAGCACTCAAGAGTTACTCCCTCTATCTACAACTATTGCAAGGGGCTATCTTAGCTACACGCCAGGCTTTGGCTCGTCTCATACCTAACGTCCAGCTCCCAAAAAAACAACAAAAAAAAAACCGGATAAAACCCACCAGAGTCTGTAAAGCCGAGAACAAAGCTCTACACTTCCACTCATACAATGAAGGCCCGTGAACAGCCACCCCCCACACACACCCCGCAAATAACGCTCCCTCCCCAGTATCCGCTGCCCCAACAACACCGTTGGACCCCAGCCCGCCTCGGAAGCCTCTGAGGCCGCCGCGGGACCAGGAGGTTCCTCCCGCCTGCGGGCCCCGCTCCAGAGCCCCACAAGGGGCTGCGAAAGCCCGTCCCCGGGCTCGGACGGGAGAGCGCTCGTCACAGAGCGCCGCCGGCTCCGGGAGGGCCGCGCACGCGGGACCCGGGCAGCGGGAGCCGCCTCGGCAGCGGGAACGCGGGGGCGCAACGGCAGCCCCCTCCGCCCCCTCCCCCCACAGACCGAGGCCTACCGGGGCGAGGGGGGGGGAAGGGAGGGCCGCCTCAGGCAAGGCCCGGTGCGTGCGGCCCGCAGCCGTCCCCGGGAGAACGTGACCACACCAGTGGCTCCCGCCCGCTCCCCCTGCGGCCGCGGGCCCTCCCCCTCACCTGCGGGCGGAGCGGGACAAGAGCGGGAGGCGTCGCTTCAACACAGGCCTGCCCGGCGGACGAGAGGCTCCTCACGCAACGGCGTGCTCTGCCGCCGGCTAGATATATCCGGTGCGCAGCCTACCCCAGCGGGAGACGGCTCAGCCAATCAGAGAACGGCGCCTGCCTTCGCTCGGATGCTAGTTGGTCCGCAGCGGGAAAAGCAGCGGGCGGAGAGCTGAGGGGCAGCTCAGCCTACCAACCATGCGGCCTGGCTCCGCGGGACAGTGAGAGTGACCGACAGTAGGCAGAACCAATGGGCGGTGGCGCTCCCGCTGCCGGGGTGGGACTAGACCTGATGGAGTTCTCTTTAGCCAATAGGACGACGGTACCCGCGCTACCAGGAGCGAAGGGCGGGCAGGCCTGACGCCGTAGTGTGGTTGAGCCGCACGGCAGCGCCCTTGAGAAGGTGCTGGTAAACCCCGTTATAGATCGGGGCGGTGCCCTCTGTGCGGCGCAGAGCGCGGCGGCCAATGGGAGAGCGCGGCGGGTCCTGACGGACAGGCCACCTCCAGCGTTCTTAAAGGGACAGGCAGCCCGCCACGAGGGGCGGTGTTCCGCGCCCAGCACCACCCCCTGCTGGAGGGAAGGGGATGGTGCCCAACATGGCGGCGGCGTGGCCTGGCGGGCCATGCTGCTACCTCCCCAAACACGGGGCAGCTAATCTCCAGCCCCCCACGGCGGGGGCTGCAGGCCCGAAACAGTGAACAGGCCGTGGGCTTCCCCTTGATGGCGGCGCCTCCTCCAGCCTGTCACAGCCTCACGTGCTGTGAGGTGCTCGCCAAGCGTGAGGCCGAGACAGCCACAGTCCTGGCAGAATTGACCAACTGACCTGAGAGATATCACCGGTGTGGGTGGATAAAAAGAGCTTTTCACATGACAGGGCTCCCGTGCAGACTGCAGCTGAGGCCAGCTCCACCTCCACCAGGAACAAGCCCAGCTGCTCAAGCAAGGTGGAAGATGGTGGTCACCATCTCCAGGCTAGATAAACGGGCTGGCCTCCCCTGCCCATCCCCGGGACACTCGTGAGGCAGCTTTTCCTTCACAACTTCTGAGCAAAGCAGACAGATGGATGATCTGCCCCAGAGGAAAGACAAGCCAAGCAAGAACATTTTCTAACGCACCTTGCAATGCCCAAGTGGTCCTGCAAAGGAGGAGAAAGGCTTTGAGGGTCACAGATCCTTCCTCACCAGCAGGTGCTGGTGTAGAATGCCTGAGGAGAGTGGGGTGGGGGGGCAGGACTCAGACAGTCGGCTTGAGCCAGCCAGCTCCCGGAAGACTTTCCATTTGTTTGTGTCACGTCCCATCCCAAATGTATGACACGAAGCAGTCAGAGATGTATATCACTCTATAAAAGTGACTTCCTTCCCCACCACCATATCCCTGCACGCTGCCTAAACCCCCCTGGCTATGCCTTGCAGCTAGAGATACAGTCAGTGGACTGGCATGGGGCCACGCTCAGCATTAATATCCTTCCCCCTACACACCCCAGCTATTTATAGACTAAGACACATTGCAATCTGCCAGTTCATAAATCAGTAGCACAGACTTTTGCAAAGTTTAACATGAGACCAGTGACCCAGCACTAGAGCCATCCAAAATAAACTCTGCCAGGGGACCCCAGGCACCTCTCTCCGGAGCAACAGAGGGATGGGTAATGCCTCTTTTATAAAAAGATCGCTACAACAAAAGGGCGCTATGGGCATTAAAACGAATGGCCTTGCTCCACCCATGCAACAGAAGGAAAGGCATTTGCATCATAGAATCATAGAATCGTTTGGGTTGGAAGGGACCTTCAAAGGCCATCTAGACCAGCCCCCTGCAGTGAGCAGGGACCAACACAACTAGAGCATCAGAGAATAGGACATTAGTCCAAAGGATAAGGAGATGCAAGTGAAACATCAGACTCACTTGTTACTCCAAAAGCACTCTGGAGATAAAAGAGAATGTCCAGTAACAGGATCCGTAAACGTATCTAGAACAAGGAGAATTGCTTTTAATGTTGTTTACAGCCACCCAGCATCAATTCTCTTATCTCTGCCCTAAAACTTAGCCAGGGCCATGTCAGAGACAAGACACTAGGAACCTTGAAGATGTGTCCCATCTTAGGCAGAGCAGTGTCATCAGCCTAGCTAGAATGCTGCAGGATGTGAAACCATTCTGCTTAGTGTTCATGGCAGGGGCTCAGCCTCTTCAGCATCAGCTCAGTGCGAGAGGAAGGGTTAGCCAAGGCCAGCCGACATCCCAGGACGCAGCTCTAGTTGATGTGATAGCAAATAACCAGAAATACCCCAGTTATTTTTCCTGCTACGGGTTAGGCTTCTTAACAGAAAGATGCTGAAGCCCAGCATGTGGTGAGGAAATACCACCCCCCCAACCAGCTCTGCCAGCTTTTTACCACCAACAACACAACAAACCACCTCAAAGCAGACACACAAACGTCTTCAGGGACCACCATCCTTCCTCTCATCCTACTCTGAAGTAGAGACACCTCCCCCCAAACCTCCCTCATTCAATAATCTAGTCTACCAGAGCTCTCCTAAGCCAGTAAATCTCAAAAACCTCAAAAACAAGAGAGAAACAAGGTTTCTGAAGCAGCCCAGCCAACCCTCAAGCCTCGTGCCCCATCTTTATGAGCCTTCCCACTTTCCACTGCCACTTTGCGCTGATCCTCAGCCTGGCACGGGCAGGTGCTGGCAGCAGTTGGGGATCCACACCGGGTACAAACCCTCCACCACTTTCTCCTTAACCATTTCTGGCACCTCACGCCTTACAATGGCCTCAGCCCTCCTCCCACCTCTGGCTTCATCCTCACCCAGAGGCACAGGTCCAGCCGCAGCCTCGCCGCATCTCCTCGCGAGGACTGGCGGCATTTTAGTATCAGAAGAATGGGAAGAGAAACACGACCGTGAGAAGTGGGGCCGCACTTCAGTGAAAAAATCCTCCTAAGAATTAAACCGCCATTCCCAAAAGGCTACTAAAAGCAGTTTGGCCAGCGTGAAGAACAGGCCAAAGAGTGTCTGAACACCCGCATCCCACGGCTGACGCCAATTCATGTCAGTGCAAACAGAAGCCACCGGCTCCCAAACGCCTGGTGTGCTGAAACCTCCCCTGTGCAGCCACCTCAGGCCTCGCTGCCCTGCCCGGGCTCACCCCGGTGAGCCCACGGGTGGCTTTGCAAAACCCGAAACCCCGTCTTGGCTGGAGCTGCGGGGTTAGAGATGAAGGCGGCCGGCGTGGTTCCGCCCGTGCGAGGTTACCGAGAGGGGCCGTGGTCCGCCCCGCCGCTGCCCCGGTGTGCGGGAAGGGGCAGGCCCGGTTCCCCGGGGCTGGCGCCGGTGCGGGGCCGCCGGGCTCTTCGCGGCCCCGGGGGCGCTGTGCGGGGCCGGCGCTCAAGGCCCGGCCTCGGCGCTCAGGAGCCGGGCTCGTCCCGCCCCTTCCGCGCCGCGCCGAGAGCCGGGAGCCGCCGCCGCCACGCTCCGCCATGCCGGTGGGTGCCGGGCCCGTGGGTGCAGGGCCGGGGGGAGGCGGGCGGGGGCGGCCCATCGCGGCCATCGAGCGGCCCCGGACAGCGCCTGGGCCCGGCTGCGTCGGGCATCGGGGCAGGCTGGGGGCCGGGAGAGGCCTGTGTGGGGCCGGGGGAGGCGGTGGGGCAGGGAGGGCGCTGCCCGTACCGGGAGCAGCCGGCGGGGTCCCCCAGCCAGCGGGGCTTGGGTGCACAGGACAGCCCGGGGCGGGGGACCCTGCGCTGGGAGCCCTCCTGCCCCATCCCGCGGCCCCTTCCCGCACACCAGCCCCCAGAGCATGTGGGGCATTTGTGAAATAAAAATCAGAAAAATGATAACTACTCTGGGAAATCCTACGGGCAACAAGCCGTTCCCAAACTCCAGGGTGAACTGGGTGGGATGGGGGGGCAAAGGTGGTTCTGAACAAAAAGCAATAATCGGCTGCAAGTAACAAACAAACAAACAAATAAATAAATAACCAAACAGCTTTACTTTTCTTTTTTAAGGAAAGTAAAAAGCATGTGCAAGAAAAGGAAATTAGGATCCATCTGGTGCTAAAGGTTGAACGCAATGCTTAGTGTTACAGGCAAGCACATTATGTTGACCCGGTATCTCTCGCAAGTAATAAAGATAACACTGAGGCCCCAGTGGAGGGGTGGGATGAAAACAACAGCACTAATGTTCCTTAATTTTTGGTTTTGTTGCTATTTTTATGAGTGTGTTATGTTGAGGACTAGAGGCTTTGTCGACGCACGAAGAATAGGGTGGGCAAGCACCAAAAACCTTGCAGACTAAGTCAGGACAGAGGGTATCTGGAGGCAGGAGACTTGCTTCTCCTGGACTCCCGCCGGCAAGTGGAGGGAGTCCAGCAGAGTCCATCCACCCGCGCTGACGGTGGTCCTGCTCTGAGCAGGGGCCAGACAGTCCCCAAAGGCCCCTGGGGTTACGCTGTGAGGGACAGCACAAGGGCACCGTAGGGAGCAGCACTAAGAGCTCTCGGTTTTGCTGAGGATCCCGTAGTGGCATGTGTGGACCTTTTGGTTGGGCAGGATTTAAACCCACCTCTCCAAGGAAAAATTGTGGAGGATGAGTGCTCATGGTGCGTTGCCAGCTGCACCTTCCCTGACTCCTCATCTGCCTCTTTTCAGAAACACGAGTTCTTTGTGGACATGACCTGTGAAGGCTGCTCTAATGCAGTCACCCGCGTCCTGCACAGGCTGGGAGGTGAGTCAGTGCTGGGTGTGTGACAACCAGCTCGCTGAAGCAATGCCAGCTCTGGGGCAGGACGTCACTGCCCTGGAGTCCTTTGTCTTGTGAGGGTAATGTTGTGGGTGAAAGCTGAAAGCAGCTGGTTGGAAACCTCTGTTCCCCGCTCTGGTCCTAGCCTACCGCTTAGTCAGCAACGAGTCGCTGGTTGTTAGCAGGACTCTTGTGACCCTTGGAGAAATGTCAAGAGAGAGAGGAGCTGCCATGGCTGCAAGTGTCTCTGACTCAGCAGGGCCTCATCCTGAACCCACTGGGAACGACACTTAGACCCCGCTCAGGCTGCCAGAAGGAAGGGAGGTGGATGTCTTGCCGGGCGGTGTTCCCAAGGAGGCCGTGGGTATCTGTGGTGCTTCCCTAGATGTGTCATCAGCAGTCACAGTGAAGAGCTGCTGAGCAGAGCATTGGGTGGTTGCCTACATAGCCTGTTTTTAATACCGCCTGGAAAATTCTAACCCATGCCTCCTTTACGCTGGCATTATCAAGACAGAAGGATCTAGCCTGCACTCACCAGTTGTGAGGACCTGTCATCCTGCTCCTCTGTCCTCACCGCATGAGAAGAGCTTTCAGTCACCAAGGTGAAGGTCTTGCAACTTCTTCCACACCCCATGATCAGGCCGTGGTGATCCTTCTTCTGTGTGTGGTTGTCAGCACCTCCATCACTGTTCAACATACTGGCCAATATCAGCCTCATGTGATGATGTGGCAGAGCTCTCAAAGCTGATACATACCTAGGAGTTTTCTGAAAATATGTGGCTGGATAGACACTTTATGTCCAGTTCCTTTCACTGGGCTGAGAGTGGCTCACCCTTATTAGCTACTACTGGGAAATCCACATGGGAAATGCCTTTTTCCTCCTGCTGTTAACTGGTATCACCACTGAGGAAACCTGTCCTGACCCTGTCCTAACCTCTACACTAACTCTCTCATTAGTCCCTATCCATGCTAAACCACAGCACAGGCTGAGCTAGTTGGAGATTATAGTGGTTGGTTTAAACCCAACTCATTCTGGTTATTGCATGAGTGATTGTGTTGATCCAAGGTGGTGTGAGCAGACAAAAGCAGTTGAGAAGCTGTGGTGCCTGGTGCAGATCTATAGATCTGGCTTACTTCATACCACTGCTGTCAGGACACCGATTTGGTTGTGCTGGCTGGTGGTGGCATCAGGGTTTGCTGGCAGGAGGCACACATAAATTTGTCTGGTGGCCTTGGGAGCACAAATGTGTGAAGGTGAACTTTCCAATGTGCTCACACCATTTGGCTGCTTCTAGCTGTGCCAAATTATTTCCCTTTCCTTTGTAGGTGTCCAGTTTGATATTGACCTGCCCAACAAGAAGGTGTGCATTGACTCGGAGCACAACGTTGACACCCTATTGGAAACCCTAAAGAAGACTGGAAAGAACGCTTCCTACCTTGGGAAGAAGTCTGTGCAGTAGCCTTGCCTGGTGTGAGGTGGCTAGGTATATACCAGGTGTATGAAATGCTGAAGAGAGAGATCTGAGCTTTTTCCAGCTCTCCCAGTGAAACAGGCTGCTTCCTGGGAAGCACAAAGTAGGAAAGACCTGCAGGTCCAGCTTCAGTAAACCCTTCATATTGGTGAAGCAGCAGGACCACGTACGGCCAGCACTGTTTCCATGTGGGACCCCTTAGCTACTCTGCAAAGCCTGTGTGACCCCAGCCATGGCTGTAGTGGAGAGGTAGAACACAGTCCGTGTGCTATTCCCAGGTGAACCTAGAGTTGCCAGAGCATATCATGCATGAAAATAAGTCCCAAAGACATTCACCAGCTGACCAGAGAGTGTGGTGGCCCCTAATAATACCAGGGAGGGCGATGGGACACAAAGGCCCCTGTGAGTACGTCGATGCAGAGGGTTGGTTGTTGGCACAAGAACCTCCAACATCTGATTCTGCTGATATCACTGTTAATCCACTAGAGGACGGAAAAAGAGCAGCACCCTCATGGACCCTCATGTTGGGTTTCAGAGTAGCTCCTGATGCACAGTACCTGGCCAACAGGACATCTGTCCCAAAGATAACCTGATTGTTGCAGCCTGTCAATTTTCCTAGAGTCACAGCACTATGAGAACATGTACAGAACTCTTTCCTGACTGTGAAATGTTTTTGCAGACAGGGTTCATTTTCAGTGGAAAAGAATGAAGTGGGAGGAGGGGTCTGCCCCCTCACTGCATATACTGGTTTTTAGTGTCCAAGATTGTGTCTCTTAAGAGCTTGTTTCTGTCAGTGGAGCATTCTAATCCAGTTACATTGTTTTAAAATGGTCTAGTTTGATCATCACAAATACCCAGCACAAATGCACTGAAGCCAGTTCATGCTGATTTAATTTCAGTCAGTAAATTAAATTAGAGATTTGCACTAGCAGAAATTATACGGATACAAGAAAGAGTTGAGCTGATACCGGTGTGTGCATGTGCAATAGATCTGCATTGTTTTAATAGACTTAACAGATCTAAAATCTGCAATTTGTATCATTTGAGCAAGCTCCCAATACTTCTTAGAAATTGTTTAAAATCATAGCTTTAATCAAATAACATTGCTGTTTAAAACAGAGAGAGTAACATGCTCTGAACTGATTAGTGCCTCAAATAGTTTTCAGCTCATAGTATTGACTGCAAGAGCTGTTTTCAACTTGCAGGGACTTGTGGACTGTGTCTCAGCTGCCTGCAAAGTTAACCATCACAGCAAAGCCAGGCTCAAATAACGTGGATGTGTCCCTTTTTTCCCTGGCCCTGTGATCTCACCACTTTCCTTATATTACATCTAGGCAGCTAGGGAGTCAGCTCAGCTGGCTGACCTGGCGGAACGTTTCTCTTGACGCTTTTGTTTTCCTATTGGATTTTAACTCAAGCTATTTGACTTACCCAAGGATCATATGATCCAAAACAAAGGAGGCGGGTGGTTGGACTGCCCTGGCTAGTAGTTTCCTGCTAGAACACTTCAGCTGTCATTGGAAAAAACACTAAATTTAAGTTTTACAGCACATTTCCCTCCATAGGGAATATTTTTAGAGGTTCACCTATAAAAGGAGTGAGGGAAGTTGCAAATCACTGGCACAGAGCTCAGGTGGATGGCGTTTCTTTGGCTTGTGACCGGCAGAGGGCATCTTTGAATAACGTTGTATCCTCTGTGCCTTGGTATTTTTAACATCTATTTCTTTATTTATTTATTTTGCAGGAACTCAAACATGACTTCAGCAAAAAGATGGCTTAACTGTTTGCATATCTCCCAGCTTGCTCTGTCATTTGACCTTTACTACTCTGCCAGCTGTTGGAAAGCAGGGGGCTGGCAGGAAGAGACAGCTGTATCTTGGGCTTTAAAAGTGGAGAGATGTAGAGAAGGAGGTTATATGCTGTTTCTAGTCCCACAGTAAATCAAGGTGCTGCTTCTATCTTTCAGTGCTTGTCTATGTGTCTTGTGTGTCTTTGTACTGCTTTAAGTGGTTTTTCTGTAAAAGAGATGGCTCTAAGGGACGGGAAACTACCCATTACATGCAAGACGGGTCTCCCAGGAAATTGCTGACTGCAACCTCTGCCTGAGGGACACGTCTCAGGAGAACTGAGCTTGAACGTCACTTAAATGCAGGGAATCTGTGTCTTGGCAGTTGTCTTTCCATCGCAAAACAGATGAACTTTCCATTTGGGATGCAAGTGCTGGGAAGAAGGGACTCTTACAGCCCCTGTAAGTCAAGGATAAGCAAGTGTCCTTTAAAACTAGATGAGGCCATGATTTACTGGACCTCAGCAACATGATTGAGCTCAAAGGCCAATGAAATTGCAAGCAGGAACAGGGAACATGGACTCAGCATAGGTTTAGTACAGTGCTTTTTAGGGCACTGCATGACCATAAAAATGTGAGAAATCACTCCGGATCAGTCCCCCTAGCAAATGTTCCTCTTGCCCCCTTCCCTGCCCACCTATAAAATTTAAACCAAATAGGTAATAGCATTGTAGGGCCCTGATGCTGGGCAGGATCCCCAGGTGCTACATGCACCCACAGACAGAGGAGAACCCCTGTGCTGATGAGAAATGCAGAAGGGATGGAGGAAGGAATGTGGGATTCTCTCCAAGGTCTCTTATTTCTCAGGTCAGTGACGAGTATTACAGGCTATACTGTTGATTTGCCCAACCCCCGTACATTCAGTTCAGGTTTCAGCCCAATGAAAGGATTGCGTGTGTCGGTCCCAGTCTGCTGTCTGTCTCTTGTTTCACCTGGGAGATGCCTTCCATGCCTACCAGTTACATGTGACCTGTGACTACAGAAAGGAAAGCCAGCTAAAGTTTGAAGGAAAAGGTTACTCTAAGAGATTTTTCACACTTGTAAATTGAGATTACTTTTGACATTGTTGCAATTTATTCTTTCCTAGAGAGGTTTAATACCTCGAAGTCCTTCTTTACCTTGATCTTAATTGCTGTAGATGCACTTGCAGGAGCTGGAGACACTTCAAGGAATGTGTTGCATACACCTAATTACTTTTTAATTTAAGGGAAGCTAAAGGATAAAAGTCTAACATCACTGCATTGTTTTCTTGCTTTAAAATCTCCAAGTGGTAGGAAGTTTCCAGAGCCAAGGCCCAGAACCACAACCTATTTCTGCCTTGTGCCTGTGCACTCACATGCACGGCAAGACACCTCCGGGGTCCCAGGCGAGTGAGTGAATCTCTTTCCCTGGCCCCCCACCCTTGCTGGTCTGAGCATCTGCCAATGTCAGTTGTTATTTATTGCTTTCAGCTTCCTCCCGAGCATGGCCAGTGCATCCACCAGCAGCTGGTTGCCCAGTGGCTCTGCTCTGGGGGCAGTGGGCTGGAGGGAGGACGTGTGCTGTGGGTTTGGCGTGGAGCTGGATGGCACATGGTGGCACAGCTGGCCTCGCAGCCAGTAGTCCTTGTGGTGCTTGCTCTCTACCAAATTGGCAGGTGGGACCAGCAATGTTGTGCCCACAGAGAAAAACTCCCAGTCTGTCTTGCTGTAAACCAGGCTGCTCGTCCTTGATGTCTGGGCTGCAGCTTATGCTGACCACACTCCCCCGGCTGCTCTGCTCTCCTCTCCCTGCTCTGCTGAACCCTGTTTTGGTTAAAGCCCGCTTATCTCTGAGCCAGACACAGAAAGGTTCCTACCTGCAGCCAGCCAGGAGGTTCGCGCAGATACCTGAAGTTTCAGCACCCATCTGCAGTGTTGCAGCCTCCCAGACCTCCCTTCCACCATTCAGCATGGATGGAAGGGCTGGACATTGCCATGAGGTCTTGCCTTCTGCAAAAAAATGACATTGCAGCTTTGGGTGGAACTTGGCTGCAGTGATGAGCTGTGGTCACCCCATGCTGGCTGCAGAGTGTGGTGGGAATACACGCCGTCCAGAGGAGAGAGGAGCCACCCTTCACAGAGCCTGGCCAGAGCTGGTCTCCAGCCACCGGAGCAGTGATGCGGACCCTTCTCCTCCTGGTCCCTGCCCTGGGCTTTAAGAAATGTCTCTAACTGTCCCTCACAGCAAGCAATCATTGCATTAGGGTGCCGTGCTCCATGCTGCCATTAGTTCCTAGTGCCAACCTTGTGTCATTTACAGCCCCTACAATTTCCCTGTGGGCACAGCACAGCAAGGACTGGCCACAGACACTTTCCTGAGGTACCCCTGCCACTTAATTTCCTATAGAGATTGTGTATGCAGTGTTTGTGGGCTTTCATACCTAATGGCTCATGGCATTTGACGTGCTGCTCCTCACTCAGTGTCCCAGAGCAGAGGGGACAGAGGGGTGACATGTCTGCATAGGCCACTTCTGGTGCCATACGCTGAGGATGCTGATGAGAATGAGCAGCTGGGAAAGCACCGAGGGCTCCTGTGAGCCCAGCTTCAGCCTTCTTTCAGTGGCCTCAGTGCTCAGACCCTCCCATTGCATCCCTCTTCCTCACCCCCACCCTGTGGAGTAGGGAAGGGAGCTGCGAGGGTTCCTCCCCGAGCCGAGGGGAGTGAAGCGCTGTGATGGTTGCTAACCCCAGCACTCCAGGCACATTCAGTGAAAATACCAAAGAACCAGGATGGTGCCTGTTAGAGCAGGGCTGGAGGATGGTGCCCAAGCTGCTGCTTGTTTTCTCCACCAAAAGCCCAGCAGGACAGCACTGCATGTGCTCCCCCACCAACCTCACAGGCTTATCGGGGAACAGGATGTTTCAACCAGACCAATCTGCCAGAGGCTCTCTTTCTGCCTGCTTTCCTTTCCTCGGGATAAGACAAGGTGTTTGGGGAAGACGAACTGCTGGTCCTGCCTCCAGGACAGCCAGAGCAGGAGGCTCTGCCCCAGTGCTCCTGAAGCAGTGGCTCTCCAGGAGCACAGGGTCCCTCACAAAAGGCCACCTCTCCCACCAACACGCAGCCAGAGCTGAGTAATGACACCCCGTGACAGCCCTTGCTTTGGTGTGTGGCCTGGGTTTGGGCTCATTACAGCTGGGCTGAGGAGTTAAGGAAGGATGGTCAAGTCAATACAGCAGCAGACCTGCAGAGTGGCTCTCTGAGATGCTTATGGAAGAGCTTTGGGAGAAAAAACTACTCCTTAATAGTGTCTAAAAGAATAAGACAGCACCTCAGCAGCATCTCTTTGCTCCACCACTGCCCAACTTCAAGACCTTCAAAATCTTCAGTCATCAGGTTGGCCTGAAATTGGCCCCCAGGTTGAACATCATGGAGAGAGAGAGACCCCAACAAGCCTGCAGAGAAAATGTGATCACAATAATTTCCACAGGAAACAAATGCCAGACACTGAGGCCATGAGGCCATTTTCAGACAAGGAAATGCTCAGTTTGCAATGCAAACAGGAAAGGGTGGCACTTGGAAAAAGAGCTTTCCTGTACCCCAGACACCCTGACACTGCAGGACATACCAGTGACCTGCTGGAAGAGGGACATGTCGGCCCTGCCAGCTGCAGGATGAGGTGGCTGGTGAGATGCAATTCCCTGCATTGCCACCCATGAAAAAGTCCTCCCAGCAGTGGGATTTCACCTCTGGTTTCTTCACGAGGTTCTCAACCCAGCTCCAGCTGAACTGTGAGCACCCATGAACTGCCTCTAACTGCAGCACCAGTAAGAACTGGGCAAACCCAGAGGGCCCAGCTTTAAAAGTTCTTTCATTTCTCTGCCTCAAAATGATCTTTGCCTTTCCCCCCTGTCGTGTTTCCAATAGAAGGCATTTGCTTTTCTCACCTACCTCATCGCTTTTGCAGCATTGACCTTCTTGTAGTGCTGTGTGTCTGGGTGTTGTTTTTCACCCAGTGTTATGTTTCCCCGCTTTTTAAACCAAAATCTGATTTCAGTGGAAAAGTCTACAGCCTCCGAAGCCCAGTCCTTTATCCACAAATGAAAAAGCTGCCTTGGTTATCCCAGAGCCACGTTAAGCACCACTGGCTTTTCGCTGCTTTCTAATTACAAGATGACAAGCAGGGGATGATTTTAGCCAAAGGAGCAGTTGTACTCAGTTGAACCACCCAGTAAATGAGAGAATTTCTAAAATACCACTGCAGGCTGCAGAAAGCAGAGAAGGGATGGGAGATCCCCCTTGGTGCCTGCAAATGGTGATCCCTGATTGCTTGGAGAGGTAAATTGTGAAATTTCAGGGTGGGAATGAAGGGTTCAGTTTGCAACAATCTCAGGAATTCCACAGGCGTGTGGTGTCTGGGTGTTAAGACTGTTAACACAGGGGATTCATTACCAAAAGATGGAGATTTTCTAGTCTTATTCTGCTTTTAAATGTTTGCTGTAAGAAACAATCTGCCTTAGGCTTCCACCATCGCTTGCCTGCCTGCTCCCAGCCCAGGCACAGCAGCAGCAGAGCTGAAGATGAGCAGCCTGATGTGTGACTTACTGGCAGGATCGTAGCCCCAAGCTCTTGGGGACAAGGCTCCCATCTGCAATGTTGCCCTGACCAGCTGTTCTTTGAGCTACAGCCATACAGCCGGACCTGGAGGTCTCCATTGCACTGGGCTGGGCGTCACGAGCATCACCCTAAGTGCTTGTACATCTCTGCTGATGGAGGCCAAGCGTGGTGAAACAGGTGGATAACATGGTCCCTTGGAGGGACTCAAGCTCTCAAGCCGGCTGGAAAAAGCTTGGTGGTCACTCTGAAATAAATTGCTGGTCTTACATCTTTTCAATAAGGTCCACAAAGACCCAATCTTCGTTGTTGTTGGGTTGAGGCCACCCTGTAACGTGTGATGTGCCGAGCTGTCCCGATGATTGCTGCGCTGACGTACAGAACAACCCCAAAGGCTCTTGCTGGTTCCCACTACCCTGTTGATACACAGAGATTCCCTGTGGGACCACCACAGGCATCTTTCCACATTGCATTTTCCAAAACAGCAAAACACACGGGGACCTGACAGACTCCCCCTCCAACACTGTGGCAGCATAAACAGAAAAAAAAAATATAAAACCAAACAAAAACCAAACTTAATAAAGGACTTCAAGACCAGGAAGTGTGCACACGTGTGCTAGCCAGAGCACAAATATTTTCTTTTGGAGCTGCTTTCTCCAAGGGTTCAGCAAGGTGATCAAGGCTGGATTACAGAGCGAGGGTAGCAAACAGTTCCCAGCCTCTCCGGAAGGCAGCAGCCACAGGGCACTGCTGTTCTGCATCCTCCAGCCTCTGGCTTTAGCCTCCCACAGTATATACTGAAGCTATTCAACCATTTGGCTAAAAGCACATGGGGAGGGAGGGAAAACAAAGTCAAACGAGAGGGAGAAAGGCAGCTTTTGTGCTGGCTCTGTTTGCAAAAGACAGCCCGAGCCCCTTTTGGACTGAGGTTTAATTTACTGGACTCTGGAGAGCCGAGGTTCACAGCCCCACAGCTGCTGCAGGCGGTGGCATTTTGGGGCAGTGATGGAGAGCAGATACAGAGGCAGATCTCATGCGTGAGGAGCTCGCTCAGAGGCACTGTGGGATACACAAGACACGATGCAAGGTCCCTGGCTGCTCTGGGGAGAGCAGATCTGCTCTGCGACTGTTCTACTACATGGACCTGTCCCAAGTCACCTGGAAGGGACAAGGGAAACTGGTCTGTGCAGGCAGGAGCCTTCAGCCTGGCCCTTCCTGCTATTGTCCCTCTGCTCATCATGCCTGTTCCTGAGCACCTCCCTGAAGACTGCTGGGTGCTATGGAGCTGGGTTCAAGTTTCCTCCTCACCAGTCCAGGCCAGTGGGTTGCTGTACTCTCACTGAGGCAGGACATAGCCAGAAGCAAGATGCTGCAGCATTTCAGAATTCTCCACAGTTCCCACCTGGTATGAAATTCCCAGGGCAGGACCATCTCTCTAAATGTTAAAACTAATGCAGCTCATTCCCTTGTGAATGAATGCAGCAGGAATCCACCCTCCTGCCTCATTTCAGATGAACCAAATTCACTGCCCTCTGAAGGTCCTGCTCAGCTTGGCCCACAGAAGACAGCGTCAGCACAGAGCACAATGAGCAGCAATCATAACAGGGCTGCTGGCTTAATCTGTTGTGCACAGCTTTATAAAAACCCAACCCACACAGCTATTGTCAGGGTGATCCCACTGATTGCATCAGAAGTCTGCATGGGACATGGGGCTGTCTCAAGGGCAGACAGGGCTCAGTGGGGGGCTGCTGGGGGTGCTGCCTGCTCGGGATGGTGTTGTAGGGACCAGTCCTGGTGTCCCTGGGGCTGGACCTCCCAGGCTTGGCAGAGGAGCCGCACTGCAGGCTCGTGCTGCTGAACAAAGATTCTACAGTCCTTTGGCTTTTGCCTTGCCTTTGTGTCTCAGCTGAGCTGGTGGGGGCTCATTCTTCACATCATGCCTGCAAAGGCATGGGGCAAAGAGCTTGGGGTATCCCTTCAACAGAGAAAAACCCAGTGCCAGTATTTGCATCTTTATTTTTTCCTCTCCTGCTTCCCCTGCCTCTTACCAGCACTAAATGCTTGTGCCCTCCCAGGAGCAGCCAGCAAAGCAGGCAGCTCAGTGGGAACGATCCAATTTCCAGGGCAACCAGGACAGGACCGAGTCCAGAGCGTCCTTGACTCACAGTGCTGCTCTTATTTCTCCACAGTTTCCTCTGCATTTGCTTTCTTAATTCAGCCTGTCCTTTGCCAGGGGAGAAGCCAAAAAAGCAGAGATGTGGCACATCCAGAGCCCTCCCCGCTGGCTTTACAACTGCTGGGGGATTTTTAGCTTTCCAGCTTCACGAGCAGACCTCCAAGCTTGCCCTGCCCTGAGGTCAAAATATATCAAAGTATAGTGAAAGCAAGAGCACAGGAAGCCAAGAGGCCATCTCTAGACTCTTTAAAGGCTCTGCATTGTTGGCTCCTCACCAAGGGTCCATGTGCTGAAGACAGGAACGTGTAGCCCCAGGTAAGAGTTACCATCCTTTGCCACTAGCACTGGCCACCCAGCACCACCTCCACCATAAGCCTGCTGGGGACAGCTGGAACTACAATTCCTGGTGTGTCCAGAGGAATACCAGAAAGGTGAGGCCCCTGTACCTCACTAACCACCTCAGCCGAGTGTCTCCAAGCTCCTCCGGCTGTCCACTTGCTTCTGTCTGCCCTGGCAGGGCCTGTCTGTCCACAGCTCATCTAGACAGGGTCTCAGCATGCCAGTGGAGCAGGGGTTGCCCAGCTGCATGCCAGGCAGCTCAGCAGAGAGATTGTATTAGCAAGAAGCCAACAAAATTTCCCCATGAGCTGCCCAGCGCTCCAACAAACAGCAGGAGCTGCACTTGGGATAGATGCTGGAAGAGCCACTTTGAGGCAAGGGGAGCTGGACACGAACCGCTCTTTGCCATGGGAAACAATAGACCCAAACCAATGCAACCCAGTGCAGGAAGGTTTTAACATTCACTCCTGGAGTGGGATAACACAGAAAAACTACAGCTGTTATTTCCAGATTTACAAACCCAACAGAGGATCTGCCAATTCCTGCCAGAGAAGCAAACTGCTTTGTATGTGTGTGCATGAAAATGAAAGCCAGGCGCTGCTCCCCACGCCTGGCATCATCTCTCTGTCCCCAGCCGGGCAGGGGCTCAGCCCCACAGCACGTGGGGGAGAGGGGGGGGACAGTGTCCCTGTCCCACGCTGAAATGGGCCCTCCCAGGTTTGCAGAGCAGCATTTGCTCCTGGGCTGGGGGCAAGCAGCTGAAGCCCACGCCCCAATACGTCAGCCTGGGACCACCCTCCAGGTAGGTGGGAAAAAAGGGGCCAGGAGGGGAAATCTTGCTGCCCATTAGTTCATTCCTTCCCTTCTTCCACAGAGCTCTAGCAAAGCCCAGGGGAGGGATGCACTTTCTGGAAAAGGTTGAACACGAAGGGATTTGGGGAGGGGACAGAGAAAGAGATGTCTCTTCCTATCCAGCCTTTGCAACTCCATTTCCATCCAGAAGCAGCATAGATTCTCTCAATAGCACTCACTATTTTTAATTCCTTGAAGATAGAACAGCAGGGGGGCGAGGGGGGAAACCTTGAGAGAGATGGCATCGGTGTCAGCCCAGGCACATCTCTGGCAGCAAGGACCTTCGCTCTCCAGAGTTAACCAGGCGGAGAGGAGCAGGAAAGGAGCCCTTATGCACAGTGGGAGCCAAGCTCCCTCACTCGCTGCAGGGATGCCCTTGGTGTCCACAGCTGCATCGGCCTTTGTGCACATTATAGAAGGAAATAGGTGAAAATCCCCATGCAGGTGTGGTGCCAGCTGCCCATCCGTAATCCCAAAGCACAGTGTGGTCTCTCTCCTGTTTTGCAGCTGGGTATCTCCAGAGAGGCCCAGACAATTCCCTGCACCATCCTACTTGTCGAGAAAGCTGGTGTTTCCCTAATTTCCCAGTTTCCACCTTTTCCTCCCAAGAAAATAACAGAATTTTGTTTGAAGATTCATGCCATTAAGAATCCACTCAATCCCATTAATCAATCCTGGGCGAGCTCATTCCACAGGATGGCGCGGACAGGTGAGCGCAGGAGAGAGGATGCGCTGGGCACCTTTCTGCAAGTCTGAAATTAAGGGGCTGGGGGAGGTGACAATACCAATGCTCATGTCTCACCTCTGTAATTTTCTGATTACTCTTTACAGATACTTGTTACAATTAATGTTCATTAGCAGTCACAGCATCACAGAGGAAAGAGTCCAGGGGCCTCTCCACAGAGCTCGATTTCAGGCAAGAATTTTTTCCATCAGTTTTTCCCATAAAAGAGAAGCTTAAATGGGAGTTCTCCAAATCTGATGGTTTTTTAAACTGTGGTTCTGGTCCCTCCATCTCCTTAAACAGCTGCTGATAACAGACACAGGGCACATAGCATGGGGGAGTGCTAATTTTAGTAGAAGGTCCCGAGGGAAGGACCCAGCTCTGGGCCAGGCACAGGATGGAAAGTCACAGCTCTCACTCAGAACCCCACACAACCTTGCTATTTTGGGGCTGACCATGTCCCACCTTGCCCCAAGCCCAAAGATGTGGTGCAACATCAGCTCCAAGCCTTCCCAAAGCCCAGCTATTCCTGCCCACAGCGCCGGCTCCTGCCAAACCCCAGCAAAATAGGATGGTGGTTTCTGAAGGGAAGTAAACATGTCTCAGGGCTAAATTGAGATCCCCAGAACTCATCACACTGAAGCAATGACGGGCAGGCTGTTTTCTGCATATGCCCTCATATGGCAGCTGTGTTGTCATTCAGCTAAAGGGGTTCTGTCCTCTTGGGTTTCTTTTACCTCCTGATCAATGAAATCCCATCAAACTCCAGACAGGTGAAACAAATTCCTTCGCTGAATATTCATGTGTGGCCATAAAGATCTGAATAGCTCAATGTAGGAAAATTTTAAGGGACTTGAACTCCCCAGGTTTAAATCCTGTCTGGGCAGGGGAGTTTACAGGGGCCCAGAAGTGCACTTGGAGATGACCTGGAGGAAGCCAGCAAGCAGACTTGGCAGGGAGGTCGGCGCTTTCACTCTCGGTGTTGGCCTGGACCGGCTATGTTTGTAAATCACAGCGTCATGAGATGCTAAAATCCTCGAGCAGTTGTCAGCGCTGCCCCTACCAGCCCAGCCTCCTCTCTGCCAGTAGCCCTTCGCGATGCTGCTTCGCAGCAGGGGTGGCTCAGTCTCCCAAGACATCCCACTCCAAAGTCTTGCTGTCAAAAATCATTTACTACTGTCTCCTCTGTATCTTCTTAGCTTGATTCTGACCCTACCTGTGACTCGCTTTTTCCTCTATGTGGGATCCCCTCAAATGCACGTTGCCAAAAATCAATCCCATTTTATCTCCTTTAAGGGACATCCTGTTTACAGAGCCTCCTGCATCCGGCAGCCCGGCTCGTTCGCCTGGTACATCTCAAGCCAGGGCTTGTTCTGAAGGGAGTTCAGCTCAAGCAGAACGTGTCAGAGCAAAAGATTGAAAAATGTGGATTCTCAGGGTGGACATGTGCAGGATAATTTGGGGGTAGCCTAAGCACACCAGGCACCCCCTGTTGCTCCAGCACAGTCCGATTCCCACCCAGGGATGCTGTAATAGCTCATCCATGAGTGGTGCTAGAGGGGATGTGGCTTCTTGGGATCTCTCTGCATGGCACAAAGCTGTGGTTTTTGGCTTATGCAACAGCAGGACAGCCAGGCTGTACAGCTAGCAGGGGACAGGGATGGTGCTGGGAGCACCGAGCCATACACAGACTGAACCACTGTGGGACAGGGCCAAGAGGGGGGATATTTTGATAGTTTTGCCAGCAAGGATGGTTAACAGGAGGACAATAAAGTGCTGTTCTTCAGCCTCCACAGGGAACTGCTAAACTTTCCAGACTTTAATTTAATGGGCAGCCCAGCCTCCCTGTCACCAGTGTGCCTTGCCCTCCCCAAGACCATCCTTCCCTCTCCTCACCTCCAGATGTGCACAAGCCTGGAGCGAAGGCAGCCATAATTTATAGCCCATGTTCTCAGCTCCTGTGCTCCCACAGACAGCAAATTGTGCTGGGGACAACACCAGGCCTTGCTGCCTGCTTTTCCTTGGCCGTGATCCTGATCCATGGCAGTTCTGCCCCTTCCCCATGCAGCCCCACAGGACACTCACCAGTCTGCCCACAGCATCACACCCCAGCAGGAGAGCTGTCTAAATAGGTTCCAAGCAAATCAGCAAGGAGCTCCCAGCAAAGACATAGCCCAGGAAAACTGCTGCTTTCACTTCCAAGATATAAGGTTGAGCTGATTAAATTAAATTGAGAGGGGTGTGGTTATCAGTGATTGTGAAGTATGCAGCCAACTCACCTGACAATTAAGCTTTTCTAAGAGGACCTCATGCTCATGACTCAAAAAAAACCAGAGGTAGCTGGCCCCAGAAAGCCTTATGAACCATGGCATTTGCCTTCTGGGTCTTTTCCTGGACTGTGGTTTTTGCCACTGCTTTCCAGATGGCATTTGGATGTCCTGGAGCTGGCACAGCTTCACCTGGGTACTCCCATCAAGGCTGCCTTTCAGGAGAGACTTTTAGGCTGTGGTTATCCATGCAAAAGAACTGCCACTGCAGCCCAGGAGCTTCCTTCTCTCTGCATGTCCCAGGGGCTTGAAGATGGATTCTTGTTTATTTCCTTAAGCAGCTCTATTCATAGCCTTCAAAAGCTGCCAAGCCGCATCTTTCAGGCCCAAGAGGACTCAGAAGTGCATCTTAGGTAAACACCAGGAGCAAAGTGGGACTGCCTGGAGTTAGTGGTGTTTGCTGCAATTCTCCCTTGGAAACTTTATTCTATTTTGTGCAAGTCATAGGCACATCTGCAACACAAGGTCTCAAGCAAAAGTGAAGTTGGGCTGAGACACCAGACTGTAATTCAGGCACATAACATCCCCATGTTTGGGATGAATAGAGAACAAACCCTTGCAGCAAGAGAGAAATCATTTAGGAAGGGCAATGAGGCTGGACAGGGCCTAGCCAGGCTGGATGTGCCCAGACTGTGCGTGGAAGCTTCAAAGCAGCTGAAGACCTGTCCCGTCGGCTGGTCCCTGGTGTGACGGCTCCGGGCAGCACTGGGGGGTCTCTGCTGCAGGGACACGGTGGGGGGCTGTGGCCAGAGGGGCTCTATCTGCCACCCACGCTGGGCGCAGCTGGGGACAGGCACAATTTCATGTTCAGACCTGATGCCCATGAGAGGCATCCAGAGAAGCGCAGGGGCAGCTACGGCACACAGAGCTCCCTGCTTGCACCACAGCTGAGGAAGATGATGGATTTTTCTTTTTTCACCTGCTTCTTTGGGCTCAGTTTGGTTTCGGGAAGGACAGATACACTTCTCCCAAGCCTGCAACCCCACACATTTCCAAATGAGTGAGACAATCATTGCAGGGTTAGTTTGAAAGAGGTGGGAGAGAGATCCTTCCCATGGGGCATGGGAAGTGCCACCCACCGAAGATCCCAGGGGACAGCTGTGAGACCCCAAGCACATCACGGAAAGAGCAAGCCATCCCCCAGCAAACACGTCCTGCCTCCCAGCCCAGCAGCCGAGCCTGCTCCCAGGCCATGACTCACCACAGTGCCATGCACAGCTGCACTTCTTCCCCTCCCACCCTGCAGACCTCTGGTTTACAGCTGAAAACCTGCGATGACATCCACTGCTCCTTCCCCATCTGCTTCTGATAGAGCCTGTACCCTGTTTGCCTGCATTGCCCCATTGAGCCAGCTCACTTCCAGTCCACCTGCACAACACTGAGGCTCAGGATCTCTGGGTCCAGCACTGGAAGAGACCTTGGGTATCAGTCTGCTCCATCTAGACCAGCCTTACTGCTGAGCACAGAGGGACAGTCCCATTCCACAGGGAAGAAGTCCCTGCCCCATATGTGACAAAGACAACCACCCTCAGGCAGGTTCCCCAGGCAGTTTGGGGTCATCCTGCTCCTTACAGATGGTGCACCTGGTAGACAAGCAACTGCTTAGTGCAGGTGTTCAGATCACAGCCTTTCTGCCTCTGATCTGCCTCTGAAATGGGAAAAAAAAAAAACCAAAACAAGAAATCCTCCTGCAGGACCTGCTGACAGAGTTACAGGTAGCAGGTGAGCTGTGACATTCCTGGGATCAGCAGATTCCTGTCTGCTCTGTAGCTACTTGTCTCACTTGCCTTTTTTTGAGCTGGGCACTGGGTTCCCACCTCATTGCTTTTCCTCACACTGCCCTGTGCCTGTGAGGAACCCAGGCTCCAGCCACACACCCTGTGATGAAGACTTAGTAAGTGACATTCCTGCAGTGGTTCCAGGGTATCCTGTTTATTTATATGCACTTTGGGTTCATTGTTTCACAGCGGTATCCACCAGCGATTAATGCAGAAACATCCTCTCCAGAACAACTCACTAGAGAATCCCTCCCAGAGCAAAGAGAAGGCAAGGCTCCTTAGACTGACAGATTTGTGAGCAGGAGACAGCAGGATTATTAATCCCACTTGTATCACTTCCACCAAGCTGCTCACTCCTGATTCTCTCCTTTTCCTGCAGCACAATATTTCTCCTCTTGGAGAGCACCAGGGTTTTCTCAACTGTGCCAGCCCAGATCTGCCCAACCAGGCTTAAGACGGGATGAAGAAATTTGGATTTTGAACTGAGGTTAGCTGGAGTTCAAACCCCAGCCCTGCAACCCTCTTGGCTTTGCTGTAAACTGAGTTCAAGCCTTGAGGGGTCTTGTCCTGTTTCCATTGGAGTTTGTGTGGTCACTTGAGCTGGGACCAAGTGCCAGGAGCATCAGCGTTGCCCAAACCACCTTGCTGGCATGTGGTCAGAGAGCCTGAGCTGGACCCTGGGGTTGATGAGGCCACTTGGGCCACCTCCTGCCCTGCCAGTGCCCCAGATGGCATAAGGCACCCTTCAAAGCATGTGTGAGGTCCAGTTTTCTCCCTGGCAGCCTGACTCCAAAATCTCTTTGATGGTTCCGCTAAGCTTTATAAGCATGGAGAGGACTTTTCAGGACTTCCTTTGCAAGCTCCCAGTCATTTACGGAGCCTCTTAAAGCTGCTGAGATTAAGCAGCAAACCATTTGCTCCAGGCTCTTGTTTCCCTCTCTATGTGATTCTCGTCCATCCCAGGGCTGAGAACGCACACCCGGGCCTGGCAGCGTGCCCTGCACAAGACACAGGACCCAGCTGTCCCCACCATGTGCAAAGCGAATTAGGAATTAGTGCTCCTTTCCTGTCCAGGGTAACCCCGAGCAGGCAGGAGGATCGTGAGGACTCCTCGCTCCCACCCACCCAGGGCTCACCACCCTGTTCAGGGGCTGTTTCCAGATGTGACTGCATCACTATAGCAGGCTGCTTTTTGCTTTTGCTCCAAACCAGGGTTTAAGCTGCCACGTATGTAAAGAAGTCCCTGTTATAATTATCTTTCTCGCACTGTCATTTGTCTAAGCCCTTAGAAGAGGGCTTAGCTTCAGGCTACAGTGAAGAGCACTGAGCAATTGCCACGTTGTCAGTTAGAAAAGACGTGGTTTCTTTTTTCTTCTTTTTTTTTCCTCCCTAAAATTTTTTCCAGATGTCTTTTTTTTTTTTTTTCCCTTAGGAGAAGTACCAGCAGCTGTATGATTTCAATGCGAGCCGTGACTAATCCAGCGCAGAGAGCATTCAACTCCAGTATTCAACTCCTCAGGGTGTGAATCAAGCAAATGAAACTTGGGCTTAGGGGATGTGTGACCTCTGGAGCCCACCTGGACCTGCGAGTGGCACTGAGCTGTACATTGGAGCCATGGACACTTGTGGTGGGAGGAGAAGATGCTCCAGATGCCACAAGTGGTTTGCTGCATTAGAAAGACCCATGGGGTCTTAGACACCATCATAAAGCTGGTCTCCACATGGACCTGAGAGGGTTGTGTGGGGTATTTATGGATGTCTCTGTGGGTGATATCAACATCCACATATCAGCACTCAGAGGTGGTTTTTGAGTGCTGTGTAGCCAAGTAAAGAAATGGGTAGAGAAGTCTCTCTTCTCTTGCTCTTTGCCACCAGCCTCCTGAGATCTACCATCTCACCGGGAAGTGATGATGGTTTCTCATGGCTCCCTATCTTTCCCCTCTGCTTTCCCTTCCTGTTTTATTTTTTATTTCTGTTGGTCGTATGGATGTTTAGTCTTACATCTGTTTCTTTCACGTGCAGCAGAAGTGCTGCAAAGCCAGATGAGGAGTGAGCTGATAAAGGAGCAGTGAGCTGATAAAGAATCACAAACCACAAAGTAACAGGAGTCCTACAGAGCAGGAGCCAGCACGGCCCAGCACGTCGGGACAGGCCAGTTCCTATGTTGACATCTAAATCCTCAGCAACATCAGCGGGAAAAATAAAGCACCCAGACTGGTGCCTCAGCCCCTCTCAAAGATAATGTGTAATCATGAGCAATGGCCCCAAACCCCAGGCAGCCAAGACAAAACATGATGTTGCATTTTGTTATGGTCTTGGGTGTCCTTCACCCAGAATCCACAATCAGGCTGCTGGTGCCCAGATGACTTCTCCTCAGTCCTTCTGGCTACACAAACAACCCTCTTTCCAGCAGCCCCTGGAAAGCAACCTCACATCACCCTGGCCGGGGTAGGGGTTGGTGCCAAGGGTAGATCACGAGCTGCAAAGAGCTGGACTATCTGCAGTGCTCGGGAAAGCACTCCTCAGGGATACCCAAATTGCAGTAACTTGACAGTCTCTCTTTTTGGCTGCTGGTTTTGCTTTGTGCATAAAGTTACACTGTCTGGTTCTGCCAGGGGAGCAGATGAACCTTAAATCCTCTCAGTCATGGTGAGATGCAAGGAGAGCGGAGCTGGGTTTTCACCCTAAGCATTGAAAGAAACAGATGGGAAAACTCATCTCCAAACAGCTCTGCTGTCTGGCTGCCTCTGGCTGGGCAGCTGCTCCAGCTGAGTTATGATCTGTGAGGTCAAAATACTGAGTGATGTCTGAAGAGACCATTGGATTCAACTGACCAGCAATTTTGACTGTGAGTTCTGCTCAGTCAGTCCAGATCTGCTGGACGATAACCATGGCAGAGAGACCAATCTGCTGAGTGTCACATCTCCCAGCCCAGCACTTCTCTGCCTATTTGGAGCATATTTCAGACATGTCATAACTCTCCACATTCTCTGCATCATCCTTTCCTCTCCCTCCCCACAAGACAATCCCAGATGGCTGCAGTGTTAGGAGAAAGGATGGAGGAGCGAGGACTCTCCTGTCTTCCTTTGTGTCCCCTGAAGATGGGAAACACTAGCTCAGGGACTGAACTACTCCCTTGTGGAATGACAGCATTTAACATCTTAATGTGCCAGGTGCCAGGAGGTATACAAACCAAGCAGAGAGATGCTGCTCCTCCCTGCTCCCCCAGTGCTGGTAATCCAAGGGAGCCAAAGAACTGACAAACTTATTGCTGCAGCACAGGCAGCTGTTGTGACAACAGCTCCGCTGGGAAGGTTGCACTGGGGGCTGATCTGTTCCTGCCAGAGACCCCCTTGATTTCCAGCCCCGCTTGATTTCTCTGGTCTGTTCTTTGGACCCAGGCTGTGCCTCAGCCTCTGGGGTGGGTGGGACTGCCCACTGGGGAGAGAGGGAGAGGAAGAGACCGATTTGGAAAGATAGCGAGGAGGAGGAGGAGAGGCAGCGAGAAACCCAGCCCACCCTTTGGCTTCCTCCTGCCTCCTTCTAAAACCTGCAAATTCCTCCAGCCCGTCCAGGCTCCTGAAGTTTCCTCAGCCCTGCTGCCGGGACTGCAAGGTATGGCCCGAGACCTTCGTGTTTGCCTTTGCTGTGCTGTTTCTCCCGGCGTGGGGGTCTCTATAGCCCCACTCGTGGGGGTCCCTGGCCCAGGAGCCGTGGGATGCGTAATGGGGTCCCACGGCACCTGCCTCCCCACCCCGAGTGATGCATTTAGAGACCCCTCCTGACTTCTGCTCTTTCTCCTCTTTGCAGCATCTTTGCCCCTAAACTGAGTCTGTTAGTGCATTTCGCTGCTTATCGGCTTTAACACTTTAGTGGCACCTGGCTATAAAGCTTTAATCTGCCGTACTTTTTCTCTCTCCTCCCTTTTTCCCTTCTGAGTTTTCAGTTGTGGGGTATTTCCTTAGCTAGATGCATCAGATCGACATCTGGGCACATCAAACCAACCTGCAGAGCAAATCAAATCTAGTTACAAACCAGCCCTGATTACACCCAGCCTGAGGTACATTGGCAAGTTATGTTTTACTCACCAGAATATCTAGAGGAAGAACAAAAGAGCTGTTGACTTCATCTCAGCATTTTTACTTTCTCAGTGCAGCTGCTCTTATTTCCCCTAAAAAGAAAAAGAAAAAAAAAAAAAAGACACTCAGCTTTTTGTTCCAAGCAGGCTTTGAAACCATTTCAAGTTGTGCTGCCTTGGTCTGCTTAACTCCAGGTGATCAGTTGTTAGAGAGATAGAGGTTGCAGAAGAGGAGGAACAAAGCTCTTTTGTTTTTAAGTTTTAAGAACTTGGGCTCAGCCAGGCACAATTTTAGGTCCATGCAGAAGAGCCGAGGGCTTGTTTCCTTTAAAGGCAGCTGCTATCCTTCCCGTCCGGGTGACGTGCGAGTAGCCTAACTCTGCTCTTTGTGTCCCTCCTCTGAGAAACCTCCACTCTATTGCACCCGGCCAAGAAAAGGAAACTTAACAGGATGGGGGCTGAATTCCCACCCAAATCGAAAAGCAACAGTTTCAAGTTGGAGTGAAATCAGGGGCACAAGGAAGGTCGCCAGTGATTCCAGCACTTAGTTACTACCAGCTTGAAACAGCCCAAAAACTCAGCAACCCTCCAAAAGGACAAAAGTAAACCGCAGCTGTTTGTTAGGGTCAATCAGGCGAGTTTTAAGTGGAAATAAAAGGCTGTCGCATTCTGCGCAGCAGCTAAAGCCAAGTTATTGTCTGCCACATCGGCAGGAGCAGGGATGCGGGCAGCGTTGGGAGGGGGAAAGAGGAGAAATAAACTTTTCAAACTTTTTTTCAAGCCCCTCCTTCCCCAACCCTCTGCTCTTCCATGACTCAGGCCCAGAGGAATGTCGGCTCCCATGGAAACCCTTTCTGGGTCCGCGCTGGTCGGAGGGATGTCGGGGCTGTTATCGCTGGAGCGGCTGTGGCAGGGAATGCTTTGAAGATGGTTTGCATTTTTGCAGAATATTTAGCGGACAGTTTCTTCTCTCTCTCCTTTGTGGAGCTGTGCAATATCAGCTTTCTGTATTCCTCGGGAGCCAGAGGGACCGCTTGCACCTGGCGCAGAAGTATCTGGGCTGCTTTTGTCACTGCCCCACATCCAACCCAAACAAAAGAAAAAGCTCGGGTAGGACAGCAAAATGCTGTATCTCCTGCCCTTCTGACTGAGGTCTGCCACGGGCTCATCTGTGAACCACTGCTTGCTGCCCAGGTCTTGTCCATGCATTTTTCTTGGTATTAATTTAACTGTTTCCCAGCTTGGATACAATTTGTAACGTAGATAAGCTATGACAGCTTCAAGCCACACATACCTATAATGGCATAGAGGCTCTTGCTCTTATGTCAATAAGCCCTGTAAGATCTGGAGCATTTACAAGCGCAATCAAAGCTGCTCAACTCCCTGCAATGGGAATGGGTTAATACAGCATTGTAGTGTAGATGTGTCTTTAGTGATTCTGCATGGACAGACGTGGTAGATAGATATTTTCCCTGTGTTCTCCTGGGAGTGTGTAAGCGTGTGCATGAGCTAAAGGGAATTTCACTTCTCTCTAAGCCCATCTTGGCTTTCTGAGCCTGCACACAGTGTGCAAGGGGACTGTGCGGGTGGCAGGAGCCAGGCTGCTTCTCCCCAGCCCTCTGCCCAGCTCCCCCGGTACCCAAAGCAGCTGCAGCATGTCCCAGTGAGCCGGCACCCCCGGCAGCACAGCCCGGACATGCAGGGACCTGTTTGGCAGGGAGCTTTGCAAGGACTCAGACAAACAACGCTGACTTCAAACTGAATTTTGCCCAGGAGTGGCTGCCTGAGTAACACTCAGGGGGTCTTGCTTGCACAGCCAGGTCAGGGTCAGCCCGAGAGGTCACAGCCCTCGCGCTGGGTCTCTGTGGTGACCACACTTGGTCACCCATCTGCAGCTTGAAAACTAGGGCCCATGGTGGGGTTTGTATGCAGAAGGTTTTTCTAGGCCAGTCCTGCTTTTACATTCAGTCTGAGGTGCTGAGGCCATGTCAGACCCTGCAGAGCCTTGGAAGAGCAATGAGCAACAGAGTGTGGGTGCAGCAGACGCTGCTGCTCAGGCTGCTGCCTCCTGCATGGCTGGGCTGGGGTGCAGGTGGGGATCTGAGACATGGGAGGGTTTTTGCCCAAGGATTACCCACTTCTGCTCTTGGCTGCTGGCGATGGGAGGTGGCAGCAGGACCTCTCACAGCTGGGGTTATCCCAGTGGCCTCAGGGAGGAGCTGTCAAAGTGGCCAGAGACTCCTCCCCACGCTAACGTGGCATCCTCAAGGGCTTATGCAACCCTGGTCAAGGCCAGCGCCACATGGGCCATGCTCCACCATCCACAGAGCCTCCTCTGGAGGCTGCACCCACCTGGTCCTTGTCCTCCCCCAGCCTGCAAAGCCCCCAGGCTGGGTGGGAGAGACAAGAGGGACCAAACAGACCCCAGTGGCACAGACTCTCCTCTGTGCATCACTGCAGGGTGTTTTACTCAGCAGGAAAAACTTATTGTGGTGCTACAGGACTGGGGGAGGGCGGTAAGAGCTTGCCAGAGTAGAGTGCTTTGAATTTTTGGAGATGCTGGGGGTCAGTCTCAGAGCTCTCTGCACCCCCCCAGCCCTCTCGTTAGGGACATAGCTGCAAAATGCAACGAGCAGCCGGTGCTGGGGAGCAGCCTGGGCCATGCCAGAAAGGCGAACCATCCAGAGGGGTTTGTGGGAGCCACAAGACTGAGTTTAGACAGTGACTGGGAGCTGAAGTCCCCACTTGGGACACAAGTGGCATCAAGCATTAGAAAGGCATGGGTGCTCTCCTCCATCTCAGCAGTCAGGAGGGCAGTCCTGAGGGGAGCTGGTGACCGTGGAGATTTGTCTTATTTTTATATTCAGCAGCTCTCTCTGTGCCCACGATGTGCTGGTTTCCAGCATTTCTTGCAAAGTGCTGGTTTCTGTTTGTTCCTTAGGATACAGAAGTGTTTAAGTCCCTGCCTGCTAAAACCTCTGTCCCAGTCCTGTTTCCCTCTGTCCAAAATGACCCATTGCTCTGCCCTTCACGCTGCCCTCTGCTCTCTATGGGGCTCTTGCAGAGCAATATCAGGCGTTCCCAGTGCAGGGCACCTTGCAGGGACCCCCCTGAGCCCCTCCGGCTGGGGGATGGATGATGAGTTCATAGGATAGCCCATCTGCCAGCTCCAAAGAGCGTCCTTTCGGACAGCAGGACCATGGTAGGTCCATAAGGAGGGAGATCTGCACCATGGGCCAGACTCTCCTGCTGGAGCAGCTCTGTGCACAGGGCTCCTGAGCTGTTATTTCAGGATTTTTGGTCACCAGGCATTCAGGAAAGACCATGCCTTTGCAAAACAGCCAGGGCCTCACAGATGCTGCAATGTCCTCTGTGCACAGGCTCTGCCTCTAGGAGGATGTTGATTTTCAAATAAACTTTTTTTCCCATCTCTGGCACAAGACAGCTCTGCAGAGCTTGTTTGCTCAGACTCTTTCGTGCTCCTTCTTCTTCCAAACACAACACCGGCAGCTCTGACTGTCTGCTGGCTCCTAGCAAGCATGTAATTCTCTGACCCCAGCTCACTGCATGCCCAGACTTTGAAATTCAGGTTCTTTTGGGCCTGAGGAAATTATCTGAGAGGGCTTTGGTCTGGGGTTGGGTTCTTCCTAATGCCATAGTCCACGTGTACATGCACTGCCCTCTCCTCCGGGCTGGGCACTGCCGTGTTTCTGCCCAACGAGCATCACTGAACCTCAGAGCATCTTCCAAAGCTAACAAGCCCCTTGGGAGAAGCCCAGAAGGAGCCTTTACAAGCCAGGGGATGGCAGCAAGGGAGGACATGGACAGATTCACCAGTACTTTTCCACTTCCCCCCCACAAACCACCCCTCCAGAAGTGAAGAACCAGTGATCTCTCCTGGCAAATGCCGGGAGAGCTCTCATCAGCTTCCAGAGCAAATAAAGGCAAGGGGAAGGGACAGCGTGTACTGAGCACGAGAGGAGGGAGCTGCTCAGCCTCAGCCTCATCAGAGCAAACGGGCTCATCCACCCCCACTCACAGCCCCTCTCCCCACAGGCTCTCCATCCCCACCACGCTGTGCTCCCAGCCCTCCAACATCCCTGGGTAGCTGCTCTCCATGCCCTGACACCTATTTTGTATGGGCATCCTGCTGGGGCTGAGTACAGCACTGAAATTGGAAGGAGGATTTCAGCCTCTGCGTGGCCCAACCTTGCTAAATTAGGAAGCAGAGCCCAGCCTGGCTGGTGTCCTGCAGCACAGTGTTGTGTGGTTTTACACCCAGAGAGCTGCCGTGCATGGGGAGCAAGGATGCACTGGCAAATTAGATATCCATCTCTGCTTGCTGGGAGAGAAGACAACTTTTCAGCACTTTCTGTGCCAGTGAAGCCATCCCAGCCACAGGGAGCCAGTGGGCTGCGATGTCCCGGCCACGCAGGTGGAGCAGAGGGGGTGAGTGGAAGAGAGGCAGCGGAAGCCTTGGCAGGGGGACAAGTCCCCTTGCTGGCAGGAGACAAACGAGGGGTGTTGCGCTCTCCCGGCGGGCGGAAGGGAGCGGGCAGCCCTCACCGTCAGGAGTGGGATGCCACCGGCATATTAAGCGGCCAGCTGAGCTTCCCTCTGCCCTCACACAGAGGGGCTCAATCCTGCCAAACAGGAACCAGGGCGGGGGGGGACAAGGACAGGGTGATTTCACCAGCTGCGCTCCCCTGGCTCGCATTGTGGCTGGTGTGAGCTGGGCTGCCCGGCCTGTGAATCCTACGGAGTCCCTACAACAACCCAAATCGGGAGGGGGCAAAAGGCTCATCCCCCTGGAGCTCATGTCCCAGCAGGACACAATCCCGAGGTGTCCTGGATCCCTCAAACCCAGTTTGGACACCCTCAGGTCTGAGCAGAAAAGGGAAAAACTATAGTAGACACCCCAATGTTTAGGGGTTCTGGGGATGGGGGGCTGGTCCCTAGTACCCCTAGAGATGTCTGCGTCTATGTGAGAAGGGGTTTTCTACAGGATTTAATTCTCCAGTGCCTCTCTCACTGTCTCTCTGTTCTCTCCTTCCTCTGCTTTCATCTTTTCTCTGATTGACAAATAAAATGGTAGAGTTTCATTACTTGTAACTGGGGCTCATATCAAGGGCTTTTAACATGAAAAATGGGGTTTTTCATCCAAAAAAAAACCTCCTGTGAAGGAAAGGGGAGCTGCCATTTTGCCTGCAATTTTTCTAAAGGCATCCAGGACAGCAACAGAAACCTAAACCCCTGCCATCCCATTTTGCAAGATCAAAAGAATTTGTCTTGGAAATATGACTCGACTTAAGGTTTTGGCTAGAAAAGCCAGCATGTGGGGCTGTAATATTGAACAGACGAGACAGGAAATGAAGAAAACACTCTCTTCTAAGTGTCGGACTGCCAGCCGTGAGCTCAGCCCAGAGCCGAGCGGCATGGTCGGCCTCCTTCCTCATCCCTACTTTTCCTCTCCTTTATTCAGGGCTTGCTGAAAGATGAGGGCCTGGATTTTTTTCCTTCTCTGCCTGGCAGGCAAAGCCCTGGCAGCTCCAGTAAGTATGGGAGACGATGAAGCCTCTCTGCTATCAAGGTTGTCCATCCAATGTATCTGACGGGGATTTTCTTTTCTAACTAATGAACCCTCTGGTATGGGGGGGCCTGTGGGGGAAGAGGAAGCCTGTGGGTGGCCCTACCACCTACCCCAGTGGGTCACCCGCCTTGGGACCATCCTCCCCACGGACCCCGGCTCATGGTTATCTTCCTCTGCAGCAGGAGGCTCTCCCCGATGAGACAGAGGTCATCGAAGACCCCACCACAGAGGTAGGTGACTCTGTTCCTCCTTGCCACCCATCCTTTGCACCACCCGCTACCCTGGGAAGAGCATGTCCAAAGCACGGGGGAGCAGGGGCAATGTGGGGGCTGCTCTGCCCCCAGGAATGGGGCCCAGCTGTTTTTGCACCCCTACCAGACACACTGACCTCTTTTGCAGGAGCCTGTGGGGGCTAACCCCGTCCAGGTGGAGGTGGGAGAGTTCGAGGAACCAACGGAGGATGTAGAGGAGATCGTTGCAGAGAGTAAGTCGCTCTTCCCCTGCCCTCCAGCAGGAAGAGCCATCATCCCTTCCCTGGGTGGAGGGGCTTTAGCCAGCCCAAACAGCGAGGGACTTCTATGGGAAGGGCTGTAGCACAAGGACGATGCCAACCTAGATGCACACCTAAAAGCAAAACAAAGAGGTGCATGGTCTGCTTCCAGCACTGGATTCTCTGCAACCCCTTTTTATAACAGAAAAACCATTGTGCTTTGTGGCTACGGAAGGAAAGCCAGGATTAGCCCAAGGGCTAACTCAGTCTTCTGGAAACCCTCACAACTTCACAGTGCAGGGAATGATGCTTGGGGCTGTCCCTGGTGAGATCTCCAGAGATTTCACATGTGCTGAGATGCCCGGGAGCAGCTGGTGGGAGATGAGGATGGGGCAGGCTCTGACTTTGCTCCCTGCTCTCTCCCAGACCCCTGCCAGAACCACCACTGCAAGCACGGCAAGGTGTGCGAGGTGGATGACAACAACTCACCCATGTGTGTGTGCCAGGACCCGTCCAGCTGCCCAGCCACCGCCGGCGTCTTCGAGAAGGTGAGGGCAGGGGCTGCTTGATGGAGCGGGGTGGCGAGGGACCCCACATAGGACATCGCCAGAGATGGCAGGGGAGACAGTCAGAATCAGGGTAGCAGGTCCCCAGCTGGCTGTGACCAAGGAGCTGTTGTCCACCCCAAGAAACAAGTTAAACATCTCATTCGGAGGCTCTCCCTGCTGACTTCCCAGCAGGGCTGGGTGTCACTGCCTCTCACGCAGCATCTTCCCACCCTGTGCAGGTCTGTGGCACCGACAACAAGACCTACGACTCCTCCTGCCACTTCTTTGCCACCAAGTGCACCTTGGAGGGAACCAAGAAGGGACACAAGCTGCACCTGGACTACATTGGGCCTTGCAAATGTAAGTGGAGCCATTCCCTTAGACAAGGGGACCCCTACCCTGAGCACAGCCCCCTTGCCCATGGGCTGACAGACAGCAAAGGTCCAGGCAGGCTCATGGATGAGGTGGGAGGGCACTGGGGCTGTGTGTCCAGGGTCTGGAGCTGCATGTCCAGATACTGCACTGACCACCATGTACGGCTTCCAGTCATCCCCGCCTGCCTGGACACAGAGCTGACCGAGTTCCCTCTGCGCATGCGGGACTGGCTCAAGAACGTGCTCATCACCCTGTACGAGCGTGATGAGGACAACAACCTGCTGACCGAGAAGCAGAAGCTGAAGGTGAGGAGCTGGGGAGGGAGCTTGGAAGCTCACCTCACCAACAGAGCCCAGCACACATCAGGGGTACATCCCAAACGACATCCCAAATTACACCCCATGTAAAGCACCTCCCAGGGTTCCCCCTTGCACCCCATTCTCTTGCTGACAAGGTCTCCCCGGCCTCTCCTACGACAGGTGAAGAAAATCCACGAGAACGAGAAGCGCCTGGAGGCTGGCGACCACACTGTGGAGCTGCTGGCCCGTGACTTTGAGAAGAACTACAACATGTACATCTTCCCCGTGCACTGGCAGTTCGGGCAGCTGGACCAGCACCCCATTGATGGGTGAGTGTCAGCAGAGCAGGACAGAGGGCCTCCACCAGGACCCCCTCCTGCCTGAGGACCAGGGTGATTTGGTGGCAGAAGGTGTCAAGGCAGGCTGAGGATGTGACACAAGTGGGTGGCTGGTGGCAGACGCTCAGACAAAGCCCAGTGGAGGGACAACCCCTGCACACATCTGGCAGGGACTAGGGTAAACCAGGCTGACGTAGAGGCAGTTTTACTTTCTGCAAATAGTTCTGCAGGAAGAGGAGTCTCTCCCAGCCCCAGCTGCTCCCATCTCCCTTGGGTGTGGAGTTCCTGTCTTCTCACATTTACTGTTGTAGAATAGTTCCCTAAAATATCTTAGTCCAAAGGCCCCAGGGTAACTTCAACAGCTGAAATAGCAGCTGCTGGCTTATCTGTGAGCTGGAGATGGGCACAAGAGCAATCACATGGAGCCATGGAGTGGGGGCAGCTGGCGAGGACCCCCTCTCAGCTGCCAGCTATTTTGTGACTAGTCCTTGACCTTCATGAAAATCAGTGTCAGATACTGTGAGGGCACTGGGACAGCAGTCAAACCAGACAAGAGAGCTGGGGCAGCATCTTGCCCTGCACTGTTCCCTGCACCCAGCAGAGCACCTCCCCTCCCGTGGGAAGGTGGCTGGTGCTGGCAGGCAACACATTGACCATGTGTCACCTCGGCAGGTACCTGTCCCACACCGAGCTGGCCCCGCTCCGTGCCCCACTCATCCCCATGGAGCACTGCACCACCCGCTTCTTCGAGGCTTGTGACCTGGACAATGACAAGTACATCGCCCTGGAGGAGTGGGCCAGCTGCTTCGGCATTAAGGAGCGTAAGTACCGAGTAGGGAAGGAATGCGGGTGGAAGGGACACTGAAAAGCACCTCCAAAGCTCCCACTCTGGATGCAGCGATGCATTACAGCTGGTCCTGGGGAGGGAAAAGCAGGGGAGGGGGATGGCAGGAGCAGTGGGACCATGGCAGCACCTGCCTCCTAACCACACCTCTCTCTTTTCCTTCCACAGAGGACATAGACAAGGATCTTGTGATCTAAACCCCCAGCTTCCTTCTCCGCTGCCAACTTTGTCTTGTTTTAACCTTCCCACTTCCTTTGGTTTTTAAACCGCTTTTGTTTTGTTTTTCCCTGGGAACAAGGTGCTAATATAGATTTAAACATATGTAGTAACGGTGCTAAGAGAAATAACAGTCCTCCTTCATAGCCTCATCTATTACCACTAGATTAATCACCCGGCTGTTTCCACATGCTCTTACCAGTCCTTTCAATCCCTGATGTGTCTTTACCATTGACTGACCCTGTTCCTGTCCTACATATCCACTCAGTCCCAGTATCCGCTCTTGGATCGACTTCTTACTAACAGCACGTTCTCAGACACATCAGCATAGATGCAAAGACCTTTCAGCTGATTCACTGCCCCTGGTTACAGACACCAGCAAGGGAAGGCAGAGCCGGAGGATGTAGCAGGATGGGGCTTTTCGAGCAGAGCAGCTGTGGGCGACATTGTGGTCACCCAGCTTATGGTAGGGGGGACAGAGAGGGGTGAGAAAGACATAGTGTGGCAGGATTTCGCTTTCCTTTTTTTTTTTTTTCTTTTTCTGGATTCCCAGGGCTTGAATTTAACAACCATTGGGCACACACACAAAAAAAAAGGGCTAATCAAACAAACAAATAGGAAAGCGCACAAAAATTGAAACAAATAAAATGAAATGCATCCCATCCTGTAAAATTCCCTCGAAAAATAAAGGTGTGAAAGTGCTACGTGCTTTACCATTACTCAATGATCGTACTGCTGTTGTGTTTTCTGTGCTGTAAAGGGAGATTGGGTGAGGCCACCTGTTCCTGATCTTGCAGTTGTGATTCTGCTGTAGCTGAGACAAAGCTCTTTGCTCTCCCCAAATCACGGTGCCCCTGAGCACTTCCCACCCCTGCCTTGGTCATGCTTAAATTCCAGCCCTGCTCTCCCACGGAAGCTGCGTCAGGCTTGGAAGGGACATTTATGCTCAGAAAGACGCGTGCTTGCCACATGCTCAAGGGAAAGGCTGAAATATTTTTTTTCCTGTTGTGGATTTTTAAGTTTAAGGGATGGGTGGGAGGGAAGGGAGAAGGTATTTGGATTTTCTTTATAGAGAGGGCCCTGACGGGTGCAAAGGGATGGTTAAGTCTCACAGGCTGAGAACTCTTTTTTTTTTTTTTTTTAACCTCTGAATGTTCCCTGTGCCCTATCTCATTAAATTCCTGCCACAGTGTGAGCAACCTGATGAGTCTCTGTAATAAAAAATACCGATTTGAAACACTGACAATAAACAAGCTTGCAATGTTCCTCTGTTTTGTCCCATCCCAATGAGGGAGATCGCACACGCTTCACCAGCCTCATGCATGCATTCAAATTGTAACACAGGCATCCCAGCCCCAGGAAGAGTCTGGTCCAAGGTAAGCTGGGGTGCTTCTGCTGATCACAGCCCATCACCTCACTGTAAACGGGCTCGTTTGGGGATATCAGATGGGTAATGCACAGGCAGATGGATGGAGCGATGGAGGCAGACAGGGGCACTGCAGCAGCCAGCACTGACACTCGCGTGGCTCTAAGGCCCTCGCTTTCATGAGCAATAAAATCCCTGGGAAAGGAGAAAAGGCAGAACAGTAGAAAAATAAACACCACCATTTGCATGGGCTAAAAATATCCGTGTTGCCAGAGCTGTGGTTCAGCAGTGAGCTCCCCCTGTCAACAGACCCTGGCTGGATGTGCTGTGCTGCAGATGGAGCTGTGGGGTCAGATCCTGCACAGTGGGACAGTCACTTTGCAGGTGCTTTGCCAACTGTTTGAACCCAGAGGGAAAGCTAGTGCCCAGAGGAGCCAGGTGAAGATTTTTCACCCCGCCTTGAACCCCAGGAGTCCTTCCACTTGGCCACGCTACTTCCAAGAGCTGTTAGCCAGAGGGGGGTTTCTCGATGGAGACAGTGCATGTCTCCCCATCTCGGAGGCAGCCACTGCAATTTGGCAGACCTGGCACAGCGAGGGGCACCGCTGCCCATGACCCCGACCTGCAAGATCCAGCTGGCTGCTGCAGCTGCCAAACCACCTGCAGGCCAGGAGAGCTGGCAAGAAAGGATTTGGGCAAGGGGGAGGACAAGAAGACAGGTGGGGAACAGAGGAGATCGGCCGCCCTGTGCAAACCTGCTTTCCAGTCGCTCCCTCTCAGCCAGAAACTCCGGCTCCCGCTCCTCCACCAAGACGTGGCTGCATTCCTTCCAGCTCCAGCCCTCCCCGCCAGCGCCGCCGGACAGACACAGGCAGCTTTGCTTCCATGTGAGGGAAGGCTTTCCAGCCCTCCTCTCCTCTGCCTTCCCTTCTTGTGCAGAAATCGGCTCTAAATCACAGCAAACTCAGGAAAGTCAGCAGGTTCTACCAGGAGGGCCAGTTACCGTGGCTCAGGAAGGCAAAGAGATCCATGTAAGTAAGGCCATGTCCCACCCCAGGGGATAATACTCACATCCCAGCAGTCTGGCAGAGCTCATAGGACCAAGCTCAGCACTATTACGAGTGCAGCTGTCCTGGCTTTAACTGAGCATCAAGGCAATTGCAGCTGGGCCTCCCTTAACCCTTCAAAGGTCACAGCCTGAAGTATCAAGTTGCTGGAATTTCACTGCCTTGAGGCAAATGCCATACATGGGGTTACATCAGGACTTGAGGAATAAGCTGGCCCTTTTAAGCTTTCAGACCTAGACAGTCAGCAAGGGGGGGACTGAACAGCCCTTCCGCTGTTACAGCTGAAATTGAGCCTTCCATTGCCTGCATAGCAGTAAAAAAACTTCCCTGTACTTTCCAAGTGGAAATTCTCCCTGTGGTTAGTGCTGACTGAGGACACAGTTTGCAAACTTGAAAAAAAAAGGAAATAGAAAAATAACGGAGAGATCTGGATCCAAAACCAGCACAACACAAGCACAATCTGATCCGAATGCTAGAGTGCATCTGCAGGCAGAGGTGGTTAATTTTGCTGTAGTTACCCAGGGCAGCACCACAGAGCAGCTCACTGAGCATTGTTCTGCAATCACCAGAGAAAGGATGGGAAAGAAAAAGATTCGTGTAGAGATTAGTGCTTTTCTGTCAGTTTTCCTGACCCTTACTTTTACAAAAGAAGCAAACTGTGGCATAAATGCTGTATTAAGGTTTGTGGCTTAAGAGACAGCGGGGACTCCAAGGCTCACCGTTTGCCAGATGTAGCTGCACCTAGAGATGCTTCTGCTCTAGCAAACAGTGTCACTGGAAACCCACGGGGTTAAATCCATCCTGCAACATGTGTGATGGCTGGTATTTCATACAGGCTTGAGCCTTATTAGCTAAAATCAGTTCTGCAAAGGAAGATCGAGCCATGTAACCAAGGGCTTTGACCCGTATTCAGCTGGCCTGTGGTGGTGGGGCTGACGGAGTTACAGTACCCAGCGGCTAGGTACCTCTCACAGCAGTTCGAGCACACCCAGACTTGCAGCTGGTGGGGGATCTCATCATGACCTGCTGGGTCTGGCACAGGCTGGGTTCCACAGTGCGGGGATGGTGCCAGGACCACCTCCCACTCCTCTGCCCTGCTCCGCCTTGTTGAGCAGCTCCTGAACTGCCCGTACCCACTGCAGAGCCTTCTATTGCCTTAAACCAGCCTATCTACTTCAAAGACCGACAAACTGAGTAAAAAACAAGCCCTACCTCCTGTGACAAGAAAACGCCAGTGGAAAACATGTCAGGGGATGCGTCACCCTGTGACGTGACACCTCTCTCACCCCTATGCCCCCCCCAAGTTGTGAGAGGCGCCTCCTCCGAGCTCCATCCCCCGGCTGAGCTGCATCCCCGGCGCGGCGGCAGCAGCGCGGAGCGGCCGGCGGGGGGAGCGGGAGGGCAAGGGACGGAGCGGCGGGGCAAGGGACGGAGCGGCGGGGCAAGGGACGGAGCAGTGGGGCAAGGGACGGAGCAGTGGGGCAAGGGACGGAGCGAGGGGGTAAGGGACGGAGCAGCGGGGCAGGGCATGGAGCCTGGCACCAGAGTGGGGCAGCCAGTTCTGGGCTCCCCAGTTTAAGAAGGATAAAGAATTACTGGAGACAGTCCAGTGGCGGGCTACGAAGATGATGAGGGGCCTAGAGCATCTTTCCTAGGAAGAGAGACTGAGAGAGCTGGGTCTGTTCAGCCTGGAGAAGGCTGAGAGAGGATCTCATCAATGTTTATAAATATCTCACAGGTGGGTTTCAAGAAGATGGGACCAGACTCCTTTCAGTGGTGCCCAACAATAGGATGAGGGGCAATGGGCACAGGTTGAAGCATGGTAAGTTCCATCTGAATATAAGGAGAAACTTATTTGAGGGTACCAGAGCCCTGGAACAGGCTGCCCAGAGAGGTTGTGGAGTCTCCTTCTCTGGAGACATTCAAACCCACCTGGACACATTCCTGTGTGATCCGCGCTGGTGAACCTGCTTTAGCAGGTGGGTCAGACTGGATGATCTCCAGAGGTCCCTTCCAACCCCAATCAGTCTGTGGTTCTGTGAGGGCGGGTTTGTAGCTCCCTGGCTGGGGCAGGAGCTGCTGGGGTGCCCAGGCACAGGGCGGGAGGAGGAACCCGCTCACATGGGCACATGTCCCAGGCCAGGACTCTGCCCTTCGCAGCAGGGAGTCTCGGCAGCAGCGAGATGTCGCCTCGCAAAATGCAGCTACATTCCCAGCATGCTTGGCCACCTCATCCATCCCACGCCATCTCACGCCATCCCATCCCATCCCATCCCATCCCATCTTGCCTGAAGCCCCCCCAGCCTTTCTGGAGCACTTTTAGTCTAAAGGACACGTGGCTTATATGATCCCAGGCTTTGTGTTTTGATAATCGCTCTGCCTGTCTCTCTATCATCCCCACAGATTTTTGAACCTATTGGTTAGTTTTAACTTGATTTGATGGGGCATAAAACCACACAGACATCACATTCCGCCAGGTAGCATCGAGACAGAGTGAGGACACACACAAATGGACAAGTACTTTGCTGCACAATGATGCTGAATTCTAACAGGAGCTGGGCTAGGTCTGCTTCCCAGATGCTCTGGTGCCAAGATAATTGCATGGTATGTAATTATTTGTGTCAGGGACTATCCAGTTTCTGCACTGGCCATGGAGAAGTCACATTACTGTGTATTTCATGGCACACCACATAAACCATGGCCATTTCCCAATTAAATCCACTTTTTGCGAGCCTTGGTATTGTGCTCCTAGGAATCACAGAAACTCTGGTTCTGTGATTCTTGGGAAATGACTCGCCCCGGGACACATTTTTATGTGCATTCCCTACATTTTTCTTAATTTCATATTGCTTTTGATCACTGCTTCAGTTGGACCCGAGAGACTATACAAGCGTCTTGTTATTTCTTGTCCAAACACCTCACTGATCACCTTTACTGCCTGGGTTTTGGAGACTTTGCTGCCATCAGCTACAGGGCCAAAATTCCCCGTGTGCAAAGCCAAGCCTGACCGCAGCATGATGGCAGCTGTCTGTGGCCTGCCCTGGGCAGCCACGGCACCGCAGCCGTGCCCAGCGGGACAATCGCCGGTGGATGGGGCTGTACCAGCCACTGACAGGACATTTCACAACCAGGAGGAGTGTAAAAACAACACAGGACTCCTAGAATGAGCATCTAGTGCTGATCAGCCACATGGTGCATTTCCCTCCCATAAAATGGAAACTGAACGCTCTTTCTCCCTAACACTAATGTTCTCAGAAGAACTGCTTTGGCTCAGGAGTGCCTGAGCTGGACACTGTCTGGAAGCTGGGTTAATATCTGGGGCAAATATCACCACATGTTTGGTATGCTCCCTCTTCCTGAAGCAGCTGCTGTTGGGTGCAGAGATGAGTCAAGGCAGACCCTTGGTCTGACCCAGTGCTGCTGCTCTTCTGCACTAATCACCTCTCCAATCACACCCTGTCTGCTTGGGCTTGAGCAGCAGGATGCATCCTGCAAGATTCCTGTTGTTTCCTCTTGGTTATAGTGTCCCTAATTAAATCCTTACCTTATCTACCATCAGATGATTCCCCACCACTTAGAAGACAGCTCCAGGTTTTAGCTCTGGTGCAGATTTTCATGCCCTTCAAAGAGCCGTTCCTTATTCTGAGTGCTGCCCACGTGCAGTCTGTTTGGTGAGCCTTTATCCTGCTCCACAGGAATAATTTCCTTTTCCTTTAGAGCTTGCTCATCCAGGTTGGATGTTGGAGTATTTTAGCTAACATGTCTTGTTTGCATCCTTCTCCTTAGTCTGGCAGCTGGCAACTGATGAACTACCTGTGGCAGGAAGGAACATGCTGTAATAATCAGAGGGGAAATCTGGAGGGCTCTGGTTTGCTCCTCCTCAGAGGCAGATGCCCATATCCTTTGCACATTAACCATAACACAGGGCCTGCACATACAAATGTCCTCAAGCCAGTGCTGGCAAACTTCAACTCCCAGCCATGGAAGTTCACTTCCCCTGGAACGCCGGACAGACTGGAAGGAGCATGAAGGTAATATCCCCCCTCCATACGCAACGAGCAAATGAGAAGGGGAGGAGAAGACCATACTCCCCTCCTTGGCTGCCTCTATCTAAAACCTGGCAAGGGTGAATGTGCTCCACATACAGCTCACACCTGCAAACCCCTGCCCATGCTGCTGCCCACACAGGCAAGCCCTCTGGGGACGGGCATGCTGGTGAGTGCCAAGCAGCCGCCGCAGCCCCCAGCGCTGCTGGGCTCAGCCCAGCACTCCCACACCTTGTGCCCGTCCCTTCTCCCACTCCCTCCACATGCCCACGGCCACCAGACCAGCTGCAGTGCCGTGGCAATGAAACCCGGGCAGATCAAGCCCTCCTCCTTCAGATAGTTCATCTCCCCAAGGATGTTCAATCCTGGCTTGAAAAGCCAAATGTTAGCTGAGGAGGAACTCTTCTGGAAAGGAGGTGTGATGGGAAGCCGGGGTATTCATCGCTGCATCTGCAGCCAGCTCCCCTTCCACAGTCACCTCTGGGTGCAGGCGCCGAGCTCTGGGCTCTGCTGCTGGCTCCCTTTTTCCTCCACTCTAGAGATGGGGCTGCCTTGCCCTGCTTTTCGCCTCCAGCTCTACCTTTAACATGTGTGGGCAAACCCAGGCTCTTGAATGCAATTTGGTTCAAGGCAAAAGTGTTGGGGCATGTTCCGCTCGGGAGAGGAGGAATAGTTGAATTGCTGGGGAAAGGCCAGCCTTGGGCTGCCAAAGCTGGGAGAGGCCTGGCTTCCCAATCCAGCCCCATCTCAGAGGCTTGTGAACAGACCCAGTGAGGAGCCAGTGAAGGATCGGCTCTGCCTGGCAGGCACGGGGCAGAAGAACGAAGTGGGAGTGAGGCAAGACCCCTGCTGCAAAAACGTTCTTTCCACGAAAGTGCCAAAGTATCTGCAAAAAGAGTGAATGAACCTGCCTTGAAATCCCTGTAGTTGCCTCATTGTAAACGTCTTCTCTTTGCTTCCAGGTGGGAGAGCAAAGATCTTCCCCTTCTGTGCAGGCAGAACAGAGACTGCGCAGCAGAGCTGTGCTTAACACACACATGTGCACACACACGCAAACGGGTTCTTTTGGGTTATCTGACAAGTTTCCTCTTCTCCTTCCTTGTTCTGCTCCCTTTTGGCTTCTCCCTGGGCTCAGCTCATCCTTGCACAGCCCCTTCCACCCCGTTACTGTTACAGCAGAGTAAAGCTGAGCCCAGGCGGTTGTGACTTTTCCCGGCTCCACGCCAGCCCCACAGAACACGAGCTGGGCTTGTTAAACTCGAGCCACAACCCTGTGGGTGCCTCTGTATGGGAGTCATCTGTTCAAACCCTGCTGCCAACCAAAACCTGTGCCCATTTCTGCACACCCTCTCCCCACCTCCCTTCCATCCCAGCTGCACGGGGCTCAGGGAGGCATCTGCCCCCAGACTTGCTCTCTGCACAGGGCTGGAGACTTTCTCCGAGCGTCCCAGGCTCTGTGGGGTTGGACACCCATCTCTCCTGCCCCTTTCCCAGCCTGTCTTTCCTCCAGAGCCCACAAGGTCTGCCAGGAAACGCTGGAAGGGATTTTCTGCCTCTCTGCTCGGGTTTCCGGGAACCAGAGCAACCTCCCCCGTACCTCCAGATCTAAATCACCAGAGACATGCCACAGCCAGTAGCCACCCCAGCTCTACCCCCATCTCTCTGGAGTGAAGTCAACCTTCCCCCAGAGCTAAACAGGAGGCTCTGCTTCCCACCTCTTTGGCAAGCCCGCTGCTCACCCACAGGCTGATAACAGCCTTGGTTCTCCTGGGCACATCAGTCTCTACTTCTCCTCCCAACCACAGGTGCTGGAAGGAGCAGGCACTGATCTCTTGGGGCTTTCTCCCACCAGGAACCTGCCTGTGACCTCTCCCTAGAGACCTGTAGAGGAGCATGTGTGAAAAACATGAGCACAAGCTGAAGGGTCTCAGCTGCCTGAGTCAATCTATATGCAGGCACCCCAGAAATGGGATTAGCTGTGAGGTCGGAGCTCTTGTCTAAGTACTTCTAGTTGGATCCTGAGTTGCCTCAGAAAAGTTGAGTGGATTTCTTGTAGTTATTATTTAGGGGATCAGAAGTAACCTGGCAATAAAATTTTTTTGTTCCTAGCAGAACCCAGAAATAAGCTATGTGCTGTTTTGGAAACGGTCAAATGATGATCACACAGGTGATCGTGTGCAAAAAGGAAAAAAAAAATTCAAAACCTCCCACTGGTTTTACTCATTTCCAGTGCCTCCCATTTCCCCTGACCCCAGTGAAGACAACTCATTCTAGCACAGGAAGGCATTGATTGACCAAGTTCTTCATCCTTTTATTTACTTTCTTATCCACCCACAAGTGGCCAGGCTTTGATTCTCTGAAGAATCAGCCCCTTGGGGTTCTTGGAGACTCATCTACAGCAATAATCAGCACAGATGCCCTCAGCAGGTTGAACTGTTTGCGGGAGGGAGTGCCGATTTCTTGGTGGGAATCCAATGGATGATCTCATCCTAGAAAGGAAGCCAGAAATCACCATCTCCACTGGGCAAATCATGGTGTTCGCTGTTGACTGCACAGACAACTCCATGCTCTCTGCAGATGGTCTGTGGTGCCTCTCCACCCCTCAGTCCCACCAGCACCTCTGCATTCTTCAGCTTCGATTTCTTGGCAGGAGTGACGGCTGTCGTCACTGTCACTACTATCAGAGCCACTGTACCACCAAACACCAACTGGACATCACGCAACCTGACCAAAGAAGTAGAAGAAAATGAGCTCAGTGTTGGAGTAGTGAAACCCTGAAGATGGTGGCACAAACAAGAAGGCTGATTGACAAGGGCTGGACTGGCACGTGTGATATGGTAGATACTGTTGGCCTAGAGGCAGATCATGTATCTCTGCAATAGTCCACATCCTGCACTGTCCCCCATTTTCTTGCCCTCATGGTGACAGGACAGCCTGGCAATCAGCCACAGAGCCAGGTGCTGTTCTGCACCCCAGGTATTGTCCCAGTCACCCCTTCTTTCTTTTCTTGTGGCACTATCAATAAGACTTTCCTGTTGCCTGCTGAGGTGGTAGCACATCAATGGGAGCATGCTGTTGTCTCTTGTGAAGCCAACTGTCCTCAATATTTCCCTTCTCAGTCATTTTGGAGGAGGGTGGCAATGCAACGACTGATCTTCCATGCACACCATACACTGTTTTAATTTATCACCTGAGTCCCATCCTGCCCCCAAGCCCATGCCTGTCTGCCTCCCAGCTGTGTTTTCTAAAGAGGAGCTTTAACTCCTGTTGATGAAACTTAGCAACCATCCAGGTCTTATGATGGTCACTCAAGTCTCCATCACGCTGCAGCCACAGCTCTACCACCTTCTGCTTGCTGACGCAGTCTGTTCACCTCCTGGAAGCAATGAGTGAGAGCACCCTGCCAGGGTCATGGAGGGAGTAGGGAAGAGATGTGGTTTGTGCGTGTCCGCAAACCCCCATTGCAATTCTCTCACTGCCAGGAGGTCGGATTAGGCTGGTTGGGAAGAGACAGCTCCACAAGGTCCCTCCTAAACCAGCCGCCCGGGGCACCCTCTGCAGCAGGGATGTTCCATGGTGGAGCCTTCCTGGCCCTGGCCCACCTGCCTCTCACCCTTGTTCATCCTCCTCTTTGTTCTCTGAATCCTCACGACCTCTTTTCTCCCCTCCTCTCTATGTCTCCATCCAATCCTTCAGACTTCTGGCTCTTCATTCCAGACTCTCTCCTATGTTCTCAGTTTTTCTTCTGTGTTCCAGAACCTCTTACCACAACCATCCATTTCACACATCATCTAATTATTTTAGCTCCATTTCTTTGTCACTCACAGACGTATCCCTTCCCAGCTCCATTTCCCTTTCCAGTTCCACCCCAAAAACCCCCTCCACCTTACTCCTGTCTGCTCTCAGCTGCACTCTCTGCCCACCTCCACCCACAGCTTCTGACAGCACTGCCTACCTCACAGGTAGCTTTCCAGGCCCACGTTCATCCCTCCCATCTTCAAGGTCTCCAGAAAGGTGTGGAGCCACCAGAAAAGGTCTGCCCCTTCAGAGAGAGATCAACCTGCCCAAGATCCCATTCCATGACTGTAAGAGCCAGCCGGAGGGGAGAGGTACCCGAGATAGGTGCCTCCCTTCAGTTGGAGGAATTGGGGTCCAGAGGCAATGGCTTTTTGTCTCCTGGGCTGGAAAGCCCTGTGGGACCTCCTACTCTCCCTGCCTATCAGCCACTCTTTCTGGAAAGCCAAAGGTACCCTCTGCAAAACGCGGTGCAGCTCCTTCTCTTTGTTTCTCTTCCAAACCTTTGCAATACCTTTGTTCACTGTAGATTTCAAATTGCTGAAAGATTTATAAGACCACAGTAAATCGCAAGACATAACACCCAAACGGGGCTTTAATTATCATCACAAAGGTATTAAATGCATATCCAGAAAGAAAGGGGGACTGCTCATCTCTCCGCGGGTATAATTCCCTGTTGATGTGTTTGGGTACATCTCTTCCCCCTCACCCCACATATTTGTATACCAGTGCATTAATTCATCTTTGAAGGTTTTACAAGAATGTGTAATCTCATTCTTTCATGTGCTTCCATATCTTTTCTCATCTCGATTAGCAGGAGTACTCCCCCTTAGTCATGTTCATAGTATACCATGAAAGGCATCTGTGCACATACATGCAGAAGAGCATAAACTGGTGTTTACTAACTCAAGATATATTTCCACATAAATACATTCTGCATAAACTTCTGCTTTAGCACCTTACAAAGATGTTTTGACATATGTGTGTGCTTGTGTGTTTATTCTATGTACCCAAACACACAAACACTTTCATTCTGCACATGCACAACTTCGGTATTGTTTTCCCTGTCACTGGTGTCATATGTTTGCATGAGTACTGTTCCGCTGCCAACCAACAGCAGATTTCTGAGCCTCTGCATGCCAGCTACAGAGAAAGCAGTGATGTGAAGTCCTGGTGTATTTTCCAGGTCACTTGTTTTACTTACACCACCTACCCCGGGTTAATAGAAGATGCCCAACCAGCTTTGAAGGAAACTCCTTGATCCTGAAACCACCCCAACACCTATGTTCTTTCCCTTAGAATTAACACTGCCTTCAGAATTTGCTCTCATCAAAAGCCCTGGCAGAGAGCAGACTTTCCCCCACCTTCAGTTTACTGTCTCCTGTGCCTCACACAGGTCCACGTCTCCCTAAGAATAAAAGCTTCCTTGCATATTCAAAAAGGTCGACTCTTCTGTGTAACCACTCGCTGCTGCTTTGCCTTTACACTCTGCTTATACAGTCCATACATGCATAAATCCACTGCAGAAAAATACTTTGGCCAGGTATGTCCATGTGAAGAGTTTACAGGGTATTTGTCCATCTAGTGCTCACATGCCTGCTGAAAACCCATGCTCTGATGGCCTTGCAAATGCTGCTCCATCCTGTACAAGCAAGAGCAAGCTGTGTCCATGCTGTTGTCATTTCCATGTTCCCTACAGCCATTCTGTCCTCTGGTATATTTGTACAGTAATACCTTGGAAATTATAAACCACAAGGCAATATAGAGGGCCCTTTCAGTGCTGCTGGCAGTCAGATAAGAGGCTTTCTTTTCCCTGTCCTTAATGATCTCAGGCATTTAGACGAAGGAGATAAATCAAAGATATCAGAGCTTGTGAGGTTCCACATATTCTCCTATTCTGTCAGAAAACAAAGAATGGAATTTCAAACCCTGTAGCTGAGAAGCAAACACGCCTCCCATGTGCTGAGAGGCTGATGTCCATGCACACACACTATGCTGGATATGCTGGACCACATTCAGCCGGGGTGTCAGAGCTGAGCCTGATCATCCACCTGCTGCAGAAATGCTCCTGCCCTGTCCCGCTCTCTCCCAGCACTGCCAGCTTTGGCTCAATGCACGTGTTTTGGGGAACTAGAGTCTGTCCCTCACTTTACAGCAGCCTTGGCCCTAGGCACCTGCCCTGATGGGCGTCTTGCTTCCCAGGGCTCACAGCCAGAGCCGCAGTGCATGCCCAGCACGGGCATCGAGCACCTGGTTTACCCCCGAAACCACATCTGCACAGCTAGAGGGGAGTGTAGCCCAGCAGGTTGTTCCTGTCCACCTTAAGCTCCTTGGACTTAAGAGGTTTAAAGCAACCCCAAATCAGGCCCCTCAGGTATTCAGTCAGAACAAGCAGCAGCTGATGGCTCTTCCCCTCATCTGAGGGTTTGGTCACAGCCAGCAATGCCTCACAGCCTTGGCCTTCCACAGTCCCAGGAGCCCCAAAGGCTGATCTGCCCCGGGACAGGCTCCTGAGGGCACAGAGAAAACTTTACAAAGCCAGGGTGCTCAGCTGTCACTTTCCAGCTCTGGGGACCCCTGGGCTTGCGTGTACCCCAGCCCAGTGAGCTGGGACAAGTGCCCACACAGACACAGAGCCCAACTCCACTGCACTTTCACATGCCACTCTGCTGTCCTTTCTGATGCAGAGGAACATTCGCTCCCAATTCCTTCATAATTTCTCCCATTAATACGGTGTTTTGCTTTTGCAGAGGGAAATCCTCTATGAGCCCCCTGTGCCTTGTAATTTCCTATTCATTTTGGAATCCTGCACATTGCTGAAACTGGTACTATGATAAGCTCTGCTAAGGACTGGCAGGGAGCACACGGTAGTGTCTGAAATAGAATTTCCTCTATAACCAGCTTAGGGAGTATTAAGAGGACAATAATAGCAATCTGGGCCTGTTTAAGGATCAGCCAGTGCTGATCCACATCTGAACACCTCATGCTGCCAAACTACTCAGCAGCAGCAGAGCCAAAGTGCATCGACACGTTGGGGTGTGTTCTCAGCTGCAGCCAGTCTGGGCTCCTTGTGCCCTGGGGCTGTGAGCATGAAGCTCTCCAGACTTAAAACTGGATGAAAAACTTGGCCCCAAGCTTATCTGAGAGCAATCCTATGTCTGGCGATAGCACCTCTGTGCAACAGCCACAGCTCCTGTGTCCTTGCCCAGCTCCAGCCGATGCTAAATGAAGGGACAAGAGGTGGCTGATGGACAGAGGGACAGGCATCTCCACCAGCAGAGTGTCACTTAGCGACAACAGTGCAGAGAGAGGGTGCAGGATCTGTCTGTCCCCTGTGCCCAGAACAACACATGACAGTAAGGAGCACCATGTGCCCTGTGTTGTGCTCCCACAGCATCGTTCATTGGGACTCTCAGCTGAGCAGAGCCACAGATGAGGCACTGGGACACCTGAAGAATTACCCCTCCCTTGTTGTGCAACACCTGTGTGGTTTGTATAACAGCAAACTATTGCCCAACAATCATATTTAGGCTACTCTCAGTCATCCTATGTGCACATACGCCAAACCATGCCAGTATTGGCCAATATGTGTTAGAAGATTTCAACCATGCATCTGCCTGCCTACATGGCTGGGAAAGCTTGTGCTGAAGCTAACCAGAACACTGGGTTTCCCATGGTCAGTCAAGGAACTGGTTATTTCTCAATTCCCAATCTCCTGGTGCTTTGAATTCCTCATTTCAAGGACTTTACCTCTCTGGTTTGATACCCATGACGGTCAAGCTGTTTGCCTGCAGCACAAATAGATACATGACCAATAAAGATGTGACTTACCTCCTTACCAAAGACACTGGCGGTGAGGAATAACTTCATACTCTGAGGCTGCATGTTACCCTTAGCAGGGTACATGATCTGTCATGAGACAAACACCCAGATTTTGTCTTCCTTTCCTTTCCTTTCCTTTGCTTTCCTTTCCTTTCCTTCCCTTTCCATGTTAGCATGTCCCCAGAATTACTTATTTAGTATTAAGAGAAACTAACAGCAAGAAAATGGAGTTGAAAGGAGATGCTCCCCATGTGACAGGGAAAGCCCCTCAGAGGGCAGAATGACCTCAGTGGTCAGCTCAGCCACCTGAAACACAGATATCCCCTCCAGAGCACTGGTGTGTAAGCCCTTCGGTTAATCCCCTGTTAAAAGTCACCTAGTACCTGATGAACTCTACTAAACCTTAGTGGCAAATCTCCACTTTTGGCCCAACTGGGGCAGCAATGGTGCACAACATTCATTTTTTAGTGCAGCTGCTAGACCCGCCCTATAGAGCCATGGACAGAAAGAGCCCACCAGAGCCTGGAGGAGCTGGGGATGTTGAATGGGAAGATAATTTATGCCAACATACAGGTCTAGGCTTTAAAGCTCAGCCTAGAGTGAGAAGCCCAGGCAGATGAACCCTTTGCTGCTCCAGTGCCCTCTGCAGAGCCCATTTGCTGGCACTCGTCCGAGTGCACGTCAGCCAGGCACAAACCCTTGTACTAATGCAACGAGCAAGGTGATGCAGGCTTTACAGCGGAGCTTTCTTCAGGCAAGTTGTTAGATGTCTGGGAAATAAAATGCAGTGAGAGCTTCGATCTGGGTGGCACCCACAGGAGATAATTGCTGCTGGATAATTGCCTGGGCCTAAGGAGAAGTTCCTACATCAGCACAGTGGAGCTGCTCCCCAGGTACCCCCAGCTCCTTTACATCCACATCTTCCCCTTCCAGACTGCACCAGGGAAAATTCAGATACATCGTGTGATCATTGCAAAAGCGTACAGCAGTCTCAGAGCATGGTCAGGCGAGATGGACTAAATTGCCGTGCCAGCAACAGGAGCCCACCGCCTGAAGGAGTGGTACAGAGTCCCCTGTGCAACCCAGCTCCTCCTCTCCTGGTACCTCCTGCCTTTTCCCACTTCCCTTCAAGGAGTCCCAGGTTGCCCAAAGATTTTTTTGCTTGCCTTATTTATACAAATGACAATTTTGCACATCGTAAGGGCAGAACTGTAGCAACATTACTCCCTCCTGCCCCCCGTCCTCCCTCGGCAGCAGGGGGCACTAAGCTGCATGCTGCCATAGTCCAGCTGTTTCAGGTCCTGGGAAGGACCGAGCTCCTCACAACTCACCTCCCAGCCTCCTGCTCATGTCCCCTCTTAGTCCCAGGTTCCACCAGCAGACAGCAAACCCATGGAAAGTCCACCCGCAGGATGCTGTGCTCCCATCGCTCTCGCTGCAGTAGCAGGGGTTGAACCAGCTCAAGGGCACTTCAGGGTTTCACCTGATTTATTCTGTGTGTCTTCTACGGGCCTGTCCCCGAAACAGGTCTAATAAATCACAAACAAGATCCTCTCAGAATAATATTAATGGCCATGTTTATAGTCAGCAGTTAGTAGGAAATTCCCTACCCACACCTAGCAGTGTCAGATTTACCATTTAACTTTCAAGGGCTGTGATTTTATTGGGACACTTCCTGTGCCAGAAAGCCCGCAGGTCTCTTGCCTTGTCCCTGAGGTGTGTATCTGAGATCCATTCCCTGCAGTCACTGATCACGTGAATTACCAAAGCTGCACCAAGGCTGCACCTTGCAGCCCTTGTCCTGGGACACCTCGCACGAGCTGCATGCACCTGCCAGTGGTAACAGCACAAAGAAGATGCCTGAAGGATGGTGACATTCAGGCTGCCCGGGGAGGTTGGGAGCCCTCTTCCCAAGCCCAGGAGGCAAGATCCCAATGCTTGGTATCAAATAAGGGATGTTGGCCTGGTGGGAAAGGCCACAATGCCTCTTGAAAACAAAGGCGATGAGCTGAGTCTGATGTGACACAGGGTGGGGACACACAGGTGAGCGCACCAGTGATGTCCTTGAGGGACCTGTTTCCAGATCAGACACAGCTTTGCTGTTCTCCAGATCATCCTTGGGCAGCCTGAATGGAGCCAGCAGTGAGGCCCAGAGATCCCAGCTGATATTCCCACTGGAAAACTCAAGTCAGACCCCCAGCCAAGCACAGAGTCTGTGAGGCACCTCAGAGCACAGCTCCATGTGGGGCAACTCACGGCTGGGGGCTGCAGCAGTCCCTGTCACCTGGGTCCAGGTCCAAGAGCTCCTGCTCTTGCTCTGAGCGCTCCCAGGCTGCACTCAGGGCTTCCCGGGGCACGAGGCTGTTCAGTGATGGGCCATAAGGCTGCTCTGACCTGATCAGGACATATTTTTGCAAACCCCATCCAAACAGATGCTCACGAGACTCATCCATCACACCAGATTTTAGGGGAGCCCAAAGCAGCTCAGCCCCCAGCTCCCTTCTGCCAGGGCCTGGTAATGCAAAAATTATTTTGGTCCAAGTGAGTAACACTCACCATGCTACAGCGTGCACCAAAACAGACAGGTCAGAGAGGAAGACTCACCAAGTAGCTTGCTTTTAAAACTGATGTCATTGCCACAACTTATATTTATTCTAGTAGTTCTTAAATTAGATGTCCTTAACTGCTTTGGGACAGTGTACAGCTAATGCAGATCACAGCAAATGAAATAATACAGCAGAAAAAATGCAATGAAAGCTCACTCAAAATGCTACCCGTTGCAGGTTGGAGATGACAGCTGAGCAGGCAGGATGGCCCCACACTGGCTCCCCTGCTCCGAAAATCCCCGGCCTCTGCCTCCAGAGATCCGCTGTGGGAATCAGCAGAAAGATCAGCCCAGCAACAGCTCAACGCATGACAAAGCAGTGGACGTCCTTTTCACAGTGGCCATGTCCCAGCTTGCCTGAAGCATTAGCAGAGAACGAGCCATCAGGCTGGAGACAAGCTGCAGCCTATGCAGCCGGAGCGGGGCAGGCACTGGGGTTGCCTGCAAGCCTATACGAGAGCAACCAAAGGCTGCATCTCCACTTGACTCTTCTTCCTCTGCAACCCAAAACCCAAGCGTTGCACAGCAAAGCAGCCCAGGTCCCAAGTGCACAAGGAAGGTTTCCCTGCCTGTGAATTCACAGCCACGTTCCCTTTCTGCTCCCGCTCCCCTTCCTGCCCGCAGCAGGCAGGGCTGGGTGAGCCACTCCTGGGTGATTCACTCCCCACCAGGCAGAAATGCTTTCTTGGATACACACAGCTGGGCACAGGGAAGAGGTGCAAGTCCTCTGATCCGAGCTGAATCACTCTGCACCGAATGAGCTCCTGCATGCAGGGACAGGGCTCCCGCAGAGGTCGCGGCAAGGTGAGTCTTGCAACAGTACAACCCGTGATTCACCAGCAGAGAAAAATGCAATTTGGGGTAGGAATTCAGAACGCGAGGAGGAGAGCGACCCACTGGGGCACAAATCATAGGTGCAAGTCACGGAAACACCCAGGTCTGTCTCAAGGTGAAGAGGAGAGGAAAGTTGTGCAGAGGGATGAGAAAGCGCGGGCAAGGGCATCATGTGAGTGAGCCCACCCTTGGAGGCTCATAGGGCTGCTGCATCCCAGCCCTGGCTGAGCTCAAGTGAAAATTATCCTCACCCAGCCACAGCGCTGGGAGATTTTTCTTCTCTTTCAGGACAGAATCTACCCACAGAAGTCCCCATGTGAACAGGATGGTCACCTACGGTTTGTGCTGAATGATGCCAGGGTGCACCTTGCTGAACTCTGCCGCAGAGCCAGGCTCTGGCAGAGATGCCCCTGTGCCAGACAGCAGCACTCACCGGGTTCTGGGCAAACCAACCCATGGCACATCCCTTCTCTCCTCCCTGGTCCCTGGGGCAGCAACGGACCTGCACCCATGCCCCAGCAGTGACCCAGTGTCCACAGCACCAGATATCTCCATGGGCACTGCTTTCGGTAATTCCAGTTGTATGCCCTGCACCTGCCCTACAGGATAACAAACTTTCCCACACTCATGTTTTCTTGCTTATCCCCAAAAGCAAGGCAGCCTTGATCAGCATTTCTATTTTGTGTTGCAACAAGACACAAGCACCCTGAAGTTGACTATCCCTGCCAGGAGCAGCAGGAAAAAAATGAGAAAAGGTTCCCAGTATGGTAACAAGACTTTCTTAATCCCTGCTAGGAAATGCGTGTCCCTAGTCCGGGGCACAGCCTGGTCCTACTTTCAGCTGGGTGCAGCCGAGGGGAAGGAGTTGTCTGAGAGCATAAAAGCTGAGATGACAACAGTCATGATGGAAAGCTGGCAGGGTATCCTCCTGCACCCCTCCGAGCCCGCTGGATTTCTTACCGGGAACAGGAAAGGAAGGGAAACAGGGCGCCCATGAATCACATGCAGGGTAGCAGTAGGGGCTCCCCAGTCTCCCTCCAGCAACTGCAGCCCTCAGAAGATTTCAGATTAATTAAGCTGGATCATTAGCTCAAGCTGCAGCTCCTCTGGTTCACAGGACCCCAGGACTTATTCTCCCAGAGGGCAGAGCCCACAGCATTCATGGAACAGCTGAGCGGGAGTGTTCCCAACCCGGCATGAGTGCTCATGTGCATGAAAACAGCATATCAGAGCAGGGCTATGGAGCCAGAGCCCTCTTGTGCAGGATGCTGTACAAAATGGAGAACAAAAAAACCAATGCCTATCTATATAAATAAACCAGAGGCATCTCCACTGGGAATTTCTAAAATGTCATCACCCTTTGGGATGCAAAGCAGCTAGGCCTGGAGAGCAGCTAAGTATCGTTATTAAATAAATTAATTAGCTCAGCAGAGCCCGCCAGGTACTGAACACTTTCCACTTCCAAGCAGGTAAATGAGTCCGTGGGAACAGAGGCCGCTCCACGCTTGCCAGGCAGCGCAAGCTGCATTTTAATGGTAATGCAATTTCTGCAGCTCTGCCGCTGGAAGCAGCACACAGGGGTGCTGGGTGTCCCCAGGAGGGGCCACAGAGCCCCTTGATGCCGTGGCCCTGATGCAGGAGAAGGGGCTGGTGGCAAATGGGTGTCTGTCCTCGGTGTAGCCCAGAGGATTTTCTCCCCAGGGAGCAGCAAGTCTAGAGCCAGCACAGCAGTTTGGGGAAGCATGAGCAGGGCTGGGAGGACAAGGTGTGCCCAGCGTGCAGGGCTGAGCATCGCCTCGGAGAGCGCAGCCCCGCACTGCGCAGCGCCAACTGCTTCTGTAGGCAGGCAGGATGCCTTTGATCCCCTCCCCAGCACTATCTCACTGCCTTTAAAAACCAACTTTCATCACCCTGGGGTCTGGCAGGAGCAGGCTAAGTAAATTCTCCTTTCCCGCCCTAATTGCAGCCGTCAGACAACACTGGCAGGCAAAAGCAGGGCAGGCAACAGGGCAGCGCTGCCCTCCCCGCTCCCCACCAGGGCCATAGGTGTGAGCTTGGCTTTGATCCCTGATGAGGAGGAGGTGGCCCAGGGCCAGGCTGTCAAGAGTAGGCAAAGGAAGTGGAAAACAGGAGCTGGGGAGGGAAGGCAGAGGATGGAGGAGGTAACAGGGGACTCTCCTTCCCTCCATCCTCCCTGCGGGGCAGGTCCAGCTGTGATACCCCTTCCTGCATCTCCCCTCCAGATGTTGTGCAGCAAAAGATGTCCAAGTCCCAGTCCTTCCACAGCGGCTTTGCTAAAACTCTAGGAATTTCAGTGGGACTTTAGAAAACCCACTGAAAAACACCAGCAGTGCTCCAGCCTCCATTCCTAAAGCTAGTGTTCACCAGGAGGCAGATCTCGGTTGTAAGAGGAAGTTCACAATTACAGCACAAGTCGTTACTGGAAAATAAAATTCCCTGGCATGTTGCAAATAAAATCTGAATTCCCCAGGCTGGGGTATAAGACAGCCCACAGCGTTCATTCCAGGACCCATTTGAAAGAGAAAATGAGACTATATTTATGATGGCGGAGACAGATAAAAGTTGGTAGGAGAAAAACTCCAGGAGGGCATTTCAAACAATGAATATTAGATCCAAAACAGTGTAAGATTCGCTTGCAAAAAAAAGTCCCCAGTGAACATGCATTGCTGACAACTCTTGAAATTAAATCTCTGCACACACACACACCTGTAACCTGAGCAGCACTATTGCAAACAGCTCCAGACAGCAAACAGAGCACAATTATGCTGTCTCTTCCTCAGCTCAGAGGTAACAGGGTTATTGAGACCCTGAGACCCTTCAAACAGCCCTTATTTTTCACCTGCGGGTGAGGGTAGCTGTTCTGCCACATCCAGGGCATGGGGCTACTTGGAAACAACTGCTGCAAAACACCAGGGTTAAGAACTCTGCTTTGGTTCCAGCTCCAGGGGACAGAGCATGATCCACAGATGAGTTAGCAGGCCTCTTCCCAGCTGGCAGGGGATGATCATCGAGGTTGATTCCTCACTGAACTCTGACCTCCACCCCGGATCAACCCTCAGCATCTCCCTTGGGGGCTGCCCTCAGAGCAGAGCATGACCCACTCATCCCAAGCACTCCTGCCTGCCCATACAGATGTGCCCGTACAGATGTGCCTGCCCATGCAAACACATCACCTGCCCTTTCCTCTCAGCCTCCTCCAGAGCTGCAACAAGCTCCAGGAGCTTCTCAAAGGGATGCAGAAGCATCTCGTGCCACCCCACAGCTGAGCAGTCTATGGATTTGCCCCAATTTGGGCAGGATTAGGTAGAGCTGCTGTCAGGCTGAGCTGCCCAAGGAGGAGCAATTATTCCTGCCAGGAGCCAAGGCTCTCAAAAGGGACATTGTTTCAAGGATGATTTGCTGTTTCTCCGTCACACACACACAAGTCTGTAGCTTCAATCTGGCCTTTTTGCAAGGCGCTTGCTACCACCCACACTCAGCAATAAGATCGGAGAGGGACTATCAAGGGAAGAAGGGAGGGAAATCCAGGCCAGTCAGCCGAACCTGGGATGCTCTGCAGGGGGGCAGAGCCCCACCAGCTGCACCAAGTGTTGTACATCGATTTGAAGACACCCCAGAGAAGCTGGGAGCTCTGCTCCCCCTTCAGACCAAACCCTGGTTTCTGAATAGCCCCTGCTATTGCTCAGGGGCCATATGTACACAGTCATTGCTGGAGGGAACAGCTTGCAATACCTCATTCTCCCTCCCCAGCCCATCTTGGCTTGGGATATGCTGGCAGCTGGGAAGAGGCTGTGTTGAAATGGTGACCTCAGGTTCTGCAGGAGCTTTTTCTTGGGAAGGCAATGCACTCCAGGCAGCGTGGGAAGCCCACAGCGAGGACTGAGTCGCTCTCTTGGCCTCCTCGTGCACAGGCTCATTTCCCACAACAAAGCCCTTTGTCGAGCCAGGAGGAGCAGGACAGAAGGTGACCTCCACCTCTTTCCAGCAAATGAACTGCTCGGTGGAGTGTGAGCTGATTTCAAGGGCCCTACGACAGCATCCCAAAAGCCTCATACAAACACAGTCCCTCAGGGCTGTTTAGCCACCAGCCTTCCACAGGACAAGAGAATAGCTTAAAACTGGTTTCACATGCATGCTCCAACTGCAGAGCTCCATTTCTATTTCTCTTTGCCCTGCAAGATCCCCCCCCACTCCTTGCTCATGGCAGCATTTTCCTCCACTCCTCAGGACAGATAGTCTCACCGAGGTGGATTCACCCTTATCCTTCTGCTACAAAGCCACGGCTCCAGCCTGGCTTTAGTCACACCAAAGCCCTCTCAGAGAGGTGATGGACCATCTCCTCCCTTGCCCTTAACCACAACCTCCTCCCAGCTGCTCCCCCCTTTATCAGGCAGCAAATTCCCCAACTGCACCAGCAACCAGCACCATTTCCCCTCACCCTTTCCCTGCCAGCACAGTCCCTGTCCAAGCCCGTATCAGCACGACATACATCAACCTGACCTCTAAACTTTGGGAACTCAAATTAATATGGGCCTGAGAGATAAACCAGCCTCCCAGGTTTACTTTTAAAGCTCCATGCAAATGAATACAGAGGACGTTTTTGCAAAAATCAACATTGCCTTGTGCTGCATTTCAGCTCTGTTAAAACAGAACAAACAAAAAAAAAAAAAAAGCCATGTTTTATGGGACAACTGGACAGCTTGGTACTGGGTACTGTCAATGGGTCAGAAGCATCTGTCAAATGTGCAGACAAGTAAAGAAGCTGGAGACTGGCTTGAGGTCTCAGCAAAGCTTCCTGCAAAGGACTTGGTGCTGTCAAAGCGCTGGGGAGGATTTGCCTCTGCTGAGCAAGGCAGAGTACCAGGGGATGCACTCCTGATACGCATCGGCTGCCAGTGGTCCAGGCTGCTCAAGCTCCCGGGCAGCCAGGTTGACCCTGCACTGCTGGAAACAGAGCAGGAGCACTGGGGTGGGCAGAGGAGTCGTGTTCCTGCCTTGTGCTCCCCCCAGAGCGCTGATGGATGGTTTGGAGCACAACGCCAGAACCACCCATCGTTTTTCACTTTTTTTTTTTTTCCTTTTGTCTTCACTATAATCCTTTAATGAATTAAGTGGAGCAATTAAGCAGGATTTTTTTTAAGTGAACACACATGAAAATGGAGATGGGTATTTTTGCCATCCAAACACTAGATAAGGTAATTAATGCAAAGCCCCTCAGCTTTAGGGATTCTCCACAGCTCTCACCCAGCCCTTTTTCTATTTATTTTTTGGCAGACTGCCCGTCATATTTATTCTAATGAGGGCCGACCCTTCCTCTTGCTCACACTATACTACCTGAGATGGGGGGAGGAGGGAAGGGTGGAGACTGAAAGCAGCTTCAGAGCAAAAGCCCCAACCCAACATCTCCAGTGGAGAGCCCTGTCCCAGCAGAAAATGGAGAAACTTCCTTTCTAGGCGAATTTGGAGGGTACCACAACCTCGGCGCAGAGTCACCATCACAAGCAAAGCCCTGGCAACATGGGGCAGGTTTGCCTTCCCAAGGCAGCCCTTTGGCAGCTTGTAGCTTCTGGTTCCACCAAAGTTCCTAGTCGTCAGGCCCCTTCTCCAGCCCTCTGCTCCCTCACACCTACCCAATGCCTATTTGCCTTAAAGTATTTGTCAGTACAGCTGAACATCTCCGTGCCTCAGTTTCCCCCAATGCAAAGGAGGTTAATAGATCTCCCTGCCTCCCTTGGAGGATGCAGGCACTGGGAGATGACAAACATCCTGGAGATGTCACAAGCCCAAGTCAACACCTAGAAATGCTCTGCCCCTCCTGCTCTCATCACAAGTGTTTTACCCTCCACCGTGAAGACTGTCAGCCCTACAGACATTCTCATCGCCCAGCAATGACAGGAAGAAGCCCAGGACTGATAAAAACCAGCAGTCCAAGGGGGAACCACTGGAACACTTCTCTGAACACTTGAGCAAAGTGTTTCAAAGATGGGGAAAGTCTTACTTGAACTTCCATAGGCAGTTAGCACAAGTGGGTCGCTTGAAAGTAGGCAGTGGGTCGCCAGTGAATCCCAAACGGACTGTCTTTACAGGGCTGGATGATGTCCCTCAGCAGTAAGATTCACTGTTTGGGGTGGGGAAATGCCTCTGCAATCTGCATTTCTCTCACTTTTCACTGTTATTTTTTTTTTTAATTTTAACTTTTTCCTATTTCGATCAAAACACATTTCCTGACACAAAAAGATCTTGCTAAGTGTTTTCTGACTCATCAAACTGGCCAAACAGATCTCCTGCCTCCACGGGAACTGGACCATCCTGTTTGTGGGTGCAACAGCCACCCCCAGCTGTGTTCCAAGGGCTGAGGAAAGCTGTTCCCATTGCAAAACACTCCCTGCCAGATGTGGACAAGCCCTCCCCCACATCTGGATAGCAATGAGCCATTCTGATTTTCTCTCTCCGTTGGTTGTTGCCTTGTCCCAGAGCAGGACAAGCCTTGGAGAGGAGGTTCTACACCCATCTCTGCAGAGCAGTCCACCAGCTTTTTGCCTGTAGGACCATGGTTTTGTAAACCCAGAGGAAGGCAATAACAACTCCAGAAAAGCAGCTTCACTTCTGGGAGAGAGCTTTGTCTCCTCTCCTTTGATACCCTATGAGAAATCAGTGGAAGTTTAGACAGTGGATTTGTTCTGTAGTACAAATTAACAGAGATTTGGGCTACTGGTACTGTGTCCCCTGGTGGCTACGGCCATTTAGAACATGACTGAGACCCATGCATTCTCTACCAACACACAAAGCGTGCTGCATAGGTTGAAAAGCCTGCAGTGATCATGGCCAAACATAACAGTCAATAAAGCTGATGACCCTGACTTGATTGTCCAGTTCAGCCAAAGCAAATGCTTTTCCCTTTGGGCTGCTGTGCAAGATGCTTCAAAAATGAGGGAAATTGCTCCTACAACGTCCCTGGAAAATCTCAGGGACACACCATCCATCAATATTTTGCAGTCTGAGACAATAGCAACATCTCCTGCCACACTGGTACAAGCCCAGACACCGCGCTCTGGCTTCCTGTAAACAAGAGCTGTTTAGCTCTAAATTTCTCTTTTGGCTCAGGCTCCCCTGGTTCTGTGAGCATGGTATCAAGATAATCATCATGTGGATTGTATTCCTGGTACAAGGCTCCATTGCACATTGGTGCCTCTTTCTAATGCCCTTGGAGCAAGGAAGTTCCAGGCCAGCTCCTCCAGCAGGCAGGACTGGGCGTCAGGTCTCAGCACCGAGCCAAAGGAGAATGGGTAGACAGTGAGGATCTGAAAGGAGAGCAGGAAAATCTGGGGTCCAGGTAACTGATTAACATCAACAGACTGCTATGCCAGAAGAGAAGAAGGTACAAGGGATCTGGGCTGGAGTAGAATAGATTTTTTTTGTCCCCAAAGCAAGAAAAAGCAGGAGAGGAGTTGTCTTCCCTAGTGAGAAGACATCATGATCCAGGATTTTTCAGGTCAGACCAAAACAAGCACAAGTTATTTCCCCACTTGACAATTCACCTCCACTTTGAAAGGGTTTCTGCTTGAGTTAGGCAAAACAGAGACTTCGGAGCGAAGCAAGAACGCGGGTAGTGCCCTGCTCTGCTCCGCCTGATTTCCCAGTGCCGGTGCAATCCCCAACATGGGATTCAGTGCACTGGACTAAAAGTTAAACATCCAGCCTGAGCTACTGGTGTGCAGCCAGTGAGGGGAGAGAGGCATCTGCTGGGAATAGCTCATTCCCCCTGGACAGACACTCAAACTTATGGGCTTGTAATTTAACGTCTCATCCCTGCTCTACCAATTCACTGTCCTCCTCCCTACCTCCTAGACTTGACTTGACTATTTCCCATATTCTCCAGCCCCCGCTCCTTCTTCACTGCCACTTCCACCAACCTCTTTCTCCTGCACAAACATCAAGCTGAAGCTTTGTTTTTCAGGAAGGACAATGGAAAGGCACGTCTGCCTTAATCCATCCACAGAGCAACAGCCACAAGGAGGGACCTGATGGGGTCCTGCCTTGGCTGGAAGCGACCGTGCCTTGCAATGTGTAGTGGGGAGAAGAGGCTCCAGTGTAGGAGCTTCAGAAAGACTTATGGTGGCCCAGGACATTCCTGGTAGATGATATCCACGCAGTAAAGTCTTGTGAAGAGCACCAGCTCCTTAACTAATTAAGCTAGGAGGGTTAAGGAGTCTGTGACACATAAAGTACTGGCCATGTGGGCACTGAGAATGTAAGTCCTGTGATACCATCTCAGAACTTGAGAGAGAAACCTCCTGCCAGAGCTGGAAGTGAGCAGCTGTTCCCTGGGCACGCTGGCAAGGACTTTGCCTCATCCCCCAGCAGGTTCTGATGAAACCACCCACTCAGGTCTGGTGGGCAGTTTTGCTTGAGGTCACTTCCCCGAGCCTTGCAGGGACGCGGTGGCTCCTCTCCCCGTGCTGCCCCGATGGCCGCCCCGCGGAGTCTGCAGTCATACGCCACTCCGGATTCAGTCACCACCGCCCCAGCCAACAATGACATCAGCCATCCGGCACGTGGTGGAGACCGATTGGCTTCAGATGAGCTAATGCCCGCTTGGCGCACACGGATGGAGGGGGAGGAGAAGACACGCTGACTTGCTAGCTCATCCCATGACGAGAGCTGTGGTCCAGCCCGTGCCCTCCCAGGAGGATGGTGCTCAGCTCCCGCCTCCCGATGGGGCTTCACTCAGCACAGATGATGGAAGCGGGGCCGTGGCACATCCCCGGTACTCTTTGCTGGAAGGTCTTCGTTGCGTTCCCTGCAACACCAAACCTTCTCCTGGGGTCTTGCACAGCATCTAGCCCCATCCCATCAGGGTCCCATCTGTCTGTAGAGCAATGACATCCCCTCTGTGGGCTGGCATCCCAGCCTTCTGTTGTGCTGAGCTGCTGACTCTGTCCTGGTGCCAGATGGCTTTGGAGGCAGATGACTTCATATTTTTTAAAGGGGCAAGGGATCTGTTGGCAGTGCCCTGTAGGAACCAGTGTGCATCGTCCTTGGTGGGGCAGTCAACAATGGGAGCATAGCACAGCAGTGGTTATGACCCCACAAAGGGCCCGAACAGACTTGGATTCCAGTCTAACACTGCCAACAACCTCCTGTCCTTCACTCTTAGCAATCCCTCATGTTTGATCTGTCCCACACAACAGCCTTGTGCAACACCATAGAGAGTGGGGGGCACGATTCCAGCATGAGTTCTGTGGTGATGCCCTCCTCTGCTTGTAAGGAGAAGGACTACCCAGCTGTTAAGCTCCTTTTCCCCAGATTTCCCATAACAGAGACTCAGGCATGGACACTGGCATTCAGCCTAAAAAGCCAAAGATGTCTTAGTGGAGCCTGCACTGAATGCTGAGTTTGCATTACACCAGCCTCTATCCCCAAAAATAAGTATGATGGGTGGCCTGAGTCAAACCCACCTATCAACAGACTCCTCTTGGACCTCAGACCAGGATAACCTGGAGCTGCTCTAAGGAATTTCCATTTCAAATTTGTATTGGGTACAACGGGTGAGTCTCAGAGTGAGAATCAAGTTTGCACATAGAGATGCAGTTCAGGGCCTTTGGTTACCACCTGGAGGGTCCACTGCAAAGGGAAAGATGTGCCACCCTGTGCCCCTTAGGAGGCTTCAAGAAGATGAGAGAGATGCCACCTGTCTGTCCCTCTCCACAGACAGCACCCATCTCTCCCCCCCGGCCTGCTCTGCCCGGCTGGGAGCTGCGCGGTGGTTTGTAGCTCCACAGGAACAATCCTGACTCATCAGAGCAGCTTCTTGGAGGGTTATTATCAACGGCGGTCAATGAGGTTGCAGCGCACACACGAGCACAGGGAGCCGATCCCTGTGCAAGGCTGGATCCTCCCCTCCCCCAGCACACACGCTCATGCTTGTTGGGGAAAATGATGCTCTCGTTCCAGGTAAATAATTGCCCCTTCCCTTGCAAGTCCCTGCACGGTCCTGTGCAAACATACCCACAGAGCATTTCAGCACAGCAGATGCTGAGGCTCAAAGGCCAGACCCACAGACCAGCTCTCCTTTTGCAAAGGGGAAACAGAAGTTGTTTTTCCCTGTGGGAGGTAACTCTCCGTCTGCCTCAGCTCTGCCTGGGGGCCCGTCAGATCCTGGCATGCCGGCGAGTGGGCATTTGCTGTAGATTTGGAGGTGGCCTGATAAATCAGGTCAGGCACTGTGGCAGAACAATGGGAGCTGGGACCACTTTGGAAGTGCCCACCACGAGGGTGGCTGCTCACCCCAACAGCTGGAGCATTTCAGTCTTCGCCGGGCCAGCTCGCTTGAAGAGTGCCAAACCCTCAGCAGGGATGATAATGGGGGTTGCACCATCACGTCTGCTTCTGAGGGCAGGAGGGTTTGGAGAAACACCCCAGTGTCACATCCCAACAGCACTGCCCTGACCTCCAGCTCCATGGAGGCAACACTCCAGCAGGACCAGTTGCAAGTGTTGGCCAAGAAGAGCACGTGTTTAGGAGGATGAGCTGGAAGATGGGCCTGCAGGCATGTGTTCAGGAGGCAGGCAGATCTGGTCCCCAGGGCAGTCAGTAGCTATAGCCATTGGCGGTGAGGCCCCTATAAGTGTTTCTTGTCAGTCCAGAGAGGCCCGTGGTGGTTTCCCTACCCTAGCCTGAACACGCTTCTTCTCTGCAAAACTTTTTGCGTGCAGCTAACCCACAGCAGAACAGTCTTGGCTTTATCAAATGGAGATCTTGGGCGGAACCAGGAAATGAAATCTCTGCCCAAAGGAGCGTCCTTGCCAGCCAAGTGATGGAGCTCTGACATTCCCAGTGCCCTGGGAAATGGCTCGTTGCATCTGATGGGGTGAAATCCCAGCAGCAGGATGTGGTGGCATGAAATGTGGACATCGGTTTATGGAGCTTTTGTTGGCTTGTTTGATTGACTGTCTGAGCAGTGTAAAGCAGTGCCCAGGGCAAAGCCAGGCATCATGCACGACTCCATCCTCCTTCTTTCTTTCCTCCTGATGCAGCTCCCCCAGCCAGGCCAATCCTCTCTGCTTGCAACCACGGGTAATTCTGCAGCCCACCCCTTTCTGCAGGAGCAGGAGCAGGAGCTGTTCCTCAGGACAAACATTACGCTTTTCTTCCCAACCCAGCCTGACTTCAAGTTGAGTAGGAGAGCTGAGAAGGCAGAGCCAGACAGTCCCAGGCTCTCATCCATCACTGACAGAAAATTAACAGCTGGACCTCACGAGAAGTTCTCCTGTGCTTCTTTCCCTTCCTGGATCACTGGGATAGCAGTCAATCCAAATGGGCTCTAAGAGCCCATGTTTGCCTTTGTATGAAAGGCAAGATCCATCTCAGTGTTCTAGTCAACTATAGTCTGAGGATTTTGGGATCTCACCTCCATAGCTGGAGTGCTGCGCACTCTGATGCTGTGATTTAACTAAGAAAGGCAATATTTCTTAATAAATCATCTGGTACATATGGGAAAACAGACAGGCTTTTGGACAATCAAGCCCTCCCTCACTTGTGTCCCCAAAAAGCTTGTCTATTTTTTTTCCCAACCACACCTGTTCAGCTAATATGATGTTTCTCTGCCCCAAAGCCAGGGAGCAAAAACTTCTCTGAGAACTGAAACTAAGTCCCCTGCAGCTCCCTCCAGCCAACAAGACTGGTACCATGCTCTGCCACCACGGTGGAAAGGAAGACCCAGTGTCACCAATCTGCTGGCAACGAGGTGGAGTTGTCAGCAGCTTTTACACTCGCTGAGCACTTGTATGTGTTTTGTAAAGTGATCAAGTAATAACCACCCCTGGCTTACACCCAACCTTTCTGCAGGGTCTCTTCCATGAGCACCAGCTTCCCCAAACAACATTTCATCAGCAAAGCGCAGCAAAGGGACTCTGTGACCACCTGAAAGAGCAATGAGACAGTGCAAAAACCAGACCTGTCTTGTGGGTGGCATGATAGTCTCCAGCCCTGCTGAAGATCAGCACTGCTAGCCTTGCTAGCTGAAAGTTCATACCTTGCTACACTAGATGAGACCAAGTCCCCAGGTCCAATGTCTCCAGATGCAGGCGAAAGGATCAAGGCACCTGGCCAGTTGTGAAAGGCTCCAAACACAGGGAAATGATAGTTCTTGTAGCAATCAGCTGATGCCCTGGAGCCAGAGGTTTGCTTGCTTGCACCTTGGTATGTCTAAATATAATACAAGTATTGTTCTGAGCCCTGCCTCAGCCCTACTGAAATCCAGCCACCGATACCTGATTTTCTTGCCTTCACGGCTGCAAGATGCAGCTGCATGAAGGAAATTTTCCTTTCATTCCTCCCAAATGCGCCTCCCATTGCCATTACTGACTGATCACCTGGCCTCCTCTCACGAAACATCTTGAAGAGGAGCTGATTCTCAACTTTAAGGCACTATTACTTCTACTATCACTTTTATATTGTTGAAAACTTCCATGCAAATTCCCATACAAGTCATCTGACTAAACCAGCCAGAAAAATGGACAAGCTGCACGTGTTAATCCAACTGGATTTATGCCCTCTTCTCGGTTCAAACTGTTTCTGAAAGACCATGATGAGCTCAAAATCATTTTCCAAGTGGATGCTGTGAGGAGAGGACTCAACATGAACATTTGTAGCACAAAACCTAACAAATAAGTTCCCAACCCAGTGCTGTCCAGGGTGACCCCAAGGAGATCATTCAGTCTCACCATGCTGTGCAAATTTCCCCTCTCACTCTCAGTCCAAACGGTTCACTAGATTTAGCCTAAAATGCTGAACAATTTTGATTCCTTCAAAACTGCATTTTCTGATGAATTTACCAGGTTGCTCTCACTCACCTCCACTGGCAACCCCAAAAAGTCCAACATATCACGGGTCAACTTCTTCACATCTTTTTGGATCTGCACCATGAAATGACATGGAATTTCCCATGGATTAGTGTCCCATGATTTAATTCGACAGTGTCGAGTTTGAGACAAGTTCAAGTTGAAGCTGTATGTGTGGCCAGAGGATTCATAATGTGCTGTCCTGGGGGATTTGCTGGTGACTAGTAAGGTGCAAGTCTGGACCAACCATTCCTCCAACAGGATGCTAACGGGGTCTGTCTCTGCCCTGTACCCACTCCTGTGCTCACTTCCACCATTGTCTCCTGCACAGAGCCTCAAAAGGAGCAGTTAGGCACCTATTCAGACTATTTGAAGTCAAAATTGTCCAGTTTTCATATTCTTTAGTTGGTTTTGTTTTCCTAAAAATATACAGAAAGTTTTCTGGTCACTTCTGCTGCAAAAATCATCCCCAGGGAGGGGTGAAACTTTGCATAAACCTGAACGTTGATTTCCTGCATTAAGACCTACCTCTGTGTCTGTTCAAACTCCCACTAATTAATATTTTCTGAGAGTTGAGGCTAAAAGGAGGAGGGGAGGGGGAAGGGACTGGGACAGGGAGGGCTGAAGCTGGACCCCTGCACTGCTCATGTTGTAGCCGATGTGACAGGGGGCACCCACAGAAGGGTCTGTGTCCCTTCCCCTCAGTCCAGCCCTGAACAACACCCCCAGAGCTGGGATGCAACAGCCCCAACTTTCCTGCTCTTTCTTTGCCAAGAAAACTCTCACAAAGCTCCAGCGCAACCTTTGGTGTCCCTGTGCTGCCATCTCTCCTTGCTGCCTCCCTCTCTTTTCTCTGCCTCCTGCCTTTTCAGGACAGGGACCACCTTTTCATCCTCTGCCTGTACAGCACCAAGCACCCCGGGGCTTGTTGGCAGCAGCTGAGGTTTCTGGGGGCTCCCCCAACAAAAACAACAACAACCTTCAAAGTGCCTCTCTGCACGCAGCTGCTCTGAGGGCAAATTCAGGTTTCCCCCACCTCCTTCTCCCCATCCCTCCTTGCAACACCCACCTGGCAGCTCGTTAAAAACAATCCTTGGGTTTTTCAGGTGTGTTGGAGGGATTTACCTGAGATATTTCTCCCCCTCCTCCCTTGCAGTTGAGGACCTGGGTTTCATGGCAATACTAGTTAATCTAACAGTAAAAAGCACTGCAATTATTTGGCTCTAAGGCTTGGGTCCTTGCCCAGCTCTGACATACACACGCACACACACACGTTCACTTCTCCAGCAAGGGAGCGGGCGATGCCTCTCCTCTTCCTCCTCCTCCAGTCCGTCACGGAAGGGCTGGCTCTTCTGCAAGGGAGTTCCACCTCCTGCAACTTTCTCCCTTGCTGCTCTCAACCTGTGCTGCCGGAGTTTCAGCCAGCAAAATCCCTTCTTGCAGGAATTTCTCCGAGCCCTCTCCTCTGATTTGCAAGCACCATGGACCCCCGGCAGCCAGCAAAGTGCTGCTGGAGGAGTGGATTTTCAGCGGTGAGAGCAGAGAGGCGGTAAACTTCAGGAGAGATCTCTCTCCTGTTGCAACAGGTAAGGCACGCTGCTCGGCGGTGTGGGAAGTTGAAATGACTCAGGGAGCAGTCTATGCAGCATGGATGGAGGAACGCATGGAGGATGCAGAGATTTAGTCATGAAACTGCTTTTGCATGTGAGTAACTTTTGGTGGAAACGGCCTTATCCTAAAGACAGGGCTTTGGGATGCGAAGGGAGAGCCTTTCATCTTTTCCTCCCTTCTGGCAAGCCTTAGTTTGGGGAGTTATGGAAGGAGCCAGGAAAAGCTTCAGCTGTGCGTGCACGGAGTTTGCTTCTGGTCTTAGCTGGGAAACTTCAGCACTCTGCAGCCAGTGCAAGCAGGTGGGCTCTGGGTAGCGAAGGCAAAAGCCACACTGCTGAGCAAGGCAGGCAAGGAGGGACTGAACAGAGAAGCGCTCCAGCTGTCTGTGCGGGGCAGGATTTCTGCAGAGAGCATGCTTGTGCTGGGGTAAATGGATGGGCTGCAGCAGGAGCAGCGATGGCATCCAGCTGTAGGCTCAGTTGTTGGCCGCATACAACTGCACTGATTGGGCTGAGGTGATACCGCTCCAAGCTTTGTCTCCGTGTTCCCCATTAAGTCACTTCCATTGTCACCTCAAATTCGGCTGTGCCTTGGGAACCCCAGCCCAGCCTCCCTGTATGGCCAGGCAAGAGCTCCTGCCTGCCCGGGTCCCATTTGTGACAGGAGCAGAGCCAGGGAGCTGAAGCAAGAACCACTGTCCCTATTTCGCACGGGAGCACATACTTAAACATGTGCGTGTCTGCATCAGTGCAGTTTTGTTCACTATCAGGTGCCTGATGGCAAAATACGATGAAATCCCAGACCAAACCCTGTCCCAGTTCAGGGCAGGCTAGAATTATTTCCCATGTATATGTGAAGCGCTGAGAAAAAGAGGTGAAAATACAGGGAGGGAGCCCTGGGCACTTAGAGCAAACCAGGCCCTTCCAAACAGCAGTTATCAGCTAATCAGCCTCCCGGGGAAATTAAAAGCAGACTTGGTGGTATGCAAGACCCCAGAGGGGCAAAGATCAGCTGTCACACAACAGGGGTTGCTTCAGACAAAACTCTTCAAAAAAAACCTGGCACTCACTTGGGTTTGGTGCTGTGAAGGGCTGAGAGTTTCCAGGACGCGCAGGAACTCTGGCGGTGCGGTGGCCAGAGCCGGGCAGGCTTTGCTGGGCAGGCTTTGCTGGGCAGGCTTTGCTGGGCAGGCTTTGCTGGGCAGGCAGGGCTGCGCTTTTCCCAGGGTGCCCTGAAACCAGGCGGGAGGGCACGGACCCCACTGCATCCTCCCCCCTGGCACTCGGGGGAGCAAAAAGCGGGTATACGGGGCTGCTACAGTTCTCCAGGCTGTCAGCTAGAGAGACCTGGGAGGTTATCGGAGCCTCGGGACAGAAAGCAAACAGTCTGTATCGGGGTCCTGAGGAAGGTTGGGCTGTCTCGGTATCCGGGAGGCAAAATGACCAGGCTTGGTATTGTGCACCCTTATCATCTCCTAATACGCAGTACACCTTAGCTTATCGGAGCAGTTCAGGGACATCCGCCTGTCTGATAAGTAGCTGGGGTTCCTGAGGGACTGAGCGGACAAGAGGTTTCTAACCCAGCCAGGGGCTTCAGTCTCTGTTTCTCCCCATCTGCTTTTTTTGCTCTAGTGTGCTCCGTAACATTGCAAAACTGAGCCCAGCCGCCCTGCCTGCGGAGGGGAGAGCACGGCAGGATCTGCTCCTCTCCTGAGCCTTCCCCTTAGCTACAACTTGCACCATGAATATATTTCAAATCTTAATGCTCTCAGAAACCAGCGCGTCTCCCAGCCCTCCAAACAAACAAGCATCATTCATGTACGAAGGGAGAGTTCAAAGGAGGCGTAACACCTGGAATCAAACATCTGTTAGAAACTAATGCATTTTGCATCCTACGCTCCTGCCAACTGCTCCAAGGCAAATGCTAGAGGATCGTTCCAGCTACCTCCATGCTACAGAAATGGCATTCCCTGCTCCGTGCACCTCACTGTTTTTTGCCACATATGGAGTGTGCGAGTACAGCTGCACCTTGAGCAGTAGTGGCCTTTCTTCTGTATAATGCACAAGCGTAAGAGGATTAAATACCCTCAGCACTTTTTTTTTTTTTAAGTGGGCTAGTAGTACTGATGCTCCATTGTCTATTAGCAAGCTGATTTGCTGAGCAAGCAATTTGTTCTCCCAGCCACACTTTCTCCTTGGCAATGGGGTTTATTATACGGGTTTATTAGCAAAGAAACTTTCCTAATTCTTGGAAGAAGGAGCTCTGGGGAGGGGCAGGCTACAAGGGCTGTTAGGAAGGTTTGTAGCTCAGAAATGAACAAGCAGTAGGTTTAAAAAAAACCAAAGGAAGTATTTTTTTTTTTTTCCACACAGAGGGCATAATTAAATTCTGTAACACATTGCCAGAGGATACTGCAGAGGCCAAAAGTGTACTTGGCTTCAAACAAGGTTTTGATCCATTTGGGATGGATAGCTCCAGTGGAGGTTATTAAACACAACAGCCCAAGAACTGGTGCTGGAAAGTGGGAGAAGGAGCACATTACATACGCCTTGTTTCTTATGCTCCTCCAATAAGCAATCAAAACTGGCCATTTGTGGAGAAAGATTACAGGGAGATGGCCAAGCGTGGCTGCCTTGATGTTCTTCTGTTGTGGGACTACCTTGGACTGACCAGGTTGTACCTTGGCTAGATGCTGTGACTCAGGCAGCCCGGGATGGGCTGGTGATGCCATGAATAGACGCTCCGCATGGCTCAGGTTGACAGGCACATTGCGTGCCCAGTCTGGTGTCTGGTTGTCACAGATGCTGCAAGCAGTGTCCGCACGCAGCTGCCCACTCTGCAGAGGCATTGCAATGGTGAGAGCTTTCAGAAATGTGTTTCCAGCAGACGGTCCGGAGTGGGAGGTAGCACCCTGACAAGGACATGCTGTGGCAATGAGACCAGCCTGGGCAAACATGCCTGTCCCAGGGGTTAATCTTTTCTCTGGTGAAATCCTGAGCTCCCCAGGCCAGGGGCTGGCTTTGCATCAGCTTGTGTGGCACCGTGTGTACAGCAGAGGAGGTGGGCTGCTAGAGGGCTGGTTTCCCAAGGGCAGGCAGGTCTGGGAGCTGAAGGTTTTCTATCAGCTTGCAGGTATCTCTTTGCATTCAATAAATGCTGCAGGGACTTTCTGTGGCACAGCTAGTGGCATCCTGGCCAGTCATCCTTTGACGAGGGAGGATCGTGCCCTGATCATCTCATTCATTCTCTGTCCTCTGTGTCCTTACACTGCCTCTGAACGTAGGAGAGGGATAGGAACGAGCAGTGCAAGGCAGACAGATGGCAACGGAGTGAAGGAGGCTGCAGACAGAGCAGAAAGCTGCTCCCTGCGCTCACCTTCAGGCACCAGAAGGGAAAGACCAGCAGGGTGCTGGGCAGGGGAACGAAAAGATCCTCATATCAGTGCAGACACAGGGCTGTGGTGAATGAGAATTGCCTGACAGGAGAGAAGAAGGTGAGGGAGGAGTGACGGTGGCCAGGGCTGTGCTACGGAGCAGAGCGAAGCCGAGTGGTCCAGGTCCTGCTGAGTGCCGGGGCTTCTCACCCGCATACAGCGGGGCACGTGGTCCCTCGCCCAGCTCTTCATGCCAAGATGCTCTTGGGCTCCTTCCCAACAATTTTTACCAGTCACAGGATGACATGTATGTTCCCCACAGGGAATCACGGAAAGGGCGTCAGAGGTCTACCAGCGCTCAGGTGATGTAGTCTGTGTTCGTGCTGCAAACATCCAGGTTGAATTAAGGTGTGGATGAGACCTCACAGGGTCAAACAGCTCAGGGTTAGAGCCCCTTCAGAGACCAGGCAGAGCTGTTCCTCCCTCCAGGCTGGGGTGGAAGCTGAGTCCAGTCTGGATTCACAGCTTTGGTGGGTCAGATAGGAATTGTGTGCTGGGATCCCAGAAAGGATCTCACAGACTTTGCAGCACCTAAATAAACAGCTGTTTTGTGAGCAGCAGAATTCATGAAGCTTGGTTGCCTGGGGCGCTCTCTCTCTTGTGTGGATTCTCTGATGTCTAATAATCGGGTTGGGCTCACATTAGAGCCTTTTCTTCCAGCTGGGAGTCCTAATTTGGATTTCTCTCCTCTCTCCTGCTGCTTTTCACAAGCTTGTGCAAACCTAATTCCTTTTAAGTCCTTACCTATCTGGTTAAATTTGGTTGAAACTGGCCAGTAGATCCTAAAGGTACAAGAGAAGACTGACAATGTGGTCCCACACACCAGCTTCCCTCAGCAGTATGCAGGCAGGGGAGTGATTATCGCTGCAAGATAATTTGCAACCCAAGCATGAGGAAAATGTGAAAGGCTCAGTATGAGTATTGGCAGGAGTAAGCAATGCAGAAATAGCCCAGGATTCCTTGTGGGCTCTCACAGCCTGTGCTGATGGTCACAGCACACCTGCTTGGCCAGCTAGTTTGCAGTGACCGAGGTATGTGGCCCTGGGCACTAAAAGCCTCTGTGGGAGCTGAATCCTGGAGAGAGAGGTGCACAGTCCCAGCAGCAGCCCCCACCGAGCTCCCTTCCCACTGGCACTGCCCATCTCCAGCTCCCAGGGCTGTTTCTTCTCATGACAGGTAACAGGCACTCCATTCTCATCAGAGCCACCAGTGGGTTGGATCTGCTGTTTGCTCCCTGTCTCCTGGCTGTCCCAGCTGCTGTCCTTGGCCAAGGAGACAGCCACCAGTCCCAAACACAGCCCTGGTTATCTGTGCAATGGCAGCTTCTGGACCATGGGCAGGATTCAGTGAGGAGGGAAAAGCAGCTGATCTTTTCAAGGGAGAGCAGAGGAAGAGGATTACAAATAACACATAAGGATGCTTCCCCTGCCCTCAGCACAAGCAAGTCAACCTCTCTCATGTCACACTTTCTCTGGGACAGGAACAAGGCAGCTGGCTCTGCAAGGTTCCCTCATCCCCCAGGCCTCCTCCAACCACCCCAAACCCCTACTGAGGACTCCACAGCTCTGGAGATGTGTGATTAACTCCTGCTCTAGAAAGATGTTGCAATGCCAAGATAGATAAAGATCACTGACCCTTTATAACTCTATGGGGAGTTCAAGCCTGTTCAAGTTCTCCTGTGCCTAACAGACGAGCTCCTGGAGGCTTACAACAATGACAGAGAAACCTCAGCTATGTGACATATCTGAGCCAGGCTAGGTGTTGGCAGCAGTACAAAATCAGGCTCTCCTTGGGTTCCTCACAGAGCACTTGACAGAAATGCACGTCACAGGTGGAAAGGTCAGCTTCACATACAAGGTGATGCCTTGCTCTTGGACAGAGGATGGCTTGGAGACAAAAACATGTAGTGCCTGCTTACTCTGGCTGAGGAGCAAACCAGGGCAGCAGGTAGGGCAGGAGGGCACAGTCATAGCTGCAAGGATGGAGCAACAGGTGAGATGTCTGAGGGGAAAGGGTGAGCAGCCGGCTGGGAGATGCCACAGTAAGACATCATGGAGGAAAGTGCCTGTAGAGCTAGTCTGGATCTGAGCACTCAGCTTGCGAACAGCTGGTGTGTTGACACAGGTGGCAAAAACATTCAGTTGTATGGAAGATGAAGGAGGTGGACATCAAAGTGAACACTTCTCAGCCACCCTGCTCTCTCCTGTGTAACTAATCCACATCTGGCACATCTGCCTCCACTGCTCCACAGATAGTGTCCCACCACTGTCACCCCGAATGCTGGTCCTAGTGGGACCCCGCACAGGTCTGCTCCCTGTGGCAAACCAGAGCCAGGGAAGGCAGCACTGCCTCAGAATTAAGCTTTTTTTACCAACCACTGCAGAAACACAGCCTGACTAGAGAAAAAGTGTGTCCCAGCACCATGCCAGGTCCACCAGCCTGGGGCCCAGGTTGCCTCACATGGGTCAATGATTCACAGGCTTCCCCCAAACTCCTTCAAGAAAGTCTCTGTACCTCCAACACCCCTTAGAGTCTGCAGGTCCAAGCTCCCCAGGGTACGCAAGTTCCCCAGAGTTAAAGCACCTGCCTGGCCCAGCTGGCAGATGGTGTGATGAGCATCTCTGTGGGGCTCATGGGACTCCATGCCAGGTGGTCCAAGCAACAGTCACTGCTCCACACACCAGCATGACACTTGTTAATCCCATGGCTTTCCACAGCTTTATGGCTGAGCAGCCCCCAATACAGCCCACCCCATCAGCACACAGCCACTTTATCACCAGGAACAGAGCTGAACCATGAAATCGTCACAGCGCAGGGTCCAGCCACTGCCCAGGGGCCACTCGCTCTGTGACAGGAGCAGTGTTTCACAGGTCACCTTGAGCAAGGGCAGACCTCTGTTGCATGTGCCTTTTACAACTAATTTTAAACAATCAGCCGCCATGCTCCCCGCTGTCTAGCAATCTGGAAACAATTTCCAAAGGTCTATCCAAGCCATTTGGAGATGGGGACCCGGGTGGAATTCGCAAGTCCAGCAAGAAGCTGTACCCACATGAACACAGCCCCCGAACAGGCTGGTGCAAAACACAGCCTGGTGAACATCATCAGCCTTTCAAAAACCATCCTCAGGCACTGGAAAACCCCGAGATACATTGAGGAAGGAAATACCGTCACTTCAGGAGTTCTTTTCATTAGTTTTCTGGCTTTGTATTGTACCTCCAGGATGTATTTCTTCTATTTTGCTCCAAAACCAAGCGGAGACTGCACTACCAAATGCAGGACCAGGATCTCCAAGCACAGCACCAGCCCAGATTCAGCATCCCGTTCAGAGAAATGCTGCCAAGATCATGGGAACGGCTCTGTGCCATGGCTTGGGAAGGGATGGGCTTGTTTGTTTTTCGAAGTCCAAGAAAACAGTTCAAAAAATACCCGTCTCCCCCCAGAATTCAAACCCCACAGGCCCGGCTTTGTAAGCAACCGGTGAGGAACTCACCAAAACTGAACGAGGCACCAAATGGAAAAGGATCTAATCCCATCAGCATTGCTGCGGCGGAGGAGAGGGCAAATATTAACCAAGCAGCACAGCCCCCACAGCCTGTACACAGGTTATTTCAGTGCTGGGAATCAAAACATCTCACATACATGGCTCAACACCTGTACAAAAACGGTACTTTTTAAGCTGTGACTTTCCAACATTAAAAACCCAGGGACAGCTTTCTGGTTGATCCTTTTTGGCAGGTGGCTGTGAGGATATTGCCCCAACTATAGCTGAACGCCTTCTGCTCAGCTACCACCCAAGCTAGGAAAAGATAGTCCCAGTTCTCATCCACTTTCCCAAAGCCTTTCACTACTATCTTACTTGATTTACTTCCTTTGCTCTCTATTTTCCCCAGTGACCACTGAAATTCAGACCTACCATCAAACTGCCCCATCATTGACTATTCACATCTCACTTGCCCCCCCCAGCTCCTTGTGTTTGTAGCCTCCAACAGAGATGGTGATGTGCTCAGAGATGGTTTTGATCAGTACCTATCCCAGGGGGGACACTGTTTCTTGTAGCGAAATAAAAAAAGGGAGAGAGAATGGAGATGGAAGGGGGAAAAAAAGCAAGAAAGAAAGAGGAAGAAAGGGAGTTTGGGATGTGTGCTGGCAAAAGAGCAATAAGGGAAGAGTTGCCCTTATTTTCACATCAAAATGATGATTTTTTTCTCTAATCTTCTGATCTCAAAACCTTGGGCCAAGCCCCCACCACCACCAGCGAGGGGAATGCTGCTCTTGGTGCACTCAACACCCTCTTTGTTTTATGTTTTGGGTTTTTATGGCTTTTAAACGCTCCTCTTGAAGGCGATCAAAGGTGGGGCTGGGGCCACACCTGCTTCCTGGCAGGCTGCAGCACTTCTCTGCGGTACGGCCGACAAACATAGCAGGCAGCACATCGCAGAGACCCCCAGGAGGACCCCCTGGCCATGCTCCAGCCGCTCACCCCAGCTGGCCAGAGCAGCCATGCCCTGCACCGATCCCCCGAATCACCCATCTCCACAGACTCCCCACACACACACTTTGAACCTCAGTGCTACGTTTGTTCCTTCATTTCAAACCAACAGATTTGGGCATGCCTTTGACGGAGGATCACAATTTGGATGTTAAATTTAGACGCGCGCTTAGGCTCTGATTAGAGATACACAGAATGTTTACTCGCTCTGCAGGGAGCTTGCATCTGCGGGGCTGAGGGCGAAGCCCCTTGAGGCTCTCTGATCCTCGCCTGGTGATTAGGAGAGGAGACTGAATCACCACATAATGATGCCCTGGTATTTCCCTCAGTCAGAAGCGTGCCTTACCTTCCTCCCTTCATCTCACCAATGGACCTTTCTCAAAACATCTGCCTCTCCATGTGCAACCAGTTCAGGAGGGCATCTGTGCCCAGGGGAGCCATGAAAATGAGAAGCAAAGCTTTCAGGAGTAGAAATAACTGATCCCATGAGCTGAGGGACCAGAGGCAGGTGAAAGTGTTTCAGTATTTAATGCTTTCAGCGGATCTAGAAGGCCTGAAGCAGGTATAGCCCTTGCCACAGGTTCCACGGATCATGCTCTTATTACTGTCAGAACAAAGACATGGGGTAGCATAGCTCAGAAAAACGGGGAAAATGTTTCTCCTAATCTACAAGAAAAAATCAGTTGCAGGCACAGTTGATTTCACCGAGTTTCAACACGGAGAACCTTGAACTACATTTCAAGGTCCCTTGAGCTTGGCAGCCCAGCTCCTGCCTTCCTCTGGGATTTTAAGTGCTAGTAAATTGATTTTATGCCATTTTCACATTATACACAGCTTTCCCGTCCACACTATGAGAGTCACAGAATCCTACTTCATTTCTGCTAGTTCGTTACTGACACCTTCCAAGGGTAGTTCCAACAGGGCTTTCCCTGGAGCTGACCCAAGGCAATAGTTAACCAGATTTGCCCTCTCTTCAGAGCACTGTGCCCCATTTTTCTGTTGAGCTTCAGTGTGGCCTTTGGAAATGCCCTAGTCCCCCTTCTGGATAAATTTGCATTGTGAATGTGATGTAAATGATCCCAGAAATGGGAGAGAGAGCAAGGGCTGCACATTTATCTCCTGGAAGATCTATTCCTCTTCAAATTACATTAAAACCATGCTGGAGAAAGAGAAACAAGACATCAGTGTGTCATTGTTTCCCAATGCAACCAACTAAACAAGAAACTCCAGGCTACAAGTAGTACATGATGGTTTCCAGTCAGGGCTAGGGAAGTTGTGAGCTTTCCTGGAAGACCCAGGATGCTCAACTGGAACAGGCCAACTCTTGAAGGACACCAATGTCACCAACCGTCTCCATCTCATTCTTTTACCAAAGGATAAACCAAGAGGGCAAACATGGGCTTGTGTGGAACTGCATGAACAGTGATAGGATTCCCCAGAAATATTGGGATAGAAATGGTCCAAGGAGATGTACATGCAGTAATAAAGGTGATGAAACAGCATGTCTCAGAGCACAGGCAGCTGCTGTCAGGGGACATGATGGGCTCTCTGTGCCAATGTTGGGGCTTTGCATATGTGTCCTGCCACAAAGAAAAACTATTAGACTTCAAAAGCTGATAGTGATGCCTCCTAGAAAATTCTCCCTAAGTTCTGGCTGTGCCTTTCAATGTTTCAGATCCATCTCCAGAGGAAATGAGGCTTCTGCCTCACGCCCCATGTGCGTAGCTGCTCTCCAGCCCTCATAATAACTGCTGAAGCCATCGATTGTGTTCAGCCCAGCTTGTAATTGAGAGCAAAGCTCTCAGAAATATGAGGTCATGACAGGTTTTGCAAAATAATTAGCTGGACAGAGGAGTAAAATGCTGCTAATGCCCCCTCAGAGGAAAAAACACCAACCTAAGTATAGCCCTTCTTAGATGTCAGGAAACCTACAGGCAAGAGTGAGGTTACGGACATTCCAAGAGAGGTTCAGAAGAAAGTTTGTGTCTTGTTAAATGCAAGAAAACCCAATCCTTGCTCAAGGTTATCCTCCCATATTGAATTGCTGGTGCCCGAGACGGCATGTGCTCTAGCTCCAGCTTTTCTTGTGGTTGTGGAGTTCATAACATCTCTGCCTTGTGGGTTCTCTGATGTCTTATAAGAGATGAGTTCACATTGCCATTTCAGTACAATTCAATTAAGAAGTCAATTAGCCCAGATACAAAGCAATCAACTTCATTAATTCTGCTGTTCACGGAACAGCACTCTTTTTTCTTGGTGTTGTATTCTGCTGTCTTATTCTACTCTGAATTGTATGTGACTTTTCCTGCTCTACAGTCCTAGCAGACACACGCGCACACAGCATGCATACATCTTCTTTCCAGGTTCAGCAGTTTAAAATGTTGGACGGGAGCAGCTCTAGGCAAGTCCCTACATGCTGCAAAACTCTTAGGCGCTGTTAAGTAACACGCAGAGCTTTTAAGAACATGGTTTTCATCTTCTCAGGAGGAACCACATGCCTTTCTGGATCACCTGCCCCTGTCCTCCAAGATTTTCTTTCATTTGCTGTGCATTTGGGACTATGTTGTATTTCCTATAAATGAAACAATACAATCAAAAATTTAGTCTGAATTTTGTCAGTTGTGGTAGATCCAAATTGTGTTAACATTCTGCAAATTCTGATAGTTTCACTTCCTAGTGACATAGGCTGCAATTCAGCTTCAGAGCATTTGTTTCAAAAATAAATAACCACAGCATGAAGACTGCTGGATGATTGGCATCTATTTACTAAGGAAAAAGGATTTGAAGGAAGTATCAAATTTACAGTTTTATATTCATCAGTAATTAGCTATCTCAGTGAGAGAATGTGACACATATTGTTAGCTAGGCTTCAATAATTTGTTCCTAACATTCAATTTGACTTATAAATTTAACTAGTTCTGGCTTTTAAAGAGATAAGTCTTGAAAAAAGTGTCTGGAAAAACAAGTCTTCCCTGTTTAAATTAGGAATGTGCCAAATGACTGGCAGGTACTTGATATATAATTTAAATTTAAAAGAGGAAGAAACAGTTCTAGATAAAGATCTCCTGGGATATCTAAGGGAAATATATGCACCTATATTTAGCTTATCCTTGGTTTCAACCCCTAAATGCACACACAGCAGCACACACTTTGCTTTTGAAAAGAACAGGCCTTGATCCTTTAACAGGCTCCACAAAGCTCACTAATAAAGTTACATCCTTGTTAATCACATATGTGCTCTCCTGTTGCTTCTTTGGTACACCATGTTCACAGACATAAATCATGGAGCCACAGATGTTCAGGAGTCATTAGAGAAGGAAGTTGGTGGCGGGTGGTCATGGACGGCAGATCCTCCGCAGGAATCCTGACCCTGGGGCTTTGCCGTGAGAAGGGAGGAACCGGAGAGATTGCTCAACAGCTGAGGGTGACATGGTCAAAGTGTCTTGCTAGAAATCTGCCCTTTCAAGCAACACAGAGGAGGCAGACAGGGTCAGAACTGTGAATTATAAGAACTTTGCAGTAACTGAGATACAACTTGACGAGGACCTGAGCTAACGCTGTTGAAAATGCCGTATTGTAGAGCTGGTCATTCAGAAGGAATTTGCACAATGTAAGAGGGTGTCTGTGCTGGGGAAGGAGAACAGATTGCTGTAGGAAGAGGAGAGGAAAGCGAAGACAAGCCATGGGGAGAGACATGAAGTCATGCTTTGTATATTGACTCTTGAAAATATTTTGCAAGAACTTGTATGGAGAGAGAAGATGGAGAAGGGAGAATGGAGAAACAAAACAGAAGTGGGGTTTGGATTGAGAGTGGAGAGTTCAAATATGTTGTTTGACTAGGGAAAAGGTAGAAATGGAGGGAGAGATTGTTCATAGAATAGGAAGTCAGCCTGATCAGAGCATTTTACACGGCTTTTCATGTTTTGCCCTCTACAAGGGCAAAAACTGAAGGAGAGAAAGTGAACAGATCTGAGCCAGCATGGGGATGTGGAGGACAGGTCTCTCCCTGGGACAGAAGGAAGAAGAGCTCAGCTTAAACCACATTAGCAAAGCCTGGGGTAGGGAGAGGAGGGAGGTGAGGCTGAGGCCACAGGGACTTTTTCTCTAACACACTAACCTTAATAAAAATGACCAATGTTCTTCCTTTGACACCTGCAGGACCCAGGGAGACACCACACCATGGAAGTCACTATCAGGAGGCACTTCCTGAGTGTTGCTGTTTTCCTGATGAGCTGTGTGGTCCATAAGGCGAGCTGCGAGAAAGGCAACACTTCCCCTCTGCACTTCACCCACTTCTTCTACAATGCCACCATCTATGAGAACTCAGCCCCCAAGACCTATGTGGAGAGCTACGTCAAAATGGGTATTTACAAGACAGACCCTGAGTGGGACATCAGGTACAGAATAGCCTCTGGAGACAACACCGGTCTTTTTAAAACAGAGGAGCATGTAATCGGGGATTTCTGCTTCTTGAGAATAAGAACCAGGAGCAGCAACACAGCACTTTTAAACCGGGAGGTCAAAGACAGTTATATGTTAATAATCAAGGCCACAGAAAGCACCTTTGCCTATGAAGCCTGGGCCAAAGTCTTGATCCACATTCTGGACAGAAATGACTTGAAACCTCTCTTTTCACCCCCCTCCTACAAAGTGTCCATCAGAGAAGACACACCTCTGAAAACAGTGGTCTGCACGCTCAGCGCCACTGATGCTGATGCTGGCCAGAACGCCGAGTTCTACTATGCCCTCAACACCAAGTCCGACCTCTTCACCGTCCACCCCACCACGGGAGCGGTTATGACCACAGGCAGGCTGAACAGCACCCACCGAGGCAGACATCACCTGCAGGTTTTGGCTGTGGACAGAATGAGAAAGATCACGGAGGGGAACGGCTTTGGAAACTTGGCTAGTCTCATCATCCAGGTGGAGCCATCTGCCAGGAAACCCCCCTCTATCTCCTCAGTAAAGGTGACACCACCTGACTCAGATGAAGACTTTCTCTACGCAACTTTCTCTGTAGAAAGTGGTGACTCAGAAGCAGGGATAGATTCTGTTGACTTTGTGGATGGAGATCCAGGAAGACATTTCAAAGCCATCAAATCCTACTTTGGGAGCACCAAGTTCATGATTGTGTCAACCAAAGAGATCAACTGGCTGCTTTACCCATTTGGTTTCAACCTCAGTCTGCAAGCCAAGGACAAGAGCAAGCCACCACTCTTCTCTCCCATTAGAGTTATCCATATACCTCCCTCCAGGTATGTCTCTGCCAGGTTTGAGAAAGAAGTATATCGGGTCCAGCTGAGTGAATTTTCCCCAGCTGGAAGCCAAGTTGTTATGGTGAGGATCACACCAGTCTTCCCAAATTTTAAATATATTTTGAGACCTACTCCTGACAGCACAAGCTTTAAGATCAATCCTCACACTGGACTAATAACTACAGCCAGAGCAATGGACTTCCGTGAGCAGTCTCATTTTGTACTTGAAGTTACAACCATTAACAGTCACACATCCACAACTGTCCACATTGACATCATTGATTGCAACAATCACGCTCCAAGTTTTAGTCAGTCTTCATATCACGGAGCCTTTGATGAAAATGTTCCTCCTGGTACCAGTGTCTTAACGGTACGGGCTACAGATGAAGATGAAGGAGACAATGGTTTTGTCACCTACACCATAGCCAACCAGAAATCGGTTCCCTTTGCCATTGACCCCTATTCTGGCATCATTTCCACCTCCAAGTCAATGGACTATGAGTTGATGCAGAGATGGTATCATCTGCGAGTATGGGCATCAGATTGGGGCTCACCCTTCCGCCATGAAACAGAGGTGTATGTCTCCCTCATGCTGGGCAATGTCAACGACAATGCTCCTGTGTTTGAGAAGGCAAGCTGCAGCGGCACCATCCCACGGGACTTTCCGGTTGGGAACCCTGTGGCCACAGTCTCTGCAATTGACAGTGATGAGCTGCAGCATATCAAATATGAAATCAAGTCTGGCAATGAGTTACGGCATTTTGAACTGAATCCCATCTCTGGAGTAATATCACTTAGAATATCTTTGCGAGATCTTCCTTCTGAACAGCCACTTTTCTACTCTTTGAAAATAACTGCGACAGATGGGGAGAACTATGCTTTGCCAACATCTGTAAATATCAGTGTGGTCGGCCAAGGTCTCCCCGTCAAAATGCAGTGTGAGGAAACAGGAGTCTTGAAACAACTGACAGAAACCATCATACATTCCATTGAGTCTCAGTCTCAAGGCCACGGGCAGGATGATGAAACATCTCTGAACTTGCACCTTATAAACCATAATGCTCCAAAGTTTGATGACAGCTTTCCACGATCTATTGATATCATAGAGACTGTTCCCATCAACTCAACTATTGCTGACCTTTCAGCTATTGATCCTGATACTGGTTTTAATGGAAAATTGGTCTATGTGATCTCAGATGGAAATGACGACAGCTGCTTTACCATTGACCTGGAACTGGGTCTCCTTCAAGTCCTTTCTCCTCTAGATCATGAACGAACCAGCTTCTACATTCTTAACATTACTGTGTACGACCTTGGCACACCACAAAAATCATCTTGGAAACTGTTGGCTGTGAACGTGTTGGATACCAATGATAACACTCCTAAATTCCCGCAAGGTGCCTACTGGGTGGCAATACCAGAACACGTAGCAACAGGGACAACAATAGCGCAACTGAAAGCAGAAGATGCTGATACAGATGACAATGGGAGAGTAAAATATTCTCTCCTAACCCCCACTGATAAGTTTGCCATTAACAGTGTCACTGGAGAAGTGACAGTTACAGGTGCCCTGGATAGAGAATTGTGGCCTTACTATGTCCTGAAAATAGAAGCTAGGGACCAGCCCAAAACAGGCTACCAGCTGTTCTCCGTTACAGATCTCACGGTGACTCTGGAGGATGTAAATGACAACACCCCGCAATGCCTCCCAGCCCTCAACAGTGTGAAGGTCCCTGAGGACCTGCCCGTGGGAACCATTCTCCTGTTTCTTGAGGTTTTTGATCCAGACGCTGGCTCTGGGGGTGAGGTGAGGTACAGCCTCATTAGTGACGAGGAGATGATGTTTCACATGGATAAGCTGACTGGGGCACTCCGGTTGGAAAAGGAGCTGGACTATGAAAAGAAGGACTCTTACAATCTAACCGTGCAGGTCAGTGATGGTGGGAAGCCCTTCTCTCGCTCTTCCCTCTGCCACCTGGAAGTCAACATCCTTGATGTCAACGAGAACTTGCATCCACCACGCTTTGCCTCCTTTGTCTTCAAAGGCTGGGTGCAGGAGAACAGCCCTGAGGGTACATCAGTGATGATGGTCACAGCAAAAGATATCGATAAGGGGAAAGATGGAGAGGTTCAATATTTCTTCCGAGAGGGCACTGGCCTGTCCGTCTTCAGCATCGAAACGGACACAGGTAATGACAGTTTAGTTTAATGGTGTACCATAAAAACTTAAACTACATGCTGTGTTTGGCCTGACTTTTTGACCCAATAGGACATTTCTATATTCTCTCTATTTACAAAGTTCTATGCATTCAAATCTTTCTTGCTTGTGCAGGGATGTACAATGTGCATCCCTGTATGTGGAGAGAAACAAGCAGGGTTTGTCTCCTTAAAATAATGGAAAATCAATGTCTGTCCTTCCCCAAAATACTGAAGTCTTCCCTTTCACTTGTGTACCAAATTACTTTCAGCACAAGCAAGCCCTTACCTTCCACACAATCTCACAAGGTTGATGCCAGAGTTTACATCTGCAGCAAAAACCAAGCAGCAGACCAAAGACACAGACTGGTCTGGCATCAAGGACAAAGTGGTCTAAGTTCCTTAAATCCCTCACAAGCACTTTCTGTCATTCTTCTAGGCACCATCCGGACCATAGGACCACTCGACCGAGAAGGAACGTCTCACTACTGGCTGACAGTGCTAGCTCTTGACCTGGGAACAATTCCTCTCTCTTCTGTGACTGAAATTTATATTGAAGTCACCGATACCAATGACAACCCACCTCAGATGTCCCGACCTGTCTTCTACGCCTCTGTGATGGAGAATTCCCCACCAAACACATCTGTCCTTCAGCTTGATGCCTTAGATCCAGACTCTAGCTCAGAGGGAAAACTGACTTTTCACATCCTAACTGGAAATCCTCAAGGACTCTTCACCATTAACCTCATTACAGGTAAGACTGACCCAACTCAGCATCTGTTTTTGAGGCTTCCAAGTGCCCAGAGGATGTTACATATTCAATATAAACAGCCCACGCAGCTGCTTTTGTCACACCTTCTTTCTGCAGCAAAAGTCCAAGTCTCCAAATACACTGTGTGGGTAGGCTAAGGATCGAAACCCTCAACCTGAAGGCTGCTATTTGCATCCAGATGGCTCTTAGAATGACACAAACGTGCTACTTTCAAAGCCCTAAACTGAACCAAGCATTTGCTTTTAATCTTCCCCCTTACAAACAACTGCTCTATTACACAGCCTGAGCCAGGAAACACCCTTCTGGAGGTGACTGTTCCTGGGACAGACCAAGGCAGGATTAATAAAAATGAATCCCACTGCATTTAAAGGCTCCACCCATTCTCCAGCGCTATTAATGCAATAAGTGTAGTACCGCCTCTTCTGCCATCTTCCTAGACTGTATCTTTCATCTGAGGATTAATTACCAGATCTTTCAGAGCCATCAAAAACCCGCTGATGTTTTGTGTAAACAGCTTCCTCGAACTATCCCAGCAGAGCTGACATTGGGCCAGTCTGGCAACGAAAGCTGTGCCGAGCCCGGCACTCCATCGGCTCCTGGGAGAAGAGGGGAGGGAGGGCACAGAGCCTGGGTATGGGAGAGGATTAATTGCATGACTTTGATCTCCCACGGATGATAAAAGCAGTTCACCTACTGCAGCAGGATAGAAGCCTGCTCTCAGATGAGAAAGGAGCTGGATGTATTGAAAAAGGCTAGTGCAGCTCTTGATTGCGTGTTACCTGTGGTGTAATGGCCCTCTGGCAGTCCCCTCCCACAGGCCAGGAGGGGGATGTTCAGGAAGAAACTGTTATGCTGAAACACTGAAATCCTTCTGGTGTCTCTACGTGGCACCCTATAGATACACCTGGAGATGTCAGGTAACTCTGACCATGGCCACCTCCAGCTGTAGCTACATCTACTGTCAGAAGCTTTTAGCCAGGTCAGGGTATTGCTCTGCATCCAACTTCCCCACATAGTCCAAACTATGCACAACTTAGCCACACGAATGCTGGGTTCCACGGAGAGGTGCCTTCAGAGGCCCTCTGTTAGAAGACTAATGCCTTTTTGATGGGAGGTGGACCAGAAACGGCTACCAGGACACCAGGCTAGCAACCCTTGTGCTGAGCTCAGCTTGCACCCGCACGCATCCTGAAGGAAATTCAGCCTTCTCTGTGCTGCAGGCAGCAGGCAAAACCTTCACCCCAGTGTGAGTGCAGCCCTGCAAAGCCATGCTCCAAGGATGTCATGTTTTCGGTAAAACGAGAGACACTGGCAAAGTCTGAATGTTGGCTAATGAGACACCTCACCTTTAAGCCAATCCTTTAATTCCCATCTTAGACAAAAATTGCTCTCTCGGCTATGAGTCACCTCCTATCCATCTCTTTCTACAGTCAGGTAATTTGCATGTGAAGAGTGAGAAGTTTGTCAGTCCTGTAAGAAACCCGTGAGCTGATCTTATCTCTTGGACAGTTGCTGGAGGTCCCTTCTTTAAACTCTGAGCTTGGAGGTTACTTAAGGACGTGCTTCCAAGCTTGATGAGGATTCAGTTGTCCGTTGTTTTACTTGCATATCACTTAAAAGAACAAATAATTACCTGCAAACATTGGCATAAGCTGAGCAGTTTATAACCTCATGCTTACAGTATCTAAAGAGAAGGCATCTGCTACTATTGGCAGTAAGACTATCACAGCTCATCTAAATTTCAGGGTTGTAGAAAGCTTATTTGAAATGCTGTGATATTCTTCTTTTGCAGACAACGGCATGCTAGTTTTCCTGTTAAGTAGAATAAAAACATAATCTTTGACCTCAGCCTGGAAATGCAGCATTGGAAGGTGAACTGCTGGTCTTTCTTCCTGGTCATTCACATCAGTGCAAGGTTGTATTAAAATAAAAGTTATCCCAGTGCAGTGCAAAACAAATGACTTACATTTCAATAGGAGAAGAGATAAAACACTGCAAGTATCTGAGCACTACAGTGCTACTAGACCACTGATGTTTAGTCTGGGTTTTTAGTTAGGACGTGTTCTTTGTTTTTCAAATGCAATAAATGCATTTCTTCTTTCACTACCTAGAGTAAATGATCACAAAAAGACCCAGAAACATTTCAGTTCTTGAAATGCCAGTGATCTATATGATTCAGATTGCCTATACTCTTTCTGTGCTCAATCCTGGATCCTATGACAGCAAAAGAGTTTAAGCAGGCAGAGCTGCTTATCTGTGATTAAGCTGAATCTCTGTTACATTATTCAATTATAAACACTGAAGTTTCAAGTGGAAACCACAGAGGCTGCTGCTCTTAGTCACACGATTTGAGCAAAGGGCAGTATAATTTGCACGTCAGGAGCTCCTCTAGCACCTGGATCACAAGGGAGGCTCCTACATGTGGAGAAGACTGTGATCGAGACCACTCTTCTTCTATATCACACACCGTCATCAAAGGACAAATAGGTCACATTGGCACTGAAAGAAGCCAGAGCATGAGAGGGCTAGAGATCAGCGGGGTCTCTCCTGGGCAGGGCACTGCTGGTAGGAGTCCCTTGGCAGAGGGAGAGCAGGAGGAAGCTTGTTCTCATCCTATGCACTAATAGGAATTAAAGTCCTGATTTACGGTTACAAACAGGCACGTCTACACTGAGAAAAACCCTACAGAATAGCCCTGGATTATTCAGGGCACGATGCCATACTATTGCAAGTAACCTACTTCTGATTCTGTGGCGGGCTTGTTCTGTGTTTGATCCAGTATCTCAACACGAGGGTGGGTTGGCTAGTGGAGACATACCCAGCAAGGCCCCTTGACTTCTCATGAGGCCTTGAAAGGCAGCAGGAATGGCTGTGATAGCTGTCCCTTGGGAGGGCTTGGCACCTCCAGCATCCCTGAACTACCACAGAAGGGCTCTAAGCTCTCCCAGCTCTCAGTTCCCTAAAGAGGGTGGAGAAAAAGAGAGGGAAAATAAATGAAAGGCTAATGAGAAGAGGGAATAAAACTGCACAGTGAGATGAAAGCTTTCTGCCATCGGTGATGGAATCTCTCCAGCCCAGCCTGGCAGCTGGTGCAGAGCAGTGTTTGTGGGAGACAGAGAGATAGATAGATACATGGAGAGATAGTAGAGTTTGAGGTATTCTTTCACTGGAAACGTTTTCAGCTTGTTATGTGTAGGGTTTGCAGTCCCTGATGTGAAGTGAGATCCAGTCTGGACAGGACCAGGAGGAATTGGGAGGCTGTGGCAGGAAGAGTCAGGATGAAGCCATTCATCCTGCCAAAAGGCTTTTTGGAGAATCCTTTTACCTTGGACTATTCATCTCCAGCTCTTATCTAGTGCTTGTTCTTTTGGCGCTTCTCCAGCTGTGTCAGTGTCCACGGGCTTCCCCGGGATGCCTGTGGTTCCCTGCATATCTACATGGAAAGACAGACACAGCCTGCTCTTTTGATCTGAGGGATGGTTGCACTGCTGCTCCCCGAGACAACGTACCACCAGCTCCAGCTCAGCATGGAGTAGTGCAAAGAAGAGTCAGAGCAAGAGGGGAGGTGGTAGGAGGAGAAAAAAAAAAAAAAAAGAAAGAAAGTAAAAAGGAAGCAACAGTGGGACAACAGAAAGAGGACTTCAGAAGAACAACCTCTTCTCAGGCTCTTTTGAAAGCCCCAGTGCCTGCAAACCTGATTCTGGCTATTTTAACTATCTTAGATTTTCCTCCCTGCAGCAAGGGCAGGGGGCCAGCAACCTCCACCCCAGCCCTGCTCTTGCCAGCAGAAGTTATTATTATTTTTTGTTCCCTGACAACAATGCACTGTTAATTTTGCAGCTCCTGTTCCAACACGACTAGCTTTCCTCTCTCCCCTTTCCAGGCAGCAAGCGGGAGAATTACAGACAATCCTTTCCCATTGTTGTTTGTAGATAGGCTGCAAGAGTAGAGCTTGTGCCCTTCTGTGTGCAAATAAGAGAAAGGATCATTTCTAGACCTTCAGGTGAATGCAGAGAGCTTGGCTAATCAGCCAAGTGCAATCAGGACCATTGATAGTTTTGTTCAGTCTCCATAGGGCTCAGCAGGAAACTTCAGGGCCGCTCTTCACTCACACAGATAAAAGACACCCACTTGATTGCAAGTCCTGTGGGATGGGCTGGCTGGTGTTTTCCAGAGAGGCAGGGACTGCACTGGTAACTCACACACGTTCACATGCACACACAAAACATTCTCATTAAAAACTAAATGCACACTTCCCAGGTCCTTGTAGAGGGTCGCAGAAAGAAACAAGGAACTGTTTCCCTAGGCCACAAAAGCTGATGGCAGTTCCCCTTTAATAACAGTTTCCACTTCCATTTTAGCCCTCTGGCTTCAGAGGGTGTATAACCAAGTAGCAACAAATAAAAATATGCATTAATTCCAGCTGGCTTCTCTCGAGCACCATGTGCAACTCCCGTCTCCTTGTCTCTGGGTTCTCAGCCGCCGTGTGAACACTGCTGGCAGTTCGTGCATCTTGGCAGCCACACAGCACCACGGCTCCGTACGGGAGTTAGAGTGATTAACTGTTAACCACAAGAGCTTTCTGATCTCAAGGCAGAGTGGTAACTGGTTCTGGAGAGGGAATCCAGGAGCCACAATTGAGCACAGGGTAAGGGACAGAGGGAGTTTGCCTGGGGTCAGGAGGACAAGCCAACCCTTTGACTTGTGACTCAACGGATAAGAAGATAAACCCCAAAATGCCATCCATTAAGATGCCCAGCTGGGATACAGTACAGGTCTGAGAGTGAGAGTAGAGTCAGCTCTTACTGCCCAGGAGATCTGAGCATCTTCAGTGGCACAGACATTCAAGATAACCATTAAGTTCTAGTTCATCTGCCTTCACCACAGTCCTTCTTCTCCAGCTCTAGAAAGCTCAGCTATGATCCTGTTTTCTTTAATTTTTATCATTAGGTCATGAAAGAATTTCAGGGTGTGGCCAGGCAAATCTAAATAACCACTTTAGAGTGGTTTGAGTTACCTTCCATCAGCTGGCATGCACCAACTAAGTGCAAACAAGGTATTAGTCTGTTGCAACTGAATTTTGCAATCTGATAGACTAGAAATATCCCCAGTGTGCACACAGGTATTGGGTGGCTCCATTGCCTATAGCTACTTATGTGTCCTATGGGCTGGTTAGGCCAAAATTATGAGCCATTCCCTGAGGTAGCTGGAGTTTTAGGATTTGCTCCCTTGTCCTATCCAGCCTATTGGTCCCCATTAAGTGAGCATTTCCAGGCGTATTGAGAGTTTTGCTACTATAGAAGCCCTACAGCCTCCCACGAGCCCGCGAGGTATTCAGAAGCTCCTCAGCCAGTAAGCTCTTAGGCCAGTGCTGGGGCTTCTTCATCAAGATGTGAAAAGGAAGATTAGGGAGAAAAAAAATATCCATGACATACATCCAGAGTCTTTCAAATTATCTTGTCATAATACATGGAGCGATGATTTATGATTGTAAAGGCATCAAATAAATGTTTAGTGCAGCAGCCGGTGCCAAATACGAATAATCCCAGAGAACAAGTGGAAACAGTTAACAATAGTCTTGTTCCAAGCAGCTGCTCCTCACTCCCCGCTTCAGCTCCCTGGTGTTTCCTGCAGCCATTTCAAATTTTCTCCTGCCTATCATGCTTAGGCAGCAATACACAAAAGTATGATACAACTGAAAACAATACTATTAATTAAAACTTTTTGGCTTAGGACGAGAAACGAGAGTTGAGATGGGTTCGCGCAACTCTGACTCACGAGTCTTTCGGGATGCACAAGTGCACATGCTCACGCCACTGCAAATGCGCCCTGCCTCCCACACAAAGCATTTCCCAGAGCAGCATGAGCCTGTATCCCTGCTTGTGGTGGTCAGGAAAATTCACCCTGCCTTTCGTTTGTACAAGGAAGCTGCACTTGTCTTCATAAGGGATAAACACCATGACAACGGCAAACACCAGGAGATACGGGAACTAACACAAACGCTCACAGGTGTCAGACTTGATGACTGGCAGAAAATCATGTATTATATATACAGTTTCCATCATCTGTAAAGCACTTGTGAAAATGGTCTAGAGCTGCTTTTCTCCAAAGGTGTAGAATCAAGGCACTTGATAAGGACTATTATCAAACCAGATGCAGAAACACGAGCCTCAACTCTGTCCTTTACACATCTACTCATTTTAGTCATTGACAAGCCAAAACCAGGCAATTATGATGACTTTGTTTAAACTCTAGCTTATTACAGCCACAATCCTCCCTCCTGCATCCAATCTATTCCCTGTGGCTAAACTAGTGTGTATTTTTTAGAAATCCCTCAAATCTTGCCATTGCTATTGGATTCAACCTGTCTCTCAGCAAGGTTTAAATAATATACCAACATTATTATCAACTATACCTCATTTTTAGCCTGAATGCATTTATTCCAGTGGTAGAATAGAGCGTATTTCCCAAGACAGAAGACAAAGCTTTTGTCAGAACACTGTAAATTACAAAAAGCAAGGTTCAACAGAGGGAAAATAAGAGTTGAGACTTGTAAAGAGGCCAAACTTGTGCCAGCACATGCAGAGCGTTACTTAGAGGCATAAGAAAAGTTTTGTTTTCGTGGTCCTGCAGCCTTTCTCACCGAAAGCCTCACCACATGGCTTGGACAACCCTCAGCTGAGGTCAGGATCTGGTAGGTGTCCCCCCTCCTCACGGTCTCTGTAATCAGAACAGCGAGAGCAGCATCTCCGCACAGGGATTCACCAGCACAGCTTGCCCTCTGGGGGTGTCTGTTGTTCTCCTCTAATCACAAAGGGAACCTGAAACAGGACGGGTGGCCAGGCTGATGTGGGACACATGGAGATTTGACCGGCTCTGGTTTTCCTTGGATGCTGACTCTTGGAGCTGAAAGGGTTTCTTTCTTGGCAGGTCTGATTTCTACAACTTCACGGCAGCTGGATCGAGAATACAAGGCTGAACATATCCTAGAGGTGGGTAATGATGATTGTAATTAGCTTTATTTACGTACAAGTGTGTTAAGTCCTCAAAAAGCTTTCCTTGCAAGTTGGAGCACAGAGAAAGAATCTCATCCCATCAGCTCGCAACTGCTGGGAAACTTAATTAAATGGTGTGTGTTGCCCTAAGAGACAGCTGCAGCAGTACTGCAGGGTTTATTATTTCCTTACTGAAGACTGGAGCAAAAGCTCTGTTCTGGAAGCTGTGGGAATGTGGGAAGAGGCCTGGAATTGTCCTCTAGCAGGAGAGATAATAAGTTATGGAGGAAAGGGCAAGTGAGAGAAATCCACCCGCATTTATCTCATTGTATCAGACATTGCTGTGTAGCTTTGTGTTACCTGCCCCCATCCCTAGCTGCTCTGAGCTATGCATATTGACATTACAGCAGGAGTTGTTACATTTAAAAAGTCCTAAAATTACATTCTGCCCTTTGAAGGCAACCACGAGGCTGATGTGGGTCCCAGTGAAAATTAGTTTGACACCCCTGCCTTAGAGGAATCTTAAGATGCTGCAGTCTATCAGGGTGATTGAGGATAATACATTTATTTCTGCAACGCAACATGCTGGGAGTGTGCGCGGGCACAGCCAAGTGAAGACAGGTGACAACTTGCTAAGCCGTTGCAATACAAATGTTTTCAGTTGTGTGACTCCTGATGACCTACAGCCTGACCTGGCAGTGGGATCTGACCCATTGCCCTGAGCAACTGCAAGCGGGAACCCTGCAGATGTGTCTACCCATGCATGCACAAGCCTTGCATGGTGCCAACCACAGCCAGCAGATTTTACCCTGCAGAAAGGAGCAATGTCTCTGAAGATGTTGAGCTACAAGTGCAGACCCAAGTGAACACCCTAGTTTAGTCATTGCCCGTCAGGATGAAGGTTGGTTGCTTATGTCCTGGGTCATAACAAGCAGCTCTGTCACCTGCTCCCTTTGCTTGCTGGCAGGTGGCTGTTTCTGACAACGGAGAGCCAGCCCTGAAATCCACCAGCAGAGTCGTGATACAAGTCCTGGATGCCAACGACAGCCCTCCCACTTTCCCCCACAAGCTCTTCATGGTGCAGCTCCCCGAGAGAGATGCCTCGGAGACGCCGCTGCCGGTCTACAGGCTGATCGCTTCGGATCGTGACCAGGGCCAGAACAGCCAGATCACCTACACCATCGAGGAGGAGGAAGAAGGGATATTCACCATCAACCCCACAACTGGCATGGTGTTCTCCAGGAAGGCTTTTCCTGCCTCCGAATACAACATACTCACGGTGAGAGGAGAGGGAAACAGAGTCAATCGGAAGAGATGGGTGGAGAGGGAAAGAGAAGAAAGGGATGCAGCGACAGAAAAGAGACGGAAAAAATGCAGCAGCAGGAGAACTTGAATGAGACAGACTTAGGTTACAGGGAGAGAAATTGGGAAGGAGTGATGGGAAATGCAGAAGGTACAAAGCTATTAAAAATGGAGGATAAATATAAAATAAACTGTCCAACCCACTCTCAGAGATAAACATGGTAATCCACAATCCCATACGGATGTGGATGCGAACATGAACAGTCTTTGGGTTTCATGGTCAAGAGGAACTTGGGTTGCACGGCTCTACCTTGGACGCAGGCAGAGCACAGGCTACTGGGCCAAGATTTGTTTTGTGGGATTTTGGGTGCACCTGGACCTGAAACTCCTGGTGGGTGAGAGAAGCAGCTTCCCATGGGGCTCCCATAGGCTAAACCAGCCTTCTCCCTGACTACACATGCATTTCCCGGCAGGTCAAGGCAACGGACGGCGGCAGCCCACCACTTTCTTCCCACGTGCGGCTTCACATCAGCTGGGTCACCCGTCCCAGCCCTTCCTCAGAGCCACTTGCTTTCGATGAACCGCATTTTAACTTTGCCGTGATGGAAACAGATCCTGTAAACCATATGGTGGGAGTGATCAGCATCGAAATGGGCCCCAGTCAAGTGTGGTTTAATATCACAGGTGAGACACAGAAAGTAAACCAGGGCAGCGGTGTCTGGGAGCACTTGCTCCAGCTCCCCTGGCTTTCAGCACTCACATGCCTGAGCTAATGAAGTTGTTTGCTTTAGGTGTAGGTGAGCTACAGGGAAAGCTTTCTCACAGACACCAAAAGGCTTAAACAGCCATACACAAAGCTGCCCGTCCAAGGGCTCCCGTGCCAAGTGCAATTATCTAACACACTTTCTTAATGACACTCTGGGATTTGCCAGTGTTTGAGGTGTTCTCCAATGTCCCATGAAAGGCATGGCATGCCAGCCCCAACTCCTCCTGGGAATCCAGTGACACTGTTGGTTATGGTAAAACAGCCTGCGAGGACGCAGGTGTTTGGCTGGGTCTCGCAGACAGCCCCTGTCTCTCCCTCCCTGCTGAGCCCACAGCCCCGAGAGGGAAGGATTCCCCAGAGAGCTGGTCTGACCTGACTGGTGGGGCTCTCCCTTCCACCGCACAGCATCCCAGGGATGACTGAGACATGAAATGTGAAGAAGCTCTAGGGCCTTCTCTAAGACACGCGATGCCAAGGCAGAGGGGACGTGGGCTGTCACCCCAGGGGACTCGTCAGGCAGCGCGTGTACAGAACTGGTCTGACAAACAAGGGCCAGTTGTGCTCATGTAATTTGATGTTTTCAAGTGGCACCCCAATCTGCCTTGCACAGCCTTTCCCTGACATTGCCTGCAGGGTTTGCCCTCGTCAGACAAAGCCTTAATTGGGTGAGTGAAGAGTTTTTGCCTTACTATGTTAGGGCAGGGATAATGGTACATAAACACAATTAAGCAACAAGAGATACAACACTATAAGGAGCAGGCGGTATCAGTGCATGGCTTATCTGGCATTACTAGTATCCACTTGGGTTTGCAGAATTAACGGTATATCCCTCTGAATGTTATCCCATCGTTTCCCTGCTGAATGCTTACCTGTATGCTTGGCCTTATTTTTACCAGTTTCTAGTGCACCAAGTGCTACTCAGGGCTCTGTACTGATGGAAGAGGACAGGATTTACTTTTTCCTACTATACAAAGTAAAGCATCACGGTAGCTGGCAGCCAAGCAGGTGATACAGAGATCCTGGAGCTTTCAGCACCTCGTTCGAAATCTCGCCTTTCCCAGTCCACAAAGGCTCTGCAACCAGGCTTGATGATGTCTGCAAAAACTCTGACAAAGCAGCATCTTTCTTCATCTCTTTCCTTTCTTGGGCTTCCTCTGTCACTTTGGCACCGTGCAAAGGGAGCCCTTCTCTCTTTTATTAGGGAAAGGCATCCATGGGTCTCTCTTTTCCTCTCTCTCTGCTTCTTTCCATCTCCTTCCCAGCAGGAAAGTGTTAGTCCAGATGGCTGGCAACCACTGCATTTCTCCCGCAAGGGAAGACGTGTAATTTCACCACCAGCTAAGATTTTCCCAGCTGGTAAGAGAATCAAACAGAGCATTCAGTAGCTGGGAAGCAAAAAAGTTGAGACCTGGGACAAATCGCAGAAAACTGCTTCTGCATCTCAGAACAGCAGGGCAGTGTTTCACCTGCGATAGTGACCTAACAGGCCACCAGCAAGTGAGACACGAGAAAGGAGCTGCCACGCCAGGGCTGAACAGCCGTGGCATGAGGAATGGCCTTCTGCTGCGGAGCTGCTCAGGCCTGCAGTTCCCTGCACGACGCAGCCATCTGGGTTGGAGGCACCAACAAGCACCGTCTGCCTCCCCAACTGTTCAAGTATTGGGCTTCTTCAGGTAGCTCACGGGCCCCCAACCATGGCGATGAAGACCATCGCTGATATGCCCACAGTGTGACCTTGAATAGGAAGCCAGCAGGAACATTGTTCAGCCCTACAGGTCTCTGATCCGTGCTAAGGCCATGATGCTGCGTAGCTGGAGATCTTGTGCAAATAAATCAGTGCTCAAACATGACTGTTGCAAATCTATCCGGGACAGCATATGCATATGTGCATGCTTTACTCTTCACTGGTCCCCCTTATTTTCTCTAATTCCTCTCATCTTCCCTCTCACACTCCTTTGTCACAGTCTGTGACTACTTTTTTGTCCAGCTTCTCCATGTCCTCCCTGTCTCCTGTGTCCACATCTTGTATTGAGTTTCCAGACTCAGGGGAAACCTCACCTATGGCACTGTCCCCAACCTAGCTGTGTCCCAAGAGGTACAGCTAGAATGAAGGTATATTGCCTGGCATGCCATGTATCTGTGGCTGGGCTTGAGTTCTTTATGTGTTTTGTGTACTGGAGGGTTGATCCTCATCCTTTGGATCTCCAGGCAGCTCCTCAGATCCCTGCCCCTGTGGAGGCTGCCAGCACCTGCAGCTTGCTCCAGACAAAAATCTAACTGTAGCTGTCCCCCCATTTCCTTTTCCCATCTCTCCCGCATCCCAGGTGGTGATGACGACATGGATTTTGACATTGAAAAGAGTACAGGCAGCATGGTCATTGCAAGACCCCTCGATGCAAGGAAGAAGTCAAGCTATAACCTGACAGTAGAAGTCACTGATGGGTCCACTACCATCAAAACCCAGGTAATGTTCTTTAATTTAGTAGAGACCTCATCTAGAGTGAGTATATGCCAAAGGGAATCTTTCTTCTGACTCAACTGAGGTCTAGATCAAGTGCCAGGTGCAAGAATCTCCTTACACCATGATCTTACATTACACAGTGACCCAAGTCTTTCCCAAGTACCAAATTAAGATTTTTTTTTGAATATTGTTGGAAACCCAAAATAATAGAAAGCCTGGGCTTTTCCTTTTGATCACAGCCAGGACACAAGGACACAGCTACACCACCAGCCAAGCTGGGGTGGCAGTTCACACTCTCAGACCTCAACTTGCTCTCAGCTACTCAGGCTGAACAACCACATGGCCGGACAACATACTAAGACATAAGGGAAATGCATATGCAGTTAGATCAGGCTTAAGTCCATGGTACCATGTCAAGAGGTGCTCCTGAGACTTGCTAGCCTGTGGAAAGCCAGCACAGACACATCTGCAAGAGATGAAGTCAGGCCCAGCCCTGTGCTGCTCCAAGCGTATGGAGCATTGATAACGCATCAGCACTGAGGTCCAGGAGGCTGAGTGGGGCAACAGAAGAGATGTCACCTCCTCTGAGTTGCCACGTGAAAAGCAAGCACTGGTGAAAAGAGGCACTTTGCTCCCAGGCATGTCTCCGAGTCCCATTTAAAATGGCTGTTGAGATTTGCCCATCTTTACCTACCCTCAGGAAGGGTACTCAGGGCTTCATCTTTCACAAACAATTTTCTCCAGACATAAAAAGCAGCCAAAAATCCATGCCTCACTGCACAGGAAGACCTAGAACATGAGTCACCCATCAGTGACGCTCATCGTGGGAATTTCACTGCGGAGGTTTGCAGGGGATGATGAGTGAGGAACACTACCATTCCTGTGAAACGCAACACTAACAGACAGCTATCTATCTCAAATATCACCAAGTATTGTTCCAAATAAACAAACAAAGCCCCACCTTGCCTGGTATGCATTCTCTGACACCTTGCATCTTATCCCTATGTTTATTTTGGCACTCAAGGCCACTAGCAGATGTCAAAAAACCTGCTTGTGCAAAACAGCCATGGCATGTTCAGGTTTGCTAAAGGAAGCAAATTATTACGCTTGGTTGGGACTTCCTAAGATTCAGTCAACGCATCAGTAGAGGAGTCAGGATGGGCAGGGGACCAAACAGAAAAACTAGGTGACTTTGCAGGCAGAATTCAGGCAGGCCATTCACAGGGGTTTGCTGTTACATGCAGAGGGTATGATTTGGCTAAAAAGTGTAGACCACAAACTTTGTTTCTGCATACCTTCTCCACACATATGCTGCTCTTGAGATAGACCAAACTCTCCCTCCCCTTACCAAATAACCTCCCCCATCAGCCTTCTGGTGCGTAATTAATGAGGGCTGGTGTGGAGGCACCAGCCAGCAAAACTGGCACCACGGCTGAGCGGCTGCTGCTTTTCATGGCAGGCTGTGACAGTTTCGCCGTGTGCCAAACACAGGCACGTTCGGTATGAATGGCTTGCCAGCTTGGAGAGATTAAGAAAAAAAAAAAAAGAGAGGAAGCAAACTGAAAGTCACCGAGGAAATGCACAGCAGAATTTCTTGGGAAGAAGGACAAAAGGGCTCCCATTCACCATGGATGGCAAAGCCCCAAGAGCTGGAAAGCTGTGGTAGTTACAAGGCTCAGAGCACGGCTACACCCAAGAGGGGTTGGTAGCTGAGATTTTACATGGCTGTATAAGTCACGTTGGTCCCATGTCTCTGCTGCCCTCACTGTGCTGTCTCCCCTACAGGCATTTATCCATGTGATTGACATCAACCAGCACCGCCCCCAGTTCCTGGAGAGCCATTACGAGGAGACGATTCCTGAAGATACCCCCTCAGGAAGGGAAATCCTTCGAGTCAGTGCTACAGACAAGGACAAAGGCAAGGGGCTCATCTACACCATCCATGGCAGCGTGGACCCCAAAAGCACGAGGCTTTTCCAGCTGGATCCAAGTAGTGGGGTCCTCACAACAGCAGAAGGCTTCAGTTCCCAGCCCATGCCACAACACACCCTAACAGTGATGGTAAGTCCCAGCCAAACTCTGCCAAGTCCATCAGCTTCTCTGGGATTTATGGGTCACTGGAGAAATTCAGACTGATTCTAGACTTTGAGGGAATATTTGTCTAGAACAACAGGGAAGAGGAAAGCAGGGTGTTAATCTTTACTATATAACCATCCTGGATAAATCTAGGCAACACCTTGCTTTCTTCTAACCATGTGCTGAGCCCATCAACTGCTAATTTCTTCGAATGGCCACTGGATTGTTGTACAAGGAAGCACAGTGGATAATTGTTAATGTGTGGTTTCAAATCCAAGGCTGAGTTTTGGCGCTGAAACTTAGAGGCTCATTCCCATCCAAGGGGTTGGAACCTCTGAAACACGCCACTCTCTATGAGCCCTGATGAGGTACTTGGAAGCCTGGTGCAGGCAAGGCTGCCTGCTCCCTGATTTGACCATACCTGCTCTTCCTCTGTCCTTCAGGTACGAGATCAGGAGGTGCCCATCAAGAGGAACTTTGTTCGAGTCATCATCCATGTGGATAACTGCAACCTTCACCCTCCACAGTTCAGCAGCATCCATTACGAAGCAGAAGTGCCGGACTCGGCAGTGGTGGGCACAGAGGTTATGCAAGTCAGAGCCCTTGATCAGGACCAAGGAGCCAACGCTGAAATCCACTACTCCCTTCAGGCAGGTGAGAGCCATGCAACAAGACGGTTTAGGCTATGAACATGCCTGCATTTCCATGCTCTAGCTAGTGGCCAGACAGTTGACCAGCTTTCCCTAGTTGTTGCAAAGAACAGTAAATGGCTGCACATGGCTAAAATGTGATTTTTTTTTTCCTATCCAAAGAAAATATAGAGCAAGCAGGTTATTTCCATTTTATGGAAATTTTCATCTTATAGAAAAGGCATCCATCCTTAGGAAGACAGTTCAATGTTGAGTCACTAGTCTAAGAAAAAATGTGACTGGATGCGTTAGAACAACTTAAAATCTTCTCTTCCTGTCCATGGGAACTGAGAGAGAGATCCTTATCCAGTTCTTAGGCAAAAGTACTCCCACTCACCCAGCGGTCCTCATCACTTCCACCAGTTCTACCAAGAAATATATCCTTGAAGGAAGGTGAGCACCCTCTCCGCTTTAGCTGATGGTCTTTTTGGGTCGTACAAGCTCAGTGGGCAAGTATTTTATTATTCATTCTAGAGGTTAAAACCTAAATACTTACGGCTGTTCCACATGGCCTATTTACCAAGTAAATTCTTTGCAGGAGACAAGCCATTCTTTGCTCCATCTTTCCCACTGCAATTTAGATCAAGGACTGAGGAATTTAATTGCTCCTGAAGTATTGGTAATTATGAGCATGACAGAGCTTGAAGTATCTAGCATAGTCTGTGCTACCATGTTCTGCACAAGAGGAAAAGCTTCAAGCACATGCTCTGCCACCACTAAATGGGCTCAAATTAAAGGGTATTTGTCTCTAATTTACATTTTGATTGATTTAAAAGTTAGCTTATAGATCTCAATGGGTTCATTGTTCTTAGAATGAAAATTATTTAGAAATTAACAAAGATTGTTGTCTCCCAGTGAAAGAAACAGATGTTAATTACATCTGAAATCAGGAGCATCTATGGAAAAGATACTCAGAAAACCAAGACCTTCACTTTGTCATTTCTCTTCTTGCAGGTAATGGGGAAGGTTTCTTCAGCATCGACCTGTATTCCGGAATTATTACAGTTGCCCAGAAACTGGACCCATCCAGGCAGGAGCGATTTACTCTTATTGTAAAGGCAGAAGATCAGGGGTTCCCCCAGCTTAAAGATTCTGCTACAGTACATGTCCGCATTAGACCCTCTGATCGAACCCCTCCAAAATTCCCAGAGGCTGAATATATCACAGAAATCAGTGAATCCATTGCTGTTGGCTCTCCTCTGATCCAGGTTTCAGCCACAAGCTTGTCACCGGTCAGCTATGAAATAAAAGATGGAAATGGAGATGGGGTGTTCTCCATGAACTATCAGTCAGGCCTTATTTCCACTCAGAAGAGCTTAGATTTTGAGCAGGTGTCTTTTTACCAGTTGAAAGTCCGTGGCACCAACATGGCTGGAGCATTTATGGACACAATTGTACTTATCTATGTCATAGATGAGAACGACAATGCGCCCATCTTTGTTAAGCCTTCCTTCGTTGGCTGGATCATGGAGAATGCTCCATCACAAAGCATGGTTCTGGATGAAAGCAATGCTCCCCTTGTGACCCATGCAACAGATGCTGATCAAGACTCTAATGCTCTGCTGGTTTATGAGATTTTGGAAACAGAGGCACTTAAATATTTTACAGTAGATCCCAGTACAGGGACACTTACCAGTCGTGCTGATATAGACTATGAGCTCACCCCAGTTTTCCACTTTAGTGTACATGCACATGACAGTGGAAGTCCCAGCTTATTTGCATCCAAGCCAGCCAAGGTCACAATTCATGTTAAAGACGTGAATGATTCACCTCCAATCTTTTCCAAAGACAGCTATGAGCTTTCTATCTTGCTACCTGCTCACCCAGGGATGGAGCTTTTGTCAGTGCAGGCAAAAGATGCAGATTCAGAGGTGACCTACAGCATTGTGAAAGGGAACCTTGATAATGCTTTCTATATTCATCCAGTCACAGGCCTCCTCTCCATTCTCAATGCTACTGGCCTGGGAAGCCATCGTGAACTCACTGTCAGAGCTGGTGATGGCTTATATAAGAGTACTGCTCTGGTTAAGCTAAATTTAACTCAAGCACAAGGTACAAGCTTAAAATTTGATCAAGATGTGTATACAGCAACTGTGATGGAGAATTCTACAGATGAGAAGACTCTCACTGTTCTTGGGGTCAAGGGCTATCAGCTAAATGAACCACTTTTCTATTCGCTTTTGAATGGAAAGGAACGATTCAAAATGATCCAGGCATCTGGAGTGCTCCAGACCACGGGTGTGAAATTTGACCGTGAAGCACAAGACATGCATGAGGTAGCTGTGGAAGTGAAGGACAACAGGAAACCACCAAGAGTGTCCCAAGCCACAGTCAAGGTTTATATAGAGGATGTCAATGACAATCCACCTCAGTTTGAGAACGTGCCATATTACACCTCGGTGCAAGATGGCACAGAGCCAGGTGATGTGCTTTTTCAGGTGTCAGCAACAGACAAAGACATAGGGGATAACGGAGCCATTACCTACTCATTTGCAGAGGACTACAAATATTTTTGGATTGACCCATACCTAGGAGACATCTCACTTAAGAAGCCTCTTGATTATCAAGCTTTAAACAAATACAACCTCCGAGTCATTGCTAAGGACAAAGGCGAGCCCCCCCTCCATGCTGAAGAGGAGGTTGTGATTAGTGTGAGGAACAAATCCAACCCCCTGTTCCAAAGTTTGTACTATCGAGTGAAAGTACCAGAAAACATCCCCCTGTACACATCCATCCTCCACATACAGGCTCGCAGCCCTGAAGGCTTGCGCCTCATCTACAACATAGTGGAAGACGACTCCCTGAAACTGTTCAGCACCGACTTCAAAACTGGTGTCCTCACTGTCACCGGTCAACTGGACTATGAGCTAGAGACAAAACACACATTCACCGTTAGAGCCACCGACACAGCACTAGGATCTTTTTCAGAAGCCAGAGTAGAGGTGGAGGTAGAGGACATAAATGACAACCCCCCCATATTTTCTCAGATGATCTACACAGCATCTGTCTCAGAGAGTTTGCCAGCACAAACTCCTGTTGTCCAGCTCTTTGCTTCTGATAAGGATTCAGGCAGAAACAAAGTTGTCTCCTATCAGATCTTGGATGATGGTTCAGATGCTACCAAGTTCTTTAATATTGATGCCAGTACAGGGCAAATAACAACAGCTCAAGCACTTGATTATGAAAAGAATCAACAGTTTCGCATGAAAGTAAGAGCTGCAGATCATGGAATGCCTCCGCTTAGCAGTGATGCCCTCGTAATTGTGGATGTGTCAGACATCAATGACAACCCCCCTGAGTTCAGCCAGCTTCAGTATGAAGCCAAGGTAAGCGAAATGGCTACGTGTGGGCACATTGTGATAAAAGTCCAGGCCCTGGACCCCGATAGCGGAGACACCACCCGACTGGAATACGTGATACTCTCAGGCAATGACAACAGGCATTTCACTATCAACAGCACTTCTGGAATAATATCCATGTTCAACCGCTGTAAAAAGGACTTGGAGTCATTTTACAATCTCAGAGTTTCTGCTTCAGATGGAGTTTTTAAGAGCACTGTGCCTGTGTATATCAACACCACAAATGCCAACAAATACAGCCCCTCTTTTCGGCAGAACGTGTACGAGGCAGAGCTGGCAGAAAATGCTGAGATAGGTACCAAAGTGATTGAGCTTCTGGCTATTGACCCAGATGGTGGCCCGTATGGCACCATAGACTACACCATCATAAATAAACTCGCCCATGAGAAGTTCTCCATAGACGATAAAGGCCGTATTACCACACTGCAAAAACTGGACAGGGAAAACTCAACAGAGAGAGTCATTGCTATTAAAGTCATGGCCAAGGACGGGGGTGGGAAGGTGGCGTTCTGCACTGTCAAAATAATCCTTACAGATGAGAATGACAACCCACCTCAGTTCAAAGCCTCTGAATACACCCTGTCCATCCAGTCCAATGTAAGCAAAGGCTCGCCTGTCATCCAGGTACTGGCTTATGATGCTGATGAAGGTGCAAATGCAGATGTCATTTACTCCGTTGACTCTGTGGAAGATGTGGCAGAAGACCTTGTTGAGATCAATGCTGCCACTGGGGTTGTTAAGGTCAAGGAGAGTCTTGTTGGTTTAGAAAACAGAGCCTTTAACTTCAAGGTGAAAGCTGAAGACAGCAGACCCCCTCATTGGAACTCTCTTGTCCCAGTGAATCTTCAGATTGTCCCCAGGGAGGTGACATTGCCAAGGTTTTCTGAGCCCCTTTATACATTCTCTGCATCAGAGGATCTTCCAGAGGGATCAGAAATAGGGTCAGTCAAAGCATTTGCAGAGGAACCCATCATATACAGCCTAGTGAAGGGAACCACTGCAGAAAGTAACAAGGACGAGGTGTTTACATTGGACGAACAAACAGGGGCTTTGAAAATCAAAAAGGCTGTGGATCATGAGACCACCAAGTGGTACCAGATTGATGTTATGGCTCACTGCTCACATCAGGAGACTGAGCTGGTCTCCCTGGTCTCTGTGAACATCCACGTGCAGGATGTCAATGACAACAGACCTGTTTTTGAGGCAGACCCCTACAAAGCTTTTGTCATGGAGAATATGCCATCAGGAACCACAGTCATTCAAGTGACGGCTAACGACCAGGACACGGGAAATGATGGACAAGTGACCTACAGTCTAGAAGCAGAATCTGGCAACCTCCGAGGAATTTTCACCATTGATGGGGAAAGTGGATGGATCACCACACTAAAAGAGCTGGACTGTGAAGCTCAGGAGATCTATCGGTTTTATGTGGTGGCCACTGACCATGGCAGGAAAGTCCAGCTCTCTTCCCAAACCCTGGTGGAGGTCACTGTCTCTGATGAAAATGATAATGCTCCACAGTTCACCTCAGACTTCTATAAAGGATCGGTAATTGAGAACGCGGAGCCAGGGCAGGTGGTTGTCACACTGAGCACCATCGATGCAGACATCTCTGAGCAGAACCGGCGGGTCACATGCTACATCACTGGTGAGTGTTTTCTGTCTTGAAATCTTCAGTGAGCAAGAATAGAGTATCTTCTCAAAGTGAGGATTTGATACCTTGTTTTGTAGAATACTAATACAGAAATAAGGTTATACTGACAGCCCTATTAGAAGCAGGAGATGAAGCTTGAGCTCTGTCATGAGCTGGACTCCTCAGTTAAATGAGTCTGGGGTATCCAAAACTCTTTAGTAACTAACTGCAGTGGGTGGAAGTATCATTATAATAGCTATCCCACCACTGAACTGTCCTATTTATTTGCAAATAAATAAATAAATAAATAAAAGTACACAGTACTGTAGACAGACTTATTTGCACTTTCTTAACAGAGGAATAATTAAGATAGCAATATCTATTGGAAGGACAGAAGCGGAGGTACAGCAGGAAAGAAGGCTTTTGTTACATAGATACTGTGATTTGTATCTAAGGTCTCTGATGCAGCTTTTTCTCTTGCGAACAGTGCAGTCAATTTAAACATCACACACATGTGTAGCCTGCCTGTATTTTTAATAGCTATACATATGCACATATGATGTGTGTAACTTTCTGGTATTAAATGTGTTTCCTATGAAGCCACTTCGACTTAACAAACAAGCAGATCTCATAAAGCTGCAGTTAACCACTCTGCAGACTGGTGAATATTTGAGGCTGCATGTCAATCTTAGCAAGGGTTTTGGCTAACAAGAAATACTGAAGATGACTCTGGCATCTCTGAAACATCAGTTGTGCCAACTAAAACTAATCGCTGCTGTAAAACAACAACAATGTTACACTGGAATGTTTGTTGTGCATCTGCACAAGTATAAGCTTGATTTTACAGTACTTTTTGACCCCAAAGGGTCTTTCTCAGACCTGGAACAAATACTTCAAATTAAAATGTTTGTTCAAACTCCAACGAGGACCCTTCAGGGTCAAAACATTTAGCGAGATCATGCTGCAGCCTGTTATCTATTATTGCAACCATTCAAAATAGGGGAGGAATGCAGGTACTTTCAATTGGTTTATGGCATGCTGAGGTATTTGCAAACCTTTGGGAGGAAAGATTAAATCCATATATGTCTTCACATTTCTGCCATCTTTAAGGTAGTAGTAACTTCCAGCTAACTTTAAACCTGAGAGAATGCACGTTTATGTTAGTAGTAAATCCCCAACATTCTCTCTACTTTCTACTTACAAGCACAAATCAAACTCTACCTGTAAACATATGAATAGAACTCCAGTATAGTGCTTCAGCAAAAGAAAGGAGGTGAACACAGAGCCCAGGTTCCTGTTGTTCACATGCACATGGATTTCAAACACAGAGAAACTAAATCTGAGCATGGACTGGAGCCTCCCAGTATCAGAAGAAGAGTCAGGAGAGGTCTCATTGTGCCTCTGGATTCACAACCTCATTACAACAGAGCAAATGAAAGCAGAAAGAGGGTGAATTTAATTTACACAGCTGTGCGAGGCCCTTCAGAATCTAACGCAAGCTCTACAGCCAGGTCTCTTTGTTGCCTCCCTTTACCGAACGTACTCCCTCCTTCTGCCCAACGGTGCAGGGTCCGCAGAGGACACCAGCTCTTTGCCAGAAGGATTCTCCAGGGGCAGCATCCACCCAGTGAGCGGCATGAATCTGGTGGACCAGAAAGCCTGCCTCATCTGGATTTGCCTGTCTCTTGTCATTTGGTTCTTAAAGAATTAAAAAGGAGCCCCAGAAAGCACAGCTATATATTAAACACTTCTACAGGTTAAAAGCAAATACAGCACATGGCACTGTAACTATAAGATCCAACCAACGTCTGCAGGGTATTTGCAACTCTCAGATCCCTTTAGGAACATGCACCACGAAAGACTGACACACTTTAGGAAGGTGAGACAATGTGGTTTTGAGGCAATGAATATGCACATCTGCAGAACATTAACGAGACATTTTCACCGTCAGGAGTTGTTTGTTTCCTCCTTTCAGTGCAACATGCAGACAATGAATTAGAGAAACAGGCAGGGTATTTCTGTGAGACAGACCAAATGCTCCTTGCCTGCCTGATATGACACGGATGCCCTCTCTGTGTCACCACCACAAGTCCATCAGCTCTCCTAAAGGACAAGCAGTGGACATACCTATATCTCCTTCCCTTATCGCTTCTGAGTTTCACCACTTGGTAAATGCCTTTTTTCCTTGCCTCCTGCTCCCTTCTAGAAGGAGACGCACTAGGACAGTTCACAGTTAACCAAATAGAGGGAGAATGGACTATTTCTTCCAAGAAGCCTCTGGACAGAGAAGATACAGAGAAATATCTCCTCAAGGTTATGGCCTCCGATGGGAAATTTCAGGCTACCACTGAAGTGGAAATTTTTGTTCTGGATATCAATGACAACAGCCCTGAGTGTGGCCAGGTAAGACATCTGTCTTGGGACACCAGGGGCATGAGGGAGGCCTCGGAGGAGAGAATACAATAGTGAAGAAGAAAAAAACAGAAAGAGCATGTTAAGAGGGTTTGCCTTGTCATAATTCTTCTCACATGATCCTCTTGCTTTGATTATATTTAGCAATTTTAATTAAGCTGCATGTCAAGCAAGAACATTAAGTCTAGCCTCCAAGCATGTTTGCCAGCAGTAAGTGAGCGCCTAAGCATTATGAAGGATAATTTTTGGAGATAAACAATGCCAGGAAGCCTCCTGGGTAGAGGCATGTAAATTACTGAGTTTTATATCCTGCTAAGCTGAGTGATTCCCATCAGGAGGTTGGTTACTGTAGAGAGCTGATCGCTGCCATGGATGTTACCCATGGTGAGAAAGAACAGAGGTGGTTACTTCCCAAAGGAGATTCAAAGGCTTGTGTGAAATGAGCTCACTGGTCCCAGTCCACACCCTGGAAGCTGGCAATGGGAGGTGTATCATGTTTCCCTATAAACCACATGGTTTATCCTTCTCTACGAAGCTTCTGCTCATCCATTCCTCCCGATATGGAATGAAGGTATTTTTAAGACAGCTTAGATGCCAACGACACCTTCTGTCCTTGCCAGATATTCTACACCGGAAGAGTCTCTGAAGATGCTCTGCCGGGTCTTTTCATTTTGAAAATATCAGCAACCGACCCCGATGTTGGCAGCAACGCGCAGGTAACGTACAGCCTCCACGGCCCTGGCGCAGAGGAGTTCCGGCTGGGCCCACACACAGGTGAGAGCTGGGCGATGGGATGCTTTTATCCTCTTCTTCACCCACTCCCAAAAAGTGCCAGTTCCTGGTGTGGCTCAACACTTGTCTCCTCTTAAGCAAACAAAAGGATTGCTCATTGCAGCTCTCCCAAGCTAGGAGGGAATGACAAACAGGCAGGTTTATTGCACTACAGTATAGAGGAGAATCAGCTCTACATTTTCCTGCTAGCTTTCTTTACAAATGTTGGCATTAGCATTGTTAAAATGAAGGTTAGACACCATTGTTAAAGGCAGTTCTCAAGAAGGAGAGATCAGCAAGCATTTGGCTTGAACCAAAGACCCAAGTTCTAAACTCTAAAAAAAATCCTATCAGGTCTTGGGCAGTGTATTTGTCCAAACAGATATGATGATCATTCTAGAGATCATTTGGGGTTCATTACATTGCAGAAAGCTTAATGCATCAGGGTTTATAAAGGTCTTTAGAAGTATAACACAACTTTACGAGCACTTTCATCCCATGACAACATCCCCCACATGAAGTTCAGCCCAACTTGCAGGACTCCCCATGCCAAGCCCTGCCAGGGCACTGGCTGGCAGCGATCCGAGAATAGCCCCAAGCAATGTGGTGTGGACACATTACCGCTATTAGCTGGATTACAAACAGCATTCAAACCCGCTCTGTTGTCTCCCACGGTTCACCCAGGAAGGCAGCATGATTGAATCTCTCCGAGCTCCCCAAAACTGCGGCTGCAGCTGCAGGAGACAAGACCATCTCTTGTTCTTTCCAACAGGGGAACTGACCACATCTGCACCTCTCGACCGCGAACAGAAACCTACGTACCATCTTGTTGCCAAAGCAACAGATGGTGGAGGCCGTTCCTGCCAGGCAGATATAACACTGATTGTAGAGGACACGAATGACAATGCACCGAGATTCTTCCCCAGTCACTGCGCCGTGGCTGTTTTTGACAACACCACGGCAAAGACACCCATTGCTGTGGTTGCTGCCAGGGACCTCGATGAAGGTGAGTCAGAAGGGGATTTACTTTTTAGTAGAGTTCATCTTTCATCCTGAATAGAAACCTTTGAAACCTAGGAAGGGCTACAGTGATGGGCACAGATGATTGAATCTTGGCGAAGATGTGCCTGGATCTTATCATTGACGTGTTCTCGACTAGCAGGCTGGCATCAGCATTTTTGTGACCCGGTAGAATATGCAAAATCTGTAGAAACATGCAAAGATAGACTTTGAGGACATGCTCAGTAACTGTAACCATGATGCACAGCACAAACTGTGACACGCGGTTTGTCAGGGATCCAAACTGGACAGAAACCTTACCAAAGATGGAGATTGAGAATGACCATATGGAAAAAATGAGCTTTAGATCCGGATGTGGTAGGGTGATATGGATGGAGAGGTCCTTCCGAAGACTCAAAGATTCTCAGAAACATAGGTAAGACTCCTAAGCAAGGAGCTTTCAATAAACCTCTCCAGCAGAGAACGAATTTACAATGACAGAGAAGCAAGAACATATTTATCTGCAGATATGAAGGGATATAACATTTAAAAACAGGGGAATTAAAAATGGGAAGCACCAGTAAATACAGACAGGTGATGCTGATAAATGATGGTGAGCATGGCTAGATGTCTGGACCTACACATGGACAGGGACACACGTAGTGTTCCTGCAGCCTCCATTTTCCCTAGGAATTTAAGGTCATTAAGTACACATAGTCCTAATGGATTAAAAAAATAAGGATTAAACCAGCAGCATTCCTACCCAAGAATTAATGCAGCCTGTCCTTTATCCTTTCAGGTCTCAACGCTGAGGTGGTCTATTCTCTGTCTGACTCTGCCAATGGACACTTTTCAATTGAGGAAACCACAGGGGTGATCCGTCTGGAAAAGCCTCTGAAGGATTCGCAGCATTCAGCATTTGAGCTGACAGTTCGTGCTACTGACCGGGGCACCCCGGAGCCTCTCTCTGCTCTTGGCACTGTCACTGTCTCCGTTGTGGATCTAAATGAATATCTGCCTGTTTTCCTGGCCCCTGAGTATATGGCCATGGTAAAGGAAGACGTAGCTGTGGGTACAGAGGTCCTCAACCTGTCAGCCTTGACAAGGGACAATGCAGAAAACACAGAGATCAAGTATGAAATCGTGAATGGCAATGACCATGGAAAATTTCAGCTCAACTCAAACACGGGTAAGATGATCCCATGACCAAGCAGGTCCAGGCTGACCCAACATCAAAAGCTGTCCTTGTATGCATCTTCTCTGGTTCTTCTCCATTTGGCTTGCACTTCTGCTCCCCTCTATCTTTAGCCAGCACAAGGGTAGGGAACAGAGTCTTCTCTTCTACCCTAAATTTTGCCAGCCAAGTCACTTAAGGAGTGATCCAAATCTTACTAAAATTAATGGAAATATTCCCATTATGTTTCTGGGACCTCAGACAGGTGCATGGGAATGAGGAATACATAGAGGACAGGATGGGGAAAATTTTCTACTTCAAAATGAAGGAGATTATGATTTCATTTAAAAAGTCCATCCTGATGCCACAAGGAACTTACAGTCCAGGGTAACCGGCAGCTTTATTAGGTAGCACTCAATGAATGTGGATAATACCAATCTGTTAACCATGAGCAGGTGTTGAGCCAGGTTTACTAGCCAAATAAAACACTGCTCTGTTTGCAAAGCGATCTGATAAGAGCTGTTATCAGAAGGCCAATGTTAACTCCCTGAAACAAGCCCTTGGATGCGTCATTGGTGGCCTTCTGCCTTCGGCTGTAACATCCTCACCCACGACACCTTCCTCAGCTTCTCTGTCCCCAAGGCTCTTGTTAATTTTTCCACACCAATTTTCTTATGGATTGTACATCTCAAAATATGGTAGTTTCAGTGATGAACCCAGGAAAGCATTGAAATACACAGGCACATTCTGTCCCTCCTTTCTTTCGCTTTCACTTTATGTCTTCCATTCATGCTCACCACTCGTTTTTTGAGATTAACTGACTCCTTCTTCTTTCTGTGTTGCATCCCAAGCCTCACAAATCACGGCATCTTGCCGCACACCTTTTTCTCCTGTACAACTCTGCATTGACATGTCACACCTTTTCATCCTGCCTGTGGCTCAGTTCAGTGATGCTCTAGTACTGCCTTGGTCACAGCTTTCAACAGCACAGTTAGACCCCCATCCTATTTTGTCCCAGATCTCCTCCAATCAAGATTCATGGAGACCTTCCAGAATTAAAATTTATTTCACTTCTTCAAACATTTGATACCAGAATGACACAGGTTACGACAGAATCAGTTCAATTTTAGCTTGTTTTATGTGATGCCATGACCTACAGTATGCTGATTTAACCAGAGAAGGTCAAAGTTATGTCAACAGCACCTTTCCAGCTGGCAGTTTGGCAATCATTTCATTATATCTCCAGAATTCCAAGAAACCTCACATGTGATTCATTCAAAGTATCTTCTGTCCTTTTCTATCCATCTGCCGATGCAGGTGCCTTATACATAAATGGCAGCTTGGACTTTGAAGCAAGTCACGAGTATTACTTATCCATCGAGGGCACGAGGAAGGGCTCAGCTTCTCTCAGTGATGTGACCATGGTGGTGATCAACATAACTGACATCAACGACCACGCACCAGAGTTCATCCAAGACCCTTACTTTGCTGATATCCGGGAGGATGCTGCAGTTGGGGAAATCATCCTCACGGTATGATTATGAACCAGGCCAGCCATCTTTACCTATTCTTTTAATTGTGCTATGCATTATTTACACTTCTTTTGCACTTTACTTTTCCTTGGACACAGATACCTCAGTGGGTTTGTAACATTCAATATCTAAGGTTTAAGTATGACTTCAAAGAAGGATGAATGCCAGAATTCCTGACACTCCATATACAGGAGAACACTTTGTTGTATAAGACATCCTTAAGTAAAAGCTTGAGATACCTAAAGGGGGCTCAGGAGCTTTGAGGACCTCTCAAGAGAGCTACAATGCCTGCAGAAGGCAAATACCCTTGCGACTTGGGGAAGGCAGAGCCCAAGGTATTTCCATGTGGAAGTTCCTGCCCAGCCTGTTACCATCACAGGGGTGGTAACATCAGGAAAGGGACAAGGAGAAAGTCATGGTTGTAGCATGTATTGAAAAAATTAACGAATAACTCTTATGCAAACTATCTTCCTCCTCCTCATTTGAGGCAAGCTCAAACCAATACCCTTAAATGACAAGGAGGTCCTGCCCCGTTCCTCCACGGCAAGGCCTCTTTGGGCTAGGCATCCTAGATTTTTTTCCTCTCCTAACAGGTGTCAGCTGATGACTTGGATGGAGCAATGAACAATCAGATCACGTATTCAATCGTGGAAGGGAACCCACTGGGACATTTCGCCATTCAACCCAAAAGCGGGCAAATCAGCATCGCCAAGCACCTGGACAGGGAGGAGGTGAGTACAAGAAAATGGGAACAGGAAGGCTACAACGGGTGTGCCCCAAAAGACTGAGGGAGCACAGTATATCCAACTACCTCGTGTTTTCTGAATGATCTACGCATAATACTGTAAGCAGAAGGGAAGTCTTCCATTCACTCATTTTCTAGACTTGTAGATGCTGCTGGAGGAAGGCTGGGCTTTAGGGGAGGCAATACAGCCTTCAGTGCTCACAGCTCCAGGCTGTGGTCTGCTTTGAGTTGGCTGGGTGGGAGTCAGCCCCAAACTGGAAACCAACATGCCTGGTTTCTGCTTCTCTGCATCAGAGCACTATAGAAAACAGGTATGGAGAAGAGAAAGATCATCTGGACAATCATTCATAAAACAGTAGCAGCTCAAACCACTGTTGACAGATGTTTGCCCAACTTAAGTCTCATCCATCTTTGGTAAGATGTTTCCCCTCTCTGCAGCTATTGTGAGGTTGATTTTCTTTAGCAATATGCTTTGTGATTTATGGATGGAGAGCCTTAGCCAAGGGCAAAGTTATTGTTATGGTGCAATGTATGGCCTCAATCATTTCAACAGGCTGCAACAGGGTAAAATACCAATGTGAAAAAGCCACCATTCCTCCATTTCTCCAAGTAATCACACACTACAAATCTTTCAGATCCCCAGTTATTCCCTGACAGTTCGAGCCACAGACAATGGCCACCCTGCTCAGTTCAGTGACGTCGCCTTGCATGTCCATGTGTCTGATGTCAACGACAACCCTCCTCGGTTCTTCCAGCTCAACTACAGCGTGGTAGTGCAGGTAAGCCAGGAGGTGGTTTGTTCTCCCAGACTGTGTTAGGGTACTAAAGTACTCATGCAAGGGCTGCTGCTGGAGCAGAGGGGTGAGACAGTGATGAAGCATGCTGTTGCTTTTTGTTCACTGCCACAAAGAACCGGTAGCACTGTAGTGACAGATAATCCGCCAAGAGACGTCATTTTCTCTTTCCAATGGATTCATGCACCTCTTGTCCTTTCAGTACAGAGAGTGCAGAGCTTTTCGCACTTTCCAAGCCTGACCTGCAGCTCCTTTCTCCCTTGCAATCATTCACGTCTACACCACAACACAAAGAACAGATGCAAGCACACAGTCAAGCATCTTCATGCCTGCTGGATGCAGTCCAGTTGTCGCTTGGACCCAAAACACCTATATGTACTCAGAAAGAAACACAGACAAAACATGCTTTCACCTGCTTGTGCTGCCATGACTCAAGGGGAAAGCAAGGGCATCAGCTCAACTGTCTGTGCTTTGCTGCCGCAGAAGTAATGCCATGAAAGGGAGTCCCATGCCACCACTGGGTCTCTGCCATTGCTGGCAAGAGTCTCTGTCCGATGTACGTGGGGTGTGAGACTTGCTTCCCTGTTCCTGATCCAGCAGCTCCAGGGGCATTTTGGGTTCCCCTGGGCCTTTTCTCTTTACTTGGCTTTCTCTACTAGAATCTTTCCCCATTTCAGGAAAATGCTCCCATGGGTACAAGCGTCCTAGAGCTGATTATGAGTGACAGAGACACCCCGGAAAATGGACCGCCGTATTCATTCCAGATCACCCAGGGCAACGACGGGAAGGCTTTTGATGTCACCCAGAATGGTCTGCTGGTGACATCATCCATCCTGAACAGAAGAATGAAAGAACAGTACCTGTTACAAGTCCAGGTAGAGCCCACCTTACTGTCCTGGTACTGAATTCCCCAGCCAGATTAAGTAGCAAGGAAATGAAATTATGATGGCACAGCTGGATGGAAATGTCTCTAGCTTTGGAGAAATCTAACCCAGGCACAAATCATACAGCTTTTAGCCAGCTCCAGAGCTCATTTCTTTACACAGCCTGCCCACATGAAGCTGGGAGCCAGCTTCTGTATTGATAAAATCAGATAACGTGACCATGATAAGTACTCTGTCAGCAGTTTCCTTAGACAGATGCTTTTCCCAGCATCATTATAGTGATTTCCAGTTTAAAGTGAGACCTGGATCTGGTCCTACAAACTTCTTCCAATTATCCTTGTCATTTAAGAAGTGCTTAAAGTTCCTCTTCAAAGAGGATTTCTATTATTGCAGAGTGAATTAATTATTTTTCAATGTTATCAGTAAGGATAGTCCATTACAAACAAAAGAATAATAACATGTAAAGTACATACTTCTTCAGTCATGGTAGTTGTTCTAAAAGCTTGGTACTATCATATTATAAATCTCAAACACTACCTGCCTAAGATTAGGGAGAAACATCCTATAATATGATTATTTTGACGTTCCATGGCTCATGCTAGACAGACACTGTCAGAGGTGGGACATGGGCTTAAATAGTCTGGAAGGTGAGAAAATCTGTCGATGTGTGTAACTGCTCTGCATTTCTATACACTCAGTTAAGCACGGAACCCCAAAGGCTAGCAACAGCTCTAAAGATGATTAATTCTTAGTTAATCAGAGTCACCCAGGTGTGCCTCAGCTGCTGATAAGCACACACAGAAATGAGTGTGACCCCACTGCTGACAGAAGGTCTCAACCAGTCTCCACACTGGAAGGCACACTGCTGTTTCCCTGGGGCCATCTCCAAGCAGACATCCAACCGTGCTGCCAATTTTTCCCATTCCTTCTTCATTCCCAGCCTGCTGCCTGACAGCTTCCACCCATTGCCACCTCCAAGGTGTGCTCCTTCACAAAACCTTCTCAGCCCATCCAGCCAGGTGAGGTGACAGCGTGTCAGCACGTGGCTGTAACATATCCTTCTGTTTTCCTTGACAGGTCTCTGACAGTGGTATCCCTCCCCTGTCCTCATCTGCATTTATAAATATCCAAGTGACTGAGCAGAGCCAGTATGCCCCCTCAGCCCTTCCCCTGGAAATATTCATCACCACCAATGAGGAAGCCTTCCGAGGTGGCGTCCTGGGCAAGATCCATGCCACAGACCGAGACCCCCATGACACGCTGGTGTACACTTTGGTGGCAGAAGTGCCCCAGGAGGGGCTCTTCTCCATTGGGACTGCGGATGGGAAGATCATTGCTGGGGACAAGCTTCCCCATGGCCACTATCTCCTGAATGTAACAGTCAGCGATGGGACGTTCACAGCCACCACCAGTGTCAACATCCACGTGTGGTGCTTCACGCAGGAGGCCCTGGACAAGGCGGTGGTGCTACACTTCCGTCACCTCTCCCCTGAGGAGTTTGTGGGGGACCATTGGCGTAACTTGCAGAGATTCCTGGGAAACATCCTTGTCACTCGGCGCCAAAACATCCACATGGCCAGTTTACAGCCTGCAGCTACCTCTGATGGAGTGGACCTGCTCTTGGCTGTTGGAGAGCCACACGGTTCCTTGTATGAACCTCGGGTCCTCGCAAATAAGATCACTGTGTCAGCTGGGGAGATGGACCAACTTGTTGGGCTCCGGATGAAGAAGGCAATTCATGTGCCGTGTCACGGGCCAGACTGTGCACATCGTGTCTGCAAGGAAACCATTCAGCTGGATCCAGGCATGATGTCGACTTACAGCACTGCCCGACTCAGTGTCCTCACCCCACGGCACAGCTTGGAGCAAATCTGTTCTTGCAATGGTGAGCAATCCTTCCTGGTAGCATCCCACCCAATAAACATGGGCATATTGTGTCTTTCTTCATTACGTTGTAGAGCACCTGGACTTTCCATGGAATTAGCTTGCCCAATAACCAACAACTCTGCCTGCAATTTCAAAGCCAAATCTGGACTCTTAGAGTTGGGAAGTTTCACAGTCTTACTTTTTTTTTTTTAAATTGATCTCCTGTAGCATTTAATAGCAGCAACATCTACCTATCTCATTGGGAAAAGTCACTCTCATCTAGCAGGTAATGAAGCTCAGTGATCAGAATTTCAGTCTCTGAGCTCCTGTGTTGAGCCCAGACTCAGAAAAGCAGAGACTGATAAATTTGAGGAAAGCCAAATAATGCTTATTTGTTACATTCACTCTAGAATACTGCAAGAAATAGATGGAGAGAGCAGGGAGAGAGGTTAACATCACTTGGGCAGGAAAGGCAGGGGGATACCACGGAATAATATAAAGACCTATTAAGGATGAGGAAATTCACAGCTGTTGAAGACCACACTGAGGGCACCTCAAAGGCACCATACAATAGAAATAGACAGGCTGCTGCTGCAGGATTTTTTTTTTTTTTTTTTTTTTTTTTTTACAGTAAGACACACTTGGAGCTCCAAACAGGAGCTGTGGGAGGTGCAGTGCAGCTCTGCATTGCTTGCTGTGGCTGGGACTGTTCCTGCATAGTTATGGTGTCAGGCTGGGAAAAGAGGCAAGGCTCCATACAGTCCATAGTCTCAAAGCATGACAAAGATGAGACCTTTTGTTCATTCTCCTTCCAGGAACGGCTGTGAGGTTTGGAGGCCACAGCTACATTTGGTACCAGCACTCACAGGTCAGCTCCTGGCACATGCATTTCCGCCTGAAGACCCGCCAGCTGCACGCCGTGGTGTTCCACGCTAACGGGACTGACCACACCACTTTGGAGGTCTGTATGCACGGAATTTCTTTCCAGAGTAAAAAACACTGGTTTAGGCAAAGTAAACACAAAAAGAAGATGCAATAATATGTACCTTTAGTATTCATCTAGCTAAAATATAAGACTCAGGAAGACCAAGTGAGAGCCAAGCACAGTTTGGCAATTGCTGCAACCACAACTAGTGAATCATTTTTTACATCTGCAAATGCACATGCTAGTCTCTAGTGTGAAGGCAACATACATCCATACCATACATCCACATCATTTTTTTCCTTACAGCTTGCTTCTCCATCCCTCTCTTATATTGCATGTCTCAGGACAAAGAATCTACAAGGTGTCATTTTTCCCAGATCGGTCTGCTGTAGCAAAGGGCAAACTTGTCCCCAGACTTCAGGAGCAGAGTCAGACTCTCAGTGAGCACACAAATAGTTTGCCAGATCACGTTACGGTTGGGGTACCAGGATACAGAAATGGGAGGGCACAGGTGAGCTCTGAAACTGGGAATGATATCACCAGCCTTTACCTGCAGCTGAGAATACGCCAGTCATATCACGCATCTGATTAAATGGACCTCAAATTAAAGGTCCTTAACAGTAATGGACAGAACAGACAAAACATAAATGCTATTTCTCACCCCCCCACACACTCTTTTCAACCACTTTCTTCAGGTAGTTTCACTGCTTTAGCCACCTGCGGAGACGGGAACGTTTCAGTCTGATCGCTCTCCTCTCCCAGCTGCGCACTGAATAGAACCCACATTCAAAGACCGTCTCTCTCTTCCACTTTGGCAACAGAAGGAAAGTAGCAGATGACTAAAGAATAGGGGGTTTGTATATTCCTCATCAATTAAATACGGACCAATTGGAGACCCAGGTCACGGGACATACTTAGCAGCTTACAGAGATTTGTCCCTGAGGCTAATCATGTTAAGATCTACTGTAACCTACCTGGAAACGTTCAACCTGTCCCTGAATTCCCTCATCCCTTCTCATGGTTTCACAACCCCATCTTCCTATTTTGAAACACTTTTCTTTCTGCTGTTATAAAAGACCACGGACAGAGCGCTGCACAGCAACCAATGCCCAAGGACCTGCCCAAAGTACATAGTGCAAGCTCCTGCTGCCATAGCCATTGCTCCTTAAGAGCTAGAGGGGACAAACATCATCCATATGTTCTGTACCCATCTGCAAAAGTGACTTTAAGCTGCATTATAAAGGGCTGATGAGAAAAACTTAGCTGCTTGAGAAGGGTTCCTAGCTTTCTGCCCCATCTGGGAAGGAGAGTCACCAAATAGTTCAGCAGAAGGAGTTCAGCACTCCAGAAAAGGACGAGATGTCAGGAAGCTCTACTGAGCGAGGCTTAACACAGAGTCAAGGGAGAAAAGACTCTTTACTGATGGAGTTCAGCGTGCCCATTATCTCCTGTACCCAGATGTCTTCACAAGCTTTTCAGTAGGAAACATTCATAAAGCCTCCACCATAAAGTTGCCTGTGAATCTTTTCTTCCCTGGTTCACTTTATTAACATCTCACCTTTTCTAGACCATCTGGCTTGAAAAAAACTGAAGCAATCTCTCAAGCTCTTAAGCTTTGTGGATTGCAGTGCTCTAGGTATGAGCCAAAGCCTTGAAGGAATCGTAACCAATGGTTTGTAGATTTGATGAAGAGGATGAGTTCTCCCAAGGGCATGCAAATCATCACCCTTCCAATCAGTGAGCTCTCCTGATGTTCAGAAATAGGGTGCAGGAAGAGAATGGCAAACCAGGCAAGCTGGGAAAGACTTGGCAGTCTGTCTGCTCTTGCTCCAGGGAACTGAGTTCTCAGCTGTCTCCCAGCCCCAGATATTGAGAAGCCAAATCTATGGACCCATCTGAAGTGAAATGATGTTCCTCCAGATAAAGTGAAATGACAAAGTTCTCTGGTGCGCTTGCCAATTGTGCAAAGAGATTTACACACGTGTTGCCCTGAGGCCCTTCCATGGCATGTGCCAACTGCGTCTACTTCTTCCTTCAGCAGCTGCTCTCTCCTCCCATTGGGATTTATTTATACTGTTGGATTTCTCTAAGAGTGAACTATTGTTCTGCTCTGCTTTTGACCCCTCCAGAGTAGCCCCATCATACTGTATGTAGGTTCTTCTAGAGTTCAGTGTACCTGAGTCTCTCATCCTCTTGTAGACTCTTTCACACATCACCGCTCCTCTCTGTCCCTAATGCCCTCCATGGTGATCATTTTCACCTGGCATGAATGGCTTGATGTTACATAGCAAGCTCTGCAGGTTTTCTGTAAATGTTTTGTTCCATCCCTTTTCTCCTCCTCCATAGGCTCTTGGCTTCTATGAGACAGAAGTTTTATCAACAAAACTCTGGGGATAAAAAAGTGAAAGAGGTTTACGCCTGACCACCCTGAAACACCACAGCTAACCTTTTCTTTTTCCTTCCTCCATATGAGTTTTAAAGATGACTCTTGAGCCACAAATAGGAATTTCTACCATCCCAGTTTAACACAGAAAACACACTGGTGTGGTTCACTTTTAGAAGCTCAATAACTTGTCTCCCTCCCATCTGCTGGAGAACAAGGATTGGATTGCAACATCTAGCAGCAGCTTTGGCCTGGTTTTCCAGCATGCTGGTTAGGAGCTGGGTACACCGGTCATTCCTTTCTCTGCCTCCCGCCTCCTCCTTGCCTTCTCCAGAGAAAGCTGCCAGGTGCTCCTCCTCACCGAGGTCCTTTTGGCACCCTCACCCATGCCAAAGGGGGAACTGCTCCAGCACCTTCCCCACCACTAACAAGACAGTGAGAAGAGAATAAACACCACGTGGCCCAGAACATGAGTCCATCTGTGACTGGTGATGGAGTTAAGGGTAGTCTGAATACCAGGGCTCTCATTAGGCTCAGGAAGGAGAGAGAAGGGGTGAGGAGCTGCAGGTGTATGATCACATGGCTCTTCACCCTCTTATGAGTTTCCCTCTCTGCACACTGGTCAAAAGGTTGCAGGGAGGACCATGGGTGAAACTGTGCAAGAGATGACAGTGTTTTGCAAAATAAAGGAGGTTGCAGTCACTTAAACAGGCTTTAACTGATCCATGCAAAGCTTAAGATCTTTTGAGGTCCCTTCCAATCCCCAACATTCTGTGATTCTGTAAAAGGGGCTGCATTTGCCTAGCTGGTAATTCTTGGAGTCTGAAAGTTTGGATTCATCTTGACTCTCAGAGCTGGACTCGATGACCTTTGAAGGCCCCTTCCAACCCAAACTATTCTATGATTCTATGCTTAGGCAGGGAGAGATGGGAACAAGCAGGAGGAGAAGCATTGAAAGCCTCTACGAACAGCAGCCACCTGTATCACAGCTAACCATGACTTCTGGGACATGTTTTGCAGATGATTAACGGAGTGCCTCAACTTGGGTACAGCTGCCAGGGGAACTACACTGGGAACCTCTCCTCCTCACGTTTTGTGAGCAACGGTGAGTGGCACTCAGTCTTCCTGGAGGTGAAGAACACATCTGTCCGCCTGCTCATCGACGGACTGGGAAACGCCTCTCTCCAGCTGCCAGTGACATGTAGCATCTCCCGGGGCAAACGAGACTTGCTTTTTGGGGGCCTCCGGCAGCCACTCCAGTCCCAGAGAGTCACACGGGGCTTCAGAGGCTGCCTGGATGTGGTTGCAATCAATGGCAGAGAAGTGGTTCTCCTGCCCGGGAAAGGGCAGTCAAAGGAAGTTGTGGAAGAGATGGGGATAAAGCAGTGTTGCTCCCCAACCGGTGCCTGCAGCAGCAACCCATGCCTCAACAACGGGATGTGCTCCGAAACTCATGGAAGAGGTACGTGAATATCCCACGTAGAGCAATAAGCAGCAATGGGGAGGGAAAGATGCAGCCTCTTCATTCATCCCCATGCAAGGGGGCTACCCCAGAGAAGAATCAGAGGTCCCCTGTGCCAGGGGACTTCAAGCAACAGCTGATTCAGTGCAGCAGCAGCTGCAGAGTACGAGATCATCATCCTGGCGCTCACTAATGGACCATGGCCCAGAGGGCAGGAGCGTGTTTCTAAGGAGTGTGTATGACCTAGGAGAGTGCAGCTTTGCCAAAAACTCAAATGCAAATAGAAATTTCGCCCACCCCTCTGCATCCTCTTTGCTTAAGGAGCCATTAGCAAGGCTGGAGTTGGGTAAGATAGGATCACGCAGTGATGGTATCTGGGCAGAAACGAGCCAAGAACTTGGTCTATTCCCACTGCAGTCAGTGACTCCCCGAGGCTATGGGAAGGGATATGGGAAAACCATAAACTCAAACCCAAGAGTCTCAGGCTGCCATGGAGTGCACATACCCAACAGAGGTTTGGTACCAGGGTCTGCCCAAGACAGTCTCACCACTGCCCCGTCCCTCCCATCAGGGCGTCTCCCCACAGCGAGCTGTATCACAGCGACAGGGCTGGTTTGCAGTGGCCTTGTGGGGAGGAACCACTCTCAGTGATGCCCACCCTTGTGTCACTGCCTTACACCCCTGTCCCTGCTTCCAGCACAGCAGGGCTGCACCCTGTAACACCCCGTCTATCACTATAGATACTGTCTGTGCTTTGGCCCTTCCTTGGGACAGAGAGGTGATTTCCAGGCTGCTGCGCAGGGCAGGAGCTCCTCCCGCAGCTCTGTGCTCTTTGGGGCCACTGCCAAAACCCACACCCTGCCTGCGGAGCAAGCGAGGCCGGAGGAGGTAGCACACCTCCATCTGCCCACAGCCTCTGGGAACAAGATTCCCAGCCCTGTCAACTCAGCAGCTGGCTGGTTTAGGTGAACTTGTTTCACACCAGGTACATTTGTACTGAACAGTTAAGTCTGGCTGCTACTCACACCTCAGCCTTACCCTTGAGACCCTCTGCACAGACAACCCCTCTGGCTGGGCTGGAAGGGGTTTGAAGCCCACGAAATGAAAACCCATCTCTGCTCTTAGTTAAGGTATCACCTGCTTGTTTTGCAGGGAGCATACAAGAGGAGGGGGAAGAAGTAAAATCACTCCCTTACTAATAACCCAATAATAATCCAGTACTCTTCCCACAGTTTGCTTCTCAGGTGATCAACAACTTCTGCAAATGGCCCAGCTGCCCAGGAAAGAGCCTGTGGGACATGGCCCCACATAGAAACATGCAGGGCATGGTGGCAAGTAAGGAGTTGCTCAAGGGACATTTAGTTTGTGAGGTTATCCTGGGTGCTTGGCTTCCTTGAGCCTTGTGGGGCTCAGCCCTGGAGACCACAGGCATGCAGCATGAGTTTATGCAAAGCTCTGCCCAAAGATCTCAGGCATGGGATTACATGCACAGGCAAAGACACGTCTGTGCACGCCAGCCTCAATAAGCCACGTGGCCACGTGAGAACGCATCTATGCAGAAAGGGTCAAAGCCAGACCAGCCACTACATCAGCCACTACATCAGCCACAGCGCTCAGGACCACAGGTGCAAACACACGTGAACCCCCACGTCCAGGAACACACGTGTTTGGGCACACACAGCCCTCCAGGCAATGTCCAGCACCTGCTGCATGTGTCAGCATGTCCTTGTTGTACAACCACTAACACACATGTGGAAACAGGTCTGCATTTGTTCAGCCCATGCTCTAAAGCTGGGATGTTTAGTTTGTGGACGACTAGCAAAGACTTTCCAAGCATACTGCAAGGTGGAAACTCTGAACTTCCCAGCCCTGTTACTAGCAGGAGCTCAGCACAGCCAGGGACATTCCCGTGCTCAGGGCTACACTAAACAGCAGCCAAAACCAAACAGCAGCAGCCCCCTCTAGGTTCCTGGGGACCATCTGCAACCAGACACCTCCTGTAGGCAAGAGAAACCGGGCATGTTGAGACAGGCGCTTTCATACCACGAAGGAACTTGCAGGACCGAAGACTTCAGAGAACAATAAGTTACAGAGGATTGCATTTAGCAGAGTCAGAAACTGTGAATCAGCCAGCCAGGTTCCCTTTCCTTTAACCTGAATTTGTGTCCCAGCTTCTCCATGCAGTAAAGCCGTGTTCTGAATACATCCCTGGCAAGAGAAGGTCTGTGGCAGGATAGGCTTGACTTGTTGCTGAAGTAGCTCTCTAGTGCCACTGCATTGCCCCCGCGTGGCCAGCCAGCCCCCAGCAACTGCTCCAGGTCCTGTAACATGCCCACCATATCTCCATGGGTGTTTTGGGTGCCCATCAACACCTCCCATGACTGCAAGTACCAACATTTAGGTAGCCAGATTGAGCTCTGCAGGTGCCATCAGCACCAAGCACTGCTTCTCCCTGTTCTTGCTAGTTCTTCCATGCGGATACCATCTCTTCATGGTGCTGTCTCACTCTCTCCAGGTTACACCTGCATCTGCCCCGGGCTGTTTTCTGGTGAGCACTGTGAGCTTGGGGACAGTCCCTGCGAGTCCAAGCCCTGTCTGCATGGGGGAACCTGCACCCTCTCCGCCAACGGCTACTCCTGCCACTGCCCGGACTGGTACCTGGGCGAAAGGTAAGGGCTAGGCGATCTCCCATGGTGGGCTGAAAACACGATTTCTGTCAGTGAAGCACTGCACCTTTCTGGAGCTCACCAGACACTCTGGGTTTAAGTGCACGTTGCACGTACCTGAGCATTGCAGCAGGGAAGCGTCCAAAGGCAGAGCTGAGCAGAGCAGAGCAGAAATAGCTCTGCCACCGTGTGGTGATTGCTGCTCTGTGCCCATCTCTTCAGAGCAGCAGCAAAAGGAAAAAAAAAAAAAAAAAAAAAAAAGAAGAAAAAAAACTCTCTCCTCACGGATGCTTTGAATGCCTGCAGATGTTATGCTTGGTTCAGGTTCAAAGCCGCTCCTTGCAAGGGGAGAGTCTCTCCCCACAGGCTGCTCCTCCCCACGGTGTGTGCTGAGGGTGGCATGTGGCATGGCCATGGTGGCATCGTCCCCAAGGGCAGTGCTGCCGGGAGCGGGTGCAGGTGGCAGAAGGATGCCCGAGGCTGAGGGGAGGCTGGTGAGCACAGCCATGAGCTGCCCCCTCCCTCCGTAGCTGGGACACCCACTCTGGGTGCTACAGGGGCTGTTTCTGCCCAGGATCAGCTCTGCAGAGCTCATCCAAGGGGAATTTCTGTCCCAGGTCACAGCCACAATTCATCCAATTCAAAGCTCAGCTCGCAATAGTGTGCTACACTGAAAAGCAGGTGCAGGATGCCATTCCCCCTCTGTCAGCCTACAGATCCCCATTATCACAGCCCTGAACAGTTCACATCACTTTGAAGTTCTCACCATCAGTGTACAGCTTGGACACTTTTCCCATATATGAAATGTCAGCGCACACTTGTATCTGCAGCTAGAGAATTAAGCCAGGCCCAGACACTGCTCTGCGGCTCAGTGTTACCCACCACAGCCACGCACCCCCTCCAAGCCCCCTGCCCCTCTCCAGCCCAGCACAGGTTCGAAGAGTCAAGTTCATCCTTCTGCCTTAGCCATTTAGCCAAGGCCCTCTGAATCAAAGCAAAGGCAGAAACTATTCATGCAACTCTTGGAATAAATGAATGTGGCTGAGCATTAGATGGCAGTGTAATATCTGAAATCACCAGTTGCCCAGCCAGAGCGTGTGGGTACGTGTTGCACACACCAGCTCACGCATCCTGAAACACTAAGAAACAAGAGGAGCCCAAACCTCACAGTTTGCTCAGTAACAAGAAGCGGGGCGGGGTGGGGCAGGGGGAAGAAAGCAAGCCAGCAAAGTATTGCATTTCACCCCTAGCACAGGGTGATCATTACTGTTGGAAGGAAAGGTCCCCTGTACTGTCAGTGAATGTTTAGGTTGTGTGGGGTGGAGCAGGACAAAGAATCGAAAACTCAGTCTCAGTTCTGCAGATGTTCCATAAAATATCAAAAAAGCTTCTTTGACAAAGATGCCCCTTCACCACTTCCCAGGCTAGATATCCCCCAAATGTTTGCTGCAACCTGCAGACATCCACACATCACCCTGAGACCCCAGCCTGGGGTATGGCAGCCTGGAGGACATATGAGACTTCAAAAGAGGTTAACACATCTCAGAGTGACCCTGGACCCCCTAGTTTAATGGGATGGGAGCAACGTGAGCCCTAGAAACTCCAAATACTCCTCTGAGGCAGGAAGACCACATTTTAATTTGTTGCATATGACTGAGAAATGACACCATCCTGTAAAACATCATCTCCTGAAAAGCATCATTTTATACTCAAGGACCACAGTTCTCTGCCAGGGGATGCAGTTAGCACAAGTCTAACACGGGAGAGAGAGCAGACCAGGATGGAGCATCCTTGGCTGGTGTAAGTCAGAGCCCTGAATAGGATGATGCGGTTTTAGCTGCATCCCCAGGCTGATGGTGGTTGTCTCCATCCTTTCCTCCCCACAGGTGCGAGAAGCTGGCCGAGGAGTGCCAAGACAACCCGTGCCGAAACGCCGGGCGCTGCGTGAGCAACCAGGGCTCCATCCACTGCATCTGCCCATCCGATTACCAGGGGGCCTACTGCACGCAGCCCATCATCACCCCTGCCATCGTGCCCACGCAGTGGGCGGTGGGCCCCGAGGAGATCGCAGAGATAGCAGCCGGTGTGCTGGGGGTGGCCATCCTGGCCGCGGCATTTGTGGTCATCCGCAAGCGCTACTGCCACCGGGCCAAGGCACACAAGCCGGTGGCGCGCGAGGACCCCGACCTGCTCTCCAAGAGCGAGTTCTCCAAGAGCGTGGGTGTGGGCACCCAAGCTGTGCCACCCATCGAGCTCAACATCCTCAGCGATGCAGCACACAACAACCTGGACCGGGCCACACCGGAGCAGCGCAAACCCACCAGCACCCCCGAGTTTGTCACCTTCAACTCAGCCAATGCCCCAAAGCACCGGGGCACCATCGTGTGCAGCGTGGCACCCAACCTGCCCCCCGCTGCACCCCCCTCCAACTCTGACAACGAGTCCTTCATCAAGTGCACCTGGGCCAGGGAGGAGATGGGTCAGTAGCCACAGCTTTTTCTTGCTCTTACACATCCCTCTTCCCCCTGTGAAGTGCATCAAAGGTTTGCAAACCCAAGGGACCAAGAGCATTGGTTAAAGCCAAGCAAAGCACAGGGAAATGCTGCCCAAGCCCTGCTGTAGGTCCTTTGTTGGCTGTTCCCTCCCGGCTCACCAGTACATCCCAGTTTTCGGCTTTAAATTGCTCAGTCTCATATGCAGTCAGCAGGGAAACCATCAATGCCTAGCCTGGATTCCCACACATCCTAGGTCAAAAGACCTTATAAAAGAGAATAACAAAGCCAAGGGTAAAAAAATAAGAACTTAAAATTCAGTGTGAGTTTTAGTGGAGGCATTTGCATCAGTGCTCCGAGGCAGAGGGATCACACCCTCAGGGAAACGCTTTGCATGGCTCCGGACAGCAAGGTTACTGCTTTCTCTCTGTCCAGGAGTTAAAAGGATGCTGTTAGAAAGTTCACAAGCATAACTACAAGGAAAGGGAAAAATCCCACAGATCACTCCCTCTGCCCTCATCCCTTCATCATGCAAGCTTCTTGCATCCAAATGGTGTGATGAAGTGTACCTTTTGGGTGCTAGAGTAGCGGATGCCTGAAGGCTATCGAGGGCTGCCCTCAGGTCCCCTCAATTCCCAAAGCAGAAGCTACAGCTCCCCTGTCCCCACATCTCCTCTCTTCCCCGGTCTGCCACATCTCGTGCAGGCTCAGAGCCTACACAGGAATTAGCAGGAGGGCAAGAGAGGGAAAACAACAGCTTGAACTGCAGCTAACACAACTCTGTTTTATTCCAGTCTACCCAGCAGAAACAACCTACTGGCCTCCCCGGTACCTCTCATCAGATGTCCAGGAGTATTCCCACTATGAGATCATTCAAGGCCCCCCTGCGTCCTCCTCCCACCCTCCTCTGCCCCCGCCGCCCCCTCCGCCAGCAGACACAGAGCCGGTCGCTCTTTATGGGGGTTTCCCCTTCCCGCTGGACCAGAGCAACAAGCGGGCGCCCATCCCGCCCCGCTACAGCAACCAGAACCTGGAGGACTTCTTGCCGCTCGGCCCCGTGGACATGGGAGCCTCCCAGTGCCAGAACGAATATACGGCCATCAGCTACTACCCAGCCCAGCTGGTGCAGGGCGAGGGTGTCCCGTACCAGCCCGACCCCGGGTACAAGCGGGTGAGCATGCGCCTGAGCGTGGCCCAGCCGTCCTACGCGGACTGTGAGGTGGGCCACCAGCCCAGCATCCGAGCCCAGCCCCTTCCACCCCCCAACTACGAGGGCTCCGACATGGTGGAGAGTGACTACGGGAGCTGCGAGGAAGTGATGTTCTAACAGTGGGCTCATCCTTGAGATGAGAAAAGAAGCGCATTTCCGTGCAGAACAGTGTGCAGGGGGCTGGCGTGTGCCACCAAAGGGAGGCTTATGTGTGTGACCCCCCCAGCTTGCGGCATCTCCCACTGCACAGCTGGGTTGTAATTTGGCTGGATCTTTCCCCTCACTGCCCTCCACGGTGCTGCTGCTGCAAACAGAGGGGAAATGCTCCAGCTACTGGCGGGACACAGAGGATGCTCCTGGGATGCCAGTGACTAACCTGCCTCCTTCCAAAGAGGATTTCCCCCACCACCGCGCAGGACCGCAACGTGCCACCTCCTCCCACCCAGGGCTCCCTGGCCACGAGGATGAGGAGGAGGAGAAGCACTGCAGACATGGCAGCAGTCATGGTGGAGAAGGTGTGAAAGGACTAGCGATGCGCAGTCTCGGAGTGCCCCAAGTGGGACAGCAGAGGCTGCCCGCCCCCAGCTCTGGCTCCAAGGGCTTGCATCAAGCCAAGAGTTTGCCCAGTGGAACAGATCAGCTGGTGCAAACGCTCTCTCACGTCTGCTCCCTGATGCAGGGAGAGAGATGATGGAATGCAGCTGGTCCCATCAGCACATCCCTCACTTGGCCAACAGAAATCCAAACAAAAAAAATAAAGTTCATTTCTGTAGAAAAGCCCAAGCAACAAGCTTTGTCGCTGCAGGAACGACCCACAGACTCAGACCAGTGCAGCTGGTAGCAAAGCAAGACCCCTGCCCAGTTGGGCTGCGCTCACAGGAGTAAGGGAGTCCCTGCCCTGAGGATACGAGCACGGACATGTCCCCATGGCTGTCACAGTCCCATGCTGGTCGTGATGGCACGTGGTCCTGCCATGCAGCCAGGGCTCCCTGGTGCATCCCAGAAAGACTGGCCAGCACCACGTGGCATCTCCTACCCACGATGGGGCACCAAGGCTGTTGAGCGTGGGTTTGCCTGTATGTCCTTGTGCTTGGAAATGTATCGTTCCTTCGTGAGAGGCTTTTTTGATTGGTTGTTTGATGTAACATTTTTGTTGTTGATTTTTTTGAGAGTATTAAAAGACTTTGGATTTTTTTTTTTTACTATCATGATCTTTTTCAATAACTTGGGGATTCCTTTGTAAATAGGACATCCCTGTGTAGCTCCAGCCAAGGGCAGCCCAGGGAATAACCACTTATTTTGGACACCAGCATCCCCAGCCTCTTGAGCCATCAGAGAAGTACCAAGACAGCAGTTCAGTGCATCTTTGAGGATCCTATGAGGGCCAGAGGAAGGAGGCAGACCCTCAGTAGCCTGCCTCCCTCCAGGAAGGCACGAGCCTCCCAAATCTGTTAGTTCAGGAGCAAAGGGGTTGAAAGCATCTAAATCCAAGCTCTGCCTTGATTCCCATCCCCAACCAAACACACTTGAGAAAACAGAAATTCATCTCATTTCTGAAAACAAAGCCACAACCGTTAAGGAGATGACTGTCACCCAGTTAACTGGAAAACACACCTGACTCAAGCGCACCTGCAGTCCCCGAAACACCCAGTGGGACACAGCAGCCAGCCCCAGCGCCTGCAGACCCTGCCCGCAGCCCCACTCCTCTGGGCATCAGGGCCACTTGCTGCTCCTCCAGCACCCACCAGCCACCCCCGCAGCCCCCCAAACCACTGCCTGTTTTACCTCTCAAAGCCCCCAGGCACTTTGACAATTTTTTTTTCACCAAAACCCCCAGGCTCACCGCTGTTGTCGCTCCCGCAGGCACAGGGCAGCCTCCTCCGCAAGGGCTCGCTGTCAGCTGGGGAGCACGATCCACCTCAGGAGTTTCCCCAGTAACAGCTGATGACATCACTAAGGCACAGCAACACTCTTGGTGTCAGTGATGTCATTCGCTGTCACCACAGAGACAGCAAAGAGGGGACCAGGGGAGCAGAGCCTCCAAGGGCCAGCATTTGCAGGGGACAAAGTTCTTCATGGGCCAAGTGACCCAAACAGCGACCAAGGACAGGGGACTGTCCCAGCCTGGGGCAGTGCCTCCATGTCCCCTGCCCGGGGGAAAGGCAGGACCCCAGCAAGACCCTGTTCTTGGGCAGCAGAAGTATGACTCAGGCAGGTGATAAGCTCCAAACAGACTTGATTCTAAACAGAACTGTTTAGCAAAGAAACCAACTAGAAATGGGGTTTATCCAAAATTATTCAGCACTCCAGCAGCATTTGATAAACTGCAGGTTCGATATACCAGTTGGGGATGTTGTTACTGTTCAACCACATAAGAACAATGAAGATCCCCAGCGCGTATGCACTTGCTCACAAAAAGCAGAGACCTCTCTCACTCAGGGGCACCCAGCAGAAATAATCACCCATCCAGGGGGAACAAGGGCTCGCTCCAGGATATTTCCAGAAGAAAATCACTCACCAAGGAGCAGGTGAGGGGTGTCGGTCCCGGGAAGTCTCCTCAGACCGTTCCTGAGCTCAGGGGAGGCTCCGATCCCGGTCCCGCTGCTCCCAGCAGAACAACTCCAAGGGGCTTCGGCGAGGGTCCCATTTCGCAGCCCGGTCGGGCCTGGCTGTGGCCGTGACCGGCTCGGCCCGAAGCTTCGCTGGGCCTGGGCCCCCCATTGCCTGAGGACCCATCTGTTGAGCGGGGGTCCGGCCCCTGCTGCCCCCCAGCCGGGGGGTGACCGTGAGGAGCCACCGGGGAGGGGGGACGGGACTGTTGTGAGGACAGCGGGGCACAAAGGGTGCTAAAGGGTCATCAGCTGCCCCATTGAAAGCTCCGGAGCTCATCAGGCCAGGGGCGCAACTGCCACCCAGGCACGTGGGACAACCAGCAGATACGAGAAACCATGCTATTCACATCCCCTTCCGAGGCCAAAATCGGGGAGGGGTGGGTTGCATTTGGGACACACAGGGCCATTCTCACTGCACAGCCCAGATACGAACTGGAACCAGCCCAGGAGCCACGCTACCCTGAGGTTTGCAGAGGAATACAGGCTGCGTCTTGGAGACCCAGCTCTGCTAAACAGAGATCAGCCCCTACCTGAATTCAGACTGATAAAACCACCAGTACAACACACGGCCCCACGCCAAACTTCCAGCCCAACTACACAACATTTATGCTGCCCCAGTATCTCAGGCTGCAAATCCTGCCACCAGCTCCATGTCCCAAGCCCCACTTCCCAAACCACCCCAGGGATGCCACAGCACCCTACCTGCTGGCTTGAGGGGGCCCATCGCACAGAGAGGCTGACAAAGGGGTGGCACAGCAACCTCCCTCCTGCCTCAACTGCCAGGTACAGGACAGGCATCACCTGGCCTGGCCAGACCTCCCACCACAACCTCCTTAACCTGCCACAGCTGGGCTTAATCCCAAATTAAAGCCAGCGGAGGGAGGGAGCACTTGGCTGCAGCTGTGCAGATCCCCAACCCAGCTTTCCTCTGCCAGGATGGGCTTGTGAGCTTTGCAGTTCACCCTGGCTGTTTTTAATAAAACTCTAAATACAGGCAGGTTCCCAAGGCAGGATTGTGAACAGCAGGGTTCCCATCCCCAGGCTTGCTGGGGGAGCAGCGTTATGGCCAAAGGAAAAGATGGGGTTCACCTGCTCTGCCTGTTTCCTGCTCATAAACCCCAGTTTTTGCCTTTGCTCGCCTGTGCTCAGCCACTCCTCCCACCCTGGGGTTTGGGTCACCTGGGATCCCCCTCCGGGGACCAAACTCCCCATCAGCCCCAGAACTTTAAGGAGACATTTCTGCCACAGCTCCAAGCAATTAACTTAAGCCCTGATTTTCCAAACAGCTCCACTAACGACACACCGCAATGGCAGGAATTATTCAGCAGCGTGAGGATAAGCAGAGCTGTGGCCATGCTGGCCTGGCACACAGCCGTCTCCTCTGAACCCTCAGGTGGATCAGCAGCATCTCAGCATCCACCATGCTGCCACCATCCACATGTCAGGCTCTTTTTTTCAGCTGCAGGCCCACTTTCAGTATAAATCAGGCTGCTGGGTCCCTGGACACAGCCAAGAAGCCAAGGTACAGCTTTGGTGGGGCAGAGAGGACAGACAAGCCCAGCCAGCCCATAAAGGCTCTGCCCACAACCTACCTGCACAAGTGCATTCTGAAGGAAAAATGATAATTTTCAGAGTAGCAAAGCTGAAACACTTTTATTTTAAACCCTCAGCAGAGGGAGGAGTCTCATGTACTGCAATGGGGCTGGGAAAAGCACAGGGTCTGACCCTGGGCACCTGCCGGGCTCCAGGGCTCCTGCTGTCGCATGGGTGTCCTCACCTCCCCAAGCCCTTGTTACTGGGTTGTATTTTCAAAAAAAGGAAAAAAGAGAGGAGGTAAAAACAAACAAACAGACAAGTCCCCAAAATTATAGCACATCCACTGACATTAATGCCACATCACTGCCCCATCCAGCCCGGCACAGCAGGGTCCACCTAGGAGACCCCCAGCACTGCTGCACACCTGGCTGGGGCACTGCCAGGTAGTTTTACACCTGCCTCATGGAAGAGAAGTCCCCATCTCACACCCCAGAGTGTTTTCACGTAAAAAACAGATGATATTTATTGATTAAAGTAAGATAATGTGATTGAGGTGCAGCGCCAGCTCTTCCACTGGGCAGCTACACATGCTATGCACTGACAATATCCATAGGCACAAGACATATACATTAATAATTTCTATCTTTACATAATTTCCTTGGTTACAGAGCAGCCTATGGTATAGAAGTGTCAAGTTTTCAAGTCTGTCGGGTCCTGTGTCAGGTCCTTCTGGCTCAGCAGAGCCCCTCACACCGTGTGCCCCAACAGCACACCTGGCCTCATCTCTAAACACCTCCTGCTCACCCCAATAAAAGTGAAGAACTGCAAAAAACATTTAATGCTACTGTGATATCCCAGTGTCCTTGGAAATGAGGTCTTCACCACTGATTGTAAAGCGAGTTTGGGTGCTAAGAGCCCTGCCATCAAACCCACTGATGCCCAGTGCTGGGCTGGCGACATGCCCTGGCACACAGCTGTCCCCCAAAATGCAGCCAGCCGTCTCAGGGGGTACCGACCGATCTGGGAGCACGTACCAGACATCCCCTGCTCCTCACAGCATGCCTTCTTCTGCCAAGGGTGACATTTCTGCTGTCAAACCCAACCGCAAGGGCCACGCCAGGGTCAGCACACAGTGATGGATGTGAATATTGCACGTTTCCCGTCCATGGCATCCCCTGGAGCCCCCCTCCCGGATCCCACAGTTTGCTCTCTATGCCCACAGTGCCCTCCAGGTGGATGATTTGAGCTAAAGCTTTGCTCTGCTCATGACCAAGCGATGCTGGAGCACAACGAAACCTTCACCAGCACAGACTTGGAGGAGATGAGGTGAGCCCCAAGAGACACAGCAAGCAGACGAGGGGCTGGAAAGGAGCGGTGCCACGGCACAAACCTACCCCACACCTGGCCATGGGTCCATGTACTGGTATGGGGCACCCAAAGCAGAGCCAGCAAAGGGGACACAGTGCAAGACACTGAAACACCACTCATCGAGGAGGCAGGCTGCACGGACACCACTCTGCACAGCCTTCTCCTCCCAGAAGTGGGTCAAACACCAAAAACCCCAAGCATCACCCATCCTCCATCAAAGACAGAACATAGCCCACCAGCGCTATGTTCACACTCCTTTCCCACCACCACCACCAGCCTTTGCCCACCTCTATGAAGAAAAGGCTGTGGTGGGATGCAGGGATAACAGCTTTCCAGAGGGACCCACCATGCTGCTGGTGTTTGGGAGATGCTGTGTGAACAGGGAGGAGTTCAGCCCAGATGGGGGTTGCAGAGGGGTGGCTTTCACACCGCTAGGAAAAGGCATCCCATGGAAGATGCATTTGCCCTCTTAAAACAAACAAAAAACTGCTGGCAGAGCCCTGGAACAGGATGTCCAGAGAGGTTGTGGAGTCTCCTTCTTTGGAGACATACAAATCCATCCGGACACATTCCTGTGTGATCTGCTCTGGTGACCCTGCTTTAGCAGGTGGGTTGGACTGGATGATCTCCAGAGGTCCCTTCCAACCCCAACCACTCTGTGATTTTGTGAAATGCAAGGGAACCCTCCAGAGGGGAAGCTGGGCTCACCGAGAAGAGGGGAAGCAGCAGCATGGTGGGGACTGTCCCCCCTCCAAGCATGCACCAGCCACACAGCTAGAAGCAACAGGAACACAGAGAGAAGCTGCCTCCTACCAGGGGCTTCAGAGCTGGGGCAGAGGCAGAGGATGCCAGCAGGGAGGGGGTGGGATCAGGAGAGAAAGGGGGGGAAAAAAAAAAACAAACACACCAGCAAAACAAAACCCCACACATTATGGGAGTTTTGTGTGTGATTTGACATTCAGTAATGGCCTGCAGACACAGCTGGAGTGTGCCAGGCCAGCTCGGATGCTGTAAACAAAGTGATGCGTTTTTGTGGTGTGCAGGCAGCACGTGGTGACCCCTGGGGACACCCCATCCCACGCAGGGAGATGCTCCCAGCCAAGGGTGTCTGGCTCAGACCCTCATTACAGCAGAGCCCATTTGCTCTCCACGTGCATCGGATCCTAACATTTCCAAAAGCCAGACATTAGGTGTGTGTGCTGGATGGGGAAAAGTGTCACTACTGAAAGCATGGGCCAGAGTTCAGCAAACCCTCCCAGGCCAGGGAGGTGCTGTGCCTGGTGCCCAGCTCAGCTCCCGAGGTGTCTGGAAACAGATCTGGAGCACGGCAGGAGCCAATGCCCATGTCTAGGGATCCCACCGCAGGAGAGCAGGAGGGTCCCAGGATGCTCCATACCTCGGGCTCCATCAGCCATCCCCGCAGGGCCGGGGTGAGGAGGCAGCTGCATGCTCCCCAACCTGAGCTGAGGTTTCTCTGTTGCTGTAAAAATAAAGTGCTGAGGGGGGAAAGAAAAAACTGGCACAAAAAAGAGCAGTCCCTGTTTCCTGCCCTGACTGAAGGGACAAGGGAAATAGAGAAAGGTTGGGATTTAAAAAAAAAAAAAAAATCAAAATGTACATCCCCAGGAGCCTTCAACTCTCAAAGTGACTATTTACATAGGTGCTGTCTGGCTGTATCACCTGCCCAAAAAGCCCCCAGGGAAGGCACTGCCCCAGATCCCACCTCCCCAGCCACAGCGCAGCCCAGGACCCTGCTGCAGATGGGTGGCCACAGCGTTGGGCAGCCCTGTCCTCTCGCAGACCAAACCCACCACATTTCCCAAGGGGAGAGGGGAGACTGTCCCCAGGGGATCAGCAGTGCCCGTGTGCCCCCAGCACGGTGCCCGGAGGGGCCGACGGGGCAGGAGCACCGTCACTGCACCATGGCACTGGTGCCATTCACAATGGTGGCGGCGGGTGCAGCCAGCTCCACCAGCGCCTCGTACGTCCCCACCACGAAACCCACGAAGCCAAAGAGGCTGATTGTGATGTCCTTGGCGATGACAAGGGGGTGCAGGCCTTCTGCAGAGTAGGTGGCGATCTCCAGCAGCGGGGGGAAGATGAGAGCCAGGGCGCTGCTGCTGACGGAGCCCACCAGCGAGATGACGATGTCCAGGCGTGGGATGAGGATGGCCAGCACGCCTGGAGAAGGAGCGGACACAACGTCAGTGCAGCTGGCTCCCAAATGGCAGAGACCCTCCCCAAGTCAAAGCAAGCAAAAACCCACCGCAAGGACTCCATCTGCCTGAATCATTCCTGTGCCCTTCTCCCTGACACAAGAGCTTTGAAGATGTGGCTGCACATTTCCCAGCAACTCCTCCCCAACAAGCAATTAAGCCATTGCATTGATTTAATGAAGTGCAGCATGCAGACCAAACCCTTTTTGTTGCCCCGGGCACCACCACAGCAAGCTCTGGGGCTGAGCAGGATGGGTGCCCCAGCAAACAGATGCCGCTGGCAGAAGATCGGCTGCTGGCAACCCCGAGAGAACCAGCACTCCTGCTCCCCACACCTGGGGAGCCTCAAAGCCTCAGAAACCCCATAAAACAGGAGGCAAAAAGCCATCTCCCCCCACTCCAAATAAATCCCTGTGGTTTGCGTGTGTTTAGAGCTGCTCCAGCAGCAGAGCGCCTACAGCACAGCCCAGGGGAAAACATTTGTGAGGTAAAAACTGCAGCCAAGGAAAATCCCCCTGGGAGACCTCTGACAGCTCACACTTAGCAGCTGCAAATTCCAGCATATTCCTGCTCCCCCTTCTCCTGCTCGGGACCAGGGGAGGATGGAGGGATGGTGCGTCCTCCTTCCAATCAGCCCACGGCCACCACCACCCCTGGGCACCGCAGTGTCAGTGTTTGGGGAGCAGATTTAAAATAAGGGATCATCTAGGTCCTGTTTTACAACCAGGAGCGGTGCCCCTCAGCACAGTCACACACCAAGCAAGTTCCCCATCCGCAGCACTCTTGGCACTCGACAGCATCGCTGCTGCTTTTTGTTCAAATGAAGCCTGAGGAAAAGGCAACCAAGGCTTTGTACTACAGAAGAGCATCCTCAGCAATTAAAGCAGACCTCAGCGCTTAATCAAAGTGATCAAGAGAAATAAACTGGATTATTGCTTTGAAAGCTCTGCTTAGAAACAAGAGACACCTAGAACTGTGTCAGCTACAGACTCAGTTGAAAAGGGACATCTTGGGGCTCCTTTCCAGAGGGATTTGTTCATTCCTCAGCAATCAGCTACAGGCAAGAGAGGTTGGTGGAGCCTCCCTGAGCCAAAGATCACCTGCAGCACTGCAGGAGATGAAAGGCTTGGGAGACTGACAGCATGCAAAGACACAAAGAGGAGATGCTCCTGCACAACACCACCACTCCAGCCCTGCTGTTAAGGATAAGCCTAGAGACGAACCATCCCACCACCATGGGGAACAGCAGCGAAAGTCCCCATGAAGCTGACCTGAAGGAAGTTTATCCCAGTTCCCAGCCCTGCACAGAAGCAAAGGAGCACTCTGCCAGGTGTCTGCTGTGAGCAGCATCCCTGCTCCGGCAGCCTGTGGGGAGAGCAGAGAAGCCAACCGCCAACAGCATCCTCAGCCCACCCCATACCGCTCTTTGGACTCAGAGTAAACAAATTATTAACCCCTCGCTAAAACAAGCAGGGCTGAAGCACCAGCTGCAGTCCTCAGCCTCCAGGGGCAACGGTCCTGCTTTCCGCAGGTATTAATTCAAAGGGGTTTTAACTGTGCTGGTTTTGAAGTCTAAGCTTAAAAGACACCCATAAAAGGCACCCATACACCAAATTGCATCCTCTCTTTGGAAGCCAAAGCCATGATGCAGGCTTGCTCTGTGGTCACACAATCATCCAATGAATATTCATGCAACCCCCCCAGTTGCTTTTATCCTCACCAGCAGCCAGAGAGACCTACAGGAAAAGGGGAGGGGAGGAGGTACAAGGGAACCAGCGCCCTTCCACCAACACTTCCACTGCCTCCCTACCCCGAAACGGCCACTGCCAGTGTCTAAAGCCATTCTGTCACTCCACGCCTTCGCTTCCCTGGCCAGGCACAGCCCAACACCCTCCAGCAGAGGTTCCCATCCCATGGGCAGGCTCCAAGCTCAACTACCAGCACCAGGGTGGTCCAGCACAGCAGGACTTCATGAGAGAGCTGGGTCTGTTCAGCCTGGAGAAGGCTGAGAGGGGATCTTATCAATGTTTACAAATATCTCAAGGGTGGGTGTCAAGAAGATGGGACCAGACTCCTTCCAGTGGGGCCCAGCGACAGGATGAGGGGCAATGGGCACAGACTGGAGCACAGGAGGTTCCATCTGAATATGAGGAGAAACGTCTTTCCTTTGAGGTGCCAGAGCCCTGGAACAGGCTGCCCAGAGAGGTTGTGGAGTCTCCTTCTCTGGAGACATTCAAACCCATCTGGACACATTCCTGTGTGATCTGCTCTGGTGAACCCGCTTTAGCAGGTGGGTTGGACTGGATGATCTCCAGAGGTCCCTTCCAACCCCAACTAGTCTGGGATTCTGTGATCCCTGCACCATCCCTCCAGCTGTGGGCGTTGGGGCAGAATGTGTTTCAGGAATTCAGCACAGAGGAGATGGGGCTTTGCCCACCTCCGTTAACGCAGCATTTCTGACTCACCATTACTGACAGCCCAGGAACTGGCAGCGCCCTGTTCTCAGCCAGCTCCACCACCCTCCAGTTAGCACCACGCTCCTCTCAAGCCCAAACAAAACCCAGCTGGGATGCGGGGCCAGGTCCCTGATGCTCAACTCTGGTGTATCAGCAGCATCAAGCCATGGAGAAAAGCTCTTTTTCAGCACATGACGCCTGGGAGCTCAGTCAAGCATCTCAGCTGTGCTGACAACAGCAAGGATCTAGACTTCAGGAATAAAAGTCAGCCAAAATCTGATACTCCTGCACCTGATTTGCTCCACCAGGCTCTAACCTGGCATCCTGCTCCACCAGAACCTCACTGCAGGCAGCAGACACCATCAAGGGAAAGGGACCACTTGGGGCTGACCCAATCAGACCTGCCCTGTGGCCGCAGGCACGCCAAGGCTTTGTTATGGCTCATGCACCATTCTCAGTTATCTTCTGCTGTGCTATACACTGCCATGAATGTATGTACACAAGCACACCCATCCCTCACAGTCAGTGACCCCTTTGCAGCCATGTCTGTGTCACACAGGCACGAGGAGCCCAGCCGCACGCTGCCTATGGAAAACAGGGCTCCAGGAGACTCCCCACTGCCCTGGCTTCAGTAGCCAGGCCTGACGTGGCAAGGCAATGGGCAAAGGCTCTCAGCACCACCAGCCTGCGGTGGGAAGGAGATGCCACATTCTCTTAGGGGAACTCGGACAAGCTGCTTTCTACTCACAGGTCACGCCAACCAGGGCCACTCTGAGGAACAGGTTGACCAGCCAGCCCCAGCGCTCCGACACCCGGGTGATGAGGGGAGGGATGATGATCTCGGCGGGCACGTAGAACTGCACAGCGTACGTGAAGAAAATCCCAATGGAGAAGAGCAGCTTGACAGCTTGGTACAGCCTGCAAACGAGAAGGAGGAGACCCAGTGGGACACGGTCTTGCTCCAGCCCCCACGGCAGCAACAACAGAAAGTAGAAGGGGAAGGCTCTGCCAAGAAGGACTTTTGTGTGCCAGTGATCGCCTCTCCTGAACGCTCTGCTGGAAAATTAGGCTGATGCATTCAATGCACAGAGACCTTTCCTGGACAAGAGACAGCAAGGAGACAGCGCATCCTCCAAGCTGCAGCAACAATGCCCCCACACCTATTCAGAGGCCTTAGTCTTGGCTTTGTGTAAGGTATCATCAGGCCAGGAGTTGGGCCAGCAGCCTCTCAAGTGCTGCTTCCCCTTGGCAAAACTTGTGGGCACAGATATTGAGAGCTACTTGAAAAACAAACAAAAATGACAAACCACTGTCCTGCTCCTAACTCATCCAAAGGCACAGGGAAAGCTGAGGTGTCCTTAGTCAAGGGACAGGAGCTTAACTTGCTCCTCAACAAGTTAAGACATCTGCCTGCATTTCTAGATGCTCACGTGTGCCACACTGCCCTTGGCTGCACAAAGTAACACGTCTTCCACGTACCCTGCTCCCTTATGTATAGATACAGGCTCCATACCACCCTCTCCACTTGACCAGGCTGGACTCTGCAAGGTCTGCAGTGACACAGGGTGGCCTTCATGATTGTCCTACAGACACCACCCAGATACCCCCACTAGCACTGGTACTGCCAAGAGCTGCAATCCTGACTTTTGGCCAGTGACCCAGAATGAAGTTGCCTCCATCACCCATCCCCAGAGACCCCTCACCTTCACCAACAAAATCCAGTCTCTGAGCTGAAGGAAAGAAAGCACCTCCTTTTCTCCTATTTGTAACCAGCTGGATTTTATTCTCTGTCTTAAAATAGGAGATGAAGAATATCTTCAAAGAGGCTTATCAACTGCAGCCATTAATATTTCACAGATTGCGATTACTGCTTGGCTTCTGAGGAGGGGGAAGAGGACAGCACTGCTGGGATAAGTCTGGGCTTACAAAGCAAATGTCACCACCACCACCTGCAACTGAACCTCCTCCATGAAACGAAAAAGAGCAGCTATTTTTGGAATGCTGCATAATACATGTTTGAGGCAGTGACAGTTAAACGAGCAGTCTGGGCTGCGCAGGGGGAAGGCGGGTGCAGCCAGGCTGCAAACAGCACCCAAGGCTCACCCCGAGTCAGACCTCAGCACGTCCCAGATCCCACAGCGATGCAGGGGGGTGCAGGACAGAGCCTGTCACAGGTGGCGAAAAAGCCACCTCCCGGCCTTATCTCTGCCCGCAGCAACCCGGCAGCAGAAAAAGCTTCTTTAAAAGAGGAGTGATATCTAGTTACATCACACATGGTCTCTATCTGGTCCCCAACTCAGGACATGCTGACCAAGCAGGAAACACGGGTCCTGGCCACACCACTTGAGTAAATATGTAGTGGATCCAAGCTGAAAAAGGTGTCGAGCTCCTCCTGATACTCCTTTACCTTCTTTGGGCCCAAGACAGGGTCCTTCTGTATCTTGGCTCTCAGCATCCAGCTGCTATGACAAAAATCCCAAACCAGAGAAGTCCAAATATTCATAGGCAAGACAACTCTGAACACTAATAGCAAAGTCTGGTGGAGTCAAATGTTTCCCACAGTCGCAGGGGATGGAGCTGGGGATCACCTAAGCAAATGGGATGTTATGCAAGTCCACGGGATCAGATCAGATGTATTTGAGGTTATGGCAAACATCAGCCTGAAGCCACTTCCTCATCTTTAAAAGAGCAGCGTGATCAGAGAGAGGTCCCACTGCCTGTGAAGAAGCAAGTGTCATGTCCACCTTCAAGAAGGATGAGAGAAGCTACAGGCTAATCAGCCTTACCTCGATCTCCAGAAAACTATGACCTAAGTTCTCCTGGTATCCATTTCCAGGTGCATATTGGATAGGGTGAACAGCCAGCGGGGATTTTTCCATCCTGGAAATATCCTCATGGGTGGCCTGGATGAGCTCTCAGTGACCCAGAGCAAGTTCACAAGAAGACCAAACTGGAGGGAATGGCTGACGCACCTTGGAGCAGGACCTAACCAACATGGTGCCACGGGCAAAGTTCAAATGCAAACACAAAACCCTGCAGGCGGGAAGGGCTGGAGCCCAGTTTCCTGACTGGCCAGGAAAACAGGACCTAGAGGTGTTGGTGGGCAGCAACTGAACATGAGCCCGCAGTAGGACTGTGCAGTGATTAAGGTCAATCACATATTGGGCTGTGTTAGCAAAAACGTAGCCAGCGGGTTAAGGGTAGGGATTACTCCATTGGTTTGGGGCTTGTGAAGCTACATCTTGTGTCTTGTGTCCAGTCTGGAGACTCCCAGGACACGACAGACACTGACCTAGCAGAGCAAGTTGAGTAGAGGCTGTTGGGGCTGGAGCACATGACATGCGAGGAGAGGCTGCGAGACCTGGGCTCATTCAGCACGAAGAGAAGGTTAATGGGGATGTTATTGCTGTCTTCAGCTACCTGATAGGAGAGCATGGAGAAGACAGAGGTCCTTCCCAGAGCTGCACAGAAGAACCAGGGACACCGGGACAGGGCTGCATCCCTAAAGTGTAGTTAAGCACCAGAACAAACATCTGCAGAGGTGGGGAACCTACCTCCTTACCGATAATTCAAAATTTAAGCTGGGCCTGCTTTGAGCAGGTAGGTGGACCTGACGATCTCGAGATGCCCTCTCCAACCCAAATCACCCTGTGATTCCACAGGCAAACTAAAGAGAAAGCTACCAGAGTCCAGAGTGTGCCCACTCAGCCACACGTGACTCATGTGCACAGTAGCCTTGAGCCACCTGTCCCACAGCCTGCATATCTCATAATTGTTTTTTCAGTTAAGTGATGCTGTAAAGCTATAAAGTGCTTCGAGGCAGCCCATAATTAAGAGATGTTATTAAACAAGGTACAGAATGAGGTTGGGTACCAATCCTGTACAGGTCAGGAACCAGGATAACAAGCTCAAAGGGCATTTTAAACATCAACAAGAGGAAGGTCTCAAGCGCTAGACTTGACCCACAGAAAACATGGGTCCACGCAGGGTCCTGCTCTGCCAACCACAGTGACCACGTCCTTAACCCAGAGAGCCACGTCAGGCCATCCCAACAAGCTGCAAGAAATGGCACACCTTCCTTTGACCGTAAGCTCTGTCATTACCTACCTCCAACCGGCCATACGCAACCAAACATCTTCCCCCTCACTAGAGCATTTCTTCACTCTCGAGAAGGTGGGGTGAAGTAACCCTTCTGAGGATGCAAAGAGGGATTTCTGCACAGCAGAGCAGTATTTCGGAAGTCGTGGTTAGACCTGGGCACTGGGAACTGACACACTCCTCATTAGAGGAAGCTGCGGTCACAGAGAAATGAGGCTGGAGAAGTCCTTAGTCATCCTGTAACTCAACGATTCCCAACACGTTCATCAAATCTGTTCTAGAGACCTCCGGGCCATGGCTACAGCCAAGGCATGATGTGGCATCTCCACCACAATCCTCGCCTTGTCTCCCATGCTGCAGGCAAACCCCATGACTTCTCACCCACAGCACTTATGACCAGCTCCTACAGCCCAACTTTTTACTGCTGGAGAGAAAACCCGCAAGCAAAGCAGAATGGGCAAAACACTCATTTCGAGAGCAAGTCTCCACCCATCACCTACAGTTTAATGCGTGGGAATGCAGCAGTCAAGACTTTAGCCCAAGTATCCTAGCCCTTACCTTAGATAAACCATTTCCAAGTCCAATATTTATAGCCCACATCAAATGTTCTTCCAGGAAGAAACATGCACAAACATCGAAGTGCTTTGTGTGCTGAGTCACAGGGACCACAGCACACGCAGGCTTCCCCAGCACTGCTGCCAAAGGGCTATTCTCTCCTCCCTATCTGAAAAACCCAACAGTTTTGTTCAGAAAAGTACTTTGACAGAAAGCATGGATGTGCATTGGAAACAGGATCTTTCTGTAGCTTATCAAGTCACACAAATCCCATCACCTTCTTCCAAGGGATGTAAGTGTCATCCTTTACAGCAAACAAAGCTGAGATTTGCCATGGAACCCCCCAGGGCAGCATTACAGGTCAGCAGACATCACTACAGGCTGCGGCATGACCTGATGCCCTGCAGAGCCCAAGACCTGGATCTGACCTGCTTCCCACCTTCAGAAACAGCAGCAGCATTTCATCCCCTCCACACCTCCCTTCAGCTTGCTGAGCGGACAGGATTCACGCCTACTGTGCTTGGCACAGTGGGATTCAGATCTCCCTGCAACACAAGCCCGTTTTTCCTCTGGCCCCGTCCCTCCTCACTGCGAGCAGGGACCCGGCAGAGCTCCCAGCCCCTGCAAGCGACAAGGCTCTCGGCAGGAGCAGGACCTTCTGCCACACCAACGTCCAGCAGTTCAGTCACTACACAGATCCAGCACGAAAGTCCATGCTCTCTTCAAAGAAACCCACACAGCAATAATTAAAGCAAAAACGGGCTCTATTTTTTTAAAATCCTTGCTTTCTCGAGAGCCCCAGCTGCACAGCTCTACAAGGTCAGCATGTGGAAACCCACCACTGACTCAAAATTTGAGTCTTGCCTGAATCCACTTCAACAGTGGGGAAGGGGCAGCAAGTCACGCTGCACTGCGATAGGCAGCTGCGAAGAGCAGACAGGATGGGCTGGGGAGGGGGACAGGCACCCCTGGCTCCAATTCTCGCTCTGGTCTCTTGCAGGATTTCAAGACAGCAGAGACATCAAAGAGAAACCATTGAACTCCAGAGTGCTCTTAGGCAAACCCAGAGAAACTCTGTTGCCACAGGACAGTTTTCCGAGAAGCCCTGTGGCATCAAAGCCAGCGCTCAGCCCCAACTCTGCACCCAGGCGCCAGAGATGCTGCTGTGAAACTGCTCCTTGCCTGTCAGCACCATCTCCTGCCACGCAAACACTTCAAAGCAGCATGTCATAACAAGCAAGACACGGGGGGGTTTTTTCAGGATTTTCTCAAATAATTCCAAGTGGAGCAAGCTGGAAAAGGCATTTGTTCTCAATATCTGTGTGTTCCACACTTCTTCTCCCAAAGGCAAGAGAAAACACTTGAATTTCTCCTCCAGGGTGAATATGGAGCCGTGACACTGAGCAACCAGTCGCCCCCAGTACAGATCAGCACGCAGCCCAGCCAGCTCCTGCAACAGCCGCTAGCCCTGGCAAGAGGAGAAATAACCCCTCCAGGGAAGCAGGTCCAGGGCCGGGCCGCGCGTGTCTCCGCAGGGCTCCAGCCAGCGACCCGAGCACCTCAGGAGGCCTTGCCAGATCCCAGAGGAGGACAGACAGGTTTGGGGAGCTGCAGAGCTCAGCCCCCATGGGAAGCAAGGGGTTTCCTCACGGCACCAGCACTCTCAGGCAAAGCCTGGGCTCGAGCTGAGCCGTGTCCAGGCACAACACGGAGCCCAGGAGTGGGAGTTCAAGCTCCAGGGCTGCAAACAAGGAACGCAGCCCACGTGTGGAGACGTCACATCTCAGCCCCTCTGGGAGATCCCAGCTTTGGGTTAGTTTTCCATGTGCTACATCTGGGGAAGAGAAGCTGGTTTTGCACTGTTTGATGACCTTCTGATATGGCCCCACGGGGTTTGTGTTCAATATCTGGCAGCTACAGTGCTGCTTAGCACCCAAAAAGACACCAAGAAAAAGCCAGGAGCTGCACCTACCCAGGCAGGGACCACCAGGGACCCCGAGGAAGCAGCCTGAGCTGTAGAGCTAAGACCAAGCTCAGACACCACAACAATGAGCCTCACCACCCCATACATCAGACAACCCTTAACCAGCTCCTTTGGACAGTTTGGCTACGGCACGGTTCATCCTTCCGCAAGCTCACCCAGATCAGTTCTCCTAAGGAGTGACATCCCCCACTGTCCCCTCTCCTGCCTCTCTGGCTGGGACTATCCTCCCTCACCCCCCAGCCCCTCCACTCCCCACAGGGACTCACCAGCAGTTGGGCAGGTTGAGCGTTACGCTGGCCTGAATGTCCGCCCCGAAGCGCAGGTACCCCAGGACACCCAGGCTGATGTACAAGATGGTGACAATGGTCATCCCCACGTAGAGGATGACTGGGAACTGCCGGGGGTTCTTCATCTTGTTTTCCAGAGGCAGCACCTGGGAGAGGAGGAAAGGATGATGACAGAGCAGCACGTTGCCCCTGTGCCTCTATACCCCTCAGCCCCATGGCCAAGCACAGTCCCCCCATGCCAGGGGACAGGATGGTCACACATGGACCTCTGTAGGGGAGATCTGATTTCTGTGCTCCCACTTGAGACCTTCACGCTTGGCATGGCAGGTCCCCAGCAAGGTCACCTATGTCCTCGCCTTAACGGAGGGACCTGCTCCCTCCCTTTGGCAGGAGCTGTGCCCACAGGTGCCTGGTGTCTCGGGGCGATGCCATCTGCATTACACTCTGCACCCCAAAACAGCACAGCCATGCCCACTGGGCCAGGTCCACCATGTCACGTCGTCTTGTTTTCCCCATCAGGCCCCAGAAAGACCAAACACTTTCTCCCCTCTTACCGAGTTTGTTCAGACAGATTTCAACCAGGCAGGACAATAAAAACAAAAGGAAGGACAGAGGCAAGTCCTTCACATCTATACTACTAACATTTGCTTTCAAATATAGGACTTCAGCAAACATTTTTATAGCTGTCCTTGGGTGGTGGGGATTTAAAGAAGAGACACAGTGGCAGAGCTGGTGAGGAGGCAGGACCAGAAAAGCTTTTATTTGCTTCTCCACCTCCAAGGCACGTGAGGAAGAGAGGATTTGTGCCTCACTGTCAACAAGAGCCCTCTGCCCTGGGCACAGCATTCAGTAAATGCTCCTCTTGTAATGGATTTGGCCCTCTCCCACCCTGTGCTTCCACAGCCAGCTCATATTAAGAGATGAAAACATTTTTTGCTCCTTTGAAGGGAGCTCCCGGAAACAACCCACAACATCTTACGGAGCCATTAAGCTCTCCACCCACCCACACAGCTTTTTTCCACAGACACAGACAGCCTATTTACAGCATCTTGTATGAGAGGCACATGCAAATCCAGCCCCACAGCAGGCTGGGGCCACGTGGCTGCCCAAGAGAGACCTCAGCGCCTTTGCAGAGACAGAGGGGGAAAAACGGATCACATTTTTTTTGATAATGTCTTCTGGCTTCCCACTTAGGCAGCTTCAGGATCCAGCCTGATAACAAGACTCAGTCCACAGGTCAGGCAGCTGAGCCGAAGGCGGCTGCCAGTGCGATTCCCAGCAGATCCCGATCTACTGCCAGATGCGGCCACCTTCAAAGCAGCAACCTGAGGTTTGGAGCATGTTCTCCTCCAGGCTCAGATGGAAGGAACAGGGTTTGACCCAGGAGATAGCCTGGAGGCTAAAGCTAACAGCATCATCCAGAATTTGGGCTACTGTCAGAGAAGTTCATCTGCAAACACAGCTGCAGCGCAGAGCAGGTGCTGCAACAAGCCCAAGCACGGGCTGAGCCTCCCGTGCAAGCAGCCCTGCTGCCACACGCCAACTTACCACCCCGATGCCTTCGAAAGCAAAGATCGCGGTGCCAAAAAAGAGAGGGTAGGTCTTCCAGGCTGCTGCTAGAGGCAGGTCACTGGGATTGGGAATGTCCTGGAAAAAAGCCCGCACAGAGTTCAGATGTGGGGAGGACAGGGAGGACTTGGCCCACTCCCACCGCTCCCTGTCGCAGCCCCACATCGCAGAGAAAGCCCTGCGGAGGAGAGGTTAAGCACTGTGCCCAGGGGAGAGAGCAGCACCCCACAGCCTGCAGACATCCCACCACCGAGCTCCCCCACCTGCCAAAGCATGGGACATCACAGAAGCGATGGAGGGGAGCTGTACACACGTACCCTGACGATGTACTGGTAGATCACAATAAGACTGCCAAGCATGGCCACGTTGGCCAGCATTGAGAAGATGGACAGGACCTTGAGGTTCTGGATGAATGTGAGCAGCACCACAAAAGGCAGCAGGGAAAGCATGTAGAGCCGAGAGTCCATGGTAGGGGTCATGGCCACTGTCCTGTTTGAGTTGCAGTCATTGGTGGTCCCATTTGCTGCAGATACGACCTGGGGAAGCACAGGAACACCTGACGAACCGCATCATGCAGGTCTGAGAGCCATCAATCTTGGCAGAGCACCCACAGGTCAGACTCCTGCCCCATCAGCTCACATTCGCACACAGCTGGTTGAATAAAATCAAAGCAACATGGGTTTTCAGGTAGTTTTGAAGCAAATCCCTGCTACCTTGCAAGGAGAAGAGCTGGGACCAGCTACAGCATCTGAGCCCAGACAGCAAAACCTGCCCAAGCTCAGGCTCGCTGGGCATGTGAACCCAGCAGCCAAGCGCACTGAGGGCAGAGCTTGGTCTGCGCTGCCCACATGGCCAGTTGAGAAGAAAGGAAAGAAGCATTAAGGGATATTTTCTCAAAGGTCCTTTCCCTCCTGCTGCACCACGTTGCACCCAACGTCACGCACCCCTTCAGCTGCTCAGTGCCCTGTTTCCACATGAGGAGATCTGGAGGCTGAGCCATCCCTCCCAGGAGTGCGATCATGCTATGGATCACCAATACAACCACCACCAAGCTGGTTTGGGTGGAGGTGCCATCTGGCCACTGCAAAGTGCTGCCTGAAAACTAATTCAAACTGCTCCCAAGCAAGCCCTGCCCCAGAGGAGATGATAAAGAGCTTCTGCACAAATCAGCATCCCCCATGGGATGTGCAGAGCCACCATGCACCCACAGAGAAGTGCTGCTTGAGCTCCGGTCTGCCCTGCCTCTCCACAGCTTCCCCAAAGCCGTTTTCCAAACCAAAGCTCTGCCCAGCACAGCAGCATCTTGCCCAAGGTCCCACCTGCACCGTCACTTCCCATCTAACACGCTACACCCCACCACAAAAAGGAACAAGCAACACTCCCCTCTCCCTACCCAAAAAAATTCCAAAACTGAAGCCAAGGGATTTCTCAGCTATGGGAAACCCTAAAAATGGGTCAGATTTGCAAGGTTGTGCAAATTTCCCTCATGGTTTGAGCCAGCCTTCAGTGTCTGCTGCGAGGGGCTGAGCAGAAAGAAGCCCAATTGGAAGGGCAGCAAGGGGCGTTTGTGGGGAGCACGAGCAGCCCGGCCCTGCACACACACACCTCACTCCTGTTCTCAAAGCTGCTGGTGACAAATCACCCATGTTCACCCATCTATTCCTCCCGGCCACCCCATGGGGCAGCACGAGGGGAATCTTCTCGCTGCTGCTCCCGGAGCAGAGGCAGAGCCCATCCATCCTCTGCCACCCACTGTCAGACCCCCGGGAACCCCCTCTGAAGCTGACGGGTGTCAGGGCAGGGCTGGGGAAGGTCACGGCCACACTGGTAGCGACCGGAGCGCTGCTGCACGAGCACACAGGGGAACGAGGCTGAGCGAGGCACTGAGCTGGTGAGGCTGGGAACAGGGACTTGTTATTCCCAGTTTCTGACAGCGTGGGAGCCAGCCAAGCAGGTCAGAGTTTCTGTTTATTTCCTCCCAACGCCTGGCAGAAGGAAACTCTTTCTCTAAAGATGTAATTAAGCCCCAGAGCCACAAGATGAGGCAAGAAACTGGAATGCAAACAGGTCTAAGAAAGGGAGCAGAGAGGTTACCCTGTTCCAGTATTTAAAGGGTGGCTACAAAGACGATAGAGACTCCCCTCTTACAAGGAGTCATACGGAAAAGACGAGGGGCAGTGGGTACAAGTTACTCCCAGGGAGATTCCAATTGGACACAAGAGGGAAATTTTTCACTATGAGAACAATCAGCCATTGGAATAATCTCCCCAGTGAACTGGTGGATTCCCCAACATTGGACCCTTTTAAGATTCAGCTGGACATGGGGCTGGGCCAGCTTGTCTAGGCTGTGGTTTTGCCAAGAAAGGTTGGATCATATGATCTTTGTGGTCCCCTCCAACCTGGGATTCTATGACATGGCCATCTAACACAGAGCATCAATAAACCAATTAACTGAGGTGGAAGGACATCAAAGACACAGTCCCCCTGCTTTCATCGTGTTCCTTTCCCAACCAGGAATGGTCCCCAATTCCCCTGGGTGACATGGACGGCTCAGCACCTCTGCACATGGAGCAAACTCACGGGGATTCTCAGACAAACCTGCCCTGTTTGAACAGGAAAACAAATCCTTCAAAATCCTTGGGCAGAGGAGCAGTACCTTCCTGAGCAGCATCAGCTATGGGAAGTGGACCTTTGGTGGAGAACAGAGCTGTGACCCAAACGCCTCCACACCCATTCTCACCTTCCCGTTGCTCACAAAGGAGGGAATAAGTCTGACCTGTTTCAGATTGTCAGCCAGAAAGACAAAGTACACGCAGCAGAAACCCAACTGAGTGACGATCAGGAAAAGTCCCACTACACGCCTAGAAAAGAAAAAAAAAACACATTTGTTAGCCAGGCCATACAGAAATAAGAGCCCACTTGGGTTGCTTGACGGCTGCAATCAAACACTGCATGGATGCTGCTCTCCCCATGGGCTGGGATGTGCAGGTCAGAGCACGCTGAGATTGCTTCTCTTCGATGCTCAGGAAAGACCACATCTCCATCTAACCTCACAGACTTCAGGCTCTCCGATCTCCCCCTCCCATCCCCTCCACAGGGTCAGTCTCAAGAAGACACTCAGAAGGAAAATTTAACATCTCCAATCTGCTGCTGAATTGTCACAGCTGGAGACAACGCTCCCCACACACACGAGTAGGTTGATTTTCCCAGCATCTGATGTACAATGTGATCTGTGTGCAACATCTGTGTGATGTAGGACATCCGGCAGCATCCCTGGGAGGCACCATTAGACATGCTCAGTGTCTAACGAGATGGGCCAGCACTGGAACACGTTATTCACCCTTTTCTTACACTGCAGAGACTGACTTCTCCCTTTAGTACAAGCTACATCTGGCTCAGGACAGAACTGGGTCAAAGACCTCAATGTTATCCCCCGGAGGACATCGAGCACTCAAGGTAGGTGAGCCAAATAACATTTTATGTCACTTGTGCCCATCTGCCAACACAGCTCAGAGACCAGTGGGCTCTTCTGTCCCAGCTGCAGCACGTGCTGGGCTTAAAGACAAGTTCCCTGGCCAGAGGAGGCAACAGGTACCTTCCCCAAACAGCATGTGTCCGCAGACACGCGCTGGGAGTCGACTCCAGCCCGTACATCACGGCATCCCCGTAGTCCACAAACTGCTTCTGGAACCTGTTCGGAGAAGAGCAAGAAAAGGGATGACATGTCAGCCCTGTCTGCTGGCTCCCAAGGCAAACAATGGCATTAATGGGAAAACTGTTCTTGTGAAAAAGCCCAGAAGTACTTCCTGACCGAGGCTTTGACATGGGCAACTTGCTGTTGGGAGGCTTCAGAAAAACAACAGGGCTTGTCGGGAATGATGGAGGAGTTGTAGGAGCAGCAGTGCTGAGAAGGGGAGTCGCTCCTTACCTGTAGCAGAAGTGATGGGCACATTTCACCAGGATACCCATGCAGTGCACAGCCACGACTCCCATCACCAGCAGGCTCAGAGGACCCAGCTGCAGGGGAAGAGAGGGGGAAGGCTGCACTCTGATGGCCAGAGGCAGAGCTGCACCGTGGGGTTTTCTTCCAGAAAAAATCCCATGGGCTCCGTGAGCCAAAACACGGCCGGAGGCTGAACTGGAGCACGGGTGCTGCTCCCGGGAACCAGCCCCTCAGGACCGAGTAACCCCACAGAGAGCCACGAGCTTGGCTGGAATGGTGCAAAAGAAGCAAGTTGGGGCAGGCTGGGCATAGCAAAGCGCTTCCAGGGTTGTTTTTCAAAGTGTCTTGCACATTGCTATTATACAGGTGATGAAGAGGTCATGGTTTGGACAAAGGAAGGAAGTTTTCTTTTTAAATTCTTTTTATTTTTCAATCTGAGCAATAGGAACACTGCATTGCTGGGTGCGGAAGCCCGGAGCAGAGCAGCGAGGTGCCCGCACCTCTCACACAGACAGCAGTCGCTGGGATATGATACAGACCGCGAGGAGCTGAGCATCAGGACAGAAGCAGTGGGGAGATGTGACAGTGGCTGCTGTTTGACCTCCAAGTGTGACCTCAGCCCTCAGGCAGCAAAGCTGCATCACAGCCACTGATCTCCACACCACCAGCGCCACAAGGCTGGGCCAGCCCATGGAAACCCCATCGCCATCTCCTGCCACTGGCATTAACCACTGACGAACAGGGTTCGTTATGTGTGCGCTGTGCTCGTAGGACCCCCAGGAGGCACAACAGCCTGCACAGCATGGACCATCGGGCACAAACCAAGGTGAAGGTCCTGCTGAACCTGCCACCCACAAGACCAGGGCAAGCAGATGCCACCCAAGTGGAGCGTTTTGGGAGAAAGATGCTGATGCTGCAGGGGCCGGGGAGTTAACACCCAGCTGGGTGCAGAGCCACAGATCCAGCACCCTGCCTGACACCAGCAGAGGAAACCACAGCCCCAACTCACACGCTGAGCTCCTCATGACCAGCCAGCACAATGCAACAGCAGCAAACACAGTCTTGGCAGCAAACAAGGTGAGCCACAGAGTACAGGTGCAAAAGCTCACAAGCCACCAAGCACCAAGAGGCATCTCAGCAGGGACTCAAGCCCTCACACGGGCCACACGAGCTGCACAGCACCCTGAGGTCACTCTGCCCCACAAGCTCCCACACAGCGGGGCCCAGAGCTGCCTTACCAGGATGCCGGCGTTCTTCACAGCCAGAGGCAGACCCAGCAGCCCCGTGCCCACATTCCCCTTCAGCAGATGGATCAGGGTCTGGTACCACCTGAGGGACAGAAGATGCAGAGATGACCGTCGGCAGATACCTGCACCCAGACCATGTACAGTCTCAGCCCTTGGCTCATCCTGCTCAGGGTCCAGCAATTCTGAGCTGCTGTGGGAAACACACAAGGAGATCTGGATTCTGTCCCCTGAGCCCAGCTCAGCTCAGTGGGACCAAGGAAGGACTGAAGGCAAAGACACAAACAACAGATTTTGGGTGGGTATTTGCAGAACTGGCTTTGAGGCAAAACCCAGTGCTAGTGCAGCTCAGCACCAAGGGGCCGCACAACAGGGAAGTCTCTGAGATTAAGGGACGGGTCTCCCTGGGGCAGAGACAGCATCCACTCCCCACCTGGAAGGAAGCACAAGGAAACCCTCAGGGCATGGCTGCAACATGCCCAGGTATCCTCTGAAGCTGGACATGCTGCTTGCTCATCACAGCTCCCTCTTGAACCTAGCTGAAGTGGAGGAATATTGGGAAAAGCACCAAACACTGCCCCCTGCCAGCAAGCCCAGCTTCACTGGAGAGCAGAGAATGACCCTGGGGCAGCTGCCCGCTTGGTGCCAGCACCCCACGGACGCAGGACCACAGCTCTGCCCTCACCACCCCATAAAACCACAGCTCCAGCATCCTCCAGGAAAGTTGGCAGGCAGCAGGGAGCCCCCATTACCTCCTGGCCAGCCTGGGAGGGAGGGAAGCATCACTCACGTTGTCCCGTTGGTCTCCCCGAAGCGCTGGTAGGACTCAGGGTGTGCAAAGCCGTTGATGCCACCAGGCGGGCTCCCCTCCGGCGTGACATCCGTGGAGCTGTAGTCGTTGTAGTCCTCGCTGCGCAGGCGCCGCGTGGACATGGTCTCTGTGGAGGGAGCCGCATTAGGGGTGCTCAGCTCAACACCCCCCTTCTCGGGCTCCCTGGGGTCAGCCATTGTGCAGAGAGACCAGCTCGTACTACCAGAGCAAGGTCTGCTCCGGGGCTTTTATACAGCAACACGCTCCCGCCCAGGCAACCACGGCTGGCATGTCCCAAGGTCAAAGGTGCGCAGTATGTTCCCAACAGCTCTTCCCCCAGGTTCATGACCCCAGCTCGGGCACACCCAGGTTCAGGATCCTGCAGGCAGAGTCAGGATGTGACCCACTTAGCATCAGGCAAGGGACCTGCTCTAAGGATGCTGAGTGTGGCAGCAGGGGCAGTGAGGGACATGCTGGCAGTCTGTCCCCAGCCCTGGCACCCAGGACTCGGGCTGTCAAGAGAACAGTCATGAAAGAGCAACTGCTTTTAACCTGCACACAGTTTCCTGCAAGGGAATGGGTTGCTCTTGCCAGGGAAGGGAAAGTTTCCCAACTTCTCTTTAAAAAAAAAAAAAAGAAAAATTGAAGACTTTTTATCAAAAAAAAAATTGATTATGCTCGATCAGGCAAGAGAATAGGCTGACAGTAAACCACCCAACCAAAGGTTTTCAGAGCTGCAGAGGTTCCTGCAGGACTATGGGGCTTCCCAGGATAAGGCACCTGCACAAACTGGAGCTCTTGGTCCAGCGAAAACCCCAGCAGGGTCCGGCAAGCCAGGAGCACCAGCACAAGCCCTCCCCAAGGACACAATCCTCCCGCCTTCGGCTGGAAAGCACTTGGCTGGGTTAATTCGCACACATGCCCTAAAAAGCTCCTGCAGGTTCTGCACATCCTGCTGCTCCCCTCCCAAAAAAATGCCTTTGCTTCCTCCAGTTCCGTGGCTGCACCCAGCACCCCAGGTGCCTGCTGGATGGAGCAACGGGGACAGGGAAATTATCTGCCAGCCTCTTGCCAAACAGCCTGGTGATTCGGTCCCTGCCCCGGGGCTCCTCCAGGGCATCACCGCCCCAGGCATCACCTGCACCCCAGCAGTCCCAGTTTTCCCCATTCCAGCACTGGTGGGGAGTGCAAGCAGCAGAGAAATGTCTCCTGCTAGACGGCTCCTGTCGGGTCACACGAGTGACCCTGGCACAGACCTAAACGTTAGTCTGTGCAGGGAACGCTCTGCCCAGGCTGCTCAGATCCTGCTCCATCCCCAGACCCCCAGGCATCCACCTTCCCCATCACCCTACTCTGCAAACCTGGCTGTTACTTGCAAAAAAAAGCCAAAAGCTGCAATCACTTGAACGGTCCAGCCTCGCAACCAGAAGGGAAGTAGGGAGCAAGGGACTTTGCTCAACTCTGGATGCTTACTCCAGATCCTGGTCGCTCGGGAGCAGTTACTCAAGCCGCAACGACGCTGCTTTATTTCCTGTGGCACCAGGCAACGCCGGCAGCAGAAAGCAGCGCCGGTCTGTCCTACACAACACCAGCCTCCAGAGCAGCGGGGAGCCCAGGCCGGGCAAGCCGGGATGCAGCCGGGCATTCAGGAGCTGAAGGCAGTACATCCATCACTCCTGCCCAGCCTCTTCCCTCGCAACCGGGCCACGTAATCATAGCCTGAACCGGCTCTGCCACGGGCAGGGCGATGCAGTGAGGCAGGGAACGGGAAGAGCGGCAGCATGAGTTTACACAAGGAAAGCGTTAGAAGCTATTTGTCATGGGTGCCCGAAGGACAGGGGAGAGACTCGGGAGGCTTTGCCAAGCACCAGGGCTTGCCAAGGACAGAGGCAGAGGGGCTGCCAGGGAGGGGTCAGGCACAGACACCCCTCCCCAAAGACAGCCTGCACTTTATCTGAAGTACCCAACAGCAATAGCCTCCAGATAAAACACAACACAGTTACATCGGTCTGTCTGATTGCTCTCCATTATTTTGTTTTTTTCTTCCCTGCCCCAGCTGCTTTTTACTTTGAAGAGCCAGGGAAATGCATTCATCGTGACTTGCCTTCTTCGCGTCTGGATTAAAGGTTGCATAGCAGCAGGGAGCGAGTGCTCAGCTCCCCCACAATCAACAAGAAGCAGCTGCAAAACTTGTCTCATCCACACAATTAATATTTCAAACAAAAGCAAAACACCACTACATCATTGCTTTGTCCCTGCAAAGACAAGAACAGTCTCATTCATTTTCTACTTTAAACCCAACTCCTCATCACTTTCATGTGCATTTGTTTCCACCCCTGCACACACGAGTAATTTCACTGTGGTGAGTGAAGCACCCAGGAAAGCTGGGTGTGGGAGTGACAGCAAACTGTCCCTTAGAGTGACAACCCCACGCCAGAAGTCAAGAGCAAGATGCAACTTGCTGCTGACCCTGACAGCTCTCCCCAGCCGAGCGGGGCCTGTGTGCAGAACAGGCAACACGAAATCTTCTGGAAAAGCGGGTTGCACAGCAAAACTCACTGCTGTTCCCCACGACGCGTGTTGAATCCTTTATTTCCACAGCGCTGCTTGTCACCCGTCCCAGCATGACACAGGGAGAGCCGGCGCTGCCAGATCCCCCTCCCGCCTTGCCCCACTCCCCTGCCCACAGGGAGGCTGCGGCCAAGCCCCATCCCCAGGCTGCTGTGCCCACAGCACCTCCCAGACACGACAGCCACACCAGCTGTGTCCCCACAGCATCGGTCCTTTGGTCCCTGTGTCACCCAGTACTCCTGCAGCCCCAGAGTCACCCCCAGACTCACCTTTCTAGTGCTTCACAGCACGGCCTGGTCCCCCCAGCCCAGCTTCTCCCCACAGGGAGGCTGCTCGGCAGAAACCCCCCCAGTCCCCGCAGCTCCCGCCCCAGCCATGCTGGGCTGCCCCCCTCCCCTCCACGCTGAGCCCCCCCACAGCAGCGCGGCTGCACCCCACAGAGCGCAGGGCTCCCTGCACCCTCCAGCTCACCACACAGCACCCTGCAGCCTTACTAGCACCTCACAGCGCGTGCATACCACGGGTGCTGTGCCCCCCCAGACAGTCCAAGGAGAACCCTGCAGGCTGCCAGCACCCCCACAGGGCACCACCAGCACCCCTGGGTGCCCATGCAGGGTCTAGGCAGACCCATAGATCCACGCGGGCTCTGGGCACTCTAAAGCACTGCTGCAGGCTGCCAGGACCCTCAGGGACCTCTGGGCACCCCTGCAAGCTACCAGCACCCCGCTGCACCCACAGAAGCTCTGCCCACACACACGGCCATGTAAACGGGCTACCAGCACCCCCAAGCTCCCCTGAGCACCCATGCGGGCTGCCAGCATGCTTCTGCACCCCTGAGCACCCACGCCTGATGCCAGCACCCCCAGGGACCTCTGCGCACCCACACAAGCTGCCAGCACCCCCCAGCTCTGAGCGCTCCCCTACACACCCAGCCATGTCCAAGCGCTGCCAGCGAACCCCTGCACCCCCGAGTCCTGTCAGCACGCCCAGGCTCCATTGAGCACCCACACGGGCTGCCAGCTCTGCACCCCCGAGCGCCCACACCGGCTGTCAGCTCTGGACCCCCGAGCGCCCACAGCGGCTGCCAGCACCCTCGGGACCCCGCGCACCCCTGCGGGCTGCCAGCCCCCTCCCGCACCCCTGCTCCCGCTCCCGGTCCCGCTCCCGGTCCCGCACCTCGCTGCCGCCCCACGCCGCGCAGTCCCGGCCGGGCCCGCTCGCTCGGGCCGCGCCGTCACGTGACAGCCGGCTCAGCTGACCGCGCCGACCGCGCCACCCGCGCCTGCGCACGGGGAGCCGTGAAGGCGCGGGGCGGGGCGAGCGGAGGGGCGGGGCGAGCTGAGGAGCGGGGCGAGCGGAGGGGCGGGGCGAACGGAGGGGAGGGGCGAGCGCAGGGGCGGGGCGAGCGGAGGGGCGGGGCGAAGCGCGAGGGGCACTACGGCGCCGCCTGGCGGGCGCGGCGGGGGCGCGGTCTCGCTGCCGCGAGTGGGGCAAAGGCGGGCACGGCTGAGCCCTGCGCCCCCCACGCGTGAGCAACAAGGAGCATCGCCCGCAGCGCGGCTGTTCCTTGGGCAGGGCCTGCAGAGCAGGGCAGGCTGGCAGGTGTCAGGGAGACACATGGTCGCTGGGATGAGTGACACCCCCAGCGTGGGCTGTGCACCCCTGGAGGTGGGGGGCTGTGTCCCTGTGTCCAAAAGCAGTGTCTGCAGATACTCGCTGTGCCCCTTGCACAGGAGCCGGCCTCAAGGCTGCTCACACCTGGCTCTTCTGGCTGCAGCGTCCTCCACTGCTGCCTGCACCCCTGCCCCAATGCCACTTTCACTCCTCCCAGCTCCAAAACACATCCCCGCTATTTCAAGATAAACTAATGACACCCCCAGGTCACCCCCAGCACCACGAGGCACCAGCTCCGCTTCCTGGTAAAAAGATTTATTAAGAACCTAAAGTACCTGCCCAAAAGGAGGATGCCACCCTGGCACAAGCACTGTGCAGCAGTGGGGAGCGGGGTGACAAGGTTAGCGCTTCTCCAGGCAAAATAAACCCTAGTTGGACCCAGCAGGATGAAATGGAGCAAATCAAGGACACAGAAAGGCAGTGGGAGCATGTTTGTGCAGCACAGGACCTCTCACCAGGGCAGCCCAACAGCAGTTAAGGCATATAAAGTGCTTGGAGGAAGACCAGCCCTATACTAAATGTGAGCAGCCAGGGACACTGAGGGAGCAAGGGGTGCAGGGGGCTGGTGGGTCACCTGCTCCTCTGCCCCTGCAGGGACCTGCCATAGGCAGGTGGCTTCAGACGCCCACCCTGCCCAGAGCAGCAGGCAGGAAGGATGATGCCTCAGCCCCAAAACACGACTGGGAGATGGGCTGCAGGGCCTCAAATAGGACCCAGGCTGCTGGTCTTCATGGTCACCTCGCAGTCCATCCCATGTCCGGGATGCTGCTCCCTGGGGGTGCCTCTGCTGGTGCACTGGAAGGATGGTCCCTGTGCAGCATCCTGCCTCAGCTCCGTCCCAGTGGCAAAATGAGATGAGTGGGACTTGTCCCCGGCCAGGCTGTGCCCCAGCTGCCTGTCACAGCCCTGTGCCCTCCCAGAGCCAGCGCAACCAGCAGCCAGTCACCTCTCCTGCAGCTGGGAGCAGCACCAGCCACTTGGTCCCTTGCGAGTGAGAATGTCCATCTGGGGCTCGGGTGGTTTTAGTCCTCTTGTGCTTGTGATGTTTGTCACAAAAGGGACATGGGGAGGTGCTCTCATGAGTGCCTCCTGTTGCCGAGCTGGTCCCACACACAGGACAGGGATGCACCAAAAGCAGACCCAGAGCTACTGGAGGGGGACAGGTCTCCTGCAGCCACTTTGGGGACACTTCTGTAAAACGGCCCCACGCTTTGGCCAGAGGTGGTGTGGGCAAGTAAGGACACCCTCGGCAGCTAATCCTGCATCCCTCCAACCTGCCACAGCACTCCCAAACACTCCCTCCTCCCCATGGACTGCTTCAAGAAATATTGCTTTTCCCCGGAATGTTTTTGTCTAAAATTGCCCTGATGGGACTTAAAAAAAAAAGAGAGAAATCAGGTAAAAAATAACTGCCCTCAAGTCGCACTGAAAGGTTGGGGCAGGGGACACCCTGGGAATGAGGTTGGGGACAGCGGGACAGCCAGAGGGACCTTTCTGTGCATAGCAGGGGAGGGGGACACTGAACAGGGGTAGGGGGCTGCCTCCTCCTGGCAGCGGGAGGGAGGCACCTCGCCGGGACAGGTCGGGACAGAATGGGATGCAACTGGATGGCATGGGACGGGGGACCAAGGTGGTGGGGAGAGAAGGGATGGTCCCCGTCCCTCACTGGGACTTCAGAGAGAAGGCCAGTTTGACACAGGCAAGCTCCTCCCCGCTGCTGCTGGCGACCGCCTGGACACGGTAGTTGCCGTTGGTCATCCAGGAAGGCAGCTCCACGTCGGGCAGGTCAAAGTCACTGGCTGGCAGGGAGTAGGAGCCCTGTAGAGAGAGGGGACACGTAGGTAAGATGCCAACCAAACTCCCCCATCCCTGCACCAAAGGGCACAGTGGTACGCGGCCGGTGGTGCCAGTGTTTCAGGTGTACCGCTTTGAAGGGGCAGTGGCAGGGGATGCCGTAGGTGAGCAGGGGCTCCGGGCAGGGCATGCCGGGCGGGATGAGGTCGTCAATGATGGTGCAGACATCGTTGTAGGTGCAGCTGCCCAGCTGGTCGATGCAGGGCAGCTGGACCCAGAGGTCACCCAGTGCCTTCTCCACCACCAGCGACACCTGGAGGGAAAGCATCCTGGACCAGTACAGCCAGCACAAGCATCCACGGCTCCTCCGGCCTGTCCCACCCCTCCCCAGCCATCCCAGCTCCTGCTTGTGCAATTCTTTGGGGTGTCCTTGGAGCCATCGCATACTCTCTAACCGCCTTCTCCTCCTGCTTTCGGTTCCTCTCTGCCTGCAGGTTTCTCTTCCTCCAACCTCAGCTCGACTCCTTGAGCAAGCACGTCCCAGCAGCCACATACCTGCTCCTTCTTCTCTCCTTAGTGCCTCATTCCAAAACCACCTGGCAGCTCCCAGCCCACAGCTCTGCCTCCACATTCCGCCAGCACGCTCCCTGCATTTCCCAGCCCCAAACAGGCATCGTGGCATTGCTCAAGACAGCCCATGCACCTTGGGCAGAGGGATGTGCTCAGTCTCATCCCAAAAAATCCCCAAAAAGCAGGGCAGGGCAGCTGGGTCAGCTTAGGGCTCCTGCAGCGGTGTTGTGGCATGTCCCTGGAGGGAGCAGCCAGGTCTGGCTGCTGAAAAACAAGTGTTGCAGCGACCGCCAGGAACACCCAGGGCACTTGGGGTTTCGTTTCCCTCTCTGAATCATTACGTCCCCAGGACATGACCCAGCTCATGGTGTTTCTCCCACGAGGACAAGGTTGGGAGCTTCCCCCTGGTCTCTCCATGCCCATCGCCCCGTCCTGGCTGACAGAGCCCAGTGCACTCAGCTCTGCACCACTCGGTGCCTCGTTCCTCCAAGGGCTGCTCACTCCCATACCCACTGCAGGGTATTTCCCAGCTGCCAGTGGTTCTGGGAAGCTTTGCCCTCCCCTGTGCCACGGAGACAGCTCCAGCATGTACCTTCAGAGGGGAGGCCATGGTCTTTCTGGCGCTGACGGCTGCACTGACGCGCAGGCTCCCCGGGATGGTGATGGGGTCAGGTGCCACGGAGAGGCTCTGCAGCACCACAGGGTCCTTCCCATCACCGCAGTTCTCCCAGGAAAAGCCACCAACCTGCAACACCAAGGGATGGGAGGAGTTAGATCCTGGGTGAGCCTTGCCCTGGATTTTCAGATTTCCTCAGTGCTGGACCCCCAAGCCCCCTCACACACATATCTGCTTACAAACACAGCCAGAAAATAACCTTCAGCCCCTCCTCAAGTGCCAAATAAATATTTCCATTTGCATTTCTTGCAATCCCAGCTCTCTGAGCCTGAGGGTGTTGCAGGAACTCTCTGTCAGACAGCAATTGCCACAATTCCCTTCCTTGTACTTCTCACCCAAAGAGGGTTCCCAGGCTGTGATTTCCAAACCAGCCACGGCTCAGCCTCCGAACGCTTTGCATGTGAACAAGGCGAGCGGCATCCCTCAGGCCAGCACCAACAGCAGCGAGCAAGGTGTGTGAGAGCGAAGGCAAGCGAGCAAGCGGGGACTGGGGCAGGGTGGTGGTGGCTGTGCTGGCTGGGGACATGCTGTGCCCTTGGGGGGCCGTGGGGCCAACACAGCCTCCCCGCTCAGCCAGGACCAGCCTGGCTGTTCTGAGCCTTCGTCCACCAGCTCTGGCCACCTGGCCCCGTGCAGGAGCAGGAACAGCCCTCACGCATTGCATTTTAAAGATGGCTTAACATTTCCATCTCTGCTATGCTTGGGGGGCAGATGAACCAGGCTCACCCTCTGCCTGATACATCCCAGGGGCCTGATCCTGAGCTAGTTTGGTCTGAATGGGCCATGGAAGCAGCATTTTCCCATGGGATAAGGAAAATCCACACACAGGGGACATCACCCAGACAGGGAGTCATCATTTGTGTGATAGGAGCCATGCTGGCAGATCTCCTCTGTTTCCTCCAAGTCCCACCAGTGTCCCCATCTGCCACCAGCAAAGCCATGAGCTGGCAACAGCACCGGAGTCATTTGCTCCCCCAATTCAAGTCGAAAGGCAGGGGAATGGCAGCACTAGCCTGCAACAGCCACAGCTGCAAACCAGTGGCAAAAGCCCAGCCTGGGCTCCTTCCCCAAGCAGGTTCCAGCCTAATTGCAGATCTTTTCCCGACGGGGAGCAGGGAGGATGCCTGGGCCACGCATCCCAAGCAGGTTTATCCAGGGGAGCCCGTGTCCCTGTGCCATGGGTGCAGGGCTCTCCCTGCCTGCTCAGCAGCCGCAGAACCGGTGGAAGCTGTATTACCTAGCGCCAGCGGGCAGCCCCAGCGGGCAGCGCTGCCCACGCAGGCCAGCAGCCCATCCCACCGTCCTGCCCACCAGCCCGGAACAGCTCAGAGCAAGCCAGGGCAAGGGGCTGGCTGCGCCCCGATGTTTAGCAAGAGCTGGGAGCCCCTTGCCTGCAGGTCTGCAGGCAAAAAAGCTCCACGGGAGCTAAACATCAGTGTGTGGCTGCATACGGCTGTGCCACAGAGCCTCCACCAGCTTTCCTAACCAGCTCCCCTTTCCCTGGTGCAACATCAGCTTTCCTGGAAAATAAATAGAGAGGTTCTCCTCTGCACCCCGTCAGAGTCACACATCTTAATCAGCTGTATCTTAATCAGCATATGTTGATGAGCCTGGCCCAGTGCTGTGTGGGAAAGAGAAGGCAGCAGCCAGAGCTGGAAAACACCAGCAAACGAGAGGAGTGAGTGCTGGGAGGCTGCAGGGGCAGCTCAGCCGAAGGAGGGGAGGCCGCTGGGCTTCTCGGTCCAGAAGGGTTTGTCAAAACTGAAACCCCCTCCTGTTCAGGGGCTGAACTCGAACTTGCATTCGTGCTGCCCCAGCGCGGCCAGGTCGATGGGATCCCACCTCCCCGCACAGCCCAGCTACAGACACGCACCCAGAATCAGACCTTGCACTCGTCCTTCTGGGCCAGAACACGCTCCGGAGCTCTTGCAAAACCCAGCAAGGCGGGGGAAGCTTTCCGCCCCCCCGCACCGCTCGGGCCGCTCCCTCCGCCGAACCCCCAGCACCCCCCCTACCCCCAGGCAGCCCCCTCGGCCCCTTCCCTGCCCAAAGGGGAGCGGGGTGCAGGGGTTGGGGTCTCTCACCTTGCTCAGCCTGCGGGAACCGCTCCGCTCCACCAGCAGCGCCGGCTGCGACCCGCCGAGCGCGGGCGAGCAGAGCTGCAGGGCGCAGAGCGCCAGCGCCAGCCCCGCTACCAGCATCTCCCCGGCAGCGGCAGGGGGTGAGCAGGACCCGGGGAAAGGCGGCGGGGACAGAACGGCGAAAGCTGGCGAGGCAACCGCGGGGTGCCCGAGCGGAGCTTCCCGCAGCGCGGCGGCCGCCGGGACGGGGCTGGCAGCGGCGGCGGGGCTGCACCCTGTTAGCTCCGGGCCCGGCCCATCTCCCGATTCCCCTCCCTCTCCCTGGGTACGCTCAGATTTTCCCTTCCCCCCCCCTTTTTTTTTTTTTTTTTTTTCTTCCCTCTCTCCCTGGTTTTGTCGGCAAGCGCAGGACTGGAGTCGCAGGGATGCTGGGACGGGAAGCTGCGCTTTCCCACGCACCCGGAGCCTGCGGGGCGGGATGCCGAGGTGCACCCGCCACACCAGGGCACCCACCACGCCGAGTTTCAGTGGATGAGACCAGACCATCTCCCCACCTCTTCTCGCACTCTGCTCCAGCTGACCGAGGCATCTGTGGGCATGCAAAGGGTCGGTACCCACCCCACGCAAGTACCTGAGACCTGCACACTTCCCCTGCGCTCAGCACAGGGCAGGTGGAGAACTGAGATAATTTGAGACCCTGAACCTGATGCCGTGTGTGCTGCGGGGGGGGCGCCAGCACCCAAATGTTGGGCAGTCCTCAACTGGTCTGTTTGCCTCAGCACCCTGCTACCCACCACCCACCTATCCACCATTTCAGATTTAACAGCCCCCTCTTCTACCCTTCCCACTTTGGGTGCCCATTTTCCAGCCAGAGCTGCCCCAAGACCCCCTGTCATGATGGAATGGCCCCACGGGTACTCTGCCGTCATGGATGGCACAGGAGTGTGGCTTTTCCTATATATTTTGATGAACAGATGTTTATCCTTGTGGAAAGCCGGAAGGAGCTGAGCCCACTGAGCACACAAGACATGAGTGTGGCAGGTCTCAGACCTCCCCTCTGCTGCAGCACACTTAGGACCCATGTGTGGGAGCCTTCCTTGCAGACAGCTCAGCTCTCCCTCACATGCTGATGCTGCCTGGCTTCCCCATATCGCTCCCAGCCCTGGGAAGGGTTGCCCAGTTTGTCCGAACCCCTGCCTCAGCTCTATTTTTAGCCCTTCATCCTTATTTAGCAGCGAGGCCAGCTGGGAGCGTGCAGGCAGGGCACAGGAGCAGGCAGGGGCCGTGACGGATGCTGCTGCTCACCCGTGCCGGCAGCGACAACTGCGTTGCTGATCCGCTGCAGATGCTTAAGGGCAAGAAATAAATAGCCCCATTCGTCCCACTCTGGAGCGGGGTGGAAAGTTATCCCCTAGGATTAGTTTTCACTTTGAGGCCCCAGAGCAGCCGGGGGATGGAGATGGGGATGCACAGGGAGAGGCATGGGCATGGCTAGAGCATCAGATTCGGAGCTGGGAGAGGGGCAGAGCCCTCACCTCATGTCCCTGATACCAGGTTTTTTCCTGCTTCTCACCACCATTGCGGGTGAATGGTTCATTGCCCCATCCCCATCCTTCCCCACTCCATTTTGCCCTGGGGAAAAAAAAAGGTAATAAAGGACTGTAAGGACAGGTTAACCCACACCTTTTTGCTTGGAAAAGCACAGGCAGGGGCAGGAATGACTTGAAATTGCTGTTCTACCTCAAGGCAGAAACATGTGTGACCTAGATCTTCACCAAAGGAGTCTGCGATGGTTTTTTGGGCTCTAACACATGCAAGATCCTCTGCAGTTCAAAACAGTTTCCTGAGCTAGCTCACCCATGTGAAACCCAAGTCACGAGGTCCCAGCAGATCTGGCTAAACATCTTCAATTTGCATTGAAGGAAAGCAGCTGGTGCAGATGGGTGACAATGTTAATGACTTCGGTATGTCCCTTTTACAAAAGCAAACAGATCACAAATGACGTGCAGGGCCAAAGGGTGCAACCACAGACCACCCTCTCTCCACTGTCTGTGCCACCAGCCCTGCTGGGACCTGCCAGGCATTGCCATGGGCCAGCTCATTGCCCAAAAACCTTCCAGCAAAATCTTCTCCCCACACTTTTTTTTTTCTTTTTTCTTTTTTTTTTTCTTTTTTTCTTTTTTTTTCCCCAGCCTGGGTTTCTGAAAATAAAAGTAACATAAACAATGAATGACCCCATCCGTGCTCACACAGGACCACCCTGTACACAGACCCTGCAGGGCCAGTTCCCAGATGCAAATCCCATGCGCTGGCATCAACGCTGCCTTGTACCTACCCCCTCCTGCCCAGTCCTTACCAGCTGGAACTGGAGAGAGAGATGAGACACTTTAGCAGCTTGCATAAACACTTCTCTTATCCATAAGCTTTGGCAAACACTTTAAATGACCATTGGTACAAATTAACTCGATGTTCGGCCAGCTGTTGTCCCATTTACGGCAATTCAGCTAAGCGTGAGATAAACCCTCCTAGGCTCGCTTTTCTAGGTAAAGCCCTTGAGATGTCTCCAGCTGCTGTTGTTCCTGGGGACAGATCATGATAACACTGAAAAAGACATCAGGGCAAACTTCAAAACAAGCCGAAGCTGCCCCAGGTGGGTCCGCCACACACCACCTCCACTTTCCTGTCTTTGCACAGGCAGAAATCCCCTCTCTGCCACTATCCCCATTGTCTCCAGTCCTCTGCCAGCAGCCTCTGGCAGCCCCAGCCCCACATGTTCCCCGGATCCCGACGCTCCCCTGTTTAGGGAGAGGGGGATGAGTTGTTGCAGCCATGAATCTCACCCCTACAATGCCATGGTAAGCCCCTGCTTTGCTTGAAAGCGGTTGGACAGAAAAGTTTCTTCCTGTTTAACTGCTGCGCTGCAAAGGGAGCAAGTTATCAATGTATTGGGGCAGGGGAAGATGAAGCAGGGCTGAGACAGCAGATCTCTCCCACAGGGACACATCCTGTGCAGCCCGCACAGGAAAGATTGGAGAAAGAGAGAAATCAAGCTAAAATAAGAGACTTCGGGGGCAGTGCAGGCAGGGCCACCAGCAGGCAGCATTGCAGATGCACCCGCAGGCTGAAGGAAGGATGTAACGTAATCTGGTGTGGTTCTTTCTTCAAAAGTTAGTGATTTATAGAAGTGCAGGGCTGTAGCAGCCATGGCGAGCACCTCACGCCAGAGCCTGCCGCAGCATGTGCTCACTGCACACCCTGTCCCCAAACCCCACCTCTGCCTTGATGCCACAGCCTGATGTGACCAAATCCTCTGTTTTTTCTCCACGGTTAGCAAGAGAAACCCTACCCAGAGCCCTCCTTTGTGGCACAGGGATACCCCAATGCACCACCAGTAAAACCAGAAATTATCACAAGCACACGTGCAAGCTGCTGGAGCTTCCTGCACCAGCAAGACGCGATGGCAGCTGGACAGGCCCCTCGTCAGCTGCCCACACAGTTGCTTCTGTTCACAGCCATGGCCCCAGCAATGCAAATTCAGCCTGAAAATAAGCATGTGCTTTTGTGCTTGCCCCTATACGCCTTCAGTCTCCTAAGTCTAGACCAGGATTTTTAATTAACCCTAAAGAGGTGGAGAGCAGCACCTTGCACAGCTTTTTATCCAGCAAATGATCTACTCAGCCCAAATAAGTACTCTCCGGAGGGGGAAGGAGACTTGCCCCACGTATGAAGTGCTGGGGGAGATAAGAACAGAGACGCTCTCAGTGGTTTCTGAGTAGTGGGAGTTGATGCCAGAAAACTGCTGTGACTCACAAGACTTCACCCAGATTAAGCAGCATCTACCCGAGAGGACAAAGGCAACTGGTCCCACCAGTCCCCAGGAGACTTGGGGCAGCCACGGGTCTGCCCTTCATCTTCCCCACCCTCCTAGCCCAGGAGTGTTTCACAATTTCCCAGGTCCCAGGATTACCAGGGCAGGAAAAACACCTCCAAGTTGCACGTGATGGGGAGACCATGCACCTCTGCTCCCTCGCTGGCTGGGCAGGCGGTGCCGGAGCAGCGGTGAAACGCCAGCATGCTGGCAGCCCAGAAGCCGTGGGCTGCTTGGATTTCTCCCAGGGGATATTTGGAAAATGTCAGAATAGAAACTTGTTGACAAAAACTGGCAGTGTTTCCATACGGGCACAGCCTCGTGACCAGGTTGAAACTCTCCTATTTCAGCAGTGCTGGGTGGCAAGGTTTTATTTTTCAGGTCAGAATGTATACTCTTCTGGAAATGTCTATTATTTAATAGTATTTTTTAAAAATCGTCAAACCCAAAACATTTGGAGGAATCTGCCTTCCCTTCATTTTTAGGCAGGCCACTTTCAAATCTCCATATTTCCCTTCCTCTTCAGGACTCACTTCCAAAGTGCAGGATTTCTTCTGGAAAAGGTCATCCTGGTCCAGTATTCAGGGTGTTTGGGATGCTCAAAAGGGGAGTTGCCAGGATGCAGTCCCCCAGGCAATATGGACCACACCGAAAATCCCCTCCAGCCAGCACAGCTACCCCTGGAGCAGAGCTGCTGCCAGAAGAACACATCCCACAGAAGAAAACATTCCCACTGTTACACAACTACCCCAACACGAGCTTAAACTTCATGGAGTGAAGGTAAAAGGCAGAATGGGTCCTGCCTTTGCCCCTCACATCCCTTATTTCAGGGGGCTGGGGTGGATTCACCAGTGGAAGCCCCCTAAGGCAGCCCTGCTCCAGCCGGACCCCAGCCGTAGTGCAGGGGTCCTGCTCCCCTTTCCCCCCACCCAGGGTGGAGCATCCTCAGTGCAGGGGACCCCAGAGACAGAACACTCCCGGGGCGGGGGGTGTCCCACTACTCTGCTTGGGATGAAGCACCCCGGTACAGAGGACCCAGGGCGGGGACACCCCAGGGTGGAGCAGCCCCGGGGCCGGAGCAGCCCCGCCGGGCGCCCAGGGCCAGCCCCGGGGGCGGGCAGGCTGCGGCCGGGGGCCCTGCCCGCGGCTCGGGGGGTGCAGAGCACCCTCTCCCGGCGCTGCCTGCGAGCAGCTGCGCGGACTTTTTTAAATTTTTTTTTTTTTTTTTTTCTGCCTGCTAGCCCCAGCTGGGGCGGCTCGTCCCGTCCCGTCCCTCCGGGTCCCCCCGGGGGATGCAGCGCCCCGCGCCCCGCGGCTGAGCGGGCTCCAGGCCGGGGCTCCATGGGCTGCACCGGCAGCGCCCTGCGCTGCTGCCCCGCCGGCGGCAAGGTACCGGCTTTGCTGGGCTGGGCTCGGGCTGGGCTCGGGCTGGGCTTTACCTGGGGTCGGGGCTGGCGTGGGGTCGTGGCTTGCGTGGATTTGGGGTTCGCATGGGGCTGGGGTTTGCGTGGGCCCCTGCTTGGACTGCTGGGGAGATGTGCTTTGGGACCCCTGCCCGGGGGAGCGGAGCGGCAGGGCTGGGCAGTGCGGCTGCCCCCAGTCGCCCGTGACCTCGCCAGTGTTGTGGCAGGGGAGCTGGCACCGGGCACAGCGGGCGTTAGCAGCCACCTGCCCTGCTGCACCCTCCGGCACCCCTCCGGGCACTGGGGGAGAGCCCCCACATCATGGGGATGCCTGTACTAAAGGGGGGGTGCAGCATCTGGGGTGACAATGCCTGTTGGAAATGCTGGTCCCATATAGGACAAGGATGGGTTGCCCCAGCTAGATCTCTGCCATACTCCCACAGCATCCCCTGCCTTGTCCCAGAAGTTGTGCCCCCCCTTGTGCCTTGTTCCCCCTTGTGCTGAAGGTAAAGCTTTTGCTGGGGAACGCTCTGAGTCCCCAGCAGATCTCGGTGCATTGCTCTACACTTGAAGTGCTCTTTTGCAAGTTAAGGTCTAGAAAATATCTGCTGCTAATTATTATTATTTTTTGGCATGCTCATGCTGCCTTAGTGCCTCGGAGTTGTTTGTGAATACAGATGTGCCGTTCGTACTGGTGTCGGTGGGCTGTGGTTGTTGGAGGGTGGCAGGGGCAGGAGGAAAGTCGGAAAGGCCCTGCGGTGCCGGCGTGTCCCCCTGCACGGGTGGCCCTTTGCAGAAGCAGCTGGGAGAGCTCGGCTGCCCGGGACCATGCGGCCAAAGCATAACCCGCTGCTGGGATGTGTGGGGGGAGCAGGCGTGGAGCTTGCACGGCCCTGGAGCCAGCAAGTGCCTTTATTTACAGCACTTGCAGGCTTGGCTGCTTCTCCGTATCACGGAAAAAATCCCGCTCTTCTCCATGTCATAAGATCAGACACTTCTGGGCTGGTTTGTGACTCTTAAGAGCTCGCAAGAAGGGGCATGGGACAGGGAGAAACAGCAGCCCTGAGGTCCCAGGTGTTGAGAGCAGCACATTTACTGAAATGCGGAAATTTAGGTCAGAGTCATTTGCCCACAGACGCCTCTCTTCCTGCACTTGCCGAGTTTTGAGCTCTTCTGCTCAGCCTCGCGACACAGCTCACCGTGGTTTGTGCCCCATGAAACAGCCCTGCTGCTGTGACTAAGTAGTGAGTTAAACCCGAAAGCAGCACCAAAAATCCCCTTTATGGCAAAAAGGGGTAAGGGCAGGCATTGATCCACTTCTGCCCACATTCTCGTGTCCAGGGTATGAAAAGGCAGGGTGGGAGACCTTCACCCTCCTGCTGCTGATGGGTGGATTTGCAGAGCTGGTCCCTTGGGGTTGCTTGGGGATGGAGGAGCCCTCAAACCCCAGGGAGGAGCCTGGAAAGACCTGCGATGCACATCACAGGGCTGGGGGCTGTCATGGGGCCTGGGGGCTGTGGTGGCTTTTGGGGCCAGTCTAAAGTTGGAGGTGACCTTGGGGAGCCCGTGCCGGGCTGTGTCTGGTGGGTGGATGGCATACCAGGCACTGCTGCGTGCCCCAGGGGAGGCAGCTTGGCAGCCTCCTCCTTCCCATCACCGGTCCGTGGGCAGCGGGGCAATAAGGATGCACGAGCGCAGGTGCCACAGCCAGAGCCCAGTCCTGAGCTGCGGGCACCGTCCTCAGCTGTCCCTTCCCCTCCCGGCTCCATCCACCTGTGCTCAGCTGCTTCCCATCACCGCTTGCTCTTCAGCCATGCTCCTGGTGTGAGAGGCCAAGACGCCTTCCCAAAAGATCAAGGCTGAGGCTCAGCTGCCTTCCAGGGCCGGGGTGAATTTATTTTGGAGATATAGAAACTATATGTAGCAGCAGGAGCCGGGGAAAGGTCAGGACGAAAAACTCGGGGCTGTTAACGGCATGAAGGGTTTGCATACGGTCTGTGGTACAAATTAGACTGTACGAGAGGTGATAGTCATCTCGTAACACAACCATTGCCGGAGGAAAAACAGCAGCAGAGTTGAAGACAGGTCTCACGGACCTGTGCCAGCATTGCTCTGGCAGCACTGAGCATCTGCTGCAGGTTCCAGGGAGGTTTTAGGGTCATGGGCCAAATCCTGTCCCCGCTTCTCCACAGCCACAAAGCAAAGCCTCATCCCCAGAAGCAGCGTCAGGATTTAAATGCTTGTTTCCTGCCTCTTTGTGATTTTGTTCCCTGACAGTAACGTTGCATGGTTTAATTGCTTAACATACTTGTAAAACAAGAAAAGAGGAAGAAAAATACAGTACAAACCCCCACCTCAGGCTAAAAGCTGAAGCAGAGGCTGCAGCCAACCCAGCTGCCTGCACTGTGCTGGCTGCCTCTGCGCGGGGCTCCCCTCCACCGGCACCTTTCGAGGTGCCTCAGGTTCTGCTGGAAATCCTGATTAATCCATCCATACCATGAGAAATATTCAGTTCTAAGAGCATGGGTACTTTTTTTTTTCTTTTTTCTTTTTTTTTAAGCATCCTCACAGATGAAGCCAGAGGTTTCTGTGCTGAGACGTTACAGGACCAGCAGTGCTGCCGATGGCCGGCACCTGTGGGACATTTCAGGCTGCTTCTTCCCCAGGCCAAAACCATTCCACCTGGAGCAACTCCCAGCCTGCTCCTTTTGCACGTAGCGGGTACCAGGAGCATCTTCCATCTCTCCAAGATGCGCTGGGCGGTACCCGGGATGCAGGTGCCACGTGCTGCTCTGGAAGTGGCAGCAGAAGGTGCCTCTGATCAAGTTTTCAGCCACATTTTGCTTTTCACTCTGTTTTTGGAGGTGGAGCTCTCATCCCAAAGGGCAACTGAGCAATAAGGCATAAAATTAGCTCCAGACACTATTTTAATTGCTCCTAGAGGTAGGAAGGGTGCCTCACTCGTAGCCTCAGGGCAGGTATTTAGATTTGTCTGCTGATGCCAGTACACCTCTTGCTCCCTTTTGCCACTTCTGAGTTCAGTGCAGTTGTCTCAAATCATTCTCCTTGAGCAGCCGAGGGTCTCTGAGGCCCCATCTCACTGGGTTTGGGACATGGAGGAGAGATGAAAGTGCCCTGGATCTGTGCTGGGGACATTGCCTGTGCTATGGGGGTGACCAGCCCTGGGCTCTGTCCTTGGGCATCACCTTCACCAGTGAGTGGGACACATGCAGCAGAGGTGGTTTGGTTTGAGCAGATGAGGTTTAGGGGTTGCTCCTGGAGGAGGTACCAGCATCCTGCTCTCAGCAAGGCTCAGATCATCCAAAACCCTTGGGGGCTGTGTGACCCTGCCGTGCCAGGACAGTCCCCCGGCACAGCCTTTGCTTTGTCACAGTAAAACCTGCGGGGGGGAATTTTGAGGTTCCCTTGGTGTTCCCAGGCTTGCAGAGCCCCAGCTGTCTCATCCATCCACCACCAACCAGACCCCAAAATCCAGCACAGGACACAGTGTACATTAAATAGTAGGTAGATACACATCAGCATGAGATGGGTGCTGGGGACCCGGGGGACCCTTTGCAGGTAGGGCTGCTGGGTGGGCTTGGTGGCATCACAGGGCACCCCACATTTGCAGAGTGAGTTGTGTCAGCAACAAGAACAAACCCTGCGAATCCCAACTGCCTGGTGCCTCCTCGCCCTGCTGCCTGGGCCGCGTTCAATGCCTGGGCTGCGTTCAACGCTGCGGCCGCTCACGCCATAGAAGGGAAGATAAAGCCAGGGCTTCCCAGACACTCGGAGTTTTCCTGCTCTCTCTGGCAACTGCGCTTCCCTCCAGCTTCAGGAGGGGGGCTGCTGGGGAGGCAGAGGCAGGGACGCCTGTTTGCTTTGCCTCCCTTTTTTCCCAAGCCAGGCTCTCTAAACTGGTCTGTGTTTGGCTGCGCCGCTGTGACAACAGAGCCAAGCCAGGGTGCAGCCGGCACAGCGGGGTCCCCAGCACCCCCCAGGCTGCAGGGCTGGTTTCGTGAGGGACTGCTGTTTTTAGGAGAGGCTTTGCCAGGGGCTGGAGCCTGGCAACATGTGGGCAGGTGGATTCCCTCACCCACAGGCATCTGTACCCCTGCTCAGAAGCACAACCCAGCAATGGGCATTTGGGGCAAGATTTGCCCTGCACTGGGGAGGTGGGGCTGTGTGAGCAGACAAGCTTTGCTTCTATCTTTCAGCAACAGATAAAAATATATCCATCTCTTTTTTTTTTTTTTTTCTCCCCTCCCCAAGTGACTAAATTAAGCCCGTGCAGGGCTGGAGGGCGTCCCGCGGAGCTGTGCTGCTGAAGGCAGCTCCCAGCTCTGGGTTATATCAGCCCCGCGGCAGCCGCAGGAGCGTGCGGCCGAGCAGCACATTCCTGCGCTCCTGAGCTCATTGCTTGTGCCGCCGCCAGCCCTCGCCTGCTGCCAGCCCTGCACAGGGTCAGGATCACCTCTGATTTATAGTTATTTTTCATTTCTCACTCCTGCTCCAGCATGGGCTGTGTCAAAGCCCAGCTGCGTAAAGCACCCGGCAGAGGGGTGTGTTTGGGGAGCTCCAAGGTTCCAGGGACAGGAGGAGGGTGGCATGGACTTGCCAAGTGCTGCCTGCTCTCCCCCACCACGTGTTTTGCTGCCAGAGCCTATTTTGCACCAGCACCGTGTTGGGGGGTTCCTGAGCATCATGTGGGTTTTCCAGCTGGTGGCTGGTAATGCCATGTGGTGAAGTGGCCAGGACACAGGGAAATGGCACGAGCTCAGGGCTGCCTGCCAGGCAGCATGTGCGCACCCATGGGTGCTTGGGGTGGCAGAGGGTCAGGGAGGCATCACTGCTGCTCAAGCACCCGTGTTTTAGCAGGGCTGAAGGGTGCTCAGCGCAGGGTGCCTGGCTGTGAGGTGTCCTCTGCCTGCAGCCATCTGCCCCCTTTGTTCCCCCCCTGCTCCAGCCCCCTCTCTCTCCGCCAGAGACAGCTAAAAGCCCAGCAGCAGAGGGGACCGGCTTCCCAGGAGCTCACGGACTTGAAGACAGAGAATGGTGAGATGATGTGTTTTCCCCTGCTGTGCTTTCTCAGTGTGATATTAAAAAGGCAGTAGGAGAGACCTCAGGGCAGCCAACCCACGCCAGGGATGGGGAGGATGGGGATAATGGCTGCATCATCCACATGGCACTGGTGCAGGTGGGCAGACATGGTGGCATCCCAGAGATGATGGCATCCCTTCCTCTCATGCAGAGAGGTTGTCCCCCGGGCAGGATGCCTAATGAGTCCTCTCTGAGCCTGTCATCACCAACCCAATTAGCACTACTTTGCATTAGTGAGATGCAGGGGAGGGATTTGTCCAGTGGGAAGAGGACAGGGCCTGAACCCAGGACATGGCGCTGGCAGGTCGGCTGCCCAGGACATCCAAGCAGCCCAGTTATCAGGATGCGGCCGGTGCTGTTTCAGCCGTGTTTGCATTGCAGTCGATGCCGCCCTGTTGCCTGAGGATGGGAAGGAGAAGGCGGTGCTGCGGGAGGAGCAGACGGAGAGCAGGAGACTCCTCCAAGGCCAGGAGGAGGAGGAGCAGCTGCGGGATGCCAGCCGGGCAAGGTCCACGAGAGTCGCCCGGGACGTTCACATTCAGGTCGGTTGAAAAGGCAGGTGCTGGTGGGGCTGCGGCTAGACAGGGAGCATGTGGCCAGCCAGGACATCCCAGGCAGCGATCACAAACCTGGCACACTCTGGGCTGGGCTCTCCTGTTTTTAGGAGAAGGAACATGTTAGAAATGGGTCAGGAAGCCGGGAGTGGTGCAGGTCTGGCAATGAGTCGCGGGTGGGTGGGGAGAGCCAGAGCATCCCTTACATGGGTCACACAGGTAGGGTTTATCATCTCCCTGCTTCCCAGGTGGAAAACGGAAAAGACCTAGAGCTAGAGGAGCAGTTCAATGCCTTGAGGAGGGAGCACACAGAGACCCTGCGAGGTGAGTGCTCGGACAGCAGGGCTCCCCGCAGCCCCCCCACTGCTGGTGTCCCTCCAGCTGCATGCAGGGTCACGGGGACACTGCCCCCCTGCTCCACAGCACTGTGAGGCTCGCTGCCCCGGTGTCCCTGCACTGGTGATGGTCAATTCATGTCCCCTCTGCAGAGCTCCAGAGAGTGCATGAGCAGGAGAAGCTGCTGCTGACAGAGTCCCACCACAGGTCCCAGACAGCCTTACAGGTACCCGTGGAGAAGCACCTGGGGAGAGGGTGCTCGTGAAGGGCTTGAGAACCATCTGCTGGCTCTGCTATGGTTCCCTGAGCTCCTCAGTGGCCACCTTGGTCCTTTGTGTGCCCAAGGACCATGCAGGCTCCTCCAGCCCTGGGGTTACCGAGGTGCCATAGCCCAGCAGTGCCCCTGCTTGGCAAGAAATCCTGGACACCTCCCATCCTCCTTCTTCCCTGGCTACCCTAGGAGACAATCCAGGAGCTGAATTCCCAGCTGAAGTCCTTCCAGGAGAGGATGAAACGGGTGGAGGAGTCACTCTTGAGCACAGACTACAAGAAGCACATCCAGGTACAGGGAGATGTAGGACCAGTGGCCTCTGCAGAGGAGTGTCAGGGAGGAGACCTGATCTGGGGTGCTGGCCCAAAGCCACAGGTGCTTCTCTGATGGACCCTGACAGCATGTGGAGGGGCTCAGGCCAGGGGTGGCATGGGACAGCTGAAAGGGGAGCAAAGCCCCATCCCTGGGAGGCTGAAGAGCTGTTGAGGTCCCTTGAACACAAGTGATAGGTGAAATGTGGTGCCTTGTGGGCACAAACCCATCCTGGGCCATGCAGGACCGCACCTGGCCCGCTGGGGTCATGCATGAACTGTGTCAGATGGCTCAAATGCCCACCCTGCTGCAGCTGCCCCATCCCTGTGCCCCGCAGGAGCACGGCAGCCCCAGCCCCTTCTGGGAGCAGGAGCTGGAGAGCTTGCACTTCGTCATCGAGATGAAGAATGAGCACATCCACGGCCTGGACAAGAAGCTGCTGAACCTGGAGAGTGTGGTGGGTTAAAGGAGGGCATTACTGGTGGGCTTTCTTCTTTCCATCTCTTTTTCCCACCTGAATCCCATCCAGAAATTGCAGCTGAAGCTGAGCTGGATAGTGCCTGGTTCCTCTCTCAGAGTGGGGAGGGGACACAGGTGCAATGCCACCATGGTCCTACCCAGCCAGTTGTCCCCCCAGATGGGGCAGCGGGGAGGTCAGAGGCACTTCCCGACTTCCTCCTCATCCTCTTGTCCCCCTTCCAGGTGGAGAGGAACCTGCTGCTGGAAGAGAAGGTGAAGACCCTCCAGCAGGAGAACGAGGACCTGCAGGTTCGCACCCAGAACCACTTGGTCATGGCTAGGTAAGCGCTGGTCCCACGCATCCACTGGTGCACGGTGGCAGGGTGACAGCAGTCACAGGTGGCATCTCCAATGTGGGAAGTGGTGACAGCACTGGAGTCCTCAGCACAAGGCAGACATGGACCTGTTGGAGAAGAGCCAGAGGAAGCCACAAAAATGATCCGAGGCTGGAACAGCTTTGCTGGGAGGACAGGCTGAGAGAGTTGGGGTGTTCAGCCTGCAGAAGAGAGGGCTCTGGGGAGACCTTATTGTGGCCTTTCTGTACTTAAAAGGGGCCAATAAGGAAGATGGGGACAGACTTCAGCAGGGCCTGTTGCAACAGGACAAGGGCTCATGGTTTTAAACTGAAAGAGGGGAGATTCAGGCTAGACACAGGGAAGAAATTTTTTTTACACTAAGGGTGGCGAGACCCTGGCCCAGGTTTCCCAGAGAGGTGGTGGATGCCCCATCCCTGGAGACATCCCAGGCCAGGCTGGACAGGGCTCTGAGCAACCTGATCTGGGTGAAGATGTCCCTGCTCATGGCAGGGGGGGCACTGGATGAGCTTTGAAGGTCCCTTCCAACCCAAACTATTCTGAGATGCTATGACAGTGGGGTTTGGGGAATACGTCACAGTCCATGGTGCCTCTGGGTGCTCTGCAGGGAGCAGAGGGGGCTAACACGCCATTTGCCCACAGGCAGCTGTCGGAGGAACTGCTGGCTGCCCGCGGGGCGCTGGAGAAGGAGACCCAGCTGCGGGAGCAGGCTCGCCGCGAGAAGGAGGAGCTGCTGTACCGCGTGCTCAACTGGGGAGATGGCTCCCCATTCCCCACAGCTGCCAGCGAGGTGCCCCTCATGGCCACGTAGCACACCGCCAACCAGCACCGTGCGCTGCCGGGGGGGCTGTCGGGGCTCTCGTCCGGGCACAGGAGCCCGGGGATGCTCTCACAAGTGCCCCTGCTGCTGGGGCAGGCCCTGTCCGACCGGAGTGATGGAGCGTTTCACAGGACACTTGCGCCTACATTTCCCCAGCCCGTGCAGGGCTGCAGGGGGTTCTTGGCCACCCCTCTGTGCCATCCCTGCATCCCTTCCTCTTGTGGAAGGCTGTGGGGAGCATTCTTGGGGTAAAAGGGGTCAGCCAGGACACACAAACATGCATTGGGCTGGATGCCACTCAGCACTTGGCTCTAAGCATAACCAGCATCAGTGCTGGTGGGGGGCATGGAGGTGAAGAAAAAAGGTCATCACTGGGATGGGAAAGGGACAAGCATGGGAGGATGAGGAGGGCGCTGTTAGGGTACCTCACTCTCTGTGGAGTATCCCTGGGAAGCACATGGCTGAGCCCAGGGGCTTTCATAGGGCAGCAGCAAAGGGCAAGAGGGTACATCTGCCACCTCCAGCACCGCCCTTGCCACAGACCATGTCAGCCTGTCCCATTTGGGGGCTTGGCCTCCTGCTCAGGCTGCTCTGAGCAGGTACCACCCACTCCACCATTCCCAGTGGAAACAGGGCTTGCCCTGCCCTCGACCAGGTCACTGCGTGGGGAGGGGGTCAGGCAGGGCTCCCACCCACACCCTCCTCTGCCCGTCGCCTCCTCCATCCCAGGGGTTGTCCAGGCAGGCTCCCACTGACCACCACGCAGACACCAAAGCCTCTTTGTCCCTGCTGCCCAATCAGCAGCAACACCAGCCCCATCTTCTCCCCCAAAGCCGGGCAGATGCTGCACGCCCGGAGGTGCGCATTTGGGGAGCAGAGCATCCTCCGAAGGGGAGCAGGTTTCAGCAGTGGCCACCAGCAGGTCACATCCCCATTGGGGAAGATGCTGCCAGCATGGTTGCAGGTTGGGGCTGGATGCACACAAGCACTTTTCACTGGGCTCACAAGTGTGGTGGGACAGTCACTGCTCCAGGGGTTGTCACTGGCCTGTCCCCTCCCCTGTTTAGCCAGGGGGTGTGTGTATGTGTGTGCACCAGGCCAGCGTGCTACTGGCTGTAACAATTACAAGCCTGTAAGAAGCAGCAGCCTCAAGAGTCCCTTATCAATGGTTTTGGGGACCAGCACAGGAACATCTCACCAGGGGGCATGTGCCCTCCACCCAGGGCAGTGGGAGGATGGGGGGGGTTGGAGGAAGCCCTACAAAGCCATAGCAAGGAAAACCTGGAGAAGGTCTCCACTGCTGGTCCTCCTTTTCCTGCTCCTTCCTTTGTTTCATTCGTGTCAATGGGCTCCCAGCACGAGGCAGACCCCAAGCCTCCCAGCACCTCTGTTACCCCACAGCCAAGCAAAGTCCATGCTGCACACTTCAAATCCCATAATCTGCTACTTACAGGGCCAGGGACCTGGCTGGAAACCCTGCTCACCAGTACATCCCAGCAACACCAATGATCACAGAGCTGTGTGGTCCTTGCTGCAGTGGGGAGCCTGGGGGGGACAGGGACCACCCTGGAGCAGTGCCCAGCACCCCAACCCATAGGATGGGGCACTGTGAGTTCTCATAACACAGGGACCCCCAACCTCTGGGGACAACCATTGTGCCTCCTGGGGGCTGTAGAGCTGCTGCCCATGGCCAGGCCAGCTGGGGCTGCTTTTCCCCCCTGCCAGCAGCACCCACCCTCTGCACAACACCAGTCCCACCCAGAACACCTCGATAATTTTTCCCATCTTGTACAAAACAAACTACTTACTCTGGCCATCCTTTGGGCAGACTGCTCCAGCTGTAAGCTGATGGGGAGGGTGAGCACTAGGCAGTCCCAGTTACACCCTCCCCTTAAATTCCTCTTGGGAGCACCCTGGCTCTCCCTACATTGACCACTGCTCTGGGCTGCACAATGGGAAATCTATGCAGAAATATTTTTCCTGTGATGCCTTCCAGATCATACATGTGAGCCTGCAATGCTAATAGGCTCAGGAGTATTATCGAGGTAGTTTAATTAACATTTCAAAGCTGCCCATACAAGTAGTAGGAGGAACTCCTTCCCCCATCCCTATTGCCTCACACCAGGAGCCCCATCCCAATTTGTGGAGCAGGTTTTGGAGAAAAACCAGGCAGAAAAAACCAAAACCACAGCCAGGTTAGGATGCAGGGCTGCACACACCTACAGCTGTGGATGTACCTAAACTGAGCTGCCCCTAGGGAACATGGAGAGAGGTGAGCAGGTTGAAGAACTGACTGCAACAGCAAGGCAGAGGAGCACAGCCCCAGCTCCCAGCAGCAGAGACCCGAGGCTGCCCGCACTTCCCCAGTGTCTGGGCACTAGAACCTCAGTTGTTGCCCACACCTTGTCACAACCCCATTACATAGACACAATATCCTTAGAAGAAAGAGAAGAGAAATACCTAACTAGCCCAAGCACAGCTCATAGCAGAGCAGGCAGCAGCACCATCCACCAATGACCCATCCAACCTTACCTCAGTAAGCTGCAAAGATACAGTAAGACCTGAATACACCTTAACAGAGAATTAAATAGGCACCAGAAACAACTCTGATGCAGTGCTTCACTCCTGAGCAGCAAAGCAGAAGTAGGGGCTCAAGTGGGTCCAGGGCTGAGCTTAAATAGGGTCCAGGGCTGTGTAGGTGTGAGTCCCAGGTGAGGCTGCTCAGGGCCAGTAAGTGATATAAGTGCCCTAAGGCTCTGGCACAGCTGTTTTGTAGGGCTGCTTCTAGCAGGGAGAGGGCATGGGGAAAGCTATGATGTGACCTTGGGAAAAGAGCACTGAGTCTGGGCTTTGAGGAGAGTCTGACAGCTTGTGTTTTGGAGTGAGGTGTTAACTTTGATGTTATTTTTAAGTAGTGTGCAGGTTGAGTTTGCTTACGATATTTCAGGTTAAAAGCCATTTATGTTTGTATATAGGCTATGGTGTAGTTCAGCATATTTGCCAGCCTTCTGGTGCTGTGAAAGCTTGCAAGAAGCAGTGGAAGAAGATATCAGCAATGCAGGAACAAAGTAAGGAAGGATCCAGAGCATCTGAAGTGTGTGTCTGTGCTCTAACCACAGGCTACTCTGCTCTGGCAGTGCAGGGCGGCCCTGTGGCCCCAGTGCCCCCTGTGAGCTGCTGGGCTGGTGCCTCTGTGGTGGGGGCTCGGCTCACCCTGGTGTAGCCAGGAGCACTGGGAGGACAGCAGGGCTGTTGTCCTGCATTGCAGTGCAGGACGAACAAAGCCACACTTGTCACCCACGCTGTCTCACATGAGCGAGGCATCCAGACACCAATGCCAGCCTGAGGGAATGTTTCCCCAAGGGAATAACATGGCAGGAAGGAGCAGCATGTGCTGGCTCTGAGGGTCGTCTTCTCCCAAGGTGCTTCCAGCCTCCTGGGGCAGGGGGTATACTGCCAGCCTCTCCTGGGGCAGGGGATATACTGCCAGCCATCAGGTGTGCCACAGCCAGCCTGGGGTCCTGGCTGCCCAGGACCTCTGTCTCAGGACAGACAGAGCTGAGTAGCTCAGCCACTTTGCAGCCCCAGAGAGATGCTCCAGCCAGCGGGTACCACCAAGGCTTGGATGCCTGAAGGGTTATGTGCCAGCAGCCTTCAACATCTTGATGGGGCCCTTGGTTTTGTTTCTGATATCGGCCAGACAGCAGGCACTGCTGCCCATAGACCCTGGGAGCCCCACCAGCTTCTCCAGCACTTCTGTGCTGGCTGGGGCACAGGGTGGTGGCAAAGAGGGAATGGGGTTGGCCTGGGCAAGGCAGGGAAGGGAACGGCCTCAGGGTGCTGCAGCAGCAGTGCAGCCTGCCAGGAGCATCTCAGCCTGCATCTCCACCCACCGCTGTGCTGCAAGGTCTTCTCAGCTCTGCATCTGCATTGGGATGGAAGGTTGGGGTGGGGGGGACAGCAAGCTGCCTCTCCCCAGCTCAGCATATGCTCCTTGCCGAGCCCCAGTCATGTCCTGTAGGGTGCCAGCCCTGCCCCTCGGCTTTTGCAGAGAGTCAGGGATGGACATTTCCCAGAGAAGGGGGTGATTTGGTGTGGGTGGAAGTGGCCAGCAGCAGGACAAGCGTGGGAGGCAGCGAGGTACCCTGTAACTGAGCATTCAGCAGGAAACTGGGGCGGGGGGACGGAAGGGGGTGAAATTTCCGCAGTTAAGTGCAAGCACTGTTGTCGCCTTGCACTGTGCGCGTCACCACCGCTGGCACACAGCCCCTGCACACACCAGTGAGGCATTTCTGCCAAGTGACCCCCTTCCCCACACCCTGGCAGGGACAGGGTGCTTCTGCGGGCAGTATCGGGTCCCCCTACACCGTGAGCACCCAAAACCAAGGGGCTGAGTTCTGGCATGGCGGCGAGGGTGGGAGCACAGCCCTGACCCCGGTGCCATGGCAGGCGGGGACTGGAGGGCTGGCGAGCGGTGACGTCTCGCCGGGAGGAAACAGCTGCACGCCAAGGACGAGCGCACGGCCACAAGTACGCACCGAGCGCGCCGGCGGCCGCCGTTCTGCCAGCACACCCGGACAGGCCTCGGTGCTGCTCGTAAGTGTGTGCGGGGACCGTGCTGGCAGGCAAGGGGACAGTGCTGGTGTGCAAAGCCACCACGGTGGTGTGGAAGGGGAGGTGAGCCGTGCAAGGGGAGGTGAGCTGTGCGAGTGGAGGCTCCCTCCAAGGGGTGGCTGCGGGGGGGTCCTTGCTGTCTTTTTGTTTTTATGAAAAATTCTTCCTTTTTAACAAAAGCTGGGGGGAGTGCACTGCCAGTGGGGTTTTTTTGGTGGGCACTGGCATTGCTGTGGGGCCCATGGGTGTGGCCCGGCCGGGATGCGCCTTTGTCTGTGCCCCAGCGCTGCGGTGGCGTGGACGCTCCCATCCCTCCATTCAGGGGTCCCAGCTGGGCTCAGCGGGGAGGATCCCCCTGGTTCAGTACCCACCAAGTTTTGCACCAGCAAATGCACCGTGCTGAACCCCAGAGGCACAGAGCTCTAGAAGGGCATAGGGACTTTTTGGCTCTGGGGTGGGGCAGGGCACTTTGGGGACCTCCCTTGCTTTTTTTTAACCCAGCAAATCTCCCTTTCCACCCTGCAGGCAGGACGATGGGTGGCGGGGTGCTGGGTGTGCCATCGCCTTCACCGCGTGTGGCTGTGCCGGGAGAGCCCTTCTAGGCAGCAGGCTGCAAAAATAGCTGCTGGGCTCCTGGGGTGAAACCCCTGAGCCCAAAGCTCTTGGGAGGCCGGCGGGGTTGATGCTGCCAGGGGGACAGAGGCTTTTTGGCAAGGGTGGGTTGTTCTGCAAAGGGAACAGGCTGTGCATATCGTTTAGAGTTTCTCATGGCACTTTCTGCCCAGAGACCCCCACAACCCAAATCTCCCAATCGTTTGGGCAGGGGTGTGGGCACATCCCACTGTCTGAGCTCTGCAGCCTCCAGGATTCATCACATGGATGTGGTGTGTTGGTCTGGGCATCCTCTCTGGATCACCTGCTGTCAGGGCAGGAGCTGGGGTTTCTCCCCCAGCCTCTGCGGAGATGCCAGCAGCGGTGGGGGACGGGGATGAGGCGCTGCAGGGACTGGGTGTGGCTGGGGATTCTCCGCCACTGCTGAGATGAGTTGGGTGGTCTCAGCCCGGCTGCTGCATGCACCGTGTGAGGCAGGAGGGCTGTGCCACGCAGAGCTTTCTCCGTTCCCTGGAGGGTATGCAGCTTCACATACGGGCTCCTGAGTGGCATTAAAAGGCTGCGTGGGGCTGGGATCCCCTGGCACCCACCCAGCACCCGGCCGCAGTGCAGCCCCACCACGCACGGGGCAGGCGGGGGCTCCCCCCGAGCCAGCAGCCGCAGGGAGAGGTGGCTGATGCTTGCAGCCTCCGCAGCTGAAAAGGGAAGGGAGGTGAGGGCAGCTCTGGTTTTCTGCAAAACTTCCTCCCCTCAGCAAAGATGCCCGCGGGTGCCGGGTAGTTTCCTGCATGTGAGCGGGGTGACCCAGCCGCACCAAGGGCTGCAGGGCTGGGTGTCCCCCTCATGGGTGCTCTCACAGGGATGCAGGGCCAAGCTGAGAAAGTCCACGTGATTTCTCCTACTCACTCCATGGCATGAAATTGAGCTCAGCTGGGGGCAGAAATCCCCCCAGGGTGGCCCCGCTGTGCCTTGAGCTTTCCTGCAACGTGTCTGGGAGGGAGGAGGGAGCTGTGCCTCATGGCTGGAGCTCAGCTGACGCTCAGCGGTTCATTCATGGCCGCGCTCCATTTTCCAGATGTTTCTCTCCCTCCGTCGGTTTTCTCAGAGCAAACGGTGCTGTCTGGGGACTTTCTCTGGGGGGGGTGGGGAGAGCCCTCACCGCAGCGAGTTGCAGCTATAAATGGTGTGAGTGTTAGAAAACAACCTGCGAGTTACCCTGGAAACCCGGCTGTGTTTCCTGGGCTCTGCTGCGTGCGTGGGACTGATAGCAGCCTTGATTTGCTGTACGGAAACTCAGATAAAAGCTGGTGAGATCTTGTGGGGGCTGCCCAGCCCCAGCACCGTGTGGCAACGCGGTGTCCCCAGCAGCTGCTGGAGCTGGGATGGCCCCAGGGCTCGGGGGGCTGCAGTGGGAGCATTGCAGGGTGCAGAGAGGAGAGTCGGCCCTGCAGAGGATGCTCAGCCCATTTCCACGTATTCAGCACTTTCTTCCCCTCCCGGTCACTCGGTGCTGGCAGGAAGCTGCGTGGGTGCCCGTCTCTGCTGCCCCCAGCCCGCGGGGTCCCCAACACCAAAGCACCTTGGCTGCAGTGACCACAGGGTGGCTGGTGAAGCAGCCCCCAGCCATCCATCGCCCTCCCCTGGGTACCGCACCCACGGCGATGGCCAGCATCAGCACTTGAGGCAGGGAGGGAGCAAAGCCTCCCTTAGCGAACCCGAACTGCAGAGAAGGGGCACTTGGCTCACATCGGCTTTTCTGTTCCCTTCTGCAGCTCCTCCTTGCCCTCCCTCTGGTGATTTCCAGCTCAGGAAGCCATGGCACCCAAAGGAAAGGTAAGGGTGACCCACACACGATGGGAATGGGCACTGCGGAGGCCACAGGGCAGACCCCAGGGCTGGGGCAGCACCTCCATCGTGCAGCAAGAATGGTGGTGACGTGCAGGGTGCGATGCTGTCCGGAGCCTGTTTACATTCCTGCCAGCGCTGTCTGGATGTGATGCAGATGGGGGAAGTGCTGGAGCAGGGAGCTGGGAAAGCAGGGACAGGGAGGAGCAAAAATCCTTTTGGGACTCCAGTGGGGACAGGGGAGAGAAGCAGGACTGTGGGAAGGGGAAGAGATGGGGGATTTGGGCTTTTGCTGGAGAGAATTCCTGCCTGAGCCTGCTGCAAGGTGTGCAGCCCCGCTTTGGCCTCTCCCCCAGCCTGGATTTCTCCCCGCTCTGAGCTGGGGCTGGTGCAATGTGGCAGCTGGGTGAGCAGGTGCTGCCTGCAGCCAGGAAAACATCTTGGCGTGGGTGGAAAACCCTGGCAGGGCGGCAGCTGTGGCTGGCGGGGTGCAGCCTGCCCGCGGGGTGCCGGGCAGGGGAGGAGTCCAAGCCCAGAGCCTCCCTTCTCCACTGCTCAGGGCCAGGCTCTGCTTTCCACTCCCTGGAGAACATAAGCAATCCTCACCTCAAGCAGAATTATCCACAGCTTCCTGCCTGCCTCAGGGGGTGGCTACCTCTGGGTGGGGAAACTGAGGCACAGCATGGGTGAGCATCACCCCTGCAGTGGTCCAGGACCCCGAGCAGCCGTGTGGTGGGAGAGAGCAAAGCCACGCTGGGAATTTTGCTTCCACCCTCCCGGCCCCAGCCTGGCTTATTTTTAGCTGGGAGGTCTCAGGCAGGCTGGGATGACTCAGAGGCTGGAGGAGGGGAGGCAGGGGGGGCCGGCAGCTGAAGTGGGGATGGAGAGGGGGATGGGGGTGTGAGGAGGGAGCAGTGGCCAGGATGCTGTTTCCCTCTACGAGTGATGTTTCTGCACCTCCCTGGGGCTTGTTCCCACGAAGATGCAGGGAGCGTGGGGTGATGCACAGCGCTGAGTTCCTGCCTCAGTTTCCCTTGCCCCTGTTGTGGCAGGCAGCTTGTGTTTCAATGGCTCAGCAGGCAAGAACACAACACTGCTCCTCCTTTCCATTTAACCAGGGCCAACATCCTGTCTCTCCATCACTACCCGTGTGACCCCAGCACCTCCAGCCACCCTCAACCCCTACTCCTTCCTCCGGGCACCTCCTTTGCCCTGCAGCTCCTTATTTACATCACTGCAAGGCATGTGTGTGGGCAGGAGCTTGCACCAAGCCAGGAGGGTCTGTGAGCTGCCGGGAAGCAGGGCTAAATCCAGCTCTCCTGATGAATCACCTGCAATACGATCTGTCCCTGTGCCTGCCCAGCTCCCTCGAAGGGCAGCGTCTCCTCTTGGCCGACCTGGTCCCCACCACATGGGACACCAGTGCCAGCAGCTCCACCAGAGAGACCCCATGGGATGTGCCCAGCCTGGACTAGCTTCTCTCTGGAAAATGAGGGTACAGAGGCTGGTTGTGTGAGACGCACAGTGAAACTGTTGTGCTGCATCATTAGGATGGGTCCCAGGGGAGTGACAGGTGTGGGGCTGCCCTGTGTCCATCCCCTCAGGTTCATCCTGGAGGCACTTGCTGGATCAGGAGTGCTGGTGCTGCCTGCCTGATGCCCACCTTCTCTGGGGGCATGTTGACTTTAGATGCCCACACTGGCAACAGCCCTGGGCATTCACACAGCTCTCGGAGATTTTAAACAAGCCCTGCAGCAGATCCTGAGCAAGCGAGCCTTGGGAGGTACATGCACCTGGTTGGCACTTATAGAAGCAGAGCCAAGGGAGGATGCTCAAAGTTTCCCAGGGTACAGACACAGCTGAGAGCCCCAGCTCAGCCTGGTTCCCAGCCCTCCAGCTTCCCAGTGAGACCACTAAGGAAATGCTGCTGTTCAGCTCTTCCCGCTCTCTGCCCCCGGTGGGAATGTATCCCAGTTCCTCATGAGGTGCCGGGCTGGTTTCACATCTGCTTCCACCCAGGGTTTGTGCTGATCTGTTCAGAGTCCAGCTCAAGGCTCCCCCAGGGTGAATTCCCCCAGGCGAAGGTGACTTAGGGAGGGGAAACCCAGTCCCTGCTTCTTCCTGATGTCTCTGCCTGGAGGTGTTGCTCCTGGGCGCCCCGTTGTGCAGAGCAGCAGATACAAGTGGATCATGCCAACCCCCAGGATTTCTCGGGCTCCCAGGAAAGCCCTTCTGTGTATCCAGGATCTCTGCTCCAACCCCTCAGACCAGCCCGGGCCCTGCGGGAGCGCATGCTGGGGCAGAACAAGCTGTTGGCAGCTTTAGCACTTCTCGGTGCTTTCCGCTTAGCAGCCCATGATGATTTTATCCTGCACTTACGTCTCCTTGCTTGGAGGCCATGCAGACCTTGGGCAACCTCACCATCCAGAGGGTTTCCCTGCCTGCAACAGGCTGTAGGAAATTACTTTCTTCATTGCTCCCAACCCACCCCCATAACTCCATTCAGCCTGGCTGTGTTGTAGAGGGATCACCCTGGTCTTTCCATGCCTTCCTCTGTGTTTAGGGTGTCCAGCCCTCCCATGGGGTCTCCCCTTTCCCTGCTGATGCCCCCAGATGGAGCTGAGAACCCAGAAGTGCTCAAGAAACCTTGCATCAAACCACCAGCTCTTGCTGGTACAGTGGGGAGGGTTGTATCCAGCTTAAATATGGGGCACAAGCAGCAAGATATGAGAGGAAAAGCTGTTTACTCCAGTAACCTGGCACGCAAACTATTTGCATAGTGGGGAGAGCAAACAGGCAAGAAAACAACTGAGGAGAAAAGCAAGTGTTATGTTTGAGGCTGAGCTTTTCCTTCAGGCAGCCCTGAGTGGGAGCAGATCTTGCTCCAGTCCTGCTCAGCTTCAACTTCTACTTCCCCACATCCTACCAGGGGCTGCTCCTTCTCACTTTCTTGCCTCCTTTCCTCTAGGTCTACAGGGGGTCGGTGAAGGATTTCCAAGGCTTTGATGCCAGCCAGGATGCGGAGGCCTTGTACAATGCCATGAAGGGGTTTGGTATGGACGCTCCTCTGGACTGTCACCCTGATGTCCCCTCGGTTGACCCTTGCATGGCTGGGCATCCTGCATCGCCTCCCGTCTCAGCTGCTTTAGCAGCGTGGTCAGGACATCTCCTGGCTCTGCTTTCCTCCCCGGAGCTGGCTCAGCTCTGCTTCTCCTCCCAGCCCCAAGTCAGAAGCAGTTTTGGGCACAGGATGGTGGCTATGACGAGCCCCAGCCATGGGGGATGAGAACCAGCCGTGGGGCTAAATGTGACTCCCATCTCTCCCTGCAGGCAGTGACAAGGAAGCCATCCTTGACCTCATCACGTCCAGAAGCAACAAGCAGCGAGTGGAGATCTGCCAAGCCTACAAGTCCCAATACGGGAAGGTAATGGCAGAAATGCTCCCTGGTCCATGTCCCTGCTGCCCACGCAGGGACCCACTGCTCCCTGGACCCACTCAGAGATGCTGTGGAGGAGAGGGTCCCCCAGCCCCTTTCTCCCCCTCCACCAGGACCTCATCGCAGACCTCAAGTACGAACTGACGGGCAAGTTTGAGCGGCTGATCGTGAGCCTGATGCGGCCCCCAGCTTACAGCGATGCCAAGGAGATCAAAGATGCCATTGCGGTAAGGGGTGGGCAGCCCCCCTGGGGCCCCTCCGAGGACACCCCAGCTGGCCCTGCTACTCACGGGGCTGCATCTCTGCCCACAGGGCATTGGCACGGATGAGAAGTGCCTCATCGAGATCCTTGCCTCCCGCACCAACCAGGAGATTCACAACCTGGTGGCTGCCTACAAAGATGGTGAGGGCTGGGGAAGGGTGGGGGCTGCCCTGTGTCCTCTCAGGCCAGGAAAAGGGGCAGAGTTAAGGGGATTATTCAGGTCTCCAGGACTTGACCTCCCCCTCTTCCACCAGCCTACGAGAGAGACCTGGAGGCTGATATTGTTGGAGACACATCTGGCCACTTCAAGAAGATGCTCGTCGTTCTGCTGCAGGTATGTCTGTCTGTCTGTCTGGTGTCTGCAGGCAGCTGATGGCTGAGCCTGGCAGCGCTGAGCCCGTCTCTGTCCTGCAGGGCAGCAGGGAAGAGGATGATGTGGTGAGCGAGGACCTGGTGGAGCAGGATGCTAAGGTGAGGCTTGGTTGGTCACTGGGACGGGTGGCATCTGGGCAGAGTCACTGGGCAGGTCACTGGGACCACATAGACCTAGTGCTGCAAAGAGTGGTGGGTGCTGATGGTGCCTGTGCTTGGGCAGAGCCTCATGTGAGCAGCACCCTGACTTGGGCTCTGCTACCTTCCCCATCCCACAAGGACCTGCTGGAAGCTGGTGAGCAGAAATGGGGCACGGACGAGGCCCAGTTCATCTACATCCTTGGCCGGCGAAGCAAGCAGCACCTCCGCCTGGGTGAGCATCTCCTGCGAGCTTGGAGCTGGGCTTGAATGTGTCTTGGCAGCTTCTCCAGGCATCATCTCACTCTCGTTCCACAGTCTTTGATGAGTACCTGAAGATTTCTGGGAAGCCAATTGAGAGGAGCATCCGGGGAGAGCTCTCTGGGGACTTTGAGAAGCTGATGCTGGCTGTGGGTAAGTTGGTCCCTGTGTGGGGGATGCTGCAAAACACACCGCTGGCCTTGCTGGGATGGAAGGGCTCTGCGCAAGAGCCAGCAGTTTGGGGTTGTGGCTGTCCCCAGTTTCAGGGAGCTCAGGGAGGCTCCTTCAGGGTGGGTAGGGATGCTGACTGTGGTGCCCAGGAGGGCTGGGGGCACTGGGGAAGCTGTGTCCTGGCTCCCCTCACCCTGTCTCTGTTTCCCCACAGTGAAGTGTGTCAGAAGCACAGCAGAGTATTTTGCAGAAAGGCTCTACAAGGCCATGAAGGTGAGTGGAGCACCCCTTCCCCGGTGGGTCCCCTGCAGTGCTGTGGGCAGCTGGCCAAGGAGGCATCTCCTTGCCACGGGTGCTGCTGGAGGGCAGGGTGATGCAGGTCTATGAAGACAGGACCTAAAGGACGTGGGGTCTTTGCTCTTCCCTCTAAAGGAGTTACTCCTTCAGACCTGAGGCTGGGTAGAAATCTGATAGAGGGTCTCCCAAATGTGATGGGCTGAACAGGGCTGCTTGGCCATCCCAGGCATGACGCAGGGGCTCCTCCATTGCAGGGGCTGGGCACGAGGGACAACACACTGATCCGCATCATGGTGTCCCGCAGCGAGATCGACATGCTGGACATCCGGGAGGTGTTCAGGACCAAATATGAGAAATCTCTCTACAACATGATAAAGGTAAGTGCTGGGGGTGCCTGGTCACCCTCTGAGCTGCTGCCGGTGCTGCTCCCTCCTGATCCTGTTGTGGGGCTGAGCCCTCTCCCCAGCCGCTCTGTGCCGGGTGTCCATCTCCGAGAACAAGGCTCAGGGAACCTCCTCTCCATGTGCCCATCCCATGGTACTACATGAACCTCCCTACCGCATGGTTCTCCATCTCTGTCTGTCTTTCCAGGAGGACACCTCTGGGGAGTACAAGGCGGCCCTGCTGAAGCTGTGCGGAGGGGACGATGAGTAAGATTGCCTGTCACCCCGTCTGTCCCTCTTCGTCCCCTTGGTGCTGGGTACAAACCTCTGGGTCTGGACTGGCAGCTGGATGGGACTGGTGGTATCTGCGGTGCCTTTGGGCACGGAGAGCCGTGGAGCACACGGCTGCTCTGCCATTCCTGGAGGAGAGAGGGTCTATGGGGGCTCCTGGACAAGAAGTCCAGGGGCAAACACTCGGAGGGAGGATGATCTGGTGGGGGAGGTTGGGATTTACCACCTGCTTCCCCCCATTCCCACCCAGCCCCACAGCAGCACCCAGGACCTGCCCCCATGCCCAGCACCTGGTGGGCAAAAAACACCCCTCATGGAGGGGCAGGACAGGGCGGGGAGTGGCTGCTCGTGGGGCACCGGGTCCCCGGGGCTCACTGTCCCCTGTCCTTGCCCTCCCCTTGCAGTGCCGCAGGTGAGTTCTTCCCCGAGGCAGCGCAGGTGGCCTATCGGATGTGGGAGCTTAGCGCGGTGGCCAAAGTAGAGGTCAGCACCCCCCAGCCCCCTGTGCCCCCTCTGCTCCCCACCAGCTTGGGATCTGTGGCTGCTCCTCTCTGCTGTGGGACACAGCCAACCCCGCATCTCTGCTCTTCCTGCTCTGTGGCTTCTCTCAACACTTTTCTCTGGTTTTGGGGCAGGAGGTTGGTGGGATGTAACCCCAGCAGAGCTGACTGCCCCCCATGAGCTCCACTAACCCCTCCTCTCTCCAAGATCCCCTTTCCTCAGAGTGACAGCCCCTGCATGTCTGTGCAATGCATCACTTGCAGCTCTGGCTCTGGTGCCCCCCTGGAGACCTCCTGTACCCCAGGGCACCCCACCCTGACCTAGGGCACAGCTGTGCCATGGGGAGCCAGCACCCTGCATGCAGCTGGAGGCACCCACAAAAAGGTGCTTTGGGACATGCAGAAAAAGCACCCTCAGCCCTATGTGCACGGGCAGAACAGAGATGTACTGGGAGCTGTAAGGATGCAGCAGGGTAGAATTCCAGGGCAGGTGCAGGCAGCCTTTCAGCAACTCCGCTTCTGGCTCTCAGCTGATGTGGCCAGCCCCAGTTGAGGTGTCCCAGTGCAAAAGGAGGCAAGTATGATACTGAGCAGGACACTGAGACTCCAGAGACTGTCTGTTGCCGTCTTCTCCCTGTTCTCTGCTAGCCTGGCTTTGGTTTGCCCCTCGATGGAAGGGATGACAATGGCAGGGATGTCCTCACTGAGCCCTAGGTGCTTGCACTAACACATGACCTGCTTTGGCCTTGGCTTGCCAGGTGGCATCTTCCCTCCCTCTCTCCATCCCTCCCTCTCTCCATCCCTCCCTCTCTCCATCCCTCCCTCTCTCCATCCCTCCCTCTCTCCATCCCTCCCTCTCTCCATCCCTCCCTCTCTCCATCCCTCCCTCTCTCCATCCCTCCCTCTCTCCATCCCTCCCACCCGGCTCAGGGATGACCCCAAACCTCTCTGTGTACTCACAGCTGCGAGGAACTGTGCAGCCTGCGGGAAGCTTCAACGACGATGGGGACGCGCAGGTGCTGAGGAAGGCAATGAAGGGCCTGGGTAAGTGGGGACCATGCACCCAGAGCCCCCCTTCCTGCTGCTCCTCACCAGCTCCTGGGGCAGAAAACCCACCCTGGCCCACGCAGGGCTGTGTGAAAGCCCCCAGGGGAACAAAGAGATGGTTTTGAAGCTGTGAGAGCTCTCCATTCCCCACCTCCCCAGTCTGCAGGGGTGGGGGTGACGTGGTGTGGCTCTTCTGGCCCCCCCAGCTCTCCCCAGCATCTCTGCTGGCATTGCAGGCACGGACGAAGGGGCCATCATCGACGTGTTGACGCAGAGGAGCAATGCCCAGAGGCAGCAGATCCTGAAGGCTTACAAGGCTCACTACGGCCGGGTACTGCCACTGACCCCCCTGCCACTCTGCTCCTGCCTCCTGCCTCCTCCCATGCTGGGATCTGCCCCTTGCTGGATGAAATCCTGCCCAAGGAGGGGTGGGCAGTCGGTGCACCCCTATTTGCCCTGGGATGACTCCCCTGAGGAAGACCAAGTGGTCAATCAGCCTCCAGCTCTGGGTGCACCTCCAGCCTGAGGGGAGGGTGTCCCTGTTTATTTGCCCCATCCTCAGCTCCATACAAACTCCAGAGCCAGGATCTCCCCAGAGCCACCCCTTAAAATGTGACCTTAAACTGCCCTAAGGGTCTTCCCAGATGTCACCCACCTCCACACTTTCTTCCCTTGTTTTCTTCCCGGTGTTGCCTCGGCTGGTCCATCCCTGTAGAAGGAGCTTGAACCCTCAAATGCTTTTGCAGGATCTGATGGCAGACCTGAAATCCGAGCTGTCGGGCAGCCTGGCCAAGCTGATCCTCGGGCTCATGCTGACGCCGGCGCAGTACGATGCCAAGCAGCTAAGGAAGGCTGTGGAGGTAACTGCTGCACTGGTGGTACCGGCCCCAGCATGCGAGGACGAGGTGGTTTTTGCTGTGGTTGTACCCACATTGCTGGTGGCCTGGGGCTCAGAGCGCACCCTGGCTTCACATGCCCCAAGGCTCTTGTCTCCTATATGGAAGGAAAGCAGAGCAGAAAGCACCAGGACGAAGACCTGGCTTGCACTCAAGACCTTCTGGGAACCCAGTTTGGCCTCTTTTCAGCCCAGCATGCTCTAGCCAGTACAGAGCTGCTCAGGGAGGCATCTCATTGCTTTGCAGAGCATTCCCAGTTTGCAGCAGGAGCAGTGCCCTGCCAGGCACAGGCAGCCACAGGAGAGCCAGGGTATGGGCAAACCAGTGGCATGCACCACTACCCACCAGTCACACCAGTTGGGACCCCACTGGCAGCACACTTGGACGCTCTCGTGCTTGTTCCTACTAGCCTTTTGGGCCATTTGCTGGACTTTGACTTCTGGCACATAGTAGCCCTGGGGTTTGCGCAGCCCCTTCTTGCCTGGCACTGGTGGGGTGATGCCACATTGTCCCTGTCCAGTGCTGGCACCCACAGCACCCCACCACCACCACACTGGTCTCTTCCAGGGGGCCGGCACAGATGAGAGCGTCCTCATTGAAATCATGGCCACGCGGAACAACAAGGAGATCGTAGCTATCAATGAGGCGTATCAGGAAGGTAAGGCACAGGGGGGACACGGGGAATGCCTGGATCCTGGGCACAGACTGTGTTTAACGCTGTACAAGGTCTTCTTCAGAGTCCAGGGTACAACTGTTGTCTCTGGGTTGGGTCTATGGCTTGGTGCTGTGAATGTCTGTTAGTTCTTCCAGGCAAGAGCAGATCTTCTCCAGGTCCAACACGTTATTAAAGAGCAGTGGAAACATGGGATGAGGCTGGCAGGAGTCCTCAAATCCATCCTGTGATTTCTCACACCTCCAGACCATACACTTCTCTTTCCCTTCCATCCCTGCCCCCTTCTGCCTAGGGAACAAGAGCTGTAAGCTCCAGGTTAAATCCCCAGCCTCTTCTCTCCCAGAGAGCCCATAGTTTTAACCAGACACTCACACCCAGCAGAGCACTGCTCTTGGCCCTTCTCTATGTCACGGTGACATGCCCCAGCTCCACCACCAATATCTCCTCCCCTGAAAGCTCTTTTGCAATGACCCTTTCCCTCGGGAGCGCCTGGAGCAAGAGCCTGTGCTCATTTCCAGGGCATTAGAGTTGCTGGGCTGATCCCTGGGCCTGAAAAAGAGCAGGTGGGGGCATCTGCTTCAGCCATGCCAAGGCTGGAGGATGAGCCTCCCCATCATCCATGGGCCCCATCGGGATCACAGGCACTGGAGGGTGGGAAGCAGAGCGGCAGGTGGGGTGCAGGGCTCAGCCGTCCCCCTTCTCCACAGCCTACCACAAGCGCCTGGAAGATGACCTGAGCTCTGACACATCGGGGCATTTCAAGAGGATTCTTGTCTCCCTGGCTCTGGTAAGGGCGGCTCCCTCACTGGGGATGGTCCCCTCCCTGCTACAGGCAGCGGTGGGTGGTCTGTGAGGATGTGATGATGGAGAAGACATCACCCAGCTGGGCAGTGCTGCTGGACCTTGCCTGCCACCCCCTTGTTTAGGGCTCTCCTGGGAGATGTCCTCTCCCCAGCTCCATAAGTTTTGTATTGAACCACAGGGCAACCGTGATGAAGGACCAGAGAACCTCACACAGGCGCACGAAGATGCCAAGGTAAGAACCGCCCTGGCAGTGCTGTTACAGGCTGTTTGGCACAAAAATGAGGGTGCTGCATCCCCTGGCCTGGAAATGGCATCCTCAGGGAAGCAAATGCTGCTGGGGTGGAGTCTCAAGCTGCAGGTGGAGATGCCAGGTGAAGGGACGCCCTCGGAGGTCAAGCTCCCACACCCAATTTCTGATGCCCTGGACTCTGCTGCTCCATGCACGGGGCAGCTGCAAACCAGGAGAGCAGCCCCGAGGAGCTCCCAGCCCCATTGGGCTGCAGCGTTTATTCTGCAGAGCTGCCGCTTTGGGGTCCGGCAACACACAGCAATGTTGAAATTTGGCACTTGAGCTTCAAAGGTGGCTTTGGGCTGGTCTGCAGGAGCCACCCACCTTTTGTTGTGCAAGGGGCAGCCCTGAAGCCTAAGCTGCTTTTCACCCCGCCAGTGTGCTGGGATGCCAGCCCCAGACCCCAGACCATTGGCCCATCTTTACTGGGCTGTGGTGAGCCAGGAATGGAGAAAGAAGGTTGAGCCGCCAGAAACGGTGCAAGGGGGGTGCTGGGGCCCCACTGCCTGGCTCAGCTCCCAGTCCCAGGAGACTTGTAACCCTTGGGCTGTGTGTGCACCTTGGCCTCCTGCTCCTTTGGGCCAGTCTTGCGGTACTTAAAGGAGGCCGATAAGAAAGATGAGGGCAGACTTCTTAGCAGGGCCTGTTGCAAAAGGACAAGGGGGAATGTTTTTTTAACTAAAGGAAGGGAGATTCAGGCTACGTGTGGGGAAGAAATTTTTTACAATGAGGGTGGTGAAACACTGGCCCAGGTTGCCCAGAGAGGTGGTGGATGAGACATCAGAGGCCAGGCTGGACGAAGCTCTGAGCAGCCTGATCTGGGTGAAGATGTCCCTGCTCATGGCAGGGGTTGAACTGGATGAGCTTTGAAGGTCCCTTCCAACCCAAACTATCCTGTGATTCCCTGAAAGGGGCTGGGGAAGCTCAGTGCTGAGCAGAGCCTCAGCTCTTGCTTGGCTGTCCTGCCCCAGCACCGCCAGCTCTAACACATGCCGGCCGCAGCAGACGTGCAGCTCTCCTGGCGGGGCCGCTGCCGGCAGAGGGAGCGGGTGCTGCGCTGCCTGCGCCCCATCGCACACGCTGCCTGCGCCCCACCATATGCGCTGCTGCTTGCCTCGACCTGCTGCAGAGAAAGAGAGAGCCAGGCACGACAAACACAGGGACGAGCCAGCCAGGCGGCAGCTGGCCTGGCACCGTGCTGTATTTTGCCAGCAAAGCTGCTCTTGTCCTCTTCTTGCTGCCTGTGCCTGGCAGAGGCAGGCAGGGTGGTGGGAGCCAGCCTGGGGCCAGGCAAGGATGCTCCCCAAGGAGCAATGGGCTGGTACCCATAGCCCAGAGGTGGGGAGCTCACTTTGCTTGGCCAAAGACCACCCCCTACCCCATCCCAAACTGCAGGAGGACACAGGTCCTAAAATCAGGTCCACTCACAAGGAAGCAGGGGAGCTGGAGACAGGTCATTTGAGGGGATTTTGCTAGACTTCCCTCACTTTGTCAGGAAAGGATAAAGGTTGAGCAGCATCTTCTGACCCTGTTGTCTTCCTGTCTCTCTCTTTCTCTCCACCAGGTTGTTGCTGAGACCCTGGTGAGTGCCTGCCCTTTCGCTCCTCAGCCTTCTGCATATTTGAGGGGATGCTGGGGTCCTGGGGCTGGGAGGAGCAGCCCCATGTGCCAAGACTGCTTCGGCTGTGCAGGCTCACCTTGCTTGGGGCTCCAGGGTCCTTGCGTGAGGATGGGGTGGCAAGGGGGACAGATGGGACCTGCATGAGGACATCTCCCTGCAGAGCTGGGCAGGGAGAGGGAAAGTCACCTTCTTTTTCCTTGGGAGGGCTGGGGACCAATCCTGCCTGCATGCAGGACTCATGTTCCTGGCAGCATGGGACTCAGGACTGGCTTTCTTGGCTCACCGAAAGTGGGAACTGGGGAAGGGGAAACTTTCTTCTGCAATAACTTAGCAGGGCTGGTGTGTACAGACTCCCCGCTGAGCCCTGCAGCAGTGGGGCAGACATTTCACCCACAGGCAGTGCTGCTACAGCCCAGGGTGGAGGGTGGCTCCTGTGTCTGGCAGCTCTGAATTTTCTGGTCAGTACTGGTCATCCCCAAAACATCCTCCCCAAAGGACAAAAAAAAGTCTTAACCATGAGTATTGCAAAGCTTTTTTTCATAAAAACTGGAAAACGTCTTTTCTCAGAAGAAATATTCTATGTGAGTGTGCAGCCTGTTTGCAAGAGGGTTTTCAGGACTGGCTGTCCCAGGAAGAATTGTTTGACATCTTTGCCCCTCTCCACTATGCCTGTCCCCCTGCCTCCCTCTTCACTCTCGGTTGCTCTCCCAGAAACTTGCTGATGTCTCCAGCAATGACTCCAGCGACTCCCTGGAGACCCGCTTCCTCAGCATCCTCTGCACCCGCAGCTACCCCCACCTCCGCAGAGGTAGGACCACGTTTCTTCGTCGCTGCTGGACCCTCAGCTGTGACACCAGTGCTTTGATTTGGGCTGGGTGGAGACTCCTGGGCAGCAGGAGGTTGGGGTGGCCCTGTTTCCCCAGTGGTGAGAGGAGATGGCATTTGGAGTGGCTGGTTGAGGTCACCAAAGCCTGCTCTGGTCCCATCTGATGAAGAAGCCTCCATGGGTGAGGCTCAGGTCTCCTGGGGCTGGGATGGAGCGGCTCCACGGTGACCCTCTCCTCTCTCCCCATCCACAGTGTTTCAGGAGTTCATCAAAATGACCAACCATGACGTGGAGCATGCCATCAGGAAGCGGATGTCGGGAGATGTGCGGGATGCCTTCCTGGCCATCGGTCAGTGCCTGGCGGGTGCTCACTCGGGGCAGGGCTCCCTGGTGAGCAGGCAGCCCCTTCGCCTGCCTCTGTCAAGGCAACATGAGGACAGATTCCTGCTGCCTTTGGGCCATGGAGACCCCCACCATGGTGTGGGGTTGGAGCATTTTTAGGGCATCCTACAGAGCCAAGCCTGTACCCCTGTACCAAGGAGGGTTTGCAGCTGACCCAATGGGTGGCACAGCTCCTTGCTGCGACGTGTCCCCTGGGTGCTGCCAGCCAGGAGCCGACTTTCTCTCCTTTCTGTGTGTTGCAGTCCGGAGCGTGAAGAACAAGCCGGCCTTCTTCGCTGACAAGCTCTACAAGTCCATGAAGGTGCAGATGGGCTCTCTGGGGGCCGGGCTGCGGGAGGGGGCTGCGCTGGGCACACAGATGCCCTTTGGGATTCTTTGATTTAACTGCATGGCAGTGGTGTGGTTTGGCCCCCGGCTATCCTCAACAGAGCACAGCAGGGCTGAGCTCAAATACTGCATCAGCTTTCTGAGTTAGCAGGGGACACTGCAGACTTGTGTCTTGCTGGCAGCAAGCCCAGCATGTTTCCAAGGAGAGATCCTCAGTTTGGACTGTGCTGGGGAGGGTCCCCGAGCCCCAGTCTCTCCGGGGTTATTTGCTCAAGCTGCCCTTTGCAGGGTGCCGGCACGGATGAGAAGACTCTTACTCGGATCATGATTTCCCGGAGTGAGATCGACCTGTTGAACATCCGGGGCGAGTTCATAGACCTGTTTGACAAATCGCTGCACCACATGATCGAGGTGAGGGGACGCGGGCATCCCCTCCCTGGCTTGTCACCTTGGCTGGCTGAGCCCTGCAGGGACCTGAGCCATGAGCGGTGCCATGCACAGGGCTGAGCATTGCCTGGGGAGGGGGAACCTGCCCCAACCAGCCCCCATGTTGGCAGGTCTGGCTGAAAAGGGGACGTGTCAACGTTTTCCGCTGCTGTGAAGATGCCTGCGGGGTGGCCAGGGCATGGAGTGATGCCTTCCCCATGCCCAGCACCTTGAACTGGGTGTCCCTGGGGCAGGCAGGTGTCTGACATGGGTCTCCCTCTTGCAGAAGGACACCTCCGGTGACTACCGCAAGGCTCTGCTGGCCCTGTGCGGCGGGGAGGACTAGGCGGCCCCAGGAGCCCCTTCTTTGTGTCTGAGCCAGCACACACACACCCACCGCCTTGATGTCACTGCAGCTTCGGGGGACACTCGGGTCCCTGCAGAGGACAACTCACTTTGCGCTGGAAAGCAGCACCACGTTGCAAATGGGAGAGTCTCGGGGAAGGGAGCAGAGGGGTTTGGGTTAGGGGGGGTTATTGTCTGTCTCGGTGCAAAATAGTTCATACCCAAACGCGCCGCTAACCCAGGAATCTACCCAGATGGAAAAGACAATTTTAAATCTCATAAATAAAACCTTACTGTTGCTGACCCTGGGGCAAGAGCAGTCGATTTACTGAGACAGGTTTGGGTGGGACTGAGCCTGTGCTGAGAAGTGGCAGGGTCTCTTGGTCCCGCAGGCAGGATCCCAGCCCTGGAGACCCCAAAGCCCATCTGAGCAGCACCGCAGAGTCCCCCGCTGCTGAGAAAGCAGCTAGAAATGTGTGTGGAGCTGGCAGCAGTAAGGGATTTCACTGAGAACTTCACTTCACGCCTCTGAAAACCCCCAGCAGGGTTTGTGCCATTGTGTGGATGGTGCTTTTATAAAACAGAGATACAAATCAGACTTGATGGCATCTGCCCGTCCTTGCACGTGGTTTCCTGTGCTTTCAAGCTGCTGAAGAAGCAGTTGAAAGGCACATGCCATAGAGGCTACACCCCCAAACAGTTTATGTTTGCACTTCCCCCCAGCACCTAGCCGAAAATAACTGGAATTTCCAAAAGTGGGAAATTCCAGCACTTTCAATTGTTTCCAAGTCGGAACAAAAAGTCTTGAACACCCAAGTCTTCCTCAGAACAGCTGGGTGAGGAAAGCTTCACCTTCACAATATCAAAGCAGCATTAGGAATAATAACACAATATTATTCTAACACTTCAAAACCAGCTGAGGTCGAGAAGCAACCAACGTGTAGAGACAAACCAGGGAAGCTGAAACAACTCAGCTGGTTGTTATCCCACTGAAAATTCCCTCAATGCCTTCCTATAAAACACCCCCTTTGTAACAAAATCATCTTTCTCAGGGGAAAAGGGCCTGGCTGAAGCTTTTTCACTCTCCCACAGAGATTTGGGCTCCTCCGTCTTGCCCCATGTGTAATGAGGAATGGGCACCCCAGTCCTGGTGGCACCTGGGTGGGTTGAGCCCACAGCAGCTCCCAGATCACCTGCTTGGCCAGGAACCTGCTGTGAAGGCTTTGACCAGATGCAGAAGATGTTTTGAAGGAAGGATATAACTCAAATCTCCATCTGCCCATCTCAGCTCAGCACTGTAGCTCACAGCAGAGGCGTGAGGCACAGCATAACTGGCTGCATCCCCGCAGCTGGGAACGGGGCTCTTGGCGACCTGGCTGTGATGTCCAAGGAAGTTTTGGGGCTCAGGAGACAGCCCAGTACCCCTGAGAGAGTGAGATTTGGGGCAGCGGAGTTCTGCTTCTCCCGACAGGGGGGGAAATTTGCTCGGCATTAGCACAGAGCTGCAATGTGTGAGCCATCATCCTGCCGCCTCCTTTTTGCCAAAATTGGGGTGCATGCACTGGGCACAGGCAGAAATATTCCAGTGACATTTCTGGCTGTACCACAATTGCTCTAAGCCTGTCACTGGCGACTCCATCACCCCCAGCCCAGCTCGGGGCAACGCTGCTGTAAGGAAGCCCAACCGACCCCAACACACTGGTCCCAAGAACAGGAATTTCCCTGGCACCCGCTGCTGGCTGCTCCTGCGATGAGAGCAAGATACCAGAGTCACACAGTGTTTGGGGACAGGGAGGGAGAACAAGATGGGATTTCCTCCTCAGAGCAACTCCCTCTCCTGGAAAGTCCTCCTGCCAAAAAGCCTTTGTCTTGCCTCAGCTCCATAGTGATCCATCTCCAGCAGCGGTTGCGACAGCTGGAACAGAAAACAGCCAGTGGCATTTTAGTCGCTGCAAATACTTAAGCATACTCAATATCCTATTTAGGCACAAGGTATTTCAGCATCCCACTCCACGCTTATGGAGCACAGGCCTGATGAGGAGCAGCTGAGGGAACTACGGAGCTTTAGCCTGGAGAAAAAGGAGTCTGAGGGGAGACCTCACTCTTTGCAACTACCTGAAAGGAGGTTGTAGCATGAAGGGTGTCGGTCTCTTCTCCCAAGGAACAAGTGATTGGACAAGAGGAAATGGCCTCAAGCTGCACCAGAGGAGGTTTAGATTGGATGTTGGGAAAAATTTCTTCCCAGAAAGCGTTGTAAAGCACCGGAACAGGCTGCCATGGGCAGTAGTGGAGTCACCATCCCTGGAAGGGTTTAAAAGACACAGAGATGAGGTTCTTAGGGACACAGTTTAGTGGTGCACTTGACAGTGTTAGGTTAATGGTTGGACTCGATGATATTAAAGGTCTATTCCAACCAAAATGACTGTATGATTCTATGGTGCTGGGGTTGGCAGCACACCTGGGGCTGCTCTCAGTGGGCTGCCCTACGAGGGAGAACCATGAACTGGCCTGAGCTCAGCAGAGCTGCCCACCCCGAGGGCAATGCCAGGAGGGTGACGGCATCTGGGGAAGCACAAGCACGGCCTCTGGGACTCACTCTCCACCTGGGGCATCTTCTCTCTGTTTCTCACCCTGATGCTTTCTTGCAGATGTTGATGAGCTTGCAACCAGCTCCTGTTTGGAGACCTGCTCCCATTTGGTGTTGTGCATCGCAGTAAATGCATCTCCCACTGCCAGCTGAATTAAAGTCCTGCTGCCTTCCCATGCAGGAGAGCCTGAGGTCTCTGCACCAGGCCCAGAGAAATGAGACACTCTGGCTAAAAGCAGACAGGAGGAAGGAAGAGGTTCTGGGCAGGGGTGTTGCTTTAGAAGGACTCCAAATGAACCCAGAAGAGCCTGGGACCAGCAGCACCAAGACAGGCTGTGGACCCTGTGACAAGGAGAAGCACAGAGGAGCGGAAGAAACCCAGTAAGAAGCATAGAGAAGTCCAGACAGAAGGTTATATATGACCTGTCAACTTGCCAAAGGATTGGGGACAGGGTGAGAGCCACCTGCAGTGAAACAAGGAATGCTGAGTCTAGGAGGGAGAAAGGCCTAAGCCAAGCCTGGGGAAGAAAGAACACTTAGGTTTTTTGTGGGGTTTTTTTTGTTTGTTTGTTTTTAATGCCCAAACCACTCACTAGCAATTTGTGTTAATTGACAATAAATTTTAAAAAATTCCATGAGCAAGGACTGTTTTGCTCATGAAACCCTCTATATGTGGGCAGGTCATAGACCCTTCAGATAAAGCAGCTTCATCCCTGTAGCGTCTTGGTTTCTAGAGAAAATACACTCCACAACTCCGCTCTCCAGGAACATTCCCGCTCCAGCCGCTGGCTCCCACCAGCCCAATCCCAGGGCAATCGGTGGCAAATCTCATGCCTAGCCCCTGTGACCAGCAAGAAGGCAAGCGGTTCAAAGAAAGCACAGAAAAGAAAGGGGAGGACAAAATGATGGGCACAAAAAACCCACAAAGAACTAGAAAGGCTGTGAGCAGGGTAAGGGCTGGAGGCAGGTCCACACTGGCCACTGCAGAGACGCTGCTGCCAGGGTCTGGGATTTATACACCAACACCCAGCACGTGGCTGGTTTGCACATTGACCAGCAATGCCGGGGGCCAAGGACCTGCTTCCAGGCAAAGCCAATACCAGATTTCACAGGTTGCAACATCCAAAAAAACCCCGCGAGCCCACATTTGGTGTGCAGAGGGTCGGACCTCTCCCTCTGAGTCAGCTCTGGGGGCCACTACAGATCCTCTTTACTCCCAGACCCCGGGAGGAGCCACGTCTGGTGCAGAGACACGCGGGATGTTGGTCTTGGTCCTTGGCCCAACACTGCAACATCAGCGAGTCACTTCCATCCCACCCACCGTCCTCCCCTTCCCCCACAGGAGAAACCCAGCCTTGAGTCTTGGCAGCCGGCAGAGTTTTCTTCTTCAGCTCTTCTTCTTCCCAAGCCAGATGGGGAAGAAGCAGCCTTGCCCCTCACATCCAGGTGCCTCTCACCAGGCTCCCCACGGTGAGCCAAGGCTGGGAAACGGCTGAGCTTGCTGGGGCTGCTCTCCCCAAACCATCATGCGTCGAGCTGCTTTCCAGGACATGATGAGCGCTGAGGAGCCCTTGTCTCAGGCATAGCGACTAGATGAGACATGGCCTGGAGAGAGAGGAAGACGGGAAAATCCCTTCTGTGCCTGTTGTTGATCTTGCACATTGGGACTCCAAACAATTCAAAGCTTAAGGCAGGCAAGGAAATCCTCTGAGCACTCCTAGACCCCGTTCTCACAGCTTTTGGCATATCTGCTGTGGGACGGCACCAGTCCCACCATAACCCATCCCCTGCTGACTGTGGAGGAGGGAGGGCGAGGATGGTGAGGCTGTGGAGGAAGGTAGGAGGAGGTCATCTCCTCCTGTGAAGTGGGTGACACTGAGCCTTGCCTCACACGAGAGATGGAGGGAGAAGAGAATTCAGCAAAGCGCAGACAGCCCAGCATCCCTGGAAAGCCACAGTGTGAGTCTGATCCCCTGGGAAGGCGCTGCTGGAGAGCTGGGGTGCAAGATCTCTCCCCATTGCCCCCCTTCTCCATCCCTCTGCTGACCCCTCGCCTACCCCGACTCCCCCCTTGCCTCTCCCAGTCCCCAGCCTCCCTCCCCTGCCTCTCCCTCTCCCTCCATCCCGGAGCCCTCCCTGCCCAGTTAATTTGAGTTCCTGATTTGCATAGGCAGCAGATCACAATGTTCTGGAAATCCCCTCCTGCGGCCTGAGCTTCCTCCCCGCTCTCACAGCGTCACTGTTGGCCTTCAGCTTCCCTTCCCTCGCCGGAGCGCCGGTACCCATCCGATCAGCGAGGCACAAGCGAAACCCGCTGCTGATGCCAGGAGTCACCCATCGGCAGCACCCCCAGCCCCCCGCACCAAGCTCACGAGCACCCAAACCAACTGCACCCGACACCCGCTCTGCAGCTGCCCCATCGCGCCAGGAAGGTTGAAATGCACCCTGTTTGCCCAGCAGCACCGAAGGCAAGTGGGTTTATCAGGTGCCTCAGGCTGCTGGGCCACTTATACGGGGGATTCACACCACTGGCCATGCACAAAGCCCACCCTGCTCACCTCCAAGGGGGGGTCAACCCGAAGGAAGCTCGTCCTGATCCAAAACAAGACACAAAAGCAATCAGGGTGCCTTCATGTGAACAAGTCTCTGCTGAAGGTGCCAAACCCAACCCTCTACGCCAAAAAAAACACCCCTAGTATGTAAAAGTGTCAGCTATGAACACATCTTCACAGCCACCCAGGCGTGCTCATGATTCACAGCTGCCATCAGGTGAGTTCTCTCCCGTGAGCACAGCGGGACCGAAGGAATGAGGAAGGACCAAGGGAACCAAAAGCCTTTGGTTTTCATAGTGAAATTCATCCTGGTATTTGGGCCAGCCCAAGCTGGTGACCTCAGGTAGAAAGAAGCACAAAGAGCAGCTGGGTAGAGAGGTAGAGAGGCGCTGGGTGAGGGCACACCAGTGACCGACCACATCCACGGGTACGTGAGCTGCTGGCTGTTCCCAGAGCCCCTGGCTCCTCACCCCTCCTGCCCAGCACCCGCACTCCAGCCACCCAAACACCCAGACTCACAGGTCACGCCTGGCGAGTGTGGACCAAACGCTCTGCCAGGTACAACTTCGTGCCTGCTGGCGAAGAGCTGGAATCAGCCTCTGTGAAACAGAAACACTTAAATCTTTGGTGTTTATTTCAGCACCAGCTGGCTCCAGCCTCGATTCTGACCATCTGTCATCTTGGTGGATGGTCTCTGGGGTCTACCTGCAACCCTGGCATACCATGACCTGTCCGGCTCCACCAGCAAAGCCAGCTCTTCCTCACTCCCCTGGGAAGATGCATCCTGTTCTGATGCCAGAGATGGCCAAGAATCATAGAATAGTTTGGGCTGGAAGGGCCCTTCCAAGCTCATCCAGTGCCACCCCTGCCATGAGCAGGGACATCCTCACCCAGCTCAGGTTGCTCAGAGCTCCATCCAGCCTGGCCTGGGATGTCTCCAGGGACGGGGCATCCACCACCTCTCTGGGCAACCTGGGCCAGTGTTTCACCACCCTCCTTGTAAAAAATTTCTTCATCATGTCTGGCCTGAATCTCCCCTCCTTTAGTTTAAACCCATTCCCCCTTGTCCTATCATAACAGGCCTTGCTAAAAAGTCTGTCCCCGTCTTTCTTATGAATGGGATGGAAATGTGCGTGGGACAATGACGATGCCTCTCGCAAGACACAGCAGGTTCCCTGGGGAGACACGCGACGTGCTCACAAACCTGGTCGCTCGGAAACCAGGCGAGGAGAGTGATGTAACCAGGTCCTCCAGTTATCCAAAAGTGAATCACAGGCTCCACAACAGCCCCCCCACCCCTCCTGCTGCTGAGTAATACCTGACAGGGCTCGGCAGCCCCTGTAACGGCACAGGGGAGCCCTTTAAGCCGTGCCTGGCTCCTTATCAAAACCACACAGAGGCTGTCTGGGGCCTCCATCATGGGGAATTCCCCTTCTCCGTGCCTAAAAGTAAGCTCAGCTGGGCCAGCCTTCCTGTATTTGAGGATCGCAGCCAGAGAGCGCCTGGCGCAAAGGGCTCTCACCCCCCCGAGCCCCTCCGCGACCCGGCCGGGTGAGTACCACAATGCTTTTTTTGGTGCAAGCGTACCCAAGATGGTACGCTCAGAAATAGAGCTGGGGTTTGGCTATTTTTTGCAGGCTGAGACATTATCTTATAAACAAGATGTTTTCTGGTTCTGTGGGAATGCATTTAGCTTTAAAATCGGGTTTTCCGAGGGTTTATGGAATAGCGCTGGGTCTCTGGGGGAAAACAAGCCCTTTGGGGGAACAAAAGGGAAGATGTTGGCCATGCATGGGGTCCTGCTGCCTCATCCCCTGTTGAGACCACAAGCACAAGCCCAGACAACGAGCACGTCAGGGTCCCAGCACCTGCTGAGCTGCCTCACAACCCAGCCAGGCTGCCAAGATGATGTCCTGCTTGGAATGAAGGGCAGACAGAAAAGGAGTTTGTTTTCTTTTTTAATTTTTACAACCCAAAACATCAAATCGCCAAGAAGCGGTGTAACCGTCTGGACTGAGCTGAGTAGGAAGCCGGGACTGGGACAGCTGGAAACAGCCCGATCGCCGATGAACAACAGTTCCGCGAGCCCAGCAGCAGCCACTCGAGGAGGAAATGTCAGAACAGGCAGAGAACAAGCAGCTTGTCTGTTTACAGCAGGGTTTCTTTGTTTCTAGTTTGATGTTTTTACATATATATATATATATATATATAAAGCACCCTCCTTGTGGAAAAAACAACACAAGAAAGAAAGGCTGCTGCAGAGCAAGTCCCAAAGAGCTACACAAAACCAGCAGGCGTTCCCCGTGGCTCCTGCTCCTCTGGACGAATCCTGTTGTTCATAAAATGCACAATAATCAACGCGGCAGCACAAAGGATCGCTGGTAATAAACGCTCCAGCTGGGAGGTGTAATTTGCTCGTGTAACGTAGCTCAAGAGACAGACTCGATGGGGAATTCTCCTGCCTCAGCTGCCAAGCGGGAAAGCTCCGGAGAGCCCGAGCGGGCCCGCGGGAGCACCCGGGCTGCTCTGGGAACCCTGGGCTGAGGGGACAGTATGGGCTGACACGGCTGCCGAGGACCCGGGTCTGTGCTGCACGGCCCCCCATCGGCTGTTCCTCCACACCGCCAGCTGGCTGCAGCCCACAGGCAGCTCCGGGGGTGCACGGGGGCTCCTCCGCCCTGCCCTCCCCTCGGCCCCGCCATCTTGTCTCTCGATAGGCCAGGGGAGCCGCTGCTGGGCCCGGGCCTGCCGCTCCCCAGCGACCGGGATCCCCTGAGGAGGAGACAGGCCGGCTCCTTCCGCCCCGCAGGGCCCCACTGTGCCGAGCGGCTCCGCGGGAGCAGCACAGCCCCGGGCAGCCCAGGAGGCACGGCCGCACAAACAGCTGCTGCGCCGCCATGACAGGCCACTCCCCGTCCTCCCTCTTTATAACCATCGCTCCGCGCCGATTGGCTGCGGCGCCTGTCCGTCAGGCTGGGAATTTCCCGGGGGCGGAACCGTCGCCCCCGTCTCCCCAAACGCTTCCTGCGGGGCTGGCGGCGGCGCCGAGCGGGACTGGGAGCCGCAGCGGTGCCGACCCGGCTTCGGGGGCGTACGGCAGGTGAGCTCGGAGCGGCACAGGGCTATGCCGCCCTGCCTGGGGCACCGGGGTCTTGCCGGGTATCGCCGCCCCAACGAGGGGTCGCGGCGGGGCTCGAGGCTGCGCGTATCTAGCCGTTTCCTGGGCTGTCGGTTTCCGCGGACGGCCGAGGAGGGACCCTGGAAGGGGCCGGGGCTGCGCTGCTGGGGCAGCCCGGCTGCTGCGGGCTTGTCGCGATGGTCGTGCCGTGCCTCAGTTTCCCCTCTCTCGGGGCAGGGCTGGGGATGTCGGCTCGTCTCGGCGCTCCCCGAAGGGCAGGGTGGTTGCGGAGGAGCCGGGGCTCACCGGCGGGGGCGATGCCTGGGGGTGGAGAAGGGCTCGGGGAGGTGATGCTGCTGGGGAGGGGTCCCCTCCTGCCCCCTGGGGCCGAGCAGCCCCGCACCCCGGGCTCGCTCCTCCCCTCGCTCTGCCTTACACAACCCCGGCGTTTCCCCGGCCCCCGCATCTGCATTCTGACTATTTCTGGGCTTGTGGTTCCCCCCGGGCAGGGACGGTGCGTGAGTCCCACCCCGGGGGGGCTGCGGCTCCGAAGAGCCCCCGGTCGATGGAGGAGCCCACATGGGATGCAGGGCCAGAGGCAGCAATAGCTGGAGTGGGGATGGCAGCATCATCCTTTGGGGAGGGGGTGCACAGCTTGCCCCCCCCCCATCTCTCCTCCCTCAATTCCAGGCCAGAGTTGCCCCTGAGGGCAGAGGAAAGAAAGATGCTGCCTGTCAGCCCTGGTTTGGGGTGAAAAGAGCTCTGGATGGGACCCGGTGGGCACATGCAGCCCCTCGGTGTCCCATTCCTCAGTGCCTCTGGGAGGCAAATGCTGCCACAGGCTATTCTGGAGTGCAAATTTCACTGAGACCATGGTCAAAGCATGCTGGAGACTGGACTTTGAGCACTGGGGTGAGTTCTGGAGGCAGGAAGGTTCTAGCCAGGTGTGTCTGTGAGAGCTGTCTCTGTGGTGTGGCAAAGCAGTAAGAGGGGAGGCTTTTTGCAGCCTTTGGCGTCGTTCCTGGTGCTGCAAGAAATCCCACAATGCCCTTTTGACCTGAACTATATGCCAGGGAGACCTATTTAGCACAGGGCCGTGGGTTGTTGCTTGCCAGCAGCTGGTACAAAACACTCATGGGTGGAAGAAGCTGAGCCATCTACTCCTGTGGCATTGCAGATTTAGTTTTAAGGAACAATTCTTATGCTTTGGGTGAGCGAGGTAGCTTTGCTGGTGTAGCCTTGTGGTTCCACTGTCTTTTGCTGCTTGGCTGTTGCCTGGCTGAAGTGTAACAGGTTGGACAGGAGCAGCATGGGTTGCACTGGAGCTGCAAGGAAAGGGATGGCTGTGCCTTGCTGTGCTTTGGAGCGCTGTGTCAAGCAGCCATGATAGCTACCGAGCTCTGCAGGGGGAAGAAACGGAGCACGCAGCATGAAGCAAGATATCTTTGCAGCAGAAGACAGGGTATTGCATAAAACACCACTGTGCTGCCCAGGGGAGCACCGCTGCCAAGTCTGGCTGCCTTGTCAGAAGCAGGTGGCTTTGTGAAGGTTCTGCAGGAGCTGGGTTTCTCAGGCGAGGGTGGCATTTCTGGCCAGAGCACATCTGTAACATCTGCTCCATTTCAGATGGGGCTCATGCCTTTCCCACCCTCTCTCTGCAGCTGGCCAGACTGGGAAGAAAACTGCTTCAAGAAGAGGTTCAGACCTTTTCCTTTGGGATCTGAGCCTTGCAATGTTTGCTTTCCTATTCTTTTATTATTCTTGACTTGACTGCAGTGCCCAGAAACTCTCCTTGTTACTACTTCCTCTTAAAGCCACCTCTGTTTTTGCTTCCCGGCAAATGAGCCCAGGGACCCTGGCCCATCAGCCCAGGAATGATGGTTGTCCCTGGTCTGGGGGGTTGCTGCTGCTCTGGAGAGGAAAAGAAACTTGGCCAGGGGCTGTGGCATTTTGCTGAATTCCAGTAAAATGATTAAACAAAAAAATCCTCTATAGTCTCTATCTTGAGTGGCTTTTGCTTTTCCTCTGAGGAGGAGGGACACTGGGGGCCCGGCAGCCCCGGTCGTGGGAAGACGATGCTGGCAGCCTGCAGGGATTTGCCTTCGCCTTGTGCGATCCTGGCGAGGAGGAGACTGCCTGGGAATGTTGTGTGCTGGGCTAAGGAAAGCCCCGCTCTCCGAAGGGCTGGGCTGAACCCCCACCATGGATTGCGGGATGAGAATTCGTGGGCTGTCAGGCCTGCAGCTTCGGGAGGCTGGTCTGTGCTCCGGGTCTCGCTGCTGAAAGCAACCCTCCAGCGGTGCCAGCCTGCTCGCTGTGCAGGATTTGCATCCTCCGCCTTTTGTATCTTCAGCTGTTTGGTAATTTTAAAGCAGGAATAATTTCCTTCTGCGTGGCCAGTGTGGCAATGGCTGTGGTGCTGTGGCCACAATACGCAGCAGGGACAACCAGTCTGCGGCTACACAGTGCCAGCTCGTTCCCAAGCCACAGCTATTTAAATACAACCCTGCTTTCTTCATCGCCTGGGAGTCTCCCCTGCTCTCTCATTCTCTCCTTTTGCTAAGTTGTCATTAAAATTTACTACCTAAAGGTCTCAGTGCCCCACCCACAACCAGCAACGCCCACGGGCGGCCACAGCATCTGGCAGCCTGTGCCGGTGGCACGGAGCCGGTGAGCTGAGCCAAGCAGCCAAGGTCCGTGACTGGCCCTCAACCCCCCGGGCTGTGAAATACTGTCAGATTAGATTAGAAACTGTTGACTGGCAAAAAGAGAAGTGTTTTTTTGCTGGTTCGGAGGTTTGTTCTGGAGTTATGGTAATCGTGTTTTCTTTATGCTTCTAACCATTGTTAGGTGCTTGTCTATAGTCCCCTCTCCTCCCTTGGTGTTTTTATTGAAACGTGAGATTTCTCGCTGCAGATCTCACCTTTCAAAACTCTTAAGGAAAACAAACAAAACCTAACAGGACTGGGAACAGCGACCTGGTCCAGGGTCCTGTCCTCAGAGTGTCAGTTTGGTCCCAGCAGCAACTTGCAGAAATGAGGCTGTTCCTCACCCAGGACAAACCTGCTCTGACCCCAGTGATGGGCTCAGATGCTGCAGAAACCCTCCCCTCTCACTGGGTCTTGTTTGCTGGTGAATTCGTGGCTGATCTGTGCTTCTGTAAACTGGAGACAGTTCAGTTCTTCTCCCCAGCTGCTGTTTGAAAACAGTTCCTGCCACCCTTCTGCTGCTGTCTGCCTGGTGGGGTGCAGACCTTGGGTAGAGAAATCCATGATAAAATCATGAGAACTGGGAATAGCGGAGACTTTTGGTGGCTCTATCCAGCTGGAAGAACACTGGGTCACTGTGAGTGAGCTCTGCCAGTGGGTGAGATGGTCAGTGCAGGGTCTGGGTGTTTGGTGCTGCATTGCCTTGTGGACAGGGATGTACAGCGGTAGGGGACCTCCCACATGTGCTGTGGGGTGAGGTGGAGATCCCCCTGGTTTGGGGTCTGGAGTGCAAGAAAATGGGGGCTGGCATTTCAGGCTACTGCAAACCTGCGTGAGGAGAGGCTCCCTGGTGAGAGGGCAGCTTGTCCTTCACCTTCCCTGACCCACACCTGGGGTCATCCTGGCAGAGGGCACAGACACCTCACGCGATGCTCGCTGCGAGATCACTTTGCAGCTGCTCCCAGAGCCCTGGGTTTGGACCCAGAGCAGCACATGGTCACCGGACGCCAATGAGAAACAGGCTCAGGTCCCCAGCCTGCTTGTGACACTGTCCCCATCCTCTGCCTGGCTGACCAGGCAGGTAGCATGGCCACAAGCAATGGCGTTTGCCTGTGATGGAGGTGCTACCGGGTCCCCAGGCCACCTGCAGGTCTGCTCTGGGAATTTTCCTCATCCCTTGGTGGGGGATTTCTTACTGGCTGTGATGATGCTCCAGCACCAGGACCCGTGGCACAGAAACCTCCCCAGTTCTTCTGCAGCTTCCTGACAGCTGCTGTGGGCTCCAGAAATAGTTGCTGGGCAGCTCCCATGGTCACCACCTCCAGCTGTTTGGGACAGGGCTGCGGGCTCCCCCCACGGAGCTGCGGCCAACAGCGGGCTTGGTGGAGGAGGCAAAGCAGGAGGAATGTGAGACCTACTGACAAATCCATCTCCCAACAGCAGACCGCTGCCGAGGCTGTGTGTAATTACCTGCTGCCAAGGTGGGTGTTAATTGCGGCTCTGGTTGCGGATGCTGCCAGGTGGCAGTTGTCATCTGGAAAGTCCCTGCCGCTCCCTGGCAGGCAGGTCATTAAACTGGTGATCAGCCCGGATTGCTCCTGACATAAGCATTATTCTGAGGTCGAGATGGTTTCAGGTACAGGCTTCCCCTCTTCCCCTTTCAAAGTGGGCCCCCCTTGGCCCCCTTCCCTGCTCATGAGCACCCAGCTGCCTTGGCTGGGTGCAAGAGCACTTGGGTGCTCCTGTGGTCCCCATGGCAGTGCCCCAGCTCTAGCTGGCATCGCCCCCATGGTTATCTTGGCTGCCACGCTGCCCTGCGTTATAACAAGCTGGCATTGGGGGGTGGGGGGTATTTTTGATGAGCTGGGCTGTGATTCACAGCAGCTGCTTTATCACCCCCAGGAGATGGGTGAGACCTGGGGCCGGGGTGCTGCCTGGCTGTCCCCACGCCAGAGCTCAGCAAGAGGGAGGCTTTGGGCCACCCACAAACACAAGGAATTAAAAAAGCAAATAGCATGTGGGTGTTTCCTTGGATTTTACTTCTGGCCCAGTGCCTGGCTGTTACCAATGCCCTGATTCGGGAAGCTGTGCTGTCGGCCACTGGTTTCTCTGGCTGAGCCAGAGGGCAGAGTGAGTCCCTGCCTGGCTGCTGGGGCTTGTCGGCCCACCCCAGTGCTGCCCAAACAGCCCACCAGCTGTGGGTTAAGGCTTTTGCGGCTGCAGACACTGCCCCTCCCCAAACAACCCCCTGCAATCCTTTCTGCACCTCAAAAATACCCTGCAATGAGTGGGATGCTCCGGTGGCAGTGCCCAAGTCTGCACCAGCATGGGTAGTTGTCCTGGACTGGGTCCCCATCCCCACAGGGGTGCAGGGACAGGCAGCTGTGACCATCTCAGGGACTCCCACCCCCCGCAGGGCCGAGAGCTGGCCTCGGCTGGGAGTGCTGGTGATGTCTCCTCGTGTGACACTTCTCATGGCCGTGAGTCACCCCGGCACGTTCACCCCGAGCAGGGCTGGAGGGGGAAGTGCCTTCACCTGGGACGTTTCTCTGCTGTCCAGTGAGGCCACCCTGCCTCTGTCTGCCTGGCGCCCCAGACCCCTGCAGGCTTGGGACCAGGGGACCACAGCACCGTCCGAGGCCAGGGGAAAGTGACACCGTGCTCCATTGCCTTGCAGGGATGCTCAGCTGGGAGGTAGGCGACTGAATGGCGGGCATGGAAGGGAGAGGACCCTACCGCATCTATGACCCTGGTGGGGGAACGGAGGAGAATGGATCCACAGCCTTTGAGCGGCTGGTGGAGGAAAACGCCCGGCTGAAGGAGAAGATGCAGGGGATCAAGTCTATTGGTAACTGCCGTGTGGCTGGGGGATGATATTTGCCTTTGGGGCAGCTCAGCCTGTGCCCAGTGAGTCTGGGGGTTTCTTGCAGTATTTAGGAAAGGTGCTATGAGAAGCTGGGGGTAGTCTTGGCACTAGGGCAGTAGCAAGACTGTCCCTGTCCTGGTGGTTGAGCAGGATTTCTGGGATTTTACATGCTGGGGTGTGGAGGGAACAAGGCTTTTGCTGAACTTCCGGGGTGCTTCACGGTGGGATAAACGGCTGAAAAAAAGGCAAGCGATGGAGCAAGGTCAGCTCCTTGGAGTCCTGCAGTGGCAGGTCGCAGATGCCGGGATCTCTTCTGCCTTTGAAAGCCCCCACCTCCTGCAATCCCTGTCGGGTCAGGGGCTTTTCCCAGGTGCTGCTCAAAGCCTGTGGTGTTTGGTGCTCCCTGCAGCAGGGGGGACATTCTGGTGTTGAAACTCCCCAGCCAAGTCATGCCACCCCCTTTCTCCTCCTTGGCTGCCTCCCCCCTGCCCACCCCCAGTTTTGTTTTCGGTCTCGTGACCCAGCTTCCACTTTCGAGTCCCGCTTCTGCAGCTGAATTTCCACCTGCCTTGTGATTCCTGTTGTGTCACCATGTCCCTAGCTGGGACTGGGACTCACTGGTGTGGGAGCAGCTGCTCGTGGTGGGGAGAGGGATTGCATTGGTGGTACCAGATCCTCAAGCTGGTGGGCTGGACCTTGCACCACTTAGGATTAAATTTGCCTCTTTTGGGAGGTGGAAGAGACCTTTGAGAGATGCAGTGCTGCCCTTCTGCCTCCTGTAACCAGTCCTCTTTGTGTCAGCATGGGGAACTCTGCAGCCATTGAGCTGCTGGTAGAGCTTTGCCATTGGATTTGGCCAAGAAAAGTTCTTTCTGGATGAAAGAGGACCATGCTGGGCACTTTTCCACCCAAGCAGGGGACTTTGTGCTGGTGGATGGAGCTGCCACAGGGCAGGAACTTCAGGAAGGGAGGTTGAGCATCTTTCTGTTGTCCACAACAGGAGAGCTGCTGGAGGAGTCTCAGCTGGAGGCATCCAAGCTGCGGCAGAAAGCAGAGGACCTCGTGAAGGACAACAAAATGCTGGTGGCGTCGTCTTCCTTGGAGGACCTGGTGGAAGCTGGAGGTAGGAGACAGGAGGCTGGCTGAGGAGGGATAACCTGATGGCTTGGGATCTTTGAGCTCAGGGGAAGGGAGAGGGTATGAAGGAGACTTTCATGAGGGTTTCTCACAGCTCTCTTGTCTCCAGAGCGTGTCAAACCACTGCCGCTCTCCCTTCTAGAAGGGGGTTACTGTCCCATCCCCATAGCTGGGGTGGAAACCATCGGTGCCTGGCTTCATGGGTGCCGACTTTCCACGTCCCTGCGCCGAGTGGGGAGAGGCCCTGCTCTCCAAAAGGCTCATGGCTCTGTCCTCTCCCCTCTCTGCAGCCATCGGCCCTGATCCCAGCTCCACACAGGCCGTCCCGGGCAGCACCCAGCCGGACAGGGAAGCACGAAAATCTCCTCCAAGCGTGAGTCTGGTGAACACAAGAGCTGGTGCTGGGATGGCCGGTGGCAGAGACCCTCCATCTAGTTAAAGCAAAAGGAGGCAGCCTTTAGCCTCTAGAAACAGGGAGAAATCTGAAAGGAGGGCTCAGCTTCCCCACTGTGGTCCCTGCCTCCACGTGGGAGCATCCTGGGTTGCCATTCCCTGGGGAGACCTGACCCGGCTTTCCCCCCACCTTGCAGGGATCCTCCTCGGAGTTCGAGATCGTTGCTGTGGAAGCGCAGGGGTTTCCCCAGGAGATGGGGAGAACGGTGAGTGGCTCTGGTGCCTGTGGGATATGGTGGGCAGTGGTTGGAGAGTCGAGCCCATTGGCACAGGGGTGGCACTAGGGTGTGCAGATGGGCTGTGTTGTGCTGGCTGTGTCTCCCAAGCAGTGGAGGAGGTAACCAGCCACACCAGGGGAGGGTGAGCCCGTTGGGGACATCCTTGGTGCATGGGTGAGGGTGTGCCATGACACCGATGGGTGTTCCTGACCTGGGCTTTCCCAGCCACTGTTTAGATCCCGTGCAGCACCTGCTTGGTGCTGCGGTCAAATACCTGGGTTCCTGGTGGGCAAGGGAGCTGCAGAGCCATGCTGGGGGACAGGGGCAAGGAGGAGATGGGGGCTGGGGTAAGGCCACACCTCACGTGGCAAACCTCAGCTCCTGGCCCATGCTGGGGTGTACATGGAAAGGACAAGTCTTATGAGGATCAGCTGAGAGAGTTGGGGCTGTTCAGGAGGCTGAGGGGAGACCTTCTCGCTCTCTACAACTACCTGAAAGGACATTGTAGCATGGAGGGTGTTGGTCTCTTCTCTCAAGGAACAAGATAGGACAAGAGGAAATGGCCTCAAGTTGCACCAGAGGAAGTTTGGATTGGATATTAGGAAAAACATATTCATGGAAAGGGTTGTCGGGCATTGGGACAGGCTGCCCAGGGCAGTGGTTGAGTCACCATCCCTGGAGATTTTTTAAAAGACGTGGAGATGAGGTTCTTGGGAACATGGTTTAGTGCCAATGTTAGGTTACTGGTTAGACTTGAAGATCTTGAGGGTCTTTTCCAACCAAAGTGATTCTATGACAGTCTCAGGAGCTGGGATTTTTAGTCCTAGTGCCAACTGAGAGAGTTCAGGGAGAAGACAGGATTGGGGTGGAGATGTCTCCATTGTTATCAGTGAGCTGGGAGCATGGTCTGCTCAGACTGATGAGGGACATGGGGAACCGCATGGGCTGGAAGAGCTGCTGTACTGTCCCCCTCCACCTGGGGACTTGGTGTCCCATGTCCAGCAGCTGGCAATCAAACCTTTACAAAGCCAACACAATTCTTCAGCGTACCGAGGGCTGTTGCAGAGGGTCTCAGTACTGGCCCAGCTCCCACCACAGCCCTGGCTGGGGGGGCAAGGCTGCCCTGAGAGGGAGCTTTGTGATGCTCCTTGAACTGATCTGACCGCGCTTCATCCCTTCCCCGTCCCTAGGACTTGGAGCAGTCACCGAGTGAGGACACCAACCTGCTACCCCAGCTGCAGCAGCTGGAGAACACGCTGAGCGGCTGCACCAAGGAGGCCAGCAAGGACCAGGTCTTTGTGCGCATGGGCTATATGGCCTCTGAACTCAAGCGCCTGGCCTCCAAGGTGCACAAGAACGAGCAGCGAACATCATTCCTGCAAGTAAGCAATGGCTGGTTGGGCTCTTCACAGGGATTTTCACCCCGTTATATTTTTTTTCCCCCACCAAGCACCTCCTGTCCACCCTGAGGTGGACATCCACCTCTGTGTGAGGGCTTGGTGCAAAGTGGGTGGTCAAGGAGTCTCTTGGGGCTGGCTGTGGTCCTCACACTGTTGGCATTCGCTCCCCAGACACTGTGTGAGACGCTGCATAGTGAGAACAATGAGCTGCGAACCAAGCTGGAGCGGGACCTGGAGCAGAGAAACCAGGCGCTGGAGAAGCTCAGGTGAGGGTGGGCGGTGGGGAGGGGGATAGGACTGCCCTGGGTGCTTCTTTGTGCTGACCTGTCCCTACCTGCCCACAGGTGTGAGAACCAGGAGCTCCGGAGGATGGTGATGCTGAGCAGCCAGGACAGCGGGAAGAGGGAAGCTGCCGAGCAACAGCAGGTGAGGATGCGGCATCACCCTCGGAGAGGGTTGGGGAGGAGGCAGGAAGCCCACTGACCCATCAGCAAACGTGGCCTGATTTTAATCAAGCCCCCAGTTTGTTCCAGTATGACCAGCAGGACTTCTCAGGGTCTTGGGGAGATGAGGAGGCAGTGGCAGGGGAACCGGCTTGTGTTTGGCCCGTCTGAGGCACAGCTTCCACAAAAGCCCTAATGGTTCCCCTGTGCATGTCCAGCAGAGTGGGGCCGCAGTGGAGAAAGCACCGGGCAGAGGAGAGCTGGAGGCCAAGGAGAAGAAGGTGAAGATCCTGGAGCACCAGCGCAGGGAGGTGAGGATGGGGCTGGGGGGAAGCACTGCTGTGAGCCGGGTGGGTGTGGGTGATGGGCACGTGTGGCTGGGACAGTGTGAGGAGACTGGGACAGTGTGGGGAAGCTGGAACAGGGATGCTGGGGCTGGGAGCTTCATCCAGCTGGTCCCTGAGGTGCTTTTGGGGATTGCCAGCTGGGGAGGCTGCTGGGGATCGCCATGGCTGGCTTGGTGACAGAGTTGGGCTCCCGTTCAGCTGTTCCTCTGTCCCTTTAGCTGCTGGAGGTGAATAAGCAATGGGATCAGCACTTCCGAGCCACGAAGCAGAAGTACGAGCAGAAGGTAGGGCTGGGTGCTTGGGGGACATGTCTCTGCTGGGAGACTCGGAGGAGACTGGCTGTAGGGGTGAGATTTTGGGGCTGCCGGTCCCTCCTCTCCAGTGTGGGTCCCTGTGGGCAGGCCAATGTCCCCTCTCCCTCCCGGCAGGTGACAGACCTGCAGCAGGAGCTGGCCGAGGCCCGCAGGGCACTGACTGAGCTGGAGTCAGAGCGGGAGCAAAAACAACGGGATTTTGACCGCAAGCTGCTTCTGGCCAAGTCCCGGATTGAAACAGAGGAGGTGAGTCCCTCGGGAAGGGCAGCAGGGACGCGCCATCGCCCTGCCCTGGCTGATCCCCCCCCTCCCTGGGTCCTGCAGGCAGAGAAGGAGAGGCTGGCCATGGAGGTGAGGGACCTGCAGCAGAGGATGCGGTTCCTGCAGGAGCAGCTGGCTCCAGTCACCAGGCAGCGGGAATACCAGGAGAAGGAGATCCAGAGGCTGAACAAGGTGGGGGCCAGGGAAAACCTTGCTCCCTGCAAAATGTCTTTTACGTTCTCCAGCCTCTTTTTGTCTCCCAAACCCAAAAACCTGACCCTGATCAATGCCTTCCTGCCCAGCTCCTTGCCCATGCAGGAGCTCCTGTCAGGCAATGCCCATCACCTCCCTGTAGGCTCCCCAGAAAGGGGGCTGAGGGGGTCTGTAGTCCCTCTTGCTCTTGCCCAGTAATACCCACTTCCCACGCTGGGTTGGTGCCTGTGGCCCTCCAGAGATGTCACGAGCACAGCGCCTTGCTCTGACCCCTCCTCCCTGCTCCTCTTCCTCTCCAGGCGCTAGAGGAGGCCCTGAATGTCCAGGCCTCCCCACCACCCATCTTTGCCAGCACTATGGAGCCGGCTGGCAAGGTGCCACAGCAGGAGCTGCTGACCCAGAACGAGCTCCTCAAGCAGCAGGTAGGGCAGGACAGCATGGCATCTGCTCCTGTTGAGGTGGGGAAGGGGCTGTGTGCCCTGGGACCTCCCAGTAAAGAGCCCAATGTGGCCGGGAGCAGCCCAGCAGGCCAAGCCGGGTGTCTGTGCTGCAGTGGTGGGAATGGGGGACCTAGCTCAGCATCTACTAGGTCTTCAGCTGGAGGGACCACAGCTATGGGCCATTGTGCCAACCTGCCTGCCTGGGGCTTGGTGCAACCGGTGGGGCCAGGGATGGCAATGCAGCAATGGGGGGTGTTTGGAGGAGATGTCCACCCTCAGCCAGGTGCACCTACTCCCCTCCCTCCTGCCAGGTAAAAATTTTTGAGGAGGACTTCCAGCGGGAGCGGAGTGACAGGGAGAGGATGAATGAGGAGAAGGAAGAGCTGAAGCAGCAGCTGGAGAAGCTGCAGAAGCAGTTGGTCCTCTCCAACAACCAGGTGAGCAGCGCTGGGTGCCATGGGCAGCACCCTAGGAGGAGGTTTGTGTTCCCCCAAGGTATGTCAGAGATGCTTGTCCCCAGTGTCATGGCCCCTGTACCCATCTTGGAGCTGCTGGTTGTTATTGCTAGAGCATCTCCTTTCACTCATCTCTTCCTCCTGCCCCTCTCCTGGGAGTCTGATGTTGGGGGGGGAATGGTGCAGACATTCCCATGGGGCATCACAGGATCCCCTGCCCCACAAATGAAGAAGGTGACAGGGTGAGCTCTGCACTAATCCCCCCTTTCTCCCAGCTGCGGGCCTCCAAAGAGGACTGCCAGAGGGAGAAGGAGGAGAAGGAGAAGCTGAAGAAGCTGCTGAAACAGCACAAACAGGTGCAGAAGGGGGGGGAAACCCTTCCTGGGTGGAGGGGCTGGGGTCTGTGGGGCCTCAGCCCCATATCTCATATCGGAGGGGAAGCTCTGAGCTGGGGCATTGGGGTGGTGGTGGGCTGCCCTCAGGGCTCTCCCCAGCATCTCCCCTGGCTCCTTGCAGGCTTCTGGAGAGAGGCTGCATGCTGAGCCGCTGCCAGGGCCACTGGGCCCTGCCTGCCCTGTGTACCAGTACCAGTACAGTCCCCCCATGGCTCACCCCATGTGCCACGGCTTTGATGAGTGGCAGCAGATCCGATACCCGCCAGCGATGCCGAGCGAGCACACGCCAGGACAAAACTTCCACCATTTTCCCCCGGTGAGTGTCTACCTGTGCCAGCACGAGGGTCCCACGCAAGCAGCTCCTCCAGGGCCACTGAGTCACCAAGCAGGGAGCTGAGCATGTGTCCTTTTGGCACGTGAATGCTCAGTCCTCTTCCTTCCCCTCCTCCTCCTCTCACCCCGGCAATCAAATATAGAGCACAGCCTCGTGATTCACATCCCTGGTAACGCGCCGTTTCTGTTCCATCTCTTCCCACAGCCCGAGTACCCTTGGCGCCCGCCCTGCGCCATGGCTCGCAGCCAGAACACCCAGGCCATGGCTGGGGTGAAACCAGTCCCCAAGGACTTGGGTAAGGCTCAGACCCTTGGAGAGGTGGGAAGAGCCCCATCCTTCACCCTGGGAGCCCCAGGTGCCACTTGGGTGAGGGACGGGGGTGGAATACTCTGCCAGGCAGTGGCCATTTCCCTTCAGACCCTGCCTCTGATCAGACAAGGGGATGATTCTGCTGGGGGGTCAGTCCCTGCTGCATCTTCCCCGTCATCCCCACAGACTCTGAAGCCAGGTGTGAACCCGAGCCCCAGCATCCCATGGGGTTGCGGCAATCGATGCTCAGGAGGAATGGCTGTCCCATGACTAACACCCCTCCCGTGGAGCTTGCCTGGGCACAAAGAGCCATGCTCACCCCATGCCACCCCTTTTGTGTCTCAGAACAGGGAGGTCCCAGATTGCCCTAACATCGAGGACCGGCTGCACTGTGGGACCGGCAGAAGAGGAGTAGGGTGTGTGTGTGTGCCCATGTGTATATATAGAGGAGATTCCTCCAGCTGCTTATCCCCGCTGCGTGGACACATGGTGGACGTGGCTGCAACCAGGGCCTGGAGCAGCTCGGCTGTGCCTCCCCTGGGGAAGGTGCGAAGGAGGGACCTGAGGTGCCATCACAGTGGTGGCCAGCATGGGGTCAACCCCCTGTGACCATCCCCTTCCCTGTGAGGCGTCAGGCTTGGTATCACTGTAGACCTAAGCCAGGTCTTCAGGGAGGAGGAGATAGCCCCGGTCCAAGGGCTTCACTGTGGGTCTCAGTGTGGTTCAGCCCTGGAGCAGCATGTGACGGGGGGGGACTCTCCCAGTCATGAGAGATCCCACGCTTGCAGGCGGGTGCCTGCCACAGCCACGGCTGAGGGTGGTTGGTGTCTTTGTATTTATTTAAGGACTGAAGTGTAACTGAGTCTCTCCGCTTCTTTTGGGAGGGATACAAGGGCTGCTGCTCCCCGTGTGCTTGACTGTAGTGAGGGGAATTCAACCCCCGCACAGGCACCCCAGGATCTACGGCCCCAAGTGCAGCCCCTCACTCTCCCTTTTTCTGTCCTCCTGCCTTTGTCAGGGCAGGGACACCCCTGCTCCCCCTCTGTCATTTCCTGCAGCAATGCCCTTGGGGCCAGGTGCTCAAATTTTGCTCCAAGAAAACAAGTCTCGAGGGGAGAGGGAGATAAAAAAAAAAAAAACCACCACGCAAAACACCTATTTCATGACAGCAGGGCAATGACACCCTGGCATGTTCCTTGCCAGGGCTGGTCCTTGGTCCCCCCTCCAAACCTTTTTTTTCCCCACTGTGCTCTGCACCAACCCCCCCTCCTCATCCTTTCCCCCAATGCATGTTTGAGTTTCTCCAGCTAGGAGCCATCCCTCTGCTCTGGTACCCCCAGGCTCACTGCTGTGCCCCCTATTCTCCCCCCAACCCCTGGCCAAGAAGCGAGGCTGTGCGTTTGCAGAGCCTTTATTTGGCCTTTCTATGGTGGGGGACGAGGGGCTGTGACTGCACCTGGCTGGGAGAGGAGCACGTCTCTGCCCCGGGACCACAGGCAGCTTGAATGCACTAAGAGCTGCTCCGTGCCCAGCAGGATCAGACCGGGCCCACCCCGTGCTGGGGGCTTTCGGGCCGAGCCTTCATGGAGACGGGGTCTTCTGCTCCAGGGGCGGCCGGCCCCTGCATCCCTCCACTGCCCGGCAAGGTGGGATGGTGGAGCGGGGAGCACAAGGGGGACAAGCTGGTGACCAAGAGGAGATGACACTGCTGGGAGTGGAGCTGGGACACAGGATTATTGGGAAACATTCCCCTCCCATCGCTGAGGTCTCTGCCACCAGGTGGCCCAGCACCCTGGCTGGTGGGTGTCAGAGAGCGGAGTGATGGAGGGCGTAGTGTGCCAGCTTGCTGCTGGGGAGCATCCCAGGAGGGGACGGGGACAGGGAGCAGCCCTGCAGCAGCTGGGGACATTGCAGGAAGAGGTGAGAAGCCACCCCCCAAGCTGGTGGCCCCAGCCTCTACTGGCCCTGTGGCTGCTGCTGCTGCTGCCTCATGTAGGCAATGATGTCGTTCTTCACGACAGCGATGTTGGCGCGGTGGTACCAGCGCATGACGGGCACGCCATCAGGACCCACCAGGAACTTCTCGAAGTTCCACTTGATGTCGTGGTTCCGAAGAGGCTCCCAGAAGAGGTTCTTGGGGTTCCCAAAATCCTCCGCCACCGGGGGACAGGAGTTCTGCAACAGGGGACCAGCGCATCGCTGCCTTGCCCCCCGCCCCCCTGTGCCAGAAAACAAGCTGGTTGCTGCCTCCCTCACCCCACCTTGGCGTGGCACCCACCTTCAGGAAAGTGAAGACCTTCTGCTCCTTGGCCCCATTCACATCCCCTTTCTGGAAGAGCTGAAAGTTGGGGACAAAGCCGCCACCTGGCCGGACATGCCTGCAAGAGGCAAGGGGGCAGGAGGTTGTGTAATGGGCAGTTCTCAGTGCTGCACCCCAAGTTCTGTGCTTTTGGGGGTCACAGCCAGCAGGAGCCTATGCACCCACTGCCTGGCTGGGGACCCCAGCCCAGCTTGGGGGGGCAGGGGCCCTGCGGCCCCCACCACAGTACTCACTTCAGTGCAGGGAGGATCTCCGAGTTCTGGCCGGGTTCCTGCTTCCCAAACTGGTTGGAAGGGAAGCCCAGGACGACGAGCCCATAGGGCCCCAGCTCATTCTGTAGTGCATTCAGTTCTGTGTGTGAGCAGAGCCAGGGTGGGTTACAGGCACTGGACTCACCCACACACCTGCACTGACCCCCTCGGAGCATCCCCAGCCGTGCCAAGTCCTGGCGAGCAGGCGTTACCCCTTCCCCTGACTCCCCTGGGCAGAATGGACCACGGGGACCTGCCGAGGGCTGTGTGTCTGGGTGATGCCACCTGCTCCTCAGCTGCCTGCCCTGTCCCCTGGGGTGCCCGTGCCCCATGGGACCCTTACCAAGGTACTGCAGGGTGAGGCCTCAGTATGTGGCCACGTTGACAAAGAGCACCATCTTCCCCGCGTAGTTCCTAAAGGGGATGTACTCGTCCCCATCGATGGTCAGAGCCCCGTAGTTGTAGATGGTGCCCTGCACCGAGTTGTAGCATTTCACCTGTGGGGTGAGGAGCATCCCATGGGACCAGGCTGGGGGCTGGTGGCCACCCACACCCCCCAGAGCAGCAGATCCATCCCTGGTGCTGGCTGACATGGTAGCTGCCAGCATTGTGTCTCCTGCCCTGAGTGCTGCTGGCAGCAGCCCGGCTCCACCATGCCAAGGTCATGGTGATGGGACAGGCTGGCTAGCATACGCACATGCGTGTGCACAAACGGCCAGCACATCTGGCTGCAGCTGGAGGGATGTTTACCCAGCCACGATGAGGCAAGAGACTGGAAAACAGCCGGAGCCGGAGCACAGGGGGAGACCAGCCCCAGCCCCTCTGGGCCCGGGGGTGGGCAGGGGCAGCCGAGGTGCCCGGGAGCAGCAGTGGGTGCTGTGCTGTGGCCAAGCTGAGCCCAAGCAAGGGAGGGATTGGGGCTGGATCAGACCTGTGCAGGGAAGGGCTGGGGTGGACCAGCCTCTGCTTGCAGCACTGCAGGGGTTAACGCAGGGGAGCCCATCTTCTGTCCCCATCAGGGGACCCAGGCTCACCCAAGTGCCACCGAGGAGCTATTTTGGGAGCTGGCAGGAGGTAAAGTCATACGGGCTCTGCCTGGGGAGTTTGTCCTCCATGGGGCCAGCTGGATCCTGGCAGCAGGACAGAGAGGGTGGCCAGGGGCTGGGGGTGACTGTCACCCTGCTCTCTGCTGGCCGAGGTGTGGGGACACAGCGGTCCCTATAGCCTCCAAACATGGGTGCACCCCCCTGGACACTGTGCATGGAACAAAAGCCTCATGTTCTGCCCCTATGGGGATCAATGCTGGGGGGACCAGGCTCTGTCCCACTCTGCCCCAACCCCAGGACAGCAATTCCCCCTTTGCAAGAACTAGCTCAGAAAAATACCCCACATGATCTAGCCACCGTGACTCGGGAGGGGGGGGTCACAGGGCCACCGTGCCCCACTCCTACCCCTGGGAGCTCTGCTGCAAGCCTTGGGGACAGGTGGGTCCCCAGGGTGCCACATCCCCCCAAGACCCACCCTGGTCCCATGGAGTCTCCCTCACCCCCTTACCTTCTCCCTCTCCTGGCTCTGTCCCGGCTGGACAAGCCCAGCCAAGAAAAGAGGCAAAATCCAGGCGCTGCAGGACCAGCCCCCCATGGCTGGGGTGGGTGTGGGGTGTGGGCACCCTCCTCACACCCCCAGGGGAGAGCAGTGGCAAGAGTGAAGAGGGGGGACACCTCTCCCTGTCGCCTTCTCCCACCTCTGAGCCCGACAGCGGAGAAATAGCTGCTGGGCTGACCGGAGGGGAGCCAATCGCCGGTGGAAGGACGGACCGACGGCGGCGTTAACCGTGTGGGCCCTGGGACGGACACGGCGCCAGCCATGAGGGGGGTTTGGGGAGGAAGGGGGGTGGCAGTGCCATGGTGGCACCAGGGATGTGGCATACCCACCAACACACGGGGCAGCCGCATGTGCCCAGGAGTTTATACAACACATTATATGAGTCAAGGACTTGGGGATTAAAAACCTGTAGGGTGGGAGAAGTGCCAGGCCAATGTCCCCACCCTGCGCAGGGCACCCGGCCGAGGTGACGTCCACCCCCGAGCGGGGTGCTGGGACCCGAGGAGCAGGGACCAAACCGCCCCAGCAGCATCCCCAGAGAGGCTGGGCTGGGGCTGGCATCCTCCCCTGCCATGGCAGAGAGGGAAGGGTTAATCCCGCTTCTCTCTTTTGCAGCCCTACAATTTAGGATGCCCCTAGAAGCAGCCCTGCAGCAGGGTCCCTCTGGGGGCTGCTCTGCTGGGGCTGGGGGACCGTAGCCCCATGGGGACCCCACTGTGGCCGAGGGCATGGCATGGCTATCCCTTAGCCCTTGGTGTCCCCAGGGGCAGGAGTTTCCAGCGGCCTGTTCGCATACCCAGGGAATGCAAACATTTACCCTGGGCTGGCTCCAAGGGAAATATCCATGGTGAGGTGTAAATTCTCTGAAATCCTGAAAAAAAAGAAATTATTTGAAGGCAGGATTAACCAGCTGGAGGGGAACTGTGGAGGGGCTGTGGTTTGGGCTGGCAGCTGGCCTGGGACAGAGGGCAGGATGGGGTGGCAGTGGGTGAGCCCTGGGGGGGACCATGGCTGTCAGCACGAGGTTTGGCTTTACTAGAAAGCAGGGCCAGCCCTGCCAGGGCAGTGTCACTGAGCCAACTGCCGGAGATGCCACTAGGGAAGGAGAGCGGGGCCGTGGGCTTGCAGGAGGCCGGGAACAATCTACCATCCCGTGTCCTTTGCTGGCAGGAATGCTGTGTCCTGGGAAAGGCTGATGTTGTCAGGCTCTGAGGGCAGCCCTGGCTGGTGAGGGAAGGCTGGGGGTCAGGTGTGTCCCCCAGGAACCTGGGGAACCCAAGGAGCAGGGGAGCTGTGGGTCCCGCTGTCATAGGCAGCGTTTCCCAAAGCTTTAAACCTACACTACAGCTGGAGAAGTGCCTTAGCCCTGACCTCGGTCCTCAAGCTGTGTGGGGTGCTCCCCCAGGTCCAGGCAAACCCCTGAGATGCTCAGCTGCTGCCTGGAGACTGCCCAGAGCCCAACACGACACCCCAGCGGCTGGGCTGGCCCCAACACTGCCCAGGCTCTGGGGAGATTTGGGGCCATGGGGCTGCAGCTCCGGGTCAACATGCTGCTTGCGCCTGGCTGCATCCTGCAGCCGACAGGAACTGGTGCGTTCCCGGCACAGTGCCACACTCCCTGGCATGGTGCTGTGCTCCTCAGCCAGCTGATGCTGCTGACCTTGGCCAGGGCTTGAGCCACCTTGCAGGGCAGAGCTGGGGAGCTGCTTGGGGCTGTGCTCCCTGCCCTGCTAGTTCCCACCATAGGAACAGCCACTGACTTCTAATGATATCCCCTAATTGCCTGTGTAGGGCTTTGGTGGCTTTCCCATGGTTAACAGGGACTTGGGGGCTGGGAGAAGCGGTATGGCAGGCACAGTGGTGGCACAGTGTGGTTGTGTCCCTTCCACGTGTCCCTGATCCCCACGACGCACACGGAAAGGCCGAGCCACTCCTGAAGTTTGTTTACCTAAAACCAAAGTAAAAATAAGGGGCCTGTTTCTTCAAGGCCCCTCTCCTTGGGTCCTGGTGCCAAACTGGCCCTGGTTGAGGTGGCAGATGAAGAAGGATTTAATGAGCGACAGTTGATTGACCCAATCTCTGCCACTGAGCTCCCATGGGACCCTGGGCATGTCACCCAGTGTCCCCACTGTGCTGTGCCGTGCCATGCTGGAGGCAGCATGGGAGAGTTAAGGGTGCTGGGGGCTCCAGCAAGACAGTTGGAGGGCAGCATGCTGCTCCACGCTCTGGATTGGGCTCCCCCACCCCAAATGGCAGGCACACTGAGCGGACTGACCCTCATATGACCCTCCTTCCCCGGTTGTTTTTCCACCAGATCTGGGCTGGAGCCAGCCTCCGCCTGCTGCAGATGTTTGGCAGGAGTCCGAGGTGGGGAGGCCAGGCGCTTCCAGCCCCCTGGCCACCGTGCTGCTGCTGCCACCAGCCTCCCTAGCTGTCCCCAAGCCACGGGCTGGGGGCTGCAGAGACCTTGCACCAGGCTGTAGGGCCATGATGAGCACAGGGAACGTGAAAACCAGTGGTGAGGACCATGTCCTGCTGCTGGCTGGGCTTGTCCCAGAGCCGAGCAAGAAGCTTCTTCCACGCAGAGCACCGGGGCTGGTGCCAGCAGCGTGTCGGGGACGGCAGCGAGGGGCTGGGGCAGTGGCAGGCAGCGTTGCCCTGGCTGGCAGCGGTGCCGCTTTCCCTCTGGCAGCCTGGTGCGGCATCAGTCCCGGGGCAACCTCTGAACTTTTGTTCTGGGTGTGCAACGGGAGGAGAAAGCAAAACAAGCTCCGCCGGGCGAGAGGCCCCAGCTCCCTGGCGCCTGGCTCCCCCCATGCCGCCGCCTCCGCAGCTCCCCAGCGCTCGCCACCCAAGCCCCTGTGTTCCTGCAGGCGCTGTCCTGGTTTGACAGACACCTCCCCTCTCGGGACAGTGCCCAGCACCCCTTGGAGCGGGGATGGCCCCTCCCCGAGTGCCCCTGCACCCCCGGGCTATGGCTGCGGGTGCTGCCCCCTCCCCATCCCTTCCTCTCCCAGTCAGAGATTTGCCCCCTGCAGAAATGCCCCTGGCCCATTGCCCCCCATCCAAAGGGGACAGGGGCACACTGCTGCTGCCGAGCACGGGAAGGCAGGTGGGTGGCTGCTGGGTGCTGCTGCTCTCCCCTCTGGCACAAGGAGCCCCGCCGAGTGCTCTGACCCCACAGGGATTTGCTCATCCCTGGGTCTGGGGAAGGACAAGCCCGTAGTGTTCACGATGTGCTCCTGGGGACTCCACCACAGCCGGGAGTGCAGAGGGTGGCTTGGGATCCCGTAAGCCTCCCTTTGGGGCCACAGGGCTCATGTCTGGGTCCAGTATCAGCAATTGCTCCAGGTGACACTTCCCCCCACAGCGCCCAAGATGTTCAGGGTCAGCTCTTACTGCTGGGGCTCCCCACAACCTTCTTTATGAGCCACTGCCAGCATCCTGTATCACCCCCTCCCCACTGGGGCTGCCAGCACCCACCCCCCCAGCAGCAGCCCCCCGGGCTGGCAGCCACTCCTGCCACGTTCCAGCTCCCACCAGCACTGGCAGGGAAGGATCCCGGCAGATGCTGAATCACCCTGGCACCCACATCGTGCCTGCCTGTTGCAGCGTCACCGCTGCTTGACCCGCTCCCTAACGGGCAGGAAAAGGCATTTTTCCTCAGCAAAACACTGTGCAAATGCTGGCTCCAAGCTCCAGCACTGTTCAGGCACTGAAGCCAGGGCTGTGAGGGGATTTGCTTGTCTTGCTCAGTCCCGGAGGAGGAATTTCCAACTCGACACCGCACATCTGTCAAGATACAGCCGTTCCATTTTCATGCTTTAAAAATGTCCTGGCTTCACCCTGCTCTCCCCCCACTGCCATTTTACCCTGTGCAGTTTGTTGTTGTCATGTGCAAACCCGTCTTTCCAAGGCTTTGCAATGCCTTTCCTGGAAATGTTTGCCATGGGCTTGAAACTTCCCAGAAAACTTCTACCATGAAAAGAAACCTCTTGTACCCCCTGGCTGCTCATGGACAGGGCACAGGGAGGTGAGAACAGCCACCGGCCGTGGCTGTAGGGACGGCGGGGCTTTGCGTGCTCTTCCTCGGATGTTTTGCTCCAAACCAGGCTCTCTCCTCAAACCACTCCAATATTTGTGGCTTCTTCCCTACTCCTCTCATAGCAAAGCCACTCAGCTTCGGTTCCTGGTGCCAGATTCTGATGGCGGTCCTGATACTTGTCAGTGACCCCAGCGAAGGGACGCCGGGGTGGAGCATGGTGGGAGGCAGAGCCAGGGCTGCTCCCACGCAGCACAGCCCTAATCTCCTCCAGCTGCCGCTGCTGTGCCGTGCCAGCGAGTGAAGGGAAACAACAGGAAAATAAGTGGTTATTTGCCTCAAATTCTGCAACTCAAGAGGGGATAGAGAGACGACAGCTCGAAACAAGAAATTTATTTCTGGACTGGCCAAGGAATACATATCCACCCCCTCCCTGACTGCAGCTCCAGCGCAGGCATTTCCGCTCCCTAGGGGCTGGGTCCTTGTGCTGGCCTCCCTCCCTGGGGAGGAATGCATTCACCCAAGGTCCTGCTTCCCTGGGAATCACCTGCCCCTCCAGCTCCAACGCCAAAAGCAAACCTGATGCTGGCTGCTGAGGATCAAGCTGCACAGGGATGGGATGTGAGGTTTCCAACACCATGGGGCTGCTCTTTCCAGCAGGGAAAATGGGATTTAAACAATTCCCACCAGCATCACCGTAGCATTTCCCCACATCCCAGCCTGATTCATCTCATCATTCGTGACCTTTCCCGCTGTGAGTCACCGGGATGCCGGTTCAGCCCCAGGACTTCTGCCACACGCCAGAGCCCGGCACGAGGCTGGCGCAGGAGAGCGATGCCGGATGCCTGAGCGAGAGAAGAGCAGCCGTTGCTGCTGTCAGAAAGTCCCTCTCACTGCCTGATGGATGCTGCCACTCTCACAGCCAGATCCGGGTTTGCAGCCCAGGAGCGTGGGGCCGGGCTGGCACTGTGTCCCTCCTGTGGGGCTGTGGCCAGCGGGCTCAACAGCCGGGCAAGAACCCTGGGGTCCTTGAGCCAAGGCGGTGCAGGGGGTCAGTGCAGGGAGGGTTTCTGGAGAGGCTGCGAAGTACCTCAGGTACTGCACATGGCCCCCCAGACACCATCTGTAGCCTGGACAGAGCTACACAACACGCTCATGTGTAGAATAAATTCAATTTATTTTGTAGCAAGAGGCAATGTGCGAACTTATATGGTCTCTTGCCACTGCCTGGGCATGAACCCCTCTGCTCCTCCCACTTTGCCTGCCCAGGCGAGGGGCACACAGACCCCCACAGTGGAGCCAGCGTGCTGAGTGAGTGATGGGAGCTCTTGCCATCAGCAGGAGCACTGAGCACAGCCAGTGTGCGGGCAGGAGCTGCCCATGTTCCTCTGCCTCGCAAGACCCAAAGGAACCGAGCAGCCCATAGGGGTTTTCCTGCAATTTCGGCAGATATCTGACAGAGGAGGAGCTGGTGCCAGCTGCACGCCTGCTGTGCAGCCAGGACGGGCTCTGGCACCACTGTTTTTAGCTGAGTCTCTGAATGCACGACCAGAAGCCACACCCATCTTGCTTTGGCCCTTCTTTCCCAACCACCCCAACAGCTGGAACTCCAAAGAAGAATAACTTTGCAGAGCGTCTCCACTCCTTGCTGTTTGCCTGGGAGGAGATGGGGTTGCCAGCGAAGGAGAAACCCACCTGCCTGCTTCATGGCAGTGACTTGTTTCTAGCTCAACACATCCGCAAAGTCACACATCTCCCTGCTGGTGCCGAGGCTGCCATCTCCCCGACAGTCCCCGTGAGCTTGGTAAGTAAACAGGAGGCAACGGGTTCATCTGGTGAGAGCCAGGCACATGGGCAGGTGTCTGGGTGCTGGTCCACCCTGACTCCTGCCCATCTCTCCCCAGCTCTTGAGGTGCACCATTGGGCTCTGTGGGGTCCCTGGCCCGCAAGCCGGTTGTCCCTCATCATCTCCGCCATAGCCTCACACGATGCCATTGCGCGTGGGGTGAGTCCGTACCCGGTAGATAATGACGGCTGTGGCCGGACAGAGCACCAGGGCCGTCATGATGAGGATAGTGGCCAGGATGATCAAGACAATGACCCAGATGTCCAGGATGTGCTTGGGGAGGGCAGCAGGACCTGCAGGATCAGGGAGGTCCATCCTGCAAAAAAAGAGGCAGAGGGATGATGGGGGAGCCCTCTCCATCCCTCCCGTAGCCATAGGGGCTGGAGAGCCAGAAAACCCCCTATCACGCTGAGCACCCCGCTGCTGTCCCCAGCGAAAACCCCGCAGCCACCTCCAGCCTTGGCCTTGGACTCTTGGAGAACAAAGGGCTTTAGTAATAGCTTCCTCCAGAAGCCCCGGGATTTATATTGCGTTTTGATGCAGCTGGATAAAAGCCCAGGAAAAAACTTCTCTGTTAATTGCTACCGCTGTTGAAGGAGCTGCTAAAGCAAAGCCACAGTCGGGCATCCTGCTGGTCACTCACGAGTGGGTCACCAAGTGAGGGAATGACGGGACCAGGGCAGCCAGAGCCCCTCTGGCTTTGGGGGAACCTCACACCTCCCCCACGCGTGGGGTGTCTCCTGCTGAGTCACGGAGTTCATCCCTTAATTAGCAGCAGGGCTCAGGGCTGAGGCGACCACCCCGCCCGGGGGTCCCGCAGCTGCCGTCCGTCCAGCCGGGCTCCGGGGGACACGACTGAGAGCACCGGGCTGCGCCTCCCGGCCCGTCCCGCCCGCAGCCGCCCCGGCCTCCGGCAGCCCCCGGGGGGAAGACGAGCCCCCTCCGCGGGGCAGAGGCGGCAGCAGCGGTTCCCCCCCGCCCGCACCCCCGTACCTGCAGCGCTGCCCGGCTCCGGCGAGATGCGGCGGCAGCGGCGGGAGCCCCACCGGGGGAGGGACCCTCCGCCCGCCCCGCCCGGCCCGAGCGGGAGAGGAGGGGATGGGGAAGCGAGGGAGGGAGGGAGGAGGAGGAGGAGGAGGAGGAGGAGGAGGGAGGGCAGGAGTGTTTTTTCTGCACACACACACTCCAGCTCATCCGCCCCAGGACGGGGTCCCACTGGGTGAGATCGTCTGGAACCAAACCTGAAGGTCTCGGGTGCCAGGGAGGTGCCGTGGGGACATTTCACAGCCCCCCGCTCCCCTCCTGCCTTGCCAACAGCAGGGCTCATACGCACTTGCCGTCGAGGCCAGGGGCGGGATGGAGAAACAAAACCTCCATAAACCCCTGCAGTGAGGTGCCAGCCAGCTCCCCAGGGCTTCGGGACAGGGGTGATTTACGAGACACAGCACAGAGCATCTCCGGGGAGGCGGCAGACCTCAGCCCACCGGCTGGGAATGATGGTTCCGCTGCCCAGTGGAATATTCCAGCCCATCGCTGATGCTGAACGGCAAAGCCAGCAGCAGCTGCGGGATATAAGCAGGGGCTTTTTGCCCTATTCTGTGTGCCTACCTTTAGGTAGAACACCCGATCTTGCAAAATCGTTAATAAAATTTGCTTTGCTGAGAGATCCTGCCTGGGCCTATTGTATTTGCAAGATGATCGTTTCCTACAGCTTGTTGTGGCGGTTTGTCCGGATCCCACCTCAGTGACCGTGAGACTGAAGCGAAACCAGTTTTGGGGTATGAAGTCTGGCACCTTGTGGATTCAGAGGGGAACGTGGGCAGCAAAGCGTGAACAAAGCCTCAGGGAAAAGACACAGGAGAGCGCGTTACGAACAGCTCTGGGGTGCGTGGCGCAGCCGGGCTGGCGGCCCTGGCCCCGCTCCCCCGCGGCCACGGTGTGAGTGTCCAGCCCAGGCAACACGCGGCTGAGCCAGGGCCCCGCTGCGGGCAGGGCCGGGCCCGGCTCCTCTTCCTCCCCGCCGCGGGCGACGCGTGGCCTTGCAGCCGTCCCGGGGGAGCCCCGCAGGGCGGGCGGAGCAGCGGCCTCCAGCAGCGCCGGCACCGACCGCCGCCCGGGCCTCAGGCGGCCATGACACGCGGCACGCGGGCAGGGCACGCGGCAGCCACCGCCCCTTCCGGCAGGGGTCACGTGGGCGGGGCGGCGCGGTGACGTCTGACGGCGGCGGCGCCGTGGAGGCCGCCTCTCTGCCAAGATGGCGTCGCTGCTGCAGTCGGAGCGGGTGCTGTACCTCGTGCGCGGCGAGAAGGAGATGCGGGCGCCGCTGTCGCAGCTGTACTTCTGCCGGTACTGCAGCGAGCTCCGCTCCCTGGAGTGCGTCTCGCACGAGGTAACGGCGGCCTGGCCCGGCCGCGCCCGCAGCCCGGGTGGGACGGGGCGGGACGTTGCCCTCTCTGTGCGTATCGATTGGGCGGCTCTCCTGCCGCTCACTCGCGTTCTGCCTTGGCATTGGTTGGTGGCGCGGCTAAGGGGTGGGCACAGTGCTGTTTCCATGGGGCGGCCTGATTCGCAGCGGATGAGGGGAGGGGCGGTGCCTTGCGTTGGATTGGCTCTGCGCCCTTGTCCGTCGGCGGTTTTCAGGCTGTGATTGGCTGAGGCGCGCATATGAGGGGTGGAGGCTGCGGTGAGGGGCCCGACTGGGTGGGAGCGGCCCTTCCCCGGGGCCCGCTGGGTGCAGCGAGGACCCACCCAACGGAGCCCGGCCGGGGGAACAAGGACTCCGTCCCATGCGCACACCCCCACGGGCCCGTCCGGGAGGTCAGGGACACCCACTGCCCCACATCCCTCCATGGGGCCAAGGCCGAGCAGGGCCGGGAGCTCCCGCCCCGCTCCGGGGCTCAGGCCGGTGCTGTCTCACAGGGGCACAGCTGCTCTCTGTGCTGTGGAGGGTTTGCTCTCTGTGCAGGAATGGCTGGAGCCCTAAGCTGTAGGTTGTCAGGCCGGGGTGATGATCTGCAGGGCCCTGCCCGGAGCGCTGCTCTTGTGCCGAGCCTGGATCCCGGGCCTGCACCTGTTACTGCACTTGCCATAATAAAATTGCTAAAATTGATTTTGTAGGAGTCTGGGTGAATTAAGAAATGACAGTAGATCAGAAAAGCCTTAAAAGGATGACTGTGCAACCCAGATCTCAGAAGAGGGATCTGTTCAGAAATATCAAAGCCTCTGAAGAGTAGAAAACAGATTTGTCATGAGGCTGCATCCGTCATTGTCTCTGCAGTGTGACGAGTGCAGTCATCATGCATTTCCATCTTTAAGTTTGTTTTTCTCTTCAATAATGGGTCCTCCTTCTCTCTGCTGTCATTTTGATTAGCAAAATTGGTTTGTGACAGCAGACAGAGACAAAGCATTTTCTGAAATGCGTGAATTTCTGACCAGTGTAAGTATAAGGGCAGAATAAGGTTAGATATAAGAATGGCATGTTAAAACATGCTGTTAAAGCTGAAAAACGAAATTCTGGTAATCTCAAAAGGTGACTACCCAGTTGTCCTTTTCCCATTTACTAAGCAGAGTAGTTTAGTCTATCCTGACTTAAGAAACCTTCTGACTTACATTATTGAATATCAGAATTTGGCTGAGATGGGCTAAGATTTCAGATATCAAAAAAGCCTGAATTCTTCACTGACTTCACCTGTCCGTTGCCAGACGCAAAGCCCTGTTAAGTCGTGCAGCAGAGCTCCAGGCTGCTGCCAGCGTGTTGTCTAGACAAATGCGTGCCAGGAAGTGTGATGTGACCGTCTCGTTCATCAGGTGGACTCTCACTACTGCCCCAGCTGCCTGGAAAACATGCCTTCAGCTGAAGCCAAGCTGAAAAAGAATAGGTAAAGTCACTTTGGCTTTTTTTTTTTTTCCCTGTCAGGATTCCCTATTTTAAGCAGCTCCTTCGTTAATCAACAGCTCACTGGATCTGAAACAATCTTCAAAAGAATACACTGCCTCTTGTTACCTTTTAGTCAGTTTTGGGGAATAAGTGTCTTTTCATGATGTATGATGTGCTCTTCACATTCTAGTTTTTTTTTAAGACCCGCTTTCATAATACAAAAGATTTTCTAGTATTGCCCAGTATTTCTTCCTGTTGCCATTCTTATGTTGACTCTGCATCCCTCCTATTTCTGTTGGTGGCTCTGTTGCCCTTTTTCCCAAATGCTGTTGCAAAGAGTGACAAGGTCTGTTGGTTTAATCTTGATGTGCTTGTTGAGAGCATTTTCCTTGGCCTGGGATCCTTGTCAGAGTGCTGTCTTATAGACCTTCTTTTCTACAGGTGTGCTAATTGCTTTGACTGCCCCTGCTGCATGCACACCCTTTCCACCCGGGCCACCAGCATTCCTGCTCCGCTCCCCGATGACCCGGCCAAGACTACCATGAAGAAAGCATATTACTTGGCCTGTGGATTTTGCCGCTGGACTTCCCGGGATGTGGGCATGGCAGACAAGTCTGTTGGTAAGTGACAGTCAAAGGCAGAAAACTGAGTAACAGCAGGAGCCCAGTATGTATTTTGAAAGTAACAGATAATCAGATTAGTTTCTGGCCGTACAATATGTATAATATCTGTCCAGGTTTTGAGTCACAGTTTGAAATTCACAGGAAAGCGGTTTGTTGCTGAAGTCTCATCTGAATATCTGAGATGAGTTAGTGGAACATGTCACCCACGTCCATGCTTGTGTTACCTGACTAATGAGAAAGCTGTCAAAGGAGGGGCTTTTTGAGTTGGTGTGCCCTGCCCATGGTTGAGATTTTGTTTGTGTACCTTCAGAGGCTTTGAAGCTGCTCAGTCTGACAGTGTGAACATCTGATTTATTTTCTGTCACTTATGTTCACTTAGGCTTATTCCAGGGTTGCTACTCAGTGTTTGTAATTTGTTTTTCTCTTCACAACAGCACTGGAACAAAGCTTTCATCTGTTTCTTGGTGCATAAGTTACGCAGAAAGTATCTGTCAGGCTCCAGAAATGGGGCTGAATAGACCAAGCAACACTTCCAGTGTTGATGTGACTGAAGAGTGGGAGCTGAAGACTCAGGGCTGTGGGCAGCCAGTAGTAAGAGTGTTCTTGTAAAATCATGTACCTGCTGCTAAAGTGACTCCTAGGTGCCCTCCTGAGTATCTCTCAAGCAGCAATTCTCTAAAAACACAGTACAAAAGCTGGTGAAGTGCCTTCAGCCCAAACCTGCCTTTGAAAAGCTTTCAGAGGGGTATATTTGTACAGGCACAAACTTAAATAATTGCAAAGGTAAGTGTAGTGAAAATAGGGAATATTATATTCCATGAGTAAAACTGAGATAGTTGGCTGTTAGATGTGATTTCTGTGTGGAGTCTGGAAGTCTTCTCCTGAAGACTTTGTTTTTTCTCTTTGTTGTGCAGCTAGTGGTGGCTGGCAGGAGCCGGAGAATCCTCACACACAGAGGGTGAGTGAAGGGGAAGATCATGCTTAAGCTGAGACACATCAGCTAGAAAAAGCTGTTAGAAGTGCTGGGCCCTCTCAGTCACTTTTTCTACATCTATATAATCCTTCAGATACCAGTTCCAGCTCCTAATCTCCACCTTGACTGAATGCAATGGAAGGAAGGCCTCTTAAAGGCTCTCCCGTGGATGTTGCAGTATAAAATCTTCTTTTCTGAAGAAGCACATTTGCAAACATCTTATGTAATAGTGCTGTTAAAACGACACTGATGAATATGCTGTGTATATATATGAACAAAAGCTGTTTTCCGACCAAGAGTGTATCTACGATCTGGAAAACAGAACTTCACCTTCCCTTCCCTGTCACCAGTTAGGGCACTGCAGTAAATGTGATCAGCTTCGGTGTGGGGGGGAAAGATGCTGTTTGCTCCACTAGTCCAAATTGCTTGGGTTTGGCCACGTGACATGACTGTCCTGTCGTGGCAAATGCATGTACAAAGTCTCAGTTATCCAGCTGCAAAGTGAGAACTGGACACGGCTCTTTGACAGACGTTGTTCCCAAAGGAGGGTCAGTTTGTCATCTGCAGTATGGGTTAAGACACACAGACTTGTTTAATGTGTATCTTTCAAAATACAGCTGGTACTAGGAACAGAGTGAAACAAGTAGCAGGAACCTCAGCTTATTCACAACAAAATACTGCAGCTGCTCTGGCTCTTGTTCCCTGCTCACTGGGTGTCTGTTCCTTTTCACCCCTCCAGATTAACAAATTGGTTGAGTATTACCAGCAGTTGGCTCAGAAAGAGAAGATTGAGCGAGACCGGAAGAAGCTGGTGCGACGCCGAAACTACATGCCCCTGGCCTTTTCGGTGAGTTGGGAGTTCTGTGCTCTCGAACCAGGAGAAGGGACACACAACAGCCTCAACCTGAAAGATCAGATAGTTTTGGTAGCACAATAGGGCTGCTCAGTCTTTTTTTATTGAGAACAACGTGAAGAAAATGTGCTAGGGCGCATGGGTTTCTTTAGGGACAAGTAGTTTTACACCCATTTTTGTGTATTGTATTGCGCCTCTCTCTAATAGTTCTCTCTGGTAGTAGCAAAAGAGTTTTGCCATGCAAAGAAATATGTTACCCCGCAGTGACATGCAGTGCAGCTGCAGTCACGATACTGCTGGTAGCTCTTTCTCAGGGCAGTTATGTACCAGTAACAGTTAAATCAGGATTTTGTGGCACTTTTCTGCATGAAGTCTCAACTGAAATTAACCTTAAGACTTGATTGTGGCCTGATTGACTTGTTTATTGTAACTGGCAGGTAAATGCTTATGTTGTTTAGCTGGGTGACTCTGCATATGCTCGCTACTTCTCAATTAACTGTGCTTGCTCTGTGCCCTTGCTTGTGTCTTATGGCTGCATTTTTTGTCTCCGTTGCTACCTGCTGCTATTTTGGGGGCTCTCCACAGCAACACACTATACACGTAGTGGTAAGTCTTTTCACAGTTTCTGCTGGTGTTAAAGCTCTCATGGTACCAACTGAAGGGCAGTAACAGATCCTACTCTTCACCTTGCCTCAGGGCCTCTAACTCAGATGTATATGAAGGCTAACTAGTTAGAGGGTAACATCTGTTCCAAAAAAACATTTTTTTATTAGTTTACAAATAAAGCAGTGTCTTTGGGTAAGTAACATACACTTGAAAAGCAGTCCTTCACAAAGCTTGGCTGAGATGCAGCTCTCTGCCTGCCTGAGACAAATGGCACAGACGTCAGTCATCCTGTCTGTGAAAAATCGCCAGGGTAGGCTGATGCTCACATTTCTCGTTTCATCAGAATTCAGGTTTTCAGTCCTGCCCAGAAGGAAGATTCCTAGCTGCAATTCAGCTGTAGAAAGCTGAGGAGTAGCTCAGCTATGCCTGCCAATTGGTGGTGCCTGGCGAGAGAGACCTGCAGGTAACAAGGCTTGTAGGAGGGTGAACCTTTCAGCTGTTTCTGGTAGTGCTGCAGAGCATTTCAGATGGATGCGTACCCACATTCACCCAGTTCTTTTGGCAGTTGAGCTCTCATTTTGCACTATTTGACATGCAATTGCTCTGAAGAGAAGATCAAAGGAAAATATGTCAGTAGTGCAGGCTGGTGATTCGAGGAAAGAGCAAAAGCTTTAGAAGCAGTAGCCACATCTGTCTCCCCCCATCTGCAGTGCAGCGATAGTTGTTTTCTCCTTACTAACAGTTTGAGCAGAAAAAAACAGCCTCTTGGGAAGCATTGAATACTTTTCCCTTTTTGCTTTCCTTTGCTTGTCTCCTTATGCTTGTCACGCAGCTCAAAGGGTGAGTTTGCTGTAGAGCTTTTTGTCCCAGCAGGAAGCAGACCTGAAGGTGACAGTTCCTTTTTTCCCTCATAGGATAAGTATGGCTTGGGAACCAGGCTTCAGCGCCAGCGGCCCGGAGCACCGATCAGTGCCCTCGCTGGACTCTCGTGAGTCTCGGAGTCGGGGTTGTCTTTGTGGGAAGGGCAGGAGGTGTAGGCAAGAGAGCAATAAAGCAACTTCAGAAAGATGACGAACATATTAGCAAATAGCAGTGAAAGGAGCTTTCTTTCTAGCGTTAGAGAGATGTCAAATCCTCAGGCATCTCTGTGCAGCAGTTCCAGATGTTTTCCTTTCTCCTCATAGAAACAAGTGACTACTCACATCTTCGTGTAGTTACTATTGTCTTGCAATCTCAGTTCTCGCTGCCTTCTGTGTTACAATGCAGTTATTGCTGTTGCTGTCTGTCAGAGCACACGTGCTATATTTTATGACTGAGTTGTCCCTTGCTTTGCTTCAGCCTGAAAGAAGGAGAGGACCAAAAGGAGATCAAAATTGAGCCAGCTGATGCAGTGGAAGAAGTGGAACCTCTTCCTGAGGATTACTACACAAGACCAATCAATCTGACAGAAGGTAACGCCTTAATATTCTGTCACTTTTTGCCCTTACATTTCATAACATGGGCAGTGCCTGGAAACTTGTCAGTGGGGTTCCTAATGGCCTGAGGTTTTAGTAATTTTTATGCTGGGATTAGAATAGTGGGAAATGTGTGACTTTTGAAATGGTAACTCAGCTTCATGTTGTACATCGAAAGTTTAGAGCCACATACGTCAGGGCTCTTAATGGTTGTTTAATTTTCTTGCCGACTTTAATTTCTCTGCATGCGAAGTGTCAACTTTTGAATGGAAAAAAGAGCTGACATCCTTTTTCAAATGACATTAGGAAATAAGGAAGTAGCTGAGCTACTGGGGAGTTGGAACCAAAACTGACCTGTTCAGTAACAATTGCCTGTTACTTTGACATCAGCTTGGAACAACTTGCTTACACTTGCCAGTTATTTAGCTGGCTTGTGATTTAATCAGCAAATATTGTAAACTGGCCAATGAAACTTGGGAGCAAATGGGATAAACCAGCAGGTACGGGAAGCGATGTGGACTTGTAGCTGAGGTGGCTCTAAGCAGGACAGATGTTCTCAATAGTCCTGCAGGTCTACAAAGTCTGCCAAATTAATTAATTCATGAAAGGTTTATGGAAAGGGGTCTCCTTTTCTCATGAGACTGTCAGCATTGTGAGAGCCTGATGCTGGTAAAGAAGACAACTTTCCTGGTTCCCCGCAGTGAGAGAAAGGCTGCCAGGTGGCTCACTGCCTGTTAGAGACTAGGAACAGTGAGGAGCCTGTTTTTTCGGACAAACCCCTGGGAAGTTGGCTGCTGGAGTTCCTTGCCTCGGGAACCATGTAGTCACTAATTCTATGTGTGAGTCTGAGTTATGAAAACTCCATGCTGAAAAGCTGTATATTGTATTTGTTCAGGACCCAGCTGTGAGGGTTACAAAGCTGTGAAAACTCATTTTCCCTTGGTGGAGAAAGAATTTATTTTCTAGGTGATTACAAAATTCAGTTTCCACTCCTGCTGAGCTTTGAATAGGAATCAGCGTCCCTTGTTTTTCCTGGGCTGGCACTGATGTTGCTCTAGTGTTACCGTGCCCAGACAGGGTAGCCGTTTATACAACTCTTACCTTCTGTTCATTGACTGCTGGAAACACTGATACTTGCCAGTGGCTTCTGGATCGTTGGGTGCAGGTGAAATTAAATTTCTTAGAGATTGTAGTGTGTCTGTATATAGTGCGTGACATACTTGCTCTTAGGCCAGTGCATATGTACGATCTAGCTCGAGCTTCAGTGCCTGTGTGAGACACTAATCTGCTCTTGATTTCTGTCGTGCACCCAGTGACGACTCTGCGTCAGCGCCTGCTGCAGCCTGACTTCCAGCCCATCTGCGCTTCCCAGCTCTATCCACGTCATAAGCATCTCCTGATCAAACGTTCGCTGCGCTGTCGGGTAGGTAATTAAATACAAAAAAAAAGCACTTTTTCTAAGCTCGCAGAACTTGGATTGTGGGAAATGGGTTGCGTATTTTTTTTTTTTAAAGAAACTGCTCAGATGCTTCTGCTTGTTGAAAGTTCTCAGCCAAATTACTGGTAACGGCACTAGGAGACGAGGAAGCCTGTCGCGTCTCTAATGTGATGAAGATTGTGAAAGGGGGACAACATTGTCAAATATACTTAAAGATAGAAAGGTGGGGTTGCTAAGGGTCTGTGTGCTCTGCCTAGACAAGGAATCATAGAAGGCTGCCAGTACAGTTAGAATTTTAAAATTTCTGCTATTACAAAAGACAAAAATCAAGTCAGCAAACAAAATATTAGTGAGAGACAGTGCAGAATCCTGAAGATGTCCTTAAGAGTGAAGGCAGAAAGAGGATATTTCAGATAAGAAAAGCAGAGAGCTGGAAAGTGAAGACTGTCAAGAATTAAATCCAAGTTCTGCTTACTACATGGTCTTTAAAAAGCTGCTTTGTTTCTCAGTGAAACTGGGATGTTTGTCTAGTTCCCAGAGAAACAGAGCAATGTTATGGTAAGTATTTAAGATACAGAATGCTTTACAAATGCAGAATATTTTCTCAGAAACAAGTAAGGTCAGGCTCAGCCTGTATTTGAAGAGTAGCCTATGAGGAGATCAGTCTTGAATTCCAGCTGTTTGGTTTTTTTAGTGGATTCTGGAGTGTAAGTCAAAGGACTTGCAGGTGTTTGTGCTGCCTTCCTGCTGCAGTCAGTGGGTGTCACAAGTGTTTTTAAGCCAGGTTCTCAGTCTCATATTTCTGAGATTGCACTGATAGTGCTGGATATCATGTTTTCAGAGTATCAACAACTTGACACAGCGATGGCTACACACACCCCATGGTAGTTTTTATGTATGCTGTACTAGAAGCCAGTGGCGTGGTTAGTAATAGTGGTGCTTGCAGCGCTGATCCGTTGGTGTGTGACTGGATGCTGTCTTTGGGTGCAGACTAAGATGTCTTTGTCCCTAGAGATGTGAACATAACCTGAGCAAACCAGAGTTCAACCCAACATCTATCAAATTCAAGATCCAGCTGGTTGCTGTGTAAGTAAGATACAGGGATTGGGGAGAACAACCATCTATCCATGCTTGGTTAATGCTTTCTATTTTGATTTCTTTTGTACTCTTGATTTGACCTCTTGTGTGATTGTGTCATCTCTTAGGATGGTGTAATCACCTCTTTATATTTAGCTCACTTGTAATAGGTTTGCTTTGTGATCTGGTAAAAAGTTTGCTGAAGATTTCAGCAGTTTGAAAAAGGCACTACATGCTGTTCCAGCCCCACACAGGAGTAAGAGTTTGCAGAATTAGGCCTATATAACAAAAGGGCAATTAATTTTTGTTTAATGTAAGCTAAGCGCTAATAGCTTTGAACAAGTTTCACTGAATGCCTGTGAATACATCCCTCTACTTCAAGAGATAGATTGTAGACAGCAACACACTCTATCATGGTCATTTGCTTTGTTCTTGTTGCAGTAACTACATCCCTGAAGTGCGAATCATGTCTATTCCCAACCTGCGCTACATGAAGGTCAGTACTTATTTTTCCTGAAATGTCTTGGGGTGAGATGCAGCTGGGAGGTGTGGATGTTGGAGCTTTTTGGAAGATGATGTGGTGTGATGATTGCTGCCGGAGGGCTTCGCTGTCTCCATTTAGAGGGAGTGCAAGGTGTAAGGGAGTGGTCAAAATACCACTGCATGTACTTGTCACTCTCCAGGAGTAGATTACTGCGTGGTGTGACGTCTGGCATCACGAACACACGTCAATACCTGAAGAATAAAAGGTGTGGAGTTGAGATCGTGGCTAGATTCCAAAGATGTGTATTTCCTATATTAAGAAACAGTGCTGCATGGCATTGGCACCTTTCTTACGCACTGAGGGTGTTAGCTGTCCATCCCTTGAGTGTATGTGATGCGGTTTTTGAAGGTGTTGTCACAGAAGGCAGAGTTGCTAACAGTAATGATGAATTTTAGAATAATTGCTTCTTGAACTGTGATTCCTGAATCTCCCCAGGAGAGTCAAGTCCTTCTGACTCTGACCAATCCAGTGGAGAACATCACACATGTCACACTGCTCGAGTGCGAGGAGGGAGATCCTGACAACGTCAACAGCACTGCCAAGGTATCGCACCCTCCTGCAAGCCCCTTTCAAGGCTTTCCACTCCTGTTTATCCTTCCACAGGTCCTGCTTTTCATATGTCTTTCAGTCCCTGCTGACGGTGGTGCATATTCCTCCTTGGAGTTTAAGGGACTGTCACCAATGTAAACATTAAGTGTTTTGAAATTGTATCTATTGTTTGACATCCAGAACCCAAGGGTTCACGGTTTCACTGGTAGAGCGGTAGCGAGGTGGTACCAGAGTGGAGGAAAGCCCAGGATGAATCACTTTTCGGTTGAACAGCAGCAAAGCAGCCCTCGGAAGGGCAGAGCTCTCTCCTGCTCACAGTGTCGGTGGTGATCAGTGCTGAAAGGCGTTTCTTTGTGCACTGTTTCAGGTGGCAGTTCCTCCCAAGGAGCTGATTCTCGCTGGCAAAGATGCTGCAGCAGAATATGATGAGCTGGCAGAGCCTCAAGACTTCCAGGATGACCCTGAGTGAGTGCTGTGTGTCCTGTGGGGATCCTGTCCCTTAAGTACTTGGGACTTCAAGTAACTATTTCTTCTCTCTGGGGAGCAATTTTTTTTTTTTTTTTCTGGAGAAGGTCAGATATCAGCAATGCAGATCTTTCTGCTTTAGGTTTAGACTATTTAGGAGACATTTGTTCCCTTTGAGGCAAGGAGTGTTCTAACAGCAGTCGAGTTATAGATGATGGTATTAATTCTCTCCAGGAATACTCTGTGTAATCCTTTCCTTTGCAAGCAGCGGCTTCACAGCAGCAGTGAGAACTACACGGTAGGGTGTCTGACAGCATTCCCTCCAGCCTTCAAAACAGAATAATACATCCTGCAGCTTCTTGCAGAGCAACTTGAGCTGTTTATTGTGGCTCTTCCCAGTTGCACAGCTGGATACAAAACTCCTGTGTTCTGTTTGACAGATGTGCCAGCAGCTGTCAGCATAAAGAGGGGTGCCCATGTTCTGCTGGTGAGGCAGGAGGGGCTGTGGGCCCCCTGCAAAAAAGAGCAGTGGAGAGTAAGCTAAAAAACAGGGCAGTTGTTCTAGCAGGGCATATTCAGCCATAAACTGAGCATCCCTGTCATGTGGTGTCAGAATAATTCTCTCGGAACAATTGTCTGAGAACTTGGCTGACCCACCGTTCTTTTGTTTTCCGCCTTACAGCATTATTGCCTTCAGAAAAGCCAATAAGGTGGGAGTTTTCATCAAGGTAACCCCGCAGAAAGAAGAGGGTGAAGTCACCGTGAGTTTCAAGATGAAGCATGAGTTTAAAAACCTCGCTGCTCCCATCCGGCCCATCGAGGAAGGTGATCACACCTCTGAGGTCATCTGGCTCACCCATCACGTGGAGCTCAGCCTCGGTCCAGTGCTCCCCTAAACGCTGCTGCCACTCGCGCCCCGATGGCTGGTGCAGGATGGACGGTCACGGTGAAGAAAGCACCAGGTGGAAGGTTCTGCAAGAGCTGCTTTGTGCTGTGTGGGTGTGTGCCACAGGTCCCGAGGAGCTGCCTGAGGGGGCCGTGGTTTTGGGATGGTTTTGTTCTCTCTTGTCGTAGTGGCCACTAAATACCGCTCTGCTTCCCCTCACCATCACAGGCTAGTTTAACTTTTGCAGCATGTGTTTCAGCACAGAGAAAGGTCTCGCTTTCTCCAGATTTGCACTACGCCTGGCTGAATTTGGGTTTATCAAGAGAAAAGAACCCTTATTAGTTTTTCTTCATGTCAACCCACTAACTTGGTGTTACGTACTCAATAGTGAAGAAATTCTTCTTCACACAGAGCTATGCCCTTCCCAGACAAATATTTTAGGATGTGGCCGTATCCACTGCGTTATTGGCCAGTTATTGGCAGCAGCGCAACACTTTATTTTCTTGTTTTTCTCCTTCCTTGGATACACCAGCTGTGGGAGATTGGGACATACAACTCTCCCACTCTGGGATACGTAGCTTGTTTAGCCAAGGTGATAGATGTGTTTTCATAAAGGAAATGACCCATTTGCCTTCAAACGTAGTGTCCCGTAGTGTTGGTGGAGTTGAGTGGCACCCGAGCCTGCCGTCAGCCCGCTGTGGTGCGGGTGGATGTGGTAGCATGATGTGTGCTGGGAATTCACGTTCTGCTAGAGCTCTTGAGTGAGGCAGAGATGCTCTGGGGAGGCTGCCTGGCAGTCTTTGGATCAATTAATGTGTGTTAATTGGGTATCAGAGGATGAAACCTGGAGAGTTCGGGTTAGGTCTGGTGTACACACAACTCCAGAGGCTGTTTGAGTTCATACTCTGAGTCCAGTTGAGGGGGTGGGAGGGAGGTGTAAAGGTGGCAAGACAGTTACACATTAACTAGCAGACGCTGTACCACGAGGTAATTTATCTGGGGTGTAATTTGGCTGTAATCCAAACTAAAACGAGTAATTAAGAGCAGCATATCCAGGACACTGAATCACCAGTACCTGCAGAAGCTTAGTGCAAGCGGGTGAGATCACTCTTCCTGTGACACGTCCCCTGTTCAGACATTGACCTTCCTTAACATCGCTGCTGCTGTGCTGGGAAGAGCTGGAACACCAGCTGGCCGTGGCTCTCGCTCCATTGAGATGGTTGTGCCAGCCCAGAGCTGCCCGGGGGGGAGCTGGGGATGCGGTACCTCAAAACACCTCCTGTAGTTCTAGAAACCTTGCCTTGCTGTGCTGGGGGATGCGTGCCTTGCAGCCTAGATCCTGCGGTGGGTCTCGAAGCAGTGAGGCATCACATTTACAACTCGGTGTAGGTTACACGCGGATGTACAGCATGAGTTGCAGACTTGTAGTTGGTATTTAATGTCTAGTCCCTGCGCCTTCTGCGGCTTCACCTGTCCAGATAACGAAGCACTTAACCTTTGGCTGTGACTTCTCTTCAGTAGCCAAAATAGCTGCTCCAGTTGTGACACTAACATGGAAAAGAGCCTTTCAGGGATGAGCTGGTGTCCCTAAAATGGTCCTGCTGAGGCTGGTGGCCACTATGTCCCTATGCTGGACTAGTGCTGCACCCCCTGCTCCTGAACACTCAGTTCCTTGCTGACAACAACAAGGTGCAGTGATTTATAATATTCTGAGTGGTCTCATTAGCTTGGTGAGTTTTTTTCCCTTCCCCGTAGGTGCTCGTAGGCGATAGGAAACGGTGTCGCCTTGTCTCCATGTCTGTTCGTCTGTCTCGCCCCTTCCTGCCAGGCGCCTGTTGCCGTTACTGCTTGACGTCGTGTAGTGACCTTCAATAAAGCAAATGTGGCTCTCGGATTCTTTGCGCTGGTTCTTACGCTGCGGTTCATCAAAAAATAACAATAATTAAAAAAAAAAAAAAGCGCTGAGCACCCCTCCCGTCGTTCCTAATGGTCTCGTCTCGCTCCCCCCATCCCCTGTTCGCAGTGGTTGTGCTCGCCCCGCCCATTCCCGCGCCTTTGCCTGAGCTCTATGGTTCTCCGCGCCTAGAGCGCCCTCCGCCCGCGCGACGCGCTGCGACCTCGCCGCTTCGCCTCCCTGCTCTCCTCCCCGGTACGTCACTAGCGGAAGTGGCGTCACTTCCGTCTCCCGCCGCCTCCCGGGGCGGAGCGGCGCGGGGCTTCCGGGAGCGGAGCGGAGCGGGCCCGCCGCCATGTCCACATCGCTGGGCTCCAACACCTACAACCGGCAGAACTGGGAGGACGCGGTGAGCCCGGGGGAGCGGCGGGGGAGAGGCCGGGCCGGGCCGGGCCTTGGGCGGCGGGGCCTTCCGCTGCCGGGAGGGTGTCGGGGCGGGGGGCCGGACAAAGCCGTGAGGCGGCGCTTGAGGCCGGGCGGGCAGTGCGGGGGGATCCGAGAAGGGGCTGCCGCGGCTCCCCGGCGCCGGAGGACGGAGCGCCCTGCCCTGTTCCCCCCGCTCTCTGCCGGGGCTCGGGGTGTCCGGGAACCGGGGAGGCCTCACGGCAGCTGCGGGGGTTGATCTGGGCCCGTCGGGCCATGTTCTTTAGTGCTGAGGCCTCTCCTGGGTGGGCACAGTGCGGACAATAGATGCTGGGGGACGCCGGGGGCGGTGTCAGCTCTTGCAGTCACGTCACTGAACAGCTGATGTCTCCAGAGGATGCTTTTGGTTGTTTTGTCTCGGTTTTGCTTCAGACTGGAATATCTGGCAGGTTGTGGGTCTTTCGTAATATGAGCTTGGGTCATGGCTTGTAGCTCTCCCAGGGGCTCATTTTGAATTAGTCTTTTTATGTTTTTTTAAGCGGTCTTATTAGTCTAGCTCAGTTCAGAGTGTAATTTGAATGCTGTTATGATGAGAGAATTTGTTGCAAATCCATGTTTTTAATTCTTCTTGCTCATTTCAGGACTTCCCCATCCTGTGCCAGACATGCCTTGGAGAAAACCCATATATCCGAATGGTACGTGCCCGTTCGACCGTACGGTCCTTTCCTCTGTGTTGGCCCTAGAATTGCTGGATTTTGGGGACTAAAATAAGCCTGGCTACAGCAGGAGATGCTGAGGTGCACGTGCACTCCTCATAATTGGTTCTGCACACCATTATTTGCTTCTGGCCATTGTTGGTATGCGATGTCATGGCGTTAGGTGTGCGATTTAAGAATAAATGAGTCAAAAAGGAGAGTGAGATGATACAGTCCGATGTCTGGAGTGCAGGAAATACTAGAAAGCACAGCGTCGGTACTGGTAAATCATGTGACATGGGGAACATTCAGCTGTTGAAATATTTAATAGTGGAATTTCTGAAATGTGAAGAATATGCGCTTGTAAAAATAAGTTAAAACTGCCTTATGAAGGCTGCTTGATGGTAATTTAAATCCTTGTGTGTTTACCTTGGTGTCCTTCACACAGGAGTTGGTCTCTTCTGTTGCTTTTCTCTGTGCTCAGTCCATTTGCGTATGACTGACACTGGGATTATCACATTTCAATTCCACCAAGTTTGCTGAGAGAGACTATGACATTTTTGTGAAGTGTAATCCTGCTGCCAGTATAGGTGATGTTTCAAAAACCGCTTGTTTCATGCACTTGCTTCATGTAACATCATCTTTGCTTAAAAATAGCTATTAATATTCCATTTCATCCTCACCTTTCATCTGTACCTGAGGTGAGACTTATAAAACTGTGCTTTTAATTAAAGTTTCTAAATCAAAACTGGATTGAAAGCTTTTTAGGATTTTTTGTCCTGTTGACCTGCCAAGGTGTAAACCCAAAACATAGGGATGGGTGAGTCTAAATGCAGTGTAATTAAGAAAAAACCCCTGTGCTATAACATCAATGATATGTTTCACGTTTTATGTTGAAGTAATGATGTTTTATATTTTCTTTTATCGTTTTTATTATATTTCAGACCAAAGAAAAATATGGAAAAGAATGCAAGGTATGTTTGCTGACTTTTGAGGAAAGAACATCTAAATTGGCACACATCTAGGAATAATAAATTTTTATGTTAAAAAAAGTCTTTGCTTCAGAAAAGTGCTTATCTGGGTTAACAACTTAAAATGTTTATGTAACTACATAAATTTTTAGGTTAGTCGACTGTGTGCTTTGTTAGACAGTCAGTTGGTCTTAAAATAATAAAATTACTGAAGGCTGTTCATACAGACTTAGGATTTGCTCATGTTTATTTGACTTAGGTTTTGTGAATGTTGTACTATGCTTGAAGGTATTTCAGCATTTTGAATGATCTCATATTTTCTCTTGCAAGTTTATTTTTACCCATAAGTAGTGCATAAATAACTGGAGTTTAGGTTTTGCTATGAATATGTCGTTCATGGCTACATAGTGGTTTGCGTTAGCTGGCTAAGAAATAAGCCACGTTTATTTCTGAAAGAGCAAGAAATATTTAGTGCTAAATTAAAACAGTTTTTTGCCCCTTTTATAAGTTGCCATCTGAGGGAGGGAAAAGGCAGGTTTTGAAATCTTCCTTCTTCTCCTCAAACGGTACCTGCAGCAGAAGCAGGCGCATCATTCCAGCACTGGTCTGCTTCTGGACTAAAAGTCTTGTAACCTCTCACCGGACTTGCTGCTACACCGGTGACCAATTTACTTGTAACTGGTAATCTATCTCTAATAGCTCTGTACTGACATCACCTAGAATGAAGGAGAATTTATTTTGCTGTTGAGTAGATCTACTTTCAGCATTTGGGTTATTATAATAAGTAAGTAAATAAAAAACAACAACAAGAAAAAAACCTTTCTAAAATTTTCTCCTGTCAAAGGCACCAAATAGAAACAAATATTTCTTGAGATGTGAATCTTAGCACAAAGATGAAGAAGTTGTATTTACAGTTTAAAGATATTAGATGTGTTTGGACTTTGAGTTTCTGTGCAAGAGTCAGCACAGTAACTTTGCTGTGTGACAGTGATACAAGCGTTGGCTTTGTCTTTTAGATTTGTGCCAGGCCTTTCACAGTATTTCGCTGGTGCCCGGGTGTTCGTATGCGTTTCAAGAAAACAGAAGTATGCCAGACATGCAGCAAGCTGAAGAACGTCTGTCAAACCTGCTTGCTTGACCTGGAATATGGTGTGTACCAAAAAATGCAAAGAGAAGCAGCTGGTCTGCTTGCCTCTGAAATGGAAGTTGGTGAAATGTCTTCAAATGCGCAGGTGTAATGTGGATTTGTTGGTGTTTTGTTTGTTTGTTTGTTTGATTCTAGGTTTGCCTATTCAAGTCCGGGATGCAGGACTCTCCCTCAAGGATGAAATGCCCAAGTCTGACGTTAATAAAGAGTATTACACCCAGAACATGGAACGAGAGGTAAGAAAACGTAGTTGTAATCACACTCTGTGTGTGTGTATGTGTAAAGGGGAGGAATGACCTGGCTTATCTTAAATCACTTGCTCTAATTCCGTGCATTAGTTTTTAATGGTGTGATATACATAATTATTTATGTTTTAACTACTGTTCAGATATCCAATTCTGATGGCACCAGACCAGTTGGTGCGCTAGGAAAAGCTACTTCTACCAGTGACATGCTGCTGAAGCTGGCTCGGACCACTCCTTACTATAAACGTAACCGTCCTCACATCTGTTCCTTCTGGGTAAAGGGAGAATGCAAGAGAGGAGAAGAGTGTCCCTACAGGTACAGACACAGCTTAAACAGTTAATCTGTTCCCCGCGGTCAGACACAGCTCCCCAGGGGCGTTCGAGGAGCAACAGATGCTGCGGCAGACAGGACCTGTAACACCAGGAGCGGGGTCAGTCGGTTGGCACGCGGCACCAGTGAACGAGTCTTTGTTGCAGCAAGTTGGTTTGTGAGGAGTTAGCTGCCTGGTCCTGCAGTGTTTTGCCAAAGCAGTGACTGCAGCTCTTCTGCATAGTTCATTTTTTCTCTTCGTGGCATCAGTCCCCTCAATCAGAGATCTTTGTGTTTGAACAAGAGGCCATTTGAAATCCAGCTCTTGTGTTTTGTAGTGCTGAACGCTGAGCTGTCAGAAGGGCCATTCATTCAGAGCTCAAGACAGTCCTGGCTGCAATTGAAGTTCTCCAGGCTTTTTTTTTTTTCCCCTTTTTGATGTGCTTATGTGGACAGGGTTAAGCAAAGGAAGCGAGCAGAGGCCTTTAGAGGGGAAGGCAGCATTTATTTAACCCAATGTGGCTGTGACTGGTGTTAGGAAATGCTCTGTTTTCTGAACCTTAGGCATGAGAAGCCAACAGATCCAGACGATCCTCTGGCTGATCAGAACATCAAAGATCGTTACTACGGAATTAATGATCCTGTGGCTGATAAACTTCTGAAACGAGCATCAACCATGCCTCGTCTAGACCCCCCTGATGACAAGACTATTACTACCCTCTATGTTGGAGGGCTTGGAGATACTATCTCTGAATCAGATCTCAGGTGTGTTGGTGAATTTGTGTTGCCCTTGCCTTTTTATTTGATGCTTTGATTACTGCTCATCTTAAAGTGAGGAAATCTCTATTGCAAGGAAAGAAAATAAATCTTTTTTTGTTTTCCTTAATGGGAAACTAGTTGGTGGACCAAGTGCAGAGTGATGCCAGCTTGTTGGAGAACAGATGAACAGGCACATTTCAAATACTTCTTACAAGAAAGTCCCATAGTTTCTCTCTAGCTAGCTGCTGGGAAAAGCAGCTGCAGAGTTTTTATTGCTCTGTAATTGCACAGAGGGGCAAGAGACTTGATTTCTAATGGTTAGTCTGAATTTAAGATGGAGAAATGAAAGGATCTGAGTGTGTGTATTTCAGCACACGATGAGGTCCTGCTCTGCTCTGCACCGTGTGGCTTGGAGGAGTGAGGTTTCGTAATAATTATTTTCCCTCCCCACAGAAATCACTTCTACCAGTTTGGGGAGATTCGGACGATAACTGTGGTGCAGCGGCAGCAGTGCGCGTTCATCCAGTTTGCCACCCGGCAGGCTGCGGAGGTGGCTGCTGAGAAATCCTTCAACAAACTCATTGTCAACGGTCGCAGGCTGAATGTCAAATGGGGAAGGTGAGTGTGGGGGAAGGAAGCCTTGAGAATGCTGCCACAAGGTTCTTCACTCAGTTTATGCAGCCTTGATGGACGGGAGTGTATGTTAAGTTGGAGCAGATACCCAGTTGGTAAATAGTTGGAGTGCTTTTACAGTTTGGTTTTCTTTCAGAAGTGGGGTCTGAGTTGGAGATTGCACAAATTGTGTAAGGGGTATCCTGGTTCAGCGTTATGGATGAGTTTCTGAAGTTTTGCTTCTAATCTGTCTCCTGCAAGTGCCATTTGCACACTTTTTACCAGCTGTCTCTGATGTTTTGTGAATTTTTCACCTTTGGTGTGAAGCATTGGATCTGGATGAGATAACGTGAAACTATTGTGGTGTGAATCTTTGCTTATCCTGTTTTTCTCATTCTTGTTCTCAAACTTCTGTTTTATAGGTCACAGGCAGCAAGAGGAAAAGAAAAGGACAAGGAAGGTACTACAGAATCTGGTATAAAGCTGGAGCCAGTTCCAGGGCTTCCTGGAGGTAAGAGAATTGTTTTTCTCTCTGAAATACCTGATGCTGACTTGCTTCCATGAGCAAGGCTGGTGTTAAACCCCTGGGAGCAGTAACGAAGATCAGGACAGCTGAGGCACTGGTGAGCCCAGAGCAGTTACGTACAGCAGGTTTGTGGCAGATCCAGCTGGGATGGGAGGCAAGCTTTGTCTGGAAGCAAATTCTTGATGAAAAGAGAGTTCTTTATGTGATGAGTGAAAAGTTAAAGCTGAATTAAAGTTACTTAGGTCTGAGATACTGGTGACTCATGCTTTTCAAAGCTTGGTTAACGTTTTCCTAATCCACTGAGTGTTGTATGGTAGGAAAAGCAAAGCCAGTTTTGAGTGAAGTGACTTCTGGAGTTTCAGGGTGGTCCTGCTTCTCGCTCCAGTTCATATGTGCAGTAGTAGCAGCAGTTTGTCTTTGTGAAGGAAGTGACTGTACCTCCTCTCTGGAGGCAGATACCTCTGCATATCTTGACTGAGAGACTTTCCATAACCACTGTGTTCTTTTCCCGCAGCTCTCCCCCCTCCTCCAGCTGCAGAAGAGGAGGCTTCTGCAAATTACTTCAACCTACCTCCGAGCGGCCCTCCAGCCGTGGTTAACATCGCCTTGCCACCTCCTCCTGGCATTGCTCCGCCACCACCTCCAGGTACTCGTGTTTCCCCTTCAAGTGGGGGTGTCTGACATGGCGTTAGATGATCTAGTCCTCCTCACTCAGTTGTGCTGTAGCACTGACACATGCCCTGGGTTCATTTTCCTCATCCCTGATCATACAATGTAACTGATGAGCTAAAATGAGCTGTCAGCACAGTTTAATTACACTGAGCTGCCTCTTGTGCTACGTATTCACTCGCAAATTCTCAGACGTGTCAGAGATCTCTGTCACTGGTTGCTGAGACCTACTTGGTGCTTTTGCTGGCTATATAAATGCCACATGAACCTGAACTTCAAAGGGTGATTCTGCAGCTGTTTGAACGCCAGCCTGTGTTTGGCTGTGTCTGTCTATCTATCCAGAGACCCCTTTTTTTGTGGGACAGCAGACTTGTGGATGTGTTTGCTTTGCTCCACATTTGAGTAGAAAGCATTTAGATCGGTGTTACAGACACCCGTCCAGTCCCCCCACCAGCTTTTATCTGTGAGGACGGGTGTGTGTTGGGTGAGGATTGCCCCCCAGTTATACTGGGAAGAGGGGAAAGAGTTGGGGGATTTGAGGAATCATGGGAGGTGTGCACCTTTCTAAGGCACAGCTGTAAGCCAGCTGTTTTCTGTTGGTACTTTTACGTCTGCATTGCGTGTTCTGAAGCTGCTGACTTTATTTCCGCAGGTTTCGGACCACACATGTTCCATGCCATGGGGCCTCCACCTCCCTTCATGAGAGCCCCGGGCCCCATCCACTACCCATCCCAGGATCCCCAGAGGATGGGTGCCCACGCAGGGAAGCACAGCAGCCCCTAGCACGTCCTGCCACCCTCGTCCTTTCAGTAAATGTAATTTTATAGTTACCATGGTAGCGCCATTTGTCGAGCTGTGGGTGAGCTAGCGAAGCCTTATTTCCCCGCTTGCAGACACTGGGTGAGATGAGCTCCGTGTCTCCACTGGCTGCTGGGGTGGTTGGTACATCCCAGGTCTTTGGTTTAGTGCAGGGGGGTGGGAGGGTGGGGGACAGATGGAGAAGGGCTGTTGGGGCTCCGTGGATCAGGTGTACCAGAATTACAGTGCTAGCCATGTATCCCCTTGGCACACTTTTGAAATAAACTTCTGGAAAAACAAAACCAAACCCTTTCCAAGCCCATTCGATATCCTCAGTCTGAACACTATGGACTGTTCAAATGTAACCAGAGGCTCTTTCTACGTCAGGTAACGACTTCTTATTTTAATGAGGTATTAAACCAGGACTCAATAAGAGCTGAAAAACAAGCTTATCAGAGGTGCCAGACCCATGGCTTTGCCTTTCTATTGCCACAGAATTTTCCTCCCTCCATCCCTTTTCCTGTCTTCCTGCTTAAAAAACAAAAAAACAAAACCTTTTTTGATGCTTCACTTGTAATCCTGCCCATCCTGAGCCATCATTGGGTCGTGTGAGCAGCCCCCGGGGAGTGTGGGTGTGACATGGAGCCGCAGGTTGGCGGTTGCCTGGTTTTGGCGGTTGCCTGGTTTTGGCGGTTGCCTGGTTTTGGCGGTTGCCGGTTCTGGACTGGTGACAGTCCCCCCAGTGGGCCCCATGACCTGCAGTGCTGACAGCTGCAGGGCGAGGACACAGTGCAGGTGCAAAAGCTTGTCCTGGGGATATTTGGAGCATGTCTGGGGCTTTTGAGGCCTGTGGATACAATCTCTTTAACTGTGAGATGGATCTCGTTTTGTCCTACTTTGGTAAGACATGAAACTTTTTTTTTTTTTTTTTCCTGTGCTCCAACTCTAATGTTTGTCCAGGAGCAACTGTGTCCTGCATGGAGCCTGCCGTTGAATAAGATGTGTGTGCACGTGGCTGGAGGATTTTAAGTTTATCTGTTAAGTCAGCTGCTTTCATATCATGGATCTGTGGACACCTTTCTGTAAAGCAAAACATGATGGGACCTGTTCTGAAGCCTCATTTGCTTGTTTAAAAAAAAAAAATTAAAATATTTGAATTTTTCAACACTTTGCTTAGACCCTGCCTCGTGGAGCACAGTGCTTGAGCGCTTTGTTGGATTTTATTTGGCTGCTGCCAAAGCCGAAGTGCAGAGTGCGCAAGGACAGCAGCTCCACTTTTGGTTTTATGTGCTGTCCTGTGCGATGCCACTGGGTCCCACTGATGCTGCCCGGCTGTTGGAGGTGTCACCAGCGGAACGGCTGGCAGGCAGGCTGGCTTTCTGGGGAGAAAGCGGGCTTTTGGGTGCAGGTAGTTTAGTTTTTGTCAGGCAAGAGCCATCCCAGGGCAGTGCTGAAAGAGGGGCAGAGGCTGCAGGTGGATGGCGGGGGTGCTGCAGTGTTTGCCACTGCTCTGGTCCTGAGTCTGCGGTCGGGGCCCGTGGGTGCTGTGCACACAGATCTCAAACGCAAGCAGGCTTTACATTATCGCCATTTATTTATTATTTCCAGCCAGGTCCCCAGGGATACACGGGTTCTTCAGCTGATGGACAAAGGGGAGAAAGATGGGTTTGGAACAGGACAGCAATTGAGCATCATAAATACTTAATGTATAAGGAACAGACCTTTTTTCTTTCCATTTGCTTGCCGCCTCCTGCTTCTGTGGGCAGAACAGAGCAATGAAAGTTTCCTGCCTGAATGGTGTGTTGTGGCCGCAGAATCCCTGTGTGGGATTCATTCTGCACAGCGTTACATATGCACTTCACAAGTGAGGCAGCCATTAACCGCATCTGTACCATAGAATTTACTTGCCTGGTTTAACCAGTGGTGGAATAAGAAACTTTTATCCTAATGCTCCTGCTTTTGCAAGATTCAATAAAGGTAGCAGCAAGAACCTGACAAAAGTAATTGTAGAAAGCCTATATGAAGTTAGAGATTTTTGTTAGTGCTTAGCAGGGTTTTCCAGATGTTCTGAGGACTCTCCCATAGCCTGGTGTTTGCTGCGTGTCCCACTGCCTGTCACTGCTGAGAACGTTTCTAAAGTCGAATTGTTGCTGCTGATTTTTGCCTTCACGGAGAAGCCCGTGCTTGCTCTGGTGTCACAGCTGTGCTGCTTTTCCTTCCCACTGATGCTGCAGTTGCCAGAATACCTGATGGTACCTCCAGACTGGTGCGATTTTGCAGCACAGCTGGTCCAGGCAGGGCCTGATCCTTATTGACCGGCTACATGAAGCAAATCTGGTGTAAGTCAATCAAAGGGCTTGGGTGTTTAAGCAAGGCACGCAAATAGCAGTAGGAAGGGGAAAATATCAGCTGCCAAGTGCCGGCCAGTAGCTTGTGGAAAACAGGGCACAAGTTTCCAACTCCCAGTGTTCCTTTCCCATATCTCCTGGTTGTGCTGTGTTGGTAAACAGGCAGATTCCCAGTTCCTCATTGTTCTTGTCCAGCCAAGTCCAAGGTGAATGCTTTTAACATGCCAATGCCTCTGGTAACTTGTTTTGCTGCTGCTCTTCAATTATCGCCTCCTCTGGCCATCCTGACCGGAATGACAGGTGTCCTGAAGATGGAATTTCTCTGCAAAGGCACCAGCTGTCAGAGCGGGTCTTGTGTGTCACTGAAGAAGCAGTGAGACAGCTCGCTGTGTTGCAGCAGGCGGTCCTGCCATCTTCTGCGAGGCCAGGAAAGAGGGATGTACGGAGTGTTTTGTACAGGAGCTTACAGGGATCTGCTCACACTACCGATGAGAACTTGGCTGCTCAGCTCAGCACTAAATACCCTTGTGACAATGGCTGGTATGGGAGGAATTCAACATGGTCCCAGACTTGAGCTTATCCAAATCCCGTTGAAGAGGATGACAACTGAGACCATGCGCTTAGCTTTCACGAAGAATACTCACTCCTCTCTCCCCTGCCGTGCGAAGTACGTTTGAGTCTAGCGAGAAAAGCATCCGTGGCGATGAGGAAGGGAGCGTGTACTACAGCTCATCGCTCTCCGGTAGGATCCGCACCCAACCTTGTGGAGTTCTGTTGAAGTTGGGTCTGTGGGAAATCACCTCCAGAACGCTCAAGTGCTCCAAATCCATGGCAGGCGCAGAGGGCAGGTCACTGACAAATGGGGTGGGAGTCCTGCAGTGCAAGAAAAAACAGACTTAGTATGTCAGGAGGAGAGGTTGTGTGTGTCATAAAAGTGATGGAAAAAGCAGGTCTGGATTTACTATGAGCCCGGCAGCAACCTAGCAATGCCTGTAGCAAATAACAACCCTCCTTTTCCTCCCCAGAGGCCATTAGAGCTTCTGCCACCCCAGTGAGGTGCTTCTCCTGTAGAGAGCCACCTGCAACTCCAGCTGTGGCAGCCCTGGAGAGAAGGGTTTGGTGCCTGAGCATCAGTGACCATGCAGGGGAGGGGGAAGCATCTTCCTACCTTTGCCATAGTCTCTCTCAGTGGGCTCTACCAACAGCAGCAGAGATGTTTTGTGCATGAAAGGGGTTAGAGTAAGAGAGTGGGTGATGGTGACAAACCCCCTGGTCTTTAGCAAGTGACTCGTACGCAGCCAATTCGTTCTGCAGAGGGTGGTGCTGCCTCCTGATCGCTCTAGCACATGTATAGGCAAATGTCTTTCTCTTGGCCCTGGCTCCACTTTTGCTTTTTGGGATAGCTTCTCTTGAACTATGACTAACAGGAGGAGCAGTATGGGGGCAAGAACTGTCATCTCTTTCTGGAGAAATGTGGAAAGGAACTAGGGAAGAGAGTGCTAGCCCCCAGAAAGCCAAGAATGTTGGTTTTGGAGCAGCATACGGAGGCTGAGCTATCGGTGAGGCATAGGTGGGCATGTTTGCTTTGGGAAGTGCTGCTTCAACATGAATAACGTGGCACTGTTTTGCAACAGAGGAGAAATAAGGAGGGGGGAAAGGTAAATGATAGAGAGGTTTGTTCCAGAAACCTTCTCCCTTCTGGGAAAAGATAATCTTTCTCAAAGCTTGGTTTTCACTCTTAAGGCAGCATACCTTAGCAAAATGGCTGAAGGTCTTTGTATCACAGCCTGAACATTTAAACTTGAGAATAAATTGGTCTGCTTTAATGCAGTTGCTGTCGAGATGGTGAATTTGCCCTGTGACCCGTGTGAGCTGTGCTGGGATTCACCTAGCTTCAGGCAAGACTGCTGGCTTTTTGCTAGCTGCTTTGTTCCAAAAAGCTTGTTTTTCTGCAGTTTGGTATTTGATGAACTGAGAAGTGATTTTAGAGCCAACAGCTTGGAAGATCTTGAAAAGCCCAGTTAAAAGCAGATTGGCTCTCTGAATCTTCTTGCTCCAGTGAAGAATTAGAGGAGGTGGCAAGAGGCTTGGTGTTAAATTAGCATCCATCTGTATTAAATAACAGTTCAAGACTTTAAATAGAAAGGCAGCATGTGAGAGGGGAGAAATGGTACGGGGGTAAAGCATTATTCAGAAACATGCCCTTGCTTCCGTCCCTGTCCATAAATAAATACTGAGGCAGGAGCATGGCTAAATGTTGAAAGAAAAGAGCTAAGTGTCTGCAGCAGCTCCTTTTTCTCCCCCTACAGCACCTCCTCGGATGTTGCTGCTCCAGGAAAACTCATGATTGCTGAGGAACTGGGAAGGAAACCCCGAATGGCTAACGCAGCCCCTTGGCTTCCCCACGGCTGCCCACAGGTTCTTGTCCCTCCTGTTAACCCCACCGTCTCCTCCCTCTCACCCTCAACTCCAGCACAGACCAGTGTGCTGTCTCACTGTCACTGTTGTGGGAGGGGAAACACCAGTGGGGCTGAGCGCACAGCAGCCTCACACTGAGCACCTCACCAGGCTGCAGAGCAAAGCCCGGGGGCTGAGGGAGAGGAGGGCAGCAAAGAGATGGTGGCAACATCATCTCTGGTGGCTGGACTGGTCTTTGCCCTTCGGGACACCGTTCCCACGCAGGGGAGTTGTATCTCCTGCAGCCCCTTCTGCCAAGTGTTCAAAGTGCAGCAGCCGGGTCCCCCCCCGCCTCAAATCCAGCCCTGGTGTGGGCTCAGGAAAGCTGCCGTCTGCGGGGCCCCAGCACCATGGCAGCTCCTCTGATGAGGAGCAATGCTGTGTCCTCGAAAGGAGCTCCAGTGGGGCTTGCCTGCTGGAAGGTGACTTTGGCCAGGCCACCAAGGCTACTGTGCTTTCATCCTCATGAAAGAGGCTTCCAGTGAGGAGGAGAGCCAAGACATTGGTTCACAGATTCCCTGGGACGATGTTCAGCTTAAAGGTTCAGTTCTCATTGTTCTGCCTTGGGCTGCTGGTACTTTGCCACCACCAGATCTCTGTCTCCCAAATCCCCATCAAACACCTTTCCAGGGTGGAGATTTTCCTTGGTGCCCTCTGCTGCATGGTCCTAACCTTGACCCCGGTGTGCTTTGGGGGTGTGAGGACACACAGCAGCCGTGCTTTCTTGGAAGCAGCCACAGGGCACAGAGCTGCCCAGGCTGGGCTGACAGAAGCTCCCCAGCCTGGAGACTTCAGTCTCAAGCAGGTGTTTGGAAGGAATCTGGTGATGATTAACCTTATACCCCCACTACTTCCAGCAGCTGCTTGGATGCCCTAAGGAAATGAGGAGAGAGACCTGGCAGTGTCTGGGCCGTTCCTCCATCCAGCCCAGAGCTGAGCCTGGCTGGGAACAACAGCGACTCCTTCTTCAGGACCACACGTGTAAGAATTAGTCCTTCCAAATTTCAGCCATCATCCCTGAGGTTACACTGCAAGACCAAGCTGCGTAAGGCTGTGCAAGCCCGGTTGTGGAGCCAAGACAAGACCTGGGAAACTGCCAGAGGCAGAGACCTTTGCAGAGGAGCCGCAGAGAAGCTCCTGAGCAGGAAAAGAGCAACCTGAGCCCTGCGGTGTATAAAGAGGGCCTGGACCATTGCGTTTCCCTGACAGGATGGTAGGTGTTTCTTGAGGCTGAAGGGCTTGGCCGAGGGATGGACAGGCTGGCGGTGCCTGCTCCTTGGCGAGCATTACCTGTTGAAGCTCCTGAAGTCCCATAGAAAAGGTCTCACGGGTGGCTGGTTCTTGCCGTGCAGAGTGTTGTCCTTGTCACCGAGGAGTTCCTGCCATGGGGAGCGGTAGCCTTTGGGGATGGCGGTGACGTTGAACTTCTCCGGGGGGACTTCTTTGAGGGGCCCTGAGTACCCTGTGTTGGGGGGAGAGATAGCGTGGGCAGCCACAGCCAGGCTGGGGCAATGTCCCGAGCAGGGGACAGGGGGCTGGGAACAGCCACGGAGGACCTGCTGCTGGGGGTGGGATTACATACATACAACATAAATATATCTTATCTATTTATACATATAAAAAATCTAGAGGAGGGCTTTAGGGAGGACCCCTTGGCAGGCAGCAGCTCGCTCTGCCCTTGGGTTACTGAGATAACAGCCGTGTAGGCTTTGGGGTGTAGGCAGGTTTTACCTGGGGCTAGAGCGTCAGGGTTGAGGATTTTGCTCATCTGCAAGACTTTCTCTGTCTTCTTGGGCACTTCAGGGGGGCCGCCCTGGGGCGATGCGGCCACGTGGAGCTCGGAGTGATAGTTCTGGAGCCCACCGTCCTCCCCTGCCTGCAGAGGGGAGAGTCGGTGGGCACAGGGAGCTCCCCCTACCCCGCTCAGGACTCAGAGTTCTGCTGAAAATGCCTTGGAGCTTCCTCCACCTACTCACCACCCACTCGTTTGCTGTTCCTTCTGTGTCACCCTTCTTGGTATGGTGTGAGCCGCCTGCCCCTGGGAGCTGCAGGTGAGGAAAGGGGTCAGTGGGTGCAGAGGGGGACCAGCACCCTTGCTCTTTGGTGCATGCTGAACCTGATGCTCACCCATCTATTTCCATGCCCAGCCTGGCCACCCTGCTGAGACCTCCCAGACCCACTTCCCTGCAAAGGCAGCGAGCGCTGGGGAAGGGCTGTCCCGCTGGGAGGTGGGGATGAGCTGCAGACCCACCTGCCTGTACCCGCTGGGATGCTCGAAGACGAAGCGTTGCATCCGCTTCTGGCGCTGCTGGAAGAGCCGGGAGCCGCGGTTGTTCCGCAGGGAGAGCTCCTCGATCATCAGGTCCTGCGGCGTGCTCACCTTCTTGCCCAGGTCTAGCTGGGGTGCTGGGGAGGCCAGGGGAGAGCACAGCCACAGCTGAGGCTGCTGAAACGCTGGGGACTCCTGTGCCCAGCACAAGGACAGTGTGTCCCCTCTCCAGGGTCCCTGTCGCATGGCTCAGCCATTCACCCATGGCAGGAGCTGTGCTGGGGACCCGCATTTCCTCGGTGTGGGGAATTGTCAGGGGATTATCTCAGCTCCAAAGGTTTGAACAGCCCCTCCTGCCCCTGTGCATGGACCCTTTGACAGGCAATTGCTGCCCCCTGGGGCTGTAGTGCAGCAGGGGACCAGGCAAACACACACAGAGGCTGTGGGCAATGGGGACAGTGGCCTCAGCCAGAGCTGGGTCCAGCCCCTAGGCAGGGGGGACAGTAGTGCCATGGGACTGGTGACATCCCCGTTCCCCCTTACCATCTTCAGGGCCCGGTTTCATGATGGTCATCACTTGCGGCTGAGCTCCTGGGGCAGCTCTGTGGGAGGGGTTTGGATCCTGCCTGGATGGAGGAGAGAGGCAGCCCCAGGGTGACACCAAGCATGGGGACCCACCAGCCCCAGGTGTGCAATAGGGAGATGCCAAGCTTTACCGAGCATCTCCCCTGGCCAGCATCACCCCTGAGCATCTCCGCTGGCCAGCACCATCCCTAAGCATCTCCCCTGGCCAGCATCACCCCTGAGCATCTCCTCTGGCCAGCACCATCCCTAAGCATCCCCTCCTGACAGCACCATCTCTGAGTATCCCCTCCTAACAGCATCATCCCTGCGCTGCTCTCCCTTCCCTTCAGCAAATGTAGGGAAATGTTCACACATGCTGCCCCTCAGCCCCTGCCTGTTGTCTTTCCTCTCTGCTTTTCTTTAGTGCAGAAATGTCCTCAGCTCTGTCCTCGCCTGCAGTGAGCTGGTGTCCTCATGTCCCAAACCCCTCAGAGCAGCACTCACTGCCTGCAGCCTACGGGCGAGCAGGGGCCCTGGCTGCCCCTTCAACCCTTCCACCTCAGCAGAGCTATTTTCAGCTTCTGGCCCTAAGGGTGCAGGAGCATTGACCCTGCCGGGGAGCCAGCAAGCCCAGCCAGCGGCAAGATGGGGCACAGGGTGGCTGGGCTGGGTCACTCCTTCGTAGGGAGGCAACTGGCCCTGGTCTGAGCCCCCCTAGCTGTCCCCCCACAGCAGCACCCTCCTGTGGTGCTGGAGCATTCGGCTCTGCAAGCGCGAGGAGCAGGGTGGTGGCTCAGCCCCATTTGGTGCCTCTTGCATCTCCCAGTTTGGGCTGGTGCTGTGCAGCACCCCCGAAGAGCCCTGGAGAGCAGGGGGTCCCCTGGGGCCACGAGTGCCTGGCACACAGCTCCCTGCCAGCTCCGAGTTCAGCATTAACCATCTGCAAAACAAACCTGGGACCTGTGCCCCGTCCTTCCCTTGACCCCACTCTGGGAGACCACCCCTGGTGGCAATGTCCCCACCAGCAAGGCTGGAATGTCCCCAAGCCCCGTGCACCCCCGCACCCGCTGACCGCAGCGTGGGATCCCACCTCCCCTACCTGGCCAGGGGACAACCCAGATGCTGGGGACCAAAGATGTTCTCCTGCTGTGCTGGTGATGAGGCCAAAGCCAGGCTGTGGGTACCAGTGTTCGGTGGCCCCTTTTGGCCCTCCACGGCACCCCCAGGCTCCCGGCCGCTCGCCCCGAGCTGTGCTGGGCTCCAGAACAGATGCCAAGGGCCGGCTGCAGGACAGCAGCTATTTCTGGCTGAGAAAGGGGGTGGAGCACAGCTGACCCTTGGGGACCGGGACGCTGTCACCCCGGCACGGAGCAGGGCTGACCCTTGGGGACCAGGACGCTGTCACCCCGGCACGGAGCAGGGCTGACCCTTGGGGACCAGGACGCTGTCACCCCGGCACGGAGCAGGGCTGACCCTTGGGGACCGGGACGCTGTCACCCCGGCACGGATCAGGGCTGACCCTTGGGGACCGGGACACTGTCACCCCGGCACGGAACAGGGCTGACTCTTTGGGACCAGGATGGTGGCTGTGCAGCAGCAGCAAGACGTGACCACGTGCCACGCGTGCCCAGGCCACCTCGGGGACGGATGAGAGCCAGGCAGGGTGGGATAACGGCAGTTTATTTCTGAGCTGGGTACACAACTGTGTGGCAAAGGCAGGTTGTGGTGGCTGGTGAGCGAGGCGGGGGCTGTGTCCTGGCAGGGACAGGCTGCAGGACGGTGGGACCCTGGGGGACAGGGGTGGGCTGGCGACAATGGCGTGTCCCAGGGAAAGCGAAGAGGTGACAGGGGAACGTGCTAGAGCCCTGGCAGCCCAAGCATGCCCACCTGTCTCAGTGCTGCTCTTACCAGCACCAAGGTTGTGTCCCCTGGCGGGGGGAGCTGCTGTCACTGCTGTAGCATCTCCTGGCACCTCGACTGCTCCTACTCCCCCCTGGCTGGGGACAAGTGCTCTGGGGACCCACTGCCCTCCCTGGGCACCCACTGCTCTTCCCAGGCTCTGCCACGGAACTGTGTCCACCCTGATTCCCTCCTCTCCCTGTCACCTCTCAAGCCTCCCTCTGACACTGCTGCCCTTGGGGGGGCCTCTGCCAATCCCCCCAGCCCCTTGCAGGGTGCTGACCCTGAGCAGCTCCCCGTGGGGACACCAGCCTGTCCCCAAGACACTCTCAGCATCACCTCCTGCACTGACACCTCCGTCAAACCCTCTGCAACCTTTAGCACTTCCTTTGCCCCGCACCTCTGTCCCCCATGTCCTCCCGCCGGCCCAGGCTGCCACAGCAATGGCTGGTCACCCGTGTCCCTCCATCCCACAGCGGTGGGGACAGGGATGGGGTGAGCCTGGGGATGGGGACAGTGACAGGGTACAGGATGGCTCTGTCACTCTCCTTGTCTGGGCAGGGTAGGAGAGCACCTGTAAATGGTCCCCTTGATGTGGCAATAAATAACTTTGGCTCTCTTTTTTGGTCACTGGGGAAGGACTTGAGGGAATTTCTTCGAGAAGGGATCAAAAGTGAAAAAGAAGGCAATAAAGAACTTTGGGGTTGGGGGCTGGAATAGAAAATTAACTTTTCCTCCCCCAAATCCGATTTCAGTTGAAACCAGCCAGATCTGGAGACTGGGAAAGGGTGCCCTGGCCGCAGCACCCATTCGGCGCTGCCCACGCTGCCAGGGACACCATGACCCCATGGGCAGCGGCACTGGCTGTGCCACCCTGGGAAAGCAGAGCTGCAGTGACACCCTGGTTCTGGGGACAGGGGACTTGCAGGGGATCGCGGAGCCTGTCCCTGCTACATGGCATGGGGCTGTGGAGGGAGGAACCCATGCCAGGGGCTGGCTCACCCCCGCTGCCCGTGCTGCCTGCGCTGCCTGTGCTGCCCACGCTGCCTGCTGACCAGGCACTCCTGCCCCGAAAGGTTAGGGTGGTAAAAATAGAGCAGGGCCATGGGATGGCAGGCAGGCGGGAGGCACCTGATCCCCCCCGGCAGGCCAAGGGGCCAAGGCAGGGAGTAGGGACACTGGTTTTTGGGGACCACAGCCCTGAGGGTTGGGGTGTTCCCGGTGTGGGGGTCAGCAGGTGGCATTGCCCAGGCTGGTGGGGTCAGGGAGGAGATGGCCATGGCCAGCGCTGGCTTGTCTAGGAGGTGCAGGGGGCCCCCGATGGCAGCCCCCCTGGCTTCAGGCGCAGGCTGCCGGTCCAGCCGCGGGGACAAAGAGTGAAGCTGTGGATGCCCGGGCTCTTGGCCCCCGAATCTTCGGAGTCCAGCGAGACATCCGAGTCTGTCGGGGACCGGGAGGTGCAGCGCTTGGCCAGGGACCGCCCGTCTGCCATGGGGGATGGCAGGGGGCTCTTGGGGCTGGGGGACAGCCTGGGGACAGGGCAGGAGGACGCGCTGGGTGGCAGCAGGAGCCGGCCACCCTCTGCCCAGGCAGCTCGGGGCATCCCGGGGGAGGCACAAAACTGGGGGCCGTCTGCTCGGGGTGATCGCAGGGGGCTTTTGTGGGTGGGCGAGGGGCTGCCCACGCTCCCCAGGATGCTGCTGGCAGCTTGCGGTGCCGGGGCTCTGGAGCTCTCCAGCCGCGCCAGCCGGGGGGACTGGGGCAGACTAGGGGGGCTGGTGGGGATGGGGGTGAATGGCCGGGAGCCCTCTGGCCCCGCGGCTTTGGGAGAGGAGCTCTTCCTCCGGGCAGCATTGATGATGTTCCTGGCGAGCCGCGCTTGCATCTGCCGGCTGGCCCGGGGGTCAGCGTCCTGCCGCAGCGGGGACAGGGACCTCTCGCTCCACGCTGGGGACATGGGGGGCCCCTCGTCCAGCTCGGGCACTGAAGCCGGGCTGGCCCAGCCGTCCAGGCTGCCCAGGCGCCGCGACAGCCGGGGCGTCCAGGTGGGTGATGCAGGGAGGGACGTCCGCCTTTCCTGGAGGGGGACAGAGAGCAGGTTAGTGCTGGCACCCTCAACAGGGACAGAGCAGAGGGACAGGGGCAGGACTGGTGTCAGGGGAAGCTCCTGCTGGCTCAGCCCTGCAGGAACTGGGGGATGCGTCCTTGTGCCTTGCACCCCCTGCAAGGGCTCCCAAAAAATGCATTTGCCTCTGCACCAGCCAATGAGGTTGGGGCAGGCTGAGCCTGCAATTAATCGTTGCCTAAAATATGACCCAGGACCTCTTGCTACCTGCAGCTTCCTAAAGCCTCCCTCCAAGTGATGCATGGAGACCTGCCTTCAGCCACCCCAGGGGACCGTCACCTGCTCCCCGGCCGCCAGAAAAGAGAAGAGCCATGTCTGACAGCACAGAGAGTGTATTCAGAGAGGAAAAAAAAAGAGAAAAATGCAGGAGAAATAAAAGCATGGTCAAATGGCAACTCATTACTGCAGGAAAGAGTGGCAGGAGCAAGGGACAGGCAGAGGCACAGCTGGACCACGAGCATCAGGCTGAGCATCGCCCAGCAGCTCTGCCCTCCTCTGCCCTGCACATCCCTTGCTCCCAGCTGTGCCAAACAGCGCTGCCTGTCCCCAGCACCGAGCCTGGGGAGGGACAAGGACCCCATGGTGTCCCCGGTCCCGGCACCACAGGGCTCTGTCATTCCCCTGGGGACATGGCTTTCCTCTGTGGTGTTGAAGCGAATGAGGACAGATCCTGAAGGAGCAGCAGAAGAGACAGGAGCAGGCACAGTGCAGCGGAAAGGCGGTGTGTCCCCTCCAGGTTTGTTTGGGTAGGAGGCTGATAGGAGCTGGTGGGACAGAGGGCAGAGCCGGCAGCTGCTAGCTGCGAGAGCTGGAAAGGCAGGAGACGAGGAAAGGACGGAGCCAGAGAGGTGATGATGCTCCATACAGTTTCTAGATGAGAGAAGAGAGAAAGTGCCGGTGGCCCCATGGGATGGGCAGGCTGCTGATGGCTCTTTGGGATCCCACGGGTTCTACGCCCCCAACTCCTGCCGGGACCCATTACACCGGGGGCTCGCCCCTGTCCCAGCACTGCAGCCTCACAGCTACTTCTTTTTCCTTTTTCCCCCCTTTTTTTGTGGTTGGTTCGGCTGTTGGCACACCCGTGAGCAGTTAGGGAGGACTCAGCCGGCGGAGGGAAAACATTCAAACCCCTGTGTTTTTCTCTCCGCCACCACTACTTGTAGTAAAAAGAAGGTCTCCACACCTGCGGCTCGATGCCGGCGTTCCTGGTGGAATAGGAGGGTCGGGGCGCCTGGAAGCCCCCCTTGGCCCGAGGCAGCAGCGGGCGGCATGGGGAGCCCAGCAGCACCTCGGCTCCGGAACGAGTCAGGGGCAGAGCGGCGGTGCTGGGGAAGGGGCTGGAGGTGGTCTGGCCAGCACTGGGCATGGCAGGGGGATGCCAGACAGGGGAAGGAGGCAATGGAGAGGTCGGGCAGGAGGCTTGCTGAGGGTAGGGGTAGGCATCAGGAAGAGAGGGTCTGGGTGGAGGCATCTCGCAGGGCATGGATCTCGTCGTCCCCTTGGATGGGGAGAGGATGAAGAGTGAAGACTGGAGCTGGTAGGGCTGGTGCTTGGAGATCTCTAGCTCCTTCTGGGAGATCTCATTCTCCATCAGGTTGCTGCCGTACAGAGAGGCTGGGGGGGTTTTGGAGGGCCTGGAAGGACTCTTGGAAGGGTGTCTGGAGACCATGGGTGACAGGCAAGCACTGGCATCGTACTTCCAGGAGGGAGGCAGGGACATGGTGGGCGATGGGGACCGCAGCAGCTCAGGCTGGGAGGGAGCCTCGATGATGAACTTCTCCATCCTGGACTGCCGGCGGGCGAAGAGCTCGGCCCCCTTCCCTCTGGCTTCACTGAGGTTGTGGCTGGGCTGTGGCTTTGGCTTGGGCTGGATGGTGGGAGACTTGAGGCAGGAGGACCACGCCGGAGCATCGTTGGCTGGCGGGAGGTGCTGCCCGCCCCTGGGCGTGCTGTTGGGGACAAAGTTGGCAGCTTCAGCCCCGAGTGCAAAGGGCTCGTCCTCAGCACCAGGCTCCCCCTGCTCCTTCTGCTTCTTCCTGCTGTCTGCGCTCTGGACCAGGTCCAGCAGATCAGGGTTGGGGCCCAGCTTCGGCTTCTCAACGAAGGTGAACATAGACTTTTTGCTGCCTCTCCGGGCAGCCGACTCCTCCAAGATCCCCGTTTTGGGCAGGGGGTTTGGTCCGCTCACCCCGCAGCTCAGGGCGGGACCTGGCAGCATCTTCTGCTCCCGGAGGGGGTACAGGGCTGAGTAGGCAGGGGGCGAGCAGACACGGGTGAGCGGCGGGGGGCTGCTCAGGGTCTCTGCGTAGGTGGGTGGCGGGGGCAGCTTGGGGACGGGGGGTCCCTCCGTGGGTGGGCTGCTGGCGGGGGATGCCTGGGTGCCAAATGGTCTGGCCGTCCGGTTCTTCACCGGCTTGGGCTTGGCCAGGGTGAGATGAACCTCGTAGTACTGCCGGCCCTGCACCCCGTTCTGCCGCTGGACAGCCGGGGATGCTCTCCCTGTGGCTGTCCCTGCTGGATCGTTGGGCATGTTGCTGGGCACCTCGCTGGGCACTTCGCCGTTCTTCCCCTCCTCGGGGCTCTGCAGTGGGGTGAGAGCCACTGTGCTCAGCCCCGCGGGGGCTCCTGCATCCCTGAGCCCCCCCACCCCGCTCTGCACCCCGCCAGCCGCCCGCTCCTGCACGCCGTTGGTGGCAGCTGATGCCATGTTCTCCTTCAGGTAGATGCTAAGCGGGACCTGCTGCGCCTCGGCAGGCTCCCGGCACGGGGAGGTGTTCACCCGCAGCTCCTCTCCCGAGGTGCCGGGCTCTGGCTTGGTGCCCTGCCCCTCGCCCTCCTCCATGGCTGCTTGCCGAGGCCGGGGCGCGGGGCTCAGCAGCAGCCCCCCGCCATGCCCGGCCCCGGTGAGCCCGTCAACACGCTGCTTGCGGCGGTTGAAAAGCAGGACACCCTTGGAGCTGGGGCTGGGTGCCGTGGTGAGCTGCGCCGCGATCCTCCGGCTCCGTGCCTTCGCCTCCTTCAGCTCCTTCTCGGAGAGGCTGGCGCTGCGGGAGAGACCTGGGCAGAGGGGAGAGGGGGGTTAGGGTGGCTCAGCGGGGACGTGGGACTCCAACCCTCCCACCCAGGACTGGCAGCCCTTCCACCAGGTATCCCCCGGCATCCCAACCCGTTCCCCGGCTGCTGGGGGAAGGCAGGAGGGATGTTCCCGGGCTGGGGTATGTGGGGGGATATCACAGTTCGGGGGTGATGGGCAGCCAGTGCAGCCCCTGCCAAGAAGCTGAGCTGCAGTTCTGCAGACAGACGGCAAAGCCCAGGGGCACTCGGGAGCTTTCCTCCCATCCCACCCTCTATTTTGCTGGGCTCTGCATGCCCACCGAGGTGACTGTATGGGAAAGGAATTTCTCCAAGGGCTTTGGCAGGTCTCAGGTTGCAGTTCACATGGTTTTGTCCCCCCGCTCGAGCAGGCAGCAGGCAGGGAAGGGGCCAGCACATGTCCCCCGGGCCCCTTGCCCCAAATCCTGGCACTCTCAGCCCCGAGCGAGCAAGAGATCAAACCCAGCGTCCGCAGGGAGATGCCAGCCCGCCATAGCTTCATGGCAAGGCCAGTGACCAGCCCCGTCAGGGGACCAATGTGTGGAGCAACACGAGATGGCAGCAGCCGACAGAAGCTGTGCAGATCCTGACCCGCCAGCCACGGCTATAGCCTGCAGCGCCGCACCAACCTCGTGCCTTCGGAGCCTACGCAAGTGCTAAAAGCAAAGTGCTAAAAGCCCCGAGAAAGCCCCACGGCAAGTGGTTGGAGTGCTGCTGGGCTTCTCATGTGCTGGCCAAAAGGTCAGAGTGTCAGCCCTTCCCAGAGGCCAAAAGGATGTGGAGCTGCCAGGAACGCATTTTCTCGGGGTGAGCAATTTCCTACAGGCTTGCCCTTAAGCGCCCACGGGAAGGGCAACGTCCCCGGCCCCGCCGAGGCCACTGCTGGGGGACAGACCTGGGTGTGGAGCATCAGCATCACCCCAGCACCCACCCAGCGTGCAGCCCCCTCCGCAAAGGTGCTGCCGGGGTGGCCGTGACGGCGTGTCCCTGCTTCGGACAGGGAGGTGGGTGGCCACGGCTGCCCACCCTGAGCCCCACTCCTCTGGGCCCCGCCAGCGCCTGCTCCCCTTCCCTTCCCATCCCTTCCTTTCCTTCATGTGTTTCTCATTTTCTTGCCTTCTGTGCTGCTTGGGAGCCTTCCAGGATATTTTCAGCAGTGGCTCAGCCTACCAGCGAGGGAAGGGATGAATGACTAAGCCAAATCCTTCCAGCAAGCCCACGGTGAAGCAAGAGGGCTGCTGCAAGCTGGTCATCTCCTTTTCTTTACCCTTCATCCCTTCCACCTCCCTCAGCACCCAGCAAGTCCCCGCCATGACCTCAGCACTGCCAAGGCATGCAACATGGCCCTGCCTCTCCAGAGGGGCCGGAGAGGAGGAGGAGGAGGGTGGATGAAGTCTTCAGGCTGCCTGATGGGAGGGTTTTGGCTGGGCATGGGGGAGAAGAGGCAGAGATGCCAGTGGAAACTCTCTCCTGGAGACGAGAAGCCCGTCCGCAGCGGCGATGCTGGCGGCCAACATCTCCCCCGGTTCGCGCCCGGCATTGTTTAACGCCCCGTTTCTATTTGCTTTGGCGGCGGCACAGAACGGGGCCGCGATTTCCTCTGGCCGGGCTGGCTGGAGGGCAGCCAGCACCGCGGCTCCCACTCTGTGGGGTCACCCTCGCCACCTTCATCTCTGAAGCAGAGGAGAAATACGGCCAAGGACCCATTGAGAAACAAAGCCACAGGCTCCAGATGTCTGCGAAATTTGTGCTCCGAGCCGAGCATCCCCGCTTCCTCGGAGGCTGAGGCCGCCTAAGAAGCTGAGCTCTCGATGGAGCCATTTCGCAGCCTCTCGCTCTTGCTACTGCCTTTTAACAGCAACTGAGGGGCCCTGGGGGATCTCCTCCGTGCTGGAGGGATGACTCAGCCCTTGGCCAGCCCATTCCTGCTTGGACTAGCTGCCGGATACGCTCCCGCATAGCCAGGACCAGCACCAGGATTTGACCCCTGAGATTTTGCCCCCAGGATTTTGCCTCCAGGTGTCCCCAGCCTTTGCTGCTGCCCAGGGCACAGGTGTCCCTCCAGGACAGGGAGTGCTGCAGGATGGGAGCCGCCTGCCTGAAATCCCCTGCCTAGAATCTATTCCCAGCATCACCTTGCTGACCCCCATCCCCTATGGGCTTCCAGCAGCCCCTCTGCCCCTCCGACCCAGTACCTGCTATTCCTGGGCTGTTCCACCCTAGCCCGTTGGATGGGAATCCCTCAGGATACTCATGGGGATGCTGGGGATAATAATTGCTCTTCACATCCAATGTTTATCGCAGGGATGGAGAGCACCAAACCTCCGGCAGGCCAGAGGAGATTGCAAAGAACAACCTCGTACACCACCCTGCTGGCACAGCCGCACACAGCCCAGCAGATGGACTGATGGACAGATGGACGCTGCAGCCCTGCAACCCAGCTCTGCAGGTACCGTTGCAAATGTGGCTTATCATCACTTGACCCAGGGTGACATCCCATCCCCAGCTGAAGGGCAGGGACCAGCTCCTTCCCCTTTCCCCTCCAGTCTGAGCCATAGAACAAAGTTATTCGACCTGGCCCAAGAGCCTTTAGCCATCCGCTGTGGTGGCCAGAGGGACGCCCATCACCTGGGGCAGCTCCTGCACCCCTTGCTCCCTTCCCAGCCGCAGAGAACATCCCTCCATCCCTCCCCGCCACCCCCTGCCAGCCGGGGAGCCTCAGGGGGCTCTGGCTCTGCGCTTCCCCCTGGCCCCAGGCAGTCGGGAGGGAGCTCAACACACTGAAAATGTCCAGGTGCTGGGGAGGAGAAGGAGGGGTGCGGGGCTGAAGGCAGCCCGAGCAGCACAGGGAGGAGGCAAAAGCACAACTATGCAGAGCCGAGGGCACCCGGGGCTCACGCAGCACTGGAAACTGGCTTCCGCCCATTAACGGGAGCCCAGTCCAAAATCTGACGGGTGAGCAGCTCTTCTCGCGCTCTTCCACTCTTCCTTCCTTCCGCCTCACACCACGCACTGTCTCACCACTGCGCTGCCCTTCGGGAAGGAAACATCTCCCCTTTCCAAATGTCCCAGATTCTTCCAAGAACAACGAATGCAACCCTGCCAGCGCCCTCCGCTGCTGCCTCCCCGCTTTCGGGGGGTCCCCTGGCAGACCCCAGCCCCGTGGTCCAGGGGTGCGGGGGCAGGACATGCTCCCTGTGCCCCGCAGCATCGCCAGATTCCAGTGCATGCGAGCAAGCAGCCCCTGGTTGCTATTTCAGTGCAATGCACTTCAGCTCTGGCCAGAGGAGCCTATAGATCTCTAGCTATATATTTCTATAGGCACTTGGTCTGTAGGTTTCCTGTTGCTCTAGAGGTGACTTCCAGCAATATCCCGTTAGTGCAGGGCTTAACAGCTTCTTACCGAGCTGCCAGTCATCCTTCCCACAGCACGTACTGTGCTCTCTGCTCCAGAGCGAGGATGATGAGGGTGATGAAAGGCATTTTTGTTGCTCTCCCCTCCTGGTGAGATGGGGAAAAAAGAAATTCCTTCCAGCTCAGCTTTCCGTGCAAAGGACGGGTCCCCCCACGCAGTGCTAGTGCAGAGTGTCTGAAGTCCAGCCAGCAAAGACTGGAGTCACCACCCAACCCTACATGATGGTGAAGGACGTCAGACCCTGCCTGTGGCCCACCCTGCCCTGACGTGGGCTCCAAGAGCTGGAATGAGACAAGGATTTGGCCCCAAATTGCAAGGAGGAGAGATACCCCAGGGCTCTCTGAGCCGACAGATTCAGTGGAGGTTGCTGGTCTTGATGTGGCTGGGATGTCACATGAAGAAAATTAGTGACTTGGAAGCTGTCACCTTGCAGGTCTTTGTGACTGCAAGCACTGGGTGTGGTGGTGAGAAGTCCTTGTATGGAGGAGCAGAGAGGTACTGGAGTCCTGGTGGGGCCAGCGGGATGCAACAGGCCATGTGAAATCTTGGAGTCAAGGCTGGCAGGTGACTCTAAAATCTATCCCTAACCTGCTCCTGGTTTGGATGTTCAGCCATCCCCGCGCTGGTGTCCACCTTGGCGAGCTCACGGGATGATGCTCAGGATGTCCCACCAGTTCATCTGCCGGTCACAGGGCTGTCGAGGGCCAGGCAGAGCAAGGACCAGAAACCCCAAATCTACCTTCATACAGCGCAACAGCCGCCATCCATAACCCGCAGGTGCTTTTCCCCCTTTCTGACCATTTCTCAGGCTGTGGCGAGTCAACCCAAACAGTGCCTCTTGCTGGCAAAATCCCACCAGCAAAACCAAGAATTAAACTGAAACAAACCTCATCTTGAGAGAGACAAATGCCACTGCCATGCCATCTCCCTGCCGCGAACCCAAACACACATTTACAGCTGGATGGTGCTGGGGAGGGGGCATCCAGTGTTTTTCACCCAAACATTGAGGGCCTTGGACACTGAGGAAATGTAAGCAGGTTTTTTGGCAGAGAAGCCAACTGGCCTTTTGCCCCAACTACAGCTGTGCGGGATTTTTTGCAATGCGCACAAACTCACACACATTTAAGTGTGCACTTTCCTCCAGCTCCCAGGCTTATCCCAAATAATCTACTGCTAGGAAAACAAGGAAAGTAGCACAGACGGACAGTCAAGCTAGCTAGGAACAAATACAAATCAAACATATGGATAAAAATATGACAATTTTCTGCCTCATTCCCAGCTTCCAACACTCCTACACCCCAGATAGAAAACCTCCATGAAGTTTTTATCTGTGCTGGCCCTGCAGACCCAAAAAGCCCCAGTTCAAGCAGTGGGTGCCGTGGTGGGAGCAGACCCTGCCTGCCTGGCAGGGTACACCATGCTGGGCCTCTCATCGCGGGTGCCTTTGCCAGTGACAAAATCTGGCACAGCAAGAAAATTCGATGCGCTTGCAAGTTTTCCCTGCACTCTGTTCACAAGGGCTTTGCTGGATTTGGAGCTGTTTGCCTCTCTATGCCTGCTGCCCTGCTCTCCTCCCGGCTCTCAGCCATGCCTCTACCTTGCCCAGCACCCAAATTCTGCCAAAAATGGCCCCATAATCTCCAAGCACCAAGCCCTAGTGCATCCATTTCCCACCTGAGAGGAGGAGGAAAAGGGGCTGGGGAAGTTTTGCTCTTTAATAGGGGTTCGCTGTCCCTGCCCCAGCCCCGCTTCCCTGGAGGATTCCAGGCTGAGGTGATACAGCGAGCAGCCCCAGTTCTCTGTGCATCCATGCTGGGGAAGAAGAGGCTGCTGCTACCACAAAAGCAGAGGCAGCAACTTCCCCCAGCTGGCCAAAATTAAGCTTTTAGCTTTGTAAAAGGAGGCTGCAGCCAGGAGGTCTCCTCCAGGCTGCCCTGCCATCCATCCACCCAGCGCGCAGCAGAGCCAGCCCATCCCATGGCCAGGTACCACGGGGACCCCATCCCTCCCGGCAGGTGAGTCCCTGCCCCACTGTGCCCAACGGTGCTCAGATTTGTCACGACACATCCTGGGTTAATGAGGGCCCAGTGACAGCCCCACCAGGCTGGTGTCATGAGCTGGAGGTGCTGGCATGGCGAGAGAAGGTCATCTGGCTTATCCCCGCTGGGTGGACGGAGCAGAACGAAATGGGGCCTTCGGCTGTCCCTTGCACAACGCGTAAGGGATCCATCCCACTGGCTGCCAAGCCAGAGGGACAGACCTCGTGTCTCCAGTGCTGGGTGGCACAGCCAGGGGAGATCATGTCCCCGCTGGGGGCGACAGGGGACATTGCCTGGGAAGACGCTCTGCAGAGCTGGGAGATGCGATCCTGCCGAGCCTTGGGGGGAACCTCCACATCCCCCCACGTCCTCCCACTGTGCCTCCCACACTCCACAACCTGCGATGGACACGGAGTGTGGGCAGAGAGAACCGACACCCACCTGGCTAATTTATACATAGAGAGAAACCCCACTCAGCCCTTGCTCCCCGCTAGGCTGTCTGCGGCTCCACTCGTCAGCCCTTTGCCCACCATCCACCACCCACGGGGGGTTCTGGGCATGCACCTCCCACCCTCCGTGCACTGCCGGCCCCCGGCACTCCCGGACATACCCAGCCCCGGGACCTCCCTTGCACCCCGTCTGTGCTCCCACCCCGCTTCTGCACCGCACCCCCCGGCACCCCGTCCCTGTCCCGGTGCCCCCTGACCGGCTGCATCCCCCCTCAGCCCTCCCGCAGCCCCGCCCGGGGGCAGCCACCGCCCCCCAGCCCCGGCCCTACCCGCGGTGCCGGTGCCGCCGTCGCCCCTCGCAGCCCGACTGCACCAGGGAGGAGGCGGCGGGCAGGAAAGTTGCGGCAGCTCCGCCCTCGGAGCGGGCCCGGGGGGGGCGGCGGGCGGGGACCGGGGCCGGGGGGGTGGTAGGTCCCGCCGGCTCTGCCCCTGCCCTCCTCGCCCGACCGACCGGACGGGACGGGTCCCCCTTCCCGGCGGCACCGGCAGCCGCCCCGGCTGTCCCCGGCTGCCCTGCCCCGGCGCTTCCCGTCCCGGCTGGGTCTGCCCTGAGCCCGTGGCCGGGTGAGAGCAGCCGGGGAATCCCCTTACCCAGCCCTGCGCACCCCCTTACCCAGCCCCAAGCCTCCCCTTACCCAGCCCTGTGCATCCCCTTACCCAGCCCTGAGTATCCCCTTAACCCGCCCTGCGCATCCCCTCACCCAGCCCCGCGCATCCCCTTACTCAGCCCAGCGCATCCCCTTAACCTGCCTGTCACCCTCTTTTCCTCCTCTCGGCGCTGCTGGGGACATGTGGCACCTCACGTTTCAGACACTGGGGGAGCAAGGCCTCCCCTTGTGCTGGTTTCCATGATGCCTCAAGAGCTGGGGTGCTTGGAGACGGGCAAAAGTCCCAGCACCAGTGTCACTGCCCTGGAGACACTCTGGGAGGAGCACCAAAAGACTTTGGCCAGGAGTGTTCTGCTTCCAGCGAGGGGGGACTGCAGCCCTGGACAAGATGATTCCTGGGGAGCCAGCATCACCTCCCACCTCCACCACCCTGCTCCCGCCAGGGCTGCACAGCTCCTGGGCACTGCTGCGGGTGGGACCAGTGTCACCCTGTTCCTGAGCCTGTACACACCGCAGGATAAGCTCTTGGCTTTTTTTTTTGCCTTTCTAATTTCCTTTTTTCCTGCCCCTCTTTGCCTTTTTATGCTTTTCTGGTTTTTGGGGGTGACTGGCGCTGGCTTGGCAGCCTCCAGGGAGTGAAACCTTCTGTTTATTTGCACACCAGACAGAGAAACCAGTCCTGCCTCCTGCATCGCCCAACCACTGCCTCTACCCAGGGCTCCTGTGCTCCCCTAGCCTGCCCCAAGAGGTGCCAACCAGCCCGGGCCACTGTGCCAGATATTTGGGAGCAGCCAGCCTCGCCTTGGGCAGCTGGATAGGGACCAAAGGGGTGCTCAAGACCTGCCTGGGTGGGTCTGCACTGCTCGGGGGGGCACCCGCATGGCTCCCAGCTGGCGGGACCACCCCTGCATGATTTTGGGTGCGGACGGATGCACCGCTTTCTCTTGCGGGAGCTGCATGGGGGAGAGGTTATTTTACCCCCAGCCAGCCAAGGAGATAAGGAGTAAATCCCCAACACCTCCTGGGGATGCTCCTGTGAACACCCTGCTGCAGAGGCAGCCCCTATACCACCTGTTCGGGGACCTGCCCTTCTCTTGCTCCTCTGTCATGGTCCCTGCTCTGAACCAAACCTCTCCTTCACAAATCTGCAGGTTTTTTGCAAGGTCCTGGCATTGTTGCCGGTGCTCAGGACCCTCAGCAACATCCTGCCCGGAGGCTCTGGAAAGTCTGACGGGTCCCATAGGCAGTGGCTGGTGGTGATCTCACTTGGAGGGGGAGGAAACGGGAGAGACAAACTCTTTCCAACAAACCTGTTGAGTTACTTTAAAATTCCAGGCTGGCAGCAAAAGTGCTGGATGGCGGCGCGGGTTAGGAAAATGCTGAGCCTGGACACAGCCAGGCCTGACCTTTGCCTGCTACAGATCTGCCGTCCCAGAGCAGGGTGAGAAATGGGAAGACTATTTGGGTCTGTCTGCTTCGCATGCTGGGCTCTGAAACACGATGCCCGGGTGGTCGGGAGAGCTGCTGGGGCAGCAGTAAGCCAAGGAGCTTGGCTGAGCTTCCCAGTCCTCATCCCGTCTGGGGAGCCGCTGGCTTTGGGGACATCCGACACCCAAAAAAGGCGGGGAACAGATTTTTAGACACCAGGTTCATGTCGAGCATCCCCGGCCGGTCCTGTCCCTCCGCATCCTGGGGACTGCTTTGGGAAAACCAGGCTCTGAGCAGAGCAACAGCATCTGATAACACCATCTCATGGGGACAGTGACACACCTGCCTCGGCGCCATGTGGCAGCTGAGATAACAGCTGGGCAGGAGCAAAATAGAAAGAAGGATGGAAGCAGGGTTTAAAAATGGGTCCAATGCCTGTAAGAGGATGGGTCTAATCCTGTGGGAGCATGCCCCCTTGGTGGGGAGGTCCGGGTGTGGAGGTGACTGTTGTAACGCTAGATATGCGCCTGTATTTGTGTCACTGTGGCTGAAAGGACAGTCGCAGAGAGGAATGGCTGTGAAACAGAGCTGTGAAGTGAGGTGATGGCACTGAGCATTGTAGGAACCAACCAGCCTGAAATAAGGCGCTTAATTTTTAAACCAGGGGCTGAAAGAGAGATGGCTCCAAGCCACATAATGCATGTTTGGCCATCCCCACACCGACTGATCGGGCAGAGGTGTCCTTGTCCCAGACAGCACCCCAGGAGCTGTCCCTGATCACCCCCCTTTTGGCAGGGTCCTGTTGAGCCCCGAGACCAGGGTGAGGGCTGGGAAACCCACCCTGCTTGTGCTGCACTTGGGCTGAGCTCTCGGAGACCATGGGAACCCACTCACTGCCTTCCCACCCCCTCTCGAGAAAAGCCATGGATTCCTCCTCATTTTTAAGGCCAGAGAGATCATCTCAAGCTAAAAAAGTCCCAGCGGCTTGCCGGGAGCCTGAGACCTCTAACCCAGCAGAAGTCCTGCCCTGGGAAGAGCTGGGCGTTCCCACCGCTGTACTGGGCAGCAGCAGCCCCAGAACTGGGGTCGCACCAGTGCGTTTTGGGGTGTGGGGTGGTAGTCAAAGGGGATTTCTCTTACCCACTTTCCTCAGCTCACTGGTGGGGTTGATGACGACCCGTTGGATCTTCACCACTTTCCACTCCTGGCTGTCGTCGGCCACAGGGCTGGCTGCTAGGGGGGGCAGCTCTGGGGCAGAGCTGGGGAATTCTAGGGGGGCTGTGGGTTCAGTTTCTGAAGCCAGGTTGCTGCCATCCAGTGTGGGAACCGGCGCGTCCCTGTTGAGCACCCCTGGCTCCTGCCGGCAGCTCCCGCTTGTCTTGCCTCCCACCAGCCCCGTCCATCCCTCCTGCTCGACTGGCTGGGAGGCGGGAGCACCCTGGAGCTGATGGCACCTCTGTCCCCCTCTGCTCTCCATCTCCTGCCAACAGCCAGTGTCCCCCTCAGCGTCCCCCTCGGCCATCCCGCAGACACGCGGGTTCTGCACAGCCTCGCCGGGTGGGGGGCAGCCGGGCCGGGTTTGCAGGCAGGGCTGCCGCAGCGTTGCCTTCAGCATCTTTGCCGCTTCTCTTCGCTGGCACTCCAGGGCCTTTCAAACCCTCTCAGCATGGCCGGGGGGCTGGCTCCTCCCCGGCAGCGTCCCTCTGAGCACGGGCAGCGTCCGAGAGGGCAGGCGGCCACGTGTCAGGCACAAGCCCAGTTTTCCTCCTCTTGCAGGCAGAAGAGCCAGGCAGGAGCCACGGCAGCGTGCAGCTTTCAGAGACCCAGCCGTGGGGATTCACCTGGAGGACGCGCGTCTCCAAGGAGGATTTTGCAGGAATTTCTCTTGTCCAGGCAGGCAGAGGAGCAGCATCCAACGACCTGTGTGAGAGGAAGGGGGAGTATTGAGGATGCTTGTGCATGCACTGGTTTCTTCTGGCCACAGCCAGCAGAGCATCTCTGTGAGTCCCCAGCCTGGGGTCCAGCCCCAGCACCACTCCCCACAAGGAAGGACCCCCTGAGACGCAAAAACTCCTTTATGGGCTCACTTGGAAATGCCTCCCACCCCTGAGTTCCATAGTCTCCCCCCCTCAGCACCCTCGTCCATCCATCCTCATCCCCAGTGCAGTGTCCAGGGCTGGAGCATGGTGCTCAGCTCCCTTTGCTGTAGCAGCCCAGGCGTGGCCACAGAGCCCCCCGTTTGTGGCCAGCGCTGGGGGATGGCTGCTGCTCAGGAGGTGGGAGCATTCAGGGAAGAAGCCCGTTCCCTGCAGGTGGGGGTTTGCTCGGGGTCAGCAGGAGCCCTGGCTCCCACCTCCATCCTGCTGGAAAGCAGAATTCCCAGCATCCAGCTAACCAAGCTGTGTTTAACCATTGACTCACGCAGCGCCGGGACAAGCGCAGACAGACCTGCTTCCCTTCCACCGAGCGTAAATCCTGCTGAATGACGAATGCACGCACCAACACAGCCGAGAGGCGAGGGATCAGCTGGGAGAGGGGGATGTCATCGCTCCTGGGGCAGGATATGGGGGAAATTCCTGTGCCGTGAGTCCTCAGCAGATGCTCAGCATAGCCTCACCCAGCCCTGCTCGCCTCAGGGTCCCAGGGAAGCGCCCGCCAGGGCATCGCTGCTGCGGGGAGACTCACAGAGCCCACGGCACACAAACCGTGATGGATTTTCCAGCCTAAGAGTCAGCTGAGGAGGAAAAGAGGTTTCTGCTCAACCCAAAACTTTCCCTGAGTTACTGCAAGATTTTTCAGCTAAATAAGAAAATGCACCAGGTCAAGCCGTGGGTTCAGCTCGGGCAGAAATACACCCTGCAGCTTCATCTGGGGCTCGCACAGCTTCTCTGCAAAAGTTTTCCCATCTTTAGCAAGGTTATTTTGGAAAAGAAGACAGTTTTGAAAACTTCCAGTGAAAGTTTTGCTGTCAAACAGGCACTCGGGCATTTCCCAAATGCAAGGCTGCATTTTTTTGAGAATGCCCAAAGGAAATCGTCTGCCCTTTCTGAAATCCTTCCTCCTGCCTTGCTCTGCTGCAATTATTCAACACAGATTTGCAAAGACATCCTGGGGGGAAAATGTCAACATTTCTCTCTGAAAAAGGAATCTCACCCAGCTCTTTATGTAATTCGGGGCCCCAATAGTTGCAGGAAGCCACCCACATTTTTCCTTAGAATTATGGCAAGTTGTGGGAGCTGGAGGGAGCTGGCTTATCTCAAATGAGGACAAAGAGAAAGTTGCCAAAAATAGTCCTAGCCCAGCCCGGGTCAGCAGAGACCCTGTTGGAGCAGCTCTGCTGCCCCGGGCTCCCACCCCCTCACCCCGTCCATAGGGAGAAGGTTTCTCGGGCAGCACGATTCCCACCCATCCTACACCGGAGCTGCCTCGGCAGTTTGCGAGCCTGTACCGCCTTGAAAACCATCTTCCAAAGCCACCCCCTTGTGTGTCGGGAGCGTTTTCTGCAGATGGGCATATCCCGGGGACGGGCGCCCACGGTCCCGACGTTCCCCAGGCAAATCCCTCCCTGGCAAGCGGCAGCATTCCCCAAGGACACACTGCGGGGACGGGGCCGCCCACACCAACAAAATACCGAGTCACACATGTTCTGCCTCGCTGGGGGCCAGTCTGAGCCCATGCCGGCAGGGGGACGGTGGCGGAGCTGCTGGCAGAGCAGGCGCCTTCCCCCCGGGACACAGCTTCTGGGCTCTGCAGGCAGCTCAGCACAGGAATATTTATGGCTAACGTGCATCTCTAGCAAATGCTGGGGGGCTGATGCTGTCTGCTCAAAGACCGGCTGGGTAGGATGGGTATATGTGCTCGGGTGCGTCATTGAACCAGCAAAGAGGAGCAGCATTGCCAGCCACATCCATAAAATCAGGCTGAGATACCAGCCACCCCTGCCTGCAGAATGAAGCTGTAGAGGGGTGTGAGAGTCATTTTGGGGACCACTTCAGGGGCACAGCACCAAACTGGGGTGTAAGGGATGCTCAAGTTGGGTGCTGGCACACAGCTCAGCCCCAACAAGCCTCTGCCCAACATGCCCCCCCCAGGGAAAGCATCTTGCACTCCGCGCAGAGGCAAGTCCCTACGAGAAGCTGCAAAATGGTGCCAGGAAAGGGAAGAATAATAATTAAAAACCCCTTCAGTTCACAAAGCACCAAAATCTGGCAGCAGGGAGACCTTTTGCTCGGCTATCTTTCCCTGCCCACTTGCTAGCGGGTGATGCACAGTCCCCCCTGCCCGGCTTTCTCACACACTGCCAACCCCCCCGCCATTCAAAAAAGAAAAACTAAAGTTAACTTTCCACCTCCCACACAAATATTTTTGGCAGGCGTTGCTGGCATTCAGGCTGTAGAAAGTCTTCATCTCTGTCTGCCCGCGGATCCCCGGCTGGGAGACCCAGGGGACCGTGGTGGCCTGGGCTGGTCCTGTCCCAGCCACAGCACCGGGGCAGGAGGTGGCACAGCCGTGAAAAAATGGGGTGCACCTCCAAGACAGCTCTGGGGACCATGGGTGGCCTGGCCACAGGGATGCCACAGGGTGGGGTTCGGATTTGCCCCCAGGCCTGGGGTCTGTTCTCAGTTCCCCGTGTTGTCCCCAGCCCCATCGCTGCCAAGTTCTTGGTTTGCATCATCATTAAACGAGGTGGGCTGGGGGGTGGGAAGCGGTGCAAAAGCTGTCCCCGGCACAGCGGGGGCTCTCGGGTTTCCCCGAGGTCAGGCAGCGGGTTGCTGTCACTCAGGCAGGACCTTGCTGTCCAGACTTGCAGTCCCCAGCTCTGGTCACAAGACCAGCTCCGTCCCTTTCCAAAATAGCCCAGCCGCAATGTACGTACATTTGGGGATCTTCACACCTTCCCCGTGCCAGCAACTGAATGTCCCCTCGGGGGAACTGGGCATCTTCCCCCATTGTCACCCTCCCCCATTGTCCTCTTCTCCCCGTGGCACTGCAGGGGACACAGAGCCTGGATCAGCTGCAGCCCCAAAGGGTGACCGCAGTTCCTTGGGGTGCCCTGTGTTTCTTTAAGGCAGCGCTGCCTTCACAGCTGATATGGGAGACGTCTTTGCGGTGTAGCTGTCACCCAGCGGCATTTGGAGCCACGCCTGGGCCACCCTGTGCCCGGACACTCTCCCATCTGCTGCAATTCAATATCCAACATCCCCCCCAGCTCTCCGGGTACCTGTCCGGGACGTGCTGCCGAGCCACGTGCTGGGGGAAACACAGCTGAGATGCCTATGGGGTGACCTCCTCCACACACAAGGACCCCACTGCTAAACCCCAAAGCCTTGCAGGGCTGGGGCCAGCTCAGTGTCACGCTGTGCCACTCTGACATCCTTCCACAGGAGAGCGAGACCGTTTCCATCACGGAGGGGATGGCAACGGGAGGTTCACGGGTGGGCTGTGCGGGATGGATGGAAGCCTCTGCGGCACGGCAAGGGCTCTCTGCAGGGGTCCGGTGCCCAGGGAAGAGGTGCAAGGAAGCTGTGATGTGATGTGACTGCTTCCCTTGGCATGACAGGTAACCAGCCTTGCTGGGCTGGATCCTGTCCCTGGAGTGAGCCCTGGGAATGTGGGCAAGGACAGCAGCATCCTGGCCGCTGCAGGGGATGGCAGGCACAGCTGCCGGCAGCGTGCTGGGGAAAACGAAAGCCTTTTTCAGGGCTGATTTACTGCCTTGATGCAAACTGGGATGGAAAAAATAACATTCCTGAGTTCCCATCCCTGTACAACTCCCGTGGACCAAAATGTCCTGGCGCGTGGGTGCCCACGCCAAGCTGTGCCCTCGTCCCCTGCCCACAGCTGGTGGGGGGAAAGCAGCAGGAGAAACGCCTGAAGACAGCACGGGGGCTGCGGGACACCTGAAGAGTTATCCTGATTAAGCAGTGAGCTGAGCAAGGGAAGAGGAGGAGGGAAGACAGAGGCATCTGGGACAGCTGGACCGTGTCCCCTTCCTCCTCCACCCGACGCGGGAAGCAATGGCTGGATGTGGCTGCATGGGCTGCTCTGCATGCCTTTGCACTGCTCTGCATCCCTTTGGACTGCTCTGCATGCCTTTGCACTGCTCTGCATCCCTTTGCACCACTCTGCATCGCTTTGCACCCCTGCACGGTTCCTCACCCAGGCCCTGGGCTTGTCCCTTTGCCGTTCAAGGGGAGGAGAGCTCACCCGGACAGCTCACCTCTCTGCTGGAGCGGGCTGGGAGTGGGCTGGGGTGGAGCACGGGGCTGGGGGGATGCTGGTCCCTTGGAGGGCAGCATGGTGCAGGCTGGGCTGGACATGGGGTTACACGCATGTTGTACCCCAGCACAAACATCCCAAACAAGCCCCAGAAGATGTTTGCACCTGCTCCACTGCTCCAGCTCCCATGGTGCTTTTTGTCGGGTTACTGCCCTCAGCAAACTTGCTCCATTCCTCCCACTGTTCAAACCACCTCCCAGCCCCAGGCTGGCGGGGGGCTTCGGCAAACGCAGATGCTCTGTCGGGATTGACATCCATTGAAACTCAGTCTGTGCACTTCAGCTGAGTGACACTGACTCTGCTCAGCCCTCCTGACTGGGCCCAGACATCAGTTTTCCCCCCATCATCCCTAATGGGGTTGACTGACTTGGGGGTCCCATTCAGACCATCCTGGGAGCCACTTGCACCCCAGCTGCATGGGGCAGATCCTGGGCTGTCCTCCTGCCCTTTCCTTAACTTGGATCCTGCAAGGCCAGATCTAAACAGCAGCTTAAGCTGCTGCATCCCTGAGGGTGAGGACAGCCCCAGCCCAGCTGTTACAGCTGCCCCAAGCCCTTCTCAGAGCAGTTTTGGGGAGCAAAGCACCAGGTTTGCCAAGCACTGGAGACCCCAGGTCCCACCAATTGCCGCCCAGTGCAAGTCCGAGGTGCCACGAAGGCGGGTGACGGTCCCCAAGGACCCCTGGCCACTGCTGCTCAGGGACACAGGGCCATCAGCTGGAGCCCTGGCAGATCGCTACGGGAAGCCAGGGATGAAACTGCAGCTGAGCCTTTTCAAGGCTTAAATGAAATGTAAAACCGGGGAGGTCTGAGAGAGAAGACGACCTTAAAGACCAAGCTGTGGCAGCTGGGGCAGGGAAGCACATCCCTGCTGCTATAAACCCACTGAGGGCTGAGTGACAAACCAGGGGCTCCTTCCAGTTCCTGGGACATGCAGAGCTGAGGTGGCTGGCTGGGGGGAGGCAGGACAGAGGGGGCTCACTCCGGTTGGGGTCCAGCAGCCCAGCACAGGTCTCCCCAAAAAGCAGACCCAAGCCATGTCAGAGTGAGCCGGCTTGGCCAGCTGGGTATAGGCAGCTCCTGACCACCTGGCTCTGCACACCGCTGCCTGCCCCAGGCAGCTCGTCTTCATTATCCATCACATGGGAACAATCCCTGCTGTGCAGCCACTGGCTGCTGGCACAGCAGGTCCCACACCCGAATTTCCCTGCAGAACCCCAGCAGCAGATGCCGGAGGGTGGGCTGGCACCACTGCGCCTTCACACCCTGCCCAAGCGATACCACTGAATGTTTGCTGGGAGGGTGATGACGAATGCTGTCTAATTAAACAAAATCCCACTCCTGGCGGTGGGCACAGTGGGGATGGGGTCACCCCGAGGCTGTTGGGGCACCTGTTGTTGGTTGTGCCAAAAATCTGCCTGGGTGAGGAGGGCAGGGCAGCCTCCTGCAGTGGGCTTGGGGCTCGCGCTGCGGTGGGGTTGGGGCTCATCCCGCAGCCACATTGGCCCCAGGAGCTCAGCCTCAGCAGACATAAAACACAACCCATTAACTAAGCAGAAGAACCCACAGAGTCTTGAAAAGCCAGTAGCAGCAACCTCTGCGCATTCAGGGCTGCCGGAGCTGTGACAACTGACAACCAGAGCATCTCTGCCCCCAGGGGCTGCCAAGCTTCCCGGGCCATCCCGGGATTTCACAGCCAGGTTTGCTGCTGACACATCTCCCCCTGCTCCCCTGAGCAGACAAACGAAGGGCCACGACCCAGAGCTGCTGGGATCGGGACACGAGACCTGCCCACGCATAGATGCAAGGTCAATGGCAGGGCCAGCAACTTGGCTGAGGTTTGCTGAGTCCTGGCAGCTCCATCCTCCCCACTGTGACCCCCCGGCAGGCATCCCTGGAGCCCTAAAGCCTTGAGGAGGTGGCTGGGGAACAGGACCCAGCTGCTAGGAGAGGGGGAGCTGCTCCCTGCCGGCTCCTGCACCCGCAGCCCTGGCCAGTCCCTTGGTCCCCAGCTCTGGTCCCAGAGACACAGGATGGGACCTGAAAGGAGAGAAGGATGCACACAGGCTGGGGACAGCCAGGACCAGGATAAAGGACATTTAACCCAGTGAGAAGATAGGGACTGAGCGCACCCGAGCACAGGGTCTGGCCCCTCTGAGCCCCCCTGGCAGCACTTGGGGACGGTCCATGGGAAACAAAGACCATCCCAGGGAGGGGAATGTTTTCATTCCAGCCCAGGAAAGCAGCCAAACCCCAGCACATGCCCGTTCCCAGGCCTTGGCCCCAGCAGCACAGCAGGCTGGTGGCCTTGCGACACAAGGTTTAGTTCCATCCGACTGGCCAAGGCTGTGAACCTAGCTGGGACAGGCCGGGGGGGCAGGAGAGCAGCCCTGGTGCTGGGCTCTGGGGGTCCCTGGGGCTGGCACACAGCCACCTGCCATTGCTGCTCAGTGGGGTCTCCGTGTAATTTGTAATGCGGAGGGAAACAGGCAGGAGGTGGAAGGGAAAGGGTGCGACTGGGCAGCATTTTAGTATGGGGCTGTGCATGTGTAAGCGGCAGGAGCAGCATGTGTGTGTGCAGCGTGCTCAGCAGTCTGGCTCTCACTCTGGCAAAAGTGCTTGTGCAGTAGGAATAAACATGCCGAGGACACATCCCAGCCAGTGCAAACAGCCCCTGACCGAGCCGCTCTCTCCCAACCCTCTGTTTTCTTGCTCCGCTTTTCCTCTCCTCTCTTAACCCCTTCCAGAGACCAGAGGATGAGCGCTGGGAGCCTGGGGAACTGCTGGACCCAAGCTCCGTGAACCCCTGGGCGTCCAGCCGTGAAGAAGGGCTGTTCCTGCAAACGGACACCCATGGGGTGCCCGGGTCCCCCCCAGGGCACAGAGCTGCCTCCCTGGGCTGGCTCTGCTGCCACCAAGCCCCCTGCCCAGTGCTGCTCTCCCTCTCCTTCCCCCTCCTCGTCTCTCCCCTCCAGCAAAGCCCCGCAACAGCTCATCCTCCTCCCAGCAGCTCCAGGGAAAAGGGGTGCTCCCCACTCTGAATCCCCAGCCCACCCAAGCCAAGGGAGGCACCCCTGAGTAGGGGTCCTGGGCAGGACCAAGGAGCTATGAGAACCCCTGTTGTGAGAAAAACATGCCAGGGGGCTCAGGTGAAGTCCATCTCCACCCTCTGCTCTGCCAGGAGCCCCCTCCATCCTGAAGTTTGCTGGAGGAGTGTGTCCTGTGACACCACTTTGCCCCCATGGTCACCGAGAGCCGTCCCCACCAGCCTGGGGTGGCTGCGGGGATGCTCGCACTCGCCATGCTCACCTCTTTTCCCTTTCCCTTTTCTCCTGCGGGGAAGGAAAGCTGTCTGCTCTCCATATGCTCCACCCAAGTCCAGGGGGGTCAAGCACGCCGTCCCCCTGCCGTGCCCGGACCCTGGGGTCCCAGCTGGGAGCTGGGGGACAGCAGCGCCCGGATCTCCTCGCTCGCTCTGCTCCAGCCGCGCTGCGCAGGGCAGGGTGAACAGGGGGGAGAGGGGCGGGAGGAGGGGAGTGGGGAAATGAAACTTTAATAGCACAGAGCCCCTTTTGTTTCCCAGCATATGGGATATTTCATACATGCTGAAGGCATTAACCACCTATATTCTTCAAGAGCTCACAGCGGCTGGGAGCATGGCCCCGCACTCAGGTCTGGGATGTGGCATCTGTCTCAGGGGGCTGGAGGTGGCAGCAGGCGGCCCCTCTGCCCTGACAGTCCTCCTTGTGGGGGGGAACCCTTAACCACAGTTTGGAAAATTGCTCTGTTTCACCAGCAACACTCCCCTGTGTGATTTTCTCCCTTCAAAAGAGCAGCCAGCCCCCCACCCCAAACTCAAGGCTGGGACAGGGAGATACCCGGTTTTGCACATGCTGTGTGTCCTTGCTGGGAATAGGGGGGGAACCAGCCCCACCATCCTGGGGGTCTGAGACCCTAAAACAGCTCTTCTGTCCTGAGGACACAGCAGAGCCCCACAGTCCCGTGGAGCTTTGACTAATGGTGGCAGAGAGGGGTTGGAAGGGGCTGGCGATGTGTCCCCTCCCTGCCCACATCCCAAGGACACGAGAGCATCCCCCAGAGCAGCGAGCAGGCAAGCTGCCGGCAGGGAAAGGCTGGAAAATATCCATGTTGGATACCTCATGCTGGTCACCCATTTTCCCCCTCCACCTCCCTTGGTGGTGCCTGGGGACAGATCATGATGCCTGTCATATAGGGTGACACCACTTCTGCCAGCAGGGAAGGGACATCCCTGGTGCCTAGCACAGAGCATGGCTGGCACTGCTCCCTGCAGATCCTGCCATCCACCTCGACGTGGGATGGGGACGTCTGGGGTCCCTGGCATTGCATCCCTCCCTTATTCCCATAGAAGAGATGTTGACTTTGACCTTGTGGGCAAGAGAGGACATCGGCTGGTGGCAAACCTCCAAGTGAGGTTTGAGATGGAGAGGACTGTCGATGTATTCTGTTTTCCCCAAATTGGGATCCCTTGACACTGAGGCCCTTCGGTAGAGGCCACTCCCTGCCCCAGCACCCACGGAGGCTCTCAAAGTGGGTTCCTCTTTCCCCAGCTCTTGCTCTTTTGGCTGGCCAGGGGAGAAGGCATCAGCCCAGCTTTTCGGGGGTGGACATGTTGTCCATCCCATGGAACCACAGCGCAGTCCATACGCGAGCCCCCAGCCCCACACTATGCGAGGTGCACAGTAAATAGGTACTTTGTCCAGTGTTTATCCAGTCACACTCTAATTTGAATAAAAAAACGCAGGCAGTAAAAGGCCTTTATAGCTCTTCAGAGCTCATAAACCTGCAGTGCCGGCAGACGGGGGCCAGCTGATTGGGGGCCGCTAGGAAAATTTATTGCAGATTTTGGTAAGTGAAACATTACAGCTCTGTGAGCCCCAGGGCTGGTTTGCCAAGCAGCTCCCAGCAGCAGAGACGGAACAAGGGATGCTTTATTGGGGGAGGGAAGGGGAGGGCTTGCAGGTCTCACCCAGACCCACAGTTAACATCAACCTGGTTTTAGACTGGCTCATTTTTAAGGTGAGATGCGCTTTGCACAGCCTGGATCCAGGAGCCCTGGCACAAGGACAGAGCCAGGCAGTGTATCATCTTGACATGGGGCTGCATCACCCTGGGATGCGGGCAGTCCTCACCAGCATCCCCAGGGTGATGGTGAGCAGGACTGGGCCCGGCACCTCCTTGTGTCACAGCCCCAGCTCGGTGGGAGACTTCGCGGTGAGCCCTGGTGCGGAGCAGGAAAAGCCAGGATGGGGCGGCCAAGCTTGTCGTGGGAGTCGGGAGAATTAGGAGAGAATGAGAGGAAGCGGCTGGGGTGGGGAGCGTGTGAGGGAAGGCGGGTAGCAGGAGGGAAGGCATTTTTTCCTTGCCAGTGTCTTGGCTGCTTCGGTGTGAACTGCTATAAATTTGTTCCTTATCTCACACACCATTTAATGTTTCATGAAAAGAAAATAGTCTGCAGGAAAAAAAAAATACACAACACTGATAAAATATCCCTTTGGCATTGGGAGGAATGTTAAACGTGTCTAATCAGCAGGGCCTGGGGCTCAGCGCACTAGGAAGTTGTGGAGACGTGGCAATGCCTGGAACAAGCTGGGGGGGTCGGTGTCTGCACCCCTGGGTGTCCCTCACTCTGTGAGAGGGGACAGAGACAGCTGCACGGGGGACATGGTGGCCTGTGTGGGACAGCAGTGGCTATAGCTGGGATGGCTCCAGCCAGGGCACCCTGCAGGCTCTGACACCTCCCCGGTGACAAGTGAAACCAAATACTGCCAGAAAGAGTAAAAAGTGGGGAATCTGGGGTGGGTAAATTAGCCTCCCCGTGGGAATAGTGATATAGATCCAAAACCTTCCTGGCTGCTGCCCAGGGACAGGCAGGGGCATGGGCTGTGCCAGAGACCCACATGTGGCTTTGCACCTCCAACACCTGCAGCCCCCACCTGTGCCCACACCCGAGGGGAGGCCGGGGGGAAGCCCCAAAATCCCGACACAGCTGGTAGTATCCATCCCCTGGCCTGCGGACAAGCTGCTCTTTTGATTTACAGCTGGAAAAGCCAATCCTGCAGGAGCTTCCCACTACACAGCTGTGCTGTCATGGCAGGTCAGGCACAATGCCATGAATCACCCTTGGAGCATCTCCCCTGCCCCAGGGTTAAGTGTCCCTTTGCTCCCACTGGGGACAGGGATGCAGGGCTGGGGGCACCAATTCATGGTCCTCAGGCATGAGCATCTCTCACTGCCAGATCGGTCACTGCTTGGTTGCACTCCTATAACATTCGGGCAAAGAGCGACATGCATGAGGTTTACTCCCTCCTCTGAACACGGGGTGACGTGACTGCCATTGTCCCACAGGCTGGAGCATCCCTGGCCAGGAGCATCCCCACAGTATGGCTCCCCAAAGGCCATCCCGCCTGGCAGCCTGGGGACAGCAGAGCCACGGCAAGGGGACATGTGAGCCTCTGAGACACAGCTTCACGCTGAGGCTGAAAAACAAACAAGCAAGCAAAAAATGTGACTGCAAAGGGGATTTTTCAGGGTGGGAAGGAATAGTTAGTGCTGATTTTTTGCCTTTTTGTTTTTCCCCCCTCCCCTTTGATAACGTTTCGTTTTATACTCCAAGAGATCAGAAAAGCCATTTCAAATGAAAAAAAACCAAACCCTTCTGTTTCAACACACTCCCCAGCCCAACATCCTCACACACCAACACACCCACATACCAGCTTTCCTCCCAAATGCAGCCCCAGTCCAGCTGAGCCCGTTTCCAGGCAGCATTTCTCCTTGGTCAGCCCTGTATCCACACACCCCAGCTCCCCTGCCAGCCCCGCTCCAGCCCCCCATCCCGCCATCCACATCCCCTCTCTGCAGGCAAACACATTTCTTGCACATCCATCACATGGAAATAGGATGTGCGTTTCGGTGCCAAAACACGCAGGAACGGCCGCGCCAGCAGCGCCTGGACGGCTGCACAGAGCTGCTTGTGTTTTGGTGGGCCGCACAGTTGGCTTTTGTGGGAAGGTTTTGGCTGGATCTGGCGTGCTGAGGAGGGGCCGGGAGCTGGCACTTGCCACCAACACCGACCAGCTGAAAATGGTGGAGTTCGAGGTCTCTCACTCTTTGCTTTAACGTCTGTCTATGTGCTCACTCTCGCCTATCTGTGGGGTGCTTTTGTGCCTTTCAGAGCAAAAAAACCCTAATTTTGCAAAGGTGAGGGTTACTTAGCTTGCAGGGTGGACTGGCAGCACCACTGACATCGTGGTGGCATCACGGGATGAAGACAGTGGTTGTGCATTGCGTACCCGGCTGTGGGCAACATATGGCTGGGGGCATGAGGGTCCTGGGGTCTTGCCCTTCCAAATCTCCAGCTCCCCAGGGGCTCCAGCAGCCCCGTGCTGCAGCCGCCGCTTTTCCTGCCCTCTGGAAGACCCCCCCGTCCCGCCGCTGTCTGCCTCTGACGCAGGCGGCTTCATTTCCAGACGGGCCGTGCTCCCCCCGAGCCCCAGCCAAAAGAAAGCCCCTTTGTTCAGCTCGGCTGACCCCACTGCCCTGCGCCGACGTCCACCACCCGAAAACACAGTCCCCACTGTCCCATGGGACAGGGTGTGCACGGGGACGGGGATGGGGGCAGCCCCCAATGCTGCCTCTCGAGTCAGGATCATGCCCGGGGATGTTGGTGCGGGTTGCAGAGAGTGCACGGCTATGGAGAGCTCTGTCCTGCTGGGAGGGACAGACAGATGGATGGAGAGAGGCTTTACAACTGAATCTCGCTGGTTGAGACCAGCAAACCCTCACTGGGATACACCAGAGCTGCCGAGCTCGCTGGGGTGGGACAGGGGAGCGGGGATGGCGCTGAACAAGCTGCTTCTAATGAAAAGCAGGCGGAGAACCCAGCATTGCCCCGCCTGGTCCTCTCTCACCTCTCAGGGTCAGCTTGTATTTTCTTAAGCCCTGATTGTCGAGAAATTGGAAGCTTGTGTGCTGGTGAGGTCTGGCTGGCCTGGGGCGGAGATCCCCAGCACCACAGAGCTGGGTTGCACGCTCCGAAGCAAAGGGAGCCAGACAGGAGCTCGGCTGAAGGTTTGGAAAAGGTTGGAGGGGGACCCTGGCACCTTGCACCCAGGCTGAGCAGGGCTCAGGACCCATGGGATGCCACCTGTCCCAATCCTGCTCCGGTGGAAGCATCCTGGATGCAGCAGGCTGGAGATGGCAGCGCCCATCCAACGGTGCCTGGCTCAGCCCCAGTTTTCACGTGAGACAAGAGGAACCCCGAGCTGCCGAGCCGGGGAGGAAACGAGAGCAGAAAAATGTGATAAACAGCTGTAAAGCCCAGCCCTGGCTCTGCGCTGCTCCCGCCGTCGCGGGTCGGCCCCTCAGACTGTTTATGGAAAGCCCAGTTTGCCGAGAAATCCATCTCCCATTTCCTGTTGATCGCTGGAAGCCAAGGTCTGGCTCAGCCCAGGGCTGCTGTGGCCGCTTGGCTCTCGGTAACGCAGAGAAAGGGCTGAGCCCATGTTAACCCCCCAGGGCATCCCAGGGGATGGGGAACAACGGTCCTGAGGGGCTGGGAGCAGTTTTTCCCCCCACAGAGAGCAGACTGAAGCTCAGACCCCCAGACAGGGAGGGGTTGGCTGTTCGCCCCGAGGCTGCTCAGTGCTGCTGTGGGGGGTGCAGGCAGGATGCTGGCACCCACCAGCGGAGATCTGGGGACTGTAACATCCACCCGCTTCCAGCAACAACCCCTGCAGCCCTCGGAGCACCCAGGTGCTTCCCAAACAGTGCCGAGTGCCCCGGGTGGGGACAAGTGATGGGCCCCCGCCTTCGCTCCCTGCCTGCTTTGACCCCACTCGCTGCCTAAATCGAACCGGACGGGTGCGGGGGAGCCCGCAGCTCGGCATAAACTCGCTCAAGGCCAACACCATTGTTGCTGGAGCCACGTCGGAGCCAAGCGAGGCTGGAGCCGCGGATGCCGCCACTGTCAACTATCTGAGTCATCGGCCAGAGGAGCCAAGCGAGGGAGAGCTGGGTGCTGACCTGAAATCCAGCCGATTTTCTTCTCTGAATCAGGGCAGGGAGGAAGCGGAAAAGTTTGGGCGAAGGCGGAAGCAGCGAGTGGGATTAGGTTGCTCGAATCTCTCCTCTTTCCAATTGCTCTGGAAGTAGCTGGGGCCAGGGCAGTGGCCAGGGTGACGGCGAGGGGCTGCGGAGAGCCATGATGGGGACGGTGACACCAGGGCCTGCAAGGAGGGGGAAGAGGCTGAGAGGTGCTGGTAGGGCACGTGCCCAAGCTCTTGCTGTGCTTGTTCCAACTAACACTCGGAGGAGCAGAAAGGAGGAAAAGAAACAGCAAGAGCATCCCACACCCGGTGCCAGGTCCCTCCCTGGGCTGCGCTCCCCGTCCAGGCAGAGATGGGGACACTCGCCCCGCATGTGCCTCGATCAGCCCCGAGCACGCGGCCACATCTGAGCCATCCCCCCCGGGGACTGTGCCAACCCAGCAGCCCTGGCTGGGGCGTGAGGGCAGATCTGGTTCCTACTGGCCGAGGAGGGGTGTCTGCACCCCAAAAAATCACCTCTGAGTGGTCGAATGGGTAAAACAAGCCCACCCCACAGCCAGCCAGGGCCATCCTTCCTCCTTCTCTTTCCTTCGCCCTCCCCTGGCCTGTCCCCCCATTGCAGTGCTGTTGTCCCCAAGTCCCTCAGCAATGAGATAACCCCAAGCTGTTGCAGACTGGGGCTGTGGGAGGGGAAGCTGAGCCCCCCCAAGCCGTGCCGTCCCCTCCCCAAACCCCAGCAGCAATTGCCGTTCGGGAAATCCTCTCTCTAGCCCTTCCACAGGGCTTCACAGACCCCCCAGCAGCCCCAGCTCCAGAGCCAGGGGAGGACATCCACCCCCAGACCCCCCCAGTTCCTACCCCCAGGCTGCTCCTCTCGATTGAGGAGGGGTCTGTCAGCCTGGCCGGGGAGCAAGGGGGGACCATGTGGTCACCAGCTGCCTGGAAAGCTTTCCCTGCCTCTAGGTCATAAGTACAGATTTTTATAATTATTAGCTTTGGTAATTTACCATAAAATATTTATTCTGGCTCATTCCGAGGCGTTTGATTCGTGTTGGGTCTGTATGGCTTTTTGGGGGGTGGGGGGTGTGTGCAGGGCTGGATGCTCCACTCCCATCCTGTATAAATATCCCTGTGGCTGCGTGTGGCCCAGGGAAGAGACCCCGGCAGCAGCCTGGAGTTGGGGTCCAGCTCACCGTGCCGCTGCTCCCCCTCTCCCCACCTCACCCCCCCGAAGACCCCCACGCACCCATGGACTGTACCCACCTTCACACCGCGATGTTCCCTCCCAGCCTGCCCTGGCCAATGGGACCCTGTGCCAGCGCCAGAGCGGACCCCAAGGACAATCTGCTCACCTGTACGGAGGGGCACAGCTGGGACCCCCCTGGGACATCTGCTGCAAGAGCCGGCAAGTCTCAGCTCCGGTGACAGCACTCTCAGGTCCGGCACGCTAGCCAGAGCCAGTGGCAGCGAAACCACGTCCAGGAGGAGCCCAGCAACTGCTCTCCCAGCGCTGCCAAAATTAAGGGGGCAGCTGCTGTCCCTCCCCAGACCCCGGCCAGGCTGAGCAGCACTGTGGCGGGGCAGGAGGTGCGGGGGCTGTGCTGGGGGGTAAACAGACTGCGGGCAGGGGTGGCCCCACTCTCACCCTCCTTTTTGCAGAGGCTGAAGGGGAGCTGGAGGTTTTTTGGGAGCTGCAAACAGCTGCGAGCTGGATACCCAGGACCTCCCCCCAGCACAACATCTGGAGGGGGGCAGGGAGCCAGCCTGGCTCTTGCGGCTGCCGGCAGCATCATCTCCCTGCTTGGCTCGCTGGTCCCACTGTGAGCCCCCACGGGCAGAATGGGCAGTCAGAGCATCTACCCTGTGGCCCTGGGGATGGTCCGTGTGTGTGGCAGTGGCACTGCACAGTGCCAGGACCAGCCTGTCCCCTCTCTGCCATGGAGTCTGGCTGTGGCACAGCACCCGAGTAGCCACCAGCCCTGTAGGACATGAGAGGATGGAGGTGATGCCCTCCATGGACAAGACAGTTGGGAGAAAGTATCCCGGCAACCCCAAGTGAGGGTGGGTGGATGGAGGTGACAGGGAAGGACAAGGAACCGGGGAGGTCCCAGGGGTGGCTGCAGGGATCCCAGTACACCTGGGTGGTCACAGTGCTGGGCTGCTCAAGCCTGGCTGTGGAGGAAGGGCTGGGAAGATGGGGGCTGAGATGGGCTATCTGCCATGCTATGCCCCCCATGACAGTGGGAAAGATGTCTCCAAGCACCCCTCCCCGCCTGCCCCAGTGCTGGGACTCCCTCACGGCTCTCAAGTCCCAGCAGCTCCGGCCCTGTGGTGCTCAGGGAGGGATCAGCAGCGAAACTCAGCCCAGATGTGCAACAGCAGGAAACCCTTCAGCATTTCCCTCTAGCAGCCCTGGCTGCTGAGTTTATCCTCTCTCATTCCCCAGCTGCCCTGCAAAGGGGCCACAGGCATTTTCCTGGGAAGGGACAAGGAGAGGGACTCGTTGAGGATGCCCTGGGCATCCTCAGGGTCTTTGGGGAAGGCAGCAGGGGAGAGGCAAGTAGCCCACAGCAAGGAGCATCCTGAAAGCAAGCTCTGCACCAGCAAACAAGCAGCACTGAGTCCCTGCAGGGCTTAAAAAGAGAAGGAAAAGTATCAACATGGTTGAAATCTAAATATTATGTGAGTTGAGCTGTACCTCCACAGCAATGCTGGCCACTCAGCAGTGGGAATGTGCTGTTCCTGGCACAATTTTTGTTGCTCCCTGAGCCCAGAGAACTTACATCTGCATTTATGTGGCTGGAAGTTGGGTTTGCTGAAGGAAAAGCTGCCAGGACAGCCAGAGCCATCTGCACCTCATTGCCCTTTGCACACCCTCAGCGCCTGAAGCCTGGTTTAATACCTACTTTTGCTTTCTTTCCAGGACTCAGCATCACCTTGCAGCCCTTCCTCACCCTGAAGCTGCCCCGAGCCTCCTGCCCCAGCCTCGCTGCTCTGCCTCCCAGCTGTCCCTGCATTATTCAGCCAGAAACACCTTATCAGCCCCTTATCTTTTTCCACTCACCTGCTTTTAGCTTTGCCAGCCAGCAGGACTTGCGTTAGAAGCCAGATGACATTGGGACACCTCTTCAGTGCTGACCCCACTGGCTATGGCTGGCAGAAAGCCACCGGGTCCCCAAGGTGTCCAGTTCCTCAGGGAGATGGAACTGCCCCCCCAGTTCATCCCCCCGCACCCCACAGCCCCTCTTTAGGGGAATGACCCACTGCTGCCCTGCCCCGAGACCCCCGGGAGGCAGCCCCAGCTCCCCCCGGGCTCAGAGCCACTCTGACACCTGGTTTTAATAATAAACGGCACGGAAAGGGACAAAGGTGCCTTGTGGGAGCGCGGTGGGATGCAGGGCAGTGGGGGGGTCAGCAGGTGGGGAGGAAGGGAGGATTTGGGGCTGGGATGAGAGGGGTGCTGAAGGGGACACCAGGCCAGGAGCTTTGTGGGGTCCCAGCCCTGAGCTGCCCACCACCACATCTCCGCTTTAAAACAAATACCACCCATAGAACTGGGTTAACTGCAGCCAGCAGAAAGCCGGGATTAATGGAATTTGGTTATAAGACAATTTTCCCGGATGGAAGAAACATCTTTTTGTCACCTGTCCTTTGACATTTTAAGTCTATTTTACATCTCCAGCATTTTCTGATTTAGGCTGTGACATTTAAATGGGCAATTTGTAGTTACAGTCTTAGGCATTGTAAGCATCTTATATATAAATATCTTCAAATGTATAGAAGACATTCTATACATTTGGATCTACAAAACAAGACCTACAAATCTTTACAGGAAAATGAACAATTTTTACAAAAAGATTTCTCTCGGCTTTGTAATGCAGGGGCAGATGAACGTATAATAAAATACATTGACATTTTTCAGATACCAGTTTCACATTATTTTATCCCACAATGTAAACATGCCACTTCAAAATCATGAGAGGCATTAGAATAAATATCGTGTGTGGCTCCTTGCAGCCAGAGCCCCACCAGCAGCACCTCTGCCACCTTCCTGTCCTTGCGGGTCCCTTGTGTCACACCCACCGCCAGGACAATGACCCCGGGGAGGAGGTCCCCAGCCGGGAGGAAAGGGCTGTGGAAGATGGCAAAGCTATTACTGCTTTTGCAATCCTGCCGTGGTGTGAAACATTTGCGTCATTTAACCTCCAGCCACCTGCCCTGGGGATGCCTTTCTTGGGGGTGTGAGGAGCTTGTCCGTGGTTGGTTATCTCCGTTATTTACAGGGTGCAAACCGCCCCGGCTTCTCCCTGCGAGGGAGCAGCTCCCATGGCTCTTCCCGGCTCCCATGCTGGGTTTTCAAAGCCGAGGTCTCGAACAGGTTCGTGCTTGCCGGCCTCAGCCCCTTTCATGTGTCTCTCTGGACGAGCAGAAGTAGGAGGTTGATACTTAGTGGGGAGGGTCACAGCAAGATTTCTCCAACAGGAAAATATGGTTAAGATACTTTTTAGTTTAAATAATTCCATGTTGCACAGGGCTGAGCTGTGCTCCTGGCCCTGTTAATTAACAAGTAATTAACTCAGGGTTCAGCTGGGCAGCAGCTGGTCCCACCTGGCCCAGCCAGGGGTTTGCACATCACCGTGGGGCTGGATGGGGACGATGGGGGCTGGGGACACTGGGAACCCAACCCTGGAGTAAGGGCATAGGGTACATGGCCTGGCTTTGCTCCAGAATTACCAAAAATTAAAAGCCGCCTTGTCCAGGCAGGCAGCTCCAGGGGCGCAGGCAGGCAGGAGCCCCCTCCCCTCCGTCTGGCGGCTCCCGCAGAGTGCACTGCACATCATTTGTCACTCCGACAGGTTCAAACAAACCCGGCTGGGATTAATTACGCTCCATCTTCGTTTCCTCCAGCGCTCTGCAGGGGCCAGGCTGCAGAAGGCGGTGGAGAGGCAGCAGACGGCGGGCAGGGACAAGAAGGCAAGCGGGGACCCCCTGGCCCCCCAAATGTAACACAGGCGGTGCTGGAGGCTGTCCCGGGAGCAGGAGCCATGGCGGCTGCGCAGTGCAGTCGGATCTGGGACTGGCCAGCTGCTGCCACCTCGTGCACGCAGAGCTGCTCCCACGCACCCCCTCCCTCCTCCCCAAATCCCCCCCAAAAGATGGGCCCAAAGGCCCCCGGAGGCAGATGGAAGCCACACTTGGGGAGTAAGGAGAGAAACGGGCAACAAGTAAAACCAGAGCCCCGACATTTATTAGCCTTTCGTTTGACAGGACCTTACAGCAGCGCCCAGGAGCCTCTCCCAGCACAACCCCACGAGGGGCAGCGGGGTGTGCGGTCCCCCCAGCCCCACGCACGGCTACGGGGCTCCTGCTAAAATAACCATGTAGGAACCCCTGCTGCCACCCCCCAGGGTGAAACCCTGAGTGCGTTCCCCCTGCTGCCCTGGCCCCGCTCTAGAGGGGAGGGAAGAATCCCAGCTACCGCCTCCATCCTGCATCCCGCGGAGCAGCTCCATCCCAGGGGAAATGTGGGACCTCATCCCATGATGGCTAAATGTCACTTGCCAGCCCTGGCAGCAAAACCCAGGGGACATGGCAGGGCAGGGGAGGGGTAGAGCCGGGGTGGCAGCTCTGTATGGCACCACCAGTATAAAGATGCATCTCTGGCTGGGAAACCGTCCCCCGTTTCCCCACTGACCTTCATCCACGTCACATGTAACAACCAAAGAGACCACATAAAACCCTCAGGGTTTAGGTACAAATTCTGGCACCAAAGAAAAACAACCCCCTGCAAAACGGGAACCAAACGAACCCTCCCCCCACCCCACACCCCAACATTATTAAAATACTTTAGCTTTTAATATTCAAGAGGTTTGAAGTTCTCAGCATCCTTCCGATTGCCATTATCCCAAGGTCTGCCCTGTCCCCAAGGGCTGGATCTCCTCCATGCCGGGGGACGCCGGGCACCACTCGGCTTTACCACAGGAAACACCACGTGTGTATGAGATTGCAGGGGAGCTTGGGGGGGGCAGGAGCATCCTGGGGCCAGCACACCAGGGCCAGCACACCAGGCCCTTCTCCTGCTCAGCCGCTGTCCCACCGTGCTGCCCACAGAAGGGGAGCATGAAATTGAGGAGCTTGAAAACAAACAGAGATGACAAAAGAAATTGTGCCTGAGTCTTTGAAAGAAAAATCTGCCTTGTTCGCAGCTTTTCCAAGTAGGTGTCACGGAATCTGGCAAACTCTCCTGCTTCCTGCTGCAGGGCTGATGGCAGGAGTGGGTCTGGGTCCCTCTGTGCTTTGGGTCTCCACCAGCTCCGTTCCTCTGCTCCAGCTCAGCAACATCACCTCCAGCGTGCCCAGAGCAGCTTCTCCACCCTCGGACCAGCACGTGAGCGACAGCTCTGCTGCTGCCCTCAGGCCCAGGGGAGCCAGAACCCATTTTGGGCAGAGAAAGGCGGAATTTGTACCACTTCCCCATGTCGGGGTGGGAAGAGAACCCATTGACAGGCCCAGGAATTAAAAAGGAAAAATAAAAGAGAAACAGGTGTGGGGGAGGTGGAGAGGTGACAGCGCGGGGACCGCAGAGTCAAGCCACTGCTGGGGCAGCCCCAGCGCAGCTGTCTGCTCCTGGGGTCCCCTCCAAGGCCACGTCTGCTCCTGGGGTCCCGTCCAAGGCCACAGCCAAGTATTGCTGAGGAAGGTCCCGCTGGGTGCAGGGTCGGCCCCGCCGGAGTATTGCTGGGGACAGCGGGCGGCAGCTACCTGGTGCTCTGCAGCTCCTCCCGCAGCCAGGTGGGCAGCGTCTGCCCCATCTTATACAGCAGCTTGGAGAGCTCGATGTTATGGTCCCTGTAATAGTCCCGCAGGAAGGTGCGTGACTGCAACGGGAGGAGAATAGAGAGGAGCGTCAGGGGGACCAGCCCCAAGCCCACCATCCCAGCACGGCCACCCCAGCCCTGCCCGGGACCATCCCAGGAGGCTTTCTGCGTACTCACATCTGAATCCATCTCAGGGTATTTCCTCCCTTTGCTCTTTCCCAAGCATTTTGTTTTTCCTCCATCCAGGAGCTGACACCAGAACCCTTTCTTCGGATCAAACCTGCAAAGCAAGAGCTCTGCCTCACCCCTCTTGCCTTCTCGATGAGCCCTGCTGCTGCCCAGCCCTGCATGGGGGCACTTCTCCACCTTTTTAATTCACAGCCTAGCTAACACCTCGTTACCACCCCCCTGGTACAACAGCTTCCCTGTACAGCAGCACAATAAGCAGCCCAGCAAGGTTCATTCATCACCGCATCACCCTGCTGAGGGAGCACAGGGGTCTACATGGGTTTAATTACTATTTTCTGCAGCATCTTCAGCCCTGGATGCCCTCAAGAACCCCACAACACCTGGGTGCAGACTCAGAACAGCCACGCATAGAGGCAAGAGCAGTGCAGAGGTAAATTATCATTTTTCTAGCAGCTCTGGAGTTTCCTGCTTCCTATGGTGGGTTTTAATGTCTGGAAGGCTCAGGGCAAGGTGACAGATCACAAGCAGCAAGAGCCGCCCTCTGCAGCAAGCGCATGAGGAGCCAGGGTGCCAGAGCTCAACAAGTGGCACAAACACACCCCTGAACCCCATTCCGGGAACCTAGAGTTGCTCCTGGGCTGCCCCAGGTGACACCACTGCCCACACCGCCATGCCTGGATAAGCACAGGAAAGCAGGGTGCTTGTTGAACCTTATTTCTGATTGCAGCTGCCCCGGTGTAGGCCTCAGGAAGGAGGAGCTGCTGTTCCAGCCTCAGGTGAAACCCTGGTGTCATCGAAACCAGGGGCGGCTCCATGGTGAGCCCCAGGGACAAATCACTGCACCAGGAGCAGTGGCAGCTTGGAAGAAGGAGAAGCTCGGGGAAGGACTCACGCCAAGGTCTTGTGATAATCGATGAAGTTGGTCACTCCGAGGAATTTCTGGACCGTCTCCATCACTTTGGCGGGTTCTGTTCGGAGCAGCTTGCCATCCAGGACCAGGATCTGCGAGGAGCAAGGCAGGGTGGTGGGGTGCCGCTGGCTGCCAGCCTTGCTCTCCTGGGGCGTGACAATGCCTTCGCTGCACCTTTTGCCATCTCAGAGTCAAATCTGCCACCAACCCATGCAAGGTCCCCGGCAACATGTGCCCCGGTGTTCACTTACACTGGGTGTTGGAATGTTAAATGCAAATAAAAGCCAGGGCCAGGATCTGTCCAGGACAACATCAGAGCTCACGGCCACCGAAACCACCGCCAGCCAGGATTGCGTTACAGCAATTACACAGAACCAGACAACTAATAGGCTTTGTAAGGTTAAGTGATGGTGGAAAAATCATTCCAGGACTGAGCCCGTGCACAGCCAGCAGCACTGCACCACGTGGGTCACAGCGGGGCTGGTGTTCAGACCCTATCTCCCCTGCAGGCAGCTCGAACTGCGGGCAGCCCTGCCTGCTATTTTTGTCCTATTTCGATGCCGCGGTGACACCGGACAGGGCAGCCCCGCGAGGGTCTGTGGCTGAGAGTGGTAGATGAGTGGTGGGTGCCCCTGCAGAGCCACCCACAGCCCTCTGCCCCAGAGCCCCCTTCAAACCTGCTTTGCCAGGGGACCAGCAGGACCCACCTGCCCAGGACTGGCAAAACGACATCTCTGTGCATCATCCATCACCAGCCTCACACTACAAGGGTTTCCCTCTTGCTTAGTATCTCCCCTCCGCCCCTTCCCCAAGTAGTTTTACTCTTCCTCCCATGTTTTTTAGGATATAAAAAAAGCATCTCCCACAGGAGCACTCTGGCATCTGACTTGGGAGCCAAGCTCTCTTCCCTGAGCATCCTTCCTCGGGCAAGGGGGGCTCCTTGGGGTGCTGCCACCGTAGGAACGGGATGCTGTCATCCCTACCTGGTTGGCGTGGTAGCTGTTCAGCCAGCGCTCGATGTGGGTGGCGTACCAGCCTGGCACCAGGCAGCGGTTCTGCAGGGTCCGGAGCTTCGGAGCAGCCTCAGGTCCTGCCGTGATCACCTCGTGGAAGGTGTATTTCAGGGCGATCGGGTCGTCATGAGCTCGCTGGTGCTGTCAGGCATGAGCAAGGCAGGTTTGTTCCTGGGGCAACCCAAATCCTGGGCTGCCCATAAGGCGCTGCCACTCCCAGGCCACCACGCTGTGTTCTTGTGTGTCTTGTTCAGCCAAAAAGCGTGGCATTCACAGCCACCCCACCTCCCAAACCAAGCTGATGGAAGGAAGCCCCTTGCCCAGCACCTCATGGGGCTGCCCAAGCCGGAGGGGAGGCAGAGGGAGGCAGCTCACCTGGTACCAGGAGTAGGCTCGATCTGCAGGGTTGATGAGGATGGTGATGACTTTGGCCTTGGAGAGCAGGGCCGCAGCTCGCCGGGGAGCCACTTCTGAGTCAAAGTAGTTGGCACTTTTCTCAAAGTAGAAGTCGGAGGTGGTGTTGGAGGGGATGGGGAAGAACTCCATGTACCTGGGGGAGGCACAGCGTAAGGCAGGTGGACTGGCACCACGAGATGTCCCCAGCAACCCCCCTTGCAGGTGACATCTCAGACACCCTGTATCACACACTAATTCTGCAGGGTGCCTCCAGGTCTGACACACAGCCTGCAGCTCCACAATCCCCTCCAGCCATTTGGGAGAGCCAGGCCTCACTAGATACCCCAGGCAGACCCCAAAACCAGGGGGTAGCAGACGCACTCACAAGCACCCGGCTTCTGCTGGGGGCACTTCTGAGTCCTGGCAAGTGGCCTTTGCCTTCAGAACAACATCTCATGGATAAACCATGGAGGTGTGATGGCCTGAAGACAGAGCATGAGCGCGCCCTTGCAAAAGGCAGACCCTGCACAGGATTCATCCTGCTTTGCAGCACCCAGGTACCCTCTGCCAAGAGCCCGGTGGCTGCGAGGTTGATGGGAAACCCCACAGCATCACTGCTCCTGTTCCCGAACGAACTGGTGCTCCCAGCTCAGCCCCCGCAGCGGGGAGACCTACCAGTCGATGCCCTTGTGATAGTTGTGTCCATTGAAGAACTGTATCTCCTCAAAGGTCTCTGAGCTGGGGTAGTTGCTGCTCAGGTCTGGGTGCATCCCCAAGAAGAGATAAAGGGCAGTTGTTCCTTCAGACAGATGGAAAGCGAGAGCTGACTTGTGCCAAACCTCCCTCCAAGCTCTGCTACAGGGCTCTTTGGGGATGTGGGGGGGACTCGGCAAGCCTCCCAGCCTGCTCATGGCACCAAAGGTAAAGGGAAGTACCTGTTTTTTGAGGCCCGATGATGAGAAGCTTCGGGAATCGGTCACAGGTCTTTTCTTTGGACCAAATATCTTTGTGCCGTTTGTCTTCACAGGGATCCTGAAATGCAGGGTGGAGGATTAGAGACCAGGTAGCCTGGACGGGACTGTTCACCACTGCTCAGCCCCCGCCAGCCTGAGCAGACACACGCGAGGCCACACTGCTCAGCAGGTGGGGCAAAGACCAGGCTTATCTCCAGGTCTAAGGGGCAAACCCCTTCCTGGCACTGCCCACAGAACCACAGACACATGAAAAAATGCTACTTACTCAGGGGATCAGAGCAAAATCTGGGTTGGAAGGGACCTGAGGAGGTCACTTTGTCCAACCCCCTGCTCAGAGCAGGGACAGCTACACCCCACTTCCCTCTCCCAGCACAAGAAATGGGGCTGCTCCCCTCATCCCAGGCACGGGGGGTACCTGCCACAGTGGGTCCTTCTCCTCGGAAAAAATCTGGAAGTATTTCTGTGCCAGCTGCACAGGTGGCAACGTCTGCAGCTTCAAGTTAGTCCAGGAGTTGAGGAAACGGACCAGGTGTTTGAAGGTGTACAAGCCCAGGCGGTCATTGCCATAATTGGACAGATGGGTCATGAAGATGCTGATCTGAAGCAGAGAGGACAGAGCAGGGGTTATCAGAGCCTCACACAGCAGCTGTCCTGTGCAAATGGCTCCCACCCTGGCTGAGAACATCGGGGACATCTCCTACAGCAGCACTGGGAACAGCTCTGCAAGAGACATCTGTCCGTCTGTCCCCAGACAGCTGGATGGCTGTACTCACGGGGTTGAGGAGCACAGTCAGGAACAGTTCACCCCCGTTGATGATTTTGTCCAGCTCGCTGGAGCCGCCGGGATATTCATTGTAGAAGATGGTGTGTGTGAAGAGGCCGCAGGTTTGCCGGGGGAGTACCTGGGACAGGAGAAAAACATGGATGGAGCAGGCAGAGGAGTCAGGCAAGGAAACAGCCACACGGCCTCCTCCAGGCATCCAAGGCTGGGTCCCCTTCTCCTCCCAAACAAAAAGGGGGTAGTCAACCCCTCAGAGGTCAGGACCAGCTCCACTGCTTCTCATCACCCTCAATGTGAATCCTGCTGCCCACAAGGGATGGAGGTGGACAGATGGAAAAGCCAAAAATTGTCCTCACATGAGGTTCTCCCATGCAGGGTAAGCAGAGGGCACAGCCCCCTCATATCGAAGCATCTGAGTTGTCCAGAAATCACCTGCTGAGGCTCTGGGTGTTGGTGGGGGGAGGCAAGAGGAGAGAAGCACCAGCGATAAAGCCTGGCCACCTACCATGATGCCATTGTGGATGAAGCCACGGCGATAGCGAGCGGGTTTCAGGTGAGGGTACTCCTCCGTGCTCGTCACTTTGATTGACCAAACCTGCTTCCAAGCTTCGTACAACTGCACATGGACGGGGTACACACCCGAGTGGTGGGGGGCGACAGCGTACCCCATGTCAGTGGGGATGCCGTGCTCCTGCAGAGAAGAAAGTGGGGAGTGGGTGACCCTGCAAACCCCAAAACCACAATGTCCCAACCCAATCTTTCCCCAAGGGACTGTCCATTCCCCACTATAGATTGTCTATTCGTGCCCCTGGAGAGCAACCAGAGCAGGGCTGTGCCCGTGTGTCCTCTCCTAACCAGGGCTGCCTCCTTGAAAGGGAGCCCAGGAGCAGACATGTTGGGTGGACACTCGCTCCTCTGCTTCACATGGACCATCCCCATCGCTGCCATTTCTGCTGTCAACAACAAAACAACAGCAGCAAAGCTTTTCTGTGGAGAATGAGGAGACACATTTATACGGGACTGTAAATTGGTTTATGTCAGTAGATATAAAACAGCCTAGAAATTCTGAGCTGGACAACCACCTATCTCAAGTAGGGATGGTCAGGTCTCTCTCTAATTAAGCATCTCTACTCAGCCTGAACTCAGCCTGAAGATCCCTCTTTTAGGCCATTGAACCCAATTATTATTACTGGGTCTGGCTTCACTCGTTTGGATTCAAACCAGTCAATCATAGGATGATCTGGCTTTATCCAGGGCAGATAAAGGACAGTCCAAGAGGATGGACAACCCCGTGCCCAGCTGAAGGTCAGAGCCCGCCTTTATAAACTGAACATGTCCCTGACAGCTCAGCCTGCAGAGGGAGTTTTCATCAGCCTGAGTCTCCCAGCACACAGCGACTGCTCAGAGATCCCGCATCGCTGCCCAGCGCAGCATCAAACCGTGCCCACCTGAGCACCAAACCCCAGGCTCAGGTAAAACCCAGCACACACACCAACCCAGGTGGCCCATTCCTCCTGCAGAGCCTTGGATCGGAACCCCACACCCCTCAGACTGGATCTCCACATCCCCCATGGCCAGCCAATGCACAGACAATGTCTCCCCTCAGGCAGGCACCAGGGCAGCTCGCTGCTGCAGCAGCGCATTGGCTGGTGCAGATAAATGCTTTTTTTTTTCTCCAGGTACAAGAGTATAAATGGATTTACCCACCCAGTTGCAATGTAGGGGACATGACTTAACATCACCAGGTCCCATTGCTCTGGCAAGCAGAGACCTTCACCTGGGTCTCCCAGGGAGCCTCTTCACCCCTCTTCTCCCATCCTCCCCCCACCACAAGCGTGCCCACCGGCGGCATCTTACTCACGACAGCGAATTTCTTGTTTAAGGTCATCTGCTCGGCGAGAACTGACTGGTTGTGGAAGAGGTGAGGCTGCATGTGGCTCCACATGTGAGGGAACCACCAGAACTCCTTCACGTAGGAGAGCAGCAGGTCATCACCTTCGTCCTCAGCATCGGTACCTGTGGGCACAATGGTCAGTGTCACTGCCAGGCACGCAGAGCCATGTGTGAGCAGCTGGGGCAGAGGGAGGAGGAGCCCCTCTGGGTGACCAAGTGACAGGGGCAGAGGGGTGGGATGCCTGAGGACCCTCCTGCAACGCCAACATCAGCCTCTCTGAGCACAGGTTTGTGCCCCAACACCAGCTGTACGGCACCAATACACAAAGTGATGCCTTCGCCTTCCTCACCCGTGTGGAAGAATTTCCCTGAGTATCCCAGGTTGAAGGTGAAGTTTGGGATGTGGGTGCGCAGCTCGTTCTGTGTGTCAAACAGCGCCTGGGAGAGGGAGAGAGAAAGCAAGATGTCCTCAGCACGTGGCCTTGGGGACAGCTGTCATACCAGGCTGAGGATCAGTGTCCTCAAAAGGGGCTCCCTGGGGGCCACGGGATACTCTGGGGGCAGAAAAGCTCATCCCTGGAGCATCCCAGAGCAGCACGATCACCCTGCCCACCCAGGACATCACAGCCGCACCTTGACGTCTTCCACCTTCATGCGCGTGCCCTCCTTGCCCACAAAGATGTCATCGATGTCCACCAGGATGTAGCGGTCGAGGGGCAGGGACAGCCTCTTGCCCGTCAGGAAAGAGACAGAATCCACAAAGACCAGCTTGTGCAGCCAGAAGTTGAGGTTGTTGCCAAAAAGCACCCTCTGGATGCCGTCGTGGAGGCCCAGGTCCTGCATCACGGTGGTGTGCAGCGCCGCATCCACGCTCATGTGCGGGATGGACTCAGCCGACTTGGTCTTGGCCAGGAGGACAGGCTCGTAGGTGGAGTGGTTGGACTGGAAGACGGTCCAGTCCTCGCCGGGCAGCACACCCTTCTCCACCTCGCTGGGCCGCGTGATGTACAGCAGAGGAGACTTGGGGTTGATGCTGCAGTCCTTCAGCGCCAGGTTGGAGTGGAGGAAGAGGGGGAAGCCCTTCAGCTGGGCACTCAGCAGGCTGTTCTCGTTCGCCTGCATGGGGAGAGACGGGAGCTGGAGGAGACAGGACGCGGGGGATGGAGGTGTCGAAAGACACAGCAAGTGCCCAGCCTGGCTGTGCAGCCAGGGGCTCTCCAGGGCCACCAACCGCTGTGGCAAGGCGGGTAGGCGGCTCAGCACCCCCAGAAATCCAGGTGCCAGGTTCCCCGTTCCCCTCCCGAGCACGGGACACCCTCATCCCCCTCGCACGCTCAATCCTGCTCACGTCCAACATGCGAAGTGCCCCAGGGCTGCGAGCCCTAGGCAGGAGAAGGGCAGCAGGCTGCAGAGCAAAATACCCACTCATGCTTTTGGTGAAGCCCAGCAAGGGTCACTGCTGGGAAATGTGATGCTAAAAGCAACCAGACTGATCCCAGAATTATGTTTTTACCCTCAAAACACCCAGGGCCAGCACAGCTCTTCCATGAGGAGAGAGCTAAGTTGATGCCCACTGCTAGAAGTCTGTGCCTCACGCCAGGCTGCAGGCTGGCTCCACACAAACCGGGGCTGCTGGCAGAAAGCAGGAGGAGGGCAGGGTCCCTGCAGGGCAGCGGGACCCCAGAGCCCCCTGCTCACGCCCGGCCTGGCTACAGAGTCTCAGTTCACCCCATGCACCCCCTTACCTTGAAGAAGCCGATGATGCCCACGCCATACTCCACACAGTACTTGTCCAGCAGCTCCCGGTTCCAGGCGTCCAGGTTGACGTACTTGAGGATGTTCTCATAGATGATGAGTGCAAAGCGTCCCCGGTCCTTGTCAGTCAGTGTGGGCATGTCCCCCTTCCCTGGGGCGATCTCCGTCCTGTATTTGAAGCGACTTGACTCCAAAATGGCCACGATCTCCTGGCCCAGCTGGGAGTAGAGGCTCTCCACAAAGACCAGCACCAAGGGGTCCGTGCGGGAGGAGTCGACCACCTTAAGGGTCTTTAGCGGCAACAAGCGGGAAGGGGCGACCTTGGGCTCATCACAGTCCGGCCCCGCCACGTCCCCCGAGGGCTCCAAGCCCCTTTTCCACCCATATAAATAATACGCAGAGACGAAAACACTGAGCAGGCAGAAGGCGAAGAGCAGAAGCAACACCACCTGCGGAGAGAGCTGCCGGATACCCCGTCGGGCCCTGGCCAGCACAGTCATCCTTGCATCCGCGGGGCGAGGTGGGGTACCTCTCCCCTGCCCGCCCCCTCCCCTTGCGAGCCCCGGGGAGGGGAAGAAGCAACAAACCAACCAACAAAAATAGGTGAAAATAAAACTGAATGCTACTAATAAATTAAAATACTAGCAGGCCGCCTGCACAGGCTCTCTCCCCTCCAGCAGTCTGGCGTCCCTTGCTGTCCGCTTCATGTCACCATGGCAGACACATCGAGAGTCCCCTTGCTGAGCCGAAATCCCCGCAGTGGTGGCAGTGGCGGCAGTGGCCCCATGGCCTCAGCGGGGCGAGGGGGCGGCGGGCGGCCTCGGGGCGGCTCGCGGCGGGCACACGGCCATGGTGGCTCCCCGGGGCACCTCGGTCCCCTGGCTCCACACAGTGCCCTGCAAGAGAGAGGCAGGGTGAGTGGGCAGGGTTGGTGTCTGTACCAATGCCGTCGCTTGACGCCAGCGCAGCGGCCCTGGCAGATCCCTCGGCGAGCTGGCCGGCGTGCCAGGGCTTGCCGGGAGAGCCCCTCGAGCTCCCAACGTGCTGGCGATGGGGCAGGAGCGCGGCACGCAGGCGTGTTGCACGATCCCGGCTGCGGTGCTGCTGGGGGGCTGTGCGGGGAGGCTCCCACTCCCCTGTGAGTCTCTGTTGCACCAAGCAGCTGGAGAAGCAGCCCTGCTCCTCTTGTTTGCCCAGCGGGGGCCAGGCTGTGGCAAGGAGAATGGGGGTGTGGGGGGTGCGAGCCCCCCATCACCCAGCCCGGCTGGCACAGAGGGATGTGGGCAGCTGGCCAGCACGAGGCCAAGCAGGGAGCTGCCGGCCAAGGTCACTGAGACGGGCACACAGGAGTGCCCACGAGGAGCTGAAAGGACCTTGAGAATATTTTTCCCTTCCCTGTGAAAGGGAAGATAGAGGGAGAGGGAGAGGAAGGAGAAGGAGAAGAAGGCGAAGGTGAAGGCGAAGGAGAGGGCGAAGGAGGCACTGCTTGCCAGGAAGTTAAGCCACCCAGGGCCACACCAATGCAGCCAATATGTTTAAGGAAAATAGCAAGTGCTGGCACGATGGCTTGCAGCACTGTCCCCAAACCCACCACCGGTGCTGGGGACAAGGGTAGAGGTCCCCATTCCTCCCCGAGGAGAGTCCCCTGCGCCCTGCTGGCACCGCAGCCAAGCACCAGCCCTACAGACACCAGCCAGGCACATAACGGGATTAAACATGGCTGGCTGAGCTGTACCATGGATTACAGGCTGGGGCTTGGCAGGGTAATCCTGTCATCCGTGCCCTTCCCTGCAGCAAACCCCGCTCCAGGCTCCACTTCCCAACCCCACCAGCACAGTGCTGCTTCACCCAGAGCCCGCTGGCAACCCCCACACCCGGCTGTGCCAGGCATGGTGGAGCATTGGGTTCTATCAATTTGTAATTAAGCTTGGCACACATGGATGAAGGCAGGACGAAAAGAAGAAGCACACGGGGACAGTTTCTAGGGATGTGCCCATGCAAAGGGAAGCTTCTCTGCCTAGTACCATCCCTAGGGAAGTGGAGAGCCAGGACTGCATTATCAAGCATCCTGGCCGTGTCAGCCTGTTCTCCCTCCATTTCTCTCATCTGTCAGGAGCTGTGGGTGCTGGCAGCTGCAGTCCCATGGCGATGGGCAAGTGACAGCCAGCAGGTTTGATGCCAGCGGCACCACCCTCCACAAGACGGAGCAGACAGAAACGGGACCCCACGCCCACATCACCTGCCAGGTCCAAAGGGGCTTCATTAGTTCATCCTCTCCTAAGAGCTTTTAATTATGCTATTCTACGACCAAGCTTTGGAGACAGCATCTCCGGGCAGACATCGGCTGACTGTCCCCAGGGAGGGAGGCTGTCACGTCGAAGCACGAAGACAGCACCTGCCCAGGCAGGGGACCAGCACTGGACCCCCGGAGCAGGCAGGTGTGAGCCAGGACCAGGGCAGGCAGCATCCTGCCCCACGAACCCACTGCCAAGGCAGAAACCGGGCAGGAATCCTGCTCTGCCAGCTTGCTGCTGGACCAAACCCTCCATGGGGAGGATGCTGAGGGGTTTGGGGTGATGGCGTGGGGCAGGGATGCTCCTGCTCAGGGTTTTCCCCACAGGAGCGGGTGCTAGCTGCACGCTGCCCAGCAAACCCCTGTGCATCCCTGGCAGTGGTGGAAGAGCTGACAGCTACGCCACAGAAGGAAGCAGCTTTAGGTCCAAGAACACAAAACAAGTTCCCAAGACCAACAGCTTTTCTAAAACAAAAAGGGAAACAAGGGAGTAAAATAGAAAAAAAACCCACAAGAGCTTGCAAGGTGACAGAACCAAACTTCTTTTAACCTGATTTTTAGAAGCCACGCCAGTGCCTTTTACAACCATGGTGATTATTTAGAAGGCACCCACTGGACACATCAGCCTGAGTCCCACACGCAGACCTCAGGCCCCCAGAAACACCGTACAGCGCCAGTGGGCTCCCATCACACAGACGGGTGCTCAGCCATAGCCGCACGTCAAGGACCACAGGAGAAAGAGCCCCAGAAAATGCTGTTTTCTGGTGGATTTCTGAGCAAAGTCCTGGCACAGGCTCCGCTGGAGAGGAGGCTCAGTGAGGAGGCTTAGCCACAGCGCTCTTAATCCAACTACCCTGACAAACACAATCAGCATCCGAGCAGCTTCTCCGGTGCAGCCTGGAGCACCCACAGTGCTGGATCCAATGCTAGGGCAGGTAGGGAGTGTGAACGGTGGCTGGGAAGCCCTTTACTATCGGCACTTCAAACCTAAGACAGGTGCAGGAGGAAGGCAAAAATGGTTTTAAAAGCTTTTCTAAATTCCCCCCTCCCAGTGTGGTTTGGGGGCTGCAGTTTCTCCCAGACAGAATTAATGGCCACAAATGCTCCCCGGAGAACCACTGCACCCTGGAAAGGTAGAGGGGCACCAGAGGGGATGAGAGAGGATAAAACCACCTCCATCAGCAGCTTGCAGCATTCTCCCTTTAACCTTCGGTGGGATTTTGCAGGGACGCAATGGGAGGATTAAATACAAGCAAGGAAGTGCAAGCGGATCTGGAGGAGAGGGAAGGGTCGCCGGTCCAAGCAGATGAGCGCAGCAGGGTTTGATTTAGCAGGGGGTGCAATAGGTCCGGCTGCAGGTGCAAGCAGTGAAGATCAGGCAGTTCACAAGTCTTGGCTGTCAAATAAATCAACTATTCCAACCCCACAGCCCAGGGATGGGAAGTGAGCTCAAAACCACACGGCAAGAAATCACTCACACATTTTCGGAAAGGGCTGCAGGGGAGGGAGCAAGCATCCACCTTCATGGAGAAGAGACTCCAAGACCTTGCATGAGTTAGGACCCCAGCCCCTGACCCTAGTACCTCACAGACGCTCAACATTCAGCCCACAGAGATGGGACCCAATCCGAAACACCACAGCCAGGAGGGTCATCGTGCTCCTCTCCTGCCAGGACCCTGCAGGTGGGCACCCTGTCCTCCCCACCCAGAGAGAGCCCCACTGCTGGGTCACCACCCCCTCACCACCACACCAGCTCCCCTTCTCCACGTAAGCCAGTCCTGGGGGTTAAGCCTGGATGGAGAAGGATTTAGACGCAGGATGAGAAACTGCATCGCCCAGCTCAGTGATTTGCAATTGCTTCTGCTCACTCCAACGCTTCCCGTATCTGACCACTGCAGAGGAGGCAGCCAGGTCAGCGCCATCGATGCATCTGCTTTGTCTCCCACTCAGATATTTGATGGCAAAAGGCTACTGGAAGGTCTACATTCGGACAGGTTGGGACCCAGGTCCCCAGCACAGTGACGGTGCTCAGCCCACCATGTCTGCTGTCTCTCCTGCACCTCACGCATCCTCACCAGCACCCTCAGCAATCACTAACTGGTGCCCTGCAGCCCCAGGAATCGCAAATACCTGTAAAAGATGCACAAAAGGCAGAAAAATTATTAATAGGTTTAAGTTCCCTCTAGAGGGAATCCCCTTCACTCCATTGGTAATATTGAGAGGGCTGCAGATCTAAAACCACTAGGCGAAGCCTTAGAGAGATTAATACCACATTATTCAAGAGACAACTGTGAGCTGAAGACGGGGGAGCTTGCTTTGAAAATGATCAAGTAATTGGTGTGAAAGACCTGCTTTTAAACACCTACCTCTGCACCGCTGCCTTTACCAACTCTGAACGGCAGCGATCCCAGCTGCAACTGGAAATACCTGCAAGGAGCTGGGAGAACTGGCATGGGAGAAGAGCCATCACAAGGTGCAAAGGACCACCCGTCCCTGTCCCCATCGCCTCCCTCCCCAGCCAGGGTCAGATCCCCGGGCCAAGAGAAGGCACGATCAGGAGATGAACTCCTTTGCTTCGGTGTACGATGCACAGTGGTATCAAAGCACAGGAGGCACCAGGTCACAGCTCTGCAAGGTGCTCCTCGAGCAGGGATTGGAGCCCTGCGCCAGAGGGGATGAAGCAACAAACCAGCATAAAAGCTTCAACTGGTGCAAAACTGGGGACTTTCCTGGCGATCCCCACTTACTGACAGCCTAGGTGGGCCTTTAGGATGGGCACAAAGAGACGTGGATGGAGGGATGAGCTTTATGGACACCCAGTTGCCTCCCGCCAGGCTCCAAACTCAGGATGTCTGGACAGGGGAGAGGGACGTGGAGCAGATGAAGAGGGGAAAATGAGCAGAAGGACAGAAACGAGCAGAAACGAGCTCGTCCTGGCTGCCCGCGCACCACCGGCGCGGTTTTATAATGCCAGATAAGGAGCGTCTTAGCGGTAGATTACACGGGCTGCTTAAGCGCTTTGCAAACAGTAGTTACAACAAGGCAGGGAGAAAAACACACTGCTGCTGGCAGGTGGACAGCCCCAGCACCGCGTTCCTCAGGACTCCGGCATTTCCCCCATGCCCAAAAGGCACAAAATTAAAGAAGGACAATGGCAGCCCCAGCAGCTGCCCTTGGGACAGGCAGGGACAGGCGCTGCTCCCACCCCAAACCCACCCAGCTCAGCTTCTCCACACTGTGCACAGGCTAAATAGAAGCAAACACAAGGGAATATCAGGAAAATTTATCCCTGATTTTTTTCAAGGTCTAGAGCATTCGTACCCCTGGGGGACTTCAGCAGGAAAATCCTCCCTTTTTCTCAACACTGTATTTAAGATCTGATTTATAAAGCCTGGCCAGAAGCGAGCAGTCGGAGCATCCACCTGAGATGCTGCTGCTGAACAAAGTTTCCCCTCTGGAAATAAATCTCTGGCTCCGGCTGTCCACCGCCTGCCCGCTCCTGCAGGAAAGAAATCAAGATGAGTGATTCCCCCAGCAAAAGCAGTCAAAGATTTTCATGTAAATAAAATTATTTTGGGTCAAAGGACCTAGCTCTGGAGGAGCTGTTGTTCACCCACAAAGCCCTGTTAGCACTTCAGTTTTACTGGAAAAGATAAAAGCAACACTTTCCTTGGGTTTTCTTTGAATAAACAACCATGAAAATGTTTCTGTCCCTGCAGAGGGATGGTTTGTCATGTGGCAAATCGCTGCAAATATTTGACAAATTTTTAGGGTAGAAAATGACCCCAAACAGATGAAAAGAAGGAACTCAAAACCCCAAAGAACTGGGTGAGGTTTCTGGAAGCCCATGATTAAAACTTTTTCCATGGCAGAGCAGCTGGCAAGCTCGGCCAGTGGGGCTTTTAAGACCAGCTCTAGGAAACCTCACGTCTTAACCCCACTCCCCAGGTCCTGCCTCTGCAAACCCCCATCTGTCAGCCCCTTCCCCAGCCCCCCGCAGAGAGGAACCCCCTGGGAGGTCACCCCACACCTGAGCCTTAGGCACCAGTGCCTGGAAGGTGACACCAGTACCTGGACGGTGACACTGGTGGCTGCCACCTGCCCTGTCCCCAGCACCCTGATCTGGAAGAGCACCTCTCCACGCTCCCCCCCCATCTGACAACAGCTGTGTAAAATCAGCATCGTTCATAATTGTCCATAAATGAGGCCAGCAATTATCAGCTGTCATTAGTTTTCCTGTGCCCCAGGGATGCCAGGCTGGGCAGCCGACCCCCACAGTGCTGATGCTCCCCAACACCATCCCGACCAGACACCCAGGTTACGGTTCAGGCTGTGCCGCTGCCTCCCCCCAAAAAAGCTGGAGCCCTTCGCAGGTGACTCCTCCTCACAGGTGCTTTTTGCCTTTGAATCCTCGGGAACAGCCTTGCTCCAGAGGAAGCCTAGCTGGGGGAATTCTCCCAAACCTTAATTGAAAGAGGCACTTAACGAGGAGTTTCTTTTGTCTGTTAATTGAAACAGGTTCTTACTGACAAAACTCTCCATGAATTTTAAGTGGGTTTGCAGGAGGGGGCGGGAATCCACTCAATGGATCGGGTTTTCCTGCTTTGAAATGTGCCGTGTTGGTTCCTGCAGCTCTCCAAGCGCCTGAAAGCCCTTCTGGGTAAGCAGGGCCCAAATCCTAAGTATTTTAAAAAATAAAAAGGACAAGGGAAAAATAATCTTGCGTGAATTTTTATATTCCATTGGAGCAACAGCCTACGCTCTCACTGCAGGTCGTACGGGGCTCTTACCCAAAAAACACACCGACTGAACCACCTTCTTCTGCCTCTGACAGTTTGCTTGGCCAGAGATGCTGGTCCCGCCACGAGCACAAAGGTGATGCTCGATCGTGGAGAGCTGGGGGGCAGCAGCATTTCCCCCCTCGGCCATGCAGTGCTGTGAGCCCCCCAGGACGGGCCAGCTGCTTCATTCTCTTGACAGCTGCCCATTACAGAGAACTTGAAGATGGTGGGAGAGCAGCTCCATCCCACCACAGAAGAACCACCAGCTGTTCTGGGGAGCTGCCTTGCCAAGCGCTAACCCGGCCCCAAAATGGCACTTTTGCAAAGCAGCATCTCTAAACCCACAGCATGAACCGGCTCATGGAGAGCAACCAACCCCGCGGTGCCTGTGTTCAGGAGAAATCCCTGCAAGGATGGAGCATGGCACGAGCTGCCCCCTCCTCCCGGGGGCTCCTGAGGATGCTCTCCCTGGACTGCATCCATCCCACCTGGTGCCCCAATGCTTTGCTGAGCTGCAGCCGAGCTCTGCTTCACCATGGTCAGCCGGGACAGACCCCGCTGGGGGCCCGAAGCACCTGTGGGGCTGGGTGCTCACAGCCAGCCCTGAATCCAGCAGGTAAGCGCCTGTTGTGAGCGCAGCCATGCTCCAGCGACAGCTCCCAGGCTGGCAGGTCCTTCAGGGAAAGGCCAGGTGGTGACTGACAAACGGACGCAACGCTCCCGGGGCCAACATGCTCCAAGGTCACGGCCGGGCCAGGTGGAGGTCAGATCTTTTATTAGACCAACGGACACAGTTGGAAAAAATGCCATGTTTTGGACATGCAGGCATTCCTCAGGCCCGAGAGCACATCTGTCTTTTCCTAAAGGTATTAGTTAGGCTAATAAAAGACATTACCTCTGCACGCAAGCTTTCCCGCCCTTACAAAGTATCAGCGGCTGGAATGCTCACCAGCCCAAGGGAAATGCAGAAAACCGGAACAGGCACAGAGTACAGGAGATACTTACAAGATCCGTTTTGTTTTCATCCTCTAAGACACTACTGGTGAAGCCCATGTTTGCCCCCTGCAAGCCCAGCACCAGAGCTGCTGGCACCCGAGCTGCCACTTGCCTCCCCAATTTTCAGATCCGTGTGGGTGGCACTTCCATGGGAAGCCTGTTGCTTCAGTTTACCTGCTCCAAGGCTACAGCATCAGCTCCGACCCCTTCTTCTCCTCTGCAGAGGCTCAAGGCAAAGCAAATGCTCGAGGGCCCAGCCTCCAATGCCCCACCTGCCCCTCCATCGCTCCCCACGCTGCCGGCCTCGCCACAGCAGCTCGTGGTGTCAGCCAGCGAGAGCTATAACAACAAACCACTGGTGACATGTCCTGCTCCACATCCCACTGGCCAGCTGGGCCAGGGGACCACACTGCTGCTGGTCCATCTACCCGGGGACATTCTTCACTCAAGTGGGCTCCTATGTCCCCATCCCGCTCTCAGGAAAAGCATCCCCATCTCATGGCCTCCATCTCCCTCTCCAATGTAAATCCACAAGGCCAGCGAGGCAGCAGCACAGCCAAGGGATGAATTGAGGAGATCTAAAGCGGTCCGAGCTGTAACATTTAGAATTCAGGCATCAATAGCATTTTGAAGCCATATTTCAGGACTGTGCCGTTAATCCTTTTTCAGGCAGTCCTTTTTTCTAAGCCGGTACCACCAGTTCAGGCTCCAGGCTGTGGGGCTGCAGGGCTGTGTAAGGCTGTGAAGAAGCTGATGGTGGTTGGGAAGGATGGGGGATACTCAGCGAGATGCTCACAAGCAGCAGGACAGCACGTGGGTTTTGCTGAGGCCATGGCACTGGAGACTGAGCCAAGGGAGCAGCAGGTGTGCGGAGCTGGCAGGCTGCCGGAGCAGCAGGGACACCCCGGGGACAGTCATCCTCCCGGGCCATGCGCAGAACCGTTGGGTGAGACATGTCCCCGCACGGCGCAGGGATCTGAGAGCAACACCCCTCGCTGTACATCCAACCCTCAATGCACCCAAGCCAACAGAGACAGAGAACACTCCTTCCTTCTTCCCCACTTTACATCGGTGATGAGGTTTCCAAGACATTTTGGGTTCCCTGTCAACAACGGGGCAGAACCCCTGGGGGAGAGCCTTGATCTCTCCAAGACAACCTGCATCTCCACAGCTTGGACCAGAGCAGCAACAGAACTGAACTCCAGGCATGTCTCCACACAAATACCAGGGCAGCTCCTCATGGGATACCCCACATCTGGGAATCTCTTGACTTTCCTAAACCCTTCCAGGAAGGCTCAGACCACCTGAAGGTAGCGCTGAGGATCTCAGCCCCTTCCCCAGGCGAGGGTTGCAGCAAGGTTCCTGCTGCTTTTGGGCAGGACACAGGAACCAAGGCAGTCCCAAACCCAGCCCCCTCGCTGCCCGGCCAGCAGCCACATGCGGGATTTACGGCTCGATATTGATTCATCTTCTGCAAGCTCTGCCATTACAGCCGGTGGCTTTCGCAGGAAAACAACATGAATCATAAGCTACAGGCTGCCCTCTCTCCGCGTCCATGCTGTGTGACTCACCGAGCCCTTCCAGGGGTCCCGATGCGAGGGCTGTCCTGCTCCTCCGCACCTGGGGACGGGCACAGCGAAGCGCAGGGGCTGCCATCACTTGGGGACTGACTCCTCACAGCCCCTGGGGTTTCTGAGGTGGTCCTCAGAAAAGCAGCATCACGCTTGCCCTCCACCCAGGTCCTTCTCCTGTCTCAGCCTCCAAAGCCACTGGCCCACGCGTGACAATGGCACATTGCAAAAATACGCAAAGCGAGGCCACCACCTGGGCTGAAAACACACAAAGAAGCCAAGGGCAGTCCTGAGGTCCAAAAGTGCCTTCAAGTGCAGAGCTGGAAACATCGTCGAGATGGATTGGGAACCCCGGCCCTCCACAACCATGAAGCCATCGCAAGATGTAGACAATATGTTGCTGCTCTCTGTGCCTTGAGTCCTAACCTCATTCTAGCAGGCTCTAGACCTCAACAGTCAAAAACAGAAAACAAATGCAATAAGGTAAACCTAGGAGGTAAAATTCCACAAAACCCCTTTTAAGCAAAGCCCTCCATGACCCTGCCCCAGAGCACGAACAGCCAAGAGAGCAGCTCCATCTCCTGAGACAGGATCCCCGGTGGGACCACGGGCTTCTGTCCCTGGCCCAGGCACCCAGAGATGCCCCCAAATCAAACCTGGTTATAAAAGCCAGAGCCTGCAGGCAGACGGGGGCAGGCAGCGCTGGTGACACTCTGCAGCAGGGACACGCTTGGCCGTGCAATACTTCACCATGACACACTACTGAAAAAAAATATTAATCATTCCCTCTTCACCCCAGCCTAGTTTTTATCTTGTGAGGCATCTTTTATCTTCTGTTTAAATTATCACCAACAGCGCATTAAACATAACCTGTTCTAGAATATTGACAGTACCACGCAGAAAGAAAAAGGGGAAAAAACCTAAACCAACCTGTAATCAAAAGTCTGTTTGGCGGGGACGGGTTTTCCATCCCCACCCAAACACAACCAGAGCAGACCCATCAGCTTCCCAAAGGCGCAGGAAGCAGGAAAGGCTTCGCTTGCGTGAGTGTTCCCATCAGCATCTGTGCCGGTGGCTCCAGGTGGGGAGGGAGGAATTTGGGGGCTGCAGGCATCGGGGTGACATGGCACGCACCAGGGCTGAGCAAGGTGACCCTGTAGGGTGGCTTGGGGACTGGTAATACAGGAGGTCCTGGCTCCTCACACCAATGCCCCAGACACGGAGGGGTGCCGGGAAACACGAGCATCGCCTTCACCATCCTTGCCGAAAAGGAGCTCCGAGACGGGCAAAGGGAAGATGCTCGGCCATCCCACCAGAAGCCAGCGACGTTGGGGTTTTTTTCCTGCTGTATAAAGCTCCACACGTTTTTTCTATTGTTTAATTTCCTTCTTCTCCACCCACGGCAAGTTCACTCAGAAGCAAGAAACTTATTTCCTATCGAATTCATCCTGGTTGTTTTATTTGGAAAAGGACAACTTCCTCGCCATGGTCTCCGTGAACAGCCAAGAGGAGCAGGCACGGGGTCGCTCGCCCCCCCTTCTGCACCAGCCCAGCCCTGGTAGAAAGCACTCTTGAGATTAAAGTAACAAAGATGCTGCTTTGCTGCAGGAAGAGCTGCTGTTTCAAGGCTGTTGGTGACAAAGCGGCACTGCAAGGCACCAGCTTCACAACCCTGTGAGCACCGGCAGTGTGAAGAAGATCAGCCCCACGATGTGCTGTGGTGGCAGCCGGCTGGGACCGTGGGAAGGGAGAGCCCTGGCGCTGGGATGCGATTGCGGTGCTGGGAGCGAGCACCAGCCTCCAAGGGAAGCAGAGCCTTCCAGGTGACAGTGAAAGGTGGCAAAGCTGGTGTGGCTTCTGCATCGCTGGGCGTCACAGGCTGCCTTACAGCAGGGGACAGCCTGCCTGTGCAGCGGTGGAGGCGAAAAAACCCAAAAGACTGTGAGGAAATAATAAATACAGCTATGCGTGAAAGGCCCAGGAGTTCAGCGGTGGCTGGCTAAACGCTAGGACTGCTTCCAGAGGGAGCGATAAGGTGCTTTACAGGGACTCCAGCCAGACCATGCAAAAGGAGTGCACCATCAAACCGGCTCCCAGCCACGCTGTCCTGATCTCCTTCAATCCTTTATTATTTTTAACTAATGCCACTTATGCTCCTGCAGAGCAGGGATGCTTTAGGCCTCGCACCCCAGGCTGCAGCGGCCGGCAGCCCTGCCCAGCACGGCGGTGCCGCACGCCGAGGGGGATGCCCGGGCAGCGGCGGGGCGAGGGCAGCCCCGGCCACCCCGCACGGCTGCACCTCCAGAGCCCCCCGTGCAGCGGACCGACGGAGGGGAGGGTGGGGGACACGGGGGGAACGAGGGGCCTGATAGAGCCGGGGGCTGCCGGGGAGGCTGGGGGCGCGGTGGGCTCCGCACCGGACCCCTCGCTCCGCCGCCCCGGGCGGGCCCCGCCGGACCCCCAGCCTCGGCCGGCTCCTCCCGAGGGGCACTGGGCACCGCAGCGGCCTGCGCAGGGGAAGGGGCGGCGCGGGGGAGCCGCCGAGCCCGGGGGGACGAGAAGGACGGCGTGGCCCGGCTGCCCTGGCCCGGCTGCCCCGGCCCGGCTCCCCCAGCCCGGCCCGCGCTGCAAGGCCCGGCGGATCCCGGCCCCCGCTGCCGCCCTTTGTCTGCGCCTCCGCCTCCCCACCCCGCTCGGCCCGTACCTGCCTGCCCGGCCGGGCCCGCACCGCTCCGCTCCGCCAGGCCGCCACCGCCGCCCGCTCCGCTCCGCTCGGCTCCGCTGGGCCCGGCCCCGCTCGGCGCGTCCCGCCCGCCGGCCCGGCCAGGCACCGCCCCGCCGCCCGGCCCGGCCCCCGCCGTCCCCCGCCAGGCCCCGGCCCGGCAGCGCCGCCCCGGGAGCCGCGCTGGGCTCCTGCCCGGGCGGTGGGGCCGGGGCTGGGGAGGGCGGGTGGCGGCGGGGCCGCCCCGGCGCTGCGCGACTGCGGACACCCGGCTGCAGCGGGGGGCTCGGAGCGCATCCACCGGGGTCGGCCCCCCTGGGGCTGCCGTGCCACTGCTCCATCTCCCCTGCCCAGCGCCCGGCTCCTCAGCCTCGGGATGAGAGCGGCCTCCGGTCCCCGCCGTGTCGGGGTACAAAGGATGACTGTGAACCCTGCGATCATCTCCCAACAAGAGGCCCCTTCCATCCCCCGGGCCTGGGGCACATGTGACGATCTACCCAGCGATGCTCCCACCAGGTCCGTCCTCTCACCACCGGTCCCCAGGGCGAGCACAACAGGTTGTCCTGAATTGTAAGGCCGAGGCAGCACCTTTGGCGTAACTGAGGTGCCAGGCTGATGTCTCCTTTCATCTTTCTCCCAGTGTGTGTGTGCCCTTCATGTCTGATTTTTGAAGCCAGTTAAGCGCAAGGTTGTCGCCATCCTCCTCCCCAGCCGCAGACCTCAAGCGTGATTTCAGAGCACTGGTTCATTGCATCGTCTCAGCTTTTCCAGCCCAACTTCAAGACAAGCATGAGGTACACGTCTAAGTCACGGGCTGGCTGCCCCCCGACCTGCAAGTGCACACACAGAATTCCCTTCATTCCTCAGAGAGGAGAAAAATGAGCTTAATGCAGCTCAGGTGCTCCTGCCCTCGCCACAGAGGCTGCCGGGGGCTCTGCCGCACGCTCAGGCACGCTCCAGTCCACGTTAATCACCAGCACGAGCCGTCTGGCTCCATCTCAGGGAGTTGGGATCTCCTGTGAGAAGGGATAGCAGTTCTCCCGTGAGAAGGGATGCAGTGTATGAAGAAGACCCTGCCAGGTTTCATGTCCAGATCCTGGGGACAAGTTTCACGTCCAGCCTGTGGGGATGAGATGCGGCAGGTCTGTTGGGTTTGGCTTTGGTGGCGTGATCTGGGAGAGCTTCCGACCTAACAGGAGGCAAGGAAGCAATTTCAATCAATGAAACGGGCAGATAAACAAACAAAAATAAAGAAAGGAAATCGTAGGGAAGGAGACACAAAGAATTGCAGACAATTTTGGCTGCAAATTTCCTAATGCACTCCAAAGCATTCATTGAAGTCAAAGACTTCTTATCCTTAAACATTTCACTTCCTTCACAAGCCTTTTCTCTGAAGATCTTGCCTATGCCAAAGTTACTTGAAAGAACAGAAGACAAAAAGGGACAAACAGGAAGTTTTTCAGCTACGAACCGCTGTAAAGGGTATCAAAGGTTTGGGTTTTTTTCAGCCTTAAATGATTTGCAAACTCAGCCTGAAAATGTATCTGCACCAGGAACGGCTTTCAGAGGCCATGCAAACCTCCGTCAGAGCTTTAGCAGAGGAGATTCATGCACAAATCATCGAGTAAAAAGCCAGCAATGAGTAATCAAAGGCATGCACGAAAATCCGAGGACAATCTGCACAATCTGCAATCTTCAGCGGTAAAGTTTTCCACTGCATAATTGCTTCTGAGAAAAAGGAATTTGTTGAATGCTTGGTCTGGCATTTGCTAATACTTTTTCTTTTTTTTCTTTTTTTCTTTTTTTTTTTTTTTTGTAATAAGAATGACCTCCCTGGAAACAGAAGGCTACTCAGAAAGGCATTGGTATTTATAAATACCAGCTCTGCCATTTTACATGACTATCAGGTCACTTTTTTCCCCCCTATCTTCTGTTTGCAAACACAAAGGAAACCAGTTCCTCTCCTGCACGCTTTAACTTACAGGCTCTTCTTCAGCACATCTGTCAGAAAGAAGTTCAGCGGCTTTCCTCCGCGTTGTCTCCAATTTATTAATCAACACTTTCAGCTCCCTACTGAGTTACAGCCAAATTATGGTCCCCTTGAAGTCCATGGCAGCACTTCCACCGACTTCATTAGGGCCAGAAACTGGCTCTTGAAGTCTCTGCCAATTCCTTAAGTGCTTTAACTTCAGTGTTGGAGATTTCTTTTTTAATCTTCTTATGCTCGTTTCTGACACATCGTTTTACATGTGTGCATGCACAAACTGCCTTTCTGAAACTAAAAACGGCCTTCAAAGTGAATGGAAAAGCTTTCCTTTTTTTTTTTTTTTTAACCTGTGAATGGCTGCATTTAGGGCCCTGAATTTCTTTTTGGCGGGTTTAATAGAGGAAAGATGTCATTTCGAGGGGCTGGGAGCTGTCACGCCCCAGCTCTGCGAGACCCCTGAATACAGACCCCACTCCATACCAGAGTTCAGGAGAGTTTTTGCCTCTTCCAGCTCCCATCTCTGTTTCAAGGCCACCAGTAAAGCCACCGGACCGGTGTCTCGTGGGAACGAGACACGGCCACGGAAACAGTGCCATGGGAGCTGGGGCTTTCACAGGTCAGACCAGTTGCTCCCACTGACCTCGCTCAGCCAGGACCAGTTCATAGCAGGGCCAAAGCCCAGGCGGGAGGAAAGGTCGAGAGCAAAGTTTCCATTTGCCTTGGCTCTCGGGCTCCCTTTTTGTTTAGTCACTGGCTGAGTTATGAAATCCGCCTGCAGCGTCACCGTGTCTGTGGGTTTCCCATGGGCTGGAGAGGCTATTACCGAGGAGCAGCTGGAATGTTAATTACCCATTAAGGAACTAAATCTGGGGGATTTCTCAAAGCAAACACAAATCATCTCTAGCACTGACCCCACCATGGCCTGAGCATCCTTCCTGGCCAGGCTGAGGTTGCAATCCCTGCAGCTCCTGCCTGGTGCCTCCCTTCTTGCTCACCACAGCCTGGGAAGATCCTCAGCAGCTACGACAGCCCGGTCAGGGCTGGCATTTGAGCCCCAGGAGCATTTTGCAGGGCAGGCATTTCCCTTGCAGTCACGCCAGGAGCAGTGTGAAGCAAAGAGAGAGGGAAGAATTAATCCTGGAGAGTGGAAGAAGCCTCATCCTGCACAGAGCCTGGAGGGACTGGGAGCAGCCTGGCTCCCAGCTGCTCTGGGGCTGAGGGCAGCTCTGGATTTTGAACCGCTGGTTTTGGTTTGGTTTTTTTTTTAGAAGCTCATCTGATTATTTCAGCCTGTTACCCATACGTGGAGGCTTGCCCATTTCCTTGCCTCTGGCTTGCAGCTGTTCCAGAATATCTGTAGGCTGGTGCGAGCCTTGCGAAGCCTCCATGGGGACAAACCCGCCCTGCCTGGCTCGGGCTGCCTGCGCACCCTTCGCTGTCCCCACAGCTCCTTCTCAGATGGGTCACCCGCAGTCACCACAGCACACGTGGCCTGACACAGGCTGACCTCTGCAGTGCTCGCCTGCTGCCAGCCCCGTCCTTCCCTGCTGCGGGCAAATCGGGCCACGGCTGGTGTCATTGGAGCCCCCGGCTGGAATTACAGCAGTCCCAACGATGTATATTTTAAAAGCTTCTCTGTCAATATTTAAACAGGAAGATCCCTGATGCAGTGGCAAACCGCTAACGAAGAGAGGAGCGGGTGAGGGTGGCCCGCGCGGTCAGGACAGGCATTATGGCAGCACCATGAGCACAGAGCTTTCCTGGGGAAGCAGCTCAGCACAGGCGGTGCAGGGAGCCTGATGGACCAAACCTCTCCCTGCTGGCAACCGAGAGGTTTGCATCCTGGAGGGCCTGCTGTGATAGCACAAGGGGTGATGGTTTTGCACTAAAAGAGGGGAGATTCAGGCCAGACATGAGGAGTACATTTTTTACACTGAGGGTGGTGAGACCCTGGCCCAGGTTGCCCAGAGAGGTGGTGGATGCCCCATCCCTGGAGACATCCCAGGCCAGGCTGGATGGGGCTCTGAGCAACCTGATCTGGGTGAAGATGTCCCTGCTCATGGCAGGGGTGGCACTGGATGAGCTGTGAATGTCCCTTCCAAACCATTCCATGATTCTATGAACCCAGTGGCCTGTGCCCCAGCCCAGCTCTAGCTGAGCCCGGGCAGCACCGACTGCGGCTGCAGGGCCAAGAGGCAGCTGGCTGTGTGATGGCATTACACCGATTTTTCTTCAGTTGTTTTTAGACCGGCTCGGGCCCGACTTTCCAAAGCTGTCCTGGCGCGCCCCAGCCAGCAGCACCTCTGCCCAACCGCGCCCGCCGCCATCTTGGGAAGGGGCCCGGGATGGGCGGGCGGCCGCGCCATCTTGGGGAGGTCGGCCCGGCGTGCCCTCGGGAACGCCCTTAACGGCGGCGGCCGGCGCGGCGGGATGGAGCCCAGGATGGGGATCAGGATCAGGATCGGGATCAGGATCGGGGCAGAGTCCTGCGCCTGCGATCGGGGAAACGCGGCTTCCCCGGCGGCACTCGGCCGCCTCCCGCCATCACTTCCGGGTGAGCGGCGGTGACTTCCGCCCCCTGACGGCGCTACTTCCTTTCCAGCGGCGGCCGGCGGAGCAGACGCGCAGGTGTGTGCGGGGTTGCGGCGCATCCGCCACCATCCGCCCGCCCGCGCCTCCCCGCGACCTCCCCATCCGCCGCCCGCTTCATCGGGCCTGGGGTTCCGCGGAGCAGCGGGCCCGGCGCGGGGGAGGCGCATCCGGCGGAGCGGGGCGCTAGGCCGCGGGCGAGCCGGGGGCCGGCGTAGCTGGGTGTCGCGGGGATGGGCCGGCGCTCCCGGTTGGGGGTGGAGGGCGGTTGGGCCTGGCGGCGTGGAGGAGTCGGGAGGCCGTGGCGTGGCTCTGTGCTCGGCCGAGGCTGCGGGCCTGGCGGTGTGGGCCGGACCCTGAGCGGCCAGGGCTGCCATTTCAAGCCATCATTAAAGAGCAGTGGGTGCGTGGTTCTGAGGTTAAGATCGGCGTCACAACGCTCACGGCTCGGCCTTTGCTTCGGTTGTCGTGTAGGTATCGCTGGGCTTTGTGGACCCTGGCTGGGGACAATAACATCCACCAAACTTTGTCTGACTGTGCCTGGAAGGGGATGGGCTTTGTGGAGTGACCGTGTGGGCCTTGATTTAACAGTTGGTGCATGGAGAGAGAACCATCGCTCTGAGGCCTGTGGATAAAATGAGGTCGTGCTTCCGTTGATTTCCCTAATTAAGCCGTTAGATATTTCTCTTGTGCAAAGCACCAGTTGTAGCTGGTGTTTGGCAGGAGGGGGCAATAGGAAAGCATCTCCCTGTGCTCCGGTGTTTCTGGTTATACAGGAGAGGGGCTCTTGTGTGCTCAGCTGTGCCTAGGGACATCAGCTGACATGAAGCACAGCTTAGCTTCTGCTGCAAAGTGCAGCTGGAACCCCCACTGAACAGTTGGTGGTGGCCTGTCTGTCCGGATGCAGCAAAGCTGGCAGCATTGGGGTTTTTTAAGAGGTCCAGTTGTACCCCAAAATTACTGTTTGTGTTTTATTGTTGATAACTCATGTTGCTTGGTTAAAGGTTGCAGTAGCAGGCAGGTTGATAAAATCCTGTAAGAGAATGTTGAGAAATTCACCATCGCTCATACTTCTGTTTCTTTTTGTTCAGAAATGGCACCTCGTAAGGGCAAGGAGAAGAAGGAAGAACAGGTCATCAGCTTGGGACCTCAGGTTGCTGAGGGAGAAAATGTGTTTGGCGTCTGCCACATCTTCGCTTCCTTCAATGACACTTTTGTCCATGTGACTGATCTCTCTGGCAAGTGAGTACTGAATGCCGGTCACCTCCCTGCAGTACCCGGCTTCTTCAGTTTTGAAAACAGAAATTAGATTTGGCCAGAGGCTCCACCACACTCCTTGAGCTTCTGCTGAGATGGTATGTGTCCCTGAACACAGACCAGGTGGCTTGGTGTGCTCCTCTGTGATGAATATTGTGCTCAAGGTACCAGTTGGCAGCTTATTGATGTAGTAACATTTGAAATAACAGGTTCTGTGTGTACCTGGGAGCTGGTTTGTGGGGAGGAAAGAGGGAGGATGTTGTTTTCTGAATGTTTTCCTGTTTTGTAGGGAAACTATCTGTCGTGTGACTGGTGGCATGAAGGTGAAGGCTGACCGAGACGAGTCTTCTCCCTACGCAGCGATGTTGGCAGCCCAGGATGTTGCCCAGAGGTGCAAGGAACTGGGCATCACTGCCCTGCACATCAAGCTGCGTGCCACCGGTGGCAACAGGTACGTTGGGCTGGACCCTGGTGTTCCCGGAGGATCTGCCTGGTCTCAGAACCTGGCCAGGTGGCACCACGTCCCTTTGTGCTGCCTCGGTTGGGAAGGTAGATACACCCTGGAAATTTGACAAGATTTGACCTGAAGGGTATCTGTCTCATTGTGTGGTGAGTGGCTGACATGGTCATCTCTTGCTGGGCATCTGGAACCTGTTTGGAATAGATGTCTTCGGCTGGCTGGAGCTGTGCTGTGCTGTGATTTATCTGGTAGCGGATGGGGAGGTGCTGTCACATTTGGAGATTACCTTGGCGTGAGAGTGAAGTGTGTGTCTGGTGGCTGTTGGTGTGGGAATGGTTTGGGTCTGGGGGTGGGAAGAAGGTGAGTTCTGCTATCAGGATGTTTTGGGGTGGGGAACCTGTGATTTTTAACATTGTCAGTTGTTTGGGAACTGTGTCCACTTTCTGAATCATTTAAGGGCTTATGGGTTCTCTCGTGCAGGACCAAGACTCCTGGACCTGGTGCCCAGTCAGCCCTGAGAGCTCTGGCCCGATCTGGAATGAAGATCGGCCGCATTGGTGAGTGATGGAGAAAGCGATTGCTGGATGCGCGTGTCATGGTATATCAGTGCAGAGCCTTGCTACATCAGAAAAATAGTTTTGATGGATTGTTTAGTAAAAGGAGCTTTGTAGGCATCTGTCCCCCTTGGTATTATTTCACTTGGGATGTTCTTGGTCCATGTCAGGTGCCACTGTAGGTGAAATTTAATTTAAACAGATTCATAAATGGAGGATTCACCAGGAGGTGGCGTGAGGTGACTGCAGAAACCAGGGGTCTGGCTGTACCACAAACCCCAGCCGCACAGCAGGGCGCTGATGCTCCTTTGACGTAACAGTGTTTGTGCTGAAGCTGTTCTGTCGCCCAGAAATGTTGTGTTGGCCTCAGTTTGAGCCTGTGACTGAGTAATAATGCATTTCCTCCAACTGCGTGAGGGAGAGTCCCAAACTTTGTAGAGGAGCCATGAGAAGCAGTGGTGTTTGCTGCTCTGGAAGTTACACCAAGCACCCTCTATTTCTTTGGAAACGCTGCGGATGCTTGGTTTAAGTGAGATGGGGATTTTTGCTTCTGGAGTGTTAAAAGCCATGGGCATCCAACCCTTGGTGTATTCATGAATATCCTTGCTCCACAGAGCATTTGCTGTGCCTGAGCCTGGCTCCTGCACTGGCTGACGGCAAGGTGCAGCTGGGGGATGTTGGGGTGACAGCTGGGGCAGGGTGGCTGTGCCTGCTTGCTTTCTTGGGGTACCTCTGGAAGGTAACGGTCTGTGTTGTGTTTTCTTTTCCCTGTAGAGGATGTCACCCCCATCCCCTCTGACAGCACTCGCAGAAAGGGTGGTCGCCGTGGACGTCGTCTGTAAACAATGCTGCACCTTTGGTTATTAAAGCTCTTTAAAACCTCTTCTCAGCCATGTGTTTTCTTACTGGGGTACGCTCAGGAGCTGAGTGGCTTCAATTTAATTACATCCATGAACGGCTTATCCTCTGAAGCCGGGCTTCTGTTTTGTGTTGTTAGTACTTCTGCAGCCGAGGTGCTTTTGGACATACACTGAGAAAGCTGCTAAAAGCACTGGAACTACAACTCTCTTAGCCGGTCTGTTTATATATTTATACTTCTAGAGGTATTCAAGCAAAATGACTCCTCACTTCTTAGTCCTGCCCTGCTGCCTGCACTGATGTTTGCCTTCCACAAGATGTGCTGCTGCCAATGTTCTCTTCCCAGCTCTCCAGACTTTGAAATCACCCCTGCTCCTGTTGCTTCCTTGGCTGCAGCAGGATTTTTAGACCTAGAGAAGATTCGTGGGCTTACAGGACTTGAGTACAGTTTAAGATACGTGGGGTCTGTGTGCTGATGATGTCAAGGTGCTTTATGCCTGTGGTTAAAATAGCTGTGGCTTCTACAGCTTGAGAGAGATAAAATTATCAAAATTCCTCCTGTGAAATGGTGACATCAGCCACAGTACACACAGTGCCTGGTTCAACGTGGGTCTGTCTTGTGCGTCCTGTGATCTCCCCAGCCCTGCGGTCAGTAGTTTATTGTAGAGGTGGCTGTAACTCGTCACATTGCACCTTCTCTCTTGCAGTCGCATACTGGTCAGTGGGACTCCTGGCACTGAGCAAGGGAGCTCATCTGGAGCTAGTATAATGTTTGTCCAGGAATACTTGTGGTCAAGTTTAAAGTGATGGTTATTTATCAGAATTGGTTGAAAAACACCAGGATTCTTAGCACAGTTATATGGCAAATATGAATAGTCTTATACATGAAGTGTGACCTATAAAATCAAGCTGGGAGGCGGTGTTCTGATGTGCTGGGCTCTTGGACAAGGTCTGCCTGCAGATCCTGAGGCTGGAGAGCCTCACTGTTTTTCTGTGGGCTCCTTCCCCCACTTTTGCATCTTCAAATGTTTCATGGGGGATTCCTTCACCCACTCCTGAGCCTCCTTCCCCTCATGGGAAAGATGCTTTGGCCAACAGTGGAGGTGTTCTGCTCTTAACGTTCTGTTCTGGTGAATTTACTTGGCCTGGACTGGACCCAGGGCACGTTGCTCCTGTCGGGCTTGGTGCTCAGTTGTTGAGCCATTTCTTGCATGGTAAAAAGGGACAAGTTTCACTGTGGAGGAAGGGTCCCTGTTTCATCTGAAGCCAATGGTGCCTCTCGGTCTTCATAGTGAAAACTACTTGGATGCTTGTGGTTTCAAAGTGAGTCATGGTCTCTTGGAGGTGTCCCTGCTGTGGAAAAGAAAGCTGGGCTTGTGAGCAAGCAAACTGCTGCTGGGTTTTCTGCAAACTGTTGCTTAATACATGACTTCCCTTTTCTGTGGAAAAAAAATCTCTGCCTGGACAGATGTTCCTAAGCCAGCATTTCCCTTGGCGCAGCCAGAGTGTTTTATTTGTAATTTTATATAGGGCCATGGAAAACTTTATAGAAATAAACTTGCCTTACTGTCCTAAAAGTGCACTATTTGCTGTTCAAATCACTGTTTTCCTGTCCTTGAAGTGTTCTTCGAACTCTGTGTGGAGAAGGTGCTGCAAACATGAAACCAGCAGTAGCTCAGCCAACGTGGAGCTGAACTGAGAAGGGAAGAGGGCAGAGGCGCATGGGGGAGAGGGAGGCAAAGGTGTGGTGTGTTACTAACAGCTTTAGTTTAGTTTAGTTTTGTTTTAAATACTCTATACAGTGAAGCCTGTTGCTGTTCTGGTGGGTGTTACTCTGCTGCAGGTGACGACTCAGCTGCTTCAACAGGGTGCATTTAGGGAAAGCTCTACAGGAACATAACATCTGAGGCAAGACTTTGCAGCGGTACAAACTCAACAGACCTATTTTGTCTCTTTGTGTGCAGTTCGTGATGTTTTCTGCTCAGTTCCATCTCCCTTCTGCTGCCGACTGAGGCTGGAAACTGTGGCAGAGCACAACCGCCCTGTGGTGACGTTGTTTTTTGGAGTGGGTTGTCGAAGCACAAGCTGAGACCTTGGTGTCTAACCCGAGGCAGGAGGAACCCAGACCTACTGCCCTGCTTGGCGTATCCTCCCCCGGGAGGTTTTCTGAGGCTCGCACAGGTGACAGGAGCTCTTCCCAGTGCAGGAAGGGGGATTTGCTTTGCGGGGTTTAGTCTTTAGAAGCAAGAGCTCTGCTGGGTGTGTGGGGCTGTCTGGACTGAGCTGCTCTAAGCCCAGCCCGTGCCACTCACTGCCTTTGCTATGCTGTGTCCTGGGCAGGGTGTTCCTGGGCTCACTGCACCGTGGCAAAAATTACTTTTATTTTTTAGCTGATCGGATGTCTTTGAAACAGCTTCCTGCGTCAGTTTGAAACTCCCCCCAGGGGAGAAATGGTGAATGAGGAAGAGAAACTGGAGAGCCAGGCAGGTCCCTGTGCGGAGGTGGCTGTCCAGCGCTTGTCCCTGGGCTGTCTGGAGGGAAAGACTCTCGTGGGTGAGCTGGTGGATGCTTTCATGGCTCTCGCCTGTTCCTGCCCCTACCCGACTGGCTTGTCTTGTGTGATCTGGCGAGGAGCCGTGTCACCTGCAAACCCCCCTGTATCTGGGTGAAGGCTCCCCAGCTGTGTGTGAGGGGGATATGTGTGGCTGCCCACCCTGCGTCTCGCCGGCTGGGATGCTCATCCCACTGAGAGCGTGAGGCTGCTTGGGGCTGCAGCGCATCCCCGGCTTACAAAGTCCCTGGAGATGGGTCTGTGTTCACTGCTGAGCCCTGCAGCTCGGCCATTCCCCTCCGGTTTGCCCGAGGCTGATCCTGTGCTGCCAAGGGTGAGAAATGTGGGGTTTTCACCCAATGTCAGGCTGTGCAGGGGCTGCGGGCTGTGAGATGGAGGCTTGCTTGATAAGGAATGGCTTCACGTGAATGCCCATGGGGTTATTTCTGCCTCCCAGCCTGAAATAATTGCTCTGCTGGCTTGGGATGAGGCCCTGGAAGAATGAGCAGGTCTGAGCTGAGCCCTGAGAATGCTCCTTGCTCCAGACGGCTTCTTTTCCCCCCAAAAGGCAGCTGGTTCCCAACCCTCCTGTAATGATACTTGTCAAGTTTTTCATGGGCAGCATAAAATGTGAACAAATATGAAGCCCTGGGGGCAACAGGGTGATGAGGAGTCTGTGCTGTGTCTGGGTGCCACCCCAGGCTATGGAAGAAAGAGAGGGGGATGAGGCAGGCTGAAAGCTGCTCTATAAAAAGCTCTGTATCTTCCCAGAAAGTCAATTTACAGATTTAAAACACTTTATATGCCACATCCCTGTGCGGAAAGGTATAGTGAGAGGGGAAAAGAAGCACTAAATAAGTTAATAGAAATGTCTGTGTGTAGAGCGAGGGCTGGTTTGGTGCTGATGGGCCCCAGCTGGGCTGGGGGCTCAGCCTGCTGGTGGGGGGATGCGAGAGTCTCTCCCACCCCCCAGTTTATCGCCTGTGTTTGTGGTTTGCAGAGTTGGGCTCAGCTCCATGAAATCGCTGGGGGTTTTCTGGCTGAGTTCCTGTTGAGACTTTCCTTAGTTCCCCTTAGAGCTGAGGCTGGTCATAGAATGCGCCTGGAGCGTGAGGGCATGTGGCCCCAGCGAGGCCGTGAGAAAAACCCGTGTCCCCCCAAGCCCCCTGTGCTTGCTGTGGGCTGAGAGCGAAGGGAGAGCCGAAAAAATTATGGAAGGGTTTTATATGCTCTTTTTCTTTTTTTAAAAAAAATATTTTCCTTCTCTTTTTTAAACACCTTGGATAATTTCTAAATGCAACATCACCTAAAAAGTATCAGATAAATTGTCTTCAAAATAGCCTCCAGGGAGGAACGCAGGTGGGGCAGGAGCCGGGAGTGCAGGGGCCCAGGTGAGGCTGACGGGCACCCTTGGGCAGGGGGTCCCCGCACCCCTGGGTGCCTCCGGGACTTCCCCAGCTGGTTTGTATGAGCCCAGGGATGGGAGCAGGCTCTGAGCACCAAAATCTGCACAGGGGCTGTGATATCCCACCTGGGAAGCCACAGCATCATCCCACCACCTCTTGCTTCTCCTCCAGAAATAGCATCTGCCAGGAGACCCTGCTGCACTCCTTGGAAATGCTTTAGGATATTCCATACTCTGGAAGGTTCTGGGACGGACTGGGAGAAAGTATGGAGCTGCTGGAGAAGCCCTTTCCACTCTCTGGCCCTTGGGCTGCGAGTAGGGAGGTTTGCCTGGTAACCAGTGACGCCTGAGCAAACTGCTTTTGATTTCACGCTCGGAGTTTCACTTTTGGCTGGACCCTGCCCACCGGCGTGCTGGGTCCTGAGGCTGGAGCCGGCGCGGTGCTGGGTGCGGTGTGCCCAGCAAGGCCAAGCCCCGTGGTGCAGCGCTGGCATGGGTGATGTGTTACCCCCGGGCGGCCCCGGATCCTTGTATAAAATCACCTAAAATCAGCATTATGGGGGTGGATGGCTGCTCTTGCCCACGGAGCCCTAGCGGGGCTGTAGGGTGGGCTGGAGACCCACGCTGCCCCACTCCCACTGGTGCTTTGGGGTCACCCACCTTGGGGGGCTGCTCATCCCCTCTCAGGTTTGGGGGTTCAGCCCCCCATTGCCACTGCAGGCAGGGCAAGGGGGTGTCACAAGACAGAGAGGGGCTTGGAAACACTCGGTTGTCCTTTAATCATTACTCCCTCAGCCTGAGAGGTGCTGGCCAAGCACCCCCACCTGGGAGGGTCCAAAATACCCCTTGAGGGAGAGTTTGGGTCAAAATGCAGCTTTTCCCAGGCAGCGAAGGTGAGTGAGGAGAGGTGTACCCTGACGGCATGTCCCCACGGAGGGTCCTGCTCAGCCTTTCGTGGGGGAAGCCCTCCCCATGGCATCCCACCCTCTGCAACCCACCTTTGCATCTCACCTCCGCATCCCACCTCCTTTCTCACGCCCACCTCTCCCATCCCACCTCCACATCCCACTTCTCACCTCCTGTACCCCATATCCCACCTCCTGCACCCCATATCCCACCTCTTGCCCTCCCCGCAGTGGTACCAGAGCCCCCAGACCCACGGCACCAGGTGCCACCAGGCTGGGAGTTGTGACCTGCCCGTGGCAGTGGGGTGGGGAGCAATGTCCCACGAACTGGCCACAGTGCTCACGGCCGGATTCAGCATCATTTCTGGATCAGAGACCTGCTGAGCAGAGGTCTGCCTGGCAACGGGTGATGTAGGTGCTGGCAGCCAATGGGGCTTTTTTTTTTTACCCCCCCACCCCGTGGTGGCAGGGCAGGGTGGGGGCCCCGGGGGTATTTCCAGCAGTGGCTCTCGGGGTTCTCATTGCTCATCGAGGTGCCGCCAGCGGAGCCATGGCCGACGAGCAGCGGGACCTCATGTCCGACCGTGGCAGCGGGGTGCTCAGTCTTGGGGACACCCAGAGGTGCTGGGGACAGGGGGTGTGGGGAGGGCAAAGCGGGCACAATGGGGACATGGGCCAGAGGGGACATTGCATGGCCATGGGTTGGAAGGGGCTACAGTTGGGCTAAGGGGGCACAGAGCGGCTATGGGGCAGAAGGTGGGGGGGTCACACTGTGGCTATAGGACACTGTGGGGCCAAGGGGGCTATGGCGTGTCTGTGGGGTGGAAGCGGCCAGAGTGTAGCTGTTGGGCAGGCAGGGGGTGGGTGGCTGTGGGATGGCTGGGGTGGTGGGATGGCTGTGGGGTCAAGTGGGGTCATAGTGTATCTGTGGGGCGGATGGGAGCATGGCCTGGCTGTGGGGTGGACGAGTTCACGGGACAGCTGTGGCGCAGGTGGGGGCACGGCACGTCTGTGGGGCAGAGACAGGTTCAAGTCATGGCTATGGGGCTGGGGGCTACAGCGCGGCTATGGGGCAGGCAGGGTCACGCAGTGGCTATGGGGTGGGGGGCACAGCATGGCTATGGGGCAGGCAGGGTCACGCAGTGGCTATGGGGCGGAAGGGCACAGTGTGGCTATGGGGCAGGCAGGCTGATGACGTGGCTATGGGGCAGGGGGGGCACAGCGTGGACCCAGGACCCATCCGGCTTTGTAGCCCCCCCCGCCCCCATCCTAACCACCCCCCTGTCCCAACCACCCCCCTGTCCCAACCACCCCCCTGTCCCAACCACCCCCCTGTCCCAACCACTCCCCATCTCCCAACCCCTTCAAGGGCTCCCCCAACACTCCTAGCCAATCAGAAGTCCGAAAGCTCTGACGTCATCAGTCTCTAGGCAGACAGTCCGGCAGCGCGTCCCGCTGCGAACTTCGCCTGCAGCAGCGGCAGCACCCATGGGTGCCCCCACCTGCTCGGGCAGCGGAGGCTGGTGGTGGCTCCCTGGGGCATCCCTGCACCCCACCAACGCCCCGTCCCCCCACGGCGGGCCAGGATCTGGCCCGGGGAGGCCTTGGCAGCACAGTGGGTGGCTGCCTGGCACTTGGCTTTGCCTTCTCTTGGCACCCGAGTGCGATGGCAGCACCGTGACACCCAGCTGGCCTGCCTGCGTGCTGCGTGCACGCTCGGGGTGCCCCGCACCTTTGCTTTTTGCACTACTTTAAAAAAATTAAGTGTAATATGGCATCCCATGACACATGTCCTCTGCCTTGTGGGACTGGTAAGGCTTCGGGTGGCTTCATCACCCAGAGTGATGCTGTGCCCCCAAATCCCCTGGCAGTGTCCTGCCTGCAGACCCTGTGTCCCCACACGGTCCTCGGGTGCCCTCCCGTGTCTGCCCCCGCTCGCCCCCACAGTGGGTTTCAGTTCCCCCACGTGTGGAGGAACGTCCTTCACGCTGAGATTTCACTTCTGCACACCACGACAGGGGAATTTGCATTTGTCTGGCTGCAACCCCCCTGGGAGGAGGGTGTTTGGGGCAGCATGGGACAGTGTCGTGGGTTGCAGGAGGGGTTTTTAGGGGGGCAGTGATGGCAGGGTTTGAGGACATCTTCTGCAGCTGGTGGCCAGGGCTGAGCTCCCTCTCCATGTCCTGCAGGTCTGCGTGGGGCCGCAAAGCCGCCCTCTCCACGCTCTCCATCCTGGTGGCCCTGCTGATCGCCGGCCAGGCTGTCACCGTCTACTTCGTCTACCAGCAGAACGGGCAGATCAGCAAGCTGACCAAGACTTCCCAGACCCTGCAGCTGGAGGCACTGCAGAGGAAGCTGCCCGCAAGTCAGTAACTCCATGAGCACCGGCGTGGCAGGGGGGTGGCCGGGAAGAGGGGATGGGACCCCCTGGACCACCCACCCAGGCCCTCTTCACACTGCTCCTTCCTCTGCAGGTGCTAAGCCGGTCAACAAGATGAAGATGGCCATGGTGAACACACCCCTGGCCATGAGGGTCCTGCCTCTCGCCCCCTCTGCAGAGATCATGGTAAGAGATGCCCACCGCCACTTGGCACTGGCCGCTGCCTGTGGGGCTCGCTGCCAGCCCTGGTGCTCACACTGACCCTTTGCCTTTTCTCTTGAGGACATGGCACCTCCGAGCAACAGAACCGAGGACCAAGTGAAGCACCTGCTGCTGGTAAGGTCTCCGGCTCCCCCACCAACCCCGTAGCTGCCCCCTGTGCTGTAGGAGGGGATGGGACCCTCTCCTTCCAGCTTCAAGCTGTCTCTTGGCTGGGTCTGGGGTCTCTTGGGGTGCTCCGAGCTGGTGGGAGCTCCTGGCCTCCTGCAATGTCCATCTGGCTGAAATAAGCAGAGCTTCACCGCCCCCACACTTCATTTTTCTTTGCCCTGTCTTGCTGCGGTGGTCGCTCTGCAGCAAGCGGACCCCAGGAAGATGTTCCCGGATCTGAAGGCCAATCTGATGGAGAACATGAAGACCCTGAAGAGCACCATGACTGATATGGACTGGAAGGTCAGTGCTCACTGCCAACCTACCCTGCCCCTTCCAGTAGCACCCCTGCTTTGGGGAGGGACTGGGGTGTCCTCACCTGGAAAAGCAAAGTCCTGCTTGAGCCAGGCTTGGGTTACTCCCACCCCAAGGGAGGTGGTGCTGCTCACCACCTTCCCTGGTCGAGGCTGGAGCTCAGAGCATGGTTCCCCCATGGTGCACCCCCCATCCCATTAACACACTGGTTCTCCTCATTGCAGGCCTTTGAATCCTGGATGCACAAGTGGCTGCTGTTTGAAATGGCCAAGAACCCCAAGCCAGAGGATCCTAAGAAAATCCCAGCACAGAAAGGTATCAGGGATGGGACCTGCTGAGCTGGGGAGGGCTGGGTCTGACCCTTTGGGGACAACCACCCCCCAGGAGGTGCCAGCATGGGCCATCCCAGAGGCAACCGGCCCCTCTGTCCCCTGGCCAGTCATGGACCATTTGGTTCCTTGGGGACCCTCCAGTTGGTGGCCTTTAGGACATCACAGAGCCCCTGGCTGTGGGGCATTTGGGATGAGCAAATGTCTGAAAAGCAGGAGCACCACACCAAATCCTCAGTCCCTGGGTAGCCCAGGATCTTCAGAGAGGTCACTGGGGTGGGGCTCGTTCGCCTCTTACATTAAATTTAACTGCTTCTGGATAAAAAGCTCCCACTGAAGCTGCTGGGCGGCAGAAGGGCCCGGGGGGCTCACGGTGTCTCCCCTTTGTTTTTATTGCCCTAGTGCAAACTAAATGCCAGGCGGAGGCCAATTCTGGGGGTGTCCATCCGGGTCGCTTCCGACCCCAGTGCGATGAGAACGGCGACTACCTGCCCAAGCAGTGCAATGCCAGCACGGGCTACTGCTGGTGCTCCTACAAAAATGGCACCAGGATTGAGGGCACTGCCACTCGGGAAAAGCTGGACTGCCCTGGTAGGTCACCAGGGAGGGGAAGGAAAGGAACTAGTGGCATTTGTGGATGCTGTGACCCATTTTGCATGTGTTTAGGGAGGAGAGGATGCCCAAGCTGTAGAGCATCCCTCACCTATGTGCCAGCATGTAAGGGATGGAGGGGACCCTAAAAACCCCAGCACAGCCCTCCTGGAGTAGCTGCAGCGATGGCAGGGCTGTGCAGTCAGTTTTCCATGAGCCCACCCTGTCCCCAAACCTCTGGCTCAGGGGGTGGGTGCAGGCTCTCCCCCACTGCCTTCAGAGGGGTGGTGGTGATGGGGCAGCCCCGAGGGTCCAGCACCCATATTCTGTCCCTCCTCCTGCAGATACCACCACGACCACTGTCGCTACCACCACCGTGGAGCCAGAGGAGACGTACTTCTCTGGGGTGGGTGTGTAGAAGCTGGGTCTGGAGAAAGGTGAGAGGCCAAGTGGGACTGGGGGTGTCAGGGAAAGGAGGTGGGGGGGGCTGGGGGAGGCACAGGTCCAGCCCCAAGAGCCAGGGCAGCACTGCTGGGGGGGGTGGAGGGTGGTGATGGAGACACAACAAAAGCAGCCCGAGCTTCAGGGGGGCACCTCCTCCTTCAGGGCCTGACCGCTTCCTCTCTTTCCCCAAAACAGGCGAGTAGAAGAGGACGCCAGCAGCTGCCCGTCCCCTCTTCAGCATCCCAGCTCCCATGTTTGGTTTTTTTCTCTATTTCATTTCTGCTCTTACATTGCTTTCCTGAAACAGTTAACAGTGGGCACCCCTGCATGTTCCTGCCCCTTCAGGCATTGGTTGCGACCCCTCCCGTGCTGCAGGGCTGAGCTGCCACCAGGATCAGTGCTAGAGTGTTCCCTTGGAGCCGGGGTAAAGCAGGCTGGAAAATTATTTCAGCAATGTTGGAGCCATAAATCCTGGTGCCTCTTGCTCAGTGGCAGAGCTCACCCCTGCTGAAGAATGAGCCACTAATGCTTTCTTACACTGAACAAACATTAAAAGCAGCAAAACAACCTCCACCAGCTTCTTAACTGACCCCTGTAGGCTGAAGCCCTGTTAGATTCCTACATTAAAGGGTGTTTTTGTGGAGCACTCCACAGCTTTTGCTTTCAGGCTGGAGAACAGCTGCAGCAGTGGGTAACAGTGGGGTGGAGGAGCTCACCCTGGAGGCAGAGGGGCTTCAGATTTTTCTGAATTTATCTGCTAGTTCCTTTATAAATGACTTCACAAGCTAATTATTTCAAATAAACTTTTGAATAAGGAAGCCTTATAAAAACTCCATCAGGGCAGTGCTTGCAAATGACTTGAAGCTAAGTTAAAAATAAATGAATCTTAAGGAAAAAAGGGGGGGTGGGTGGAATCTCTGCAAAGACACTTGGACACCTATGCCTCCACCCAGGCTCACGCATACTCCTCACCACATTCTTGGCCCATTACTTGTTCAATCTCTGCTGCACCCCAGGAGGCTGGTGTCACCTTTAAGTGAGTCACAGTACGGTGTGGGGGGTGGGAAAGAGCAGAACAGTCCCCAGCCCTGGAGCCATCCCTCTCCTGCACCCGGGTGGGAGCCAGAGACCTCTGCCTTCAGCAGCACAGCCTGGGAGGGGGGGATCTGCTCCCTTTATCCTCACTTGCTAAACCCAGGGCTGAGAGCGATGTGAGGAAACCAGGCACAAGCCCAGCACAAGGCAGAGGGCAGTAGCCGCCAGCAAGGCAGGAGGCTGGGTCTGCACAGGGTGATGCACAAGCCCCTCAGCACTTTAGTAATGGAAAAAAAATACAAATCAATGCTGGAAGAACATGCAGTTCAGAGCTGAGGAGCAACAGCGTCTGCTCTTCTTCAGGGAGCAGGCAGAATGCAACTTCTGTTTCCCCAGGGGTTGAAGTGCTCACAAACATCGGGAGATGCTACACTCTGTCCAACCTGCAGCATCCTCCAGAGGTGGCTGAGACCTGCCCTTGGTCACCTCCCTTCCAACCAGCTGAAGCAAAATCTCACCTTTTTTTTTTTTCCTTATTTTATTTTGTATTTCATTAAAAAAAACCCACAAAAAATTCTGCCGCCTTGGCTGAGAACAGCTACTGGGCACAGCTGTTCAGTGCAACTTCAGGGACACGATAATCGCTGCTGTCAGTGTCAGAATAAAAAGTCAACCCAAGAGGTCTCTTCCATAGTAGCAAAAAGACTGACAACACAAGTGACAGAAGGGGGAAGGAAAAAAGAAAAAGGTAAAAGTTTCTCTTAAAAATATAACTCTGTCATGAGAAAGAGATGGCTGAATGTCAACTAGGAGGAAAGCAGTTTATGCACGCTGGCTCTTGTCTGGTCAACCTGCCTCCTTCAGTTGAGTTCTTGTGCAACAGGCAAGCCGTGGGGAGGGGAAATAAACTCGTTTCTGGGCCACAGCAGGGCAGGAGGAGGCATAAAGTTACACTGCTCTGCTCTAAAAGTCACAGTTAAAAGAAGTTATAAATTATTATTATTAAAAAAAAAATTGGAATTCTCCTGATGAGCTTCCTTTTCCTCTGTTTCATCTTCATCCATAAATCCTTAATCACAGGGATGTGGTACCTTTGGGGAGAGGAGTTAAGAGTTAGGGATGGAGAGGAGGAGAACAACCTCACAGCTGAGCAGAGCAGGGATATCTGGTCCACACCATCACCATCTAATCCACATTATTTTTCCAAGCTCCCTGTGGTCAGCAGGGACACTGCCAGAGGCCACTTGTCTCTGCTGATGACAGAGGACAGCAACATCCAGGCTGGACGTCCAGTTCTCAGCAGCTAAAGAGTTGAGGTCAAACACATCCAGAGAAGCCAACACGCTGCTGCATGACCTTCCTCACACCGCTCTGCTCCTTGGCCCTCTAATCTTAGGCCAGGCTGGTGCAGTGAACATTTAGCGGGGACATTGTCTTCCCGAGACTGGCCCAGAAGTACTGAATTTGGCCAAGGTTACTGCCATTCAGAGGTACCGAGAGTCCCTACAGACCATGTACCTTCCTACAGTCCTTCAGGCTCAGACGTTTTCTTGTTCTAAAAAGTAAAGGACAAAAAATAAATCAGTATCTTCTACACCACAAACATGAAGGACTCAGCAAAGCCACAAGCCACAGAGGCTTCTTGGCTGCCATCCCTACAGGGACATACCCATGACAAGGAACATCCTAGAGCCTCCCTCTGTCCCCCTTTCCTAGGGTGGGAGCCTCCCTCTGTCCCCCTTTCCTAGCTGCCTGCCAACCCCTCGGGAGCTCCAGTTTCTGTGGAGAACAACTAGATGACCAGACAGCTGAAGAAGAGCACTCCTTGGGCAGGTTCTCTGCCCCTGGGTTTGACCCTTCCAGGAAAAGGGATCTCTCCTCGGGGAGCAATACAGGAACAAGCCCTTCTTCAAATCACCCCAATCCCAACCAACCCAAGGTCTGGGTGTCTCAAGATGAGCCACAACCAACTGCAGCCTGCCAGCAAGGCCAGGACACGGCTCTTTTCCTCGACAGCCTGGCACACTGCAGGGATGAGCATCACCACCGTGGTTCAGAACAGCTCTCCCATAGTACCCCCATCCCAGGGTCTTGCATGTACCTTCTTCTTCTTCTGAACCTCAGCAGAGCCATCTGCTACAGGCTGCCCTTCCGAAGACACCTTTTTGCTCTTCTTTTCTTTTCCAGTCTTTTTTTCTGGGAGAGGGAAAGAAAAATCAACCAAGAGGGACTCTGGTATTGCTAGTCTCTGAGATGGAGCATCCCCCGTGAGTTTTTGATCTCATCCAAACCTGAGCAAGTTTTCCAGAGTGGTAACTGGGTGAGGGCAGAGCCTGCTACAAGGGCTGTTTCTACACTACCATTGAGCCAGAGTGGTTTGACGCCACTAGCCATCCACACGTCTGAGCAGAATTACACAGAATCTCCTTCTTTCCACCTCCTGCTGCCCACCCACCCCAAGGAACCAGTTCAGCACTGGAGTAGCTGGAGACATGCCAGAAACCAGAGCAAGGGGAGCTACAAACACATGTGGCTCAAACTCAACACAACTGCTCCAAAGAGCTCCAGGTCAACCCTGTGCAACAGCCCACACAAGGGCTGCTGGACAATCTTGTCTCCTCCAAAAATGAAGGGCTGCATGTCTGCAAAACAGAAACCCCATTAGAAGTACCCCACCCATTCCATCTCCTTTTTTTTAAAAAAAAAAAAAACAACCCTGCAAGATCCAGCACAGAACCAGCTCAAATTTACAAATGCAGTCTGCACTGCAGAGAAAAAAAAATTGCCTTTGCATTAGGGCAGCAAACGGAGCATTAGAGAGGCATGCAGACAAGAGAGGCAGGAAACACTTAACCGGGAGCAAGGAGCAAGAGGCTGGTACCGTCCTCCTTTCTCCAGGGGTTTGAAAGCAGTGGTAATAGCTCTCAGTCATGTCTCTTGAATGAGCTGTTCACCACGTAACTGCACAGACACTGATCAGGCAGGGTCAGGAAAGAGCACTGTCACCCCATGGGGAACAGCCGTGGCTGACAGGGCAGATGACGGTGCAGACTTCATAGCTGACGTCTTCTGAAGAGGCTGGCAGCAAGGAGCCACGTCCAGGAAGCTCTAACACAAAGCCCTGCATGTGTGAACGCTGGGCTTCCTCTGCCATGCCCACAGAACGTCAGGAACCTTCTGCCTGCTGTCCCCAGCCACATGTCACCTTACCTCTTCGCTAGCATGTGTTGGATTTGTCAGAGAGCAGCCAGCTGGGTTAACAGAGCTGTTCTCATGCCTCACAACTAGCAAGAACTCAAGCTCAGCCATGTAAGGAAGGCAAAGGAGGCCTCAGGAGGTTCAGTGCAGACCCACCTCATCCCTCTGCCAGCCCTCAGCTAGACAGCTGCTTCCAGCCAGGACAAGGCCACGGACAGCAAAAAGCCCTGGCAGGACAGGTCATGCCATAGGAGATATACAGGGACACCAGCTTGCTCTGCAAGCAGGAAGGATCAGCGCAAGAATTAACGCAGTTCCTCCTGTGCTGGATGCAGGACAGAGGGGCAGGAGAGCCCAGCTTACTGTCTGCAACACAACTTGGTGCTGAGACTGCAGAAAAACACCGGAGTGGGGTGTTAAAAATCTGGCATTGGCTTTGGGCAGCCCACAAGGGGAGTCACCAAGCAGGAAGCTATTGGGAAGGCAGGTGCTCCTTACAAGACGCCACACCAGAGACCGAATGTGCATCAGCTGCAAGAACCTATTGCAAGTGCCGCGCCAAGTGAGGGATGCTTACTTTTAGCTGATTTTTTCTTTTCCTTGCTGTCTGGCAGCTTCTCCAGGTCACCAGCTGCTTTCTTCTTTTTCTTTTTGGGTACTTCTTCACTAGCTTGCCCTTTCCGCTTCTTCTCCTTGGGCTGCCCAACAGCCCCAGGCTCTCCTGACAGTTTCCGCTTCCGAGACGTTTTCTGCTTCTTGTTCTCTTTGTCTTTGCTCTTAGATGTTTTCACAGGCTTTTCTGCTGTGGTGGAATGTTTCTTCTTTTCCTTCTTTTCTTTCTTCTCCTTTTTCTTTTTCTTCACTTCCAACCCTTCCAGTGTTTGCACTGCAGGAACTTTGGCAGCAGTGCTGACCTCAGTTTCGCTCCCCGAACTCAACTCCTCTGATTGTGGGTTGGAGATTGTGGGCACTGGGGTCACTTGCGCCAATTTTACCCCAATATCATTCTCTTTCACGGCCAGGGATTTTTTGAGTGGAGAAGGTTTGAGGCTGGCATGACCTGGCTCTGTTTTTCCTGCCACCTCCTCTTTGTTGGAGGCTCCTGTGGCTTCCTGCCCTGGAGGGGGGTTGTTTTCTGCAGAAACAATGACGACAGTGAGAAGACAACTCAGGGAGCATTCGTTACATAGACCACGAGTTACTTGAGGATTGAAATATGCATTTGAAGAGAAGCATCTGTTTCTCCCTCAAAATTAAAACCTGTTGGTCATCCAGCTACAGCAGAGCCAGAGTAAGATGCTTCAGCCTCAGATCAAGTATGTGGTGAGGGAAGTGGGTGAGAACAGCTTTGGCCACATCTGTGGAGAACAGGGACTGGACTAAAGGAAACTGTAGGACCAGACGGGTGAGCACAGAGCAGTCCTTCCCCAGGACATCACCCCCAGCAAGCCAGGGACTCCCCACAGTGGAGGAGGTATCCACATCACCACATTTAACCAACAGCCCATCCGCCAGCACCTGGCCCTTCTGGAGCCTGTGGATAGTTCTGACACCCTCAACAACCCTTTGCACAACAACCATGTGCCCAGGAGGCCAACATTGGAGCCTCCAGAGTGGGCCAGAGCTCACAGCTAGACCACAGCTCATCTGAAGGTATCAGGGTCAAACTACGGCAGCAGCAGCTTCCAGCTCCAAGTTTTACAATTTGCCCACAACCAGGGCAACAGGGAGATGGCAGAAAAGAAACATTTAGTTTCTCCATAGGTCTTCCCATATGCCTCCCCTCCTCTGCCCTCCTGACATGCTACAGAGCCCAGAAAGACCACAGGGAGGCTTGAACACCAGCACCATAGAGCAGATGTTCTTCAGCTGGTGTTTAAACTTTATGCAGAAGCCATCACTACTGCATCACACCGATGTGGTGTGCAGAGGTTTCAGTGACAGCCCTAACTGCTCCCATTAATGGCAATAATTACTGCAGTTAAAGCAGAACTTGGAGGAGGCACAGAGCCTTGCAAGCCAGCTGGGGCAGAAGGAGCGTTGAAGGAGGAGAGGGCCATGTTGTGTTTAGGGGACGCCAGTAGACGGCAGCAGCACTGCGCGCTGCTGGGCTCTGCAGTGGAGACACACTGGGAACAGGGCCCCGTTGCAGTGTCACCCTCCCATGCCAGCACAGCTTTGCTCCAAGCAGATTCCCGACCCTGCCAAGGGAGACCCACCTGCTTTGTGGTTTGCAGCCACCTGGTTGATGTCTGTGTCGGAGTCACTGCTGTCGCTGCTGGAGTTGTCGGCTGGGGCCGCCTTCGTGGTGGCCTTGGTGGGAGAGTTGGGAGCAGTCACGGCCACTTTTGCTTGCCCTGCTTTGCCTACAGGCTGAGGGGGAACTGTCTTTGGTGCCTGGGGTGCAGCTGGGGTCCTGGAGAGGCCTGAATAGCCTGTGAGGAGGGACTGAAACAGCACAGACACACTGAGGAGTCACAGCAGGGCAGCCTCCCCCACGCCAGGCACACAGATCTGTCTCTGCTGCTATTGCCCTTGTACTCCAAGTGAAGGTCCCACCTTTGGCCGCCCATGGAATGCTCCTGCACCACTCAGGTGGCCCTGCAGAGAGGAGGGCTGCCAGGAGAGGGGGCCAGCACTGACAGATGCTGGCTGGGCTTACAGCAGCATGAGCTGATGGAGAGAGGGTCTCCTCTTTGTTCTCGCCCAGTAAAGCAGGCTTGGGGGAGGCTCCTGGCCATCAGCGTGCACCCACGTACAGCTAATACACTGCAGATGTGCTGCACGTCCTGCACGTTCCTTAGAAAGGAAATGTAATGGCTTGGACGTGGGTTAAGTTACAAATAAAAAAGGGAAAAAAAAATCCTGCTGCTATTGGCACTGTGCATCAGTTCTCCTGGTTTAACCCTTGCAAGGTACTACCTCCTCCCATCCCTTCCGCTGGGGATGCTGGAGCCAAGGCCTGGCTGCCTGGGGGAGCATTCCAGGTTCAAAAGCCTCTCTCCTGCTCACAGCACTACACTGGGGAGACTGCACTTCTGTGCTGGCAAACCCACCCTGCACCTTGTTTGCTATGGCTGAGAATTCAGCCCTCTCTCCATCCTAATTAGGAGCCAGTTGCAAGACCTGAGAGGAAGTCTGCTCAGGTACCGTACCTGTGATGCTGCCTCCTCCTCCTCCTCACTGGACTCTGAGGAGGAGCTCTGGGCCAGCTGGATCCCTCTTGGTTTCTGCAGTGAGCCTGCTGGAGAAACAGAGTTTGTCCCATTAAACCCACCACTGCCACCTGGGGCTGGGCTCACCTACCCAGTCACTGCCACCAAAAGGCTTCTCCCTCCACAGAAAGGAGCATGCCATGCCACGCTGGAGAGGGGAACACCTCTCCAACCACTACGTGAAGTTGGCACGTGTCCCATGAGATTAAAAAAAAAAAACAAACACTGTCCCCACCCTGGACTGGCCAACAGCCCTGAGAGCATCTTCTTGGGAGAACTGACCAGGTTTGGGGGGCTGCTGGGGCGTCTCCTCCTCCTCCTCGCTGTCTGACGAACTGCTGCTGTCCGAGCTCTCCTCTGCCTGGGCGGGGGTCACGGTCTGGCTCATCTGGGCCTGGCTTGGGTGGGCCTGGCTCAGCTGGGTGTTCTGTGCTGGCTGCAGCCCATGTTTCTTGGCTGGGGTTCTGGGACTGCCCAACGATGGAGCAGCCTGCGGGGTGGCAGTGGTGGCTGGAGGAGCTTTTCCTGCAGGAACCGTTGGTTTTAGGCCAGAAGTGGGGGCCTGGGGAGGGGAAGACAAAATGCATCTGGAAGGAGGAATAACTGCTCATGCCCATGAACTATAGGAAGCAGCCCAGAACAGATGGGCTGGGAACACCTCAGCCCTTCTTCAGCCACACTGCTGCGGTTTGTGTCGAGGTCAGCCCAAGAACCTCTCACGCAGGGCACAGCCCCCATCTAACTCTCAAAATCACACATCGAGAGTTAATTGGCAACAGAGGTAAAGCAAAGACATCAATCACATGGCAAATCTGCCTTCAGGTCCACAAGCAAGCCACAGATTAGAGAGCAAATTAACAAGAAGCAATTTTGTTGCCTTACATTTGAAACCTCCTATCAAACTAAACTTAAGAGGGGTTAAAAATAGAAGAGCCAGGGGCATGGAAATCAGACACTGACATCAGGTCCAAGACACAAACACCAGCAGAGGAGAGAGCAGGAGCGAGGAAGGAGTGCTCAGCCTCCCGGTTTGTGTTATAAACCAGGCTATGTGAGCAGCACCCCCCTCCAGATCTCCAACAAGCCGGGCCTTTGTGAGCTGCCATTTCCCTTGCACAACATCTGGCCTTCAGAAAGGCAATGCTCCACCATCCAGAAAGCCGCCATCCGACATGAGCTCTCAGCCGTCTTGCACAAAGCTCAAATTACAGCAACTGCGTTATTTTATACAATCTTGGTACTAAAAACATGCTTTAATCAAGGACTGCTCAGGCTGGCTGCCTGCCCAGCAGCTGAGGGGAGACAGCCTTTCCCCTGGCCACAGCATCATGCCAACGTGGGGAAGGGTTTCCTTGGACGCACGTAATCGCTCTCTCCCAGCAAGGGCACTGGCCAGACAGGGGACACGTGCGTGTGGGACAAGAAGTGCACTTGGCCACTGAGCCTAGGGCTCAGAGCCCCAGCCAAGCCACCACCATGCAGAAACAGACGCCACGTTCCTCAGTCAAGGCTTTTTCACGAGGTTTCTTTCTCGGGCTCAAACTGCAGCAGAGGTGCAGAGACACCCAAGCCAGGTTCACCCCGGGACAGATCAGGCCCCAGGGACTGGCATGGAGACACAAAGAGATGTGACATGAAGAGACTCAGGTCAGAGAGCTGGGATCAGCTCCACAGCATGCAGCAGTGTCCTCAGCACAGATTCGGGGTCATCACTGTGCTACCCTGCAGGGCAGATCCCTCCAGCCTCCCAAGGGGGGCCAGAGAGCTCCAGCTGGACCCCACACCCAGGGGTTTGTGAGGGAACGGGGCAGCTTGTCTTGGAGCTTCCCAGCTCGTGCAAAGACTCTGCCTGCAAGGATTTGGCTGCTTTTCCAGTCTAAATCCCTGGAGCAGGGCGAAGGGGACAGAGTCCCAGAGGACGTCTGGGCTCGTGTACCTACTCATGTTCCTGCCAAAACATTCACACCCTCTGCTGCTCCCTCACACTGCGAGCTTGCTGCGGCTGAGACGTGCACCCAGAGCCCAGGTCAGCGAGACTCAGGGATGCTGCCAAGAAAACCCGACCCAGCCAAGGGGAGGGCTCCTCTGTGTACTGTGCATCACCTCCCCAACTACCATCTCCCAAGTCCCGAGACCTCCTGAGAGCGTAGGACTGACACAATCACACCCAGCGAGTCAGCGGCTCCTTACCTGAGAAGGGGGAACTATTTCCTCCTCTGAATCCGACTCCTCGCTGGAATCCTCGCTGCTGTCCACAGGTGGAGGGGCTGGTGCTGCTGCTGGAGCTGGTGCCTTCTTTGCGTTTGTTGGCTGGGGCACAGCATTGGTTTTCACTGCAGGAAAACCATAAGAGATTGTCATAATGAGAAAGAGTTGCTCTCCGTGGCTGTCCAGAGCAGGAGCTATCACAACAGGCTGAGCCATTCCATGTGCAGGGGAGAAAAGGAAACCCATAAGGATGCAGGTGAGGGATCCTGGCCACTGCCAGGAGACTTACCAGGCTGTGGAGGCTGCGTCTGTGCCACAGGGGACTCCTCTTCACTGTCAGACGAGTCACTGCTCTCACTTTCTGAGGCCTGGCTTTTCAAGGTACTTCCCACTGCTTTTTCAGGCAGCTCAGCTTTAGCAGCCTGGCTCAGGTTGGAAACAGGCCCAGCTTGTTCTGTTAACCTCTTAACAAAAAAGAAACACAAGCCCAGAAACGTGGTATTAGTACAGGTGGTGTTTAGGAGTTTAGGTGCAGTTTCAGCTCAAGCTGGGCTTTATTTTACCCTAACACAGCTGTTAGTAATGCTCACTCCATCCTCAGTGTGTCAAGATTGGAAGGGGCTTCAGTTACTGCCTGGCCTGAGCTGCTGCAGACACACGCTGCTGCATTTCACAATGTGCTTCTGACAGGAAGCCCGAGTGCATTTTACTGCACGAGCAAACAGGGCTAACAGTGCTCATAAGCTCATGACAGCAATTCCTTATGGAGGCTGAGACACTGGCTGGACAGGAGCCTGAGGGCAGGAGAAGCACCATAACCCCCAGACCCTCATTCCAAAGAAGCCTCTTGTTTAAGCACAACGCTCCCCCAGCGTGGGGAATCAGTGGGAGCTGGGAGCCTTGTGCCAAAACACAGACACACTATCAGAGCAGCTACATCCTAGAGCTGCTGGAGAGCTCAGCACAGATACAGGGCTGACACAAGTGTTTGGCAACACAGAGGGCAGGCAGAGATAGATCAGGACCCATGACATGATTGAGCACCGTGGAAACTGGTCTGCCAACAGGTCTAAGAGTTTAGAAATCTCCAGACAACAACAACAAAAAAAACCCCTACGAATCATTTGGGCTGTGCCTTTCTACAGCACTCCTCAACACTCTGATGTCGCAGGACAGGCCAGGAGCCACTGTCCCAAGCAACTCATGCATCAGCACTGGGAAGCCAGAGTTGTCACAGCACCAGATACACAACTGCCAGGGAAGACCATCTCTTCCCGGTCCCTCTCCTGTCCTGGGCTGAGGGCTGTAGACACTCCCGCACGCTGCTGAAGGCCAGCAACGGCAGAGGGAGTGCTTGCCGAGAGATCTGGTAACTTCACCACCCGCAGATATTCTCCAGGCTCGCAGTGCTCTGCACCCACTCCGTTTACTGCACTCGTCGCTCATCTCCGGGCTGCTCTGCCAAGGAGCACATCATGCTTGCCAGGGCAGGCAGACCCCATCCGACCTGCACGTGATACAGCCCGCTCCAGTGCCTGTCTCCAGGCCTCCTGTGAGGGGAGAGGCTCCTGCTCGGCTGCACAGCCCCTGCCAATCCCTGTCCAAACCCCGCCACGCTGCCAACGCAGCCATACCCTCTCAGCCTGCAGCAGAGGACCAGGGAGACTCCAGCAGCCGAGAGCACCAGCCGAGCAGCCTCCCAGGAGGACGGATCTTCCCATGCTTCCTGGCACAGCCCTGCTGAGGGCTGCCACTGGGGCAGCGTTTATCATCTCCAAGCCAAACACTAAGCAGACAACAGCATCTGCATGTTTATCCCATTACAGAGCAGCTCTCCGAACAAGCCAAGCACATTTTGACTCCGCTTAGAGAAACAGAAACCTCCACAAGCGCTTGGGGAAGGGGGGGACTGCAAACCTCACTCGTCTGTTTTGTTTTGATCCCGGTGAGTCACTGTCTCCAGGAGAGAGGCCAGATTTGCGATGCTGAAGAGAGAGAACTACTTGAAGCGGACACAAGAATTCACACGCTCTACTTGAACGCACTAGCTCCTCTCCCTCTTGTCCCGAGCACTGCTGTGCAGGGTAGGATTCTACTGCGATCAGACCATACTTGCTGACTTTCAAGACCTTCATAGCATCAGGACTGGCTCCTCTCCTACTTGGGTGCACGGCACAAGTGCTGCTTCATTTTCTAACGTAGAAAGGGACTGGGAAAGAGGTGTCACTCCTGACACAAAAGGAACATAACAGTATCCAGAGAGAAACCACCATAAGCTTTACACAGCCTCAGGACTCCTGAGATCATCTTGGGACAAGGCCAAGGTCCCTCCATCCACCTCATCTCGGTCACTGCCAGATGGCTGACAGGCACCACGTCCTACAGCACAGCTCCAGGTGGCATCAAGCCGAGTTACACCCAGGGAGCAGCATAACACAGGCAGAGAGAGCTTCTGACAACTTCAGAGTCACAAGTTCTGAAGCAACTCAAGAGAAGAGGAAAATAATTCAAAAGGAAACCATTTTTTCTGCTCCCCCTCCAGCTCACAGCCCAGGAGCTGCCCATGGCTCAGTGCAAGTGCGATGACTCAGCTCCGGCACGACCCATCTGCCGCTCGCCGGGTCCGTTTGCATCACGCAGTGCTGCATGACAAGAGGGGGAAACAACGCTGAGCCACGTGCGCTGAGCACGTTGTAACAGTCAGACTTCACTGCTGCCTGTGCACCGCGGAAGCACCGCCAGTGTCTCAGGACTGGGACCGGTATCTTGGCTGTGTCACGACACAGCAAAAGTGCGACTGTCACCTGCAAGGGAGCCAGTACAGGGTTTGGGAAAGGAGAGAGACTGGGATTCTCCAACTCTTGGGAGATCTGGCCTCTCTCCACACAGCCTGTGGTCCAAGATAAAAACTTGCTGGCACAGCTTCTACCAGTGCAGCCTGTACAGGTTTTCCTTGGATCCTCAAGGAAGACACAGGTTCCCAACAAACGGATGCGCGTGCATCTCACGCCCAGTTCTGGTAAGCAGAAGCCGAAGCCTGTCCATAGAGGGCTTGAGTGTCATCTTTGGCCCAAAATGCCCAAGAGAATGACGAAGCAGAACAGAATTAGCAGTTCCAAAAGAAAAGCAGCTCACAGTATCTTTAAGGTCAATGCAGACTGTCCCCCACCACCATCCTTCCCCCCACAAAATATGCAAACACCATGTCAAGTTCTTTGACTAAATATTCCTGACTCTTCAGGGGTAAACATACCAATTAAGCAGTTCAATTTAGGCATGATGTTCATTTTAATTGTGCTAATCCACCCCCACAAGGAAAGATGAAGCAGCTTCCAACGCCCTGTATCTGTTTGCATCTTGCACAGAAGCCAGAGGAAGTTGCAGGATACAGTAAGTCAGTGGTTAGCATATGCCCAAGTAGCAGATGGTGAGGATGAGCTAAGAAGAGTTTGACTGTGAGGACAGGACTGTGGACACAGCTAAGCCCAATGGTTTGTCTTCAGGCTTCACTCGTGGTCTCTGCCTGTAGGCTACTAACATGGGAAGAAACAGCCTGTTTGGCAAAAATAGAGCTTGCTCGATGACAAGCTCTTCCTTGCTGACTATGGCTGTTGAGAGGTAATCGCCAGTTTGCAAGAGGGAAGACACTGAAGTGGTTAAATAGCTGTACCAGCTGCTGTCAGCTTCAAATCAACACTGAGGGGAAACAAACCTAGCCCGACATGTCCTTCACCTACAACCCTGCTAGAACAGATGAGTATCAATAGTTTTACAGAGAGACCTCATGGCACAGGTATCAGAATAGCTGCTCCTGCCACCCAGAGCTGAACCTTCACAAGTGATCACGCAGGAAGAGAGCAGCATAGAGCTAACTGTTAGAGATGCGTCCCCCTCCACCCACCATAGCAGACCAAGGCTATAAAGACAAAAATGCAGAGCCTCTCCGGCTCCTGCCTGTCAATAGCAAAGGGATGTGTTGACAAAGAACCTCCTTGCAAGGACACGTGAGGCTCTGCCCCCAGCTTCCCTTCCTCCCCAGCAGATAATAGCTACCATCTCCAAAATGCTGCTTTCAGGGCACTTTGCAAAGATCCTTGCAGCTGAGTCAATGCAGAAGGTCTCTGTACAATGAGCCTAAGAATGGTCTCAGGAAAGGATTTGCCTGCCTAAGAGTTCAGCCATCTGAGTCCAGTTCATGGTCCTTCTCGCAAGAGAAGTCTAAACAAACTCTCCCAGGAGAGCCACAACCAAGCTGTCCGTGACCTTAAGCACAGGCCCACTCCAGAGGGGCTTGGCACGAGTGCCATGAAGCAGCTGGTATCACACAGGTTACCCTCCACCCTTGTCTGGGATGGCTGTGTGAGAAGAGTTAGGCTATACTTGTTTTCAGTTAGGAAGAAAGATCTTCCCCTCTGAGTGACCAAGATACAACATACTACATGCTACTGGTGTTTCAAGGAGATCAGTGGTGGCATTTAAGGGCTAAACAATTCTCTTGCATATCCCATCTGTTGGTACCAAGCTGAGGGTGGTACCACCTACCTTCTGGCTGATGGGCACAGGGGGATCCTCCTCTTCACTGCCTGAGGAGTCAGAGATCTCTGCTGGCTTCGTACTTTCAGCAGGCTTGGGAGGAGCAGCAGTCTTTCCCGCTGCAGTTTTGGCCTGCTTTGGCACTGCTGGTTTTGGTGCTGGCTTCCCTTGGACCAGATTAAGTGTTTTTGCTGGAGTTGCTTTGCCGGAGCGTGATGCTGTTGGTGTAGGTTTTGCCGGGGATGGGACGGCCTGGGAGGATTTTGGAGGTGGCTTTGCCTGGACAAGACAAGAACAGCGTGAAACAAGGAAAATCCCACAGAAGGGTAATTCATTCGCTCAGACTGTAATCAAGGGATGATATTTCAGATCCCCCTGGGAAAGACAAATGCTGAAGGAAGATTAGCAACTGGCAGGACACACAAGACATCCTTTCATCTGCCTGTGTGGGGACAATTTCCCAAGATGAGAAAGCATGACCAGACATTCTTCACCAGCCTGCTGACACTACCAGTGCCCTCCAGTGAAGCACATTGCAGCACTTTGCACTCTCCACAGCAGGGAAACTGCAATACAGTTGGACAAATTACACAGTATTTATTGCAATTTATAGCTGAGAGGCAAATTCAGCCATGACAATTTGCCTCTTCAGGTGGGAAAAGAATTGCTGGGGGTTTTTTTGTTCTTTTTTAAATTCAAAAGTACTGTTTTGTTTTTTTTTTTTTTTAAGAAAGGCACAATGGCTTGGTTAAAGCTCAGAGCAAAGACACTGAGGTGCCTTTAAACACCCCATGCCTCTTTCCTCCCACCCCCAACATGACTTTGCTATACACTACATGCATTTACAAAATTTCCTTTTCACTGTGATTCCTAGCCCTGGAGAGGCGTGCAAGGAGACAGAGTCTCAGAAAGACACACTTGGGTTACTGATGGAGGTTCCTCATCTTCGCTGTCAGATGACTCGCTGCTCCCTGATGTGTCATCAGGCTTTGCAGTCCCAGGAACCGTTGTGGGTGCGGGTCTGGCCTGGTTTGGTGTCGGTGCCATTTGCCTCACTGTGTTCTTTTTGAGGGACACTGGAGCAGCAGGTGCACTTTTCACAGGTGTTGCATTAACCTGCGCTGTTTTCACAGCTGGTTTTGCCTGGGGACAGGGGGGAAACGGGAACAGGAGAAATCAGATAACATCTTGGAAGAAACTCATTGAGAGCTGTAACTGCGTGGAATCTGTTTTGAAGAAGGCTGCCTTGCTAACTTTGACTGGGACAGACTTGTTCAGACCCAGGGGCTGTGGAGTCACTGAAGCAAGACACTTTCTCCACAAACCGCCTGGCTACATCCATGGAGTTGCACACCAATCACCTACAGATCAAAGGATCTTCCTCAGCTTCAGGCACTAGGAGGAACTGGGATGGAGTGGTTGATGCTGGCAGGGGTTAGTGGGGCTCTCAGCCACACAGTATGTTTCTCTGGCCTCATGTTTGGGGATCCCACACACCCAGGGAACAGAGCGTTGTCAGACTACAGCGCTGCAGCATTTCCTCCCTCCTTTGAGGGAAGGGAAGTGATTTCCTAGAGACGAGGAAATGGGTTGGACAGGCTACCTGGACGGCTGGAGTTGCAAGTCCCTCCTCCTCGGACGTTTCATCACTTGACTCTTCACTGCTGCTCTCAGCAGCCCTAGCCGCCTGCTTCGGCTCTGAAACACAAGTGAGGGGATGTCACAGCTGCTGTCTGCTCTGAGCTCCCAGAGCGTGATGCTAATGTGGCTTTTGAAGTCAGGAAAACAAAACAAGCCGCAGAGACAGCTAAGGGGATTTGCAGGGAAGAGCGCCTAGCCCTGCTGAAAGCATCAGTGCCCTGCCGGGAACCGCTTCTCCAGACAAATGCCAGCCCATGATCACCACTCCCTTGAGACAGGAGATCCCTCCTGGCCACCCTCTGACCCAGCCCCACACAGCTCCCTGCAGGGGCACCCAGCCAGGCTGGACCTCCTCTGGATAACAGCTCAGAGAACAACCATTTTCAGAGCTTCTACAACCTGTTCCTCACCCCCTGCAACACACGCACACACTTCAAAGCAGTAGAACATTTCCCAAAAGACTTCAAAAAACCCCAAAATAATCACTTTGCAATTCGGAATAAAGAGAAGATGCTGCAATGCCTTTCCAAAAAACTGAAAGCATCTGCAGTATTAGTGCTGCCTCTCCTCCAGATATGCTACGCTGTTATACCCAGCCCCGCGGTGCTGGGTGCTGCCAGACAGACATCTTAGCACAGAATCTGCTGCTTGAAATGGGAGCAAGCAGGCTGGATTCATCCCACAGAGCTCCGGAGCGGCTGCTTTGCAGTATTCTCACAGCCTCCCCAAGGAAGGAGCATTGCTCTGAGCTTTCCAGCAAGGGAGTAGGAAGGAACAGGCTGAAGGCACAGCTCGGATCCGATTCACAGCAAAGCTGGAGCACACGTGCATTTACCGCACTCCATGGGCTCCTTACCCACTTTTGGCGCTGGGGTCTTAGCAGTCGGTGCCTCGTTTTTCTCCTCACTCTCTGATGAGGAGCTGTCGCTGCTGCTGCTGGAGCTTTCTGGTGCTTTGGTCGTTACTGGTGATTTGCTTTGACCTACTTTGGTCACGGCTGCTGCGGCAAGTCCCAGCTTCCCAGGACCAGGCAGTTTCTGCTCAGCCTTGGCTGGAGCTGCAGATGCAGCCAGTGCATTGGGCTGCTGCTTGTTTGCGACCACAGTTCTATTCACAGCAGAGAATGCTGCTGCTTTGCCTGCTGGGGCAGTGGGTTTTTTAGAAGAATGAAGGGAATTTGCAGCTTTACCACTCACCACAGCTGGTGTCACCTACAGGAAGCAAAAAGAAATTAGAAGCCTATAAACAAATGAGGGGATAAACTGGACACAACATACCTTAAACAGCAATCTGACAGCCAGGCAAGCCACAGAGCTCTTTAGGGAAGCACGTGGGGGACAGATATCTAAGAGAAGGCTTATACCAGTGTAGGAGGGTCATTTAAATATAAATTCCACCCCAGCCCACAAGTCTACACACGCCAACAAGCCTGGGACAGTCCGGGCCACAGAATAGCATCAGCCTCCAAAGCCAAGAGAAGAATTGCCTCACCGTAACTGCAGCTTTTCCAGCTGGTGTCTCCTCTTCTGACGAGGAGTCATCATCTTCACTGCTCTCTGCATTCACTGCTGAGTTGGTGGCCAGGGAAAGGCTGGCTGCTGCACAGGAGAGAGCCACAGACAGAGACATCGTGTGAGCGCCACAGAGATGTCGCGTGAGCGTGTCTCTCACATTAAGATGGCCTCTGGTTTGCAGGAAGGCCCCAGCAGGCAGGGCAGGGTCCCACCTCCATACTTGCCCCAACACCACCACCACTGTCCTCCTGAAAGGTAAGTGCTGTGCTCCTCCACCCCATTCTTCTTCCCACCACCAAGACAAAGAACCTGCCAAGATCTGCATGTTTCCAAGGGCTGGTCTCCAGCAGATGAGACTGAGCCAAAACGTATCAGACACATGATATGGGTTTTGGTTAAGACTACGCAAGCCAACACCTCCCACATCAGCTGCACCAGGGATCTGTCCCCACATCAAACAGAGGGCACTGGCTTTCCAGATGAACTAACGAGTCCTTCCTCCATCCATGGACCAGACCTTGCCTTTGCTGGCCCAACACACTCCTGGGACCAACAGAAGGTGCTCCACGGTGGGCAGTGTTAGGCTTCCAAGGCTTCAACCAAGCATCAACACCCATCCCTTCCCAATGAATCATAACAGTTTTTTTCTAGCTTTAGCAGACATCTGTGCTCCTCAGAAACTCCACAGGAGAAGGGGTGCTAAATAAGTTGTCCTATTTTTCTAAAAGCGTGAGGGAATAGCCATCAATTTACAGGCATTTTCTCTAGCCAAGCAAGCCAGGCTGCTCCTACACAAGCCTCCAGTCATGCTCTGTCAACTCCAGTGAGATGAAAGGCTCCTACCGTTCGCAGCTTTTGCCTTCTCTTTCTCATCCTCTTCTTTGTCTGAGCTCTCAGAGCTGCTCACAGGATCAGGAACTCTGATCTTTTCTGGGATGGCTGGCTCCTCATCACTCAGTTTTCTTCTCCTGGAATTCGAGGGAGTTCTGAGGGAACAGAATTTGTGTCAAAATGGAGAAAAGATATCCTGAACAATTATACAATTGTTGTATACAACAAGAATACAGTTATTCATCCACTCTCAGGTCAGGCTCCAGCCTAAGGACACTGTGTCATTGCTCTATAGCTTCCAAGGGGGTGGCAGAAATACTTGTCTAACTTTGCAGGAGGCATCTCCAGTCCTCCTGAGCACAACAAATCCTTGCAATACTCACAGGAGATACTGAACACAGACCTTTTTTTTTTGTGTCTTTCTTCCTTTAGCAGAGAAGTAAAAATGTATCTGGTCAGGCTAGCACTCACCACAGAGCAAAGGCACCCTGAAGAACAAATTCCATCTCCTGGAGGCAACTATAGCCAGCCAGTCAATAAACGCAGCCCCAGGGTAAAGGCAGTGACCCCCAAATAGGTCCTAGTATTCCATGAGGCCGTGAGAAGTGCATCTAAAGGCTGCAACAGCCATTTGAACTTGGCCTCACGGGCCAAAAAACAGAAAAATCAGGTTGCAGAGAGATTTAAGAATGGAAGTGGCTGGACCTACAGAAGATGTGTTGCAAGAAGGGGAGGAAGACATCACAGATGACCACTAAACACTTAAGCTGCAGAAAGATGTTTCCAGGCTCTGAACCCTACCAGTACCAGCAGAACGGATGTGGATAAAGTTATAATTAATTTTCAAATGAAAATATAGATAATGCATTCGCTTTATTACAGGGACAACACTGGCTGGGCACGTCTGTGAGCGATTCACACATGCAGCACTTCTAAGGTGGTAAAAGCACTGAGACACAATTATCAGAGGTGAGAAAAACCTCGCTTTTGTGCCAGTTTAGCTTATTTTATTTGTTCATCTAATTTTTGCAAGCAGGCTAGGCCGAAGGCACATTTCCCCTTACAAAGTGCTGTGAACTACTGTAATAATCCCTTTAATAAAATAACAGGGCAAGGCACACAGGCAGCTATGACACCCCAACACTGTGAGAATTTGTTGTGAGTGACCGGGCACTTGGGGAAAAGAGTGGTGCCCACAGGCACTGGCCCTACAGCAGACCAGAGTATTTGGGGGCTGCAGGGCTCCAGCTACTCCTGGGGCTGAGCTGGTCCTGCTGCCCCCTGCATCTTCCATCGGTTTTGCAGCAGCATCCTCCGACACAGCCCTGGAGGGAGGCTGCTCTTCAGTAACTGCAAATCTCAACTGTCAGGTTCACTTTGTGAGTTTCTGAAGGAGAGCACCAAGGACAGCCTCAGCTGGACGGGTAAGAGCCACAGCGCAGTCTGAGGAAAGGCATTTTCAGGGCAAAAGCCTATGAGGTGACAAGATGTGAGAATTACAGCTCACCCACAGAAAGCACTCCAGCCAGGCAGGGCTGTTTCTGGATAAACAAAACTACCTGTCAATACATCCCTCATCGTGACACCAGACCAGGTGTGACCCAGAGGGACCAGGAATAAAAGGCGTTACTTGTCAGGGGGGACCACAACAGAAGGGTAATGCTAGAGAAAAAGGAATTAAATGTGATGCAAATGCCCTGTCACCCCCCAATGTTTAAAAGCAACAGTGTCTGGATGGGTTTGCAGCAGCACCCAGGACAACTCGCACAGAGAAAGGTCACCATCAATACCCAAGAGAGCAATAAATTGTTAGAAGGAAGAACCACAAGCCTGTCTCTACACCACCACGTCCCCGCCTAGATCCAGTCTTTCTCCTGCTCAAATAAGAAAATCATGAAGGCGCAAGAGCAAGAACCAGGGCAGCACCAAGGCGCGAGGCATTCTAGCAGAATACGCCTTTGAAGCAACCACTGGCTTCTGGCACAGCCACGCTGAGGAGCATCTTCACCTCAGGGCTCCCCAACATGGGCACAGATGCCCAGCTCCACCAATTCCCCGATAATCAGTTCTGCAGCGCTGCACCCTGGCACCAATGCAGAGCCCGTGGTGCGGATGGTGGGTGCATGTGCCATCGCACCCCACAGATGAGAAGGCTCCACACTGCAGAGCTTCACGTTGGGCACTCAGAGGAATAACAAGGTGGGAAGGCATTGGGGGGAACATGTCAGGGCTTGAAAGGACAGGCTGGAACCAAGAGACTTCCTCTGAGTCAGGAGATACGTGGGTTATGCCATGGTTTAAGTCCCTGTAAGAGCTTTGGCATTGCGGCAGTTGCCCAAGTTCCCTGTTCTTGCGTCAATATCCCTGCAAAGCACGTGGCTTTAAAAAGAAAGTGAAACAGAACCGGGGAATAGATTTTTGCCTGTAAAGCATGACTCTGAGCTCTGCAATACTCCAGTATCGACCTGAACAGGCAAGAACAGCATCAGCTGCTCAAAACTACAGTAACAGTTATCTCCTAGCTCAGGAGATTCTAAACCAAATTAGTCTTTAACATCTGAAACACATCAGTCTGAAAACAGGCTAGGAAGAAAATCTGCTGAGCGCAGTTATCATCAGAAATACTCTGACAATGGGAAATTCCAGGAAATAAAGATCACATGTGCCATGCAGCCTGGAACCTATTTGATAGTAATTTCCGCCTTCGACTTACTTTTCCCAGTGTGTAAAGATGTCCTCAAGAGAGGTGGCAAAGGAAGGGAGCAATTTCTGTGGAAGCAGAGGGGACACAAGTCAGGCATCTGCCCTGCTTCGGGATGTGACCAGCAGACTGAACCAGGGAACGTAGAGGCCCCTCCTGGAATCCCCGGGAACAGGGGGACGTGTCCTCCCCGCACACACGCTCTCAGTGAACGTGTGTGTCCCACCCCCGGCGGGACTTCACCGGCAGCAGCACGTGTTCGGGGAGCAGCTGCCCCCCGGGGCCCGGGCCGGCTTTCTCCGGCGGGCTGCCGGTCTCGACCGTTCTCCCCGGCCGGCTCGGGGCCGGAACAGCCCGCGGGCACCGGGGGGACCCACTCGGGGCCGGGCCGGAACGTGTGTCCCGCACGGCGCTGGGGGTCCCGCACGGGGTCCCGCACGGCGCCACGGGCCCAACACAGGCCCCATGCCCCCAGCGCGGGCTCGGTGGACGAGCAAGGGGGACCAGGCCCACCGGCCTCGCCGAGGCCTGTGCTCCGGGGCCGCCTCCCCCCGAGGCCCCGCTGCTCCCCGAGCCCCCACCCGGGCCTCGCTGCCCGTTACCTGCCCGCTCTGCGCCTGGAGCTCCCGGGCCGCCCGGGCGTAGCCGCCGCGCAGCAGGTGCTGGTGGATGAGCGCCAGCAGTTCCCGCCCCCCCCCGCCGCCCGCCGCCATGGCGCGGCCCGCTCCCCGCCGCCCCGGGCCACCGCGTGCTGCGCCGACACACGTCACATCCGCTTCCGCCGCGCGGCCCTCTGGGAAGTGTAGTGGCGGGGCCGGGGGTGTCAGCTCACGGTGGGGCCTGCGGTCCGAGCGGCCCCGGCAGGAGCACAGGCCGGGTGTTATTGCAGCAGCACCCTTTGCGTTTTCCTGCTGGGAAGACGGAGGCCTCTCTCCAGGGCCTGAACTTTCAGGGCTGGTTTAGTGCTGGGGGGACGTTTGGCGTCCAGCTCTGGGGCCCTCAGCACAGGGCAGACGTGGAGCTGTTGGAGGCCACAGAAATTATTCGAGGCTGGAACAGCTCTACTGGGAGGACAGGCTGAGAGAGTTGGGGTGTTCAGCCTGGAGCAGAGAAGGCTCCGGGGAGACCTTACTGTGGCTTAAAAGGGGCCAATAAAAGAGATGGGGACAGGCTTTTCAGCAGGGCCTGTTGAAATAGGACAAGGGGTGATGGTTTTAAGCTAAAGGAGGGGAGATTCAGGCTGGACATGGGGAAGAAATATTTTACACTAAGGATGGTGAGACCCTGGCGTAGGTTTCCCAGAGAGGTGGTGGATGCCCCATCCCTAGAGACATCCCAGGCCAGTCTGGACAGGGCTCTGAGCAACCTGATCTGGGTGAAGATGTCCCTGCTTATGGCCGGGCTAGATGAGCTTTGAACATCCCTTCCAACCCAACTATTCTATGATTCTGAGACATTAAGCTGCTCTGAGGAGCTGCTCAGGCATTTTGGGGGCTAAAATAAGCAAACAGTGAGAGGGAAGAAGGAGCTCCTGACACAGAGCAGCTGTTGGAGAGGGGCCCTTTGCAGAGGGGCTGCCTCGTTACCAACCCCCCGTCCCGTGCTGATTCTTTCCAGGAAAAATCTGGCTCCCTTCACTTTGGCAGAGGTTTATTTTTGGAAGGTTTAATAATGTCCGTGGTGCGTCTGTCACTCACTCCAAATACAGACCCCGTTATTTGTATTTATAGGCAAGATTAAATATAAAACTGGCTCAGCTCCAGCTGGCTCCTGCACCAAACGTCTTTGACACCAGCATCGTCCAAAGCTGTAAAGCCACTGGCCAGGTGGCAGTTTTACAGCTCCTGTAAATGAAACGCAGACCTGGCTAGTCCTTTCTGGGGCTGATCTCCCCCTGCACAAATGGTCATTGATGCTCAGGGAAGCTGATTTCACAGCCTCTGAAAATGCGTTTGGGATGAGATTCAGCCCCACAAAGGGCACTGCCTGCTGCGGGTATATTGATGGACAGATTTGAACCTACCTCGACATGGTCTGGAATGATTTTATACCTCTACCGACTGCTCAGTTTGCTTTGTTTATTAAAAAAACCCAAATCTTAACACAAAAACCAACTGTCCTCTGCCTGTATCTCTGCCCACTCCCACCTGGTGATTACAGGAGGTGCTGCTCAGGCAGAGGGTCCCTCCCGGACAATAAAGCTTCTCCAGGCAAATTAAATTAAACAAACACCATTAAAGGGACCCTGTGTGGCGCAGAGAATGGCAACAGCACCATTAGATTTGTCCAAGCGGAGGGTGGATGGGATGTTTAGCACTGGCAGGATGGCAGGAGGAGGACGCAAGTGACCAGATCAGCAAGTCGTCAAGATGCCAGCGGAGAGACAAAGGAGGGCGAGAGGTCCTGAGGACTTTCAGGGGTGGGACGGTACAGGCAGAGCCATCAGCTCATGGTATGAGGTGCATTAGTTTCCCCTGGTGGCCTGAGCCCAAGAAGCCCCTGCACTGCTGCATTTTAACACCTCCTCTTCCTTCCCATGGCTCAGTACTCAGGCACTGGAAAGCACAAAGGGTTTGGCTGTGACCAATTTCAGTAAAACACAGAAGGGAAGAAGCTGGATGAGCAGACAGAAGGAAACACATTCAGGAGAGACTGTTCTCAAGAATGGCAAATAGAGTATATTAAAGCCCTGCATGCCCATGGACAAAAGGCTTGAAAAATTGTCTTCAGGTTTTTCCCCCAAGCATCTCTTTGCAGGTCTGCTGCAGTTCAGGGTCACTTGAGTCCAAAGCTTCATGCCTTCAAATCACAAATACCCTCAGCAAACCGCAGTGCGGGGCCTGGGAGTGACACAACCCACTTAAATGGAGAAATATAAAAAGTAATATGTATGCTGCACCACAATTACAGGTAGAAAAGGTATTTGAGGCAGTTAGTAAACATGCCAAATAATAAATAGAGGTATTCAGTCAGCAAACAGCTGTATGATTATAAATAGGAAAATCTACCCCAGCCCAAAGTCAGCTGAGACCCAACAACATACACTTATTAAGGAGTGATTTTTTTATGTGTGTGCATTTTTTGGAGGGAGGTTGAAGCTATTTTGCCCACTCTTTATTTTAGGAAGGTGAAATGTCCCTGGTGGATTTCAAAAGCTGACCTCTGGGGTATGCGTCCTCCGTGCCAAGACACTGAGTCACGAAGATCGGAGGAAGCTGTTTTAAATCCAGACAGGGGATAAAACAGCTGTAATTGAGTAGCCAGCTTAGCTCAGTCTGCTAATAACCGCACAGCCCCCTCCCTGCCCGCAGCCACACAAGCCGAGAGCTTTGCTTGCTGCCACTTTCACATGCTCTTTGGTTATTGCTTGGGGTCAAGCTTGTCCACACCTATTCCGTTCTGAATGACTGCTTGTGTCAGGGCCAAGCCGGGGTTCAGGGAGCGTGCTTGCAGGCTGGGAAGCGCTGGCCTTCCTCCGGCGGGAGCTGACAGCCTCTGGGCACGTCTGCTGGACCCTTGGGCTTGCAGGGACATTTTGCTGCTCTACGAGCTTCAATTTAATGTCTTGGTCCAGCCATAAGTTTCTGGTGTACAGTGTGTTGTAGCAGCGGGGAGCACATCTCCCACTGTGGTCCGACCTTTGTGTTTGGTGCATGTGGGGTTGCTTATGGCCATTGTGGGGTTGCAGAGTGAAGGGACACTGTGACCCATGGGGATGCCAGGGTGGTACACAGCACCCGTGGGGTCTAGAAACTGGGGGATCCTGGGCTGTTTGCCCGAGGAAGTTCCTGCTACTGGTGTTTACACCATGGGCTTGGAGCAGGGACGACCGAAAAGGCGCTCTGGCAGCGTCTCAGCTGGCACAGCTCCTCGGCTGACCCGGTTCATGGCTGCTGATACCAGGCAGAGCATTGAGCTACAGGCACATTGCTCCTTCTGCGTCGGCTCCAGGGCAGGACCCCCCCCAGCCAAGGGTGGGTGAGTGGCCTGGGACAGGATCCTTGTTACCTCCAGCAGGTAACTCTGGTGTGTCTCATGAGTCAGATCATTGGCTGACAGTGCAAGCCACGTTTAGGGGGATAATCTTCATAGCTCAGTTCAGAAGATGAGCTGAATTTCCCTGCTCTGAGTGCCCTGCCAAAAGGGCTTTGAGGTCTTTCCCTCCTGGAAAGCACTCCGGGTGCACCAGCTGGGCTGAGTGGAGGAGAGAGTACTGAGGAATAGCGGATGGGTTAGGGCAGGGGCAGTGCAAGAGATGGAGATGAAAGGAAGAGGATGACAAAGTGTTAAGGGACAGGAGAGGAGGTGGGAGCATAGGCAGAGAGAGAAGAGGGGGAGCAGTGAAGGGAGAAGTAGGGGTGCAGGATGGGGTTCTCATTTCCAAGGGAAGGTGAGGCAGAGAAGGCACAGGGCAATGGAAAATCCAAGGAGGGTTGGAGAAGAAAAGGAAATGACCAAGGAAGAACAAAGCTACAACAGTGGTTAGTTTGGGGGGATTTGTCTCTGCTTTGGCAGCCCTTAGCTCTGGCTGTGTTGCCAGGTGCTGCTCTGTGGGGCTTTGAGTCACTGCTGATATGAACATCTCTCACCATCAATATCAGCATCTCTCACCACACGCCTGGGGATGTCCTGGGTTGCATCCAGGCCCCAGACAGCACTGGAGGCAAAATTGTCCACAGCCTTTTTTGCTGCCCTCTGCCTGGACGGGTGGGCTCGGGCTTTGCAAGGACAAGGAGCTGCTTTGGGAACAGTTTGAGTCAGGAATCTCATTTTTTTCTTCCCTCTTTGTTTTGCTCTTCTCTCCCCCCCTCCTTCTTTTTCTTTGTCTGCTAATGCACAGCAGATGGGAGGAAATGCCATTTTAAATGCCACAGCATCCTGATGAAACGCGATGGGTTATGGCAATCTCAGATGAATCATGGCATTGTTTTGTGTACACGGCCCCACTGCGGCTCGGCCTCACTTGGGCAGCTTTCTGCCTGCAATTTTGCAAATGCGTTTTGGGTCGTTTAGGCATCCACACCAGCCAGCCGAGTGGCAGGTGCCCTCCAGGACCTGGGTGTTCAAGTCACGTTAATTAACAGCCACATTTGTGGAGCTAAAACCAAGCCCACAGTGCTTTATCAGTGGCGAAACCAGCAGCTGGCTTTGAAACATCTGGTCCGCACTGCCTTTGGGGATGTGGGGGTTATAAATTGCACTCAATTCCCAGGTTACGTTTATAGGATTTCCACACAAAGTGCAAGAACAGAATTCAGAGAACCCAACCTGGTGCAGCATAGGCTGCCACCTCCAGCTTAGCCCTCGGCCCTTCTGGGCAGCCAGGCTGTGTCCCCACACCTGCCTCTTCCTCGGTCCCCCAGCCCCTGGTGGGATGGATCCCTGGAGCCAGGGCTGCGGGGAGGTTCTGTGATGTGGCCACTTCCTACTGGGGCTTTGCTTGGGGTGATCAGATCCCTTCATGTGAGCTACCAGGCAAGCATCAAATAATATTGACTCAGTTGCTGGCAGCCTGCTGCCAGATGAGAAGCAGCAGCTCAGAAGTGGAAAAAAAAAACCCCTTATAGACATACACATAAGCCAACAGCTCCATCACTGAAACTCGTAGCAACCCAGCCCTGTTAGTTTCAAACTAATTAATTGTGGGAGAAAAGTCACCTCTAAGCCTACAGCATACAAAACAGTTCTTTTGATTTCTGTAGCTGAAAGAACAGATTTGAGAACTGCAATGAGCAGAAGACGTGACATTAAAATTTGGTTGCAAGATGCTTAATTTTAACAGTCTAGAATGGAAATGTATCTCTGGTTATGTCTAACTGTCTGTGTGTCTACTGGCATGGCAGTTATTCAGTTGAAGAGTTTGTAGCATTAAGCTATTTTTTTTTGGTAGGAGATCTTATACATGTTGATGCAGTGAGCAGAAGGGCTGTTGTTATTAATCAACCCCCATCCCAGCCCTGCTTCCCCCAGGCTTTTGCTCTCGTTTGGAAGTGTATCCCCGTTAAAAGGCCTGGCAGCCTCGTGCTGCAGCTTGGCCAACACCAACAGCCACAACAGCTCCGCTGTGTTTATCCAGATCTCAGCAGCTCTACCTGCGAGGAGAGGGGAAGGGGCTGTGTTTGCCTTCGTGAAGCCAGAGATCCGGGGTATTATTTTTCCCCCGTCGGGTATCATTTGCTACTTTAAGTTAAGTCAAAAGCCGTGCAGTAGGAAAAGGAGGGTAAGGAGCTTTTTCTCAGCAAAATTCAGACCAGAGCAAAACACTTGCTCCTGGTTAAGTGGCCCAATATGAGCCTGAGGGAGAAGGAGCAACTGTCGTGGTTGAGATGGACAAACGACAAGCAACCTCTTGTTTTTCAGCAGTGAGCTGCTGTGCTGGCGTGGCTGTGTCCTACAACATTGCTGTGGAAGAGTTGGATCTTGCTTGTGCTCCCACGTAACCCAGGAGCATTTGCCCCCCTGCCTGGGGGTCTCTGCCCCACAGTCCCTGACCGTAATCCCCACCCACAGCCAGGCAGTTTGCTCCAAAATCCTGTGTGTTGTGTATGGGAGGCTGGGAGAGGAAAGCTTGCTGGGGTGGAATGGTTGGCAGAAGGGGTCACCCAGATGAGGGGACCTTGCCAGGACCACTGCCGTGTGGCAGCGTGTCCCACTGCCCCCCCCTGCCAGCACCCTCCTGGCGTGGGCATAGCCGTGTGCCGGCAGTGGAGATGCAGAGATCTGAGAACAGGGGAAAAAAGGGAAAAAAAAAAAGAGTAAGAATTCAGCCCTCCTTTTCTGAGAGTTTCTGCTTTGTACATTAGTGTCCCTTCCTGGTCCCCTCACGCCTGGCTGTGGCTGCTGGGCAGGAGGAGAGCACCATTATTGGGCTCTTGATGTGTGTTTGCTTCGTTTAGCACATCCGCGGTGGTGATTGCTTTCCCTGCTTGTGAAGATGGAAAAAGCTGCAGTGGTTTAGGGAGGGGGTGGACAGATGCCAGATGCATTAGTGCTCTGGGCAGTCGCAGGAGGTCTGTTCATTAGGTGCTTTGCCTTGGGAGGAGGAGGGTTGTGAAGAGCATGGCTTCCCCATGACCTGCACCCCTTGTCCAAGTGGCTGTGGGTTGAGGACAGACTCCACAAGGGTCATGAGACCCCTCAAGGGTCTACCCTTGTTTGGCAGGGCTCAGTCTGCAGGCAGGGGAAACTTAGAATCATAAAATCATAGAACGGTTTGGGTTGGAAGGGACCTTCAAAGCTCATCCAGTCCAACCCCTGCCATGAGCAGGGACATCTTCACCCAGCTCAGGTTGCTCAGAGCCCCGTCCAGCCTGGCCTGGAATGCCTCCAGGGATGGGGCATCCACCACCTCTCTGGGCAACCTGGGCCAGTGTTTCACCACTCTCAGGGTCAAAAATTTCTTCCCCATGTCCAGCCTGAATCTCCCCTCCTTTCGTTTAAACCCATCACCCCTTGTCCTATTTCAACAGGCCCTTGCGCGAGCACATCCAGCACGAGCCTTGCTTTGTGCCACGGCAGTGCCAGCCCTTCCTGATGCTTGTGGCTTGCACAGACAAGGCTGGGGTGACGGTTTTGCTTCCAGCATCCTCATCCTCCCAGAGCATGAGTATGGAGCCAGCCCAGTGGCTCCAGACCGAACTCCCTGGGTCCTTCTCCGAGCGGACACCCCTTGAACCACCCCTGAGCCATTCCCTGACCGCTCTGCCCGCTCCCACAATGGAACGGGCAGGATGGAAAGCTTGTGCTCCTGGTACCCAAACCTGTCACCTCCTGGGCTTCCCGAGTGGGCCATGGAGTGCTCTGCCTCTGCTCCTGGGGATGCAGCCCCACGCTGGCTCCAGCCATGTTCTCCAGGTTGATGTGACTTCAATGTATCAGAAACGCTCAAGTTTAACGCAGGAACATCACGTACACATCTGCTTGTGTAGAAGTAACGTGGGAGAGGAGCAGGCTTGGACCTGCACTGATGTGAGCAGCAGGAATGGACTCCTGCACCAATGTTAGTCCCTATCCTCCCTGCCTTGAGAGGGGACAGCACGGCCAGAGATGCCCGTTTATCTGCGTATGACGACAATACATGGGAATTGCAAACAGATTCTTGCCTTATCTTACTCGAGGGTTATTGCAGTGAAGGGATTTATTTTGGCATTTCTGCCAAAAAACGTACGCAGAGATTCTACCAAAGCACATATATATGTTTCTCTTGGAAACAAAAAAAACACGGTATCCGAAAAAGCCCTGCACTGTTATTAATCTCTGGGGTTTTATCCAAGTTTCATTAGGAATCTGGACATACTTGAAATGGCTTTCAGATAAAGCTGAATGAATCTCCTTCTGTCTTAGAAGCTGGCGTGGCCTGATTTCCCAGCCGAGATTTGGATGGGTTGGGAATTGGGTAGGAGATTTCCAGCCATCTAAACTGGGAAGGAACGAGTGCCTTAAAACAATCCCTTCTGAACAACTCGCAGATGCTTTCCGTGGCTTACTGGGAGCATGGGGCGAGCAGGAGTATCCCAGTCAAGGGAAGCTCTTCCTTGTCTGATATTGAATCAGATGGGCAAGAAATCGCTATTGAGATGTGTGACTCATGGGGCAGGAGAGCCAGGAGAGCCGATCCTCGGGGGGAACAGCCTCCCCGAAACTCCTGGGAGCAAAAGGGCAAAGCAGGGGTGCTGGGGCAGGGAACGGACTGAAGGCGTTCCCCTGCCTTCCCTGGAGCAGGGAGCCTGGATTGTGGCCACCTCAGAGCCACAGCAAACCTGCCAGCCCTTGTAAGCCACAAGAGGGTGACAAAGTCCCATTCTGTGCTGTGCTGGCACTGGACAAACCCGGAGATGTCCTCAGCTAGCAGAGGACAGCAGTCTCCCCTTGGAGACTAAGCTGAGCTGGGCAACCAGAGGCTCCTGAAGAGTCCTTGCTGAAGTCCTAGATGGGAGGGAGGATTAGCTGGAAATGGGATCCTGGTACTGAGGAGCTGGGGACTTTTTTTATTTTTTTGCCTGGCTTTAGTTAGTATCAGTGCTGGCATCAGCAAACCGTTCCTGTTGCCAAACGAGAAGAGAACTCCCCAAAATCACTGTAGCAGGCAGGGAAAGAAACCTTGCCCTTGCTCACCATTGGTGGTCTAATGTGAAACCCATGTTCTACAGTCATTTTGGAAAAATTGAGAGCTGCTTTGTAACTATCTTTTGTGCTCACTGGGGAGCTCCTGGTGCTCCAAAGATATGGGACAAAGGTGTGGGGACACAGGTTGGTGGAGGAGTCCCCCAAACTCAGACAAGGCTGGGGTGGAGGCAGCTTGGTGCCTCCGCCAAGGATGCTTCAGGACCATTCATGACACCTGGGATGCAGGGAAAATGCTCCCACTCCTGCTCCAGCCATGCTCTGGCTGCCCGGGATGTCCCCACAGTGCCAGCAGGTGGTGGCCCTGGGCATGTCACATCACCCAGGCTGCAGGCTCCTCCATGCCCATGCACTTGGGCTGCTGGTTGTCTTTTGGCCCCATGGAGAATCTATTGCAGATCCCAACCCCTGTGGCCTTCCCCAGGGAAAAGCAGCAGTCCCTGCTGCCTCTGCCCTCTCCTGCCTGCCTGCTGGGATGCAGCATCCCCCCGCAGCACTGTGCAGGCAGGGCGCACGGGGCTTCTCGCGGGATTATCCTTTCAATTCTGCTTCTAGAGGGACAGCCCATGTTTCTGAACAGCCGCCCGAGGCACTGTCCACGAGAGAAGATTAAAGTGCTCTGGGAGGTTTCCAAGCCGGTGTCTCATCCTTATCCTCTCCCAGGCGGCCGGGGCAGCGGGTGTGGGCTTGACGGCATCTCCGGCTGTGAGCTCCAGCCAGCTCCCTCCTAACTTCATCCCTCGCTGGGATGGGAAGAGCCTGCAGCACACCAGACAGGAGGGTTTGCTCTGCCAACCCCTGATCTTATCTGGTGATGGGAGCGTGAGCTGGCCCAGCCTCCCTGGGAAGGATGGGCTGCCTGGCCCGAGACCCGGCGCTGGTTTCCCACGGAGTGCGGCTTCGTTTTCTCCCTCGTTCTGCTGCAGGACCATGTGCGTGCACCAGCACATGTATGGATATGGTATATTGGGATGTATATTTGCAAATCCCCTCGCTCCCATCTTTTTCTTATGCTGTTATTGATAAAAGGATGAGGGGAGAAAGGGGTGATTGCATCCTTGGGTGCTTTGGGGGGCACCTGGGGACCAGGGACGTGGGGTGCTGGGGTGCAGCTGTGCAGTGTGTTGGGAAGGAGGCTGCGTGTCTGGGTAACACGGGCTCTCTTCTTGCAGCTGCAGCGTTCTCACTGAGTTTATACTCCAAGGAGATTCTTCTGTTTTCTCTTTAAATACTAAAAGTAATTAGATGCTGCTTATGAGTAATTGCTTGGACTAAACAGTCTGGTTTCATTTAAGTGGTCACTATGAAATGCCTTGTGATTTGGTAGGAAAAAAAGTAAGAAATATTCCTTCTCTCTCCAGCTCCCAGGAGCTGCCGTGGGGTTAAACCCCACCTTTCCTTGCCCTGCTGGGACTCTCTGTGAAGATTTCCCCAAGGACGGAGGGAGAAAACATCTCCCTCAGGAAGGGCGGTGAAGATGGAAAAGGGGCTGTTTATGCCAAAAAATCAGGGGGCCATGGGGCTCAGTGGGGAACAGCTGATCCCACACTTACCTCCAGTTCCACAGCAACAGGCAGAAGTGTTTGCTGCTGCTTCCCAAGCCAGAACCGTGAAAGCCCAAAGCCAATGTTAATGATGGGCTTGCAACACGCTGAATTTTACAGTCCTTGGTGAAAATTGTGACAGTAAATCTGCCTGGGATTTCAGTCGTTAAGTTGCCCTCAATACCACAAAAAACCCTGCAAATTTTGTGTTGACTTTGGCTGTGCAAACGCCGCGCTCTGTTGCAGTGTTAATGGCAAAAGAGATTTTCGAGGCCTTGGCCGTGGCGGCGCTGGTTTGGATGAGCTGGCGGCAGGAGCGGATGAAGGGAACAGGCTCCGTTTGGTGTGTTCAGCACATTTTATCAGCTTATCCGATCCGTAGGCAGATGAAACAGTGCAAGTCAGGCGGGGTGAGAAGAGATTTCCCAACAGGGTAAGCAGGCATTTGGAGGCAGGAGGAGTGTGGGAACTGCAAGGGAGAAGAAGTTTTGGGACCCGGGGCTGGGGAAGGCTCTGTGCCCTCCCTGCCCGCAGAGATCCCTCTCCAGCCATGCCCGGTGTCACCCTGGACAAGCTCTGTATTTGCTCCATTCCTTGTGCTGCTCCCTGGATGTGCAGCCATGACCTGATGCATCCCAGAGAGGTGATGCTGAGGAGCTGGACCAGGGCTGACCTGCGCTGCTGTTTCCACATTATCCTGGCAGCCCTGGGCTTTGGTCACCTAGCAACTGTGCATCGGATCGCACAGCAGCCTTAAATAAATGGTGTTCAGCAGAACCACGAGCCCTGCATCTGCATCCCCGCAGCTGAAGGCTCAGCTCTGGCAGCTCTGCGATTGCCAGCCCGCAGCCCACCATGTGCTGCCAGGGCAGATTCATGCTCCCCAATTAGTAAATCTCCCCTGTCGTTCTGGATTTAAGCTAGTCTTGTGGCACACAGTGATTCAGGAGCTGCTTTCAGCCTGTTCGAGAATCAACTTTTCCTGGGGCGGGATGCCAGCCCCGCTTTGACTTGGATCCTGGGGCTGATCTACAGCCCCTGCTTTCATTTAGCCTGGTGTATAGGGGAGCTGAATATGGCTTATACCTTTCCATTTATAGTTTTAGCAAAGCATGATTGGATTTTGTTCCAGTCATTTTTTATCTTGACTAAAATGTCGGTTTTGAAGACCTATTATTAGCAATTTTGTATAGCTTCTGGATTACTGTAGATAATCATGAATCACCCTCTGCAGTATTGATATAGGTACTTTAAGCCTCCCAACAACCACCCTGTAAGTTATGCCTGCGACTGAGAGCAGAAAACCCTCGATGGTAATGGGTGGGCTTGAAATACGGGGACAGCACTCCAGATCCGACGTCTACGGAGCACATTTATCTGCCGTCCTCGTGTGCGACAGGAATCCCGGTGCACACACCGTGACTCAGCCTCAGTTGCCAGCACCAGCCCAGGACTTTTCTTCGAGCCCCTTCCCCACATTTTTCCTAGTTGGTGCCCACCTTTCCTTGCAGGATTCGCCCACACTGGGTTTGGTGCTCTCTGTTTGGGTAATTGTGTTTCTTCATTTGATCAGGTGGAGTGAATACAGCTTGCCGTGACCCATGCCTCCACGAGGAGGCTACTCCAGGCCCCTCTGCTTTGAAATGAAGTTATTTCCACATATCAATCTCACCCTGCAGAGTTTAGCTGCAAATGCAATGTGCTGCCCCCAGAGAATCATTCCTGGAGTTTTCCATTTGAGTGAAATACTCCAGTGTGCTCCTCAGTAAATTCAGCTGATGGAAACTGTTTTTTCTTTTTATTATTTTGCCTTGTTTCCCATTTGGGAGGGAAGAATCCAAGCTCCAAAGCTTAATCCTAGATTTCTCTGCTGATGGAGCTCATTGCACAGCTGGGAAAGGGAGCTGTAACAGGCTTGGGGCACAACTGATGCAGCAACACGGTCACCCCAAACCTCTTCTGGTTTAGGTCCAGAAGTCAGACACGTCTCTGGGTTTAAACAAGGACCTTCTAGTTTGACTCATCTTGGGAAGCAATAGCAACAACAAGGCTGGTGTGTTACAAACCCAGGGCAGGAGGGAACGTGAGCACTGAGGATTTGAAGCTACGTCCCTTTGTGTCTCGATTTCCACCCCGACAAAATGGCTGTGGGCACTCTGGGCCTTCAAAGAAGCTTCAAAAGAGGCAGCACACCCTCTCCTGTTAGCAGCGAAGACTGATGAATAATAGAGTGGACCCTCCCACTCATGCTTTAATCTGTCATGTTCTATGGAAATTAAACCTTTCTCTTACAAGAAGGCAATTTGTGCTCTTGGCATCCTGGGCGAGAAAGAGCTCTCTCATCTCTCCTACTGGATTATTGATACCTTTTGTATTAAGTAATGTGATGTCTAATTGGGCTCTTTGCCTGTTCTGAACAGCTCCCCAGCCAGCACTTGGCAGAATAGAGATCCTTTGAGAGGGGGGAGTGGGTGCTGCCTGCACCCCTGCCCGGGGTAGACGGGGTGTGCAGGGGGAGCCGCGGGGTCAGGCTGTGCTCCCTGCCCGCTGCCCGCTCCGGCAGCTCGGCTGCAGCCAGCCTTGGTGCAAAACCCTTTGAAATGCCCCTCCTGAGCTTTCTGCCTTCTTCTCCTGCCAGGATGGAAAACAACCCTTGGTGCTGGGGAGAAGCGGCTCCTCCGCACCAGCGCCCCGGGGTGCGAAGGAAACACATCCTGGGTAAATGGGTTACAGGTGTGAGCCCGGCTGGTGTGTTTTCCTTGCCCTGCCCTGCTGTCAGCTCCCCTGGCGAGAAAGGGCTCCTTGTCTGGGGCAGGCGCCCGAGCCAAGCTGGGGAGTGCTGGGCTTCATCCTCCTCCTCCTCCATACCTTGGCTTGGGGTGGCAGGCAGAGCTCCGGGCAGGCGTCCTGCCCGCTGGCCGTCGCATCTCCTGCCAGCCCAAACCCACTGGCTGCCTTTGAAGAGGTTGCACCTGAAAGGGGAGACGGCAGCCAAGGGCAGGCAGGAGCTGGGAGGCTGCCCAGCCCTGGGGAGGGGGTGGCCGGTCCGTCACTCTGCTGTGGCTCAGGGTGGGGGGCCAAGACCCCAGCAGGGTGCTTGGAGGAGGTGGAGGGTCTGGGGCTGCTCCCCTGGACCCAGGAGCGTGCTGGGGCCCTGGGTACTCCCGCTTCTCGGTGCTGGGAGGAGCAGCCCTTGCCTGTCTGGGGGCTCTACCGAAGGTGCTGAGGTGCAGCTTGGTGAGGCTACGGGATGGAGGGATGTTTGCCAGATGGGTGTTGAGAAGAATTGCTCTTTCTTCCCCAGCCCAGGTGAGGTTGGAGGTGATGCCAGCATCTTGCGTACTTTGAAGATTGAAGAGTTTCTGTGTATCCCATGATAAATCGCATCAGGAATGGAGGTGGGGGAGTCCAAAACCAATAGGCTGGGGAAGCCAATGTCAGGGTCATACAGCAGCACTGCCAGAAACCAGCTATGCTAAATACTTAAATCCTTCTTTCCACCGCCTTGGGACCTTCTCCTCTGCTTCAAAGAGAGCCCTTGGAGGCCAGGGAACCACTGACTCTTTTTCTATATATATTTTTTTAGCAAAGATCAGTCCTTGTGGAAGGTTTGTGTGGACAGAGCAGTGTCCGACCCAGGAGCTTGAGCCATGAGAGCCTGATGGGACCAGGCACAAACCCACCAGCCCAGTGTGCTCTCTCCATCAAATGCTGCCTCTCACAGGCAGGTTCCTCACCTCCAGCCTGTCCTGCTTGCAAAGCCAGATTCGAGTTGCTTCCCCTGACATCCTCCCCAAATCCAATGGTGATCCACATCCCAACACATCCCTGGTTCACATCAACTGGGATCGCTCCAGCCATCACACCAGCCCCACAGCTCTGCCGGGAAGCTGCAGAGGGAACCACCTCGCTTCCAGGGGGGCTGAATTTTGGGCTTGGAAAGGGGAGCAGGACGAGGAGGGAGAGCACCCAGGCGATGTGGAAAGCTTTGCCATAAGGCATGGGAAGAAAGGAGCGGTGCCAAACCCACGGGCTCCTCTCCAGCTCTTCAAAGCGAGCACGCCAGGCGTTAGAGAGAGGAGAGAAGGCGGCGAGCTGCAGTTTCCCAGGGGGTGGGGAAAGGCGAGAGGAAGAATATTATATCAAGGAAGGGGAGCCGGTGGACTGAAGTCTCCTGAATGAAGGGGAAGGAAGAAAACAAATGCGAGGAGGAAGGCGTAGAAGTTGCTTTCATGAGAGGATTTGCAGAATCATTGAGATGTATCATCAGTAGCCAAAAATGAAAGAAAAATTCCTTAGCCTAAGAGACAAACTGACTCATATTTAGGGCTTTTATTTCTTATTTTGCAAGTGCTGGGCGACCAGGAGAGGAGGAAGGGCAGCAGCAGTGTTTTGATCAGGAACAAACCCTGGCCAAGCTCAACATGTGTTGTTCGAGGCGATGGTTTACATTAGAAAAGGCTCTAATATTGCACTACGGCTTCTAAGTGTGTTTTGATGATGATGATGTATTATTATAAAGTGCGCAAATGGCAAGAAACCCAGGCAGGGTGTTGAACAAAAGGCCATTTGGCTCGAAGAGCAGCATCCACCGGTGCTGTCGAGCCCTTGTCAGAGGGACGGCTGATGCTCGCCTCTCTGTTCCCATAACGTGCCACCCCCCGTGGCTTTGGCATCCAGCGTCCTGGCTGCTGCTGCAATGCTCCTCATTCCTTTAACGATGATGAGAGTTGCATAATCAGGAACCGATGCATATTTGCTGTTTTCTGCTCCCCTGGCTCCAGCGTTCAGAGAGGGAATTATGGTGTATTCAAAAACCTCTGAGTTCCCCCAAACCAAGCCCCATCCCCGTAATCTGGTCGAGGTCTTGCTGCAGTGGTTGCTGCTAGAAAATCAGCTTCTACCCCACAGGGTCTGTACAGCTAGAGGCAGGGAGGTTCTGGGCTCGAGGTGGGGAAAATGAGGTCCTGGAGTGCAGAAATGTGATTTTGGGGGCTGGAGGGGAGGAGGCAGGTCTGGGTGCTGCCTGCCCACTGTACACAAGGGAGGGGAGATGGTCGCAGGGGATATCCCTGGAGGATAAGACAGCGGGGGACCAAAGAACACTCATGGCAGGGAGAAGACAGAGACAGGACTGTGATCCATCTCCAGGCCAAGCTCATGATAGCTGGGGTCTCTCGGAGGCTCTCAAAGTCATCGGAGAGGTGTTCACCTCCAGCCCCATCCTCTGCCAGGCTCGGGACCAGCGACGCCTCCAGCCTCCGTCCTTCTCTGCAGATCGCCTGGCCTCCCCCTCCTCTCAGCTTTTTTCCTCCCCTTCTAGACAAAATAACAAGCTCTCTCCGTTCCTGGGACTGCTCCCTTCTTTTCCAGACTTGCCTAGGCCCTTTCATCGCGCCAATAAAAAAGTAAATGCATCACACGTTGGCCGGGTAGAGCGGAAACCCTTAAACATCTAAGAGGCGAGAGCAACGCGCTGTGTTTTTTTGAGGCCAGGCTCGGCTCCCCGATGCCCCGTTAGGTCAAATGTCTTGCTCTGAAGAAGGAGAGAGGGGACTTATTAAAAACCTTTCATATTTCTTATTTTTAAGGTCCCGTTTCAGCAGGTCGGAGGCCGAGGCGTGAGCTGGGAGTGGGGCTGCCGAGGGGGAAGGGCACCGAGCCGGCAGCGTGCAAACAGATTGTGCAATATTTGCCTAGCACAGAGCTCCCATTGTAAAGCCTGGGAGTTCTGCTTTCAATAATTCCCCTGCCATAATGCCCCATTGATGGGGAGAGAAAGCCAGTATTGAGGGCTGAAGGGGCTCCAGCCCCAGGAAGGGTTAAAAAATAAAGAAAGACGGGGAAAAAAAAAAAAAAAGAAAAAAAGATTTGAGGCTTAGGTTTAAACTCCGCTGTGTGGCCCTCGTGGCAGATTGCAGCCGCTGAGAAATATGTGGAGCCTGTTTGCATAACCCCGCTTGCAGCGAGTGCTTTTGGAGCCAAAACGCAAGTGCGGCCGGAGCCGGGGGGTGGTGGGGAGGAAAACGCAGGAAGGGCTGTGATTATTTTCATTCTTGCCCCAGGCCACATAAAATTAATATTAAAAAAAAAGAAGAAGAAGTAATAGTCAAATATTTGGTTAGAGAGCCAGCTGTGCAAATGTGAGGCGCTGTGCCAGCTGCAGGGATTTGGAGGGACCTGGCCCAGGCACTGGTCGGGGGTTGCTGCCTCGCGGGTCCCGCCTTTGGGCTAAAAAGCACCAAAAAGGAGCATATTGGGCTTTGTCTGATGGCTTTACCCTGGCTGCCATGTGATTGCTCAACATGCGGAGCTCGGTACCAGCTGGAAAGGGTCTGCCAGTGCGTGGAGGTTGGGGCATGGGTGGGTGATGCTCTGGGTCGGGGTGCGGGTGGGTGATGCTCTGCCCACGGAGCCGCTGCTGGTCCCACAGCCAGCACCCGGCTCACCCAATGGAGTTCCCCATCACCTTGGACTGGTAAAACCAGTGCAGATCAGACTGGGAGGGGGATTCAGTATCTTGTCACAGCAGCTGACGTGATGGGGAGGAGCGGGACCATCCTCGCCTGGGCAGATGTAGGACCAAAGCATGCAGGGTCTGCCGGCTGGCTCAGCATCCACAGCCCGGCCAGCTGCCAGGGGAAACCTCTGTGTTGTGCAAGGCACTGGAGCTCTCCGAGGAAGTTCCTGGCTCTTGAGACATCTTGGAGAGAGGCTGGACAAGTGACTGCCTTGAATTAAGAGCAATCGGGGGGGTGGCTTAGGCCCTGAGTACTTTTTCCATCCCTAAACCTTGTGACGCATTAATCACCCCCAAAGCAGCCTCACAGCTGGCTTAAATTGTCCTGACCCTGAAACTCCAGAGCTGTCATTTCTTCCTCTCCCTCCTTGTAGTCCTCCTCCCTCCCAGCCGCTCCCACCTCCTGCCTCCCTGTCAGATGATTTCAGCAGGACTGGTTTGAGGGTCCCGTTGCACCCCATTTCTCATGACATCTGGAGTAGTTTCCCCATTCCTCTCTCTGCTTTTCACCTTTTTAGCATTTCCTGCAGGAGAACACAGGCTGTACATCCCCTTTCCCTGGGAGGTGTCCGTGTGCTGCTATGACCCAGCCGCTGTCCCTGAACAGTTAGAGCAGGGTCACTGCCAACAAATTCACTATTTATTCACCCCCATGCTCTTGGGAAAGCTCCCTGAGCTGAGTTAACCCCGCTGTTTCCTCCCCAGACCTGGGGCCAGCTCAGACCCACCACTGATTTCCCTGAGCTGGCTGCTGTGAATGAGCACAGAAGGTCCCATCCCAGTGCCAGCGTGTGCCCATGTCCCTGCTGTTCCTTCCTTCCCTCCTTTCAACCCTCTGAACTCCAGCCATCAATGCAGCTTAATTTCGGGGCGACTTTCCCAGCCTGTGCTTCCTCGTCTGAAGGTGTGAGCAGGATGCGACCCACTTTGTGGCTGCAGAAGCTGCTGCAGCAGCAAATCCATGCAGCTGGGATGTGCTTGGTGCTGCTTTTGCTCCTTGGGGCTGGGCTCCAGCCCTGCTTCTGCAGCTGGTGCATCCCTTCTGCTGCCCCCTGCCAACTCTCTTCCTGCTCCATCCTCTGGCCCCAAACAAGACACAGTTTATCAGGGATCTGTGCTGCCTTAAACTCACTATCTCTGCCACATCTCAGCCCTGACATCTCCAATTTCCTCTCTAGTCTGTAATATCCACCCAAACTGACTATTATTTATTATTTCTAATGAACTGTGATTATAATCCCTGGTCTAAGGTGTGCACGGAGCCATGTGTAATGGGGTCACGGGTCAGGGTGCTCAGGGAGTCCTGCAGCCCCAGGTAGGTCGGGGGGACACGGAGAGGTCTCTTTGGGCTGCAGGGATCTGTTGGGAACAGTGGAGGAGGACACAGGACCCAGGAGCTGGTGGTCCTGAACCAGCCCCCACCTCTATTCCCCTTCGGTCAGGTCCAGATGTTTCCAAAAGAAGGGGATTGTTCAGAACTAAAGATGGAGGAGAGGAGGGAGAGGTGCAGGAGGCAGGCGAGTGGTGGGAAGGAGTGAGAGGAAGGGAGAAGAGGACAAGCGGAAGAAATGAGTGATGAACCCTCGGGGATTAATCAGCCCTTGCTGAAGGGCTCAACCCAGCCCTGCCATGCTCCTTTGAGCAAGCAGGGGTTTCTGCCAGCAAGGAAAGGTGCAGAAAAGAGCTCTCCATCCCTTTCTCCTGCCCCTGTCCCCTTGCACACCTCCCTGTGCTCCTGCAAACCCCCGAGCCCCAGCTGAAATGGGGTCTCTGCTTGCCCCTGTCTCTGTCCCCTCTGCCTGTGTCTAAAGCCAGGAGGGAGAAGCCCACCCTCCCTTTGCCTTTCCTGGGAGCGGGGAGCCTTGTGCTCCCTCCTGCCCACTCCTCCACGGTGCCTGGGGTGCTGTGGGGCTGTCATGGGGCAGTGGTAAGATGTGGGATGCAGGGGGCTGGAGATGGCAGAAGGGCAGTGCATGGGGCACGGAGTGCAGGAGGAGCCCAGGAAGGGCATCCAGGAGAGGGACGTGGAGGGGACCTGGCAGAAGGAAGCCTGAGGCTGGGGACCAGGAGTGATGGCTTCTTGATGCCTCGTGAACACTGGCCCTGCGAAAGGAATTACATGAGAGCTTTGCTCACCTCACCCAAAAGCTCCCCTGAAGCATCAGGGCACCAACCTGGCCCCTTGCCCCAGTACCCCCAGCTCAGACCAGCACCCCTGCACTGGCGAAGGTCTCTAGTTCACACCAAACCTTGCCCCTGGCTGTCACAAGTGGCCTCTCTCTGCCTCAGTTTCCCCAGCTGGAAAACGGGTGCAGCAGCACCCACCTCACTCTATAGTGCTCTGCCTGCCCCTGGGTGGTTTTATTCAACACTTGGGGTGCCCTAACAAGTTCTTACAGCTTCACCTTGCCTGGGCTTTATTTGGATGGTGATTCTGGCAGCACAGGCAGCTGGTCCCAGCAGTCCCTCCTGGGCACCCAGCCCTCCCTGCCTGGATCCCGTGGGGGCTCCAGCTGAGCATCCCACCATGGGCCCTGGCCCACACGTCTCAGGGCAAGCAGGGAGGGAAGTGTTGGCGGCTTGGGGAACGCCACGCTTAGGACCCTGCACGCTCCGGGGTTTCCCAGCGTTTTCCTGGAGCCGCTGAGCTGGGAGGGGCCGAGGCTGCGGCTCCCCATAAACCTGGTGGCTTAGCCCACGTCCCGGGCAGATGTTGGGACTCTCTGCCTTGGAGCGGAGGGTGGGAAAAGGTGGCTCTTCCCCGGAGAGTGAGGAGGAGAGCTCAGCACCTCTGGGCTTGAACTTTAGCACCCTCTTCCGCAGGAGTTTAAAGAAAAGGATTGTCGTATCCCGAGCAAGCCGGCCGGACAGCCAGGCAGACACAGGAGCGGAGGAGAAGCCAGCTACTTTCTCCAGTGAGGTTTTTATGGGGTTCTTTATAAAGAAATAACACTGGCAAGAAAACACCAAGAAGCCAGGCAGTGTTTCTAGCGCTCGGGACGCTTGGTGAGCGGCTCTGGGGCCGCCGTTAATCACCGCGAGGAGCCTGTCCTGCCGTGCAGATGTGTGTGATTGGAGCGGCGCGAGGGTTATTTTCTTTTGACTGAAGGCAACCCAGCCCCGGCGGATTAAGCCCTTTGTGCGCGTGTGAGTGTGCTTTCATGGGAGCTGCTCCCATAAAACCAGCTCCAGGGGTTTTGGGGACCGTCCCCTAGGTCGGGGGACTCTCCCAGAGGAGGGGGGGATCTCCTGCTTCCGTGGAGCTGAGGTGATGCTGGGACAGTAGCACCCTTGGCAGGCAGCGCGGCGTGCTCCGGGATGGCTGTCTATGCCCTCACAGGCTTCTCACTCGTCAGCCTGCTCAGCTTTGGCTATTTATCCTGGGACTGGATGAAGCCCAGTTTAGTGGCCGATGTGGCCATGGATTCCATGGAGAAATCACTGCCTCCCGCCTTTGCCAGGCCCCCCCACATCATCTTCATCCTGACTGATGACCAGGGCTACCACGACGTCGGGTACCATGGCTCAGATATCCAGACGCCAACGCTGGACAGGTTGGCAGCCGAGGGTGTTAAGCTGGAGAACTACTACATCCAGCCCATCTGCACCCCGTCCCGCAGCCAGCTGATCACCGGCAGGTAAGCCAGCGCCTGCTCGTGTCCCCCCTTCTGTCCCCTCCGTAGCTCAGTGTGGCTTAGCCCCAGCTCACCGCTAGACCCCGGTGTATTGGCAGGAGATGGAGGTCCTCCAGAGAAAGGCATCTTGCTGGCTTTCTCTAGAAGGTGTCCTGAGTAAACAGTTGATTTTCCCATGGGATAAATAGTGGTACATGGCAAGGCCAAAAACGTGGATGCTGTTGGGTAGCAGACATCACTTTGGGAGTGGGTGGTCTCTGGCCCTGAGGTCCTTTGGTGCTGGGCAAAGAGCTGTGTCCCCAGGCAGTCCTGTGCTGCTGTCATACTGGCCCTTGGGTGTTTGCTGCTGGACTGTGGGGTCGAAGGATCATTCTCTCTTGCATCTACAAGTCCCCTGGACCATGCTTTTCCTGCTTGTGCGTTCAGTGCTGCACTGGCCATGGCAGACTGGATGCTGGTCCATCACCCTCTCTCACACAGTCAGGTCTCCCCTGATCCCAGGCCTTTCTGTCTCCTGTGACAGATGAAACTTTCCCTGGAGCAGTGCTGGGAAGTCAGCACTCACCGTAGGAGGCAAATTTAATCAGATCATCTCCTGCTGAGGAGCGGGCCCCAGGGAGGTGCCTATGGATGTGGTCACCTACTGCCTGGGGGTGGTGGAGCCCACTGGGGTCCAGGCAAAGGTCTCTCTTCTCTCTTGATGGCTCTAGAGGGATCCCAGGCATCTCTGGGGTGTGCAAAGCAGGGGTGGACAAGGATGCCTGGGTACTGCCAACCCTCAGGGATTGCTGCATAACTCCTGTTGTGCTGCCCAGCCCCGGCAGAGCCCAGCCACCTCCCCTGGGCTGGCAGCAGCAGGGACAGCTGCTGGTGGCATCCTGGGAGAGCAGCCCGGTATGCTTTTGAGATGTCTGCTGAGCCCTCTCTCTCTTTTTTTGCATCTCTTTGGTACTTTTGGATGGATGAGGAGCTCCCTGTCTCTGGCATGGAGCTTGCTCCATGGGGTTGGGCTGGGTGACATGGAGAGCTGCATGCATTTGGGGTCTGTGGTACATAAAGTACCACCGCATCTCCACCTAGTGCTGCTCCCCATCACCACTGATTCCTCCTGGCATTTCCCTTGCAGGTACCAGATCCACACAGGGCTGCAGCACTCCATCATCCGCCCTCGGCAGCCCAACTGCCTGCCCCTCGACCAGGTCACCCTGCCGCAGAAGCTGCAGGAAGCCGGCTACTCTACGCACATGGTGGGCAAGTGGCACCTTGGCTTCTACAAGAAGGAATGCCTGCCCACCCGCCGGGGCTTCGACACCTTCCTGGGCTCCCTGACAGGCAATGTGGACTACTACACCTACGACAACTGCGACGGGCCAGGCGTCTGTGGCTACGACCTGCACGAAGGGGAAGATGTGGCTTGGGACCAGAGTGGCAAGTACTCCACCTTTCTCTATGCCCAGCGTGTCAGCAAGATCCTGGCGTCCCACAGCCCCAAGGAGCCCATCTTCATCTACGTGGCCTTCCAAGCAGTCCACACACCTCTGCAGTCGCCCAAGGAGTACATCTACCGCTACCGCTCCATGGGCAACGTCGCTCGCCGCAAGTACGCTGCCATGGTGACGTGCATGGACGAGGCGGTGAAGAACATCACCTGGGCCCTCAAGAAGTACGGTTATTATGACAATAGTGTGATTGTGTTCTCCACTGACAATGGCGGGCAGACCTTCTCTGGAGGAAGCAACTGGCCACTACGGGGCCGCAAAGGGACGTACTGGGAAGGGGGAGTCCGTGGAATCGGTTTTGTCCACAGTCCTCTGATCAAGCGCAAGCGCCGGACCAGCTGGGCTCTGGTTCACATCACGGACTGGTACCCGACTCTGGTCAGCCTGGCCAGGGGCAACCTGAGCAACGTCCCAGGCCTAGATGGCTACAACGTCTGGCCTGCCATCAGCGAGGGCAAGGAGTCGCCGCGAACAGAAATCCTGCACAACATTGACCCCCTGTACAACCATGCCAAGTATGGATCTTTGGAGGATGGCTTTGGCATCTGGAACACGGCCGTGCAAGCCTCCATCCGGGTTGGGGAGTGGAAGCTCCTCACAGGTGACCCGGGGTACAGCGACTGGATCCCCCCACAGACCCTGACCAACTTCCCGGGAAGCTGGTGGAACCTGGAGCGTCTCACCGATGGCCTGAGGAAGTCCGTGTGGCTCTTCAACATCACCGCTGACCCCTACGAGCGCTATGACCTATCGGACCAGCGCCCGGATGTGGTGAGGACCCTCCTGATGAGGTTGGTGCACTACAACCGGACAGCCATCCCGGTGCGGTACCCTGCGGAGAACCCCCGGGCTCACCCAGACTTCAACGGCGGTGCCTGGGGACCTTGGGCCAGTGAGGATGATGCAGAGGAGTGGGAAGGTGGTGGGGAGCCCCTGAAGAGTAGGAACAAGAAGAAGAAGTGCAAGATCTGCAAGCTGCGCTCGTTCTTCCGCAAGCTGAACACCAGGCTCATGTCCAACCGCATCTAATGGGAGAATACCCCCGCACACACCCAGCCTGGCCAGGATGGAGCTCGGGACCGCAGTGCCACGGGGTGGGAGTGAGGGAGAGGGATGGATGGGGAGGTGGCCAGCAACCTCGTGCTTTCCCTTGCTCCAGGGTTCACTCCAAAACATTTCTCCTCTCTGGCTGGACCAGTGGCCACAGGGCGGTGGTCTCGGTGGGCGAGGAAGGGTGATGCAGTCTCAGCGGTGGTGTACGGCTCTGCTGAGCTGGGCTGGCCCATGTGCAGCCCCTTCCAAAGCCAGAGACACTTTTCTCAAGGGCTCTGCAGGCAACTGCAAACTTTAAGTGTTGGCCATTGCAAGGGCAGGAGGCAGTGCAGGACCCTGGGGTGGCGATGCAGAGGGGTGGCTGGCCTTGGCGGCTCTGTCTGCGGGTTGTCCCTTGTCATGTCCCCATATATACGTGCTCCTGACTTTCTGCATGCTGCCAGGCAGCTGCCGCCTTTGCTCTTACTCTGGGAACTCGAGGGCCTCCCCCAGACGCAAGACCATGGCGTTTCCCTATTATACTTCTTTGTGGAAGGACAAATTCCTGACCATGGATGTCAGACCTGAGATCCACCAAGGCTGGACTCAGCTTTGCTGCTACATGACCTCATGTGGGGCTGTGGCTTCTCCTCTCTGCTGGCCTGGGGGGCCAGGAGCAGTGCTGGTGAGGAGTTTTGGCCCACAGAGATGTGGTTGGAGGCAATGAGAGGACAGATGGTTCTTCACAGCCCCACACTTGGGAGGCAGGTTTGCCCCAAGCTCTGGTGGGCTTCACATGGGTCAGCCACCCAGCAGACCCTTTTGTCCACAGTTCTGCCTGGCCGGACCCCCCCTAGGCATGGCTGTAGGCACCCACATTCCACCCCATGCACCCCACGCATCCAACCAGCCATCCCCCCCGGCTGGGGCTGTCCCCATTCCCACGTCCCTGCTGCTGAACCTGGAGCAGAAGGAACATCTCAAGAAGATCCCTGCAGAGGCTGATGTGCTGCTCTGTAGCTGCAGGACCTCAAAGCCGTGGGGGACACGGGAACGTCGCATATGGCCACTGCTGTCCCAGCAGTGCATGTGGTGGGGGGAAGCACCTCTCCATGGTCCACCTGCCGTGGGGAGCCAGCCCAGGCGACTGCAGGGGGCTGGGCAGCGCGGGAGCAAAGCACCGAGCCCCCACGCCTTCGGCAGGGAGCAAGCGTGCGTACGTGTGCTCCGAGGAGAGCTGGCAAGGATGAAAGAGGGTAAATAGCTTTTAAAGCGTTTTGGATGCATGGTGCATTTCCATTTACACAATGTGTTTTACATTTCTCTCTACAGGTTTCTCTTGGTGCAGCGTGTGTAGGCGAAGGCCCTGCTGTGAATTTTGAAAATAGTTATTTTTGTCTCTGGAAAATGAGGCCCGTTAGGACTTGTCAGCTCTTGGATGAGCAGTGTGGGCTTTTTTTTTTCCCCTTTTTTCCCCCCCTCTCTCTCCCTTGCAAAATAACATTCATTTAAAATCTGTCATTGAAAGATGTGACAATTGGCAGCGTGCATGCTGAATACCTTTCAGTGCGCTTTCAAACCCTGTGTGTGAGTGAGGGACGAAGACGGGAAGAGAATTCAATGACACGTTTGTATTTCTTTTTTTTTTTTTTTTTCTTACTCTTAGCTGGATTATTTGGGGGAATTGGGATTTTCTATAGAAACAAAGCAAAAAAAAAAAAAAGCTGACAGCAAGGCAGAATAGAGGAGGCCTCCTGTTGTAGAGATGGGAAGGAGCTGGCAAAGCCGGAGCGTGGCAGCGTGTGCGCAGGTCCCAGCTGCTCTGTGCACACCCATCACCACCCCGTCAGCCCCCGCATCCCTGCGGGCACGTCTCCTGCGGTGGCATCGGGGACAGGTTTCACAGGGGGATTCAGCTCCTCCATCAGCCCCATCTCCACCTCCGGCTCCCTTAACACATCGTTCCATGGGGACCTGGCCCTGCAGCATCACCCTGGCTGAGGCGAGCCCTGGGAGGATGCTGCACATCCCTGAACTACCTCACTTGGCCAGCCCGGTCCCCAAGATGCCACCGCTGGTGTCCTCATCGGCAGCAGGGCTGCCATTTGGCAAAGCCAACTGGTTGCTGAATATAAACTAACACTTTGCTGAAGAAGACAAGGCTGCTGTGGGCTAAGCAGGAGAAGGGCAGGGGGTGACGGCTGCAGGGGGCCCAGAGACGAGTCACAGCAAAGGGGGAACTAGCGCTGGAGGGAGTGGCAGAGCGGGGCTGGCCGTGGGGCGGTGACAAGGCTCGGATAACGGCTTTCATTTCCATATTTATATAAACACGTCCAAGTTTAGTCCTGCTTTCATTTTTTTTTTCCTTCAAAAATGGAAATTTCCATGAAAACATGTTTGATTTTTCTCCCTTCAGTTTTACTAATACCCCCATGAAAAGGTCCGTCTGGTCTTGCTTCATTCCCCTCTTCTGATCTTCTGGGCTGATGCTGGGTTCGTGCAGTCAGCCTAGCCATAGTGTTGGGTCTGTGTTATTTGGGTTTTTTTAATTAAAAAAAGCTGCATTCTGAATTTTTACAATAAGAAGCAGTTGAAAGAAAGTCTTAGTCCCCCAAAAGAAAGAGGAAATGTAGGCAGGAGCATCACTAGGTGCTCGGAGAGTGCAGAGACTCCAGCCTGAGGACAGCAGATGTCCTTCATTGCATTTCCAGTCCCCCTGTATCTGAACATAGGGTGAAGGTGGACAGGGTGAGGATGGGGATTGGAATGGATGGAGTTGGGATGGAATGGAGATGGGGAGGGGAATAGAATAGGGATGGAATGGAATGGAATGGAATAGGCTGGGGCATGCAGGATTGAGGGTATCTGGGAGCCTCTCCAGCCCCACAGAGGGAAGGAAGGGAAGAAGCCCCATGCAGGAAAGGGGATGCACATCTCAGCAAACCGCCATGATGGGAGGGCGGCAGGGCACCCTGGGCACCCCATGCTGGGGAGAGGGTGCTCTGGACAAGGGGCTGTATCTCATGCCAGGCAGTCATATCCTTTCTCCTTCCAGGGGTCCGTGTGGTTTTGCAGAGTCTTTTCCCCTGGCACAACCAGAGCATGATGGCCTCAGGGAGGAGCCCGGTGCCTGCTGGGGGTCCCCACACATTCACAGCCACGTCTGCAGGAGAGTCCCTGACCATGGACCTTGGTGTTGAGGAGAGGGTGGCTCTGGGGACACGCCATTGTTAGGAGGAGGGTGGCCCTGGGGACAGCTGGTCCCAGCCGAAAGCAGTTTCATGTGGCCACAGGAGCGAGAGCTGGGGCCCGCAGGGACAGGGCACATTTGCAAACACAACCCTAAATGTAAATCAGCTTGCCTTACCATGGTATTTATAAACTTCATCTAAAAATAACCCCAAATTCAGCTTCCCAGAGGACAGCAACTGAGCATCCCCCAGACCCCAGCTTGCGTGTGAAACTGTCCCAGTAATTTTGGGATCTCTGCAATATGGAATTCGCAGCCCCGCTTGTTTTGCATGCGAGGCATTGCTGCAAGCTCCCCGAGGCTCATGCAAGCCCGGTCCCCTGGTAGGAGGGGGACCTGCCGCAGCCCCCTGGGGACACACCGGTCCTCCCTGAGCCCCATGGGGCAGCTGCCTCTCCCGTGCGTTTGGGGTTTGGCATCAGAGCTCAGGTGTCTGGGGCAGCCCTTTGCTGGGATGCAGAAACTAAATATCTGCAGATAGACCTGGAGCAACCGTGGGGAGGGCAGGAGGCATTTCTGGAGGGACAGCCTGGTGATGGAGAGGAGCTGCTGGGGATGAAGGTCTCCATCAGGCGGCCAGACCCCAGTACGGCAGCAGGAGAGCAGCTTGGCTCTCCAAAGCCTTGCAGGAGCAAACCTTGGGGTGGCTGGGTGCAGAGACATCAGTTGAGGAGAGACATCCAAAGAGGCTCCTGCAGCCTCTGGAGAGGGCTGGAACTGCTCTCGTCTCCAGGAGCTGATGGGAAAGTCCTCAGCCCGGAGGGGGAAGGTTCCACCCAGAGCTCCTGCTCCCCTTGGGTTGTCCCCAGGCACTGGGGAGCGGAGCCACGCAGCGATTCCTGCTTGGGAAAACATCATCAGCAAAGCAGAACATGTTCAGCACTCAGCAGCCTGACACCCCCTCACCCTCAGAGAGAGAAAAATGCCGAGGAAAAGCGGAAAAAAAAGGACTAGAGAGGAGGGCAGGAAAGGAGAAACCCTTTCTGGAGAGCTGCACCTCTGCCAGGCAGGAGGAACCTGGAGAGGGAGGCAGGGACCCCACAGGGGGCTTTGCCATCATCCCCTGCCCTGGGAGAGGGGTTTGGGGTGCAGGGATCAGGGGTGCAGCGGGGGCTGTGGGGCGAGTAAGGGATGGATCCCTCCTCCTGGTGATGGGTGCAAGGCCAAGTCACGCGTGTGGGGCTGAACACAGGTGCTGGCGTGGGGATGCACACAAGAAGCGGGGGCAGGTCACATTATGGCACCCACGGGGACACGCAGGCGGGAGTGAAGTGGGTGTGTGTGGCTGCCCACGGGTGTCCGTGGGTCTCAGGTGTGGGGGGTTCTTCTTCTCGCTCTTTGTCTCCAAGGGGCTGCTGGGGGCTGGCAGCAAAAAGCTGGAGGAGGAGAGGGCTCCCCCGAGCACCCAGCTGCCCTGGCCCCCACGGCAGCCCCCCATGACAGCCCCCCACCTCCCAGCACAGCCCCAGGGGTGGCAATTCAAGCCTCCTTCTGCGTGGGAGCAGGATGGGAAGGAGACAAGCACGGGCAGGGATGTGTTTTGGGGACCACCATATGCCCAGGGCACAGATCTGCCCAAGTGGTGGCACAGCCAGGGTGGGTCTGGAAGCCAGCAGCCCTCAGGGACCATGGTCCTGTCCCCATGCCGCATCCACGGGTGGGATTTGGGTCCCTGTCCTGTCACCAGGGCCACAGGGTCCCCTCTGGCTGTGCCATGTGGGAGCACTAGGCTGGATGTGGGGACACAAAGTGAGGATGAAGGTGGGTAATGGTGCAATTAATGGAAAAGCCATTAGACCTTTCTCCTCCTCCCCCTCTTCTTCCTCACTCTGCCACTTGCTGTCCTCCTCCACTTCCACCTCCTTTCTTCTCTCCCTCTCTCTGCTCCTCCTTCTCTCTCTCCTCTCTTAGATTTCTCCCTATTTTTGTCTGGTTAGAGCCTTTGCTTTTCCTTTTAACCCTTCCATGGCAGCCTGAAGGAGAACTCAATCCATCTCAGCTGCCAAAGACAACGTCCTCCCAGCCAGCAGTGGGAGCCCCTTCTCCTGGGGCAGCGGGGGCTCTTTCTGCTGCAAAATCATCCATAAACAGAACAAAACCGTAGAAGAAAGCTCTGCTGGGGAGTCAGAAGGTGGGCAGGTGTGAGGGGGGTGTAGATGGAGCAGGAGGTGCTGGGACCCCGGGGGGTGCTGCCGAGGGTGCTGGCAGCCAGGTGGGCTCAGAGGAAAACTTCTCCCTTTAGTTCTTGGAACTCATTATTCCACTTTTATTGCCTTTTTGTGCTTTCTTATACTAAACCCAGCAGAGAGGCAACACAACAGCAAAAAGTCTGAGGAGGAGCGGGGCAGACCTCTGAAGTGCCCCCCCTTTTCACTCCAGCTTGGGCACTGCAGGGACACAGCACCCCAGGACACAACCTTTCCGCTCCCCCTCTAGCTGTGCTTTCAGTCAAGCTACTTGCCCCATGGCATGGGGGACCCATGGCAGCCCCAGGGTCTGTGGGGAAAGCTGGTGGGCAAAGGGGGGAGCAGGGAGTGGCCAGCAGAGCCATCGGGACCAGCCCCTGGCTGACTGCGGGCCGGTCTGGAGACCTGCCACGGTTACAACATCTTCTCCTGACACACTTCTGCTCCATTTGCTCCCACCCGCCCCAGCAGCCCCCCAGGCCCCAGAGGGATGCCGCTGCGGGCACCAGCAGGGCCTGTATTTTCTTTTTTTTTGGGGGGGGGGCGGGGTGAAGCAGTTGCCAGGGCAACAGCATCCTCCTGCAACATGGAAACCATGGTTTCCATGGAAACCCTTTTTGCCCCAATTATTCTACCACTGCCACATCCCTTAATTTGCCCTTAATATCTGCATTTTAGACTTGCCCCCCTGCCCACCCCCCCAGCAGCCTGGTGACCCCCAGGCAGCCCCCGGGATGTGTCCCCAGCAGGTCCCCGGTCCCCATGGGCAGGCGGCGGGTTTGGGAAGCAGTTGCCCTGGCAACAGAAACAGGGCGTTTCTGGCAGTGGTGGTCACCATGGGGACAGGGATGCTGACGAAGGCTTGTGAAGCTGAGAAGACAAATTGCCCTCATCATTATCTCCGGGCTTGTCAATCAAACATATTCCCTTATTTACCTCGGCGAGGAGAGAGCCCCGGAGCACACGGAGAGGGAGGGAGTGAGAGGAGAGCTGCTTGCCCCAAACTCCGCACCAGGGAGGGAGCATTTCCAGCCCCTCGGGATGGCCACCATCACCTGCAACCGCTTCACTGAGGAGTACCAGCTTTTTGAGGAACTGGGCAAGTAAGTTGGAGACGGGGCTGGGATGCTGGGAGTGGGGAAGAGCCAGAGGAGATGGAAGAAAGGAGACAGGCACAGAACAAACGCACCGGGGAGCAGTGGGGGGGACTGGGGTTAGGATGGGGGCTGCCCAGCCCTGCCAGCTCTGTCCCTTCCTGAGTTTGGGTGGCTGCTGATGGGTGCTCGGCCAGGGGGCTTGGGTTACCCCGGGGGGCTGGAGCTGCTCAGAGAGGGGGTGGCTGCCTTTCTTATGGAAAAGCTGCTCTCAAAAAAGAATGCTGTCAGCTCCTTGGGGAACTTCTCCAGCTGGGAGGGGTGACGGGACAGCCAAGGAGGAAAGCCAAAGAAGCGGGCACCCCTCACATTTCTTTAGGGAATTTCTCTGTGCAGATTCACGGGGGTTCGGTGAGTCCCGCAGGAGAGCCAGCCTGCCTGGCAGTCCCTGGAGAATCCAGGTGGCCCTTGGGCAGAGCTGGGGGCTCTCCCCCCTGCCCCGTCCCAGCACAAGTGCCCCAGGGGTGAGCCACAGCTCTGCCTGACCCCGCTCTCCTGCCGAGGAGGCTTGGCAGGTCTGGGCATCATCGCATGTGCCTGGATATGGGAGCGTGTGTGTGTGTGCATGTGTGTGTGCAAACAGAGATGCCCGTGCACAGCAAAGTGCTCCCGGGGGGCACAGAGCACCCCAGGGTGGCGCGGGGGAGTTCAGGTCCTCTGTGCGAGGCAGAGGGATGCTCCGCGTCTCCCCAGGCGTGTGGCTGTAAAACAGGTGCAGAAGTGAGCAGCATGCGTCTGTATTTTGGTTTCTGTGCCCTCTTTCAGAGCTGGTGTGTAAATCTGGGGCATGCGGCCGCGTTCCCCTCGGATCGGCTTGGTGAGAGCCGTGTGTGCCGCAGTGTGGTGGGGGGCTCGGGGTGCTGTGCCAGGTGGCTGGTACCCGTGTTTCAGAGGAGCAGCTGTGCCCACCCATGGGCACTGGCACTTGCTCCAGACTCACATCACCTGAGCACAGGGTGGTCTGCGCCGAAATATGTACCCGCACGCGTGGGCATGCGAAATGGGGGCGAGGGAGAAAGGAGAGGACAAAGATGGACAAATGGAGAGGCTGAAGCAGGGGAGGACTTCGTGCCAGGCTGAACCCTGCCAATACTCCTCATCTAAATCAGGAGGGACCAGGTCGCTGCTACAGAGTGCAGCCTCTTGGAGGCAAGTGGATCCCCCCTCCCAGGATGTGCACGTCCATCCCCTCAGTGTCAGGGCAGCTGTGAGGGAGCAGCAGGTCTGGGAACAGGTCCTTGCAGTGGGGACAGTCCCAGGCAGTGCTGCAGGTGGGGGAACGGGCACCCGCCGGGGCACTGGTGGCAAGATGGGGTTTACGACCTGCTTTTTCCAGAGGTTTCTCAGCTTTTCTGGTCTCTGAGGCTCTGCGGTGGTGCCAGGGGGTGGGCAGGGGTTGGGCAGGGGAGGCAGCGGCTGCTGGCTGCCTGCGGGGAGGCTGCTGGGCCCTGGCTGGGCAGATGTGGCTGTGGGGATGTGGACGGGGGGCCTGCAGGCCAGGTACGGTGGGAGAGGACCGGGAGGGCTCCCGGAGGCGTTCAGGGTGCGATGCTTTGCTAGGTGGGCACTGACATGGCAGGCTGAGCACCCGGACCCAGGGGCTGCCCACACTACCCAGCACCACTGTGTAAAACCACCTCCACAGATGCATTTTAACACATTCAGGAATTCAGGAGCAAAGCTAGCGCAGTGGCTCGCCAGCCCTCTGCGAGCATCGCACTCCAGCCAGTCCGGCCCACCCCACTTCCTGGGGGATGCAGGAGCAGCGGGGCTCAGCTGGCGGCTTGGGGCAGCATCCTCAGCTCAGAGCATCCCACAGCTTTCCCCTCCGCTCTGCGGGCAGGTACCACCACGGCACTGAGGCGTGTTTCCCAGTAAGGGGCTTCTCTGGGCTGGTCAAAGTGCTGTGGAGCTGGTCGGGGATTTTCCACCAGGATGGTTTCCAGCACATCCTGGCACATTCAAAAATCAATGGTTTCCCATGGGGAAATTTCTGCTTCATGGGCTTGGAAAGGGAAACCAGGACGAAGTGCTGCACCTCTGCTCTGCTGCGGCAGCAAACGGCGTTCCTCCTCCAGAGAGATGCTCCCGGTGCCAGTCAGGGGGGTGTCCTGGCAGGGGGAGGCAGGGTGGGCAGCACGGGTGTCCCCCACCCAGACCCCGAAAGGGTGAGGCATCCCTTATGGCCTTGGAGCAGAAAGGCTCCGTCTTGAGTTTGCTGTCCCCGAGAGACCGGGACGGTCTGCTGGGGGGACACAGGGTATCCCTGAGCCTGGCTGGCAGGAGAGGAGGTGCTGGGTGCCAGGCTCCTGCGCCCACTGTGCTCCTTTGCCATCTCCTCAGCTGTCACCCATCCTGACACCTGGGCAAGCCAGGGGTTTAAGATGCCACACATCTAACAGTAGCACCACGATGGGGCTTTGTGAGGGACAGAGATGGGGAGGGGGTTCTGCAGAACCTGCCCGTGGGACATCCCTGCACCCCCAGGCATGGAGAAGGTATCTGTCCCAAGCAGGGACACGGAGCTGGGGAAATCCTGCTCCTGTGGCAGCCCTGGCAAAGCTGAGCAAGTGAGGAGCTATTCCGATCCACCCACCGCCGTCCCACGCTTGCAGGAGGGGATCAGAGTGATGGGGGGGACAGGGAGAGGGTCCTGCCCACGGCCCCCCAGGTAGGACAAACATGAAGTGCAGCTCCATCGGTGCCTCCAAATCCACCCCCGCAGCAGGTTCAGGGAGAGGCTGGAGACAATTATGGTGCCGAGTGTTACGACCAGCCCCTCCACTCCTGGAGCTGCAGGAGCGGGCTTTTATTAAAAAGGAAAAAAAGAAACAAAAACCAAGAACGTGGAGGAACAAAAAATCCCCAGCCCACACTCTTCTCTCTAGAAAGGAGATAAAATGCCTCAGAGGAGGAGGAGGTGTTGAAGGGAGGGAGGGCGGCAGCAGCGCAGCCCGGCGCTGGTAGGGAAGGTGTGAAAAAGGGAGAAGCATCGCGGTGGCAGAGCCACTGCTCGGGCTGGCAGGGGGTGGCCATGGGGACGAGGGTCATGCCTGGCCTGGGGGACCAAGGGACAGGGGCTGCAGGGCTGGGACCCAGCAGTGCCAGGGCTCAGGGCTGGAGGGACATGGCTGGCTGCTGGGCTGCGGGTCCAGCATCACCCTGTTTAATGGTAGCTGTTGGGGGGGACATGGACATGGTCTCTACTCATGGCCCTGCAGGTGATGTGGCCATCCAGTGCTGAAACAGGGACATGCTGTCTCATCTGGGGTGAATGCCCCATCCCTGAGCCAGGTAGCCCCCAGCTGCCACTAGGGATGGGGTCAGCCCCATCCAAAAAGCCACCGCCCCAGGAGGGAAGGGACCTGTGCTGCTGCCCATGGCCAAGGAACAGGACACATCTCCTTCCAAAGGGGTTTCTTGCACTAAGGTGGGGCTGAGCTCCCTGTCTGGCACCCCCTGTGCTCCTGCACTGCCCCGCGAGCCCCTGGTGCAGGGAGGATGCCAGCGTTCACAGGGGAGGAGATGCTGGACACATATGGAGCCAAGACAAGGTTTACCCCCAGACCGGGAAGATCCCATGTGGGGCTGGGAAGCACAGGAGCAGCTTGGCATGGCTGGCAGACCTCAGCTGCTGTGAAACACCCATCAGAGTCAAACATCCAACATGGGGGGTTCCCAGCCAGTGCAGACCCCCTGAAGAACCCGACTGGGACTGGGCTGGGGCTGCGGAGAGCGTGCCATACCCCTGGGTCTCCTGCACCTGCACCCATGACCTCGTGTCCCCGCCACCCTCCAGGCTTGCAGGGTCTTGCTTGTGCTTTACGGAGTACAAATAGATATTTGGTTTCTGTTTAAAATATCCAGAGGAGCCAAAAACCATGAATGCAGCTGGGGGTGCCACATCCCTCTTCTTGTGGCTCCCCCTTCCCTGCTATTCATTTTACCTTGAATAAATGGATGAGCAAGCAGTTGTGGGCATTGGGACTAGGAGTGGCCGGGGGTCCTCAGCCTCTGGAGGGACACCTACATCCTTCCAACCCCATGTCGGGTCCTGCAGCAAAACCCCGTGGCTGGGGTAAAAAACACCAAGCCGGGGCGGTGGGCACGAGGGCTTCTCTGCTTGCTGCGCTCACTCCTGCGGGCTTTCCTGGCACTGCAAAAGCAGCACATCTTTAGGTAAAAAAGAGGAAATTTGGGTGGAGGGACCCACAGGACCCCCCAAACCCTGGGCAGCACAGGGTTCCTGGCGGGATGGGGAGAGCAGCACCGTGGGGCTGGCCATGGCTCCCGTCTCCCCTACCCACAGCAAGCTGGATACAAAGTGTTTCTCCCCCATATTCCAATTAATCTCTCCCTCAGAGTACAAGGCTGTTAATAAGGTCTCTTCCAGCAGCCGGGATTACATGGCAGGCAGGGAAGCGCCAGGATGCTGTTCCCCGGCTCCTGCCCGGCACGTGCCGCGAGCGATGCTCTGCGCGGCGGCGCTGGCTGTGTGGGCTGCTGGCTCCGCCGGGGCTCCAGCCCCATCCCTCCGCACCCCGCCGCTCGCATGTTCTCCTAAAGATCACACGCAAACCCAAATTGCCCGTCTCCACCCACCCCCACCAATAAAATCAATTATCCGCTGCTGCTCGCCAGCCTGAGGCCTTTTATTTCTCAGCAGGGAGTGGGAGCGGGGCAGCAGGGAACAGGGGGAAGGTGGGGCGGGCGGTGGAATTGCTCTTGATAGTCGTTATTTTAGTGATTGGGAGGGTTTGGCAGGAAAGAGAACCTGGTACAAAGGTTGTGCTCAGCAGGGCTGGAGCGCGCGGGTGCAGGTGCGTGTGTGCAATGCTGCAGCTCCCAGCATCGCGCCGGCACGCGCTTTCAGTGCAACGAGCTGGCAGGGCTCAGGGTGTGGGGCACGGGGGCACAGGGGCTGGTTTTTGAGCATCCCAAGCACCCGCGTGTGCTTGCCTACCAGGCCTCAGGAGGCCCCTGCACGTTGGCTCACACGTGTGCAAGCCACAGCAGCATCAGTCCCCATCCAGTTGGCTCCAGTGATCCTTTCGCACAGAGTCCCCTGGGCTGTCCCTGCTTGTGTGACAGGTTTGTAGCTGGGGGGGACCTTGCACTGCTCACCTGCTCCCACAGCTGGTGCTTGCACCTGCTTCTGTAAAGTGCTGCTGTGACAGCAAACTCTAGAGTGTGCAAAGAGATGCACATGGACCAAAGTGAAGCGGCTGAGTGCTGCGTGGCAGCTGCATCCAGCCTGGTGTCCCTCGGGAGCCGATACCCTGGGAAATCACTGTCCCTTTTCTCCCAGGGGGCAGGCAGGGCAGAGCTGGGGAGGGAGAGGAGGAAAGGTACACGATGCCCAGGGTGTTCCAGAGGAGCATGGAGGGGTCGATCCTGCATTCATCCCCAGGTCTACTTGTGCCTGTCCCCAGCAGCCCCTGAGGCCAGGTCCCTGCAGCTGCCCCTTTCCCCGCAGGCATGTCAGGGCTGAGCAGTGCCCTTGCTTGCACCGAGCCCTTCACCTCTCCCTCTGGCTTCTTCTCTTCCCAGGGGTGCTTTCTCCATCGTCCGGAGATGCGTGAAGGTGTTGGCAGGACAAGAGTATGCGGCCAAGATCATCAACACCAAGAAGCTGTCTGCTCGAGGTAATGCTGGGGGCGTTTTCGGGGAGGCGAGCGGGGTTTGCAGAGTGGGGAATTCGTTATCTCTACACAGCACCAGGATGATGCCTTTAACGTGTGGCAACATGGGGGGTGTTTGATGTGCAGTGGGGAACCCCCTTAATCCCACCTGGTCTCCACTGCAGTACACACCAAGCTTCTTGATGGATGGAGTAAGCATCCTGAGGTGACATCTTGGTGGCTGCTCACCCCATTCTGTCCGATCCTGGGGGTGCACCAGGGCTCTAGGGGGCTCCCGGATCCCGATCTGCCCAGGGAGCTGTAGGACCCCACGTCTCTCCCTGAGACCCCACCACCACCCTGCGCGTCATGTCACAGCAAAACCACGGTTACAGCCTTGTAGCAATTCAAACTACTGCCAGCCTTGGGCATTGGGTAGCACAGGTATTTTGGGAGCCTCACCTCCCTGAGATGGCCCCGCTGACCCCCATCCCCATTTCCAGGGGCTATGGGTTTCCTTACTCGTGTACCTACATCAGTGAAATGGGAAGGTCCTTTGAGTGGGGGCTAATTTTGTTTCTCTCTGGAGATGGGCCCTCACCCCTCACTGCCACTTAATTAATCGCTCCGGTGGAGCACGGTGGCTGCTTTGCTGCAGAAGAGATGCCGGCAGGTCCGTCCTGGCTGGGCAAAGCTGAGGCACAAAAAAGCTTCAGCCAGCCCTTGCCCCAAGGCAGGGACCCCTCTGCCCCCCAGCATCTGTCAGAGGAGCTGTGAGGAGGAGGATGGAGAGGTTGGGACAGCAGCTGCCGTGTCCCCAGCTCCTCCTGGCTGGGGAGCGCAGGATGGGTGCCGCGAGCGAGCACCCTGCCGGGAGGGTTTAATTAACTCCCTCCCTCTGTTTCAATCCCTGACGCCACTGCTCACCTCCAAAGGCAAAAATGAAATGCAGAAAATGGTGACAAAACTCCTTTCTGACCTCAAATTAAACCACTGCTTTGCAGTTTCCCTCCTGCAGCGCTGCCAGAGCAGCACGGCGTTGATGCTGAGCCCCCCATCAGCCCCCCAACACCAGCTCCTGCCCCTCTTCAGGGATGTGGACCATCCCCTTCCTCCGAGGCCGAAGGCTGCCCGGCAGCCGGGCAGGGGGTGCGGTGCAGCTGCCAGCGGGGGGGCAGCCAACGCCTCCTGCTTCGCAGGGCTGCCTGCAGGAGCAGATCGAGCCGCCTTCCCTCTGCTCCCTCCTCCGCTCGCCTGCTCCGGCAGTTTGTCCCTCACCATTCTCTTCTGGGGTTTGCCCTGTCCCTGCAGTGGCTGTGTGTTCGTCTGTCCCCTGGAGAGACCTCGCCGGGGTGATTTTCCTTTCTCTGATGGCTGCTTTTGCTAACGGTCTTGAAACCCCCATCTCTGCAGTGCTAGCATGGGAGGTAGCACTTCCCCAGGCTGGGAGCAATCCCCAGAGAGACACATCTCCACCGGAATGTGCCACCAGCTTTGTCACATGCGAGGGAAGGGCAGGAGGGCAGGGAGGGTCAGGGAGAAGGTGAGAGGAGCTGCGAAACATTGCCAGGGTCTCTTCAGACATCCTGGTGGCTGCTGACATGGGTAGCCAGCAGGAGAGAAACTGGAATTTTTGGAAGAGAAACAGGGTTTGGGTCCAGGCAGCAGCTGGATTTGTGGGGCAGGAGAGGGGTTGTGGTCATGGCTCGCTGTCCCCTGCAGCAGCGCACTGTGAGGTAGACGTGCCATGCGGGTGGGAGGATGCTCTGACCCACAGCAGCCACCCCCCAAGCTTGTGAGGGTCTCTCTGCCTGGAAGACATCCCCCTGTCCTTCCGTTCATCTGTCCCTCTGCCCCACTGCTCTGGCAGAGCCATCCCGTCCACATGCAAAGCCCCTGCAAGCTCTGTCCTGGAGATGTGCACAATCGGGGGGTTCCCCACCAGCCTGTACCCCATGCAGGGGTTGCGTTCACGTGATGCTCGGAGGAAAATGCAGACCTGGAGCCGCAGCCCTGGGCTCTGCCCCACGCCCAGCACATCCTTGCTGTGTGTTCCCAGCCGGGAAGCTCTGCCTGAGCGGGACCTACATAGGCTTAGGAAGAGCAAAGCCTCCAGCGCACTCGCTGCTTTCACTCCATGGCCAGTGAGAGGCTCATTTCAGGCAGCTCTTCCCCTTGCTGAGCCCATGTCACTGGGGGGAGTGATGGCCACGCTCCCCGGGACCTTTCCTACCTGGTGCTCGCATTCCAAAGTGTGCCGAGAGGAAAAGCTGGGGTGACCCGGGGCTGTGTCCCCAGGAACTGCAAACTCACAGGCACAGCAGCTCCTCTGCACCCGCACAGCTTTGCCCTTCGATGGCCAGCGGGATGCAGTGGGGTTTGCCCTGCTGGGGCATCGCTACTGGGGAGTCTCCGAGGGTCCCTGGGCAGGGGTCCCCAGCCCTCACCCCATAGGGATGAACACCTTTCCCAGCCCCTGCTGGGTGCTACTGGGTCTCCAGTGCTGTCCCCTTCCCCTTTGGAGGGACCCCTTCTCTGCCACCCTTTCAACTCCCTGAGCCGTTTCCCATTTTGCCTGGTTTTCGCTGCTCTCCCACCCCCTCCCTGGCTTATCGAACCCCACCAGCCTCCCACTGTTCCTCACTGAGCTGCCTGTGCTGGGCTTTGCCTTCGCAGGTATTTTGGTGGTGACAGATTGCAAAGGTACAAAGTGGGGGGCAGCAGCGGGGGGGGCTGCATGGCTCTGCTGCTGCCGCCACAGCTCAGCTGGGGAGCCGGATCCAAGCTGGGGGGCTCGTGGTAGGGAAGAGATGGGGCAGCAGTGTGCAGACCTCCATACTCGGGGGTCACATTCACCTCCCTTTCCTGTGAGCTTTACTGGACACCAGCAATGCTGGGCTTCCCCATGAGGCATTTGGACCCAGCCTCCAGGCTGCAGATGGGGAAACTGAGGCAGAGAGTGACAGTGACTCATCTGAGATCACTGTCGGGCAGGAGCAGAACAGGAGGCAGAAAGCAGCTTTCTCATTCCCCAGAGAAGTGCTTGCCCCACTGGTCACACTGTCCCTTCATCCTGTCTCTCTCCTCCACTCCACAATGGGCTTTGGTTCCAAAAAGCAACAGCCTCAACTCCAACCTCCCCCTGCCACCCCATCCTACCCTGGGGAGATTGCCGCCCCGTCGGGGAAACACTGTGGGGAGCTGAAAGAGACCACCGAGGCTGTCCCAGCCTTCAGCTCACGGATCTCAGCACAGGCTGCAAAACTCAGCCCGAGTCCTGGGGCGACTCACTGGTGCCCAGCCCCACGGTCGCTGGATGGGGGATGCTGAGCCCTGGGGAAGCCTCCAGCCCCTGCAGGGAGGGGGCTGCGTTGTTTTCACATCTCAGCGGTCGGAGACACCCAGGTTGAGTTCGATGCAGAGCGAGACTCTGGGGTGTGAACCTGCAAGGTAACAGCGATAGCGCTGAGAGACGAGCATCCCTAATTATATCTTCTCTTCTCCCGGCTGCCAGGTTTCTGCTAGCACGGAATGCCTCCAGACACGGAACCTCCGTGCAGGGTGGCTGGGTCAGGTATAAGGAGGGGAAAAGCACAGAGACAGGGAAAAAGAAACAAAATTATTTGAAAATTAATTCCGAGCTCGCCCAGAGTGGAGGCTTTTTTGGCTCAACTCGCTTTGCCCAGAGTTCTGTTTTCTCACATCCCTGAGCCTGGCAAAAGCCAGGGAGAGGGACCCGTGCTGCCTCTTTGGAGACAGTGAAGCAAATTTTCAGAGCCAGGGTTTTGTGATGTAGGAGATCAAAGACTTGATGTGAAATGGCTGGGGATGGAGAAGGAGGGCGAAGCAGATAGCCCCATTTCAGCTTGACACCTCTCGCTGGCCGGCACCATCTTCGACTGTTCAAATTGTGCCACGCAGGGCCAGAAATGTCCTTGCTGTCTGCCTGTGCTTGGCTGAACAAGAGAAAACTGAGCAGGCGTTGCTGGCAGTGATAACCCAGGCAGCCCCAGGGTATTTGGGAGGTGATCAGGGGTTCAGCAAAGAGGAAAGAGAGAGGAGGGTGAGGGATTATCCAAAGCTCAGCACTGTCCATGGCATCAATGCCTGGGGGCTTGTCTGGGGGCTGCATCGGTCCTGGGATACCATCCCTCAGACCCTGATGCTGAACGTGTCCCCAGACCTGTTATTCTTTAGCAGAAAAAAAAAAAAAAGGATGAGTTTGGTCCTTGTTAACTGCTTTATCCCCGCAAGGTTTCCCGTGTTGGCGGCTCCTCCAACAGAGCAGTTTATTCCCTTCCCCAAACCCTAATTTAGGGCCATTGCCTCTTTCAGATCACCAGAAGCTGGAACGAGAAGCTCGGATCTGCCGCCTCCTGAAGCACCCCAACATCGGTAAGCGTGCTCCGCTCCCCTCTGTGGGCCAGGCGAGGAGCTGGGCAAATCTGCCAGTGCTCCATGCCCAGCTCCACTGCCCGCCTGTCCCCCTGTGCCCCTGCCAGCGCTGGGGTGTCCCCATCAATGACTGAGCCCTGCCCAGGGCAGCACAGGCTGTTTGACCTTTCCTTGCACACCAGCTACTATCCCGGGGATGAAGAAGGAACTTGGCAACATCCCACCCAACACCGTCCTTCCTCATCCTCATGAGAGGCAGCATCCTCAGCCAGGGTCATGGGAAGAAAGGCCCCCACTGAGCACAGGGGGATGAAGTCGGTCCTACCTAACCCACTTGGCTATAGCTCCCCCGGGGAGAAGAAGGGCCCCAGTAGGCTGCAAGGCACTATTTTTACTCCTCTCCCCCCGCTCGGGTGCTGTATTCCTCTGCATGCTCCAAAAAGCGGCTGCAGCTCAGAGCAGCAGCAGCAGCACGGGGCGTGTAGGAGGAGCGATGGCGGGGGGAAGCGAAGACTTTCCCACCGAGCGTCCATCTGAGAGTAGCCTCCTTCGGAAAAGCTGTTTCAGGAAAACTCCTGAGCCCCTGCAAAAGACAAAAATAGGCCAGAAGGAGAAAGAGAGAAGGGAAGGAAAAAAACTGCATTAAAAAAAAAAAAAAATCCCAAACCCCAGCCTTGAGAGTGATGCTGGTGTGGGCTGTGGGTCCCTGGGGGTGGTCTGGCAGTGCCTCAGGCCATTGGTCTGGGGATGAACCCCCTCTCCCCTCTGTGGCACCCTGGGATGTGTCAACCCTGGTGGGATCCTGCAGCTTTTGGGAAAGCATTTGGGGGTAGGACAGGAGCTCTGTAGCGCTCGCATCCCACAGCCAGGTTTCCCCTTCGGCTGAGGTCCTCCCTGCCCTCCTCACTGCTCCCAGTGTCCTGGATCCGTCCCTCCCCAGGAACTGCTGCAAGCAGATCCAGGGTGCCAGACCCAGGGCCGCCGGGACCAGACATGTAAATAATTTAGTTTGGAAAAAGCCTGTCGGCTTCCATCTGCCTCAGGCACACGGCAGCGTGGCAGGTCTCCCCTGCATTGCTGGGGCACCGGACCCCACAGCATCAGTCTGTCATCCTTTCCCCGCTTCTGCCCCACACAGGAGCTGCCTCCCTGGGTCAGAGCAGCAGCCAGGGCCTTTCCTCTGCACTAAAATACACGTGGGGATTCCTGACACCTGAAGGAAATATGCTGTAAAGTGCACGAATTGCAAGAAATGCTAAAAACTCAGGAATCCACCCCAGAAGGACTTGCAGAACGGTAGCTGGGCCATGCAGACAGAGCCCCCCGGGCTCCCAGCCTGGCCCCAGCTTTTCCTTACCACTGTTTCCCTCCCCTTGCTCTTCATCACCTGCCTGTGGGGCTGGCGGGGTCTCCGGGGACAGAAACACCTTGTCCTGTGGTTCAGCCCCCCTGCACCTTTTCCCCATCCCTGCACCACAGCACACTGTTTGGCTGGGACCTGCAGAGATGGCAGGCTCGGAGCAACCCTGCTGCGCAGGGCTGGAAGGGGTTAACAGCATGAGATCCTAACGAGCCCAATTTGCTATTTATACCCAGAAGGCTCTTTTCTACCCCCTCCTCCCCCCTCCCGCCCCGACTCCGCACCCTCACCCCCCACTGCTCCTGCTGCCTGGAAACTTGGGCTCGCAGCTCCCCTTGCGTGCAGCACAAGGCAGCTAATTACCCAGCCAGGAGCTGGAAGAGCTGTGCTGCTGCAGACCAGCCCTAACGAGAGGAAGAGGAGCCACCGCTGGCATGGGCAAGACAAGACAAGGCACAAAATCCCCCTCCATCTCTCCCTGGTGCCGAGGGGGTTTTCTGGCTCCTCACTTTTTCTGTGCAGCGAGGTGGGGTCCCTCTGTCTCCCCGGGGGAATGATGTGCTGCAGCGAGGAGCTTGGAGAAACCAACCTGTGCTTTGCACAAAAAAAAACTTGTCGAGGGCAGGTCTGGGTCCCGAGGACCCCACAGCACATCCAGGGCACCGGGTGGTGGATTAGGGAGAGTTGCCATTTCCCAAAGCTGCATGTCCTTGCAGGGAAGTCTTGCTTTATCGAGGAAACTTTGGCTACACTTAGCCCTGGAGTTTTAACTCCAGGTACCCTCAGTCCCGAAGCTGTGTCCTGCTCCTGCCTTGGCTCTGGGCGCTGAGCTGAAGTGGTTTGGCTGTCGCAGCTCTTTCTGACTATGGTCAGCAACAGATACTTGCAGGACCAGGCTATATTTAGAGTATCTGCTCCTTCTTATACCTTCTCAGCTCCTGGCAGCCACGGGCAATGGGACTTCCCCCAAGCAGGGGATGTATCTGGACCATCTGCCTATAGTTACGCTAGCCCTGTCCACACCAAACTCACCTAATCCCCCTTTGAGCACTTGGGCTCCTGCAGGATTCCAGGCACAATACCCCAAGTCCCTCTTGGGTGAGATAAAACAGGAGGTAATGTGTTTCTTCCAGCAGATGAAGGCAGAAAAGCTGGGATAATGTGTCAGAGAAAAACAGGGACCAGATAGCTGTGTTGGAGTGCAGGGGATGCCTATGGTGACCAGCAGTTGGGAAAGATAACCTGGGAATAAGATGAGAAAATGATGTCAATAGAAAAGACCACGGGAGAGACCAAGAGGAAAGATGCTGTCCGCCTCCCTAACCCTCCTCTGCCACTTGGCCTGGCCAGGGTGACGTGATGCTGCTGGCAGCATGTCCTCAGCAGCGGCTGGATCTGCCCACCAAGCTTGGAGGGAGGGGTAGGACCAATTAAGTGGTATTTGCTGGCCTGGGAGATAAAAGCAACGCAGCACAGAATCTGCACTCAACACTGAGGCTTATTATCTCCCCCGGCTCAGACTCAAGTCTGGAGAATGTTTCTATACAGGGTTCATCTGATTTAGCTGCGGTAAAATGGACTAGGAACAAAAATTCCCACTACATCATTCACTTGAATGTCTTCTTTTCTTCTCTGGTTTCCAAAGATCTCAAAGATGTTGAAAGTTGTATTAGGCTGAAACCAGGTGAGCAGATACGAAAGGTTAAATATGTACAGCCTCAAGGAAATCAGAGCAGAATGTGATGCGTGGGCCAGGGGATGCTGGACCAGTCTTTACTTATATATCCTACCTGCTTCTGTGCCTGTCACCTGGCTGCACATCTGCCTGCTAAGCCATGAGCAGGGATCTATGCCTGAATAACCAGAGCCCAGCTGCAGGGTGGCAGGTTCGCACCCGGCTGTACCTGGCGAGACAAGCCTGAGGGGAGAGGGTGCCCCTGGCGTGATACGTGGGGTGAGATACCAGCCCTGCGGGAGGAGACAGGGAAAGCGGTTCCTCCGAAGGAAACTCATCCCGCGGTGATTCCTGGATATCCCCAACCTGAGACCTCACAAGGAGAAAATGAAGGTCATGAGCAGAAAATAAAAACGTCCCATGGGTGCCAGGGCTGGCAGCTCAGCGTCCTGGCTGAGCAATCCCTGTGCCTGGGCACCTCTCCCGATGGGGCGAGGGCTGGGCTGGGGGCACCCGCAGCCTGTCTGGCACCCAAGATAGCCCAGCAGCTGCCCGGGACCTCGGCCAGGCACCAGCCCTGGGCAGTCCCTGATTTGGACATGACCTTTGAGCCTTGCACTGCTGTCCAAGCCTGGGGCCACAGCTGGGGTCCCCTGTCGAGTGGGGTCCCCCCCCGTCAGCCAACAGCCATAGCAAGAGGAGGGGGGAGGAGGAATAGCCCCACTCTGCCCTTCCCCAGCTCCTGCCTGTGCCCAAAGGGGAGCAGAGGCGTTCCCGGGGAGTGGGGTGGGATCCTGGTGTACCCTGTAACCCTTTTGTCTCTGCTGCAGTGAGGCTCCACGACAGCATCTCCGAAGAGGGCCACCACTACCTGATATTTGACCTGTGAGTAATGGTTAAATGTATCTCTGAGCCCACCACCAGCTGCACGCTTCCAGCCAGGGCAACGCACCCTGCACCCTTGCAGCCCCCCCTGAGCTTTCTCCCACCCTCCACCTCTCGCAAGCCTTTCTTGGGCAGGGTTTAAACCAAGCTTGTGTCCCCAAGCCAGGCAGAGGGCAGGCCCCTGCCCTGTACCCCCAACACTCCCCCCATGCATGGTGCAGCAGCATTCCAAGGGGGTTTGCCAGGACTGAGCATGCTGTAAATCAATCCAGCTCCCTTGCGTGCCACGCTGAGATGACCGAGTGTGACTGTCCCCATTTTCTTGCAGGGTCACCGGCGGGGAGCTGTTTGAGGACATTGTGGCCAGGGAATACTACAGCGAAGCAGATGCCAGGTGAGCAGGGACATGCACTGGGCCACAGAGGGGACAGCAGTTGTCCCCTTCTCCCAAGAGCTGCTCCCTCCCAGGGTCCTGCATGTCTGGCTTTCTGCAGCATAAGCTCCTTCCATGCTGGGAGGTGTCTTACAACCACTCCAGAGTACATACTCATAAACCAGATGTGTAGTGCCAAAAAAAAAAAAAAAAAAAGCTCTCTTTAACTCATTCAGCTCCTGTGCCAAGAAGTGTGTGTGTTACGGCAGGGCCAGTCCTCCCCTGCAATCCCGCAGCTGCCGGCCACCGCTCGCAGCATCCTCTTTCCCCGGGCTGGTGGCACAGCTGGCTCCTGACCTCCCTGCAAAGGAGAGGGGACAGTGGGGGTCCCTGGGTGGGGGACAGCAGGTGTCCCTGGGGGGAAGCCTAGGCCGGAGCATGATAGCACAGACGCCCAGCAGTTCTCACCTTTTCCCCTTGCAGCTGCATTTCAGTAATTTTCAAGTGTTTCTGTGGTATTTACCACTTGAAAGCACTAAGGAGGAGCAGTCAGGATGGGCTGGGTGGGAGGATATGCTGGAGCTCTGCTCCCTCCCAGGCTCCTGCTGGCACTTTCCGGGTCCCCTGCAGCAGAGGCAGGGGGCTGGGTACCATTTCAGCCACCCCTTTGGTCCTTACAGCTCATATTGTTGAGGGGCAAAGATCTAGTCTGCTCCAGTCTCCAGATATCACTGTGCCTCTTGGCTTTGCCCTTCTGAGTGAGGCATAGCCCACACAAATATCCAAGGGGATGGTAAGCTCCACACTACCTCTGTCTGCATGGAAATATCCCTTATTTCTAGGCAGAAGGCAGTCTCATTTAATGGGCTGCCTGCACTGAATCCACTTACAACCCATCCACTTATTAGTGTCATACAAATAAAATAAAATACATGTAAATAAAGACCTTCTGCCTTGCACACAGCTGTTTTGGAGCAGAAGTGATCATCGCCTCAGTCTTTTTCCTTCCTCTCTCACGCATGCAGCAGAGCTGGGGTTTAATGAACTAGATATAAAGCGAACAGACACAGCAAGAGGCATCTGTGTTAGAGGAGCTGGGGACATGGGGCTGAAGTGAAGGTTGGCTCTATGTCTGAGGAGCACATCTGCTCTGCCTGGGTTTGCAGACCACATCTGGGCTGGCATTGCATCTCCACCACCACTCCCCAGCTCCCCGGTGTTGCTTCTGTGGGGACCCCATGGGCTCCACCATAGCCCCAGTGCTCCTGCTCACTGTGGCTGGGTATCCAACAGCTCTGCTGGGGTCTTGCTGGGCTACAACTGCCCTCCATGTGTGGATGGCTTTTGGTGGAGCAGGATGCTGAGGCGTGTTGCAGGGCTGCTGGTGGGAAGCACAATGGGGATAGGGGCAGGGTGGGTGCAATGCAGCTGAGCAGAAGGAAACTCTGCCTCGCCAGACACTTGTGTGAGCTTTCTCCTCTCTCCTGCAGCCACTGCATCCAGCAGATCCTGGAGGCCGTCCTGCATTGCCACCAGATGGGGGTGGTCCACCGGGATCTGAAGGTAGGAGCTGCAGGGGAAGGGCCTATAGGAAGACATGGGGGCTCCATTTGTGATGCAAAACCCTGTGGAGTGATGCCCAGGGTCCTCCAGGGCAGCTGAAACACAGCAGGGAGGAGTGATGTGTAGGAGCTCCTGGAAAGCCCCAGAGCAAAGATCAGCTCCGGGGTGAAACAACACTAGGGAGGGGGTGTAGGGAGGTTCTTGTAGAATCATAGAATCATTTTGGTTGGAAGAGACCCTCAAGATCATAGAGTCCAACTGGTAACCTAACACTGGCACTAAACCACGTCCCTAAGAACCTCATGTCTGTGTCTTTTAAACCCCTCCAGGGATGGCGACTCCACCACTGCCCTGGGCAGCCTGTTCTGAAGCCTGACAACCCTTTCCGTGAAGAATTTTTTCCCAATATCCAATCTAAACCTCCCTGGTGCAACTTGAGGCCGTTTCCTCTTGTGTTATCCCTTGTTTCTTGGGAGAAGAGACCAACACCTTCCATGCATTGTAGTTCATGATCCTCTAAGGATCCATAGACATCATGACACGCAGCAGGATAAACCAGTCAGGGAGCACATCCAGAGCCCTGACCTTCCTAAGTGCTGTGCTGGGAAGCTCCCCCACAACAGCAGAGCGCAGGGGGAGCTTTTGTCTCTCTCCAACCCCCATCTCCTCTTGCAGCCCGAGAACCTGTTGCTGGCATCCAAGCTGAAGGGTGCTGCCGTCAAGCTGGCTGACTTTGGCCTTGCCATCGAGGTGGAGGGGGACCAGCAAGCATGGTTTGGTGAGTAGGACTGGCCCAAAGTGAGGCATCCTCCAGCCCTACTTGGCGTGTTTGGTCAGGGGTGCTCCAGGAGGGACATATATTCCCAGGACCTGAACCATGGGTTGTGGGAGCACCCGAGCAGCACCAGCCTGGGAGGCACAGAGGAGGAGGATGTTGATGGCTCCAGCTGTGCCCCTGGAAACAGCCTGGTATTGATCCAGGGCACAGGCAAACAGCTCCACAGGAGTGGATGAGTCACCAGGATGGCCTGGTGAGCTGGACAAGCTGGTGGCAGGCGCAAACCCAGGGGAGGAAAGCCTCTTCCGTGTGCTGGAGGTGCATGGCAGAGCACCCCAGCCCTCTGCACCATCCTGGGATTTGGCTGCTCTTGCTGGCCGCTGGCAGAAAGCCGCAGTTTGCTCTGCTCTTGAGGGTCGCAGAGGTTTCTGGGGGGAGGGTGCCCATCCCACTGGGTCACTGTGTGCCAGGACCAGGGCTCTCGGCTCTTGCGGTGCCTGGCCAGCACCAGGCGATGCTGGTGAGCTGTGCTGGATGGGGGCTGCCTGCTGGCACTGTGTGACGGGCTGTCTGTCCCAGGTTTCGCTGGCACCCCAGGATACCTCTCCCCCGAGGTGCTCCGGAAGGATCCCTATGGCAAAGCTGTGGACCTGTGGGCTTGCGGTAAGTCTGAGCGGGGCTAAAATGCCGGGTACAGCTTGGGCTGGTCCACGTGGGATGTGGTGGGCTGTTCATCCAGCGTGTTCTGAATCGCAGTCGCTCGACATGTCTGGGAGAGGTCAGGGAGGAGGGTTTACCTGAGAGGGAGGTGGCACAGTACCCTGTGCTGTCCACAGAGAAGCACTCTCTTTCCCAGTCCAGTGGCACCCTTCTTTGAAGGATCAGCCTCCTTGCTATGCACCCAAACCCCCCAGAGAGGGGAGATGCTGGCCCTTGTCCCCTGTGGTGCCCTTGGATTCAGGTGATGGCTCCACATAGCTGCAGCCATAGGGGAGCCTTCTTCCACCTGTGATGGAGAGGAGGCATCATCCAGCCCTGCTGGGACACCCAGCGTGAGGCTGTGCATGTTGGCGGCCAGACCCACGTGTCTGGATCGGCCACATATCTCTCCAGCTGCTGAGCATGTCAGCCTGGAGCTGGACCCACCAGCGAGTCTTCTGCTTTTTAAGCAGGGAGCAAATTCTCCATTTCCCCTAATTTCTCAATTTCTCTGCTTGAGTTGGGCCAGTCCCCAGGTTCGTTCTGCTCATACCTCCAGCAATGAACTTTCTTGCCAATCCCATGTCTTCTCTCCCGAGCAGGCGTGATCCTCTATATCCTGCTGGTTGGGTACCCACCCTTTTGGGATGAAGACCAGCACCGACTCTACCAGCAGATCAAGGCTGGGGCTTATGATGTGAGTGGGTTTGTCTTGTTTCCCCCTTTCACAGTCTCCCCCTCTCCTACCATCCCTGTCTTGTAGGCTGCTGCTCCAGAAGTGTAACCAGGACAAATTCAGGCAGACGGGAGCAAGTTTCTTTCCTATGCTCTGGTCACAGGGGGCTGGCCAAGCTGTCATGCCCAGGTGCACACAATGGCACATTTCAGGTCTACTTTGCAGGACAGATAGGTCTTGGCCTGGACCTTCCACCTTTCTTCCTCCATGCTTGCTTTCCAGTTTTCTATCTGGAAACTCTTTCAAGTTGCTACTGTCTCTCCAACCTGTCCCATGGACAGGAGCAAAGGGTTTCAGGAGAAGCAGCCCAAGTGCAAAGAGACTTCTGCTCCTTCCCTCACTTCCTGCCATCTCTCACCCTGGTCTCTTTGCTTTTGCAGTTCCCCTCCCCTGAGTGGGACACGGTCACTCCTGAAGCAAAAGATCTCATCAACAAGATGTTGACCATAAACCCGTCCAAGCGCATCACAGCAGCGGAGGCTCTGAAGCATCCCTGGATATCAGTGAGTTTGGTGGCACTCACTTGTTGGGGTTGAAGGTCTAGAGATGTGGGGATTCATGGGAGGGGAACATCTCACTGGGGAGCAGGTGTTATCAGACATGCCGTGTGGCTCTTTTCTCCAGCCCGGGAAGATGGTTCCTGACATGCTTCCTTCCAGTGCTCTCAGAGCAGCCTTTTCCCCAAGGCTTTACAGCAGAGAGAAGCCCGGAGTGTGAATGCAAACAGCATGTCCTGGGGGAGCTGGTGGTGGGAGGGACACACATTCCCAGCTCTGGTCAGGACAGGCTGGTTTCTTGCTGTCACACTGCACGGGGGGGACCTTTCCTTGGGGTAGGTGGGAGCTGGCTTGTGTTTATCCATCCATACACCCCAGCAGCAATCCCCCCCCACCCCTTGCTGCACCCCACTGCTCCAACTGCCAATTTTCACTCTGAATCAGCTCCTAAAGGCAGGAGGAGTCCACAGGCTTAACCCTGGGACCCCACACCATCTGCAAACCCTGAGCACATGCTAAATGTGGCCAGTCAGTTGAGGGGTTAACTCAAGGAGCAGCCAGTTCTCCCTGCAACCCCACCACCATCAGAGCAGATCCTGCTGACTCCAGAGCTGTGATCTCTTGCTGCCTATTAAAATTTTGTCTGCTGCTGCTGCTGCAGGCAGCTCTGGCCCATGTCCTGGCTGCGGGAGATGGCACATGGGGGTGTGTGTGTGAGAGGGGGGGCTGGGGGAGCCCCTTCCCCCTCGGCGCCAGCTCTGAGCTGGGTCTCTCTCCTCCCAGCACCGTGCCACCGTGGCATCATGCATGCACAGACAGGAGACGGTGGACTGTCTGAAGAAGTTCAATGCCCGGAGGAAGCTGAAGGTAACTCTCATACTCTTCAAGCTGGCTGCAAGATGCATGATCGGGTCACCGAGGGGTTTGTTCCCTGAGTGGGAAAGGACAGGGTGGTATCTCTGGGTCAGTATGGGGGTGATGGGCAGTTGGGGACCCCTGTTGTGAAGGAGTGAGAAGAGACTGAGCAGGATGGTGGCTGCATCTGGCTGGGGTTCCCAAGTGCTTCGAGGAATGCCGTGAAGGGAAGCACTGAGTCACACAGCTGCTGGGCACTGGAGTGAGGACTTCCCCACTGCAGTCAGTGTCAAGAAAGCTCCTCTTTGGAGCAGGACATGGATCTGAGAGGCAGAGAGAGACCCCTTTGCCTGATGACCAAACCACTTTGCAGCCAAAGAACAAAGTGACCCATAGACGGGCAAAATGCTCTGGCTCACCCACACCAGCAGCCTGGGAGCGGGCTCTGGGAATTGCAATGTCTCCTCCAGAGCTGGTGGCACAGAATGGGGCAGCTCTGATCTGTACCACCATCAGAGCCATCAGCGCTCCAGGCCTGAACGCAATGTGCCACAGAGCGGTACAGCTGCAGGCTACTAATAACATTATCAAGAAAAGAAACTGGCTATAAACTATTATTACTTTTCAGCTAGACAAGTAATCAAATTAGTTCAGGCATACACTTCAAAATACTAATCCATTACTGTAGGCAATTAGTCCAAACTAATCTCATTATACGCGGAGCAACTAGTTAGTAGAGTCAGCTGGAAAAGGGGAAGCATTTTTATGAACATTATTTTGCGCTGGCGATCTTTGTGTGGCTCCCATGAAAAATCTCTGCCCTGCTGCTCTTAGCTGGAACAGCTTTAATTGCAATTAAATCCGGTTCCGCTCCCGGTGGCTCCCCTCGCCGCCAGCTGCCAGGCCCGGTCAGCGGAGTCGTGCTACATCTAGGGCAGCGCCCAACAAGACCAAAATGCATCCTGGGCGTATTTAATATCCCTTTAATCTTGGAGGGAAGGCAATTTCAGAGAATGCAACCCAATGCCCTGGCTTTGGGGATACGGGGTCGGGTACCAAGGTCTGCTTTTGATGTCAGGAGGAGAATATCACCCCGTGGGCCAGTTTCCTTCCAGCAAGGTGGCCGGGGGACAGGTGATAAGCAGAGCTTTCCTCTCCAAGGGCTGGGGGAAGAGGTGGGGGTGCGGGGGGGCCAGGGCCCAGCATGCCCTTTCCTTCTGCCTTCTGTGTCTTTCAGGGAGCCATCCTCACCACCATGCTAGCCACCAGGAACTTCTCCGGTAGGTGCTGTCTCTGGGACTTTGCCTTCTTGTCTTGCAGGGTGCCCAGGACAAACCCGTAGGGTCCCTGGAGAGTCAGCTTCACCCCCAGGTCTCATGGGGGTTCTGATTTTGCAGTCTGGTGCCTCTGGGGCTGTGTGGTGTTGGGTGGTGGTCTGGGACAGGTCACCTGGCTGCTGGCTTAGGATGCAAGAGAAAAGGTGTCTGGCTGAGGTGCAGTGGTTCTCAGAGGTTTAGGTTTTTGGGGTTTGTATGCGCCCACCCGTCTGGATCATGCCAGGGTGGGGATGTGGGTGCTGGGGGTGGCCGGGGCTCAAGGAGGCCAGTTCTGTTGACTCCTGGAGACATTTGTGGCTCTGGGAGAGCATCCTCTGCACCAGGAAAGTGTCAGAAAGGTCACTGGGTGCCACTGCAGGCAGATGGCAATGGGGTCCCTTGGGTCCCTCCCGCCTTGCCCTCCCCACAGCTGGGATTTCACAGGCAGGGATCAGTGGGTTCTGGTGGTTCCCAGGCACAGCACCAAAGAGGAGCCGGGTGACTGCAGGGCTCATCTGCTCGCTGTCATCTCCAGCCCTCCCCAGTGCTCGGGGTGGCCTTGGCAGAGGTGAGAAAAACCAGCCAAGCCCAGCGCGCCGGCTGAGGGGGCTGGTGGAATCTGTTTGGTGTTAGATGGCTGTTCCGGGGTGCTTTGCTATGGTGCCCCAGGAGTCAGGTGTAGCAGGTGGGCAGGGGGGAGATGGAGGGATGATGGCCTGGCCAGGTGCTGGGGGAGAGGGCCACGGCCAGGGTTGGTATCTACATTTGTCGTGGGGGGATCGTGCTGACATATTTAGCACTTGTGGGCAGTGGGGGGGGCTGGAGGAGTCCAGCAGCTGGAGGGATCTGGTGACAGGCCCTGCGCCGGCTGACACAGCGGACATGAAGCATGAAAGAGCAGGAAATTCAAAAGCATCTATCGTAGTGCTGCTCGTCCCACGCACAGCCCAGGGGCTCGCTGGTTCCTCTGCCCAGGAGCACTGAGAGGCTGGTGGGCGATGGGATCCCGTGTGGGGCTGAGCCCCACAGATCCCGCCCTGCTCCAGGGGGGCAGAGGGAGCAGGGTGTCTGCACAGCCTGGGGGGCTGTGGCAGTGCCAGCAGCGGTAGGTGGGCACCGGGGAAGGCATCTGCTTTTCATCATTGTCAAAATGTGGGCTGCAGCTGTTGGGCTGGCGGGCCGGCAGCACATGATCCCCCGGCAGCATGGGGCTAAAATTAGAGGGCGGCAGGCGGGCAGCCCATTCCACCGCACCGTGCTCGGTCACCGGCACCCCCCGGCCGGAGCCTGCCTGCCGCCGGACAGCCCTGCCAGCCCTCTCCGAGCCACTCCGAGGACTCAGCGTGACGTTAGGAGACCGGTCATGCCTCTGGCCGGGAGCTGCTGGGGCAGGACGGGACGGTGTCGGCGAGGTCACCCCTGAGCTCCCGGGGATCGCTGGAGAGAGGACGAAACCCACTGTCTGGTCCTGCGGGGTCCTGCCGCTCTCTCGCCCGGCACCATGCTGCTGATCCTCGGCCTCCTGGTCTTTGTGCCCTGCCTGGCTCTCCTAACCTCCTTCCTCCTCTCTCCAGGAGGCAAGAGTGGTGGCAACAAGAAGAATGACGGCGTGAAGGTAAGCCCCCTCCCCACCGCCCTCTCCCACCTGCCCTGCCGCTGCTGGGGAGGTGATGGGGGTCTCCATGCTGTGCCAGAGTCTCCGTACTGTGCCAGCAGTCCCCGTGACACCCTGCGCTTTAAAGGGCAGCTGTTGGCCCAGCTGCCCCGGTGTGTCCCTGTGCCACCAGCTCGGCTCCTGCCAGGACAGGAGGCTTTTCAGTGCGGCGAGCGAGGGCAGCAGGCTGGTGCTGGAGGGGTCCGCGGGGGGAATTCACTGCTGTTTCATTGCCTGCAAAATGTTCTCACCCCTTGCTGCCCCCAGGGAAGTGGAGCAGCTGGGCCAGGAGAGGGGACAGGGGGCAAAGAGAGGCCACTTTGCAGCCTGGAGCCACTGCATCAGCCTGGCAGCAGCCGTCTGGTGAGATGGGTGACCACATCTCCCGCTCGCCCCGGCACACGTCCCGCTGCCACGGGGGCTGTGGCTGGTGGGGCTGGGCTTGCCCCCCAGCTCCTGTCCCATCCTGCCCCCAAGGGCTGGCGTGCTCCTGGGTGACACACGGTGCCTTTAACCCTCTCAGCTTCACTGCCAGCCTCCTGTACCCAGTGCGGACAGAGCAAATGAAGTTGGTGATGTTTGACAGAGCAAATGGCTTGGTGATGCTCAAAAACAAGCTGGTGCTTGGTAGACCTTGTTTCTCAGGCTGCAGAGTGCTCAGGTGGGGCCACAGGTCTTCTCTAGGACAAGGTGGCTCCTGGAGACAGCAAAATCCTGCTGCTGAGCAGCTTCTTCTGATGATATGGAGATGTGGTGGTTAGTGAGCTCTGTCAAACTCCTCCTGAAGGAAGGAATGGCCCATGTGAGGGTCTTTCTCTCCTTCCCTGTTCCCTTCATGAGTACAAGTGATCACCCAGCAGGGCAGAGCTGACGTGGTCACATCCCCCATTGCAGGGCAAGGTGCAAGGTGTCAGGCAGAACTTTGGGACCCCAACTGCAGCATGGCTGCTCTTCTTCCTCCAGTCCCTTCGTAGGAACCCAGCTGTTGGGCTGTAAAGGGCACAGGGTTTTGGAAGAGCAAAGCCCTCAGCTGGCTTTTCAGTCCAAATAGTCAGTGGAGCCAGAGGTTTGGGGAGGGCTTGTCTTTTTCCCACTCCTTCCAGACCCAGAGACTGGGACAGGCCAAGGCTGCAAGGTTTGAGACCATGCACAACCTTCCAAACCTGGGCTCAGCTCTACAACAGACCATTCTGGCCATGCAGCATTATTCTGCAACATGAAGCTGATTGCCTGCATTGCTATGAGAGGACTTTGCTTTGGGCCATGATGTCAGGATATCATGTGGCTTCCAGGACAGGATCACTAGTTTTGGACAACAGTGCTGGCACAGAGGGGACAGGTCCCACGGGAGTCACAGCAACCCATCTGCCAGCCTCTGCCGGCCTGTCCTCTGCTGCTCTGAGGTCCCGGCTGCTTCTGGAAGTCACCTGAGAAGTGACACCACAGGTAGAGCTGACTTTGTGTGGGCTGCTGGAGCACAGGTGAGAGCAATCAGGAGATGCATTTTTAAGCTGTAAAAGGAGAGACTGGAGGATGGAGAAGCTTTGTCAGGCACGGTCCTGAATCTAAGTTTCCAGCAGAAAGGGACAGCCTTGAATTTCATCTCTATCATCACAGGGTTGGTGTGGTGACAGAGGACCGTTTACCAGCCAAACTAGCTAACAATGGTCCTTCTAGGTCTTCAAATTAGCTTTGAGGGCAGAGGTTATCCTGGAAAGAGGGGCACTTGCTGTTGCAGCAAAATACCCAGTTCAGGTAAACAGCCTTCTGGCACACCACTGAAACCCAGCAAGGAGGGCCTGGTTTCAGAGCGGGATCAGAGAGGCTGGTGTGTATCCCCAGTCCTTAGCCCCTCACCGATGAGCAGGGAGCAGCGAGTGAGCCTTCATCCCGAGTGCAGTCTACCAGCCAACACTCAGCTCAAGAGGGTGTATGAACTCTGGAGAGCGAGTTTGCTTTTTTATTGCCCCCTTTCCAACAAATGGAGGTGAGACAGCCTGGCTAGATGGCCAGAAAGGTAGAGGAAGAGAAGACGAAGTAGAGGCAGGCTCATTCCCAGCAAGTTGCTTGTGTTGGGCACCTTCAGCGTTACCATTCCCACCTCTCATTCCCCTGCTCAGCCTGGGAGCACTTGCAGCGTAACCGGCTCACGGGGGCACAGAGACACTGGGTGCTCCAGGAGAAGCTTTCATGGCCCACCATGGGCAGCTGGCAGATGCCAGGGCATCCCTGAGTGGTTCTCATTTATTTCTATCCTGCTGTAAAAGTGAGGCAGGAACCTGGAAACCTGCCGTGGGTGGGAAGGTGAGAAGGGAACGGTCCTGTCTGCTCAGAGCAGGGCTGTAAGTCAAGCCATGTGGTGTGGTTCATTGTTGGAAGAGTTGGGTCCCCATTTAGAGAAACCTGCTCGACTGACCATCCCCATGAGAGCAGGCAGGTCCCAGGCAGCCACCCCTGCTGTTCTTGCCCAAAGCTCCGTAGTTGGGCAGCAGGTAGCTGGTGCTGCCTTCGCAGCCCTTCAGCACTGGGATGGTGCTAGCCTAGGCTCAAAGGGCTCAAAACTCACCCTCCCAAGGAGATTTCTCACTAAAAGCACTTATGGGACTGAAAATCCCCTTCGATCCCTGCTCTGGGGTCTGTGTGAAGTCCTCTGGTCCCAGCAGCTATGATACCTTCACTGCCCTGTGTAGTGTCACATCTTGTCCCATTGTAAACTAATGAAATCACTGCCCCATGTCACATCCTGTCCCGTCCTAAATTAATGAGCTCACTGCCCCATGTTGCATCCTGTTACTGTATGTCCAGACTCGACGCGGTCACTGCTTTGTGTTGCATTCTGTTGCGTCTGAAATTTCTGCAGTTTACTGCCCCGTCTCATGTCCTTGGGTAGCAGAGGCTGTCAGCCCTCCCTGCAGACAGCCCAACTCCAGCAGCTCCGTTTCTCATGAGGTTCCTTCCAAAATACCGCAGCTCACTTTGCCCATCAGGACATCTGTTGTTTTGGTGAAGGAGGGGTGAGAATTAAGGTAGGACCTAGCGAGGAAGGGGAGAGCTGCACCTGCAGAGAGGGAAACTTGGTGATGACGCTGGTGGGAGCCAGTTAGGCTGTGAAAGGAGCAATGAGAGGGGATGGATATCAGCAGTTTTTACACTGCAGCCCACCCATGTACTCTAATGGGTCGCTTCGTGGATTTGTCCAAGAGATTTGCACTGTGTGTGCTGCTTTTCCCTCTGCAGAGCTGGTGCCTCGTGAAATATGCTGGTAAAAGACACTGTCATTTGGCACTGCAGCTTCCGATTCCTGCGCACTGGTGTTTCCTGTCCCCTGCTGTGATTTATCCCCTGCGAGCTGGAGGTGGAGAAAGAGCATGAGGCTAGTGTGCACATCCCCCTGTCTCCTGGCTAGATTAAAGATGGAGACAGGGAGCAGAGCACAGGAGAGTCCAGAAGTAGTAGTAGATTGTAAGCACAAATGTGGCTATGGAGTCATGCAACCCAAAAGCCTTAAAGCCTGGTGGTAGTGGTCAAGGCTGGAGATAAATATGTGCGTGTGTAAGGTTTTGTCTTTGGAGGGGACTTGTCCTGATTTAAGGCACTCGAGCTCAGGACAGCTTCTCACACTGTGTGTCTGCCTTGCAGGGTTCAGTAGCAATAGCCATGCTGGCTTTAAACCAGCCAGCTTAGTACTGGTCTTGCTCCAAAGCTAACTGAGCATCTCCACACTAGTCAGCAGCATGGGCAGATGCTCCCAGAACAGCTCCAGAGTCTGCAAATGTCAGTAGGGCATTCACACCGGGTGCAGGGCTGTACAGGTGGTGGAGCTGCCTTAGCTTTTCAGCATCCCGCTGCTGTTCCTGTGAGCTTGCTGGCCTGGTCGCACAGCCACCAGAGTGGTCGGCGACTCCCTTTTGGACTAGGCAGGTCCTTGGGATGAGCAACACCAGAGATTATGGCAGGTCAGGAGAGAAAGGAGCCAGCAAGAACACGGGGGGGGGAGCTGGCAAGGCACCACCAGCATGGCAGCTAGCGGAACGTCCCCACAGGAGCACCAGGTTGCCCCCTCACGCCTTTCATTTGCCCCTCCACAAGGACCACAAAGGGTGGCTCAGGAGCTGCTGCCTCTCACGTGTCGCTCTCTGCCTTTCTCACTCTGTGCCTCTTCCTGTTCCATCTCTTCTCCTTGTTTTTCCAGAAAAGAAAGTCCAGTTCCAGCGTTCAGTTAATGGTGAGTGTCCTTCGTCTTCCTCAATGCCGATATTGCTGGGCCTCTCCACATGTTCCAGCTTCCCCTGTTTTTGGAAGTTACCTCGGGGTAGGGAAGAAGGGACAGCGGGGTTGGAGGGAACGTCCTCAAAGCCGTATCACCCACAAACCCCATTAACAGGGTTGGTGCAGGCACTTGCTGGCCACCAGCTGATGGGAAGCCAGCCCTGGTTCTTGCTGATGGGTTCTCATGCCGTTTCTCCCAGTTCTCCTGACTCAGGTCTGCAGGCTGCATCGGTCCAAGGAGCCTTGGAGAAACATCTTCCATGCCTCTGCGGGGACTGTATGGTCATGGGACACCTTGCCAACCTACATCGGGGTATTATGGGTAATACAAAAGCAAGGCTCTGCTGGGAAGAGCTAGCAGAGCCATTGCTCTAGCTCCGCTAGCAGAGTCGCCTTGATGGGGCTCCTGGAGAGAGACGGGGGGTCAGTACCCCCCTCCACCCCCAAATCTGTGTAGTTGCTCAGCTGTTTCTTGAAAGAGCTGTTGTCTCAGCCTTCGGTGGTCCATGTGGGTCTTGGAAGCACTCTGTTTTATTGTACATTTCTCTCCCTACCCTGCGGTCAGTGTGGTCTCTCTCACTCCTGCACCAGTCCCCTCTTTCTCATCCCAGCTCCTCCTCGCTGTTTAATTTGTACATCTCTCTCTCTATCGTACAGTCAACATGGTGTCTTCCACCCCTGCACAGCCCCTCTCCCTGCCCCTCCTGCACCACTCCTAGGAACCCACCGAACCCCCCTGGACCTGCCCCCGTCTCTGTCCCCACAGGCATCGGTAGGGAAGGCAGCACCGTTCCTACGAGACCCTCCACAGCCCAGCTCTTGTGCCCTTGGCTACAAGGGGTGGAGGTCAGGGAGGGCTCTGCCAGCGCTGCCCCAGAGCTGTGGTTGAGGACGGGTTGGACCTGCTGGCGTTTTCCTCGGTTTCTGTCCATTGGCACAAGTCAAGCGCTGTGGGGTCGGACTCGGGGGGCTGTCAAACACACGAGCTCCGTCTGGCGCGGGGAGAAGACCCCTCTCACCGCCCCGTCTCTCCTTTCTGTTCTTTGCTCAGGAATCATCAGAGAGCACCAACACCACCATCGAGGACGAAGACACCAAAGGTACTGGCAAGGGCACTTGGGAGGATGGGCGAACTGTTTCAGAGGGGTGCCCTTGGGCCACCCCTAAAAAGATATTTGCTACAGCGAAACCCACCACCATTGTGCTCCCTTGGGGCCCTTCAGAAGTTGCTTTAACTCTTTGGGTGGTTTCACTGCTGAGTCGCTGCCATGAGGAGCTGGGGCACTACTGGTGAGGATGGGGGGCTGCCAAAACCAGGGATGTTCCCTGAAAGCAGGCATAGAAATGGCAGAAATCTGCCGTGATAGCAGCCCAGCCACTTGCTCCTGCAGAATAAATGGCCCTTTGGAAAAAAGCCTCCAGGGGAAATCCCTGCCTCCCTCCCGCCTGCCACAGCCAACTTTCTAAGAATAACCCAGGGAATAATTTATTGGTGCTAATTTGTAAAGTCTCTCAACGAAGCAATCTCAGCACAAAGCAAGATGGACTTTGGCCTGACATGAGAGTTAATGGGACACTTGTCCTCCCGGAGAAGGGCTCCCCGAGATGGGGGGCGGAGGCAGGTGGTGCTGGGAAAGTGACAGGGGTCCCTCTCCTCCTTTCTGAACGACTCTCGGGAACATGCTCCCTTTCCTGTCATTAGCCACGGTACAAAAAAGAATTAAGTCAGGCATGACGCCGATTTGCATTTGAAGCGGAGCCTCGTTAATAAGGCCAGGGTTACCTCTGGCAGCTCCTCCCGCATCCCTGGGAGCAAAACCGGCTCTCGAAGCCTGATCCCTTTCCAGCTGAGCCGGCAGCATCCCAGCTCCCCAGCAGCAGCCGTGCCCTTCGCAGGGTCCCTCCTTGTGTCTCCCGGGATGCATGGCCACATCACCCAGCTGCCCGTCCACCCAGCTGAGACCCTCTCCTCCCATCTCAGAGGGAGGTGAGAGCATCCTTGGTCCAGCCTGCCCTGGCTGGCCCCTGCTCTGAGTTCACAGGGTAGAAAGTCCTGGCTTGGCACAGCTTTGCCTGTGCCACCTTTCTGGACTGGGGGCAGCTCACCACTCCATGATTTAACTCTTTTGCTATTTAGGAAAATACAGGACTTTTCAGTTTTGCCCTGACTTTGGAGGTCTTTCCTCTATGGGGATGAAGAGCCCTTCCCCACATCTCTCTCCCAAGTCCCTCTCCTGCTTTTCCCCTGGACAGTTTCCAGTGGGCCCCAATGTCCCACTGTCTGTTTCTAACGAGAAAAAAATTACCTCACCAATATTGCAGCACCAGCACTTTTGTTTTGTTTTCTCCTGTTATTTTTCTGATTAAACCAACAGTTCGGAAGCAAGAAATCATTAAAGTCACAGAGCAGCTGATCGAAGCAATAAGCAATGGCGACTTTGAGTCCTACACGTGAGTGAGCCCAGCGTGGGTTTTGGCTGGGGTGTGGGCTCAGCCCCCCGAAGTGGGTGCTCTCACTGTGACAACACAACCTGGGAGGTTTTACTGCTGCCCAGGGCTGGGTGACCAGGTTGTCATGGTGGTGGGGCATGTAGACCAAACAAGTGAAGCCCAGAACACCATTTTCCAAACCTGTTGCTTCTCTCACACTCAGCTGGCCACATCTCTCTGGTCTCATTGTCATGGATGAGCCCATTTCCTGGTTTGCAGAAGGATGAATAACTGTAAATGTGATTTGTGGTGGAAGAAGGAACATTGCATCCATGGTATCCATTATATCCAGATTGCTGCAGGCTGCTTGGAAGCGTAACTGCTTTCCACTCGCTGAGCTGATGCTCCTCAGAGAATGTTTCTTCTGTGTCCAAAGCCTATTTAATTAGTGATTTCTGAGCAAGTGCAGGTCTTCATCCCTGCCTCAGAGAATCTTGGCAGGGATATTTTGATACAGAGCAGAGAATATGAGTTTTTCCCTGCTGTTTTGCTTTCTTGCAAAGAAGATGGCAGTGTTTTCGGAGGTTTAATTGGAGATGGTGGCCAATGGAGAATTCACCCTGCCTTGCTGGGCTCCTGGCTGCCGTTGGTGGGCTGGAGGTGAGGTGGGGTGGGCTTCATGCAGAGTGCAGGGATGAGGTCAGACTTCTGCTCAAATTGCTCACTGGTGCAGAGGCTCCTTGGTTTCAGGCTGAGGGGGAGTCATCTTGAGCATGAACTGTTTGAGTTTTGCCAGCTCTCATGCCAGAAGCCGTGAAACAACCTCCCCCTTTTCTCTTCCCTTCCCACCTCCCCAGGAAGATGTGTGACCCTGGAATGACTGCCTTCGAGCCCGAGGCTCTGGGCAACCTCGTGGAAGGCCTGGATTTCCACCGATTCTACTTCGAAAACCGTAAGCAGCCCCCTTGCCTCCCAAGGGACTCTTCCCATCTCCCACGGGCCCAGCTGTGCCTTGACCTCCATCAGCTTGCTGGAGAGAGTAGGGTGAATGTGGCTTTGGGAGCATCTCTGGCTGATCTGGAAGATCTCAGCAGGAGATGAATCAAGCCTGCTAGGTCAGCTGAGGCTGGGCTCTACGCAGAGGAATTGTTTGAGTAGCTGCTTTCTAGGTGGACCCATCCTGAACACACCCATGCAGCATTTATTCAGCCCCTCCAAGCAGAGAGCTTAACCCAAGCATCTCCCCTTCCTGACCTGGGCAAGAGCCACCCAAACTCCTTCCCCTGCCTAAAGCTACCTGTACTTGTCCCCTCTCCAGTGTGGTCCCGGAACAGCAAGCCTGTGCACACGACAATCCTGAACCCCCACATTCACCTGATGGGAGACGAGTCCGCCTGCATCGCCTACATCCGCATCACGCAGTACGTGGATGCGGGAGGGATCCCCCGCACTGCCCAATCCGAGGAGACCCGCATCTGGCACCGCCGGGATGGCAAATGGCAAATCGTCCACTTTCACAGATCCGGTGCACCCTCGGTCCTACCGCAGTAAGCCCTGTGAGGCTCTGGGAATGGGGCAAGGGGGACATAGAGGGGACGGTGTGGGCTCCTTGCATGGTCGAGGCTACAAAGCGTGTGAGATCCTGCCCTGAGGATCTGCAGTGGGGAGGAGATGGCCATGAGATGGCGATGGGGAGAGGGATGCTCTGCCAAAGGGATGGTCAAAGCAAACTCCCTCTCTGCCCGGTTTGTGTTCTGCAGCTGAAGCACGGTCCTGCCTGTGTGGGGCTTGTCACTGACTGACTACCAAGAGGAAACCTCCTCCAACATCTTCACCTACGGGACTTTGGCTGTTGGCTCTGCTGCTTGGTTCCCGCTGGAATAATCCCTTGCTTCTCACCGCACACACACGATGGCCCTGCCAGCACTGCACGAGCATCCCATTGAAACCTCCATCCTGCTGGGGCCATAGCGCTGGGCCCCCTTCCTCTGCATGAACCAAGAAAAGAGAAACCATGAACCTAAACCTGAGTATCTGGCCGACAAGATATCGTGTGCTGGGGTAAAAGCCTCCTTGCTCAGCTGCATGGTGTTGGTGGGACCCCCCACCACCCCGCGCATCTCCTGAACTGGGTTCGGACTTATCATCTGCCTTCATCCCCACTTTTGCTGGGAGCCCCCCGAGGAAGAGGAGGGAAGTGGGGTAGTTTTGAGCCGCTCTGTGCCACAACCTCCCTGTGCACCGGTGGATTTTGCTTTGCTGCTATCGAGGTCCTTGTCTGCTGCCATGGCTCCCGCCTGCTCCTGACCTGAGCTCCCGCTTCCCAGCAGCCTTGGCCGGGGAACTGCAGTTTAAACCCTTTGCAAATTCCATATTCCATGTGCCCCTGGGTGAGGAGGGCAGTGTTTGGATGGGTGAGTAAAGACTATCTGTTTATTTTCCCTTCCCAGGAGTGTAAGTAAGCTCCTTCCCAGGAGAGTGAGTAGGTTTGCACCCTGGCTCTGAGCGGCTGCCGTGCCAAGGGGGATGCTCTCCCTCCTTCCTCCCTTCTCCCCTCGGAGCAAGGACCAGTGGAGCTGGGAGAAGAGAGGAGGCAAAAGGCAACTGCATCCCAGCACCGCATCAGCACAGCCGGGAGCTGGGGCTCTCCCAGACATGCCGTGGCGGTAGCATCGCTCCTTCACCCTCCTCCCCACCCTCCACCCAGTCTGGATCCTTCACCCCAGCACCCAGCCCCGCCGAGCACCCCCCCCTGCCCCTCACATGCAGCACCTGGTGCTCCCCCCGTTCCCCACTCCCAGGCTGGGATGAGGGCGGCTGAGCTGGCCACTGATTTGGGCCACAAACCTCCATCACCCATACGACTCCTTCCAGCGACAACGAGGAATGCAAGCTTTATAAAGTAACAAAACTCTGCAGAATCTGATTGTGCTTCGAAGAAAACAAACAAGCCTTTAGCTGTCTTCTACTTTGAGCGCATGCCTTTTTATAGGGAGAAAAACCCCAACAACCTACCGTGTATTTCGTAACTTGATTTTGAGTATTTGCTGAAATGGATCTTTATGTAATAACTAGAAACATTCAGCTGGGGCAGGGTGGGGGGATTTGCAGGGGTTGCTGTTTTTTGTCGCGTTTACATTTTGGAGAGGGGTTGTGCTGCTGTGATGCTTCTACAGGGCTCCCGTGGCTGCCAGCCCCCACCCGTACTGTGGCGGCTTGTCCCATCCCATCCCGCAGCACCGGGCGGGCGAAGGCACCCGTGTCCTAGAGACACCCTCTCCCGGGACACCCCCTCCCAGGGCACCTTCCCACATCCCACGGGTCTTCCGGCAGGACAAACCCAGGTGGTGGCTCTTGGGGAGCCACCAGGACGTGGCTTTCAGGACAGAAGACATGGCCGGGAAGGGGAATTTTGGTCTCACCTCTTTGCCATCAGGTAGAGGTCCGAGGGTGGGTATTTGTCTGGCAATTCTTCCATTTCTTGTTACCTTTTTTCCGACTGGAACCTCTTTGCTTGTTGATGGGAGGCTCCTGCAGCGCTGCTGCCCTGGGGGACTTTCTAGCTGCACTCTCTTCATCTGCATGGCGTTTAACTTTCTAGATGGTGCGTGTGTTGAAAAACAAAGAAATGAACAAAAAACCGCTTGTTTTGGACATAAAAAAAAAGAAAAAAAAAAAAGGAAATGTTTCCTCCATGTAAATTCTGAGCGTGTATTTTGCCTTTTCTGTGGTTTTGAATGCTTTGCTCTCTGTGGAGGCAGGGACAGCTGCTGTGCAAAACACAGCCGCATCTTTGCAGACTGCAAAAATATTTTCCCACTGGATGAAGAGGAAGAAACCCAAACTATTGGTGCATGAACAGGCCCTGAAATATGTTTTGGTGGGTTCCACTGTGCTGGCGGTGTGATGGTTACTGGTGATATGTATAGGAGATGCCTTTTTGGGGGCAAATCACACAAATGCTCCACGTGTGCAAATATGCGTCCTCATGCCCTTGGTAGACTTGTGCTGTTTGACCGTGGAGCTGCGTTGTCTTGCAAGAGATGGCCCCAAAGCAGGGAAATCCATGCAGGGAGAGGATTAGCTTTTAAGGTAGAGTTTGGGTGTTTTTACAGATCTGTTTTTCTTCCTGTAGTCACGTAGTGCTGAAGTTTTTTTCATTTTTAAAGGAAGGACTCAGCTCTTTCACAGTTCTCTCTCTCCCTCTCCAGAGCTGGCTCTGAAGCCAGCCATGGTGAGTGTCTCATCCATCTCCTGATGCCCAGGCTCTCCAGGTATCAGGAATATTTTTGGGGATTGGTATGAGATGGATGAGGAAGGAGGAGGTCACGGCAGGGCTCTACATGGGGGCTGTAGAGCATGTGCCATTTCAGCCTTGTTTTGGAGCTGCTGGTAGCTGTGGACCTCGGGTGGGCTGTGAGGGTGAAGCTGCTCCAGTAGCTGCTACTGGAGAAAGGACTGGGACACAGGGTGCTGTGGGGTTTGTTGGGGATGACAGATATGCTGCTGGGGTAGACACAATCTCCTTTCACTGAGAGCCCACTTTGGACAGTCACTGCTAGGGAGGAACATCTTGGTTTCCAGAGGGGCTTTGAGGTGTCTTCTTGGAGGTGATTTCTCCTCCTTGAGGTTCCTCTATGGTCATCTCTCTAGGGACGGGTTCGTCTGGAGGTAGTTGGATGTCCTTGCAACACCTAAAATGCTCCTGGTCCTTTCCAACAGCAGCAGAGTCTGGGGTTTCAACTGCTTCTAGTCTTCCAGTCAGGCTGAAGCCTGACCAAGGAAGACCCAACTTCCCAACCTGCCCACGCTGGCAGCATTAAGCACCTGCACTTTAGGGTTCTGTTCTGCCTGATTTCTTTTCCCCACTTTGCCCTGCTTCTCCAGAGCAGATTCCTGTATCCCCAGAACATCTTTGAGCAAGCACTGATATACCACCACCCTTTCTTTCAGTAGTCACAGTGAACAGCTGCTGTCTCGATCTTCCTTCACATTTCCTGATTTCTCCTAAACTTGCAGGAAAACTAAAAAATAATCATCAACTGCCAGTATCCTTCTTTGGGTCACAGAGCTAGGGATGCTGCTGTTATGTCTGTGCTTTTAAGCGGTTGGCACCATCCCTGGCATGTGCTGACATTGCCCCAACATTCCCACCATTGTTCTGGGCAAGACAAGGTGCAGGGTGTGTTCCCGATAAGTAATATGGACAAGGCCACCTTGTTGGGATGGAGTTTACCACCACGGACCTCCTGTCCCTATTGGCCTCAAGGCTGGAGATCAGGCTGCAGCACCTTTCATTTCCTAGTATAGACAGAGTCTGACTCATCTGGTTGCCTGGCCACCCAGGTCAAACCAAAATCAGAAGTCCTCCAAACTGGTCATCTCTTCCACCTCTCACAGACCACAGGGGATATCTGAGTGGAAGCACTTGCTGTGGTGGTCTCAGGCTCCCAGCTCCATGGCTGGGCTTGGGAGTCACCTGTTTTCCCGTCCTGGGTCCAGCTGCAACATCATCATTTCTCAGGTCTTGCTGTTGCACCTGCTCTGGACGAAGAGGACACTCCTGGGCCTCTACTCTTTGCTGGAGGAGCAGATGCTCTGCCCCTTACCCCAGCGAGGCACAGCTGGGAGAGGTGTCTTCCCCCCCCCGCCAAATAATTGCCCCCTCTGCCAGGCACCCAATCCCCGTCTGACCCCAAACCTGCCTCCCCTCCCATTACCCTCCACGAGTTGATGCCCCCATGGAACCCCAGAGGTTGGAGCAGGCAGCAGCAGCCATCTGCTCCCAATTTGAGCTCCTGGTCTGCTCTGCAACCCATGGCAGGATAGCTGCGGAGGTGCCATGTTTGAGAGGGCAACCATATAGCCCCGTGGACCAAGAGGTGTCTGTCAGCAGAAGATCCCATAACCATCTCCTCTGCTCATCCCAGAAGCCAGGGTTACCCTCCTTCCCCACCGCAGGACACATCTCATGGAGTGCATCCCTCCCTTGATGCAACAACCAGTAGAGATCTCACCGTTACCCACTTCCAAAGGTGCAGGTCCCAGCCCATCCGTAGCAGACAGGAAAACCCAGACGTGAACAGGCTGTGGGAACATCAGAGGGGCTGGTGGCCCCTCTGCCATCTGTCCCCCACCAGCTCCCTGCCCCTCAGCTGAATGTCCTTCCCAACTGCAGGTCAACAGGGAGTGGGAGAGAGGGCGGTGGAGGGGGCTGTATTGAGCAGCTCCTTCCTTATTTGGGTTGTTGTCCCTTTTATCTAACTGTTGCACAATTTTAGGGCTTTTGTAATATTTTTTGGACAAGCAGGGAAAGTATGTTAACAGTGGTTTAAGAAAAAAATGATATCTCTCTCTCTTATATATTATATATATAAAAAAAATATATACTTACAGGAAGTCTCTATGGAAATATTTATTTAAGATGATTGCAAAAAAATATATTATAATTAAGAGTATACCAAGCTTTGTCAAGTAACAAAAAAATCAGGCCCCGGGGAGGGGTATCTGCCTGTCCCCTCGTGTCTGTCAGTCCGTACGGTTGCAGCTGAAGCCTTTCTCTTATCTTTTTTGTAAGTGCACTCAAACTGTTGAGCAGTGTGACCGTGTTGGATTCAATGGGAGCTTGATGCGGGGGGAGGGAATGGTTTAGTTTCCTTTTGTGTAGGGTTTTTTTTCTTTTCTTCTTCTTTTTTGTTTTGTTTTGGTTTTGTTTTTGTTTTTTGCAACCTGTGGCTGTTAACAGAATGATCACTGCTCAACTCGGATGCTCTATTTGGGGAGGGCAGTGGGGGGTCCGGGATTGCGTGGGTGCGGGAGGGAGGGCGAGTGTCAGTTTTATTCTTGGTGTTCAAGTGCAATAAATAGCTACGAACTTCTGAGCATGGAAACGGATGATTCTCCGTCACTGCAGTGACTCAGACCGTCTGCCACCGCCTCGTCCCTCCGTCCCCGCGCTCTTGTCCTCGAAAGTATCGCGGCTGGGATGGAGCCTTGGGCAGCAGGTGCTGGTACCCTACTGCCTGGCCCTGGTCAGCAGCATCCCTGGGGCTTCGGGAGAGCCCAGGGCTTCATGTCACCCCCAGAGCTGGCTCAGCCCAGCCCGGCCCTTTCCCTGGGGAGGGCGGTCTGGGTGCTGCAGGTGTCTGGGAGACCCCATGAGCTGCTTGGGGCTGGCTGGGAGGTGGGGGCCGAGCTCTCGCCCACTGGGCAACAAGAGGATGTTTTGGGGAGCAGGTGCTGCAGGGTGCGGAGTACAGACCCCCCCAGCCGAGCTCGGGACAGGTTTGGGGGTGTCCCAGGAGGAGCTGCCGGGCGTTGCCCGTGCAGACAGGGGGTACCCGGGGGGGCTGGGGACGGGCTGCGACAGTCCCTGTCCTGCCCAGCACATCCGGACCCCGCCGCGGTGCCGCTGCTCGCCGGGGTGCCCCCCCATCCCCGACCTGCCATGTGCCGCAGCCCCAGCAGGTGTCAGCACCAGACCGCTCCTGCCACTGCTGTCACCCCGTCCCCAGCCCGCAACAGAGACCCGGGCACTCCCCCCGGACTGCCCCTGTGCGCCCGCCACCCCACCCGGGGCTGCCGGAGGGTCTCGCCAAAACCTTGGGAGAACGTCCAGGGCTCCCCAGGACAGCAGCGGGACATGCTGGGAGGGCAAAGTGACAGGAGTGGGAGGGGTTGCCATCCTTTGGGGACATGGGAGGGACGGCATCAGACCCCAGGCCACCTCGCGGTGTGGGATGCGGATGCACTGCTGGCCCCGTGAGCAGGATATGCTGCCAGGAGCCAGTCCCACACCTCCTTGTGCACAGCCACACATGGCCCAGGGGACATGTTCTCTGGCTGTGCCACTGCCCTGGCACTTTTTGCCCTGGGTTTCCACTCGCTGCTGTCAGCTTTGCTCCCCAACACATCCCCCAGTGCAGCCTCTGCTCCGTCCTTCCCATCGCTCCGTACTCAACACCGACTGATGGCAGCCGCCAAGGGAGAGGATCCCACGATTACCAGGAGGACTGGGGGAATGTGGCAGGACCACACACATGTAGTAAACAAGGTCAGTCGTACAGAGGCCAGAGCAGCTTTCTCAGTCCAAGGCACCTCCATCTCCATGCCGTGGGAGGTTATCAGGCTCTCCTGGTCCATCTGGCACATTGTGGCTGGCAGCAACACTGAGAAATGCCTGAGCCCACCGCCCACTCCATCACACCATGCAAACCCCGGTGTGTGCCCCCCAGGGCCGGCCCAGCCCGGGCTCCCCGGCCAGCACCCACAGCAATGGCTGGGCAACACCATGACCTCCTGAGCCCTCCTGCTCGGTAAATAGTGTCAAGGTTAGAGCGAGGGATTCATTGGGGCCATAAACGTTTATGGCAGGCCCTCTCCACTCCCCAGCCACCATGGCCTGAACTTTCCATCAGCAACACTTTTATGGCTGGCCTCTAATGATTAACCCAGGGGGCTGCGACTAAAGGTGCTTTGCAGCACGGTTGTGCTGCCAGAGCCCCACACACCCAGAGAAGCTGGGGCTGGGGGATCTCCATCATCCCTGCAGACTGCAGCCATGGCAGGGTATGGCGAGGAGGATGTGGAAAGGCATCGATGGTCCTGCAGGGAAAAGGGCAGAATCAGCCAAGGAGGGAGCTCAGCATCCTTGGGCACAGGGAGATGGGCAGGCAGGAGGAGAAAGTGCCAGAACTGGCCCTGCACTCTCAGAGGGGTGAAGGCAATAATTAAATCTCCACTGTAGGTTAAAGGAAACCACAGCCTCATGCCAGGATTCACCCTGAAGGCTCAGCTCATGGTGCTGGACCCAAGGCTGCATGGCCCATGGGGTTAATAGCCCAGTGCACCAGGGCCACATGCATAATCCAGACATAAACCCTAATTTTTGTCTTTGTCCTGGGTTTTTTACCTTTACTTAACCAGGATGGAGATTTGCAGGACAAATCCCAGGGGGGTATCCCTAGAAGCCCCACTGGATATGCCTTTCCTGCATGCTGAGGACCCCCCATATAACCCACACAGAGGCTGTGTCACACACTGCTTTTTAATGGTGAGCTAATGGTACATGGGAGAAGGTGTACGCAACACTGGGGTAACGGGGACTAGCAGCAACTGGTCCATAAAACCCAACCAGGAGCTCACTGACATCCCCCACCCCAGCTAGCAGCATCAGCAGGAGATGGGAGCTTTGGGACATGGGCCCTAGGCTGAGCTATCCCAAAATCACACACAGTCACTCAAACACAGCCCTTTGCTTTTCCTTGGGAAAAGTGGCACCCAGGGCTAGGGACAGCCCTCAGATTCCCCTTGGGGATGGACACAGGTCCTCCTTTGGCATTGGATCCAGCTGAGACCCGTCCCTGACGTCCTGCACACACAGGGAACAGATCACCATTCTCTTCCCTTCCTTCAGTTTCCCCCAGACCTGCAAGATGCCCTGACCCACCAAGGTCCATGGGGAACCTCCAAGCTTGGAAAGGCCCAAGCTGGTTTGTTTACAAGGCATTTTCTTTTCCCCACTTCTAATTGTTTTTAGCTGCTCATTTATGAGGTCAGATTTCTTTAGCAGGACACCGATTTATGCTGGTTTTGCTGGAGTACCTCCATGTGAGCACACCAGCACACACTATCCCTAGGGCATGGAGGATATTACAGTCCTTTCTCACACTTGTTTGTGGGTTATTGGAGTTAAATACACACAAGCAGAGAACAGACTAACTCAGAGGACCTGCTCCTCCCTGGTGGCTGCAGCCCAAGCACCCCTGCATGGGGAGGGCAGGGCTGAGGATGAGGGTAGGAGTGGGGCAGCCCTGACACTTTCACCAGACACTGTCACACGAACGCACGGACTCATCACATGGCTTGCCACACTGAACAGAAGCACGTCGAGGGGACTGGGATGGGCAGGAGCTCCATCCTGGTGGGGCCAGGGCGGTAGTGAGGAGACTGGCAGGGTCAGCAGCTCCCAACTGCTCCCCAAAAGACCCCCCGAGCCGTCCTGAAGTGCCGCAGTGCAACCTGTGCAAATTAGGGGGGAACGAGCGCCCCGCAGCCCGCAGGGTGCTGGGTTCCCTCACATCATGGACTCCTCTTCCTCATCCTCCTCCATCTCCCGGTCCACCTCGATGGCTGTGTTCTCGTAGCTGGTGATACCCCCGTATTTCCTCATGTGGACCATCAGCGGCTTGGGGGACTGGCTGCCAGCCAGGCTCGCCACGTACATGCCGGTCCTGTTCTCCTCCAGCGATGGGCCCCAGTCCATGGCGGGACGGCCAGCCTGCTGGACCCGCTGCGAGGGGACAGATGGGGGCAGCATGGGCACCCTGCACTGGCACCTGATCCGCCCCCCCCCGCAGCAGCCCACCCACCCCTCCCAGAGGACAGTGTTCTCTGCCAGCCCTGGGGGAGCCGAAGAGCCCCCAATGAGGATGGGATGGGGCCAGAAGCTTGTGCTGAAACTTTTTGGGGAAGGCAGGTCTATATAAGTGCCCTGCTGCAGGCTGGGGAGATAGTGGTCTGTGGGTGATGGTGAGGAGGGCTTGCAGGAGCTGGGGGCTATTGTAGGGTTACAACCTGTGGGGGGGTTTAGAGCCAGCTGGGCAAGGGGTTAGCCTCAGCCAAGGTGGCTCCTGGCCACATCACTGTGCCTGATGGTGGCCAGTCGGGGCTCTGGCTGGGGAGGGCAGCAAGTTCTGGTGCTTGGCTATTCCCAGCCTGGGGAGAGCAACAAACCTGGGCTGGGATGGCTGTGAGCTTACAGCAGCTCTGTAACCTGCTTCTGGGCAAAGCCTTTCAGCAGACAGATCCTGCCTGTTCTGCCTGCACAGCCCAGCAGCTGCCTTCTTCCCTCTGTCATTGCTCCTGCAAAATGGGTGCAAAGTCCCACATGTCCCTGCCCACCCCACGCTGGGGACAATGTACTTCCCCACAAGGCAAGCCACATAGGTGTGTTTTGGAGAGGGAATGTGCATGACTTGGTGCCTGTCTGGCATGCTGGGAGGAAACATGGCTGGAAATGCCCTGGAGCATGTCATCTCCCACACCCCGTGGGCAGCAAGGAGGGACGGGGGCACACACCTCCAGGAGAGAGAGTGCAAAAATTTCCAGGAGATTCAGGCTTGGCAGGGGCTTGTTGTCACCCCTGCACATTTCTGGGGTTCTGCCCAGCAATTTTGGGCCGCCGGAACCTCCTACCTCCCACAGTGTCCCTTCTTCTCGGAGCACAGCCACCACCATGCCCACAGGGATCATCAGGCAGGAGAGAACTCCCATGAGGATGCCCAAGATCTCAGCCCAGACAGGGAAGCGGTAGCTGCCATACTCGGAGGGCTGGTACTTGATGATGTTGTACACCAGGAGAGCCTGTGGATGGGAAGTGAGGTCAGCCCAGATCCCTCTGAAGGTCTCATGCTAAAAAAAGGCCTGGAGATGATGGAGACCTCCCAGCAGAACAAGAACAGTCGCTGGGGCAGGAGATGCCAGCAGAGAGTCTTGTCACACTGGGAGGTCACCCAGGGATGCTGGCACCACTGTGGCTCTCCAGCACCATCCAGTATGTCAAGCTGAGCACTTGCCATCATTGTTGCTGGGGACAGGACCATCCAGCAGGCTCTGAAGTAGGGCCCTGGTTTGAAGCCCAGCATCATGTGGATATCTCGGCAGAACCTCTTCATGCCTGGAGGAGGGAGAGGGAGAGGGACTCAGAAGTTGTGATCCCTCCCCCAGAGCCAGGTGCCTGTACCAGGTTGCCCTGCACTGATCAAAAGTGATGGTTTGCATCCTGAACAGCAAATCCCAGCTGGTGCTGTCTGAGGGACCAGGCTCATCACCCCAAGCATCTCCAGAGAAGTGAATCCAGCGATGGCCAAAAAGAAACAAGTGGTGGGAGCAGAGGCGTTTCATGCTCCGTTGAAAGGCTACTGGCTCCCCGACCTCTCCCTCTAAATCCCTCTCCTCATACGGACAGCCCATTCCTCCCTGTGCCCCTGTGGGGACAGACCCCCTTACCATAGACACGTGTTACCACAAGGCAGGTAGTGATCACCACCACCATGAGACCAAAGCCAGCACTGTAGTCATCCAGCAGGACCAGCCAGTACATCCCACCCTGTGGAGGCAAAGCACAGTGGCCAGCACCTCTGGGACCAGCATCCCGACAAATGCCCACCCATGTCCTCCCACTTTTGGGACATGTCCCCTTATCCCTTTTGGGGACACTGGGGAAGATAGCAGCCAGGCACCCTCAGGAGACATCGCTGTCCTTCTGGGGACAGGAATAATGCTGTGTCGGTCCCCTTGGACCTCACATCCCCAGGAAGCACAGGCTCATTGATCATGTCTTTTCTACCTTGTTAGCTGATGTGAATACACACGTATACAAACTTGGCCCCTGCTCTAAGCAGTCTCTAAAATGAGGCCCTAGTCAGTCCTCACAACACATCCAGCCCCATATCCTCACCTCTGTTGTGAGGATGAGCCCCATCAGGAAGAGGGCGATGCAGATGACAGCCGAGAAAGAAGCTTTTTTTGGCCGTAGGTAGTAGGGAAATTCATCGGTCACTGCTGTAACGATGGTCTCCATAAAGGCAAACTGCACACAAAGGAGAAGAGGGTCCTCTGAGCCTACTGGGCTGCCTGGGCATTGTGGCTGGCTTGGTGGGCTCTGTCCTTACCTGGCTGTCCAGGCCCAGGGTTAACAGCATGAAGAAGAACAGGAAAGACCAGAATGGAGAAAGGGGGAGCATTGTCATGGCCTGGGGGTACACCACAAAAGCCAGGCCAGGACCTAGGGGAGGCAAAGGACAGCAGGGTGAAAAGGGGGTGACAGCGCTGGACACAGGGGTGTGAAGGAGAGGAGAGCCCAGCAGCGTGGCACGACAGTGGGGACCTGCAGGGCTTTTGCAAGGTGGGCAGGAGGGGTCTTGTAGCAGAGGGTGGAGAAGTGCAGGAGCACCAACCTGCTTCTTGCTCAGGCCTTTATTATAATAGGTATCACTTGGTGTTCCTCAAATTTTACACAGCAGGAACTGGTTTCCCCCTTTCCCTCCCCCTGGCCAGCTGAGCATACAGCTCCATCCCTCACACTGATACCCTCAGATGCCTTCCATCCCATGGCCTGAATTAGCTTCACAGCTGGCCCACACATTTTGTGTGGGTTTGTCACACATTTCCCCACCATCCTGGCCATGGCAGGGCACAGGGAGCCTGCAGCTTCTCCAGGAAGGCAGCCCAGGAGGGAAGTTCTGGCAGGGCAGGAGACTCCCAGTGTCTCCATCCCGTGTCTTCGCTCTGGCAGCTGAAGGTGCCATAGAGGATCAAATTGCTGCTTCACACCACCCCTTCTCTGATCTGTCTGCTCCTTGGAGAAGAAGGAAAAAGGGTCTTCGTTGGCCTCACCTGCTTTCGCCACCTGGTTAACAGGGACCCCAAGCTCCTGGGACATGTATCCCAAAACGGAGAAGATGGCAAACCCTGCCAGGATGCTGGTGATGGCATTGCCCAAGGTCACTATGAAGGTGTCCCTACAGAGGAGAAAGAAGATGCTCTGAACATGCCATCTCTTTCCCACTCCACACCAGTTCACAGTGGCATTGCCAGCCCTGGGTGCCACAGTAAGGTGACCCACTGCAGTTCTCCAGAGTCTCCCTTGGCATGTGCTTTCCAGGGTCAAAAGGAGTGTATGAAATGGGTCATTTTGTGGGGTTCTTCCCAAGCTTGCACAGGGGTATGAGCACAAATGTCCAACACCCAGACTCCTCTCTCTGCTGGTGACCTGCAACAGACGCTGGGGACAGCACAAACATGCAGAACTCTAGCCTCAAACATCCTCAGCCTTCAGCCCAAAACTTCTGAGTCATTTGCTGTGCCTTGATGTTTAAGAGAATTTTCTTCCACAGATCCTTCCATTCCCCTTAAGCCTGTGCAAGCTGTCAGGTATCTGTAAGGTGCTTGGGCAAAAGGCAGTGCTGGGTGACCCTGTGCTGCACCTTGTGCTTCTGCTGGCTCTGAACCCACCCACTGAGGTTTTCATGGCTTCCCACAACCCACAATTTTTGTGATGCAGCAGCTGGCTCCCACCTGTAGATATTCTGATGGAAGGTGTTGTACGAGGCAAAGGTGAGGAGGCCCCCAAAGCCTACCCCAAGGGAGTAGAAAATCTGCAGGGCTGCTTCGATCCACACCTGGGGAAAGGAAACAGGTCTGAGGAGAACAGAGATTTGGAAACATCCTCCCAGGGAAGAGGGAGCTGAAAACAGGCTTTCCCAGAGCCCTTGGCACATCTTTCCCAGCCCTCCAGGCACACAAAGCCCTTTCCTTGCTGACACGCTCACCACTCATAGTGGATCAGCTGGATAGTGGAGCTAGTAGAGACAGTCCAGCAGGGAATCAAATGCCCTTGTAAAACTAGGTGGTCTCTGCTGCCAATACTGCTGACCCAAGGAAACTCCCTGCTTGGGAATGCTTGAGAAAAGCAGAACAGCCAGATCCACCATGGACACCCATCACCACCACCCATCCCGTCACAGGGGCTGAGCTAATCCTGCCCATGGTCCCAGTACCCAGAGGAGGTGGTGAGGATGCCATCCCCTCGATGGACATCCAGATACGCAGGCACAGCACTGGGCCAGGTGGGAAGAGCAGTATAGACAAGGTGTGCAGCAAAGGCAGATTACTGAAAGGCAAATACTTGTGGTCTGGGAGCAACCAGAGAGAGGACTTTAGGTTGGGGAGGTGGCCAGAAAAGGCACCTGAGTGAGGGATCTGCCTCTGTTCCATGCTGGAGGTAGCGGGAAAAGATTCATTTTTGTAGTTTGAACAAATTGCACAAAATCCTGCTAACCTTGGAAGACAGCAAGTGATCAAACTGGGGTGTGAGGTAAAACCGGATCCCCTTCCAGGCCCCCTCCAGGGTCACACCACGAATGAGCAGCATCACCAGGATGAGGTACGGGAAGGTGGCGGTGAAGTACACGACCTGCAGGAGAGCAGAGCCAGCTGGGAGGGCTGGGAGCGAGAGCAGAGCTGTCCCTGGGATGGGAACATCACATCACTCTGCAGAGCTGGGGTCCTTGGGATACAGCAGGGATGGTGGTGTCAGCCCTGCTGTGTCTGGGTGCACAGGTCGTCTCCAAATTGAACTGTGTCCAGCTGATGTTGTTTATGGGTCTCACTTTCCCAGAAGTGCAGAGAATTGCAGGCAGTGGTGGGCATCACTGTAGATCCCCCAGAGACCAACCAGCCCTTACCTTGCCAGAGGATTTGACTCCTTTTAGGATGCACAGATAGACAATAGTCCAAGAAAGGAGCAGGCACAGACACAGGTTCCAGCGGATCCTCCCGGGATCTCCAATCCCAGAGCTCCCTTGGATGTGCAGGACGTACCGGCTGGGGTGAAAGGAGAGCCACAAGTGAGCAGCCAGAGGCACCCCCTGCCATAGCCCAGAGACCCTCTCTGAACCTGGCAAGGCCTCTGCTGCAAAAATAACCTTGTCAAAAATCCCAGCAATGAGGGAGCAACAAGGCACTAGCAGGTATTTGCTGGGAAGATAGAGCAGTTGGTGTAATTTCTTCACCATACATTCAAGAACCCAGAGGGAATGACTGGTGGCTTGGGAGAAAATTCCCCACCCGTCTAGGCATAGGATGCATTTCAGTCTAACTTGTCTTCAAGGCAAGCAAAGCAATGCTAGAACATGGGGACCTCCCACATCTCAGGAACATGATCCCAAAAGCTAAACTGAGATATCACAGCTGACCAGGAGAGCCCATCACTGCACCCACAGCGCCTCCCATAAGAGCCCACCATGCTGTGAGATGTGCAGCACAGACCTTCACCCCTCATCCCATTCCCATGCTCTCCCTGGATGGATGCCAACCATGTCCCCACGGCCAGGTCAGGCTGACCTCTGTACCTCCAGTACTCCTCGCTGGGGCTGACGGTGTTGGTGGTGTTGACAGGGAAGGTGGCGTTCCCCGCCTTGATGATGTGGTGGTCCAGGCACAGGTCGGTGTTCCACCAGTTGCCACAGTGCTGCCAGGGCAAGTCGCTCGTGAGGGATGCAAAGAGGTAGAAGAGGACGTAAGCAATAATCATATTGTAGTAAATGGCCACCAGAGAGACGATGAGGATCGTGCCCATGCCAACACCTGGAGGAAGGAGAGGATAAAGGAGGAGTGAGCCATCTCTCAGGAGTGGAGCACATCTAAAACTAGGGTCAGATACTGGATCTCAGTAGCCGAATGTTTAACCAGTCAGAAGTTCACTTGGGGGAGCCTCGTTGCCATTATACCCTCTGGACATGCTATCTCTGTATTGATGATCTATTGCATCATACAGATTATTTTACTCCAACTTAAAGTTAAGAGTAAAAGTATTTGATTTGACCTTTGTTTGAACACTTTATTCTTGCCTTTGTCTTTAACAGTCATTGCTTAGCTTTGATGCTGTATTGTGTATGCTAGCAGGCTTAATAGTTTTCATACAGTTTCTAGAGCTTACTGTGACATCCAGAGCCTCTGAAGGCCAATAGATCTCACACATATCTTGCAGCTACTGAAAGAGCTAACCCAGAGGTCCAGCCTCCTCCACCTTCCCCCAGGATTTAACCTTTGATTCTAACAAGAGTTTTGAGGGTCATGGGATGGTGCTGCTGGTCCATGTCCTGATCAAGCAGCTCTTCCAGAGGCCACACAGAAGCTCTGAACTTCACTTATGCACCTTTAAAGAGAGGGCTTATCTTCCAGACAGCAAGTGGCCCCAGGCTGGAGAACTGGCCAAGTGACAGCTCCATGAAGAAGATGGGGATCCCGCAGATGGCCAGCATGATGAAGTAAGGAACCAGAAAAGCTCCTACAAGGAGCAAGAAAAACACTGTAAAATAACATAGAGCAAGGACCTGAAGCCCATCTATGACAGGGAACAAAGTTGATTCAACATCTGTGGCCCTGAGGGATCTAAGCTAAAATCTAGAAGACAGCAAGGGACAGCAGGTCACCATTAGTGAAGGAGGAAGGGGCTGGGATTCATCTGGTGCTGTGCTTCCCCCTTGCCCCTGACTCTCTCTTCTCCTTGAACCTTCTGCAAATACTGTGAAATTCTCCAGTTATTAATGCATGAGACAAGCAGTTACTCTGGCAGTGGCTGAACAAGCTGGGCACTTTGCACCACCATGGCTGGATGCTTGTATTGCAAAAGGCTCACTCCCCTCCTTCAATGCCTGGGAAGCATTTGCTGGTCCCACTGGGTCCTGGAGGACACCAGACCAAGAAGCTATTGGAAACCAAGGAGGATGCTCAGGTGGTATTCAGTCCAGCGTGGAGCTGGGGATGTCTCCAAGCCCATGAGTGCAGACATGGGCTGGTGAGCCCCTTCCACACATGGGTGCAGGTGTTTAATGCTCTACAGTAAGAATGGGAGGCAGGAGGGGGCTTCCATCCCACAACAACAAACACCACTTCCCAGCTCTGAGAAGGGGAAGGGGTATCTCTTAGAGACACGTCCCACCAGACTAGCTCAGTGAGGGAGAGATGTGACCATTCCAAAGGATGAGTGAGTACCTCCTCCATTGGTGTAAGCCCTGTACGGGAACCTCCAGACGTTTCCGAGGCCCACACAGTATCCAATGCAGGAGAGGAGGAAATCCAGCCGCCCCGTCCAGTTCCCTCTGTCTTCTGGACACTCGGAGCCCAAGTCCCCGTCCTGGCTGCTGGGGCTCACCAGGAGCTCTGGCGTCACTGGCTGGGTGAGAGAACATGGATGGGAGAGGGCAGACAGGAGTGGAGGAAGGAATAAAAGTGGGGAAAAGAGCAGGAGAGAGGGAAAGAACACTCGGAGCTTCGGTGTTAATTTGTGACCCCTGAGATATTTATCCCTTGGGGACACGCCATCCCAGCAGTTCTTCAAGCACCACCCCAGCTGGATGTCCTGCTGAGCAAGGAAAGGGGATAAATGTGATCCCACATGGCCAGAGCTCCCCTGTAAGAGGTGAGGTGGCCCGGGTTCACCCTGGGAGGCCAGGACCCGTCCTGCAACCCCTGTTCCCCAATAAATTATTTCAAGGGGCCGTGATAAAATTTCCTGACCTCCTGCAGATCATGGGCTGAAGACAGCAGGGGAAGAAGCATCACCAACGTGCCAGGGAGCACGACACCTCCAGCCCCTGCCTTGCTGGGCACTCGGCTGCCATTAAACGCACCGTGTGTTTTTCGCGCTTTTCCAGCTGCCAAAATCAGTCGTCGAGATCAGCTGATCGGGACCAGCTCGGCCGGAGCCGTTCAGAGCGATCTCGAGGTAAGGAGAAGCGTGGGGGTGGGTTTCGGTTTCGGGACCCGGCAGCCCCCGGCAGCCCTTGCGAGAGCGGCTGACGTGGCGTGGGCGTTACCACGGGGACGGCGATCACACCCCCGCCCCTCGCCTTGAAAAAGCCTCAGGGAGGACAGCGACGCGTCGCTGCCCACCAGGCGCTGGGAGAGGCAACCAGCTTGTGACGCGGTGAGTATCACCCACACTGCGCTGCAGCGGCAGGTGGAGCAGCTCGTGCAGTAGGGCGCAGAGACTATCACTCCTCGCTTGTTAGACCCTCTCACCTACTGCCAGTGTCCCTGACTGTTGCCAAACATGGTCTCCTCCAGGAAGAGGGCTTGCTTAAAGAAGACTGTGTCGACTCAGACGGAGCTACTGCCTCGAACCGTGGCTGTCCAGGTGTCCGGCTGCAGGGAGTGCCAGAGCCTGCTGCTGCCGGGGGAGGGAGATGAGCATTCAGCCTGTGTGAGGTGCGAGCAGGTGCAAGATCTGCTTGTCATGGTTGCAAAGCTTAAGGAGGAGATCGAGACACTGAGGTCCATCAGGGAGTGTGAAAGGGAGATCGACTGGTGGAGTAACTCCCTGGCGTGCCAGGCAGAAAGGCCCCAAGGAGGAACCCCCCAAAAGGTGATGGACCCCCTGCCCTGTCGGGCAGAGAGGGAGGATTTGAGAGAGCCCCTGCCCTGTCGCTGTCGGGCAGAAGTAGGGGGCCAAACAGCTGAGGAGGGTTGGAAGCGAGTTCCAGTTAGGCGTCGCGGGCAACCCCCCTCCCTACCTGCTTTGCTTCCCCAGGTGCCCCTCCGTAATAGGTTTGAGGCCCTGGATATTGAAGAAGATGTAGGTGGGGATGTGGTGCAAGGGCCACCTACGAAGTCACATAGGAAGAGGCGATCGACTCCACGCCTCAAGACTGCCTCCAATAAAAAAGAAAGAAGGGTAATTGTGGTAGGCAATTCCCTTCTGAGAGGGACGGAGGGCCCGATATGCAGAGCTGACCCTCAGCATCGGGAAGTTTGTAGCCTACCTGGAGCTCGGATCAGGGACATCGCCAGAGCCCTCCCCAAACTGGTGCGCCCAACGGACTATTACCCCCTACTGATCTTTCAGACAGATGGGGAGGAAGCGGCATCCCGTAGTCTGAGGGGAATGAAGAGAGACTTCAAGGCCTTGGGACAAATGGTGAAAGAGTCTGGGGCTCAAGTTATCTTCTCTTCCCTCCTTCCATTTTCGGATGAAGATGTGGGACGGAATAGAAAAATTGAGTCCGTAAATGATTGGCTTCGGGACTGGTGCTACAGGCAGGGCTTTGGGTTCTTTGATAACGGCTGGTTTTATAAGACACCAGTCCGGTCAGTGATATGTGGGAAAGGTTTATCCCACAGGGGTAAAAAGATGCTGGGACAGGAATTAGCAGGGCTCATTTGCAGGGCTTTAAACTAGATTTGAAGGGGGATGGGGTTGTAGCTGGGCTTGCATCAGTGGGGCAGCACACTGGAATCAATAAAGACCGGGAGGCCCCCCAGGCCCCTAGGGTGAAATCGGTGTACTCGGCTCGCTCCCTGAAATGCCTGTACACCAATGCGCGCAGCATGGGGAATAAGCAGGAGGAGTTAGAAACCTGCGTTCGGTCAGGAGATTATGATCTGGTGGCAATTACAGAGACATGGTGGGACAGCTCACATGACTGGAATGTGGTCATGGATGGCTATGCCCTTTTCAGGAAAGACAGGCCAGCCAGGCGAGGTGGTGGAGTTGCTCTTTATGTGAGAGAGCAACTGCAATGTATAGAGTACTGTCCAGGTGCGGTTGAGGAGCAAGTTGAGAGTCTGTGGGTGAGAATTAAGGGGCAGGCTGGCAGGGGTGACACTGTTGTGGGAGTCTATTACAGGCCACCAGATCAGGGTGAGGAAGTTGATGAGGCCTTCTATGGGCAGCTGAGCGTGGCCTCACAGTCACAGGCTCTGGTTGTTATGGGGGATTTTAACTACCCTGATGTTTGCTGGAAGGACTACTCAGCCAGCCAGCCTCAGTCTAGGAGGTTCCTCCAGTGCATTGACGATAACTTCCTGATGCAAATGGTGGAGGAGCCGACTAGGAGAGGTGTGCTGCTGGATCTCGTCCTCGCTAACAAGGAGGGTCTGGTCGAAGCAGTAAAGGTGGGGGGCTGCCTTGGTTGCAGTGACCATGAGATGGTGGAGTTCAGAATCTCCTGTGGTGGGAGCAGAATACCGAGCAGAATTGCAACCCTGGACTTCAGCAGGGCCGACTTTGGCCTGTTCAAACAGTTGCTGGAGGAAATCCCGTGGGCAAGGCTGCTTGAAGGTAAAGGCGCCCAAGATAGTTGGTTAACTTTCAGGGACTGCTTCTACCAAGCTCAAGATCAGTGCATCCCGACGCGCAGGAAGTCAAGGAGGGGAGCCAGGAGACCTGCGTGGTTAAACAGGGAACTGCTGGGCAAACTCAAGTGGAAGAGGAGGGTTTACAAATCATGGAAGGAGGGGCTGGCCACTTGGGAAGAATATAAGGCTGTTGTCAGAGGATGTAGGGAGGCAACTAGGAAAGCTAAGGCCTCCTTAGAGTTAAACCTGGCGAGAGGGGTCAAGGACAACAGGAAGAGGTTCTTCAAATACATGGCAGATAAAACTAACACCAGAGGCAATGTAGGCCCACTGATGAACGGGGTGGGTGCCCTGGTGACAGAAGATACAGAGAAGGCAGAATTACTGAATGCCTTCTTTGTCTCTGTCTACTCTGCCGGAGGCTGTCCTGAGGAGCCCCGTACCCCTGAGGCCCCAGAGGAAGGCAGGGCAATGGAGGAGTCTGCCTCAGTTGATGAGGACTGGGTTAGGGAGCAATTAAGCAATCTGGACATCCATAAATCCATGGGTCCAGATGGGATGCACCCGCGGGTGCTGAGGGAGCTGGCTGAAGTCATTGCTGGACCGCTCTCCATCATCTTTGCCAAGTCTTGGGAAACGGGAGAGGTGCCTGAGGACTGGAGGAAAGCAAATGTCACTCCGGTCTTCAAAAAGGGCAAGAAGGAGGACCCGGGCAACTATAGACCGGTCAGCCTCACCTCCATCCCTGGGAAAGTGATGGAACACCTTATCCTTGGTGCCATCTTAAGACATATCAAGGATAAGAGGGTCATCAGGGACAGTCAACATGGCTTCACCAGGGGGAAGTCGTGTTTGACCAACCTCATAGCCTTTTATGAAGACATAACAAGGTGGATTGACGATGGCAGAGCAGTGGATGTGGTCTACCTTGACTTCAGCAAAGCATTTGACACCGTCTCCCACAGCATCCTCACGGCAAAACTGAGGAAGTGTGGACTGGATGATCGGGTAGTGAGGTGGACTGCAAACTGGCTGAAGGAGAGAAGCCAGAGAGTTGTGATCAATGGGGCGGAGTCTGGTTGGAGGCCTGTATCTAGTGGAGTGCCTCAAGGGTCAGTTCTGGGACCAATACTGTTCAATATATTCATCAATGACTTGGATGAGGGAATTGAGTGTACTATCAGCAAGTTTGCTGATGACACCAAGCTGGGAGGAGTGGCTGACACGCCAGAAGGCTGTGCTGCCATCCAGCGAGATCTGGACAGGCTAGAGAGTTGGGCGGGGAAAAATTTAATGAAATATAACAAGGGGAAATGTAGAGTCTTGCATCTGGGCAGGAACAACCCCAGGTTCCAGTACAGGTTGGGGAATGACCTATTAGAGAGCAGTGTAGGGGAAAGAGACCTGGGGGTCCTGGTGGACAGCAGGATGACCATGAGCCAGCACTGTGCCCTTGTGGCCAAGAAGGCCAATGGCATCCTGGGGTGTATTAGAAGGGGGGTGGTTAGTAGGTCCAGAGAGGTTCTCCTTCCCCTCTACTCTGCCCTGGTGAGACCTCATCTGGAATATTGTGTCCAGTTCTGGGCCCCTCAGTTCAAGAAGGACAGGGAACTGCTGGAGAGAGTCCAGCGCAGGGCCACAAAGATGATTAAGGGAGTGGAGCATCTCCCTTATGAGGAAAGGCTGAGGGAGCTGGGTCTCTTTAGCTTGCAGAAGAGGAGACTGAGGGGTGACCTCATTAATGTTTATAAATATATAAAGGGTGGGTGTCACGAGGATGGAGCTAGGCTCTTCTCAGTGACAACCAACAGTAAGACAAGGGGTAATGGGTTCAAGCTGGAACACAAGAGGTTCCACTTAAATGTGAGAAGAAACTTCTTCTCAGTGAGGGTGACAGAGCACTGGAACAGGCTGCCCAGGGGGGTTGTGGATTCTCCTTCTCTGGAGACATTCAAAACCCGCCTGGACGCCTTCCTGTGTAACCTCACCTAAGTTTTCCTGCTCTGGCAGGGGGATTGGACTAGATGATCTTTTGAGGTCCCTTCCAATCCCTAACATTCTGTGATTCTGTGATTCTGTGAAAAGCTGACACTGTGGGGATTTAGAGGGGTGCTCCCAGTTGTCTCTGCTGAGGGAACTCCTTCCAGCTTTCCTAATCTGCCCTGGATCAGTGAGGCACAGGCAGCTCTTCACCAGACAGGGGATTAACAGCTTCCCTCCATCCCCGGCTGCCTCAGCTCTGCAAGAGGGAGGTGCGAGTCCTGCAACACGTTTAGTTTGGGGTGAAGCACCAAGAGGGCTCCTTGGCGTTTGTGTGTGTGCACATCAGGCCTGCAACGAGATATTTGGTCTGTCTGAATTTCCCAAGCCTCCTGGCTCTGGGAGAGCGGGGAGGGCATCCCCACCAGCTCCCATCCCACTGGCACTCACCAAAGCCGAGAGGCTCGGCAGATATTCCCTCAGCAAGACAGGGCAGCAAAACGGGGTGGGATGAGGATCCTACCCTGTGCTGCTGTGTGTTGCTGTGCCCCTGCCTGGGGATATATGGGGTTTGGCTTGTATTGAGGCACAGAGACAGGAGGATGCTGTGGTTGCTGCTAACAACACCAGAACCAGGGCAGAAGGAGCCCATTTAGGAGCCTCCCCTTCTTCCTGGACTCCTAAAAGTTAAAAGCGTCCATCTCTGTGTCCCTGAGTTCATGCAATTGTAGAGAATGAGCCCAGGGGATGTGGCTGATGAAGAGTGGTCTGCATTTGGAGGGATCAGCCAGAAGGACGTGTGGGTCCCCCAGTACCAGTGTGCATGTCTGCTCAGAGCCCGCAGCAAACTCTGTCCCCCCAGAGATCAGAGCTGGCTGGTGAGCAGAGCCCAACACTGCCGTGCTGCAAACCCCCGGGGAGGTGGCAGCCACCTCCTCTCCTCCTCTTCCTCCTCTGTGGCCAGACAGCAGGATGCTCCTGCTGCCGGTTCCCATGGAGACCTGTTGCCGATGGCCACACGCTCCCCTCCTTCACAGGGTGCACCCCACTCCTCCACACGTGTGCTGCTCACAGCCCAAAGGCACCGAACACAGAGGCAAACCTGTCTCCACCTGACACGCAAACCTCTCGAGGGACAGGATGAGCTGGGGCAAACTCTTCTCAAAGCCATCCTGAATGTCACTGTCACAAGGTAAGGGCCAGAAGAAAAGCTTCAGAAGCACAGGTTGAAAACTCAAAATGTGACCTAAATATAATACTGTTGCTATAAAACCATTGCTACCCGGCAGCCCTCCTGCAGCTGTTTAACACAGCTCTCCAGCTTAGCAACTTCTCCAAACCACAGCCATGCCTGCTAATTAACCCAGTGCGCACAGCGGGCATGACCTGCAGCAACCTGTGTTTGCAGGCAACGGACAAACTGCTCTGCAACATCCCCACAAAAAGTTTCAGCAGATAAAAGCTGTACTCACAAAGGTCTCTGCCAGGTGGGGACAGGAGCTACAAGGTCACCACAGTTTGGTCTTCCCCCAAAAAATACTTTCCAGTCCCTCACACTGCACAGGGAGCTCTCACTTTCCAGGTTTGCAAGTAGGCATGCTGGGAGATCATTAAATCCTCTCGCCTAATTCCTACACCTCTGCCTGAATCCTAAACAGCTGCGAGAGGGGATGGATGGAGCTCTGTGACCTGAGGAAATGCAGGTGCTGGAAGTCAACACAGAAGCAACAAAAAGAAAGGAACTGGGGGGACCTTTTCCAAACTGTACACAGCCTGGTGCCCATCTCAGTCCCCCTTTTTAGAGGCCATGGGATGCAGTTTGTCATTTGCGTCTTGCTGATGACTGCCCCCTCTTATTAATATCTTCAGCCGGAGCTCTGCAATTTAAATTTGGGACCCCAGGGCAGAAAGCAGAGACTCCTTAGGAGTGAGATAGACCCCAAGGACAGTGACATTGCGGTCTCCACTGCAAAAGGCTGGGGAGGCATGGGCCGGGGTTGCTGCTGGAAAACACACACACAGGCTGCTCCATGACTGCAATGCCCAAAAAATGCCCTAAATCATAGTCTTTCCACAGAAAGCACAAAACCTGGCCTGTTTGCCTGACTTAAAATGAATTGCAAAATGCAGTATTTAAGGATTCCAGCCCATCTTTGTCCCAAATAACAGACAGATGCACACCTCTCTGCGTCAGGCTGCTGGAAATCTCACACACCAGCTCAATTCCAGCCCTTTTTTTAGGATTAATGCTCCCTTTCAGCCTTTGTCATAACAGGAATTTTCTTTTTCAGCAGAAGCTGAAGTGTTCTAGTGTTACAATATTGCTCTAGTGCTTTCCACCGTCAATTGCCATCTTTCAAACTGGGCTCCCGTCTCGCGGTTATAAACAGACAAGGACTAACCGCTCCCTTGGCAACCACGTCCTCTTTGAACACGGCATCACTTCCCATTATTCACCAGAGGATGCTCCCAAAGAAGTCAGGAAAGCAAAGGTCACTGAGGAGAAAAAGCACCTCAGTCTCTGCCAAGATAAGAGCTGGCTTCCATAAGGAAATTGCACTATGCTAATTATTTTCCGTAAACTGATTTACTTAAACCCGTGCAAAACTCAGCTGTATCCATGAAAATCCAGCCGGATTGAAGTTAATTTTTCATCATATTTTGTCTCCATTCAAACTGGCATTGTGGGGTTATTTTGTCAGCATTTTGTGCATGGATCACAGCCTTTGACTGGCAGAAATGCCACTCGATGCCAGATTTCTCCCCTACGGATCCCAGCCATGTGCGAGCACAGTGCGTCTGTAAAGTGTGAGTCACTTCAGATTAGTTTGATTTGCTTGTTAATCTCTTAAAAAAAAAGCCACAAACAACCTAAAGATTAATTCGACTGCAATATCACTTGGAAAGTGAAACAAATAAAGCATCTCTGTGGTGTGGAAGAGCCCCTCGAAGGGCTGTGCTAACAGCAGTTTCCCCCAGCACATGCCAGGAGAGGGAGCAAGCGATGCTGGAGCCAGCACCGGGAATTGGAGGGCGGGAGGTGGCTGAGGCTGGAGCAAACTCACTACAGCGATGTCCAGAGCACAGGGAGCATGCACAGCTGCAAAAGCTTACGGCCCTTCATCCAAAAACCCTGAGGAAGGGGCAGAGAAGGTTGGATGCAGCTTGTGGCAGGCAGGAGGATGATGCTCAGCAGCGTGGCTGGGAATGGGGAGGGTCAGCCCAAATCCTGGCTCCCACCACTGGTCTCCATGGGCTTTAGTCCATTTCTACCAAATAACCCCGACAAATAAACAATCAAACAAATAAAAAAACACCCACTCAGCTCTTCTGGCAACACTATTATGCAAAAGTCAACCTGAAACCCTTAGAGCCTGAAGAAGATCTTTTCTATTAAAGAGGAATTTCCATATGTCTAAAACATGCCTAGTGAAAATGATTAAAACTCCCGGCTCACGGATAGGGAGCGGATCATAATGAGAGGGAGAGGAGGCTGTTGGGGTTCCGGGGCAGGCGCTTCAGCTGGGGCTGCGCTAACTTCACCAGCTGGGGCCAGCTCCGGGCAAGCCCGATGCCAGCATTGGGTATGGTGGTCCCAAGGAGCTGGCTGGCTGCAAGCACCAGGTTCTCCTTCTAGAGCTCAGCAAGAGTATTTTTTGGGTAATGAAGGACAGCAGGGTCCCAAGCAGCACTGGGAATGGGGAAAACTACTCCGGAGACATCTGCTTTTCATTCCAGCTGATCACTGTGGGACTAAATGAATTCCTGAATAAATGTTAAACAGGAGAGAAATTCTTGCAAGTATCTCAAAAACCCTTGGGCAGGGGAAAAGTCAACTTTTAATGGATCATGCAGTGACAAAGTCATCTGAAAAAGCAATTTGCAGCAAAAAGGAGGAGAGGGAAGAGCCGGATGATGCCTCCAAACAACAGCTGAAAAAGGTAGGCAGCCCTGAGGCTGCCTGGGCCATCAGACAGCTGCTGGCTTTCACCAGGCCACTGCCGGCTTTGTGTGTCATGTCCCAACATCACTGGAATTTCCTGGCGGGGATGAAACTCTCCTGGGTTCATCCATCTGAAGGCTGGCACAGGCTGGCGTCACTCTGCCCTGTGGGGAGCGGGCATGGTCTGGCAAAGGGCAGAGCCTGAGGGGCTCACAGCACCGGGTTGCCACCTGGGATGCTGCCAGCAGCAGCAGCATGTCCCCACAAAGGAGTTGTGGCTGCCAGTCTCTGCCACCCTGACACGAGAGGAGATAGGGACCTGGAGAGCCTGGTAAAAGCAAAGTGGCAATGTAGAGGAATCTAGGATAGGAAAGACTGAAAGCTAGGTTTAAAAGGCTTTCCAGCAGGGTATAAAAAGGGTTTCTAGCTTTGCCAGCTGCCAAAGGGGAGCTTAGGGTCCAGCACCACCCAAACTCCTTTAAATCCTGTAGAGGAGGAGGCAACCCCAGCTGCAGGTGGGAAATCAACTGCCCAGCTCCCTGTGGTGACTCTGGCGCGGGGGGAACCCCTCAGCACCCCCTGAGACCAGACAGTCCCTGAGCCTGTCGGGAGCAGTGTCCCCAGGGAACCACGCTGTGGGGAATCGGCTCTGCCCCCGGTGCCCACCCACAGCTGCCAGACACAACGTGAATCATTGCAGGGGAGGGATGGGGGGAGCACCCCACCAGCCGGAGCAGGCAGCAGGCACAGGGCCACTGTGATCTGCTAATGGCAGCGAGGCAGGAGCAGTCGTTACAAAATACCCCCCATCCCTCTCCCCATGACCTCCCCCCCACACACTATCCCCCGTCTCAGTCCCCGCCAAGGAAAAGTCTGCCAGCTGCACACAGAGTCTCCCGGGGCTGGGAACTGGGGGGTGATGGGCACGTCTTGCCCCCATTCCCAGCCCTGGGGGGCACCCCCACTCCCCAGCTCTCACCTCCCGGAGATGCTGCTGCCGAATCTTCTTCATCCCAGAATCCTGTTGCTATGCGCTCCCCGCTCCGACACTTGTTCCTCTCGCTTTCTCCGGTGATAGGGAAGGAGAAGGGGGAGCGGGCAAAGCAATAACAGGCAAGGAGGGGTGCCAGGTGCCTGCCAGCCGGGTTGCCAGGGGGCAGGGGAGGGTCGAGGGGAGCAGGGCTGGAGGAAAGGGTTGGCTGGAGTTGAGGATGGCTGTGTGCTGAGCAGGGAGGGAGGAGGGACGGCTCTGGGCAGGCTGGAGAAGGGCTGTCTGTCAAACGCACCCCTGCTGAGGGGGGGGGTCCGGGACCTCAGCCCCCACCGGGGCAGCGAGGCAGAACAGCTGCTGCCTTACTCATGCCACGAATGCATCGGGTCTCCCAGGGATGGACCTGACTTTGCAGGCACTTGTCACTGGGCATCCCAGGGGTCTCGCGTGCACCAGGCACGGTGGCTGTAGTGCAAGTGCAGATGCCAGAAGCTCCCGGCATCTTTCCAGCCAGCTCTGAGCTCATTTTCCTTATGGCAGGACACGGACGGAGCCTGAGCATGTCAGAAGTGGCTACTCCCCATGTGGCCCGAACCCAGTCACCAGCTCAGGGAAGGGGGATGCTCAACAGCCATCGGTCCCTTTGGGTAGGAGCAGCTCATCCTGCTGTGTTGGAGGCAAGAACAATCCTTGGGCAGGCCCCAGGGTGGGCAGCTGTGTCCAGCATATCGTGGGCACAGCACTAAAGCACAGGTCATATCCCCAAGATTCAGACATACCTGTTGAGTCATCAGTGGGATCCTACAGCCCCGAAGCCCAGGGCCATGTGGGCTTTTCCCTGCCATGTTCAGTCAAATCCCCAATGAGGTGGCAGAGAGCTGATCTGTGGGTTCTTCTCCCACTTTCGTGGTGTGAAATGTCCCCTGCGGGGCTGCAAGAGGGGACAACCCCATGTGTCCCAGGGGCAGCGTGGTACCAAGAGAGCTGCTGTCTGCCTCAGGACCCACAACAATGCCTCTTCCCCTTGACAATATCTTCTTGTCCTTCGCTTTCCCCCTAGACTGTGTCCAGACCTTCAGAGTGTGTGTGTCGCTTTTCCTTACAGATGGCCTATGGTGCTCCAGCCTGCCCCAGACCTGTTTCCCGTTGCTTTGCTCAGGTTTAAGGCTGAGCAGGCAGTGCTGGGGATGTGGAGGGCAATAACAGGGCTGGGACTGAGAGGACTCAGTTTGCCCAATACAAAAGGAAATCTCCCTGACACCTACTAGCAGTCACGCTCCTGCAGCCCTCCCAGCACTTCTGAAAACTTTCCCCGAAAGAGAGAGGATCCTGAGCATAAAGGCACATTTCTGCAGAATCCAACATGATGAAGTGGCTCAGTGTTTGCACAGTGGGTCTTTCAGAGCTAACATTTACCCAGATTTCCCAACGGTAAAGGAGGAAGGAGCAAACTATATAACCCAACAAACATCTTATTTTCACTCTCAGCTTCCTCAAAAAAAAAAAAAAAAGTCTTTGGGAACTGACCCATCCAGGTTACACCTGCCTTGGACTTACCTATCCCCTCTCCTCCCAGGATGCTGCTGGGAGATGCTGAGCCGGGAGCTGGCCAGGCTGGTGGCTAGGAGCCACATCAGACACTGTCCCAGCCTCAACCTTCCTGCTCAGGGCAGGGATGCTTTGTCTGCCTTTCGTGCCTGTGTGATCTGAGTCATCCCTTTGGCTTTTTCCCTTGGGATCCACTGAAAGAGAAGTGTCCCACAGCCACGGCCACAGCATGGGAGGGGAGAGGTTGGTGCCACCTGGTTACAGCTGCCCCAGCCCCATGTTGCCAGCATGGACTGAGTCCTGCACAAACCACCCAGCCTTCCCTGGGTGGACTTCAAGTCCCTGTCTTCTAGTCTCCAGAGCAGTATTTAGCAGCAGAGACACCCAGCGCTGATGCTATCCTGAAATGTCCATGTTGATACCACTGCCAGTGGGATGCTTTGTGTTCGGAGCTCCCTTTTCTGTTTTGGCTGGTGCTGCTCTGGTAGAACCACCAGCTCTCCATCGCCTGGGACTGCTGAGGAGTAGACACCCCACCCCGGGCAGCTGGGGTGCTCCAGCATCTCATTGTAGAGCTGGCTCAAGTTTGGCATCACCCCGGAACCAGCAAGAGACCCATCTCGTGGAACAGCACCCACCAGAGGCAGTAGCAGCCAGAGGGGAGTTCCGATGAGGAGCAGTGCAGTCCAGGGACCCCAGAAAACCCAGGAGAGCTCAGGCAGAGGATGGCAGTGCTGCACAGCTGCCACGGTGCCCTGATCCCCAAGTGCCTGGCACTAGGTAACACACGTGGGGCTCACAAGCATTTTCTAGCAAGCTTTACCTTCTCCCACCCCACCCCTGAGCCACCCCTGGGACATCAATTAAACCTTTCTCTTCCCATGGGCTGAAAGCATGAGCGCAATGGGGTGGTAGGGCTGCAGGAAAGCAGACATGTGTCTCCCCATTCCAAGGCAGTGCCCAACAGGATCTGGCACTGCCCGTGGGGAAAGAGAGGGCAGCAGCCAGGCTGGGGAAACCCCCCTGCCCACCCTGCTGGGGCAGCCCACCTGCATCCCAGCGGCAGCCGGCCGGGAAGGGGCGAGAAGGCGGCTGACAGCGAGATGGGACCGTGCCCAGATCCGCTCCGCGAGACACGAGGAAGGCGACAATGGCAGCGGCGCTCTGGTTAGTCACCGCCGGGAAGCGTGCCATGCTGGAGGCTGCTGGCAGGCCGGCAGTGTTTTCGGCCACCTGGTGTGCGTAGCTTTATTTTGATGATTTCAAGATTTCTCCAAGGAGGGGTGCAGCCAGGCAGCGGGAGCTGGTGGGAAGTGCAGAGGAAGGAACAGGAAGAAACTGCAGGGGCTTGTTGGAGACAGTCCCCAGGGTCCCTGGACGTGGGGCCAGGCTGCCCCATAAGGACAAGGCTCCAAGTGGGGCTGTGTGACTCAGGAGGCAGCTGCTGCAGGTGCTAAAACTGGGTGCCTGTCACCTGCTGGGGGTGCAACTGTCAAAGTGACACGTGTCCAGGAGGTTTGGACCAAAGGTCCCCGAGCTGGTGGGGACATGGAGTCCACCAGCCCCTTTCCTGGCACTGGGGGCGACCCTGCAGGGTTCACCCATCCCTGCCCAAACAACGGCTGGGAGGAGGCAGGGGAGGACACGGGAGCGGGGACACAGCAGATGCATTTCGTCACCCAGCCAAGGGGTGTGTGTGTGTGTTGGGGGAAGGGGTGGTTGGGTGTGTGGGTGCATTTATTGCCTCTTCCCGCCAACGCCGGCTCCCTGTGCACACACGGGCGGCAGGGACCCAAGGGCACAGCCCACAGCTCGCTGGACTTTTACCCTGCTGTGCAAACAGGCAGGCGCCAGATTAGGGTATCAGTTGGAATTTCATCCTGTCAACGGCACCCGCAGCCTCTCTGGGTAGGTGGCAGAGCATCTTCCCTCCAACGCGGCCTCTCACACGCCCATGGGCACCCCAGCGCAGTGAGTGAATTTGGGAGAAGCATGTTTCATCCCGCCCAGAACTCCGTTGCCCTTCAAGCTTCCCCCTTGAGCCAGTGCTTGCCAGTGATGTTGATGCCCAGGGCTGGGTTGTCACCACCCCATCCTCTGTCAGGGCAGGATCCCACCGGCTGGTTCCCATGTGGCAATGACGAAATTGGATGTCAAAGGCAGGCAAGGCCCAGCAACGGAGGAGGATGCATGTGGAGGAGCCAGCCCCTGGTGTGGGGACCATGCTGGAGTGTTCATGCAGAAGTGGATCCCAGTTGTTCCCGTTCAGCCCAACAATTTGGGCAGGTTGCCTATCCAGTCCCATCCCTTTTCCCATATGGCACTGGCTCCATTTCCTTTGCCTTGCCCATCCTGTTTTAGCTCCTGATGGCCCTCATCCCCTTGCAGGGGTGCAGGGAGGTGCGTGGTCCCATGCCACAGGCAGCCCAGATGCCGTGCCAGTGAACATGGGGTCACCAGGGTGCAGCAGTAGGTGCAGCTGCTGTTGCAAGATCAGCAAAAACCCCTCTGCTCTGTCCCTCTCTTTGCAATGCCACCTCATCCTGCCCCTGCTCCTCCATCTCCTCCACCCATGAGGACTTTATCCTGCATCAAGTGTCCCTCCACAGCCACCTGCCTTGCGTGGGCACCTCAGTACACATGTTCTCACCTCTTCCCAGGGAACACTTGGCATATTTTGGGGCTGGAGGAGCTGCTTTGGGAATGGATTTGAGAGCAGCCTCTTGCTCGGTGCCCTACAGGACCAGAGGGACACGGCTGGGAAGGAGAGAGGAGAGCGTTGGGCACTGATGCCAGCTGTCCCAGGCGCTATCTCACATCCTCATTCTCTGTTTACTCTTCTTGGACAAGGAGGATATTCATCCCATCAACAGCCATAAAACAAGATTAGAGGCCAGGAGACGCCAATGGGAGGTGGCCACATCGGTAAGCAGCTGGCCTTGTTCTTTGGCCTCTGCTAGCCCAAGCCCAGCCTCACCTTTTCCTCAACTGCCCTCAGTTTGCAGCCACCGTGTCGCCTGGCACGACCAGCCCTCTTGGTGCCAAAGGGATGGGATGTGGCTGTTCTGCGCACGGTGTGGGACGTGTCACCCCTGGCAATGCCCCTGTGGGATGGGCATGCTGCATGTTACAGGGGCAAGGCTGCCTCATCGAGACATCTGTGTGTGCACTTTTTGGTGGGGCTGGGCAGGACCCCTTGTCCCCAACCCTGGCTGTGCCCAGGGACATCGGCACCGGTGCGATCCTGGAGCGGGCATCCCTCCCCTGCTGCAGCACTGCAGGCTGGGAAGAGACAGCAACAGGATTGTGCAGGATTCCTGCTCGCTTTTATTTCCAGTGATGTCTAAAAAATAAAAAGGAAAACCAGTTCTGCCTTATATACACAAAAACTGAGCCAAAGTCCTGAGCCAATGCAAACACTCGTCTTCAACACCAAGTGCAGCTGGCAGTGGTGGCCAGGGCGGTGTCACTGGCCCCTGTGGGAGGGAGACCCAAATCCTACCAGAGCTGGAGCAGTGCTATGGGTGCAATGGGATGGCAGGGACCTTCTTGCAAAAGCTGCAGCCTGCCTGAGTACCTTGTTTTCTGGGCCAGGAGGGGCTGAGAGCAGTGTGAGGCTGGCGGTGGACAGAGTAGCTGAGGGATGCGATGCACGAGCGGTGTTGGGTACGATGAGAGGGCTCAGCCGGGCGCTTTGCGAGCAGCGGGGGACATGTCTGCTGCTCCGCTGTTCTGGAGCTCGGAGAAATGGCTCTGGTAACGGCCATGTGAGCTGCCACATGAGGCCTGTGCACCCTCATCCCTTTCTTGGTTTTGGGAAGCTGCAGCTCAGGACCACCCAGCGCAGCCCCAAGCAGGAGACGTGCACTCTCCCGTGTCCCAGCCATGCCCTGTTGGCCTTTGGGATTCGGAAACCCAGGCCAGTAGAGTGGTCAGGACTCAGCAGGGTGAAGGGACATTTCAACTGCAGATCCCCAGCAGGAAAAGAGGGGTATCAGGTACTGGCCTAGGACACACAGCAGGTGGTGCCGTGCATGGAGGAGGGGAGAGACAGGGAGAGAAAAACCTGAAGTCCTTCGGGTTTTGAAGAAAACAGGAAAAACCCACTCCTCTGTCTTTCTGGAAACCACTTGTCCATCACCCAACACCAGGGCACGTGCCAGCCCCTCCTCTGCCTGAGACAGCCCCTGCCTGTCCCTGCAGCAGCTCCTGGCACCCACGGTGGCTGCGCTCCCTTGGAGGAGAACACAAATCTCTCACGATATCGGTCGTTTTGGATGGCCTGGGGCGGGTTCTTGCACCCTGTCCTGAGGCTGAGGGTCCTGCCTGGCTCCCACAGCCCAGCTCACTCTGCCTTTGGCACCCCCTTCCCGGCACAGCAGATCCAGGAGACCAGCTCAGCAGAAATCTCTTTTGTCTTGAGTCCAGCTAGGTCTGTTTTCTAATTCAGTCTTGTTCAGATTACCCCCAAAAGAACCAGGCAGCAGGATCTCCAGGAGAACTGAAGGAAGTGTCCTATCGGCTCCACCTGAAGCACCATAGGCGAGCCATCCTCCACCACCACTCCCTTCCTTCTGCTGACATTAAGGACCTTGCTCTGGGTAGCAAATACCAGAGACCAGACCGGTGTGTGTTTCCTACAGGTGAGCAATACGACCTAACCTATGGTATTTACGCAGGGGAGAGCTCACCAGCCCCTTGGGAAGGTGCTGGTGCCACCTTGCCCAGCTTCACTGGCTGCTCCGTTGGTTCAGCCAGGGACCATCGTGTCTTTGGGAAGGGGCTGTCACTCTTCAGAGCACACGGACCGCCTGAGCTCTGCTGCATAGTGCTTATCTCTTGGTGTCTGTAGCTGGTAAAGGGGGCTAAGGCATGAACTCCTCCTTGATTGTCAGGGGAGATGAGGAGACGAGGTTTGGGGTGCTGCTGCTGCAGAGGCCTCCGATGGGTCCTGGCGTGCCGACAGCCGGCGGGGTAGGCGTGGTGGTGCTGGTGGGCTGGCTTTGCTGCTGCATCTTCTTCTTGTTCACCTTCCTCTCCTTCGCCCTCCGATTTTGAAACCAGATTTTCACCTGCAGAAAGACAAAGACAGTGACGGATGCAGCTGAGGATGACAACCCTTGGGGCAGGGAGAGCATCCTGGGGTTTGGAAGAGAAGGTGAAGACGTGGAGCAAGGTGAATCCACCTCTGCCTGCTTGGGCTGCAGCCCTTCCCCTCTCCAACCCCATCTCCACCTGGGACGTGGGTTTTCCTGGGACACCACAGCACTGACCTGCCGTTCGGTGAGCCCGAGGGCAGCGGCCAGCTCGGCCTTGCGGCGGATGGTGATGTAGCGGCTGTAGTGAAATTCCTTCTCCAGCTCCAGGCGCTGGTGGTCTGTGTAGACCACCCGGTACTTGTCTTTTGTCCTTGTCTTGCCTGTCAGAGAGAACAGAGGGAGTGAAAGGGGATGGAGAGGAGCGGTGGAGGGGTAGGAGCATCCCCAAGAGGATGGAGGAGCTATACAGGTGCTTGTGGAGATCTCAGGAGAAGCTGTGAGGGTCCTACTAGGAGAAGCTGTGAGGGTCCTACTACATTTAATGCACATCCTGGGTAGCATCAGGGTGTTTCTTCATGTTGGAGAGCACCTGGGCACTGCACATGGTTTAGAGCTAGATTTAGGTTATAGTTGGACTTGATGATCTTAAGGGTCTCTTTCCAACCGAAATGGTTCTGTGATTCTATGAAATTGCTTGGTGGAAAGAGCAAGAGGGATTCAGAGGCATCTTGAGAAGATGGACTAAGAGGAGCAGAGCTGCAAGCGCTGCGGTGGGCTGAGGAAAAGCTGCCTGAAAAATTACAGCCTGGGAGGACTGAGGGAAGCCCAGCTCTTTGCCACGAAGCCCAAACCCAAGGTGCAATCACTTGCAGGCACTCAGGTCAGGACAGGCGCAAGATGGAAAACCCAAGGATGACAGCATTTCTCTGTCACCAAGAGCGTTATTTTCCTCCTCGCCACACCAAGCTAAGATGAAGGGCAGCACTTATTCATTTGGGGCAGTCTTTAAAGATGCTCTGGAGAAAGCCCACATGGTGCCCAATCACTCTTGGGAACTGGCTCCATGGGCCAGCAGTGCTTGGCTGATGCCAGCCCAAATCTTGCCCTGGGTCCCCCCAGATCTGGACAGAACACAGGGCCATGGAGCCCCATATCTCCATGCACATGGATGCACATCCGATGGGACTGCAAATGTCACCTGCTGCTTTCTAGCCAAAAAATACAGTCACAAATAGCCCAGCAGACTTCTCCATTAGCTCCTTCGTCAATCTGCACACACACAGGGCGAGTGGTGGAGCAGGAGCCAGCGGCTTGAACTCTGCCTGCGCCGGGGGATGCGAGTGGCACTTCGAGGAAGGATGCTCATGCCTGGCAGTTTGCTGACAAGTCCCTGATGCTTTCCTCTGCAGAAGAGCCCACGGGTGGGGAATAAACACAGCTGTGAATATTTGCTTCTCCACCCGAAATAACAAATTCCTGTTCCAGGGCATAGGGACGGACGAAGTTGTGTGTTCAGCTGAGCAGCTACTGTCCTTCCGACTGGGAACACGACCATTTGTTTGCCTGGCAGACACATTTGTGCATCTTCTTAATTTCTGCTGCTGAGGGGCAGGAGCAAGCCCAGAACAGCTCTGTGGATTTCCCTGGGGCTGCCCTGGGTGTGCCAGCATGGGCAAGATACTGCCCATCACTGCCACAGAGATGCAGGGAGGTATTTCTAGTGACCCAGCAACCCATATACCCTTGCCTGCAGCATGATTCCCCTAGGAAACGGGATCTTTGTGTGACTGCCATCCTGTTCATCCATTCCCCCTAACAAGTCCTTGGCACATCTGTCAGTTTGAGCCGAATCTGATGGACATCTAGATATCTCAGCAATATTATTAAATTGTGACCATCCTGGTGGAAGCAGGAGTTTGGTTGGTGCAGAGCAAAACTGTGCTTCAGAGACTCCAGGGTGGACTCAACCCTAACCAGACAATAGAGGATTTCCACACAGCAAACCCCCAACCATCAGGCTGCAAATCTGTTTCTCAAACAACTCAATTTTATTTTTAAGGGTGTCTCTCCCCTGCTTCCCCATTGCAAGAAGACAGGGACTTTCCTAAGCCACCTCTGATGCTGAAGGGTAAATGTAAAAGAGCATTGGAGACAGGACAAACCCCGGCCATGGTACGCTGTGAGTGGGACAGGGGCTCCCTCAAGGTAATTTCCCTTGCCGCATCCTGTGGGATGCCAAAAGGCAGCTGTTTTTCTACTAAATAAGCAAGAGCTGGTAAAGGTGCAGCTGCTGCCGTTGGTCACTGAGCAAACCAGGTGCAGAAATGCATGAGTGTGTGTGTGTGCACCTCTGGGCGCATGTGGGAGCCGGGGTGGGCACAGGAGGGGTGGGACTTGACCCTAATGCTCCCAGGCACAAAAGCAGCAGCCCTGAAATTCAATTTAGTGCCTGATTTCCATGACTGTGTCACTCTCTGTGTCCTCCCCTCTTTGCTCCTGGCAGTAGGTGCTGACATGGGCTCAGCATGACACGAGCGAGGTGATGCCAGGGGCTGTACGGGATGGCCAAGGGTCCCAGCATGTTCCCCAACCAGCACTGAAGGTCTCCAGTGATCTGCAGGGGAGGGCAGACACAAGGGAACCGAAACCAAACCTACCAGGACCAGGGCTGGTTTTTTGCCACTGCCTGGTATTTGAGGGGTGTGATGAATTTGGTCATTGCTTTAGAGAGCAGGGAGCCCAGCGAATCCCTCCTTACCACCGCTGAGAGCAAACCTGCCTCTGGCCACATAGCGTGACTCTGCAGATAAAAGTGGGGTAAAAAAGGTAATTTGACTGAGTAAGATGTGTATGGCGATGGCTGCAGACACAAGGCTGAAGCACAGCATTCAGCTACGGCAGCGTTGCTGGGTGTTGGTCTCCTCTCTGGCACAGCGCGGGGCTGGAGCGGTGCCAGGGGCATCTGTCCCACGCGGGACACTCTCCCACGCTCTCCCCTCACTGTCCCATGGGACCTCTGCCCTTCCCAGGGGGTCACTGCCTCCTCTCGTCACCCTGCAGGCAAAGGGTTCATCAGCACAAGAAGGACTTGTGCATCCCAGCGCAGGAGGGACCCATGCGGAATCTGCAAACACAGCGATTCCCAGGGAGTTACAGAATAAACCAGAGGCACCGGCAGAGATTTATGCAGGGTTTAGCAGCTCCATGAGAAACCGGGCTCCCTCTGTCTCTGCTCCAGGCTCAGGGACTCCTACAAGTTCTTCTCTTTCTCATATTATTTTTTTTCTTTTTTGAAAGCAAAAACCTTTCTGAAGAGATAATGATTTTTAAATTATCTTATTTGTGATATTGCTATTTGAATACCACTGCTTGGAGAAAAAACAGCTGGAAAGCAAATGAACTGACAGATAAAGTAAAAAAAAAAAGTGAAAGAATAAAGAAATAAGGCGGTTTGTGAATACCACATATGCCACGAATTTCAGCAAGAATTATTATTTCCTGCTGCAGCTGTAAATAGATCCATCATGGCTTGTTCTTTGTTATTCCCTCTTCACCATTCATCCTTCATGAAGCCTCTGCTCTGCCTCAGGTCTGGCAGACACCAGCAAGCAGCTGCCATCTGAGCAGGGCATCAGTCTCTCACTGCCCACAATCAGGTAGCAGGGCCTCAAAGCAGAGGGCTCACCACCAAGCCAGATATGAAAAGTTATTTATCTCAAATAATTGCTGGTTTTGGTGATGTTTGCCGAATTCGGGAATGTATCGTGGGTGATTCACAAGGAAAAGAAAGGGATTCGCAAGAAATACTATTGACAATGAATAATTCGACTGCCTTGAATATGAATGCTGGGTTACACTTAGCTCTCTCCTGGAGACTTTTTATGGCTTTGTGAAAGGAAAGAGGAAATTTGGGATGAACCAGCCCAGTTCCTTATGGGAACCCCTCGTACCTATGGGGAAACCCTGGTGCTGCAGCGGGGAGCGCAACCAAGCAGAGGGATGGAAGAGGGATGGAGCTGCTCCTGCATTTCCAGTGAAGCCCTTCCGAGGTGGATGGGGCCGGGACAGCCCGGAGCTGCTGTGCGAATGGGGTGCACGGGGTGCAAAGGGGGTGCTGGTGATGCACAGCTGCTAGTCCCTCCCAGCCCTGCTATGCATTTAAAGTCCCTTCTGCTTGTCCCCAAAACACCAGGCAAAGGTACTGCTCGGGCAGGCAAAAGGAGCCATTCGTGGGGCAAGTGGGAATGGTTTCGGCTTTGGGATCAAGGCAGGGCCAATGGCTGCACGGGGAGAGGGTATCGTTACCGATGTTAATGTATAACCCTAATAGCACTCACCTGAGCCGTGATTAGATAAGGGAATAGCTTTAATGTGCTGTGCAAACCCCAAAGGACGCACTCCTGAGTGTGCACGCACACGCACCCACACACAGGAGAGGGGATGGGTCCTGACCCCCAGCCCAGATCTATTCTCTGCAGCAGCCCTGCCTGGGGACGGGGATGCTGGTGCTCCTGCCCTGGACCAGGTCCAGAGCCTGGCAGGGGAAGGGAAAATAAAACCAAATCCCTGTGCCCACCACCCCAGGCTCTGTGTCTTCATGGCCACGGCAGAGGCTGCCAGGGAGGGGGTAATTCACCCTCTCCAGCCCTGGCCTGCCCAAAGGATGGCTTTCAATAAGAAACTGCCCCAAACACCCTAACAGATAGGCTGTAGGGTGATAGGGTATTTCGAGGCTGGCATTGTGCAGCTTTATTCCCAAAGGGAATAGGGGAAGGTGGGAAGGGGTTGGTCCAAACCAGAGAGGAAAAAAGACTGTGGGGTGGCAGTGGCACCCTGGGAGGCGGTGGAAAGTAATGAAGGAACAAGAGCTAGCACTGTGTTTCGGAGCTTGTCTTTTCCCCAATTCCACAGAGCAACTCACACAGCCTGGTGTGTCCAGCACAGCTAAGAGGGGGTCAGGCTCCATCCCCATCCCTGAGACACAGCGGGAGCAGCATGGCTGCCAGCAGCGAGAAGCATAAACCTGCACGTTTTTCTAAAGGTCTCTATTTCACAGGTCAAAGCAGCTCCAAATTGCAGCAGCAGCTCCCTGGGAAGCCACTACGCAGCCATCAGGGCTCTGATCAGAGCAGCCAGGGTACAACAGCCCCAATGCACTCACCAGAGCCACCGAGATGAGAGCCCACTGCGGTGCCGGCTGTCGCGCCCCAGCTGCAGAGGTCCCCGAGGCCTGGGGACACAGGCACATTGCACATTGCTTTGCAGGGGAGGTGCTGGTGTGGGGAACAGAGGCTCGGCGGCTCTGCACGCCCTGCTGCACAGCGGCTCCTCGCATGACTGGCATGAAAAGTCTGGGCAACGTGCTCCCAGAGCCGCATGGCGTGGTCTCACCTTCCCGGTGATGCTCTGACTCCATTTCTACAACAACATCTGTCCGTACTGGGTGCCTGGTTCTACGCTAGATGGCTGCACTACAATATTTTAATGCTGGAAAACATCAGATGTGAAAGTCCCATCACCAGTGAGCACCAGGGAAAGAACTTGTCCACACTGGAATTAAAGTGCAGTGAGACAGGGTGCAAGGCTGTCCCCCACCCGGGGTGGGTGCTTCCTCTCCATGATAAAGCTGCTTCATTCTGAATGAGCAGCAACTACTTGCAAAGGGGATAAAATCCTCCCATCCCGGAAGGAATCAGTGCTTTATCAGGATTTGGCATTCCTCCCCAGGGAGAGCATCAAGGAAAACTTTCCCCACCCCCGGCATAGCTTCAGCAATGCTGCGCCTGGAGAAACTGAGGCACAGAAGCAGATGCAAACCAAAGTGGAGTCCCAGGGTCAGCACTGTGGGCTGTGATCACTGGTGGGACTCCTGCGTACCTTAACCCCCTGGTTCTCCTGCAGCTCCAGGGGGGAAACCCCCCACTGCAAAGAGAGGAGGGCTGTTGGCAGAGCGATGCCCCATGACAGAGACCCCAAGCCCAGGAGAGGGCTGGGCTCAGCTCCCAATGCCCAGGAGCCTCTAGGCTGGCTGGAGTCACCCCGTCTGGCAGCCAGATGTGCTCCAGCTGCTTCTGTGCAGAGGGGTCAATGCTCCCTCTGCCGAGCAGCCGCGTTGCGCAGAGGTGATGCTGACGCTTGGGACAGACAGCCCAGCTCATTTCACTGTCCCTAAACCTACTGGAAATGGGAATGCCAGAGTCTGCACTGACAGTGGCAGGGGCTGAGCCCCCCGAATCCCTCCTTTTTCCCCCCCTGCCCCACACTTGCGTGTTCCCTGCCTTTCCCTCCAGCTCCAGCAACCAATCCCAAAGCACCCAAGCTCCTCTATGGCCGACGAGGGGGGATAAACCTGAGCCCCCCATCCTCCCCGAGTGCTGGGAACCAGCAGATCAGGGTTTTCACAAGCCTTCCTCTTCCATGCATGCTTTAATATTGTCAGCTATTTTTCCTCTACTGCAGGAAGCAGAGGGGTGATGGATGGGATGACTGACGTGGGGCAAAGGACCAGAGCCATGTGGCTTCCTTCATCACCGCCAGTGAGAAACGAATCCCTCTGGAGGGCAATTCTTCCTGAAATCCCTGCCTGAGATCATTCCTCTGCCAAAGGGTGCCGGATTTAGACAACAGCCGGGTGTCAAAAACTGGTTGAGAGGAGCCACCCCTGCCACCCCCCGCCTCGTACATTTAATGTCTCTGTACTGTGGAGGGAGGGGATGCTGCATGAATCCTCACCCAACGGATCCTCCCAAGGCTTCCCCAGCTCTGCTCCAGGTTGCAGAAACAGGCATTTCAGAGCTGCGGGGCTGAAGGCAGGACTCGTTTGTGCCCCTCCGAGGAGCCCAACAACCCCCCTGCACCCAGGGTAGCTCCTTGCATGGCTATTCGCCCGACACTGACCCAACCTGGAGATTTCTTCCTGGTGCCAAAGACTTCAGAACAAATGGTGGTGCTCCTGTGGGCACCCACTAGCAATAAAACCTGATTCAGCTCATTACATCGTGCACTGTCTATGTTTCACTTACAAAACCACATCACTTGTCCTGATTGATTTTTTGTGTCCTGAACACAGAGGATTGAGCTCTGTGCTTCCAAAAAAGCCCCACAGCTTTGCTGTGTGTGTGGCTGGGGATTGCTTGCCTGGAGATTCACAGAATCACAGAGGGTTTGGGGCTGGAAGGGACCTCTGGAGATCATCCAGTCCAACCCACCTGCTAAAGCAGGGTCACCAGAGCAGGTCACACAGGATCATGTCCAGGTGGGTTTGAATGTCTCCAGAGAAGGAGACTCCACAACCTCTCTGGGCAGCCTGTTCCAGGGCTCTGGCACCTCAAAGGAAAGAAGTTTTTCCTCATATTCAGATGGAGCTTTCTGTGCTTCAGTCTGTGCCCATTGCCCCTCATCCTATTGTTGGGCACCACTGAAAAGAGTCTGGTCCCATCTTCTTGACACCCACCCTTGAGATATTTATAAACGTTGATGAGATCCCCTCTCAGCCTTCGCCAGGCTGAACAGACCCAGATCTTTCAGTCTCTCCTCATAAAGAAGATGCTTCAGAACCCTCATTATCTTTGTATGTTATGGGACTGGCAGAGCCAGGAGGCAGACGCTGGGGTTTGGTGCCTGGCACAGCCGTGCAGGACAGCCCGGCTGCTGGGAGGGGCAGAAACACGTGGGCAAAGAGCCGGATTTGGGGAGCGCAGACCGGTGTGCGGGAGCACGCACCGGCCCTGGCTGCGCTCCGTGCTGCCAGCACCGTGGGATGCTGCCGGCTCTGCACACACACCCACATATGTGGGGTGAAGGCAGCCCTCCTGCAAGCCTCCTCTTCCTCCCAGGAGGTGCAAACCTCAAGGGGATGAGGAGCAGGTTGCCGGTGGTTGCAGCGAGATGGTGGTTCCCCAACACAACCCCATGTTCTCGGACATGGAGCAACACAACAGGAGGTGCTTTAATCTCAGGGGCAGCAGCCTGAGGCTGGGCGTTGGGGCAAGCATTTCCCAGCCCTGCAGTGATTCAACCCTTTATTTTGGCAACTGGCAGGTTCCTTCAGTTGCTCCCATGGTTTTACGAGCACCGAGATGAGCGTCACCAGCCAGGCTCCCGTGCCAGGTCAAAGACCACAGCAGCAGGGGATGGTGAGGAGCGCTGGCGTGGCGAGTGGGCTGGAAACCGCCCGTTTCAGAGTGTCACCTTCACGCCAGCCCCGCGGCACTGAGCTTGGGTCCAGCTCATCTGGCTCTGCCACCTGGCTGGGTTTGGCTGGGCTGCAGCAGGAGGAGGAGGATGGTGAGGCGGTGGGGGGGCCGGCGGTGTACCAGGGATCCTCTCCCCCTTCGCAGCCCCATAGGGCTCAGCCTATCCTCACTGTGGGGCAGTGAGGGGGAAGGATCCAGCCCCTTATCCATCGATCACAAAGCTAACAGCACTGGCGTGGGCGTCCTTGAAGGGTTCCCTGTAGGAAACATCTGCCATTGGCCAGAGGTTTAAAGCGTTCCTCTGCTAATCCCGGGGTATTAGCCAGCCAAGCCCATCACGTAGGTACCGCCGGTGCTCCAGGAAAGCCCTTTTTGTTCAAGGAAAGTCAATTTTAGGAAAGTTTGAAAGGCCTGTACCTTGGCCAGCAGGCTAAGCGGTCAATAAATCCCAGCTGGGGCCAGGAGCAGGTTGTGGGTTAATAATTCAAGGGGAGAAGACTGATGAGCCCCAACACATACACACATGGAGTGACCTGGAGGAGCAAAACTTCTCACAGGGAGTGACTGTGTCCTGAAGAGGGGTCTCCCATGCAAGGACTGGCCAGGGAAATGCATTATTCTACAGCCACCACCATCATCCTGAAATATACTGTGCACAGCATGTGCCCTGCCCGTCCAGGGAAAACGTTTCTGTTTCACTAACGGGTTTTTACTCTTCCTTCCAGCTTTCATGTACCTCACTAGGGGTGAACAAGTAGAGCTGGAAAATCGAGCTGGAAATAGTGAAAACTGAGATGGAAAACTGCACATCCAGCAAATCACCGCATGCCCATGCTTGGAGCATCACTCTTTGCTCTCCATCACCCCACAACCTGCCCGGGCATCACGGGCACTGACACCACACAAAGCCTCGAGCACATTCCAAGGGATGCCCCAACGGGACTTTCACTTGCAATATTTAGCACTGCGGCCACGGCTCAATTAGTGACCTAAAAGCCAGACCCGAGGCAGTATCTGAGGATTTGCATAACTAACAAGCAGAGGGTGAATTTCAAAGTTCAGCCAGCCACTGTTTCGACTGCCTTCATGAGCTTTTTATAGAGCCAGGGTGCAATTCACAGGGAAGTTTGCAAATAATTGTGAATAAGGAGGAAGCATGAGGCTCTGACACGCTGCTTATGAAGATTTTATGAGCAGAAAAAGAGGTGACATCGGAGAGAGAAGTGAAGCCTGCGGACATCTTCCAGTTTGGTTCCCTTTAACCCCTGATTTCCAGCGACACTCTGGCGTCGCAGTCCTTTCTGCTGCAGGGTTATCTTGGCTCAGCTGGGTGAAGCACACACGTATTTAGCAACATATTTAAATCATCCCCCTATAAAGCCTGACTCTGCAGTGAGTCACTAGGAGATTTCTCAGTGATTTTTCTCAGGCTCTGGATCACATTTGCAGAAGCCCCAAACACATTCATATTCTCTGCATAACATTTTCTCTTACCACCACACAGCTCTTTCCCAAAAGCTTTCGAACTGCGGCCAAGAGCTGTTTATACAAGGCAAGACAGAAAGGGAACCTTAATTTACAACCCTTTGAAGCATTATGATTTATAGCATTCACAATGAAACTGTTGATATTTATAGCAAAAAAGTCCGTGTATTCATTTCCTATTCCCACTGCGGTGAGATAGGTAGTTAATCAATCAAGACTGATTAAAGTCCAGTTTATTGATTTCAATAAAACAATTCATCCCAGAATTTCACCCTTATCTATGTCAAAACCATCTCTGCCCCACTCCCTTTCAAGCTCAATGGAGAATGGAGAAAGGTTTCTTTTTTGTTTCTTTTTTTTTTTTTAAATTTAAAGGCAGCCATGGAAAACACAGGCTGCATCCCAGCATCTCTCAGCACATGGTCCCATGGCGGCCAAATCCTGCAGCCGCTTGGCACCAGCAGTGCTGGGCTTGGACCCGCCAGAGACACAAGGACAGGTCCTTAATCTGCAAGTGCCTTATAAAGGGACCTCGCTGGTCATCCAACCTGGGGAAGCACCATAAGAACGGGGCTTTCACCCCAACACCCATCCCTGCATCGCTGGGGCTGGGCTGGGGCAGCTCCTCGGCTGCATGCAAGGGGAACAAGGCTGATTTATTTGTCCCTTTGTATGTATTTAATCTAAGAGATACAAACTAAGCAACTAATGATATTTTTCCAGAATTCAATCAACTCAATTGTCATTTAACTCAATCAAAGGCCCTTTCAAGCCCCTGCTTTATCTCGGCCCCTCTGCTGGGTGTAAAACCATGCCCTTGATGCAGAGGAGAGGTGTGCTGTTGTCTTTCTCCCCTCATTAATTTTCCCTCCCACCTCTCTCCTCAGATGAAACTGAGACATTCGGACCTACAAAACCTGCAGAAGTGGCAGGGTCCCATCTGCATTGGGGGGCCTGCAGGATCACATCCCCTTTCCACTGCAGAGCAGAGCGAAGCCTCAGCCCCAGCACACCACCGGGTCCCCATCACTGAGTACAAGGGTAGGCATTTTTCCTAAATAGGTATATTCAGTGATTAAAATGGGTCAGGAAATACCAGCCTGCCTCTCCCCTCCTCTTTCCAGACTGAAGCTGTTTTTTTCCATTCGGTGGGACGTTCTGCCTGCTCCACCGCAGCCACTGGTCCTGCTGGGACAGCCCCCATCCCCATCCCCGCCACACGGATCCGGTGAACACGAGGAGCTATTTTCCATGCTGGAAGAGACCCCAGGCAGCTCTACACGAGCCCCTTTCACGAGGATCTTTGCACGGGGCTTGGCCAGTGGGGAGCCAGAAACAAGTCTAAAATTAAAGACACTTTGCAAACTAGGAGCCCTGGCCCCGATCCTGGGGATATGGGGCAGCAGTAACCAAAAGCAAACTCATCCCTGGGAGACGCCCAGAGCCACTCCAGTAGCGAGTTTGGCCCCAGCAGTGCTCTGCAGAGCTCATGGCCAGCACAGGAGAGGGAGCGGGGTGACGGGTCCAGGCAAGCCCAGCGGGCAGGGGGTCCTGCTGTGGGCAGGACGGGCCCGGGCTGGGCTGGCAGCAGCAATCGCAGCCTGGAGGGGAAGATGAAAGGGCGCGGGCAGGGCAGGACAAAGGGCCCCGCACCTCACCTCGCTGCCAAAGGAGCCGGCCACCATCTCCATGACAAAGCGAAGCTCTTGTCAATTTGGGCTGGCCCCAAGGGGGGAACTGCCCATAGCCTTTGAAGTGGGCAGCAGGGCCACCCCCGGCCAGTGTGGGCAAGGGGCTGGGGTCACCCAAACACTCTCCCCACCCCTAGGTCAGGAGTTCAGTGGGGACAGGACCCCGGGGACAAGGGGACAGGACTAGGGGGACAGCACGGCCACTCAGTGCCGAGGCCAGCGGTAGGCACAGGAGCGGGGACACCCACTCACGCAGTGCACAGCACCCACATGCTGTGTGCACGCACACGTGGCATGTCACACCCGGAGCACCCACATGCACCCTCCACGTGGCACAGTCCCCAGTCACACCACACGTTGCACACACATCGTACACACACACTGCACCTTGCACACACAGCACACATGCACACACTCACTGCACCTTGCACTGTTCTCAACACACACCACCTTGCACACACACAGTGAGCCTGCAGCATTCCCTGTATGCTCTCACTGACGGTCTATACGGCAAGCCCCATGCACACATGCTGCTTATGGCACCTTGCACACGCACGCAGAGCCTATAGCACCTTGTGTGTACACCTTGCAGACATACACATAGCACATGCAGCACCTTCTCTCCACATATATACATATGATACCTTCCCTGCACATGTATAGACATATGGTACCTTCCCTGCACACATATATGCACACACTACACATGCATGCAGCATAAGGCACCTTACACACGCATATTTCCATGCCCCATACATGGGCTCTCACATGCAGCTGCACACCAGCTCGCAGCCGCAGACCCACACGCTCCCCCGTGCACACACGAAACACCCCGTCACAACCCCCTCGGGGCTGGTGGGACCCTGGGACCCCAGGGGTCTCCAGCTCTGCCCATCCTATGTGGTGGTGGCAGGAGAGGGCAGGGCTGCAGGGATAGAGACTGGCCAGGGAAACCGAATTTCCAGCCATATAATCCCTGCTACTAGCAACGCCAGTCCCCTCCCTGCCCATCTCAGCCCCTGCCACCTCAGCAGTGGGATCTCCCTGCTCTTTGGGGTCCAGGGCCATGCCCAAGGCAGGCCAAGCATGCTGTCCCCTTGCCAGGAGAGCCACAGGAGCAGGACCCAGCCCCTCAGGTTGTGAAGCCCAGGGATCCTCTGCACAGAGGAAGGCGCAGGGGTGCGGTGTTGGGGGGTTTCCTTACCGCTGCTGCTGGTGCTGGGAATGCTGCGCCTCATCCACTCATACGGGGTGCGTCTCTGGGCATTAGGGGAGAGCTGGGGGACCGAGCTGCTGATGGGTGGAGGCAGGAGTCCAGAGCCCGGGGGCTGGATGGAGTTAAAATCTGGGGGGCTGAATCCAAACTGCCCCGGGCTGGCGGTGGAAGGCGCGGCGGCGGTGCCGTAGGAATGCCAGTCCTCCTTGGCAGGGGTGTAGGGAGAGCCCCAGGCGGCCGCCGGCTGCCCGTGGTGCGGGTCGTTGTTAATCCCTGGCACATGGTGGTAGCTGGCGAAGTCCGTGTACTGGGGTGGCCCCGGCACATAATTCTGGGTGTTGAGGTTGAGGCTGGGATGCCGGACAGGGCTGGGATACATGTTGGTGTCCTTATCCAAAAGATAACCTACATACATCTTCCCTGGCTGGCTCCGCGCACATGCTGCACCGCAGTGTCGCCGGCTGTGGGCCGGTTGGGTTTGGCGGGGAGGTGGCCGCCCCTCCTTCACCGCCGCTCACCTGGGCGCCTTGGGGAGCTGCGTCCCAGGGCCAGGCACCTCCCTGCCCACGGGCTTTTATTGGGCCCAACCTCTCGCAGCATTTGCATTGAAAGGCAGGTTTGCATTTCAAAGTGCAGGAACCCCAGCAGGGCGAGGGGGGTGAATTCAAACCTCCCATCCCAGCTGCAGGGTGGCTGAGGTGGTGGGTGACCTCGGGGAGCACCGAAGACCCCATGTCCCCTCTTCTGTCACCACCCCACAGCTGTCCCCATGCCACTGGCCATGGTCCCTTTGTAGCAGCTGGCTTTGGGGACATTAGGGCATCCAGGGTGTCACCCACCAGAATGCCCCGAGAGTGCCCACCCTGTCCCTGCAGCCATCCGTACCCCAGAAGCAGGATGCCTTGGGCTGAGCCCTTGTCATCTTTGGGCATGGGACAAGCTGGGCTGTGCCTGCCATCAGCCCTGTCCCCACGTTGGGGGACACCAAACCCTCGCTCCGCTGTGGTGCTTTCCCAGGCCCGGTGGCAGCATCCGCCTCATTCGGAAAAGAGGGGCTGGTGGGAAGAGGAGGCTCTAGGTCCCCCTAAATCTACTCCATCCGAGGCCAAACCCACCCCTCCAACCCCAGCAAAGCTCAGCCCAGCCCCAGAGAGTGGGATGGACAGACAGACAGAGCCAGCTGTGTGCAGGGGGAATGCTCCCACCCAACGGGGAGCCCCTGGGCTCCCACGTGGCTCCAAGGGGCTCATGACCCTGCAGCAAGAGGAGTTTCTCACCTCTTTTCCCTCTTAAAGAAGCGAAACCATCCCCATATGTTTTCTGATAGGGAAAACCAGGCAGAAACAGGACCCTGGTGCAGTGCCTCTGCCTGCAAGGTGGGAGGTGGCCACCAGCTAGAAACACCCCCCAGCAGAGATCGCACACTTGTCACCTGCCAGGACAGACACACCTCTGCTTTGGAGGGGGACAAGGGACCACAGGTCAGCTCTGTGTCATCCAGGACAGAAATCCCCATCATCTTCAGCCAAGAGCCTCCTCCCAGCCAACGTCCCCCTCCCCACTGGTGTCACACTCTGGCTGCACTGGCCACCACCACTTAGTCACAGTTATCCTTTGTAGTCTGGCTTTTTCTCCTCAAACCAAAGCACAGCTCTGCAGAGGCTCCAGGAGGGTGTTTTGTCACCTCCCCAAGGCCACCTCTGACCTTTTCTCCATATCAGCCCCTTCTCCTGCTGGAAACATGAGCAGGACAAGGACTGGTTGTTCCTTACCCTCCCAGGACAGAAACATCCTGGAATTTGACAATAAGAAACAGGAAAAAAAATAATACAGAGGAAACCAAAAAAAAAGAAAAAATTTTTTTTAAAAAAGAAAAAAAAAACAAATTTAGGATAAAAATAAGAGGAGAGAATAAAACAGGAGATTTTCAGAGCTTTTTCCTGGTATGAACCTGGGAAGTGTTTCCAGTGTCGAGTCGCTTCCCAGATTTGTGGGGTTACAAGGAAAATGGTAACAAAACCAGCAAAGCCTCCCTGAATCCAGGAGCTCAGTGCATTTGGTACATGACCATTTCTTGCTTTTCCCCTCCTGCAGCCGGTGGCAGATGTCCCCAGCATTAGCCGGTGGGTTGGGGACAGCACCCAGACACCGGTGCTCCCCAGGGCCCCGCTCGCTGCCACCCCAGCCCTCACTCCCCACGGCGCCCTGAGCAATCTCACATGTCTGGAGGGATCGGAGTGTCCCCAAGCCCCCGCAGCGCTGCTGTCATCTGTTTGCTCAAGGTGGACTTTGCAAAAGCCGGCTGTACCCATCTCACAGGCCAGGCTGCTGCCATTCCCACCCTGCAATCTCACATGCCATGCTGGAACCGTAACGGGGCAGCCACCCCAACCCCAGAGTTGTGGACCAGCAGCAGCTCTGCATCAGTCCTGGGCACCTCATGCCGTTGCTGCAGTCCAATTTCCAGATGAAAATATTGTATTGAAAATATTGTATATCATATATTGTATATCATTGGATACACTCATGCCACATCCACTCCCTTGCAAGGAGGTGGGAGTCAGGATGGGGTCGAAGAGGACAGTAACTGATAGGGGATCTGGCTTTCAAGATGGAAGCAGAATAAAATCCCAGCAATGGGAAATCACCCCCAGAGCTGACATCACCCCAAATTTGCCTCCAGAGACCTGGCACGACCAGAGGTACCATGAGAGGTGAGTGATTTGGCCATTCTCTCCTCCCTGTCCCGCCAGCATCCCCTGCCCCTCACCCAGCCTTGTCCCAGCTCCCTGCCTCGTGATAAAGGTGACCAATCCATCTGATGATGATCCCAGCTCATGCTCAGTGCAGATTGATGGATGCACCATATAACCCCATCTATCCTGGTTTTTTGCCAAGGTCTCAACACTGTCATGGCTTTGTTTAGACAAGAAAGCCAAGGCCATCCTCTTCCTACTCCTCCTCCTGCCAGCAAATTGACAGTGGCTCAGGGGGTGGGAAAAAAGAAAACAAGAAAATAAAATCTCCCCTGAGCAGACGGTGGGAGGTACAGAGGGATGCAGGTGGCCACTGGGTCCCACCCCAGGGACAGCTGCATTTCAGGGATAGGGGATGCTGGGATCATTCCTGCTGCTGGCTGTTTCCAGCTGGCAGCGATGGGCAGCCCTGGTCCCCTTTTCCCTTTTCCCAGCTGTCGGAGCCATGGCCAAGGGCTCAGGCAGCTGCTGGGGACTGGGGTCAGGGCTCAGCGGGCAGGACCCCACACCTGCATCCTCCCCGCAGCAGGTGAAGGGCTCGGTGTGGTGCAGCATCGTCAGGTGCCTCCTGACAGCCGTGCTGTGAGCTTCCCCCGCGTGGGACGACAGGGGCAGGGGAGACAGTTAGGCCATAAAGTTCCTCTGACTATAACTTTCTTCTTTTCCTTTTCTTTGGCCTGTTTATTGCTGGTGGGGATTACGGTTCACAAAGTTTATGCTGGGCTTCCCTTCATGTGCTCCCCAGGGAGCATCCCAGCTGCTAGACCAGGGCTGAAGGGTGCTGCTGGGGACACTCAGTGCCCCAGGATGCCACCCATACCAGGGTCTCATGAGTGAGCAGGTCAGGGGCTGCCAGAGCCCCCAGGCATCACCAGTTGGATAAGTGGAGGTGGCAGTACCCTCTCCATCCACCCCAGAAACCCCCAGCACCAAACGCAGCCTGGGGAGCTCCTTCTGGTCCTCCAGACCTGAGATTCCTGCTGGAAATGAGGTGGATGCAGCGGAGGGGGAGAGCAGCCAGGGTTCCCCAGCCGCTGCCTGGGGCTGGGCTCTGCTATCCATGATCGAGTGATGCCATCTCCTGGAAGCAGGAGGCTGGAGAAGGGAGGGCCGGGAGGTCCCCAGGGCCAGGCTTCAAGCAGCTATCAGAGATGGAGCAGATTTGCAGATGAGATCACCACCCCACCACCTCTTCCTCGCATGGGGAAGGCACTCACCCCAGGAAACCAAGTCCTGCCTTGTCTCCTGGCTCGCTCTGAGCCCCCACCATGGTTTTTTGACCTCATTAATGTTTATAAATATATAAAGGGTGGGTGTCACGAGGATGGAGCTAGGCTCTTCTCGGTGACAACCAACAGTAAGACAAGGGGTAATGGGTCCAAGCTGGAACACAAGAGGTTCCACTTAAATGTGAGAAGAAACTTCTTCTCAGTGAGGGTGACAGAACACTGGAACAGGCTGCCCAGGGGGGTTGTGGATTCTCCTTCTCTGGAGACATTCAAAACCCGCCTGGACGCCTTCCTGTGTAACCTCACCTAAGTTTTCCTGCTCTGGCAGGGGGATTGGACTAGATGATCTTTTGAGGTCCCTTCCAATCCCTAACATTCTGTGATTCTGTGATTCTGTGATTCAGCAGGACAGGGAGATGCCCACAAAGGGCTGAGTAGGTGCCTTCCCTCACTCCTCCTGCCCCACCACTTCCCTGGCAGCCGCATGGGCCCATGGCCACTCTGCTCGCCCCAGCCCCTGCTGCTCCCAAAGGCAAACCTGTGGCCTCAGACCAGCTCATCCCAGAGCTGCATGGACCCGTGCACACCCACCCAGCCAACATCTTCCTCCCATTCCCCAGCTTCTCCTGCCACTCTCCTGCTGCAGGAAGAAAGGGAAAGCAGAGCACACCTCCTCTGCATCATTCCTGCCATACGCCTTTGAAGCAACATCCCAGGGAGCAAGAGAGGGATGGGGCAAGCACAGCCACCCCACCGAATGCCCCGAAAGTATCCCCTCCTCTCTGGCAACCCTTTTGATGAAACCCTCTTGCAGAGGACAATGCCTTGCCCCTGTTCCATCAGCCCCACTGTAGACTCCCACATGCCCTGTGGCTTTTCCCAGGTGCTTCAACCACATCTCTGCTGGCACTTGTGTCCCTGTGCTGAGGAGGGCTCTGCAGAGCTGGTCCCCAGAGATGTGGGTGCTGGACCAGGATAGCCCAAATCGATGTGCTGCCGGCACTGTCGTACAGCCCCCCTCTCCCCTCCCCAGGGCTCTGTTTCACTCTGCGGGGTCTAGATCAGCTTTCCTGACAAAATGCAAATGCCACAAATGATGGGACTATCCTCAAGAGGGCACTGGGGACAGGGGCACACACTGGCGTCTCTTGTTGCCTCTTATTGCCTTCCAGCACCTGGGGGGCCCCTGCTCTCACTGGGTTGGTGATGCGATTCCCCCTGCACCGAGCTGGGTGCTCGCTGTGCAGCCGATGGGCCCTGAGCACGTCTTGCCTGACCCAGCCTGTGACAGGAGACATGGGGTCCCGAAGGTGGCTGGGGCCTGGCGGGAGCATCCTGGCCATGCTCCACTCCTTCGCCAAATTTCAGGCACGGCGTAAGCAGAGGGTTAACAATTCCCACATTAAGTGACTGCAGATGTGTGGGAAAGTCTGGGGCGACCGGACGGCATCGCTATTAGTATTCACCCAGGAGCCTGCCGCTGCCTCCCGGGGCTCTGCGGAGCACATTTAATACCGAGGCTTGTTGTGGGGATTAGGAAGAGCGTGTGGGATGGGGACAGAAAGGTCCCGATGCAAGGAGAGGCAGCGGGCTAGCACCTTCTGCCGCTGGCTAGTGTCCCCTCCAAGTGCCCGAACCCAGGGGATGTAGGGGACAGGCCAGCATCTGTTGGGACACAGCACCGTAGGGTGTATGGCTCAGTGCTACCTCCCAATAGCACTGTTGCCGTGTGGCGTCCATGACCAGCGTTCATGGTGCTGCAGGATGCTCTGCGGTCTGGGATGCTCCCCAGCGCATTGTGCTCGGCCGTATGGTCACTGGAAGGATCCCAGGACTTTCTGTCTCCCCTTCGTCCCTGGGCACTGCTGTGACCCACCACCACCCTGGCAAAGCAGGACCATGTACAGGGTAGTGGTTTCTCCAGAGGCCGGGACAGAGCTCTGGAAAGGGCTGGATGAAGCCTCCAGGCAGCTCTCCCCTGGGCCCAAAAGCTAGATCCAGCCAGGAGCAAGCGCTGGAAGCTGTCACACCAGATGGGTTGCCCAAATGTGGTGCTGTGCTCCCCAGTACCCATCACTCCTCTCTTGTGGTCTGCAGCTCAATATCACATCAGAGCAATGCTGAAATTCCTGGGGTGACTTGGAGGTGAACGAGGCTTGGAGGACCTGAAGCCAGGGGCAAATCTGGCCCTTGTTAAACCTTCAGAGAAGTGGGAAAGGCCGACATCTGCTGCTTCTTCCTACCTGCCTCTCACCTGCCAACACACGGGACCTGTCGCTGCCTCCAGCATGGCCATTCCCACTGTCATCTTGGGTCACCTGGCCTGAGCGTCTCTTCTCCACATCAGGCACAGGATATGGGTTTTCCCCATGGTCCCAGCTCTGCCTGGTATGGGGCAAGAGGTCAGAGAGCTGCTTTGATCCAAGTGACACCAGAGCAGTCCAAATACCCTGGAGTGTCCCTATGTCAGTGGCTGCTGTCCCCACCAGAGATGCTGCATGACCCCAAGCTCCCGCTAGCACTTAGGGATGATTATTGAGGCTGGAAATCTCAGCCGAGAGCGGCTCTGGCAGCCCACACTGCAGCTGTCCCAGCCCTGGGGGAATCACTAAGTCCTGCAAGCACCACGAATGGGGGTGTAGGCACCAAAAATAGAGGTAAGCAACGAAAGGGGGATGAGACAGAAGTAGCTGAGCTGCTCCCCTAAACCCACACACTTGCACAAGCGAGTGCCTCTGGCTTCAGTGCTTCCTCCGAGCTGGCCTTTCCCAGGAGCTGCTGTGACCCTACATGCTGTTCCAAAACAAAGTGCGCAGCCCTGGATGCTCCCTGGGGATGTACAGCACGGGCCACCATGTGCTTGCTGGGATGCTGTGGGCTCTCCAGGGCTGTCCCAGCATCCCAAAACAATGAGCTCTGGTCTTTGCAGACTTCTCCTGGGAGAGGGTTATGTTTGCACAGGTTGTCCCTGCTCCCAGCCCAGGAGTGGGCATAGGGGTCATCTGTCTGCAGGAGGGAGAGGGAGTGGAATATGTCCCACCTCAGGATCAGGATGCTCTGCCCTCCAGCATGGTTTGTGCTAAATTTTCCACCCCTTGCTCATCCTAGGATGCCTGGACATGGGCTCCCAGTCGATCCCCCTCTCAGAGCCTGTTTGAAGGGTTTGGCATGCAGTACAGACATGGGCATCCTAGGGCTGAACACTGGGAGTCCTGGGTCTTGGGAAAGCACCGGCTCCCAGTAGCCTGTCCCTGGAGCGAGGGTCCCAGCAGGATCACACCAGAGGGTTTCTCCCTCTCCTGCTCTGTCGCAAGCAGCGATGCTGTCCTGGAGGGGGAACGCTGCTGGGAAATAGCTCTGCCAAGCAATTCCCGGCAGCCCACATATCTCCACGCAGAGACCCGTCAGACATGTCTTTATCCCTTGAGAAAAGTGTCAGGAAGAGCCATGTGCACAGCACATCCCCTCTGCCGCCTGCCCCCCATATGAGCCACTCTCATGCTTACCCTTTCCTGTTCCGCACGACAGACCGTCTTGGCTCTGGGGGGCTGCTGGAACCCCTTCGTATATGGCCATCCCCCCATCTGGAGTCAGGGATCCCGGCCATCCTGGCACAGGGGAGCAGCAGGGTCTCAGAGCTTTGACCCACCATGCAGCCTGGAGCAACAGCCCCTCCAGCTCTGGGAGGCCATTTCTCCATCACCCTTCCTCTCCTGGTCCCCCTCTCCTCCCAGATCCAGCCAGGCCCCATCTCCCCTGCCCTGCCCGGGCTGCACCTGCCCAGCTGCCTGACCCCACCGGGAACAGAGTCAGCCCAGGAGCACCCTCGTGCAAAATGCTGTTCATTGCATGCAGATAACCGGGGATGCTGCAGCCCGGCCCTCCTTGCCCTCCATAGCTGCACAGAACAGACTTTCCCCTTTGGTTTTTCATCAGTGCAAAGAAAACGCCAAGATAACGGGTGATAAGCAGCAATCTCCTGGGTTTATCCAGCCAGGGAATCATTAGCCATGCCCATTGTGCAGGTGTTCGTTAGGGAGGCAGAAAGGGATGAGTCTGCCTTGCAAACAAGCCAGGAACACAGATTTCAGCAGTGCTGTCTTTACGGGAAGGACTTTTTAATTCTTGGAAAAGAAAAAAAGAGAGAAAGGTCTCTTTCCAGGAGAGTCATCTTTTCAGGATAGCCAGTGCATTTCTGCATTTTTTCTTGTCTGGATCAGACAAAAGCACATGCCCAAGATGGAAATGGTGGCAAGAACTGATGAGTGAAAGACAGTTTTGATCCAAAGAGCTTCTGCACCTTGTTACAGTGCTGAAACTAATTGCAAATAAATTCCCTATTGGACAAATGATAACGTTTTTCCTATTGATGGAATCTCAGAAAACTTAGTTGAACCCATCAAGGTATGGGGAGGATTTAAAGCAGGTTCATTAGTCAACTCCCACCTCCCAGGGAAGGAGGGGTGCAGGACATCCGAGATGATGCCCTGGTTGAGGTGCAAACGGGAGCTCCTGACACCTCTCCCTGCTCTGTGCCCCTTGGTAACCCGCACAGCCCTGAGTCCCCAAGCAAAACCACCTTCTGCCACAGCACCCCAGTCACACAAGACCTTTTGTTCCCCTTTCCAAAAAATAAAAAATAGGGCTGGGAGGGTGCATTGGCGGTCCCCAAGTGGCCGCAGGCAGCCGGGGATCAGTGGGGTGGGAGGCACGGAGCCGGCACAGCACGGCCCGGGGAGGCGTCCGGGGGAATACGCGGAGTCGGCTCAGCACAGGCCTTCTTTAATAAAAACATGAGTCAGCTGCTGGCGTGGGCAGTGGATTTTCTAAACATCCCCTCATATCCTGAGAAAGGGAGAAAAAAAAAAAAAAAAGAAAGAAAACGGGAGGGGGGTGCTTAAGAGAGAAAAAAAAAAAAAAAAAGAAAGAAAACAGGGAAAAAGGCCAGAATTGAAAGCAGACACAGGGACAGAGCAGCGCCTTCCCTCCGGTTTAAGGAGGCGAGAGCCGGTCCGGTCTCCTTTTGTTTCCCGTTTGCCGGGCCCTGGCCGCTCCCCCTCTGCAGCCAGCGGCAAAACTCCCCTCTCCTTGCAGCCTCTTTGGCTTCTCCTGCTTTTTAAAACTTTTTTTTCCCATCACACTCGTCTGCCGGGCTTTAATCAAAAGTTTTGCTCTGCAAAGGGTCCCCGCCGAGGGTGGAGGGAGGAAGTCGGAGGGACTCCGCTCCTCATTGGCGAGGCCAACTCCCCCCTTCTCCTCCTCCCGGGGTCTCTTTTATTTATACACGCACACACACGCGTGCACATCCCTGTGCCCGGGGCGGCCGGACCCCCTCCCAGGTGGGCTGGGGGCTGCCCAGGGCGCTGCTGAGATGCACTAGAGGAGCAGAGCAAGGGCTTGGCTGCAGCCCAGCCCTGGCACAGCCTCGTCTCTCCTTTTTATTTGGCTTTACTTTTTTTTTTCCCCTCCTCCCCTCCACTTCATTTCTTCCCTTCCCTCTCTTTCTCCTTTAAGTGGAAAAGCCTTGCCAACTGGGGAGGGCTGAGAGGGCAGGGAGAGCCTCGGCAGACAGCAGATAGAGTGTGGAGGAAGAGACGAAGGAATTTTGTGTCGCCAGCGCCTGTGGGACTTGTGGCACCAGCGGTCACCTGGTGGGACCCTGCCCAAGGTAAGCCCTCGTGTTGCCCACCCGGGTGCCGGCTCATCCTCCCGCTCCGCTCCAGCCAGGAAACCTCGCACTGGAGGTGATGCAGGACCCCAAGGACCTGCTCCCCGAGATGGCCCTGTTGCTCTGTAAGGGTCTTTGCTCCCCTTCAAGGGTCCGGCACCCCAAAACACCCCTGCAAGCCCTGGGGAGGTGGTGTTTGGAGGAGAGTGGCCAAGCTCTGCAGCATCCTGCAGGAAAAGCTGTCCCAGCCAAGGGGACACTGTGGCTGTAGGGCAGGCAGAGGGACCCCACTGCAGAGGAAATGGGACCCAGGTCATCTCTGCTTTTCCCTGAGGAGCTCTCAGTCCCTCCCTGGGTTAGGGGGTTACCCCGGCTCTCCCAGCCCAGCGGCTGCTGGAAGGATGGGGTGTGTTTGGGGAAGGGGCTGCTCACCCCCCACAGCAAGACATCTTTCAGAGACGTGTGCGCCGCTGCAGAGCAGCGTTACTGTATTGTCAGACCATCCGAATGCATCCGTGGTCATCCCTAAACACAGGATGCTCCTAAGACCATGTCTCTCAGGTTTCTGCTCTTGATGGCACTCCTGTCCCCCTGGGCCAGGCCAGTGCAGTGAGGGACGTCTGCAAGCCCTGCTCAGTGGGTACTGGAGAGGGAAGAGCCTGGCAAAACCCTTCAAGGCACAGATGTGGGCAACCACTCTGCTGTCCCAGGCTGGAGCTGGTCTGAAGTGAAGCTGTGCTACCTCAGGCAGCCCCAACAGCCTGGGGACAGGGGGCTGCATGACCTGTGGGGCTTTGGTGTTCACACTGGGGCCATTGTGGGCTCAGAGCATCCAGCTCCTGCACTCACCTGCCAACAGGGAGACTTCCAAAGCAGAGCTTGTGGTGGAGGGGGATGTTGTGCTGCTCCCTCCATCCCTGCCCCAGAGCACCTGAGGCTTCTGCTAAAGCAGTGTGCAAATAGCTATAAGCAGTTGGTTTGACGTGCAACCCTGTTTGCAGGGGCTTGGCAGTCCCGAATCTTTTCAGAGGGTCTCCCACTGATGACAAGGACCAGCGAAGTTGAGACCCAGAGCTCCCCAGGGGCCATTGAGAGGTCGGTTGGAGGGTCATTTCTCCCTCAACACACTGCAGGGAGAAGGTGCCTGTTCACCCCATGTTCTCAGGAAAGGGACACGTTTTGTTCAGGCAGCCAGAGCTGGCAGCAAAGACATGGCTCATCCTGGCAGAGGGCACATGCCAGGCTGGCTCAGCAGGGGAGCTGCCAGGTACCCACCCCGGTTGGCACCCAGCCCTGGGCATGGTCTGACATGAGGCTTGAAGTCACTCCTTGACACCGCTGTTGTCCAGGCATGGGTGGCTGCAGACCTGGTGGCAGTTCCCATCCCCGGACAGTGTCCATGGGTCCAGGAAACACCCTCAATTTGGTTGGTGCATCATGAGGGGTTACTGTTCTGGAGAAGCATCGAGTCACAGTGACCCATTTGCATAAATGCATGCACACATGTAATGCTGCAACCAGGGAGAAGTCAGCCATGGCTGATTGTCCAAAGTCCTGGGGATTTCTTGTAGGGTCTGGCGGGGCTCTGGCCTGGGCTTGGTCCTCTGCAATCTCTACATTAGCTGCTTGGGTGATGGATGAGCACACATATGAAACTCCAGGCTGGTACCACGCTGGGTGGGCAGCTGGTGCGCAGGCAGATCAGAGTGTGGGAGGATCCCAGAGGAGTCCGGGAGGAGTCCAGCGTCAACCAGGCAACAGCGAGCTGTGACGGCATGCTGCCGTTGGGAAGGAAATATTAAAGGGCTGTGCATCATCTTGGGAGCTGACAGCCCAGCAGCTTGTATGGTGGGAAAGGACCTGGGGGCTAGAGTGGACACAAACCAGATTGCAGCGTGGTGCGGGCAGACCTGCAGCACGGGACACGCGGGAGGCAGGCTGAGCACGTGGGGTGGAGGAACGGGTCCTCCCCAGCAAGCGATGCCAAGCGCTTCAGCAGGGATGTGCCCAGAGTGGAAAGACTTGGGGCGAGCATGGGGGGTGATGAGAAGCCCAGAATAGTCTACGGAGGACTGAAAGAGGGGTTAATGGGGCTGGTTGGGCACTGGGGGAAGGTAGCACAGTCTTCATGCACAGGAAAGGTCACTGCAAAGAAAAACGTTAGCTTTTAGGGAAAACATCTGTAAGTTTAAAGACATGAGGCTGGGTGCCTTCAGCCCTGAAGGTTTCAAAGGACACATCAGGAAAACCTCTGGCTGAGGCGATGTGGACACTGCAGCAGGGCAATGACCCCGTGATCTCTTTCAGCCTCATTTTTGATGGGTCTGTGACAGGATTTCCAACACGTTCAGAACAGAACTGTCAGGAAGAGGAGAGCACTGAGCCCTTCACGAGCACTAGGGAAAGACGAAATTGTCTTAGCGAGCACCAGGGGAAAGCTGAGTTTAGGAAATGCTCTCTAACCGTAAGAGCGATGCCATGCAAGAAAAAGCCATGGCATCACCCGAGTGACAGACAGATGTGACTGGCTGCTGGAGGGTCAGGGCAGGGACCCCTGTACCTGACTCCATGCTGGGGCCAGACAGTCCCCGAAAGTCCCTCTGGCCCCCGTGTCTGACGCCATGCTGAGGCAGGATGGGATTGCAATGGTCTTCATAGGGTCTGTCTCTGGCAAGGCATCTTCCAGGGATACAGCAGCAAAGAGCAGGGAGCAGAGGGGCTGCGCAGTGGCCAAATCCCGTGGGAGCGCAGCGAGGGCTGCCTTTGGCCCAGAGCTGGAGGCTGCTGGGGACCACGGGGGCTCGGGGCTGGCGGGATGCATCCTATCGCTGCGAGGGAGGATCCGGGCCCAACACTTCGTGGAGTTTGTTTGTTTGTACTTTAACCAAGGGAAAGAAATCCCCTGGAGAGGATCTGCAAGGGGAGGGTATAGACTGGGTATTGTTTCCTGAGAGGCTGGACCGGCTCCAGGAGGCTCCTTCCGTTCCACCAGGCAAACTGGACATAACAAGGCTTGTTTTAGGGGTAGCTGTCTCCCCTCCTCCTCTCCCCGGTTGCCTAATTAGGCTCCCCGAGCCAAGCACACCTCTGCCCTGCTCCACTCCCACTGGGATGCCTGTTCCTGGAAACGCAACGCTTTCCCAGCACCACGGGGGACACGGAGCTGACCCAGCCGGACAGGGACACGTGCCGGGGATGCACAGAGCTGTGCTGGGACACAGCCATGCACTGAGCAAGGTGGTCCCACAGGTCCGTTGCTCTCCCAGCCTGGTAGCAGGAGACGTACAGTGACCTGCTGCCCCTCACACCCTGGTTTTCCATCATCTCTTGGCGCACAGCTGGGACACAGGCTGGGACATGGTCTGATCTGTCTTCGTACCCTCCTCCTGCAACCACCAACCTGCAGTGCCAGGTGTGGAGACCCCGTGCAGGGAGAAGGCAGCTCACAAAATCCCCTACGGAAAGGTTGCTGCCAGGAAAGCCAGGCTGGTGTGGTGCAAGTTGTGCATGTCCCGCACCCATGGAGAACTCGTCCTCTCCAGAACGTGTCTGTGGGGACATCTGCTCATCTCTCCAGGTCTCCGCTAACACCCACCCTACACTCCCCCCTGGGCTCAGCAAGAGCTGATGTGTGATGGGGCTCACAGGAGGATTTGGGGTGCAGGAGCAGGGGAGGGTTGGAGAATGCAGGGATGTAACCAGGGCCCTGCGCTGGCTGTCAAACCCCAGGCTGTAAACTAGGAGACAGATGGGGTAGGAGATACCTTCTCCCTGTTATGGAAGGGGACTTCTCAGCACATCCCCATGGGCAGCACCAGGGCTGCTCGGAGGGATGGGGCTCCCAAAGCAGGGAAGAGATGAGCAGGTGACAGGCAAATCTGCCCTTCGGTGCGAGGCCCCGTCCTGCCAGTCCCTCTGCCTTCTCCCTTCTGGCTCCTCTACCATGCACAAGAGTCTGTGACTGAAATCTTAATGCTACCGAGACACAGTAATTGGCACCAATTAAATTGCTACATTCATGTTTGAATTGCTTTAACTGGCGAGACACACTGTCTTATTTATACAAAAAAATATGTTTGCTTGTGGGTTTGTCTGAACCGGGGCCAGCAGAAAATACACCATTTCGAGCCTCGCTCTCTGAAAGCACATTCTCTGCTCGCAAACTGGAAGTCACCTCGGTTTCAGCCTTTGCCGAGCAAACAGTGGCAGAACAGAAACCCCGCTTTCCTTGGGGCTGAGTGCTGCCGGCATCGCCAGAGGGATCCCCTCTTGTCTCCCTGCAGGCAGCTGCCAACTTTCCCTTTCCAGCCTGGGAGAATATGTTCTTATTCAAGGAGGTGAATTCCTGGCAGGACTCGGTGCCCATTTTAAAGCCACGCTCTGGAGGGGCAGGGGGTGCTGGCAGCTGCCAGCCCCAGCGTTGGTTCCTGCCTTGGCTTCTCCTCTGGAGGATCCATGGGGTTTGGGGGCCAGGGGCTGTTTGCAAAGCGTGGGGACAGAGTGGAGCTGATTTTTGCTCCATGACTGCAGGGAGAGGAGCCACCAGATGTTATACAGGACCCTGTGTGCAGGGTGGCAACCACGGCTTGTGCTGCTTGAGCAGAACACATGGGAAGAGATCATCCAAGAGGGAGGCATCCCTTGTGCAACCTGTGGGATGTGCTTGGCTTTCTGTACCTCCCCGCTACAGAAAGCTCCATCGCTGCCCCCAGGACCTGTTGTTATAAGGAGGTGAGGGCCAGAGCCCCATCAGCGCACGATTGCCGGCTGGGGTCTGACCTGTCAGGCAGGCACAGGATGAGGGTGGCTGTCCCCAGCACTGCGGTTTGGCTGTCTCTGCAGTCCTGGCACTGGGTTCCACCACCCCGGTCTTCTTGCCCACAGTTGGGCTTATAGAGGAGGTGGCAGGATCAGCCCCTGGCACCAAGAGCTGCACCAGCAGCTGCGTTTTGCTCCCTCTTAGGAACACAGAAGTAGCAGGGCCAAATCAAACACAACCCCCTCTGAAAGCAGCCTCTGCCCTTCGCACCCCAGCACTGCCTGGCCCCCTCCTCTCCCACCCTGGCCATGGTGCCAGGCTCCTCTCCAGATCCCACAGACGGGCAAAGGGTGCCCTGACCACAGAGCTGGTGAGTGCCTAATCCCAGCCACGAGAGCCTAAAACCCCAGAACAAAGCGATTAAGCTCGGATCCTTTGCAGGCAGCCAAGAAGAGAAGAGTCAATGCATCCAAGCAGATTGTCTCCTCCTTCCCAGAAGATCCGTGTCTCACGGAAATTTTCAGAGGAGGATCGGGTTGCTTATCCTTTGCTTGGATGTGGGGCTGGTAAGACCACAACACTCTGAATGCTCCTGGGGCTTTGCAAAACCTCTATATCCTACTAGGGCTCAGGATGGCTCTTTTTCTTCTCCTGCCTTCACCACCCTGCCCTTGCAGCTGATGACTGATGGTTAATTAGAGTCAGCTGGGACCTTTGGCTCCAGCCCTCGCCCCACTCTAGAGCCACCCTCAAATAGTGACCACAAGCAGGTGGTAGAGATGGTGATGTGCTAGGAACTGCTTTCTTTCTCATGTATACTTTAGTAGCATGCTTCTATTGAGTTGTTGTGGGAAGGCAGATGTGGCTTTCTGGCAGCTGTGGGACAAGAGCGATGAAAGACCTGGGAATGCCAGGACATGGAAGGAGCAGCCAGGACATGGAAGAAGCAGCCAGGATGGTGCCTGACCCTTGGTCTCACCCTGCTTCCCTCTCCACTCTGCTGGTAGTGGGGAAAAGCAGTGGGTGAGTGCATGGACTCTGCTTAGAGGTGAGCCATATCCAGGCCTACATCTTGGGGAACTGGGACCCCTGAATCTGCCCATTTGGGGGTGCAGGGGCCAGAGAGGTCTTTAAGTCACTGCTGCCACCCAGCCCCAAGGCTTTGCTGCTTGGTTGGAGGGGCTGGGGGTGAAGCGATGCAGGGAGCTGTGTGGGTTGTGTCCTGCAGCCATGTTCATCACTTGTGCTGCTTGTGTGCTTGAGAAGCAGCATGGTGTGCCGGGGCAATGGAGAAGTTGGGGACAGTCATGGTCAGTCCCAGCTGGGTTCTGTTGTGTCCTTTAGAGCATCCTGCTGGAGAATGGCACTGGGAAAGGCTGAAAGGCTCCCGAAGGGCACATTTGTGCCTCCCCAAGGGGGTCATTACCCCAAGGCTGAACAGAGCTCTGCTCCCCACACCCCTGGTGAGCATCCTCAGTCACACACAGCACCAGACTTCAGGGCTGTGCTCCAAAACACTGGCCAGCCCCAGCATCACCATGGCCCTGACCTGCACTCGCTGCCCTGGGGAGCCCAAGGGGAGCAGGATTTGGTTGGGATGTGCAGCAAGGGACAGCCAGGCACCGCATCAGCCTTTCCCGGCACGGGGCAGCCGTTCCTCCCAACACCCCCACCCCTCCTTCCTCAGCCCCGGGTGAGCTCTGGTCTTCGCCCAGGGTTTTCCCACAGCCTGGGCCAAGCTCGCAGGCTCGGGGGAGCAGCCACTGCCGGCCCTGGGGCTCAGCCTTTCCTCCGACAGCGGAAGCGGGGGAGCATGCGCAGCCGAAAGGGCCATGAATACCAACACTCTGGGCTGGGGGATTATTTATAACGCTGGCAATTCTCCAAACAGATGTTTCATTTTATTTTGAACTTGCACTAAATAGGTCACTCGTTTCTTCTGTCTCCCATGGGCTTAGCAGAGGGGGAAAGCAGGGCGGATAAGGGGTGAGAGAGCAGGGCTTGCCGTGGTCCCACGTCCCGCCGTGAGAGCTCCTTGCAGCAATGCGTTGTGGAGAGCCCACGGCTGGACGTGTGCTGGATCATGTGCATGGATGTCGAGATCCCTCAGTGCTCAGAGAGGGAGGGTGTCTGCAGCCAAAATGGGGCTGCGTGGGGCTCGCCTCCCCACCCCATTCCTTGCATGGCTGACCCCAGAGCTGCTGAATCACACTCCTGGGGCTCCATGTGGACTCGTCATCCTTCCCAGCAGCCTTCCCCCCTGCTTTGGAGTCACGGTCCTAATTTTTGGCTTTCTGGCAGATGCCGTCAGAGCCGATGACAGCCTGTGGCAGGCTGGCTGTGCCAGCTTGTGTCCTGCCATCTGCTGCAGGACCAGAATCACCACAAACACCTTCTCCAGCTGCCACCAAAGCTGGGGACCAGGGTCTGTGGTCCTGGACAGGGGTTCTGGTCACACCAGCCTCACTGTCTGCAGCAGAAGCAGACAGGAGAGCCATCCTCATGTATTGGCATCGTGAATCTGAACTCATACTGCCCCAGAGGTGGCATCTACCCCTGCTTGGTCCACAGCAGGGATCAGTGGTTGTGGCTTTAATCACATATTTGCAGATCAATGAGCAAAACTGCTCAGGGGCTTTAGGTGTTTGCAATGCTGTCTGCAAGTGCTGGTGTGACTAAAAGAAACCCCCAAACCCAAGCAAGTTGCAAACAGGCACCCAGGGCTCTTGGCATCCCTTGGCCTCACCAGTGCCTGGGTAAAGCCTCAGGACCCCTCAGCCCTGGCAGGGATGGTCTGTGGGATCCCAGGGACTCCCCAGTGCCTCTGCTCCTCAGCCTGGTTTCAGATTTCCTACCTCTGCGTTTTATCAGCAGCTGTTTATGGGCCTTGGGACGACAGGCTCCCCATGTGTGTGCCCTGCCTAATTCTAGCCATGTGCTGGGAAAAAGAAAAAGGGCTCTGTGATGATCATCTGGCCTGTGAGTAAACTCGGTGTCATGGGAGCCGAGGGACCCCAGAGGAGAGATGTTGCAACTCCGGACGGCTTCAGCCAAGGGAGGGAGAAAAAAAAAGCACAGTTTTATTTAGATTAAAGGGTGGGAAAGAAGCAGTTGCAGAGGCCAGGGGGAGGGTGGCAGAGGAAAACAGGGCAAGCCAAGGAGTTTCACTGTAGGACAAGCAAGGCTTGGGTTTCAGGGGTCACCAGCCTTGGCTTGGGGAGCTCTTTGCCTTCAAAAGCGGGGGACGGTGCCCCCCCAGCCAGGAGGAGGCCTCGCTCCCTGGCTGCAAGCGGCATTGATCATGGGATCTATACAGGGCTTATTTTGTCGCATACGGGCACCCATGATCTCACTTTAATGACTCAGATGTGCTTAGACAAAAAAGAAATAAAATATCTTGTACTTCCCGCTAATTTGCACCAGATGTCCCTGGCCTGCTTGGCAGGATAGCGGGGCCGGCGAGCATTGTGGGAGCGCCTGGAAGCACAGCCGCAGCAAGACAAGGGGTTCGAAATAGAAAGGCAGAGGAAGAGAAAGGACCAGTGGTTGTGTGAGAGGTCTGGCTTTGCTGCTCTGCTCCTTCCTTTGCCACAGTCGTGTTCCCACCAGCCAAGATGCCCTGGCGGTCTGGAATGGCAGCCAGCACCTCTGCCCAGCATCGCCAGAGTGGAGAGGCTCGGGCAAGGGGAACACGGCCAGGGGAGAAGAGCAACGTGAGGCAACGGATGCAGGAATTGCCCCTGGAAATGCAACTGGGATTTGCTGAGAGGGGACTGTGCATGCTGGTTTCCAGCAGACAGCACATCCCCTTGCCAGTGATCAATGGTCTGTAGGGGCCAGAGCTCCTTCCAAGGTGGCTCTCAGGGCAGCCATGGCTGCTTTTCCCCTCCCCTGTGCACCAGGCTGGCTCCCAGCTCCCACAGCTCTGGGAGTGCTTGCGAGACCCCATACTGGTTCTCCACAGGACATTAGTGGTTGTGGAAGAGAGGTGAGAAATGTGGTCTAGGCATGCTCGAGAAGAGGGCAGTGGATCAGGAGGGTCTCCTTGGCATGGGTGCCTGTCTGCGTAGATCTCCCACGGTTTAAGGCATCTGCAGGGCTGGAAATGGCCCCGTCCCACGTGATCTGTGCTTGGGGATGGGCAGTGGCTGCCATGCGTGCTGGGATGCTCTGCCAGGAGCACTGCGCCATACACGTGCTGGGAGCAAACGCAGGGGGAAGGGGGCTCAGAGGTCTGGCAGGGCATGATGAGCTAAGGCAAAGGAAATTCTTTTCTTGTTACCAGGGAATAGTCAAGATTGAGCCCACACATCGTATTTTGGGCATTAGCAAAGGCATGTTTGTCTTACTAGCACCCTTAAGTGAGAGATAGGTCTGGAGTGGGGGAAAGCTAATGAATCAATAACGTTTGGTGATGCTAGGGCTCCTGAGCAAGGCGCTGTGAGGTGGAAGGAATGGCAGAGATGGCTGAAGGAGTACTCCTCCAAAAATAAAGCTTGTCCATCCCCAGCAGAGGCTGGATACAGCTCTTCCTCATGTACAAGGCCCTGGGTGTAGCCCTGCTCCCACCACAGAAACTCCCATCCAAGTTCATCAGTCACAGAGGCATCAGCCACTGGCTGCTGCTCGCAGCAGTGGGTGGGGGAGTGAAGAGGAGGTGGAGGGGAAAGCTCAGCTGTCATCAGACTTGGGATGCAGGAGAAATGGGAGCGGGCTGCTCTGGAGAAGCTGCGAAGTCATGAGACAAGGAAGCATGAGACTTGAATCCTGGTCCTGGCGCAGCTGTGGTCCTGCTGCGTGGCCTTGGCTGTGGCGTTTGACCTCTGTGGTCTGGCTCTCTCACCTGTGTCCTGTCTGTAAAAGGCTCCATGGTCTGTTGGAGCCCGGGGTGCCCTCTGCACAGCGCTGCTGCTGCTCAGGGCTGGTGGGGTGGCCTTGTTTATCCCATCACCCCATGCAACATGCAGGAAAAGCATGAAGTTAGAGATGCTTAAACAGGCTTTCAGCAGGTACTCTGCCAGCCCCCATGGTGCCTGGCTGTGGGATGCTTTCCTTTCAGCAGAGAGCTGGGGAACCTGGCAGCCCTAGAGCTGGGACAGCTCTCCCTCATCTTGCCTGCAAACCTTCCACGCAGCTCTTGGTGTGCGCAGGAGGAGTAGCCGCCGGGTGCAATCCTGCAGCAAGGTGTGCATCCAGCCGGCCAGGCTGATGTGATTACAGAGGAGAGATAAGGACAAACAATGTGGCTGTATCACCGGGCAGGGACAGTCACCTCTGTGTCTTTTTTAGACTCAAAACCCTCCCAGACATTCAGTGCGCCGCTCCCAGCCTAACTGGGCAGCAGTGCGAAGGCAACCAGAGACACGGCGAGCAGGCTGGGGGGACCCGTCCTCCCCCCGGCACTCGGCAAAGCCCCAGTGTGGCCCCATGGACCCGTGTCCCCAGGGGGAGCACAGCCACCCCACAGGCATGTGGGGCTGAGCGTGGGGCTGCATCACCCAGCCAGCCTGGCCTCCCTGCGAGCCAGCTGACCTCCCGTCTCCTCTCCCAGCCAAATTCCTCTTTTAGAATAATAAACAGTGCAGCTCAAGAGAGAAGCTGCCTGCCAGGCCAGGGATGGCTGGCCCTTGCATCACGGTGCTGGAGAGGGGCAGAGAGAAAGTCTGTACCCGTGTGGATGGGGAGGAGAGGATGGTGAGGGGTGTGACACGGCGATGGGGAGCTGGGACTTCACCTTGGCGGCTGCAAGGTGGGAGGCTGCTGCAAAGCTGCAGGGCTGAGCGAAGGGCGTGGGATGTGGCATTGCTGCAGGACCTCCCTGGCCTCCAGGCATGTGCCAGGATGGGTGGAGGCAAATGGTCCCATGGCTTGAAGATACTCAGGTACTGGCCCTTGGGAAGGATGCAGGAGTCTGAGGGGTCCAAGGCACCTTGCTGACACACAGGGCTGGGAGGAGACAGTCTGAAGCAGCTGAGCATTGTGTAGGTGCTTGTGTTTGGGTCCCTGGCTGGGATAATGTCTGGGCACCTGAGTTTGGATCACTGAGTGAGGCTGCACCCACCTCCTTGTCTGGCACTCGTAGGGTGCGTCTTATTGCTCTTGCTGAGAACAAAAGCTGTGACTGAGGAGGGAAACAACAAGTGCTCTCAAGGCTGGTGGTGATCTGGGTGCATTTACATCTCTTGTGAAATGCCTGTGTGCACCCACATGTCCAAGCGCATGTGTCCCCGTGGCAGGGAAAGGTTTGTCCTTCTGGCATGCATCCTGCAGGACAGGCAAAGCTCAGCATCTCTGAGCGTGCCTCTCGCCCTGACCAGAGCAGACAAACAAGGGAGAGGTCAGCACTCTCTGAGAGATGTTGCCACCCTCCCACTCTGCTTGGGAAGCATCTCCGAGAGAAATGCCTTTCTGCAAAACCAGCAGCTTTATTAAAACCAGCTCTGAACACGGGGGTGGAGGTGGGCAGAGGCTGCAGGGCTCTCATTGCTTGCTGAAGCAACATCCATGCCAGCCCAGAACCACCATGCACCCGCATCCAGCTCCCCGGCAAAGCTGCGGTTTGCGCCATCGGTGATCCTGCAGAGATCACTGGTGGAGTGAGGGACCTGTCTGTGTGGGTGGAGGAAGCCAAAATCTCACCTGCAGCAGGACTAACAGTGATAGCCATGAAACTGGGCAGGCAGCTCAAAGCTGGGCATGAGCTTGGGAAAATCTTAGGTGCTGGCAGGAAGATATCTGAGGCGGGTGGGGGCAGGCAGGCAAATACAACTTGTGTATGCAGGCAAGGAGGGGTGAAAAGAGAGGATCCCAGTTGTCCTTGCAACCTTGAACATTGAATAATGGATGAATCACACACCTCTGTAAAGGAGAATTGGGAAACAAAGCTAATTGTTCTCATGGCAGTGCCTTGGGGGGCAGCGAGATTAGGTTGTCTGTCCTCTCTCCTGCAGGCTGGTGCTCTGAGGGAGGGAGCAGCGAGGTCACATTCATTTACAGCCTGAATTTCACCTCTGTCCTTTCATCCTACCCACCCCCAGCTCTGCCCCAGAAGGGCTCTCATGCCCTCTGGCAAATGCAGAAAAGAGAAGGAGTCACAGAGAGTTTTTCTGGAGGGGGGAGAGAAGCTGCTGAATAAGCTGCAGACCTGGAAGGGTTTGCTGGAGATCAGACTTTTGTTGAGCCAAAGCAAGAGAATAATAAAAACATCTGACAAACGCACGTCATTTAAAAACCATTTCCTCCTTCACATCAAGCAAACCAGGAGGCCACTCCGGGGCCATGAGGCAGCAGAGCCGCTCAGCAAGAGACAGTGCCTGGGGCTGGGTCAGGGAGCCCAGGTTGCCACTAGCCATCCTCAGCACCGTGCCAGCATCACAGGGGCTTTTCCTCGGGGTCTTCTTTGAGAACAGGTCCAAAATGCCTCCTGTGCTGGCAGAGAGGAGGTGGCCCACAGCAGGACGGGAGCTCGGCCCCGGATTGCAGGCTGGCTGAGCTGTGAAGTTCAGCTCCACACAGGAGCATCCCCAGGTTCAGTGCTACTGAACTCTTTTCCCCTCAACTCTGTCTGGGCACAGAGGAAGCCTTTTCCCCTTACTCTTCCCTTTCTTAGTGTCTTCATTTTGCTTTTCCAATATACTTATCCCCATACCTGCAGGTGCTAATGGGGGGGTTACCTGTCACCCCATTACACAGGGGACAGACCCCATTGCTCTTAGGGAGCTCTGGCCTCATCTCTTTTGAGCTGCCAGTTTGCACCAGAGAGGGCTGAAAATGGTCCGTGGAAAAGACTTCTTGAGAAAAGTTGATAAAAGGGATTTTTAACTAAAAAGCTCCATTAAATATTTCCTTAAAGCATATATAATTAAAAGTTAAATACAAGAAACTCATTTTTTGGAGGTTTCTTCGGGCTTGTTTGATTCCATTGGAAGGAGCAGAAAATGTGGGAGGGCTGAAGGGGGATCTGTTTTCTAGCAAATTTTATCTCACTGGAACTGAGGGAAGTGAAAAACAAGAGAAAAAAAAAAAAAGGAGGCAGTGGGACAGAGAGTGGGAGAAAGGGAGGGCTCTGCAGCAAGGGGAGTGGCATTTCCAGTAGAGATGAGTGAGAGTTGACACAACTCCTGGATCCTCCAGCAAAATCCCTGTTTACCAGTGGGAGATGCTTTAGAAACAGCTCCTCCTGCAGATCTAGCTTGGTGGGGAACCAACCACCCTTCTGGGAGGGAAAAGCTGAAAACTGGAAAGAGATGAGAAGTTTCTGAGGAGGAGAAGTGAGTCTGGGGCTCGGCTGGGGGCTCAGGGACCCCCCCTGCCCAGGATGGATGTGGGAGCCCTCTCTGCTGGCAGTGCTGTGCTCACCCCGCTTTGCTCTTGGCAGGATCTGGCCATCTAGCTGTGAAGCCCACCATGCTGCTCCCCTCTCTGAAAACATCTCTCCGGCTCCTTGTCCTCACCGGTGAGTGCTGTGGGCGGGGAGGTGCGTGCAGGATTGGGCCCAGGGTGGGAACGCTGCCCCAGGACGTTCACCCCAGGGCCAGGGGGAGGGAAGGGGTGATGGTGTGGGGAGGCACAGGGGTGCACAGCACACTCCAGGAGCATCCATCCCTCCTAATGACTCAGGTCCCTCAGCTTATGCTGACCCAATCCTATGGCAGGGTGGATGTAAAGTCCCCACCTGCTTCGTGCAACACACAGCTGGGTGGCAGGAGGAGACCTTTGCAGAGGGGACACTGCCAGGTATGCTCAGCCCTCAGCAGACACCCGAGAACCCACATTAGCTGGACATTAGACACCCCCACAGCAGGAGGGATTTGGTCAGACTCCGTATATAGAATAACCCCCTGCAACAAGGCAACAGGGCACCCAACTGCATCTGGGCTGTTCACAGCATTTCTGTGAGTCCCTGGGGGCTGCCCCTAGCTGTCCTGCCCACCCATGGGGACATCGTGTGGGGAAGCACGTGTCCCACTGTCAGTGGGATATCTGGGCAAAGGATGAAGCCAGGAGGCTGGGAGAGACACGGGGAGCTGTTAAGGAAGACCTTGCCTGCTCTATTGCTTCCGCAGGATTTCCTGCAGGGTTTTACTTTCATTCCTTTTTCACTTTGTGGTAAACTGACATTGTTTCAGCTTTGTCTGTGTCCCATCTGACACTGTCCCTGTGGAGAGGAGAAACTTCTTTCCTTTGAGGTGCCAGAGCCCTGGAACAGGCTGCCCAGAGAGGTTGTGGAGTCTTCTCCTCTGGAGACATTCAAAACCCACCTGGACACATTCCTGTGCCATCTGCTCTGGTGAACCTGCTTTAGCAGGTGGCTTGGACCAGATGATCTCCAAAGGTCTCTTCCAACCCCAACCAGTCTGTGATTCTGTGAAAGGCAGCCAACAGAGCAGGGAACTGCCTCATCTCCTCCTCTCCTCCACACCCCCTAAATGCATGGCCTTCCCCAGCCTTTGAAGGTGCAAACACATGGGGGAGGACCAGCTCATCCGCATTTCCAGCCCCATCCTGACCAAGGATGCCCCTTGGGCTGGTACAACAGTATCACAGCACGTCTGCCCCCCAGCACAGCTCTGTTCACACCTGCTGTTTCAGAGCCACCCTCTTGCTCCTCACCACCTGATGACACTGGGCAGCACTGGGTGGCACTGGGGGTGCACTTACCATGCAGAAAGGTTGGATGGGGCAAACATAGTGAAAGCATGAAACTGGGATTCCTCTGCTCAGCTTTTCCACAGACAGCCAGGGCAACATGGAATGTTGCTAAACTGTGTGATGTCTGATTTCCACCCCAGTAAGTGTTTTGGGATTTATAGTGGATGAAGGGTGACCCACCAAGGCCTGGGTTGACAGGACATTTCTGAGGAGAGCATGTTTTTGTCAGGGGTAGCTACACCAAGGAGGACAAATCCAGGGAAGTTATTTTTCAGTGTAAAGGCTGACACTAGAAAGCAAATACATCAGCATGAGGTTGTGATCCAGCATGCTTCTCCTTGGATTTCAGAGGAATCCATCTTGGTCTCATCTCACTCCTCTCCCAGGTCTGCTGGAGGTAACATCAGGCGGCAGCGGGCTGCACATCGAACCCGGAGATGCTGAGCTTGTCCTTGGGCTCCACAGCACCTTCTCCCTCTTTTGCTATGGGGACGGCACCCTGGCCTGGGAACGGGAGGGCCAGCCCCTTGCCGCCTCGCTGGAGCACAGGGGCGGCATCTTTGTCAGCAACCTCACCCTCAGGAACGTGACGGGCCGTCACACCGGGGAGTACGCGTGCACCTACAGCCCTGACCAGGCTCCAGAGCCAGCGGAGAGGAAAGCCATCTACGTCTATGTTCCAGGTAGGGAGCAGCATGTCCTTGTCTCTGCATTTCCATGGAGTTTAGCAACCGAGAGGAAGAGGACTTTGAATAATCATTCTGTCTCCAAGTACCAGGCCTCCCAAAATCCTTCCTGCCATGGTAGGAGAGCCCTCATTGCAGATGATCTGGCCATGGCATGTCTCTGGTATGCCAGATCATGGGAGAGGCCTGTTGGGACAAGTGGTGGAGGAGGCAGCAGTATTAGGCAGCAGCATCTGGGTCTCTCTTACCCTCCCAGGAGAACTTTGGCGAGTCCATGACACAGCAGCCCACCTTTGCCATGGGGAGTAAGGGAAGAAGCATCCCACCATACCAGAAGCTTTCTGTAACCACTGTTCCTTCTCTCCCACAGATCCCTCCCTGGCCTTCCTCCCCACAATCACCTCCGAAGAGCTCTTCATCTTCATCACAGGCTACACAGAGGCTGTCATCCCATGCCGTGTGACCAACCCACAGATGCAGGTGACCCTCTATGAGAAAAAGGTGGAGAACCCCATCCCAGCTGCTTATGACCCACAACAGGGATTCAAAGGCTTCTTTGAGGACAAGACCTATTTCTGCCGAACAATTGTGGATGACCAGGAGGTGGATTCAGACACCTTCTATGTTTACAGGATCCAGGGTGAGCTGCCATTGTCTTAACATACCTGTGCCCCTGCTGTGGCTGTTCCTCCAACCCAGTGGCAGGGGACAGCAAAGCTCTCCCCCTGTCTCCTTAGCAATACTCCTGAACAACTTGGAGCTGGATTGTCCTGTCTCCATTAGAGAATGGGTTCTGCCAAAGTGCCAGCTCCATCCTTCAAGGGATGAGACTTTCCAGAGGACCACTTCACTCAGGATACACAAAGTGGGTGCCCACTCATCCCTTCCCTCATTATTCATTCCTTTCTTTCACCTTTCCCACAGTCTCATCTGTGAACGTCTCCATCAGCGCAGTGCAGACCATAGTGCGGCAGGGAGAAAATGTGACCCTGATGTGCACAGTGAGCGGAAATGAGCTGGTCAACTTCAACTGGGATTATCCCCGCAAACAAGTGAGTGCTCCAGCCCCACAGGCTCCATTCAGCAGCTCCAGCCTTCGCCCAAATGTCCCATGGCAATCACTCATCAAAATCCTAAGTGAAGCTTCATAGGAAGCTACATCCCATGGCAGAAGCTATGGGATGCTGTTGCTGCTACATGGGGAGACTTTATGGGGAGATCATTGGATCAGGGCTGTCTGTCTCACTGGCCTCTGATCGGTGCATGTTCCCTGTCCCTGTTGCAGACAGACTGAGGTACTCTACCCCCTCCTCCTCCCTCCCTGTGAGCCTGGCTCTGTAGCTCCAATGGCAGAACATGCTCGTGACTTCTCAGACCATATCTCCTGTCCCTGTTGTGCAGGCAGGGAAGCCTGTGGAGCCGGTGACTGACTTCCTGCCCGGATCCACCCATGAGATCCGCTCCATCCTCATCATCCAGAATGCAGAGCTGGAGGACAGCGGGACCTATGTCTGCAATGTATCTGAGGGCTACCACGAGAAAACGGACCGGAAAGACATCACGGTCCATGTGATCGGTATGTTGCTGCCCACACACCCAATGCCAGGAAACCACATGGGTGTCCAGGCAGGCTGCCCAAGGGTGGCACCCTCTTCTCGCCATAACACCTCCAGCTGTCTCCCCTCCACCCTAAGTAACCGTGGCAAAAAGCCAACCCTCACTCCATGTCGCTCCAGCCCACTTCTTGGCTGCAAAACATCCCAAATCTCCCACCATTGCATTTGTGGCCCCTTGAGACACTTGAGGGTATGGATAAGAGTTCTTCTGCACTGTGCAGTGCCAAGGTGATGTGAGGTCACACTGTCACCTCCCATCTGCATCTGTCCTTTCATGTAATTTGAGGGAACCTGCCCCATCTCCACAGGATAACAGCCTTTTCCCCACATGCTGCCTGCCCCATGAGCTGCTCCGCTCCGGTGTGGCTCTGCACCCACGCTCCCCTCAGACAAGAGCCCAAAGCCCTGAGAGGTGGATCTGGAGCTGCCCCACCACTTCTGGGTGTTCAGAGTGTTTTGTTCCAGATCCATGTTTGCCCAAAGAGCCGGAGAGGGGGATGTTTCTCTCTCTCTAACCCCCTGTCCCTCCTGCTCCCTCTCAGAGCGTGGCTTTGTGCGCTTCCACACTCGTCTGCCCAGCATGGTGTACGCCGAGGTCCACAAGAGCCGCACCATCCAGGTGGAGGTGGAGGCCTACCCACAACCCAGCATCGTCTGGCTGAAGAACAACAAGACATTGACCATGGAGAGCAGCAGCGAGTTCACCCTCACCAGCAGGAACCTGTCAGAAACCAGGTGAGGGCCCATCATTCTTCACCAGGATGCAGGGAAGGGTTAATTCACAAAGCAGCCTCCAAATTCCTGTTTGGACATCGTTGGTGGTTGAATGCTTTTCTGTGAGTGGATTTCGAACATGCTCCAGATGGGTGAGGAGCTGGTTGCCTCAGAGCATTGTCAGTCCCCAGGTACCTTCCCACACCCATCACTCTGGGACTGTGTCTCCTCCAGGTACCAGACGGCTCTGGTCCTGGTGCGGGTGAAGCAGGAAGAAGGAGGATTTTACACCATCCGGGCTTCCAATGAGGATGATGAGCAGGAGCTGTCCTTCCATCTCCAGATAAATGGTGAGGATGGGCATTGCAAGCATGGGGCTGAGGAGTGTCGGGACAGTCTCAGGGAATGGCTCCAGCCTTTGCTGCAGGACCCTTGGGCTGAAGACCTTACTCTTCTGACTACCACAGAGTGGTTTTGGTCAAAGGAAGAATATTAAAGCCAGAAACATGCTAACTTGAAATATGTCACAGTTGGTCTCAAAGCGAAGGAAACAGGGGGACAGTGCAGACATCAGAAGCCTGGCCTTCATGCCCTGACCCAAGGTAGTAGATGCAGGTTCAGGTGGGCAGCTCTGGTGTCCATGAGTCTCCCCTGTGCTCACCTCCACCCTCCTAGCAAGCTACTCAAGGGCAGGTCTTCCCCATGACCCCCTCAAACCTTTCTCTTTTTGCTATTAGGTTTCAAAAATGAAACATGATTGCTGCGATGAGTCCTACCTCCCTGTCCCCTCACCCCCAAGCCATGTTAGGGGTAAAGGGGAATCATGTTCCCCTTCCATGAATTCTCACCAGTGTCTCTTGGTTTCAGTGCCAGCCAAAGTGATAGATCTCAAGGAGAACAGCAGTTCCAGCAGTGGAGAGCAGACTGTAACATGCTCTGCCGAAGGGATGCCCCAGCCAGAGATCAGCTGGTCTACTTGCAGTGACATCAAATGGTACGTGGAGTGATGGAGCCCATAGGAACAGCTGGGCTCTCACATTTTTTTAGAATAATAGGCTGTTATTTTATTGTGTTCTGCTGGGCCAAGCGTCCAGGCATCCCATGGTAGTGCATGGTCCCAGCTGCCTCTCAGGTGCCTTTATCCTTCCCTGGCCAGGTGCAGCACCAAGGGGCAGCCCACCCGGCTGCTGGGGAACGAGTCCGCGGAGATCGGTTTGCAGACTAATGCCACGTACCACGCGGAGCTGCAGGTGTACCGGGTGAACAGCACCCTGCAGCTGCACAGGGTGGACGAGCCTCTGCTCCTGAGATGCACTGTGCAAAACTTCCTGGGCGCCAGCTCCCAGGACATCACTCTGGTCCCACACAGTGAGTGCCGTGGGAGGTGTTTGAGCTGGTGGTGGGGAAATAGACTTTTCTCTCCATGCTTCCAGTCTGGAGGTGCTGGGAACCAGGACTGTCCTCTGATGACTGCAGTTGTCAGAGGCAGGAAGCCTGGTTATTTGTGCCTAAAATGAAGCCTCCTTTGAGTTGAGAAGGAAAGGCTCCTCCAGAAGGAGTCTGGAGCCCATATGTCCACTGGCCATGGACATCTTCTTCTCACCACTGGCAGGGTGGCAAGATGCACAGATAAGAGTGCCTGAGCAGGTCCCCAGTGTCTTATTAGCCCGTGGGTCACTAGATGGTGCCACAGACTTGAACATCCATGTGTTGAACATCCCATATGTGAGGAAGGATGGTCTATGCCCAGGCCTGGAGCTGCCAGCTCTCCCCCAAGCAAACTCGCCCCTCTGGCTCCTTACACCCTCCCATGGTCAAACCTCTCCCAAGGCAACAAGCCCTTCAGCAGGCTGTAACAACCCATCACACCAATAACCTTGGGGTGCTGGTCCTGCAAGTGCCAGCAGGTCTGCCCAGGAGGAGAGGACAGGGACTACCCCCACCCAGAGAAGGGCTCAGGGTCAATGTCTTGGGGGGGAGAGTGTGTAGCAGGACTGGGGGGATGGTGGCTAGAGGAGAAAACGAGAAGGGTGCAGGGCTCCCTCTGTGCTGCTGTCTCCTCCTTTACCCGGGGTACCTGGGCCAAGTAGGATTGGAAGAATCTCACTGTTATCCCTGTTATCATTGTAGCCTTGCCGTTCAAAGTGGTCATCATCTCTGTCATCCTGGCTTTGCTGGTCCTCACCGTCATCTCTCTCATCATCCTGATCGTTCTGTGGCAGAAGGTAAAAGAGGAGACTGTTCCCGGGCTGGCATTGTGGTACCTGCATGTCAGAGTGGCTGGGAAAAGCAAAGCTGTGAGCTCTTGCTGGCATGAGGCTGATAATGTTCCCACCCATGCCAGGTACCATGGGCCTCCGTCAGCCCCTGCATCCCCCCAGTCTGTAGGCTGGACTGGGAATGAGGCAGTGGCTGCAGGGACAAAAGTCTCCCTGACAGAGCCCATCCACATGCCCTCCCTGACCCTCAGGCTCTCAGATCTCTCTTTCCCGTTTGCTCCCCTTTCCAGAAACCTCGTTATGAAATCCGCTGGAAGGTGATCGAGTCAGTCAGCTCTGATGGGCATGAGTACATCTACGTGGATCCCATGCAGCTCCCTTACGACTCCAGCTGGGAGGTGCCCAGGGACAAGCTGGTGTTAGGTAAAGCCTGTGCAGGTCTTACTGATAGACCCTCTGGGGTCCTTGCTGCCTGGGGGTGATAGGTTTGGGATCTCCAAAAGAGACAACCCAGAAAAGGCACAGAGATCCTTGAAGATACGATGTGGTCCTGGGAGAGTGAGACCATTTGGGACCATGATGGGAAGCTGGCTGCCCCCTTTGGCATGAAGCACTGGGTTATTCATGGTTATCCTTTGTTGTGGCTGGCAGCTCCTTCCCTTCCCAGCCAGATGGAAACCAGCCCCAACCCCAAATATCACAGTTCACGATCACCTCCATGACCACCAGGATGGCTGCAGTGAGGCTGGTGTGGCTTCATACAGGAGACTTGTCTTCTCCAACATCTTCTCCTCACCTCTCCTCAAGGACCATCACCAACCTTGTCTCCTCACTGTTTCTTTGCAGGACGCACTCTTGGCTCCGGTGCCTTTGGACGTGTGGTGGAGGCAACAGCCCATGGCTTGAGCCATTCGCAGGCCACCATGAAAGTGGCAGTCAAAATGCTCAAGTGTGAGTTGCCCTCACATTATCCCTTTCCCCCATCCCAAAGCCATAAGGCTGAACAGTGCCCACGCACTCCTCTCCTCTCCCTGTTACTCACACCAGCTCTCTCCAACAGCCACTGCCCGCAGCAGCGAGAAGCAAGCCCTCATGTCTGAGCTGAAGATCATGAGCCACTTGGGACCTCACCTCAACATCGTCAACTTGCTGGGGGCCTGCACCAAAGGAGGTAGCTGAGCCCCGTGTGCCTTGTCTCCTCTCTCTGCTGCCCTGGGCTGTGCTAAGGAGGAGAACTGTCCTCAGAGAGAATAATTCCTGTTTTCTGGTGCAAAGTGATTCACCCTCCCTCTAGGGGAGCCTTTTTGGGCTATAAAAGCCTTTTTTTCCAACCTGATTGAAACTGAGAAGACATGTTTCTGTTAACGCCCACCTCCCTCCCCGAACACAAATTTCAAATTCCAAAAACGCTTGGTACCAGAAAAGGCAGCTTTTCCGTCTGGCCATGCCTAGACATCCTGCAACCTTGTTAATGTCACTGTGGGATGAAATTCTCTGCTCCAGGGAGTCAGCAGGGCTGAGACAGGGCTGACATGGGTGCGCTCTCCTTCCAGGCCCCATCTATATCATCACTGAGTACTGCCGCTATGGGGACCTGGTGGACTACCTGCACCGCAACAAGCACACCTTCCTGCAGTCCTACGGGGAGAAGGCACGGCGAGAGGCAGAGCTGTACGGAAACACCCCTAAGGAGGACCATGTGCAGAGGTACCCGGAGAGCAGCGCTCTCCTCCTTCTGATGCCTACCCCATCCTAGACCCTGTCGATGAAGAAGGGTACCAGGAAGGGTACCCACCTTTCCTCCAGACCAGTAAAGCAAATGCTGGCCCAGAACTGGGACACAGCTGGACGCTCTGTTACTTTGTGAGACCAATCCATGTGCCAACCAGCCATCTCCAGACAGCTCCTGGCAGATGGGAAGTTAGCAGAGGCAATCTGTGTGTCCTGGAGGCTGAGTTTGCCAGCTCCCTGGCATCATTAACTTTACTGCCATAACTATAGATGTGCATGGAGTACAGAGATGAAGGGTTTCCCAGCATGTCTTAGCCCTTGGGGACCTCAGCTCTGCATTTTCAGGGTAGGTCATGTTGCTACTTTGTGCATAAGGGAGAAGTGCTAGAAGGAGTGTGGTTGCACAAGAGGTGCTACAAGGAGAGGGAAACAGTCCTTCATCCATTTGCCAGCTGTAAGGGATGCAGGCACATCAGCACAGAGAAACAGTCCCATGGGAATTTGGAAAGCAGCATTTCCTTCCAGCACACCAAACAACAGTAAAATAGAACAGTGTTAGGACATCAGAACAGCTGGCCCCTGCATTTCTGCTTGAAGGCAGCTGAGATCATCCTAAGTACTAAGGGCAGTCTCCCAAGCCCATGGGAACGTGGCCCACACCTCTGGCCATGCAGCAGGTTTCCCTTGCCCAGCACTGGCACATGGAAACCCTCAAGATGCTGCTTCCCAGATGCAGTTGTTGCTCACTCAAGGGAGAGGTGCTCAAGGATGCAGGTGTTTTGCTGATCCAAAATGAGAAGGTTTTGCTGTGGACAGAGGGATGTGTCCTGTCTGCTCAGTTCATCCTTCTCCTGGCCAGTCCTGTCCAGCCTGGGAACATGCACAGCCAAGGTGGAGGGTTTTGCCTGCCTGGGTCTCATGCTCTCCTGCCCTGTGGGCACATGTGGAGCTGGCATGGCCCTGGTGCCGCTTCCTGCCCTCCGCAGGGCTGAGCTCACATGCTGAGCCAAACCTGTGCTCTGCCAGGCAAGGTGAGCATGAGAAGCTTCAGCCTGTGGGCCAGGACACCTGGAGACCCTCAGAGGACTATGGCAGGGCTGTTTAAAGCTAGCACTGGGAACATCAGAGCTATCAGGCAGTGGAAGGAGGTGTCCATTGCTATTTGCACTTCTCTGCGTGCATGATGCAGGGCTTCTTTCCCTGCTGTGTGGGACGCCTCAGTACTGGGACTGAGGGTTCAGGTATTGCCCTCCTGCAAATCATTGCCCCCATCCACTGTGTCTTCTCCTCTCCTCTGGATCTGAACAGCCTCTCTGCTTCCCCGCGCAGTCACCTCTCCATATCTGTTGAGAGCGATGGAGGCTACATGGACATGAGCAAGGACGACTCACTGGATTATGTGCCCATGTCTGACATGAAGGGTGAAATCAAGTATGCTGACATCGAGTCCTCTAACTACGGCACCCCATATGAGTTGGACAGCTATTCCCCATCAGGTAACAGCTCAGCCACAGCAGGAGGGAGGGGTGCTTGCACTTTGGGCACTGGATGTCTTTGCTTGCAGAGACAGATGGTCCGTATTGCAAAAGTCACCTTTGGGATGACTTCAGCAGTGGTGGCAGATGCCCTCACTATGGGAGCTCCCAGCTCTGTCCCTTTGTCCCTTCACTGTTGGGCAGCCCACTGGTATGCCAAGTAACACCAACATCTATCTCCGCTTGTTCTCCAGCTCCTGAAAGAACAGAACGAGTGACACTGATAAATGAGTCTCCGCTCCTCAGCTACATGGACTTGGTGGGCTTCAGCTTCCAGGTGGCCAATGGGATGGAGTTCCTGGCTTCCAAAAATGTACGTATGCCAGCTGGTCCGTGGTGCCTGTGGCGGTGGAGGCCAACAGTGTTCCACTGTGTCCTGTGGTCAGCTTCTGCTCACTGTCCCTCTGTTCATGCTGACCTCCTTGTGGGAGAAGTGGCCATGCGATTGAAGAGCTGCTGACTGCTTCTGTTTGGAAACATAGCCCTAGGGGTCAGCATGACTATATTTGCATGTGACAGCTAAGCCTGGCTTAGACTGAGCTTCGGACCTCAAATTCCCTGACTCTGAGCTCCTCCCAAGCCCTGTGCAGCACAGCTGTGGTGTTATATCATCCCTGTTTGCAAGAATGACCAGACAGTGATGGCATCTCCATGCTAAAGCACAAGGGACTCCACAGCAGAGCTACTACTGTCCATGGACACCGCTGTTGCACCACAGGCTTTGAGCACTGCAGGCCTCATCAGAAGAGCTTGTTCAGTGGAAATTAAGCCACCACAAAGGACCAGGCTCTGGAATTTCCTAAGGTCTGGCTTAGCCCAGGGCAAGCAGTAATATAGTTGGTCTGTGTGAAACATCACACAGTGCAAGGGTGAGAGACAGGGTAGGGATGTTATCAGTGATGTGTGCCGAGAAATTCCTGGCTCTTTGGCTCCAGCCAGACAGTTTGATCATCAAAAGTTCGTGGTCAGTGCTCCCTCATGGAGCACAGAAGAGAAGCTCCCAGCTTCCCACAGCTTCCTGCAGTCATGGTTTATAGTGGTGTAATATCACAGTGCTCGGTAGTGGTGTCTGGCAGAGGGTCTCGAACGAACCTTGGGGCTGTTCATATGGAAAACATCCAACGTACTGGCAAACCAGGATGCACAAGCTAGGCTTGTGTAAGTCTGATGTCTTCAGACTGCTGGATTGGATTGTCCAAACAGAAATGGAGACCTGCCTTCCTTGCCAGCCCATCAGCCTCCTTGCTTGATCAGGCCCTGGCAGTCCCCTCTCTCCTAAGTTGCTCTTACTAGATTTGTACGCCTCTTGCTGTCATGGGGTAGCAATCCAGGCGAGCAATGAAAATGTGGTAGCTCTGCTAGTGGCTTTGAGCCATGGTTGTCCCTAGAGATGGAGGAGATGCCTCAAATGATGTGAGGTGACTCCTGTCCCTGCAGCCCCAGAAACGGGCTAGTGCTGGAGCTGGGCTGTTTCCTTGGGCTGCCTGGGGGCCCCTCACAGTGACAGTGCCCTGTCCCCCCCTTACAGTGTGTGCATCGTGACCTGGCTGCCAGGAACGTCCTCATCTGCGAGGGGAAGCTGGTGAAGATCTGTGACTTCGGCCTGGCGAGGGACATCATGAGGGATTCCAACTATATCTCCAAAGGCAGCGTGAGTACCAGGAGCCGTGCAAGACCCTTTTTCCTGGGGCTCTGGGCCTGGCACCCCCTACATGCTCCTCTTGGGAGTCACATGTCCATCCTTGTGCCCAGGGGTGGTGACATGGCAGGACTCCCAGGAGGCAGTGTCAACAGCCAACCATCCTGCCCCTGGTGTGCTCTGCATGCTGTGGAGTAGCAGAATGCAGGCTGATATGTCCAGGCTCTTACAGAAGAACCTGGGCAGTAGCAGCAAAACTAAGGCTTGTCACCTGCGTGGGCATCACTGGCAGCAGAGCTGCATCCCTCCCCTGCATGGCACTGAACCTGGTCCAGAGCAGCAGGCAGGAGCAGAGCAAGGTTGGGCAGCCGGCAGTGCCGCAGCGAGTCAGTGGCCGCTCTGGGAAGAGGTTCACAGACTTCTGCTCTAACTGCTAGACCACAGGGCAAGAGGAAGCGTTTCCCTGCAAGCAGCTGCTTTCCAGAAAGGCATCTCCAGTCTTCGGAGGCAGGAGAGGATGAGGCTGTAGTTTGGCTTCCCCAGAAACCTTCCCTGTAACTTCAACAACAGTTTGTCCACTCCAGCCCTGGGGCCTTTGGGAACATGCGACCCCAAGCAAAGCAACCATGTAACTCCCAGACAGACAAAGTGGGGCTGGGGGAGCTGAGAGTGCAACCAGGCCCCTCAAACCCCAGTCTTTATCTACTCTATGAACTGGTTAACTTCTCTCCTTCTTTTTCCCATTTGCATGGGATGGCAGACAGGCACTCAGTGCCTGGGCAGAGAGATCCTCCAACAGAGGGGCTGGGGTTTTCCAGTCCAGCCTTGGCATAGCCGCTTTTCCTTCCAAAATGGGAAATGAAACTGGGCCCCTTTGCAATCCTTCCTGGAGATTATTTTGGTGATCATTGTGCAAGTGAATCCCAGGAACAGCACAGGCAGTGCTGCATACAAGCTGGTGAAGTGAGGCTCCTTTTTGGGTTTCACTCTGAGTGAGAAATGTGCAGCTTTTGCCTGCTCTGTCCTTTGGCTCTTTTCTGGTCATCCCATAGCTGTCTCTAGCCTGGTCTCAGGTTTCCAAAGTCCAGATAGGCCTAGACTCCCTTCAGGAGTGCTGTGGTCAAGTTGTGCAAGGCGGCGGACTCCCCAAGAACTAGGGAACAGAGAACGCACATCATGACAGCTCACCATGGCACACAGTGATGGAAACGGATGTAGCACATCCACTCTTTCCTCCTGCCTGCTGGGTTCATCCTGCACAAGGAACAAGGAAACTGATCCCTCTGAGAAGTGACTGACAGCAGATGTCAGTGGATGGGCTGGGTGGATGGGCAGCTGTGAAGGGTCTTCTCTGCTTGTAAATTGGGTGTCAGGCTCTCACCTGTTGAAACAAGCGCTGGAGATGCAGCTGACTCTCTTGTTCCATTTTTTTTTCGTCTTAGACCTTCTTGCCCCTTAAGTGGATGGCTCCAGAGAGCATTTTCAACAACCTCTACACCACTCTGAGTGATGTGTGGTCCTTCGGGATTCTCCTCTGGGAGATATTCACTCTAGGTAAGTGCCCTGGAGATCATGGTGGTGCCCAAAGGTCTGATGGCAGGTTAGCAGGATACCTTCCCAAATAGAAATCCATTTCTAATCCCTAAGTCCCAACCTTACCAGCATTAATTAGCACTTCATTTCCCTCTCTCCTTCTTGCCCATGCTGACATTGCCATTTGGAAGTCAAGTGAAACAGGAAAGATAAAAAAGGAAACCTTGGTGTGAAATGTATGCTGGCATGGGGGTGGCAGGCAATCCACCAGCCTGATTTTCTGCTCTCCCTTTATACCCAGGGGGAACTCCATACCCCGAACTGCCCATGAACGAACAGTTCTACAACGCCATCAAACGTGGCTATCGGATGTCCAAACCCACTCACGCCTCTGATGAAATGTAAGTGCTGCCCATAGGTGTTTGCCCTGGGCCTGCCCTACACAAACTAAAGAAGCATTTCTGCCTCTGTTTTCCCCACCCGCTCACTCACTGGAGTGCTCTCCCTTCCCTCTTGTTAGCTACGATATCATGCAGAAGTGCTGGGAGGAGAAGTTTGAGATCAGACCATCCTTCTCACAGCTGGTGGTGCTTATGGGAAACCTCTTGGTGGATTGCTACAGAAAGGTATGTTCAAAGAACCCTGTGCTGGAGGGACAGAGGAGGTTCAGTGCTCTGAGGAGGATGCTGCTTTGGTTAGGGCCCTCAACCAGGGTTTGGAAACCAGTGTTTAGTGCTGCTGTGCCCAAGGATTTTGCTGTGACTAAGGCTGCATTAGTCTGAACAGGCAACGAAGGTGGTTTGGGCATCCCAGAGACATTGCTGAGACAACTGGCATCACTAGACAGGCAGCTGGTATCTCAGCAACTGCACAAATCAAAACTGGCTGGAGATCAAAAACCTGCCTCTAACTGTTCGGTATTTTGGAACTGTGGAGTTGTGCCCCTGATTTCTCCTTTAGAAAATGTTCATGACCTGTCTTTGGTGGAGTCAGAGTAGATGAACCCAGCTAGAAGGTGCCAGGTCCTCTAGAAAAACCCTAGCAAACAGGGAAAGCAAACACGTGACTGTATTCTCTCCACTCACAAGACCTTCCGTTTTCTTTGGTAACCTGCTCTGTGAGAGCAGAGATACCAGCAGGTGGATGAAGAGTTCATGAAGAGCGACCACCCTGCTGTTGTCCGCACAAGACCCACAATCCCCGGGCTGAACAACACCAGGCTCACTCCCAGCTCCCCCACCGGCAGCATCCTCTACACAGCTGTGCACCAGAACGGGGGCGAGAATGATTATATCATCCCTCTTCCTGACCCCAAACCCGAGGCAACCTCTGATCTCCCTCAGGAGGCCTCCATCAGCCGGGCCAGGTGAAAACATTGCTTCTGATTGTTGTCCCATCCCCAGAGTGCCCAGATCTGAAAATGGGGATGCTCTGCTATGGGACAGACCGGGGTGGGTTTACCAGGAGAGAAGGGCAGTGTCATCCCCAGCTGAGGTGCTGCGCCCTTGCATGAGCCTGCAGGGACAGAGATGAACCAGAGGAGCTGGGACGTGAGCCGAGATGAAATGTCATGTCACATCCCTGTATATCAGCTGGCACAACTGGGGACAAGAGACACCACTTACAAAGAGAAGGGCACGCTGGGACACACAGTCTGCAGAGCCCAACTGGCTGCATGTTGTGTTTGAGGGCTGAAAAGAATCATAGAATAGACCCAAGCGATATCGTCTGTCCCCCTCTGGAAAGATACTCAGACTGGGGCTGTCAGGAGACTGATGTGCTTCTCAGCCTTTGGAAATCTTCTCTCACTAGGAGACTTGGGACAAGGCACTCATTTCTCTCTCTCTTGTCTCCCTTCAGCTCTACGCTGAAAGAGGCCAACACATCATCTACAATATCCTGTGACAGCCCTCTGGGCCTCCGGCAGGACGAGGAGCAGGAATGTGACCCTCAGCCAAGCTGCCAGGAGCTGACCACAGGGCACCAAGAGGTGGAGGAGAGCTTCCTGTAGACAGGGCTGGGCTGAGTCTGCATCTCCCCATGGCCAGGACAGCTGAGGGGCTCACCCAGACATCGCAGAAAGCCATGCTTCGCGCTTGTACATGGGGATATCCCCACCTGTTCCAGCATTCCTCCTTCCCTTGCATCTCCCGGCACTGTGTGCGGAATTAGAGACTTTCCCCCGTTGTCATCCCCTTCTGCCTTACAAAGAGGTGGCTCAGTGCTAGGAACCTTCCAGATCACTGCCACATCCTCCTCGGTGATCAAACCACTGCAGGAGAGAGACATCTCACAGACCAACATCTTCTTTTCAAGTGGAAGACGTGGGCTAGATCTCCACAAGACATAACACTTGCTGCATTGATAAGATGATACTCCAGCCTCTTCCCCTTCCATGCTCTTTAGATGGTAATGAGTTTCATCTCCTCTGCACCAGCACTTCTCTGATGGTCTCAGTACCAGCCACACTGTGGTTCTGTGAAATGCCACTGGGACAGATGACTTGCTTGGAGCTCATTTCTGGGGTGGAGAGAACTCGCAACACCAACCTTCAGCTGCTGGAGATCAAGAGTACATTGGGTAGATTCTCCTCCAAGCACAGCCAAGTCCTGGAGAGACCAGCCAGCGTCTCAGAGATACTGAATCACTGTTTTCCTTTCTTGACAGCTCTTCTATGGTGGATAGAGCCTCACAAGCACTACAGGTACCCAAGGCTCTGGGGCACAGCTCTGCACCCACCTACAGGGGCTGTCACACCCCAAAACCTTTTGTGCCCGGCATGGCACCAGGAGCCCCAAGGGCATGCAAGGAACTCAAAATGCTCTCACACTGACTCTGTTGTAGTAGCAAAGAGGGCAGTCCAGTGTTGTTCATGTCGTTTGTGTGGACACTAAGCTAATAATTCTCCATCGAAGATTTAAAGGGAACAAATATATTAATCCACTAGCCAGGGCCAGTATAAGGAAGCAATACGGCTATTAATTAATTTACTGCCACTAGGCCCAGCTCATCTGCTGGGCAATCATATAACCCTGACAGCTGCAGAATCTTTGTGCCTTATCTTTGGGAAGCAAGGGCTCCCTTTTGACAGACTGTTCACCCAAACACTCTTCCTCAGGCTGGGAGATCTCAGTGGTCCCTCCTGAGTCGTAGCAAGACCATGGGGACCAATAAGGATGCCAGAACACCAGCCCAGGGACACCAACAAAAAGAGAGAGAGACGGAGAGAGGCTGGGAAGCTGTTTGGTCACAGCTGAACTGTGACCACCTGTCACCTTCTGAGGGCCAGGTACAGCCACCTGCAGACTGCCAGGGCTGGGGATGAAGTGTCATGTGGAACCAAGCAGAGCAAGAGGAATTGGGGAGGATTCCTCTCTCTTGGAAAGTGTTTTGAAGAACAAAAAGGCAGAGACCTTCCTCCAACTTCTTGCCTCCTTCCTTGCTTCTCACAGGCAGCCCTGGGACTTCTTGTGCTCTCAGCTGGCACTTGAATGAGGAGTCTCGTTGCCCTTCTCATGCACATCTCTCTGTGCATCCTACAGAAAAAGCTGCACAGGCAGGTTTACAAATTCAGAAATTCAATCAGCATCTTGCTGGGCTTCTGCTGCCTCAGAGCTACTGAGAATTTTTTTTTTTTCTAAAATATGAAACTTCTGCCAGAAATCCCCAGCAAAACAGCTTGCTTCGTTTTAAGTTTTCTGTCATTGCAATGCTGCCATTTATGCAGCTGAAAGAAGAGTAGATATTTTGTGGGCTGATGTCCTTGGTAAAATGTGAACATAAGAAATAACACTTTTATTGGCAACCAGTGGAGTATATTTTCAGCCCATGTGGTCAGATTCCCCACCATCCATAGGAAACACACTGTGAATGACAACTGTTTTTCCATGCTCTGTTCCTCCTGCTTGTAATGAAGGAGCCATCTTCTGTGGCCATAGCTCATGAAATGATCCTAACTGCAGAGAAGCAGTAACTCATGAGATCTTTGGGATCAGACCACTTTATTTTTCTAACATGTAAGGTACTTGGTAGGGTCCATGTCACTGCAACTTGAGCCCATAGGATGGCACATCAGATCATCCTAGTAGCCCCAATCTGTGCCAGCTCCATTTTTAGTTAGTCCTCCTTTGACAAAAGTGACCAGAAGTACTCAGTACTCCAGGTGAGGTCAAATCGAGACCTCGCATAGGGCATTAATAGTTCTGGTCTGTACTGGATTTGACTTGCCTGGTGTAGTTTTGGATAATGTTGGCCTTTTCCCAGACACAACATACTGGTAGTTTGGAGTCATCCTCTGACCAGTCTAAGCTCCTACGTCTTTCTACTCTTCCAGCATTTCTAACCAAGATACTCCCTGCTGTTCCAGACATTGGGTCATCAGCACATTTTGTTGACAAGCTCTTATTTTTGGGCTGGACTGACTAATAAAAATATTAAATACTTCTAGCATCAAGAACACCCCTAGAGAGCTACTTTTACTACCTCTGTCCAGCCCAAAGTTTTCCCCATCAATTAACCCCTCCTCACCCTTCCTTTGGCCATTTGCTTATTTACTTCACAAATCCCACACTAAACTCCATCTCTTGTATAGATTAATTACTAATTAAATTACTGATTTCCCACTTTCACATAGTTTCCATAGTCCTGAAAGAGAAGATCTATTTCTTCTCCCTGCTGGGGGAACTCGGGTATCCTGTCCTATTAGCTGGGCATTAGCTACACTTGGATGCCTATTGCGTTCTGGCCCATTTGTAGACTTATTGCAATTATTCTTTGCATCAAAACCTGTTCTGGCTGCTGATGGGGTGCTAACCCCACCTCCCTCTTCCTTCTTAAAGTAGGTACGCCAGACTCTTTGCGAAACGGTACCATTCTCTGCTCCAGAGAGATATAACCAAACGTTTGCCTTTGGCTCTGTGATTGCAAGGGCCAAGTCTTGCACTTTGTGGTACTTTCTTGTCTTCCCCCAACTATTCCCGTCACCATTTTGCCAGGGCATGCACGCCCACTGCAGCAAGCAGGTCTTCTCAGCCAGGGACAGCCTGGCAGGTGGGGAAAGCCAAAATATTTTGTTAAGCATCCTTGCAAGTCTTCTCCAGACAAGCGCTCTCTGCTCATGGAACGAGCTCCAGCCCCGCTCCCTCTCTCTCTGCTGCCAACATTCCGGTCCCTGTGTGGCCCCGATAGGTGTGGGCCAGGATAAATCATCGGCTGTTCTGGGCCCATCACTTTTGTAGCCACGATTTCTCTGGTGAGACTCTGAAGGGAACTGATCCCTCTGGGGTTTTAGTTTCAATTATCACTGTTTTTGTTTGGGTGTGGTTTTGTGTTTAGAGGTGGACCCACACTGAGCCCTCCAAAAAGGGACACAGCTCAGGCCCATCTCTAGTGCAATATCTTTTATTTGTAGATTATATTTTACTCTACAGCTGTTACATTGTTATCAGCACCAGTATATGCATAATCCTACTGCCAGTCACTATTTCATACATAAAGTAAGTATACATACATTTCATAAGTGTATCTCAGAAACTAATGCAACACTCCAGTGTTTCTTTCCACATTTAAGATGCTTCCCAGACTGATGTGTGCGCAGGTTTTAATCCTTTTGTCCTTCTCGATTTGAGTGTGTTGTTATTTTTTTAAGTGAGAGTGTCACATTTAGTGTTTGTTTGTGTTGTGTTGAGAAATCTAGAGCACAGCGGATTTCACTTGTAACTAAACTGTCTCTGTTCACCTGCCAAGGGGACTGTGGTGGAGTCCCATGGGGATGGGATGCAGAAGTGCAGTGCAGATGTGCAACCAGGAGGAAGCCAGCAGTGAGAAATGGCTCTTCTCCTTCTTCCCAGTCCGGGCTCTGGCCTGGGGGAGGAACAGCACCTCAAATACAGGGTACTGGGCAGTGGGTTGGGTTTTGGCTGGGGGGAAGCCCAAGGTCTGCCTGTGTAAAGCTGGGCTGATCTGGAGAAGGGGATTTCACAGATGTCTTCTTTTTGGAGGTTTTTTCTAAAGTGACATGTCAGCTAATGTGCTAAGGAGGTAAACCCCATTCTCCAAGGCACAGGCATGAGGAAGGAGCACATGAAGGTTGCCCCTCAGCCTTTTGGCAGAGAGCAGCCAGGGCAGCTGCAGCTCCAGGTCCTTCCCGCAGCAGACCCCAGCCCTGCCTGAGTGCTGAGTGGCCAAGGCTGACTGCCATGGTGGAGTCATCACATTTTCTTCAGGACTTGCCCAGGGCAGGCCAGGTATTGTCAAAAAATCAGATTTTGTGGTTAAGCACATGGGTTGCTGGGCTCCCAGCGTAAGTCCTATGTTTCACCCAGAGGGCTGAAGTCTCTGGGGCATGCTGAGATGGATCCAGTTGGCTTTGGCAAAGGCAGAGGAACTGCTCCAGTGTAGCTCCAGTGGCTTTTTGGAGCGGTGACTCTTGCAGGAGTGGGAGGAGGCAGGGAAGCCAACTCGTGGTGGGAGGCCTGCAGCGTCCCATTGTTCCTGTCCTTTCCTCCTTCATGGGTTGCACCTGAAGTGCAAAGCTTGCCCAAAGCATGCCCTCTGCCCTTTCCCCTTCCTGCTGTGCTGGCTTTCTGGCACCACACTGTTACTCTGCAGCATCTCTGAACAGAAGCAGCACCTGCCTCCACACTGTCTGTCAGAAAACATCCTGAGGGCAAGGAAAAAACAGAGTTCGGACTAAGGTACCAAAGAGTTAACATTTTCCTAGGTTTACAGATGTATTTTTAGGATTTGTACTATGTCACATTTATAGTCATGAGATATTATTTTTATGCTGTAAACTTTTACAGATACATTTTTAAAGAAAGAGTTTAAAAATAAAATAAAGGTGTTTTTCTTTTTGCATAGTTCCATCTCTTCCTTTGTTTGCCTGGTGCTGGTTGCTGCCACTTTCTCACACTAATATGAGGCTGCGAATACAGCTTAACCCTGTCGTGGGTGAAGGCTAAGCATGTTAATACACTGTGCATGACCCCAACGCTTAGCGAAAGCCAAGATGGGAGCCAGGCAGAGAGAAGCACGGCAAGGCAACAGCTGAGCCCAGAGATGTGGTAAGGAAAAGGGGCTGCAAACACGACAGGATCTGCCCAGTCTGTCTGGTAACTGGGCAGCTTGTGGGTTGTGTGGCACTGGGAGGAGGTGGATAGAGGGAAGGACACCAGGAATGGTTCCCGTGTGTATCCCCAGTGCCAGGGGTTTGGGCCAGCAGCCCCAAACAAGGGCTTGATGTGTTGCTGGGTCTGTGCTCAGATCAAGGGAGAGATGTGGGAGCTGCCAGACTGACCAGTGCTGGCTTGAAGGAACAGGGGTACACCACAGCGCTGTTGATTTTTCCACACAGTTTAATAGCTCAGGGTGGTGGGGGAGACTGGAGGTAGCAATGGGGCAGGGCACCAGCAGGAGCCACACTGCAGCACGCAGGGATGCCCATGTCCAGCTCTCCTCCGAGCTGGGTTCTCCTCCTCTCCCTCTGATACCCTCTAAAGATGCAACCCCAAAATAGTGGCTCCCCACTCCACCATCACCTCATGTCCACATGTCCCCCTGCTTCCCTCACCTTCCCCAGACACCTCTACAGAAGTGCTGGGGTCCCCCAACCCCAGAGGAGACAGGGCAGCTCCTGAGTCCAGCCCAAAGTTTTCTCCTCTCTCTGACTGCAATGGAACTGCTTCTCCTGAAAACCACCTCAGCTGCTGAGCTGAGCTGTTTGCATCCAGCACTGAGCCACGTGCTTGGAAAGCCTGGGGTTGCTACAAAGAGGAGATTTTGAACTGAGGTTCAAATATATCAATGTCCACCCTGTTTTCAGGCTGCGTGAGGCAGCCCCAGTGCAAGTCTCCTCTGGCAGCAGTTGTGCCTCCCTCAGCTCCTTGAAATCCCTTGTGTACCCAAAGGTTCAAGGCATTGGCTGCAGCAGGAGACACGTCCAAGTCCCAGCAAGGCTCCCCACTCCATCATGGCCTTTCCTGGCCTTCTGTCTTTGCTCAGTTTGCCAGACAGGAGGTTTGCAGGCTCCCTGAGCAGCTCAGGCTGATTCTCCCCAGATATGCACTGAGTCACCTGGCACAGCTCAGCCACGACAGGCAGACAGGGCATTTTTCTCCTGAAGCTGAATCAGCAGGAAAAAAAAAAAATCACCTTGTCTCTAGCGAGGCTGTAGCAAAGGCTTGGGGGGAAGCAGGGAGAGGAGCTGGTAGACCTCAGCCCTGAACTAGCTCCCACTGCTCGATCCCTGCCTGCCTGGCAGGCTTCTTGCCTGTTGAGATGCACTGAGGAGCAGTCATGGGGATAGGAATGAGTAAGCAGACATGGGGACACCCAGCAGGGCATTTTCCTCACCCCAAAACAAGTCTCCTCTCCAGTGATGAGAAAGGCACCTCGTGGAAAAGCTCAGGGAAGCAGAGAAACTCAGGCTGTGGAGACAAGCCTTGTCCTGCCACAACCAGGGTTTTTAGCCGTTTGGGCACCAACAGCTTATTTGGGAGATGGGTGTTCCACATGTGTCCCCAGACTGCTGCAGGGCAGTACAGGCAGGCATGACACCATGGCCAGCTGTGCTCCGTGCAGAAGTCCTGTCTGGCTGGAATGGCCCAGCCCTGCTCCCAGACTGGGAAACAAGCCTGAGCTCCCAGTGCTCCCAATCAGGGATCACAGCAGCCTCCACAGCCAGGCACTGAGCAAGTCTTGTGTCATCTCCCAGCACACCTTCCTGGCCATCAGGGCCTCCACAGACATCCCTGGGATTTGAATTACTCCCTGGAAGGCTGCAGGTCCCCTGAGAGCATCCCTGTCCCTTGCTCAGAGCCGCTTGGGCACAAAGGCCCCAGCAGCACTCCTGTGGCTGAGCTGCTGCTTGCAACTGCAGGATTTGGGGTGCAGCCTGCAGGCAGGAGGAGATGGCCACCAGTGAGGGAGGAACCCCAGTAGACAGCTTGTTCCACTAGCCTGAGCATCCCTAGGTGTGCCCAGCCCAGCTTGGAGACCTGTGTGCACAGGCTGTGACTTGTCACCTATGGACCACTGCCATCAGAGACGCTCTGTAAGGGGCCTCCTCAAAGAGAAGAGAGGCTGAGAGATTGTTTCCCTTTTCCGTATTAAATGTGTCTGGTTTAATACTTGTTCACACTGGTGAGTCAGTTCTCTCTGAGCTGGCACTTGTTCCTGGAAAAAAAAAATCCAAAACCAAAATAAAACCACCCAAAAGCCAAACTCTAAAAAGAAGAAGGAGGGAAACAAACATCCTTCTAAAGGCCCCTTTGGCTCAAAGGAAGAAAGAATAATCAGGCAGACGTCTTCTACAGCCCAGCCGCTCAACAGTCCCCCAGCCCTGGGTAGGAGCCCCTCAGTGCACCACACTGCCTCCGCTTCATGTTCTTCTTCCCTGCACCCTGCCAGGAAAAACTGCTGAGAGGAAATCTTCTCCAGCCAAAAGCTGCCTTTCCTTCTCTCTGGACTCCCTCATGCTCTCCAGCTACCCCTCTAGCCAAAACCAGAAGCTCTCTCCATGTTCCCATGACTCTTAGTCATCTTCAGCACAGTCAGCCATGCTCTCACCTCTTGGCCCCAGGACCTTGACTTGCTGGTACCTCTCTAATTGCCCCCTTTGGAGAACCCCATTCCCCTCCAGTTTGCAGAAGCATGAGGGGCATTCCTGCCTAGCACCTCTGCATTGCAAGTACAGATTCAACATACACATCTGTGACGACATTTTGGAATAAGCTGTCTCTTTCTGCCCACATTTCACGGCTGATGTCCCTGTCACCACCCTGCCGATGTGGGTGCAGCTAAGGCAGAGCCCCAGGGCTCACCCCAGGCAGGACCTTCCTCCTTTGGGCTTCCCAGCCCTGTCAGGCACTGGCCATAACTTCCCACCTCAGAGCTGCCAGGAACTGTCATGAACTTCTTCTGCAGCGTGAGGTTATGCTGAGATAAAGCAGAGTGCAAGGGGCACCCTGTGTCTTACTTGACCTGCTAACATCTTGCTGACTGGAGCAGCCCCAGGAGAGCTGTTTTGCTTCAAGTCTACCCTCACCCTCTATTTTGGAAGAAGGATGGTCCAGGGGAGGATTAACGAAGTGCCTAATTACTGCTCCCAGGTGCCTGCCAGGTTGTCAATTAGGAAAAAACTTCAAAAAGCCTCCCCACCAGTGAAGAGGAGGATTGGGTAGGATGGGGTCCTTGCTTGAGCTCTGTGGCTGTCTCATGGTGACACAGGAGCTGTGAGCCCCAGCCTGGGGTCTGGCTGGGGACAGGGAAGGGTCTGCAGGCTGAACCCCAGCATGTCTCCCAGCTGAGGAGGGTGGTGAAGGTGGCCTGCAGCTGGGATCAGCCCTGTCTCTGCACAGTGCTAGAGCGAGGCTTGAGGGTGATCCCGTATGGCTGCAGGACTCCTCTCTACACCAGGGACCATGCTCTTGATTAAAACAAAACTATTAGTCATCTCCACAGGCCTTTTCCCACCTGAGAGCTGTCCTGGGCTGGTTGCGGGGGAGTTGGCCGTGTTCCTGTGTGTGCCTGTGGGACTCAAAGCCAGCGAGAGCCACAGGGCCTGAGGTAAAACCTGTCCTGCTGAGGTGAGATGGAGTCCTCCACTACCAGGGCAGTTTCTGGCCGGGCTCTTTTTGTCCCCAAGCAAGAGGAAAGTCTACAGCAAGTCCCTGGGTGTTTGGTGGCAGTAGCCAGGGTGGACTGGGATTGTCCTGAACCCTGGCATGGTGCGTGGTCCCTGCCAGCTCTGAGGAGTGGTCTGGGGCTGAGCCCCTCCCTGAGACAGGGTCCGTGACAGCAAGGTGGCCCCAACAGTGGGGTGCACGCCTGGCCCCACCTCTGCCAAGCGGGTTTGTCACCAGTGACATCTCAAAACATTGCACTTTTTTTTTTTTCCCCTCCTGTTTCAAAAACAAACCAAAAAAAGGGGAATTTCTTAACTTGTGGTCTACTCAGAAAGGAGAAGCTCCTGCTGAGGGAACGCTGGGGACGGTGCCTGTGAGGAGAGGTGCCCGCTGCTCGAGAGGATCCTCCAGCCGTGTCCCTGCTCCACACTGGGGACGCCACGCTCCCTGGGGACATGGGTCCTGCTCTCCTGCTGCTCACCGCAGCTGGCATCTGGCACGGTAGGTCCACCAGCTCCCCCAAAGCCCTCTGATGTCTCTCTGGTGCAGCTTTGGGACGCAGCAAGGGTTTCCTGGATGTCTGGTGTAAGTGCTCCATCTCTCCTTGGGCAAGGAGAGGTGACAGCCTCAGCAGGGCTTGGGACGGGGCAATGCTGAAGTTAAACTGAAGGGCATTTGGCTCCTGGCAGGCGATCGAAAGCCAGACTCCTGATTGTGTCTAGCAAAACCCTGCTGTGGGCTGGGGCGGTTCCTGCTTCTGGGTCCTGCTGCGTGAAGCAGCCATGGATGCTGTGGAGCGGATTCAAGGAGCCTCATCATGGGCAGGGAGCGGGCAAGAGAACGTCTGCTCCATGGCACAGCAGGGAAGAGACACCAGCTTGGCTTTAGTGCAGGCTGGGTTGTCGTAGCTTCATGAAGACCACCCAGAACTGGCTGTCACTGTAGAGGGAGGACAGTGGTGGAGAGAGGGTGTGTTGCTAGTCTGCCTTGGCTCTGGAGCCCGGCTGTGCTGAGGGCTCACTCTTGGCTGCCTGAAGCACTGCTGGGGCAAGGCCAAGGGGTACAGAGAGGTGCACATAGTGTAGGAAGAGCCTTGGCACTGGGGACATGGGAAAGGGAAATTTCCCACTGTTTGGGTCTGGAGTGGGTTAGGAGGAAAGAAAGGCTCAGCTAAAAGTGTGTCCTGAGGGAACTAGTCTCTGAAACAACACTTTGACTAAATGTGCCAATATGTTTGGCCTTAAGGTGAAAGAATTGGGAAACTTGGCTGCATTGGCACCTTCCAATGCACCTTGTGCCTGGCTGGAGATGACTGAGGGTTGCTGTTTTCTGGTGGTGCTGGCAGACATACCAGGTCTGTAAAGCCAGTTGTTAGACCTTTTGATGGAAACGGAACTCAGGTAGCCAAGGAGGAAAGGTAAATACACCTGGTTTTTGAGGCTAGAGAGATGGCCAAGAGGTGATAATCTGTCAACCTCAAGAGTCACTAAGCTTGTTTTGAGGTTTTCAACCAAACAGACAGAAACCAGTATTACTAATCTTGCATCTTAAGTGCTCGTAACTTCTCAGATCTTGTGTGGCACTTTCCTTCATTTTCATCTTGAGCTTGCTTCCTGCATAATGAGACTAGTGGGAAGTTTCCCCTGGAAGGAAGCAATCTGTGGGGAAAGCATTTGGCATGTAACAGGGAGGCAGTGTATCCCTCTTGAGGCACTGCTATGTTCATATTTTCAGCCCAGGAGATGTGCACCCCTCTGGCTGCTGCACTGTGTGGTGTTTCACTTCAAGTCACATCTCTGACATGCTGAACAGGATTTTTCCAGGTCTGCTGTGCTGGGAACGGGGTTGTGAAGGCTGCAGTGTTTTTAATTTCTTATGGGTTTGTGTTGTGTTTTGTTTTGGTTTTTTATTTAAGATATTAGGGATTAGGTAGGTCTGACATAGATTTGTGAGAGATTGTAAAGATGTCTCATCAGGATCTCTCTGAAGGTTCCTTGAGGCACTAGGCAACGCAGTTCACCAGCTGTGACATTCTCATCAGACGCTGTCTGCCATGTCAGGGTGTTAGACACACGTTTGTCTGAGTATCAGCACTGTTGGCCATCTGTAGCACAAAGCTGCAGCATGCCAAGGTTGTCCAAAGCAACAGCTTCAAGCTGAAGCCAAAGCCTGGCTTCCTTCTTCTAACTCTTGGATTGCAAGTGCATCTTCTGAGAGCACCCAGGGCATGACCATCATGGTCTGGGCTCTTGCTGGGGGAGTGCCAGGGGCTCAAATCCCACCTTCAGATCAAGCAGAGGAAGGATTTGAAATCTGACCACCTCCCATCTGTGTTCTTGGCCATCTTGAGAGCTCTTCCAGCAGTTTCTTTAGTCTTCTTGTTGTGGATGAATCTAAACCTCTGAGGCAGAAGCCCCAAGCAGAGACATGATGAGCACCCCTTCCACCCACCCAGATACTGTAGGTGACTCTGGGGAAGGTGTCCTGAGAAACCAAGCTCTTCCCTCCCATCACTGAGCGGGGAGCAAGGGAAGTTCAGGCCTAGTATGGGTCCCTCCTAGGGCCAGACCTTAGCCTAGATATCCCCCAGGACTAGTTCAAGGTCCTGATGACTGGCTTCTGTGCTAAAGCTCTTGAGCCTCTGTGTCGCACAAGCCTTCGCTTCTCCTTCCTCACCATCTCCAAACCCTCAGCAGAGTAAAGCAGTGTTTTGGCTGGCATGGGAGAGGCAGGGACAGAGCCTGCAGCTGTAACTAGAGGTCATGGTTACACAACCCCAGTGTGGTAAAACCTTTGGCCAGCAGTTACTGGCAATGCTGCGGAAGCTGCTGGAGAGCAGCAGAGAGACATCCTTGGGCTTCGTGCAAGTTTGCACACTGGTCAGCAGGGAGAAAGCCTCTCCCAGCAGCCCTGCTTCCCCATTCTGGAAAAGGACCTGCTGGTCTGACTTATCCCCACACAAAGGAGGGGACGCCTGGGTGGCCTTCACCTGGCATCGTCCTGCATTTAGCATCTCTGCCCTGTCTGTCCTCGCTTGTGCCATCGACAGGAGTCTCCAGTGACAGCCTGAGGGCTGCTGGTGTCTTCACTGTTATGGAGAGCACCTACTCTGAGCCTTTTCTGGCCAGAGCATCTCGGAGTAACTGGAGGCTGATGACAAGGACACAATGTGACATGACTCTTGTCTGTCTTGTCTTCCTGCTGTGCTCAAACCAAGGACCAGCTACAACATGGTCGTTCCCTCAGCCAGTTTGAACACAGCTGTGTGTCAAAGAGCTTGTCTCCTCCATTAAATGGTGCTGAAGCTTTGGATGTGGAGGGATAGATAAAACAGAGAGTAGGTGAGGGAAAAACATCCTGTGACAGAGAGTAAAAGCAACACAAATGTGTCAAGCCCCACTAGAAAACACAGCTTAGCAAAAAGGGAGGAATATTGTACCTCAGATATGTGGAAAATGTGGCTTTGCTAAGGATTCTGTGTTTTCTCCATTCTGGGAATAAATGAGGTTTTTCCTCTTTCCACAGAAAGATAAAAGCATCACTTAAAAAATCAAAACACAACAACAACAAAAAAACCACCAACACCCTAGGGAAATAAAATGTCAAATATGTCAAATATTCCATACTCTGAAGCTCCCTGTTCTCTGCTGCTTCCTGCAGGGCCAGGGAGTTTGATCCAGACCTTGTCTGGGTTTCCCTTGGGCAACTGCTTCATTGTCACGCACCAGAAATGCTCTTCAGGGCCTCAGGTCTCGTATTCTCAACGCTTCATTGCGCAGAGAGAGGCAGCAGCCCAAGACTGCTTAAATGATGCCCTTTGAACTCTGATGGCCGGGCTCTGGTGTTACAGCCCCCAGCACAGCTGGTAGCACAGGGCACATCTGTACCTGAGGCACAGGGAGAGCTGTGAGCAGGGCTGGATGAGGATGGGTGCGTGTTGCTTCTGCTGGCCATGTCAAAGGCAGCACCTGGGAAGAGATGTATTTTAAATTGTCCTGGGTAACCATGGCCAGAAGCAGCCTTCTCTCCTCCCTGCAACAGGTTTGGGTGGTGAAGGGCTGTAGCATCTGGCCACTATTCCCCTTTCCCTTGAAGGATATGCAGGTGCAGCTGGACTAACAGTGCCATTATAGGGTGTTTTGCCCTCTCCCGTTTCCTGAAAACTGCAGGAGTTTATGTTCATTTGGACAACAAATCTTTCAACTAAAGAGCCCCTGCGAGTCCAGAGCAGTCTGCTGCAGAGTTTGAGGCATCACAAGACCAAACTCAGCCCTTGTTTCTACTGCCACCGCTCAAGAGCAGCACTTAATTGATAAATTGGGCAGCTACCTTTCCACTTATTATTATTTGAACCTGAGTGTGTGTGTCTTTAAGATGTGAGGATGGGTTAGCAGCCAGGAAGGGAAGCAGAAGTGGGAGAATAGCCCTGATGGAGGCCAGAGGGGGGTGCAGAGCCCCCCGAGCACAGATAGCCATTCGCAATGTGTTTCCTGTCCTCCCCAGGGCCTGGCGTGGGGGTGGCTGTGCTGCTTCTTCCCCAGCCCCACAGCACTGATTCATTTCTCACTTCCCCCCTCCCTAAATATAGGTGCTGACTCAAAGAACTCGCTGATGTGGCAAAATAGGGGGGGGGGGAAATATTTCCCTCTGACAGTAAGGGGTGGAGTGGGACCCTGGTTCCCCTTTATTCAGCCAGTGGAGAAACCATCTTCAAAGTGGAGATAACATCAGAAATCCAGCTGTGTTGGAATGCCGGCGTCAACATGGCTTGTTGTGCTGTATTTATGACTGCAGCTATGGCCCTTTGTGAGCCATTTACCTTTTCTGTGCCCCAGTTTCCCACCCCCAAATAATGCTGCTTTGCCTCATAATTATTTGATAGTATCTGTGAGGAAAATGCTCTGAACTACTGCTCTGCAGAAGTTTTCCAGGTCTGTTCTAGATCAGCACAGCACCAATGCAAGAAAGAGAGCCCCATCCACTGGACTTGGCTTAAACTTCACCAAATGGTGTTACGCGCTAACCAAGTTCATATAGTGACTCCAGCTCTGCCACAGAAGGGAAACTGTTGCAAGAAGGAACAAAACCCAACGGGAATAGTTTCCAAGCTACTATCTGGCCTAATTGGATCCAGATGATTGTTTTTTCCTGTCCCAGTGCTCTCTGTGGGGTTTTCTCCATTCCCTGAAATTCACTCCTTGGAGTATCAGGCCATATTGGTCTGATGGGATGGAGAATGGCTGGAGTATATGTGAGCCAAAAGGCCAGTCTGAACCCCAAGCCCAGCTTCTTCCTGATGCTGAGCTACTCCATACCAAGCAGTGTGAACTCCAACAGAACATCTTTAAGGATCATTTTTGCATCCTCACTCTTTTTCTTGCTTTTTTTCTCTAGGATCAGCATCCCCAGTGATCAGCCCTGACCTCCCTGCTCTGGTTGTCAACGTGGGTGATCCAGTCACCTTGCACTGCTCAGGAGAGTCCAAAGTTGAATGGAAAAGCCGAAAGGATACGTTCAGCAACCACACCAGCAGCACGCTCAGTATTCCCAAGGCCACTTACAGGGATACGGGCACCTATAAGTGTGCTTATCTCAACAGCAGTGACAAGGGCATTGCAACTGTGCATCTGTTTGTGCGAGGTAACCACGTTTCCCTCTTCCCACCTGTGCTGGCAGAACAGCTGCCTTTCAGGGAGCACAGCCGTTACACAGGTCCTCTGTGGTTCTGTGTGTGTTTGGGGGAGCCGAACAGGCTCCTGATGGGGCAGTGGCTCACCCACAACCATTTAAGCCCATGTAAAATGGGGTCTGTGGCTGAAGCACTGGGGTAGAGTACAGAGCATCTACATGCCATGCATATGACCTGGACCTCTCCCTCCATTTCTATTCATGCTATTCTATGATTCTATCCAAGCTATTCTATGATTCTATGAAGTCAGGCAAAGCTGATACAGCCAAGAACTCACCTTGCTGGTGCTCGGGCAGTGGGAACCCAGCTTTCTTCCATCTGCCCCAAAAGGCTGATCCAGGGGTGCTGGTGGAGAGGTCATGAGAACCTCATCCCCACCAAAGAGGTATTGTTACTCTTTGGGCTTGTGCAAAGCAGTGTGACAGCAGTGTTGTCATGTCCACTGCCCTCCAGGTGTCACAGGAAAGCCCTGGGAGTGAAGAACTTGGAAAGTGTCACCTGCCCAGGCATCCAGAGCACAGGGCTGTGTCCTGCTTGCCAGCTCGCACTCCCCAAGTGGGATCGTGTCCTGGTGCAGAGGGAAACATGGGCTCTTCTGATCACTCTGAAATTACTCCTGACTGCTGTGTTTTGAAGAATATGGTCTTCAAACGTGGGATTAACAGACGAAATGTTTCATGTACATGAGGTTCTTAGGGACATGGTTTAGAGGTGGACTTGGCAGTGCTAGGTTAGTTGTTGGACTTAATTATATTAAAGGTCTTTTCCAACCAAAAGAATTCTATGATTCTATTTACCTGGGCTTCCTCTCCTGAAAAAACAGGGATGAAAGTCTTTTTGGTGCTTTAATGAGCAGTGAGACTGGGAAATCAGAGAACCATATTACCAGTACCATAGATAAGGGATAGAGTCACATGAATCACACCCTCACAACAGGACCTGAACCCCAGATATTCTTCTACCCCAGAAGAAGTTATGCTGTGGTAGTTCCACCACTTGAGTTCACCCCTTCCCTTGCATTGGGGAAGCTGGAGGTCTGATAAATAAAACACCATGGTGTCATACTTCTCAGTCTCTCTTGCCTGTGCGCATTTGTGAGTTGATTGCTGTGCTCTCTTCAAATTCCTTAGCTGGAATTGGGCTTGTCCTGTGAGTTTTTGGAGGCTGAGTCAGGCAGGCGTTGAGCAGAGCTGCCCCAGCATCCAACTCCCACTGGGCAGCAATGCTTGCCTTTGCTGGAATGTATTTCTCAGCTTCAATATATTTTCTGATCCCGTTCTCTGGCCTACCTTGTCTTCTCCGCAGATCCCAATAATGTGTGGTATGTCCCAACCTTCAGGACCTTTGTGACCCAAGGTGGTAATGCTGAGCTCCCCTGTCTCATCACAGCCCCTGAGTACGGATCCAGCGTGACACTGATAATGGATGACGCCTCTCGTCTCTCACCCGGGACCAACTATTCTTTCAGTACTGAGAAAGGAATAACACTATACAATGTGCAAAGCAAGCAGAAGGGCTATTACCGATGCCAAGCAATGATAAATGGAAAAACAGAGAAGTCATCAAGAATAAGACTGATTGTGGAAGAAGGTAAAGGGTTGGGGTTGCTGCTGTCCTCAGGGAGGCAGCAATATCTAAGCTGGCTACAGTAGATAGTTAAGGAAAATCTCCTCACTAGTGGTAGAAAAGACCTTCTGAACCTGCAGTCTTTAAAGGGTATTTAATAGGGGCAAAATTCCATTAGCTTCTGGCAAATTGGCTCCTTCAGGCGGGTCTCCATGTGTTCAGCAGTGTTCAGACCTTTGCAGGCAGTGTCACAGAACAGAGTAAAAAGTCCACCCATCTCCTCAGTGTTCGGCAAGTCCTCAGGCCCTGATGCTCAGGATGTAACCATGGCAGAAGGTTCCCCTTCCCTTTCAACCCATGGTGCTGACTGCTGTGCTCTCCCCTTCGTATACTGCTTCCCATAGACATGTGCACAAAAAGAAGTGATGATCCCTGGGGAAGGAGAAGTCTGGAGGTAAAGAGACTGAAAAGGATGGAAAGGAGAAGGTAGCCAGGCCATGGGGAGTCCCCAGAGCACACAGGGTCGCTGGACCAGCTGACGTTGAATCTCTCTCTGCTTGCCTTTGTGTAGCACGGGAGAAGCCTGTGTCAGTGATGATGGACCCGATAGACCATGTGCGAATTGTGGGTGAACCTTTCGAAGTCACATGTAGAGTAATTGCTCCTTCCCACAAGTATGACATCAGATGGGTGACAGCAGCAAAGAGCGTAAGTCATGCACCTTTGAGGGGGGAATAGGACTTTCCCGGAAACTGTGGGTGGTAAGAACTGCCCAGACCCAAGCCACCTGCAGCAAAGTCTTGAACTGCCCAACCAAAGCAGCTATTTAAACAAACTGTGGAAGTCTGAATATGACTGTCCTTTCCTTGGGATGACATAGGGCTAAGAAACACCTGCCCATCGTCAGGGTCTTGCTGCAAGAGAGAAATATGTTGTTTCAGCCAAGTTCATGGAGGAGGAGCTACAGTACCTACTAGGGCAACATTTTTCCACCAAGCCCTGCCAGGGCTTATAAAGCAGCAAACATGTTCAGGACACAGAGTTCCCTGGAGAAAAGATACGGGTGAAGAACGGGAATGCATTTCAAAAATCTCTGTTGTTCTGACTTCTAGCTGCTAGATGGTCAGATGAGGTTTGCTAGAAGTCCCTATTATGTCTGATGCCTTTATTAGGGAGTTGAAATAACATACAAGATAGGTTTGGATCACACAGCTTGCAGTTACAAGGCTGACAATAGCTACAACCCTAACTGCTGTAGAATATCTGCCCTGAATACTTGAGTTTAATATGGTTTTTGGTCTCCACAGAGATAGTTTTCAGTGACAGAGGCTCTGTAACAAAGCTCAGTAGCCCAGAACAGGAGGGGGTGGGTGTGTTTGTCATAAATATCATTTAGTTCCATGCTCTGCCCTTCCAAGAAAGTGGCTGCTATTCCTTTTTTGCCTGACAGGTCAGGAGAACTAAAAAGCTTAGCTTTGAAAATGAGAACTACTTAATCAGTGACATCCTGTCTGTTCCATTGGTGACCATGGAAGATACTGGGACATACACTTGTATAGCTAACAATTCAGCAGGATTCAGGAATGCCTCCACGATGCTTCAGGTAGTAGGTGAGTGCTTCCCCAAAAGATCAGGAAGGTGTGGGCTGAATCACATGTAGCCTTGAGTATTTGCCACTCCTGCCTCCATCTTGTTCCTGGTTTTGTTGTTGGAAACATCATTCTTGCTTGTGTGTGAAGGCTCACATGAGAACGGTAGAACTGCTAGGGAAGTACCTGGTGTTCCCCTGACATCTTAAGGTGCAGGAGGACAGTTTTTTGAGTCTGAATGAAAACTGGAAATCTCTTCTTAATTTCTTTGTGTCTATAAACAGTTTTAAAACAAAAAGACAAAAAAACAATGGGGCAAGGTTACGCTGAAGACCACAAAAGGGTGTCTAGGAGGAAGGGCAAGCCACACGAGCAGAGCATAGAGCTTTCTCTCTTCCAGTAACAGATCCACATAAGAGGATTCAGGTCTATTATACACTTGTTGGTATCTCAAGAAAGAAAATTTGTCCCCACAGGCTGCTGCATACCATGGCTCAGAAACAGCGCTTGGTCTGATTTGTTTCCAAGCGAGAAGCCAGAAGTTTAGCTAAGGGGCTTGTTTTCTACGGACAATCGGGAGATACAGTTTTAGCCTCATCACTTATTAGAATACAGCATGTAAAACCTCTTTCCCCATGGGAGTTCACTACGATTTTCTAGCTCCCCTCAGGCAGACACTAATCCAAGCTGCCATGACAAGGAAGCAATTTAGAAGTACTCCTTTGGCAACATAATCTGTGTAATGCGTCATTCCCTCCTCCAGCCTCCCAGCTGAGGCTGCCCTTTCCAATAACGGTCCATTTTGAAGCTGGTATAAGCTTGTTTCAGGTCTCTGGCCATGCCTGCTGATGGTCGTGCTCTCCTCCATCCTGCAGAGAGAGGTTTTGTGTTCCTGACGCCAGTGCCAGCCACCAGCCAGGAGGTCGCTTTGGGAGAGAGTCTGAAGCTGCAGGTCCACATTGAGGCTTACCCAAAACTTCTCCACTGGGGCTGGGAGCACATGAACCCGTTGAAGAACTCTGGGAGTACCACATTCAAGGGTCAAATGATTTCTGGAAACAACTGGTATGTGCTTTCTCTCTTCTACACTGGCAATGGCATGTTTCCAGCAACACTTTCATTGTGAGACAAGCAGACCTCATGCTACCGGCTTGCAGAAAACTCTGGTTTTAAAGAAAGGAACTGTTCTACCTTTCTGTCTTTTCTTTCCAGTACTATTAGCAAACCACAGTGGGCATGTCTGATCAGGTCAAGGAGGACACCACCTCTGTCTAACTTGGCAGCCTTCTCTTTAGAAAACCTTGTGGTATCACATCTGTGGTCTGGTTGTTCAAATTTGCACTCTCCTTGCAGGAAGGCATTGCAGGGGTGAATGAACAGTACAAAAAACTGAATTCCCCTGCTGCTGCTCAGACCTGTCTCTGCAGTCTGGAGAGTGTATGTATTGAGAGGGACTGTATGCCCCATGTCAGGCGAAGCCTGAAATGTCATTATGTGGATAAGACCTAATGGAGGGCACAGCCCTGTTCTTCCAAAGCCTACAGCCAACTGAGGCCAAAAGGAGAGTGAAAGAAAGAGAATCATTCAATTTGTTTCAGACTTTTGGCAATTCCCCTTTCATTGTCTTAGAAACCTGAAATAATCCACAGGAGAGGGATTGTGCCACTCAGCAAGCACGGTGGCTTTAGGGAGAACTTTTTCTTGCATTGGGATCTGAGAAATGAGGGGCAGAGGGCACTAGGGACCCTGACTTGATGGGCTAAGAAATGGGAGGAATAACTCATTCTGTCAAAGACAGGGGACCAGCATCCTCTGGCCCTTCAAAGGCAAGATTTAGATGTTAAACTCTCCTTCTTGAGCATTCACTCACCTGTAGCCTTTCAGAAGTGCTGTGCACTTAGTGGCAAAAGGAAGACCAGACCTTCCGTACTTCCTCTGCAGAAGCAAGTAGCAGATTCCCCTTGTGGGCTGGGATTAGTGCTGGGAAGTGTTCACCCTCTCCAAGGCAAGGGCAGCAGCTGCATCTTGCTGAGCAAAGACCCTGAGTGCTTGTGTTTCCTCAACACAGCTTTCTTTGTGGTGTTTACTCTCTCTTTGTGAGCAGGTATAACAACACGCTCTTCCTGAACCGCCTGCAGGAAGGAGAGGGAGGTCTCTATACATTTTATGCCCTCAACAATGAGACCAATGCATCAGTTACCTTCAGTATCTCTGTGAAATGTAAGTGTTTGGCAATGCCCATTCTTTCACCCTGCTTGCCCTGGGGCTGCTGCCCAGCTGACAGCAAATAGGGTTGGGTACCAGGGTGCTTCCAGCCCAGCGCCCATAGGCCATAGCCAGAGAGCATCTGGGACCCAGCCCAAACCTACACGTAGCACAGGGGTTCCTGATATTTTATTGTTGCACACATGGAAAGTAAATCAGAGCACAGGGAATGTGCTCTTCCTCTGGTCATAGCACTCGCTGCTTATCTGCCTTCCCCAACAGCTCCTCCAAGGGTCTGCAAAATCAAGGTGCCAGCCAATGACTCCAGCATCCTTCAGTGCATGGCCATCGGCTACCCTGCCCCACGCATCGAGTGGTACCACTGCCCCGTCCACTCTGACAGGTAAGAAATGCCCAGAGGACTGAGCACCTCCAAGGCGTGCACTTGCCCTTGCTGTGCTGGCATTTGCTGAGCACCAGCACCACGTGGACTTGCTTACAGGCAACGTAGCAAACACTGTTCAGTAACGGCAACGAGGAGGCTGCTCTGCTAAAAAAAGAGGTTCTTGGGGAATGTTTAAGGACGGTGGGTATGTACTTATTCCTGAAGTCCTGAGCTTGAAGAGGTTGCTGTAGAGCTATATGCTGGTTGGTGTTAGTCATTTTTCTGGGACCTCCACAGGTCCGAAACTCCGCAGAGCACAGGCGTACTGAGCTACAGCATGATGGGAGGCAACTGCAGCTGCCTGGACAGGGGTGGTTGTGTCTCAGTATGAGCCCTATCCAAGGAGGGAACTGCTGCAAGAACACAGCTGTAGCTACATAAAGGCAGTTAAAGCTCTATCTATATAGGGCTTTGATGTTCAGGGAAAGGTCTTTTAACCAGGCAGTGAGTAACGTGTCTCATAGAGCTGCAGCCCTAATTCCCAGCATCTCATCTCCAGTCTGATACAGGTACCAATTCACTTAAGAGCAACTGTGCTGCAGAGGAACACTCATTCTCTCCTGCTTGGTGTCTCTGCAGATACAATGAGGACTATAGGCTGCTACTGAATGACTCCAGTCCCCAGGTGGTGAACATATCGCCCTTCCGAGAGGTGGAAGTGGAGAGCATTGTCCCATTTCAGGAGCTGGGTGCCAATTTCACCTTCTGCTGTCTGGCCATTAACCGAGAGGGGAACTCTTCTGACATGTTTCACTCACTCACCATCACAAGTAAGATAAAAATTGGTAGCTTGGCATAGTGGAGGAGAATTTGAGGGCCCATCTTCCTATACATATATACATACATCCCTATTGCCTTGTAAGAGTGGTGGCATAAATTCTACAAGCCCTCTGTCTTCACAGGAGGTGGGAGGCTTTGGCTTTTGGCAGTCCTAGCAGCCATGCGGGAATTGCTGGCTGGGCATAGCCTGGTGCCAAAGGCTGAGCCACACCGTGAACACCTGATAACTGCAGGGTCCAGCTCCAGGGCACAGCTCAGCCAGCTGGAGTCCAGGGGTTGCATCTTTTGATTGGACTCTTCTTGCTGCACTGATCTGGGTCCCCAGTTAGTCTGACCTGCACATGATTCTCTTTGTGTGGAAATTGGGGTGCATGGGGGGAAACATTGCAGCCTTGAGTTTGGCATCAAGATCTTCCCTCAGTTCCCAGCAGCTCTTTCGGGTGTCCTTAAGGCCTGCAGTGGGTTGTGTTGCATACAGGGGAAGCCTAAGTGAACAGCTGAGCAACATGTGTCTAGAGATGAGGCAGTAAGGGTTGAAAAAGGAGTGTTTTACTCATCCCTCGTTTTGGTTTTTTTTGCTCCTCCAGGAAGTATCATGGCCCCGCCAAACAAGCTCTTCAGCCCCATTCTCTCCACCTGCATAGGCACATCGGTCCTGCTGCTCCTCCTACTCCTCTTCCTCCTCTACAAGTACAACCAGGTCAGATTCCCTGTTGCATGGCAAGAGCTGCAGGGCCTGCCCAGCCCCACTGGCTCTGTTGGCAGCCACAGGCAGGGAGCATCAAGCTGGGAGGTACCACGCAGGTCACCTTCCTCATCTCCACTGCCTCCCAACTTCCCCCAGGAGTTTCCTGCTGCAGGGCAAGGCTCATGCACCAAACCCAGACTGTTTACACCTCTCCCACCCTGGTGCCTTACTCTTGCAGCCCAGAGGTCAATGTGGATATTCCTTAGTGCCAAAGGTGCTTGCTCTGCGCTGTCTCTTGAAGCTGGTTTTGCTCTGGTCGCCATGAACTACAAGCCAAATTAAGGAGAGAGAGAAAAAAAAAAGTGGTTTGCATCTTGCATCTACTTTTTATTCTCCTCCCTGCTTTATAAAAAGCTGTCTTTATGAGGAAACAGGATGATGTTAGAAGGTGTTTGTCTCCAGGAAGACTTGGTCACTATTTTTACACAAGAACTTGCCCTGTTTTCTCTGCAAGACTCATTTTCAGCATTTGGATTCCTTCTCTGTTGTTTCCATAAACTGTACCAATCAGTAGCCACCTCTACTTCATCAGTGGGTGAAAAATCTCATGTTTTTCAGCTCTCCCTTTTGGCACCCTTCCTTTGACAGCCCATCAAGGCTGCAAATTTTGCAGCAAAGTTCTGGGGCTGGTTGTCAGAAGATCCAGCAGACCCCTCTCCCAGACAAGCTCCTACGGCTTTGCAGGCAGAGCTGTCTTTGGCCAGTAGACCAGAGATAAAGAGGTGGATGGATATGTAAGCATGGCTTTGAAGAAACAGCTTTCAGGAAGGCCTTGCCAGCCCAAGAGAAGCAGGACATGTTTATAAATAATCTTATCTTTCTCAGCCATGGGCTTCTTGAGCCATGGCTGATTGCTGCAGTGCTAGGTGAACCATGGAGCAGAAAGCAGCAATGCTCACCCTCTGGGAGCAGGCAACAGCAAATAAACTGAGTGCCTGTGGCAATCTTTATGAGAGACCTCCACCAGAAACTGTGCTGTTTTGGAACATCCTGTCTGGGCCTTTTTTCAACAGCCTGCACGGGCATGGATGTTCAACTCTCAGGCAAATCAAAAAAGAAACAGTGTGTGTTGGGGGGAAACAAACAGATGCTTTGCATCAAAACCACAGGTCTGTTTGTCTCAGTTATGGTCCCTCATGTCTGTGCTAACCCAGCTTTGGGCACTTACACACATGCAGCATCCTTCTCTGCAACTCTCCAGGGGAAGTGGTGAGGAGAAGCATTTCAGGACCCACCTCCCAGTAGCTGGGACATGAGGTGATTCACCACAGCCATGGTCACTCCACCCATGCTTCCCTCTGCCTGCCTTGGTGGACCTGAGACCACCTTTGCCACTCTGGTTGTGGGTCCTTTCCTGTCTCTTTGTACAGGAGCAAAGGCCGCACACAGTATTCTCTTGACAAGCTATTTCACTGCCTTTCTCTGTATTCGTTTCTCCAGCCTGGCTCTGTAGCCTCCTCAACATTAATGACAACGCCCAGCAAAGCTGGTGACTGCCTCTGCCCACAGACTCCAGCACTGCTTCTCTCTGTCCTCGCCTGGTTGCTTCTGCTGTGAGATTTGTGGAAAAGAGAAATTTTACTTCTCTTTCTCTATTTTTTTTTTTTCCCCGTGTAAGGGAGGCAGGGCTGGGCCAGCTCCACCATTCTGCTGTGCTAGCAGCCCAGGGTACCAAGGAAAGGGACAGAGCAGGGACATCTTCCTCTGGCACCAGCTCGTCATGGTTCAGCCTCTGGTCTGGGGGACATGGTGGCTTTCCCAGGTCTGCCATCCCAAGTGAGGGTAGTGGGCTGCTTTAAGTGAAAGAGGCAAGAGAGCCTCCCTCAGACATGGGTGATGACTCGGTGGGACTTTATAACAGCAAAGGGACCAGGCTATCCAGGCAAAGCCTCTCTCAGTCCAGGTTCAAAGCAAGAAATATTTGATGGGCTGAAACCCAAGCCTTCACTCTGTGCCTGCAGGGTGAGAGCAAGAGTGGGACTGGGGAACCCTGAATAACTGCAGCCTCTTCCTTACAGAAACCCAAGTACCAGGTGCGGTGGAAGATCATTGAGGCCTGTGAAGGGAATAATTACATCTTTATTGATCCCACTCAGCTGCCATACAATGAAAAATGGGAATTTCCCAGGAATAACCTCCAGTTTGGTAAGAAACCTTCCTTGCTCTTTACCTGGTGGCATGCATTTCACCACAGAGGTAGAGTGCTCCAAGGTATAGAGCCAAAGCAACCGGGCAACATCCAAAGCTGCATCCAGACATTACAGCAACATCCTTAAGCAGGCCTTGCTGCCCTCTCCCACAAAGGGTGACAAATGTGAGGGTACAACCTCCCTGCAGCCCTCCACTGCTGCAAGGAAGGCTGAGAGGATCATGTCCCTCCTCTTGCATTTCTAAAGTGTGGAGCTGGTGAGCCTGTGTTTGGACATGGCCTCTTTCATCCCATCTTTGCTTACAGTAGAGTTCCCCTCAGACATTAACCAGCTCCTGACTAAGTGATGTGTCATCTTGTCTGGGCTCAGCAGGAATCCCCATCCACCAGACATCCTCCCCAAGGCTGTGTGCAGGACAACTGCTCAGCCTCTTTCTGCAAAGCATCTTGTAAGCACATTTTTTTTTCCCCCTCTACAGGAAAAACTCTTGGAGCAGGAGCCTTTGGAAAAGTGGTAGAAGCCACTGCTTTTGGGCTGGGCAAAGAAGATTCGGTCCTCAAAGTGGCTGTGAAGATGCTAAAGTGTAAGCCCAGAGCAACTTGCAAAGGCTGAAATCCCCAAGCTCCTTCGTGCAGGACGTAGTGTGTGTTCACCACGTGTTCATGCTCCCAGGCTGCAACATCTACTTATTTAGATGTTCCTGTGATGGGAACAGTGCTGGGTGGTGGAATCGCACTGCTGTCATTTTTGTGGAGACGAGTGGCCAGAGGCACAGACAGAGAACAAAATTTCTTCTCTGAGTGTGTCTCCCCATTTGATTCCATATCTGTGTCTACAGCTTTTTCTGTTTTCCCCCTTTATCTCTTCCTTGTCCCTCCCTCACTCCTTCACGCAGCCCTTCTCCTCTTGTCTTGCAGCATCGGCAGACACAGATGAGCAGGAGGCTCTCATGTCTGAGCTGAAGATCATGAGTCACTTGGGACACCACGAGAATATTGTGAACCTGCTGGGAGCATGTACCTATGGAGGTAGAATCCCACAGCCCTATTTCCCCCATGGACCCTTACCATGACCTGCAATTCTCAGGACAGGTCACAGTAATATCACTTCTAAATTAACCCTTTCTGCCTCTCTCCCAGGCCCAATCCTTGTTATCACTGAGTATTGTCGCTATGGAGATCTGCTGAATTTCTTGCGGAAGAAGGCTGAATCCATAATTATTCAGGATTCTGCCCTGGACACCTCTTTAGACAGCACTGCTGATTACAAAAACGTTGACCTAGAGAAGAAATACATCCGCAGGTAAAAGCAGAGCTCTGGTGGCCACAGGGCTGAGCATTGCAGGGTCTGGGTACTTGCTGGGAGAAGTGTGCAGAGGGTTCTGCTGGGGAGAGATTAAAGTCGAAGCTCTGGGGACTTGCAGAACACCAGCATGTAAAAACCACTGGGGTTCTGTGTGTTTAGACTTGGTCAGAGTTACAAGTTTTTCAAAGTTTTTTATAGCAGTCATTGAATATCCCACAATAAATCCACGTTTCAATCCAGTCTGCCCTCCCACAATCTGGAATCAGAACTTTTTGGCTTCCTGCACTGTTGGGCACGTACGTTTTGTAGGACAAGAGGCTGAGCGGTCCCCATCAGCCAAGGGAAGTCCCTTGGCAAAAGGGAGGCAGTACATGGAGCCCCGTACCACAGGACACCTAGGTCCCCTTTCCAAATCAGCCTCAGTGTTGACTTTCCCTTTGCCCTTAAGCCTCTTGCTAAGCCACTTCCTGCAGGCAGGGTTGTGGTTTCTTCTCTCAGTGGATGTGGAGAAGGGTAGAAGATGCTGCTGGAGGGTTGCTAACAGCCTGCCCCATCTCTGTTGCTTCTGTCTCAGTGACAGTGGCTTTTCGAGCCAGGGTTTGGAAACATATGTTGAAATGAAGCCTGTGTCATCATCATCTTCTTCAGCATCATCAGATTCTGTGCCAGCCAGGGGTGAGTTAAAAGTTCATTTCTGTGTTTTCATGATTTCTTTATTCTGGCCATCCTGTCTGGTTTAGGCCTGGCGAACCAGGATACAGCATAGCTTGCGTTACTCTCTGGGTTTGCAGCAACTCTAAAACTTTGTTTTGAATTTCAGGGAAAAGCTCAGAGGAAGAAGAAACTAGGGAAGACCTCCGTCCCCTCAATCTCTCTGACCTGCTACAGTTCTCCAGCCAGGTGGCCCAGGGCATGGCATTCCTCGCATCCAAGAATGTGAGTGCCGAGCGGACAACTGTCCTAGCCTCCCCAACTGGGAGATGCCAGTCCAACCAGCAGGCATCAGCCATCCCATTTGCACAAGGCTTGGGATGATTTTGGTCAGGGTGGCCAAGCTCAAGCACTCTGCTGCTGGAAATGAGCCTCTCTGCTCCATCTGCTGGGTTCAGAGATGCTGATGACTGGTGTTCCCTTCAGGGCCTTTTTCTCCCACGGGCTCGGGACAGGCCACCACGGCAGGGCGGTTACAGGGGGGAGCCCAGAGCTGTGCATCGTACTAGTCTCAACATTTTCTCCCCAGCTTTTACGAGAGAGCAGGATCTCTGAGAAGCTTTCTCACATTGGCAGCTTCCCCACTGCCCCAGGGACAAGGAACTGAAAGTGGCCGTTGTGCTGTCTGCCGGGGCTGGCTCATTTATAGCACCAGAGAGTAACCATATGACCGTTTCAGAGACGAGGACCCATGACTGCCCCATGAGTGATTAAAGGACATGGCATGAAACGCCACCATGTCTTAGCATTGCAAACGAAGCAGTTGAAAGAGAGCCTGTCTTTGTATGTGACATGGTGCCTCTGACGGGCTTTTCAAGCAGCCCATGTTCTGCTTGCCCCCTTAAGTGTTGTTTCAGTGACAAGCCTGGGCTGTGGGGAATTGGCTGGGCTGCTGGGGGATGTTGCCCGGGCCTCAGCCGCACTCTCTTCTCCCCAGTGCATCCACCGTGACTTAGCAGCCAGGAACGTGCTCGTATCGGATGGACGGGTAGCCAAGATCTGTGACTTCGGCCTGGCCCGTGATATCATGAATGATTCAAACTACGTTGTGAAAGGCAACGTAAGTAATTAAAATGAGGGCAAGAGAGGGTACTGGAGGTGGGACGAGGCTGGAGCATGAAGGACAGGGTGTAGCGTAAGCTGCCAGATTGTCCCGGTCTGCAGGACTCTGTTCTTCCAGGCCCGCCTGCCTGTGAAGTGGATGGCCCCGGAGAGCATCTTCGACTGCATCTACACAGTGCAGAGCGACGTATGGTCTTACGGCATCCTGCTCTGGGAGATCTTCTCCCTTGGTAAGAAAGAAGTCATCTTGCAAACCTCTTTTGTTTCCCAGGGCTTACCACTGCCCTAATGTCTCTGCAGAAAAGTTTCTAAGAAAGGAGGAAGATTGACAACAATCTGGGTTTTATCAGGGCTATAAAACACTGTGTTACACTTCCAGAGGGACCATTAAAAGCAATGGATCCTGGATGATTTGCTCTAACTCGGAACTCCCCGAGATGAAGTAGCACTGGCTCAGACGGTGCTCCAGGCTGCCTCTTCCCACCCCACAAAGCTGTTATGTCAAAGCCTCTGATGTGAGAGTCACCTCCTGTCACTGTCACAGGTAAAAGTCCATATCCTGGCATGGTGGTGAACAGCAAGTTCTACAGTATGGTGAAGCAGGGGTATCAGATGGCCAGACCTGACTTCGCTCCCTTGGAAATGTGAGTGGACGCACTGAGGTGCACACAACAGGTGACAGGGTGGCTGGAGACACTTGGTGGGGAGTGGGCGAGGAGATGCCACAGGGACCTTGGTCACAGGTGTGCCTGCCCTTGAGGCTCAGGTTGGATACTATCAGGGTCTTGCTTTCTGCAGGGAAGTAAGAGCTGGGGCAGTAAAAAATGATGCTCTATCTAATATTTCCTCTGTTTATGGACAGGAAGATGGAAGAGCTGATATTACATGTCTACAGTCTTTTTTTTTGGGGGGTGGGGGGGTCCACTACTTTTGACTCTAGGACTATGAGAAGACAAACTTGAGTGGGTTGCAGGATGGGAATGAGATTAAGCTTAAAGAAAAAAGTACTAGAGGCATAAGCCCCTTGTTGACAGATTAGTTTGCTCCATCTCCTTCTGTGCTCCCCTTCCCCTGGAGCACTGCACATGCACTGACCATGGGGTTTATAGGCAGGAAGAGAAGGGACAGCTCAGGACTGTATGCCTGAAATACAAAGTGCTGCAGGGAAGAGCCTGGGCGCACAGACCCTCCAGCAGCGCAGTGCAGCCACCCCGTCCCTGTCTGGCTCTGCAGGTACAGCATCATGCAGGCATGCTGGAGCCTGGAGCCCACACAGAGACCCACCTTCGATCAGATCGGCTGCTTCATTCAGAAGGAGCTGGAGGTGCATAAGGAGCAGGTGAGGACCTTTGGAGAGGGGAGGCGGGGGAGATATACTTTTTCCCTACATGAATGTAGCTCTTGGTGATGTCCCTTACCTTTAACTGATGGGAGCAGTTTAGTACTGCTGGAAAGCACAGAGAGGTATCCAGATTTCCCTGTGCTGAAGGGTTACATCACTGCCCACCATGACCAAAGGAGACTGGACAAAGAAATACAGATTTGCAGCAATATGGGTAGCGATAGGACAACCCTGCCCCGTGCCCCGGGATTTGGCGTGCAGCGGGACAGAAGCTGTACTGCCTCCTGGCTGTGGCTGTCCTGCAGCTCCAGGAAAACAAGGGCACACCTGTCCTGCCAGCTGGCCCTGCCCTGTGGGCAAAACGCAGGGTAGAGTTAGCATCTCCAGCTGGCCACCCGTGCAGAAACAGGTATACACCATTGAAAGGACCGAAACACACTTGGGGTGGTTTTTGCTTTCAAGGACTACACCAACCTCCCCTCCCCTGCTGAGCAAGACAGTGGCTGTGATACCTCCGGCTGCTGTGAGGAGTCCTGCGAGCAAGAGGAGAGTGGCCAGCCCCTTCTCAAGAGCAACAACTATCAGTTCTGTTAGCTGGTACCATTGCCCAGGGTGGATCCCCATCCTCCTGGCTCTGCAGAGCACACGGTTCTGCTCTGCTCAAGGACACAGAGGCCTCCTGCTTTGGCTCTTCCCTCTATCCTTTCTGAACTATGAGTGTTACCAACTCCCTTGCTGAAAAGATAGCACTGGAGTGACTCAACACCAAGACTCACCATGGGGTCCTTGAAGTCTTATCTCAAGCGTAGCATAGAGCTGTTGGGACAACTCCTCCTCTGAGAGGTACAGAGGTCCCTGTCACCTGCCTCCTCACCTTCTGGAGGACGCTGTGCAGGGGTTTGGGTTTTTTGTAGTTTTTTTTAAATACAAGTTGCAGCCAAGTAAGACATTTCCAAAAATCACATGCCTTGTGTGTGCACATGTTGAACAAAGTCCTGAACCTGCAACTGCTCCACATGGCAGCAGCAGCCCTCTTTCTTGGTGGTCCCGCTCTATTCCCTTTGCAGAGTTAGTGTTTAGATATAGGTAAAGCCCTCACTTAGCATTAAATATGCATTAACCTTTACATTTCCTCATGCAATCTACCTCTCTGCAGCTGATGCTTCTGTAGGGATTGTTTGAGAGAAGTAAGACAACCCCAGGGTTATGTGAACTTGTGCCCCAGTGACAGGACAGAGGGGCAGTTGTTTCCTCAGGTAAAATACAGATGTAACCAGTGTTCTTCCATGTGAATGCTGCACACAATCCCAATCCAGGAAAGAATGGCAGCTTAAACAGATCTGGAAATTATCAACATGACCCATACCCTACAAAACTTTTGAATTATTAAAAATGTAGCAATCACTGCCTTTGTCACAATTATAGATATGCTCTTGTACATGTTTTCCTGAGTGTATTTTAATAGTACAGCTGAGGTAACTATTTTTCATAAGCTAGGGCCTAATGCCCTTAAACTTATTTCTCACCTAGCTCTTGGTGAGGGTTACTAATGCCACAGCCACCTGGTCCTGTGTAGCTACCAGAAGCAGCTAATGAACCTTCTTAGCTTCACCTGACTGGGTGGGTGAGCAATCAGTATTCCAGGAACAAGCACTGACAGGACTCAGGCAAACTACAGTGAGACAGAGTGACTGTGGGGCAGGCAGCCTTTGTCACACTGTGAACAATTACACTGTGGGCCACTTTTGATTATATTAAACTCAGTTTTATCCTAATACCAAGTGATTCATTCCTCCTTACTAAATAAATTGCTAATGTATTTCTATCTGTCAGCATTATAAAGAATAAAAATAAGATGTTTAACAAAACAAGTCTCTTCCAGGGCTTTAAGGACTGTTCTCAGAGGGGAACAGATCAGAGCAAGGGTGATGCACTGGCTCATCCTCACACCTTGCAGCTCTGGTCCAGTTCCTCAGACATACTTACTACTAGCTCTCAAAAGCATTCAATCTTGTATAATGAAAAAAAAAAATTAAAGCAAGGTTTTAAAGCACTTTGCTCTGTCTGGCCTGTCTGTAACCAGGAAAAGTGAAATAGTCCCCATGCATGGATATAATGTCAGAGTAACTTCAATTGTGATGATGGGACACCTGACAATGGTCACAGTGTTTGAGTCTGTGCAATGCTGATGGCAGGGCCCTGGTGACCAGACTGGAGCTCACAGCAGCAGAACCATCTGTGCCAACAGCTTAGACACAGCAGGAACTGCAGCCCAGGCTCTCAGACACATCCTGAAGAGAAGCTACTGGCACCTGCTGCAGACTCTCACCTACAAAAGTCACCTCAGGACCTGCTCTGTGCATGAGCTGCAGAACAAGAGCAGGTAGAGCAGGGGACTCAACCATCTGCAGAAGCAATGTGCTTGCCACTTATAAGAACTATACTTTAGCTATATTTAGCAGGATAATTTTATTTGATGCTCTGATGAGGTGGCCCAAGCAATTTCTTGAGCTGCTCCTCTCACACCTTGCTTCTGAGGCTTCAGGCTTTGGCCCAGCACCATGGCAGTGCAGACTGGAATCACAGGTACATCCACCCAGCGCTGGTGCCCTTTCCAACTCCGTCCTCCATGTCTTGCACACAAAAAACAAGTCACTTGGCCACAGTTTCACCCCCAAAATTGGAGATAATTTATTAAACTTTATCGCTGACTGAAAAAAGTCACTAATGTCTCTTATAATAAGTTAATGTTCTTAACAGAAAAACCCCAAGCCATAATTACTGCATTTGATCAGACTTAATACATTTACTTTAACAGTACAGTACTCAATAAGTTCCCCTTCACAGAAGGGAGTTTTCAACCACACCGCAAGCCTCTGAATCTTCCCCGCTGCTCAGCCAAAATAAGCTCCCTGGATCGCAACTTAACAGTCCTGCATCCTTCTCCTCTGTGGGTCACAGCAAACACCCACCCACCTCCAGCACCAGCAAGATAGGGAGCTGGCAGCAGAAAATGAACATGCAACTTTACAGCCGCAGCCCAAGGTGTTCTTCAGATGTGCTGTAGGGACAGAGGCCTCAGCCCCATGTCTCTCAAGGAGCTGGTAAAGCAAACTGGGCAGGATGAGACTTCTCTAACCCGCACAGCACTGCACGGACAGGGGCAGGTCAAATATGACACCTGACAGAGCGCTGAGATGGCACAGGTGGATGGAGCTCTCCCAATGCCTCCTCCAAAGGAGGAACACCAACCCTGCTCGCTCCGCTGGCACTGCATCGTTTCTCCTTGACCCACAGACAGTCCTTGTGATTCTGTTCTAAGGGCAGGGCAACACAAACTCATGTCCTTGAACAGAATAAAGCTGATTAAAAAAAAAAAAACCAACCTGTCCAGGAAGACAGCACAGAAATTTTGAGTGTCCTTCCCCTGTCTACAGCTGCCAGCTTACCCAGTGCTCATACAGCCCCTCCAACGAGCTTGGCTCCCCCGGGGCTCACTCCATCAGTTCTTCCCTTAACATATAAAACGCTTTTCACTCACTGTATGTTCAGCTTTTAAATTATTAGTGCTTATGCGAAGGGATAAACAATTCTAGAAACTTCCTGCAGCCAAAGCACCCACAATCCTGGATCCAGGGAAGGTCCCCAGATATGACACCTAAAGCTGCGTGGCTCTTCCTCAACTAAAGACTCCTTGCAACCAATGCATGAGCTCTCTAAGATTTCTAAGCAGGAGTCGGTGTTCTAAGCTAATCCACTCACAACGTTCTGGGGGAATTCTCATTAGCCGTCTGCCTTCCACATCTGCTCCTACCCCCCCCCAGCCCTGCCACCAATGCACAAAGAAGTCAGCAAGCAAGATTCAGAATTAAAAAACCTGTGCGCTTGATCATGCGTACTCCCCGCTACCAGAAACGTCTCTCCCTTCTCCACTTGGCAGCTGCAGGGAGGGCGACATTTCCCAGCACGGAACAGCGGGTCCATCGCACACCTCGGGAGGCAGCTGCAGCCTTCAACAAGGGGGGTGACAGACCCACACGCAGCAGTGGCGATGGTGACACTCTGGAAGCACACAGCTCTTTGGTCAGTAACAGCAGTCAAAACCACCGGCACACATCTCCAACCTGTAAAAATAAACTCTCAAGCCAGACAGCTGCCCAAACCTTGCAGAAGCTGGCCCAGAACCACCCCTCCACATGACCAGAGAGAGAAACCAACCAGCTGTTCTGTTACTCAGCAACCTCTATCATCCTCCTGCTTCCCCTCTTCATCCTCTTCTGTTTCTGTTTTGATCTGGGCCACTCCAAGCCGGTAGAGAGCATCGCGTATCACCACCTCCCCAGGCTGGCAGCTCTGCACGATCTCCTGGATCTGCCGATTCACAATTTCCCTGCTGGTAAGGAAGTCCACGAGGCGGTTGTAGAGGTAATAGTGCGTGGCGTTCTCGAAGGTGATGGGCCTTTGGCGGATGTTGCTCGTTTTGCTGTCGTTGATGGCAGCGATGATGGCTCCGTAAGGCTCCAGCTCTCGGCACAGGGAGATGCAGTGATGCTGTGCCGTCGGATCCTGGTGGCTGTTCTGCTCCGAACCCGCGTGAACAATTCGGCGTGTGGACGACTTGGTGATCGGGTGCTGAACAGAGTGCTCAGCGACAGTCACATCTACGCTGTAGTGCTGGTCTTGCAGTTCAGGGCAGGACACGTACTGGGAGAGAGAATACACACCAGGTAGAACATGAAACAACTTTCCCACAGCTAAGAAGAACAAGACAAAACCACCAACCAGCACTATGACCCAGGACAGAGGAAGGGATAATTGATTCAGGCCGATTTAGGGGACTAAATGCCACAAAGGTGGTTCTGTACACTCTGTCCTCACTCGTGTGCCCCCAGAGGTAATTCCAAGGCACTAGCAATCCTATTCCTCTCCCATTTCTCAAGTAATAGCAGTAGTTTGAGAGAAGTGAGTTGGTGTGTCAAAATAAGCTATTTGCTCCACAGTTCATGATTTGAACTGTCATTATACCATGCACTTTCAGCACAGCTCCTCCTAATAAGGAGCATAGACCTAACGCCATGCCCCAAGGAACACTGTACGCCTTCCGCTATGCCCAAAAGCTGTTCGCTGGTAAAGGTGCGAGTCAGGAGATACTCATCAGATCCAATTACCTTGAGGAACAATGCAGGTTACAAATACTTTTTAATTTTTATTTTAAATCTCACTTGAAACCTTTCCATGTTGGACTGGCACAGCACAGTGCAAAGGTGGATGTAACTAACCGTTGGAGGATCCATGGGGTCAGAGAAGCAGCCCTGGTTTTTCCCCCACATCTGGGAAGTCAGGCCAGGACAGCAGATGTCTGCACACAGCGCCACTGAAGAGGCTGTATCAACAACATACACTGGAGGCCAGTGACGTGAGGAAACCAACAAGTCCACATGATCCCGGGCATTTTCTCCTCTTACTATGTACTTTGAGCCACACACAACCTGGGGAAAAGAAATAAAAAAGGATTATCACCAAATAGCACAATAAAACTGAAAACTTATGGAAAAAAAATATAGTCTTAAAAAAAAAATTAAGCTTCCTTTCAGGTACTCCAGACAATACAGTAACCAGACAGTTACTTTCTCTAAAGATATTCTGTTTGCTCTTCATACACATTCACTTCATCTTGTTCAGAGAGAGGTGATTTTCAACTCCACCTCAGCAGCAACATCAAAACCAGGCTCCACATCACTAGTTGATCTTGAAATCTCCTGCAGGAGTACTCACACTTCAGACCCCCGAGGCAAAGTGTTTCATTCCCAAGGCTCAGAGAGGCCCCCTCCATTGCTTCTACTTAATGAGGGAGTTCCACACTGGTAAATCAGATAATAGTCAATAGCTGACTCCAGCCTTCCTTACCTGATGTGGACACACTTTGTAGATTTTCCCTCCTGTGTGATGAGCAGAAGTTTTTGTGATGTCTGTCCCATTCTGTATAAACTCATAGAGAGCCAGGAGGGAGTAGCAGAGCTGGTCCTAGAAAACACAGGCCCCAGAGAAAGTCTGTATGTGGCTAAAATTAATGGACTCCTCCAGAAAGAGACATGACTGCAGGCAAGGTCTCCCAAATCCTAATTTGCACTTCATTCAATAATTTCCTAATCCCACACTCAGCACTGCAAGGATGACAAGCAATTACATGATGCTGAGCCTGTGACAAAGTAATTACAGGCTTCCTTTCTTCTAGCCCACAAAGGCTCAATTTTTTTCACCATGTGCGAGTTATCCTATAATCTGCAGGCACTCACTTCTAACCCACCCCTGCCCTTCGTGCAGTCAAATGAAGAGTTAATTATCTAGGATGGCAAGTTGTGAATGAGGGCAAGACAGTGAAGAAAAGCTCTGCTCCTGCAGGCGTGTATGTGGGCAAACCAGCCATTACCTTTGTATCTGAAGCCTTCCAGGGGATGCCACACTGTGTCAGAAAGCTCTGCAGTTCTGCCTCACTGTAAGAGCTTATCATCTCAAGCCTCAAGTTTTCTTCCTGAAGGAGCCTCACCAAAGCACTCCCATTACCTGCAAAAGAAGGAAACAGGTCTCAGCAGTCATTCTCAGGAAGGGAAGTCACCAAAATAATTTCTCCTGAAGACGACAGCAGCAGACACTGCGCGACCAACTCCCAGCAACAGAAAGCTGTGAATAGTCCTATTTCCAAAGCGCGTCACAGCCCACACTTCTCTCGAATCCTTCGCTAGGAGGGTCACCAGACTGAGCCCAGCAGAGCCACAGACTCCATGAATACTTCACTATCCTGTCATTTGTAACCTTTAAATGACTTGTTGGATTGATGCGAGGATAAACAAGTGACAGAGAAGCACAGAGAAATGTGCCTGCAGCCTTCGCACTGAGCAGCTCCAGGATTACCCTTCACATCTCCCTGCTTCTTTCTCCGGAGCTCCACTTCCACAAAAGCCTGTGTAGCGCTTCTGCAGTTCAGCCCTCTAAAACAGCTGCAGCCTTGCCGGCAAAGCCAACTCATAGAATTGTTAAGCCTGTAGAGCCAGTTTTCCTTCTTATACCTAATACCTGAACTGTTGAGGGAACCAGGTGCTAACTAAATTTAGCTCTCATACATCTGAGCTTATTCATCTCATGGTGTCTAGTTACATGCAGTCAATGCTCTGGATATACTGAATGTTGATAACACTGATCAGGACTAACACATGCATCTTCTAGTCTTTTTTCAAGTTCTGTAAAAACTTATTCAGCCTTTATATTGACATCATGATATTGACATATCAAGCCCTGACTGCAGCTTTCACAGTCCAAGTATTAGCTTAAGATGAAACAAATACTGACTGGCATTCATGTTGTGCATGCCCCCCTCTGCAATCAGACCACATCTAACTCGGGGTGCAGCATTTTCATGTCCCACGTGTCTCAAACATACCAGAGCACATCAGTGCCTTCAAGCTTCACTTGGCAGGACAATGCTCAAACTGCTCAGTATTCTGAGAACAGCTGAACTCACCCCAGTGTTCCTGCCTTCTCTCAGCAGACATTATGTTTAAAGAGTCACACAATCATCAGTTCTCAACTCTAAACATCACCAAAAGACCTAAGTTGCTGCCACGTAAAGCACTCCCTTAATAAGCGCAACCTCAGCAGTTACCTGGCACTGGCTGTGCATCCAGGTTCTTGTCCTTCTCAGTATTGATCACCATTGCTCCTCTCATCAGTGGAGGGAAGAAAGGAGCAACAATAGAGGCATCAAACTTTGTGATGGGGATGCTAGAAGGAAAAGCCACCTGCTCAATCACCTCTGTCTCCATTGTGGACCAGAAGTCTTCTACGTTCACTTCACTTGATGGCAAGAATTCTGGCCAAGTAAACTGGAAAGAGCAAGAAACACGGTGGTCAAACACAACCACAGTTCACTTGACAGTTCTGTGTCGGCCTCACTCAAGGCAGGAGGATTATCCAGGAGAGAGCTCAGCCTGAGTATAACAAGGTGACTCCAGGCTCTTAGAGTTCCCCACAACCACTTTCCACCGGGTGACAGTCAAAACTATTTATTTGACATAAAAGCCAGACATGCTGCATACTACTACTGGGGCTTTTTTTTTCCCATTAGAGAAGACAATACCTCAAGGAAACTGCTCTTGGGGGAAAAAAAATGAACGTCTTCACATCAAAGGAAGAAGGCCAAGTTCAGCAACTTTCATCCAAGGTCTCTACTGTCAGAGGCTGCTGGACAAAAGCTGTGGTCCAGCGCCAGGGAATCGTGTTTTCCCCAAACCATACATCAACACTTCTAAGAGGAAGTGCAGGCATCACCACTCCAGCCACATCCTCTTGCCAGGCATCAGCAGAAAACTGCTCACAAAGCTCTCGTGTAATTATCGTGCATTACAAAGCCCAGAGTCAGCAAAAGTCACTGTGATCTGCTTTGAAGACAAACAGAATGTGAAGTCTGCGAAAAGCCTACCTCTATATTTTTCAGTGCCAGGACATTTTCGACATTCCTCTGGGCTATTTCCACCTTGGGGGTTATGCCACAGATTCCACAGATCATATCATTGTAATCCCGGACTGTGAGGCATTCAAAGGCCCAGTAGCCATTGCAGAGCAGTTCCTGGAGCTGAACCTGCTCATCGGGGCTCAGGCTTTTTTCTGAAAAGAGAACATGTCACCGTTACAGCTTTCACTTCCTAAAGTCAGTGGAGAGGTAGTAGAACTCTCCTATGCAGAATAAAAACAAACCTGTCTTCCAGAGAATTGCTACAGAGAACTGGTCACAGAGGTGACTACTGTTGGGTCTAGGAAGTGATTTAACAGGAACACACCACACCAGAAAAGGTGAGTTTTGCCCTTTTGTAACCTAACAGTCATCAGTAGGTCATAGTTTGGTATGTTATGGTAAAAAAAAAAACCCAACAAAAAAACCCCAAAAAACCCAACAAAAACAACACCCCCACCACAAGAAGGAGAACCCACCAGTTTGCTCCTGAACAGAGTCAAGAATATTGCCAACAGCCACTCTGGGATCCTCTCCAAGTTTAATGTGGTTTCGGATTGCAAACAGAAGATCCAAGCTCACTAGCAACTTGTTACCCACATTGAAAAGGCCTGCAGTTAAAACAAGACAGTTATTGTCTGTAGGGTTACAGATCTTCCTCACCAATAAATATATTCCGTACCGATACGCAAGATACTCATACAAGTATGGTTCAGAGGATAACGGAAGCAGGTAGATAGTGCTTCTGGGACTCTTCCCTCTGCACATTAGCAAGATTAGCTCCTTTCACAGCCTTGCCTTTAAATTTAAAAAGCTACAAGGAACAGCAGACAACCCATTTCCTCAGCTTCACGCTGCCTTGCAGCACAGTGACTGCCACTCCAGTGTCACCAGTCAACACCGAGAAGCAGCACTCTGCAGAGATGTCTTTGACTATGATCTCAGTGACTGCCTTCCAGAATTCAGTATCTACCACTTACACAGAGGAGACCTACACTGGTGAAGCAAAGCAGAGTCTTCCTCAGCAAAGCATTCATGCGTGTTTTTCTCACAAATACAGACTGACTTGCAGAAGAAGCAGAATAGTGCAAGTCAAAAATAATTCAAGTTTAATATACTGGGGCAGGGAACAGAGTTTTCTGTGCAAAGACAATGTCGTGATACAGTCCTAAGGCTTCTGAAAGGTTTAAGCAGTAGTCATGCTCTAAGTTGGTGTGCTCACATTTCTCCTACCTGTGTAAATATCAGTGAAGCTGTGGAGGGCCAGACACTGCGGGTTCAAGCACACTTTGACCTGAGCTGTAACCACCTGTAATCTGTTGGCTGTCAGCAGCCAGCACTCCTGAGGACCAGCAAGGGAACTGTAACAGACAACAAAAGACGACTCAAAGTCAAGTCAGCAGGTTTTACAGTCCACTCCTGCAGTAACTTAAAATGTTCTAGCTGAGGTCAGTTCATTAGTATGTCAGTCTAAGGCAGTTCTCACCATTTCACACCAGAAAAAAAGAAGTTAAATTTAAAAAAGGATTCCCCTGGCAGAGCCAGGTCATTGCTCACATTCTTTTAACAGCGCTACAGCACATCTCCAGCTCCATACATTGGGCACAGAGTATTTTAGAGGTGGAGAAAATCTACGGCCCAGCCGCCCTTGGAGAAGTGTCAACCCTGTCACTGTGGGGCAATAAGTGGTGACTAATAACACATTCTACGTGACAGCCTGTCCCTGCACACAGCAAGGTTAAGAAAAGCCTCTGCCCCCCTACAGTACAGCTGTCGAGGAGGAAGTTCAGACAGGAAAATGCCAGTTGTGCACTAGTGGCAGAAATATAGCTGTGCACCTGAGAAAATAGGAATCAAAGTCAAAGCGACCTCCCTCCTGCTGGCAGGGGGTGATTAGAGCCTGTGCAGGCACACATGAGGGTCCCACACTCGGAGCATTGCAGCAAAGATTTACAATGCACGGGTTAGTAAGTCACAAGGTGAGGGACAGGATGGAAAATAGCACTGTTCTGAAAATATTCCTGAGTATAAAAAGTGTTTCTGCTGAAAAAAACCTCAATCAGTACTAGTCTGACCAAAGCAAACATCCTTAATTGGTATCAAGAAAATCTTTCTGGTTGAAGAAAAAAAACAGTGAACTACCTGACATTTTGCTGTAGGAAATGTTTCAGCTCAGGCTTTTGGCAACAGGAGGATGTTTGCCAGATTCAGTGACAAGATATGCTATACTACGGGCTTTTATACAAATCTAGTTAAGGTAATCTAGCCTATACTCTGGTAATTTCTGAAAGTTCTTCAGGTTTCAATTTGGATATTTGTTCCAAAAAAAGTATTCACTCAAGCCCACACTAAGCCATGAAAGAAACAAAAATATCATAAGCAAGAAGATCCACACAAGAAATACTCAGATCAAGGAGAGAAAAGCAAAATCACATCATGCACATCTATAATCCCACAATTTTGCCTCTGTCAGCCTCAAAACATCAGACTGGAAAACAAAGAAGAGATGACTAATGAAAAGATTCCGTTTCAAAAAAAAAAAAAACCAAAACATCTAGACTTAGCAATCCTCTTTGACCAGGCTCTCCTGCTGTACAGAAAAGGTAGCTGCAACAAACTACACTGCACAGGAGTGACAGCTTCTCACTAACCAGTTAAACCCTTTCCACACACATGTAGCTTATTCAGTGTCACACCAGCTTCAGTATCAGGGGCTAAAGCAAATATTATTTCAGGCACGATTTTAACATAGAATATCAGCACAAGGTTGAAAGGGTCACAAGTCTAAAACAGAATCTTACTTCTGTCCCCCCTTGAACAACGGGCTGTTACAGAGGAGGCACTGTGCAGACGGAGACTCATAGTAGTTTGACCAGGAGGTCTGCTCTATGGTGACTGTCTCCTCACTCACGTTGGAGAGGATGAGCCGCGAGCTGTTGAGTTCATGGATGAGCGTGAAGACCTCGGCCAGCTCCGATTCGTTCTCTGGGATCTGCATTACCTTGCGCAGCAGCTGCAGGGTGGATTGACGCTGGATCTCCTTCTGGGCTGGGGTTAGGGGCTCGCTGGTGTTCAGCACATCAGACTGACCTGGACTGACCTCCTAGAAAGCAAGTCAAACACTCACATTTTCAACGAGGCAAGCACGGAGACGAAACATTAAGAAAAAGAAGTCATTTAACGTAGAAGAAACACAGTAACCTTTGTACCCAGTAAACTTGACTTCTACTCCACTGCTCAATCATTGACTCCAGACAGTAGCTTCAAGCCCATGTTACTTCATCAAAAACACCTTTTTACAGCCCAGCCCTTGAGGAACACATAACACTCCTGGACCACCACAGATTTGTCACCAAACTGGAGCATTAGTGCAGAGATGCAGAAGCAAGAGGGTGAGGACAACCATCAACCAGTATGTAAACACTTCAATAATCCTGACAATCGTCGCTGCCTTTTTCCATAGGTTCTCAAGCACGTTCTCCTGTACAAGATACTCAGACAGCCGGCTGTCTGTCTGCCTCTCCAGAGGTTACAGAAGACAAGTGCTAAACAAGAACTAGGGGCTGTGATGTAGAGAATACACTATCAATTACAATTCATCAGTTATAGTTGTTAGCCACACCACACTTGTGCTATCAAGATAAAATGCACAAGCACTGGACAATCAAACTATGTGGCTCAGAAGAACAGGGAGAACACAAACAGGTTCATCTGGGTAATCACTTAAACTCTTCTGCAACACTTCAACCTGTTTTTCTGTCTAGTCTAGCAACAAGATAAATGATCAGTCCAAAGCCCAGAGACAACCATGAACTGTGTGACAGGAATGTTAAACACATCTAGAACCAGAAAATAGGAAAAAAAGTAAATGAGGAAGAAACAAGCCACATGCCTCTCAAAATGCAAGCTGAGCTAAGCACACTGCTGTTCCTTACACAGCTACTAATGTCTGAGTTTCACACAGGCCATTTCAGTTTGTTGTTGTGGTTTTTCAGTTTGGTTTTTTTTTTGTTTTGTTTTGTGTTGGTTTGGTTTTTTTAAAAAACAATACACAAAGTTCCGTTCTTCAAAAAAAAGACAAGTGGAAGAGTCATTACCGGATAGACTAAAACGGAGTCTGTCTGTATGCTGAATGTGCATTTCAGCTAAGCAGAGGACAGCTCCTTTTTAAAAATTTTTTTAAACAAAGTGATTCTGTATGAGAAAAGCTAACCTTTGAAACTTCAAATGCAAAAAAGCCCCAAACGAAACAAAACAAAAAACCAGAATTCATTATTTACATCTATGTAGATGTGCAGTCAACTGAAAAACTTCTTTGTACAACAGAAAAAATACTACTTCCAGAAATAAATTCAGGTGGAAGTAAAGTTGCACTACAAAACCCTAAAAATAGGAAGCTCTAGTACTAGATGTACTAACTCAATTGACATTAGCCACAAACCGGTCACAAAGCAGAGCATACTTGGGAGTTTGTGGATGAAGTCTGAAGTTCAACAAAGCTGACACAACAAATGTGACTTCAGGGTGATTTCCCCAGCATGTATAACACTTCGTCAGCATTTTTAAGCTACAGAGACATCCAGTGGCAGAGACGAGCGCACTCAGCCTCATTCTCTGTCTGAAGCATCACTCTTGCAGGAATTGGATAGTATGAACACCATCCCAAGTATTTTTAATAAGACATTACTTGGTTAGAAAAGCTTACCATAACAAAAAAAACGTGTTCCCATGGGCACTTGCAAACTAAGGTACTTCCCTGCCCACTCCACAACAGCCATTTGATGAAACAAACTATTCTGAACCTTACCAGGGATTTTGGTGTTTTCTCAGCTCTGCCTTTGGCAAGATTGTATCCGCAGCTTGGGCAGATTCGGGGCTTGTGCCTGTTTGTATACACGTAACTGCAAGAGGGGTTCTTGCATTTCCCTCTGCCACGTGATGTTGCCAATCCCAAATCCTGAATGACACGAAAAAAAAAGATGTTTGCTGACCTCAACTTTTAGATGCCAACAAGATTCTAGAAAAGTCTGCTGGAACATCATATGCTTTTTCACCACTTTGTAACACCTCGTTTAAAGGTCAAAGAGCAGGTCCTGTCACTTTGCACAGAATATTTTAACTGGCACTCAAACATTTTGGGGCCTGTTCCAGAGACCACAAACACACATTAAACTAATTCTGAAACCACTGATCCTCCCTGCTGAGCTCAAGGAAGGATGGGGATTATGCCAGGGCATGAAGAATAAAAATCCGCTCTTAACAAGGTCCCAAACGTGACTGCAACAGAGTGCTGTCACCCTGGCGTAGGTCAACAGATGACATAAAGTACAGATTGTCTCACATTAAATATGAGATACATTTCTGCAATTCAGTAAAACCAAAGTCACAAAACAGACTCATCCCAGAGATGACACTCCCAACAGTAGAAGTCAGACCATTTGAAAAATTCTCACCAAAGTTACAGTGCAGCTGTACTTGTAGGAAGGGAATATGTCTGGTTTGACCTCCACTACTTTAACCTGAGACGCCTTGCTGGTCAAAGCGCTGTGGAGCTGGAGATTGAAAGCAGAAGAAACATCACCCATGAGACACCTACTACTGAATACATACATCCTGTAAGCAATACCTATTAGCATTTTTACCCTCAAGAAACCAATTAATGTTCATTTAATATCAGAGGACTACAACTCACTGTTTTGCATACTAAGGCATTACAATTCAAACACAAGTATTCCAGCATCTTGGCATACTCAGTCATATTTCACAGGTGAAAGATTCAGTACTCAGTATTGCCTGTCAGATTATCAAAGCACTAGCAGATCCTCAAAAAACATCTTCTGGAAGTAGCTGGGAGGTTCTCAAAGCAGCCACCAGAAGGACTGTCCAACCACATCTATCAGCTCAGTTCCTACACTCAACCATCCAGCATTTGTGCTGCTTCTGAGCGGTCTCATAAAAACTGTCAGTCACAGATCTCATCATCATAAGGCTGCTACATTTTTATGTTCTATTTCTCACCACTTAGGACATATCTCTCACCTGGGGGAAAAACATCCAAAAGGAAAATAATATGCATTTGAAGAACAAACCATAGGTACCTTTCGCTCCTCAGCACTTGGTGGCTGCAGAATTGACTGACCCAGTTGTTTCAACGTGCTGGGCTTCAAGCCTGATGTTCTCACAGGGGAATGCTTGTCTTGAAGGAGGAAAAGGATGCACCAGGTTAGACAGGAGAAAACAGGTCTTGTTTCATTGTGACATCTTTGGTAACTGCCACCATAGTCATGTGAGATTTTTCCTCTGAACTTATAATGACCCAAGCAGGTGTTTCATGGCCCTGTACACTCAGAGAATGTGTTTTTTCTAGCATAGGTCACTATCTCCCTTCAGGCACATCTTATTATTTGACAGAGACCAATTCAACGTGGGGAGGAACGACAGTCACTCCCAAAGCACACCAGAGAATGCTGCTCGTACCGGTATTTGCAAAGGCCTGTCTGTTGCTGGGCTGCTCAGCGCTGGCTTCTCTCCCCACACTGGCTGGTGCAGGCAGAATGGCTCGCATGGGTCTTGCTGCAGCCAGCAAGGAGGGCTTAGGTCTTGGTTTACTCTTTACTTCTTGCCCTTTGTGTGTAGCAGCTGAAGCATCAATTCTGAAAGGACAAGAGCTACAATTGGAAAGAAAATCCCACGGTTTCACCTCAGCCTCAATTTTTTTCTCTTCCCTTTATTAGCACAACAATCACAACTATTGCTGTAGAAGGAGAAATAGCGCTAAGGATACATCTGCCCTGTGACTATAATTTATCACTTAAAAACAAAATTAGCTCTGATGGACGAAACAATCTCAAAGGAACAATCCTGAACTGGCAGAAAACAGACAGTAAACAGAACAGGTCTTATAGGAAGCACTGCCAACAGCCTTCAATTTCTTGGATTAGTCCCACCAGCACAAACCAGACATCTCACACTCCCATAACATATGGAAAATTGACTTACCCCATTGGCTTTTTTGCAGAGGCATTTGGACTCGGCACCTCAGAAGATGCTGGAATCCCCAGCCCTGTGTTATCTTTTTCTGCCTGCTCTGAAGAAGAGTCTCCTTGCTGTTGGCTCCCTTGACCCAGCATCCCTCCGACAGCTGTCCCTCTGTCTTCAGCAAGCACGTTGTTGGCGAGAATGTGAGCCTCCGAGATGATCACCTCCTCCCACTCCGTCTCCTGCACTTGCCCTCCGACAGGCACAGCACTCAGCAGCTGGCTGACCGCCTCGGAGCTTTCCAGGGCAGACTTGGAGGTGCTCTCGCTAACGGCTGCCGGTTCTGTGAATATTGACTGTTGACTTCTTTTAGCCACTGGAGCTTTAAGAGAGGTGCCTGAATTTGGCTCAGATTTGCTTTTTGGTTGCTTTTCCTGGAAAGAAAGAGAGAGTCACATTTCAGAGCTTTAGGCTTTCACAGATAAGTTCCTTTCACACATGCCACGTTTGCCATGGCCTATTTAATGCTGCATCAAATCGGCAAAATCTTTAAGGGTTTAAGCAGTGAACTGTACAAGACCAGAAATACCTCATCTCCTATGACAGCGAAGTCCCTGTTAACATTTTACCGAGCCTTCTGGCCTTTCATGTATTATTTTTAGACACTGTTTACTTTGAATAATCAGTCTTTCTTGAACTCTCTCCAATATCACCATTAGCATCAACATCACAAACTCACCCACCACCCTCTGTAACAAGGACCCATCTCCTATGTTCCCCTTTCATAGCTGCAGCTCCCTGGTGCTGCCTGTTCTTCCACACTCCTGAGGAACCGAAGGGATGGAGAGCTTGTATCTTTTGGATACGTGCAGTCAGAAAAGCATTCATTTGAGAAAGTCAGGAGACACAGAATTACTCAGGAAGGTGTTTTGACTTTAAGAAAAATGTTACTTTCAAGACAGGCTACAGAAGCCATGTATTTAGGTCAACAAAGGTATGATGGAACACTGAATCGGTAATATGCAGAAAGATATGAGAAATGCAATCAAGAGTTTCTGGCATGACGAACAAATTAATTCTAAGTTCTCTACAGAGTTCATAGTCAGAAGGATAATCTAGGTTTTTAAAAAGGGACATCTTCTAACCTAGTCCCTTTTCTTTACAAGGAAGTGGAAGGTATGTATATATTTAGTTTCAGTTCTACTGACGTTATTACTGGTTAAAAAAAACTGCTGGTGCATGTTTTTCCCAAGCCATAACACCATAAAAACAAGTGGAACTGTTTATGCAAACGTGTTCCCAGAAGAGCAGAATAAAACTGAAAGCCAGAAAAAAAAAAAAAAAGGAAGCCCAGCCATTTCAGCCATCAGCTCGGACATGACACAGTTTGTACACCACCTAGAAATTTCTTGCCTAAAAGATGCTTGCCTAAAAAATCTTTAATGGATCTAGACACAAAGCAAAGGAGGTTCTGAACAAATCCACATAAAGCCACTGAACGCAAATGCAAATTTTCACACAGAGAACATCCTTTAACTTGTGCCTGAGGAGACTTGTTCCAGACAGAAATTTAATGAATGCACATCTGTTAAGAGCTGACTAATTACCACGACACTGCCAAGGTTTAAGGATAAAGTTTTTTTGCTGCGTGCAGCTAGCAGAGATGCCAATAACTTAAGCAGAGTAGGTATCACGTGGAGAAAGACTTTTCCACTCAAACAAACTTCGTAACTCCATCAACACCTGGGAATTTCCTTCCAGCCAAAGGTCAGAACATCATGAATGATCAGACACATGGCCACGAGTCAGCACTACTCAGCAACACTCCGCTTCACTAGATCAACTTTATTAGCTAGCTCCCAAAGGATCAGGTACCTGCTATAGTTGAGAATTGTTCCTCCTTTCTGTTGGAAAAACGATGTTGAAAGACCACAGAAAACCTCAATTTGTAGAACTTCAAACACAGATGAATTACCACAAATGGTTCAACGGAATTCCTGACCTTCAGGCAGGTAGCCAGAAGAATGCGTGTCCTCTCAAAGAGCTACCAAACGCAGCCCCATCTATTGTACCTCACACCATTACAAGCGGCATCTTTACCCAGACTGGGTGATTTCAGGTCCATCTCACCTTGGCCAAGTGTCCCCTGCAATGGTGACTTGCACCAGCACAAGCACTGGAACACAAGTGCAGGGATCGATTCTGGCATGTCTGACCTCCTGTGCTACATCTACAGCTCTAGAAACACCACAGGCATTCAAAGAAACAGCACTTTTTGTCTGAAAATCAGGAAAGGAAAGGCAAATCTACCTTTGGGATCCATTTCCCTCCCAGGAAGTTCCCACATGTCGGGCATTTTGGTGGCTTATGCCTGGTGACATAAGTGAAGGAACAGCCAGGATTGGTGCAATTTCCATGTCCCCTGCGAGTATAGGTGGTTGTCTGAAACGAGAGTTATCAAGAATTTTTTGACAGAGCTGAAAAACACAGAGCTGTGCTGCTCATCGCTCCCTTTTTCCTCGTAAGCACTTTACAAACGTTACTCAGCAAATCACCAGCCCTACACTATTATTCCTTTCACTGATCAACCACCACACAGTTGGATCAGAGTGAGTCAGCACCATAACTGCTCTGAGTATAAACGCTCAGTCTCTACAAAAGCCTTCGGTATTACCAGAATTTATATCAAATTGCAGAGCAGAGATCAACAACACATTTAACCTACTGGAGGAGGTAACCTTGCATTTACAGGGATCTAACAGTTCTCCTATGAATATGAAAAAGTCATAATAAGATGGTAAGAAAATGTTTCAAAGAGCAGCCCACAGTGAGGCAAGATGTGATTGACTCATGTCAAGAGAGTGACAAGACTTGGAGACAAGGACTCATGATGTATGGGCAGTTTTCATTAGTGATTTGTTGTTGCGTGCAGTGGTCAAGTATTCCAGGTGCTTCGCTGTAACTTGCTATAAACTACTCTAACTTCAGCAGCGCCACCAGGCGCTATTTATAAAGGCAACTAAAGCAGAACTTGTAATCTTTGCCTGGATAACTGCATCAACGCATCGAGTTTTTGTCAGTGCAGCAATTCTCAATATTCTATACTCAACACTCCCGAGGGAGCTGTTGTGCTGTAAGTCCCTAACTAGATAGATTTTTCTAGAAATGCATGTGCTGCTGTCAAAGAAATGAGACAATTTAAGCTAGGCACTTCTCAGGAACAGAAACCTGAGGTATTTCCACTCTCCCTAAGACACCTGGAAGACTATCATGCTATGCACCACTATAAATATCTGCAGTGTTCCACCAGCTGGAAGCACGGATGACCTGGAAAACAGGATTCGGTGCTAGCTTGTACAACTCAAGGAGCTGCAGTGCTGACTGTACAATGAAATCCTACAATGACTACAGAAGTAGAGATGGCTGGAGTGGTTAGAATAGCGAAATAATACTATTCTTCCTCATGCAACAGGCCACACAACCTTTTACATGGGTTCTCAAAAATCTTAGGTCATTGCTCCCCTCCTGTCACGTGGCCAAAGCAACACCACAAGACCGGGGAGCTCACGTGTTCTGTCACAAGAGCAGATATTTGCCCTTAAAGGGATGGACACCAGCATTTTATGAAGACAAATATGCATCCAAGTAGAGAACGCAGATGGCTACACAGACCCTGAAAAGGGCAACATAGAACCTGCTGTTGGCCAGGTGTGTTGTGATAGCATTAACTACTCTAGTTGTCTCCCATAACTCCTTAAGGAAGAAGGCAGCAAAAACAGGCCCACTAAGACACACAAGGCATAAAACCAGGGACAAGAAACACATCAGCTGAGATAATGACTCCAAATTGGATTATCTTGAAGAACTAGACCATGATCAAACTCTTCTTACTCTTAACATCTTTAAGACAAACCCTTGGTAATACCACACAAGACTCTGAATTTCTTACCAATTTAATTGAAGCTGGGTTCTCCACAACAGAATGAGCTGGCAAAGGTAACATAATAAACTGTGTGGCAGGTGTGGAGGAGCTATTCTCTTCAGTATCCTAAAATGAAAAATACATGCAGAAAACAAGAGACATGGTAATCTGTGTCCCACTCTCTCATGAATACCACCATTGAACATATTCCTTAAGGACTGATGAGACCAGAAAGTAGGAAAGAAGAGCGATCATTTCAAGAGCAATGAGCTTACCAGGCACACTGGAAATTACCAAACTCTTCATAGATTGAAATAAAAAATAGCAGATCAAATTCTTCACAGAATAAGGTTTTCTAGAACTGATTCCTAACATTTCAACTTAAAAGGACTCCTCCCTGCTACCTTTCTGCAAGCAGGAAAACAGCTATCAGTAGCAAAGAGGTAACATTTATTCTCCCCAAAATCTTGCAGCCCAACTGTGGAACCCAACCCAAGTATTGCTGTAAGAAATAATTTTAGAAAACCTCCAGCGGTCATCTTATGACAGAAGTGATATCAGCACACGGCAGAGTCAACCCGGCAGAGACACTGAAATCACCGAGTTAGAAAAGTCACCTTTTCCCTCACACTGGGCAGCACAGGATCTCCTGCAGCCACCAAGGATCTCAAGTAAAATGTGTGAAACAGCACTCGGACACTTCAGGTGAGACACTGACAGGAGGCTCAGTGTCATCAGAGCAACTTACCCTCCCAGTGACCACTGTCACCACAGACACACCGTCTGAAACCTGAGGAGGGGCCACCGCGATGCTCCCGTTGGAGATGTCTGTGGAGCTGCTAACGAGAGTCTCCTCAATAACAACCCTAGCTGTCCCATACGGTTGCCCTTCTATTTCCAAAGAAGCCTCATCCAAGAGGATATCTCCAGTCACTTTCTCCGTCACGGGCCCAACGTAGTGAGAGAGAACCTCTGATGCCACCACTTCTTCCACAGCGTCTGGCTGACCAAAGGACGTCGCCTCTTCTGCCAGCCCTTCGATGGCAATGCACTGCTCAGAAACGCCAGCGTGGCCCGAGTCCACAGACAGGATGTTCTGTACAGCATCGCGGGAGACGTTTGTGAGATTGGTGGAAGCTGTGAACCCTTCGGATGCTGCCTGACCTGGTGTCACACACAGTTCCAGCGACTGCCTGTTCCTGTCCTCTTGCAGAGTGGTTTTGGGAATAATTATATAATCTGAGCGAGGAAGAATCTTACGGAAGCCTGGAATGTCTGGAACTACTGCAGTTCGCGTGGACACCTTGGAGTTCTGTTGGCAAAAACACAGTATGGAATAAATGAGTATGAGAAAAGGAAGGGATTCAGTTCTCGATCCTGCTTAAATTTCAAGTGGTTTCCTGAGGTAGTTTGCTGGGAATTTCTCCACGTGACAGAGCCAGAGGAATTCCTCTCAGCCCTGGTTTTATCATCCACTTTACCAGCAGTCACCCTGATGACATGACACAAAAATAATCACCATCCCCATCAGCGAGCACTAGACATACCCATCTTGAATTTTGAAACATTATTCCTTGACTGAACACAACGCAAAAGAGGCAGTGGCCTCACACATCAATTCTTTACAAAAACGCAGAAATACAAACTGGAATCCGCAGTTAAATGACTCTCCGACACACAGCACTGCGTAAGCAGTTAAGCACTCTCTTCACATGGCAAAGAACTGCCGGAAAGGTGACTTACCGGGTCCAATCCCTCTTTCTCTAGCTTGGCTTTCTCCAAGTAATAACTTTTTTCAGCCACACTGAGCAACCTCCAGCTCTCACTGATCTTTTTGTTGATTTCAGATTGAGGGAGGTGGGGCAGCTCTTGCTGTACTTTCAAGTAAATGTCATAATAGTAGAGGAGGTACGCTGATCTGAAAGGCAACCAGAGACTTAAACCTTAAAGTCATTCCTTTGGAAAAAGAAATTTGCAAGGTTTATGTTTGTCTTAAGGTGAAATGACAAGCACATTATATTTAATTCTACTTGCAAATACATTTTTTAACCAAAGGAAAATTAAGATTCTGAGGAGAACCTCTGTAGTAAGGAGAAAGAACCTAAGGCAAATTATTCTGCAATACACAAACTTTAGATCAAGCAATGGTAGCACCCACAAAGGCAAAAACGTTAGAGCAGCCTGAAGTGTCAAGCTAATTTTTTATATGTGATGTTGTACAATATTATGTGTTCCAAGTGCAGTGCAAAATTCCCTCTTATCAGAAACAAGGAATACTCCTCCCATGCCCTACGCAGGAGCTAAATAAAGACAGAAAGAACTTACCTAGGCTTTTTGGCTTTTTCTCCATGATCGCCAGTACTTTTATATTTCTTTTTCTTCTTAGAGGGCACTGGCGATGCGTAAGTGTAAGTGCCCTCTATTTCCTCCATTACCACAGTTACTTCAGTGCCATCATATGGAGCCTCCATTGCTAAAAATACATACTTTATGTTACATACTTAGCAAGTTATACAACGTTTATCCCAACCAAGACTGCTCTTAATCACCTTTGCAAAGTGACAGCATCATTGGCATGTGACGTTAACTAACCAATATAACTATGTGTTTGCTATTTATCTATTTCTAGAAGAAAACACCTTTACTACTCTGACCTCACTACCATCAGTTCAGCACAGACACGCTGCACGTGCACTTAAAAGGTGCAATTCCCCAGAAACCTCTCAGGTAAGTCTGGTAATCTTGAATGAGCCTCACACCCAGCAAGCAGGTGTCCAGCTACAAGACACCATGGCCACGTTCACAAAATCAAGGGCAGAGGCTGAAGGAGCATGGCAGCCTCATAATCCTCTTACCCACCAGAGGATGGCCAAAAAGGCCAACAGCATCCCGGCTTGTATCAGGAATAGCATGGCCAGCAGGACCAGAGAAGTAATTGTGCCACTGTACTCAGCACTGGTGAGGCTGCACCTCGAATCCTGGTGTCAGTTTTGAGGCTCTCACTACAGGAAAGACCTTGAGGTGCTGGAGAGAGTTCAGAGAAAGGAATGGAGCTGGTGAAGGGTCTGGAGCACAAGTGTGATGAGGTGAAGCTGAGGGACCAGTGGGGGTTCAGCTTGGAGAAGAGGATGCTGAGGGGAGACCTTCTCACTGTCTACAACTACCTGAAAGGAGATTGGAGCATGGAGGGGGTTGGTCTCTTCTACCAAGTAGCAAGTGATGGGACAAGAGGAAATGGCATCAAGTTGCGCCAGGGAAGGTTCAGATTGGATATTGGGAAAATATTCTTTCTGGAAAGGGTTGTCAGGCATTGGAACAGGCTGCCCAGGGAAGTGGTGGCGTCACCATCCCCGGAGGAGTTTAAAAGATGCGTAGATGAGGTTCTTCAGGACATGGTTTAGTGCTAGAGTTGGGTTACGGATGGACTCTATGATTTTGAGCGTCTTTTCCAACCAAAATGATTCTATGATTCAAAGACATCCGGGGCTCCTCGCTTAACACCCATGAGAGCTCCGGCCTCTGCCGCGCGGGGAGGCAGAGGGGACACGAGAAGCCTCAGGGCCAAGGGGCAGCCCCACCCCACGCACAACCCGCCCCTCGGCCCCACGCCGACACCAACGCCGCTGAACCGCGGCCCCGCCACCGCCACAGCGCCCCAGGCGAAGGGAAGCGGCGGGATCCCCTCTGGCCCTGGTGAATCTTTCCCCTTGCCCCCCAAGGAAAGACCCCGGCGCCTCGGCCACTCACCGGGCAGCACCGGGGACGGGCGGTCGGGCAGGCACCGAGCTGCGGTCACGTCCCAGCCGGGGCGCAGCGGCGCGCAGGAGGAGGCGGCAGCGGAGCTGAGGCCCAGCCGCATGGAGAGGACCGGGCGGGCGGGCTCGGCGGGGCAGGCAGCCCCGGCATGCTGGGCCAGGCCGGGCCGCGGGGCGGGACAGCACCGGACCCTCCGCCTCGGCCGCCACCCGCCGCCGCCGGAAGTGCTCGTGGCAACAGCATCCGGGTCGCGGCGGGAAGGGGGCGGGGCCGCGCCGGGGGGACAGGCGAGGTCGGGCGCTGGGACGGGCCGGCGCGGCGCGGGACGGTGGCCGGGAGGGGTCACGCTGTGTGCGTGTGGGCGGTGTCTCCTCGCTTCGGGGCGCGAGGCGGAGGCGGCGCGCGCGGCTGCGCTTCCCGCCAGTTCTCCTCAGGGCTGGTCACGCGGGAGCGTGGCGCAGTTAGGGTGTAATTAGCGAAAGGCTCCGGCCGCTGGAAGCGCGGAGTGCTCTCTGCAGGAGCAGCATCATCTTGGGTGCTTCAGTGAACCACAGAACGTCCTGAGCTGGAAGGGACCCACAAGGACCATCGAGTCCAACTCCTGTCCCTGCACAGGACACCCCACAGTTCACACCGTGTGTCTGAGGACCTCGTCCAGTCTCTTCTTGAACACTGTCAGGCTTGGGCCCGTGACACCTCCCTGGGGAGCCTGTTCCAGTGTCCAGCACCCTCTGGATGAACCTTTTCCTCATGTCCAGCTGACCCTCCCCTGGCACATCTTCCTGCCATTCCCTGGGGTTCTGTCAGTGGTCACTAAAGAGAAGAGTTCGGTGCCCGTCCCTCCTCCTCCCCTTGTGAGGAAGCTGTAGCTGCCGTGAGGTTTTCCCCTCGTCTCCTCCAGGCTGAACAAAGTGACTTTAAGCTGCTTCTCATACGGCTTCCCCTTCAAACCCTTCACCAACTTCATAGCCCTCTTATGGGCACTTTCCAGTAGCTTTATATCCTTTTTATCCTTGCTATCTTTTTTATCCTGTGGTGCCCAGACCTGCGCGCTGTGCTCCACGCAAGGCCACCCCAGCGCAGAGCAGAGCGGGACAATCCCCTCCCTGCCCAGCTGGCCATGCCGTGCTGGATGCACCCAGGACACACTGTTGGTTCACGTTCCATTTGTCGTTCCAGTGGTGCTAGGCCGACTTTTGGTCTGATTTTCCACAGCTTTTCTCCCTCATGGGCTCCTCGGAGCAGCAGGCACAGGCCAGGCCCCTGGAGCGGGCGGGCAGCAGGGCAGAGCGAAGCTTCTTGGCTCCCATAACGTCAGCCCAGCAGTGCCGTCCATCCCGCTCTGTTCCCGGCGATGAGGCAGATGAAGTGGCAATCCAAAAATTGGATCCAGCTGAAAACGCAAGAAAGCTGAGTGCCGCTCAGCTGGGGCAGTGGTTGTTCCACCGGTGCCACCACCACAGCACGAGAGCCCCTGGAGATCTTCGTGGCATGGGATGTGGTGTCAGCCCAGGTGTAACAGCCACTACAAGTGTTCACGGGATCTTTGGGTCCCAGCACTTGCTCACCAACGTTTTTCACTCAGTTTTCAAGAATGAAAGTTTCCATACATGACTAACTGTTTTCTTGCCTTATAGGTCTCTCTACCCACAACCTTCTTCCTTTGAACCTTTTGGAAAGCGGGATATTGTGCAGCTATTGCTTTAACACGTTTTTCAAATTACACTTTTTGGCTTTTTTAAAAAAAAATTTCTTCTACTTCTGTCTTATTTCTATGTTTTACATCATGACTTCTAACTTTAGAGAAATGTAAACCCCACCTATCACATGTCTTCTCAGATCTTGGAGGAGCAGAATAAAGGTTCCTTTTGTCTAGCAAGTCATTAATAAAATCCATAAAGCAGTGATATGACAGCCAGTATTAAATCTGCAATCAGTTATTTATTCTCCTGAAGCCATGCAGCTGTTTATGTGCTCTGCTAGTGTTTATGTGCAAAAATTGTTGGCAAAGTGTCTGTTCTGCATCAAACGCTAAGCAGCTTCATCCAACCCAGGTAATTTTCTGAAGGTCCGTACTTTTATCTGGATCAACACACAACTAGTAGAATTTTGTTGGAATTACGAAGCCAAATATTTGGAAAAAAGGGCTGATTGGCTTTATAGGACTAATGAACAACTGAAAAAATAAGAGGAAAAAAAAAAAAAGAAGGAAAGCAGCTGTATTTCCCTCATCATTCACAGAGGAGTTTCTCACAGCGTGCGTGCTGTTGATGGCATGAGAAACACAAACTCTTTCCTAAATTGGGCATTTTGACTCTTCCATGGACATAACAGCTTTTTCTCAGAAAAATATTAACAGCATGTAAATGATTTTAGGTATGCTGTAATAGTATTCTGAGGAGCAAGGGAAGCTGCTGTGCAGCGATGTCTATTGTAAGCCCGAGGAAGGTTACAAAGGAGAACCTGCTGTGTCAGCAGGGAAAGGCGCTCTCTCCTCAGGACACCTGAAGTGTCATTACCTCGAGACATGAAAGGTAACGATGCAGATTACACGGGGATCTCCCTGTTCATTTCCCTGAAAAAGCACAAGAGCCACTTTGAAGGATTTCAAAGGACACCGAACCACAGCAGGTACCAGCATGTGCTTTTGAGGAGTTGACTTCAGAGTCTGCTTAAATAGATGAGAAAGTGTAGCAGATTATTATTAGTTCCATCCGTCTCCAGCTCCCTCATCTACAAAGCCTTCCAAGGCTCGATCTCTTCTCCTGTTCCATCAACACAACGTTGTCATGCAAGTGATGTGGGGCTGAGGCCTCTTTTCTGAGCACAATGTGACATCATCTCTCTGTCATTGCTCAAACAGCACCAGTTTCCAAGAGGCTTTCATGACACCAGCTCCTGGAAAGAAGCTCATGTGAGACCGAGACAGCAAGGCAGCAAGGAGGAGAACACTGCCAAGAACGTCGGGGGGGCACGTTGGAGGGATCAAATCCACGATGGAACCTATTCCGAGCCTCATCCTTGGTGAGGGAGGCATGCAGGGGATGTAAGAGCAGTCAGGCAGGCCTGTTATTAGCTGTAGTCACCAAGGGCAGTTTTCATCAGCCCTTCTAAGTCATTTTAAACCTTCCTGAGCTTTGCTAGGACGCTGCATCGGTGACCATGGGGTCGTGCTTTCCTTTGAGAGTAAAAACACGCTGAACTAATTCCTCCATGGTTCTGCACACATCTGCTACAGCTCCCATTCCACTGCGCCGTTCGTGGTCTTTGTGCTGGGAATAACTGCAACAGCATGATAAAGCAGCATTTGGAGGACTGGGGACAAAGACAAAGCATCTGTCTGTCTGCAGAAGGTAAAGGAGCCCCTTTTCCCTTAGAAATGTTGCAATAAAAATGTCGCTATCTTAAAAATAGCTCCAGTGGAAAAGGAAAAAGGGATTTGTTATATTTTTGATGAATTCTGGTTTGTTTGGGAGCTGTGTGCAACTACAAACATCACAGATCTCAGAAATGTTAACATTTTCAATGTTTCAAATTATATTCACATGTTTCAGGGGAGTGGGGGTTACAAAACAACAAAACTTTGGCTCTTAATTGTGGCTGTCACTGAACAGGTAACTCACAGCACAAAATTATTGAATAAGGAAAGGGACCAAAAGTGATATATTTGATTTAGGTAGCAAAAGGTATTTTCTTGTTTTATCCAAAACAAAGCAGCTGCTCAACCGATAAATTGTACCAACCTCTCAATCTTCCAGGATCATAAAAATTTCCATTTCTCTGTGAGGCTGCCATAGCCACACATAGTACTTGGGGTTTCTGTGTTTATAAAGCAGAACCTGCCTCTCTTCTTTGAAATTGCTTTGGTTTCTGAGTCACCTCCTGACCAAATATATTCAACAGTAGTCAAACTAGCACATATTTTACAGCAAGTAAAATATGTTTCTTTCAAAAAGGTTACATAAAACATTTTCAAGACATTTATTCAGTTTTTCCTAAACAATCAAATGGGAGCAATGATTCGTATTACTACTCTGTTCTAGTTATTTCAATAAAATTGTTAACAAGGCTTAGAGGTGACCTTCATGTTTTAAACTAAAATTTGATCTCTATACAGTTTTCTGCTAAATGAGGTATAGAAGTATTTTATGCTAGGTGATGAAAATAATGAAAGCTGTGAGAAGAGGCACAGTTAAAAAGGCTGTCTAGAGAGTTTATGATGAGGAAGAGAAACCTAGTGACACATTTGTGTAGAATAATGAACAGTATAGAAAGGCTAGACAAGTGTTCCCATTCCTTCTCAAATGCAGATAAAGGAAAGGGCATAGCTTTTCAAATTGAAAATTTTAATTTAATTCCAATTTGGAAGGCGAAATTGAAGCATAACCATTCAAAGCTCACAGGAAGAAATATCTCCAGCTTTGCTGCCAGTTGATTGCAGAGCAGCACAGTACATCAGCAAGTATCCAAACCCTCTAAAACTTAATATGGACAGTGCACCCATCTAGAAAACTGCATCAGGATAAACAAATAGGAGCTAAACATCTTCCTGTTTAAAGAATAAGCCCACCACTATCTAAGGGACCAGGAAAAGTTCTCCAAGGCCCCATATCACCATAAGAGTCTATTAGAGAGTGTTGAATACAGTGCTGGTGGCTATTAAAGGCAGAGTCTTGATAGGTCTGACACTTTATAGGGTCCCGAATATATTTTCTTGAAATAAACATTTCTGTCCTACTCATTTCTTTCCACAGGAACATCAGGAATAACATGTCATTGTCCCTGTTTTACCTGGAGTTTTCCCCAGAGAGCCAGAAAGTCTTTCCTCAAGAAGCAGATTCTGAGTTTTCTCCCACTATCTGTGAGTTGTGTTCACTATTCAAAAAAAAACCCACACCAAACCCAAAACAACAAACCAAACCAAAAAAAAAAAAAAAAAAGGAAAGAAAAAAACAAACAAAAAACCCACCAAAAAACAAAACAGTAGAGCCCCTGAGATGCTGCATAGTCTTCTCTCTGACAGGATATATTGCTTTATTTCATTTGTTAAGTAGCATGTAACATTTTCCTGAAATCAATCAAGGTAACTGCCTCCTTCCTTTAATGAACTTGTTAATGATTTTGATCCATGTTGGATTTTTTCTGTTTTTCCCAAAGCAATGTATTTGCTCAGATCCTTTCACAGCTCGTAAAGTACAGAAATGCATTTCACTAAGTGGTAAATACATTCATCCATAAGGACCTGCCCCGTATGAAGACATCACCTTATGAAATTAGTGTCCTTTGTGCTGAGCCTGCTAAATACGACAAGCTTGACTTGGTCTTTGTGGTTTGTGAAGGAAAAGCTACTCAAAGACTTGGCGTTTGGGATTGCAGCTCTAATATAACGCTTTACCAGCAATGGTTTGGGATGCTCTGTGACCGAGTCTCTCTGTGTCACAGTAGTGCTGGGACTCATCTCTGCCAGAATCAAGCTTATTCAGGTTGACAGAAGTTATGGCCACAGTTTTCACAGCAGTGTGGACATACAGTAAAAGGCAGCACAGTGCCAGGAGTGAAGCAAGAGCCAACAGCTCCTCTCCTAGCACAGCACAGCTAGAATAAAAGGTGAAGCGTGACTGGGTGGGAGATGTCAGAGCCTCTCGGAGCTGAGCTGGGATTGCAAAATGAGCTCCCTCAGGAATAAATGCCACTAATTTCTGATCCTAAAGCAATAAGGCTCTTTAAAAATCTTTCTTCCTGCAAGGTAATTAAATACATATTTTTTTAAAGATAGCCACCAGAACAAAACACTCCTTGTGCTCACATCTTCCCCTAGAGATACAATGGGAAAATGAACAGCAGGAGAGATGTGAAGCACTCAGTGCTATATTGGAAAGAGCTCAGATATAGATAGATACAGCTAGTCTGCAACACGTAGGGTATGTGTGAATCCCTTCAGAGTCCTGCTCATTCTCCTGCTCTGCAGTGTGCACGAAAACAAGGAGGCTCTGGTTTACTCTCTGATGTCACATTTGAGGTGCGTCTGGGATGCTGACGGTGTGTACCACTGCTGACCTTCAGGAGCATGACTAGGAAAGAAAGCCTCCAGCTTCCCCTCCCATGGTAGCTGATGGCTTCCACCACACCGCTGCTCTGTGACAATCACTGACGTGCCACGCACCCCAGCAAGGAGGCAGTTTTCTTGAATACAGAAAGCAGTTCCAACTGTCAAATACAAACAACACAGTCCTGGTCTCTGTGATGTTAATCTCATTTCAAACAGAGCAACTGAGTGGAGAATCAAGTACCCTGACAGCTCATGTTTTCACAGTGACATTCAGACCAACTGCATCTCCTGGTGTTTTGAACCATTACTCAGTGCAATAGTGCTAATCTCATCTCCATCCTTTCCACTGATAGAGAACATCAAAGAATTAACATCTGCACCTCCTACCTGGTATCTGTCTGCTGCCTCTCTCCTCTCCCCTCCCTGCTCCCTAGTCCATTCTGAGCTGAAACTCTTACCTTATCACATTCAGCAGTTGTCTGCTGATTACAAGAATTAAAAGAACGTTGAGCTGTGGCTCAGCTTGCACAACAGCATTTCTAAATGTCTCTAGCAAGCAGAGCTCGGTGCCAGGGTCTCTTTTCATATAATGCCTTGGAGTGACTTGTCATATTTATCACTCTCGAGGGTCCCTGAGCAGACCCTTAGCAGCACAGTTCACATGGAGAGATACAGTCAAGTTGCCTCCAGCCTTCAAAGCTCCAGAGTTGCATGGAGGTTTTTTTGGACTGTAAAGTAGGATGATATCCAGGAATGAAGTCACATCCCCATGCTTCCTTCTCACAAGTGCTGGCTTGTTTATATGATCCCCTCTGATAATATACTCCTGGAAAGTCCCAGCCAGGATTATTTCTTTGTCACACTGTAGGGGCTGCACCTGTTTGTTAATGCCAAAAGGCATGTATGCCATATTTAGTAGCACAACCGCACAGGAATAGAAGGAATGAGCTCTGTATAGCATTGCGCTAACCATAAAACTCAAGAAGTCCTGGCTGCTATAAGAGGGCTACAAACGTCCAAGAGAGAGGTTATTATTACAGCAGGTTGAGCTAACCTAACGCCTGCAGTACAATAAAGATAAAAGATTTTAAATTAAAATAGACCAATAAAAAGACTGCATATCCTTGCAACTCTGGATTGAAAACATCAAATCTGCACTGAGTTACAACCACTGCAACAATAAGTATATATTAAATTCTGTTTAGGAAGCTCATTTTTAACTTGCTTTTATAAGTCACCATTCATCTGAATGCATCACTGAAGAATTTTTGCCACAGAACAGACATTCCAGTTTTTGAACTGGCACAGTGAAAGGCATGCACATGGGGAAGGAGGTTATTCATTTATTTCTTCTAAGACAGTGCAGGGTACCAGAAATATCAGAATACATTAGGGCATGACCAGACCTGATGACAAGACTGTAACAAAGGGGAAAAATATGCTGAAGAAACAGAAAGCAGCTTCTCAGAGTTGGATCCATTAATCTATGGAATGGTCCTACAAGGAACCAAGGGGAACACATGACTTGAAATAGAACTTGAAGAGACAAAAAAGTAACAAGTGCACTGGAAGGAACAAGGAGATTCTGCCCCAGCTGTTCTATTTTGTAGGACTCCTGTGCTGCTGGTGCCATGCCTGGTAGTGCTTGTTAATGAGAAGTCTCAGCCAGAGCTCAGACTTGTGATTTGTCTTCAATAGTGGAGAGAGAGCTTAAAAATTCCAGAGAGTGACACATAAGACCCTCTAAGGAAAAAGAGAAAAAGGGGCTGCTAACACTCACATAACAACTGACATCTTTTGAGGTGTCCTGCGGTGGAGGGTAACTTTAAGATACAGTTCCCTAAAAAGCCAATTACCCTCATGCCCCATGGCTCCAGAATTCATGAAGTGCCAATGGGGTAGAAAGCCCCATTTAACTTTTAAGCAACTTCATGAATTTCAACAAAATTTGACAGAAAGGTCAGGGTCTCCATGATGTTACATTTTAAAAGTTTTGTGCAAGAACACAGAGGGGTAGAGAGTGCCACTTCCGTGAGCTGACACATTATTAGACACCAGAGAGACAGGCAGCAGGTGTGGGGCCGTTAGGAAACCTGGCTTTCCTTGTTCTGTGGCTCACTGAACTACTTGTAAATATATTTGTTCTGAGTTGCAACTCACACTTTGACAAGGAGCAGTTCAAACACTTCCCAGGATAGACTTCAGCCTCTGGGGAACGTGCACCACTTTGAGACCCTTGAATAAAAATATCACAGGTGTGGGGGGAAGTATTTTACTAAAAAAAGGAGAAATGAATATGTCTGGTAATAATTGATGCAACGTGGACCACAGATTAGTGAAGGCATGACCTGATGATAAAAACCATGACAGCAGGTTGCCTTCTAGCTTCCTAATCCGGCTGTGATAGATACTCTGCCTCAGGAGGTCACCTCCACGCTGCCCCTAAATTTAATTTTTTGTCATGCTGACTCCTAGGGTATGCACACAAAATTGTAAATCTGCTTTGCAGCCAGGGTGCCCCATCCTTCTCTTCCAGCTGTTCACTGATGCTGCAGCCCAGAGCATGTCATCTTCCAGAGTGGTTTCAGCAGAGGAGGCTCCTTCTTCCAATTGCACATTTTAGAAATCATCAGGGAGGGCAGCACAAGACAACAATAAAAATTGGCTAAAAATTGCTTTTTTTAAAAAAAAATAGCTTCCTTGGAACAGAAAACTGTGTTGGTATTTCTTTAGAATCATTATTGTTCAAACAATTCAGAAATGCTTATGAGGAATGGAGCAAAGCCTGTGGTCATCCTTCAGTCAATACTCGTACTCCATACTGAAAGCAGTAGATGCTGCTGAAGAATTCCAAGCACTGTTGCCATTAAAACCCCTTCCACACCTGGATTCACAAATCATTACTTTTTTAAGAGTCTGGAATAAATATTTACCCCTGAGAATTCAAAAATTGCTTTTCTCTGAGTATTTAACAGCACTATCCAAGTAAGGTCTGCCTGCTTAATACACGACCGATGGAAACATAATTATTGTAAGATGCATTCAATTATAATGCTTTTTACTGCAGTAGTGCTGTTCAGCTGGCACATACAACATGTTTTACAAGCCTCTGGGTGCTGCACTTGTCCTGTTTCACAGAAGAGGAAAGCAAGGCTCAGCAGTTTAAGATCAGCTCATCTAGGATATAACAAAGCTGGAAGAGAGAACTAGCTGAAAGGAATTTTGCTTTCTATCCACAAAATGAAGAAATACAATATCAGTGCTGTTCTTCAAGGCAAAGTGGAAAACGTGGCAATTAAAGGTCCGCTGAAGGGGAGATAACAGGGACAGTGAGAAGTCAGCACTGCCCATGTGTTGCTGATCTGCTGGCAGAGCTGTTTGCTCAAGCACCTCAGTGGGGCTGGGGACTGCAGCCTCTTCCGCCAGCACCACTGAATCCAAGAGTGGGGGTCCAGCCACAGCCTGAAGTTTCCCTGGGCCTGTTTGTATATGGAATGGAGCAAGAAAGCAACTGCTGAGCTCACAACAGGGGTGGGGAGTGCAGAAAGCTGCCAGGCAGCAAAAAAATAGCCCAGAGGTTGACTCAGAGAAGGAAGCATTTGTGAGGCACCAGGTTCCTTGGGAAAGGCAAGTTTGGCCATGATGGCTGTGGCCTCCTGTCACTTGCGTTCCTGTGTCCTAGAGAACAGGGCCACATGCCCTGGACATGCCCAGAGCTGCACACAGACAAGGTGCAAAACTCCACATGACTGATGCAACTTGTAGGAAAACTTTTGCCTCACGGTTGTTTCCACCTGTGAGGGCTTGAATAATGCTGCAAAGTGCTGTTGCTTTTACCAGTGTAGAAACAGCTGTTCATGAGTCAGAACATGGAAATAGCTCTGCTGACAGCGAAACAAAGACCCTGGTCTCCTGCCACAGTGTAGATGCAGTCACCGTGTTTGGAAAAGAGCAGTTCCCAATTATGCATTCCAGTACACAGAGTGATTGCTCAGAGAACCTAACATTTCTGCAGAACCTTTTTACCTCCTTCAGTCCTTTTGTTTGCCTGAAAAACTACTGGCTGTGGAACACAAAGTCCAGAGGGGAGAAGCAAGAGCAAACAGGGGTACAACAAATGAGCCTTGTGAAGAAGGACAGAAAAAATGACTTAGTTTAGTCTGGAGGGGTTGGAAGAGATGTAAAGGTGCAGTGTAGAAGGTAATAAACTATTATCTGTGTCTGCCAGAAGACAAGAAGTAGCAGATTGCACTAAGGAAGATTTATTGTTTAGACATTAGGAAGAGCTTAGAATAGTCTGCTGGGAGTGGATGAAATCTCCATCACAGGAGCCTTGGAAGAGGTGAGACACCCTGTGAGCAGGAATGGTTTAGCCAAAGGAGTTCCAGCTCCCTTCCTTTTATTTCCTATCATCTTTTCTTACACTGTTCTTATATTGTGTACATGATTAAAATACCCCAGAACATCTCCCCATTTTCTGGGAGATCTACAGGAAGTACTTTAAAAGCTGCATTTCAGAGAGAGAAGTTCTTGCCAGGCTGTTCTAGCTGCTTGGGTTGCAGTGAGATTAGCTCATGTCCTTTTAATGACATAATTTAAAAGACCAAGGTTCCAAACAAACTCTTGGGTATTAATGACCCAACTCTCACTGATTTTGCATGAAGCCAAGCGGAATTTCACATGACAAAGAACTGCAGTGCCAGGCAGACCTTACAAAGACCAAGGAACCCTGTGCTTTAGTAAGATGTCTTTGCCACCATAGCAATCTGGTGTTACCGCACTCCTTGAAGCAACAGACAATTTCAATCAGTTCTTGCCATGCTAGTTTTGCTATCTTAGCTTTGCTTAATTGGGTACTGCAGAGCTGTCTCGGAGAGTTGAGATCTGCACTTTGAAACAACCGGATTCCTTAATCTAACCTAGGAAAGAGAAATGGGATTTCACATAGCAAAGTTGTCAGTGACAAAACCAGACTGAAAACGCTGAACCACTGCGTAAGTGCATTAGCTGGGGTCCACTTACACAGCCATCTGCTGAGTCCAGCCTTGGAGATTAGCTCCCAGCAACCAAAGCCCTCAATTATTGTTTTAATAATCATGTCTGAATTCCTGTCTGAAGTCGACTGCTGCTGCAGGAAGCAAGTCAAATTTTACTCTGGCCTCATTGCCTGGGCTTGCTGTCGCTATATGTACAGTCACCAAGCTCCCAGGTTTGACTGCCCCCTCCCAAGTTTTCACATGCAGATCTCTTGCTGATGCTTCTTTTGAAGGTGTTTGTTTCTGGTGTTCAGATCTTGGCTGACAGGAATGCAACCGTGCTGTGCACTGATTGCAGCTGGCAGGTGGATTATAGCACATTCAGATGGCTGTGAAATGCTTCTGTGAGACAGAAATGGCAGAACAACGGATTATTTCACCATGAAGAGCCCAGGAACTGATGCAGACAGTCATGCTGAGGAGACGAGCTGAGGAGCATGCAGACATAAAGCACTTTTTGCTTCCATGAGCCCCAAGAGATCTTCTCAGCTCAAAGTTTGGGGGATCTGCTGCCAGTTCCCTTCCTCCTCACCTAAGCTGGTTGATTTCTCTGAGGTGCAGGATGTTCTCAAATTCTTCCAAAATCTGTGGGAGAGACAGTTGCCAAGTAACAAGAACTCAACTCTCTTTTCCTGAAATGTACAATTCCTCATTTTTCTGTTTGGTACAATGGACAGATGAAGCTGTGGCTTAGGACACTAAACTGGGATCAGGATCATTTGGACTTCGGTCTTGCTGCTGGATAAATCTATCGGATACAGAGTTCAAGGTGAGGTAGGGATCTGAGCGCCCTTGTAGCTCTCGACTTCAAAAACAAAACTGGGGATGCATTTCATGATTCACTGAACTGACTCAGTGACCAGTGTAATGAGATTTCGTTAAGAATACAGCGATGCTGCAGCCAGGGAGAGGCAGCCTGACATTTCATCAAGTGGTGTCCTAAAAGTGCTCATATGGCTGATCTCAACAAGGTTGGAACAAAGGTGATAGATCCCACTCCTGCATGGGAATTATGAGAAGAATTCAGCCCTTTGTGATATTTATGGAGCTAGAGGAGGTCCACAGAAGAGCAAATAAAATGCATCAGGGATGAAAATTTGCCTTAGGAGAAGATGTGGCTTGAGCTGAGAGAGGAGAAAGCTGGAGAAGGAGGAGAGCATCAAGATTTACAAAACGAAGGTGGCACTGGGTAAACTGAATGTTCAGCTGCTATTCAGCAAGTCCCACAGTACTGGAACCAGAGGGCATTTGCTGAAACTAGTAGGGGATTTGTTTAAACAGATAAAAGAAAGTACTTCTTTAAACTGTGAGGACTGAAATTGTGGAACTGGCTGTCACAGGAGGCTGTGGAAGCAGACAGAATTGTCAGGGTCAGGGAGGCATGAGGCAAAATCATAAACAAAAATCTAGAAATGGATACAAAATGGTCTAGACAGGGATGTCCCCTCTAACATCTCTAATACAACAGTTGTGACTGCTGCTAGGGGTATGAGAGGAATGGCCCACAAAAGTGGCCAAGTTAGCGTGCTTTCCCTAAGCAGCATTTTTTGTTGCCTCAGTCTAAGTGATGGATCCAGATTTGCTGTTATTTCATACTTGTCTCTGGTTTGATAGAGGCTCTGTTCTTCCAGCGTGATGGCAGAGTCCATTTCCCTTTTGATGTTACTCATCCTGGTCCCAACAGAGCCAACAATCTCCTGCACATTCCACAGAGAATCCTATTAACCTCCAAATTTCACCTGGGGGCTCATCTTCTCCTGAAGATCTTGAAATCTTATTCTATGACTTATTTTCCTTCTTCCTTCTGTGCAGCAGCACAGAAAAGCATGTCGTAGCTGCTTCCATGTCCTGCAGACAAACAGTGTCTGAAGGTCTGTGACACATTAGCAAAGTGCCACGGTGACAACTCCATGCTTGTGCACTTCAATAAGCTAGTTATAAACAAAAGAGTTTCTCTTCTAATGTTCACAGTCTTTGCTACCACACTGAAGAGGACTGAACTAATGAAGATCTCCTCCTGTGAGCTCCATGAGACATCTGCGCTATTCCTTCTGTACTCATTACACTGAGCAGAACATAGACCAGAAAAAGCATTTTTCACTGGCTATAAATCATGAGTGACACTAAAGTATTGCTATTAGCCACAGAAAAATGCTTTCCTCCCACAACCTCATTCAGCCGCATATACATACAACACTTCAGCAAAGGGTGCTGGGGTGTCTGGATAGAAAATTAAATAGAGGTTGTGTTGTCTGAAGATAAATTGGCACCTCCCTTGGTGTGAGTGACTTTCTCTTTTTCTTATTTGTCTTTTAACTTAACAAAACACTGAGACTAGAGATAATGGTGAGCTTTTAAAACCTAGCCTTCTTCCCCTCCCAGGCCCTCCTGAACAAATCGCTTTTCTGAAATGAGCTCAAAGAGAAGATAAATGTTCTGGCAGTAATATGCAGTATTATTTTTGGCACTTGAAGAATCTAGAGCTAGATAAGGGAAAACTGAAAGGAAGACAAAGCTCTGTTTTATCAAATGCAAGGGACCAAATTCTGCTCACCCATATGAACCCAGAATCCTTTTTTCTTTTTTTTCTTTTTTCTTTTTTTTTCTGAATTATTGCAGTAATTCCTGATTTTCACCAGGCTAGCTGATCCCGAAGCCTTATTTAAAACCCAGCATATTCAGAGACCCTGGTGAAATCACAGAATAACAGAGCTGAAAGACAAAGGCATGAAAGACAGCGCCAGTTCCAGAGCTCCTGCCCAAACAAAGGCTAATTTGGTTTCAGACCATGTTAGCTGTAACAACGATAAGATTAACACCTGATATCAAGGGAAACGTCCATGACCTCCTTCAGCAGAATGGCACATATTAGCATGTGTTAGAGGAACTGCTTCTTTCCTGCTCTAGTATGTATTTCCCTACAGAACCTTTGTGAAAAGCTCAGAGCAATGTTTCTGCCAATACATTTGTGGGCTTATTGAATAAAACATGTGCCATTTGACATTGTTCGCTTGGGCTGCCATGGGTAATAGGAGAGGCTACATGTTACTGCAGGGCAGAGAGCCATGAGGGGATGAAAATGGCTTTTATAGGAGCAGGATGAAGCACAGGCTTACGCAGGACTGTGTCACGTCTTTGGTTCTAACGCTGCCCTGACTGAAGGACCCAGCTCTCTCTGCATTGATATATATGCCATCTGTATTTATTGCCTTAAGACAAGGAAAAGTAAAAAGCCCAGACCTTTGTTCTCTTTACGCACATTAGCTTGTTACAGACATACATGCTTTGGAAATCAAATGGGAAGGGATTTTCAGAGCAAACTAAGTGTTTTAGAGACAAATTTCTAGTGCTCAGAGAGCCTTCTGTGTCCAAAGATCAGCCTTTGCTCTGCAAATTTCTATGTGCTTTGTCAAGCCTGGAAGTTTGATAAGAGACTCTGTGACTCCTGAGAGATCTTAGAGCAGCGTGTAATAAGGAACAACAGTTATTGATGCTGCTGTTTTTAAATTATGATGTTGCCACATCTCAGCTGTTCCTGTATTTGTCTGGCATGTGAGTAATGGTTGCATGGGATAGTTAGAGGCATCCCCACCTGTGGTGTCTATTCAGAGTTAATCATCTGCTAGGGCTTGCTTGGCAATTAAGAACTGTTCAGTGGTACTTTTAATAATACAAGATTTGTATTATGTGACCAGAAAGAGTGTCCTAGCACAAGAAATAGGGTGTTTCTCGGGGAATACAGAACCTGTCTCCTAAAAGCTGTGAAATATCCTCAGGTCAGTTCAGTGAAGCAGCACTTTGAGAAGGATGTCAGCAAGAGTCAGGAGGAGCCCTGAGGGAAATCTGTTTGGTCACCAGAAGCAACACTGACTTCCAGATAAGCTTTGATGAAACACTTGTTAATTTTCATTTTCGTCACCGTGTTTCTAACTCTGTAATGAAGTACCTTATCCCTCTCAGCTGTTGTGCCATTGGTATGAGTCATTCCATCCCGCGTCAGTAACACCAGGGCCAGCTCTGCAAAGAGGAGCCCAGCTTGACGGGCATTCACTGATGGACCCTCGGCAAGGAAGTGGGGAGATGCCTTTCACTCCAAGAATATCTGTAACTGCTGGAGGATCTGCTCTTGACACCAAAAGAACAGGGTCATACCCTGTCCTGAGCTCTAAACAGTTAAAAAACTAAAAATGCTTCTGGTCTTTGGTTTCACAGAACTGATCATGGCAGTAAGACCATCTTTAGTGAAGTTTTAATATTTGGGGAACTTTCATCTCCAACAGATTTCTGTTTCATGGAAACAAATTCACTTCTGTTATCCATGCAGTCGTGACAGTCTATAACATACTATTTATTTTCCCAAATCAACCTTTGGTAAGAAGCTTTGCTTCCTTGCTTTCCACCTTCTCTTGTCCTGTCTGGCAGCGGACACTAGGGCCACTTTCCCTTGATAGAGGCCTTGTGGTTTTCCAAGGGGACATGTTTATGCAACTGAGAGCTGATTTCCCTGCTTGCAGTGGATGTGGAAGGCTGTAGCGTTTTCCAATGGCAAGGAAAAAGCAGCAAGTTCACGGGCAGAAGTCCACCAGTAAAGCTGAACAAGTGTATTAAATAAAGCAAACAGAACGTTGCTGTTACACTCCAAGTAAATAGTTTCTCCTTCTCCATTTGCTCCAACATAACAATCCCTCTGCCCTATAAATGCCATTGCCAGTATTTTTTTGTGGAGAGCTGGGATCTATTTATTTATTTATCCATATATAGTTTCAAAGTTTGGGCTCAAAATTAAACAGTCATTCATAATGTCACTATCTGCCTTGCTCTGTAGTCAGATATTGTGTGTGGTGTCACAGGACAAAACCTTTGGCAAGGCCCCTAAAAGAGCAATTTAGCTCCTCATCCATCTCAGTTGGCAGCGTGATTGGCTTCCAAGCTTGCATTTCTGGATGTGTTATTTTACTCTGACATATATTGAGTGTTAAATCACTTTCTGAAGTGTTTATTGGTAATAGTTGAATTCTTTCCACTCATTTAAGCTGCTTTTGAAACATAAACATTTCCTTGTATCTTGGAGTTTGATGGAAACACAGGGAAAGTTCGTTGGGAGGAGGGATTGTAGAAGTGACCGGTTCATTAGGCAGGGACCGAATTAACCAGCGCTGTGGAGGAGAATATCCTCCTCCATCTGTCAGGATGAAACAGCAAATTCCCACCATCATGCCATGGCACTTCATGTGGGGCAGGTTTGCTTGTGTCTTGGTTCTTCTATCACGTCTTGGCCTGTCAGGAAGCAGATGACCCTTTTAATGGAACATCAATGACTTCCTGACAGGATCTTCACTGAGCCTGAAGCTCCCTGAAAAGAAAAATGAGCTGTGAACTGCAGATTCAGGTGCTGGGGAGGTTATTAGACACCAGCATGCCCATGCTTCCAAGTGTGGAGCCCATAAGTGTGGTCTGCAGCCCTTGCCTGGCAGTGATGCCTCTCAGGAAGGATCCAGGGACCACTTTCTTCTATCTGTTTAGGAAAATGAAGCAGGGCATGAGAGAAAGAAATAAACAGAGAGATTAAAATCTAGTGTGGCAGTGAGAAGCTAAGCTGTAGAACAAGGGCCAGAGGTGGGTCAAGCTGGGGAGGAGGCAGGAGAGCTGGATTTTCAAATAAGTCCTTTGACAATTCATCTCTTGAGGACTCCAGATGTGACAGGCCAGCAGCCTTATCCAGGCTGGCGTGCTCAGTACCTCTTGTCCTTGCTCCAGCGAAGACCTACGAACCAAAGTTTTTCTTTTTATCTTTAATGAGGAGGTCTGTCGAGTCTCTTTCCTGCATCTGGGAGTTACTTGCCAATCTGATGAACACTGACTTTTAGAGACAACACCAATGACGAGCTGCTGAGATCACAGTAGCAATCAAGCCTCCTTTGATGGCAGATCTAAAAATATGCTCCCCAGCTGACACAGCCTTAAGGAAGAGAACGTGTAGTTTGGCGTGAAAGAATACATCTTTCTTTGTCTCCATGTTGTCTTCTGCCAGAGGACAACACATCTGTGATAACCATGCAAGCAGGTTGTATCTGTCTTCTGAACTGAAGCACCCATACTATAATACCTCCAACCCCAGAAAGAGTAAAGCTTTAAAACCCTCTGAGTGCCCTGGAGAGTGGTGTCGTTTGCAGTTTTGCCTCTCTGATCATTCTGGCACCTGTCAAGTTGTTGCACAGCAGGAGCCACATCTCAGGCTCTGGAGGAAATCCCCTTTGCCAAACCCCTGGCTTTAGTTTCAGTCCTCTTGATCAGCTGCTCTTACCTTTCTTATCTGCTTCCATGCCCACTCTCCTCCTCACTAAATCCAGGGCATGGCTCACAAGCTCCCTGCCTGATGAGGTGTCCCCAAAGCCTTGCTTTGGCACTTGTACAGGAATCCGTGGTCAGTAGTGTCGCTGCCACCTCCTGGGCTTTCTGAGGACCAGAGCTCACCCTGTGGGCTGCAGATGCAGATTCATGCAAATGCTTTGCAAGAGATCTTGGATTGCTCAGCTTCAGCCTGCACCAGCCTGTTCCCTTCCCAGGCCTGCGGAGTGATGGCACTAACCATCCATGTTTGCAGAAGAGGGTAGGTCTCCCTCCCCTTGGAGACATTAACTAGATGGATCATTATGGCTTTTGGGTAGGAGACATACAGATAAACAAGCATACACAATATAGGTTCTGCATTTGTCATGTGTAATATGCCAGGGGGTAAAAAGTTGAGCAACCCACTTTGGCAAATGCAAATAGCACAAAGGGCGTATTTTGGTGGCTAAATGAAAGCCTCCTCTGTGTGTGATTTTTTATGTTTCTGCATGTATAACTTGAACACAGAGAAAGGACAAATTCATGTGTTTGGTCAGACAGAAATACAGCAAATTTATTGTTTTGAGAGATACAGGGGAGTATTTCCATGTGGCTACGGTAGCTATAATGTTTTGGCAACACAATATCCCACCAAAATAAAAAGACATTCACCCAAGCATGTCTCTGGGCTCAGTCCTGGAAGTGGATGTCCCACCCCTACACCTCTGTGGGCAGTGGTCCATTGCCAGGAGTCTGTTTCATGCTCCCATTTAGGGTGTTGGTCCTGAAGATGTATGACCTCCCTCTAACTGAGCCTTCAGTGTGGATGCTTTCTGGCTTGTTCTGGCAGCGGAAGAACATAAGGAAACCGTTCCGGTAGTTCTTGTTCATCCATCCATAGAGCAGGGGGTTGACAAATGTAGAGCACATGGCTCCGACATGGAAGACAGTGTACAGGAGTTTGTACTCATGGAAGATAAGAACCAGATCAAGATCAATGGCAAGCTGGAATATGTGGAAGGGGAGCCAACAGACTGCGAATACTACAACGACCATCACTAGCATTTTGGTTGTCTTCCTCCTGCGGCACTGATTTTCATTCCTAGAAGTGGGACTGACATGGTTTTTCAGCTTGAACCAGATCCTGGTATAAGCATAACAAATAATTGCAAGAGGAAAAACGTACTGCAGGAGGAGCATGGACAGGCTGTAGATAGTGGCATCTCTGTTATTACCAGAGGGCCATTTTTCTGAGCAGACAGCCATTTTGAGGTTGATGGATGGGATTTCCTCATACCGATACTCTCTGAAGATGGCCAGAGGACCTGCTAGGACAGCTGCTGCTAGCCACATGATGGTGATGATGGTGAAGCTGAGCCTTTTGGAAATCCTGCTGTCCAGATGGAAAACAATACACCGGTACCTATCCAGGGCAATCACAGTCAGGGTGAGAATGGACACATGGACACTCAGAGCTTGAGCATAAGGGACCAGATGACAAAGAACAGCTCCAAACTTCCACTCGTCCAGGAGTGTGTACACCAGGGTGAAAGGCAGACAGAGCGTGTCCACCATCAGATCTGCCAGGGCCAGGTTAGCTATGAAGAAGTTTGTCACGGTCCTCATAGTCTTGTACTTCACTATGATGTAGATGACCAAAGAGTTGCCGATGAATCCCAGCAGAATGATGAGGGAGTAGGCAGCAATCAGAACGACCTGGACCCCCAGGATCTTGGTGCTGTCCATCATAACACTGCGGGACCCTGCGAGATCCTGGCTAGGAGTGACAAAATCCTTGGCATGCCAGCCCTGGAGCAGCTTCTCATCTAATATTGTCTCCTCCACGGTGAGGGTGCTGTTGGCTCCCTCCAACGGTCCCATGGCTGGTCTGAGCCCTTCCGTCAGGAGGAGAAGGAGGTCTGGAACACAGACACAGCAGAACTGAGAGCACAGGAGGTAGCAGAGCATCTGCAAGAGCTGAGACTCAAAGGGCACATCCCACACACCATTTCAGGCTAAACAGCAGCAGCAGTGACATCCTCCTTCCTTCTCCCTCACCCCACATCCCTCCTCACACCAAACAGCCTTTCACCTCTCTTACACCTCCTGTTAGACCCTGTGATCAGTTCCCCAAGGAAAGTGCGAGGGAAAATGCAACTTTTCACACAAGTTTCTGAGATTCTGTTTGTTTGAATTGAACAGGAAAAAAAACCCTCAACCAGCCAGGGCCAGACTGGTAGGTCCTGGAAAGACCTTCCGCTCATGGAGCCCCTTTAGACACGGCCTCTCCTGCTTCTTCAGGCCAGGCTTTGCAAAACAGGGAAGTTGCTTCAAACAAGCCAAAAATTTGGGACCTCTTGAGGCTGATGGAAGAAATCGATGATGGTGTCAGTCATCTTTAATGAGATCTACTTGCCTACAAAAATGCCCTGAGTCCTACCTCCTTAGAACTGGGAAAGGAGAAAAACAAGACAACCTCAAATTCAAGGTGTTCTTCTCCACCTACCCGTAACAATTTATTTCTAGATTGTGCAGTAGTATTTTTTTCAGTTTCTTATTTCTCATGTCTCCAGGTGAAAATATCTGTCACTCTGTCTCTGCATGAGTCTCCATCACTACTCCTGCCAGTGATGCTACTACCTAAGACCAGTACCCCCTGCTCCCAACCCCTGGTAACATGGTTAGCATAACTAATGCCATTTTATGAGTTAAGCAGCCATTCTCTATGACCAAGCGGGTCACATATTCATACCCTTTCCCTCATTATCAGGCCCTGAAGGTCCTGTGAACCAAGCAGACAACAGTTTTATTCTTCCCCTCCTTGCCAGCCTCAAGGTTCCTGGGCACCAGGACGATTACTCCCTTTCTGGCTGGCCTTGAAGGCTACAAACACCTGACCTGCCAGGTTTTGATGGCCCCATCAGAGAACAGGGAAGCTGAACAGCATCCAGAGCCCTGTCCATAAAATCAAGCAGTTACAAGTCCTAAGTACAGTGAGACCCATGCCCCACTGTGGCCAGGGACACTGCCACTGTCCTCTGCTTCCTCTGAGGATGGAGTGACTCATCTTTTTTATGATTTTTGAGTCTAGATTCTGATTGTTATATAGATACAGCAAACAATGTATTAAGATTTGACCCAATCTGCAGGGGGTCCAGATGGTTAGAAATCCTAAGTTAAGTTCTATTATAAATTCTGTGTTACTTAGGTGATTAGAAATCATAAGTTGTATTATAAATTCTGTATTTCTTAAATGATTAAAAATCATATGGTCTAGGTGATTAGAAATAATAAGTTGTTGTATTATAAATTCTGTATTGTGCTGCTTATAGATTGTACTACATTGATTCAGCTTGTAGAGATCCTGTGCCATCCTAATCATAAATTCTGTGCTATACTAATCATAATAGTCCGTTAAGAAAATATAGCTTTAATTGTAACCAAAGCTTTAATTGTAACCACCATTTAGTGCCATCATCGTTCTGCTGAGGATCTCTAAACGAACCTGTCTGTCCCCTCAGTGTCGGTGGCACTCGGGCATCCGCCATCTCTGCAGAGGAGGGAGCTCCTGCAGGGACATGCATGTGGAGGGGACAGACTGCCGAGGCTGTGAACAAGCCTCCTGCAGAGCTGCTGCTGAGCGTCCAGGCGCAAACAGGCCCGAGAGCCAAAGCCCCAGCGTCAGTGAGACTCCTGCCACGTGGTGCTCAAACATCTGCGTGAGTGTGGCTTCGGGAGCAGGGGGACCGACTGATGAGCCAGAACTGACTCAGTCTGGAACCCGCGGCTGGCGTTTGGTGCCGTTGTAACAGCGTGGTGTTGTCGCTGCAGGGTTTTCATTCAGTCCAAACACAGCAGGAGGAAAGCCAGCTCTGTTCCTGGCTCCTTCTCAGCCTCCATGTCTCAGAATTGCTGCTGGGGTGGATGTGGCCCCTCACATCTCCCCGGCATTGTGTGTGGGGCCCCCATTCCCACTGCACACTTGATCAAAAGTGAGCAAAAGTCATTGCTCTGCCCAAACAGGGTGGTCTGCAGAGCATCATGTTTTCTCAGACCTGCAGAGAGGGGGATAATGCCCTGCCATGGATGGAGGCAGGCACAGGGCTTAAATGAAGCTGGAAATTAGAGACAGCCTGCTGGATGCCTTCTCAGCCTCTCTGAGGAATGAACTGCTCTGGGTTTGTACCTGGTGAGGTGGGAGCACTGCCGACTGTGTGCTGGTGGGTTCTGCAGGTCCAAATGTTTAAGGACAGCCTGTCCTTGGGAAAGGAGAATGCTTTCTGGGCAGAACACCTGTATTTCAGCTAGTTCCTTAAACAAATAATGTAAAATAATGGTGGCAAGATGGTAAAGGTGGCAGCAATTACATTGCAATTAATAATAAATGGCTGCTTGTTCTTTCATCGCTCCTCAGAGCAAGGGTTGTGATTGCCACTTGGGAGCTGCTCCCAGGAATCTGTGCCAGCTGCAAACCCAGATCCCTGCAGAGACCCAGCAAAAGGGCTGCCTGCAGTAGAACATCCCTGCACACTTGCTTTCTCCTGCCCTCTCCATGTCTGTTGGCTTGCCCAACTTGTCTAACTCTGACAGCTGATTTATGCCAATGATTCCTGTAAATGCAGTTGTTGGGCTCAGACACCGTGATAATGGAGACCATATAGCTACTGTTAGAGGGTAGGAAGGTAGCTTTTAAGCAGCAGGAGGGGAAAAATGGGTGGATTTGCTGGGGTGAGGGTTTGCTTAAGGGTGATCTCAGACCTCCATGACACAGTCACCCACAGCCCTGGGAAGGTAACCCCAAAGATAAAAGGGGGCCCCAACTTCTAAGGCAGGAGAGAGGAGCTCAGAGCCACCCTGCTCAGCCAACACAGTGGGAAATGGAGCAAGGGAACAGGCAGGACCCTGGGCAGATGACACAGCCACAGCCTCTTACACAGAACCTGACCCACACAGCCCAGCCCGGAGCCTCCCTGTGCTGCCCCAGGCCTCAAAGCAAACCTCACTGCCAGCAGAGCAAGGTCTGTGAAGGAAACATCAAGGGCTGGGCACACTGTCAGTGTCTGTGCTTTCCCTGCTTCCTCTCTGTCTGGCTTTTTCTACCTTCCATATTGTCTAGCATTACTTTCTTTATCACTTTCTTTATCACTATCCTCTTTTCTGTGGCTTGCCTGTCCCACTTATCTTTGGTACCCAAGTCTTGGCATGACACCAGTGGACACTCCTTTCCCTTTTCCCCATCTCACCCACCAGCTGGCTGCCAGTTCCCATGTTCACATCTCAGGTTGTTTCCTCTCACTGGAGACTGGCAGCTACCCACCATCTGAGAGGAGCCAGGAACATCATGATTATTGGAGCTGTTTCGCTTCCTAACAAAATGACCTTAATGGAGTTATTATTTGATTTGGTTTGCTTTGTTTTTTTTTTCCAAAGGGGAACTATTAAAAATCAATTAAGGCATTTTAATTAAGCGGAAAAATGGTCATAATAAATGTTGCCACTCCAGGGGCTTCCTGGAGGTCGCAGGGATGCTGCTAGGAGTGGATCGAGGTCCATTCCAGACAGAAATGGAAGTGCTGGCATATGTGCAGGCTGCTGCCAGGCACACGCTCCCATGTCCAGCGGGCCTGCCAGGCGAGATGGAAAAATCCTTGGAGCTGAGAGCCAGCTGCTTTTGGGAAAACAATCAACAGGACAGACCAGGAGGAGATAGAAATACTACCCTAGGCCCTTTCCTCTGCACTGGGCTGCCATGAAGGGATGCAGAAGCAGGGCATTGCCTGGATCCTGCTCTCACCTTCTCCTCCAGCAGGGTTCAGTCTGAGGTAGGGCTGGGGCCCAGGGATGGCTCCCGATGAGGTAGAAGCGCTGTGCCCTGTGCCAGCAGGCTGCAGCCTTTGGGAAGACAGGAAGAGGAGGGAGAAGCACAGAGGAGCTGCAAAACCTCAGCCCTCTGCTGAACACACCGTTATCAGTGACTGCAAGGGACAGTGACCACCATGACAACTCCAAAATCCATGTTTACAGAGAGCCTGGACTAGATCCCTGGGACTTGGATCCACCTCTGCTCCCTGGGGATGCCCCAGGTCTCTCTGTGTCCCTACTGCAGCCCCAGGCACGCAGCCAGCCCCATCCTGATCTGTCAGGGCACATCCAGGCCTGGAAGAGCCATCTGCAAAGCCTGGCAGGGTTCAGAAAGCAGGGCTGGAGGAAACAGAACTTGTTAATTGAAATTCCTCTTTTTGTCCCAGGCAGTGAGACTGGGATCACTGTAGCCAGCATGGTGACAAGAGGTGCACAAAAGAGGGAGTTAAGGACAAAAATTGCTCAGACCGTAGCCAGGAATTAAAATCCTATCAGAGTTATCATTGATTCGAAAGGAAGGAGTGGAAAGACTTGGCCCAGCCTCTGCTCTCTGCTCTGAATCTGGCTGATGACAGCCACAGTCTCTTTCTACTGCAGCAATGGGGCGTGAGGGCAGAGGCTGATAGCATTTTTCATGGCTTGGCTCACAGATTTATTCCATGCTGTGTCCTTTCTCCAAAGCAGCTCAGCTCCATGAAACCCCTTCATCTCCAGCAGCCCAGTCTGGAGCACTGACCCATCTCATCCCCAGTCCCACACCTGGCAGCAGTCAGGTGTCTGTGGCAAAGAGGTCTGAGACTGTTCCTCATCACCAGAACCCAGTTGTCACCTTGGGGCAAGCCACCTTCTACCACCTTCATGTTCCCCTGCGTCACTGGAGAGGCAGCAGTGTTCAGTCCTGAACATGCATGAGTTCCCTCAGGCTGGGAACAGAGCCCAAGTTTGCTAACTCCAGCCTCCTGCACTCACCACCAGAGAGGACTCTGCATCTCTCTGGATGAAACCTGAACATAGATTTCAGGAGCAGCGTGAAAATGCAAAATGCGAATGATGGAAAGCAGCATGTTTTGCCTTCTCTGTTTGATGGGCTAGTTTCAGGGCAAATAGCAACTCTGGGATGATTTCCTGAAGCCAAAGAGCAGACAGATTTTCCCAGGTGCTTCCATCTCTGGTGAAGGGATAATTGCCTCACTATGACGCTATGGCAGAAGGGAAGACCTTCTGGCCTGCCCATCATCTGCTGCAGCTTTGTAAATTTTGTAAAAATCCAGATCAGGCCCATTGGTGAAGAAACCTAACAGCATCAGACATGCACTGCCACACCCTGCAAAGCTCTGGGGCCTCAGACCTGCTCCCAGGGGACCCAGGGTAGAACTGGCACCAGGAGACGAAGTGCGAGGAGGAGGAGATACACCAGGAATTTCTTGTGGTTCGTCATTCTAAATATCTGTACATCCCTGCCTAGGCAGGAGCCACAAAAGTCTCTGAAGGGGATGAGGCAAGGAGGATGTCTTAGTCACTCAGCTCAGGACAGGATGAAAAAGGAGGTGATGAGATGAGATTTGGCAGGGATACAGGCTTTCTTTTGGAATTTTTTCCTGCAAAAGGCAGGAGAGAGCAGTGCAGGGTCCTCTGCGCTGTGGGACGTGCCATGGGAGCAGAGCAAGGATGCCTGGGACAGGGCTCAGCGAGTGACACTGCGATGGAGACACACCACTTGTTGGGACTGCAGAAAGGAAGAAATAGCTTGGTGGAAGGACCCTGGCTAACCTGAGGAGTCTGTTACCCCCTGAAATTTAGGGAGTCTGGGGTAGATAAGACAAGGGAGGAGAGGGAAATAAAAACCCACTAACAGAACAATCAGGGAGCAAACCCAGTATCCTGCTTTGGGACAGACCAGAAACTCTATAGGTGAAATTCAGGCTACAACAGGACTATAAGAGGCTCTCTCTGTTCAAGAATTAATATGCAATGAGAGCAGAAAGCAAACAAGCACCAAGTTTCCTCCTGCAGCCCCCTATCTCCCTTTGCATCTCTCTCTTTGAGGGCACTGGTCTCTGGCAGCAAGCCAAGTGCCAGCAATGTGTGCAGTCCCAGCACTGAAGAGCTGACAGGAGGTTTGTACCAAGACACGAGGAGGCAGATTGTGGGAGAGATCAGGATTTCTCAGATAGCCGCGGAACTCAGCCCCACACCTGCAGCACACTGCTTCTGTAGCTGTACGTGCCTGGTTTCTGCAGCCTCCTGGAGCAACCTGCTCTCTGACAGCACTCGCTCAGCATCCTGCTTCCCAGACTCCCTGCTTCTGCTTGGGGACTGTTCAAAACTCTCCTGCTGGTATTTCTTGTTCACTTTCTCTCTATTCCAGTTCTTAGGGCTGTCCATCCCCAAATTCAGCTTCCCAAAGATGCTCGGACCCTTTTTGCTCAAACCATGTGGTATGGCCAAGACCTGGCCCCTTTCTCAGCCCTGCCACTTGGATGAGCCCTTCCCAACCCACCTGCGAAGGCCAGAGTGTCGTCCTCCTTCAGGAACCGAGCTGCTCACCTCGAGTTATCGTCTCATTGCTGGCCAGGATGGAGCGCTTCGTCCTCTCCACTCTCTGGGAATCAACCTGTGGCAAAGGGGTGAAAAGCACTTTTCCGCAACTGTCCTCTGAAAAGCAAGGAAGTCAGGCGAGGATCTGGGCTGCCAGAGGATGCTTCATCGCCGGGGGCAGCTTCAGTACCCCAGCCTGAGCATCCGGAGAGCAGCCTCTTTGCAGGGTGACTGGCAGCCCCTGTCTCACAAAGCTGGATGCTGTGTTAGCTCCTGAATGAGAGAAAGGCAGGGAGCGTGTGTTTAACAAACAGAAATGGAAAGGGGGAGGGAGCCTGCTGCTGCTGTTTATACAGTGTTCAGCCACTGAGGGGCTTCTTGCATCGAGGAGAGAGACGCTTTTCCATCACATCCAATTCCCTCTCCAGGGAAAGGTGGTGGGAGCTGGAGGTTTGCAGCCTTCTTGTCGGTGGCATTGACCTGGGCAAGTGTCCATCCACCCTCACTCTACAGCTCTCCCATCTGCTCAGGCTTTAAACTCATCAGGACTGGCATGGTATTGTCCAAGGGTGGATCTCCCCTGCAGCAAGAGGTCTGCAGGTCCTGCAGCTCCGCAGAGCCTTCATAGACATCCCCCCATCCTCCTCTGCCTGTGTGTTTGTACAGCCCCCCACGCAGAGCAGTCTGCTGCTGTGGGACAGGCCTCAGGCACTCTTGGGATGCACATAAAAGTAACGGTGAAAAGTTTTAGCCACTTGGCAATGGCTCGGTCTGTTCCAGAGCCAGATTCAGTGTGGAGCTAAGAACCCGAGTGAGTTTCTATTTTAGGGTGCTCAGCACTGGCCCACATGCCTGGAGCAAGAGAGAGAGAGAGGCACAAAAGCAGCATCCTCATGTCCAAATCTGCCAAATCCAAGCTCAGGAGAGTCCAGGGAAGCACCCTGCGGGCAGCAGAGGGAAGCAGGAGAAACACAGCTGCCTACCTGGCAATAGGTTTTGCCTTCAAAGAGAAGATGTCAAGTGTGTTCCCAGCACAGGACTTCCACCACGGGCAACTTGTGAGTTTGCAGCTCATCTGAGCTGGGAGATGCTCCCAGAGGTTAGGGAGGAGGACAATTCTCGGCTTTGACTATCTACAGCTAGAAGTTTATTAGAGGAGTCTTGCTGTTCACCCCCACAGTGGACTTTGGTTTCCTTTCCTTTGTGAGAATGGAAACAGAGAGGGTTTTCAATCAGCTTTATGTGCCGCAGAAGTCACGATACACTGGGAAAAAGAAAATGCTCCAATGGCTCGGCAGAAAAAGGAGAGTGAGAACATTCCTGAAGTAAATCACACAAAATGTGGCATTTGAACCCAAGACTCAGACAAGGGTCCTCATGAGTCTCATCCTTCCCTCTCCTCTCCCCACCTCCCCTTCAGGAAGGAAAGGCTGGCGCTGACAGCCAGGCAAATCCAACAGCTGCACTAGCTGGATTTTTGTGAGAGCCTTGTGTCTTTGTTTTCCCTGAGGCTGTTGATGTAGCTGCTCTGCAGAGCATGGAGGGGAGCGGGACAAGACAATCCTGCTTGGAAGGGGCCATTGCTGTGTCCTGGCAATCCACAGGGAGAGGCAAGGAGCAGCTAATGGGACGTAAGTGGTGTGTGCTATTCCACGTGTTCCCGGTGGATGGATACTCCTCCTCTCTAGGGTCCTCAGCCTTGGACGACTGATTTCTGCTCAAGAGAAAGATTTTTTTCTTCCTTTCTCTTCTGGCTTAAGATTTTTCTTGCCCATTCCCCACAGTCCTTTGCTACAGCTCCCCACTTTTCTCTTCCCTGGGCTGGAATAAGGTGCCTGGGGAAAAGGCAGTGATTGACAGGAGAGAAACTCGCTGCAGCCTAAAGCTGTGAACCTTCATCAGGGCCATGGGGTGAATTCCAGTCATTTTTGGCACATGGTATTTGCTGGATGACAGCAAATGCAAACTCTTAAATCATGGATCAGTCAGCGCAAGTCCCCAAGACAATCCTCTCCCACAGTCTCAAGGGTCCGGCAGAGTGGTTAGCACCAAAACCTGCAATGCTCCCAAGCATCAACTCACCTCTTCGACCAGATAACTTAGTCAGCCAAAGAGCCCTTGTGCATGGCAGAACAGACAGAGCCCAGAAGGTAGAGCTGCCCATGATCCATGGTGGTGCACGTAGTTAAAAATCATCCCCCCGCAAGTGATCCTTCTGCAACATGGAGCAGTGCCGGACGGGAAGGTCGAGCTCTCAGCACGCCTGTCACTCCAGCTGGCAGCCACAGAGCTGAAGTTTGGCCCCCACTCCCTCTGCGCCCTCCAGCTCCCTCTCCGGGATCCAGGCTCTTCTCCCGGCACCGCAGACACGGGCTGCCTGCCAGCCTGCCTCATCTCACCCAGCTGCAGCAGAATCACTGCCGGCAGCGAGCGCAGGCAGCGTAGCCCCGACGCTGCCTGGCCCCCGGCTTCTCGGCAGCAAAGGGACACGCGGGTGTGCTGTGGCAGAGCCTCTCGCTTCTCGGTGGGTCGAGGGGAGCAGTTGTGGCAGAGGCTGTCTGGAAGCATGAACACCAAGGTGCAAAGAAACCTCCTCATGCAGCTATTAATAGCAGATCCCAAAGCAGCTGAGGGTCTTCCTGGCCTCAGTCAGCGACTACACCCCGAAGTACAAAGATGGGGAAATACAAGGATGGTCCCTTGCACAGTCCCAAGGCGTGGAAGGCTCCACAGCCCCAAACAGAGGTGCCAGGACCCTCAAACCCTGAGATATTTGCACACATAGCCTGGGTACACACAAACACCTGCACAGGTGTGCCGGGAGCCTCGTGTCCTTTCGAACACGATGGGATCATTCAAAGGATCTTTCCAGCCCAAAAGCCTCTCCCAGTGGTTGGGATTTGATTAGGCAAAAGTGAATCTGCTCACCTGCTCTTCTAAGAATACAACAATGGATTTTATGCTCCAGGGAGCAAAAATGATGTCAAAAAGCTGAGAAGTGGGGCAGAGGGCTACCTTTTCATCAGCCCATGATCTGCTCTGCCTCAGAACGCAGGCAGGTCCTTGGTCAGAACACTTTGCAGCTATAAACCATACTCTGTAGCTCAACTTCTGTCATAAAGAAAGGCATATTATCTGATTGTTCCCTGGGAGAAATCTCTAAGAAATCTGTTACCAAGGCTTCCAGATGCTCCAGTTCATCCTGCTTCATCTGGAGCAGCAACACTGACATATTTTAAAAAGCAGCTTTTCATTTTTCAAACATCTGTTTAATTCCACCTGCGTGTAACCAAAATATTTCCACTGCTCCTTCCTGCGGTGTCAAGCCTGTGTTTTGCTGAGCAGCTTCAAAAGCACCAGCATGTTGTGGTAACACAAAAGCCCCTTTTCCATTTGAGCCCTGGAGTTCACGGATGCCGTGGATTTGGGAGCCTGTGATGCATTTGGGAACTAAATTAGCCACAAAGCTGCTCAAAGGTGGGAGGGAGGATGGAAAGCTGTCTGCACCCTCTCTGAATTTAAAAGCAGGTTCTCATTTCATAACTGCTTTTTGTCCCAATATGAGCATTTCTGGAATTAGTGGAGGAGCAGAGATAGCATCAGCGAGAAGGTTTTGCTGAAATACCTGAGCAATCTGGTACCGCAATGAGAGGCACGGGAGAAGCAGGAGGAGATCCTGGAACTGCTGCAGCTCTGCTCTCCTTCGGGGCAGACAGGAGATGAGGACATTGAGGGTGTCTTCAGGACGAGGGTCAGTGAGCCAGGAATGAGGAGATCACATGGAAAGAGATTACTGGGGTTTGTGTGCTGGAGAGGACACACATCACCATGCTTCAGCTCCTGGCAGAGCGGGGAGCAGATAGGGACAGTCGAGGCAAACCCACAGGGCTCATTTGATTAAGTTGATTAATGCCGAGGAGGGTTTACTCTTTCTGCTCCTTTCCTACCACTGGATCTCGCTCCAACATGCAAAATCCCCTTGATAATCCTCATATCAGGGCAGAAGGACTCAGGGCAGCTCAGCAGGGTCCCTCCAGGCAGACACCAGCGGCTCTGACCCCAGAGCCAGCCCCTGCATTTAGCTGCTGTTTCTGCAAGTCACTGCGCCCAAAGCTTTGCTAATTTATTAGAGGGTTGTTGCTTGCTGGTTTTGTACCGAGCCAGCTAGAAAACAGCTTCTGTGAAAGAGGATAATTGCAGTCAGATAAACTATTCAGAGCCAGGATCGCAAAAATATGATATGTTGTATACCAGGAGTTGTCCAGATAAACTAGAAATCTGGCTGAGTTTTTGGGTAGGAGTGTGTTTCCCTGTTGGCCACAGATTCCCTGCCTGCCTTTGGGCAAATCCTTTGATGTATCTCAATTCCCTGTACGTAAAAGAGGTGATAAAAATGCTTCACCCCAGCGCACATGCAGTGGATGACATGCACTATGGGAGACTGGCTGCTGGGATGCGCAGTCCCTGCTGCAACAGCTGAGGGATGATGTTTCTGCCCCGTGGGATTGCTTCCTATGTTGCCCATCTCATTTAGGCAGCGTGTTCTGCAAGCAGGGTCTTGCTGTCCCAGGATGGAGACTCCTGCTTCATAGTCCCACGACAAAGTTACAAATCTGTGGTCAGTCTCGTTGCTCCTGAGATGACAAACAGCGCTGTAAATGTTGGGTTGTGACAACAGGAGTAAGCAGGGTTGGATGGGCTGATGGCAGCTCCAGCCTGAACTATACCTAAGTGTCAAGACTGAAGGAGATGCAGATGCCTGCGAAAAACTCAGAGCACGGCGTGTTTTCCACGGGCTTGATGCTGCCGAAAGGCACCAGGTTGCCAGGACTGAGCCCCGGTGCTCTGCTCCACCGCAGAGGCAGCAGAATCATGTTTGCTGCTTCATTACCTTGCTCCATTTTGCCCAGTCCTGCAGGGACCCACCTGAGCTGTCAGCAAGGAGCAGCTCATCCACGCCGTGCTCAGCTCTGCGGTGCTGGGCCAGCAGCGGTGTTGGTGCACACCGGTGCTACCGGGGTGGGAGGGTCAGATCCACTCCTGATAGAAACCCAGGCATTTGGCTGGGAATCCATTTGGCTCCATGTTCCCCAGAAACGTGACTCAAAAGCCACTGTGTGACACTGAGACATAGGTATGTCACCAAGTCCCCCAGAAGAAAGAGTGGCATCCCCAGGGTACAAGCGGAGCATGCACAAGCCGAGCAGACAGTGCTGGAAAGCACAAAGCCTTATAAAGGCAGCGCTCTGGTTTTGTCCTTTCAGCTCTTCCAGGCGACGAAAAGGACGGCTCACAACCCTAATTAACTGGAACACGCTAGTACCACTGAGCTTCCCTGGCCAGCAAATTTGGCACGAGGCATGTGGGACACTTTCCAAACAACTGCTCAGGGGAGCGTGTGCCTGCAATTTATTATTCGATGAGCAGCATTTCTACTCAGCCTCCACTGAAGAGCTCAGACCAGACACATGAGGGAGGTGAGTCTGGAGCCTGCAAATCCACTTCAAAAGCCATTTCATGCTGGAAGGAGAAGAGGCTTATTTCTCCCCAGGCATTAAGTGTATTTAAGGTCCCAGGGGAAATACAGCATCACCCCTGTGAGCGCCCAGGGCTTCCAAATGCTGCTGCATGTCATGCTCGGCTTCCCAGGGGGAAAACCACATTCCTTCAGGGTGACATTTGCTGTGGGCAGAAGATGCACAGCCTCCCATGACACCCTTGTTTGAGGACCAGAGCGGTGTGCATCGTCATTTTGCAGATCGAAGCGGAGGAGCACAGCCAGCCCTGGTAGCCGGAAAAAGGGGTAGGGTGGCAGGGGCCCCAGCGCTGTGTCTCTGGGGTGGGTTATTCCCTGTTTTGACAGCTGTCCTGGGCAAGGCAGTGTCCTGGCTTATTCCCCTGGGAAAGGAGCAAAAAGGAGCCTGCCTGGCTTCTATTACAGATAAAACAGTCTCTGAACTTTGAATGGGGAGCAAAAAGCAGGGCTCTGAAAAAGATCAATTCATCCCTGTGGTAAGATCCTCCCTCTCGGTGTTCACCGTGCTGTCAAAACCGGAGGCAGAAGGTGCAGCCTCCTGAAAGCCACTCTCTGGCTCTGACCTTGGCTTCAGGCTGGCTGGCTGCTGCGGTGGCCCCGGGGCCGTTCGGGACAACTCCGGCACAGGGCTTGGGTGGCAGTGAGCTGCCCAACCGAGACTGCCACAGCCTCACCGGGACAGACACAGGAACAGGCCAGAAGATCTGTGCAACGTTCCCAGGACCATGCTGGTTTGACCATCCATCCTTTCCCCTGCTTCAGGACCAGAGGATTCCTCCTCCTGGACTCCTCCCAATCAACAGCATCTTGTCCCTCTGTCCATCCTCCTCGGCTGGCCTGACCCTCATCCTCAGCATCGCCTGCAGCCATCAGCTGCATGACCAGGCATGGCACCATGTTCTTACATGGGGCACGTCTCTTCCTGCTCCCTCCCCATCACATCCTTTGCAAACACTCGTTGTTATGGTGACAGCTCCAGAAGGAAAATGTTTTTGAGGATCTTTCAGATTTTTTAACAAAGATATAGCAACTTTAATTCTTTTCCTTAAAGGAGATGGTTATCTCACTCAATGGCAACTGAATTTGTTTAGTTTTGTTTCTGGCGACCACTTTGATAATGCTTAGGCTCCAGATTTCACTGCGTGGCAGTGTGAAAGGGGAAAGGCAGAGCCAAGTGCAAAAAGCTGCTTCTAAATCCTGCTGGGGTTACAGGAGGTGCCTGAGCTGCAGCAGTGATGAGTCTCAGTTTCTCCAGAATGAGTGAGATTTTGGAGCACATCTGCATCTTTCTAGGATAGCAAAGCCAGAGAAAAATAGCAAGGGACAACATTTTTGCCCAGTAACCTGTGCTTTGCAGAAAATGCTGCACTGAGAGATTTTGTTCTTCTTGCAGGGTCTTCTACAGAAACACCCCTTGGCTTTTGAAGGTAGATGAATTCTCTCCGTCTGCACTGAACAGATTGAAGATTTTCACGTGACATTTGGGGGTGCTGCAGAGAACTGGGGTCTGTGGGCATCTTTAATGCGAGTAATGAATACAGCAAACAGCCTCAGACCAGCCAGGTGAAAGCAACCTGGGGATGTGATGCGGCCACAGGGCTGGATTTCATGGTTACTGTGCCCTGACCACAGAATATGGATGATAACCCACAAAAAACTCAAGTACCTTGAGCAGCCAAGCCTATCCAGCCCAGTTTTGAGTGAGCTCATGAAGACCATTCCCACATCCCTGCCGTACAGAGCTGAGGTCAGAAACCTCAAATAAAAAAAAAATCCACATACTTCAGGCCCTGCAGAGGCAGCTTGACACATCTATGAAAGCTTTGCAGCCTCACCATGAACCGGGCATCCAAGTGCATCACAGGGCATCCTTCACCTGGGGACCAGGTAATGGGCTGGCTAGGGAGCCGAATCATGATGCATTGTGGCGAAGGCTGAGAGAACAAAGCTGTTTTGACCAAGCCCTGTGCTGTGTGTATAATATCAGAAGGGTTTCATGCATCGCTCACAATGAACAGGCAAACAAGCGGCAGCCAGAAATGTTAATATTTGCAGAAATCTCCTGGTTTTGGCGCCTGGGTGTGGGGATCTGAAGGAGGCTGGTGGAATGCAAACGTGGATTCCTGGCTGCCCGCATGGATGGCATGGGGAATCTCACATCCTGGCATGTCAGACCACCTGGCAGCATGGCTCGTGATGGTTTACACGAGGAGTCCTGGGGAGGGAGACAGTGCTGAGAAGTTCAGCAGCCATGTGAATCTGATCCCTAGGAAATTAGCTATTTGAGCATCCCTGAGAAAAACAAAAGCCGTGATTAAGCAGTGTTGCTCCTCCTGTGCCTGCTCCAGGACCTGTTTCCTATATGGAATCAACAGTGGGCTGTGGGTTAAACCTTCCCACAAGCCCGGTGCCCCCAGAGCCGTGCAGCACCCACAGGCTCAGAAGAGCCCCAGTCCCACTGCGCAAACTCCCTCCACGTAGTAGGAGCTGGATTTGTCCAAGCTGGTCCCCAACCCTTTTCCAAAAGCTCCTGCACACAGGAGGAAGAAAGTGACATAAACCTTTAGACCACTGGCCTTACTTGACCTGGGTCCTTTCATGTTTGGGTTGTTTTGAACCTGCTCAACACCTCTCACCATCTCCACCCGGCTCTCATCTGGAACGTGCTTGCTGGTTCATGGGGGTACTTGAGACCAGCTGGATGCTTTCTGAGCACAAGGCTCTGGTGTCAGCAAAACAGCACTGTCATTTGGGCCTGGGAAGAAAATATTGGCAAATAATGGCATACCCTTTGGTCACCCTCCTCCTTATGCGAAGATATCATATCTCAGAGCATTGCTTCATTTCCTGCTCACTTTTCTAACTGAGAGCTTTAAAACATGTCCCTGCAGCTGAGGTCATGGAGGGATGCGTAATGTTCATTAACGGTGATCCAGCTGTTACCTTGATTCACCTCATCCCTTCTTCTTTCACTTTTTTCCTTTCTGTTTGCTATTTTCCCTTCCCACTTCTTCCTGCCTTCTGGTCTCAGTGCAGGAGAGAGCTGGCAGGAGCCCACCGAAGTGGAGTCTCCTGGGTTGCAAGATGCTTTTGGGGATGTCAGGAGTCGGGAGATTTCCACCATGCTCCCACCCCACCAGGGATGCCATGGGCAGTGGGAAGGGCTGGCTCCAGGCTGCCTCATCCTCACCCCCATGGAGCCCTTCCCCTGAGGCTTGTCTGGGGCAGCATGTGGAAAAGACCAGATTTAATTCGGCTCAGTGCCCGAAATGTGGAAATAAGGACTGCTGAAGCATCCCAGGGCAAGGACAGAGGATAGGACTGATAAGTCTTTCGACTGTGTTTAAAACAAACTCCCACACGTGGGCTTTCAAACCCCAGAGGGCAGCTGAGCTGGGAATTGCCAAGTGCTGCTGCTCTTTGTTCCCTTACAGCCACACCAAAACCACCATCTCGGCCCGATGTCCGTGTGTGGAGGACCCCCTGCCTCCAGGTTTCCACTCTGCAGGGAACGGGCCGGTGGGTGCAGGGAAGCCCAGACCAGAGTCACCCACGGAGGGGCTGCCCAGCACCTCCCTATTGCAGGACGCCAGTGCTCCAGCCCCAATTAACCCTCTGCCGCACAACCGGACACCCCTCAGGCAGAGCCATGGGGGACAGAGGGATCCAGAGGAATCAAGTCCTCGGAACAAAGGGAAAAAGGGAAATCAAAATGCAAAGCTCCTCAAGCCCTGTTGAGCTTTTCTGTCTGCGTTTGGAGAGCCAACACAAGGGACTGATACTGCGGATCAGCAGTTTCTGCCCCTTCCACTCGAGTATCGCTGGGAGCCCAGTTAAGCCCTTCAGACCCATAGCGCTCCCCACTTCATCCTCCTCTTTCTGTAAGGCCAAACCATGCCATGACACCCGTCTCCAAGAATATGTGTTTACTGCAGGGGGTGGAGAACCACAAAGAGGTTTGGACCCAATCCATGAGCTTTCATCCAGACCCTTCCTGATCCACGTTATCCTTCATCTCCCCAGTGCATCAAGCTCTCCAAAACACGGCGTTCTCAGGTCCCAGCCCAGAGCTTGGAGCCTCCCAAGAGGAACATGCTAAAAAAAGAAAGAAAAACATTAGATTGCCAACTGAAGCGAGTGCTGAAAGGAGGGAGATGCCAGGAGCACTTAAACAAGAATTCGAGACCAGGGGACGCTTGGGCGTGTGTTTTCAATCCGCAGATGGCAGACGTGTTCATTGGGAAATGGCTGCCACTCGTGGTTAGCTTTAAACCTCATAGTTGATGTCCCAGAGAGTTAAATGGCTGTGACAAGGACATCCCTGCATGTATTAGAACTTTCTGCTGGGATTGATGGATTTGTGCAGCACATGATAAAATGGTGTCGCTCCTTCTTTGGCTCCCAAACCTGTGTTTGCAGCTCAAACCTGCAAAGATGGAGATAAGTAATTTTTCTTGGTCTTGTTGGCAGCAAGGAGAGTTATTGGGGAGAGTATCATTTGCTGGAGAAAACTGAGTCAAGACATCAGTGGTACTGGACTCCCTTGGGTGCCTGGACCCTGGTGGCAGTGCCGTGCCCTGGCACAGAGCATCGCTCCTGTGAGAGCAGCGTCCTGCAGCCCCGTGCCAGCCCCAGAGGCAGCGTGTCCTCTGGTGCAGCCCCAGCCCAGCACTGCAGCGGGGGATGATGCTGCTGCTCACACTGCACAGAGCGCCCAGAACCAGGGTCCTGCTGGGGCTAAGGGGAGCTGACTGGGGAGCTCACCATCAGCTGAACAATTCCAAATTCTGCTGTTTAAGGGTGAAGCTTCAGTTATATGGCTACAGAGGGACTCACCTTCTCCAAACAACAGGCCTGCAGCTGCCTCCACATGCAGGGAGGTGCAGGCCGGGGGATGTCACCTCCCTGGGCTCTGTCACCAGCCCAGCGGGAAGGGATGAGCTCTCCGAACACAGCACAGATGCTGATTCACAGGGACATCTCCCAGGACTGATAGCTTGAGCTGCTGGGGGAACATAACCTTCCACAGCACATTCCAGATCTCTGCAGAAAAGTAATTATTCATGCTTTTACCTCTGTGCAGAGTCACACCAATAATGGACCATGGCGCTGCAAGCTGCAACAGGCCAGGGAGCTGCACCCTGGCTCACACCGGGTTGCGCATCGTGGGCTGGGCATCTTATCTGCTGGTATGTGTGTGTCTATGCATAGTCTATAATGCTTCCTGGAGAAACGGTGGCAAAGCCAGGAGATCAGAGGCTGGACATGGATGATGAAGCTACTGCCCTCTCAAAAGGATGCACCGAGGCAGATGATTCATCTCCCATTCAAAATCCGCCAGTTCAAAGGCAGCTATTTCTCAGGGATTGCTGTCGCATGGCAGGAGGATGACACGTAACAGCAGCCGCTGTCCTGCTGCGCGGGCGTTCCCCACTGCACAGCGGCTGCTGCGCGGGCTGGCAGCCGTCACTGCTCCCAGCAACCCCGGCCCATTTGCACAGAGAGATCCAGCCGACTGGGAGTACAAAACTCTGTAATTGTGGGGAATGAGGTTTTGCTGCATTAAGTCACAGCTAAGCGGAGATTGCTCGGTTATCCCCAGATCCCTGTGTCATTCCTAGGTCCTGGTGCCACCATCCTAGTGACATTCCCAGGAGGATCGCATTGAGTCGTGCAGTGGAGAGGGGAAAAGGGCAGCAACAGGAACAGGTTCAGCTTGTTGGAAAGGCTTCCTGCCCAGCAAGTGCTTCTTGTCCCCCAGCGCTCGGCGAGGGCGGGGGCTGAGCATTCCTGTCCCACTGCCCCCACAGGGACTGGAGCAGAAGGGTGCAGAAAAGCAGAAGCAAGAGGAGGGCAGTAGATGGAGAGTGTCTGGCACATTGCTTTTTTGAGGGGATGCCCTGATTCCAACAGTGTTTAGGAGGTAGATGGCATGTGCAACTCTTGCTTGTCCCTGTGCTCCCACTCCTGTTGGTTTTATTTGCTTTTACATCCAGTATTGAAAGCTCTTGTGATTTTTCCCACATGTCCACCAGTGTTTGCCGCTTCCCACAACGTCCAAGGGCCCATCAGGTGACCACATAAGGATGAAAATCCTTCTTTCTTCTGCTAACAAGCCCGCAGCCCTTGTGATTACTGGACAAAACCTGAAGCTCTGACCCTGAAGCATTGGTCTGATTTTCGCTCTCTGAAGGTCTGGTGACCCAGAGAGCTGGCTCAGTTCCTGCAAGCATCAGACCTCTGGTGAAGGAAAACTGGGGAAGAACGAGGAACGTATTTCCCTGGGGCACACTCCCAGGCTGTCGTTGCTGAATGCAGCAGCAGGGCAGTGCAGGAGCCCAGCAGTACAGGGACGGCACCATGCAATGCCCTGCAGTGCAAGGTAGCGCAACATGATGCTGTGCAGCGCGGTGCCGTCCAGTGCCGTGCCATGCAATGCAGTGCAGAGCTGTGCAATGCCATGCCATGCCATGCCATGCCATGCAATTCAACGCAATTCAATGCAATTCAACGCAATTCAACGCAGCTCCGCGCTCCACGCGCTCCCCAGCACGCGCCCGCCCACGGGCGGCGCGCGACGCCCCGCCAAGCTCAGCCCGCGCACACGTGACCTCATCACATGCCGGAACCCCGCCCAGCCCCCCGGCCGCAGCTTCCGTCCAATGAGCGGACGGGCGGGCCGTGCATCCACGCGGCGATTGGTCGAGGCGGCCGTCAGTCCGTGGGCGGGGCGGAGGCTCAAAGTCGGGAGGCCCCGAGCGGCGCGGTGCGTGTCTGGGGGGTGCGGGGGTGGTAGCGCGGGGGGATCGAAGGGACGGGCGGGACCCCCGGGGTGGCCGGGGCTGTGCCCAGGGGTGCGCGGTGCAGGCCCGGGTGCGCAGCTCAAGGCTTGGGCCCGGGGGGTGCAGCGCGCCCTCCCCAGCGCGGGGCTGGGCCCCCCGCAGCCGGGGGGGCTGCAGCACGCGGTGCCGCCGGGCTCTGGGGTTCAGCCCAGGGCTCCCGGAGCTGTGGGGCGGCTGTTTGCTGCCCTGGGGCCCTGTGAAGGACACACGGCCGGGCCCTGTTGAACACTGATTAGTTTTGCTGAAGCGATGGGAAACAGAAAGTTGTTGTTTGCAAAGGGGCTGACCCTTTGCTGGAGCTTCACCGCGGTTCCCACCGTTTGGGGCTTTCCAGGGCTGGCACCTGGGCAGGTCCTGTGCCTCCTGCCCGCGCTCTGGTAACCAGACCGTGCCCCGGAGCGCCCAGCAGAGCCCGGTGTGAGGAGGGGTAGAAGTCTGCCCTAGCCCGGAGGGGAAGGGACTTGGCAATGGGAGTGGCAGGAGACTCAGTGTGGGACCCGTGTGCCAGCAGGGATGGCCGGCAGGAGCCAGGACCGGAGCCTGCGGGAGGAGCTGACATGTGCCATCTGCTGCGACCTCTTCAGGGAGCCCGTCATGCTGGACTGCATGCACCACTTCTGCAAGGCCTGCATCCAGGGCTACTGGGACAGCTGCACCCGCGTCCCCTCCTGCCCCCAGTGCCGCCGCGAGTTCCCCGGCCGGGCGTTCCGCACCCACTACCTGCTGTCAGGGCTGGTGGAGAAGGTGCGGCGCTGCAGCTCTCCGGAGCACCGGCACAAGATGCAGGTGAGGGGCTTCTGGCTGGGGGAGAAGGGGTTGGGAGCTGTGTGAGCCCTGTGCAGCCAGTGCAAGCCCAGTGCACCCTCCTCCCACAGCCCTGGGTGTGCTTCACCTGACCCTCCTGCAATGCCACCTGCGTCTCTTCCTGATTCATTCCCTCTCCCTGTTTCCTTCTAAGTGTCTGTCTTTTGCACGCTTTCTTTTCTGGCATTTGTTTCCCCACGCAGCCAGGAGCGCAGGCTGCTTGTGCTGGGTGTGCTGCATGAGGCGCCAGGCCACGCACAAGTTAGTTAACGGCATGCAGGGGTTAAACCTTCTGCAAAGATATGCCAGGCTGGAGATCCCAGTCTCAAAAATAGATTTGTTTCATTTTGCGCACACAATTATAGTTCTCAAGCCTGTGTATCAGGTGCATTCTTCTCCTTACTGCCTTTATAAGAAATCCTGTTGCAGCCACCCTCTAATGCTGGCATCAGGAATTGGGATTGCTCCTGCATCACAGCAGAGTAGTGAAATTGTCTCCTTGCCTTCTTTTCCTCATTCCTGCAGAAGCACCTGGAAGATGCTTTGCAAGCTCGTCAAAAGGAGATGGAGAACTTCTTACAGAGGAAGCATGCGGTGCAGGAAGATATCTGTGGCCTGACGGTAATGCCCTGTGATAGCGGCTTTTTGTACAGCATCAGGGTTAATGTTCATAAAGGATCTGTGTATCGCTTCAGCTGAGATTTAGCTCAGCTTCCTGTAAAGAGCTAGACTAATGGCTATGTAGAGATCTGAACAAACTCCTCTACATGTGTGCCAAAGCCCATCACTACTGAATATTCAGTGGAGGTTTTGAGAGGGGGCATTAAGCACTCCTTTATGCAGTGTTTACAAGGTGTGTTGATGCAGCAGAGCAGGGACAGGGTGAGTGGTGAGAGCTGCCAGCTGAGCAGCCTGTTCTGACCCCACAGCACTGTCACTTTGGGAGAGGGTTAATTCTTGGAAGCTCCAAAATCACCTTGTGTGTCTGGAGGGGTGGCAGCAAAGCTGCAGGAGCTGGGTGAGCAGCAGTATTGGTGCTGCAGGGAGCAGTGGCTTTGTCACTAGGACTGTGTTTGGATTCACTTTGAAGCTCTGGGATGATTTGAGGAGCCCGAGTGCTCTCTATGGGCTCGAGTGGCAGCACTGCCTGCTTGTCACTGAATGAAGCAAGAACAGCCACAGGCCGACTACACTTCCTTCTTGAGTGATGTAGAAATATTAAAAGCCAAGGAAGGCTTTAAGGAAAACACAAGTAGGTCAGAGGCGAGACAAAACTGATGGGAGCCCACCTTCTGACCGGTGTCTCTGATCCCCCCTGCCTGTGCTGTATTTCATACTGCCAGATTTGGAATAGAATTTTGAGGTTAATGAAAAAGTGTTAGCAAATATGCACGTGCACCTGATGTCCCATTGCAGTGGAAGAACTGACTAAGAGGTGTTTCAAGAGCAAAGGAGCGAATTGCTGGTCTGAAGGAGGAGGCCGTGCACATCCTCTGTGGTTGTGGTGTGTCAGCACCTGCTAGAGCCGAGGGGGCTGGGGTGACATGCTGGCTGGTGAAGCTTCAGATGGACTCTGGGGGAGATGAGTTTCCTGCTGGTACAAAGGGATGTGCGTTTCAGGAAGCGCTTCTCAAGAAAACAAGGAGGGCCAAGGTTGCACTTTGATATTAAAAGCTTAAAGATTGGGAAAATAAAACGTCATCGGCTGTCTCTTGTAAACAGGCAGGATGGCAGTGAGGGCACCACAAGGTTGGCTGGCTGACTAAACAACTGGAAAAAAGTGACCTCTGAAAAGAGCTGAATGGGATTTTATCAGCCTTAACTACAGAGATAAGTTTGCGCAGCTCCCCTGTCTCTCCCATACAAACAGGAACCCTGAGAGACGGAGGCGTCAAAGAAAAAGAGCAAGTTACCAGTGTCAGGCAGCTCTGCCTGGGGTCTGGCACAATGTGAAATAAATCCTAACTAACCTGAACAGCTGAGTCTGCGGCTCCAGAAAAGTACAAGAGCTCCAGTCAGGCACACAAGCAAATTCCTGGTGGTGTGGGAGAGGGCTGTGGGCTCCTGCTGTGGCTGTGCAGGGATTTCTAGTTAAGGTGACCAAGCCATCAGTAGAGCTTCCCCCCCACACACACCTCTTTGGCTCTGCAGCCTTGAAAGTTGTCCTTGTGTCCTGTTCTCCATACAAAAATTTGTGAGTATATCTGAGACTCTCCAATTTCCAAAACTCTGTAAGCAGAGTAACGGGCCCAGCCATCCTGTGCACTTACTTGTGTGTTTTAACTGCCAGACTCATCTTCTGCCTTTTCCCTCTGCTCAGAAGGTGTCTGGGGAGCTGAACTTAAAGATCCGGGCAGAGTTTGCCCGCCTTCATCAGATCCTGGAGGAGGAGGAGAGAGCTGTGCTGGCAGAGCTGGGCGAAAAGGAAGAGCAGTCGCTGGCACAGCTGCACAGGGATGTCCTCCGGCTGGAGGAGGGGATGTCGGTGCTGCAGAGGGACATGGAGCGCATAGAGCAGACCCTGAGCAAGATGGAAGAAGTGTCGTTGCTGGAGGTGAGCATCCTTGGCTGACCCTGGCAGGAGGCTGAGGGGTGTTTCAGGATTTGGGATGGGGAGGGTCCTAAATGACAGCACCAGACTCTACCTGAAAGTCACTCTCAGTGCCAGCCCTCTGGATTATCTACACTTGGAGTCTGGAGGCTTTAGTTGTGGTGATCTCTCGGAGGTGGTGGGTCTCAGGAGCCTTCCTCCTTCTCTGCAGCCCCTGTGAAATTGCCTTGGCCGTGGTCCCCAGGCAGCTTCCCCCAGGGTGGGGGGTCCTGGCAGGTTGCTTTCCTCTCTCAGTGCTTCGTGACAGCAGGAGGCAGGACAGGGAGCTTATTTGTGCAGCTGCATGAATTACAGATAGTGACTGCTAATTCTCTCTGCTCCTCACTGCAGGTGGAGAGCCTGGATATCAGGTACGTGTCTGGCATGAAAGAAGCTGATTCCCTTTTCAGGAGCTTATCTCTGTCCCTGGCTGGGACCACATAGGAAAGGGATCTTACCTCAAGTTTTAAAAGCATGACAAATTGCTCAGTGAGCTGCTGGTGCTGTGAGAGGTGGGGGCTGGTCCCCAGCATGTGTTGGATGCTGTCCCCAGGGAGCATGTGTGTTGAGATGTCTGGGCTGCAAGAGCAGGTGGAGGAGATGTGCTGGTTTGGGATGGGTGCAAGGGTCATGCGTGCTGCAAGCAGGAGCAAGGCTGATGCCACAGACTTTGGGTGCTTTGCCTTCTCCTTGCCCTTTCTTGGCTTCTTGCAACTTGTGGGCCTACAAAACTGACCCTGAGGTGCTGGTTTGTCTGAGGCTGTGAGTAGCTGAGGGCCAGAACTGCCACAGGGGAGCATGTCCCTGTCCCCTGCCTCCCTGGGGTCTGCAGTGGGGTGCAGGCCTGGCCTGTTCACCCATGGGGGAGTCCTGTTGGGGTGTGCTGGGTGCTGCTCTGCCATGAGTCACTGCTCTATGAACGGTGCCGCTGGATCTGTCTCAGTCTGCAACACCTCTGCCCCGAGCTCCTTGTGCTGGCGGTAGCACCACATCAGGGGGAGCAAGCAGCCATTGGAGAGGTTTGTGTCCCATCTTTACCAAATCCATCACATGCAGCAGTGTGCTGCAGTCCTGACCGCACTCTTCCTGCGCTGCTCTCTCTGCCCCAGGCCCGTGGTGCGCGTTGAGACCCAGCCTGCCTTCAACCTGCAGCACTACAGGGATAGCCACAGTGGCCCCTTGCAGTACATCTTCTGGAGACGGATGCTGCAGTCCATCTGTCCCGGTGAGCAGATCTGTGTGAGGGATGGATGTGCTGGATGGTGGCTGGGGATGCTCTGCACAGGGAAGATACAACCAGTAAAATGCCGTGCTTGGTATCTCCACAGCTCCTGCCCCACTCACCTTTGACCCTGAGTCAGCCCACCCCAACTTGGTCTTCTCCAGAGACCTGACAGCAGTGACAGAGAGGAATCGGGCCCAGCCTGTCCCCATCAGCCCCCGGCGCTTCCTTCAGTGCGTCAACGTTCTCGGCGCACAGACCTTCGACAGCGGCCGGCACTACTGGGAGGTCTGGGTGGGCAGGAAAACCAAGTGGGACCTGGGGGTGGCCGCCAAGTCTGTGGACCGGGCAGCGAAAGTCAAGCTGTGCCCCGAGAACGGCTACTGGACACTTCGCCTGCGGAACAGGACGGAGTACTGGGCCACTGCCACCCCATGGGTGCGCCTTACTCCCCGCCGCCCACCCTGGAAAGTCGGGGTCTTGCTGGACTGCCAGGAGGGCACTGTCACCTTCTTTGATGCTGGGGACATGTCCCACCTCTTCACCTTCCACCAGGTCTCTGCGGAGAGATACTGCCCCTTCTTCAGCACCTGCTTCAGCGATGGGAGGGTCAATGTGGAGCCCATGCGCCTCTGCCACCTGGCCCTGTGAGGGACGGGGGAAGTGGCGTGCTTTGGGGACACCAGCCTGGCTGCCTGGGGCCGTGCTGGAGGCCAGTTCTGCACACATGGACCTGTTGGGTGTTGGAGGGGCTGTTCTGGTTTCAGTTTTGGGAGGAAGGAGGGGGATGAATCTCTTCCCAACTCCCATCTGCCCTCTTTTGTCTGTCCCATGGGCTGTGGTTGCTGCACTGCATTGCCAGAGGTGCCTGGCACCCCTTGAAGAACAACCTTCCACCATTGCATGGTTCCATGACCGCAGCAGAGGTGGCCGTGGACTCCTTGCACCTCCTGTTCCTCCTTGTTCCTGCCCGTACACCCTGTGGAGGAGGACAGCCATCCCTGATCACCATCAGGTGACACTTGACTCTGTGTCCCCACAATGGGCTTTCTCTGCTCAAATTGCTTCATGGGGACAGGCCCTGCGCCCAGGCCAGCGGCAGAGGGAGCTCGGTGCATGGTGTGGGACCCACCGCAGCCCAGGGACTGCAGCTGCCTCCCCTCTGCTTAATCACCATTAAAGCTCATTAGAAAGACTGGTGCCTGCTGGACCTGCTCATGTCTTGTGAGCTGGGTGGCATCTACTCTACTGGGGTGTAGCACAGCCTGGGGGCACAGAGCAGCCCCCCCAGCCCCTGCTCCAGCCCTGGCTCCCTTCTCCCTGCAGCACAGGAGCTATGAAGTCACCGCTTTTGCTCAGCCTTTCCCTTGGAGTGCTCCCTGCACATCTTGCAGGGGCTCTTGGGCTTTTGCAGTTTACCCCCTGTATCAGGCTGTTTGGCAACAAGGTGGGGCTGAGGGGGGTTGTCTTGTACCCCTTCCTGGGTTTTAAGATTCAGTCTCCTCTGCCCTGCTTGGCTCTTAAGGATTTGTGTATGTGAAAAATGCCAAGTCCTGTTTCTGGACAATTCCACGAAAGCCTTGGCAGCCTGTGCTGCTGGGAGCAGGCGGTGCCAGCACAGCCCTTTGTCCATCAGCCCCCCCCCGGTAGCACCCTCCCTGCAGGAGGGCAGCTTGGGGCTCCTGGAGGACCAAGTGGAGTGGATTAGGCTGCTGCAGGTCATGCCGGGGGGGTGCGGCCGCATTCCCCAGCTTGCTTGGCCCCACTTTTGAGTCTGGAGGTGCTGGGGTGGGTCAGGGCTGGGCTGGTGGGGGCCACAGGTGGGAGGGAGGATGGTAGTGCTGGGGTGGGTGAGATCATTGTGTTTATTCCACTCAAATCCACTCCGGGTCAAAGCAGAGGCTGGAGCTGCCCTGATCTCGTGTAGCCCCTGGTGCTGGCTGGAACCTGTGAATTCCATCTCTGGAGGCTCAGCTTTCTGGGCCATGGAAAGGGCCAGGCACAAGGGCTTTCCAGCTGCCGCAGCTGGGCACAGGGACACTTACCAAAGCAAGTCCTTCACTGGTCATCCCCCTGCACAGTGGGGGCAGGACCGGGGACCTTGTCCTCCCATGGATCCATGAAGGGCATTCTCCCTTATGGTGCAGCACCACTGCAGCGTGCCAGAGCTGGGATTTGCTGTAGCACCCAGTTTTGGGGTTGTCAAATGCCTGTGCCAGGGCAGGAGAGGACTTTGTGGTCAGCCGGAGGGGAGGATGGTCCCCAGGGGTCCCCAGCTGGGCTTTAGCTGGTGAGTTCTGCCCCTTCCCTGCTGAGCCCCTGGGATAGACTTGGCCTCCTCTGCTGGCTCCTGCCGTGTCCTCTCGCTGCCCCTCAGCTGAAATAAAGAGTGCAGAAAAAAGAGCTGTTGGCTTGGAAATGCTGCTATGAGCGGGGCTGTAACCCGCTCTGCCAGGGCTGGCAGCCTCTGCAGGAAGGTCAGGCTGGTTTGATCACAGCAGGGGGCCTGAAACCCATTGCCTCCCTGACCTGCTCTGAAACCGCAGGCAAATAAGGCTGGGCAGCAGCAGGCAGCTGTCCCTGAGGTGTGATGGGGAGCGGATCTGCCAGGCGCTGGCAGGCAGCGAGCACAGCCAGGCTCCGGCGCTGCCAGCTCCCGCTGCCGTGTGCCGCGGGGGCCGCCGCAGCGGCACGAGCTGCTGGCGTTTTGCTGCCACGTGTGCCAGTGCCATCGCCACCACCTCCTACACCTTCCCCTTGCCAAAGGCAGAGCTGGAGAGTGGTGAAATCTGCTTATCCCAAATCCCTGGGCTGAGCAAGCTCGCGAGGAAGCACATCCTTCCTCCTCGCCAGGCTGTGTGGGGTGGCTGTGGTGCGCCGCTCCCAGGCAGAGCCGCGTTTTGGGGTATAATGTCCTCACCTGGCGCTGTCTGTGGGGAAGGGCTGTGGCAGGAAGGCTGGGGCAGCAGAGCCCCTGCCTGCAGCATGTACGGCAGCTCCTGTGAGTGAGGAAAAAGCTGCTCCGAGCTGCCGTACATGCAGTGTTAGCCAGGCAAGGAAATACTGCTGCTGTTAAATGCTGTCTGGAAAATGCATTTCACTGATAAATGCAGAGTAGAAACCACAGGTATGGTGTGATTGCAGTTACCAGCTGGGCGTGGCCCTGGGTTCAGGCAGGAGAGGATGGGGATGGGAGAGCCCGTCTCTGCTCCAGCACCCAGGCTCTACCATCACAGGGCTGTTCTCGCCACCTGCTCCCAGGACCAAGCTGTACTTTCCCTGCGGGTTACCTTGTCATTTTATCCATGGGTGTTCTCGGAGCCACCCCAGCGTGCTTTTCCCATAGTGTGCCTGGGGCTGTGCATTGTCCTGCAGCTCCTGCCCTGCCCTCCCACTGCGACGTGTCTGTGTCTTTTCTGTGCTTTGGGGAAGCCTTTGCTTCCTCGGGTCCCCCCACGCGCTGGAAGAGGGACAGGATTTTAAAATAAGATCCTTTTGTTTCCCAGGGCGGAAACAATGGAAAGGTCCCATCAGTCCCACAGTCACCCTGTGTTTGTGATGGAAAATTCCCCGTTGTCGTGGGGCGAGTCGTCCCCGGTGTCCTGCCATTAGATGGCAGCATGGACGGGCTGGTCCCGGCCACCACCACCTGCACGGTGCCACATTTGGACTGCAATGGATGGATGATGCCAAGTTCCCTTGATTTTTGGAGTGCCAGGGGATCCCGTTCCCCACAAGCCGAGGGCAGACCCTCTGCTCTTCTCGCGCTCAGCCTCTCCAGGCAGCCCTCGGGCTGTGCATTTTGTCCAGCATCTCAGCAGTGCGGTGTGATTCATCCCCCCATCACTGTTCGCATCTCACCACCTCGCCGCTCATCTCAGGTGCGTGATGACCCTGGATGCTCACAGTGGTCCCCAGCACAGCTACACTGCCATGGCGGAGAGCTCCACAGCTGCCCCATCTCTGGTCATGGCCCCTGGCACAATCTCAGCTCCCCGTGGCACTGTGCCATGCTGCCCCTCTGTGTGGTCCCCAGCTCTGCCTCATCACCCCGTCATCATGGCAAGTTTTAAAAATCTCCCTCCAGAAAGTTGCAGGGGTTTGAGCATCCACCTGGGATGGAAGGACACCATCACTTTCTGTTCCTTCTGCATCGAGGAAGGACGTGGTCCAAGATGAGTGTGCTGAAGAGCAATGCAGCTGGCATTCTCAGGGTTAAAAACTCACTAATTGGGCCCAGGGGAGTTGAGTAAAATAACTTACATGGCTTTGAGCCCTTCTGCCGGCTCTGAGAGGGGCAGGGTGATTTCTTCCACGGGTTTGGCAATGAGAGCACTTGAGCGCACAAGAAGTTTTCATGTCTTTTCGAAGCCATGAGCACATGGTTTTCATTCAAGCTGGCTCTTCGCTGTCTGCCAGCATGCATAATTAATAAACCCCCGGGGTGCAGTGTGGGGCTGTGTTAATTTATCTGTTCAGCGCTCCTCGGGTGCGCAGGCAGCCGGCCGGGCTGTGCCCACTGAGCCGCCGCTCTCCCAAAGCTCTGCCACCACCTCCATCTGCAGCGTCTTCACAGTGGGTTGGCACCGAGCGGGAGCTGCTGTCGCTGGCGGTGGCAGCGGTGTGGGAGCAGCACCACTGGCATGCGTGGAGCAGCACCGGCACTGTCCTGCTGCCAGCGTCGCGGTCGTGTGCATCAGTTTTGGTGTACACCTGCCAGAGCGGGGGGTGTGCTACGTGTAACGATACTCAGGGGCAATGTGGCAGCTTCACACTGCTGGCAGTGTGCATGGGTGGAGGGCATGAATGGGGGCCCCTAGTGCTACCCCAAATGAGTAGGTGTGCAAGTGTGTGCACGCAGGTTGAGGAAGTGCATGTGCTTCTTTGTGTGCCCGGGGGGTGCAGGAGAAGCGGGGCTGCAGGGAGTGTGTGCAGGACTGTGTGCCTGAGTGTGTGCATACAGGTGTGAGGTATGGGCTGGGGGGGGCATGCAGGCATGAAGGTGCATGTGCAGGCAGATGTGAGATGGGTATGTTCACATGACGTGTGTGCACACCAGTGCGAGAGGGTATTTGTGTGCATTCCTTCTGGTCCCAGAGGTCAGGGTGTGTACGCAGGGCATTTGCACACAGGGGTGATGTGCACGCACACAGATGCAGGTGGGAGGTACAGAACTGCACACAGGCGTGCAGGCTGTGTGCTCACATGAGTATGCACACAGGTGTGAGGGTGCTCCTGTGCACGTGGGGCAGGGATGATGCACACCCATGCACACAGGTGGGGCACACCCCTGCACCCAGCTGCGGGGATGATGCACACCATGCACGCAGGTGTGGGACACCCATGCACACAGGTGCATGGGGATGCAGACACCCACGTAGGTGCGGGGGTGCAGACAGACACCCCACCGGTGCCCGGAGCCGCAGGTGCGCCCCCCCGCCCCGCCCGCCGCCCCGCCCCGGCCCGGCCCGCCCCGCCCCACCGCCCGCCCGGCGCCCCGCGGGTTCGGCGAAGGGCGGCGGGCGGCCCGGGCGGGCGGAGGAAAAGGAAGCGGCCCCGGTGCTCCCCGCCCGCCGCCGCAGCTGGGGCGCGGCGGGAGCAGAGCTCGGGAGCGGGGCGTTCCGCTCCGCATCGCTCCGCGCCGCCCCGCACGGACCTGCCCGCAGCCCCGGAGATGAAGAGAGTTTGCACCCTGTCCCTCTGGCTCTGGCTCGGCTTTGTCTCGGAGGCAGGTGAGCGCTGCGGGCTGACCGCTCTGCCGTCCGCCCCGCACCTGCGGGCGCGCTGGGGATGGGGCTGCTCCGGCGGGACGGACCGGGCGCTGCCGCCCGCATGTTCCCCCGACCCCGCACTGGCCGCCGCGGTGTCCCTCATCCCGGACAGGGACGTGCCGTGCTCCGGCGCTCCCCGCTCCGGGGTCCCCCATCCCCGACGAAGACCAGCGCTCCGCGGCCCGAGGTCCTCAATCCCCGACGGGGACCGACACAGCCCGTCGCGGCGTCTGCCAAGCCCGGCACAGCCCACCCTGGGGTCCTCTATCCCCGACGGGGACACGCCGCGGTGCCCGCCCGGGTGTCCCCGACGGCTGTGACAGTGTCCCTGCAACGAGGGGACAGGACGGGAGGACCCTGCTGCCGTCCCTGCAGGGTCTGGGGTCCTGGGGAGCCCACAGCATGCCCGTGCCACGGGTGTGCTCGCTGCAAGCCGGGAGAAATGGTATTGGGCTCTTGTAGGAGGAATTTCTCTGTGCAGGGAAGTGCCTGCCTGGGAGGGACAGATTGAAGGCTGGTTCGCTGCTCTGTTTATTTATTTTTTCATGCAGACAGTCATTAATTTGTGAGCACTGGGCAGCGCACTGGGGAGGAAGGCGTGAGCAGGCGGTGGTCCCTGCGATGCCGTCCAGCCTGCCTCTCCCAGCCAGTCGCTGGCAGCTCTGGTCTGCCTGGGAAGTCACCCAAGGCAGGTCCTGGTGAAATGGCTTTTCCTCCCCATAGTGTTTCTGGGGCAAAAGGCTGTTGGGCAGTGAGTTGAACCCCTTGGCCATGAGGGGCCATGGCAGAGATGGGGCTGCAATGCACTTCCAGAGAGCAGAGACTGTGGGGCAGAGCAGAGCTGGGTGGGTGCTGCTAGGGCAGTGGGGATGGGGCACCGGCCCCACTTCCCCCAGGGAAGCTCCTGCTTGCACAGGTAAAGCATTTACAGCCCAGGTCAGAGTGAGACTGACAGAAAGTTAGTAATGCTGGAAGCTTGCAACGTGGGGAGATGAATTTTGGGAGCATAAATAGAATTTTCTGTAGCCTCAGCTCAGTGACTCACTGTCATCGGCAGGATTTGCTGCCATCGTTGAAGTGAGCTCACGGGAGGGCTGCAGGTCTGGCCATGGAGGTGCAGTATGGACAGCATCACCAGCAGCAGCACTGTCAATCCGCTCTGCCCAAAGTGCTGCTGATGGGGCTCTGGTGCCATGGGGCTGAAGGACCCACTGAGCTGCCAGAGCTCAGGGGGAGCTCCAGGAGGCAGGGCAGAAAGCAACCTGCTGCTGGTGGCATCGCAGCGGGAGCTACAGCTGTTCGAAGCTCTCTTGTTAGCAATTTGCAAAGCATCATGTAGCTGTTCTCGGGTTCTTTCATCTCCTGGAGGTGCAGGGAGCTGTGCCTGGGAGGCTCTGGCCAGCACGGCTGCGTGATGTGTGGGTCTCGTCAGCGCGGGGATGTGCTGAGCTTTGAAGCTCTCCAGCACTGCCTGATAAGTGCAGCGATGAAGGGCAATGTGGAGCTCATCTGGGGGATCGTACTCTGGCGATTTGCTTCCTCTTCTTCCATTCTACACGAGACCAATTTGTCTGTGTGTAAAGGACCCACAAATTCCTCATTAACTATAATCCCAACTGTGTGTAAATGTTTGCTCCCCTTGGAAGGGGGTGTGAGGTTCTTCAACCTGGGAAGGGTGAAATACTCATCTCAGAATCATGAAAGGTCTGTTCTGGCTCTGTGTCTTGCTTGTTCTGCACGCCGGTACCTGGTTAAATGCCTCAGCACTAAGACGGGATGCCGTGTGTAAGAGTGTGCAGGCTCTCCCTACGTCCCAGCTCCGCAGTGCTCCCAGGATGGAGGTGGAGAGCTGCCCTTTGCAGGCTGTGAAATGAGGGGAGAAGGTGGAGGTTCAGCCCCAGCATCCCAGGGCATCTTGATTTAACCCTTTGTGGGTGGCGACGAGAGCATGCGCTCCCTGAGCCACCACGCTCTGGGTGCAGAGCAGCACTGACCACCTCACAGCCAAATGATCCCCCTGGGGACTCCAGCTTGCTGCTTTCAAGAGCACATGTGCTTTGTGTGAGGGAAGGGTCTGTGCTTGTGTAGGACCTGAGCCGATTACGTTGGCTGCCACTGCCTGCCCTCCTCTAAGATCAGACAGACCTCCCTGGCCGGGTGCTTGAACAGCCCCGCACTGATCATGCCAGCAGCAACATTCGCCTTTGCAGCTGGGGAATTGAAGCAGTTGCTTTATTGCAAGTAATAAATGTGGCCCAATTCAGCAACACCCTTTCATGCAAAAGCCTGCGAGTGCACAACAAACCCCATTCTGGCTTAACCCAGTCACTTGTTAGTGATGAGGTAGAGCCAGGGCCTCCGAGGAGGAGGTGGGCGATGGGAGGGATGCAGCCCATGGTCCCCGGGGGCTGCCAGGGTGGGGGCAGCCCCCCACCTTGTGCCCCACCGTCTGCCTGGGGACAACTTCACATGAATGGGCTGCATCTACCACCCTGGGATTCAGCTTGGGCACACAAGCCCGTGGCTTACTGCCTGCACAAACAGTTTGTTGCTAAGCTCAATTTGACATGTCGTTCGGGGGGACGCTCCCCCGGCAGCACAATGTCCCCAGCCAGCGCAGGCCGGGCGGGAGGGGGTTTCCTCCAGCATGTCCCACCCGACTCCGCTGCCTTTCTCCTGCAGGCTTGCTCTGTGTGGGATCGCTGTCCCCAGGGTGTCCCTTGGCCCCGTGTTGCTGCGGTGTTTTCCAGGGCAGGCGTGGGAAGGGCAGGTGCTCCCAGTCGGGAACCGGCTGTTCCCGGCGTCCCGGGGCAGTTCCTGGAGAGCGAAAGGGAGAGCGGGATCCCACGGGAACGGCGGCAGGAGGGGACCGTGGCCAGGCAGCAGTTTCTCCGATGCTGTACAGGGCATCCGTGGAGCGGAGGAGGTCGCTTTGCAGAGCGGCTGCTGAGGTGAAGTTGGTTCTTGATGGGCCCCTGCCCAGCTCTCAGCAGCTCTGGGGAGCACTGTGGGCCTTGGAGACAGTGCCCATCTCACCCACCTTCTCCTCAACCACTTAAGCAGATGCAGCAGAGGCGTTTTCAAATGATCGTGGCATCTTTGCATTCCGCCTGCTGTACTGCAACAGCCCCAAGCAATGGGGGCAGGCTAGGGGGCTCCCTCAGCCCCGTTTTGGGTAGAGTCTGTGTATTTAAACCCAGTGATGGGGGAAAGCTGCAGTAAGCCCGAGGTGGTGGGGATCCCGAGGGGTCCTGCAGGTGTGGGGGGAAGCAGAAAGCCCTGCGATAGCCGGACGCCGCAGGCTGCGCTGGGATGGGGACCTGCAGCGGAGGAGCAGCGGTTGTGGTGGTTTCCGTGTGAGGAATGACTAAACGTCGCAGGGCTCTTCCGCTGGGGAAGACGGGCTGGGGCATTGTGACCGAGGGCTGCAAAATCACAGCTCGGCTGGAGAAGGCAGTTCCTGGGGGGTTCCCGTGCTGGGAGGATGCAGAGCGTGGCAGGGGGTTGTGGATTGTTGCACGCCACTGTGCAGTGGTGGAGCTCATCACCACGGGGCCTTGTGGGTGTTAGACCTTTGCCTGGGTCCAAAGGCAGTTGTGCACGGGAAGATATGTGGGTTTGCAAGGAAAAAAATCCACAGGTGGTTAGTTAAAGCTGAAGGTCCCCTTTCCTACTGTGGACTGTGAGCCAGAGGTGCTCAGCACCATGTTTCACTGTGACCTGCCCCAGGCAGCTCCTGCAAATCTCCACCCGGGCAAGGGGCAGCGGGGAGCTGGGCATTTGGCCCTGAGAGGGTCCCATGCCAGCTGGGTGCCATGGGGGGGGACAGCAACCTGTCTGGTGTGTGCCAATGTCTGCTGGGGATGCCAGAGCTGAGCCTTGCTCTGGGCTAGAGCTGGAATTATCTTTTGTCCTTCATTAGGAAAAGAAACACTACTGCAGCTGCACTGGCATCTAGTGACTAGTTAAATTAATTCCAGGGTTTTTATTGCCTCTGGCTATCCCAGACCTTTGTTTCTTGTTTCATGTTGTTAAAAGGGAGGGTTAGCCGGGTCCCAGGGGGGCTTTTTCTCTCTGGTCAAAATAGTTGTGATGTTTTCAGCACACAGTATTATTGCCTATCTGTGGTGCCTCATTATTAACGCAAAATAGTGGAAGTGGAGGTGGCCTGTGGTCAACTTGGCAAGGAGGCGTGAGGCCTTGAGCCCAGCGCGACCACTCGTTTTGTTGAGTGGCCATGGGCAAATCGCTCCATCTCTAGGTGCAAGTTGAGCAAAAGGAGGGTGAAAACCTGGCCCCATGGCAGCCAGTGGCGAAACTCCCACTAAGTTTTATACGCTAAGGATATTAAGCGGGGAGTCTCTCCTGGAGTCATTTCCCTGCTGAGGTAGCAGAAACAGGTTTCAGCCAGTGACTTATATTTCACCTTACAACTTCTCCCACGTGTGAACTGTTTTTCTTGCTGCTTTTCTGCCCCCTCCTTCCATGGTGAGGATCTCCAGCGCAGGCTTTGCGGGCCAAACCTGGAGGTGCTGTGGGACAGATGTCATGTGCTAATGAGGGAGGATCGGTTTCGGAGGTCAGGAAAATACTCCAGACTGGGGAAGCAGAGAACGGGGTGGTGGGGAAAGGCAAGAGCTGTGGTCTCCTCTTCTTTGAGCATGTAAGAACCAGGCAGCTGCTCTGCTTCTATGCAGTGAGAGGCAGCGGCGACCCTGGGGCTGTTCCCAGGAAGGACCACGAGAAAGGGCTGAGCAGGTTGCTGACCCTCTTGGTCTTTATCCCCCATTACCAATGGGCAGAGCTCTGGAGCGAGCAGAGAGAAAGAGGAGGAAAGATTTTACCTGTCTGCAGTGGCCAGTCCGCTGTTGGTTACAACTCTCAGCAGAGCCTGGAAAAGCCCAGATCCAGTTGCAGAGCGCTTAGTGAGAGGATAAGCTCAACCCTGCTCCCCAGTCTCAGCGCATGCAGAGTAGGAAGCGCTCAGAGTAGCTCAGTGATGCTTTCGGGGCCCGTTGCTGCCCTGCGAGGTGCAGCCACCCACCGGTGTGTGGGCACAGAGGGGTTAAGCCTTCTCCTGGCTGCAGCTCCACTTGTCTGGGTGAACGCCAGCCAGTGCACTGAGTCCTGCCACCTCGCTCTGCCGTGCTGGTGCCAGTGGCACAGCACCCATGTGCCATCCCACCGCAGTGTCACTGCACGGCATGGCAAAGCCACCCACCTGGGCAGGCTCCGGGGGCCGGGGCAGCCCCCTGGGGAAGGGTTAAGCCAAGACAAGCGGTGCCAATGCCAGGCTGGGTGTCCAGGTTCTCCCTTGGCGAAGGTCAGCGGTGGTTCATGGGAAAGGAAAAATTGGCAGCTGGGCCGGATGTCCCTGCATTTCCCCTCTTCCTGCAGCCGCCTGAACGACGTTCCTTATTTAGCTTTCCTGACGGACAGGAGGAATCTGATGGCGGAAACTGTCACTGCCTGATAACAGCTCAGGGACCCCTTTATGATGGGCGGCATGGCAGGGAACGGGGCAGCGCTCCTCTTTGCCGGGAGGGGATTGCCAGGCAGCTGGGGCTGCCCTTTGCACCGGGTTTTTGGGGGTGGCCGCGGGAAGGGCACTGGCAGCCCTTCCCTTTGTGCTGGTTTGTGTACAAACCCCCTCAGTACTATTTAAAAGACTCTTAAGGCCAAGAAACTATGGCGCATATATATATTACGCTGGCATTTTTTTCTTTCTTCTGGTGAGGCATGTGAGCTGGTGGAAAGGGCTGTGGATGGGGAGTGGGGAGGCATGGAACAAAGCTGCCCCACCAAGGTTTGAGACCAGGCGAGGCTTTCCACTCGCTGGCAGTGAGGATGTGAAGGGCAGCCGGGACTGGGACACATCAGCAGGAGCTGGGAGTGATGACCAGCACACACATCAGTACTGGCACTCACTCCCATACCAGGATGCTCTGACGGAGCAGATAAACACTGCAAAAGGGATGTTACTTCACGGTTTATTGTCCCCAGCTTTCTCTCCATAGAAGATGGCATCTTGCTAGTGTCTGAGCCATTCTCATATATGTGCCTATGGTGACCAGCCCCAAAACCACAAAAGGTCCTGAAATACAGCCTATATTTCAATATATCCATAGATTTTTTTTTTTTTATCTTGCATGTGTGGAGGCCACCAGACTGCTCCCATACCAATAAGAGCATTGTTTCCATGGCAATTAATGTATTTAAAAAGGGCAGAATGTATGGCGAGACTGTATTTTTTAAAGAGCAAGCCCTAAGCAAGGCAGCCCTTACCACTGGACTGTACACTGGACACTCAGTTTTACTCTGTGCAATGCACTATGCTTTATGTTGGGATGCAAAGGCTGTGCTACAGCCTCACAGCCCTGAGATCACCGGTCCTCTGCTGCTCAGGGAATCTTGTGTTCCCTGGGCTGGTTAGAGCTGTGTGCTCCAAGGTGCATGTCCAACCATTTCAGTTTTGTCTGAGCAATATTAAAACTCTCCTTGCAAGACTGAAGACCTCAGCAGGAACTCTCATGGGTTGTTTCTGTGCTCTGAGCAATCTGCTGTACGACCAGGTCACCAACTTAGTATCCGTGAGTTGCAGGATTGGAGTTTAGGTCATCAAGCTATTCTGGTAGCTCAGGACCGAAAGCTTCTCATTTCAGCTACGTTCAAACTCCTTTGTGTTTGCTTTCTGTCATAAAGCAGCAGAGGCAGGGAGACTGGTACAAAGGGAATTGCTGTATTCGTGTTTGTTTACTGCTCTATCAGTGCCACAGGTGCGTGCTGAACTGGTGGACATGGCAAGGAAGCAGGAGTTCCTGCCCCAAACCTCAGTGCACGTTTCAAATGACCATGCTGGGGTTGGGGTACCCACGGGGGATAACAGGGTTTGGTCTCCTCCTGGCTATTCGGAGACAGAAAAAACAGGAAAATTCATATTACAAGTTATTTGTTTAAAATTACGCGTGTTTCTTATGGTGTCACTTCCTAGTGTGACACACAGTCGCCTTTGCAGCGAGGTGAATTAACTTCCTGCTGTACCTTCCTGGGCAGGAGTCATCTCACCCAGTCCCCATCACACAGAACTTTAGTGTGTAGCGTAAGGCACTTGCTCTATGGTCAGCGGGGGGAGAAAGGCTTTTTTGGAGACACTCCATCCCATCCTCAATCTGATGCTGAAGGAGCTGTCTTTGGGGAGGTCCCCAGGTGATGGCAGAGACAGCTCCCAACCCACGCAGTGTCTGCACCTGTGCACGTCCCCAGGACTGGCAATGCCCCTCTGCCAGGTTGCATTTCACCCCCCAATCCATCCTCTTCCTCACTGGCCACCCTGGCTCCTTCCATTGTGGCAGCTGTGCCAGGGGACAGGCACAGTCCGGCAGAGGGTAAAATGAAAGAACAGCATCAACCAAAACAACTGATGGCCCCAGTCTCGGGAGACGTGGCCAGGAGGAGGCTGGGAGGCAGTGGGATCATGTGGAATGAGCAGCAGACAAAGGAAGGAAGTTTTTATTACTGGGCCAAATCCTGAAGTCCTTCAGTTGTATTTAGGCAAATGTCTCAATGACTTCAGTGGAGACTGGTCTGAGCAAAGAGAGAAAAAAGGGCTTCAGGATCTGGCCCCTGGGTAATTGTGTCACATGAGCAGCTTATAAAGAATTTCCAAGCTCATGATGGCTTTCCTGAGCAGTCAGCACTGGCCACCGAGCAGCACGCATGGCAGCCAGGCCTCCTGCCTGGGTCACCGTCCCCTTCCTTTCAGGGGATGCAAGCACCCGTCCCACCAGTGGGTGTACCGTTCCGGCTGCTGGCACAGCTTTGTGCAGCTTGGCAGACCCCGCAGTGCCAGCCAGGTGCACCAAGTTGGGTAGTGGTTCCACAAGTTTGTGAAGTTCTGTCTGCAAGTTCATGAGACCCAGGAGACCCACAGAGGGTTTTGGGGTCCTCTGTCAGCTGTCTGAGTTACAGAGGCACATGGACCCTTCATGCAGCAAAGAAGTCTATAAAATATTTGCTGGTTTCATGTATTCCTCCCAAAAATCTACAAAAAGCACAGGGCTGCGTTGCAGAGCCTGGAAAACCCTCCATCATTTTCCCTGTGTGTGAAAGGTCCCCTGTTGGCTGGGGGATGTGTGTACATGTCTGCACGGACACATGTGTGTGCTGCCAGGCTCAGCTCTGGGCTTGGCCCTCTATCTGTGACTGTTGTTCCCCCATTTCTGAATTACTGGCGTGTGCTGAGATTAATGTTAAATATAGTGACCTAAAAAAATAAATACTGACAAAAGTAAGGGTCAAGTCAATAGTTTCCATGGACAACAGTAAATCTTGATATTTGCTAAGGCAAGAAGGTTGGGCACGAATTGTGGTTTATACTCAGATTTGGAAACTGCCAGCTCAGAGTGGTGGCAGAAGCAAAATTGCATCCAGCGGAGGTGACGGCATCCAGTGCCCACAGAAATCCATCACTTGCGCGTTGGGTTGTCCCAGCCTGAGCAGAGTCCCCAGTGAGGTGTAATCCGGTCTAAGTGGCCATCATCCCTTCATCACACTGCAGTGCCTGGCCCCTGGGAAGCAAAGGGCAGAAGTTTAACGGCGTGTCCCAAAAGCGTGGTGGCCAGCTGTGGTGCAGGATGCTCCCGTGGGATGTGTGTGCATTCACAACAAGCAAATCCCTGCGCCACTGCGTGGGCAGTGTGTGGTCCTTGTGCTGGAATGAGACATGGGAGAAGCAACCACCTTGCCTGCAAACAGAATTACCCACCGATGCCTTTGTAAAGCAATTTAGCTAATGTAGCTTACGTCTGGGCCTGATGACTCCTCATTTAGTTTCTTAGTTGTTGCATAGTTGTTGCCAAGCTATCAGGCTCAGGAGGCCCTGGGCTCCTCTAAGTGCTAGCTCTGATGGTACTGCTGGTGCTGGGATGGGAGCAGGGCTTACCCTGGCCTTCATCTCCAATCTGTGCTGTGATGTCCCCGTGCACAAGTGAAGGGGAACCACAGCGTACCCCATACTGCCCTGTTCTGGGCAAACAGGCTCAGACCCCAGTATGTGTCCCCTTGAGTGACAGTGTTGTGGTGGCATTTTGCTATTTGGTCCAGTAGATCTACCACATTTGCTTGCTCGTGTGCTACAAGGACTAATGGAGGCAACCAGAAGGCATGGATGGTAGCTTAATATCCCCAGTTTGAACACGTAAGCATGGGTTTTGATGTCCCCAAACCTCCTGTGTTGTAGGGTCAGGAAACTTTCCAATGACACTGGTCACACCAGAATTGTGCTCATCCCAAGACATGATGCCCACCACTGGGGTGCCTACATTGCATAATTTCGCCCTTCCACAACACTCAGCATTTCACAATACCGGGTGTTTCAAAAAGACGGACTTCATTTCAAAGCAAAATGATTTCAAATGGGGTCCATCTTTTTGAAACACCCTGTATTTATGGCCTCTCCTCACCCTTGGCTGCTTAGACAAATAAAGCTTAATGCATCCTGAGGCAGTTAATCCCTGGCTCTCCAGCCTCCCAGCAATACCAAGGCCTGGGTGGCATTTCAAAGAATGCACTGGGGGAGAGGGGAAGTGCTGGGGTCTCTCTTTTATATGGTGGTGGAAATACAAGCCTGCCCTCATTGAAGATAAGTGGTGTCGGCCCTGCTAAGCTCCTGCTCAGAGGTTGTAGCAGTGATGGAAGGCAGGAGACTCTGCTCAGCGTTGGCCCTGCAGTAACCTTTGCCAAAAGAAAAACACTTCTTAGCACAATAGTAGATTTAAAAAAACCAAACCAAAACAAAACAGGGCCCCATGTGAACTTAGGAAACCTGTGGGGGCATGAAGAGAGATGCGTACAGTGAAATGGCCTGAAGAGCACCTGGGAGGGTTCTGGTCCCCGACCCACGTTACTGGGAATGGCCCAATGTCTGCCTTTGGCCTAGCGTGGTGCCGAAACAGCCCCACTGCCAAGAGGCTTCTCCTGCCTTTGCGGTCCGAGCCAACACCTCTTCCCTTGGTTCATGCCTTGGCTTTCCCATGGGGCTGGGAAGGGTGTCCCCAGCTTCACCCACGGCTCTGAGCACCGAGTACCTTGCAGTGACCGAACAGGGACAGCCAAGGAAGCGGTGTGTTGTCTCTTTAGCACTATTTCCCTTTTAGTACTTGTGCTCCTTCAGTGGAAGTCATTAGCATGTGTAAACGCTTCCTTCCCATTGCGTCCGCTTGCGTGCTCTCCCCGCTGAGCTGCATGGCAAGGGAAGCACCTTTAAACAGGAAAACAACAGTCAGCCTCTGAGTGTTAACAAGAGTATCTGGGTGTTTATGAAACTTGGTAACCCTCTTGTAAGCTCTTTTTAAAAAGCAGTATAAGGTGTTTTAACCTACTGGCCTTCAAATAGCACCAGAGTCCGATACTGCCATTTAGGCTGGGTGTTTCATTGTAGGAATTGTGCTATAATATACAAAGTGTGATATTTCCAACTCAGACTTTCTTGGAAGGGAATTAAATGAGTTTCATAGCTGTGTGAGGGGTGTTATGTGGAGGTGGAGGGAGAAATCTGTGCAGATGTTAAACAGCCAGCTAATCTCAAGTGACGTGAATGCCCTGATACACTTTGGCTCTCACAGATGATGATTATCATCTCCTGCTGCAGCGGGTCCTGGCTTGCAGTCACAGCTCTGCGCCAAGAGAAACTGAGAGTGTGTGCGTTTGTAATTTGCCATCGATGCCCTGGGCAGCCCCATGGGGCCAGCTTTCCTCCCAGTGCCCTGAGTCTCTCCATCTTCAAGTCTCTTTGCCCAGCAGGGAGCAGATGGGATCCCTGACCCAGGAGTGAGAAGCAACCCAGCAAAGTCCTATGTGGGGGGAGAGCTTTCTGTGTGCTCTAGAGCCTGTCCCTCTTGGGGATCCTGCAGAGAGCAGAGTGAGATTTTTTTATTAACCGTGTCAGGGAAGAGTCTGAGTTTGGCCAGCTCTGGCTGCTTTCAAGGATGGCAGAAAGCCGAGCTGTGCAGTGTTTTCCAGGAGGGCTGAAATTTCTTGTCTCCTACATTGCTGTAAATGTGTTTACCCCAGGGAACCGCACCTCCTCTCCTGCTCGTGCGGATGCCAGGAGAGCTCTTAGATCTGCGGCGAGCGCTCAGAGCTCTTCCAGCAGCCCGCTCTGCTTGCGCACATCTGACCTCGTACCTGAGGTTTCCTTCCTCTGCCACTACCTCTGATGACTAATTCTCCTTTGAAGAGCGTGTGCCTGTGATCTTCCTGCCTCCCCTTGTGCCCACCCTGTCGGAGGCAGCAGAAGGGGTCGTGCAGATGCATGTGTGCACGTGCGGGTGTGCATGTGAGACGCTGCGCCGTGGAGGAGCGTCCATGCTCTCCTGCTCCCCAGGCAGCAGCTCTCTCTCATGCCCATGATCACTCTTCCCTTTGCTTTTTTTTGTTGTTATTATTATTAGGTTATACTTGGTGCTTGAAAACCCTGCAGTGACGATCAGGAAGTTTAAATTCCTTCTGCACTGTGCTCGTGCTTTCTACTTTCTGGACCCATCCTCATTTAATGTAGCTTTTTCATGTCGCCTTAGTTCTGAGACAAATCCATTTTCTTTGTTCCTTGTTATCTTTCATTAGAAGGAATAGGGATTCCTCCTTTCTTGCTAGAGTATTTTTTATTCCAAGCTAAAGCAGCCCCGTTCCTGCTGCCCTACCCTCTGTGGCTCAGGCAGGGATGGAAATACAAAGAGGCTGCATGATGGGCTCACAGGGAGCCTGGAGCAGATGGGGAATTGAATCCAGGTTTTCCAAGGCCAAGATAATCATCTAATTGCAAAACTCTTTTTCCCCACTTACCCTGTTCATCAGCTTCTTTCTCACTCAGCAGCTGCAGAGCAACTTGAGGATGCGTTGTGCTGTGGGGAACAGGCACTGCCAGCCCTAGGGCAGCTGTTTGGTTTGAGGGCTCTGAGTTGATTACAATTCACAGCTAAGTAGCAAATATCTGGATGCAAACTCCAGGGGCACGAGGACGGAGGAGCAGGTCTTTTCTGCTTGGCACAGTACTCCCCAGTCCAGCTGCATGGCTCACAGACCCCTGAAAAAGCCTGGCATGGTCAGCTTGGCTGCAGCAGCCTGGGCGGGAGGCAGGCAGGGTCCCAGGGTTTGCTCACATGGGGGAAACCTGCCCTGAATGGGGCATGGGGATTTCTTCAGTCTCCTGCTCAGCCTGTCCATAAGCCAGCGGTCTTGGGAAGAGCTAAACTTCAAAGGCCGGCAATTAAGCCCACACACATCAAGTAAAAAAACAAACCTGTGACTTGCTGTTTGCTTTCCAAATGCTGCTGCCCTTTTCTCTCCGTGCTCAGTGCCGACCCTCGGGCTCTGTCTGACTTCCCAGTCAGCTGCCTCTGCCTCCCCATCTCCCAGCGAGAGTTGGATGCCGAGGCCTCACTTAGCTTGAGCTCCATCTTCCCCAACAGCACATCTGTGGCTTGCTTTGACAGGAGCTTCACCTGAGCACAGCCTCTGGGAACAGCTCATGGTGGAGACGTAGTTAATGATGTCCAAACTGAGAGTGTGCAAAGACACTGGTTTCTTCTCCACAGCTTCTTGGGCTTTTTCCTTCCTCTGTCTCCATGCAGCAAAGCCCTGGTGCTGTGGATGGAAGCTGCTGCTCAGGTGCTGGGGCTGGTCCCGGCTCTGCCCAGGCTGTCACTGGCCTTGGCGTGGGCAGCTTGAATTCTGGAAAAGGGGATGATGCCCTGGTGTGGGCAGGGGGCTCCTGGCCTGATGCACGCGCTCTGTTTTGGCAATTAGAAGTGTAGGGACTCCTAGACCTGAATGTCTCACCTGGATCACTGTAAGAGCTGGTGGTGACTTGTGCTCTGGGTGCTTGTCCCTCTCTTTGGGAATCTCTCTGTGGTTATCCCGCAGTGGCAAAGCCCACAGTTTAGCTGAGTTGCGTGTAAAGGTACTTTGTCATCTGCCTCGACCTTGTCAGGTACAGTGTGAGAAACAATGGATAATAATTTCCTTTAGTGGTTTACCTTGTGTCATTTTGTAGGCTCTCACTTCTTCTCAGTGGCCAAAGGTGTCTCTTCAGTGTCTCGTGGGTTTGTACCCTCTGCTGCCAGAGGAACTTCAGCACACTAAAGCCCCTGGGGATTACACCTGGATAGACACGGGCTAGAATTATACTCTGAATCCTGCAATGGTCAGGCAACTCCTGAGCAGTTCCAGATAGGTTAACTGGAGGTAGCAGCAGTACAAGCTTTTCCCAAGCCACCTTCCGAGAGATCCCAGACCCCCAGGTGGTCCCGTTTGAGGGATCTCCCCAGCCCATCCTGGCCATCCCTTTGTGATGGCAATGCCTGTTTGCCAGCTACCAGACTTGGACCAACACTCATTTCACACAAGCTGTGGACCATCCATTGCATCCCTTCAGGTTAGAGACGTGATGAACGGTGCTAATTTCTGTTACCGGTCCCCTAAAGCCATCCAATCCCTCTGCTCTTTCTACGCCATGTTAATCACATCCTGTGGGGGCAGAGAATGTGAGCAGGGCAAGATTTTGAAAGAAGTAAATTAAAACAGGAAGAGAAGCAACCTGACAGTCCTTAAGATGTGGGAGGATAATTTTAATTGAGTTTTGCAAGGCTTTAGCCATGGAGTTAATAGGGGACACTGAAAGAGGGGTGGCTGTGTATGCTAAGCAGGGCAGCTCACCCCGGGCTCCTGCAGAGCCACGGCGGTGGCGGAGCAGGAGCTGCCACAGTCATTTTGGCAGGTCTGAGGATTTCTGTCCCTTGGGGAGTGCATCTTGTGGACAGAATAGGTCCTGTTCCTGTCCGAAGGTGCTAGGCTCCCCCCTCCCTGTGCATCCCACTGAGCCGGAGCTGCCCTCCAAAATGTCAGGGAGAGGAAGCAATCCTTGGCTTGTTAGTTTCTACAAGGAAATAAAACGCACAGATGGCTCGAGCATCCTCTATCTCAAAGGCAGGAAAAGGATTCTCCGGGCAGGAGCAGGCAGCCAACAAACCTGGAGTGATTCAGGCAATGGGGGACCAAACAAAGCAGTGTCTGGCCAGCCCCTGGCCAACAGCAGAAGGTCTGGGAGAGTGTCCCAAAGAGGGGAAATGAGCTCTCTGATGTGTGGGAGCATCCCTCACCCCAGCGAGAGCAGCAAACAGCCGACTCCCCGGGGCCCAGGGAGGCTGCTGACAGCAGAGATCCTGGAGGAGGTCTGCAGGGTGGCCCCGGCTGACCCGCTGCCCCGGGCCGGACATGTGGCTACCTGACAGAGGCTAACTTTGGCTCAGGACGGAGCCGCTCGGGGAGGATGGAGTAGGGAGTGAGCACGGGGGGGTGCAGGGAGAGGAAAGACGGCAGGAGACAGAAATGCAAACATGGCCTGACAGCCATGGGGCAGGGGGAGGGGAGGAGGAAAAAGCAGGGTAAACCTGGCAGGATGGAGCAGGAAACTGGGCTGGAGCGAGGCAGGGCGATGGTGAGATAGTGCTTCCTGTGCAGGGAGAAAGGCAGACAGATAAACACTCCCAGACAGGCGCTCGTTGACCCCTCTTTGGGATGCTTTGTGATGACGTGGTGGCAGGTCCCAAGGACACGGGTTGTCTGTACCCGATGCAGACCAGAGTCCCAAAAGCAGGTGGCAGCACGGTGGGGCATTGGGTGTAGCTGTGCTCTGCTGCTTCAGGGCAGCTGGCTTGTGAAATACCTTGATTTAAATCCCTGTCTGGAGGCACCAAGGGACTGGGACTGAAGGACACGAGGATCGCTTTGTTCCTTGGGACAGCCCAGCTCTCTTAAAAGTGGCTCCAGCTTTCACATTCCTCTGTGTCCCCTGATAAGGCTGCTGGCTTGAAATCCAAAAGCTGAAGTAGCCCAAAGAGCTCATGACTTTCTTTGCCTCGTTCCCCATCAGTGCAGGTGGTTATGAGATTTTTGTGCCTTGTCAGAAAAGAACCAGTTAATTAAAGTTTATGAGCACTGGGAGGCTAAATGGACCTGTTGGTGTGCATGCATTTTGGTTCGAGAAGCCTTTTGGACTGAGTCCGTGGGGGTGTTTGGCCAGACCCACGGACGCTGGATGCATGGACATGGTGCCACGGAGTGCCCGGGGCTGGGAGAGAGGAGCAGCTTGCCTGTCCTCATGGTGCTGCCACTCTGGCTGTGGCTGCTTCTGCTTGTATCGGGACCATGCTGCTGTTGCAGGATTCGCTGCTCATGCTTCTGCCCACCCCATCCCACTCCCCACTTGGCTGGCAGGTGGGGGATGCTTTGGCTGGGGTCTTCCTTGGCCACAGGTGCTGAGCAGAAGGAGACCCCTGATTTTTTTGCATCCTTCAAATGCCCTGTCCCTTCGGACACACGTCCTTCCCCCCTACCTGGCATTGCTGCAGACCCATGGTGTTTGGGGTGTCTCTGAGGCAGGTGCCAAGAAAACAGCATTTCTACCAGCTCTGGTAGCCCCTTCCTCAGCCCTCAGTTTGGTCCCTGCCCAGGGGTCTCCTGCTTCTAGACACCGACATACCCACAGGTGCCTTGGGGCATAGTTAATGTCTCATTAGGCTTTTGCTGTTGGGCAGCAGGGATCAAACACCCAATAACGATGGTCACCTCTGTGTTCGTCAGTATTGACTGAGTTCCTATAATTATTATTCCCTTGCATTACCTGAAGGAGGACAGCTGGCTAGAGGAGCATCTGATGCTTTGGAAATATCCTTAGAAAATGGTGAAGGCACACTTTGATTTGATGACATTTCAGGGCTTTGAGGTCCATGGATGAAAATCTCTAGACCAGGGGAGTGTTGTCTCACCATCAGCACTGCCTGTTGTGAGAGAGGAAAGGTGCTGCCCTGGGCCTGAGTGAGCTGCTGGTGCGTGGGGCTCTGTTGTGTGGCTGGGACAGCGATGCTGCCATAGTGCGAGGCAGAGCGCAGAGGAGCCGATCCTGCACAGAGGAGCACAGCCTCCGTGTTCAACCTCTTCTGGGTCAGGTTTGAAGCGATGGGCAACCCTGAGTTGAAGAAAAAGGAATATCTTTCATGAACCACATAAAAGAAGGGACCCGTTTCTTTTGCCCTTGTGCAAATGCATAGTTTGTTCGGGGATTTCCAGCTTTCCATCATTATAAGTTTTAATTTATTCATTGCTTGCACCTCAGCCTGTTTCCATCTTGGCCACAGAGCCCTTTAGCATGCCACCTCTCTGTTTTTCCCCCAGCCCCAGGGTGAGCATGGCCGGCTGTCACCCTGCCCTCGCAGCCCTCATCCCATGCAGAACCTGCTCCATTTTGGTGTGAATTCCCTGCGTGGTTTGGGGCTCACCCTGCCCGCTGTCAGGCTGGAGAGAAAACATCTGGTGTTTCATCCCCACCATGGCCAGAGCCTGCCATTCATTTCTCAGCCTCGTGCGATATCTCACCTCTCTACGAAACAAGCCTTTTTCTGTGCTGGCGAGCACCAGGAGGAGGAAGAGGAGGAGCTGACAGCCCTGCGTTCAAATTCCCCCTGCTGCTCTGCCAGCTGCCTGCTCCTTGCATGACGTGACACTCGTGGCACTCACACTTTGTCACTCCAGCCCACAGCTGGATGCTTGCCCCATGTGTGAGGATGAGTCGCTCCGCGGGGGAACTTCAGCCCCGTAGGTGGGAAGCTGGCCCAGCTCTGCCTCTGGCACATGGACCCCCCGTGTGTCTGCGGGCAACTGGGGGTCCCGCAGCACCTGGCACCAGGGCAGGTGGGGAAGAGGTGACTGCAGCAGAGGAGGAAGATGTCACCTGCAGTGCCAGGATTAGTTCCTGCAGAGCAAGGGGTAATGGTGCACATGCAGTTTCACCAACAAATGCTGCTAATTCAGACAGACCCAACCTGGAAAGCAGGAGGGGAGGTCTGCAGAAAGGGTAGAGGAATGTTTGTCATCCCTCTCCCCGCACTGCCAGCTATTGCTGCTTTTTTGCTTCAAAAGGGGTCATTCAGTCCCTGTTTCCCCAATAGTGAGGTACCGGAATTTTATTGTTGGCTGTCCAAGGGCAGGTTTTTCTCAAACAGTAACTGTGGTGCGTGACTGCATGTCTAAGTGCATGCCTTGCCCCACTTGCAATGGAAGGGCCCCCTTCTGGCTTTCCAGCCTGCTGGGGCACCTCGGGGCAGCCAAGGCTTTGGTCTGGGGGTAAAACCCAAAGGAAATGGGAGATGCTTTGCAAGATGAGCCACATCGGGCTATGTGGTAGCACTGGTTGCTGAGCAATCCCAGGGCATTCAGAGTTGTGTCAAGCTCTGGCCAGGGACAGGCTCATCTGAGGTGCTTTGTGTTGCAGCCTCAGGATGTGGGTAAATTCAGGTGTTCCATCCTGGAGCCTTAGTCTGGGAATTCGGTTATGTGGTAGAAATCTGCTAGAGATCACTTTGTAGAAAATGTTCTCGAGTTCCTGCCTTGCTTTGTCAGGATGCTCACTGACTGGGAATTTTTACCTGAACATGGCAAAGTAGAGATGGGGAGGTTTCGGGGTCAGAGTAGCTTTGCTGGGGGAAAGGACACTTTTTTTTCCCTTCCAGCCTGTCTTTTGCCCCAGTATAGCACTGGGGCGAGCGGGCTGGACTGGGCTGGGTATGCAAGGTGCAGGGAGGCAAGCAGGAGTGTGCAGACTCATCTGGACCAGCTTTGCTCTGTGCATGTTATTTTGCAGCTCTGGCCACAAAACCCCAAAGCAGTAAGTTTGGTGGCAGGAGCCTGAGCTGTGCCGGTTAGCTGGGGACACACGGTGGCTGCGGCCAGAGCAGTCCAGTCCAGTGCCAGGGAAGGAAGTCAGCGAGAAGGACAGAGTGTGAACAAAATCCCTCTCCGGAAAGGTGCCCCGTTAATCAGTCAGCAGGGCCAGCTCAGCAGAGAAGGAGGGAAGGGGAAGCAGAGAGGGGCTGAGGTGGTGCGTGGGGGCTCGGAGGGAGGATCCGGTGCAGGCCTTCCTGCGAGTGGAAGCAGACAGAAAGCGGGAGCCGTGCCATGCCATGCCATGCCTGCACCTCCACCCACACACAGCCTTTGCACGGGTTTTCAAAGCCATTGCTCGCTGCGGCGGTGCTGGCTCTGGCACAGGTGTTGCTCTGCAGTGATTTAGCCGTCTGCAGCCATCACAAGGGAAAACCAGGTCCATGGTGAGGCTTTCCCACAGCGTGCTCAAGGTCAGGCACAAGGCTGGAGCCTGCAGGCTGCTCGGTGTCTGTGAGACACCCTGGGGTGGGTGAGTATGGCTTCCCCACCCGGCAGGGAGAGCCGTGGGATGTAGAACCCCAGCAGGCAGCCCTGCCGTGCTGAGAGCAGCAGTGATTTCAGGGTGCAGAAAGAGGTGGAGGGGGCTGGAGAAAATGAAGGAGCTGCCAGTGATAAGGCCCTCGGTGCAGCCTGTCCGCTTTCAGAGCCATGTGTTGAGAGATCAAGGCTAGGAAAACTGCTGGGAAGTGCACTTCTCTGAAAATGGACAAGGTGTGAGTGGCTGTGGGATCCTGCTTCCTCTCCCCGCATCCCATCAGTCCCCCTCTGTTTATTTTAATATCCTGCTGCCAACTTGCTTGGAAACCATCTTGAAAAAACAAAGCTTGCCGGGGCTGCCGCATGCCTTTTTAATTACATTAGTGCTCTCCCCTCGCAAGGGCACGGTGTGGTGTGCACAAGAGGGTGAGGTCTGCTTGGAGGGCTGAGGAGATAAAGCATCCGTGGGGTTGGAGGTGGGGAAGGAGGGACTCAGAAGAGAGGAGACGCTCTGTGCTCTGGAGACATCTCCCTCGCACCCTGGGATTTGCCAGAGACACAAACCATCTGTATGTTGGTTAGCAGAGATTTAATGGCCAAACCCAGCACCAAGTTCAGTGTTGAGGAGAGTAAGACACAGGAAAGAAACATAGAAAGGCACGTGCTGCCTCAGGGAGCGAAAAGGTAGGGGCAGCAATGGGGTGGGTCTGGCTGGCAGGCACAGAGAGGGACAGAGAATATTTTGGGGAAAAGCTGATGGCCTTGAAGATGCTTTCGCAGGCCGGGAGTATCGCTGTGCATCCCTCTGCTTGTCCTGAGTGCCACGGCTGGCTGTGAGCACCAGCACCCCAAAGCGCCAGCCCTGAAATGGGGTGTCAGGGTGAGCAGTGGGTCCCCAGCATGAGCTGGCGCCTGACGCAGGGAGTCCCCGAAGTGCTGGCAAGGAGGCTGGACGTCCGTGAGGGCTGGCCCTGTGCTGGCTGCCGGCAGCAGGAGCATCCCCAGCCCCGTGCCGCAGCGCTTTCGGAGGCAGCAGTGGTTCCTTTTCCTGTTGTACTCGCGGCGGGCCATGGACAGGATGCATCTGCAGGAATCCCACAGCCTCAACCTGCACAGATCGTACTTTTTCTTTCTTCCCCTCCACCCCCCTGGCGTTGTTTGCTCACAGGTCACCAAGCGGCACGTGAAGGGAGGCAGGGGATTATTTCTGTGGCCATCCTGCTCCCCCCCAGACCCAGCAGTGGGGCAAATGTGGTACACAGCAATGGCTGAGAGGCTCCCGCCAGCCCGGACCACTTTTTTTTAATGGTTCGAGCGAAAGGGACAGTTCTGGTTTGAGACCCACTCGGGTGCCCTGGGGATTGCTGTGCCAGGGTTTTGGGGATTAGCGTTCTGCTCGCTGCCCAGGGCACGATGAGAGCGTCTGCTGGCCCCTGCCAGCCCTGTGGCGAGCTGTATCTTTCACATTTGGGGCTGAGCTCTGTGGGGGTGGCGGGCGCCCCCGGCCACTTGCCAGGGCGATGTACCATTGGTCTGTGGCCATCTGGAGAGCAGTGTTTGCACTGGGATAAGTGTGTCCGGCATTAATAGGAAATACAGCTTAGCGGTCAGATTCCTTCTCCCTCCGCCTTTTTTTTTAATAAACCTCGTTACATTTTGAAGGGATTTTACCAAAAATGTGCTCATTTATTTTCACAGCCCAGGGGCACGTTTTTGTATGTGACATCTGACGTCCCCTTGCTCGGGGAAGGGGAGGTTGGAGGCACAAGGCAGGGTGTCCTCCGTGGGGGCCAAACGCCGCTTGGTCCCAGGTGCCGCGGTGCCGCTGACCCAACCGGCGTGTTGGATGATGAAGAACGGCTGCTGTTGCCATTGTCATTGAGAGAGGGGAGTCTGTGGGACAGGCCACGGGGAGCGGGACCCCCGCGCAGGTGGAGGTGGGCCGGGACAGCCCCTGGTCTGACACCACCTCACGCGTGAGGGAAGAGGAGGCGGGAGATGGCGGGAGGAGGTGGCCGGCGCCCCGCCGTTGCCATGGGGGCAGCCGCGGGGACAGCCACCTCGGAGCCACGCGCAGGCGGGAAGGAAGTGGAGAACAATCGGGGAGAACAAGGCCGGCAGCCCTGGCCTGGCTGTGCTGGCGGTGCTGCTCGGCACGTCCCTCCGCTGCCGTATCCCCCTCGGCAGCCTCTGCTGGTGGCGGTGGACCCCGGGCACTGCATCTTACCCACAGGCCTGACTCCCCATGCCACCGCCCAGAGGCTTCGCTTCAGAGGGGCTCGCGGCCATTTGGCAACTCCTGAATCAGGTTTCCCCATAGAGAAACATTCATCACTTGGCTCTACCATGGGGCTTCCAAGGCCCGAGTCCTCAGGACACAGTTTTGGGGGAGAGGCAGCACATGGCATTCCTGCTGCTTGTGAAACCTATGGAAACACCATGTCCTCGAGACCTCTCCCTCACTGCCAGATCTCTCTGATAAATGGGTTTGAATGCTGCAAGGGAACGAGACAGACATACTTAGAACGCAGTTGCAAAAATCTTATGTTTCTGTAGAAAATCGAGCTAGCAATGTATTTTTGCATTCTTTTCTTCCTTAGCATTTAGCATCTACCTGAGTCACAGCTTCACATTTTGCAACTTTTTTTTTTCTATTTTGGTTAGTTTGCTTGCTCGCTTTTGCAGTGACTGAGACTTTTCTTTTGAATTATCTCATGTCTCCAGAAGCTGGAGTTTTAAGATAAAGATCATGAAGTAATGACAGAAACACCGTGCTAATGAAAAACAACAGCTACCTCTCTGAGGGTAACCGGTACTTCGAGATGTTTTGTCCACGAGGAACTCGCTTAGGGTGCGTGTCTGGCATGCCAGAGATGCAAGCACACGTGGGACTCTCCCAGAAAAAAGCTGGGAGAAGTGTGCGATAATGTGTTTACCTGCCCATCCTTGAGCCTGGATAATTTCACTCCCGGAATGCCTGCCCCGCTGTGGTGCAGGGGAGGGAGCTGCTGTAATCCCCAAAGGTTTGGTCGTGTTTGGGTACCCGAGAGTACCTGGCAGGAGAAGGGCACTCAGTGAATGCCTGCCGGCTCCTGGAGCCACCTCTGTACCACTGCAAGAGTTTTGCATTCGTGGTATCTGGGCACCTCTGATTTGTCCCCTTGATTACAGAAAACTACATGTATATAGAAAAATCTCCAACCAGACTCTCTCCTCTCATCAGATAACATCATTTCAGAGCAGTAGTCTAAGTGAGCTCAATCTCAGTCGCCTGGTGAGGAACGGCCACACCTGGATTCCCTGATTTCTGGTCTTCCACTTTTTTTCTGGCCCTTCTCTGTGCTAGTCTGTCTGTCTGAGCCCAGGAGCACTCTGGCCCCAGCCTTAGAGCTGTTGCTGAAGAGCAGACTCCTGCAAGATGTTTCCTTCAAGAGTCTTTGCCCCTTGCCGGGCTCATGATGCCAAGCTAGCTGCTGCCCACGGTGGTGGGTCCAGACTAGCAGATGTCTGCATCACCCCCTCTCTCCTTTCTCTCCACAGATCTGGTGAGCGGCTATTCTATGACCCCCCCTACTCTCAGCATCACCGAGGAGGAACACGTCATCAACGCCAAGGACACGCTGACCATCACCTGCAGGTAAGGCGCATGGCTCTGCCTAGACTGCTCTTACCTGGTAGGTGTTGGAGGACCAGGCAGGGAGAGCCCACTGGGGACATCTCGGCTGTGGTACACCTGCAAATTAGCATGGCCAACTAGAAATCTGCCGCATTCACCAAGTGTGAATTCATCTAATTAATTAATTAATTGAAAAAGAAGCTGAAGATGTCTCAGAGGAGATGGTGATAACCTCTGCTGTAGTCTTGCAGGCAGAAGGAAGATAGCGAAGCATTTGCATGATCTGATAGCTTCCACATAAGCTCTTCAGGGAAACTGCTTTCCTGACTCTCATGTCTCTCTCTGATGTTACTTATTCTCACCTCATCAGGGGCTGCTAGGGTTGTAGTTCTCGTTTCTAAATCTGGCAGGTCATTTTGGGGGACGGTGAGAAATATCCATGGCAGAAGGCAAGGCTGCACTTAGTGGTAGCTGTGAGAGGCTTCCAGCTGGGATTTAATGCTCTTCCTTGGACACATGGAGGTGAAGAGAAACCCCAGCCAGGCCAGGTTAATAACTCTGTGAGAGGAGCTCGAGAATCCCTGGTCATTTTGGAGACTGTGGCTCTGAGAAGGTGATATGCCTGAACTGATTTATCCCATGCTGGGACACTCAGCTGTACATGTTCTCAGCACTACCCCTATCTTGGAAAGGAAAAAAAAAAAAAAAAACCACCACAGAAGTGGGAGAACTGACCAAGGTCAATTTTCCTTACGAAGCTGGAGTTTCCCTTCAGCAGCTGAAAGCAGATCCATGCTCAGGATCTGAGTGCTAGGGCGCAATGGGAGTATAAATTCAGCGTGGGCCTCAAATGGGTATTTCTCAGCGTTATATATAACCACGGAGCAATTACTGCAAACGCTTGGCTGGCATTGTGTTCATGTCTTGTCATAAACATATTTAACTTTTCCTGGAACAGATGGCATTGCTTTTACTTTGTGAATCGGTTCATAGCCAGGGAACAGGAACAAAGAAGAGGTGGTTGAAGGTTGTACTGAACTGATTTCACTTGGTCTGGGAAGCTAAGTGGTTGTGAGCTTGTTCATAAGGTGACCTGAGGAGTTGTGGTGTGTGCTGGGTTGTAGGAAATGTGTGAGGTGGAGGACTGTGATCAACCATATAGCTGCTGTGGTGGCAGAGAGGAAGAGGAGGGAGTCTGGGGACTCCAGGGCTCTGCAATGGCAGTTCCCTCCACAGAGGGATGCGGCAGCAGACACTCCGTTAAAACCTTGGAAGAGGGGAGATTCAGTGAGGTTATTCCAAATGAGCTTATAATCAGGCTGGACTCTTTCTCGGCGGTGGCCTGGGGAGGGACATAGAAAGTGGCTTCAAGACTGTGTTGCTTGCAGATTAAGCCAAGACTAAAGCACATACTGAAGGTAGAGGAGTGGTTAAAGAAAGTGTCTTCTGCAGTCAAGCATGAACATACCTGCTTAGAGCCATGAAGTGGAAAGCCTTTGTTTTCAGGTAACCCTTCTGGACTGGGAACGACAAGATTGCCCTTTCCGTGTGCATTTGTTGTGTATTGATTAATATGAAGGAAACTCACATTAAGTGGAAAAAAAATAATCTTATTTCCAGTGCAGACTCGGCAGGGCCTGCCCTTGCAGGGGGTGTTGTACAAGCTAGAGAGTCACTCCAAGTGTCAGCAAGCTCCCTCTTTACTGCTGCAGTGCCGAGGCTTGTCTTTCAGGCTCACTGCACAGCATCCCTACAGCTTGCTGGCGTGGACACACCTGAGATAAGGAACATCTCTACCCCTGGCTCCCAGGTGTTGTGCAAGACTGAACTGGCCAGGCGAAGTGTAGAAAGGCCATCTGCAAACAGTACTAAAACCCATGCACCCTCTGCCCCTGCTGCTCCCTGGCTGACCCCCACCTCTGCACCCTACTGTCCCAGATGTGCTCCTCAGGGGCTGTGCACTGTCCTTTGCACCATCCACAGGTAGATAAGTCTCAGCATCTCCTGTATGGCCCAAAGTTTCCCCTTCTCCCTCCGAGATCTCAAGCTCGTGTTTGTCTAATATCTTGAGCAGAGGATTTTGACTGTGGGACACTGTTACTTCATTTCAATGAAAAGTAAATCTTTCCTGGTCCCTGGATCTCTAATTACACCCAGCTGCTTCTCCAACTTCTTCTCTGGACCATGGCCCACCCTGGGAAGACCTGGCTTGTGTTAATGGAAGCCGAAGGGAAAAACATGCAGACCACCAAGAGAACAGGCAAAGGAGAGGGTGGTGGGGCAGGGTAGGGCAGAAACACATATGAAATCAAATCCAGGATCCAGGGATTCCCTGCTGAGCATTGCGTTGGAGGTGGCTTCAGTTTGACCCTGGTCTTCCCTTGAGAACAATGTCCTCTGGCTGCTCTTTGAGCTGCCCTGGTGCCAGGAGTACAGGCCTGCTTGAAGCAGTGCTGCAGCAGAAAGCTGAGCACAAAACCCCCCACGTGAGACTCCCTGAAGACCTTTCAAGCTTCACCCACCAAGTGTGAGAGTCCCGCAGCTGACTGCGCTCTCAGGCTCCCTCACAGCAGCCTGATCTCACCCACCCGCAGCTCTGCAGCCTCTCTCCTGCTCCACAGCCCACCTAGCCTCATCGGTGACCAGAGTCCGTGCCCGGCCATGGGATGAGCGATGCCTCTGGAGCTGGGCATGCTTAACAGAGACCCGAAGACACAGCACACCCACAAAGAGTCAGCAGATGCTGCGGCTCTGCTTTTGCAAATGGCATCACATACAGGCACGTTCCCCTGTCACCCTTGAGACGTCCAGACAGAGTGAGGGACCAGCGTAGGAGCACTCCCGAAAATACAGATCACGCCAGGGCTGGCTGAGAGCCCCAGTGATGTTTTGATCTCAGCATATGGCAGAGTAGGACAAAGGGGCTGATGCCCACATGGACGGTTCATCTTTTATTAGCTCCCATCTCAAGAAGGAAGGAAAGAATATTGTGAATCTCTGCATTCATGCCCTCAGCAGCCTGTGCTTGGGGAAAGCAGAGAGCTTGTGCTGTTCCAGCTCATAAACGTTGGAGCAGAGCCCACAGGAGCCAGCTGCACAACAGCAGAAACCTCTGGAGGGATCAGCTTGATCCTGGTTGTGCCATCCCATCCTATCCTTTCCCATCCCATCCTGCAAGTGCTGGGCACTCAGGTGGAAAGGGACCGTCACCCAGCCGTGGTATATAGAAAAAGAAGGGCAAGGTTGCCCTTTGCTGCCCAGTGACTCATTAGAAGAGCTGACTCGCAGGTGTTTGTGAATGCACAAACCCTACTCTGTCAGAAAGGAAGTATTTGACCCTGGAGCCCTCTTGGCTCCCGTGGAGGAGATGAGCACTGTGGCAGAGCTGAAGGAGCTCAAGGACAAGGCAATGCCCTGCCATGGCTGCTCTGGAGCAGCATCCAGGGACACACAACACCTGCTGCTCTTTCCTACATATGTGTGACTGCTGTGAACATCCTCTGTGGTGCTGAAACAGGATCTGTCTTATCCTAGCTAAGCCACACAGCCAGCTTTGCCCATCACATGCCATGCTTGGTAGCTTCAAAGAGGATTGAAGAAAAGTGGTGCCAATTGCAACATCTCCCTTGAAGAGCATCTGTCCTAACAAGATTTAGGAAAACAGCTGTGGAGAAGCCTACAGTGCATCTGTTTCCAGCTGGCATCAGCAGAATCTGTCACCCAGAGGCACATTATCACAGAGCTGAAAGCAAACAACTTGCTAACAAATCTTCGAAGGTGACAGATATGAGGGAGGGAACCATCCAGAACTGCTGCCTGGACCTTTCCCCAAATGCAGAGCGTGGATTTAGAAATAAACCCAAGTGAGCCTGGCATGCCCTCATCACTGCCTTCTTCTGGTCCTCAACACACCGGTGATGCTAACTTGGACTCACATGAATGCCTACACCTTTGTGTCCCCACTGGATCTGGTTGCGCAGCACATGATGCAAGGAATGCCTTAGTTTAGAGCCGCCTGTGGGCTCTTCTGCGAGTCTGTTTGTATTGGCCCATCCGTGTTTATATAAATACATGTCACTCAGCTACTGCTAGCCTTGATGGTTAATAAAACAAGTGGATCTGATAATGCGTGAAAATCCCAGTGGGTAAACAAACAGAAAGCGGAAACGCTGGAGACTTGTACAATTACCCTGCTCCGCATGGAGCGCCAAAAATGCCTGAGCAAATGCAAAGGGCTTTGGGGCTCCTTTGCGCAGTCGAGGTCTGAAGCTCTTGGCTCTGGGCTGAGAGCGGGGCCAGCCCCAGAGTCTGCGCCTGGTGCAGTGGGGCCATGGGCGCAGCAGCAAGGGGCATGGCAGAGGGCACCAAGTGTTACTGGTTTGGTGATCCGGTTCACTATTATTTTCCCTGTGCATGCATAGGATGGGAAAAACTCAAAGTTCAAGAGTCTTATTTTTATCAAAGTGTTTGTGAGACTCTGATCCTTTGGAAAAGCCTGCTGTGAACCATGGACACAAGCCGCCAGAGCTGTACTTCCAGTCTTACCTCAGGCACTGATGGCATTTTTAGTGAACGCAGAAGTTTGAGCTGGATCAGAGGGGCTGCATGGCTGTCCCCAAGGGCACATCACTGCCTCCAGAGCCCTTGTGCCTGGTGACATGGGGAGAGCACAGCACACTGCCTCCAAACTCATCCTTGGAGAGCTGGGTAGTGGGAGCTGGAAAAGAACAAAGTCTGCAGGAAGATAAATCAGCTGCTGAAGACATACAAAGGGGCAGCTCTTTTCCCCGCGCTTGGACAGAAATCCTGTCCTCATTGCATCTGAGCCATTGTGCTCTCCGATGGCACCTTATCTCACTTCCACTCGCTGTCTCTTGCTGGCTGGATCCAGCTATTGGTGACAGTCACAGTCTGGCTGTGCTTAAAAGCATCTGCCCGCAGAGCTGCCCTGGCAGAGGAGCTGCGTGTGCCAACACACCAATTCCCAGCTTGAATAATAGATGGACCCAGTTTTTCCTAATAGAGCAAACGGTGCTGACAAAAGGCCATTTTTACCCCCACAGCTGTCTCTTGCCATGTCTTTTTTTTTTCCTTTTCCCTTTTTTTTTTTTTCACATTCTTAAGTGACTTTCAGCTACGCTGGCAAACTTTCAAGTGGGGACTAGGCCTTCCTCTGAAAAGGGCTCTGATTTCAAAGAAGGAAACTTCCAGCATGGAATAAAAGCTTGTTTTGTTTGTAGTAAACAAGTGCAGTTATAGCAAGGGATGGCAGCGTGTGCGTACATGTGCATATGCAAGCATCCCGCTCCGGAGATCCTCAGCTATATATAAGTGCACACGTGCAAGCTCTGTCTGGGGTTTCTTGCAGTTCCTGGACTTTTCCGTTTGTCTTCGGGCTGTTGGTGAACAGGCTCTGCGGTCGTGCCCTCGGAGGGGTGTCTGTAGCTCCGTGTATCTGCAGAGCGGGAAGGGGCAGCAGCCTCAGTGAGGGGAGCGTTCTGGGGGGGCGAGGGGGCTGCAGGAGGCTGTGCAGAGCAAGGGCACCCCCTCCCACAGCAGCGGGGAAGGAAATGCAGCTGGAGAGAAGGCTATCAGCTGAGCCTCCCCTTGTTTTCTGCTCTCTGTGTTTTACCCCTGACTCCCTCCTGCTTTTTTGCTTTAGTGTTTTCTTTCCAGTCTGCTCTCCTTCCCTCATTCTCCTTCCCACTCCATTCATCACATCATGAGCCCCAGCCAGCAGCTGCACTGTGCCAAAGGAACTCATCACATCCATGTGTTTTCTTAATAGCTCTGGACCCTTCTAATAATGAGTGGGAATAGAAAATAAATGGAGCCTTTCCCTGAGGACCCCTGTGTGACTCCCTGTCCTGGCATCAATACCAGTAGGACACAGTCATGGGAGGGGGAGATGTCTTTGTGAGTGGGCTGATATCTTACAGCTTAGCATGGCTGGAGAGGTGGCCTGGGGAAGGAGATGAGCCTCTGCTTGCCCAGCGATTAGTGAAGCTGCCTGCCATCTCCTCGTGCCTGTTTTCCACCTGGCAGGATGGCTGTTCCTCCATAGCACAGCCCAAGAGTGGTGCCTGGATGGGCCACGTGCAGAGTGCACAGGGTGACACAGGGCAGTGAAATCCCCATTGTGTTCACCCTGCTCCCCCCAAAGCTAACTCTCCTCTTTGCCCATGTCTAGAGGCCAGCACCCCTTGGAGTGGTCGTGGCCCGGGGTCAAGGTGGACCCTGCTGGGAAGGAGAAGGAGACCGAGTTGGTGGCCTCAGCAGCTCCCAGCAGCGGCCGGGCAATCCGAGAAGAAGACTGCGAGGGGACTGGCATGAAGCCGTACTGCAAAGTCCTGGTGCTGACAGAGACCCAGGCGAACGACACAGGTTACTACCGCTGCTACTACAAGTACATTGATGCCAAAATAGAGGGCACCACAGCAGTCAGCACCTATGTGTTTGTGAGAGGTAAGAGCCATCCATCGGTGTGCACCTTCAGGCTGGGAGAATTCAGGAGCAGTCTATGCACCAGTATAATATCAGAAAGTTTAAAAAAACCATCTGCCCCCTGGACTCCCAGGGCAGAGTGTGGCTGCTGCTGGCTCAGGGAAGGGGCCAAGGGCTGGCTCCCTGCACTTCGAGAGAACCAATATCCATCCATTTCTGGGGGATGGCAGCAGCGCCTGGGATTCAATTATGTCCCAGCCCGGGGGCATCACTCCAGCTGGGCTGGAATGCAGGAATTTAAGGAGTGAGGGCCGGGCCTCAGAGGCGCTCAACTGCTAAAAAAAGCACAAGAGTTAGCTTTTGGGCAGCTGGGGGCTCTTGGAGATGCTAGCAACTAGGGATGACAATGTTCCGTAACGCTGAGATTGAGGGAGGGAGAGGGGGAGTGGCACAGACACACCTGCGTGCAGCCTCCTGCTGTCCCCAGGCTGTACGGCCCTGGAGCCACCCCACCGTGGCAGACCCAGATGCTCCTCTCCACACTGTCTGAGCAGAGGCTGCCCATGCACAAGGGTTGTAAGACGAGTTCTGGAGGAGGAGGGCTGTCCACCAGGCTTGGAGCTGGAACCGCAAGTGGCTGCAAGGCCAATACTCAGTTTCCCCATGCCCCAGGGGCTCCTCTGCCATCTCCCCCACTGCTCGCAGCATGCTTTAGCAAGATAAATGAGCACTGTCCCCTGGAAACAGTTGGCTGAGCTATTTCTCTTTCCACCCCCATTTATTAGTTGGTGCAGTTGTCATGAGCCAGGCAGGTCATGACATACAAGATGCATTTTTCAGAAGGCCCAGGGCAAAGCCAAATTTGCCTCTGCAGCTATGCAGAGAAAAATGCAGAGGCAAATCAGAGAAGCTGGGCAGCTGCTGGAGAGGAACTGGGATCTGTTTGGGTAATTGCCTCCTCTTGCCATAGGCTCTGCTGCCCATCCTAAAACAGGACAGAGCTTCCCTGGATCCCAGACATGTTGAACAAGGGGTGTTCAGACACTCTAGAGTGTTGTATCAGGATGGAGACAGAAAGCTTCTTACATGTGCTAAAAAGAAGTACAACCCAACAGGCTTACATGCAGGGAATGTATTTGCAAGAGGCTGATTTTCTGTGTGATCCAGAAAATGTCACTTCCTTTGCTCCATTGTCCACCTTTTCTCACCTCCAGCCTCATCTGCAGCTCAGTAATGACTCTCCTGTTTACCAGAGAGCAGCAAGCGTGCACGTGTAGTTTAGGGGCAATAAATCCCACATTGTCAGGGCCCATGGGACTCACAGTGCCTGTGGACAGCATGTGTGCAACAGATCCAGCCAACACCTCGCAGTGTTGCTGTGCACATGGCTACACAGCACATGTTCATACTCATTCCAATCAAGCCGTCCCCTGTTATGGCTATCAAACATCCAGGAAACCTCAGAATCCGCCTCTCCAGACAGGACAGGGACATGTCAGGAAAACCCAGGCATACGGTAACTGTAGCCACTGCAGAGCATCCAGATAAAGCCCTGCCTGTTCCTGCTGAACTGGGCTGCAATGTGGAACTGTCTCTTGAGAGCTCGGAAGGGCTGATGTAAGTGTCAGGGATGTTCGGAGACAGCATGATCAGACCACAGATTTATCCATCAACCTCATTTCTCATGTTGAGAGCTTGGTGGAATTGCCAGGAACAAAATATCTGTGCTTGGCTGGAAAATTGGGTTTTCTGTATTTTACCTGCAGCTCAGTTCTCAAGTGAACTCCCCACTCATATGTCTCATTTCCCATGTGTCCAGTTAGGTGTGTATTTTATTACAGCTACAGATAGCACTGTAAACATACAGAATGCCTCATCAGGGTAGAAAAGGATATGTACAGCCCCCATCTCATAAAGCTTAGCATATATTAATGAAGAAGATGCTAAATTATTCCCATCCGAGCCATTAAGATAGCCTTACAGAAAATATGTGATGTGGTCAGAGAGGGGAGTTAATGCATGAATCACAAGCTCATTGGCAGCAGGACCAGCCCAGTAAATCAGTTAGTTCTTGGCTGCCATCTGAACTTGGAGGGGCCCTCACAGTCTCTTACCTCTGGCAGTTGTGTACCTCCAACCTCTCATGTGCCCAGGTCTCAGGAGAGGAATGAGGAACATGTTCACACTCAGAAACAAATCTGTGATTTCAGAAGACAGCAATCCTGTGGTAGCACAAAACCCCAGGAAATAAAGATAAGAATTCTCTGGGCAATCAATATTTTCATAAGACCTGACCAACATGTTTCCTATGCATGGCTTGTTTCACCTAAGCTGTAGAAAAAAGTGCTTCACCAAGAGTAAGTCTTTGCAACATGGCACTCACTGAAGCAACAGCTTTATAGATCAAAAATTTAAGAAATTCCCTTATGCACTTAATACAGTGAGCAATGGGTTGGGCCCAATGTGATTTGAACAGCAGGATCCCCAGATGGGGATCATTGCCAAATTCATCTTTGACTTGTAATTTTATATGAGCAGCTTTAGGGGTTGGGTAGTGGAGGGAAAGAGTCTCAGGACAAACTGGCATCCTTGTGCTACAATCCCTTGAAATCAATAATTTAGCTGCAATCCAGATGAATGGAGAGTAACCTTTAAGGCCACTGGGATCATTTGGTCTGATTCCAGCATACCTGAAGCCATAATATCTCCCCTAGCAGGTCCCTGGGGCAGCTCCACATCTCCTAGGTGGGGACCCACCCCCTCCTTATGGAGCCCCTTCACCCAGGGGACAGTTTCCATTAACAAAACCAAACACAAACATGTACTGGGTGGACATTTCCAGAGACGTGACTCTTAAAGAGGAAAGATGCTGACAACACCAGGTATCAGAGACACAAGAGCATCCCATGAGGCACGTGTCCCTGTGGAAATGGGCAGGCAGGGGCTGATATTACAGAAGAAATTAGTCAGTGAGGCACAGCCAGAGGACACCAGGCAAACTCACAATTCATTGTTTCTTCCAATTTTGTCTTCATCGCATTTAGTCAACCTGGGTGGCTGCTGATTCTGTGCAAAAAGTAGAAAAATCCTCAAACCAAAATGTTAATTTTAAAGAAAAGCACTGCCAAGCAGAGAGGTGAGCAGGTGCCTCAGCAGCTGCGGGCATGAGGCACTGCAAGACAAACCTCATCCTTCCTAGCCAGCCATGGCTTGGAGTACAAGAGTCTTTTGCATCTTGATCTCACCAGCTCTTTCCAGTGTATCTGAGAGAGAATCAGAAATGGAGTCTGTGCTGCCCTGGTAGCTTGCCAGCTCTTTGGGACTGGGCTGGACTTCGTGCTCTGTGGCTGGATGTTGCCTGGCATGACGGGTCAGGGTCACAACAAATCTCCTTTATATGCTGCCATCAGCTCCCTTCCACCATAGAGCCCTACTTGGGCTTTTCTCATTTGACACAGGCAACACACTGAGCAGGATGGGGCAGCCCCTTCTGCAGACACTTTGCTTCTTGGTGTTCTCTCCATGTTGAGTTTAGTGTAACACCCCTGGCCTTGCTAAGTCATTTCGCTGATTAATTTTGGGTGGTTTTGCTCTTCCTGTCAATGTTTGTGCTTGCAGCAGTTGGGAGGCAGTGGGGTGGCAGCCCTGGAAAGCTCAGCTCATCTGTTTATCTGCCGGCCGGGATGGCTGCAGGATGACATCTGCATACCATTCCGCTGCGGATCACTTCCTCGCCCTGGAAGGTCGCGCTGCCACTGCTGCACCAGGGAGGCACAGCCCACGCTGTCCCTGCCTTGGGGCCACGCACTGTCACCAGCTGGGCAGGCGCTGAGCCCAGGACTGAGATGTGCTGGTTTCACAAAGGGTCAGACCCAGGCAGAGACCTCGAGAGGGCCAGGAGAGGGGAGGTCATTTCCAGCACTGCCCAAACGTCACACAAGTGCCGCTCCACCCGAACAGTGTTTGGTGCAGAGGCAACTGCCTCGGCTGCTCCCTTTGCATTCCCGAGCTCCAGGTGTCTCCTCCAACTGTCACACGTTGCAGATGGGCCGTCCAGCTCAGCACCACTCCCTGTGGCAAACTCATGCTGTGTTGAAGAAAGCCAGAAAGCCTCCTTTTCTTCTGGCTGGTCCCTCTTCCCATTTCTTTTCTTGTCTCTGTTTAGTTGTTGTTGTTCTTCTCTCTCTTCTTCAGATTTTGAACAGCCATTTATCAACAAGCCGGAGACCCTCCTCATTAGCAAGAAGGAGAACACTTGGGTACCGTGCCTCGTGTCCATCCCAGATCTTAACATCACACTGATTTCGGTGAGAGCTCAGCCAGTGGAAGACTCTAGACTGAGTTGTGTTGCATTTGTTCTGCATTTGTAATCACCTGAGTGGAAGCAGGACAGGCACTGCCAGGAATGGAAAATGCATGGGATACATTTTCCATGGAAAGTACAAGCCACTGGCTTCCTCGTTTTATTTATTGGTTGAAGCCGTGCTGTCCAGTTCCCTTGGGCAGACCCCACGGGTTTCCTGCCAACCTTGCTTCTTTTCCCTGGAGCTCTATGTAACAAAACAAGACTTTGTTTTAATCCCATTTCCCCACAGCATCCCCTCTTTGCTCTGGTCTCTGTGATCTACAAGCCTCCTAGGTGGTCAGCATCCCCACAAGGGAGGAGGCTGCAGCCCTGGAGTTGATGACTAAAAACAACTCTGTTATCAGTTTGCTTGTGCCTTTTTTTTTTTTTTTTTTTTTTTACAACGCAAATACATCCTTCCAGGATGAGTGTTACTATTGTACAAAGCCCTCCAGGGACACTCTGAGGGCCGGGGACCTTTCCCTTGCCCGGGAAGGACGCTACCCAAGGTCAGCACTCATCCCAGTGGGGCTGATGTTTGGGACAGTTTCCTTAGCTATCACTATAAGTTTCCATTCCTGGAAGTCTCTGGCCCACTCTGCAGATGGGGAGGCTCATGGTGCAGGACACGGCTACTCAACTGCTTGGGGTGTAGGGGAGGCCACGATTCCTAGATGACAAACCCTCGGGGGGAGTGGGCTGGAGGCCAGCACAGCATGATGCTGCATCGTTTCTTCCCACAAAGGGGATGTGTTAGCCAGCGCAAAGCCTGGAAGGGGTGGGAATGTTGTTACCTTCTTATTTCAGTTGGCAATATGTTGATTTCTTCCAGCAAAATTCCCTCATCCACCCTGACGGGAAAAATACTTTCTGGGACAACAAGAAGGGGGTGCAGGTACCCACACACTTGATCAGGGACTCCTTGTTCGTCCAGTGTGAGACTGTCATTGACAAGAAGGTCTTCAAATCCAATTTCTTCATCATCCATATAGCAGGTGAATATTTGGGAAGGTGTGAGGGGGCAGTTTGGATGACTCTAAAGTCCATCAGTGTGGCTCATGGGGTTGTTGTGGTCCTCCCTAGCAACACAGACTGTGCATGGTGCTTATATCTACTCCACTGTGTGCCAGACAAAGATACACCAAGCAGCAGGAGGTCATACCCAAGCCTGCTGTAACTGCATAATCTGAGTCAAAGAGTCAACAGATCAGAAATGTCTTTTTTTTGCCTCCTCTGCACCAGGGAGTGAGCTGTACGACATCCAGCTGTATCCCAAGAAAGCCATGGAGCTGCTAGTCGGAGAGAAGCTGGTCTTGAACTGCACAGTGTGGGCTGAGTTCAACTCTGGTGTCCGCTTCCAGTGGACTTACCCTGGCAAACAGGTACCAGCAAACAGAGCAGCTCCCCGTGCACTAAACCACTTCTCTCTGAGTTGTCCCCTCCTGCCCCTTCGTTGTTCCTCTTCACATCATTGGCAGGGCTCTGCTTCATGATCCCTAACCATGCTGTGCCCTGGACATCTTGGTCAGAGTGCTTTCCCATTTTTCTCTCCTGCAGCAGAAGGCTGGCAGAGGGAAAACCCCTTTTCCCAGCAGAAAGCACCCTCCTTGCTGAGATGTTATTGCTCTGGGGCTCTCCTCAGCAAGCACTGGCCTCACTTCCACCAGTGCAAATCCAGAGCAAATATTGTTGGCTTAAAAGGAGCTATTCTAGCCATACAGCCCTGGTTACCAAGAGCCTGTGAGGGGGTCCATTCCCTGCTGTGTTTTCCCCCCATGGTAGACTCTGGCTCTTGTGAACAGTGAGACAGAGGAGTCTCTGGAAGGCATCACTCTGTTCATGTACCTATAGGGCTCCCAGCCTGACTACTGGGCTGCAGACCAGAGCAAACCATGAGCTAATCTCAGACCACAGCCTCACGTGGTCAGTCACTCAGGGCTTGTTGCCTTTCCTTCCCTTTCTTTCAACTCCTTCTTTCTGCCATCTCCCGCAGACACAGCGGGCAGTGATGGAGCCTGAGCGCCGGTCCCTGCAGACACACACGGAGCTCTCCAGTATCCTGACCCTCCACAATGTCAGCCAGCAGGACCTGGGCAAGTACACGTGCACTGCCACCAATGGTGCCCAGATGCTGGAGGAAAGCACAGACGTCATTGTGCACGGTATGGCACCTTCTGCTCCCTCACAGAGCCATAGCCAGAGCCGAGCTGCAAGAGGAGCAGTCCCCAGACTACTTAGGCAGCGCTTGGCCCAAGGCTCCTGCACCTCCATCTCACTCTGCTTTAGCGAGACCCAGCCTTCCTCCAGTCCCTCAGCCCTTCCGCACCCCAGCACCACACTGGGAGCATGATCACATTCAGCAAGGTGCTGAGATGACAAGAGAGAGAGATGCAAACACCAAATTGGCCCAAATGCCTGTGGGATGGCAGGACACACAGGTCTCGTGGCCCTGTGGCACGGCTGGCCTCGGAGACACCCAGCTGCAGCATTGGGCGGCTGTCTCCTGGCAGCAGAAAGTCACGGGGCAGCACAGCCTCCCTGCATCCCCAGTAGCTCCCCACCTGTCCGTGGTCCTTTCTGTCAGGCCCTGTGGAGAGCAGCAGAGCTTGGTGACAGCCTGTTCCTTTGTGCTCTCCTCTCCTCCATGCTCACTGTTTTTCTTGCAGAAAAGCCCTTTATCAACGTGGAGTGGAGAAAGGGCCCGGTGATTGAGGCCACTGCAGGAGATGAAGCCGTGAAGCTGCCAGTGAAAGTTGTGGCTTATCCCGCACCAGACTTCCAGTGGTAACGCATCTTTCTTAGACTGAGCCATCTTCTCCTCTCCTCTGTCCCTCTGCCAAGTAGGAAAGCCTAGCCTGGCCTCTTTGCTAGGTCCCTCTGTGGCCAAGATAGTATGAAACATCACTTTTTCCACCCATGGGGGTAATTTCTCCCACCTGCCCTGGCTCTCAGCTGCATAGCTTGGGACTGGAGGAGGTGAAGTCTGGGAGGGAAGCAGCAAACGTCCTGCCCTGGCTTGACAGTTCTGCACTGTCTGGAAGGACCAAGTGATGCTCCCACAGGAGCTGCCCCTCATCCCCCTGCAGCGGGGATCACGGCTGCCCAGAGGGGCAAGAGGGTCAGGTTGTGCACCATATTGTGCTGCACTTTCACCAGAGCTGGCTGGGAGCTGAGAGCTTGGCACCCACACACTGCTCAGGGCAGAGCTACAACATCCCCAACACCCCACACCAGCTGTACTAGACAATGTGCAGACCTGTAACTCAGGTCCAGGGAAAGCCCAGGGGCCTCTCCAAAGAGGTTCCCAGCGTCAGCAAGGAGCACCCTGACTGCACTCTAGAGGGGACGAGCAAACCCCTGCCCAGCTGCCTGTGGGACACTTCCTCCCCACGGCTGCATTTTCTCTCTGCCTCCCCACAGGTACAAGGACGGGAAGCTAATTCCCAAGCAATCTCAATCTTCAATGCAGATCAAGGATGTGTCAGAGCAGCACGCTGGGATGTACACGCTGGTTCTGCGGAACAGAATGGCAGGGCTGGAGAAGCGCATCAGCCTTCAGTTAATTGTCAATGGTAAGGGAGTGGGACACGGCTGGAGCTGGAGGGAGAACACTGAGCCCATGGCCCCAGCCTTGGAGCTGCTCCAAGAACAAGTCCCCACTGATGTCCTAAAGCACTTGGTACCTACATCATCTCCTTCTCCTGCATTGCTGAGGGATGCTCTGGTTACAGTGGAGGCTGGTTCCTTGTGGCCTGGGTGACACAGCACAGTTTTGTTCCTGGCTCCATCGCTCTGGGCAGGATAAGTCCTTGCTTAGGGGCCATTTCCCAACCACAGTTGGAGATGTTGCTGAGGGTGACCCTGACTGATGCGGACTTGAGGGCAGGGCAGTTGCAACACACATGGAGCATGGAGCTGGAGCAGTTCCTCTGGGTGGGAAGCTCCCAGGGAGTTTTCTCCAGGCAGAAACTGGTCTCTGTCACGCAGGAACCAGGTGTCAGCACAGAAAGTGCTGGAAGGGTGCTGCTGCTTGGAGATTTGTCTCCAGCAGGCTCTGTAGACCTGTGCTGGGGGCTGCCAGGCAGCACTTTGAGCCCTGCAGCATCCAGTCACATCCTGCAGAGGAAGGAGAAAGGAGATCACTTGAATCTGCCTGAGTATAACCTGCTCTGCCTTGCAGGTTTGAGCTCCCCAGGAGCTGCTCTGAGAGCTATGGTGCTTTAGTGCCCAGTCTCTATAGATGAGCCTAAGGAGGGCTGTGCCTGGCCTGGGGATGCAGCAGATGAGCCTGCAGCCACTCACAGTGTCACTCTGACCCTTGCAGTTCCACCACGCATCCATGAGAAGGAAGCCTCTTCCCCGAGCATCTACTCCCGGAGGAGCCCCCAGGCTCTCACATGCACAGTCTATGGCATCCCAGCACCGGAGGTGATCCAGTGGCAGTGGAGGCCGTGGATGCCCTGTCGGATGTTCTCCCGACGCAGCCTGTAAGTGCAGTATCTTTCAACATCCTTGTCTTACCAGGCCACCAGCCTGGCATTCTGGGCTCCTTGTGACTGTGGTTGTGTCCCAGACTCTGTCTTGCTTTTGCTCTCCGTTAGAGAAGTTCCTCCCAGGCACAATGTGGCAAGAGGAGGACAGCACAGACTGATAGCTCAGAGCAGTATATACCCACTCGCCCTGTAAAGAGGCAGAGTGGAGCCCACCAGAGACACTTGTGCTCCATGTAGGAGTTTTGCCCATCCTGGCTGGTCCCAGACACCAAGGGCTTCCAGAGCATCCCCTGCATCCTTGGCTCTCTGCATCTGGCAAGGGATGTCCATGGCCTGGCCACACCTCACAGCACCTGCAATAAAACCACTGACCACTGTGCAAATGGGGAAACTGAGGCAGATTGCAGGAAAAATTGTCACAGCCCCTTGGTGAGACCCTGAGAGAGCAGCTGAGGTTCACCCCATTCCTGCATCAAGGTTCCTGTGGAGTTTTGGTCCTTCATCTTCTGCTGGGTGATGATGGAAACAAAAGTGTTTGTAGGCAGAGGAGCAGAGCTGCTGTGTGTGAGGAAGAGTTGCTGAATCCAAGGGAAGTGCCAGATTCCTGCCAGCTTCCAGGATGCTTTGCCAGGAGGGTGTTTGTGCAGACAGCACTGACAGGTAGGCAGGAAGGACGCGTGCCCACTGCCTGTGCCCCGGGAAGCTGGGCCAGCACCAGCCAGGGCTGCAATGGCATTTTTTAGCAGCCGCCTTGCAGGAAGAAGGAAAAGGGATGCTGGGGAGTTGTAGCCAGAGCAGCCAGGGTGGAGGACATCAGGGTGCCTGGAGGAAGCCAGGTCCCGTAGCCCTGTGCAGGCTGTTGCCAAGCCTGGGACACCAGAGAGCTCTCCATTGCATGCAAGTGCACTGTGGCCCTGTCAGGAAGCAGAGGGGCCCATGAATTATGAGCACTGTCTCCCAAGGCCACCATATTTCTGCCTAGCATAGCTCCAGAGGATGCAGGAGGCTACTTTTGAGCTTCCTGTTGTTTACACAGCTCACCGATGTGCTCGCCCCACTGAGCACTCTGCCCTGCACTGCCAGCACGCACCCTTTCCACTGGTTTGGGGTGCTCAGCTTCCCCCTGACTCTCAGTCGCAGCAGGGGTTTAAGGCCTTGTTGCAGAGCAAAGTGGCATCAAGAACTGCCCCAGGCACACATGAATGGATTTCACCCCTGCCTTTCTCCAGCCCTAGCAGGGAAGGATGAAACCACAGACCTGTGAGTGAAGACACTGCCTGGGACACCAGTATCTATTCCCTGCCTCAATTTTCACATCCATAGATAATGTTTGCCTCACTAGTGATTGCAGAGCACCCTTATAAAACACATTAAAACTGTGTAACCAAGATCTGCAGAAAATTTTGCAGAGTCAAAGGACGGGGGCATCAGTTCTCAGACACAATGCTATTTTTACTGCCTCTTTCCCAGCTGACCCTCTCTCCATCTCTCTCCTCTTTCTTCTGCTCCTCCCCGGCTGCTGGATTAGCAATAGCAGGCACCGGGCAGCAAGGCGCCATCAGCGGGACCGGATGCCCGAGTGCAAGGACTGGAAAGATGTGTCTCAGCACGACGCGGTGAATCCCATTGAGAGCATCGACACCTGGGTGGAGTTCGTGGAGGGGCGGAACAAGGTGAGGCTGTAGCCCCAAACCCATCCCGGAGTGGGAAGCTGGAGACAGGCACCCTCGGAGGGGTCATTTGTGATCAGCCAGCAAAAGTGGCTTGGAAATGAGCCTGGCAGAACCAGGTTTGGGGAGGGCTTCACACCTCTGCTTCTAAAGTACACTATCAGCGGCCGTTCCCAGCTCTGGGGCTCTGCAGTACCAGGCAGCCCCAGGGCGAGGGAGAGCTGTCATCTTTGAGAAATTACCCTGTGTCCAGAGAGGCTCCTGCTGGGGCTGACGGCACAGGAGGGTTTACACCGATCGCTACTGAACACAGGGCACCCAGCTAGGGAGACATGGGGGAGCACGTGCTTTGGGTGCTCCCAGGGCCATTTCTGAGCACTCTTGCATGAACCGTTCTGGGAGAGCCAAACCCTGCAGAGCAGCCTGGGCAGCTAGGATAGGAGAGCAGGAGTCACAGACTGACCAGGAAATCTCTGGCCTTGGGAATGTGGATGTGTGGGGGGGGACCTTTTCATCCAGCTGTCCCCATCCCAGTGGGGCAAGGGTGGTACAGAGAAGCTGGCATCCATCCACTGCGTATTTGTGAGGGAGAGCACGTGTGCCCCGCGGAGCCCACTTCTCCATCACAGTGTTTCCTCTCTGGAAGGAACATCTCTCCCTCATTGCAGTGTGTGGCCTGCAAACTACCAAACACCGCTCGCTGCCTGTTTCTTTCTGTCTCTCTGGTAGCCGCGAGTGTCAGGTCTGCGCTATGACGGGGTTCCTGTTCCCGCCGGTGTCGGGCACCAGCCGCTCGCAGAGGGATGCAGAACAAACAAACAGGCCCCCGCTTCCGAAAGTCACTTCCTGTTTTCCTACACACCTCCAAAGGCACTTCCCGTCCCCTGGCCTGGCCGGCAGTTCCTCACTCTGCCAAAAGGGTGGCAGGGGGAGATGCTGCTCCTCCCAGAGAAGTCAAAGGGAGAGGCAGGGACCCAGGTCCCCCGGGGAGGCAAGCAGGGGTGGTGGGAGCTCCTGGATGAAAAGCCCTTGTGTCCCCCTCCAGATATGACTCTCATCTTGGTCCCTTTTGATCTTTCCCCTTTTTTCTTCCTCTTCCTCCTGCTGCTCAGCTGTGTCCTTCTCATTCCATCGATTGGTTATAACTGTCCTGGAGATCCAACTTAGGTTGTGCAGGCCAGGGACATGCAAGAGCTCTGGGAGAAGAGAGCTGTTCCACTTGTGGTGGGATGCTATGTCCTCAAATCTTCTTACGCTCCCTCCCCTTCTCCTTTCTGCCTGTCTTCTCTTACCATCCTCCTCTGGTTTTTGTTTTGTCTGGAAAGGCCAGAGTGAGGCACAGGGTGCATAGTGCACAGCCATGCACTGCAGACAGCAGGATGATGTCAAATCCAGAAACCCTAACTCAAATGTAACAGCACAGACTAAAAGGAAAATCCCCCAGAAACAGGAAAGGCAGCACACAAAGGTGCCAGCAGTATTTCAGCTGTATTGAATAACTCCAAGAAACGGAAAAGGCAATGCACAAAAGTACTAGTCATAAGGGCACTTCAGCTGTATTGAATACGCACTGAATGAATGACTGTTCCTTCTCATTAACACAGGCTAAAACATTGCCACTTAGAACAGAAATGCTTCCCAAAGTCCAGGGGATGAATAGTAAAGGCAAAGTAGTTTCCTTCTAGGAACACATTTTCTTTTGCATTTCAAAATTATTAGAGAGATTTTTGCATGTGATTAACTTGTCCTTTAAATTGGGAGGGAGAAGGAACCTGTGCTTCAAACTGCAGATCTCCTCTAAGGGGAGTGCTTGTAGCACATTTGGCAGCTCACACGTGTGCAGCGTAAGCCGGGAGGAGGAGAGCAGCCTCACTCCCCAGCTGCCTTTCCTGGCTCATTTGATGGCAGCATCTCCTGGGTCAGTGCTCCCACAGGACAGCAGCCTGGCTGTTCACCCGATCTTAGTCATGTCTCGCTGGAAGAAGGGAGGAGGAAGCTTTTAGGACCATGTCTGTGTACACTTGCAATTTAAAGGGAGAAGATGACAGCTCTTCCCGAAGTGGTGAGAGCTGGGAGACTTCCATAGGTTTGATTTCCCCTTATGGATAAAAGGAGTGCTTGCAGGTCTGTAAGTACCTACAAACGCCACTGAATTCTGTCGGACACTAAGGAGTCACTTAACTGCAGAGGGCTCAGGGAATCAAAGCCTCAGTGCCCCTTCCCTTTCTCCCCACTTTTACAAAGCTTGGCAGGAGCTTAGCCACTCCCTCAGTCCTGCATCGTGTTCATGTCCTCCTTGCTGGGCACAGGCCTATCCCCATGGTGACCCAAGGGGCTTAGCAAGAAGTTTGCTCCCATGGAGAGGCATCTGTGCTGGCTGAGATCCATAAAAATGAGCAGAGACCAGGAATAAAACCATGTTGCTGTTGCTAGAGCCAGCAGATGAGTCTTGACATGCACAAAGGGCTATTGAATAAGGGGCTATTTTTGTATAACCCTTTCCCAGGTACAGCTGCTGCCTGGGGCCAGGCTTGCTGTGTGCTTTGCTGGCTGGCAGAGAGCAGCACTGATTCTACTTCTCTTTGCTCTTGCCTTCCCTAACTCCTTCGTTTGCTCTCTTCCCTCATCAGACAGTCAGCAAACTGGCCATCCAGGAGGCCAACGTCTCAGTTATGTACAAGTGCATCGCCTCTAATAAAGTGGGTCGAGACGAGCGGCTGATCTACTTCTACGTGACCAGTGAGTACTGCAGACATCCCCTCCACCTGCACCAGCCAAGCTCTCTGCTTGAAACAGGCAGGACCCTACAACTGCCGGGTCCTGTCATTCACAGTTAGCACCCTGAACAGTGACAGGGAAGCCAGTGGGAAAGCAGGGCTACTCCAGAGCTCTGCTGAGTGGCAGAAGCCTGGAGACCTGGCAGCAGATCGTGCAGGCAGAGTCTGGCAGGCAGACTTGGGGACAAGCCAGCACTGCCTGTGCCCAGGTCCTGGAGCAGCCCTGGCAGGTCCTGGGAGGGAGACATCTTGCTGGCCCAGGCCCAGGCAGCTCTCTGGGCTGGGGATGTGCCTGATCCAAGAGCATCCTCTAGTGGCACTGCCTGACCCGCGCGAGGCAAGGTCCTGCTGGCCTGAGTCCCTCGGCAGGGTCCCCACGGGATTTTGGTGGCAGGAGGAAGCTGGGAGCCCAGCAGCGTGAGCTGGAGTCGTGGCTCATATGGGGCTGCATAAGATTCCTGCCAGAGGTACCCAGTGCTGGTAGGATTCTGACCCTGTTCACCGGGGACATGGACCCCGTCAAGGGCACAGCAGAGATTTATCTTTGTCCCTCTGTGGGCAGACCCCAGAAGCCTGGGCTCATGGCCCCTGTAGATACTACCTGTGCTGTCAGAGCCACCAGCTTATGTGGAGACATATGAACATCTTCAGTTGCTGCTCCAGTAATGCTCTGTGTGTCTGGCCTGGCTGTGTAGCTGCTTGCACGTGTAAAAGCAGGCATGTGTGCAATACAGAATGCTGCAGCTGAGCTGAGAGCAGCAACAGCCTAATTCAGACCTCCCAGACTTGTGTTTCTCTTGTGACCCCATCTCAATTTGACCCTGGGACTTCAGCATATCCCTTAGCACTCACTGGGCTTAAAGCCGTCGGTTGCTGGCAGTCCGCATCTCACAGTTCTGTTCTAGATTGGTTTCCTTTACCCTCAATGAAGACAGAGAGGTCTCAGAGAGCTGAATCCAAAGAGACAATTTCATTATGTCTGGCAGCTCAGCCATGAAACCTCATTCACATGTTCATTTCCTTCCTGAAAGCCATTCCAGATGGGTTTGAGATTGAGTCCCAGCCTTCAGAGGAGCCCATAGAGGGGCAGGACCTACAGCTGAGCTGCAATGCAGACAACTACACCTATGAGAACCTGCAGTGGTATCGGCTGAACCTTTCCAAGCTCCACGACGAGGAGGGCAACCCCCTTGTGTTGGACTGCAAGAACGTCCATCACTATGCCACCAAGATGCAGGGGGAGCTGCGCTTCCAGCCTGACTCCAATGATGCAACCTTGCTTCTCACCATCCCCAACATCTCCCTGGGCGAGGAGGGAGACTACGTGTGTGAGGTGCAGAACAGGAAGACCCGGGAGAAGCACTGCCACAAGAAATACATCTCTGTGCAGGGTGAGGGTCCGCAGGGCAGGCGGGAGTGACAGAGGAGAGGTGGTGCTCTTGCTGCCATCAGCTTCCCAGTCCATCCCCAGGGAAAGCCACGCAAGCAAGCTAAACTCAAGGTGGCAAAGGCAGGGTACCTGGGTTCTCAAGACACCCTTCAGCAGGGTTCGGAGACCCAAAGCCCCCCAGGAACACAGATATTCTTTTGATCAATCAGTTTCCCGTTTTCCCCTCCTCCTCTTTGTGCTGCTCCTCCAGCCCTGGAGATCCCCCGCCTCAAGCAGAACCTGACAGACATTTGGGTGAACGTCAGCGACTCCATAGAGATGCGCTGTAAGGTGGACGGCAACCACGTTCCTGAAATCAGCTGGTACAAAGACGAGAAACTGGTGGAAGAAGTGTCAGGTACAGAGGGCTGGGGTGTGAATCAAAGGCAGGGCATCATGTCCAGCGGCTGGAGATTTGAACACTGCTGGGTTCTGGGAGTTGCTGTGCCCAGGCAAAGGGGCCCATTCTCTGAATTGGCTGAACTCTGTTTTTAATCATGTTCTATCCCAGTTTGATGCAGTCTTGCCAGCCAAGTCTGTGCCCTAGGGCCTGGCTCAGCTCTATGTGTGCATGTGCACATTCAGCTGGAGAGCAGAGATAAATCATTCATCTTCTTACTCCCAGCCCAGTGCCTGGCATCTCTGCTCGTGCAGAGACCAACCCAGATCCCATGGTAGGAACATGGGAAGGATCCAGGTTAATTGCAGAGGGAAAGGAAAAGATCCTGGAGCTGAAGCAGAGCTTGACACACCAGCTGGACTCCCTGGGCACCATCCCCATCCAGCATTGTCTGCAGGGGTTTCATCCCCTCCAAACACTTCCTGGGGAAGAAGGACCCTCCAGGGTATTTCTGGGGCTATCAGGCCACAGAAGAGAGCCTCTACCAGCTGGTGCAATTTCACTCTGCTCTGTAAAATGAACCAGCTGAAAAATAGGAGCCTTATTTTGAGTGTGAATGAGTCCAGTATACCAATCCCCCTCTCCTTGTGAGTGACCACTACCTTCTGTGCCTTACAGGAATTGACCTGGCAGACTTCAACCAGAGACTGAGCATTCAGAGGGTGAGGGAGGAGGATGCTGGGCTCTACCTGTGCAGCGTCTGCAACGCTAAGGGCTGTGTGAACTCCTCAGCCAGCGTCTCCGTGGAAGGTACCAGCGGTCATGACATCCCTGGGGATGAAAGGGTGGAGCAGGAGGGTGGCCAAGATCCCATGTCTCTTCCCTGTAACACCAGCCAGTGGGAGGCAGTGAAAGCCCCTTGGCCTTGCTGGTGGCATGGTGCTGTCATAGCAGGAGCTGTAGTCCAGAGCCTGTTTAGCGCAGGCAAACACACCTCTTTGGTCTCCCCACATCCCGAACCAGGCCACAAAGGACAGCTGAGCTGGGGCATGGAATGGGAATCTCCAAAGCTACGATTTCCTTCCTGTCCTACAGGGTCTGATGACAGGACCAATGTGGAGATTGTCATCCTGATTGGGACTGGGGTTATCGCTGTTTTCTTCTGGATCCTCCTTATCCTCATCTTCTGTAACATCAAAAGGGTACGTGACTGTCTGTCCCAGGGCAGGGGAGGTGGCTTAGCAGGACTTGAGGGAACACCGTTGCTGTGATGTAGGGCTGTATGACAGCATCCGCTAAGAGGGGGTCATTGAGTGTTGCTTCAAGCGCTCTCACTGCCAAAGACAAGGTGCATGAGGGCCATGGTAAAGGACGTGACAGGGAATGGCCTTTGCCAGGGGGAAGCAGGTGAAGGCAGGCAAAGGAACCAAATCCCTTCGGGAGTCAGCACCCAGAGCAGGGAAGGCATCTCCTCACCCTCTTTGTTGGCTGATTCCTGCAGCCTGCCCATGCAGACATCAAGACGGGCTACCTCTCCATCATCATGGACCCGGGCGAGGTGCCCTTGGAGGAGCAGTGCGAGTACCTGCCCTATGATTCCAGCAAGTGGGAGTTTCCACGGGACCGCCTGCGCCTAGGTGAGCCGGACGCCCTCCCTACCGCTGCGTGCTGCAGCCAGGGCTTCCCACCAACCCTTCAAACTCACCCTTCAGCTTTCTTACACACCTCTTTTGATTTAATACCTTCTCTCAGCCTCAGGTTTTTCATCTTCTTCTCCACACTGTCCCTAAAGCCCAGCCGTGCCTGGAAGATCTCTTTGTGCCTGACTGTGCATAGATCTGAGCCAACTGTAAGCCCAGACTCTACCAGTGTACCTTCACAGGCATCACTGAGACCAGGAGACCTCTGGGCATGCTTTAAAACCGATCTCCATATTCTCCAACTGGCCATCTGGACAGAACAGCCCAGTCCACAGCAGGTAGTCTAAATTCAGGACCAGGACTGCATCCGTGATCCTTATGATGGGGCATCCACTTTTAGTCTCTTCCCTCTATCTGGGAGAGTTAAAAGGGCTGCAGACTACCTTTGAGGCACAAAGCAGTGACATTAGCCCTGGCTACTCAGCTGCAAGGTGTCATGTTTACCTTTCCCACATGCTCTGCATGAGGGCAACAAACAGCCCCTCACTTCTGCAGGGCCGTTTCCTTCCTCAGCTTTGTCCATGCCAGCTCTGTCTCAGTTCCTCCCATCATCCTTTCTCTTATTCTCACCACCAGAGCAAGCAGCCACCTGGGAAGGGCACACGTTCCGCTCCTTCCTTTTCCTTTATGACCTTTTTTCTCTCTTGTTCCCATGGTTTCCTGTTGGGTTTTTTTGGTTTTTTTATTCCATTCTGCGTCTGCTGCACCTGCCTTCCTTCACACTGCCTCTCTCCTTGCTCATAGGTAAAGTCCTGGGTCATGGTGCCTTTGGAAAGGTGGTGGAAGCATCAGCGTTTGGGATCAATAAAAGTAACAGCTGTGAGACCGTAGCAGTCAAAATGCTGAAAGGTATGTGGAGAGAGAAGCTGAATATAGAGTCCATGTGGACAGCAAAGGATAAGGCATCTGCTAGGGCATGTCCACCATATAAATGCCCATCTTTCATATTTGTTAAGGCCCTGGAAAATGTTTTATCTCCCACAAGCACTCCTGGGTGCTTCTGCTTGAGCCAGTCCTGAACTAGGGGAGAGGCTGGAGCCAGCGTTTTAATTTATGGCTTCATGGCCTCAATACAGCTGATCATCTTTTTCTCCCTGTGTGGGTGCTTTCACCCCATTCAGCTGCACTGGAAGGCAAGTGGCAGAGCGGACAACCAGGACTTGCGGAACTCAGCTGTCAAGGAAATTTAGCTGTCTGGAAAGGCAAAGAATGAGATTTGTCTCAAAGGAAGAACAAGAATCCAGAGCCCCTCTTTGGCAGGTCACTGAAGGAAGTGTTGCTCCCAATTGCCTTCTTCCAAATATGCCTGTATTTCTTGCTTACAGGCCAGGTTCAGAGCTGGATAAGGAAGGAGATTGCAGCTCTTACCCAGCTCTGAGGGTTGAATTGGCTTTGCACCCAAAGCCTAGTTGATCCAGAGTAAGATTTTAAGCTTTTATAGCCACTCTTTCAAACAGACATCCAGAACATTATTCTGTAGTTTGGCACTCAACAAAATACCAAGACAGTGTCTGTCCACCAGTGGCCTGTATGTGGAAACCAAGTCATGGCTCATCTCAGCAGCACTTAGCACTGCAAGCGTACAGATGATCTGCACAGCATTTGCAGAGGGAAGCCTGGCCATGCAAGGTTGCTTTGTAGTCCTTTGAGAAATGGCTCTCACCTGGCCCATCAGCTGCAGTTCAAGAGCATGCTTCTCTCTCTCAGACTAAATTTACAAACTTCCAAGTAAGGCAAAATGCATATGGGGAAGCAGAGGAGTATGAAAAAGAGATGCAAAACCAGAGAACAAGCCCTGAGGGTAAAAACAGAGGATCAAGAGTTAGTGCGAATTAGGCACTCTGGGAGAAGACGTAGTACAGAGAGCTGGCAGGGGCACAACACTGTGTTTGCTGCTGGAGAGCAATCATAAAAAGATATTCTCTGTTTGAGCTGCGACAGTTCCTATCTTCTGTCATGATCAAAAGACTCAGATGTCTTTTGTTTCTAATTTTCTTTCAAATTGTTTTACGGCTTGTTATCTCTGTTTGGAGGCTGAAAGGGCAGAGGTTCAAATGTGTGCATCTGTATGTAAGCCTCAAGTGATCTTTTTCCCTGCACAACTATCACAAGGAAAAATATGTTGGACACAGGTTGTCTTGTCCTTTGCTCTGGGAGCACCATACGCATTACAGAAGGGATCCTGGGAGCTCCAGAGAAGGCTCTGACATTTCATAAGGAAACATGCAATAACAAAATGTACCAAGGCTTTGGGGTCACAGCCTCCTCAGCAAGACTTGCATTAACAGTCTGCTAAGAGAAGGGTGGTGAGAGGGAGTGAAAAGCTGTGAGGAGTCATCATGACATGCTCTGTGTGTTTCCAGAGGGAGCTACTGCAAGCGAGCACAAGGCACTGATGTCAGAGCTGAAGATCCTCATTCACATTGGGAATCACCTCAACGTGGTGAATTTGCTGGGTGCCTGTACCAAACCCAATGGTAAATATCCCAGGGCAACAGTCTGTGTGTGCTTCCAGAGGTCAGTGCTTGTCCCATGTCCTTTCTGCTGGCCACATGTGTGACCGCAGGGACATGTGGGGACGTTATTGGTGTGTCTGTGCACTTAGGACAGGTACCACAGCTCAGCAGGACTGCACATAACATGAGTTGGGGCAAATTCTGCCTATCCCAAGCCCTTACCTCTTCCCCTGACCTTTGGTGTCTTCTCTCCAGGTCCACTCATGGTTATTGTTGAGTTCTGCAAGTATGGAAACCTCTCCAACTACCTGCGGACCAAGCGGGAAGGATTCAGTCCTTACAGGGTAAGTAGCTTCCTTTGCCCCTAGGGACCTGTCTTGTGGCTAGAGAAGGAAGACGCATAGCCTGGAAGGTGACAATGGGACAAAGACACCCTCTAGCAACAGGTCAACTTTACACAGTGATCTTGGTTCATGGACACATCAGGGATGTAATTTCTGCAATGGAAGATAGGTGCTTCCAGGCCAGAATTACAGTCTAACAACAGGAAGAGATTGTGCAGCTCATGCGTGCAGGGGTTACAGTGTTTGTTCCTGCTGAGGTTTTTGTTCTCCTTGCCAGGAGAAGTCTCCCAGGCTGCGTATTCAGGTCCAGTCCATCGTGGAGGCAGTGAGAGCAGACAGGAGGAGTCGTTCTGGGACTAGTGACAGTGCGATCTTCAACCGCTTTCTGATGCACAAGAGCCAGACAGCACAGCAGATCCAGGAAGGTAATACTCCAGCCTTGCAGCAACCCCTCACCTGGCCCACCAGAAAAATGCCAGACTTGGCTAACTTGGGGAATGGGTAGGGCATGACAGTGGGCAGCTGGGAGCTTGGAGCTGATCACCCCACTGTTGTCTGGCAATTCCCTGAACAGACATCTCTTGTCTCTTGTAATAGACTCTCGAAACCCAAAAGGGAGAATTAAACCATTTTGAATTTTTTTAGCTAAAAGAAAGGAGAATTTAGGGGGACATTAGTGGGTCCTTCCTAGGATAGGAACAATGAGCTGACCTTCAGAGTCCCTTCCAGCCCTGTTACCCTCAACTCTGTCTGACTGAAACGTGCTGGAGGCTGGACTAATTTTCCTCACACTTCAGCAGGTTCCTGCCATGTGCTCTTTGCCACCCAAGCAGAAAATCCTAGAGGGGAGTTGTTTACTCCAGTTAGCACTGAGGACTAGCTTTCTCTCATCAAAGGGCTAGTTGTATCCCACAGTCCTGGAGAGGGTCAAGGAGGACAAGAGACCGCTCACTGTCTAATTATTTTCTTGTATTCCTGGACAGTGGATGACTTGTGGCAAAGTCCCTTGACTATGGAAGACCTGATCTGCTACAGCTTCCAGGTTGCACGTGGCATGGAGTTCCTGGCATCCCGAAAGGTGAGTTCACCCTTCCCTTCCTTCTTCTCTTCTTTTGTGCATGCCTGACCAGAGAAGACCTGCCTACAGCCACTTTACAGGTGACACACAGAGGGATTCAGTGATCTGCCTCACACTTCTCAGGAAGTCTGATGCAGTTTGGTGTACACAAAGTTGGGAATTTAGTTATCTTGCATTTCATCCTCCCTTTGAAATTTTTATTTTTAGCTCCTTCCCACCTCCACCACTCCCACCTTACACCTCAGGTTCACAAGGGAAGGAGAGGGGAGGGGGTGTTTTGCACTTCTGATGGTGGTTCCCATCCCTCTGATTTTGTTCCTTCCTCTTCATGTGCCCTCAGTGCATCCACAGAGACCTGGCGGCACGGAATATCCTGCTGTCAGAGAACAACGTGGTAAAGATCTGTGACTTCGGCCTGGCCCGGGACATCTATAAGGACCCCGATTATGTCAGAAAAGGCAGTGTGAGTGCCATCTTCTCAAACCCCATACAGATTAGACCCACTTGAGGTGTTCATAAACTACTCTGGGGCTGGAATAAACTGAGAAAAAGTTGAAAAAGGAGGAGCAGAACCACTTGTTTGGCTAGGACCAGGAACCATTGGCCCAATGATGTATGTGCTGTCCCCTCGTCCACCACCAGATGTCTGTCTCCTTTCTTCTGCCTCCCAGCCTGCCATTCATTTACTTTTTTTCTTTATACTCTTTCTTCCTCCTTTCAGTGTCTTCATCCCTCCTTCTGGCCTCACCAAACCTCCATTCCTCCAAGGAGAGAGGAGCAGGGCTATCAGCTCTTCTTTCCTTTCATCCCATTGCTACAAGAAGGGCTGTCCTGGGAGATGTTCCTGACTGAACGCTTGTGTCTTGCCTCTCCCTCTTGCAGGCCCGTCTCCCACTGAAGTGGATGGCTCCAGAGAGCATCTTTGACAAGGTCTACACTACCCAGAGTGACGTCTGGTCCTTTGGGGTCCTCCTCTGGGAAATCTTCTCGCTAGGTGAGTGCTAAGGAGGGTCACACACTGCAGAGGGAGGCAGGACCTCTCATTCCACATAGCAGCTTGGTGGGTGAGTCTGTGCAGGAGGCCCTGATGCTCTGCAGCACGTCTAACGAGTGATGGGAAGAGACATCGGAATGGGTAAAAGAAATATGGAGGCCATACCCATCCATGAACAGGGTGCTGGGAGACAGGCCTGCAGAGGTGGCCTCCTGCTCACTGAGGCAGAGAAGCCTGTCTCGGGCAGCACCAAGGACTTGGGCTGTGTATGAGAAGTGACCACATCTCCCAGTGTTTTGGGAGCAAGGGCATTCTCAGGGGAAGCACTGGTTTCTGATGGCACATTTCATGTTCCCACCCCTCTTCAAACCTCCTTTAGGGGCATCTCCGTACCCTGGAGTCCAGATCAACGAGGAGTTCTGCCAGAGGCTCAAAGACGGTACCAGAATGAGAGCCCCAGAGTACGCCACAGCAGAAATGTGAGTCAGAAACCTCCCAGATCCCAGGACAGGGCAGGACAGGCCCCTCCATGGGATGCAAAGACCTTTCAGCCAGGATGGGGGATGAGACAATACCCCCTCCACACCAGGCAGCTGCCTGGAGAGCAAGCCAGATGGGTTGAATGCAGATCAGAGCTATCTAGGAACATCACTTCCCTTGCATATCCACACTAGGATTGGTCTGTAAGTGGACAATACGCTTTCCTGCTCTGAAGGGTATCAGAGGTGTCTGAATTAGTTCCTTGTGCACTGTTACATTCAGTGCATAATGAACCAACCCACTTCCAGTAGGTCCATGTGGCCAATGTGCTGGGGGGTGCCAAGCTTTCCTTCACAGTGTAGGTACCTGCTGTCCCAGTGGGCACCACATGGGTGGGAGCTGCAAAGTGGGGTAGGAGGGAGTTTCTGTGGCATAAAACCAGCATCTCTTCTTGGCAGTTACCGCATAATGCTGAGCTGCTGGCACGGTGATCCCAAGGAGAGACCAACTTTCTCCGACCTGGTGGAGATACTGGGGAACCTTCTTCAGGAAAATGTCCAGCAGGTGAAAACCTCTCTGTGTCCCTGCTCAGCTCCAGACAGGTCTTTCTTCTCCTACCACTAGCTCCCTCGCTGTGCCCTCCTCTGACTCCCTGGCCAGTGCAATACCTTTGTGTAGGCCACAGGAACACACAGCATTTCCTGGATCAGAGAAGTCTGTTTCCCAGAGCTACTGGTGAGCTCATTTCTGCGTTAGCCCTCTTGCTGGATCTTAATATAGCTCCACTCCTTGCAGGGTGGGTGCCCTCTCAGTCATCATTCCAGTATTTGCATCCTAATCCCCAGACAATTATTTGAAATTTTTCAGCTGAGTCAAGGCCCTGGCACTCCTGACTCCCACACTCTCACATAATGAAAAACAGAACTTCACCAGGATTTCTGAAACTCTATCGTCAGATCTAAACGTCAGGGCCATGTGAACCAAACAACTGTTCCATTACAGCAGTCAGATATACAAATTTCTCTGAAATTATTACTAATCAGTGCCATGCAGTAACTCACCAGGACTTTTAATTGCAATGAGCATGCAGGTCTGATTTTAACATTTCCTTGATGTTCCATTTCAGCTGATGATAGCTAAATGCTTACATACGAGTACTGTCTCATCCTGATGTCCCTGATTTTAACCTTTCAGCCCTGGATCCCAGCACAGGCATGACTAAGCCACAGTGATGTGACCCTGGAGCACAGAGCTCTGTCCATGTATTCTAGCAAATTATAGGTGCCAGAAATTTTCCTCCCCAGCTCTGACAGCTTCTGCCTGTAGAGCACTTTCTTGTGGGAAAGCCTTCCCCTTCTTGTAAGGCCACTCACTGTTCTTCCTACCAGGAAGGGAAGGATTACATCCCGCTGAACGACTCTCACAGCTCGGAAGATGATGGTTTCTCCCAGGTGCCTTCCTCTGCCCAGCAAAACTCAGATGAAGAGGACTTTGACATGAGGATACGCTGCCACAGCCTAGCAGCAAGGTGAATCCCCTGGAAAGGGCAGAGAGAGCCCAGCTGGCAGCCAGCAACCTGAGCTGTAAGGGCGCCTGAGGGACACAAGGAGAACCCAGTTGCAAGAGGTTGGAAAAATCCCAAGTGATCAGATGTGATCCAAGCCTTTAGGCCATGGCATCTTGCTTATAAATGCAAAATCACTTTCCTTTGCTGATGAGAAAGAGCGCTTGACATGTAAGCCTATGGCATTCCTTCTTCTGCCTCCAGATATACTGCCTGGGCATCACATCCCACTAAAGGCATCATGGCCCATCAGGTACATGAGGAAAGAAGGTGTCAGCTGCCCTTCTGTTATTCTGGAAGCTTAATTCCATCTGTTCCTAACTAACCCAAGCAATTAGGCCCCAGCTTCTCATCTCTGGGGATCTGATGCCTGGGATCTATATGACATTACTCTGCTTATCCAGAGTGGGGAGGTAATCAGGGTCTGATTCAATCAGAAAGTCTGGGTGCTCCCCACTGCAGTAGTATGGGGTTAAGAGTCCTAAGGTGACCCTATTCCCCTCCCAAAATCCACCGTTTGGGTCATCTGCCTCTCTGCATACTTTGGTTGCACAGAGAGGAGGTTGGGTTCAGGTCCTGTTTATTCAGGACATTGACCCTGTTGGTTTTACTGAATACAGTGTGCTTCTGTCAGCAGATACTACAACTGTGTCTCGTTCCCTGGGTGTTTGACGGGAGGAAATCAGATCAGGTGTCCATCCAGGATAAAGACATTTGAAGAGTTTCCCATGACACATACAATGTACAAGGCACACCCGGTGAGTAGCATCTGAGTGGGGTTGAGCAAGGGGCAAAGAAACATTCAGCTGTTTCCTGACACCTTTGCTGTTAAGATCATGGAAGGAAGATCGCTCCTTTCTAATGTCAGTCTGTCTGTGTCATTTCTGTTCAGTCCGTCCAGTGCTATGCACATTCATTTCTCCACCTGGCACGGCTCGTACTGCCTGAGTGTGAAATAGGGAGGTTAGACCTACACGCCAGGACTATAAAGGACCTCAGAGAAGAGCCTGCTCTTTACCCTTCTGAAATCTGTGAACATGGTCTGGTTAACTATACTGAAATCCAGCCAGGACTAGATAAATCCAGAGTGTATTTCTGGAGCTCCCCTATCCTGACCTACACAGCAGTGTGCAGTAGGGATCCTCCTGGCCTCTCTGAACTGGGCTGGTCCTTATATCTTCTATAGTGGCAAAACCATACCCTTAGTCTCAGAGGAAAATCTCGTCTCTCACAGATTTGATGGTAACACATCTTCCAGGCAGGGAGCACTCTTTTTTTTTTCCCCAAAAGTGGTGCTGAACTGCACACACAAATCCTACCTTTGTATGTACTGCCTTTAAGAAGGCACCTAAGAAAATCAGTTCCAGCAAGACCATGGAGCATGCTGGTAAAGTGCCTCTACTCTTCTTTTTCCCATCACAGATACATGTGATCTCATCTCCTAAATAATTCCTCCTCCCTTCCCACTCTGATCAGTCGACAGGGATGTTACTGATAACTCCTGTTGCTTCCTTCCAGGACAATCAGACAGACAGTGGGATGGTTCTGGCATCTGAGGAATTTGAGAGGATAGAAAACCGACACAGAAAAGAAGGTGGATTCAGGTACTCCTTAAGTCTAGCCACTCACACCTCCCTGCTGCCAAACACAGACCAGGAGGCAATTCTTGGTGTCTACCCACAGGGTATAATTCTTGGGGCACTCAGCAGCAGCAGCCAGATAAGTCCACGCACACATTAACAAGAGGCAAAATGCAAAAAGAACAGACCTGACTGCTGCTTCCTAGGGTTTAAAAATATAAACTGTCCCCATTCAATGAGAATGTGTCTGTTAAGATAAGGAGGCACAATGGAGTGATGGTGTTATTAAGACTGTTAATGCTTAATGACATTTTCTGGTGAAATGTGTCAGGGCTTGCTCAAGCAGTGGCAGGTGGGAAAGATGGAAACTTACGTGGCTGCCACCTCCTTCCCCCAGCCCTGACCCATGTGGCACAGGGCCCCGATGTGACATTGCAGGGATGGTCCAGGCCTTAGGGCTTCCCCCATGCCAGTACTGAGCCTGGCAGCTTGAGCTGGCACTCTCAGGGCCGAGGATGTTATGGATGGTTATGTCCTTGCCCTAAACTTGGAAACTGGGCAAGCACCTGGCCAGCTCATCTCTGCTTGGTGCCAGAGCAGGCTGGGACCTTGTCTCCAAGACAGTGTGTTGAGTGAACCATGTCAGGTCATTTGTAGACAAGACCAGTCCCAAGCCTTTTCCTCACCTCCTCTGCCTCCCAACATCAGATCAGACTGGTCATTGTCTTTTCCCATAGCCATAGCCCTGTGGCCTCTCTGCTGTTGTATCTGACTGTCTCCTGCTTCTTGTCCTTGTCCTTTTTTCCCTAAGGCATGTTTCCACTGTGTCCTATGCCGTGGGCTACCTGGCATCCCACCTCCTGGAAAATACTGCCCTTAAACCTCTCCTTGAATGTGTCCCTGCCCTCGCTTCTTGGCAGTCACCTGGTACTGGCAGGTGCTGAGATGTGGTTGCCGTTTCCTCCCACATCTTCTTCATCATCTTCCTTCATTTCCTTTCTCCCATCCTAGCTGTTGGTTTGTGTCTGTTTCTGTTAATCCTGCCAGATCTAGGAGCAATTGAGGCAATGTCTTGTCTCTCCCTGCTCACTGGGGTCCCAACCCTTCCCCGGGCTTCCCAAAGGTATCTAGAGGAGCAGAAATAACTCTGTCACCAAGTTATGTGCAGATTTTTCACAAAACATACAGGCTGTGCTTAGGTTTAGAGTCAGGCCTGGTGGTGTGCTTTGAAATGGAGGTGTAGGTCCATTCCTGACTCTGCCTCTGCCCCGTTCACTAGCAGATGATGTTTCCTGAAGCTGGGATCTCTCTAAGCATGACAGAGGCTTTCCAGGAGTGCTCAGAATGATCTTCTGTGTCTCTCTCCCCCACAGCAGTAAAGGGCCCAGCCGAACTGCAGAGCTGCCAGGGGAACAGTTGGACCTGCGGGGCATATGTCGGCCATCATACGGGTCCCAAGTCGGAGGGCAGACTTTTTACAACAGTGAATATGGGGAGCTGTCAGAACACTCTGAGGATGGCAGCTGCACCCCGCCTGGAGAGGGGGCCAGTCCCCCCACTCTCCACGCTTCCTTCTTTTCCGAGCAGTACTAATGGCATCAGGCCCCAGAGAGGCCTGCCGAGGCACCACCTCTCACCAGCCAGGCACATCGCTCAGAGCTTCTCCTTCAACCTACGACCAACCCCAGCAGGGAACCTACCCTGAACAGATGGGCACACCAATGTCCTTGGAACCACAGCACGATGGCCCAGGCAGCACCTCCAGCTGCAGCTTCTCCTTGCCGGGACTGGAGAGAGCACCTCGCTGATTCCTCACGTTTCTTTTCTTCCTGTGGCTCAGAAAGGTGCATTCTGCCAGCGCGTGGGTGCCTGTGTTCAGCACTACAGCACCTTCTGCCTAGCATCCAGCCTCCGCTCAGATCAGCTTCCCATTCAGAAAGCCCATTTCAGGTCAGATATAAATAGATCTGTCTTAGTCTCAAGTTTCTTCCTGGTGTGCAGCCTGAATGTTTTTTCCTTGGATTGCTTCCTCCTCCTCTCCTCATGATGTCAGCTGCTGAGCTGCGGAGCAGAATCAAAGGGAAGAAATCCCTAGTGGTATTAGCAGCAAGAGCAGGACATTTTAAAGAGGTGTACAGAGAGATCTCAAGGGATCTTTGTAAATGTTCATGCACACTGTTCATTCTGGGTAGGTGCCAGCCTCTCCACCTCCTCTGCAAGGAACACCCACACCCCTCTCATCTCTGCTAGGGGAAACCTGTCAATCCACCTTATCGCCAGGATTATTTTAGCCATCTCAACACATCTAGTGCTGAGTAGATCACCAGATGATGGCTAGAGTCCTCCCACTGAGATAAATAGCAACTCTTTTTGCAGGCCCTGCACAAAACAGGGTTTTATATGACCTATGCTGGCAGTAGGTTACTCACAGGTCTGCTGCTCTCACCTTCCTCTTCTCCCAGAGCAGTGCTGAGATCATTTGTTGCTCAAGTGAGAAATTAAAGCAAAGTTGTATTAATTTCTGCTGGCTTCTAAACATAGAGCGAAAAGGGGTTGTTTGCTGGGAGGAAAAGGATCAAAAAGGTTGGGAGTGAAATGTTTATTTTCAAGTTGCGGCAAGGGTTTTGGAAACAATGGAAGGAACAGAGCTCCAGCAATGAGGTGCCCTTGTGTGTTGGCATCACTGAGCATGTGGAGGGCAGCCCCTGGCCAGGGCTCGAGCCTCAGCTCTCCTGGATGGACAGTTCTGCACCATGACCTTTCCTGTCGCCCTGGTTCCCTAGTTCTAAGGAGGCAGTCTCTGCCCAACCTGCTCCTCTCCAGTTTCTGTTGTAGAGCCACCAGCACAGTGCAGTTATCTCTGAGGGACTATGAAACATTCATTTGCTGAGGAAACATCACTACGGCCTTTTGTTTCTGAAAAATACCATGTGAATTCAGAGCTCTGGGGAACCTCCACAGCCCTTCTCTACAGATTTCTGTGCTGCTGCCTCACCACTTCCCACCTACTCCTTTCTATCCCCCTCACAATCTGGGAGCTCAGCCCCAGAGCGTGGTTACGTCACCGCCGGAGGAGTCTGGGTGAAGAGGCTCGTCTGAACAGCTTGGCATCTCCTCTTCTCCCACACGCCTGTGGCTGGCAGAGCTCCTTGCACCAGGACATCTCAGTTGCAGGCCACACCTCTATGCACAGCACCAAGGGTTTGTTTTGGACTTTAAAAATTGTGTTTCCTGTCAGACATACTGCTTTCCTAAACTGTATTTCATTTCCGGCAGAGGTTTTTATGCGTTTCCTGACATGAGCCTGTGAGTCCTTACGGATGACTTTCCCAAGTCTTAATTATAGTTCTCCACACAAGTGTAATGGGGAGATTTATTTAGCACATGGGAAAAGCATGCCTGTCATTCAGATTCTCTAAGCCTGTGCAGAACACTCAATGTTCCCCTCCCTTTTTGAGTCAGCAGGATGATATGGTTGTGATTTCCATGGCAAAAAGAGGCACAAAACTGGACTAGCTTGAGCCAAAATGGCTCAGGATGTGAAATTGGAGACTGCATGTGACAATGAATTCCCTGACTTCTACTGGTGTCCCCTGAAGTTGCCAGGAGCTTAACCATCTTTAAGTAATTGTTATGACTCAGTAAGAATCCTCTGGCAGGAGATGCTGGAGAGCCAGGCCAAGGGAGTAGGACAGCCAGCGGGGCGTAGGACAGACTAAATTCTCCTGCCCTCATCTTGCCCTGGTTTTTGAACTGGTGGTTCCCTTGACAGAAGGAAGGTTGCGTGTGCCCCATGTTGCTGAGGGTCTCCACCGTCATTCACGTGGGTGGAAAGTAACAGAGGGCTGAGCTAAATTCAGGCTGTTTGCTGGGTGATGTGCACCCATAGGACCCAGGCTGTCTTGTTTCCAGTGCTTCACAAAGAGTCCTCTGCCTGGAAACACAGCCCCATCTGAGAGCAAGCCCAACAATGAGGCCTATAAATAAATTAATAGTTGAAAAACAGAATTCCAAGGTCCTTGTCCATATGTGAGGGATAGAAACGCACTTGAAAGCCCGACACTTGCAGCACACTGGCCAGATTCCTCAGCAGAAAGGGGACAGAGGCATCTGAGCGCCCTGGCTGACTGCTCGCAAGCATCCTTGTGGAGCTGGGTTACTTCATTAGAGCTATTGTTAACAATCTCGTTTCACTCTGGGGAGAGTACTGGTGTGACATCTGCTTTTTGAACATTCAAATAATTCGACTCCACAGAAGTTTATTTTCTCTCATTTGCACCATCTTGGTGGGGGGGTGGAGTCGGGTCCTGTTGTATCTGCATCAACAGCATTGCATGAACAATGCGGCCATGATAGCAGCAAATGCTGGTTCTTCTTCAGACACTCCTGCTGATGAAGAGCAATTATAGTGTGGGATATTGAATAGCTGTTGAGACAATTGTACTCTCTTAAAAGTATACTAAAATTAGAGTGTACGAACCTGATACCCCTCTGCACACTCTTGCATTATTTCTGTCATTTTTTTTACACTCTCCAGATAAGCGTGAGCATGAAATGAAGCTGGTCTGGTTTGGTTTGAAGATGTGAAGCAATAGGGCTGGCTGTCTTTCCACAGTGACAAGGGAGTATTTCAACTTTTAAAACCCAGGGTTCGATAAGTGTGCCTGCTCTGTTCATAGTGTTTTGTTTTGTTTGGGCTTTTTATTGGAACTCAACATTGAAGCTAAGCTATTTATCATAATCCTCCTTTAAAATGACTGTTCCCAGTCTACGCACAGTCTCATTTTTCCTTACAAAGTGTTGGTGTTGAGAGGACATTCCTCCCTCATGAAACAAAGCATTAGGTCCCCTACTTGCAAATACATGTGCATCTCTGGAAAAAAAGAAAAAAATGTGTATCAAGTAACACTTCATTTATATTGCAATATTTTAACCTGGTACCTGTTGTTGCTACAGCAGCATTCAATGTTTCAGTGGGCTTAGGTTACAACATGGGTTATGAGTACAAAAGTGTGGTCTGTGTGTGCGTGAGTGTTTTGTGGGTGAGTGTTTGGGTGTTTGCATGTGTGAGTTTTCCTACCAGTGAGAGTATGTGAGTGTTTATAACTCACGTTGAGTCCTGTCTCTGGAAGTTCACGGTTATATATCAAACCAGTTAGAACACTGCTTTCTTTCCTCTCCTCCTATAGTACTTGTTATCCTTTTGTCATTAAGGGTTTTGTTGTAATATCTAAATGTGGAAATGAATAAAGTTGTAACTGGCATCTGCTCCCTGGTTCTGGAGGCCGCGGGCTCCGCTCCCCCTGGCGCCCCGGGCAGCCCCACTCTGGCCCAGGCAATCAGTTGGGTTTATTATTTTTACTTTTGTGTCCCTTTTGCATTTCCCCACATCCTCTAGCAAACAGCTGGCCTTTGTGGCATTTCCATCCAGGATGAATCTCGGCCTTTTCTCATGAAGAAGCCAGATACGCTTTGCTTAAGCTCGCTGACAGGAGCCCAGCGCCCAGCCCTTCGCCCCGCCGCCATGTCCCTCAGCTCCGCGCCCCTTCCTCACCGCCTCGGCCCCGGGGTCTGGCTCCGCGGCCTCTCTTTGCCCTCCTTCCCCTCCCAGCGGGACCCAGGGCAGCGGAGCCCCCCAGACAACCCGTGTCCTCGGCACACGGAGCCTGCTCGGCCCGGCCGCCCTGACCAGCCCGCACCGGGGCAGGGAGGGAAGATGGCGGCGGGGCCGGCGCAGGCGTGCGGGGATGGGGAACCTGACAGGAAAGCCAAGGGCGGGTGTGAGTCACGGGCGGGATCGGGGCTGAAGGAAATGTTCCGTGCCCAGGGAGTAAATCCACAGATGGATTTACGGCCATTTCTCAAGAAGAAAAGTCAGCAGGAGCCAGAGTGAAACCTGAGGCACAGGTCCCTCCTCAGCCCTGTGGTGACTTGCAAAGACCCCAGTGCCATTTGTCCACCAGAAAAATGTCCCCTGAGGAGCAGCCACTGGTTGCCCTATGCAGGGTGTGGAGACATGGGGACATCCCCTCAGCTCCAGCCTCTTCATCCAGCCCCACCAGCAGATGGAAGTGGCACAAAGGACCTTTCAACTCTCCTCTGGCCACCCGGGGACCTGCCTGGCTGGGGCATGAGGAGACTGAAGCTGTTCTGCTCATGAAATAGTATTTTGTGCACCCTGGAGCAGCGCTCGGCTGCTCCTCTCCTGGGGCCACGTGTTTCATGGCGTAGTTTCGCGACATAGTTTTTGTGACATAGTTTTTATGATGTGGTTTCTGTGGCGCATTTTCAAGGCGTAGTTTCTATGACGTGGTTTTTGTGGCGTAGTTTCACGGCGTAGTTTCATGACATAACTTTTTGTGAGGTAGTTCTTGTGACGTGTAGTTTTTGTGACGTGTAGTTTTTGTGACATGGTTTCTGTGGCGCATTTTCAAGGCGTAGTTTCTAGGAAGGCAGGAGAGGAGCAGCCTGGCACAGAGCAACCTCCCGGCTCCTGCTGCATGGGGAGGGACGCGGACAGGACCAAGCGGGCAGCCCCTGCGCGTGGATTTGAGCAGAAACGCAGCCCACAGGAAACCGGATAGGGTGAAACATAAAGCCACCTTCTTGTGGTTAGAAAAGGGAACTGGGAAGTCGCTGGCTGGGCCCTTTGGCTTGTTTTGCTTGTAACACAGCCAACGAATGTTGTCTCAGCGCTTTCCAGAAGTGCTTTGAGATCCTCCTCTGAAGGTCAGCGCGGTAATAGCAATGAATCCTTCAGGCTCTAGGACTCCTTGGCCCCTTCGGAGGACATTTCAGCAACAAAGCACAGGACTTTGCATCAAAACGATGTCTGCACTGCGAGAACGGCTCCAAAACATGTCCTGCACGGTGCAGTATCAGTGTGTTTGCCACAAGTCTCCCCCTGTGGATGGGGTAAAAGGTTGGGTGAAATGCTGAGAAGCCACTAATGGCATGTGGTTCCTCACCCAGCATTTACCAAGAAGAGCAAAATTTAATAATAATTTTTAAAAAGCGGAAGTAGAACATTCAGCTGCTGCTTCAGAAACATTTCTTGTGTTGTATTTCTCTTTCTATAGAGGTTTCAATAAACAGCTTCTCATTACAGAGCCACAAGTGACACGGCATCAGCAGAGCCCACAGGTCCATTCTGCTCCGAGATGCAGGTTTGCAAACCTGCTGCTTTCCTTGGGCACACGTGGGTCTCTGCAAAGGCAGGGTTAGACCCACCACGTGCATCTCAAGGAAACAGACCGAGCTTTGGTGATGTTATCTTACCTGTATATGCGACCAGGTGCGTCACAAATGGGCAAACTACAGAACCTTCTAAAAAAAGAACAGTTTAATAAGATGCTTTAGGTTAAACACCAGGCTTATCGGAGGGCCTTCCCAAGCAGCTGGGGAAGTCACCAAGGATACTGTCTCTCAGAAGAAGAGCAGCACAGCTATTTGTTCAGAAATTTAGAAAATATCCTAACTCACAGCCCTGCAGTACCTGGTTTCTTTGCCATAAATGACTTTCAGACAGCTTGCCTTTCAAAATCTGAGCTGGCCGGGGCCGGAGGGGCAAGAGCTGGCCGTTAACTTATTACACCTTTAAGAGGCCCAAATCCTTAAAACTATGTTATTAAAGAGAGAGTAATTAATCTAAGTCCTGTTTTGCAGTATTTCATGGGATTAATATTTATTAACAACCTTTGAGTGTTTGTAAAGTTTCCCATTTTAGCATGCCAGGAGTGAGTAACCCCAAACTAGGTAGGAGTGACCAAATCCTGACCCAGAGGCCATACTGTTCCTGCCCCAAGAGCCCTCTCAGTGTTAACTGCACAGGTGGAGCACACCCCACCTCTTCGCACACACCCAGCCCTTTTCCCCCTGTTTCAGATTCACTTTTACACCATCTCTCGTCTCTTTTTGATGGTCACTGCTCCTGATCTGGAGATTCCAGACACTGACGAGCCGCGGGAGCCCGCATGTGTCCCTACACCACGCTCCTTGAAGAACCGCGGGTCGCCAGGGCCAAGTGTCCCTTGCAGACCCGCACCACCGCCATGGCCGGCTTACTGACGTCACCGCGGGTACTGTGACGTCATACCCCAGGACCCCGCCCCTCCCTTAGCCCCGCCTCGATGTGGGCGTGGCTATCGCCCCTCCGGCCCCGCCTCTCGCCCTCGTGGCGCTGGGCGGGGCGGGGCGCGCCTGCGCAGTGCGGGCAGCGCCGGGCTGCAGTCGAGGCGCCGGGCGCGGAGCCGGCGGGCGAGCGGTGTGGGGGCCTCGGGGCGAGCCGAGCATGGAGCGGCGCTCTCCGGCTGCGGCCGCTGGCCTGGGCAGCGGGATGCGTTGCCCGCCGCACTAAGGCAGCGGCGAACCCCGAGAAGCCAGGCGGCGCGGCGAGCCCCGCGGCCGTGTGCGAGCGCGACTCGGGCGGCAGCGGCGGCTCCTCCCGGCGGCCTCCTCGGTGTCGGCGCGGGGCTGTGCGGGGAGGGGGCCGCGGCGCCGCCCCCGCCTCCTCCCCTCCGCTCGGCCGGCCCGGGCAGAGGCGGGCGGCCGGGGCTCCCCCGCGGCGGCGGGCGGGCGGCATGAGCGCGGCGGCCTGAGGGGCCGGCGGAGCGGGGCTCGCCCCGAGCAGCCTCCCCCGGCGGCCGCGGCCGGCGGATCGGACTCGGCTGGGACCTGCCATGCCTGCCCTGGCTCCTCCCATGGCATGAGCCCGTGCTCTCCTCCCCCCTCCGCCTGCTTTCGGTCTTTCTGCGCTCCCGGGCTGTCAGATGGGATAAAACACCCGCGGGCGTGCGGGGCTCGGTGCTGCAGCGAGCGGGCGCGGGGAGCGGCGGCGGAGGCGAGCGGCGAGGGCCGGCGGCTCGCCCGGAGGCGAAGATGAGCTGGTGGTGCGCTGGCCGGTACCGGAACGGCGGCTCCTCCGTCCTGCTGCTGCTGCTGCTCTGGCACTGCCGGCTCCGGCCGGCCGGCGCCGACAACGCCAGCCAGGCGTACTACACCGCGCTGATCAACGTGACGGTGCTGAGCCCCGAGCGGGGCGGCCCCACGCTGCTGAGGATCGACCGCGGCCGCTACGGGCAGGATTCCCCCAAGGTGGAGGTCAAGGGCCTGCTGGTGGCTCCCGTGCCCATCAACGGAGGTAACGCGCTCTTCGCGGCCGTCGGGTGGGTTTTGGCCTTTGTCTGAGCTCTGCAGACTTTTTCCTAGAGAGCTCTGACAAAAGAGGAGGGAGGGCTTGCCCAGGGGAAAATAATAGTAAGGAAAAAAAATCAGTGATCCGAGAGTGCTGGCCTTCGTAACAGCTCTGCAAAGCATAATGTGTTTTCCAGCATGGGTCTCCGTAGATTAGTCATATTTGAGGGATGAAGGTGTTATTTCTAAACTAATTACGGGGGGTTGGTAGCGATGGTTAACAGTATTTGGTTACAGCGATTCCATGGATCTCAGAACAGCTGCACAGCTGTCTCACTGTGATAGATACACATCTGGATGGCTTTTGCAGCTGCATGAAGTCGTGATTGTTCAGTGTACCTTTCTTAAAGATGCTGTTTAAGCTGTCCATCAAGACTGAAAGGACTGAAGCTATCAAGCTGTTACACTCATGGCCAGTCCAAAATTCAGTTGTTTGCAGTACTGAACGCTGTGTAGTCCTTCCAAATAAGTTTTATTTTTATTAAGCGAAGCTGCTGTCCATTGATTGTTTCCTGAGAAATGCTGGGGTTTATAGAGAACACTAATTTAAACAAGTGAGAGTATTATCTTGATTTTTGCCGGAAATGAAACCAATCACTTCAGCCATAATGATGTGGGTTTAGTAGCATCTTATTTGGAAAACCCTTCTTGATGTTATCTAAACTGCCATCTTTAAGAAATGAACCACTTGATGGATCACAGTGGTACCAACCTGTCTCCTGGACAGTAAACCTATGAATAATGCATTAAGTGAAACAATGTAGTCAGTTAAAACTAGACTCTGAGTGGTGAATATTAAGAGTTTTTAAAAATAATTGATAATGCAGAACTACTGTTATTATTAAAAGCTTTTGAGAATTTACCAAGTCGTAAGATTAGGAAAATACTTCAGTGCTTCTTCAGAACAAAACGCAGCCTGCTGTAAGCTTCTGGGGTGTGTGAAGCAGGCTGTGCATCAGCGGATGTTTACTAGTCTCATTGAACCTTGATTTCATTAGCTTTGCGAAGTATTAACTAGAATATATTAATATAGCATATTTTAGGTGGAACGGTGAGGAAGCAGAAATCTACTGTAAAATGATTTTAATTTGTATTTAAAATCCTACCTGCCCCAGGCTCTCAGTTGTCAAATATGCTCAGTTTTTCCTTGTGCTTCCTGGTGTTCCTCACTTAAACACACACACCCCAGCCTCCGGATGAAATCAGGAGGCTGTCCTGAAGGGGTGAGGCACATGAACACTGTTACTGCAAGTGGTATTTTTAGGGTTTTAAAACACGCTGTCTTTTAATATATAAGGTATCAAAATGCTGGCTTTGTTTAGTAGCTTCATTATGTGTCGAGGAAAAAAAAAATATATTAATTACTTTTTGACCTGCTGCTGTAACATTTTCTGCTTTCTTTTGATATGATCTTCATTGAAGTGTAATTAAAATGTTGAGGGGGTCTGACAGCATTTTCATTGGAAGCTAATAATGAGAAAAGAGCTAAATAAAATTCTGAGCAGTGCATAAACAGTATTTTTATACCTTACTGCTAAGTATTGTATGATGAATAACTTCAGTGAGAAACCCCATCAGGAATCATGAAATTGCAGACCTTAATTTCTGCAGTTTTGACATGGTGCAGTCATTGAAACTTTGCCTTCGGTTGTTGAGGAGATTCAGTTTTGTCCTTCTGTTCCTCAGCAGCCTGTTAAAGCAGCAATTGTCTTCCTTTGAAGGTCTTCTGAATTTTCTGTGTAGGTTGCCATGTGGTATACATTTTGTTTTAATTTTGCCAGGGCGCACTTCACATGGCTTAAAAATATTTCATGTAGTAGGGAAGACTGGAATATTTTAGGCTTTTAGTTAAGATTTTCTGGAACGCTTATGGTCATAGTCTTTGCTATTTTATATCTAGATTTGATAAAAGACAATGCTGTCTTGCTGGAAGTAATTGCTCTAATGCCTTTTTATCAGCCTGTTAATATTGCTGTAGGACTTGTTTGCAAGGTCTTTTTTTCTAAAAGCTCTTGACACAAGTAGCTGGCACCAGCCTCTGCTGTTAGAGCAGTAAGTGTTCTACCCCAGTTCTCATGTATCCTGAGAAGAAAAGGACTCTACAGCTGTTAGCAACTATGTCTGAAAATACCTTGACTCTGAAACTGCTTTGATGTCAAACATTTGCCCATTCTTGGGCCATCCCTTGAAATTTCCATCAACATGAGTGGGCTGGGGCATCCGTGTTTTAGAGCTGAAATGTGGTTAGTGTCACACTTTCGTATGCTGCATTAAGATTCTTTATGCATTACCTGCAGGGAAATAAATGAATTTACTAAGTCAAGATTTAGGACCAATGATCTGATGCTGAACATACACGATTTGTAATAGCACAGCCTGTGATTTTAAGTGTTGTGCTCTACAGTGTTTGGGTTTTTTTAACTTGTGTTCTTGAATATGCCAAATATTTTATATATTTTCTGAAGTTGACAGTCCCGTTACCCATCCTTTAAATGTCAGTGAAGAACGATGTATTCAATAACTTCTGTTTCTTTAGCAGAATTTCTTCAATCAAATTCAACCTTGTTATGTTAATACATGTATTAAAACTCTTGCCCTGTTCTTTTTCTAGAACCATATGAAACTAATACTGGCTTTCAAAAGCGGTGTTCTGCTGGAACTGATACAGCGGTAATTGCATGACCGCTTGTGAATGTGAGCTGGGGAAGTGCAGCTCCAGCAAGCCGCTGCTCACAGTTGGGTGCTGGCTGTCAATACAGCACCTCTGTACACAGAACTTTGTAAGTGCATTAAATGCACGATAGCAGCCGAGTTTCTCCATTAATCTCTCTTCCATTCTTCCACTTCTAGTTCCTTTTCTTTCTTCCTTTAGCTTGTTAATCTTTTGTCATGACTTAAATAATTTCTTACTAGAGGAGTGTTTTAAACAGTTTCTGGATATGAATGCTTACAGATGATCGAAAAACGCTCCTCTTGTTCCTCGTGGGAGGATAATAGTGAAATGCATCTTCACAGCCTGATGCAGCTTTTCTGATAGTTCAGTTCAGGTTTGTCATCTCTTTGGTCAGGTTACTGAGCACTTCCCATTCAGTCCTTTATTCTGGTTCCACAGAGTCACAAATAACAGGCATTTCAGCCCAAACTTCCCAGAGTAGCTGCCTGGGCACCTGTGGCAGTGTCAGTACGTGCACCACGTAAGTGGTCAACCCACCATCCACTCTGGTGACCTCCACTTGTAGGTGTCTCTGGTAGCAGCTGCCTGACACCAGCTGTGGTGCTGACCTTCAGGTGTCAGGCGTATTCCCCTTGCTGCGATAAACCAAGATAGAAGCCATTGAAAACTCACTTTAACAGTTCTTGGTACAAACTGCAGTGCTTTATGGCTTAGTTCCCTCAAAAATCTTCTCCGTGGTGAGCAGGACTCTTCTGTAAGTGTTGAGTCTGGGTTACTGCTCGTGGGTCTGGACGTGGAGATGGGGACTGATGGGACTGACAGGGAGCGAAGTAGCAGCAAATTTAAAGCCAAATTGAAAACATAAAGACTCGCTGAAATAGGTCAGGACCAAGGGTGAATGGCAAAGGGTGGAGTTTGGAGGGCTGTGGGAGGTGATGGTTGTATGAAAGCTGCACTGGAGAAAGAATTCATGGAAAGGGGAGATGTCAGCTAAAGGGGTTAGTAGGATTTTGACTGGGCAAGGAGAATGAGAATTTGAGGAAAAACATATGTTAGAAAAAGGTGGAAGTGAGGCAGACACAATATTGGCACAATGTTACGAACAGAGGTGTATCTTGTGCATGGAACTCTTAACTATAGTGTTTGTAGCATCTGGCACTTCATAAACGTGCTGCATGAAGAAGTTGTAGCTGCAGAAGGTTTAAAATGACAGTTTCCTGCTAACTGTAGACCTTTAGGTGATATTCAGACAGAATTTTGTGTTTCTTTCTGGCCCAGAATCCAAAACAATAAGCTTTAGGAAAATGCAACAAGCAAATATATCAATAAATATAAGAGTAATGGGAGAAAAGCCTTGTGCATGCATCCATCCTTTACCATTGGTCTCAATATCCAGTTTAATTAGTAGTCATTAATTGATAACAAAAGTGGAGGTTATATATTGAAGTTTATAGTCATAATTGTAGTATACTTACTGAGCGAACAAGATTGAATCTTAACTATTAACAGGAGTCTTCTAAGCTTTGGTGATCTTTTGTTTAACATCGTCCCTGAAACAAGATTACCTCATGTTCAAAGAGTTTCTTTTAGTGTTAAAGCCAGCTTTAGTCACAGCAATTACCTGAAATAGTTCTTGAAAAGAAAATGTTGCTGTACATAACTCATTGACGTGACTTTTAAAAAGCACAAGTTATAACTGGCTTGAATAAGGTCTATATTGATAATAACACTAGTAATGCATTGAAAGAAAAAAAAATATATATTATATGTATTATACCATAATGGGATAGCAAATAACTAGTACCCTTGCTTGAAATAAGAAGGAATCAATACTGCCGTGTTGTTTCTGTGAATTTCCCAGCTGAATTCCTTTTCTGGAAGCTTTATCACAGGACGATAATTGTGGTGTTGCACAAGGCAGGGGCTGTTTGGGCAGTGGGGTGTGCCTGGGCAGTGCTGCCCGAGGGAGGGCAGGATTTGGGGCGCAGCTGCCCGGGACTGCCTTGGCCCCTCTGCTGGTTTCTTTCCCAAAGAGTCTCTTGATCTGCTGCCCCTCAAGATTATTGATGGGGTCTCTCCACCTATTGTATTACAGTGATTGAAGGTCAGACTTTGAAATGGTTTCTGTATGTGTAACTGAGACAGACCAGCTCTGGCAACTGGTGCTTGCCTCAGGGAGTAGAGGATTAGCTGAGATGCAATCAATATCAAGATATTAGACCTTTTTTTTAATAAGGAAACAGATGGCTTGCTGTACGCTTATGTCTTCTGAAATTATAAAATTACTTGAGTGACTTCTGATCATATCTTTTTATGTGCAATGATTTGGTTTAGGATAGCCTTAATTTAATGTGAAGTTGCTTTTCATTCTGGCATGGACATCATCCAGGTAATGCTTGCAAGCCCTAGTCTATTAGATCCTAATTGGACTTTGGACAGCGGAGCATAAATGGCATGATAATGGAGAGGTATCGATGGCGATTCCTGCTTACACTGCTCATTTATCTATGTCCCTTACATAGCCAAGTGATGTGCCTGGTATGTTCAGTGTATAGCGGATGTTTTATTTTAGCCAGCTCTCTGTGCTAGAAGGGTGACCGTGATTGTAAGACTTTAAGTTTTTGAGTGTATTAAGTCTGTTGAAAAGATGAACAGAAAAACTAAGACTTTCCACTATTATTCCTGGATTTTATTTAGTTAAAAGTGAAAAGGTTACTTGACAGTTGTGTAGTGTAAATAGGCTGCTAAGGTAAAGAAAAGTGGGTTGTGACTTTTTATTAAATCTCGAGTGACTTATACTTACTCAGTTCAGGTTTATCTAAACCAAACAGATTTTCCTTAATGTTTTTGTATTACTTAAATACTGCTGAAACAATATTGTCAGCTGTTAAATTTTCATCAGGACATACTGAATCCACCTTGTCAGGATAAACATGTTGTATGCATTTGAATGGTGTTTGTTGGTATATATATATCATAGCTCTGTCCACAGCTGAGAGAGACTTTGATCTCTACCGTGGTAGAAAATTTTGTACTACTTTTCCCACAGATGCAGTTTCTGTTATCTCTTGCTACTTCTGTATCGGTTTTTAAGCTAAAAATTTCAAGTCCATACAAATTTAAAGGTGCCTACGTAAATTTTTACAGAACTGAATTATATAGAAGACTTTTGAGAATGCTGCCTCCCTTTTCAATGTGCCTTTTGCCTTTCATTGCTTTTGTGATATTTTTGTTTTCACTTAGCATTTTAGATGCCAACATGATTGTGCTGAAGCAAACTGTACATAATCCATAGGATTACTGCTCTTCACCCATCCCATATATTTTAAGTACATTTCTGTTGGCCATAGTGTCTACTTTCAGAGTTAATTTGGGCAGCTTGACGAGCTGCTGCGGGATTGCGGCCATTTATTGAATTCTATTTTCAAAATGATATGTCACACCTGAGGTTCTTGAATCTGATTTCACTGGAGAAGGATGGCATTTTTAGCTTTCAAGGCTTGAGAAACTTCCTACCATAATCTGCTGCTGCTTGCACCCCTCTGCATTTTTGAGTGGAAATGCTCTGAGCAAGGGAAAAGCGTGTGTTAAACAGTAAACTGCTTTTATCTTAGCAGAGGACATAAGGCTGGTTGCTTGTGCCATGTTACAGTTCTATCACATTTTTAAAAAAGGACTGTAATTCCTTTAGAAAAATGGACTGTTCTCTTGAATTTAAGGCTACAAAGACAAGCTGCAGAAGTGCAGTCAATAGCAAGTGGACTCCTGTGATCATTGCTGCTCACGACGGACGCCACCAGCGCTCTGGAACAACTTGTGGGGTCAGCAGTTTCCGAAGGGATCTGAGTAATAATGTCAGGGTGATAGAAGAAAATACTCCGTAAAATTTGACTTCAGGCATCTATATTTCCGATTTTTCCCCGATCCCCCTCTATAAAACAAAAGCACAGATACAAAAATACAGCAAATAGCCCTGCATGTCTGAAACGGCAAATAACGTTCTTGAAAAACAATTGTGAAAAGGATGTGCTTATATCTGACTCCCCACCCTCCTTCCAGGGGAACAGGGAGAGGCACTTCTTGTCCATATTAAGAGATGTAATGACTTCCTGTACCACTGCCACAATATAGACTCATCTGCAATAGTTTTCTTTAGGAGAGCAAAAGATTTTTTTTCTCTTTTTTAGATGTCAAGCTGAGAATGCTTAAAAAGATCTTTTGTTTCCAGCAACTTTTAATAAGTTAAACTGGCTATTTTTTTGAGGGAGACCTTTTGCTGAAATCCCATAGTCTGTGCTGTAGAACTCACTTCTTTGAAAGGAAAATTTTATGCGACGCTTGATTTGAATAGCTCTTAGGATCTATGGCTTTTAGAGCTATTATGCAAATAAATTGTTTGTTTATGCCTTGAAAAATCGCTGTTCATCCCAACAAATTTTCAGTAGCCAAACTCCTGGCATTTGAAAGGGTAAATCTACTTGCATTATAAGTTGCTATTGGCTCTAAAGTTCTAAAATCTTTTGATATGATCAGTGTATCAGACTAAACTGCATTTCCAATTGTGTAAACAGAAATGTCTTTCAGTTTCAGCTGCTGTACGTTGAAGTTATCATCTGCGTTGCGTTTTGTGCCTTCTGTGCGTGGTTCTGTGTGGGTTTGGGTTACTCAGGGTGCGTTACAGCGTCAGAAAGGACAAAAGAGCTCTGTGTGCTGTTGAATCCAGACATCCGGCACTTGCCAGTTCTGTTACTCTTCCTTTATACCATCAATACCTGACCACCCGAGTGCATCGTGTTTGCAGAACTGTTTGTTTCTCTATGAATTTGAATGCACTTTCCTTGTAGACAAAACGTGCATGTGTAAAAAGCTGATGTTGGCTGCTGGGGCTTTACAAGAGCAGCTTTTAATACAGTCCATTTTTTTACAGTAGCCTGCACATGGCAGATAACTCTGAAATCTTGTTTTCACATTCTCCTTTGTTTAGTTGGACTTCCCACTGCAGTGATATTTATGACTGCGTTAGAAAAAAAAAGTTGTACTCCCCAGAATGAGTGATGAACAGCTGTTTCGTAAATGCCAATAGCATATGAACCATATTTTAATGTTTTTCAGCCTCTAGGCAGTTATTGGTTTGAATGTGAATTCATTGTTCTAGCTGCCCTAGAGTTAAAAATAGCTTGTGTTAGTGAGCCTAATTCTTGCGCATATAGTCACAGCTTTTGGTGTATGAGATATGTTGATTTTTTTTTTTAAGACTTTTTTTCATAAGAATGCAGTTAGCGTTAGCCTTTATTAACAAGAGGATGGTGGCTTCGTAGTGCATAACAGTTAAGCAATTCAGCAAACTTGTAGTATTTTTCTTTTTTGCCTATTTAAACAAGTTGCCACCTGTGTGAATGTATTTCCCACTTCAGTTGCAGATCGCCTGGGCTGTGACCCTCGAACACGTTTCCAAGTTCCACCGAACACCAAGCAGTGGATCGCTTTACTACAGCGAGGAAACTGTACCTTTAGAGAGAAAATCCTGCGAGCAGCCTCACATAATGCCACAGCTGTGGTCATTTACAACAATATATCCAGTGAGGAACCTGTCACGATGACTCATCAAGGTAAATAAAACGTAATCTCTTTCTTCTTTGCCCAAGTACTCTTTTGCTATATAAGCTATTGCTAAAGAGCTCTTGGCAGGGCACCGATGATGCTATTTGAAATACTCTTGTCTGTAATGTCGTTTGCATATATGCAATACAGTGAAATAAGCCAACAATTCTGAAAAGTTGTTTTCCTTTAGTGTGCATTTCATCCAAGGAGGAGCACTTTGTGGTGGGGATACGGGTGTTTTGGAGTGAGGAAATGTCTGTAACTTTTTGGGAGCAATCTGTTTCAAACCTTTCCAAAGAAGAAAAGCTAACACATAATGGAAGGTCTAGAGTTTTAGAAAGCATCTGTACTCGAAGAATTTTTATAGTAGCATGTCTTCAACTGGCTGTTATGGTAGTGACTTTCAAATGTTAACAGTTATATCATGATCTGAGCTTGCATGCTTTTTTTAATGACAGTTTACAGAGGCTTCTCTTTCTACAATGTGTCTGGTGATTCCTGTATGGCATTCAAAACTTAGTGATTCGTACTGTAGTTACCTCTGTTAGTTGTCTAGAATCGGACTATTGCTGGTCTCGAGTAACAATGAAATTCTGGATTTCTACTTTTTCAGGGCTATCTGTGTAAAATTTTGCTGTTAAGAGTGAGTTACTTTAGCTGCTGGGAGCCTCATACATTAAAATTTTCCTTGGTTAAAAATGGTTTTCACAATTCTGATAACTACTTTTATCATTTTGCCAGAAGGCATATTTCTATATTTGATGGCTGCTGGCTGTTGGTTATTGGGTTTTGGTGTTTTTTCTAGAATATTTTCAATCCTTTTTCTTTAAGCATAGGGGGTTGCTTGGAAACTGGAATTTCCTAATTGTTGCTCTGCATATTGTCTCACAATTAGAATTCCATTCTTTTACTGAAGGGCTATGGTTGCTTCTATTTCTCTTTTGTTTACAAGGGAAATGTCTTGTGGTAATTAACTAGGCAATTAACCAATTAAGTGGGCAACAACAGGCAACAACACCTCTGGTGGTCTTTTTTTCTGCCTTTTCAACCATGTCACTGCCTGGGTGCTTTTTAGGTGGTGAACGACCCCATCATGTGCTAACTAGGTATTGTCTTTAGTATTTGCTATCCATGAAGATCAAGAGGAGTTGACCCTATGTATTTGATAGCAGTTCTACCGCCGTTTCACTTAAATACGTGTTAAGTAGTGGTGATATAGGGTGAAAATGAAGGTGAGTCACCAAATTGGTATTTCTTCCATGTGATGTCTAGTGCTATTCAGTATTCCTCTTTTCTTTTAAAAATGTATTCTTCACAAAACAATTTTGCAACTGTATTACAATGACCAGGTTCATGGCTCTATGTTTTCTTTCTGTAAGCAGGTGAAAATAGGCCTTGTGTCATTTTATATCACTATAACATAATTTTTGTACTGCTGCGTGCCAAGTCTTATGAACATTCTGTCGTCCTGGTGAAGCAGAGAGGAGAGTGGTAACTGGTGATTGTGCACGCTCTGTGAACTGCGTGCTTTCCTGCTTTGGTATTTGCATGAATTCCAATCACCCGCTCAGGCAACGTCTGTACTAAAAATAAGTAGAATATACAGATTTATGTGTGTTGCCCGCCTGCAGAGAGGTGATTCTCTATGAAAAGAGCTCAGTCAGCAGTCCTCACCTACGGGATTAGTATTTTATCCAAGTTATTTTATACTTGAACACACATTTGAAAATTTTAATCTTATGGAAATCTGTTCATATTCAACATATTACTCTGCAGAATATAAATTCCTTCTGGTGGCTTGATAACAACTGTCACTCTTGAATCAGTCCATCATCACCACGTCAAATGAACAGCTTCTGTTGCTAATATCAGAATTTGCTTTTTCTTGTGTGATAGTTAGTCAAAGTCTCTGCTAAGTCGAAGTCTCTGCCCCTTTGACTTAAAGTTGAGTTTTAAAGTAGGTATTGACCTTAAGGAGTTGCTGGACTTTTAAAATATGTATATATATTTCTGTTAATGTTATTTGCAATATTATTTAATCCGTGTATATCCTTGTATGTATTACTGTGTGCATGTAAAATAAACTTATTTTACAGAGGCTTGTAGATGTCCTCTATCGGCTGAAGTGAAGGACGTCTTTCCCAGCATAGGTTATGTTAGACTATGATATCACTGGCAGGAAGACAGTTTTATGAGTGGTTTTGCTTGCTACTTCTGTTAAAGCAGAACAAATGTTGTCTAATGTAAAAAAGAGCCTGTGTGGTAGAGAAAATATGTAGTAGCTGTCTCCTTTATAATCAATTATGGGAATAGGAAGGAAATGCATGTAAAATAGTGTTCTAATTCTTTTTTTCGTTTGTGTCTGGTGGAGACAGTCCTATCAATTACAAAATGGTGAAATGTTATATTGACTTTCTCCATTATCATCTAGACTTTATTTGGATTAACAGAAATGAATATAGGTCAAAAATGCCTCTCAAGTCAAAATTTCGTAGTCAGAATTTATGGAACAAATATAAACAGGAGAAGATGAACAAATATAGAAGAGTGTCAAAATGAAGTTGCTGGATTGCAATAACTGCTGTTAATCAGTGCTGAAGAAATTTCCCGAAGTATCCAAGCAACTTCTGATATGATACCTTTCTCAGAGGATTTACCCGATACGGGTAAATCTTTTAAAGTCTTCAGAACAAGCTGCAGACATCTTATCAGGATCAATCTTTGCTGCACCTCTGAAGCAATGATGCTTTCATTCTCTGCAAGAAGGGATGTGGGCAGGAGCTGACGGTCCCTGCTGTGGGAGAGCTGCCCAATTCTGCCTCCCAGGAGCAGAGTCCTTCCCAAGGGAGGAATTCCGATGGCCCTGTATTTGCTTAACAAGCCCCCAAGTCCAGGATGCGAGGTCTGTACTTGCTTCGAACAGCGATAAAACTGAGTGTGTTCACTGTGGGTTATTTTAGGTCACTGGGTCAGGGGCAGAGGGACTGGAAGTGATTCGGAGTTGTTGCCGTCTTAACGGCGATTCCGTGTTCTTGCCCCAGTTTGAGGTGGGTGCGGAGACCTGGCACTTGAAATGCCCCTTGCCCGTGTTGTGGCACTGTCACCGTGAGCGGCGCTGCTCTTCCTCAGCTGCCCGTTCCGCGCTAATGTCTCTTTATGTAACTGTGAGCTGAACTGACGCGTGAAAGCTATGGCAGGGCGCAGTGCAGATAATTTTGCACAAAATGTGTGCTGACAAATACTTCAGGTCTATATGAAATCCACTGCAAAACTTTCTCTGGATTACAGAGACCTACTTTTAATCCACAGCTCGAAGCTAATTTTATTGTATATTACAATATTGTTGTTATAATTATTATTAATTTACCCTGCAGTGTTAGTGAAAACGAAGAAGAGATGAGTCATCAAAGTTGGAGCTTAAAAAAAAAGCAAAACAATCAATAGTCTAACCGTATTTTACATATCTTTGATCATCTAATATTGTTTGTTGTTTATATTTGCTAATTACAGAAACATAGAATTGTTTTGGTTAGAAAAGACCTTTAAGATCGAGTCCAACCATTAAGCTAGCAGTGTCATTTTCATCTCTAAACCGTGTACCTAAGAACATTGATAATTGATGATGTGGGGAACAAGTGGCAACAGCATTATGGTTAATCCTGTTTCCTACTGCATTTCTTGTATCCATCAGGAAAATGTGTCACAGAGTAGATGGAGATGTCAGACACCTGATGAGATGTGTAGAGGAGTGTGTTTGAAACACAGATTCTGGACCATAAGGAAGCACTTGTCTATTCAAGACGAACCAGGGAAACCCCTTGAGAAAGCTAACGTAGCCTCGGTGCCTTGCAGAACTTCTTACAGTCTTTCTGCGTGGTATGTGCCTCATCCACAACCGAAATAGCAGCAGTTAGGCTCATTTTTCCTTAGCCAGCTGAAAGGGTAATTAGTTCTGTGACTGTGAAAAGGCCCACGGGATTGTTAGTGACTGTAAGTAATTACATTCCTTTTCTTATGCAAAGTCTGAGCTCCAGCAGCAGAGTAATTCCCCAAATCTATGGATTCGTTGGAGTCAAATTTGTGATATTAATCTATGAACATGCTATTTATGAAGCTCTAAAAATATTTTGCAGCGCCCTTGGGTAAGGCTCCCTTGTCATTTCTCTTTTGTGCTTTGCTGAATTTGCTTGAAATGACTGTCCAGATTGATGGATCTGTATGGAAGTTGTCTGTAGATAGAAGAAAATACATGAATGTGACCTATTACCTGTCTTAGAAATCCCTGGGTTTTTTAGCTCCAAGTTCCATTAGTTGGAATACAAACTGGTCTCCAGAAATAGCAAAATGGAAGCCACCTTTGAGCGCCTGGCCACACTACAGAATGCAAGATGATGGAGAGTTTTAGTTATCAAAATTCGAATGTGAATTAAATTGATGAATGGACCAGTAAGGTCTGCATTACATTAATATACTGATCAATAACATGACACTTGTAATCAGTGATTGGATGTTAAATCCAGATCAAAGATAACAGGTTTTGAATATTGTTCGGAAGTACAAGTGAAGAAGGGTTGTTTTAAAATAAGCAGAAATATATTTTGAAGATAGACTTATTTATTTTGGAAATACATGAAATTGTGACACAAGGAACACTTTTTCAGTAGTGTGTTGTGTTAGGATTACACCAATTCCCTAGTCAAAACTTAATGTGACCCTTCTGATTTGTATTGATTTGCATTTGTTCAGAGTTTGAATATAAAATTTGGTCTACTTTGTTAGCGTGCTAATACCTTAGCAGTAAAAGTATTCATTAAAGGACTGCAGATGCAGTTTACTCACCATAATACATAGTTAAATGCCTTGTAAAACCGTGTGAGTGAAAGAAAAAAATCTGCGCACAGATTGTGCAAAGGGGATGATAAAATGATAAATTCCTCTGTACCAAGCTTTTTTTACTCTTCCGGCATTAAATGGAATTTCCGTTTCCTTCTCAAAAAAATTGCAGTGCAAGTGGATGCAAAGAAGTGTTGCTAAAGAAAAAAACATGTGAAATGTTTGTAAAACCATTGCAACTTCTGTCTGCTTCTCCCTTACCTAGGCTTGTTTTTCCCTAGTGTGACGAGCCCAAAACGTCACATGCATTAATAATATATATATTAAAATATATAATTCCCAGAATATAAACGTCCTTCTACAGAAAGGGAAAATGGAATGGTCAAGGCAGTCAAAAGTGGGGGCCGGGGGGAACCCCAGCCCCCTGAGCCCGCTGTCCTTACCATGTTAAGTGGATGCTGCTGCAGTTGTGGTTCCAGGGATGGATAAATTCTCCATCTGGTGCTCCCCTTTCTCAGCCCAGCGGTGACTCTGTCCTCCTGGTGCCCATCAGAAGCGTTGAAGCAGCATATTTTTGCTTTCAAAAATTGACATGGAGCAGAGATTCAGGCATTTGGGGGATGCTTAGAGAAGTAGGTGCATCTTGTGGCTTAATAGGAGGATCTTAATTTTTCTAACAGTCCTTAGTTGTCATCTGACTTACGATAGAAGATGAAAAGGAGCTCTCTGGGTGAGATTGGTGGAGAGGAAATAATCTGCAGTGAAGCTGGAGTCCAGCGCCTCTCTTGTACATACTAATATTGTGTCTCTGAGAGACTGTGAAGTGCTGGTTTTCTTGAGGGGTGTAGCAGAGGGACAGCTGGACCTTGGCAAGCGTGAGGCAATCCAGAGGCTCAGTTCCACCATCTCACGTGTATCAGCAGGACTTGGGCTGGAGAATGGAGCAGAAGGATTTAGCTGGGACTCTGATCTTGTACAGATTTCTCCTTGAGAAACATCTCCCTGCGTGTCAGAGCAGAGCAATGGGGTTGTGTCAGCAGTTGTCCTCTGAATATGGCCCAACAGTTCCCTCGACTGATTTTGCTGCCCAGCTCTCCTTTGAGGAACTCTTGCTCATAACAGATTATAAAGCTGTTCGAAAATAAGGCAAGAACATTATACTGAGGCATCGTTTCCTGTTCAGTGAAGGAGAGCAGGCATTGGAAAGATCACTTTTGCATATAAGATAATTATTTATTACCTATAGACTTAATTTAATGTGCTGCAGGCTAGCACAGCAATAATCTGATTAGGCTTTAATATTTATTTTGAGGTTAATTGTGTCACACCCATCTTTGGAAAGACACTCTTGCTGTTTCTGGTTTTCTAATCATATGCCTGTTTTTCTTAAAGGAGCAGAACTTTGTGAGCATCCATCACATGGCTGTTAGCAGTACAGCAATGTGTGCTACATTGCAAAATACTGAAGTGTATGTGATCATACTTAGAGGGCAGAGTAAAATCTGTTAAATCTCTTTTAACTGCAGAGTTTTGAGTGTTGTTCAGCCATAAATTGACTGTATTTCTGTTGTAATTTGTAGAAGCCTGTTCCTCACTAAAGTGAAATATCTGCTGCTTTGTCCTCTGTGGGCTGTAGACGATCAGAATTCAAGTTTTAACCTCAAAAGCCTTTTATTTTTTTTTTCCAGATTGTTTTGCATAGGTTTGTGTAGCAGAAGCTTGTGATTGCTGCAAATGTCTGCTCGATGTTTTGAGATAGCTTGTTGTTCCACTGGTTATATTTAACTGACGCAACCTGTGACAGTAACTTTTAGGTAACCAGTTCATACACTGCTGTCCTTTACAATTTTCTCATGGTAGTGTTGTAACATCTGTTCTAGTGTCTGACACTACCTAAAATAGGCATCCTAAAGTAAATGTTTACATACAGACAAGAATTCAACATTTTCAATATTATAAAGGCAATAGGAAGACAAATGTTTTAAAATGCTATCCAGTCTCATTTAAAAATTGATGTGTATTGTCAGCATTAAATTTTTGCCTTGCTTAGAACTAAATAACTGACAGATATTACGGGTTTTTTCTGTTTTCAGAAGTGTTTGATTTGGGACATCTCAAACATATTTTACTCTTGAGATTGCACTCATGTGTTGACAGCTTGGATGTGCTCTTGTTTACTTTCTGATTAGATCAAAATAAAAATGTGTGCAGCTAGACCTGTTTTAATCACTCTGAAAATATGCCATGGCTGCTCTTCTTGGTGTCTGCTTTTCCAAAAGCCTGGTTTAGAATGTAAGACTTATTCTTCAGCATGAATTTCTCTGTTTCGTATCAGACTGAAATTTTAAGGTATCTGGATATTTTCTGTATTTTTCTCCAATGTTGTTAAGTACTATGGAGTTCATATTTAAAAGCTGTGTTGCCCGAGCTCACCTTTTCTAGCAGTGCAGCTCTGCATACAGCTCAGTGTCCCTTTTCCCTTTGCTTCACCTCACCTTGGGGGTTCCGCAGATTATATCCTCTGGAGCTAAATCCCTTTCCTTGTAGGGCTAATTCTTGCTTCTGCTCCCTTCAACTCAAATGTCTTCTGGTGTTTCTACTCGTGATTGGTCTCTCAAAACTTTATATATAACTATAGCACTTCATTAGTGCTTTCCTGTTTTCTTTGTTAATGTTTTGTGAGCTCCCAAATTCTGATGGAGCGGTTTCATTATTGATTAATGTTATTCCAAGAAATCCGTCACTCACGGTAATAGGACTGATCCCTTTACTGGGTACTGAATAGTGTGTGTTGCTGTATTTTTATTTTTGAAATAACGTGTTCAGAAATTCTTGGCATGCAGTTGCGGTATTTTAATAGAGGAATAGGGAAGTCTGGTTTGTCAAGACGGACAGTTTTGTTTCCAATTACATGATCATTATGATGTTCTGATTGTTGCAGTCACATAGGCAGTGGTATTTCAGTGTCTGAATCATGCCCTTAAACCAGCCTACAAATATCTGTCTGCACCATTCTTTATCTTTATTAGGAAGGTGGGGATTTTCTTTGCTTTTTTAAGGAAGTTCTCTGAAATTTCCACCAGCGGAATTATTCAGATAAATGTGTTAAGTTTAGGTTTTTCAAAATGAAGTCATGAAAGGATTCAGTTACAATTAAATGTTGTCTGCTATTTAAAGGGAGAACTATATATTCTTTCACAAGCATGAAATGATTGCAGTCGATGTGCTTCGTGCTTTGTCTGCAGCATCAGCAGAGCCTGTCAAAGACTTAAGAAATTACAAGGACTTGAGCTGAAAATATCAGCCATTAGAATAGTGCTAACCTTTTTTATGGGTATCTGACTTAAATTCTCAGTTCTCTGCAAACCTTTTTTCATCAAATCAGAACAGTTCAGTGCCTCTTGCAGGTGGTGCATGCTGAAGATGGGATCTCAAGTTCTGCCCTCCCCATGTGCAAGAAAGCGGTTGAAGCATTGCAGCAGGAGCTGCAGTTCGGTGCCAGGTTGCTCGGATGCCCAGGAGGAATTGTCTCACCATCCTTCTCCTTGAATATGCATCAAACAGCTGCTTGGGCTGTTCACAAGCCCAGGGGCGAAAAGAAAATTCAGCTGTTTGGCAGCTGCATTTTGCTAGGCTGCTGTTCCCTGCGTCCTCCAAGGGACGGTGGAAGGATGGAAGGTGTCTGAAGTCAGCTCTTTGAACCTTGCCTGTCCTCAGCTTGGTATCCTGGCCATAGCTGTCTGTGTTTTGAGCTTCAGACAAACATTTGATAGTCAAGAATCAACAAAAACACGAAATGAAAACATTATTTGCATGTAATGAGATTACTAATTTTTCTTGGAGATGACTTTCTGACTTGTTAAATGTTCTCTTTTAGAATTGCTAGGAGAGGTGGAGAGATTAGTGAGAGAGCAAAGCAGTTTCCTTAGGAGTTCTACAGGAAAATTCTGGATGTTGCTTGTTTTCCCATCTTTTTAGTGTCTTCTCAGCTTTTAAGTCTTTCTCTCTTCTCCCCTCCCAATGTAATATCACACAGATTTTATGATTAATTGCGACTTCATCCCTTTTCATACGTAGACTTGCATAACTATCCTAATTAAACATGCACATGGTAAAATTACAAGCTAGAAAGAGCTGTTCTCGGCTTGGATGATAGCAATTACATGATTTATATTTACAGGCGTCAATATTTGTCTCATGCCTACCATCTGTCCTAGCTTGTCATCTACAGTTGAGCGTGTAGTTCATTGGCTTTAGTTGGCATTCCAGCTTCTTTTCTCTGGATACTGTGTTCTGGGCAGAGGAGAGTATTGCTTTTCATGAGATGATGTGGTAAGACCATATCGAACTCTTACAAACACTGTTAGTCTTTCTGTGTTCACCTGGGGACTTATTTTTTTCTGCTTAAATTTCAGAAATGCAAGGTTTCGAGGTGCTTAAAATAAATGAGTCAGTGTCTCCTCCTGCCCCCAATTGTTCTCAAACATGGAGCTCTTGCTAAAATTATTTAGGGTGATGCCCCTGACAAAAATACAGATGAACTAAGTCCCAGTTTCCACTGAGCTTCAGTATGTTAAGCAGGCACAATTTATTTTTCTTTTCTGCAGTTCTCCTTGGCTCTCGCAGGGTCAGAAGCAGCAGTAGCAGTTTGGCTGTTCCCGGTTGAGTCATTTGGAATTCAAATCACTTTGCAGCGATGCCAGAGGTTCCCTTTGTGCTGGGCTTTATATAAAGCGCATGGCAGACTGTCGGCTTTGTCACATTCCCTGGGCAGCAGGGAATAAATAGGTAAAGACTTCAGCTTTTGATTCAGACAGAAGTGGACTAGTATCAGAAGATCTGAGTCAGCTTTGCTTTGCAGATAACTGTAAATCATGTCCAAATGCTGCATTGAGTGCTTCTGGCTGATATTTTGATACTAACGTGATTCCTTGGTGCAAATAAATACCTACTGGGGAAGTTACGCAGAACACGTGCTCTGGGGAATACACACCCTTCCCTGCCTTTCTTCACTGTCCGAACTAGACACAAAAAAGGTAAGTGAAGCCCAAGGAAACTATCAAGCAGCATAAATTATCTGCTCTTGATTGAGGATTTGGGGGTTGCAAGAGCCTGTGCTGCATCTGCATACAGAGTCTTGCAGGAAAAGTGGTTCTTGTCCTGGAATTAAGTGCCGCGAGTCTGGCCAGGGAGTCTCTTCCCAGCTGGACAAATAGGAATCCAAGTAGATTTCCTCTGAAAATAAAGCAAGTGGTGGATTTTCACTCTGTTTCTGAGCTTTGCTGCCTATTAAATACCTTGGTTAGTTTGCATGAAACCAAACTCAGTACGTCTTGAACTGAAGTGTCTTTGGAGAGCTGGACTAAAGTGGCCCTTGTGTGAATCTGTGGTACACTGGTGATGTAAAAAGTTGTGTCTATAAATTCTGTTGGGTTTTGTTTGCTCTTCAAAGCTTTTGAGTTACTGTGACACTTATTTCCAAAATACTCATTTGGAAGGAAACATTGAACATTTTTTTTCCTACTTAGACCTATGTTACTAGGACAAGGCATGATCTTCTTTGCCATTTTAAATAATGAAAAGTTGACATCTCTTGGGGAAGACAATTTTGGGGCTGTGCAATATTTTTTTAAATTGTTGTGTGAATCTTAATTTCTGAGATTATCAGCTTTGATTCGTCTGAGTAGTTCTGTCAGCACAATCTACAACACCAATCTTAGGGAACTTGCCCTGAAAACTGAGGATAGTGACTGTAAAAGTTACTGTTTGGCATGGTGAGTGGAAAGAGTAATGAGAGAACATTTAGGACTGTTAAACAACTCTATTAAAGCCCCCATTTTGGAAAATTATGTAGCAGTCTCAGTCTGTCATCCTGACTTATTGTGCCCTGTGTTTCAAAGATGCTGTTCTTTTGGGTCTTCTGCATAATTTTGTGGATACAATAACTTCTTAAAAATCAGATTTTGATTAAAAGATTCTGAACAAATTCGTTGTGTTAAAATGGGACCTCGTTCTCTCTTCACTGTCGTGCTGGGTTCTCTGTAACTTAAATCCACTCTAAATCCAGAATCTCGGTGCTGAAGTCACTTTATTCTACAGTTTCCCTCTGAGGGAATGTGAATTGGAGCAAGCAGATGGAGCAAACGGATGAGCAGACCTGGAAGCATTTTGAAAATAGGTCTCAAAAGAGATTTTAATATAGGAAGCAAATAGATCTGGATTAATAAGAATGACACTTAAAAGGCTTTTTTCTTTCTGTCTTTGTTTTTCCTATAAACTTTGTTTTCTTTGAACTTGGAGCAGAATTGCCTTGAGTTCAAGATCCTCTTTTTTTATGGGGCCTCTGCTTTTAAAACATAGATGCTCTCCACTCTGCAGGTGATTTTGTTCTTTTTCAATACGTCTTGTGGTTTGATTCTCTTCTTTTCCCTGTACCAGTAATTTTCCCTTTGGGACAGGAGGTACTGTAGAGGCAAGACACTACGAAAACCAGATGGGCTACACATTCAAAATGGAGCTGATGAAGCTGACAGCCTCTTTGCGATCCTATCTCACGTGTCTTTGTATGGGTGATAAAATTAGGGCTCAAACTTCTGCCAAGTTTGTTTGGGTTTTTTTTTCTCTTCTACTTTGCAGCCAGACTTATTCACTTCACTTTCACTTCTGACTGAAGTGATGTAGGTAGAAGTTTGGCTTTGTTGCTTCTGTGCTGGAATTGTGATTTACAGCTCCCTGACAACCTTGGTGGCACGTGAAAGCCACGTAACCACACCGGAGAACTTGCGTTGCTCGACAGCACTGTGAATGCTGAGGCCAGTCCAGCAATATCATTCAACTCCTCTTCCAAATGTTCTTCTCTGAGTTGTCTTTTTAGGTATTCACAGCTTCAAATTTGGATCAAATGTACTTTTGAAAGCCGGTTCAGACCGCACGCAATAATTAAAATGTGGGAAGTCCTGTGTAACTGCCAGCACAGATCTGTGACTGTGTGAGGAGCTGCAGACAGTTTGCATGCTAATGCCCTAATTTGAAAATGTGGGTTTAAAAGGCAAGCCCTGAGTTCAGTGCCCAGTAGCCTGTTCCATGTGCCATAGATGGCTTAGATTAAAATCTCTAAGTTGTCAAATGGCTTTGCATTTGGGAAATCTTGTGAGTGGAAGGCCATGTTAATTTAAAATGTAAATTAAATCTTTTTCTCTTTTTATAGGAACTGGAGACATCGTTGCCGTCATGATTACAGAATCAAAGGTTAAGGAAATCCTGCATTACTTGGAAAAGAATATCTCTGTCCTGATGGCAATAGCAGTGGGGTCCCGTGTTCCTCCAAAAAACTTCAGTCGGGGCTCTCTAGTCTTTGTGTCAATATCATTCATAGTATTGATGATAATTTCTTCAGCATGGTTAATATTTTACTTCATCCAGAAGATCAGGTACACAAGTGCACGTGACAGGAATCAGGTAAGGGGACTCTTTTTCCCCTCCTCCCCCCCGCCCCCCGCTAAGGTCTGCAGGTGATATTTCTGTATCCAGTAGTCAATAGAGAGCAAATAATTTCTAAAGGAATGTCCATCAGTACCAGTGTTCAGAAACTCTTTATTCTGAGGCACAGCATGTTGCCAGACAAAGATTTTTATATAGCAAAATGTTTTCATCCTGAGCAGCACCAGCAGAAGATCTTACTACATGACCAGAAAAACTGGAACTGAGGCAAAATATTTGGGTTTTGAGGAGTGTAAGTCCAAGAGGCAGATAGATTTTATGCTGGCTGAATAACACATTCTGTATGTTGGGAATGGGGAGGAAAGTTAAATTGTGAATGAATTTGTGTAGTGTAGGGGAACACAGAGTTAATGTTATTATTTGTTCATGTTCCGAAGGACAACTTCTGTAATAGTTGGTAATTCAGAAGTTGTACAGAGGTATTTCCAAACTATAATCTGTCATGAATGTTAGGGTAAGAAAACTAAGGTATAGATCTGCTTAGTGATCTGGGTTAACTTACTCAAAATCACACTTGGTATGGACTGCCTAATTCTCCTTGTCATGTATTTTAAGTAAAATTTTGTCTAATGTACCTTTCTTACATCCCTTTTCAACTCTTAATTTGTTTAAGAACTGAATTAAGCATGGCCATACTCAGATCTTGACTAAATCAAGCCATCAACCCAAATATGGATTAAACTTTAGAAGTAAATGTTTTACTAGTGTGGACTTAATGACCCACCGCCTCCCTAGCATGCCTTGGCTTTTACTGAGAAGGGTCAGTAAACCTCGGGAAATCCGCCGTGCTCCCTCTGCCTTTGTGTCTCGGTCAAGGCTGACTTACAAAGCCGCGAACCCCTGTCGCCGTGCCCCTTTATCCCCTGAATTACGGCTAGTACACAGGAGCTCACTGTGAGGCAACGCTTTGATGTTTTGTCAGGCCTAAAACAAATGCAGACTTATAAAGCCTCGGTTGTGACAAAGGATTTCCTTTTTCATTTCTATAAATAGTGTCTGATGCTGCAGGTCCCATGGGCATCCTGTAGATTTTCCTAAGGATGTCGTTCTGAAATGACCACACTGTAACCAGTACTTAGTGTGATCCCTTGGGATGGTGAAAGTTTAAATAGAGCTGTTACTCAATGAATGTCTGTGGAATACTAAATTGTGTCTCCTGCATCCCCTACATGGTTCTAGGCTTCTGCCAAATGTCTGCGTTTCAAAACAGTTGCTCCATGGGGAAAGGGCTCTTATGACCTTTTTTTCTTTCTTTAGATTTTCACAAAGGTCAGGAGAAACTTGATGAAAATTTTATGTGGTTTAAAAAGCTGAGCTTATTAAACTTTAATAAGAAGGTGGCGACAGCTACAGCTTATTTTTAAAGATCTTTGAGAGCTTTCGCAGAGAGACGGCTGTACTGTTAGTGATGAAATAACTTGGTTTAGGATATGATCTTGTTTTTAAGTTATGTCAAGGCACACCTTTTTAAAAAAAAAAAAAAGAAAGAAAAAAATCAAAACCGTGCTGTAGATAGTGCAAGTAGATACTGGTATTTCACATCACTACCCTTGCACGCTTCCGCCAGAGGTACAAAACTCTTTTGCATGTGGTGGTGGCCTTTTCCATCCAGACATGTCTGTGTTTTAAAAGCAAACATATGCTGTATGCCTGTGCCCTAACTTATCAAAATAGCAAATCCTGAGCATTTCCAATGTTAGCATAAAAAAGTATTTCTTAAAATTAGAAAATGGAGGAGACGGATCTCTTAAATGAAAGAGATAAAAGTTATTGTTTAGTAAATTTATTTATGCAAGAGGACGTGTACACATTTTGGAAAAGTTTTGCTGAAATATTATGCTTCCAATAGGAAAATAATCTTTAAGATTTCTAGTAGCGCGTATACAACCATGTGCATTACAACTAAATATAAATATTACCCACAATTAGTTGGTAGTGTTGAGCATTTAAGTCAAATGCCTTTTAAGCCTTGTTCCTCTCTTAGGAATCACGCTCTTGGTTATGCCATGACGATCCGTTCCAGCGGCATGCCGCTGTGTTCTGTGTCGTTAAGTACTCAGGCCAATATATTTGACCTGTAACTTAGATTTGCTTAAATTCACCAATTTCTCACGTGATTTCTGACTTCAGGAAGCATATCATTTCCCCATCCTAGTTCTGTTTCTGTTGCTGCATTTCCTACGTGGGTATGCTTCAGTAGCTCGCACTGAGTATCTGATTTTTTTTTTCAAATCCATTCTCAAAAAATATAAAATAAGAGCTGTTCTTCCGTGAAAACCATAAAAAATATGTGCTTATGTAATTGTAGAATAACGGTGGTACAGTTGGTTGTGGTGGACTTCTGAGGTCTTTGTGTTTCTCAAATAAAAGCAGCCTTCTTAATTTCAGTTTGTGTGCAGAGAAAGTGTATGATATGGGGGGGTACACCTTATGAAGGATTTGGTTTTCAACTGTATAGAAGGTGGGTGCAAAAAATGCACATTTGTTTAAAGCTGTTTGGAAGATTTTGAGAGGTATAATTCACATTCTCAGAAATAGCCCATCTCTTGCAAAGACACAGTACTTGGTACAAGAGGGAGGTGAAAGATGAAATACACGAACTTTGTTTTTCCAGTCAATATAAAGCAAATGTGATGTCTCAGGTTCCTGAAAGGGGACAGGAGCTTTGTTCCACGCGGTGGATCCCGTCGGCAGGATCCTGTGGCCCAGCTGGCAAACAGCCGGTGCTGGGTGTTCCGATTGCAGAAATGGCTCCTTCCACCCAGCAATGGTGGTCATAAAAACAGCGTCAAGAAAAAATGGCTTGGCCTCTACATTCACACATTCTCCAGTGCTGCTTTCAGCTTTATTTAAGTCTGTATTGGCTTATTTAGATTTCATGACCCTTTTTCCTTTGTGAGATCCTGGTGGTTTCAGGTAATAGCGAGAGAGAAACTAGGTTACACTGGGAAGATCTCTTAAGTCTCAAAGTAAGATCAGCCTGCTTAGGGGGGAAAAAAATTCAAGCTTAAGAAAAGAACAAGGATTCTATTACAGCACACTGAATAAAAAGCAATATGAGCAGAATATAGCAGAAACTCTTGGGAGGGCATGTTGCTTCAGCTGGGTTTGATTAGTTTTGTCACACAAATGTTGGATCACTTTTGTGAACTTTTGTACAGTCCATGAGGTTTATGCCCACGCTTTTGGGCATTTGTGGGCTCAACTGGTTTTGGGTTGGTTTGGTTTTTTTTCTTCCTGACAGATCTCTAACTGTGGGCTTTGCTGTGTACGCTTTTTGTCTTATGTGTTGGCCTACTCTCATAGTGTGTGTTACAATGTTAGTGTTGAGCCCAAATAAGTCGTTATAAAAGACAGTAACGAAGCTTGATATCAGAGTTAATTTGCATTCTTTTCTTTGTCACTTTATTAGCGTCGTCTTGGAGATGCTGCCAAGAAAGCCATTGGTAAATTGACAACCAGAACAGTAAAGAAGGGTGATAAGGTATAATAATAATATTTCAATGTAGTAAACTTGAGCATCATGTGTAATTTTTGCCAGGAGAAGAAACAAAACAAACAACCTGTTTTTCTTTTCTCTTTCTGATTTATGACCTCGCCTTCCTTGTTGGAGGCTTACGTTGTCCCGTGGTGCAGTATTTTGTGTAATTTACAGTATGCTCTAAGTCTGTATGTTTCAGAGAAGTTTTTCCTTACTTAAATACTTGCATTTCATCTGACAACTGTGTCTCAGGGTGGTTTTGTGTGTTGGCTGGCTGGGGGGTTTTTGCTGGTAGGAATACATAGAGCTAGCGTTGTTTATGTGGAATTCTGTAGGCTTAGAATCATTGCGTGTGTAAGTTGTGTAAAGCAAAAATAAATTTTATGAACAGGTAATAAAGGACAGTCTCTTATGTAAAATATGAATATCTAGTAATCTGAGGGGGAGTATAAAGAGGTATTTAATTGAAGATGATAGTGAATGTTACTCCAAGAATATTTCTTGCCAGCATACAAAATAAAATACTGCGATGTGTTAAGTCCTAAACTTTTTCCGCTTTTATGAGCAGTACTACTTTGTCTTTGATTCTGAAAGGGAAAAAATAGCCACTTAATCTTGCTTAATTTTTGCTCTTTAACTTGCAAAAGGCAAGGGAATTCTGGCTATGATCTCATTTTTAAGAGAAGATTATTTCCTTGGGCCTTTCTAGTGTAATTCCTTTTTATCTTTCTTATCAGCGCTATCAGTAATGGAAGATTGAGAAGTGATGGAAAATCTTGTTTCCAGAGAGAAGGCAGAAAAAATGTCTTTCTGCTCCTTCTCCCTCCATATGTAGTTTTATTTCAAGACAGCCTACTGCACTAAATCTTTTCTGTGGGTATTGGGGTACGTGTAGATAATGGGAAGTTTTCCATATTAAAAGAAAAGATGCTGTCATCTCGACAGCATAAATTCAGAACTGGTGAGTGACGTGTGGGTTGCAGTGCAGACAGCATGAGATGTGCAGGCAAGTGAACAGAGGGCTGGAGAAAATCCGTCCTTCATCCCCCTGATCGTGGGGATTCTCTGGGTCTGGCCGGGGAGCCGCTGGTTCTTACTGTGGTTCCCGTCTCGGTGTCTTGCTGGCATCATAAAGAATAACGAACTTGAACTAGGAGAAGGCACAGTCTGTTTTGTGTCACAGGCCCAGACGTTTTAAATATATACATGGCTGATGCCATTGCTGCATCCAAATGAAGTCGGGCCTTTTTCATTAGAAATTTAAAATTCTCATGTTTAAAAAATAATAATAATAATAATTACCAAAACAAAAAAAATCATAATTTCTGGAAAACAGAGAATAAGGGAGGAGCCAGTCAGAGGATGATCCTCATATTCACGTCTGCATAAGAATTATGATAATACTGCAAGTAACCAGTAGACAAAAATATGGGACTACTCTGAAATAAGTAAAAATTGCTAGAATCCCAGGGTTCTTATCCTGCTGAAAAATCCCAGAAACCTGATGAAAACGAAAGTTTTAGCTCCAAGCTGAAATAAAGCTCTAGGGGAATCTCAACTATATTTTTATAGTGATTTAACTCAATATTAGAATCATCTTAGGCCTTAGCCTGTGTTTCAAATGGTCATCTGCCAGCTCCAAACGAGGGGAGAGTTTTTGTATGTATGAGACACTTTTCTTTCTCAATCGCGTTGGAATATAATAACGCAGCCATTGGTTTTATATCTTCTTAATAACAGCCACTTGGCACAACGCGGTTCATGTACCAGTCACAGCTACTTTTACGTTTGTCGTGGTCTCAACTCTTGACTTGAATTTTCATTCTATTCGTTTTAGGAAACAGACCCAGACTTTGATCATTGTGCTGTCTGCATTGAGAGTTACAAGCAGAACGATGTTGTTCGCATTTTACCATGCAAGTAAGCTAGTAAAGTTGCTTTGTTTGGAAACTACTGTTTCTTTGTGCTCCTTTGCTTCATTTCACGTAATATGTGCATTGTAATTTACAGACATGTTTGTTAGAGGTTTCCAGTCCTAATAACAGCTACTTTATTCTAGACTATGATACTAGGAGGTGTGAAGGTGGGGTCTGGTGCTGTTATGACAGTGGAGATTAAACAAAAGATTATGATCTTGAATATGGGCAGTTTGGGCATATCAGCAGTGGAAGTATTAAGATTGTAAGGGGTGGGGGATGCAGATTTAAGGACAGAGCAGTGGGAGGACAAAAAATTAAGTACAATGAACCAGGTACAGCTGCAGCATTCTGCACAGTAGATGTGCCGCATCGGCTGTTGGTTTCTGAAACGGTGTAGGAAGCAGTAAAAGGGTCCTTCCAACCTTCACACCTCCTCTGACACGGCTCAGCCACTGTGCTGTTACATCATCTCTCGCTGGTCTCCTCAATGCTGCGTGTTCTTGGCTTGTGCCTGAAAGTCCGTACTTGCTGGATATTCTGCATTGCTGCTTAAAGTGTAACAACTTCCTCCTCCTTTTATGCCATTCTCTTGATGTTTACAGCTTTTCAGTTTGTTTCCATTTAATTTCCATTCTTGAGTTGTTTCTCAGGATATTTGCTCTCTGAGAGATGCTTTTAAGTGCTTTTCCACCTGGTGGTTTGTTTTCATGAATCAGTAAATTTTGGTAGCCTTATGCATTACCAAGGACATCTTTCCCTTGTATTCTGAAATGCAAAACTTTCTCCTTTTCCCCAGACACAAAAAATACGTGTAAGTTATGTTGTATATATGCAGCCAAGATCTGGTAATTTGGCCTGTGCTTGGTATATAAATAGTGTCCTGCATGATACTCTAGAAGCAACAAGTCATGGTGTTAGAGTTGAGCTTCAGTCACACTGCAGCACATAAGAGCTCATTATCCATCTTTTAAATCCTCCTGCAGGCTGCTCTGAATAGCTGGAATATTTTCTTCTAATCCATAATGAATTCCTATCATCATAAAAGCCAAATGGTATTATTTTATATCTTAATGATAGAAATATGTGTGCATTCTACTTCTGAAGCCAGAAGTTTAATTCAGTTTACTTTTCTCTATGTTCTTTATCTCTTGGACTGGGGGAAACAATGGCCCAGGTTAGATTTTCAGTGTTGTTATTTACTTGATATACTCTACAAATGTTTGTTTAGAAAGTGCCATTAAAATATTTGGGAATAGAAGAGCTTGGTCTTATATCTGTAAAGATTTGGGAACTCTTGGTCATGTGGATGTGTATGCATTTATTTTCTACATGTTGGTAATTTCTACTCAAAGATTATGTCCCCTTACCCATAATGACATACTCCCAAATGTTAATTAAAGATTCCAGAGATTTATGTGCTGTATTGTAGTCTCAAGTAAAGCTCGCATATGTGAATTAAGCCCTAGTCTTTGATTTGTTATGTAGAAGATTATTTGGAAATTAGGGGACAAACTCCTGGAAACTACACACCAGTTTTGAACCATTAAGCTGATTTTTTTAAAATTTTTTAAATTTTTTTTAAAATTGTCTCTTAAGAAAGCTTCACTTGTGTAGATCAGGGTAGTACTGTGAGGCTCAGGGATGTGGAATGGAGGTTCACAAGTCCCACTCCTTTGTGCCTTTCTCTGGTACTGAACAGAGGTCAGAGGGAGGTCCTCGCCAACAAAGAGAGAATGAGTCTTCATCGGGTAGGAAAACATCTCCCACAAAATTGGGACTAAAAGTCGACTTCCCTGATTAAACACCAGCCCCTGTCCAAGCAATGGATATGTTGCAACAGGGAGCAGATGTGATCAGACCATTTAACAAAGGTGATTTTTTTTTTTTTTTTTTTTAATTAAAAACGTAAGTCCGTTTCCTTCAGACACCTTTTGTGAGCCGCAGCCCTGCGGACGGGGAGCTCCCTGCTCTCAGGGCTGGATGAAGCTGCCCTGGCTGCCACCCCCACACGCCTCTCGTGTGAAGGAGATAGCAAGGCTCTTGCGTAGGTCCTTTTCTGTTCTGTTTTTCATAAGAATATAAGGTCAGTGAAGGCTCAAATTACATTCCTGCCGAAGGCTGTATGACAGCTTTAATGTTCGCTTTCTACTTCTCTTTTTTAAAATCTTGCTTTTCATCTGCCGCAGTTCAGCTTTGAGTTGAGTGCAAAACCATCTTGGCTAGACGGAAACACTGAGATGAATGCCTTCCACAAGACATTTTTGTATTTGTAGATGAAGGGCCAACCAGTAGATTTCAAATTGCATGTAAGATTTTTTTAGTCTTCAGCATATGAGATTCTTTTCCCCAGATCTTGTTTTGGAGGTTTAATCCCTTTTTTTTTTTTTTCCTGATACTTCAACCTCTCATTTTAGTGCAACATGCAAAGTTAGTTTAAAAAAAAAAAAACAAACCCCACGCACACACACAACCCTACAGGAGAGTCTCTAAGCCAGATGAGAAAATAAATTGCAAGAAAACCATGGAGAAAATGGCTCGACCAAGAGGAAGCAAATGAAAGGCTAGAAGTATTATATTTCTTACAGTGCCTGTTGAGGAAGCTGTAATCATTAGACGGCAGGAATCACTGACATATGACATCCCTGCTGCTTTCATCAATTTAAAAGTAGCATTTCCCTTTGGTACCACAGTTGTTCTCTGCAGTTAAGTATTGTCTATCACGTCTGGTCTGGGCAGACACACAGCAGGCAAAACCTACCATCACCTGAGCAAGCTGCACCTACAGCTCTGTAGTGAAACACCGTATGTGTGATGTAAAGTTTTCCGGCAGGTGGGGAATAGTGGCAAATTTTTTTTAAAGAGAAAATGAAAAATATTATAAACAATGCAGTCGCATTTCTGTCATTCTATCATTCATCAAAGAGAAATATGTCCAGTACAAGCAGCCTATGGACATATCTGTAGCTTTCAGTGCACAGAGGGATAAGGCAGCTATCTGTCTGTCCCAGGCTTACAAGCCTGAGGACCATCTCTGTCTTTTGTGGATTTCATTATGTAAGTTAAAAAAAAGTAGCGTAAGCAAATATCAGGATTCTAGCAAAAGACAAACCTCATGGACAATTTTCTTTATTCAGATAGTTTTACTTTACCGTTGCACTGCTGCATCTAGGAGCTGAGGGTGAAAAGTGATCCGGGGGGTAGTGTGAAGGACTAGTGAGAGATAAGGGAAGGGGAGAGCGAAGTGGCAGGTTAGAGACAAGCACAGACTGACATTGGAAAGGGCAGAAAGATGGCCTGGGAAAGAAGGAATTTACAAGGCAGGAAGAGAATTAGAGTACTGAATATGTTGAAATAAATAACTTATAAGTCAAATTCCTAATATTTCCTGTACTGGGCAAGAAGGGGGAAAGTGACAAAAGTAACTAAGCCAGATTTCCATCAGTTTGATTCTGTGCTGCTGCAAATAGCTTCTTTTTTTTTTTTTTTTTTTTTTAAGATCAAATTAACACCATATCTCAATGCCATCCTTTCTGCTTACTGCAGTACCTCTGTACCACCCCCTGTTTTCTCTGCTACCTGCTTGCGAGGGCTGTCTCTCTCTTCCCCCAGCAATACTCTGTTTTTGTGGAAAGCACACAGGCTGAAGATGCTGCTTTGATCAGGTCCCTTTGGTGGGATGCTGCACTGAGCGGGGAAATGCAGCGAGCTCTTGGGGAACAGCACTTGTACTCCCGTTCAAAGCCTTCCCCTTGCATGACATGCGGATTCGGAGGCGTTAACACCACTGAAATAGATTCCCAACTTGCTTTTTTGCTGTGAAACGCTGTAAAGAAGCTGTGTTGTACAACAGAGTCGTTGTTATAGTGTTTATTGCAAGCTGGAGGGCAACTGGCTTGGGTGTGCTGACAGAGTGGAAAAATACCTGCAGGTCACCTGCTTGGAGTTCTGCCCACGGAGACTCCTTCAGCACCACCAGCCTGGCTGTGACTCCTCCTGCCCCGAGGCTGGAGAAGCAGCACAAGCTGTGTCACAACTGAGTCCCTGGCGTTGGCTCCTGGGGGAGCATCGCCAGCCGCTGTGACCTAGAGCAATTCGCTAGGAGCTCCTCAGATTTATGGGGTCGCTTGGAGAACAAGCGACAGAAACATGAGGATGGAGAAGGTTTATGGTAGTAGGATATGCAAGGACTTGCCTTGTCAGACTGAGTTTTTAGAATAATTCATGTGTTTACTGTCTTCATTGCTGTATAACTTCTTTATAACTCTTGCAAGCAGAGAAATCCAGACAGAGCCTGCGCCACAGTGATGCTATCAGCAAGCTTTTTAAGGAGTAGATAAACTGCATACATAGTAGGCAGAGCCACGCTGGTCTAAGTCAATAAATAACCTTTGGGGAACTGCACTTTTTTGCAACACATTAATAAACATTCTTGAAGGTTTAGGAACTAAAAGTAAAGAATTAAGAGACCACAAAAATGGTTGAGCTGTTTGGGTGCGTTTGAACTATATCAAACTGTTAATGACTTTAAAATAAGTCGTATTTACCAGATGCATGTTGGCATCCATATCAGGTGCCTGCTTCACTTGTTCTGAGTGCTTCTACAGCACTGATTAGCCGATAACAACATATTAAAGCTGTTTTCATGCTTCTGTGGAGTCTTGATGTCTGCTCTTTCCCAAAATATTAGATTTTCAGGTTTGTCCTACTCTAAAAAACAGACTTCAGAATCTTAAAAGGGAACACAAGCAACAAAAAGCCATAATTTGCCTAACATAGAAAAATAGCATCTCTATGTGTTTCAGAAGATTTCAAACCAGTTTCTGTCACCCAGGATTTCTAAACATTGATTCCTGTAGTTTTATGAGCAATAAAGGGAATGCATTAAGATTTAATAATGATAGAAATGAGTTAGTATTTTGGCAATTGTTTGAACAGTGAGGAATATATATATTCTGTTTTTCGTGATCGCCATATTACTAAAAGAATTAGTCTGGCAAAGTGACTAGCTGAGATTCTGTACATTTCTGTTCCTGCAGTATCTGGGATACAGATAGGCAAAGTTCATTTGCTCCTGCAGTTGACTGTATCATACTCTGTAACAGTCTACGCATCTTTAATGCAGGTAGGATACATAATTGTAGCTGACTGGAACCTAATTATGTTGATGTACTTTAGTCCTGCCATCAGTCTTAGTAGCCATAGACAAAACAATTATATACTGTCTTTTTCCATGTTTTTTAACAAATTCATGAGGCCTTTTTCTCCAGTCACTTTCCAGACATTTAAAAGATAATTATCTGGTAACACGCCTCATTTGGTCTCTGCTTTTAAAATCCCAAGAGACAAGTCCCAAACACTGTGATGAGCTTATCAAGGCACAGAGCAGCGAGTACAAGCTGAGAAAGGAGAGGACGGACAGTGTCGTGAGTTTATGCTGCTTTGGGGACACGCGTGACCTCCTGCAGACCGTGCTGGTGCCTCAAACAGACGGCAAGAACTCCGTGTTCTGCCACCGCTCCCTCACCTGCTGGTTTCAGAGCACGGCTCTTGGCTGGCTGAGCAGCCTTTGTAATTGCTGATCTCTGTCCTGACCACCAGTCTGTGGTGCTCGGCTGTGCCTGCTCTTACTGGCTTTTTGCTTTGCAGGTGGTACCACTGGAAATGAAAGATCTGAGTTCTTACCATAGGCCGTTATTCAGACTAGGTTATTATGAGTATTTGCTAAAGCTGTATTGCGTAGAAAGTTTGGGGATGCCCATTTCTGCCACGATGATGCTCTGAGAAGTTCTTTACCTTTTGAAAAGCCAAGAGGACATTTCGTTTAATTCCTTTAATTTAGATATCGGGGTTTTTTGTCTCTGTATAGCCCTCCCCTGTTGTATTGGTTTATATCAATCCCAACACTGTTACATTTAAATTCATGTATGTGACCAAGACTTTGTACGCAATGTAGATAGCAACTCAGACTGCTCTCTATTGCAGTTCCCTGCTGTTCAACTAGAAGCCCAGTTTGCCTTTTCATACGATCATCATATGATGATGGACATATTTTCCTTCCTGAATCAAGAAAACTGATTGTAGAAAAAACTTTCTTTTTACTTAGATGTCATGATTCTAAAAGCCCTTTCAAAATCAAACAGAAGCGTGTTTGATTTGGTTGTGCTGACTTTTGAATAAAATTGACTGCTGGTTGATCTGTGCTCTTCCTACCCAATTTATGGCCAGGTTCTACAAAGAAATTGAGAGAAGACTTTACACAAGGTTGTGGTGGGGACTTCGTTACCATAGTTTTTCTGTCTATGTGCAAACTTACACCAGAATAAAAGGGGGGGTGGGAGGGAAATCTTCCTTTAAGTCTTTCTTCCTAGTTGAACTATTAGTAAAGTGTTGCAACAACAACCAGGAGGTTTTGATTTTTTTTTTCTTTTTTTTTCCTTATTGCAATCAGCACAGAATACTGGCAGTTCTAGATTTTTTTTCTGCTGGCTTAATTAAAAAAGAAGCCATCTAGAAGTTTCTTAAAGTAGTTCTCATTGTATAAAATAGAATTGTTTGCAAATTATATATGTGCCTTGTCTGGTTTTGTAGGCATGTTTTCCACAAAGCCTGTGTGGATCCATGGCTTAGTGAGCACTGTACATGTCCAATGTGTAAACTGAACATTTTGAAGGCACTGGGAATTGTGGTAAGTTGCACTAGTGTGAGCTCTTCTTCCTTCCATGTGTGAGACTCAGAACATGAGGAATGATTGTAGAGGAGAAAGGAGAAGGGTGTTCCAGTACCCTTAGTCAGAAAGCGTTTGGGTTTTTTTACCAATTTCTTTGCTGCTGATAAAGCTGATTTGTTGTTGTTCTTTCCCCTAGTCAGTCATTGGGAATATATTGTTACATTTCCATTTATAACAATTTCTTCTCTACTGGAAGTCTACTAGGTTCTCTATCATCTTCCCTTTTCTCAACTCTTTCAACCCTCCTTTGTTAAATTCACTCTGTAAATGTCTTGTTCTTGTTGTAGTCTCCCACAGACACTCTTAAATTTGTTTACACATTAAAAGCCATGCCCTAGCTGAGGCCAGCAAGTTTTCCTCAAGTAGCTCATGGGATCCATGAGCATTGCTTTTGTTGACCAGTTCACAAAGGGACAGAAGTGAAGAGCCTCAAAGAGGATTTTTCCATCTTTTCCATATGAGAAAAAAATTGTAAGGTGGGAACAATGCTCTTTTCAGAAGAAATAAATAAGTAGGAAAGAGAAGAGCATATGAAAGTACTTTGTAAAGCAGCTTTTGAGTCAAGCCAGTGAGAATAATCAGGCCTCCATTTTTAGCTGTGTCAGTTGCAAATTTGCACCTTTTCTAAGATATAGTGGCAGATACGTTGTGGATGACCTATTTTTGCAGTTAATTACATACCTGGATTTTTAGAGGAGGATACAGTAGAATTCAGTTCATGTCATCATTGCTCCTGGTAGTAAACCATGCAGGCATAGGCTATGATACAAGCATATTTGAGTCCCTTTCTTGAATTTTAATCCTTTTTTCTGCTTTTTACTCCACCTCTTCAAGGTGGACCGAAGGAGCAACTTCAGGTAGAACTTGCTCGTTTGTGTGATCTGAGGACAGCCACGGCGGCTGAATTAGCGTGTGTGTGGCTTTACTCAACTTACAGCCTTACTACACGTGGAATATTCGCCCTTGTAACGCGGAATCGCTTGTTTTTCCAGCCGAACGTGCCATGTACAGATAACGTAGCCTTTGACATGGAGAGGCTCACCAGGGGCCAGCCCCCCAGCCGGCGGTCGGCCCTCGGCGACTTTGCCAACGACAGTTCTCTCAGCCTGGAGCCCCTGCGCACCTCCGGGATGTCACAGCTGCCACAGGACGGAGAGCTGACGCCGAGGTCGGGGGAGATCAACATTGCCGTGACAAGTAAGTTTTCTTTGGCTTCTAGCAGCGTTCTGTGGTTTTCCTGGTGCGTGGTGCTTGCTTTGCTGCAGCTCTGTGCTGCGGGGCCGCGGCGACGCGTGTCCCTGCAGGGGCAGAGGTGACCCCAGTGTCACTGTAAGAGGCACACGGTCTGTGCTGGAACCGATAACGCAAGGTATGACAGTGCCAACACTTCCATTATTAATAGTATATCCAGTTAGATCTGCAGGCAAAGAATGCTGGATGAGCTAAAATGGCAACAGAATAACCCTCCTGAATTTGGTAACCACTACGAGAAGCTGGATTGCCAAAACCACTATTTACCCTTTCAGAATACTTCATGTGCAATAATTTATACAAACATAAATATTTTAGTGGATTATTATTTTTGCAGACATTTGTTGCCCTGAGAACGTTACTGCTGAAATTCTGATGTCTCTTAGCAGACAGTTTTTTGTACAAAATTTGTGAATTAAAAAAAAAGTATTTGATGTAACAACATTTCAGTATTGTCCAAGTGCTTTATGACAACAGAAAACTGTTTCTGCACTGCTTGCAAGCTCTTATCCATAAGAACAGCATGAGAAATTTCTACTCACTGGATTTTACCTAAGGTTTTTAATGTATAATAGCACTATAATGAATACAGTATGTGTGGAATTATGTCATTTTTCCATATGCTGTACAGTCTCAATTTGATGCATGAATGGTTGTTTTTCTGGCTGAATTGCAAAAATAGAACCCATGCAGTACAACACTTTAATTTTCTCCTTGTGTTTTGCTTACGTGCATCTATGATCTAGATTTTGAACGTAGTGACACTATTTGCCACTCATGTATGTATAAGAGGCAGTATAACTTATACAGTCCATTAGAGTGTTTCTTTAGATGCTGTAGCAAATTAAATGTCTCATTAAAAATAATCTTATGAAACTCATAGTTCACATCTGGAAATGTCCTAACTTGAAAGGGAAAAATCCACATACAAAATCTAGGTTCTTTACAAAACCAGTAAGTCACTTCGTCACACAGTGTTTGACATCCAATTCGTCTTGTATTCAGCTCTATTGAACAGAGAGCAAATGTGTGGGTGTGCTGCTTTTTGTCATGGGTGGGAAAACTCTGTAGTTTAACTGGAACTTTTCAGTACTTGGTTTTGCAGAAGATATTTTTACTGTCTGTTCCCAGCTGTCGCACTGCTCTTGCACAGACGAGATGCCAGGGTAAAACAAGAAATAATCAGGAACAGTTCATTCTGACAATGTTTATAAAATAAAGCTTTAGAAAGGGCTGTTCAAATGTTTGGATTTTATGGATGGCACATGCATTCTTTGATGCATGAGAGTTAAACCAAAAGCTATATTCAACAAAAGTGTTTGTATTCCAATCTGTTACTATGTGCCAAATTGATATTGAGGAGGGAGAACTTTGAATAGTGAACATTCTTTAATAGCCTTCCTTATACTTATTTTTATTTTTTTAATGTGTCTGTACATATGCAACAGTGTTAAAATTATTTTTCCGTGTTGTAATTCTGTCTATTAAATGGAAAACTCTAGTTATGTTTTACTATTGAAAAGTGATCCTATTTTGGGGGATTTTTTTAAAGTAACACTATAGCATTTATTTGGGAGGGAGGGGGCAAAGACACAAATTGTGACCATATATTGGGAATGTTTATGTGAAGAGCTGCATCTCAGCGAATCTAAAACTAACCCCGACAACCTTTTCTGACTTGGGGGCAGACAGAGTTTTCATTACATTTTCCGTTGTTCCTGCATTTCACTTTACATTGTTAAATAATCTTCCTTTATCGCTAACCCTTGGGCTCAGCCAGGAAATATTGTTGTGCCACGCTTTTTTTCCACACCTCTCTCCGCTTCTTCTTTGCTAGCCTTGTCCCGGCAGTAACTCTGGCCTAACCTTCTGCTTCACCTCCTGGTGCCACTCATGGCTTAGAAGCCTCTTGCCTCCCGCCAGTGGTGTCTGAGGGGAATATTGGCATCGCTTTGACATAAGCCTTCTCCCACGAGTGATTTCCTCCCTTTCCTTTGTCAACAGAAGAATGGTTTATTATTGCCAGTTTTGGCCTCCTCAGTGCCCTCACACTCTGCTACATGATCATCAAAGCCACAGCTAGCTTGAATGCTAACGAGTAAGTAAATATTCTCTATGTTGCTGGTGGGTGTGTGTCGTGGGCAACACTGGGAACAAATACCAAGAGAGTAGACAGGGGGGAAAATGGATTTTTCAAAGTGTCAAATGCCTTTCATGCTTTTCTCAAATATAAGCATCTCTGCTAACAGGAGGTTCCAGGGTAATATCTTAATTTACATTTAACTGCATTGTCTGAGGAAATCTTGCCAAGTGGCAATACAGAACAAGAACAAGAGAGAATATTTATATTCAGTCCTTGATGAACGGTCTAGGGAAATACTAGATTTTTTTGCCATTAAATCCCCATGTTCAAAATTTGCCTGGCAGAGCCAGAATTTACCACCATCAGTTATTTTTGAGAGTTTTCACCTCAATTTCTTGATCAGACTTCATATTAAATTTTTTTTTTAAAAAAGATAAAATCTCTCTAGTTGTCACACTTTCAGCTGAGGGGAAAAAATGATATTTAAATAGAATATAACTTTTTGCTTTTAGGAGAGGGAGAGGTGAAAGCAATGACTACGCTAGTGTTTCTTAAGTGAACAGAGCAGACCAATCTTCTAACCTCTCATTTGCGTGTGCTTAAGAATTGCCATCAAAGCAGCGCTTAGACATCCACATTTTCTTAATTTTTATAGACACCCCAAATCCTCTCTTCAGACAGGCTGGACAAGAAATGGCTCTGGCACATGACTTTCAGTGTTTTTTTTAATAGTTCTGTGTGTAGGCAAGTATAAATCTGTTCTGTGGATACATTAACTAGGTGCATCTACCTATTTTCATTTTAGGTGTACGGAACATCTGGGCTCATGATATATATTTAATCAAAATTTATTTGGGGTGGGGAAGTGTCAATATCTTTCTTCGTCTCCAAACATCTTGACACAGCTGAGTTTCCATTAAATGTGTTGATCTCTTCCCAAAAGTGGGGTGAGATTCAAAGGCAGTCTAAGGTGCAGCTTCAAAATGTAGCTTTATGAACTAAATTAAATTTCCATTTTTTTCTTTTTTTTTGACATAAGAGATAGAAGGGTTTTTTACTTTTATTGCTGTCTGGAAAGTATAAGGTGTCCTTCTCAATAAGATGGAAACATGTCTAATAGTCTCCAGTGTAAAATTCTAGACAGTCTCAAGCTAATCTTCTACAGGAGGGGCTATAATAAGTTCTTAGAGGTTTTGGTCATCAGGAACCTTTAATTACCACTAATTGGCAAGTCTCCCTTTCCTCCTCTTTTCAGGTACTAATTCCAAAGGGCTTAATGAAGAAAAGTTTTAGTACTTCAAATAGCCCTATCAAATCTCCTGTGGTGTTTTTTTTTGTTTTTTGGGTTTTTTTTCCGTATTTGTCAAAATCTCGAAATTGCAACAATCAATCAGCAACTTGGCCACATAGCTGTAGCTGGACATAGTTAATCTGCACCGGAAAATAGCTTGGGAAAGATGAGCTGGGAAAGGGGAACGTCTGCGTTTCTGGGCATTTCCACATCATTAGGAAGAAGACAAAGGAACCGCAGCCCATGTGGTATCATCCAGATGTGGGCACTGATAGCAGTTGCATTTCTGCCTCGCCTCGCAACTCTTCTTTTTTTGTTGTCTTTTGCTCAGTGGGATCTGTGTCTATTTTTACTGAAAGGACAAGCTTCTGCGCATTGGCAGAGGGACAGGGCCTGCAGCGAAGTGTTTTCACAGTGATGTTCCCTCAGCACAAACACAGGGCGCGCTGATGTAAGGAGAACTCCTTCCCCAGCGATAGGAATGGAAGTGCAAGCATATACAAGTGTATTCTTTGAGGCAAACTTAAGAAAACTAGGAATCACAGAAACCAGAGCTGTCAAAAATCACTTCTTTAGGTAACTGAGGTCCCTACCTCAGCCTTTAACCTCAGCAGCTTTTCGACTGAGTCCTTTGAGATCTAAGCAGCTTCCACAAGTGCTGTTGGGTTTAACTACCCATTGTAGACAGCTTAAAATGTGTGTGTATGACAGTAATGCTTAGATTTATTGTTTCGTTGACACTTTACGTTCCCCAGTGCCAGACAAAGCATTTCCTGTGCCGAGTCTCATGCCAGATATGTGGCAGCTCCCTCTCACTGCCATTTCCATTAAATGTCATAACAGCATACCTGCTTTTTATGCTGTGCTGCATATAAAAAGCAACGCTGGCATACCCTACATTTGTTATAGTAGTGTTTCAAGAGAAAGCCGAGGGTTTTTTCTTATCAGAAAACAAAAGTAGCAAGAATGAGGCCATATAATGTGTTGATGCAAGTAAAAGGTGCCAAATATTCTGCATTAAAACTCACCTAAAAACATGTCCTGATCCTTTTTTTTTTTGTCTGTCATTCCTGCACCTTAAACATTTTATTTAGAGCAATAGTTCTGGAGTTGTGTGTGTGTGTGTATATACATGACTGTATACATATGTTTGTGCATATGTATATACACACACATATGCATTTTTAAATAGCTCCTGATAGAAGTAAACATTGTTTAAGTGATAAGAAAATAAGGAACCGGCTGCTTTTCTCTCAATGTCATAATATTAATGCACTATTACTATTAAATTATTTAGGTAGTGATCTAAAGGAACAAAAGAAACACATTTTGTTTCTTAGGGAACAGGCAGAAATTACTGTATAACTGTGTTTTAATGTCCAAAAAGCCCAGATGTTGAATATCACCACTTAGAGCAAGTTTTCAGTAGCAGATAGAATTTCCTCAGAAGTTTAAAAGTGCTCAAACCTCTGACTGTCCTGGCTGTTTTGCTGGTCCTGTAGGAATGATATACAGACCTCTTTTAATGCTCTGGCCCTGTATGAGTAGTCATTTCTCACTAACTTTTACAAGTTGTTTTGCTTTTGTTTTGTTTTTTAGTATTGGCAGTATTTCCTTTAATATAAATATTTCGTTCCTTTTTTTCTGCCCCACAGAGCAGAATGGTATTGAAGAAACGCTTTCCGGCTGATTGCCTTGGATGGAGACACCTATTTTTATGCATCATTTATTGATCATGCAGCACAAGCAATTATTTAGTACATTCTATTTTTTCATAAAATTTGCTGATGCCAAAGCTTTGTATTAAGGAAAAAGTGAAGAAATAAAAACTTTAATTATGAAATCTTACTCTGTGAGAATTCTATTTTTCTTCTTCGACTTTAGTCAGTACTTAAGTTTGACAGGCTTTTGTAAATTTTATTAAGTGCTTTATTTCGTTTGAATGATTTCGTCTTTGCAAATCTGTATTTTTCTCCTTTCATTTGGGACACTCGAGCTAACAAGTGGAAGTCTCATGCCATGCCGTTCTTACGATGCCACCCAGCACTGGAATGACTAACAAGAGTATTATGAACAATCGCTCCAGACCAACTTGTTAGGGAAAAAAGCTGAGCTGAGCATTCTAGTATATAATGGGTTTGCCTTGAATCCAGCTGAGAATTAATTTGAAATAAGAACATTTTCTCCGTTTCTGCTCCTGTAATGCTTCTCTGTCACACTGGAAGGACCACAGTATGATTTTTGTCTCAGGTCAGGCATTGCTGAAGGTTTGCAACACTGTTTTCTCGACATACAAACCATAAAACTTTTCTTACCTTTGCTTTCACCCCACCCTTCCTTCTGATAAAAGTGAAGCTACTCTAAACCACTTCTTCCTTCCTAAGTGAAAAGGTAGTTTTCCCCCCTCCGTGAAGCCTCCTTTCATGTTAGTGACAGGGGGTAGTTTTTGTTCAAATTCGGATAATGAAAAATGGATAATGGTCTTCGCTGTGATGTGGAAACTCTATGCAAACATGTCCCTTCTTGCTGCGGCTTTGCTGCCGGTGCGGAGGCAGAGGGAAAACATCTCATCGCCGTCCTCGCTCCGGCTGCTTCACGCAAGTTTACTTATGCAAGCGGCGTGTGAGTAATTTCACAACAGTCGGTTAAAACATGCGGATCTGATTCACAGCCAAACGCTAATGCCTGAGTTAGTGAGATGAAGGTAACAAATTGGTAAGGAAAGTATAACTGATAAAAGTTAAAACCTGTTCTGCATTTGGTTGGTTTTGCTGTCCTCGTATTGAGATGTAGATGTTTGAAACTTAATGTTTTCTAATTTAATTAAATGAACAGAGAGAAACAATTCTGCTGTAAGATTTACTTGTTTTATGTACTGGGAAATAGAGGATTTAATTTAATTTTATTTTTATGTATAGGCACTTTCAGAACTTAGGAACACAGCCAGAGTCTACATTAAAATAGTTTCTTAATTCTTGCCTGTCCAGCAGGCTTCAGCTGAGAAGGCAGCTTTTATAATAAATGAATTATATGACAACTTCAGTATATTTAATAGAATTATTTTTCAGTGTGTCCTTGTGAAATTTTGAAAGAAACATGAAAACAATCAATAAAGCAGTAAGTGCATTTTGAAAGACTGGAAAACCCCATTGGATTTACACACGAAGAAAACCTCAACCATCCCGTGTCTGAGAATGGTCTCCATGTAAAATACAGTGTTTGTCAACCCAGTGGTGTTGCCAGAAATGGAGGAATGAGGTTAGAGCATGATTTAGGGTACAGGCTATGAAACAAACGGTGACATTTTTTTCACGCCTCTCTCAACAGCAATAGTAAAGTTGGTGGGTTTGTGCTTGTCTCCTGAAACGAAAATCCCTAAGTGCTTTTTAATGCTGTTGGGAGGGATGTGCAGGGACAGCCCGAGCAGCCTGGTGACCCAGATGTGAACCACAAACGGTTCAGTTCATGTTTCTTCTACAGAGCAGCAGCAGTTGATTGATACTGGGAACAAAGTGGTTGATGGAGCTTCTAGTGCATTTCCCTCTGTAGAGGATGTAAATAACCCAGGGCCATCTTTTTTAATCTTTCTTTTGAGCCTCTAACAATAGTGTCAACAAAGTGTTAACAAAAATACAGACAGTATCTGCAAGGCTAGTTACAGGTCAGTCTAGCAGTGTGAGTTTGTCCTGTTAATGAAATACTCTGCACCATCTCAGAAACTCAATTTTTTGACTCTGGATAGACACAAGAAGGAAATCCTCAAAGTTTTTGTTGCCCACCATGCTTTTAGATACCCATACATAAAGGATGAGTAAAAAAGAAGGCAGGACTTGACCGATAAAATATAATATATATATATTTTAGAGAGAGAGTATAATAGGGTATAGTTCAGGAGGGAGTAGCAGTGCCTTGCTGCACAGCTGGCTCCAAGGGAAGGATGCTTTATGAGATAATCCTGCTCTGTTGTTCATAACCAAGAGGGTGTCTAGAGCAGATTGTCTGAGTTAGGAAATGCTCTGGTTGGATTTCCATGTTAAGTTGTCGTGTCGAGGGAGCTGTGGAAGGACTGTTTGTGTCCTTAACCAAAGGCTGAGGGCATTAAAATACCTGCCAATGGAAAGAGCACCAGGTGGTGATTAGTCCTGATGCACCTGCAATGCTACAACATTGCTGTTGTCTCTGATTTTTGGCCTTGGCGTTGTGCCCACCTCTGTAGCGTCCTCTGGTAGGGGTGGAGATCAGTGCCAGTGTAGTATGTTTATTTTCAGAGTCAATACAAGTTATTGGAAAAGTTCTTTGTAAGTATATAATGAACATTGGCAGAGAGCACTGAAGAATTCATTTTCATCTATTAAAACAATGCAGATTTTCCATTTGTTTTCCATACCTTAGGGATAGATCTTGATCTTTCTTGGTAAGTGCAAAATAGGAAGAACAGATTCATAAGCTGAATTTGGAACTGCGGATGTTTCTAGTTGTCCTTAAAATAGATTTATTCAGTAAATGGGCTTGTGCCATGTTTTTAAACAACCACTAGCAATTTTCTGCATTAAGATGAGCGTAGCTGGGTCACTGTGCCCTGCTGACTCTGTTTCTGTAAATTGTGGGCAGTGGTTCAGACCCAGTTATTAGAGCACTGGGTGAGTGAGTGTTGAAGAGCCCTGAGCAGCAGCTGGGTTTTCAGCGCTGGGCAGGCTGTGCCGAATGGTTGGGGAGAGAGACATTTAGAAGAAGAATGAATGACGTGTCCCAAAAGTGGTGTGAAAGCCAAGAGGTTTGGGTCTGTGTGGAAACATGCAGGCTCCCTGGCAGTGGGTGGCTTGAATTTATTTTGACAAGAAACAAGAAAACATCACAGTAAAGAATTTTAGAGGTGTTGGATATATAGTGCCTTTTTCCAGAATAATTTTTAAAATTTGTTATCAGATGACCTGTCTGCCTGTTGATTAAATCTCTCCCTTGGATCTGCTGGAGTGGAAGTCTGGGCGCACACACAGGAAATGACTGCCTGGGCTGTCTGCTTCCTAATCCCCTGTTTGATTTTTGTGTAATAAAAGCAAGAGCAACACCGAGGTTGTAGAATCTCTTTTGTTTTGTTTCAGCATTGGCTGTTCAGTATATGACATTTCAGTGGGTAGAAGAAAGAAAGATGAAACATTCAATATCTATGGCTTATTTCAACAGCAGACTGAGATTTGGTCATTGAAAATCAAACAATCCAGACCCATAACATTCTTTTTTTGTTTTCTGAGTCTCTGTCTTTTGGGTGAGTGGGGAAGGAGAAAAGGTGTTTCAGACAGAAGCAGCTAAATTCTTCTTCCCTCATATGTTTTGTAAGCTCTTTATTTCAGAAGGGCATAGGCTGGACTCAAAATCTGGCAAAGAAAGGAGGAAGATTTAAGCACCTAAATTCTGCCAGGGCTAAAACTGCAATCCCCTAAGTGTCTTGCTCCACTGATGCCTGAAACTGGAGGTACCTTGGTTTGCTGGGTGCCTTCTCCATGAACTTGGAAGCGTTTCAGTTGCCTCCAATTTGGCTGCCTGGTGTATTGTGTTCTAAGCAGCCTTGCTCCCAGCTAATCCCTGCTGGGATCGAGAAACTGAGTAATGAAACGTTTTGGCCAAGGGCCTGATCTGGTAGATGCGTTCAGAGAGAACTGTGTGTACACCAGCAGGGCCGGGCTCCTCGCACAGCACATCTGTGGGTTTGGAGAGCTGCGGGAACACCAGGTTTAACTCCCATCGAGGAAAAAAAAAAAAAAATGAACTTTCATTCCCCACTCTATAAATAGCCACTTGGTGCTCGTTTTAGGTGTCACCAGTTTTGGAGAAGGTTGGATCTCCTTTGGTTCTGTGTAAGGAAATATGGAGGTGACTCCGGGGGGATGGAGGTTGCTGAGCTCTGGAGGAGTCGGACTCTCGGCAGCAGCGGTGGGACGATCCCTGGTGACATCCTGGCTCAGCCTGCTCCTTTCGACCCCGTGCTCGAGCACTTTGTGCTGGGGCACGGCACAGGGACCGGGGCACCTACCAAAGGTTTCTGGGTGTCTCGAGGAAGCACATGCCAGCTTTACAAGGCTGTAAATCAACAGCAAGTGCCGAGTGTGAAACTCCGGCCTGCCCCAGCCTTGCTCAGACTTGACCTGTTTTATCTGAAAGAGCTGTTTGAGGTGGGATCGTTCATGCATTTGGAAAGCAGGTGCTTTGAGCTGGCAGGGGAACACATGAACAGAGGTGAACTATTTCATATGGCTGTTGCTGGTTTGAGTTAGAGTGGCTGTTTTTTCCACACGTACTGTGTTTGCGGTTGACACTCGCGTACAAGGATGCTTTACTCGGTTCTTGCATTGTCCATGTGTGTTCCTAACGAGGTTTTGTTCTATCTCTTGTAGGCAGTCACTTCTTCCATCGCAACTCTCTGTCCCCCCGAAGCCTGGTCTACGAGAGCGAGTTCTCAACCATCGAGCCTGCCTTGGACATGTATGACGAGAACAAAACCTGAAAGGAATCCATGCTCCTTCCTGGCCCTTTTTCCGTTGTTTTCGTTTCTCATTCCTATTGTTGTGTACTCTTTCCATGGATCTCCTTTGTCTGAAGAAGAGCTGCTTTTTCCAGAACACGAACCCACCTTCTCGATTGCAAAGACGAAGACCAGCTGTGGTGGTTTCTGAGGGTGGCATCTTTGAGCTGACAAAGAGTTGCGTGCAAGCACGATTGTCTGATGGAAGTAGCTGAGTAACAGCATGGGGAGCCGTGTCGGTCCAGCCGCGGCGAAGCAGAAGAGGTTTTAACGGTGGTCCTAAGAGTTTGTGTTGGGCTGCAAAGGCGTCTCTCACACAGGCGTCTGCTGTTTCCAGTTTTTTAATTGTCCAGATGGCTGGGCAATGTCAGAAAGGAAACTGGTTGTAGAGGAGATGGCCAGTGACTGGTAAAAGCACTCATATATCTCGGTCAATCCATAACCTTACTGTGAAATAGCCCCTTCTGAAAGGGACCCTTATAAGTGCATTGAGTTTCCTACAACCCATGTAACCCCGGACAATAGCAAGCCAGTCTGATGTTAAAGCTCCAGAGAGGACCTACATTTGCAGAAAGATTTCAAGGAACTTGATGCTTGTTTTTTATTCTGGTTCGATTGAAGCAGGAGAAGAATACACAGAATATAGTTTTGATCCTTCCGTGTGCTCAAGTCAAGTGAGTCTCTTTCCGTAGAGAGGACATTCACAGAACCAGCACTTGATCTACCTGAAAACCGTTAGACTTTTTGAAATATGCAGGAATCTAATTAGCTTTCTTTCTCACTTAACTTTTTTGGGGGGGGTGGGGTTAAAAAAAATCCACCGAATTTTTCACTGAGGTTTTTTAAAAGCCAGCATGTTGGCATTACGCAGAGAAGAAAAGAGGTAAGCTTCTTATCCTGTTCTCCCGTCAAGATCTGCAACAGTTAAATAACAAACACATTCTCTAAGCTGTGCCCTTTCCCACTGACATCAATAATGGGAATGCAGAAAGCAGCAGAAGAAAGGAAAGCAGCAACCGCTTTGACACTGCAGGAAAAATCAGTTTTTACCGGCGTGTGACAAAAGCGGCGGGGAAATGAATATTATTTGGAAGCTTCTGAAGGAGTAATGCAGAAAGGGAGAGCGAGAGAGGAACCGCTGGGGTTAAGTCATCCACAGCGTTCCTCAAATGAGCAGATGTGGAGGAGCGAGTGCTTCTGCTCCACCTTTTCCTAGCAGACAATGCATAGCTGTTTAATGAATGTTTAGATTTTTCTCCATCGCACTCTGAGTTACTGTAGGTGTAGAAATGCATTCATGTCCTTGTAATGTGAAACAAAGCTTCACCTTCTGTATAGGCATCTTGAGAAATCAGTTAAGCCGAAAAGAAAGGTAAGACATACCCTGCCATGCTTTAATTTCATCCGCTTTTGCTACAAGCAGGGGAATTTCCCCTCCTTTATTATGTTTTTTAATTGTATAGCAGTCTGCTTGACATATATCCTTACCTGAAGTGTGGTTCAGCAGTGTCTTTAACACGGATGTTTAAGAGAAAAAGAAAAACCCAGCTCTGTAAAATGAGGAAATGATCCTCTTTGCCGAGTGTGTTTTGACTTTCGTTGCTGTGCATCAGCTTTATTTAATCTGATAATTCAAGAGTGGGTGATGCGAAGCGTAGGGAGACTTTTCTCGTAATACCCACATTTATATTTACCAAATGCACTTTCATTGCCGTTCAGCTCACTCTAGAAATATGCTTAAACCCCAAACTTTTTAAGAGCACAATTTTAACACCCACTTTCTCCTACAAAGCAGAAGTGAAGGTGGCAGAAACGCCAGCCGGTGGCTGGCGCAGGCGGCGGTCAGCATCCTTCCTCCCCTCGCAGGTGCGCAAAGCGGGGCAGCTCCCAACAGCGCCGGCGAGCCCGGGCAGAGCTCCCAGACCCAGCCTGGCTGAGCTGAGCTCAAGCCCGTACGAGGCTCGGGGGTGGCGGAAGGGCTGGTTGAGCAACCCCCGTTTTTGCAATTACATGTGCGAGCTCACAGCAGGCAGACAAGTGAGAGCGGGGGACTTCCGAAAATAAACGCCCGAGAGAAAAATCACCATCTCTCCAGGGTGTTATAGGGCTTGTTTTTATCCGTGGCGGGCAGTCAGTTACAACAAACCGGCAAACGCCTGGGTGTTCATGGTTAAATACAAAAACATCTGGGTGTCTCCAGCAAGGACACGACCGCCACGGGCACCGTCACGAGAGCCCGAGCTGGGTGCAGAGCCCCTGCCAGTGGGTTTTGGTTGGGACGAGCCCCTCGTAGCACTGCCTGGGGCATGGATGTTCCGAGCAAATCCCTCTCGGAGGGGCTGCCTCAGCCTGACACGGGGATTTGCCCCAAGGCCACCGGGAACGTCACCGTTTTGGCACCAAAACAAAACTGATAGTTTCTCAGCTCCAGCTGAGAGCGTTGGCACCAGCTGTGTACCCGAGTGTACAGAAAAGCTAAAAAACAAATGGAAATTAAGACAAACATTGCAAAGTACAAAGCCCCCAAAGACAAAATAATAAATAATGTCATTTATATTTTGTTAAAGCTCCTTATTTCTAGCCTAACATCTTGGTTTTAGCGGGGAAGGAAGGAGTTGGCTCTGTGGAGATCAAGGTCTGGCATAGTGATTTAAAAACAGATTCATGCTGTAGCATCTTGGATAAGGGAGCTAACAATTATAATTGACATCCTGGATTTACAAAATCTTGCAACACTTGAAAAATTAAAAGCTCGTTCAAACAATTGATCCCTACGTGCGTGCTGGGACATGCTGTCGCAGGCGTTCTTCTACTTAGTCATATTTAGGATGGGGAGGAGGCAGCACAGCAACGTGGGTATTTTTTCTGGGCTGTGCTGGTAAGTTCGAGGTTTTCCTTTTAATATTAATCAGTATATAAAAAAAGCTTGATGAGTATCGTTGTTCTGCTGCAGTGGTGCTGTGGATGGTTGAGTCATTTCACAGAAGTAAAATATACTGCAATCTACCAAGAACTGCAAGTGCCAGTAACTTGGAAAATAATTTTTAAGGTTTAAAATAAGTGCTTTTTAACAGAAAACATTAATTTTATGACTTCTACATATTTAAAAAAAAAAAAAAAGCTTTTATCTCCAAGTGTTTCCCTAAACTATTTAAACCCCGGCACTTCACTTTCTCTTTCCCAGCCTCTAGTTCTATGAAAGTTTTGCATGTTCCCGTAAGATATTTGTAAAATCAAGGTTTGCTTGTGTTCTTAGAGGATAATTGCCAGTAAAAAAAAAGAGAAAAACAGACTGTAAGTGTGCTTTTTACCTATAATACTAACATTAAGTATTCAATTTGAAGCATGTTAAAATTTACTTAACGACACTCACAATTCCTCCCTCTGGCGAGCTCCTGTGTTGGTATCTGTTTGTACTGTCCCGTTGCTTCTGGGATGCTTGCCCTGGCACCTGAGGATGCTTTAGGAATAGCCAGATATCCTACATAAGCCGAGGAAAGACCACAAATAGTTAAATAAATGTGTTTAGGACCATGTTATGAGACTTTTACACATCTTGTTTTCTTTAAACACGCTCACGTAAAACAGTGCAAAGGCTTGGGAGAGCCAAGAGCTTTACCAGCTACTGAAAAGCAGAGGGAGGTGTGCAGGAGCCAAGGGTCAGGCTGAGGCTCCAGGACTCAGCCCAGTTTAGGTTTGAGATAATGGCACAGTCACAGGCCATGAGCTGAAGGATGAAGGCACCAGTGTTGAGCTCTGCAGCCTGACTACTAGGGAGTGAGTTGACTTAGTCGTTAAAAACATGTATGGTTTTTTTTTTGCTTAGCTGATAGTCATGCACGTGGTTTTTACAACGAAGCAAGCAGCATGGCACCGCTCACACCAAGGCGCAACGGGGTAAATACAGGGGCTGCTGCCAGCCCTGCGGGTGGGGAGAGGAGGGCAGGAGGGCTCAGGGCAGAGACACCTTGAACTTCACAAGTGAAGCTTTCGCTCCTTTTTCACCCTGTCTCACACATCCATATGTGACCTAATTTTTCAACCTGGGCCGTGCAGAAGAGCACATGACGTGCTGTGACAGCTTGCATATGTGTTGTTATATTTAAAGATATGTTCAGTTTCTCTCCTTTCCCTGCCAGCCTTGGTGCAGCGCAGGGTCCTGCCGTCAGGGCAGCCCGTGCTCCAGCGCGCTGGGTGCAATCTGCTGAGCGGGAGAGGGGGCGACAGAGGGAGAGGTGCTCCAGTTTATCATATTGAGTGGAAATCAGGAGAAATGTATACTGTACTTCTGCAGGCCGGTGCTCATTTCGACTTTGTTTCCGATGTCTTTGAAATAATCAAGAGAAAACGTTGTACCCCCCCAACCCTTTCCTCACGGGGTGCAGTGACGAGAGCGGGGCTGTGGATGGGATTTTGCTCCCGGTGCAGGGCCGTGGTGCTGTGCAACCCCCCATCGCTGACGTCCTGACCCGTTGGCCAAAACCCCGACCTCGCAGGGGCCGGTCAGGTTCACTTGGTGCTCGAGGCGGGGTGGGGGGTGTGAAAGCTGCTCACACCAGTCTTTCAAAGCAGCACTAATTGACAACTTTTTTCTATGTCAGTTGTTTGATCCTTTTGTTCACCTGCTCTTTTTAAAAGCCTGTAACATTCCCAAACACTCTTTATCCTCCCTGATTAATCTCTGCCCTTCACCTCGTTGATTACTACTGCTTTCCTCCTCCTCTCAAGAGCCGGGCGAAGGTCCCCATTGTGCAGGCACTGCCACCACTGGCCTCCAGCATCTTCCCCGTCACCGTGCCACCACCGTGCCAGCCAGCCCCTCGAAGGGGATTCATCGCTCCAAACCAGCATCACGGTCCGTGGGAGTGTGGAGCAGGCTGGGTGGGACACGGGCTGTTGCTGTGCGATGCTCCTTCTGTGGATCCCTGCACGAAGCATCCTTTCGGTCCTCAGCCCACTAGCCTCATGGAGATGCCCAGTTGAACAGAGACAGATGTGTAGGTTGTGCAATACTGTCTAAGTATCTGTTCTTTTTATGCCAATAATGTCCAGGGTCTCTGAGCATGGTAGAAGGTGTTGCCAAAAAATAGTCCCTTCCCTTACGAGTTGTAATTAAGTATTAATATTCCTACAAAGTAAGAAGTACACAGGGTTTTGCTGAAAGTTGAGGCTCTTCAGAGTGATTTCATTGCAAGGCTGAGGTGTAATGTGAGCTAGTGTCATACAGCTGGGGCTGGGGTTTCACAGCCTAAAAATCGCTGGAGATGCAGATGGAGGCTCCCTCTGTCCTGCCGGGCATGGGCTGTTCCCTCCTCTGCTGGCATCCGCCTGCAGCTCCCTGCGCCTCAGCCCCTCAGGAGCAAGACGGTTTTTAATCTTTGCCCAGAGCGGTGTGTGTTTGCTGCATCATTTGCCTTTTTCTTTTCCTGCTGCTTCCCCCGTGCTCATCTTTGCTTGGCTCTGACTTGGTCTTCAGTGGCCCAAACCCCTCAGGGGAACAAGAGCCGCTAATTCCCAACAGAGCAGCTCTGCTGGGTTGTGGTGATGGCGTCTGATGCCTAAATTTGCTCTTGATCTACCGTGGCCGTGTCTGTAACACCCTCTGGCTGTCCCAGGCAGTAAAGCCTGTGTCTGCCCTCAGCCTTTGCACATACCTGGGCTGCATTAGGGCGGATATTAAAGAAAAGAGCTCAACAACCCTCCCATGCGCCAGCATAAGAAAGTCTGGGCTTGAAAAGAAAGTTGATGCTCTTTGCTGCTCTCAAGCCAGGAAAGTTCAATGGGACATTTGAGGCCGTTCAAGCAAAGCTCCTGTTTGCAGATCGGTGCGGTTCCTGCATCGCAGCCAGCGAGGCAGCGTCCCAGCCTGTCACCTGCCTGGGCTCGCTTTGTGTGTGCGCAGGAAGATGCTACATGAAAAAAAAAAAAAATCTCAGTTGCCACCACCTCAGCAGGTAGACTTTTTCCATCCCATATGTGTAGGCTTTACTCCCAGCACTGGTAAGGTCTGTCATGCTAGTCTTATAAAGCAGAATAACCTTTCTGAGCAAACTGATTAATAGCATCGCTCTTCTGCTTATCCGGTCAGCCCTGCTGCAGTTTGCAAGTGGATGTTAAATACTAAAAGCTTCTCTGTACGACCGTGCCTACTTGGGATCACCTGCTCGAGGCCATGGCTACCTATGCACAGAATCCACCGAAAAGGGATCGTTTTATTCCAGCAGAGAGGGGACACCCCAGCCTTTGGGTTTGGGACATGGCAGCAAATACCAAGGGGGGGGGAAAAAAAAAAATAAAGGCGTGTGTGTAAAATGCAAAGTCTGTTTGAACTGGCTTGCTGCGAGGTGGAGCGCAGACCACGTAACGCAAAACGGCCGGCAGCTCCCGGGGTCTGGCCGAGTGACGGGGACGCTGCGGGGACACGGGGCAGCGGGGGCTGCGGCGCCTCCCAGCAGTCAGACCTTCCCAGCCCCCGGGGAATTGTAGCTTCACAGCAGCAGAACTTCTTGACATGTTTTGATGTAAGTACAACACTGTATTGTAGTTATGTGGTATATGCCAGTATGTTAATAGTGCATACCAGTTAGTTAGGGTTCGCTAATGTACTACATTTCAATAAAAAGCAATTTAAAACTATGGAGTTTGTGAGCTTGGTGTGTCAAAATACAAGAGGACGAGAGCACCACCCAGTGACTCCAGTCCCTCCAGTATATCTCACATATACATCTTATAAGACAATGTGGAAGAAAATCATCAAAAGATCCATTTTCAGAGAGGATTTTTCTCACTCTGCATTAAATATTGTTGTGTTTTGCTGTACTAGTGCCTAGAAATATCAGGCTGTTAAAGGCCACATGGTTCAAAGTGGCTTATGAATATACAGGAGACACTAATCCGTGTTCCCACAGTGTTTGCCGCCTGAAAGATGGCACACGGCAAGCAGGAGCAGAGGCAGCGGCACAGAGGAGGGTCCTTCAGCACCTTCTCGCAGTGCTCGAACCCTTCCCGCAGCAAATCCAGCCCTCAGAAACCACCGTGCTGCTCCCAGAGCCACGCAGTGGGGCGAAGGCAGAGCCTGGAAAGCTCGGCCAGCTAATAAATATTTACATTACAGTTGTGTACAAAGGCTCCAACCGGGATTAGGGCACTGCACTAACACAGAAGATAGATCGTCCCAGGGTTAAAGGATTTACAGCCTAAAGAAAACACGGCATTCCCGCCTTCCTGGGACCTGGGCAGCAAGCCCGGAGATGGCAGATGTCAACGTTTTTTGCTGTTGTAACACTTTCAGAGTTTGCAGGGAGACTCTAATTGTTATTAAAACAAGAACAGCAATTCAAATTACTGGGAAGCTGCTTCAGGGCCAAGAGATGAGAAGGACCCACATCTCCAGCTCTCCTGTTTGCTGCAGAGACCATTCGCAGACTTGATCGCCAGCCCTGCATGGGCTCCAGAGCCACAAAACAAGGACCGAAACGGAGCCGGATGCCAGGAGGGGGATGCCGGGGCCCCTCTCCTGGGGGGCACAGGCTGGGTCGCCAAAGCTGAGATGCTGGTGGTGCCCGGCAGTGCAAAAAGCAAAACACAGCAAAAAGGGTAAACGAATTCCTTTCTCCTCAAAGGGGAGGTGAAAGCACCGCCCGGTCGGGCAGGAGATCTGAACATGTCCCCGCTGTGCCAGGGACTGCAGGCGAGAGCGGGGTTGGGGGCAGCAGTTTGGAGAGGAGGCCGTAGCCCCCTGCAATGCTGCACTGAGAGCTCCCTGCCAATAAATTAGGGTGTGTAAAATGGGAAGGAGCATTTAAGTAGTCTGTCTTTGTTAATGGCAGTTTCAGTGGGTCCCGTGGGATTGCACAGATTTGTCATCTGGTTGATTTTTTTACTATATAAGCACATTGCTCTCATCTAATTAGAGTCACTCCGACAAAGGTCTTTTCAGTGGAAGCTGAGGGCCCAGCAAACGCCTTCTGCGGCACCCCAGCCACCGAGAGGGGACCGGCTCTGCGGAGCGCGGGGCGAACCGCCACTGCCCCCCGAGGGCGCGACACGGAGCTGGCACGGGCCGCACTCCGGGGAGCGGGGCTCGAACCCACGAACTCCGCCCTGCGGAGCCGCGGCCCTCGCTCCCGCGCCACGGCGGCAGCCCGGCGCCGCCCCGCTGCCGCGAGGGCGCCGGGCCGCCAGGGGGCGCCACGGCCGCCGGCGCGGCCCCGTGACCCGTCGGCGCGGCCCGGCCGCTCCCCCGGCACCGCCTCCGCGCTCCGGCCGGGCCCGGGCCAGCCCCGCCGAGCCGAGCCGCTCCGCTCCGCCGCGATGTGGCTGGGGCCCGAGGAGGTGCTGCTGGCCGGCGCGCTGTGGGTCACGGAGCGGGCCAACCCCTTCTTCTTGCTCCAGCGCCGGCGGGGACACGGCAAAGGGGGCGGCCTCACGGGTGAGGCGCTGCGGGGCTGGGGGGAGGCTCCGGCTCGGGGCCGCTGCCGCCTCCCCGCAGGGCCGAGCCGGGCCCGCGGGGCTGAGGGGCCGCCCCGGGACGGCGGCGCGGCTCCTGTCAGGGCGGGGCGGGAGCCGCTCGCCTCGGCGCGGGGCTGGAGCTGGGGGGCCCGGGGCTGCAGGCCCCGCCGGCTGGGTGAGCCCGTTCCGCCGTTCCCGTCGCTTCCCGGCCGGCGTGTGAGCCCCGCATCGCCCCGGCCGATGCCTGCGGCACCCGCAGAGCTGCCCGCGCCTCCCCCCGTCCCTCCGCGCTCCGGGCCGGTGCCCGCGGCCCCGCAGCTCGGGGCAGCCCGCGGCCGCGCCCGCTGCCGCCCGGCGGGGTGTGCGGGGCGCCGGCGGTGCTGGGGCTCCGGCTTGCCCGGCGGTGCTGGGGCTCCGGCTTGCCCGGCGGTGCTGGGGCTCCGGCTTGCCCGGCGGTGCTGCTGCGCAGCGGGGACAAATAACTGAGGGGGGCTGGCCGGGATGGTCTTCTTCCCTTGCCAAAAATGGCTTCTTCGTCATACCCGTGTTGCGTTGAATTACGGAGGTGTTTTCTTTGTATCTTTGGTGTGCTTTTTCAGGATTTAGAGGTTGAAAGTAAGACGTAGTTTTTTATTAATGTCTGTATGAAAATTGTGCTGTGCTTGGACCGGGGGTGAAGTTGTGCTGGTGCAGCGCAATGAAAACTACCCGTGTGTGCGAATGCCTGATAGCCGTGTTTGGTGACAGAAACTGTTAATAACGTAACTGTTGCCAAGGCACAATGTTAACAACAGCAGAAAATCCCCTCGCTTTTAAAATGTCCCAGCTGTGTGCAAAATGCTTACACAGTTATGCGAATAATAAAAATGTGCTTTTTACATTTGTGGTTTGTGCACAACCAGTTTCATGTATTAGCCTCATTAACCAAATGCTACAGAAATGACGCAGCTGATAAACATCCTTAGCATCTTCACAATATTTAAAATTATTTTGGATTACCCTGTTTTATGTAACATAACTTACTTGTGTAATTTCGCATGTAGGCATGTGATCGTATTCTGGAATTTCCCAGGTTTTTGCAAGAAGAAGTAACACATGGTGCTACTCTGGAAATATCTGATCTATTCAATGTTTGAAACTTTGTGCCAGTTTACTTCTTGAGCTAGTTTAGCTCTTTCTTCAGAGCTCCTATGTATTAAAAGCCACATGTTGTCCTTAAGGAGCTGAACAACTGCAAACTGACATTTTAGAGTTAGAACATAGATATTCAGCCAAGCTGCAAAGGTGTTTAAGTTGCTGTTGTACTCAGGTTCTTAACATCTCGTGTTACCAGTCCATATGTCAATATGTGACACATTCAGGATTGTTATAGGAAGTGTTCAGAATGACTTTTTAATCTGTATTCTGCCTAAAACTGTACAGAAGAAATGTGGAGCCAAAACTGGGACCCGACTGTGCTGAATACATATATATTTGTTTTAAGGATTACTAATGAGCTTGCTGTGGATGGTGCTTCCCTTGAAGCATGTTCAGTGGTATATTCCTAATGTGTTACTTCCTTTTGGGCAGCCAAGAGAGATAAAGGGGAGGAAGTAGCATGTTCCTTGATAATGAGTAAGATACCAAGGGGTACAGTTTGCTCAGACTTACCCAAACCACAGGGAACTGAGCGGGGGCCTCCCAAAGAGTGGTCTGGAGTAGCAGCCAGGCTCCCTCTCCAGATTCTAATGTTCGAAAACCCTTAACCATGAGAATGCTGCAAACTTAATTTGCATTAAAGTTGCACATAGTACATTATCTAGAATAACAGAGCAAAGTATCAGATATTTGATTTGTCTAGTAAATAGACTAATTGAAATAAGTGGGTATACTTTAGAAAGTCTGGTGGCCATCAGCATTTATTTCAGAAGTGCCTACTTTTTTATTTAATATATCAAAATATTTTAACTTCTATATTATCAAATTTTGATTCTCTGCCTTCATTGTTTGTTTAATTGAAGTACTTCTAGAAACATCACTGAAACCTGGGAGTACCAGTTTTTCTAGAGCCGTTTGATTCATTTTGGATGAGTTATCTTACCTACTGTTTGCATAGGTGATGCTGAAAGACACAGTATTGAAAGCTCTTCTCTGTTTTAGTTTCGTAGGTTTAAAAATCACCATTAGCAACAGAAACCCCACAGAGAATAATACATTTCACTTTTTTTAGAAAACTCTCCTAGGAAGGTGATGGATTATAATGAGGTTTAGCAGACGTGCAGTTGCCATCTAAACTTTATCTGTTACCAGTGGGATTGGCTGTAGTTGATTTCTGGGGAGTTTCCCTGTGACAGGGTGTTCGGCTTCGATATTCTCTCAACCAAGTGCTGTTGCTCATCCATCACAGCATATATGATACGAAACCTGCGTTTTCCTGTAGCATTGACCCTGTATTTTTGCTCAACCCAATTCTTCATGTTGGTGTTTCTTTGCCTCCTAGGTCTTCTTGTGGGAACGTTAGATGTGGTTTTGGATTCCAGTGCCCGAGTTGCCCCATACCGTATTCTGCACCAGACTCAGGACTCTCAAGTGTATTGGGCAGTGGCGTGTGGTACGTACTGATGTGACTTGTCAGGGGCTGGATTTGTGTTATTCCGTTGTCTAGTTCAGGTGATCCGTTATCCCACGTAGAAGTATCCGTGACAGCTCAGGAAACTTTCTGGAGCTTCTGGTGGAATAGTGGAAGATGCCAGAAACAACAAAACTCAATGTTGTTTAAACCGTAGTTTAGAAACCTAAGACTCTGTAAAAGCTTCAGTTTCTGGAGTTGTTACAAATTTTCTTTCTTCCAAGGTGTGCTTGTCTGCAAGGTCATGGTGCGATTGTTCAGAGAATAAAACTGTGATGATGGGGTTGCTGTGGGATGACGAGTGTTGTGCCAAAACCTGCTTACCAGGAGCACGGTACAAATGGGAACACGTAAGGTCATTCAAGGTGCCAAACACTCTTAGGGGAATCTCTTTACTATCTTGATCCAGTTTATTTTTTTCTGCTATTTTTGGCTTGTAATAGATGTATAGATATACTAGATTGTAGAATATATTACAATAATATTTTTTTTAACACATCAAGTATCCTTGGCCTCTTTTACTTCAGAAGCGTAACATCTGTGTTAGAAAACCATGGTACAACCTTGCAGTATCTGGTGGTGAACTTTGATTAAGGCTTTAAGTCCTACTGGTTGCTGAAAAGAAAATATCTTCAGACATATTTATAGGCTGACTTTGTTTGTAATAAAAATCTTCACTTCTCACTTTGCGGTTGAGATGTAAAATCTGAGCGTAAAGTAATCATTTGCCAAGCCCACAAATGTTGATGACTTGTTTTCCCTGTTCTCATCTTCTCCCTGGGCAACCCAACACAATACTCCCCCTTGCAGAGCTACTTAAATTCTGCAGAAGAGAGGTTAAAAAATTGCAGTGTTTCACAGAAACTCAGTTTCCCATTTGAGGATGCAGAGAGGAAGAAATAAAACACAATGGCAGCAGAAACTGCATAGAAAAAAGCAGAATATTTAGTGGCCTCATGTGCTGCAAATCTGAAATTTTATAGTGTATTGAAACTCAATGAATGTGTTAATTTTGTACAATTTCAGGAGTGCTGTAGTTTATATCCTCTATGTCTCAGTTACTTTTAAGAAATGCAGCATGGTCAATGAGTTGGGCTGTATAACAACTACATGGAGTTTGATAAATTTAGAACTGCAGAGTTTTACTCCTTCATGTGTGTCATTCTAATGTTGATCTTAGAAAGACATCAGTTTTTGAGCCTGGCTTATTTTAGCAATATGCTCTCACTTGGTGAGAGGTGCAGCTCACATAACCAAGCAGAACACAGATTTTATTCCCCTGCCATTGTTGCTGGACCTGTGGTTTTTTTCCATGACCAAAGCATCTTATAATTGATAATTCTGTGCCCTTAAAATAAGCCATTTAGTATTACTCAAAATCATTTATGCTTTAAAAATGTTGCCATTTGGCTAGGATAGATGTCGAGTAAATTTATACACAGAAGCAAAAGAAAAAGTCTGATCCATTGGGCTGTAGGCACAAACTCAAATTCATAGCCTGCAGTCATTTGAGACAAGACAGCTTACTTGCTTCTAGTTTTTGGTTTCAGGTCCTGAAGTTATTTTTGCTTATGAAACCACAGATTAGCTGGCATTGGGTTTTATGGTTAGGCGTCCAGCTACAAATATGTGAAGACTATTTCATTGCCGAAGCTGCCTCTTGAAAAGTCAGGTAGAACAAAAGCTTTAGGGAGCTGCTTGTGTTGTCTCCTGCTTTCTTCATTGCCATCATTAAACACACCGAGGGGTCTAATGTACTCACAGAGAAATCGAGTAGCGGGAGGCATGCTGTTAACAGTTTTAGATATCCTGCTGCTTTTGTATGAAACTTCAGAAGACATATTTACTGGAATTTGGCAGAGAAACTTGCAGATGTCTTTGACTTGTGTTTAAACTGATTTCTTTTTGTCAGTATTTAACACTGTTTCTTGTTAGAAAAAAAAAATTACTTTTTAAAAACTACTTCTGCATTTGTATTCAAGAGAATATAGCAATACCCATTGACAGAGAGGAAGAAATATTTTAGTAAGCATAGATCTTTGAAGTAAGTCGTGGCAACTAACTAAGGCAACTTTCTATAGAAAAGTTCTTTAAATTGGTTACACAGTGAAGCGTATCCTTTTTGAACTCTTGTGGATTTTATAGTTGAAGACAACTGACCAATAAAAGTTTCGCTGAAATGTTTTTATATAAGAAAGCAAAGAACTTTCTGACATGAATATTTTGGTTGCTTTTTGTTTTGAAATTGTATGCTCTCTGCTGACCATTGCTCATCAAAAATGGAACCTCTTCGTAAATGTAAAAACTTCAGTTGTTTTGAAATTTCTAGGTTCTTCTGAAAGTTCATTATTTTTATCTTAGTATACCAGGAATTTAAAAAGTACTTCTTGTCTGGAACATAAGAATGCTTTTTGTCTGGGAAAAAAAGCTGTGTTTGTTGTGCACTAGGACGAGGTATTGGCAGTGTGCTGATTATCCTTGGTGGCAGTGGAGACATTTCTTTAGAAACATAACGTTGGTGTACATAAAATAACCTTGACCTGTGGACAGTTGGTGTGTTTCATGTGTCCTGATCACTCTTCGGTAATTATTAGTTTCCTGCTGTGAACTTGTTCTGAAGTCTTTTTACTTTGCTCTTCTCATAATCTTTGACTCCTTCAATTAGGATCATCTCGTAAAGAGATCACAAAGCATTGGGAGTGGCTGGAGAATAACTTACTGCAGACTCTGTCCATCTTTGATAATGAAGAAGATATCACCACCTTTGTCAAGGGCAAGATACATGTAAGCGGCATGTTTCTCTGGAGACTTGCAGATACTGAGAAAGAATGGGGAGGTGGTTTTAAGATTTTTTTTACTTGTGGGAGGGAGTAAGCAAGAGCTTTATTGCAAAACTTCTCTCTCCTCCCTTTTCAGACGTACGTACATCATGAACTGCACACAGTATTACCAGCATCACGTTAGAGTCATAACACTGGCCAAATGTATTTTGGGGAGAAAAATTTATGAGCAGTAGATCTCAAGGAAGAGCCTGCTTAGAGTGCTCCTACTAAGTAAAATACAATGCCTCTTTAAAAGCCTTGCAGATTACACCTCTGAGGCAGAGAGAATGTTATTATAAATGAGGGTTCATCTAGGAACAAATATGGGAGAGAGAATTCTAGTTTGCAAGCAGTGTACTTGCCGCACCACGATGGTCTGGGAGCCATCTCCTCTGGCTGTAAGGAACCGCACCCCGACTCCCGCTGCCTGCGGAGTCAGACGGGTGCCTCTGCTTGGTGTGCAGTTAACACCTCTCAGATTCCAAGTCCACAAGTTCTCCAGGGTAGAAACTTTTAAATACAGGGTTTTTTTTTATCAAACAGCAGCAATTTGAGTCTTTTCCAGTACTCCTGTCAGATTCTTTGTATTATCTGTGTGTGTGTCTAAGAGGGATGGTAGTCATGTGTTCTTCCTTCTGGCTAGTCAAGATCTGTCAGACTGTGGAGTTCTGCCCTTCCTGGCAGATGATCTTCTTCCTGTTGAAGAAGGATGTTTGCAAGTGAAAATAGACTTCAGTTTTCCTGCAGGGTGTTCAAAGTGTTCCCAGGCGAACCATGAGAAACTCAGTCGAACGTTAAACACAAATGTTTGCTGCCTGTGCTCAGGAGTAGATCCCAGATCATAGACTCCCAAACTATCTGACTGCTCGTTCTATGTCTTTACTATTTAACGTGACAGGGGAAATGGTAACTGCTATGTCATATTTCTTTTTTCTGTCTTCCTGGATTGCTGCTGTGACCTTTTGCTGTATATTATGTCTGTCAGCAGGCATATTCCCTTCCATTTCTTCTCTCTCTCCTCCCATGTCCTTTCAGGGCATTATTGCTGAGGAGAACAAGAATGAGCAGCCCCAGGGGGAAGAGGATCCAGGTAAATTCAAAGAAGCTGAACTGAAGATGCGGAAGCAGTTTGGGATGCCCGAGGTGGAGAAGTTGGTCAATTACTATTCCTGCAGCTATTGGAAGGGACGTGTACCCAGGCAGGGTTGGCTGTACCTCACTGTCAATCACCTCTGTTTCTACTCCTTCTTGCTTGGCAAAGAAGGTGAGTTATAAGCCTGCATGTTTTTTTTCTGCCACTTCCCATGATTGTTTTGATGCAGTTGATCTTTTGTGTGACCTTTTTTTAAGCTGTCAGGTTTTTTTCCTTTTAGGAATCTTTTGAACTCTAGCTCAATGCATAGATCAGTCTTTGCACTCAGGCAGCTCAGTGGTGTTTAGACTGAATGCCTGAGTCATTTTTCAAAACATTTCTCAAGTTGTACAAGTACACCTTAAGTTTTACTTCAACTGAATTAGAGAACCAAGCAATATTTTGACTTGGGTGAGTTTTATTTGGAATCACCACCAGGACCCAGTATTTACAAAGCTTGAATTTGCTAGAAATAATTTGCTAGAAAGAGAGAAAGAAAGAGAGAGAGAAAGAGAGAGAGAAGGAAGGAAAAAAGAAAGAGAGAGAGAAAACTTGAGTAATTGTAGTTGAAAGCATTTACTGCATGGGAGATGGTCCTTTTGGAACTGCATTATTTCTAGTCTAGTTAATCCCAAAGATTATTTCCAAGTATTTTTAGAGAACCGAGTGAAAGTATGAAGAAAATAATTGTCCATGTGTAAGAGGGGGAAAAATGCTGCTACACTGAGAGCTTACTTGCTGATTGAGCTTCATTTCTGATTGTTTGTTGTTTTGCTTCAATTTGTAATAGTATTTTTTTGACCTTTTTTCCCAGTTACATTGGTGATCCAGTGGGTGGATGTAACCCAGCTAGAAAAAAATGCTACACTGCTGTTCCCTGAGTGCATTAAAGTAAGCACAAGGGACAACGAACTTTATTTTTCCATGTTTCTCAACATCAATGAGACATTCAAGCTGATGGAGCAGTTGGCTAACATTGCTATGCGGCAGTTGTTGGATAATGAGAGCTTCCTACAGGACAAGTCCCTCCCAAAGCCCAGGAAGCCTCTTAAGAACATCTCCGCATTAAAAAGGTATATGTTTCCAGCAGTGAGAAGACAGATAACACGGGATTGTAATAATAAACCTGCATTACTGTGTAGCTCCCAGGTGCCACTAGGGTTTTCTCACTTCAGGAGCTGCATCACTTACTTCAGTCATTAGCCCTCTGCCTGTTCTTTTTTTTATTCCCATCCCAAATTGATACTGAGTTCACACACACCCTCATGTCTTTTTCATGCATGACTAGGTGCTGTCAGAAGGAATTTTCAACTAGAAACTGTTGGAAATCCTGTTTGGAAAAAAAAAAAAGTGAAAGAAGAAAATGACATCAGCCCCTTTATCTGAAGTTGAAGATTTATAGAAAGTCATATACATTTGTATTGTAATAAGTCCTTCCACTGGGGACTGCTCTCTGCAGTTTCAGAATCTGATGTAACGTTTAAGTTTCACAGATGCACTTGCATATTTTCTTTCGTACTTCAGGATATACCTTGTCAGTGAGGCATGTCTGAAGGCTGAAAGAGGAGTCAGATAAGGGGTGGCACCTCAGTTACAGAAATGAATGCTAAGAATACACAGCACAGTCTGAAGGTTGTGATTGGAATGAACACTTAACATTAGAGTTTGAGTGGGTTTTTCAAATGAGGAAAAGCCTCTGGGGACTACTCTTTACTTTTCCCCAGAGACCTGGATGCTCGAGCCAAAAATGAGTGCTACCGTGCTACTTTCCGGTTGCCCAAGGATGAATGCCTGGATGGACACACAGACTGTACCTTGTGGACACCGTTCAACAAGATGCATATTCCTGGCCAGATGTTTGTTTCCAACAATTACATCTGTTTTGCCAGCAAGGCAGAGGAGGCCTGTCATCTCATCATTCCTCTCAGGGAGGTGGGGATTTCTTAGCTGTTGTGTTAAGACTACAGACCTTTCTTGTCTTTTGTGTGCTTCTCACTTTTGTGAGGTGCTTTATAGATAATGGAGAATCTACTAGATCCAAATGGCACTTGTCTTTGTCTTCTAGGTGACAATAGTTGAGAAAGCAGATAGTTCCAGTGTCTTGCCCAGTCCTCTGTCCATCAGCACTAGAAGTAAAATGACCTTCTTCTTTGCCAATCTGAAAGACCGAGATTTCTTGGTACAGAGAATCTCTGACTTCTTGCAGAGAACACCATCCAAGAAACCGTTCAGTAGCGACAGGGAGTGGAAGTGGAATTTGGCTGATCCTGGTTGCGAGGTACTAAGGAAATAACTGGGAGGAGCATTTGTCTGCTTTTCAGAATAAAGCTCCTTACAGTGTGGTAGCAGTGCTCATCACCAGCAAATTATGTCTGTTTGTTAGACAAGTAGCAGGGGAGGCTGCCTGAGCTGAGATGCTTTATGTTCTGTCCTTCAGGAGGTTCCAGAGTTGCCGTCCAGCAGCCCGCTCGCAGTTAGCCCCACGGCTGCTCTCAGCAACCGACCTGTCAACTTCTGTGCCGGGGAAGTGCCAACAGCCTCGCAGGGACTACTCAAACTCTTCACAAGAAATTCCGAGGAGCTCTCGGGACCCAAAGGAGTAAATAATATTCTAACTTAGATAACTATAAATATTTTGCTGTAAGTTACAGGTTTCCTGTCCTGCTCTGAGACTCTGAAAATGCGTTTTATCCCTGGTCAGTCCTGCAGTATCACTGCTGTGTCTGTCACAGTGACAGTGCTGCATGGATGTAACCTGACCATCGGTTTACTTTATCAGTACTGAGATACCTGAGATACTTGACTAGAGGCTGAGAAATGAGCATTACTGTGTTTCTGGAACTACTTTTCTTCAGATCAAGGAAGCAGAGAACTGCTATCTGTGCTTCCTAGTTAATCATCTTAGACCATGGTTCTACTTGCATTTATGTAGAGATTTGCAAGTTGTAATGCCATTGCATAGCCCATGTTAGCATTGTAAAGACTAAGTTTAAGTTTAAGTAAGGTCAGAACTGATTCAGAACAGCGTAGATTAGCATACAGCCTTTTATTCAGCAGGAAGAAGAAAGGCTTTAAATGTCACAATGCATTTCTCTTGTGTAGGCCTGAGTATACTCAGAAATCACCTGTCCTATAAACATAAAAATGCATTAATCTGCTAAAATGACCATATTTGTTCCTGTGAAGGCAAAGGAGAAGATGAAGGAAGAGTCTTGGAACATTCATTTCTTTGAATACGGGCGAGGGATGTGTATGTATCGCACTGCCAAGACTAGGGAGCTGGTGCAAAAAGGAATCCCAGAGAATCTTCGTGGAGAGCTATGGCTCCTTTTCTCAGGTAGGAGGTTGTGCAGGATACTTTAGCAGCTAGCAGGAATAAGCTTTCTGTACATCTCACATGAAAATCTCTAAATCTTTTATTTCAGAAGAAATTAATCACAAGCCACCTCCACCTGGATGACACTTCATGGTGTTTTTGCCAAAAATGCAGTGATCACATTCCTGATACAACTTTCTTTATGAGCATAGTAGCTCTTTGGCCTCTTTTGCATTTCAGTGTTGGGACCTAGACTCTAACATGATGATTTTAGAATGACATTATTAGTATACTTTTATAGCTGTCTGTAGTTGATGAGTTTATGTAGTGTTTCCTGGCTGCCTCCTCTCTGAAACTGCAGGCAGAAAATCTGTATTCCAAAGCTCAAGAGGTGAAGCACTATTTGTTTGTCATTACAGGGGCTTGGAATGAGATGGTGACTCATCCTGGTTACTATGCAGATCTTGTGGAAAAGTCAATGGGAAAGTACAATCTTGCTACAGAGGAAATTGAGAGAGATCTGCACCGTTCTATGCCAGAACATCCTGCCTTCCAGAATGAGTTGGGAATTGCTGCCCTCCGGAGAGTCTTAACAGCTTATGCATTCAGAAATCCAACAATTGGGTACTGTCAGGTAAGAAAGAAGTCTTAGACTTGTTAGCCCTACATGGTGACCATGATTGACTTGGGCTTTTTCTGCAGTTTTTGGTTCAGTTTCAAACTTTTCCTCCATGCTGTCCCTGTGGTGGTGTGAGAGTAGGAAAGAAGTTGTGATGTTGCAAGATCTCTTAAGTATCTTTTGGGTACAGCATTTAAATAGACTTTGCACATTTCTGTTAGGGGTGGTGACAGAGTCTTTTACTACTTTTTCCTTGTAGAGCTTTCCCTGGTTGAGCAAAAATGTCTTCTGGTTTCGTTAAAAAGAGCAATTAAATGGAGTAGGTGATGATACACATGGGCAGTATATTGAAAATGAAGCCAGTTGCTCGTTTGTGAAACAGCTCAGTGGAAATTCAGATTCATTTTGTGTGTTGCTCTGGTATAAGAGGTTCTCATTATGTTGCTCTGTTATGACCAAATTGTTACAAAGCTTTTCATGAAAACTTTGAATGTTATATTTAGTCACATTGGTTAACGAGTGCTTGCAAAAAGTCATTGTATTATTTGCTGCCTCACAGAGGAACTGAAACAGGAAGGTAAATTGGCTCAAGGTCATCTGTTGACTCAGATATCAGTAAAAGCTGGAAATAGGTGTGACTCTTAGTGACAGTTTTGCTGTATTCATGCTTTTTAAGTTTAGCTGGTCTGTAATGACAGAGTCATGAACATCTTCATGTTCCTCTCCTATATCTGCTTATCTAACTCTGCCGGCTTGTAGGCCATGAACATTGTCACGTCAGTACTGCTGCTGTACTGCAATGAGGAAGAGGCTTTCTGGCTCCTAGTGGCTTTATGTGAGCGGATGTTACCAGATTACTACAACACCAGAGTAGTGGGTGAGTCTCTGTCAAATTCATGCTGGAGCCTGGATTTTCAGCTGCAGTTCCACCAGGATCTCCCAGGAACGTTTTGTTGTTCAGAATGAATTAAATATGATGCATTTTAAAGATTATGAAGCACAACCCTGTTCCCTTTAAAGTTGGAGGCATGTGATGGAGACATAGGAAGAGACACTACAGACTGCCAAGGTAGTAGTACTGCCTTGTAGTGACAAGGAAGATGAAGTCACTAAAAATTGGTATCAAGAGGGACCATTAGCAGTAAGGAAGCATACCTAAAAGAAAAGTAATTGGGTTATTTTTTACCCATCTGAATGATGTATTAAATCTTTGGACTAGGCTTCCAGGAAAGGTTAGTGAAAGCACCGCTTAATGGGCTTTTAAAGTTGGTCTCTGTAAAAGAGTATAGTTTGATGTAAATACTTTATCAGTAATCTTCTACCCTTCGTTTTAGGGAAAATGCACAGATCAATGAGAGATTGTCTTGCTGCATGCTCTGCAGTATAGGAATAGTCTCTGTCTAGGTATGTTGTTTTTAATGAGAACAGGGAACAAATCTAAATAAAAGTGTTAATTTTAGTTCTGATGTTAAGAGGCTTATATGAAATTAAAGTGAACTCACACTATTTTATTTAATCATTTATTAGCTTGAGTATAGTACCCTGCTACCACCAATTTGAGTTCTACCATTGTTTTTGTTTGTCTTCCCAGGTGCATTGGTGGACCAAGGCATCTTTGAAGAACTCACACGAGAATATCTTCCACAGCTGTCAGAAAAGATGCAGGACCTGGGAGTGATTTCCACCATATCCCTTTCCTGGTTTCTCACTCTCTTTCTCAGTGTCATGCCCTTTGAGAGTGCTGTGGTCATTGTCGACTGTTTTTTCTATGAGGGAATCAAGTTTATCTTGCAGGTGTCATTGGCCATACTTGATGCCAACATGGAGAAGCTGTTACAGTGCTGTGATGAAGGTGAAGCCATGACTATTCTGGGCAGGTACCATTCATTGTTCTTATTTGTAACTGAGTAGTAGCAGTACCATTTAGCCATCATCTCTTTCTACCTAATTCCATTACTTAGCAGGTCACAGATAACACTCTAGGACAAAACTTGAGCTCCAGAGGGGTTTGCTGTTGCTTTCTGCAACAGCTGAAATTAGTTTTTGGCTCAAGTATGGAGGAATCCCATCTTTCTGGAATCGTTTGCTTTGCAGCATAATGCATTCCTGCTTTTCAGTTTGAATTTGAACTCTGAAGGATTGCTTCTCTGAAATTCACAGAATTCTGATCTACTGTTAAAAAAAATCCTGGCAGGAATTGCCCTGTATTATAGAAACATAAAGCTTTATCAAGCAGATATCTCCGAAGTCTAGTAAATGTAAGATTCTCTTGTTTGAAATGTGAATCTCTTCTATGCGTACCAAGATCTTCAGCTTACTACTAGAAGCCCACTTTAAAAAGAGTAGATACCCCCAAAGGAGGGTGAAAATCAGCTTTACTTCAGGTACATTGAGGGTAGCACTGGAGGTTAGCTGGGAAAAAATAAATTTTCCTACATGTTTAGATTAATGATACAAAGAAGCTGCAAATGATGCATTTAGGATATTACTACTTTTCTTGGACACTAATCCTGGAGTCCTGCATCTCTTCTGTTTCTTGCCCACAGATATTTGGACAACGTAGTTAACAGACAGAGCGTCTCTCCCCCTATTCCGCACTTGCACGCCTTATTGACAGGTGGAGATGACCCGCCACTTGAAATCGACATCTTTGAGCTCATCAAAACATCCTATGAGGTAAGATTCTGGCTTAGTTTTCCCCCAAGAGATTTTTCTCTACTGACATCCAGTTTTATACTTTGTGCAACCAGAATTTGAACAGTGTTCATAGCTTGAGGTGCTCATGGAGTCCAAACCCAAGCCATTAATCCTCTTGTTCAGTGTGAGTAGAGCATAACTCCATCTGTTGTGGATTACAAAGAGTCTCCCCAACACCAGTGGAGTCTAAAATGAAGGCTACAAATAAGTAAAAATTACAGAGCAGAGATTTCTTCCCGCTTTGCCAAAAAAAAGTCTCTATTGTTACTTATATGTGAGGATTGTTAGTGCTAGAGAGTTGGGGAGGGAAATTCAGGTAAAAATTGTGCGGTAAACTGCAGAAACGTGGAAGCATCCCAGTTCATGTGCACAGGAGTCCTGTTCTGGGATCCACATTATAGTAACAGAACGGTGACCTGAGGATGGTGCCAGTGCTGTTGAAATACCTCTGCAGTGGTGGAGGTGTACCTCATTATTCATAATGAGAAAAAACTCATTAAAAATTTGTGTCTGAATGGTGGGAAGAACACAGGCAAGAGAACTGGTGTTTGACAGTTCTTCTCTGCTATGCTGTGGTAAATGTGGGTTCATTTCCCTTTTTATCTCCTGTTCTTCGTCTGGTCCCCTTCCAGCTGCTTACAGTCAGGCAGCTGTCATTTAGCTAGGTATTTTGTTTGTTTCTTCAAATCTACCCTCTCGCTTTATTCCTTGTTTTTTTTAAAAAAAGAATGTCACCAAATTGATCTCACTTGTCTGACCTAGGCAGTAGAAAAGCCTGTTAACTTTGGCATTTCTAGCTGAATCTCATATGGGTCCTAGAAGAAAACAGGGCTGCGAGGAACGACAACCTGTCTGTTCTCTTATCTCTGCCACAGTACAGGATCTGGATTTCTGTCAGTCCTGAGAGATGCTTTTTCAGCTGTTCTTTAGAAACCTCTGATGTTGAATTTCTCATGAATTCTGAATGACTTCTCTTGCAGGACAGGGGTGAATAGGGAATAGAGCTCAAGTTTTTTCTCATCTTCTTGTTGCTGGTAAAAGCCTCCTAGGGGTTTTAGATCATCTCTGAGGGGAGATTATACTTGTTAAAGAACATGTAATTGAAACAGGGCTTGTTCTTTCTTTAGGAGGTGATGTTGACCTGGTCTGCTTCCTTTCTTGTAGAAATTCAGCAATCTGAAGGCAGATGACATTGAACAAATGCGTTTTAAACAAAGGCTGAAGGTGATCCAGTCTCTGGAGGATACAGCCAAGAAGAGTGTGGTATGTGAAGCTCAGATTGAATGAGCTACCAAATTGCGTATTAATGGAATGTGTTTTGCTGTAAGCATCTAGGAAGTTTGCCCTGTAGCGGACTCAGTTTTAAGTGACCTAGATAATTGCAGTTAATGTGAAAACAATTGTTTTACTGGTTGGAATAATGGATTTTTAGTTGCCTTCTTCACATGGTTCTCTTTAATAAAATGGATTGAAGAGCCAGGGCATGATCGAATGAGTTATTGGTATGAAGGGAGATAAAAACCACTTGTAGGTCTTGTAGTAGTCTCCATGGCTTGGCACTATCAGTTTTACTGCTTGCCTGGAATCTTTGAGAAAAGCTGGCTAGCAGATAATTATTTTCCTGCCATTTAGAGAGTATGCTAGCACATTAGGGAATCTTACAGAAGGGTTCATGGCCAAACGGGAATATCCACATCTGTTGCAATATCTCACACATCCTAGGTGGAGAACCTCATCCATGTTTTTCTTTCACTGTTGTTTTTCAATGCATCTGAGTCAAACATCTGAAGATAAAAACAAGAGGGAGGGGCAACACAATCTGCAGTGTCAGGTCTACACAAACAGGAGATAAGTGCAGTAATTTTTTCTAGCTGCTCAAAATGTCAGTGGTTTCTGCTTGACCAGAAACTGTCTTCGTGACCTGTAATCCACAACAATGGGAGATAGTAGAATGGTTGTTTTCTCTCCCATCCTTTGTAATATCTCCTTGCACGTATTTTCTTCTCCTCCGTGCTACACAGATTTTTCAGTGAGTCATATTTAATTTTTCTAGCTTTGAAATAAATTGTTCACTCTGCTTTCTCCCTAAACCGTAGGTCCGAGCTGTGTCTAGCGATATTGGTTTCTCTATTGAAGAACTAGAAGAGCTGTATGTGGTGTTCAAGGTAAGAAGTTACAGTGAGTTAGTGTTCCAACATGGAAACAACAAATACTGAGATAAGTTGAAAGGGAAGCAGCGACTTTGATTCTTAATCCAACCTGCCAGAGACAGATGTGGCATTCTGTGGTACATGGTGCCAGTGAGACTGGCGCTATTACTATCCCATTGATTTTTTTTTTTTTTCCCCAAAGATGCCAAAACACATTCACAGTATTTGAATGATACTCAGAAAGAGATTGTGAAGTCAGTGGAAAGGAATGTCACATAGCACTTAAAACAGAGCTAGGATTGACTCTACCTCAATTTTTATTCTCATGTTTGCCATTGACTTGCTCTGTAATTGTGACAAAATTACTGAAGTGCTTTGCCTCTATTTGTCAATGTATGTATTTTTAAAAGAGTGATATTACCAAATTTCATTTACCGAAGTCACTGCAGACTCAGTTGCCCTGTGCTGTAGACTCAGGAACAGAGGGTTAGTTCCAAAACCTGCATGTTCCCTTCATAGTAAAACCTGAGTGTCATTTTGTTCAAAGTTGAAATCATATTTTTTGTATTTTTTCACTTAAAATTGTTCTTTGTGCTTTTTGTGAAATCCCTGTCTCTTCCTTCATTTCATATTATTTTGTAGTGAAGTAACACTAGGAATAATGGGGGAGATGAACAGTGTGTCCTGTGTCGTGGTTGAGACAGACAAACGACAGTCCTGAAATGTCTCTTTTCTGCTTAGTCGATGCTCTTCTTGAGCTATAACAAAGTCTCCACTCCTGTGCGTTGTTGTAGTGAAGTATAATGTGACCTATTAATCCTTTCTCTCCAAAGGCAAAATATCTGATGAGCTGTTACTGGGGAAATAATCGTGCTGCCGCTGCTCGCCGAGATCAAAGTTTACCCTACCTGGAGCAGTATCGCATAGACATGGAGCAGTTCAAAGACCTGTTCATCAGTTTGACCCCCTGGTCCTGCGGCGCACACACGCCTGTGCTAGCAGGGCGTTTGTTCCGCCTTCTGGATGAGAACAGGGATTCTCTCATTAACTTCAAGGAGTTTGTGACAGGCATGAGTAAGTGGTGCTTTGGGAGATTATGGAATTTGCAGAAAAACGTTTCTGTCCTTTTCCAAGCAGAACTGAGAGGAGATAGTGATGTTTGCACTGTCATGAGGGGAGAATGACAGCCTTACAGGCAGCCGCAGGCAGAACAGAAGGTGCCTTTTTGCTGCTGGGCAGTCTCCTGTTTTGGGAAACAATAGGTGGCAAACCAACAAGATGTAGCTTTGCTGTGGATTTCTTTACTGCTTCTGCGCAGGGCTTTGTGCACTTAGTGTTTCCTCATTGCATCTGATCTCATCCTGTTTTGAGCCTGTGAGCAGAGGGGGATTCTTTATCCTAAGCACTGTTTTTCTTAACTATATTTTTTGTTTTCACAGGTGGGATGTATCATGGTGACCTCACTGAAAAACTCAAAGTACTTTACAAACTGCATCTGCCTCCCGGTGAGTGATCGCTGTCAGATATTGCTACTACTGAGCACGGTCTGTTCTGACGTGCAGTTGAAAACGGCAGCCTCACGAATTTTGTTAACGAAGTGGGTGATATTGCTGTTAATTATCTTAGAGATCTTAACTTTTCCTTCTCTGTAAATACAGCTCTGAATCCAGAGGAGACAGAGTCTGCTTTGGAGGCCACAAGTTATTTCACAGAGGACGTTACAACAGAAGGTAATGCCACACTTGCTGCCTCTCATTTTAGGCAGGAGTTGCAGCATAAATCCATGTGCTATGAATGGTGATTTTTTGCAAGGCATGGTCTCATGGTGGCAGCATGTTGAGATTGCCAGTGTGTTTGAGTTCACTGTCTTTTCTGCATGACGGGAAGGAAGTTTGGAGCTTAAACTCCTCAGTGCCCATTCCATGCAGGACACAGCATGCTCTGAAGCACAGTCAGACTGCTGAGGAGGAGCCGTGTGCTTTTACCAGCCCGTCTCCCACCATGACTTAGGTTTTTCATGCGAGTCTCATTGTCTCTCTTCTTGTTTTTGTTTCCTTCTCTGTGTCTGTCTATGTCTGGCCTCTTCTTCTGTTTTATCTGGGATATTGTCCCCTCAGCCCCTCTTTCTGCTGCTCAAGTATCTCCTTTTGTCTCAGAGCTGGATTTCTGCCTGCACTGTGAGTCTCAAGGTCAGTCTGTGGATTATGTGCATGCATTGAGCATGGCTATAACGCTGATATCATCTGCCAACACCAATGTGTTATGTTAAATACTCTGAAGTTGTTGCTGCTGCTCCTCTCTCATGACACTCCCACTGTGAATAAAGTGCTATACGTAATTAGATATCTTTCAGTATATTCTACCTATTGAGTTTTAACCTTGGTGAAAATAGGTTTTGTTCAGCTTCCTTCAGTGGAATTTATCTCACCCGAGAAACTAGCAGGGGGAAAATATGACCATAGCAGCTCGTGAGGAGTGCCAGGGTTGCTGGCCTGAGTACATGCTAACCTGTCTCCTTCACAGTCTTCTAATTTAAAACAATAAGGATCCATGGCATTGAATTGTAAAACTGATAGTATGCTAATTTACTGTATTTCTTAAAATACAATTTTAGGGCTTGTCATATAGGAGGTCAGATTATGTCAATTGTGCTAAATGTTTACCAAAATGTAATAATGCTCAAAAGAAATCTGAGTAAGTCACAAGGGGTTGTGCTCTTTGGTGCTGGGTGGCTAGCTTAATAGTCAGAGTCGAGCCAGGACTTCTATATAGTCTAGTGACAATGTAGGGAACCAGAAGCAAAGTTCATGAAGTGAGACTCTGCAAATTACTCTCAAAGTGTCAGTTCAGTCAGTTAATAATGGCGAGTGTAGCTATTAGTCACATTTATGCTTAGCAGTGGTTTAGTTTTTTTCCATTCATTATCTTGTTTTGGATAACCGAATGTCTTCGTCCTTAAGCCATCATGTTCCTTGGCTGTCTCTCATGTCTTTCACCCTTTCTTTTAAGAGTTCTGCCCTCTGCCTCAGCTCTTCAATCCGCTTTTTCAGTGTGGCTTTTTATCCAGTTCATCTCTTCAGCTCCTTGTTTCCATCCTGTTCTGTTTTCTCCTCCAAACATGATGTGGGAGTGTGAGATCTAACTTCCATTAAAGATATTCTTTTATCATTTTAATTTGTATATGAGTTGTCTTATGTTCTTCATGTGTTTATTGCTGAAAATCAGTTATTCTTTTATAATTCCACAATTTTTTAGAAACCCAAGAAGATAAAGGAAGGAGAAATGAGAATGGTCCAGAAAAAGGTAATTTCATCATAAATAGACCACAATCCAGTCTTGTCTCTCTCATATTATGAACAGTTCATTGTTGCTGTATCAAGGACACCTTTCAAAGTGTCCCCCATGGACAGAGGTAAAGTGGGATGTGAGCTGGGAAATAAATCTCTCTTATGCCTTACTGCTCTGACTCTTTTGTATACCAAGATTGTAACATTTGTAAATCGTATTTGGTAAGTTGTCAACTCATAGAGAAGCCACGCTGATGCAGCAGCGTTAAAATTTTTGCTCTACCGAGCTGGATCAGATAAACCAGCAGAAAACAATGCTGCCTTCCTGGTAGATGCGTTCCTGAACTGTCAATAAAACCTGCTTCCAGCATGATTTTTGCTTGCATGGTGTTGACTTTTTAAGTCTGAAACCATTAACCACCTGACAGTAGTGGTTTGGTCTTACCTTGCAGAGGAGAAAGGTACCAGTCCACAGGACTACAGATACTACCTAAGAATATGGGCCAAGGAAAAAGAGTCCAAGAAAGAAACCATTAAAGATCTCCCCAAAATGAGCCAGGTAAGATGTGAATGTGCAGGTTTCCAGTGAGATGACTGACAGCTTAGTGGGGAATTCAGCAGTATGTGAAGCCATTTTGCCAGCATACTCAGTCCGTGCCTGTAGTTTGCCCTGCTGTTCTGGTCTGGTGAGCTTTTGAAGCCTCTTAATTCCACGTGTTTGTGTTGAATTCCTCAGTGGACATGGACAAAGTGCTTTGTTTTCATCAATCAAATGTAATTGATTCTCTCTGCCTCCCAGACGAATTTTTGCTGTAAGAACTGCAATCTATGTTTTCCCTCCAGAGCAAGATGCTTCAAATATGCCATCAGGCACAGAAACTTGTTTGGCTTTTTTGATTTTTGCATTGCCTCGAGTTACAGCAGCTTGGCAGAGAGCAAAGAATGTGGTTACAGGAAAGACAGTCTGGTGACCGGTGTGATCTTTTCTGTCTCTAATTTCCTTGATGGGCGCTACTTAAACCAGTTTGGAAATGCTTAAAACCTGACCACAAAAGAGTAGCAGGACAGAAGGAAAACTTCAGGTTTTCTCAGATGTGAATATGTGAGAGCTGTGTTCATCTGCCAGCAAAAAACCCACCACTATTAAATTGCTGTGTCTCAATTTGGCCACTGCAGCAGAGAGGAGTTTGTGTATATTGGACTGTTCTGAATCACTAGTCAGTTGCCATTTGGTGGGGAGGCAAATAAACAAGGAGTCAGTCAAGATGGTTCCTGTTGCTTTATCTAGCACTGTCAACTTTTTTCAGCCTGAAATATGGGTGTTGTTTGGTTTTTTTTTTGTCTTTTAAAGGAACAATTCATAGAGTTATGCAAGACCCTTTACAACATGTTCAGCGAGGACCCGGTGGAACAAGAGCTCTACCATGCAATTGCCACTGTAGCCAGTCTCCTCCTGCGAATTGGGGAGGTTGGAAAAAAATTTTCCAACAGGCCTATGAGGAAGTCCGAGGACTGCAAAGCAAACAATACCCAAGATCCTGTGAGTGAAGAGGAGTCACCAACATCTGAACAGAGTCAGAATTCAGCAGTGGAGCAGCAACCCCAAACTGACCGTGAGGACAAAACCTGCACAGATGCTCAGCCTGAAAAAACACAGCAGGAGAACCAAACTCTAGGAGATGGGTCAGGGGAAGGACAAAGCTCTCCTTTACAGCTGCTATCAGATGATGAAACCAAAGATGATATGTCCATGTCTTCTTACTCCATGGTCAGCACAGGCTCCCTGCAGTGCGAAGACATTGCAGACGACACGGTCCTGGTTGGCTGTGAAGGCAGCGGTTCAGCTGCCAGGTACGGCAGCACCATCGATACTGACTGGTCGATCTCCTTTGAGCAGATCTTGGCTTCTATGCTGACAGAGACAGCCCTCGTAAACTACTTTGAGAAGAAGGTCAACATCCTGCAAAAGATCAAAGATCAGAAGAAGGTGGAGAGGCAGTTCAGTTCATCCAGTGACTATGAACTTTCCTCCGTGTCAGGGTGAACTCAAGGAAGCAGTAATTTGTCTTTGGGAGATAAAACAGGGAGTTAACGTGGCGGATGGCAGGATGGCTTGCTATTTTGTGTTTGGGATTTTTTTGTTTAATTGGAGACCAGTAACTACACAATTACAATAGATTCCAATCAATAAGGGGCTTCTGACAGTGACTGGTTTATGTAGGTGCTTCTTTGGCTACTCTGGCTGACAGATTTACATTCTCAAGAGCCATTAGAACCTAATAGCCCCGACATGTAGAATTACCACCATAAATTATGCATGTCTGCCTTTTGCTACCTTTTATTTTAATGACGTTTTATTTCAGACAGTAACTGCTCCTTGCCTGCCCTTGTTTGCTGTAGGTCCCTGGGTAACTCGCACAGCAGACGCAGCCTGGCTTGAAACCGTGTTCACCTCTGGCTGCCAATCCGAGAGCTAACGCAGCATAGTCCAGTGCTATAGGACCCTGACCTACAAATAGTCTTGTGAGTTCTTCAGTGCTGTCCTGTGACTCAGCAGCTGTCATGCAGATATGCCCCGCTGCTCCCAGCACCCTAAGGTCTGAACAGAGACATTTCTCAGCTCTGCAGGTTTCTTTCAGAATGTGATTTGGCATTTTCATAGTGTACGATCACTTTCTTTCTCCTTTAGCATTCAGGAGTTTTCAGACACACCTTGTTTTCTAGCATTTGCTTTTCTAATTCTTTGAAAGCCGTGGTTTTTAGTTTGGCTGGGAAGCCACAAGTTCCTTGACTTGAGTGCAGAAATAACATTAAGTCAATCAGTGGGCTCATGATATTACAATGAGGGCGTATGTTCCTAAATTAGAAGTCGGTGAGTCAGCCTCAGTGTTACATGGCAGTGGCACACTGGCCTGCTGGATTTTCTCTGTCCAATTTTTAGGAAGACCCCTAAGAATACTCATCATCAGCCCTCACAAAGGCTTGGGGCAGGAAGATGTGCAGGAGGAGCATTGTGCCACCTGCAGCTGCTCAGTGTGTCCTTTCTGAGCATCTCTTGTACAAAGAGTCTAGCAGTGCATGTGCTCTGAGAAACTACTACACGTCAAAGGGCGTTTCTACCTAAACAGGACAAAATCAAAGCAGTGTGGCCCTCTGCCATCAGCCCATTATGGGAAACCTCAATGGAGCAGATCTCTGCAGTTACAGACAAAATACTGGGAGACTGAGTGACTGCTCTTTTAAATCGAGACCAGAAGAAACGACGAGTTAGCCTTCTGGTAGTAAGGCATCTGCTCCAAGGAAGGAGAATTAATGCTGTTCCTATAGATAAATTCATCTCGGCGCGCGGGCGTCTGCCTGGCAGGGCCGGAGCGAGCGGAGCTGCCGCGGGGTGTGAGCAGACCCTGCACTGGAGGAGAGCTTTGGGCTGGTATTTGGAGCGGAAAGGCCGGGAAGGGCCCGTTCGGCTGGATGTTCCTATTTAACACTACTCCGTGTGCTACTCAGTGTTAATTCCTCCTTGTGACATTCTCTCTACATATTCACAGCTGGTACGTGTTTCTTATTTCTCTGCCTCCTCTGTCCTGTATCACTGGAGAGCAGCCATTAGTAAAACTGCTTTTACTAATTATTCAGTAATTTATTGTAATTTTTTAAAAGTACAAATAATACATGTGATTTTACACTGTCTTGTCTGTCGTATCTGTTATGTACTCAATAAACGAACCAGAATCTTGTAGGCAACCTTGACTGCCTGGTATTTCTGTGAGCTCATGGAGTATTCCTTGGGCTTTGACCGTGATGTTTATCTGAAGGAGCAGACTCGGTGTGAGTGGAGTCTTTCCTCCTTTTTTCATCTTTTTTCTTGTTCATCTTCTTTCTTCTTTTTTTTTTTCTTTTTTCTTGTTCATATTTTTATCTTGTTCATATTTTTTCTTTAATATTTGTTCTCTTTTCTAAATATTTTCTCCTTCCTTCCTCTCTCTCTTCTTCCTTTTCTCTTTTTCTCTCTTCTTCCTTTTCTTCTCTTCTTTTTTTAAAAATCTTGGTTTTCCTTTATTCAACTATTACTCTGCATATTTACTTTTTACATAGCACAGACTCAACGTTTTCCCCCCTGCGAGCAGGTCGCTTTCACGAGACACAGCTCCTGGTCCACCGACTGCGAGGTGCCGCGTTGAGTGTTCCCGTTCGAAGGCAGATCAGGCCAGTTAATGGATTCTGTCGTTTTTAAGAACTGCAATTGCTGCAGAGCGCCCTGCCGCTGCCGCTGTGTCTCGGCCGCCGCCCGCGCGGGGCTCGGGGGGCGGAGCGGGAGGATGGCGGGACGGTCACGTGGCCGGAAGGCGCGCGTTGCCATGGCGAGGGCGGGATGGCGCAGCGGTTCTGGGCGCTGCGCTGCTGCTCCTGCCGCCGCTTCCAGGTGCAGCAGGTGGGTGCGGGCCAGGGGGCGGGCACCGGGACCGGGACCGGGCCGTGACTCACCCCCCTGCGCCCTCCTAGGCCAAGCGGAGCGGGAAGTGGAGCTGCAGCGTGTGCGGCCAGCGGCAAGCGGTGCAGAAGGTGACGGGCCGCGGTGGGGGGAGGCCTATGGGGTGGTACAGAGCCCTATGGGGTGGTACAGAGCCCTGGGGGGAGGCAGTGAGGAGTCCTGGGGGGTGATAGAGAGCCCTGGGGGGTGGTACAGAGCTCTATGGGGTGGTACAGAGCCCTGGGGGGAGGCAGTGAGGAGCCCTGGGGGGTGATAGAGAGCCCTATGGGGTGGCAGTGGGGAGCTCAGCATGGCATTTAGCCCCACACAGGACATCACACGCTCGGCCCTGTGTGCTCACTAAAATTCACGTGTCAGCATTACCTGGGGTGAAGCCTTGCTTCGTGCTGTTTCCTTCTGTCTGCTCCCTAAGCCTTGGTTTTTTTTGTCTTTTTGGTTTTTTTTTCCAGGTTTATGGCCAAGGGTCTGGCCTGGACTGTAGGCACCATGTCCAGAAATTAAACTTGCTGCAGGGTGAGGCAGAGGAAGCGATTGGTTGGACATATCGGTAGTGTGTTTAATCTTTATCTGCATATTTCTTTTGATGTGCTACAGCCAATGCGTGTCTTCACACACTGGGTGCCTGTCACCTACCCTGTTTCCCTGAAAATAAGACAGAGTCTTACATTAATTTTTGCTCCAAAAGATGCTTACTTTTTTACATGTGTAGCTGCCTGGACACTATTTAAATTGACTTTTTTGTTAACTGTAACTAGGGCTTATTTTTGGAGTAGGGCTGATATTTTGAGCATCCTCAAAAATCCTGAAAAGTCATGCTAGGGCTTATTTTCAGGGAAACAGAGTAATTTGAGCTCACAGGAGGGTTTTCTATCCTGTTGTCATCACCTCATAGGACCAAGCTATTTGTTGGGTTTAGTGCCCTGGTGTGTTTCTTTTGACAATATTTTTTTTTTCAGATAACTTTAGTTGATCAATAACTTGTATTGGTCAAGTTTTTACCCACTAAAATATAAGCTATAGGGTTTGGATTTGTTTTGTTTTAATTGGTCTTTCTGATTTACTGTTTGATGAGATGACTGTGGAGATGGTGACTCGTTTAGTTCAAGCATTTGGGTGTAATTCCTGCTGGGCTGGAAAATCTGAGTAGCACTTTCCTGTTTATTTCATCCCTCAATCTGTTTACAATCGCCCAATCCTGAACTGGTCTTGAACTGGTCCAGCTTCCTTTTCACTCAAGGTTATTTTTAGAAATCAGTCAAAACGAGTTAGATAACTTAGTTGTTGATGTGCAGTGCTTCAGGGTTAAACTTCGGGAAGAAAACGCATTGTTTGTTCACTTTATCAAAACAGGTTGCTATTTCTATTCTCAAAACATTGTGAAATTCAAAACATTGTGACATAACTTCCCTTTTTCCTTGGTTGCTTGGGATATAATTAGTGGGTTTAAGCTCTTGTCCCAAAAGACGTGCTGTTATATCCCTAGTTATGATCAATTAGAATTTATCATTTCATGATTAGCAGCTTTATATGAAACATGCTACTCTATTTGTATAGAGAGAATGAGGGCTACCCTCTAACTAGACTTTTTCAGGTATTTGGACAATATATCTTGCAAATCCTTCATTTGACATCTGCTTTTCTATAAATCCTTTTTTTTTCTGACATGCCGCCTATCCGGTGTTCCTATCCATGCTTTCTACCCAATCCCTTGTGCTATGACTAGGTGTTTTGAAAATGATAAATTGACAGAAGTGTCTTCTAGCTTAAACATCTATTTTAGGTGCGTAGAAGAACCTGTAAATGCCAGAAAAAATATAGCAGCCCAATGTGAAGACAGTTTGGTCCAGCAGGTAAGACACCTACAAAGCTGATGTAAATACCAACCGATACTGACCGAGGTGAATCAAAGTGAAATCCCTTTATATGGGCTCAGAGAGCTGAAATAGTGTCTGTGATCAGAGAGGCACCAGCAAAGAGAATGAGATGTACTCAGAAACTCTGCCCCACGGGGGTACCGAACCTGGGAACGCAATACAGGAACATGTGCTAAACTGACTTGTGATTTGAAGCATTCAGTACATATATAACAATGCCCAAAATGAGAACCCTTTATTTTGCTGCTTTGAGTGATTCTCTGATATTGTAGGAGGGAAGGGCAGAAGTCAGTCGCTGGAGTAAATACCTGGACAAGGACAGTGAAGATCAGGAAGATGGGCAGGAGGAGGCAGGTACAGAAAAGCAACGGTTCTGTTCCCAGAGGAACAACACTATGGAAGACCAAAGGTACGGAAAGAGTATTTTTTCTTTTTTCTTTTGTAATTCCTGCCCCTGAGAGGTGACATTTGGTTTGGAGGTGTGGGAGGTAGCTCACCTCTGATAGCTGAACAAAGTACAGGTTGCAATGTACGACCTGACCTGAGCAGGGGTTTGGTATTTGGGGGTAAAACTTCTCAAATTGCTAGAGCCATGCATTTTATAAAGGTTTCTGGTGATTTGTGGAAAAAATTCTCTGCGGAGCTAACCTGTCCTCTTTGTGAATGGTTTTGTTGGCTAGGAAACAGCAGAAGAGCTTCTGCTCCAGTGACGCTCAGGAGTACGCAGAGGAAAATGGAGATTTCCAGCTTGCCTACCGAGCCAAAAAGGTTAAAACCTCTGAGGTATTTTAGTTGCTGAAGATGCTTCCTACCAGTAAAACAAAACAGTGTTGTCCTGACCTTTTTCGTGTCATCATAATTTTGATGTTTTATGAGTCTTCCTCTGCTCTTCTCTTTGAATGACTGGGGAGGAAAAGAAAAAACTGTGTCAGGAGTTTCTGTCTGAAAGGTTTTTGTGAGGTGGTGTAAGCAGAGTGGTTGAGCTGGATTCTCTCTCAGCACAGGTGCAAACTATGCTGCTTTGCTTTATGGCGCAGTGGCACCTGTGTGGTATATGGTTATTATGGGATTACCTGGGGTGCCAGCGAAGTTGGGCTGGGTCTCCACAGCCCAGAGGTCACAGTTCCACCCAGTGCATCAGCCTCAGCTCTGCCTCAGGGTGCTGCTGAGAATTGGGTGCGTTTGAAGCACCTCAGTGCTCTTTTTTTGCCTGCTTCTATGCAGCTTGGCTGTGCGTGCTGGATTTATAACCAAGCTCTCTTTCTTCTTACAGCGCAAGAAATACTTAGTAGCTGCGCATGCTCAAGATGTTGGAGACACTGTTTCTGGAGTCAGTGTGGTTCCTCCTGTCAGTGAGTCCATAGTGCCTGAGGAGAATATACAAACCCCAATTGCTTGTACCAAACCCTCCAAGTGGGAAAAATTTCTCTCATGTTCTGACAACTGTAGTCAAGATGCTGCCAGGGTCACCTTGTCACCACAGGAGGGCAGTGGGAGGTTGGGGCTACACAGTGCCGCTGCAGCAGATGCTGATATGACCAGTAGATGCTCAGAAAAGGCTGGAAGAAGTCTACCTCAAGGTACAGGTTTTGAATTTAAAAAGTGTGTTGCTAGCACTGAGCAGCTCGTCACAAAACTGCCTGGCCCCATGGTGCCCAGCATCAGTCACTCAGTTGAGAAGAATGTATTCAAAGAACCTCAAAGCCAACTGATAAGGGCAGGAGCTGGTGTCTTGGAGACCACTGCAGGAAAGTGCTGCTTGGACAGCCCCAGGGGGACAAACACCCTTAGTAACTGGAGCACCAGCCCAAAGCCCAGCAGTGTTCCCTGTGAACCCCTCTTCTGCACAGGTGAGGAGTTTGATGATGATCTCTGAGAAGTTCAGGCACCTTTGGCATTACTTTCTTGGTTTTCTCTATAGTGTATTTTTTTATGTTGAATACTGACAGATGGCTTTACTGTGAGCCTTATAGAACTGCACTATTAAATGTTTACTTGCTCTATGGCTGTGTCTGGGGGAAGGGTACAAGGGCAGAAAAGATCATTGCAGTGGGCAAGTACTAGGGTTACACTGTTGTCTACCAACTTCATCAGCTAGAAATAATGGAAGTAGGTCAGCTCAGGAGGAGAAAGCTCCAAGGATTCCTGGCCAGTACAATTGAATTCTGTGATTAATTCCCCATTACAAACTACAGTTCTTTTCCACTGTGCCACCTCTTTGTTTACATCTCCTATAGCAACCCTTTCTTCTAGAGCTGGCTTCAACTGAGCCAACAAAGCATCTGATTTCTCACCAGAAGTATAGCCTTAATGGTACCCTAAGGTGTGTGCAAAAAGGCCTGTACTGCCTCTTGCACAGGGAGCTGCTCAGTGAAATCCTGTTCGTAGCGAAGTCCTTTCCATCTTTAAAGTAATACAGCTGTGATACTTAAAACACTCAGACTCATCTCAGGAAGTAGTATTTATTATTCTTCCATTCTACAAGCACTTAGAAACAGGAGATATAACTCTTAGCAGGAAGAAAGATGAACTGCTGAGTAAGTTATACTGCATTGTTTGCTTTCATTTAGAAGGAAAGTGCTTTTTGTTACACAGACTACAAGTGAGGTGGCTGCTTGGAATACTGGATGGCATCTAGTGCTGCCCCGATGTCGCAGTTCTTTGTCTGCAGGAGTCGAGTGAGCCATCCACCCTCATCAGAGAAACCCATGGAGAGCATCTGGGACAGAGATTCAATGAGGCGAGGGTCTGCTTCTGTTGGGAGAAGAATGGTTTAAAGTTTTAAGTGGCAAACCAGCCAAGGCTTCAATAGCACGCAGTAGGTAGTTTGGCACTAATCCTAGTAAATCTTAGCATAGCTGTTTAAATGCTAAAAGACATGCTCTCATCTCAAATATCTGCCCTCCTGGGAGACCAAGATACATAACCAGTTAAGAAAAGTGCTGAGCCAGACTCAGCTGGCCATGCTGTTGCTCTCAGTTAAGTGGCCTGGTGTATGTACTGTTACTGGCTCCCACAGAAAAATGCTGTCCTAAAGTCACAGGATATACTAGTCTGCATCCTGCATTAAAGGGCTCTCTTGTAGAGTACACAGCAAGGACATGATTTAGGATACCACCTTTTCTCCTGTTGCTTAAATGGCATATTAGTCTAAGGTCAGAAGTCTTGTTCAGACTTAGCTGCCCATGTTCAAGAGGAGACGCACCTGACTGTCTCTAACAGGGTGCAAGAGCTGCCTTACCTGTTAACAAAGTTATGGACAAGTTCAGCTGTAATTTGTGTGACCTTGGTTTCTACCATCTCTAAAAGCAGGTCTGCTCATGTTGGGCAGGTTGGTAGTTCCCAAATGAAATCACTCTCAGTTACAAAACCTGCACACATTCTCCTACCTGGTGGGAGATGTGGGTAGAGTGCAGCTTCTCGCAGTCCTGTAGGTCCTGCTTGGGGAGGATCCTGAGAGACATCCAGGGAGCTCGGACCCTCTGTCTCTGGCATTTGCAGAGACTGCAGTTCACCTGTGGAAGGATCCACTTCTTTGGAAGATAAGTGGGTCCAGTCCTCATCACCCCCTGAAGAACTGCTGGACTCACTGTGTTCCTGAAATGGAAAGAACAAGGGTCCAGGTGCTGCAGTGCTTTCCAGGTAGGATGCATGCTCCTACTATCTGACTTTCACATGAAGAGTTACATCCACAAGAAGTCCCACCACCTTTGCAGCAAACCTGTGAAGCAAAGGTGCTGTACATCACTTAATCCACTGACATCCTAATATTCCATCCCACAATGCATGCTAAATTATTATCTTGCTTCCTAGTAAAGCCTCAGCAAGCTTATTAAATCAGTGTCATAGTTCCTGTACCTGGGACTGGAAGCTGCCATCTTCCATTTGTGTGGGCACAGGATCGATGACCATGTCTTGTATCTGCTCTGCAACAGTATTTACTTCTGGAGCAGAATCTGTGTTATTCCAGTCTGGTTTGGTCTGAACATTCTGATTAAGAGTACTGCTGCTCGCCTCAGCACTGTTCTTCTCTTGACTGGGAGAAGCAGGAGTCACTTTGCTTCTCTGTCCTCCGTGTTCCACATCAATATCAACTTCAATACCTAGAAATGCATTTGAGATGGAGAGAGTCTTACAGAGACTTTTCCAAAGCACAGTCCTAAAAGAGCACAGATCAAGTCTATTCTAAATGCTGTAAGGTTTCTGTAAGCCTACAGTTTGCAGTGTAACAGGTAGGATTTAGAATGCAAAGCATTCTTTAAACAAAGAATAGTTAAGCACCAAATAATCGTGTTCCTCTAGACAGACACGCCATGCATTCAGAGGGTCAGGGCAGAACTATCCACATAAGCCAGGCAAAATCTTGAGTCACCTCTGACTTAAAATTAGTGTTTCGGTGGTGACATGTTAAATGACATATCTCATTTCCTTCCAAAGGTGGGCTCTGAAAAGGTACCAAGTGTCTGTTCTAAGCCTAGGCATTATTAGTACCAGGAGTAAATGAAGCCTTCCAACCTTCATAGAGTGAGGTAGTTCTGGTATCAGTCACAACAGCTGACTGCTGCTCCTGTTAAAAGGACCTTTAAGCCAGTCTCTGGGATTAGGACAACAAACCATGAAGTCACTTACCCAAGGGGCTCAGAAAAGCTGCAACACTCTCCCCAACATTCTTTAAGAAGGTGACATTGGGGTCCTGAGGCTGGCTGTTAGTAGAAGCTTCTAGAAAAACAATTTCTGTTAGCATACATAGAAGCTCAGAGGGAAAGAGCATCTACAGTGTATCCTCATGAGATCTTGGTGCTCGTTCCCTGTCACTCACATACACTGCAAAGCAAAGGCAGTACAGTGACAAAAACTCTGAGCTACCTCTGGAACAGAAAACCAGTGGCATTAGCAATGTTAAGGCTCATTAGTCATGCTGAAAGGCAGATCTGGAGCAGTGACATGCTTGACCCAACAGCTCAGCTCTGTTTGGTTCCAGATAGCCTCTTAGCATCCTCATCTATTGCACAGGCCCAGGCATGCCTTAAAATAAGTCCACTCTGCACTGGAAGGTGCTAGTTATACATCAAGCAAATTCAGTTAGTTCCTATGTCTACTATTCCACCCTGTGCTGCACAACCTCAGCTAGCGTGGCTCCACCACCCCCTTTACCAGGGCATCTCTTACCTTCCGCAGCAGGTGGACTGGAGGCTGCAGCACCAGCTTGGGCTTGTTCAGAGTTTGGGCATGGAACTGCAGGGCCAGGGTATCCCCAGCAGTGCATCCATGGGAAGGGTGGAACACCATGCCGCATTTTACGAAGCCAGCGTCCTCGGGGAAGCCACTGTAAAGGGTGATGTCCATGTGACTGTTCACACAGCCACATTCTAAGTAACTGAAACTTATGACTTAAACTTGAGTAATATCCCATTCATTAGTTCCCCTCCATAGATTTTGCTCACCTCAAATGGATTTAGCAGTGGACTTTGAAACATCACCATATTGTGCTCCTTGTGGATACCTTTACCCTCACAAGTGCTGCACAGGTCATAGTCTGGACAGACAGTGCACTTGAACCTGGCACCCACCACCGCTCCTTCGCAGCCATCACAGATGACATTGGGGTGCACCATGTCACGGGGAGGCTCCTGGCTGCACTGCGAGCGATGTTCCCGCCTGCACTCCTTTTTCTCTATTAAGGAAAGGAAACTTTGCATCAATAACAAGGTTACTATTTAAAGGCTGGAAATCAGGCAGAGGAGAAGGAAGCACAAACAGCCCTTGTCAGAGCAGTATTGACTTACTAGGTCAGTTTATTTTTACACTGGCTGCCGAACAAGCTAGAGGCATGTAAGAGAACTTAAACCAAGTGCAAAGGGGTTTTGCAAAGATACCTGCTCCTCAAACCAAACATACCTTATCCTTAATAGTCTCTTGGCGTGTTTATTTTAGATTAGTGCTGCGCTACCCCATTTGGCTTCTTGTCCCACCTTCCTAAGTGCTGCAAGAACACAATGTTTCTGGAGAGGGAGCTGGGAAGAAATGCCAGGGGGTACAACAGATGAGAATGGGCTCAGCAGTACAAGCTCATTAGATGGGCTGCAGATTAAGCTTTGCAGGTATTTCTGTGAACAGAAGGGACTAGGAAGCAGTGATGCGTTGAATAGGCTCGCACTGGGCCAGCTGAGATGACGGGGCAAAGAGGAAACTTGTGATCTGTTTACCCCACCTCAGCAGGGAGGATTTATATCCTGGCAAACTACCCTGCCCTTTATTTAACCTCCCCTCTGGAGGCTGCGGGTTACACCAGGCCCCTGAGGACAAAGGGAAGGGCTGGTGCTTGTTTTGCCCGTTTCCAGAGCCCTGCCAGCCAGCACACAGCGCTTAGCCAGAGCCCTGCTCCCACCCTTCGGAGCTGTGCAGGTACCTTTGATGTAAACACGGAAGATGCCGTCCTGCACGTAAGGCATCGCCATCTCCAGCTCCTCGTCGGTGGAAAAAGCAATCAGGTCCCCGTCTTCATCTGAGGAGGGTAAAAGTGCAGGATTAGTGCCCGGTCAGGTGTCACAGGAGGCTGCGAACCCGGGGACAGCCCGGGGGCCGGGCAGCCCCGTGCCCCCAGGCCTTCCCACGCCAGGGCCGCCTGTCTCGGGGCCTGACCCACAGAGGAGCCCCCCCCGGCCCGCTCACCCTTGTAGTGCATACGGAAGGCGGGCGGCGGCCCGGCCCGCAGCAGCCCGTGGAACAGCTCGGCGACGCGGTCGTGGATGGCCTGGTAGCGGGCGGGCGGCAGCAGGGAGAAGCGGCGGATCTCGCGGGCCGCCTCCTCCTTGCCCAGCAGGTAGGCTTTCACCGTCAGCGCCGCCATGGCTGTGGCGCAGCAGGAATTGCCGTGAGGGGCCGGGAGAGAGGCCGGGCCAGGCACAGGCGGGCGGCGGGCGGGAGACGGCCTGTGCGCCGCCGCCTTATAGCGCCGCGGGGCGGGGCCCGCTCGGCCCCGCCCCACTGGTAGGCCCCGCCCCCACGGGTAGGCCCCGCCCCGAGCCCCCAATAAATAGAATGCCCAGGCTCCGCCCTCGGCTTCTAGGCTCCGCCTCCTGTGGACTAGGCTCCGCCCACCAGCCTGGCCCCAGAGTTCGGGTCCCGTTCGTCCCCACACCGTGGGCACGACTCGCTCTTCATTTTGTCCAGCGCAATGCGGTAGATGTTCACTGGTATGTTTCGAGCCGCCAGAAAATCTGTGAATGCTTGGCAATGCCTGCGTTTGCTCTCTGCCCCGCTCACACCCCGTGAACTGTACCTGTGCCAGGGGACACGGCGGTTTGGGGCGCTGAGCACAAAAGCTTCTGCGGCGCCTGAGCAGCGGGGAGCGAGTGCGGTGTCAGCACTTTCTGGGTAGCCGCACCACCTCCGACACCCGTGGGTGGGGAGACATGACCACAAGTCTGCCGTGCGCCGTGGGGCGACCCCAAACGAGTCCCCACCGCTACCTGCAGCAGCCACCACCCTTAGCCAGGGCAGGTGCTAGCGCAGCTCCCAGCCATCCTTCTCCACCTTCGGCGTCGGGGCGAGCAAAGCCCGGCCCAGGCAGCCTCATGCAGCTGGGGAGCCCTGCGCCTGCCCCGCTCCGGCCGCGCTGGGGGGACCCGTCGGAGGGTTCGCATGCTCAGCATGGCAGGAATAAATAACTCCAGCTAATGCTCTTCTCTGAACCCAGTGTTTTGAAAAGGGGTCTAAAAATAAAGATACTAGTATAAACACAACTGACATTAAGGAGGATGTTCTGGGGGCTTTCCAAGTCGGCTGGCAGCAGTATTTTCTTGCAGATCAGATAGAGTTGACAGGCCTCTTAATCTGGCCACAGGAGAGTCCAGCTGGCAGAACATACCATCTCCACCATCCAAGTGTAATTAAATAAAGATGGATCAATGATTATTAGGTTCCTTGTTGGTGTTAATTTCCTCTCACCCAAGGGCCTGGCCACTCTGACTCTTAGTGACATATTTCTTCGTTTAGGATTATAAAAACCAAGGAGAAACTGTGTCATGATTTATCATCTTCTGCGATCAAGAGAAGTTTTAATTTTCATCATGGAGTTAGTTTATTTTTTGACCTGAAGTATATATGTTAGAACACTTGACCTTCTGTATAGAAAAATCTTTGGCATATGTGTGGCAATTTTGATAGCATGGCACTTTTCTGGAAAATAGTATTTACAGTGAAAACGGTTGCTCTTTTAGCTTAAAAAGTTTTCTAGGAATTTCAATATCTAGGTATGACATGGCAAATATTCCACCATGAAGTGGTGAGTTAAACTTTAAACATATGCAGATTCAGGTTTAAGCATAAATGATTCACCAGGTTTTATACTATGAGATATTGAAAGGTTTGGGTGCACAGCAAAGACATATTGCACTCACCTTCCCTTTTGCCTCTTTGTTGTGTGTATCCTTATTTCTGAAAATGTCAGTGAAAGTTGCCGGCTTGACATCATTGGATTATTTTTTTGTCCCTGAAATCAGAAGAGGGACAGGTGGTTGCAGGGCGTGCAGTATGGGACACTCTGCCATTGTCGTACCTGCCTTGCCAAGCGTTGCCTCCAGCACATCCATCGCGTGTCCTATTTCTGAGGACCCCAATGGCCAGTTTTGATCTCATTTGTAGAGCCAGAGACTTGTCTTTTGGGACCCAGCCTCTGCACATTCATTCCTCAGGCAGTAACCTGCTGCCAACCCAGACAGGACCAGACCCTGATTCCTCTCTCCATCACTGCTACTGGGTGTTGGAGGCACAGTGGGTTGTCCTCATGTTCCTGGGTCTTTTCAAGCCAGTTATGTGTCCACATTAATTGATGCATTTATAATTATCAGGTGATGCACCCAATTAAAACCAGAAATCTAAGGTTTCCTCTGTGTGAACTTTAATCCAGTTGGCAAATATGGAAAGGGCCAAAAGCCAAAGGGAATTTCCCTTCTCCTGGTGGAGCATGCTGAGTCACACTCAGCTTTCTGGTCATTACATCATTCACTTTTACAAAACATAAGGAAAACAAGGCTTTCACCAGCCTGCTGTGAGCTTAGCTCACCGATCACGAGACAGGGGTGACTCAGTGAATCGTCTCCCCCTCCTCCTCCTCTTCGAGGTCAGTGATTTCCTCCCAGTGACCCCTTCTCCAGCTCAGACCTCAGTGTTTCCTATTGCCCCCAGCCCTGGGATGTGCCTCCAGGCAGTTTCTCAGCCCACAGGAGAGGCCATGTGAGCAGCTGTGCTGTATTCCTACTTATTTTGTATGTGTGTATATATGTATCTATATATATATATACATGTAATTATGTTTTTCCTTCTGTTTGCTGGAGGATCTGGGTTTTGGCATTCCCAGCGTGAAGCCCTGGTTGTGTGGGTGTTTTCTTATGGTTCTTTAGGAATCACATAGCATCACAGAAACCCTGCCCAAAAAGTGTTTTGTCAGCCTTAGCTTCTGAGCAGCCAGCTTCACAGAGGGATATAGCAAAGGAACAGCAAAGGGGATGGGAAACAAAGCTGTTCAAGTTTAAAATTTCAAGGCTACAGATGAAAGGCTCAAAAAGGAGCAGTTAGTATCCCTGCAGTGTTCTGCTTTCTCTCTACACCCACTTTCTGCTGGGAAGTGTTTAAAAATACTTGGTGAGATTCTTGCTTTGAGGACACGATCACCAGAAATTCTCCTTATGTCCAAGCTTTTAATGTTTGCAGTAAAGTCCTGGTGGGATGAGGGTGGGGGTGGGGGGTGTTCCCAGTCTTTTCCTGGCTCACAAACCACAACAGAGGCTGAGGATGATTTTCCAGAGGGAATATTTCCCAAGTCATCACTCCAGCCTGAGGCCCCCATCGCTGCCCCCGCAGTCCCGGCGCGCAGTGGCGGGGAAGGTTTGGGAAGCACCCCCGGCTCTGGCAGCGTGTGGTGATGTGGGGACGGCGCAGAGCGGCAGCGGGCAGGCGCTCGCCGGGCTGGACCGGCTGCCACGGTCCACACACTGTCACGGTGCCACATGCTCCTTCCAGAGGCTTCTGGAGAGGTGCAGGATCCTCCGGACACATCAGGTCAGATGTTGGTGACTCAGCCCGGTCCCGTGACGGGTTCCCTCCTCCTCCAGCCCATCACAATCGCTGTTCACCGCCTCCGATGCAGAAACCCTCCTTCCGCGACAGCGCAGGCAGAAGCGAAAGCTGAGAGTTTTTTGCTGTCTCATTTTGGAGGTTGAGTTTTCCTGAAGGTTAGCTCTGCCACGTCAGGTGTTTACACAGGCTCAGCACCATTGCTCATTGGTGTGATGTGAAACTTTCAAGGGCAGAAAACTCTGGGACAGTTTTTTCATTGAGACAGAGGAACCGATAGAGAAAACAGGTGGAGAGCAGGCAAAAAGTACAAGCACACTATGGGTACCGTGCAAATACGTAAAGATTTTGTTTTCCCAAAGGTGAGAAGCAACTTTTTGCAATCTACACTAATTCCTTGGGGTGAGTGTTGCTTTGAGGACCTGACTTGCAGGTTTTGCCCTGATTTAAAGCATCAAGGTGTCAACACATGGAAGGCAAGTGCCCTGTAGTGATATTCATCTCTCATGGCTAAGGAGAATTTGGAAACGTTTGTACTGCCATGAAACAAGCCCTGGTGTTGTTTGAACACAGCAAACTGTGAAACACATAGAAAATGAAGTTACTTTGGTTTACGAGACAGCAAAAAACTCTCAGCTTTCGCTTCTGCCTGCGCTGTGGCGGAAGGAGGGTTTCTGCAAGGGCTCTTTGTTTAATGAAACCTAGGAAAGATGGAGCCTGACCTACTCACAAATGGGCCAGAGTCAAACTCCAGAGCCAAGCTCCTTAGGGAGCTTGATAACATCAGCTATAAATCTGGATTACATTTTGTATCTAGACCTAATAAATGTTTTATCTTTCTAATTTTTGTAATAGCTTCAGGACCTGTGGATTACTATCAGAGTGCTTTTGGAGGAAGGTCCTAATTTCTGCAGCGTGCTCAGGCTTGCCAACGTCAGCTGTTCAAAGATCATGAGATCCCCTTAGAAACCATCTTCTTTCTGTTTATTTGCTGGTGGTGTTTTGAGTCTCTACAGCTCATATTTTAATCTTTGCTCTGCAAAAGGACCAAGGTTCAAAACTTGCTTCTTAGAAACGGAATAAAATCCAAAACTGGGATAAGAGGGAGGGACTTCAAGAATAAAAGGGAACTTTGCAGGTCTGATATAAAAACTGTGAATACTGGTAATTTTGCTTCATCCCTCCTTTTTTCCAAGGGAGCCCAAGGTTTTTGTCATGCAGGGATGGCATAAAGCTCATTCATTTATTCAGAATTTTATGAAGACAAAGTATAACAGCAGAAATTAGATTAAGCTTTATATTTGGGAAAGAGCCTAATTAATAGTCTTGGAGAAATTATTAATGTTATTCTGTTCTGCTGCAGATGCACCACATATCCCAAGCGATAGGAGTGTTTTGCACATCCGAAAATAAACACCCAACATCCGATGCACTAAAACATGTCACGTTATTGCTGTAAACACTTTAGTGACAGTAGGATTTCACACGCCTTTCCCACAGGCAGGTCTTACTTGGCTGCTGCCTCTGGAAGGTTTTTGCCATTAATTTCTGTGAACCCCTCGCTGGCTTCTGAGTTTAACATGTAGGTTTAAAGCGAGAAAGCAAGCGTGCTGGGCGGGACAGAGCTTCTGGGGCTTGTTTGCTCTGCTGTAATGCTGGAAATGCTGTTGGTAGTGTGGTTGAGGCTTTCCCTGCAGCCCAGGAGCAGGTACGGGTGGGTGTGCTGGGTGCGGGGTCTGAGCCTGGGGACGTGGCTGCTCTTTGTGCAGCCGATCAAACCCTCGAGGGCTCGACTGCTCTGAGACCTGGGACGTGCTGCTGGCTCGTGATCTGCAGGACATGGTCGCTTGCGCAGTGCCTTGCAAAATCCAGGCGAGGAAGCACAGATCCAGCCTACCTTGTTTTGTTTTGTTTTGTTTTTCGGTATTCCCAAGAGTGATGTTCGATGCATTTCCCCAGTCAGGGATGTGCTCAGTGTCAGCAACAGTCTGTGCTGGGGCCCCACATCTCCTCACTGGCTTCTCACAGCAGATGCAGAAACTTTTGGTGCCATCCAAAGGGCTCCCTCTGCCGATTTCCTTCCCAGATGTTCTCAACACCGGGAGAGGCCATTTCAAGATTCGAAAAATGTGGCTTGCTTTATTAACTAGAGAAGAGTAGGGTCAAGACCACGTCCTGCAGAAATGGGCAATCCTTGCTTTTCCAGGTACGTGTCTTTCAACAAGGCACATGTATTAGCCAGAGCACCTCCTCACCTCTCGCCTCTCCAGAAGGAAACGGAGCGAAGGCCTGAGGAGCCCTTTGCTGGTTTTCCCTGTTTCAGGAGGATTCCCGTGTTTGCTGGAGCACTGTCCGGAGGAGACGTCCCCGCAGAGCCCAGCTGGCTCCCAGCGCATCCCTGCGTGACGCCCGGACCTGCTCCGAGGCTGTGGCCGAGCATCACCGAGTGCGAGCATCACCGAGTGCGAGCATCACCGAGCACCCGCATCGCCGCTCCTGCCTCTGGCGCAGGCACACGCTTTGCTTTACATCACTCTCTAATTGACCCAAACATTTCAGACAACAGACTTTGATCGCTGGAAGCCAGTCCTACAATATTTACATGTCTGAGAAATATTTACTTACTGAAGGAGGTCTGGGGAATGGATGATGATGACTAGCTGGAGAAATTATGTACCCATGTACAGAGCACATGAACTGCCACCTCCTGTTTGACCTCACAAACAACTGCAGAAGTAAGTTCAGGTGATGGAGACACGTAAACTCAGCATTTCAAACCCAGCCTCGCTGTACAGCTCCTTGTGGTCTATAATGAAATAAATCTGGAGCCATTAACAGAAAAAAATGCGAGCAAAATAATTTTAAAATCTGATTTCTTCTGTCCTTCATCCGGCCAAGCTGCTTGAGGCTGTAACCCCTGAATGCCAGGTCCTTTGGAGAAGTGATGATGTCCTTCCAGACGGCAGCTTCCATTTGCAATATTCATCCGGCATCGATTTTCTCTCAATAGACACTAGATGCTGTTTCCTTAACCAAGATTAAATGCTACTGCAGAAATGGCAGCAAATACGCACTGCGTGGTTATGGGGGCTGCTGCGCCCCAACCTTGTGCTGCACACCCCCCCCAGCAGCTGTGCACACACCCCCCCAGCAGCTGTGCACACCCCCCAGCAGCTGTGCACACCCCCCAGCAGCTGTGCACACACCCCCCCACCAGCTGTGCACACCCCCCAGCAGCTGTGCACACCCCTGTATGCAGGGCTATGGGGTCACCCCTGTGCCTGGAGAACAGGAGGCTGAGGGGAGACCTTCTTGCTCTCTACAACTGCCTGAAAGGAGGTCATAACAAGGGGAGGATTCAGTCTCTCCTCCCGAGTAACAAGCGACAGGACGAGAGGAAATGGCCTCAAGTTGTACCTAGGGAGGTTTAGATTGGATAATGGGAACAATTTCTTCACAGAAAGGGTTTTCAGGCATTGGAACAGGCTGCCCAGGGAAGTGGTGGAGTCACCATCCCTGGAGGGGTTGAACAGATGCATAGATGGGGTTCTTGTGGATATGGTTTAGTGGTGACTTGGCAGTGTTGGGTTAATGGTTGAACTTGATGATGTTAAATGTCTTTTGCAACCAAAACGATTCTGTGATTCTATAGGGGCTGAGCACACACCTCCACCCACAGGCACCTGCGCACACCCCAGCTGTTGGGAGTCATTTCCACACATCCCATTGCAGAGAGATGCCAACACACAGGGCCATGGACACCCTGCATGTGAGGGTCCACGCGCACACCCCCGTGCCCAGAGATGTGTGCGGCTCCTTGCACATATAGAGATGCATGCGCACACACCCACACGCAGACATATGGAACCAGGCACACACATACACACAGAGACATACGGACCCAGACAGACACACGCACAGAGACATATGGACCCAGGCGTGCACACACAGGCAGACACGCGCACAGACCCCTGCAGGCACCCATAGCTACGCATGTATCTTTGTATGGATATATATATGTGCACAAGTAGGTGTGTATACTTACATATGGACGAACCAAGTATATACGTATCTGCGTTTATATATGTAACCCACGAAGGCGCGTACACACGCTCACCCCTACACACGCTCACCCCTACACACGCTCACCCCTACACACACGCTCACCCCTACACACGCTCACCCCTACACACACGCTCACCCCTACACACACGCTCACCCCTACACACGCTCACCCCCCGCCGCCCGCCGCGGCCCCGCAGTTCCCCGCACGGGGGCGCCCTCCGCCCGCTGCCGCCCCGCCCCTGGCCCCGCCCCCTCGGCAACGCCCCTTTGGCCCCGCCCCCTCGGCAACGCCCCTTTGGCCCCGCCCGCCCGCCCGGCGCGGCCCGGCCCGGCGCGGGCGCTCTGTGCGGCCGGGGGGCGCGCCCCGTTCCGCCCCGTTCCGCGCTCACCGGGGCCCCCGGGGCCGCTGAGGCCGCGCCGCGCCCGGGACATGCGGCCGCCCCCGCCGGCGAGGAGGCGATGAGGCTCCGCAGCGGCACGGTGCTCACGCTGCTGCTCGGCTGCCTGTGCGCCCTGCTCTCTCTCTCCTGGTACGGCGCCTTCGGCGGGCACAAAGGTAAGGGGGCTCGGGGGGGCCTGGGGCACGGCCGCAGCGCTGCCGCCCGGGGTCGAGATGGGGGAGGCTCTGGGAGCCGGGCCCGGCTGCACCCCGGGCGTCCGGTGCGATCCGGAGCTGGGGGGATCCTGCGGAGCCCGGGGCGTCCTGCCCGGTCGGGACCCGGCGGGATGCTGTGCGCCCCAGACCACCCGCAGCCTCCGTGGGACCCTGACCCGTGGAACGCCCGCTGCGGGCGTGCCCGTGCCCAGCAAGGCAGGGGGCGCCGGGGGTCCCTGCGCGTCCCCGGGGCGCGCCGTGGCCTTGGGCGCCCACGGAGGATGAGGGGGCTGTGGACTGGCGGGCGGGTTGGTGTCTTGGCCGGGGTGCGCTGGGCTTTGCTTCGGGGATGCACTTCTTTGCACCCCCAAGTTTATGGCGAAAATCTTTGTGGGCGATGGGAACCACGCAGGTTAAATCCTCGTGCGGAGGTGGTGATGCCAGCAGTCGGGGGAACTGCTGGGCTGGAGGGTCTCAGGGCAAATTAGAGGTGAGGGGAAACTGGAGCAGCCCTGCCCTCTCTGCACCCAGCACGGCTCTTGTGTCTCGATGCTGAGACCTGTAACTTAAGAGCACGTAGGACGGGTGTGAGGGCTGCTGGCTTCAGCACTCGAATATCGGGGCCGGTTTTGCACCAAGTAGGCGGCTGCAAAGCAGGGGTGCAGGGCCCCATCCTGTCAGTGCTGCAGGGGAATCCCACAGAGGTATCGCAGAGATGCTCGCTGCTGGCTTTTCCTGACAACATAATAGTTGCTTTTCCCCATCTTGTCGCTCACTAAAGCAGCACACAGGATTTATTCTGCTCTGAAGGACAATTCTGGTAGTTGCTTCTGAATTGTGTATCTGTCTCGTGTATGGGTGCGCTACCTCTCCCGCTTGTGCTGGTCACTCAGCTCTTCCAGTTCCTGCAATTTTAGAAGTCGCTAAAGGCAGGTGGTCCGGCCGTCCAGCCCTTTCTTCCCACTTGCCATGCAAGCATCTCTCCCTGCTACAGGTGAGAAGCAGCTTTTGCTGAGCGTAAGATGTGACCTGATGGCTTTGCAATCCCTCGGCACACCACGCACAGTCACCAGGTGCGACCTGCATGTGGTGCGAGGCTGGTGTCAGGGGTGGGGCAGCACCGGGGGAAGGCTTTTTGGCTCCGATGGGCAGGACGACATGAGCCTGTGTAGGTGCCCGTCCAGCCCAGCTGCCCCTTCCCTGGCAGCAGGGTGGGAGCACCTGGGACGTGTCATCTGTCAGCTGCAGGTACCTGGAAGGTGGCTGCTTGGGCTCTTTGCCTCGTTCATCAGCTGAAGGGCTTTCCAGTCATACCGCTCACGTGGTTTAAATCCCACCAGAGCTGCCTCCCACAGAGGTTGGGGTGACAGTCGTTTGTAGCGCAGGGGTATCACTGGTGGGTCAGTTCTCTTCTGCTGGTGGGATTTTTAACTGGACAAAATATTTGCACAACCAAGTGTTGCTGTATGCGCTTTCAGCCAGAAATGCCAGGCTGTGGTAAGTCATGCAGGGGCAGAGGGGCGCTCGGAGAGCTGCTTTCTTGTGGTTACTGCTGGGCAGTTGCTTTGCTCGCAGCTCCCTCCCGTAAAATGAAGTAAAACCAGCATGTAGTGCTGCACGGGCTCTGAGCCGTCAGGCACTCCTGAGTGGCAAACCCCACTAGGTAGTTTGTGCCATCTGGACTCTGTCGTCCTTTGACTCATTTTTAATTTTTAACTAGTAGCTTTTCCACATTGCTCCTTCAAGTGCCAGAACAATAACCTTGGGTACCACTGTCCCTGTCCTTCTTGGTAGGACCCTCCCTGAGGTACGCGTTTTTCTCTGGCAGCAACAGATTGTCACTTGCAAACAACGATCACTACACTAGGTCACAAATAACTCGGGCTGTGTCAGCACAGCAGGTTTCCGGCTATTATGGTCATTTATGTATCGGGCTGTTATTCAGTGCAGAGCTGGAGAAGACCTTGAGAGGTCATTCAGTCCATCTCCTGCCCCTACGCAGGATCAGTGATAACCAACCCCTTCCTGACAGATGTTTGTTGTATTCATTCTTAAAAACCTCCGATGACAGAGATGCCTGAGCTCCCTGGGCAATCTATTTGACATTTAACAGCCCTGCTGTTAGATTTTTCTTACGATCTGAATAAAAATGTCTTTTCCTTCTGCTTGATTTCATGATTGCTCTTCTTTTTCCATTTATTTGGCACAGGCAGAAAAGTTACGTCCTTGCTTCTTTGCAGGAGCCTGTTAGATATTTGGAAGTTACTACCGTATCTCCCCTTAGTCCCTGCCAATATAGATTGAACCATGCTGGTTCCTTTGATCATTCTTTTTAGGTCAGGTATTCTTGGTCTGCAGTTGTTACTCTCTTCTGGACCATCATCCTTCATGGAGTGATGCTTAACCTGTGATACAGAACTGAAGCTGCTGCCTTATTTTTGCTCTGGAGAGTAAGGGATTACTTCAGGTCTTTTACATATGATGATCCTGTTTATACATGCCAGTGTGTTTGCTTTTTATTTTTGCCACAGATGACTTGTGGGTTTTGTTGTTGTTGTTGGGATTTTTGTTTGTTTGGGGGGTTTTGTGTTTGTTTGTTTGGTTTGGTTTGGGGTTTTTTTTGTTTCGTTGTTGTTGCTTTTCCCCATTGACCCTTCAGCCACTCCAGAGCTTTTCCTGCTTTCCATTCCTCATCTTGTATTTGTCTGGTTAATTATTCTTACCAAATTGCATTACCTCACGCTTGCCTTGTTGAACTGTGTCTTTTTTTTTTTTTTTTTCTGGACTGCTTCATCTAAAGTGTCAGGCTTGTTTTGAATTCTGATCTTGTCCTTCCACAGGCTTGCAGTCCCTCTCAGCTTGGTGTAGCCTTCAAAGGCAATCAGTGTGTTTTCTCTGCCGTCATCCGAGCTGTGGATGAAAACACTGAGTGGTGTCAGACCTGGGACAGGTTCTCTTGGAACCCACTTCGGTGAGGTCCCCCCAGTCTGTGCTCAAAGAGCGATGGCCGGGTCGGGGGTGGTCCTCCCAGCAGTGCTGCACCCACCCGAAGGTGGCTCAGTCCAGCCCCTGCATCCCTACCTGCGTTATGGGGATGTCCTGTGAGACACTGTCAGAGATCTCTCTGAAATCTTTGTTTCTGCTCCCCTTCCTCCAAGTCCTGGTACCCTGTCGAAGAAAGAAATCTGATAGGTTTGTTGTGATTTGTTCTTGATAAACAGAGGTTAGCTCTTGCTCTAGTCCTCTTTGTCTTCTAAGTACTTCAACTGAAATTAAGCTGATTATTCTCTAATTTCCTGGATCCTCTTTATCCCCATCCCCTTATTTTTCAGAGATAGGCTTTGTGTTTGCCAGTCCTCTGTAACATCAGCCATCCCGTGTGAGCAGCTGGAGACAATTCCCAGTGATCCCAAGCTCCTCATATCGTTGCATTCTGGGGAAGGGTGGCAAGGTGTCTGCATAGCATCTGATGGAGAATAAAATGATATTAAAACACCTGTAAAGCATAGCAGAGCCTGTTTGTCTTCCTGCTCTGTGTTGGGAGGACAAAACAATTAGTTGAATGAAAATAAACCAGGTCAAATCAGCTCTAGAGCTGCTTTTCTGTGACCAGTGCAGGGTTTGTTTACCCACTAATGGTGTTTTGCTGTGCTGTGGTTATTAGTAAAGTTTTGACCTCGTGGTCTGCGAAACCAGATGCTGCCTCTTTCCAATTATAAATGAGGTTTGAAATAATCTGCTGGAGCAGGAGGAGAGAAGGGCAGCCTCAAATAGCACAACCAGTCACCCGGGTGGCCGATGTCCAGCATCGTGGGGTGATTTGGAGGGGGACCACGTGCTATGCATCGTGGTGTTGGGTGCCTTGGCCAACGTTCAATATTCTCTCTTTGCTGATTTTAGGTTTAAGTATGGTTTAACTCTCAAAAAACAACAGCTGCCTTGGAAGAAGCTCTTCTGTAACCTGCTGTCATAAGGTGGACCTGTAGGGTTTAACTGTGGCGGGCGACCTGCAGATCAAGCCTTTGGGAAGGCATGGGCAGGCTTGGCCAGGAGCGTGTCCAGTGTGGGGATTACAGGCGGTGTTTTACAGAGGGCTCAGTAAAAACAAGCAGCTTTCATTACTTTAGATAAGCCACAGGTGCAGGTGGGATGAAGACAAACAATTTAACCTACCTTCAATTGAATGGTTGTGGTTTTTTTCCTTTCCAATGATGAAAACTGTTCAGTTCTTATCCATAATGTTTGTTCTTATCTTGACTGACTGACCAGCAATGTACTGTCTTTCCAACCCTTCTCTTTGCCCCTTGCAGCCTACTCCGGAGCCAAAAATGCTGCAGGATATTTGGTTTTTAAGTGTTTGGGTTTTTTATTAAATAGGAAATTCTAGACCTGTGTGAACCTTTTAGGAGGCTCCCAATGTGCTACCCCTTGTAAGAGCTGCGTTTTGATCTTGGGATTGGGTACAGCTGTGTAGCTCGGGCTGGGCTCTGTACCCACGCTGCCTGTGTGGGTTTCTCCCGGCAGGTTTTTTCCCCCCTCAAATTTTAGTGATTTATAGTTACCCAATGCCAGACAGCTCCAGATTTCCATTGTAAACCGCAGCTACAGGCACCTCCATACCTATAGATTTGCCTGCAAAGTGTGGTTGCTCTTTGTATAGTGGCTTCACACCCCTAACGTCATTTTGACCGTGCGGTATTTTGGCTGCTCGTCCTGTGGGAACTGTTCTTCCCATGGGTGCTGTGAAAGCACTTCAGACTCAATGTGCACAGCTCCTGGAAGGACTCGCTGTCCATCCCAGGCAGGTATCTCGGTGCAGGTTTGAGCGCAGGGTGTCTCCCTGGACTTGTGAAGGTGGTGGGGAGCGCGATCACAGAATCACAGAATGTTAGGGATTGGAAGGGACCTCAAAAGATCATCTAGTCCAATCCCCCTGCCAGGGCAGGAACACCCAGATGAGGTTACACAGGAAGGCGTCCAGGCGGGTTTTGAATGTCTGCAGAGGAGGAGACTCCACAACCTCCCTGGGCAGCCTGTTCCAGTGTTCCGTCACCCTCACTGAGAAGAAGTTTCTTCTCAAATTTACGTGGAACCTCTTGTGTTCCAGCTTGAACCCATTACCCCTTGTCTTACTGTTGGTTGTCACCGAGAAGAGCCTGGCTCCATCCTCGTGACACCCACCCTTTATATATTTATAAACATTGATGAGGTCACCCCTCAGTCTCCTCTTCTCCAAGCTAGAGACCCAGCTCCCTCAGCCTTCCCTCACACGGGAGATGCTCCACTCCCTTCAGCATCTTTGTGGCCCTGCGCTGGACTCTCTCCAGCAGTTCCCTGTCCTTCTGGAACTGAGGGGCCCAGAACTGGACACAATATTCCAGATGAGGTCTCACCAGGGCAGAGTAGAGGGGAAGGAGAACCTCTCTGGACCTGCTAACCACCCCCCTTCTAATCCACCCCAGGATGCCATTGGCCTTCTTGGCCACAAGGGCACAGTGCTGGCTCATGGTCATCCTGCTGTCCCCAGGACCCCCAGGTCCCTTTCCCCTACACTGCTCTCTAATAGGTCATTCCCCAACCTATACTGGAACCTGGGGTTGTTCCTGCCCAGATGCAAGACTCTACATTTTCCCTTGTTATATTTCATTAAATTTTTCCCTGCCCAACTCTCTAGCCTGTCCAGGTCTTGCTGGATGGCAGCACAGCCTCTGGCGTGTCAGCCACTCCTCCCAGCTTGGTGTCATCAGCAAACTTGCTGACAGTACACTCAATTCCCTCATCCAAGTCATTGATGAATATATCGAATAGTACTGGTCCCAGAACTGACCCTTGAGGCACTCCACTAGATACAGGCCTCCAGCCGGACTCTGCCCCATTGACCACGACTGCGATGCCGGGGTGTTGGTGATTGTGGGGCTCTGGCTGCAGCAGGGACGTTGCTCTGGTGCCCGTTGCAGCCAGGCAGCCTCAGGCAGCATCTCCATAGAGAAATATTGCTCGGTCGGTGCCGTGCGCGGCAGGATGCTCCGCTCGCTTGGGGTGTCCTTTGTGGGAAGCAGACTTTGTCCCGGAGGGAAGTTCCTCTGAGCATGTTTACAAAGTCTCCTTATGTAACGCATAAAAGCCGTGAACGCTAATCCGCTCTAGCAGCAGCAGAGTCAAAGCTTCTGATATTGCTAAATACAACCTGTGTCTTGCGGCACCCGGGGGTTCCCGCTGCTTTTTCACGTCTGTTACCTGCTCCAGCTTGACTTGAGGGTTTTGCAGTTTCCTGGAGGCCTTGGGCACAGGCTGCAGCTAGATGGGTGAGAGTGAAAGCCATGGTCTGAGCTGGGCTCATTTCACTGCAACCCTTGGAAATATTTACTAGGAGGAGAGATGTTGGTAATAGACGCAGCATGTGCTTCTGATGGCTGAGGATGTGCAGGCAGGGACCTGGCTGAGGAACCGTAGAGTTCGGAAGTCTATCATTAAAATGCATGGCAAATAAAAAGATGTGCAGGAGCATTTCTGAGAGCTTTTACTTGGCCTATGTGACACTCAGCAGACATTGTGTGTAATTAGTGGCTGGAATGCAGCAGCATTTGTAAAATTATCCTGCATGTGATTGGACCCAATTTCATCCCAAGAGCGAGGGACACTATACAATCTATTGATATGCATTTAGCAAAATACATCATTCATTCTCTGGAGTCACCTGTATTTCTGTTTTTATTTCTTTGCTGGTTTTGTCAGGTCTTTAAGCTGGACTCTTGACTTGTACTGCATGTGCACTTGTCCGTGTCCCCTTGCTGCTCCAGCGATCAGAGCTGCAGTTGTGTGCTGGAGCTGAAGTTACTGCAAGTGGAAAAGGGCTTTCTCCTAACCGGGACAGTGCTCCCCCACGCAGGAGACTTGGATTTGGGTCCTTGCTATGCCGTACCCCTCCCAGTCTTGGGAAAGTCAATCAGCTGGTTTCACACCTCTGTTCCCATCTACTCTCTGGGGACAGTGACATCTCTTGTCACAGGGGTTTGGAGGACGCGGCTGCGGTTCTGTGACAGCAGGGACTGAGTCAGTGCGTAGGAGAGGAACGCACAGAGCAGGTCGACACACGCACACATCGAGTACTTCTCTTGGTTCACTTCTGTTACAGAACAAAACCCTGTCTAATTTGTGATTCCCTTTGATTCATCTTAAACAAATAATTGATTTGCGCTTATATCCTGAATGTTCATTGATTATTCACTTAGTGTTTAATGTAAAACACATCTATAGCTGGCTGGTTTAAGTGAAGCTGCCAGTCATCTCCAGAAAGCTTTGAAGCTGCTAAGTGATGGAGAAGTTGCTTTGATGATAGATTGGGCAAGGCTGCTAGCAGGCTCCTGCAGGTAGGCTCAGCTTATCTGCGGTTCTGTCTGTTCACAAAACCCAAACCAGTTCCCAAAATACCAGTTTCTCAGTTCATGGTGTAAAGAACCATGAACAAATGTCCATCCTGGGGCATCTGGCTCGGCACAGGGATCCACATCACCCGGCGCTTTGCAGGAGACCTTTGCAGAGGTGGGGCCGAGCCACCTGCCTGAAAGCGTTTGGAGATGAAGCTTTGTTTCACATGAAGATTTTTCCATATCGTTATCATGCCAGTTGTAATTTTGATGTTTTATTTTCCATGAGACAAAGCCCAAGAGGTCGGTGGAGCTCGGTGGAGCTCAGTGGAACTCGGTGGTTGGAGAGGGCTGCTGTGGCAGCAGAAGTCACTGGTCAAATTAAAGGATTATGGAAACTATTAAAATAAGGAAAGGGCTTTGCGGGGGCTGGCAGGTGAATGTTGATAGGAGGAGAAGCTTTTTGAGGAGTGCCAATCAAGCAAGGGAAATGCATTTTTTTTCTGCCTTTTTTATGTGACTTGAAGCGTAGCGGGCTTTTTATTCAGCGATGCCCTTCTTGGGTTTGTTTTTAAGCTTATATCAAGCTTTTCTTGCAAAGCAAGAAAATCTGGGAAGGGCAGATTTCTGTTTTAAATCATCTCTTTCTGCGTTAATTGTGGCACTGGCTGCTTCTGCTGGTTTTGTCCCAAAGTCAAGTCACATGCGAGTCTCCAGGACCCGTGCATTAGTGTGGATGCATCTCTGAAGCACAGAGACAGCTCCATAACTCCATCTTCCCTCCTGCCTGCCCCTGCCTTGGCGTGACTCCCCTGATACTTAAATATTCCTGCCCTCTTGTGCTATGCACAGGAGAAATACTTACCTAAAGGTTAATCTGTATTTCGAAGTGACTAGACACATTTGTGCAAGATACTTTCATTTCTGCTGATATTAAAGTGGACAGCAGGAGCATTAAAATGTAAATCATTAGGCTTTAAAGAAGCTTCTGTGCAAAAATTAATCTCCACCTGTCTTTTATTTTCATTATGAGTGTTGTTGTGTTGCAATGTCCATTTACTTGTAACTGTGATTTTTACACTGATGGTTTAGGACTTGTTGGTAGTGGGATGGATGCTGAACTGGGGCAAGAGCACGAGTTGCCTTGTGTCAGTGCTGCTGCCTGGTCCACACCTATTCCTCCATGAGTTTTAGACCATCCTGATCACATTTTCAAGACTGCCTTAGAGCACAGAGGTTTTTCTTCTCTCCCTGTAATGGTGAAAGCTTTCTGGAAATAAGGTTTAACCTGGAGACCTGTTTTTGTCACTTGCTACTTGTACATACATTGCAATAAATCCTCTATGTATTGCCGCTGCTCAAAGGAATTTCATGGCTTAGATAGGAGGCCTGTGGTACCAAAAAAAAGTTGTGTAGCCTTCAAAAGCCCTTGTAAATAATCAAACAAACACTTCCAATACTGAGATATAAGCTACTTAAGATATGTGTAATGGCACTGCATGTTTGTATAGCCTGTTTTAGTGAAAGGATAGTAGCAACACTAACCTTGCCAGTGCCAAGAGCTTCATACAGAAGAAGCTGGAGAAGTTTCTGAGCAAGGACTAAATTGCTGTATTCCGCCCCAAATACGGGCGCTCTGGGGAGCAGAGCTGCTGTGCGGTGTCCCCACAGCATGTCCTCATGCTGGATGTGGACAGCAAGAGCAATATTTGACCATATGGGTTTCCTGGTGGACGGATGGACCTGGATGATGTTGGACTTTCAGACTCAGCCATTGCCACAGACAAGTACCTGTCAAATAAATTATTCAATTAAAGCTGGTGAAAACAGTGTAGTGGTCTCCCCTCCCTCCTCTCTGTGCCCAGACTGTGATCTTTTGCTTTTATTTGATCTTGCCTTTTGTGTTTAAACTATTCCATTTTCGTGCCATCTCTCATTGTGCTCTCTCCAGAGCTGACTTTGATATCTTTTCTCTTTGTCTTCTATTTCCCTCATTTTCCTCTCTTCCTTCTTCCTTTGATGATGCAGAAAATGACCAGGATGGACATCTTCTCACATGTCTCTTGTCCAGTTCACGTTATCCACTATCTGAGGAACTTTACCAGATGCTCACCTAATCATGTGGCTTCAGTAACTCCAAGCAATGGTTTTGGGTAGGAGCTGGTAAAGGTTGGGCTGCCTGGGGAGGAGACAGTGCTGGTCCTTGCGCTGGGTGCCAGGGGTTGCTCCGAGTCCCTCGGGGTCCCAGGAGCGATGGCAGGAAGGGGCACAGCCCCCCAGGACAAACCGTCCCGGTTCCAGGCTGGGGACGTGCCGTGGGGACACTCGCACAGGGCAGCGAGAGCTCATCCCGCACCTCACGGATGGAGCTGAAACCAAATGCAAGGCAAAGCAAGAATCGCGTTTAGAAGCAGATTAATTTGCTGACTTTGAGGAGCAAGAGGTATTTAGAAAAAAAATTGGAAATGCAAATTCTAGCTGAGCCCAAACTTCGTCATTTGGTGGCTGGAATTCTGTGTCATGCCAGTGAAGCTGCGTGAAACGCTGTTTTCCCAGAGCTAAAGAGCTGACCTGGGTGGGGGAGGTAAGGACCCAGAGTGGTGGATGAACATAATCAGGACATGGATTGTGGGTTGGCTCCATATAGATCAGTTTGTGTTTCGTTAATGTCTGGTTCCACCCTGTCTGTCTCTTTTATTAGATTAATTTATTACTTTCCGAAAGTGCTTCTCGACTGAGCTCAAATATCTATTTACTGGAAGTATTTGGTTACCATGAAAAAGTGTATTTGGCTTGTGTTTGGCAAATATTAACTACTTTCTTCTGTTTCTCTTGCAATTTAATTGTCTATTTATCTTGGGTATTGATTGCTGAAGGCCTTAGTAATTATTTGCTGATTTTGGAAATAATTATTTTAAAGGCTCAGATTACTTTTGTAATATTAATCATTACCTTGGTGTGCTTTCCTCAAAGGATGGAATCTTTCTGACGGCTCCAGTTGCAATATGGACATTTACTGTCTGAAGCTATGCTGCTGTCTTAAAATAACAAAATCATTACTGGTGTTTTGTTCCTGAAACTAAGCAGATATTTTGCAGAGACGCAAATCTGGCTGTCGCAATTAGCTCACAAATTTGTCTGTTGGCAGGAGGAGTGGCCAGATTCTGGAGTCAAACAAAAAGATAATTTTATTTACTTTCTGGTGTTTCACTCTTCCCAAATTACAATAATTTCATGCCATGTTGGTCTCAACTCTGGTGCAGGGTTGGCGGGGAAATGGGCTGCCCCTCTGTGGTGGTGTCAGGGCAGCAATGCAGCTTTGCTTTGTAGGAGAGAAGCAACGCTCTGAAAGGGTGTTACACTTGGAAGTAAATGTGCTGCCATACAGTGGCACATCTTGCTTTGGGGGAAGGTGAGAAATTGGAAAGTCTCTGCTGGGAGCTGAATAATTGGCACCTGCTATTATTGTGTCCCTCCTTCGCCTTTTAATAACTTGTTTATAAAGATAACTCTCCTACAGATCTCATTACACAGCTGTAAAGTATGCTTTTTAAAAAAATACATGCATTCCTATTCATGTCGGGTCTGAACACCTACCTCCTTATGTTTCTGTAAAGAGGAGGGATAGTTTTTGTGTTGTCCAGGCATCTTTACTCGCTGCTGGACAGACTCGCGGATGCCCATGGGGAGATGAGCCATGTCCCCGCCGCACCTGCAAGATGTAATTCTTCCTTTAATACAAAACCTGGCAGGCGGTTAGAGTGGCTGGGAGGGGAGTTTTGTCTTGTTGTTTTAGGCCTTGAAGCAAGGGATTGTGTTGGCTGTTCAAGTGATGTTGGCTTTATCTCCATCGGAGCTTGCGTAGCGGCGTATGTTACTGGAGATCACGGAATGCGACATTTAGCATACGCCCCGGGATCTCTAGTGCAGTGAATCCCACTTCTTTCTCTTGCATCAAGTGATTCGTTTGATTGGTTTTAACAGTTTCATCCTTGTTGTTTTATTAGTGGATTGTGGCACGAAAGGGAGCTGGGAGCATTTTTGGATCTTGTCCTGGGTAATTTGATGACTAAGTCCCGTTGAGCTTCATCCTCGTGCAGGTGCAGTGCTGCATCTCCCACAGGGGATGCGGTGGGAAGAGCATCTCCTCCTCCTCCTGAATGCACACGTGGAGAAGGAAGAGGAGGAGAAGGCAAAATCGTGTCTGTGACAATTGTTTTCTGATTCTTTTCATCACCTTGCAGAATGAAAATAATAAAAGGAGCTTCAGAAAAGAGGGCATTGCAACAAGCCCCGGCAGGGATGTAATCTCTTTTCTTCATACCAAGGTATAAAGATAATTCCAATCGGGATTGAAACAGCGGATGGCAAATAATTCTTGAACAATCCGCTTATGGTGTTCCAGGATGCGAATGAAAACCACTAATGGGATAAAGAAGGATCTAGATAATTATCTTGACTGCATTAAATCCTGTACTTTCAGGAGAGTACTCTTGTGTGGACACTCGTGTATGAAATGCTAAAGCTGACTAGACATTTTCAGAAGTTAGCCACTTGATGATCGTCTATCTTTTATCTACCTGGTTGGTCCTAAAAAATCTGATTTCTGGTCTATACTGTCCTGTTTCTTTTTTTTTTCCCCCTCCCTACAGCTGGTTAAAGATGTGACACACATTTTCTCCAGGGTGGATTTGAAACCTCATTCATCCTTTTATTTTTTCACTTGATCTGGTGTTTTGGGAGACTTCCTGGGCTTTTTTTTCCCTTTTACAGCTGGTAATGCTGTTGGTTTAAGTCTGACAGAAGAGCTGCTTGTAGTATCAAGGTATGCAAGATACTTTTAAATTTGATCCATTTTTTGCCCCAGCAAGAACTCTGCCTTGCAGTGCGGGGGACGGCACTGTGCTCCAAAACAAATCCAGTTGTACAGTCAGTTAATGAGGCTCTTGTTGTAGGCTCTTTGCTGCCTTTGTGTTTGAACCTAATGCATGCCCCGTGGATGAAGTGAAGGATGGCAGGAAGAGAAAGGAACAGCTTTGTATCGACAGCAACCGTGACATTTGGATGGGGTTAGATCAGTTAACAGCGTTCAAAGATCTGCGTTACAGGATCTCTGTTTTCTGCGGCCCCATGGCCAGAGGAAATCTGCTGTTTGGAGGTGTGGGTGACAGAAATGCACTTCTAAGAAGCAGCTGGTTTTTCGTTATCCCCCATCAGCTGCAGGCAGCTGCATTTGGCAGCTGTCAGAGGGTTGTTTCTGTTCAGCTTTACACCTGCGTGCACCGGCTGCAGCATCCTTTGGTGAGCCAGCCTGTGCATCCGATAACAGGAGCGAGGTCTGGGGACTCGAGCTGCGACAGCTGCCCATGAGCCATCCTCCGGCTGGAAGAGGAGGACGGGCGGTCAGCACCGTCCCTGGGCACGCTGGAGGACAGAGGCTGTGCACGGCTGTCTTGTTGGGGAAAGACTCCATCAGCACCACGTGGAGAGTGCCCAAATGTGACTTCTCAGGAGCAGACCCTCTCGAATCACAAGGTTCCCATCTTTTCTTGCTGGCACAGCAGTACACTTAAGGTTCAGATGTCTTTTGGAAGTACAGAAGGGCTTCCTTCCTTTGAATGAGAAGTCAAACCAGAAATGCTGTCCTGTCCAAGGTGGACTTGGGTTTCCAACCTCCTTCATGTGGCACAGAATGTTTACAAGGGCCAATCTTGCACTGAGATCCAAGGAGTTGATGTGTCTATTTTTGCTGTGGACGGGAAGTTGCTCTTGACACCAGATTTGCCATTCACACCACCATGAGCTGTCACTTGCCTGTCCCACCTGGAGGATGTCCTCAGAGGCACATGAAGTGCAGCTCTCCCATACCAGGCTTGGATTTGGGACAGGTAGGCTGCGAGAGTGTCTGGTATGCAATTAGGCACATCCAGATAAGGCACTTGCCTAGCAGATCTGTTTGTAAAGAAGTTATGCAGGATCCTTGCTGCCTCTGGAAGGCTCTTTAAGAAATTAGTCACCTTTAACAGCTGTGGTCACCTTTCATCTTGGTGACATGCTTCTTGAACAGCAGCTCTTAAACTGAGTTGCTTACACAGAAGGGTCAGTATCAAGGTTTTTTCATCTCCTGGTCACAGTTACCAGTCCTATGGCTCTAGGAGCGGGGCTGAACTTTAACAGTGGTGCCTCCACAGGCTTTTGCCCAAATACCACTGGTATTCTGCAAGAGGAGTCTGGAAAGATCTGGCAGATGACCCCTAAAAATCGATCAACTGCAATGTAAGGCAAGATATGCATCATATCTCTGAGAACACCAGCCCTCCTACATGCTCGCGACTTCCAGAGATCTTAATGGGGATTTTTACCTGGTTCTTGATATCACTGCATGCCCTTTGAATGAACGGCTTGCTAAGAAGTCTCATTACTTGCTCCTCATTAAAGGTGTCTGGTTAGCTAGGTTGCTAGTTGCTATCCTGTCCTCAACCCTGTGCTGTGACAAAGTGGTGGCTGGAGCTGTTGTGCCAAGTGTTACCTCTATAAAGCATAATAAACCATCTCCTGCTTGGGTGAGTTGTACCTGGAGGGAAACGGTGTGTTTTTCTGGATGCCTGCAGAGCTCTGTGTGTGCATCATGCGAGTCACTTGAGAAAGGCAGATATTTCACGTCTCTTTGGAAATCTGTCAAGACAGTGACAGATCGTTTAGCCCGAGTGCTGTTGTCTGGGCTGTGGTTCATAACTTCTAAAATGCAGGTCAGGAAGTGTTGCTGTAATAGTTAAAGGTCAGGCAAAATGACGACCTTTAGCCCTTCAGAGCAGCTGCGATCATCAAAGGAGGTGTTTTACTGCTGGGATTGAAACTTCAAGCACCCATCTGTTGTTCCAGAGCGCTGGTTAATTATTCTTAAAGTCTTCAAACCAAAGGTGGTTGTTTCTGGAGCTACCCTTGATGGTGACCCCATGGTGCTCAGAAGCCCTGGCCAAGAGCAGGATCCTCTCTGGTGTGCCCTGAATGTGCTGGGAGCACGGGGAAGCCCTCCACACAGCTTCACCATGGAAGGCTGGGCTAGGAGAAGTGGGTCTGTGTAGGTGAGGCAGTCATCCGTGGCAGAATTGGTCATTTAAAATCCACATCTATTCATCAGCATCGTTCGGTGGCCAAGGTTGCTGCAGTGCCAGGGTTGAGCATGGGGGTCATTTGCATCAGACTTACAGATTCGGTAGAGAGGATGAAAGGGGAAGATGTTGGCAAGAGAGGACTCGTAGCTGCGTAAAATTTGGATTGCCAAACTGTGCAGAAAAAGTCAAAAACGTCTTTTGTCTGCTGGTGTGTGATGTAGCGCACAGGTGAGAAGGTGTGGATTTATTTGTGTGTGCACTCTTGTTCAGTTTGGCTTCCAGGAGAAGCCCTTTTCTCTTTTCCTGCTGCCAGCTTCTTCTGAAATGCCCTCTTTCCCTCTGCTCTGCCTACATTTCTTGCTGTGGTTTCAATTATTGATAGTATTTCTTTTCCCCTTAAACTGTTCCACTGCGTGTGCGCTATTTAAGCAGCTGTTGCTTCCCAAGCCCGTTCTGCTGGTAGCTGAAGAGATGATCCCTGTGCATACAACTTGTTAAGAGCATTTCAAGGCTCTTCAGTATGGGCAACTCGGTGAATGTAAAATTGCAGTTGGATCTTATCTTATGGAAGGTTTTGATTGTGGCTGGTGAAATAATGATCTGCTTATTAATGTAGAGTAACAGGAGGAAGATGCTGAGGGTAACAAGGGGGGAGGAAGAAGCTTTTTGCAGAGGAGCGTGCCCCCTTTTTTGGTGGAACTTAAGCGGCCTAAAACGAAAGGCATATTCTCCTCTCAGTTACATCAGGGTGCATCCAGAAGAACCTAATTAAAATAATTTAATTTCTTTTCGACACAGGCTGGTGTCATTGGTGGCAGAGTCTTGCCAGGCTGGTCTGAATTCAGAGCCAGGGCTGAGTGAGGCAGGTTTAGCTGTTCAGTTTAGTACTCCCTCATTTTTACCTCTGCAGTATCAAGCTTAGAGAGAAATCAGAAAATATTTGTTTAAATCCCTTTCTTCATTGCTGCCATGTTCAAAGTGTATTAACTCTCATCCGAAGGAAGCCTGCGCTATAGGAAACATCTGCTGTCGTTCAAATTGTGTTTGAGGTCAGAATTAAAATGTATGTAACTGTTCAGTGGTGAGCGATGAATATACAAATCCTGCTCTTTGCCAACAGTTGTTTTGCGAGACATGATTTGTACGCTTCCCTTGTACCTGTGCGGTTACACGACTGTGTTATTGGAATACGAAGCGGCACAACGTGTCTCAGGAAATAATGATTATAAGGTGAAGTGGCTTGCTAGAATGTCAAATAAGTCCTTATTTCAAGCTTAAGTTTGTTTGTTTATTTATTTGTTTTCTATGAATAGTGTTTCTGGAGTGTACTAGTAGTTGATGTGAGGATGTAATTGTATTCATGGTGCATCTTGTCGGGGGCAAAATTTATGTGCAGCGGCTGCTCCGTGAAATATTTGTTCTCTTGGCTCCTCCATCCAATGAGTTGCCTTAAGCTCTCAGGGAAAGTACAAACAATTTTTAGAGCTGTTCTAGATATAGTCCTTAAGGATTTTTTGATTGTGTAACTGAAAAGAGCTTTTGAAAAGATATAACAAGTCTCAAGTATAGACCAACCAGAGAGAGGCTGGTGCTTTGCTGTATTTGATGAGCTTTCAGTCTGCTGAATTACGAAAAACTAAAGCTCCCATTTTATGGAGCACTGTCTGAGGACTGGGACTCTTGGGGTATATTTGAGTGCCTGCACTTCCTTCTGGCTTCTTTTGGGTAAAGACTCTTCAAGTTCTTTAAATTGTGTCCCATCGTTCAGTGGGAATTGCAGAGATAATTGCAAAATAAACCAAGGAACAACTGACAAAAAATGAATAAGGCAGAAGTTTGAGCAGGGCTCAGTGGTGTGTGCTAATGCCATATTTCTGGTGCGCGGTGGCAAATGTTGGTACCACGTGTATTTCAGGGGTTAGTTACATGTCACTGCCAAATTCCGAATGGATTAATGGACGTTTTGGTTCAGACTGACAGGTCCCGAGGCCCCAGAGCAGCACGGTGAGAGTGATGTCACTGGACTCTTAGACATGGATTGATTAAAAGCAAAGCCCTCTTAAAAGCAAAGTTGGCTGCGTGTCATTCAGCCCACTTCACGGGTGGGAAATCAAGGCACAGGAGGGATTCCCAACCTGCAAGGTGCATAAATCCCTTTGCATCCCCCTCTTACCATCCCTCCTGCAGCCCCCCAAACACAGAAGCCATGTCTACAGAAGGGAGGGTGGGTTTGCATTTCTCTGCTGGCACATTTGCTGGCAGAGAAATGGCATTTATTGGGTTGCTCCAGGAGGTCTGTGCTTGTACTGAGATGGCAAGTCTGTGGGTTTGGGGCAGGGACCTTGAGCGCTGCAGTAGCAACTGGGAGGACATACGGAGAAGGCATCCACGTCCCTGAATGTTCTTCAGCAAGACTCCTGGTGCCAGACAATATATATGTGTGGGGAGGCGGACGGTGCCAAAGCAGCTCCGGGGAAGCAGCAGTTGGCTATTAATTTGCTTGGAGGTTGGGTGGATTGATTCTGCTGCTGTGGAATCCCAGGTGGATGAAGGGGCAGGAGGACAGGGGTGGTAGGTCACACCAGAGTCTGATGTCAGCACAGAAGAAAGAGAGAGATTTTATGTTTAGTGGTCACTCTTTTCCTGTTTTGGAAAAAGCTTCCTTTTTATGTGCCTGTGTAAATGCTTTATAGGCCTGAGTGCTGTGACTTTGAGTAGTTCCTCGGAAACTGATGATGAATTTTGACTACCTACAGCCCATGTCTTAAAGTTCCTGAGGGCTCTGCTCTCAGTTTGTGATGTGGTTTTTTTACTGCATTTAAATGAGTGATTTTATATAACTTCTGAGTATTGGCAGGCTTACAATCCTTTTCGCTCTCTTTTTTTTTTTTTTTTGTTTAAGCTTGGTTTTTCTAAGGGACTGAAGCTATGTCCTTCTTCCCAACAGGTTTCAAACTCTTAGTCTCGCTTTAGCCCGGTTTGGTTATGGTGATCTAAAGTCCTCTGGGTAGTTTCGAAGGTATCCAGGAGAGCAGAAGAGAGCAGGTCTGTTGGTGGCTCTGCCAGAGGACCAGACGAACTCCTCCATGAGACAATCCGTACAGAAGGTGTTATCTTCATAAAGCCTCAGCCACAAGAAATGCTTTAGCCAAGGCTTTCGTGCGAGTACGGGATGCCCAGACGTTGGGTTCCCCCGGGGGGGGATGTGGTGGGGGCACCGTGGCCAGCCCCGTTCTCTGTGCCCAGTCAGCACCTCAGCTGATCCCTCATAAAGTCCTGCCAAGTGCAGAAAATAAACAAGACCAAAGCTGTTTTTTCCTTCTCACACCCTTAGCAAAGGTTAGAAGTAACTACAGAAGAAAATAATCTTTTTTTTTTTTTTTTTTTTTTTTTGTAATGGGACAATCCATTTCCGTGTTCCTACCTATGGCAAGTGCCTCATTCTCTAATTTTTGTTGCTTTGACTGCTTTGTTTCTTTGTTGCAATCAAGATAATGCAGTATAATATTGCACTAAGAATTTCAGCTATTCAATTACCTTTCAGGAGTTGACTTAATTGGCTCTTTAAGTGATAGCTCTCTATTGTGTGCAATCAGCACGACTCAAGGAGGGAGCAGGAAGAGGATAAGGATTTTGTTTCTAATCAATAAATAAGGGTCTTTGAAATAATACTGCTTGCAATTTGTATCACTGGTTAAATTACACCAAAGATGATAGCCTGCGCGTTCCTTGCGGAGCATGGCTGTAACAGAGTAATAAGGCTTTGCTGTCAGCCAGCATGTGGACTATTTCACTCTGTTTCAAACAAATCCAATATTCTCTCGTTGGATTCCCCCCCCCAAGTATTAGAGAGAACCAAAACAAAACTGCTGCAGAGCCTGGCACAGATGGTTTGGGAAGTCTAATATGTAATGACTAATAATTTGTTTTGCACCTCATAAAGTATGCAAATGAATGTGATACCTGATGATAAATAATTCAAAATGGAGATGCAAGGCAAGGGGAGGTTATAGATGGAATAAACACATGGTAAACCAACTTAAAAAAAATAAACAATCCCAAAAGCCAAAGCTCTTCTTCCAAGCTACAATCCATGGAAGCAGGTGCTTTTTGGTGTGGGTTTGCCTCCCATGTTTGAATCCAAGAGACTTTAGGCCAGCAGGTTTCTAGAGTTTGCAGTCAGGGTTTGGCCAAAGCTACAAATCTCAGGAGCTGCCACCCTGGCACAGCTCTGCTCTGCAGGGCATCGCTGAGCTTACTCCTGCCTTGGCTGAGGCATCAGGAAAGCTTTGCCAAGCACCATGTTTCTTTTATATATTTTCCCCCCTGGTTAGTGGGGTAAAAGGGATTGGCTACTTCATATTTTTTTAAAAGCTAAAGTTACTACTAATAATTAATAATTTAGTCCTAATTTAAAATATTTTGAGTCCAGAAAGGTCTTCCTGAGATCGCAAGAGGCACAAGACTGGAAGCCACCCTCAGTCCTCTGGTGCTGCTGCTGCCTGGGACAATTCCAGCCCCTGTGGCTATGGTCCCATCCCCAAATCCATCCCCTTCCCAGCTGTGGGGGTAGGTGAGAACTGCAAGTGCAGAACTGAATAGAGCCACAGGTTTTAGTGTTTAAGCATCCAGCACACTCCTGGGTATGGTGCATGTCTCTGCACTCCATTTCCAACACCTTCTGCACATGCAGGGAGTTTCAGTTTGTCTGGGGAGGCAACCAAGAGATGTTCTTTGCAAGGATGGGCTGGCTCAGACTAAGCTGAGATTTAATTGATTAAAGATGCTGCTTCTTCCTTTGGTCTCTACCCCATCCTGGTAAGAGATGGATGATTCTCCTTCAGCGTGATGTTCTTGCTGCAGGCAGGAAGACGATGCTGATCTAGATTTATAATCCTGCACCAAAGGGCAGCGTTAAGACCATTTCACATGTCGGCTTGTGGGACTTTTCGCAAAACTCTGGAGGTAAATTGAGCTTGCCCTTTTATCAGCTGGAAGTGGTGACGCTACAGCCTCCTGGTCCAGCTCAGCGTTAAGCATGTCCTTAAATTGCCGGCAATCTTCTCTTGGCAGCTGCTGGCTGGTGTCAGGCGCCTTCGTGCCCAGACACCCTGACAAGGCGGCGTTTGTTAGCGGAGGGTTGGTACGGTCTTGCCTCGGTGGAGGAGTGGAACTGAATGGTCATTTTGTGATGACAGTAATTGCAGCATCCGTGTAGTTTCACCAGCCAAGTGTTTTACTGATGATCCCAAGAGCTGTGTCGATTCCATATTGACTTTGCAGAGCACCACGGTGCTGGGAAGGTGTGTAGCATCTATTTATAAGACGCAGTAACTGCTGGTTTGCTAGTAATTTTGTCTGTTATTGAGTTAAGCAGTAAAGGGGGAGAAGGGCAAAAGAAACAACTCTTTTGTTGTTAATTTACTCTATGGTTTCTTTTGCTTCTGGGAGGGGATATTATGATAAAGCCTGATATATTTTCACATCTGCCTATGAAGAATGTAGGATTTATCTTTCAAATGAAATTTGCTTTGCTGCACTGCCAGCAGTTTTGTTGGGTTTTTTTGAGTAGCTATTTTTGTGAAATATAACCCGAGAATTTGTATTGGCTTAGCACTTAAAATGTAGCGAGGGGAAGATGGAATATTTGTCTTTATTGTATGTGTTTCTCCCGTAATGAGACATTACTATCTGCTGTAAAGGAAACAGTCCCCATGCCCAGGGAGCATACCCAGTTATTCTCTGCTTGCTCCATTAGCTCGTGTGCAGGCCTCCTGAGTTTTTTTATGTGCGTGTGCTTTTCTACTTGTTTAATCTTGCCAACTGCTCTTCTGGTTGGAAATCCATTTCTATAATGCCGGGTATTACACAAATTTGTTGAAGCTCTTAATGCAGATAACGGGGGGGGTGAGGCCGCTTTGCCCAGCCAGGCTGTGCTGACTTTCTTCTTCCCATCAGTCACACAGAGAGCTTGACGCTGCAGCTCGCTGAGGGCATAAAATGCATGCAGTAAAGAAAAACAAAGTTCAAGGAACAGCTAGAGTGCTGTAAACGTCGCTTGGATTTTGATTTACGAAGTCCAAGCACAGCACAAATTGCGTGGCTCGCTGTGCCCTGTGGGAATCTCTCTTTGGATTCCTTTTTTTAAAAAAAAAATTTCCATAACTAGTAATCATGAGATCGTAGCAGAGAATCCTTCTGTAAATAGCTTTTTGGTCACCACTGCTGTTTACTATTACTCTGTACGCCATGGTAATCGAAGCTCCTCATTCATGGCAATATTCACAATGAATTGCAGCACGGATGCAGGCAGCAGAGCTTCGCAGCCCTGGATTTCGGGGGTTTGTTGTGTGCGTGATGCTTTGGGGACCAGAGCTGGGGTGGGTGAGAGGTGTCTTCTCTCCCCGAGCGCTGCGTGTGATTTGCAGTGTTTGTGTAGCCGTTTCTAGCAGAACTGAGCACATACCTGCCTGTTGTACTGCTCCAGTTTTAATCTGTGAATTTATCCATGGCATTTTGCCTGGCGGAGAGCGGTGGGAATGTTGTCAGCAGTGGCACGGAAGGATGCCAGGCAGCTTTTTTATTATTATTATTGGTAGTGAAGCCAAACCAACTCCATCCAGGGCCTCATGGCAAAGGTTTAAGTAGCTCTCAAGCATGCACGTACCCCTTTTTTTAAGCAGTGGAGCAGGCAACCTGCTCAAAGTTTAGTGTGAGTTTATATACTTGTGTTAACTTCTGACTTAACTATCCAGTTCTATTAAAAATAAAAGGAACTAAATCATTCTGGCACACTTTGATAGCTACAGCAACTGGAAACTTTTCAGCTTTTCTCTCTTCTCTTTCCTGATTTCTTCCCAAGAATAGTTGCAACACTTTTCTTTTTTAGGACTTTGCCCTAATAATTACATCTGTGAAGATCCGCTGGGATGGGTTATCCCACAAGCAGGATTATGCCCTTAAATGGAAAATAAGCTGCCGCAACAGCCAAAGTTTGGGAAAAAATATTATTGTGGGAAATTTAAGTTGCTGGATGTATTATTCCATGTTGTGGAGCCGCACGGTCAGGAAATGCTTATTAGTGCGGAGAGGAAATGCTCGTGTCTTCTAAATGCTTGTTGCATTCTCTTTTTATTTGTTGCTAAAATAGGAAAACATACCTCTACTAAAATACCAGCTAATACGCCCTGTGCAAAATGGATGGGAGGCACAAGAAAACATTCGAGGGAGATGGGGAGGCCAGTCTTGCTTTATGAACTCCTTAATTTATTTGCTGGCTCGTGCTCCCTCCCTTTCCCCCCAAGCCGGTGGTACGAGCCCTCCCCAGGCTGCCCAGCCAGTTGCCTGGTCCTGCTGCCTCTCGGCCAATGATTTGGGCTAAATAATCCAATTAAGCTTTGCAGCTTATATAACTGTCTTGGCTTGAGGCAGCAGTCGGACTGACTGGGATACAGAACACATCTGGAAATGGTGTACTAAACATACTACCGTCGCCAGAGCCAAAACAATTTGGACAAATTTGCTCATACACACAAGATGTCCTTTGAACAGCAAGATGTGTGTGTATGGTCTCCTTGCTGAAGAAGTCAAAGTTAGAAAATGCTCCCATCCATAAATCATTGCCCTGGCTGGGAAACTTAGCTGGCTTTTCTCCCTTTGCCTTTGGAAGATCATCTGGCTCTTCCTCCAGCTCCAGAGGATCAGCCAGTCCCTGTAGTACACTGATCATAAATAACATGTATGTTTATGTATTTCAAAGGTGGAAAGGATCTCCGGTATTATTTAGTCTGACTTCTTATCTGACACCCATCATAGGAGTTGGTTTTTATTTAAACTGAAATGTAACTTGGTGGATAACTGGAACATAGCTCCAAAGAAATAATCAAGTTTTTTTTTCTGAGAATTGATTATAACCCAGGTAATTTATACTAATGGTTAATCACACTATTAAAATATGGGCATTTTACATCAGCTTGAGGGTTGAGGCAACACTTGGCAATTCCGTATTTCAAGCAGTGTGCCCAGTGCAAGCTTAGATGAAAACCAGTGCACGTTTTAGCACTCTTGGATGCCTGTTCCCCTGTTGATATCCATTACTCGCAGTAGGGATGTTATGGGCATTAGCAGCAGAATGAATTTCCCTTCATGTGCAGTGATATGGTCTTATATTTTTGTTTTATAGTCTACTGTCTGATGTTAAAGAATTTATTTGTGTGTGTGCATGGCTGGTTTAGCACTTGTGTCCTGCCCATTCCTGGGTGCTTGCATGGCTGCCTGTCCAACACTTCCAAATCTGTGCTGGGGAAGTGGTGTAGAAGTGCTGCCCCCCTGAAACCTGATATGCCACACACACACAAATACAGCTGCTGGGCTTGTCCTGGGGAAAACATGTACAGGGAATTAGCTCCAGTCAATGTGCACTGGCCGGGCTGCAAATGAGTGGTGCCGGAGCTGCAGGGATGCAGGAGGTGGTTTGGCAGAGAGGGTTTTTCCGTCCCGAGAGGGGACGTCACTGGGGCACGGCGATGCCGAAGCAGTGCTCTGTGGCATCCTGACCCCGCTTTGGCTTTTGAAGTGGTTTGGCGGTTCCTGGGCAGTGCCCGAGGATAACGCGCCCAGGCAGAGCCCGCAGTGCCGGGCAGCTGGTGCAGAGCGTGGGCGGCTCTGCTTGGGGCTGCCCCGTCTGCACCGACGTAGGGCTAATAAACACCCGACCCACGCTGGCAGCATCCAGGACCCCTTCGGTATCTTTGCACTAGCAGGGCTTACTCTGGTTTGCTATGAAAGACTTAATATGTTATTTATTCCAGTGTACTTATTTACAAGGCTGTCAGAATGCCCCTGCTCTCATCACACTTTGGACGTGGCCATGGGAGTCTTCTGCTAGTATCTTTGTAGTCATAAATGTATGGAGTCTTTTTTTTTTCCACCCCCCCGTGGTTGTAAAACTAAATAACAAGTTCCCTAATAAAGGTTGCCCCCGGCTCGTGACGGAGCTGGGGCTGCCCTGTCTGCATTGCTGCTGTTCAGACATGGCTTTGCTGGAGATGGTGACACAGCTCTGCCTCCACTTCTTCCACATTGCTACTGTATTTGACAGACTGACTGCCCTCTCTGGATATTTTATCCCTAAAGAAGAAGAAAATTGGATTAGCTTTTTCACCACAATGCATAGCAGTGATCCTGGGTAACGAAGCTGATCTATGCACAGGGAGCTTTGGGGAGCTGGGTATGAGGGTAAGTTCTTAACAGGGGACTCAGGGTGATTTGCTTTATGGAGATCTCGTGAAGGCACGCCAAAGGATGAGTCAATCACTAAGCTTTTCTTCATGTGCTCAGATGACAGCTTTTAGTCCTTGAAGATGTGCTGAGCAGCCTGGCTGGCCGGTGAGATGGTTTCTGAAGCGGTGTTCGGATGCATCAGGGTACCGAAAGCACCCGAGTACAGAAGTGGCCTCCCCAGGCACTGCAGTCCAACAGTGAACCTCTTTGCACAGTGGGAACAGGGGCTCAAATTGAGCTCCAAATACTCATACTGCAAGTTTTAAGGGCAGTTTCCATCACACTGAGTCACGCTGCTTGTTTTTCCTGTGCTGTGCTGAGCCTCGCTCCCCTGCGGTGGGATTTTTCCCTGGGTTTTGACCTCCTGGCACCCCCGGGTCAGTGAGTGGGGTCAGTCCCTGCACTTGGTCACTCCCACTGGTGTAATTTGCTGTGATTTTTGTGGAGTTTGAGTCCCTCAGTATGAGTGGCAGCTCTGCTCAGCCGTGCTTGGGGTTCTTGTGCGAAGCTCCTCTCCCCGCTGCGCCTTTGCCGAGCAGCCACGGCCCCTCCGGAGCTCTGTGCTCTCTCTTGTCCTCCCCACACACCTCCCCAAGTTTAAAATGGCTAGTGTCTTGGTTTGAGCATCTCAGCAAGTCCTCCCGTCCCGGTATAAAACCGATTGATCAACTAATCCCACGGCGCGGATGGAGACAGCGAGGTGCTGCCAGGGAAACCGCGGCTGGATGCTGCAGCGCTTTGCTCTCCAGACTGCCCGATTCAGCCTCATCCTGCTCGTGCTCCTGTGAGAACGTACAGCTGCACTGGTGCTTTCTGGGCCGTGTAAGATGCAACTGTTCTGTCACGGAAAACTCTCTCCACGGGCTCTGACGTTGTTTGCTGGGTGCAGCTCATGGGTTGCTGCAGGGAGACCAGGGCTTTCCTCCTCGCAGCAGGCAGCCCGTCCATCTTCCATTCTCCTTGCAGCACCTAAACATGTCAAGTTGAATCCTTCTGTAACGTAGCTTGCTCTGGGTGGAAAGTCTGGAAAACTGAGCCACAGCAGCCCACATAGCAATTACTGTTACCTGATATATACCGCCAGTAAAGGTAACGGTGTGTGAAACATTGAAAACCCGAATGCATTTAAATAGACGTTTGAAGGAAATGAGGGGCGTGAACTGCGAATCCACTCGCAGGGAGCGTGAAATGTCCTCTGCCAGGACTAAACAGCGCTTCAAGAATAGTAATGAAATTAAGAATAAATACCATGGTCTTGTGGTCCTAGGCTACAGGAAGCATACCTATTTTTGGGGGTGGTAAGTAGCATACTATAAGGCTTAGTGCATTGTCTTGAAGACATTAGGTAAACCTGACATTGCAAGAAAGCAAAACCTCTAAGGATGTGCTTTCCCAAGCCATTTAAACTGCTCTCCATTTGGGCCATTGTCCAAAGGGCATCCTAGTTCCCATGTGCTTCCTTTGCAGCATCAGCAAAGCCAGCAGGATGGTCTGGCTGAAAATTAGGCCTGCCTGGTGTAAGATGGCCAAAAACCACTCGTGACACCCTGCCCGGAGCTCAGCATGGAGGAGTGGGAGATGCCAGTAACATTGCAGAGCAGCAGCTTGTTGAGCAGCTTTTCGAGGCGTCATTTAATAAGCAACCAAAGGTCTCAGCAGCAGGACACCCGCATCGTCAGCATCCTCCTCCTCCCCCAGCTGTTTATTTTCTACCCTTGAAATGTCCTGCAACCCCCACCTCGTGCCGCGCCGTCGCCGGCAGCTGTGCTGCCTCCCAGCGCAGCCGGGATGCCGGGGTGCCGGGGCTGGCAGGCGGCTCCGCAGCCCGTCTGTCGTCGGATGTGGAACCAGGGCCGCCGAGCTCTGGGTCAGTCCTTTCGTTTTCAAACAGGGAAAAGTTAAATTACGGCAGGTTGCTGCTGCTGGCGAGACAAGAGCTCCATCTTTTTGTACATCCAGTGATGTGCTTTCTGCAAAAGGAAGAAATAAGGATTTTTTTTGCACTCTGAAGCAGGCTGGTGTGGTTTTGTGGGAGGGGGTGTTAGCTTTATTTGATAACCCTTTCTCATGTTTTCTTGGCTGCTGAATGAGAAAAGGGAGAAGCGGTTCTTCCTACTCTTTTAGCGGTACGTTTTTCTTCCCAGGAATTATCCTAGCATATAAAATGAAATAAGAGCCCTCAGATAGCATCAACACTTATAGTCAGTCTAAGTGTGCTATTTAATGGCAATGTCTTGTTTTTCCTCTGGAGAGAAGAAAATGTACCCCATTAAGTGCTCATGTTACAAGCGTGCACCCTGGGGGATAAATATTTCAAATATTAATGCTGAGTAATTTTTAAAAGGTTCTGTATGCATTTTATTTTAAGCATTGTGCAAATTACTTAAGACTACAAAAACAAAATGCAATTCAGATCAGCTCATCCCCTGATCAGTATGTGGTGATTTAAAAATCTGGTTCTACCCAGCAGCACAGTTGTGTGTCTGATCGGGCATTGGTACAATAGGGAAATTGTAATCTGTTTGCAGCTGCGGGTCTGTAGGTAGACAAGATGTACAATTTACGTAGACAGTGGAGCGAAGGGAAGGCTCTAAATATCCTTTCACTCTAATACAGTCGCATGCATTGCAAATGAGTTACTCTTTTGGATAAAAGAAGTCAAACCTGACTTGCATTGAAATTCTCAGCTATTAAAATCAGCAGAGCCAGGGACTCCAGCCAGAACTTCTGTGATTTCCCTGATATCCCTTTGACTTAGTACATCGCTCTAACTTTTCCATGTGTTCTCTGATTTATAACACAGCAGTGTTTTATTTTGCTGTTGTAAAATTCTTTCATAGACTCAGCCATGCCAAAAGATTCGTATGTTGTTGATTAAACAAATTCCCTCTCTTCCAGGATTTCGGCTGTTCTGAGTCTGGTGGTAACTTTAGTGGAATAATGAGTGCGCTGGTCGATCATACGAGGAGGTGGGGAAATACAACGTCCTGGCACTTATTGCTTCTAATCAATAAGTTATCCTTCAATTTGCAAAGTGGAACTGCTTTTTTCTACCCACCAGTGCCGCATCTCTCTCGAGATCGGCAGAGCTCATCCATCAGCTGCAAAGTGCCGGTGGCTCGTGGTCATTTGTGGGGGGGATGATGATGATGTTGGATTTTAGTAATGTTGGGAGGAGGATTAACAAGAATTTTATTTCGACTCCTTCACAGGCAATTAGCAACAGCTGCTGCTAGAGAAAGGGTGTGATGATTAACACAGTGACCTTTGCAAAGATCAGCTTCCCATCTTGGAGGGATTCCTTTTGGATGGACTTGCGAGCCATTGGCACTAGGCACAGAGCGGGATGCACAAGAGCTTGGTGGAATAAGGTCCCTGTTTTGTTATTAACATAATTGGGTTGTAATAAAAAGGGGTTTCCTGTTAGACGGTGAGGCATTTGCTCTGCTTCAGGATTTTCTGCTTCTTTAAAGCTCCAGAATTGGGCCTTGCCAGCACCCACAGGGACGCGGTCGTGCGCGCTCCAGACATCAGCTGTTTCTTCAGGGCTGTTTCGGTTCATGAGGTTTTACTCACTAACTTTGTTGCTCATTGCAAGAAGAAGGCGAAAGGGAAAGAAATCCAGTGGGGAGGTTCACAAGTAGCGAGAGCCAAGCAAATCTGATTGGGGTTTTTACTGCGTGTGGTGGTTTGCAATCCAGCGTGAAGCTGACGGCCACAAGTGATGAGCAAAGCAACCCGTGGCATGGCCAGCGCCGAGACTCGTGTGCCTGGACCTCGACGATTCACGGACGAGGCTGTTGCAGGTTCCTGCAAGTGCATTCATTCTCAGTGCAGGAGAGCAACAAACACACTTTCTAGGTGCATCCGAGAGCGTTTATCCTCCCCCTGCCGTGGAAGGACGGTGCATTAGGCAGATGCAGCTTCTTTTAAACCATGGGCAGGTTTGCTCAGTCAGGACTGACCACGTGTGCAGGCTCCCAGCCTTTCCCATTCCCCGTTTTCCCCCTTTCTCTCCACCCCTCGCCCAGGTTTGCCTGTGTGATGGCCTCCCTTAAAAATCCTGTAGAGCTGATGCAATTATTTCGAGGTTTAATGACCCATGATTTCTGTAATGCTTTATTTTGTTCACTTTCAGCGTATTTTTATTCCCCAATCAAATAAAGAGTATTAAAAAAACCCACCAAGAACAAAGCCTTCGCTTTCCATTTGAGAGAAAAATGCTTTGAAAGCTGTATTTGTGCTACACAGGTAAATAATTAGATTGCTAATGAATTAGCTTTGCTTTGAAGACGAAAGCTGCAGTGCTCCTAATCAAGTTGTGAGGAGAGACACAGAAATTTGGGGTCTTTCTTTCTCCCAAATAACAGGGGGAAAAGGGATTGTCAAACTGGATGAGGCCAGGGACCACCGGCGGGGTGGTGATTTATCCCATCTTGGCCTCATCCCCATCTCATGGTGCCTCTGTGCTTGCAGCACCTTCCAGCTCTTCTATATTGTTTAAATTCCTCATTTCAGTGTTTTTGCATGGCAATGAATTCAGAGAAATAATATACTTTTTCTGTGCAACACATTTCCTTTCATCAGTTTCAAATTAATATTTGAATTGAGTGGTTACTCCTATATTTTGAGACAAGCAGAATGGAAGTCTGTGATATATTTTCATTATATCACTCTATTTTATATGCTTTTCATCATGAGCCCTATTATTATGCCCATCCAAAAATGAATAAGCTCATATATTTTTTTTCTTTCCTCACAGAGCAGGGTTTTTTTCAGTCCTTTGATCATTTTCATCACCCTCTTCTAAAGCCCCTTTTAAGTCTGTAATAATACTCTTTTTTTCAGATGAGGTGAAAACTATTCTGGGATTAGGCAGCATCATTTTAATAATAATCTTCATACTATTATTCCCCATCCTGTTCACTAAGCAGACTAACAGCTTGTTTGCCTCCCTCTCCATCGTCCCTTGTTTATTTTTTTTTCCCTGAATTGCTGCTGCCTGCAGAGGAGCATCAAGACACTCTTGTGCTCTGTTCTCCTTCCTAGCTAATATCGTTAATTAAGAACCATGTGAAAAATACCTTGATTTCCCCCCCCCCCCCCGATTAATTTGCATCTATCAGCTTTGGGGTTAATTCGCCATTTTGTTGCCTTTTCTCCCCGTTGTTTGCTTCTTTTCTGGCTTTGACAAACTTCTCTCCATGTCAGCTCTGTATTTGGCTACTTTGCAAATTCAACTCCTTCTCCATATCGTCAGTAAATCTATTAGACAGTGGCTTTAATACCCATCCATATGGCTTCCTCTTGATAGTTAACATTTTGCTATGATGAAAATTCACTGTTTAATTCCATCTTCTTTCTCTGTAGATCGATGGCAGTATTTGCCCTCTTCCTTTCTCCTCCTTAGCTTTTTTGCAGCAAAATGAATTGCCATCTGATTTCTCCATCTATTAAATCCCTTGATAAACCGGAGGAAACATCAGGATGAGTTCCTTTTACAGAAGCTGATGGTGGTTTATACCTACCAGGGATTTCCTTGCCCGCCAGCCCTTTTGTTTGCAGCACAGTAAAACCCGGGGGATTCGCAGCGATCTCCGAGCTCTTTGTGTCGTTCGGTGTGATTCACCCATGAAGCTGGGCTGCAGAAAGAGATCCCAAACCTGCTCTGCAGGTACCCAAGAGCGGTCTGACGGCTTCTGCTGCCTCCTCTGCCCTGATCCAAGACATTTTAGGCATCGGTGATGGGCGTTACTGTTTGTTTTCCTCATTTGTGACTGTCTACATCCTTGCTTTGGGGTCTGCATCCCTCCTTGGAGAGCTTGTTGGGTCTGGGCGCAGGCATCTCTGTGACTTGCTCTCCTGTTTGGAAAGGGAATTATAATGTTCACCATCCCCATAATGGGAAATCTACTCATCCCCATCCCTGGAAACTTACTACTTAGTTGTCTGAACTGGATCTCAAATGCAAACAGTTGCTCCTACTGTGGAATAAAAAGGTGCAGGGGATATGTATTTTCCTCTCTCCTCCTAAGGACGTTTGTGCTGAGACAACATTAAAATCCAGCAAGGAGACGTACAACAGGAATATGATCAAAACCTACTGCTGCAAAAAGAAATGATGACTTAAGGGTGCCCATGTTCCCTGGGTAGAGACCATCAGTGGAGAGATGCATTGCATTTTTATCTCATTACGCTGAGCTGTTGGAGGTTCAAATGCTGTTAAATATACCACAAATTCTTATTAAATGGCTTCATTTAAAAACAAACAAACAAAAACAAAACAAAAAAAAACCCAACAACAAAACACACGCATCAGATTGCAGCTGGTGGAAGCACTTTCTTTATTTGAGGATCATTTTTTCAGACAGGCTGACTTTTAATAAGCCTCCAGCACCAGCTGATGTATTGACTCAGCACAATGCTGGTGTAGGGGGATGCTCAAGCCCAGCAGCGGCCGCTGACCCGGAGAACAGCGCGAGAGCCCCCGCGGCGCCGGGCTGAGCGGCTGGCTGGGTGCACAGGGTCCCTCCTGCTGCCATCGCCCAGCTGGGCAGCCAGGGCCTTTTACTGGGTGTGGAGGTTGGGTACCAGTTTCTCCAACGTGCCGTAGACCCCGCTGCTGCAGAACGGTGCTGCATCCCCTCGCGATGGCGCTTGAGCACAGACTCTAAGTTGGAGCGTAGCGCTGGCACCGTGGCGTGCGCTGGGGTGCTGGTGGCATCGAAATACGTTATTCGGCCCTGATTCAGGATAGCACGTGGTGTAGGTAGTGACTGAACTGAAACAAAATGTAAATAGAAGGCAGAGGATGAACGTAGGGATCTAAATCATAGCTGCTGGTTTTGATGGCTGCTTTGGATGCCCGTGCGCATTGTGTTCCTTCCCTGGGAGTGTACAAGCCCGGGTTGGACGGGGCTTTGAGCAACCTGGTCTAGTGAGAAGTGTCCCTGCCCCTGGCAGGGGTTGGAACTAGATGATCTCTAAGGTCTCTTCCAACCCAAACCAGTCTGTGATTCTATGATTACAGTGACTCTGGGACTTGCTCCATCAGTGCCAGCAGCATCGTAACGCAGCCCCTTTGCTTCGAACTGGGAAACCCACGTGCCTCCTGCTCTCTGCCCTGCCTGCTGCTCTCTGCTTTACCAATAATAATGAGGCTACTTTCCGTATTACTTTCTGTCTTGGTGTGAACCACAAATCATAACACAATGGTTATAAGTTTCTGTTAAAACCTTTTTGCTTTAAAAACTTCTTTCTTAAAAAAAAAAAAAAAAGAAAAAAGAAGAGACTTATAAAGAAGCCCGGGGTGTATTTTTATAAGCAGGAGCTAGAAAATGCCTGTTTTGACTCTGTATCTAGGTGGTTCAGGACACAGTGGAGCTGTAAATGTCACATAATGTTTACTGAGTAAAGCATCCGTGTTTGCTGTGTGGTGATGGCACTGCTGAAAGGCTCTTTCTGTGGGCACAAATGGGCCCCCAGCAGGGTGGCTGCAACTGATGGAGTCTTTTGGGAGGTTGACCCTGCCAGATAATGTCCCCTCCTGGAAATCTGCCTTTGACTGTGTTTGATTTGTTGCTCAGCATGTCCTGGTGCTCAATTCCCTAATGCAAACCCAGTTCTCAGTGGCTGTATATATCCTGAGCTGCCAAAATATTTACAATTTTACAAGATGAGTCTGTGAACAATGGTCCGCTGGCTCATGGAAGGGGAGACAATATATCTCTCACCTTGCCCATCTTACAGGAGGACAGTTAGTGTTTCTTTAGATTTGAAGGAAAAGATCTGCTCAATTTGCATTCTGTGTGGCACAGGCAGAGACTTTTGGTGGGGTATTTTGGATGCTGAAATATCCTCTTTTTCTTTCTGCTACTTAAGACAATATTTTTACTGTCACAACTTACCTGTAGCTCCACATTCCCCAGCAGAGTCACTTCCCTGTGGCTTTCGGGGGGATGCTTTGGGGTTTTGTTTGTGTTAAGTCTTTAATGCTGGTCTCTTCCTTCTACAGCCAAATAAGCAAAGGGCAATATTTTGCTTTTAATGGTATAAAATGGTTTTTGTGGAGATGCTGTGGATCAGTCTGTACCAGTGTGCAAAGTGTCTGACATCTGTGTGCTCCACTAGCCATCAGGTTTTCACATAGAACAGGACCATCCTTTTTTTCATCTCAGGAGCTGAATTTAATTCACCAATATGGTGTGGTAACTCCTTATATCTATGTTAATGGTCCGGTGAAATTCTGTTAGCAAAATACCTAATGAATGTTGTGATTCAATCAGGGCAATCTAGAGTGTAATGTGTGGAGCAGTGCCAGCATTCTGTAGATCATTGAATATCAAAATGTAAAAAAAAAAAAAATCTCTAATCATCTTCTAATTCCAAGAGCTCCTATAAATGGCTGGAGACGAGACCAGGCATGGGCAGCACAGGCACCTGGCAGGGACGGGGACAGTGAGGAGCTGGAGTTCAGCTTGGTTCCCTGTGCTGTTGCATTTTTGGGTAACGCACATGCTGTAGAATGGAGAAGGGGTTGGTTGTGTGCTCTAGAGTCCCCCCAGGCTCTTGCAAGTCCTAGAGAACAGTTATTAATTAAAAAGGTGCTTTAAGAGAATAGTCATTGCAGATGAATTTTCTGTGAGCAGTTTAGTTTTCTACTCTGACTCCATTTGCATTGTGAACTGGGACTGACTACACTTTATTTTCATTGTTTTGGCCCTGGGAACTCTTGCAGCAAAAAAAGGTGCCGTTGTGCTCTTGAAGCCAAGATTTTATAAAGATAAACTGTCTAGAGGTTTGCGGGTTGTTTTTAGTTTTTAAAGAGAGTTCTTCCTAATGAGAGGCAAATCCAGCTAGCAAAGACTTTGCAGTTGCTTTTGAAAAGATTGTGTTGGAGGGAAATCTCTGGCTTTGGCCATGGGTCCAATCTGCCGGGAGAGGTTATCTGTGGAGAACAAAACCAGAAGTAATTGGTCCTGAAATACGGACACGTTTAAAATGCACCATGGACTCCCTGGGAGGCTGGAGTGCAATTTGAAAGACTAGCGCAGAATACAGAATAATAACTTTCCTGACTGTGTATATGTGTGTGTGTGTGTATATATATATACACATATGCAGGACTGAGTGAGATTTCAAGGTGGGGGTTTTATCAGCACCAGTCTGATTTTAGGATCAGATTAGGTATTTTGCTTTTACTCAAAACCTGAAAATGGATAAGCAGAGTGGACGCAGATGTCCCAGTCCTCACCTCTGCTAGCAAACATGCTTTGCATTTAATAGTCACTTAACTAAGAACGAAGCCACAGTATTCTCCATCACAGAGAAATAATTTTATTAAACGGCTGCTGTCTTGGATGGATGAAAACCCACGGAAAGGCGGCAGGAGATCAGCTCTGCAGAGCCCACGTCAGGCTCCTGGGGAGCAGCCCGTGAGCCGCACCAGCGTGTGCCCATCCACCGCATCCCGGCTGCTGGGCGAGGAGCCTGTTGGAGCCGTCCCTGCCCGCTGCTTCACCATGGCGCTCAGCAAACCCAGCGCAGGGCTTTCAGCTGGAGACCCCCAGCTGAAAAAAACAAAGCCTGACAGCTGCGGCCGCGCTCAGCTGGGGCGAGAGGAGGGGGCGATGCTCAGCAGGACCTTTCCTATAGTCACCGGCCGCAGGCTGCTCCCCTCCCCAGGGATGCACAACCCCCAGATCCGTGCGGGATGAACAGATGGCGGCCGATGCTCAGCCGTGCCCAGCGCTGCCTTCTCTGCCCTGCAGAGCCGGCTGGGACGAGGCCGCTCGATGCACGCATGGAGCCTTGCAGCCAGCCTCTTCCTAACAACGGCTTGCAAAAGACTGTTGAGTGCAAATATTAGGCATGGCAAAGTGTGAAACCTGCTATTTGCAGCGCACTGGGCATGCGCAATGTGTGCTGCAAGTCCCCATGCGAGAGGTTTTTTGGTCTCCCAGGTCTGTCCGTGCAGATCGTCACCTAACACCAACTTTCTTTCTTTATTAAACCTGTGTATTTTAAGCCCGAAGCAATGTGTTGTCACCCAAGAAAAAGTAAGTTGAGTCTTATTTTAAATATAGCTAGGAGTTTTTGTCCTGCACTGCTTGAGTCTGGGGATATTTTAAGAACTCTGCTGTCTTGTGCTGGGAGGGAATACAATAAATATGTAGATAGGGAGTGCTGCTGCTTTGAAAGTTAAGTAAAGGGTCTGTGCTGAACTGACAGTAGCTGAAAAATTTGTTCAGCCTAATTAGCAGCAAATCACTTCTGTGTCCAGCCTTGCTTGTAGAGATGTGAGCCAATTCCCCCCCTTTATTCTCTGCTGCCCTTCGTGGCTTTTCAGAGCCCTCACTGGCTGAGCAGCTGAGGGTTTTTGTGAGGACGGCAGATCTGCATCAGTGTGGCATTGCAGACCAAGGAGTGCAAAATGGCATTACTGGAAGTTCATGGGAAACAGTACGCCCATCTTGGGCTTTGTCTCGGATTGTTCAAGCTGTCACCGGAACCGGTCACGATCGATCAGCTTTTAAATTTCATGAAATTTTAATTAAAGAATGGAAAGCCTACGAAGACATCATAGGACAAGAGCACTGGAAACAAATACAATTTCACTTCCAACCATTAGCCAGAAAAGCAGCAAATGGTTGACTGCACATTACCATTGCAGTCTAATGAAAAGTACAGCTCTTGGCTTCGGCGAGCAGGTCATTAGTGACTGAATAATCAGTGACATTTCCCTTCTGAATCTGACACAAACAAAGTGCAGTGCTCTGGAAAAAGCCATTAAGTGCAAAGCCTTGCCTTTACTCTGCTCCAGGTATTGCAGAACACGATCTAGTGGCAGCCTTTAGCTGTGATTTGGCTTTGATAGCATCCGCGGGATAGTAACCCCCCGGTATGCCAAGAGCCGAATGCACAAGGACAGTTTCTGCCGTCATGTTGTGCATAAACAGAGAGTGAGACTTGTTCCTTGCTGGTGTTCAGAGATGCAGCTGGTAAAAGGTACAAGTAGGAAAACCTATAATCTAGAGTACTGGGAAGCTGAAAGGTGTATTCTTATGTCTGAGACGGACCAGCAGGTAAAGGTTTAGCTCATCGTGGAGTCAATTTAAAGTCTGATATCCTCCTGTGAATTCCTGTGGCAGCTCCCAAAGCTGGGTGTTAACCTGTTTTTCTGCAAATTTTTAAATGTTTTCTCGGTGGGAGTGGAAGGCGAGCGGCACCCCACAGGAAAAAGGAAAGACTGGCCTTGTTTATGTCTGTCCCTCGACTTTCTCTGAATAACGTGTTGTCAGATGGACGGAGTAATCAAATGGGTGTAACTTCCTCTGCTCTCTCCTCATGTGCCAGTGGCTTTGAAAATAATGCTGAAAGGTTAATAGGAGCCAGACTGCCTTGGGGGGGGCCCTGGTGTTGAAGCAGTGAGTCTTTAAGAAGGTTTTTGTGGGGGGAAGAGACCCCGTGGGCAAAACTTTTCCTAGGCAAAAACATTAGCAGGAGCTGGACTGGGAATCACTGTTGTCTTGGAAACTCTGTGCTTTGGAGCTGGGTATGTCTGATCTTCAAAATTCCTTTTTCTTTATGGACCTCAAAATAGAAGTTGTCAATGCAGTCAGTGTATCTTTTTTCAATGGCTCTGATTTATATTTAGCCCTGTGTTGGGCAGCTCCGGTGCAATATTTTTGGTCATTAGCTCTCCTGGTCATGTTTGGGCTAAGGATAAATCTGTCTTGGGTGTAGCCCTGTGAGTTATAGCTTCACTGAAAACACATGAGTGACTACAGATAAAAGGGTATTTTTAATGAGTAGTTTCATTAACGATGGGGTAAAAAAGGGCCCAGGAAAGTTCATTATGGCTGAATGATTCCACTCCTAGCTATTGTATAGTTCCAGCTGAAGGCTCTCAATAGTTTTATTGCTTTAACAGGACATGCTGGTAAGATGTTCTTTCAAAATAAAAAGCTTTATTACCCTATCAAAAGTTTCTTATTTATATATGACATTTATGATGCATGCTTAACGTGTGTATCCAAACACTTGGATATATATAAGCATCCAGGCAGCAGCTGCCATGTGATATTCTTTATCCTGACGTGTTTTGGAGAGGTTAGATTCCCAAAATCCCTTTCGGCTGCTAGAATTTGGGGCTCTCTTCCAAAGCTGGAGGAGGTGTCTGTGCCTGCCCTCATCTCGCCACAGGGCAGCATCCCCCTTGCCAGCATCTCACTTTCCATCACTCAGGGTCATCCAGGAGATGCCCCATGCCATTTGGAGAAGGCCTTCAAGGTGCTGTCCAGGGCTTCTCCCGAATTACCCACTTGAAAACTCTTTGACATGTGCTGTGAAAACTCTTTCCTTTGTGTGTCATAAGGAAACCAAAGAAAGAAGCAAGGTGATTAAAAATATTGATATTGCTTGGTTTTGCTGTGGCTTTAATAGACCATCACCACCAGGACTTGCAGTTCTTTTTTCTCTTGGCTCTGGTTCCCCACTGCTTGCTCCAGCAGTCACCATCTCATGTGCCCAAACTTCTGGAGCTACAGAGAGATGCAGAATATTGCTTGTAAAATTAATGCCAGCAGCTGACTGTCCTTTTCCAACTATATAGTGGAGAAGAATTACCATACAACTTCTTTTTTGCCGTGTGCTTTGGTCACAGAGAACCTGGTCGTATTTCTATATGACCCAGAAACCCAAGTAAAAGAGAAAAATGAAAGTAGCTTTTAAACTGTAGTTCTGCAGCTATAACTGCCCTCTCTCCAGCCTGCTCACCGATGGGCGCGTGCTGGACCACAGCTCCCTAAATCCACGTTGGGCATTGGAACAGGCTGCCCAGGGAAGTGATTGAAACGCCATCCCTGGAGGAGTTTAACAGATACGTAGATGAGGTTCTTAGGGACGTGATTTGGTGACAGTGTTAGGTTAACAGTTGGACTCAATGTTCTTAAAGGTCTTTTCCAACCAAAATGATTCTATTTTTCTATGTTTTAAGGATTGTGTAGATAGGGGAGGTGTAAGTGATAGGCATTGCTTTTGTGGCTTGAAACCCTTCAGAGCATGGAGGAGAAAGCTTCTCGCCCTTCTCCATCCGCAGGTGACGTTGTGGACATCTACCAGCGGGAGTTTCTCGCCCTCCGGGACCGACTTCACGCAGCCGAGCAGGAGAGCCTGAAGCGCTCCAAGGAGCTCAACCTGGTCCTAGAGGAGATCAAGAGAGCGATCTCAGAGAAGCAGGCCCTGCGGGATATAAACCGGACCTGGAGCAGCTTATCTGGTGAATAAACAGAGAAGCTGAGGATCTTGGGCTGTTTTGAAGCGGTTGCTAACGAGGAGGTAGAGATGTGTGTGTGTGTGCGGGGCTGCGGACAGGACGTGCTCTTCTCTGCCCCGGCGTGAGCAAATTGTGGAGTTCACAGGGACTTGGGAACTCCTAAGCTCCTGTTTAATTAGAGGTGCATATGCATCATTAAACACTGAGATTTGCCTCTGCTGAGGATATTTGCAAACTTGCTTGCTTACAAGCTTTTTTTTTTTCCTTGCAAGTCATACATGCCATTTCCTATGGCCATATTGAATCCATATGGAAAATGGGTATCCGAAGAGAGGGGGGAGGAAGGAGTTAGGCTGGCTGAGCACCCCTTGCCAATTTATTTGTTTTGTTGTTTTGGTTGTTGTTTTTTTTTTTAAGTCGCTCAGTTGAAGAAAATTGGATCTCTACAGAAAGATCTGATTTGACCTTCATTTGATCTTAATTCTTCCTCCTCCTTCCCAAATATTTTGGGACTTCTTTAAGGCCCTCATGGCTCCTGCTGAACTTTAATTGGGTTTGTGGTAGCATGTTAGAGGTTGGCCTCATTTTTTATAGCCCAGCAGTAGTCTCGGGTGGCCAGGCTGCTCTTAAAAAGGCTTTTTGCCTTGCAGCCTCTTGCTACCTACTGTTCCTTGCAATTGATTCCCTTTTCCTTTTTAAGACGAAACCAAGTTAAAACTGTGGAATATCACCAACAAGAATGTGCTGCACCTTCCCACCATCTTCCATCATTTGCCTCATTTGCTGTCAAAGGAGAACAGTCTGCAGCCAGCCGTGCATGTGGGACAGGGGCGCACTGGAGGTAAATGGGGATTAGTGCTGCTTCTGGTGCCCTTCCTCCCCTTAGTGCCTGTCCCTGCCCTTTCCTCTGGGCCTGGCCGTGGTACGGAGATGAGCAGGACTGGAGGAATGGCTGCATGCATCATGCAAGCTTCCTTGGGATGGTGGCACGCAGGGTGGGTAAGCCATGTCATGTCTGCAGGGCAGTGCTGTCTGTGCTCTTGACTGGCACTAAAATGTTCTCGATGCTTCTGCCAGGTGTTTTTAGCTGCTTCCCATCTCCAGAGTGCTCTAAACTTTGCCTGGAAGGTGGTCAGTTGAAAGCACAGTTTGCCGGGTGCTTCATGGAGACTCTAACCCAAGACAAATCCCATCTGCAGTAGTACTAGGTGATGCCCCCCTGCTCCCAAATCCCAACCTAAAGCCAAAGACCTGACTTATCCCTCCTAAACTGTGGTGCTTTTAGCTATGGGAGGGGTTGGGAGAACAAGGGTGGTCTTGAAGTTGCCGTTCCTGGGCCGAAAAGGTCCCTAGGAGAGGGAGAGTTTCTGCGTGTTTCCTTAGGCATCAGTCTTCAGGGGGGAAAGCGAGAGTCTATGTGACTGCCAAGGGTGCCCTGGCAGCCCGGCACACTGGGGTGCTTCTGGTTGGTACCGGGCTGGGGGACAGGAGTATGGGAGCTCTACGTAGCCCAGGAACCCCGCGGCCTGCTGAAGACTGCTGGGTTTTAATGACAGAGCGTGGCACCGAGCAGGTGAACCACGAGGCGGTCATGGGAGCAGAGCGAAATGTCGTGTCCCAGCACAGCCCCCTCTCTCAAAATCTCTCCTTCGCCCTGGGCAGTGTCCGTCGTGATGGGAATCCCCAGCGTGAAGCGGGAGGTGCATTCCTACCTCACCGACACCCTCAACTCCCTCATCTCAGAGCTCACGCAGCAGGAGAAGGAAGACTCTGTCATTGTCGTCCTCATCGCTGAGGTAAGACAGAGCTTTGCCTATTTACCTTGTTTCCCTGGCCCCTGTCCCATCCACTGCCTGCCAAACTTGGTGCCAAACGGGATGGCTGCCCACCTGGAGGCCAGCTCTGCTGCGTGCTGGGGCAGATAAGCCCAGCCTTGGGCTGCTGTCCGACCAGGGTCATTAAGTGCATCCTGCCCAAAATGAAACACCAGCTGGGCCAGAGCAGGTCAGAATCTGAGCAGGCAAACGTTAGTGGCTGCCAGTGCAACATGTGCATTTATCTTTCTGGTCTGAGTCATGCTGGCTCTTGCAGGGTGCTTGAGTGGTTGTTCCCAAGATGTGCTGGAGCCAGCCGCATGGCCACATCTGCGGGAGCTCTCAGACCGGCTCCTGAAGCAGCTTCATTTCTCTGTGTACCTGTAAGACAGCACTAACCCCCTCTCCAAAGCCAAGAGCTTGCTGATTTGGGGATGAGACTAATATGGTGCCTCTTCATACTGGTCTCTGGAACCCAGAATCAGTTGCTGAATCCAGGGGCTAAAAAGCCTGATACATTAATCCACAAGAGCTGCTTTTATCTATGGGTTTAGATGGTTATTTTTCTCCATGGCTTTCCCCTCAGGATTATTTTCTTGAGCTTGAAGTGCATTTGTCTTAATTTCCAGAAATCCGGTGAGAAAGATAAACCTTAGTGACATGTTACTGGGAGCAGAACGAAGATAAATGTCTGGGTTTGCTACCTGTTTACCCATCCTTTGACATTTTGAGTAGCATTTGACTTTTGGGTCTCTGGCTGGTATTTTGTACAAGGAGAAGGTGTTCACACATGGGTACAGCCCAAAGTACCTGGGACAAGACTCAGTCCTGGCCGTCATTTCCCTTTGAGCCAGGACAGGTTTGGTGGCTGTTTTCACAGCGGATGAGTTAAAGCATGAGAGGTTTTAAGTAACTTGACGAAAACATCTTCTGCTTGGGGCTGCGGTAATACTTTCTTTAGTTGACTTGAAAACAGGGTGCATGCCGTGATGGCAGCACCTGGCTTTCTGTGTATGTGCCTGTGATGAGGGAAGTGAACAACAAAGAAATTAATTCTGATACTGGGAAGTGCAGGAGCACACGTGCCATATCCCAGTAACAGTGATGGTAGTTGTTGCAGATCACCGTCACTGTTCTTTCTTGCTGACGCAACGTCCTCCATCTGTGCAAGTGTCAACCACCGCTGCGCCTGCTCTGCCTCTTCCCAAAGTATTTCTCGACGTACCTGCACTCGGTGTTGCTTGTTAGGGCTCCTCAGGCACGGGATAAAGAGTAAATATCAGAGAGGGTGTTATGAACCTGGAGCAGACGCTGGGTAATTTGAAGACTCAGGACAACAAGTGGAGCAACTCTATGTCCTTTTTGGGATGGGGACTTCTTATTTCTAAGTGCCACTGCCATTTCAGTGGCAGCTGGGTCTTTGGGGCAGAGCTGCACATTTTCTCCCAAATCCACGAGCATCTTTCCTGCCTTTGTTTTTCCCGTTGCTGTTTCCTTGGCAGTGCTGGCATAAGAAATGAGTCCAGCACCAGGTGCCTGAGCCCCGTTTGGGAAAGGGACCTTTTTCCTCTTGACAAAACCCTCCCTTGTCACCGTTCCAGTGTGGAAGTGCTGTCCTCGGCTTGTGGCACACGTCCCCGGCATCTCACTTCTCACCTCCGCCCGGCGCCGCGTGCAGCAGCAGCTGGTCCCAGCGTCTGCGATGCTGCGTCTGCAGATCCACCCGGGACACGCGGCCCCGTGAGCCGTGCGACCGCCCAAAACAGCGTCACCAGCAGGAAACAGGCACAGTTTTTGCTCCTGGATCTCCTGCCCTTTGTTCTTGGATTTTGTTTTCCTGGTCACTGTGCAGATGGTTTCTGTCTGGTGCCTGTGTGTGCCTGCACTTATCTGTCCTGCAGATAGCGGCGTGCGGCGCTGCTGACCTTTGCTTCCCGACCGTTACGGGTTGCCAGGTTGATTGTGGGACAAACTGGTTTTTTTAGGAAGAAAAGCGTTGAAATTAACCTGAAATGGAAAATGCACGCTTATAAATAGACCCTTTTTTTTCACAAAAGGGGTAGAGATCCTTTTCTGCCGAGTATTCACTTGGATGAAAGCCAGTGTGTATGGAGGAAAAAAATAGCCCAGAAGTTAACACTGTGTGTGAACACGGTGCTGGCAGGGGCAGAAGGGCCAGGAGACATGGGGAAGATGTGCAGGGTCTTGAGTCCTTTGGGTGGATTTTGGTGTGTGATGCCTTTGGTTAACACCGGCCACAGAGGAGGGCTCCTAGGAGTCTGTCAGCATGGGGAGAGCCCTTAAACTGGATAAAAGGAGACATGAAGATGAGTGAAGATGTACAGAGGTGCTGACAGTGTCCCAGGGGTGTGTTCAAGGTGATTTCTGAGCCACAGGGGCACAGGCTGAGGCTGAAGGAACTAACAGTATTTATCCTTTGTTTTCAGACGGATCCGCAGTACACGGCCGGAGTGGCAGAAAATATCAGAAACTTGTAAGCATTTCCAAATGACTACAGCAGTACGGTCTGTACCTGTAGCAAGGCCAGGGAATGGCTTCATTAACGAGAAAATACATAATTTTCTGCTTCCCTTTTTGTTGTTGTTGTTATTTACTTTTTTCAGTTCTTAAACTCTGAGCTGTCTTGGCTGTTGCCACTTCCACTTTCTGCCTGTTCTAAAATGCATCCGGTATGTAGCTTCCAGCAGGCTGCTTTGTGCTCGCAGGGTTTAACACACACGGTCACGCTGTTTCATTTTGCACTTTCTGTCCTGTGGCATTGCAAGAAGATGGTTTATTTAGATATTCAGTGAGCCTGGCACCGGTTTCTGTGTCCAGTGCAGCCCTCTACCTGCTCTGCAGAGTCAGAGCAACTGGGCAGCGTGGTAGGGACACCCAAATGTTCCTGCCTTATTTTGCTTTAAATATCTGTGATCCATTTTTCTTCCTGCTCCAGCCTGTTTGTTTTTCCCTTGTTCTAGGCACTAGTTACATTTGTCTCTCACGCTAGCTGCTATTTATGTCCTGGAGTCAGTGGCTTTTACAGCTTCATCTGTGGCTGTTTAGGCAGAAGCCGGTGACGGATTATTAACTGTGAACCGGTCCAGGCGTTGGCAGCGTCAGAGCTCGGAGGCAAAAGAAAAAGGTGGTGAAAGAAGAGGCTGTGACTCCCATCCAGCTCCTGCGATTGTGTGTTTCCAAAGGATTGCAATCGCCATCAGGAGACGCAAAGGGCAGCACATCCCTCCGGTGCCCCCATCCCCGGGCCAATGATGGGAGAGGGGCTGGGATGTGCAGGGGGGCTTGTGTTCCGGGGCACTTGTAGAAGAGCTGAAACAGAGCCCTCCATCTTGCTGTGCAGGAGCTGGCAGAGCTCCCCTCCTTCTGCCGGCACTTATCGGGGAATAATGGACCAATTGTCCAGCGGATCCTGATGAAATTACTGGGTGCTGCTGCAGAGAGTGCTTCTGCGTAGAAAGCTTGAAACTTTAATTGACTTAATGATTTGATTTCTCGCTGTCCCCCCCTCGCCAGTGCCTCCTGCTCCTCCCTGACTCACTGAAATTATTTTTCTTCCAAATCGAATTGAGGTGGTGTGGGGCCAGGGCAGGCTGAGCTCATAGTGCAGGAGCGAGAAAGCCGCCGCTGCTTCGCTACAGGTTTTGTCAGCTCGATGAGAATCTTCTGTTTTGGTGCTGCCTAAGGAAGGGAAGATTTGAAAATGTTAGCTGAAAATCTTGCCAGTCCCAAGGAGGGGATAAGGAAGGGAAAAATAAGTGAGAAGTTTTGGGCAATCTCGCTGCTTTGTCTCCCTCTGCCCCCTCTCCCATCCTCCAGGCTCTGCACAAACAAAGGAAATCAGCCTTGCACCAAATGTTCTCAAAAAGGGCAGTACAAAAATAACTGGTTTTCCCACTTATCTCTCACAGTTACAGTAATCTCTGGGTATTGCTTGCAAGGCTATTGTAGGTATATATTTTTCAGATGGGTGACATTTTCTATTCGAGTTTGACTCTTTAAAGAGTTTTTAACCGCATTGTAGGGAAAATAGATGCTGATTTTATCAGAGTGAGGGAACTAGGTAGAATTCCTGCTGGCTGTCCTAACTACAGCACAAGTGTGTTTTTAAGTAACTTATCAGAAATGCATAACATAATCTCTGCAAAATGGCTTTTAATTACTGATGCATTTGGAAAATCTCTAAATACTTGTAACGCCAGCAAGTCCTTTCTTTGGTGCACCGGTCCGCAGGTCCATTTAATCCTGTAGAGAGTACACGGGGCTGGTCTTTAAAACTGACCCGTGTGTGTGTGTGTGTGCAGGAGGGAGGAGGGGTGCTAGTAGGGAACACGTGGGGCTGTTAGAGCCCATGGAAGGGAGAGAACAGCTTTAAAATTCCTTGGCAGTCCCTGCTGATGTCCTTTGGTGAGGCCTGCAAGTGCACTAGCTGCTGGGGAAGTTTTATCTTAGAGGCTGTATTTTTCGTTTGGTTCTGCGGCTCAGTGTTCACCCAGCAATTTAGTCTATGAAATGGTGTGTCAGACATGGAGGTATTTGTTTACTGCTGCTTTTCTTCCTCAGATTCCCAAAGGAAATACACTCAGGTCTCCTGGAGGTAATTTCCCCATCTCCGCATTTCTATCCTGATTTCTCCCACCTGCGGGAATCCTTTGGGGACCCCAAGGAAAGGGTCAGGTAAGAATCAATGAGCTCCAAAACAAGGAAGCCCTGAATTAAGTAACATCTTCCCCCCAACTCCAGCAGGGAAAGCTCTTCTGTAGCGCCAGGCAAGACCCCTAAACTCGCTTTATCTGAGGACTAGAAGGACATGGTGTGGGGGGGATGAACTGGCGCCAGCTTTGCAGGGCTTGTCCTGTGCTGTGGTGTTTCCAACACCAAGCAAAGGGGTCATTTTAACCCAGGTAATGTTTGTTTTGGAAGTCCCTGAGTTTCCCAGTCACTCTTAGCTGACCAGTTTGAGACCAGAAGGCAGAGGCCCTATGCTGTCCCCTCCTCCAAGAGCTGTGTCACCTTCCCAGCCTAAACCAGCCTCGGCTGGCTCCCCCGAGCAGCCGGGCATGCCAGGACAGACGGGCGCTCCCATCATGTGTCTCTCTTGCAGGTGGAGGACGAAGCAGAACCTCGACTACTGCTTTTTAATGATGTACGCCCAGTCCAAAGGCATCTATTACGTGCAGGTGGGTTTGGTGCTGGGGGCGGAGGGGAGAGGGGTGTACCTGTGAGTTCACGGGGGCTTGTACCCGGAGGAGAATGGGCAAAGAGCGTGGCCAGTTGTGGGATGCGGCAGAGTGGGAGCAGGTTTTAACCAGATAGATTCAAAAGCCAGGTTTCTGAGATGCCTTGGACTCAGAGACCTCCTGCGCAGAGAGGGCAGGAATCCTTATTTTGTTTACCTGTTAGATTGGGTGAGAAAAATCTGCTTGGAGCATCTTCCAAAATAAACTAGGTCTGTGCCAAAGCGTTCCTCTGGTCTACGGCGTGATCGCTCTGCACAGCAAGGCTCTTAATGGAACCTGGATGGGTCATTGGCACTGAGTGTCCTTTCCTCTTGCAGCTGGAGGATGATATTGTGGCCAAACCAAACTATCTCAGCACGATGAAGAACTTTGCCTTGCAGCAGCCCTCCGAGGAGTGGATGATCCTGGAGTTTTCTCAGCTGGGGTTTATTGGTAACGTCCCCCCCAGCTCACCCCAGTCCTATCAGGTGCAGGCACAAGTGCCTACTGATTCTTGCAGGCACTTGGTCCAACGAGTTGTCCCTATGAGGTGGTAAAATACTTGAACTTCATCCCTCCCTGTTTTTGCAATGGCCTTAGTGTTGCACAGGGGAGAAAGATCCTCACAGCTAATACTCACTTTTAATAAAAATAAACCTGGTCAGTGGCCCAGCAGACAGCTGAGCAACTTAGATGTGACCAGTAGCTTTTAAACTGGATGGGATGTGGAGTTGCCTAAGAGTGTGCAAAAGGAAGTTTACATCAGCGCAGAACTATTTTGGGAATGGCAGTACATCGTTGCAGTAGCAGCTTGATCTGTTATTTTGGATACTGGTTTGACTGGCTTAAAATTTGTAGTTTTTGGGGCAGGAAATGGTCTGTCCTGCAGCTGGCTGAATGTTTTTCATCTTTATTTCTCCCTGCTGAATGGAAGAGTTTTAGACCTTTTGATACTGTTGTGACCTATGAGACACTAATGCTTTCTAATTCTGCGATTAATATTAAATCCAGAGCTGTATTAGCAATGCCAGCAGTACTGGTACATAAAACAGAGCTGCTTGCTATTTCCTTTACGTAGAGAGATGGACACATCCAACCTCCACAAACCAGTCTCACAAGTTTTTTTTTTCCCAGCTCCGATTTTTGACCATTTCATACCATAGTTGCTCTCTCTTCTCTCTTTCTTTGTGCCGTAGGAAAAATGTTCAAGTCTCTGGATCTGAGCTTGATTGTGGAGTTCATCCTGATGTTCTACAAGGACAAACCCATTGACTGGCTCCTGGATCACATCCTTTGGGTGAAAGTCTGCAACCCTGAGAAGGACGCAGTACGTAAACAACCTCGGTTGAAGGGAAACCTTCTGTTGTCTGTGGGCAATGTGCACGTGGTCTGGGTCTCCAGAGGACCTTTCCTGTGAGCTCTGGCGCAAACTGACTCTGCACCGAACCGTGTTGTCCCTGTGGAGTGTGCCGCGGGGTGTCCTTGTGAATTGTGTAAGCGAAGACCTGAGAGTTCAGGCTTTTGTAGTCTGCAGCTGCCAGAAAAGGCATTATTTCTGCATCTAAGCACTAACAGGGTATTCCTCCTCCAGTCCTCGAGTTGAGGAGCCATTCCCCATTCTTCTGTGTTGTTGTTCATTGCGGTGTGCTTCTCTCCCTGAAGCCGTTCCCTGCTCACTGACTATAACCCCAGAATAACCCTTTGGCTCTGTGTCCGTGTGCCGTACCCGCCTGGAGCAGAGACACAGGCTGCCCAGGGACCTCACCCCAGATGACCCGAGAGCAAGCCCACCGTGCACAGCGTGCCAAAATAAAGCCAGAGCACGCAAAGCTCCTGTCGGGGTTTCTAGGAGGGTGCAGAGAGGTGAAGCAGGCTCCGTTTTCATGCTCCGTCTCATTTGCTGAGCCGTGCCTGCACGAAGCCTTGCAGGCAGCAGCACAGAAGCCCCCATGCCCTGCGGAGGTCGTGTTTGAACTCCCCTCGGCGGCAGCAGCGAGGGGCTAGAGCGAGTGGGAAGAGCAGAGGAGGAATGTGTGTGACAGCAGATGTAAGATGAGCTCACCGCCAGATCCTCTCCTGTCTCCTCTCTGAACATACTGTATTTACTCATGTGCTCGTTCGCCCTCCTCCCCCGGCGGAGAATGAGCAGCGGAGTCCCCGTGCAGAGCTTGAAGCCAGTCGCTTAGGACAGACCTCATGGCCACAACTACTTTGTGGTGGCAAATGCCAAAGCAAGTGGTCACTCTGGGGATAAATACAGTACTTTTGTGTTGGAGGGGACAGGGCATCCTCAGGGCTCTGCAGAAGTGGGGCAAGGATGTGGTTTGATTTGGCCTGATCCCTGGCAGAGGCTGTGATGTTGGCTCCAGTCCCCCATGTGCAGCAGGACCAGTCTCAGATGATGTCCATCGTGTCCTCCTGGCAGTTCAAACCATGTACTCAGGTGTGACAGGGCCATCACAGCCATGGGCAAAGCCAGGTGGCAGGATGCTGGGATGGAGTTGGGAATGGTGCTGCCGTCTGTGCTCCCCCTCCCGTCCCCAAAATAATCAGCTTGAGCATTGATTAACTGCAGATCCTGCTGCACAGGATCATCGTCTGCTTAGCTCTTCTTCACTCATTTTCTCCTACCTGGTGGAGCTAAGGTTTTCCCAGGGGAAACTGCAAACCTCTTGAATGTGTTGGCTTTTTAAAAATTAACCTACTTTCTGTGTGGATTTCTGGCTTCTTTCCCCCACTGTTTGCATGATTAACTCTGCACAGCGCCCTTTCAAACATGACTTTCCCTTGTAAATCCCACTGTGCAGAATCAAATTGGTAGCAGGGAGGATTTGTCTTTTTGATTGAAAGTTTATTTGACCTGAGCTTTTGGTAAGTGTTTTGCCTCCTCCGGATATATTCTGCTCTTTCTTTTTTAACTAATTTTAGATTTACCTGGGGTAGAGCTGTGTGAAAGGATGGCCTTCTTGCCACCAACTGAGCCATTCCCCCTTCTGGCTCGAGTGAGACAACGCTGCTCTCAGCAAATGCTTCTTTAGCAGAAGGGAAAAGAGGAGAAAGAGAAATAAGAAGATGCTGTAGCTCCCTCCGTTCCCCTTCCTCCTCCTCTCCCTGTCCGGAGTGAGATCAGACCTGATGGGGTTGCATCTGGGGTTGCTGGCAATGAGTAGAGTCTCTCCCATTAGCGTGGCTAGTTTTAATTTTCTAATGTAACGTGAGCTGGATTAGGGGATTATCTCCTCTGCAGCTCGCAGGGGTCATGTCTGGAATTTCCCAGCTCCTGGCAGGGTGGCAGTGGCCCGTGCGGGCAGCCCATGGTGGGGTCGATGTGGCTGGCTGTCCCCGTGTCCCCTGCCCAGTGCCAGGCAGCTGGTGACACAGCACCCAGTGACACAGCACCCGGTGACACAGCACCCAGCAGCGGGGTCACTGCCGGGGTTGTTCTTGGTTGGGAGACTGCAAGAGCAGACAGTGGTAGGGCTGTGCGTGTGTTTCTTTTATTGGGAAGGGCAAAATTTGGAAAACAAATGCCCTCTCTCTCCAGTTTAAAGTGTGAGTTCTTGCCTCCACGCTGTCAGTGTTTTTCCCCCTTTGTCCTTCATTCTTTGTCCATTGTCTTTCTCCCCCCGCTCCACAGAAAATCACTGGCTGGGTCGGAGTTGCATCTCCAGGTTTATTTACATGGCGGGATGAGTGTGAAACAGTCAAACAGCTCAGACAATGGCACTTGCTGTACAACTGCTAACAAACTGAAAACTCTGCCCATCTGAAAAGAGCCCGCGCTGGCTACCTGTTCGCTTCGGCTCTGAATCATCCTGGGACTTACTGCACCATCGGACACCAGTGCTCCCGAGCGCTGGCTTGCAGGAAAAAGGCTTTCCTGATAAGCCAAGGAAAAAAGAAACAAAATTCTCTGGCTGTCCCTACCTGACGGCACCCAGAGGGGATTTGCTCAACGTTTGCTAAGTTGTGCTTGGCAAGGAGACATGGCACTTAAACCCCGGGCACTTCGGCTGCCCGGCAGCGCCCGGTGGGTGACCGGCCGAGAGACACAGTCAGGTTCCTCCAGAGCGCAGTTAAAAGCTCTCTTGCCAAATTAAAACCAAGATAACACAGAAAGGCATAGAGCTGGAGAGACAGAGATGTTTATCACTCGTCGTGCCCTCGGCCGTTCCTCTCGCGGGTCACAGTTGACCGCAGAGGTTTAACGTGGGCCACTGCGGGATTGTCTCATTTCAGAAACACTGTGACAGGCAGAAGGCAAACCTGAGGATCCGCTTCAAGCCCTCGCTCTTCCAGCACGTGGGAACCCACTCCTCCTTGGCTGGGAAGATACAGAAGCTGAAGGTGGGTACCAGCTGCCCATCCAAGCCACAGCCTGCGGGCACCTGGGAGCTGGTTGCTTTTGGGGTGGGGACATCAGTGACAGCACACGGCGAGATGGTGACAGCTGGGTTTCTGGGCGGTGGTTGCGTTTTATTCTGTATTACAGTGAGCTCATGTAGTTCCTGCTTCTCAGAACGGCAGTTACATGTACCCACAGTTGCTGCAAGCTTGTAAGCCTCAGTACTGGTCTTGGCCACCCATCCTGTGTGCCAAACCATGGTCCAGGCAAGTGGTTTTGAAGCATCTACTGAAAAACCCTGGAGAGATGACGCCTGAGTTGGTCAGACTTCCTTCCCATCACCCTCCTTATTCCTGGGATTTGCTGATAGGTGAACTAGAGCTTGCTGTGTAAGAGCTTAAATTGTTTGTATATATTTAAACATCAACAAATTCAAGCTTCCCACAGCTGTATAAGCAGGACCCAGAGACACACCTCCCTGGGCTGTGTCAGTGCTGTGTCTGTTGGATCCCCAGGTAAATGGATGGTGTAATCCAGTTTGTATCTCAGTGCAGTGCCTGTCAGGCCATGTAATCCAGCCATTTTTTGCTATCGTCAGCCTCCCAGCCACCTTCTCCTCAGGTGTAAGGACTGTTTGCAGAGCTCCTGGGGCAGGACATGCATTTAGGAATGCCTGGGCAGTGAAAATCTCTTTGGTGCTGGATCAGAGTGCAATGCGGTGGTGCTTCTCTGTGCCACTTCCGAAGTTGTGGCCTCCTGGGATCCAGCATTGCCCTGTGTGGTGCCTTCCCACATCACTTCCATCCCTCATCCTTCTGTGCTGTGCAAATTGAGAGCTTTTAACTTGCTGTGCCTTGTTGCTGGGACCTCTGTTCCTCTCGGGTGACAGTAGCTCATGACCCTTTTCTGCCCTTTTGCTTTGTACCCAACCAAGGACAAAGACTTTGGCAAGCAGGCCCTGCGGAAAGAGCACGTCAACCCTCCTGCAGAGGTGAGCACCAGCCTGAAAACCTACCAGCACTTCACCTTGGAAAAGGCTTACCTGCGGGAGGACTTCTTCTGGGCCTTCACTCCCACCGCTGGAGACTTCATCAGATTCAGATTCTTCAAGCCACTCCGCATAGAAAGGCCAGTGCCTGGGGGAGGTGGGCGAGGGAGGACGTGGGGACAGCTTGGAGCATGTGGAGACACTTTCCTTTTGCTCTTCTGGCTCATGTTGAATTTCTTGCCCGTCTTCTGCTTGGCTGCCCAGGAGGAAGGATAACTTGACCCTTTTTTTGGTGGGGCCATGTTTGCTGGAGCTCTTTGCTTTCCTGTGCTTGTGAGCAATCCACACTTTAGCTAATCTGGCGCAGAAGGTCTCTTTCCAAACCATGTGCCCATTGTCTTTCTGGGGAGGTACCTGTTGGGTTGAGCTGTTTGATGGTTCAGCTGGGGAGAAAGCCGTCATGTCCCCCCTCACTCAGTGTGGGTTTCCATGGCTTTGGTCTCTCTCACAGGTTCTTCTTCCGCAGCGGGAACATCGAGCACCCAGAAGACAAACTCTTCAATACGACTGTGGAAGTTTTGCCATTTGACGTAAGTGTTTTATTGAGGCTTCACATGGGCGGTCAAGTGGGAAGCGAAGGAGGTTTGAGAGAAGGAAGCTGCTCAAAGCTGTCAGGAAAAATCTTTACAAGACTCAGGTGCCTTTGTGAGGTGCTGGCTGGGAGCCGGGGGGCCGCAGCTGGGGATGGGGATGTGGTGCTGAGCAGTCGCTATAGGAGCCGTCTGTGCCTGCAGAGGGGATGCTCGGGTGGGTGGGCTGGCTGTGGAGGGGATGGAGCCAGGACGATGCAGTGGAAGCAGCAGCATGAGGGCAGCAAACGTCCGTTTGTTTTGGGGCACGAGGCCTGGGAAGCCGGGCGAGGGGGACGAGATAGCGAGGGCTGCTGGTGAGGGCAGCTCCAGGGTTGCTGCCGTTGCCTGGGGCTTTTGGGTGGCTCTTGCCCTGAGCTGCTCTCCTTCCCGCAGAGCCTGCAGTCGGATAAGGAAGCCTTGCAGGAGGGAAGAGGCACAGCCGTCAAATACCGCCGAACACCAGATGGCTACATCCAGATAGGTACAGCAGGGTGGGGGTGGCGAACTGCCCGCTGGGTTTGGTGACACAGCCCAGAGCCTCATCTTCAAGTGAATTGAGACCCTTAGTGCTTGGCAAAGAGTCATTTCTGCTTGTCAGGAGCCTGCTTGGAACAGAATTTAGTTGTCACTGCCTCCTCTACTGCCTTCCTTCCCCTCTTCAACTAGGTGTCCTCTTCAGGTAGTTTTCAGTCCTGTGTTTCTGCTTCTCTCTGCTCAGAGCTGAGACCAAATTATTCAGATTATCCACTAGCCTAACCTAGTCTTCAAAGCCTCCACAGTGGGTGATTTCAGGCTCTCCCTCCACAGCCCGTCTTGGTACTCACACCACTTGCAGCTTGGACTTTGTCTCCTGCCACTGGAGCTTGTTTTAGTGCTTGTTCTTGGCCAAGAACGAGTGATTGCAGCCTACAGGGACCCACTGCTGTGTGGTGAAGTCCTGGTGTCCCTGTTAAGACCTTTTTTTTTTTTTTTTTAAATAGACAAATAAGAGAAGAATTCTCTGGCATGTGTAGGTTTTTGCCATTTTAGCATTCCTCTGTTTGCTGTCTGTTTTCTCCCTGTTGAATTTTTTCAGAAAAAAAAAAAAAAAAAAAAGATCACACCAAAAGTGGGACATAGCGACTGTCCCCATGTCACCCATGTGCTCTCCCCACCAGGGTCCTTCTCCAAGGGTGTTGCAGATGGCGAGGTGGACCCATCCTTCGGGCCGCTGGAGGCCATCCGGCTGTCCATCCAGACCGACTCCCCGGTGTGGATCATCCTGAGCGAGGTAAGCGGGGCTTTGGTGTGGATCATCCTGAGCGAGGTAAGCGGGGCTTTGGTGTGGATCATCCTGAGCGAGGTAAGCGGGGCTTTGGTGTGGATCATCCTGAGCGAGGTAAGCGGGGCTTTGGTGTGGATCATCCTGAGCGAGGTAAGCGGGGCTTTGGTGTGGATCATCCTGAGCGAGGTAAGCGGGGCTTTGGTGTGGATCATCCTGAGCGAGGTAAGCGGGGCTTTGGTGTGGATCATCCTGAGCGAGGTAAGCGGGGCTTTGGTGTGGATCATCTTGAGCGACATAAGCAGGGCTTCGTCAGCAGAGAGACTGCCCGGCCCTTGGCCTCCTGCCACCTCCACCAGCTTCCCTCTGATTGCAACCCTCTCTCCTTTCAGATTTTTATCAAAAAAGCGGAGTGACACGGGCGTGAGGAAGGGTGGACACCCGCGTGGCTCCCCGCTGCCTCCCCTCCCGCTCCCTCCTCCCCGCGGTGCCCGCGCACAAGGACAGCCATGCCGAGGGCGGCACACGCCGACGGGCCTCGGCCAAGGGGCTGCGGGGCCAGGACGTCGTCTTCTCCAGAAGAAGAGCAAAACGCGACATCCCGTGCAGAGGGCTGGATTTGCTCCCTCGGCCCCTCGCGGGTGCGTGGCCGCTTGGGCCGCACCGACACAGGACGGTTTGGGGTCAGGATGAGCTTTAGCAAACGTGGGGACTAAAAGCACCTTCAGCCGAGGACAGGGCAATCGCTGGCTGAATCTGGGGACAGAGTGGGGGCTTGGTCACGTTGAGTCCTGCTGGCTGGGATGGAGACGGCCAGGGACCACGGGCTGCCTTGCCTTCGCCAGGCAATGGGCCTGGCCAAAGCTGAGGATTAAGCGACAGCGAAGATTGAGCCTCTTGCAGCAGAGGAGGAACAAATCCGAAGGCGTTGGAGCCATGAGTATGGCAGGGAAAATAAAAAAATAAAAAAACAAACGCCACACTGTGCCTGCCAGCATTGAACACAGCCCTTCAGCTCACGGTGAAGTCTCCAGTGTCTTCATGCCTTGAGATTGAGTGCAGAAACCATCTTTTTAAATAACTATTTCGGTTATTGATTGGTGTGAATTTTTGGGGAAAAAAAAAAAAAAAAAGCAGAAGTAGCCCAGTTCAAAAATAGTAGGGATTAGTGTAAATCCCAATGTCTCTTCAGCTATACACTGGAATGCATTATACTACTTTAATGTGCTGTATTTTTTATTATTGGATACATTTGATTTTTCAAGTACATCTCTATATATAAATATATAAAATAATGTGCACTGTAATAAAAGCTAAATTTAAACCTTTGGTGCAGCACGTGCTCTGGCTCTGCCTCCCTGTTCCCCATCAGCTGTCCCTGGGGGCTGGGGACCAGCTGGAGCCCCTACAGCCCAAATGGTGCAGTTCCTCAGCACTCACACATACCTGCTTCTACCAAAGTATTGCTCATGTTGGGGAAAACAAGCAGAATAGCCCAGTGGGAAACTGGTATTTCTGCCCCAACATCGCAGGAACCTTCACCAGTTACTTAAAAAAAGACAGGTTGGTCAGCTCTTTCCTTGGCGGGGAGCAAGGGAGGTGCTTGGCCGCCTGTATGCTTGAGAATCCACTTGTGAAACAGCTGTCTTACAAAATATGTTTGTTTGTTTCATTATTCCCACATGCTGCCTGGGTGCTGGCTGCTTTAGTTACGTGCAAAACCTCAGTTTGCAGCGGGGTTGAAATCTAGAGAGAGGGTGGGTGATCAGTGAAATCAGGGCAAGTCACGATCATTCAAATCAATGCCCAACCCAGACATTAGCATTGGTACTAGAGCCAGGCTTTTCCCCCAAAGTTTATATAGTGGCATAATAAATAAAATTAATAAATAATAAAATTAATTTTAATTGCAGCAGCTCTTCCCATGCAACCCATTCCCCTACCCTTCAGATGTTCTCGCACACAGTCCCCAAGTGCCTTTGACAATCACAGGTGATTTCTATGGAGGAAGAATTTATTTTTTGTGTATTCATGGTGTGATCCTTCAACACATCATTACAGCAGTAAGGAGGAGCAACAACAGCGTGCAGGTCAACTCGGAGCCAAAGGCCTTAGAGGTTTTAGTGCTACAAAACATGGATGTGAAGCCCATCAGCAGAGGCTGGGCAGCATTTGCTTTCTAGAAGGGAGATTGTTTCTGAAGAGTGGAGCTTTGCAAGCAAAGGGGTGCCGGGACCACCTCCCTTCAAAGGTGACCACAGAGCTGGGGAGATACTTGATCTCCATGTCACGCAACTCCTTCCCCTCCACCCAACGTGAACAGAGAGTTTTGGGAGAGAGTTAGCCCCGCTCACCAGGCTCCGAGCAGCTGGAGGGGCCATGCCAGCGCTGCCGTCCATGCCAAGGAGCTGGGCAGGAAGAAATGCGCCAGCAGCCCGGCCAGCGCCAGCCCCAGCAGCAGCCAGAGCAGCCGAGCGCTGGCGTACAGCGGCCCCAACCTGCGTGGGGAGAAAACACTGTGGGACACGGCCAGGCGAGCCGGGGCATGGAGCATCCCCATCCTCCTCCTCGAGGGAAGAGCTGGTGGGGCCGCGAGCATGTGGGAGCAGGAGGGGAGGAGAAGGGATGCAAACCTGCCCCAGGGGCGGCATCCTGCACCCAGCCTCCCTGGGTTGGTTTGGGCTGCCCGCAGCCCCAGCTGGGTACTCACCGTCCCTGCGCAGCCACGGCGTATCCCTGGAAGTACTTGAAGCGGGTGTAGAGGTAGAGCAGCCCACAGACCGCGGCCACACCTGCAGGGGAGAGAGGAGCAGAGACCCCATGGGGCTGGGGGTCCCCAGACGCTGCCGGAGCTGCAGCCCAGCTGTCACCCGTGTGCCCGCTTCCCCAGCAGATTAGGGCACGGCCACAAGAACCAAACTCAGAGGAACTGGGCTTTAGAATGCTACGGGTGTTTAAATGGGTTTTCTTCCCTCCTTTTTTTGTGAGGGATGAACTTCTCTGCCCCTCAAAGTTGTCCTGGGACTTGGGTTTGCAGGGCTCGCATCCCCCATGTTCCTTCCTTGTGTCTTCCCCACAGTGGCAGCTGAATCCCCTAAACCCACTTGGTACAGGATGGACAGCAGATGACTAATTGTTTGCGTTATGGTTTCTCATTCTGACGTAGCGATTTGGGTATCGTGTTGCAGCTCTGTTTCAGTGTGCACCTCCGCCGGGGCAGCGGGAAGCAGCAGCCCCAAAGCAGAGACCTGCCCCATCGCCACCTGCACCAGCCCGACCTCATCTCGGAGATGCAGGAGGGGACAGCCGGGCTCCGGCAAAGGAGCACAGGGCCGCCGATGCCACCAAGCCTCTCCTCTGGGCAGGAGACCGGCTCAGCTGCTGGAGCTGGGTGCTCCTCGGTCCATCCAGCCACAGGGGAACTTTGCTTTCCCCAAGTAACAGCCTCACGGGAACAGAGAGGATGTACCTGAGTCACAATGGGATTTAAGTCGGGGTTTTTTTTGGTTCGTGGGTGTGGTTTGGGGTTCCCCACCACCACCCCTTACCTTGATGGAAGAATATTCCAGCAACCCAGAGGAGAGCAATGAAGATTGGGAAGTACTCTGAGCAATTCGCCCTGGTGAGAACCGGAGATGAGAGTTAAAACTGCATCCTTGTACATCAGAACCCAGTTAACTGGGGCCAGAAATGCATGTTGGAGCAAACTGAAAGGGTCAACGAAAGGCATTGCTGTGCTGTGCTGGGGAGAAAGGGCCTTTTCTGCAATCAAGGACACCCAATATCTGGATTTTAGAGAAGAAAAGCACCCAAACAACACACAGTGTTCAGCTCACCCACCTTCACGTGGACCCTGTAACAACGAGCCGTTGCTGAGATGGAGATTCGTCTTTGCTGAACCCGGGGCAGGCTCTGCCCTCGCCCCGTGCACCGTGCCTTCTGACACCGAGTGCAACTACAGCTGAACTGCTGCGAGGGGAGAGGTTCCTTCACATCACTTAACAAAAGTGTTCTCTTCCCCTTGAGTGAGCACAGCTCAAGTCTGGGTGTCACACAAGTCCTGCTCCAAGAAGAAACCTTTTCCTAGATTTAATTCAGCAGAAAGTGCTCAGACCTGCAGCCAGGTTTTCTTCCTTTTTCTTGTAGTGACAAAACCACAGATTTTCTGTAAGAAAGGATGGTGGGAGCTGTGCTATTACACACATTGATTTTGTTTCTTGATTTTTTCCTGCATTTTACCATTCCCTAAGCAATATAAGATCGCAATCTTAAATTTGGCCAAAAATTTACCAAGCCTCAGGGAACAGAGCCAGATTGGGAGCCGGAAAAAGTCTGAAGAACTTTATGCTGCAAATACCATTTGAGCCTCAGCGAGAGGAGACTGCCAGGTTTCCACGAGTAATAAATCATTACTTTCTTCCTCTCTTATTTTCTTTAAATCTATCAAAACAAATTATCCTTTTGCATCCTGGGAAAAGAATAAAGAGAAGAAAAAGCCCACAATGAAGAAATACCTTGTCCAGCTCAAGATCCCTGGGGTTGCCATCTCTGCAGAATATAGCACAGGGCTTCCCCAGCACGACTTCGTTAATGCACAGCCCAGTATTTAACTAAAAGCCTCATCAATAGCCACCCAGCCAGCAAAGGCCGGTGCCTCCCATGCAGTCTGGCCTTTCACCGCATCGCAAAAGGACCCAAGCACGTGTTTTTGTCACTCCACAAATGTTTCCTGCACTCTGGCAAGTAAACGCAGCTGCTTTGTTCAGGATTTAGTGCGGTGCTCGAGCTACCCTTCAATCCAGCTCTGGCCAATTCCTTTCAATTACTTGCAAAACCGCACGACTGAGATGAAAGACGGAATCTGCTATTTGCTGGAAACCGGGGGGATCTGTGAACGTTTCCAGTTTAGCTCCAGCATTGCACTCTCCATAGGAACAGAGCAAAAAGAAACAGCCCTGGGCATGGGCCTGCAAGTGCCGAATTTCACACTACAATGGCTTAAAAAAAGAAAATAAAAACGTCCTCGTAGCTGGTTCTGCCAGCAAGGTCCTTTGCTACGATTCAACCGCAAAAACTTACAAGAAAATATTAGGTCATTAATACATCTTCAGCTGCCCTCACAATTCAGAGCCAACATCCATGTTAAACTTAACGATTATAATGCATTAATGCTCAGCATCTCTTCCATATAGCTCCTAATTTGTAATTTGGCTGCCTCTCACAATGCCAGAAGGGTGATTATCGTGGATGGACAGAAACACTCCAGCCAGAGCAAAGTGCTCCAAATCAGAACTCAGACCTCTGCACGCAAAGCATTTAAAAAAGTAATCTAGTATTAGAAAAAATAAATGAAAAGGTGAGTTGAAGGTGACTTCTGTCTTTCCTGGTAGTGCCATTTGACTCAGGTCATACCTAGATGAAATCACCACAGAAAAGTCAAAGACTTACTGAGCTCTGAAGATCCGCTCGAACTCAGGGTGACCCGTCGTCTCAGGAGGAGATATCTTGTACTTCCGTCGGGCATAGATCACCTGCAGTGCAAAATAGGCTAAAAAAAAAAAAAAAAGAACACAGGAATGGTAAGAGCCCAGCAGCGGGTTTTTTTAGCCAAGCCTTATCTGACTTGGAATCAAGTAAGCCGTTAGAGGAAAAGAGCTGATAGCATCTGGGTTCATAGTCCAGAGCTGTCACACACAGCCTGGAACAAACGTGCCATTTATTTTAGGCTCATACGTTAAATTCGGCTTTGGTTATCCCAGCAGAGCCCGCGTGCCGGCGGGTGCTTTGCATGGCCTCACGCAGCAGCAAAGCCCTCGACGCGGCTCCCCGGCACATCGCACATGGCCAGGAAGGTCAGTGGCGCACATTAAAACCATCCTCAGTCCACACCCCATCACGGAATTATGATTATTTTTTAATCTTGCGCTCTGTGTTTGGAGTATTAGTACCCCCTCAGCCAGTCTGCTGGGAACGATGTGTAACACCTCCCACTACACACAGTGGGCACAAAGCTTCTGTGCAAGGATAGCCCCATGTCACAGAGCAGCATCCAACCTGAAGCACTGGCACATCATTGAGTCAATTAGAGATGCTCATAATCGTGGCAACAGAAAGAAGTGGGGAAGGGGTGATGGTTTTTTCTACTTCATTCCTGCGGTGCAGCCCCAAGGCTCGAGCGGTTCAAGGAGCAAACGTGCTGCCCATGACCACTGCCCTCCTGTGCCAAGTTTGGCTCCATGTACTAACCCGGTGCCTGCTACATCACTCCTTTGTGCGTTTGTAAAGGACATGGAAAGTCACTTCAAAATGATGAAAACTTGTTAATACAAAGATTTGGACTGTTTGACGAGCGTCCTTAGTCCCACGGGTGACTGCTGGTGTTTCAAGTGTTTTTATTTAGGTGCACTACTATATTGCTGCCTTTATTGAAAATGAGAATTTTCATATAGAAGAAAACTAAATTATAAAAACAATTGCTTTGGTGGCTGCGGTAGCACACTGCTAAGTGAGTCACTCAGATTAGCAAGGTCCTAACGTAGCAATATTTTCAGAGCATTGAACAGAGAGACAAGGAGTGAGGCTGCACGACTGCCTGGCAGACTGTCATTCTAACAAAGATAAAAGCAGAACAGCAGGATAGAGAAGGGAAAGTAGGGACAGATGTTGCAAGATTAAAGACAAGACAGATCCATGTGTGCCTGCAGAAAAGCATTAGGACATATGTAGAAGGAAAGGGAATTAGAAATTTAAATAATCTGATGCTATGTGACCTGCGTATTACACAACGTATTATTCATTTAAATACACAGACATTCATTTAAGAAAACATCTGGGTGTTCTAGTGTCTTGCACAGTGTGTGCAGCAACCCAGCCCTAAACGAGAGGTGCTGAGAGAGAAGGGTGGGGAGGAACAAGTGGATTCCACTCCCAGTTTGTGTGCAGCACGTTGATGACGTGGAGGGTGAGGATTATGGTCGGGGATGCAGCACAGCACCCCTCTGTGCAACCAGGCAGCCCGGTACGTGGTAACGCACAACTGGCCGTTCCGCAGCAGCTGGCAGAGCTCTGGGAAAAAGCTGATGAAACGTGACCCATCCTGTTAACTCCTCTTCACATCAGATAAGCACATCGCTCCTATACATCTATTTAATGCTCGCAGGGTCTCACCCCAGCCACCTCTCAAAAAACAGACTGAGCTGGAGTTCCTGCACCGTGGGCAGCTTTGGCTCAGGCATAAGCCCGACCGTGCTGGGCAGCGCTCTTCATCTGCTTCATGCCATCTGCACCCTTCCTAACGTAGCATTCCTGTGGCTGATGGACATGGTAAGAATAACTTCAGACCCAACCTCTCCATCAACTCTATGCTTAACATCTTGTTTGGATACAGGGGCAAGTCCCGCAACAGATCCCTTGTGCTTGGGGATGGATAATATATCCAACCACCATCTAAGAGGAGCCTTTGGAGGATGGCCAGCTGTCCTGCAACTCGGTGTGTGAGTGGAGCATTGAGGATGAACAATCATCCTCCAAAAGCAGTTCTCAGAATGAAAACACTGCATAAGCCTTCTCAGCATGGACTTTCAGAGAAAAGAGTTCAATCTACTTTGCAGGGCCTTTCAAACTAGTTTTTTGTAATTCGCGTCTTGAGGTTGAACGTGTGGATTCCACACGGCTCCCTGTGCTTTGTTCCTCAGTGGAAGTATGAGCCAGACCTTCACTCTCTATTTGATTATGTCCACAAACTTTTCAAACCACATCATAGCTGACATAGGCCACATTTGAGTGAACCTGGCAAACAAGCTCTGTGGTGAAATAATCACTGTGGCAGCATTGTTCTGCTCTGGTACAGCATTGTTCTGCTCTGGTACAGCATTCAACACAGGGCAGGTATTTACAGAGCACTAAGCTCAGAGCTTTGCTGAACTGAGCATAACTAAATGAAAAAGGGGAAAGTTATTTGAAAGAATGCAGGAACTGTGGGCTCCCAGAGTATTAAGAAGAAAAAAAGAAGGAGAAAAAAAATTAAAAAAAAAAATCAACCAACACTGTACTAAGCTCAGACATTAAATTGTGTCTCCTACATCAGGATGTGATGGAAGAGTATTTGTATGTCACTGCACATCTGTGTTTCAGTGCTCTGACGTCTCAGATTGAATCACAGAATGTTAGGGATTGGAAGGGACCTCGAAAGATCATCTAGTCCAATCTCAGATCTGTAGCTCACCCACAGAACATGTCCTTTCAAAACATGCCAGTAAAGCTACCGCACAGCTCTGAATCAAGGTGACATCAGCACACACATTTCTCAGTACTGGAGAGAAAGGAAACACGTACTATTTTGCTATTGCTCCTTGGCTTCCCATGCAGAGACCATAAAATGAGGCTACTTTGTCCAATCAAACATAGATAAGAGGGTGCTAATGCTTGCTATTTTTCTGCTGGCTTCACGCCTGCGTATGGTTTGCATGGAATGATGCAACCTTTAAAAAATACTTGAAGTTCTCATAAAACATATGTGAGACAAAACTGCTATCTAGGGATTGGTTACTGAGTTTCCCAAAGGAAAAGGCTTAGCAACGCTTCCACAACTCAAATTCAAGTTTTCATGTCTTCTCTTTGCACACTAAACACTCTCTCCATCCCCACTTAGTTTAATAACAAAAAAATTCATAAGACTAAAGTATCTTCCATTTGTAGTTGCTATTTCTCTGTAAATGTTTTGAGGGAAATTACTAAATCAGGATCTTTATTCTTCAAGTAGAGTATTTGTTTTTTAAATAATACTTACATTAAGAGATTTATCATCTGATGGCTAAAAATACATCAGGCTGCTCAGAGATTCACATCCATTTGTAAGCAAAGAGGTACAATAGCTCTACAGTGAAATAATTCAGTTATTAAAAAACCCCACATACACCAGCCTTCCCCCATAGAAATGTGAAGATTTTAAGAACATGGGGGCTCCGTGCCCACCCCAGGCAGGGGCAGCATCCCCTGCCGTGACCCTCCTGAGGCCCGGGGGGGAGCAGCCTTTGCCCAAAGGACCCACAATCAAACACAAGAAGCAGACAGAGCTTGGCAACACTCTTGCTTCTTGCTAAATGGTTTAAACCAAACACATCTATTTAAAGGACAAGAAGTTGCTGAGTTTCTTTGAAGATGTCTGCATCTATTTCTGACCAGAAGGGCTTGCTTGCATTAGTTTCCAAATTACTGTGTGCTGTCAACTCATCTCGTCATCTGCTCCCTGCAGCTGAGCTCTATGACTTGAACACCGAGCAGTATTTCACAGAGAAGAAATACACATATACGTGATGCTCTTTTCCATATACATATGATATATATGCTGACCTCTTCATCAGCACATTTATTAACCTGCCTTTATTTTGGCTACCTCCAGCCACTCTAAGTTACAAATCACCTACACAGAAAATATTTCAAAGACATTCTATTGTTGAAATGGTTTTAAGTTTAAAAGTAAAATTTAAATTTCATTTCCTTAGGATGCTGGCTTTGACTTTTATGAATCATTTGTCTGTATTAAAAGACGAACATCCTCAGGCATGACACTTCCACTACGAATGGCCAACATTTGCATCATTTTACCATGCTGGAAAACAGCAACTTTCATTCCCAGGCAAAACACCGAAATCAAGTTCCATTGAGTTTAATATAACGAGGTTAATACCACCAAACATATAAAGGACATTTACCTTGCTCCAGGACTCCCAGGACCGTGACCGTGGCCAGCAGGTCGATCTGATTCCTCATGGTGCTGACTAAACCCCCGCCCGCGTGGAGCGGCTGCTCCCCAGCCCTCTCCCACCCTCCTCAGCAGAGCTGCTCCCTGCTCTGCCCCCACACGTGTTTCCTCCACCACGTTAACTCTCCCCACGCCACACAGCTTTCCAAAGCAGCCAGCCACCCAAAAACATCCATTCCAGACAAGTGCCTCCTGCTGAACTACTCAACAGCAACAGTTTCTTCACGAGCAAGCTGTGAAATTCTTGCAATTGTATTTACAGGTTTTGTACCATGATTGAATTATGTATTGCTGGCAGTTGAAAGATGATGGGAATTTTTCCAGCCCTTTTATTGCTAGTTTTAATCAGCTCTATAGCATCTAAATTATGTGCAAGGTTGTAAAAATTATTAACAAGAATTTACAAATTAACGACTTGACCTTCTGCTCTTACTCCAAGTAATGGACCTAACTATACAAAAGATTTTCTAGACTTCAGCTAGAATAACTTAATTCTGTTACTGGATTCTGAATTTTTAAAGAGCATTTGGATATTTTACATTTTTAATGAATACTGTTAGTTTACCAAGTAAGAGTATGGTCCTTTTCTAGCACTGGGTCACTTTTTGTAGTTTTCTGGTGTCTTTAAAATTCCACAGTACAAACCTTTTCCTGGCTAACATACAAAATAAAAGTTCTCAGTACAGAATGGAGGCAGCATAGGATGTAGAAACACACAGACCCTCAGCAATGTTAAACTGACATCAGAACTATAACTGTGCAATGCAAAGTCTGAAAAACAGCAGTATTTTAGCCCTGAATAACTTGCCCCCCGTCCAGAAAAAAACAAAATCTGCGTCAGTTTAAAAAGTTGCTCCAAAACACAAGATATGGATAAAATACTGACTCTAAAGATTTTAAAACCAAAGGCGGGGGGGAGAAGGTATAATTATCAACTAAGGTTTTCCCTTAATTTTGATGCGGAGAGGGGACAGGATATGCTTGAGCGATTGCATTTCTCTCTGTACAGTCGCACACAAAACCTCAGTACAGAATTTGCACCCAGTAACAAGTGACCAGACGTGCAGTTTCTCTTAAGTGGGATGCAGCAAATTCATTCTTCTAGTCTGGATCTTCATCACCTCAAAACCCCATTGTGAGAGCTTCTCAAACCGAACACTTCAATTTAAATAAACAATTGTACATTTTGTAACACACGCATGTAGAAGAGCAAACCCACTCCCTTTCTCTGCAAAACACTCAATACGATGTGACTTTTGACCTCCGGGCTGCTACCAACCCAGGCTGAAATAGAAATAAAACAATTAACCTTAACAGAACCTGTTGGTGACCCAAGATTTCATCTGGGGCTTCTAATGTAAAAGTCAGAGGGGAAATGTCAGCAGGAGTCTACTTCTGCTTATACCATTTCAACAACCAACTGAGGGTTTAGAAAACTCTTCCGTTAGAGTCACATTAGCCTCAGGAAAAACAGTAACATAAAACATAACTACAACAACAAAGATCGATTTCTGAGCAGAAGTTGACCACAAGCTGCCACTGGCTCCTTAAAATGCTTTGGAAAACATGCATGGGGACATGCATGCACTTCAACAAGGGACAGTTTGGGAAATTTCTGTTTTACTCAACATTAAACATAACACGGCACTTTTAAGGGGAAAATAAAGCAAAAGTTAAAGTAATAACTTCACCACTCTGCACAGGCTAGAAGCGGCTCGTGTTGGTATTGTGACTTATTATTACATTTGGTTCTTTATAAGGTTCTGAAGTTACAAGTCCCCTCCTCCCCCAAACACAACACAAAACTCAGAGTAGGAATATACTCAAAATATACTCAGGTTAAGTCAGGATGCAATTTGTGAGGAGACCTGAAGGCTCTGACCTGGGGCCTTACACACAATAGCTGTATAAATAACACAATAGCTGTATAAATAAGACATCAACTCCCAATGCTTGGAGAATGACCCTTCAATGTCTGAAGCTGATTAAAATCCTTATGACATAGGGGGATGCTTGAAATTACAGTAACATGTAAAACGAGTACAGCCTTACAAGAAACGCATGTGTCAGACTTTGCAAATTCCTCTTTATCGCTACTGCTACATCTGTGGTTGGAGAGATTTGAGATATTAGTTTAGAACCTAAGACTAGATATCATCAGTTAAAGGGTGCACTTGACAAACAGGAAATACTACATAAAAAACTGAATTCTTGGGTCTGCTGCAAATGGTATGATTCACAAAGAGAACTGCTTTGAAATGTTCATTTCAGAGTAACTCCTCAAGTAATAACTTGTTAACAAGACCATATTAATATCCGAACACACACCACTAACGCTCGGCTCCTTGGGGCACAGATGAAGCCACAGATCCTTGTTTTACTTCTCTTTAACCAACATACATAAGCGTCTCTCTCAAGCGTCTCAACAATCTAGAAGGCTCTGAAAGACCCATTTTGCCATTATTTTCCACAGGCTCTTCAACCCACCAGCTTTAAGCCAAAATCTCCACGCAATTCGCTGCCAGGATTTTGTTCCTTGTTCAGAAACATTAACTCAGGCTCGCAGGACGTGTTCCTCACTTCTGTGTTTTGTTTGGGTTTTCTTGGGGGTGCTGTTTGCCTGCATCAAACACACATCATCTTTGTCTTTTTACAATTCTCAAGGAAACCAGTTCAAACCTCTACGGCCTGTCATTTTGAGGGAATCTGAGCATATTTTTGGAACTCCACGGTTTTGCACATGTGAGGTCTCCATAGTTATTAAGATCCTTTTCACTAGTAACAACCTCTGCAGTCGTATTTCCCAGCTTAAAGCCCACAACTGCATTTAAAAAACAAAAGTCCAGAAGCAGCAGGTATAGCATAAAGCTTTCAAAGGCAAGTTTTCCGAGGCCTGCTTAAAAGGACTTTCTGAAACCGTAAGACTTGGTCAGACAGAGCAGGAACAGCTGAGCTTTAGTAACAGGCTGACCAGGACTGTGCGCTGGGCGGAAAGAACCATCTCCCTGCCAACAACAACGCTCGGCTCTGCTCAGCTCACACAAATGTATAAAGTCACACCACATATGTTTCATACACTAGCAAAATATTTATTTTATAATGATAAAACAGAAGTGAAGGATTTCTTTTTGGTGTGCACCAGTAATTGTAGTAAAAGAATAAGGGGATTAATGGACTCTTTATACATTTCAATGACAAAAATTCATAAAGGTTAGCATCAAATTCAACTGTTCTCCATTTACAAGCATAAAACTTACCATAATACCCCCCAAACACATATATAAAGAATTATAGTTTTAAAATCTATAAAAAGTAAAAAATATACAGTCAGAAGATCTAACTCTTATTCAAATCTTTAATATAAAATTGTAAACATTTATTTACACAAAGGAAATGTGTATAACAAAATTTTGAGCACCCTTTTCAATTGAATCGTGGTTTTTGGAAGGCAGTGGATGTTGCACAGTGACACTCTCACCTTTCCTACCCAACCAAAACCGCAGTTTATAAATAAAGCCATGGGCGGCTGGCTGGGTACAGTTCAGGGGAGATATGTTTTATTGCTCTGAAGCTGCAGCAAATGGAAAGCCCAAGTGCATATACAGACGGCTACATGTGAAAGGGCACAAAGGCAAAGCCCAGCCCTACCCATGCACCTACGGACATCTAAACCGTATTTTCATTTCCATTGAACTGTTTCCACTTTGTTACAGTGATACTGTATTTCCAACAGTCTGATCGCATTATGTGGACAGGGACCAAAACCAGAAGCAACGGCTGTTTTTTTTCTATCAGGTTAAATGCTGTTCGGATCCTGTTCACATACGAAGACCAATGGGCATTATAAGCCAGTTCGCCTAGAATCATGCTTCATTTTACTTCGACAGTACCATGAAAAGGCCCTATCATCAAATCTAGACACCTTCCTGAACAAACCCTCCGGTCAAGCAGAGCAATATCCACCTTTGCTTCCAGAAACAGTGGAGGAAAGAGGACATCTGCATTTTCCTGGACGTTTAGCTGGATTGCCTTTTTGGTAGTAATAATGCAAACAGCAGATGTTCTTTTTCTCCAATTAAGAAATCACAACTGGATGGATTGTATTTTGACTTATTCAAAACAAAGTCTGTGTGCAAAATCTACTAAAAAACAGAGCAGATTTCACCACAACCTAACCAGGGAAGAAAGAAAAGCTGCATCTTACTACCCTGTTATATCTCTCAAGTGTTTGTAAGGGGGAGAAAAAACTAGTGACATTGAAGGATGCCACTGAAGTTATGAGGTCTCAAGTACCCCCAATAGGAAGGGAAGGCACACTGGTGCAAAGGTAACCCTTAAAAATAAAAACACGGCCAACACTCCTTCCCCTGCCATTGCTAGTCTATCTATACTCTTCTAATGACACTTACCTTGGACCAGTTTTTGGTTTAAATTAATAGTAAACCAAACTCACTAGCTCTTTTCTTAGATTGGCAGTATAAGAAACGTTAGCATCAGTTATTTGCATCTCAACTATTTATTCTAGAAAATATCAGAAGTGTCAACGACCAAAGTCACTAACACCTTCGTCTTCCCATCCAAAGACAATCTTTATGTTCTCTTTTCAAAAGCTCTACGAGAGATTAGTCTGCTTCAGTGAAGTTTTATCCACTCTTCAACGGTGGGATCCACTGATCAATGCACGTCTTTCACCAACAGTTCAACATGATACAATATCAAATCTGTTCAACAGAGCGTAATTCATCCACACTAGGTAAGTGTGCTGGACAAACCATGTTCCATGCATATTTGGAAAGGGTTAAAGTATTAGTGTTAAAAAGCAGTTTTTAAAAGTGCAAATTGTCTCATAAAGGAGCTGCAGATACAGTAAAATATTTTCCTTCTTTGAAATCAATGCTATCCTTCACTTCCCTTCACCCACTCTGGAAAAAATCCTCCTCTCATGCATCTCTGCAGTAGAGAAAACTCCTGAAGCAGCCAGTCTGTGTTGAAGGAAAATTGCTTTTAAATCACAATGCTGGGTTTGGTTAAAAAGTTTAAAGGAGTTTTCCAAAAAAGTGGATTTAGAAAGGGAAGAGGTATTTGTGCATTTAAAACAAAAGCTTTCAACTCTATTTTCATTTTAAAATAAAGGTTAAGGCAAGGTGGTTTCGTGGTGGATAATGGATTTTTTTTGGTAGAAAGTAAGGACTTTGGAACACTGACTGTTCCCACTGTGGTTTTTGTCCTTTCTGGGACTGACCCCAAGATATGGATAAGAGCTCTCCTTGGGCTGAGCTGAAGAACCAGCATCTGCTTCAAGGGATATTAAAGAAGTAAACCCTCCAGTCTATAGAAAGATTATCAATCTCATAACCCAGTATTTAAAAAAGAGTATTTAAAGGGGGAGACTTCCATATTGGAGCAACCCTGATCCAAGTATTCTCCCAGGCTGCCTGTGCTGTTATTGCTGATAACGACTTTCCGCCTCTCAGCCAAATTCTTTTTTCCTCATTTTTTTAATTCTGAAGTGACAAAGTCTTGTGCTCATTGCATCGCTGCTAACTTTGGGGAATGAACTCATCTCAAAAGTTAGCTTTACTTTTTACAACACAGAAAACTAGATGAACTGTCATGAAGCGAAGCCTTCATTTAAATAAAACTACCTTTGGAAATAAGTTATGAAGAAACAGGTGCAAAGTAAATGGCTTTACAATTCACGTTAAACCTACTATAGTTTAAAAGTTCTCCCATAAGAAATTCCCCCTTTAAACACAGCAAGGTACAAGCCAAGAACTGTGCCTCCCTACAACAGAGTGCAAACTGCAGCTTAAAAGACTACAATCTATTAAGACGACTACCTAGACTAACTGGCCAGGTTTTAATACTTTCATCTATTACCAGCATCTAGAAATATTTACTGTGAAACATCACTTGCTTACTGAAAATACAGGCACATGCTTCAGCGATGGGGAAAAGAAACAATTCAAAACATTTTGCAAGCGTACTTAGGTGCGATACAGCCTCTTCTCAAATAAAAAGTCAGAAGTTTGATGGACAGTACTATAATAGCATCTCAAGCTTTGAACAAATAATGATTGCAAGTAATAGCTGCAGGAGACTAAGTCCTACACACAATTTGTGCAACTATTTGTTTTCTTTCTGCACTATTTCTGTGGAATTCTGTTTTATTTTTAAATAATTAAAGAATTTAACTTTAGAACACCGCAAGTGAGATTTCTGAAAGGCTGGCTAGGATGCGCACAAATTTTTTTTGACCTGTTCAAGTGTGCAACTCCTTAGAGACACCAAGATAAAGCGCACTGTTCCTGTAGACCTGCTTGGTGCGCCATCACCACCTATCAACACTCATTGAGAAGCAGCTCCAGTCCCTTTCCCAACCGTTTACCTCTAATGCCTGCATGACTCAACGCCACAGGTTTTTTTGGTCCAAATGTTGTTTAGATTTCATGAAATAATTAAAAAAAAAAAAAATAGAACCCCCACACCCGGCCCTATTTTAATGAGTTCCTAACAACTCATCCAAATCATTCATCCACTCCTCTGAAGTCCTGTTTTTCAGCAAAGAGTCTATCAGGTCTGTGTCACCAGTTAAATTCTGAAGTCCGTTATTGCCCGACTGGCCACTGTAGGCAAAAGGCAGCTCTTGACTGGTTGTCCTCACAGGGTACCCTTGACTACAGTGAAGATTCCCTCTGCTGGGCATTTGCTGATTTGGATTCTGGCTGAAAGCATTCAGATCTGGAACAGTCTGGTTCATGCCAGGCAAGACTTGCTGGGAGGGTACCTGCTGTGGGTTTGTCCGCTGCTGCGCCCCTAAAGATGACGACAACAGCTGCCCAGAGACAGCAGCATTCATGGAGGTCATCGGCCGGCTGGTGCTGAGGCTTACCTGAGGCATTCCTTGGGCAAACTGCTGGTTGGCCATCTTTAGATGAGTTTGCTGCATGTGGAAAGAGGAGTTGGTAGTAAACGGTCCTAAGCCACTGTTCGCTTGTGTCTGGTTGTTCATATTAGGGATACCCTGGTGCTGCCAAGATGGATTTTGGGCCCCCATAGCAGCTGGTACTCTTGCCATCTGTGGCTTAGATAAGGTTGGATTCAGCGCACCTTTATTGTGCTGCTGAGAAATACTTGAGTTTGCTAAGGTGTTCTGGGCGTACGCAGCAGGAACGGCAGCGCCCTGGCCCAAGCTGCCTTGTCTCTGCATGGGTGGCTGTCCGTTGGCACTTGGAGTTGCGTGCTGGGGAACCATCTGTGTCATACCAGACGCCAAGTTGTATAATCCCCCTCGCTGAATGTTTTGCATATTGGTATATTGAGTCACCCCTCGGTCCTGCTGACTGGAGCCCGACGGGAGCGGAGGAACAGAACCGTGTCCAGGTCCCATCTGAATCATGTTTTGGGTCTGAGGAAACATCCGTGGACTACTGGAGCTGGACTGTCCTAAATTATTGACCCCCGGCATGGCTGAAGATGACCCTGAAATACAAAGAAATATTTTGTACATTAAATACCTCAGTTCAACCAAACCCAAGTGAGGCTTGTAGACACTATAATCCAGAAAGGAGGTGCAGCTGCATTTGTATAAACCAACCTACGCAGCCAACACACAGGCAGCAGGACTTTAAGGAGTGTCAATTCTTGCTCCATTTAGCACCTCCACCTTGATCTCAAACACAGATATGCCAACGTCCTAAAAAAATCTGAATACCACTTCTAAGAGTCTGGCATCATAAATTTTTTTAAATTCTAATTTTTTAAGGCAGGACTCTGATATTTCTTTGTGAACAAAGGTATACACACATATTTTGAAGTGCATGCACGGTTTGCTAGGCCGTTAAAAAATACCACTTACTGTACACACACTGTCAGTTGTTCTGTGCATACACTGTGTATCTCATATTGTACAACTGTCAGGTTTCCAGTCCTGTGTTTTCACAATTCCATAAATTTCTTCTATTTTATATAACTTTCAGAAATCTTTGGTCAAGTATCTTTTGAATTTCCATAATGAAATATTTGCTATGTTAATATGCAATACTGATAGCCCAGCAAGATGATTTGCAAACGTCTTCTCAGCAAACCAAAAGAAGTCCTTTGTTCTTGTAAATTCAGACTAAAAAAGCTCCTTCCTGTAGAAGAAACAGGCCTCTACTTAAAGGAAAAAAAAAAAAAAAAAAAAAGAGTACTGTGAAGCATAATGCATAATCCACTCCCCTTCTTACAGTCAACCAAGGAAAACCTACCTACACTGGTACTTTCTCTACTTTCAAACCAAAAAGTTATAGAATTTTTTCATATTTTAAGACAGTTGAGGAACATTGGCTCTTCATTATTATTAATTCAATTTTTACTCAAATATAATTTTATTCAAATATAATTCAAGTTAAAATGGAATTAATTACAAAAGCACACCATAAAAACACCAATGTTGCCAGAGGTGTGGGGGAGGTCTCACTGAAACTGTACAGTGAAGAGGTAGTGCACATACCAGGATTTAAGATGCAAAAAAAATAGTTACAATCACCATAATAAGGAAAAAGTAGTTTTAGTAATACTGATGTTCATTAGAGCAAAACACATTCTATTTCTAACAGGTGCACTCCTGCATTTCTATAGAAAAGTGGCAGTAGAAAAAAAATGTTTCAGTGCAATATTTGAAGGATGCTACTGATCACTGTGTTAACACATAATCCCTTTGTATTGGTGTCAAGTTTTTTCAGTTCAGTAACAAAACCCAGTCACAGCTCTACTAGACGCTGTATAGTCACAGACACCGTCAGAACAGGGGTATTACATTTCTATTTGCATCCTTTCCCTTCTGTGTTTATTTCTGTGGGAAAATAGAGAGTAAGGAAACAAAACAAAGGGATTAAGCACTATTTTGTACTTCAGGTTTATGAAAAAAAGACAAGTGGTTTCTTGATGCCCTCTAAGTAGGGATTTTTCAAGTAAGGAGACAAGTTTTTACCGTTCTCTAGTTTTTCCACATTCATGAAGCTATTCCAGCTTAACACTAACAACATTTTTTATTTATCAGTGCTAATGCACTGAAGACATATCAAGCTGCTTCTCCTACAAAAAAAACCCAAAACGCATAGGACACTAACACGTAACAAAGAGAACCTGAAGTGCATTCCCTTCTAAATGTAGGAGGGATAAGAATATGAGAGAATTTTAAACTCATCCTTGTAGAGGAGTGAAACAACACATCACTTATTTTCCTGTAATGAGGGCATGTGATAGATTCAAGTAGTAGAGAAGTTAGGCTTCAGAAAAAAACCCTTGAATCCTAATACATGAAAGTTAAGGAGAATTTACAACCTGTAAAGGGAAATGGTAGTAAAAAAAGGTCTTTAGAAAAATGAAGGTACTAAAGAATGTTACCCATTTCCAAAGCAATACTAATAATCAGAAGCTTAAGTTGCCCCAGATATCTGGGACAGGGGAAGCTGTTAATTTGCAACTGAATCAGGGTATAGGCCTAAAAGTTTTAAGGCACAGTGACGTGGGAAGATGTTGTAATAAATTAATTAAAAGCTATCCAATCCAGGAAGCTCGAAGACACCTTGCTTTTCACTCCTGATATTTTTTCTGCCATTATTTCAATTGCCACGTTTGCTTACCTGTGAACTGTCCAACCTGTTGCTGATACGGATTCTGCGGCTGATCCTGATATTGGGGAGGTGGTCGAGTCAGGTGCCGCTGCAGCTGCTGCTCTTGCTGCTGCCGCTGTTTCTCCTGAAAAAGGTTCAGTGCAAGACAATTAGACAACAAGTCCCTTCCAACTGAAATAGTCTATTCTACGTCAACCTTTTTCCAAGGGTGATGATCTTGGATAAAAACAAATTATCTGCATACTTTAGTGCAGAGCTGGTAATTACAGGGGCTTCTGCAGCCTTAAAGTCACGTTACACCTTTGTTCTCAAGGTTCAAACAGAGTCAGTTCAATCTGATGAGTGACAGCACCAGGAACTCGGACAACAGGACAACAGTACGTTCTACAGGAATTACTGCAATGCGTGTCTGAAGCCTTTAAAACACTGAAAATCTGATATGTTAAGTCTTTTAACCAGTAACATAATCAACAGGCATTTTTAGCAATACTCAAAGACACTGACAGGCACAAAACAAGCACAAGTGAGTATGTACAAAAAGAACTCGCACTTCTTTTTCTTTTTAGCCCTGGATCAATTCATTTTAGACCTATCTTTAGAAATTAGAGTACAAGTCATAAATATCAAAAAAGTTGCAGAGAAAAGCAAAAACTGAACACATAAATATTTTCTAGCCCTTGTTTTCAATAATGAAGAAACTATACACAAACCTTTGTATACCACAGGTATTCTGAGAAGATTATGGGAAACTGCAGAACTAAGTTTATAATAGAAGCTATACAAGTTTTGTTAACACTATTCAAAATCATTTTCTTAACAACAAACCAATGAATTCAAACAAACCCTAGTAATGACTCAAAATAACCTTAAGAAAGCACATTCAATTTGTACCTATTTGATGACAAAAACATCTGAAAAATAAAATAAGCAAATTGTCTATTACAAAACTTTTGCAGAAAATGAAATTTAAAGCCTTGAGGGGAATGTCGAGAGTGTATGCACATGCACTAACAGCACGCTGAGAGATCCTGACAGTTTAAACAGACAACAGGCTGCTTGTACAATACGAAACATATCGAGCAAAGCATTTCTGCCTCTTCTTCCTAAGATTTCTTTGACTGGGCTGAAACTCCAACCTAACCAAGTAGCGATACAATGCACAACTACCTACTTATATAAAGTGGCACAGAGCACAGAAGAGGACTGAAATTCCCTACCAAGAGTACTGGGGTAAAGACACAAGCAATAAACCTTTAAAGAAGAGAGAAGTGCAATGTAACAAACGGGCAGATGCATATCACTGCCATCCTTCTGAAATGTCTGCAAAGCAGCAGCTGTTGAGACACGCAGAGGAATGAGGAGGGAAGGCTGCCTGACAGAAAGGACCTGCTGCTTGCAGGACCAGTCAAACCTGAAAGAGACTGACCACAGAAGCCAAGGAGAGATGCCACAGTTCTGAGAGAAGCCAAGAACCGCAGAACTTGGCTCAGGAAAAAAACAAAACCAAACAAAAAACCAAGGCAGAATACCAAATGCAAGGCAAGCTTTAGTGTCACAGGGAATGGCACTGAAGCTGCCTGAAACTATAATTTTCCTGCAAAATAGATATCCACTGATTCAGAAATCTTTCTGACAAACTACATCCAGTATCTTGTGTATCCAAAGAAATAAATATCAAATTAGAATGCTAACAGGATTTAGCTTAAGTGGGCAGGACAAGCTCAAGAAATGTGGCAAATGCAGCATCCAAGCCTGTTCAGCTCCAAAGCAAAGCTGCTTCTTATTTGGGATCAGAGTTCCAGTATCACTATAGAGATGCAGATCACAGAATCACAGAATGTTAGGGATTGGAAGGGACCTCGAAAGATCATCTAGTCCAATCCCCCTGCCAGAGCAGGAACACCTAGGTGAGGTTACACAGGAAGGCGTCCAGGCGGGTTTTGAATGTCTGCAGAGAAGGAGAATCCACAACCTCCCTGGGCAGCCTGTTCCAGTGTTCCGTCACCCTCACTGAGAAGAAGTTTCTTCTCAAATTTAAGTGGAACCTCTTGTGTTCCAGCTTGAACCCATTACCCCTTGTCTTACTGTTGGTTGTCACCGAGAAGAGCCTGGCTCCATCCTCGTGACACCCACCCTTTATATATTTATAAACATTTATGAGGTCACCCCTCAGTCTCCTCTTCTCCAAGCTAAAGAGACCCAGCTCTCTCAGCCTTTCCTCATAAGGGAGATGCTCCACTCCCTTCAGCATCTTTGTGGCCCTGCGCTGGACTCTCTCCAGCAGTTCCCTGTCCTTCTTGAACTGAGGGGCCCAGAACTGGACACAATATTCCAGATGAGGTCTCACCAGGGCAGAGTAGAGGGGAAGGAGAACCTCTCTCGACCTACTAACCACCCCCCTTCTAATACACCCCAGGATGCCATTGGCCTTCTTGGCCAATGTAGACCTTAGTTGTAGTTACCATAACTAGGACAGGAATAAAATATTTTCATAATTCTGATATTTACTACAGCAACATGTGCTGCCTAAGCAGCAGCAAATAGGTAGAAAAAAATATTTTAACACTGAGATATGCTAATTATCACCCTGCTAATACACCACCTCAGTGTTCAGAGAGGTTCGATGTGTGTTACGTCCATTATTTAGCTAAGGAAACCTGAGCCACAGCTCTTAGAGCTCTAATATTTGTCATTCACCAGTGATGCAAAAGTACAAGCAGGATGCTAACACCCCATACTCCCCTTCTCCCCACCTTCTCTCAAAGAGTATCTGTTGGTTAACATTTTGGAAGAGTAACGATTAATAATTTTTGACATTTGATAACATACAAGGCACCAAAAACTGAACAACTTATATATAAAATAAATCCAATACTTTTAATAAGTTTATAGATCACAGAAATCATATAGCAAATATTATTTTAATCGAAGATTTGGGCATTCTTTGTCTTCAGTCTTTGGTAATATATTTATCAACGTAAACAGTATTTCCACCACGATATTCCCTTAGCCCAAATTGTATTTTTACCCAAACATCAAGTATCTTCACCAATGTTCACACAATTTTCTTTGAAACACTGGCAAGCACATTCTTATGTTTCTATCTACACTGGGTCAAGAACTGAAGGGGCTTTTCCATCACCTCAATCTAGTCCTCAATTTTAGCACAAGTCTCTAAGCGATCAAAAAAAGCTATTAGGTAGGACTTGACACAGCCACAGCTCCACGATATTGCAGATTCTTCCCTGCAAAATGTGGTCCCCAACCAAGATTTCACATATTTTCAGTTCAGAGGAGGCTGTATCATTTTTCTTTCTTTCTTAAATAAAGCTTCTGATGGACAGTTGCTGCAATAAATGTCAAGATGTCCACACACACCCACTACCTGACCTTCTCTTGCCATCTCTATTTTCCAGACTATTATTATAGTGAAAATCCTATCTACTAGGATAACAACTGCCACCTTCAAAGCTGAGAACATTGAGATTTATCACTCTTTAACAGTGCCGAAAATTAAGGCAATAACACAGTCCCAACTGTTATCAGTTGAAGGACTCCAGAGCATTTAAATTTTGTTGTTGTTAATTCTCAGGGATAAATGCAGTTTTTTGGTTATTCTTCTTCCTTTCTTCATTAAAGCACTGGCTCCTTCTTTTTTTCCTCCCATTATCCTCAAAGATGACACCTTCCACAGTTCTTCCTTGCCCTTCCCTCCATTAGCGTCGAAGACAAAACTTTTCAGCAGTAGAGATCATTACACTTTTTCCAGAAGATCTGAATACCAGGGTCTCTCTGGGTCTCACAAATCACTGAAAAATTCATCTTCCCCTTCCCTTCAGACTAGATACTGATAATTTCTCTGTATGCACAGTGACAGTGCCTGGAATATGCCTGCGTGGACTTTTAAAAATGCAGAAAAGCACCAATGACGCGAAGAAGGCCCTTTGGGCTCATTCCCAGCTGAAAGACTTGCAGAAGTTTTAAAGCTCAGGAAGGTTCACACAAGGAGCCCGTTTCCCTGGGAGAGGCTAAAGCAGCTTTCTGCACTCTGATGGAGAGCAGAGTTAAATTCTTTTGGCAGCATAAGATGCAATTTGGATGCAGATGTCTAATTATTTTCCTCAAGTAAACAAGTGAAAGATGTTTTAAAATTTGAAACATGAACTGCTGTGGATCTCACAGGGAAGAAAGGCGGTAAGCAGAATGAGCTTATGGAGTCCCTTGCTCATTGCTTCCATTTTTAAAGCTCTACAGAACACATCAACAGTACCCTGACCTTATATTTTATTTTTGCTTTGACTTCACTTGCCTTTCTTCTTTCACAAAGAATTACACCATCGCTGATACCTTCTCTCCATGTAGGTATTGTCTTGCATTTTCACACTATTCAGTTCTACTTGTTTTGTTCTTTTTGTTCACCACAGCGCCTTGTTGCAACAGAAAAAAAAAAACCTCGGCAATCAAGCGCTACGTGTTTGGGTTACTTGCATAGAAACAGCAGTTATACTTACGATACCAAAGCACTCTGCAGTTTACATTCCTTATTTTGTAATGCAATAACTATTTGACAAAACCTCAAATGCTGTTTCAGGCCAAAGCAAATGAGTGCAAAGGAAAAAAGTCTGCTGGCCCCTCTCACCTGCTCAACCAGAAGATGTTGCTGCCTCTGCTCCATCAGGAACTGCTGCTTCTGCTGCTCCATGAGCAAGTGCTTTTGTTGCTGCTCCCTCTGCTTCTGCTGGTCCATCAGCATTTGGTGCTGCTTCATCGCTGCTGCTTGCTGTTGATTGCTGATATAGGATGGGTTGCTGTGGTTACCTGCCATGGAGACACTGGGAGCCTGGGCACCCAGGCCAGGGCCTGGGACGGAAACAGGAACGCGAGGAACGTTAGCAGAAGGGGTTTGATCCTGCAAAATACAGTAAAACAGAAAGAGGTTAGCCCTCCAGAATTCAGAAACTGTATGTAGTTACACAAACAAGGAAATGCACTTTCATAGTGATGACCACAATTTGTAGTATTTTTATCATTTTACAGGATAAAGGAGAGACAAAATCTACCCAAGGAAGGGAACCGTAACACATGTCTAAAAAAACAGAAGTCATCAATTATTGCTTATCTGTGCATTTGCTGTTTAATAAAAATCAGATCGGTTCTCTTTAATTTGTCATCTTTATGCAATAACTTCTTCACTTGTGAAGCTTGTAAGGGAAAAGGCAAAGTGCGATACAGTTTTCAGTTAGGCTAATTAAAGACATCCAAAAAAACATCTGTGAAGTGCCAGGTGCAGAAGTGACAGTTCAGTGTCAAGGTCAGAAGCTCCACAACATTCAGGAACAGAGGATTTAACTTCAGTCTCAAAGTACTTCCCCAAGTCCAGCTCAAACACGGGTGTACAGCTCTGTGTGCTTCTGCTCAGCCCGAGGAACGGCATCGGTTACCAACAGCAACTCAAACACCAGCTTCAGTCAACTTCGGTAGCAGCTTTTCAAACACTACGTTTTAAATTTTCCTTATACAAAACACTTATTTAAATCCTGCCTCTTCTGTCAACATTTAATTCAGCAAGTGCTTTTCTATCCCCCCCCAAAGTTGCTTTTTTTTAGTATCAAAGTATTTACTATTTGCAGGTGAAAGGGAAGAAGGGTATTACTGATCAAAATGAGTCTTAACATACTTTTCCAGCAATTCAACCATCACCATATTCCGCAGAGAAAAATACTACTACAGATAAGCCTGTTATTATTAATTTTTCATAACTCTGCTCTTTTTGGAGACTGGAACTTGGGATAAGCAAAAATAACATGAAATTATTATCATGAAGGATCTGACACTGTTCTCTCTGTACCAGCAAATCCATTTGAAATGTGACAGTTTTATCATTTTAAGCACACTTCAGCCTCATCTCCAGTTACACAAACAAATACTACTTTCGAGTTTAGAATTCAGCTAACGGGTTCGGCTGTTGGTTCTCACTCTCTGCAGTTTGTAAGAAATCACGAGTGAAATATAGGTAAAGCTGTGCTAAGTTGTTCTACATGCAAGCTTTTGAGAAATTCTCCAGAAGCGTCCATCAGTATTTCTGTTCATTCAGTGCAAGCATGGCAGTGTAGGTGCAAGGTCATCCTCATGTTTTTCAGGGAGGGGGAGATGTGACACGCACAATCATCTCTTTTCCATTTTTCTTTGATCAACATGTCTTTAGATTGTTACTTCTGCTACCTTTTAAAGAGATTAACATTTTGTGCCTCATAAGGCACACACTGATCCCATATTTTTATTTGTATGCCAGTGTGTTCTTTACCACAGACTAATCGGATCTCTCATGGCTTTTTTGTTTTGTTGAGGGAATGTATGACTAGAGTTGGATCTCCAACAGCTTTTGCTAGAGGAGCTTTAATCCTTATAATAGAGACCTTTCTTCTCAACAAGCCCTCTAGTGTGTGCATTGCAAGCACATTACAGAATCCCAATGAGCCTATACCCTCCATCCACTACATACATTTTCACCTGCAGAATACCTGTAGTATCAGTTTTATATAAGGCAAAGCAGCAGCATCTGGAATTTTCCTTAACGAGAAAACCTGAAGCATATTGCTTCAGGCAGACAAATATTACTGTTACTCATGCTTACAGATCTATTTCTCTCCTATCCCATGCTTCCTCAATCCCCAGAGTCTTAACCAGTAACAAATTCTCAGATTTGAAAAGTCCCAAGGAACACCCAAGAAATCAGGAATGCAGCCCCCACTTCCAACTCTCTTCAAAAAGCAGCAACTGAAGGTATGTCTTTTTATATATAGTAAGCCAACTCTGACACAAGTAAGGACTAAAAAGAAGGTAAAGAAATCAAAGCTTCTTTGAGAACACTGTTTAACACTACAGTTTTGCACCAGTTAATTTAGGCAAAAGTTTACAAAGCATCTATTTATCTTCGTAAGTAGAAGCTTCTATGAAGCACGACATAATTTGTCGCCCACAAAATACATTAAGCTGGAAATCACGCATTACCACATGACTCAGAACCCAGTATTAAAAAAACCATCCCCAGCGGAAAACAGAGTTCTTGATTCTTGTCTCAGCTGATTGCATATTATAATTTTCTTCTTTAAAATCATGCAGCAACTGTTTTGAAACAATACCAGATAATCTGTACTCTAGTCTTATGGATCCAACACCCTTTCGCAAAACCTTAGATCTGCTACTAAACAAAGGTAAGAAAAGCCAGAACATTCACCTGACTGTGCGGTAGTCGGTAGGCAATGTTTCCAGACTTGGGTTTCAACAGGATCATCCCATTTTGGTCATCGCTCACATGAGCCAGTGGTGCCTGCTGGCGGTGTTGGATGTAGGCCAACATGGGGGGCTTGTTCTGCCCAGATACCGGAACCCCCTGTTCACATTCTGCTTTGTAATGTGAAAGGGGTTTGGTGTTCCCATAGTCCAGCATCGAGCCTTGACTATTCACAGCGTTCTGGTTCAAGCTGTTTTGCTGATGACCTAAAATGTTCACATGGTAATTGCCTCCAGCTCTCGGCGAGCTTTTGTTTCCCATATTAGGCATCATGAGTTTTTGATTGTTGAAGTCTGGCTGGTAAACTGACGGGCTGGTGGGGTTTTCCATGGTATATGGGACAGCCAGTGGACTATGAGAAGGCCCAGACTGTTGCCACGTAGACATTTGATTTGTTTGGTGGACTTGTGAAGCTTGTTGCTGGTTCTGCAACATCTGGTCTCTCTTCTGCTTTGCAGCAATCTGCTGAAGTTGATGAGCAGAAGACATTTCTTTGGCACTTCCTGCACCCTTCCCAGGTAACAACACATTGGGGAGAGGCCTCTGGACGTTCTGAGAGTGGTTTGATGCCTGCATCATGGGCTGATTAGGATTTTCAGTCATTGATTGACTGGAAGGCTGAAATATAGCCTGAGAACTACCAACCGCTGGAGAAGCGGCACTTACAGGTACAGAAGGAGCACCAATAAACGCTGGACCTGAAGAAGTGGATCTAACCTGAGGAGATCCCATCTGTTCCTGTTCAAAGGGTGCTGGGGAAAACTCAGTCTTTATGTTAATATCTTGTGGCAACGGAGTCTGTGCAGCTGAATTTGAAGAATCTGCGTCTTTTTTCTCTTCAAAGTCTTCGTTAAAGAGATCCTTCATGTCTTCATCAGGCACTGATCTATTAAGCTCCTCAATAAGTTCTTTCCATTCTTGCTCATTAAGATTAAGATCAGGCATCAAGTTATTCTGCGAGATAGAACCCCCTGCTCCAGCAATCATACATGGAAGATCATCTACAGGCTCCTGCTTCAGCTCTTTGTTCAAACTCAGAGGAAATGAGTCATCAGCATCACCACCTCCGTTCATCTGCAGGTTGGTATCTGGAAGACACTTCTTGCTGATGCCATCCAGCCCCATCGGATGTTTTCCGTTAAGCTGTAAGGTATCTCCGCTGCCAGATTTCTTGTCAAGATGATGGAGTGGAGACACAGGGGGCATTCCATTGGAAGAACCACTCACTCCACCAAGACCATCATCACGACGCAGTTTCTTGGACACAGAAAAGACATCACCGTAGCCATTCTGCTGGTCTCCATTCTGCGGGGAAGCAGCACTATCCAGCTTTCTTTTCACAGTCTCATGGAGCTGCTAAAAAACAAAAGAGTTTTAGTTTAGTTTTATGTTTCATAGATTAGGATTTTTATTTCTTATGAGAACACTGTTTACCTCTAAATAAAGCATTTTAGGAAAAAAAGCAGTTAGATCTGTGCTTTAATAAGATTTGTTTTACAAGTTATCACTTGAGATGACTTCCCTTCTACAATCTGTTAGGGCGGACTTCCAAAAATATGTACTGCACCAAACAGAGCCATCCTTCAAACAAAACCAAAAGCTGCCATATACTTTGACAATAAGAAGTTGAGAAATTGCTGTGAACCAGAACATACTATGATTTTTCCTGTTCTAAATGCAAAGACATTGAAGAATGTTAAGATTCAAATTTTGTGAATAAAACCATGTATTTTATTTTGCCCATGTACACACAGTAAAATTGTTCTGTAACACTGCTTTATAAAGCAGTCTCAAATTTAAATATTTAGAGGAAAAGAAAACAATTTCTCTTGCGATTACAATTTTTAGAAAAGAACTACACAGATACATTTTGTACACTATCACATTTTTGGTTCTAAAGCGAAACCCGTTTGTCACTAAGTGACCACCGTTTCACACTTATGTAAAATGCAATTCAGAGTTCAGTCCATTCTATCACAGCAGAGTAAGTCTGTTCCTTTCTCCCAGAGTATTTGCCAGCTGCTCCTCTCTGCACTGTGACCACCAGAGCACCAACCAGCCCAACAGCTGGCTTCTCATGGCCAGCGAACGCACATATTCTTTTTCTCATAGTGCCACCTAGAAGCAAGTGGAGGGTACAGCAATAGTAACAAGCAGAGTTTGAGAGACACTGTTCAGCTTCTTTCCTGCCAGCATGCTTTCAAACATAAGGTTCTTTCCAGTGACGTCAAGAACATCTGAAAACAGCATTTACACACACATCAAAGATGACTATAAACTCTTCCTTCCCTCATGTGCATTCTGTAAAAAAACAACAGTTGTGCTTTGCTTGTGCTGGAAGCACCGCACCGCACAGCCAAACCTGACAGGCAGAGACGCTGCTCAAAGGGAGCAGTGGGCTCAGAAAGCTCTGCCAGCTCCTGGCGTGTCCCAGATCCCTTTGTACGTCCCAGCAGGAGGAGAATCCCCACAAACAGCTGCCCAGCTGCAGCCTGGTTCACCCAACAGCACGCTCAGATGGCAGAAAAGCAGCTCGTTAAACAAACCCCAGGACAAGTATGCTTATTTTAATATTACTTGCAGTTTCCAGGATGCAAGTCCACTCACCCTTGGGGAAAACTGTCTCATCCAAGAACAAACGGGAAACCTCAAGACCTCGGCGCTCAAGCAAGAGGTTGTGTGTAGAGCCAGCATAAATTATCAGAAGAATTTTACAGCACTTGCCTGGGCAACACCATTCTTTGATTTAATGATGGGAGGACTGGTTCACAGTTAACTGTAATTTTTTTTTTTTAAACAGTCTACAGTTAGCTGACCTTCAGAAAAAAAAGCAAAAAAACCCCCCAACAAACCACTATTTGTTTAACGCTTTCAAAGGTAGCAGCAAAATCATATGTTTATCTGAGGGACAGACTGTAGGTTCCCAGGAAACTATGATCTTCTAGATCGTTCATGGAAACAGCAGAGTAGTGAGAGTAGCAGAAGACCTGCTAAGATGAGACGAGTACATCTGAAGTGGAGACTGGAACTTGAGTTCTCTTCATCTGAACATTAGGTCTACAGCTTGGAGTAGCAGACCTCGAGTGAATTTTTCAAATACTGGCTTGGGAAAAAAAACTATGAAATTTTCCTTGTTATGTAAAAAGGCAAAACTAACACCAGAAAACTTCAACTCAATCACAACATCTGGCTTTCAGTCACGTTTCCCATTGTTTACACAATACTCCAACCGGGAAAACTGAAGCTGAAGGTGGATGAGTAACCTGCTCAAGGTCGTATGATGAGTCAAAGTTTGGGAATGGATCCTCCTTAATTCTAAATCATTAGGGGAAAATGCACTCCCTGAAAACTGACATAAAAGTAATAACTTGGTTTTGTATACTGAACATATTCTTCTCAATTTCTATATTAAAACCAAATGTATGCCCATTCTGGTCACTGATATAATTATCATTCTTATAGACAACTCAAGGCAATGAGGATTTTGGTGGCTTTATAGTGAAAATTGCACACAGCTCTTCACAGGCTGCAGAACCCACCTCGGTTGCTGGACATATATTGCAGAAGTTGTTACGTGCTAAGGTCTTTGCTGCTGTACTCTACCATTTGCAATGTATGCAGCTAACTCGTCTAAAATTAAGTCATCCGTGCTTATAAACTACATTTACTGTAGCCTAGAAAGAGACACAGACCCCTAATATCCATCATAGGCTCCTTCCCTCAATAAAAACATGTAGGGACTTTCATATCTATGTGGGTTTTAACACTCATAATGCTCAGATATCTGATTCTTGGTGATATCCTGACTTCAGTTGCTCTAGACAAAGTCCTCCTTTCACCTAAAACTACATTCCTTTGTCAGAAAAGAAGATTAAATAAAAAATAACTTAAATAAATTCACAAATGAAGTAAAATTTGGAGGTGACTGCTTCCAGCCTTGCTTCACCTCAGCTAAATCTAAGATTATTTGAAAGATATCCTACATATACACGACAGCTAAGAGACACATAAGAGAGAAGAAAATCTGCTTAACTTCTACCCTCATCAGAAAAGACTGAACTCAGTTTGTAACCAGGACACTTAATTTCTGAATTTTAGAAGCTATTCATCAAATGCACTTGCATCCTAGTTCACTTTTCACATTAAGAAGAGTCAGGAGCACACTTGGATATTATCGCAGTGAGTCTACACTGAGATTTATGCTCCTGTAGTTACACTATCTACAATATAATCAGCTAACCAGCTTAAAACTAACCTAGTAACCATTTTCTACCTCCTTTCTTCTCTCGAGAAAAGACAGCGTTACAAAAATTTGTGGGAGCCAAAAGTTACCGGTTCCTTCTCCTCTGCCATTACACATACATTCTGATACCTTTTATTTATTCATATTTAATTTTGAGTAACGGAACCTGAAATTCTCACACCAAATACAATTATATAACTACTCTTCAAATAATGCAACTTTCTCTTGTGGAATTAATTTCTTATATGCATTTCTTACATATTATCTCAGATCTTGATTTCATAACAGAAAAAGGAAATATTAAATTCAGTTCTTCCCCAATTTGTCTGTATCTAGCCAAATAATCTGGTTTTATGGAAAAAAACCCCAAGGACTATGTGAGACACAAGTCAGACTACAAGCTATCTACATATCAAGCTGCTCCAACAGAGTTCTCAAGGCAAGAAAAACCTGTTCTCTTCTGCCAAAACTCAAAAAAAAAAAATGCTGACAAAAGTAAAGCATAGCTTGCTACTCACTAGGAAAATCCCTTTAGCTTTAATTTTATTCTCCACTATCACCCTGTGAGGCACAGTGGCCCTCTGCTATGCTGTCCCTGGTTTTCCTAGCAGAATCAAGCAATTTTATTTGTAACGCAGGAACTGACCATTTCCATTGTCACCAGATCAGATACAGAAATGTATTCCCATTTTTCCAGCCTATTCAACTTCCCAACAATAGATAAACCTCCAAGATCTCTTTAGCTTTGCCTAAAACTATTATGCCCAAAAGCATTTATCCAAAGTATTTAAGCTCTGTGTGCAGAGAACAGTGCACAGCAGGGGATGCACACAAGCCTCAGCCCCTCGGCCCACGACGGGACATGGAGTTTCTGAAAGGGCCACAGGCTGCACCTTCTCCACATCACATCAGAGCTGCATTTTATTCACACCAGCAAGAGAGTCTTCAACACAATAATAAAGACATTTATTTGGCAGGAGCGCACGTGCAAGTCGGGCCCTAACCGTCGGTTCCTCACGTGAGGAACACAAACACAAACCCCTGGTGTCACCCAGCACAAGAGACATCCGACACCAGCGGCCTCTGACCATATAGCCCCTAGGACATCCATGCTGCACCCGACTAGGACAGAGGATCGCAGTGCCAGGGATGGACACATGCCCAGCAAGACAACAAGGCTTCCATCAGAAAATGGGCAACACACAATTTTGATAAGCTATGTTCTATCTCAGTCTTAAACCCAGCAGTTTTACCACCCCGATGCTCAGCCACATTGAGGTCGCACGCGGGGGCAGCTGGGGAGCTCCAGGAAAGCTGTCTACAAACTGCCATGAGCCTCGTGAGAAGAAATGGGAAAAGCTTTAAATCTTCATCTCCAGCTCTTCTGTTAGCACTGGCAGAGTCCAGAACTTCAGAGTCCAGTGCAGCACTCTCTGACTGCCTTGGGAAAGGGGCATGAACAAACAGCTGATCAAAACAGCAGCACAAAGTTTGTTTGATTTTTTTTTTGTTTGGTTGGTTGGTGTTGTGGGGTTTTTTTCGGTTGGTCGGTTTGTTTTGGTTATGGGGTTTTGTTTGTTTCTTTAAAAATAAAAAATATTATTCCCACCTGGACACATTGCTGTGCGATCTGCTCTGGTGAACCTGCTTTTAGCAGGTGGGTTGGACCAGATGATCTCTTCCAACCCCAACCACTCTGTGATTCTGTGATTCCAGAAGTCGAAACAGTGTGAAACACTCAATACCTGAAACTAGTTTTAGATAACAATCTGAAACCAATGACATTTCAATGCATCAGAACTTAGCAAGCATGAAAGTTCAGTTCACATTGTTCGCTTGAAAGCAAGAAACCCTTCACAATGCAGAATTATTAAACTGAGGACAGTCAACCAAACTACTTGTGTAAAAATCCAATACGCTGTTATACTCTCTTCAGTTACAGGACTCAAAGTAAATATATATATATATATATATATATAGAGCTATAATTTTTTGTATTTTATTTGGAATAAGTTTACCACTTCAGTCTCAGAATTAAGTTATGTCTACAAGGATTTGTCATGAAATACCAGCAGGAGAATTGTAACGCTGGTCATTTTCAAAGAATAAATGCTATGTTACTCTAGAAACACCATAAAAATCTAGTTCCAATGTGCCTCCTAGCTAGATACCAGCATTCTCACCTAGAAGGGGAAAATAGAATATATCCATTTTTCTGCCATGGAAGCGATAGGATAGCAACAGAGAGAAGCTCCCGTGAATCAGAGCTTACAGCAGGGCCTCTACAGACAGAGATTCTCCTCTCCTGCCTGGTCAAGGACAGGAGCAACAAAGATGAAAACCTCTTAAGCTGGAACAACAATGCAAATATCAGAAACGGCTGTGTATGAATTTTTTATAGAAAACATTACGTTTTGACTACACGACATGCTAAGAACTCCCCATTTACTGTGCATCTACCCACAGCTTCCAAGGCTGCACTCCCCCTGCAAGGAAAGCATTTTATTACCCAATGTGTTCCTGCATTCCACCGTGTTGTCAGAACCAAACTGCTGGACTAATTTTAATTTTGACTTTAATTCCAGCAGACTTTTGTATTTGGGTGACTGCCTGCTGGAGTGAAGAAGGGCTGTGGATACACAGGTCTATAAATATCCCAAGCCTGCATTAGTCACAAGGGGCAGCTTCTGCTACAGGAATTGTTCTGCTGCATCAAAAAAACCTGCTGTGCCTTCAGCTGCAACGCCAGATCCTGCACCTCACTTGAACTTGAACAGCAACGGATCAGTCGCTCCCAGATGCTCAGAATTTAGGAAGCATCACTGCATATCTAACTAATCTAGTACGGGAAATGTTTCAAAGATACAACAATACCTCACATCGAATTAAAAGGAGACAGAGAAAAACCTGTCTGAGTTGTTGGGCAACAAACTATCAGACTTGTCAGCAAAAACAAACAATGGTGGCAAAGACTACACTGCACTATAGTTATGCATAAATAATGTGGAAATAATTTGCTATTTCTGTGGTAAAACATAATTTCAGAATTTAACATCCCTATACCACAGCTTACACAAAAATGAGGTCTTCCGAATTGTTAGTGTACCAGCCTGAACTTTGTTGGTGGAATGTTATTAATGCTTGTCAGTACAATCCAGGCAATCTATTCCCTTTAATTTATTACTCTAGGTCTTTTCAGCCAAGAAACATTGCATTGCTTTCTTTATACTTGAGCTTATTTTTAAAATTTTTACTTGGTGCCTTTGCTTAAATTAGCACTTAGCCATTATTAATGTAAAAACTTCTATCATTCCCAAACAAATGCTGGTCTGCTCTTCAGCTTTAACACAAAGCATTCCCAGGACAGGCCACCGACCAGACCTCCTCTGCCCATTCCAGAAATACCGTTTTGTGGTTTTGCAGCAGTCCTAGATGAAGCAAGCCCTCTACACGACAACTGCTCTCGGGTGGGGAAAAAAAACCCAGCAAGAAACATGGAGCAGGTCTCCTTCCAAGAGACCACATCATAAAACAAGGAGTGGAGATGAAAATCCAGATCCTGCCACTCTCATTTGCATGTCAAGGAAACACTTTCTGTTCAGCTCAGTGACACACTATGTTACAGTCTATCAGAGAAATACAAGGAAGCCCATCTTCTCTGCAGATAATTTAAACGGCATATAAGAATGAACCGTCTCATATCAGAACCTAGCAAAGAGGAAAAAATGTGCTATGGGACAAGTTCTTTCACTTCACAACTTCCTTGTTTCTCAAAAATACAGGATTAACGCAGAGGGCAACACATTATCCAGACACTAAGCATCTTCTACTTTGAACACAGTCTCAATAATGTCATCTTAAACAACAGAAATATGAAGTTAATTTCAATATTTGAATTTACCATTAAATAATGGTCTCGAAATTAAAAAAAATAGGAACCTAATACGTTTTCTGTCTTTTTTCTCAAATGACAGACAGGCCTACACGGTGCACAAATCATCCAAGGTATTTCTGTATCAATACTGCATTCTCTCAGTTTCTGTGGCTCAACTTTAGAGCTGCATAGTAAGAAAACAAAGGATGATCTGCCCCTTCTGCCTGTAAACAAGATTCATCCAGCTTCAGGATCTAAACCTGAGAAAAGATTAATGGAAGAGAAAATACTTGATTGTGGCCATATGAAAAATCATACAAGATGTGAACAAGGAAGCAGCGGTGCTGTCCTGTTCCCCACAATGATTCAGAATCTGCAGAAGATGCTCCGAAGCATCTGGGAGTGCAAACATCTCCCATTGTCCACATTTGCGGCAGTGCAGCTTCACATCCTTGTATGCCAAGCCCTCAGATGCTGGATCATAACCCCTTTACATTTGCATGAGTTGCTTTCGCTTTTGAGGATTCAAATAAATGCTTCATTAGCTTTCAACACAAAGTACCAGTTTTCAAGAGAAGATTCATATGCAGCTTCATGGAAAACTCTGGATCATAACAGCAGGGATAGCTGATACAATGCATATTTCACTGATGTAGCAGCATTCTTTTGAAAGGAATGTGTCCAAGATATTTTAAAACAAGATAATTTTGGTGTTCATCCAAACTTTATTGAATATTGTAAACCAAACCCATGTCCTTCCCGTAAGGAGCACATGCTTGGTCTTGATAACAGCTACATAATTGCTAGAGGTAAAATACCAACCTAGAGAAATTAGCAGCAAAGGTTTTTTGGTGGTGGTGTGGTGGGGCTGGGTTTTGGTTTTTTGTTCTTTCTTGGTTTTGGGGGGTTTTGTTTTTGTTTTAAACTTGAATTACTAAGCAAACCAACTTTATACCCTAGTAACGAGGTGATGAATCAGCAGCTGCAATTAAGCTCACAGTCATGTATCCTGGGAAGGAAACAGCAGGCCAGCACGAGGAAGAGTCATTCATACACTAAAACCCTCTTCTGTTGTGTAAATTGGCCACTGGCAGCAGCTTCCTGTACCAGAAGGGCTTCCCCAGATGTGCAGTGTTTCAGAACCTCACTGCTGAGAGCGCTCATTATAATGGACGGTAATTAGATCAAATCCACATCCAAAGCAATTTAAAAGAAACAACACCAATGAATTAAAGACGTCTTTCTTTTAGAAGATCAATATGAAGACGTGTAGTGGCAGTTTAAGCAACAGGATTTCACATGCTAAAGAGGTCTGGGTGTAACAAAAATAGGCATTATTAATGGATAGAGCCCCATATGCAAAAAGCCTTAGAGCCTAGACAGGAAATAAAGAGAAAACCCACTAAATCTTCAGATAATAAAATATGAGTTTGAGTCACTTTTGTTCTGACACAACTTTATACTCAAGATCAGTCTACTAAACAACGGCTACCTGGAAAGTTTTACAGAATCACTGGTCAGGAATGCACAAGGTTTCCTCGCTTCCTCAAAGACTCTTCTTTAACGACTGAAGTGCTCTAAGTGTGTCACAACTATCTTTGCCCTCAGAGAAATCAGTATGTCCTAGATTCTCATGTGTATATTAGAAAGAGTAGAAACAATTTGGCTGAACAACATTTTCAGTTCATCTTGTAAACACTACAAACCGCACACGTGCTGCCTGGTGCCAGTTACATTAAAGCTGATATCAACGTGCCCCATGTTTCACTATTTCACATCATGCTGGTCATACCCAAGTACGGAGTAAGCTCTATCATGATTCCATTTTAAAATAGTAACTGATGTCCCAGACAGCAAAGGATTGCACCCTCCTTTGCTTCTAACCTGACCAAATACACATACCATTTTAAAAACATGATTGAATCTATCTGTTAACCTGGAAATGTCTCAGGTTAATCCAGTATCCCCTTTTAAAGACACTTAGAACAGTACTGTATCATTTTCGTGAAGGCCACCATTTACAAATAGCCAGTTTTAAGATAGACAAGTATTAAGACAGGCAACCTTTACGAGGTTATCCTACTAACCTACATTACTGCCACATTACTATATAGCAGTATACTTAAAGGGTGCAGAATAAGTTAAGCAATAGCTATCTTGATATACAAAGAGGGTTGTATGAATATATCCTGACAACCAGAAATGCTAGAGAAGCCAGAGAAACATTAAGATTTTGAGTTAAGCCAGTTTTTAATGGGTGGAGTGGGATTCCCATAGTGTTCACACCCACTAGAGTGGCAAATAAGCAGCTGCCTTTCCACAGAAATTCTTTCCAATATGCACCACAATTAATACACATATTATTTGTCTTAAAAATTCCACTGCAGTAATACGTATCTTCTTATCAAGTGAGTCCACTAAAACCCAACGGCCTAAATTAAAGATATCAGCAAGCAAACAAACAAAAAAATCTAAAGCCACTGCAGTATTAATGCTCCCCTGACAGCTCCTGCAGGGACGTTTTAGGTGAATTAGCCAGAAATACCACTCTCAGAACATTACTCTGAGTTACTGTAAGCATCACCAGCCACCCCTACTCCCAGCTCAACAGGCACCAGTGTTTATGTCGCCTTCCGGCGCGCAAAGGCGACAAGAGAGAAAAATAAAACAGCCCTTATCAGCTGCGAAGTTGGAACAGAGCAGACACGAGCACCCTGCAAAGCACCGCCAGCCCCAGCCCTCCCACCACAGCCCTCGCACCGACCGGGAGGGCTCGTTTTCCGCCCTCCGCTCGCCGCCAGCCGGGCACGGCCGCACCGACCGCCGGCTCCCTCCACGGCCCCAACCCGCCGGCGCGGCCCTTACCGCGATCAACGTGCTGCTGCGGCCGTGCTGCTCGCCGCTCGCCGCCTCGGCCTCCAGCCCGTTGGCTCCGGTCCTGTCGGCGCTTCCCGCGACGGCGGCGGCCGGCGGAGGGGGCGCGGGCGGCGGCGGCGCCGGGGGCGGCTGCCGGTGCTTGCCGGCCCGCTTGGCCTTGGTCTGCAGGCAGCGCTGGTGCAGGGCGAAGGTTTGCTGGCGCTCCAGCTCCAGGCGCTCCGGGGACACGGCCTGGTAGCGGGACTCGCAGGCGCTGTGGTGCCGCCGGCAGAGCTCGATGCGCCGGCGGAGCCGCTCCATGACCGCGCTGTGCCGCGGCACCACGAACTCCGCCATGGGGCAGGGGGGCAGCACCATGGACCGGAGAGCGAAGGGGGCGGCAGCCGCCGTTCACCGGCTCCTCACGCCGGCCCCCGCCATGGCGGGGACTCCCCACCTCGGGCCTTCCCCAGCCTCCGCCGCTCCTCCCCCTCCCGCGGGCCTCACCTGGGCTCCCCGCCGGGCTCGCCCCCGCCCCGGTTCCTCCCCCCGGCCCGGCCCGGCGCCCTCTCCGCTCCCCCCCGCCCCACTTCCTCCTTCTCCCCCGAGGCCGGTGCCGCTTCGCTCCCCCCCACTCTCCCTCAACCCTGCCCGGCGGCCGCTGCCCGAGCACCCCGGGGCCCGCCCGGAGCCCGCTCCGCTGCCCCGCGGCGCGGCCCGGCGGCCGCCGCTCTCAGGCACGGGCCGGCCCGAACCCCTGGCTCCCCATTGTTATCCGCGCCGCCGCCATCTTGAAACTGTTTTTCCTCTCAAGAGCCGAGTTGAGAACAAATAGGCGGAGCTTCCTGGGTGGTGGGCGACGTCACGCCGCGTAGCGCGTCACGAGCCGTGAGGGACATCCGTCGGAGCCAATGGGAAGGCGCGGAAGCGCGAATTGAGCAGCAGAGGCGTGGGCGGGCAGAGCGGCGATCTGGAAGTGGCGTCCGGCGCGTTTAAAAGGCACGAGCAGGGAGGGGCGGGGCGCCGGCGCAGCCACTCAAGCGCGGCGGGAGGCGGAGCCAGAGGTGATTGACAGGGAGGGGACGGCGGCGGCGGGAGCCCCCGGCCCCGCTCAGCGGCAGCACCAGCCCCTAAACAGGGAGAACAGTCCTGGAGCAAAGAGTCACCGATCACCTCACGGCAGGGGATACCGCCACCTCTTCTGACATCCCCATCCAAGCCTGGTCCCTCGAGGTCCAACAGAGGTTACAAAGACCAAGGCAGTTGTAATTAGACAAAGCAAGGCAAACAGGTTTAAGTTTCTTTATTGATTAGTTTTTACAGAATTGGTTTTTTTCCAAGTTGCATCAACAGGTACCTTTTTGAAATGGACAGGTCATTTCTGCAAGTGAAATCACAGTCCTTGTTCAGCAACAATGAAGAGAAAGAAAGAAAAGGAAAAAAAACCCCACAACACAAAAACCCCCCAAACAAACAAAACCCACTACTCTTTGAAACCATGAGGCAACACTATTCCGGGGGAGCAGCGAGGGACCGAGCCCCACATTCAGCAGCACAGCGGAGCTCTGCAAGGAAGAGCAACAGCCACCACAGAGATGTGCGGCCACCAGCAGTCAGCACTGGCAATAATCTCTCCTCGAGGCCAGGAGTCAATCCTAAAGCCAGACACTGACACTGCATTGTATTATTGCTGCAATAACTCGCTCTTTGCCAGACACAGAAAGGCCGGATCACCTCCAGTGACACAGGTTACCTGCAGCTTCACCAGCTCCCTGTACTGAGCATCAGCTCCAGGAGAAAAAAAAAAAACCACACATTTTCAGCATTTCTACCGCCTCGTGTTTCACACCCTGTCTGCACCTACTTCCGTATGGTTTTGTTCTGATTTACCATCTCAGTCTAACCTCCCGTCTTCAGACACAGCAAATGCCTTTCAGAAGCTCCCACTCTGGTGCACAGACACAAAAGCCCCAAACATACCTTCAAGTGTTTTTAACAATGCCAAACCTAGTTCACAGGTTACAAACAGGTAAAGCTTCAGTACTTCAGAACCGGAGCTGCACTTCAAAAAGTACTCAGAATAACCAGATATTATTTAAAGCCTCAGAGGAAAAAAAATAGCTAAGAGTGATTCGAGGTTAAACTGAGCCACCCAAGTCAGAAAGCAGGATAAAGAGTAACTTTGGAGTTGTCTATCCATTTTGGAAAGTCTTCATTTATTGTTGTGATTATTTAAGCATACACTATGGTATCAAAAAAAGCCATAACATGCAGACAGGAGACCTCCTCAGGAGATTTAGCAGAAGCAAATGTAGATTTACAATTAGCTTTAATATAATATAATTTTAAAAGCTGACAGCAGATCTTAAGTTCACTTTTGATGCTTTGAAAGAACATGTATGCACATGAATTGTTTGGGAATTTAAGGCAATTTGCATATTAAGATAAAAAACATTACGTTAATAGATTTGTGTTATGCTCAAAATGTTAGCTCAATTGAAACCATTTACATATACTTCATCTCAAAGGACTGAGAGTCATAAATAGCAGCTGCTCCTTGATAAAAATACAGTCCTGAGAACAAACTAGTAGCAATGCTTAAGCTATGACATCTTCCATGTCAGAGAATAAGCTATTTTTGCAATAAGGAGCAGTATTTACCAGGTGTTCAACAGGCAAAGGCATTCTAACATGCAAGAGCTCCCAAGAGAAGTCTGAAATTACTTCCAGTATCGTGCTTACAATAGTTTATTTGCACACTGCAGAAAGATCAAGAAATCCTGCTATGCATTTGTGATCACCAATATTTCAAACACAATAACCAAGGGATACAACATAAGGACAGGCAGCAAAAGGTGTTTTACACCCACCTCCCCCCCCCCCCCAAAAAACCTAAGAGTCTTTTAGTAATTGGTTAGATTGTTTGCAAGGTAATTGGAACACTCTCCTCCTCCCAACCCGTGGGAGTTATTCCCCCCACACTATACCTATGACCAAACGACACTGGAGTGTTTAAGTTCAGTGCAAGAAAAGTAATTTCAGGACATTTAATTTCACTCTAAACAAAGGCAAAAGTTTATCTATATAGACATCCAAACACCAACATATTTGGTACAGTGTAATGAAATTACATAGATTTGCCCTCAGAGGTATGCTCTCATAGTGATCACCTGCGTTACACAAAAAAGGTGTTTGAAACAGTATAATATGGTAGACTCAACACTTTAAAAAAATTTATTCAGCTGGAATTGGAACTCCCTAACATTCACAATATCATTTAGGATGCATTTGTTACATGAAGAGCAGATAAAGACTTAGACAGTTTCACATACCAGTTACAATATTCCACATGCTCCTTCCCCACCTACAATACTGACATCTTGGTTGTGGTTTGTGTTTGTTGGTTTTTTTTTTTTTTTCCTTAACAAATACTCAGTTTAACTTGTCTACCTGCCTACCTCCCTATTTCTACAGGAGTAGACATACAGTGATAAGAGTGAGAGGATATGGGACACTGTCCTATCCAGTGTTTGGACCCTGGAAAGGAGTAGGCCTAGCTATAAAAATAGAGTTTGACAATGAGCTGAACATGAAACGCTTCAGTAACTGAGGCAACACTACGCTCAAGAAAAAGCTGTATAGTTACAGAGAAAGGAAAGTGTCAGTGGCTGAACAGAGGGGCAAGGGGGAAGCAGTCGAACTCCCCCAACAACCCATTAGGTCTACAAAAAGAGTTCAAAAAAATAACAAAATCCATTCTCTGCAAGGTCTGCAGGATTAGAGGGCACATTAAGACAACCCACTCCAAATCCTATATCATTTGTCAAGACTTAACAGGGCTTTAGCCATGCACAGTATGCATATCCTATAGACTGACTCCTTCCTTCCATCCCTTCTTCCTTCTTCCCCTCTTCCCAAAAGAAACAAGTTGACTGATTAGAGAGTTTCGCTACTGGTTTCCACATACATCCCCCTCAGTTTTCTTTCAAGGGCAGAGGGGTTGTCAAATACATTGACAACTTTTTTTCAAACAATTATCAAATGTTAAGGGATACAAAGACATTGATGCATTTAGGAATTTACATATTTGTAAAAAAAACCTAGTTATAAAACTGCGTTTTTATCACCTAGCACTGTCAAGATTCATTGTTATTTTTCACTAATATATTAAATTAAGCCAAGGTCTGAGACTGGAAAAGTTCTACCAATCTACTTAAAAACAGAAAAGAATATTTAAAACCAAAAATGAAAAGGTTAGTTATGTTACATTCCAAAATCCACAGCCCATTATATTAAATGCACTCTTTCTACAGGAATGATGTTCTTTAAAACAGATGATTGCAAAGATTTTACTGCTAGACACTCCATTACATTGGATAGTGTAACTGGAACCTGTGGATGGTGAAATCTTGAGGTTTGTCCAAGTTTCAGTGTAAGGTGTCCAAGGTCCTCTCCCAGAACCATGTTTGAAACAAACAAACAAAACAAAAAAAACCCCAACAGATCAAGTTCTTATGACTTTTTTTTTTTCCTCAATCTTTCCTTGGCTTTCTGTTTCTGGGTGATCTATTCACAGTTTCCTCCTCCTGCAAGAAAGCGATTTGTATAAACATCAAGGAAACAAAATCTAAGAATATCTTTAAAAAACACATTTTGAGCAAACTTAAAGAAAAATCTATTTGCAGTTCTACGTTGGGATTTAATTTCTGAAGAGACCTATTGCTGCTGCTACCTTTCCTTTCTACACATGGCAAACACACAAATCCTCCTCTTTTCACAGGGGACATCCACTATCTGCTGAGTACTCAACAGCTTCTGTGAGAATCCCTTTAACTTCAAGCAACATTCCACCCATTTTTAAGTCGGCATGGAGCACTTAAGAGGCCACATCCTGACTGAACAAAGCCGAAAAAGCCTTTTGCCTCAAGAAGATGCATTCCACACAACCCCACTCCTCTCACCATGCAGGCTCTGCAGCAGAGCCTTTAGCAACATGCCCAGCTCTGCTGAAGATGGACACAACAATTCCTATTCTGCAGGGTGATTTTCCAAAGTTCTGACACTGGGAGGGAGTATCACATGAGCTGGGTTAACTTTTAACACTTTAGTAAGGCTCGTTCTACGTGACTTAAGGAAAAAGGTGCACAAGACTTCCAAAGATTAAGCACTCTTACCTCTGATGCAGGTTTCCTGTCCTCATCCTCCTCCTCTTCCTCCTCCTCCTCTTGACTAGCACTTCCTATATCAGCATCACTTTTCTGCTTCTCTTCTAAGGGAAGTAAAAAAAAAAAAAATTTTTTTAAAAAATCACTCTCATTTCTGACTTACCTTCAGTTCACCATTGGCTTTACTCCACAAGTGCCAATCCTGCTGGTTTGTTCCACCAGAGAAAAAACTCAAACCGTTTCAAGATGCAACAGATGCACTTGACCCGTTTCCCGCCTTAACCAAACCGGCAGCAGTCTGGTCCAGGCTCCGCAGGAGGTAAAGGCCTGAGCTGTAGCTAGGCCAAGAACTCATTTTAGGAAATCCACAAAGGAGCAGAACAACACCAAGAACACCAAGAAGTTGTGGGTACAAGGACTCTCGTGCAGACCTTTCCTACTATGTGCAATTTGACTATGAACCAATCACCTCATTCCATATTTCTGATAGCCTGGGTGACCTACTGTGAGCTCTCCCTGCTAGACAAGTGTGGCTGTATCGCAATGATCTTTTACTAATTGCAGATCACTGGATGAGCCAAATTTAAGTTTTACATTAATTGTTTAGCTTAAATAAGTACATTTTAGACAGAATTAATCACTTAAAACAAGGTCCTCTGATTTTTAGTGTATTGTCTGCTTAACATTACTTAGTAGCTATATTTGTGGAAATTTTAAACTGTATGTTGTGAAGTTGCTAAACTTGTGCCTAATTGAGCAAAACAAAGCAGCTACAAACTATCAACAGCACCAGCAAGATAAGGCCTGTTTTGTACCTTATCAAGCAAAACACAATCCACTGGAACAAGAGAACAGAATAACACCTTCAAGGCCAGCACGAAGCAGCTACAAACATAAGCATCTGCAGCTACACAAGATAAGGCCCTGAAGACAATGAAGGAATCCAATGAGAAGCAAGAAGACCCCAGACTCAAATATTGCTAGTGGACTGAATCACCAGGTGAGGAGTGAGGTAAACAGTCTGCAGGGGTGTAATTGCCTGGGGACTTCATTGCTCAGATTGGCACCTCTTTAAAGGCACCCAGTGTGAGCTGATCCTGCGGCTGTACTAGTGCATTAGATTATTTATTTCTATGAACTTCGATGCCTGAGAGTTTGCATGGAGAGATCTGGGATCCCAGCTTCGGAGCGACCTGGCACCAGACCCCTAGAAGGGAGGTAAGCAGGTTGAGATGCAGCACGGCACAACTTTGAAATCCTAGCCAAGTGATGTAAAGAATCAGTGTGCACATTTAACCCTTTGGCCATAAACATACACAAAGGGTGAAGGAAAACAGTTACGGGATTATGTCTCTTAGTCTTAGACTTAGTCAACTGTTCAGGTGTAAGTTTGGATGCAGCCACACCCAGACTCCTCTCTGAGTAGTTCGCAAAGCAAGGGGGTCCATTCTGAACCTCGCGACTCAACAGGAAGGCCTCTCTCTACACTTCCACATCTCCTGTTCCTGTATAAATCGTTTTGAAATGACTTGCACTTGATTCTCCTTGGCATATTTCCTCCATGCAGTGAAAGAGTGATCCCTGCCACCTTGCTCTGTTAAGTCACGCTTTTAAGTAATCTAAACACTGCTCTGCAGCAAGCAGGACCCCAAATTATTCTTCTGCAACACAAGATTGACTAGTTTACCTACCTAACTTTTCCTCATTTTCTTCCTCCTTCTCCTCCTCCTCTTCCTTGTCCCCTTTGTCTTTTTCTTCCTCTTTCTCCTCATCCATCACATCAGGCTGAGGAGCATCAGTCTTTTTGTATTCTGCAGCACTTGGCTGTTTCTAAAAGAAATTGTCAAAACCAGGCAATTATTTATGACATTAAGGCACATTTTGCTGAATCTCTTTTTAAACATTTTATTACTTATTGTTGGAGGAAATGCATACCTTCCCAGAGCAGCAGAAAAGGACAACAAGGAACACTGGCAAAGCCACGGTGAGGATGTAGACTATCCAAAGCCAGGGACGCTCTTCAGCAGCTGCCATCATCTGGCCCACAACGCCAGGCTGTAAGATAAAGAGAACCATCAAATTTCATCTCACACTGCAAAGCTGTAGCAGTGAAGCTACAGAATTTAAGTGGCTTTTTACAACTTTTAACATTATATTTCATACCTCAAAAAATTAAAGCTTACATGCACAAGTACTTTTTTTCCATAGGTTACAAATTAAGAATTAGACTAAAGTTAGCAGTCCAATTGTCAGAGTAAAAAACCTCACAAAAGATCAGTAAGTACTCATTGCTACGTACAGTCACCATTACTGTATTATAATTAGGAACTAAGGTTCCAATCTGGTTTATCATAACCCCTAGCCTTAGTACACGTAGGTATATATTGATAAAGACTGTGGGAGAGAACAGCAGCAATACCGCTAGCGCTCCAGTCAGAAGCACACAATCAAACCGTTATTTCTCACCTCTGCAGCACCATCGGCTGCCTTTTTCAGCCCCCATCCATCACTCGCCCAATCATCAGCCACTGCTCTTTCAGTACAGATGATAAAGTTGTCAAAAAAGATGTCTGAGGTCATTGACCACAGCTCAAGTCCCACAGCACTGAAGGGAGTCATCTTGAAAGGTTCCAAGTCTTCAAAGAAATCTGGGTTTGGGATCTTCCTAGGTTTCCATATACCCTAGGAAAAGCAAAAGACATTCAGCCTCACCTGCTATAACACAATTTTTAGTTTTAAGTCCATTTTGAAGAGAACACACCCCCCACCAATCCATTGAACTTAATTACAATGTCTATGGGTGCAACTCATCAGGTTTTGGGAACCAATTTTCATTTATGCTACAAATAAGTGAAATTAAGTAAGAAAGCACTTTGAATATGTCCACCTGAAACACAGTACAATCATGACAGTATTTGTATTCTTAATTACACCTGCTGAATCTAAATCACTTTGCTTTTTGTAAGAGAAATGCTGCATTGATCAGCAGTTTAATCACTGAAAACACAAACCTGATAGTTCACATTATCAATCATAGGAGGCTTCCATTTGCCTTTGTAGTTTGGATTGTCAATCATTGGTCGCTGCCAGGTACCACAGCCAGGGGCTGTCTCACATTTAGGATTTGCAATCTGAGGTGCCTCCCATTCACCATCCATATCCTCATCCCTGAAAAAGGAAATTCAGTTTTGAAGTCCAGCCTTTATTCTGTATAAAGACAAGACTTAAATAATGTCTGATTTCTAGGAAAATTAAAATTCCTACCATGAAATGGAGATATAGAAACTTTGTATAGCATAGGCCTGTAGATAAAGACACTGCAGAAGGAATGAGCATTTTGAGAAGTAGCTTGGAAGCACAGAAGCTCAACAAAAGCCAGTCCATGAGCACAGCCTGTCCTACCACACCTTCCACATACAATACAACTCCAAGATGACCATCCCTGCCCTCTTCGGCTTACAATTACAGAACTGAATAGTTGAGAAGTGTGCAGGTGAACACAAAAACAATAGATTCCTCAGACCGACTCTGCCTTCTACTTTTGAAGCATCAACAACTTTGTTAGCAAGCAACAGTGAACCAGCTATTCCAATACTTGTAAGAGCCAGTACCCAAGCCATGAAATATTTGCAGTCATTTGCAACAGCCAGTAGACATACCAATCTTCAGGCTTCTCAGCATCAGGGTCCGGTACATATTCTGGCTCATCATCCAGCCAGCCCTCTGGTTTCACTGCATTTTCATCTGCGATCTTTGCGGGAGCATCCTCATCCCTTGAGAGCAGAATATTTTGTATTAACATACACAACACATAAAAGTTCAACCCAAAAGCACGATTCTACAGACTCTGAACAAGCCCACTGATCTAGCCAGCCAGCTTCACTTCTGACGGGGTAAGCAGAACACCCTAATTTCAGAACGGAATCGCCTTGCAATCTCTTACCTACACACACGCCTCACAGCACAGTCACGGTGCCAACTGTAAGGTAATGCTACTTATTTTTAAAGCCAACCTAGAAAGGGCGTATTACAGCAAATCCCATATTTGCAGTGGTCACTGCAAACATGCATTTGAGCTTTAAATTGAGTCTATGGTTCACAAAGCATAGGTTCAAAGACAAACCCAGTATCAGTTTCTGATTTAGGATATCAGATATTTCAGTCACTTGTAACTATGTATTATACAAACAACTATAATATTCTATAGTTACATCTTCTGCAGCTCATCTTTTGACCTCATCAAGGATGAAGCATCAGCTGGCACAGCTGTTTCAGTAAAACCTTTATCTGTGGCCAGCACAGTAGCAGGAGCACTGAACAGTCATTCCCAGGGGACGTGGGTCCTGTCTGCCTTTATTTACCAAACTGCTGCCCAGGTACCTAAATTGATTGTCTTTTCATTACAAGGGTGAGTCTCAAAACCTTCTATAAGTCATCCAAGAAAGGCTTTTTGATCAGGACCAAATTACCAGCCCAAGGCCTCAACCAGTTCCACCCCTCCAACAGCTTACCAGTCATCTGGTTTCACAGCATGTGGGTCTGGAATTTTTGGTCTCTCATCCCAGTCCTCAGGCTTCTGGTCATTCGGGTCCTCAATCTCTCGGGGTGGATTAACAGGAGGAGACATGTCATTTAGCAAGTTCCCACTGTTGACAACCGTTTGATCAATCAGTATTTCAAAACTATTGTCAGGATTCAAGACTGTAAGGAGAAAAGTTGATGTAGCCATTACATACATGATACAAAGCAGGCATCATAAAGCATCACTCGTGCTCACTGTACGACTAAAACTTCAGCAATCCAAGCTACCACCTACCCAGCAACTGTTTTAAGGAGAAAGTTTCTTAACAATTCTTTATGCCAAAGTATAACTAGCAACAGTGTACCACATCTCAACTGCTGAGAAAGAAGACTCATTGCAGGAGTCCTACTTTAAATACGCTAAAAGCACAAAGAAGTCTGTAGAGTAATTTACCAGTTACCACAGCAAGTTGATGTTGGCACAGTAAGTATTGCTTTAGTAGTAACAATGTATGTATTTACATTCTACTCAAGAATAAGATTCCCTACTATTGACTCACAGGATTTTAATCTCACTCCTTTATCCATTGCTGCTTCTATAGTAGAAAAAGTTAGAGAGATCCCCCTGAGTAGTCCCTGAAATATTTCAGTCATAGCTAATATACCAGACCAGACACTGTACTTTAGCAACCACTGAGTTTGTCTTGTACTATGAAAGCAGCAAGAACGAACAGTAACCCTCTAAATTTAAAGCCTAGTATACCCCAAATTCCTAGGGGGGAATGTTAAAGCAGTTCATAAATGTTGATAATTATTTTGGATATACTTAGCATACCAAGTTACTTGCAACTGCTCTGAAATTCAGTTCTCCTTTTAACTACTAAGTTCAAGGTCTCATGACCTTTCTCACATGAATCAAGACTTCTTGCAAGAAAGAAATAAGCCTTTGTATAAGATCAGCTATTGCATTCAGAGCTTTCGAGTGGTTTTTAGTTGTATAGTGTGTTGATGCAACTATTCAGTTGTTAATCCGGCTTATTTTGTAAGATTTTGATTTAGGAAACATAGTAATAGTTATTGACATGCACAATTAACAGTAACCATACCCAGAGTATAAAGATGTGTCTTCTTATCAGTAAAGTATGTCTTCAGGTCTGCATCTGGACGCTTTGCATGCTTCTCCTCATATTTGCCAGTCTTTGGGTTTTTGTGCCGGAAGATAAAGTGCAATTTATAGTCCTCTCCACATTTGTCAGGGCCAAACATAATTGTATATGGAGTTTTGTCATGGAACTGATCCTTTAAAAACAATACAAAACTTCATTGTGTTATTCTGAAATACAACTTACGTCACTGCGTGGTATAAGAACTCCCAATTCATTAGAAATTATTTTGCAGCTTGGATATCAAGCCAGTGAAGCACCCACACTAAACCCTGTATGATGAATATAAGGCTCTAGAGGAAACACCAGAATTACCCCAGCTACTTGATTTTGCACCTTTGGTCTCTACTTTCCAGATGGAAAACAAGTTATTCAAGTGTTATCAAAAAGATAAGCATAAGTGACAACCACCATGTTTACATGTATCCCTACATTACAATAAAGGACTCTATAAGAGCTATCAATATAGAAGTATCACTTACTGGTAATAATGAATGACTAGCTAGTCCAGTGAGTTTCTTCCACACAAAGTGATAGAAGCAAGGCCAAGTTGTCTTTAATTTGCACACTTACGAACTGGTGTACTGTCTCAATCTGAGAGCTAACTGGATACAAGAATCTCACCACTGAACATTGCAAGTCGATTTGTTCTTGCTAATGTTATCTTAAAATTCAATGCCCATATGAAACTGGCTAGAGAGCCATGTAGTCTTTTGTGTGGCCTTTTTTTGTTTTAATAATAATTTGTATTCTGTAGTAATAATACAACTCCAATGAGACTGCAGAAGGAAAGTAGAAGACAAAAGGTACTTCCTATAAAGTCTAGGAAGATGGCTAAAGAAAACCCATAGGCTACACAAGCTTATGCAAGGTGACCCAGCAGTTAATCTTTATCTGAATAGGCTAAACCACTTTAGGTAGGTATATGATTGAGAGGAGAGAAAGCAATTCTTAATCCTTAGGCATTATGGCATGGTCTCTTCCATTGACCACACTTTTTAAGACGATACGTTAGGAAGCAAATGGCTCTATATAGCCAGCATGTGCAGCCGAACATATATGGTTGCATCCAGTACAACCTTTTTTTTAAAAAAAAAAAAACCACAACATACACAGTAAATCACAAGTGGGTTCACACATTAAAGGCAAAGCAATAAATGCAAGGTGTATTTTTAGTTATTTATATCATTCTGTTTTAGAAGATGAAACACGGAACCTCTCTTCTGTGCAACAGCTTCCTGAGAAGGTTTCTCCTCATACACTGGCTACTCTCATAACCTCCTCTCTTTGGTCCTAGAACCCTGGGAAATCTGAAGTATTGCAGACTTTAGCAAAGACCTAGAACTGCTACTAGGCAACTCCAGACTTTTCACTCAAGAGGCCAGAAGACTTCAGTATTTATCCTCTCTGACTGAAAACAGTGGGAACCTGCTGAGAACGCCCAAAGTACTTTGGAGATGAGGCCCTAAATATGCCACAGTTCTTTACTGAAGAGGTTTCTTCAGGGAGAAGCAAAATGAAAAAGCTGTCTTGCACAGCTAATACTCATAGTAATGGCATTACTCACCAGGTTCAATTCAGGGGTTTTTGAGAGCAATTTCACATACGCCCCACCACACTCTATTCCATTTTGAAAGTTTACTTCATACCTAATTTTAGTTTTGGAAAGAGAAGGGAAGAACATGTTATACCTGAGGAAAAATTACTTCCGTAATACACAATTAAAATTTTCAAGTACAAATGAAGGGTAAGACAGTTTCATTGTTGTTTGCTGTAAATCATGTGCCCAGTGAATATTAAAAATACACTCTGCACTCTAAGGACTAAGCAAGTATTCATAAGGGCCTGAGAAACAAGAAAAATTGAGGATTTAGAAGACTTAACCTGACAGATAATATCAAAATAATTGAGTGCTGATCTAGAAGTAGAGAGAAGGAAGAAAAAGTTTTCCAATAGGCAAGACACTGCAACAGAGACTAAGGCGAGCCAATTATTTTCCCCACAACTACTAGGGCAAACAACTCAATTTGCAAGACTACCAAAGTGACAACAAGTGGATCCCAGGAGAAGCCCCTTTAGGGTTACAAGCATACAACAGTATATTTAGGGATGCCAAGGAGTCTGAAAAAGGCAAAACATCTCTGTCAGGAATAAGCTAAGTATGCTTGATTCTCTCTTGATGCCAGCAGCTGGAGTGCATGACCACTGGGATTTATTTTTAGCCTTGTATTTTGAGCCAGAACTCAGTCATGGCAAAGCAAGTGACCAACGCATCACCTTGTGCAAATAGGAATTAGCTTAGTCTTTGTTTAAAACTGATGAAGTAGGTAATAATGCACAATTCAACTGTTCTCGTAATGACTTTTTTTTTCCCCCAACTTGCTAATCTAACACACAGACAAGATTCTTCTACATCAGTCATGTTCATCTGTTCTATGCTGTTCATCTTCTATGACAGACAAACTAAGATAAAGGAAAGAGCAAATGAGTGCATATTTACCACTCCATCCACTCCACCTTGGAGACAGGAGGCAGTTTACTGCATAAGGAAGTGCATTGACCTACATACAGACCAGCTTTTGTTCAAAAGGACAAGGACTTTCACAATTAGCAGTAAAAAAGTCAGTTGCCTGACCTTGTTACAACAATTAAATTAAGTGAAATGAAGTCTTGAGACAGATTACTAAGTCTAGTTGTCATAGACTTCTTTCCTTTGCAGGTTTCGGAGGGACCCATGCTCTTCCTAACTTCCCTGTTTGAGAGTCTGGGTTGCTATTTTACTCTTAAACAATATAATAATAAGTTACAGCATCTTGCATCATCTAGACCCCCAGTCAACAAAAGCTCAGTTATGGAATTAACCTCGGCCTACTATCACATCAGCTTTGAAATAACAGAACACCGAGTTATCCTTTACTCACTGTACAATAAGAGGTTTGGTATCAAAAACGAAAGGCTTCGAAAGTTTGGATGAAATTGCATGATGCTTGGCTCGGGTTACCAATACAAGCCCTTTGTCTCCTGGAAGCTTAGTGTCCTTCATGTCTTGGACTTCCCATTTACCTGGAGAGAAATTAACCAAATGTTACCAAAACTTGTCCAAAATAGTCTTTGTTTAGCCCAATTTTACAAAATAGTCAGCATTCTGCAATAACACCCTATAGGGTACCTTATCAAGTTACTGGCACAACACCTTCACTGAAACTTATTTTAAAACCTCCAAGAGGATATTTTGTCTAAATCAGAACTACACTTTATATTGCTAGCCAGGTATATAAACACCCCTCCCATTTTTTTCAGTGAATATAATTGTAACTGGGAAACAGAAAACTTGCACCTCTCCTTCAGGTATGGCAAATGACATCAGAAACATCTGTCATCCAAAACCTGGATTGGACTCACCATCATATTTGGCAATCTCATCATCCGTATCATCTTTTTTGGCTCTGGAAAGGATCCATCTAGAAGACAGACATTCAATGGTTTGAATCCTTCCCTTAAGATATAACCCTTGCTGCTCCTATGACTACAGCCCAGTGTCTTCATCACCTGATGAGTTCTACTCCCAAGTCTGCAGATTTTTCTGCATTTGCCACTTCCCGGCCCACCCCAATGTAGGATCATGGCCTTGGTGCCTTGCTCTTGTAAGAAAAAAAAAAAAGTTTAAAAAAAAGAGTAGAATCTCATCATCACCACATTAACTGAAGTAAAAAGTCAGGTGAGTATTAAAACATTACACATGTACAGCTCACCCCGCCTTGTTACTAGAACTTAAGGAAATACTAGTTTAGCTCAGCACTTCGTCAGCCTCATAGTCATTGCTGTCATTATCCCCAACCACTGTCCTTTGATTCAATTTTGAATAACATAGGTGTCTAGAGAGGGTTTAATTGCCTTTCACCAAAATTTTTAATTGTTTGCTATATTGAATCATCCTTCAGATTATACTCACCCATCCAGAGTTCCTTTGTCAAAGGACTCTACAAAATACACCTCGCCAGTTGGGACTGGAGCCCTGTAGGTAACCTATTGGAGAAGAGAGTCATTTATGCATCTTCCAAGGCACATTCTCTACTTTAAAAAAAAAAAAAAAAAATGCAGGCACATCCAGCTCACATTTCCCATCTACAGTGAAGTGCAGCTTAGCTGGAACACTCTTGCAGCATAAATACAGAAGTAACGTAAAGACCGGTGCTTGTGCCAAGCCAGCATACTCATCTGCAACTAAAACTAAACTATACATCTAGGTGGAAATGTTAGCATTAACTCCTGATAATCACATCACAGATTTCAAGGGTGGATCTAAGACTTTAGGAAGAACGTGGGCGACATGAGAATAGGAATGAAGCAGTTAAGCTGAATTCCAGGCTGTACTCCCATATAACACCTTTAATAACACCACAACATATTAAATGTTAGCAAAGTAAAGACAATTCTGATCAGGCTCACATGAACCACAACACAAGCAGTAACTCAATTTAAAAAGAAGCTCCATGCCAAACCTTTGGAGTTGGAGGAGGAGTGCTTGTTTCAGGCTTTGACTCTTCCACCTCCTCAATGCCATCATCCAAGTCATCCTCGATATCAACTACATCGTCACCATCATTATCATCATCCAGATCATGTGCCTGGACAGCAAGGGTCCCAAGAGCGAGCAGGGTCACATACAGTAGCCATTTCAGCTCCATATTCTGAATAAATAAAACAAGGCAAAGAGAGGTCAAGCCAACGCTGCACGCAGAGCAAGGTGCTGCTTCTCAGTACAAAGCCAAGCATCCAAGACAACAGGTGAAGTGCCTAGTCATACCAAAAAAAAGTGCAAACCTATCTTTTCACCTCTTATTTACTGCATCTGGCTGGCTGAGAGAGCTCTAAAAGCTGGAGAGGAATACAACATAAAGCTGAAGTACTTAAAACAAAATAGCCATCAACTGAGTGGAGGCCCACGTGTAGAAGTTCTACAGATCATGCTGCAGAGGTGTCAGTTTTGCTCTTACACTGCCACAGTCCATGAGCGGAACAGCAGACATGTATACAACACCACAACCTGTGCACCCACAAACACTTGAATAGAAAACCTATTTCTTCTTTGTGAAGAACTTTAAATGCAGCATGGAGAAACTGAAATGTCTGTTCTGTTCAGGAAGTGAAATACAATTAGCTAGCTCTTTCAAGGACAGAGCAATCAATCCTCTATCTCCTGTTAGTATTTTTTTTTGTCCTTTCAACTGCAGACACTGTCATTTTCATTCACCAGCCTCCTTCTCCAGGTTTTACTCCTGAATTACTGCCAGTTGTTGATACTACTGGCAAATATCTATAAGCAGCTAGATAGTGAGGCAAACTCAGCAAGGAAATTTCTTACTATTCAGTAGTTGATTTGAATCCCCTCTTCCACTCTCTAGCTTAACAGGATGACCAAAGAAGAAAATCTAACAGAAGCTTTACAGAATTAAAATACCACACTTCAACTAATTTATAAGGTGCCCAGTGAACTGTCTCACATAAAATACGATAGATCTCAGCAAGCTGTAGCTCAAGAGATTTTGTATGCAAAATGGGTTTCAATTTTACTTTCTTGCTAGAAAAACTGTAAGATCACTGTACCTTTAGGTTGATACAGAAGGCAACACCCCTAGCATGCAGCTCAGTTTTATCTGCCTCCAAAAAAACCCCACAAAAACAACCTATGCCTCACTCACCTTTGCTCCTTTCAATGGTATTCCGTATTTTTTCTTCCAAAACCAGAGTTGTAACTAAGACTCATTTTTTGAAAGCAAGTATAAAACCAAACAACCCCTCCTTCCCTCACACTCCTGCCTCAGGCTGCGGCCCTGTAGACTTATAAACATAACTCAAGCAGAGTTAATAGTGCCTGTAGGGGCATAAGTTCATGCTGGAAAACAAACTTTCAACTTTCCACAGCGTGCTTAGGCAACTAAAAGAATTTACAGTCTTAAAGGCTTATCAGCACTGTCCAATACTCCAAAACTACCTTGCATGCTGGAGCTACCGTTACTAGATTATTCTTTAACTTGCTTCTAATGACAGAAGGGACGTTTTGTAACTACGACAAAACTGTATTTTAAAGACTTGCACTGAGGTCATGTCCAGTTTGTCACTACAGCAACATGCAACTGCAGCCAGTTTTCTAACAATAGTGATGGCCCTGAGGATTATGCTCTAAACGCATCCGCACAACCCTCCCCCTCGGCGCAGGCAACCGCACTGAAGCGCCTCGGAGCCAAGAGGACACCATGCCCAGCATAAACAGCTGATTTTAAGTGTTGCTCCATACCAGCAAAGCTTGTTTGCTTAAAACACAGTGTGCAGCCAAAGTTGAAAACATTTACAGACCTTGCAGCAGCTCATAGATCTTATTACTAATGTGGGAACCACCATACAAACCAAGGAATGAAAACTGTCAAGCAAACATCAGTACCCTTGGAAGTTCAAGCTCCTGTTGCACAGATAGCACGTTCTCCGAATAAAGTCATGCCCACCAGCATAAGCACAGCACAGAAAATGAGAGCCTGAATTCATTTGAAAAAGTGATCTTTGGAGCTCTGGATGTGTCCTGTGTGACTGAGGAGCCACAGAGGAGGTGGCACCAAGACACCTTTTCAAGGGAAGGGTTGATTTTTGTCTTACCAACAGGGCCTTGGCAAACACATTTTTAGCAGAGCTACATTCAGGAAGATTTTGCTTCAAGTTTCATAACTGCTTTCAAATTATATTATGCAGCTAGAATGACCACTTCGTGGTTTGGAAAGTGACCCATCCAGCAGGGGCAGAAGCCATGTCACTGCACATCTGTGCTCCTGAGGTGTGTGCTTATCAGTCCATGCTCTGCCTGAATTTGAGGCCCCACCAAACCTCATTTCAAGGTAAAAGTTAAGTACTATCTGTTCAAGTTCCCAAACAAGTTTTTTTCATCCTCAAAAAAAAAAAAAAGCTAAAAGCATGAAGAGAAGCTAATGCAGTTTCATGTCCTTGCCTCTTTATAATCATTGGCAAGCAGCATTCACAAGTTTATATCCTTACGGAAAGCTGTTTAGGACACTTCCTACATATTAAATCAGTCCCAAATTCAACATAAGCTACCATTCATACACCTTGAGTACAAACACATAGCATCTCCTACAACTGCCAGTTGTCATGCCAAGCTCCTTTTCTGTTAATCTGTAACAATATACAAACGAACTAAATTATAAGGAATAAAAGACACTATGTTCTCAGAAGAACAATTTAAGTGAACCACACATTTTTGGGATTTAAAAAGCTACTTCTACCCATAATGCTTGTACTGCTGCAGGAGAAAATTTCAACTTCACACAATCCTTAGGGACACAACATAAATATGATTATGCCCTAGCAAATCAGGTTATTCCTAAATAGAAGATAGGAAGAGGAGAGGAATAGAGAAGAAATTCAAGTTTTGTATAAAACAGGCATAAACCGATTTTTAAGCGGAGCTTTAAGTTGCTGGCAACTACAGGTGTTCAATTAGTTACCTAAAATGTAGTCTAACCTTCAGCTGCACAACCACCTACTCTATTATGATAAGATTTCTCCCTTGAAGCGTCCAGTTTCCAAGCAATCATCATCATTAGCCATTTTTGACTTTGCCTGCGCTTGCCTTCCTCAGGTTGAACTGTGTAATATTTCTGAAGGTTAGTGTATTTCTGATCATGCAACTGCTAAAAGCTTTTAACAAAGGAACCCTTTCATAATAGGTAAGAGGTTCTGACGTCTCCATTCTACTTCAGTGCCACCCCCATTTTCACCACAACGCTGCTGCAAGTCAGAGATGACTAAAACTTTATCTACTTTTTTATTTTTTTAAATAAGGTCTTCAGTCACTTACAGACACTGGCACACCGCTCAGATCAAAGGGAAAACCACTGCAGTATAATACCCAAGTGCTAACCAGGAAGAGGTTTTGAGACTGCCAGGGCTCACAAATCACTTGTTCCATGTGTCTGTCCACAGCCGCTTCCACACTAGGAAATTTATAGCTGACATTTAAGCACCATTCACCTGAATGTGAAAAAGCCGAAGCATTTTCCCCTAGAACTTACAAGAGCTATAGCACAGCACTGAAAACACACACCTGGAACAGTTGCACTACAGACTTCAGTTTTACTACATAAAAACTAAACCACATTGGAGTGAGATCCAGAGACAGGATCAGCTGCTGAGAACGCAGGGCTGAGCGCTTGCTCCCTTTGGATTGCAAGTCAGTCAGCTTCAGCTATTTATTTTTATTTAGAATTCCCCTTTCAATGGGCATAAAGGGTGTTGCTCTTAATTATTGGCATGACATTGGAAACACTTGGCCCATGCAGGAGACAGTTGTCACCATTCTAACATATGTGTCCCAGGGAAGGACACAGAAAGGGCCCACACAGAGGATGGGTCAGTCCTTTGCTATCACACTTCCAGAACATACTATTTAGAAAGTAACCTCCCTGTCAGATCAAACAGAGCCTGCAAAACCAGTTTAATCATCTCCTTGGTTACTAATCTATTTGAGTGGTTAATCAAGCCAGTTTTTAACACTGCATATTTCAGAATGCATAACTACATTTTAATTGCCACTGGCTATCTAGTTTACTACTTTTTTTTTTTTAGAAGAATTACTAGTCAGATGAAACTGCTCTTATTAAAATTAAGTCACTATGAACTGCACCTCAGTAATTTAACTGGAAGAGCACCAGTAGTTTCTGTTTCAAGAGCATCTGAAGTGACAGCTCAGTGACAAACATAGGAAGAGCAAAATCTGCTAGCAAAGTCCTGTGTTCCAAATACTGGGCTTCAATACAGTATTTACAGTGGACGCACACCAGTAAAAACAAGCACAATCCGTCCTCATGCAAGGCAAGAATTATGGAAGAAAAACTTAAAGGCACAAAAGTTAAAGAAATCCATCACAACACACACCAAAAATGCAAGGAGACGAGCAGAAAGGCTGAGACACAGTCATTTTCCCTCTCAAATGACATTTTCATGGTTTCTGAGCAAAGGCTTGGCTGCCCGACTTAGTCGTCCACTCATTTCTTGGAGTCAGAGCTACTGAAGAGCAGAGGAAACCTTTCCTACCTCTGATGGTCCCTCCACCTTCCACATCCCGGCTCCTCTGCGGTGCCAGGGTAACTGTTTACACAGCCTCGTGATGAACTAGCAGCTGGTTTAAGATGGCTCGAAGTCCTTCCGCCGTGTTAGTTTAACCTTGAATCAATATCCCAGTCCAATTCAGTACACAAAGGCAAAAAGAGTTGTAGCAGGACAAGTGAAAGTACTGTGAGATAAAGTGAGTAGTGAAGGATAAAGGAAATTAAGCTGTTGGAAGCAGAGTCAGCTTAATGCCATAGTTTCATGTGCAGTTCTATCATCCACACTTGTCTAAGACAGACTTGAGAGATCTACACTCTATGGCCAAACACTACACTCTCAGCAACCAGTACGTTACCTCACCACCCCTCTGAGAGGGATATAATAAAAATAGAGTCATATATGCAGCAATTTCTATGATGCAGATGCTGTTTTTCCCCTTGAAGGCTTAGCGACCTCCAGCACCTTTAACATCGCAACTCAATGAACAGCAGACAAGGCTGAACCAAACCCACCTTGCTTATACCAGGCCAGGGGCAGGAGCTCTGCATGGGGGTTGCTTCCCCCCTCCTCAATTTTATTTTAAAGGAGGGGGTGACTAGGACACACTGCTACATAAGATTTGAGGAAAGTCTCCTGGAAAGGATTAGCCAAACCTCCCCTGGAGAGCTCGACAGCCATGCAGAAAACGCTGCCTTCTGTTTGGGTTGTAAGGAGCACAAACCAGGCAAGAGATGAGGTGTGAAAGGTGACAGCAACAAAGCGGGTTTTTAATAAGCATTTCAAATATGCCAGTTTCTAAAAATAACGTACAACAGTACAGATACAGTACGGGAGAAAACACCATGTTCTGTTTGTCAGCAAAGAGACCATTCCTGCAGAACTGGAAGTCCTTGGAGGGCAAAGACAGAACTGCGAGGCTTTTTGACCGTAAAACAGATGGGCTGCTAGAGAAATTACATTAGGTGGGGAGAGATCTGGAGGCACCCCAAGATCTTTCAGACCATCGTGCCTAGAAATGAATTCAAGCTTACTCTGCTACAGAACTGATTCCAGCAAGAACAAGCTGCCACCATGATCACTATTAGAGGCAGAAAAATCGAAGGCCAGAAAGGGAAGTAAAAGGCAGGGCTAAGTACAAGTCTCAGTGTATTCTCAGGAAAGGATTTATTCATTTACTCAGGGGGAAGTGCTGCAGCACATCAAATGAGAGGGTGATCCAACGGAAGCTGCAAACGTTCTTACTGTTGTGCACGAGGCTTCCCTTCCTAGGAGGGCAGTTGATAACAGGAAGCAGTTTACATCTTCTACACAGCTTGTGATGTTGTCTGTGAATTGTACAAGTCTTCCCTTCGTAGTATTTTTTTAAAACTAAAAACATTGACACTTAATATAAACACAAAAGTTTAACTCAAAGCTTTTCCTGGTTTTGTTAAGTGCCATATGATCAAATCAAAAGTAAGGAGGTTTTTGAAGCCATTTCAAGTGCATCAGAGTGCACCTAGAGTAACATTTCAAACTGTATTTAACCAGTGGTTTATCTTTATCATGTCATACTTTATAATAGTTCTGTTATTTCCTTGCAATATTTTAACAGCTAGCCATTTTTACTAGTGGGCAAAATGTCCCCTAAAATCTGTGTGTCAGCTACATTTATTTGACAACGTTAAGTAAACACACTGCATCTAGAAATGTATTACATTGCTAGAGACCAGTTTTCAGACATCCAACATACCCTAAATAAGTTCCAGAAAGAGTCTGCCATGATGCTCTGCAGAACTGTTGCAGCATTACTGATGTTAACATTAATAAAGTCTGGACTTTTACCATTACTACTACATGTCTGCTTCCCTTCACAACCAAATCACCTGCAGAATTTCTCTTTCTACAGCCTAGAAAGTTCTTAACCACAAAACTGCATGTGAAAGCTCACTCTCCAGAATCAGTACAGACAAGAAAGCAGTAGACTATGCATGCTTTAATTCAAACGTGTGGGTTTGGCTTTTTTTTTTTTAAACACAAATCACAGTCCTCAGCCAAAAATAAGAACTGAGATGTCATTTATTACTGTGAAGACACCCAACATAAATGATATTCAGGTAGTAAAAATCAAAGCATGCGTTTTAAGCCCCCCCCCAAATTCTCAGACCTCGCTGCTGCAGTCTCCTCTGTACTCCATTGTTTGATAACTGCATCTTCCCCACCTGTTGAGCCCCCAGTTCTGCACCTTGCGCACCCCCTTTCCAGAGCCTTCCGCCTCCCCTCGCACAGCCCAGGCCCCGCACCCACCTCCCCCGCCAGCTCCGCGGCTCTTCCCACTCACAGTGAGCGTTTTCAGGTAGCTCGAGGCTGTTTCCACACGTTAGTGCCCGACATCAGAACAAGAAACCAGAGAAAGCCCAGACCGCACGCCAGCCCACAGCCCCCTCCGGCCCCCCTCACAGGCCGCTCCCCGTCCCACCCCGCCCGGGAAGGGGGCAACCAAGCGCCCCCCGGCCCCGCCGCAGCCGCGGCCCTGCCACAGGCCGCTCCCCAGCCCAGAGGGCCCAGAACTTACCAGAAGACCCGCCGCTCCCCGCCAGGCCTCTCACAGGCCTGCGGGGGCCGAGCTGGGGCCGGCAGCGCCTGCAGCCGCCCCGTGCCCGCCCCCAGCCGCCCGGCCTCCCCAGGCACGGCCGCCCCCCTCGCCCCAGGTCACGGGGGTCCCCGTCTCCGCTGCCCCCGGGGGACCCGCCGCCCTCCCCGCCCCAGGCCGCAAGCACAGGCCCCGCCGCCCAGCGCCCAAGGCCCGACAGTGCCTCGGCCCACCGCCCCCCGCCAGGCCCGCCGCCCGCGGGCTGCCCCGCCACCTCCCCCCGCCAATACCCCGGCATGCCCCGCGGGCGGGCCCGCTCCCCCACCCCGATGATCGCGGAGCTGCCCCGGTGGCGGCGGCTGGGGGCGGGTGAAGCCGCACTCACCTCGCAGCGCCGCGTCCCCCTCCTCCGCCGCCCCCCACCCCGCCGCGGCCCTCACCTCCGTCACGTGTCCGCACAACCGGAGCCGCCGCCGCCCGCCTATCTACCGCGCGCCAGCCCCGCCCCCGGCCCACCTCGCTCCGGCTCTCCCATTGGCGGAGAGCGCGCCCGTCCGCCCTCCCCGCAGCGAGTGCGTCATGTCAATTGGCTGACACTGCCGCCGCTCAACGGTCCGCCCGCCTCAAACCACGCCCTCAACGGCGCTGCCCTTCGTGGAGCGCTTTTATTGGTTGGCGCGGTCGCAGGAAGTGCTGGGTGATTGGCTGTTTGACGGGAGGTTGTTGAAATGTGGGCGGGGACCCGGTGTGCGGGGTGGGGCGGTGGTTGGCAGGGTGCTGGGGCGCCCGGCGGGAGGGGCTGGGGCGGCGCTCGGCCGCCGGCGGCTGCCGCACGGCCCCGGGGCTCAGGGCGGTGCTGAGGGGGCCCGTCGTTCCGCTGCGGCCGCAGCGCTGAGGAGAGACCCCAGCGGCAGAGCTTGCTTCCCCCAGAGCGGCGGGAGGTGCCCGGGGGCCCACCCGGGAGGCCCGAGCACGGCGATACTAAACAGCAAATTCACCTTTGCTTCTGTGTTCTCTGTCCTTATATCCTTGGAAGTTCAGCCTGTCTAGTAATATTTTCTGTATTTTGCTCAGTTACAAGCTGAAGTATTAAGAAAACGTTAGAATTTGACAGGCGCGTTCAGAACATGGCAGTGCGGCTGAGGCGGCCTCTTGTTCGAGGGCCTGGTTTAATACCTGAAGCATTAAGCCGCGCTGTATTTCCAAAGTTAACATCGTGTATGTCTGTAGAGGTGAAATACTGTGTAAGCACTCAACATTACAACTTTACACAGCCGGGCAAGTGCAGAAGCACAGAGAAACGCAGAAAGAACCGTCCTGCTGTGCTGACCGGACAGGAGAGGCCAGAGGAGGGAACTGGTTTACAGCGGCTGCGCAAGTAACCGCCAGAGAAAGATTAAACTCTGCAGAACCGCAGAACAGTCTGGGTTGGGCCAGACCTCTGAAGATCACCTAGTCCAACCCCCAATTTATTTTTTTTCACTTTGGAGTATTTTCACAGGAGTCTCTGTCTCCTGTGTACGTACAGCAGAGATGGCCGTGAACAAGGCCCCGCCGGGAGGAAAGCAGAGTCCCGTCACCTCATCAGTAAAATCACTTTTTAGTTGTATCTGAGCTGCTCCAGCTGAGAACAGTGGAATGGAAAGCTGTGTCTGAACTACCCAGTTTAAAGCCAGCTCCTGTGTGCTCTGTGGGAGATATTCTGTAGGAATACCAAATTCAGTATTGCTAGGATGAGTGGGAAGAAAGGAGAAAGAAGAGTTGTTGGTTTTTGTTGTTTGTGGTTTTTTTATAAACATAAATCTGTTTTGAGTTGATGCAATGAGTCAGCAACATAAGTCTCCCCACAGAGAAAATTCCACTGTGTTAGGACAATGCAAGCAGGGCCGTGGTGCTCAGAAATAAGGCTTAGCGTAAATGAAATCAGCAAATCCCTGTTTACACTGAAGTTTGGAGTCAAACGCTCACATTTTTCCAGAAAGCCACCAAGCTGGCTCCTAAAGCTCCCTATTGGCTGTGCTACACCCGGAGACTGAACGGAAGATACAGACAGGCAGGGAAACAGCCACAAACAACAGGCAGCACACGAGATACCAAATGCTTTAAATAAGAAGCCAAAAACACCATGGAGGAATACTTTAAAGGGTAACAGAGCAGTATAATTTAGTAGGCTCCCTCCCTAGTCTAGGCAAAATCCAGTTTTCCACCAAATCTCTTTCAAGCCTCTCTTTTGGAACAGATTGTTAACCCCAACATAACTCGCAGGACAGCATACTACTGCTGCAATCACGCCAGCACCGGGAAGTCAAATATACACGCGCGTGCCTGTCCCACATGCCTCCCTTTCTCTCCCACCCTTTCCAGAAAAAGAAGACATTCCTTCCTTTTACAACCTGCTGAATCATGGCACAGGCAGGCAGCCCTGGAGCCCGCTCCTGCCTGGGCTGCTTTGTCATCCACGGGAACAGAACAGCCTAAGTTAAAAAAAAAAAAAAAAAAAAAGAGCTGCTAAAAGCATATCCTGTACTGTGATTTTCCAGATGTTTGAGTTTACATAAAAGGAATGCAAAATCAACACGAGAAAGAGAGAGAGATAATCCAGAAAGCAAGGGGGGAAAAAAAAAAAGGCATAAAGGGAACAGAGGAAACATGTACAGAGATTTAACTGCTTTGGCAGCTGAGACGGTGATATTTTTAGACCAGACTATGGAGTGCCAGGGCACGGGAGATGAAAGAAAGAGGGACGGCAGCTACTGCACAGCAAACATGACATTGGCAAAGAAAACCGTCTCGGTGTGTTCTGGCTTTGCCATGGGAGATTTGCCTCGTTCTGCTGATAAACACCTGGGGAACAGGCTGTTCTCTGATTTTGGCAGTGAATTTGGAAAGGCAGAAAATGGGCACCGTGGTGAGGCTGGTAGGGCCTAAACACACAGAACTCGGAGGTCAGAGGCAATCTGCCGTTTCTGAGTGAATGACAGCTTCGAATAATTGTATCTTTGGGAACTTTTCTTGCCCTGTTACCAGACAGAAACTTGCCACACTTTCAGCCGGTACTTTCCATTCTTGATTCCCTCTAGCCTCAATCTCCGAAGAATTCCTCCTTCCTTAATCCCTGCAGGGCACTGCCACATTGCTGGCGTTCTCCTTGCATTTCAAGCATTGGTAGTAGATCTTTTCAGCCTCATTCTCCTCTGGAAAACTGGCAAGAAGTGAGTGGAAAATCAAGCAAGTCGGGGTTACGGGACATTGGTGGCACCATGCTGACAGATAGCAGGCAGTCGAGGCAGACGAGCAGCAGGAGAACGCTGACTTTTGCTCTTTCAAACTTTGAACTGCAGGAAGGAAGACAAGCTTGTGTATCTGTGTGGAGCAATGTCCGTGTGCCCTGGTATGCTTTTCATGGAAAACATATTTCTTTACAATGACATCTCTGGAGAGCACACCTGAAAAAAGGACAGGGAAAGATACAGGCAGGCTAAGTGTCAAAAGGAAACAATAAAGTCCTTCTGTTTTCAAGGGTAATAAGCATTAATGTAAGAAGTGTTATAAATATATTATAATAAGGGGAGGCAGGTAAGTGGAAAAAGGAAAAGGCAACAGAGAACCAGAAGCAGAGCACTAGCAGATGGGTGGGAGGAGACGGGGAGACACAGCACTGCGGTGGCAGAAGATCACCCATCTACCTGATAGCATTTACACAAGCTAGGAAGTGCCCTTGGGAACAGGAACTTTACAGAAAGCTTCTGGGACCCAGAAGGTGAGAGTTACCCCAGACAAGACAATAGGTGCAAGTTTGGTCATGAGCTAGGGAAATCCTGACAGTTTCCATGGGTTGTACATAGATTTCATGGCTCCCTTGGGCATTGCACCAGTTTGCTGGACACAACTTTGTTCCCATTGTGGCCATTCCCACCAGTTCTTTCACAAACCAGATGCAGATTTGCCTGAGAGTGGCCTTCAAATGTCCCCACTCGTGTCCTCCCTGAGGGTCTCACACTTGAGACATTTTTATCCGAGCATGGCTGCAACACATGCAACAGGACTTGGGACGTCAGATGCCTTCTCATGCATAGAGGGTTGTGCTGTTATTCCCTCACTAGGAAAATGCAATTAACCCTTTGAATGCAAACACAGCACCCCCCAACGAACTCAGGCCTGTCAGCAACAGCAACAACTTGCCACCACCTCAGTGGCCTGAGTGCATCAGCAGCACCCAAAACTTTTTGCAAAGGACAAAACACTCGTTCCACACTCCTCGCTGGGAGCCAGGGCACGGAGAGGGGCTGTGAGCATTATCAGCAACAAGGCCAAAAGAGTGAATGCTGTGCTGAAACAGAAAGTCTTTCCGCTTTAGCTCACGCATTTCAGGGCAGCTGGTACTGACAGTGACTCACAATAGCCGCTCTCCCCCAGCTGTTGGTGGCTCTGAGCTAATTCCTCTGCATCGGTGTCCGTCCAGCAGCACGCAACCCCCCCGCGAGGCGGTATCACCCTGCAAGTAGCCAGCTGGGGGGCTGTCTGCTTCAGCACTTGTTTGTTTGTTTGTAAGCAGTTGTTTTGCAAAGGAAGATTTAGTTTGTTTGTTTTGAAGAATTTAAAAAAAAAAAAAAAAAAGTCAAGTCTCAATTGTCAAGTTTCCGGAAGTCTTAAGTTTTGGTTGGGTGCAATTAATGGCAACTGAAATTCCACTAAAATGTAGAATATCATAGGCAGAAAGGAAAGAGGTAAATGGGTTTATTATTTAGGAGAAGGGCAGGGCAACTTCCCGACTGGCTCTATGAAGGAAGGAAGGCAGGAAACCTTCTCTCCCAGGCACAGCAAAGCCCCATGGCTGGGATTCCCCTGGAGCCCCGATCCACAACCCGCTCACCCCTGGGCTTCGGGGGACACAAATGCCTCCAACCCTGCATGAGAAGCCAAGGATCTGGGGCCAAAAGCAGCCCTGGGGTAGCTGAGCTGGGGTCAGCACTGTGCCCCCCGGCAGCTGCCCGCCTTCCCCACTGCGTCCTCTTCTTAAAAAACAGGCAAAAATCGTGGTAGAGCAGGCACATTCCTGACGTGCCGTGTAAACAGCACGAGGCCACCTCGCACCCCTGGCCCATCCTAATCCTGATTTGCTGAAATCAATAAACAGGGAATTGGCAGCGCTTGGTGACCTCTCCGGACCTGCTGCTCTCCCACTCGCAACCATCGGCTCCTGGCACTGAAGAGGCTGGATCGCAGGAGACAAATATTTCAGTCATTTTGGTGGGTCTTTGTCTGTGTCTGATCAAAAAGCCCTCATCACTCTCTTCTTTTAAAGAAGACAGAAACCCAGATGTGGTTGGTACTCTGCATGCTAGCTTTTGAGCCTTATTTTTTTACACTTCTGTCCTGTTTTCACTTAAATCTCACATTTGGTTTCATGCTGAGCCAGTTTCTGTTTATATTACCAGTGTGCCACCCTCCATGTGACTTCCTCCTTCGTTCTCACGTGGCTGTGCCGTGGCTGGAGTCGGGCACCCGTCCCAGCCAAAAGCAAATCAGCTAAAAGACACATGGTTTGATCTCAGCTGGATTAGGAGGACTGGCCTTTTTAGCAGCAGCATAGATGTAGGTATGCTTGAACAACTTGTGAAATTGAATCTCTAACACGTAATTGCTGACGAAGGCATGTTGGTGCTGAAATACTCCATCATCAGTCAGAATGGCTGAGGTGGGACATACGTCCTGTTTGGTTGCCCTTGCTATGGAGCATCATCTTCTGGTAGATGGCCCAGGTGGAAAACTGAGCTTGGCAACCTCTTAAATTGCCATCAAGAGCTCTGTAAGTCAGTAATGTGCAGGAGGGACTTGCTTCTGGGGTACAACCTTGCCAGGGAAAATCTCTTCCTCTCAACAGCTCCTTCCCCACCATGTGTGAGATGCAAGGAAGAGCATGTGGCCACAGGAGGGTCACAGCACAGCTGCTCTGTGGCCGTGGCGACTGCAACCGGCCAACAAGGATTTCATGTGCACTCACTGTATCCCTAATAACCACTCAGTCATACCTTAAAGCTGCAGGGCAGCGTGACTTTGCACATTCAGCTCCCCCTCTGAAAACAACAACAGTGCTGGAGAACCCCTGCTCAAGGGGGTGGTCCATGCCAGGGTGGTCAATGCTCACCCCAGGAAGGTTTTAGCAAATGGAGCGGCAAGGTGAGTCTGTGTGTGCTGAGGATTTATGTCTATTTCTCAGTTAGAATGTAAATTTTTCATTAATCAGGTGAAAATATTTCCCTATAAATGGAAATTACTTAAGAGCCATTTGGTGACACCAGCTTCTAAGCTGACAAACCCATCAGAAGCTGCGATCACCAGCAGCTCCGGTCCTTGCACCTCCCTTGGCCTGGCCAGCGCTGCTCCCTCCCGCCTGCCTTGCCAGGACCGGTTTCAAATCCTCGAACCGCAGTGGTGTCTGCCTTTCCTTCCACTACTTGGGGTGCTCTGTGCGCCCACAGAGATGTTCTGTCCCAAGGAGCAGCTGGAAGATCTGCAGGATGTTGGTGCCAGGCTGGGGTCTGTCCCTTTGCTGTGCTGGGGACATTGCGGGGGACACGGCTGCGTTGCTCCCAGCTAAAGCACCACAGATGCGTTTGCTGCCCCGTGGCTTCTTCTGCATCCCAGCCCCCGGAGACCATCCCCACTTTCCCATTCTGATGGTTTTATTTTCCTGTCTCGTACAGCTGTTACTCAGAAAAAAAGGCTGATGCATGTTTATTTTCCAAAGAAAATGACAGCGAGACTCTTTTTGTAAGCCGCAGTCTTCTGTGCTTTCCTGAGGCCAGCAAAGGAACCAGAGGGCTACAACCAGGCACAGACCGAGGGGTTCCTGCTGCTGTGCAGCTCCTGCTGAACACCCGCGGTTCACATCTGCAGCTCCCCACTGCCTTCTGGTGGCAAAAATGCATTAAAATCTCCCTCTCAGCCCCGGCTTACTCCTCCCAAACTGTCGCCAGACACTTGTGCTGGGTGTGTGATTTGGGGCCCCATGTCGCAGCCTCCCTGGCGTCACCTGGCCCTCCCCTGCCTGCAGAGTTGCGCTGAAATTCCACCTCTTTTCTGCAGAAAAAGGCTCCATTCTGTGCCAGAAAGGAAGGTGAGGAATAAGCAAACCCTGTGTTCCTAAGGGTCTGACTCTGCCCCTGGGAATGAAATGTGTCTCCATCACGTCTTTGCCTTGTGGGGGCTCTCAGCTCCTGGCAGCCCTTTGCCAACATCCCCAAAAAGTAAAGGCATCTCCAGGGCCCTCTCTTGCTCCGGCTGCCCAGCATTAGCTGGTTGGGAATGGTGAACGGATTTCCATCCCTGGTTGCTGGGAGCAAAGCAGCCGGGAGTGGAGGGTTTATAGGATTTACGGCTGCTTATATTTGTGATGGGCATCTCCTAGGAAAGGATTAGCGGCGGGGTCCAGAGGTGGTCCCGCGCCTGCCTGGCCTCTGCAGCCCAGCAGGAACAAAGGGTGTGCTGAGGACTTTGTCACTGCCGGAGCAACCGGGCGCCAAGCTGCCTTGCAGCCAGGAACGGCAGTGAAGCTGGCACGGATGTGGCAGCAGGATGAAGAGGAGGACCACGGGTAGCCCTGACTTCCAGCCCATCGCGTGGAGTTGTGTGCAGCGAAGGCGACCTTGGCAGCTCCGACCTGGTGGTCTGCCAGAGTTTTCTGTGGGAATACGCTGCATTTTCTTGCGTTGCTGTATGCATTCCTTCCCTCATTTGAGTGGTTACAGATGAAAATTTCCTTTGGTTCACTAGTTCTTGTCTGTCTGTACTCTGGCCTGAAAGCATCTGGTTATGGGCAAAATATGTGCCCTATGGAGAGGTACCGGAGGTTTCTTTCATGAGAATATCTATGTTTATACTGTACCTGAGCCGACTACATCCAGGAGCTCCTTGAAGCATAGGGTGAACCTGAGACACAGCCTGTGGTCTCCATATTGTCTTTGTAGACATCTGAAAACCCTTTGGATGGGAAACCAAGGTTGTCCACATCACCAGCAAGTGCCCGTGAGAGCTCCACCACCATCCCTGGCACCAGCTCTGCTTTAGAGCTGCTTGTGCATGGCCAAGTGGAGAGGAGGGACCCAATGGCTGTTTCCCCTTGTATTAACACCCAATGTTTCTGTCCATCCTGACTCAGACTAAGGCAATAGTATAGCCTGTCCTCTAGGCTTACCTATTGACTTTGGGTTTTACTCCTGTTTGATTAGAGGGGAATGAAAGGAAAAGATGCTTAGCGTTATTTCAGAATTCAACGAACCTTTTTTAAAGCAGATGTAGACAAGAGCATATGAAACAAAGAAGATGTAAGCAAGAATCTGGAATCCATAGGGTTTTCTTCCCATTTGGAGCAAGCAGAGTGATTAGCGTGGCCATAAAGGTGTGATGTTCTTCCTATTCTTTGCCATCTTGAGCTTAGCTTAGCCCTTGTTTTCAGGGAAGCAGCCTAAAAAGCTGGAAATTGTTAAAAAATCCTAAACGTAACACAGCTGTTCTAATAGCGTTTCCAGGGAAGATGGTGAGTCATGGATTGACAAGCAGCACCAAGCAGTGCAGTGTTCTCTGCAGGGTTAGAAGGTGCAGAAGCTTTCTAATGTAGAAACCCAAGAGACTCTGGAGGTGGGCATTTATTAAAGAAAAAATCAAACAGAAGTCGTAGGATGAGAGGCCTCCTTTGATATATGGGCTGATAGGAAAAAGAAGGTAGAGGCAGTCACAGAAAATATCTTCTTGGCACAAGAGTGAAAGGAATGGTTAAGGTTACACAAGTGAAACATGACAAACTTTGCTCTTATTTTCAAGTCAAATAGCTTAGAGTTAGATCTTACCACTCAAGACTCGAATCAATCGTGGGGCGAGTATTATAACGTGGCGATGAGGAGCGACGCACAGCGGGATGCAGACGAAGATGCGCGCAGAGGCAGAGATCGTGTGCAGGAAGGAGCGCAGAGCCGCGCAGAGCGGAGAGCTGAGCCAGGCTGAGGCCCTCTTTGTTAGCCATTGACAGTTTACAGGTTTTGCAGTTACGGGCCTGGACTAAGAGGTTAAACAAGATGTTTTTTCAATAATTGTAATTGCAAACACATCACATTCGTGTCTGTTTCAATCATGTTCCCACTCATTCACAGACCAGGCCCAACAACATTCACACATCGTGTACTTGGGGGCGGTTATCCGGCCCGAGATACCATTCTCACGAATCTGGGCTATCACTCTTTACAATTATGAAAAACATACTTCAGCACAACAAGCCCAAGCCCCTTTATATTTTGACTAGTTGCTGTGATCTAACTATGTTAGTATTATTTCTTCTTTGACTGTCCGGATGGCCATGTTAGTATTGATCTTCCTTTATCACCCAGGTAGCTGGAACTGCACATCTTGCTTTCCCACATCATAACTGAAAGAAATAGATCAAATTATAAAAGTAAACTGCTACCAAGCTCAATGGAAACTCAAAAGAATGAGGAGGAATGAAGGGATACATCTGATTAAGATTAATAAAAATATCAGCTCTACCTCAGGGAATGTTGCTGTTCTCAAACACAAATTCCAGGGATAAAAATATGGTGCTTTAGTTTTCCATCAAGAAACCAGGCTAGGTAAGAGCTGGAATTCTTTAACTCCGCCAAGACGAACAGGCTTGCAGCCGAGTTGTCCCCTCATTTGCCTTCTTGGAAACTGTGGATTATAACTATCCGGTGTGTATCAGACAAGCTCACTATTTTGCTTTTACATTTCCAGTTAATTCCTTTCATTTATTCTAAATGTTTCCCCCATGAGACTCTTCTTTTTGCAAGTGCATGTACATGGAACTGGAATTAGTCACTGGCTTACTTTATAAAAGCACATAATTAGCTTCCTTCATTATTTTAATTTAAGACTTTGTCCTGTGAACATGTACATCTTTAATCCATCCACCAGCTCAGGGACAAGTGTCCTTCCTGGTGTTCCCGCTGGACAACCCCTACCCAAGCTAAAACTAGACCGAGCCACGAGCTTTCTGTAATCCTAGATAGACTTTTGTTAGAGGTTATTTTCTGATACCTTTTTACAAGGCAGCAAAAAGAATCAAAGAGATCCTTCTCTCTTTATGAAGATAACTCCCTCGTTAGAGGGCTTTGGAAGGAATTTCAACTTGTTTTCACTGGAGTAAAAAAAAAAAAAAAGTGTTTTGCAGATAGCAGCTGAGCATGTTAATCTATTGTAAATATTGAACCTCTGGAAATCATGGGCATAGATTTTTCTGTTTGCTTTAGTAATAACCTAAACACTGGTCCCTGATAAGTCTTGTACCAAGAGACTGGATTGTGTATTTCTGAATAGCCACATCCTTCTTTGACAGAAGTTAAAAACTGTAGAAACTCGTAGTGTCCAAATAAAACCTCCCACAAACATCTGAATTAAGGATGACTCTATAAGGACCTTATTGTCTGCTTGACATCCATCCTGCGATTTATCAGACAAAATACAAGATTTTTTCCTTGCAGCATAGTCTGTTGGCATTTCTTCATAGCAGAGGTGAGACTGATCCTTAAAGTTGGCGTAAAATTAATGCCCTTGTAGGTGAGCATCCACCTTCTCCTCCAGATACACTCTTCCAAAAGGAGGTTCAAGCTGCAGTCGCAGTTCTCTTGCCCGTCTTCACCACAACAGGGAACCAGCTCAGAAGGGATTTTGCTTGCTCAGTTGGCTGCAGCCAGCCCCAGAAACTCCTGGGTTGCTTCACAACTATCACTTCTCGTCTTGGCTGCACTAGAAAGTCTGGCAGATGGGCAGCTATAAACAGCAAGCAATTACTGGTTTGGTGATGTCAGTGAGTTAAAATCCTATTTGTTTGCCTTGGGCCCACACAACATCCTTATAGTATTGGATTATATCAGCAAATGATGAGCAGTCATACGAGTTATTGCTAATTCTCTTTCTGTGGCACGTGGCATAGTGAAAGATCTGTTAAATAGATTGTGAGACACAAGTGCTCCTGTTGGGCAGTTGCAGGAATTTGAGATTGAGCTCCCTTAAATCCCTTTCTCGTATAATCTGCTTTTCTTTTTAATTTCTAGTGTTGTTATTCCTGCTGCCAAAAGCTTAGTTGTCACACAGATACCAGAGCTCTTTTGTCCACTGAAAGAAGAAAGCAAATTATTCTTAGGTATTTGCAGAACTATAGCAACGACCAATTTTAAGAGGGGTATTCAGGATGAGAAGACCAAGACAGTGAATAGAGTGCACAAGCTGTTACATGTAATCACTGAAACTGTCCAGTTGAGAATCTCTGCAGGTGCTGAACAAAAGGCCTAAATTGCCACGTAAAACTGCGATGACCACCAGTAATACCAGGGCTTTCAAAGACCAAGCCCCTGTGTGCTGTGTTCAACTCTGCTTTGCCACGCCAGACCCCAGCTAAAAACCTCCTGCAGTCACGCCAAGGCTGAACGTGTCCAGGAGGCATCGAGCACTGACTTGAGCTCTGAGAATTTGCTTAATGGAAGTGGCAACCGTCGAGACTTGCGAAGTCATTAGGCAGCATCCGAGTCCTGCGCAGTGTGGAGCTGATAGATGAATGCTGGAAAATGGGTTTCCTTAAGTGTAATGCAACAGGCAGTGAGATCCACGTCCCGGGACGGTCCTTCTTGTTTATTGCTGTCACAGGCACAGATCTAAAGAATACGTCAACATGTTTTGCAGACAATGTATTGAAAGCATGTTGGCTTGAAAGGGATTTGTATCGCTAAGAAGGCGATTTTTCCTTAAAAGAAACATTGAATGCACCTTGCAGAGAGAGGACAGTGAAATTATGTCAGGAAACTGGAAGCAGTGAAATACTTCTTGTATAAGGACTACAAGAAATCCTGAATTTATGGCAGGTTCTTTCTGCCTTTTTCCCCAGCAGAGCTCCAGGGTACAGGTAGTGCAGCTCTAACCGGGAGCTCGATAACTGCCCAGCATCACTCGGTGAATCCTCTTCTGCTCAGAGCACTTACAGACACCACCCACCCCCTCTCCAGGTTTTGGGAGGCAGACAGCCTGCAAAGGAACATCGCTTTGATTGCCATTTCACCCTCCCAGTAGTTATAAGCAAGGGCGTGTAGGCAAATTTGGTATTTAGCACTGTTTCTGGTTGTTCTATTCTTTTACACAATTGCATCATGCAACCATTTTGCACAATAAAAATAAGCCCAGCTGGTTTTAAAGCAATTCTTTTGTCCCACGGCGGGATTGTTCACAGCTCTGTGACTGCTGAGAGGCAGTTTCTTGCCTTTTGCAAAAGCTCCGTGTTCTTGATGGACTCATCGGCCACTTCTCAAAGGCCTGTGGGAAGAGCAAGATTTTCTAATTTAGAGCCCTTGTCTGTCTGTCGGTCTGTCCTGGCTCCCCATGACACAGACCCATAGCTGGAGATGCTGAAGTTGCTCGGAAGGTGCTGGAGGAGGATGGATGGCAGGATGGGGGCCTGGTCCCAGCGGCACCTCTGGGACGGCTCTTGGCCCAGCTTTGCAAGCCAGGAGCGGGGACAGAAAGGGAAAGGCTCAGAAGGAGCCTCCAGGGCTGGTACCTTAAATGATGCCCCAGAAGGAGTTACTGGAGAGAGTCCAGTGGAGGGCTGTGGACATGATGAGGGGCCTAAAGCACCTTTCTTATGAGAGACTGAGAGACCTGGGTCTGTTCAGCCTGGAGAAGAGAAGCTGAGAGGGGATCTTATCAACGTTTATAAATGTCTCAAGAGTGGGTGTCAAGAGGATGGGACCAGACTCTTTTCAGTGGTGTCCAACGATAGCATGAGGGGCAATGGGCGCAGACTGAAGCACAGAAGGTTCCGTCTAAACATGAGGAGAAACTTCTTTCCTTTGAGGTGCCAGAGCCCTGGACCAGGCTGCCCGGAGAGGTTGTGGAGTCTCCTCCTCTGGAGACATTCAAACCCACCTGGACATGATCCTGTGTGACCTGCTCTGGTGACCCTGCTTTAGCAGGTGGGCTGGACTGGATGGTCTCCAGAGGTCCCTTCCAACGCCAGGCACTCTGCGGTTCTGTGAACTTGAGATGCTGGGGGTAGGGGTTATCTGCCCTTGCTGGTGGAGAGCAGAGCTGGGTCAGCCTTCAGGTGGCATTTGGGCTCCACGTGAGGCAGGAGGAGCCCCGCTCCTGTGGCACCTCTCCCCAGGGACTGTCCCCAGCCCCACTGTCCTCGGCATTGCCACCACCATTGAGTACACCCAGCTCAGCTCAACCTCAGCCAGGCTCCGACACACAAAGGCTGCAAGAAGTAACAGCCACTAATCAAAAACACGTCTGCTCCTGGACCCCTGTGCCCTGTGGCTGCTGCCGGCTCCCTGGTCCCGTGCCAGCAGGAGGTGTGGAGTCTGTTCAACTGCTCCTTCGGAGATAAGAGAAGGGACAGAGCCCGTCTGTGTTCCTCTGGGCTCGGCTGGTTACGTGAACCGAGCATCCTCTTCATGCGGCTCACGCTGCACTTGCAGCCTCGTGGCAGCAGGAGAACGATCACGAATGCCAACTCCTTCCCTAAAAAATGTCTCCTTAGAGCGGCCCTCGCTCAGCCCTTCTCCACTGTCCTGCCCAGCTCCACCTCATCACCGGGTAGGGCTGGCCGGCATCCGGCTTTATGGTCCAAACAGGACAGAAAACCTAAGCGATTATTTCTTCACCTCTGTAATTTAGGGAAAGGGAAGCCGCACTCCATGACTCTTCAGCTTTTGATGTATTTTGATGTGTCCTGTAGCTTTGCAATTTTTTTCCCTCATCATTATAGGAGAATACTAAGTGTGTGTTAAAGTAAGAGCTGCCAAAGATGTTTGAAAGGCTTGTTTGTCCCTCTGCAAAGGGAAATCCTCCCCCTCCCTGCCATATGCACTTATCGCTCCAGAGATTCATTCTTCTTCATGCTAACTAGAAGTGCAATTGCCTTTCTGGCATTATTATTTTTTGTTTATTTGCTATTTCTGACATTCTGCTGAAAAGGGAGTAGGAAAATTGGCAAAACACATGGAAAGGAGTTTCCTCGTGTGACAATAAGACAAGGCAGGATGAGAGAGGGATTTAATTTGCCTGGTTTAATATTTTTAACAGGTGCTGACCACAAAAGAAGGTGTATTATTTATTTGCATGTATCAGTGCCTTTTGATGATAGGTTAAGCGGAGAATTTGGCATTGCTTTTACACTGATGTGCCCTCTAGTCAGGTTGAATCTGCATACAGATAGAGCTCACCAAACTCCTTTAGAAGAAAGCTTAAAAAAAAATCTCCAAATTATCCGCAACTAAATGAGTATATATAGTCATTTATGTAGTTTTCCAAAGCCTCAGCTTTCCATCCTGCTTTTTAGAAAATGTCTTTGCATGTTTTCTCCATTTTCTCTCTAAAGTGAAGCCCTTCACCTTTACTGAGATGAGCGGCACTGTCCATGGGAGTGCTTGACCATGGTCCTGCTCCCTGCAGTGGCTTCAAAGCAGAGGATTAAAGTAGCCCAAAGAAAATGGATTTGGCCCATAAAAATTTTACTGTAACTAATAATTTGAGAACGTTTACCTGACATCTTTGATATGCCACAGATATGGAAGTCTCAGGAGTATCTGTCTGAAATCCATCTAGACAACAGGCTAATGCATATCTCCAAATACATATTGAGTTTGTACTCCGAGGGATGCTTCACCTAATGCCAGCTTGGATGTTGCTGGCAAAACTCACCACCTGCTATTTTACTGGCTCTGTAGGAGCCTCTGCATCGATGCACATTTTGGGAACACATGGTAATTCTTGTCATGCAAATTGTAATGGTTATTGCAAAATGCAGAACCCAGGACACATTTCAAAACACTCAGGAGATCTGAGGCGGCTTGTCCTTTGCTGTGAGCCCTGGTGAGAACCGCAGAGCAGAAATTGTTTGCAACTGTCCCCGCTTCCTAGGAACAGCCACACGTGGCCAACTGCATCTTTGTAAGCGATGAAGTAATGAGTTTTCCTTTTCTTGTCATGCTTTTAGCCTGTCCTTCCTCTTACAGCTGCAAAATCCAGGAATTCAAGGAAAATCTCAGCACGTGCTGGTGTGGGCTAGCAGGAGGCTCCGTGGGCAGGGAGGCCAGGCAGGCACGGCGCCAGCCCCGGCGTCCCGGCCCGAGCCAGCTGCTAGTTGAACAGACTGCGGTTCACAGGGCTGAGCTCTCTTTCATTCTCTTGAACTTAAAAAACTTTTTTTTTTTTTTTCCTGTGTGGCTTTTGAATCTTTGGAACAAAAAAAATCCCCTCTTTTTTTCCCATGTGGCTGTTAGAAAGACACTAACTGCTCCCGCAAGCAGTTCCATGGTCACGGGCTTGGATGTGTTCAGAGGCTGCAAAAGAATTTGAAGGGAAAGGAAGCACAAGGACCAACAAGATTAGAAAATACTCCCATATTTTTTCAATACGTTTGGAAGGACAAGGCACCTCCATGCTTCATGGCTGAAGGGTAAGTTCCTCAGCTACAAAACATTCCCTCTTCCAACTAACAGAAAGCTCTTGGCCTGTTGTAGTCTCATGAAATACATTTCTAGGGAGACGTTATTGCCTGTGATGGTGCTGGACTCGGTGCTGCTGGCTTCTCTGTGCCCTGCTGCTCCTGGGGACTGATAGATACTGCAAACTCTGCTGCTGTTTGTAACTCCTCCAAGCCTTTTCTGTTGCTTATTTTGCTTCTCAAGATTATTTTTAATCGCAGTTGGTGTTGAAATCCAGGTCACTGTGGAGCCCTACAGTGGTAATTAGGAGGCAGAAAAGATTAATGGCTGCAGGAAGAGGTGGCAGAAGCAGCTGTGGGCACAGAGAAAAGCCTCTGGTGATGACTCAGGGGGAAGTGCGAGGAGTTTGAACCAGCCGCCCGGTGATGCAGGGCCACGTTCACAGGGCGTGACCTACGTGCCAGGCAGAGCGAGAGACAGACAGCGTTTCGCTAGGTCCCGCTCAGAAAATCCATCGCGAGGTGAGCCTGGGACCGCAGGACTCTGGAGGAAATTCAGGAGGAAATTCAACCGTATCAGCCTTGGAGGGTGAGGTTTTGCAATGTGCTTATCCCGGTGTCATTGCAGGCGGGTGATGGCAGCGGTGCTGCCCTGTCCCCGGCTGCCCCTCCTGCCCCAGCGATGCGGTGGCCGTGCAGCTCGCGGGGCTCGCTGAGCCGCCCGCAAGCAGCTCGTTGCTCGTGTCCCAAAGAGATTTCCGTCTGATCAACGGCGTGATCCGAGTCACCGCGCCGTCACGTAGTCATGGAGTTGGATGCAAACGGCAGGAAGGTGGCAGAGGGGACCGTGTCTGCCAGGCATGCCCTGCACAGGGGTGCTGGTGGCCCCTGTGGTGCGCAGGATGCTGGGGATGCCCACCGGGGACAGTCCCGTCATCGAAGGACATTTGGTGCTGGGAGGAGGGGACTTGTGTCCAGTCCTTGCAAGCACCGAGTGAGAACGGAAAATAAGGCGAGTTCTGGTGGTGACAAACAGGGATAGGGAAAATGTTGTGCCCTTCAGGAGGTAAAGACAGCTTGAAAAATTATTATTATGGGGAAGGGGGGCAGGAGGGCAGAGACATCTGTGCGTGTTTATTAATTCATGTTTGTACTAGCCTTTATTGTATTTAGACTACTCTAGGTGATACTAGAAGTATTTTGCCTCCAATGGTGATATGGGGAGCGAGGGTGCCCTGTGGCAGCTTTTACAGCTCCTCCTGGCCCAGGTTTCCTTACATTTATTTGACACTTTTGATACAGATTATGCTGTGCTGTCATCTGATGGAGGTACAAGCTCAGATTTTTTTGTTCAGTTGTTTTGCTTTGTATTTTCTTTGCTAGCGGGCTGTAATCAGACAGGAACAGAAGGAAATCAAATGTTGTTAAGCACCTTTGCCCTTTTTGAGCTGACACAGGGAAGTCCTTCATTTCTTTGATAGCCAAATGGGAGAAAAGGACACAATGTTCCTCATATTTCTAAACAGTCACTGGAATGAAAAAAGGATCAATCTGAGATGAAATAATTAATCTTACAGCTGGTGCTTGAAAACAGTGGTGTCTGTGTTTGATATTTGGCGAAACACTAAGCTGGGACGTTGTTATAGCTTCTTTGGGTGCCTTTATGACTTACAGAGAGGCAGAAAACCAGAACCAGCTTATTGCTTCTTAGAACGTTTATCAAGGACATCAGGCATACAATGTAATATTTGTAAACTGCTTTAATCTGATCTTGTTTTCTATAATAGTGATGTTTAATGATCACTTTGTCTTAACCTGCTTTCCTTTTTCCCTGGTCCAAAGGGAAAAATCTCCCAATGAAGGGAGAGGAAGGAATCAGCGCCGGTGGTCTCAGCCGTGCCAGCTTTGCACTGCTAGATGTGCATTAGCCAGCGGGTCTCTCCTGACCTGTGAAAGCATCATTTTCCTTTTGCTACATCCTGATGAATTTGGCAAGTTTTTACCCACACAGAATTCTCCTCTGGTCTTTACGATGAGAATGAATTTGACTGAAGATTGATCAGGAGCCTTAAATGTGCATCTGCCAGCCTTCCCAGCACAAGGGCCGGCTCTGAAACCCTCTTGGTGTCTGACAGTCATTCCGCAGGACCCATCCCCAGATAAAGTATCACCGTGCAAGACAAATCTGCACCTTTTCTACTTTATCACATCCTGCCTTGCTGTTGCAGTGGGTTTTTCACTCGAGGCCTTTGTGCAATGCTGTCTCAGTGTTGTGGCTGTAAGTTGCACCCAGTGCAGACTTCCCAGAGCCCGTGTACACAGTGATACGTCCCATGGGACGCTGCCTGTCCTGATGCTCGACTGGTGCAGAGCAGCCCAAGCAGGGCTGCGGTTTCTCATGCAACATCAGCAAGAGCGACGTGCCTCGGCTTTCGTTAGGAGTGGTTTTAAACCAGATGCCTCAGGAGGAGCGTGTTGAGATTTGTCCCCCCTGTTCAGCCCTGTTCCGCTCTCTTATCTCTCCCATGTTCACTCTCTGCTGCCTTTCCCACTTCCTCATAGCTCATTCCTGGAAAAGGGAGGGTGGGAACGGAAATACTCCATTAGATCTGTCTCCACCAACTTACATTTCCACGATGCATACGGTAATGGGCAAACCAGACTCCTCCTTGTTTTAAGCACCACATACAAATCTTCCCTGTTCAATTAGAGCAAACCTGTGCTGCCAGATACCACCACCGACTGCCACATCAGCAAGGACTAAACTTGGCCAGAGGAGCTTCTGATCAAGAAATCAGATTTTCTAGGGTCCGGAAAAGTCAATATGCTGGATCAGATTCATCTGCTGGCTGCTGTGACAGTCCTGGGAGTCCTGGAGCAAGGTAGGGACCATCAGCTGCATGTGCCCAAAACTTGCTGGGTCAGTCTACTGTACCTTCTCTGATTTCCTTTGACTTTCAAACTTCATTTCTGCTGTTGCACTGGCAATTCCCCACTTTTCAGACAGTGGATTGATATCTTGTCTGGGTTTTGAAAAGTATTCAACAAAACAAGTGCTTGGGAAGCTCTTCCTCTGACCTGACCTACCTCCCCAGTTCAGAAATTACTTGGTAGATCTTCTCCTCTGCAAACATGTAGAATTTCTTTCTTTGAGAAATGGGTTTACAACAGTTCCTGAGGTTCATGTAGACAATAGTATGAAAAGAGCATACAAAGAGTGTGGAAAGGTGGAAGAACGGGCTGTGGTGGGTCACACAGAACATCTCCCAGCCGTGGTTCCACATTGCATGACAATTTAATTCAGTGTCTGGGTGGCTTATCTGTGGCATCAATTCCCTCCCTGCTCAACTCTCAGGATTTAGAAGGTGAAAGAATTAAAGACTGAAAAAACCTTCAAATTGGCGGTAACAAATTGCATCTGAACTGCGCAACAATTTCTGTAGATAATAGATGATTGGTTAATTACACAAGAGAGAAAGCAGACATCCACTGGTAGTACATGACTGCACGCTCCCCGCTTCACTGTGGCACTGGGTCTTTCTTATTCCTTATCTAAAAAGTATCTGGGATTTTCATGCAGCTTTCTCTGCTAAGTGGAGGTGCAAGGTTAGGAAGAGACAGCAGATCTTCTGCCCCTGCCACCTTGCCCAGCAGAGGACTGACCGCTGCTACTTCTCTCTCTTTTGTGCAGCCTACTTCTTCCTCCAGGTCATCTATGCCAGGAGAATGTTTGGCATCTCTCCTCCAAATACCTCAGGCCCACCTGAATTTAAGAGGATCTTTCGAGCACAGTAAGAAACTCCTCTTATATGATGCTTGTCAGATCTCACGTCTAAGGCACTGCTCCTCCTCTGCTTTGCCATTCATTTCTCAGAACAGATATTTCAGCACTTACCTCCCTCGGGGTTAAATTAATGGGCTTAAGGGTCAGCAGCAGGACTAGGTTGGCTCATGAGTCCTAAACACATTAGCCATTGCTGACAGAAATCACACAGGAATCTCTGCTGCAGAGTGAAGGGCTGCTGAAGACATAGTTGTTGGTGCCTGAGACTTAGGCTGGTTTTAGCCAAGTGGTGCCAAGGCCTCAAACAGCTTCAGCCCTGCTCTGAACCCTGCTCACTGGGAAGGACAAGGTCCCAGTTTGATCTCAGCTGGGGCTGGGACAGGGATGGCCACAGTCCAGCATCTCTGCCATGACTTCTGTGCTAGGGCTGCAGTGGGGAGGGAAGCAGAGAGGGCGGAAGCTTCCACTTTTGCTGTAGCTGATCACTGCAAACAAAACAACAGGGCAGCAGGAGCAGGATCCCCTCAGCCATCCCCTTCTCTGCTCCTTTGCCAGCCTAGACTCAGCCTCATCCAGCATCTCTTGGTCCTACGTTGTCTTTTAGGGGACAGGGCACAGCATACAAACAACCCAAACAGCTGAGTGCTCCCTCCCACTCCTGCACGAAGCCCAAGCTGCTCTGGCCTCACCTGCTTAAGATGCATTTAATCCTCGACGTGTCTGCAGCCTGCTGGGCCAGACATTCCTGTGGCTTTGGGGCTTTTACAGCAGGTTTGAGCTGCGGCACTCGGGAAGGGGCAGTGGGGGTGGCTCATGGAGCCTTTCTTTGCATGGTCTGACCTGGGCATCTTTGACTTAATTTCTTGTGCCCTGGAGACCCAGTTCCTTCCGCTGTTTAATTCATGTGAATAAAGGTGGGATGGGAACTGTGGGGAAAGGTGCAAGCCTGGTGGTTTTTATGGTGACATCAGGTCTAAAAAGCAACAGCCTCCAGTCTCTGGAAGCTGCTAGGGGAAGCAAGACAGGAAGATCTTCTTTTCCCTTGTTTATGGCCTTCCTCTTTCCTGCCAGAGTGAACTGCTCCGAATATTTTCCCATTTTCCTGGCACTTCTGTGGCAAGCTGGACTCTTCTTCCATCAAGGTGAGAACATCCCGTTGCCTGGTTTGTCACTGGATCTGTTCCCCTGAGTGTTGGCTCAGTCCTCAGGTCGTGCTCATCTTCTGAGCAATAAATTAGGCAGTAATTCTGTCTCTGATGGGAGCGTAGAGCAAGAGGACACAGAGCCTCTATTCCTTCACTCTGGGCTACCTGCTTGGCTCGGAATAGCTCTTTTAGAGCCTTTGGAGATGGTCACTCTGATCTCTCTCAACTGCAGGCCTGGCTGCAGCCTTGGGTCTACTCTACCTCTACGCCCGCTACTGCTACTTCATGGGATACAGGGCATCGTCCTCAGAAAGGTAAATGTCTCTGCCAGCCCGGAGTTCATGGTGACCCCTGGGGGTTTGCATTTGAGAACCTAATTTGCTTTGGGGAAGCTCAGGAATCCCTCTGGCTGCTGCGGTGCCCCTGCGTGACTCGGCCTTGCCAAGCTCTCCCTGGGGCATAACATGGGGACGGGTACCAGGCTGGGGCCAGAGACACAGACACGGGGCAAGGCTGGAGCTGCCCCGAGCACTTGGGGGGGGTGTGTGCTCCCTCGAGGTAGGAGCAGGGCACGGGACCCCATGCAGGGGACAGGGGACAGCCAGGGGCTGCCTTTCCACCCCCCTTCTCCGGGGAGGAAGGGAGTGTACCCAGGCAAGAGCAACGATGCTGGGTCTCAACAGGCTCCTTCTCTCCCACCAGGCTCGCCCCCATATACTTTAGCACTGGAGTTCTCTGGATTCTCGTTGCAGTGTCAGCCCTGGGCATCTTGCATTTCTTCCTCTCTCACTATGTGGGGCTGAACATCCTCCAGCTTCTCCCAGCATGACCTGCTCCTCTGTCCCTCATCCGTGTCCTCGCCTTCGAGTCCTGCTCCCTCCTGCCCGTGGGAACAGACTGGGCTGTACCTGATACAGCGCAAGCGACAAATCCACCCTCACCTGGGTTGTTAACACCTCCCTCCCCACAGCACCGGCACAGGCTGCTGAGCTCCTCAGGAGGTATCTGACCCCCACAGCACCCGTTGTGCCAAGTGCTCCATATCTGGCAGCTCCGTCTCGCCTGATGAAGACGCAACACTCCAAAACAAGGAGAATTTTAGGAAAATGGGACACATAAAGGGAAACTCATCTCAGCCTGAGGTTCCTTGGGAGCCACCCCAGGGAAATGCCATCTGTTCTCCTTCCTCTAGCGACTCTGCCTTCAGCCCAGGCACCAAACGCGGGTTCACGCCAGTTTTTCAAGGCCCACACCCAAGAAAGGCATTTGTTTATTTGTTTGAAGCCAGATGTGGGCTGAGGCATAACAAAGAAGGCAAGGGATAAACAGGAGCAGCCACCAACAGTACGAAAGTCTGCTAGTGCCCTCATAATGCTTATTAGCTGTTGTCTGTGGGTGATATTGTAAATCAGACTGCGCAAACTCATAACCACTACCGCATGTGTAACTTTGAATACTGCTGAGCGGCAACATGCACAAATAAAAAGACACTGAGCTTGCTGTTATGGGTGTCTCCTCGTGAGTTTGCAATTAGCAGAGAACAAAAACACAAGCGGTTGAGTGCGAGGCAGCTGCCTTGGTTTCCCTGCCACGCAGTGCAATGCAGCCGGTGACTCTACATCATAGAATCAGAGAATAGTTTGGGTTGGAAGGGACCTTCAAAGCTCATCCAGTCCAACCCCTGCCATGAGCAGGGACATCTTCACCCAGCTCAGGTTGCTCAGAGCCCTGTCCAGCCTGGCCTGGGATGTCTCCAGGGATGGGGCATCCACCACCTCTCTGGGCAACTGGGGCCGAGGTCTCACCACCCTCAGTGTAAAAAATTTCTTCCTCATGTCTGGCCTGAATCTCCCCTCTTTTAACTTAAAATCATTATCCCTTTTCCTGTCGTAACACATCCTTCTAAAATGTCTGTCGCCATCCTTCTTATAGGCCCCTTTTAAGTAAGGAAAGGCTGCAGCAAGGTCTCCCTGGAGCCTTCTCCAGGCTGAACAACCCCAATTCTCTCATCCTGTCCCGTCCCGTGGGAAGAGAGCTCTGAGCAGGGAGAAGCTGATTTTCAGAGGTGCCGAACTGCTGGACTGGGGGCTGAGCTGCTCAGCACCAAACAGTGGTCCCCACTGGGTGGTTTGGCCAGTGCTGGGTGGTTTTGGCTGGTCCTCCTCTGGGCTTGGCCACCCTCCAGCAGGAAGGGCAGGATTTTCATGGGAGCTCAGTGTTCACAATGCTGGTGCGTTTGGCCATTGGTCCGCTTGTCTGAGCGACATAGCTCAGAAAACATCAGCAGTGCTCCATGCCGTCATCACAGGGGACTTCATGCCAAACCCAGAGAGCAAAAATAACTGCATTAACATGCCGCCAGTCTAACCACATTTTAAAGCACGCCATCCTCCCCCATCTTCCCCAGCAGTTTGCGTTATCTAGACTGTAGGAACAAAAAGCAGAGTTTTTTGGAAGAAGTGATTAATTTTTCACATTGTTTCATTTCCTTCCCTGCATTTTAAATTGGCTTATCTGTCAAAGCCCCCAGTCCATTTCCCTTTTGGGCTCTCGTGCCTTGGAATTGTGCTGCTGCACTGAAGCTGGCAAACATTGCAAGGGAAGGCTTAAATTCAAACAAAAATAACTGTACAGCGCTTGCCTCTGCAAAGTTTTCAGTGCAGTGAGGCCCCATCCTCACAGGAACTCCAGGGTGTCACAGCAAGATAAACAACAACAAAATAACTTCTTTTTTTTTTTTTTTTTTTTTCCTAGCAGCTCTGGTAATACATTTTGGAGAAGGCTGAGCATGATTTAACCCCGGCTGTGCCTTAGCAAGGCCAGGGGGGAAAAGACATACCACCTGCTCCCAGTGAGATTTTACTTGGCCTTTAACATATTCCACCACCTTCTGAAGTTAATTTTCAGTCCTCACCTTTTGACCAGCATAACCAGTCACGTCCCAGAGGGTTAATACAGAAGGACCAGCCCCAGCTGCCGCTGCAGGTCCTGGCTCTGTGTCAAAACCCAGCTGTCTTGGGTTAGTCCAAGCTGGTGCACAACACTTCTGCAGACACAACCTCCACCTTTTACCAGTTTTCTAACCCAGCTGTATCGGCCTGGAGCCACTACCCACTGCAGCCCTGCTTGTCTCAGCTCTGCGTGTGACAGGGCTGCGCAATGACTCAGAGGAGGGAAGTTACTGATTCAGCAGTGAGGCTTCTCCCCCTGGATGCACTCAAGACCATAAAAAATCTCGGTGCGGCACAACCAGGCTCTGGCCCCGGCTCTGCCACGGAAAAACTGCCCAGCACATCATCCCCTTCAAAAAATTGTGAGAGGGGCAGTTTCGGATGCCTCTGGCAGGAGGAAAGCTCCTCCCCTCCACCCAGGGATGCTGTCATTACTGTGCTACTTCATGACTGTCATCAAAGAAAATCACTTTGCACCAGTCCATGGCTCAACGATGCAGTCGATGGTTTCAGGGTTTACCCGATTCAAAATGCCGCCTGGCAGCACGTTGCACTGGTGCTGTATGAAACCACCCTGCCCACTTGCATCTGCTCCAGAGATGCTGAGGAGCCAGGTTTGGACTGGGGGGGTGTGTACTGGGGGAGACAGGGTGTGCCGGTGCCAACACGAGGTTAGGCGGCTCCGCGGCCACCATCCAGCTGGTGTAAAGGCCGTCCCGTAAGCTCCAGTTTCACGGCACCGCAACCGCCCGGCAGCGCTGGTGCTGCTGCGTGGCCGACGGCAGAACCGCCGCCGCCCCCGCGGGGAGGGCGCGCTCCCCAGCGCCGCCGCTGCCGCCCCGGCGGCCCCCTCGCTCCTGCCCGGCCTCCTGGCAGCCCTGGCCGGGGGGGCTGACCCACCAAACCAGCTCAGCTCCCCGCACCTGGGGATTTGTGTCCTGGCTTCGTTTTCTTCTGGTCTGGTGGGCTCAGCGGGCTGAGGGAAGAGCCGGGCAAGGGGGACACGGCCGCGCCGGGCTGCTGCGCCCGGAGCTGAGGCTGGCGGGGCGGCAGAGTCGCTCCAAGCTGTGCCTGAGCCCGCTCCTGCCACCCCGGCCCCCGTCCCCCTCGGTCCGGCCGCGACCGCCCGGCAGGGGGCGCTGATGCGCCGCGGCCGCCGGTCCGGGGCACACGGGAGGGTCGGGGGACACGGGAGGGTCGGGGGACACGGGAGGGTCCGGGGCACACAGGAGGGTCGGGGGACACGGGAGGGTCCGGGGGACACGGGAAGGTCGGGGGACACGGGAGGGTCCGGGGGACACGGGAAGGTCGGGGCACACGGGAGGGTCGGGGCACACGGGAGGGTCGGGGCGCACGGGAGGGTCGGGGCGCACGGGAGGGTCGGGGCACACGGGAGGGTCGGGGCGCACGGGAGGGTCGGGGGACACGGGAGGGTCGGGGCACACGGGAGGGTCCGGGGGGCGGCAGCTGCTCCGCGCCCGCCCCCTGTGCCGGGGCCGTCGGTCACTGCGCCCCAAGACACGGCGAGGGCGGCGGTCGCACAGGGCGCCTGCCCGCAGAGCCGTGGCCATGGCGGCACTCGGGCACTAACCCTCCTGCTTCTAGTTTCAGAAGTGCTGAGACAGGTCCTGGAATTAAGGTGACTTCGGGGAGTCCTGGAGCCCCCCAGAAATCTCCTGGAGGCGACTTACAACAGACGTAGGAGCCCCCTGCAAGTGGTTTGTGGATTCCAAGGCTCCTTCCTTCCTCCTGCCCTTACAGCTGCCAGCTCAGTGGCAGCAACAGAGGCAAAAAGGTTTGGTGTGAGGTATTTGGAAGCAAACCCACTGTGATAGAGCCAGCGCCTCCCATGGGAAGCAGCCAGCCTGACGGGAGGCCAGCCGGCAGCAAAGGAAACCTGCAGAACCAGTGAGAACTTCTTTATCACAAGAAACACACAGGCTAATCTTGCAAACAAGCCTTCCATGTCTTGCTCCTGTGTGAGCAAACGAGTGACAATGGAAGTGCAGAGCTCTGTCCCACCGACCGAGCAACTGCCAGGCGCTGCAGGGATCACCGGTGCACGTGTTTCCCTTTCTGTGTTTGCAGGAACCCAGCCAGGTTCCTGTAAAGCCTTTGTACCACGCTGCAGAAGTTTGTAGCTTATTTTTATCTTGAAAACTTCAAGGGCGCCCACGTGTACTCTCGTACCCATCATGTGACGGCCTGTGCAGGATACGTGCACAGACAGGTCTGGTGCGCAGACAATGGCAGGTTTACACGTGGCTCCCAGCACCACAACGCTGTGCCCTGGACCCGGAAAAAAACGCACCCACGCAGCAGAGCCTGAGGAGGAACACCCTGGTCCCTCGGGAGCATGGCTTGGTGGGAGTGGCGGAGCATACCCGTGAATTTCCCCAGGAAGCAACGCTGCTAACTTTCTGTAGGGGTGTGTTTGGGAGAGGAAGGGCCTGTGGGACTGGGAGAGGAGGGTGCAGCTGGTGGCCCTGGCTTTGTGGCACTGGCATGTCACCCAGGTTTCCATAGCACCAGCATCCATAACGCAGGGCCAAGGGGAGGGAAAGAAGTAGGTCAGACTGGGCTAACAATACCCAGACGTGTCTATCTACAGCTCAGCCTGAGCCGGGAAAGGGGATGAAATGGAGGAGAAAAGCAGGGGGAAAAAAGAAAAAAAAAAAAAAAGAGGAAAAAAAAAAAGGAAAACACAAAGTGTCCGTAGTTTGGGTAATGCATTTCTTTTAGAAAAATAAAGACCTTTTAAAGCCACCTTTTTGTATCAGTACTGAGAGACCGGCTAGCACCCACCTCCTGCCCATCTGACAACCGGCTCCAAGGGAATTCAAATGCTAATTTGGAGTCAGACTTCTCAATGGGTCTTTATTTCTGCAGCAGCTCCAGGATCAGAGCTCTGGGGAACCAGCCGCTGGAGCTGGGAGGATGCTGATCTCCAGACCAGTACTGGGGGACGCTTTCCCTCCCCTCTCCATTCCTCATCCTCATTTGGTTACCTCCTTGGCTCAGTTTAACTTGTTTACATTCCAGTAACTTCAAGGGCAAGGAAAAAGAAAGGCAGGCACACTGGAGTTGTGTAACTGAAATAACCACAGTAATGACCTGGTTTATGCGTTGAGTCTGTGGACACCTTGCTGTCAACGTAACCAGAGTTTTGGTGCTTGCCTGAGTGCAGTACAGTCATTTTGAAGTAGGTATCCATCAATGCCAAAATTGAGAAGAACATTATGGACAATAAAACCCAGAACTCTCTTGATCCGAGTAAACATACGGACATATAGATCTGCTGGGTGCATAACAGAGCAAGATTAGAAGAAGGAGGAATGCTTTGTTTGGGTGGGGGATAGCAGGGCGTAGGTGGAAGAGAACAACCCTCCCTGGAGAGACTGAGATGGACTGGGGTGAAGAACATGACTGTGGCTCACCCATGTCATGCTGTTGGTTTGACCACACCATGCTTGTCTTGAAGTCCACATCATCACAGAAGAGCTGCAGTGGTGGTGGACAGAGGTGCAGGGTGTTTCAGACAGGCCTGTGAGAGCAGGGCCCTCACCCCCAGGCAAATACTCCCTTCACATTACCACAGACCACAGCCCTGCGCAGTAAAAAACATTCCTGGGTTAGACAGTGCGGTAAAATCCAAGCAAAAAAACAAAGCTGTCTGCCACTTGGTATGTTAGCGGGTCAGGACAGGGAAGCCAGGAAAATCCACTCTCTAAGGTTACAATTCACCTCATCTTCATCAGTTTTACACTTCCCAGTAATTATCTCTTGTACATGATAAGAGAGCACCAAGAATTCATCTTTCCTCTGGGGAGGGCAGAGCCACAGTACAAACAAGATAAAGCATAATGTGCCCTTTTGTGATTGCCCTCCCTTTGAAGGAAAACTTCGACATTTGCTGTGGTAGCTTAGGAAGGAGTGTGCCCTGCTCCAGCCCTCACGGATGCTGTGCCTGACTCTGCGTTCAGGAATTTCCAGGGTCTAAGAGCTAAAGGTAGAAGTTAGGTAGGAAGAACAGAAGTAGGGTCAGCACTCAGGAGGCCTCACAGAGCACTCCTGGAGTGATGGAATAAAAGAGGATCTGTGCCAGCAGCATGTGCATCAGCTGTGTTGCTTTGACGTTGTGCTACTTGACGGGAGAAAGCTGCGTGACAACAGCAAAGGCAATGTTACCTGCAAGGGGTGGAAGTTGAGGATCATCACATGAGCAAAGACAAAACCACTGAGCTGCTGTGGTCGCTGCTCCTGAGCCTGCAGCTGGTGAGTGGCCAAAATAGGCTCCATTTCATGAACAGGGGTGGCTGGAGTAACAAGAGCTTGAGCATTGTGTTATCTGTCCTAATCCAGGTCTCTCCTGTCCAGCATGCTCACCAGGACTCCAACACTCTGTGAAGTATTTACAGCTTGTTCTTGTTCTGGGAGTGTGTGAGGAAATGCAGACAAGGCTTGTTGCAACGGATGCAAATGGACACTTGCCCACCTCTCTCCTGGCGGGTACACAGCTGAACTGTCAAAGAGCTGTAAATGTTCTGCCTGAATCAAGAAACCTTCTCCGAGAACAGCCCGATGAGCTCAGTACAGCACTGCATGGCCAGATGGCTTCAGGATCAGAGCTGACTCATGCCCACCTAGCTCAGAGTCAGGCAAAACATACAAATACCTGAAGTGTGCTGGTAGGAGACACCTCTTCTTTGCTGGAACTGCATTCACAGCAAGGTAGCTAGCTGTCTTGGTAAAAAGCAAAAGGTATTCTACCAACTGCCATACTTAGAATGCTACAAACCCAAAATGGTAACAGGCCTGAGTTACACTAATGAACAGAAAAGCATCAGACAGGTGAGCTCTCAGCTGAGCCCTGAGAGGATGTGATCACCGAGGGAGAACAAGAGGCAAGTCTTCCATTTTCACAGTGACGAAGGGGGCTGAGCGTAAGCTGTGGGTAAGCTGATGGTATAAAGGGAAGGGTGATAGATTCAAACAGTACAGCAGTGGTCTCAGAGAGAAGGAGGGACTTGGGTATCTGCTTTTCACTCAAGCGGTGTCTGTTAACCCCTCCAATTGGTTTCTAGACCCGCTTGACTTAGGAGAGCTGGGAAACATGAGCTCTGCCCAGTCTCTGCTGCAGACCACCATTTTCAGAGTAATGAATACAGAGAAAACAGGTGAAGAGGACGAAAGTACAGGTGAAGTATAACCAAAAAGCCTCTTAAACTGCCCAAAGCAAAAGCAAGAGGGAGGCTGCATTAGCAAAGCTGTCAACTGTCAGCTTTAGCAGCTGATGAGCGCGGCCATGTTATCTAATATGGCAGAACACACATCATGCATATTTAATAGCATTGTTTAGCTTGTGTTTGTCACAGCACCACAGCTAGAGGCTGTTTCTAAAGCCATGGGTAGTGAGTGACAGAATGGTTATAATTGAATTCTAGGGGTTTTGACTGGAGGTCACATGTACAGAGAAACCTACAAAGCATTGGTAGTACAAGACTTCCACACATTCCCCATTCTCAGACCTTGGATGATAAAGCGAGTCAGCTGCTAGCACTATTTGTTGAGAGTTAATCGGGTTTGCAGATTAACTATAAGATCCTGAATTATACATACTTATATGCAAATGTTAAGAACACGCAACAAGCGTAGCTGAGATGTGAAGGATAAAGTTTATGATGGAAGCAGAAGAACAAGTGGATAATTTCTAGCTAGGAAAGAAAGGGAAGGGGCACACAGCAATGGAATCAGGATGATGGATAATGAGTTCTATCATCTTTTCAGAGCAGGTATTTAAACTCGGATCACTGTTGTCCCTGAAATGGGAAATGCTGACCCATAAAAGAATTATTGGTAATTATTTTTTGCTTTGCAATAATATCTCCAAAACCTATTCAGAAATCAACATCTGCATCACTTCCAGACATGCAAAATGTCTCCATATGCTTAGATGCCTATAACCAGAATATTCCCTTGAACCAGAGCTGCAGATTTTCTCCATTATTTCCTTGTCTAGGAAAAAAATTTAAGCAAGCTAACAAAGAGAGATTTGTGACTGGCACCAAACAGAAATTTCCTGAGCAGGTAGCAGGCTTCAAGGAAGAGCTTTACTTTGGTCAAATTTAACACTTGACTTCTCTGCTCAGCTGTATGGATCTCTCTGATGCCTGGAGCGGTGCTCATGCTGTCCTGGTGTGCGTTTCTACCCCCAGCCCTGCTCACCATGAACTTTGAGGGAACTGGGCATGTTGCACAGGGGTTGTGTGATTCTCTGGCAGATCATTTCTCCAGCAGATTTCTACCCAAGAGGCCACCTCTTTGCCCATTTTCTACCAGATGGACTAGAAAACCCAGCAGGCTGAGCTCGGCTTAGATTACAGCCCTCCCCAGGCTGACTTACACAAAGGAAAATTTATCTTCTGGGAATGCAAGCAGCAAAATGAGAGCAGCTCCTCTCCCCAACAGTGTGGGCAGCAGGTGTGCCTTTCCCTTCGCAAGAACAGGCCAGTGAAATTCTGAAGCAGAATAAAGCCCTTTCAGAGAAAAACAAGTACCTGAAGCTGCAGCACGAGTTGCTGACAGACATCCTGACAGACACACTACAGTTCAGCTGTGTCTGCTGGAGAGGAAGATACAGGTGTCAGGCTGGCACCATAAAACAAAAAAGCCAGGTAAGCTGATGATGCTTGAGTCCTAGAAGAAATCACAGAAGCAAGGCATGGAAGTTTACACTTGAATTGTTAATTATTTTCATCTTTCAAACACTGCATGTATGTTGGCTAATTATAACTCTTCTGGTAACTATTTTTGTCTTTGTCTCTGCTGTTCACAGTCACATTCTTTCCCTAGAAGTGGCTGTGCCCAGCTTCCTGTTGGATGTGTCAGGTTCAAGCCAGGCAGGTATTTTGCCTACGCTTAATAGCAATTACGTATTTGAAAAAAAGTCATATGACCCGTCTTCTAACACTGGAAGAATATGTGTACAGCAGAACTTCTTGCCGGTGTGAACACAAGATGATTTTAATTTCCTAAGAGACCTCTAAGGAGAAAACTTACATCAGAATGCTGTTTGACCATCATAAACATACGATCAAGAAAGTATTGTGCAAACCAGGCTTTATTTATCACTGAAAATTAGATACCAAGAAATCAGCCAGTACAGCCCACTTCAAAGCCATGAAGTCACATGCTGGGCAAACAACAGAGAACCTATTCGCCATCATTATTCAAATGCAGCAAAAGGGACTAAAAAGACCAGTCAGGCTAATAAAATGACACACAGCAAATATACCCCAGTGTATGATTATCAATATACAAGAAGACAAAAATTATCATTAAGTCACTGTTAAAAATGAAACGGCTTCAAGAAGGATTAGCAAAGGGATTTGGTTTACATTAACCAGTCAGAAACAAAGCTGTGAATAGCTGCCACACCTCTGCAGTCCTAAGGTCACCACTCGCCTTTCCAAACGCACTGGCTCCCTTACAGTTATTTTAATCTAAAGTTGTTTTAGCTGATGATTCTTTGTAACATGGTTTTGCAGAGGGATTGGTCTGGCCAGGCGTGGGGCCAATGGCATGCTGGGTGCGGAGGGCAGGAGTGCCCGTTTGTATCACCCTGCCAGGGATGCGGCCAATAAACCTGCCTCACCTAAACCCAGACAAACAAAGCGTCGCTCCCAGAGCACGATCTGGAAAGCTCAGGGCTGGCAGATTTTCAGCCGCTGCCGTTACTCTCCCCATTGTTGGCACCTCCGCTTGCAAAAACAGCCTCATGCGGCCGGTGTGCGGGCCGCCCGCCCCGGGGCCCCCTCGCAGCCCCGGCCGCCATCTCGGCGCAGGGGCCTCCCGCAGGCCGCGCCCCGCCCTGCCCGACCGTGCCGCGGCCCCTCGCTCTTTGCCCCGCCGCCCCCGGGGCTGGCGGCTCGGCCTGACCCCCTCTCCTCCCAGCGGAGCGGCCTGCGGCCTGCTCCCCGCGGGACGGGCCCGACCAGGCCGCTCGCCGGGAGGGGTCCGCTGGCCGCCGTGTCCCCCCGCGCCGGGAGGCGGAGCCCAGCCCACCTGACGGCGGCGGGCGCTGCTGCAGTGCGCGGAGCCGCCGATCGCCGCTGGCCGCCGGAGCTCCGCGGCCGCAGCCCGCCGTGAGCAGGGGTGCAGGGGGGGCGGGGGGGGCGCGATCGGCGCGGCGGGCGGGGAGGGACAAAGCCGCCGCCATGTTTGGGGTTTGGGTAGAAAAACAGGCGAGGCGTGCCGCCGGGGCGGGGGGTGTCGAACTCGGCCCGGTGCGCGAGCGGCGTGCGCGGAGTTGGCCGCCCCCAACCGCCCGCCGTGGCCGTTGCGGGACCCCCCGGGGCGGCCGCGCCCCCCCCGCCCCTGTGCCCCCCCGGCCCTGTGCCCCCCCGCGGGGCCGCCGGACGTGACCGGCGAGTTCAATTTGTCGCGCTGCCATTGGCTGGCGGGCGGTGAGGGAGCAGGGGCGGGCGGTTTGTGACGTCAGCGCGCTGCGCAGCGCCGGCGGCCGGTATTTATAGGGGCGGAGGGCGCTGCGCAGGAGGAACGAGCAGGCGGGTTGGGCCTGGTGCGGCCCGCGGCTTCATCGCGCCCCATCCCCGTGGGAGCAGCGAAAAAACGACCGAAAAACCTCGGTCTGCCTTCGCCGGAGCGTCTCTTGGACGGCCGCTGAGCTTTTGTTTCCGTTCGCGCAGCGCCCGAGCGTCCTCACCGAGCTTTGTCTTTTCGTGGCCCCTGTGGGGAAGGCGCGGCCAAGATGGACCCTTGTCACACCGAGGAGACCGAGGGCGAGATCCCCGGCTTGGGTAAGGCCCGGCGGCGAGGCGGGGGCGGTGGCGAGGAGGAAGCGGGGTGGGGGTGGGGCGGCCGGGACGGTGCGGGGTGGGGGAGGGGCGGCCGGTCCCGCCCGATTCGGGCTGTGACGCCGCCGAGCCCCCACTGTGGCGCCGGCTGGCGGCGGGAGCGGCGCGCGCGGCCCCGGGAAGCGGGGGGGGGGGCGGCGGCCTCGCGGCGCGGCCGCGTGCGCCTCTCCCCTCCCCCAGCGCCGCGTGTGTCGCGGCGGCCGCGGCTCCGGGCGCTGCGGTGCCCGGGGCGGGGCGGGAGCAGCCGTGGGGCTGCTGTCGTGTCGCGGCCTCCGCGTCCCCGCCCGCTCCTGCGTTACCGTGCGCGTGGGGCGGGGGGGGGGACGGCGACGGACTTGTTTACCCGGGGGGAAGGTCGTAAACAAGATATACTGAAATTATAGTTTATTGCAGGTGTAAACTTTGTGGCTACGGTAACGACCATCCTTAAGTAGCATAAATCCTGTGAAAAGAGCAATTGAATAAAGCAGAAGTTGAAAGTAAAGGTTTCTGGACGCCATAACAGTCTCGTCTCAAAATGGTGAACTATGCCAGTTCTTGCAAAACAGCCCTGCCTGAGCGCCTGCTATCTCTGTTTACTGGGTTGTCAGCTGTTGATAACCAGTTAACTCCTCTCTTGTTAAAGCCAGTTATTAGGCAATAATATTTAAAATAAGGATTAAAAAAATCTTTATTAAACAGCAAAGAATATATATAAAGTATCAAAGCACCCCGTATTTGTTTCTTTTAGCTATACAGAAAATTCTAGCAAAACCCACACAGGTCAGACAAGCAAAACAGAAAACCAAACAAAACCATATTTTGCACTTAAGTCTTGCCTTCAAATAAGCTATACAAGTACTACATTCAGTTAAATTGTTTAAGAATACACTGATTGTTAGGTTTAACTCTTGAACTTCAGGGATTTGTTATTCAAATTAATTTTCATGCTCTTAGGAAGTCAGGAAAGACTTGACCTGTGAAAAGAAGTAAATATATTTTACGCGTTTAAAAAAGTGCTGCATTAGAGTTCTCCCTTTCTTTCTTGGAGGACAAGTGCTGTTCTGCCTCTACGTGTAATTCATGACCTGAAATGCTTCTCAGTGTAGCAGATGGCAGTGAACCCAAGATTTATAAGTTAGTACTAGGTAGAATTAATTATTAAAAAATACTTGGCCTGTATGAGTGTAGTTTGGTTCATAACTTCCTAAGGTGTTAACTGATAGTTTCTGTGAGGATATAATTTACCAACAAAACTCCACAGCTGAACACTGTTCTCCCCTCCCCTGGGAGAATTTGGCATGTCTTGAAGGAGTGATTCTTTAGCAGTCTGTGACCCAGAACAAGATGGGGAAAATGGTTTATATGGTTAGAGAGTTGGCCAGTCTTCCATCTTAGAATAGCCTTGTTGGGGCAGTGGGGGAAAGGGAGGTTTAAGTGTCCCTGTAAGTGAAGTAAGTCATGTTATAGCTCTGGAGGGTTGGGAAGAGCCTGATGCCTTTTAAGTACTAGGGGGGGTGTTTTTGCTGTGTGTTGTGTGTTTTGGTTTTTGGTGTTTTTTTTTTTTCTGTGGACTGGGCACATAGCACATGGCTCCAGCAGAACAACATTTGGGTATTTACTTAAGTCCTTCCTTTCATTGGAATTTGCAAACACCATTTTGACTCGAATGACCCATTTATTCCCACATTGTTGCCTCAAATGGTTATTGACTCTCCCAACTCTATTTAGAAGCATCATTTCTTGCATTTAGAACTGTCTACAAGGCTCAGCTTTCTGCATCTGTCCAGGAAGAGCCTAGATCTCTAGAATGCGAGGTGACAAAGATAGCTCTAAGATTTTTCTGAAGACATCATGGCTGACATGAATTGGACAGTATCATTCTGTGAACTATTTAACAAACAGCGTGGCAGTGCAGACTTGGTGGAGAGTAGTCTGACTAGTCCAGCTGCTTTGTACTTGCATCCCCCACAACTGCCCCTCTTTAAAAACAGTTTTGCTTTGAGTTGTGAGGATAATGAGGTGGGGTTAAACGATTTTAATGACTTTTTTTTAAAGGAAAGCAAAAAGCCTTTTCTGTAGCCATGTAGCTTCGTAAGTATATGAGGGCAGCTCACTGTACTAGTCCTGAACAAGTACTTCATTACAAATTTTAAGAATGTAAATTGGTAACTTATAGCTATTACTGCAGAATAAAAGCAGACGAGGAAACATACTTACCTTATTAATCAGGTACTCCTGTTTAATCTTATCATTCTTAAAATCTTCATTGACATCCAAAACTAGAATGGGAATCTCTTTAAGGTTCTCAAAATCAACTCTGTTAAGTGGAAAAACATCATGCTAGTAAAAATGGTATGAAGTACTGTGTATAAAAATCTAGCTCTTCCAGTTGCTTTCCAAGCCCTCCTTAAGGGTGCAGCATTGCTCACATTGCCACTTGCACCTGAGATGTTAATGCTGATGCCCATGACTCAAGTATAAAGCCCAAGTCACTCCTTAATAGCTCTTGTATAACCCAGTCAACACCATATCACCACAGCTTTAATGTATTTTGCAAATCTGGCCTTCTAATATATATTTTTATTGTACAAGTTCATGCTGCTTTAATTTCCTTTACCTCATTCTTTTGATATGGAGTCCATTATCAGGAATGTGATAAGAGGAAGTGTTTTGTGTGTGTGTTTTTTTTTTTTAAAACATCAATTGCCCTCTGTCTCCCCCACTGCTTTCTAGTTAACTGCTAATCCATTTACTAAGATACAGTTTTAAAGCTTCCTTTGGTGGGGATGACCTCTTAAACATGTTATAAGATTGGTATTTAAAATGGCTCAGAGATAAGCAAGACCACATTGGCTACAGGTTAGGAGCAGACAGGAGCTGTAGTTGTGCAACTGCTTGTATTGTTCTCTCAAAGCAGTAGTTATTCTGCTTCCTAAGTGTGAAAAGGATTTCTGAAATGCAGTAAGTGCGCTGAACAGCTTTCTTGGGTTTGCAGACTTTGTTCCTATAAAAATATAGGAAATGCTTGCTCTCAAGTTTTGAATGAGTACATAATATAAACATTCCCAAAATTCCAAAATACACAGTGCCTTCTTGTTTCCTAAGCATTTCAGTCATCCTACATGAAACTTCAGAAAGTAGATGTCACAAATAACATACTTTTCCTGGAATTGTTTTGCTTACCATTTGGTAGAGTATTTCAGGTTCCTCTAGGGGAAAACCTAAAGTCTGGCTTAGCATTTAGAGATTCCTTACATAAGGAGATTAGGGGGTGAATGTAGCAGAGATCACTTAGCCACTGTGTTTCTTGTGTGCAGTAGTACCTGCCAAAAGCCTTTCTGATGATTGTTTGTTTTGAAGCTAGGATTAATATTTAAACCTTGTTGAAATATAGTCATCCTAGTTTAAATCTAGCTGAGGACTTGCCCTCATGTAATAACTTACGTGATCAGCTGCCTGAACACTATCTCAGCTCTGTCCTATTCCAGTGTACTTCCACTTAACAAAAAATTTATATCCTTGCTGGAGTTAAAACTACACAGCTTTCTAGTTGAAGCTAATGCTTAACAGAGGCTTTAAATTAGATGAAGTTTCATCTCTTGCAAATTTCTACTTCCCTGCCAACACATGACCTTCTCTCTGTGTATAACCTAGAGTAATCACCTCTGTGCCAAGAAACTTGGAGTGGGTCTAAAGATAAGTCCTTCCAACCGTGTCTAAGTGAGGCTAGACTTCTAAGTTGAAACCTGTCTGCAAAAAATGGGTTCGTACCTCATAGTCCTTTCGTGAAGCCACGCTTCGTGTTTATTGTGCAGGTTTTCCAAATACTCGAGCTCAATTCCTTGCTCTTCTTCTCTTCCCCTCATCTGTAGCCTTTCCATGCATTTCTGGGAAAAAAAAAGGTACAAGCCTGAACGTTATACATGTGTTGAAGGCTAAATCAGCTAAAGAGATAAAGTGGTCCTTAAATCAGGAGGACTAATGCTAGACATTAGTGCATGTTAACTTCACATAAATTAGTTAAATCTATAATAAACAACAACAAACTTGAGCCACTTTAGCTAAATGTCATTAGTTATTATTAAAATATTCAGTTTGGAACTGTATGGGGAGGGAAGTCAAACTTGATTCAGAAGTTCAATTTCAGCCTTGGATCCCTGCTGAGAGGTGGATGCTAGCAACTGTAGCATTTGCTGACATCGGAACAGTAGCTCGGAAGGGGTTTTTAATTTGATCTCTGAATTAAATCTGAATTTATGATAGGCCTCCCATTACATTTGGGTTGGGAGAGCTAATTCAGTGTTAGTCACTGAAGTATTATGTCATTAATACTTAGTTTTTTGTACACTCTCAAGCTCCTGGATAGTGAAGTTGGAACTGAAATATTTTCATCTTAGGTGAACATACCTGAGGTGTGGTTCTTAGGTAGATCATGCCATCCAGTTCTATATCTGATTCAAACTGATTCAAAAGCCATGTGTGCCAGTCCTGATAAATAGCCCACTCCGTTTCATTAATATTCCCAGACTCAAACAGGTTAGATGCAAATACATATCTGCAATGAAAGGCATTAGTCTCATACCAGGAATTACCAAAGTGAAATAAACCACTTTCACTGGAACCAGAATTATGGTACAGAAAAAAGGGCTGCCCACTCTTACATCTGTAAAATACTCTTAATACCATTCAGCTCCTACCTGTTGAATCAAACCTGCTTCTTGCAGATACTAGTTTAATATCAAGGGTTTTCCCAGCTTCATGTCTTTGAGCATAAAGACCTGGAGGTCTTAATTTGAACTCTTGTTGCACTGAGAGTACTTACCTGTCACTGTACACAGATCTTTCAAAAAATTGCACTGGATGTTCTGCTTCATGTAGCTTGGCTGAGACAGGTTTTAATTGTGCTCTTACTCGGCTCAAGCAAGCATAGGTCTGAAATGTGTAAGCCCATCTTGTGGGTTTATCATACAGCATTTGAAGTAGATTTCCTCCGCTCTTCTGAGATGTTGAAAGTTCCTAGGAAACAAGAGAACTTAAAACCAATGTATTTTTCAATCCAGATTTCTGGTATGTTGAAGTAGGAATTGATGACCTTGTAATTTTTTCCTTAGGAAAATGCTTAGGCATAGGAACAAAGGGATTTGTTTCTCAGCTGAGGGTGGTCTTTATGACAGCCTCTTTAGAATAGGTTGTTCATGGAGTGCCAGACTTCATCGTGAATTTATGTGGAGTAGAGCTACTTTTTGGATTTAATAGCATCTTCCTAAGTAGCCTTTACAGTTTGAGTGTCTGGCCAATGGGTAAGATAGTGAGGATGATTCTGGATGCCCCAGTATAGCTGCATTTTGGCATGACTTTATGGCCAATCATTGCAGTCTCCTCTGTTCCCATCTCCCCAAGCCTCAGACCCAGCACACCTACCTCGTATTCATCTTCAGCCGTCTGGATGTTGCACCACTTGGCGATGGGTTCGGGGATGATCTCCCACTCATCGCTGTGTTTCTCTAGTAGCCTGACAAACGTTGACTTCCCTGCAGCTGCAGAAGATTTTTGAAAAGTTCACAGAGGGTGCAGATCAGACTGTGGTCTTACTGACAGAGCAGTGGTTGTGAGGTTTCTCAGAGGCTGTGGGCATTGTGGTGTTTGAGGTGTGGAGCTGCAGAGGAGGCTTTGGGCAGCAGGGAACGGGGTTGAGCGCTGGGGAAGGGCTGGCGAGGGCCGCCCGCACCGTGCTAGTGGCACATTCCCAGAAAACAGGTTTAATCTCCAGCGCCAGCAGGCCGTGCGTGGGCCTGGCGGCCGATAGGGAGCTGGCGGGGCCGCTGTGCCGCCATTTCAGGAGCGGGCTCCGCGCGCTGTGCGGGAGGACAGGCAGGGGGCGCTGGGCGAGGGGGAAATGCCGCCGCGCGTGCGCGCCGCGAGCTGGCGCCGGCGGGCGCGCGGGTGACGCAGTTGCGGGCCGGGCGCGCGGGAGGTGGCTCGCGCTGCCGCCATCGCCCCCGGTGCTGAGGCTCGGGGAGTGCGCGCACGGCCCCGGGGCACGCCAGGGGGTCTCTGCTGAGCCCCGGAAGGGTGTTTAGTCTCTTTAAAGAGTCCGTTCCCCCCCCCCCCCCCCCCGACGGCAGTTAGCAGCGAAAGAGGACGCTGCGTCCTTGCAGTAACGGACACCTGGCGTGTCCCGCCTGGGCAGGGCGGTGGCTGCGGACGGCAGGATGCCCCTACCCGAGCGCTGGCGCCAATTCCTGAGTGGCGCCGGGAGCGGGACTCGGCCCGGCGGCAGCGCACGAGCATCGGCTGCGCTTCTCCCGCAGCAGGATCCCCCGCTGCCTTGGAGGGGTCCGTGGAAAAGGCCCCTGAGCCGCGTCTTGGCCACCTGTGCCCCCTCAGGGCCCCCCTGTCCCCAGAGCCCAACCGCCCCTTCCCCTCTGCCGTGCTCACCGATGTTCCCCTCGATGGAAATCTTCCTGAGGCGCTTCTGGAAGCTGGAGTCAGGGGAGCCGGCGGGGTTGCGGCAGTGCCGTTTGGCGGGGGTGGACATGGCGGCGCCGAGCGGGAGCACACGGGGCTCCCGGCTGCTCCGGCTCACTTTAAGTCTCCCGCCAACCGGTGGGCGGGATGGCCGCGTCCCGCCACCACTCCCCGGGAGGAGGCGGAGGCGCTGCCCCCTCCCCTGCCGCGGCGGGTGGCGGCCGCTCCTGCTCTGCCCCTGCTGCCGCTCCCGCCCGGCCCGGGGAGCGCGGCTGCTGCTGCCCGCGAGGTTTTAAAATGGGTGTTTGTGAAATCGAGCAGAGCTTTGTTCAGGAAGTTACAGTAAGACTGTTCCACTTACTGAATTGATTTGCATTAATGTAAACGAGTTCTCCGTGTTGTTTGGTTTAGAGACAAACTTGAGAGTATTTTTTTTTTTTCTTTTTTTCTTTTTCAGAAAGCTCTGGGGGGAGGTAGTTGTTAGTGGTGTGGATTGGTATTTGTTAAACTCAACATTTTACATAGTTACATGAGGGATGAGGCCACGTAGGTTTGCAGGCAGTGCAGTGGCTCAGCCCAGGGCTCCCAGTACCCGCTGGAAAGGAACCACGCATGGGTGCAGGGTGAGGTGCTGCTCTGAGCAGCTTCTCAGCTCCTACATTCCCGCGTGCCTGGGGCGTTATGGAGTCAGCTTAACTCTTGGCATGGGTTCTCTGACCTGTGTGGGCAAGTTGAGACATGAACTGCTTGGTCTGTCCAGGGTAAAGAAAAGGGGAGGAAGGATTCTTAGGTGATAGGTTGTGTGACTGTAGTTACTCGTGTAACTTCTTGTTGCCTGTATAATAATGAGATTCAGGGTGAAATCTAGCTAGGTCCGGTGTGTTTGGAGGAGATGGGAGGGAGTTATATTTTCCTTTCTTTTATGATAATTGTGACCCATGTCTCTTCTTTCCCCATCTCCTACAAACACACCAGGCTTCAGTGACCGAAGCGAGCAGATTGTTTCACGTGGGGTAGCGTCAGCATTTGAAGCTGGTAAGTGCTAGTTCCCACACACCTCTTTGTTCAGCCAGACTCCTCACTCTGCCGTGCCGGTGCGGGAGGGGGCGAGTGTCGGTAGCGGGGACCGGCCCCCCCTCCCCGGGCGGGGGGACGGGGCGGGGGGAAACCAGCCTGCGGGGCATGCGCAGTATGAGAGCGGCGCTGAGAGGCGCATGCGCGCAGCTCCGCCCCGCGCTCTGCGCGGGAGCCCGCGCCGTGGCTTTGTTGGGGGGGAGGTGTAGGCAGATGACGCATGCGCACAGACTACCAGGGGCGGTGGGACATAGCGTAGCGAGGACGCATGCGCAACCTGGTGGGAGCGGCGCGGGGAGCGTTTGTGTGGCGGGTGTGTGTCCCGGGGCGGAGCGCAGTGGCAGCACAGAGCATGCGCAACTGGGGCCCGCCGGGTGTTGATGCGCATGCGCCCCGCCACCGGCCCCGGCCACGCCGCGGCCCCCCCGAGCCCTCCCGGGAGCTTCTCCGCGGCGGCCGCTGGCCACACGCCGCTCTCCTGTCGGCCACGGGCGCCGTGCGCGTCGGCGGGGGCTGCGAGGCGTCGGGCCCGGCAGGGCGGTGTCTGGGGCCAGGGTTCTTTGTGCGGCGGAAGGGCCGGCCCAACGGAAGCGGGAGCACCCGCCGCCATTTCCTAGCGCGCTCTCGCCACAGGCTCGCCCGCTCGCTGCCGCCTGACCGGGACTAGGCGCTCTCCGGACAGCGGATCAGGCTCGGAGCCCTAGAACCACCGCGGAGCCCCACCATGTGTGCGTGCGGGGACGGGGGCTGGGCGCGGGCCGGGGGGCGGGCAGGCGGGAGCAGCGTGTGTGTGTGAGGTGGGCAGCGGTCCGAGGTAGAGGAGGCTCGGGGGCGGGTGGGCACAGGCCAGGGGGCCGCCGGGCGCTCTGAGGGGGTGCGGGTGGCGGCCGTGCTGGGCGGCCGCTCAAAGGGTCTGCTTTGGTCTTCTCCAGCAACCACAGAAGCCGAGACGGAGCAGAGCCTCACCCCCAATGTGATGCTCAACACGGAGAGCAGCGAGGGATATGTGGTGAAAGTCAGGGGGCTGCCTTGGTCCTGTTCCACCGAGGAAGTGCAGAGGTTTTTCTCTGGTAAGCAGAACTGGGGGGGGGGGCGGGAAATAGGGATTGAGAGAGGTGCTGGGCTCTCTTGTCAATTCTGGGTTCCTCCTGGGGACACTGGCAGTGAATACTGCAGTGAGAAGTTCCAGAAAGTGTTCAGGGCACTTCAGTAGCTGGTGAAGTTTGTAATGCAAGAAGTGCCTCAGCTAGGATGCAGTGCGGAAAGCTGCGCTTTTCCTAGCGGGAACTGGGCACAAAGGGGCTTAGTCTGTGCGTTGCTGGGATAGCAAAAAAAAAAGAAGCTTCCATTTCAAAGAAAACTTGGAAGTTCTTCAGGTTGACCTAAATCAGTTTAGTTGTTGCTGTTGTCCTAATAGGCTTTCTTGTGTTAAGTGTTCAGTGTGTTATGTCCCTTCCCCAAATTATTAGCATTCTGCAGTAACAAATAATGGTGATAAATGCGCACTTTCTTAAATGGCTGGAGACTTTAAAGCTGCTTCAGCAGTTTGGCATAGTGGACTTGGTTCTAGTTTAGTTGATTATACTTACACTGATTGTTACTACTCCTTGTTTCACTTCATGCTGATGAGAAAGTCTGAGTTACAATCAAAAGCATATTCAACTTGACTTTAAGCAGCAAAGCTTTGAAAATAGATATCTAATATGCATTTATCTTTAATGTCTTGCTAGTTTTCAGACTTGACAAAGGTAATTTGATTTTAATTAGTGCCCTAGTTTATTGATCACTATAAAAGTTATAAGAAAAACATTACCGATTTTGTCTTATTGATATAATGTGATAGTTACTCTTGGTTTTTTCCTTTTAGAATATCTGAAACTTTTACAGTCACAGTGTTCCTGTAATAATTCTGGCCTCCTTGTTTCATTTTCAGATTGCAAAATTCTAAATGGGCCTTTGGGTATCCGTTTCATCTACACCAGGGAGGGCAGACCAAGTGGAGAAGCATTTGCTGAACTTGAATCAGAGGAGGATGTGAAATTGGCACTGAAAAAAGACAGAGAAACAATGGGACACAGATATGTTGAAGGTTTGACTTGGTCTAGTAACTGACTAAATGTATTTGTGCTTGATGGGTTTTTGGTTAGTTGCTTTTCTGTCTCTCTAAAATGCATGTAAAAGGACAAATGAACTTGTGTATCATAAGTTGACTAGTTTCAAGGCAAATGACTTTTAAAACTGTTGCACATTCCAGAATGCATTAATTCTAAGTGCCTTTTACAGTCTTCAAGTCAAACAACGTTGAAATGGATTGGGTTCTGAAGCATACTGGTCCCAACAGCCCTGATACGGCTAATGATGGTTTTGTACGTCTTAGAGGACTCCCATTTGGCTGTAGTAAAGAAGAAATTGTACAGTTTTTTTCAGGTATGTGGGATAAAAGTAGTAGCTGTAGAACTATTGGTCTATGCTAAAAAAAGCACGGATTGCCCAGTAGTACTTCCAACAGCATTCTGATGGGTTTTAAAAGTAGATAAGAAATTTTCCTTTAATTATCTGGCCTTGAGGGATCCTTCTTAAAGTAACTGTTTGTTAAATAACTGAGGGAATGCTGAAAAGCTGTCCTGTTTTATACTTAGTGGGACATGCTGTTCCAAGTAAGGATAGCAGAAAACAAATGTCTTGCTTTCCAAATTAAAAGTGACCAGACAGGAGGATATTTCCACCCCCAGTCTTAGCCGGTTCACGCTGTTCAGCACACTTGCTGTTGAGCTCAGCACAAGGAACAGGAGCCGAGGAGGGGCATGTGTCCTGCACATGGCTTCATTTAGATTTAGTATTGAATAAGATTCCAGGAAAAAGGAAAAAATCCAACCTACTGAGCTCAATTCCAAATACAGATTTTCCCCCTCCCCACTCCACTTCCTGGGAAGGGGGGAAACCCCTTGATGTGCAGCTTCAGGTTTTTATGGAGGAAGAGATAATGTCTTTTATTGACTCATTCTCACTTTTTTGCAGGTGTTGTATTTTTTTAAGGAATTTTAATAGCATTCCAATTCATAAGAATGAAATCTGTTGATTTATCTCAGACTTGTTAGTATTTTCAAAGTAGTAGACTTTAAATGTGAATGTTAAAATTAGCTGGAATGTTTTGCTATAACAAGATATGCTTGAGCTTAATGTTTTTTTTGACTTAAAATACAGTAGAAATATTTCCAGTTTTACAACTTCATAACTTGTTTGGTTTTTTGTTTTGTTTTCTGAATCAGTAATATATTGTGAACAAGAACAATTCCTAAGCATGTGCATTTTAAGTTGTTTCTTACATGGTTAAGTGAATCAAACTTCAAAAGCTGTTAATGTACTTAATATACAAAATGTGCCTCTTCTGTTTGGAGACTATTACTTTTGAAATTAGTTCATGATTTTTTTTTTTCTTAATTGAGCGCTCCTAAAGATATAAAAAATAACGCTGAAATTTGATGTTTGCATAAGACTAATTATTTTACCTGAGTGACTTCTAGTAAAAATACTTGTTATATAAAGCTGTTTAACTTGCTGTGTTCAAATTTAATTTATATTTAAAAGTTCATCTTAAATGCTTTCACAGAATTGAAAAGGTTTGTAATGATATGTAAACTTCTTAATGCACCCTGCATTAGATGCCTTATCTGAGGAGTTGTCCGTGACACTCAGAATGTTTCTGTGCTCTGCAGGGTGTGTTAAGAACATAAACTGAATGGTATGTGATCGTGGATCTCTTTGTTGACATGGTTTTTCTTCTAGTGTTCTAGAATCAACATACCATTCACTTACAAGTGTTAAAATTCTGGTGTATTTAAAGCTATAAGAAAAACTCATGACTGGGCTTGTGATGTTAATATTGCCCCCCTACTGGGGTTATTTGTCCTTGGGTTGAAGGGTTGGAAATCGTGCCAAATGGGATAACATTGCCGGTGGACTTCCAGGGGAGGAGTACGGGGGAGGCCTTCGTGCAGTTTGCTTCACAGGAAATAGCTGAAAAGGCTCTAAAGAAACACAAGGAAAGAATAGGGCACAGGTGGGGATGGATGGTTGGTTGGCTATGTCACTTTTCTTATGGTAACCAAGTAAATCCATATTCTCTCTTCTGAAAGTATTGACATCCAAACAGAAGTATTAATTTGGTCTCTAACTCAGTGATAAGTAAAGGTATGGCTGATGTGCATGTGGCACAGGCTGTTTGGCTTTACCCAAAATGGAAGATAAAATTGGACTAAGCTTAATTGTGCTTTGGAAACCTGGTACGAACAGGAGCGCAAAACTGATAGCTTGAAAGAGACAAAGTTGAGAGACTATGGCTTTAACTTCTCAAATAGCACCAATTATGCCTTTTAGCTCTAAAGACATGCACAGTACTCTTACTACCATAAGAAAATGTGATACTTTCTAAACTTGTTTTATAAGTTGAAATGTAACAATATTTCTTACTGTATTAATCTTCAATGTAATAAGCATAGCTTTCAAGAAATTGTCACAAAGGGTTTTTATTCTATTTTACTTGTGACTATTTTTCATTGAAGCATGCACTTTTTGCCTACGCTGAATCACTACAGCATAGGCTGGGTTCACTAGCACATGCAGAGCTTTTTGTAGCATCCTGATGGGTTAAAATCTTGGTGGAGATCAGGTTTTTAACCCTCTATTTACATTGCCATATGAGCAAAACAGTGCTGAGTTGAGCGGACGTCAGTCCCTCCTATGTTCGTTGGTGTTTTTTTTTTGACTAACACTTTAAATTGGGGGGAGGAGGGTGGGGAATCAATGTTGCTCCCCCACCCTTAAGGCTGGGATACTGTGAAGTATGAGGAGCATGTAAACCCTTCAGTAATTGTAATTTCTTGAAAATACACTGATTTGAAAGTAATGTAGTGCTTGTAATAGTATGTCATTGCCTACATAATGTAAAGAAACCTGGCTTAAACTATACTGCCAGTTCTGAGGCTATGACTAAATGGCTTGTTTTAATGTAAAGCTGTGAAGTATTTGTGGCAGGAATTAAAGACTGACTTCTTTCTGTGGAAACACTTCTAGGTACATTGAGATCTTCAAGAGTAGTCGAGCAGAAGTGCGCACTCACTACGACCCTCCACGCAAGCTCTTGGCAATGCAGAGACCTGGTCCTTACGACAGACCTGGTCTGACGCGCGGATATAACAGTCTTGGTAGAGGAAGTAGCTTGGAAAGAATGAGGCGTGGAGCATACGGAGGAGGTAAGAACATGGAGCCCAAGAGGGAGCTGCTCATCCGAGAAGCAGCAACCCTTGGACCTGGTAGTGTCTTCCCTGCTTTGTAACTGCTGGTTTGTATGTATGCTTGGCTTTATTTCCTCTAGAAGAAACTGGATGTTGTAGTACTAGTTGTTTGTAGTGTTTTCATGTATATCGAGTTCTTTCTGTATTTGAAATGAACATGTTGTCCAATCTATTTATAGGTTATGGAGGTTATGATGACTACAATGGGTATAATGATGGCTATGGTTTTGGGTCTGATAGATTTGGAAGAGGTAAGAGATCTCTAATAGGAATAGTAACTGAACTTACGACATGTCTCAAAAGAAACTAAAATACATCTGAAAGACCTAGAATGGACTCTCTTCTCTGCAGGGATGTCGGACCACAGATATGGCGACGGGACGTCCACCTTCCAGAGCACGACTGGCCACTGCGTCCACATGAGAGGTCTGCCTTACAGAGCTACGGAGAATGACATCTACAACGTGAGTTCCAAATCTGCTGCTCCCTTACATGCATGGCTTTAAGATTTGGTGATTGTTATTGGGCATGTCAGCTGCATGGCAGTTAACAAGAGTTCCTTGAGAGAGCTGCTGTAAAACTGAGCTGTTGCATTTGGTGCGTTTTAATCTGTCTGACTATTTTGCGTGTAGTTCTTCTCGCCTCTGAACCCTGTAAGAGTACACATCGAAATTGGACCAGATGGCAGAGTAACTGGAGAGGCAGATGTCGAGTTTGCTACTCATGAGGACGCAGTGGCGGCCATGTCCAAAGACAAAGCAAATATGCGTAAGTGCGACTGTGCCGAATACATGGCGTTAGAGAACACACACTGCAGGGTGTGTGTCTGTCACTGGGATGCCAAAGGCTTTATTGCAGCCTTGACTTGCAGTGAGGCAAACTGTGTGTGGATTTGGTGTGAAATGGTCTCATGGCAAAACTTTCTTCTTCCAGAACACAGATACGTAGAACTCTTCTTGAATTCTACAGCAGGCGGAACTGGTGGTGCCTACGGCAGTCAGATGATGGGAGCAATGGGTAGGTGTGAGCAGTCTAACTGCACTCCCAAACAAACCCTTGATATTTAAAGGAGCTGGCTCATCTTGTCCAGCTCTTGCTTATTCCATGCCTAACACAAAAACTGATATCCAGCTTTCTGTCTCAATCACGCAGTCAAGGAATCGGAAGGAGTAGTCCAAGATTGGAACACTAGCACATTGGCAGGTATATAAAGCTTTTGGGGATGTATTTGAACAACTAATAGGTTGAAGAAGCTGTGGTGCCAAATGTGATGTGTGAGGGACAATGAGGAGATTGTGGTGGTGTGGAAGTGGCAGATGCCTGTTCTTTTATTCTCCTTCCCCCCCGCCTTTTTCTTTGTTTCAGACCAGAGCATAGTCTGATAAAGGATGTATCTGTGTCTAGTGACCTGTTCAAGCCTGGTCTTGGTGGGGAGGGAAAATCGATTTGGAATTTATAGAAACCATCTGAATTGCTCTAGCAAACTCTGAAAATGTTTGAAAATATTTAATTGTGTGTTTGTAACACAAGTCTAAAGCCACTCTTGTGTGTCTAAAGCAGATACACTTCTTGATATCTGACTTCTCTAGTCTCATAGAGATCAAGGTGGTGCTTGGTTTTGGGGGGTTTGTTTCTCAAGGCTGCTGGGGTGGGGTTGTATATGCGGGTATGTACATACACTGCTGCTTTTGTGGTGTTGTGACCATGAAACATTTGAAGTCTCATGCTGATACCTTAATGATGATGATAAAGTTTCAGAGTATAGGCAAGTGATGAGGTGAAAGGGCAGTAGGGACTAAGCTGAAGCAGAGGTCTCCTGTAGCAGGGCTGTGATGCACAACCAGTGTGGAACAGCAGAGTCCCTGTTAGGGCTGTACACAGAATAACTCCTGTTAACGAGCTGTGCGTCCCCTGAAGGGCTGGACACTGGCAGGGGCTGTGTTCCTGTGAGGTTGTTTAAAGACAAGTTTTAAGTCTCTTGAGGTATTATATACAATAGCAGATTGATCCTGCTGTGTATAGTCTGTAGAAACTGCAGAAGCAAACCCTTACAGCAAGAGCTTGGGAATCACCAGCACTTGCAGTAATTCTTAAAGTACTTGTTGCTGCTCAATTGTAGCAATGTCTTGAGAAACCTTATCACTTACTTTGAGGTTGGTACCATATCTATTTGGGAATAAAGTCACCTGGGTGAGAGAGAATGGTAGTGCAGAGCAGGGGAGCTGTGAGTCAGGTGAAGGGTGGATTTGTTGATAATGATCAGACTTGGACAGGTGAGCTCTTAACGCATTTATCCTTAACTTGAAAGGAAGCCAATCCAGTTATGGTGGTCCAGCTAACCAGCAGCTGAGTGGGGGTTACGGAGGAGGATATGGTGGTCAAAGCAGCATGAGTGGATATGGTAAGAGCATTTCTTCACTGGTTTTACGTGGGGCAAGTGCTGCTGGCTTAGTGTGCCTTAAGGTGCTGTTCCTGGTGTTGACCGGCCATGGTACAGACTGGGCAGCACAAGCCCTGAAAGTCAAAGACTTGGCTGTTGTGAATTTTAAAACTAATGAAGAATTGGAGGGGAATAAATTGAAAGGAGGAACTTGGAGCTGGGTGGGGAAGGGGCAGGGGTGGCGGGATTTGGGGAAATTATTCTGTGTAAGATGCCGGTCTCCAGACTTGGGTTACTGTGATCACTTCTCTGTGTGGAAGTTGGAGAGCAACCTGGTTTGGCTACATGTGTACAAAGAGGGGAGGGTCTGGGAGGGGGGTGCTCTCCACTTCCACAGAACAGGGACAGAAACCCCGAATTCAAAGGGGGAGGGCAAGACAGCTGGCTCTTAATGAACAACCAATAAACGTTAATTTTGGGTACGGAGCTGTAAACTGACGCTTTGCAGTGTTGGGCACAGTGGCTGGTGTTTACGAGGTGGCGCAGCAAGGACAGGCGTTGGGGGAAGGATGCTACGAATCGGCCTGAGCCAGCTGTGAACCTGCTGTCGGTTTTCCCCCTCAGACCCCGGGAGCCAGGGTGCCATGAACAGCAGCTACTACAGCAGTGGGAACCGCGCGTCCATGGGAGTGAACGGCATGGGCGGCATGTCCAACATGTCCAACATGAGTGGTGGCTGGGGAATGTAACCAATCGCTGACTTTTGGTCGCATCTTTTTTAAAAAACAAAACAAAAAAAACCCCAAAAAACAAAAAAACCCCTTAAGTTTAACAGTTTTGCAATACAAGCTTGTGATTTATGCTTTACTGTAAGTGAATTGAGGATTGTTATTTTAAAACCTTTCAGGTTCAGTATTTTTGAACATACAAAAATAAACATTCATCTAGGATGTAATAACCAAGTTGAGTAAAGATTATAACTGTTAAACAATTTTGAGCGTTTCTCTAGTTTTGTTGTAGGAGTGTATTTAAGCAGTTAAGCGTATTTAGGTTAAAGCTGTTTGAATTACGTTAAATGTTGCTCTTATACCATATTACATCAACACTGTTTTGAATACATGTTGAAAGAGACATGCTTTTTTGTAAAGAAACAATATAGGAGCTGTGTCTGGAATTCAAAGTGAACATTTGGCATGTTAGTTCTAGTTTTCTTTCTTTTAATATCCTGTAAGGCACGTTAAAGCTTTTTTTTTAAGTTAATGGGGGAAACATGTTGAGACGCAATACGGCTACTTTAGGATTTTGGTCTTGGTGTTCGTATAAAATTCTGAGGCCTTGATTTAATCTTTCATTGTATTGTGATTTCATTTTTAGGTGTATTGCGCTAAGTGAAACTTGTTAAATAAATCTTCCTTTTAAAAACTGGAACTCATTCCTTCTTGACCTCCAACTTCTGGGGTGTAGCTACACCTGCAGAAGTGTCACTGTGTGTCTTTGGTGGCTGTAGTACTCTTAACATGCCTCTGCCATGTGCATTGTTACTGCTTCTAAAGAGATTCTCACCTGGAAGCTGCTCTTGGGGGGGTGTTAAATAATGGGGGGCTCTCAGCTGGGGGCGTTGGTGAACAAAACAGTGTGTCAGTTCAAAGAACCCAAGGGTGGGACCTGACCAGGGCTCTCCAGAGCTGCACATGGGGGCCAGGGTCCTTCTGTACTTGAGGGTGTCTCTTTGGAGTCAAAATGCTGTGTCAATGGACTTTGCTGCTTGGTGCAACCATGTTTCAATAAATTCCACTTGTCAAACACCATGCTTAAAGATGTGGTTTTATAAGCAGCTTAGTTACAGCTTTTGAGCTCTGGAATTTCCTCCCTGAATGAATCACAGGGTGGTTGGGGTTGGAAGAGACCTTTGGAGATCATCTGGTCCAAACCACCTGCTAAAGCAGGTTCACCAGAGCAGATCACATGGGAATGTGTCCAGGCAGGTTTGAATGTCTCCAGAGAAGGAGACTCCACAACCTCTCTGGGCAGCCTGTTCCAGGGCTCTGGCACCTCAAGGGAAAAAGCTTCTCCTCAATGGCAGAAGTGGAATCTGCTTCTGTGCATTTGCCATAGTAAACTTATTTGCCCTTTCACCGTTCTTCCCCAGGGGTTAGAAATTTGAGGTGCTTTAATGCAGTGGAGAAAATGCCATGACCTTCTGCAGCAGTGGATCTAGAAAGGGCCAAATCCTGAGCCCTTCACCTTGCAGCCACTGTTGTCTGTTCCCTGGCTGCTGCCTGTGGGCAGCACTTGGGGCTGGTGCCAGAGCTGGTCTCTTGGAGTTTCCGGCCTTAGCCTTGCTCAGGCTGCAGAAAACATCATCATGAGCAAGAGACACGCAGAAGCCATGAACACAAGGCAGCTCAACTGAGCAACAGCCTGGGCAGCTGAGCTCAGCTCTCAGGAGAGCACACACATGCCCGACTCTGCGTGCAGATCGGGTGCCTGGGCTGGCACACAGGGGCGGTCACAGCAAAGCTGGAGTCACTTCTTGCTTTTCTCCTGGGGAAGGATGGGGGCAGTTCCACCTGCAGAGCACTGGCTTCATCTTAGATGCATTTCAGTAGCTCTGGCTTCAGTCCTCTGTGCACAATGGTACGATGTTCTCTTCTGGGATCCATGACTGGCAGCTGTTAAAAATCAGAACTTCAGTCTTGCTTTCAGTTTTTGCAAAAGGCTTTATTGTGTAACTACCATACTGTGGTCACAGCGACTTTCAGAACAAGTACAAGGTGTAGCTTGTGACTCTGCAGTGAACCGAAGGCACATTCATTGACACTCATTGTAAAGCTCTTTCTATAGACAATTCATAAATTGACCTTTTCTGTACTTTGAGCAAATACAAAACTGTACACGAGCCAGTGAAACACAGGAGCACCTTGCAACAATGCAGAGGAACTGAAGTTAATGTGCAGACAGTGATGTCTAGAGGGATCAAGTAAATGTAGAAATACCATATACAAATTTTAATACAAATATCTATAAAATTCAGAAAAGTGAGTTTGCTTTTTAGTTTCAAATAGAATTTTAAGGGAAATTACAGTTTATATAATTGTCTTAATTATTCCAGTTGGAGAAGCATTAGCTTGCATAATCCCTACAAATTATTTTGCACTGCTCTGTCTTACAGTGGAAAACATTACAGACCAGACAGTCTGCTGCACAGAAGATGCCTGGAATGCAGAATTAAAAAAATAATGGCTACTTTTCCAATGCTTAAGTGGTCCCATCAAGGTTACGGAAGCCTTAGGAGGAGTTAGACGAACACCGCTGAAGGAGTAAAGTGTGACAAGTATCACAAACACGGACAGGCTTAGGATATGATGGCAGTGCAAGTTCATTACTGGAACAAGTGTTGCAGAAGATGTCCCCACAGTTTCTGCAGTGATGCTACAAATGGAGAGTTAGAATAAGCACAGCTGCCTCAAAACCGAGCATCACGAGATAAATCAGACCTTATAAAAGCTTTTGGGGTCCTGTGACATCATCCTTCACCTCCCAAGAGGCCCAGCCCTCCCAGCAGCACTTGTGAACCTGAAGGGGTGCGATCCCCAATCCCCGCGCAGCCCCCGGAGCTGCTGCCCCTGGCCTGGGGCTAGAGGGGCCGCTCAGCTGCCAGATCCCAGCGCTCGGCCGCCAGATCCCAGCGCTCGGCCTGGATCACCCAGCAGCTGGGCCCAGCTCTCAGCACACACAGGCCTGGCTCTGCGCGCAGATCGGGTGCCTGGGCTGGCACACCGGGCTGTGCCAAACCCCCAAGCCCAAAAGGCAGCGTGCAGGGCCTGTGAGTGTCCTGTCCCCGCTGCACACAGCCCAGCAGGGACGCGTGATGAACCACATCACAAGGGAACACAGCCCACCGCAGCTCCTGCCAAGGGCAGGGCCCAGGCAGGAGAGCGTTATTTTTAGGATGGGAAATACCCAATTACTTGTCTCTGTATTTATCATGCCAACAAGATCGGGAATTGAAGCAGTGTCAGTCTTCCCTCATAAACTAGGCAACAGCACAATTTTTGTTTTCTGTGACAAAAGGAAAAAAAAAATGCACCGAACGCCACTACCTTCCTCCTTGAGATAGAGAACTCCTTTTCACATTGCTTGCAGTGTGTTGCTTCGTCATCCTTCAGCCAGGTATGACCCTAGAAAATCAAAATGAAAACCTCACTGTAGATACAAATAAATTTATAAAATAAAATTCAAAGCCAGTTTACCAACATTGTCGGTATTTTCCAAAAGCCATCTTTTAAAGTAGGATAACCGTGGTGAGATTTGAAGGTGTTAAATGCACATACTTAGGAAAAATATCCATGAGATATGGAGTACCTTTAGCGCTTTATTTACTTCTTTAATATCTTCCATCTTCAACTTTGATCTGGAAAAAAAAAATAATTCCCTCTGCATGACTTTACATTTAGTTGTGTTCAATTTTAGCTGCCATTCCACTGTCCAGCCACTGAATCTAAACTCAAATTCTTTGGTCAGCTCCCTGGTACAACTCTGAACCGCTCAGCATCACCAGGAAGCTTTGTCACTGCGGGGTTCGTGCCCTTCTCAGTACATGCAGAAGAATGTGGGAAAAGCAAATTCCACTGCAAGAATTAAGCATTTACTGCATCGTTTCCTAGCTCAGCCAGCTTACTCATGCAAGGATCTTCCCTCACTTTTATTTCATGCCTGCTTAGTTTCCCATGTATAGTAATTGCATCCTAAAATTCTCATGTTTAACTAATTTTTATAACTGGATGCATTTTAAAATTATTTGTATGACTTTGATACTCCATCCTCCAAGCTACGTCACTTAGAGAAGTTCAGTTCCTAGAACTTACTGGCTGAGATGAAGTCCCATTTCTTGGAGAGCTTGCTCCTGCTCCTCACAGACTTTCTCTAACTGTTGCTTCTCATCTTGCAGTTTTCTCAGTTCCTAGAAAATCAAGCACAAAATCAATTTTTTTGTGTGTGCCAAGTTTGACCCATAACCCAGATCAGATAGCCCATCCAAAGTACCCAAGCAGTTCACAACAATAAGCGCCTTTAAACCTATTTCTAAGGCTTGATTTTTAGAATTGCACGGGTGAACTACCCATGGGTTCTTGTAGAGCACAAACAATTAAATCATTTAACCATATTTACCAGAAAGAGAGGAAGATTTTCAGGCTTTAAACATCCTTGAGCACAGCTAGGACACAGCAGCCCTGTGCCCACACATGAGCGTACAGATACTGGTGTACAAGTGTGCTTTCGAAATCTAAGCTGCTAGATACACAGGCACAAATTCCCTTTAGGTTAACAAAAATAAAAAATAAATTGCATCCAGTTGGTTTGTATGCTTAAAAACATGTTGTTATTTTATTACAGACAGTTGAAAGACCTCACACTGTCAAGGAAATCTCTGAACTTGCCATTTCCTACCCGAGCAGGGGTATCTCACCACGGGACAGCTGCTGAGCTTTTCGTCCCCGCTGTCTCAGCTCAGCTGCTGACTGGCAAGTGGCTCAGACACTCGCGCCGCTAAGGCAGGCAGAGCATTCGGGCCACCGGCTCAACCGCTTCCATCGCCCGAGCCCTGCACTGTGCCAAGTTCCTTCTCTTGGCATTTCATGCGCGGACTCGCGTTACATTAGCCAAGCTTTTGGAACCACCCCAAGGAGGCTGGTACAGAAGAAATGACTCTCCTACAGATGCAAACATTGCACTGGTTCTACGTCAGCTTTAATTCTGAACGCTGGGCGCGTTCGCGCTGTGCGTACCTTTTTCAGTCCTTCCATTTGCTGCAATTCTGTTTTAAGCAGAGTGGTAGCATCCTTCTCTTGGTGTAGTTCTCTTTGCAAAGTTTGTCTCTGTTCCTTTTCAGTTTTTAACTCCTTTTCCAGAGTTGAGCTATTTAGAAATAATTCATTCTAAGAAAGCCTATAGCAGAAAAATATCCTATAGAGCTTAAGGATAGGAATAGTATAAAGAGAAGAAACCTTGTCCAAAAGAGGGCAAAAACTAGAGTGGTGTTCTGGGAAAGGAAAGAACAGGGATGTTATGGCAGCAAACAGCAAAAACTGTATTAGCATTTTCAGATCACAGAAAACAAGCAGCGATGAACGGCTAGAAGAAAAAAGACCAAAAAAAAAAAAAAAAGAAAATTGATCCCCACAAGTACATATTTGACTACCAGTGTTTAAAGAGACATGTTTGAAAATGACACTGTACCCTGAAGTCTGAACTGTGAAAGAAGCATTTTCTATAGGTATTAGAAACCTTTAGAGGCTTAACATTCTCTAAGAACATCAGGATGCTCCCCAGCTCCCAACGCCCTAACCAAAACCCCCAGTCCTTCGGATGACAGTCACTCCTGTGCTCAGTGTACAAGCACAACCATTTCTGTCTCCTGATTTAGTGAAAAGGCAATTGAAAGCTCCATTGCTAGTCAGAATGACCAGATTTCTACTGGCACTCTGTGCTCTGAATTGGATGTTTTGGAAAATGCAGTTCAAAATCCTCATGCTAACAGTTCACCACACAGAACTTCTGTGCTTTCCTACATCTTGCACACTTGTCAATACTTGCTGAACCCAACATAATTCAAACCTACCTCTCTTTAGACCTTAGCACAAAAGGAGTAGAAAGCATTTCTTAAAGAAATGGCAGAAGGGAAGGAAAAAAAATGGGTCAGATTAAATACCATTTGCTATCCAGCTGGGACATCTGCTGCTGACAAGTGTCGAGCCTGCCTGCAAGCTCTTGCTTCATCTTGTTGCATCTTTCTTCTGCAGCCTGCCTTGCCTTTTCTGCATGCTGCAACCTACAAAGTAAGGAACATGTTCATTTGTTGTCGATTCACATACTCCTTACCTACACCCTCTCATGTTGTTCTTTTAGATTTACCATACAGATCTTTATAGAAATCTTGAACTGAAAATGCTAGCAGAGAAAAAAAATTACTCTTGAAAGCAACTGTTTCTGAAAAAAAAAAAAAAGAGAGAGAGAAAAGAGAACAGCCAAGTGCAGAAGGTGCTAAGGGGGAGAAAGGAAAATAGAACTTCATGCTGGCATGTATGGCCAAGTGTCTATAGGAGACATATCTGACAGTGCTATACTGAGAAATGGAAGGTCATCCCGTAGAGGTTTCAGTCAGAAGCTTTCTACTGACTTCAATGTTGACTTTCTGAGCTTGCAATTATTACCTCTCTTCCATCTGTTTCATTGAAGACATCATCTCATTTGTTTTTCCTTCAAAAGAGGATATTGCTTCTGTTTTCTGTTGTAATGAACACTCTGCATTCTGTAGGAATAAGTGAATAGATATTCCAGGCAACATATTTTCATTTTCTAAAGCACAGAGCATTAGTATTTAATGAAAGTCTGCCACTAGATAAAGAATGTTTAGCTTGTTATGGGCCACGCCTGGGTCTAACTGGAATGTGCAAACAAAATGCTGATAATGCCAGAACAGACACTCCTCAATTTGTTTTATTAAGAGCTCAGAAAAAAACCACCTTAACTGCAGTAAGTTTTGATCTATGAGACCAGCTACAAGCTAAAAATCTTTTCTTTGGAAAGGAGTTTGAAGAAAGAAATTATCAGGATAAGAACATCAATTATGTTTCTATTATGACTTGAATGTAACAACTGCACTGAGGGGCATGGAACAGGAAGCCAAAAAAGATACAAAATAAATGCAGCTTTTGAAAGCAAAGGCACCACTCAGCACTGGGCTGTCACCGGCTCTGCCCTTGCAAGTGTCTGTGTACCTGGGAAGGAGCAAAGGCTGGATAAAACCTCAACAGGCATCGGGAAACAGCCCAAAAAAACTACCAGAAACACCCTCTGGATTTCTGGCACCAGATATTTATTGAGCTCTTATGTCATTAACGGGGACAAGCTCTGTACATTTTGCGTGAACACTTCTATGCCATCCCTTCCTGTAGAAATGCTGATCTGTACATTTTTTTGTCCAGTTGAAAAAAAACAATCAAAACACCACAACCCGCCCAAATAACAAAAAACCACAAAACCATCCCCTAGGCCCTGCAATATACATGACACAAAGGATCGGGAAAGTAAACTCTAAAAACTGCCAGGGTAGGGAAGAGACTGAGGAAGGGAGACAGGCCCAGAAAACAAAACATTTTTCATTTTACTTCTCTAACCATTGTACTTTTGGAGAGTCAGATCTTATGCTAAAGGTGCTATAGCAAAATACCTAAAGCAATCCAACAATTTTTTGTTAGCTCCAGAGGCCGGTCTGACCGCAGAGCTCCCCGCTCCCAACTTCAGTGTTGCCCTTGCACTGGCCACACCACCCAGCTGCCCCGCTGGGTACAGCCTGCTGAAAGTAAACAAGAAATGATAGTTTTCTATTGGCTTAAAGAGGCTTGATGATGGTTTTTACAGCAAACAGTGTCAAACGTGGTTCAGGTAAAAGGCAAGACAACGCAGATAGGAATGAGAAGACAGTTCTTGGCTGCAGTAAGTCATTTTTTAAAGACTAATAATTCCGTGGTTAGAACAAAGGTCCCTGAAACCACGCTCTCCCCTGGGAGAGCTCTCCCTTTGTCTCGGCTTTAGCTGGATGATCCTGTGGCACACTACGCAGCATACTCAAGGAAACCCCCTTTCTTTCCAAACATATCCAATCTCTTATCAATAATAAGGCATAATTAAAAAAAATCTTTACAGTTTTAAATCTTAAGAAAATTGTTGCATCTAAGTATTGCTTCAGATGCATACAAGTGCATTTACATCCCCACTGCACAAAGAATGTGTGAAAGAGCAACACTACAGCTGCTCTTCCTGTTCTCCACTATGTACGTACCTGGGATTTGTGAAACATCTGCAGGTTAATAGCCTTCACTTCTTCTAACTGTTGGCGAAGTGCAACCAAGGTGTCTTGTTTTTCATGAGTATCTTTTTCCAGAAGTTTCATGGCAATTTCCATTTCTGTTTTCATTCCAATCTGTAGCTCCAATTCTTTCTCTAGTTCCTTACAAAGAGATTTCCTAGTTACTGCTATGTAGTCATAAATCAGGGATAAGTATTTCCGAAACCCACATAACCTCCTCACCCGAAACTATGCATTACTCTAAGATAATACTGACCTACAAGTTTACAAAAGAGCTAGGTTCCAAATAACACTGTGAGTTAGCAAGACCAAAATACTGTTTCAGCTCTCCAGACTATGCCATGAGATCTGCACCCTGCACAGAGCTCACTGTGTAACTTAGCAGCCCATCAAATGAAATATTCCTCCTGGCAGCTGGAGTTGGGTTGACAACAGCCACAGGCTCCAGCAAGCCTGGGCGGCCCCTTCACCAGTCACTAATTAGCAGCTCATTGTGGAAGTGACTGTTGTGCATATACCATATTTTCCTCGATAAAGACAGTTGCCTTTCTTTGTGTTTTTATCTTAGTCTCTGCTACAATAACCTTGGTAAGTTCTTAACAGGGGAAGACTTTATCTTCAGGATTCCAAAAGCCCTGATTTCTAGGTCTTCTCATACACTGTAAATAACAAATATCAGCGCCTTGCTTGCAAATCCGTTAGGAAGTCTGAATAGTTATTGTGCTGGTTTGGCTGAATCAAGGTAATTTCCCATGCAGTTAGTCCATTTTCTTCTAGGTAGCTAGCATGGTCTTTTGTTCTGAATTTAGTTTGAGAATAATAACAGAGCACTCTGAGAACAAGTTAAAGTTTTCTTCATGTAGTTTTCCAGTGTTTGGGATTTGGAATGAAAGAATGTAAGAGCTCACTGATGGTGACACTTATTGCTCAGAAACCAAGGTCATCCTGCAGTTTCCCATGGTTTGCAAATCAGCAGGTGTCTAAAGCGGGGAGCAGCGGATCCAGGACAGCTGACTCAAGCTGGCCAACAGAAGTTTTCTATACCACGAACCTCACGTTCCATATATAAGCAGGAAGTTCCTGGGAACGTCCCCCTTTCCTTGATGGCCACTGTCCCTGAGGGCTCCCATTCCTGCTGCTGCTCCCAGGGCCAAATTTCTGTGACCCCCTGTGGCCACTGTGATCTCTGAGTTGAGCTGGACTTGCTGTGCTCCCAGTGTCCACTTGCCAGTGCTCATTGCTGGGAGCGTGTGTTCCAGCGGCCAAGCATCGCTCTGTATATTTTATGATATTTGCATTATTATTCACTCTTCTTTTATTATTGCTTTATTAAATCTGTTTGTTTTTCAACCCATGAGTCTTTCTTCCTTTTTCCCTTCCTTCCCCCCCAGAGAAAGAAAGGTGAGAGAGCAGCTGGTTTGCTGCTTAGCTGCAGGCCCAGCACTGAACAGCAACAGTGGCAACAAGTGCAGAGCACACAGCTTGTACTCGTAAGGCTACCTTAAAGTAGGCAGAATCCTCTATCTTTCATTTCACTTTCTATAGTTAATTTCCTTACCAGCCTAATTTTTTTTTCTTCTTTCAACTGCTTCCAGACATCACTGTACATTTCATCAAGACCCTGGCGCGACTGCTTGTAAGTATCCAACTCTACTTTTGTATCCTCTTTTGTTACCTGTGAGAAAGATCAGCAAAAAAAGCCACGAGACCACAAAGTTGAGTATTTAAAGTATGCCTCAAATTCTTGCGTGCTATTTCAAGCAAAATCCTACTATTTTATAATAAGGTCACAAACATTAATAAGCTGAAATGCCAAAGAATAGACTAAAATTAAAAGGAGACCCCTCTAATACTTTTTATGCTCCCTCCCTTCTGCAAGTACGTGTTTAAGTGTGCAACAAATAACAGCAAAAATCTAATGTCTGTGCATACTACACACAAAACCAGCGACCTAGACAGCAGCACACTAAACTGTGCTTAGCTTTCCAGTTCAAAGTGCTTTTGAGAGCGCTAACCGCAGTTCATCAAAAGAGATCAGTTACTGTAAGGATTCTCATCATCTTTAAACAGGCATCCTACCTCGACACTTTTTTCACTCCGTTCACGAATTAATTCATTTTGTTGTTTTAACTGCTGCTGCTCTTCCTGAAGTGATCCAATTCGGTCAGTTGCTGCGGCAAGCTGTTTACAAAGAGAACATATCTGTATTTAATCACTGTACAAGCATGCAACATCTGGAGGAATTCTAAAGTTAGTAGCTTGGCCCTTGTAGCAGGTGCATTGTTTGCTTCCCCTTTCGGCCCTTTTGTTCTCCCCAGAAGCTGCCTGACCCCTTTGCAGTCGTACTAACTGTACAGCCTTCATTAATGAGCCCACCAACATTTGTTCATTTCTGCTTCATGCCCTCATAAATTATTTTTAAATATTAACTGTGCAAAGAAGTGCATCCTAGTGTAAAAGGCTAAAAGCCAGCACATATCTGTGATCTGTGGTATTCATTCTGGTATGAACTAGAAGTCATACAGTAAGTCAGGGCTGACATTCACTCGTGGAACTTTATGGTATTTTCAAGTGGAGATGCCCCAAATAGTATTGGAAACTGGACTACACAGATACACTTTGAACTCACACATGTAATAACATATATAAACAGTAAAACACCACCACAACAAAAACCAAAACAACCATTACCACGCATGCTGCTGGGTTCTATTTCAGTTCCCAGCTAGGAAAGATTTCCTAATTGAAGTGTGATCCTTCCCTTTTTCTGAGTTCTGTTTAACCCACTTGACACATACATACACACGTGTATGTGCAGAAGGAAGAGGGACAAGTCACGTTCGTTACAGCGGTATGATTACTTTTGGGTGGAGACACCATTGCAAGACAAAAAGCTTGATTAAAAAAACCTCTCTAACAAATAGGTGCCCAAAAGCATTTTAACAGCTAACATAAGGTAGAAGCTTTCCACAGAGCTTTCCCCATGTGCCAATCTGTGCCAGTCCTACCAATCCCCCACACTTCATTAGTATGAACTCAAATATTAGGTCTAATATCTATTTTCAAGGAGTTGTCCCTCTGATGCAAAACAGCTACGTGAAATATTTAACAGACCAGACACAAACCTCTTCCTGGAGTTTCGAGTTGGTCTTTTCTAAACAGTCTATTTTGTTCTGAAGATCTGCAACCGTGCAACTGCAGCAAGGAAAAGAAACACATAAAAATAATATAAGAAATGCTAGTGTTCAACATTTATTCCTATCCTCAACCATACTTTTACCATCTTGCATTTGTTAACGATGAAATAGTTTGGTGAGCTGGCAAAAAAACTCAGAGCAAGGACAATTATCTCTCTTAAGCACGGAGAGGACCACGCATTTCCCTACAGTTGGCAGCCTGCTGTGTTAGTTGGCAGCCCTGTTCTGGCTTATCTTTTGCAGGCTTAACACCTCTCTGATGTTCAAGAGCATGAGACCCACTCATCCCACTGAACAACCATGGGGGAAGAATAAAGACTCTTCTGCTAAAGTATGAATTTCCAGATGCACTTGTAATGGTTTTCCCTTGAAAAAGTAGCTCCAAATTCTTCCGTTAGTAAGTCTCAAAGTCAACTATAATTACACAAACTTGTTTTCTGCAGTGCATATGCCATCAGAAGAGTAAGAGTATAAAATGAAACTGAGATTTCGGGAAACAATCAGGCATTTCAATATCAGACAAAAATCTACAAGACTGACAGCAGAGACATTCGAAGTCATACTGGAAAAGCCAAACAAGACAAGTATTTATACATTAGTATAGATGAAAATCCCACCTTAGATGTCGATTAAGTTCTTCCACATAATGCTTCTGGTCAAGGACAGCTGTAATCCCTCCATCTCTAGTAGGAAAAGTGAGAATTTATTGATTGAGAAGAAACCCCTTCATTCTAAGCTGTTAGTTTGTACCAGAGTCTTTAGCACAGACTTGCAAACTGAGCTGAAACCTTTTCTCCTTTTCTTTTAAAAATACTTGTGCCCGAGCTAGACCAGAAGCACAAGGGAGATGAAGCAGCTGTTGAGCTGCTTGTCCCCAGCAGCTGAATAGTAAAGTGCTCTGAAGCACCAGGAGCACACAAACTGTGAAGTCCCCTCCATTCGCTACAAGTCTTCTAGACATAGCGATGCTAACAGCTGCAGTCTCTAATTCACCTAAAAGTACTTTTTTTTCCTCCATAACTGATCTTTCCCATAAAGACAGCTACTTGAGAGTGTTGCTGAAAATGCTTAGAAACAAAGCAGTGATTTAGCAGAGGGTGATCTGCCAGATTATGTCTCCTAAACCCCAATAAAAACAAAACCTAAAATTATGGGTGCTTTTAATCTGGTCCCAGCTCGAGATACAAACTCTTCACACAGTATTGTTGTTAAAACTGTCATGGGCTCAACCTTTGAAAGTTACTACTTATGTTTAGCTAGCAAAATCTATCTTGGATTCTCTTTTTTGAATGATTAAAAGAGTCTGACATCTCTAGCACTCGTGCTCCCACAGACTGTCTGACAGGTTTGTTCTACAAAACCCATAATTTAGAATCACTAATACACCATACATACTGTTTGCCATCACTGTCCTGTGTTTCCTTAAGGTACAAGGAAAAATCAATCACTCCAACCTGAAAAATATATTAAAGATATTAACACACCTTCATAGTGCAATTCTGCATGGCAGCAGGCATTACAGGATATTTGGAAAAATGTGAAAATCTGAAGTTTAAGTTTAGAGAGACAGATAATACCTACGCTCTTCCTAGCTGAAGCAAGTGTGCAAGCTAGTGCTTGTCACAAAAGCATCAAAATAACCATATTTGGTGTGCTCACTTTCCTAGCAGTTACTAGTTTTGACAGCATTTCCATAAACTGCTACTTAAAGAGATGGATACTCATGTATCTTGTCTTGATTCAATGTGGGAAACATAACCAGCTTCAATACAGGCCATTCTGGACAGAATTCAGGACCCATCTCAGTAAAGTTTTTATGAATGTGCTTAATTCTACTAGAATCTTATAATGACTGATCTTATTTAAGCTTTAATCTTCACCTGGGAATCCAAGTCTTCTCCTTTCAAGCAAAGGTTTGCATCAATAACGTTCAGTCCAACCAGCAGACCCACAATGACGGCTCCTTCCTCCTCCATCATCAATGCATCAGGTTCGTAAAATTCACTAGAAGAAACATTAGAAGGCATCACTGCACATCAAACAATTATAATGGTACTTCCACCACTGAAATAATTTCTGTAGCCCTTCTAAAGCTCAGTTGATCAGCCCCTTCCCTAATTTATTGCACAAGGCAGAAGATGCAGAACTCTCACAGAAAATACTCGTTCCTCTGTAGGTTCACTGCAAAAACAATTAAGAACTTGCTCCTCTGCAGGTTGCAAGAACAAGCTTAAATTGGTCAACTAATGACCTCTTGCTGTAGCAATGCAAGGTTTCAGTGACTGAGTGAATACAATCTACATATGTCTGTACTGTTACCTTAACAGATGCTTATGGTCCAAGAGTACTTTAAGATAATCTGCCAGTTTCTTTTGCATAAGTGCTAGATAAAGCCAAGCCCTTCCTCTTCCCACAGCAGTCCTAAAATGAAAAGTTGCATGTTTTGGTAAAAAACCAAACAAACAGTACATTTGTGCAAGTCAAAATTCTCCCTTTACAAAGGCAGATGAAGGTTGTTAGTGATTTAAAAACAACCAATCAACCAACCAAACTCCCAAACAAAAAACAAACCCAAACAAAAAAACCCCACACCCCGTGACCCCCAGTCCTTGGGGAAAAGAAGTGTTGTCTCCAGAACACAGAAGCATTTAAGTACATCCCATTGCTTCAGCAAAGGGAAAGTATATTGCAAACTCTTCCTAACTTAGAAAGACATACATATTTTCAGCTACCACCATAACCCAACTATTGATGCATTCTAGCATTAAAACTGGTCTCTTTCCATTATCCTGAATTACCCAAATTAAATACTACTAGCCCATGCACAAAATGAGACAGACATAAATGCGAGGGAAAGAAGAGGAAAGAAAATATCTCTGATGATCTTATGGTTATTTTTAGCAAGGTTATAGAAGTTTCCAAATGCTGTTTTTAACCTGACAGTATTGTTTGAACCAGAAGCACTGAGTATTTTGAGATGTCCTCCTTATCTCTTGGAGAATCAATGCCTCCTACACACCCTATTTTTCTCTTTGGGAACGAGATCTCATTAAGGAAGGCGAGAGACTACACAAAAGGTTCTTTTTTCCCAGCAGTATAAGCAAAATGCATCATTCCCAACAATCAACTTACTTCAGCTCTGGCAGATTTTTAACACTAGTTGCTATATCTGATGCTTCAGGACAAAGTTTTTCCACTAGCTCCAAAGGACCAAAAAATGATTTGCTCTGTCCGATAAAAGTCTTCTTCGCTGAAGGGAGTAAACAGAGAAATTTGTGAGGAAAAGTGACAGGCTTCCTACTCCAGCATTACAAATTTTAGTCTGTGTTTTACTTTGTCTTACCAGCTCCTAATACGTCAATGGAAATGGGGCATTAAAAATACCTTGACGGTTTAAGAGACACATAATACAGGGTATATTGGAAAGTAACTGCATAGTTCACAGAACTACAGAATCAGAGTGGCTGGGGCTGGAAGGGACCTCTGGAGACCATCCAGTCCAGCCCACCTGCTAAAGCAGGGTCACCAGAGCAGGTCACACAGGATCATGTCCAGGTGGGTTTGAATGTCTCCAGAGAAGGAGACTCCACAACCTCTCCGGGCAGCCTGTTCCAGGGCTCTGGCACCTCAAAGGAAAGAAGTTTCTCCTCACATTCAGATGGAACCTTCTACGCTTCAGTCTGTAAGTTATATCTATAACACTGATAGCATCATACAGCGTATGAGATTAATGCTGTCGTACAGAAGTCAAACTGGAAACACAACAAGACGCAACAGAGACCCGTCCATCTGCCCCTCCTCAGCGCGGGCAGCGGGCGCCCACCTTTGAGGCCGTGCTTGAGGCAGTGCTCCAGCACCACGAAGAACTGCTGCAGGGGAGGGAAGTCGGAGTCCAGGGTCCGGCCCAGGCTCAGGGCCGACTGGATCAGGATTTTGATGCTGAGCTTCACCATGTTCATGAGGTTGGCGCGCTCCTCCATGGCGTGGCACCGCGCACCTGCCCGGGGACACACGGGCGGAGAAAGAAAAGCTGGGTTTAGAAACGCGCTCCTCCCGACCCCTCTCAGCGCTGACAAGAGCGATGCCTCCCGTGCTGGTCTCCATCTTGCGGAGGCGAAGGGCTGGAGAAGAGCCGGGTGCAGGACATGGTCTGGGCGAACCCCCCAACACGAAGGACGCGCCGGCAAGAGCCGACACGGGGGACGCGGAGCCGCTGCCCAGGCCCCGCCGCCGCCCCCCTGGGGGGGACACGGCACCTGTCCCCTCTCCCCACCCCGGGGCCCAGCGCCACCTCCCCCGCGGCGGGGCCGTACCGGGCGGCGGCCGGAGGGCAGCGCCCGCCCGCGTTACCGCGGCAACGGCACCTGCGCCACCACCCCGCGAGCTCTCGCGAGAGCGAGTGCCGGGCGCCATTTTAGAACGAGTCTGTGCCGGGCGGCGGGGCCGGCGCTTCCCTCAGCTGCTCCTCCCGCCTCCACACCCGAAGGAGGTAACACCAGGCTGCCAGATACCGCTTTTCCTTCAGTCAGCAGCAGGCTGTGGCAGAGGCTGCCAGCTGCAGACCGCTGCCCACCTAAATGATCTTGTGAGCCAGCGCTGTTGCATGAGGAGAATCCTGTCACCCGGGCACCAAACGTGGCCGCGCTCGCAGAAGTAGCGGTTGCAAAAGGCCGAGTCGAACAGGTAGAGCCCCTGGGGTAGTCATGTGCAAGATTATTAACGCTATTCCTAACACCATGAAAAATTCTCTTTGGTACTAATTTTCATTATTACCTTCTTTGTGCACATAATGCTAATTTCGGATTAAAACCAAGCAAAACTCCCACATCAAAAGAGTGAAAACGGGGTCATTCTAATCTCAACAACCACAAGCACACAAAGTCCTGTCTTCTCAGTGGCCTGTTGTGTCAATGGCTGTAGCCAATGTAGTAGATGCCTCAAAATAGCATTTAACGTCTTGAGACAAGGCTAAGGATTAAAAGGGATGTAATATTTTAAATTTTGATGTCAATATTGTCAGGTGGCAGGTCAGAATAGGAAAAAAGTTGACTGCAGAAACAGAAAATCAGTAACTTTCTTTGAGTATTGGGGTGTTTCAGTAGCAATGGCAACTTATTTTGATGGCTTCCTGAATTGGAATTTTTATTTTATCAGGAATACTTTGCTTGTAAGCCTTGCTCAAGACACAGGTATTGTATTATACACAAGACATATATAAAAAAAGAATATTGTGAGTGAAAATTTGTATAAAACGGCATCTTAATAAGGGTTTGTATTAAGTTAAATAATTACTTGAACATTCTTTTTTAGACTGTTGCAAATTTACAGTGCCAAGCACATATTTTGCAAAACTGTGTACAAGTTGGTACACACCAGATAGACAGGTATTAGACACGTGACCAAAGCCAAGCCTCAAAGATTAGGAATTGAGTTACATAAGTGCAAAAGATCACAGATGTTCTGCTGCAATCTTGAAGAACACAGTCATACGGTCTCATATCTCAATTATATAGATTTGTTCTAACATCTTTTTGAGGCCCATGCCTTGTTTTCTGTGATTATTCAGCACACTTTGAAGTCAGAAAACACTGAAGCACCAAGAAAAGCAGTTCACTATCTCTTGCTCTTTAAGAATGCAAGTCTTTCTTGATTTGTCATCTTTAAATTTGTAGCTCCCAGCCTTCTCTGCAAGGCAGGACATAGTTTCTTCAATGGCAGGCACTTGTTTTATGATGTTCCTTTATATGTGTCCAGCTGACTGTATGGTGTGCAGCACTGTTTACAGATCAACAGATCTGAAGCAGCAGGTAGAGGTCACAAAATTTCTGGAAAAAGGTGGCAGCAGGGAACAAGTTGCTAGTTTTCCACAACTGGTCTTGCAGGCCTCCACTTATTTCTTAAAAATACCTGCTTTAAATGGAATTTATAGTGCTTGGTCAAAAGTAACAATGAATAGGCAGAATGAGTGATTTGGTGCCTGTTCACATTTCATATCTAAGTTATGAACAGATTTTTTTTCTGGAATTTTCCATAAAACTTATCAATGTACTATCTATTTTGAACAATTTGGGGAGGTAGTGTTGTATTCCCTTTCTTTACAGATAAGCTGAAAGATTATGGTACAAGTTCCATTAAGTTCCATTTCAGGCAAGATAACATTTTATTCCCCACCCCTTGCCAAATGCTGTAGGTTGTTTTGAATTATCTCTCTTCCAGCATTATTCCAAATGCAACTGAAGAAAATGGGATATTCTGCCCTTTGTCAGGTTAGATCCCAGGTGCTCCAGATGGGCATCCAGGAAACAAATCTGTGAGAAGTTTGGTGTGAGACTTAGGGATGCAGGGAAAGATAAAATCTAGTTTTATCAGGACCGAATTAATATTAAATCCTGACCAAGCAACACTGAGGAATTAAAAAAAAAAAAAAAAGTCCATTAGCAGTAACATATTTCACCATGCAGTCACGATTCATCCCCACAGAACTCCAGCTTAAATACTTAATATCATTAAAAACAAAAAGGTCAGCACCAGTTAGCAGAACTGGGCTGCATTGCTCCAAAACCATTAAGCGCTCACCTGAGTGCCTGGAGCACGGACTCCAGGCTCAATCACTGCTACATTTGAATGGTCATGTTTTCATGTTATGAAATAGTTTGTGTTGGAAAGGACCTTCCAAGCTCATCCAGTCCAACCCCTGCCATGAGCAGGGACATCTTCACCCAGATCAGGTTGCTCAGAGTCCTGTCCAGCCTGGCCTGGGATGTCTCCAGGGATGGGGCATCCACCGCCTCTCTGGGCAAGCTGGGCCAGGGTCTCACCACCCTTAGGGTCAAAAATGTCTTCCTCATGTCCAGCCTGAATCTCCCCTCCTTTAGTTTAAAACCATCACCCCTTGTCCTATTTCAACAGGCTCTGCAAAAAAGTCTGTCCCCATCTCTCTTATCGGCCACTTTTAAGTACAGAAAAGCCGCAATAAGGTCTCCTCGGAGCCTTCTCTTCTCCAGGCTGAATGAACATCACTGAGATTTACTTTCCATATGAATTCAACTAGAGCCCTTTTAATTCAGTTCTAAGAGACCTGCTCCATAAATCTGTATGGTTGCTATGTCCATGAATGCAGATGTTTAATAAAGCAAGCTGTGGTTAAACAGAAGCCATTTTTAGCATAGTTACAAAGTCATTTATAACAAATCTATATCTTATTTCACTTGTCCACTTTCTGACATGACAGCTGTACAAGGACAGCGTTGATCCTTCTCTGAGCCAGCTCACCTGGAGGGATAACAAACCAGCTAGATCCTTACGGGTGCAGTCTGGCTGCTGCTGAGAACTTGAAGGGTGGGGGAGAAAAGAATCATAGAATGAGGGAATCAAGTTAAAGCCTACTGCACAAAACTAAAGTCAATTTTCCCAAATATAATCAAAGTTTAGGATTCTTCTGTTCATAACAAATTTCGTTAAGTTCTACATCTGTGTTGCTCATATCATTTTCCTTAAATAAAAAAGTGCAGCGTCAGATTTTTAAAAACAAATCCACAACCACGCATCACTGACACTAATCAACAGCACTTAAGGGAAGCCAACTAATTTTTGCACCGTAAAGCGATTTACAGAGAAGCAGAGCCGTACTTGTTCGCGCGGTGCTGTCGGTGCCGGCGGCTCTGGGGATCAGTCCCGCCAGGGATGCGGATCTCAGCGCGCTGCCGTAGCCCAGCGCCAAGTTCTCCGAGGCCTTCCTGGCCAGCGAGAGGATGGGCGCAGACCAGCGCGCCTCCTCCGCTTTCTCTGCCTCCTCGCTTTTCAACTCGGCCGCATTAGGAACCTGGTTTTTGTCGATAATCTCAAAGTCGTCTTTGCTCTCGGCCGCGGACGCGGCGCGGCACTCCCGTGCGGCCATCTTGGAGGGGTCACATGACAGCAGCCGTGAGCAATGGAGCCGGCGCGGCGGGTCCGGCGCGGGCCGTGTACAGCGGCTGCGTTAGCGGGGCCGGCACGCAGACCTCTCCAGAGCTGGGCGGTTTGCTTCATGTTCCGAGTCAGAGACTCGGGGGGACGCGGGGGCGCAGGCAAAGAAAGAGTTTACTTTTAAACAAGTTATGAAAGTAACAAAAATACACTTCACGGATGTCTTGTATTGCGCTCTGTGTTCCCAAACGTCATTTTCAAGCGGAAAATTCGTGGTATCTTTTGAAACCCCAGGTTTATGCAGTTGCTACAATTCAATTAAGTTGTTATAATTCAAGGCATCCTAACTTGATTGAAGTTGTGGATGGGTGTGACAGGTTCACTGTTGTGAGAAGTGCCTGCTGGAATCACTGACGTTACAAGACAACTAGTCAGTAAGTTACTTCATTAACATATTGGGGTTGTGTTTGGTAGAAAAACGTATCATGAAGGGGAACTGAAATTTCCCTAGTATGGAAATTTGTCCTTACTGGGTGTCTCAAATATTAGTGTAGCCTGCTGGTACATGGTTTATTATCCATTTTCCCACCCAGCGACTGTGTGTGCTTGAGATACATCATTTAGTCATGAGACAGTAGGTGATGCATATCAGCTTTGTTGCCACATAGAAGAAAGGGTTTTTTTTTTTTGTCAAGAAGTGTGAGGAGAGGGAGGTAATAGGAGAGCTGAAGATCCATTTCAGTAGTCTTGCAACGAAATAAATCTTCAGGTCTGTATCTTATTTGTTCTCCTGCTATAAGCTACTTTAAAATCGATTCTGTTCTCTTGGCTTCTCAGACATTGAAAATTTAACAGCTTTTGTTCCACAAAGCACGGGGAAGCTCTTATGTTTTTGTTGGGAATTCAGAGATCAGCAGCCTCTTATTCACCCATGATTCATATTAACTAAGTATAGGCTTTAATCTACTTTTGCTAAAAGGTTCTAGACATAAGTTTTACTCCACCTCGTGGACTCCCACGGTATTTGGCTGTGTTTATAAGGAAGCAGGATCTAATAGCTTTGTAGGTTACTGTCTTGAATTGACTATATGAATACACCTCTGACTTGAGTAAGACCCGACATTGATTTTCTGCCTTTTACTATCCAACCAATATCAGAGTCAGGGCAATATTGGCTAGACAAGCAAAACAGAATTCTAAGCATTGAAATAACTTTTCTTTTTCAATATATCTGAAGAAAAGGGCAGAAGAGTTTCATGACTGTGAACATTGGAGTAAGCCTACGCTTCTATAAAAAAAAACCAAAACTCCAAAACTTGTGTTACTTTGGTTTCGATTCACAGATTTATCAAGGAGGGGCACTGTGCATGAATAACGCTATTCACTTTTAGCTTTGAGAGTGGGCTTACTTTTATTCCTCTCTTTTGCAGAGCATGGTATATGCGTGTGTGTCCCCCCACCCCATCTTCTTGAGAGAGGGGAAAAAACAGTAATTGCATTTGAAATATTTAAATAATGATGAATTCAAAATAAAGAAATAGATTATTCCTGAAGGATTCCTTGTTTAATCATGAAACTGTACATTTAAGACAAAAGTCCAGCTAGCCAAAATGGAAGATAATTAATTTTAGATTAGGAGAAGCTATCTCACTTGTGTTCAGTGACATTGAAAGGAATATTAACTTTCATGCAATTTTACTTAGCAAGACATTTTATTTGGTTAATTCCTCTTTATGTCAGATTTTTTTTGGGGGGGTAATGTTTTAAGGAGCTATTTTGCCATTTAACATTTCAAGTGAATCACACACTTTAATTATTTAAAATCACCAAAAATACCACTGTATGCTAAAGGATGAACTTTCATGATTAGTTGTCAGTTATACCCTGCATTCCTATAACACTTTCTGTCAGTAAATCATAGATTACTTTACAAATGAGCTAGTCAAGTTTTTGGCCTTTAAAATGCTAGCGGTAATAAATACCAAAGTAGCTGTAGTTGGAATAACATTAAAAAACCACCCCTGATGTGTTGTGTGTTTAACAGCATAGTATAGAAAATTCACAGAGCAATGCAAGTCACAGTATTTAGCAAGAAGAATTCAGTGACTGCTGAGCAGAGCTGAATCCCCCAAGTTCTGAGCAACCACTTTGTGCTCGCACAATGGCAATAATCTATACGTGTGTGTAGCGCAACTATGAAAAGTCGTCTTCCAGTGACTACAGCAGCAAACACTAATAGAAGGTTCCCTGCCTGCATTGTCCTATTCCCTCTCTCCCCATTCCTCACACCACTAAATCATTCCTCCCCTTTTGCACTGGGGTAAGTGAATGCCAGTTGAGGAAAAACACTATTAGAAAATGATAACATGTTTCTTTTAGGAAGCCGTTCAAAAAAATGCCTAAACCAAAACCAGCTCCTCGAAACATTCCCAGCAGTGAATACATTCCCCCATTGTTATTAGAGACGGCAGTTTTAGCTGCTGTTCTAACTCTAGTGCAGCTAATTAGCTGACATCCTTTCCAGTCACTTCTAATCAGCGATTTTTTAAAAAAACCAAGATTATTCCTAGTTGTGTCATCGCACCTGTATTGAGTCAGAGCAATCAATACTTTTTTTTTTTTTAAACCACAACTTTATGCTCCCTGATTCTAATGTGCCAGCTAGTGCCATCCTTGAAAAAAATCCTCATTACTACTGAAAGAATCAGCTGTTTGAAAGTAATTTCAAAGGTCATTAGAATCCCTGAGAGGAAACTGAAATATTATTAGGTGGAAATGTGCATCATTGTGGTAAATAAAGGAAAAGAGTAGAATATTGAACAGAAACTTTCATTAAGATACTGCCATGGAATCAAAAGAATAGCGACAGAACTCAGTATATATTTAAACCAGCCAGTTAAGACCAAATACTCACTAGATATATATTAAATGACAGTCTGAAGAAATGCGTTGTATAATATATGTATTGCTCTACTCTGAACTATTGCCTGCTTTCTAAGAAAAAAAAAGCTTTTAATAGGAGTATAGTGGACTTGAATGTGGAAAGCAGGTAAAAAGAACATAATTTTCCTTTTAGTTATTTAACACGTTATTTAGCATCTTATTTGTTGGTACTGTAGCTAGAAAGGCAGCAAGCAGAACTTTCCACTAGATGACACTACAGTACTACTTTATTCAGGAGCTGCATCAAGCATCCAGCAAGGACACACTGAGAGCAAATATCATGTTGTGAAGCGACCTGGGAAAAGACAAACAGTTCACAAGGTGTCACCTTCCCAGCAGGTGCTGTAAATACCAGATTTTCTTGCCAGCCTTGAAAGACCCTGTGGATTTCAGAGGCGCTCTTTAAGTGGTTTTCTCTTGGGAACAGAACTGAGCAACAGCACAACAACGCCTCTTGAAAAGCTTTACTTTCTTGGAACAAAGTTTTTAAGATGGGAAAAGAAACAAGATAAGATCGATTACCTGACCAACTCCTGAAGCTGTTGTGCTCTGTGATATAAGCTGTGCTAACACAGACTGTTTGGGGAAAAAGGAGTATTTGCTTGACTATAGGAGGTTCTACTTGTGACTATTGGATATGTGTCCAGGAATATTCTCAAATGTGATCCGAGCTGTTAATGAATCCAGGGTATTTACCAGTTCAGAGTTTAATGTGTGATTAGCATTTTACAACAGATTTTTTTCTGTTAAAAGTTGTTATGTAATGTTCCAAGTGCTTTACAAGAGTCAGGAAGTTTGGATAAATGGTATAATTTGGTCTGGTCTATGGTCTGGTCTACAGACCAAATCAGAAATCGCAGCACATCTGTTCAAATAGTGTAATTTATAGACTTCATGACCTGTGTACTTTTGGGGTACATTTTTCATGGCTTATGTGTTTTGGTTTTTTTCTTGGCTCTTACTAACTTGGCTTTTTTCTACTATTGCATGCACAACATTTTGGATCAAGTATAATTTTGAAGGTTTTATAGAAGCGGTGTAAATTGCCTGAGTGGTACAGGGCCAAAGGAATGACAAATGTGATTACAGGCTGCATCCTAGTAAGATATGAATGCAACATCTTTGAAATGTGCTGACATTTTTGCTATTTAATGCAGTTTTCAGCTAACACACATGAGAATATGTGAGACAATTAGCTGAAGAAATGGGCTTATATCGTTCTATTAATGTAATAGAAAAATTGCAAATTACAGAAGAAAATCTTGTTAGATATTATATGATAAGTTAATGAAATACATTATATAGTCCCTAGACAAAAAAATAGGGCTAGTTATTTTAGTCATATATTAAAAATAATATATTGGAAGTTCATGAAAAAATTATTATCTGTGAAGGCTGAAAAAAAATCTGACTTCTGTTTAGGAGAGAATTCCCCCCCTCCAATATCACAGCATGATTTGGTATATCATGGCTACAAAAAATTGTGAGACAATCACGTGATCAGTGGTGAGTGGTTCCCAGTATTTTTTTTCTGCCAAGTACCCTTTTGGCATCCAGCTGCACTTCCAGGTTTCTCTCCTTCCCTTCCTGCCCAACCACAGACACAAGTGTGGTTGTTCTGGGCTACACAGTCATTTTCTGAAAAACTTTGTAAATTTGCACATTTGCTGGATGTAATAGAAATGTATGCAAAAATATTTGAAAGTTACTAAATAATGATATTATAAGAATGGCAGAGTTCCCTTTCCTCAGCCCTTTTATCCTTGCAGAGCTGTAACCACTAATTGGTTTGCCACACTTAAGGATAACTCCCAGACCTTTCGATTCAATAGCAATTTTTATGGGGTGGGGGGGAAGGGAAAAAATGAACTAGGTGTTTTACGGATGTGCGAAAGCACCTTAGTGATGAACATAATCAAAGGGAAACCCAGGCTTTTGGGTGTTGCCCTTGTGTAGCTGAGTTGGCTTCACTGTTTCTGTGTTATCAGTTCCTCTCACATTACCAGTTAGGCTAGTTTCTCTTAAGGCCTTTCTATGCTTCAAGAGTAAGATGGAAACTCGAGTAGGCAGGTTAGATGTTAAGAGTGAGATTGCTTAGTGATCTTTCCCAAACAATCCTTTAGAAATACCTTTGATTCCATTTTAGGGAATTAATCATATATAGGCATCTCACCTTTGGAAACAGACCTGAAAAATGCAGGACACCAGGGACTCAAGTGGTTTAAACTAATCTAAGCTGGGTCACTGGAGTGCTGCTGTTCTCCTTGTCCTCCAGCTGTGTGTTCGCATTTCCTCACAACTCCACTGCTCCCCATCTGACCTCTTGATAAGCCAATCGAACGTAAAAAATGTCAGGAAATTAAGGCTGTAGATCCCTAGCAGCTTAAGGCAATGTAACTGCTGGCTGCCTTGTTGCTGTTTCTTGCCTCTGGCCAAACCCTTTTCCCGACTCCCTTGCTCTTCGGGTTGCTGAGCCATTTCAGTGCACTGAGTTGGCAGAAAACTAATACAACAAAAGTGAATAGATTTTCTGCTGATTGAATGCACTGAAACAGCTCGTATTTTCCAAACTGTGTGTTGAAAGAATTGCTCAGTATATGGATGTCCTGTTCAATCCCCAGTTTTCTGCCTGCCCTGAGTTCTTCGCAGAGACTCCATGTGTTGGATTAGCAAAATGCATGACAGACTTACTACTGGAGTGCTTTATCATGAACATCCTTCTTTCTATCTTTTGTCTATCGTGGGGGCTCCTGGCATCATACCAGCAGTAAATGCGTAGGGAAAAAAAGACCAGAATTAGAAAGAGGAATCATTGCTTTGGTAAATCCAAAAGCTTATAGTAACCAATGGATTAAGAATTTCATCTGAAGTAGCCATCTTTAGATGAAAAGAATAAAGAGAAAACATGAGTGTAGTCTGGAGGCTTGTGTGCCCCAAAGCAAAACCTCCCCAGAAGCCTTAAAATGATTATTATTTCAAATTTGTTCTATTTAGATCCTCAATTTATACTGTTCCTGACTTATACTTTTAACCCTGAATACTGCTGATATTATCTATCATATGGTCATATGTAACTTACTTCCTTAAATCCTGAAAAACTGAGCAACCAAGGAAGCATTACAAATTTTTGAGCTAGAAAAAACCAGAAGGGTCTAATAATGCCAAATATGCTTAGTGTGCTCCAGGTGGCTTTAAGGAGAAGTGCATACCATGGCGAAGTTGTGTTGACACCTCACCTCATGTAATACAGATCTCTTTAAACTATCCCACATGATCATGAGAGTTCCTTTTTATACAGAAGACCTCCTTTTTAGGAGTGAACTTTAAAAGCACACAAAGATGGCCGTTACAGAATTTATGAAATGGTGGAAGAGCCATAATTTAGAATAACTAGGGTGGCAATAAAGAAGTGTAATAATGGCTTCAATGAAACCAAGTGGAGAACATTAATCTTTTTAGGTGAAACCTGTTTAAAATTTCAAGCTGTGTGAAAGGATGAGACCTCTAATTGAATTGCCACTTTGTGCAAGTGGGGAGACGAAGACACCTCCGGTAGAGGGCTGTGTTTTGTTAACAGAGAGCAGTAATTGGCATCCAACTGTTAAGATACAGTGTCTCGCCGTGTCTCCTTTTCCTCTTTGCTCTAGTAATTCCAGAAGATTTTACACATTGCACTGGCTGCTGCTTGGAAATGTGATATTAGTAACTGTAGCAAAATTTTCTGACAATGTATTTGAAAAATCTCCCACTTTTAAAAACCAAATAAAACCCCCAACCCTCATCTGAAGATGGCCCTGTTGACTGAAGCAAGGAAGAAAAATGCAGGGCCCCAAAATAGTAATAAAGCCTGAAGTCAAACAGTTTTGTTGTTTTTTTCCAATAAACATAAACAAACATGTTCACTTTTTAGGTATAATAAGAGCACTAAAACATCCTGTCATTCTCTGCCAATTACTGTTTCAGGCTGTGCTCTTGTCACAATTCATAAGCTCCAAACTCCAGGACTGCCAGGATTTGTGGGTATTGATCTCCCCCAAGTCAATGCTTTATAATGGTTTAGGGCATAAGGCCACACAAGGTACGAACTTTCAGCTAATACCAAGGTGCTTCTTTGGTCTTTAGCCATTTCAGGGTTGCCATATACAGTCTGTAACTAATGACAGAGAAGATCTTTTTTTTGTTTCACAGTATTCTATTGGTGTGTTACCACCACTGTCTTGGAACTCTTAAAAAAGGATGGCATTTCAGGTTCATCTTCAAATGCTCCAAATAGGATGGTTCTTGCCAGTCAGGCATCTACTCCTAGAATGAGCAAATCTCGGTTTTACTGTTAATGTTTTATTTGTTTCTGAAAAATCCACAAGTGGTTCCAAGTAAAGGAGAAAATCTGGACATGCTGCTGAAAAACATGAGTAAATGGGATATAAAGGCAGTCACAGCTGGTTGCATTGTAGTTGTAAATTGAAAAGTCGTTAAAGAGTTGCATGATGTCAGAAAAATAGTTATTTTTTCTTTTTGGAGGAAATGTTATTTTTATATGTAAGACAAATACTACTTGATTAAAAAACTTCACAGTTCAATGCTAAGTCATACTGCATTTTAATCATAAGGAGAAATCCTATGGCTAAGACACTGGGGAGGGGCTTTAAAGATCTCTGTTCTATTCCTAGATCTGTGGTAGTTTATTTATGTCCTGATGCTTATATGGTTTATGATTCAGAACTTTGCCTTAGTTTTCTTTCTACAAAATAGTCACTATCTTCCTCCATTTTTGTCTACTTAGACTGCAGGCTGTTTGGGATGGGAACTTCTTATTGCATTACTAAATGCATATATCATGCCTGGCACAATCAGAACTAATGTGGTTTGGGTAAGTAGATATATATTCAATGCTGCTGTTTAAAAAAATATTGTAAAGTGCTGCTGTTGAATTGGAGTGCTTCCAGTTAAGGTTACTTTTATGTCTGGTCATAGAGAAAATGTTTCACAGTGAAACGATACATTTTCATTAACTAAACTAACTAAATTTGCCACAGGCTTCTAACTTCAGCTCATGACATCTTTGGAAGTAGAATCTTAGTTATTTGTTATTTGTAGAGGCTGAGCTGCAAAATCCATATATGCTAGAGAAATTATGTAGGTATAATGGACCCAAAATAAGAAAGAGGAAGGAAAGACAGCAAAATTTTGTCCTGAACAGATGGGATGTGAGAAAGAATTTTGAACATATTTCAATTTTTTGATAGTGCAATTGTAGGGGACTAGGGCTGTATGGAAACAGAGGAAAGCTCTGATCTGTTTTCCTTATATAACTGACTTACATTTTTTCATCATTGTGCCCATATTTTATAAAACACAATTAAAGAAAAAACCCAGTTTGATTCCTAATGTAAGCATTGGCACAATTTTAGCATAAAACCAACCTTTTTTTCAGGCTAGTTTCCGGTTAGTGCAGATACAGAAAATAATGGAACTATGGATGTGGGTGGGAATTTAATGGTTTTTAAAAGTAATTTCTGATACATGTCTCTTTTCATTAGATTATGACACTTTGTAGAGCTTCATAATTAGCCAGCTTCTTTTTAAATTCAATTTTAGATCCAAATCAGAGGAGTAAGCTATTTGATTTCTGATGTTACTCACTACATAAAGTTTTACTTCTAGAGCAGCTCTGAGGTGCGCTGAGCACAGAGTTCAAAGGAAAATACTTGCTTTGTGGCTAAAGTGTCTCTGAAATGTATTAAAACCAGTCTTGTGGTAGACTGGAGGTAGTGCCTAGATATGAGATTTGGGCCTCAGAATGCTCTCTTTTCAGTTCTGCTTTTTGTATTTATCTTCTTTTTTTATGATCCCTAAGTAAGCAGAGTTGACGGTGTCATGATCACATTGCTTTCTTAGCTAAAATTTATATTGCTGCATTAAAATGAACTTCACTGGTATTAAAGATACGATCCCCACTTTTAGAGAAGGAAACAAAAAACCATAATATGACATAGTGATTTTAGATCTTGCTAATCAAGTTTCAATCTCTACAGTGAATAATTGATAGGAAATCTGAATCTCTGTGAATTAGCATTAATTTATACTCATGAACAGGGCAGAAGCCACAGAAAGATGCTAAGAATTTGCTTTGGGAAGCTTCCTCAGGATAGGGACCTTCTTCATGATCATAGTTATGAGACTTATTGTTACTTTTTTTCAAAATTCCAGAAAACCTTTCTTGCCTGGGGCAGTTATAGGGCACATACGTGCTAGTAGCAGAAAAGTGGGATGTGATCAAATATAACATGCACTGTTCTGAGGGACCATAGGAAGCAGAGATGGAATCAGCGCTGATAACCAATTGTAAGAAACAAAAAATCCTCAGATGTTTTCTTGCATAGATTTATGAGCCGGTGCAGTAGCTCACAGCCTCCAAGTGCCTCCTATGGCACTTCTTGCTCCTCTTTATTCCCTTGTTTCCAGCAGCATCCTCCTCCCTTCGTCCTCCTTCTGCTGGCTCAGGTGCTGATCTGACCCTACCATGAGCTGACTCATCTGACCAAATGAGCACAAAACTAACCCTCCCCCCAAAATCCTCAGTATTTTTCTGCTAGTTTGAAGAGTTGAATGAACTCACTGAGGGTCCAGTGAGTGGTAGAGTCAGTGCAAGGATGAAAACATATAATTGGGAGAGGGCCCTTTGCTTGCCATGGGAAATTACAAATCACTTCCATTGCATGGCGGGGATTTTTGTTATAAAATGAAAAATATAAGTGCAAACATTTTTGTTTTTAGTCAGTGTCTCCCTTTCACAATTTAAAAAACCTTTTATTTTTCCCATATGCATTATTGTGAAAACATGTCAAATATTAATTAGTTGGAATTTTACATTTTTCTTCTTTGGTTTTAGAAGACCATCAATACAGAAATCTAATCTTTGTGAATCATGCAGACTGGTGAATATATCTTCTGGATTTGCCTCAGTTTGAGAAAGCAGCATTGTATATGTGGCACAGAACAATATACTTTAGCATATGCTCGATTTCGCTGATTCGAGTGAACTTGCTTAGGAATAAAATACAAAAAATTAGGCATCTTCAGAAATGTCATATTCCCATTTTTTTGATTAGTTCTCATTCTGCTTAGCTGGTTAGACCTGTTAATGAACACTCTGATTTGCATATCACTCTCTAACAGACATACTTGTCTTTTTCCTTTGACTGGGATAATTTCCTACCTGCTGTACTGCAGAGTTTGGTGAAAACTCAGCTGCTGTGAGGAACATGTGGCACCGACACTCCGCTGTGACTCAGCAGCTGGCAGGTTGCCCTACACAGTTGCTGAGTAAGCTGTTATTCCTGAGTTTGCGATTCAGTGGCTTATATTTTTTTGGTGAAAATAATACAGGTTTTGTGGCTTCTTTTTACTTGGCACATTTCTCTTCCCTATCATTCTGCTGTTGTTTTAGTACCAGCCTAACATAAAGATTTAAAAGCAGTTGTCTCCTTTACAATACCTGAGAATCTCTCATACACCTGTTTCTCTGAGGTATTTCTGACTAATACACTGAACTATAAGGGACAAAAGGAGGAACCTGATGTTATGTTTTTTTGATGATGATAATAGTAAACGCCAGGAAATAGGAACTATACCTTTATAGAAGTAACACTTTCTACTGGACTGAATTTTTGTTTCTCAAAATTCCCAGACCTTTCAATCTTAAAAAGGGCAAAATTTATTTTGTGCTGCTTGCAGAAACACTATGTTGTAAACTAGGAAATAAAATGTAGATTTTACAAGGTTTTAAATTTTCATTTACCCTGATAAATTCAATTTTAATCTCAATTCTGAAATGTTGTAACAAAGCATGAGATTATCTTAAAAAGAGCTCAGTCTGCTGCTACCTCCAGATTTGCAAAGAAACTTAGGAAACCTTATTTTAATGTAGTTCTGAGTATACAGCTCATTACTGTCATGATGACACTCGGATTTAGCTTGACTTAAATGTCAAAAATATTATTCAGGTGTGGAAGACACCAAAGATCACAGCTAAGTGGTATATTGAATCTTAATTAGCAAGGAGTCCATATAAAACTCAAGAGCTTCTATGAACTGAGAAAACAACCCTGACATTCTCCATTTGGCTCTGGGTATTGTTGCTGACTTTGATCTGCAGTGATAATCTCCAAAGAGCTGTGATTCTGCCTCACTTAAAATTGGTTTTACTTTCAGACTTTGCCCGTTAAGTCATTATTACCAAATAACTCTCGAGGGACTAGAACCTCATAAAAGGCACTTTATTTCCCTTTCTGAGAGTTAGAGATTAGGCAACAATATTACATAAACCAAAGCCTGTTCCTTCTCTGCAGCTCAGTTTACTTAGTGTTAAACATATTCTGTGCATTGGAACTGTATCCTGTGTTAGTTCATTTCTTTTTTAACAATCAGCAGGTTTTGTGCAGGCCCCATTATGTTTAGAAAATATTACATTATTTTTAAAAGATATAATAAATAAATAGTTGTGAAATGTACTGCTGCATTATCCTTTGCTTGAGAGAAGGTCATAGTCTACATCAGAGTTGACAGACTCATCTGGCAACTGGAAAAAAAAAAGAAAACGACAACAAACCAAAAAAACCCAAACCCCACAACCTTTATCTTCTAGCTTTTCTTCTTTGATATTTTTTCTTGGCAGGATTATTACTAATTAGATTGTTCCTTTTCCTAATCTTAGAAGGGACACACACAGCAAGTGAACAAGCAGACATTGCAGCTCATGCATCTGAACTGCAGCTAATAACGTGCAGACTCTCTTGCTGAAACCGGAGCTAAATTTAAATTTTTAAGAAGTCCATTGTCACGACTAATTACATAATTGCCCTTTGTTATGTGAGGACGTTATGGGAGCAATCTGTGAAAGACGCTGTCTCAAACTTGAAATTATTTAGACTTTTCTTTTAGTAAAGTTTATGAATTTACAGTGTGACCTTGAAAAATACTTAAGGCACTCAGAACTCTGAGATGAGTTTAGCTTCTATTTGAGACAGCCATGTTAAATGTTATCACATGCTTATGTTGTAATTTTATCAAGCGTATTGTAAAAAATTATTGGGATACCAGAATGTCTTACTAGATCTCAGAGAAGTTGGAAAATATGCTCATGCTCATATTTAAACACAAACAAAGCGACTCTAAGCCCATTTTCTCATTTCTACCTCAAATTAGTAAAAAACATTACTGATATTTTCTAGGCAGATACCTACCAAAATCAACAAACTAGTATACAGGTTTGCATGAAGTGCTGCAGAATAAATGCCCCAGAAAAACCTTTATGAATATTTACATGAAGAACTTGTTGGTATGCATTCTCTGTGTAGGACAAACGTGATTAACATTTGTTGGATGCTGACAGGGATGCTTGGCAAGGAGGAGATCAACTCATCATTATAAAGTTGATTAGTTAACCTTTTGGTAGCATACAAAACTTGATTGGCTTGTGTTACTGAAGCTTATGCTTATTATGATGCAGGAATAGGTGTAGAAGGTTTCAGTCAGTACTAAATTGTCATTTTTATGCAGAACAGAGCTAATATAAACTTGTAATATTCAATCTCTAGGAAGTTCTGAATTCCACGTTTTTTTTTTCTAAGGATAGGAAGCAATGTACTTAGTAGTAGTAAGTTCTTAATGAAGCTTTGTTTAAACTGACACATTGCTGGACAAACGGTATCTACGATAGTGTGACATAGTTTTTCCTAAGGCTGCTTTGCTGTGTAAAACTTCACTCCGATGTGTTCTGGGCACCTTTGGATGTGTAACCACATCCGTCCTTTGGGAAACAAAGTAATACCACTGTCACAAAATATACAGGACATTATGAATACTGGTAGTTTTACCTCTAAGGTTTAGTAACGTGGTTGCAAATAGTCCTTTAACCTTGGATTATTTATCCCTTTCTGCATTTTGAAGTGTAGACTCTGTTTAATGGCCAAATTCCATTATTTTCATTGCATTTTTTTCAATGTTTCCAGGAAAAAAAATGCGTGGGTGTATAAATCATGGATCATGACCCCACTCTGGTAGGTCTGCTCTAAAACTGAAAGAAAATAGACCTTGTCCCAGAACTCATCATCTCCTTGTGAAGTTGTGCTGTGGCAGCAGTTTGATGGAGAATGGTCAATCACACTGTCCCTGTTATAGCTCAGCTGGATCTGTAGGTTTAGCACTTCCTGTCGGGGCCCAGCTGTGTGCCTGCAAATCCTGCTGGAAACTGCCACTTCCTAGTATTTCTGTGACATATTGTCATATGTAGCTCTTCAGCAACTTGGACATGTCTTGGAGGTCTTCTGGTTTGAATAACTGTGGTGGAGCAAGTGGAAGTAAATACTAATGATTTGCATTTCACTCAGCTCAGAGCAAACACAGACTGGATACTCCAAAGGCCTCTAGAGAAGTGTAACATAGCTGTTAATAACTTACAGAAAGCTTTGTTAGTTGTTTTCCAGCTAACTGATTCCAGGATATTCTGAAAGAAGATTAGAAATCACACTCTGTGTTTTTGCAGACCTCGGCCACCTCCATTGTCAGGGGAAGGGGCAAGCAGAGAAGATAGCAAGAGAAGACAATGGTTTTTTGATCAGAAAATGAAATTGTGTGATAAATACTTTTTGTGGTTTTGTATCTCTGTGTGAATATTATAGCTCAGTAGTATGTGGACTCTTAGTTTTCTGTGTACTATTCTAAAACCTGTTGCAGCTATGCTGAAACTCGTCTATTGGAGTCTACACCTCTGTTGTGAAATGTTTCTACATATGGAAAAGAGCTGAGAACCATTATAACAAATTGATATTGCGGTGTTATTAGTGGGAAGTGAGGTTTGGGAAGAGGGGTGTCTGTATGAGATAACAATGAAGAAAAGGAGAAGTACATGGAAAAGAAAGCTTAAGAACCGGCTTGGCAAGGAGCTAGTAGTCCCAGTCTGACAAAATGGAAATAGTATTTCTTCAAGTGGTGTGCAGAAGTGTGATTTGGTGCATCGAAGTGGCTCTTAGGTGGTAGATGCTTACAAATAATTACATAAGAGTTATATTAACTTGATTTTACTTTATTTAAGGAACACGGTAAAATGTAAATACTTCGTCAACTGACTTTGAAGGAAATGTAGGGCATGTAATGACATGTTACATTCAGAAACCCATAGAAGCATGGCTTTTCATTACAGGCTTTGTTTTCCTAGTATTGCATATATTAATTTTTTATCTTCTAATTTCTACTTTTTATTCTGTCAATACTTATAGAAGAGGTCATTCACTTGCAGTCTGTAACTGCGAATTCTTCTCTTCAAGATTAGATTATTGAACATTTTCTAGTGCCCTTAGTATTATAAAACCTTTTTTTTGAGTTTGCTATTGGTGAAGAGGCCATTCAAAAATAATTTTAGTAGGGTTGGCTAAAGCCTGTAAGTCACATGCTATTTTAGCTTTTTATCTTATTGAATTCTGGAGGTGAAAGTGACATAGTAATGAAAAGTCAGAAGGGGGAGAAGTGGATCAATATATTGCTAAATTCTTATTGAAATTCTCATGCTTAGACTGTTCTGAGCGGTTTTATTTCTGCTTAACATTTGCTGAGTAAAAGTCATTGCCCTAGAGATGCAAGATTTATTGACACATGGAGATGAAAATGATTAGCTAAAAGGTTTCCGCACAAATAGAATCAAAATCAGCTGAAACTCATAGGGTGGCTCATATACAGGGGTTGAGCTATTTTAAATAAGTTATTAATGTTCAAAGCTAATAGCTGAGCTTGTCAGTATTATACCAATTGTTTATTCTTTCCTTCCTTTGCAGGGGCCCTGAAATTCTGAAAAAAGCCTTCATTTATATATATAGGTTTATGTATTCTATACACATACACACTTGGTTAGAGTTCATGAAGGCATTGTAGTATTTTAATAGTTTTATTTTCTAATGAAGTGCATGCTCATTTATTTTCAGATTCCAGCTTTTCAAGAATTGACTTCATGGAATGTTCCTGCGGTCCTGACACAGGTAAATCTCTATGATAATATATTCTGATCCATTAGGAATCATGGTTTCTCATTTTCCATTGGATTTTGTATGCCAGAAACCAGGTGGATTGGTAAAGCGTATTTAGCTTTTCAAACCTCTGCAAGCTGTGAGCCTGACTTGGCTTACAGTGCATGTGAGCCTGCCAGAAGTACCAGGCAGAACCTCAGCTTTTTGGCCTCCTGCAGAGCAGGTTGTGCCTTCAGACCTGACTTTCTCTTGACTTTGTACACGCAGAGCATAGCCAAGCCTGGAAAGTTCAATTGTCAGATCAAATTGAAATACAGTGTGGTCTGGTGCTCTCAGAAGTCAAATATAGGGAAAAATTCATTCTCTAACTAGGTGGCATTAAAAAGAACTTACTAATCTTACTAATGTGGTTTACAATTCCAGTGTCAGTACACTTTCAGTGATAAAATCTAATAGGCTACATCCGTGCTTTGTTCATCCAGTTGCTGAATGGACTTTCATCCTTACACATGGTCCTGAAGGAAATATGTGGCAGTGGAGGCGAACACGCTGTGTTTCCCCCTAGCACGCCAGCATAGATGCTGTGAGGGTCCCTCTTCTTGTCGCAGGGCCTGGGATAAGCACAGAATGTGCTTGACACTGTGTTTGTGTCCTGGTGGTCCTCAGAATCGGGACCGGCTTTCAGGAAGGAGACGCCTTGCTGTTCAGCTTGTCTTGCCCAAAGGATAGGGCTTTATACATCTCACTGTTTCTCCCTATTAAATCTAGAATGTTCTATGCAAAAACTACTAAATAAAAAAGATTAAATACCACTCACAATTCAGAGAAAATTAGATGAGAGATTACTGAATGCCAGACAAACCTGGAAGTATTGAATAATTATGTATATTGTTGCAGGAAATGTATGAAATTTAATTCTAGGTTTCATGCAGGTTTTAAAGCTCTGAGCAGGTTTTATTTTCAAATAGAAATGATTAAATATAATTTTTCAATACTTTTACATGATTAATGTAACAGGCTGATCTTTGTTTGAGTACATCATAAATACCATCCACATTGGTGTGCTATATATGGAGAGTTTTGTTGCTGCAGCACTTTATGAAATTATTCTTTGGGAAATTATAGATAGTCAATGAATAATTCAAGAGAAAGAATAAACCAAAATCTAATAAACTCTGCGTATGACTGAACTTTGACATTATTATAGTAATGTGTATATACAAACCTCACTGTTATTCTGGAAAAATGATACAAGTAGAGCTTGATTTTTATAAGAAGAGATGTTTCCACAGTTAACTTGTCTGAGAAGAAAAGTGACAATTATTAACTAATTGGTAACCTGAATACCAGTCATACTTTCTTCTGTTTCCAGAGAAGTAAAGAGCAAATGATATAAAAGATACATTGTTGAGGAAATACTGGATTTTTGCCAGGGATTCTAATAATTATAACAATTTCTGGGAGTCTGAAAATACTCCTGTAAATCAAAAAATGAAAAACCTTGAGGAAAGGCATGTTTTACAGGGTTGCAACACAATTTCTGTGCTAGGCACAAAGAAGTCAGAGCCACAGGCATGGCATCAGGTATGCTATGGCCCAGCTGGAATGAGGAAAAGGAACAGTATCATTGCTAAAAGCAGTTGGACCCTTTTCTCCCTTTGCTTCTTGGGAGAGAGTAAAGGAGTGAGGCAGAAGGGGTTGAGACAAGTAGGCAATGGGAAGAATGGTGTGGTTTAACTGAGCTGGGAAACACTGGGACAGGTAATGAGAGGGACCAGGGAAGTATCGTATTTGTGTTTTTGTTTGTGTACAGCTGCAACACTCAGTTTCCTGTCTACACTAAATTACTGGGCTATGAAAAATAGTTCATAAACCCTCTACTGTGTGCTTTGGGCTGGTATGGTAGAGTCCCTGTCACTAAAATCTTTAATAACTCCTTACAGGAGGGTTGGGTAACTAGAAAGAGCATAGAGGCATACACCCAAAAGCTAAGGAGTGGCTTTCACACCTTTTACAATCTCACAGCCATAAAGTAAAAGGGAGCAGGGCAAGAGGGGGCCTTTTCCTCCTCCAGAGGGTTAAAGCCTTGTTAGCACCAGGCTCCTGCTCTGAACTGCCCTCAGGACTTTGTGCTCTCTCTCCACTAACTGCACAGGTGTCCTGTGGAGACTGACCTCCTGCGTTAGTACTGAGGTGCTGTGAATGCCTATAGAATCTTCACGTCATGCAAGCTTTGACTTTGGAGACAGTTTTAGGCAAAAAGCCCCATCACTTCAAGGGTTCTTGAGCCTGGGAGAAGGACTGAGTTAAAATCAAGCCCACCCTATATTTCAAATAACTACTACAGCAGTTTCAGATTCTCCATGCTAACGTCCTATGGCTCCCCTCCCAGCAATTTCAAACAAATATATCCAATTTTTCTATTTTATTTGGTATATGACATGGCACCACTTCTTCAGTGGCTGTAAATCAAAGTAATGCTGTTGATTTTAGCAGGAGCATATGAATTTACTCCAGCTGGTGGTCTTGTGATTAACTTCAGTGGTCCCAGACAGATCTGTGTTACCTGGAGGTCTAATCCACTGATTCCATTGGAGCTGTTCAAATTTGTTAAAAGAAAAATTCATCACAGGACACAGAAGAAAAAAAAAATGCTGAGCTTGATGTATTAATGACTTTTACTAGAAAAGGAAAAAAAAAAAAGGGAATGGTGACAAATGAGGTAAGTAGCATTCTCGTTTGTATGGAAAAGTCATGAGTACTTTTTGGGACTGCCTCCTGGTTTTTGTGAAACTCTAAATTTTTTATTTTTAATTTATTTTCATGATTACTCACAGTTTCACAAATATGGAAACTTGTAAGTGTATGGGAATCGATATGCACTGACCTTATTCTTTCTCCTGTTCAGTTTGAGGATCTGCATGTTGGTGTATTTATTTTGAATTAATGTTTCTTTCAGTAAACCAAAGGAATTATTATGATTATTGTGAAAGGGCCTGGTATATATGTAAATTAAATGCAGGGAAGTAGGAGAAAGGAGCTAATTTGCTGTTGGAATTTGGGGATAAATTGGCTGGCTAAAGCTTCTAGGTAAACATTATTTTGTATTTCAGACCTACTTCCTCCTTGTCTTAATGAATTCTTGTGTTGTAAATTTGTGTAAAGGAAATTGATTTGGAACACCAGCATTGGTTTCATCACAGTCACCTTAAATGTTACTGGAATATTTTCAGTTATGAGAAGTGTAACAGGAGTCCATCTTATTTTTAAGGAATCTTGGGAAACAATTGGCCTTGTTGTCAATGACTGATGACTGGATGTTTTAAGACTCCTCTCTGCAACAAAATCTGGGTTATTGTCTAGTCTAGACTTTCCTTTGTCTGCAAAGAAACATATAGTCCTTCTTAAAAAATTTTCAACAGTTTTTCTATTGTGTTGGGGTAAGTAGCAAGAAAGAGTGAACAGAGAGTATTCATGAGGGAATGCTGCATTTGGATTTGTGTCAATTTAAAAAAGAGGGACCCCCTGCGATCATATCAAATTCAGAAGCATTGATAGCAGGTTTGAGTAAGATTGATACTATTCATAGAGACAAGCTGTATGTATTAAAACAGTATTAAATATATTTTAATGAAAAATCATGCATATATGGATCAAGATCCTGAATATTTGAGAATACTGTACATAATCAGTCTGTTTCCTTTGTATTTTTTCCTAATTCATAGGAGGGAAACTGAGGCAGAGAAATGACAGGAGTGGTATACCTGCTTATCAGGACACAAGTTGCTTTTGCTAAGTTGTCTAGTGTGCCATTTCTCAAAGCAAAAGTAATTTGAATACTGAGAAAAAAGACTTAAATATTTATTAGGCATCTCTCTTGAAATGTTTAAATGGGCTCTTTAAATGATGTTGGGTGGCTGATTACTGTTAACTCTAGTGAGCTATGATGGGTCAGAGTTACTGTGATCAGCTGAAGATCCAGGTTTTAAAGTGCATTTATTTTTTATTTAATTTTATTTTGCTCGCAAGGATTTTACTTTGATAAACTGCTTAGAAACGTTGTGTTAGAAGACTTGGTTCTCTAGCCATAATATAGGGAAGGTGCATCTTTTCTGTTCGAACAAAACTTGTTTTTATGTGAATTGCTTTGATACTTGCAGTATATACAACACACAGTGGGATCGGTTATCAAAAAGGTGACTTTCTAATGCAAGTTAAAGGCTGAAATGATGTATTCCACATCTGTTAAATAGACTTAATTTCTGGTGACATTATAAACTGAAAAGGGCAACAAGCTCCTTTTTCATCACATGCAGGTCTCTCCAAAACAGATCACTATTTAGAGTATGTTCAGAATTGAAGGCAAAACATCCTTTAGTCACTGCTGAATGATCTGAAGAATGCACGTTACCCTGTTAGGGGGATATTGCTGACTTTTCAGGGTATGTTTTGGCTCACTATCTTGAAAGATCTTACAGGATTCAGTTTCACAATCATAAAGATGGGCTCTTGGAGCAGATAATCGGTATCAGTAGCTTTGTGAGGTAACATGAATTGTGTGTTACCTGACAAAAGTTAGTCTCATGTTGTGACATGTTAATCCGCTGCATGGTTGAAGGGTATGAACATGAAAAACATCTATTAATCAAAATTAAGCGTTGAAGGACATAGTAAAATTCTGAATCCCTTATCTCCTGATGGGCTATGGAATTATTGCTGGTATGAAATTTGAAGGAAACATTGACAAGTCATAATTGATTCCATTCCTTTTTATACACCTGTGTCCAAGGTGTAAGAAAAAATTTACAGAATCAGGTTTGAAATGTAGCTCTTTTTTTAAGGATGCTAGACAATGAAGTACCTGCAGGTTTCATACAGTCTGTAATAATTACTTTGAAACAGGATTTCCTAGTGCTTTTTAGTTTCCTTTTATGGAAATCTGCCACATCTGTTTCATCTTTTTTTAGTGCATTTCCCTTCCAAACCCTTTTCTCTCTTCAAGGAGGTGATCCTAGATTTACTATTTCTACTTTTCTGATGAGTCTTTTATAGAACACATCTAATCTTTTTCCTTTCTTTTTATTGCTCACAAAATGTGAGATATAGTCCACCTTTTTGGCTAGAATGAATTTGCAAGGTAGTTTTTATAGCTGATTATTATTATATGGATTTCTAAACTCTAATCCTCATTCTACTGGTTAAAATACTTTGTCATGGACAGACTTCCAAGTCGTTGGTTTAGTGATATTTTCAAAGAGATTACGATTGTTCAAAAGCTTTCTAGCAAAAAAATACAGTTATGGAATAGGATTAGGCCATTTGTTTATCTTGTGGTTTATATAATCTGCACCAACTCTGTTCTACATTTTCAGGGAAGTCTTTTTCTTTTCCAGAAAGAAACTGTTTGTTTTACAGAAGAGCCAGCTCAAGGCTCTGAACCACTGGGAATTAACAAGGTAGCTACCATGAAACAGCCTCAAATCCTCTTCAGTACATTCATCTCAACTGTTACTGTTTCTCTGAACTGGGGAAAACACAGGTCAGGAAAACATGATCATAAAGGCAGCACACAATTACCTTTCCAGAACTGCATAGCTGAGAGGCACAACAAGAATCTGCAGAATAAATGTTCTTTTAAATAAATTTCTATTAAATAAATATACACTGCAAAGTCAGGGCAAAGAAAAGAGTAGAAAGAAGAGCTCTACTTACAGTAGAGACTAATATTTTCTGGCATTGTTATTTTGTAGTTCTTTCACTTCATCTTGACAATTTTCTTCTGAGTTATAACTCCACATCCTCACAATTCCTTCCATAACTATCATCACTGATGCCCATTCAGGAAAGTGCGATTTGTTCTTGACATACACAGCTAAGGGTTCAATCATGGGCCTGGCATTGTTCTGATAGAAAAATGACTTCAAGCTGCTTTGAAGATTGCAGCAAACACATCCCAGCATTTTGAAAACAAAGATTCAACGAAATTCTAATTTCACTTAGAGGAATGTGCTGAGATCTTTGTGCCTTTTCAGAGTGGAGTGTCATCAATAGGGAAATTTGAGGGGTTGAATCTTCAGCATGGTATTACTTTGATCATAGGTTTTTCCTAGGAAATGATTTCTTCCATTTTTTTTTCTCCTGAGGATATTAGTTCTGCCTTTCACCTCACACTCGTGCCTTGTAGATTTTAATTAAAACTCCTTTCCCAGAAAGGAAGGGAAATTATAAGTATGAAATTTTAATGAAATGCTTATTTTTATGAAATATTTATCCTTTTTCATTCTAGTCTACATTTTTCTTTATCTTTTTGGGACAGCAGGTGCTTGAAGAGCTTTTGTGTTGTATTTTCAATGAAAGGTTGATGTTATTTGACATAAATAGCTTCTGACAAGCTAAGGGTATAGCTGGGTCACACCAGAGGTAGTCACCCAGAGGACAGTTTCTCAAAGTGCTGTCAGGCTTGTTTCCCATGCAGCCAATCACTTAATGGGCAAGATGCTCTCACTCCTGTTTAATACATCAGAGAAGGAACAAAGAACCTTGTGGTATTTGACATTTACTTTTAGGACAGAGAGAAGAGAAATGCTGTTGCCCAGTGTCGGTGTTGGTATTATCAGATGTCTAAGAATCAAACATTATAGCAACAGGTTTTTTGCTCAGTCCTAGTAATTCTGCTTCAAAACCACATTGGTGAGCAGAAGCCAATGTCCTTCTGTCCAAGTGTACTTCTTATCCTGCAGTTTATTTTTGAGAAAGTCTCTCTCTTCTGTTTTCTGAGTAGGCTGACAAATTTTTGTTATGGCTGTTATGACATACATATGACAGTTATGACTTTATAGCTCATTTTAAGTATACACTTCATCATACATCTGGGAGGAGCAAGAAGAGTTTTTATGTAGAATGCAATAAGACAAATGGTTAAAGATAGTCTCTTTCAGGCTAGCTGATGAGAAGACTGAGGTCTTGTAGCCAGCCCCACATCTTGAGTTTCATCCTCAACGTTTGTGAGCAGAAGTACCTTTACACTGTTTGCCCTGTATTTTGCCATAAAAAAATAATTAGTATTCAAATTGACCAAGGCAGAGAATTTCTCTCCACATCATACTGTACTACAAGTTGTATGTTTTGAGTTGGTGTAATCAACGGAGATGCACTTGGGGACTACAGTATGTGTTTGTAGTAACATATTCTCAGAGCTGCTGACATAAAATGGCACTGTTTCCAAAATATGTTTTTTATAAGCACTCTTATAAGTGAGTTCTAGTGTGCGGCTCTCTCTCTCCTTCATACAGGTCTAGCTGCTCAGTTTTCAAAGCACTAAGTCTGATTCTGTCATATATCTATCTAAGCTGTTTCTTAGACCCTGTCATGCCTTCTGTCATCTAAGCAGTCTCAGTCTGTCTTGCAGTTATTCTCAATAACATCCAACAGCAGAAGGGATGGCTGAGTAAAGAGAGACAGAAAAATATTTTTCTGTGGAATTTTTTAATGTTCAGTAAGAAAGAACACTGCAGAGCATTCAGCCAGGGTGACTTCAAAATGAAAAATCACAGTACTTGTCTTTTAACCAAAACCAGACTTGCTATTCTGATCAGGAATAAAGAAATGGAAGAGATGCTTCTCTGAGACCAAAGCAAAGGTGAAGCATGTGTTGTCTAAGACATTTTCTCCCTTGAGACCATCGGATTTTCTTTGACTAAGGAGAAGGTGTAGAGGTCTCAGTTCTTATTCAGTCCCCACTTTGGCAAATACTCATCCAAGCTAGTGCCAGAACTAAAGTCTTCAGCCAGAAGATTGCTCTCAAATTCTTATAAAATGCACTGTGCCTTTTTTTTTTTTTTTTAATTTCTCATCATAGCATATCAAGACAGTGCAAACATCAATGCCATTTATTGAATTGTGATGCCAGCTCACTGGTTCCAGGCAATAACTTTTTACTTAGCTCTACTGTACAAAGATTAATATCAGCATGATCATTTCATCTGATTATTATTTTTTAAGCTGTCCCAATTTTATGGATGTTGTATGAATAAATTGTATTTGTTCTTCTTCTTCCCCTTGCAAGCACAGTTCCCTACTATTAAATCTTCCAACATCCTGCATCCTTTCTATCAGGGTGTGCTGTTGCTGAGCAACACCAGATTTGCTCTTTAAAATTATCCAGGTTTCTTTAGCCAGCTTTGTGAGTTGGTGCAGCAGAGAATCAGTAATATGTCTTAATGCTTTAAAAATATACGTGTTTTTTGTTCAAACTATTTACTAACATTTCTTGTATTTGGGCCATCATACATGGGTATGTGGCTTGACATTTAAAACCAATGTAGTTTCACTTCATTTTTTAATTCTGCTATGTGGATTTTTGTAATTGTGTAACTGAACTTGTATAACATACATAGGTGCAAGATGAGAGAAAAATTAAAGCGTATATTTAGGAAAGTTCTTATTACAAAGATTTTTTTTTTCCTAAAACATATATATTTCTGCTTTCTGAATGGTGTATGAGTGTGGATTCTTTATAGTTGGAGCATAAAGATGATTCACCCTTCTCCTTAACCCTGCTAACCCTCAACTGTCTAGATATCACAAAAGCTGGCAAAATATTTCTTTTGACCTCAAAATTGATTACTGTAGGAATTATTTTCCTGTAGATTAAGCACTATTAACTATTTCAACATGGACTATAATTTAAAACCATATATATCCCAAATGTTTTGTTCTTCAGTGTCAATTTTTAATGACAATAGCAAAAACTTGCACTTGTAGTTCTCACTTTATTGAACTGATCCTGTGAATAATATGGCCATAATCCAGTGAGGTGATCAAACGTGTGGATGATTTGCACAGATGGTCAATGGGACTCCACTGACTCTTTAATTTGCTAAAGGTGGATCTGAGCTTTGAGACTTTGAGCTCACAATGTGGATGTATCTTTAACTTTCCTGGACTTGAACATTACTATAGAATGAAGCACATGCAAAAAAAAAAAAAAAAAAAAGGAAACCGGACATAATTTTTTATAGGACTTGGCATTGTGGACTTGGTGTTGTGCCACTGTGGCAGAGAGAGAGTTAAAGGAAGCTTTTAAATTGACTGTAATGGAAGCAGGAACAAAGCCATTTTAATGGTTCTCTTTGCTAATTTTGATAGAAGAAATGATTGCTGTCAATTTAAAAATTACTTTTAGTAAATATGAGATAATGGATTATCCTTTGTTACTGAATCCTTTGCTCTGATTCTGTTGAAAGCAGTATCCTGTTGATTTTTGTGGGTTCTTTCTGGCTGTTAGAAGGATTTTTCTGTTGTTCACCATTGTTTGCAGTAGATGAGCTTTTTGATGATGGGTTAAATCCAGTTGACCACTTGTGTTTTCTCACTTATTTACCTGGGAAAGAGGTGTAAGTGTTGCAACCAAAGTCAGGGTTTCTGTGCTGTTCCTTTCCTAGGACATCAAGATAATAAGGTATCTGTTATAAGGTCATCAGAATAGAATAACACTGCCTGTATATTTTCTTACAGATCAGCTTTTTGTCACTTGCTTGGGTCATGTGCTTGGTAATGTCGTTGTTTGGTTGGGAAAGCAGCTGGGAATCTTCACACTGATGAAAATAGGAAATTAATTTAATGCAAACATCTTAACCAGCCATCTGTTGACTGTGCCAATCCCATCGAGCCTCATGCACCGTGAGGCACATGACTTGGCTCTCTTCTTGTGCCTCCTTGCAGCTGGTTTTGTACCTGAACCAACACTGAGGCCTCTTCATGCCTCTGTAGGGCAGACTGGACCTGCCTGACCTGACTCAAGAGTTGCAATGGGCTGGTGTGGTTGCAAAGCAGCAGAGAGGCTGCAGTCTTGCCTGCACAGTGGAAGCTCAGGCTCCTAAGAACTCCAGTGAGAACTGGGACCCTCAGCTTCAGCAGGGGGCTGTGAGTGCCTTCCCCCTGTTGTTGCATGACTGAACACATGGGAACTCTTTGAGAGAGGAGTCCTGAGCAGTCTGCCATGTCTGCACATTGCTAGAGAGCTGTTTACCAGGAGCTGCGTCTGTTGTATGTTCTTCCCTGTGTTCAGCAAAAAGTAGCATTAGCATGAGTTCAAATTGTTGGTACAACAGGTTGGGAGAACAAACCAGTGTCAAGAAGCTTGGAAATGGAGCTGTGCTTTCAGGCGCAGAAAGGAGGGTGTTGGGCTGCAGCTTCATACTTGCTTTCGATGGATTTTCAGCTCATTTAATAAACAGAGCAGTATCTTCAGCCCCTGCGTGTCACCCTCAGCTGCGTATGTCCGCTGTTCTCCAATGTTAGTGCTTGTAGAGCTGTGCAACGAGTTGGATCAGGGAGCTAATTTGACTGAAAAGGAATATTAGGGGTTTTTTGCAGTGTTAGTTTGCAGTTGCATCAGTTCCCTTATCAGACTCACTGTGCAACCTTGGGACAGCTAAAGCCAGCGTTAGAGAGGCAATGAGAAGGAGCAGCTTCACAGAGAGGGGAATTTAGAAGTACCCATTTCACTGGCAGCCAGGATTTATGCTGGATTAAAGCAGCTGTGTAACCATGGCCACAGATCTCATAGGATAGCTAAAGGGTTTTACAGTTGCTCTCTGTGCTTTTCTGCAGAACCTGTAAATACCTGCTTTGCAAAGGAATAGTGCTGCAAGAATCCTGTGTTTGAACTTCTGGAGGTTTATGGGACTTTTTCATTGTTTGTATGCTAAAAGAAGAGAGAGTTCTGGGGAGACATCTTTGCATAAACCAACAGCATAGCCATCAGCTGAATGTGTAAGTGGAAGAATCTTGTCTGTTCTCCATCACGGCTTCCTTCTTATTGACTCTCCTCTTGTGTGCTCAAGTCAGTATAACGATTAGAGATCAGTTTTAAATTAAAAGGAGAGGATATTCAACCCCTGGAAGATTAAAAGAAGGAAGTGCTTGAATGCACCTGCAGCACATAGAAAGCTACAAGAAATGCTTTGGCAATCATTGCAGAGGAGGCAAGGAAGAAGAGCACAGCAAATAAAGATCAAAAAATGTTGATTACCACATTTTAAAGCTGTGAGAGCTCTTTGAAAATGTTGACCCAAGCAATGATTACACCTAAGAGAAAAAAAAGGTAATTACTTAGGAGCTAATAAATCCAAGAAGGAGACAAAAATAGTGTCAGGGGAAAATGTTAAAATGATCTACAAATGATGAAAGGATATTTTAAGTCTAGATGTTCCTTTATGAATTTATGTCAAATGAGCCTGCTTTTGAATAGCACTTTGAAAGCTCTCCAAGGAGAAAAAAAAAATTTAAATTCTGTAATTCTAATATAGCTGAGAGAAGTATTTTTATTAATCAGGTCTCAGAAGGATGTCCTCAAATACAACTTTGTATTTTTAAGAATCTCATTTCCAGTGATGCTTGTAAAAAATACTGGCTGCAATTAGGTTGCTGGTATATTTACGGTGTGGTTTACAACACTAACAGGTAGTATCTGCATTTGCTTGCTTCATTGTGGTCTGCTTGTGGTTATTTTTATTCTTTTGTCTCCTGTCTCTTTGTATGGATGGGAAGCTCCCTCTGGACAGAGATAATTTTTTGATTCCATGTTGCTACACACATCACATGGCCAGGTCTGAGCCCGTGGCTGAGAATCCTGCTTCATGTCACAACAAGGGTAATGTCATTCAAATACCACTAAACTTTGCCGTGCTTCAGAGCCTCCTGACCTCTGACCTGTGCCCATTACGGTGAATTTCTGCTGCCATTTCTGGGCTAAGTTTGGCTGCTTTGGACTCCTGACCCTCATTGAGCCAATTTATCAAACAGAGTGACAGTAATTCCATTAAGTTGAAAAGCTTGTTGGAGAAGAGAAGTAGGCTAAAAAGTGAACCATAAAGACTCAAAAACGATTAAAGCAAATGAAAATAATTCAATGTTTATTACTGAAAAAAAGTCTAAGATTTTTTAAGTCTATCTCTTTATAAGATATTAAACGTAAGCAAACGCTACATGCTTTGCTGAACCACAGCAGCGTGAAAGACAAAGCATAAATCCATGCAGTGGACCTGAGGAGTCACATTGGTCATGTTCCTCGGAATGAAGACAAAGACTAGTATACTAGGTGCTAAAAACGTATTTACAAGCCAAGTTGTATTGGATTTCCTTCTTACCAGAGCACTGTAGGTACTTGCACATGGCTAAAATCTCAATCAGCACCTTTCAAAAGCTGACAATTTCCTTGGTGTCATTTGTTTGTATTTTCACATTATCAGCATACAAAATCGTGAAGAAAGACCATGGACAGTTAATTAACAATTTAATAACTGGACGAGTTAACTGACAGTGGAGGAAAAAGGTTTTTTTGATAAATGAGGCCGTTGTTTTTTACTCAGTTATTAAAGGGATTTGAAGCTGCTGGCATTCTGATGCTCAACCTTCAGCAGGTCAGGAGAGGAGGTCACTGGTTTAGTCTAGTGCACTTCAACTCTTATGAAATCAAGTTACATCCACTCAGCTAAGTGAATTCATGCTTACCTTAAATCATATTGCAAAGCATTCAAGAAAACATTTTTTTTCCCAAATACATGAAAATGAAGCTAGCAAAAGTCTGGAGCGATGAAGGATTTCTTAATTATATGCTTGATATTTCAGAATATTTAATTTCAGTTTTTGAAAGTCACAAGTAGCTATGAATGCTGCACATCATTATCTAAAACAAACACTTCATGATTTCCCTGAGCACATCCTGGAAATAATGATCAGTTGCTGCCTACAGAAGATAACAAACAACAAATATTGTACTGTAGAAAGAATGAAATTTTGCACTGGAACACTTACCCTATGCCTCTTTTAATTTGCACATTATTCAGATGGTATCTAAAAGAATATTTATTTATACACCAAAAGTTAAACTCATTAAAAAGTGCCACCACACAGACAACTCAAGATGTATATTTGTTTCCCAAAATCTCATTAAGCTCAGGTACTTTTTCTACATTTCCTTTCATAATAATGAAGCACATACAGAGTTTCTTTCTGCTAACACTGAACAAGGAATTTTTTAAAACAACGTGTACAAGTTTTGTAGACAAAACTATTAGGACAAATGTCTTCTGCCTCCCCTTCTGCTTTTGCTTTAGTGATCTGCCAAGGACTTCCTTCAACACCTTACCTGGTGTTCTTAAGACATAAGTATGACTTGAACACATTGTAAAAATATATATTATTAGTAGTTGGAAAGGAGCATGAGAAACAACAACAAAGACTCCAAAAGTAGAAAGCTGCTCCTTATCTTAGTTTCATCTTAATGTGGAGTGTTTGGGGGGGTTTATGTAATTCAAAATGGCACTAGATCACAGAAAGGCAGGTTGAAATTTGTCAGTCATGTTACTTCCTCACACGTCCCCGTTTCATCGCCCTGCCTGGGATGGGTGTGTATTTGTCCACTTGGATCAGTAACTGCAGAGCAGTAAACCTGTACCAACAGCACGAGTTCTTGCAAGTGAGGCAGCTCAGAATTACTTCCCAGTGCACTGAATGGTCGAAGGCTGGGAGTTCATTTTCAGGGCCTCAAATCCTCAAACTCTAATTTGGGAAAAGAGTCCTCACTGATACAGCAATTCAGTTGAAACTGAAAAGTAAATGTAGTTCTGAGGAAGGCTTCCAAATTTTGTTCCTTATTTTCTGCCACTTATCTTTAGAAATGGTGAGACCTTTGTTGGTTTTAGGCCTTCTAATTGTCATTTAAAGTATGTCTGTTAATCATGCTCCCCTCATGCAGTCAGAGGGAGTTTAAACTGTTTGAAAAGTATGAAATTATCCTTTTGGTTACTGCATGTCCTTTACTCCTGGTGGAGTAAATGAACAATGAAGTTTCTAGCACATTTATGTGCATGATTTTTAACATGTGGAGGATCAAAACTACATGGAGAAGATACTTTTCCTGGACCTAACTTTTTACCCATTATCATCAGTGGCAAAATTCCCATAGCAGAATGTGGCCTCAGATTTCTGAATCACTTATTATTCTTAAATACTTTTTAAAAACATCATACAAATCCATTAGAGATTGAAAAAATGTGTGATCTTTACATACTTTCCTTATCTAAATGCTCTGGCCTATCCTCAAAAGGCTCTCATTTTTCAAAGTTGTTTTAAACTGAAATGCCATTTTGAATTCCTCCTGGTATGAGTAATCAGGCTAAAGCCTGGCAAGTATTTGTTACATTGCAAAAAAGATAAATAAAGAGTGCAACTTCCAAAAGTTTTTTCTTTTTATCTTTCTTCTGAAATTTATTAATCTGTAATTTAATACAAAGAACAACACCAAAGAAGAAAAGTTTGAATCTATCCTCTCTCCTCACTTTTAGGGTCTTGTTAATGTGACAGTAATATTTAATTTTGGCTTCTTGAATTCTCTGCTGTGAATTCTCTACCCCTTAGTGTTCATGTATGATAGTCTCTTGAACAGATGTTCAAAATAGAGATGTTTAATGGAAGTGTGTGATTAATACCCAGGCCCACCCAAAATGTCCTGGAAAAAAACTCTGTCTGTAACTGTGATTAAGGTATCTCTGTAAGTTCTATAGCAAGTTTTCCAACCTCTTTATAGCTCAGTCTCCATTCCTCTCAGGCAGAGTAGTGGATTAAGTAGTGGGAGCTACGCTCCTTTATTTTCATTATTGTAATAAAATATAAGTATTATTTAGTAAGTGTATGAGGATGAATTCAGCAGTAGGGCTTGAAGAGTAACGAAAATGTTAACTTTATAATCTTCCTAGACTGTCATTTTCATATTCCAAGAACACTTAATCAGGACCTTTATGGAAGTTCCTGATTCTCTTTTCCCAAGGAAAGTACCAGGAGCTGACGTCACTTTCTGAAAAGTTATAGAAAAAGTTGTGTCATTATTTAACATAAATGTCCTTTATTGTAACCAGGTCAGCATCTGTGCAGACCTGATACATGTGTACTTCAGACAGTGATTCACACACACTGTGATGGTGCAGCAGAATGTTAACAGAGAGGGGGCTGTTACACGCATAGGAGATGGCTCTTTCTCCTCTAGATTTTACTCCCTACTAGAATGAGATGATAGTTTTACAAAGATCATCAGCCTGTAATAAGGACGTACTGTGCGGGGCTCATGAACTTTGCTTTAGAAAACGTTATCGAGTTTCTTTCTGGTGATGAAGCAATCACTGCTGAGAAGCAGTCCTGAGCATGAGGATAAAATATTGCAAATGCCTAGCTGGGGATGTGCATCTCTAAAGGTGGTATTTTTTACAGCTGAAATATGTTATGCTAAAATACTCCCAGTTGGCCTAATTAAACCTGAGAAGCAAGTGAATGCCATATTTGCCGTCTTCCTGTTCTCATGCTCTTAACCTATATGATGTGCATTTATGCTTCGATAAAGTTCATTACGGACCATATAACTTAAAGGTAAATGGCAGGAATGGTAATCATTGAATTATAAACCCATGACAGTATTTTACAGTAGTTATAATGAATTTCAGAAAACTTCATTCGGTAACTTCAAGTTTAATCCAAAAAGTATGATAAAGCATTGAATGTTCTTTATACTAACAAATATTGAGTTTTCTCCATGTTGATGTACATGTGAGGTACTGCATACAAACCACAGCAACTAGAGAATCCTTTTGTCTAGGCATCAGAGTGAACTAAAGAGAATTAGTGAGCACACATCTTAATCTGTGTGTTTTTCCTAATCTGATTGGTCTCAGTTCATAAGAGAAGTAAATATAGAGATGTGGAAATTGCCATCTCCTCTGGTGTGTTTCCAGCTTCTTATGACCTCACAAGATACATCGTTTAGATTCGGTTCCATGACACTGCAGGAGCAGCATGATGACACAGTTTTACCAGCCAGATGCGAAGGGAAGTAGAGGTTGGTGTTTGCAGGGATGCTTCATTTGATCTGCAGTGGAGGAAAAGGATGATCATCCAGCATTTCTCAGTGATTGGTATGTTTTGAAAAGAGGTGCAGTGGAACTGAGCACCACAGCAGGAACTTTTAGAGAGACTGAAGGGGCCAGAGGAAGGCACAGGACACCATATGACGGTACGATCACCCTAAACAGATCAAACTCTACTCGCTCCCCTAGAAGGAGTGACTTACAGGAGATTCCATATTGAGGCCTTTACAGAAAGGAAATGTCCTTGTTCCTCTGTCTTCAGTGCAGATGACTGAATGCAGTGATCATTGCTCTCCTGTTTGATTTGAGGTTGGCTTTCACATTGCCAGTTTCATGTTGGCTCTTACTTGGTGGGGACGCAAACCTTGAAGTCGCTCTCTTCTTTTTTGTTATATCCCCTGTTCTCGTTTAAGGCCTTACTATGAAATTCAGATGTCTTGCTGAAAGTATGGCAAGGTCTGTCTTTCAAATCTACAAAACACTCAGCAGATCACTGATTTTTTTCTTAATTACTGCCTCTTAGTTCTCCTGTATGAAGCCAGTTCATACAAGCTCGCTTTCCTGTTTCAGGGGGATTGTGCTATGGGATCATACAGTCATTGGGAAAAAAAGGATTTCATTGAAGAGAATTGATAATTACTCAAGAACTTAAACTCCATGTTAAAAAATAAGCATTTAAAAGATAATATCTCTTTGGCTAAGTAGTTTTCTTAATTATAATTGTAATGCCATCTACTCAATACCTTACTGGACCTCTAAGAACAGATAATTGTCGTATTCTAATAATATCCTTTATTTTTCTTCATTGTTTTTCAATTTTCTATAGGACTTGTATATCAACAAGATCTTTCTAATGTTGATTTAAATAACGGCTTGTATACTTACTGTTCATTAGACTTTACAGTGCCTACCCATTTATGTACAACATCTTTGAAAAATGAAATGTAGCTCATGGTTATGTCATAAGCAGGACAGTGACCTCTAATGGTAAATAAGCAACTCACATGATGAATTGCTAAGACTTTTCTCATTATAATTGTAATGAAACTGCATTTTCTGTACCTTTCTTCAGGGCTCACAGTAGGCACAAGCAGAGCAGTAATTACCTAAGGCAGCAAGACACTTAGGGGCAGCAAAACTCAGCTCTGACCCACTGCCAGGGAACTGACAGGGTGGCTCTTGCTGCTGCCTAAGGAGAAGCCAGTGTATATGTAATAACATGGTCACTTCAGGTGTGAGTGCAGGAAACCCCTTGGAAAAATCTTCCACCCCATGTTATATCATTTTATCTCTTTGAACAGTGTCAGAAGGAGCCAAGTTTTGCTCCCTTTCCAGATCTCTGGGCAGTTTTTCCTTCTTTCTTCTCCTTCCCGGGAAAGGTGTGACCTGGTCTCTCTCCCTCCAGATGCCGGTAGTTCTTGTATTGCTGTGCTGAGAAACCTTTGGCCACTTTTGCCTTTACTAAAGAGTCACTGCAAGTGTTTTACAGGAGCAGGTACTGTCTGGAGTACAGCTGGGAAATATGAGACAGACATTGATCTGCTCGATGCCAGAGAGCCAAGTTGGGAAGTGGAGCTCTGATAGATTTTTTGCTTTTTCCGGATAAACATGATGAAACTTTTACCATTCTCCATGCAAAAATCTTTACTAATGCAAATTCAACTCTGAATCTAATGTATAGAAATAATAGCTTGGTGACAATTTTGAACTTTATCTAGAATACTTTCCTTTAGTCTTCATAATACTAGATAATATTACAAAGTTATTTATTGCTGTTTGAATTGGGGTGATGCTGTTATGGCAGATCACATACAGATGTACTACATAGGGATCTTTCAGCACAATCGCAATCTGGTGCAGAGAGAATTCAACAGCGCCAACACTAACATGGTGTCTGCTTTGCACTTGCAGGATATAATCACCAGATCAAGAAGAAAAACATTTGTTAAGGTGGGATCAGAACAAACTAAACTACTAGCACATTACTTCCCCAGTGTAATCCTTACCTTTCTGGGCAATAGAATTTGAATTTTTCACTTTTAGCTGTGTGGGAAACTGGAAGTGTCTTGGCCAGGAAATGTTGCAGAACACCCTGAACAGGACTGCTCTGCTCTTCAGCTTCTTTGGTGGAACTTACACCGTCTCTCAGGAATTTCTTCTTTTATTTTTTGCTGCAATTCACATCTTGATTATTCTTACAGCTGGTAGAGATTTTATTTTGCTACTTGGTATATTATACAGATATAGGCTGCAGAGTTTGGAGGGTCCTGGGAACTCAGGGTTTTTTCCCACTTATTTCCAATATTACGGTAATTTTTTGTGTGTCGGTATTTATTTATTTATTATTTTCATACTATTGGCATCTGTTTTGCTTTTATTTAATACCAGGAAGGCAGCCGTGACAAGAATATCAGTGTTGTCACCTTCTGATTTCATCAGCAGAGATTTTCAAAGTCAATCAGAAAATCTCAAATCTGTCCCTGAATAATTAATACTGTGCTGAGGTCAGAGCGTGTCATTATTCCAAATTCTTTTGCAATGCTTGATCTTGAAGATTTCTAACATTCTGGGTCAAAATCTTAGGAAAAAATCTGTCACGTGAGCCTTAATTTAAAAATGGATCTCAAAAACCAGATTGCTTCCTGCACACACAACTGGGTAGATAAACCATTTGGAACAAGTCAAATGCTTGCAGTAATATTTAAGGCTGATATTTTAAATATGAATAAGGAATCTAGAGGCATTAGGAATTGATAATCAGATGACTGGAAAATCCTCATCAAAAGACTTCAATTTATATATATATATATTTATTTCTGCAGTAACAAAAACAAAGTTATAGGTCGATGACGGCCTACCACAAGGAAGAGATTAAATTTCACTAAATAATCTATGGCACTCCAGATTCAACATATTCTGTTTAGCTTGATTAGAAAGGAAAGCACAAGTGTGGTGTGAGATTCTGAAGGACGGGGCTGAAATGTGGTGAAGTTGATATTCCCACAGCGTAGCTGTTCCCATGTGGAGGAGCCTGACACATAACCAGCCTCTCCCAACTGTCCTGACCATGGACTTTCAGTATCTTCCTTCTGCTGGTTTTGGATTAGTATTGTTTGATTTCTTTCAAAGCACTCTGAGTCTCACCCCTTTTTCTCCAGAAATTTTCTGTCTGAGATTAAAGGTACAAAGACACTGCTACTCTAAAATAATTTCTTATATGTTTGACCTCTTAAATGTGATTTTTCTCCCTGTATTCCCCATCGTTTATGTTTTGTGTTCCTGTGTTTTCATGCTGCCTCCATTGCCACAGGCTTTATGATTGTTCGAATAATTACACCTTCGGGGTGTTCATAGATGTAAAGGTTTCTGGTGCCATAACGTTAGGCAAAGGGCTGGTGATTTAAACTTCCTGCATTTATAGAGTCTTTCTTACACCTCTTACGTTTTAAAATAATATGAAAAGAACTATTTTAAGTTATTGTGCATGTTTAATAAAGTTATTAACATTTTCTGTGATAGGAACATAGCATAGAACAAAATTAGCTAATAAAATAAATCTTATATTACTGGAAAAGGTAAAGGAAATGAACAATATAAAAAAAAATTTTTGGTGGATGGTGTTTTTGGAGGCAATGTTTGTTTAAGAATTAGTTTCTACAATTTTAAAGTGATGTGTTCTGCAGAACTTAGCAACAGCAGCCAAAGGAGAAGGTAGCAGAGTTTATGACTTCCTAAATGTATTTCTTGGTGGAGCCAGAAGGTAAAATATTTTGAGATTCGTATGGTGGCAGGGAATAGATTATGTGTGCTAAGTGTTGGACATTGGGCCAGAATGGGTGGATAAAACCACATTTTAAAACTGTTTCAGTTGAGTTCAATTGCTGAATTATCTGTGATAGAGATAATGAAAAATGTATTTTTAAAAAATTGTTTCCTGGTAGGTGGACTATTTATTCTTGTTAAAATTGCAATTAGACTACATCCCACTTCAGGCTAACATTTTAAACTGAGATTTAAGTTAAGGAATCACCATCAGTGCTATATGGGCCTTACTTGTCCTTGGTATAAGCAAATTATACTGGAGCGGTTATCTCTGAGATTTCTACTCTACATTAACTGGATCATTTTGGGATAGAATTAAAGTTGTTTGATATAGTAATTAAGTTTCACAAATATAATTTTTCCGGAAAACTACTGGAAGACTTCATTTAACAAACAAACACTTTGTGACAGTTCTCCAATATTAAAAAAATCCAATTACTGTTTCATAATCCTGTGAAATACTTGCAAAAGGTTAGGTTGTCAGACAGTTCAGTGGAGTTTCAACATTAAGGTGAGCAATTACCTTGAGTACTCATGTACAGTCGTCACAGGATTTTTTAGATGTGACACATATGAATATATATTCCAGTTTTGTGTTTTCACATCTCTGCAAATTAGAAATGATTATGTTTTATCAAGCCATAAACAGCTAATAATACGATAACACATTCCATCTATGTTACGAAATGGCAATCAATGAACAATCTGAAGCTAATAACCATGTAGTGTGTTTGGAACTTCATAATGGTTTGGGGATTTGTGAAGTTCATTTGATATAAATGTGCAGAGTATAATGAGTCTAACAGGATGAAGCTTTACACTTTTTCCTTAATGACATCTAGATGCCACCTAGCCGGAATTAGGTATAAAACACAAAGGACAATGGACTTCTTTGCAATCACTGCTGGGGACACTGATGTGTGTGCTCAGCGGTGGCACGATGACAAGAGAAGAAACTGGCAAGTATTAGCCTGTAAAAGTAGTATACAAGAATATCACAACTATTTAAAGTGACCTGAGTGAGGTTCAATGATACACTAACTGGAGTGGATTATTAGAATTTCCTGTATGGGTGTATAGATCCATCTTAAAAGTGGGCAACGGGAAGACCAAACAGGGAAGAATTATCACAGCTCTAGATACGGATGCATCAGTAGATATTTGAAAAGCTCTACAGAAATAGTTGGCTGCTCATCTCCTGTCTCTGTGGTGCTGCCTTGTTCTGGGCAAGCTCAGAATCTGGAAAACAAAACACCCCATCCAGTCAACAGATGCGATTAATGAGAGCCTTAAATGGCTATGAATGTTCAGAAGGTATCTACACTTTTCAAAAGCTGTTTTGAGGAGCTGCCACCCACCACAATGATGTTGGTTTGCAGTCACTTTGATATTAATGATTGTTATGTCTCATGGTGGCGTGATCTTTGGAGCTTGGGATGAGTGTGGCTGGAGTCTTTTTTGAAAATCAAAGCCCTGCAACGTTTGTTGCAGACAGTGGTATCTGATTTTTTTAAATCTTTGCTATGAGCAAACCTAGCAAAGGAAGCAAAGTCTTGAACTTCTATATGTATCCTTGAGTTTGCAATAGCTGATGGTCTCCTGTAAAGATTTTATAATGTGGAACTTGAACTTTCACTGAAAGTTTTCTAAAAGAAAGATTTAAAAATCACTAAGAAATGTTGTGACTTTAAAAGTGTGTTTGTAGCCATTGAATTACAAAACACGCAAAGATGCAAATCAGTCACACAAGATTATTTAGGCAACGTGGCTTCAACTTCTAAGTTCTTGAATTTGAAAGTTGTCTATATTGCAAGCATGTATATGTACTATTTAAAAGACAGAGAAAACTAAGATGTGATAAAACTTTTGTGTGGCTTATACTTTGAACCACAGATTCTGAGGACAGCACAGGCTTCTTACGTGAAAGGAAATGGAGTTTGAATTTAAGACACTAATGACTTGGAGGCTTAAACAGTCTCGATACAATGAAATTCCGCAATTAACCTTAAAATCTGCCTCTGTAGAACTGCAGATTAATTGGTCTCATATCTCAATCACCCATGAACAAGCAATATAGTGCATGGAACAAAAGAACAGGAGATTTCAACATAGCAATGAGGTGGATTCTTAGTGTATCTGTAACAGGAATTTTAATCCTGTAATTCCTCTGTGTCACAAGCTTGAATCTCTAGATCATAGTAAATGATCCCCATGAAATTCTTAATCTGTTCAAAACCCATATCAAATAAGATGGGCAGATATGTCTGTTTGACTAGTATATATTATTTAGAAATACTTTTTACTTAACTGTAAATATTGTCTGGAACAAAAAGAAAATGTGATATTAGCTGACTATTACAGAGTCACTGGTGGGTTGGAAGAACTGTTAAATTTGTCAAAAACACTCAGAGCCAGATTTTGATTTTTTTGGTTGGTACATGCTTCAGACTTTCAATTGGAACTGAAAAAGGAACTTGATTTGCTGCGTCTGGAACAGTTACACTTGCCGTGTTGTCCCCACTTCTGTTGTTACTCAGGAAATTAGCACCGATTCACAAAGGAGTCAATAATTTTCTTGTTCCTCATAGTAACAGAAATTCAGGAATGATCACCAAGGACATTTGGAAAGGTCTTTCTCCTTGTCCCCATTCCATGATTTAAAAGTTCATTTGATATAAACGTGCGGAGTATAATGAGACTTACAGGACTAAGTTTTAAATTTTTTCATTAATGACATCTAGATGCCGCCTAGCATGAACTAAGCATAAACCACAAAGGAAAATAGTAAAATAGAGGCATTTAATACGATTTTGCCTGAAATAAGGTGCCGATAAATAGGTCCCAAACGGTCTTTCTGTGCATTCCTGCAATCAAGCTGTGTAGTTCCCATGAGGGAATCTGAAGCGTAGTGTCGCAACATGAGTAAAATCTAATGGCATTCTGTGCATGGCAAAGCTTTTCTACCAGTTCCCTCCTCTGGCTAAGCTGGTGGAGTTACACCCAGGGTTTGCAAATTACACCTTTTAGCAAAAAGCTGAAGTGTGCAGCAAACTCTTCTGCAGCAGTCTGCCCCCTCTGTGAGCGCCTCTGAAAGCCCCCAGCAAACGAAGGGAACAGAACACTTAGTAATCCAAGTAAATTTAAAAGTACCATTGACGAAACGGGGGAAAGATTTTTTTTTTGTTGTTAATAATTTCCAGGAAACCATCAGAGGAGCTGCAGTTTAAAATACATGCAGTCAAGAATTGCATTTTTATATACCTTAACTTTAAAATTTTATTGAATTTGGAGGTGATGTATTTAAGGGTTGTCACTGTTCAGCACATAATGTCTGCTGCAGCTGTGAGGTTAATCAAGTATGAATTTGTAGGTCTCATGCTGAAGGGTAGGTGGGATGTATGTGACTTTTTCTGCCTTCTTAAAACAACTAGATTTATTAGAAATGGGTGAGCTATTATATTCAGTCTGTTCACAGTAGCTCTCTTCCTATTTTCATGCCTAGCTGCCATTCACATTAGTGGGAGGTATGCACAGGGAGAGGAAATTAAATGTCTTAATTTTTTGGCATCTGGTAGACAGCTGTACTTTAAAAGCACCCCATACAGGACAGTGAGTAAAAAAGATAAAGAATAGCACTTCCCTTTCTATGCTGATTCCTGCTGTAATAAATACAGGCTAGGGAATGAAGTATTAGAACATCTTACTATGCAGAAAATTTTACAACTAAACCCCTGGACAGCATGTTTGACAGAAATTAGCAGTATTGTATCCCCAAACCACTATTTTTGGTTTCTGTATGCAAATTACTGTTCAAAACTCACCGTGGGCATATTAAAATAGTACATGGCAGCTTGGGAACATCCCGAGCTACAATCAGGCAGTTAATCTGGGAAAATATGTTCCTTCTCTAGTCTGTGTATATTGATGATGAATCTATGATGTTCGTATTTTTTCTAAAAGTGAGACGGCACCATCATTTTCCCAAACCACCTCTGTACCAAAGAACCTAAAATTAGTTGTTATTAAGCATTAACTGTGACAGTATCAGATTTATAGCACCTGAGGTCAAGCCTGCTGATTCATAGAGAAAACCAGGTTAAAGAGTGAGCTGGTGAAGTTATAAACGCTGACTGATCTGCCCACAAGTGGTTCAGCAACTTGGTCTGTGAGGATAGCCAGGCAAACACATATTTTCTGTCCCAACACATAATAGAGATCACAATGTTTTACTTGGGATGCATTTTCATGACCAGTTTGAGGTGATTTACAATGAATTGCCACTGATCTGTCTTACTCTTCAGCCAGCCCTGAGCAGAAGGTGGAACAGCCCTTTTCGGTGACAATGCAGTTTTAGATTGGCTTAAATTGATTATGAAATCACATACACAGCAATGACAGTACAGTAACAACACAGAAAGCAATCAATTGCACCGTCATATCAATGAGTAAATTATTTTATTCAATAAAGGCACCAAATTCCAGTCTGTCCTGGCACATCTTTCCATGTCCTGCAGGCTACCTCTCACCACAGGACAGTTCCAGTGACATTCCTGTCATCCCGGGCAGGATGGATGTATAACAAAACTTTGTTCTGAAAGACCCAATATCTGGTTAGGAAAAAGTAAACTTTAAACTCAAATAATCCTTTGAACGCCTCACTTAGACTAATATGTGTAAATTCTCTCACAGAATCCCTAATTACTTCTAAATTTTTCCATTGGATACAATTTTCTTTCATTTTCGTTTGCAGTGGAAAGCTCATTTTGGTGTCTGCACTTTCAGCACACACAAATAATCCTCATTATTGTTCCACTTCTATATGCTTTTGAAGAATTGCAGATTTACAAGTGTTCAGTCAGACTTTTGCTTCAGACAGCAGTCAACATCGGTATCTAGTTGACCCATCTTTTTTGCAAATTATACTATATGAAGATTAATCTAAAAGGGAAAGTGGGCACTGACAGTTCCACAGAGTGGTATGTGGTTATTTTTGTTTTGGATTCAGATAGGCCAGTCCCTGGCCACACTGGCAGATATATCATCTGAGTTGCATAAGAAATTTGTCACTTCTAATTCTGTTTGGGAAGATATATAGAATTTAAGGCTTTATAATTTGGGACTCAGTCGGTACACAGTGTTCTTTTTGCACGGAGGGAGGAATAAAAGTTCTTGTTTTATGACTTGGCTGGTTGTCCTGTCTGTGACAGTTTTCTCCATTGCGCGTGTTTTTCTCTAGTAGAATTATGGACGATAGAAGTGAAACAGAAGTAGCAAATTGCCAAATAGAAACCTGACTTTAAAGACCAGAATGACCATGAATGAACTGAAAACTGTTTCTAGAAGCGTAAACACCTTATTCTTCTCTCACATGGGTGTGAACCAGAATAACTCCAGTGACGGTGTAGTGATTCAGATTTTACAAATAAGTACGTAGCAGTGTCAAGTTTTCACTGTTTCCAGTATGATGTCGTGTTTGATGGGACATGATAAGTGATATGTCGGAGTCAAGACTTTCAATATAACAGCAGTGGGTAATCTCAAAAACTGAATTTAAACAGAAGTACAGCCCAGAAATGTCTTGTTCCATTTGATAGACAGGATCCTTGGTGCATTTAAGCTGACTGTACAAAATCCAATTACTGTTAAATAAATGTTTACTGTAAAAATTTTGCTGAAGCTAGTTTGAGCATCTTTGAGGCAGTTCTCAGTTGACTTTTCTCCCTTCGTCTTGTTTGCATTATACATTTTATTGTCCAGTCTTGTTCTCTGCATAGTCTGAGAATCACAGTCAGCTGTCAAGCATTCCTGCTATAAACATAATTTTTTTCATTGAACTTCCAGAGAGCAGAGTGCTTCACTGCAGCAAGGGAGATTTTCCTAAAGAACAGGGCACTGCAGAGATCAAGGGTGTAATTGCTTGGCTGCTGAGCACCTGAATGGTTCTACAGAGATTTTGAATGCCTTGACATAAGGTGGGGTAAAACATAGGTCATGTTTACAGGGTGTTATGATTCCTCTCTAATGATGCCAGTGAGCCTCTGCTTTCCTGTGGGAATGCTCTGTTCCAGAATAATCCTTTAAATCCTTTATTCTAAAATAGAATGTCTGCAGAAAGGAGATGCATGACAATACTTAGGGTCTGATGCTTGTTCGTCTGTAGTTATCCTGGTCAATATAACCACACAGGTGAGATTTTAAACAGTGTGGAAAAGCCAGACGGGTTTCTCTGTTTTGAACTTACAAAGATTTTCTCCTCATGTTAGAATATGTGGTGTAGTAGGCAATGCTCTTTGAAAAAAATACCATTCTCTCGTATGTCTAAAGATTTTTTTGGAAATCCTACTGTAAAAAACAAAGCCGTCACCTTCCATCTTATCTCTCTTAATCTCTCAGATATTCTTTTCAGCCTTGATGTGTCTGGTCAAAACTGGTGAGCTTTGACTGTCCTGTTCATCTTCTGCCTTCTTTTACTTTTACCTCATGCTATCATCTAATCGTCCATGCCAGTGATTTTTAATACATCCCTATTAAGGAAACAAAATCTAACAGAACAAGAAGCCTACTTCTTACAAATATACTCTAACTTTTCATGCTGTTCATGTTCATGCTATGGCCTTGTACCTGCTTCTCTGTTCATACCTTGCTTGACATTAAACCTCTTGAGGCAAGACCAGTTTTTATTCTGTGTTTGCATAGCACAGGGGTAATCTTTCCTTGCACTCCAACTACTGCTATTATATATATTTTCACAATAATAGTGAAAAAAAGTCCTAATACTCCAGAGAATAAAGAAAGAGGGGAAAAAAAGTAGTTAAAAGGAATGACTGTAGTGATGCAGGATTCATATAGACTGGAAATAGAAAGATGGAAGAATATGCTGGACTTCATAAAACTGTACTGTTATATAACTTCATATAAATTTCAGAGGAGTGTGAATTTATGTCTATATCATCAGATCATTCTACTTTATTATTTGCTTTTAATTAAAAAAAAAGCTCCAGTAGAGTATGTTTATCCCTGCAGAGATCTTTCAATAAAATAAAAAGAGAGGTGACAGCTAAATCAGTATTCTGTATATATCAGGTCTACTCTGGTCAGAAAAAAAAAAAAAAGGAAAAAAGGGGTAGAGTAAAACTCTGTCTGATCTCATTTTACACTCAGACCTGATTAAGGTTTTACATCAGATGATAAAAGTCACAGTCACTCTACACAAATATAATAAAGTTGAAGACTTTTTATGGACATAATAAAGAGACATTTTAATTCATATTGCAGTCAAATAGCCACTCTCACTGAAAACATCCTCTTGACTGAGATTCACTAATACCAGATTAAAATCTGAAGTAAAATGAGTAGTAACTAAAATAAAAATAGTGATTATTGTAGTGGCATGGGACAAAACATGTTTTTTTAAAATGGGTCGAAGCTGCTATAGGGCTGTGACTTGCTCCAGTCAGGAACAAGAGAGTGATGTTCGTTTTCAGTGGACTTTATAAAACATTCTGAAGAGATCATTTAAATCAGAAGAATCCATCTGAACCCAGGTCTCCTTTTTAGTAGTAAAAAAAAGGAAAATATAATGGACTGTAACGAAACATTTTCAATATTAATACATTTGCCAGAGCGATTCATGCCCTGTCTAGAAGAGGAGGTGCCTCATAAATAAGAAACCCCTCCTGCTGATCCCATCACACTTTGGAGGCCGAAGTCACTGGCCATGGTCACCAAGATTCCCAGAAACTTCACTGAGAAATTGGTTGAGTTTGAGAAGAAAAAACAAGGATAAGACTAATTCTGTAGGAATTCTGTCACTACTGACTAAACTGAGCAAATAATAGGAGTCTTTCAGTTGACTTGCATTAAATTTTGGGTCTGGCCTTATAAAAACAGTGTTTCATCTGGGTATCACAAAACACTTAAGTAGATCTGTCTTTGGGAGGATGTTTATACTGCTTAAAATACGCTACTGACAGAAATACAGACTCTGAATTATGGCTGGCTTAAATGAAAAATTTTCTGTATCTCATCTTGTTCCTTATGGAACCATTTTACAACCTTAAATGAAAAGCTTCTCTCTCTAAGGTTTTTGAAACATCTTATAAATTTTAGTGAGGAATTATATCTCTATCAAATTCCATAGAGAAGTTAAAAGGCTGACTACAAATGTAAAATTCTCTGGCAAAATCAGTAGTTCTCCAAATACATTCCAGTAAAATTTCCATGAAACCTTGCTGTTCCATCCTACTCGGAAGTCTTCCGTTGCTCAATTAACAGAGCAAAACTGGTTTGCCGTGCTGGTCATCCTAGTGGCTGCAACCTGTAACAGAAACTGTTGAGCTCTGAAGCAGGAATAATAGCAGGAATTTCTAAAGGTTCTGTCTTACAGTGGCTGTCGGACCATGGCATTCAAGCAGCTTTGAGAGCTACTGCTCCCGTCTTTAAAGCTCTTGCATCTGTCGGTGCTAGACCCTACTCCTGCCATATCTGATTTAGCATTTTCACGTGTTCTTCTGAAATGTTTCACTGGACATTTCAGATCAAGTCTCCTGCATCACAGGTTCTGATCCATCTACGTAAATTCTTAGATTTTTCTTATGGAAAATTTATTTCTATTCATATAGCTGTGCGTCACTACAGCTGGAGATGGGCCCCTGGAAGTAAAATTTTGCCGCGTTTCTCCAGGTTTGATAGATGTTGATTTGCCCAGAACTGAAGCAATGAAAAGTGTCTGCACAACCGGGTGTCCTAACTGGAAGGGAATATAATAGAACATAAAATATATATAACTAGGCTGTGTTATTCTGCAGCTCTGAAAATCAGGCAGTAAAAAATCTATTCTAACAGATGCTTCAAAAATGTGATTAAAAGTTATCTCATTTATTTAGTTTTTGTCCAAGGCCAAAATACACTTATACTTGAGTGTGACTGTATCTCTGCTGTGATACTTTCTGTAAAAATAATAATGGATCAACGTGATATCTGATACAATGACATGATAGTAAACCCTCAAATATGCTGAGCAAACACACAAGAAAGGACAGGAGGTCTTTCGTGGTATCAAAGCTTTATAACATGCAATCCTATGCAAAGGGGTTGCTATTTTATAAAAGTGATAGTTGGCACTTCAATAGCTCTTCTGTTTTCTAGACTTTTAGTTGAAGCATCTGAAGTCATTCCTTGCTGGGCTCAGGGCTGTTTGTTGACCGGGGGATTGAGCGAACATGCTGTTGCTGGGAAACTGAGAGTGAGAGGCTGAAGCAAAACGTGGCAGGTGGAAGCAGCGTGTGGAAATGGTGGTGTTCCCTTTCCTTTTAACAAGATTTGCCTGCGTTTTTATGAATATGTACCTGTTATAGCAGTTTATCAACAGGCTGTTTGAGGAAGGAGGTGCTCGGCTGTCATTGGGGAGTTAGAGTGTGCTCAAAGCACAATGAAGTGAGATTTCAAATAAAATATTCTATTACTGCCAGAATATTAGGGAAGAAAAACGTGTTCTAAGAGCAAGAGAACTAACTAGTGATTTTGTATTTTCTCTGCTTACTTTGGGTAAAGATGTACCCTTTTAGTGGACTGTGATGTACCAGAAGAACAAAAAAAAAAAAAAAGAAAAAAAGAATAGACTAACTTTTGGGTGTCGGAGAACCTCAGGACTGAGAGGGTTGTCAAGAAACTGTTATGACCATCATCCCAGACAGAGGTCTGCAGATGCTACTGGTGCATAAATAAAATATAACAGAAAGGTGAAAAAGAGGGACAGAAGATGTATGGAAAGCTATTTATGTTGCCAAGACAAGGGCGTAGTGCTGGTGCATCATGTTCATGCTAATAGAGCAAACATTCTAAAAAGAAGATAGTAGGAGATAAAGTAGACACACATTTTCTCTTAGTATACGGCAGCTGGCGTCTCGCTATGGACCATATCAAGGTCCTCCAGAGTGAAAAAAACTAGATAAATTTGCCTAAAAGACTAAAATGCCCTGCATGAGGTTGTAGGATTTATATTCTCTACAGGCTGGACACCAAGGGAAACCTTTAATACATATTCCTCAATGGCAGAACCAAACATAAAATGGCAAATAACATTTTTGGGTTAGAGTCAGCTGAGTTTTCCTCTCATGCCCCCAACTAATGTAGGATCTACAGGGAGTATGTTAAACTTACAAGTCAATATGTTTGTTGCTGCATTTGGTATAAAACCAGCAGAGAACTGTAGGAAGGGTGAACTTTAATTTTAGATATCCATTCCAAAGATGAAAAGCTTTACTATCTTCCCAGGGACAAACTGACCTAAGATGTTACAGAAACTTTTCTCCTGGGTTGTGGGTTTTTTTCTTTTCAGTACTTACGTAATAGTGAATGAAAAGTTCCTTTTTCAGTGATGGAGATTAAAGTAAAAGAGCTGAGAACCTTCACATGGGTATATTAGAGCAATTTAAACATATCACGACTTCCTTCATGTGCTGTCTAAGAGCTGGGCAGTTGTTCATTCTCTCTTGAGAAGGATGGAGTAGTATGGGGTAAGTTATCTGCTGCAGCTCAGTGCTATGGCCAGGTGATCTGAGACAGTGTTTATGCCAACATGTAAAATGTGGTAGTATGTGAGATTGATACATTGGACTATGTAATTAATATGGGAAATCAAGGATGTGACACTGAAACCTATTTGAAATTGCTTCCCAAATTAATATGTGTATCAGATGACAAAGATGAGTATACTTCTAGATCTGGTATTAAGTAATACTGTAGGTACAATTGGCTATGTAACATGAATCATTAGAACAAGGATCATAGCAGCAATAGATTCGGGATTAAAACAAAACTGAAAGTGAGGAGTGTGCTGCCAAATAGTTAAACTTGGAAAAGAAGAAATGTGCCCTGGAAACATGCTGCATTTTATACCACAGAGCTTTATTAGAAGGAAATATTTCATTAATGAAGTCCAAGGCAGAGAAATGGTGAAATATGCCAAAGATTACTATAGTAGGAAATAATACCCAGAGAATAAGGGCAAAACCCCTGGCTCATGGAATCCAGTGAACTTTTGCCATTGATTGAGATCAACATCTTCCAACAGAAGTCAGTAGGAAATAACCAGGAGAAAAGTATAGATTAGATGCACTGAGGAGATTTACATTTGGTTTGAGAGGAGACAGATCCTCCTTTAAAAAAAAGAAGTCAAACATGACCCAGTGAATATAAATTAAGAAAGGAATTGCTGTCCATCTGCAGTTGCTAAGTCGCCATTCTGCCAACCGTACTCAGAATTAAAATCAATAGGACTATTCAAAGGTCAAGGGACTGCTCACCATAATGCAGTAGCTTGCTAAAATATATTAGAAACTGTTTCTGGGGGCCTGTTTACCTTGTGCAAGGGTTGATGACAAATAACTTAGTGAATAAGATGTGATTTTACTTACATTTACTTGAAATCATTCTGGTTTTCAAGCGTCACTCATTATGTAGAGTTTCTATGATCATCTTGGCATACCACAAACACAGCTATAGCTTAGCTAGCGTAGACACTCTTATTCAAATCTTTCATTTTTATACACTGAGAATAACTGCAAAACAAGCCAATGTCCAAAATTCAAGAAACCTTTTGAGGTCATATATATATTTGAAGTGATGCCCAGCATACGTATTGCAAACTTTCAGTATGTTGGAAATGCTAATGCATGTAAAATATATTCCGTCAGATTCAGCCAAGACATGCCTATGAGCACAGAATGATGCAAAAAGGACTCTGTGCCAATTAAAGCCAGTAGCAAGTCACTTCAGTGTGGGCTGTGTGCTGCTTTCTTCCAGGTGAAAACCCAGCTGAACGACATCTCCACAAGTCATCTCCTCACTAGAAAGTATGGCAAGAGGAAACCTGGCTTGCCTTGTGCTTTATTGGCAAAATTTCTGCAGAAAGAGAATCAAAGTGGCATGGAGAAGCATTAATGGAAACCTTCTGCGTTTCCTTTGCTTTGGCTTCTGAAACAGCTCAGCTCTGAGCCACGTCAAGGGAAGCATATCAGAAATGTCACTGCACATGACATGGGAGTGGATGTAATGCTGCAGAACACCCTTTCTGTGCCATCTAGCAAGACCATTTAAAGGAGCTGTTCCAATAGAAGCTGCAGTGCCAGGTTCAGTGCTGTGTCCCCTTCCATGCCCTGTGGCCCTGGGCACAAACACGGCTGGCAGAACAGGACCCCTGGGGTCCCGGGGGGGACAGGGCTGCAGTTCCACTGCCTGGAGCTGCCTCAGCTGCGGGAGGATCTTGGTGTGAGCCTCACGCTCCAGTTAGGTTCACTGCCAGGTCTTGGAAACTAAATCTTAAATTGTAAATGGGCAGATATTTAAATTGCAAATATTTGCACTCTATTTCGGGAATTGAAACAATAGTATATAACTCTACCTGACTGCTTTAGTGATGGCTGTTGTCCTTTTCAGGTGGAGACAGCAAACACTTGTGAAGAAACTTGAATTATTCAGCTATAGGGAATCTGAAGAATTGTCCCCAAAACTTAAAAATAAGGGGTTAGAGAAAGTCACAGCCAGTTTAGAGAATGTTTTTAAGCAGTGGAATTTTTTACCATGGTGTGTAGTCTCTCAGCTTTACATTGTTCTTTTAAAAGAGAATTCCACCTAGAAGTTTTTGTAGGTAAATGTGAGAGAGGAAATAACACTACCTACATTTTGCAAATGCAAAATTAAAGAATAGATTTGCAAAGGTACTTAGGAAAGATCCCCTGGAGTCAGATGCCCATAAAAATTTTGCCCTGAGTGACTTGCCTAAGGTCACCGGGGAAGTCTGTGGCAGAGCAGGAATTTAAATCAGCTCCCCTGACGCTCTTAAACAACATCTTATTTCCTCTGAATTCAGCCATACTTTTTCAGCTACAGATTACTGAGCCTTTCTGGTTTTATGAACATCCTAATTCCACAGTAAAATGCATGTCTCCTTCAGCTTCCTATGTGGCAAAAATGAGGGGTTAAGGTTAACCTACTATCCAAATTTAGATATTTATTTCAGTTGCCTGCAATAGGACCTTTGAGTCTGTATATAGTCAGGAAATTATGCTGTGAAGAGAGTTAAGTACTGAGGCTGCTCTGAATTGCCCTCTCCAGGCTCCATGGACTCTATTGGGTGTCCACACTACTGAAGTTGCCTGATGTTAGATAGTTGCTGAAAATGAAGAGTCATTGGAAATGTGGGAGTAGTTATCTGGGGCTCTGAAGAAAACCAAGGCAGAATGGAAAAGAGATGAAGCCCTGAAAAGAAATAGGCTTTTACTCAACATGTTTTGGAGGAGCTGCCTTCACACTTACTATTTAAAAAGAAAAGTAAATCATTGGTAATATTTTTTAAGAACTAAAAGAATTTTTTTAATGTCACTTGGTGAAGTCAGGCTAAAAATCAATTAAGAGTAAGATCCATGTTTATTAAGTAATTATTCTTTTAGCTTAATACTTATTAGAGAACAATTAATTTCAAGCTAAACATAATTACCATAGCAAATTATTGAATACAAATGGTGTGAAAAAATACTCCAGGAAACCCCTTTGAATACTACAAAGATATTTATGCTAACATATAAATAAATACACTTATTATAGATTGGTCATTTTAGGAGCTGAGCTCTATTCCCCATCTTTATGTATAGGTATGCCGTACTATGTACTGTACTTTAATTAGGGCAGGTGATTCAGTTAAGTGATCAGTCAGATAATTTATTTCTAAAAGCTGTTATCCAAACTGTGAAAAAAAGAAAGACATGAACAATTAGGGCTTTTTTTAGCTATTCTTTAAATGCTCTATTTTTGAATGAGGACTCTGCTGTTCAGGGAATGGTATAATTTCCTCTATTTTGTCATTAAAGGGGACATTTTACACATAGTCCGCAGTTCTTTAACAGTCTGATTCTAAGCTTATTGTTGTCAATGGATCAACATCTTTGACTAATTTACTCAGACCATAATTGCAGCCAGTGCAAAGAACAAGGGAGGGGCCCTGACTGCTTATTGCGGGCTGAGCAAGGGAAGGGCACAGGCTTGTCTGTCACAATTACATGGTTCCGAAAAAAGCTCCTAGCAGGCATTACACGCAGCAAATACCTACACTGAAATGTGCTTTTCATAAATCTAAGGTTTTGTTACAGGGGAGATCGCAGATGGAATTACAATTGATTGGAAAAACGATTCAGTAATTCATATTCCGCTTTGGATTTATAAGATACAGAAAAGTGATATAAAAAAACCGATCGATCATATTCTGAATAAAATGGACAAATGTAAATTTTTGAGGAGACATTTGTTCAAGGTAGTATCATGAATTCACTGAAAAGCCACCTCTCTTCAGAGAGAGCTAATGTGCATGTTTAAAGTGACTGACTTCCTTCGGGTGAGCAAAATCACTGCCCGCCCAGTGGGCTCCGGCTCCAGCCCTGACATCAAGTACCCGGGTAGACACATGCACAGAAACTCGGTGCTCCCCAGAGGTACCTGTCAGTATTATTTAATCACCCTGGGATCTGCCATGGGAAATAATAAGACATGAGGTGAATAGTTAATCCTATGTAAAATGTCACAGAAAAACTGAACATCAAGCTCCAGATGAAAGTCAAAATTCACAAAGTGAAAGGAATGTCTGTACTCAGTGTGAACATAATCTCCCAAACTTTTAATCCCTGTGCTTCCATTTCAGAGTTAAATAGCACTGGAATTCAGAATATCAATACCAAACTTACAGGCTGTTCTGATTTTTTAAGTCCTAAGTGTCCTAAAATGTTTTAAGGTCTACTGAGGAAAAAAAAAAGGGATTGAATCATGGCTTCATGGCCCTGTAGTCCAGTGCTCCCCAAAGCAGAGGCAGTGGGAGGACACAGAGGCACTGGCATGTTACAGGCTGTGCCAACACCTGGCAGTGTTCTCTGGGTGAGGAGGAGGCTTCAGATCCCTCGCACCCAGGTAAAATCATTCTTGGGCAACAGCAGCTACTTCAGGCAGAATGATGGCAACTAACACTCTGTGAAGCGGCACCGCTGCACACCCTTCATCTGCAGGCAGGTTATTTTAAGCACCAGCTCAGCTACACCTGTTCCTGGTGCTCCCGCTCTGCCACAGGTAAATTCTGCGAAGTTTCAGCCCCCACGTTGCTCAGAGTGTCCCCAGGGCACTGCGGCATCTCCTGCCCTGCAGCTGTCCTGCTTTCTAATGGTGCAATCGTACTCTAAGCTGACAGGTGTTGCAAATGTAAGCGAGCAAGGAGAAATAATAAAAAGGGATCTAAAGAGCTCAGAAGTATGTGCAGGAAACAAAATGAGATTCAAGCTGGAGAAGTGCAAGCTAATATATCTGGAGGAAATAATAAATTCAGTTGTGGTCAGCTCAATAGCAGAAATGTGAAAGGAATTTAGAGACAACCAAGAAAAATGATTAAGAGGCAAGTCAGAGTAGCTTCTGCAGGAAGGTGAATAGCACCAAGTGGGCAGTCCTGAAGCCCTTGCTCAGCTAATGTTAGGTGATCATGATGTTCCACAATCTATTCCTATTCTCAGTCCAAATAAATAATATAATTACTGTTCAGATGAACAGGTAATGAGGACAAAGCAAAGCGATATAAGGTTGAAAGATGGGAACTGACCAAACCCAAGTGCAGGAAGCCAGAGGTAACACAGTATTTCCTGTGGAACGAGTCCATTGGAACAAGTCTGCATTGTCATCAGGAGAGTCTTGAAAGAAAACCAGAACATTTTACCTCGTGTCGTATTCCACAGGTGTTTGGGCTGCTTGTGTGTTTACTGAAAGTGACTTTGTTTCTAGTGGCTGGAGGAGATAAAGTGCTCAGGTAAAAGGATGTGAGGGAAGTGTGAGGTTTTGAAACAGAAGGTGGAAGGTTCTCTTGCGCATGTGATAAAGTGGCATCTGTTCGACTTTGATTGTAAGGAATTGATTGTATGTGAAATGGTCTAAAAAGATTACTAACTTTATATTTGATCTCAGATTAAAATGTACATAAATGAATTCCAATTTCTCATATTAAAGTTAGATTATATTTATCAAATGTTTAACAAAATTGAGCACAATAAACATTTCTATGTTCTTGTAAATTGAGTAGCTCCCTATGTTTTAAAATTGCATATGGACAGTAGAAAAGTTTAGCAGCCATGGTCACTGTGTAATTCAAGAGAAAAACTTGATGCCTTCAAAGATACCGTTTTCCAGGACACCTGAGCCTTGCAAGGTATTTCTTTTTGAAAATTCATTAATAGCTGGTGCTTTCAGTGTGTTTTTCACTATCAAGTGCATATATTTCAGAATCATATATTTTTTCACTATGGTTATATACCTTGTTCTTGACATTTATTTTTGTCTTTTGTCATTAAAACCATCAGCAATTCAATATACTTTTCAACAATTTCTTTGCTAAGTGCATAGATACAAAAGTAACGATTGCCATTTTGTGTGTCGTGAACTATTTGAATCTGTCAATGATTCCACAGTCCGTATCCAATGCTTTAAATCCAGGCAGCTAGATATAAATTATGCATTCCTGGAGGATGACTTTAGGTGACTAGGAAGCTGAACATCTGTTCTGTAGGTGACCAGAATGGCAGTGAATCTCATATTGTCAGAAAGGCAGTGTGTTTATTCCCAACATTTTGGTTGGATACTTGGCTGTGTCTCAGTGTAGATGATGCAAATGGCATCTTTTGAGAAGTGCACACAAGTCTTTGAAACACAGACATGTCTGACTTAAAATCTTTTGCCACAAGTTGATCATGCCAGCTGTTGGGAAGTGCTTACCAGTAACCATATGTTGCAGTCAAGGTAAGCAACAACTCTATGCCATACGTGCTTTAAATTGAACAGGCCAAGCTTGTGTTTTTTAGGCAGAACTCCTCAGGAAAAGCGCTACACCACTCATGCTGTCTGTACCCCAGCTATTTGAGGGCATTGCTGCTAATAAATACCAGCAGCGCCACTTTGCAGTAATACCTCTTAGTGTGTGAGAAATCAGAGCCAAATAACAAAAAGTCATTGCATACCCTTGGGTTACAATTCCACCTCTCTGTAGGAATAACTTACCCCAGCAAGAACTGGACGGGGCTGTGTTTGTGTTATTATTTCTGCTTCACAATTGTTGTTTTAATTGTGTCTGAGACCTCAGCCATTTGTGAACAATTTGGTTTTTTGTCAGAGGTGTGGCAGTGAATGCGAGTTGTTTTGGAAGAAGACAGTTGGAACAAATTACTTTGGTTGTTCTATAGAATTAATCAAGGAGCTGATAAAAACAAGAGTCCAGATTCAGCCTGTGTTCCTACAACAGTGGGAGGTAGGACCAGAGTGTTTTGTAGAAGGTTTCTCCATGTTGTTCTATGAAGCTGGTGAGAGTTGTGTGCTCCACCAGCAGCCAGCCAAATGAAGCCCAGGCCTGCTGAGCAGCTGATTCCTGCTCTCTGTGAGCCTCCAACATCCTTTACATGAGTTTTAGCTTCTGTCTCCAGCTTTCCTGACAGTAGTGCACTTCTGATAGATAAAAGGAAATATTTTAGTGCAGAAGGAAGAAACTGTACACAAATGAAATGCAACTGATAGGGAAATCAATCTCAAGGGTGCGTGCACTTTTTTAGCCAGTCCTCACCTGCATCTCCCTTTCTTCTAATGTAGAAATGTAAATTCGCTTCATGATAATGTCCTGAAGGCCTTGAGCAGCCACTTGCAGGTGAGAAAATATGAGGGAAATAATATTCGGCTTGCTTTCAATAAGGAACATAGGATTTGGGATTGTAATGGGTAAATTTCTGTATTATAGAGGATATCTAGCACCCCTCCCAGTAGGATAATTTTAACAATAGCTTGCAACAAACAGTAGAGACTCTATGAACAAATCGTTTCTGTAAATACGGCAGTATGGCCAATACATAGATTTAAGAATCCCTGTTGGTGGAATTGCTAAAATGGATGGTGAAAGTGGTTATTCTTATGCTCCAGACATGTGCATATCTCCCTTGAGCTAAAGGAGAGCTTCCTCTGGTTACCATGCAAAAGCAGGCACAGCGCTGAGGTGCCTTTAATCTGTCCTGTGCAAGGCCACGGGTCTTGAAGAGGATCAATGCAGTGCATACAAGTTACCTGACTGACCATATCATATAGTTTCAGCACTAAATTACATTCAGAAAATGTATAGAAGGTGTTTTTATTTGTGTGTGTGCCAAAAGAGATGTAAAAAAATTACCTTAAATGGAATAGTAAACACTGATGAAACCTTGTGGTCCATGAGGAATGCTGTAAAACCTCATGTCTTTTTTTTTTTTCATACATGCTGAATATTGCCCCTGCAATAACTATTCTTCGCATTTGGTGTATGGTAAGTTTGAGACTTGTTTAATGAACAGCTCACAGAGCTGTTGAATTTTGTATTTTGCGTTCATAGCATTTCTTCTTAATATTGAGGTAATCACCTTAGATATTTAAATGGATTAGGGAGGAAACAATTGCTTTTCATGCAATCAAATCCTTTGAATGGGTATTTTTACTAGAAGGGATTGTTTGGGGGCTGTAATCAGTCAGCAATGCCTGGATTTGTTGTATTTTGATGAAAGGGAACTGGATTACAGAGCACGTTGCCATTGCCTTGGAGAAGGCTGAGGACATCAGGGTGCTGGAGTCTTTGGAAAACATGGCTCTGCCATGGAGGGTCTGACACAGGCACTGAGCGATACTGAAAAGCCAGCTCCCCAGGTAGACACTACAACTCGAAATCGGTGCCAAAACAATGCCCATTCTAATCACAACTCACTGAACCCCAGCCATGAGCAAATAATATACTTTGAACTGTTACGTGCTGCTGTATCTGATTACATTTTATTTTGAGGCTTCAGATAAGGAATTGCAGGACAGTTCAGAATGAGAAGCTAAAAATGCTTGTATCAGGGATATCTCAAAAAAATTTTTTAGATAGTTATGGAAGAAATTCCTCTCCCACCCTCCTGAAATGTGATCATTACAATAACATATATTGCAAAAGAAAGCATCTGTATCAACACCTCCTAACATAAATGAACGGAAACACTGACTTTGCCTATTATTATTATAAAGGTTGTTAGTACGGCTAATAAAATGTTTCTTAAGCTCCACGGCTAGATGGGTTTCCTGTGGAATTGTCTAAACCCTTCCAATGCTAACTGTTTTCAATATTAAGAAAAGTATTTGCAGAACTGCTGTACCAGAATAAGGCCACCTTTCTCAGGAAATACAGCTCCAGTTACACTTGTATTGAAAAAAGGCCAAAAAGGCTAGAGTAGAGCACTTATAGACACATTTCCTTGTCATATGTGGAATGCTAAATTATTGCTGACGTGCAGCTCTTGTGTTTAGAATTGAATTTGCAAGGGGAAGCTTACTGCAGCAGGACCAAAAGGATGCCAGCAAAAGCCCATGAAGGCAGATTTCTACACACTTTCGCCACTCAAAACCTCTCTGCCCCACACATATACACAGCACTTTATTTGCTCTTGGGTTCTTGTCTCTTTTCCAAAGCCCACAGGCTGCCTCGCCCTTCATCTTCCTGAATTCTTTACCATTTTCTGGCAGCCATCTGCGGTGTCTCAGTTGGAAATGTCTGCTCCTCTGTCTTAATTTTAAAAAATTCAACATTTTCTTCCAGTTCTTCTGGAGAGAAGTGCCCATCGCAGACTGTTGCTCACAGTAAGCCGTATCTTTGTCTCAATAGCTGTACCGGAGTGCACAGAGAGAGAACAGGCAGATGCATGATCAGCTTGCAGAGCAAAAAGTGGATGAGCCTCCAAAAAATCTTGTGTTCAAACCCAAATTGATTGCTGAACTTTCAGCTCAATTCTAATTTCCCTTGATGCCATATTTTAAAATAAACATGCACGCTTTTTTCCATCAGTATTATCCAGCCCTCTATTCCTGCTATTGCCACGATGTTCCAAGCAGCCATGTGGAGTGTATGGGAGAGGTCTCAGTATCTGCGGATTGGTTACAATAGCAATCGCTCTGACCCCTCAGATCAAACAATTTAACATGTTATGTCAGGAATGAAAAACTATTCATCACTGCACAGCTAAAGTTCCTAGGAAGATGACTGAAATTGTGGATTCAGAAGCCAGTGGAATGAGGCAGGGATGGTGCTGAGAAGGAGAGAACCTTGGCCTTGAAACCTCATGTCCAGTGAGCACAATGTGAGATTTGTAGTTTCTGAGTGCAGGTCCATGGAGCTCAACTTCTCTTTTGCTTTGAAGAGAAACACTATATAACATGTGGGAGCACTGGCATATAAAGGGTAATATTCGGATATTTTGGGGTAACGTGAATATAAAACTAAGCAAAACAGTTTATTTTCATTATGTGGCAGTTTGTCTAAGCAGCATTTAATGATTATAACAGCAGGGACCAACTTTTTTCTTTCATAACTAGCCCTGTTAGAATGAAGACATGCACACCATTGACCTTGAAACAAGAATCAATATTTTTTTATTTTCTCAATGTGTAAGTATTTAGCATACGATATGTTCATTTTCCAGTTTTCCTTTCTTGCATCATTTAAAATACTATTTGATCAACATCTGACATGAAGTAATATCTAGGAAAGGATTGAATGCAGATGTTGAATGTAAGTTGCATGTTCTTTCACTGTTCTGATGTACCAAAATACCAAACCTTGTAACAGTGAACAAATGTTTATCCAAGTGTAATGCGAATTCATTCTGGTGATGTTAGATTATGTTCTGAGGTAATGATTATATGGTCAATTGAGACATTCTATTCTTGATTTTTCAGCTGACCTGCTGGATGAATGTAGGCAAGTTACACCCTTACTCCCTACCAGTGATTTTCTTCCCATGTTTATCATGTCTTGTTTGTGTAAACCATAAGATGTTGACAAAAGAATGAATCATTTGCTGTATTTAACAGGATTTAGCACAATATGACCTGGTCTTGTTTGAATCTGTTTGGCATTGCAGTGATTAAAAAAATTATTTATAATCATGATTCTTGATTCACTGCAGTGGTCAATGGCACATTCTCTTTAGGGAATCTGTATATTAATCCTCTTTTATACCGATATTGTCATAACTATATTAAATTTGTAAGAGATTGAACTGCAAAATTCAAATCTAGTTATTTAGAGGCCTCAGAGAGCTTTGAGAACTATTTGGTTTAGGCCTTAGTAAAGGTCAGAGGAATGGGAATATCAGTTGTGTAGTAACACTGGTTAACTTTAGCTCAGGCTGCACTTCAGTTTGAGGGCAGAATTTTTAAGAACTTGCCAGATATTACCCACCCTTTGGTTTCTACCAGATTTGCACTTTGTTTTGAAGATTATTTCCCTTTTCCCCTTCTGCTTGCAATGTCTGCCTAAAAATGGGAGAATATCAACGTCACGAGAAGCTTCAAGTTTGTACGATACCATAGCAATATCTGTGTTAAAATTACATTTAAAGGCTGGAGCCAGGTGGAACACCATCAGTGAGCAAGACAGGTTTAACATTGGAACGGGGAAATTTCTAAACAAACTGGGAAAACAATGAAGCAAATCTGTCTAAGTAACCTTGGAAAAGAGCATTTTAGAAACACTTAGTCTGGTCATAAGGAACATTTGCTTTTCTTTTTTCTCTCATGAAACATGGCAGCTACCAGCTACAATACAATTCCAACTGGAGGAAGAAATACTGTAGATTTCTTAAATGCACTAAAACCCAACTGTTTTTCCCTTGTCCCTTGAAACCAGAATTGCTCATCTTTTTGACACATAAATATCCAGTAGCAAATAATGTTCGAGTAACAATTTAAAGGGAAGAGATGAAGGAGTAATGGAGGTGGTATTTGCAGCTCTCTAGGAAGAGATTATTTTTCTTTGTGGATGAAGTCAGATTTGTAGATTTGTGTACGGTTTGTGCGACAGCTGTATTTCTACTTTTGCTCTTGATGTAACATATTTCATAATCATTATAATTTACAGTCAGAGTTATTTCTTCTGAAGACAGTGAGTAAGGAATCTAAAAAAACTACTCAGAGACTACCTGTAGTATGGCTGTGGTGTTAAGAAAAGAATTGTTACTAGCAGTAGTGCTTGAATGGTCTGTAACATCCGTGAACTACCATAAACTAGGGAGAAGATTTTGAAAGTGCGTGCTTTTGATTAACTTCTGTAAAACAGAATAGAGTTTGGGCTTTACCTTTAATAGGAAATGGGTATAATACTGAAAACCATAAAGATCCTACATGCATTTTATCACTCTCTCTCTGTACATGAGAAGTGCCATGACTACCATCATACTAAATTATTAATTTAACTATGAACAGTTGACCTGATAAATATGACATTCCTATATAATATTTCAAGTGTATGTCTAAGAGAGGATACAATTCAGAAGAATATTTGGCTCTTGTTAAAATATTTAACTGGAGTCACTTTTAGAATTAAGGGAGTTGGTGTCTGTTCTGTAGTTTGTGCATCTGTTTTTGTGTGTGCACAACCACAGTGAAGGCAGGTTTTACAAAAGGAAGGTACAGAGATTAAAAACTGATTAATTTTAAGAATCCTACCCAGTATCACGCACATTGGTACATGCATATTCTACAGAACATGTATTTCTTGCAAAACCTGCCAGGCACAGAATGAAATCCCTCCTATGAGGACAGCTGGAGAGTTATGCAACTTCAGGAGGATTATGCAGATGTGTATACGCTGTGAAGTTGCCTGATGGATTATGAGCCTGTGTAGGTTTGATTTAAAAAGAAAAACAACTTAATTCTCTTCTGTAGTGAATGGAATGTTTCCAGAGATGGCCAGAAGCCTGGAATCTACAGAACTGATAGAGTCTGGCTGATATTTAGGCCTATTTTGATTTCTTCACTCTGACCAGCAATGAGAAACCCACCATATTTAGGCAGGAGGTGTGTTATTCTGTACTCTATCTAATGGAAGTTGTGCTCTCAGTCTCTCCAGAACTTGCCCAAAGCTCAGTGTAGAGAGATTATTTGTAGTTTAGTCCTGTTTAAATCCTTTTGTAATATGCCATCTATTGATGATGGCTGTTATACACAGTTTTATTAAACGGTAAAACATTAAGTAGGCACGTTCTTTCAAGAATTGCATCAGTTGTAATTAGGAGGGAGGCAGATGTCATTTTACCTACTGTCTCATTGTAAGAGTTTGATCCTCTTTGTGCCCAGGCACTGCCCTAGCAGAACTGCACGCAACAATCTTCAACACTTGTAAACAGAAATCCTCCAAGCAAATATGCCAAGTGAAAGGCGCAGCTGTTTCTGATGGCTGATGACTCTGTCCACTCAACCTGACCATGCCCTGCAGCTGCAGAGAGCTGCCGGGCGCCTGCAGGGCTGCTGTGCTGTTTGCAGAACCGCTTTGGAGAAACGAGCGGGCCTTGCACTCAAGAACACAGATCAGAAATTAGAGAGTTGTTCCTGCTTTTAAAGAATTCATCTTTGACATAGACAAGATACATGGACAGCTTTTGAAGTTCAGTAATTCATGTATAGCACTGCCTAAAGAAGAGAGAACCCAGAAGTTATTATAGGTGGAAAAGGTTGTCAGGGAATGCAAAGCACATGCACTTTGATCATTGATACAGTATCCCTTATGTAGTATCACATCATTACTGAGAGCATGAAAACAGATCCATAAAATACCACACTGCAGTTGGTTAACAATTTTAAAACTCAAGTAGCCCCAGACCCCCCAAATTACCACATGATGGCTGAGAAAATAAACTGTAAGGTATCATTTAGTAGACATACTTCATGTTTTCCACCTGCTTCTGTGTTTAGGGCTGCTTTGCTGTCTGACTATGAAATGCACTTTAAATAATTGTCAAAAACTACATGTTAGAGGCTGGGACACTGTAAGCACAGCAGGCTGAAATAATTCAAAAACACGTTGCCAGTAGGTGATTCTGATTGTATTAACATCCATTTCACATGAGGGTCACAGCTCTGAGTTCAGTGAATTTACTCTTGATTTATATGTCTATAAAGGACAGGAGCAATCATAAGATACTCCCTGTGATACTCTGAAATCAATACAAAGAACCAAAGAACAAGGAAGGCTGCTAACAAGCTTTCAGGTCATGGACTGAGCACTGCAGTCTACTTGTCAGCCATTGGTTGAAAGTGGAGCAAAAACCAGCTATAAATTTGCTAAACACTAGTTATCTGTTTGAAAGTGATTTTATTACATTTGTGTAATGAAGAAGGTCATTAGAAACATCCAGATTTTCTCTTTGTTCCCTTGGGGCACCCTGAAATGCCTAATGTGTGATTTGCGTTTGCTGCACCAAGCCAGCTTTCCACAGCTTTGAATTTTCAGGTGAAAGTTGCTTAATATTATGCTTTCTCCATGTATTTCCGTAAATTTCCATTTCTGTCAACTTGCTTTATTATTTCCACTAAACTGGACTTCCTTAAGTCACAACAATTTTTTGTATAACTGATTTTATCAGTTCATAGGGCAAACATACCATGTTCCCACCCAAGTTAGAGTTATCAGTCTGCCCAGGTGGCCAAGAAGGCCAACAGTGTCCTGGCTTGTATCAGCACCAGTGTGGCCAGCAGGACCAGGGCAGTGACCATCCCCTGGACTGAGCATTGGTGAGGCTGCATCTCAAATCCTGGGGTCAGTTCTGGTCCTTCATGACGAGAAAGCCCTTGAGGTGCTGGAGCGAGTTCAGAGAAGGGAACGGAGCTGGGGAAGGGGCTGGAACACAAGTGTGATGGGAGCGGCTGAGGGAGCTGGGGGTTCAGCTGGAGAACTTGAGCTGAGGGGAGACGACCTGATCTCTGAACTGCCTGAGCATGGAGGGTGTTGGTCTCTTCTGCCAACTAACAAGTGATAAGAGGAAATGGCCTCAAGCTGAGCCAGAGGAGGTTCAGATTGGATATTGGGAAAAAATTTATTCACGGAAAGGATTGTCAGGCATTGGAACAGGCTGCCCAGGGAAGTGGTGGAGTCACCATCCCTGGAGGAGTTTAAAAGATGTGTAGATGAGGTTCTTAGGGACATGGGTTAGAGGTGGACTTGGCCATGTTAGGTTAACAGTTGGACCTGATGATCTTAAAGGTCTTTTCCAACCAAAATGATTTGATTCCATTCATATTATTAACTAGACCCTAACATGTCATTTAAAGAATAAGCTGAAGAACAGCCAGAAACATTTGGTTGTTTTGCTGCATGTGTTTCAACAATAGCCCTGGGCTTACTAGAGATTTTCCATGCTATTTTCCTTTGATGCTGGTATGGCACAATTTGTCGTGCACTGTAAGAGTGCCAGCTCACAGTCAGGTAAATCCTGTTCCACGGTTAAAAAGAAGGCGGGGATGGGCTTCAGTTTCTATGCTACAAAGGTGAATAGGAATTATTCCAGTCCTAGTCCTTGTCTTGAGTTTTTCTTAGCGACAAATGATGCAAGAGGCTTGCTTTCAAATATTCCTAAAGAATGCCTGCCCTCATTTCTTCATCTGAATGAATGACGGATTAGGTAGAGCTTCCATGGGCAACGTTGCTTAATTTGGCAGGTGTGGATGCTGGAGCCAAAGTAAATGCACAATTCACAAGTTCAACAAAAATCTCTTTTTATAAGGTGGAAAATGTACATTCCCAGAAGTTTTTTATCTCCTGACTGCCTGAGAAGTGTTTTCCTTTATCTTTTAGGCACTGTGATTGTGACCTTTCCCCTGAGTTGGCCGTTCTCACTGACTCAAATTCCATGAACCTTCTGAGCTTGACTTGAGGTTGCAGATATTCCATATTGACAGGATCCCAGTAATCATTTCTGTGACTGAAGAAATACTTCTTAAAATACAGGCAGGCTCCTGGCTAGTAGTAAATTTTCCTTAACCTGATTTGTAAAGACTTTTCTGATCAACCGTGGTGTTAGCATATGAACTCACTATTTCTGCCACTGCTTAAAGCTTAAACTCTTCTTTAAAGATGCGATTATTTACGGTTTTCTCTCTTTCAGGTTTATGGCTCCCAAAAAGCATGATTAAGGAAAAAAAAAAAAAGGCAAAGTTGCAAATGCACGGCGTCTCTTGAGGTGGAGTGTGGGTGGTGAGAAGGGAGAAGGGAAATAGCTTGAGGCTTCTGTTGTTAAAGGAAATAATTATTCAGATAAATTGTTTGTAAATGTTAAGAATAAATACTATTTGAAAAGTGTCTACAAGTAACGGGTAAGGACTGCAGGGATGACTTTTTGAAAGATTATACCACTTGTCAGGATTTTGGGATGGAAATACTTATTTTTCCACTTGTTTCACTGAACTGCTGCGTTGAACTTTGTACTTAGGCAGGTCGCTTTCTTCACTGTCTTCCTAACTCAATAGACCTCAGTCCTATGGGGCTTTCTAGGCATTGCTTCAATACAAATATACAAATAACGACTCTGAGGCTGGAAAATCTCCTGGTCTGTTTTAAATGGGTGTTTGTTTTTAGTGAAGATATAAATTACTATGATGTCCTATTATCAGAGTTGCAGCTGTGAAGCAGGCAACTGGAAAGTAACGTTTTTTTTAATTTGAAGAGAGGATCAAATCTGAAGATCTTGATAAGGCTTAATTTTAAAAATTTCTCGTTTCTTAATTCCTCTATTTTTGTGAAAATCCTCCTTTTTGTCTGTAGCCAATCAGATTTATAAACAAATATTTCAGAAGCATTTTCTAGTAGTTGTAAAGAATACTTCTGCTTTGTTTCTTAATATATACTCTTTATGTGTATCCTTACTCACTAAAACAGTACCGAGACTGAACAACCAATTAATATTGTCAGCAGCGGGTGAATCAGTGAAAATGAGTGGTGTGGTTTTTCTGGAGGGTGAAGAAATCTGCATGGCTGAAATGCTTCTGAGACGATTTCTTTCTAGCAGAACAATTTGTGAGTATGGCTGGTTGAAACTGCTCCATCAAAATTGTTTCTCAACAATAAATTAGTATGTTGACTAGAAACATGTTTTTCCTCCAGAAATGTTTCTTCTGGAAGATGTCGATTCTTCCTTTTTTGAAAAGCCGTGGTGCACAAAGCCAAAAATATTTTGGCCAAACTTGCTAAATGTTTTTCAGAGAAAATGATGTATAGCTAGATTTGCGCTGGGGAAAAAAACCCCAAACCCTTGAGTGGGACCAGGTTGCCCAAAAATTCCTTTATAGGTGAAGCTGACAGTGAAACAGACACCCCAGGGGGTGACAGATCCTGGAACTTTGGTTCTGTCTCCCAGATCTTGCACAAATCTGAACTTGGTGGCTCGCCCAAATCTGTGGCATAATGAGATGTTAAATAAGGTCTGTCTTTCTGCAAGGACTGAAGCACATTGATAGGGATGAGGATGCTTTATCGTCACTGCCTGTGCATTTGATGTTTCTGAGATTTCAGGCCTAGCAGAGTTATTTTGGCACCAGATTGACATGAACAATATGAAGAAAGGCACAACAATATTGAAAAAAGTGTTTGGTTTGTTCAGTGACTCTATATTCTCCCTTCAAAATAGATATCTTATAAACTGGAAAGGAACTGGGTAGTAATGAGAGTGCTTCAAGAGGGAAATAAAATGTCCCAGTACTAATTAGTTGAAATTAAGATAATTCAAATATTTATATAGGGAAGGCAAGTATTCTGGGAACATGCTGGAATGAATCACATGGCTGGAATATTAATAGCAATGCAATAAACCTACACAGAAAGAATCAAGGTGAAAACGTAGGGGAGGGATTGTACTATTTATCAAAAGACAATTATACTAGCAGTTAAACACAGATGGTTAGTGAAAGAAGTGGTAACAATGAAATTTTGTGTGTTATGCTGCCAGAGAAAATGTGAAGGGGAATTAAAATGGAACATTTGCTGTGGGCCACAAAATCAGGACAAAGTGGCTGAACCAAATACAGGAGAAGGTGAAAAAAACTTGGATCCAGCCCCCTAATCCTCTTACTTCCTTCCCTGAGTCCAAACCCGTGTGTGTACAGTTCCGCTGCAAGCCTGCGGTCAGGTGGGAGCTTTGGGCCACGTGCAGAAGCAATTTGAACCTGTGCTGTTAATGAGCATAGACCCAGGAAGGCGTCCACAGCTGGTCCCTATGGGGCCAACATCTGGAGACGAAGCTCTCGGTCTGTGTGATTTGCAGGCAGCCAAACCATTTTACTCCCCCCGGCTGCAGGTGTCCTGCAGTGGGCAGCACTGACGCACGGAGTTGGGAAGAATACATGCTGCTCTGTTCCATCTTGGAAGACTCTACACTTGAATCTTATGTAGCTAAAGTGAGTTAAGTCCTGTAGTCCAACAGTAACAGGCTTCAAAACTACCGAATAACTGCTGAAGGTTTTGTCAATAAAGTTCCTTAAGGCCCTGAAGTTCTGGGGCACGTCCTGTGCTGCTCCTCTCTCAGCAGGATCACCCCAGTCTCCTGAGGACCTGCCTGGACAGTCTGAGGGTGTCTGGTAAGGGCTGAGCAGCTGGTTCTCAGAAACATCTGGATGAGCAGGCAGAGCAGATGCCCCCCTTTTATACAGGCAATCAGTAGCTCTCCTGTTGTAGGCAGGATTTTATTAGTTACTAATTAAAGATGTATATGTTTTTCATAATATTACCTCATTTCTTACTCCAGGAATCAAAGTGACTAGCCTGGGTATTACTGCTTTAATTTAGTTTCTTGTCACCCTGTTTTTCTTAGAATATTTCTTTGGCACTTTCTTTAAAAAAAGAGTGGAACTAGAATTATTAAAAAGAGCCCGATAATTGGTAATTTATTAATTGTTACATTGTCTGGTTTTTTTGTGTGATGGATTGTTTTGTTACTGTGCTCAGTTAAAGGAGACAAAGACAGGACTGTTCCAGTTTTAGTTACTGCTTTAGCACACACTGCTTCACAATCAGCATTGAATACATGCATTTTTTCGAGGTAGTATATAATACTGCCACGTAATGGCAAAAGGGTTCAAACAATACAGAGCCTGGAAATGTCAAGTGTGGAGGAAATGAACTGGCATACTATTTTAATTTTTCATCTTTTTTATTAAGGTTTATAATGTTGCATAGCCACAAAGTACCCATACCAGTTAAGGGTGAGAGCAAAGACAATGATCTGCATAAGAAACACAAGGCAGGCAATGTACAGGCCTTTTGCAGGAATGTATTGTGTTCCCAATGAGGAGGTCAGAAATGAGAGCTCTCCTTTCTGGGGAGCCTCTCGCATAAGAGCTTGGACCACTTTGGATCACGAGGGCTGTGAGCAGAGTGTGGGTGACCCGCTCGGGTGAGGGGGTGCCCTTTGGAGAAGGCACAGTGCTGCAGTCCCGCATCTCCCCTCACAGCCCAGCTAACACAGGGAGAGATTGATTTTCGCTTGAAAATCACAAGAGATCTTAGAAATCTCAGATACAAGGTTTTGTCATTGCAATGTGCAGTTATATGTGTTTTGAATGCTTTCATAGCAGTAGCTGGTGATTTAAGCTTAGGATCTTTTCATTTTACTAAGCAAAATTGTATGTTGAGAGAACATCTTGTTAGAGAACTCAGTCTTCATAGGGAAGGTCTGACTGCAGTTTATACAGATGTACACTAGCTAGAACAGGAACTGATAGCAAAAACTTGGTCTGGACAAGAAGATCCATAAATCCAAGTAAATGCTCAGGCAGCATGCGCTGAGCTCCATGTGGTTCAGTTACCGTGCTGTTCATAGCTCAGCTAACTTGTTTCAGCATAAGCTGCTAGAACACGTTTCCTTCAGACTGGGTATCCATTCGGGACACAAAGCATCATTTTCTCCTTTCTGTATGCCTGTCTCCAGCAAAGGCAAACACCTGTGTGATTGTAGTCACATTTGGCAGCAGCACAGGCATCCCCTCAGATCAAGCTATTGCAGTACAGTTGCAGTATCTAGTCCTCCTCCCTTCGTTCCGGTAAAATAAACGTGATGTGACTTCATTCACACCAATTCATTTAGAGGTTTGTGACTATGAGCAATGCAGCTGTACATACATTTTATGTTAAGTTTTTCTAGTTTGTTCTAAAAAAAAAATCGAAGCATCCTGCTGGAAACCCTGGCAGTGACCTTGGCTGTCTGTGTCAAGAATCCTGGGCAAATAGTTTAGGAAACGAGGGAGAACTAGTTTTGAGGAGGGTCTTCCCTTGAATTTCTCTGTGATAGTGCTATAAGAGCAGGGATATAAGAACTTCTCTTCTTGAATTGCACTCATTCAGGCTCTGTGGTGGTTAGCATGCTTTGTCTCATCTCTGCAGGGTCAAACATTTTTTCTCTGGAAGCCCATTGCTGCACCATGTGGTGCATCCTCAGTTGGTCTAAACTGGCATCGTGAATCGAATGCAGAAAATCTTGGCTCTGTTGAAGTCAGTGACGAAACTCTCACTGACTTCAGTGGGGATCAGGATTTATTCTGGTGAGTTCAGTGGAAGCACCGTTTTTACCAACAGCACATCTGGCTCCATTGATTGACACTCGTTCTCTTTCTTTTTTTTAAGAGAAAATTTTAAAGAAGGTTGTAAAAGAGCTCCGCCAACCCCTGGAACCCATGGAGCTTTTGAGTCTTGACCCCATGTGATAAGATAATAACGTGCACATAGAACTTCGTTTCTGTGTAGAAATAAACTTCTACATGAAGGCAGTTACTGATTCTTTTTGTTTATATCATTACTCTGCAGTACAGCTGTTATCCATATTAAAGCATATTTTCTAAACTCCAATTTTTTCAAGCATAAAAATCCATCTTAATTAGTAGAACTATTGGCTGAATTGTTTTGTATTTCTATAATATACTCTGTCTCCTTATTTTTTCTGGATACATCATATACAAGTAAGAACTTTGATTTCAAATATAGGGCAAACTCCTCTTCCTTTCAAGTTATGAGCAGAAGTTATTTCAATTTGAGCAGGATGGGATGGATGGAACATAAAAAAGCCACATCATCAGCTTAAAATACAAGTCCAATAAAAATGAAGTTGGAACTTTACCAGCTGTGTGCTGATGAAAGTACATGAGATTTTAAGTAAGAGAAGCTGCTCAATATGGAATCACAAACAAAACAAAACAAAAAATGAGCCAACAGAAAAATAAAGCAAAAGGAAGAACTGAGAGAATCCTGGTGCAGACAGCAATCCCAAGCAGAGGTCATTTAAAAAGATAAGAAAAGGGATATTTGACTGCCATGTACAAAGTTATCTACTCCATTATTCAGAATAATCTTTCCTTTTTATCCTTAATGTAAAAAATTGGGAAAACTGAACCAGAGCAACACATGAAGCAAGCAGAAAATCATGTACTGCCATTATTGATCAAGCCTGGGGTCTGTAAAACCCCGTCACTGGCACTGAGCAGTATTAGCTAGCTGTTATTTTTCTTCTATACCCTTCACTTGTGTCCATAATATAGGGGTGTAAAGCAATAATTGGACCCTTAGTCATAAAGGAGCATGAATAGCCAAGGATACCCAGGAAAATTCCTTGGCAGAGGACCAGCTTCCTGCAGGAAACCATCGCATGGAAACTTGCAGAGGGGTAGGACACATGAAGACACAGGGCAAGTGGGGCTGCGGAGGGTCTGGCTGTGGCTGGTGAGGACAGGGAGAGCACATGAGGGGCTGTTGGGTTCTGCAAGGTTAGAGTGAAGTGCTGAAAACAGCAAATGATCCCAATAGTGTAACAGCTGAGTAAATATGTACATTATCTGTAAGGAATAAGCGTTATGGCATTTATCTTGGCCATATGGAAACAAATATAACTTGTTTTTTTCCATAAAGGCCACTCTCAATTATTTAATTATTTTTAAGAATCTTCCTCTATATTGTATTTATAGTATTCCTGAATGCTTTCAGGGTCTATCTCTACATTTGCAGATTTTTAATATAAGACGGCTTTTCAGGAAGTAACTTCAGTCTTATTAGCAAATAGTCCAAGCAATTTTTCCCCTGAAATGGCTTCTTAGAGTGATTTATTTGGTCAGATAAAGATCTCTGGTCATGGTTTGCCCATGTTGGTGGCACTTTTTCCATTCGGGTACTTGCTTTCAATGGCAAACCCAAGACTCCAACAAAACTCATGACGAGGTGCCTTCAGTTTGCCTAGCGTGCCCCTGGGTTTTTTTGGCCATCAGTTTCCGTGTGGATCCACAGACCGGAGCCGGGACCGCCCCCATAGCTGCCGCTGCCCCAGCGCCCGGGGGCTCCGAGCCCGGCGGCAGGGCCGGCATGGGATGTGTGTGTTCCTTTTTGCTACAAAACGCTCTTAGCCAACTCCCACCCCCGGTCCCGGAGCCCGTCCCGCCGCGCCCCGGGGAGCGGGAAGGTCCCGGCGGGGAGTCCCGGCGGCGGGGCCGGGCGGCCCCCGGGGGCGGTGCGGTGCTCGGGGCTGCCCGGCGGGGCGGCGGGGCGGGCAGTCCCCGCTCCCCTCGGCCCGGCTGCGCCGTGTGGCAGCGCCTCTGTCAATCAGCCTGACTTCACTCCTGCACGCCCTGTGTTTCCAGTATTATACCCCCGCCGCCTCCTGGTGTCTCTGCTTCGCTGCGAGCCGGGAGCGCGGCCGCCACTGCTGCTGCGGCTGCAGCTGGGCGAATGCGCGGGCGGCGGGGCGCGGGGCAGCGCTGAGCGGCGCGGAGCGGCGTGGAGAGGCGCGGAGCGGGGCTGCCGCCTGGCCCGCCCCGGCTGCGGGCGGCGCGGCGCTCGGCCGGCCGCGGGCAGCCCCGGCGCCGGCCCCCGCGTCGGGCCGGGGCCGCCGCGATGGACCCTCCGGCGGGCATCGCCTGCGTCCTGCTCTGCTGCGCGCTCGCCCTGCCCGCCGGCGCCCTGCGGCGCCCCGGGGACAGAGGTAGGTCTCCGCCGAGCCGCCGCGGCCGCCCCGCCGCCGTTGGGCTGCTCGCCTTGTCCCGCCGCCGGTGCCTTTGCAGCCAGCCCGTCTGAAGTCGCTACTCGTCGCCCCGCGGCTTTGCGCTCCCCTTGAACTTCTTCTGCGGCTACTTTTGCCGGGTTTCTAGTTGCTTCCTGCAAGCGGCAGGCAGGGACTGGGTCGGGAACAGGGGCACTCGCGCCGCCGGCGGGGAAGGGACGCGGGAGTGACAGCGCTACCCCGGTGCCCGCAGCCCCGCGGCCGCCTGCTGCCTGCCCCGCGGAGGGGCCAAGCCCCGGCGGGCCGGAGGGCAAGGCTCGGTGCCCGGAGATCCCCGTGCGGGATGAAGCACATGGCAGCTCGTCTGCCTCCTCCTCCTCTTGCCGCGGCCACCGCCGCCGTCCAAAACTCCGGGGGCTCCCGCTGTCACCGCTGCCGATCGCTGCCTGTGTCGTCCCCATCAGCAGTCGACTCAACCCCGCGGCACCGGGGGTAGTTTGAAGGACGTGCCTGTCCCTTGCAGGCTTCCTACCTGCACACCAAGCCCCTAACCGTGCCCCTCCGAGCAGTCCCGGAGTGGATCAGACCCTCTCATCCTCGCTGGCCACCCGGGTAGCGCCAAAGCTCCCGAGGCGACCCGGGCACCGACCGTGTGGGCAGGAGTGCTGGGGTCCCGGCTGGCTGGGCAAAGGGTGGCAGCACCCCGCTGCATGGGTAGGAGTGTGGGGTCCCTGCTGGGTGGGGAGGCTCATGCTGCCGTCTGGCGTTTTGGGAAGCAAAAGGCAAGTTTGAATGAACTCTGCACACTTCATGCTGGTGAATGAAGTGCCTGTACAAAGTGCAGTGTCCATCTGCCTTATGTAAGTGTCTGCTGTGCTAATGAATAATGGAATAAAAATCCTGTGGCACCAGGATATGTTTAGTTCTAGTCTCTCTCTCTCTCTTGCTTTCTCTCTGTGAAGATCCGATTCTGAGGAATATAGAGGAATACAGCCTTGTCATCCCCACCAGCACCGATTCAGAGGGCAGGTTCCTATCCCACCTGGTGTCCGGACCGCCGAAAGCACGCTTCAGGAGAGCTGCGGAGGACTTACAACATGAAGCAGCAAATGAGCAAATATTTTACAATGTCACTGTTTTTGGAAGAGAGTTTCACTTCAGGTTGCGGCCAAACTCCAGGCTCGTGGCCCCTGGAGCAACAGTTGAATGGCAGGAGGACTCTGATGAGACTCATGTTGAACCTCTCTATGGGAATTGCCTCTATGTTGGGGATATCACCGATTTGCCAAATGCTTCAGTCGCTATCAGCAATTGTGATGGGCTGGTAAGTTACTTTTGTTATTATACTGAAGGTAATGACATTAATTTCCTAGAGTCTTTAAATATAAAATGTGTGGACTGTCAGAAACTCACACCTCATCTGGTAACTGTGAATGCAAATTAACTGACGTTCCCTTGTGTGGGAATAGCAGCGCTGCACCAAGCACTTCTTTACAGACAGTGGCACTAGAACTTTGAGCACATGCCCTGTGGTAGCTACTCTGGAACAGAGCAGCTGAAACCAGGGTTGATGTTGATTTGTGGTAAAGTTGCTTAAGTGTCTGAGACTTTGAAAAAGGGGATGAAATGGCATGTTCTCGGCATCCTCTTCCACTTTTCACTTTCAGGCTGCAAAGGGAAATTTTAGAAGAGTTGAATAATGGGCCAGACTGCCCTGGAAACAAGTATGATAGGTAAAATATGGTTTTGCCCTGGAAAATTTTAATTTATTCAGAGTCTGTTTGCATGGATCTTTCACTTGGTGAGTTTCATTGCCTAATCAAGTGATTGATGGAAAGTTGCAAAAGAGTTTGAGTTTTAGAAGCAGAACAGCTCCCTGTGATACATTTTGCAAGGCTGTGTTTTAAAACTTGCTGCAGCTTTCCATTCTGGAGTGCATGTTCAGGCATCAAATTATAACTGTTTGTCCCTGATGTCCTAAACTGTCATACTATCATTTGAACAGTAAGTACTGCATAGCGATTTGTTTAGTGAGTAAAGAGATATATTTTTTATAATGAACAGTTTATCCAGCCAGTATTTTCTTGCTACACCCTTTAGAATTAATAATTTCGAGATTACTTAATTTTAATGCATTCTGTTCTCTGCATAGAAAGCCAGTATGAGTCAGTTGTATTTCTATTTATTTAACCATAGAAAGTTGTTCTTTTGCTGTGCCAGGAAGATAACACGTATGGAGATAGTATGTTGGCTATCTGAGAATGGAAGGGAATCAAATGCTTTTCCCCTTACTCTTTCCTTTCCTGTGGTTTCTCGGAGCCATGCGCATTCCTGTTTTGAGAAGCAGGTTTTCATGTTGCAATTGTTTGATGTGGGCAGCTGTCTGAGGGCAAGAGGAACATCAGGACTGAGCAAGAGGAGCGACGCAGAAAGCAGAGCGTGAGCCTGCCGGCCTGCCTCTGGTGAGGAAACAGAAGTTCTTTGCTCTGCCCATACCCAGTGCAGATCATTTTGTATAAGGCAAAATTTACATGCTCAGGGTGCTGCAGAACTGGGGTGGAGCCAAAGCTTCTGTGTCCAGCTGTGCGGAAAGGTGGAGGGAGATGCTGTTGCTGGCTGCCGCTCGCCTCCTGCTCTGCTCGCCAGCACAGGTGTTGACTGTAAGGGCAGTGGGGGAGCTTGTTCTTCTTCCTCCCAGCATTAGCCAGCATTAGCTCCTTATATTTGGAAAAGAGAGTTATGGTAAAATACAACAGGAGTTAAAGGCAAAGTATGGATAAGACTCTAAAGGTTCAAGGCCTCATGTTGTATGTGTAAATGACAAAGTGTTTATACAGTGCTGCTCTTTAAGCATTTGTAACTTCTCAAATGCAAAGGAATGAAGCCAGGCATGGCACTCATAAATGGCTAGAATCCAGAAAGCTACAAAAATAATTTTAATTTTCAACCTGTATCCACAACCTGTGTGCCTGCCTCTTGCCAGCATTCTTGTTTCCGTTAGAAGTAGGAGAGTTGGTCAAGCGCAGGAGCTGCCATATTCTAATCTGGATGTCACGCTGGTTTTTGCATGTCACCACAACTTCTGTGATTCTGCTAGTACATTTGGAAATGATTTACTGTTTCCTCCAGTGTGTACCTACATTGTAAATGTTGCAGGGCAGGGACCATGTTTGTTTTCAGCCCGGGTCACTGAAGCCTTCCTGCAAGAAGCATTACCTCAATACCTTTAAGCATCTGGCCATAATGATTTCCCTGAGATTGTGCAGTAAATCTGTTGTGGAACAAGAAATTGAACTCCAGTCCCTTGGGTACCATGTTCCATCTCTACCCATTCCCTCCATCGCAGTTTCTTTCTTGCTTGTGGGGGGAGAGTTTAAGACAGATACCAACAGAATTACACCAACTCCAAAAAATCGTACTAGTGGTTCCCCAAAAGCCACTGGTCCGTAGACAGCACTAATGAGTAACTAACCCACTGAAGTTAATACTGCACTCAACTGTCTCTTGATTTACCTTTTTATTTCTTGTGTTTGCAAGGAGTATTGAAGAGTCTCTGGAGCAATGTATTGCTAGCAGGGTATTCTTAGACACCACTGGGCTGTATGTTATTCTCAGGTTTATTGGTGTCTCAGATGTGAATGAAAACGTGGACAAGTCTATTCTCAACTGGTTTTCCATGTCCATTTTTTGCTTCACACCTAGTTTAGTTCAGTGGAGAAATTCAGTAGTATCATGGATTTTCTTTCAGTTGCTGAACAACATACATGCTATGGACAATGTTTCTATCATATCCCAAGTATTTCCACCTCCTTTTCTAGATTACTCTGGAGATGGGGATGGTGGAGCTCTGTGACACCTGAGTTGTCATCTGACAAGTGCTAGAGTTGTTTGTTATAAACTTGCTTCATTTAATTCCTAGTATTTTTTTGAAGTGTTTGCTTTTGAAGGTGGTTTGACATCTGTCTGTGCTTCTGGTGGGCTTCCAGCTTTTGCATCCAGACGTTAGGGCTGAAATAATATTTGAATCGAAGTTTCACAGTTTGATCTTTACATTGCAAACTTTTGTTGACTGAATCTGGTTCAAGTCAGTGAATGCATCTGCCACCTTGCCAACTTCTGATGTTATTTCCTCTGAACATCCCCTTTGGTTTGCACTTTACTGCCAGCTCTGTCTTATTTTCCAGTTATTATCTGAGAAGAGTCTGTCTGGTGGTGTTGGTATTGCCAAAATGAGAAGTCGTTGGAAGGCATTTACATGAAAATAGGAGATCTGTGAACAGATTTTTGAACCGTACTATAAATGATGAAGGTTTTTAATTGGCAATAATTCTAAGAAACAAAAAGGTACAGTGAATGCATATACAGAATTATCTGCTGCCGTGATTGAAAAGATACACAGTTAGTTTGGGTCTCCTCAGTTTTCTGTAGCAGAAGTCAATGACATTAGTTTTATTGACCTAAAAATCAAATCAGAGACAGATGAAGAGAACTTCTGAAGTCTGCAATCTAGGTATGTTTTCAGAGCTGAAATGAGTCTCTGCAAATCATTGGGAAGTTAAAGCTAATCAATAGCTTTTTTAAACAGTTCTCTGAATTACGAATATGATTTTTACCATATAAAAATAAATTTTGTGAAAGCTTTCCCACTTAAGATAAAAACAGTCTGAACAACTTGGTATCATCTTGGCTGGCATGATAGCATTCAAACTAATTTTCCAGTGAGTGGCAGAGCCAGCATGCTCAGCTGTCAGTGGCCTGCAGGCTGTTGTGGAGGATATTGCACTTTGAGTATGTTCTTGGTCCTCGGCCAGATCCTTACTTGTGGACGCAGTTGGAGGATGAAGGAGCTGGCTGTCCTTTCCAAGGGTTACTTGTGAAGGAGAAGAGCTTGGAGGCTGTAAAAATGCCATAAAACAGTAGAGACTTAGAATCATGGTAGTCCTTCTGTATTATTGCCTTAACTATGGGAACTCCTTTTCTTCACCCAGCAGATGAACCTGCTGTTGTAGAACTCTTCATATATCTGGATTTCTTATTTTGATAAATACTTGTGCAACGCCTGAGGCAGATGTGCCAAATATGTCTTCTTCAGGTTGACAGGATGGTAGTATTTGGTTGTGGGAACTTTAGAGACATAAACTCTGCCAGTCTCCTCATAACATTCATAGTCTGTGGGCTAGTATGTGTGCTTAAACACAAGCAGATACAGGAGAAACACAACACAAACACCACATCTGGTTTGGATAATGAGCACATGATTAAATTAGGCTGCAGTGCAGTTAGACTTACTGACAGGAACCTAAGAGGCTGAGGATCACAGCTTCAGGTTGAATAATCAGTATGATCTAGCACCCACTGAAGCAAACAGAGGAACATCAGTTTCAATAACACGACATGATGCCTTAGCTCTGCTTCATTAGTATAATCCTCTTCCTTTTTAAAAAGTTACAATATCAGCTGTCCAAACATTTCACTATATTGTCATTAAAATGGGAAGTTATTAGGAGTAGGCATATAGAAAGTAAGCTGTTCAGGACATTTATGGTTGTATGTTTCCTTACGGAACTGTAAGCATTACCTGTCTTGGGGTACTAACCCATAGTCACCTTACCAGTATAATGGACAGAAGTGTTTCTTTTTATGTGATGAGATAGGCAGGGTTTGCTCTACAACATTTCAGTCTTTACTGTGTGCTCTAACAACCCTCACAAGCTGTTTGAGAGGAGCCTGGTGCCTGGCTGCTTGCCCAGATGCTATTTCTTCTAGAAATGCTTGGGAAGCCAGCAATGCTTTTTAGACTCATGCCCAGAACTAATAGTAACTGTAGTACTGGGCTGCCCTGGGTGGGTTTATGGCGACACATTCACTTTACTCGCCAGTGGTGAATCTTCAGGGACTGACTGGTGCTTTGACTACTGTCAATGTCAGTGCATGTCTGTCAGTTGTCTCAAAACTTGGTTATATATTATTTGTGTTGTTAGTATTTGCCTCACTGTTTAAAAATCAGTTAATGGATTTTTTTTTCTGCAGTCTTAATTTTACAAGGAAGTATTAATATACTCTAATTTCTAGCACATCATGTAAATTGTAAATGTAGGAACCCAGGTTCCAGATTCAGTCGATGGTGTTTCCTGAGGGCAACTCAAACCACCCATGTGAAATGCCCGCCCTTCTCCTTCCTAGGAGAATATTCCTCCCCTCCCTCCTACCAGGTTCCCTGAATTCCTGAAGACATTTAAACACCTTGTGAAATCTATCCTTGTTGAGTATCATCTTGCTTGAATTTGAGCATGAGCTTGAGCTCTTTGAAGTCAGTGAGTTTTAAAGTTATATTCTTAAATACCTTTCTGACAGTGGTGCTTTCTTGGAACTGAGCTGAGGTTGAATCCAGCTCACCATAGGTGGATCATGTAATTTACCCGAAAAAGAAGGTGAAGGATCTGCTCACAGTGAATATACCAGGAGAAAACACACGTGCTTATATAACTGTGTTATTTTTCCTTTTAGACATCCATCTGCTTTCATATGGATTTACAATTTAGTTCTGTTTCTGTTTTATCTGTTTTTTGGATTATACTGGTTTGTGATGTAGCAAAAAAGCAGAACTCAAGGTAGCACGATATTGTCTTCAAAGTCAGGTCAGGTTGAGTGCCTGACAGTTAAAACAGATGCCTGCTACAATAATTCCAGTAATTCTTCTTTGTATACTAAGCTCTTAGCATTTACATTATGATCAGGTTGAATCCATTTTTAGTGGATTAAAATTTGACATATATAATCTCTTCATTTGGGAACATTTTCTCTTTAAATCAAAATAAAATCAAACCAAAGTTGCCCTCTGGGTTTTTTTGTGTAATGGCAAAAACCACTGTGGGCTTTTTTTGTTTTGGACAAGTAGAACTATAATACAGTGGCAGGAAAAATGCAAATAATTCCTATGACAGCAAAGAACAAAATTGAAAAGCCATTCTCTTTAAGAAAACATCAGCCCTTCCTCTGCAGATGATTTGTGTGGGATCTCCACTAGTCCACATCCTCTTTTGAATTCAGCTTGGGTCTCTACATGTTTAAGCCCAGCATGTATGTACATTTTAGCACAGGCAGAGCTTGACTGCATATCCACATCCACACACGATAGGAAAGTCCTACATTGCCTGACAGAAAGCAATGGAGCTGTTTTGATGCCTAACACTCAAGCATATCCATAGATTTTCACAGGACAAAGGCTTTGGTTCATAACCCGTTCCCTGGGTTTCTACTATTGATGTCCCTGGCCACCACTAGCCCAGATGGACAGCCCCTGCTGCTGCGTGAATTGTAGAGACTTTGCCTTTTCAAAGTTATAGTCTGAAACACAGAGTGTAAACACTATGATTCAGCCTCTAAGTGGAGTAAATTAACCTCATTTTGTTGTCCTTAAAAGACACTCTGTCATCAGTAAGTACTGCTTTTTTTTTTTTTCCTCTGCATCTTCTGTGCATGGATCATCTCACCTGCATTTCAACTGAGAGCAAAGTAAGTCATTTCCTACATCATACAGGTGGACACCATATGGACAGAATATCCTCAGGCAATCAAAACCGATATCCTCGTGGTATGTTGTAGGCCTTTGGAAAAAAAGATAGGTATTTCCTTATGTCCTCTTTGACCTTGTGTTGCCTTGTCCTCATTGTGGTAGTATCTCAGCTGTACTGTTCTCTTTGACTGCACAAGAACTAATTTTCCAATGAGAATATTACACACATACATCCAAGAAAATGTGCCTAATGGCTCCTTCTACTTTCCATCTTGAAAGATCTAAATATACTAACTAATTTTGATAAGGTCATAATTACTTTCTGGGGTAAGCAGAACACCTATTTTGAGAAGTTTGTCCCTCTTCAGCTTCCAGACGTGTGTCCCTTGGAAAATGCTATTAGATGACTTAGATACCAGCTCACCGCTTCCTCATGGTGTGGCAAGGTGTTCCAGTATTCTCTGAGAATATAACAGTACAGACTCCTGCAAAAGGCAAGACATTCCCGTATTTTGAGTTAATTACATGTTTACCTTTTGCTACAGAAGGTTGGATTTTTTTTTTCATTAACCAGGATACCAGCTGTTGGGTGGAGCAGGACCTTTTCTCCACAGATCACAGTAGTATTGTATTTGACCTGCTCCTGAGCACTTTTTATTAATGGTGGCTGTTGCTTTGTAAGCAGGTCATGCCATTACTTAAATACGATTAATTGCACACTAGGACATTTCTCACACTGGGTCTGATTAAAAAAGAGAATCAGAGAGCAGGTCTTCAGTCTCTTGTAGGGGGCTGCACAGCCTTTCACTTGCTTCCTGGGAATAGCTCTGATGTGCACACCCGCTTTTTCAGATCACCTTCTCCCTTTATTGCTTTCCTTCTTCCAAAGTTTCAGTAAGTTCTTTAACACATCAGATCTGGTGTCTTTAGCCCCTTTATCTGTGTGTGTTTTAAATTCATCTTTGTTTGCAGAGTCTTGACACAGCGGGTTCCCAGTTTTAATAGTCTGCAAAATGAAAGGCCCACATTTCACATGCTATTTTCAGCACCATTCCATTAAACTGTAACACTGAAAAGAAGAGTGTCCTCTTCAAGTGCTGAAGAGCACGTTGTTTCCTCATATCTAAATCACAATCTCTGCTATAGATTTCTGAGTTATTCTCAAGTCTCAGAAAGTCTGGTACTTTCCTCAAATCTGGAGTTTCTGGAGTGATAAGTGTGACTCTCGGCATTAATTTTTTTAAACTTTTTCTTCTAAGTAACTATTTTCTGTGTTTTTAAGTAAGAGTTTTCTCACAGAAAAGACAGAGAGGTGCAAGTCGTGTTTCTTGAGGTCTCAAAAATCAGCAGGCTGGTGAAAATCACCCCAAGTATGTTGTTTTGAAGGTGTTGTTTTACCATACAGACGAGTCTCTCTTAAACACCTCATTGCTGCTGAGAGGGGTAATCCTGTTCCCCTGGCTGCTCCTCGTCCTGTGCGCCTGTTCCTGCCCTGCTCCAGCACCCTGCTCCTTGCACTCCGCCAGATGTTAAACCAGTGGGTGGGTGGCCAAACCAGTGGATTGCTGCCTCCCAGTTTAGCTGCTTGAACTGGTTCTCTGTGAGGTGAGATGGGCATTTTTATAGGCAAAGGAGTGAAAGTGGGAATGCCCTCAGCTGGGCTCGAGGAGAAAAGCGAGATTGCTCCTTTGGTACCAGATAGACTCCAGCTGTATTGCAAAGCCATATCCTTATTCTTGTGATTTTGAAATGGGTCTATTTAAGGGAGCTTGACTTGTGCCTTTGAGCATCAGAAGTTGAAAATGCAGCTTTGGACCAACTTATTGTTTTGCTCTGTGGATGATGGCTTTCCACTTTGTAGCTCTGCTTGCTTTTTCTTTTTTTTTTTTTTTTTTTTGTACTTTTCGATAAAATTCCACCTGCACTGGAGAGGAGTGTTATGGGATCAGAGAAAGGAGTGGAGTTTGCTGCCATGGGGAGGAGGAAAGTCATTCTGATGGTGGAAGGGAGGGTGAGAGAAGCAGGGGGAGGGAAATGCAAGTTGCTGAATGGTAAAAGCAAAGCAAGAGACGGGGATCTCTCCTGTCTCCTGTGTCCGCTGGCGTGTTATGTGGGCCGGCTGCCTCTCATGTGGGGAGGTTCCGTCACCGAACATGGTGACCTCAGTATCATCTGAATCTCTCTGATCCCACAGAGAGAACTTGCCCTGACCACTAATTTATATACTTGCTGCCTTTTTTTATTTTTTCACTTATGTCACCTGTAGGACTGTTTCTACTGATCTGTTTGTTTTCCAAAACTTTTCCTTGCTAAAATTGAAGTCCCGTTTGTACAACTTGCTATTACTCTTTGGTCTTGGTATCTTAAGCATGTCATAGTTTATCAGCATTCTCTTCAGGTTTATATTGTTTCTTATTCCCTTTATATTGGTTTATGTCAAATTTAATATTTTGCCTCTCTATTGCTGCTCTTGTGACCTTTATATTCAAAATAAATAAATACAATTAATTCTTCACTCGTACAGCTCTCCATGGAGAATTCAGAGGCTGAAATTGCCCAGGTACTCTGGTACTTTCTGATTCCTACACCTGCAAAGTACAATATTATCACTTTTCTTTAGATGTGGTGAGCTATAAATAAAGCTACTTCCTTCCTACTGTCATTCTTTTTAACTTTTCCTGTAGTTGCCTCCTCTGAGTTTGAATTGCATTATATGGTCAGACCACTTTTTCTCAGCATTTAACCTCTAGCCTGGTGGACCTCAGGGGACAGATTATGATCTATTTTCTACTGAAATTAAGCATGAAACCTACTAATCCTGTAATGAGAAAGAGTCGGTAAACATCATTGGTATGTTTGTGGATAAGAAGAGCTCCTTCTACCTGTAACTGGACAGGTAATTTAATGCATTTAAGTTATTTCTCTTTACTAGGTGTATTGACTATAGGTAGCTGCTTTTATTGCCCTTTAATGAAGGTGAACTATTTATATAAGATTTTTGAAGCAAGAAAAATAGAAGGGAATACCTGGCATATGGTCAATGTTTAAACTGGTCTATAAAAGACATAAAAGCAAAATATCTTTCTGAGGTTTTAGGACGGCACAGTGCCACATCTTGATGTAGACCCTGAGCCCTTAAGCCTTTATTAATGTGTTTTCTGATTTACTACTGCTGTAAGAATAACGAAGTTAACATGTGTGGAGAAGAACCTGCGTGGCTTACTAGAGGGCTGGTCAGCAGTTCTTCCTGACCTTTTTTCTTTTCCCCCACAATTGCAGTACTTATGAGAAGCAGTCTATGAAATGGCAGGAGTGGTTGGGTTTTGTATCCGACACAGCAAGTTTCTGCAGGAGCCCCGAGTGCAGATCTCTCAGCCTGCTGTGGTGCCTTGGCGTCCCTGTTTGGTGCCCGTCTCTCCCTGTGTCCCGTGGGGGCTGCAGCAGCAGCTTCCAGCACATCCAGGTGAGCTCTGGGCGTGGATTAGTCCCCTTCGGCAAACCCACCCCGAGGAGCCTTCGCACTGTGCACCCAGAAGGATGGGGACTGTGGATTCAGTGCTACTCTTGCACGGTTTGGTCTGTAGGTGAGGTTTCTTTTTCAAGTGCTTCTGAACATGTGCTTTTTGGCATGATATAATAAGTATTGTGCAGTAAGTCAAAATAATATGGCAAGTCCAACAGGAAAGAAAAGACTTGTGTTCTTGGGAGTAAAAACGTTTCAAGAGCTAAACATAGTACTAAACCATTTAAATTTTAATAAAAATAAAGTAAAATTATAGAATCTAGAAGGGAAGGGGTGAAAGCACAGATTTTATTCCAAAGACTTGCTAATTTTGCTGGTATTTCCCTCATGTGCAAAAGACAGAACTGACATCTAATACCTGCCCTAAGCAGATGCATCTTGCATGTTCTCCCATGGCCAAGTGTGTGGCCCCCAAGGCTGGTACCCTGTGCCCATGGCCATCATATCAGTTGAAGGACAGACCTGTTTGCAGGACAGAGCTTGTAGTTCGGAAACGGAAAAAGAGCCTGCAGAAAATGCAGTGATTAACTAAGGATAGGTGGCAGCACAGGCTGTGGTTACTGTTTTAATAGTGGTTTTATTTGTTTTAAATCATGGCTTTTGGGTAAATCATGTTCATCCAACTCATATGCAGAAGAGTATACTTCTTGATTCTTTAGAGTGTTAAAATTGCTAGGCTTATTTCTTTCCCCAAGCAGAGGAGCTGTGGAAGGAATGTGAGAGATGTTGTTTGGAAAGCATTCTGCAAACCAGAATGTATTTAAAAAACAGTCTTTGAGAAATAAATCACTACCTGATGATGAAGACAGCTGAGCTGGGCCAAGAGTCTTTCATGTGCCAACATTCTCTCACGTGACAGTAGTAATATTGGAAGCTGGCAGGCTGTGGAACTTGGAAGGCTGATAATGTCTAAAAATTTTCATAAAGTAAATAATAGCTAGATAAAAATATGGCTTTGAAACTTTTCAAAACACCTCTCTGTAGAACAGTGTGAACCTACCTAAGGTCACAATATTTTACCTATTGGGAACAAAAAAATCCCCAAGACCTAGAAGCACAAATTTTAGATCACCTCAGTTCAATACCAATATGAGCTTAGAGATGATGAAGTTTTAGGGAGGAATTTGGATTGATTTCAGATTTATAACAAAGCTTGAAATGAGAGTTTCCTAATAGTTTTAGGTTTCATTGTGAAACTGGCAGATCCACCATTCATCAGTAAACCAAAATGTTTAATCCCCAAATAAATGCTAGAGCTGTCTGTCAATATTACATTTATTTGCAAAGTTACGGCACATTAAGGCTGACATAAGCAGTAAGTGTAAAAATGTGATTAATGAAAGGATGATTTACCACTCTGAAAGACGAATATGAAGCTCAGTCTGGATAAGTAATAGACAAGCAAAGAAAGACAAGACAACTTACAAGATGTTTTGAATTAATTTAAACTCCTCAGTAGGAAAGGGTAATGAAGTTACTATGAAAATAAACTTGTTAGTTCACTGCAGTCAAATTAAGGCTAACCATAATCATATGCATCATGTAAATAGAATAAAAATGCTGAACCTATGAAAATATAGTATAATGCATTTATCTAAACAGAGTATCACACAGAACAAATAGACATATGTCAATTTTTGTGTCATGGTCCAGTGTCATTTTGCATACGGGCCTGGGAGGTCCCATGGCAAGTAGCCGATCTTTGGGTTTGTTCCAAAGCTGTTGAAGTGTGTTTAGTTTCACTGGCTTTGTTCGGCCCTGCATGGGCAGGCTGATTAGCAAAGAATATGGGACAAAAAGCAGGCCATGGAGTGTTCCACATCATAGCCTTGTCTTTCACCTTGTTCTCTGTCCCCTGGTGCCGGGGAGGGAGGTGAGGAAGAGCGGCTCAAGTGCAGCGTTGCCCGTTGCTGTTTATATCCCGTATGCTGGATGGAACAGAACAGAACTGCATGCTTCTAAAACTGAAATAGCTCTGCTAAACCTTCTTCCCCTTCTGCCTCACACCACATCCCCGCCACAGAAGAGGTGATGCATTAAGCCAGGGGGACGGATCAGGAGAAACCCTCCTCTTGTCCATGCCAGGAGGATGAGGCAATTCCAGCTGCCTTGAATTTGCAGGCTCATTCTGACAGCTCTTCTGTCTCCTTCCTCCTATGAAGATGGAGCCAGAAAGGAGAAAGATTTTCCTGCTTTCTGAGACTGCCACTCTTGGCTTCTGCACTGCTGGGGGTATGGGGGTGGGAAGAGCTTTCTCTGCCTATCTGAGATTACTAGCTCTGACCTCAGTAAAAATAGCATCACTTGCAAAAAAACCACAAAATGCCAAATACATCCTTTCCCCAACAAAAAAACCCCAAATCATAAGGGAGAGCAACATGAGAAAAACTCTAATTGCACATCTGTTCAACAGACTTTTGTGATAACTCAGCAACAGCTAATTGAAACTCCTGGATTGTGAATACGCTTTCAGCCAAACTGGCGTTTACTTTCTCTGATGCAATGTCATTTCAACTCCCCATTGCCCTCTGAGATTCTGGTGGTCAGGATTCCAACAATCTGTCACTAAATGGGAAAATTAGAAGTTGGGTCTATTCAATTATAATGAGCCAAACCTCTGCTAATCTGCATCATCGTGTCTCCATGGATTTCTGGGAGCTTTGTCACTTTGCATTAGCTGAGGACCTAGCCTTATGTAATTAGATGTTTTCACACTCTTCTGGTGACATGCCCTCCTCCAACAGTCTGGGTTATAGGGTACCATCGTTTGCAGAGAGATACACTCGTTCTTGGGAGGCAGCAGGACACACAAGATCTCTGAACAAGTATATGCTATTAACATGAGATTTCTTTAACATATTCAGGATTTGTTTACATGCTTGGAAGTAATGAAATGCATTGGAAGAGGAGACCAGGGATCCCAGAGTCTTTGAAGGTTCTGAGAGTCCTTGGTCACAAATGGGCAGATGGGTTGAAGACTCCAGGTGTAGGCTCACTGGGGACCTCATGGCTTCCTGTCTCTGAATTACCATTCGGATGTAATTTTTGTGACATCTTCATGTTATCATGCAAGCCTGTAGAAATCATGACACCACTAGCAAAACTGTTGAATAAATAATGATGCTAGTGATGTGAAATTCATCCGTGATGGATATACTTAGGTCTTTGAAGGGTTTAGCTGCTTCTAGCAATTTTGTGTTCCTTTGGGGTGATCGAAAGAATTGTTTGCTTTGACTTGTGGATTTAAGAAATGTTTGTGCCCAGGTAACCTTTTTATAGTGCACTTCCAGAATGAACTCCCTGCAGTCTTTAACCCAAAGATATAATTTTGGAATGTTGAATCACTGCTTGTAAGTCCTACGGTATGTTCTAGCTATTCCACTGTGGGAAAGTATTTGTTTTTTCTTTTTAAATTTTATATTTGTTTGTATTAAGACCACTTTTCACTGACGTCAGAGACCCATCAGGTCAAATTTAATCCTGTATATATCTCTTTTGCACCACTGAGTCCATTGATTTGACTTAATACAATGTCGACATTTGCAAGAAGTCTACTAAATCCTTAAGTTTAATTTTGTTTTGTTGTTAGGACATCACATTCTCAACTAAAAAAGGCAGAATCACAGGCAGAACCTCATATATAGCATATATATGCTTAGTGTTGTATATGCTATTGGTGACAAATTGTGAGATGCTTTAAAGTATCCTTTGAAAGAACAATGAAGATAGACTGACCACTGTCCCCGCTGGGGAAGTTCTGGTCCTTGTAGGCTGCTTTATGGAGGAGAGGGCAACTGAACATGGATTAGAAAGTACTTGAACATCTTATCAGACTGGAAACTCAGAGAAGTTTTAAAATTGCATTGAGATACTTCAGTGGAGTTGCACTTTTGACTACTTCTAATTATTAGAAGGTGACCTTACAGCTTCACTGTGGTGCTGCGGTGTCACGAGGGAGCAGAACACAGTGACACAGACACACACTGAGCATCTTGTCATAAAGCTGCCCGTTTGGCTCCATGCTACCTTGCCAGCCTTTTGTCCAATCTTTTAAAAAAGCTCTAAGCAGAGTTGTGTTAAACTTCATCTTTTGGTGAACCACCTAGTGAATATTGCTGGAGGAGTTCTGTCATTCTGGTCAGAAAAATATCCGTCGCCACTGGCACTGGCCATAGGAGGAGAGCAGATTGCCTGAAGTTTGATATAGAGAGTCCTGTTGCAATTCAGTTGCTGGTTTCCACAAGCTTCTTTAGCATCCATGGCCTTGTCCATGTTTCCCAGCCTTGTAAAGTGGTGGCAGTGGAGGCAAAACAGAGACAGCAGTGGGCAGGCAGCTACCTTTGCTCCACACCCTTCAGGTATTGATTATAGCTCGAACATCACTAGGAACTTGGCTTAGTCCCTAATAAAGAGCTTTTTTTTTTTTTCTTCCTGGGCTACTTTATCTGCTGCATTTGGCCACAGCGTCAGAGGACAGCTACAGAGAACAATATAGTTGGTTCTGGGAACAGGCTTACTCTGTGAAGAGTACTGCACGGGTAATCCAAGATACTATTTGTAATTTTTGGTGCTTCTTAAAACATGAAAGCACTAGGCAGTGCCAGGGGGCAGCACGGTGCACTGGCTAGATTAGCCCTAATATTTATGTTTTCTAGTCTATATGGAGGCAGCTTTCTCCTTGTTTCGATGTCCTCCCTGAAGCTGGTTCTAGGTGATAGTCAAGCCTGTAGGTTCTCACTCCTTGCCTTCACAGAGCCAGGGACCTTGTCAGCATTGATTCTTTGCCGAGGAATGTGGAGCAAATGGCCATCTTTGAAACTGCTGCCAAGAGGTGGTTAATGTGCTCTACCACAGTTAACGGGTTTGAATTCCAGAGCTACACAGATTGTTTGAAAGTCTTCACACAGGCTGCTGCTAGGCTGGTGTGCAGGACCGCTCTCCTTTTCACGAGCTGGAAATCCTTCCTTCACTGCAGAAAAATGCGCTGTGGTTCCTGCGGAGGAGCTTAGTGTTCAGAGCAGCGAGGTGACTGTGTGATTTGGGGGAGACGAAGGGATGGGTCAGAAAAAAGGCCAAAGGCGAGAGTGGTTAGAGACATCTGGTCAGTGTCAGCAGGGCGAGATGCTGAGCCCTGGCACTGGAGTGCTGAGGTGATGAGAATACGTCATGAGTGGCCCATGCGGCAGGAATGAGCAGAATACACTGTATTTATCAGCTATTCACAACATAATCCTTGTTCTGTGAATATTCTCGTTGAACAAGTACTACCTCCAGAAGGGAGAATGAAGCAAGAAGTGATGTCCCCATTTCTCCTCAGAGCTGGTCTGCAGGGCAGGGCTGGAACGCTGACTCCAGCTGAAAGCAAACCGAACTTCTTGCGTCTCACCAGCCAGTACACGTGATGGCACAAGGTGAGTCAGGGCTGCCCAGGGGCGCGGGGCAGATGGGAGCAAAGAGCCGGAGCCACATGTGCACATCAGCAATGCGTCCCATGCGCTGCAGGACAGTCCCCTCCAGAGCTGCCGTGACCGGTTCCATGGGAAGGGTTCACAGCTCCAGCCCAGAAGGGACTGAAGCACTTTTTATCCTCATCCTGAATTGTCTTCCTTCTCTCTTAACATTCTGCCAAAGCTGTTTTCAAGGAAAGTTGTCTCACAGCCTGCTGTGCAGGCAGGCTGGACTAGTTTGAAATCAAAAAACACCGTCCAAACCAACAGCACAGGTTTGGTTCGTTTGCGCTTTTGGGAATTTGAAAAAGTATTCTGTGGCTCTGCTGCTGAGTCAGCACTGGTGAGATGGGATTTCTGAATGTGATTTCTGTGGTCAAACTTTGCAAAAAGCTCTGCTGTTTAACGTGCTGGTCAATTAAAGCATGCCGCTATGTAAGAAACGGCGCAGCGGCTTTGTGCAGCTTGGTTGGTATTGCCAAAATGGGTCAAAAGTATCAAAAGACAGTTTAATATCTCTGTTTACATAGTATCATTTTGGTTGCTTTGTGGTTCATTACTTTCTGTAGTGACTAGGGTATTAAGAGCAGAAAGCCTCCTCTCTGTAGGATAAAAATAGCCGCTGCTCTCTCCTGCTAATTTGATTGAAGTGGTTCTGGAAGTTCAGCTGTGTTACATGTAACGCTGACCGCTCCACTGAACAGAGCTTCCTTCAGGCTTCATGTCACTCGGTCAGGTTTGGACCTTGTCTGGCCAAACAGCCTTAATGGGTTAATCACGTTGGTGACGTTTTCTTCAGAGCAGCCCAGCAGGTAGTTGTGCTGGCACAGCTGAGGTGGTGCCAGGTAAATAACAGGTGTCTGGGGGCAGGGCCTCTGAAATCCGGTTCTATTGCCCAATCTCCCTTCCCGGCGTGAACCCTCACGTACTTGCACAACGCAGCAGCCGCAGGAACAGCTTCAGGAAGATGTCACCTTTTGCCGTCCTAACTGTGGGGAGGTTTTTTGCAGCGAAGCAGTGCATACATTTACATTCCTCCTGATGCTTTAATCAGACTGGCAAAAAAGGGCTGTCCAGCTGGTTTTATGAGCTGTTCAATAATGAGATTTACTTTAAAGCAAGTAAAAACCTCAGGAAGGTTTTAACATTGTACTTTAAAGTGTAAGCTTGGTGTATCTATTCTTTTCCTAAGGGTGTTTTATTTGATTATGGTACTAATTCAGGAATTGGTCCAAAGCCCATTAACGTTAATGAAAAGAGTTTTATTGACTTTGATGGGATTTGGATCATGCTGCACTAATTAAATAGTAAAGTATCCATTAGCAGTGAAGAAAACAGAAGAGAGGAGAGCCAAGAACTGTTGTGATGAACCCTGTGAAGTTGAGTGAACTGCAGCCAAAGTCTCAATATCTTTCTGGATGAGCTTTCCCGTATTTCTCTGCCTCAGTCCATTTGAAATAGGCACAAGTGCAGATTTTTAAGAGAATTGAATAAAGATCTTTACATTTGTCCCGCCTGTTTACAGGTTTCTGGAGACACATTTATTCAATGAAGGCAATAATAAGAAAAAAAATGGGAAGCAAGGTGTGACAGAAGAAAAAGATAGGCTTTAAACAATATTGAAGTCAGGTACTAATAATTTACACTTATTTTGCTTGACTATTCTTGTAAGGTTTTTAAGGAACACAGAATTTCTAGATTCCAAAGAAATGAGAAACAGTTTTTCAGTGTTACTGATGCTATAAGTCGAACGTAATGGGAAAAGTTCATGTACTGCACATCTGGAAGGTATACATAAAAATAGGGTTACATTTAAAAAATAGTAATTACAATTCTTTTAAAAGGCTACTATGGAACTAGCCACAGAATCAATCATGTACAGACAGATTAAAATTACAGGAATAAATGGATTTTTATGCACTGCTGGATGTATGTAAAAATGATTTGGCATTTAAAACTCAGAAATACTGCTCCTTGTTCCTTTTGCTGTGACTCATATTGCCTGGGTGGCAGCAGGAGCCCCTGAATTCAGTAGCTACAGCACTGGTGAGACACTGGGATCAGCACTCGCAAAAAACATCTACGGGAGTTTCCTTATGACTGTGGGTTGGTTGGAAAAACCCCGCGTTTTAAACAAGTTGCATGTGTTGGAATTCGACTGCAACCATTTAAGCTGAAGTTTTGAGGAGATGACATACCCATCTGTGTTTGGATGTCAGTTCTCCTTAGGTGTCTTTGAAAATACAACCCAAATTGAGAAATTTTCTAAAAACATCTTGCTGGCATTGTTTGTCCGCTGATGCATTCACGATGAAGGGTGGTGCTCTCATCCCATTCACAAGGTGATTTCCATTTCAGATGTTTGTCTACTCTCTCTTAAAGTTAGCCAAAAAGAGGATTTCCCAACCTCGCTTCTCAGGTATTTATGAAGAAATAATGTCTGCAATTTGTTTAAGATTTTTATTAAAGTTATCAAGCAAAAATTTTGATCGTGGCACAATGATACCATGATGCCATCTTCTGTGTTCATAAGCATATCTTGGCCTTCTACTTGCAAATCTCACAAAGGACTCATCAGCTGCAGCTGCAGATTGGAGATAAATGTGAGTTGTAGATTTGTCATTTTTGTGATAGTAAAAAATTCAAAACAAATAAATGCCCTAGTACAATGAAATTTCCTAGAATCCTCAACATAAGAAAGGATGAAAGACTCAGTCTCAGGCCTTGCAACTCAAACTTTCTTCTGTGCTTCTGAAAATCAAGTGTCTGAAGTAGAACCCCACCTCTCTTTTTCAAATCTTCCCTTTCAAATTTGGTGGTTCTTTAACAGGAAGTTTCCAGAGGAAAAATTCCTCTGGCTGTTTTATGTGAGAAAGTTTAATTGGAAGGAGTTTGGTTTTTTGTTTTTTTGTTATTTTGAGGGAAGAGATGTGTGGGAATTGTGTCTTAGAATCAGGCTTTTGATGGAGCCTGCAGGCTGAAACTGTTGTTTTGGGAATTGAAAATTGTTCTTGTGCTTGTCGAGGGGCAGGAGAATGAAGCAGAAGAGTGTCAGTGAAGGATGCCGCTGCACAGCGATACCCCGGACGGGCAGGCATCTCCTTGCAACAGTGACAGGTTATAAAAGGGGCTTAGAAAGCAACTGAGAGCTGCTGAACTGTTCAAGGATGCAATTCTGCGCATTTCTGATCAATTCTATCCCTATATTAGTTCTGTTGGCCAGCGTGGGTACATAGGTAAGTAAGGTTACAGAAGAGTTACAGAATTAACTCTTTGAAGGGCATGACTGTCCATTAAAGTGATTTTGTTAATTATAAAAGGAAAATTCGATTAAGACTCCAGCACATGGGAATATAGACATGGATTTGCTCTATATGGATGGCAAAAGAAAGTCTTTCCATATAAAATTACTTTTTGTTCTGAGGTGACGGACACAACACAAAATATAATATAAATGCCTTCGTCACATTTAGCTTCATTGTTTTTAAATTAAAATATTTCTGAGAAAAAAATGACAAACTTATTTTTTCCCACCCAAAACCTCATTTGGGAACTGTTGGTCCAAGTTTTTTTTTTCCTTTTTTAATGTAAAATGTTGCCTTATGTTCCAGGCAATACAGCGTGTGTTTCCATAGCAACCTCTTCTCATGTCTTGAACTTGTCAGCATCAACATATGACATTTTAAACCATAAAGCATTTACACATACTGCTACCTCTTCGGACCTGAATGAGATTTGCTAATAACCGGGTTCCTGCAGACAGCTGAAGTCGGGGAAAGGTGATGGAGTCAGATATTCTTCATACCTCCTGCTTATTTACAAAGAATAGAAGAAGTCCTGTTTTGCTGAACTCAAAATGAATCAAGCAATAGGACCCAGATTCCTGCTCCCGGCTCAAAGTGTGGTTCACCCAACAACTAACTCAAAGCCCATTTTTTTTCCTAGGGCTGCTTGTCTGTGGGTTGTGTGTCCGATTCTCTGCACTGTCTGTTTTGGGCTGTCTCCCCGACTCTTCTCCGGTGTAGCTGCTTCTCAAGCCGTACCGTGTTCAGCCGAGTTGTTCTTGACCATGGATGCGTGTAGGCTCTGGACAGTCATGCACACCACATCTCCCTCTGCTGCTGTGTGGTTTTGTATTTTAAATCCAGTGAATCATGAACCCTTTTCAGGTTAAGTGTGGTCTAATCCAGCTGACAATTTATTTGCAAAACATTTATGAAATAAAAGAATGATGAAGGGGAATAGAAAGACCTAGTCAGCTAGGAGGGAATAGAAGGGACAGTTTTCCAGTGAGCAGTAAAGAGGAATTAGTTTGACTGGTCAGACATAATTGTAAAACTTTCTCTTGTAGGTAGGAGAGAGCACTAATATAATTCTATGAGATGTGCTTCTACTGTCTTCCTTTTTCTGTATGTAGCATGGTTTGGCTGCTGGTTTGAGCTTCTAAAATATAGATTTGCAGATATGGGCAAGCTGCCAAAAGTGTGACTAATAATAAAATGCCTATTGATCTCTTTTTAAAGCCTATGTTAACATTGCTCTTTGGAAGATAGTAATCAGTTTTCACTTATTGTAGTATTTATACAGGCACCTTCCTGAAGGATAGCTCTATTTGTTCCACACAGAGAGGAGTACTGCTCTCTTCTTTTGGCTGGCAGTGTGTATTTGGATTTATCTTTCGCATGACTACATAGGACAGAGCTGATTTACTCAGAAGTACTTGTCATGGCCTTAAACATTTACACCACTGGTATATCTCCACATTAAAATAAAAGCAGGTTAACTGCTTGTTTTGTCTTGATTTGTGACTTTATGGCTTGGAGCAGGAGACTCCTTTCGTGGATGACCCTGCGTGTTCAGAATATGTGGGTGTGGATTCTTTCTTTCTGCATTTACTGAAAATAGATACCGCAGGGATGTTGAACTATTAGGGATTGTGCTTGAGCATCCCACCCATCCCCTGCTCCTCACAGCATGTTCCTGTGCCGTGAGCTGGCCCGCTGGCCCACACGCACACACGACTCCTGAGGTGATGGTATTTCTAGGTATGGAAGAAACCTTTCCCCATGAGACCTGGGAAGAGAAGTGAGGGTGTAATGAACTTCAGTGATTTGTTGTCTAGGACTGGACTCTGCTCCAAAAGCAGAACAGGTACTGTTTGTGCTGAGGAAGTGCAATAAAAAACAGGTATAAAACTATCTGGCAAGTCGGTGGCACATATTACATATCCAGCCTCATGTTTACATTCCAGGGTTGATAACTTTATCAGGAGAGATGAGAAGTAGATGCTTCAATTTCTCCTGGACCTTCTCAATAACTAAACTGGTACAGTATGTTCTTAGGCCAGTGCTTTGATCCAGCTGGGATACAGCCAGCGGGGAAATAATTTCATACTTTTAATTTGCTAATCAGGAAATGAGATAATTCATATAAAAAGTCTCTTTTTGGAAAAAATAAAAGCCTTCTAGTCACCTTGCAGACCTTGATTTTCAGATAAAGATTTTCTATTTTGCTTCTGAACTAAGCAAACATTTAATACAAATAACATAAAGCTTCATGTTTTCTGTGTTCTGTAAAGCCAGTTTTAGGCAAGAGAGTGGCCTTTCCTTCCTTTCAAAATACAACAGGTTCTCTTGAAATTCTAGGTTTGTAAATACACATATTGCTCTCTTCTGTTAGTTTTCTGCATCTTTTGCTCACTGAGGTGTAATCCAATAAATACCACCTTTAAATCCTCTTTGGAGGACTGGGAAAGTTCTGTTCTGTTGTTGCTGAGGGAATTGCTGAGTTTCAGTATTGCCTTTTTTTGCCCCTGGTTTGTAAGAAATGCTGTCTGTTCTCCCGAGTTGTCCTTCCATGAGCTCTTCTACAGTGTTTGCCCCTTTGATTCATCTCCTTATTTCATTTATGCCTCTTCTGCGTCTTGAGTCCTGAACCAAATCTAGCATGACCCACTACATTCACTGCTTCCAAGTGAAGGGAGTCAGACCGCCTTTTCCAAAGGACTTATGTGTCCCAGCATTTGTGTCCGTTGTTTGTCTCTTCCCCTTCTCTCTTGCTGGCACTGTCACCCTCCGAGCTGCCGCTGAGCTGCAGTTCCCCAGGTTCCTTCGGCCCAACAGGCAGCACCGCGTGGCCCTTCCTGGCCAGGCCTTGGTTCAGCCTCCACACACAAAGCAGGGAAAAGGTTATGGGTGTGGGAGAGAGAATCACTGAGTTGCAAAGGGAAAGTGCTCCAAATACAGCATCTACACCCTCCTTGCTCCGTAACAGGGTTTTATCCCCCTCTTTTAAGCATCCCCAGACTGTAGATACGAGCTGTTTGGAGAAGAGACAGGTAAAGCGTCTGTTTCCCATTTGTAGAAAATCGGTTGAAGTGGCAATGCAGTGCTGGCTCAAAAGAGGTTAGCTTGGCTGAGTTCAGCAATAAGTGTCTGTAGCATTATTTTGCTGGCATAAAATAGCAGTTGCATCAGTTTTGAAATTGAGACTTGCTCAATTATTTGCGCCAGTACAATTAAAAACTAACAGATGAAAGTGAATGTAGCAATAATTTTATTTTTATCAAGTGCCAGGTTCATGTCTTTCTTCTTGTATTTGCCTTGGGTCACTACTACTCAGCTGTTTTTTAGAGAATGCTATCAGAATAATTTTACATTAAGAGAGACCGAGAAGGGCTTAAAAGAGCATAAAAGCTCCAATTCAGCAATGTATTTGTATGCATCCGTTATTTTAATCCTCTGCATAGTTACCTCACCAAGTACATATTGCCCTTTTCTTTGGAAAATAAGAATCTTTTTATTTTCTGGATTACAATTTATGGAAACTACTGGAAAAGAGAGGTTTCCTGGAGTAGTCTGTGTATATCATTATCTTTCACTATACTTGTGGCATTATATTCTATTTCCAAGATAGTCCAAGTACCACCTTTTGCAAAAGACGGTTGATCCTTTTTGTGGAACTCACAGAAACTGAACATAAAATATTGATTAAATGAAATTTGGGCTGAATAGTTTAGATAATTGCACATTCAAAATCCCTAAAAATACTTTAAAAAAGGACCAAATTGGCAAATGGTGCTACTACACCTCTAGAGCATATGGGAAAAATGGGTAAAATAAGGAAATCTTTCTTTCTTTCAGTACTTAAAGGGAGCATAATATCATTAAGAAAGGAAAATGTAAAACATGTGATAGCAGATGTCAGAGTAACCACAGTTCTCAGGCTCTCACGAGAAGCCCCTTTTCAGGCTGCACACAGCCTTGGCCAAAGCATTCTTTTAGGATGGAGAGTTTTTCATTCCCGGTCTTTGGCCAAACGTAAATTCTCCTGTGTGTGGAAATTTTCAACAAAACCAATTCAATCAGTTTTGGCGTTCCCCCTCTCATCGCTGCTCCTGCCACTTCAGCAGCACCGTGCGAATGGTGCAGCAGCTCAGAAGGGTCTGCTGAGCATCGGCTTCTTCTGGGCTGTTCATGGCGATCAGCTGAAGTTAGTTTAGTAGTTTAAATTGTCGGCAATGAATGTTCTTGCACACGTTCACAAAAATATTGATATGATCATTTGCCTTTTACTTTTAATATCACCAAGGATGTTTCTGATGCTGATGATTGATCTTGCGTGACACAAACTGTACGATCTCCTGTAGTCGTGCCTGCAGCCAGCCTAATAGCGTCTGAGACCCAAACCAACCTGCTCAGAAAAATAAGATTTTGAAACTTCCTCTGATACTGGTGGATTTTCTGAACTACTCCATATATACCTGCACTCTCCATAATCCAGTCCAAAGCGCAAATTTTAGAACGTTAAGCAGGGAACTAAAAGAGATGTCCACAGCTGCGTCCACATCCAAGTGAGTTATGGTCTTGACTGAATTGACCTCCAAGGAGTTTAAAGAGTCATAGGGGAGGGGTGGGCAACTGCTAACTGCTTCTTTTGGTATGTAAATGCCTTTGGATAAGGAACCCCACACAGCTGAGTTCCGAGCTGTTGTTGGCTTGTGTTGGATCCCTGTTGTAGGCTCCTGAGGACGGGGAGGTGTGCTGGATGTCACTGTTCTCACCAGCCCCTTTCCAAATGCATTGGAGTTGTTTCAGTGCTTTAGAAAAAACATTATTTGTATCTCCCCTGTGCAATAACAGTGATCAGCATCACTGTTCCAGCAAAGAAGGGAATGTGGAGCCAAGGGCTTTGAGGAGGCCAGAACTCCTGCGCGAGGCAACCTGAACTGGTCAGGCAATTGAAGAGGAGCTAAAGTACATTTCTAGTGGTGTTTGAAGGTGATTTTCAGTTTCATTAGGACTAACTTGATTGAAACACATTCACTTGTGAGCTTCCTTGAGGATGGAGATTTCAGAGCTGTTTGCAGTTGCAGCTTTATTTGGGTGACTTGGTACCTTGGCGTTGTCTTTTATGTGGACGTTCTTCTGCTTGCTTCTCTCAGGTCTTCCCTGGAGGTTCCAAATGATGTGGTATCACCAAAATACATCCCTTTTGCAGTTTACCTTTTGACCTTCACCTTCCTTTTGGCTTTTCTTGGGAAGCTCCTGGCATTACACACCCAGATTTTTCTAACCAGGCAAGAATGGTGGGTGCAGAATGGGTCAGTCTGGGATCCTTGATAGTCTTAAGTGTGTATGAAGCTGAATCTAAATAGCCCATTACTTGCTGTGGCTTCTTTAATTTCATTCATTTTTTTCCCTCTTGGTGGTTTATAAGGTATTCATACCATGTGTTGGCTAATTGACTGAAGTTAACTCTTCCTTTTCCAAAGGAAATATGCCAAACTATATAGTTTCAAATTAAGATTGTAGTCATGTTGGCATTTTTACCTTGTCTTCATTGCAACATTTAGTAGTGGAAAAACTGCTGATAAAACTATATGATAAAACACTCTCAGGCTTTTAAGGAAGACAAAAGCTAAATGCAGTTGGCGGGAGGCAAATCTGGCCACTGATGCAGTTATATCTTATGGCAAGTCTCTGCTGTAATCTAGGTTTCCATTCATTTAATGGGTAATAGCAGATAAAGAATGATCTCTAATGTAATAATGTGGACATTCAAATTTTCTCAAGAATTCAGACTCAAGTTCTGAAGAAACAAAGCTTTTATTTCAATTTGGCTGGATATTTTGGAGGCTTTAATTTAAAGGAAAAAGGAGAGCCTTTAAATAAATAAAATCTGTGTTTTCGCTTGAATGCAGAGAGACAGATTTACTGATGCTTTATTTCGTTTGTTTAGTGTGTGGCTTTTTTTTTTCTTTTTCCTTTTTTTTTTTTTCCTGAAGCGCTTGTCCGCTGAAGGCTGTAACTGGCTCTGGAGAAGGCCTTTTACTTGTATTTCCCAGTCATGGATGTCTGCACTTATCTCATTCTTGGCATCCTCCCATTTCAAAGTAGACGTGGCAGTAAAGTATTCTGAAGCTGTGCCAAAGAGCAGATTGTTGTAGGAAAAAAAGTGTTTCTTGTGTGTTATGCTGAACTCTTAAGCTTCTAGGGAATTGGGCTAGCCCATTTTCCCTATAAGATTAAAGGAGACGATAGTTACCACCCAAATAAGTTGCTTACTGGTGCTTCTGAGTACAGCAAATATATTTGGGTGAAGAATAATGTTGGTTTGTGTCTCTTTCCCAGAACCTGCGGGCGCAGGGAGGTGTCCGACACCACCCCGGTGTGAGCTGCTCTGTTTAGACTCTGAGACAGCTGCAGGTGTGAGAAAGGTGCTCAGCCTGGGAGAAACCCCCTGCAGATCACTTTTTTAATTTTTTTTTTTTTTTTCAAAGCTATATTTATGAGGTGGAAGTGAAAATGAATGAGGGGTAAAGGAGGAGGAAAAGCTGCTGATTTTAAACATGTGGTAAGTGTAGAGCAGCCTTCCTTACCAGCAGGATTTTGCAGAAAAAGAATCCTCTGCTAGTTTCCTGTGGGATGGATTAAGGCGTTAACTAATGAATTTGGAAGTAACTCTATTCTCATGTCGTTCCTGTAGCTGAGAATGCGCCTTGCAGTGTTGATTCATAAACCCATGTGCATTAATCTGTGGGAATCTACTCTGGAAATGGAAAGGGCTAAACCGTATTTCGTTAAAGTGTTAAATTTGGGTTGGAAGAGGAGAAAGTGGTGGAAAGACTGTAGCTGGCAAGAGGAGATTGCTCGGCTTCAGTGTCACGGGGACTAACAGCAGAGCTGGGCGTGATGGGAGAGGGCAAAGTGGGACCATCTCCTCAGAATTAAGGCAAGAGATGAAGGGAGAACAGTATTTTTAATCATGTTTCATCCAAGCTTTATATTCATTGTCTCAAGAGAGATTTTGAGATTTTTGTCCATATTTGAACTGGAACAAGAAAACAGTTTTTCTCAAGCTTTGGATCTGACTAGCATCCAAAGCAGATTTGGATGGGTGCCCCACCTGAATTGTTAAGGACTTGGAAGAAATGTTTTAGTCTTGGCCTATTTCTGGTTAAAATACATTCTTCTGCAATGGAGCAAATTTTTTTTTAAAAAAAAACCTTGAAACAGAAAGGAGGAGGTTATCTCAAGAGATGAGATTAAGAGATGATTTTGAACATCTTTTAAGCAGATCTACCTTTGGAGGCAGATTACTAAAGCTTGACTGTTGGGCAGGTTTATTTAAACTCCCAGTAGTATGTAGAACTGAGCAAACTACACCATCGATGCAGGGAAACATGAGTCTGAACACAACCTTTGCCGGGTTTACTTGAGATATCTGACAGACACAAAATGGTTCTCCCTCCGATGATGAGTTTCCTGTTCTGTTAATTAGGATGTCTCTGCTCTCCCATATCTCATTCCTTGAAGTAATTTCTTAATGAGTCAGTTAAAGCTTTTTCAGGCATGGGAAGGGATGGGAAATTTGGTGAACTGGCTAACGTTTTCCTCTGATATCTGTTTTGATATCAATTATGATTCACATTCCAATTAAGCAGGTCAGGGTGTGTTAGCAAGTCTCCAATTCATGGCTAAATATTACATGGAGAGATGGCATAAGGCTAAATTCAAGATTATCCAAAGTAATTAGGACAGAAAATTATTTAGTTTGCCTTGCTGGAAATAGTCTGACTTATTGCTGAAATGATGCCAGCCTTAGTTCAGTTCTCGCTGTAGTTCCAGGCAGAAGAAAGCCTTTTACAGCAGATTGTAGTCTTTAATAAGGTTGTGTTATGCAAGTGTGTAAACTAGGATGAGGGAAGACTGGAGCAGAATTCCCTGGAAAAGTATGGACTTAAAATGCAAAAGAGATGAGCTTGCAATTAAAAGTTCAATATTCCAAGTGATCTGTTGGACAATAGGCTCTGATGTTAAAGAATGGTGGCTAAGAATGTGATTTTGGGGAAGAAAAATAGACATGACCTATACCGTTGAGTTTACTTACGTTGAATAATTCATATCCATGTTTATACCTTTATTTCTAAATATTTCTAATAGCATCATAGGCAACATTAATCCTTCTCATATTGTCTTGCCAGGACAAGTGAAAACAGTATCTTCTAAGCTTTATTAGACTATGGTAATTTGGCCAGGCTGTGTAGGATGTGCTTGGAATGTAGCAATTTGTACACTGAGGAAAAAGATCATTTTTTCAAATTAAGTTAGGAAATTTGGCAGCATTTCTTAACACAAAATATATGCTGAGTTGGATATAGAACAAACCCATTAATTTTAATTTGAAAAAATTGCTTTGCATTTATCAAAGGTGCTTCATACATCTTGTCATCATCAGAAACAATCAGAAAAAGAACTCTGAAAAGCAAAAGTTATACTGTAAAGTTCTCGACTCTCAGCTGTCTCTTTTTAATCTTTGTGATGGCTGGAGTTCTGCAGCATCAATCATATGTATTAGCATTACTCTTAATAATAGTATTTATCTTTGGCTCGAGTTCTTCCAGAATGATAAAGCTCTTTTCCCTCCTGCCATACGAAAAACGAAATTTAAATCTATGTATCTGAAAGATCGCTCTGTGCAGAGCTCCTGTCCTTCTCTCTGACTTCGCTGTAGCTCTTCAGACCTCAGTCACCGATGTCAAGTGAGGCTTTCCACAGCCATCTCCAGGCTTTGGACCAGATCCCAAAACCAGACAGTGCAGTTCTTAACTACTTACACAGAGGTTTCAGATGTATGATACCTCTTTTTTGTACATCCTGAAAGCTGCCTTTTAAAACCATGGCCAAACATGTCCAATTATGTTGCCTTAAATGCTAAGGCCCTATTATGCCCATAGTAAATTACTGGATACAGTTCTACCAGATGTGCGTACAACAATTTCTCCTCTTTTGGAGTCGGTCTTCTTGCACATCTGGCAAAAATGTCTGGACCACAGCCATCACTTGGCACTTTGCAATTGCGCCATCTTTCAATACTGTTGGTATTTTTGTCATTTAAGACCAAAATTCTGAACATGTCCACTTGTCGGCATTGGGTTTTATGCTGTGCTCTAGGCAGTAATTTGCAGAACCACTCCTGTGCCTTCCAAAAGGCATTTTCCTTTGGTAATTAAAAAACCTTCAGAAGAGATAGCTGCAAGGGAAGTAGCTTATACAGGAGATTCCTGAGGCTTTTGGCTTTTTTCTGAGTTAGGGAAATGTTTTGGAAAAACTTTGATTTCTAAGGCTTAGATAAGAGCAATGGAAGCGAAGATAAAATTTTCTGAAAAATTGATTATAACTCAAGAGACCCATGTTATCCTTAACAAGGGAAACAATTCCTGTAGATTGCACAACCTGATGCTCTTTGTAAAAGTCCTTGTTACGAACATGTCAGCACATTGCTTAATGTTCTTTTTCTTAAATGATGATGGGATAGAGCTTTCCGTGACATCCTGGTGGTGCCACTCAGCAGAGATACTTGTGCATAGCACCCCAATAACTGGTCTATGCTTTGCTGTGTGAGATACAGTGGTGTTATTTAACTCAGGGATAAAGTATCTAAGGTATTTTTAATCCCTTCTTTATATTGTCTCTGAATTAGAAGTGCTACTTGAACTGTGACATCAGGGCTGTCATCTCCTCAGGCTGATGCTACAACTGGCTGCAGTCAATGTAATAGCTAATCCAGCTACACAATTTCAATGGCATGAAAACATGTTGGGTATTCAAGCAGCTTTTAAAATTAGGTCGTTTTCAAGTGCTCAAATACGGATTTGAAGAGCCAAACTTGCACATACACAAGTGAGTGTTGCAGTTTTAGTTTAACTAGGGGTGATGGCATTTGTTTTGTTTCCCTCAGAAGATGCGAGAGGATTTTAAACCATTGCTACTTTTGTAAAGAGGGGAGTAAGGGATGCTCGGGACACCGGCATGCTGGCAGAAAAGAGAGGTGAGCAGGGATGTGTGCAAGGGAAAGGAATCTTCAGGGTAAAAGTCCTTGTCCTTTTCTCTAAGGATGAGCCATTCTAGACCTAAAAGGCTCCTTTTTGTTTCTTCATGCAAACCTTTGCTCATATGGCAGTGTTATATTCTCGTGCTTATCTAAATGTTCTATGTCTTCCACTGTGCAGACTCTTTGCCATCGAATTTTTATGGTCCCTTAAGAAAAAGGGGAAATTAAAAAGAATCTATTTGTTTACTCTAGTCCTGTCATCTGGAATAAATGTCCCAATTTATCCCAAGCCCTGCTTACGCTAAGAAAGTTCAGTTAGCTGATGGTAAATGAACCTGGGTCTTCATTCGTTAGTCTCCATAGCTGGACAGAGCTTTCTGCTCTACCTTTTTTTCCTGTTCTTTCTTTGATATTTAAATGCTCTTTACTTGGTCAGGATGGGTGTTTTCACTGTCCCCTGAGGCCTCTCATGAAAATGAGATGTTGCATCTTAGAATATTCTGTTAAGCAAAACTGCCTGAATAAAATACGGATCGGTGTTTTATGACAATAGCTGGCTGTGCAGCAGTGGGGAACATGGGTCTCTTTGGACTCGCATGTTCCTTTACCTTCTCCTTTGATCATGATGAAACAGAAGAAAGCTTCAATTTCTTTTTAATTACTCTTCCCTTACTCTGCTGTAGTTTGAAAGTAGATTCGGAAAGGCTTTAAATAAACGATATTTAAAAGACCACAATGCGGCTCTGCCAAAGGCATGACCCGCCCATTGCCTGGGGCTGTGGGAGCATCTGTGTTATTAGCAAAAGGAGCAGGAGAGCCCCGGCTCGGTGGCTGGCATGGGAGGCACCAGCAACAGAGCATTGCTGGAGATCCGTGCTGGAATTTCTTCTCCTTTTGGTGTATTGGGCTTTTGGCTCCCAGAGGCGAGGTCCACCTCTTCTGTGACAATGCTGCTGTCAAAGCCACGCGCAGATGAGAGTTATTTCCTCCTTCAGTGTATTTGCATACCCTGTAGATACGTATTAAAAATAAAGGGAGACCCAGGAGTGTGGGAGGAGCAGGGGAACTCAAAGCCTGTTATGTTAAGACTAATTTATGGCTAAGGCAGAAATGTGGTAGCAGGCTTAGGCAGTGGGCTTGCTGTCCCAGCTAATGCGTTTGTGCCTAGAGCTGTTTTGATATATTCTGTTGCTTCCATCATGATTACAAATGCGCCATCTCTTTCTTTCTTAACTGCTCCAAGCTTACAATTTAAGAGAAAGTGTGCTTGAAACTTCAGAGTTTTCAAAAGCAAGCAAGGACAGGGAACTGCTTGAGGGAGTCCAGCGCAAAGCCACGAAGATGCTGAAGGGAGTGGAGCATCTCCCGTGTGAGGAAAGGCTGAGGGAGCTGGGGCTCTTTAGCTTGGAGAAGAGGAGACTGAGGGGTGACCTCGTTAATGGTTATAAATATGTAAAGAGTGAGTGTCACGAGGGTGGAGCCAGGCTCTTCTCGGTGACAACCAATGATAGGACAAGGGGCAATGGGTACAAACTGGAACACAGGAGGTTCCACTTGAATATGAGTAGAAACTTCTTCCCAGTGAGGGTGCCAGAGCCTGGAACAGGCTGCCCAGAGAGGTTGTGGAGTCTCCTTCTCTGCAGACATTCCAACCCGCCCAGACACATTCCCGTGTAACCTCATCTGGGTGTTCTGCTCCGGCGGGGGGATTGCACTGGATGATCTTTCGAGGTCCCTTCCGATCTCTAACCTTCCGTGATTCTGTTTGTGAAAATAAATTTTTTAAAAAGCCATTTCTTAAATGCTTATTTGTAATCTGATTGTAAGAATTTAATCTATCCATAAGAATCACAAACTGAGATTTCACAACCTCCAGCATTACCTATTTTATTGTACCTGGTAAGGCTTTCACGTCAAGATATTTGTCCTCACTCCTGAATTTAGAAAGAACAGCTGTAACAGGCAAATACCGCGTATCTCAGCGCTGACATCCAGACCGCGCAGATCACTCGCACTGCACAGAATGTGCTCTTGCGTTCGGTGTTGTCCTCCAGCGTGACGCACGGAGCTCGGCTTTGCTCTGCGCAACCAAGTCTCCTTGTGGACTGCAAGAACTTCTGAAACGGGATGACCCAGAACTGAATCTGGCTCTGGCTTTTCTAGGAAAGCAGCTGAAGGACAGTGTTTACCACTTGGTCTAAATTTTAACTTCTCTGTGTAGCTCAGCTTATGGTGATGGGACTTCACTGGAAACTACTGATGTTGGGAAAGGCTTGTGGATGAATGGGTTGGACGTGGTGCCTGCAGTAATGATAGGCTGCAGATAGAGTCATCTTGGGTTTGATGTGTTTTGTTTTTTTTAGAACTTAACTTTGTACTTACAGTTTATTTTATACACTTACACTTTTCCACTGCAATAGAATACATATTTTGTTGGTCTGCTTTGAACAAGGTAAATCTGGGTAAACTTAAAATAGTAATAACCTTACTCAGATTATATTCTTATTAATGTTTTAAAAAAATATTTCCTTCCTTCTTATGCCCCATAGGGAGGAGATGCAAAATGCCCTATTAAAAGAACTTCAATTAAATAATATTTTTCATTTCAGAATCTCAAAGAACTTTACATAAATTATCTTTTTCTAATAGCATGGAATGGGAGAAGCCTCTTGGGCTGCTGCGTGTGTTCCGCTGCTGGGGTGGGCAGTCCTGTTACAAGATCCCTTTCCTTGCAGCACCCATGTGAGGTTGTCGCTTTTGTCACCTCTATCTCATAAACCAGCAATCTGTGGCAATTATGTAGCAGGGTCAGTGGCAGGGCCAGGACAAAGATGGGGTTTTGTGTTGCAGTTACACTACACTGCACTCTAAACAGAATATTCACCAAGTGTAGGAGCCTCCGTAGTAGTTCTGCCAGTTTCTGAGATCAAAAGTGTGATTTGACTGTGGAGTTTATAAATGGCATGGGATTTAATTTTGCCAACAATTTTTCTTACTGTAAATTTCTGAAGCAAATGGAATAATTAAATTCACTTTGTGGTACATATATTTATCTTAACCAATTTTAATCTGAAAACGGTCTTTGGTGTTTGAAGATGAAGACATTAGAAGGTGCAACTCCTTGCCATGCACTGACGAAAACAGGCAGGAACTTTCCTGTGGTCGGAGAAATTGTTACCTGACCATGAAGAGCCTAAGTGCCCATTTTGCGATCTCCTGTGTGTTTAGGAAGCGTGGCGAGCTGGAGGACAGGGCTCCGTCTCATACACGTGAAGCCGCAAGTCGTTATGAGCTTCCTGCTCATTCAGAAGCTGCAGTAAGTGAAACTCGCTGCTTCCAAGTCTGTGTCGATTTTGCAGACTTTGTGCATTGCAAGACTCTCAACAGCAAGAGAAGATTAAAAGAAACTGGCATCCATTCTCCTTATAAGCAACTCATCGTTGAGAAAATAGCAAAAAATAAATATCCAAAGGCAAAGAAAGTGTTGACAAACAGCATGGAAAGCTGCAGAAAATGAAAATGAACATGCAGTAATAGTTACTGTCTGGTGTCCTTTCAAGCCAAGAGATTTACTTCTTAATTAGAAGGGTACCTCTTGGGCTGGGAATAGTTAGCAAATTTCAGTGCAAAAGAAGGGAAGATAAGGATCTTTTGTAGTTCATTTTTCATTACTAGAGCTTTTGGAAAACAGCTGAAAATAATCATAAATTTTTGCAAAACATTTAGTAAGTAATTTTTCTGATATTTTCTACAGCTGGTTTACCAGCATGTATACAATCTTTTACCAGCAGTTGAAACTATTGGTATTGCTCCTGGAGGGTTATCACCCTGATCTGTGACTTTCACTGGATTGCTCACCTCTCAGCACAACACTTGAGTAGCATGGAGCAGGCCAGAGGAATTTCCTTAGTCTCCAAAGGTATGAATGTTGACATTGGACCTGATTTTAGGAAGTGTGAAGCACTCTGAAATCCCATGGATGTAAATGGAAAAAATGTGGAACAAAATTTCTCCTCTTCCTGCAGATGGTCTCTCTCTGCTGGAGTCGTGTGGAGCTGACTGGAAATGGGCCTGGGAGGCAGAGGGGAGTATGTTAGTTCTCCAGTGTTCTCATATTAACAATAAGATGCCTTTTTCAGGTGATGCTGTGATATGGTCCTCTTGCTTGCCAGATATCAAGGTAAAGGTGTGATGAAAAACATCGATCTTAAAATCCACTTGGATAAGATAGAAGTGGTACTGAGGAATAGGAGTGTTTTGTGTGGCTGGCAGGTAGGAGGTATGAGGAGAACTGAAAACTCTGGAGGGTGTTTGCCCTTTGTGGAAGAGTTATGCAGCTAATTTTACAAAGTGGTTTGAAACTGTTGTGGTTTTATTCATCAGTACTGGAGATGACAGGGGGAGAAAAAGAGACAAGGTTGCTGACCCTTAAGTACACAGGAAAATGTCTTCTCTTGGGCTGATTTTACTATGTTGAGACTACTGGGGTGTCACTAGTGTGACTGATAGGATTTGGATCTAGTAAGCAGATTAGTGGCAGGGTGTAACTTTGAATCAGTTGTAAAATTTTAGAAGTGCAGTTGTGCCCATGGTTGGCTCTCTTGGCTTTTATACCCAGCACAGACTTTCCAGATAATTCTTAGCTGTCTTTGCACTCTGCTGGGTTTGGTGTGACTGGTGAGGATGGTCCCGTTGGCAGTGCCTCCATGAAGAGACATCTGCCTGGTCATATGTGAACTCCAGATCAAATCCCTGTGTGCCCTATTACAGTATATGTCGAGGTACATTTCCTACCAGCTACAAGACTGAGCACAGTGTGCCACAGAAACCATGTCTTTTGAGTTCTTTTCCACAATCTGATTTCACTTGCCCATTGATTTTTGGGTTATGTCCCTCTGGGGTAGTAAGTCTGTTGAAAATCTTTGTTGTATTATAAATTTCAGAGTTTGGATCATTTACTGCTATTTTGCTCTTAGAATGAAACCCATCAAACACGTCTTTCTATCAGAAGTGTGCTGAGATCTGATCAGGACCTGTCCCACTCTCCCTCACCATCACGCATTTCCAGTATGTCTCAGTTTTAAAAAATAAAATATTCTTGAGGTGCAGCATTGTGATGTGGCTTTCTTGCTACTGTCTAACTGTGGCCCAAGCTTGCGTTTCTCAAGATATCAAAATGGTTTATAAAATAGTATATAGACTTTCCATTTTCTATTAAATGCTACTGAGAAACTCTCCAGGGATAACAGAACAACATTAAAAAATCGCCAGAGGTTGGCCGCATAACACACACAACTGTTCCAGCTCAGCAAAAGCAATATATAAAATGAAGGGTGTGATAATTTATTTCAGATTTAGGATGAGAATTAGGGACAGCCTTCCTGAGAAGCAGTCACACTGAGAGGGTAAGAAGTAAACGTGGTTGTGTCAGTATAAAGATGTTTATTGAACATAAAAGTGTTTGTCAAGTACATGTGTCCAAATTATGATGTAGGAGTATAATATACCTGTTAATGTGTATATATATATAGTATAGTAAGCGAGTGGCATTGTAAATTCTAGGGCATATACAATGATTTATCCCAGTGACCTACATTTGCTGTCAGAATGCTTCTTCCCTCTTACTTTTTCAAATGGTCTGTAGTAAATCTTCCATGTGATTCACTGAGATTTATTCTTAAATCCTCACACTATTTACCCCTTAAGGTTGAAAGCTTGAATTTCAGATAAGCTGCCATAGAAAAACGCATGTTCCGCTTCCAGACAGGCAAGCTGCTCCTAATGCGTACCTAACCTTATGGTGAAGGATGTGGGAGATGTGATACTTTGCCATTTAGGCTCCATTAAACATATATACCTAGTGCCATAAACAGGATATTTAATGTTGTTCTCATTGCTGGCAGTTCGTTGTGCCACAGCAGGTGTATTTGATGGAGTTCTTTGTGCCGTAACCTCGTCACCAAGCAAGTGTGAAAAATAGCTGATCAAAATTGCAACACAGATGGGTGTAGGGAAATAAGCTCATTGTGGTATGTAGGTGTTATTGGCCTTTAATTAAATATTCTTTTAAAGGATGCAGTTTGCATGGGGTAACAGGGGTCATAGACAGGAGAGAATTTCATGTGCATAAGATATTCCAGTACTCGAGCAAAGCATAAAGGAAAAAAATATGCTTAAACAGTCATTATTTGGTTGCAAAACCAATTCAAAGATTAAGGTTCCTCTGCTTTTCTGCCTCAGCGTGAAATTCATTGATCCCTTTGAAGAACTCAAAAAACCTGCCGTATCATTGCATTATGAACACATTTTAGAGCTATCATTACTGTTAACAGTTATGTTGCAGAGAATTTGGGCAGAACCTTGTGTAGCAAAGGTCCTACATGTCCAAGTACGTGTGGCCTGTGGTATCTTCTGTAACCTTTGATCCAGAGAGTTCTTGGGCTGAACACCAAGGATTCTGCTTCATTCACCGTGTTTAAATCCTCCCGGAGACGTGTCGCAGTAAATCCAACTTAAAGCATTCTGGCTCAGTCCTGCTCCCCCACTCCCCAATTACAGGATCATGTTAAAAAAACAAAGAAAAAAGGTTTTTTTAGTTATTCGCATTCTGTTTTTACTTTTTCTGTTGTCTTTTGAAGTCGCTGTTTACATATTGTGATCGCTTCTTTAATTAAATTTTTCTTAAAAGCCCACTGTATGAATATTATTGTATATGTTTAAAGTCAGGAACTGAAACTTGATCCTGTGAGGCTTTTAATAAGACCAGGAGTAAATGTACAGTTTCTTACAATTAAAAAGACAATAGATTTCAAATACTTCAATAATTAGAAATTGATTTTAGGTCTGGCAGTCTATTAGATTCCTTCTGTACCACGTCCTGGTCCCACTGGGAACAGGAGGAGCAAGCACTCTGGCTGATGCTCAAATACAGCTGTAATTTGAATAATCAGTAAGGACTATAGAAGAGTTCCTACCATAATTTGTTGTTTAAATATTTAATAAGGTAGAGAAGATGATCTGCTTTTGAATATAAGAGTTTCAATTCAGATTGTGAGGTCAAGGTGAGAATCCAGTCTGATTTAGAATTTTGATTGCCTTCAAGCTCTGGGGTTTGTGGGTCTGGGATTCTGATCTGTCCTGTTTTAAGCCTAATATTTCCTTGTGAAATTTGGACTGCTCAGAAATAGTGGTGTGTTAAGCAGCAAAATGTGACTTAATGGTGGGAAAAAGGAATGGCTTCATTCTTGGATCTATCCCATAAATGAGACCTAGAAAGCATTTTTTTTTAAAATAATGTCAGTATAAAAACCATAGATAGAAAGGAGCTGTACGGTAATTCAGAACTAGGCTCTGTGTCTAGAATTGTGTGGTTTGGTGAATGCACTGCAAAAGCTGTCCTCTCTCTGCAGTCCAGTTCATTGGGATCTGTGCCATGTTTTGAAGAGGTTCACAAAGGTACGAAGCCCAGCAAATCTATGAGCAGGAAGGTTATTTCTGTGTCATCTGACCTCTTGTTTCCCTGGAAATTTGTTAAATGTGTGCATTGGAAAATATAATATATTGATTATAATGGTGAACCAAAAATTAATAACCAACTCAGCCTTCACCAAACACTAAAATAAGTATTCTGTGCTTTCCACAGTCCTTTGCTTGTTGGAATTGATTTTCTGCTGGATCCTTCTTGCTGTGTAGCATTGGAATTAACTCCTGTAGTTACACAAATTGGCTACATTAGAAGGTCCAGCTTTACATGTCAGGAGTTGTCAGGTTCCCTAGAAAAATGGGGTGCTGCCTGTCTTAGGTTTTTGGCTGATTCCTGAGGCATATGCGTGTATGTTTGGTGTAGTTTTTTGGTGCGTGTGTGGTTTTGGTTGGTTTGTTTGTCTGTTTGTTACTTACAGGCTTTCATGTAAATGAATAGAAACTATCAGGGATCATAAGTCATATCTGGTCATTCTGGACAGATGTCAAGATCGCTTTGACTGCAGCTTGTGCAGCTACTAAGAGCTTCTAGGTGATGACACACTGACCCTTAAACCAACGCAGTCAGCCAGAGGAACGGCAGTGCTGATGTTTGCGGAAGATGGATGGGAGAACTCCTCTTCCTCTGGTACCTCCAGAAGGGAACACCAGAAGGTCTTCAGGAAAAGATGCTCCTTTCCTTATCCTCTCCTGTCCAACAACTCCTTAAACATGACACTCTCCTTCAGAAGGACCAAACAGACTTTAAAGCGGTAAAATCAGAGAGTAGACTTCCCTTTCCAAATACTAATTTCCCCTTGGCATCCCATGGAAACACCTTCATGTGAACTTTGGGCTCTGGGGCTGGATGCAGAGAGCAGCTGCGAAATGCTGAGTGCTCCCCTTGTCTGCTGGGGAATGTCCAAATGAAACCCGAATATCTGTTGTACGACAGCCTTTATACTTTCCAAGGTTCTGTGATGGGGTGAGTTTGGGCACAGTATGTCAGAATGAGGATCATTTCCTTTGATGAAGAATGGCATTTTTCTATTCAGTTCAAATGCTTTGGTAGTCCTCTTTCCTTGAAGGTGGCCTCTTCAGCTGAGGTCCCAATCTCCTGCACATTTAGAAGCACACGTGATTCTCCAGCCATCACAGGACCTGATTAAGGATGTTGATGTACTGTCTGTGACCTTATGTTATGAAGAAGCAAATAGGAACAGTTTGTGGAAATGGCATTTAATGCCATCTCTGACCTGCAACATCCACTCATCAGCTCACTTGCTTTAATGATGTTTCTTTTTTTTTTTTTTTTTCCTGGAGACACTATGATCAGCTGCCAATCCAAATTTTATTTCAACATCCTACCTGTAAGTGTGTATATCTAAAGACTTTCTTTAGGTTATATTACAAAAAATAAAGCAGTCTCCATCAAATAGTGGAAAGGCTTCATAAAGAGTTTTTTGTGGGTTCTTTTGATTTATTTTTAAATGCAGTCTTAACTGTTGAACATTTTGTGGCTTTTCCTGGTGAGCTGCAGGTGGGATGAAAATTTTCTGCACAGCTTAAAGAGCTGGTTGTAGCCTGTGCTTCCATCATGGCTTTCTTGAGTCCAGGCTGTCTGGTCAGCCAGAGGGCACTGATGTGTGTTCAAACACACAATGTTAAAAATGAGGAAAAAACCAAAAGCCTTTGTTTCTAGTCGAACATATAGAATATAAAAGCCTAGTGTGAGAATAGGAGCCATGTAGAGTTCTCTTCTGACAAGTCACAGTATCTAGAGAAGGGAGACAATTAAAATAAGCTATGTGGGAGCAACGTAATGTGATCTGTACTTAAAAAAAAAAATGAGAGAGAAAAAAAATTGCTGTCTCATGGCTATATTAATATATCTCCTCAGAGAGCTACCTTGAAACCTCTGAGGGAATTTCCCAGTGGTGCATTTGAATGTGTTCAGACGTGGCTGGAAACCACTGAGTCCTGAACGCGGTGCTGGGGGAAGCGTGTCGGTGCCTGTGGAGTCAGTAACAGGACAGGAGGCTGCCCTGTCATACGCCAAAAACGAATTAAGGGAGATGGGCAGGGTCAGTTCCCAGAGCTGGGTGCGAAACGAGCGGGTGAATGTGCCGCCGATTTTGCTGAGGACAACTGTACATCAGTTTTGTAAGACTAAATGTTCGAAGGCTTTTATCTTCAAACTCCCTTTTATTTTCATTTGCTGTAAGTTTTTGTACATGCCAAGATTGTCAGATAAATGCCTGCTTGATTCAGCTAAACATGTATTTATCTGACTTCTAAGCCATTTTGTTCAAATGAGTACATATTGCCGCTCATATTCTCAAATTGAGATGACAATTGTGAAATCTGACGCCAATTTATCTCGGTCTGGGATTAAGTTTTCAAGACAGAGAATGTTCTTCATATTATTTGTTGAGTGATCTGTATATTTTCATCATTGTATAAAAGCTGTTAATAATAATTCAGAGATGCTTTTGAAAAGAAGTTTTGAATTGAATGTAAACAAACTGTCAGCGAATACCAATTTCCTAGAGCAGCTCCTACCATTTCTAGGTTCTTATGTGAAGCCTTAAAATATGCAATAATTTCATATAAACACACCTGAATACCTGGAAGTTGGCTACAAACTACAACATGAATTTCAGAGGACACATGAATTTATTTTGTAACTCCATTCGATGTACTGAATGAAAAAGATGCTTCAGTTGTCCTGAACTGTGGAAAGCAGCGGAGGGGAAGCCCTGAGCTGCTAAATCCAACCTGGAGCCCTCCCAGCCTCATTTTAGGTGTATCGCCCCCCAGTCAAAGGTACGATTGTGGCTTGTGCTGACTACGTGCGATAGCTTTAAATTAACGGAGTTGAGTATCGGTAATAGTGTTGCTGGGGCAGCAAGAGCTTGTACAAAACAAAGCAACCTGTACCTGCAACACCCTGCGGTCACTCAGTGATAAACCTGAGCTGTTCCATGGTGAAGTGAAGACCCGAGGAGCCTGTTTTAAACTTACTCAGTCCCAGCCTGCGGCAGCTGCGGGCACAACATTACAAAGCAGACAGACAATTTGTAGAGTGTAGAGAGAAGTTCATGCGCTAAATCCAGTTGCTCAGAAAATGAGATTTGGTTAAAAATCCTCAAATTTGTTGTTTAATTTCTCATCATGTTTGGGTTTATATCGGCTGCCTCCTCTGAGCTTCTGAGATTGCATTAAATTTCAAACATTTCTTTGCAGCCACAACAGCTAGAGCTGTTTTGTTTTAAATGCAGAGACAGAATCACAGGGAGTTATACTCCTGCCAGAGCAGGCTTTAAAAGAAACCCCTGCTGGTATCATAACAGTGATAAAATTGTGAAATTAGTTCTTTCCTCTAAGTATGAATTGCTTGAACTTTATCGTGGTAGAAAAGAGACTTCACTGGGATAGAAGAGACTGTGGTTGTGTAGGATAAACCACTAATTTTGCTGTCTGTCACTTTTCATCAACTGTAGTGTTCTGTCACCTTGAATTATAACTTGCAAATCTTGTATTCAAATTGGAGCTTAACCTTGAATTGAGACTAAACAAGTAGATGGAATCTTGCAGCGAGTTTGCAGGGGTGTGATGTGTAATACCAAATAACATAAAACAAAGCTATGAAATGCAGCACTATTACAGAACTTTGCACATAGAGAGGAACAGCTAGTGAGTCACAGTGACAATTTGTAGCATTTCCACAATACTTTTCCTCATCCGAGCATCTGGAAGGTTGGACTGTTTGTGAAAATGTGTTCTAGGACTCCGGCAGTGGGATGGGTGCCACCACGGACCTCTCTCCGTTTAGGGCAGTTGAGAAATGCTGCAAAGGGCATCACAGTTCCAGAAGAGGAGAGGTGGACAGAGATATTGAGATATTGAGGTCCATAAAATCATGAGTCGTCAAGAGAAGGCCCAGTGCCTCTTCCTATATAACAACTAAGGGACATAGAATAGTACTTACAGAAATCAGATTCAGACAAACACAAGTAAGCTGACACAGAGCACAATAAATCCATGGAACTACTTCATCAGTGATACTGTGGATGCTCAAGTGTTGTGTGAGTTCAAAAAGTCATCAGAAGTTTACAGAAGAAAGATTGGTGAAGGGCTGGGAAGTGTCCAGTCAGCAGCGCTGTGTCGGGGAATCCCTGACTAGCACATCCCTGGAAGTAGGAGGTTTATTCTGGAGAACAGTACTTGCTTGCCTTATTCTTATATATTATAGTGTCTTAAGAAGCAGATATAGGACACCTTTGGAAACAGATATTGAGCTTTTATCTTGGAATCTCAGGGAACTGAGAATATTCACTGTTATTCACTGTTATTACAACTTTGGGGCTTCAGAGGTGATCAGTAGGCTCATGGACGCTGCTCTCATGTCTTCCTCTAGCATCCTCTACAGAGACAGACATATCTGCAAACTCTGTGTCTGTCTTCGGCCAAGTAAGCACAGACCTTTCATCTTGCCATATAGTATGAAAAAATAAGCATGTTTCTCCACAGTCCCATCAACACACCCCATTTTTGCTGTTAGGAGTGGTCTGGAGCTTTGCTGTAAATGCAATTCTCAGTGGCTTTTCTGTATTGTATGGTCCAAACATCTCATCGCTCTCCATGTATTAACCTTTTTCAGTTTACTATACTACTTCTCCCATCTTCTGTTAGTTGGCATTAAAGCTTTTCAGACATTAGAGAAAATGTTTTCTTTTCCAACCATTTGCTTTAGCAGTACGACGTTTGTGTTCGTTGTGATATTTTTAAGATATTTTCTTGGCATAATGACTGATTTGCAAGAAGTCAAGATGAAAGAAAAAAGCCCAAGATGGGAAATTAAATTTGGTTTAATTTCTTGGTAATGTGCAGAATCATTTCCCTAGTCCCTCTAGTTAACAGTAGAAAATTTCAGCTTATTCCCAAGTTATCAAGATTCTTGGGTCTTTTTGTGGCTGAAAATCAGTTTCGTATGATCCATGTCATTGGGACAGGGCAAGAAGTGACCCTGGGCTGCTCCATCACCTGCTTTTATTGCTGCTCTGACTAATGGATGTTCAGAGACACCTTGCTAATGGGATTTTTTGCTTATTCATAAAATTTCACCAATGCCAATTTCTGAAGAAATTTCTTGGTCTACGTGCAGTGTTGTACCCAGAGGCATGAATTTGGCAGGCCTGATAATAAGTCTGAGTATTGAGGATTGTTATGCCTTCCTCACCAATATGTCTAAATGACGGTTCATAATTAACTCTGGCAATCTCCCTCGTCCAAGCAAAATTCATCGTTTTGTAATTCTCTGGGGCTTTTGCCAGCTTTCCTGTGAGGAATGTTTGGTCTGTGTGTGAAGAGGTTGCAAGGCCAGCTAAAACAGGCAGCGGACGGTTCTTCCCATTAGCGTCTAGCGAGTGTGGTGCCCGTTCTCGCGGGGAACGTGCCTTTGCCACCCTGGCACTGGGGCGATCATCAAAGAGTCCCTGTCTGTAGTAAAGAGCGCTTGGCCTCAGTGGAATATGAAGCCATGAGGCTTTTCTAATCTTACTTGGTTTTTGTGGCATGCACGAGGCTTGAAAATTCCGTGGAGTTGGATATGAACGTTTTCCTAAAGGAATACAGGCCCAGGGTGTAATTCCGGACATGTTAAGAGCTTGCTTTCTATCTTTCTTGCCATCTTGCGGTTGCAAGAAACATGGACTGTTTGCCATCTGTAGGGAACTCCTCTCACTTTTATTCTGACCTCCTCATTGGGAATGGAGTAGATAACATCATTCTCCGTTCTGCGGGAGAAATACCAAGTACTATACGGCAGGGGCATTGGCCTCAGACTGAACAGATACTGTGTGTTATTTAAGATGGTTCATAATAGCTATCTATTTCTATCTGGTCTGCATTTCTCCCAGGCTTGCTACTGCAAAACAAAGTTACCAAGGCAGACCAGTCCTACGTGTCTTTAGAAGGGTGAGCTGAAAAATGTTTGCAGTGTCTTAGAGTTTCTATCTCCCTTCCTGGAAATCATCATTACAGGAAAATGCTAGACCCAAATTGTGATCTGGGATGGAAAATCCTGTGCTCTTGGGTCACACGCAAAGGATTTGTGAGTCACATGGAATTTATACGTCACTTGCTGAACTCAAACTTTGGAAAAGACTAATCTGTTAATTTATGTAAACAGGAAACCGCGTTCAGCCATTCAGCTGTTCTCAAGCTGCACAGTCTACCCTCTTATAATGTTAGTGTTCCCTAGGGAATAGAAAAGTCCTGTCAGCACACCAGTCCTACTTTGTATTTCATACCTGTACACTGGCTTTGCCTGCATCCCTAATTCTGCTGCCTAGGTTTGCATTATTTTATCTTCCAATTTGAAAACTATGTACATCTGTAAAAACAAAGTGTAATATATGGTAGTGGTATGCCACTGTATTCATTTGAATTAATGGCCCTTAAAGTGCAAGGCTGCAGATTTCATGTATCGCGGGGTGGTAGAGCTCTGTGCATTTAAAGAAAACAAATCCTGTTTTTATAAAGGCTAGTTTATAACCGGCTCCAGGTTCATTTAATTTTGGTGGTACAATGAGAGGAAAGTGATGGCAAAAATTTAGATTATCAGTCTGAATTCACAGACTGCACAATCTTGTTTTTGTTGCCTCTCTACCAACAGGAATTCTGCGTGTTTGCATTCTTGATCCTTCTCCTCTTCCTTGAGGAAACGCAGCTGTGGAGCAGGAGCCGTGACTGTGCCGCGTTTCTGTGGCTGGCGGGGGAGTTGGGTTGCGCTGTATGGAAACGAGATTGTGTCATTTCTGTGCGTCAGGAATAGGTGCTTTATCATATCACTTAGCATCTGTTTTCCCATTAGTCAGTTTTTCTACCCCCAAGATGGCCAAAGCCTCATGTCCCACTGGTAGATACATGAAGATTAATAGCAAGCATAAAGTCATTTCACTTTGAAGGTGGGAGTGGTTGCTTTTTGCCCTGAAATATGATAGTTTATTTACTTGGTGTAGTAACCTTAAGATTTCTTTAACAATTGTTGAGAATTGTTTGTTTGAAGAGCCCAAAAAATTGGTCAAAACTCACGGAAATGGAGAAGTTACCAGAGCTCAGGTAGAGCATATCAAGCCCCTGCCAAAGTGGTCTTGTCTGGCAGTAAAGTGAGTGTAGTTGCTGTATATTCATCTTCTGAGTAGGATTAAGTTATGATGAACAAATGCCTGCTCCAGATGAGCTTCAGGGCTTAATGAGCTTTAATTTATGTGCATCAGCTTTGTGGCACTAGTTGATGCCTCTACCTCTGTTTATTCTGCTCACCCTTCTAGCTTTGGATTGTGATACCTCCTTTTGTGGTAGGAAGCCTGCTAATCTATGACTTTTTTCCAAACTACTCCAAGCACCTGAAACATCTCTCACATAAGTTTTCCCCTTACACTTCTTTTGAGATCTTCTTTCATGACTGGTGCCCACAGCCCTGTTTTTAATTCAGTTGCAGCAACATCTACGTGGTGCAGTGGAGATGTCCTTGTGCAACGTCTCCACACTGCCTAGTGTCCACTGTCCACCTTCTGTTGGGCTGTTGAGGCTCAGAGCTTGTTAGCCTGAGGGAAGGAGGCGTCACAAACCAGAACATGCAATTTTACTTTTTTCTGATTAATCTAATTTACAAGAACTGCTGGCCCAGATGTGGCTGATGGCTGTAAATGGGGTCACATCAGCCTCTCACCTCTCTGCTCCTGTGATCACAAGTGAGAGGCTCCTCTGGGTTAGAAACCTTCCCCACCTGCTCCTGCAGGTCGTGCAGAACTCATAGCCGGAGATGAGATAAGAACTTCATCTCTGATATGTGAAGCTTTCCACTCATTTTGTGTTGTTAATAACGTAAGTTGAGTGTTACTTACAAATGGTCTTTTGCACTGTCTCTATGTGAACAAATAAGCTATAGAATTTAATAACGCCCAGGGCAGGTGTGTGTTAGAGAAAGACTGGTGACGGTGGAGATATTGACCTGAAGTCGCAAGTTACAGGGCAGATAGGTCCCATGAGCTGGAATATGTGATACACATATGGGATCCTGTATGTGGTTTCAATTTACATGGTATTTTTCTTCTTTTTATATGTAGTTTTTCTCTCCTTTTGCTTTCCACCACTATCTTTTAAAATTCCTGGAAGAAGGTAGGCAATCCGTTTTCTTTGGAGCCAACAGCAATACCACTACTTTTTTTTTTTCTTTCTTTTTTTTCTTTTGGCAGTCTGCTAGCACTTTGGATTTTGATTTCCTTTACCTACAAGATATATTTATATATGTAGATATTAAAATAACACAAAATGTATTTTGTCTGTTTCTGTTCATCTTCAAAACAATGTGCAGCTGTTGAACTGCACATGAGTGTTCACTTGCCACGGATCATTCTTGCTGGATGGGTTGTATTGCTGCACCCAGGCAATGATCTTGGAGAACAGTGTGATGGGCTTGGCTCTCTCTCCCTCTCCTTTGAAAAATAGGAATAGTGAGGAATAATTACAGGCATATATGTGGTGAGGAAGAAACTCTGAATTACATTCTTGGCTTGGTCATTTTTCATCATGTTACATTTCCTGTGATATAAATTTCTTGTTTCTAAAAATTCATTGGTGGCAGCTGGATAGCAAACCATTTGTGACATTTTAGTTAAAACTCTGTTCTCCTCCGTGCTGCTCAAGCCTTTTCTGCTGGACCTTTTTGCTCCTTGCAGTAGGTTCTGCTTTCTCTCCCATTCTGCTTTTGCCATCTCTTCCCATTCCATCTTCCTGCCTGCTCGCAGCAAGTAGAGGATTTATCTTAAGCATCTTTCAGCTGCAGGTCTGCTGAGAGTCCAAGGAAAATGTTTTCTGGGGCATTAGGCTGGCACAGAGTGGACAGAGCAGCAGGGACCAGGTCAGCAACATATGGAGCCTGGTTCCTTCTGCTCCTGCAGCCTGTCCTTGCTCAAGAGTAGAAGCTGCTGGTAGCTCAGAGCATGTGCAGTGTTCAGGCTACACAGTGCTGCTCTCAGGGGTCACTCTCCAGAATTCTGAGTCATCAGATTACTCCCCCAGCACGTTAGTCATGTTTCTTGGATGCAAACTGGAGGCTGGGGCTGCGTAGGGTTGGGGCGGTGACGTAGCAGAGGGAGCACAGCTGTAGATCCAATAAGGTTGGATGGAAGTTTTGGTCCATTTTCCCCCTGAAAGGAACACTTTTTTTTCCCCCCAGAAAATCCTAAATTTGCTCAGGAATGTCTAACTTAGATTTTCCTTAAAGAATAAGAAACAGCAACTTTTTTTTTTTTTTTTCAAATTAGTAGAGAACTTGGATATTGAAAATGTTTTGATTTGACTGAGAATGGAGTTTATGCTGATGTCTTTCTCAGAAAGTGGATGGGGAGTACCTTTCCAGCCTTTCAAAGAGCCACCCTTCCTCTCTGCTCTCCCCTCCTCTGTTTCCACATCATGTGTGTGTAGAAGCTCTGGGCAGAGCAACGTCCCGCTCCCCTGGGAGCACAGAACGCCCCCTCCCCTGTGAGCACAGAATGTCCCCATCTCCTGGGAGCACAGAACGCCCCCTCCCCTGGGAGCACAGAATGTTCCTGTCTCCTGGGAGCACAGAACGCCCCCTCCCCTGGGAGCACAGAATGTCCCCATCCCCTGGGAGCACAGAACGCCCCCTCCCCTGGGAGCACAGAATGTCCCCATCTCCTGGGAGCACAGAACGCCCCCTCCCCTGGGAGCACAGAATGTCCCCATCTCCTGGGAGCACAGAACGCCCCCTCCCCTGGGAGCACAGAATGTCCCCATCCCCTGGGAGCACAGAACACCCCCTCCCCTGGGGGCACAGAATGTCCCCATCCCCTGGGGGCACAGGCTTCCTCCTCTGTCGTGGTCGCCTGGAGGGACAGAAGTCTCTTTGTGGTACCTCACTACCTCTCCTGGGCCCTCTCGTTTCTTCTCAGGTAATGCAGAATCGTGATTCTTTGCCTGCTTGTATAGACTTCCATGGGTTTAGAACTGCCAACAAACCACTGACAACCTGGCTAAGATTCTGGGAAAGAATCAAAAAAACCAGCTTTGCATGGTGGGTTTCCTTCCTCCAGTGCCCCCTGACACCCGGGACCCCCGTGTGCCCAGAGCAGCCCAGCTCAGCTGTCCCCCAGAGCAGAAGCTTCTCTGCTGACGCACGGTCCTGTCCTCTGGTACAGCACTGTGGGTTTTTATTCTCAGGGCTGGGACTACAGCAGTGCTCTGTAATGTGCTGATTTGCAATTCCCTGACATACGCTAGTTACGGTGATACATTAGGTTTCAGGAAAACAGCGCTCCTAATATACATGGGAGATAACACACTAGATGACTGTTATGAGAGAGATCTGAGACATCTTATTTAACTTAATATCAAACCAAATGGAGAAACTTTGCAGCACTGACTGCCAGATTATCCTCTGAGGACCACAGCCTGGCTGTTTGGCTGCCAATAAAACTACATATTTTTGTATTTACTAATGGGGAGAAGTAAACTCTCCATAGTGAGTAATACAGATAGTGGCGGCTCCAGTTCCTCTTCATTCATCACTCTACTGCTTTCCCCAAGCAAAGGTCAGCGAATGGATTTGGTTTGCTTGCCTCTGTTGTAGGATTTACGTTGGTGACTCACCGCAGGGTCTGTGATCGCATCGTGGCAGTGCGGTTTGCGAGTTGCTGCTTCAGGAGCCTGTGCGCCTCTGCCCCGCTCCTGCTGGAGGACAGACCCAGCTGGTGGTTCAGTGCACGGGCAAGGTCAAGATGTGGAAAATTTATTCCCTTAGCACTTGACTCACCTGACCTTAGGCATGTTCTTTCATATGGCGAGGGAAAAGGTCTCTGATCAGGGCTTCATCCTGAGATTTGTGACAGCAAACCACCGTCAGGAGAGAGGTGATATCTCTCAAGGCTGCTGGTGATTGTCTTGAAGTAGGTCAGTGGGTCATGCCCATATATCTTGAGTTTATTTCGAAAGATAGCACTTGCAATCCAGGTGTTGGTATGTCTTTTAAAACACAGGCAAGATAACATTCGTGGATTTGTGTAAATTGGGAATTTCAGATGCAGAACAGTTGGTTGTAATGACCAATCCTTGTTTGCTTTCCTTCAGGGTTCAGTTACGTTTAATTAAATGAATATGGTATTGAACTTTTCACAGTACAGTTTAGAGAAGAGACTGGAAATTCTGAAAAAGATATTAGGACTGGGTGAATAATTCACAAAGAGTAATTTATTTTAGGAATGTCACCTTTTTCTATTTGTGAATTGCCTGGGAATAAAGAATTACATGCTTGAATTTAGTTGTTAATAAAAATTACGTACCAAATAAGTTCTGTCAGCAATCCTTACTTTGTAGCTCATTCACAAAAGATTTGTGGTGAGCAGTTGATGTTCAGAAATTCAGCTGTTACACTGGGCACAGAAATTCCAGGATTTACTTTTCCATTTTGTGATTAGAGGGTCATAACTTGCTGATTTTTGATTTGTTGGAAGAGCTGAGTAACATTCTAAAGTATTCTGATTCATGTGCGTATGAGAATCTTGTAATATTTGCCAGAATTTCCCATTCTGGCCATTTGTTCTGCCAAAACATTATTTCATTAGAGGGCAGATGAAGCAATTTCATTAACAAATATAAACCGTCACATTTCTTCCTGTCTTCTACCTACTCTGAAACTGAACTTCTGATTTGTGTAGTAACCAGTACAAGAGGCCGGCTCCATCATGGCAATGGTATCAGATGTTAGTGTTGGCATCTTTCGGGCCTAAGTTTGCAGAGTGAACAAAGAGGAACTCTGACTTATTTTTCCCTATTTCTCTGTTCCTAATAATGGGTCAGAACAAGTCCGTGTCAGGCCCAGATGTAATAAAATTTTGTAGAAGTATTTTGGTGGTTTGTGGGTTGTATGGGAGTGGTTTTCGTTTGTTTGTTTGTTTGTTTTATAATATTGACTCAGTCGCACAGTACCAAGAATTAGGTACCTTCAAATATCTTTTCCATAATTTTCACAAAAGTCATCACCTAATGAGAACCATGAATCTTTGCACTTTCTCAAAACTGGAAGCTAGTGTAATGCTTCCAAGCACACTGATCTGTGGAAATTGCTCCCATCTTTCTTTGGCTTTCTTTTGCTTTATTAATGCACCAGACTGCAATATACAAAATTAAAGGCATCAGACATGTACGCTGCCGCTTATTTGCCGCGGTGCTTCGTGTTGCTGACACCAGGTTTGCTGGCTGCACGCTCTGCATTGCACGGCGCTGAGCTTGGGGACTCCAGCAAGCTGGAAGTGTCGCTGAACTTGTGGAAAAAACCTGGTTTGATACCTCTTTCTCTAGTCCATCTCAGTGATCAAATTGTCATTATAAATGCAGTTTAAAACCCCATAAGAACTTCAAGAAATATGTGTAATTTACCCCAACCATATTTTATGTTGTTGGATGAGCACTGAAAGTGCAACTTGAGGAAAGCACAGACTGGCAGCCCGTGCTCCCGGACTGAGCTGCTGCCCTGCCAGGTAGGCACTTCTTGAAATAGCGTTGCCCGCAGGGATCGTTTGTCACATTTGAATTGATAACTGGCAATCTGTTGTAACCCAAATTGCTTTTTCATCATTTCTTGCACGGTTATGCCCTCAGCCTGACATGTGCCTCCCGCATGGAGTCAGCCTCGGGGCTCTGTGCCCTGCCCTGTGCGTACTGCAGTTGGACTCCATGATCTTAAAGGTCTTTTCCAACCTAAATGATTCTCTGATTTTTTAATTTTTTTAATGCAAACTGCAGCAGGCAGGAGGCAGATCCTGAGCTGCGTAGCTGCATGATGCCATCTGTGCCATGTGCACCAGATTTAGGTGAGCTCAAGTTCTCCAGCTGTTGCATGTTGGCAGATTGTATTTCTTTCTGATTACCTGATGTTTAGCCCACTCGCAGTTGTGTGGTGTTGGTTTTTTTTGTGTGTTTTTTTTTTTTTTTTCCCTAGTCCTTTTGTGCAAGGTTGTAGTTTGATCATAAGCATTTTGTGGGTTGCGGATTCATGTGATGCCGAACTATTTAGTCCTGAGCTACTTCAACAAAAATAAATGATAATACTGCCTATTCAGTGTTTGTTCTCCCATTTCCATTGCAACAGAGTCAGAGCAATATAATAGGATCTATTTAGCATTTATTCATTTGATTTGCAGAATTCTTTCTGCTTTGTCTCTCTTTATGTATGTGTCTAGTATTGCTCTTAACTGTAGATTCCAATATGTAGGTTTTCAGAGTAAATATGTACTCAAATCTGTACAGATAATTCTTGGTTAGTAATAGATGAGAAGAACATAACCAGTTTGATTTGACATTATACATCCTTAAATGGGATGTGCATGCGGAGGCACATTGTGGTGTCTGAAATGCACAAAAAGACAAAAATACAAAAATCTTTATTTTTTTCTGGTGCATAATGCTTTACACTTGGGTCAAAGGAAAAAGGAAGAACAAATTCCAGTAAACTGATGTGTATTATTAATGAGATTTAGCTCACTCTAGAGGACCTAGATCTTACCTATATTGCTCAACTAAAAAGATACAAAATGGATCAGTGGATAACAAACAGAAAAAATTTAGCCAGTTAACTCCCTCATCTTCTTCTGCACAGTAGTAGAATGAGGTTGGACACCCATGTGATTTTTTTAAGCAGTATCCCATGTCTTCGTTACAGCCATGTGTCTTGATATCTAGAATGTTGGCTATTCTGGTTTAGGCATTTCAAGCAATAATTAAGTGTATTAAAGTTAATCCTTTCCTTGTGAAGAACAGTTGTAGGCTTGGCATGACTAGTGAGCGAGACAGGAATTACTGGAGGAAAAGGTGGAAGACGGTGGAGTCTCTTTCTAGGCTTCTCTATCCACATGTTTTCCATGTGAATCAAATGCTTTTGAAAACCATTGTAGTCACATTAGCTAGTGTGGTCACATGGTCTGTGCTGGCCTGTATATGTATTTGCACTGCAAAGTTGGTCTGTGATACCGATATTCTAATTTAATGATTTTTTTTCCCCATTGAGTTCACAGGGGCCTCTAAAACGACAGCCAGGGCCTGATATTTAGAATTACATGCGCATGCCGGATATCTGACTGTGCTTCACTGAGGAAAGATTAGGTCCAGCTTTGAAAAACAAGCTTGCTTACTTTTTTATGCACACAAACATTTAATTATATTTCAGCTCTTTTTTTAGTGAGGTGCAGTTAAGAGTTCTTACTTGTTAATTTTAGCTCTCTATAAAATTTGTACTAGTATGGAACAGAAATGTACAAATGCCCAGGTTTACCTTGGCAGAGCACAAAAAGGAATTTGAAAGTAAATGGGTCTTTCGGCAATTTTTCCCCTATGAGTCACTTGTAAAATAGGAAAACCCTCTGTTTGCACACATCTTGCGCTTGTGCCGAGTGTCTTGATTGCTGAAGAGTCACACGCAAGTCTCGGAGAAGAACAGAATCCTGAAGACCAATTGCTGCTACCTGAGTTTTGTAGTTCTTGAGGTTTTGCATTTACAGCCCCGTGACTGTTTGGGCACATGAGCTGCACACCGAGAGCTCTGGCCAGAGGGAGTGACTTTGCTTTCTGAAAGGAAACGTTAGGAGGATTTTTAAGGTGTGATTTAGTTTCCCCCATGAGACAGAAGCAATAAAAAAGGATGGTGAAGAACCTGAAGAAATGTTTGTTTCTTAATTGATTCCTTTCCAAGGCAGTTAAAAAGGAAGGAAATTTGAATAGCTGCTGAAAGGGGAGTTCTGTTATCTACTTCTATAACCCTTATTTTCCAAGGTTTGGCCAGTATTTATACATCTCTCTGCTGAGTTGTATTTTTGGCACCAAAGTATTGGTTGTGGTTTGCATAATCATGTGATTCACTTCAGCCTGCAAGAAAGCTGAAGTTATTCTTATTTTTTAAATGCGATTAATTTTGAAGTATCATGCTAATTTTTAAAAATCTCTGCAAGATGTGGAAAAAACCCAAAAGTTTATTCATTCTTGAGAGATGCAGAAAGCAACTTGGAGAGAGTCAAATAAAAAAAAGTAATCTTCAATTCCTGTGAGATTGAACTAAAATTACTTTTTCTTTTCCTCCAATAAACTGTAAAAATTCAGTGGAAACTCTGTAAGAAAACCCATAAATAAAATTGATAGAAAAATGTTGACCTTCACTACTCTGCTCTCTCTTCTTCCCCCTCTTTGCCTCAAGTCGGAAGCAGCTACCAAAGGTTGTTTCTGTCAGAGCTCTGCTGAAGTGTTGCTACCTGTAGTGACTAGTTTTACAAATACAACGCGCTTGTGAATGTGGAAGTTAGTGAGCGGATGAATAAGTTGGTTCACGCTAAAATAATTTGGTGCCCGTGAGCATCCTGATGCTTTTAATACCAGGGATGTGTTTGTAAGTTTAAAGTGTTGTCTGAATGTTGGCTGATAAAGCAAAGACATCCCAAACATAGTACATCAAGGGTCACAAGCCCAGTGTAAAACCAGGAGTCTGAGCTCTGGGAACACACAGGTATTTGAACAACCCTTCTCTTCACATGCTGTATTTCCCCAAAGCAAGAGCTTAGGGCTAATTAACCTCCCTTATATTTCTTATCCTCCTCTGAGATTAGAAAAATGACATCTCCTCCTCATGGTGATTTACCATATTTCTAAATGGGTATCGGCCCAAAAGGAAACCAAAAATAGGTGTCTGAAAAATCCTTGATGGACCAAAGTGTGCTGATGTATTCCCCTTTGGTCCCTCTGAAATGGGCTGGAGAAGGAGGAAGGGCTGGTAGCCTGCAGTAAGAGGGAGGCAAGCGTGACATCTGAGGGCTGGAAGGATTGCCAGTTAATTTTAAGCATTTTTTAGGAATACAAAGCGGGGGTGACCTGAAATGTTCTCATAGCTCAAACCTCTTTTAAACACTTACCTGGTTGCTGATGTGATCAGTTGGAAATATGAAGTAATCATTGTCTTCTCATGACACACTTTGGTCCAGATTTCTTCTGTGCAGCTAACAGGGACACCCATGGGGTGGGCCCTGTATGTTCATGCTTTGTGTGCCCGTGAGAGCCCACTCGAAGAATGAGTGGGGTCTTCTGTATAATATATGCATGATGTGACCTAGCCATACCTGGATTTTCAAAGCAAAGACTTTCAGAGATGACTTGCTGCATGTGTCTGCCACTGCAGGAGAGTGCTTGGCAGGCCAGGGGTTAATTCTCAGTGCTCCAGACTCTGCAAGAAGCTGAGTCTGATCACAGTCTGCTGTCATGAGACTAAGTGGCCTCTGGCTTTCCAAGACTGAACAGGTTCCTTCCACATACTGTAATTCTGACTGATGGACGGCTGCTTAAGAGGTTGAAATATGGCTAAAAATGACAGTATTTGTCCTCAGGCTGTTCTTGGGGAGTCAATGTATCTTGTTCTTTTGTGCTCCTCATTCTCTCTACCTGCCCTTGCACTTTAATGCTTTCCCAAGGTTTGTTATTCCTGTAGACCTGGGGTGAAGGTGGCAGTTTGCATTTGGTTCTCGTGCCACCGACTGGGAGATGCTGCGTCTGCGCCTGCCTGCGCTGCCCGAATGCCGGTTTGGCTGCGGGGGGTTCGGCGGGTGCCCGGTCCTGCCCGCTCGCGGCTGCGGTGTTGCCGCATCACTGGTCTTGGCCGTCTGGCTCGCAGAGAGAGACTTCACCGAGGGGTGAAGAATAAAGCGATCACATTCGTCCGTTTACTAAGGCAAATCTAAGTGTTGTGCCATCTGTTCTGCAACTACATGAAATCCAGTGAGCTCTTTGGAAAAGGCAGAAAATATGTTCAGAATCTAGGGAAAAGATGGATGTGAAAATAAGGTGCTGAGAGTTGTTAGGAGCCTGGATAACACCAGAACAGACCAAAAATAACGAAACAAAAACTGAAAGTGGAAAATACAAGAAAGAAAACCGCCTTAAAATGGAAGGAAATCAAACATTCATTATATTTTTCTCCTGTATCTGCCCCACTGCCTTTCATGTGTGTGCATTTTTTCACACTGATTCTACTCAGGAGGGCAGATTCAAATCGGTATTTAATAGTTCAGAAATGCTGTGATGCAGCAGGAGCCACAAGGCTGCACCCTGCCGTGGTGGTGAGGGCGACCGGTCCCTCCTCGCTGATGAGGACGCGGGGCGGCTCGGGGCGATGCTGGCTCCCCCAGCCCAGCATCGGGCCCCCTCCGCCCGCTGCCAAAAGGCACAGCTGGGATCCAAAGCACAGCTGTGTGTCGTTTCTCAAAAAACCAGGAAGGAGAATTGCAGACTGTGTGAAAAATGATAAAATCTGGAAAACTTTGAAACGGCCTTTGTAGCTTTGTGAAATTCCTGCTTCCCCAGAGTTCAGATGAATGCCATGAAAGTCTAATTGCGCTGAGCTCCTCACTGCGCTGCGGTGACCGGCTGGGGCTGGTGGCCGTGCTGGTGGTGAGCAGCTGAAGAGAGGGTTGTCCGGTGACTGACTCTTTGCAGCAGAGGAGCAAGGGGACAAAGCGTGTAATGACGTATCCCTTAAGGCTCTTGCTTTGTAAATTGAGAACCGCAGTATGGTTGGAAGTGGCTCTGATGCTGAGAGCCGCTTGGAACGTGAGGTTTTGCTGGTAGGAGAGGAAAGGTTATCTTGCGTTTCATGCTCTGCACTTGGCCTTCAGGACACTTGGTTTCCCTTCTCTGCCACAGAGTCCCTGCATGTCCTTGGGCAAGTCATCCAGTTTTCCTGCATCCCGTTTCCCCAGCGAGGGATGGGGGATTGCTTTTTCTCCAGCACGGTGCTGTGAGGCTCCTTAGGGTTGGCAGTTACCATAGAGATGAGGTACCTAAATAGAATTTGAAACCTGTTGAAGGAGAGTTATGAAACCTGACGGCGTTACCAAAAGAACAGCTTGGCTTTGGCCATGTTGCATGGGGCAGCTACAGCAGGTTGTAAAACTGTCAAAGTAGGTGTAAGTGCTGTGAAACCAGGGTCAGCTGGAACATAGGCTTGTAAAAACAAAAAGCTACCAGCACAAACTCAACCCGTAAATATGAAGTAATATCACTAGTTAAACAAATAAACTAAAAGAAATTTTTCTCTTTAGGATCCACTGGGCATTTTTCATTTGATAAAGTCTTTTGGTTTGGCAGGAGTCCAAGACCAAAAAATCCAGACCTGCTTCTGTTCTTTGTGGGGCACCCTGGAGCTTCTGAGGCTCCTCACTGTTTGTATTAAAGGTCTTTAATTTGCTATAAGATGTCAGCTGGAGAATGAAAACCATGGAGGTACTCTGTGGTTTGTTTTAGGCAGAGGGAGGCAGGGGAAATCATGTTTTAATTCAGTTAAAATCTCTTACTCTTTATTGTGAAATGAAGAGATGACTTTCAGGTATTCCGTATTGCACCATTAATTGTTTTCATCTTTCTCATTCATATTAAAACAAATATTAAATGTCTTCAGTCTCCCTGCTGAAATGAGAGTGCTTTTGAGGTCCTGGTCATTTCCATTCAACTTCTTTGGAAATGTTTCAGTTCGGTTGTATTTGCAGGCATCCTGAATGCAGTGTTTTCAATGTAGCTGTGCCACTGACTTGTGTAACACAATAATAATGCCATCTGTCTCGTCTTTTTTAATCCCATATTTACACATCCTTTTTTTTTTTTTTTTTTTCCTTTTGTGCTAGTTGAGTTTGACTGTAGAGCGAGAGGAAATCTTGAACTTGTTGCAATAGTCATCCATCCTTCACCTGAGGTGGAAGCAACTAATTTAGGACCTCTGAAGATGTGTAGGTTGGCTAAATGCTCCTGCCAAAGCATTTAAGTTTTTTGTCAGTGTTAGCTTCCATATCATGGTCTTCTATGTGTTCATTCCCTGATCTTCCTGACTCGTGTCTCTTGGGCTCCTGATAGTGCTATCCCTAGCCTCAGTTGCGCAGCTAGCAGCAAATATAAAGTGAAAAAGTGGGGATTTTGTTGACCTCCCTTGTAATTTTTCAGAAATGTTGGAAGTTCATTGTGAAGCTCAGTGGCTCACTGCTCACGTGGCCACGTTTCACCACCAGTGCGTTCACCTCTGTGGTCTGGGATGCACATGAGCTGATCGGAACCCGTTTTCGGGATGAGGGATGTTTCGCTGTCAGGCCCTAGATGCCCCAGTCACCGGGAGGTCTCCTCAGTAGCACTTGGGATGCCCTCAGGAAACACAGAGCAGCTGTTTTGCCCCGTCCTGGGTATTTGTTTCTTCTCTAGGCAGGACTTAGAGAGATGATTGTGGTAACTGACATTGGTTTGGGTGATGGAGCTGATACAGAGTATTAGATAGTTGATTTTGAAAACAAACATATTTGCATTTATGAGGGGAGATAACTGGCTTTCTTACTATAATATTTCTTCTAATTCAGATTTCTTCCTGGCTCATGGTTCTTGCAACTATATTTGGACTATTGACTTCGAGAAGTTTGCAAGTATTGTTGTTGGCTCAAGAGCTACAAATGTTTTTCTTCTCTCTGCCTAGTAGTCTAAATTAATCATGTCTGTTTAATTATAAAGCAATCTTAGGAGATTTACAGGTGACTTTAAATAAGAAAGCCACGTCATTTTATAGAAGACACATAAAGTATGGAAACCACCTCTGGAAGAATTTCATTAAGATCTTCTGTGCTAATAGTATTGTTCAAATAAACACCACTTGTAAACTTCCCAGAATGTGTGGTGGCCATAACCCAGCTCTGCTGGTGTGAGTATACAAGCCCACTGACATATGCTCTGCAGTTTGATTTCTAGTAGTTCTGAGAGATTTACAGGCTGATTTATGCTTCTTTCTTTGCATTTATTTTCCATACTCTCTTAATGTAGGAGTAGTTACATTTATACAGTCCTAAAATTACACTCAGCCCATTGAAGGCAACCGTGAGGCTGATGTGGCCCCCGGTGAAAATGAGTTTGACACTACTGACTCATTGCCAGTTGCTGCAAGAAGGTTGGAACTTCGTTGCTGTTTTTTGAGAAAACAGGCACTTTTCTTTTAACTTTAGCATAAGAGTATAGATTCTTTTTGTTTTCTAAAAGAAAATGTCATTAACAGTCAACCTTCTACTTTAACACTTGCTATTTTTTCATGTTTCTACAGTTATTATCCAACTGTGGTTTCATCCTTTGGAGTTTTGTGTGTTTATGGGAGTATTTTAAGTTCTTTTGTGCTGCTTGGAATTTGGTGAAAAGTTTATCGTTGCTGTAGCCATAGTCTAAGGAACACGCAGAGGGAACTTTCTTGTTTTTCAATTCAGACAATATTAAATTGTTTTGTTGGTAGCTGCAGCCTTGGAGGGAGTAGAGGAGAAAAATATCAAGAAAAGCACAAACGGCAAAAAAAGCCCATAAAAAAACCTGGAGGTGATCGAGATGAAGGAAGAACAAAATCACATGAACCACACTGTGTTGGACCAGATGTCCATGTCAGTCCTTATCTTGTCTTCAAAACTGGCCAGTAGGGAGTGGTTGCCTTTGGTGTCTTAGCAGTAGGAGCCTTGTGTTTTCTTAGTAGCCACTTCTTATGACAAGGCGTTCCAAAACTGAGATGTGCGTTCTATGAAGCCGTACCCCCATTGTCTGTCAGGCTTATTGGTTCTCTTTAGGAGCTCTTCTTAGAACCTGGCTTTGCGTTTTCATTTGCCCTCTGGTTCTGAAGCAGTTTTGATCAAACCATGACACGTGCAGTAGCTAGACTGTTTAATTTCTAAGGTTTGTAAGGATGAAGTTCTGTAACCTCTTTATTGTGGATTTTATTCTATAACCTCCTCTTCTGATTTTTCAGTTTGAGGCAGATCATTCAGTTCAACCTTAGATGGGGAGAGCTCCTGCATAGCAACCTCCTCCAGGTTCTCCAAGGTGAACGTGTTTTGAAGAATCTAATTTCATTTTGCTGTTACAGTACTGTCTCCGAGTGCTCCTTTATACCTGGATAATCTGTTGGCCTTACAGATACCTAGATGAGTTTTCAGCTCCTGATATATTTCAGAAAGGGTTTTATGATTAGTTTTTATGCTTTTTGTAAGTTATTCCTCAGACTCTGTTTTGGCTTGCCTTATTGTGATTTTACCTTTTAGTCTGCCAGTTTATGACCCTTTTGATTTTCCTAATGTGAGCTTTTTGTGGGATGCCCGTATGCTTCCAATAGCCCTCCCTTGCCTTGCTGTTTAGCGATGCTGACTTTCATTTTCTCTTTCTGAATTGGTTTGGTGGATGGTATACACTTGCTCTGGGCCTTCAACACACTGTTTGAACAGTGCTACCTGCAATGAGGTTCTCTTTTAGGTACCCATTTAATTCTTCTTTAATGAGTTTCTTTATTCTTATGTAGCCATCCTTTCTGGAAGTGAACACTGCAGCTGAAATATGACAGGTTTTGTTGCTCTTGCCACGACATCAAACACAAGTACGATGTGATCAGTGCTACTGGGTGTTCTGCAATGGCAACAGTTCATGAAGCAATCATGAATGATACCTAAAAACACATCTCAGCACCGCTCCCCAAGATAAGATTTGTTCAGTCTCCATAGCGGTTGTAGCCACCTTCCATCACTATGTGCTCCCTGCCTGTGTAGCACTTCTGTTCTCCCTCTGTGTATCTCAGTTGCTGTTGCTGTCCTGTTCAAGCGGTTGACAGTATTGCCTTATACTGTTCTTTTCCTATATACACCTAGAAATTTAATCTAGAGGGATTCTGGATTCTTCTTTGACGTGGTTAAAGGTTAATCTGACTTAATTCTAGGCCCTGTTCTCCACTGGGAGGCTGCTGAGTTCCTGTGTGCTTCCTATCCTGCTGTCGTGGTGTCCCCAGACTGCCTTTTCCCTCCGTGTCTGATATACTCTTATCAGTACACATCAAGCTTGCCTTTCTGCACCCTCCTCTCTTTTTATTCAAACTACCCTTTACAGCCTTTCCAGTGTACAATATAGTGATGAGAAACTGGAGAAACTGATACACGAGAAAGTGATCTCTCCTGTGCAGACTTTATCCATCATGGAGTTTTTCCCAACGCCCGGTGCATCCAAACTCTGGTTTCCATATCCACTGAATCCACAGCTCATTTCCTCAGACACACACTGTCTCTCTGACTTGTCCTTTCATCAGACTGGGAACATTAAGACAATGCTGTGATGAAACTCCTGGTTTCAACTTGCAATTTGACATCCAGAAAGTCTGTCCTCATGCCCACGATGACCATGAGCACCAACTCTTCCCCAGTGCTTCCTAAGAGCTCTAGACATGCTGTGAGATCCACTGCAGTGGATCTCTGACTGCTCTAGCGGTCAGATTGCTATATGGATGCATATACATTGCCTTTGAGGAATGGTATTTATTTATGTGAGTGCACTTTATTTCACTTGTTGCAGTGAGGAGGTTGGTTGGGGTGTCTCTGGGTAGTCTGGCTTCTATTTTTGTGTCTGGCCCATTAGGTTTGGGATGGAGAGCCCCCAGCTTCTTTCCAGCTCCAGCCAAGCTCTCACTGCCCTGGAACTCCCCTTTGCCTGGCTGGGGACAGGACAACGCAGAGCCCTGGGACAGGCTGGGCTCCCTTCGCTCGAGCGAGGGGCTTTTCTAACGGTACAGATCACCAGCTACTGCTGAGTTCCCTGAGCCTGGTTTGGGCTCCGCTGATGTTCTTTATTTCTTCCTCTGCAGAAGTCTGCTAAAGGTGTTTGTTGTTGTGCAATGCCTAAACCTTGTTCCTTGAACTGTAGGTACTAGTGCAATGTAAAGAATAAAGAATGTTAAAGATGTTTAAGGACAAGCTTTTGAGATATTTATTTTTTAAGCTGCATAAGACTGCCTAAAGCATTGCAGGCTAAAATTTCTATCAGAGTTTCTTTTTTTGGTTGTTTCCTAGTATGTCCAAGCTTTTCTCATCAGCAATTCTTATTCTTTCTACGTTTTCAAATGTTAGAGTGTTATCATATGTCTCCCTTCCTCTTTGTCATGTAGACAAATAGTGCACATTAATTCTTTGATTTAATCCTTCTTAATAAGCCTGTTCCTCCAGGGATTAATTATTTTAGTTTCTGTACTGAATCTTGCACTTTGTTGACATCTTGTACTGTGAGCCTACAACTGAGTGCACGATAAAATTGAAAGCTCATCTCTCATCAGTTTTTCATGCTCTCATTTAGATAATCCCGTTCCAGGTTCCTTCCTCCAATAATAGGATAAGAGAAAGAAGGTTGAAATAAGCCTGTCTATAGGATGTGGAAAGGAAAACAAGCCCCAGCAGTAGCAAACTCTTGGTGCTTTTGTTTCTCCTCACCCTTATGGGCACCCAGTTTAAGTAAAACATGTATTTAACAAAGACAGACCCTGTCTGATTTCCAAGCCATGAGTAACTGCATTGGCCACCGCTGGACCTGTGGCTGGATTTGGGTTTTGAGCTCTTGCATGGAACAGCGTGAAGTGGGTGTGAGATGCTCTGTCCCTGCTGGGGTTCTTGCTTTCACTGGCGTAGCTAACATCAGGAGCTGCAGACCAGGGAGACCTGGTTCTGCCGAAGTGCCTGTCTTTCTAGGGTGGTGATTTCTGGGGTAAGCTTCCTGAACCTGCTCATGGTATGGCTGCGTGGGCACTGGGGCTGTGGTGCGGGAGGAGCGGGAGATGGGAACAGCCCTGGCCAGAGCTGGCTCCTGCTGCTCTGCAGCTCGCACCCTGCAGCTCATGCACTCCTTTGGAATATGAAATATTCCTGCAGTGACATCTTCCAAAAGGAAGATTCTGGATTCCTGTAACATCATTTAAAATTACTTTAAATGCCAAGTTTCAACTCAGATGAATTTAATATATTAAGGTTTTAAAAAGATAGTAAACCGCTTTCTCCAGTTTGTGGTCTGGATCTTTTGGGCTTGTTTACCATGGCAAAGACCGAGACTCCGTTTCCTACCCATTAATGGACCTGATCCAGCTCTGCTGAATTCAGGTTGAAGACTTTTTGGGAGGCTGCAGTGATGCTGTGGTGAAAGTCTTTGGCCTGTCTTATACAGAAGGTCAGACTAAACTGCTTTAATATTTATGAATCCATTTATGAATCCTGGCCTTGAGATTTATGCGTGTGACACCCGTTGACTTCAGTGGGTGGTGATTTGTGCCTTAAGCAAATATATTTTTGAAAAGAAACTTGTGTAGCAACCATCCCATTTTGTGGGAGTTTGAGCTGAAGAGATTTCCAGTTGGACTGGTTCTGTTTTCTTGCAGAATGTCAGTTCATTTTTATTACTGGGGGTAGGACTCAACTATGCATTTTGTCAGAGTGACCTCAGAAATGTTTTATTTCAAATGGTTCCTTGTGTTAAAATTGGGAAAGTTAATCCTTTTGGATCTTGCTGTTAGCAAATTCATGGACTTGATATTCATGCTTTTCCCCCCGAAAGATTAAAATTGAGAAACTCTGTTGCAGGGAACTGCAATTACTATTCCTTGCTTGCAACAACAGCAATCAAGTTTACAATCCCCTGAGTCTGCAAGATCTATCGCATTTATCATTTTCATTCTTAACAGCTATTTAATAACTCACCTCTTTCCCACTTAGAATTACGCATACCTGTGGACATCAAACCTAGACGCTTTCCAAAATGTTCTTGCTTAAGCATTATTTTAGCTAAAATAACCACTGGTCTCCATTGTTTGCCGTTGTTTAAAAAGCTACAGAATCAGAACAGTTCTTGCAGCTGAACTGTTTGGACACAGAGTTCCTGCTGGTGGTGGTGGAGGCACCCAAAAGGTGGAAGCCAATGGGGCCGAGGTGCGATGCTGTTTCCCTGCGCAGCAGCTGCAGGGAAGCCTGCTCTGAATTTGCCTGCTCTGAACTCTCTGTTGTACTTTTGCAGGCTGTACTCCTTGTTCGCTGCAGAGATTCATTTCGCAGAAAGCCGTGTTTTTGTGTATTACCTAAACCTTTTGAAAATGAGATTTACCTCTTGTGATGTACTGGGATTCAGAGGTGAGCGGCTGGTAGGATGGGGCAGGTTGTGGGGACAGAGGCAGGGGGTTTCCCAAGGGAGGTGACGCTCAGGGTCAGTCCCTGGGCTCCTGCGCTGCTGCTGGCCCTGGGCTGGCACTGAGTGACAGTACTGACAATTTGGTGATTTTCTTGTAAAGGCAGAGAAGTTGGAAGCAATATTTTCAGCGTTGTCTGCTGGTAAAAGCCAGACACTGTGGCCAGGATGCTTGTCTTGAAATCTGCTGGCATTGCTTTGTGAAATCGCTTTAATTGTGTCTGTTTTCTTGATGGTTCAGTGAGAATGAGACACAGTCTGTCTCGCTATTGTGTGTCTTAAAAACCACAAAAAACCCTTTTGAGTTTCTCAAGTGAGTTATACCATACAAATGCAAGACTTCGGTCCAGATTCCCATCTGCTATAAAGTAATGCAGTCCTCTTCAGGTTATATCGGCTACAAATTTGTCCCACTGCTATTATTAATCACACCTGCAATTGTGTAGCGCCGGAGCTGGGCTCCAGGGACAAAACTTTTATTTTTGGTAGCAGTGGAAGCGTATAGATGTGTGAATGGATGAATATCCATCCTCCCTTGAGCCACAAGGACTGCATGAAAGCAGCCTATCATGAAAGCACTTAGTACAAATAGCTCTTGTATGATGCTTTTTGTAACTAGATCTCAAAGTGCATTAAAAATGGGACCTTATCCCCATTCTGCAGAGGATAAATAGGAGCCCTAAGCAACACGCAGCTTTCATAGGGTTACCCAGCAGGCTCTGCCTCTGTCAGTCTATCTATGTAATTCCTATGTGTATACATAATCATTTTCCCCCCATTAATTTTTGGAGGATATGTAAAAATAGGGCAACTTAACTGCAAACTGACTTGAAAAAAAGCTGAAAAACACTGCTTTAGACTAACAGTATTAAAAATATACATGGTCCATTAAAAACTTTCTTTTTTTCCCTTCCCCATCCAGCCTGGGACTGAATAAATCAGCAGAGCTTTAGGGTAGCAGCAGCATACAGCAAAATAAGTGGCAACCTGTTCCAAATGTTTGCTACAATTCCTTCAGTACCTCCATTCACTGTAAGGAAAGATGAATTTGCAGAACTGCACAATTCTTCCTCTGCAATGCTTCAGTAGTTCAAGGCATGTTCTCAAAGAATCAAATGCAAATATGACATAAGAAGCTTTTTTTTTTTTTTTTGCATTAGTGTCTATAAGAATGAAACTAAATGGAAATAAAATGCAAAGCGTCTCTGTTCCTGAATCAATGTACCATATGTTTGGAAATGAACACGTTGCAGAACTGAAAATGTTGAGAGATCCCGTGTGTGCAGGGATGAGTTTGGAAGGTCTGTGTTATGTCTGTCCTTCTGCCACAGACTTCTGGGTGATCTTGCTGCAGCCGTTGGAGCTCCTGATGGATCAGGTCCGTTCTAATGTAATTGAACTAATAATACTTCCGTACCTCAGTGTTGAGAGGACACATCTGTTGCTGTTTGGAAACAGCATGTTCCTCTGGTTCTAAGACCTAGAGAAGGATCATAAAGAAAAATAAATATTGGAATTTGCTTTCAAATTCACTGCTGAAAGTACTATACTAGTGCTAGTTTTGGTCAAACTTCGTTGTGTATTTAGGGTACAAGCACATTGGTATAAAAATAGAATAAGACCTTGTCCAATGTGCTGTCCTGCAAATATAAATATTTTCTCTTTCAAGTAATTTACAGAGTATTTTTGGCAACTGTACAGTGAAATGCGAATCTCCTCTCTCTGCTTCTCTGTGAATTGATCGTTGGGAGGATCCTGTGTTGCAAATTCCCCTCTGGAGGCTTCATTACCATCACAGGGAGTGCAGGCTCCCAACCCATGCACTGAGGTTAAATACCAGACGGTTTGAACCTCTCTTTGGTCTCAAGAAAATCACCTGAAATTCAGGACTGTGTTTAGGATTTGTTGATAGACAGGTGTGTCATGTGACTGGTTGCTCTTTTAAGAAAAAAAAGCAGAGCTCTCTCTATATACAGAAATACTGTATCTAAGAGTTTCTGAAACACTCTGTTTTTGTAGATTACTGATTTAATTAACTAAGCAGACACTTGGATTTTTTTATATTAATTTCAGGTTTGTTCACATTTAATTTTAGCTTCCTATCTGTATTTTGTGCTTGGAATTTGGGAAGTAAATCTGCCTTTATATGGCAGTGAGAACCTTTGTAAAGCTGTACTAATGAGGAAGAAAATGAACAGTAATTAAACTTGCAGTTATAGGAAGGGCTGAGACTGGAGTCCTGAAGCAGCAGCTAGATGGGTTACTTCATTACAGCCTAGAACAGGGAGCTGTGATGGGAATGGGAATGAGGAGACAATTAAGTTGCTCACGAAGTGCAAACCCAGCGAGACATTTAATTACCCACAGGAGCTAATGCTCTAAAACCTGGAGTTTTCCGTAGATCTAAATAGGCCAGGCAGGTTTTCTGTCAAATTAGACTTTTAAAGAATGTATTTAGAGATGCAAGAGGCGTTGGGGATGTTGAGGAGACTGGAGAAGAGACCTGCTGTTTGGTGTGGTGGCAGAGTCTAGGCAGGTCTCCTGGGCAGGTCTCCATTGTGGTGGGTGGGACTGGTGTAATGACCCTGGGCAGAAAGCCCCACGTGGAGTTGGTGACCTGGTGGCACAGTGGACTTGCCTTGTAAAGCTCAAGTGGTAGAGAAGGTTCCATGCGGCCATTGCCTGTAGATCGTGTTGTCCTTGGAAGCAGGTCTTCAGGGACACACAGGAGCACCGTTACCCCCAAAAGAGATTAGTGGAGCAGTAAACCCCAACCGTGTGTATTGCAATGGACTCATTTGTGGCTTATCAATGTAATTCTTGTCTTAATTAGGCAGGACAGTCACTCTCTGCTTTCCTTGTCAGTTTTTTCCTGGGTGGCTTTCACTTCCAAATAACTGCCTTGCTAGCCTTAGCAGAGGTTTTGATTCTCTGAAGTACAGTTTCCTTTTGATTAAGTGTCTTCTGCTCTAGTCTTTAATGAGCACTAAGCAGTGCTTGACTTGAGTAATTTGCAGCTGGGATCTAAAAATCCTTGGAAGGAGGGCCTGGGGATGTCCCGCTTCGGGAAACAGTGGGATATTATAGGCTCTTTGCATTAGTTTGGTGCATTCCAGAGGCAAACACTTTTTCAATTAACTTATGTATGTTTTTGCTAGTCACAGCACACAGTTGCTGCTGCCATCGTCATTTAGCAATATTCCCATATTCACTATAGCTTCATGTTAAAAGTCCCAGAAGAGAAGGGCAAGAGGTAACAGTTAGCTCCACGTTTTTTCCAGAGCTGGAACTCTCGGCACTCAATCCCTCAGCTACTTCTGAATTACACCGTGTGCGCGGCTGCAGGGGGGGCCCTGCTGCTCTGGAACTCCTGCAGCCGTCCCGGGCCGGGCGATGAGCAGTGGGGGATAGAAGAATGCTGTTACTAGCAGTTACTTTTAAGGTCTTAGTTCATGAAAACAAATGCTGTTCTTCTGCTCAGAACTTGAGGAAACTGATAATTGAAAGGCTTCATTCTGCTTCTCCACGCCCTGGAGTAAACGTCCAGATGGTGGCTCAAGAATTTTCTGAAGTCCTTCTAGTCTAACCTCTGTTGATGGGAAGGCACAGATTTGCTCAGACAATCTGGCATTTCTGTTTTAGTCATCCAGAGGCATTCTCCAGGAGGCTGCAGCAACTTTGATACTCTGTCTTGTCCTAAGGAACTTGGTCGTTACCTGGCAGGGGTCTTGACATGACAGGCTGGCCCAAGTGTGATGGCATCAGTGGATAAGAACAGGACTGAGTGAAGGCCGTGAGCAAACCCGTGCTGCTGGCGCGATGCCGTTGTGTTGCTTCCTTGGCTGTGCGCAACGCCGGTGTTGAGTTGATGACTAAAAGCAATCTCTCTTTCATGGTGGCTTTTTGAGGGTGTTCTGAGTAGTAGTGAAAAAAAATGCATTAGGCAATTCATCTTGAGCTTTTCATGTTCAAAGCACTTGGCAAAAAAAATAACAAATCAGCCCTTGTAATTATCCTGCGAGACTGTTGTTATGCTGGTTCAGAGGTGGAGAAATGGAACTAAAGAGGTTAAATGTCTTGCTCAAAGGACCAAGGAAATGTGTGGTGGAGACTTTCAGGAGCCCCACATATTTCTTAATGAATCATTTATAACTGTGGGTATATTATTAGGCAGATGGCCTGAACTGTGGATTGCTGTAGGAACTCTGCGTTGCTGTCTAAATGAATTTTCTTCTTGAAGTCTTAAACAGCCATTTTTTCTTACTTTATTTCATGACAATATGTTGGCTGAATCAAAGACCGTGTAGGATATACAATGTATAAAAATACATAATTCTTTTACAGTTCAAACACACACTCCTAATAATTCTGACCAAAAATAATTGATGCGTTTCTCATGGCTAAAGGAAAAGAGAATTTCCAGTGTAAGAGACCAAGTTATTTTAGTCCGAGATTAAAATGAGAAAAGAAATACTCAGCCATGTTTGAAGGTTAAATTCCTTCCTCTCTACACTCCAACAGAATCAGGGAGGATGCTGCCATGGGCGATGTACAGCGTGGTGTCGTGTCTGTCCGAGAAACGGAGTGTGAAATAACAGCACCTGATGGGTGGCCGGCTCTTTGGCAGTATTCAGGGCCACATGAATTCCCCTGCATGCACAAAAGCCAGTACCAGGCACAATGATCTGCAGGAAATGTCAGCATTTGACCTCTGGTTTTATGTCTTGGGAACCAGCATTCGAATATCTGTTATGTTTAGTTTTACAGTCTGTCCCAGGGTGTCGCCTTCATCTTCTTGGGGCGAAATCTTCACTCTGACCAGATGTTTTCTTTTCCAAAAGGCCACCATGCCCTGGAAGCTAAAGTTCACCTATAAAAGTTGTTCTTCTGTCTAATCAGTTCAACTCCTGATTGCAAAAGTTGCCTATCTGCTAATTTTCTTAGAAGATCTAAATTTCCCAGCTGCTGCATACAGCAGCATTTCCCCCAGGTCCTGATGTATGGGCTATGTATTAAACTAAGATCTGGCATTGGCTGCTTAGTTAACAGTAGCTTTAATAAATCCAGAAATACATGTGAACATGTGCACAAACATGTAGGTTACTTGAAAAAAGCAAAATCCCTTTTTTTTTCACCTGACAGTCAAGTTCTCTGTGTATTTCTCCTGGGCGTATGTGTGGTGTGTGCATCATACTCTGTTCAGTTGAGCATGCGAATGCTTCTTCCTTGTTGATCTTTAGCTGTGCATTTCTCATAAAAGACTTGAAAATTTCTGGATATATTTAATATCCAGAATAAGTGTGTGTGTATACAATTAAAATATGCATCAAAAGGAGGATAACATAAATTCTGAATTTCTCATGTATTCCTCTTTACAGTAAAAGATCAGCTACTGTCACTTTGGGTTCAGCACTTATTTTCTTGGTTGTCTCAGCTTCCTTGAGCTGCTGAGCCTGTCTCACCTTTTCTGTGTCTGATATAGAATCTAAATTAGATAAGAAGAAACAGGACAGGATTTCAAATTCAGTTTCCTCTATACAGGCAGGATGGCATCAGTTTAAATTGCTTCGATATAATTTTGCTTCTTTAATCCTTCCCCCTCAATCTGTTTTTGTATACATTATATGTATGAAATCTGGGACTGGAAATCTTGCCTAATGTAAGTTAAGACATGACAAATGAACCTGACATTTTTCCAAGGAGGGAACCAAAGAACATACTGTATTTATAGCAGTAGAAATATAGTTTGCTGCTTGTAGAACGAAAATATGCATTGTATGAGAGCTTCAGTGCTGGGATACGATAGGAATGTTTAGGTGATACTTGTTTCAAATGAAGATACTGGGTTCAAAGGAGCCGAACTGGTTCTCCTGGCAGCCTGAGATGAGGCTTCACCCAGCACAACATTTAGTCCCCCAGAAGCTCAGATACCAAGACAAAGTGTGTCACAGTGTGAAAATGTTCTCATGTGCCCCGTTTGAAAGTCCAGTGGCTCCAGGATCATCGGTGGGCAGAGTGGGAAAGAGTGTGATGAAAGAGTTCCTGAAGTTGGATCCGGGGCTTCTCCCAATAATAATCTAAACAATTTCTTTTACGTTAATAGTAAAACTTTCTGTTGACAAGTTTAGAGTTCATTAGAGTTCTCAAACACAGATGTGCAAACACGGGCAGAAAAATTGATTCAAACCAACCATGTCTGCAAGGCAGCTCTGCCTGCTGGGACCTTTTGCAGCCAGGCAGGACTGCAGGAGGAGACAAACGCAGGTGACCCAGGGGCACAAGTTGTTTCACCTGCATGAAGATGCTGAAAATCCTTTCTAAACTTTTCAGTCTTTGTGAGGGTTTCCCCTGAACACCGTGAGAATTGCTTGGGTGATGTTCCTTTGAGGTGCTCTGTAGAAGTCAGGTCTGCATAAGTTTTTCTCTCTTAGTGATGCACTACCGACACCTTTTTTAGACTAGTCGTGGCTAGTTCTTGAAAGTGTGTTTTGTCAGTGGACTCCTTTATGTCAAAGGGGAAATAACCACAAAGCTTAGTTGCCTGTCTGTAAGATGTAGTACTTTTCCATCTTGCTTCTGAACAGAAAGGCCGACTATGTTTTTTTGACTGTTGAACTGCACATCAGGACCAGATTTTGGCACTAAATTGATCCTTTATTTGGGAGAGATAGTAAACACTGGAGCAGTCTGGGGCTGACAGATAGCTGAGGTCATAGTAATTTTCAGTGTAGCTGGTTTCTAATGGAGAGTGTATTTCCTAGACAGATTCTTAGACCTGTACTTTATGCATGTGGTTCGAGAAGCAGTGTTTTTGGTTCAGGATTGTACCTTTTGTCCTTTCTTGTCAAGTTGGGGAAATGATGCTTCGTTTTGCTCTAATAAAGAATTCACCTGGTTCCCTGTCTGCGTCCTAATTGTTCTCCAGAGAGCGCTAAAGTGTGCTTAAGCATATTGTAACTGTTTACTCACGACGTCTGCTGTATGTGCAGTAACGCAAAATGTTCGATCTCTGCCCTGTCGCTGCAGGCTGGCATGATCCGCACAGACAAGGACGAGTTCTTCATTGAACCTCTGGAGAAGGGGGCCCAGGAGGAGGAGGAGGGAGGCGGCAGAACGCACGTGGTCTATCGCAGAGCAGCTGCCAAGAAGCAGCTGCCTATGGAGAACGTGGATACCCTGTATGAAGGTAAGGCAGAGGTGTTAATGCCAGCTGATGTATAAAGTGTAGGTGAAGGCATGTAGCCAACGTGATCTGCTATCTCTGGCTTTTTTATCCTTGAAAATGGAAATGTGTTCTTCTCCCTTTGTGGATGAAAAGGTAGGGAAGGAGTTGAACTCTTTTCTTGGGATAAGCAAGCATTGCATCAGCCAAAACCACCTCCAGGATGGTGGAACTGTGTTTGCTTTAAAGAGTTTCCTTGGCCTTGTGTCCCGCTGAGCCTCCAGGCCAGAGCAGAAGAAAGGGATGGTGGATGGAGCAGCGGTGCAGAGATGTCTGTGTGCTCTGGGGACAGGCAGCAGCGCTGGCTTTGCAAGGGCTGTGTTGCAAAGCTGCAGCAAGGACACCAAGGCTGACGTGGTACACAGGCTTCTCATTGATGCTGTCTTCATTGGGCTGGATTTAATCCCAACAATAGGAATGGGAAATAATGGTATCTTCCGATACAAACACAAACTTTCTTGATTTATTTATATGTTTCAAGTGTGGAATTTGATGTACCAAGTAAGTGATAGATAGTGATGGAGTAACGGGAGCTAAACGTAAACCCTCATTCTATGTAGTATTTTCTCTTTCTCTGGTAACTACTTGGATGTTGGACCTTTATTACTGAATAAATAAGAAATGCAAATCTGGTAAGTGGATGTTTTGACAGCTAATGTTAACACTGAGATTAACTGGGTCATTTGAGTGGAAACAACAAAATAGCTACTTTTTTTTTCCAAATGTGTGTACCGAACTGCAGAGTTATTTGCCGCTTATACCCTAGTATTATCTTATTTCAGTATAATACATTTTCAAGTATAATACAGTGTGTTAGATTGTCCTCTGTAGAAGTCTCCTCAGTGATCCCCATCCCTCTGCTGTGCTATCTTAATCATTTTCAAAAGACAAAGAGTATGGTACCTGTTGCAAAAAAAACTACCACCACTCCTGCCTATAGCAATCCCCAGAAACCACTTGAAGGAACAGACAGTCACAGAGGGGAGGCACTGAAATTAGGGCCAAGTGAACAGTATAAATTTCTCAATGTTCCAGTTGGAACAGGGAGAAAAAAGAAAGCAAGCAATAACATTCAACTAAATTTGCTTTTCCACTTTGGTCATCAAAATGACCCATGAATTTTGTGATGGGCTCTTCTGGTTGCCTCCGTGCTCATTCTAGAGCAGAGCTGGGGGACACAGGAGTTCAATTGCCACAATCCCAAAATCATAGGATGGAATTTGCTCGGTTAGTAGATGTTTATAAAATAATCGCAGTGTTGGAAAATATCAGCCAGTCACTGTGTTTCCTCTTAAACAAAAGAGACTTGATTTTATTCACACCTTATGGCAGTATTTTTGGTTTTGGATGGTAAATATTTCTCAGGAGTAGGAGTCTGGTATACAGAAAAATATAAACTGTAGATCAGCTCCAGTTATTGGCATGCGGTACCTGCTGGAGGAAGCTCTATCTGAAAACACCTCTGAGATGCAGCTGCTCGTGGGCCGCCCGCCGTGACCAGCAGTAAAGTGACATGTGGAGTGCGGTGCCACCGGAGTTCTGTGTCTGTCACCTCATCTCCGCTCACCTAAGGATTGAAGTTTGCAGGCTCTGGTACAAAGGCACAGAGTAGTAATAGCCAGGAGCCAGCACTGGGGGATTAAAAAGCAAAAGCGAGGCTGAACTCGTGCAGGCCAGGCTGAGACGGAGCGCTGGCCATGTCTGCAACAGCAGCTGTTGGGGATAGGTAGGAATAGTTGTGATTTTTCATGTTGCAAATTTTAAAATAAGGAAAAAAATCAAAGAGTAGATATCTTCCCTTCCATCCACCATCTTTTGGTTCATAAAACTGATTAAAGGTTAGTTTTCATTTTGGGGAAAAAAACCCACTATACCGTACAAGTTGTTTTCCCCATAAAATTCAGTTTACCATCAACAAAAACACTGGAACAGCCACTACAAAACTGATCTGGTCTCTTCTACTTTTTATTAAACCTGACTTCTCACTCCCGATTTGCTCTGGGCAACAGTCTGGGAAAGGACACGTTTTCAAGAACTGTAATTTTATTTTCCAGTTTGTCTTTTTCCAGAATGCACCCAGTTTTGGTTAACAAACATCAAAATATTTACTGACTGGGTGTTGATAAGAATGGTGTGCTGCATGTTTCCATAGTGCTCTAAATTAATCAATGGCCTTATTTAGGAAATACTTAATAAGGCAATTTCAGCATGCTGTGACTATTTAAAAAAAAAAAAAAGGTTAACCAAGAGCACTCCCTGTCTTCCACTATCCCTGGAGACAACTGCATTGTTTCCAAGTCCCATAAATTTACATGTGATGAATTATAACACTTGGACTACTTTTAATGGTCCAGCCTCCAGGAATCTTATGAATATGCGATGACTTTTTTTTTCTTTTCTCTCTAGGTGAGCTTTTGGCTTTTTTAATTGTTGATAAAAACTTTGTGGTTTTTGATTGTGTAAATATTTTCAAGTAATGAGCAACACAAAGTAAATAGTATTCCATAACTTTGAAGACAGCATCTTTCAAAATCCCATGATATGTTAATTTAATCCCATGATTTGGGAGGGGATTGTGAGTCATGATTTTTGAATGTTTGTCTTTGGATAGAAAGATATGAATTCCTTCTAAACATTCCTCTCTGTAGTACTCTTTTCACAAAAAATAGGACAAGCTGTTCTCTCCCCGATGAAACAGGAGGTGAAGGAACTGAAAGCTCCATGAACTTGGAGCTCGGTGGGTCAGTCATTGTTTCAAGGACTTTCGGCTTGTGCTGGGCAGTGGTCGCGCCAGACCTTGCGTGGTGCAAGAACTTTGGGATTTAGTCCCGCAGTCGTGGGTCTGTTAGGATGCTGCTGTGGGGAGCCCATGGGCTGTGCAGTGCTGGGGGCTCTGCCTCCCGTCTCCTCGCAGGAATGAGGAGCTCTTTGTGCCCAACATGCCGCCTCAGTGGGTGGTCTTGTTTGGTCTTGCGGCCAAACTTGCTCTAACTTTAGTTATTCTTATGATGAATCTATACGGGGATGTGGGCTCCTAAATGCAGTTATTCTGGCTGGTGGTTTGTTGGATCTCGATAACCCGAGTCGACGTGTGTGTCCCCATGGCTGCCCAGGCAGAGAGCTTCAACATGAAGCTGCAGGACAGCAGGAGAGACATCTCTGATGGGCAGCTGATCTTCCCCAAAAGACAACTGGGACTGATGGAATACACATTGACTGGTTGTGAGGGTGGATTCACGCATAAAGAAATAAAAAAATGCATTTTCCCAACAGTGGAAGTAGATTCTAGATTGTGCTAACAGGTACAGTGAGGTGGACCTGACCGCATGGTTTTTCTAGCTTTTTCCATAGGCTCTTGTCTATCTTCTATATTATAGTAAGGGACAATAAGATTTTATTCCATCTGTTTAAAAAATAAGAACAAACAAAACCCACAACCCCTTAAGCCCTGGGGAGATCTAGGCATGCATCTTCTTTTAGGAAGGTTCTGCTGATGTGCTGGGTTTTAAGAAGTGGAATGTGAGCGGGTGTGAAACCAGCAGCAGAGCGTTGTCTGATTTCAGACTGTACCAGGCTCACTTTTGTGTTTATGTAAAACGCTATCAGAGTATTGAGAAAAGTAAATACTTGTTTTGGCAGCCTGAATCATTGTGTTTAGACTGGTGTGGGATTATCTGGTGTTTGCGAGAATCACAGAGTAAAGGGTATAATATTTCTACCTGGTTTTCCCCCTCTCAAAAAATGCTATTTGTTAATGTAGTGGAAAAATGTAAGCATCGTATTTTGGGCAAGTAATAATCTATAGCAGAGTATTACTGTGAAAGCCTGTGTGAGCTCACTACCAATTAGGCTAATTGTTTTGGAAAGATAAATATTTTCATGTAGTGGTTGATGTATTGTAGGTATGGTGGGAATAAACCCTATTTTTTTTTGGCAGCTGGTTTTACTATTTACATGCATATAATAAATTATCTTCCTCGAGATAAAAATAAGCATATTGAAAATATTTTAATATTTCCAGTTGAATTCCTTATTAAAAAGATGAGAAATGTTGCTTGACAGCAGTAAATCTTCCTAGATGATAGAACTAGAATTAACTAGGCAAGCTAGAGGAGTGTGGTGGTGCTTTGTGTGGTGTTTTTTTGTTTGGCTGGGTTTTTTTCCCCTCTCTTGAAACTTACGAGTTTTTGCTTAAATGTTCTTTAGATGTTAAGTGAAGAGATCGTAAGTCTTTAATTAATGGTTATGGTGAGGTCTGGAAAACCAGCTTGATTTTGGCCTCTGAAGACAATCTGATTATCAGGCTTGTAAGCTTTAATATCACATTTCCCCAGCTAAATTACTGTGTCTGTTACGTCGATCAACTGAGAGGAAATTATTATACTAAAACTTCCTTAAGGTTTGCCTTCTCTCTCAAAATCATTGTCTAAATACACTGCTCTGAGTTTTATTGTATTGCTTGACTGACGAGAAACAGAAACTCAGGTTCAGTTGACAGTTTTATTTACTGTGCAGATGAAAGATGCCCTTAGCCAAGAACACTTTATTACTGAGGGAGATAGCAAGGTAACTCTCCAAACATGCTTCAACCAGGCAGATTGTTGTTTCTTTAACTGCTAATTAAATCCCTTGGAATGTCCAAGCCAAATCTGACTCGAGTCCCATCATGAATATACTCTGGGCTTCTGGGATGGACAAACAGCCTCTGCTGGACAATCCTGACCCCTTCCCACAGCAAGACTGGGCTTTGCTTGCGGTTGGACCTTCAGAGGGATGGTGGCTTGGTGTTGAAAGATGCGATCATTTTGTGTGACCCTGTGATGTACTTCTTTGGGCAAAAAATGCCCTTCTCTTTACATTTTTTAATATCTACTACTGTTTCCTTTTTTATGTCGGGAGTGGCTAACATCCCCTGGCCATGAATGCATACCAGTCAGGTAAAAGGACAGAAATAAGTTGCTGCTTCTACTCAATAGAGGCAACCAGCTCCTGATAGATACCAAACCTGGTCCGAGCAGAGCCTGTTACTGACACCTCCTGCCCCTCCGCGATGCCAAAGCACTAACGCTTTTTCTCCTCCTCGCACTGCTGGGACGTCAAGGAGTCCTGGGGGCTTGGGGGCCAAATAACCAAACAGCAGAGAATGTTGGAAGAAATAAGAAAGTTAAAAATATGATAAAGTTGTAACAACTCAGTTGCCAGAGCGTTGCAGGTTTTAAAGATGATATTTCAGAGGAAGACTCCTCCATCACAGTCCATCAAACTGCCAATGCCATTGATTTACTAATGTATTTAAATTACTTTTTAGAAACCAACATGCATCTGGTGTATATTTTTCTGGATTGCCTGAAATGACACTCAGATTGGCTGCAGGCTGGCTGGTTGCCATTCTAATTTACAGAAACTTTCCTGGTTACCTTTGCAGGGGAACAGTTCCTTCAGGAAACTGAAGTTTCTCCAAATTCAATCAATATTTCCTCTCAGCCTGTACTCCTGCTGATTAATTACTGTTCCCTTATTTTGCAGTCAGTAAGGCTCTGATGACAATATTTTTTGTCTCCTTCCTACATCATCTGTGCATGATAAATACATCTGTCTTCTGTCTTGGGTTTTCTCCAAATTTCGCATTGCAGATTCATGGGGCTTTTTTGGTGGGGGGGGAAGAGAAAGATTGAGATTTCTGTTGCAATTCAACTTTTGAATAAGGAGCAAGGTTATGCACTCATGAAAAAACAACTCTCCAGAGGGTAGTATCAGGTGGGATGTCGCCCTTCCCCACCAGGGGCCCAGCTGATGAAGCGGTTCTTTGCTAGCACAGGCAAATAGACTCCTGCAGCAATTTTAATATGAAACTTTAGGATAAATCTAAAGGCTTCTATTTTTATAACAGTGCAATAAATCATTTAGGATGATTAGGTGAATGCTAATGAACAATTCTCCTGCATATGCTTGGCGTGAAATACAAGGAATAGCCTCATTTTTCCGGAGCTGATGGAATTTTCTACCGTAGACCTCCTCAGCGGGCAGCCTCAGCTGGGCCACAGAATGGTCTCGAGGAAAAAGTCAACCCATCCTGCGCTTCTGGGACAGTCAGTTTTCTTTTGCCTAGAAATAAAATAATAATGAAGATAATTGAACCTTTTTTTAAAAAAAATACTAATAATTTTGCTGTGTTTTTTCAGCGGGGGAAGTGCTCACGTAACTGAAGATGCGTGGTGATGCACATGTGTATCAGGACCACAGGAAAGCCACGTGGGTTACTTTTACAGTGGGCTTTCTTGAATTTTTGAGTGCTTTGGAAAGTGTGTTTCATCTTCAAAGGGTTTTTCCTTTTAATTAAAAACCATCTCCTTTTCCCAGATGCTAAAAATTTGGTTTTGAAACAGTTGAACGTGCATTAAATACTTTCTCATTATTTTTTTCACAGTGTCAAATGCTGTAGTTGCTGCGGCACTGTTTTGTTTCACCAGTGACATAAATCCTCTTGTAAACCAGTGAAATTGCTGGGGGAGCGCTGTGCAGGGAGAGGATGGAGCAGAGATGCCACGTGGACCAGCTCCGCTCCAGGGTCCTGGTGCTGCGCTCTCCTCTCCTCTCCCATACACGCCACAGAGCTGCAGTTGTTCCTGGAACAAACTATCACTAAACATAGAATATAGGAACATCATAATATCATGTTAAGAAGCTCAGTTTCTGTTTGTCTCCGCTGTTCTCATTAGGTGGTTTGAGATCCACGTAGACTTTGAGCAAACACTTAAGCGCGTACTTAACTTTAAGCAGGTACTTAAGTCAAACTGCTATCAGTGGGATTCAGATGTGTACCTCAGGCTAAACGGTTTTTATTCTGAATGGAGGGGGAGTCCTGGTTTGGTCATGAGGCGAGTTACCCGAGCAAGTTACTTCCATTCAGAGATGCATGAATTAAAGGTGAACAACTGCATTATTTGTGCTTATTGAAATATGACTGATTTGCTTGTGTCGTTGGCTAATGTAAAAATAAAATAATTTCATTATCAACAGAAGAGTTCACTTTAGCTTGTACTAAATTCAAACACTATAATAAGGCTCCACTAAGCGATTGTTATGAACAGCTTACAGCTGGACTTGAATATTACCAAATGTTGCTAAATATAGCAAAATGATAATAAAGCTGATATTGGTCTATATAACAAGTTTCCAGTTCTTGTACAAATATGCTTGCAAATTTTTTATGAGAAGCTCTGATGAAAGCATGGGGAAAGTATTTCTATCAATTTAGCACTACAGGTGTGTGAAACTAAGCTTGATTAGTCACTTATTTGTTTATGCTTGCATTAGTCAACACTTGTTTGTTTATAGATACATTTAGAGAGACAAAACACCTTACAACAGATTTCATTAAGGTTCGTTTTTATTCTTCCTTATAATATCCATTGATCTCGCGATCCTTAATGAATGTAGCCTCTCAGTCTCCTGGGAGGAAAGAGAGAACAAAATATTTGCCTTTTGGACAAGAGTAACATCAACCTTGTTTTCACTGCAAGCTGATCCTGCTTCTGGCTGGTCAGGCCCGGTGTTCAGAGTTCATCGGAGCAGCAGCTCGGCCGGCAGCCATGCGAGGAGGTTTCGCTAAAGAAAATCTATGTGCACGCCTACACGGTTCTTGCGATTTCATATTTACTGGTGAGCTTTTCCATAAAGTGTCATCCTATTGGGGTTTGTTTATTTACAAGCTGTGCTTATGTTGTCCAACCTGCTGAGAAAGACAGAGGATGGCAATGATCCAGTGGGTTCTGATGTCTCTGGCAGGCACAAAGGAGGAGAAACTTGTTCACAGGAAGACCTTAATATTCTGCCCTGACAAACAGAAAGTGTTCTGCAACCCATATCTCCATTTAGGAAATGGATTCTGGAACTGAGAATTGAAAAATATGGGTAGCATGTAGTGTTTGCTATTTTGTACCATGGGATTCAAACTCTGTGTTTAGTAACAATAGGCAAAATAGCATCTGGTATGTGTCACTAAAATAAGCTCTAGTAGAAAATGCCGATAAACATTTTCTGTTTAAAATGTTTTCTGACTAAAAGCAGCAGAAATCCTGTCTGCTGTCCATGATAATGATGATAAAGTGGTTTGATCAGGCTAAAAGCTCCAGGCATCATCAAATGAAAGCAATGGGCAAGCCCAGAGCTGCGAGATGGATATCCTTCAAACATCTAAATTTCTGTCATTCCTTGCAACAGAAGAGCCACATGTGAGGCCTTGTGAAGTGGTCCAAGGATTAAAAATGGGTTCCAGCTGGTCCTGACTGTTCTCAGCTGTGTGAAATCTGCTCCTCAGTGGCCAGGCACTGAAGAAATGCTGTGTGCTGCTGGTATCTCAGTGCTTGCAGAAGGGGCACTGGAAGGGTCACTGCGTTTATAGCAGTGTGAGACCCAGCTGGAGAATGAGAAACAAATCGCCTGATCTGTCTCTGCATTAATTTAATTAATGATGGCTGTGTTGCACGTGAGCTCAGCACTGGTTAAAGGGAGAATATTTCAGTGCCTTGGAGCTGGTGCTGCGCAGACAGTCATCACTGGGCACATTCAAAGCAAAAAAGCTCAGGTAGCTGATGCCTGAGCTAAAGCATGGTTTTCTGCAGCAGACTGCGCATGTGGTAGGCTGTCCATGGTGTAATGCATTTAATCAGTGCATTCTGCGCTGCTCCTTTTAAAGGCTGTTCTTCCCACTGCCCCGAACCCATCTCCTGCTGTAGCCACCACTGCTTGTGCTGCCTGCCTTCTCTGTTGCCATCACAGGTCCCATGTGGCTGGGGGAGTGTAGCAGGGCAACCAGCTACCTGTCGCTGCTACTGCCTGCTGGGTGAACTGGCCAGATGGGGAAGATACAGAGTATTTAACCCGCTTTTTGTATTAACAGGTAGGGTGAGAGGGGGATGCAGCTCTTTGGGCCCGATTCTTCCTGTGGTGTGTGCAGGTGTGGTGATGAAGCACATGCTTCTTTGATGCTTATGTTTTAGTAAAGCATGTGTTACGCTCTGTGGGAGGCTGGCGAGTACACCTGTAGTAACCCAGTGGTTCGTCTGAATTAGGTGCCTCGCCCACAGAGCCTTGTTTTACAGCTAGAGCCTGTATTGGGTAATAACTTTCTGTAGCTGTTTTGTAACTCTTGCTTATTTATTTGTTCTCTCTGTTTTGAACTCCCTAAGCAATGCTTGGGGCTGTCTGGACTTTTTAGGTAAAAATAACATTCACTTGAAAAGCAACCAAAAGCAGTGCTAACTTTCTGCTAGTGCAAGTCTCCTTTGCTCTGTGCTTTCCTGAAATTATAAAAGAGAATCTTGGCCCAGGAAAAAGCCAGTAAAATTTCTGATTTCAATTTCTTTTAATCTGCACTTTGGCACCAGAATAAATTAATTTCTTCAACTATGTTACTACGAACTATGAGCCGAAACTCTGGTTGTGTTTTTTTTGTTTGGTTGGTTGTTGGTTTTGTTTTGTTTTGTTTTTCCTAAATGGTCACGTTACAAATGATTGATTTATAATTATTTTTCAAAATATTTTCTGCCAAACTGTGTGTGGCACAATGTCTCACATGCATGTTTGCTAGTAATAGTTTGAATTTAACTGTCTTTGCTCATTTGAACATAAACCTCAGGAGTCGCATTATCTAACATTTGCATATTAGATTTAAAATGTCCTGTCTGCAGGACTGACTTGGACCATGATGTACTCTTAAGCCAAACAGTAATTATTATGCTAATGCAGCGGTGCCTTTGTGTATTTGAACCGTTTCTGCCAGATTCCCACACGTGAGCAGTCGCCACTGGCTGCTTCCCTGATTTACCAGCACATCCCAGTTGCGACGTGATGCTCTTGCCTACTTGGAACCTGCGACGTTTCCTGCACAGACCTGCATCCTCGTACTCTATTGCCGAAACTCCACTATCACGAAAAGAACAAGGGCATGGTTTGGTATTTAGTTTAAACCACTCTAGCTCTGCTAATGACAGACTAGTCCTGTCTCCTGCCGGCCACCGGTCCCTCTGCTGGCTGTTGCTGTTGGAGCCACGTTGCTGGAAGGGCTGCAGTAACAGCTGGAGGCTGTTGGGTGTCAGACAGTGCCCAGACAGACACCTGAGTCATTGTACTGTGTTCTCAGTGCTGGCGGAGACCCTGGCATCTGCTGGCTGGGGGTCTCAAAAGAGACCCTCGTGGACAGTGGCACCAGTTCCCTTGTCCACTTGTCCCATCCTTGTGCAAAGGGTGAAGCCGCTTGCAGACCAAGAGGTTTCCTCTGCTACTGTGTGATGTAGCAGAGCTTGTGGAACTGCAGTTCTTGTTAATGGGTTAAATACAGTGTGTTTCATTTTTCAGCAAGTTTTTTGATTAAAAGCCTGGTGTGCATCTTTGGTCTTCCTTTTATCTGTGAGCTTTTTGTGCAGTCACCGACTCGTTCCAGCTCTCTGCGTGTGCACGGACCATCTGGCACGGTTTGCCTGCCCGGCAATGTGTAGTGCTTTCAAGGGGAAAAAAAAATATTAATAACAATCTGGATGGTGAGGGGCGTTAGGGATTGGTTTTATTTGAACTCTGGAGCTGACAGTTCCACAGGTAGGTAGTTCTGCAGAGAGGGTTTCTCAGCAGCCCTTTGCAGTGTTGCTTGATGGGTGTGTGAGGAAGGGCGGCCAGAAATCCTGAAGGGTCCCAGGTCAGGGAGGAGCAGCGGCCGTGGGGCTCAGTGCCGCTGGCCCACGCGGGGCCTGTCCTGCCCCAGGAGCCAGGCAGGGTAAGGATCATTTTGTTAGTGCCGCTGGGCTTCAGACAGTTGTCCTTGGAACAAAATTCATTTCCTTGGGCTTTGCTCCATTTTGCAGGGTTTGGCCACTGCAGACTGTCAATTTTAAGAGAGACATGGATTTGGTTTTTTTAAATTTTTCTTGGTAACCCTAATATTTAAACATTGCTTTGACTACTGTAGCTTTTTAAAAATTAGAGTGATTATTTACAGATCATTTGAGGAAGGATTATTTTATCTAAAGAATGAGTCGCACCTGAGATGTGCTCTGTCCTGAAAGTAACCTGAAAAGAAAAGCCTTAATAGTGGTTTCTGTGAACTGCCACCTCTGGGAACTTTTTAAATTTATAATCTTGTCAGGTATCTGTGCGCTTTGTGACCATGACTATTTGCCTGTCAAGGAGATCTTTTTTCCTGTTGTACATGTGGAGGCATATTGCAGTTGTTGAAGGCGCTTGCTGACTGTGAATGGTGAGAGACACTGAGAAATGTTTTATGCCTGAAGCAGCTGCCTCTAAACCGCCCATCCCTGCGCGTCCCTTCAAAAACCACCTCGCGTGATTGGCAGGGAAGTCAGCAGAGAAAATTTACCTTGGTGGTGTAGGGATTTTTTTTTTTTAACTTTTAAAACAATGGTTCCTATTTCTTTGTTTTCTCTGTCTGTTGTTTGTTGTTTGTGGGGTGTGGGGTTTTTTGTGTGTTTGTTTGTTTGTGTTTTTAAAATGAAGTATCTTCAGGATAAGTCAGCAGTGTGGTTTAAGTGACGTAGGGTTTTGAATGGGTCTTTGGATGTGGGAAGTGGTGACATTTTGGAAACGTCATTCTTCCAGAGGTCAGCAAACCCCTGTCATTTCATGAGAAAGCATTTGGTGTGACTGGTAGCAACAGTAACTAAATAGTGACATGAGAAATTGCCCTTGACTGACTGTTAATATCTATGAAATGAACAGGCATTGAGAATTACATTTTATGAACTGTGTTTTGTTGTTGCTGAGTGGGCAGCAACCCTGTTTATCTAATTGAGCTTCACTGTATCATAGTGCTCAGAGTTCATTCATCCTATGTGGTTTCTTTCTTTTTACGGTTTTCCTTTTTTAGAGAAACACTATTATACATAGTAATGAACACATGGCAGTCGTGCTTGTCTTTCTCCCTGTGGAAGAGGGCAGAAGTTTGGTTCCCATTTTACAGAGATCTCTGTCTCAGTGCTCTCACATACATTTATTCATGTTGAAGCTGGGTAAGCCAAACCCTAGATATTTGGGGATTGAATATATTTGTTAAATGGCTTTTCAAGCAGATTTTTTTTTTCAATACATCCAAAAATAGATTTAATGGAGACTGGGAAATCATTTCTTTCAGGGATCTGAGCTTAAGACGATGTATTGTCTAAAGCCATAGATTAAATCTGGGTTTGCATCCTTGTTTGCAGGCTTGCTGGCCATTCTTCCTGCCAGTTCAGTTTAGCCTTTTCCCAGTCCCTCTTAAGAAACAGCCGACTAAAGACTGGGCTAAAAATCATACATTTTAACTTTTTATGCTATTTGCAAGCTGAAGTATTTTTTGCTTTGTTTTTCTTTAAGCAGAGCCTCTGGAGACTTGTTAAACTATGAAATGGTGAGAAAAAGGCAGCCCAAAGGCTTTAGCTAGGAGTATTAAATGTCCTGGGCAGCCCTAAAATGTTGCTCAATCTCCAGTGTAAAATATAACAAAGGGTGAATATCTGATTTTGAGTCACTGTAAGATGACTTGAGTATAATTTCTAAATTTCCAGGTATTTTTCTTGGATATTCCAATTACACATGTGCAGAGAAATGGATGGTATTGACATTTCCGTGGCAACCCGTTGTAGCACTTCAGGTATTGACCTGTAGGTTATAAATTACTAAAGCAGAATATTTTTGGAAGACTGGCAAGATCTATCAGTCTTCTGCAAAATGTACAGACAACAGCATAGCAACAAAATGCAGATGAGAAAACACAGGCTTTGGAATAAAATCTGAGCTGAAAGTGGAAGTTTTGTTTAAGACTCCTCTGATGGTAACATCAAGTGATAGCCTGGAGGGGTTGGTTTCTGCCAATTTTTGGCGTGGATCTGGTTTATATTTGTGGCTGGACGTGTCATAGAGGTAGGGTGATTGCAAAAATGTTATAGCAACTCCTAGTATCCTTTATTAGAGGTGCTAAGAGATTTCAAGAAAGCCTCACCTGGCTGCCTTCATGGTACTGTTCCACTGGTTATTGGCGGTGATGGTAGGAGGGGGTGGGAAGAGCTCACAGCCTGAATTAGTGAAGCCTTAGCTCTATATGGAGGTGTTTTAATTCTTCATAATAACTGATTGCCTGTTGTTCCATTTGGGACCCTTTATCAGACGTCCTGAAGAGAATTAAATGGTCTCTTGTGCTGCTAAAACCCTGGTGGAAAGAACAGGCAAAGGGCAGAGTGGTCCTTGCAAGAAAACTGGTGTGTCTAAGCTCTGAAGATTTGCAGCAGACAAGACTGATTGCACCAGTAGGATTTTCAGTCCTTATGGGCCTCCGGTCAGACAACTGGAAAGCCTGATTGTCTCTGAGTGATGGCGGGGGCATTTCCAAGAATCTCTGGGAGAAGGAATCCCTTAGCTAAAAGGCCACATTTCTTCTTTAAGATTATTTCTTTTCCATTTTTTTAAGTTTTAAAAGGAGTGCTCAGAGTATTTGCAATGTAAGATGGAACTGTACTGCCACCAAATAAATTATGAGTGTCTCTTTCAAAATCCCCGTAGGCAACATGTGGTATGTGATAGCTAATTCTCACAGACCTCGTATGAATGCATTTTCTGGGAACTACCTTTATAATAATAAATTACTGGTTGGCAAGTGCATAGGGTTCAGCCAAGCCATGCACTCGATCCCATTCACACTGATTTTAATGGAAAAGTTCCCAGTGAGTTTAGTGGGGGCAGACCCAGTGCAAGGCTGTGGGAAACTGGGTGGCTGAATTTCCCTGAATTGCAAAGTGTCTTTGCTTCAGTTTTCATTAATTTTATACCTTCCGGGTTTCATGATTTACTTTGAAATTTATTTGAACACATTTAAACTAATCTGTAGCTTGAAGTTACATTGAGAATTGAACATTGAGAATATGAACTGTGTATTCCTAATGATGAAGTGCACCTGTGGACGTGATGGAATGGACCCAGGAATTCCTAAAGAAGCTGTGCCACATGGTTCCTGACTCTCTGACACCCCTTTTATGTCTGTTGATAGCAACATCTTTCATTGCTCATGAAAAATTATCAGAACCCATTGAAAAATATTATTTCCTTTTTACTGTTTTTCCACTGTATTGCTTGCATAGATTGTGTGCTGTTAAGTGCTGGTTTACGGTTGCAAGAGATGCTTTCACCACTTAGCACACATGCTTGTGACAATGTCATACACATTCACATAATTTGCTCAGAATTCAGGCAGAGGTTTTTTTTCCTGCCTTCAGCAGCTTGGCCACAAGGAGATGATTATTTTTTTCTCTGTACTTACGCTTCATCGACACCTTTCCTCATGTCAAGAAACACATCATTAGTTTCAACCAGTTCAACCAATTTGTTGTTAATGAAGCTGTTAAGAAGCTTCCAGATCATAAGCGACCAAGTTTATGTCTTGGGTTTAAGAGCAAGCTGCTCCTTTTCCTTTTTAATGAGCGCCGTCTTTCTTCCTATTGCCTGGTCAGGTACATCCTCCTCCAGTGTTTGTTATAGATGCATTCAGAGCTGAGATGTAGTTTTGTTAAGCTCTGTGTCAGTAATAATTGCACCTCCATTCCTTCTGGTGCTTTGTGATTAGATAATTTTCTGAATTTTCTTTGTACAGTGCTCTTTTGGGGTATGCACTTCACTGCGCTTAATCTCATTATTCCACTCATGCTTTGTTTTTAATACAATTTGCAGGACACGCATAGTGCCTTCCTTTCCCATAGTACCTTCCAAAAATCACTGCTTTGTGTTCATGTAGCAGTGCCTTCTTCTCATACCTCCGTTCCAGTTTTCTGAAAACTTCAACCGATTTCAGTAATTGATTGAATTAGCATTGGGTTGTTCTTCTGTGTGTTTCTTCAGTTCACCAAAACTATTTCAACTCTACAGTGAAACTGTAACAAGTCTACAATTTTTACTCCTCAGCTCTGTTGTTACTGGTTTGTTCTTCCAGTTCCTCTCTCATTGTCTCATCCAGTTGAGTGACTCTTTTATAAATTTTTAAATTTTTTTTTAACAACAGTTAATTGGCCTAATTTAGGGCTCCGCTGATGTCTTGGTGATTACCATCTTTCCCACATATCCTGGTATCTTTCAGGCTTCTCATCCACATGTTTCAAGGAACCAGTCACACTCCCTCAATATTTTGACCACTGTGTTCCAAGATGTCATGGTGCATGAGGCCTTTCCTGATCTCATTTTATTTTCTTCCAATTTATAGTGAAATTTTTGGAAGAATTTGGTATCATTGTGTTAGCTGTTTGGAGAATTTCTCATTGATGGGCAAATTTGGCTTGAAACAAAACGAAAAAGCAATCCTTGCTCCCCAAATCCTAAAATATCCATTAAATCCAAGAAAAGCACCTCTCAGTTCTGTTACAGCAAAAAGGATAGAAAGTTTCAAGTTCTTTAGATACCCAGGAGAAACTCCTGTCTTCAGCCTCTATAGCAAGGATCTCAAGAAGGTAATTTTATTGGTTTCAGGATCTGAAGAGAGAATCAATAAGGCACCTACATGTTTGAAGCTCCTGGTCTGACCTCTGTATACCCGTTAGTTGCTCTCCTCTTGTTTCTCCCCCTCACAATCGCCTTGATGACAAAGTCAGGGTAAGCCTTGGACTTCGTTTCACTTTTTGCTCTTGAAAACCACGAAGTGATTAACAGGATGTTTCAGAAACGCTGCCAAGAGCTCAGGGTGAATTTACTTCCCTTGGAAGTGCTGAGCTCAGGCTGGAAGAGGTGGCTGCTGTGCAAATCCAGGCTGGGCTCTGCTCTCCCTTTGCAGAGGGATCTCAGGACACACACCACTGCTGCAGGTGCTTTTGTTGCTTGGTGCTCTTGCCCTTTGCCAGGAGGAAAGTTTCCTGCTTACAGTACAGACCCGTGTCCGTGCTGGCTGAGGGGCTCCTGTGGCTCGTGGGCAGACGGAGTGAGGGCAGCAGCACAACTGCCCTGATCCCTGGGGAAGAGCAGCTCGGTGCATGGTACTTCCCTGCCAGGGTGGTTGGTTGGCAAGGTGGAACAGCATGTAGCAGAGCGAGGAAGCGAAGGAGTGCCATTTAGTGTCTGCTGGTAGAGAGAACTGTATGCTTGCAATATGTTTTACCTTCTGCTGGCAGTCCTGGTGTGAAAAGCAGCATAGCTTAATTAAGCAGTGTCAAAAAACTCGATTTTTCCAATCTGCCTTCCAATCTGAAGTGTTTTTCTTTGCCGATTTACTGTATCTTGCAAGAAGCATATATCTTCATGGCTAAATGATCAAGTTTCATGAAGAATTTTGGTGTCACTTGATTTTTGACTCATGTTAATAGGACTTGGGCAAACCTGTTAGGCCCTGGGTGTCATCATTCTGTCCAGAATTTTCCAAACAAGGATCTCTGTGGGCTTTGATCAAAGTGAACCTGCAGGGTCCAAGTTTTATGGGACTTAATATACAAGATGTGTGGGACTCTGGCCATGTCCTACACCACTGGTCCACCTATGCACTGTAAACCCAGTACATACCAGTTGTGTCCCACTTGCTGCATGTGCTCAGGAAATTTTAGAGCATGCTCTGCACGTGTGGGACAACACTGAAGGATGCCTCGAATCTGCTGGGTATGAGTATGATTCGCTTGTTCCAATACATTGTAGCTGCACTAGATTTATTGCACTTACGGAGCTGGTTTCCTCATGACCAGTGCTCTTCCATGAAGGAGTGCTCCAAAACACCAGTGGCTTGGTCAGACATCGGGACATCTAGAAATGTGAGACAAACAGCCAGTGTTCTCTATGTCCACCTGGGCAAAATTTCTGGGAATATAAAGAGCACAAGTAGAAGGAAACCTGGACGAACAAACTACTGTCAAAACCATGGTTTCAAGGATATATTGCTCTCAAGAGCTTTGTTAAGATTGTGTTTGATAAGAATCAAGTTTCAGTGGTTTTTGGATTGTGTTGTTGAACAAGATGAAGCTTTCTTTGCTAAACTAAAAACAAAGAATACAAAAGGAACTTGTTATTGGGTGAAGAATTTTTTTCTTAGTAGAACTATCTTCCCCTGAAATATGAAAGATCCTTTCCAAATGCAAAAGTTATGCAAACATGTCTGAATATAGAAGTAAAACTGGAAGGCAGTGGGTTTCTTTTGCCAGTTTTGCAGGAGGCCACCCACAAAGGTATATTTTTTTTCTGGTTTGTTTTTGGGGTTTTTTTGTTTTGTTTTGGTGGTTTTTTTGTGTGGGGGGGTTTTTTTTGTTTGTTTTTGTTTGTTTGTTTTTTTGTTTATTTGTTTGGTTGGTTTTTGCCTTCCCCTCCCCCCCGGAAAAATACAATAAATTTTGGCCAAAATCAGAGCCTACTTTGATTTTTATAACCGTTCTTATCAAAACAGGAGTGAAATGTACTTTGACTTTTCCAAGTAATGTATAATTAGCTAAAAAAAAAAAAAAGAAATGGAAAATTTGGTGCTAATTATTTAGTATCAAGGCTCTAAGTTCTTGAGCAAACAGACTTGTACGTACTGGCCTTTCTCTACATGAGCATGGAGAAGTGTTCAGTCAGATCATTTGGTTGAAGGCATTTTCATTGGTTTTGAATGTATTTTTCTCCTAGGCTTGAGTGTTTGATAGTGGTTTGCTGCATTAAAATAAAAGTCCTGTTCTGACTTGATATTTCTAATCTGTTTCTTGACTGTTTGTGTAGTCAAATTTTACTCATCTTGAGAGGCTGTTACTTTCCATTCCGCATATTCACTCCCTCTGACCAAATGGGCAGGAAATGTATTTAATGATATCCGTGTAACCCAGAGGGATGCAGGATTCCCTGCGGAGGGATGTTTTGCAATGGTTACAAATGACTCCTCTCTCTTTGCATCTGTGCCTCGCGCCACTCTGTGTGCCATCTGATGTATGATTTTTTTCAGTGTAAGCAAAACCTTAGAAATGTGGTTAGAATGCGAGATGTTTATCATCTTTTATAATTCAGAAGCCAAATACTCCAAATCTTTGAGGTCACTTGTACAGTGGTACCAGTATCCTTTGTCTGCTATGGAAATACTCTCTTTGGTCCTTTGATGCACCCCGAGCCCATGTACCACCACTCCCTCCTGTGCATTGTTCAGACTTATTTAAAAGAATTCCAGAGAAAGGAATTCAACGTTTTTCCCTTGGAGCCTACATTGTAGTCTAAATGATCTCACTGCTTGAAAATGTTTTCTTGGGTCTAGGTTTAATAATTTTTCACAATCTATCCTTTGTAGCTAACCCTCCTCCACCTTCTTCTTTAAAAAAAATCTTTCCCTTCCATGTGCCAGTGTTTTCTAGACACATAAGCTGTTATCAGGTTGTCTCAGCCATCTTTCAATCAAGATGTACTTTTTGGTTCCTGTAGATGATTATTTTTTTTTCTTCAACTCCATCTTTATGTAAATACAAAAATTGTACTAATGTAACCTCCTGTAGTTAAAATGATGCAACCTCGCTTGTGTTGTTGTGTAACTTAGTTCTGTGGGAAGACAAATTCTCCTCAGGATAAGGCACCTTCATCCTAGTACCCACACCGTTGCCTGTACTGATAATCATCACCCAGAAGGTGAGTGATCTAGGACAATAAACCAGAAGGATGCCTTGAAGTGAACAGTGATTTCCACACCCTTAGAAAAGAAAAATAAAACAAATGGGTAGGCAGCTTGGCAACATAGTCATCAGCTGAGTAAACGTGTGTCCTTGAACAGAGTTCATACTCTGCTGTGGTTTGGTGGTGTTTGGAAGGAGGAATGACTCTTATTCATACGTTTGTATTCCTGAATAAGTCTCAGTGATTAAAACATCCTTACTGAGCAGGGCTGGTTTTTATAGATTTGGAATTCACAGAAGCACAGAATAATTGGGGACAAAGCAATATTCAAATGTGGATGACGCTGTGATGCTGCAGTGCTGTCCTGACCTTGGGTGTGTTTTCTTTAAGGGATGCTTTTCCAGAAGTGTTGCGGCTGTGTGGTGTTGGTACGGCATCATATTCTGACTTTTAATTAAAAAAGAGATAATCAAATATAATCACAAATAAAAACCTCAACAATGCAGGTCTTGAATTACTAGATCTGTTTCATATAGAGGCTTTTCAAGAGTTACTGAGTCAATAACTTGTCTCAGCTACACTGGTTGTGGTCCAAAACTCTCCAAAGCCATTGACTTCATTGAGATTACACTAAATATTTACCAGCACAGCTGAAAGTTGACCTTAGTCCCACCTCTTTATTTTCCATGTGCTAGATGGTTTCAAAAAATGGGGAGAATGTTGTTCTCTGCAAGGAGGAACATAGATCATTGAATGTCTGTGCTGCGGTATATACTAACCAAAACATAAGAACTGATGCCAGAAAATTCCTAGCCAATATATCCAACCTATTTCTTTAAATGAATTGCTCAGCAGTTCGCTGCAGTCCTTGCCAGTTAAATCATGGCTGTCAGCAGGAACTGGTGGGAATTTAACATTATAAAAATGGAGCTCCAGTGTTCAAAGTAATGAAAAATCCAGAAGCAAGTGCCACTTGCTGACATCCACACGTGTTCTTTCATCCAGCACTGCCGTGTTGCAGCAGTTTAGCAATGGGGATAAGACTGAATCTATGTGAAGTTCAAAACACTAATGTTATTCACCCAGCTGCTTTGGAAATAACTTTTTTGCTTAATAATATGATTGGAAAATCAGAAAAAGACAATCAGAAGTGCCACCGTGGCAAACACAGGCTTCTACCCAACAGATATTAGAGAATTTGGGACAGTCAAACCCAAGTGAAACTGTGGCTCCTCTGAGCTTGCTGGGAGCTTTCCCAGGGGCTCCCATTTGGTAGAGTGTTCTGGTATGGTTTTTGGCATGTGAAAGTGCATCTTGTGAATTTTGCTAAGCTCTTCCCTCACTTGCTGCTATCTTTTTGGTACTGAGATGACACTGGGTCTCAACAAGAGATGGGACTTCTGAAGGACCAGTGAATTGTCCAGTAAAATTGTGAAGGAAATAGAAGGCGCTCTTGGAGATGGTGTTCGCTGTACATCTCTATAGGTCACCAAGTGCTAAGGGAACGGGGACAAAGAGTAACAAAGGAGTCGAAGATGCTTGGTACCTCACAATACCAAAAATTTTAAAAATTTTTTGCTTCAGTCTCCAATTATTCTTTTCCATGGCTCATCTTTAGCAACGCCAGAAGCGTTCTTGAAGTTAGCATGGAATAACCATGCCAAAGAGATTAAGGTGTCAGCATCTTGGCAATAGTTTTACTGTCCACAGCCATTCCCAGAACATGCAGTAGATTAGTGGGACCTCCACAGAGAGAGAAAATAGCAGTAGTCTTCTAAGGACAGAGAATGTCTAAAAAACGGTCCAAAATAACAAATCCTTTCTGGTTTCTAGAAACAGCCCAATAGAAATCTCTGTTCAGTACTATCTAGATTTTAAGTTTTATATGTTTCAATGTATAATAAATACCTTCTGCTTTTCTCTGAGTACCGCATAAGTGGCCCTATTGAACTGACACTGGGAACCAACCGTCTGTTTGTGTACCATCTATGGTCTCAATTTGATTAATCTGAGCCTACTTTTACAGTATCAATATTTACCATTATTATCAATAATGAAACCCAAAATATGAATGTACAGTAATGTTAGTGCTACATCTGCATTTTCTCCCCGATAAATGTTTGCACGGAGCGGTTTTTGCCCCAGGGCAGGGCAGGCTGGCTGGGGCAGGCTCGGTGGCACTGACTTGGGCAGCTGCTCTCTGTGTAATCCTGGAGAAATCTACCTAAATCCCCTAAATCAGAATTTCATGCTCCCTGCTTGAGGCTGGGTGTGAAATTTTAATTTGCACTTGTCAGTCAGCAGTAAGGGGAAAAGGGAAAAGAAAAAAAAAAAAAGGCATATGATAAATTTCACGCTTTTCCCCTGAACAAAGCAACGTGGTACTTTCCTCTGGGCATCTCAATGAATCTGTGTGGGCAGTTTGAAGCTGGCAGTTTATCTTGAGAGATGCAGAGTTGTAAGCAGAGCGGGTAGTATCAGCTCTCATTGAGTTTACATGATGCTTCCTATTATTGAACTCTGCTTTCATGTTACTAAAAACTTGCCAAACTTTACTGGTTTGGGCTGAAGCTTTTTGTGTCCGGTGTCTGTCAGGGCCAATTTACGGTGGACGCTTCAGCCAGACTGGTGTTTGGCAATGCTATTCAGGTCCTACGTGATGAATAAGGTAAGTAAGGCTTTCCAGGGGAGCATCTGCTCAGGGTTTTATTTTCTTTTTGCTGTCCAGCTTGTCCCTCAATGCCTTCATTCCTGATCCCTTGTCAGAACTGGCTCTTGATGACTGAAATTCCTACAGGTTTTTCCCCGGACACTAATCACTGAACATTTAACGGCCATTAATGCATCTGTTTTCATAGCCCTCTGAGAGAAGAGAGTGTTTTTTCCACATCTTACAGAGGAGGGAATCGAGTAACCTGTGGTTGGAGCTTAAACTTCCCTTGTAATCTGGCTGACCCATTTGAGGCACCTTTTTAAAGTAATTTAAACATTCATTCAAAACACACTGAGCATCTGTAATGCTCAGTTACAGCGCCTGAGGCTTTTGAAAATCAAAGGCTGATGTTTCAAGCCAGATGGCTACTAAATGAAGAGCATGTACTTAGTGGTACCTTCAAGAAGAACCTTTGTGGTGCATGCAATAGAGCGGAGTTCAGTTCTCCAGCGCATCACTTTGTATCCCTTCCCTAGACGTTTTCCAACATGCTTCTCATCTTTTGCAACATGTGATAAAAGAAATTCCACAGATTATTCACTACGCTTTTCTGATTCATGTCTAAACATGCTTATAGATTGTGTGGTCGGTGTTCAGTGGTGAAAAAAAGAGTACATGAGCATCTCATTAAAATCTGTATCATAATACATAAGGGCTGGGGACCAGGGTTAAGGTTGCACAAGCATTAATTAAGGCATTTCCAGTAAGCAGCCTCTGTAGCTGAAACAGCCTTCGACACTGCTGCTTTAGAAATGCTATTTAAATGTGGGATTTCTGTTTTTCTGTATTAGAGAGTTGAAGGACAATCTGTACCTATTGCTGTTTCCTCCTGGACTTGATGTGATCTGAGCTGTTTTCTGATGGATACTTGGGCAGTGATTGATTCTCGAAATACTTCCAGTGGGAGTTAATTCAAAGCTCAGTGAAATAATGGGTATTCTCTAGCACCAGACTGCAGGATAATCTATATCTAATCTACCTAGATAATCTATGCTACAGATAAGTGCTATTTAATAAATGCCAGTCTAGGCTTCTTTGACTGATCTTCCTTATTTCAAGAAATGTCATTCTTTAAAAGGCAGTATCAAGGGACTATGCAGTAAAATATTTAGCCATTGAGATTTTACTTTGCCATGATAAGTTTCTAGAAATTTTGATAACAATCGCTCCTGCAGTCCTCGGGTGAGGCAGATATTTGTCTTCTGAGATTCGAATTATACAAATTTACATGAAATTTCCATGATTTTAACAGAGACTAGAATTTGCCGTGAGACAGAACTTGCTCTCCACAGACTGTATTTTGAGTGGTATGATGAAAATGTACTGAAAAAATGAATCATGTCTGTGGTGCCGGACAGAGTGAGGCAAGTTAGTGTACATTCGTTAGCTAAATGGCACGTTACTAACTAACCAGTTGAAATTTTCTGGAGTTGGGAGTATGGAAACATCACTGAGCAGAAATACAGATACTGGTTGAAAAGAAGTGCAAATTGAATCTTTCTGAATATTTTGGTTTTTAAAAATATACTTCTGTGTCTCAGCTTATTGAAAAGGGCAAATTTTGCTTTCATAATATGACATGCTACAGCCAAACACAACAGTTAAGGCCCCTCAGTCACACCTGTAAATGAAAACAATTGTGAAGTACCAACGTCTGTCTAGGGAAAGCAAATGTGGGCTGGATAGAGATCACCTGTTCAGCTTTATTTCCTTCTACCTCCTGTTTTGTTGTTTGTAAAAACTGGGCAACCGTTAGGTGGTCTGGTGCTTACACAGAACTGGGCTTAGTTGTTCATTGAGAAAATAATGCCATTAGTGAACCTTTGGGTGTAGGAGAGGGCCTGGGAGGAACTTTAGAGCAGCTGAAGCTGTGGTAGGGGATGGTGGAGCCTGTGTTGCCCAAGGCAGAGCACAGTGTGAGGTTCCAGCATAGCCCAAGTGCTGGGACAGCATCAGCCAGTGGTGCAGATCCTGGGAGAAGGGCGAGTGTGTGAGCACAGTTCTTATGTATAGACTCTTTTGTTTTATAGGGTAACAGTCTGTCTATGCCTGCTCTTAAGAGCTTAAAATGGAGGTTAGTATCAGGGTTTGCTTTCGCTGTAACACTACAGCACCTCGCGTGGCAGCCAGCTCTGACGTGCAGCTGCCCACTCTCCACCGCTTGGCTTCCACCTTGCACAGCAGCAGATACAGAGAAATTCCTCTGGAAAAGGACTCAGAGCATCTAGGTTGGTGTCTGTTTCTGAATCACCATCTGGAGATGCCTTTTTTCTTTGCTGACTATTTATAGGGTCCAAGGTGAGTAGGTCCCCAAACAGCTAGCTGCATCAGATGCTAAAGTTAGACGTGATGACTCACTCCGTGGATAGTGACCTAGTTTGAGTTGTCTGCAGGGAAAGGTGTGCAAGAGCTGTAGGAAGTGTTGTAAGGATAACAACAGCAGTGGAGCTGGGTACGTCAGGGAAATCCTCCTATATCTACGTAGTGTTTTTATAGGATATACCTTTCGTACAACAGTTTCCAGGATGGAAAGGAGCTTAGGAAAGCTAAGGTCTCATAAATTGTACATGACTGACCTGACCTTCCAGTGGATGTTGTGGGTGGATAGTCCTTAAGCACGGGTTGTGCAACAAAAATATACAAACACGGAGATATTTAAAGGGTTCCTCACTGGGGCGGGTAAATGAACTTTGTGCAGGATTTCAGCCCAAAGGCCAGTTTACTGAAACTGCTGAGCAAAGACCATTGATGGAGTGTTGCTAAAAAGACAGAGATGTCAAGCAGAAATTACTAGTCTCCATAAAGTAATAAAGGCAAGCCACCTCATCTCATTTTCTGAGTTAAAAGCCTTGAGCTTCTCTTTTCTTATTCCACACAGCTAATATTGCTGAATTATGAAAGCTTACACAGCCAAGAAGATAGCTTCCTAAATACTTGTCATATTTGCCTGTAAAGAGCTATTATATTAAAATGCTAACTGGTGAGTATCTCATGTGTACCTAGTTACACAATGTGCAACTGTGAGTTGGAGGTGAATGGAAGCGAGGAGGCTCCTTACCCCGGCACCAGGTTGCTTTTAAAGACCTGCACAATGCATAGCTCACCTGTGATGCCACCCGGTTAGTTTTACAGAACTGTTCTCTTGTGTGCATCTGAGTGAAACAACCAGTTGATGAGTTTTGTTTTGCCAGACATTCATTTCATGGGCTGTATTTTTCTCTCTACTTACCCTCTGCCTTGGGAGATACAGTGGTTTTCTGAGCCCATCAGGCCACTGGTTTGGGAATGGAGTGCATGTTGTTATATCAGCAGAATCCTTCATGTGTGCACAAACTCAACAAGACAATAGTCAAAGTCCATTCAGGCCTCCCAATAAGCAGCAGGGTTTTGCTTACTTGTTTTGCTTACTTGTTTTGCTATGAATTTCAGTGAAGTATTTTGACTCACATGTTGCAAGTGGCAGGAGGATGTTTGGCAGTATGGGAGGGCAGTACAGTTATGTTTCCTGTGGATATGGGAAAACTAAATTTAATATTAAATGTTTTTTGGTTCGTGGCTACAAATGCAATTTTTAATAAAGGTCTTGTCTATCTTCCATATATATATATATTCCATATAAATTTACCAACTTGCTTTTGTGGTAATTTTTCTAAGTTAATGTAGTTTTTCCAGATAAAAAAAGTATTTTCTTAAAGTAAAGCAATGTGTGTCTAAGAAATGAAAAGACAGTTAAAATGCCTCTGTTTTCTATAGTTTAATTATTGAAAATAGTGTATGTTGTATGCAGAGGAAAGAGGTATGTTAGTTTTCCTGAATATTAGCAGGCTGCAAGATTTGACAGCTTGAATGTAGGTTACAGAGTTTCAGTTCATTAGTGATACCAAGAAAGCAATTACAGTTTCTGGGAGACAGGTAAAGTCTCCGGTGGCAGACTTTGTACATTGTTGGCATTTGTTGCTCTGGATGGGTGAAAAACTCTTTCCTGGACATATATATTTATAGAAAATAAAGAGAACCTCTTCAGAGAGAGGTAAATGCACAGATTGACTACCAGGAGAAGAGAGAAATGACTGCTTTGGCTCTCTGTTTATGGCTACTTGTGACTGCCAGCTTTTTAGTGTGATAGTTGCCATTCAAGGACTAAATCTGAATTCTTCTAATCTTTCCTCACCTTCCCCACTACAGAATACAACAACTGAGATTTTTTTTTTTTTCCTGTTCTACATTAGAATCACTTTGAAATATGTTTGATGGGAATGGAAAGTTTCTTATGCCTCAATAGGAAAAGGTTTCCTAGTTGATCTTTCAGGCACTGGAGAGCTGTGGGACTCTTTTAGGCTGTGTACACTGCTCTTCAGCTTCACATCCTACACCTCCTATACATAAAATGTGAGCCAAGTTGCAAACACAGGCTTCCAGAAGGATAACCAGTGTTCTCCTGTGCTGCTGTGGGACAGCCCCAGAGTACAGGGCTCCTGTTTCTCAGAGTGCAAACACCGGGGTAGGCAACCATGATTTTGGATTATGCGGGCGGGATTTCATTACAGTATCTCGAAGCTTTATCAGTCTATACACTGATCCTGCGTTTTCTGTTTCATCTGCTGCCACAAAATGCCAAGCTGCGTCACCTGACAAACTTCCCCCCCCACCCCGCTTCTCCCTTCAACCCCTGAAATAATTGGGAATGCCTCTTTAAATCTGAATTCAGGCAAAACAGCTTTGCAGTGTCTTTCCCGTGAAGTAGTGTGTCCTGGGACGTACTTGTGGTTGGGTCTCCTTGAGCTGTGGTCAGCACACAGTCTTTCCTCACAGAAGCAACTTCAAAACTGAGCATCTCTTACACCAGACAGTTGACTTTGGCGGTCTGTGGAAGGGAAATAACATTTTGTAGCCAGTTTGGCTTGCTTGAAGATTTGAGAACAAGCATCCTGATTATTTTTCCACTGAATGCAACAGGTGGCCTACAGTTTTGAAGGCAGAAACTCAGTTACAATTTTTAATAGTTCTGCAAAGTCCTCGTTTTCAAAAACTGCTGAGCCATGCTTGCTCAAGTAGTCAGGCTTACTGAAGACATTTCAGGCACCAAAAAGCACTTGCTGCCTGAGAAGATCCTGGCTTCTGAGGTTGTGTTTGCATTTTGATAGATAAAACTGTTTCTCCAGACATGGCGTAAGACACCAGCAAGGCCATAAATACAATTGATTTAAGACTAAATCATAATGATGAAGCCAACTGTCCTTTATCACAAGAAAATGAATTTTCATTTCTGTTACTAATCACACTTAAATCCATCTTGGGTCACTGGAAGGCCATTAGGTTTTCCATTTAGATGTTTTCTGAATGAGTGTTAAAGCACTACAACTATATGCTATTCTTAACTTTCTGAGTTAAAAGGAGGCATAAATCAAGCTGGAATGGGCCCTGAACAGGCATCAGAAATGGTCTGGGATGTGTCTGACCTTTTCACAGTGGATGGAGAACTGCCTGGTGCCAACTGCTTATTTATGCCAGTGATCCTGGTTTTCTAGCAAAAGATACCAGAGTGGTGGTAGGGAGGGCTGGCAGGATTTCAGCTGTAAGTGTATTAAACTGATATGTGGCAGGATCTTACAAAATAAACGGCAGCACTTTTCAATGATGAAATTTTTGATCCCTGAAAAAAATTACAAGATTTTTCACTTGCTCTCAGTTCAGGTGCACGTACCGAATCTGGGCTGCATTACAAAGGCGTCTGAGCTCTTTCCGTTGCGCTGGAGTTGGGTGATGCCGAACCAGGCGGGAGAGACCTCCCATCCCACCCATCCCACCGTCCAGTATCTGCAGGAGACCTGGCACCTGATGGCTTTAGGCCTTTCAGTGATATAACTATTATACCTACAAAACCTTACTTTGTTGGCCTGTGTTTGAAGGCCTGAGCTATTTCCCAGTGGAATCAATGAAATTTTCTGCTGGCTTTAGTAGGAACCTGACTGATTTTTAAAACTTAATAAATAAATATGCTGTTTTATTAACTGAGCGTTCAATTTTAAAAATAGGAGTGGTATTTTTTCCTGTGTAACAAACAATAATATTAAATGATGTCGATGAAATGATTTTCATAAAAACTTATGTGAAAATGAGATGAACTGCATTTGACATTTTCCATAGTGCCTTGGAGTTCTGAAATTTTATTTGCTCATGAATAATGACATCTGAGCCTCTGACCGTATAAAGCTTTAAATATAAAAGCATCATTGCAAGTTCTCTGGAACTCCATATGTGCCTATAGATAAGGATGTTAGTGAGCACTGTGTGGTTTTAGACCATAATATGGCAAGAAATCCACTTTAGGATTAACTTTCTCCTGTGGAGCAAATTCTGTGCTCCACAGAGCCTCATTTTAGCCTTTTTGAGGTCTTTGATAGGGCTCAGCATAGGTAGTTCCCATCACAAATATATATTGCATATTTTGTATATTGTATTGCATGTTGTATATCGCATCTGTGTGCACTGGAGAAAACATTGTGCAGGTACACAGGATATCATCCCTATCATAACTGGCAGAATACTGTACAACTACCTTTTGGAAAAACTTTGCAACTTCAAAAAATGTGCTCATTTAATGCAATGGACATTATTATAATATCTTGTATCATGGTTCAGATTTATATGAGCAAATTGAAATTTCCTAAGGGAAGAAGTAAGAATAAAGCTGAATACAGTTTGCTGGAAATGCGGCTGGTCAGTGGCTGTGTGTACTGAAGCTGGGTAAACACTTTGTGTCTTAGAATTGACTTCAGAGTAAACAAAGTGTCGGTTCCTTCTGGAAAACTTTGTTGGCCTAAGGTGTGGTTCACCTTATTTCAACTCATGCTTCAAACAATCTTGTGGTCCTGTTGTTGTCCTTGGAAGCTGAGAGCGAAGAACATATGCTAAGCATTGGTAATGTCAATTAAGCCCTTAATTAGTGTTGAACGAACCTCAGTTTTCCCCTGTCATTCAGTTCAGATACTGCTCAAAAGCTCAGCGATCCTCCAGGCTTTAGCCACATTTTTTGGAGCATCTCAAGTTTTGCAAACCTGGGTTTGTTCCTCTAGTAAAGTTCAGATTTTTCTGGGATTTCTAGATTGGGACCAACTTGTAAAATCCTCAACCATTCCCTGGCACTGTTTTGGCACCTTGGGACGTGGGATAAGGAAGGTAGAAACAGGTGTTTCAAAGATAGAAATGTGTTTGGACTGGAGATTATATTCTGTGTCAGCTCCATACACTCTTCTGGATTCAGGAAAATCTTAGCTCAAGTTTAGAGAAGATCAGCATTGGCCTATGCTCCAGCAAAGCCGCATTTTTCTGCTTTGAAGAGAAGTAGATAAGGATTTGGCTGAACTTGTGTGCCCTCCAAGGAGGGGACTTCGGCTGTAGGGCCTGCACTGCTGGAGCACCTGGGCAGGCTCGTACCTGCTCTGTAGCAAAGCAATAACAACCAGTTTTCAAATGAAAAGACAATTTACTCATTGCTTGTCTTCTTAGTAAGCAAACAGTGGTCAGGCAGGGCTGTGTACAGTTTCTCGGTAACAGGGAGTATTTGGTGTCTGGTGAGTTACTGCTTTCTGAATGTCTTCAGAGGCAGAGCCAGGTGCTGGGAGGAGCGGCAGGGTTTGGACATTTGTCACTCTGCTGTGTCACCTAATTAAACACGATGCCATAAACAGGCCTCCTTACGGATGGTGGAACAGCCTTGCCTCCATATCTGGAAGAGGAGTGAAAACACATCTTTGCATAGCTGGGCTGTCTGAAGAGTTAGAAAACTGCAATTAAAGCCTTGGTTTATTGAAGAAAAAACACCCACGAAGTGTTCCAGCTTTGTTTCAGAGCTTTTCTGTGCTGTGTTTTTCGCAGAGTGCTTTTAAAGTAGGACAGAAGCCTTGGGTTTGGATGGAGACGAGCAGAGCTCCCAGCGCATGACTAGGCCCCTTTCCATGTTACCTTGGCTGGCCTTTGCAATTTTTTTTTTTTTCATGTCCTCTTATAGGCACAGAATTAAAGGTTATTTCCATTCCTACTTCTTATCGCTTTGATCTTTTGCCAGCTCTTAACATCTCCAGCAGATTTGCTCTGGATCTGTTATTCCCATACCTACCTTCTGCCTGCGACATTCTCTGACATTCTGATTTCTGCACCACCCATTAGTTTCTTTCTCTCCCCATTTATTCTTTAGACTTTATTTTATTATTTATATATTTTTCTCCTCATTGGAACAGCTATATGAAATTATTGATATTTGCATACAATTGCTGCCAGATTAATGAGTCTCACCCCACGAATCCCAAAGCCATCAGATTGCTCAGAATATTTTGCATTTTCTGGCTGCTTAGCCAAAAAAAAAAAAAAAGGCAGTTTAATTCCTCCTGCAATACATCTTCCAGGTGGCTTTCCTCTGTGGTTTAATTGTTTATTAGCTTTGGGATCTTTTCTGAAATTAGAGAGAGTCAAACCAAGGTCTGGCAAAGATTAAGGCTCAGTAACAATGGCATGATTTCTTTCTGTCTTTTTCGGGGGGAAAAAACCCAATAACAAAAAAAGGATATGTTTGGGGGTGGAGAGGAGGCAGAATAAGTACATGGGTGGATGAAAGAGAGAAATAAAAAAAAAAAAACACAACAAAAGAAAAAGGAGGAAAAAGGAAAAACTTCTCTGTTTTTTGCGTGTTTTTTTTTTTTTTTTTTTAGTAACTGTGTGTCTGTTTCTCTGCTAAACCTATTTTTCATGGATTAAACAGAAGAATGGAGTGTGTTTGAACCTGTTGTAGCATAAAGCAATATCTTTGTCTAATGGTCTAAAGCCATGACCAGGAGGTAGGAGTCCCCCACAATTCATTACTCTGCTGTTTCGTGCTGCATGTTCTCAGGCCAGTCATTAATGGCATTAATCACTCTTCTTCCCCTGCATATAATTCCTCATGGTGAGCTGCGTCTGATAAATCATGTTTGAAGACAGCACCCAAAGTGATACAATTTACAGCTTTTACCCTCTGGTGTACAAAATACAGCACAACTTTGTATCCGAGGCTTTGAAGGAGATCTGGGAAGCCAGTGGAATTGGAAATTGGTAAAGGAAGATTTATATTCCTTTCTGTGGGGAAAAAGAGGCATGAAACTTTTGATGATGTTCAGTTTTCTTATACCTGTGTTCAGAACATACCTGAAACAACAGCTGGAAGATCTGCTCTTATTGAAGGAGGAGAAAAGCTAGTGGGCACCTTCAGAGGACACGCCGTGGGCCGGGACATCTGCTCTCCCTTCGCTCCCCTTCCCTCCCAGGGCTGCATTTTCTGTTTCTGAACCTTGGTGTAATGATACAAGTCTCTTCTGTAAGTATTTTGAGATCTGTAGATTAAAAGGTTGGCTGCTGCTTTTGCTGCTGCTGTTGCAGATGTACTTGTGAAATCCACCTGGAAGCCTGGGCAGAACATTAGTGAATCCTCAAAAAACAAAGCAAAACAACCAAACCCCGATATTATAGAAAGCGTCTCTGCTGCAGGGTGGGATGGGCCGTCACTTGCTCAGGGCTCATCTCTGCGGTGGCGTTTGGGGACTTCTCCTTGCCGAGAGTTGTCTCTCACCCGGCATGACAACATGGCAGAGACGGCTGAGCTGCAGCTCAGTTGATTTAGGAGTGAGATTTAAGGCTTCACTGTCTAGACGTTCTCGGTGGTGGATTTTCAGCTTCAGACTGAACGTGTTCCCTTTTTCCAAAGTCATTCAAATCGACTGACCTTCGGGGCCTGTTGGAAAAAAAAATCTATCATTTCTAGAAGTTGTAGTGGTATTTCTTTTGTGTGTTTGTAACAAATGGCTTTAGCCTTCTCTTCTGTCTTGTTTATTCCTTATCTTAATTCAATCTCTTGAATTTGTACTGTCTCCTACTGTAAAGTCAGTGTTAAGGATCTTGTTGAATATTATGATGAATACAAAAATCAGTCGCTTTTGGAGTGCTCTTTCTGACCGGTACATGAGTATTCAAGTCTTAGAAGAATTTATGCCCTGCTTCTGTAGCAAAATAAAGAAAAGTCTGTGGGCACATAGGTTTGAATTCAGGTATCTGGCTTGGGAAATGGTGAGTTGCTGTTGGTCTTTGGGTAAATGCAAGTTTTGTTGAAATGGTTGTTAAACACAGACTGAGGTCTTCCACAACTCTACTTGCCGGCGAGTCGGTCTAGCGGCCTGGTTTTGGCAGAATGAACCTGTGGCTTTATGAAACATGTTTTAACGGACATGTCTCAGAGCAGAGATTAACAAACTTTCGCACAGACAGTTTTGCTTTATGGCAATGGTTGTGTGAATGCCTCTCCCAGGGCTTGTTACTCTCTGTGCAGAATATAATCTCTGTTACTGCACTTAACTGCAGGGCATTCCTACACTAAACAAAACAAAATGCTTATGCTCTTACTGAGCCAACTTTTAGTTAATTTACGGGATTCGGGTAGCATGGGATATATTCCTCGTTTTAAATAGTATCTGGTTAGACATGCAGACAGCATCTTTCTGCATTTCAGGTTAGATAAGTTTAACTTTGGTTTTCCCTGGCATCAATTTAACCAACTTCAGTTTCTCCTGACTCTGGTATAAAAGAACTGGAGTAATTTTTGATTGGTAATAATATATTGCTGAAAATGACTTTATATATTGAAACTATGATTGGGAGTAATATAAAAAGATAATCTATCTCAGGGGTGATGCAATTATCCCTAAATTAGGAGTAACAAAGCTGAGGTATATCTGATAATGAGCTTAAATTAAAAGAAATCCAAGCAAGTGAAGACACAGGAATGTGAAGGAAGCATAAAACATGCATTTTCCCTTGGAACAGTACTGGGAAAAGACAGTAGAGATTTGGGTTGTGAGGTGCCATCTGACCTTTTCCGTGGAACTGCTGCTCTGGTACTCACCATGAGCAGTGAGAGAGGAGCGGTTCTGCAAATGAGCCCGGCGTCCTGCTGAGCATCTGCTTGCAGGGGATCCAAAGGTGGCCTGTCCAGGGCAGTGGTGAAGTGTTGGGCTGCTGAGAGGATGTTGTTTGTGGCACTTGATGTCCTGTCCTGTACAGTTGGGGGTACGTCAGAAATTTCCATGCTGTAGGGAAACGCAACCTTTCCTGAGGATGTGGGTTTCTCTTGGAATTACCCCCAGCAGCAGCAGCAGTGATGGTATACGCAGTGCTGCTCGTCAGCCTGTGTTAAACTGCTGTATAAAGGAATTTGCTGCGATTAGAAGTGTTTGCTTTAGTTTTTCTATGAGGAGACTTCTGTCTTTGAAGGGACATTTTCCTCTGTTATTCTTCATGTTTATTTTAACAAACATGTTTGTTTACAAAAATAATAAAAAATGGCATAAGATGCAAGTTCTGTGTGAGTGGGAAGGCTGAGGAGAACAGCTCAGTTGTTCAGTCAGAAAGAACAAATATCTGGTGCAACACATAGTACCAAGGGTATTGGAGGGCCAATTTTTTAATTAATTTAAAATGGTAAGTTAAAAAATAGACTTGTTTCTACATTCTTAGGGAAGGATGCTATTCTGAGAAATTAATTCTGTAACTTTGGGCATGACATACTGTATCCTTGGGATGAAGACGGCTGGAACTTCACTTTAAGACTTGGTTCAGCCTGACCTGTGAAATCGCTACTGTGACTTCTGAAACATCCCCCAGGCGGTGCGGGTACACGCTGAACGCACACGGCAGCCCCCAAAATGATCCATTCATTTGCCCTTTGCCAAGCCTGGGAAGGTTTGTTACTGTTTCCTTGTGCTGGGAATAAAGCATCCACATTGCCTGGGTTTCAGAGTTTTGCTGAAAATTCCTTTTAACGGTTAAAGAAGAGAGAAGCTTCGCTAGTTTAATTTACTGACTTGCATTCCAGGATTCTGAATGGTCCTCCAGCTTTCAGCGATTAAATAGCTGTGCTGGTGTCTGGACAGACCCAAGGGGCCTGGCTGTGCTTTTATGGGCACAAAGTTCTCTCCTACAATGTGCTCAATAAATAGCCATTGTGTTGCTTGCTCTTTTCCCATTACCAGGAGTTCCACAAGAGCATCACTCTGCGGTGAGCTGGAATCAGGCTTTGAAATAATCTACTCAGAGATTTGAAATGGTATTTAAAAAATAGTGGGACACTGATTGTGAGCTCTCTGCTTTGTCCTAGCAAGTTAGAAGCAAAGATCATGGCTGGAGTTTGAGCTGACTTGTCTTTTGAATTTGAGACCAATAAAATAGCATGTCAGTCCAGCTAATGATATCTCCAAGTGTCCTAACAAAATACTGTTCTGGTGGTCTTGGAAAGCAAAAATATGGGATAAATACCTCACAGTCCTCTCAGCGACAGGATTATCTCTGGCACGGATGATGTCTGCTTAGTAATGCTTATGTTCTTAGTTGCATTTTGATTATTTTGCAAAGATTAGGATGAAACCGTGGCTCTCTAAGTTAGTGGGAAAATCTCTTATTAGTGTCAGGAGTTGAAAACATGTTTGTAAATTTTGGAGCAGAGAATTTTTTTAAGGACTAGCTCTGAATTGGGTGCAAGACAGGACCTTGACAAGAGAAGGGAAGAGAAATGTGAAACGTGTTATGGGAACCAGAAAGGCTGAGCAACCCATGAACATCTCTGTGATGTTGTCTCTGTATATTTTTCTACTGCAGAAAATGTATTTAATATATGGCCTCATGTACATAGTCAGCTGTTGTGTGTTTCTTTTTCTCTCGTGCAATTTTATCCTGCATGGCAAGCATTGCTCCAGAATCTCTGTCTGTTTAATGTTCAGAGTACTACATGGTGACTAAGATCACTACATGAAGAATACTCAGCTGTATCTGCCTGTAAACAATTGAGTTATATCTGTATTAGGCAGTCAAATGAAAGGATGGATAACAGAATTGTGGATATTTTCCACTGTTGCGTAGTTTCAGTGTGACCGCAGCTGACACTGTATGATGTTTGAAATGCCATTGGTTGTTTTTCTGTCTCTCTTGCTCCACTGAGCACATACCCACTTCTCAGAACTATTGACAAGGTGACTTCAATTCACCCACATATTTGGATTAGTTTTTCACTGGTCTCCATGGTAAATAACAGAACTAAGGGCCTTGGCCGAATGGAAGCTGGAAGAACAATGCAAAAACATCTGTGCTGCTTGCACACAGTATTTGAAAATCTCTTTGGTCTAGGTATCAAAAATTTGTGACAGCTGTGAAGGTCCTACAATTCCTTCAGTGCAACTAAAAGATTAAAACCCCAAAAGGGCTGGAATTGTATTTAGAGCAGTCGCATCCAAGAGAATTTCTGAAGGCAGCTGCCATGGAAAAAATGTCAATGCATTCTGTGATATCTTAAGAAACGGGACTAGAAAGAAGTTAGGCTGGGACTTCAAGAAATTAAATCTCTCTTTCTTGCTGTGGGTTGTCATCCCAACACCTGCCTGTCTCTGGAAAGATGCTACTGCAAACGCTGCTGTGCTGTGGGAAGAGGAGCCAGCAGGACAGGGGAGGGCAGAAATCCACCCTGGTGTGTGGAAGTCACTGCAGGATCCTGCAGTCACCTGGGCAGTTCGGAGACTTCCATCTCTATCCTGAAGAATCAAAAATACCATGGAGATCAGCTGCTGAACCCTGTGCTTGTTACCTACAGGACAGGTCTCCTCTCGTCCGGTGAGACGGGTCAGACTCTGGCGTGGCGGTTGGTGCGCGCGGGGATGCACAAAGCACCGTTTGCCATGGCAGACCTTCGGGTGGATCGCTGGGCTGGTTTTAGGAGGTGTCAGGTCCAAGGGGCACCACCTTCTAGAGCTCAACATCTGAATTGTGCATTTTCTGTTCCTTGCCTCTAGGATGGAAACCAGGTGAGAAAAATATTTATTGTAGGTGATTGCTTCAGTGTGTCACAGCATCTTACCCCTTTGTAATAGGTGGTGTGTGAATATGCCATAGATAAAAATACACAATAAAACTTGCATGATTTATGTGGGTTTCTTCTTGACATGGGTAATAGCCTCACTGGAAACTGTAGTTTAAATTACCAGTAATATCCACTAATGCAGAGAGCAGGTTGGGAAAGGTGACTCTCAAGCCTGTCTGAAGGCTTGTTGGGTGCTGGGACTCCTGGGGTGCGCAGGGAGGGTGCTCGGTGTCCTGCTTCCTTTATTGCTGCCCTAAAGCTGGGCAAAGGGAAGGCTGGGGACATGTTGACAGGCACCGTGGGTGGTCTGGGAAGGCTGGTTTCTCTGTTTTGGGTGCCCTGTGTTGCTCTCTCAAAGCAGAAGGCTCCTCTGCCCCGTGCTCAGCAGTACAGAGGCTTTAGGTGTGATCATTTCCCGACCGCTGGCAGCCTGTTCTTCTGAAAGGCCAGCTGATTAATGTGAAATTTGCTGCTATTTGATATACAGCATCTTCTAACGAAGTCCAAAGAAAGATGTGATGAAAGGTTTGTATGTAAGTAATTATAATGCTGCAGTATTCAGTGCAGGCAGAAATTAATATATGAGGTGAAAATGTCAAAATAAAAGGTCAGGAAAGTGAATTACAAAGAAAGTTGAACATTAGCTAAGAGGCAGTGTTTGTTGGCAGCAGCTCTCTCCAGTATAAAAAAGGTTAGGAAGGGGACTTATAAAGACTGAATATTTCACACACAATTAAAATTCTGTATCAGTTATCTTGAGGAGTCGTGTTGCATAGTTAAACTAGGACAATTAATATAATGAAAAAATAATGTTTATGGTTTCTGGCTTTTGCCCGGGGATACTTCATAAGCCAAAAGTGACCCTTTCCCTCAGAGGTGATGCCAAGAGTTCAATGCGACATAGGTGGGCCAGGGAAATCTATTCAAAGAAAACAGAGAATTCTTAAAATAATAGCCACCAACTATAAACACAACCGAGAAATGTTTAATAATAATGCTCTGCTCTTCATAATAAACCAAGCTGTCCCTTTATGTAAGGAGGGCAGCCATGCAACATTAAATCATGATTTGGTAAGGCTGAGAGTGGTGGAATCACCGATTCTATTCTAGCAATAAGTAAGAACAGTAAATTGTATAGGAGGAAGCTACAAAAAAAGTGTTGGAGGAAATGCACAGTGATTGATTTTTTCAGAATTAAACTGTACAGATATATTCAATCAATGAGCTCTTTGTGCTTAAAGCTTCACCTACTTGGGCTGCTGAAGCTGGAAATTTATGTTGTCAAAAAAACTGAAATAGCTATAAATTGCTACATCAGTGTCTTTTAAAGTTAATCCACTTGTTTCCAGTATGAAACTGATTGTTTTCTGGTTTTCATAAGTCCCTTTGTAGATTGAGCGAGTTGTCTGAATTGTTGGTTTTCCTTCCAGGAGAGATTTGCTATTAAAGCTGTTGTTCTGCTGTATGTAGATTTCAAGGATTATTCATTCATTTACTTAATGTATTATCCCAAATTACTTATGCAAAGTAATGCAATTTAATGGTGGAGTTATTGATCATTTTTGCTTTTGTAAATGTACTTTAAGAAGGCAGATTAAGTGAATCTTAACAAAATCTCAAGTTAAGTACTAAAAGGATTTCTGGTTTGGCAAGTTTCTGTAGAAGTGTGCTCTAGACCTTGCATAACCTGGCTCGGATCGATGGCAGCTGGTGATGCACTGACTTTGGGGGATGCTGCACTAGGAAAGTAACCGTCCGCGATATTGTGCTTGGGAGCCTGAAAGTGACTCTTTTCCTCAGGTGCCCAGAAACCTCTTGCACATATTATTCACTTTTGTTAATCTTTATTGATAGCTGTACCTGGGTCTTCATTAATTTTTGACACAGGTGCACTGTATGTAATGTAAGAAAACGATGTCTCCTGCATCCTGCTTGTGTGATGGAAGTGCTGCCCAAAACCGCCCATGTCCACACCGAGTCTTGGCTGTGCTTTCACACCAGTTGCATGTACAAGGTCCAAATCCAAAAAGGATGGAGCTGTGCATTTACTGAGGTGTCATTCATTTATCTCACACAGACTTTCATGTTCTCTAGATCACTGTGAATAACTGCCCTCTTATTAGATCCAGTCCTCCATAAAATAGTATCCCCTGATTTTTTTCACCTATTTTATGGAGGCAAAGTTTGGCTATGTGTATAACTTTCCTTCTCCCATTTTTCCGTCATTTATCTCTCCTCCTCCAGGATCCAACCCCTCTGCCCCACGTTGGTGTCTTCAGCCAACCGACCACCACCAGCAGCATTAAGGGCAGGTGGTAGTGTGAAAGTAGTTTCCTGAATTGTTAAAACATTGGTTTTAATTAAAAGCCTGGTTTTTTTCTCTTCAGCTACTCCTGTGCTACATGCATGGGATAGCTGTGGTGTGACCTATGGGGTTTTTGTTCACCCAATGTTCCCTGAGCCAGGTTGCAGTGAAGGAGTTTTTTGATGGCATGGTTCAGTTGTGGGTGTACTTCTCCTGTGAAAAATGACTTTGCAGAGGTGACATTGTGGACTTCCATATGCATTGCTGTGGAAATGCCACCGGATTTCATCGCGCTATCAGAAATAGAGCATTTCTTTGAGTGCTGAGCTATGTGAAGTTGAGCTTGGATCACAAAATTGGATTGATTTCTCTTCTGCTCTCTCATCAGGAACAAGAGAGTCTTGTACTCAGAATTTAGGTAACAATCTTGTTGCATCAACCCGAATACAACCCAGATCATTTTTTCTGTAGCTGTCCTGATCCTGGAGTAAATCAAAACCCCAGTGTTAATTATGAACAGAAATAGGTCAGCTACAAAACACAACTGGAAACAAAGTCATGACTTAAAATATCTTTTAAAATCAGGCATGGGATAAATGTAAATCCTAAATCTCCTTAAATTGTTTTTTGACAGGATTAATAAACCTATGCCTTACATTACCTTGCTCACCTCCTTTGGATGTGAAGTGCTCTGTGGCAAGCTCCTGAGGCCAAGGAGGCTGCTGCTGTTGTGTTACAGCCCCACTGATGTGGTTTGGAGAGCGTGGTTTGGTCTCTGTCCTTTGACTATTCCCAGTGTTACAAAATCACCATTTCCAGAGCAGTTGACCTCCAAGAGAAGGTGATTCCTTCAAGCGCTGAGGCAGCCTGTGCTGAGCTCTGCCGGCCCCTCTGCTTTCGCAGAGCCGGGTGCAGTTGGTGGCTGAGGATGCTCCTGCACCCGCTCGGGCTGGCAGGAGGTCGAACATTGATTTAAGAGGCGACCAGTTTGGGAAGTGGGCTCACTGAGGATTGGTTTTTTTTTAAAGCTTTTTATGGAATCTGGAACATTTGAATCTAGAACTGCAACATAAAAAAATAATTATCAAATGATAATGCCTTTGATATGAGTCTCTTAGTTATGAAAGCTGGAAAGGATTCCATGTAAATGTTCCTATTAGTTAACCTATTATTTAAATCATAAGCAGATCAGTATTTCTGGTCCCTCTCTTTTAGCAACTTAGATTATCCTTCTTATGATAAGACCCGTTCTGAACACATCTTTGGATTTTACTCCATGTTCATCTCCACAATGTCTGAAAATCTTTTACTTCAGTAGCTGTAGTGAAGTGCTCAGCATCTCAGGATCTCTCTTTGGGGTGAGCACGGTGGCCAGTCTAATAACTGATTTCTAGGTATTTATTTTTTGTGTGCTGTATTTCCGCAGGTACAGAACTGTTCTTGTCTCTTTCATTTTGCTTATCGTTATTTCTATTTAATGATCAACGATCCAACAGAATACACAAAATGAGGAAATCTTGGAAACCTCTCCTCAGGGTGTTGGGGAGAGTGTATATGGGAATGCATAGTTTAATGAAGACTACCTGGCAGACATTCAGCCAAGGGAGGTCATGCTTAAGTAATTTGCTGGAGTTGTTTGAGGTTATAACTGCCACAAGAGATAAGGGGAAGTCAGTGGATGTGGTATATTTGAATTTTGAAGGAGGTTTCTGCATCCAGAATGAGTGTCCATGCTGTGGCCTGGCCGGGGAGGCCCAGGGCTGTGGCAGGAAGGGCACCCCAGGCAGGACCAGGTCCATTGGGAAGCGGTGTTGGAATAGCAATGATCCTGCTAATCTGATGCACTAAGTCCCACCTGTGTCACTGTGTGTGCTGGGGAAGATGCTGTATTTGAAGTAATGCATCATGCAGTGGGACAGCTGAGGAACTGGAGACTGTCCATGGGCATCAGTGGGAGAAGAAGGTACCGGTGGAAGCCGTGTTCGAGGGAGCCTGGAAACAAGGGGACCCACTAACCGTGGCACGCTGCCTGCTCCCTTCCTGGTGTCTGCTGCGCACCCCATGCCAGAGGTTGAGTGTCTCTGTCTCATCCTGGTGCCCAGGGCCTGGTCCTGCTCAGCGGCTGCCCAAGCACCCAGGAGAAGGGACCTGGATGGGGAAGGAAGGGTGTGTGATGTATAGCGGGAATTATGTATACCGTGACTGGAAATCCTGGCTTGTATCTATGCCGTGGTGTGCTCTGACCGGCTGTGTATAGGTGGCTACACAGGAACACAGCGGGTTCCCATGCTCAGAGCCAGCAGTCACTCCCGGTCAGAGCCAGAGCGATTAACACACGTGCGTGTAATGCAGCCAGCCGGGAAAATCCCCTTTCCCTTGCAAAATAAGGAATGAGGCAAACGGACAGTGTAGACACACTGTGGTATATATAAACGTTTTATCCAGGTGGTTGTGCTACATATATATGGAGTGGGTTTAATCACACATAGCAGGGAATTGTATAAGAACTATGCAGGAGGATTAACCTTGATTTAGTGGGAACAATTTTTTTTATTGCTCTTAAACAAATTGACAGGTTAGTGCTGGCTCCTTAGACATGGCAGCGCTCGTGCTAAGTCTGAATGACAGAAAATTTGAGTCGTTTCAGCATTAAAACATCCAAAGAGGCTTTTAACAGCCCTGGACCCAGTTGACATGATGCTAAGAAACCCCCAGCTTCCCAAATCTGAGAAGGGCTTCGAAGTTAAGCATGGTGTTCCTCAGCTTTGAGTTTAAACTTTTAAATCCCAACCTGCCAGGCAGTCAGAGTGGGCCTCTTCTGAAGCTGAATTGCATTTAGCATATGGTTTTATTAGATGAAACTTTTCTCAGCCATGACAAGCATGAAAGACTTGAGTATAAATAATGTGTTTAAAAGCTGCATAGAACTGTTGTCTGTAAAACAATGTGTTGCTCTGAAATTGCCAATTAGAGTTCCTGTTCGTTTTGTTGTGGAAGAAAGATGTGGTCTGATGGCTTTTATTTATTTATTTTTTTTTTTTTTGGTTCAGATTAGGATGTAGAAAATCCTGGTCGTTTCTCACATTTCTAATTGACATTCTAAAGAGGCACATTCAGTGCAGAGATGTGCATGAGCTACTGAGTTTTATTGGGTTTTAGTTATGGCTAATAAAACCCGTTTTGTGCACAGTTATTTAATTTGCATCTGTAATTGCTGCAGTTGTACATAAATTAGACATGCAATCGGAAGCCTAATTCAGCTTGTCTGCTCCTTATGCTACAGCCATAATTACGGAGCCGTGCTAACTTCATGTCAGGAGGCAGAGATTTACTGAAGTTTGAGGAAGCAGTTGGCTCCAGGGAAATAAAGGGCTTGTTGCTCTCAGCTGCTTACGTGATGGTTATACACCCAGGCTGGACTGGAAATGCCTCGTGATACCACAAGTGGGGTTCACTCCCTGCCCTGCAGAATTCACAGCCTAAACAGATCTGGCAGGAGCTTTAGCCACGCGCCATGGTGCAGAGAAGCAGCGGTGCAGACCCCAGGGCGGGCATGGCTGCAGCCCTGCGTTGGCTGCCCTGGTGCAAGCTTATTCAGGCTCTTCCTGGCCTCTTTCCCTTTCCTCCCAAGGTGCCAAGAGGAAGAGCTGGGAAGCAGAGGATGCTTAGAATCATAGAATTGACCTCATTAATGTTTATAGATATGTAAAAGGTGAGTGTCAAGAGGATGGAGCCAGACTCTTCTCGGTGACAACCAATGATAGGACAAGGGGCAATGGGTACAAACTGGAACAGAGGAGGTTCCACTTAGATATGAGAAGAAACTTCTTCACGGTGAGGGTAACAGAGCCTGGAACAGGCTGCCCAGGGAGGTTGTGGAATCTCCTTCTCTGGAGACATTCAAACCCGCCTGGACACCTTCCTGTGTAACCTCATCTGGGTGTTCCTGCTCCGGCGGGGGGATTGGACTGGATGAACTTTCCAGGTCCCTTCCAATCCCTGACATTCTGTGATTCTATGATAGAATGTCCTGAGTTGCAAGAGATCCACAAGGATAATTGAGTCCAACTCCTGTCCCTGCATATGACGACCCCAAAATTTACACCATGTGTCTGAGGTCCTTGTCCAATAGCTTCTTGAATGCTGTCAGGCTTAGATTTCCTAGAGGAAATTTTCATCCCTAGCAGATGTTCAGTCAGCTCTACCCTGCATTACCCAGAGCCTGCAAAAGAGAAACTGCTTGTGCAGGAGAGCATGAAACCACCGGTGGTCAGCAGCCTCTGCTCCAGGAGCTGGCCGTCACTTCTTCATTACTTGGTTCTTTCTCTCTATTCAGTCCCCTGTTCCTCCCAAATATGTCTTTTCAGACCCCTACATTTTTGTGCCATCAGCCTCTCTTTTTTGCCTCTTTTCTTGCAGCTCTTCACCTGTGTTTCCATCAGTGGTCCCGCACTTGAAAGCACATCGGAATGTCTCTTCCCAAAGCCCATTGGGTCCATCGTTGTATTCTATGTGTATCTGCCAAACAGAGCAACTTTTCTCCCCAGACGATCCTTCTACCCCCTCACACATGCATTTTGATGTGAGCCCTTTCCTTGCCCAGGTGGTTATCTGCAGGACCTGTTGGGGTTTTGCCATGGCTTGTCTTTGGGGAAGGGTGTTGGTTTTCTGGAGGTTATTCTGAGTCACGAGCAGAAGGTGGGAATGTGGTTCTGTTGAAGTTCAGCTGCTGATACCAGTGGGGCAGGATATTTCTCACAGGCCACTGTGTGTGTTTTTGACCTTGATGAGATTGATAGTTGCAGGGAATGTCTGGATTGAGCCAGATCCAGGCCTGGAAGACCGGGAAACAAAGAGAGACGAGCTGCATTTGCAGCTGGACGAGAAAGTACATTTTTTACCATCTCTTTGCCTTGACTAATGGCAAGAGAGGGTTTGTGCCACAGGCATCAGTCTCCCTGGGTGAATTCAGGACATATCTGCAAGACGACATGCTGTACTCTATAGGATTTTTTTTTTAATCTTTTCACAAGGAAGTTCAATCGGTTGCCTTAGTTTCTCTGTTATGAGACTTCAAATGGACCTGAAATTTGTGACATTAAGAAATAATCCTGGCAGGTTAATGCTTCAGACATTTTGTTCTCTACTGACTTTCCGCTTTCTTTAGGTGATTCAAATACTGATGTTCTCTTTTGTCTCCCAGAGCATTACTTGGCTTTCCAGATGAGTTTTTTAGACATAATTTTAGTGGAATTGACTGATAATATTTAGCCCCCCAAACAAAAACCCCCATGCAGAGCCCACAGCTATGGCTCAGTCAGAAGAGGTAACTGAAACTCGTGATGTGTAATGGTTGCTGCACTAATTTCATACCGCAGCTTGACACTCCTGCTTTGTGGTTTCACCTTTAAAAGGTTTTTCCCTTTGCTGGCTGCTTTGCTTCCCTTCTTTTCATATTGCGTGGTATGGTTTTGTTTGGTGGGGTTTTTTCTTTTATTTTTTTGTTTGCTTGGTTTGGTTTGGTTTTCCACTGTACAGGGTATTTTTTTCCCCTACAGTGCAACTGGCTGCTCAGAATCAGTATTCCCCAATTTTTAGCAAGGCTGAGAAACATTGCCAAAGACTTGGATAACAATCTCCCATTCAAATGGCCTTCTGGATCAAGAAATAGGTAATTGCTCAAAGCCAGAGGGTCTCTGCAAAAAACAAGCTGTGGTGCTGGAAAGGGGCTCTCCCTCGTATTGCCCGGTTGCGTTGAACTCCCACAGACACCAACCCTTTGGAAAGGTGCAGTCCTCCTTTTCACCCTGGCCTTCCGCTGTTTCCTTGAACTAGCCCTTTAATGCAGATTATACTTAAGAGAACTAAGGCGGGGACTAACTTTGCAATATGTGCAACTGTACAAGCTAGAGCTGGCTTCTGTCGTCTGCACATGAACACTCCCAGGTGCTTTCCTGGTTGCATGTTCTCCTCCTCTTTGCTGTAGCCTGAGTTGGTCGGGCACTTTCACATTGTAGAGTATATGTTCACTGAAATGAAATGTGTCCTTCCTCCATTATTTTTTTTTTACCCCTCAAAAAGCCTGAGCTTCAATTTGAAAATCATTTCAAAACAATCGAAACTTGGTTTTGGTGAAGCAGTTATTCAGCAAAACACCAGAGTTGCCCAGCTGCACTGCAGTGTTTCAGACTGAGGCACCTTGGACTGAAACCAGAATGTAAGAAACCTTTCTGAATGCTTAAGAAATTTTAGAGAAGATTGGCCAGAAATAGCTTGGAAAGAGTGAAAAAAGTAATAAATGAAAATTCTTTGATCCCAAGGAAAGGACATATGGAAAACTTTGCACTGACGGCAGCCTGGAGCTCAGATGAAGAAAAGCTGGAGAACTGGGCAACGAGAGCACCAGGTGCCACCAACCCTCTGCTTCCTTTTGAAGCTCAGTGGGACAGTAGCAGCTCTTGATATAATTTTTCTAATAAGGCAGAAGCCAGTGAGAAAGTGGTGGGTATTGATTAGTGTCAGTTCAATAAATACGTGTCCAGTTCCCACACTGCAGAAGATCATGCGGAGAGTCCTACAAGTCCAAAATGTCTGTTTGGGACTTGTGGGACCTTCCAGGGCACCAAAGCCAAGCAGACTCGTTATTGGTACTTTCATGTCTTTTTCTGATTGCATGGTTCAATAGAACTGTAGTGTTTAGCTTTGCTGTTTTGTTGTGTAGACTTCTCTTTGCGGTAATGGGAAAGTACAAAGAATTTCTCTCTTGAACAGCTTTTTGCTCAACAAGAAGTGAAAAAGGATACAATGTGTTCTGACTTCAAATAATGGGACCGTGTTACTACTTCTATTAACACAGTATGCATTAATAATTAATATTTTCAGGTTTTGTTTGATCAGTATTTTTATCTAAACATTTAGGTTTCTTTGAATAATAAAGAAGATGGATGTACCTTTTGGTTACTAGAATGAAAGTTAAACTATGGTGTTACAGACAATGATTTGTGGAAGGTTTTTGTATTTGTTCCACTTCTTCCAGTGTTCATTGTTTGACTGATCACAAGCTTTTTTTAGAATCAAGTAAACTACGAGCAGCTAGGTAGCAAATTTTTAACTAGGTAGAAACAGATGATAAAATTCAACTAATCACAGTCCAGTATTTGGATAAAACCCATAACCCACTGCAGAAACTCAGATCTCGAGTGACTTCGTTTTTACCCGTTTTGGGCAGAAGGTGTTAATCACTGGTAGCCTTTACTCAGCAGAGCTCTCAGTTAACTTCTTGATTACTCTAGCAACTGCTTTTTAAGGCAAGCTGAAAGGTTATTTCGGTGTCAGCTTTGACATTTCCCATTTACCCTCCAAAAGTGACGGGTTAGAGGCTAAACAGTTTTTATACACTGTTCCAGTTCAGGAGGCAGAAACTACTTGAAGCTTCTGCTTGAAGCTTTGCAGCAACTGTCTGGTTTTACCCTTAAGAGCTTCTACTGTTTCTCTAAGAACCATTGACTTGTCTGGCCTTTTTAGCATCAGCTTGGGTTAGCACCATTTAGTGAGAATTTAATTGAATTTTTTAAAATTGAATATCTCAATTTGCTGTTGTTTCTGATCGTTTTCCAATATATTTGACTCCTTTTAAAAACGTTTCTAATAGAAATGTTAGCTAAGTGAATTGTCCACCAATCCTCCAACCACAATTATACCTTGTTAAAAGGAGAGTTTTTTCATTTTAGCAGTTATCGTGTGTGTGTATATAGACACACATTTATTATTTAATATGTGAGTGTGTATACAGCTGTGTATGTGTGCATATATATGTATATGTGTATGTATTTTTACATATATATGTAAAAGGCTTCCCAGCCCTTCTTACTAGACCTTGTACGTTCCCTTTTCAAAGTCTGATTTCATTCTCTGTAGCAAGAGCAGAGTCGTCATTAATACTAAAGCAATATTACAACACGCTGCAAAGTGAACACAAATGCAATTTATGACCGCTTTATGCCTTATCTACACCGATAAAGATGATACTGACTTTAATGCAGGAGAGAAATCCCTTGCTACATAGTTATTGAGAGGCTTTTGTTTTGAGGTGTGGTGGGTCTGATTTGTCCCTATAGGAGAGTTCTCTGTTGCCTGCCAAAGAGCATCACATCCTGCCAGCTACATCTCATTTAACAGAGAAACGACCTCAGTTTGATTAGGCTGGAAGCCAATCTGAAGGACAAGTCAGACAGCACTGAGCACAACTTGCATATCAATAGTACGTGAATAACCCAATGAAAATACAGAGGTCCTAAAATGATGATCGTTCCTTTGGAGGAAGGGGAATAAGTGGTGGAAAGAGGCAAATGGAAACTCTTTTTAGTCCTGGTACTTGTAGTTGAGTTGGGTTAAATTTTTATTGGTTATAGAAGACACTGAATTTTCACTGACCTTCATACAGATAAAGAAAAACCCTGAAGGTATTGACTGAGTTCATGCCAGTGGGTTTGAAAAAAAAAAAAACCCCAACAAACATTTCCCTTCTTTCTCTTGAGATATTTTGTATTTTCAAACGAGTCCCTGCATTGGGACTTGAAGTGCTTGATTTCATATCCAATGAGTAAAATGTGATTTCAGATGAACTGAAATGATTTGTTTATTTCTTCACTTAAAAAAAAAAAAGAGTATTCAAGTACATTTGACACAAAAAGAATTAAAAATATCTCGGACCTGCCAGAAGACCAAACAACTGCATGATGTCCTGCCTCTAATCCCTCTAAAGCCCACAGATATTAGTGCTAAATTGATCTTGAAAAAGAAACGCTGAATCCCAGCCCGCGGGAGCTGGGTGCCCCGCACACCCAGGCTCTGATGCCCCGAGGCTGTTCCCAGGCTGCAGCTCTCGGGGCTGGGGAGCGGGAGGTGGGAGCAAGTCCCGGCTTTGTGTTCTTAGAGGAGATGAGGAACTGCAGCAGAAAGACCGACCACGATTTCTTTTCATTTTCCTCTTTTGCATTTGTGTTGTTCTTACTTCTGCCTCTTGACTTGCCTCCTCCCCAGAGGGTTTTGGTATCCGTGCATCCATCCAGCTTCCTCCCCGCTCTCTCCATCCCTGGTATATGCTTGGGAAAAATGCTGCGTTTGGAAGCATCTCTTCTCGGCCGTTGTCTCTGGGATCCTGTCTCCCACCCACACACGCAATAGGGAGGGCAGTGTTTAGCAGTTTGCCTTTTGTAGGGCCTGACAGATTCAGAGCTCTTGTACAAATGACAAAAGAAGCCTTTGCCCTTGATTTTGAAATGCCTTGGGAATAAACCTCATGCGCTTTCACTGGAGCAGAGACTGCTTCTCTCTTTCAGGGCTTTTTCCTGTCATTTTGAAGTTTAAGAAATTCCTGTGTCCTCCAGCTTAGCTTTGTCTTTCTTACAGTCTCTAATCAATTGCAGCTGGTTTTGTTATTGCAGAAAGTCCAAGCAGATTTAGCAACAAGGATATTTTCAAAACATCGGTAAAATTATAAGTCCTTCTTTCTCTGCTTCGAATCCTGCAAGTGTAAGTAGCCAAGGTGTCGTACATCGCGCTGCCATTGCTCAGACTGCCTGGATGATGTTTTCTTCTTGTGAAACTCAAATTAACTTTTTTTTTTTTCCTGACCGACTGCTGATTTCTGGCGTAATATTCTGAGATGTACAAGAAGTTGGTTGAACTTCAAGGTGGTTCAAGTTTCACATAATCTTCACCTTACAGTTTGGAAAACTTTCTTCTGTGCTTTTCTTTACAAGGTGAAACAAGTAGACCGTTTACTTTGTCTAATTAAAAGATCATTACGATTATATAGAAGGACAGGAGCTGTTTGCCTTGTCATTTGTGTGATACATTATTTACACTGATGAGATTTTGACTATGTTTGTTATACTTGGCAATGAAAACATTTAATTGGATCATTTACAACTTTGTGAGTCTTTATACTTAAGAAAACAGCTCCCCTTTTAAAAGGATGGAATAATTCCACTTTAAATGTTACCAAAAGGCAAGATTTGTTGTTCTGCAGTTAGGGCTAAAAAGCATTGGAGACATGCATATTTGCTTCAGCCATTATTTTTCAATAGTATTTCCAATAGTGTGTTGTTATTGTATTTATTCCTTTGTCGTTTCTCTTTCTTCCCAGCCTCCCTGCCCTGGCTAGGAATTTGACCCTTTTTTAAAAACAAAATCAAAACAACAACAACAACAACAAAATAAGCAAACAACTTGTGTGTTTTCTAATGTTTGTTAAACTGTAATTAAACTTAATTTCCCTTTTTTGCAGAACAGTTGGCTTATGGAAAGGCAACTGCCGTCCCCTGTAACCTGTTGTTATTCAAGTCCTGTACTATGGTTTGGCATTTCATTCTGTTAAAAATGCGAGTGAGGTTGTTAGATGTGTCACCTGGAAAGCCAGGGGGTCAGCTAGGCAGCTCACTTAATGTGCTAATTTGCTGTAATTTAATCATGCTTGGAATATGGATTGGATGTTCAAGTATCTTGGTGGCAGACTTGGACTCAGCCCATAAACACCTCGTTAAAGCCTGGTCGGGGACAGTAAGTGTGGGTCAGATCCTGATCCTCTGCTCAAAATGAAGGGAGAAGGTATCTGCCTTTGGGACCTCAGGTGGCACCTCTGGGGCTCCTACAGCTTTGTGGACTTGTGGCTCTACGCCGGGTGCCTGTGTGGAGACGTGGCTGAACTCTGCAGTTTAATTAATTATGCATTAGCTGCAAATGAGCTAGGGAGCACTGAGCCCGCTTTGCAGGGGCTCCTGGGGCAGCGCCGGGCTCTGGAAACTGCTGGGATGTGGTAAATCAGGCAACATGTTTTGCAAGTCACAGGCTCTGTGGTACAGGCCAGTTTACAATGACTTGCCAAATATTTGCAAGATAAGCATTTCCCAGATGCAATCAATTAAGTCAGTGAAACTTAGAAGTTGGCCCATAAATTAATTGTCCACAGAGTAGTGCTTTTTTGTCCCTTTTTGAGCTTGTTTTTAAGCACTGAGTTAAAAACAACTTGCTCATTCATTATTTGGTGCTAAATTGTGAAACCTGTGTTTGCATTAGTAAGGTTGATAGGCGAAAATTTTCCAAAGGATAAGTTTTCCTGTTGGAAAAACTTTATCTTCAGTTCTCAAAAAGCTCAATTTCAACCAGGTCACACAGATTGGTTTGCCTGGCTGGTTTGCCATTCCTTTCATTTCCCCTTTTTGACTATTATGTTGTATTTTGACTATTATGTTAAAATTGTAACACAATATGTTTCACCATTTTGAAAAAAAAAAAGAAAAAAAGAAAAAAGTTTTAGCCTAGGGTATTCTATTACCTTGCTCTCACTTAATCTTTTAACAGTGCAATTATGTCTCATCTTTAGGTTATTCATTGTGTGACAGTGGCCCTGATGAGATCAATTTAGTTTTCAACTTTTCTTTTTAGTATTGTAATACCTTTTCTCTTTGTTGTGATGTGCCAGAAAATATCTCCTTGGCAACATCTAGCTGTGGTTATTCTTAGTGCCTCTTGCCTGGCCCTTTGCCACAGTGTCCACCTGCCCATTGTCACTGCACTAATTGGTTTATCCTTTGGAAAAGATGATTTTTTTTTTCAGTTTTGAAAGTTCTCCTCAATTTTGCTACTTTGGTCATTTTCAACTTCATTTTTCTTTATAACTCTGATTCAGGCAGGCACTTGAGCAGTTTCTGAAATTTAAAGTCACTGTGCTGTTGCATTGGTGACAAGAAAGACGCGGAACGGTGATTGTGCCTGTGTGTTAGCAGGAATGTGCATTTGTTCTGCAAATATGGGACAATTGTCCTGCCCCAAGAAGTTTACAAGAATTGCTCTATAAAGGCCCAAATGTACACTATTTGAAATACAGTTAACTACTTTGAACTCCTCCTGATTTCAAATGCCATGACCAGAGCATTCCAGCAAGAATTCAGCTGCCATATCTACTGGCCCTCTTGCAGCTGCAGTTCAAGACCTATTTTTGAGAGCCCAGCCCAGCTTACCCCGACACCATGGCAAACTGCCCTGGACAGATGAAAGGTGGAGCAGGCTCTGTGTTAAAATTTGATTTGGCTAGAAACAGCATTAAATTAAGAGGCAAGGAGCTCATAATGAGATGATATGGTTAGCAAAGCATGCATCCCAAAAGTTTCATTTTAAATTACTGCTTCTTCACAGATAAGGGCACGACGAGGATATGTAACCTCAGCGAGGATGCCTGGTGCATGCCTGGTCTTTAGAATACTAGTGTGGTCTTGCTTTTGGTTTATATAAAAAAGTGGAAGAGGAGGAATTTGAACATGGAACACACACCCAAAAAGAGTTCTGCTGCAATAATTGCTCTTGGTTAAAGATTCACCAAGTAGCAGCTGCTGTGTTAACCTGTGATTCAAGAAATCACAAGAATCCTGTGAGAACTGAGCTCCAAGTTAAAAGTGTGTTGAGACAATGTCCTCCTGGGGTTGCTTTTTAAACAGGGATGACTTTGTATCGTGTGCCCAATGCTCTCTGTGTGATTTCCCTCTCTTCTTTAGACCACTTTCAATTTACTTTCATCTCACAGAGCCTCTCTTCTGTTTTAATTCACCTTTCTGGATTTACCCAGTTTTTTATGAATGATCTATGGTGGAAGGGTCCAAATGCAGACTGTAGCATGGGGAAGGGATTTATAAATTATGGAAGACCAACGTAGCTGAGCAGGATGGTTAAGGAGGAGAAGAAAGGCAAATAGAGGACATTTGGAAAACAAAACAGAAAGCAGAAAGGAAGGTGAGCATGGCTGTAAAACAAGCAGAATTGAGTTTTTTAAAAAAATTTGAAACCGGAGGAACTATTGATTAGCAACAGAGAAAACACAATCATGATTGTGTGCAACTGGAATGAATAACAAAACCTCAAACTGAGGAACTTAAATATGGGAGAAATAATTGCCAAGGGATAAAGAGCAAGATTTGTTGACTTCATTGTTGCTTCTGACCTCCGTGGGTTGGGCTTCAATTTACCATGGAAGACAAATGAGGATTTTGGTAGAATACATGAACTGGCTAATTAGGGTCTAATTGAGGAGTCAGTTGATCACGGAGGACAGACACAACAGAAGCCTACAGCATCCGAGTGGCAGGGAGCATTACAGAAATATAACTTGTGACTTAAAGTGCAATTCCCAAAAGAGAGGCTCTTTGTCAAGCTGTTGAGGCAATTGGGTACTTTTCCAGAGGTGCAGATGTACTCGAGCAGTGGGAAGCTGAGAGCAAAGTCCTCCCTGTCTCCTCCTGCATCCCTGCCACACAGCCCATTCCTCCTGCCTCTGCAGCACCAAGTGAGAGAGGAAAGAAACCAAACCAACAAACACACACACACACAAAAACACCACCAAAAATAAAATAAAATAAACCCCAAACAAACAACAAAAAAACCCCAAACAAACAGAGCCAAACCCAAGCCAAAAAAGCTGGTGGTTTGCAGCAAGCCACATGAAGGAATGGGAAGCTTGAAGTCCCTTCAGGAGCGTGTCCCAGGAATGGAGATCAGCAGCAAACCAGCGAGTCAGAAGAGCTCATCCTGGTGAGGCGGCAGAGAAGGTGCTCAGCAGTCGGCTCAGGTGTTTGTCTGCTCCTGCCATGACAGATGGAGTGTCCGCAAAAGCAAACCAGCTGCATTTGAAATGGTGGCTGGCTGGTCTGAATGCTGCACGCTCGTGTTTGAACAGAAATTCCAGCAAGCTGCTGTGCTGACAAGCTGCAGATGATGGCTGTGAACACGACAGCAGTTCAGTCTCCCAGCTGCCTGTCCTGGTCCCTGCTCTGGGCTTGCCAGAAAGTCCCCTTCCCCCTGTCAGAAAGAGGAGGTAAAAAAATCAGAAACTGCTTTTTTAGGACAATATTGCTGCTGTGAGATTGGGGAGCCCCAAAGCTGGGACTGTTTAAGTGCAGTAGCTTCATAAGGGACTCTTGAAGAACTGTAGGTGCAGCCGTGTTTCCCTGAGCCTTTTTGAAAGGGGTCATGAAAAAACAAAACAGGATCACAAGCCAGCAACTGTACTTTTGGTGGATGTCCTGAAGGGAGTGACAGAAAACACAGGCGGTTTTCGTGGCAGGCAGTGTGTTCATGCTTCAGTAACTCACAGCATCTGTCTGAGCTTTGCCTGCTGCGATGGGTAAGGCAGAATCAGAAGATGCCATGTAGTGAGGCTTCTGTAAAGCACATGATATCAAAGATTGATGAGCAAAGCAAAAAATTCCAAGAAAATAAGGTGATGTCAGATATCCCAAACTGTCACAGATGCAGAATTCTTCTGAAGACCTGCAAAGACAAACCTGATGTTTGTGTCAATGTGAATTTTCCCTGTCCTAAAGATGGAGACGGGACCCAGGCTGCATGATGCTACCATGGTACTGGGTGTTCACACCTCTGGTCCCAGTGGGCATGGGAGCTCAGGTAGAGCCCGGATACAAGAAGTGAAATACGAGACTCATAAGTGGAATGGTTTAGGTAAGATAGGGGATATCGCACAATGCTCAGGAGAAGGCAGCAGTGCAGAGGGGTCTTGTATGACATACAATGCTGTAAGCAATTTGCACCTGCGTGGTATAAAGACCTTTCCTCTTTCGGTTTTGATGTACTCTACATATATTAATGCATCATTGGGGCTGTCACAGCTATGGACATTGGTTCTTGAGTCAGCAAACAACTAGGACTTTGCTGCCTTAGGAGTGGTTAGAATCACTCGCCTGTGTTAACTGCAAGCAGAAATGAAAGACACCCAGAAAAACTCCAGGCTGCAGCATCAAACGGGATTGTGCACATGCTTGTTTCTCGGCAGTTTTGCTGCCCAGCCGTTGGCTGCCTTCTGCATCTCCCGGCACCCAGGGGAAAGGCTGTTTCGGGGGCCGGAGCACCAGCCAGGCTGCCTGGCTTCTGATCTTATGCTTAAGCCAGAAGCACAGGTTTCCCTTCTATCGACAACTTGGGCACTTTTTATTCCTTCACTGGAAGAAGGTCTTCAGTGTTAGGAGAAAACCACTGAAGTATCAACGATTTTTTACGTGGATTTAGAAAAAAGAACGTTTTTTGCAGGATTTTGGGGTGAATTGTTACAGTGCTGCTGTCATTCTGATTTATTCTGGATGCGCAGCACAAGAAAAATACACAACCTTGTTTCTCGGTGGTTAATTTTCGCAAATGTGAATTTTTCTTGACTGGAGCAAGGAGAAGGTTTCAACACAGGCTCTTGTTAGTCCCTGCAAATGCCAAGTGTCTGCTCTTGGGAGACGGAGAACAAAGTTGGCACCAATAATTAGTGGCTGATGCACTGATTTGGCAAAAGTTGCTGAAAATTAACATCTGATGGAGAGGTCTTGAGATGATTTAGTAAAACACAGTGCAGCTTGAGATGACTTTTGTGCTAAGCGCAGGAGTGATCAGAAGGAAGATAACATGGAAAATGTGAAGGAGAAGTTTAGTCTCTTATTTAGTTCTTCAAGTTTTTCTCTTGAGCTTTTCTAGCATATCGTTAGCAGTACAATGATACCACAGAGCTACTGATGTTAAGTAAGGACAGTTGAGATGCCAAAACATGACAGATTTCTCATTTACTATAGAGGCAACTTTGTTTCACTTCCTCTGCAGAAAGATACAGGTATTAATTTGATGTGGATGTAACCGTCGTTTGGGAGCAAATACGATGTGGGTATAACACAGCATCGGCCAACAAATCCAACAATTCATCATCCAAGCGTCAGAGCGGTGCCGGAGGAGGAGTCCGTGCGGTGTGTGGTCAGGCCGTGTGTGGAGGCAGCCCTGGCTGTCCCGTGAGAGCCTCCGGGAAAGAACACTTGGTGGGAAGCTGGACATGAACCAAAAATCTTGAAGCTACTGTTGTAAAAGTTTTGAGCTGTGCTGCTGGTCTTGGGATGATTCCAGCGCCAGCTGGAGCTGGTGTGGCTTGGTCTCTGCTGGGAAGCACATCGGGTCAGTGCCTCAGAGGTACCAGTGCCCACCAATTTAAAGTGGTTGGTTGGCACCCGCTGGCAGTGAGATGCCTCCCAGGGAATGTCCTGATAACTTTTCTCAGGAGCTGGCAGGACTGTGAGGGCTATAATGTGACAGTGATGAAGTGAGGAGCAAAGAGGGAGCACAGGCAGTTTGCACTGCAGGGTGGTTAATGCAGGATGGTAGGATCGCAATTTGCCTCTGGCTGATTTACTCACAGCAGGAATAAAAATACCGCACAAAGAGTTAGTTTGACTTTGACACATAAAGGAAAGAAATGAAAGCACAAAACCTCTAGATACCTTGACAGCCGACTCTCCACCAAAATCAACAGCAGAGCTGCCCGTCTGCAGCCGCAGCACAGGGCTGGGGCTCTCCCCGCCTGCCCAGCACTGCTGGCCTGCAGTAGCGGCTCCGATAGCATTGGCCTTGCTGCTCATTACTGTCGGGTTTTGCGAGCAGCAGAGAGACGACACAACCTGCAGCCCCTGCCAGTCTAGTCTCACTTTTCTAGAGAGTTTTTAAGATTTCTTGTCAAATTTTACAGTAACTGTGATTTGCTTTATAAATCATGAATATATGATTGCGCCACAATCCCCTAGTGAATCCCCAGAGACTGCACCGATGGCTAGGTAACTGATTCTGGGTGCTAACAAGAATTGACACTGAAGCTTTCCCAGTGGAGTGGACCATGAGTGGGGCTGGAGCTGGCTGCTGGTTTTGAGCCCTGATAAAGAACTCTCTCCATCACTGCACGGTTAACCTGAGAGTGACAGCTGGGCTCTGCGTGAAGAGTGAATTTTCATGCCGAATCATGGATTCTGACCAGAATAATTTAAAAAACTTACAGCCCCAGGAGCAGAAGCTGCTGGAAGCCTTAAGGCTGGCAGCGAGAACATGGTGTTTCTGCTTATTAGTCACAATAAATGCTGCCCTCCCAGGAGAAGGGCGTTGTGGCTCCATGGGAATGTAGGACCACGGCACAGGGCCTTCTGTCTATCCGGTGAGCAAGGGCAGCTCTGCGGTGGCCTGCAGCTGTGCGTCTTGTGACAAACACGTCCTTGGAGCTTGGTGGAGAAATGGTAAAATGCTGCTGGGGTAAATGAGTCTTTCAGGGACTGTCCTTCGACTGGAGGTTTCTTCTAGGGTGCTCAGAGACAGGCATCTCAGCACACAAGGCACAGCCTGAAGCATGAGGCAGTAAGGGACGCTGCGGTGGGGCTGGCTGTGCGTCCCTCCTGGCAGCCCGAGGCTGTAGAGGTTGGAATGTTGCTGTCACCGTGGCAGGGAGCTGCCGGCAGCTCTCCTCAGGCTGCACGTTGCCCAGGACCTGCTGAAATGGCAGCCCGAGGCCACTGTCTAGAGGCAAGAGCACAGATGTTCTCGTAATGAGCCCAGTGATCTGGTGACTCATTCATCCCTTCCCAAGCAGCCAGTTTTGATGTGAGAACTTCAATAAATGAAGATGGAGAATCCACTTTTGTAGCATTTCCAAGACTTGTTTCTTATTTCTGCTTTGAAGGAGATGGCTTTAGCTTCCTCCCTTTGCTTTCTGTTATGTTTCTGTGAACTAAACCGGGAGCCTTTTATCAATCCACAGAGCTCTCGCTGCCTTTCTTCACCTCTGAGCAAGTCTTTTTCCTGACATTCTCCGAAATCAAGAGATTCCAGTTGGGGTTTTCAGGTCTCTTGTAGTGCAAATGATATTAATGATATTAATGCTAATAATTGTTACTCTACAGAGTGAAATGTCAAGATTCCATATTGTCATGTTAATTTTTAGTACACAGGTTCCACATTAACTGTATCCCGTCCTGTCAGAGAACATACTTTTCATATCACAGAGACTATTAGAAATCGTTAGTAATAAAGTTGGCTACTGTTGTGCCTGATGGATTGGTCTTTGACATACAATAATGCAAAGTGACATGACAAATAGAGAATGAAGGATGAAAAGCTGTTAAAAGAATTGTGAATGTAGTTATAAATGAATTCATTTAATATCTAGAATGTGTTCCTAAATTGTAATGATAAAGAGGATCCATGTCATCATTGTTGAATTACATGTGTGTATCTAGGAAATAATGTATTGAAGCAGGAGGGATTGGTTTGTTACTACTTGGCCGGATATAAAAAAGTTATATTGGCAGCTGCACTTGACTTGAAATAAGTTTCTGTGGGCACTAAGATCAGATTTTGAAATGCGATGTCTGTCTTTTATTGTGGTTCTGCTGTGCAGGATATCCTTGGCAGCACAAGACCCCTTTTAAGCAACAAGTCTTTTACTGCAAACAGCTCCATTCTTCTCATCAAGACATTGATATGACTTACTGTCCTTTTGGCCTTGTATTTATTATGCAATATGACTTTGAAGAAAGTGTTGCTTTTACTTTGCAAAGTAAAAATCTCTTGGGTCAGATTTCTCTCTCATTTAGGTCATTTTTAATTGACATTAAGTGAAACTAACACAGAACGTAGCAAATGCTGCTGCTTCCAATTTATACCAGTTTAGCTGAGACCTGAGCCTGAACCTCTCTTGGTTGATAACTCGTTTGTCTGTTTGATTTCAGCAGCTAACCTCACCAATTTGGACAGTCTCGACAGCGCGTTGAGCTTTATTGAAGACCGGGTGCACAGATCGAGGCAGCGCTATCGAAGGCACGCGACGGACGATGATTACAACATTGAAGTCCTTCTGGGGGTTGATGACTCAGTTGTTCAATTCCATGGGAAAGAACATGTTCAGAAGTACCTGCTGACCCTGATGAATATTGTGAGTACAACCCCGCTAACTGCACTGGGGGAAGGCGCTGAAAGGAACTGAATAGAGGTTGGTTTAGCCATTTGAATAAGATACAACAGGTTTGCCTCATGGCAGGAGATAAAATAACTCTAGGAGGAAAATCCAGGCCACATCCAGAAAAAAAACAAAAGGGGAGACAGAAAAGAAGAAAAAAAGGGCCAAGCAAGAAGCTGGCTGTGCACCATTTAAAATGTTCACAGTTCTGCTTATGGGCTTTGGTGGATGAGCGCACAGGGTCAGGGGCTCAGATTCTTGGTAGTCATTATGTTTTAGGTGATATTCCCTTAACCTGAGCTCCCTGCTGAAAAACATGGTTTGGGGAACTGTCTTCAAATAAGGTTCTATTAGAAACTTCAATTGGCTTATACATTTTAAAAACTACTCAGTTAAATTCTTTGATTCCTCAACAACTACTTTAGGTCCCAGGCCACCTACCTACTCCTTGTTCACCCTGCAGCAAAATGTTATGCACTATATCACTGAACTTTCTTAAATTGATTTAGTATTTGCTCCATGACTGACATCTTTAGGTTTCCTTAGTTAAATATTTAATCTTCAGAAACATTGTCTGTGCAACAGACTATATAGTGTACTGGTGATGAAAGGAGACACTGGAGAATATTATATTTGAAAGAACCATTTTTTCTTTCTAAAGATCAGTGCAGCAGACACAGCAGCCCTCCAGTACCCTGGTCAGTAAGCAAGAACTCTATTTTGTGGGAAAAGAATCAAGTTTGAAAAATCATCTCTATTATAGATCAAAATCAAAATACGTTTTATTCTTCTGGCCAAAAATTGGAAGTGAGTGTAGCCCCATTCATAGGCAACTCTTTCGGAGTTGACTTTCTTCATTCTCATTCAGAGCAGGAGTCTTGTCTCAATAAAACACTCTTCTGTAAAAACTTTGAATTCAGTGAATGTATGTTCTTAGTGAAATATTGTTGAGTAAAAAGTTGTAGAACTGTTCCGTTTTGACAAATAGAGTGTGACTGCTGAAGTTTACAGTCATGTCAAGAGAATGAACGTCTGCAGGTGACTTCTTGGCAGTACAAGCCATAGAGGCAGATGTGTGGACAGAAATTCGGGCTATTGGGTACATTTGCTTGGGATGTATTTTTTTCCAAGATATATTTTTTTAATTATGAAGTTTGTTTTTTTCTTTCTTTATTACATTATTTCAACAATGTGTAGAATGTCACCATGGAATACAATTTAAGAAAATCCCTTGTGTGACATGAATTCAGTTGCACTGACTCTTTATAACAGTATTGTAAATAGTTAAAAACTTGCACTAACATTAGAGTTATAGGGTACTTAGTGTCTGCTCTGATGGATGTAAATACATATATTCTAACAAAAATGATATAGTGAATTTCATTTATTTGTGTGGTTTGTTTCCTCTGAGGCTTAAAACAAAGTCTACAGTGAAACATATGGTTTTATATATCTCTAAATTAACAAGCCAAACAGGCCAAACCGGGAATGTGGCAAAGAGGCTGAAATAGATTAAACAGGACTCTCTACTTAGCATGTCACTTAAATCTATTTTTAAGAATTAAAATATACAGTAATGGTAAAGAAGCCATAAATGTTCCAGCTCTGGAAGATAGTTTTTCCTAATTTTAGCAAACCACCCAACACACAAATTGTAAGAAATAACAACTCTGAAGCATGCTGTCTGTGCAAGTGGTTTAGAAAGTGCAGCCTGTGTAACCAGAGGGCTGTAGCAGCTCTTGGCAAAGGCAGTAGTTGTTCTGTTGGGAGATCTGAGGTAGAAACATGTCTTTTGGGGACTGTCCCTTGCCTTATGTCCAAGATGTGAGGAGCTGTTTGAAGTCCACAAGGCCTCTCAAGGAGGCTCTGGGTAGCCTTTGGCACTCATCAGTGTGGTCCTGTTCTTCCCTTCCTCAAAACTTGGCTGGTTGCTAGAGACTGTATTTGATTCATGTGACGGTAACCAGTTCTTTTTCCAGCTGTCCAAGCATTGCTCCAGTGTAGAGGAGTTTGTTACTGCAGATACCAGGTGATGCTGGGGACCCGTGTTGTGTTGAGGGACATCACAACACAGAACATCTCCTTCTGCTTCCCCTTGGCAGTGGAACTCCAGCTGCCAGCTCCTCCAGCTCTTGTCCTCATTGCTAGATGGGTGCAAGGGGTATTTCTGTGTAGGCCATTGCTTTGGTGTCCTTTGCTGAAATTTGCACAGTGAGTCTCCCGTTGTCCTCTCTTCTACCTCCCTAAGTAGCTGTGGTGGGGTTTTGTTTGTTTGCTTGTTTGTTTTAGAAAATGGGCCCAATATGAAAAGCCTTGGGATGCCCAGCTGTTAGCAGTCACATATAGACAGTATGTTTCTAAAGAAATGCATAGGTCCAATCATGGCTGAAAAAGAAGAGAGAGCTACAAAAAATTCCAGCTGTATTTTTAAATCGGATGGAAGATCTTACCATAACCATCAGATTGTGTGTACTCTGGTGGTTTTATGGATGTCATCAATTAGCTTCGTACAGTAACAAGGCAGTAAACATAAAATTGAAGAATGCATATAGCATTCAATTAGCTGAATTTGTGTGGTTCCAAAAATGAAATAAATCCCAGGTGAATCCTCCCTTATGCCCAAGCTCCTGGAGGCATGTAATCACTTTCCCAGAAGTAACTCCTAGCGTGGCTGTTTTTCCCCACTTTGCTTGATTTCACTGTGTGTGATGGTGTGAGCAGTTGTCCTTAATTAACTTTTCCTAAGGATCTTGGGTGGAACCCTACAACCAACCCAATCAAAACAATATATGTTTTTCAAGCCCAGTGCAATAACTTAGTAAATCTGGTTTGTGCTGCTTAAGTGATGTGTTACAGCCCACACCTAAAAGCCATAAAATGAGAAAAACCAGGGGCCGGGTGTCCTGGCTATCTTGAATAGCTGTGCTAGTATTTATCCCCAAGTTTGGAAATGAAGTCACTCCCAAACGAATGGTGATAGACGCCAGAGGATTTTTAACACTTTGGGCTGCAGCCACGAATCGCCTCTCTGCGCGCCAGCCGTTTCACCGCAGTGAGCTCGGCCTCTTGCCACCCCCTTTTCATCCCCCAGTCATTTCCTCATACAAAAACTCTGGTTTCTCTTGACATCCTCTCTTTTCTCTGCTCGGCACCATCAGGACATTCAGTTCATCTTTGGAAAATATGCCATTGTTTTCACTTTGGAGACCCTCGGCTGCCTCTTGCTTGTACCATTTTCTTTCGTACGTCCAGCTGTGTTTTTTCCTGGGAAGGATATTAGCTCGCGCAGCCCTCTGCATTTCCAAGCATGAGCCCACACATTGCACAAATTAACTTTGTATTTATAGCATGCAGGAGCATTGCAGCAGAGGAGAGATATTTGGGCGGTATCTTGCAGCTCTGTAGCTTACTCGAGAACATGGAAAGTAATTTAATTTCAGCAAGAAGGTTAAAAAATCCAGGGATTTTGTCTGCTCATACAGGTGTTAGGGAAATATTAGAAAAGCACAGGTCTAGAAGCGGCGTTGCAGAATTATCTTGTTCCTTGAGGAACAAAAGGATTTTACTGCAAGACACTTTGGGATGAGGAGCAAGGGGCTGAATGGACATTACTGAGCTGAAGTGGGTATTGGTGGTAGCCAGTCCCAGGGCTGAAATTCTCTGATCATTTCAGAACCCTCTTAAAAAATAGTTTTTAGGATTAAGCAGGATGTTTGCTGCCTGCTGTGGAAGAGCAGCAGACTTGAGACTCGCCGGTACGTTTACCTGGCTGGGCCTGCAGTGTTGGTGAGGGTGAATATTTCAGCCTCCACGATCCTGTGTTTAGGGTCACATCCAGGATGGATGTCCTGATAACAGACTTCCCAAAGGGGCAGAGGTAGAATATGTGATCTTACAATATTCTGGCCATTCTGAATAGCAGTGTCTCAAGACATGGGTTCATTTTCAAATGGTTTTGAATGTATTGGCTCCATCTGTCTTGACTTTAACTCTTCCACTTTCATATCCCTCTTCAAATTTTGTTGTTTGTTTCCCTCCCTGCCCCAGTGAAGCCACTGTTTTAGCTTTTTCTTCTAGCCTCTTTCTTCCTTCACAATATTCCTCAATTCCTCAACTACCTCGTTTTCTAATACTGGCAATTGTCTTCTGTGTGTATTTTTTGGAAGAATTTGTCTACAAAGGATGTACATTTTCCGATTTTTAGGACAATTTCCATGGGAAAAAAAAATCTTTAGTTTCCTTTCTGTTCGTTTACTGTAAAAGACGTGATACTGCAACATTTAGTGGTTAGTCTGTTACGTCCATGTAATAGATATATGGCCAAAATGTTTGCAATGCTAAAATCCATCCCTTCAAAGTAGATAGGTGCCTAACTGCCATTATTTCAAAGGCAGGTAGATCCTGAATAGGATTTATGCCTCACCCTGGGCTAGATTTATCTGAGTGTTTAGTCATTTACCTGCCTTTGAAATGAGTGAGATTCAGTTTTAAAAATTAGCCCATGGGATTATGTCTCTCCCAGACTTTGAGTGAAACATCACAAATACATTAAACAATTTTTCATTTGAATAACTGAAATCAATGGGAGTCACACAACTGGGGGCTTTGGAAAGTCCCTGGAGTCTTTCACCTGCATCTTTCAGCACTACACACGTCTTTGAAATTGTGGCCCTGTGGCACTTCTGAATATGTTATCCACCCTCTTTAATAGGGTGTACATGGTACTACTATTATAGATGAGATTTTTGCTTTTGTATCTCTGGCTGATGAGGGATCAAGATTTGCAGGTACAGAACAGCAAGTCCCTAATGAGAGGAAAGGGCAGAAATGCCAGCAGTTTCTAACTGGCAGTTGGATGAAAATTTGAAAGCATGTCTAACTCAAGCTGTTAAAAAGAAAGTGATGATTGAATGCTTTGAAATAATGGTGCACCCTGTATTCGGAATCACGCTTTTTAAATGAAAAAACAGTTTTTTAGATGGGAAGGATATTTCAGCGATATAGAATGACTGGATTTTTGAAAACTAAATAATTTATAAGCACAAATACTCATGATTTCAAATAAATATATTTCAACATGTACAATTCAGATCTGAACTCAGTCTGAGAAGTTCCACAAATAACAGATACAAGTCCAGCTCTATTCATCTGAGGGACTTCAGCTGTCAATATTTGAATTACAGCTTGTTTGAAAATTTAAATATATGTATATGAGATAACTCCATGTTTAGACCGTTCACTATAAAGTAGTAGCTGTGACTAGTGAGAAGAAGTTTCTGACAAGGCCTCGGGAGATTATTTTTGTTCATTGATTGCCACACTACAGTGGAAGTTGTATGTGTGACTGGACATTCAGGAGGAAATACTGTGTCAATTACTTAAGAATTGCTCATTATTATTAACTGAAATGTGCCTTTTTGCCCCCTTGGACACAGCACAGAGCATTGCACAGGGTTTGGTACCATCCTTGAGGTAGAGGGTAATTACTATTAGAAGATAGATTCTTTTTTTTTTTCCTTTACTCCAAATACCACCATGAACATTAGCCTTAAAGGTTGCAGTCAGGCACTTTTGAGTGGTGACAGTGTGGTTTGTGTGATGGGGTATGGATAATTAGGATCAGCTTTCATGTTTTGGATGCTTTTCTTAGCCAAATGACTTAGATTTGAAGAGTTCACCATATTTATTGCATTGACACCACACTCCTGTCCCTTGTAGTAATATAATAAATGAATCTGTTTAATTATTTTATGATACTATGGTTGATTTTATTAAGGTGAACTTGAGACTAATTGAAACAAATACTGAGTCTTTTGGTGCAAAGGTGATTTACAGCGTTTAGAGCAACTTCTCAGAGCAGTGTTTTGTGGGCAAGAATGAGGAGTTCCAAGAGCCTGAGGGAGGAACTAAGAAAAATAAATTAGTCATGAAGTCAGAAAACAGAGTCTGTGACCTTTCTAAAGCCAATGTTACAGTTGAAGACGAGATAGAGACCCGTAACACGAAGCTACCTAGTGCCTTGCCAACACATCTGCTCTGGGGAATGTTTTTCATTTTGATCAGAAGCAGCTAACTTGGACTTGGTAACTTCTACTGACTCTCACACCAGGGAAGGTAAATCAGGATGCAGACTCATATTTACATGCAAAATGCCAGATTCTTATCTCCATTTTGCAATGTCCGTTGCCAAGCTCTTCTAAAACTGCCTGTTGCCTGTGGTTTTGAGCAGAATGATAGATGTTTTCCAAATCTGAGATCACGGTTTGACCTTTAAGTTTCATGTGTGTTGTGTACTTTCATTATTCTTTTTTCCTTGTGACGCTCAACTAAGATTTCAGAAAAAAAGAGTTCCTCTCTGAGGAAATGAGGAAATGCCTTGTAAGGACTAGAAGGGGAGACTGGGAGCCCTGGGTTGTGCCTGATGACTTTCTGTGTGACTGTAGTTTATTCACCAGGGGAACTGATGTAATGTTATTCCTGTGGGATTAAGATGAAGCCTTGGGAATGCTAGAAATGTTAGTGTGGGATCTTCAAAAGCATAAAGGAGGTGATGAAAATCGAAGAGTATAGTAGCGTTTGAAGTGGGAACACAGAGAAATAAAGTGAGAGGAGAACGCTTTTGGGAGGGTCAGATTACAAAAGTTTGTGCTCAGTATCCACCATGACATTTCTGGTTCCTATTCTGTAATTCAAACCAGCCGTTTCTTACAGAAATAGAGAATCACTGGATGCCCACCAGGCACCAAGGCTTTGCTGCAGATAATTATGATCTGATGAATGAGCTGCATTTTGGGCTCAAACAATGTCTTGCCAGGAGCTCTGCCATCCCATGGGGAAGGCGCTGATGATCTGCAGTTCCTCCGTTGTCGCTCTGGCAGAGATCTGCACGCGGTCCCTGCTCCACCCGAGAGCACGAAGCCATCGGGAGTTTCTGCAGCAGTAGTTACATAAGGATGTTGGGTGATCAAAGAGCAATCTAATTGAGTTGGATGGATCAGCAATTTGTGGTGGCTGAAAATCCAAATGCATAAAAACTGCATCTTGTATCATGCCCTCTCCAAATGGTTAGATATGCCCTCTGATGGCCACTGTAGCTGGCTCAGATCCATTTTAGGCTGATGGTAGCCAGCGCTTGAAACTATTTGATGTCCATCGGGCGTGTGCTCAGGGAGCCCGAGGAAGCGATGCTCACCCAGCTGTGCGGGGCAATGCGTGGAGCCGCGGAGGGTGTGCCGCGGGATGAACTCGGCCCCGATGATTTCTGGTTCAGTGGGATGGAGCCCTCTTATGAAGAAGTCGGCTGTTGTTTGCATAGCAGATTCTGACAAACTGTGCAAGGCTGGGAACTCCTTCAAACTGCATGAATGAGTTTGCTGATAACTTGCCAAAATATGCAGATTATTCTTTCTCCTATTGCATGTCGGTTTAATTAGAGATTCAAGGAACCACCTGACCTTCCCTATAAATCCTGCCAGCTATATCAGTGGGTAACCCGCTCTGCACCGAGATTGGCAAAAGTGCGGGTTGTTTATTACTATTTGTGTTACAGCAGTTTTCAAAATTCCCTTTTAGGATGGGGCCCTGATTTGCTCAATCATAAAAACTTTGCAGTGTTTCTTTTACAAAGCATGATGCATCTCACAGAGGCTTAACTTGTCTCTATTGGGGGTTTTTGATGTATTCTACATGCTTACAGTGCTGACTTGAAACATGCTCAGAGCAGAAGAGCTATAAAATAAGCAGAGAGGGGCAGAAGAAAAAAATAAGTAGTCTTTGTTTTTTTAATGTAGCACCAATCTGTGCCAACCTGATTTCTAAACAGAAACTTTAAATAGAAATGCATGTTTTGTTTTGATTGAAACATCCCAGAAAAATAAATCAAAGTTATCCCAAAATAGTTTGCGAACTACAACGGCTTGATGAAAGGCCCTTTACAGTATTCCACCATGCTTTGAATTCCTTGAGATTTACCCAGCCTTCTCCATCACCCTCTATAAATGCTGAATCCCTGCAGGATATCTAACTAGACTTAATGCGCTCGCTGCCTTCAGTTCAGGAGCTGAGAGTTTGGAATGGTCTCTGTGTACTTTCTATTCCTATGCAGCAACATAATGTTAGACTTAACTGAACTAAGAACAACAGATCGACTCCGATTTTTCTTGTATTGATATGAACCAGGATGTGCTACTGATGCAGGATTGTTAATATACTATGTGATCATTTTCACATCCGTGTGTATTTATTACACAGACATCTGAATATATACATCCGTTGTCTGATTACCTCCGCTTTGAAAAAAACATTTCAGCAGTTGTGTTGGATGAGAGCCTGGAGCTTTCTGATTTCACAGGTTGGTTGGTCATTTTGAGCCCTGGACAATGAACTGCAGTAGCTTAACTCTGCTCTCCTGTTGAAATAACAGGGGGGAACTTGGAGAATCTGAGCTAGGGATCAAGGAGGCCTTTACGGTGTGTGAACTTTTCATGATGTTTAAGAGCACAACGTTCAGTCGCTTGGATCTTGTATCTTTAATATCTTCCTGAAACAAATAGGTGAAATTTGGGCCATGCTGAAAAAAAAAAATAAAAGCATCTGCTTCAACATATTATCGATGTGCAGTGAGACACTACTAGTAAAGACACGGTTTAGCTTAGAGAGAGGCGCAGAGGGTTCAATTCAGCTGCTGTGTGAAGAGAGGTTGGACTCTCATCCTCATTAATGAAACCAAGACCCAGAGCTTTGAATTGACCCACTGTCTTGCAGAAAATCCAGTATCCCAAGAGAACCAAGCAGCTTTTTACAGTGCTTGTGCTTTTCTATTCGTTCACAGTTTGTTTGTTAGATGTGATTTGCATGAACAGTCAAACAGTATTTCAGTGCTGTCCCATCAATGTTTTCAAGCCAAGTTTCATTTTGGCACGCAACAGCGATACGGTTGTTCTGTTACTCAACTATTGTTAAAAGAGGCTTAGGTTAAATTCTGGAAGTTAATGAGAGAGCGATGTGCAGCAATTTGGATTATGCTTTGTGAACTAATTAAATACTTATTTACATGCTATGTTTACTGTTCTCTGTACACAGGAGTTATTGTTCAGTACTCATTTCATGTGTAGGTAATTTACAGTTTATTTCAGCCCTATATCCAGAAATACTGATAAAATGAATTAAAATTCACTTTAAAATGTCAATGGGGATTGCTTAGCAAAACCTACACTGATGTATTTCGTTTTAATGATTTTTACAGAGATAAAAGATATGCCATTAAAACTAGGGCTGTTTGGAGAAACAGGACATCATTTACCATGTTTCCAATGAAAGGCTTTCTGAAAGTTACTTATAAGCTTGTAGTAATGAATCTATTTTGCAGAAATAAATGAAATTTAGGTCCAGCCAGCAAAGCAGTCCAGTTTGGTGCAACCTTTACCAAAGGAAAGAGGTGTTAGGAAAGACACTTGCCTTGCAGGGAATCTCATCTGCCTTTTCTAATTTGTAAAGCCTAAACCCTTGCCATTTGGCCGAGTCTCATGTAGTCTTCATCAAAGAATACCCAAATCAGCCTCTTTAACAATTAATATTTGTCTTGCTTGCTTGTAGCAGTGTTTCCAAAGTAATCTTGATACATCCACATTTTATTCTCTACTCTAAATATTTACAGTTCTCTTTTCATTGTTCCTAGGGTGATTTCCCTGTGTGCATGTTCAGTTTTGTAGCTGTACTATTAAAAAAAAAAAAAAGACAGTTTTTAATTTGCTGGCATTTTGTAGCTTTTGTTCTGCTCATGAAGTTTAACATTGATCAGTTTTGACACACAATACAGCCAGCCCATGTGGCCAACCACGCTGTTTCAGGGAGGTATATCCTCTTGTCAGTGTGCTGTGATGGGTCCCAGATGGAAGAGTTACAGGGTGCAGCTGAACCGACCTGGCAGATGGCTCTCAGGAGAGAGGTCCTGTCCCTCTGCTGACTTGTCTCCTTCCCTACATGTGGTCTTGCCCAGCAGCGCTATTCGGGATTTTGCTGGGATTGCAGCACACCCAGCTGGGATGGGGCAGGGGAGCTGGGAATCTTCCTCTGAGCAGCTCAGCTGCATCGTGTAGGTCACCTATGATACATATGAGTCTGTTTAGGCTGGTACTTAAATACCTGTTAATATGAGGTCTCTGTTGAAGTGCTGATTTTAAATGGTTTCTTGAGTTAACGGCCTGTTGGGAGGCTACAACAGAGTTTAGAAAAGAAAACATTCCCTCTGTATTGCTGGAATTTTCCCTGTTTTATATGTGATCACAAAGTGATCTCTGGCTTAATGACAGTGCAGAAAAGGCACTGCTGTATCCCTGCTTTCCTAGTTACTCGTTGCCAGTACCGTGCCTGAAGTGCTGAACTCTTTTGCAGGTTAATGAAATTTATCATGATGAGTCTCTGGGTGCTCACATTAACGTTGTCTTGGTGAGGATAATCCTGCTGAGCTACGGCAAGGTGAGTAAAGGTTAATTTAAATGGAAGATATCGATATCTCTGAACTTTATTCTTTTATGAACAATATAGTTACTGGTGACATGTATTGATTTTGTATTTTAATTCATATGTTGTCTGTAGTAGTCTATGAATATAAAGAACTTTTATGTTTATACCTATTTATCATTTGAACTTCTCATTTAAAATAATTTCAATTTCTTCTGGGTTTTCCCTGTGTCATTTTAAGTTGACGCTTAGCTCTGGCAGTCTACCTTTCCAGATTTGTTTGGAATAATCCATGAAACGTAGTGAACATTTTGGTTCCTGAAAAAAACCACAAGGTGTTGTGGTAGAGCTGTATGTGAGTAACAATAAACGCAAGATCAGTTCTGCAAGATGCTGAGGGCTACAGCCTCGTTCCAAGAACTCATTTAAACTTGTGCTTAACATCAGTGGGACTACACATGTGCTTAAAGTTAAGTATGAGTTCTATGGGAGAGCGGCCAGAAGGCAAGGGCTTTGCAGATCAAATCCGGAATTAAGAATATTGTGTGTTCTCTTGCTCTTTCTATGGAAGGGGTTACTCCACAGACAAAACTCAGGGAAGAGGAATGAAATGCTAAATGATTTTCAAAAGTATTGACCTGCTCAGTGCCAGTGTCCTGTTTTTGCCAAATAAACACCAAATTCCATGAAAACAGCAACACGCTGTTTCAAGTATGTTGATAAATGCTTTGGTTAAGGACATGACAATTTTAGTGCTCTCTAGTACTCTAGTACCATGCTCTCTAGCATGGCCAGATGCTCAAAGCAGAGTATTAAAATCTAATGTCCCTCTCTGTGACTGGAGCTGCTGGCATTTGCATGTTCATGGAATAAACCTGGTTCTGGAACACTCCATGTACGTTCCTGCAAGCTGCTGAAACGCTGTTGGTGCAGAGCCAGCGCAGACCGTGTCAGGGGTGAAGCTTCACTGACATTCACGAGTTTGCCTTGCTTGACACCAGCTTAGAAATTTCCTCCCCTGTGCAAATGAGGGAGCTCTGAGTTTTAGTCGGGACTCTGCTGGAGACCAGTTACCTGGATTTGGTATAAATTGTTCTGTCTGAGCTTCACCCCGGAGAACTAAACACACCGATCCATCTCTGCTCTTCCTGCAGTGATGTAGATAATGATGTACTTAAGTGTTTTGGATAAGCTTAATCAGATGTATATCCTAAAATAAAAGGTAAAAGAGGTCATATTTGCCATTTTGTGATCAAAAGTTCATGGTGTGTGAAGTTCCATTAAATTATGAAATAAATGAAATATCCTTGTGATTGTTGTAATGACAGAAATTTGAGGTATTGCGGATTGACTAACAATTCTGAAAAAAGTCTGATATTGCAGTAGTGGTAGAAGTCAGCAGAATGAGCACATGGGCTAGTCACTTCTTTGCTGTCCTGATTTCGCAAGTATTTCGTAATTGTTATGCATGTCCATATTTAGCCCTGTAGATCTTTACCAGCAGTATCCTGAACTCTGTTAACTTCTGCCCTTTTTCTGACGGCAGACAATAGCTATGGTAGACCTCATTTCACCTTCAGAATCTTTATTTTCTTGTGAAGAGTAAAGCATTGTCCATTGATAGTTTGGAAGTTATTGGTTTCATATTAATCTTCTTCAGAGAGGAGAATGGGATGGAGCATGGAAACCTTCACTTAGGGGATCATTGGCCACATCACAAAAATAGCTGTTGCAGGGAGCACTGTGTATCTGCTCGTGCATAGTCTGCTGCTGGATTCTAGATCCGTACTCTGCACTGGACCATGTTTTAGTTCCTGAGTTATCCTGCTGGCTTCAGCAGGGCATGCGATGGAATAATTCTAGTATCACAAGCTTGTCCTAAATAACCATGAAGATAATTTTTCTTGCATTTCTGTATCTGATTCTTATTTACATGAAAGGCAAATTATGGCTTTCTGAAAAAAAGTAAAATGAATGTAAAAGGTAGCATTTCAGAGCTCCTCCACCTGATGGTGTGGTGGCCTGCATGCCCTGGCCATATAAGAATAAAATTTTTTATGTTCATATTTTTAAAGCTCCTGCTCAGAGGTTTAGTAGCAGGGAGAAGAAGGTGAGGAGGTTTCTCTTCAGAGGGCTGGGATTATTTAGCAGCGGAAAAGCAGAGAGAAAAGGTATATTGTTCTTACTTTGTGACCCTGTTCTGAGGAATTAGAACAAAGCTTTCAATATTTTACTATACCACTAAAACACACCAGCACGAATATTTTTAGGAATATATATTTGAAGTACATAGTAAAAGGAAGGGTGCATGTGCAAGTTAAGGCAAGGCATGAATGAAGCAGCCTGGTTGGCTTCACAGTGTGAAAATATTATCCCAGTCCTGTTTGAGTAACTATTTTTTTTGAAAGCATGTAGCTGAGATCTTCAGATTTGTTTGCTTCATTTTAGGCATTTTATATATATTATCAAGGGTGCCATTTAAATAATCATAATAATTACATTATGGTTCTGTAATTGATGAAGTATGTACCATCAACATCAGGTTTATGACAGTACTCTGAGCTATTGCCAATTCTCCACCCCTGAACAGCCTTTTACTGTATTGTGTTTGGGTTTTTTTAAGAGGATTACATTATTTTATACAATATGTCATCTGTTGATTAGAAAAATATGGACAATACTTGAGTTGCATAGCAACCAGCTTTTCAGTGGTTGTTGCTTGAAGGTGCTCCATTCCTTGAAATGAACTTATTTTTTAATGTTTTCAAACACAGTCAACTGCACATTCAAAAGTTTCAATAATTTCAGTAATTGCATTAATTGCCCTGATAAGATAAAAAAATGTAAGATATTCCTTGGTGATCACATGTGGAAATTACTTTGTGGGTACATTGAGAAGATCTGACATGGTTTTCCTGAATTAACACTTTGTGTAATTACCTCTGAACTCAGACTGGGGCTATGGCGGGTCGAGACCTGCCAAGGAGCACAGGGCTTGGGCGCTGGCTGGGTGGTGTGTTGGAGCAGGGGACAACATGGGGCTGTGCAGTGTCTGAGGTAGGTGTGCTGGAGCTCCCAACCCTTCCTGACTCCCCACTTCCGTCTTACTACTTCAAACAAATGAACAACGCTGTCTGACGTACCGGAGGGGCTGATGTGAAGGCTTTGACTGTGCCTGGCTGCTGCCCACTCATGTATTAACTCCATCGATAGCACAGAAAAATGTGTTCTGCAAAGGTTGCTCCATATCTGCGGTGGCTTTGGAAGTTACCGTGCATTTCTCTGCATTTTCTTTGCGTTGACTCCCAAAGTCACAGGATTTTTTTGATGTGATGAAGTACTGCAAATAAGTAAGCAGGGTATGTACGGTGCGTTTTTTTTCAAATGGGAAAAAGACGAGCTGCCTTGCTTCTGCCTTTTTTATTTTAGTAGTAGGAAGATAGGTTCCAAATTTTGGAAACGGCTAATACACTTGAGATGAGTATATTTCTTTGTTTGGGCAAATTATTCCATTTAGACCTATTCCAATTGCAATGGCTCTGTAATCCAGCTAGCTCTAGAATACTCAGGGGCATAAGCAAAACAACCACTATCACCAAGTGCAGAGGAGGTGGCAAGAGATGAGCTGAAAATGGCTTTGAAAACCCTGACTGGTTATTACAAAATTTGTTTGGAAACATTTAAATCCTGAGCACTGCATAAAATCCTCTCATCACCTCTTTGAGGTGGATGAATAAAGATTATTATTCCCATTTTACAGCTAAAAACCAAAGACGTTAAGTGTTATTTTCCAAGGCCACACGGAAGGCCACTGGCAGGCTGGGGAGAAGACCTCATAAATTCCTGGCTCCAACCCCACACTCTGTCCATGGACAATGGTGACTTTGTGTGCGGATGAGCTGCCCTTGCACGGCAGCAGAGAAAAGCACACATGTTAGCTGGGATAGGTGTAATTAAGACAGTCATTAATGAAAAAAGAGCCAGGAAGACTTTTGCAGGAACTTCAGGGGTTTCAATAAATGCAGCCACCTGAGACTTAGGAGGATTATTTCTTGGGAAATGTGAACCTGACAGTGCAGGACACCCCCGAACTCTCCCTTGAAGCACCGTGCACAGCTCGAGTCACCCATATTCAGACTGGAACAGGGTGGGACAGCTGAGGGATGCCGTGTCTGCTCTGTACACATCTGGGATGGCAACCAGTAGGGAGAGAAAACCCATGTTAGCTGCAAACCAGTGTTGACCCCAGAACAACTGGCTGTACTCTGGCCATGTGTTAGCTTGGTCAAATTGAAAGAGGAATCTGACCACCAAGACAGAGAACCTTTCAGAAAGATATAGGGAGGGAAGACAACCCTTTAAGGGTTTAAGGCTTTAAGGTGGCAGTTCAGGACGAAGGTAGTATGAGGTGAACCTATAGTCTCACAGGATGGGACTGTTCAGCTGAGAAGGATTTTTCAATTGTGTATGTTTGAGATATTAGCAGAGCTCCTGCTGCCTTCATTTGGTACAAGATTTCACCTTTGATCTTTTCATAAAATAGTGCTCTCTTGGTCTCTGCCATCTGACCTTTTCATGTCTAAGCTTGGTGCAAGCAGGGAGGATGTTCTCAGTTCAGCCAGGATGGAAAATGGTGGTTCGGTCAGAGCCAGGTTCTTCTCTCTGTTTCCCAGAGGGTGGCACAGGTGACACAGCTGAGATGGAAGGACAAGCCAGGTTTATTCTTCAAATCTGGTGTTCATCCTTACCATTTCGCTGTTGACCATGGTTGGAGGGAAAGGGATGAGCACTCCCCGTATCTCTCTTTGTCCCGAGAGGATGCGAAGGCTCTGGCTGAGAGCACTTGTACCTGGCAATGCAAGGAGGTTGTGAGCTGTACATTAGAGTCACAGAACAGCTGTGCTTGGAAGGGACCTCTGGGCATCACCTAGTCCAACCCCCCTGCTCAAAGCAAGGTCGCCTAGAGCAGGTCGCTCAGAACCTTGACCAGCTGGGTTTTCAACATCTCCAAACACAGAGACTCCACAACCTCTCTGGGCAACCTTTCCCAATATTTGGCCACTCTTACAGTGGAACAATAGTAACACTCTTATGTGATTGTTTGCTCGTCTTTCTTGCATTTAAATGGAATTTCTTATATTTTAGTTGGTGCCCATTGCCTCTTGTCCTTTCTCTGGACATCACTGAGAAGGCTCTTGCTCAGTCATCTTTACTCCCCTCTCCATAGGTATTTATATACATCAACGAGATGCCCCTGAGTCTCCTCTTCTCCAGCCTCTCCTTGTATTAGGAAGTCTCTAATGTGAGTTGAGTATCTAAGTTTTTCACTGACATTGGTAGATGCAGATGACCTGAATGAATCAAGCCTTGATCTTGCAGTGTGCTTTACAACCGTGTCTGAAGATGGAGTTCTTGACTGCAGCCTTTGGCCATCTCCAGTAACCAGTTCTGCGCAGGCTGAGTTGCAAGGCCAGAACCTACATATGACATAGCATTTTGGCTGCTGTTCATATTTTTGCACTGTTTCCATATGTTTAGGGTGAGGATAAAGATGAGAAGAGATATTGTCCCTCTTGTTTTTTATCTGAGTAAATTGCTGAATTGCCTTATTTGTATATTAGACTCATAGCATGTAATTACCCAGTGTGTTTTGTTGGGATCTTGAAGAGTGTAGAACTGGCTGATAGCATAAACAGCACTTTGTATTCCTGATCTGCTTACATTTATACAGAATTAGAGACTGAAACATGTTTACAAACTGCGACCATAAGAAAGCTTTACAAATTCTTTGAATACAAAATGACAGTTTGCTGAATGAGCTATTTTTGTTATTTCAGTTACCATGGACACTAATAATTGTATTTATTTTTTGCTTGTCTTGTTCAGGATGAGAGAAGAATATACACAATCCAATATACAATGAACAACAGAAGTGCCAAGTAGAAGCAATGTAAACTGTGTTTTGCAGAGACTTTACACATTCAAGAAGGCAAAGTCATATGTTAAGTTGTTTCCTGAATGTGTGCACTGCTATGGTTCAACTTTTGCTACCATAGTTTGAAGCCTGTCAAGTTAAGCGTATTTCTGGAGCTACTGAGGAGCAGCAAAGCCTTCTCTGTTGGTTCTCTTGGAGCACCACCTAATGGATGAGTTAGGAAAGATCCCTTTCCAGCAAGCTTCTCACCAGCCTAAATTTCTTATGTTCTTATCTTCAAGTACCTGCTCCTCAACACCATTGCAAAGTTGTACCCAGTTATGCCCAATAGCAGATAAATAAAACAGTTGGTTAAGGAAAGCTGCCGTTCTAGTGTGATACCAGTGTTTCTTTCACATGTAACAGCAACATGAACATTCTTGAAAAGTTTGGGTAGAATGTAGACTAGATTTATAGTTTTCTTCTAAGATAACTTTATATTTGAAATAGTTATAGAAAAAAATGTCAACATATTTCTTACTTTCCAGACAAGCTCCAAAAGTATTTGAAGGACCGTCCAGTCAGCTTCATAAGTGACTTGTTCTTCAGTGTATTCACAACAGATTCAGAGAATCAAACTTCACACTGATAACGTGTAGCAAAGAAGACTTGCAAGGCCTCTGGGTCTATGTAGTGATGACTTTCAGCTGTTCATTGCTGCCCTGGTTTGCCTCTTTGTACAAATGGTAGTTGCAACTCAGTTGAATTCTGTTGTTTGGTTTTTTTCTGCTGCTTCTGTCTAAGGAAGGAAGTAGAGAAGAAATGAAGGCAGCATGAAAAAAGAAGGAAAATCAATGTATTAGTAGATGTTGAGTTTCCCAGAACAAGGATCTCAGCTGGTTCTCTAGGGCAGGTTGTCCTTGTAACCCTCTGTGGTGTCCCCTCACATGGGGGATGTTCTCCCAGCTGAGGCCTTTCCACTTCTTGGCCAACATCTCCATCTGTTTCCATCAGCAGTTCTCTGAAATGCCCACAGATTTTTTTGCTTTTCTTGCTGTGAGAAGGAAAGTTTCTCTTTCCATTGGCAGCTTTCCTGCTGATCAGCTGAGTAATGCTCTCCACAGGCCTGCTGTCCTGTTTGGAAAGAGGTCCTTCCCAGCCAGGTCTGAGCTGCCGGCCAGCTGCAGGACCTGCATGTTCCTGGCAGCGTGGGCCGTTTGCTGGCCAACAGTAACACCTACACCTCTTCTCCACATGCAGCCTGCTAGCCCCCAAACTTTCTTCGTTTGCACTCTGAAAGAGACTTTACCTTTACTTATAATCCTTGTTGCTGTGCACAGTTCATCTCTTGTCCTTTTTCTCCTTTCACTTTGTCCATTTAATAAGGGGCTGGGCTTTTCTGAGTTTGATGAGAGCTCCCCGTTGACTTCCAACAGAAAATATTATCAAGTGTTATCTGATATCTCTACAAGAGTAAATTTTTGGACAACATCCTTCCAAAACATATTACATCTGCCCTATCTAGTAACAAGCTGTGCCTGGTCCCATGATTTCCTAAGCTCCTTTCTTGCAGGACAGCAGCATTTATCTTTAAAGGCAAAGCAGCTGAAAAAGTGAGTAAAAATTCAATGTAAAGACATGTCTGGGTCAGGAAATGCCTGATCCAAAGACCACTGGAGCTTTGGAGATTATTTGGAGGCAAATACGATGTTATACTTGTGCTCCTCTAGTTCCCTTCTCTGGGCATCCCATTGCCTACTATCAGGAGAGGACTGTGGCTGCCATGGCTCTTTGGTCTGAACCAGTGTGGTTGTACAGCAAAGTGAGGTTGATTTGGACCACAGTTTGACAGTTCTCTGGCCATGCAGCATTTGCTGTTAGTACTGTTGGAGCCTTTCTGATTTGGAAGTCCTCGACAAATTGTAGAAAGTGGGAATTCAGGTGAAAATTTGCTAGGAATCAAGGGGATTTGTCTTTTCAGGCTGCTACATTACAGTGAAGAAAGACGAGGGATTAGTGGCCAGATGATTGGAGTTATCAGTGGACTTTGAGTACTCAGCAGGTAGACTGAGTTCTTCCTCTTACTCTTTGGAAGTCCTCCTCACTGACACAGGACCTTGACTTGCTATTTATACCTGTAGCACATGGACACTTAGAGTAATTGACTTTCTGCTGGATGCCTCGTTTCCTGACTTAAAGAGCAGTAAGGCTCAATTTTACATGTGCCACATTTCTGATGTTAAAATTGTCATTCTCAAAGAAGCTGGGCCGTCAGCTGAAACATATTTTATAGACTTGTGTGTGCTCATTTTCCCTGCTTATGTTAAAGGGATTTTTCTTTATTTTCCACATTGTGTTGGATGCAAAAACCCCACAATGCTCCACATTAACCAGTTGGGCCTCCTTTCATTTTCATGAAGACAAACTGTAAAATAACTGTTTCGATAAATAAGCATCGAGATGCTCTTGGACTGAACCAGTGGTTTTGCTCCGAGAGTGGACCTAAGTATACAGTGAAACCAGTTGTTGGCTCATGCCAGATGCCAATGCAGAGCCCAAACCATGGGAGCTGCTGGGTGTGCTGGGACAGCCTGGTCTGGTCTCTGGCAGACTCAGCGTTCATTAGAAAAGTGCTGTAAGCTGCTCTGTTCATTCAGAGACTGAGCTTTTGCTTTTATGCTGGAGTCCACAGGCTAGGTTTCAGTTTAGCAGGCAGGGAAGAGGTGACATGTGACAGAGGAAAACTACAAAACAGTTTCTTTGGAAATCATTGACTTTTAAAATTCTGTCCTTGTTTTCTGATCATGCAGAGATTTCTCTGCAAATATTCAGATACCATTAAAAAAGCACAAGTTCGTAGTGTGTATTTTTTGTTTGTTTTCTGATTGATGCATCTTATAAGATGTGATAATTTTCATTTGGTAGAATGTAGAGAAAGAGACAATTATGAGGCAAAGAACTACGAGCAAATGACACACATAACTTGAGATTTCTCAACTACATTCTACAGCATTCTTTACTTTTTGAATCTTGCAGTAAGGTTTCTCACTGAGCTTCCAGAAAGGATTGATTTCTTTTGTGAAGCTTTGGAGAAATGAGAACAAGGTAGAGATGATGTAGAGAGGTTTTTGTTTGTTTGCTTGCTTGTTTTTCTTTTACCACTGGTGGATGTTATTAAAGACCTCAACAATGGTCAAACCTTGTTCAACTGAGTAGGATTTTTGCTTGAAGTACCAGGAGTTTACCCTGTAATAGTCACTCGAAGTTTGTTTAAGTCTGTTCTTATAGCTATATGAAGATGCAATAAAGCTACCACAACTGTCCCACCATTTAAATACAGTTATTAGTTCAATTTTCCGAGGGAATTACAGCTGGAAGCAGTATGATCCAGCGTGGGATTATATTATAACTTTTTCATTCCACAGTGGTATCAGAATCCAAACTGTGCCTCTATTTCGTTTATTAATTTGTTTTTCTGAACATTTGCAGAATTGTAATATCCCAGTTTTGCCAAAATCAGACCTCAGTTTGGCAGACTTTTATTTTATCAATTCCAGTTGTTCTTCCACAACCCTTTGAGGATTTTCTTTTTCATGTAGTCAATACTCTGTGTACTCCATCATGCATTCAATTACAGGACACGTCAAATACATCTGTATTTAAATATGAACTATATTACTTCTCTCTTCTTTTTGGCCCAGGCTAGGTTTTGCTCTACATTAAGTGTTTTGGAATGACAAATGCTTACAGGACAGTATAGCATCTAAATTGTAGTGTTTGTGTTATGATTACGGTGTTGTCATGGTAATATAATTTTTGCAAATGAAAAGCCAGGGTTCACATATGTAGTTTTTACAAATCCTGGAAGGCCTGGGATGGGTCAATTAGTCATACACTTCATAGCATCCCACATACAATAAGCTTTCCTAAGTCTTTGCAATGCACAGAATTAAGTAGAATTTGGAGGGAATTCTTTAGATAGTACTATTTTGAAAAAAGGCAAATGTAGTAGTTGGATTTTAAAATACCTTTCTCTTTCTTGTTCAAGAGGAAAATCTTTTGCAGCGCACCTAACACATCTTAGCTCATTTGAGTTGGCTAAGCTTTGTTGGTGCAGCACCCATGTAATGCGTCGTTTAGAGGGAGAATGGTGTACTGCAGTGGAAAGTTACTTGTGCCACCTTCTGAACGATCTTCAGATATGGAACGGGATAAAGAAAATGCACTTTAAAAGACAGTCAGTGGGAAAGTCCATTTCTGAAAGTACACAGCTGAAAAAGTACCCTTGATTGTTGCACTTACAACATCCAGTAGTGTTCAAAGGTCTGACGAAACAGCCCTAACAGCTCGGTTGTATGGCAAAAGTGGTGGATGAACCAGGGCTGGGTGCTGGCCATCTGCCATTGCTGCCATTTGCTTCCCTTGGCCATTAGGCATTTCCCATCTCCATGCTGGGTTAGTCTCCATTGGCCAACAGCTGTGGCAGTTCCAACAGGGACATGGGCTCCCTTGGAAAATCTTTATCCAAACTGGAAGTGATGCTGTAAGCTGTGTCAGGGTGGCATAGAAATAATAACACAGAGTGCATGATACAGTATCAGTTTTGTCATTAAAATATGGTTGGCTTTCTGGGCTGCAAGCGTATCGTGGTGGGTCATATTGAGGTTCTCATCAACCAACACCCCCAAGTCCTTCTCCTCAGGGCTGCTCCCAATCTGTTCTCCACCCAGAGTGTAATTGTGCTTGGGATTCCCCCAGCCTACCTTAGACCTCATTAATACGCCATGGAGATTGCATTTAATCTAACCGTGAACATTAACTATTTTCTTACTTTCTTGATCCAGTAAAATTTGTTTCTAAAGTGTAATTGTCTCTTTATTAAGAACAGACTTTCAATGGACATGGAATGTTTGTTCAAGTGCCTGAACAAGCTGGGGAAAAAAATTGCGATGCTTTTAGTAAATAACTATTGGTGTCTTTTTTTCCTGTGCATGTGCAGTCCATGAGTCTGATAGAGATTGGGAATCCTTCGCAAAGTCTGGAAAATGTGTGTCGATGGGCCTACTTGCAACAGAAACCAGACACTGGGCATGCAGAATATCACGACCATGCTATCTTTCTCACCAGGCAGGATTTTGGTCCATCTGGCATGCAAGGTAAGATGTTCATCAGGTTTTGTTCTGTAAATGTCAAAACTTCTGAGCAGCATTTGTTTATCATTTAACAAGGCTAGTTATGCAAAGTTTAATAGTGTATCTTTTGCTTAGTTTTGGTCAACATTTTGTCCAGGAGCGATGCATGGGGCCATTTTCAGTTGTAACAGTTTCACTCATTATTTTATCCTTTCTTACTGGTGGGATTGTTTATTGAATCATTTATTTGCTCTTGCTGAAGCCAAGCAAATGAAAGCCCTATGTAAATGGTCCTGAAAATGCCCAAAAATTAACGAATAGATTTGTGCTTAAAGTCTCCAAAGCTGTTGCCATGTTCCAGCAGGATTGCCAAGAAATATTGTTACAAAGAGATGGGGAACAGCAGGGTCAAGTGCTGTACACGTTTTCCTTTTTTCGGGGCTCTGCCTTCTGTGAGATCAGGTTTGTTCACTGGAGGGAATAAATCTCAGAGCTTTCCTGTCCTGTTGGCCAGATCTGCTCTCAGCACAGGGCTGGGGCTTTGCTTGTGTGTCCCCTGAGGGCTGGAACTGCACCGAGCTCCTCCTGAGCCGTGACACATCAGCGTGTGGTGTCCTTTTCCCCTGTTGCCTCATGCATGTGGAGAAGGCAATTGCTGGATGGTCAGCCAGCAATATAGCTTTAATTTGCTCAACAGGCTGGTTTCATCTCTTTCGTAGATGAGGGAACACATTATTAAGTGTTCAGAGGCAGAGGTCTCTTGAGAGGACCACTTCGACTATATTTGTGTCACAACAGAAGACAGATGTTTGTCCTAGAGCTTCTCGCCACATTGCCTTTCGCATACTTGTTCATCTTCTGGAACACTTGGTATTTCTCACAGGCTATGCTCCTGTCACTGGAATGTGTCATCCTGTTCGAAGCTGCACTCTCAACCATGAAGATGGTTTTTCATCTGCATTTGTGGTGGCTCATGAAACTGGACATGTGTGAGTAGAACTGTGGACATCCTGTGTCCTACTTTCAAATGTCTTTGGTACTGACAAATACCAATGGCACTGGAAAGATGAAATTTATGTTAAGAAATGATATTCAGGGTTAGCTCTGGATTCAGGTCTCAGCTGTCTCAAAGCTTTCTTTATGTTCTTAAGTAAGCTTTATGTTTTAGGTATTTTCAAATGGAAAGAGGAACTAGTACCAAAATGTCTTCCAGGGCTGATAGGAGAGTAGATTGAATGGTGTACTATAGTCTTCTGCTGGAAATGTAAAGTACACATAGTGATGAAATGTGAATGCATCGAGTCAGTGGAATACATGATTCTTGAAAACAATCCATTTTAAATAAGCACATTATCTGTATATGTTACTGCTGGTAAAGGATGCAATACTGTATAGAAAGAAGGTGCCAAGCACTGAGGTTACAACTCTTCTATATATTTCATGTTAAAAATGCAATCATTTTACTTATCAATGTGATCAGAACCAACGACCGGGCAGCAGTTGTCAGAGTTTGGTTTCTCCCAGAGTGTTTTAGTTTCTCTGTTTGCAGAGCACACTCACTGATTTCCCATTTTCTCTTTGGTAGAACAGCAGTTCCCAGAAGGCTTTTTCTGGGCAGTTGCAATGTATCCTGCTTTCCCTAGGAAATCCCGCAGACCCTTTTCTCTTTGTTGTATCAGAATTGTTAAGGGCTTTAAACAAAAAATTGCCAAAGTTTATTGAAATCGCTGTAAATGTTATCTTAATTAGACAGGGACATAGAATTGATACCCAGATGGTATTCGATTCCAGAATTTTTGAATTAAGATTGAAAAGAGTACACAGTGAGCTTTAAAAGAGATACCACTGAAGAATGTTTGTAGTACCTCACATCACGTTCAACCCCAATCTGTTAATTTGGTTTGAATTATGGAAAGATATCACCCGTGTTAGTCTAACAGTGCTAGTAAAAAATGCACCATAAGATCCTAAAAGAGGGAGAAAACATATTCATAATAAAGTGAAAAAGAAGAGTTAAAGCATCTGTAACTTGGGCTAGTTTTCTAGAATGCTCCCAACACTTTCCAGGCTGTTTCACAGTTAAACAATGTGGGATTGCTACTGGGCAATAGCAGCAGCTAGGCTAAACTAGCTTTCAGTGTGGTGTCTTGTCTTTTTTTTTTTTTTTTCTTCTTTTTTCCATGAAAAGGCCTTGTCTGCAATTGCAAATTACTTCAAATTAAGCTAAATTGTGATTTTAAAAAATAGCTCCACGTCGGAGTATGAATAAATTTCTGTTAATACTCCTGGAAAGTGGACTAGATCCTTAATCCAGAAATGGAGTCCATTAGCTGTAGTAATTCACAAATGTAGGTATGCACACAAGTCCAAAGAAGGCATTTTTAGTCTATTTTGAAAGAGGATTAAACTAATCACATGAAAGTATTCTCAAGGGTCAATGCTTCCATGTGGGAGTTACTATAGACCAGCTCTTCAGCTTCAGCCTCACCGTGTCTTATTTCTCGTGACTTTGCTCACGTGGACAAGAGTCATGGGACTTAAGAACCTTGTTGCAATCAACCACTGGTGACATTTGGGATGTGGAAGCACTTGGGCACTCAGAGTTCACCTGCGATGTAACTGTGCTGGCTCTCTCCTGTCTGGGGCAGTTTAGGCATGGAGCACGATGGCCAAGGCAACAGATGTGGGGACGAAGTCCGCCTAGGGAGCATCATGGCCCCACTTGTGCAAGCCGCGTTTCATCGCTTCCACTGGTCTCGCTGCAGCCAGCAAGAGCTGAATCGATATCTCCAGTGAGTAGCTGTTAAGCAACCTCTCTCCTTTGATTAGGCAGCATGTAGGAACAATTCTGCATCTAGAATTTGTGCTTTATCCTTTTGTTAGTTATTCGAATGCAGTTGCAAAAAGAATCACCCACCCCCCCATCCTATTGGCAACGAGATGCTTTCCCATCAATTGCAAATAGTAATGCAAGTTCTCAATTAGTATGATTTCAGTCCATTTTAAATTGTTGTCGTTTCATTTTTTGGATATTGATAATATGTATCTGCTGTCCTCTCAGGGGTTATGAGATGACACTATTACTCATCTCATTGCTAGCTTTCCTCCTGCCCTAATGTAGCCTCTAGCTGGAGGAATGCCTGTGCTACCCAGTGGCATGGTGTCTGTCTTACAGATAGCAAATTTGGCTTCAAGGGTCATTTGTTGCTTATGATATCTGTCAATGATAAGATCGTCCTGCCTTAAGAGGAAATTCTGCCTTTTAAGTGCTCAGGGCTTTTCTTGACTTTAACAGATATCTAAAGAAAGAATGTGGTTCTAGGATTAATTCTTCAGTTGTTACTTTTCTTTTAAGTACCCTAAATGCAAAAGCTATTTAAACAGCTTCATCCATGCCCCTTGCCGTCCCTTTGAACCTGACACTCTGGGCATTAGACCTGCTCTGGATTTTCCTGACAAACTGTGATGTTTATGATCATATTTTTGCTCCTTATAGAAAAAAGTCTTCCCCTTGCTGTTATATGCAAGTTGTATGGAAAAATATGGGGAAACTACTAGGATACTTAGCAAAAACTGAAAATGAGTAGGAAAATGCAGCAAAATACATGAAGTAAACCTGAGTCAGTCTTTTGGTCAATATTTTAATTTCTCTTAGATATCTTAGATATGGCAATAAGGAAAAAAATATTGTGAGAGAAGTGTGATTGTTTCAGTGAGCAAGATCCTTTAGAGCTTTAGCCATTAAATAAAAATCATCTGGCCTAGTAGGCTGCTTTACATTCTTTTAAATACAGCTATTTTTAAATATCTTAAAGTAGAATGGTGGTTTCCTTTGAAGTAAATCTAGCCTCAAAATTCTGCTTTTAGCTATTGGTATCTTCAAGGCAGCCTGAATGATTCCCAGAATAGACTCATGTATGGTGTCCTCGTGTCTGTTAAATAACTCCGAGACATTTCAGAGATACTGTCAACTGTGTTGGTCTTGTGAATTAACCGATATTCATGCTATGTTAACTATTCAGTGATATTAGCATCAGTCCTCTGTCCTCCAGATGTGATTCTGGTATGTTACGGTCTGTCCTCACTATTTAGGAGGAGAGGAGAAATATTCATCGCACAGAAAGGAAATTGTACAAACTGTGGATGGAGCTGAGAGGTATCAGGAGAAACAGGGAGAGGGAACAAACTTGAGAGTTTAGTGTAGTCAGGAAAGAACACACGGTTGTACATGAGTTGCTGCTTCTCAGCAAGGACACAGGAAAACTGTAAGCTTAGTGGTAATCTCACATGGTTACCCTGGCCTCTGCTTCTAAAACTTCACTTGAAAGACAGTTGCAGGCAGCAAGAAATTCCACAAATGGAAAATTAATTAAACTGTCTTTTCTTCTTGGTCTCAGGCGGATTCTTACTTTGATTCCTTTCACATAAGGAGCCTGGAGACTGATAGGAATTTACCTGCAAGCTAAATGGAAATTACAATGGAAGGACTTCAGAAAAATTATAGGGGGAATCCACTAAAGGTGGATACACCATGATAAAGTTAAGGCGAATGTAATTGCTCTTCACAACCATCGTCTGAGAAATCGTAGGCTCTGTTTTGTTTGGAACAAAAAGGCAATGAAACCACAAACACTGTGCAAGTCTCATAGCCCCATCTGTTACTGTAATTTTTGCCTGTTGCAGTTCCTATGATTGTCTGCGCGATGATCCCTTCGAACATGACTGGCCTTCTCTTCCCCAGCTGCCAGGAATTCACTACTCCATGAATGAGCAGTGCCGATTTGATTTTGGTTTGGGCTATATGATGTGCACAGCTGTAAGTATTTAAGTTTGGCTTCTGCTGTTTCTCATCCAAGAGCATTGTATGCAAGTGTCTCTGAAATGTCCTTAATAGGGACAGTGTGGTGAGGCCCACAAGGAAAGATGTTGCACCCACTTAGCTGTAAGCAAGGAATAACAACTGAATGTTGACAAATATGTCATTTAAAGTATCTCTATCTTTTTATTTTAAAGTAGAGTTACAGAAATAATGATTCTGTACTTTCTTAAATAGCTATAGACTTCAAGCAAACAAGCTTGCTGCATTATCAAGCCTCCTATTGCTGGCAGCTAATTATTTTGCTACAAAACTCCCACCCAGGTGTGAAGGAGATGGATTTGGTGGCACATCTTGTATGCTAACAGAGTATGCTTTTATGATCCAGTTTTATGGAAAGCGTGATGCATTTTGATGCCTAGCATGAGAAAATAAGTGTAACAGTGAGTAGAGCAACTTGCAGAGGCTCTTGATGACATGGTTGGCTCTCTTGTACCAGGAAAACAAGAGGCAAAGGCTAAATTCAAAGCACAGCAAGATTAGTGCAATTCTCAGTGGACTGGCCTCAGAAAGCAGAGCCTTGTGCAGCAGGGCTGTGCCTCCCACCTCCCGCTCCTCAAGTAGGACAAAATATTAAATGGAAAGAGATGTTTTCAGCTGGTGTGGCAGCTGCTAACACATAACATTTCTGCTTTCGCTCCCATCTGCAGGAATATGTGTGCTGAGCAGTGTCTCTAGATAACGGATGAGAACCTTTAAAGCATCAGCTGTAGTATTGTGTCTTGACACAATTCCCACTGATGCTGCCTTGAAAGAATGTTCCTGCCAAAGAGGGTCTTTTCTTACAGCTGTTCTCCAGAACCTGGGAGACAAAGGCTTTCTGTTCTTCTTTGTTCAGAATAGCCAAAAGCATGTCCAGACATGATGTTTTAGTATATTGTGTGGTGGGTGGTTCTCATCCTCTCTTATAGAAGCTCTTGCATTGTAGGTAAAATGATGATTTAGTCATTGGATCCACGGTCCTGAGCTCAAATTTCCATCCTCCTAAGAAGGTGATTGCAACAGCTGAGCTACAGTCTGAGCAGCTTGTTTCCCTCTGCCATGAGTACTCAAGGATTTTGTTTGTTTGTTTGTTTGCCAAATGAAGCAGCACCATTTGGAGAAACTGTAAGAAAAGGCCGTGTGTGCCTTACTGTCCGGGGAACTGTTTTCCTCTTGCCCATTCTGGCTTTGGTCAGGTTAGGTAAAACTATTTTTGCCTGACTTTATTCCATCGAATGCATGTGAGATTTCATTTCAGAGTCACTGATGATTTTGCATGAAAGCGCAGATATGCTCAATCCGTAGACACTGCAGTGTTCCTCAGAAATCAGTGATAACAGCTGGCATTTTACAGCTAGGAGAGGAAAAATCCTACCATGCTGCAGCTTCTGTTGCAATTTCCAGTGGGAGCTCTCTCAAAGCACCGTCCACTCTGATCTTTTTTGTGTTGCAGTTCCGTACGTTTGATCCCTGCAAGCAGCTGTGGTGTAGCCACCCTGAGAACCCCTACTTCTGCAAAACAAAGAAAGGGCCTCCGCTGGACGGGACCATGTGTGCACCAGGAAAGGTGAGAGCAGGTGCTGCATGGACCCGCACGTTCACGTGTGTTCACGTGCACTTGTGTGCAGTTGGGGATGCCCCCCTTAAAATCAGGGCAGACAAGAGAAGAACATGTCTCGAGGACCTGAGGTCTGCTAAGATGTGAGTCAGACTTGAATGCAAGTAATGTTGAGCAGCCTGAGGCGAGGAGGCAGAAGCCAGGGTTGGTGTGTCCTGCATGGCAGGTCTGCAAGATCTGCACATTGCCCTGTGCTTCTTGGTGGGTCTTTGCAGTAGAGCTAAAAATGGGGAGATTTCCACACGCCTATGACTTTCGTGAGGTCAGGAGTTGTGTTTGTCTCAGTGATGTTGTAGTGACGCTGACTGGCCTCCCCAGTGCGGGGACTGCAGAGAGCAGTGAGGTCCTGGGGGTGACAGCCAAGCCTATGGCTGCCCTGAGGGAGTGGATGGATGTGGGCGTTGAGTGCCAGCTGGAAAGAGCCAACGTGACGGCAGAGAGGGGCTGTGAAGAGAGAAGGGCAGGGTTGCGGAGGTGGATTTGCTGGCTTGATGGGAGCCAAAGGCGGCACGAGGAGCTGTGGAGGGAAGGTGCGAGGTGGGAAGCCACCATGCTGGACCCGTTCCAGGTCACAGTTGCCCTCCTGTGGAGATCACGCTGTGCCCATAGTGGATCTGAACTCCAGGTCCTTTGAAGTCTGCGGAAGAAGTCTGGCTTCCCTGGGCTTTGGATGCAGTGGCTGAGGGGGAGAGGAAGATGTCGCTACTTGGAAAGATTTTTTTGTAAAACCCAATGGATGACATCATTTATGTGATAAATGAACCGTATTAGCAGCTGCTGCTATGGTTTGAAATGTCTTTTTTATGAAAACATAATGTAATGCTAAATTAATTCCCTAGCAAGTCATGCTCTCTATAAAACACTCCCTTCTGGTTTTCTCTTCTTTAGATTTTTCCTCTTAAAACAACTTTGTTTCTTGTTTAAAAATATATATTTTTTAAAAAATTACAATCCAAAATCTTAGACAATTTCTTTGGATTCTCTTTTCTATATCTTGATTTTTGTGTTAAAAATATTCATGAAAACCCCAGAAAAATGCGGTTGTATTCCACTCTGTTGCATCACCCTCTTCCCCAAGGCATTCATTCATATTAGTATTTGAACAGAAATGAGAAGAAAAAAAGAACTTGTAACCATACAGTTAAGGATCGGTCAGTGCTTCCATTATAAACAGTTTGTCAGGATATTATGCAACTCAACTGTAAAACTTTTCTCTGGACTGGAACTTGGGATCCAAGGCTTCAGCAAACTGCAGACAGCCAAGCTTTTTAGTTCAGTGTAGATGCCAGACAGTATGTGCACATTCTGAAGTTTCAGTAGATGATAGGACTATGACTGTTTTATTCCCAGAGGAGCTGTCCCAGTTTTTTGATAAATAAATTTATTGCAGCCTTCCAGGAGAACCTGAGAAAATGATATAAAATGAAAACCATTTTGTTAGATAAGGCTCAGCAGTCTAGCATTTTTTTTTTTGAATAGTGTGAGTTATGAAGGTTATACAACTAACTTCTTATATCTGATCTCAGCATTTGACCAGTGTATTTATTAGTTGTTGGTGTTTTTAATACAGGCACATCAGATCAGTCCTTTTCCATCTGTTCCTTTCCTCTTCATCCCTGCCTTTGATTTGGCCTTCCCCTGTTCACTGTCTTCATCAATTCGGACAACACCAGAGACTCCTACCTGAAAGGATGTGGGCTGTAAACTGCACATATCGCCCAAAGCTGAGACTTAGTTGCATTATGGCAGCTTTCTTTAAGATAAATATCCCATGATACTTCATCAGCACACAAGGAAGAGGAAAATAACTTCAAACTTGATCCACTATTTTCTTTGGAATAATGCCAGAAAAGGAAAGAACAGAAACATAAGCAAATAAAGATGTTGATTCAAAAAGATCCATTTGTTTCCCACTTCAGAGACCTGCAGTTTTCATTATTTCATACCACTAATTCCCAGGGCCTATTTTAAGCTCAGACCAATCACAACACTGCTGATGTGTCAAAGAAACATCCTGGCTTTGCAGCAGCTGAGGGGACCGAGTGCCAGAAATGAAAGCGATGTTCCGGAAACTAGCACAGTGTATGGTGTGTGGATGTTCTCACCTCAGCCTGGTGTTCGGCTAACTGATAACTGGTCTCTTCGCTTTCCCAAACTTAGCAGATGCTATTGAGGAGAACCCAGACCAGCTGCCTCCTTCTTGACTGACAGTCCAGGGGCGAGATCGCCCATGGGAGACACGAGATCTGTAGCAAATTTTTGGCAAACACGCTGATAGCGGCTGTGTCTCTGCAAGCCCAGGCTGTGCCTTGGACCGAGGCACTGCCCCTTGGAAATGGAAGGAAGATGAGACTTCCTAATGCTGCCTAGATGTGTGTATGTATGCATACATATAGATGTATATTTAAGTAAATATATGTAAATGTATGTAAGCTCTTCTGTGCATGTGGTTATTTGAAATGAGTTGCCAAGAGAGTGAGGTTCTGCCATTCCAAACACTTTTTAATAAGTCTCCTTGTGCAAATGGAGACATTGAACAATCGTTATGTTAATTGGCAGCAAACTAATAATTTGCTGGGTTTAGGGATAGAAGAATAAAATATTTTCTTGGAGGTCCCCAGCCAGAGAAGAAAACTACTATTTTTACAGAATCCTTTTCCTTTAGGAAATAGAATATTTCATATTGCTCCTAGCCTGATTTTTTTTTTAAACTAGATTGAGTTTTCAATGACAAGAGGGAAGATTCTGTCAGTTTTGTGAAGCTTCGATGATGCAGCAACTTGCAATTACTTCTGTGTCTGAATGGTCACATTAACTTCCATGAAATAACTCTGGTGTGTAGAGTTAAACACATGGAGGGTCAGAGTCTTAATGTGAAGTCAAAGGCACTCCATAAATTGCTATAGTAAACCCTGCAGACGAGGTATAACTGTGCAAAGCTTAACTCTGTGTAGCATTCTGTGGATTAAAAAAAAATATGCTTCCAGCAAATAATTTTTTTGCTTGTACACAATTCTGTCAGCTCCACTGTTAGCCTCAGGCTTCTGAAGCCGGGCAACCTTCAGAAATATATCATCAGTTTTTGTTGGTCTGGTTTTTTAAACTATTACTCTTCTGGGGAGACATTTATATCGGCTGAAGTAGCTAACTGCTCTCCACAGGGTAGAAATAAAACCCAAAGTTGTTCATGCAAGGAGATCGCGTGCTCCAGTCCATCTGCTCGCTGCAGAGACTAACACAAAGGTTTGCACCGCCTGAGCCTCCTTTGTTCCTTTTCTTGGAGAGAGGTAAGAGCCTGGTACCTGCCCCACCAGCCGAGCTGGTGTTGCTCTTGGATTTGGCTTCTGTGCCAAGGACCGAGCACAAACCCAGCAGGTATTCTCTTCACTTGCACTGTGCTAAAGAGACAATCTGAGCCAAACTTGGAACGATTTTTTTTAGTCTGTCAGGAAAGGAAGGGAATGATTAAATATTGAAATAAATAGATATTATTGTGAAGAAAAATGGACCAAGAAAAAAGCCTTCTGAAAACACTAACATGTACTCAAGGCAGTCCAGATAATTTCGCAGTGAGAAGGCTGACCTCAGCTTCTCTCTGAGACAGGGGCAGATGGGGGAGTGTGTACTGTGTTAGTCACCACAGAAACAGTGAGAATACTTGATTCTCCACTGAAGAAACTTTTACTGGCTTAGAGTAGAATTTAGCATTAGAGCTTTCAGCTTATCCCTTGTAACTAATTATTCTCAAACAGATGGAGCCAAGCGGGCCAGTCTGCGTGTGACGGGAAATACAAATAAATAAGTAACCCTCTCCTGATATGATCTCAGGAGAGCGGGGACAGCTGAACACCACCAGTCGTGATGCAGGACAAGGGGTTACCTGGTAGATATTGGGGTGCCAAGCGAGGAGATAGGAGAGTTGCCAGTTGCTGCCTGACATAAAATAGGTAGATATACCCAGGGAAGACCTGCAAGTCTTTTATAGAAAAATTGCAGATGTGTTAAGCCCACAGGAACACACTGGCTCTTTTTTTTTGGCATCTGCAGCAGTTGTTTCAAAGAACTGCTGAAAACAGCAGTGGAATGTTTTACTGCAAGAGATTTAAGCTTCCTTTTCTGGAAATTGCACTTGTTTGGGACTGTCCTGTTTGCCAGAAAAATAGGCGAGACTGCAAGAAGTCATCTTGTCTTCCATTTAGAAAACAATTTGCCTTTACCCTTTTTTTTTCTCATTAAAAAAAAATATTGCTTTAATATGCTTCATTCTTTAAATTAAATCGCCTGTTTATGAAGGGAATAGTGGTTGAAATTGGCTCTTTTCCACCTCATTATGTAGCTAATGTAATAGAAATAGGAAGGGTTGGCTCTAGCTTCCTTTGTTACCCTGGAGATTGCTCCAGCTCTGGTTGTACCTTCTCACGCGTTTTCTTGCCTGGGTCTGCACTGGGTAAGATGGTTGTGAATAATTTTGTTTTATCTAGGCTTCTTTCTTTTAACCCACAAACAAAAAGGCAGAGCTGGGGATGACTCATTTTACACAAATGCTTGTCTCCTAATAGCTCTGCCTCAGCTTCCCGACAATCGGCGTATGACCAGCTTCTCCAGAAAAAATCAGTGCTGCTCTTTCCTTTACATAGCAAAGTCAATAACACTTTTCCATGTTTGCCTTCCAGTTCAGGGACCAGTCACAGTTTCAGATAGATGGTTTATTAGTGCTTGTTACAAACCTACATTCCCTTGTTTTGCTGGCTAAAACAGGGGAAAGAGGCTGGAAAACACAACATCATGTGTTTCTGCATCTCCTCCTTGCTGGATCCTGGATCATAGCATAATGAACATACGCTACATGGCTCTTGAAACAGATTTGGTGGTTGCTGTGGAACTTATACCTGAGGGATACAGAACCCTGATAAAAGGATGTGTGAGCAAGCACAGATCAGGAGCTGTCACATCTCATCTGCTTCCAAGCCCAGCTGAAATCTGTATTGACAAACTGATGAGTTGCCGGCTTCCCCTGCATCTCCGGATGGTCCCATTGCCACATGGGGCCTGACGGCTCCAACTGTTTGTTCAGACAAACCTCTCTAAAGCCATAAGTAAACAGTCCCTGAAGGATACAGCGCTGAGCTTCAAAACTGGAGAAAGCAAAGGACATATTAGCATTTTGCATTTCTTTCATGCTTTGCTGAATTATCTCTTGTTCTGTCAAACAGCTAAGAAAAATCTGCTCATTACAGCTCCAGAGCAGGATTGGTATAATTGGCTTTGTGGTAACTCATCTATTTCATAGGTTTTGACTTTGAATATTTGAAGTCATGAGAAAGAATGAATCGTTGAAACCTAATTTCTACTCTCTTTTCTACTCTATGTCCAACCAAATCAGCACCAAACTAAATTAGATGAATAAAGAGCTAGTCATTGAGCAACGTAGCGAATCAGTAAGCTGTGTCTTGTCACTGTGTTACTAATGATTCTCTCTTTAAATTCAGCATTATTAATGATTAGCCATCACTTTTAAATTTGTCTTCCAGATCACTAATCGCTCTATGCTTAAGAACGCTCTCCTGTTATGTATCTTCTGATTTTGTTTTTGCTGGCAGCATGCATTTAGCCATATGCTCGGCTTGTGCCGCCTGCCAAATTCCTGCGTTCCAGGGCTTGTTAAGCTGTGTAAAATGTTGTTGTTGACTTGAATGTTAAGGAAAGTAAGTGACTGATTGCACTTGTTGTTATAGCCATCTGTGTGCCTGAGCCAGGGCTCTTATCCCGACAGTAACCGTGAATGCAGACAAACTGCGACACTAATGCGAAGGCATTTGTTGGGCTAGAAATATTTTCCAGGACCCAGACTTCATCAGCAGTCTTTTATAAAAGCAGAAATGGTACCAGGAAGGGACAGAATCTATGATCCTCGAGAAGAATTCATTCTGACTTCAGCTAAGAAAAAATTCCTTGATTAGGGACTGCAGAAATTGGTGGAAAGGCATTGACGGGTTTCTTTAATGAGAGGAGGCAGTAGAGAGTGTCAGTACTGAACCTATGAAGGCTCTTTAAAAATGTGTAAATACCTCATCGTTTTGGGGCATGTAGAAAATTGCGCAGAATTCTGCCTCGGTAGAATGACTGTATTACAAATCAGGTAAAAGAAAACAGAAATCCTAGTTGGGTATGATTTATTGTGCAGAAGTGAGACTGTCCAGGGCTGCTCTCTGGTATGTTGGTCAGTGTTACTATGAGATGTCCAGGGACACTGCAAGAGTTCTTTATTTAATGTCTAAAATCTGAGCTGGCTGGGAAGGTCGGTGCTGCCGCTGGAGCTCTCGCCAGGACTGCCCGAAGTGGCTGAGTGTAATGACGAAGGGAGAGTTTTACCTTTAGCCTCTAAGATGTGGGACTCTGCCATTTCCCTTAAATAAATCTCTATTAGTTACGTTGAAATCACCACTGCAGCCATGTGATGAAGGCACGTAATGCTGAGAGTAGTTTAATAAACTTGGTAGGCTGGAATCCTGCAGGCATGTATGTGCAAGTTCATAAAATCTGAGTTTGGGATCATGGGCATGATGTGTCAGTGAGTCTCACTACTTTCTTCTGGTGAAAAAAAATACAGAATTTGTGCCTAAAATGAAATCTGTTGTACCACAGCTTCTCAGGTTATAATTTAATCATCTAATCATTTTGACGTCTAATTTTCTCTTTCAGCATTGCTTTAAAGGTCACTGCATCTGGCTAACGCCAGACATCCTGAAGCAGGATGGACACTGGGGGGCATGGAGTAAGTTTGGCTCTTGTTCACGCACCTGTGGCACTGGGGTGAAGTACAGGACACGGCAGTGTGACAATCCGCAGTGAGTATACGTACACCGTACAGTCTTCTGATGTGGAGCGAATGAATGGTGAGAATCCTTGCTAAATTCCTAGTGCACTAATGCAGGAAAGGTTGTTGTGTGGCACATGTTAAACCTGACCTATAGTATATATTGTCAGAAACTCTACTTTTGGCCCTTAGCACGTCATGAATCATCTTTATTTCTCAGTTTAACCATCCATTAAGGTGGTTATGCCGTTACAAGGATCTTGAAAGTGCTGTTACGCTATTGCATAAAGCACAAATAAAAGTTTAAGACCCTATTTATATCTTTTTTTAATATGTAAGTATGAAATTATGGCAACGATTTCCTGGATTTTTTAAAATTCATATACCTTTTAAAAATTTTAGTTTGGATATTTCAACAATAAGGTCTTTAAATATTTTCAAGCTCTTTTCATTCCAAGTTGGAATGAAGCTTCAGAGATCAGAACCTTCCCCAAAATTAATTTTTGTAATATTGAATTGTTTTGTTTTGATAACTTATATATGGCTTATCTAGATAATGTAGAATGACTTAATTTCAGCAACACTGGAGGTATAATATGTTTAATATAGACTGGTATGCACAAGTGATATGAAATGTGTAACTATTGCTGTCTTATTGCAATATCATAAAATGTCAAGATCCTAACAGCAAGAACTGAAACAATTATTTTACCAGACAGAATATTTTTAATATTGACTTTCATAGTTTGTGCTGATAAAGTGATTGAACATGACTAGTGTTAAAAATCATCTTATCATTGATTAAGAAAAAACCTCAAGTTTTGTGAAGCAGCATCTTCCAGTGGAAATTGTTCTGTTAAGAAAAAATTTACCAGTTCAAATTTCAGCCTTTATTGCACTGACAGCCTGAAAGTGACCTTTCTAATTGTGGGCACGGTTTTAGCCGTAAAATCTATTTTCATGTAGGAAAAGCCTGATGTGCTATTTAAAATGTTTTCAGTGTTTCTGGAAGAGGTGCAAACCCAGCTATGGCTCCTGAGCTCCTGCTGCCAGCTCCGACAGCGACCTGGTGCCCGTCTGCCTGGGGGATGCAGCACTGAGCCGGACTCTGTGGCACTGAGCTGGGCTCTGGTTTTGGATTTGCTGCTGGTTTAAGGGGTGAATGTGAATGATTCACTTCATCTGCTTGTGCTTGCCTTTCCTGGGCTGCACCAAGACAATGGCTTTTCTTGCCTTTATCAAGTGGTTTGAGGCTTTTCTTGCAGATATTACTTTTAACAGCTCAATAGTGACAGCGAGTTTTTAAAGGAAAAACATATTTTCCATACCAGAAATACATCACAGGCTTCATCAAGTGCCTACTGATGTGACTTGCAATTAAATTGCTCCTCAAAGGATCTGGTAGATGCTTGATTCATGCATTAATGGCGGAAGTAACCATGGCTTTCTCTCCTTGCAGTCCCGCCAATGGCGGCCGCACGTGCGTGGGGCCGAGCTACGAGTTCCAGCTGTGCAACACTCAGGACTGTCCTAAGGACTTCGAAGATTTCAGAGAGGAGCAGTGCCGGCAGTGGGATCCTTACTTTGAGTACCAGAACACGAAACACCACTGGCTCCCCTATGAACACGTTGATGGTGAGAGGAGCTTTTCCTATGAAAAGTAAAATCAGGTGCAAACATGAGTAAAAGTTATATAAGGAGGGGTAAAACTATTTCTGGGGAAATCACGCCTCACAAATCTGTTACAAGTTGTTTGGAGGGATGAGTGGGTATCCGTGTATGAATGATCCAATTCATGTAATGTACCTGGATTTTCAAAAAGCTTTGGATCCTTTTCCCCAATAACTGAGTTATCATGAGATAAAAGGGAATGGTCTTGCATGGGGGTGTGTGTCCCACCAGTGAGCTGGGAAGGGGTGAGAACGAGGTGACAAAATCTGCTCGGGATACAAAATTCCTCAGGCTAATTAAAATAAGAAGGTCTGCAGTGAGAACTGCGTAAATACCTTGTGACACTGAGTGACTGAACATGGCAAATGAAGTTTAGCATTGCTAAATGCCAACAATGGATACGGGGATAAAAAAAAAAAAAGTGTGTGCATGTGTGTCTTTACACAAGGTGGGCTCTGAAGAGAAAGGTGTGGGAACTGGGAATACCTTTAGGAAACATCAGTTCAGTGACGGTCTAGAGAGGGATGGAGAGCACCAATCCACCTCTGTACATCTGTGTGATATGTCTGCATTTTAAATACTCCACCAATGTAGCTCAGGTTGTACCCATCTCACTGCTTCCCCCATTGCTAAAAAACACACAATTGAACTCAGGCCCAAATAAAGCAAACATAAGCAGTGACTTCTGAATAAGGAGAATTTAGACAAACTAAGACTTTTCACCCAGAAAAAGTGATGATTTAGTTAAAAAGATCATTGCAGAACTGTGAAGGGCATGAAGAGACTGAACATGGAATGATTATTTGCTGTTTATCGTAACACAAACCTGAGAACATAAAATAAAATTATGAGGCTGTAGATTTAAAACAAATAAGAGGGAGTACTTTTCCACAGAGCATACAATTAAGCTGGAATTCATTGCCACAGGAAGCTGCAGATGCCAGAAAGGTTTAAAAGTGATTTAGAGAAATTCTTGAAAGTTCTATAATCCATTAAGACCTATTAAACACCAAGCTCTAGCCATGACTTAGGAAATCCCCAGGCTGCAGTTTACAAGGAACCTGGAGAGTATTCCGAGAAAATTATCGGGTTTGTTCTTAGATCTTCCTGCAAACACTGCTGGCAGGTGTTGGCTTGGATGGGTGCTGGGTCTGAACCAGCACGGTCAGTTTGATGTAATGGCATCTCGGCAGAGATCACCTCTTAGAACAAAAATGTTCATTTTCCTGTTAATGCCTCTGCTTAACTGTCAATGAAAGTGCAGCTGGTTGATCTGGGCCATGAAGGCAGTTGCCATGCTATTGCCATGTTGTGTTGAAAACGTGCCAAGAAGAGGTTTTACCAAACAAAAAGGCGGGTGGCAATGATTCTAGACTTGTTTGACAAGGAGTGTGGGCTGCTCACTATTTTTAAACCTGGTCACTTCATTTGAATGACAGATGCTCCAGGGCAGGGTTGGCATGATAAGGGGCACCCAAGCTGTCCTCAGCCGGGCACCCATCTCTGGGAGGGAAAAGGTCATTTGGGTGATTCATTTTGTGTTCCAGTGAGAGGATGTTCTGCCAGAAGTTACTAACAAATTCCTTGTAATTAATTTGCCTGAGTTTCTTCCCAAACATTTCTCAGGGTTCCGTTATTCTTTTCATGCCATCTTGTGCAATCTGGGATTTTCAGAGGCATAGACACAGCCTCACAGCTTAATTTCGTGAAATAGTTTTGCTGGCACAGGGAGAGCGGATGAACGCTGTGGCCCGCAGACCTTTGCTTCTGCTTTAGCCCTTGGAGCAGTCTGCTGCAAAGACCACTGCAACTAATCAGATGTTTTTCTATGAAATTCAATGGCTTCTGGGCCAAAAACCAGCTCACTGATGTCTGAGCACTGATGACTGGACACCGCTGGTTTCCCATATTACTATGGTATAACTGCAGCCACCTTTAGAGTTACATTTACTGGTGCAGGGTCATTAGAGGGAACAGCTTTTGTGTGAAAACAAGGCCAGGGGATGGTGTGTGCTTGAACTCTAATGCATTTAAAACTCCCTTTTGTAGAGATAAGGCGTATCAGTGACAGACTTTGTGCAGATATTGCAGTCACGGCTCAAAAGCGACATAATTCCAGACACTTCACATGCAGCTCAGCTGGACGTGTCTGACACATTGTGTGTGTGATGGGGACAGAGAAGAGCATCTCATCCTGTGGCCAGAGAAAAGCTGCCAAACCGGGTACATCGTGGTGTGTGCTTGAGAACCCCGTGCCATGGCCTCTATCCTGCTCCAAGCCCCCAGCCCCACTGGGCTCCTGTGCCCCTGTGCATGTGTCTGCCAGGGCAGGCTGGAGTGACATTGGCTATTAGCTCCCAGCCTCAATTAAACGAGCAGGAAGCGCATGGGGAGCAGGACAGACACAAGGTCATGTCCATGCTCCTGCACATCTACTATGCCCAACACCAGTGAATAGAAATAAAATAATTCTATGCAATTAACAGGGTCCAATTTAATGGCATTTGCACATTTACTGTTCCCATGCAGAAGTGGGAAGAGAACCCTCTCTAAAATAAAGCCCTCGTACAGAGTTTTTGGCACGCAGTCAGACCTTCCGATACTTTTATTTAATCGCACGTGGTGGATGTATGGTATGTGTGGGGTGGGTGTGGGTACATAGGTAGAGCGTGCCTTTGTATGTGCCTATGCCTCGTGCGTAATGTTTCTGATATATGCAAATACACCAGGTCTGTGACTGTTATGATCTCAATAGTCCCATATTAAGAATCTACACCAAAAAAAATGAAGTAGCTGTTTTAATAGTCTAGGCCCTACCTTTAGCATTACATTTCTGCATTGTTCGGGAGCAGTAACAAAGGTCTCTGATGTACCAATACCCAGCGGCCATGAGGACATCAACAGCGATAACAAGGACTTTATTAAAAGAGAGCAGAGGCCATGGAACTGTACAGGGGAAGAATGCAAAGGGCCTGTGAAGATTTATTTTTATTGAACTGCTATAATGGAATGGTCATTATTGTTTTAAATGGTGGGGAAAGTGTCCCAGCTTTTAATCATGTTAAAATAGCAGAATATTTATTTATCTCATCTAACAGAAAGGCCATCTGCTCTTCAAGGAAAGCACGGTGAATCCTATTAAGGGGCAGGGGACAGAGAGAGGTATGGGTAAAACGCAATACAATGGTAGCATACAACTTTATTCAGCCACTGAATAGTCATTTCAGCTTTACTTTTTGTTCTTAGCTCTTTGGAACAGATTAGCAGAAAGAGGTATGCTTGACTGGCTGTTTGTGCATGTGTTAGTAAAAAAATATTTTGGTTTGGGTTTCTTTCTGAACCTGTTTGACATCTCATCTCATTTAATGCTTTAAACTATCATAAATACAAGTACGAGAATGAGGGAGAATTAACTTCATATTTAGGAGTCAATGGCATGACCCAGCTGTCTCCAAAGACATTTTGCTTGCCAGATTCACTCAGTGTCGAACAGCTGCTTTTCATGGCAAAATCACTTTTGCTTTTTTTCAGATGTAAGTACAATGTGGGAGAAACTGATGCAGAAACCTGCATCTCTCACAGGTGGTCATGTACCAAGACTGAGGAAACCTCTGCCAGATTCCGTCATCTGACAAAGGATTAACTAGAGCACCCCACATCGAAGTAAATGATCTATTATTCTTAAGATTGACTCCTAATGATGATACATGGGTGCTTTATGATTCTGCAGTTTCCAAATGATCACATAGCCTTTGAAAGGGGACAAGCACCGATGATTCATGGGGTACCGTATTGTGTTCTGTGATGTATGCAAGGAAGAAGAGAGAGCTAACGCTACTGAAAAGTGCTGTTCACGAAGTCAGCAACTAAACTGTTAGAGCTGAACATGCACAATTTGGGTTGATTTGTTTTCCAGCTAAGGAAAGATGCCACCTGTATTGCGAATCAAAGGAAACGGGAGATGTGGTGTATATGAAAAGGATGGTACACGATGGGACCCGCTGCTCCTACAAAGACGCTTACAGCATCTGCGTGCGGGGAGACTGCCTGGTAAGGTTCTGCTGGCTTGTTTCAGAGCTTAGTACTGTGAAAACAATTTAATGGTAGCTTGAATGTTTCTCTCCAAGCATGACTATTTAACTAAGTATAATAACGCTTTGGGCAATAAGGAGATTTCATTAGGGTTATTGTCACAATATTATGTGTGGTATTCACAGTTGCCATCACATTGCATGTGACTCAATTCCAACAGTGCCTACCTACACAAGTAATATTTAATGTAGTATTTTAAGATGAACTATTACAATTAGCTTTCAATGAGAGCTTTTCCTGCTGAGGTTTAGTGAGGGTGGAATGTACAATGAAACAGGAACACGCAGCAGCTTTCAAGGAAAGTGGTGTTAAGATATGGCTGATGTGAATTCTCTCTGTATTTGATCATGCTATTTTTAAAAAAATCAATGACAGTTCCTCTAAGTTGGGATCTGCCGCGGGTCATCTTTCAACAGAATTAGAGGCTCCGACTTAGCAAAGCACTGGTGGAGGTGCTTATCCTCACACAGATGCTTTGATTCTCCTGGAATTTAAGCATCTGCTTTATGATGAGCTGAGACTTCAGAGCTTTTCCTTAACTGTGTAGCTTTCCTTCAGTAAGAGGACCAGTGTGAAGCATAATATAAAAATATATTCACTTGATTGACAACTCTTGTAGGAACGGGAAGTATTAAAATCTATTTAGATGTTGATCTTCCAGGAAAATACTACGATTTGTACTTTTTTGCTGAAGCAGAAGCCTGGGTTTTGATATCTGAAGACTCATTTGAATTGAAGCATGGATATATAAGAATGACTGGTTTTCTCTCTTGCACGCAGAAAGTTGGGTGTGACAGGGTCATAGGTTCCACAAAGCAGGAAGATAAGTGTGGTGTTTGTGGAGGAGATAATTCCCACTGCAAAGTGGTAAAAGGAACATTTTCAAGAGTACCAAAGAAACAAGGTCAGTGCATCCCACGTGTTTTGTCCTGGTGAATTCAGGGTATTTTTGCATGATCTCTTCTGTTTCATGGAAAGTACCAGAGCAACCACAAATCATTTTACAGCATCACTAATTCCAGTAAACTCTCTGGACTTTACTTCGAGATGTGTCTAGAATTAGAAAGTAAGACTTTTGTCCAGTGGTCAGTTAAGTCTGCGACACCAGCGCCTGTTCATGCACACAGGAGGGCATCAGTGCTCTGCGTTGGGGAGCTGTGGACCTATTTGTGCTGCTGCTGTCACTCAGCTACTCTGTCCGGGTCACCGGAGTGCTGCAAGAATGTGTCGTCATCACTCGCTGTCAGACAGGAGTTTGCATGGTGCATATGGCACTCAAAACCCATTTTAGTCTGAAGCAAAGTCAATTTGTTGATGTTACTTAAGGCATTTTTCTTCTGACCCAAAGCCCTTTGTTCCTGTTACGTTCCGTCAGCTGACACAGAAATAGGGATGGGAATGATGCTGGATTAGGTTCAGCTTTCTGTAATACACCCTGCTTTTAGAAAATAAGATTTATTTTAAAACTTAAGACAGACTCTTCCTGTTCGTGGCATACTAACCAGTTACTATCTTTTCATATACTACAATAAAGGGCACATAAAGATGTTTGAAATTCCTGTCGGTGCGAGACATTTACTTATACAGGAAACAGATGCCACCAGTCATAATCTCGGTAAGTAACAAGTAGGAAAACTTTCAGTCAGATTATTTTTTCTACTGTTTGTTTTTGTCTCTGGAGCCTCACAATGTGTTTATGCATTTGTTTACCCATTATCCTCCCGCACAACATACCTTCTTTAAGTATGTTAAATTAGGAAACTTGTTTGGCAATTTGATTTCCCTGTGCTGTATTCCCTGGTGTCCTAGACAGAATATCCCTGCATAGGCATGTGCATGTGCAAAAGCTGCTGGAAGAGGAGCTGAATTACGTTATGGGGTGCAATGCATTATCTTTGTGTGTATCTCTCATAATGTACTTCCTATTCTCAGTCATTTCCCAGCTATATCCAAATCCGTTTCAGGTTCTGCCCCCTTGCTAACAGTATTGACACAAGGCTGCCCGATCAATCACACAGCTTAGAAAGTAATTGAAATCCACTCCTCGTGGTGCCCTGTAATCAATGCGGAGCAGCGTCCAGTAGGCTGTTATTAATTGGAAGTAGATTCACAGCGAATGGCTTGCTAATTATATCGTGAGTCATTCCAGCTTCTCACCAGCGAATGCTTCTCTTGCTGCTCAGTGCCCTGTGGATCAGGAGAGCGATCGCTCATTGATTCAGACACGGTTCTTCTTTCGGTGTGGGGTGAGCGATACGCAGGGGACATGACCAGCTTGCTCTCTGTTGAGGCCAGCACTGAGGGAGTGGGATGCTCAGGTAGCTGCTGGAGAGAAAAGGGAGCTAAAATCCAGTCTTAAATAACAAACAGCCCCTGCTTCTTCTAACGAGGAGAGCAAATTCTCCATCTCGGGAGAAAACCAAGAGTCCTTGTACAAAGGTGGCTGAAGTCTCTCTGGGTGAAGGATGGGGCATTGATGGCAGCCGAAGCAGAGGAATCGGGCGGTGTGCGATGGCAGGTGCCTGCAAAGCAACAGCAGCTTAAGCAGGGCTGTGTCAGGGCTGGGGCTGAGCAGGAGAATTAATACAGTTTCTGGTGTCTCTCTTTTGCTGTGGGGACCTGCTGGGGGTCAGCTCAGTAGCGTTTCTCTCATGGAGCAGTAACAGCCTCCTGAACTGCCTTACAACATGTCAAATTGTTGAGGAGCCATGGGACCCCCACCGGCTGTCAAATTGGCTCGGATTTGGCCAATGGATTCAGAAGTTGTTAGCTGGGAGCAGGCAGACGGATGGACACACGCAGTGCAGTTGCGCTGGCCTCATTTCTCTGCAAGGCAGGCTATGAAAAAGAAAGAAAAGAATGACTGATGTTTCTGGAGCTGAGCAGGAAAGCATGGGCAGTTCAGTTAAACACCTGAAAAAGTCTTTCCAAACTCATGAGGCAACAGAGGGAAGATGCGCGCTGGCCTTTTCTGCTTCTTCCACTGAGACAAGAGCAGAACACTCAGAAGAGAACCTCTCGTATTCACTTTTCTTATGTTGTTCCTAGCAATTAAAAATCGTGAAACGGGGAAATTCATCCTAAGCGAAGACAACTATGTGCCAGATTCTAAAGTATTTATTGACATGGGTGTGGAGTGGGAATATCGGAATGATGATGATAGAGAAACCGTGCAGACCATGGGGCCACTGCGTAATGGCATAGTTATTCTGGTAAGTCAAAGGAAAATTATCTTCCACGGAACACAGTGTTAGGGTTACAGAGCCATAATGTGCTATAATATATTTTAGATTCCTCTTGTGAGTTATGAGAAGATATCTGCTTCAATTATAAGACAGTAGAAGATGTATTTTAATTCCTTTCTCTGAATTCATTGCACTGTACAAGAGTTGTAGTAACTCAGGGTTACTTGTTGAGCAACCAGCTCTCCTGATTATTTCCTGTGGATGGCCCAGCAAATGGCCAGTGTATAAAGACTCTCCAGCTTACTTATCGTATCTGACACAGAGCATTAGTTTAAAAAGGTCAAAATTGTTCCTATCAGATAGATGTAATAGCTCCTCCTCCCATCCATGTTTTGAAAATGTATCCTGCAAAGGCAGATGCAGGATCCTTGTCCTTCCAGGCTCACTTCGTCAGGGCACAGCCAGTTCTGCAGTTCCCAAGCCCACCCAACTATATTCATTTTTCATTGCAAACCAGCAGACAATAGACTACAACGAACAGGGGCAGATTGATTCAGAATCCCTCTGAAAGCAGCTGTAGTGTGTTGATCTATACCAGCTGCAGGTCAGAGAAGGAATAAATATTATGCTTTCAAAGGACCAATATTTTGCACTTTATTCACATTGAGTTCTGTTTTCTTGCATTTGTCTTAGTTTATATTTCTGTCAGGATTAAGTTACAGTCTTCATAGAATTCCCAGGATTATCGTAAGAATATTTGTTTTATTAGAAGTCTAAGCAATTTTCTTCACCACTTTCAGTGTGTTCGGATTTGCCTTGTCTTTCAGTGGAACTATCCGTTATCATTTTAGTACAACATTTCCTTCCTTTATGATGGGATATGGAAAAAATTTAGTGTTGTGAAGTCAGTCCAATGCTGGCAAGAAAAATCAGGCTAAATGAACAACAGTCTTTCTTAATATGCAGTTTAGAAACTCTTTGTCATAAGGATAGAGATATTTTTTCATCAGGGAAAAAAAAAAAGTGTTGAGTGCAGCTAAAGTGTTTAAATCCCTTCGGGAATGTTTTTATATCCAAGCCATATGATTGCTATTTCACGTCATCTCACATAGCTTCTGATATCAGCCTTTCACATCGTTTTTCCCCTATATCTGTTTTACTAGGTGATTCCTCATGGTGGTGCCAAGATATCTTTGACTTACAAGTACATGATCCATGAAGATTCCCTGAATGTAGATAACAATAATGTTTTGGAAGAGGATTCGGTGTCATATGAATGGGCTCTGAAGAAATGGTCTCAGTGTTCAAAACCTTGCGGAGGAGGTAAAAAACAAAACCCCAAAGCGTTCAAAATTGATTAAGAGAAAAATGAAAGAATGAAAGCCACGTGTGGAATTCATTGCCACAAGACACTAGGGAGACTAGGAGTATGAGAAGGCTTTATTTAAATTAAGAAATAGATAAATAAATAGCTAATGGACTTAAAAAATCTGACTAAAATGGTTTTGTAGACAGATCTGGGGTGGCTCATTTCTGATTTATGATTAGCAAATTGAAAAATAGTACAAATGTACAAGATTTGGATGAGGATTTCTGAGACAAGAGGATGCCAAACCTCCAGGTGCCACAGGGCAGCTCTTGGTGAATCTGCATCCTGTGCTGTGGCCCTTGCAATGTGCAGACCCTGCTTTGGGGGCCAGATGTGGACCCTGGTGCTGTTCACCAAACTGATGGGCAGGTCACAGCCCCTGAGTGTGGCTGTGCGCGTTTGCAGAACGTTTTTGAAATGCTAATTATGTTGTTTTTCTCATTCTAGTCTGTAGTGAAAAATAAAGGGGATGAGCAATTCTGGGTGCTCAATCTCCATGAACAAGTGTTTATTCAGTGCAATTTACAGTTCCTTTTGTAGCATGTTCACCTGTAGCTCCACCTGCAACTTTTGACAGTCTATGCGCAGTTTGTTTGAAACCTGAATCCTGTGTAAGATCTACCCGTACTGAAAATAAAGAGCAGTGTCTTTCTTCAGGCTACCAATTCACAAAATACGGCTGCCGGAGGAAGACGGACCACAAGATGGTTCATCGGAGTTACTGCGAGCTGATCCAAAAGCCAAAGCCCATTCGCAGGGTGTGCAACCTCCAGGAGTGCTCCCAGCCCATGTAAGCATCGCTGCCACCAGCACTGCTGTCACAGGCATTGTACCCAGCTGGCACTTGTCACCTGCAAGAAGGTGACTTAAGCTTGATCTCTGCTTTTCCAACTCAATATGTGGCTGCTTGAACATGGGGGCCCTTAAGTACCTCTGTGCATCATTGCAGAGGCACAGGACTGTGAAGATGTGGTGCTATATTCTGCTTGTAGAAATAGTATTTCTGGGACTGCTGGTTCCTATTACTTCTGAAATAAGTTGGATTAGAAGTGGTCTTGATCCAAACATCTGTGTTCAGGCCAGCTTGAGGTAATAAAAAATAGACATAAATTCAATTTATGCCAGTTGATTTTACACAGTGTGAATTAACCATGTAAGAACAAATTTACAGAGTGCTACATAAGAAAAACAATGTCATACAGAGTCTAAAATCCAAATCTTCCTAAATTTGACAATATATTTTTGGACATTTATACACAGGGAAAAATATTTGGCGTGTTAGATTTCTGTGGCTGCCCTTGTACAGCATAGTATGCCTGTTGTACCCTCACCTTTGCTATACGTGGTCAATTGTTACAAATATTTTAATTCACATTTTACAGACACTTTTTTTGACTGGCAGCAGGTCACTCCTGCCACATGTAGGACTCATATATTCCTCATGTTGCTACCACAACAAGAAAGGAGTATGTTGATCCCAGCTTTTATCTCTGAGGACCAAGTCTAGATTCCAGGAAGTACAGCAAATAAGTAGAACATACCACACAATATTTCCTAACTTTCTTTCAAAAAACATCCGAAACGTAGAAAAGTCAAGAAGCCGTGTCCCATAAACTCAGCATGTGTCAGGGTTTAACATTTATTTATTGGAATTGATGTAATGACCTAACTGTATCTCAGCCTCTCTGGAAAGGACTGTGTTCTTCTTTCAGCTGCAAATATAATTGGACACAGGTACCACAAAGACTCAATAGGATCCTAAATTGTACTTGGATTCCTGAATGTCTCAGTCATTTCTGTTTCCATAGAATGGCATTGAAGCATTTTCCACTTGTACATAGGAGAGGCAATTATTTAAGAGATTTTATGAAGCTCTGTGACACTCACTGCACTAATGTGCCGCTTCTTGGCTGCTGGGAAAAAATCATGTTTGCCTCAGAAATCACCTTGGGATTCATGGTTTTGTGTTCCACAGCACTCGCCTTTCTCCACAGCTGTGTAATTTCAATAGGCCACAAAGAGAAAGTTGGGTGAAATTGCCACTTTTTGTTTAACTTGGGTATTTAGTGCATTGCCTTGTGCCCATGCTATGTCCTGACTATTTCTAAAACCAGGATTTTATGAGGGCTTAGAACAATTCCTTCAAACTCAGGATATTTCTTCAGATTATGTGTATTTTTTGGTTAAGTTTGTCCCATGTGAATACTGTTTTCATTGAACAATATTTCCTTCTTGCAAATCTCTGCATTCTCTAAATATTTATAGACTGCTGTATGTCTTCCCTTGCTTGATTATAACCAAGTTTTCAGTAGTCTACATAAATTCCCTCTGGTCCTGTCTGTCCTTTTTGCTCTTCTCTAAGTTCCTTACAATTTCTAGGTGTAATTCTTGAGCCAGTTTGGATGATCAGCAAAGGTTTTGACTATGTCACATTACAAAATATGGGTGACATTTTTCAGTGGCCAAATTGATTTACACATTATCAACTCAAGACTTTCTGAGTGAGCAGAGTGTTGCCTTCCACAAAACGAAACATGTATGATGCTGAGGACCCCGGTTCCCTGAGCTCAGCACGCACAGCATTGATGATGTAGCTGGATTTGCTTCAGCAGCCGGTGTCTGGCGTGGCCGGGGATGTGGTCCAGGCGTATCCAGATGTGGGTCAGGCTGGAGCTGCATTTCTGGCCCAGATGTTTGGGATTCAATCCTGTGAGAACGGGCTGTGGGGATGGCTGGGGTGTGCTCAGGTCTCCCTGCAGAAAAGGCACAGCTCATGCGCCAAGACCTGGGAAGCTCAACAGCACCCTTGGGTGGCTGCTTTTGACGAAAAAAATAACCTCCTACATTTTTATGTGCAGTCTTGGAAAGGCCAGCTTAAAATTAAAGCAAAGGAAGCAAAAGAAGAATAATGCTTATCTTGGAAATAATGAGAGAGTAATTTTAAAGATTTGGGCCTTATTACTGATTTTTCAGGGACATGGTCAAATAAAACTAACCATAACTGCTTATGGTTTTTCATATCTTCTTTTTCCATATCAGAACCAGTATTAATGTCCTGTTAAACCTCTGTTTAAGAGTTACAGTTCAACAGTTTGAACTCACCTAATTTAGGAGAGAGAGAATTTTACTCAACTTATTCTCTTTTCATCACCCCAGATGGGTTACAGGAGAATGGGAGCCTTGCAGCAAAAGTTGTGGGAAAACAGGATATCAAGTACGATCTGTCCGATGTATCCAACCCCTACACGATAATACGAATCGGTCTGTTCATACCAAGTACTGCAACAACGACCGTCCAGAAGGCAGGAGGCCTTGCAACCGGGAGCTTTGCCCAGCGCAGTGGAGAATAGGACCCTGGTCACAGGTCAGTCTCTCTCTGGAGGTCTCAAGCTACTAATTTCTTCCGATGCAGGGGAGAAAATATTTGAATATATTCAAATGTGTTAACGCAATAAACTAATACTTATGCAAACGGTATATTGCTTCCACTGCTACTAATGCCACAGAAAGTGAGTTAGACGAAGATGTGGTGGTAGTCAAACAGCCAGTAAAGCCGTCCTGTGGCAGTGCTGGATGATCCAGACCCCACGAGCCACCCGTATAAGACGGCAGCATCAGGCAAACTGACTCCTATCATCTGCTCACAATCATTTACCTGTTGGCTCAAGCTGAGGAAAGGGCAATTAATTCTTTTATCACTGTTTTATTTTCTTTCAAGTACAGAAGACTTCAAAGTCTTCAGACACTGTGATTAAGGACACTTAAGGAAGTTAGGCACCAACACTCGTGGAGATTCAAAGGTGCGAGTATCTTTGATGTAAAGGCCTTCAGCAGATTCAGTTGCTCAGTCTTGTAAGATTCTGTTCATAAGCCAAAGGATAGAGTTTTTCACATAGTTTACTATGGAAATACAGGGCACTTATTCATGAACCATTTTTGTTGCCATTGCCTTGGGTAAAACAGGATTCAGTCACTCCCAGAACAAGTGTCAGGAGCTGGGTGGTATTATATTTTGTGCTTTCCATCCCTGGCTTTTTGGCTAATGTGCTGTGTGAGCAAGAAATGTAATGCCACCGTGCACAGACTGTTTCTTGCTAAGTATTTACAAGAGTAATAAGAAGTTCCATCTATCCATAGCTGCAAACCTTTGCAGTCATCGAAAGGCAATAAATGTGAGTAGAATATTACAACATTAAATTGTTCTTACAATTTTGAACCTGAGATCCTTACAGTTCTCATCAGCATCGCTCCATTAAATTGTTTAAAAAACGTGGCTGCATTTGGAGATAAAACATCTTATTTTGGAACTGTGCCATACAAATAAGCACAAACAGTTTTTATCCTCACTGGCTTGAATAGTGTAACAAGCAATGCCATCTCTGGTGCACACTGTGAATAGATGCCCCACATTTACAGTTTCTTTATTGCTCAGACCATAAACGCTTTCTTGGAGTGTTTCACAATTACTCATATACCACAAAAAGCAGTGGTTCTCCCTCTTGCTTAGTTAAAGTAGGTGCTGTGGTGGTTCAAATAATGTACCATGTCAGCTCAAATCAAGGGCAGTGGTTTAAAATTTAAAAATTAATTTCTAATCCATTGTTTCCAAAGGGTGGCTGGGGCTCTAACTGGTGCATCTTCTTGCAGTGCTCTGTCAGCTGCGGCAACGGCACGCAGGATCGCCCGGTCCTGTGCCGGACCAGGGACAATGCTATCGGCCTCTGTAAAGAAAATAAACCTGAGACTGTAAGGATTTGCAGACTACCTCCGTGTTCAAGTAAGTGCTTGTCTTCTCTAGCATATATTACTTGCTGAAAAAAATTATACTGATTCCATTTATTCGAAATGCTGTCATTGACTTTACACTTGTGTGCTATGCCTGCCTGGGATGGCAGTTCTCCATAGCCCCGGTTTCAAGCAGACTTTCTAAGTGTAGAGTTGTGTGGCCGATGGACTTCTTGGGCACGTGGTTGTTCTCCTCTCACAGTGGCGAGCAGCGCTTGCCCCAGGACAGCATGAGAGGCTGTGGCAGAGCTCAGCACAGCAGGGGTGGCTGAATCCGGCACTCGCCGGGGTGAGCAGCACTGCCCGAGTCCAGCCCCGCGCCCTGAGACCGGCTGCGCTTGCAAGAGGCTGGTGGGTTGTAGCTGATCAAGAGCATCACGTACAAAGATGCCTCTTTGCTTTCCCCACCTCCAGCAACAGCCCCAGGTTTCTTTTCCGCTCTATCAAGCACAGGTTGTCTTCAGGGGTTATCTAACTCAATTTTTTTAAAGGTATAATAAATTTGTTCCTGCTTAATGCAGGACACTAATGCCTTTATCCTTGTTAGCTTTTCATCTGTTTGCAAATGATGCTTGTGAGATCCTTTTACGTATTCCTATTATTAAGTAATTAAGATTTTTCTTTTATTCCTGATATATTTCTCAGAGTAGCTTATGATTTCTCATCAGTTAGAAACGAGCTGTCAATTATGGTCTCCAATACAAAGATTTTAAAGAGGCAGCATAACTAGCCTAGACTGGATATATCTTAGGACATACTTAATGCTGCTGTGAGAAGTGCTGCTGAAGAGCTGGTCTTCAGGCTGTCATCTTTGTTGGCTGTCAAGTGCTGGACACAAGCTGTAGCAATCTGGCAAAAGAGCACCCTCTGCCCAAAACTACACAGCCTGGCCTTGGTGCTTCCCTGGGCTCCTTCACCATCGGAGCCCACTCGCTCTCTTAGCTTATCCACTTCTGACAGGTCAGCTACTTAATACTAATATATCTTGTGTTATATCTTTTTTTTTTTTTTCTCCTCTGTTCAAGGAAATGTTTCTGATCCTTCAAAGAAAACCTACATGATACAATGGCTGTCAAGACCTGATCCAGACTACCCCATCCAGAAAATATCTTCAAGTAAAAGACCCATTTATAACTCTGCCTTTGCCCTTAAATGCATGCCACATCAAATGTGGACTTTGCCTTTTGCTCTCTTCTTCTCTCTATGCGGAAAGTTCCCTTGACTTTGCCAAGTTTAAATCTTGGGCTGAATCTGTTTTTCACACCAGGCACTTGGTGCTCGGTGTCTTTCTTCTCTGGAGCTTGCGTAGCACTGGTGGTGGAGGTCTTGAAGTGTTGGATGTGTGAAGTTGGATCTCCACAGTATGTTGCCGTCCTCTGAAAGGGAGCTGGGATCAGTTTGCTTGTTGCTTGGTGATGGTGAAAAAAGGCTCTTACTGGTTCATGATGTTCAGTTTGATAGCAAAACTGAGAACTTATTGTGAATGTGATCACATCACAATAATGACACCTTGTAGTGCTAAAGTTCTCCTTTATCTAAAAACCCTAAATCTTGTAACTCTCTAGTTTCAGTTTGCTGACAGGGTAGTCTGATGAGTGAAAGAATTTATTCATTCCATTTTCCTTTGTGGTGCCATTGCTTTACTCACCCTTGCTGCCGATTTTGTATTCCTGACCCTCACATTTGTGTTTGTAACCCATGGAGGGCTCACCGGGAAGCAGAAGCGCAGTTTTGGTCGGTACTTTCCGTGCTGCTACGACGCCGTCCGCTCTTGCCAAACCCCTGGTGGTGGCTTGAAATATTTTCCCTCGTGAAAAGCTGCATTTTTTTTCCTGTTGCACAGTTTTTGCCGGTTTTGCGTACTTTTGCTTGAGAAACAAAACCGAAGCAGAACAGGCCTGGTCCATGTTGAAGGTTGTGTGGTGATGTTTTTCTGAACCTGGCGAAGGCAATATGATGTTTTCATTGACTATGATGTCTCCAGCTGCTCAGCATGGAGCTGTTTATACTCATTCCATCTTTGGTCTTTTTTCACCATGTGCATGTCTGACTTGACTGGTACGGTTGTATGTGTGCGTGTGTGTGTGTGCTCTATAGATGTGTCAACTGGCAAACATAACAGTGTGAACTACTACAGAATTACCTCAATTTTTATTGCTTTTTTTTTTTTTTGCTTAGAAGAAGAAGAATTTTAGAAAAATGCCTTAATGTTGAAATGTCAATGGCATTAATTTACCAGATCCAGCTTTAAATATAAAGACTACACTCATACCTTGAGTTAATATTCATATGGAGTGTTTTTACTTGAATGATAACTATTAGAAGGCAGTAAATTTAATCCAAGGTTAATTTGCACAGTGCATATCCATATCTTCATCAAGACAGGATTGTGACCTTACTTACTGAAATTTAACTGGCATTCTTGCTTCACCTTCAGTGTTTGTGTTGAAGATTTGGAATTCACAAGTCATAAACCGGTTTGTGACAGTCAGTACCAATAGTAGAAGCGTATCAACTTTAAAAGCGCAGTCTTGGAGCAAATTACTACCTTATTGCATTGATCATATTCTTGGGAAAAGTGGCATTTTTGAATTTTTGGGTCTTCAACAGTGTAGCACTTCAAACTTGTCATTATCATGTGATCACATATTTAAACTTTGCTGTTAATATGATAATTTCCTGAAACATGTTAACAATTTACATGACAAGGTGAAAAAGCAAAGACACATATCTGGCACTGAATACTGTTATGTAAAATAATTGGTGTTTAACTGTATAAATATATTCATGACTGTTACCTTTAAATAGACGATGTTTAGTGATGTTTCAAGAGATGGGTGGCTATAGAGAATGGTGCAATAAGGTATCTGGGCATTGTGCACTATGTCTATATGCACTTTGGTTTATCAGGGATATTTTATTAGTGTTTTGTATGTATTTAACATAATATTAAAGATGTGCCAATTCAGTTTGCTTTTCAATATTTTTTTATGAGACTAATGTGTACCAAAGTGACTGTGAAACTGATTTATTTTTTTCTTACTGATGTTTTGAAGATATACTTCCAGTCTGTCATGCATACTGCAACTAAAAATAAATAAAAGTTCAGCAAATCTGAAAAATTTGGTTTGGATACAGGATAAAAATTTCATTCTGATATTCCTAAGTTACAGAATTTATTTATATAATTTATCAGATGTCGCTAAGCATTTTACATAATGCAGTTTTAGTTTGATTTATTTTTAAGCTTGACATTATGTATTTTTGATAGGGAAAAAAGGCATTTTTCTAAAGGTGCTTTTAGTGATTCTTATAAAGCCAAGAACAGATCTGCCGTGTTGAAACCACGTTTAAAGGTTATATCTGTTGGCTTTTGTTTTGCAAGCCATTTGGAAAAGCTTGTGTTAAGGTTATGCAACACAAGGCAAAATGTTCAAACGGGACTCTATCTGGTATGGGGAAAATATATAAAGCTGTATAGACACATGCAGTCCTTTGTATAGAGTTGTGCCTGCAGATATGAACAGTTCCAGCTCTTAAAGACTGGTTTGAAAATGTCTCCAAAACCAAGGTACTATTTTTGGTTCCTGAGGAAGGAGTTGTTCTTTTTTCCTGGCAGGATCTCGGTTTAGCATTTGAAAAATATGAAAATGAATTGACAGGTTTGAAAATAGGAACCAGAATTTTGCTTTTCTGCAACGAATGAAACAATCGGGGCATAAATACAATGTCAGGAAGGGGTTTCCACCTTCCTCAGCCAGCACTAGCGTTTTGAAGCAGCAGCAATAGTTATTAGTTTACTTTAGACTGATATGTTTGCCAATTAAACACCTATAATGCCCAGTTTTGTTAAGTGAGGGTGAGTGAAGAGGCGACACCTACACTTCCTGAGTTCATGTGGTATCTCTGAGCCTGCTCTGGTTCTCTGCTTTGCTGGGAGTTGCTGGCAGGGGAAGTCGGGGTTCGGAGCAGGATGGTGACACCCGAGCTCACTGTCTGCCGTCGGGTACGCTCCAGACAAAGGCGAGTAATTTGGGTTACTCATCCTTTACTGTCAGAGTAGGTAGAGATGCAGTAAGAGAGAGGCAGAAGTGATTTCATCTATGTCTCAGCACTGTGGTCACATAAAAAATATTTTGTTACTGACAATGGCAAGTGCTGATCAGCCCCCCCTTCTCCTCAGCGCTCTCCTCTCCAAAAGTCCTCTGACTCCTCTGTCTTTCACCATGGGCTGCGTGTTGGGGTTTTTTCTTCACTGCAGTTCCCAGTAGTTCCCGGCTCCATCACGTCAGCCTGGAGGCACAGGAGCTCTAGAGCTGGATGAAGGATGGAGGACAGGTAGCTTTTTCTCCAAGGAGCCTGCTAACACCTCACCATCCATCAATTCGTATAGTCCTCTACCTCCTCTGAGCAAAAATCACAAAGGCTTGAGTAACCCTTGAGTAGATGCCTGTTAATGTTCCTCAGACGGTAAAACAGTGTGAGGAGCTCCCTTTTGACGCCTTAGCCAGCATTTTGCCACCTGCAGGTCAGCAAGATCAGGATTTGCCATTACACCTGTATGGCGATGCAGACTGTCATAACAGCTATCGACAGCTTAAAACCTGTCAATTATCATTCTGGCTCTTTTACCACTGTTTTCCTGGCAGTGACACAAAAATGAGGACTTGTAACTGACTCTCCTAGTCAGTAATGGAGTGGTTTGGCTCCATCCCGCTGGATTTTGTTGTACTGAAAATATCAACTCCCTTCTAGGAGAAGGAGGAGAGCTTTGCGCTAAGTGCACCGCTTTTCTCTCAAGCAAGGGGCATGCTCAGGCAATGCTGCTGTTTTCAGAACAGAGGTACCGGGCAAAAAAAAATCACTCCAGTAGGAGATGGAGTAATTCTGAGAGTTACACAGTACACGTAGAAATAACACTTCACTTTCTTGAGACAATCCAGATAAATATAAATTACCCTGTACCATGGTTAGTCACTGTTAGATTGCAGAAAATCATTAAAAGGAGTGAAGAGGAGGAAAAAAGATTTTTGAGTGTAAACCTTGATGACTTTCTGGGGATATCAAGTGATGTTAGCAACAACACAGCACTATTGGTGTGTTTTGTACTCTAAGCCCAGGCAGGAAGGTGTGTCATTGTGGCTGCAAGGTCTTCAGGGCACCACGTGCAGAATGTGAAGCCAAAAATTAGAGTGTTACAGCCTATAGTGTGGAAGGGGCTGGTACACAGACTTCAGATCAGCTTTTGTATCCCTTAAAGTGAATTGAGTTTTAGGTTTAATATTAAGCCTGTTCATTTGCCAGTTTTCCATCCTACTTTAAATACCAAACCCTCTGCCCACCGCCAAAGCTTCAGCTGTGTTTCTTTTTCTGATTAATGTCAAGATGCTCTTTATTTATCTGTTTCCTTTTTCTCTTTCAGAAGATCATTGTCAAGGAGACAAGTCAATGTTTTGTCGCATGGAGGTTCTATCTCGTTACTGCTCGATTCCTGGTTACAATAAGCTGTGTTGCAAGTCCTGTAACATGTACAGCAACATAACAGAGGACGGCAATGTAACCGATTCTATCATAAATAAGAATAATGTCATTGAGGAGGAGCTCCTGACAACCCTCAACCCTCCCATAGGAGTGTCCACCACGCAGTCTGCCACCAGCCCTCCTCTTGTTTCCAAAACACGGGCACCTCCTTCCAATGCGACGGAGGAGCACCCAGAAATCAATGCGGTGGATGTTCCCTATAAAATTGATGGGCTGGATAATGAAGTATCACAGCACAACATCATTACACGGAGGAGGATACCTTATGAAAAGACAAGGAATCAAAGAATTCAACAGCTGATTGCCGAGAAAATGAAAAAAGAGACTCTTAGGAAAATAAACTAAAATGGAAATATGGCACAAACATTTTTCTCTTACAGAGATGTTACCAAGATCAGAGTATTGCCCACGTCGTAGAGACTAAAAATGGGGAAAAATCAAAGTGGTGCTATGGCAGAGATGCCAAATTCTCAAGCCTACTATAAATGGAAATGACACATTGTTTCATAAGTGTTAATCTGAACACTTTGACGGCTAGGTTTACAGGGTACGGTAGAGTATTAGTGCAATATCATTACAGCATTTCGCTGAATCCAAACGATCCGTAACACCTAGACCAGGTTAGCAGGTTTCTTGTTTATAGGCTCTTTTAAGTCTTCTATGCCTGTGTAAAACTGCTTGGGAATAGTAATGGGAGTTACAGGTAGGATGGGGAAAACAGTCCGGAGACATAACGAATCCCTTTGACACTGACAAGCAGGTGGTCAGCAATCCTGTGATGCTCTGTGCATTGCGTAAACCCGGGCACTAGCTCAGCCCCCGGTTCAGAAAGGTGCTTAAGGACACACCTGACCAAGTTTATCTGACTTCAGTAGAGCTGCTCCTTTGGGCACAGCTAGGCATGTGCTTACATAGCTTTCTTAACCGGGACTGCATAACAAAATATATAGAAAATTCTGTAGCCATATATTTATGTGTAAATTAAAAACTGGCAAACAGTAGTTTACGTATTTCCATAAACAATTTCAAAGGATTCTCCTAAACTTTTGAATACATGCAAGACATTTAGTAGGGTAGATCTGACCAACTTGGACTGACAACATCCTAGTCTTTCTGTTTACAATTATCCATATTTTTGATAGTCTTTAAGTTCCTGTAATGCAACAGCCTCAGTGATCTTTGTTGGTTGGTGCTTTTTTTTATTGGTCTGATTTATTTTTCTACCCAGATGCTGTTTAACTTAAAGATGACTGGATTCTTGTTGCCTTTTCTTTGGTGCTTTGTTAAGAAAACATATTTTTTTTCTCCCATAGGTTGAGGTTATTTTGGAGAAAATAATTTTGTATTATCTTCCTTTTCTTAGGACAGCTTTATTGGTGCAGAAGTGAACAATTTTTTACTGTGCCCGTACATGTACATCCACACACACACATGTACTCACAGTACCAGGTCTGCTAGAAACTTTTAAGATGGGTAACCTGACAACCCTTTGAGTACTTCCTTTCCCCTCAGGGTCATCATGGTTTTCATAGTCATTTTAAATTCCTTGTTGGAAATCAGAAAATGGATTCAGCTTGGCTCTAACACCACAGAGAGGGGGAGCATGACTGGTTCCTGCTGTGGGTTGCATCTGAGCAGCTGTTCTCCTGTCTCCTGGCTTGGACTCTTCTATTGGTTTCCTCTTTGCTGGAAAACCTCCTGCAGAGCCCAGGGCTTCCCTGAAATCCTCCTTTTACCACTAGGTTGATCTGATGGCTCCTAGTTCAGATTTTCCAGTCTGAGAGTTAGATCTCATCCTCCAGCCTGAGCTGGTCTTAGTTTCAAGCAGTGCCAGTAATAAGCCTCTGTATACAGTCATAATTATTGGAAAAGTGCTGAGTTTCCAGCAACATGTGAGCTCTTCTGTGGCCTGGCTGCTGGCAAAGACCTTCAGAAGTATTGCAAGGTGAACCACACGTGGCTTCCTGCCACCCTGCCTTCTGCCCTCGACCACCACGGCTGTACGAGCTGCCAAGTCTCCTCTTCAGAACAAGCCGGTCCTGCCAGAGCAGAGGTGAGGGCCCGCAGGAGCAGCCGTCCTTGCAGCACTGAGACGTTGAACTGTTCTGGCCTGAACTCAGGCCAGAAGTCTTTAAAGGACGAGACCTGGTTTAAGAAAAATACTTTATGGACATACTAGCCAAAGCAGAGAAGGAATGTTTTCAGCTGGTGTGATGGCATCAAGCGTCCCATCTTACAGAGGACCAGGGTGATACACTTGGGTGAGTGTTTAGGAGCAGCTCAGATACTAGAGAGATGGGAGTTACGCTGAAGACCATGAAGACCAAGAAGCACAGTGGGTCTGGTAAAAGGCCAGGGCACAAGGAACCATCTCCTGGGCCAAGCAGACATGGCTGCAGATATGAAAGCAGCAACCAGCGCAAGCAACAAAATAATCTCTTCTGCTTTTGAAAAGTAAAAGTAAAGCTCCACGGTTTGGCAGCCTTGAGCAGTGGTTGGCGGAGGCAGTGGCAGGAATCTCCCCCCAGACTTTAACTCCTGAGACACTGTTTCCCTGCAGTCAAAGATTGCTTACCTGTAGTAGCCATGCAGAAGCCTTTGCTTGCTGCAGCCCCACTCTGTGGCTCGCCTGCCCTTACAGAGCCCTGATGCATGGGCAAGCCCGGCCCTGGCCCCAGGAGCCTCGTGCCAAGGGATTTGTGGTTCCCTGCAGACAGGACAAGTTTTAGTAACAGCGTAGGGTCAAGTCACATCTGTGCAAAACGGAGCAGTGTAGTAATGAGCACTGAAGGAAAAAACCAAATAAACCCCACCATGCTATTTATAAGCAAGGAAGATGTGTCTAAATCAACATCATTCCAGCTGCTGTGCCACAGGAGACACAAGCTGCAGCTGGGCTTCCAGCCTGTAGACATAGTGAGTATTTCTCGCCTTCCACATTTCCTTTACACAGATGTGGTTAGTGTGAAACTCAATTTTTCCCCTTCAAGTTGTTATCCTGCTTTTAGTTTGGTGGACAATAAAAGCAAACCACAATCACCAGCTTTTTCATAGCCAAACATATTATAAACTTAGGAAAAAAAACCCCATAAACCCAAGAGCAGAGAGTGGTTGGGGCTTGAAGTTACGCAGGTGGGGAGGTAGAAATTTGCTGCTTGGATGGTACCAGTCTTGCTCTCTGGGACTTTGTGGAGACCAATTCCTCTGACCTCCAGAGGCTGAAATAACCCATGAAATAGCTTCTGTTCTTCCTTAGCATCAGAAACAGGCTTAGTCAACCAGGAGGTGCCCACAGCTCACACGCTGTCTTACAGAAGCCTCTTCTGTCCAAAGGACTTCTAAGTTGTGCCCCAATAGCAAGTGGGGCAGGAATTTATTTGCTGCAACTTCAAGTGACCTTTCTGCAAACAGCACAAGGAAAGGCCTGTTCCAGTGAGGAGACCCAACATTTAAAAAGGCCCAAGTGGCTCGGTGCTGAGCGGTTCCAGCCGTGCCTCCCAGTGGCCAGGGCTGCGGTAGGCTGGGCAAGCTCAATTCATGGGGGTTCGCTTGCTCACGCACAGTGTGGACACCCCGGCTCAACTTGCAAAGCTGTTTCAAAGTTCAGCAACTCGACTGCTTTGCTCTTTCTCCAGAGTGAGTCGGTTCACAATCAAACAAACCAAAAGCATTTTTCCAGATAAGGTGGAAACTTCTGCTGCATCTTGGAGCAGGACTCACCTCCTGGAAGGCTGGTGTGGTGCTACGCTAGGTCTGGTGTTCATCAGGGACCTGATGCGATGTCTGGTGGCATCTGCATTTAGGAAGGGCTTGCTCCCTTCTCAGTCTCACCTTTTGGGAGATTTGATTTATTTCTCGCTGATTTTAATTCTAGTGAATATTTCTGTAGCTGTTATTTGGGGAACACTGAGATGATATTTGAAAGACCAGCTTCAGTCTAGATTGCTCAAGACAGTGAGATGCTGATGGACACAGACTGGTCCATCTCCTGTGAAGCAGAGCCACCAGCTGCCTTCTCTTTACAGTCTTGCTGTATGAGGGGAGGAAAAAAAAAAGTCTCATCAGGAAAGATGCCTTCTTTTCAAGCTGGCATGAATTTTTCAGAAGGTTTGTTTTTCAGCAGTTCGCCATGATGGTGGTTTCCTAAGAACATGAATCTCACTTCTACCAGAAAACACAGAGCAGAGCTCTACTGATAGGAAAAAAAGCAGCCCAAGGCAATAGGTGGGGTTCTGCTCTCAGTTGATCTTCATTCCATGTCATGTAGTGGAAATTTTCTTCATTTGTTCATTTTCTAGTTGGTTGAACTTTGACAACTGTTTCCTCTTTTCTACAATTCTGTAATTGGGCAAGAGCATCATCATCGTGGGTCTCCAGTAAACACTTTATTGTTGCCCAAGTACTGCATTTTGAGACATAATGAGCAGAGAGTGGTATTTTAGTGTAACCTAATCCTCAGAAACTAAAGCAGATTTATAAGTAAACATAGTCCTGCAGATACCATCTCAGAGACTTGAGAGGATCCCAAACCAATTCTGGCTTCTTTGGCTCCAATCTACTGCCATTTTTTTCACTAGTAGTCCTTTAAAAATTTCGGTAATAAATGCATCACTTTTTTATATTCATATATCCATTCATTATTTAGAGTCTCACAACATCTCCATAGAATGCTTTCAGATATTTTGGGAATTCTAGAAATGGTGCTTTACCAGTACTCAAAGGGGTTTATGTTTTATTTTATTACGTAATGCATTTAGTGTCTTATTTACTCACCTACAATGCACAGTATTAGCTATGTTCATCTGAATATCTATATGCAACTTCCATTCACTTACATATGCCTTAACAGAAATTGCAATAAATAGCCATTTCTTGTATATTAAAAATGTATATACAAATTAGAATCTTTAATTTTATAATTTATTAAATTCAGATGTCTGTGTTCTTTTGCAAAGTGTTTGACTTTTCCCTGTGCTTTTTTTCATTGGAATAACATTGTGTAGAGATGCTGGGGGCGGAAGAACCAGCATCTTCAAACTCAAAAACCAATTCGGTTTCTAAAATTTAATGAATTGGGATACACTTTATGCCAAAGTCTTACATCCTTGTTATAACATCCATTATTCAAGGCCAAATATCATGAAGTCACTGGACCAAAACCTCAGTTAATAACTGTGGATATTTAATCTAACTCACTTAAACCTGCTTGAGGCTTCCACCCTCTACATTCAGCTGAAATCCATCCTGGTCCATCTCTTTAAAAGGCTCGGTTTTATGGGTTTCTAGTCAGGACTGATGAGCAAATTTCACTTTGCATGTCCTATTGATAAAATAATTGCTCCTTTCCATGAAATTCTTTTGCATATGTTTTCCTGCCATATCCTGCATGCTCGTAGCTGTGTTCCCTTTAAGGCATAATTGAATCTCTACTGTCTAATTGGATTTTGTTGCTTGCGGATTTGAAACATCCCCGCTTACCTTGATTGTACAGTTAGCACCATGCAGTGCATTCAAGTCCAATATGGTCTTTCATCAGGTAACGAGCCACCTCAGCATTTTCAATATGGAAAAGACGTCTACTTACTTAAATGCCCTGATAAAATAGTGGACCAGCCAAAACCTGGGTTTCACTTACCGTGACAATTCATATAGTATCTAATTTACAGCTGTGATAAGGGTTATATTTAATTTGCTTTTGCTTTCCCAACCCAAAGATTTTGAGATTGTCTTTCAAAGTGGCCATGGGAAGGGTCTCACGTCCATAACCCAAACATGAGAAACACCCATGGTGGGGTTGAACACACCCAACACCCCTCCCTTCCCTCTAGGTCTTCCTACCTATGACTGAAATGCCTGAAGATGGCACTTAGGGGAGGCCATCTCGTCCTCTCCTGGCCTACAGCAGCTTTTCAGCCTCTTCGCTTCCGTTCTTCAGACCTGGGCAATAACTGGTGCCCATCTGGGAGCCTGGACAGATGTGTACACACGCATATATACACAAGTGCGCATGGTCTGCAGAAAGTAGCAGAGTCAGGGAATCCCACAGTAGGCTCTGAGCAGTCTCTGAAAAGAAAAAGAAAGAAAGAAAAAAAATTTTTAAAAATAAAAAAGAAAAAAAAAAGGCAGTTCAAGGAGCAATTCTAGGCCAGGAAAGCAGTTATTCAGGTTATTCTCAATTACACCAGGCAGAACACAGCTCCGTCAAAGTGCTGGGCAAATTTGACTGCCCCATCACACCATGCAAGGGGGACACAGTGTGATTCCCAGACACCCACCCAGGGGCTGCTGGCTCCACACCTGGCTTTGCTTTTAGGGGCTTAAAAAGCGCTGCAGAGCCCTTCTGGGGGCTGAGTGTCTGAAAACCCCACTGGCGTTGTGTCTCTGTGTGTGTGTGTGTGTGTGTCTGCGTTCCTTTCTCTCCTGAGCTCTCCCCCCGCACTCCTCCCCATCACCTCTCCACAACCCCTCCCTCAGCAGCCGCTTTCCAAAGCCGAGCAGGGACCAAAGCGAAGGAGCCACATGAACCACGTCAAGCCCAAGCGCGCTTCTAGAAACTCCTTACAGTGAGAAGCGGAGCAGGAAGACATGGGAGAAACCTCATCATGGGCAACCTGCTGGCTTTTATGCTTTGGCTGCAGTATGTTCCCACCAGCCTTACGTGATTAAACTGCATTTTGCGTCCGTGTTACCCCGAGCAGAGCTTGGTGTCCTGGCCAACCGACGCTGGAGGATCCACTGACGCTGCTTTGCCTCTGTGGATGCAGAGTTTCTAGTTGAGTTACCACTAGATGGTGGCACGGCACAGCAACCGGTTCCTTGCCTGCAAAAAACCAGTTACCATGTGAGCTGCAGTCAAGGCAACAGCTGTGCGTGCGACATTTCTAACCCAGCTCCGTCTAGTTAATGTGAAAACAGCTCATTAATGTTTCACGGGAATATTTTCGCTGCATACCGTAGCTACTGCTTGGTGTAACACACAGGAGGTTAACGGGCTGGGGGATATAATTAGAGAACACAAATCATCTGGAATCTGGCACAAACTGGGTCAAACTGTTTTCCTTTTCTGAGCTTTTAACGACAAACACGCAAAACAGAAGGAACTCACTGCACCAGGGCTTGGAGATGCTCGGGGTCACACTGACCTCGTTCCCTCGTCCCTGGCAAGAGCTAAAGCTACAGCCAAGCCCAGAGCTGATGCTGCTCCCTTCCCAACACTCTCTGACATGTTTTTCGATACCGGATCACAGCATGGGAGTGGGGTGGCAGCATTGCCCAGTCATGCACCAGCCACAATGTTTTCTAGTTTACCAAAAATCCTCGTTTCTGCAGGCAGGAGTGAAGCAGGACCGATGGATGTCCCTTTGTGATGCTGGTACCTTTGGGTGCTGCAGCTGCTCCAGGAGGAGGAGAGGGCAGAGATGAGCAGCAGAGAGTTGCCAAGCAGGGTGAAAACTGCTTAGCAAAAAGAAAAACAAACCAACCAACCGACCACATAGTTACTTTAAAAAAAAAAAAAAAGTGAATTTACAGTTCTACCACTTACTGGGAAAGCTTGAAACTGGCACCCTAAATGTCCCTTGGAGACCTTGTAATCAGAAAGTGAAGGGAATGGACCTTCGGTTTAATGCCTTTTTGACCCGATTTCGGCAGCAGGCACAGCCTCCTGGTGCAGGAGCTCGAAAACTGGGATTTCTTTCAAGCTGGGATTTTGCTACTGCAGCCCAGGGCAGTGATCCCTGTGTCCCAGGGCTCAGCTGTGTCACCAAAGGCACAAGCAGGGCAGCAATGTGGCACCACTGAGCTGTCACATCGGTGCCACCAGGTCTGACCCGCGTCCAGCCAGCCAGCACAACCCAGCTGCTCGGCTCCCCCGGCCCCCGCGGAGGTACCGGTTCGCCAAACCAGCCTGGAGGAGCTCTTACTTTTACCTTTTCTGTACAGATTCATTACTTTGGAAAACATACGGTGAATTTTTTCACCCCAAATAAATATTTCTTGCGATATTCTGAAGCAAAAATTATTTATGAAGCAAGCTTGGCAGCACGGGTGTCACATCAGGCGGCTTTAGCCAGCGGTGCTGGCACCATCCCAGAGCCCCCGGTTGGCATTAAGAGTATTTTTCCTGAAAATACCCAAAATGAGAATTGACTTCGGTATCTGTTTAGGGCTCTCAAAGATTAATTGGTTTGTTTATCTGAACATCAACAAACTTCAAATATGCCCAAAGGAGAGCTGCCCATTACACTTGCGCAATTCTGCAAAACTGTTTGAATAGGAGGCTTTCCCCAAAACTGGAAGCATTAGGGAAAAAAAAAGCCAACAAACAGAAAAGCAAACAAAGAATAACTCTACAGCATTTAGATCTTAGACACTCAACCAAGCCTTGAAGAGCTAAAACTCGTGTGTTCCTCAGCATCTTGGGCACTGCTGCTGTTGTTGTTTTCTTTTGCTATTAATTAATTTGGTTACCGTTCTCATGCACCTGGGAATGCTGATTCACTGTGCTCTCTCGAGGGAGTGTAAGTACAGGAGATCAGGATGATTTAACCAGAGACATCCTCAGAAGTGCTTGGAAGAAATCTACGGCAGTTTTGCGAAGAGACAACCAAGTATGCAATGGTGCTTTTTTTTTTTTCTTTTTTGTAATTAAAGTTTTTCAGCAACCACTTGATGAAAGAGAAAACTGAACGGCTGTGGTTGAGGTAAAAAAAAAGAAAAGGTACTGCTGTAAATTATATTTGGGCAATGATAGCTACTTTTAAAGCTGTATCTAGTATTTTTTACGTTTATATCTTAATCTTCCTATCATCAAGAATGTAAAAAAGAAAATAAAGAACAAATCATTTATACTAGGGTTATCTGAGTAATTCCAATAGCAGTGATTTGCATAAATATTATTTTCCTGCAGTAACACCAGACATCTAGAAGAAACTACTTTCCATAGACAGAAAGTATTTTTATTGCAAACCCATATTTTTAGTGTAGTTTAATAAAGAAACATCTTACCTAACCACATTTTGTGAGAATCCTGATCACTTTAGAGGCTCTTGGGCAGCCTCTTGGCGCAGGGCCTGGGGCCTCCGCAGCCCCGTCCTCCTGGGGGAGGCTGCCGCATCCCACCGGACACCAGCAAAACCGCAGCGAGGGGTGATATGGAAAAGCTTTAGGAGGGCCCTTGACCTTGTTAGACATCTGATGACCCAACTCTGAACCTGAAATTCCCCTGGAGATCATGTTTTCCTAATTCAGCTGCTCTCAGAGCCGCTACCGTCGCAGGTGGGGAAGGGAATGACCTTGAAGGCTTTTATGAAAAGAACATATCCATGCGCATCTGCACATGGGGAAATATTTTTCCAGATCAGAGATTTTCCTCATGAAATGGCTTTCCCAAGATTTATACTGCAGCTGCTTTAAGTAGCTGGAGTCTGAGGGGTTTTTTTCTGTTTGATGGTAATTATGGTGCCTGTGAGCAAGAAGGAGAAAACCAAACTGTAAGTTGTTACTACTGTGTGACCCATTGCTGTTAGCAGATTTAATGCATGAAGGCTGAGGGTCAGTTCAGCTTCGTTCAGCTGTTTGGCATCAGAAGTCCAGACAAACAGCTTAAGCTTGCACACCCTTTGTATTTAAATGTTAAGCAATGGATATCTCCATAAAGCAAATAATTTCTGCTTTGAGCCATGTCCTTCAGGGATGCAAAAGTCTTTTGAGATGCTTGTTTCTTTCCCCTGGAGATAGAGAAAGAACCTAGATAATGAGCGTAGGCTTGGACAACCAAATCAGCAGCCAAAGCCGATTCCAGCCTGAATGCTGGTAACACTGAGAGTATTTGTATTAAATCTAAAGAAGTCTAGGATTTCTGCTTTTCTCTGCATCCCTCCCAGCAGCTCAGGACAGGTGGTATGGGAAGCGGCAAGGTTTGGAAATGCAGGCACACTCTCGTCCTTGGTCACATGGGGACGTTGTGCAGCGTGGCTTTTCCCCAGTAACGAAGAGCAGCTATCGAGGCTCCCTCTGAGAACAGCATTAGAAAATAAAAGCAGAAGGAAGATTCTGCAGCGAATCAACTATTCGCCTCCCCACCTGAGTGATGCTGCAAGAGAGGCTACGAGAGGGATACTGGAGTTCTACTAGAACTGCAATCAGTTTGCGGCATGTTAATAAGCCAGAAAACAAAGAAAAATCCCCATCGCCCAGCGACCCACAAGGCTGGACATGGCTGGTCCTCCTGGCAAAGCAATTTGCCGTAATGCACTTGTGTGATCTCGCTCGCCAGCTCAGCGAAACACAACCGGGGCCAATGCTGGGGACAGCAGGGAGAGGAGAGCGAGGGGACCCTACGGGGGGGACAGGGCTGCCCGGGCTGCGGCAGGGACGGCTGTGACTGACTGAGCCCCTGCAGCGGGTGAGCGGCTGAGCACCGGGAGCAGGGAGGGAGGAGAGCAGCCATCAGGATGCTGCAAGCACCCCCTGCTCTCTTGGGCAAACCTGGCAAAGTGGCACGAATTTGCTCATGAAGTAAGGCAGAGAAGGAGCAAAAGCAGCTCAAAATCTAAGGATCTACCTTTCAGCAGTGAAATCCGATGGCACTATGGCTCCTCTTTTCACATCCCCCAACTCAGAGCACAGGCAGCCCCTCCTGCCGCACCACCACGGCACCGCACCCGCATTTCACGTGGGGAGATGGGATAAGGCAGCGGAGCAGCAGGGATTTGTCGTGGACTGTCCCTCTGGGGACGGGACGGCCCTGCCTCCCTCATGCCCGTTTGCCATCTCCATGCTACACAGCATTTGCCAGCTGCGGGCTCAGGCAGGGCCGGCAGCCAGGGCTATATTTAGCAACGGCAACAGAACAGGCAGCGGAATCAGCTGACTGGAGGCAGGGAGCCTGATGCACGGTTTGGTTTTAGCACAGATTCTGCACTGAAAACAGGGAGGGGGAGAGACGCGCGAGCCGGGGGAGCCGACGGCCGCACAGGTAAGGGGAGGGCGTCACAAAGCTGGGGTCCGGATGCCCCGAATGTTGCTGGAGGGACCCAGAACGGCCGCGGCCGGTGATGCTCCAGGCGTGGCTGGGAGGGGAGGTGCAGGACGGGTTTGTGCTCTCCGGGGGTGCTGGGTGCCGGTGGGAGGGTGGGAATGTCCTCTGCATGGACCAGGGACATGCCAACGCGGTGTCCAGGGCGAAGGGGGTCACATCCAGGCTGGAACCGATCCATCCCATCGGAAGAGTTTTACTGTGAATAGGTGATTTTATTTCTTTCCGAGGGAAGGGCACATTAACAGGACTAGGTTAGTGATTAGCCTTGCCATAAGCTAACACGCTGTCCCCATGCCCGTTATCTGCAGCATCCACCTGCCCTCCTGGACGCCAGGGTGAGAGCAGGCCTGATCCGGCACTGCCGAGCGCGGCTGGGAGGAAAGGTGGAGCCCAAGCTTCTGCGTGCTTAAAGACACCAGAAGAAAGGAGCGGATAGAATAAAGGGAAATTAAAAGGCGATGAGGTTTAAAACAATCATCTCCTGTTCTCAGTGCAGCAAATCCCACCTTGGTTGACCTTACCAGTAGGACCTAAGACAAAAACCAGTAAAAGCCAGCAAGGATGGACACCTTGGGCTCAGTGTGAGCTGCTCACTTGCACTCTCTATATGATCTGCAGCTTTGCAGAGAGGTTCAAAGCCAGATTTATTTCCAGCAATGATAAGGAAGGCATTAAAATAGCTAGCAAAGCACTTTTGTGTTTAGTCACACAACAAAGCTATATTGTGTCAATAGATTATTGCCATACAAATTCCACTGGGGGGGTGGAGATATTTAAAAAAAAAAAAAAAAAAGGATCCAGGCTACGTGGTCATTTCTGTCAAAGGGGGAAATAAGCAAAGCACAGGGGAGAGTATTTTGAGACCAAAAAAAAACCAAAACCAAAACCAAAAAAAACCACAACACATTACAGTTAGCAAACGCTGCAACACAAAATATTTGTAAAAAGGTTTACCTGAGTCGTGGGAGCTGTTGGATGAAAATCAACCCTAAAGAGTTGAGGATAACTATTGAATATCAAGGACACAAATTGAATCCCTTTGACTCTATGTGAGCATTCAGAGAAGGAGCTGCCACTTCATGACAACATTTATGAACCACTGGCAGAGACAAAAATGAACGTTTGAACCTTAGCACCTACAGTTCCTTGAAGAGATCAGCTGTAATGTCACTGTGTTCATGCGATGCTTCCTGTGGGGCTGGGTCAGCTCCTGGTGAGATCAGCTCTTGCCTGTTCAGACACAACGTGAAGTCAGAGCCCTGTTACAGTGAACAGACCAGTGGACTATTAAACAGAGTAGTGTGTCCCTTGCTGCTACAACCTGGACGGTGGGATGAGCAAGTGCACCAGCACCACACCGCTCCAGCTGCTGAGCCCCCGCGTCGCTTCGGAAGGCAGTGCCATTGCTGATCTCTTTAATGAACCTTTTGTTTTCTACTGCACTTAATTGGCTTCTTTTGCATATATGGGCTCTTTATGAAGCCATGGGTATAAAAGTACCACCAGCAAACTTTTAAAAGGCAGCGTCTGTAAACACCATTGTTTGCCACAAGAAAAGATGGGGTGGCTCAGGTAGCACCGACTTTACAGAAACAAGGTCAGAATTTCCTTACTGCAGCTGGTTTTTGCATGCTGGTCACGTCTGGTCTGTTCTTTGCAGCCATGGCACCCCGGATAAGATTGAGCCTTTCAAAGCCTCTCCCAACCATATGCGAAACCCACGAGGAAACGATGGAGGATTCACCCAGCAACCCGAAGCGCACTGGGAGCACCGCAGCCAGCCCAGAATTGTACTCCAGCGACGATTATATTCAATCCATCTGCCACCTCGCCAGACCCACCTTCCCGGGCCTTCCTGAAAGCAGTTGTAAGGTTCAGGACAGAAAGACCCTGAAGACCCTTGAAGGCATATCATGGTCTCCATCCCTTGGGGGGACACAGCAGGAAACAGCCAAATGTAAACTGGCCAATTTAATCTCAAACATGGTGCCACTGGGGAAAGTTACACCTGCAGAAGCCAACTTCTGGTCCGGAGAGGACCCCCTGGCACAGATTTACACGCATGCGGGAAAGCTCTGCTCCTCTAAGGCTTCTTCATACGGTAAAAGCTCCAGCACTTGTTACTCACAGTGCAACTCTTCTACTCCAAATGGTGAACTCCATCCCTCAACCGTGAAAGAAAAAGCCACAGGGAAACCAAATTTTCCACAAGTGTTCAGTTTTCCGAGGCTTCCCTCCCCAAGACCGGTGCAGAAAGAAACACTCTACTCAGAGCTGAGGTGTCTCAGAAGAGATGAGGGAGCAGTTTTAGGGAGCAACCACAGTCAGAAAGAAAACAGCCCCGTGTTCATTAATGGTGAACAGCTATTGCCGTGCTCAGCCAGGGGGAAGCTGGTGGGAAACCCAGCCTCGCGCTGCTCTGTGAGAAGGCAGAGTTGTTTGTTCGATACAGCAGGCACCGATGAAAAAGAAGGGAGAGAAACTTCTCACTGTGACAGCAATGTAACGGGTGATGTCCTCACTAAGCAGAGATACTCTGAGTGTTCCCAGGTACCTAAAAAAGCCATGATCCATAACTGGATTTCAGAGCACAGATGCATCTGGAAAGAAGCAAAGGTAAAAGCTTGTTTGCTCCCCGCCATTGCTGAAGTGTGAGGAAGTAGCTGCTCAGAATGATTTTATTCACAAGATATAACCACCCTGTGCTCTAGAAGCTGTCCCTGGAGTCCTTACCCAGAAAACATGGCTTGAATGTGCATGCAAGTCAGGCAGACCTTTGTGACCCATCATATCCCTCATCGGTGGGCAAAGGGACAATTCGGAGTCTCATCCACTAAGGAAACAGTGATTAGTTCTCATTTTGGAACGGCAACAGTTCATAAAGCATCTCCCCCCACCAATTTCCTAGAACTGCCCTGAGCACAAAGAAAAGCTGGAGAGAATACAAACCCCGCCTGTTTTGGAGAAGAAGTGATCTGCGGGAACACCAAATGACTGGGGTTTTCCAGCAAATGCCAAACAGCCAGATGTTGCTCACACTTGGGCACAGTTATTCTGAAAGGAACGTTTTGACTGGCATTTGAACAGTACTGAATGTGCTCTCAGTGACATACACATTTACTAGGAGACCCAGTATAGATCACTGCGCCAACACCAGAATAACCCTGGATAGGTCACCTGTTAGTGCAGTAGCATAGAGAAATATTTTTTTGAAAACATAAGTCTTTTATGACAATTTGCTAGAGGGCAACATGGAGACTATCACAACTCCTCAAGGTGGGTTTTTTTCTGTTGCTTACCCTGGCATGACACTGTTACCTTTACTCCTTGATTTTCCCTTGGCAGGAGGAGAGCTAGGAGCCCTGGGTGGGCATTGCCGCACCGGTGCTGCAGTTGTCTTGGAGCTGTAACAGATGCCAGCTGTGAAAGAACAACTATCACACTGGTCTCTGCATCCTCACAGGGTTTGCTGCTGGGGAGCAGCCAGCTCTGCAGCTCGGCGGCACAATAAGAGCAGAAGTTTTGGCCAAGGGGCAGCCCGGGTATGCTGGGCTGGCGTTCACAGGACCTGGATGTGAAAGAATCATTTCTGCATTTCCCTTCATATCCGTGCTTCTGTATTCTCACCTACCTGACCATACTAATGATGCTGACTGTGCTTTGCCCGGTGCTGCGAGGCTGAAACATGGAAAAAAACCCACAGCGTAAGCGCATGGTACAGCCACCCGGTGCGTAACATACATAAACCAACCCAGTTGATGTTAGTGCTGTAGAGGCTGTTGGTGGGCAGAGCGTTCCTGCACTGCTGTGAGGCCACGGCGTGGTGTGGTGAGCACATGGCCAGGTCACCCCTCGCTACGCACGGAGCGTCTCTTCGGCGCTTTCTCCTGCAGTCAGAGCAACCTCACACACCTGCGTTTGGTGCTGTGCTCTCTCTAGCCAGCCAAGAGAAGCAGGTGAGAAAACTGCAAAGCAATACTATCATTGTTACTACTACTAGGAGTAAATCTTTTGGCACAGAGGAGAGCAGAGGGACCAGGCTGCTCATTCAACTGCAGTTAAGGTGGGAAATACCATTGGAAAGCTGCAAGTATAAAAATGCTCACAAGCGATTCCTAAACCACCCTCGAGTAGATTGAATCAGAAGGCAACTTCTGCTCTGTACCAACCTGAGCGTAAACGCGCTCTAGGACCAAAAGGTATGCATATTTGAGCTTCTCATTATCACATCTCTTACCTCAAATATTTTTTCTCCTGTTGAAACTCATTAGCACTATGGAGCTGAACTGTGTCTCATCTTCATTTTTGAACTAACCACACAGCAAGAATAAAATTGAAGGTGGCTCCAGCATTTATTGGAGCCGATGGAGAGAGCTGAATCCGGAGGTGCCAGCCTGCCCCACCTCCTCCATGTCTTTTCCGTCCTTCTCAGGTTAACACTGGGATTTCAGCGATGTTTGTCCTCGTTGCCCTGCTGACATTTTCTTTCTGTGTGAATATTTGTGACACTAATGCTTAGCAAGTCTTATGCCAATTGCCTGTATCACTGCTTTTGACAGAGAAAAACGAATAAAACCATTACATGGAGCTGTTGTTTCCATCACTGCAGAACCACGGGTGACTCTTTTCAGTGCAGGACTGGTCCACAGCACATTGGCTTGTGACTTGCCACCCCAACACCACCTTCTCACCCCACACCTGGTCACCTACAGAGCCACCTCTGGGGCTTTTTCTCCACACATCCAGTGCCTCGCAAAGCTTTTCTGCCTTGTCAGGGTCAGTCCCTCTGTGCCCTGATTGTTTCCCTCAAGGCCAGCCAAGTTGTCCCCCTGGGACAATTGGTGTGGTTGAACTTGAACTATTCATCCTCATGGCAGAGACACAGAGGGGCCTTCACACCTCAGCCCTTTGGCAGCTGATGCCCAACACTGTGATTCCTTCTCGGCTGCCACATAACCCCACAAGTCTCTAAAACCCTGAAACACATCAGCTTTTCCAGCAGAGCTCCCTGGAAATCTAAAACCTGTGAGCAGAGTCTGGAGCACCGATGTGCCGTGTCCGGAGAGCCCAGTCGTAGGGCTCGCAGCCCAGTCATTCCCACTGCTCCTGGCTCTGCAAATATTGCAATACCCAGAGCAAAGAGGCGCAGGAGCGGGGTTAGAGCCGCAGCTCAGGACACCCTGGGAAAAGCCTCCAACAGGGAGCAGACCCGTGGTCTGTGGGGCTGGAGCGAACAGCAGGGCTGGGCTCCGTGCTGGGGGTCATTTGTGAACACGGCCGTGGTTCCAGTTTGCTCAGCAGCAGGCTGCTACGTGCCTGTGGAGCACGAGGCGCTCGGGGTCAGGTGCAGCAAGGCTTGGATGAACGAAGCTTTAGAGCAGATTGGCTTTTTCTGCAGCATACGTTTTCTTTAGTGAAAATAGAGGTTCTCCTCGAGCAACCAGGTTTTGTGTGGAGCTGAAACTGCTGGGGTGCAGCAAAGAGGGGGACAAACAAAGGTAGAGACACTCTAGCATCACAGGAGGGACAAGGCAGCAAAGTGAGAGGAGGGGAACGTGCTGGGCCGGCTCAGCAAGGGGCCGGGGTGGGGGGCAGCCCCTTCGCCCCGCTGCTGGCACAGCCCCACTGCTCCCCTGCCACCGAGGGCGCCCCAGGGGCCCAAGAGCTGCCGAGGAAGCCTGCAGTCCTCCCAGAGGGGAATAAACGGGGGTGCATGTGGATGGGGTGACATGGCATGTGGTTCCACAGCACTTTGCTGCCTGTTGCCCTGTTTGGTGACTGTACTGCCCCATGGATGTACACCTGGGGCCACTGGGCAATGCTCCCCCTCTGTTGCTCTATAGAAAAGAATGCTGAAGGCATCACCAGTCGGAGTTAACCTGCAGAAGTCACAGCTCGTTCACAGGTACTCCCAGACAAGAGAGAAAACCTTATCTAGGAATTTAGGTCATGGAGTGAGATAAAAGCCATGCTGCTTCCATGGCCAATCTCATGGCAGCCTCTGCATTTGAAGCCACTGGTAGAAAAACCTCATTTGTTAAGATCATCAAAACTGCCAAAGGGATTTAGATTAATTTGAATGGGGAATTGGTATCCAAATCCCACCAGCAGTTTTCAGTCTCAGCAATCTACGGTCTAATGTGCAATTGTGCCTTTTACTGTTGCAAACAGTAAATGCATTTGGACACAGAAAATCACAACCAGAATTTACAAACCAGAGGTGGCGAGGTAAAAACAAAACTGTCCCACTCTTTCCTCAAATGCTTGTCTTTTAAATGACAAAGGTACTGATCAGCTTGAACCAGAGACAAGGAAGCAATGGCTCCGCGAGCCTCGCTACTGGGCTCTGATGATTAGACCTGTACAATGCAGAAGCAGCCCAGAAATAGCAGCGAGAGCAGACGGGGACCCTCACCCACGCTGGAGGGGCCTTTCTGTGCCAACGCAGACAGCCAGGAAGACAGATGCTGATCAGAAACTGAAATACGAGCCAGTGCAATGTGATTACAGACACGGACGAGTCGCAAACGGGTTTCTCTCAGCAAGGGATCATGATGACCAGAGGCAAGCTGGAGCAGGTTTAAGGGCTGCACGCAAGCAGGGAGATGCAGGTGTGCGAGTGAGGTCAGCAAAACCAGTTTCTAAAAAGGACTTTAACTCTGAAGCTAGGATAAAAGCGGCTATTTTTGTTTTAAGAAAAAAAAAATCCAAATCTTAAAGCTCCAAGACAAAACACAGGGTGTGTTTTAAGGGGATCGGGCCCAAGGCCAAGGCAGAACACAGGGTCCCTGTGCATAAAGCAGGGGCTTTGTGGATGGTGCATCAGGCTTTCCCCGTGCCATGGAGTGCCTGCAATCGGGCCTAATTGCTTGTTGCGCTCATATTTTAATTAACTTTGGAGCTTTCCTAAGCGGAGAGCAATGATAAGTGGTGCACAATGAAGTCAAACTGCATTTAGTGACTAAGCAGGAATCCCTTACCTTTGAATGAAAACCTCCTATATCCCATCAGCAACATGATTAATGGCCAAGTGATTTGCATTTGCAGCTGTAACCATGGACAGAAGAGAGATCCAAAACAATGGCTGAAAGCTTTTCTGCTTGTGTTTGAAGAGTCAGATCATTCCAGCTCTCTGCCCTGCCCACTGGAGCCCACGTCTGGTTTTGCGGCTGCCATCACTCACGGGGGCCACAGCTGACAGCAGTGATGACCCCTGAAGCACCACATCTTGGGCTCATGGCCTTTTTCCATGCTCTGGGATTCTCAAATATAATTTAGTTTGCCTAGCACGAGCTCAAGCTGATGCAGAGCACATGTTGTGTAAATACAGATATAATGTTCCGGGCAATTGCAGCCTTCCTAGAATTAATGCTCCTGGAGGCAACACTTCCAAGGATTGTTGCAAGGAGCTGTAGAAAAGCTGGGCATTTTTGGAATACCATCTAGTTGCTACATAATGTTTGACCAAATGCCACTTAAAATCAAAGGGAGCCTCTAAGTGCTTGGGCTTGTAATGGGAATAATTTTCTGCTGCATTTAAAGCACAGATTTCTAATAGCAGCTGATGAAGGAAATCAAATTATTAGTTCATTTGTTTGTTTATTTTTTTGTCAACCATTTCTTGTCTTTGCTTTTCAGTTAAACTAGCTGAAAGCCCATCAGCCTGCTATGAGAGCAGCAAAAACTGTGCGTTAACCACAACATTTTGCCTGCACTTCCCCCAACTTGCAATGGCTTTTCCCGTCTGCGATGAGCAAGTCTCTGTTCTGCAGAGCAGGGTGGTCACACAAGGTGAAAGCAGAACCAGCCAGCAGCGAGACACATCTCATCTGATGGTGGAATATGACGTCTACAAGTCAGCTGAGTTTAGCAGAATGTTTTGGGTTTTTTTCCTTTGGTTACAAGTATATGGGAGAGAAAATGGCTTCTGGTTTATACCAGAGATGCTGGGCTGCAGGTTTTATATATTTCCAGTTCACTCGATGGAGCATCACGTGGAGCTAACATGACTTGTGGCTCAGCTTCATAAAAAGGGAGATGCTGCATCTCAAGTGTCCAGGCTCCAAAGCCATTAAACAAGAAATACCAACTTACCTCAAGATGCTCTTCATGTTCCCCTCGGCTCATGCTATAGAAGCACCAAACCGCACAGAAAAAACTCTGACACAGATGCCCTTAGTGGGTGAGCAATGCCAACCGCCCACCAGGCCCTGTTCAGCTGGGTGCTGTACAAATGCAGAGAGAGCAGCCGTCCCCGCCCTGCTGAGCCTACGAGACATCCAGACCTCACCGGTGAGATGAGCTGGGTGCTGCAGATTCAGGCTGATTTGCACAAAGAGCAAAAGAGCCCGTGCGTGGTCCTTGCTCACAGCAGAGTCAGCGCTGTTAGTGAAAAACATCCCTGGTCTTTAGGGGAAGCAAAAGTAAGGCTTGATCGTGCCCAGTTTTGAATCCAGAAACATCCAAGTCTACTCAGGACCCCAATTTAAGCACAGATGGATGTCTGAGCAGCTGACACTGCAGTTTGCAGCAATCTGGTAGCAATGGCCAAACAAGTTTCCACCCCTGCCCAGGAAGAGCAGGTGCAGATGAGCTGGAGAAGCTGCAGCTGGGGCTCTGCTGCTGTTCCCACCCCTGCGCTCCCCCAAACATCTGCAGCGCCACTTCAGCAAGGTGCCACGAGGTGACACGCAGCGTGGCCTGTCGTGTTCGAGCTGCTCAGGAGATGTGCAGCTTTCTTCCCTTGGGTACAAGGGGGGACCCTTGGGGGACAGCGGCACAACCTGCCCCTCCGGGCTGGGGTGCTGGTTGCTGTTACACACAGCGCTGCCTCTGCCCCAAAGCCGCCTGTTGGAACAGGGATAGAGGGATGGAAAATGAAAAGTAGACAATTCAGAGAGAAAGCATCAGGCCTTCTTGCTTGTAGGGTCAGCTCCTGGAATTAATTGCTGCAGGATGTCAACAAGATAAAATTTAGCAGGAGTCAAGAGAGGATTAGACAGTCCTGTGATCAGGAACATTTGTGCAATGCTAACTGGGTCAAAGAAATACAAGGGAAATTAAGCGTTGTGCTTCCCTGAAGGGCTGAGCTAGTACGAGCTGGATTTAAAACAGATTCCTCCCCACCTCCCCTTCCCAATCCTTTTATAGCAACAAGCAAATAGCAGGATCTCTTGCAAAGTCTCTTCTCTCTCCTTAGAATAATAAAGCATCACCTGCTCTAGGAAGTCCAAAAGAGCTACAGTGATGTCCATGCCCATGATACAGCATGTGGTAAAACCCGTCCCTCACAATTTTAAAGACGAAATGGAAGTTTTATCTTCTCTGCTGCCTCTATGCTTCAGATCAAATCATTTATCAAGGAGACAACAAGCTGCATAATAATGAGCCGGTTGGGTCTCCACCGTGAAACTTTCTTCTGAGCATAATTAACCAAATTAATTATTTAACTACATGATAGCATCAACCAGAAAAACATGCAGGGGTAGAAGCTGAATCCAAAAGCCAGCACTAGTGGCATCATAGGGAGTATTGGGAGGCTAATGGGAGCAGTGGTTTCTACCACCACAGAGAGAATAAATTGGGTCTTCCCGCAAGTCGGCAAAGAAACCAAATCTCCAGTGAAACCCAGACTTTACTCTTCAGGTGGGCAGATACGCGCTAGCTGCTCCATGGAAGTAGTAGCTGGCAGCTGGGACACCCAGTATAATCTTTTCCCAGATTTTCTTTTTCATTAGAAAGATGCAGACAAAAAAATCCATAGTCTTTTGCACAATTTTTCTGACACCATAAAAATGCTTCCGGCGCAATATGCGAAGGCACAGTACATTGCATGTGACAGTGAGGGTAGTACAACCTGCTCCAAGCTCACCAGTTCGCTTCATTAAATTTCACTGTCTTCAAAAAAGGGATTCTGAGAGAAACGTCTCACTAAGCCTAATGCTGGCAACAGAGAATTACCTGGTAATCTCAGTCCAGCAGTGGAAATCTTTGGATTCTCTGCCCAAAGACAAAATCTTCTTCCTACAGTCTGTTGCAAATGATACAAGGTAGAAAGGAAAACAAATCAACATTTAAATATCATCCCACTAGGCTGGGCAAAAATTTTTGCCTTTGTAATTTTGGTATTTGAAAATAAGAATGAAAACAACTGCTGCCAAAATTGCCAAGAAAACAAACCCTCCCCAAGCCTCCTCACCAAACTCTGTTGCATCCAATACTGTTTAGTCAATTCAAGTGATTTCATTTCAAAATGAAGTTCAAACCGTTTTGCAAAATTGTGTTGTGCTTTCCTTACTGGCTGCTCTTCCAGGAACAGCAACACCTGATCCAGTCCGTCACAACTTCGTCAGACTCTGAGGCTCGGCGGGGCCGCCAGGACCCAGCTATCAGACAGAACACTAATTAGGATTTATTAGACTTCTTTCCTTTCTCATTAACAGTATCACGGGCTACATTTACACAGCAGTTTGTCACATGTATAATTGTTTTTCTTTTTTCTTTTTTTCTAGAGAAGCATTTCTTGCTTGGATCATGATGAAACAGTTGGAATATAAGATTTTACTCCTCCTGGTACGATCACTTACATCCTCATCCGCACCGGCTCCCAAGCTATTTCAGCTCTGTTGTACTTCAACGGACAACACAGACTTAGGTATCTTCATGGATCAGGGCCTTTGAAGACATATTTAAGCAGCCACTGCTTTCAGAACCTTGTACAAAGTATTCCGCATCAGCAGTAGAGTATTTCTAAAAATTACTATGAAAACAAAGTACTGCACTGCACACATTTCTTTTACTGGGGACAGACGAGGGAACGAACCCACCTGACAGTTGCTCTGCCTGCTGTGGAGAAATCCTCTGGGCAGGATGTGGCCGCAGCTCTGTACCCTTCTCACACCATTTGATCTACCTGAATGCAGATTGCAGCCTCGTGATGCTCCCTCTGGGCTCTGGAGGTGATGCTGCAGGACACCAGAGAGCACAAACAGCGAGGAATTTGAGCTGGGGACCACAGGAGCAATCTGCTCTGCGGTCCTGACACCCAGGACCTTCCGCAAGTTGTTGGCTTTTGGAGTTAGTTTTGCTTTCCGTAGAATGGGAATAATTCTTACTTAGGGGAAGAAAAAGGATTTGTAAGATCAGCCAAACCTATAAGAAAAAAATAATTATATAGAACCAGATTTTTCACAATCAGCAAAGAATCACAGTGGTAAAGACAAGCACGTGCTGCAGCGCTGGGTGGGTTCATTCTCTTAGTTCACGTCAATAGTTCCTACGGGACATGAGTAATGCAGAGATAATGTAACGACAAGGCTGGCTGTCTTCTGAAGATCATGTAACTAGATGAAACTGCAGTTTTCACACCATCAAATATGAAAACTTAATTAAATTGTACAGCCATACCAAAGACTCAGGACTGGACGCAGCAATGTAGACCCAGCTCAGTGGAACGTGAATTCCTGTGTTTGGTGCTGCAGGGCAGACACTCGCCCTCCCCACTGCGGTGATTCAATGAGTCATGACAGATCTCAGGGAAGACAGTCTGTTCTATGTGCACACATGGTAACTTCATTTATTGTACTCCTGGAATATTTGTTTTCCCAGGGAAAGTCCAGTAGAGTTAATGGAAAATTTCCTGTTGGCTGTCTTGGGCCAAGAGCCCAATTTCTACCTTTTGTTCATCTTCGTCCCTCACTAGTCCCTGGATGAAGGATTCCACCTAAAGGAGAAAAATGTGACACAGCATAATCCCAGCCCTTCCTGTAGTCTGTTACCTAAACTCATATCAGAAATATTTCTAGTTTAACATGTGCAAGTGTTTGCAGGAATAGTCCACACTAACCCAGAGGTACAGCCTCTCAGAGAGCAGCTAAGGCAGCGTAAACCTTCAGCTGTTCCACACGCTGTCTTAAAACACTGCAAAGGAAATGAAACTACAGAAACTCATGAACCGAGAAACTGAAAATAAAAATGCAAAGCATGTTTGACTTGCTCTTCTCTCACTGGGCCATGCACACAGACTTTTTACTGAATATAGTTGCCATTTACTGAAAAGCTTATGACCATGCCAAGACAAAGGGAGTTCAGAGGTGTTAACCAAGACAAACGTTAAATATCTCCAGTCTCACATCCCCACAGAGCCCAGAAAACTGCAAAGAACAGCTAAACGAAAAAAGAAAATGCGTTGCCGCATCAACTGACTGATGCATTAGAAGCAGCAGCCCTGCCATGGGGATCCACGTTGCCGGAGACGATGTTCCACTTTGCCCCGTGCTGCTCACGAGAGCAACTTGGACATTAACTCCTCATGCTCACCCACGGCTTTATCTGGGAAAGGTGAGAGGATGTGGGTAAAAGAAATCCTTGTGCATCTCTAGGCTTTTCCCCAGCTGATCTGCATCTTGGTGAGATCTTGCTGCCAGGGCCAGCAAAACCAGCACATCGCTTAGTTCAGGTCTTTAGATCAAACAGGTCTTAGCTCTCTCGGCCAAAAAGCAGACTTCACTGGTATGATAATATTTGAAAAGGAAGAAGGGAAAAAAAAAAAATCAATAAATCCAGCCTCTGTAAAGTTATCACTGCTGTTAGCCACAGTGGAGAAACTACTGTCAATTCACTATTGGTACCCAAAGGGAGCAATCTGTACCGTGAAGTAGAAAAAATTAGAAAAAAATAAACTAACTAGAAAAAAAAAAGCGTGTTATGAACACTTCGCTGAAGTTTAAATCTATGTGATCATTAAAACCCAGCAAGAGTGTATTTATGGGGTTTTGTTTGGTTGTTTTTTCCACAATAAACATCTAGCATTTTAAAAGAAATTATTTCTGTCCACCAACACACTGGGAAGCTTTAACCAGAACATATATTACCATCTTTCAAAAATTAACAAACTGTGAGAACTCTAGCCTTATTTTGGAATAAGAAAATATTCAAATGCATCAAAGGTCCCCATAGCTTAATTAGTGTTACTGCTTTCCACACAGAGTAAGCGAACATTTAGAGAGTGAACAATTAGTGCCTCTGGGTTAGGGGGGGAAGAGGAAGCAAGAAAGGAACCAGAACGCTCACCTTTAATGAAGCACAGCTTCTTCCCAAAGGTCAGCTGATGTACCTGGCATATTCTTGTCCTTTTCACTTACCACCTTCTCAGTTTTTTCTCCTTCCCTCTCTCTCTTCAGGCTCAATTCCAGATGTTTTAAGGCTCCTCTGTTCTACGCATGTCAGTAGAACAGAAAATGCCACACAGTCAGTTTGGGACATTCTCACCCTATAAGGCACAAACTCAACTTTGTGCTATCACCGAAGAGCCAGCCGACATGGGGTGCGAGGGAACAATAACTAGTAGGAGTCTTGCTGGAGTCATTCGGTATTCAATTAGATTAAAATATCTGTAGCTATTTTACTGTAAGTTAAGAAAGACAAATTTTCTCCTACCTGGCTTAGGACCACGGGACACAAGCTCAACTCAATCCTTTGTCTCTGAGAGACGCTGGTTCCCATATACTGTCTCTGGACAGGACTCCAGGCTCTCCGTGAATTTGGGCACAGTTTCCCCACAGACAGATCTCCCAATACTTACAAGTCAGATTAGCAGAAATTATTTAGCTCATAAACTCCAACTTGGAACTGTGTAATAACTGTACTGAAAACATAACATTAAGTAGATTAAATGCAGCAAGCAAGGGCCCTAGAATGATTTTACCATTGAGAAGCAAGTAGGTAATTTTTCTTCCCCTCATTGATTGGATTGATAAAGCCAATATTTAATTGACATGGATGTTACCAAATCAACTGCTGCCACTGGAAAAGGTTCATTCCTGGGCCTGAATTCCCACAAATACACTTAAAAATAATTCTAGAAGCCACACTTTCTGGCTGGTGCGCTCAGATCTGTTCACTCCGAGCACACGAAGCCTGTGTTACCCGCACCATCTAGTGGCAACACTGCAAAGGTGACGGTAGGAATTAAAATCTCACCCGAGACAGAACCAGAATCATTGCTGAAGCCTGGAATGGACTCATCCCTCTGTTGGGGCCTCACAGCTGCTTCCAGACAGCGAATTTTAAAACTACAAACAAGCTGAACATTTCATGGAAACCCTGAAATACATCATTTATTTGAAAGCAAAGCAGTGCAACAAACTGAACGCGAGTTCTGAAGTGGTGCAGGTGTGCCAGTGAGATGTGTTGTGGGCTTCAGTGCTTTACACAGCAAGTGTGTGCACTGTTACACGTACACACTGACGCAGAAGGGAAAAAAAAAGGCAGAACTAAACCAGAAAGAACATTATATTAAAATCGACTAAGGACAAGAGTTAGCTGAATTTCATTACTGAAAAAAAGATGCAAGAAGTCTTTGCTTTGTTCTCATTCTATGATAGATTAATTGATTTTTTAAATCCCTTGTCACTGCCAGACCCCAAGCCTACTTTGGGCTTTCTGGGGTGGAAAAAGAAGGAGGAGGAAGCAGCGGGGTCTGCAGGACGCAGACAAAACCCATGGACCCTGCGCAACCGACCTTCCTGACTTGGGAAGGTCAGAAGACGGCCAGGTGTGAAGACATGGGCTTGAGATCCGAGCAGGACTGGACGCGGGTTTTGCACAAACTCTGGAAGCATTACTAACCAAGTCTTCACTTTGCCATCCAAGCCCAACTGCTTCAAGTAGCTTTCTGGTCTGCAGACCTACAAAGTTACAGAAAGTACAAGAAAGCCTCCCTGGGATTATCGAGTTTCTTACATGTTCCCATTTTACCCTTCGACACACTTCACTCACTCTGGCTGTAGGTGCAACTCTTCAGGAAAAGCTTTAGGAATTAAGTTAAAATATGAATTAGACTTCAAGAAGGTTTGAAACAGATATTGGATTTATTGGTCAGCTATGAGTAGGAAAATACATTGGTAAAGAAAAAGAAGACCCTGTATATAAATATAATACTAACTAGTTAAAATTTGACCAAGAAGAAAGTTCCACTGAAGAGAACAGTAAAAGCCCTTGTTTACCATCAGACCATATTCACTTTCCCATTTATCTTATTGAAGAGCTGCCTATAGACAAATGCAACATTCTTTGAGCTTAGTGCAGATAATGTGCTGGTTTTTGTTACATGAATGGTAAACAAGAGTTAGTCCAGTGCATTACACATTATACAGAAGTACTGTGAATAAAGACTAAGATACTCTATTTTAGACACTACTTAAACATACCAAGACACTTAAGTATTACAAATTTATGCAACCAAAAGAAAAGAATAGCAGTTAACATACTAAAAAATACTGTGTTTGGCTGGATGAAAAAGGCTTGCTACTTAAGCGGTTAACTGATTTTTTTTTTTTTTTTTTAAAGTTTTACAGTGTAATTAGTTCTCCCCCCGCAATGGTATTGTAATTATTTTGTCTTTCATACAGGTTTTGTGTGGTTGAAAAAGCAAACCATAAGCTATTTTCTAAGTCTGCTCTAAAATAAGACCTTGAGAGATTTGCTTAAGTTACATCAAAGATCCATACAATGTTCTTAAAGCCAAATTGTGAAATACTAGCCAAATTTTCCCCCTTTTTTTTTTTTTTAAAAAAAAGCTGCTGAAAGGACAAAGTAATTACAACACATACTGAATTATAAGCTCTTCCCCCCCACTTGTATTATGTTAAAAGCAGTAACTTGTGGTATTAGTCTTGTACTCTAATCAATTCTTTTAGTTAAAGGTATAGTTCAATTTACACTTTGACACCCAGAATTCTTGGTAAATGTAAATAAAACTAGACAAGATGTGGCTGACTGTACTTTACGTGGAAAAGAGCCTGGTCTAACCTAAATAAATCCTTTCAACGGCAAGGATGTTCTGTGACTTTTGCTATATGTGCTTGTACAACTAGAACACTGAAGGTACATTATGGCAACACCCAAAACCACCTCAAATAAAAATATTGCAAATAACCATTTCAATGTCAAAAACTATGAAGCAAACATTTTGATTTTGTGAAGACATGGTTTATTGCCTTATTCTACGTTATAGCTGGAAACTGAGACTTTTGAGTTAGATTTGACACGGGACTATATTTTCTCTGAAAGATTGTTTGACAAAGTTTATCTCAGCTCTGTTTTGGTGCCATCTGGTCTTTCCCTATTATTAGGAATATTTCTCCTTCCTTCAGCCCCCAAGTTATATCTGCAGTCCAGTTAAAACCCAGTGAAGTCAAAGGAGTGTCTTCAATGTATTCAGTGGGTTTTCAGTTGGGACCTGATGGACTCGTATAAAAGCCGGAAGAAACAGCTAAATGGACCCTTAGACCATAAGGTGACTAAGCAGGAACAGTTGTGTCTCCAAAAGCACAAGGGGCCGTATTTTAACATGCTGTCACAAATTCAAATACTTTTTTTAAGACTAAGCAATACAGGAGAACACATATTGGATAAAGCTCAAACCTTTAGAATCTAGCAAGTGCACTCAAGCTCCAGCATCTATTAAAGTAAATTATCCCCCTCTAAGAAATACAAAATGAGTAAGTGCTTCCCTTCCCCTTCTGTAAAGCTTTCTGGACTCATTACACAATCCAGATAATCAGAAAAGAAAAATAGTTTGCTCAGTTTGACAAGCTAACTTGGCTCATCACCACTGGAAATTGTCATGATGTACATTACCAAGACATCATTAAGGAAACATGAGTAAAACACCTTTTATTCACACTTTACAAAAAAACCCAAAAAAATAAACCAAACAAACAGAAAAAAAAGAACACTACGCATTAAGTCTACTACAGCAATACTACCAGCATTTCAATGTACTGATTATAAACTGGACATGTTTGGTGTTTTCACAACTAAACCCAAAACAAACTAACCCCAAGAGATCAGGTCCCAGACAAGGATTCAAGATCAAAATTTCTGCTATTGAAATTTTAAAATGTACATTTTACATAACCGGACTGTTTGTAATTTTTACTTTCAGCTTAAAACAGAACGGTTTGGAGCACGCTTCTGTGCTGACTACTTTTCAATAAAATTTTGAATCATTATTACCAATCCACTCTCTTATATATAAAAATTACAGTATTTAGAAAGTTTTCTCTTAATGCTCAGTGTCCTTTTGCTTCCCTGCCCGCAGCTGAAACAAAAGCTGTTTAAGACCAAGCTCTCTATCTCAATTTTTTTTTTTTTACATTGATTATTCAAGTTGTATTAGTTTAAGGAGATGATCAGTTCTCCCTTTTAGGATACAAATAGACAAGTTAAATTTGTAAGCTGTTACATACTTGGCTTCATGACACAAATGGCACTGAGGGTACACCACAACTTCAGTCTTGCTTGACACTTTAAAAGAAGACTTGGTCACTTTAAAAAAAATGATCTGAAGAATTGTCTTTGGGACCTGTACTGAAAATGCATTTATTTTACACTGCTTCATCAATAGAAAATGTAGGGTTGGGATTTTTTTTCTTTAAGGAATTATACTTTCTGAAACTGAGGAACACACTTAAACAAAAGAGAATTCACATGATAGTAATTCTTAGTGGGAAAAACGGCACTGTGCAATGACACTGAAAGAAGCAGTGCACGGGTATTAGAAACTAGAAACTGTGTACCCTTAACCTGAACATGTTCCAAAAGTGTGATATTCAATGCTTCATAAAGGAAAAAAAGATGCCACAGCTTATACAAAAGTATCTTCATAAAATTTTCACAAGTGTTAACATTATTTAAAAAAATAAAAGAGGATGCACAGGATCTCTCTGCATGCACAGGCAGTGCTAGTTGAGAATTTAAGCAGGCACAGTGGAGATAGGACAAGTATTTAAAACAGAAATGAAGAAGCTGTACACAAGTATCCCTAAATAGAGATGAGAAAAATATCTGAGTGTATACACATCAGCAATTAACTTTCAATCCGTACAGGTCTACTTATATTCACTGCTTAGCTTATCTGTTCTGCGAGAACTCTATGCTTTTCTGCAAGTTTTTAATTTTTTTAAAATCAGAAATAGAATGTATTTAGTTCTCTGTGTAAGATATTAAGATTTTATAGGTTTGGATTTTAAAAGCAACGTTCTCAATCGAACATAAAAAGTAGTACAAAAGGGCTAACGAAACCCTAACAGTGCAAATCATTAGCAGAGAAAACCTGTGACAACCTCTTTTACAAGCTGGCCTTTATAACACATGAAAACAGATAAAAATTTAGCCTTAGTTTACAATACAATCATTTTCCAAATCTGAGTTTTCTTTTTTTTTTTAAAGTACAAAATCTCATAAATCAGGTTTTCTGTTGTTCATATACAATCAATAAAGGCTAAATTCAAATTCTATATTTTACAAACAAGTCTGAAAAAGGAGGGAGTGAAGTACGGAAGAATGTTCTGTGGATGTTCCTACTGGCCTCAAAAACTAGTGCTACAGATAACTGTGCAAAGAGAATACACTGTATAACAATTCCCTATTTCAAGGCATGAAAATGTCACGTTGGATAAAAGAAACAGGAAGGTTAACTGTAACATATTAAAGAAAGGTGCAAACACACCAATCGCTGCTGAACAGTATACAAAGTATATTGGGCTCAGAATTGTGTCTGTTGATAGCACCTGGCTTTTACTATGTCTTTAGCGAATAATTAGATTTAAGATTAAGATTATTAAGAAAAAAAAAATCCCTGTTGGCCATACCTCACTCCTCTATATTCAGATTTTACAATTGTACAAATTAGATTGAGGTTGCCCTCTCAAATGTACTTGACTACCTCCTGCCAGGGAGATGCATTCCATTTACAGGAGGCAGGAAAGGCAGCAAAAGCTCCAGTTGTGCAAAAAGTGAGAAGTGGTCAGAAGGGATGAGTGGATGTGGACAACCACTTATATTGTTCTCTATTAACCAATGATGATCCAAAGGTCCAAGAATGCCAAGGATGTTTAGCTGAGGTTTAGAGTAGAAGATGTAGTCAATAATACCCTAAAACAAGAAATAAAATCAATTATTAGTATATATTCTTGACTCAAGGTACTGTTCCAAATGAAAGGTGAGCTCAGTATTATGAGTAACTGAAATGTCACCATTCCTTCTCTACAGCACATCATCGACAGGAGACTTCTGCTTCCTATATCCCATGGGTTGCTCAACTTGGGTTAGGAAAACAAAAGAAAAAGCATCACTTCTGCTCTGCTTTCGTGGATTGTAATTTTCCAGCTTCCTACAAAGCTTCAAATCACATTCCTCTGATTTTGAAGAGGAAAAGAACCATCTTTGCTTTACTTGGGCCACGGAGCACTTAGAATTTTCTAGTAGCAACATGGATTATCTCCTTGCAGTTGACATCTGAAGTGCCCCTGTTGTACTATTTCATTTAGCTTGGAGTATTAAAATACGAAACCTTCCTATTTACACGAAAGGTTAACAGCACTCCAACTCTTGTAAATCTATTACAAGTTACTAACAAGAAAAAATAAAACTTAAGTTTCTAGGACACTGAAGTGTTGGGCACTCTAGTTCACTATGTTTTCAATATAAATCTGGTGAATTTACTCTTAGCTACTCAAATTTCTTTGTTGAACAATTTCATACAGCAAATCACATTAGCTAAACTTCAAAATGAAAACTCTTGCAAAATATCAGCCAAGTCTTTACCTTGAAGTCAAATGTGTAATTCGTATAAGGCATTAGACCGTTCTCATAGGCACTCTTCAACTTGAAACCATGCGTAATTCTTCCGTTTGTTGTTCCATTTTTCCCATTACAGCTGAAGTTAGTAAGACTTTCGTTGTATCTCAGTTCCTTAAAATCTTTGTGGTTTGTTTCCACTCCACCAGTGCTCAAGTACTCAACAACACCTATTAGGAGGGACACATACACACAAGAAGGTGTTAAGGAACATTCAGCAAATTAGCACGTGTAGGTTACTTCGAGTCATACATGCAACCATATGCATTATAAAAGCAAAACTTTAACACGTAAAATACAGTCAGCAGTGGTTCTTGTAAAATATTTCAAGGCAATGTATATGTCGGTCAAGAGCAAATGTCACACAGAAAAAAAAAAAAAGAGACATGTTTTGGTTATAAAAAATTAGAAAGCTAATTAGGAACAGACTGACTGGGGGGAAGAGAAAAAAGCAGAAATAAAATTCTGTAGGTGCCAGGTAGGCAACTTCCTCCTCTCCTTGTCTCTCTATGCTCAAGTCTTGGCTTTCAACGTTCTTCAGCTAAAACGTTGCAAAAAAAAAAAACGGCTTTTGAAACACTACTTCAGATAAAGTTAACTTTAAAGAGGCTGCAAAGCCAAATTGACAAGTTATTTTTGGAAGTTATTTTCTTCCTTTCCATTCCCGTATTCTAAGGTAACAACGAAAATACTTTTGAAAGACCAGACGTAGCTCTACTACTGCATAGGCAATAAGGTCACTCACAAAAGAAACAGTTCTATCTTTTCACTCTTACATCTATTTTCTTAGAACCTTTAAAGCTTGTAATATCAAATGATGCCTTCCCTAAGCTGAAAACTCCTTTAAAAAAGTGAGACCTGAAAATGTAAATTGTTACACACTTGAAACAATCTAAAAAAAATAAGAAACAGAACTCTTACCAGAGTCTGGTAGAGAGTTGAGATCTGCACACAGTACAAGTGGAATGGTTCCAAGTTCTCCCGAAACACCAGGTTTGAGACTACGAGAAGCTTTATCAATTATGTTCTTTACCTCGGACAGGAACATCATAGTCTGAACCAGCTTCACATCAGAATACTCTGGGTCCCAATGCATGTGTGCATTAGCTACAAGAACTAGCTGCTTTTCCATCCCAAGATGTGGCTTTCCAGCTAAAATTTAAAATCAATTATTTACCTTACACGGTCGGCAACAAAAAACACTATTATTGAATTTTAAACAAGATGTTTGAGGGGAGGAAGAAATAAAATAAAATACCAGTATAACCTGAAGAGGAGTAATACCATTTAGTTTAAGAGGGTCACACAACTCCTCTTACATCTACTAAGTGTTTTAGTTGATATAAAGCATTAGGAATAATTGTGTTTCACACTCAAGACCATTAACAGACAGACTATCCTGTAACAGGTAACGCTTACATGTTTAAGAATACTGTAAATTACCATAAATAACAGATAATCCTAATGACAGGCAAATAACATAGCTCTAAAAATAAAAATCACAACAGCTTTCCTCAGGTTGTGACGGTAAACAGGCATTGTTCGTATCTTATTATGCAATGATCTCTGAATTTTAAGTTATCCATATTATAAGTTATCTCTCTTGCTAGAAGTGCTTCTTAAAAGCCTTGTTTGTTAGAATCTGAATTAGTAAGATATCATTTGTATAAACATAACACGGGTGGGGTAGTCACCCACTGTGATACTTAGAAAGCCAATTTACATTTCCTAAATTAAGAATGACAGGGCAGAACAAGCAGGTTGTATAAACATGACAGTGAAGAGAAGCAGCTAAAATGCAAATACATGACCCAGAAACATGCGACTAACCCCGACTCTTTGATACCTAACATCATTCAAACTTGAGTCTTTGTATTTTTTAAGCAAAAAGGTATAAGCAGGAAAAAAAACCCCAAACAATCATTTAAGCAATACGACTTTTCCCCAAATCGTCTTTGGAAATAAGTTTGAACACATAATGTGCAAAGTCACACTCACCTGCAGAACCTAGTTTCTCAGGTTTACTATAGCAAAAGTCAATTTTTTCATTTACAAAATATAATCTGTTAAAAATATATAAATTAAATAGGACTTACATGACATTTCTATCAATTCCTTTCGCAGTTCCAACAATACAGCCACTCCAATGTTATCTTTTGTCATCACTCTGTTCAGCATGGCTTCCGAACCTTCCGAGTTCGCCATAGCCAGTTGATTGAACTCAACAGTATGTTTTTGAACCAAAGTAAATCTGAAATAAAAACATCATATACAGTTTTTTCATCAGTCAGATACACAGAAATGGTATAGATAATTCTCCTTTCAATTAAAGTTCAAACACATTTATTATGTAAAAATCTCAGCCAATCACATAATTTCATAAAATCCTAAACTGAAATCAAAGGATACAGTTTTCCCATCAATTTTTAGATATTTTATACTTAGTTTCAATTAAAATATTTTATTTCCAGAGAGAGAGAGATTCAGAAACTACAGAAAAAGAGTGCTTGTTTCTAATTCTGCACCAGCCACAAGTTCAAAGATGCAGGTTTAATACAGAGGAAGTAAATAATTTTTCTAAGCCAAAAGGTATCAAACGTGGCCTATATATTTACTTGTGGACACAAAGGAAATTATTACCCTCATATCCAAGCAGTTGTACAAGTACAATAGGGCACAATGAGTTACGTGCTGCAGCTCTTAAATAACTGCTTTTTTCAGAAGTGAGCAGTGGTACTAAGCGCCTTGTCTTTTGCTTTATCAGAAGGCTAATGTATCAAGAAGTCAATGTCATCTGAAATCTCATTTCAGCAGCTTTGGAGATTATTGATTCCTTTACTCAGAAAAAGCAAGAAAAGACGACATTTGCTTTATTTTTCATTATTAACACCTAATGGTTGGGACGCACACACAACGCTTGAAGTAGAATTTAATGAACTCCTAACCGGCATTGCTCCATCAGAATGAAATATCAACTTAAAGAAACATTCAAGGTAAATTTTTCTATTGTTAGTTACACAGAGAATATTTTTTCTTGTACAGAACACTCTAAAGACAGGAATGGTCTATAGGAAACACTGAACGACTACAAAAAGGGCGATTAATGCTGAACTGTTCGAGCTACAGACAGACCAGAGAAATCATGTGAAAGACAGCAACACACAAGAGAAGGTTTTGCATAACGCATCACTTACTTTTCTGTTTTGAAAAATATTGCACAACCATCAACATGTTTTCTTTCCTGTTCTGACATTGTCCTAGCTCTAGATTTTGGACTGAAGAATCCATTGTAGCCACGTTCTTTCAGTTCTACCAGGAAAAAACTGTAGTACTGCTCTGTTTCAACCTCCTATAAAGTTATAGGACAACACAGCACAAAAGTACTATTAGCAAAATACAGAAGACTGATATTATTTAGACTTTTCAGAAGTGTAAATCACTTTCAAATGAAAGGGAAAAAAATTGTAAGAATTAAGTACCTCGGAGAATGCAAATTTGAGAGCAGTGTCCCTATTTTAAGAAAATATAAATGAATTTCTGTAATCCCCAGAGTTATGATTATCTCGAGCCTTGTATTTGAAAGCGTGTCAATTATAGCCCCACATACACACACACAGGCCCAAAGACACCCCCACATACATCTCTTTGATCAGCAGCTGCTGGTTCACATTCCAGCTGTGTGGGCTAAAAAGCATTCTTTTGATGTCAAGCAACAAACAATGTTTTGAACACTGCTTTTTTCTCTTGTTTTCAAACGGTTTTGAAAACAGACTGTTTACTGTAAATATATTGAATACAGAGAAACCAGCATATAGGAATAGAAAAGGAAAAGAAATAGTAGTATATCTTTTACCTGAAGACTTATGATGTCAGCATTGCAGCTCAGGATTTCCTGCATAATGGCTTTTTTTCTGTATTCCCAGTTCAATGCCCAAGACGGACAATAGCCATACAGCTGCCGGGTAGCGTATTTATCACAGAGTACGTTGTAACACATGACAGAAAACAAGGCTGCAGAACAATAATTTTATTTACATACTTATATATTTAAATATATATATATACACACACACGATTATGTTCTTCACTTTGTCTTCTGCAAATTTATCAATTCACGCTTCATTTCATTCAATAAAAACACAGCTCATTTATCTATACTTAAAAAAAAAAATTGTTAGTCTTAAGATGATAAATTCCAAGTTTGGACCTATGGCAGCTGTCTTCTAGCATTTAATTAGAAAACAAAATCCAAACTCCCTCTTTATATGGTTAATGCAGTAAATAGCAGACAAACGTACTTCATGCCAAGTGGCGCTCTACTGCGAAAAGCCTAAAACAAGGTAAGTGTATTTGAACACTTATATTTGTTACCTATACAAAGGTTTGCAAACTCTTCAAACAGATTACTTAAGATCTACCTTAATTATTACGACCACAAACTATAACAGAACCATAGGTGGGATCACACAACGAAAAAGTATAGGCAAAATAAATCCCCAACTGTTTCCAACTCAAAAACCTTACAATTCAGGTGTAAAGACAAGAAACATCTACTCTCCATATTCATTTGGAAGAGGAGTGATAATGAGACAGTCTGGGGCACCCTGGCAGGTAATCCAGCAGCACAAACTTTTGGGTTTGTTTTGCTAGGTTATTTTGTTTGTTTTTAAAAAGCACAAAGGAATTTGCAGTAAAATAATGAGACACTTGGAAGCTTATTGGGAGCTCCTCTCAAACATGCAGCACAAAGCCAGAAAAAGAAACAAGACAGTTGTTTGAAGATTTAGCAAATTAGGGCTACAATCTCGGGCTGATGGAAGGGGCAAAGCCCAGCGTTTTGAAAACAAACAGATGACAGCAAAAGACAAACTGCATTAACATCATGTTCTTTGAAGCATAGGGGAAAGTTAGGTACCTCAGTCCTGAAAGAGAGGATGCTGCAATAACTGAGAAATATACTACGATTTTTGGTGTGCAGGTAAATAAAAAAGGCTATATTTTAGAGAACTCATGCAGAAAAATTTATAAACAATTAAACATGACCCAAATCCCAACAACAAGAAAAGTGCTGAGTGAAAGATGATACATTGCTTAAAAGAAAAAAACTCCACATTTTTGGGAAATCATGCACATGTTCTTCTATTTTTTTATTCTTCAATAAATGTTCAGTTAAGCCTGTTATATTTCAACTATTTAACTAATTGTGAACAACATTTTCAATTCCTGTGATGAGGATGTTAATTAAAAAGAAATTACTTTATAGTAAAAGATGGGTAAATTGAAACAGGTGTTCCAAGTGAGACAGAACTACTTCAGCTGGCTAGTCAACACTGAACAGGTGATTGGTTAATCTAAGCATCAAAATTTTCAACAGATAGTATAGATCCACACCTTTTACAACAGATTAAAAAAGTGTTACAGTACCTGTTGGTCTTGTACGGTCTGGTTCTTGCAACATAATCCAGGATCTTGGAGGTGGTTGTTCTGTTGAAACTATGGGAACATTGTAAAGTAGAGATACACCAAGTGATCATCACATTTATTTTACGCAGCAGAAATAAATGTTTTGAGAATGATCACTTACTTCTTTTTGCAGTACCTGCCAAATTATCAAGCAAATAGTTCAGTAGCCTTCGTGTCCCGTCTGGTTCCTGATAAAGGTTCAGAATATCCTGCGTAAGTGGATTTCCTGCAAACGCATTTACAGAAACATTGAATAAAATAAACGGAATCATCATGAACTTACATATTAGCGTTTAAAGCTGGCGTCTCTGAGAAAAGATCCTGCATCAACTATGGACTACTTAGAGGTTTCAAATCTCAGGTCTTCAATCCCACAAACAGATGTGTGAACAGATCTAGTGATGTTAACCACATTCCCTCCTCTCTCATCTTCTGACAGGCAGAACCAAGGGCGGTCAATTTGCTCAACACGAGTGAAATACCCACCATCTGCCAAACGCATAAGCAGATTGTAGAAGTTTTCATGGACAATGGGCAGTGCAGTTATCCAGTTTTAAGGGGGAGAAAAACAGACTTTCGAGACTTAACAGTGTTCAGAGGTAATGCATCACTCCAGTGCTCCTGATTTTGTGATACATGTTACCCCAAGGTCAGCAATTTTACAGCTAGAATCCATTCAGTTCAGAGAAAAAAAAAAGGAAAAATCTTTAAATTGCTGCTTGCATAAACAGCACAGTATCCTACAGCAGCGCAAAGCATATTCCCTTTTTGATTGAATACCTACAGACTACTTCTTAGTTAAAGCAGGACTGTATTCAGTCCCTATGCAAGCAACAGAAAGCTGCCCCTCACTGCACGAAGAGAAGCAAACCTCTTTGTACGTGGAGTCCTTCACCAAACTGGTTCTTTTTCTTTTAATAAAAATAATCCCTGAATAACGTTATTTATGAACGCGGAATAAGTAACTACATCTGGGATTACTATTCAGTAACATTTTATGAACTAGTGGTCTACAGCCATTACATCGCAGGAGCAATATCATTAAACAAGCGAGGATACCAAGAAAAAGTAGTAATACCTTTCAGACCCAAAGTCTGTAACTGGAACAGTTTTCCCAGCTCAAAAGGTAAAACTCGTAACAGGTTGTTATTTAAATGTAGTTCCCTGTAGACAGAGCAAGAATCACATAGGGCTGAAAACAGATCAACGTTTTGTCTTCAGCAGTAAAGAAGTTTAACTAAAAGACAAACAATATACCAGCAAACCAGAATACTGAAAAACCTCAAAGACAAAACAGCAATAGTTAGGGAAATCCTGCTGTACTCAAACACACGCACAGACAAAATACATACTAGGTTGAAGGACCGAGCAAAGCAGCTGTTTGATGAGTTCATCTTAAAAAGTCACAAATTTTGTTAACATTAGCGACAATTAAATACTTCGGTAACTACATGTGATGAAGCAACAACAGCTCTGGCAAACCAGATCATAAACCAGTTTGGCTATGATTAAAGGCCAAATAAAGAGAAATATCCAGGAAAACAAATAAGCAAAAAATCCAGGATGAGGACAATACAGTTAGAACTATGACATTACCATATAATAGTAATTTTACAATAGTAATTTTCTGTTGTTTTCATAATTTCAGTGTTAAGACAAAATGCGCGCTTTTTAACTCACAAAAACAACATGCAGAAAGGAACAGAATTTATGTCCTGAATTCTGATATCCCAATGAACTCGGCAGAGAAAATGGACTTTTTAGGAGCTTTTCACTTTCTTTAACACATTCTGATCTAAATAGTGAAGACTTTCCTCACCATATTCAGTATAAAGTTGCTACTTTAGAGTGTTTTCAACTTGCTGCCTAGAGACTTGAAAAGTATTTTGGGACAATTAAAAAAAATAAAATAAAGGAAAGGAAACCTGGATGCCAAGAGTTACCTTAGCTCTTTTAGATTCCTACAAGACCACATTTGAAGCAAAGAGACTCATCTCTTCTTCTAGCCTTGCATTTCAGAAGTAAACTCTGCCTGGTCTTCCCTAAGAGGGGCTTCCTGAGAAATTCTGTTTCACTGCGTATTTAGAAACCTTGGTAGAACTGGCTTGTTTTAGAGACACTGTGATGTGTGGAATAGTGGAAGAAGATACAGGAGAGGACTAAATTTTTATTTCACTGAGTCATCTAGAAATGTCAAGTCATTGCTCAACTGATGGCAGGATTGCAATACACCTAGCCGACTGTTTTATGTCTGTTTTGTTTGTGTGTTTTTTGTCGTTGTTTTGTTTGTGCATTTTTTCCAAATCCCATAGACCAAAAAAAAAAAAAAAAAAAAAAAAAAATCTCATAGACAAAAGCATATATTTTAGAGAGAAACTCCGAAGCCCACTGTGACATTCTAGGGTTTCTAAGCACGAATGAGGCACATGGCAGGTAGAAAAGAGAATGGGGGAGTTAAAAAAAAAATCAACATCTCTACCAGTTCTCAGCAACTTCCATAGACATTTGAGATCTAAATGCCTATTATTTTTAGGGATGCTATTCTATATGACATTATAAAGCTACTAGTTTAATCTTTAAGAAGCTACTTTTTCCTCTAAGAGTTTTTCGAAGCACAGCTGAAGTCTAAAAAAAGTTGTGTGTGAATTAAAAAAATTATACTAAATTCTCCTAGAGGAAAAACACGGGGCTGGAAGAATGGCACAGTAGTAGGTATCATTACAGTTCCTCTCTTGGATGAAAGAATTATTTTCTGTAATGATCTTTGCCTCTGCAGAACCTGCCCCCTCTACACAGCAAAGGGGATTACAGCAAATCCCACCAGCTCTTTCAAGCATATCGACAAAATCTGTTTTACAGCTGAGCTTTCCCAGATAACATGTTACAGTGTTTATTTTTTCTCCTCTTCCCACAAAAATCAGAAATCTTATTGCTCTCTCCAATATCTCTTTTTTTCAAGTACCGACAGCAGAAAATGAGCAGCAAAGAGCCTCAGGCGAGCTTTGCCATACAGACCAAACCCAGAGCTCCAGGCGTGGGAGCTGGGACACTCGTTCTCAAGTGCAAGCAAACAAACAATTTCCACGGCTTGGGGCATCAGCAATGCCCAGTGTTGAATTACTGTCAGTTTGAACAACTTCCCAGAAGCAATGGGAAGCGTCTGCAGTTAAGAGCCAGCCTGAAACACCAAACCCCAGCACAGCTGAGACCTGCAGAGCACTGCCGTGTAGGATGCGCTTATGGGTCTGTCTTCATTTTCACTCCTGTGAAAAGAAATCACGGATCAGCCGCAATCCCTGAGGACAGGGAGCGCAGTGGGTTAATGCATGGGCTTTTCACGTCTAGAGATCTGGATTCAAGGGTTAGGTTTAGGTCACAAATAGAAAACTAGTGCAATGCTGGACCTTAGCCACACATTTCACATTCACAAGATTTAGCCTTCTCTACTTGGAAGAGCTGAAGCTTCATAGAATCAGCCAAAGTAAATTGGGAAAAGTGTTGGGAAGAAGGCATATCATCTTTAGACACTATTGATGACTACACAGTGCTCAGCTAACTGTATACAATGAGCATTATGTTCACAGCAATATTCTAAAAGGAAAAAGAGTGATGAGAATAAAAGGATGCTAATGAAGTACAAAGATAAACTTGAGAATGTTCCTGTAAATTTAGGATTGCTAACTCAAAACACCTGAGAAGTGGATAAAGGAGGGAAGAAACCTGTTACTAATAACTGCTTTTAATTGAAATAGTAACACAAAGCTTTCTTTAGAACAGACTACTTCACAGCTGAAAACACCACTATGAAACAGAGCTGTCCACTATGCTTTAAAAAGCAAGGTCCCTTTGCTAAGCCTCCAAGGTTGAGACTTCAACTGCTGTGGAATTTGAGCTTTTAGTACCAATTTAATCAGCTAGTTTAATCCTCCCCAACAGAGTGGCCTTTTCTAAAGTAGAAGAAAATGCAATGACTGATATTTCTATGTGCAAAGTTGCTTGGCTTCCAGTTTCATTGAAGCTGTGCTGGCAGTCCATTTGTCTCTTGTCGTCTTCTTCACTTTTAATAACATTCTCATTACTTTTAGACTCAGTGTTTTCTGGATTTGAGAAAGCTGTCTGTAAATGTCTTCAAAATCAAAAGCAATGATGGCAATTACTGGTAATACACCTAGAATAAGGATATTCCTTTGGGTCAAGGGCAAAAGAATGTTGTCCGTAAATATTTGTTCTTATATAAATCATTTATATATTATCATAATAGTGTTTTTACAAAGTGAAATGCTACAGCCTTAATTATAACCTAATAGGCATCGCTATTCATGTTGCACTTCCAAAAGGAGGTACCATTCCATGCAAACTTCACACAACTTGACATTGTACAATCAAGGGGAAAAAAAAGGTGCGTTTAGAACATTTTTTTTCTAATTCCCAGTCTGCACAGGAATGGAGTTACATGACAGCAAATGAGACAAGGAGATGATATTAGACAAGTAGCAGTTGTCATACAATAAACAGAATAAGAACTATTGTTAAGACTAATTATTAAAGATAAAGAGGAAAAAATTGTTGTTAGCATGATTATGAACATTTAATCTGACCTTTTTCCTGCTTGACCAGTTAAAAGCAATTTTTTCTGTGCATCAGTATTTCTTTGAGAAAAACACCACATAAAGATTTGTAGAAGAGTCTGGAAAGAGATGTGTGTGACAGGAAACCCAGCTTGGAAAAAAATAAAATTGGTGCCTGCCAAACCAAGCACTTCTGAAGCTCATTCCACACTGTCATACATGGAACACGAGATCCCCTGAAAACCAGCACTGCTATAGCTGCACAGACCATACCAAGTATTCAGGGAGACAGATAAAAAGAAGCGAAGAAGAGGGAATTTATTTATGTTTTTCCTTTACTATAATGTAAAAATCATGCTGAAATTGAAACTGTTGCTACAAAGATAATCAGAGAACAATTTAAACTCTTGTTAAAATTGACATACCTGAGTGACACCATGTTTCCGAGCTCTGCTGGTAAACTGCGAATTTTATTAGAGGACAGGTCCAGATATACCAGATTGTGAAGCTTGGCAATGTCTGAAGGAATACGGGATAAGGAATTGTCACTGAGATACAAAGCTGTCAAATGGGTCAGTGTCCACAATGATGAACTCAAGCTTCTCACTTTCCCTGTGGAAGGAAGGTGCAAAAGAAAACATTTCAAATATATCGGTTTAGCAATAATTACAAATTTTGTAAGTATGTATGGAGTGTGTGGGCTTGAGAACGAGTTTTGTTTGGTTTTTATTATTTTTTTTATTCCATTAGAATTCTATTTATTATCAGTTCTATAGATCAAAAATTTTGGCAATGCGTAAGCGAATGTAAAGTGCTGCCAGGGATGCATAGGTTGTTTTTTTCCAATCCATACTTGAGGTTTAAAAATCCTTCTCAAGTTCCACACAAAACAAGACATATTTACTAACTGACCATGAATGCAATAATTAACAGAAGTGTAAGAAACAGATTTTTTTTCAATTATAGTTTATGTTCGGGGTGAAAGATGCTTCTTCCGTTTACCCCTTACTTCTGCGCAACATCTTTCAAACCAAAAATCTTTATTCTATGGCGTTAATCTAGCCAAGAACAGATAGAAGCACTATATTTAGGGTGACTGAAATGCTTAGTTGAGAACATGGATTTCCATCTGGCACTTGACTGAAAGAGGCATAAACTATTGCCAGATATTTTTAAAAACTGTATGATTTTTGTATAAACTGAAACACGGATTTGTGTGACAGAATTAGGTTTTTACGTTGCCACATGCAAGGAATGTGAGATATTATCGGGAGGTCTCAAAGCATTTTTTCCCTCCAGCATTTTTTTTTCTCCCAGGATTGGATCCTTTTTCATTTACAGAAATTATGTCACTGTACCAAAAGTATTAAAAAAAGAGTAGCAACACCAGTTTCTCCAAGGCAAAAAGTTACTTCCAATCCCACCATTACTCAACAATACTAAGGACGATGTGGTTAATATTATACCAACATACACACATTATAATTATTTTCCTTAAATTATTTTCTTGAAATAAGTCATATTTAGTACCTGGGGAAAGCTACACTAATATGCCTGTACCTGGGACTCAGTCGCTGGCAACAGAAGGTTTAATACAGTTCTTTGCATTTTTAAAATTGAATTAACACCTCTTCCCCATCCCAATGCAAACAGGTGACTGTGGTCAAAGAAACCCTTGTAGCTGAAAGGATTTCCAATCAACATCACTGATCCATCCTCTTCACTACCTGCCTCTCTCTGGCTGGAATCAGCCTGTACTGAAATTACCAGGCAGGAAAGGGAAAAGCCATCACTTAATGCACTCCCTGTACAGAGGCAGCAGATGTCCAAGTGGATATCCAGGCCTAATGCTGATACATAATGCGGATTCCTGAAGCAGCATTTAACTAGGTTTCTGCATCTGTAACCTTCAAGTAAAGAATGCTATTCACATGTTGAGGCACATGGCACTTGAAGCAAGACACAGATTCAGTGATCTGGATGGAAAGACTCTTCACAAATCAAAGAACTCTATTTGTATTCTTCCTTCCATAAATTTCTCTATTGCACAGTCATTTAGAAATACCACATAACAATTTTTGCCGTCTCTTAAAGAACCTCTATATTTAAGAAAAATTTCAGCCTTAATTTCCAACATCACAAAATAGTTTTAAAATTCTTAAAATATTTGCTTGAATTTCCTTGTAAACACACTTTATGTAGCAAAATTAGAATTTACTCTGCAAATCAAAAGACTGACATCCCACACTAGTTGGAATTCATGTTTATGAGTTGTGAGCATTATTTTCTTTTCAAGAAAAGATCCAAAAGTCAAACAGTATCTCAAAGCTAGCACAGTTCTTGGAGGATCTTTTTAATTTTTTTTTTTAATATTTAAAAAAAGTATTTCAAGAACAGAGCAAAGACTTTCAATTGCTTTTAAACGGAAAAGTTCTGCTTCAGTAGAAACTATACTGTCATAGATTAGCACAACATTGTTGTCATATTACTTAAAGTAACAGCATATGTCTACATATCATCCTCAACTCCACCAACTTCTCTTTGACAAATTAGATCTTAAATCCACGCTCTCACCCACCTCATCTTCTTAAGACACGAAGAGTTCACATCCGCACCCTCATCTTTCCAACTCTCCTACATGTTGGGATTCCCCACCTGCCTCAACTTACCTCTCCTACAGCTCCCTATGCGATCCCAACCCAAGCTCTTCCCCTCACGCACCCAAAGCCCGGCAGCCGCTGTGTTGGTCTCCCGGCTCACTTTAGGGTAGGTAACTCCGCTCTGGACTTTTTATCCAAGCTGTACCATGTAGGTTACTCTTAACTTGCAATGAATTCATAACTCAGGACCATTCCTCAGTTTCTTACCACTTATTTCCAACTCTGCCCAGTGTGATTTCTTTCCGTTGGCTGCTTCCTCTGAGGACATAATTGTGTACATCCTCCGTGGATCAGGTGGATCGTACTTTTCCTTGGGCATTCCTGTTGAGACAAAAAGACAAATAATGAATTAAGATACTATATACTGAGAATTATTTAAAAGGTAATTTCCGTTTCAGTTAAATTTCATATTAGACATTTGCTCCAAACACTTTTCAAAACTCCACATAAAGATAACCTGTGCCCATTTACAAACATCACCAAGTGGAAAAGACTGCTATGAAACAGAAGACCACGGATTCCTGATACCCCTACAATGGCAGATGCAGCCTAACTCCCCATCCAATAATTTAACAAAATCCCTAAACCAACATAGTCATTGTGTCCTGACACCTTTTGTGGGATGTCACTGTGTCCTTCAGGATCAGTCCATCCTACTGCAGGCTCTTGGTCCTTCAACAATGAACTTCAAAAAGTGATGATCACCATCACTGGACTCTCTCTCATAAAAACTATGAAGAAAACATTTGCTAATAACCTTGACTATCTATGAGTTCCAGGTGTACTGCAATTCTCAACTTTTCGCACAATTCAGCATACCAAGGAAAGAATTAAGGTTTCAAAAAGATCCTCAAGGCTGTAAAATGACAGCTTTTAATCCAACCCTCATCCTACTCTTTTCAATCTGAAAACGTTGTACCTGACTTAGACATTTCCATCACTTTCTTCAGCCAGGTGTTTAATACTGAAATTTAACTCCATTCGTCTCACTCTCTTTCATGGCATTCCTGATAACTCTACAAGAAACATTGTTTAATTTCTTATCTCTTTTTACCACGCTCAATCATGGACTGTGAGAGAGAAGTGGAAAAAAACTCCTCTCCAAAAAACCTCCTTCCTCTCAAAAAAACCCCTCTTTCCAGCTTTCCTGTACATCAACATAGTTCTACTGTTTCACTACAAATAGGAAGGAAAATAAACCAAAAAAGCCATTCCTGGCTCCATAATAAAGCCCTGTGCCACAGCCATCCCAGCACCACGGGCTAGGTCTCCTCTGTTCCAAGAGAAAAACATCCAGGCTTTAATCAGTTTAAGAGGAAAAACAGCTTACATATATTTCAAATAAATCAATCAATATTACAGTAACTTGCAAATTAACTCCGTGTTTTCAAGTTACATAGGACTTCCAATATAAATCACATTTATCACAAACAAGAGTAATGTTTTTGCATGGCCCTACATATATTTAAGAGCTTTTGCAGCGAAGATTTTACCATCTTAAGACACCACATCCAAAGGACATACTGAAAGGCATAAGCAACAAGCTATAAAATTACCTTTATGAAACACAGAAATTAAACAATGCTTGCTCAAATCACATGTACAAATACACTACGAGCAATATTATGCAGTTGTTAATCAAAATACATTACTTCAATATTATAATACTACCCAAAAAACACTCAACAAAGAAGCAGCAGCTATCCTGGCCAAAATTATGAGCACACCTACCTACCAAATCTTTCAAGGCTTTCTATTTTTTTCACATCCTTAGACAAAGCAAATACATCAGAAAAGTGTTGTAATTATAGAGAGAATAAACAGGGAATAACTGTTAGTAAATTAGACTACCAGCCAGACTTATCTGTTTATTGAATTTACTGGAAAATGTTTGCTCTGCATGTTAAAAAAACCCAACCAACCAACCAAACCCCTCCCCAAACTTTCAGCTAATTATGCATTTTAATTAAAATAAAGCTTTTAGGCAGCACACGCTTACTTTAACACAACAGCTCTTTCACTAATTCACACTCCTCCTTCCCTTTCCCACTCCCACTACTGGTCAAAAACAGATTTCTGCAGTGAAAAGAAATTCCCCTTTAAAAAGTGAATTGTGGGTAAAAGGATGAGATTATAAATAGCAGCTGGGTGGGGCTCCTTAATGAATGAAGGCACTTGAGTACCCAGGGTATGGGAGCCACCAAGTGTAACACTTTCTTCTTCAAACTAAACTAATTAAAGGAGATAAGACTAGATTATAACCACCAGAAAGGTGAAGGCAAAAATTCTCCCTGCAATAACTATGCAACTAGTGCAATAATTATTAGCGAAATAATGTATAGAGCATCTCTTCTGAAATTGCTATATAGAAATATATATCATTCACAAAGACTGATGCCACACAGGAATGCTCCAGTTTGTCAGGAAACATTTACCTTTGTCAGTCATTTGATGCTTTCTCTTCCTGTAGCTCCCTGAATTAATAAATATGTTCCAATTTTTCAAGAAATGAGGCAGATATACTGGAGAGAGAAATCTCATTCAGTACAGAAACGAAGGATCCCCAGAGCACACTCCATCACATGCACTAATTAACAGCCTTGCTGGTACCAGCAGAGTATCGCTCCCTGCTACCAGGACAGGATGACACACTTTTCCAGTGGGTTTTGTTAATGTGTGCTAAAACAGTTAGAGATTTAAGAATTCGAGGTTTTAACACTGGACCTTGGTGACCTTGCACTCCTGGTCCATCCACGATACTATCCTCCCTCTCAGTAAAGCTCCTGTTCTCGATGGTTTTCCCTGTCTCACTGCTGCATTTCACAGGGATGATTCCCTGTTGTTTAGGATTTCCAGGAGCAAAAAAGCAGCAAATACTTAAGAGTCTCCTGGCTGAAGCAGCTGCTGATGACCAACAGCATCACTGACATCAGCCACCCCAGAACACCAAGGATCTTGTCACACCAAGGGTTAAAGCATCATTATCCATCACATGGAGCTCGAGATTTCTCAGGATCTGACAGCAAGGCTAAATTTGGGTTATATTTCACAGGACATCAAACCACAAGTGCAATACCTTGAATTGCATTTCAGCGTTTCACAGCACGGAGCAGTTCAAGAAAAACCAGTCTCTCTCGCAAATCATTGTCTCTCCTTCTTTCTCCACCTTCCCAAATCCAAATTTAGAACCTGCTGTGCTGCGACAGTTCACCGTCAAAGCTGAGGCAACCCTCAGATTAAGTGATACAGTTTTGTCAGACCAAAGCAATTTTAATTAAGAGCCATAAAATAGTGTTGAACAACCTTAAAGCCATTGATAACAGCAGCTTTAAACTACCATAGTGATCATTTGGAAAAAAGCGTACACCACCTGTAGTTTCCAGTTGCAACAACGCAGATGGTGGAAAGCACCACCGAGTATTAGGCTGCTATCACATGCAAGTTAGTTCGTAAAGAAGAAAATCTTTATAAACAAAGATATGACATGGATGCCCAGAACATACCCCAGACTATATAAATTTAATGAAGAGGACATTTAAATATATTTGAATGCAAATTACATTGTTTACTATCTTGTACCAGGTTATTAAAACTATTATTTAAATAGTTGTAAAAAGAGACTGAGAGTTCAAGGAGTGTGGCTGACCATTCCCACCCCAGGTCACTTAGTTCCAACACAGAATTAACACTCCTTACCCCAAAGAAACTGAGCTAAACCAAGCTCATGTCATCAATGGGGCAAACGGTCTGATGTAGAGAATTAGATCTCGAGTCTTCTGAATAGACACAGTTTTAAGTCCTTGCTTGCACAGACAGTACAGAGAGAAAAGAATAGGACAGGGCAAGGGAGAGCAGCGGAGACACTGCCCATCAGGGAAAGGTGCAGGGGGAGGGTGATGAAGATCAGAAAGAAGAAAAAACCTGAAGGTTGTAAAGCCAAGAGAGGGCAACCTGTTAGAAGAAGAGCTGACAAAGTTGGCTAATGCAGCTGGTAGATGACGGAGCACCGGCTCTGCCTTCACTCAGGACCAGACCACCCTGAGACAAAGCCGAACACTCACGGGTTGAGGTGCACCTGTGCTGATGGCTGCCTGTCTCTCCAGTAAAACTACGAGTGATGAACACCCAGGCTTGGTGTTGTTTCAGAGAACTGTCCCGGACAAGAGATGGCGAGACCACCAGCAGCCCTGCAAGCGGGTGCCCCGAGGAGCTCTCACCGCTGCAGCGCCGGCGCCAGCGCGGGTCGGGCCAGGAGGAGCTGGTGGCCTGGAAAACAAGGCCAAGCCTTTCAGAGACGCTGCTGGCTGGGGAAGAACGCAGGGAGGTCAGAGTGGTGTCCAACAAGACTTTGGAAATGTTAAGTCTCCCAGGCTATAGGCATGTGTAAGGCAGCAGGTGGACTATGGAATAGTTAATGCTCCAGATGACCACATAAACTGCCAATAAATAATGCCTCTAAAACGGAGATTTGATAGTCCGGGGGAACTGCATCGAATGACAAGGCAGGAAAGACGGTGACTTTTTTTCCTGTCCTTCCCTTCTGCCATTTTTATGAAATTGCAAAAAGGTGTCGAAAAGTATTTAATCAAAATAGGTACGTGAGCAGGTATTTTTCAGAGTAAGCAGTAAGGTGTTTGGGTTTTTTTAAAAAAAAAGGAAAACAAAAAAACCCAACAAACCAACAACAAAAAAACCCCAGACCAACAGAAAATACTACGGCAGTTCTTCATTTCCTGAAATGCTTTCTATAATACCACAGATAAACTAACTCTATTTCAAAACTAAATGTATTAGACAACTCCTGCAGGCCAAGTACCATCAATTCTTTATAGTATTAGCTTTACTATAAATGTAGATTTCAGGATTGCTACAAAAACTCTCCAAAAAACCATTAGCTTCTTCCGTATCGAAATTTAAATTAGGCAAAGAAAACTTGAATTCTAAAACTTCACAGAAAACAAGGAACAAGAGAGAGCAGGATGGTTAATGCTCAGATACAACTTTATTTGATCTAATCAACTATCCTGAAATAACTATTTCAATACTTACTAAGCAATGTCTACAAATCCCATTAATAAATGTGAGTAACTCTAGAAATACCTCAAGATCCCTATGCTGAAGCATTACAACTCTGCTTCTGAAGCTTCTTGACACATGTTGATGACTTCTTTTGACTCCGCCCCATCCTTTATTTCATTTACTTATCTTTAATAAGCGGATGTAGATCAGAAGGCAGCCAGGAGAAGTAAACAAAGCAGCACCACACCTGGTCAAGTGCAGAATTACTCAAACTTCCTGCTACTTTAATTAAAAACAGTGAATAAGCTATATAAATCTACACCCAACAAAATTAGAAGTAACAAGATAATTTAAGTAATTTTCCATTTCTCGATACAGTACAGTATTGCTTACCAAACGAATGACTTTTGCACTGCAGAAAAATAGCAGGATAGAACGCAATCTACAGTTCTTCCTATTAAACTATTAAGTTGCTCAAAGACCTCGTAATAAAGTGATAGCACATATGGGAGACTTTTCTTTCTCCAAATCCTAATACTGGAAGCTCGTCCCAGACCACTCATTTGTAACCTTACGCCTTTAGCCTTCAAACTCTCTTCCATGCAATCCAAAGTTTCATTTGAAAATGGTTTCCAATGACTTTCCCCATAAATATAAGTGTTTCTTAAACGGACTGATACGTCTTGAATACAAAGCTAATTTAGGAACCTCCTCAACCCCATCTCCAGCCGCTTGTGCTGAGGTTTTACAACGCATGAAGCAGAACTAATCTGGTCCTGCTGCAGTTTCTCCCCAAGACTGTGTATTTTCATTTGGCTCTTGCATCAACACTGACTTTTGTTTGATAACAAAAGGAGCTGGTTTAAGAGAATTAAACTGCCCAAAAGCTAAGGTGGAAGAGGAAAAAAAAAAAAAATTGAGGGAGCCTAGCTTCCTGTATTATTATTATTCCTGTATGTGTAATGTATGTGTGGATTTGCAGCACAGCTCTTTATGGGACTGAAATCAGAACAATGACATAATTGTCCTTCTGGCCACACCTACCCAAAATCTTCTCACACAGCAGAAGGAAAATCTGGTTTCCAACTACCCTCAGCCATGCATCAGTTAAATAGTAACACTGAACAAAGTCTGAAATCCTACCTGAAGGCAAAGTACACTGCTTTTTAGATAACGTAAAGTTGCAGTTGTTCTAGCAATGCATAGGCTAATCAGAAATGTTAACCTGTATTTAAAGGGTTAATCTCTAGTGCTGAGCTTCATTAGAATGAACAGAAATTACTGCTTTAAACCCCAAAGAGCGACTCCCTTCAAAAGAAGTAGATCTAAAAAATAACTACCGTGCTTTGGAAAAAAAAAACCAAACCAAAACTCTAAGGTAATTTCATAGTGTTGTATTCCAGTTTTTACTGAAAAATTGAAGATTTGCTCATTCCCACTCAAAGACCACTACTCGTTTTTTTATACAAGTGCTTTTCCAAATGAATCAAGCTTACTGGTTTCACCTTCCTGTCACTGGTGACACCTTACTCAGCAAATTAGGAATTTCTGTGGGAACTTAATTACCTTTCAGCCTGAAGTATAAGCAAACAAGGCAACAACTCTGCAGAAAGACCCTGGCCAGGATGACAAGGTGCACACCTGAAAACAGAAGCTTCAACAGGTTTATAATAATGGTCAGTCCCTACAGAATTTACACACTTGGATTCATGAGCTGAGTCATCGACTCTATTTATCCCCAGTCTACACTATGCGTGGACAACAAACTAGATAGTGATCTTAACAGCAAAAAACGACAGAAAAAATATTCATAGGCAGGAAACCACAATGAGGAACGGGAGCAAGCAAGTATCCAACACATCCCAGCTAAACCTCAAGTGTCATGTGAAGTAAATTTAACGTACTTCAGCTAAACTCTTATTTAAAATTATTTGGGACCACCCTCCCCAAGGCATACAACTTCAACTAGAGAATTAAATGTTTTTTGGGTATGCCTGACACTGTTCCTACAAAATCTTCTAAATTTCCACTCAGTCTATTTCTATCAATGTCTTATTCAAAACATACTAAATTGAATTTTTTTTTAAAAATAGATTTTAACACACACCTACAGTTTGGGATTTCCCAACTACTAGCAGGTATACACCATAACATGGAAGAAAACTTGCATCCTGCTACGAAATATAGCTTCTGATTATATTTTGCTACAATACACAAGTGTGCAAGTAGATAAACCCAAGTTCAGAAATGCAGATGTAAGCCATCACCTAAAAGAAAAAAAAAAAAAATGAAAGAACTAAAGCTTCCTCAAATTAGACAAATCCATACTAAAGCATGTAAGAACATTACAAATATTTTGATGCTGAATAAACAGAAATTTGAGGACTTGCCTATCTATCAAAATGCAACCCTACATTTAACTTTGTAGGAGTGAACAAGATTGCACTATTGAAATATACACAAAGAAAACATCAGTGTTGCAAGAAAACGTAGATTTTTTTTTTTCTCTACTAGTATGCTACTTTTAGGTAAATATCAAGTCTGTTGTGTAAACATCTATTTGTTGACTGGCACAAACACTCTTGGCATTTTATTTAAAAAAGGCTGTTCAAGTTTTTTTGGTTTTGCTTGGTTGGTTGATTGTTCTTTGTTTGTTTAACTTCTATATTCAGTTGCTATAAGACCAGTTTGAGTTCAAAAGAACGCTTTGAAATGCTCAGAGTGCAAAAGGCACATTTCAGCACAGAGATCCTTCACTGCTCCATCTTCTAGACAGGTCTACAAGATAACACTTTAACTCATGAAGAACTCAAATTCACACCTCTTACCCTGCACAACATCTAATGATTAGAAATACTATATCCAAATGTTCTCAGTGTAGCATAGACATAGTCCAGATGATTAGAATAGTTCTTAATTATCAGCAATTGTATGTAATTATGCCTCTAGTAAAAGGCCACTGTATACAAAACAAACATTAATGCAAAACCAAATTGCAAAGCCAAGGCTGACCTTTAACTGGTATCCCTAGAAACACTTTGGCTACTTAATGAGTACTAGACGACATTTTTTTGCATTTTCTATTTTAGTGTATTCTGAAATGCCAATACATTAAAAGATCAGGCAGGTTCACTAGTTACTTTGATAATTTACTTGCATTACATAATTATACATTGTACAAATAAGGTGAAACCTAAAAGATCAACTTTAAAAGAGTTCTGTCTTAAAACACTTAGCTTCAAGTTTTGAAAATGCAAATACACAGTAAGACCAAGGCTTAAAGGTTTCACCCACAAACATCTCCAGAAAGCTAACGAGAATGGTCTTCCACTCCAAAACGTTAATCCAATACCAACTCTTACTCCAGTGGTTGTGTCCAGACAATCATATTTGACAATTAATTATGACTCTTCATGATACATGGAATATTAATTCTTGTTTAGAGTAACTATTGCACTATTTCTTATCTTTGTCCAACTCGGTAAACTATTCTAAGTACTGGCACGAATACCACAACGTTCCTTACCACATTTTCCTTTATGCATCTGCAGAAAAATTACATTTCTGTTATTCTGTGGGTAAAAACATGAAGTCATTGCACAAAACATTATTCTTTTTCTTAGCCTTGCAACAGAACTTAGGAATAAGAGACAACCTAGCTATTTTAAACGAAGTTTGGACATGAGCTCATTTTCAGCATTCCTGCTATAGATATGAAAAAGAGCTTGACAAGAGATGTCAGTATCCAGATCCAAAAATCTTTGCCTTCTTAAAAAACAATTCCTAGATATTTAAATGCTTGTTAATATTAGAGTTGTTAAACTAAGTTCAAGATATTACAGAACTCATTCACACAGTTCATGCTCTACCCATCTAGCTACAGCCTCATAAAAGCAACCAGACTATGAATAGATTGGTTTTACTTCAAATTCAACAACGAGTCTGAGAAAGTTGCTCCACAACCATGCTCTTGTGCAGCAAAGCCACCTTGAGCTTTCTTTCCCGTCCCCATGTCCCACATCATCGCTCTCTTCCGTTGTGCTGGTGCAGCTGTTTGTGAGACAACGCTGAAAGCCAACAACCAACCCATGTAAGAACGTGGAGGTTGTTGTTGTTTTTTTAAAAAAAGTATTGCCACTCCAGCCACGTCACTGGTTGGTTTTCAGTATTACTCCAATGATGGTTGTACTGACGTAGATTATGTAGAGTTAATGAACAACCAATGCAGCAGCTTTCCAAGTTCTGCCACCGGAGAAAGGTCCTGACACACGACACCAGAAGAAACCCCGGGGTGATGTAGGTTGATTGTAGGGTGGTGTAGGCACAGAAAACACCTATACCATAAACAACTATTGTAAAATCGGTTCTCAAGCCTCCAGAGGTGGATCTTTCACATCATCCCTCAGCAAAGCGAGGATTCCTTCCCAGTTCTAGTTACTCTTCACACAGATCACTTGTTGCTAAAAAACGCTGGTCCCTGTAGGCACTCGTCTATTTACAGATGAATTGGGATTAAGGTGGCACTGAAAACTCCATCTGAGGCCATAGGACCCTGTGCTGCTGGGTGCACAACGGTTACAACTTCTTTAAAAGAATATCTAAAAGCGTTAACGGTCAGCCTTTTGCATAAAATATCTTAACACTTTTAATTATCTAGCCGTTACAAGGCTGTCTCCTTGTGCTGACAGGTGATACAGATCAGACCGTGCACGCTCAAACCTAGCTGTGTTTTAGTTTAGTTTCAAGCCTTCCTGTCTTTGTAGGTGTTGGTGCAATGTGTTGTTTTTGTTCCAAAACGCACATGAAAGGATCTGTCTGTGAAGCACACCCAGTGCTTAAGTTCTTTTTCCTGATCTATAGAGAGATCTATAGAGAGAGACACTTCTGTGGAACACCATTTAAGTCAGATCAACTTGCAGGATCCACACCTCACTCATCAATAGACTCCAAAATAGCTCAAGCAGTAAAGCTGCAGAGATTATTTGTAATACGCAGTATACTAAATTATGGTGTACTTCATGGTCTCCTAACTATGGCAAGATGGTTACCCTAGTGATGTGAACTATGTTCTAGAAACCCCCGAGTCTTCAGACAAACTGCTGCCTTGCTAAGGAAATGGGGGAAGCTCAAATAGCTGAAGGAGGCCTTGGAGATACTGATATTATAAAATGGTACAACATCTTTAGGAGAGGCTTAAGGTAGGATGCTGCTTGACTTGCAAAATAGAGGTTGCACGTCAGGAACATGAATGAAGACACACAAAAGAGCCATCACAATATCCAGGCTGTGATCACATCATCTAGATGGCAGCTTTCACAACATACCCAACAGCTATCCCAGAAAAAAAAAACACAGACAAAAAAAAAATCACAAAAACACACACCTCCTCCCCCACTAAAACAAAAACAACAAAAAAAACAAACAAAAAAACCCCCCAAAACACACAAACAAAATCAAATTCACAAAACCCAGCAAACAACCCTCTTCCTGCAATGCTGCATTCTAGCATAAATTGGAATACTAACAGCAAGCATTTTAGTTCTAAAGTAAACACCTATGTATATCTTTTCTGATCCTAGCCCCTCCTTGATTCCTTCATTTAAAAAAAGCCCTCTGAGGCATTAACAAAAGGATTAAGGTTGCAGTTTTACAAAAGAGAAAATGGAGCTGTTGCCAATTTTTTTTTTAAATAAGCACCATCCTGGAAGTGTAATTAGTTGCTCAAAAGTACATGTTAAGCATTTAAACAGCTTTTTCTATGGGACCTGCAGAAGCATTCGTAAACTCTTTAGGACTTCAACTGCAGAAATTCTGAGTGCAGTCCCCAAACTTATGCCAAGCTTCCCTGTTGGGTGGACTTGTACAACCCAATTTCAATGTAGGAGCATAACTTATGTCTCTTAATACAATGCTAATAATCTTGCAGGATATTGTACAATAATCCAAGTATGAAGCACCAACACCGAAGAGGAATACAAAACAGACGAAACCCTGCAGTGACTCAGTTTGAGCAATTTATGTGTAAAGCTTTCAAAATTACACCATGAAGAAATCTAAATTTAGACCGGGTTCAGTAACGTCAGTGAAGTATTTTGACACTGAAAGCAGTGCAAAATCTCAATATACAGATGGAAAAATAAACAACAGATATATTGTATGCAACAGGGAAAGGGGTCAACCTGTTACATGCAACTAGGACTAAAATCTACAAGTCTGTTGGGAATATTCTTGTGGGGTTTTAAGGTCAGTGGTCCTTTTTCAAGCTCATTGTATGCAATTGTAAGCTTTGAGTACTACACATTTCTCCTAGGAAAAAAAAAAATCCACTATGCAAATAAGTGACAGTTCTTGTATATTCTTTCAGTCCTGAAGACTGAAAGGCATCTGCATTCACAAAGATACGGTCTGTCCACGATCTCCAGTTAATGCAGCCCCATTTGGGCCTGGAATGTGATGTTACAACCTGCACGTATACATGTGTACGGCCAAAACTACACGACAAAACCAGCGAGTAATTCTAAACGCCAATATTCTGTTAGCAAACAGAGCCAGGGCCTCTGCAGCAGAGACTGCCTGTTGTAGCATGTGGTGCTCAAGTGGAAGGAGGAATTGTGGTTCACCACCCAGCCTCTTGGCCATGGTGATAATGCAAATAATAAGATACACTGCACTACAAGCAAAACTACTTAGCTTTTTGGTGATCGATTAACAGGACCATTTTTACTTACACTGCCATGGTTTTTTTTTAAAAAAAAACAGATGCTTTTGTTCATCACCTGGGAAATAATTTTTAGTTTGCTCAAACTTGGGAGCATTTGACCCCATTTTAAAGACAGTAGTTTCCATCATAAATATTGCACTTGCTTAGAAGGATGTCTTCCTAATATCTAGTACAGCCTGATCTCAATGATTTTTACCTTAACTCATTCAATTTGTGACCCTTTGTAACACGTTTTCAAGTCATATGTAAAATGTTGAAAGTATTTACTTGCCCATGCAGTATTACAGTTTCATCTATCTTTATATTTCAGTTCTTCCTCTAAAATTCAAGCAAAGAGCCTGAACACATCAAGACCGTATTCAGAGTTCAGCTTCAAAACGCAAACAGAAAAGAGATGCATGTAGTATCCTTTTCATAAATGGACTGATCCAAGTGATTCAGGTGAAAATTGAACAGAGTTAATCCAAACGCAAAGGGCTCCATTTCAGTAATAGCATGAATAAACCCCCACGGAAGGCTTCATTGCTAGCAGCAAAACTCCAGAGTCCAGATGAACCAGCAGGAAGAACAGAGGGCGGATAATCCTGTAAAACTACCCCACTGGAAATGCTGATAAATTCCCAATTACGAGACCTGCTCTAGAATGAAAAAAAAAATATGCGAGATACAATACAATTACCAGTCAACACTTGCGTATCTTTGTATTTAATCCAGACAAATACCACAGGTATTTCTTAATCCCTTGGATTTTTGATTAGTTACCCATTGTGATAAAATCTAGATTAAGAAAACAAGCCCCAGAAATCAAATGAAAACCCCGACGATCTGCAGCTCTAGTTACAAAGCAAATACCTGTCTGTGAATTTGTATTTTCTGTAATACAATTTTCTATGCATTTATGGAAATACAAATATCTATATTAAAAAAACTCCATAAATAAAAGAAAAACCCCCTCTTTTTTACTGCATTTGTTCTGAATGTATTTTTTATATTACACAAAGTAGGGTTCACAAGAATTTTTAATGTTTGTGGAAAAACTGATGATAAAATATGTGTTCGCAACATACACGCATATCAAGACAGAGACAGGTGCATAGATACATACTTTTCCAAAGCTTTGTCTGATCCCCGGCTTAAAATTCTCTACAAATATCTAAACGAGCAAGGCCGCACGCGACGGCAGCTCAGGGAGCGCAGGAGCTGCGACCTCCACACCCCGATAAAGGAGTTCTGCGCCCCGTCCAGGTGCTCAGTCCTGTACACCTGTCCCAGCGTCGAACAAACGCAATTAAAAGCCCCCCCCCGCCCCGCAATTAGCTCAGGGGAAGGTAACTGCCGCTCGGACGCCAGGACGCGCCGAGCCCCCCGCCCCAATTCCCCTCTGTTTATCGCTGCATGCGCCTGCCCCGCCGCCTCACGTGCCAGCGCCCGGCCCGCCTCCCGCGCTCCCCCATTGGCCGCCGGCGCTGCCAATCACAGCCCACGCCTGCCTCGCCGTTTCCCTCCGCCGGAACGAGCAAGGGCCGCTCCGGGCCCCGGCGCCAGCGAGGCCTCGGCTCCCGCTGCCGGCGGGGCGGGCGGCTGGCAGCAGCTCCTTCCGGAGCAGGAGAGGCGCCTGGCTGACAGGCAGCGCTGCCGGCCCTCGGGGTGGCGGATCAGCCTCCGGGGAGGCAGAGAGACGGGGAAGCCGTGCGCCGAGGGCGGACGGGCAATTATCAGATTGATGTCATTTCCCTCTGCCTTTGTTTAATTATTTTAAACTCGATTGCACAGTGAGGAAAAAAAAAAATTAAAAAACACAGAAAAACCAAAAAAAACCCCTAAAAAAACCCAACAAACCAAGCCGTACATCTTGCAGATGCCATTATACTAATTCCTCTTAATTGCCTTCCCGATGCAAATCAAGCCGGGCTCCCTGCGAGGCGCCGCCCGGCCCGGCTCCCTCCCGCACGCCGGGTGGGTGTTTACCGGCCTCCGGCCCGGGGTGCGCGGCCGGGCAAGCTCCCGGCGGCCGAGCCCCCTGTCCCCGCCGCTCCCCGCTCCGCTCCCGGGCATTTCCCACCCGCTTCCCCGGAGCGCGGGGCCTCCCCTGGGCGGCCCCGCAGCAACAACCGCCCGGGGCCCAGCGCTTCCTCCAGCGCCGCCCCCGCCCCCCCCCCGCCCAGAGGGGCCTCGCCCCGCATGACGCCCCCAAAACGAACCGCGCGGGGGGCGCCCCCCCCGCCAAACTCTGAAGGAGTCTCTCCCCCTTCGCCGTAACGACGCCGCTCCCCTCCCCCCCAGCACCCCTCTCCCTCCAAGGACGGCCCCCCCGGAGCCACAGCCCCCCCTCCAGGCGAGCCACCGCCGCTGCCCCCCGCGGCCGGGGCGCCCCTACCTGTGGCTGCAGCATCCCCGTCCCCCCGCCGCCCTCGCTCCGCCGCCTGCCTGGCTCTTTGTTTCCTGCCGCGGGCCGGACGGGAGAGCAGCTCCCCCCCTCCTCCTCCTCCTCACACTCATTGAAAGCAAACAAGCATCATGGCGGCGCTGGCGGCGGCGGCTGCGGGCGGGCCGGCCCTCCTCCTCCTCCTCCTCCTCCTCCTCCTCCTCCTCCTCCTCCTCTCCCTCCGCCCCGCCTGTCCAGGCCGCGCACGCTCCGCGGTCGCGGAGGGGAACGCAGGGCGGGGGGGGCAGGAGGCCGGGCCGAGCTCGGGGGTACCCGGCCGTGGGGGGGCAGAGCGGCCGGGGGGCTGCGGGGAAGGGGTGGAGGGGACGTGGGGTGATAAAAGGCGATCGAGGGGTGTTTTGGAATAGGGGGGCGCGGGGGAGGCAGAAAAGCGGGTGGAAGTAGCGTGTCAGCTGTATGGTAAAACACAGAACCGGTGAAATGGAATATCGCAGGGAAACGGTCTCTAGCAGGAGTCCAGGAAGCCTAATTAAAATAGACACTTATTTGAAAAAGAACTTTAAATTCTCCTGCAAAAGTCAGGCACTCAAACTTGCGGTGGATGCGCTCAGGTGAAACGTGGACGGTGCACTGGGCGCTGCGTGGGAAGCGGGATCTCTTCCACATGCGTGTCCTTAACCGCAAACCAGCTCCCCAGCTCCTTTGCTGTGACATTTGCACAAGCAGCGTCTGCCGTGAAATGGCCACCAGAACTGGCATCCGCACCTTTGTGAAACTCGGGTTATGGCTCACATAGTTTTCTTCTTTGAACCGATTAATGGATGTGTACAAAGGTATTTGGAAAAAATAATGTATGTTGTTAAGTGTTGTTATTACTGCTCCTGTGCAACAAGACTTTACAGTAAGATGAGACATGCTAACGTTAAGTGATGGTGGGGAGGTGCCATCTGTGGTGTGGTACTGGCCCAAATCATAAATAATGATTTCTAAATGAAGAATTTCCTTTTCAGATTTAAAATGTTCAGGCATTCGTGATGTGGCAGGAAACGTGCGCTTGGTATGCACTACCTCATTGACAAGAGCGGTAAAGAAGAAAAACGTTACCCCAGATACACATCCCTGTGTCTGAACTGGGAAAGCTAAAAAAGAATTGGAGCTTCATCTGTTTAGATGTAACTGGATATGTAGCTGGAAATAAATGGTACTCACACTATTGTGCAATAAGGCATTCTCTTTTAACATAATTTTAAAAGAGGATGGTACCTGGTCGTGTTTCTGAGCAACACCACCAACCACGGAGAGCACACTTTGAAAAAGATGACCCTGGCATGCTGCATGCCAAACCCCATCACAGAACACCCTCCGTCGAAAGGCCGAGCCCTTTAGCACTTTGTTGGAAATAATCCTGCTATACTTCAGATTTCTGTTCAGCCTTATCATATCACGTATCTGAAATGCTCTCGGATGATAAACTATCTGCTCGCCGCATGGCGCAGTCCTGCGCTGGAGATATCTGAGCTAGCTCCGTTACGGGATGTGGCGCAGGCTCTGGCACAAGCGCCGTATCTGCTTCCCTGGCTTGGCTGGCTCCGGAGAGCTGACAGTCACTCAGATCTGACTCGAGTAGCAATACATGTCATTCTCCTGCTCTCCGTGTCTTTTCTTTCCGATAACCAGCTGTCCTGCACATTCTTCAGTTAATACTTTCTAGGTCAGATATGGCCTCGGTAGACTGTATCATTTTGCCCAGAGATAATTCTCCAAAAGCAGTAGGAAACTCTTTGAATACGTTGCAGGATTTTCCAGGAGTTGCTGCTCAGCAAATAAAATTCGGCCGGTCATAAGTCTCTTGAAAAATGTTTGCAGGGAATCTTCATTCCTCGGGGGTGGATGCTGGGATAATATTACAGCAGAGTTGGAAAGGTTTATTGGCAAGGGCCTTCATTGCTGCAGGTGGAGACCAAATGGCAGAAAATACTAGTAATTCTCAAATAACTGAGATAAGCAAAAAAAAGCATCAGAGAAAATAATTTAAAAGCAATTAAAAAATAATTCTGTATTATTGCCCAATATAGAGACTAACAGGAGATCACAGCATTTGGCAGATTTCAAGTTAACTTTCTGATAACTTTAGAGGTTATTTGTAAAAAAAAATACATAGATATATTCGAAGAGTCTAAAGTTATGGCCTTTCACGTCAACAATTTTTCTTTGAACTGCCAGCTTGCCTGTGTGGTTTGAAACAACAGAATGAAGTAAAAACAGGTATGTGGGGTGGTTTTTTTTAGAAACTGTTATGCTTCACTGAATTTCCTGTGCAGAAGTGCTGTTGCTCATCTGCGCGTATGATTAACTTTTGCTCCCTGTAAGTGTTATCAGACCTGTAACCAGGCAAACTCTGCAGCAGATGGCCAGTGCCAGTATGGGTGTTTCTGGTCTGGGTGCCTAATGAGATCTGAGAGTGTAACAGGAGCCTGTTTCATTTTGTCTGTCTCGTGTGGCAGATATACGTCGTGCAAGTGCTCTTGTTGCTCAAGGTCACAGATTCATCAATCAAGAGAGAGCCCTTCCCATTAATCTTTTACCTGCCCATGAGAGTTTCCATACGGCTCAGGAGCTGCCGTGTTGCGTGGAGTGCAGTTGTCCTGAGTTTGTGACGGTACTGCTGTTAATCAGATTAGAGAAGAAATTAGTCACTTTTTAAAACGCAATTTGCCATACTCTGAGCTAAGTCTGCATTCATAAGCCCTAAAACAAAAATACCATTTTGTGCTGTGGCATATAGGCTTCAGTTGGGCCAAACCTTGCTTGCGACACACAACCACGTGTCCCACAAAAGGAAGGTGAATTTCATACGACCTTTCTGACATTATACCCAGAGCCAGAAATATTTGCTGTGAGTAGTTTAAACACTCTTAGCACCTATCATCTCCCCTCTTCATGCACGTATCCAAGGCAGAAGCTGGCAACCGTGCCTGGGAGGACTTGGGGAGCACTTCTTGCCTCATCTTGCCAGCACTTACAGCTGGTTTGAGGTCCTGTTGCCTCCGTGCGCTGACAGAGGGATGTGAAACTTGTGGTAGAGACTTGTCTTTGTGGCTGAGCTATGGTACTTTTTGCTTTGTTTAGATCGCCAAATTTGGTGAAGCTATACTCTTTTGAAATATCTGTATACGGTTGTACAGTAGAGGCTTGTTTGACTTCTAAATTCTTTGTAGTAAAAGACAAATCCATCCTCCACAGCTTGAAGCAGGGGAGGGGAGCAGAGTTATGGCAAAGCAGGGAAGATGTTGGGGGGGAAAGAAGGCAGTAACTGGGAGTAGGAGGGGGACGCCAAATAGGAGGGCAGAGCTTATTTATGGTGTACAGTTTCAATATACCCAGGTGGAGAGATAGGGATCTGGACTGCAGGATAGCTTCTGTGGCGATTGAGTTCGGTGAGATCGCTGCTCTGAAAATGGGACGTTCCTAAAATGACAGGTGCTCTGAAAAATGAGGAAGTGGAGCACTCATGTTGTACATCTAAAATCATTGCATGCTTAATGATTTCAGCTTTAAGTTTTATGGCCTGTTCTCCATCTACCAAGTGAATGTAAGAGCATCTTCTGTCACAGTTGGATAGTAAAGATAAATCTTTGATGTTTATTGAGCATTAAAACTACAGTGAAAGCCCCATACAAAAAACATTGAGGAGGCAATTAATATTACTGCTTTCCTCTGCATGGAATGGAGTTCAGTGGTTTCCAGAAGAAGTGTACATAAAAAGATAATTGAAAACGCCCCTTATGTATATCCACAACAGAGCCGAATTAAGGAATTTTAATCCTGGGATGACACAATTTGTAGGTAAGGGCTTGTTACACAAAAATGGTCTAAATACTTAAAAAGAAGTTGAATATGATCAAAAGCTTTCTTTCTATTATAGAAATATCTGCATTTTAGTATCAAGACTTTCATAGTGAGAAAATTTCTAACTCATTTTTGCCAGTTATGGATAGTAGTACTTTTCTCTGCCACCACCTGAAGTGCTTACACCATGTTCAGGTGACTTATAATTACTCAGATACTTAATCTGTTATCAGGACTGTAACAGTTTAAAACGTGTGCTGAATCTTGTTCTCTACCTCAAGCTTGCAGATCTATGAAGCATTTAGACATTAACATTTTCTCTTGTGTGTGTTTGTGCTATGCTGTAGTAGTAAAGTAACAGATCTAAATATACCATAATTCTTACTTGTCCTAATCAAATATTAAAATCTGAACACTGTTAAGAAGCTGGAATCATGAACCATGATATTTTCCTCATTGTAATTTTTTAGGTACAGGCTGATTTTTACAAATTTTTGTCTCTATAATCACCTCTCCAACTCTTGGTTGCCTTCCTCCAAGAAGATGACCATGTTTTCATATTAAAACTAAGTTAATGATATGAAAGAAAAAGTAAAAGGTATGACCTGCATGCATTCATTACACAGGCAGAGCACCTGGCTGCATTCAGAGCACTGCAAAAGGAACACAAGGCTTTGCCTTTCATGGGAAGAGCTTTTATGTATGTGAGTGAGTAGTGAAAATTGCTATGAAATACTTGAATGCCCAGTTATGGAGTCACAACTGAGAGGTTAAATGCCACATAATGGTATTATTGATGTAAGATGGAAGGATTCTCATTAGTGGAAAGCCAGCTGCTCAAACTACCTATCCAGCTTTTTGGTCCTTTCTACCATATCCTCTTCTCTTTGTACCCTTTTGGCACTTTTTTTTTTTCCCTTCTGTCAGCATCTTATTTTTCATCTTTATTCCTTGTTGCTTTCTGTGCTTTTCTCTAGCAACAGAAACATATTTACTTGCAAGCTGATCCCATCTGTGCTCCTGCACTGTAAAGCTTCCCCCCGCCGTGGCACTGCATGTCTGATTTTGTTTTGTACGACTGCTGGGAAGCTCCAGCCTTCAGGAGTGCCAGGATTTCACACCGCGGATCAGACAGGCATGGTACCACCGCTTGGGCATGGTTTAAAAAAAAAAGAGGCTGTGCAGTTTTTCTTGTGTAAGAAAATGTAATAATACTATAATCATTTGATGCCTGATAGTTCACTGAAATGGAAAACTGCTGAACTTTTAACTTAATTGGGTCTCTTACGCTTGCACGGTTTCCTACTCATGAACCAGAATATATGGGGACTATAACTCAAATATACACTAAGCTGTCCTGGCTGCAGCCTCATACCTTGCAATTAAGCAGGATCAAGACTCTGAAGAGATAACTAAGGAGACCTATGTCCTGGAGGAAATTACCATGAATTACAAAATGATGGTTTCTCTCTTAATAAAAAATGAACTAATGCCCCAGTGTGACACTATGGAACTCTTCAGCTTATAAAGGTACTGTCTTTCAGGAAATATATATGTTAATCCAGCTGTCATGCATAAATGCTCATTTGGGGCCTGATCTAATTCCCATTGAAGTAGAGATGGACACAATCTACTTAAATTTCTCCATGCAGTTTCATGGCTTTCCACTATCTTCATCTGTTGTATCACGTTACTGTGTGTGGGTAGAGTTGCCACATTCCACCCATGACACAACTGTTTCGGTGGCAAGTGAAGTGATATGTGCATATGGTATATGCAGTCTTTACACAAACCGTATGCTTTCAGACAGCTATCTGTGTAATTGGGGGAAGTTATGGAGGCTTCCTGAATATAAAGTTCATTTGCTACATTGTTAGAAGATGTTGCAAGCTTTGTTTGTCATTAGTGTGACCTTACTTTTGATATTTGAGAGGCAGGAGGAGTGATTTATTGTTTACTTTATGTGAAATAGTAACTCAGTTTAATTACTTCAGTTTAATTACTTTGAATAACAATAAAATGGTTGCATGAAGCTTTTAGAAGCAATCTCTATAATTTTCTTATTTCGTGCATCAAACCTTAGACACAAATCATACTTACATAACAGTGACTTAATACAATTTCCTATTACAGTTATACATAGTCTTCCTTTTGCTACCTGTTACCCATTTCCGAGATGTTAAATATCCTCATTCCTGAATGCTTTGTATAGGTGATAATTTTTTATCTGAAAGATTTTGGCTAAGGACAGTCTCTGGTGGGGAAAAAAACCCAAACCCTCCACTGAATTTATAAAGTACATTTTAATCATGAGGCTATTATAGGCACTAATTTTCTTTTCTTCCATTGGTGGTTACAAAAACAGAACAAAACAAAACAAAACCAGAACAAAAAAACCCTGCTGAATAAATGTAGCTAGTAAAGTATGGATATTTCTATATTATCTGAATCGACAAAATACTTTCCTTAGAACACCGGGTTTGCAGAGAGGGAGGACAACACAGTATTGGATGAAACAACAACACAGGCAAAATAATTAAATACCAAAACTTGACCTTTTCTCATGGAGCTACACATTAGATCTCTTCCCTGCTGCAGAGCTGGGTCTGTTGCTCTGGGACACACTGGCACAGGATTCACTTAAATAAGTGTGGGCATATATTGTACGTGCCCGTGAGCTGCTCACCATAGGCTGCCCTTCTCATCGGTGGAAGCTACAGTGCACACCCTTGGTGCCGTCATTTCTTTTTGAAGGCTTCGAAGGCAGAGACTGGACCTGGGATGATGAAACTGGAAAGGTTTGTTTCCAAGTACTGGGAGACCTCAGTGAGCTGAACGAACACAGGGTATTTGCTGCTGCAGAGGGCAGGGGGTCGATAGCCGTGCTGGCTAAAAGGCTGCACCACGAAACGGCTTTTGCTCGGAAAAAGATGAAAATCATTGCCTGGTTCTCAGGTGATCACTGCAGGGGACAGGAAGAAAATTTCTTCAACATTTACAGCTCGTGATTGGTGTGGTGCATTAAGGGTTTTCCCACTCCTTCCAAAATATTAGGCACCTTGAATAAATGCCTTCAGTTGGGGTGAAATGCCAGGTTGAATGAGCCACCCATCTGACTTGCTGTTGTTTCCTCCGTGTCCGTAATTGTTGGACTGCAAGATTTTTTTTAAAAAAGGGACAAAAAGTTGTAGGACAAAAAGCAAAATGTTTGAGCCTGATGCAGCAGGCCCAGACTAAATGACATTTCCAAAAGTGTGGCTTTCAATATAAAGCCTCCTCCTGAGGAACTGGCAAATGCTCAACGAGCACAACACGCAGACAACTGGCAGCCTGAGTCATTTTCGCATGTGATTGTTGAATGTGACAGATTGAGAATAGCAAGGAGTACGAGTTCATGCTATGAGAGTGAAGTAACCCAGCATCCACTCGCTGGCTTAAACTTACGGATAGATGTGGAGTGCTATGGGAGAGAAATGCCATCCAGGTTTTGAAAAACTAAACAAAAAAAGGGTCTAGAACACATGTTATTTTCTTCCTTTGCTCATTTTTATTTCACTGTAAATTGTTTCTTTCTTCTCTTTATGGAAGACGGAAAATAACAGAAGAGCCCTTGAAACATCTTTGTGAAGCCTGGATTGCCATTGACTTATTGCCCTTGTTGCTTTTACTCTGAATACCTTTTGCCTTTCCATTTTACACTGATGCTGGATTGGCCTTTTTATTCCTTGGTAGTTACTGCTCCAGCACATTGGCTGTGCAGAAATGGTTTCAGATAAAACTGGGGTAAACTTGCTTATAGAAACGATCACCTCCAGGCCAACCCAGGGGAGGTTTGCTTTCAGAGCAAACTGCAACAGGCCTGGGAAGGCCAGGGAAGTTACCACTGAAATCTCTGCTGCAATCAAACCTTCTGTTGCAGTTGATCAAAATATTGTATCTGAGTAATGTAGTAGTTAAATTTAGACACACTTTATTTTCATACCTGTTCTTGGAAAAGGTAACACCCTTCCCAATTTCTGCTTCGTAAACATTCAACATGTGATCTCTGCCAGCACAGCTGAGCGCGTCGGCTGTTTGAGACAAATCCATAATGTCTCCTGCACTTGGTGTTTGAAGTTTGCCGCTCACCTATATAACATTGTATGTGAGGGGTTAATTAATTTAACCTTTGTGAAAGGTTGCTTGATTAATTAGTTGTAGAGGTGTTCTAAGGGTGTTGGATGAGAGGCACCATGGACCAGTGGCACCAGTGACATGTTGCAAAAGAAGCAGATGTAAAGACTTCAAGACATGTAATTTTTATGCCCAGGGCCCTTGCAAACACAAAAGCCTCCACGTGCATCCATGGATCTGACATTTGCATGCAACTGCTCCAACCTTCCCTTTAACCTCATTTCGTAGTTCTGCCCTCGAAGCTGCTCTTTATTGAACATATTCACAATTTAACAAAATCTCAAACCCATTCTCTTTCGGGCGGCTGTTCCCTGCTCTCCGAGGCTGTCCCTGCACGGGCTGAAGCTGCTGTGATCTGCCGGGGACATCAGGCCTCGGTGCTGCCCAGGATCTCGAGAGACCATCCAGTGCCAGACTGTGCTGAGGAGAGTGCTCTTGCAAATAATAGACAGCAGGTGGTAGCACATGTTCATTTCATTACTTTTCCTTTCTTTTTTTAAACAATTAGGCTTTGCAGAGGTTCATCTTACTTTATAAAAAGCAGTAGGGGGTGGGAAGATTGCTTCCAGAGAGGATGAGCACCTTGCTTCCAAGTTTTTCTGTTTTTCTGTGAAAGCTAAAGCCCCTCCCTTCCACTATAACATTTCTAGAGACGCTTTTCCTCTTTGAGCTCCTTCACTGTGTTACCTAAAGAGCTTGTCTTGGCTTGACTCTGTAATCCCGTGCGGGATAATTTTGCGGCGGAAGCATGCAGGTAGTGCTGAGCAAGCAGAGCACCGGGGCTGGGAAAAGCAGCAAGCTCCAACAGACCGTGCGTACCTGCACGGGAAGGTCGAATTTAACTGGTTGCATCAGCTAGAAGTGCTGCTGAAAGAAACAGTCTTTTCCAGCCCCAAATTCTCCCGAGAGGTGCAATGGTGGCCAGGGCAGGGTTTCAAACAGACGGGGTCTGGCCACTTGCTTGAGTCAGCCCTCCAGCAGATAAAATGTACAGAGCCTTCTTCCCTACGAGCTGTACCTCAACAGGAGCAATGTAAATTATTTTGGACAAATTTTCCTGTAAGTTTTGTGATAAAGTGGTGCTTTGTATCGGCCTGGTGAGAACGTCTGCATGGGCTGGACAAAGATGCAAACGTGGTTTTGAGGCATTCAGCCCAGTTATGTTTGCATGTCAATAACACATTCATCCCATGATTTATTTAGTACAGACACTTTGTTTACTGCTCACTTTGGAAATATTTCAGCTCCAGTAAAGGTGCAAATTTTTTTTTTTTTTTTAATAACTGGACTTTCATAATTAACTTACATGTTATGACAGTCTGCTGTGGCCTGAAAAGCAGAGCTTCAATGAAATGTTCTTAAATGAAATTAAGGCGATCTAACCTCAGGTTTCTCATTTGACTGGGTTTATAATTGCTTTCAGACTACCCTTAAAAGCGCCCACATCTGGACAACAACATCTGCGGTTTGGCCACTGGGATAACAACTGAGTTCTTTCCTCGCCAGATCTGGACCAGGGCACAGGCTGACATGGACCAGGAGGCTCAACCCTCCTACATGGCATGTACATCTAATATATTATATTTGTATGTATCTATTTATAGTTGTGAGAACAGAAATGCCAACATTTTATGCTATAGAAAATGGATGCTGTCACAAGAATATGTGATCCAACTTGACTCTCCTTATTCTGCACTGTTTAGGTTTTTTGAGGATTGAACTATAAGCTTACTGCAATTAAATTCTGTTTGAGGTTTTATGTCTTGCTTCTGACAAGCCGGAACTTTTCTTCGTCAGCAGCAGCCTGGGATCTTGTTCCCAACTTAAATGTAGAAGAAGTAGCAGTTCTCCAAGGGACAGGCCAGGCTTCCAAATCCTCCAGAGGTTTGTTCTGTGTAGTTTAAATTAGTTCTTGATACCCTGCAGTTACTGTGTTATCTGTTTTTCAGTGCAAACCTGCCTCAGGCTGGTGTGTATTACAATATGTGTACAACATATACCTTTTCTTTCATTAAACTTTACCATTAAAACCTCATTAATTCTCATCTGGATAATCTAGAAGATGAATGATCACCACAGTCCTTCTGTTTTCCAGAGCAGTAGTTGAGCCAAACCCCAACTTTTCCAAAAGAGTGGGTATTAATTTTGTGTCTCAGTCAGCTGGGAAATCACATAGTAAATGTTAATAGCAGGAATGGTTCCTCAGTGAGGTTGCATGTTTCTAAGTAATTTTTTGCAAACTTTACAGAAAAAAATGACTAGTTCTTAAGTAAGTGAATGTAGAAGTAACAGCTGATATGAAGTTATTGGTCAAAGTTGGCCAGATTCTGACGTGTAATTGCAACATGCTACTTCTGAAGGGTGGTGCCTGCAGAAATATCAGTGCTTGTAAGTAAAATTCCCTTCAGGATAGGATGATAGCAAAGCTCTGGGAACACATCCTAATGTAGACTGGGTGTCCTGCCAGTAACCTTCACTGCGGTGATGCAGGAGGAACCACCCGTTGTAGGAGTGCAGATGGCTCACGCTATTAGAGATGTCCCCGACAGGCTGGTCAGCTCTTTCTTATTTTATTTCAGTACCACAGGGAACTATTAATTGCAGAAGGGATGTGCATGTGCTGGATGGTGCCCAGCTCTGTAGGGAGGACCTAAGACCTGCATGTCCCCTCCATTTTCGCATATTTGGGGCTGATGGCATTGGGGGCTGGACCAGGGTCTACTGAACAAATTCCTTCCCTTGTAAGGTGTCTTTTATGGCTCACAGCAGAAGAACCTGGGTTGTGAATAAACATTAGCATGAAGTTGGGACTGGGACAATCCTTCTGGTTTTGTTTAGTGGTGTAAATGACTTTAATTTTGTTTCTAAGCTGTGTCTTAAAAAAAAAATACAATTGCTCAGAGACAAGTCACAGAGTCTCATTCAGGAACAGAGGCACTTCAGCCTGGAAGTCCAACTGAATTCATGTGTTTTTCTCGGATTTGGGAAGCTCTGCCATTCAGCCCCAGCTTGGTGTTGGATGCAATATTTCACCTTGTCCCTTGACTGCTGTTTGACATGGTTTTCTAGCCAAAGTGAGAAAGTGTGCATGCCCAGAGACCAAAGGGATGCTTGGCAAAGAACATCGTGCTCATCTCATGCCTGATGGGCGAGCAGGTTAAAGGCTGTCTCCTCCGGTAGCTTAGCAAAGCCGTACATCAACTCCGGCTCCTGCAGCTCCGGCTTTTTGCTGGGGATGTCACGGATTCAGTTCTCTGGCTGTTGGCCAAAGCAGCCGGTATCTCACATACAGTATCCTGCTATTAGATATAGATGGGAGCTAAGGAGAACATTAGTAATCAGAGCAACTCCACCCAATATGGTGGAGATACAGCACTCTGCTGGGAGATTCTCCTGGAAAACTCCAGTAAACCTGATATTAATCCATCAGCTGACCCTTGATATCTGCAGGTTTCAGCTGAATAAAGTTTAACCTAAGGAAACGGTAAATCTGATGTGTTCCCAAGTGGACTGAATGAGAGCAAGCTGAAAATGTATTTACAGCTTTTACTATGGATTTGTGGGTTAGTATGGTCCAGCCAGGAGGAAAGTTTTTCTCTCTGAGAGGATTCTGTTGCCAGTTACCCTACAGAGGCCAGGTGCTATAAGTCTTTTTTTATTAGAAAAAAAGCTTCTCATCCAGAGAAGAGATTCAGGCCATGTCTGTGTTTTTCTCACATTAAATAGCTTTCATTTAAGCGTTTGTGACACTTTGGTGAAGCTTATGGAGGTCAGAATCATTCAGGGGATTTTATTCTGTGCATTTTTCTAGTGTGCATCCCTGGAGGCTTGTACAGCCCTAAGGAGCACACTGGCTCTGCTGCAAACTATATCTTGCCACTGCAGAACTGAATAAAGAAAATCATAACATAATGCAGCAGGTGAAGTAACCTCCTGGCTCAGCCCCATGGAAGAGTTGGAAGCTAAGGAGGAGCAAGGGGGAGCGGAGGCTGTTAGCATGCAGGAATGCAGAAGGGAGATCTGCTCCAGCCCCCAGCAGTAATAAAGTCAAGCTGCAAAAATACCCTTTTTTTTGTAATAGGAAATTTCAGGAATTCCGTCAGTTATCACTGAAAACCAGACTGCACTCTCAACCCCGTTTTCTCCAAGTGTGAGGATGTGTAGGTTCAGATCAAAGGATCTGGTTTATACTCACTTTGTAGCTACTTATCATGGCCCTACAAAGTATTTCAGTGCTTATGTAATGAATGTAATTTCACTGATCTCATTGAAACTGCTCGTGTATTTAAAATTAGTTGTTGGAGTGCTTCGCGTAGTTATAAAGGCCTCGATGAAAGAAAAAACCTATTTAATGGAAGCACTCAAGTACTTCCAAAAAAGAAACTCCTCCTCGGTGCTGGACTGGCTGAATTCAAATGAGACATCCTCAGGTCAGATAAAAAGCAGATAGTCCGGGGTAAAAGAGCATATTTTTAAAAATTACTTCTTTAAGCATTGGTTCCCGTAACTTTGTTAGTGACGCAATATTACTTGATGCATCATAGGGTGTGTCGGGCGTATTACGCTATATTATACAGTGTAAAATAGTTCTCTATTGGCAGGAGAAATGTTTGACAGTATTTTGAAGGGCCTGCAGCTTGTCCCTTGAAGATCTTTGTTTTTCAACTGCTATACTGCAATGCACGGGAAAATTGATGTTCCATATAACCAAATTTTATAAAAAAAAATAAATTAAAAGGCATTTCTGGTTTTAGCTCTAGCTGATTTCCAGTACAGGCAGATGTAAGAGATTTCCTTGTTTGTATTTTGTTTGTTTGTTTTCTGAAAGATTAATGATTAAAAGGGTTGCTTCATATTTTAAAATGCACTAAAAGTAAAAAACATTGTATAAGACATGACCTAATCCTGGGATTTTTAAGACAAGTTCTGCCTGCTCCGTAGTGTCTGTCTGATCTATACTGTTACTTATGAAAGTGACTGAATTGATGGAGATGTTTTCCTTCCTATGTCACAAGTAACAGCTGAACACACAAATCCCAGTCTTTCCCAGTCAGAACTGATGGGTTGCCTCATATGTCACTTAGTAATAAGAGAAAATAGATTTGAAAATGTTACAGGGAACTAATCAATTGCCGTTTTTGCCTGCTTTGTTGCCCAAACCACAGAATTCATTAGGAGGTTTCTGTATCAGCCCCTATGCTCCAGTCCAGCTGCCAGTTGTGGGGTGACCGTACATGAGCTTCAGGATGTGTAACTGCACCCAGAAAATAGGAGGAGAGCTGGGTGCTCCCAGGAGTGGCAGAGGTCCAGTTTGAACAAAGACTGGCACTTGTGCCAGCTCAAACTCATCATTGGTTTTGCCTTTCCTCATTTAAATGTGTTTCTTCCCTCTGATCGATAGCTGCCTTTATAGCATCATTTCAATTAATTGAAACGGTGATAGCCCTGTTACAGGTGGTCCTTGTGCACTTAACAATATTAGAAAGGGCACTATAATATGCTGTTTCTCTTTGGCACCATTCCCTGAGACAGCTATAGTAACTCCAGGGGACTCCTCCCTTCTAAGCATCTACAAGGAAGTGTCTCAGATGCTCAGCTCTGGAAGACAGCAGAGATGCTGAATCAGAGAACAAGCAATTTTAAAAGAAACGGTATAAAACTGTTTGCACTGTTTGCCTTTTAGAAACAAGGTTGCCTGCGCCTTTTGCGAAGTGGCACAGGATAGATGCTGGTGTGATATTTCATGCAGCAGCTTGAAGATATCGGTGTCTCATTTCCAATAGCCATCACCAGCAGAAGGAGGCTGGTGTGCCCTGCGGCTTGGCTCTGCTGGCAGTGGGACATTGCAGAGCTTCCCCGCAGAGGACATTGCGCTCCTTAGAAAGTTCAGCTCTACTGTGCCAACCATGAAGCGGAGCATTACCCAGAGCACTTGATTTTCTACAGCCGTTCACTCACTTGGAAGAAATGGAAAGGAAAAGCAACTTCCTTTGGAAGGAAAATGGATGACTTTCATGACCCTGTCATAAGCATTTCATTACTCAATAGTAATTCCTAAATTCTTCTTTTGTTTCCATCTCATCAGAAAGTAAGATGATTGGGGGGTAAATACCTACTTTTCAACCAACAGTTTTTCCTTAGGTTCTTAATAAATCTTTGGAGGTGTTTTGATTCATGTACATGCCTACACACCTGCCAGGGCTTTTGTAAACCAGCACCTCCCACTGTGGCCGGCTCTTGCACCAACCGGCCAGAGCAGCGCAGGACTTGGCAAGGCTGAGCTGTCCCCTCACGTTGTTCCCGAGAGCCTGTCAGCTTCTTTCTGCCTCTTCTTGGGAATCTTGGAAAGCAAAGACAAGGCATGAAAATTGTCCACATGTTTATCTTAAAGGCAAATTACTTGATGCTCTCCTGCAGTCTCTGCCAGAATGTTACAAGAATAAAGACTAAAGTGTGTTGTAAATAGCTTGAAACCTTGTGTGTGAAGGTAGTTCTGGGGTAATTATAGTATTTCTCTACTTTAAGAATCCCGTTGGGATTGACCCTAATGCTCCCTCATGCACGGATCCCTCACGTGACTGCAGTCATCTTTTCGTGGCAGGTTACTTGGCATAGCTGCAGACAGGAGCTAAAATCCTCGTGCTCCTTTGCATTGTGGTGTTAACCTGCAGTTAAGGCACAGAGACATGAGTTTCAACACTTTTTAACTTAGTGATTCCCTAATTATACAAATTTCGCATATGTAGGTTGCAAAAGAGAATACAGACATTTACAACTCTGTCTTCCAGACCACTTAGCACTCTATATAATGTTAAAAATTCGTGAGCCACTGATCGAACCCCACTAGAAAATATCACATTGCCTGTTGGAAGTCCTCTAAACCTTTCCTGCTCTCTCTCCCAGAAGAACAAACAAGTTATCTCATAGACTTATGCAATTCTCCTTCTGCATCGCCACTGCAGGCCCTGATGAGCTCAGCTGGCAATGCCCCTGGCCGAGCCCACCAGAGGAAGAGCTAATGCTGTGCGAACCCTGCTGTACCTCACTGCCGTTTTCCCAGTGGAAACTGCAGTGAGATAAATCAACTTCATTTCATGTCAGCTGGAATTCCTGCAATGTGTGGCTTTATTCTGATAATATTAGCCAGTCATTTTCCATTTTAACAGTTTCTTTCCCAAAGGCGTGTGAAGGTGCAGGAGAGTGGAGTTCCTCTCACTCACCAGCACGCACAGGAAGGGAGCACAGCACAGGGAAGTCAATGCTTGCTGAGATCCTACAGGAAAATAATCTGAAAGATATTTGAATTTATTTTTCAAAATATTTTGAGAATGAATAATCACACATGCTTATAGTCTTCTTCCATTAAACAAGCCATTTTTGTCTATAGAATGATCCCTTTTGTGTCCCATAGGACTATAGAAGTCAGCAGTGCTGGTGCTTATGGAAGACGTGCTAAATAGTGGATGCACAGAAAACTAAACATCAGCTCCTCCAGAACCACCCGTGACAGCTGCCATTCTCCATCAAGCTGGATGGATTTAAACAAATGATGAGGTATGGGATTTTTCTCTAGCCTCTGAGGAACCTCCCATTTTTTATCTTTGTATTTGTATCTGCAGGAGGCATCTGATCCACAAGACAAATCAATTGAAAGCCTACTTTAATCATAAAATGTGGGAAATAGCTGGAGGGTGAAATATCAGGCTGGGATTATGAGACTAAAGCTACGTTTTATAAAGGAAAACCTTGTGCCCGGCAATTGTCCTTGTAATGTTGCAAGAGCCAGAGGCATTGAATTAATTCCCAATACAGCTGAGTTCTAATTATCCAAACAGATCAGGGGACCCAGCAGCAATACATCCCCCACTAAAGCTCACAAAGCCACTTCAAAGCAGTATGGTGGTGTTCCCCGAGATGCTGTTGTGTGTGCAGCCACCACTGATGGCACCTCAGTCAACATAATCTCACACCCCAGTGGCACACTAAGTGATTCTTGGTTTTGTTGCTTTTAAATAAAGATGGGACATCCAATCATTTAGATAATGCAAGTAGGAGGACGTAACATGCTGAGATAACGGAGAGTGGAGTACAAAAAGAAACCAGAAAAATGAGGTTTCTGCAGAGGAGCTTGCAATCTCTAGCCAATTTTCCATGTGTTTTGAAGGAGCTTCATTCCCATCAGGACAAAACAAATAGTTTATGATCTGAGGGTTTATCTGCCACTTGTTGATGGTGTCTCAGTTTTATTTCTTTAACCTGTCTTGCTCCTATGAGTAGAAGTCGAAGGGGAGAAGGCAGAGCACCCCTGTCAGCAGGGTTTCCAGTGCTGGATGCACACACAGGTGTCAGAGGAACTAATAATGCTGCCAGCAAGGGACAGTGGCAATGCAGAGAGGGATTGCTGGTAGGTAGATGGAAAAGGGAAGGGAAACCACAGACAGCAGCGCACAGGAAGGTCTGCACTGGGGTTGCTCATTGACTGCACTTTGGGGATAAAATCTCAGGGCCTCTGGTATTTAATGTGACATTATTGCTAAAACAGTCAGTGCAGACTTGAAAGATTTAATGCCTGGTAGAGCCTAGAGACTGGCTCATATAACCGCATGTATTTTGTTCCATTAGTAGCTCTTTGCTTGCAGAGAAATCATAATCATCTTCTTCAATAAAACGCATTGATTGTCTCCCAGACAGGTTGTCCAAGAGTCGTCAAAGTCTGGTGGGTCACTCTGACGTATTCACCACGAACAATCGATAGCTGAAATTCAGGCGGAGAAATGTGTCCTGCCAGATGAGCGTTGCTTCTGCAGCTGGGCTGCCCCTGTAAATCTTTTTGTTACTCAGAGAAAGGTTGTGGCAGCAACCGAGGTCTGAAGGCAGCCGTCCTGCTGACGTTCTCAGTGCACGACACATCCAAATCGAGCTTAAGGTTATCACAGGCATTTATTTTAAATTGACAGAATAGGGTGTGGTATTTTGGGCCATGGGTGGAATGTAGATTTTTGGGTGTTTTCCTGATTTATGATTGGAAATACTTAAAAAGCAATTTCTGTTTTTGCAGAAGAATAGCTATGTCATCTTCCTGTGAATAACACAGGGTGTTCACATCTCCATGGCAATTGGATGTGATAAAATAAACAGATGTTCTGAGGTTCTTCTACAAGAAAAGTCCTGTAAAGGTTTGAGGTTTAGTCCTCCTAATGCATATATATTCCTTTGCCTTCATGTTTCTCAAAAATCATAAGTCTGCTGTGAGACATGCTTCAGCTCATGGGATAAGAAAATACAGATCCGAAGAGAATTATGGCTGGAAGAAATTTCATTAACTTTAAAAAAAAATATTGGAGAAGATTTTAGGAATAAGGCACTTGACTCAACATGTCTACCCTTTATTTCCATCTGCTGTAATCCTGTCTTCAGCTTTCATTACGTATCCTAATTCCTTTCCTCTTTCAGAAATGAACAGAGTTATCTCTTAAATTCCTCTGTCTCAATCCCTTGCTCTCCGCAGGCTGCAGCACAGCAGCCCCCCGAGGAAAAATGCTTATGCTAAATACCCCTTCTGCCCAGTGCGAGCATATTATATGGCTTTTTACTGGGATGTTTTCATGGACATGCACACACACATATACATACCCCCACTCATGACTTCAGGAAGCCATACGAGACCACAGCAGTCAAATTAATTTGAGCCTTTATTTGAACAAATGTCAGAATTTGTTGTCCTTCCTGGTGCAGCTGCAGAGCCTTTCGGCCTGTGCCAGCTCTTGTGGGGCTCAGGAGATCTTTGTGTCTGGGAGGGTGCTGCGCAGATTTTTGGTTGTGTTTGCTAGTGGTTAGCAGAGATGAAGAGAAGGGGAGGGTTGCAGGGTTGCTGTCTGAGCCAATTTATTTTTGTTGCTATTTCACTGGTGACTAAAAGCTCAATATAAGATTGTAGCTGCCTAGTGCTCTGTACTGAGTATGGCCTGGCAGACTCACTGCTTTCCCAAAAGGCTTCATGCTCTTAAACAAACAAAGGAAAGAGTGGAAGGGGAGCGTGGCAGTGCTTCCCCACCCTCCTGGCAGGGCTCTGCCTGCGCCGGAGCAGCACCAAAGCCTCCTGACTCCTGCCCAGCATCTCATCTGCACCTTTCCTTTCCTTTCCTTTCCTTTCCTTTCCTTTCCTTTCCTTTCCTTTCCTTTCCTTTCCTTTCCTTTCCTTTCCTTTCCCTTCCCTTCCCTTCCCTTCCCTTCCCTTCCCTTCCCTTCCCTTCCCTTCCCTTCCCTTCCCTTCCCTTCCCTTCCCTTCCCTTCTCTCAATACTTTCTTCTTTTTTTCCTCTTTTTAATTTTCTTCTATTTCTTTTTCTTTTTTTTTTTTTTTCCTTTTTTCCCCCACATTCTTAAATGCATTTGGTGGACTGCAGTTGCTGGAACACCCCAAACCTTGTGAGAGGCTCTCTGATGTGTGATTGAGGATTGAAGTGTAAATAGAATATTTTTGGGGGAGCCAGCCCAGCTTTGGCGATAACCCTGGGGGAAGAACGGTTCAGTCTGTTCTGCACATCCCAGCCAAAGTGACTGCTGACACACGAGGAATCCTGTACTTGTGGCAGGTGTCAGATTTGCTCTTGCTTCATATAAACTGTAGAGAAGAGAGAATTTTATCCTCGAAGAACAATAGAGAGAAGTATTGAAAGTACCTTCACCACACTTTCCATCTTTCTGTACCCTTTAATTTCATGTGCTTTGTTCCAAGTTGTGTTTGCTGAAATAATTATAAGGTGCTGGAGTTTATCATCTTCCTGGATGACAGCCCTACCTGGAAAATGGGAGAGAATAAAAGCCACGTTAGCACTTAGACCTGGGCTGGTTCCCACCCTGAGCCAAGCCCTCTGTTCTGGAGCTCAGCTGTTTGCAGTTGGCAGTCCATTTATTTAAAAGCTGTTAAAATACCCAAATATTTTTTCCCTAGAAATTCTATGAAATTGAATGTAATTAATTTTTGCCTTTCTAGCAAGCGGTTGAATTATTTTTGTTCCACATCAGCTAATAAAGCTCTCAAGATGGAAAGCTGTTTTCCTGCCACAATGAAGCAATAATAATATTTTGCTCTTAAAGCATCAGTGTTCATCTGAGCATCACAAAATATTTTGCAAAGCTGGACAAATGTAAGGGTTGGTATGTATACACACAGATATATATATATATATATATGCCATCTGTCAGGGGCATTTCAGTCACAATCTGTTGTCTCTAACTGCGGTCACAGCTGGTTCCGGCTGGGGTGAAAGCTGACCCGCACCGAGGAAAGGGGTTATCTTCCAGACCTCTGAATTCTTTCGAGGTGGTAGAAAAAGCTTGAAAACACCCATTCAGTCTCTTTTCCCCTCTAGCCCATTAAAAAAAAAAAAAAAAAAAAAAAAAAAAGACTGGGATTTTTTTTTATTATACTTTTTGCTGAAAAAACCCAAGTCAGCAAACAAAACCCCCCATCTCCAGTTGGCTGGAAGATTTATTAGGGTGAGGTGGGGGGAGCTAATTTTCTTGAATGGTTTCAATTTTATTTGTAACCTGAAAAAACAAAAATTCAAACCTCCATTCTTTATTAAACATAATGCTCTTTTCTAGCCAACCCCATGTCTCAATCCGCCCCCCCAAAACAAACATAAAAACAACAACAACAAAATAAACACAAAACCCTAATGTGATCTAATCTTGGGTGCCAAGGAAAACCCTTTCTGAGCTGGGTAAGAGACCAGTATGCTGGGGGCAGGCTCAGGAGTGCGGGGAAAGGCCAGGGCAGGATTTCTGGAGAGATTTTTTCCTCTCCAGGAAAACTTGATGGGAGGCCTGGATCTCTTCCCTTTATCCAACCAATAAGTCAGACTCTCAGTCCCCAGCCAAGTGCTTGTCCCTTCCACAAGCTCTTTGGCCCCTGTTTTCTATGTCAAAGGACTGGTTCGCTCTTGATTTTTCTCACCAGTTAACAGTGAAGCCTCTTCACACAGGCTTGGGAGGTTTATCTTCTCCTGCATTTACGCTCACCCTCCTCGCCGCTGTCTCTACCCGCGCTGACCAAGCCTGGCTTGACTTCTCTTTTTTCCAAACTTCTGAGATGCTCCTTCTGCTCCAGGGCAGAAACCACAGACACTGAGACTCAGCCTGCCCTGACTCCTTCCCAAACAGGCAGATTTGCCGGGAAGGGGACACTGAATAGGCTCTTTCAGTCTGAAGCCAAAAGCATCCGTCTCGTTTGCTGTATGACGTTTTGAAGGGAAAGTTGCCTGGTTCTGCCTGATGTCAAATGACAAAGTGTAGCACTCTAAGAGAAAATTGTTTCCACTTGCTTTCCAGCAAGTGAAACTAATCCAACCCAAACCAGCCCATGTTACCCATATTCGCCCATCCATGAGCAGATTAAGTTGCATAACGGAGCGTTCAACACCAAGCGATTTCCAGAACGAGAAGATAAGGGGATATATCGTATTTAATTACGAAAGCTGCGGAGTCAGTCCGGAGATTTAAACTTATGAGCAGCTGTGAGTGTGGAAATAAACCAGACCTCTTTCAAAATATACTTTAAGATCCTTTGCCAAACACATATTCTTATTCACCTTTCAATGAACACTAGCCTTTTTAATTAAAAAGGGAGCAAATTCCACTATTATGAACTGCTGACTGTCAGTAGGAGGAGAAACATCTGTTCTGTGTTAACTAAACTTTCAGAAGGATTTTATTTCCCCAAAATGCCTCCTTTTCACAGGCTTTAGCTTTATTAATACTATAAATGCAACAAATTGTATCAATTTAAATATCCACCACATTTTATCCAAAATGAGAAGTACACCTGGATTTTAACAGCCATGGATGTAAGCCACAGAAGAGAAATCTTTATGAAATGCAGTGAAATTTTTATGAAATCCAGTGCAGTCACTGGAAGTTTTGCCATTAACTTTGCTGGAGTCAGCTTTTGCCACCTGTTCACATTCAACTCTCATTTGTTCCTCCGAACATGGGGACAATATCTGTCCGCTGCCGACAACTGGACCTAAACCAGGCTGGCCAGGCCATCCCTTCCTTTCCATGCACAGGTTTATCAGCCTCCCCAAACCTGCACCACCACCAGCCGCTCCCCTCCCTGTTGCTTTGCTGAAGGCAAGTGCAACCCAAAGCAGGCTCCAGGCCACCTGCCTGGGACGGGGCCAGATTAAATGCAGGCAGGTCTCAGGCTACATCTGTACCCTGCAGAGATCAGCATCACCTTTTCGGTGTCTAAACAATATCAATTAGGCTGCCTGGAGCTTGGCAGCAGCACAGACACTGATTTATTGAGGTGCGCAGGAGGAGCTCAAGCTGTGCCACAGCATCAGCTGGTGCAGGATGCATTCCCCCATCCCTTGGCAGAATCACGGACCCCACCTCTCCCTCCCTCGGTCACTCCCTCCTGCCCTCCATCCTTGCAGCCAGTTGGTTCCAGGACAAGAGCTGCTTGGACTATCTGCAGTGGATGCTGCTTTGTGTAAGCTTGACAGATATTAACTATCCTTCTTGGACTTACTCATAGCTTCCAGCAATGCTGGTGTTATCAAGCTGCAGTAGCTAAAAAGAGCCCTTTTGCCTCTTCAGGAACTCAGCAGTCACCGCTTTCCAGGGCATGTCGTAAAATGGGGAAAAAGACACACACCATCACTGAGAAAATGGAGGTTATAAATATTGACTGGGTTGGAAAACAAGTCGTGCTTTTGTGTTTGATCCCCACTTTTCAGTGCTGGGTACAGCAACAGAAAACGACCTGAACAACTCCCGTCATCAGTAAAGATGCTTGTTGTCTCATCCAGGAGAGGCTTCAGACTTTCTGGATAGCATCACATGTTGCTACATACGCACAAAGGGCCAAGGTTGGATATTTTATTTAGCTTGGTTTGTTTTTCAGTTTCCACTTCAGGCCCTGGAACTGGCCTGTTTTTCACGCCTGAGGCTCACACAAGGTCTATAGACAGTGGCAGACATGAAGGAAGGGGGCAGGAGACGGCTGGCAGGGAAAGCGATGCCTCCAGAGTCCAAAAAGTAATTATTTATGTATCCAAAATGTCACTGGCAGTGATTGCAACAACAGACCAGAGCACTGAGAGCTGTTTCATGTTGAGGGAAGGGGACTCCTCCAACAAGCGTTGCACTCACGGGTAGAATTTCTGAAGTAAATGGAGCCACTGCTCTGCCTCTTGTCCCAGGGCCCTGACCCAGAGCCCGCTGCAGCCAGCAGAGTCTTTCCATCAACTTGAACACGCTTGGGATGGAATCTGAGGTGCAGAAACACTAGATCTTGTGCACAGAAAAATAATTAGAAAAAATCTGTTGGCTGCAGTTGTTGCCATTTTGCATGTTTGTGGATTTGTCTGGCCGGACATGTGATTAGAAGAAAGAATTAGGACTACACACATATCCTCCTAGAGAATTAACTTCCCTTATTCCCATCTGACCAAACCACCAACCCCAACAAACATCTTGACACCAGACCCTTTTCTAAGATGTTTGCTGATCTTCAATGGAGATGAGACTAAAAGGGTGAGGGTGGACTCTGCATAAATCAGGGGCAAAAATCAGTTTGAAGAATTCTAGATAAATCCATCTTGCCCACAAGGATCTTTTAGCTGGATATACATGCAGCCGCTTGGGATTTAGGAGGCTGGATCCTCACTTCAGTTTGGCCACAAGCGCACTGGGTTATCTGGGCAAGTCACCTTTGTTCTGTGTGGCTCACTGGATGCACGTGAATTACTCTGTAATTAGATGTTCCTGGCGGTCCAGATGTTTCACAGCTTTTTTTTTTTTTTTTTCCTTCACGCTCCTGGGCACTCTATAGAGAAATCTTGCATAACAGCGACTCCAGAGGCGCAGTCAAGTCAGAAGTAAGTCCTGATGTCCGAGTGTCTCCAAGACTTTCCTACAAACCTGATACTTGTGCTGACAGATCTTTTGCTCTTGCCCAGTTCTACGCCCACTTAACCTGCTTTTATACATCTTTTGGGAGAAACAGTTTCTTGCTGGAAAAAAAAAAAAAAAAGGTTCATATATGATGAAATAATGACGGTGCTGGTGAAGCAGCCCTTAGTCAGAGACCGGAGCTGTGGGAGTTCATTACTCACAGTGAGAACAGCCTTTCTCTTGTGGGTGCACTTCCTTGCTTAGGATTGAGATGAACAACTACCCAGCCAGCATATCTTCACTGCAATTAATGGAGGTTCACCTGTTTGTGCTAGACTTGGGTCCGCCCCAGTATTTATGTGTTTGGTAAAGACCCAGTTGCCCTTTTTTTTCACTGGGGCTTTGGCAAATGACAGTCAGGAGAAATATTAATCTGAAATGTGTATACTAAACTTTTGATCACCTTGAGCCAATGAGAAGCTGTGATTCATTTTAATCCTTTAAATGTTCAAATGAAAATACAGAAATCTGAATTAATATATTTTGCTGGCATCACTAAAGGATTGTGAAACAGGAAATTAAGAGCACAATAACTTAAATAAAAACTTATGAAGAAATAATGGCATTGGAATGGGTAATGAGTCAGAGTGAAGTTTGGGCTCTTCAGAGAAGCCTGTAAGAGCTGGGTACCAGTTTGGTGGGATTTGGAGACCTATTGCCCCTTAAGTTTCTAGAAAATCCCAGCCTAAAGCACTTGCTAACATTTCATTGCAAGTTCATATCTTCATAGTAAAAATTCCCAATAAAATTAGCTTTCATCTGCCCTTGTGCTGAGTCCCAGAGCCTTTGCCCGTGGGTATTCCTCGAGCCTACTGTCTGCAGCAGAGGCTCTGATTTGTGTTGCTCAGGAGGAGAAGAGACAGCGTCCCTCATCATGCCAGAGAGATGCTATGGTTTAATTGCTTCTTGCTACTGATACAGAGCAGCAGCCTTGCAAAGTGCAAGATGTAAAATCTGTCTGGGGGTTTTGACCCTGTAAATTTTGGTTATGCATTGTCAATTGATCTCTGGTGTCATTCATCATATTAAAAAGTGACAAAATATTATTTACACATGATGGTTACCCTACTAAATCACTTACAAAGATTTAATAGGTGATAGATATTCCCATGAGGAACAAGTGTCACAAGTGAGTACAGTCATACAAGCAATAAATAACAAGTCATAAAGGACTAACTCTGTAACACCAGATTAATCATCATCAACCCTCTCTGGAATATTAATAATTGGCAGCAGACCATTAATTTTCTGCCTACAACCAGCAACAGGTTAACCGGCCACCCTTGTCACAGAGCTACACCTCTGGAGGGCTGATCCTGATCCAGTTTGCAATCCCATGGGACTGGAAATGATGTCGCTGCAAACTCTGTGAGCTGGCGCAATGTGCTGGGCTCCTTCATGACTGCCACAGGCAGAGGACGTCATCCCAGGAACATACTCCTAAAAACACCCCAAATATTCGCTAGCCTGTGAGCTAATCAGGTCCAGGAGGAATGAGTTTGGGAGCTGGTAATGTCTCTCTTTCTCATGCTGCCAGTCTCCGCCGTCTGTAGTAGTCTGGGATAATGTCTGAGCCTGTGGAGCTGAGAGATTTTGTGTGTGTATGTGTGTGTGTGTGTGTGTGTGTGTGAGCCACTGCCGGAAATTCAGCATCTGGAATCCATTGTGCCACAGTCATCCTGAGCTGAGCTGGAAGCCAAAAGAGCTTCAAGGCTGCATGGGTACGGTTTTTTTCCCCCACGCTTGTGGGATTTTTAAAATGCAGAGCAAACTAAAAAAAAATTCCAGCTCCCGACGTCTCTAATCCTCACAAGTTGACTTCACATTCTTCAGTCTTAAGGATCAAATTGCGACCCTTGCGCAGGAGCCGGGGAAAGCTCCCTGTTCCTGCCCTTTCAAACGGCACCCGCCATTTCCAGGCATACAGCACCCAAAAAAGTTGGCCTGGGAGATTGCTGGCCTTACCTCCATGCTACCAGGGAAGGATGTGCAGCCACTTTTCATCTCTTTGCACCACTCACATAGTGGTGAAAAGACCACAAATTTAGCTGGCAACAGCCCCTCCAGAATCCCACATCTATCTCTGTGACAGCCATCAACCCCGTGCTGTCTGCCTCCTCATGCCCTTGGGTGATCACACACCGGGAAGAAAGATGGAGAGCAGAGGGAGGAAGAAGGTAGAAAGGGTGGATAGTGGGCTGCCATCGTGCAGATCCTCATGAAGCAGGCGTGGGACTGCTCTAGGTCACCCTGGGGACCATGCCAGCCCTCCTTTGCCTCCAGATTGCCAGCAGCGCATGCGGATTTTTACCCTTTTGGCATTGCTGAGCTCAGTTTTGCTATATTTTAGAGAGAAGTTTCTCTCCACGGTTTTAGAGGCTGCAACATGACGTCTGTGTGCGGCAGGAGGCAGGAGCCAGAGGGTGGATTCAGCGGCCGTGGCTGGGGGCCGGTGCACACCACAGGGCACTGGGAGAGGAGCTGGAGCATCACCCGGCTGTAGTTCAGCCTTGATACATGTAGGGCTAAAGAACAGCTGCCACCTTCGTGGCACATGCTGCAAGGGTCTACAGTGGCGTAAATCTGGGAATAAATACTTCACACTACAGCACAGCCCCCTCCCGGGTAATGCCACAATACATGGTGCAGTTGGGTTTTTTGCCTGTTGGAGGCTGTTCCAGAACTGCACTGCTCAGCTGGTGAGAAAGCCCCTGAGTCCGGCCTGAACTGGGCTGTGGCCAGTTAACCTCATCTGTTCCCCTGTCAAGTTGCTCTTAAATAGCTTTTCTCTCTCACAGGCATTATCTTCCCAAGTATTTATAGAAAGCAATTGGTGTCCATTCTCACTTGTGTAGACTGAAGATGTCATTTCTCCAAATCCGTCTTTGAGGAACTCCCCATGTGACGTGAACAGTCAGTAGTTCCTTTTTCTGCTGCTGGTTTGGTATTTCCCTTTTCAATGCAAAATTGGTGTTTTCTCTTTAGCTGGGGAAATTACTTAATCAACAGTTCCTTCTTAATACTCCTTTCCTCCAACTTATTTTATTTTCCTGATGATACCTATCCAAAGGCTTTACTGAAGTCCTGGGGGCTGAGATCTACTACATTCCTGTTGTTTAGAAAATCACATATCAAGGAAAGATTCTGTTAGTGTAATGGGTGTTACCTTTGATAATTTGCAATGTTCTTTTATTCAGTTTTTCTACATCTGAATATGAAATGAGACTTCAGGCACACTCAGGTGCTATAATGGTTATTCCATGTATGAAATACAGTGATTAAGATTTGAAGGAAATAGATACGATCATCTTCCAGAAGATAGATGAAACATCAGGAAATGAGGTTTGAAGCAAAATAAAAATGCTGCAGGTTGTTAGAAAGTCCACCATTCCAAGTGAAAAAAAAAAAAATCTGTGTTTCTCCTGGTAGATTTCCTTTTGATGTATGACACTTGGAAGACTTTGGGTCTTGTCAAGATAAATGAAATTGTAGATCTAGTGAAGGAGATCCTCCCCTAAAATCCATTTTTTCTGCCTTTCTCAAACTTTCTGGTCGACTTTCCTCCTCCTCTCTTGTGAGCTGCCAAGCTGGGGGGTTTGGTGCCAGCTGGTGGAGAGCAAGGAAGACTTCTGCAATTACAAAATGAATGCTCTTATTTCAAAACACCAAAATAAGCAGAAGGCTCTGTGCATGTATGATGAGCTTTTGGGGGTGGAAGTGACTTGATCTGCCCATCCCTGATCAGAACCACCTTGTGCCAAAGAGATAGCAGAGAGTCAGATCTAAGCCCCCAGGAACCACATTGGGTTCAATGTGGGACTTCCAGAGCTCAGCACAGTTTTGCCAACCTGGATATCCAAGCTCATAGTAGGTCAAATAGTATAAGTTGCATAGAAATGTCTTCTTTCTCTCTTGCATGCTGCTTTCCATGCCAGTCACTTTGGACATCTATAAAGCAAGTCACTTGGAGTGCAGCGTGACAGCCCCATGGAGGGTGATCAGCACAGGAAACCCAAACAGCTCTTTCTCTGTAGATACAAAGCAGGGTTTGCCCACATGTCCTCTTGTGTACTGCTCTTATGTACAACTTCATGTGACTAATGAACAGCAGGGACCACCCAGGTGTCAGGGTTGAATGCCACTCAATTCCCAAAACGGACTTAGTAATTCTGATATTCCTCAGCTATCAGCTCCCTTGATCCTGCCACAGAATTTGTGCCAAACTCCAGCCAGCAAGTGATCAGTGAGAGATGTTTAAACTGAGAAAACAAATAAACCCTGGTGCATTCTGAAGGGGTGCAGATTTTCACTGCGTATGAATCTTGACAACATACATTATGTCTACATTCAGCAACAAATCTGTTATCTCCTGGCCTCAAAAACATGCCACAGATGCAAGTTACAGAAAAACAGCTGCTACAAAAAGGGGATGTGTAAGTAGTTACCAGGAAAAAAATCCACAAACTTAAACAAATGTGAACTATTACGTCTCACTGCTTACCACAACAGAGAGAGCAAATCTGTTTTAGAAGGGAAATAATGCAAAGCACTGATCTCCAAATCAGTAACATCCCAGCAAGACCTCCCATAGGAACAAAATAATTAGAAGTTACAGGGAAAAAAAGAACAGGACAGACAACATTACCTGGGCTGCATGATCAGATCTAGAACCCCATACTTACAATGAAAACATTTACTGATTAAACCGCTTCCACTCTGGCACTGTCACTAGTGGCACTGCTGTGTGGGACTTCCAGCATCTCTACTGTGAACCCGTGCTTACTGCAGGCTGATGACACCGTACAAAACGAGGTCTGCTAGATATGGTCTCTAGTGCGCTACCTCAATTACAAAAATCCAGCTTTCTAATCAACCATATAGTTACAGTTTAGGAGAAGGAGCTAGATCTGGAATTAAAAACCCCACAGCTTTTAATTTGGCCACTGGGAACATTGCCTGCTGCAGATTTGGGCAGGGGTTATTAGGTTACACGAATTGCCATGTGCGTATGTGACTAGAAATGAAGTGGGTTCTCGAGCATGCAGAACTTGGCCATCTCTCCATTATAGGGTTGCTCTTTGAAAGCCTTGAGCAGAAGTGGTCAGCTTTTGGCCATAATGTCATGCCAATGGAAAACAAATGCCAGTAAATGAGCTTTTTGACACTGTACCTGGTAAATGATCATCAAAGTGGGATAAGAACTGGACTATACAGAAATTCATTACAAAGCATTATACAACAGACAACGTATTCTGACTCTTGGGTCTTAAAATCTCAAAATGTAGCCAGCTATTTGTACTCTTGGCTTTTTATATTTTCTATAATTACTTCAGCCCTTGCCTCTTGATAGATATTTCTGCTAAAAGCTACTAGAGGGACTTCCCAGCTCCATTCCTTGTGTGACAGTAAAGCCTCCAACTGTCTATGTTTGGATACTGGAGTCTCAGGGTTGGAACTATTCATTAATGACGATCTTGACTGCTGCAATGACATATCGGGCTCTAACATCTTGACTTCTTCCACTTTAGAGATGGGAGGGAATCTGCCTCCCAGCCATCTAATTGTTATGTGCTGAGGAGTTTTCTGCCCAAGTCTTTGTGGGCACATGAAGTTTACAAATATGTGAAAAAGAAAATGGCATATATCATTTTCTCCTGCCTAAATATCTGCCACATTATAACTCTGTAATTGCTCAGCTCTTCACAATATAAAATGAACAGCTCAGGAAAATGCAGACAAAAAGCTCCCCAATTCCCCAAAGAACCAAAGATGGGAACAACATATTCTGAAAGTTCATCTTCAGCAGCCAAACTCTGATCCAACACAGATGTAGTTGAATATTGTAGATGGAGAAGATTATAATTTTACATATTGTTTCTCTTGCTTTATCATTCTCTGCATTTTTATGGGCTACCCACATCTTGCTTCATGTATGAATGTAAATACATATGTAAATGAATACTATTGTGCAAAATCTTTTTCTGATCTCAATAATAGGATGTTTTCATCCTAGGATTAGATGTACAGCATACTAAACTGCACACTTTTGACTTTCGAGTATTATGCTATTTCCTGGTAATAAAAATATGCAACCCCAGTTTATTGCTCCCCTTAGCAAAGGAAATCAATGTTTATTTTGTGTGTCTGAAAAGTACAAACTCAATTAAAGGAATGACCAACGAAATACTGAGTCAGGAGCTCATACACAGACTTAATTGCACATGTGGGAGAAAACCCCCTGGAAGATTGATTACACTGTTGATCAAGAATGATGCCAAAATCTATTAACTTCAACAGGAACAAAAACTGGCCAAATCTTCAATTGCTCAGCCAGCCTCTCCAGGCTAAGGGTTGGCAAGAAACTTTCAGCATCTGCTGCAGGATCCCATCTTCTACTGTGTGTACAGAACTGCTCCTTCCACAATAGCCCACATCTGCAAAGAGCCCCTGCTGCAAAGGGCAGCCGGCTGGATCCGGGTACCCAGCGGTGCATAGCTGGGACCTCTCAAAGAATTAATCCATTCTTTTGGTATTAATTTTACTGACTTTGAGCAATATACAAGAGTGGGCAAAGGTCATAATTGAAAATGGCCAGTTTTGTCTTGTAGCACTGAAAAGTGGTGGCAATTTGCAGAGCATTGGTTATGTATTTCCCGTTCACAAATATGGCAAGCTTCAAAAATGCCTAATATTGGTTATATAAAATATCACTGGCAAAGTTTAGCAGGCCTCACTCTAGCAGTTCTATGTCTGATTTTTAACACATGAAAAATACAAGTCTTTTGCTGGGACAGACGGTATATTCGACATCATCGTTGGTAAAGCTGAAGTCAATGACACGATTTTTGAGTTGTGTCATTTTCAGTGTGATTTAGACATGGCCACTTTCAGATGAAAAATACATTAGGTAAGATAAAAACCCACACTGGGCGTTACAACCCATAAGGGTGGCCTGTTCCAGTCCCCTACTACTGATGACTTGCGTAATCTGATGATCAAACCTATTGAAACTACACAACATACTCTGTTTTTCAATTTTATAGACAGTGATGTAACTCCAAAACAAGCAATGATTAATGAAGTATCATTCGTCCCACCCAGTGCAAGAAATGTCACACTGCTCCAAGCTTTGCTATTAGACTGAAAATGTGTCTCTAGAAGAGCTTCTGCAGCGCTGTTTCTGTCGGAGACATGACAGCTGGTCTTCTCTGCCCCAGCAAATTTTATGTAATATGTTAGGGATGCTCTAGGTACATCTGGAGAATGATTCAAGTGGTTACCATTGGGTAAATGGTTCCTTGCTCAATATCCAAAGTCATTATATCTGCTAGTTTTTGTGCTTTCTTTAAAAACTAACAGAGTTAAGTTATCTCAAGCAAAGCCACAGCTGAAAAGGAAGTTTCAAAAGAGAAAATATACAGATTTGGGAATGTCTCGTTTTGTGGAAAGGTGACTCTGTCATGTCTCATGTATCAAAGACTATCTCATGTCCCATGACTGACTGCTGTGGGAGGGGTGCATGAACCCCAGATCAGGAATTCCCATGGAAACCTCATAAGTTTAGACAGACTTGTTCACTGCTCAGCTTCATCATCTCTCATCCTCATTGAAGCAAAAACATCATATAAAACAGGAAAAGCTCAGTAAAGCTTCCTCTAAATTAACTTGTACTGAAGGAGTGAGAGATGAAAAAGAAAATGAGAAAGCCAAAGAAAGGCACAAGCAAATGCACAAGTAAAGTTGCTGTGTGAAACGTATCTGCTTCCAGAGCCACACAAATCAACAGCGGACATTTTAGATAACCCTTGTGCTGTAACTTGACATGTCAAAGAGCAGCTCTGACCTACAGCCCTTCCCTTTTTCTCCTCTTAAGAGGGTAACAGGAGATCTTTCTGTCACCCAGTGAAATTTCTCTTCTAACACGATGCTAACACTAGTAATTCGATATATATCAGCCTCTCAAACTGACACGTATCAAGGGGCTGCGGAGGTAGAAATCCCTCCAAGCTTCGATACTATTTTGGGGATTTATTAGGACACTTCCATGGGGCAAAAGATGGCACTGAAATGCTCACAGCAACCCACAGCCCCCGGGGTCTGCAGCAAGCGGTGTCCTTTGAATGGCCACTTGTGACAAGCACAGTGGGAAGTGGAGTGAACGGGGCTGACATGCACGGGATTGATCTCTGTTGGTGTCACGGCTTTTTTTGCAGATAACATAACTACAATGGTTTGCTGAGAAGGCAGTTGGGCTCTAATCCCTAATGGTAGAGCAAATGTGACATGAATGAAGCTGGCAAAAAAGCTTTGCAAAAGCACAGTCATTCAGTAAGTTACTGGATTTAATATTTTTGTCAGCAAAAAGTGGCAATTATTTCTTCTCTGTCTTCTCCTCCTCCAGGCAACAGAGCAACGTTTACGTCCTGGTATTCCTCCAGAATGCATTAAAATGACATGACAGAAACAAGAGAGATATCTTGGGTTTGATTAACTCTCATGTATTGAAGGCAGGAAAACATAAAGCCCAAGGAAAGCTCCGACTGAAGAGGAATTTCTTCAATGTCTTCATCTTTCTAGAAGCAGTTTATCATTTTACTCAGCTGGCCTAGCGTGGGGCAGCACTGAGGTGGTGAGCTGGCAACCAGTAGCATTCCTTGTAGGATCATCACCGAAGCAACCAAACTGAATAAATATGCCTGAACTGCAAGCAGTAACCTCGGCACACTGAAGATTCAAACTGAGTCTTGAGGTCCATTCTCAATTAATCCCTGTTATATCACATTGCTGCACTACAGACACAGGATAAGGCTCCACTCACTCTCCTCCATCACATCTTTAACAAAAGTACATGTGAGTCGAAAAGCACTTTTGTCCCCCAATAGGTTTAATCAATCCTTTCCTTAACAGAGGTTGATTTTCCTAGTTGTTCTCCTGCCTGCATAATGAAAAATACTGTGGTAAGGAAGAAAATGCTGCAGCGCGAGCGGCTGCTGCTTATAATGAAAACCACATTGTGGCAGAGCCCTGAGGACTGGCTGGGGGAGGTGGAGGCAAGGGGCTCTCTGGCTCTGCTCAAAAGTATGATTCAATAAGTCATTTCCAGGGTAAACATATAAATCTGTTCTTCTTGAACAGAATCCAAACAATCAGAAGTATCCCCCTTGCTTTATTCAAAATGCCTCTGCTGCTACTGAGGAAATAAAAGGTGTGGACAAAAACAAACACCCTTCGATGGAAGTTGAAAAAGAAAACATTCAGTCTGAATCTTCAGATGGCCACTGAGTAACTTTGCTCAGAGGCTGAAGTTCTGGCTGCTGCTGTTGTTCCTGATAAATATCCTACCTCACTACTGGCATCATGTGTGCACTGATGTTGTTGTTCAGAGTGTTAGGACTAGATATTAGGATGGATGCCCCAGAGAAAAGACAAAACAGATGGGAAAGAAGAAGAAAAAAATCAACAATTCTTCCCCTGCAGCAAATCTGGTTTAGCTAATGTGCAAGTCTGGATTTGTACAGAAAGCAGAACCTACTATCGCATCCTGTTTTAATCAGTGTGCCCTGCTGGGAAAGTTGAAGACTGGCTCAGTCTAATGGTGAAGATCAAGAAGAAAATTCTTTTTACGAGTGTCACAACTGCAGTGCAATCTTCAGTGTCAGATTAAAAAAAACCCACTCTGATAGATTTTACATTGCAACAGAAGGCTATTGAGCTGTCATAATGCAAGCTCTCCCATCCTCAAAATCTAGGCCTGTGTATAAAGCCATTGAAGAAGTCATTATCTGCTACAATTAGTGTCTGGTATGGCTCACCCTGCTGTAAACCTGTTGCCTTTATGAGAAGCTGGTCAGACCTAGGGCTATTGTCTGCCATCTTGTTTAAAAAGTTGATCCTCATTGTTAAGACCTTGTCTGCAAAGTCAGTGATGATCTTAGAGAGCTGGAGTTACAATGAAACACCAGATGTTACAGAGGTGTTCACCTCTGGATAGTGATTCAAACTGGCATTTAAAAATGGTGATCCTTGAAATCACCTCTATAGCTACGTTCTAGGATCCATTTCTGTTGCAGAATCCTAAAATTTCTCATCATTCCCTACTGAGATGATATAAACAATTCTAAGTCTTCTGCTATTGGTCTTTATTGGGAACACCAAGAACAAACCACAATGTTCAGCTTTAGCTCTTTCCCATATTTTGCTGTTCCATACTTTTCCTTGCAGGCCCTTCCTTTAAATACAAGGCTCAACCTACGCTGCTAGTTTAGCCCAGCTACACTTATAGATTGCCTGTTTAGACAGGTTTATAACCCAATAAAAGAAGGACTCAGAAGATGAGCCAGGTGCCAAGTGTGGTTGTAGACAGCAGAAAGCCAATCAAGTCATGGCCAGCAGAAGTCAGGAAGATGCCATCAGGATAGTTCATCCTCTCTGTGTAATCAGCTGGATTCTGCCCTGAGGATCTATATGCAATTCAGCAATGCAACTACAAGTCATTTTCCAGCAAACACACATAGGAGACTGCATATTTCTGTGGCTCTTTTACAACCTGGTTGATCTTACCAGTTCAAATCTGCCAATTTTAATGTGAATTGGTTAGCTAGAAGATGGTTTGGACTTTCTGTAGATCCTCTTTTCCCTACCTTGTGCTTAGGTGACTCCACTCTTGAGCTTACATTTATTGCAGAAGATTATGAGATGTAATTCCCAACAGTGCAAGACCTGATGCTACTTCAGCGGGTCATTTCCATCTTGAATACAAGCTCTTCCTGCATTAGCTCAGTTGTATGTGTCACAAAGACGCACATGATCCCATCACTTTCCTGTGTTTCTGCGCACAAGGGGAGAGGCAGACAGCAGAGTGAGTAGTTAGGAAGGAATTAAATTTTTTCTCTCAGTCCTTTCACTAGAGAGAACATTTAGAGTTGTTATTGGCATAGTCATGTGAAGTGTTTTCCAGACTAGATTTCATCAAAAGACTTCAAAAAGAGTTTAGGGACATAAATTTAATATTTAGATGATTTGGCAAGGATTAATTCAGCCTTGCTTTAGAGCTGAAGTAACTCCTAGCAAGACTAGAATAAAACCCAACACAATTAGTCCAGACAGATCTTCATTATCCGAACTCAGACGGCTCACACAGAGTGTGTCAGGGAAATGGCCACTGGTGGGGACCGGAAAGACGAATCTGCTCTCCTGCATTAAGAAGGGATAACACAGAGCACCCACACAAGAAGGAGATGGAGGCACACGGGGGGGCACTACGGGAGGACATAAACACGCGATGGGTTTGCCTGGGAGGGAGTGGGTTACTGTACATACATGCAGGCATCTGGGAGAGGGTTCACAGCTATTCCTGCAGAGGAAACTGCCTCCTCCTTCTGTTGGATACACACACCAGGTCAGACAGACGTATTCGGCAGCTGCTTTGTCATCTGAACGTCTTTCACATCAGGTCATTCATGGGCAGCTTTGATGATCCAGTGGGGTTTATTTCCCAATTCCCCAAGGACATCCTTCCCTCCTTAACTGCTCTTTTCCAAGGCGTAATTTGAAAGCACGGCTACCAAGGGCTGAAATTGTTTTTAGAGGCTCAGGATCCAATTCCCAAGTTGCCAAGGCGTAAGACATTATGATACCAAGTAAAGCAGTACCCAGCTATTGTTAATGATCCAGATTTATGTGACTCACCTACATTTATATAAAAAAAAAAAAATCAGTGGTGGAGCAAGAGATCGAAATAAGATCTGCTAAAGCCCATTTAAACTCTGAACCATCTTCTCCTGGTCAAACTGGTGCTTTAGAGGTAAAAGAAAATTCCACAACCTTAGTTCTAGGGTTCATCTTGGAGACACCTCTAAGTAGAAAGCACACTTGATAGATATTTCATGTTTCTGCTTTCATAGCTCTTTCTGAAGGTCAGGAAATCAGCTGCTCTGAAATCAGCCCATTCTGAACAGTTTGCAGACTGGGAGCTTCAGCATTTTGGCTAGTGGGACTGTGATTGAAAGGGAAGACATGTGGCGGGGGGTACTTACTGTCTATTATTGCAAATTGCTGTTATATTTCCTACAAGAGCAACTGCTGAAACACTGCATCCAGCTGCTAACAGCTGGAGTGCTGGGAAATATAATGCATGTGCTAAGCCGTTTTCTTGGAAACTTTTTAGATATCTAAATACAGTCCAAAAAGAGAAATAATTTTCACTGAAGATACCTCCCTTTTGTTAGCTTCCTCTCCCAATGGCGTACTTCTGATGTCTCACTTTGTGGAAGGAAGCAGAAATGCTTGTTGCAAACAGTTAGGATACTGCTTTACCACAAAAGATCTGGCAAAATGTTCTGTGGGTTTAGTTTTACTTTGAGCAGTACAGGATCAAAAGAGAAGCTTCTTTCTTTTCCTGAATCAAAATAGCAGAGGAATCTAACTATTTCCATACCCATAAGGCTAGAGCCTTATGTAGAGAATGTAACAAAATCTTATCAAACAGAAAAGATTAATTCACTTGGTTGCTATTGGCATGAGTAAGACCATTAATCAGCCGAGTACTGGAATGATTGAACATTGATTCCTGGAAAAGTTCACGATTCCTCAATGAGTTTCAAACAAAATTTCCTCAGAAAATTCACATAGCGAAAAAGCATATTCTAATTCACTGTTTCTGTATTCTAACACATAAATTTATTCAAAAGGCATAGCATAGAATCCATTTGTCCCAAATACTCTACCCTAAATAGTGGAAATGAACATTTTCAGAAACTCATAGGATGAACTTTGACTTACAGTATTATTACTCTAACAATTACGTCCATGTAGAACACAATCAACTGGCAAGCAATACATTGTTAGAAAAGGGAAAATTTAACTAATGTTGCTGGGTAGTGTATTTTGTATCTCACTGTCCTATTAGCACCATTAAAGCTTGGTTAGCTTAGGATGGCTAATTTGTTTTTGAAAGAATCTCCATCTGTGTAACATATTTTGTTAAATCTAAGCCAAATTTGGTAGAAAGGAATTGTATTTTTGCACGCAAGAGAAGGATGTATTTCCTGTTAATTTTGCAGACATGCCTTTTAATTTTCTGCCCAGTGAACTGAACTCAGATCCGTTAAAAGACAGTCAGTTACTGAAACCTCCTCTAAGTAGTCACTAAAGTGAGAAACAAAAGCATTTTATTAGAGGTGATCCTTCAATAAAAGGGAAATGAGCGCTGGATGTAGCTGACTCAGGGAATAGTTCTTAGTTGTTTCTTTTGCCAAGAGGTTACCAAAGAAGGAGAAGTTTTTATTGCATTTTGGTAGTTTCACTAGCAATACATACCACAGGACAATAAGAACTGGTGAAGAGGAGAAGGGTACTGGAATTGCTCTTTTGTTTTTGTTGGCTGCAATAAAAGCATTCAATCTCCTCTCAGATATGTTTTCTCAAGTGCTGAGTAACACAACAATAGAGTAAGAATTGCAAGGTAAGAAGAGTTAGAGTCTTCAGAAGCTAAATTTGTAAAGGGCAGGTCCTACTTTTCATGATCATCTGGGAGACCTCTTGTATGGAAAAGTGAAATATTTCATCACCTTTTGTTTTCAAGCGTGAGCTGAGAGGTGAGAAATGGGTGTGAGGTTGGGACAGAGACACTACAGGAGCTCCATCTTCAGCATCACACGCTGCTTCTGGCTTTCTTTGGGACCTCTGGCACGTTCTTTACCCCATGAGCAGGAATGATATTTATTTGTCATTTTACTTATCTCCTCTGCAGATTCTTTGCCATGTTAAAACCAAATACAAATGTTGAATTGTAGATGCTGTGAATAATCCACCCTAAATATACCTCTGCTCCTTACAAGCCACGTGCACAGATCTGAGATCACAGCCGACACAAGACAGCCCTTGCCCCAACCTACAGGTGCGCACATTGCTCCCAGCATTATACTTCTGTGTTTTGAAACTTCCAGCAATAAAGGCTTGCTTTCTCAGGGATCTTCCTAGAAGCTGGTTGTCTGCCTAAAGAAAACAGACAGACATGAGTGCAAACAGACACACAGGTACTGGATGCAAATTATCAGCAGGCAGAGACTCCCTGAGGCCACCAGTTAGGGTTGGGTAAAGTAAGCGACCACCTGGTCCAGAGCTGATAGGAACCAATAAAAACCCAAGAAACCACCAGTCTGAACAAGAATGGAAGAAACTGGCTCCAGCTTCATTCTTGCCTAATTTAACGCAAGGGACAGCACACAGGCTAACTCTGGGGCCGGGTCCCACCAGCTGCAGGGCAACACCAGGTAGTTGGTGCAGCAAAGTACAACACATGGCACTGCTTGTCTTGGATGTTTCCATGAGACCTGCTCAGTTTTGAGCCAGTTTACAGAAGAGTGGTTCTTGGAAAAGCCTGATGGATGCAACATACACAAATATAACTCATGCTTCCAAAAACTCAGATCTCATCCGAAATCCTTAAGTCATCTTTATGGAAAATGGAACTAAGGTTCCCAAAGTAGCTATGTATTTGGGATTTTTCCTTGAAAAGCTTATAGTCTCCATCTGTGAATTAACTCAGCTGTTCCCAGCTGGTGTAGATCAGGTAAATGGCTCTGTTGTGGGGCCAAACTTCTCTTACCCATGGGTGACCCTTGGCTATATTTAAGGACTGTAGTCTTTACTGCCTCCCTCGCTCCTGCCCCAGTTGTATCTGACTGGTTATGCCTATGAAGGAGAAGTGTTTTTCTTTTTTTTGTACATTTCAATCCATCAATTTAAAGGATGATAAGGAAGCTTAAGTTGGTTCAGTATTACCAGCCAAATGGGGACCTACTACGTTTAAGGCAATTAATAAGCTGTGGTTTACACCATTAACAGAGTAGGGAGAGGAAGACTAAGACTGGGTTTTGGATTTTGTTCTTCTGTAAAATAACTGAAATAGTATTTATTCCTGTTAATGGAAATGTACAGAAGCTCTGTCCCTAGGAGGAAAAGTGTGCTTTATTCTGAGTTGTGCTTTTCCCCAGCCTGTTAAAAATACAGGGTCTTTCAAAAAGATGGACCCAATTTGAAATAAAAATCACTATGTCTTTGAAATTGAGTCCATCTTTTTGAAATGTCCTGTATATTCAGATAGGTTGTAACAATTGAAGGACAAGCTATTTATGTGTTGCTGGGTATTTCTGACTTGAAATATATTACGGGGTTTATGTTAAGTATGTGGGTTTAGTTTCTAAATGTCTCTCTCAAAGCCCCTCTTTCCCCTGTGCCTTATTAAAAGAAAGGCTGTAAGAAAGGAAGCGAGGAAACTTGAAAGTTAAAAGCATTCTAGGGGTTTGCCCAGAGACCAGAAGGGCACGTAAGAAGCCTTTCATAGTATCAGCTCTCTTTACTCTCTTATTAGTGCATTGAAATTGCCATACTAATTCTATTGATTAGTTAGTTTGTGTTTCTTTAAAAATTGTAAATGCATCTAGGATATTTTAAGGAAGAAGTTGCATTTAGGGATAGAGATGCCAAAGGTACCAGAATTAGATGTAGCTAAGACTTAATTTGCCTTGCAATATTTGCCTCTGCAGTTGATGAGGATGTGTTTACTGGGCTGAAGGTAAGAAGCAATCACTTCAACTGTATGTGTCTGAAGAAAGTTTACTTAGAAACCACCTTCCAGAGGCAAAAAATAAACCCCTTGCACAGTTCAAGAAGAGCATCAGGCTGCCTGGTGTGATTTGCGGTGGGAAGACGTGATTTACTGACCTCAGACTGGCGGGGGCTCAGGCTGGTGCCTTTGCTGTCAAGGCTCAGTGATGATGCCCTTGCCCTGAAACAACGCCCAGCGTGTGCCCATGAACCCTGTGCTGCTGGAGCTGATGTCTGCAGGTAAGGCATAAGAAAGGTGGTCCTGATCCTCTCAAAGTCACTGAAGATCCTATACTATTTTTCAAAAGAGGAAAGGGTTTAGTGCTAATGCCCTGGTCAAATAGGTGCGATGGGGTTAATGGTTGCTGTTCTTGCAGAGGGTGCACCGTGGTGTCAGCAGCACATTCAGATAGCAAACCACGCTATTGCTCTGACACTGCCCACAGTCATTAGCAGACTTGTAGATGGATGTCACTGATAGCCTCAGAGCTGGACAAAAGAATTTGTCCAGTTGTTTGCAGTGTTAATGCAATAATTTGGTTTGAGAGACACCATAAGCTCAATGGACTCTCTTCTTGTTTACATGCGTATTGCCTCCTTGAGAGCTGCTGGGCTGCCCAGATACAACAGGAGAAACTCTGAGCTATTTAACATCATTAATGTACAGCAACCCAACTCCTGCCTCCCAGGTTGGATGATAAAAGCCCTGGTGGTGTGCTTTGCCATCCACAGGCTCTTTATTATAAAATTTTGCAAAACCAGCTAAGATGGGCCACCTATGTAGCCTGTCAGCACAATGTAATCAGGGTAATATTGCTGTTTTTTGCAAAGGTAAAGTTAGCGATAAAGCTTTGCATTGAACCTAGTGAGTTTCTCTAAAGTACTTCAGTAAGACTGCAAATTTGCTGGTGTAGAAACACAAGTAACTGTATAATATTTTGTTGCCCTTCATACAGCTGTGCTCAGTTGTTGACAATATGACTTGGGAGAAAGCAGATGGTTTTGCAGTCCAGAAGCCTGGAATTCATTAGTGGAAATTTTCAGACGTGGGTTGGTTGGTGTTTCTTTTTTTTTTTTTTTTTAATTCCTTGGCTTAGCTGCAAGAAGTCAAAGCAAACAGAGCTGAAAATTCATAGTGAGGGGTGTGAAAGAGTTTCTTTGCTCTTTCACCAAAGCAGTGACTGGACAGTAAAAACAAACACTAAGGAATTTCTTTTTCCTGGTTTGCTTTATCTGTGACAGCAAACCTTTCCTGAGAAGAGGAGCTCTTAAGAGCTTTGCTGGGATTCAGGTTTATTTGAAGAACACCAACATGATACTTGCTACTAGAGGCTGCGGTTGTGCTAACCTCGTAAAGGAAAGGGGAGGAGACAGAAGTGATGTTAATTTATTCACTGGAGAGTTCAAACTGTGTAGCTTTTCCTGCAAGGATCTTTTTCTCCTACACAGGAAACCTGCACAGAAATAAAAACTGCACAGCCAATGTTAACCTGTTGCACTGCGAGTTGAGGCAGGAGCAAAGCTCTTTGATAATGTGGAGCTGTGTCCTGGAAAGGTGGAGTTTTGCGCTTGCACTTTTTATTGGATAAATCTGTTTTCAAGGCACTTAGTGAGAGCAAACTGCAGCATTTCAATAATGCGACTGCCTGGAAGAAGCTGGAGGTGGAATTATTTTGCAGGGAGTGAAAAATTCTTGACATGAGTAAAAGCACAGGAGTGCTGCAGCCCGGCGGCTGCCCTGCCACAGAGCTCTTAGCCAGGTTCTGCTTTGAGCTCTCCCTTCTCAGAGTCTCATATCTGTTTTTTCCGCTTTGTAGGTTTTTTCATCCATTCTCACCATCTAGATTTGTTGCTCCAGGCTCCCTCTATTTGGGGGGGCAATGGCATTGTCCCAGCTCCTGGCAACTCATTTCTAGAGCACTTTCCTTGAGGTCCTGTGCCCCAAGTCTGCCCCAACAGCCACCTTTCTCTGCCATGGTACTTCCCAGTATCCTTTAGACAACAAATATTTCCTGCCTTGTTACACTCCTCTGATGCTAAACAGCAGGAGAGGCTGGGCTCTGGTCCAGGGCCAACAGCTTTCTGACAAGCACAAGCGACGCAGTAACAAATAAATAACAAGGTTTTGGGGAGCCACCTTCTCAATAAGTAAAGGGGAGGCGGAGAGAGAAAACACACATGTGAAACCTCTCCTGCTAAAATATCTCACACACACTGTGGATCTGCTACAAAGGATATTTCAGCATGCGCTGCTGGAGGCTGTGGTGCTCGGGAATGCCCAGGTGGTTTACACGCACCTACAGTCTGGGAAATCCTTTAAGCCTTTTGTAAATACAGGCTAACAAAGCTACTTTGCCTGGGATTTTAAAAGTGTTGGGTAAACTTCTCTGGATTGGGAGGCTTGGGTATTTTTGTGGGGGGTTTTTTTTCTTTATTTTTTTTAAATCCCCATTTCTGCTTCTCATTCTTAGTCCTCTTGGATTTCCAAGCTGGGTTAGGTGTTACCCTCCTATGCAGACATGGGGGCAGCAGATCCAATGTGTCACAGTAGCCTCGAAGCAGAAGTCCTGCTATGAAAAAGCTTCACCTGTATCCGGACGGGACGATGACTCTTGCCAACAAGAGCTCAGGACTAGCTAACCCCTCGGCAGCCCTCATCTCTAATCTATAGTGTAGAGAAGGTGCTGCAGCTTGTTACTTCATTTAACATCTGTGCCTCTCACTCTGAGGCAGCCAGTAAACAATGTGACTCAGAGAAAATGAAATTGGATTTTTTTTTTTTTCTGTAAACCAGAATGAGTAATTATGGCAGAAGATAATCCTCTATTTCTTGGAAAAGGCAAAGACTCTTAGCTGGGATTTCCTTAGCATGACCCAGTTCAAAAAGCAAATGACATTCCATAGAAATCACTGCAAAGCTAAAGTAGCAAATTGCTGGTTCTTAGTGCCAAGAGTGCTGGTGCTTGCTGGGTGAACCGACACTCTTCCTTAAGAGCATTGCCTTCGGTTCCCAGCACAGAAATTCTCATTCCAACTCCAGTGGCAGATGCAAGACAGACTGTGAAGCTGTTCTTTCTGCCTTCTTTTAGTGCTACTTGTTGTAAATGAACTCAGAAGATACGTGATATAAAATAGAATAGTTCCTTATTTTAAAATTTCTCATGAACTTAGGGTGTTCGTAGCACATACAAGTTAAAACCACATCCATTTAGGATGCTTAGAAGTAATTTCAAATTTTCCTGCCAGGTGGATTTATAAATGCATGTATTTCTGTTCAATGTTGGCCACTTCATGCCTTTAATTCCACATGTATCTGTGTTTGAGTTAATTTGATGTAATCAAACTGTATTATGACATATCTGAGCCCAAGCTCTGAACCTGAAGTGACTGTGTTGCATTCAGATGCTCTCTAAGGCTATGGCAATGCCCCATGTGTAGCTGTACAAGCACCAGTTTAAACATTGCAATGGTTAGAAGGCTTTAGCACTACTTCCCTTAAAAGCAAGGGCAGACTCTTCATAGCTCATAAAACCAGAAGAGTTTTGTGACCATCCCCTTTGCCTCCTGCAGGACCCAGTGGTAAATGCCTTGACGTGGAGCTGATGTCCCGCAGCACAATCAGTTATGGGGGTGGAGGAGAGTCTGGTGCAAGCAGCTGTACAAATAAGGGGTTTTAGCTGTTTTGGTTTCAAGTTTGCCAGCCAGTTTTGGTCGACTGAATTGAAAAGTGCCTGCATTTGCTGTCAAAATGTACAACTTAAATAAAAGGGTTTGGATTTGACTTGAAATTAGATGTTCTGGTTGGAGGAGAATATTTTTTCAGAGTAAAACCACTTCATTTAAAGATGTCACTAAAATACAGAAAACAGAAATATCTACTCCTCTTTGGCTTTCTGGCAACTGTCTCCTCCCCCGCACTGCCCAAATTCTTTCCTAAATTTTGTCCAGGTTATGGAGACCATCATCTCATCTCCTACTTGTCCAGATACAATTATGGGACAAGCTGAGGATAATGTTTTGCTTAAAAATTGAATTTCCTGTTTTCAGTCAACCTACAGCTTACCACATTCAGTGTGTTTACACTAAAATAATCGTAGCCCAATGACAATACCACAGGCAACTTTAGTTGCTACAGTTTGTCTGAATGAACCTAAAAAGAAATTTTTAATTTTACTGTAACACAAACATCCTGTGCTGAATAGGAGGGAAAACTGTATTTTAAAAATTAAAAAAAAAAAAAAGGTGGGGGGAGGAAAATACAAGGAATTTTACTGGCAGTAGAACAGTGTAATTCATAGCTTGGTCATAGGAGTTGTTTAACTGTGCGGTTTGCAGAAGTTGTCAGGGGACAGATTTATGGCTGGACGTGAGCCCGACTGAGGGGTGGCAGCAGCAGAGGCAGCTGGTAGGGGATGGGGGACATGGTGTGGGACCCGGTGTGGGACCCTGGCGGGGACAGTGGGGGAGCTGCCATGTCGCTGCCCAACCTTTCCTCCATTTCACGCTAACTTAAGGTTGAATTCCTGAATGCTCGTTATAGGTCGTACAGCACTCTGGTTCTGTTAATTTATCAACATGTAACTTATATTCCGCAGTCTCTATTGCCCTGTCCTATAGCAATACTATGTATGTAGCAAACAAATTGATGCCCGGTGTTATTTCTTCTTAAGTTCTTCCTAATCCCTAGTACAGAGGAGCTGCACAAGAACCAAACTGGTTCTGCATATGGCTCATGATAGAAAAGTTATCTTGAAATCTCCTCTGCGCAATGTCTTTATTTCTACCAATGCAAATGTGCCCAAACCTGATTTTGATAACTGGTAGATTATGGCAGATCTAATAACCCCAAAACTCTAGAAACAGAGATATAGAGGGGGCATTGATTGGCAGTGAGAGAAAATGAATGCTTCTATTTAAGCATAGTTTATGCCATTTTCCTCCGAATAAGCTGCCAAAAGAACGAGATCATAAGCTGCTACGAAAACAACTTAAAGAAGCTGTAGCTGTGATTTGTGTCAAGCATTCAAAAAGGAAAAATATAGAAAATGTGGGCAAGAGCAGATTTCAGTGCAATAGCTGTGACTCTAGGACTGAAAAGAACCCACCTGTAAGATGAGTTTCCTTCAATCACTTACCAGTGGCTAAACAATAGCATCACATAATGTAACACAACTATTAATGTATTTATTAAAGCTAGGGAATCTCTGGTCACCTGAGGGCATTTATTGGTGTTTGGGCATGTGGTACTTTATTTTCAGCCTCTTTATAAATAAGTATTAACACAACAGCTGCAATATTAAATACACCAGTCCTAAAAATTACTACTGTATCTTGAATCTGGCTCCCCCCATTTATTTATTTTAATCACAAATGGGATAAAAAGGGGAAAAAGGGTAGTATTTATGTTCCCAGTACGTAATTTTTGATGCCTATCTTGATTGCACAAGGAAGTGGTAGGGACAGCAGATTTGAACGTGTGAGGTAAAGCCAGATGGATCTTGTTATCCGGGCTGCTTTTAGAAATTTGGATTTGTTTTCTGTTAGTCTACAACTGCTGCTAACTGGAGCTGTATGGAAGCAACCTGTACTCCCACCGCCTTTCTTCCCTCCAGCTCCTTCCAGTTGCTGCTGTAGCAAGTTCTTGCTGGGCAGTGGTGACAGAAGCAATGTTGTGGGGTGACAGGGTGGAGAAAATTGGCCTGTTGTTCAGCATCCCCTTGCCTTGCTTTGTGGAGAGTTCAGGTACGTGTTCTGGAAAACAGCAGGTTTTGATTTGCAAAGAATAGAAGCTTTTTGCCAGAGAACTGTCTAAAGGGCAAATGGGAGGGCAGCCAGCAGCAAAACTATTTTCTAGCTTCAAAGGTGTTCCTTTCAAAGGCCAGTTTAAACCCTTGGAGTATTAAAGCTGTGAAAACAAACCAAGAGAAGAATGGAATGAAATTGTTCTTACCAAAACAGCAAGCCGGGTTCATACGCTTAGAAATAAAATGAAGCAGAGCAGCGCAGAAGTTGCACTTCACCCCGCTCTGTGGTGTTGCGTGAGCCAGCACAGCTTGGGAAGTGCCGAGTTCTTGCACTTGGAGGGTGGGCGCTGCCAGGAGGGACCTCCGGGAACTGGGGAAGGAGCGCGAGGTTTTCTGTTAGTGCAGAAGTCAGAGGCGAAGCTGTGGCCAGCCCTGTGGTGTGACGGAGCTGTGTGAGCCACAGGGAGCAGCTGCGGTACCTTTGGATTGTACAATCCTTGTTCAAACACTTTTGGTGAAGCCATAATTTGGTGTATACTGGAAAGAATTAAGGATTTCTTTTAATGCTTTCTTTACCTTTGGAATTTAAGCTTTTTGACTTCTTACAGTGGATGCTTTTCCCAGGTATTTGCAGCAGATAGCCTTGCTCCCTCCAACCCTATGTAATCTGTGAGAATCTTGTATTTATGAAAAATACCGAGTAGCTGGTCCTGATTCCCCGAAATGTGTCAGGGGAGGGCAGGTACACAGATAATCTGTATTGCTCTCATAATTTCTCACTCTTGATCTCAAGGACCACACAACAGGCTGAGAAAACCCAGCACCAAAAGCCAGCTTACTTGAAAAACCTACAGACTTTTCCAAACATTTCTTTTTTCTCCCTGACACGCCCCATTAACTTATTTGCAGCTCCTGTTATGAGGCATTTACATCAAAAACTCAGGAAACCACTTAATGCTGTTTAAAACATAGTGCTTTAGAGGAATTTTTATTAAACGTGCCTTTGTGTTTTTAAAGTATTTCAAATCTAGTCAATTAGCTGGGTTGGGTTTACATTACAAACGCTGATCACAATTCAGATGAAAAGCTGTCATTGAATTAAATCACGGTCACCTAATTTCTCAGTCACAGGTATGACTTTTATTCACATTTATTCGTAATTCCTCCTAACACATATAATTTTTAGCATTTCAAAGACAACCTGTCTGACAGCAAAGAACGATGATTAACGTGCCTCCGTTCTCAAACGAAAGGCTGTTAATTAGCATTAGGTGCTCTTAAACTGAAAACACCAACTCCTTAGTCCTAGACAGATCCCAGGTGACTTGCTAGTTGGCACCTCTGCCGAGAGAACTATCAATATAACAAACATGTTTTCCTCTCCTTTGAACTTCTCAGCAGAAGCAAGCTGTTGCTCTCTTCGCTTCAAAGGCCCTTGCCGATTATCTTCCAAACTCGTGGAGCGGAGGTGGATGCTGGAGTGACCGGCCCTTTTTCCATCACTGTGTCCTGTCCTGGAGCAGACAGACGTGATGCTACGCAAAACCTGGCCTCCTCCAAACGAAATGCCAGCAAGGTCAGCCCTTACGTTTGTTTGTTTGTCTGTTTGTTTGTTTGTTTTTCCGTGGGTGAAATTCAGCTTCACTGGAGTGACTCCTGGTTAATAGCAGCCACCATTATCAGACTGGGAAGAAACTGGAGAAAAATCCAGATCAAGCTGGCAGCCCAAATACTGTTGAGAGCCTTGGTAGGGAATAAGTCTATTCCATTTAGTTAAAATTAAAGTGATGGTGATGGGAGCACTCAGCTTTTCTCAACGTTTTAAATACTTTTATTTGGAGTAACACATAAAAATTGTAGAAATGCAGGATTCTAGTTGAGGAGTATGATGGTCTGTAATGTACAGTGGCAGCTTTTGGTGTCTCAACTTCCACATTTCAAAGCAAGAAAAACTCTTCAAGGGAATCCCTCCTAGTGTTCATTTTCTCCAGTTTGTTATTTCTTTCTTTTATATATATATATATATATATGAATATATAAAAAACTAAATTGTCATTGTTAATACAAGAACTTGTGCTGTGTATTCTAGTATCATTCTAGCAACAGGCTATCAGTGCTCAGAAAATGTAGTAGCCACCCAACCAGCAATCCAAAAAGGGTAATTTAAAAGGAGTTTTATAACACAGCTATAAGAACAGAAGTCCTGGAGTTGGAAGGGACTTCCATTTGGTCACCCATCATCCATAGACAGAGCACTTGCTTTAGTGATTCCTCACAGCACAGGGTCTGCTCCAGCAGTGCCACCAGCGAAAGGGCCAGAAACCAGCCCCTGCAGCCTGTTCTATTGCGGAACCGCTTCTCCTAATTTTTTCCTGATATTTATCACAGTTCTCCCTTTTTGCAGTTCGTATCCACTACTACTTTTTTCCTGCCCCTGTTAACTAATGAGAGTGTTTTGGTCCTTTTACTCCCTAGGACAACTGAATCTCCTGAAACTCCTCAGTAGGAAATTCAGTCCCCTTTGGTGTTTAGTCTGGAATAGAACAGGGTATTGAGATATGTATCTGAATCTCTTGAATATGCAAACGCAGACTGAAATATCTGTCCTTAAATGCTGCTGTCTGCTTTTCAGGGAAGACCATACATACTGGAAGAACTAGTACCTGCATGAGGCTCAGAGAGAGCCTAAGCACAAATCCCTCTTCTGTCCAACCACATCCTGAACGATTTTCATTGCTCCCCACCTTTGCCTAATGCTTCCCCAGGCATCCTCCTTGCTAAAACGGTGACACGGTATTCTCCATACTGTTCCCTACTATCTCCTAGTTCTATTTTTGATCACTTGTGTGAAGACAGAAAAAAGAAAGCAGTAGCTGGGCAAAAACTCCTGGTCCCCACAGTATCACTCAGATTTGTGTTCAGACTTTCATGGGAAGCTGCATCAATTGATCTTCTCGTTGATTCTCACGTGCCTGTCTCTTATAGCATGAAAATGGCAATGTTCGAGTTACAAACTCTTTGTCAAAAGTGCTATCTGTTTGGGGTTTTTAATGGTCTCCTGGGAAGAGTGCTTTCCCAGAGTACAGCAGAGCTGCTATATCCTTCTTGTCTTGAATATGGTAGACGATACTTTCACGTATTTTGGTTTTTAGACTTTAACAAGTTTTAAGGTGAGATGAGATCACCTGAGTGCTATAAAATCTGTCCCTTCGAGCCAAACAAACCCACCGGTAAATAAAATCAGTGTATTCTCCAATATACTTCCAAAAAGTCATGAAAAAGCCAAATGGCTTTAGACAGATGAGTCTGGGAAGTGTTGACTGATAAGTTATCAAAGTGACATTTTAACTAACTAATGCAGTTCATACTTGCAGCTGAGTCTCATTTTTGTTTAGTTTTCTCCCTGGGGATGTCACGTGGAAACATGAAATGTCTTGCATGAGTGAAACTTTGGGCTCTGACTTGCGATCTTTGGCAATTAGTGTTGCAGTGATGTTTAAAAAAAAAAAAAAAAAAGTGCTTCTTTTCCATTATCTGCACCAGTTAAAACTCAGATCACACAGGGAGAAAACAAACAAACAAAAAGTTTATCTTTACGGTGTATAATTTCATATAAATAGCAATGCTACTTAATGAGCATAGCTGAGATTAGGAATGTCCCCCTTCACTTGGGCTGGGCTGGGGGAAACAAGAGCAGAGATTGCTTCAGAGCAGGAGCACAGTAACCTAAACAGATAAGACAAACTGGAATGAAGTGTCAAAATGCCTGATGTCACACAGCAGGCAGTGACAGAGCTGGGACGAAATGGTGACAGATCATGGGTGTGTTGGGTCTTATTCTGGGGGGTGTGGGGAAGGAAAACAAAATTGGTTTTTACAGAGCATGGTGTGCAAGGCTGTTTCACACAAGCAGTAGGAAATACACAATTTATTTCTTCTTATAAACTAATTTAAAGCAGAATTTTTAACAGTTTTCTTTATTACTTGAAAATATTTTAAATCTAGGCTTTTGCCTTAAAATTGTGACAGTTTCCCTTTCTTAAAGGAACACAAAAAGGTTTTTGTGCTTGAAATGATGACATTCCAATCAATACCCTTCATTCAACCTCTCCATCAAGACAAAAAGTGATGAAATTTGAAGGAACCAGTACTTCACACAAAAAATTACTTACAAAAGAAATGCAAGAAAAAGCAAGCTCTTAACTCCTAGCTTAAATAAGACACCTCGTGCTTGAGTTTCAATAACTATGTATGAGATAACAAAGAGCATCTGTATGAAATATTTTGGTGTTTTTAATAAGGAAGGAGAAACTATAAGCAGGCTGAATCATCATGGAACTTCACATATTTTTAAAAAGATGCTCAAATAGCGACTTGAGCTACTTGCGTGAATGCCTGCAGTCCCAAGCACGCTGCAAGGCACTCGCTTTGCTCGGAGGAGGCTCCCTGAGATAAGAGATCACAGGTTTCTTCAGCAGAAGATAAACGCTCAGGTCTGCAGGACTCTTGCACTGAGCCGCGCCTGCAGATGACGCCTGGCCCAGGGCCTGTGGCCTCCCTCACGGTGTCTGACCCCCCAAAGAGAGCCCAGCCCGGGAAGAAGAGGCCGGAGGACGCTCCTGGAGCCGATTTGCAGTTTCTTTCTTGCCAAATTAAACGGAACAGACCACACAGACTGCCCAGTTTAGTCTGCTACTGCAGGGAAAGGCCCTCGCTCAGGCCACGGCCCTTGCCTTTGGCCCTGTGCACACACGCAGGTGTTCTCGGTCCTGCCTGTGCACATGGAGTTGGCTGCTGAGCGTGAGTTTCTAAATGCTTGTGGCCGAAAAGGCTGGACAACAGCGGCCTGCTTCCCCAGCCAAGTTCGGAGAAGGGCTGCCCGGTCCCTCCGCCTCAGCACCGGCCACAGGACGGGCCGCTTCCCCTCCGTGCGCGGAGCCCTCGGCGGCCCCCGGAACGGTTGAGCCGGGTGAGCGTGCGCGGCCGCCGGGGCAGCGCTGCGCCGGGAGCTGGGCGCGAACCGCCGCTGCCCCCCGCCCCCGGGCCGCCTCGGTGCCGGGCTCAGCCCCCGCCGTGCAGCCGCTCCCCGGCCAATGAGCGGGGAGGCAGGGGCCGAGCCGGCCGCGCTATAAGAGCCCAGGAGGCGGCGGTGGCTGAGTGAGGCTGGCGGGCGGGAGCCGCGTTTCCTGTCAGCGGGAAGGACCGTGTGGCGCGACCATGTGCGGTGAGTGACGGGGCCGTGGGCAGCCCGGCCCTGCCGCAGCCCTTCTCCCTGCGGGCGGGACGGAGCCGGGGCCCCCGCCGGCCGTGGCGGGCTCGCTGGCAGGAGCGGGGTGCCGGCGGACAAAGCGGCTGTGCCCGGGTCCGCCGCCTCTTCTGCCGGGGTGAGGGACAAGGGCTGCTCGGGGGTGTCGCGCTGCCCCGCGCTGACAGCGGGGCCCGGGGCTGCGGAAACTCGACGTTGTTGCCCCCACAGCGGGTTTTTCGGGACCCCGTTTTGTGGGGGTGGGAAGGGGAAGAGCGGCTCTTGCGGTGCTGGCAGGTAAAGGTAAAGCTCCTCCGTCCGCCCTCTCCTACCGAGGGAAGGCGAGGGCCTTTCAGTCCCCGCAGCCTCGCCTCTCTGTGTCCGCCGGGTCCCTCGGTCTGGTGACGGGAAAACCACCCGTTCCCGGCTGGGCTGCGCTGTTAACCTTTGCTCCTGGTCCAGATGCCTCAGTGCATCACTGCTCGGGCTGATGGACACGCTTCTTGATGCCCTTGGCTCTCTCTTTCCTAATCCAGGACTAGGGATTAGTGGTGACTCATTTCCCAGCTGCGGCGATGGGAAGTTTGTGGTTTTCGAGCAAAGGTTGTGAAGGATCTTAATTCTTAGCTGATGGGAGTTTAGTCACCTTCCTTTATCTAATAAAGATGCGACGGTGAAGATAATACCCACATCGTGTATACAATTGCTTTGGATCAGATTGAAATACAAGCATGGGTTCAGAAGCCGCTAATGCAATGTACTTTAGTTATGGAGAAAATCTTAGTGAAACTTTACCTATCCCTTCACCGATAGCTCCACTCAGGTCTGGAAGGATACTTTTGTTGGAAGTAGAAAAATCCACGCTTGTACTGCCTAGCCGTAGTGAACAAAACCTCTTTTGTGAGATGCAGACTGAAAGCGAGTTGAGTTGCTGCTCCCAAAAATGGACTTTCTGAGGGAGATATCTTCCCTGCCTCCACATCCTCTTTAACTGTAACCTCAGAAAGAGCAAGGAGCCCAGGAAGCCTGTTCCACTTGAATGGAAGCGTGAGGCGATACCGTTTGAGCTCCTACGTGACAAACTCCGTGTCTTCTAAACAAAACCCCTTCAGGTGCGAGACTTGGCTCAGTGCCTAAGCAAACCAAGGGTATTGGTGGCAAGCACTAAGCAGTGAGATGTGTAATGGGAATATCAGAAATTTATTGTATCTGGGCTGTATATTGATTGGGAAATGAGGGTGTTAACTGTTCAATGAGTTTGGTAAAACAGTCTTGGGATGGAGCAACTGACTCATTAGGAAATGGCAAAGAGAGCAGCAGATCATGAAGTGCGGGGAGAGCAGTGCTAGTGTTCTTCCCATCAACATTTGGAGACCTTTTATGTGACATTTGTTATCGCGAAAGATGTCCCATATATTCCTTGCTATGCTGATCTGCTCTAGGAAGTGCAGGAGTTCTTGAGGTTACAACCAACAGTTTCTAAGTTACTTTTTTGTTTGTTTTTATTTTTGCATATCTTCCCAGGTTTAAGTGTTGAAATTGTCCTGTTATGTTTTCCGTGGCTTTAGGTAGCACATGAAGATTTAAGCCTATTGTTTTCTGTTTTGAAAATACATAGGTCATTAAATACTGCTATAAACATGCCCTTTAGGAAACAAACTTGAGATGTTAACACACATATAAGAAGACAGTGTAGCAAAAGTATGCAGGTTTAAAAACTGGCTAAGGTGGTCTTAAACTGATGATTTTAAATCAAAATTAGTTTTGTCAGGATATGAAGTTGAGACCAGGACTTTCTCAAAGCTAAGTTTCTGTGATCAACAATGTGCTTACCCCAACGGAGGCTTCCTTTCATTCAAAAAACATAATTAATTTTGTTCGAACTCCAAGTATAGGCTGCCCCCTTCTTGATTTGGGGGAAGTTTTGCAATTGCAAGAGTTCTTGTGGATTTTTCCCACAAAAAGTACTCAATTAACTTTTCCTCTTCTTGGCGCTCTGCTTGCAATCCTAAATAGGGAAGGGGAAACTCTGAAGTCTTGATGTGTATGTAAAAGGAGAGGCTTTCTGTCAGTGTCCGCACCTGATTAAAGCTGGGTTTAGTAGTGATTTAACAATCTTCTGTGTGATTCTAAAGGTAAGCCATACACGACTGACCTAGCTCTATGCAAACTCTGTAATTCTGGAAAATTATAAACTAGATTTAGCATTAAGGTCAAGAGAGCAATGCCCTAGTAAAACACTTCTTTAATGCTTTCATTGGATTCGATGTTTGTATGTATGACTTAGGAAAGTATTTATTTGTCAGCACAACATCAGCAATGAAACATTACCTTACTTGATATATATCACTTGAGCATTGCATTAGCTTAGAGAGCATTTGAGTCTTCATTGGGGAGGAGAGATGCAAGCTCTGGAACTGGCACTTAATAGCTTGGGGAGGCCATTATAAAGTAACTTTGAGCATCACAAAACTCTCTTATCATAAGTATGATTCAACGAAGGTTCAGTCATATTGGGTTGCTTCCAGAGGGAATTAAGCTACAAGAAGTCTTTATCAAAACTTGTTTCTACAGGGGTTGAGCAATGTGCTTTAAATCCAGCCAAAATGATGACCGAGTAGCGAAGAAAATATGCAAGTGGATAAATCATGAAACAGAAGATTACTAAAGAAGTGGTGCTGAGAGTAAGATTTATTTCCTTTAACTGAAAGAGTTTATAATATATTCCTTGAGAAGTGAGGCTGCAGCTATTGCCTTCATTGTAAATGGCCTCTGGTGACTTCTACGTCTCCCAATTTACGTGTGTGGAAGCACAGCTCGAGTTCCCTGGAAACAAGGATCTTTTTAACAATTGCAGCACACTGGTAGCGTTGTAAGGATGGTCCCGAAGGAAGGTTTTTCCTGGAGCTCTGTGTAGTAAAAGATGCCACATGGAACATACAAGGCTGCTGCATCTTAAATACATTGTGAAATCTGGCCTAAAAAGTAGAGCTGGATGTGAAATGAGGTGTGTAGCAATGTTTTGGAATGATGTTGAGAAATTTGTATTGAAGAAATTGAAGAATGCTGCTCTTGAGGTTCGTGGTTAGTGCCAGAGAACGGTAAATATCTGTCTGGAAAAATGATCAAGAAGCTCTCAGTCTAAGGTGACTGTATATAACTGGAGGCATTATTTTTCAAAGTGTCCAGAAAAACAGAATTTAGCTGTCCAAATTCCCAAATACTTCTTTAAATGCAACTGTTATCTTAATATCCCTGTTAATGTTGGACACTCTAGAAATAATTATACTGGGCTCCTCATAAATCTCACTTCTGTAGCAGAAAAGCGTTTTCCACCCTTTAATCCTTCCAAGATAAATTCAGACAACAGTGTAATAGTCTCTTTAGTCTTGCTGTCAAATCAACAGTATTAATGGCTTAAAACCAGTGGAGTAACTGGATTCGCAGCAATATTTATAAGGGAGATTTACTGGTGTATCATTAAACAGCTTCTTCACAACAGCCATTTACAGTTCAAAAGCTGTAATTGAAGGGGAAGAGGGTGTTAAATTTCAAACAAAGGCTTTATTTAAAACACTTGTTTGTCTGAACTGCTTATCTGTTGAGCTCTTAAAGTCTGGTTTTTGCTCACTGAAGTCTCCAGTCCTGACTTGTTGCTTGGAGAAACTCTTGAAACAGTGGAATTAGATGCTTCTGTTTGATTGGGGTACAGATGATGAGATTTAATTAAAAGGCCTATTCTATCCTTATAAATGCAGAAGTTCCATGAAGAGCAGTAGGCAAAGGAATGGTCGTTTTCCTTTGCAGGTGACCTTTTTGTTACACCTTTTCTAAAGAGAAAACAACACACCCAAGCTCTTTCTAATGAAAAAAACGCTTGTGTAGTATTGCCTTCAAAAAAAAAAGAATTGGGGCTTGGGGGAAACCAACCCCAAAGCTAAAAAAGCCATGTCTTGGTTGATGACTGGTCTATTGAGGAGCAGAAGGGTCAGAGTTGCAGACTCTTGCAGGCTCTGTTTGCCCAGCAGACAAGGAAGGAGTTCATGTCCCTGCCGCGGTGGCTGTGCCAGCGCTGACCTGATGGGTGAGCAGAGGGACCTGGTGTCTCCAGCCGGGTTTGGCAGGCAGTGCAAAGGGGGAACGCGTGGTTTTTGGGTGACCCCGGTTTTGTATCTTCTCTTTCTGTCCTTTGTTGTCCTATCCTTTTGACTTCTACTCTTTCTTTATGTTTTTCTCTATTTTCTTGCTGCTGAAGTGACTGTTGTATACAGGATTAAGCTGGAGCCTTTCAGAAATAGATGCTATGCGTTGTACCTACCCGTGGGTATTTAAGGCCATGACTTTGATTACAAAAGTCTCCTTGTGTTAGTACTGGTGAATATATTCCTTCTTTGAATGTCTGGTTTTAGATCTGGATATGAAATAGATCACAATGTTCCCGTTTTCAGTTGCGGTTTTCATGAAAAGTAGATTTTTTTTTTTTTTCTTTTTTAAAGCTCTCTCAGCTGTTTAACTCTTGATAGGTAACATGAGGAGAGTGAAACTGGCCAGGAAAGCGTGTAGTGTGGTGAAAATGATGGTCCTGATTCCTTTATTGTATTTTAATTCTTTCCATTAAAAAATCCAGTAGGAAGAATTGTACTAAAGAGGAGGTTGGGTCCTCCTAGGACCTCTCTGTGACACTAGTTTTTAAGACCCTTTAAAATGAGTTTGAAGGGATGCAAAAAAAAAAAAAAAATTCTTTGCTTCTTTTTCACCCCCTTCCCCTTTTCTCTTTAAACAGGAATTTTTGCTTATCTAAACTACAGAGTGCCTCGGACTCGAAAGGAAATATTTGAAACCCTGATAAAAGGATTACAGAGACTGGAATACAGAGGATATGACTCTGCAGGTATGTAAATTAACTCAATAAATTAATTTTAGCAACCGATAGCTACTAATGTGACTTTCTGGGTACTTTCAACTTCTGCATGTTAGATTTTTTTTTTTTAATCCTGCAGATTAAAATATCAGAACTAATTACCTTGATTCTTAGAGTTTCTTCTTCAACTTTCCTCAGGACTTGACTGTTTAGCTCTGTAATCAGATGGTGGTTGAAGCTTAGTTCACATAAGCAAAGCAAACAGGGCATGAGGAAGGCGTCCTCCATACAGGGTCATGTAGTTTGTGCCTCAGCCTTTTTTGTGCATATGAATCCCAGTGAAAGGATGAGGAAGATTAACCTTGTCTTTAAATTTGAGTTGGCTGATTTCATTGGGCAAAATATATCAGTCTATCCTCGAGCAAAATTTGAGATGACTCGTGTATATTTTCATCTACTCAGTGGATATAGACTTTATCTGGTTTGATTTGAGCATACACAGATCTAGCGACAGACTTCAAGACTATGCCTTTGAAGGATAATTTTAAAATAATTGTTTCACTAGTGCGTGCTTGTTTGTATTTTCTCAGCCTTTTTTAATCCACTGAATTTTGTGCTTTAAATAACCCTTGTGACTGTCCTGCATTGTAGGAGTGGCAATTGATGGAAATAATAATGAAGATAAAGAAAGGTTCATCAAACTAGTTAAGAAAAGAGGAAAAGTAAAGGCCTTGGAAGAAGAGCTGTACAGTAAGTGCCTTTAAAATTACCCTTTTACTTTGGCCTCCGAGTCGGATATCATCTGCATCTCAGCAGAAAGTCAGACCATGAAATTACAGTTATGATTTTGTACCAGAAGTAACTGCATGGCATAATCCAGTGGCAGTTAAATTGTTTGTGCCTCCCAAATCTGCACTTGAAAAGCAAGCTGATCTTTAAGTGTAGTGCTGTGAAATTATCAGCCTACTCCTCCCTCTTTTGATTGCTTCATTGTTCAAGACCTGGGCTCCCTTTGTGCTTTACTGGGAAGATTTCTGTGCTTGGTAGCTGAAATGTCAAAACATGGACTCTGACAGAATTTACAACTATTTAAGCAGCTGGCTGTCATCACAATCTGCTTTATGCAGTGCTTCCATCTGTGAAGAACTGAAGTTGTGTTTTAATACGTTTACATTATAGTTTGTAGTGATGTGGTCTGTTAGCCTAGCTGTTGGTATTGGCTGAAAATGCTCAAGTCTTGGCAAACAAAGTTTTAACCACAGTAGCTTGAACTATCTGAAGTGTAATGTAAAGAAAGCAAATGGTTTAAAAGAAAGCCAGAAGATAACTGTAAGAATTCTCTTTGTGTTTTACTAGTTGTTTGTGTGTGAGACTCAACTTTAAATAGTCAGTAAACTGAGTTTCTTGTGTATAGAACAAGATGACCTGGATTCGAAAGCAGATTTTGAAACACATTTTGGAATTGCTCATACCCGCTGGGCAACCCATGGAGTACCAAGTGCAATAAACAGTCACCCTCAGAGATCAGATAAAAGGAATGGTATGTAATCTCTGGAACTGTATGAATCTGAAATGGTTGAACCCACATAATACATACGCAGTCTCTTCTTACGAGCATTGTGATATCTATTTTTTTATACTAGGGCTAAGCTGTTGCTATTCTATCTGGGTTAGACACTTTTACAATAAAATAGCCTCTTGTGAGGCTAAAGTAAAACTGTAAAAGATTAATGAGATGTGGTTTCTGAAAATGGATGCAAGTTAGTTGAAGGCCAACATTTTTGTTTTAAAAGGTAAGACTGAAAATGTAAGTGCACCGATATTGCCTGGGCTGGAAAAGGGAGATTTCATATAGTTTTTCACTTGAGATGACTTGGTGATGTTCTACTGGGTGTCAGTTAAAACTGTCTTGATGATTTGGAACAATCTTCATATGCCTTCAGAATTTGTAATCTTCTGCTTTCTGTTGTCCATGTTATGATAAACTGTAGGTCTGAAAGCTATAGCAGATAGTTTCTAGTGTACTTCTAAGGTTTTTTCCCTCTAATTTTGTGTTCTGAGTTAAATATCTTAATTTTCTGTTACCGATGTGTGTGTATATGTATTTTTTTTCCTTTTAGAATTTGTTGTTATCCATAATGGAATCATCACAAATTATAAGGACCTGAGAAAGTTTCTGGTGAGTCTGTGGCAACTTGATTCTAAAACTAGAATGTAAATGCCCCACCAACTACTGTCAGATCTTTCATGACTTTGTTGGAATCTGAATTCAAGTGTCTTGATATCATCTATAAAGTAGTAGCATGAAGAAGTCTGCCTAATAATAATACACAGGAGCTGATGTGCAATATATTCTTGTAATCCTAAATGCAAAGTACTTATGAGTAGAGAGCAATTTGCACTCAGCTTCTTTGAGAGGGCGTGTGTAGTGGGCTCCCTCCTCTCTCTTGTTGCTTGACAGATGCTAAGCAAGTCTCACTACATGTCTTATTACAATATTTCGGAAAGAGTAGCTGTGACAGGATAAGTCTTTATATTTTGTCTATAGTGGTATGTATCCACTAGTCCAGCATCATGTTCCAGGCAGTCTGTGTTACTCTGCAGTTCTGGTGGGAGGCAGCCGGAAGGCTCTTCAGTGTTTCTTACCACCTTACTCTTCTATATGATATTTCAGGAGAGCAAAGGCTATGAATTTGAATCTGAAACGGATACAGAAACAATCCCCAAATTGATCAAATACATGTATGACAACAGAGAGAGTGAGGACACCAGTTTTTCAGCGTTGGTAGAAAGAGTTATTCAACAGTTGGTAAGTGGGAAGCTCCTTTTTAGTTCTACTACACTATAAGCTATTTGTGTAGTTCCTTAGTATACTGCATTCAGATCCTCTGTGGGAGTCCTGAGAAGGTGCTGCAAATGATGCTTTTTGGCCTCTAAACAGTGCTTAATAGACCAAGAAATTAAAATTTTGGAAACTTCCAAGCCTTTTCAATGGTAAACTTTTAAATTGCAATGTGTTTTGTTTGGTGGTTTAGGTTTTGTTTGTTTGTTTAAACCAAGTTATCACGTTCTTTTTAATAAAGCAGCTTAATTAAAATTGTAGGAGCCTCTGGGGGTTGAAATATCTTATAAAGGGCAGTGTGTTCTTAAAGGCTATTCTGATCATGTTAGAACACTGCTGTGATTCAAGTTTGTCTAATAATGTGCCTTGGCTCCCATATTTGGAAACAGATCCAACAAGCTGTACTGATTCATGGCATAGCTGGTTTCCAAACTGTCAAGTGGGAATCTACTGTTACTTAGTATACGAACGCTTAAAACCTTTGATAGCTGCATTGCAAACGCTGAGAAAGCTCGCTTTGTTTCCTTCCCCAGGCTCCGGGCAGATGTTTTCCCTCCCCTTCCTGCAGTTTCTTATACTGTTCTCACCTCTCCTTGCTCCTCTAAAGCAGCTCTGTGGGATTCCCTTAGAGCAGGGCTGGAATGCACACGGAAGAGAGGCCTGTGTGGGTCAAGAGGGAACAGTGGTGCTGGCAGCCAGTTGTGGGGAAGGGCGACTTCAGGTGACAGATGAGAGCAGCCTCAGCTTGGAGTCCTGTGAGAGGAGAGAATGTGACCATCTCTTTTCTCTTTGCAAAGTTGGTGGGGGCTTTTGCTCCTGCTTTTGGAATACTCCTCAAATTTGCAAACTGCATTAATACTATAGAGTAGTTGATTGTGTGTTCCTGTTTTTGTTCTCGTGTTGTGGATTTAGTTTTCCCCTGCCTCCCTGCCTCCCTTCCTCCCAATTTGCTGCTTAAACTAGAAGTACTAACTTCAAAATTTTAGCTGAAAATGCACGATGAAATGCAGCTACATGCACATTCTTATTAAAAGTCTTTCTAAAAGTAAACGCCTAACAGTGTTCATGCTGGTTACCAGTAACATCTTAGAGATTTTTGTAACCCTTGCATTAGAAGGTATTGTTTTTATTTGTAAAGAGAGGCGACTCCTCATCCTTCAGCTGTTGCACTGTTAAGTGCATGTTGGCTTGTTCTGCTCTGTCACCAATTCCTTTAAAGGTGCTGTCTGCCCTCCAGGGAGAGATTCCTGATAGCAGTAAAGAGCTTTCCTTCACAGCCTCCTCAGGAAGAGGGGCCCCAGTTTAATGAGATGCAACTAATTGAGATAAGTTGTTTAGGCATTTTCTTCCTCTCTCCTGTTTGCATGGTTTCCAGGAGGGTGCTTTTGCATTGGTTTTCAAGAGCATCCATTACCCGGGTGAAGCTGTTGCTACCAGGTTAGTAAAAGTCCATTTTATACATAATTCATGCTCTTTTTTTTTTTTCATTAAACATAGTGCTAGCATCTCTTAAAGACACAAACTAGAATACTGATGTTTAAAGTGCTTACTTAACCAGAACTCAGAAGGTAGGTAGCTTCACTAGTGAAATCCTTGTGAAGTGCAGCAAAACTCTGCTGAGCATCTCTTCAACTGACTATTAAATATAACTTAATTTGAGCTGTGCTGACTGCAAGTCACAAAATTTCCAGAGGCTTGTGTTGATTCTCTGTAATCTTTTACTTGTTTGTTTGTTTTTTTAATAAATTAGCTGTGACTGCTCGCTTTTTGAGGATGCAAAGACAGTAGTGAAAAGTAATCAGATGATGTTTTCTTGTGTCGTGCAAATACACTTTTGATTGGAGATCATCCAAATGACACACTCAGAAGAAAGTACCACTGACAAACCTATTCCCACAGTCTGTTCTTTTTCCTGTTACAGTGTGTCAATAAAAAAAGCTCAATGTATCTTCTGTTTCTAAAGTTGTATTAAGAGTGTGCTAATAGTTTTCCCGTATGTATAACGGGAGGGAAAGGGTTCAATTTTACTTCACATTGAATAAAGACAGAGAATTATGTCCAGGTTCACTAAAAAGCCAGCATACTAATAAGTTATACAAATAGTGTTCTATAGCTGTCATAGCATTTATGAGAGTTTTCTGTATAAGTTCTACTTTTATTTATGACTTGGAAAACAACTTTCAGGAAATGTAAAGATATTAAAGTAGCAAGTGAAGTAGCTGTGGGAATAAAGACTGGTTTTATACTACAACCAAAAAGCCCATTGCTTCTGGGGTCTAAAATAGGGCTATATTAAAATTGTGAAAAAGCCAACTGTACCATCTCTCTAACTGGAGAACATCTTCTGAAGTGGACTATTCTATATGTGGCTCAGGTTTGGATTTTTAGGAGTGAAGGGATTAAGAGAAGCTAAACTTGTAATCTGAGGTGTTGGAGGGTAAATTGCTTTCTTATTCCTGTGAGTTTGGTATCTGTTTTCTTTTTTTTTTTTTTTAATGAAGCTCTTCAATATGGCACATGATACATATACTTTAAAATTATCTTAATATTCTACAGTTTCAGAGATGCAGTTGATATTTCTGAGTTTAAAAGGCTAAAGGGTGGAACAGTGTTTCAGTAGTAAAGAGTGATAGACCTTATTGCTGGCTCACTTCAGAGGCAGAGTAAGCTTTGTTTAAAAACTGTATTCAAATTGATGCCTGTGTTAAGCTATTTTGAAATTAGTGGAAGGAAAACAACTACTTCATATACATTTTCCTCTACCTGGATGTAGTTCATAGGGAAAGAAACACCAAGGCATATGATGCTCATTCATATAATAATATTTTGCGAATCTTACAGAAACAAACCAAGTTTATATAACTCCTGCCATGTAATGGCTTTAGGATCAGGGTTGAGAAGGATCTTCCTATTTGGGAAGCTAGATGTGATATTGTCTTTCAACTTCACAGATGTCCTTTGACTTCTTTGTATGCAACTTTCTCTTCATAAGCTTGTGCGTTTTCCCTTTGTAGGAGAGGAAGTCCATTGCTCATTGGGGTTAGAAGCAAGTACAAGCTCTCCACTGAACAGATTCCTGTTTTATATAGAACATGTAAGTTGATAAATCCTATTACATTATTTTTAAGAGCTAAAATTATTTTTACTTTACGATTAGAAATTAGGTTAATTGGTCTTTGTACTATCAAACTACTAGCTGGTGCCCCAAATAACTTCTTAGCTGAGGATATTCTATTTTTATACTACTGAATGCATAGTTCTTGTAAAAGTCCCATCCCCCCCCAAAATACTTGTGTAATTGTGATACCTTGAACCTGTATAGTCTGTAATCTCTAACTGGGACAGACCTGCTTTTGCTTTTAAAGTGTCTCATTTCTTTAATAGGCAATATTGAGAATGTGAAGAACATATGCAATTCCCGAATGAAACGACTGGACAGCTCTACCTGCCTTCATGCTGTTGGGGATAAGGCAGTAGAATTTTTCTTTGCTTCAGATGCAAGGTAGTAAGAGTACTTAAATGCTTCTCAAAATATTGTTTTTGTTTAGAAGTGAGATAGCTCTGTAAATCTTATGCTGTCTTGCTGCTGTACAATTGTTTTCTGATAGGACAGCTTCCAATCCAGGTAATTTAATAAAACCTACAGGCTCAGGTACTTGAAAACTCTGGAGGCTTGACATCAGCATTTGAATTGTAAATATCTGTCAATTGCTGATCTCTATGTAAAAGAAATTCGGTTTAGGAATGTAAGTTTGGTACAAATAGACACTATCAGCTGAGTATTTGGGCAGAATATAGGTTAGTCTGGGTTTGGGCGTTTTAATCCAGCTATCAGAGGAGGAAATAATGGTGTCGTTCCAAACTTAGCAGTAACCTGGACATCAGGTACACATTTGTCTCTCTCGGAAGTAAGATCCTGACCTTAGGGGTCCAGCAGAGACCCTGGAAGGCAAGATCCAATCAGCAGGAACTTGCTGATGTGAGATGCTGTGGTTCCTGTGAGAGTGCAGGAGGAGCAGCAGATGGAGCCATTTCCTTTAAGATGGCTCTATCTAGTTATATCCAAAAGGAAGATGAATGCGGGGCTGGAAGTGTGATGTGGCATATTTAATTGCTTTGGGGAGTGCTGCTACCAACTCTGACTGACATGTCAGGTTTGTCTTGCTTCTGTTTTTACTGTAGTGCTATAATTGAGCACACCAACAGAGTAATTTTTTTAGAAGATGATGACATTGCAGCAGTAACTGATGGGAAGCTTTCAATACACCGTCTCAAGCGTTCAGCTAGTGATGATCCTTCCCGGGCCATCCAAACCTTGCAGATGGAATTGCAGCAAATCATGAAGGGTGGGTTGAAGCATCTGTAAATGAGTATCATGAAAGATAGATAATTACTGACTGGTTTTGTAGTAGATAAGGCAGAAAACTGCCAATTTGTTGTGAAAATGACCTGATATTATTTGTACTGTGAGCTGGCAATTCCAAGCTTTAAGACCAAGCGAAGACAGGCAGTATGGGGCCCTACCCATTTTTAGCCTTGGAAAAGTCCTAGATACTCCATTTCAATATTGAGCGAAAATATAAATAATGTTAACATGTTGTTGTAGTTGTTGGCAAACTTTGTAAACTAAGAACTGAAGTGGAACAGAGAAGTTTATTTAAAAAGGAGTTCATTTACTTTGTCAGTGTTGGGAAATGAAACCAACCTAATAAAGAGAACTACCAGTCCCTTATTTCTTCTTACCTATTCCTAAGCTTAAGCTAACAAAGTCAACTTAAAATTAGCATGCTACCACAGGTCATCTGAAAAGTCATCTCTTTATAACTGTAATAAGCTTTAAATTACAAACCGTGTACCGAAGCATTACCATGTAATGTTTTTCTAAACAGGTAACTTCAGTGCATTCATGCAAAAGGAAATTTTTGAGCAACCAGAATCAGTTGTCAATACGATGAGGGGCAGGGTGAATTTCGAGAGCAGCACAGGTAACTCAGAACAGGCATTCAAGTTGCACTAAGCCTGCAAATTTTGCATATATTAACTAGAAAACAAAATACTCCATTGATATGCTTGTTTGTTTGTTTACAGTTCTGCTGGGGGGCCTGAAGGATCATTTGAAAGAAATCAGAAGATGCCGAAGATTGATCATTATTGGCTGTGGCACCAGTTACCATGCTGCAGTAGCTGTACGTTCAGCCTTAGCTGAAATACTTCTATAACTCCTAGTTGCTGGGGTTTTAGACAACCGCTCTTCATCTGCTTTTTCTTCTATATCTTAAACTTTGCCTTTCATTGAGGCATCTCACCCTTTTACTTAGCCTTCCTTGGTGCCACATTCCTTATTAATGCTCCAATGCTGTTACCTGCCATGCTAGAAATTCACTTCTTTCACCTTGGTTTTTGAAGCTGTAAGCGAGCTGTAATTATCAATTTTTGTAATAAGAATCCGTTTAGATTATCACTCACTCTTAAGATGTCAAGACTTTTATGGGTGGCAATATTAACAAATATTGTGTGCTGCTTGAATACAGACTCGACAAGTATTGGAAGAATTAACTGAATTACCAGTGATGGTGGAACTTGCTAGTGACTTCCTGGATAGAAACACACCTGTATTCAGAGATGACGTGTGTTTTTTTATAAGTCAGTCAGGTGAGCTGCTCTTACTGCTTGTCTTCAGTGGAGTGAAAACTGTAGAGAAATACAAAATCTGATTATGTATTACTTGCTGCATGTTTCAAAGGAAGATGATGGCTAATGGGCCAGGTTTGTCTTGAATAAAAAATTTTCAGTCTTGATTCAAATATGTAGATAGCGAGTGAGTGCTGAAAGATTGGTTTTAGTTGCATTTTGCATTGTGTGAGTGTAGTTATTTAGAACACACTTGTGTAGAATTTTCATGCTTTTCAGGAATCATTATTATCTTCTGTCAGCCTGAAGGCAATATGTAAATGTTTTCCAGGCGAAACTGCGGATACACTTATGGCCTTGAGGTATTGTAAAGAACGTCGTGCTCTAACAGTAGGCATCACAAACACAGTCGGAAGCTCAATATCCAGGGAGACGGACTGTGGGGTACATATCAATGCAGGACCCGAGATAGGTGTGGCAAGCACAAAGGTAATTGCTGTTCAGTGTTTGACTTTCATACTTCACCCCTGTGGAATCCAATTAAACTTTTAATGGTAGCACTTCAAACTGAGATCATACTTGCTCTCTACAGACTTAGCTGCTGAATGGTTTGTTTTGTCTGCAGGCTTATACGAGCCAATTCATCTCTCTTGTAATGTTTGGCCTAATGATGTCTGAAGACAGGATTTCCCTGCAGAAAAGGAGACGAGAAATCATTAGTGGACTAAAGTCACTGCCAGGTATTTTGATATTTTGGGGACTGAGGAGGGATAGGGGATGTTTTTTAATGGGCAATGTAAAATACTACTTGGGGATATTTCTTTCTTAAGTTTCACTCTCCCTCTCCTCCTGAAAGGTTGGCAATACTAGAAAAATGGACTTTTAGTTTCTGCACTATTTGACAATTTTACAAGTACCCTTCCAAGAAACTTGGCAGGAAGATCAGAATTTTCATGGGTTGAGTTTTCTCATTACAATAAGGTAGTTTTGTATGAGAAGTGTTACTTGATCTCCTAAATTGATGATTTGAAATTGTTAAAGCATTTCACTTTAAATCAGGATAGATAAAAGGAAACTAATTCCAGGTGACTTTAAATCGGATGTTCACGACATTAACGCTGGTATGAGCACTGGTTAAACCAATAGTTGCTTTAAATTTCTTACTGTAAATAAGGCTGGAGAAAACTTCCTTAAACCGCAGGCAAAGTTGCAAAGGTGCAAAGTTAGTGGTTGAATTACGTTAAGCATATTTGTTCTAATAGCTCATTGGAACATCTTACTACAAGCGAACTATTTTTTCCAATTAAAAAAGGGGGGTTTTTTATATGTGCTTTTTATGTTCCCCAACAGAGATGATTAAAGAAGTCTTGTCCTTGGATGAGAAAATACATGATTTGGCTCTTGAACTGTACAAACAAAGATCACTGCTGGTTATGGGTCGTGGATATAATTATGCCACTTGTCTGGAAGGAGCTCTGGTAGGAACCTCTTAATATTGTTGGGTATTATTTCAAATCAGCTTTTGTAGCTTCTGCAACATAGTTTATTTCTAATACTTCGTTACAAGTTAATTCTGCTGCAGTAAAACTGCTATCTATAACTAAGAGCATTTAGTTCTGTTGGATTGAACAAATACAAAAGGTGAACCTAGATACAATACCGGTTTCTTGTTTCTTTCACACATAAATGCAGTTTTTAATGAGTCTATTAAAAAAAAAAAGACAAGAAACAAACCATTTAAAATGCTGACCCTTTTGAAAATAATATCAGAAAAACACAATGTGCTGATGTTCAGATGAGATGCTGATGCAGGAAATGCATAAATAATGTTATGAACATTCCATTGGAATGGACCCCTATCAACCTCTCACACAAGTTTGAAATGTTAAAAGTAGACTGAATTAGCCAAGGTTGTCCTGGGTCTTTGGTTCTTAAAATTCCTGTTGATTACTTCATTTCTTTATCTTCAAATGCAGGTGCACGATCAAGCTCTGCTTCCACCAGCAGCCTGCTGCAAATCCCAGCAGACAGGCTTGTCTGTTTTCACTATTAACTGGTCTTTGAAAATACCAACTTGATACTGTGTGTCTGTATCTAAGTGTCAGATGTGCAGCCTTGCTGTTTTGCTTCTTCTGGCTTGTATTTCTCATCCCATTTACTAGTAACTTCATGTTGTTTTTTTTTCTTTTTTGTTGTTGTTGTGTTGGTTTTTTGTTCTGTTTTTAGAAAATAAAAGAAATCACCTATATGCATTCTGAAGGTATCCTGGCTGGTGAGCTGAAGCATGGGCCGCTAGCCCTAATAGATAAACAAATGCCTGTAATCATGGTGATAATGAAGGATCCTTGTTTCACCAAGTGCCAGAATGCCCTGCAACAGGTCACTGCTCGACAGGTAAGCTGTTGAGCTAATGCACTGTCATAGGGAAAGAGATTGTTCATGTTGTATTGCTGCTGACTGTACCTCAGAAAAAATGATGTATGTGTGATTTTTTTCTTTTTTCCCCTAATTATTAAGTTATAAATAAGATGCTATATCTGTATTGTAAGTTGCCATTAAAGGTTAACACCAGAAGTGAAAACTGACTGTGTGGGGGTGGTTTGTTTGGCTTTTTTTTTGTTTGTTTTGAAGCAAATGGAATAACATTAAAACTCCAGAAAGTGAAAACATCCAAGTCTCACAAAACAGTGAATGACAAAAGTCATTATGCAAGACTGGCAGTTGTATTTGTTAGCTACCTAAGTGTCTTCAAACATACTACAGGAACACTGTGAACCAATATTTTGAAGCAGTTCTAAGCCAGCTTAACACTGCAAAATTTTATTTCCAGGGTCGTCCAATCATTCTGTGTTCCAAAGAAGACACAGAAAGCTCAAAATTTGCCTACAAAACCATCGAGCTGCCTCATACAGTTGACTGCCTTCAAGGAGTCTTGAGTGTTATTCCTCTCCAGTTGCTTTCGTTCCACCTGGCTGTTCTCAGAGGATATGATGTAAGTGCTTTCTATGTTTAGCACTCCCGTTAGTGCAGTTTTGAACTTCCTCTGACCAGTGTACAGTGAGACACCCAGTTATATGGCACATCTAACAAAGAACTGTGGTAGTGGGGCCTACAGTGACTGTGGTAGTAGAGGCGGCATTTCAGTGACAATTCTTCAGCTTTATACTTTTTTAATTGATATCCTTCTAAAAAAAATATAAAGCTAATTTGCTTGGTTTGAGGGAAGATAGGACTTTTTCAGATAACTAGATCTTAAAATGTGATATTGCACTTAAATGTAAAATAGTTAAGTGCTTTATCCAGCTTAGGTTGTTGATGCTGGCGAGGTGATAGTGACGACTGCTTTGCAAAAATCACTCTGTGCAAAACAAATATGTATTTCTTAGGAGAGTTTTGGAAGCAAGGATGAATTCAACAGTGAGTCATTATCTGCAGATCTGTAGTCTCTTGTGTGTGTTAATGTGTCTAGAATAAAGCAGAACTCATTAGGAAGTCTGAAAAAAAGCATGCTAAATGAACTGTCAAACGTGGAATGTGTGTATTGCTCTGTCAAATACTGAAAGTCTGTCTCTTCATTCTAGGTGGACTTTCCAAGAAATTTGGCCAAATCTGTTACTGTAGAATAACAGCCAAGAACAGCTGATGTTTTTGTCACCAGATCTGAGTTATAGTTGTAGAAATGTGTTGTTCTGAACTGATAGGTACACGTTTTTCTAAAGAGAATGACAGTGCTAACTGGAAAGTATCAGAAGGATTTACCTTTCAGCTTTAAAAGCTCTTGATGTGCCTTGTACCCAAGTGCTTTTGCTCACAGCAAATATTCTTCTAAGTCCTGAACTTGCCAAAGAAGATAAAAATTGTTTACACATGGTATACTGAATGAACTTTTCTACTGTGCAATATATATATATGTACAGCTCTCTTCAGAGTAACTGTGAACATTTTTTTAGCCTACACTACTTAACTAGTTTAAAGATATAGTATTTATAACTACAATTGTATAGCTTTTTTTAAGTTATTTTTTTAGTACATTACTTATCTGTAGCATGGGTAATGCTCAGAATGTAAATACTGAGCATGCTGACACTTGTGTACAGTTGTCAGGGTTGGAGTTTGTTTTTTTTGTTACTTCAGCCTCAAACTGGAAATTTGTCGTCCCTCTTCCTTTCCAGCTTCCCCTCCCCTCTTTGCATCTGTGTTTTGTATTTAATCAGTCTTTTGCAAAGCTCTTCTGTGGCTATAAATTCCCAGCTATGTTCTAAAATTCTGCTGCTTTAAACTAAATATTTGAAAAGCAAGAGCAACATTTTGTTTTGTATGCCACCCCAGCTCTTATTTGCACAACATGTACAGTGCAACAAAATAAGGGAACTGAATGTCTTGCAAGTGGTATTTCTGTTTGAAGAGTGTACAATGAAGTTAAAATGCAATTAAAAGATCATATAATTCTTCTTGTTTCATTTGGTTTTGGTTGTGGTGGGTGGGTTTGTTTGTTTTTAACTTTAGGACTCCTCATCTCAGAGCTGAACGCAGGTAGAACACCACAGTACTCTGATCCAAGTAGGAGAGAGAGTGTTCTTCCCCTGTCTTGCCTAAATCCTGGTATCAGAGTTCTTTCTTTCTTAGGTTAGTTCTTTCTGGTTTTAATATAGTATCTACACTACAGATATTGGAATATATGTAAAAAAACCCCAACACCCTATAGCAGCAAATAAGAGAATACCAAGTACATCTTCAAGCTAGGACTGAAGCCCTGTTTTATTAAGATATATATGTGAAAGCACACTGTACTAGCTGAACTTTACACACTGGACTAAAGAGCAGTAGGAGACATCTATAAACCTCAAAGAAATAAGGTAGGTACACACATGAAGTTCTCTGCTCATTTATTATTTTAAAACAGTCAGTAATTTCTGATTTCTGCATTTTAGTAACTAAATCCTGGGCTAGTAAAGTCGTCTTTGTGGGATTCCTCTGCAGGTTTGCTTCTAAATGGAGGTGTTTGAATGCTTATGTAGGTTAATAGCTTTAAATTGTTCACTAGCTAGTTGTAATAGGAGCTTCTTACTGGAAACAGCTCTAATACTTTTTATAACCACGTAAAAAACCCCAAATGATAATGAAAAGCATAGTGCTAATCTGACCTAGATGTCAAGAAGACGTAGCTCTGTATCCAACATGTTTTAGTAAGTGATGTGAAGGTGATGTGAAGGTCCAGTTTCCAATTTTGGCTCCAGAGAAATGAATGTGCCACAGAGGCAGCACGAGTCAGTGTGCTAGAAACTTGGGGGAGCTGCACTTTATGGGATGATAGGATCCTAATCCTATGGGCCTTCAACTCAAGCCACAATTAAGGAAAAAAGCATGCAAGAAAAAAACTCAAAATAGGAAACAAAAACCCCAGCAAAACCGCCATCACCAGCATGTACCCCAAGTCCTTGTTAGATGATAAAACAGAAGTACCCCCTCAACTAGCTTCTAGGACCTCCTGTCCCAAACCCAACCCTATTCTAGACAAAAAAAACCAAGCTAGAACCTCCTCTAGACCTAACAAGTGAGCTAGAACTCACTCTAGACCTGCCAAGTGAGCTAGAACCTGCTCTAGAGCACATGACCCCCAACTCCGGAATTCATACCTGCTCTAAACATGACTGCACCAACACCACCATGGCTTTACAAACAACCAACCCAACCACTGGAACAAACCTGGACTCCAGGGATAGCCCAGCCTCCAGGGCCCCATGTCTAATGTCAACAGCAAGCACATTATTTTCCCCTTTTCAAGTACAGGCATGGGAAGATGCAGGTCACCCAGAGGGCTGATGTTATAAGAAAGTTCATTCAGTGTTGATGGATACCACCTGATCACCCGATGGTAACTTCATTTCAACAGGAATATATGCCAGATAAAATTGGATAAAGCCGAAAGGTAGAAGGTTCTCCATTAATAACATCCTCAACAATGCACTCTGAGTTTCTAATACATAACAGAGCACAAATTTAGGACAACAAACTGTCATACCTTTTCTTTTGAAATTAATTCATATTTTTCCTAAACTTAGGCTTTTAAACCAAATTAAGGAACTGTAATATTTTCTCTTAGCTCTCTAAACTATTTGTAAAGTGTTTTTCTCTCCTCTCAATCACTTAATCCCACGCTTACATGGAGTCACATACCTTTCCTCATGGTGTGCCCTGCCAAGCGTGCAAATTCGCAGCACGAGCCACAGAGTAACCAACTGTAACACGGCAGCGTGCACCAGAGCACGGAAATGCTCGGTGCCTTCCAAAGGATCTGTGCTTCCACCAAATAACAGTATTTCTCCCCCCAGGGTACATGTCAATAATTAGAAAGACTCAACTTCTGCAAAATATTGATACTGCATTGGTATGAAAGTGTAACAAAGTAAAGAAGCTGCTAGAAAATAAATCAAACGTTATTGTCAAATCAAATCTGTGTCTAGAATTAGTACCCTCTTCATATTAAAAAGTGAAGCTATTAAAGGAAACTCACATCATGTAGTCTGTATGATACATTAAATTGATTTATTAAAAACATTTACAAGTGTGGTTTTCTAAAATAATCTATGAGAACAGAAATCACAAAAAGAAAGCTGGTGTTAGTCATAGGAGAGGTGGAAAAATATTTTGAGTTTATTTTTAGCCAGCACCTGTTTCAAAAAACAAGCAGTCCTAATGTCAAGGCAGATGGTATGGTACTGTATAGAAGGCTCACGGGTTTTGAGTGGGGTCAAAAATAGCTGGGCTACCTGGGCAGGGAGTAAATCCCTTCCCTTCTGCCCCATCTCCCGGGAAAGCTGCGTGAGGATCCTGCCCCAGAGCTTGGGGCCATCGCAGACCCAACGGGTCAGGGCCTGCAGCTGCGTGACCCTGCACGTCGGACTCTGTCATCGTCCCAAAGCACAGGTGTGAGGTGACCGTGGCATGTGGTGCTGTGGATCCTCATGTGCAATGTCATTTTGCTGTGGTGGTTTGAGGGCTTCCTACACACGGTGGTGTTCACCTCACAAAGCACTTCTGGAGCGGGGCAGCTGTGAGGAAACGACAGTACCACACCACAGCAGCTCATGAGGAGGCACGCCTGCGAGGTGACATCATAAATATGGTGACAGTTTGACGTGCGATAATGACATCACGCCAGAGGGTGGGTGGCTCCCACCTAATTAACCCCAACTTCTCATCTCCGCTGTAGGCCTTCACGGCCCTCCCTTATATAGCGGCCAGTAGGTCCCGCCTCCGATGCCTGATTGGTTGATCTTTGCTGGCAGAGGGTTACGTTTGGGTTGAGCAGCTGTCTGTCAGCGGGTGTAGTCTCGCCGCGGCCTGTGTGGAGCACCGGGAGGCCATTGTGGCTGGGGCGGCTCTGCGCGCCGGAGGAGGAGGCGGCAGCGGCCCGCCAGCGCCGCGCCCCGTCCCGCTGGAGCCCGACCGAGGGAGGACGCGGTGAGAGAGGCCGCCGCGAGGGGGGTACTGCGGGCGGTGGGGCTGGAGCGGGCCCAGCTCCCGGCTGCGGCGGCCGGCCCTTTGGCGACCGAAGTCGCCGACTTGGCCGCGGGCCCCACCCGCCGGGGTGAGGTCGAGCCGCGGTTCCCCGTGTGCCGCTGTCCCGGGCCCGGCCGAGCGGGAGGGAGGCGGGAGGAGCCAGGCGGCAGGGCCGGGGGTCCTTCCCTTCCTGCTCCGCGCCTCTCCTGCGGGGCTGCCCCGGCCGAGCCCCCCGCCCTTCCCCGTGCCGCAGTGCCGGCCCCGGCCCGCTCCTCTGCGGCGGGCGCTGCCTCCCCGCCTGCTCCCCTCTTGCTTCGTGCGCGGCCCCGGGGCGGGATCGCCCCCTTCCTCCGCCCGCTGCTGGGGGCTGGGCTGCCGCCGTGTGCGGCCGGGCCCGGCGTCCCCTGGAGCCCCTCCGGCCCGAGAGGGTCGGGGGGAGCGCGGCCGGGCCGGGGGAAGGGCCGGAGCTGCGCGCCTGCTCGAGGGGACGGAAGCGAAGCGGAGCTTTCTGTTGAGCCAAGGCGATTTCTCGGCAGAAGTTTTAGAAGAAATGTTAGAAGTGCTTTTGCTCATTTATGCACATAATTTTACAGCCGCGTAATTGGTTACAGGAGATGCACATATAAACCTTCTCCCTCTTTCTGCCAACCAGCCCTAGCAGGGGAGCTGAGATGCGTCCAGAGTTTGACTTAGGATATGTGTAACAGCCGAGTGATACTGTAACAGGTAGTTGGTTAAACCATTGGTCAGTAATTGGGCGGCCTAAAGAAAAGTGTCGACTTCTCAAAGAGCTAAACAGATCCAGAGTACCTGTGCACTGCTGTAAACCATTGATGCTGCTCAGCTGCTGCTTTGCTGTACTTACCTTTGTAACAGGCCATTCAAGGGTTGGCAGTGGAGGGATAGCATGTAACTCCCCATGACTGTGCAGCTGGACTCATACCTGTTGATACCTATTGCTGCAAAGATTAAAAACCAAAACACGCAACAACATAACACTAGTGGATAGGAGTCTTTAAAAGGGCACATCTGGATTTGAAGTGCATTTGCAAGGGTGAATAAGAGAATGGGGAGAAATTTTCTGCATGGACTTTCCATGTCTTTTCGTAAAAAAACACATATATGTTCATTGTTTAGTCATTCTGTCAGCTGTGGAATTTTGGCTTGAAGTTTAAAAAAATCAAGCTAAGTTTCTTGATGTTCGTATGTTTCATTGTCAGTGACAACATTTCTGTAACCAAAACAGCCCCAGGAGTGTGTTCCCAACTGCTATAACCTGTTAGTTTCAGAAGCTTTTGGCTTGAAGATATCCAGAGGACAGATCTGGTTAATAATAAGTTGCCATTTTAATAAATGCCTTTTAGGGAAGTGGCTGTTGAATACAGTATTCATGCTATAGTGCAGTTGCTTTCAACTCTTGAAAATTTCTTCATGGAATTTCATATAACGACTCACGAGCCGACTGTGGTGGATTTGATGTGTTGGTTATTTTTCTAGTTATCTTTCATGAGCTGCAGGTTGAAAACCACTCCTGTAAGTTTCCTGCATGGGTTGTGCTCAGTCAGTTTTGTGATTCTTAAGTTTCCCTAATTGTACAAGCAAATTATATTAAAAAAAACCAAACCCAAACCGCTCAGTTTATATGCATCTTGTGCATGCTCTAAAATAGAAAACCATCCCAAAACATTGTGATTCAGTAACATGCTATTATCAATAAGTATGTTTGCTGATCATACTTGTCTTTTATGTTTGCTACTGGTCCTGTTTGGTGCAACTGCAGCTAGGAAGCCATGAATGAAAACTTGTATTTCAGAAATGGAAATAATGCCTGTTTCAAAAAAAATCCTGCAATAGAGAAGTGTGGAGTATGTTAGCTGGAGTGATGAATCAAATTATTTCAGGTAGGAGAGTAACAGCTCTGGATTAAAAAACTCATTTGGTGGATATACTTTTCCACTGAGCAAAGAGAAATCTGTTTTTGTTCAAGGGCTCTGGCCCCCGAAGTAGATTGTCTTTCTGATGTCCTGTGAAGACCTACAGCCTCTAGACACCTAATTTTACATTAATGTGTATGTCTGAAATAATGTGTGTCCTGATGCTTCTAAGCAGCTTGCAGGCCAAGTAAAAATTAGAGCTCACCTTGTTTTTCTTCCATATTTTATGGAGCGGTGGGATACCTAGCACAGTGAATTGCAGGGGATGTCAGAATACATAAAACTTGTGTATTCCAATGCCTAAATCCCTCTTTGGGTCTAGTTATCCTGATCTCTAATTTTAAAAGATGGTTTTGTACAGATAAGGTTCCTTAAACGGAGGGTTTCTTTGGTTCAGGATAACTTCCTTTTCCCCTGCTTCTTTATCTCTGTTACAGAAGAGGTACAGCATAGTTCTCCCATAGCTAACAAGTCTTCAACTTCATTCCTAGCTTATGTAAAATCTATACTTTTTTTCAGTTTTGCTCTGTCTTTTTTCCAGAGGGAGGATTTTGACCTTCCAGCCATACCTCTCTTTCAATGTATGAAGATTCATTGAAAATACTGTGGCTGCTCATTGACTGTTAATAAAAAAATTTGGTACTTCAGAGTCTGTGGCTTTGGAGTAATAAAAAGGGTTGGAAGGAAGACTGGGGTTGTTCCTGGGATGTGGGAGGAAAGGTTGAGAGGATCTCTTAAGGTGGTGTTTTGATCTTGTGTTACCGTGAACTGATTGTGGAACCACATCTGACAGGCCCTAAAAATATTGTCTTGATGTACTTTACTTCCTCCCCCTGCTACTGCTGTGGCAGAGGCAGAAAGTTGGTAGCTCACATTTTCCCTTTGCTGATCCTTTCTCCTCTGCTTTTTTTTCTTGACCTTCTAAGAGGAAATATCAGGTAAACTTACTGTCTAAATTCCTGCCAGATAAGGCTAAGTTGAATATCTACTTCTTAAAATGCTGCTTAGATTTTGAGGAACTATAGCAAGTAAAAGAGACTCTAGATATTTCTCAAGAATCTCTTCAGACTAACCATTACCAGTTTAAACCCAGTCTTTATTAGGATTTGTAGGTCTTTGCCTGTTTTCCTTGCAGATCTTGTGGAGGTCATCTGCTGGCTTAAGCCATGGAAAAGATGCTGCTACCTCCTGTGTGCACCTAGGAAGAGAGGGGTTCTAATTCTTGAAGCAGCCAAAAGCTATTTGTGTGGCTGTATGCTCTTCTAGGACAGGCTCCTGGGTTGCTCTTGAGGTTTTTCTGTTTTGCATTGGCTCGCAAATATTCTGTAGGCCAGCAAAGAGAGAGAATAGCTGCTCTTTCTTTAGCTAAGCAGACGTCGGTGGTTAGGACAGCTGCTCCAGGAGAAGGTGATCTGCTCTCATTTCCCTTTTCAAGGAACACTTGACAGTGCAATTTACTCGAGGCTGTAATAACACTATCTGTCCTAGTGGCTGTGAAATTAAAAATAGGAGAATTTGTTAGAGATCTCTGCAGTAATTAGTAAGGTAATTTTCTTGTAAGGTTTGGAAGAGGGACAGAGGCCCAGGAAAACTGGAGGTCTGCATGCTTGTTAGTGCAGCACTTTAAAGCCGAAGAGGTTTAGCCCATTACCATGCTCTCCGATGTAATTATGTACCTCTAATTCATTCTTGACAGATGGATATAACTTATTCTCTATTCTGACATGAAAGTCTCTTTCAAACTATAGCACAAAACTCTTAATTCTTGTAGGACCATAGGTACAGTGGCTGATAGCAGAGAATGTTGTGGTGTGTTTAAAACGGGAGGGTGGGTTATGATAGGTACAGATCAGGGACGGGGTGCCTGGCAGAGCCCTCTGACTGAACTAGGTTGAAAGGGATGTTGGAGAAACTGCAGCAGCTGTGGGGATTTTGGAGGCAGTTGTTGTGTTTCAAACCTGTTTTGCAGTTGTAATCAAGTCTTTTATTAAAACCCTGGGGTTTTATTTCTATGTCTGTGGACTCCATGTGTTTCTGCTGTTGCTTTTATCTGCATTATCAGTGTTTGAAAGACAAAACTTATGATTTTTTTTTTCTCTAATACAGAAATTAATCTTGGCACCTAACAGTAATTCCAAGTTAGAGAGTATCCTTCATGTAATAGAGTGAATAGTTGATTTGGGTGGTTTTGTTTGTTTTTACAGTTGTTTACTTAGCCGCTTTTTGTTTCAGGGATTGGAATAGAAACATGCATTTACTTAAAGCTGTGAAACCTGTAATTATTTGCTGCTAGTCTGCAAGTATTTTTCATTAGTAATGGTAACACAAAGTTGAAAGAACGCTTGTTTAATGGTACACTATTGAAAAATTCATATGTCTTAAAATATGTGTAATATATTTTCCCGTCTTGTCTGCCTGGTCTTAGTGAGAGATTGAACATTTGTTTTCTTTCTTTTTCTTTAAGGTCTTGAAAACTTTACCAGGCCCTTGAGAGAGAAAACTACATGACACTACACCATGAGTGACAGTAAATGTGATAGTCAGTTTTACAGTGTTCAAGTTGCAGATTCAACATTCACTGTACTAAAACGTTACCAGCAATTGAAGCCCATAGGATCAGGGGCACAGGGGATTGTTTGGTGAGTAATAAATACTTTATTTAAATATAAAAAGCTATAAATATAAAATGAAATTAGAACATATTCCTGATAGAGGTGCCAGAATGTCAAATACTGATGATAATTTGTTTCTTGCTACAGGGTTATGAATTAAATAAATTCCAAAACAGCTGCTTGCTCTGATTTATGTGCAAAACTATTTTTTGTTTTTAAGGGAAAATTATTATTTGAATAACTGCATAAATTGAAATGGTCAACGAATTTCCTTCTCATTAACCACTTTTTGTTTTCAGTTGTCATGTTCCCCCTATAGTTATGATATTGCAGTGTAAGGTATGACAATGTGATGGTGAGAGATCCTGGGTTTTACTCGTTTCTGCGTCACGGCCCATTTCTTCCCCCCCTTTTATTCCTGATCACTCCTGTCCATTTCTAGGAGCCATCAATGCAGTGCCTTTCCATTAACTGGCAGGATAAGGCAAATCAGTGTCATTGTCACTCCATGGATTAACCAGAAAGGGATGCTGTGTGAGGGGTTGGGCTGGCCGGCTCTTCCTTGATGTGTCACCTCAGCTATGTGTCCAGGACAGGAGAGTTGTTAGTCTGATTCTGAACCTTAGTCTCTTGTGTGGCACCACACCTCTGGGCCAGCTAAAGGTAAACATTTTCAAATGTTTTTTTAGACTGCAGCAATGCATTCTACACTACTTAGTGCCAGCCCGTACTTTGTTGGGCAAAACTTACTTGGTAACAGCAGAAATGTTTGTCGATGTGTTTTTACAATTCCATACATAGGGCAGCAAACAGATGTGCTCAGGAGCTCTCTAATGTTAGACTTAGTCACAACACAGGATAGGCTGTTCATGCTTTAAATCCAGTCTGCAGCTTCTGTTCATCTATAAATTCTGCAGAATAAGTTTGACTTGTGCATTGTGAGCAACTCCTTAGACAGCAGCTGCCTATGTCTTTTTTGGCCTTTTCATAACTGCAGTAAGTGATATATAGGAAAAGAGTGCATTTTTGTGAGAACATGCCTTTATTTTTAAGTGATGTAGATACCTATATTGCCCTGCTAATAGATGAAAAATAAGCAAAGTGAGAACACCGTATTTCTTTCTTCTTTAGTGGGTTGAGTGAACTTGGTTTAGTGCTTGGGTAAGATTTAGTGTAGTGCTAACATTTTCCAGGTATAAATATTCTTGAAGTTATGGTGGTTGTAGATGGCATGCAGGAATTTAGGGTGGTTTTGTGTTCCTCCTTTAATTAGAAGTAGCGCACTTCTAAACTGTATATCTTAAACTAGGTGTCTGCTTCCAAATGAAGTTATAGGGTAGTGTTAAGGTCATTGTTTTGGGAGGAAGAAGGGATGATCTGATTTATTGACATGTTTTGAGAATACTTGATTTACAGAACGACAGAGTGAAAGATTGTGTAAATTTTAATCTTCCTGTGAAACATCTGAAAACTAAGTCCAAGTTGGAGAAGGTACAAAATCTTGATTTCTCCTAAAATTCCTTATAGTTCACAAAGATACAAAATACTAGAATGTAAAATGTGGAAAACTCAAATGTAAGGTGAGTGCTATCCTGTCATGTTTGGCCGGGAAAATTGTCACATCAGTAGTGTGACACACAGATGTGATGCTTTCTTATCATCTAGTGTTTAACATAAGAATCAAGTGTTTATGTAGTTTTGTGTGTGGATTTTATTATTTGATGAGAAATTTTTAATACCACGTGTGACTTCAGGTAGGATAGGTGTTGATTTTGCCTTTTTTTTCCCCTCAAAATATTAACGGAAACTATTGCTTCTGCTTATTTTTTTTCTTTGATATTAAAATGTAGGAAAATAACTAGTTTTAATAATACGTAGGAGAAGTGATAAATGAAAGCTCTAAGAAGATGAAAAAGGAACTCAGCTGTTATGCAGAGGGTACTTCTAGCTCACGCTGCAAACAGGCTTGGAGAGAAATTTGATATACCTTTTGTATTTTATATACAAATACACTTTTATACATGAATTTCTGCACTACTTTGTTCCTAAATATTAATACATTTGAAGTCTTATAATCTATTTAGGACTGAGTAATCACTTGCACAAAATTATCCTTTTGAAATAATTTTTCTCTTTGACTTCCTGACATTTTTTTTCCGTTCTTGTCGTTGATTTCTTAAACTTTCCAGTGAATCCGATTTTTCTGTCCCAGCAAATTTCTTTTGTCCTGCAATGCAGCAAGCCCGTGATCTTATAAATAGCACAGCTTTGACTGTGTTGATAACTTTACTTATAGTTGCAGTCAAAGAAACAGTTGGGATGAGTTTGTGGCTGTTTGCAAACTCCTGTTTAGAAGTGAGACTGGCACAGCAAGAGCCCATAGCAGCAGTGAACTGCAGTTCAAAGCAAAGGTCATTTACTTACAGGAATGAAGTGTGATTTCCTACTATAATTTAGGTCATAATGTTTCATTAATAGTTTCATCGTGTATGTGGCGTCACTATTCTTCATATTAAATGTTTGATTAAGATGCAAATCTAACAAGTGCAGTGAAGACCCTATTACAATTCACTGTGATCAAATTGGAATTGCTGTTATACAGTGGAATAGGGATTGAGATTCTTCCATGGCATAAAATGCTGAAATAATTTATAGATATTCGGTCAGTGGCCAAGGTGATAACTGGGTAGACTCAGTTTTTTTCAAATCTGTGTCTGAAACAGTTGCCATGATGAAAAATTCTCTTTTGAATTCGAATGAGCGGGTATGGGGAAATAAATTCAACACCAGTTGCATCCATGATTTTTTTTGTCATCTTTTATATAAATTACACAATATTTAGACATATGGTGTTAGTGGTAACAAGTTATATTATGTGGGTTTTTTTTCTAGATAAATTAAATAAATTCGTGGTCACAATTTTTGACTTTTTTTTTTTCCCTTCTACTAGTCTGTTTTTAATTCTTCCCCTTGGATTGTGTAGGTAGCAGACAGTGTGGTTTTTTTTTCGAGTTGTAGTGTCAGTGATTCCCACGTAGATGAGCAAAGCAAGAGATTCAGGTGGACTTCTGCGTATGTGTTCAGAGTGAGCCCTGACATAGACCTGATTTACCAGATCACAACAGGACGCTTCCCTTAACATCACTCCTTCGCCTGCTGCTGACCTGTGATTAACTTCAACAGCTAATTCTTGTCAACTCTATTGGTTATTGATTTTAAACTAATTCCCAGGTGTAGTTAAAGTCATTGATATATGCAAGACTTAAATTTACATATAACATCTTCTAGGTGAAGGGAATCGGTGCTTTCATATTTGGGAAGAAAATAATTTATCCAGTTGTCTGGCCAGTTGAATTCCTCCCATTTGTGTTTTGTTTTGCACAGACATAAATGCTTTAAATCTGAGAGTGATTGTATCACTGAATAATGACTTGCGTATTTCACAGAGCTAGGTTGAAATAAATGCTAGTGAGCCTTTAGTGTAAATGGCACACAGATTCAAGTTTGGGACGTGTAATTTGGGACATGTCTTGAAGAAAATACAACATCTCGTGGGTGAGCCTTGCTTTGTGGTGGTATTGTTTTTTCCAGTGGGAAAAGCAGTGACTTGTGTTGGTAAACCTAATATAATATGGTATTATTATTATGCATATAATTCATTATAACTATTATTGTTATCACAGAGGAGCTGTATATTTTGTAAGAGTACTATAATAGTCCTTTAAAGTCTGGTATTGTACATATCTTGATGAGGTAGGGAAGGAGCTGACGAAGAGCTTAAATGTGCTTGGAAAATATATATGAATGAGAATTGTTTTCTACTCTATGAAATCAACATTAAATGGAAATACACTAATGTGTGAATCCTTGTTTAAAACTGGAAATATTTAAAGATTTGAACTCTTGAGTAGTTTGTGGTATGAATTCACATTTATTTTGCTGAATAGTCTGTGTATTAATAATGAAGAATATTCATCCTTTAGTCTTGTTCTGGATATACAGATAATTTGGCTTTAGATTTTTACAGCTATTAAAGCGAGTTCACACCTGTACTCAAACTGCAGAGGGGAGGAACAAGCACAACTGAAAAACAAGATAAAAACAATGATTATGTTCACTTTTAAACTCTGGTATTTCTCCCCGCAATCTGAGTTTTCTATATTTCTTTTATTTTTTTCCAAAACCACGTGATGAATGTAATTTTCTGCCAGGCATGACAATTATGTGTAATTGTAAATGATCTGCATAGAGGAGAGTATTGATACCTGCAGAATGGATCACAAACATGTGGTTGCGACTTTCCTTTAGCAAAGAGAAATTTCTATTGCAAATACAAAGTGATTGTCAGTGAGCAATGGTGTCCAAAAAAAAAATACTCCAAATATACTGATTAGCCAGTTGAAATGCTGCTTGATTTCAAAGAAGCTTAAAATATTTTTAGACCTTGCAATTTTGAATGTGAATCTTGAGTCAGCAGATTCAGTCTTAAGACAGAAAGGAGTGCAGGAAGACTTCTGATGTCAGTGGCTTCTGTTTAACCTATTTGTTTTTATTAAAGGATGTGTAGATTTTAAATGATGTTTGTTTTCTAAATGAAAATTAGATGAAGTTAGTATAAACAGCTTAGTGGATATGCTTTGTCTCAAATCTTGATTTGTCTCCTCACTCCTGCCTCCCTTTTGCCCCCTCCTTTCCCTCAAACCGACCAACTTAAGTTGTTTGTCTTTGAAAACTTCTAGTGCTGCGTTTGATACAGTCCTTGGAATAAATGTTGCTGTAAAGAAGCTGAGTCGTCCTTTTCAGAATCAAACCCACGCAAAAAGAGCTTACAGAGAGCTTGTTCTTTTAAAATGTGTCAATCACAAGAATGTAAGTTTGGCTTTCTATTTCTCCCTGATTACTGTAAGTTGTCTAAAAAGCTCAGGATTTGCTCTCTTACTTGCTGCTAGTAACCAAAGTAATGTAAAAATAGTGAATGACTGGAAATATTTGCTATGGGTAATGTAGTTCTCTCCAAATTGTGGTGAAATTCTTGGGTGAGCTGTTTGGAGTCTGAAGTTTTGCTGCACTGTTGGTACAAGTTTACCAGCAGTGTTGCCTTTTAGAGTTGGCCTTGCTGGGTTGCATTTGCCCTTTTAAGTCTTACTGCTGCAAAGCCTGGTTGGCAGTGGGTTTGTTTGTGGGCTTGGCTCTTGTAACTGCGCTGTAGTTGAATCTTCTGAGCTTAAGCAAGATTTTTATTAAATACAGTGTTCGACTAGTGGGGTTTGCAGGGGTGCAGCACTTTTATTGGTAAACAGGAGTTAAATACTGTGGACAATACATATATATTTTAAAATCTTTGAACCTTTTGAAATACAAAGCCTTACTGTCAATACTTCAAGAATGTGAGGTTTATGTTGACTGATATGTTCTGATACTAGCATGAACTAGAAACATTGCAGATCGTTGAAGTTGTGCACTGAGGTCTCAAACTTCCTGGAGCTAGTAAGTCTTTTAGGACTGACTTTTAAGTAAGCTTTTGGTGAAGTCCAGAAGTAGCAGAATAAAAGTGAGGTGGTTATTAAGGGTGGCAATACAATAATTTCAGCAGTTCTTCTAGAAATAGTACATCATAAGCTAAGTTTAATGGAATTGTGTGGGGCACCTCTGAGTTTGTGTTGTTGGACAGCCTTGGTGAGAATTCCTTGCACAAAGTGGGATTTAAAATAAGAGATTAAGGGGGAAAACAAGATATTTCAGGCACTAGGGAGGGAGATAGGTGTCATAATTTTTAAAAGAATGTTTTTGTCCTGTCTTAGTTCCTTTGGCATACATGCTGCAGTCTTGAACTATTTCTGAATCAGCAGTTTTCTAGTGTATTAAGTGAAGCTAAGTAACATTCAAATTGAGTATGATAACGGTGTGCATTTGATTTTTTGAATAGTAACTTCTGCAATAGTGGATTTCTATGTGAATTAAAGCTCAAGCTTATTATGTTTATTTTTATTTTATAGATAATTAGTTTATTAAATGTATTTACGCCACAGAAGTCACTAGAAGAATTTCAGGATGTGTAAGTATTAGATTTTTTTTTTTAATTTTCTTGACCAATACTAGCCTGAGCCCTGGAGCTGTATTTATAGTATCCTGCAGACTTCACACTTGGAAAACAGAGGGTAGCTAAAGGCTGAATTTAACCTTTCGTTAGTCTTTATTTCTAGTTTTCTTTAAGAAAGACTAAGAAAGTTGTTTTACTACATGCATAAGATGACAGTGGAAAATAAAAAAAAAAAAAGGTTAAGTTTTATTCATCTCTCTGACTGACTTTACTGATAGCAAATACATCTGGTTTGTGTGTGTTGTCCTTTAGCTAAATGGGTCACCTCAAGATAATAACTTGGTGGGGATAACCAGATATAACTTTTTGCCATATCAGTTACATTCACTATTTTTGGCCTCAATTAAGAACTGAATGTATTTCTTTTTTATGCTGGCTGTGCCAATTGATCTAGAAATGATTCATGGTGGTTTAATTGGTGGGGCATTCATCGGCTGAATATGCTGTCGTGGTTTGTGAATGGGCTTCTTGGGTAAAGGGAAGAGTGTGTGTGTCTGAAGGGAGTAAGCAGATGATACTTTGACTTGAAAATGAATCATTCCTTCATAGACCTTACTCTACTTTTCTTAATTTTCTTTTTTTTTTTTAATTAAAATACAGTGAAGGGAAGCATCATTTTTGATACATTGTGATATCTGCATCAACTTCAGTCATAGTTTTTTGTGCTGCATAAAATCAGAATTATTCTTCTGTATTACTGTTTATAAAACTAGTGGAATTCTAATTGCTTGTGATGGACTATTGAACATTTAATTTTTAATAGCTAGACTATTTGAATAGATAATTTAATTTTGCAACTGGTCATGCATGATTTTTTTAAAAAATCAAACTTTTTGACACTTATGCTAGTAAAGTAGTTTACTTTTATTAAACATCTCTCATGCTAGGCTTAAACTTGAAATGAAAAGTAAGACTTGAGTTTTCTTAATGCTTGCTTTCTTATGCTCTAGATATTTGGTTATGGAGCTGATGGATGCAAATTTGTGCCAGGTTATTCATATGGAATTGGATCATGAAAGAATGTCTTATCTTCTTTACCAAATGCTATGTGGTATCAAACATCTACACTCAGCTGGTATCATCCACAGAGTAGGTAGTATTAGATCATTGACAATACTCTTTATGCACACAGATATTCTTATGAAACAGGAGGGAAGGCAGGGAGTCGTTACTTAATAAGTTTTTATTTTTCATTCATAAGAATAGTACTAAACCTGAAGATTGTCTATAAAACATGACTATCCATGAACCTTTGAAATTATTAAAGAATGAGTCTTTAAAATGTAATTTCTACCCCTTAAATATCTGTATCCTTGGAGATATTCAAAAGCTATCTGAATGTGTCCTGCAGACAACTTCGATTCTGGTTTTCCCTGAATTTTTTGAATAGTTGGCTGTTCAGCATTTAACTTGTCCCTAGTCTGTGTATGAATAAGCAGATACATTGAACATGAATATGCAGTTGTTAATGTGAAGGAAACTGGTGGTGTATATTGACTTTGGAAGGGGGGATGTGTTATTCTAATCGCTTGTAATGGACTATTGAACATTTATTTTTTAATGGCTATGTCGTTGTTCAGTGTGGTGATTCTTCCTTAACTGAAGTAATTTCTTGTTAGGATTTGAAACCCAGCAACATAGTAGTAAAATCAGATTGTACACTCAAAATCCTTGATTTTGGACTGGCAAGAACAGCATGTACTAACTTTATGATGACTCCGTATGTGGTAACACGGTATTACAGAGCACCAGAGGTTATCCTTGGAATGGGATATAAAGAGAATGGTAAGTTGCTAGAGTAACACTTGAAATATTTTGTCTAAAGCATGTGTGTTTCAGATCATAAGAAAGGGGAGGGAGGAGCTGGTCTGTTAAAGGATGTTAATCATAGTATTGGAAATAGCAAAAATTGCACTGTAATAATTTTGGAGAAGGTAATGGTTTTCTTTGCTCTGTGTGCCTATCTCTGTTTAACATAAACTGCTCCTTCTCCTGGTTTTGTGTTATCTTGTCATGCATTGTCTTGTTGTCTTGTTGCTTTTTTTTCCTACAAAAAAAGGTTGATATTTATGCTGGGTAATATTTAAAAAATCAAGATATAATAAACCTTTTAATCAATGTTATTTTATTCTGAAGCATCTTCTTTCAACAGTGTCTCCTCTATTGTATCTCTGATTATTGAAATCTGTTTCAGATCTCTATGATAAACCATGTCTTACACTCTCTTAAATCTGCATAGCACTCAAGGAGGCTAGGTGTTGTCTTATTAAATACAACACAGTGATAATGTATTGAACATTCAGCCAACCAAATTGCTGGCTAGGAAGTTGTTCCTGATTGCATTGTTGGGGGCTTTACCTGCTGTTTTTCACTAGCTGTGCAGTAATATGCTGCCTCCTCTGGACTTCTCTGCTAGTACATGTTTTACATTATCACTGTGCTTTTTGTGTATGTGTAACTTGGGCTGTGTGATAAAAGGGACTCGCAGGACCTTGCTGCAAAAAACTTTCATTCATGCACAAGGCAGCTCGTTATAGAGCAAGTGCTATGTGGATCGGAACTTTAGTAGAGGCTGTTCTGGATGGGACAAATGCAAATTATCTGCAGGACTGTAAAAATACAGTGTGACCTTACAAGTAAATAATTGTGGTATTTAAAAAAACCTCTTTAATCTTTTGTCCTTGTTGCACCTAACATATGATAGTGGATATCTGGTCTGTTGGGTGTATTATGGCAGAAATGGTCCTCCATAAAGTCCTGTTCCCAGGAAGAGATTGTATCCTTCTTCATGGTCATTTCACAAGTGTGAACACTGATTATATTTTACTAAATGCTAATAACAAAGTTTAGCAACAGTCAGTTGGTGTGGATATGATTGAAAATTCGTGTTAGCAGTTTGGTTTCCTACATTGTTGTGTTTTATTGTAGATGCTAGATGTTTTTGTTTGTTTTTCCTCACTTTTGTTCATGAAACTTCATAATTTGATCATTTCATTTTTACTTTCAGTTGATATCTGGTCAGTTGGGTGCATCATGGGAGAATTGGTGAAAGGTTGTGTGATATTCCAAGGCACTGATCGTATCCTTCCCTAGTCATCTTTGAATCTCATTCCACTTCCAACAGAAAAAACAATTATTTTGATCTGTTTAAGTTTAAAAGCATAAGCATTTTTTTCAATAATAAATTTTAATAGCTCTACTGTACTATTTGAAGTTAGTGTCATTAACCAAATTGTTGAGATTTCAGTTTTATTTTCTTAGTAGACTATATTTAATGTAATTTGTACTAGTTGAATCCATAGAATTTATACTAAGAGCTTCAGCTTTTGTAGCTTAAAAAAGCATACTGTTAGGTTTAAAAAATAAATAGCAGGAAGTATATTTTCTTACTCTTGTTCTTTGTAGATAAGTGTTACAAGAAAAAGCCTACAAAATTATTTTTTACTATGCATGGATTTTTCCTTACTATTTGTTTGAACAGTAGACTAATTTTTTTGTTATTGTACAGTTTTTTTGAGGTTCAATCAGATTTTTTTTTCTTATTAGCACTTGCTGGACGGCAGTGTCCTAATTGTAAGCACACTGCATGAGAAAGCTTTCTTTATTATCTAATATAAAAAGAAACTTTTTTTGAGTTTTCTTCTTTCTATAAAAATTTTATTTTGGGCTTTTTTTCTGTAAGACTGTCACTCCTTCATTCTTCCCTCCAGGTTTTTTTTTTTTTTCTTTTTACTCAGATTTGTCTTCTCAAAATTCTGCTTTCTTGTATGATAGTAATTGTAGGAAACTTTACTGTATTAAAAACAAACGCCCCATATATATGTTTTCATGCCTTTGAGACTGAGAATCTCAGTAATACATCACTGGATCACAAACAAATCTTTACACTGTAAGTGAACAGAATTGATCAGTAAATAAAGGAAATGTTCTTTGAAGATTTTGATATATTTCTAAATATTTCCCCAGAGACAAAATTTAAAACATTTGACTCGTTATCAAACTACACTTATAAATATTGGAGCAAACCAGATCTCATCCTCGATTAATAAAATCTCTAAGTAGTAGTGTTGTAGGCCTAGACATTCAAGGTTGATCAGTAAATAAATAGAACCCAGACAATGTAATTAAACCAGAATTGCCAGTTGTAGCTATAGCTCGTTAGAAGCCATAGCCACTTGTGGTCCAAGATTTTGAAGAAAGCGGAATATTTTTTGCTTGTTAGCAAGTAAAAGTTGAGCCCACCACTAAAAATATCAAGTATATCTTTTCATATATACCTATGTATCTTATAGAGGAGAAATTTAAATTTTGATGCTAAATTTCATGACACTAATCTTCAGCGGTTGATCATGCATTATTTAGGAGTACAAATGATTAATTGTTAAATAAGTCTTTTTATTTTCCACCTTTCTTCCTTTCTATACTTATCGTTTTACCTTTCAAAGCCTTCAGACCAACCTAACACAATTCTTCATGTATGTTATGTGTCATTCACCTGCATGTTAGCATGAGCTACTTTGACTTATTCATGAGTAAATGAAGGAAATTTTGTCTGTACTTGTTAAATATACAAGTTATCGCTTGTGGTTTCTGGAGGTTGCTGAGGCTCCACCAGTCTATATTTCAAGCAGTCTCCTCCTCTGGTATCTTACCGAAGTGCAGAGTTACACCTACAGGTTTTTTTTTTTCCTTTTGTAGGACTTTCAGTTCCCTTTAATGTGAAATACTGATAACTCTTTGTGGTGTTGAACTTTATCCTGAGTGATAGCTGCTTCAGTCAGATTGTCATTTGCTTTCATGTTTTGACAGTGAGGTTTATGTGGGACACATTCAGCGTGTTACGTAGTGATGTGGCCTTGACTATCTGCAGGAAAAACCTGCTTTTAGATGAAATAGTTTATATTTTCCCGTCCGGTCAGTGGGATATGGGCAGCAGTGCTCTGGGTGGACTGAGATGCTCAGCAGCTCCAGGGAGGTGGATGCTCCTGACTGGTGCTCTAGAGGGCGAACAGGGCTCTGCCAATGACTGGCCTGAGTTACTGGGACCTGCTGGAAATGAGAAATGCAAAATGGAAATGAGAAATGCAGAAAAAACAGGCAACATAGATACCTAAGATGAAATGATGGAAAGCCTAGCAGCACCGGCGTGGTTTTAGTGCTCTTTCTGCCCAGGTGGTGAAGGAAACTAGTTGGCCGACTGCGGAAAGGATGAGAGTATATTCACGCTTTCTTGTGAAAAATCCTGTGCGACTGTGACTGTAATAAGGGCTGTGTTCAACTTCTCGCAGAGTCCCCAGCAGTAGGCAGCACACTCCGCAAGGACCAAACTGTTCTGGTTGCTTTGACCTCGAGATTGCAGAACAGGGAGGGCAGTTTTGTCTGCAGGTTGCAAGGTTATTTGCATCCTGTGCTCTGCATGCTTTGTGCTAAAATTAAGGATGTTGTGCTTTTTTTTTGGTTTTGTTTTTGTGTATTCCGCATTCAGGTTGTTGATAACAGGCTTAGCTTGTTTCAAGTCCAACCTATATTGCGGATTTTTTTTTCCCAATTTCCAGTATCTGTAAAGCACTTTGAAACAATCCAACTGACAAATTGTTGTTTTCCAGTTTTTATTACTGAAGTAAGATAGGTCATTAAGTTTTTCTGCCATCCCTCCAGTGCTCCGAGACCACAATAGACTGGACTCTAATTTGGTTAGCTCACTATCTAGACTGCTGTTACTCAAATAAAAAGCATCTTCTTGAATCTAGGTTGGTGGAGATCTCTCATAAATCAGTTTTACAGTTAGGAACAAAATTTCCTGTTAAAATTTTCTTTGTATGTGTTTTGTTTTAGCATGAGAGTTAAGAATATTGACTTCTTAATTTTGATTTTAATATAGTTTTTCCATTGGAATGTATTCAGTAAGCAAATATAATTTTCAATCTTTGTATCAGAAGTCTAACGTCTTAGCATGAAGTAGTGGCTATGCACATATTTCTAGTTGTATTCTTGGCACACTAACTGAAATAAAAGCACCTCAGTGTGTTTTAAATACATCTTAATTCAAAGTTCAGCAAGTTTGTTTTGTAACAAAATCTGTCTATGTGAATGGATAGGTTGAAGTGCTAGATTATTAACTTAGCTATGAATATTTGGAAGGTCCATGGTTAGACTCTGCTGGAATTGCACCATCTTTTTATTAGAAAAGCTGTGAAGTGTAGATCTCAGTAAACTTACGTATCAGCTTATATAAACTTACATAAAGCAGTGTCTTATCAGTGTGATAATGACCTTTGTCATCATCGTTCAGAGCAGACTCTGGTGTGGCCATAAGGAATGTCACCATGTCTGGAAGTGCCTTCATTTGGAAGAGGGAGCGGAAGAAACATGAGGCACAACTGCAGCTTGTGGCTTGTAAATGCAATTTCTACAAAACATTTAAATTCTGGTTTTAACAACAGAATTGTCTCTTGGTATTACCACAGTCGCTACACTTAAAAAAAAGAACCTGCTAAAAACCTATAGGAATCTGGTTTCACTGTTCAAAATTCTTTTGAATACTTTCTGAAGTTGAATTTAAAAACAAAAATCCAACCAGCCCACAACCCAGAGCCTAATTTCCTTAGGCACAAAATTCCTTAATTTGAGTGGGATGTATTTTTGCTTTGGGTCTTTTCACGTATTTTTTTTCCCACCTTCAAGAATCTTCAATGTTGATGGTATTGTGTTATACTTCAGAAGATTCAGCAGCAGCCTTTCTTTTCTGTTCTTACAGTTATTTTGCTATGGATACAATTGTCAAATAAAGGTTCTTTTGGACTCTGAAAAAGTATTGCTTTCAATATTAGCCAATAGATAATAATTAGCAAAAGATACCTAAACATAATGCATTGTGCAGTACTTCTAGCTGGTCCTTAAGATTAGGAAATCTGAATTTTATTTTTGTCAATCTAGCTTTTTGCATGGCAGCTGGGAATACTGTTGATGCTAGAATGAAGTTCATATTTGTGTCCTTTGTTCAAGTTTTCATTACATTTTCATGTTCCTGTAAGCGATATTTTTGTATAGTGCAGACTTCAAATTCATCAGCTGATTTTCCTAAAGATACGGTGCAGATATTGATCAATGGAATAAAGTTATTGAACAATTAGGAACACCATCAGCAGACTTCATGAAGAAACTACAGCCTACAGTGAGGAATTATGTAGAAAACAGGCCAAAATATCCTGGTATTAAATTTGAAGAGCTCTTCCCAGACTGGATATTTCCATCAGAATCTGATCGTGACAAGTTAAAAAGTAAGGCGAGTTTCCACCCCCTTTAAGTTGTGAATTTAAAATGTCTGCAATACACTTAATTAAAAAAAAACCCAAACCAACTAATACAAAATATTTATTGCAGTGCAGGTCAACATTAGAGGTTGCATGTCTTCTGTTTCTTTTTATGTCCTGAAATCTTAGAAGCAGTCATTAAATACAGAACTGTTTCCCTACCCACAGTATTCTGCTTAGTTCTCTTAATTCTAATACTTTGAATAATGTCTATCACTTAAATATTCTCTGAAAGTAGTACTCGTTACGGATGTTATTTGCAATTATCTTTTTCTAGTTGATGTGTGCATGTAATTAAATTTGGCTATACTTTGGCTTTAGATAATTACTGATAAAATGAAAAAATCCACCTTATTTTCTAGATTGTCAAATATATTTTTGACATAAAATAACTTATGGACTATTTTATTATTACAATGTTTTTTCAGACAAAAAAGATGTTAGTGAAGTGCCACTGCAATAATGAGTAGCCAGTTATTGTGCAGTAACAGCTTTAAAGGAAAAACTAATTTGATGTTGCAGAAACCAGATCACTGCTGTACCAAGATTTTTTTTAAATAAGCTCTTAAAAATACAAGTTCTGTTTGTGTTCAGTAGTTAAAGCCAAATAAACTGTGACCCGTGTAACAGCAGAACTGTTCAAAATTGAGGTTGGTTGGTGTCAACTGCAGGGTTTATTTTATTCTGGATAACAGCAAAATAACACACTAAAGGGGTGAGACCTCATTTAAAAAAAATGTAGAGAGCTATATGGGAAAGCTTGGATGTGTGGGCCTGTTTTCACAGTGAAATCTGTTACGGTGCATGTCTTATGTTCCCCAAACTCATTTTCTGTGTCAGATGTTAAACTCTACAGCTCTTTTACATGCTTGTTCTTTTCATTTTTACTTTCTAGCCAGCCAAGCTAGAGATTTATTATCAAAAATGCTTGTAGTAGATCCAGACAAGAGAATTTCTGTAGATGAAGCCTTACGTCATCCTTATATTACTGTCTGGTATGATCCAGCTGAAGCAGAAGCTGTAAGTTTGCATTTAAAATAAACATTAAGATATCAGTTTAATAACTTTAAACAACACCTTCAGTTTTAGTTAAGAGCATGCTTTGAACTCGTTCTTTGGCTAGCAAAAGTCACCCATAAAGCCTTCAGATCAACATCAGGGGCAGGATCACCTGAAGAGCAGCTGCTGGAGTGGAGCCGGTAATACAGTTTTGAAAGTGGTTGATAGTGTTGATAGTTGCTTTTACTTTACAGAAAAAGTTGCTGTGTGGTGGTAATCCAGGGCTTTATGAAAAGGGGAACTTCTCTAAGGCCCCATAAAACCTTACAGTGAATTTTATTTTAGTTGATGCTTTTAAATAGCCTTTCAGTGGGAGGGAGAACTTAAAAGCAAATTCTGGAGCTGTAAAATGAATGTGTCTTTCAGGTACAGGGAATAGACTGCCAAAGATGAAGGCAACAAAATGCTACAAAAGCTGACATTTTGGGGGTGGTTTTAGTTATGATTGGTTGTGTTAACCTGATGTAGTAGATACACTATAGGCTTGCCTTTTTTTTTTTTTTTTGTAGCCTCCACCTCAAATCTATGATGCACAACTGGAAGAAAGAGAACACGCAATTGAAGAATGGAAAGGTAAAAAGTGAGCATGACAAATGACATTTATTGTAATACCTTGTATTATTAATGTATGGCTCACAGTACGTGTGCTGCATTGTGTACCTGACTGGAACCCACTATTCCAGTTACGCAGTGCTGCTTGTGGCAATGTGAAAAGAAACCAATAATGGGAAAATGTTCTATTTGGAGTGAATATAGATGTACACATGCATATATTTACATATACATACATGTAGCCTTCTGAAATCTATTCAACGAAATGCCACGGTTTTGTTTTTTTCATTGACTGATTTGTTGGTTTTAAGTGCTTGTAATCTCAATGGTTTTTTCCTTGATAGAAAATGCTCTGAAAGAAACATGGGCATCTTCTCAGCATGCATTATTTAAGCCATATCTTTTGACAATATTTACTAATTAATTTGTTCTAGAGGTCTTAAATAGCAGAAAAGGGGTTTTTTGGTGTGTGTGTGTGGTGGGTTTTTTCTCTCATCATTGCTTATTTATTGAACAAATAGGTCAAACTGCTGAATAAACAGCATTGTAGTATTTAAATCAATTACATCTTATAGTTCTAGTCAAAACATTAAGAGGTGAGGCAGTTCAGGTTTTACACATCTACCATCAGAGGACCGGTTTTGCTTAGTACTTTGGAAGTAGCTTGTTTTTGCAAAATAGCTCTAAGTTTTAGGTATTGATTCTAGTTTATATATATTTAGGGCATATCTGCACAAGTACACTTCCAATTATTTTGAATTAATGCAAGGTGGATAATTAAAATGGATGAGTTAAATCTAATTGAATCCATTTGTAAATGTTACTCAGAATTAAAGAAGTCTTAGATTTATTTAGATACTGTTACTCTTACTTACATTAAGACATACATACTTACATTAAGACAAGCTACTGAGAGTGAACTGAAAGTATAACTTACTGCTGCAGAGCATCAGAAACGCTAATAATCTGCTCTGAAGAGGCCAAGGTAATGCATTTTATGTGAACCACACCACAGACATACCAAACAGAATAATAGATGCTTCTTTGAAGTTACACCTCTATTTTTTTTGTTGTTGTTCATGTGCCCATGTCCTAAATCATCCTTGATTAATCAATGAAGACTTTAATGCAGAATTTTAATTATTTGTTTAGCCTACTTCAAAATTTCCAGACTTTCCTCAGTGTATCCATGGAGATTGTTTTTAAAGAACAAAGACATTCGTGTGTGGTTTTGTTATGAAAATAAAATTTCCATGAGGGTTATCCATATGTGTTCTTAAAAAATCCAAATCAGCTTGGTTTTGGGGTGTGCTTTTTTATTTTTTTACAGTTTATGTATACCTATAGTGAACTAATACTAAGTTTTGGGGTGGGGTGGTTGTTATTTTTAAATGGACAGCTATTCTATTTATAAAATGGGTTGATCTTGGTACATGCTTGATGTCTTTCTGTGGTACACAAAGAAAATCTGTAGAATTCTCTAATCATTGCCATACACCTTTAAAAAAACGAGGGGGCGGAGGATAAATACCTATATCATTGCACTTCCAAACTGACCCTTAACCATGTCATTGTACCTTTACACATATGTAAATTATATACAAATCTTTTGTGGTCTTACAATGTGTTTTTGCTCTGTTCTTTTATTCTCCCACCCTTCTCTCGCAAGAATTAATATACAAAGAAGTAATGGATTGGGAAGAAAGGAGCAAGAATGGTGTGGTAAAAGACCAGCCCTCAGGTTAGTCATTGTTTCAGTAGTTCTCATGTAACTGTGGCACATAGTGCTGATCTGTGGCACTAGTGAATGAAGAAATCCTGCTTAATAAGCCAGATAGGCAAAAGCTGCTTTGTTCAAGACTCTTGATTCTGATCTGCCTCTGGAGATACACATGCAGTAGTTTTTAATTGTTCTTAGGTAAGTTGTAGGAAAACTTAAGTCTTGTGTGTCCACCACCCTGAGCTGCCTTCTCCCCAAAGGGCTCAGTCATCCAATGAAATTATCAATAGTGTGCTACACCAGCTGTTGCATGCGTATCTTCTATGCTGAATGTTTATTCTGTAGCTCTGCTTGAGTGAGTCCCTTTCATGCAGAGTTAAATGTCATTAGAGCTCCTTGTTTTAAACTAGTTAATATTGCAAAGTATTTATGCCTGTGATTGAACCCGTGGTGTTTGCTGCTGTTCTCTTGGTTCAGTAATTGGAATCTTGTACTGTCTTTTATTAACTATATCTATTAGGTTTCTTGATACTCAGGTCATTATTCACATCATATATTCTGTTTTGGTTTTTTTTCTCCTTCTTAGAGAGGGAGAAAAACAAATCTCTCAATGTTCACCTCAGGTTTTGAGTGCTAGGGAAATTAGTGCTTGCTTTTCTATTGTTTATTAATTTCTTCATTTTCTAAGGATTTCTGTGGGGAAAGTGATGCTCAGATCCTAGAAGTGTGGTTATCTGTACCTGCAGTATTGTCTTGCCTCAGATTTTATTATGTTTGGTTTACTTAGCACAGATGCAGCAGTGAATAGCAACACCAGTCCTTCCCAATCATCATCTATCAATGACATTTCATCCATGTCAACAGAGCAAACATTGGCCTCAGATACAGACAGCAGCCTCGATGCCTTGACAGGACCCCTCGAAGGATGTCGGTGATCAGCCAGGATTGCAGACTTGATTTTGGAAAAGAACTCTTGCTTCCATTGGAACCAAGTAGAAAAACTCCATGTTCTGCATGTTCTGCTAAAGTAATGCCTGTTTTTTTACTCAGTTGTTATGAAATTGCCTGCTTAATATTGTAGAATGAAAGCAAATTAATGTCTAAAGAACAAAAAATTTAAAGTTAGACACTGTTACAGGCTTTTCTTCATTTCAGCCTATTTCAGGTGAGCAGTTATAATTGACTTTTAGCCAATAGCTCCTCTTAAGTGGGTTCATGAATCTTCAGTCGCAGCTGGCAGGCTTCTGTGACACAATGGTTGTTTACATTTTAATACGGTATTGCTCATTATTAGGTTTTTTTGAATGTATCGTCTCTATGAAGTTGGATTTATTGTGTGACTGTGGCAGTTTGCTTTATTTAATGACTGGAGTGTTACATCTAAGTGTGAGCTCGCACATCAGACACTCTCAGTACTATGTTTAAAGGGCAGTTATTTTTCCACATAGCACTTTTTTTAAATTGAGCCCTTTCTATCTTCACTTTCCAATGATTCTGTCTATCTTCTTGTAGAAGAGATAAACATGAAGTTTAAAGAATATAGCCATTACTTTTTATTTCATCTATGACTATGTCTCTAACTTCTTCAGTTTTTTTAAACATAGATGGAAGGTACAGTGGCTTAATTAAATTGTAAGGAAAGATGAGTGACTTACTTGTGAAGCAGTGCCTGTTTAGAAGAGGAGAGAATGCTAGAATGTTCTATATTTTCTAGCTTGTGATACTGGTCCTTTAACAAAAACAAACAGAAAAAGAAATATGTGATGCTCTTCATTCACTGCAAACTCTGGTAAAAGGACAGGTAAGTTGGAGAGACTTGCAGCCTCAAAAAGAGCTGCATGAATGTTTTCCATTTTTTTAATGGGTCCATTCTATCTAGTGAGTAAAGAAATAAAAATACAGTAGTTTTGAGTCACTTATAAATTAAGTACTTAGTTAACAGAGCTTAGCTCTATTACCGCAGTAGGAAAACCTCTCTCTTTGTACTGGGAGAGGAAAACATATTTAATACATATTTTCTAAATACAGTGTCAGAGAAGAAGAGATTATTTGCTGTTTCAATACAGTTTTCAGAATCAGGTAATACAAACATTACCTGTGCCTTGCATGATTATGTTGAATTAGAAAATGCGTTTGCAGTAGAGTAGGGCTTAAATTGCTTTATATTACACACTTGTGAATTTGGGCACATTCAGTTTGGAGTGCACAGGTGTGAAATTTTGCTAAAGGATCTTGTGTGTGTGTGTGTGCATGTGTGTGAGATTAAACTATATAACTAGAAGAGTAATAGCTGTACACGATGAGGTGAAACACCACTTTTCTTAAAGGCACTATATTTAGCTGTTGATCCAGATACTCTTGACTTGAATATATAAATAGAACTTATAAGATATACTGACCCAGCCAGCCACTGCATTACTGACATATTTCTCTTGGAAAAAAAAGTTGTCTGTGGTTTCTGACCTTACGATTTGAAAAGCAGCAATTTCTCTTTATGCAAACATTGCTTTTACATTACAATTGTGCCCCTTTTTAATGGCGTAATTTGCTGTAGCAAAAATACTGAGGTTTTACTGTCCCAGGAGATTTAAAAAAAAAACCACCACTACAACACCAAAGTATTTAATATGATGTTAACTTCAGAATTGTCATGTGGAATCTTGGATTTTTAAAATTCTGTTTAATTGAATTGTGGGATATTTAGGCTTGGTTTTTTTTCCTTGTTGTTTTGTTTTAAACCTACAGATACCTTAATTTATCTTTGGATACTGACAGTGCATGCGAAGCATTTTTAGTGCATTTTTGTCACTGGAAAAAGCATTTTAAAATACCTATTTACCATATTGCAGAATGGTACAGGTTGCTATTCTTCTGTGGTTTTTAAATCCCTGTCATTTGTGTACGTTAAAACTACTGAAGGCACCTATTCAACATGGACATTAGTGATTCACTATGGAAGTAATCTATTGGATTTCATTTTTGAAGTTTTTTTAATTGTTTTCAACTGAAGTTGCACTGTGCTATGTTCGTTTTAACACTGCTTTAGGAGACTTCACGCAATGAAGATTTTTTTAATGTGTATGTTTTGGATATTTGCAGAGTTGAATTTTTCCTGTTGGACTTGGGCTGCTCAGAACAAGGGGGAGTTGGACCAGATGACCTCCAGGTCCCTTTCAAATTATTCAGTGATTCAAATTATCTTTTGGAGTTTTTTAATGCAACTGCCCTATCTCCATGATTTGAACTGGTGTCCAACTTTCTAATACACACTGGCAGCTTGAATATGGTCTCTTGGAACAAAAAACCTCCTGAGATTAACTGAGCTTATTTGTAAATCTTGTTGTAGGAAAAGCTGCCTCATACCTAATTTTTCTAACGCCATTTTGCTGTGGCACACATTGAAGCTCCAAAATCTTACAGAAATGTTGCTGCCTTCGGAGCACACGTGAAATGTCTGTGAATATTGTGGATTTTGATTCCAGTATTATTCAAAACCAAATTGCTAATGAACTGAACGCCCATCTCAAGGAGGCACATAGGCAGATGACATTCAGAAAAACTTGTGCAGAATAGACGCATGCTAAAGTTCCCGTGCTGGTTCAGTGTGCACTTAGACTATAAGTGCACTGCATGAGGTGACGTACGCATGTATAGTCATATTCCTGCCTGCAGATCAAGTTCGGGGCCACGTTTGGGAAATGGTCCTTGATGCTGTGAGAACAAAATGGAAAACAAAATGCACATGTAACTTGACAGGGGTTTAAAAGTTTAGAGCGTTTGATGTGCAATATAATCACTTTTATTTCTAATACTAAAATCATGTATGTAAAGTGATGCAGTTGACCATTTTTTTGCACTTTGGCATTTATAAATATTTATATGTATTTAAAGATTAAGAATGTGTGTGTATACATATACATTATATATTAGGAAACCTGCTCAGTTTTCTAAACAGGAATGTTACTTTGAGAGACTTTGTATAGTGTTAAACACTACTGTGGTATACATAAACAATTTATGAAATCTGACTAAAAATAAGTGGTGGTCAACATAGATACAATCTGTCATCTTAACTGCTCACCTGAAAAAAAAAAAATATCTATGGCTATCAATCAGATTATTTACCAGAAACGTTATGTAAAGTGTGTGAACACTGAGTAGCTGAATGGCATTGCAGAGATGGAGTATGTTTTAAACAGTTCATTTCATCTGTGCTCATATCATTTTTCCTCAAAAAAAAAAAAAGAAAAAAAACCAACAACAACAAACCAAACTTAAAAAGAGAAGCTTGACCTTTAGAAATCTGGATAAGCAGCCTGTGAGTGTGCTTTGAGGAAATACTGTGATATGACAAGTCTAGTTCTTTATAGAAAAAGATGAGAGATGAATGTCAAAATTAAGGCTTTGTCTGCATGAATAATACAAAATAAACTAGTCTACTGATTGGAAATTAGTATTTGCGAACAGCCTTTGAAGTTTTGTAATCTTTCTGGTAAGGGTTTGCATTTCTTTGTCAAAATAATGAAAATTAAACTCAACCTTAACTAGCAATTAACTAGTTGGTTGGTAAGTTTCAAAACCTGTTAGGAACCAGAGGGCTCTTGAGGTTTTCTTTGTCTTTTAAGACAAATCATAAGTGTTTATTTGAAGTTAATTAAAACAAAAAAGTGATTCCATATGTTTGTTTTTTCTTTCCTAAAGGAAGGACCTTAAATGCTAAATCAGTTTCCTTTTTAGATCTGGTTGTATTTGGCTTAAAAATATAATTTTATGAATGAAGTAGGATTAAGGCATTCAAAGTACAACTGACATACCGAGTCTCCAAGAACTGAGTGAATGACCTTTTTTTGGGGGGATTAGAAGTGCAACCCTCGAGTTTGATGTGTGCTGGAGGTTCAGCTTTAGAGTGCAGACAAATTGTTACTGCCCATAATGCGGGTTTGGAGCCCGGGGTCGGTCCTGGAGCAATAGTTTGTGTGGAGCGTTTCACTGCAGTTGGGACACTTGCAATGGAATGACCCACAGCGTGGTGGGGGTAAATGCTGAACAGCCTCTGTCTGTATATTCTACACATGTCTTATGGATTCTATCAGGGCTTGATGCTAAACTTAGTGATACCATATACTGGGAACCAAATTCTTTCCTGGGATGTGTATTGTGTGATTCCTGCTCAATGCTGGTTTTGATCCAGGGACGCCTGCACCCAGATACAGAATTTGGGCTTGAGTTCCTGTAGATGAATCGAGTAACTTCTTTGCTTTTCCAGAGTGTCTTTGATTATTTTTTTAATATGTTGAAATATGACAGAAAATAAATGTATTCTGGCTCATTATTTTACATATATTTTAGATTGTCTATTACATGAGTGATAGCGATGTTCTAAAAGCTTACTACACAACTTACCAGGTCAGTTTTAGTTTTTGCCCGCTCTGCATGCTAAAAGCGTCTGGAGCTAAACTAACGTTTTAGGTAAACTATCTTTTCTCATATTAGTGTTGGAGGAAAATGGAGAGAGAACCATCATTTCTGTTTGTGTTCTATAAAATGACTATTTTTGTAGCTAAAATTATAGTAGTTGGATTTCAATTCCACAGTGTTGCTTTGTGGATATAAATTTACCTGGGTCCACTATTTCAAACAGTTTATGTATAACAAGTCCGGTATAAAATTAATAAAATGCACTCTTCTGCAATTTATTGAAAAATAGGGCAAACTATTTTGGTCCAAGAATTCAAAACAAAATAGAGAAAATACACTTAACTAACTTTTTTCCTTGATGCTGCTGCTTATTTTTTGAAAGGGTGCTCGCAGTTTTGCACAAAAGAAATCAACTTTATTAATTGCTGGGTTTGAAGCACTTTAGGATTCTTCTAAATGCAACCAGTATATGGTATAAAAAGGAATTACATTTAAAAAAAATGTTTAATGTATTTAAGTTTTGGTTGCGATCTTTGCTATTCTGATAGATTTGATCAGCATGTTCCTTTAAATATAAACCTGTTTTCAGAGATTTTAAATTACGGAAGTTTTTATGGGCTGAAATTTAACACGTAGTAGGAGATTATTTGAGAAACCACCTTGTACTCAAATGCCTGTAGGGTGACTTGAATAGCAATGTGACTACCCGGCCGTCTGTGACATCAACGTAGACCAGTGTGTGTTCCTGTGGTGAGGTCAGTTAGCTGTGAACACTAGGATTCTTTTTCTTAGACACAAAATTTTGTATTAATTATTGGCTACGCATCATAAGGTGGTTGTATGTGCTGCGGGAAGGCCAGAACATTTGCTGGTTGGACTCCATTGCAGTAGATGTTCCGTGAATCCCACGGGAAGACTCTGTCCTTGCTCCGAAATAATCTTCCAAACCCCGACCCTTCCTCGGGTGTTACTGCAGCGAGTAAGTGGGAATTTGTTTCCCGGGCTGGGTCTGTAGTTCCACACCTCATAGATTCTTAAGATAACAAAAGCAGAGGAGAAAGAAATCAGGTAAGAACAACATTTTATGTTCAATACCTGAAACAGTAGTCGTATTTGTTACTGATAACAAAGCTAATTTGATACCTGTGAGCGTATGCTATTGTATTGTCTTCTAATGGGGAAAAACTTTTTTGAAAAAACCAAGTGTGTCACTAGCTTTTCTATGAATTCAGATGCTTAAATTGGTGCTAATTTTTTAAAAGAAAATGTAACAGATGGTTAGCAGTGTATTTGTCTGTTTTTGATAACTATATTTTCTTAAAAGGTGGCAAGCCAAACTTTATAAAATTACTAATGTGCATTTTCAGCTTCATCAGATTCCCAGATTTTCCTAAAGTAAAATGTTTAAACTTCCATGGTAGTTACTGCTGCTCTGGAGCTATTCCTGTCAGGTGTTTTATACACTAATAAAATGAACACAATTAGAAAAGAGCAATACACAACTATCCCTTTCTTTAAACTACATGACATGTTGGGTTCCCCAGGTGGTTTTAGCAGTTTAATGTAATCAAGATAACTAATTAAGAGGAGATCACAGATACCTGTGTGCAGTTAACTCAGTACAGTGAAGCCTTACTTGGTCATTAAGATAATTTATAAAGATTATACAAATTTTTGTAATTTTTAAAGAGGGAATAACAAATATAATTGTTTTCATACAAATTCGAATGTTAATTCCAGAGAATATATTCTATAATGTACTCCAGAACACATGCTATTAAAGAGTATAATAGGCTCCTTGAGTGATTTATGAAATCCAGCTTTATCTAATGACTCAAACCCCCTCCAAAAATTAGTTCTTTGATAATTTCTTTGGAAATGCCTTCAAGTTTAAACTCCCTTCCAAACACTTTGCCTTGTTTTGAGCCTCCTTCCCACCTTCTGTTTACCAAATGTCACAAAAAGTAGCATCAAGCCCTATCACTTGTTTGTGTTCTGATTTTTATGGCCTTAATATTAGTTACAGTATGGTATAAAATTTCAGAAGAAAGATGTGCTTTGAAGTCTAATTATATAGATACACGTGGCCTCTTCTGCCTATGAAATTAGGCCTTGAATGTCATATCTCATTCTTGATGCTCGTGCAATAGGAACATGTTCCTTTCAATGCAGTGGCTATTTTGTCTGATGCTGGACTTTTTTTTTTCAGGATGACTAAAAGTTGGCTTTTTTTTATGGACAGCAGTCATACTTCCTTGGTTTTAGATTGATTTTCTTTAAGGAAATTAGGATTTCATATGGAAAACTGTCAATAACTAGTTCTGAAGTGTTAAAGCCTTGTTCTGAAGCTTTTTTGTTTTGTTTTCTCCAAAAACGTTATCATAAAACAGTACTAAAGCCACTGTAAAATTACAAATAAACATGTATACTTAAAAGATTTGAGCAGTCTGTCCTATTTACTGTAGCAATGTTTTCTTTTTCTTGATTCTTCCTGTGTTGAAATGGAATGTTTTGTGTAACTGAAATGATGTATGCTCTTAGTTATCTTAAAACATAAAGTTTCAATTACCACTTTAGCTTCCAGCTAACCAAAAAGTAAGTATTGGTATGAAAAATGAATGAAGAACGGTTTTAAGAGATTGGTTGGAGCTGCTTTCTTCTGATCAACTGCAACATTTGGGCACATTAACAGCACTTGGTTTTACTGTCAAGTGTATTTTGAAATCTGGGATTTTTTTTGAATTGCGGAAGCTTGCCTGGTAATTCTGACAGATCTGTGTTCCCATCCGGGACATTAAACAGGATCAGAATCAGATTGCCGGACTTCCTGGCAAGGTTTGGATAAGCTACTGGCTATATATGTGTGTATGTATATGTACATATGTAAAAGGACTTAGGAGGAATTTTATCTTCACACTCAAACGATGTTGTGTTTCATTTTGTTCTCACTGAACAAGACAGAGGTACAGATGACTTTAAAAGAATATTTACGTCTTCCTCAAAATAAGTATTTTTTCAAGCCCATGTGATACCTGTGGGACCTTTGGGGTGGCTGATAAAACTCCAGATACACGTGACATCCCTTGATTAAAACCACTCGGGCTTTCAGGGCATCCCTACAAGACTCCAGGGTGGCCCAAACCCAGCGGGTGCTTCCCCAGCACAGGCTGCCGGGGGAGTTGGGGTGCGGAGCGTCCAAAAGATTTGTCCGGAGGCAAGAGAAGGTGTCCCTGGAGTCACCAGGTGGTGCAGAGCTCTGGGGGCTCGGGGGTCCCAAGGAGTTTCTCTGTAGAACTGACAGCCTGTTTTTTACTGTTGGGTTTATTCTTTCACCTCTGATATCGAGTATGTGCTGGAGTTGGGATGGGGCCTTTCCCTCCCCTACACTTCAGCTCCATTTCGAACTAACCACGCTCCTGTTTATTTCCAACTGTTAATTTCCCCAAAGGTTTCAAAAAACTCTTCCATTTCTTTTTGCAGCATTCCATTTCTTCTCTCTGCATCTTCCTTCGCTCTCTCCGCATTTCGTATTTTCATCTCCGCCAGCCGGTGCCACTGCCGCTGCTGTCCCAGCTGGGAGTGCATGTCCTGGATCTCCGACTGCAGCTCTCGGTTCCGCTGCTCCAGGCTGCCGGAGGGACAGACACTGTGAAGTACACAATCTTTTTCCCCCCTTTTTTAATTAAGCTAGAGGCTTTTTTAGATATAACCTTTTTTAAGATATGTTCCCATAAACAGAAGTATTGGTATCTCCAATACTTTTCCAATTTATGGTGTTATTATTAAAATAAAAGCTGCGATTTTTAGTTATCCTAATTTACAATAGACAGAAATAACCATATGGCCAAAGGGAGTCAGTTTTGGGTGTTTTGGTTGTGGGTTTGTGGTTTTTTTTTTTTTTTGTAGTGGAATACTGCAGCAGCCTAACAACAAGTGGCAATGCAATGTATTTTAGGAAACACTGAGGATTCTGCTTATATTGCAGTTCCCTTGAACAGCAAGGGAAAACATAAACAGAATACAGCAAAGAGATATATATTTTTTTTTTAATAAAAAGGCCAAATATGTAGGAATAGCTCATTTTACTAAGAAGAAATTGAGTAATTTTTCAAGAAATTAAAGATTAATTTCTTTTTTCTTCATGAAATATTCAGGGCAAAGTGAAATTCAACATTACCCATTTGCCATCTGTTGCAATGGTGCATGTCGAAGTATTTTATAATTTAATCAAATAGTCAATTTGCACAACATACCTGTGTCTTATAACTAATGAACAATACTGTATTTAAAACGTTGATTCCTTTTAACTACACAACAGAAAAGTAGTGCTATTTGGAAAGTAGAGCCTGGAAATGTTCCTGCTTGTTTTTTTTCCTTGATATCACGAGCTATGGCGAAATCTCAATTTCTAATCTTAGAAATTGGGAAAATACTGATGAACCCTTTCCTTTGAGTTAAAATTCATGACTTGCACTTCGTAAAGAATAATGACTTGCTGCTCACGCTGCCGAGAAGCCCGCACATTTTTCCCTAGAGAAAAGCTTAATATTGAATTGAGGCAAAAGAAGAAAATATGCAATAGACCAGAAGCTTTTCAAGAGCTCTGTGTAGCCCTGCAAAAAAAAAAAACCACACCTTACAGGTGCTCTGGAGTTTCTCAAGCACTTCACATGAAAACGAATTCAAACAGCTCTGAGTAAGTGTGAACCTGATCGTGTCCTGCTGGCTCCTGGCGCCGGTCGCGGTGCTATGTGGAGGGGCTGGCTCGGCCCTGGCCCCGCTCACAGGTACGGACCCTGCAGCAGGAGGAGGTGCCTTCCCTGAAGCCCCACAGTTTTTAAAAGCCTTTACCTTGCAATTTTTGATTCGTACTCAGCCTTCTGTCGGGACATCAGCAGCTTCAGCTTTGCCAGGCGGTGCTGCGGGGAGATCGGGTTTGCTGGCAAGTCACCCGAGGCAGCAAAGCTCTCGCTGTCGTCCACTGGGACGGGCCGTGTGTTTTCCTGATCCCGCAAGACGTGACTTATGGCTGTGATGGTTTCTTGGGAGTCTTCGGAGTAGGCAACTCTTGTCAAATAACTTGAAGGAGGATTTTCCTCAAACATCATTTAGCAGTGGGAGCGTGCCAAGCCAGCACTACCAGCCCTCCAGCTGCTGCCAAAGACTCGCTGCCCTTCCTGCTTCAGAGGAGCCCCTGTTTTTGTGTCTGTCTCGCTCTGCCTTGTCATGGACTGTGAGTGTTTTCTTCCTCCCCACAGCTGTTTGGAGCTTTCCAAATACTTGGAAATAGTCCGTTTTGCTGGACCCTGGATCTTATTTCAGGCTCCAGCTTTACTTTTTCTACGCAGCGGGTTGAGGTCTTGAGCTGCTGCACGTGTCTGCTGCCCGCTCATCTTTATAGTCCTGGCTGGTTTATTCTCATCTCCAGGAACTACTACTGCTCTCCTAACCTCAGTCTGTTGGGTGTAGTTTGTCTGACATCTGTAGGTGGCCCATTTGATAGCTGTCCACCCTGGAGCAGTTTAATTCCTGGGCTGCGGAGGTGAATTCTGCAGCACTGACCTGGTCCCTGAGCTGTGCAGGGACAGGGCTCCTTGTGTTCCCCTTTACACGCATTAGGAAAGAGATGAATTACATCTGTTCTGGCTGTGCTGTCACTAGCTGGTGAGGGGCAAGAAAAATTGCACAAACGTAAAATGCCTCGCTGTGCTGCCTCATCTCTGGTGCATCGGCTGCATCTGCTTTGGAGGGAGCAAAGCAAGCGAGGGAGACCGGTTCCTCCGGTTATGACGTTTCAAGGACACGAAGGCAGAGGTTAAGGAAAAATAGGCCACTCATCAGTTGTATTTCAGTTCCTTTTGGAAAAATATGGTGTGTTTATTTTAGCTGCCTGTTCTCACCAGATAAGCGCAGGACAGACGTGACTGGATTACAAAAAAAAGCAAGAGCAAAATATGCATGCAGTTTAAATACATATCTCAAGAATAGTAGAGATGGTTTAAAATAATCTGGAAAGTTGTTTTGTCTCCCTGATCCCCACCTGTTAGTCCCTTGGTACAATAACTGAAAACGAGCTGGTTTAAGTGCCTTTGAATTTCCTTAAGTGTTTTACTGGTCTCCTATGTGAAAATCGCTCCTGGTTTTCACTCTGCACACCTGAGCAGGCCGCGATGTGTTCCTTGCAGAAGTCAGGGCTCGAGGGTTATTGAGATGCTTTCCTGCTTTAACCTGCACCCCCTTCAGAAGGAAGAAGCCTTGGAAATGAGCAGGCAGGTAGGTGAATGCTTTAGGAATCTAAAGAACACCTGGGGTGAGAATTATGTTAAAAAAGTAAATGAGGCTTTAGCCTTCTGAGAGCGAGGGTCTGAAATCCATTAATTTGATTTTGCAGAAGGAAAATAATGAACTGATTTAAACACCACCAACACCCCTCTCTCCCCCCCAACACTGCAGTTGTCGCTCACCTAAACTTCTGCTCCAAAAAAAAATATCCCTGGAGTATTAACGCCAGTGCTTTACTTGAGTTCTACATCTATTAATAATCTAACAGATGGCTGTAGTTTCTGGTGAATCGGGTTCAGTTTCATTGATTAATCTGTTTTCCCCCCACCCCTGAGGAGGGAGGCGGCAGCTGTGCCCACCAGCTGCTCTTGCATGGCCGGGGGCGGCTCTGGACCCGTCCCCCGGGCACCTCCGCTCGCCCATCGAGGAGCAATCCGGGACTGCTGCCCGTTGCCACGCTGGCAGGGAGCAAGTCGGTCACCTCTGCTAGGTCAGGATGGAGAAGCAGGACAGCCGAGGAGTCCCTGTTTGAGAGCGGATGGACGGGGAGGAGTCCAACCTTTGCGGTCCTGTTTACAGTTATGGTGCTGTAACAACTCAGTGTGGGTGAAGTGAAGGAGGTTGGTGGGACATAGGGGATTTGGAGAGCTGTGCTTAAGGCACGGCATGTCTGGTCATGGTCACCAAGCCTGTGTATTACTGGAACTGGTTCCAGTGGCTCATGTGGGAGACCCTTTGGAGGCAGCAGGCACCAGGGAACGAGCAGCCCTTCATCCCATGCTTCTAATGGCAGAGCCATGTGCTGCACTGAGATGGCAACCTGCTCCTTCTTTTGACACTTGACAACTCAAGGGAAGCGTGAAACCATCACTCAGATGTGGAGCCAACCGTGCGGTAAGGTGACCAGGGGAAAAATCATGTGAAGGTGAAGTGTGTCACACTCCTCTGCTTTGCACTGACTTGGGCACTTGTGTTAGCTCCTGCTCCTCTGGGAGAGCTTTCCTTCTTTTAGGCTTTGCTAATTACTCACCTTGATGTTATCTTGGCACCGATGCACAAAGAGAAGGCAACAATAGATGAAAGGGGTCCCCTTCCCAGCTGCCCCTCATGCACACGTGCTCACCTCTTGTGCTGGTGTGGCATCAGAGCAACGTGAAGCACATCAGCACTGAAGGATGCAGCATCTCCATTTTTTCCTGGAGGTCCGTCCTGGATGGGGGGCTTTCTAGAAGGAACTACAGGAAGAAAAAAATACTTAAGTCTTGGGATAGAAGCTGACAGCTCCTCCATGACAAGTTGTTGATGCGTGAGCTGGGCTGGCAGTGTCAGAGGGGAAGGAGGAAGACGAGTGAGGGTTGCTGCACCGGGGCCAGCTTCAGGGGTGGGATGAAGGTGAGGGAGCAGTGCAGAGGGTCCTGCCACAGAAAATGTTTTTTTGAGCAGGAGACTGTCTGCTGTGTGTCCCGCAGTTGGGTCACAGACCCTGGGTACAGAAGGGTTGCTGCATCTCAGCTGGTTATCTTCAGCGTGTGCCAGTACTGACAGCTGATTTCTCAGAAGTCACATCCCTGGGATTCTTAGACAGGCCCATAACACCTTTTACAGGGTGGCTGCCGAGCTCCAGGTTAGTGCGTCAGAGCAACATCAACGGGGTTTGAGAGCTGGACTCTCATCTACTCTGTGCTTCCTCTCCTCATTCGTCAGTCACAGCACCATATAATGTTGATTTCCCCTACCCATCTGAGTTTACATTTATTCATATACCACGTTCTCCTTTCACCTTCCCCACTGCTTCTCAGGGAAGATTGCTTGTGTTAGTTTCCTGACGATTTAAAGGTCAGCAACGAAGAGAGCTGTGTATTTTTTTGCCCTGAGGCAGAGGAGAAGCTCTGTTCCAGATTCTTAGCTTGCAGGGAGCTGGGAGGTTTTGAAAAATTGTTTCTTATTTTGGACTGACTTGGGATGGAGTTTGTGATTCTCTGCAATGACCTTTCCCTGGAGCGCAGAGATGCTGCCATGCGTGGTTAAAATTTAACATGCTTGAAATAGTTCCTCCAGGCGAGCTGTGGGATTCATTCTCCCTCGGTTCTGGTCCTGTGCCAGCTGCCTGTTCCCCTTCATCGCATTTGAGCTCTACAAGGGACACCAGAGCACCCTCACTTCACCTTTGGTAGGGTGTCACTTGCACTGCGGACAGATGAGATGCGACTGTTCCAAAAAGGATGTCGATTTGCCCAGGAACGTGTGTGGTTGAGGTTACTACCTAGAGAAAAGCTCATAACTTCTTTTACACAAAAGCTGATGGTAATTAGACTCTGTTTTTATGAGTCTGGTTTATTAGCACTTTTCCAGTTTATCAACACTTTCTCCTCTTCAACTAGAGCACGATAAAAATGCATTAACTGATCACTGTATTAAATGAAACTTTGTATAGTCAACATGTTTTGCATCTGAAATTGACTTTGGTGCTATCTTGGTTTGCCATTAATGAATTGAAAGTTTTGTTCTTGCTGGGTTTTTTTCAGCCTGGACTTCCATGATGTTAGAATGGTGAATCCGGTAGTCTCATCTCTTGTTGTCCTCTTGCAGTTGAATTAAAAATAAGATCATTTTCCTGTGCTTTTTCTTTTTTTTTCCCCAAAAATCCCTTTAGGTCTTTTTAACTCTTCATGAACTATTTACTGTGCTAAATATTGTGAATAAAAGGAAACAAAGAAAATGTTCTCTCTGCACCTGCGGAGAGAGGCCCAGGACAAATTTCTCTTGGCTGGGACAGACTCTGGTTCCAGGTGCTCACCGACTTCAGGAGTCTGAGCTCTTTTAACCTTTTGGCAGCAGTCCTGTGTTGTTTGATAGCAATCTTTTTGCAAAGAGAAATAGAAACAACATAATAAAAAGCAAACTTGCATAACTTGATTTTGAAAACTAATTAATTTTTTTTAATCTTTGTTTGCCTTTTTATGATGCTTGTTATTACACAAAGGCGTTGCCACAGCCCAGCAGAGGAGGAATAGGTGTGTATGACTCGGTGCCATAAGAGCCTGAGCTTTTCAAGCTTTGGGGCTTGTCAGGAATACAGCCCTGCGCCCCCTCTGCATAACCTGATGTTTTTGTACATAAATGCAGAGGTCTGCAGCTAGATAGCATCACAGAAAAGGAGGGCGCTTGCCTTTGGGCAGCTGGGAGCGGCTTGAAAAAAATAGACCTGGAGTCTTGTTACCGCGATCCCAGCAAAGAGCTGGGAGCATTTTTGAATGTTTTTGCTCGTTGTAGGGCTGCAGCTGACAGCGGCATTGCCCTTGTCCCCGCCGGAGCCGGGTTCTGTCCCTGCAAACAGCTGCTGCCCAGCTGTGACGCCGCGGGCTGGGGCCTCTGGAGCCCTTTGGATGGGGACGCTGGAAGGGGCTGCTGGTGCTGGACTGCAGGAATGGCTGGGAAGGGAAAATGAACATTTCTTTTTTTCATTTATTTCCAGAGCAGAAGAGCAGCATTCGGCCGCTTACCCACTAGATGTCACAGTTGGGCCTGGATTTGTGCTGCTCTCACTGGCTCTGCCTGAGCCCAAATGCCTGACCAGGAAAAACTGCACACTTTTTTCAAGCTCGCTGGCAGTTTATGACCAACATCTTATAAAAGCAAGATGTGAATTAATTTTCCTTACTTAAACGAGGGCAAAAAGGCTGGCGAGGGGGAAGATTTAAAAAGCAGTGGCTCCTGGCAGGAGAGGGCACTGTGTGCTTTGCTATATCCAAGGGAACCTGCGTTTGGGATGAGTTTATTTTAGGTGGGTGGCTGTGGGGGAAAACTCCTGAGGAAAGAGCCAGTGAACCCAGAGCTGCTCCCTGCTCCTCTTCCCATCCCATGCTGGCTTTGAATTAAAATCTGCTCAGTACAACACACTGGACTAGAGGGGGTAGAGGGGCTGTCGATGGGAAGGACTGGGGCAAAAGTGGGGAGGTGAACCCGGGCAGTGGTGTGGGCAGCATCCCCATCGCTCTTCAACAAAGCATCCTCACTGAATACCTGTAGACAGCTTTGATCTAAACCAATTTTCTCCCTCTCCAGATGTGTGTGTGGTGGGGGGGAAATGGTGTTTCATTTGAAATGTGTTCAAATTAACTCTCATATCCTTTTTCTTCTGTACAATAACTCCATGTTATAATGGGGAAAACTGCTTGGAGGAAACCCTCCCAGACTGTCTTTCTCATGGACTTTGTTTCTAATTGGAGGCAGTTTTGATGCAATTCCTTACTTTTTATTTTAGTTCTGCAGATCTGCAAGGAAGGATTTTGGTTTGTTTGGTGCTAAAGGCAAACTGTCTTTCTTGTGCTTTCAAAATGACCCTCGACCACTCACATGGAATGGCTGGTTTAGTTCAGCATTTGTATTTCTGGTTAACATTAATAGGAGCTGCTGATTTTCAGGCTGTCATTCAGTTTTAAGGACTTTTTTTTTTTTCCTTTTAGCATCTTCCCAAGGCATGTTTCCATGTGACACTTTTTTATTTGCATAAGGACAAGAGTTTGACTTTAAAATAGCAAACAAAAAAAAAAGGAGTTGAACTCCAGCAATCCCTCTGGAAATGATCATTTTAACAAATGTCTGCTGCTCTGCTTAAATCAAGCTGTCATGTTTAGCTGCATTTTGGATGGTGTCTATAAACACGGCAGCTGTCTGCATGCAAACGGGACTTTCCAGCAGTGCATAATATGAAAAGAATCTTATTACGAGTTTAAAAAAAAAAAAAAGGCAAGAAAAGCTCAAAGAGCTCGGATGATGCCAGGTTCCTATCAGCTCCAACAATAGTCTAGACATCTCAAAGAGTCATCAGATTAATGTGATGTACGTTTGGCATTTACAGCTCCACGTTTCTTAAAGAGAGCTGGGCAAAGGGAGCTTTGCTCCAGGGCTTGGTACAGCTCTGAAGGGCTCCTGTCCTCTGTCCCACTTCTTACTTCTTTCTTTCCCTCCTCTCATGTCTGGATTTGGATGTTATGGGTCACCTCTTTGATGAATCACACCTTAAACCATGAGACGACGACCCTCATTTAACGTCATTAACCTCATGGACACCTTTGCTCAGAAACCCCATAGCTGTTTGCATAACACAAGGGGAAACCCTCCTGGGGTAGGTACTTGGACACGCTGGAGGAGGTCAGGTGGCTTCACCATCTCCTTCTCTGGGGCTTCCCTCGGGGTGGTGGAGATGGGATGGAGCCAAGGTCTGACCCTGCTCAAGCAAGCTGCTCTCCTGTCTGCTCCGTTTGCTGCTGCACCTCAGCACGCCAGGATGGGGCAGCTCGTTCCACCGGGGACCATTTTTCTCTGGGTTGAGTGTTGCCATCTCCTCTCGGGCTAGGCTGCTCTTCAGGGCAAGAATGAACCATCTCCAAGCTGCAGAAGCCAATTTCTAAAACGTTACAAAACTTGGGGGAAAAACCCCCCACAACATAAAACAAACCCCTTGCTATTTAGCAAGTGACGTTACTTCCCAGAGTGCAAAGCCAGGGGTCAAAGGGGGTTTTGTGGTTTTGTGCCGTCCCTGTGGCCGGCCGAGCCACGGGCAATGCCACAGAGGAGACTTGGCTCTGCCTGCCTGCACCGAGGAAGTTCCCAGACAAGAAATACCAAAGCACCAGAGGAAAGGCTGCTCTCATGATAACTTCTGGCCCATCCAGAAGGAGAAAATGTCAGGAATTTCCCAAGAAAATGTGTAGTCTTTGGCTTTCTGGCTGAACTGTCCAGAGGAGCACAAGTGCTGGCAGGTGTCCTGCCTCCCCACCAGCGACGAGACCTGTTGTTTCTTACAGGGCTTTTTTGTCTTTCCTTCCCCTTTCCTTCCCCTTTCCTTCCCCTTTCCTTCCCCTTTCCTTCCTCTTTCCTTCCCCTTTCCTTCCCCTTTCCTTCCCCTTTCCTTCCCCTCTCTTTTCCACCACATTCAAACAAAATTTATTTGGGGGAGATGAGAGGGAAAACAGCCCTGTTAGGCCCTCTGATTAAATCAGTTTTTCCTAAATGTCACTTGAAGAGAGTGGTCATAATGTTGAGTCATTACCAGCCATTTGCATGTACAATAACAACAGTGAAACAGATAAAAAATCGATACAGGAATCAATAGAGAGCTCCCTGCTCTAGGTCTTTTCCCTGGAGCTTATCGTCAGTAGGCACTCGAAGAGCGGAGTACTATTAATTAGAGGAAACATTTGCGATCCAGAGGAAATGACTGACAGCTGGAAAATTCTTGATTTGTTTTTTAACTGAGTTTTTGGGGGTGTGTTTGTTTTCCCTTTCTCTTCTGAACTCCTCTGTGTCCCGAGCGGAACGTCTCCTTCCCACCTGTGTTTTGAAGAAAGACAGAGGTTCCTCACCTGGGGCTTTGGGAAAGAATGATTTTCCAAAACATGTGAGCAAAAGCCAGAGGCACCCCTGCCTGCGTTTAACCCCCTCTCTTAAATCTTTGGGCCGTAAATCTCTGATCCCTCCTCTCTCGTACCCGTCCCCCCAAGCAGCCTCGCAGCCTGAGATAGCCCATAAATAAGAAACATATTTTGTTGCTTTTGCAAACAGCAGCTGCTGGGTTTCCAGGAGAGGGGGCTCTCGGCAGGCAGAGCATCCTCTGGATGCTGCTGGAAGCCTCAGCCCCGGTCTGAGCAGGACCATGACCAGGTGGGTTTGTCAGGCATCGCTTTTATCCAAATCGAGTGACTTGAATCAAACCTCCAGCAAAAAGCCTTGCTGCCCCCCCGGGTGACCCGGGCTATGGCATCTTGCCATCCCCAGCTCATGGCACCACCAAAGGGGAGTGTTTGTGCCGTGGCCTTTGGCTGCTCGTCCCCGAGCAGTGGGAATTGGCCCTGTGCCGAAATTCGGGTTTGGAGCTCCCAGCCCACGCACCCACAAACACCAGTTAAATGTCGGGGAGGAGGGGAAAAAAAGTACACAAATAATTGCAAAAAAATAATGCTTTTGCTTATTTTTGTGGCGATTCTGTGAGGCAAAAGGAAAACAGGGGCTGTGCTGTGATGCTCCATGCAGCATCGTGCCCGCAGGAGGGCTGCGTATGGCATTGTGTCGGGGAGCCCGCACTGCACCTCAGACATGGGGCCAGGACACGAAGCAACGTTTTTTTAGCATTTTGGGGTAGTTACAATGCATTTAAAAAATGGAACAGTGTGCACAGTCCTGCCTGGACTAGCTGGGCTGTGAACCTGGCTCTTGGCAGTGTGTTTGCTTCATTGTCTGCGGTTGTGTACTTACTTTAATTAATAAACATAGGCTGAAACCACATTTGAGATACTCTTTCTCCCCTACATCATGGTTTAGCTGATCCCAGGCAGCCACTATTAGGTGGCTTTGTATTTTGGGGTTTGTTTCTTACTCACTATTACTACCATGAAATCATTTACAGGCCCCAGGGAGGATGAGAATAAAATGCTTTAAAAACAGCAATTATTCTTAGTAAAATATTCTAAATAATTAATTGCTTATTGGCTGCAGTGCGCTATTAAATGCCTTTTAGCTACTACTTGTATAAACTCTTAAAGCCCTGGTTCAAAGCCAAGCTCAGGTTAATGATACAGTGATTTCTGTGGGAAGCTCAGTGCTGCCGATAAAGCGGCTCCTGCAAATGGCCCCACAGAGCTGGACACGGTCCTGGGGGGGTGTGGGAGTGTGGGGTGCCCACACTGGGACCTGGTGATGCTCCCAGCACCCATCCGGCTGCCCTCCTGCGACTGAGGCTCTGCCCCGAGCCTCGGGGCAGGTAGATCGTGTCCAGCCCTCTCACGGGACTCAGCACTGAGGATCTGGGCAGCAGCTGCACCCCTGCTCCTATTGGCACCCCTTGTCTCTTTATGGGGTCAGATCTTAAATGCATCATGGTTTGTTGGGCTGAAGGGTTTTCAGTGTGTACTGTTGTTTCTCCAGGTGATGCAGAGGCATGTGTGGGTGTGTGCCAGTGTCCCTGTACTTGGTTTTAACCATTTTCTGAGGATTTCTGCACTTAGAAAGTCTTCTCCTTCTTGCGCACATTCTGGAGAATCTGCATGGAAAATATACTGTATTGGTGTAATGCTCTCCCAACAGTAACCCTCAGGATTTAAGAATGGTGACAAATGCCTTTAATGCATGGAAGAAAGGGAAATAAATGAGAATACAGCAGTGCCTCTATTAACTTGCTTCTCCAGCAGCCTGTATTCTATGCATGCACGCTGGAGATAAATGAGAGCGCTCAGCAGGCTGGGCTCAGAGCAGCGCACAGCATTCCCCATCTTTGTAGCACACAGGTGTTTTAATTTGGTTTAATCCCAATTGTTTCCTTTGTGTCTTGTGCTTCAGCCTCTAAACCTGATCCAGACAGGTCTTTGCTTGTGGTGCACCAGCTCCCTTGACCGCTTTGGTGCTGGCAAAAGGCTGGGTGGGAGGGCTCAACTGGGCACAGCGTCAGACCCAACCACCTTCATCTCTTTCAGCATCACTTTCTGGTGCACCTATAATGAAGCGACTGGGAGATCCTGAAGCATGAATATTCATCTTTTTTCTATAAAGCTTTTTTAAAGTTGCCTCTGCCTATTAGCAGGCATTAGCATCCCTTTGCAGAGAAGATCCTAAACGTCTGGGCAAAAAGTAAGAGCTGTGACCTGCTTCAACAGCCATCATGCACCTCAGCTCTCAAGGCCATTTTCATCAGTAACTCAAGCAGAATTTGTGCAGTCTGCAGAACAGGGGGTGTTTCCAGGCCAAATGGCTGGCAGAACCAATTAAAGGTTTTTCAGCTTCATTTGCATCTAAAAGATGAACACTGCAGAGTTTCAGCAGTCACTGGGCTATTTATTTTGTTATTTCAACTGTAAAATGGGTCAAATCATGACAAACCATAGAACTGTTTGCAGCTTACTTTCCAAGAAACAGTATTTTGCTACTAGACCTGAAAAATATCCATCGCAGCTGCTGGTCCTGGTCCAGAAGCCCCAGGACAGTGAGTGGGGTCTCTTCCTCTGGGCTCAGCTAAAGACGGGGGCTTTGCAGGATCCGGCTCAGGGTGCTGCTCAGAAACCAGCGGACGTGATGTAAGGTCTGTTCCCTCCAAAGGTCTCCAAGTATTTCACAAGCGGTGACCTTTGCTATATCTCTTGGAGGTAGGTAAATAGTAATATAGTAATTTTACAGACGACTAAACAGCGTAGGGTGTTTAAATGGCTTGGCCAAGGTCAGAGCGGGCAGCGGCGGGGCTGGGAGGAGAGCCCCGTCCTGCCGATCCCATCGCTTCCTCTGATAGCTCCGAGCAGCCCCTGCCTTCAGCAGGGCTCGATGGCGTGGGCTTGAATTTAAATGGATCTCAATTTCACACACAGCAAACGCCAGGATATAAACTGGGGAATTTTGAGCTGATCTTCTATCTGGCCATTTTTAAAGGACTGTTTCATTTAAAATTGCACTCGGCAGAAATCGGGCTCTTAGAAATCAGAAAATAAGCTGCCTCCTGAATGACAGCTATGAGGGAACAGGCAAGGTAGGGGATTAATTTGTTTGATTAAATCTTTAAAGAGTTTACTCTGAGAGTGCAGACAGCCCTGCAGATTATAGTATGGGTGCAGTGGTGGGCAGAGGAGTTATTTAGATAGAGTACATGCACTATCTTTCATTTTTCTCAGTCCATAATTACTAATAAATAAAATAAAAACGAAACCACAACCGAAGCTGTGGAATTAATTACCATGCTACTTTTTCTCCTCTAGGATAATAAAGTAGTGCAAATGACTGATGGCAACCGAAGTGTCTTCTGCAGGCACCAGCACCCTGACATCGGAGCTCCAGGGAGAAATCCAGCCGTGTAAATCACCACGCCAGGAGCAATCAGCTCCACGGCTTGTGCTCCAACGAGAAACTACACTTTGTCTGGAAGGAACTCCAGCGTTTGGGCAACATAAATTGTGCCTGGATCAGGCTCTTATCAGGCTATTTAAAGATGTATGGCTCATATTTCTGTAAGACTGCTGAAATAAGGACCCGAGGCAGCCACATATCAAACTTGTTGGCCAGAATTTAAAGTCTGACCCTAAGTTGAAAATACAAGTGTGGACTGTGGCCATGGTATTTACAAGCACTTTCTAAAGCTGCTATGGATATTTCAGGATTTCCGTTGTAATAAGTTGTTGCTGAGTGGGGAAGAGTCATGGCAGAGCCAAAGTCTGACCTGTGTTGGCAGTTTTAGAGGAAGCTACATGCACAAATCTGAACCCATGTTCAGCAGGTCTTTCTGTGTACAAACCATTGGACATTGCCAGGTTTTATGCTGAAAACATCCCAGCCATTGGCCCAGACACTGCTGGGCCTGTAAAATTTTCCCCACTGAGGCTGCTGGAGGAGGTTCCCTAAAGGAGCCATTTTTTTTGATCTTGGGGCAAACCTGCACCAGAGCTGAGGATCTGTAGCCGGCCTGACCTGAGCACAGCTGGGTTGGCTAAGGGTGAAGGTGACACATCTCTCAAATTGGGGCGTTGACTGCACTTGTGGCCACAACGTGATGGCCTAGTTCATCGTGCTGGGTAATTTCTTCAATTTTTGTGGCTCACTGGTGGGGCAAAGCGTCTCCCAGTGCCTTGAGCTTGGTCTTCTCCATCATCAGTGGAGATCAGCCCATTTGCTCACTGGTGGCAGGAACATGTGGTGGGTCTGTCCTGCTCCTGTCAGGAGATGACAAATTGCCACCCACCACCCCTGCAGGGATGCCAGGAGCCTCATCCCACCCAAAAGGGCTCCTTTAGTGTCCAGACTTCAAAACACGGCAGCAACAGCAAAGCCCAAATGGGAAGGAACCAGATTAGCTCCAGACAAACTGGCCACATTTGGCAATGGAAGATTTAGAGTCGTGGCCCCTGGCCACCCTCCCCGGCCCTGGGGGATGAGGTGGGTGTGAGGATGCACAGAACTTTCACGGTGTAGCCGGATTCGTGCATTGCAGACAGCTCGGGGCGGGAGGGGAGGTGGCAAAGAGGCTCCGGTCAGTGTTGCAGCCCGGGAGGACTTTTGGTAAAATAATGTTTACCTTCTCAAACATTAAAGCAATTGCTGAAAGCGCACATTCAGGATCGGAACAGGTTGGAGACACTGAAGTTTTTGACCACATTAACGAGCTCCGTTTTTTATCGGGGCTAAGAGACTGAAATGTCCCCATTTGTCTCTGGGTTTCTGCTGAGCCTCCAGTGCAGCCAGGCTCATAGGCAGTCGCTCACATAGCTTCTGAAAAGCAGCTTCCATGCCACTGGCTGTTTGCTGCTGCCATCTGATAACATGAGCGCATTTCTTAAAATCAGTTGTAATTTATGTTTTTTTTTTTTCTTCATTCGTTTCTATGATACACAACACTGGATTTTGCTTTATTTAAAGACTCTGAATGCAACAGTTCCCTGCCAGCCCACAGGCTGCAATGCACCGGCTGTCACAAAGGAGCAGCTGAAGGAGCCGCTTATTTACTGAGTTTTCTCCCCAGGAATATGAGGCTGGCTTTTCATAAAGCAAATGTTAACAATGGGGTAAGGTGCTGCTAATCAGGGACAACTCCCCCGGACAAACCTTTCCTGAGCCATGCTGGGGAAAGCCAGGCTGCCAGGGCCAGATCCTCCGGCACCCCTGGCCCAGGTGGTGCCCTCAGCTGCATTAATCACTTCAGGGCAAATAATTCCCCAAAACCTTCAGCCAATGTGCTGTTAGCTGCCCAGAAGGAGGGCTGAGCTAATGGCCCCAGTGTGGGTGGGTATAAACGAGGGACAGCCCCTGGAATCGGGAGTGCTCGGTGTGAGTGAGGTTGGAGGCAGGCTGGGTCTGTGTGATTATGTGAAATATTTTTGTCCTGGTCACAAGTTTTGAGGTGCAGAAGTGGGTTGTGGAGCTGCAGAGTTGTAACCTTGAGCTGACCAAAGGAGATACCAGGTGAGCAGTGTTTCTTAAAAAACACAAGTCCTTTAATGTAAGGAGCTGCAGGAGAGCTCAGTGCATTTAAATGCCTTAGCAAGCACTTGGAAAAGTGGTGCTAGGCTCGTAAATGGATGGTATGTGGGGTGGGCATCTGCCTTCTGTGAGTGATGACCCAGGTTGTGGGGCAGGAGGAGGAGGCAGAACATCTACCTAGTTCAGTGACCGTGCAGGGAAGCATTCAGAGCAGCGTGGGACCTCAGGATATGTCCCTTAGCACAGCTGTAGGGAGAGGTGTCCTCAGCTGCTCCCTGTCCGTGCCCCCGTGTCCCTCAGCAGCAATAGCCACCCCGATAGGCACTTCACCTTCTTGTGACTGCAAGAAAACCTGTTGGAGAGGTTTACTGTGGATGGTTTGCTCCACAAAGAGGCTACAAGTGGCTGCTCTGATGGCACTGGCCCCAGGGATGGGGAAGGTGCTGGCTGCTGGTGCCACCATGAATATCTCCTGCAAGCTGGCAACCCTCTGTAGAACTGGGTGCTTTTAAAACATCATGGAGCTGAGGGATTGTTTTTTTTGAAAGCATTTGGCATGGGAAAGGGTGGAAATTACCCAATGTCACTGTTGCTGTCAGGGGGTTTCAAAAGCCCTGAAAGGACTTTGTTGCAGGTGATGACTCAGGCCATCCCGCCCTGGCCTGAGGTTCGTCAGTCCCTGCAGCTTTGGTTCCTTGTGTCTGGTTTATGAGATGGGAGTGCGGTGCGTGCTGACCTGCTGGGCTGGACTCGCGCGGCTTGCGGATGCCGGTTTGGCAGAGGTGGTGGTTCCCAGTGATGCTGGAGCATCACTGCACTGTGGACAGGGCAGCTAATAAATACGAACATCACTCTCGCTTTTTATTTGCAATTAATGCTTGGTTTGCTCCTTGAACTCTTGGTTTCGTCCATGCATGCAGGGCTGTTCTGAATCATTAACCTGACAGCTAGGGAATAGTAGCCTTTATTTTGTTGTCTCCAATAAAAGTCCTTTTGTGGAAAATGAATGGAAGATAAGATTATAAAAATCCTGAAGACATACTGTGATGAGGCACTGAAAAGCCCCGGTTCCTCTCTTGATCACATCACTCTGATGTTATTTGATGTTATTCACACAGGTACCAGGAAAAAATGAGACCTCAAACCATTGAAGCCATAGTTCAAGGGCAACTGAATAATACACATCCATAACTCATCGGATGAGTGATGGTGGGAACCACGAGGACCAGGGCTGTGAGTGAAGGGCAAACATAGCCATGGCAGCGGTGGTGCCTCGGCAGAAGGGCAGAGGAACACTTTGCATGGTGCAGCACCTTGTCCTCCTGCAGCAAACACATCCCATGGCAGGGAGGGCTCTGTTTGCCTGCACTGCTGTCAGAAACATCCAAGTGCAGGTTTGGCTGCTGAGCTGCCCTGGAATGATCCTTGCCTTTCCAAGGCTGGGTTTGCACCTAAAAGTCTATCGAGGTAGTGTATACCTGTGATAATCTAGAAGTGTTACAACACGTACCCTGCTGGCATCCTGCCACTACGGCTGTTGGTTTTACCCCCGTGCAGCTCCCTGGGGCCAGATCTGTTCCCAGCTTTGTTGTGTCTGGGCTGACTGAAGCCAACAGAGCTTGGCTGCCTTGTGTCAAGGAAAGAGCCTGACCTACTGATTGTGGTTTGCATCGCTGCCCCCATTTTGCAGCTAGGAAAACTGAGGCACAGAGAGGAAAGACATGTCTCTAAGCTTGCTTGGCAGGAGAGCCATTGCACCCCCTTAAAGCCAGGGCAGAGCGTACCTGGAACAGCACCTCCTTGTTATTATTAAAACACAAATTTCTCCAGTCTGAGGATCTTATTCCACAGGCTGCCTTTTTGGGATGGGGAGCCAATTTAAAAAGAAGTATCAAAGCTATAAGATTTTTAGTTCTGTCGTAAAGACAGAACCACTTGAGGAACAAAAGGAACTTAAAATAATTTGCCCTTGTTTGCCATTTTAAGTATAACCCCCCTCTGCTTTCCTTGTTATTGCAGCGTAAGTATTTAGCACAGCATTAATCTTGCTTGTCAGTAATAACATGCAAATTAAACACCTGCTCTAGGAATCTGTAGTGCTTTGTTCCATTAGATGGTATTGACATGTCAGATATTTGGACTTTAATTCAGAAAAATGGTGCCATTTTCATTTATCTCTCCTAATGAAGAATGAAGGTGGGTGCTGATACAGGGCTGCCCACAGCAATGCATCTAAAAGTGAAAAACAATACTTAATATAGCCACTAAATTACATGTGACATCTCATTTAAAGATAAACAGCCTGAAGGCATATGTCCAAGTGGCATTGATGAAATTTTTAAATGTTCCTTTGAATTCTCATTTAACCAGCAATTTGATAGTGAAGGTGCTGTGCTGGCTGGGGATGTAAAGTGTTACTTCTTTTAATGTGAATGGAAAGCAGAAATAGCAGAAAGCTGCAAGTCCTGAGGGACACGGATATGGATTGACCCAGACATTTCCCTCCGGTCCCATGGGGAAACAGGAGCTGCACCCAGGAGATGGGTGGCTGGGGCTCTTGTGCTGTGAGATGTCAAAGCTCACTTGTCCCCATACGTGCTGCAGTCTTGCAGGGCTGTACGTGCGCTGTGAACAATGTCCCATGGTCTTGTGAGCTGCAGGTTGGACATTGCTGAGCCCCCACTGGGTCATATCTGACCCCATGTGCCCACCTTGCTCTTCAGCTTCCCATTGTTTTCTGCTTTCTGGAAAAGCTCAGATCCACATGGAGAAATGCTCCTTAGCAATTTAACCTGCACAACCAACCTTATCTCTGGAGGTGGGTTTCCCCCTGTGTGGGGGAGCACAAGAGAAAGTCACTCCCTGCCATAAGGTATGACCTTATGGTTATGACTCCTGCCTTTGCTGACCCCTTCAATCTGTGTTTAAGGACCTTATGGCTGGAGGCCTCACAATCATCTAATCTAGTCCCGTGGTTTGCTGTCCTTAGCTGCAGGAAGACCTTATCCCCAAACATCCACTCCATATCCCTTTTGCTCTGGTTGAAGCTCATTTCTTCTCAACTAATCCATCATAAGCATGGAAATCAGGTCCCTTCTTCCATCTTAGTAGGGAAGCCCTCTACGCATTTGAAGCTCATTGTGTTTCTCTCTTGGTCTCTTTTTTTCCAGCTGAAGAGTCCCAGTTCATTCAGTCTTTTTCCACTGTTTTCCCAGGCTGTTTTTGTTTTCCTCTGGACCTGTTGCGGTTGGCTTTGCTACGTGACACTCAGCTAGGCAGAGTAATTAACCTGAAGCTCTTCCAGTGAAAAACAGGGAAGATTTTCCAGAGAAGGGAGTTCCCTTTTTTTTATGGTTATGTTCCTCTTTCTGCAGTAGAAGGCACTGATTTTTCCACAGGGCTTCATCCTGTGATTTTCTTTTTTTTTTCTTTTTTTTTTTTTTTTGCATGTGTGGGCAATCTGGGCCATCAAGAAGCAACTATTTCCTTGTTTGCATGTGCAGCTGGGGCTTTTTGGTACTTTACACAGCCTGTTCCTGGAGGCAGGCCCTGCAGCAAAGCATCTTGTGATAGAAATTAAGACTTCCAGAGGGAAGGCATAAAGTGCTGTATTCTCCTATCAATACTTGCCCAATTCTTGAAGTGACTGCTTGAACTGGTGTCTCTATGACGTTTTTCCATTGCTGTTGTTGGATTATAACCTTTGATTTACTTTAAACTAATCTCTTATGAAGAGTGCTCCAGAAATGAACTGACTTATTTTTCTCCAGCTCACCAACATTTGCACCAGAGATTTTTTTGTTTGCTTGCTTGCTTGCTTGTTTTCCCCCAGAACATAGATGGCAGCAGCAGGAACAAGCCCAAGCAGAAGGTGCCTTTGTGGCCAAACACACAAATGACCAGGATGCAGAGCTTCAAAAATATTCAGCAGCATGAAAAAGCCACGGCACAGAGGCAAACAGCAGGTGTTATTAGACCATTCTCCTCCAAATCTTTGATTAGTCACATTTAATGGGATTTCTTCTCATGTTCTTGAGCTGCACAGCTATGCTAGTGTTTGACCCATCTTCATGGTCACCCATTACCAGCTCCAGGCAACTCCCATCCATTCACTAAATGTTTCTTCGCTTCTCCTTGGCAAATGTCAGGCTCAATCTATAATGCAGCTCTCGGAATTTCCTGGTATGGGGTCATTTTGCATTCAGCACTTGGAAAGATCACATACTTGTACTTGTTCAGTCTTGATTTTGATCAAGAGATGAGTTGATGTCATTTCAGCATTCCTAAAGCTCCCCCTCCCTTTTGGCTTTTTTTTAGAGTATAAAGCAACTCAACACAACAGGCTGAGCTTTGTTGATTCTTATTTTTGCATCTTACAATGTGACAATATCCATAATAAACACTGGCTGGAATTGCCTGTGGAAGAATCTACACTTACTTCGAATAGATCCCTTTCCCATTCCTCCAAAGATGTTTTAAAATAATAGAAATCAATGCATTTCCCCTCACATAGACTATTAAAAGCAGTTTGGGTTTTATTGTTTAATAAATAGTTTGCACTCCCGAGGCTCTTTCCGGCAGAGAATATGTGTATTTCACAATCCTTTCCGGTGTCTGGCCATACAACTTGCCTCTAGCAAAGAACGTTCTTAATTCGCATAGTACCTCTAGACGATGTGCAATTGTCAACCCAAACCCCAGTGCCTTCTAATCGCGGTTGGCACGGACTTCCCCCTGCTGTCTTTCAAGCCGCAGGGAAGTCAGACAGTTTCATACCCGCTAAATCTCTGGGTATTTTGTGATGGAGACAGCAGACTGCTAAAAGCTGGATGTCCTCCACCAGTTAAGCAGGAATTGGATATTTCTAAGACCAGCCTCACTTATTTACATTACTGATGTCTCTGGATATGTTATGGCCTTCAATTTACTTCCCTCCCGCTAAGAGAAACAGGCTTTTTCATGTTGTCTAACTGGGAATTGAGGCTCGGAGAGGGGAGGGGGCTGCCCAAGGCAGAGCCATAGTGGTCCGCTGGCATCGGGGCCTGATCCCTGCTCCGGTTTCTCGTTCACATTCCCTGAGCTGTGTGGCCTGTGACAAGCGACATTTAGCAAATCATGCCAAGCTGGTGACCCTTTGATATTATTCCTTTGGGGAGGAGAAAAAAAAGCCTCTTAATTAACAAGAAGAACTAGCAAGAAAAACTATCCCAGAGCTCTTTCATCAGCAAATAGTCATGAAAGCAGCAGAGCTGTGGAGGGGAGCCGAGGCTCTGCTGAGTTTCCCCCACCCCTATGTTTCTGCAATTACACACGAGGTCTTGCTCTGGTTCACACATGACTTGCAATATTTGGGTGGCTTCTCCTCCTTACCGCAGCACAGTGCAGGTTATTTGGAAATGCTGAGGAGCAGCAGCCCACGGAGCGTGCAAGGGCAGCTCCTGCCAGCCCCAGCCTGCAGATCAGTCTCCGTGTGGCCCCACCACTCATACCCACACGTCTTGAGAAAAGTTTTGTAATAAGTTGCCTAAAAGTCACTATTACACACTCAGAGTTCATGAGGCCCTTTGTGTATATTTTCTTATTTGCATAACTCCCCTGGATGGCACGTTAGAGCTCTTTCGGCTCACAAATTGTGGCTTCTTTTAGTTGGGTCTTTATGGGTGATGGCTGCTGGGAAGGGCAAGGGGTGAGCTGTGATCTCAGTTCCCTGTGCTGGGGGAAAGGGGTGGATGAGAGACTCTGTTATAACAAGATGTGAGTGAAAATGGCAGCAGAGAATAGATTCTTAATTTAAATAATGAGCTCCCCTTGTTGCCTGACAGATGGTCATTTTCTGAGAAATGCGAAGTCTCTTTGGAGGGGTCAGATTGCTTGTAGTTACATGGAATAATGAGGGAGAGGCGCTGGTCCCAACACATGCTGTGTTTTGCACATTTTTCCAGGGCTATTCCCAGCTGTCTCTGAAAAGAGCGGATTTATCCTTTGCAAACCTTGTGTGAATCTCACCATGCATTATTGCATGAAGAAATCAAATGGTAATGGGAGTGTCTCTGATATTCAGGCAGCTATTATAATGCCCTTTAAGCATCTTTAGTTGGTAGAAAGGAAGCTCAATACTGATGCCAGAAAACATCTTGGGCCTGAATATGCCTTTACTTGTGCAGGGCTGGCTGCAATCCAATATCCCGTTATCTACACACCAGTGGTGTCTCTGGGATTTAATATGTGGGAAGGCAGATGGATGGCAAAGAATTTGTGAAGGGGTAGGGCACCTTCCTACACACTTGCCCCCTCTCCCCCTTGCTGTATCCACTTTTAATGTAAGAACTAAAAGTCAGGCACCCAATACTCTGTTTTAAACTGTTATTTATTCCACCAGTGCTGATGATGGACAGTAGGAGTTATATAGCAGGAGGGATTATTTGGGGTCCGCCAGGAAAATTTGCTGTTTCACGATATTTTAACTGGGATGGTGCTGCCCTGTTGGGCATCATGTCTGCTCTGACTGAGGTGTCCCAGTTGTCCACCCGCTCCTCTGAAGGCGTGCTGGTGCTTGCCGTCTTCATCATATCCTTCATCATGTCCTAAGCCAATGTCCAGGAGATGTCCAAAATCTGTGCTGCTTTTTGGCCATGATATCTTAGGCACAGCTATGGGGTGTTTTGTCAACATGAAAGCATTCAAAAAAAGTACAATTTGAATGAAATGTTGAAGAAGTTGTTCGACCATCCTTGAACCCCTGTGGGGGAAGACTTATTGACAATTGGTGGCCTTGGCATGGTTTCTTTTACTGTCTGTAAATCACCATTTAGGCTAATGTTTTAGCACAAGTAAGGCCCTTGCAGTCCCATTAAGCTTTTCCTGAAATAGGAAAGCAAACAAACCCTAGTCTTGAACCAAAGAACTCTTGTAATGATACAGACTGTATTTATGTCTTATCTTTCTGCTTTTTCCCGTATGTGGGTCCCTCATTCTGCCCTATTTCTCCCAAGGAAGAATGAAGACTTTCTGTTGGGGAACATGTAGTGATGACAAAGTCCTAGACAAGAGAGAACTGAGCTTGCAGATATTAAAAAACCCTCTTCTGAGCTCCCTTCAGCTGTGTAGGGATAGGTTTTGTCATCACATTTTTTAAAAGGCTGAAAAACTCCAAATCAACCCAAATCTGAAAGTCTATAAAGGGACAAACAAGTTTAAACACATCAAAGGCAGTGACTTTGTTGCTTGGCGTCTGGGAGATGCTCCCATAAAATTCAGCAGTTTCTAAAATTCAGCAGTTTCATACATCTTCACCATGTGGTCTTTAATCTCTGGGTAGCAATGTGTTTGGAAGAAGCCAAGTCAATCAACACCCATTTTTCACAGTGAATCAACTACTACTGTCAAATTCTGGTCTGCATCTTGTGCCAGAAAAAGGCTTGTTACCATCTAAATGAGGAGTGTGCCGTGTCAGTCCGCAAAATCATTTTTTTCCTGGACATGGCCCTAAATTATATATTTCCTGTCAAGTCTGAGAGATTGAAACCAAAGTTGTATTGTGAGAGGGATTTTCTCTCCTTTTGGCTAATTCCTCTCCAAAGGTTGTTTCCTGTTGTTTCCATATACCATGTGCTCAGACCGACAGAGAAACAGGAGATTTGGGCAGTATGGTATCCCTGTCAAGGTTTTTGCTCAACCACTCGTGTTGGCCAATGCTACTCATTAAGAACTCCGTGCATCTGGGAGGGAGTTCCCAAGGAGCTCAAATTACTGGACAGTTTACAAAATGTTGGCCTGATCTTCTGCATGGTTTCCTGGCAGCATGTGGATGTGTTAGCCCTGCTCTGGCATGTATAAGCTGTTATAACTTAATTTTTTTTTAATTGCTTTTTAGATCGTTGACCTGCAGTGAACCAAATCAGTTGATGTTTACCAGCAACATCCACATGGATAGGATGTTTTTACAGGAGTGGGAAGAGAAGGAGAGAGATTGGAACAGCAAAGCAGTTGATGGAGTGTAGTATTGACAGGGAGTGAAACCTGGAACAGAAAACAAAACACAAGTCATTTTTTTAAAGGTTAGTATTCTAAATATAGCTCCAAAGCTGCTAAAAGAAGATGAGGGATGTTTTTTAGCAGGTGACCCAATTGGTCTGCAGTGTCAAAGTCAGTGAAAAATGTGTACGGAGCTGAAAAAAGGCTTCATGCTCTTCTGTGCCCCATCATCCGTGCAGGCTGCATTTGGGCTCAGGGACAACACGTGTGTGCACCTGGTAGTGACAATCAGGAATGACAGAGGAGCTAGTGACAACTAGGAATGATCCACTGGTGTGAGATGTGATGCTCCTGAAAAACCTGCCCAGCTTCACTGTGCTGTGCGCGATTGCAGATAATGAAATGCTGTGTACTTTCGTTACACTTCCAAATATAAAGGAAACCTTCATTTATCTGTGCCTGGAGAATCACAGAGAAATCGGCATCAAAGAGAACCTCCTACTGAAAGCATTTGATGTGATAAAGGATGAAGAATATCTGGAAGGAGCCTTAAAGGGGGAAAATCTGACAGGCGTGCAGCCGCTACTAGCAGTCCAGCCTTGTAGTCTCCAGTTTAAATGCTCTAAGAGTATGATCATAATGCACTGGGGCATTCAGAGCATAAATTGATGTTTTGTCTTTAGCTTTTTTGGTTTTTCTAAGAATTTGCCCTGCAGCTCCTGGATTAATTAACTGCTGACAGTCTAGTAGAATAGGAGCAGAGGATCTCTCCTGCCCTTTATATGTGTTGCACAGACTGAAGTACATAGTGCCCTTAGGAAACGAGCTTGTTCCATTAGGCAAAATCAATAAGGCAGAAATCTCTGAAATTCTTCTATTAAATCACAAACAGACTAAAACCCTGTACCTGGTGACAATGACCATAGCTTTTGTGTCCTGGGCAGATGCTTGTGGGAGCACTTTGGTCAGATAGGCATGTGCACTTCTGCAAACATTGGCTTTACTTCACTGCTGTTTCCTACTGTGGCTGATTTTTCATTCCTTGGGATATCAGAACAAAACTTGAGTTTGCATCTGTGCTTGTTCTGAGAAATCAGCTGCTTTCTGGAGTATTTAGAGTAACTCTAACAAACCCATTCATGCAAACATTTGCCATAGAAGGTCATTTTCCTGCCAATAAATTCAGACTCTCTTCCCAGGCAGGATGTGCTAAGTTTCTAAATTTCCTTGGTTGCAGCATAGACTTTTTTTTAATCCATGCAAGTTTTATTTCTGATCCAACCTTGGTGCTTTCTGCCACAGTGATGCAGTGATGGGTGAACAGCTCAGACATCTCCACAGCAAGTGACACCAGTGCCCAAGCACTGCCTGAGATGGAACATCCAATGTGCCGTGTGTTTACTGCCCCTGAGCAGCCCAAAGTGATACGTGGCCTGTGATCAACATTTTTGTTGTTAATCTTTTCATCTCAGAGTATCCATTTTTTGCGTGCAGGTCTTGGGCTGCTTTTCAGCTGGAGCAAAAATCAACAGGTCCAGCTTATGTCATGTCTGTGAGGGCAGAAGTTTGGGCACTGGCAGCTTTCGATGGGCTTTCAGAGGCCTGCCATGCCTTTCACCTCCTCTTCATGTCCTGTCTCTAGCAGGTGTATCATGCTGATAAGCTGCAAAAGCAGCAGATGCCATAAAGGTTTACTTTCTTAAGAGATACAACACAGGAAAAACTTGCAAGGAAATAGCGAGCCTTATTAGTGTCATTTTCACAGAAGATACGGCCTCCTGCTGTCTCTGTATTGTACTGAAAGACCCAATCCTGAAAAAGTTTCTGTGATATATTGTATGAATGCTGGTTTTTTGTATCTGGCGGGTGGGGCAGGGCACATATTCGGCATCTGAAGAAGTGTGGCTAGGGACTGGATTGCTTTGAAAAGGTGGATGGGAAATTCTCCATGTTGAGAAACTCTTAACAACAGCCTAGATAAGGTTTATCTGAAGTTTTCCTTTGACTGGCAGCCCGAGGAAAGGGTTAGGTCACTTCTGCTCCTTCCCAGGATTATTTGTCACCAGTGCTGAAGGTCCTGTGTTATGTCAGGGTGCTGTGTACAAAACTGCTTTTTTTTTTTGGAGGCTTCCAGAGCTAAAGTCCTCCTTACAGTTCCTGGAAAAACAGCTTTTGGGGGACATATTTTGTTATGAGGGTCAGAGATTAACACCCTTCCCAGCATCCATAGCAACCTGCCTTAAAAAAAAAAAATCTCTGCTTGGAAATCTTTTTATCTTCCTTGGATGCTCTTGAATATTTTCCAGTAATGTTCTGCTCTTTCCCATTCACAACTGCTAAATATGGATTCTGCCTGGACTGCAGACCCCAGTCTATTTTTACGTTTATTTTCAGAACATTTGAATTTTTCTACCCTTGCTAGAATAATTTGGTCTGCTTTTAAACCCAAGATGTTGCTGCCCCCTCTCCTGCCATTGCCCAACTTTGGCATCGCTTACAAGGAGTTTATTATTCTGGGGTACTTCTGTGTGGACAAGGACTGTGTTAGCTTCTGGCTGGCTGGAGACAAACTTAAAAGTGGGCGGGAAAGAAAGGGAATCGGTTGTCCTTATACAAAGGAATAATAAAGCACCTCTGCTGTCTCTATGCTGTTTGTAAATGGTTAACTGAGTTTTGGGGCAGAAAGTACTGTGATAGAGCAGTGAATTCCTGCCTGTGGAGCATTTCTCATTCTTCTGGGTTGAAATGGTCAATGGTTTCCATGTATAAGGCAGAAAACAAGTGACTGCTTGCTTCTCCATCCTCCTGCATGCTAATATTTAGCAGGGCTTTATTTATTTGATTAGGTGCAAGGAATACATGCTTATTGTTTACATTGCATGAATGGCAATGGCAAGAAATAGATTTTTATCTTAGCTACTCTTGTCTTTTGTTGCTGTTTTGGCCTCTGGAGTGTTTCTGGATTTGATGAAGATTTAAAGCAGGGAGAGGAAAGAGGGGGAAATGGGGGAATATTCTCTGGTGTGTGGGCAGCGAGGGACCTATTCCATTTGTGAGCTGTGAGTTGATTAAACTTATACATCTCCACTTGACCTTCCTATGGAAATTTGTCCTTTAAATAATGTGTCTAAGTCTCCAGGGTCAAATCCAGTCTTCTGTGATGCAAAACATTACTAATGAAATTACCGCGTCTTGAGCTTGTTGGGCAGAAGGCTGAGCTCAGAGCGGTGATGGGACGTCCCAGCCCTGCTCAGGACCCACTTCCAGCCTTTGGGAAGAGGGCTTAAATCCAGAAACAATCAGACTTTAAGTGTGTGGTGAAGCACTGCGAAGTTTAATTCCCCTGGGTACAGCCATGTCTTGTCCTGTCACTCCTGCCAGCACCTACTACCGCAGCTGCCCTGGCTCTACTTATTTATTTTTCCTCCTGGCATGGGCTGTGCCCTTTGACAGCAACAAACCCAGCTCTCCCTGAGAGAGCACCAAACTGGTGCTCTAGAAGTGGGGAAAGAGAAACTCAAGCCCTGAGTCCATTACTATAGAAACAAAACCCTTAATCCACCAGGGTTGGAAGGTGCTGCAGAAATTCTGACCCACATTTTCAGTGTGAAGGCAGGTGAAAGGGTTAAAGACAAAGCTGGTGCTTGTTCCTCTATGGCATTATCTGTATGATTGCTTTCCATAGCTTGCTTATTGTGGTTAGCAGAGCAGCTCTAATATAGAGTGCTAGATGCAATAAATCTTGTCATTGCTAACAGCATACTCTTTATCAGAGCTCAAGGAGTTGCAAGGTAAGCAAAGGCGATCTATAGATTTAATTATATAGAAAGTCTAACCTGTGTAGATCTTAAAGGAAATTATAACTGTGAAGATTACATTAATTTCAGTTTTATTTGCGTTATGTATATTATCCTATTTTAGTTGTTATGAGGGCGTAGACAACACACTGCCAGCATGGTGACTTCTGTGGTTTTGTATCAGCACTGAACAGCCAAAGATGCTGGTAATTTAAGGGCTAAGGGTTTTTTTTTCCCCCCCTCTTTCTGACAGCTATGTCTGTAAATTTACACTCCTGCATTTTAAAATCTTCTCTGATGCTAACTGTAGTCCAAGAAATCTCTCTAGGTAAAGGAAACCATCTTGATTTTATTTATTTACTGAAAGATAGGCTTGTGACCACAAAACACAACTCTGTGCATCAAAGCGTCAAGTCCAAATTGCTCTAATCTCCTCACCGCATCACTCACCAGCTCAGTCCCTGGCACTGTGCTGGTCACAGCACGTTCGCTGCTGGAGGGTCACACCAGACGTCCCCCTGCCCCTGGTGGGGGATGTCATTCACCCTGTCAGTGAAAACAACTCTTGTCCTGGGTGTTTGGGATTATAAAAGTTTCAGCAACTTCCATTTTCTCCTGACTCGTGAAATCCCCAGCTTGGAGTACGCTGATGTGCAGGCTTTGATAGACTGTCTGACCTGTGGCCTGGGGTCCTGAGGGGACAGGATGGGTGGCTTTAAGGATTTTTCTTCCCTCCACCTCCTTAAACTTCATGCCACCTATTTGCAGCAGCCATTTGCTCTCCAGAAGCCCCAAGCGTTGGCTTGTTGCAGTTGTCTGGTGGAGCACCAATGTGCTGCAGGGCTGTCCTCCCCAAGACAAACCTCATGGAGACCACAGGGGTGCAAGGGACAATGTAGAGGCTTTTGCTGAGGTTGACTTCCTTGGGAGATGCCAATTCAATTAACTTGAGCTTCTAAGCAAACTTCTGGGGCTTGAGTTGCTCTGCTTTGGGCAGCAATATCTGTTTTACTGCTGGTTTCCCAAGCCCCAGGCTCAGTTCCCCAGGCCAGACAGAAATAGGAGTGTTAGAAATGGAGAGATGGGATCATCATTGCCAATTAGCAATGAGACCAAACTGGATTAAAACACTCTGCCTTGAATCTGTGGCTGCTGTACAAACACCATGACGTGGTCCGTAGTTGGAAGAACCTGTTCTGATCTTCCCAGCTCAGGAGGAGGGCTGGGGAGCTCCTTGGTGGTAGGTGAATTTTCCAGATGTGTCACTGAAGTGTTTCACTTCGACACAAGTGATTGGTGCTGCCGGGGGCACTCCTACGCACCATGAGTCAGGAGGAGGTTGCCCAACATGCCCTTGGGGGAACGTGTTGCTCAAACAGGTTCATCCAGGAAGGAGCAGCAAAAAGTCCCAGCTGGGAAGGGGCAGAACAGGAAATGTATCTGCCTCAAAATTTCCACATCTTTCTCATCTGCAGCCCTGAGAAGGTCAGAGGGGTGTTTGTGCTCATTTCACTGACTCACTGGTCACCCCAGTCCCATGCTATGAAAATGGGGTTCACAGTCCCGCAAGTAAAACAATGCAAAATTGCTGCCAGTTTATTTCATTATGTTGGGATGTAAACTGTAATTCAAGAACTACTTCACAAGGGCTCATGCCATTGGTGGCATGGGGAGCCTTGGGGATGGTGCCAAGCAGAAGAGGAGGGGTGACCACACTACCAAAATTCATGGGGTTTGGTTCTGTTCCTGCTTTTCTCCCACGGCATTGCCCAAAGTCTCCCAGCTCTGCAAACCATTGAGTTTATCCACTGCTTCAGTTCACCACCCTTCATTGGAGACAGGGATTTCCTACTTGCTGGAAAGACAGGAGTAATTGGTAATTGTAAGGCACTCTGCTTAAACAGTAAGAGCAGTATAAATACTGGATCAAAACTAAAAAGTGTATTTTCTTCCATCTCACTAGCATAAAGTAAACCACAGCTGACTAGAGAACATAGTCTAAAATTACTAACAGCTAAGCTTCCACAACAAAAGAAAATACATGTATATAATTAGCAAAAAAGCACTTATTTCTATCCATAAGCAACAGATGCTGAGGCTTCGCTCCTGCCCCAGAGGCATCAGTCTCCTTCTCCTTGAGACCCCCCCACCAAGTCCCCTGACTGGGGACAGCAGTAGCTTGCATCTTGCACAATTAAGATGCTGTACAGGGCAAAAAAAAAAAAATTTCTGACAGCTATGTCAGTGATAAAACTTTGAATACTTATTTCAAGTTCTGTGTGCTGAAGTGCTAGGATGGGTAGCGCATCGCTCGGTCCCCAGAGCGGCAGGAGCAGCAGGGAGGTCACTGCCTGGACCCCAGTGCGAACAAGGAACACCCTGGTGGGAATCTCTGCAGCCCAGCTGTCTGCTTCCTTTGCTGCATTTTAAGCTCAGGGATTTTTAAATTTTTTTAAACATACATTCGAGTAGCAGCAGAATCCCAGAAAGGAGCTCTTTTGTTCATACACATTGATAGGGAGCCAAGATGTGTAATTTGTTTTTGTGAACTAGAGAAATCCTGGCCTGTGTTGTTTTTAATGTTTCTAATATTCTTAAAAGCTGGTTTTTGTGCTGACGGCAAACCTATGGTAAGAGCTGGTGCCAGCAGCTGTGCACACAAGGACTTGTGTGCTTTTTAATTCAACATAGGTGTGTGATCACAAAGAGCCCTCTTTCCCGAAACTCTCCATGTCCACCTTGGAAACCTCTGTGACTCCCTTTGCACCCCTCTGGCTCTGATGGGAAAAGCAAAGCATCTGCAGTGACCTTCTACCAGTGCTAATTTTAGGCTGAGAAGGAAAATCTCTCTTCTGCAACTCTGATAAAGATCTAGGTAGTTTCTCCTGCACAGGATCGATAGCACAGATAAGTTGGGCACTGAGCTGTACTCTGATGCTTGCACAAACCTACACTCTTCACAAGCCTCCGGAGAATTTCAGCCCTGATTTATCTGGACCACGTTCAGGGTGATGCTGAGCTCCCCTAATCTCACTTATTTCTGTCTACAGGGGCTGAGATTCCCATTCTGGATCAGGATTTGGCTCCCAAGGACTGGCACCATCTCTGCTGCCTTTCTGAGCAGGTGTTGGGTTGGTGACAAATGGGTGCAATCACAGCATGTGTCTAGATTTTAGCACGCAGAGTTGGTTTGTAAATGGAGTGTTTTGTTAATGTAGAAGGAAATGAATAGATATTAATTGCTCTCTGGTGGTTTGTAATTTTTCATGTAGGTTATTGATGAAATAACAGTAACCTGAAGGAAAGCAGCAGAAGAGAAACAGGTTGGGAATAGCCTAAAGTCAGAGGAAAAACCCTATCTCAGCTGGAGGCAGAGCGGGGCTGCATTTTAAGCTGAAATTTTGCCAGTAGATTTTCCAGTATTCAAATGTTTTAGGAATTCTTGGCCTCTCCAAGCTGTTCATAGAAAAATTTCTTCTGAAAGTCAAAACATTATTTTAACACTTCCAAAATGAGCCATTTTGATTTTTCTTCATATTTCTCATTTTACGTTCCTTCCATTTTGAAACCCACAAATTGATGGGGGAAACCCCAAATCTCGTTCAGCCCCAAACTGAGAAAAGAGCAAAATACTTTTAGCCTAAACAGAGAGGAGTATTTTGTTTGATTCCTGAAAATTTTGCAACTTCTTTTTTCCGCCTTTTTCTTTCAGCACACTTGCTTTCTTTTGGAGGATTGCAAATGAGCTATAATAATAATAATGATCGTGCAGTTATTTTTCCTGCTGAGGATAAATGCCTTTGCAGTGGCAATAGTGACATTATTGATACTGGACCCAGCAGACCCTTGAGTGCAGACAGAGCTTAGAGGAAAAGTGATGGTACTTTGGTCTGTGCTGAATTCAACCAAACATTATTCTGACCATCTTGGGTCATCTCTGGGGAGGGCAGTCTTAATTACCCAGGCAGGTGTTAATAAATTAACTCTTGCAATTTAGCAGGGAGAATAACCACTAAAGAAGCAATGCTCCTTTTACAGCAGTGGCGCTCTGCATGCTGTTTGTGGTTCAGAAGAGCAATGAGCAGGTACGCGTGTGCAATAAAAATGTATTAAACTCCCTATAAACAGCAGAAGGAACCAAATCGTTCATGTTGGATTCTTTTGCCCTTTACAGATAGAGAGTTAAGGCTTCTTTAAAGATGAAGATACACAGCAGCCTTTGGTTTGGGGAAAGTCCAGGGGAGAACAGAGTGCACTTGAATTGCTTTTGCTGTGAATTTATAGAAAGTGTTGACCTTGAAGGGAATACTATAGCTTTGCTCTGTCTGTTTGCACTTCGCATTGCTCAGTAATGTTGCCTAGCTGTCAGCACGCTATTTCATTTATACACACATTTCTAATAATCCACTCTCTCTTTTTCAGTCTCTTCTCCATTTTTCTCTCTCTCTCTTCTTTTTTTCTTCCCCAGTCTCTGCATTCCTGGCAGTTGCAGCAGGTCAGGCTGTCCAAGAGCTGATAGACAAAACAACTTCATGTTCTCACCGTCTTTAAACACAGGAAAGATACAGGCTTTTATTGGAGAAAAGACTTTGCCATTCTGCTCTAAGCAGTATCTGAGTTTCACATGCCAAAAATGAGATTCTACCCTCTCCCTGAGAGCAAGGCTGGGCAAAGCTTTCTCTAAATAGACCCAACAACAGTCACTGAAATGCATCGTTATTTTCTTCTTTTCACTTCTTCCTTTCCCCTCACCTCAGATGTAAATAGTAATTTGGTCAACACCCAGTGCCAGACACCTGCACCACATGTGTGATTAACACCTCTCTCACCTGCTGGACCCATTAGCCCTATTTTCCATCTGCAGCTCCAGGAGTGATGGCCACATTCCTGCACCCTGGGTATACCTGTGTCCCTGGGCAGGGGGAAACTCAGGCTCCCCCGAAACCAGGCTATGAGGGATGAATGGGTTGCATGGAGCTGGTTTTACAGGGCCACTGGATGTATCAGCTTCCCTGAAGCTACCACGGGTAGCTGCTCACTAGCACCTGTTATGTGCTCTCATCAATAGATTCAGCCCCAAGCTTGCTTTATCTCATTTACAAATCAAATTTGGTGCTACCAGACTTGGACTGAGCAAGTCCACAGGTGCGGGATCCTCTCTTTGCGGGCCTTGGTGAGTTGGGTACAGGCAATCAGGCAGACATAGATGAGATTTGATGCACGTTGCTGCTTAGCAAAGTGTAATTAAGAGTTGTCCATCTCAGCAGGCAGCTGAACTCCATCAGCCAGCTGAAGCCAGGGCTGCTGGAGGGAGTGCAAGTTTGTGGGTGAACGGCTGCTCAGCATGGGTGAGACATTTCCCCACCACAACCCTGCCTCCCTCCTGCCTTGGTGTAGGGGCAAGAGGTTTTCCACGTAGTCTCTTCCTACAGGAAGAAGAAATGACAAATTTCAGCATCCGTATTCAAGATTAATGCACCAAAGCAGGGATGCTATTAATATCCAGCATTTGGTGCACTGTGCTTGGCCCTGTGGCTGCCCAGCTCAGGTGTTAATGTCACCTGTGGGTGATGTTTGTCCCTTCTGCCGTTGTCCTTCCCAACTGGGGGAAGCTGCTTCTCTGCATTGTATTCTCATCTCTTGCCTGAAAACAGTCTTCCTGCCGCTGTGGGCACCGGTGAGAACCACTGGCATGCAAGGAGGCCTTTGGATAAGCAATGCTAAGTACACAAAAATTATCACGGCCAGGATGTTGTACAGGTGCTAAGACATAGGGGTTTTGTAGGAGATAAGGATATATTGGAAAACCGGGGGAGAGGAAGAATGTTTTGTTATGTTCTAGTGTGGGCATGTGTTGTGTGGGGCCATTAAAGCAAGCCAGGCTCAGCTGGGCTTCTGACGTAGGGTGATGGCAGGGGGCTTCTAAAACAGGGACAGGGAAACACTAAAGTGCTCACACAAGTGATGTCTCCTCCTCCCGGGGTGCCCTGAGCCAACCTCAGGGTCCGTTTTTGTGCTTCAAAGCAGCTGGTGCTGAGGATCTGCCCTAATGTTTCTGCAAACCTTTTGGAAAAGCAATTCAGACTGTATGGGGACCACAAGTCCTGTGGATGTCACCATGACAGGTGAGAGGCACGGCACAGCCCCAGGAAGGGACCGTACGCAGCCTCCGAGCCGCTTCATCTGCTGCTGGCGTGTTCGTGACTTCAAAGGCAGTAACTGAGAGGTTTTGCAAAGCCTCGGCTCTGTTATTCATCTTCTCCAATGCTCATAAATTATCAACAAACAACCTCAGCTATCAAGTCGGTGAGGAGGACTGGGTAATTATGTTTGTGGTTCAAAATGAGGGTTGTCAATTTTAATTGGGGAAATCTGAGGGCTCAGGGAATTTTTAATGTTACTACCTGAACTCTTGAATGCTGCACAGAAAATAATTGTAAATGAAAAATTAATCAGGGCTTAGTAAGGAGTGCAAGGGGTACTCCTTTTTCTCCTATTTTATTATTTTGCTCTCTTTGAAGCAAATTTGGGTCTACAGATACAACTGACAACGGGTTTGCTTTTCCTTACAATAAGAAAAAGGTATAGGGGCACAAAAGGGCCTGGGTGATTTCAAGGGGGATATTTTTAAACCTGATAATCATTAATATTTAAAGAGATTTCTCAGGTAAGAATTTCAGAAGCAAGTTGCTGCCTGGATGGTGCTGCTCTCTGGGGCTTTGCTATCAGCACAGCAAACCTGAGCTGTTGTCTGTCCTGTCGGTGCCCATGGCCATGCCCACACCTGCCAGAGAGAGTCGGTCCCATCGTCCCTGCTCCTCTTAAAACCAAGGGAGCTTCATCCTTTAATGTCACCAGCAGCCAGAGGGGCTGTCTGTGTGACTGCAGCATCTGACGAGCAGGCAAATGTCAGCCCATCACGGGGAGCGTGGGTTAAGTTCTAATCATCAGGCCAGTATCCTCATTTTCCTTCATTTAGACAGGATTTGCTGGGTTGCATGTGATCTTGTGAATATTTATAATGAGTTTATTTTTTTCCTTGCTGTTTCTGTGATTAACCAAATTGGTACTTCCCAAGGGCATGCACAGTGAAGGTTAAACTAAAAAGGCCAAATCCTTTCCTGTTATTATCCTTTGAGCATTAGCAAAATTGTGTCAGGTGGGATTTTTGGCCCCTCCACATTCACTAGGAAGGGGTTTTTTCTCAGCTGGACAACGCTGCCTCGCTTCAAGTGTGCTTGGTACTGGCAGAACTGGATCAGAAATATTCTCAAGATGACAGAAAAATGTTTTAGTGGGTTTAGATCAGGTCCGAAACGAGTCAACTGCAGCAAATGAGCTCCCATTTGCTAATGTATCTTTATAATAGTCAAGCTGCAGACAAGTAATTGGCAATTGTAGTTGTTAAGTCACAAAGAATAATGAAGAAAATGCGGGGTTTTTTTAGTATTACATACTTCCATTATGGTAAGAATATGCTAAATCTCTGATTGGAGACACTTCGGGCCACTCAGCTGATGCTGGTAGGGAAGATGAGATTGTTTGCAGCACATTATGTCAGTGGCTGGATTCACAGCCCTGCTGACAGTCTGGTGGTGCAAAACCAGCCTGGATCAGCTGGCAAATCAAAGTCTCCTGGTTGCTTCATAGTGCCATGGCATGTTAAGTAATCCTCAATCAACCAGTAAATTAAAGGACTGACTCTGATCTCAGTTATACTAGTAAAAAGTGAACATAATTTTACTGCTATGGGCAAACTCCGGGTTTGATCGCTTTTGCAGAGTGCCATGGATTCAGGTGGACCCAAAAATCCCCTAAACCTCCATGCCATGGGGTGAGCGGGTGTCAGTCCTTTCTGTTTGTGCAGGTGCACAAACTGGAGGCAAGTGCTGAGGGTTAAACACACCTCTGCCTCCAGCCCTGCATTCACCCGTGGAAATCCCTGCTTTAATCCCAGTAAAGCCAAAACGTTTGTCTGTGTCACACCCCCTGCAAAATCTCATTGTGAGCAGTTCCAGGTGCCTGCCACGTGGATGGGTATGGTCAGAAACTGAGGAAAGGAGAGGAGCTTGTGTTCCCAGTCCCCCCAGCTCTCAGGCACTCGTGGTCGCAGAGCTCCCTTGGGTGCTCACTCCGTGATCCTGGAAAACTGGAAAGTGTCCATGGTTTGGGAGCACAACTCTGAGGATTTGGTTGGGTTTTTTTTTGTCAGGCAGGTTGACCCAAACCTCACTGATGCATCATTCCCAGTCAGGCTCTGGAGACAGCTGCCTCCCTGCCCTTTATGAATTTTGACTTTTCTTGCTGCAGTTACTGACTTGCAACCAGGTTTAAGGAAGGGGGATATTCATATTAATACCAAGGAAAGCTGCAGCCAGGCTGAATAACTACTGTGCAGCTTGTTCACATAGCACCATACCTAGTGCTAGCTCTTTAACTGTTTGGCCCTCTGGGATTTGGAGGAAAAATGTGCACATGTGAAGCGTGCTCCTGAGAGCCTTTGTGCTCATGGTTGCTTCTGCAAATTGCAGCAGATTGCACTTCAAGCTTTGCCGTGATTTGGGGGCAGGAGGTCAAAGTCTGGCAACAAAACCATTGGGCCTCTAGGTTTTCGGACAGAAGCATCTTTGGGATGTGATTAACACGCAGTTACTTGGTTCCTATTTATTTTCCTAGCTCAATACAACCAAGAGAGTTCCTTGTATCAGAAGATCTGGCCCTTTTATGGGTTTATTCTGTCATGAACAGACAAGCTGTGGGATGTTGTCCTGTAACTGTTTCACGCCCTCAATTATTTCTCTCCAGGAGCCTTCTTTGTTCAGACTGCATCCCAGGTGAGTGCCTGGCATCATGTGGAGGGCAAAAAGTCCTGTTGTTCGTCTGCACCATGATGGAGAGCTTGTAAACTGCCTGGCTGCAAATGGGATAGGGGGTGGTAAATGTGTTCCTACAATATAGAAAGAGGTTGCAGATAAGTATTTATCAGCTCCTACGTCTTCAACAGACTGGTAGAACACCAGAGCATATTTAAAACAACATCTTAATTAAGTCATGCTACAGTTTTAACCCTGCATAGGAAAACTGTTGGCTTATTTCCTCTAAATCATGTGTTTGGGAAGGGAAGGACAAGAACATACAGAGACAAAAACTTGGGTTGCTGGCAAAAAATACCCAAATATGCAGTCAGGGTATAAAGCACTTGACTGGGCCTTAGGAGAATGAACTTTGTTCTGCTTCTGGCTGCTTCCCCAAGTTCCCCCTGCTCTCTGCATCCCCTTCACTCTGTCCATGAACAGAAAATGAAATGAAGGCTGATTTGCAAAGGGCAGAGCTGCAGGAGGCAGCTGATGTTGCCCTCCTGTGCCACGGATCCTTGCTTGCTGGGCAGCACCGCCTGCACCTAGAGGCTATGGGGTGAGTTTGTCCAAAACAGGTATTATAGGGGTATAAGTGTCAAATGCACTAAGAAAGGGCACAGGGGGACACAGTAGCTTCCAGTCACTGGCCTGGGTAGGTGCCATCCTGCCCCCTCCCTGCAGCTGCGCCAGGCACAACCCAAACTGTGTTAAATCACAGGGCAGTCCCCTGCTTTCACAGATTCCTAGAATGTCAGGGCTTGGAAGGGACCTCAAAAGATCACCTAGTCGAATCCCCCTGCCAGAGCAGGAACACCCAGATGAGATTACACAGGAAGGCGTCCAGGCGGCTTTTGAATGTCTCCAGAGAAGGAGACTCCACAACCTCCCTGGGCAGCCTGTTCCAGTGTTCCGTCACCCTCACTGAGAAGAAGTTTCTTCTCAAATTTAAGTGGAACCTCTTGTGTTCCAGCTTGAACCCATTACCCCTTGTCTTACTGTTGGTTGTCACCGAGAAGAGCCTGGCTCCATCCTCGTGACACCCACCCTTTATATATTTATAAACATTGATGAGGTCACCCCTCAGTCTCCTCTTCTCCAAGCTAAAGAGACCCAGCTCCCTCAGTCTTTCCTCATAAGGGAGATGCTCCACTCCCTTCAGCATCTTTGTGGCCCTGCGCTGGACTCTCTCCAGCAGTTCCCCGTCCTTCTTGAACTGAGGGGCCCAGAACTGGACACAATATTCCAGATGAGGTCTCACCAGGGCAGAGTAGAGGGGAAGGAGAACCTCTCTCGACCTACTAACCACCACCCTTCTAATACATTCCTCGGGCCTTAAGGTGAAGGTGGCAGAGGGAATGACATGGCTTCATCAGCTGGATTTTAAAAGTGCTAATGAGCCACTAATTGAGCCTAGCTTGCTCCTATATGCCCAGAAATGCTTATGCTTCCCTCGGTGAGGGTGTTCAATGGGCTGCTCCACAGTGTATCACCCATAGGTAGGGAGCTCTGTTAAATCAAGTGAAGGGTCTGACCTCAGCTCCTGCAGTCTGTGTTTTATTTTCAGAGTTTATCACACAAGTGTGGCAGGGGCCTTCCTGCTCTGGAGCAGCCTATACGTGCAAGGAGACTGTGCCAGTCACAAGTGATGTCCAGCTGCGAGCACCCCAGCAGGGACCAACTAACCACGCTTTGACACAGTCCTTCGAAGGATTTTGGTCCTTGTTATGAAGCCGTTCCCAAAGATGAGTGTAAAGAACCGCAAGCGCCTTCCTCCCTGTCCGTTTGCATTTGTGGGATGTGACCTACTTATCTGATGTTTGTAACACAAAAGCCTCCCTTCTTTTCCCTTGCAGCAAGCCACTGCAGGAGTGTTTCATGCCCAGAGCCTTCAGCAGCTCCAGGAGAGTCCTGGCGTCTTGCGCTGCAATGAGCTTCATCTTAGAAAAGCTGCTCCCCAGGGAAGGAAGGCAGTTGTTGGGGTGGCCGCTGCCAGCTTCATGTATGGCGACCAGGACATGTCCCCAGTCTTGCTGCACCCCGGCTCACACTGTTCGTCCTGCGGCTGGGGCTGTCAATGCAGGGGAACTGCTGCCTTACTACTCCCAAAGCCCCAGTGTGCAAACCCTCAGCAAGAAATTCTGCAAAGTCAGACTTCGTGTGGCTGAAGCCTCTACATGTCTCTGAAGGGACGAGGACAGTTAAACCACCGCAGGGCAGGGGACCTCTCTCAAGCCCTGAGCAGCATCACTTGATGTGACAATACTGCAGCTGAAGAAAACAAGGGGTGAAATGGAAGTGTGTGTGTGTTTGTGTGTGGAAGTGTGTGTTTTTTCTTTGTTTGTTTGAGAGACAGCATCCAGGAATGAAGCCACTTCTACGCTTCAATCTCAACAGGCATGGCTATATGTGGGAAGGAGCCTCAACATACACAGCAGAGACCTTTTTGCCTCCCCTGCTACCCACCCACCCGCAATCCCGGGCTGCCATCCCCCCAGGGGACAAACAGCCATTATAAACCAGGGAAAATGCACACAGGATGCACTGAGCATTTTGGAAGGACTGAGCTTGAACAGCAAGGAAATATTAATATATGCTCTTTCCCCTCGTAAATATGTCTTCAAAAGACACTGCAGCTATCTGGGATGCTCCTGCACAACAGCAAGTCATAAATGATGGCTTTCTTCAAGCAGAGTAGACTGGAAGCTCGATTAAATATATCAAATTAACTGTCAAAATAATCTTCCAGGACTTGATGAGCCCGAAGATTAAACAGCATGTTATTTCTTCTCTGTGCTTTTTTCTCTTAGCAAAACGGATTTACAGTAGATTCCAAAATCCATATTTTAAATGAATTGCAAATAGTTTATTGTAGACTTGGCCCATATGAAAGGGATTATTACCCAAAACAACCCCTCTGTCAGGGGGAATGTAGGTTAAAGAGAAATGGGAATGTAAATAAATGTAAAAGCTTTACAGTGAATTCTGCAGGGGGCATGTTTATTTTCTTTTGATTCTCCAAGCCTGGCTTCCTATGCAATTAAAGGCTCTAGCTCTTCATTGCGAAACATACGATCATTTGTGTGTGTGTGTGTCATCAGTAAATATTTGGGCTGAAACTGTTTAAACATAAGCTTTCAATAATCTTTGTTTTGCTTTTTCCTGTTCTTTGGCTGCATCTTGGTTTGAATTTCATAGACTAAAAATACATGATTTTGTTTGAAGAGCTTAGATGATCTTGTTCATCTTGCTGTTTATCTATTACCAGGAAAGTCTAATCCTCCTTTGATTGATGTTTAGCATCACGTAGTTAAACAGTGATGTGGGATTTGCAGCAGGGAGTTTATTATTCCTAACCACGCTCTTCAGGTACCTCAGCCCACTGCTGACATAGCGCACTCACCACGTTTTAATTCGTTTTGCCCTAACAAAACCTACTGCCACAGGTCGGGAGCAAAAATGTTAGTGAATAGATGCAAAAAGGTGATAAAAGACTGAAATGACAGAGGACATTGAGAGGCACAGGGAAAAGAGAGAGATTGGTGGCTGTCAATCCAGATTTTCAAGATAGCAATGTGACTCTGAGGCACCATTCCCCGCATTGCTCATGTTTGAACGCTGTCGGGGAGGACGGTGCCTGCCCAACCCCTGGCTTCAGCCTTAGCTCTGATATGTACCCATGTATTTATCTGTGGCTCTGAATTTCATCTTTCCTTCTAGGATGTTTTGTGGGGAACAGCTGATGATTAATTTATTTAAAGACCTGTAGGGTAAAGAAGCAGGGAGAGGAAAAGAAAGCCAAAGCTTCCAAAGGATTTCCCATTTACTGGGCTTCTGGATGTTCCTGTCAAAGTTAAAAAGTAACATTAATTACAGGCATCTAGAAAGAACCATAATCATCTGTCATTCATAGTGACAGGATGACATCTCCTGTTTGGATGGTTCAGCATTACCATTTGCAATCTCAAGATAACTATTTCTGACAACCTCAGGAGATGAGTTTGACATTTTGGATGGATGGATGTGCAGCGGAGATTGTATGGCAGTGCAGATGTGCGTCAGGGCCTTTCATGGACAAAAAGCAAACAGGTATTTTCATTCCGAGCAACTTTTAGTTTAGATAAAAGGGGAAATAAGAACAAAAGAAGAAAGCACTGAAGGTTGGGTACCCCACGTGCCCTCCATACAGCCTGTGTTGCAGATTCACTGCAGTGTCCGGAGTCCTATTAAGCTAGATGCTGTACACCCCTAATGACATTGTCATTAAACTGTGGCAACTCGGTTGTGCGTCTTATTCTTGCTCAATCCCCCCTTTTACTTGGGAGCAGACAGGAAAATGAAGCCTGCCATTTCCAGGAAGGGAAGTCGTGGGCTGCCTGCTGGCTCAGTAACCCAGCCAGATGGGACCTCCTCACAGCCTGAACTTCATCTTTTGCTCCTGGAAATCTCCTCTTGGATTTTCTTGCTTCCAGGATGAGCTCCAGTGAGAAAATGCTTGTTTGGAAAAATAAACAAAAACTAGTAGCTATTGAGAGTTGGCCTGTTTGTTGGCTACATCTATGATGCTGTGACTGCAATGGTCATCAAAATCTTACTTGAGAGTGTCTATTCTGAGTAAATTGGACTGGAGGCAGCAAGGGCAGGAATGCCAGACCCAAACTGTGTGTTCAGCATGCTGAGACTCACCAGTTCAGGACTGGGAAGCACCCATGTGCAGGCTGACAGATGGCCAGTGTCCCATCTCTGTGCAAAGCAGGGTATCATAATGTCAGATCTTTTTCAGCTTTTTGTTTGTTTTTTTATCCCCTGACAGATATCAATCTCTGGAAGAGCTGGCATCTCTTATATCCTCTCTGGCTCTGACTTCTCTGCGTATCTGCATAAAGTAGGCCAGTGGGCTCCTGCTCAGCTCAGAGCTATGTAGGAATTGGGAGATCACGCTTGCATTGCTGCCTGCACCACAAAATGTTCCTGCGTGCCCTCGTCCCCTGTGTGCTGCTGTGGTGAATCCCTGCGTTGCACTGCAGGTGGTTCATCACCTTGGGGCTGGTCACATAGCTTGAGTGTATGAGGAATGCAGCATCTTCATCACTCTTGATTAAAAATGTGTGATGAGAGCCACATACCTGTGAAATTTGCTAATTTTGTGTTAAATTAATAATAGCAGAAATGAAGAATAAAGAAGAAAATGACAAATACCCCTATCCAACCCCAAATCCAAACTAAATAATGTAAGGAGTGTGTCCTGTGATCATCTCGCTACAGATTAGATCAACAGCAACATCCAAATGAAGCCAGGAGAGTGGCTCTGAGCCCAGAGATCTGCAGTGCTGGCGCAGTATTCACAGCCCTTATCATGGTTTGGTACACCAATGTTTTCCCTGCACATCGTAAGTTTCCCTGGTTGGCTAATATACAACCATTGTTGAAATAAATATTTTGTTAAATTTTCTTGCTAGAGGAGAGATCAAGTAGTAACTCTTCACTGCCCCTGGGAAAGAATATGCAAAGCCAGTTCTTCAAAAGGTCAGGCTTACATTAGACACTGTGAATACAGATAGAAAAGGAAATCTGTGATCATTCTACCCTTTGGGCACATGCTAGACATTGCAAAGTCTGGCGTGCAAAGTATTTTTTCATACTTATGGAATAATGTTTGTAATGTGGATTCTTTGAGGAAGTCGGTAAGAATCTCTGTTGGGTCTTGACATGTGAATTCTGACTAACATGATGAATTTCTTTGTTTGCTGTATTTATTTTTCTTCCCCCAACTGAACCAGTCTCAGAGTGTTTATTGTGTAGTTCATTATTTATACCGCGGCATTCAGCTGCCCTCGTCGGATCAGCTCCCTCTGTGCAAACACACAGTGGGAAAGTCCCTTCTCTAAAGAGCTTTAGCCATCAGTGCTAATTAGAAGACAAAGGTGCCTGCTGCTCTCCCACACTTTGTTCTCACTCACAATAACACCCAGTTTGTTTTCCACGATGTCCCAGGAGGCGATGGGATTGTACCTCCCACGGGTCTTTTGCCAAAAGCCGGTGCCTCAAGGGTGCAGGTTCAGAGCTGTTGTTGGAGGATTTGTCCTTTCTGTGAACAGATGAAGATTTGCAACATATTCCTTTCCTGTAAGATGTTGAAGTCTTAGCATGTCACTGGTTTTTTCTAACACAAAATAAATACCTTGGCCATGGGAAGTTGTCGTCCAGGTGTCTATGTTAGGCAACCAAAGAAATCTTGCTTTTCCTAAGAGAAATGCTGGAGGAGGTATGGTAATGGTAGCATCCTCCAAAAACACTGCCTTCACTTTGAAGACTCAACAGGACTTTAACTGCAACTTTATCTTCCATCTTTCTTTATTTTCCAGTCTCTGAGAGGATATGAGGAAATGGTTTCCCACTGTCCTGATTATTACACAAAGGGAGTGCAATATACAATGAAGATTTAAATTATTTATAACGTAGAATGGTCCAAAGGATAATCAACACAGGGAATGAGAGAACCGCTGGAACACAATCTTTTGGCAGCGCATGAAAGCCCAATAATGATCTTGGAAACGTATTGATTCAGGGATTAGCATAGAAGGCATCCAGCTAGGATGCTTTGTTCTGGTTTGGGTGGCATCACTGGAGACCTTGAGGAAGGTCAGTAGATCCCACTGACTCTCAGTCATTCCAGCTGGAAGTTGGGTAAGAAGCAAAGACCTCATGGAGGACCAGATGCTGTATCCACACTTATTGTTCCAGGGTAAATAAAAGAAGGGAATGCTTTTCATTTGTTTGAGCAGCTGTCATTCTCCAGTGAATCTTCCACTACATCATTTTCAAATGCATATTAGCTAAGTAACTGTACATATTTCAAGTTATAATTAAAGATAAAGTATAATTTAAATCTGTAATTCTATTGCCATTGAAACAGTATGAGCCACACTTTGATAGTGCGGTCAAAAGGGTTACAAGTGTAGTGACACAGAAAAAGCCAGTTGTGCTAAGCCAGGCACATTTCTCTTGGCTGCTGCACACAAGGCTTTTTGAGAGAGGACAGAAAAGTAACATCGTTAAATAAGACCTGGAGGATCTGAAATGGTTTTAGTTTAAATTACAGCTGCTACGTCATTCGCTTCCCCATCTCTGTCTCAGCTATTTCTGCAATGGGGGCCATTCAGACACGTGAGTAGATGTGGCTAGAAATGCAGACTTGGCACCATATATAGGATGCAAAGAATACTTTATGCCTTATAGGAAGCTAAAGCCATGTCAAGCGAGAAGCAGAAAGCCAACACTTTGCACTGTAGCTCTCTGCTGAGCCCTTCACTGCCTCATGAGATGGGATGGGAGAAGATGGGATAGAATCCTAGAGGCAATCCTGGCCACGACACTGAGCTGCTCGGGGATGCTCCAGTGCTCCGACTCCTGCACCTCGTGCATGAGGAGCTGCACGGCCACCGCAGCCGTTCCTGCCCGAGGCACCGCGGTCGGTGATGCTGCGCTCCCAGTGCCCTGCATACAGGTGGTGACACCTCTGCAACTGGATGAAGACAGTAACCGATTTTAGGCAGTTTTCATGATACACAAGTCTGACTGCAAACTCTGCAGCTCCTTAATTAATGACTTGCTGGCTTCATTCCCGACTCATGGCTTCTCCATATAGAGTATTCCAGTCACATACACTCTCAAAACAGCTTTGGCTTTTAGAGCTGCAATCCAACAGATGAATAAATAACAATAAGCTCTGGCTGAAATGCATTCAGGAAACATTTGATAGGAACTAATTTATTTTACTTTATTATTTAGCAACCCAATATATAAAATTACCTAACACAACAGTAGATTAACTGCTGCACTCACTTTCTATTAGATTTTGGTTGCTGTTATTGAAAGGCTTAAGGATATTTTTTGAGAGGCAGTTATATAAGGAGGGATTTTTTTAAAGACAAGATACTTTCAGGTTTTCCTGACACAAAAGTATACTGAAATAGACCTGCATCATCAAGCCTTTAAAGTATTCGGCCCTTATCTGAGCTTCATCTTAAAAAGCTTATGTCCTAGGTTGGTTTTAAGGAAGACATCACTGAAAACTCTGCCACAAAGATTACAGCTGACACCTCCTGTCCTCAGGCACAGTCAGACTTCCCACCACGTGGGTACGGTGTCCCCAGGAGCCGGTTGTGCCTCCCAGGAATGGAGCATCAGCTTAGATCTCCTTGCCCTCGGCTCTGGAAGCAGAGCCCATGGCACTAACTCATCTCTAACATGAAAACAGGGCAGCATTCACAGTAAGAGCAAACCCCCAATATAAATACTACCAAAACAAAGTGTCTTCTTGCACACCCAGTTCTTTGCTTGGGAAGGTCACGCAGGGTGCCCAGCTCCCTGCTGGGCGAGCTGTTAGTAAAGGGCACTGGTGTCTCGGGCGGTTTCTGGGCTTCTCTTGCCACAGGCTGAAGCATCATGTTCAGGTTTGTCTGACAGAAAAACTCATCCCAGGCATATGGGTAATCCTAGAAACTGGGAAGACTAAAATGAACCTTAAGTAGTTTGGCTGCCAGTGCACAAACACTGTCTGCTTTCACAACAAAATGTGGACAGACTCCTCGGAGTCATAGAAAACCAGAGAGGGTAGAAGAAAGAGCAGCCAAATATATTCCCCTGGCTGTAAATAGCCACTACTGCAGTAAACCCTTTGGTTAGAAATAGTGCATTTATATTATTGAAAAATGAAGTTACAATGGTAAGAGTGAAAACTGGAAGAACAGTGCTGGACTCCCTGGCTTTGGATCCCCAAAATGTCTAGGAAATGAAAGCAAACCTTCAGTAATTCCAGCTACTGTGGAGTTTTTCAATCTTTAGAGTTTTTCTGTTGTATTCTGATTTATCAGTTAGACAGAAGATACAGCTCAAAAGAACTTAGGCCCCAGTCCTGAAAATGAGAACCAGTTAGAGTTCTCACAGTATCTGAACTGAACTAATGTGTGAGTATTTGCAAGGGAAGAAATATGGTGATATTCTCTGAAAATCTTGTGCCCTTGTTTTCTAGAAACAATCAAAAACTGAGTAAGGATAACTCTGAAAATTTTATGGTGGGTCCAGATAGTAGAGAAATATAAATGGAAATCTACTGCATATCAAGAGAATATGAAAGTTGAATGTGCTGTACGCTTGAGCTGTTTTATTTGTACATCATTTATTCAGCAGTCATCCTGGTAGTTTTTCTACCCCTTCAACTTTGTGCAATTGTATAAAATGACAGAGCTTCTTTCTAAAGCTTTGTGTGGTTAGATGGAAATGAAACTCTTCATTACTGATAAAGGCCACAACATGCAAGGAATTTGTTGTTTAAAAACTGGAATGATATTCTATTTAATTTTAGAATATTTAGCAGAAATTAAGGAATCTTTTAGTTCATCAAGAGATGTGTCTAGAAAGTCAGTAACCTGAAACTAAGGGTTTGACAAGTAAAGGCAGATATAAAATTCTTGGAGAGAAAATAAATTGAGAAGAAATGAAAAGCTTAGTGAAAGAAATCCAGACTAGTGCAATTTCTTCTAATGTACTTAAGAAGGCAGTTAAATGGGCAAGACTGGCTGATGTGTAAAAAAGAGAATGTTCAGAAATAGATAGGTCACTTTTAAGACAGGAAAGGTTAAACGACTTTGAGCAATAACAATGTCCCCAGGGTTCGATGGGATAAAACAAAGACAGATGCATAACCAAAGAAAACAGAATATGAAGTGTACTAGAAAGAGCTACCAGAAATTCATTTCTGGAGTTAATGGTAATATAGAGCAACATGACATGTCTAGGGGGGAGCAGTGGAAGAGAAGAACGCCTGGCAGGGAAGGGCGATGAGGATGAAGTCCTTCTCTCCCATTGCCACCAAACACTTGTCCCCCTTCCCACGTCCGACCCAGCTCCCAAAGGCACAAAATGCCAAGCTGTGCCTCACTGTCAAACTGCCTGAGTAACCAAGCAACCCCAAATACAAGTGTACACATATATCTTATGTGTCTTCCTCTCCCTCCCATTTATAAATATAGGTAACAGTGTTCAGATATACCCAGCTCAGATTCTGAAACTGGTTTCCCATTTCTATGACTCCATCCCTGAATAGAAGCTGGCTTTTTTTTTTTTTTTTGTCAGTGACCAAAAAAAAAAAAAAGCTTTGCTACCTTTTGTGAGCGGCTTTCTGTGTATTTCAGTTCTGGTCCTTAACTGATAACATCCTGAGCATTCCACAAACCCTTCTCCATACTACAGCAAGCCCAAGTGGTACTGAAGTGGTTGTCTCCTGATCTGCAGCACAGCGTCCGCACTCGCAATGATCCCGAGGCAGTTTAGGTGCGCTTTGAGGAATTAGCTAAACCTCCAGCTCTACTTGGAGCTGAGGAGTTTGTGGGTATGGAGACACAGCATGAAAATTAGGCAGCGAGAGACAAATATAGAAGCTGTCAAGGGAAGCTTATTTCAAGCATGTCCCCCCAAACCCACCAGCCTATTATTCTAGCCATAATTTGTCCTTCAGTGTTTGTTTTTTTCTCGTCTTAGAGTCTGAAAGGCCTATTTCTAACATTGCAAGGCCTCAGCTGTCATATCTGTTTTTCTCTTATTGCAAGCTACACACTGAAGCACCGTGCCCTTTCCTATCAAATACATCATTAAAACAGATCCTTTTTCCCATCAGAAATAAGCTCTGGGCGCAGTTACTCAAGCATTTTCTCTAGCAGCCAAGCCAATCTAAGATGTTCCCACCTTCCTGACCTGTTTCAGCCCACACGTACAGTTTCCATCCCCTCACATGTACCTATGTGTGGGGCTGCCCCATGAATTTGATCCATGGGGATTAAAACCAGTGCTCTAAAAACACGTGTGTCAGCACAGCAGAGAGGGACATCAACCCCTGGCATGGAGACAGGGAACGTGTCCTTGTAACCACGTCTTCAGACGCTGCTAATTGCCATTTCCGCTGCTTACGGGTGCTGCCCAAAGCAAAGACTGCAAGCAGTGAAAAACCTGACCTGAAACCTTTATACATTTTTCAAGCAGCCAGCTAGAGACCAGAACCATTTATTTAGCTGTAATGGCACTCTCTTTAGGCATTTCCCCAAACAAAATTAGCACCTTTAAATCCCCAAATCAATTTAGCCACCACACTTTGCTATGATTAAGTAACATGCTGTTATTTATTTAATCCTCTTCAGAAACAGTAGAGCTGCTGTGAACAGACGATCCATGTTTATTTTCAGGCACTTCAAATTCATTCCACTCGTGTCCTCACAGATACACACAGAGATTTATATCCTTGGTACAGAGGAACCCATTTAGTGAAACAAAATGCCAGCATCTAAAATACAAATTAGGGTGAGCCTTAAAAGCTGAACTGTAATCTTGTGTTTTCCTCACAAGCACGAGTCTCCCAAAAGACTACAGCTCCCAGCATGCACCCAATATAATGGCATTTCTGGCACTAGGGTGACAGTTTGCATGAAGAAGCAATTAACCTCCCTTGGCAAAACAGGAGCAAGTGGAAAGAATCATGACCACAGCTGCTCCATATTCTTGAAAATTTGGTGCAGCTGCCAGCTTGCAAGTTTACCCTGCACTTTAAGGTGGTGAAAATTTGCAAGCTGTTTGAACTGCTGGTTGTTAGGAGGAAAATGGACGCTAAAAATGACTTGTGGAGGGCTTGGTGAATACTGTGATATCACAGAAAGAGAATTAGATGCAAAAGAGCACCTCTGTAAACAAATGTTAGCGGGGTGTGTTTGCTTTGGAGAAAATGCTTTGTGTTAAAACTTGCAAAGGAGCAGAACAAAAGGCAAAATATATTACAATGGGTATGTGCATCCACAGAGCTCTAATGAGCCATTCCACCTAATGAATGAACCCACACACAGTGTTTTGAGGATAACGCCAAAAGGCTGCAGCTCTGTGACCCATGTGCAGACCCCTCCACAGGGGTTTTGTGCTGCTGCCTTCGGACAGTGTCACTGGCAAGTTCGTACTCCAGCTTTGCCAACCAGCTGCCACCGCGGGGCACACAGGGTGTCCCAGGTCCCAGGAGGGAAGCAAGCATTTCACCCAGCATTTCCATAGTGCCTTCTCTAGCTGGTTGCTATTTATGAAACTTTAGCTTTTTGAAAACCTGAGATTTTGTGACAAGACACAGCCTTGCTGGTACTTATCAGCTTAGCAGAGAACAAGAGTCTGGGTTATTTATATTTGCATTACCAGCTGCACCTGCAAAGTTTAGCTAGAACTAGCTGGAGAGCAGCAGCATCAAACCCACCCTGTTTCCTGAGCTTCTCTGCAAGCCCAGCATGGGCAGGACAGGCTTTTGCTGGAGATGAGATCAGACAGGCAGCCCAAGGCGAGATGTGGATGAAAACCACCTCGCCATGGTAAGGGAGGAGAAATCACACCTGACCTTGGAGCCAAAGGGGGCGGGGGCATATGCTGGATTTTGGTTTGGCATAGAGATGTCAAGTCCCTTTAAACCATTCCTGGTCTTTTCCATGGGGTGAAGAACCTGGATGAGAGGCTAAATTAACTGGGGAGAATAAATACTCTTTATTCTCACCTCTGACTTGCAAAATCTTAAAAACAGAAGAGCCCATTTGTGCTTTTTCTAACCTTGTTCAGAGTTAAGGATTTGAGTGTGTATTTGTGCAAGATGTACACGTAGGACTATAAAAATCTTCACCTCCTCTTCTTCTCACTCAGACATATACAAACGCATTGTAGCACTTGAAAATCTTCAGTTGCTTGGTAAAAAAATGCTCAGGAGAATGATCAAAGGTTAATGAAAAGTTCAGCCAAGGAGCAGTCCCCAGCAGAGATAGCAGTTCTTTAAGGCTTTCAAACAGCTGACAAGAAACCATCAACAAGTATTTGTGGTCAGGGATAAAGAGAAACATCTTTTTGAACATATCCAAGCATGAAACCTCCATGGTAGTTACCTTATAATATTATCCCTACATGTCAAACCATGTCATTTTTATGAAGAAGACTGATTTATATATGACAAAGGCAACTTTTTACAGCCCTCAGGGGCTGTGACTTCAATAGCAAAGATCCGAGTAGCAGAACTGTATTCTGCAACCCCATAATAAACAGCAGTGGGAGGAAGACGAGTGTTGCGTTCTCGTTCCTGTTACCAGACTTCAATAAGCATTGCCTGCGAGTACAGTCAATTTGCTTTCAGAGGTCAATAAAAATTGTCTTCATGGAGAAACGCTATTTTTTTGTTTGTTTGGGGTTGGGTTTTTTGTTTGTTTGGTTGGTTGGTTGGTTGTTTTTTTTTACTTTGTCATTGTTTTTTTCCTGAGTTTCTCATATTTTAAAATAGAACTCTCCTGAAAGCAGGTTTTTGACTTGATGCCTGGGAAATTCTCAAGGATATTTATTAATGTTTTGTGAATGTTCATGTTATAAAATGGATTTACTTGTGTTACTAGAGTACCGAGAGCTCCACTCATGTTGAAGCATGGTCAACAGTCCTTCAAGAAGGAGGACCAGGGTTGCTGGAATGGTTTATCTGGGCCACAGCCTACTCCGGCCTGAGGTCCGAGAGACCTCAGGAAAGCTGGCAATGGGAGCAGCCAGCACAGTGGGGCCAGCCGGCAGGTCATGGTGCCTCGATGGTCTCAACCTCGATGGTCTCAACAGCAAGTCACAAGAAAGCACCATCACCTCGTGTGGCCTCTAGTTTGGGTCATAACACCAGTGGTCAGAGGGTGGGGGCTCATCACGGGGCATGATGTTGGATGGTGCCGGAGGAAGAGATTGATTCACATTCTCTGAGGTTAATTATATGGTGGGTGTTGATGAACTGGGCAGAAACCTTACAATCTATAAGGTAGTTGTAATGGGAATTTATCATCGTACCTATTATGTTATTGATTGAAATGGTAGTCACAAGACATCCAAACCAAACTGATTAATTTAGATATGGTAATGGTGTATGTATTTTAAACACAGTTTGATGCACTGGTGTATTTTTTCTCTTGTCTTTATTTTGATTTTCCTGTCGCCATGGTACTGCATATGTAAACACTCTTTGTTTAAAAATATCAAATATGAAAGCAGATCTAAAGCATTTTAGAATGTAAGTTCTCGGATCAGAATAACATGTGTGGTGTTTTGACATGAGCTGAAAATATATCCAAAGGCTCCTTTCCAGCATGCTGACAAAATATATAAATTAGCCTGGCAAAGGTCTAGCTCTCATCAGAGCTCCCAGCTTGGCACAGAGCTCTGATCCAGCAGAGCAGCCGAAGCCGCTGTCTCCGATACATGGTGAATCATCATTTTTCTAGCAAATATTGTACTTGCGGTCATCACAATGCGGGCCACAGGGAAGCCAGCAGCCTCTAAATTCAGTGATAAATTAGCATTTCTCTGGCTGCTACAGTGGTGGCCGAGAAATCCCCACAGTGGCCCTGGCTATTCTGTCAGTGGGGAGAGTGGGAGCAGAGTCACCCCTCAGGGCAACCTGAAGGACGGGACTTTCTGAGGAACACCAAATCTCACATATCCCTGTACCAGCACTTTGTTCTTAAGCAATCAGTGTTCTGGATCCAGTGGGAAAGGGAGACAACCTGGTGCATTTTTGGTGCTCGGCTAGCCCGTTCTCAAACACAGCAGCCTGCAAAACTTGGAGCTCGGGCTGTCAGTTTTTCATAGATTTAGTTTTCAATGCACAGCCACCTGGTTAAAACACAACCTGCTGCTTTGTACGGAGCTGTCCAGGTTTGCTCCAGGTTTCTGCCCTGAGCTTCACCTCCCCACTTGTGCTTTTGATTTTAGAACTCTGGCAGTTAGCGCAAATGGGCTGGTGGAGGCGTGAAGTGTCCTTGAGTAGCTCTGAATACAAAAAAGCAATGTTTAGGGATGTTTCTTCCTATGCGTGATGGATAAATTTCACCCTCAGGCTTGAAAAGACGTAGACTTTAAATCACCTTGTAAAGAAAACTGTTTTCTCTTGGGACACAACAATAGTGCGAAAAAATCCTCCAAAAAACAGGTCACTTTTATTGAGTTAGGTATTTATTTAGGTGCCCAAATCTGGCTCTCAGTTTTAGGCACACATTTTTACCAGCATTGAGAACCCTGGCTCTGATAACACCACAGGCACAGAAGCACCAAAAGGAAGAAGTTAACGTTAAGAGTGCAATTTCTTTTAAAGCATTATAGATTCTGTGATTTGCACTTCTAATTCCTACAGATGCTCTGGAAAAGCCCACTTTAAATGTTTGTCAAGCACACTAGAACTGCTGGTGGGAAGTGCAAATTCAAAGCATTAATATTATTGCTTAGCTATTGTATCTAAAGTACAAAGGGGCCGTGTGGTCTTTAAATGTCATTTGAAAAAAAAAAAAAAATGAAATCTTCCTCTAGAGAGATCAGCTTTCTTCTTCCAGGAATTCTCTGCTCCCAGGCAGATCTGCAGTATTGAACGGAGACTCGTTCACATTTGTGTCTCGTCTGTTCTTACAGTGACTGAAGGAAAATCTCCCAAAGGAATGTATGCGGCTGCTATAGCGCTTGTGGTTTATTTCTGCACCTTGTCTGTGCTGTCCTGCAGCTCAGGCTGGCGCACTGCTGTTAATGAAATACCAAAGATCAAGCTGGCATTGGAAATCAGGTCAGCTACTGTGTCTCAGTTTTAGCTGTTCTAATTACTCTATAGCACAGGGTGACACACACAGAGACCCCAGAAGACTCAGCTTTGGAGCAAAATCACCTGCCTGTATCACTGGATCTAAAGAGGGCTTATATTTTGCTTCTTAGAGTTGTTAATTTGGTAAATTATTCCAGGTGCAAGCAGCCCCTCACCTGGGTCACTCTATCTCCCTCACAACAGCTGGTGGTGGAGGGGGAACATCCTCTGAGCTGATGGAGAGCCCTGAATTGCTGCCAGCTGTGCACTGCCCTTCCATCCCGCACCACACTCCTCCCAGATGTTTTATAGCTGTGCTCTAGGGAGCAGTTGAGGGGTTGTAGTTGCTTTAATGTGTGTTTTAGGGGGATTTCCCTTCTTATTACTGCACTGTTCATTTTTTGAAGCTTTGTTATAATGTGAGTGATTCTTCAGTCCCAGGTAAGCAGCAGTCCTTGGGCTAATTTGGCACTGAATGTTTTCACTTGCTGTGTTTCACTTCTGCGGGTTTTGATGTGGATGAGATCGAGTGGGTTGTTTTCTCCCAGGCTCCTGTGAGTGCCCTGGGGCAGTCTGCCAGGGAAAGAGTGTCCCAGGAAAGGTAAAGATGGGCTGAAGTTCTTCTGTTCTTTATGGATTGCTAAAAATGTGAGACCTGTATGTTAATCTCTTGTTAAGATTGCATATCATTCTCTGTAAACCTAACCATGGTTACTGTTTGTAGGTTGTTTGGTCATGCAAAGAAGTTTAGTGGTATATGATCAAGTTAATTCATATATTACTGGAAATTTTCTGTTATGCTTCTACTGGCTTTTTGCCCACAATCATTATACTTGACCTTTGATACACTGTTTGTGGAATACTGATTGTTCTGGAAGCAGGTGAACTTAAAAAAGTACTTAGCAGCCCTCGGTGGACAGGTACCTAGTGATTTTCAGAAGAGTTCAACACCTATTGTACCGAGAGCTCTGAAAATAAAAAAATCTTGAACAGAAGATGAAAGATGTTTGATCCCGAGCTATGGAAAACACTTGACCTTCTGTGTCTGCTGCATCCTCCTGTCACTGTCAGCTGCCTCGCTACAGTGGGCTGCACAACACGTTTATGAAGAACATGGTTTACACCTGAAATTAGAAAGGGGTTTCTTGTGGCTTCTTTCTCAATAGTCTGTACCTCTAAGGTATTTGAGTCTTTTTTTTTTATTTGTGCCAGTTTTCTCTTGGTGGGGTTCATAGTAGTTTGTGGTGGTTTATACTGGTATAAGAACAGATAATTTAGAGGACCAAGACTTTGGGGAGAAGTGAACCTTTCCTTGGGCTTGTGATTGAATAAGAGTTTCTTGAAGCGGGGGGCGGGTGGTGGTGGTATGGAATTGGCAATGAAGTGTTGCTTGGTCTATAGTAGCTGGTGTCCCGCAGGTGACCTGAATATTTGCTTTAGCAGTCCTTCCCTAGCTGAGGACCTCTGGTTGGTGGCAGAGCATTTGTAAGACCCAGAACAAAGGATTCAATGTCTTGCTACAGAGAAATTGCTTTTTTTTCCCCGGTATGTCTCATACGCATACTCCAGGCACGTGGCAGCCAGGCAGACTGCCTTGGGCTTTGTGCCTTACAGAGGTATAAATGGGATTCTCACAAGGGTGGAGGACTGTCACTTAATTCATTTTAACGAAAAGGCATCAGGAATAAAAAATTGAGATCTTTGCCTAAACCCTTAACGTTTCTTATTTTGATGTTAGAAATGGACCTGATGTGAGAAGTTCAGTCAATTCCTCTACTTAAGGCAACAAAAATCTATTTATGAAGAGCAAAGTGATGTGTGATAAGCACCACAAATATTGGCTGGAAAAACATAAGTAATTAATCAGGATCAGTTACTTTGTGAAAATTCTGGACCTCAGTTAGACATGAGAATGTTAAAATGCCAGTTGGCCAGCAACGACTGTGGAAGGATCCAAAAAAGTTACCTCTTGAAACTCTTGCTTTAAATCAACCTGAGCCCTTTGGACAGCAAATACTTGGTGGGTTTTTTTGCTCTCATAATCACGCTGCTTTACCTTGATGAAACTGAGAAGACAAACCAACCTTTGTTTCTGATGGTTACTTTTCATAAATGACCACCTATCTATCTCCAGCAATCCCAATTATGTTCTTCCATATCACATTTCCAGTTCTTTCAAAATTGCCTTTTGCACTGTGTAAATGAACCATATAAGCCTGTATCAAGTGCTGATTCTGGTAAGCTCAGTCTTGTTTCAGTATATTACAGTTAGTCTGCAGTGCTTCTTGCTATTACTATGACTTTTTATTATGGGAAATTAGGTGTACACTGTATTCTCAATTGTTGAGCTATTACACAGCTTTAGCATTATTGTTTCCACTGATGGCAAATGTTGTAGTTGAGGTTGCAATATGACTTCCATTATAAAAGTATGACTTGATGTTCTCGTCATTAGCCTTGGGGTGAAAAATTGTCTCCAAACAGAATGCAAGTGTTAAGAAAACAAATAATTTGGCCTACTACAGCCATTTTATTATAGAATCTGCCTCAAGCCCTCTGTCAAGTTACTGAAACTTTAACTTTTCCTAAACATGGGCAACTGAAACAAGACACTCTGCAAGCAGCATAACTAATACATTGTGGCTTCTCAGTAGTAAGCAGAAGTTATTGAGCAGCTTTTGGAGCCAGGCTGGTCTCATGAAGCCAACAGTATAGTCACGTTCCAGCAACTTTGTACCTCTGCTAATGAGCCCAGCAGGTCCAGGTTGCGTATGGGCCATGGATGTTCTGCAAGTCACATAATGCACCCCAGGATACTGGTGGTGTATGGTAGGCATGTGCAGTGGCACATACTATGTTAAGAACGTGGAAGAGACATGATTGAGAAGTATATATATGCAAAATGGACAGGAAAGCAAATTCTCGTATAGATGAGCTTTCTTGGGTGCTGGGCTGCTTGGGTTTCTGGTAAAATCAAAGCTTACAGTGAGCAGAACTTCCAATTTGCATTCACTGGTTCATTCACAAGAAAGAAAAGAACTGGCTTTGCCCAGGGTTGCCCAGTCTTACTGGAATCATTACCCTACTAGGCTGATTTTTGGGTAGTGGAAGAAGTGGTTGGGACCCTTTAGCGCTGCCCAGTTTTCATGCCAGCTTTCCCTCTGTTTCTAGGGCAGCTCCCTTAGCAGCAGGACCTTGCTTTCACTGCAATGATCCAGAGGCCAGTTTTGTCCTCCCCAAAGTAAAGGGCAGGGCAAAGGTACTTGGAGAAACAAGGAAGAGATAATCAGTGCTCTAGCTGCACAGGGTTTTGGCAGGCTTAACGGAGAGGAGTGGATCACCCTTTCTCCCCGCTTCCCCTTACTAAAGAGAGGAAAACACTTTATGAAGGCAAGGAATGTCTTTGTTGATCTAAACGTGTCTGATCCAGAAGAGGCTTTGTTAGCTGGCTCAGCTTTGGCAGCACTGAAATGAAATTAGCCAGTGCTAAGCCTGTTTTGAAATGCAGCATCACTGTTACCTGATTAATCAAGGCCTAACTCTCTTAAGCTGCCTCTTTGGCCTTACATAATGAAAATTTTGCCAATACATCATGTCATTCCCTTGGTTTCTCTTATGCCAAAATGAAATTCTCTTTATTGCATTAGCCTCAGTAGGTGGAGGATGCTTGTTATTGAAGGCATTCAGATTGCTATTGTCCCATTGCTGCAAAGAGCCCATTGTGTTCTGTTCCTTATGGAGATCCTCAGGTACCAGCAAGGGCTGGCTCAAACCCAGGGATGTGCACGGCTATGCCTTACCTGCGCCAGTAACTGACTGCTGGTAGAATTTATTTCATCTGGATGGTTTTGTTTGAGACGTGGGATTCAAAGCCTGCAGTACTTTCCTTGCCTATTTAGACTGAAACACTGTTTGGAAATCATGTGCTTTGCTTGCTGCTTGTGCCTTCTGTCTGGCAAAATGCTGTGGAGGTGCAGAGATACCCATCTTCTCTGCTGATGAGTATCGTGGCAAACGGCATTGCATTTTTTACTACTTAGGCAAGGTGTCAAAACCTTCTCATCCTTTTCTCGTTTAGTCTGTGTGATGTAGAGTTCTGCTTGTTTCTTTGCTGCAGATGTTGTTGATAAAACAGATTATAAGGAAACAACTGGGTGCAATGTCTTAGGACACCAGTCCATGCCTCAGAAGACATGAATACCATCCCTCCTCTTGCAACCATCACCTTTCTGGGCTTCTGTTTTCCTCCCTCAACACATTTATTTAGCCTGTATATTCTTAGGGCAGGTCATGGCTCTGTTCTTCCATGCTACATTCAGCACAGCAGAGCCCTGACCCTTTAGTAATGCAGCAATAAAGCTCTTGGAGAGCTTCCTGATTTGACAATTATGCAAGCTGAGTCCTACATTCAGAGATCCTGGAACCCAGCAAAGTCAGGTATCTCAGACTTAATCAGCAATACAAGAAGGAAAACCAGGTTGGCTTTTGGAAACAAGTGTTTGATACTCTGTCATTCAACAATTACTACCAGAAACTAGATAACTGCATTTTCCATACCTAATGTACTGATGTTTTCTGATAATCTGCCCACTGGTTTTGATGACTGAGGGCGGATTCTCTCAAGGTGCTGTTCCTGCTTGACTTACGAGACGGACTCCATGGGATGTTGACAGAGGTGATATTCATCCATTCATCCATCTGCAGAAGGCCTGTACATCACCAAAAACTAGGTCTTATACAGTGACTGAGCCTTACCCTGTCCCTTATTGCCATTTAACCGTGCTACTTATCACCACTTGACTCTGAAAGCTGCTATGGATTTGCAGATGGTAGAGCTGGTGAAGGGCCATGCTCCTCTCTGCTTCCAAATAGAGCTGATCAGTGCAGCATTTACACCCATAAACACAGGAGGCAGTAGCAGCTCTTAGCCTTGCTCCTCTGTTTCCCTGAAAATAAGACCTACCCCCAAAATAAGCCCTAGCATGATTTTTCAGGATTTTTAAGGATGCTTGAAATAAGCCCTTCTTCAAAAATAAGCCCTAGTTACAATTCATAAAAAAGTCCATTTAAATAGCGTCCAGGCAGCCATACATGTAAAAAAAGTAATAAGTTTGGGAGCAAAAAATAACATAAGACTCTGTCTTATTTTTGAGGAAACAGGGTACATGCAATACTAGGGCATTCTCTGCTAGAACGAAACTGGTCTAATTCCATCAAAATCTCCAACCTGTGCAAGTTCACACTGCCTACTTCTTTGTGCTGAGTTTCTGATTACGTGTCTTGACATAAGAAAAAAAGCACATGAACGCAGAATACCCATTACTGCTAGAAAGTGTAACTGTGAGAAAGCTAAAATAGCTTGTTGCTACTAGAAGTATTTGAATTGTGAAGAGTTCTTGCTAGTGAAGAGTGGTTTTGGGTTGCCATAGTTTCTTTGGTTCACAGTATTTTCACATTGATCTAACAGTTTGTTGTATAACTGGCTTTTGCACATGTCCTGTATTTTGATACAAATTGTCTAGCACTATGGCTATCACAAATGGTCATCACAGTAAACAAAGCCCAGTCACTGTATGTCGGGTGAAAGGAGCAGATTTGCAGTAAAACAGCTGACAGAGGAAGAGACAGTGTGAGACTGCAGCCCTGAAACATGTCACTGACTTCAGGCAATGCAGATCAGCAGGAGACAGGACTGCAGCAGATGGTCTGAGTTTGATTAATCAAATGTCCTGAATTAAAGCCTGATCATTTAAAAAAAAAAAAAAAGTAGAATAAAAAATAATGGCAAGCTGACAATGTAAATGAGTGCACTGTCTGTGCCTATTATTAACTGCAAGTAACCGAAGGTTGAAGGAATCATTGTTTTCCTGACAGAGCTCGGCAAATCGAACATTAGTGTGCTTAAATATATTTTTATTTTTCAGCATGTTCAAATACGTTTTAAATGTCGTGGAGATCAAGCAAGTTCTTGGTCTCTGAAAATCAAGCATATTTTGCATCCTCTGGAAAGGCAGAGCATGATGGGCTGGGGACCTGATGAATGACAGGCAAGGTTGTGCTAAAATACCCAGGGCCCCACCAGTCTTGGGAACTGCTCTGGACCATAAAACTGACCCATAAGTTGCCTGTTCAACCACAGGCATACGCTACCCTGTGTTCAATTCAATGTAGTTGAGGTTTTGAACCTTCCATTGTGACTTAATTTCCAGAGAAGCAAACCAGGCCTCAGTTCTGCATGGCTGAGACTGCATAATTATATATTTATTTTTTTTTCTTTTTAATCATGTGCGCATTTCATTATAATTAATCATAATAACATAAGAAATGAGGGTAAATGACAGAAGTGGTGAAAATCATATTCAGGTCTGATTTTTCCCTCTCTAAACCAGCAAAAACTATCCAACATTTTGGGAGTGCAGAATTGAATTAAAACTATAGATTGATCATAAGTCCTCTTGGCTGTAAGCCAAGAGTGGAGCTATTAATTTGACACAAATTAATCTATGCAAATTTGCACACTGATTTAATGAAGAGACAGACATGCAATCATTTCATTACTTCTCAGGTTTTCAATTAGATTGAATTCAGTAGCTGGCCACCATCATAGTCACTGTGTTTTGCTAAAAGGTTATTTGATGAATATTTATGAATTTGGGACTCTGCTACAGCTGGGCTTAATAGCAAGTATCATTTTTTGAGTACATGCAAATGATTCTTCAAATATTCTAATATAGTGATTGATTTACCTTTTTTTTGTCCTGACTGCTCTACCTTTAATCCCAGTTATTACTCTGGTGTTCTGGTCTGAGATAAATGACTTGCTCAGGGGTGACTGTTTTATATTATTACAAACGCTGTCTTGTTTCATGGCTATTTCAGTGTGAGATGTGACATTCTAAACAGCTGGAAATGTGACAAACCTCACTCAGAGTGCAAATAGATAAAATTGAGACAACCCATAATATTGCCCTGGGCAAAAAAAGGTGCCATTTCTACAGGTGTCTGAGATTAGAGGAATGGATTCCCTTCTCATTGATTTCTATAATGATATTCACCTTGCGGTTGCATTTAAGGATGTGTTCAGCTGGAAGCCTGATGCTTCTGCTGTGTCCACTCCAGTGCATCTAGTATATGCATAAGCACTGCCCCAGTTTGAACTGGTGCTTCTGAACCTTACCCAGCTTTTGTTGAAATTAATGGAGCTAAACCAAATTGCTGTAAATAGGAATAAAAGCAAGTCCAACACATTCTAGTCCTGCCTCTTGTTGTTTCAGGTTCTTATTTGTTGTAAGAATCCAGAATAAAGACTGAACCCCTGAATGCACGATATATTCATGTGCTGCAGGATCATTCTGGCAGCAGCCCTGCAAAATACTGGCTGCCCTCAGGTGGTTTTTACACCCTAATCTATAGGCAGAATGACAGAAACTTACTGCAGAAAATGATCCATTTGGTGCTAAATTAAGCAGGGACATGAGCAAAAAGTGAGCATGTTATTATAAGAACTTTGAATCTCCCTATCCCTATGTTCATCTGTGTGGGTTCTTATAAAACTTTCATTAACATGGTGTCAAAGCCTGTTCTGAAACCATGAAGCCCTTTGTGTAGTAGTTGATACGAGAGATTCATTGTGTCTCTCTGCATCTCTTATCTGTGCTAAATAGGGGATTTGCTTTGGATGCTCCTGAAGTCAGACTGAAGAAACACAGAGCTGGTGCTTTGGCTAGGAGATAGGGAGGTTTGCAATGCTCTTTAGCTCCTGGAGAAAACAATTCTGGTGTCTGAGGTCGCCGCCTCACTATTTATTACAAACTTCAAACTTTGCTGTGGACCTTAGCCTTTTACCGGTGCAATGCAGATGTGAAAGCACAGGTAAATGTGAAAGGAAAATGGCTGTAATTTGTGAGCTTCATAAAATGAGTTCTTGAATTGCACGAGGCAACATGGGAACAAGCTCTACATTTTATTAATTCAGAACTAGAACTGGAGGGAGTTGGCTGGAGTAAAAAACGTACATATTTCTTTGCCATCTCTATCACAGTTTACTATTGTAACTTCAAGACTAAGCCAAAACTGATGTCACTGGCACCTTCTGCCAGACCCCTTACTATGCTAGTTAAACCAGTTTTGTTGCCCTTTGGTTGATACCTATATATATTGCAATTATTCTCACATAACCACAGAACTGGCTCACTCTAGCTGAACAAGAGTATTTTCTGTGTGAAGAGCCAGAAGAGCAAGGTATATCTAGAAAGACAGACATGCTGATAAGGAAGTGTTGACTGAAGTAGGCTGCATCTCCTTCTAGGTTTCATTCTCCACTGGAGCCAAGGTGTTAAAGTTATTAATTCCTGCTGTAATGTATACCATTTTGTATCCACCCACTGACTTCTGCCTGGTGTCCAGACTATGAGTTAAATCTTGTTTGTGATGGAGGAATTCAGCTAGGAAAATAGGAGAGCAGGAGGCTTCAGAAGGTTAGGAGGCTGACAGGACAAGGAAGGCATGTTCCCATGCTGCTGGAAGACTCCTTTTTAACTGGCAAGGAGACTGGCCACTATTCAATTAATGGCCCCTGAAATGAAGAGCTCTTATAATCTCTGCAATCCCTTTACTCAACAAGGTCAAAAGAGTGCTGTTTCCATTGCAGCCTGTTTCTTGCACTGAATAAACACCTGCAGGTTATGTCAGGCAGGACTCAGCTGCTCGGTGAGGAAATGATGCAGGATTTCGACACAGGCCCTGGTTTGCCTGGGGAGAAAAGCTAATTCAATATAGGCTTTTGCAAAGTTCGTAGCAAATGTCGTTGGCAGTGTTTGTCTATATGCTTATGTAAATCAGAGTACGTGTTGAGGAGGCAGATTATCAAACTAGCGAAGTAATAATATTACCAGCAAGTGACTTAAGGCTGAACCATTGCACGGAGGTTGGGCTGAGCAAGGACTGAAAAATTTTACTCACTCTTTTAAGGGGTTTCTGATTTCCACACCAATTTATTTGCATGACGTTTGCCTAATCGTCTCCTGCTTAATATTTTTCCCTGTTGTGGAACATATCCTCCCTGTGCTTTTTCTTTAACTTACAAAAGGAGCCTTCATCACTACCTAGAGATGTAACATACAACTCACCTGAGAGGCGTCACCACTTACAGTGCTGTTATATGACAGTGGGTGATGTTTCCACGCTTAACTGGAAAACTTGTCAAATGCCTCATTGCCTTGGCTGAAAATCACCTTTCTTCCAAGCAGTGGCGACAAATGACCATCACAGAGCCTGTGGAGCAGGAGTAGAAACTGCAAAATTTGATAGAAATTAATTTCCTGTAAAAACTAAAACCTGCACTTGTGTGACTTGATACACTTCAGCCACTGGCAGTGTTGGGCTGCAAGCAGCTGAAGTGTTTCCCCAGAGCTGATCTTGGAGCTGGTGCTCTTGGCTTTTGTGGCTCACTGAAAGGGCACAACACATCCATCTTGGTGCCAAGACAGACATTCCCTGCAAGCCCTTCCTCCAGGAGTGAGCAAACCATGTCACAATCCCACATCCCCTTTAAAAAGTTGTGCAAAACACAGGATTTTCCTGTCGAAGGGACTAGGAGGTGGTTTTGCCCTCAGTCCTGCTACTGGTCTGGGCTGGAGTTCCTGGCATGTTTATGCTCTTCTGGTGAGTGTCCTTCCCTTGCATGTGCGGGCTGGACTGCCACACTTGGAAAGGGGCCCTGAATGGGCGGGAGACATCCTCAGAGCTAAGGAGACTGTGTGGGTGAACCTGTGAGGAAGGAAGGGTATCCCTGTGTGTCCTCAGGGATAAGGCACTGCCGGCTTTTCCTGAGGTAACTCCCCTACTGCCTTTCCTGGTCACTTTTGTCATCTACTGCCAGAGCTGCCCTCAGGAGGAAGGCACTGGCTCACTTCTGAGAAAAGGGAAAAGGGGATAAGAAACAGGAAAAAAAGGTGCTTTTCCTGCACAGAGAGGGCCTCTTTCCCCAGGCACAGCGCTGAGGTGCTGACCCTGGGGACTACAAGATGGCTGTCCCCCCCCTCAAAATGGCTTCCCCCCTGCCTGGGGGCTGAGATGTGCCCTTTGCCAAGACAGGACCACCCTGGTGGGGTTAGGTGCCACATCCCGCCCTCATCCCCACCATGCTTTCACATCCCCGTGCTGTCAGGCTGTGAACGCTGAGCGGGGCTGGCCAGCCTGTGTCCATCCTCCTCACTGCTCCCTGCGTGGGGATGTGAGAACACCTGCAACTCAAGGTGCTGGGAAATCACCCCTGGCCACTCTTTGTGTGAGGAAAAAACATCAGACATGGTAGGTAGGCTCTGGATTGCTGTGTGGAGGTGTTTCTAATACAGGGCCTGACCCTCTGCTGCTCCTGGCACTGCCTGTATTTTGGGGTGGTTTCTCTCATTCCCTGGCCATATGGTAACATTCTGCCTGTATTGTTGTGCTTCCCCTGCACCCATGTAACCCTCTTCAAACTGCCCCCGAGCGGCGAGGTGGCTCGATTTGTTGTCTCTTAATATTAGGTCTTTCAGCCATACTGCAAATAAACCTTAGAGGGAAATCAATATTTCTCACCCTTAGCACATTGATTTATACCACCTTTCTGATGATGGCTCCTGTAACAAATGCAAAAGGGCTTTTAAAGACTTGTCTGAATGCAAATGTCTTCCATGTGCAAATACAGCAGTGTGGGGTGGTGGGGAATATATGGTCCTGAACAAACTTGCAAGTGGCAACCAACTTGTGCAGGGCTAGCTTTTGTGCTACTGCATGTGCGTGGGAACAAGCAGAAAAACAGTGGGATGCTGCCTCAGCATGTGGGTTAAAATGGAACTAGGATGGTGACATAGTGACAATACATGATGAAAACAAAAATATATATATATAGCTAGTGACAAGGTTTCAACCTTGAAGCATTTTGCTTCAAGAGAAGAGCAGAGCTGAACACAAAGAAGCAGTACATGCCATGCCAAGCTTTTGAGTTGCGTGTATATTGGTGCCAGGCAGCTGGGTGCCTTAAGTCTGTGTGTGTGTAGCCTCAGCCAGCCGGTTACAATGCCAAAATATTGGTCTTTTAGCTAAAAGGGCTGCAGTGAAACTCCTTGCTCCAGGGTCAGTTCCAGGCAAGGGGAGATGCTGCAGAAGTAGCTGGGATCAGATCTGGGGACACAGAGGTGGGCCCTGTAGTAGTGTTAGAGCAACATTCTGTGACATATATTCTATGATAAGATGCTTGATACTTGCCCACACCCCAAAGCACTTCAGTGACCAGAAAGCCACCCAGGATTGTGACTCTCCCTGTTTTTTGAATTGGCCATATAGAAAGTATCATTTGTATTGTTATGAGTTACATGAAATCTAGTAACTGCTTAGTCACAGTAAACCTTTGTGTTAATGGCTGCCTCATTTTGGAAAAATACAGTGTTTAGCTGATCTCTCCCTTCATACGACAAAGCATCCACCAAAAGCACAAGCTGAAGTCTCCAGTCAGAGGAGTTACAGGGGCTTCACAAGATGCTGTTCTGTGGCCCTGGCAGAACAGCATCAGATCATCTCCTTAAGCAGAGAGAGAAAGCACTGGCAGCAGAGTCTTGAGAAAATGCTGAATGCAGCTTTTTGCTGGCTAAAAAGGGACTTGGAGCTCTCTCCTGCTGCGTCGTTCCTGGGGTGTGAAGGGAAACAAGGCTTTGTACGTAATTTGAAAGCAAACAGGATTGTGTCAGAGATATCAGACTCCGCCACTAATTATTTCTCCAGACTGGAATGACCCATGAGAGTCAGATTTTTAGCCAGCTCCTCCAGGCACACAGATAATATCATGAAATAATCTTATCTGATGGAAGTGGGTATCACTCACTGGACGTTACACTGATAGACACCAGCAAAGAAGCTGACAAAAATAATAATAAAAAACCCCTTCCATTTGAGTTGAAGCTGAGCAGTACCTGAATTTAAATAGCTGCTTTAAGTTATCTACTTGGTATATTAAGTATATTGTTTTCCTGCTCCATTACTTCTACTGTAAAACGATCATTAATGAAGACTATGAATTAGTTTGAAAAAAATGCTTTTAAATCTTATGCAGTTTGACTCAAACTGATTCCTTCTCTAAAAGGGCAGATCTGATAGTTCATAGATCTGTAGGGATTGCTGATACATACTATATAGTTGCTTTAAACGTGTCAGCATTTCAGAGCTGTTGAGCTATACATCTGCATTCTGTCTACGAGTTCCCATTAGGGCAGTTTCCAGTATTTTTATCTCCAGTAAAATTGCAGTTGCCTGGGTAAGAAGGTGCAGAGGATAATAATTTCTTATGTGTTTATACAATATCTACCAGTGTAGGGCTCCAATCATAACTGAAGTCTTTGGGTACTGCCACAGTATAAAAAAGAAATCTTCCAAATGTTGCTGTTTAGGAGATTGTGCAGAGTATTTGAGTCTTACTGTGCTGATTCCCTGGGGCAAGGGATTTACTGTTGATTATTTGGTAGGATAGGTGTTTGGCTCATGGGAAGAGTGGGGCGTTCAGTGAGCTTAAGTTGCAGTTATTCTCTTGAAGTCCTTAGACTGGTCCAGGAGTGTAAAACCTAGATGTAGGCCTGGACTTGCCCCAGCTCTAAGGCTGCATTGGGTTGTGTGACCTTGTTGGGTCCTCAGTTATAATTTGAAATGTAACCTGCTGGGGTCTGAGCATCTTCTTGAGTTCAGCAGGAGAAGAAGGTTGGGGTAGATTATGTCCTCCTTTACAGGCAGACTCATAAATGCATTTTTAATGTTTTTCATTCAGTAGGCAGGGTGTTTTTTCCTTGAAGGAAAAAAAAAATAGGATTTGTAGTAACTTTAACTGGATAAAATTGGCACCTGTGTCTTAAATGACCCTCTGTGCAAATGTTCTTTCACACACAGCATGATTCCCCATCAATTCCCAGAAAAAGCACTGCTAAATCAAGGCATCTCTACCTGCATGGGAAAACAGGGCTGCAGCAGTGGTACCCTCCTTGGTCAGTAAGCTGGGTTTATCCTGTAAACTTGATATTCCAGCCATAGTCTCATTTTCATACTTAAGAAGCCATGGATTTTTTGCAGCAAGAAGTTCTGCCTTACCACAGATCTGCTGTGCAGCTGCCTCTGTCCTCCAGTTCGGCTCTGTCCCATCAAATGCCTCAGAAAATGTAATACTTAAAATAGAACAGTTGTATGTGCATCGGTCCATGCCGATTATATTTTTAAGCTGCCACTGCTCTGGGCATGTACGAGGACAGGCATGGCACTGAAAAATGAAAGGAAATGCCACAGAGGCTTTTATTCTTGTGAACACCTCGACTGTAACATAGAAATTGGGAAATACGCTTCACAGGGCAGCGCACAGTCTCTCTGCACTGGCACCAGTTGCGTGATTTGTCTCTTCTGTATTCATGAAGAGCTCTCATTATGGCTACTTCTCACATTTATTTTATTTCTAATTACACTGATTTATGATTGGGTTTTAATTAACTTCTCTTGTCTGGAGCCTACCTATATGCTTAATAGATCTTTACAGTCCAGGCTTAACACATTCCCACTGCTGGAAGTTGCTCATGGTAACACCCTTATAGCCACAAGCTTTAATTAGTAAAGGATTTGGTCCTCAGAGCAGTTAGTGAGGAACATCTTGGCTTCTGTGTTACAGAAGAGGTGAAGGAAGTGTTCAAGGTCTCTTCTGAGCCCTGGTTTCCCAGCACTAAACCAGTGCTGTGGTCCTCAGACTCCATCCCCTGTGCTGGATGCATCGTTCTTGTGACAGCTGCCCAGGAAAGTGGTGGAGTCACCATCCCTGGAAGGGTTTAAAAGACATATAGGTGAAGCTCTTAGGGACGTGGCTTAGTGCTAGATTTAGGTTATGGTTGGACTTGATGATCTTAAAGGTCTCTTCCAACTGAAGTGATTCTATGATTCTTGTCCAGGCAGGTTGGCTTTGTGGCTGTTGTTTTCCATCTTTGTGATACTCAGCACCTCTAGTGAGACCTCAGATCTGACTTGACCTTGGAGGATTCTGGGGTCCCACAGCAGACAGAGGAGAATGGGAAACTGTTGGCAGTGTTGGACTGTTGATTCCCTGTGAGGCTGCCTTGCATTTCAGTCTGAGAGAGCTGACTTGCACTGCAGTCCTGGTTGCAGAGATATATAACGGTGCTATGAGTTAACTTTGATGCGACATCAGACTTTTAGTTTAGTATGACAGTCCCTCAATTTTCTAATAAATCTGGGTCAACGCTGGTCTTCTGTGGGATAATTAAGGTTGATCTATCCTGCAGGGCAAGCAGGAATAAAATTCATTACTGTGTGGGGAGGTCAAAGAGGGCCAAGCTGAGAGAAATATCTGTGTCCTGAGTACCGCTCTTTAGTGCTGCATCCTAATTGAGCATTGAACTATGTAAATGCTGAACAGGTCAGGCTCTGCATTCTATGAAGTGTCAGAACTGATGAGGCTTTCTTTGAAAAGTTACCTTGCTGTGCTGCATGCTGCTGAGAGAATAGGAAAATGGGATTTTTCGGTATTGTTCATTTTTAATTCATGGCAAATTCTTTTTATGATCTTTATGCAGCACTCAGTCTGAGTGTGGTGATTGCTTCTGTAAACAAAATACTTGCAACACAAATAAGGCAACAAACAGTCTCTAACCTTTCTTACCCCTCACCCCCCATCGTGCGAGGTGCTGTACAGAGCAATCATGGAGCAGAGAAGTGACTATTTCTTATGACTGCAAATAACATAGCTGTTTTGTAATACGATTTATTAGCTTGGTCTTAGGGTCAGGCAAGTTCAGCTTCTTGTTCTGGCGCTAAAATCAAAGGCCACAGAGGCCACTCTTCACACTCCCTTGGGTGTAGACTTCTCTCCTTGTTTTTTAAGGAGAGAAACCTGATCTAAAGCAGAGTCTCCATCTTCTTCCTTCTACCTGGGCTCCAGGATTTTGGGTGGAGTGTTGCCATGAATGGTACAGGAATAGAAATCAGGGGCATCTCATAGCCGAGTTGAGTCCTTGTATGGCATTTGCAAGCTGAAATTGCAACGATATCAGGAGGAGGAGATCTGCTATAAATACAGGACTTTGTTTGTAGAGCTTTGACTTGCAGATTACGGTCAAGTCCTGTAGCCTGAGCACTCTGCTAGAACAAATTGCTCTGAGAGATCTTGGTGTTTTTCATTTCACTATGATTGGAGGAATGCCAAGTTGTCTGGGTTTTTTTCATTCACTTGCAGCAAGAAACTTATCTGACCTCAGGGCTTTACAAAGCACAATGAGTTAGAATCATCTAAGAACAAGACTTTCCTATGAAGCAAACTACATATTCATTTGTACAAGTTATGTAGGGACAGAATTCCTACTTGTGGCATTAATCATTTTTGTGATGGGCCCTTCACCACTACTTCCCATCAATGCTAAAGCAGGGAAACGTTTTTTGCAACGAGAGAAGCAAGCAGTGGATCTCCTAATTATGAATACTATTACAGAGCAAAAGCAAAGCACACAGGGGTTGTTTTAAGTATCAAACAATGGAAATCACTCGGGCTCAGACAACACATCTGTTACTGGTATTAGAATTGTTAATGTAAACATGTCGTGGTTTTCCTTTGTGATAAGACTGTACGAAAAAAATTTAAAAAAAAAAAAAAAAAGAGGATGCTTGAAATTCTGGTTCCTCCAGGCAGAATTTCTCTGTTGGGCCCTGGGCTGCCTCTCAGACACTGGTTGGAAGAGCAGAGCGGTGGACTGCCATCCCAGACTGGCAGAGGTGTGCTGTGGTGGTTGGTCTTGCTATGGAGAGCAAGTAATCTCTGGTCCTAAGACAGGAGGTTGAGGCTCTCATAAGAGAAACAGCTTGGTTTGTAGTGCTTTGTGAAATGAAAAGTAGGGAGACAATGTGATTGCTGGCTACAAATACAAGAGAAATAGATAGCAAGAAGAAGAGCTCTGTAGTTGTCCTGTGCACCTCTAAGCTTACCCGGTGCTTTCCAGTTGTATAAATTGACTTAATGAAAGATAGTACCTCTCCCTGCAGACTTTGCTTTTCTTCTAGTCTTAGACTATAACAGCTATGGCATTTCTATGCTTGGCACTAGAGTGGAACACTTGCAGTCTACTTGAGAATAAATTTAGTTTGAGTGTGAGGTGGTTTCCGAGTATGGGAACTCTAGTGATCTGTAAACGGCTCACAGTAAATATAATGTAGGAAAGGCACCTGAATAGCTGTAAATTGGCCTTTGATTAGTATCTGAAGGATTGCATGACATGGGAACATATGATAGCAGAATGGCTCAAGAGATTCTCTGCAGTCCTAACAGAACATGAGCTGAAGAGACTGTAACATCAATGAAGTGGGAAAAATCTGCTTGAGGAATACCAGAAGGTTTATTATCCAATGACTTCTATTTAATTATTGATAGTAATCCAAGTACTGCTTACTGTATCTTGTACTATTTTACAGTGTTTTCCTCTGTGTATTGAATGTCTGATTTCCTAAGAAACTAACTATATGCCTCGGAGTTGTGTAAGAACAATGAATATATTCATCAGCTTTCATAGAAAGTGGCTCTAAGATCTCGCTGAGGAGGGCTTCTGCAAAGAGTTCAGCTGGGCAATGAAGGGGGATGTAATAGAATTATGCATAAGATAGGCACAGCCATCGAATGTACTACGTAGGCTGTGTCGTAAGGTTGGTTATTTTGATGTCTCTTTGTATGCTCAGAACTTACAAAAGGATTTTGGAAATTCAGTGTCCATACCTGGGGTAAGATTTTGGCACTGTATGAAGGAGCCAGGGTCTTGAATGGAGCACTGTGCTCAGTCCTTTCTCTGTGGGTCTGCCATGGAGAGAAACCCTTGCTCCCAGTGAGCTGAGAGGAATGGAGCACAGATGAGTGCTGTGGCCTCCTAGCTCCCCAGTGCCTGCAGTGGGAGGGTGTCTGGCTGCAGGTATTTTGAGTAGTTACAGCACACATGGAGTGCAGTGTTTTGAATTTTGCAGCAGTTTCTTTAATAGGACTGGATGTGGGATGGCATGATGCAAGGACCATTTTACATGAAAAAAATTACCTGAGCTGCCAAACTTTTGCCCAGGAGAATATCAGAATCCAGAGAATATCAGAATATTTGTGAGCTAATCTCTGCCAGTGGCATCACTGCCTCAGTGTAGCATGGACCAGGGAACATCACCGAAATGGAGCAAGGAAATAAGGTGCTTCCTTCTCCTTATCTCTGTGGTGCTCCCAGTAGCAACTGGGAACGGAGCCACTGCTTTGCCCTGCCCTTGGCTTGCAATGGGAGACTACACTGGCATCAGAGCTAGATGCTTGTGGTCATCACTGGAAGTACCAGGAAAAATCCTCATTCTTCCTCTATACTGCATTGCATCCTTGTTCTGTATTGATAAGAGGGAGACTTTTTGGCTCTTAAGGAAGTAATCCAGAGCCTAAATATCTATGGTTCCTGGTACAAAATATGCCATGTGCATATTATAAAATTACAGCTCTAAATTCTGCCTTGAAATCTCACCTAAAGGGGCAGGCCATGATGGAGGGGTTGATAAAATAGAAGTTACCCGAGGATGAAAGCCCTGACTACCTGAGCCTCCCTGGAGGAGTATGTGTGTGCCCAGAAGGACAAGCAAAAACCCTTCCCACATACCACGTGGATCTGGACTCTGAACTTTGGCTGCTCTCTTCAGTAGCTTGAACAGGATTTGGATCAACCCCTGTGAATGGGAATGTGTTCCTGGTAATTATACTGCAATACTCTTGTGAGCTACTGCTCACCAGTAGTAGTCAGTGAACAAACAACTGGATGCACACGGGGTAATGTTTTACACTGTCCTCAGTTATCATTCTTCTCCTGCTGTAAATGCATCCGAAGGCCATGATTTCCATTTAGAGTACATTGTAGAACCAGGTCAAACATGAGGAATTCATTTTTTACCTGCCTGGTAACCTGACAAATCATGTAGTTAGATCCTTGTGAAATTATCTGACTAGACACAGTGCTCCTCGAAAGCAGAGTGTTAGGAACTATTTAGACAAGGAAGCAGACAAGTGTATTAAAACACAGGGATAAGAATAGTTGCTTACTCTAGCCTTGCAGAGAAAATGGAATTAATGGGGAAAGTGTTACTTATTTGACTGTGAAAGTGGATATTATTACTAATTGCAAGAGTAATTCCTTGATAATGATGGTGTAATGATTCTTTCTATTACAAGTGGTAATGCTGTCATTACTACATTACTCAAACTCGGATCCGTAGGGAAGCTCTGCAGGGTGAACAGTGATTGAAAGTTTCACATTAAAATAATTACCCTAGATCTTAAATTTAGAATACACGTGATAGATATCTAATGTTTGCTAGACTTCTTAAGGCTCCTCTTCCACAAAAATGTTTCTTTTATCTGCACTGGACTCTGGTTATTTTGTTCTTTAAACTAGTTAATTGTTCAGGATATGTTTAAGGATGATATACAGAAATAAAAGAGTTTTAGCATTGTTAGCATGATGACAACTGATAAATGAGCAGCTTATTTCTTATCTATAATGTTGTTTTGGGAAAAATGTATCATTCCTTATCCAGAGCTTTTCTGTTCCTGCTGCCTATTTGAGACAGGATGTCAACATCTTGGCTGAAACATGCAGTGGCAATGTGAGAAATATGACTAGGCAGGTGCAACAAATGCTAATCCAGATCTTGTTTTGATACTGAAAGCCTTGGGGAGAGGGCAGGGGGTGTGAAGGACAGAGAGAGCCCTGCTGATTACAGAGTGGAAGGGAGACCTACGGAGTCAGGGTTCCACACAGGTGTCCTCTCTGCTTTCGCGCCTGTCTCACTAACCCAACTGCACTTCCAGGGCTTTCTAAAGAGGGTGGGGCAAACCCTTCCCCTGGGAAATAGTTACTGCAATTCTTTCAGAGGTGAGGAGCCTACTTGAATCCAGTGTTTTAACTAATGTCTTCTGTACTACTAGACAGTTTTCTGATAGCCAGAATGAGGCACGTCATTGCAATGTACAGATATGCCTCAGTGTAGCACGGACCAGGGAGCATCACCGAAATGGAGCAAGGAAATAAGGTGCTTCCCTCTCCTTACCCACTTTTTCTCTGTGGTATTCCCAGTAGCAACTGGGAACAGAGCCACTGCTTTGCCCTGCCCTTGGCTTGCAATGGGAGACTACACTGGCATCAGTGCTAGATGCTTGTGGTCAAGCACTGCTGTTAACTTGCAGGAACGATTCTGAAGGAGGGTTTTATTCTGGCTTTTCTGTACCAAATGAAGGGGAATAAAGCACCCCAAATCATTTTTGGTTAAGCTAACTGGATGTGAATTAGGTTGCCACAGGAAAATGCAACTTGCTTCAACTCTGAGACAAAGGAGCAGTGCGAGCTGGACATCTCCTGCTTTGGAAGCACGTGCAGAGCTTCTGAACTCTGGTTCTTCAGGAGGTCCCAAGCAGGCTGCTGGCTGGGACTGCCTGGGGGGCCTGGGTCCCACGTGAGGGTGATGGCTGGCCCAGTTGTGGTCACCTAGGATGGGCACTAAGGACTTCTCCCTGATCTCTGTGCTCTTAACCTCCATGACAATCTTAATATTTCCTTACTGAAGTTGGGGACTTGTCAGGATTCTCCTCTGGCAGAGAATGTCAGTCTTTGTTCTTCATACATATGCTCCTTTGTAGAAGAGTACAGAATCTGTTTTCTTTTTAAGTATAATTTTGAACATATTAATGATATTGGCAATTACTCAAAGAAAAACATATAATCAATGCTTGTTAGTCTGTGAGGTGATAAATTTTAAAAATACAGTCTGTGTTCGCCTGGAATTTATTGCTTCAGGCAAGGTGATAGCTTCAGCAGAGCCATTTCCAAAGACTGCACTGTGCATTTATTTTCTCATTAGCATCTAGTTTCTATTGTATATTTTGAACAAAGGTAACCTTGGAGTAGGAACACATTCCTTTCTGTCAGGAAGAACTTGTGATGCTGTTTCAAAGATGCATGCATGATTGAGCAGCAATACATCACAAGAAGCTCTGCAAAGAAGATAATTCTCTGTGGGCTGTAGTAGAAGAAAAGAAAAATCAGTTTGTTTTAGATTACCGTACTTTCTGTGTGGGGGAGGGTTAATTTATGTGTGTTGTGACAAGCGCGCTCAGATGGTGAGTAGACTGTTTGTCAACTCATAACTATCATTTTCCAAAATAGCAAAGCTTCAACAATTTGCATTTGAGTGCATTTTGATAAGAATTTATATTTGTTTTTAAATGAGAGAGGCTGTTGTCAGTGCAAATTCTTAAATTCTTCGGTGGGCATTGACTCAGGGGAGTGACTTCTGCTGAAAACCCACCACTAGCTGTAAAACCTCTCATGTTTGGAAAGCTTCTCCGTGTTGGGCCAGCTGTAGGTAGTGCTGCCAGGATTTTGACTGAATGTGCCATCGCTGCAGCTGGCGGTGCTGCCTGCACCAGTGCTCTGGGTGCACCCTTGGTGCCCTCCTGGAGCTTTGCTGAGCTGTCCCAGGAAAACAGAGCAGCACAGATGATGCACTGTGGAAAGAAATAGTATTTCTTCAGTTTGCTGTTCTTGATATGGATTTTAATTGCAGCTGAGATGGCTCTATCCATGCTGAGGTCATTATGTGCTGAGCGTTAAGCTGAGTACAAACAAGCTGCTCAGGCTCATCCTGCTGCAAAGCGAGAGCCGTGCCTGGGGAATTCCAGAGAGATTAAAGGGCTGCACCAGCCAAAGCAGCTGGATTGTGGCTTTTGGCTCTCAGTGTGAGCGAGCTGTGGTGTTGGCCCTTGCTCTTGTGTTCTTATGATGATGGAGACAGAACAGGGAACTGATGCCTTGGAGTTTCTCGCTTTGGGGACTTTTCTGTGATAGCAAGTTTGAATCCTCAGCCTTCATGGGGCACAAGAGTCACAAGAACTTGCTTCAGTTGAAAATGCGGCTTTTTAGTCCTGTACCAGGTTCATCCTAAAGGGTGAACTTCTATCAGAGAAGTTACTGGTTTAAGGATAAACTTCTGGTGTGAGGCACTGTATAATCACAATACAAAAATATGGCTCTTGGCTTGAAGAGCATTAGCTCTGTAGTCAGCTACAGCTGTTCTGGCTCAAAAGATCATATTAAACACAATGTCTGCTTCTATTCATAAAACCTGAAGGTTTTTGAAAAATGAACTTTAACATGTTTGGAAGTGCCTGAAGTTGGTAATAATGATGAAATGCAAAGAATCATCCAAATTTTTTCTGTTTACATCTATAACATAAACAGCTTTATTCAGTAGTTCCTGCATGGGATTTTTAACTGACAACAGAAATCCACATATGGCTCAGAAAAGTGTTGGCATGCTCTTATGTGAAGTTTGTTAAAACCGTGTGATAGACATCTTGTTATTTTAAAAATCCTTTTCCTTTCAAACAAATTTATTCTGTGGTTTAAAAGCTGAGTTTTAAAAGCTAATCGGACAAGGCCAAGGATATAATTAGATTTATACTTATGCAGAATAGTGGTCTAGGACTATTCTGTAAAAGACCTCTGAGTCTGAAATTGAAATTTGTCAGACTATCACAACTGGGGAAGAAAAAAAAAAAAGGAGAAAAAAAAAAATTGCCATCGACTCTGACAATTCCGGTTGTACCAGGTGGTTCTTGATATCTAAGGCAGAGATGATCTTGTGCCATTACTTACCATCTACCTTGTCAATCTTCCTCTCTCCTCTCCTGAGGGTGATGCTGACTGCCAAAATCATTGGACCTGCTGGTGGTATTTGTAGGATTAAGAAGGTTAAACCAACATTTGGTCTCTCATTGAAGGATGATGATTCATAGCTGTTACCAAATGCATTCAGTAGTCATATTCTTTCTGACTATCAAATCTATCACATCTTTAAGAGGAACAGAAAATAATTCATTTAGGGAATAAGAATCTTCACCAGTAGTTGAAACTTTTTTCTTTTTTTTTTTAGGTAATTTAAATTCTCTCCTTCCCTTAGACAGAAAGCTTTCAAATGAACACCTTCCAGATTCTTTGCATTTGCTTCTTTGTAAAGTCAGAGATGAGCAAAAGCTTGCTGAAGGCATCCTAAATACGTAAAATCAGTCAAATTGGGCCAAGTTGGGGTTGTCTCTTTTTTTTTTTTTGCCTTCTCTTAGGTGCATAACAACATTATGATTTCTATGTACAGTTTATATTTCCATTCCAACATGTGCAACATGCACAAACATGACTCCTCTGCACAATTTTACTGTGCTTGTTTAAGGCTTGTTTTAAAAATCCAGTGAGAATATTGGGTTTTTTTTTCCTTGAAATACAGTAGATGTGAAATGGAAATCAGAAAACTGACTTAATTTGTTCAGTGACTTCATTTCTTTCTCTAATCTTTGTTCTATAGGCCTGTAAATGGAAAACATGCATGAATGTTACACATTGAAGTATCCTAGATTTGAATATGGGTAACCAGACAGAAAGGTTCCCTTCCTTAAGGATTAATAAAGATAATTCAAATGGTAACTTACAGCTTTGGTATCAGGGATTGTTTCTTGTTTCTGCTAATTCCTGAGTAGGACAAAGAGATATGAAATTAAGGAGAGAGAGAGAAAAGATTGGGGCACACAGGACTGCTTGAAACCTCCCGAGTTCAGATGTGATCTGCAATGTTGATGATGGTTAGGCTCAGCCTGTGTGTTTTGTGGCCATTTCCAAAAAGCAGCTGCCTTCAAAAATCTAAGTGGCATACCAGATCTGTCATTAGGGAGAAATGTTAATGTGATAAAAATATGCTAAATTTATAAATTGCTCACATCCTGTTTGCTCCTGGCACTGCAAACACTAGTGGAACTGAAAACAATCTGCTGTCTTGAGGTCTAAAGAGTTTGGTCAGTAATGACTTACACCCACCAAAATGTGGTCCCACCACCTTGGCATTGAGGAGCTGCTGTCCTAAAGGCTATACCTCTACATGTATGAAATGAAATTTTTTTTTTTTCTTTCTCATAGTTCAACCACCTCCTCCTGATCCCCTCACACCAACTGCAGCTCTATCAATTTTTGGGTCATTCCTTTTACCTCCAGGTTTATTTACTGCCTGCAGGTTTCTGGATCTTGTTCTTTTCTGCCTTTGCCTGGATCATTTCATGGCTGAGATGTCTGGGCTACCCTTGAAAAGCACAAATGTGACTTCATTCAGCTTACCCTGGGCTTGTAACTGCATTTCCCACCTATGCTATAACTTGTTAGGCCTCCCCTTAAGCTTTTACCTGCCTCACTGTTATCACACATCAAAGATACGTGCCGGGTCCTGACTAAATCCGAGGCGTGCTCTGGCATATTCCTCTGTAAAGTGCCAGGGGCCAAGTTCTCCCCTTGGCCTCTGTATGCAGATCGTTTTTGGTCCAGCAGGAGCTGCGTGTGCAGGCAGCTGGAGGAGCAGATCACCTTACCTGGGCTTTGCCTTCTCTCCCTCCCAATTATTAGAGGAAGAAGCAGCTTTAACAGTGTAAACAAGACATTTTGAAGTGGCTTTTGTCAAAAGCTTCCTCCTAATTCCAGAACGCAAGCGTTGCGTGTTGTTGCGTAGGGGGAAAGAATGGGCCTGAAGCTAGTCATGATGGATCCCATATGCATCAAGTTGCTGATTTCACGTGTGCTGAAATAGGAATAGATCTGAACACCATGAAAATAACTGGAATGACCAGTTGGTTCCACAGAGCCATCCCCAGAGTCAGGAGACCATACACCTCCACCACCTCGGCAGACAGAGAAAAATGCAGTTTGTTATTTGTTCACAGTGCCTGTGATTTGATAACAACAGTAAAGCCACAAGGAAGCTGAGGAAAATTCACATGGCATTAACCATCCCAAATGAGAAGAGGTGGTACACCGAATTACAACGTGACAAAGGGAGAGCACTAACACATAACCCGCTGATCCACTCTGTCTTGAAGTATGGACACGCACCTGAGTGTGCAGCCAGCTATCAGTGCAGCTGAATGTCATTGCACACACTGGATGCTGAAATATGAGCCACATCACTTCAGCATAGTAGATTTCTTTTGCTGACATAATGCATGACCATATGCAACCAAAACGAAAGCTGTGGAGCAACATTCCTCTTCATCACAGTGCGGTGCTAAGGTGACGCTTCAGTCCTACATAATTACATAGGGGTCAAAATCTCCCTGGAAAATTCCTGTGGTATACAGAATTGGGAAGGTCAAACCCCACTAAACCTGAGGCAGCCACAAGACATTTCCCTTGTAAACAAAAGAGAAAGAAGCAACCATAGCACTTCAGTAAACAAATTCAATTCTAATTGTGTGACAAAATGCAGAGCAACAATTAGGAAATTCCAGTTGACCCTCATTAGGCACACACTGTCATTTAGCATGTGGAGGTATCAAACAACGGCAGTAACCCTCGTTGCTCATATGTATACATTTGTGTAATTAGAGCTCGTCTCTCCTGTAGAACTTACAGTTGGAGCTTGTCTGCAAGTCTCATAGGGAACTTCTCAAACAGGAATTTTCCAGCTGTCAAATGTTTTGTGGAAATGACCTGACTTCCCAGACTCCTATCAGAGCGTATGCGGGTCAGAATGGCCACCGTTTCCTGCTTAGCTAGAGGCCCCAGCCTTTCCAAAATCCTAAACAAATTGAATAAATAGTGTAGGGTTTCAATTCCATGAAAAGGATGTAGATCTAGGCCAAAAATGGTCATGGAAATTCCGTTTGTTTTCTGAAACCAGTCTGGTTTCCTATTAAGCTCTATTATCTCATAGAAAAGATGAAGGAAATACATGTTTGAGAGCAAATGGATTAAATTACATCCCTGGGATCCCACATGTAGTCCAGGCCCGAAGCTGAATTGAACATGCAGCTCCTGAATATTAGTAGGGCCTTAATGACAGAATGATCTTTGTCTCATTATGTTCACATAATCCCAGTTAAATGCTCACCAACTTAAACCTCTGAAAATAAAAGCAAAGCTCTGGCTCGAAAGTGAAATAAAATGCTGGAATCACTTCAGTACTATTGAATTATTAATATTAACCATTTAAAGAAAAATGTCACTGCTTTTGAAGAATAGCTTTTTTAAAAGTGTTTTCAAAGGACAGATGCTTATGTTCATGTGGATTTTTTTTTTTCCTTAGGCATTCAATAACTAGACTGCAGGGAATCATCTCTGAGAAAGCTGTGTTGACTATTACTCTGAATCCTTTACCTATAATTTGTTAACGAATTCCAGCTGAAGTGCACGTAAAATGTAAGAATTTGACGACAGAATGGATTGAAAAATAATAATTTTCCTTCTTCCTGTGGCCTCTCTAGGCACTTGTTAAGAGATGTTTGAATGCACTGAAGTGTTAAGAGACTGAGAGCTTGTTAAAATAGCAGAGAGGCTGCTGTTTGAGGAGGGGCAAAGAAGAAAGTAAGGAAGGAATCAGAAGAAACCTCCTTTCCAAGGAAGATTAAAAGCATTTGAGGAAAAATAAATGTCCTTTCAGATCTTCCTGTTGCACACTTTAAAATCAAATGAGCTAGAAAATTTGTTTGGCTGCTTCTATGAGCATCGGTCTTTTATGTCTGCATTGGGACACTGGACCTGGTGTGCACATGCCCGGGCTAATTGTACTAGTAATGGTCTCTCTGCAATAACTGGATCCAAATTTGATGGATATTTAAGAATAATGGATGCATTCATAGAGACTGGGATTGGCTAAAACCAGGATAAAGTCTTCAAATATCTAGTTTGCAGTCTGTGATTCATCCAGTTTTGATAAGGATATTTTGCATGAAAATGGCTTCTCTCTTTCTCATAAATTAATCAGTTTCTATATTTATTGCTCAATAGCCGTTGCTTATCTCTGGTTAGGCATCTGCAGGGCTGACATCTCCTGGTGCTTTGGTTTTTTTTAATACCACACATCCCCTAAAGTTTTTCTCAAATGCTGTAACCTATGGGATCAAATAAACTTTAAATAAGGAGTGTGAAGTTTTCAAGAGCAGTATCTTTGTCATGGAGGGGTTTGTGCCACATCTGTCTCCAGGAAGATACACCCAGGTCCACGTGGCACAGTCCTGGGATGAACAGGAATGACGCCTGCGGTTGTCACATCACAGCGCTGTCGGGGTGAGGGACGGACACCAGCTCTGAGTTTCCACTGCTGGTCATCTCAAATGAGAAGTGGTGTGTTTGTCTACCAAGACTGGCACAAGGGCAAGTGACTGGGATGTCTCTGTGTGTGTTTGCCACATATGAAAGGGGCAGGTTCTCCATGGGTCTGACCCCCTGGTGCCAAATAGGAAAGGACTGCGTGGCCTCTCCTTTATTCCCTTCTGCTCCCTCTACCTGCGTTATGTTAGATTTGACGCTTCTTGGGCCCTGTGTGGAGTTGAATTCATTTGTTAATCCAGCAGAAAATTAGCCTCCCAAAAACAAAAGGTGGGGGTTTTGTTTGTTGTGTTTTGTTTTGTTTGGTTGGTTTTGGTTGGTTTTTTTTTTTGTGTGGTGGGGTTTTTTTGGTGGTTTTTTTTTGGGGGGGGGTGGTGGTGGTGGTGTGTGTGTTTTCTGAATTGCCACACCGAGTTGGCTCAGAGGGTTTGAATGTTGGAGCTGAAGCAGGGCAGAGAGCAGGACTTTGCTGGGAAGCAGAGTTAAGAAGGAAGATTTGGATACTGTGAAGTGTCTTAGTTTTTGTGAGGTTAGTACAGGTTAACAGATCTATGGAGCAGATATCCTGTACTGGGAGCAGATCTGACCTGAGTCTCTGGAAGGGTGGTAATATACCTCTTATTTTTGCAAAACTGGGCTAATATCTGTGCAATGTTACTTTGTTTCATGATTTACAGGCATGGAGATTGAAAGCATTCAATTAGATTACATGTGATTAAAGATGCTTTTGCTGTTAATCATTGTGGATTAGGAGGACAGGTTTAAGAGTTTAACACTGAAGGGGACTTTAAAAATATTTGTGAACTACATGCTTAGCTGTTCATTCAGCTGTAAGCCTTTGGGATCCTGAGCAGTCCACGTTTCATTTCACAACAGCATACAGATGGGGGAAGTCTGTCTACAGATGCACTGTGTTCCGTGGAAGGGACTTAGTGCAAATGTTTGCCTTGGAGTTTTAGTATTGTTCAAATATAGTTCTGGTCTACCTTGGATTTTAAGCAAGAAATTTGCCCCAATTCTACTTGCGTTTGAAATCCAAGGTTTACTTGTACGGGTGCAAATACAAATCATGCTCATGCCACTGAAATCCTGCCCAGGATGTGGGGGTGCAGCAGGCACAGGGATTGAGCTGAGCTCCCATCCCAGTTGGTGCAAATGTACCAGGTATGGATGCACTGACCTGTGCTGGGGTGGCCCTTTGCAATGGCCCTGTCACACCCAGCTGGCCAAAGGAGACATTTGGCTTTGACTCCAGGCCCTCAAATGAATATACTCTGAACACTTGACAGAACTCTGCAAAACCCTGATTGCTTGGTTGATATACAGCTTGATAGGCACATTTACAGAAACCCAGGGAATTAAACAATAGCCTGGCATAGATTAGCGCTGTTGACTCTAAAAATCATAGTTATATATTTTAAGGACTGAATTAAGCCATTTAAATCATCCAGCCTGACTTGTATAACATCACAGAGTTGTGCTGCTTTGCATTCTAATTGAGATAAAATATATCTTTTATATAAAGACCAATCTGTCATATCACACAAACAGGCTGTTTACCTAAAAATTGTCCTTAGTCTTAGAAGTGCATGTAACGGTACCGATGTCTCTAAATCACATTGGCAATTTTCAATAAACTCTTCCATAAAATTGGTTTTGATGTTCAGCCTAATGTGCTAAATTGAGTCTGGATACTGAGAAGTTGAATTGCCCAAGTAAGGCATATAGATGCCCTAGCTTGAAACATGAGTATAACATGTGTTCTTCACCTTAAAAAATAATTATTAAACCCCATACACACACTAACATATTGCCAGCTTGTTTAGACATCATCTCAGCTAATCTTAATATAGTTGCTATAGTGTTGCTAGCACAAAGACGTGGATTAGGAGTAGGAATTTTCTGCTGCTACTTTTCCAGTTGAGCAACAAAATAATCAATATTGGTGTAAAAGCAAGTACTTTTTAGCCCACAACTGAAAATGGCTTTATCAAAATTCTCAATTAAAACAAACCCAACCTTAGCATTAAATTTGAAAGTCTGTTCATTGACAAAACTTGCTAGTTTGTCAGTTCGTTAAATATTCCCTAGACTAAATTTGCATCTCCAGAAAGGACAATGCAAAATGCAGAGTTTTAACAAAGCCGTAAGAGTGATGGAAATCCTCCTTTCTCTTGCTAATGTATTTCCATCACTGTTTTGCATCCTTATGACTCTGGGGAACGCAATCTGCAAAGTACACAATTAAGCATTATCATCATGGCTTCAGAAGCCATTCTGTTACACCAAGTAATAATTCATTTTCCACCGTTGTGCACACCGCTATTACTGTCTGAGATAGAAGCTGGACCCTGGCACTTGCAACAGAGCAAGAGAAGCCATGAATTAGCGATAACCATTGTGTATACGTTTTTCCATTCAACTTTTATACTTAGTAAAGCCAAACAGGCCCATGGACTAGAATGGCAATCCTGCCAGAAGTTTTGCAGGCTGGTCAAAATAAGGCTGCTCTGTTACTCTAAGACATTTCGGTTTATGGTTATAATTTTCTGAGAGTTTGTAAGACAGTCTCATGTTTTCCTGGAGGCACCATTTTAATTTTGAGGGCAAATCATGACCAGTATTGGATTTGTCTGTTTAATGAGATTGCTCCAGGTAGAATTTGCTCTCTGTTAATTAAAGCATTCACTTGGACTCAAACTGCTCTTTGGAAGCAGGAGAGCAGCAGCCCCTGGGTGTGAGAGGGAGGCTGAGGTTGGAGGAAGGTGGAGCTTTGCGGCAGAAAAAGAGGTGCATGAACCTTTACTCTTTTGATCCCTGCTTTTTCAGTCTTCCTGTACAGCCATCTCATGTGCAATTGAATTATGGCTGTGATGTCAATTGATGGAGTATTACAAGGGGCTCTTGCTGCTCATAATCCCAGACACAAAACTGGAGACCTAAGCCTCATTTTCCAAACAGGGAGGAATGTTTTCATTACTATGTTAATTCAATCTCTGCTATAATAGTGATACTTTAATTTCTCCTTTATTTTCCTCAGACATAATCCAATTCCCTTTGGCCTCCTAGTTTATCCACGCATTAATTGGGTTATCGCCTTGTAAAACAGAAGAGCAAATATATCACTTAAATTTTGTCACAGACAATATATAAGCATGACTGGAATGTTTTTAAACTGCCCTAATGCAATTAGGTGCCAGGCTCCCAGGAATTTCAGTGGTACCTGCATGCCTTCCTGCATCACACCTACTTGGAAATCCCCATCCCAGACATCCAAGAAAAACTGTATCTCTTTACTGTATGTTTAGCACTTCAGACTTTCTCCTTTTCAACCTGAATTCCCGATTCTATATTCTTTATACTTGTAAATCTCCTTTTGATTTAATCTAGTAAAATTCCTTTTGATTTCCTTCATCAAGGATTGTGGGGTCAAAGCCTTTGAAGTACAGGTGAAAGCTTCAAAGCATAAAAAAGGTAGAGACAGGGCTTGAGGGACTGGTAATAGGACACCCATCTTTTCATGTTCAGGGCTGCAGTTCCTGTCAAAAGTGACCTCACACTTTCTCAAGCTTGTGGCTGTGGGACTAGTGTCCATACCTCAAAATCTGACGGGGCTGCTGAGTAACAGACTTGTTCAGCAAACCCTGAAAGCTCTGAAGCTTTCCCATCTCCCCACACCAGCTTGTTGTGGAAAGGAGCTGGCATGGCCAGGTCTGTGCTAGTTATCCAACAAACAGACATCCCTGAGCCCCTTCTGTTTCATGGGCACTTTTGTCCTTGAATTTTTATTGCCTGTGTCAAGGAACACTGGACCAGGATAGCAGCAATGAAAATTTTTAGCAAAACAAAGTGGACCATCAAGAATGGCCTCAATTCATTTTCATTTGAGCAGTGCACAAAAACTCCAGGACTGAGCATGCCATGGAGATCTTGCCCACTTTGTGGCTGTTTCAGGCACCACTCATAGTGGCATGGCCAGAAATACCCTTCATTTGTCATCAAAACTGCACATCCAGCAACTCCTTCAGCTGGTGTTTCTTGGAGGCAGCAGAAAGGGAGATGGCTGCTCCATCCTCCCACAAGTTTCCAGTGACACCAGTATTGGGTAACAATGAACACATGGCCACCATTGCTGCAAAGCCTTCATAAATAAAACACATGTGCTGAACTAAGCCCTCTTTATTGGTACTTATTTGGGGTGTGAATAAACCAGCATAAAAGCCAATAGTGTATGACCAAAGTGTGCATGCTAATTGTAATAATACATTGTCGTGGGATATCTCAGCAAAGGTATTATAACCATGACTTACCCACATTGTGTCTGTAATGGCAATGATCAATTTTCTTCAAGCTAGCAAAGGAGAAATAAGAATTGCCAAAGCAACACACGTTTTGTACTGTCTCTTCCTATAAAATGTTGAGTGAATAAAACTGACAGGGATTATTTTACTTTGAGTGGTTTTCAGATAAAAACACTTTCCACACAAGATTACACAGTATCCGTACAGTAATGGTCAGGGGAAAGCGTACTTTTCACAGACCCTTGCAGAAGCTGCTAAAATTGAATTTAGAAATAAGTTACAAGTGGTGTGAAAGAGCTGGGGATAGGTATTTGTCCAGTGCAGCTCAGGCGGGGACTGAAGACTCAGGGCTGAGCTTAACTGGAGCCCATGGGCACAGTCCTGTTGAATGCAAGGCAAGATGTGTATAAACGCAGTGCTAGCTTACTGAGATAGTTTCACTTGACCTGTCACGTGTTGTATATGGTAAACCTTCATGCATCAGGGAAGAAACAAGTCTCTTATACTAACAGCTAAGTGCTGGGAAGGTGTCCTGCATCTGCCTCATGGAAGGTCTTAACATCTGCCTCTTTGGGAGATGTTGATTGCTGTAGGTTTTGTTAAACCATGAAAACCAAAGCCAAAGAAAGAGAATTGGTTTTGGTCCAAAATTATTTTCCTTATTGGAATCTTTCTTGTTTAAAGTAATTTATGGATTTAGAATCAGTCTCAAGTAACTTTCACTGACATGTGAATTTGGGCTTTTCAGGAAGTACCATATTCCAGACTTCAATGGACAGAGGGACAATGAGCGTTCTGTTCCACTTGGGTGCTTCACAGAGCTAGGCAAAGTGTTTGCTTTTGCTTCTGACTCTTTCATGAGGAAAATCAGCCCTGTTGCTGGCTGGACTTCCATGTGTCTGTTAGGCAAATATTACTTGCACCTGGGAAGTTTTCTCATGTGAGAATGTAGAGATATGCTACTCCAGATGGACTGATCAGGGTCTCTGGAGGATGTGGATTCTCTTTCACTTACAGACAGATCCACAGTCTCTCACAGAATCACAGAATGGTTGAGGTTGGAAGGGACCTCTGGAGACCATCCAGTCCAACCCACCTGCTAAAGCAGGGTCACCAGAGCAGGTCACACAGGATCATGTCCAGGTGGGTTTGAATGTCTCCAGAGAAGGAGACTCCACAACCTCTCTGGGCAGCCTGTTCCAGGGCTCTGGCACCTCAAAGGAAAGAAGTTTCTCCTCATATTCAGTTGTCTAAACAAGCTGGGAGCTTGATGTGGAGTTTCTCTAACCTGTTACACTAAGTTGGCTATGACCATCATAACTATCATCTTAAAATCTATGGACATACTTTTTGTGTTGTGTCTGCAGTTCTTCCATTTCCAGGACACACCTTTAATTTAAATGCAAAAAGCCTGGGTAACTAAAGCAAAATGCTGTGGCAAGGAATGTGCCATCCAGCTGTGGTTGCGTGAAGTACAGCATTCTCCCCTTGGAAGAAATTAAAGGAGTTTGACTTTTGTTTCAGCTCAGCTAGGGTTCCCAAAGCTCGCTTTGCCCATTTACCACCAGCACCGCTGCTGGCTGCAGGTGTTCAGCTGTGTGCACAGACCGAGGGAAGCGTTCGGCTGCTGGGTTTGTATCCACAGTTGCCAGTTTGGGAGCACCTGAACCAGCCTGGCCTCAGCACGAAACCCGACCGAGTGGAGTTGTGCCAGCGTGTCTGGGAGGATAGGCTGAGCCTTTCAAAGGCTTTGCTATTCCTGCTGGAGCCTTTGCAGGTTTTTTTGCTGCTGCTCAGCTGCATGCTGAACCAGCCAGCAGGACTGAGTGGCAAGTTTTCCCTTGGGGAAACTTCCCTGCCATTTCATTTGGAAAATAATAAAACTGAAGCATGGAGATTTTCTCTGTAGTGGTGGATTTGGAAAAGAGGGAAATGACTGCAGCAGTGCTCTGTTAAATGCTCGCTGCCATCGGGAAAGGGTTGCTGATTCTAAATGTGGGGTGGATTAAAACTCCTTTGTAGTAGAGGGCAGAGCATTTTAATTTGGAGCATGGAGTCTGTCCAAAACAGAAATGCAGAAATACAAATCAAGCTGTGATTCTGACAACTGCTCAATTCTGTCCTCGCATCCCTTATCTCTGTACCAAAAAAAAAAAAAGGGGCTAGTTTTGGTCTCAAGCCCTTGGTCTTGCTTTTCTTTTTGGCTGAGCACTCATTTCAGGTAAATACTGTCAGACAAGCTTGCTCAATTTCTTGAAAACTAAAAAGTCCAGGGATTCATTTTATGAGGTTTTTTTGGTTTGGGGTTTTGTGGGTTTTTTTTCATTGCAGGCTTCAGAGTTTATATGAAGGGCCATGATATACTTGTTGGGTTTTTAAGTCACAAAAATATCTTAAATAAGGTCTTTTATAGCCTCATGATCTTTATTTGTTATTGGGCTTTTTTAATACCTTTCAGGATTTATTAGCTCTGTCTATGGAAAACACCCTAAAATCTGATAATCTGCAATATCTTTACTCGGGCTGTTGAGCCGATTGCATTTTACAAGACTTTGTGACATCTTAAGTACTTTGTTGAAGCTACAGCTATAACAAGATTATTGCTAGGTTATTGGCATTAAATAAAATAGCAGCCACAAGATTTTAAAATTTGTTGCATACATTAGAAATGGGATAAAAATGTATCATTGATTACGCTGCAATTTATTTGCAGTTCTTGTAGACAGTACTGTGTCCAGATGAACTGGGAAAATGCTGACCTATTTCTGATAGGAAACTGAGCTCCCATCAGTTTTATACCAACAGAATCAGGCTCACAGAAATAGCCCAAGATAGGGAAATCAAAATGTCATTTAGGTTGGTAGCTGATCTAACCCTCTTGTGGAAGTGGAAGGTGGCTCCACATTCAAAGCAGCAGAGGGAAGAATAGCACTGATTTCCTCAAACCGTTTCCCAAATGACCAAGGAGTTGTGAGGGATCGGGCATTTCCCCCCAGTGATTTTCCTGGTCTGCTCTTTGAGATATGTTAGCTTGGCCTCATTCTCTGTAGAAGAGCTATCTGGATTGAATGGTCTAAAAACTTTAAGACAGCAAGAAATTAGCAAGCACAGATGGGAAATCAAGTCCTGTCACTAACTTTGAACAGGTGGTGTAAGATCTTGGGGATAAATGAGAAGGCTTAAGGGAAATGTGGTGCTTAAAGGACTTTATTACTTAGATTCTGTAGCACTGATTTTGATTAATAGCTCTTTAATGCTAGAAGCACCATTTCCAGATCAGAGAGAGCTTTGCATGCTGGAGCTGTACAGGGCCCTCAGAGCTCAGTCTATAGGGCACAATAACTTGTGTGGTTGTAAAAAATGGGATGGCAGAAACGAGAAAGAGGGCAAAGGTGTTAAAAATGGAGGTATTTATTAGATGTGTTTTGGTTAGGATCGGCCATGGTGCATGCTGTGTGTTCAGGGGTGTTATTCTGGGTTCTTACCCTGGTACATCTGACCAAAGTTGAGTGTGGGGTGTTGAAGACTGTGATGTGATGCAGATGGAGCCACTCCTTTGTGTATCATGGCATCATTTCCCTTGCCCAGAAGGACCATCTGAGGCTGAGAGGTTATTTGCCTCCTAGGGATGTACAGACTGTAACTTTGCCATCTACACTTGCTCTGTCACTGAAAAATCAGCTGCTTGGCTGGCACGAGACATGAATTTTCCATTTGTACCAGCTGGTGCAATGCAAGTTTCAGGACTATTTTAACTGGAGGGATCTGTTAAGGTGGCAATAATAGTTGAAGCTTCATCAGCTTTTTCAGTCTCCTAGGTAAATGAATTGTAGGCTGTTTGTGACTTTGAACTGAAGATGAACACTCTCTTTAGAGCCTCAGCATAGGTCTTACCAGGACCTGGTGAGAAAAGCCTTATCCTCTTTTGGAGCAGTGTCATGATCCTGAGGTGTTGTGAAAGTCAAATCCAGCTCTGCTTTCCCTGGCTACAACAAGCCCGATTCCTGTGAGATTAACAAGTCAAATTCAGATCTCAGTTATATTTGTGGAGTTGTCCAATATTTGTCCTGAATAAATCAGTCGTACCCCATTCAGGAAAGCCAGCTAAGTTTTGATCCCAATTAAGTCAATGGGAACGTTGCCATTGACTGCAGTGGGTTTGGGTTTAATTTGTGGTTGAGAGCATTCAGTTTAATGTAACTATTTCCTACTGGAGAAGGCAGTAGTGTCCCAAACCTAAAATAAATACTTGGCATCCTCTAAACCAGGCAGGTCTCATCTAAAGGTGCATTGCATTTCCCATAAAGACTGCTGCCATATTTGGTTGGCCAGTATGCTTCTCTTTCATGCTAAATCAATGGCTCTAATTAAGCGTGATGACAAAATATGAGGACTTCTATGTAATTACGGCAATGGTACCACCTGCCTCTAATTAGACTGCCAAAACATTTGGTCTAAAATGGTGCACTGAATAAGAAGAAAAAAATCCAATATTTTGGCAACGCAACAAAAGACTGGCTTTCCTCACATAATTAGCTATAACAAAGTGTTGTTAATCTGACTTCTGATTAATAGACTACTTAATCTTATAGCAGTCTGACAAGACTCTGAGCTACCTCTGCTTCAGCTTTCCACCAAAAAAGTTAAGATTTCAAACGGTTTTAAGGGATATACTTATATAAGAAACATTAGATTTTTCTTATTATTTTCGTCACTCTTCATGAGAGCCCCAAACATTACATTCTCTGAATTCACTGAACTTTTAAGGCTTTCATTAAATTGGAAGACAGAGGAAAAGCTAATTTTTTTTTCCTCTTTCTAATTCCCTGTACAGAGAACTGACTGGTATGATGAGCTGGGGGAGGAGGGACACCCAGAAACCTTACAGGCTCTGCACATTTTAGAGCTGCTGGTGGGCTGGCAGAAAGGATCAGCTTTCTGGGCTGCTGCAATGCCCCGGAGTGTTCAGTGGCTAATGATTTCCCCCTAGAAGCATTTCTCAGGTTGGATTTAGTGACCATGAGGAGGGCAATATAGTGCGGAACAACAGCAAAGCAGCCCAACTGCTTTTTTAGGACTTGTGTGGCCATTTGAGTTTCAGAGCTGTTAATGTAACCTGGCATGTTAAATCAGACATGATCAACACTGTAAAAGAGCCAAGCATACATACCAACAGTACAGATGGGTGGCAGATAACGAAAGCGGCCACGGCTGAGCAGTGTAAAACTGCTAATCAAACCACGTTAATATATGGGACTTACACTTCTGAAAAACAGCACTTGAATTTACCAGGATGAAAATGGGTAACTGTGTACTCACTGTAGGTGCCAAACCTTTAAAAATAAGTTTTCAGCAGCTTTCTTGCATCCTGCCCTGGCTGCCTTAAATTTTATTTGGGCGTGATTTTTTTTTTTTTTTTTCCCACTGTCTCGTGCCCCCTGTAACAATCGATGACTCCATAAAGCGGGTGTGAATACTTTCTGCCAACCTCAGTATTTTATGTTTGTTTTCTTGCTCTGTTGGGTCTCTTTCCCATAGCAGTGTCTGGGCTGGATTATCTACTCCCACTCCAGCTGCAAAGTTTTAACAAGCTTTAAAATTCAGAAGAGTTTCAAGAAAGTCCCAGAACTTGGCAGCTCTTAGCTATTTGTAAAGATGACTGTTAATTCAAAAGATTTGTTTCAATTTTCTCAGCCTGAAGTAGCGATAACAGCAATGTTCTTGTATCTGGTATATTGCTGGAACAGTGCTGAGACTTTAGCATTTGCGAAAAGGCTTCCTGATGCAGTTCCCTGCTCTGACAGCACAGATTTGATGGCACAGATGATAGTTGTTCTATCTGTGTGCTCACACACCCTTCAGAGTTGGGTGCAGAAGTCCATTTGTTATCTCTGGCCTCCCTTTGTGCAAGCAGTGGGTTGGTTACGTAGTAAACCTTAACAGATTTGCTAAATAAAAACTTATTTGGTGGATTGTGCCATGACCTGCCAGGCAAGAGGCGGTGGTGTAAAACCACCTCTAGATTCCACCTACTAACTACATTTGAGATGTGGAGCATCCTTAATAAATGGTTTCTGTACAGCTGCATGATAAGAAGAAACGATGAGAGTCAGAAGTCTCACTTGATGTTGATGGAGCACGTGGATCAAAACCCCGATGTGGTGAGTAACGCACACAATCCGCTGAAGCAGTGGGAATACCCAGTTACTCACCACGCACTGGGACTCCAGCTGACAATAAAAGCCAAGATGTCTATTAATTCTCAAATCTTGTAAATACACTACCCTGCTACTCCAAAACAACAGCAAGAACCCTTAGGTGACCTCACCTCTCTTACACATTGAACTCGCAGATGAAATGCTTTTGACTTTTTTTCCCCCCACTGTCGATCTTATTTATCAAACATATTTTCAGAAGTAGATTTGGGAATACTCTGTGTTTACTTTTAAGAGTGCTTGGTAAGATTTGTTTTCTTAAGAGCTGATCCAAGAACTGAACAAATGAGCTCCTGAGCCAGTATGTAGAGGGAGATGGCCAGAGTCAGTTTAATGTTTTCTGTGATTAAAGTACACACTGCTGAGTAAATACAGGGAGAAATTGTATATTATTTGACTAGCTGCTAATTACAGTGAGATCTTCCTGGCTGAGCTTCCTTTATAAAAGATGAAAGTCAGATCTCTCAAAATTCTCATATTTAGTTCCTTTGGAGAAAATGGTCTGGTAAATAAGACAAGTATTACTGCTCTAGTTGGTATCACACTTCTTTTGCATGCTAATCCAAAGTCCCCCTGAGATAATTTGACAAGAAGGCCATTAATGCAAATTTAAGCGTGACCTAGAAAGGATTTATTTTTCATGTACCACATTGATTCTCTGCTATTGTTATTTGCTTTTCTTTGTTTTAAACTGCCTAGTGGTTTGTGGTTGCCTTTCCTTCTTTTTCTTTCCACCTTTTATTTTTTTATGTAATCTCAGGACCATAGTAGCATAATTCACCATAAAAGAAATAAGATGTGAAAATGTTGCATATAAAGAATGGAGTTTATCCAGCAAACACTAGGTGTAGTTTGGAAAAACTGTCTTTGTAGGCAATTAAGAAGAGTTGACTTCTCAATGTCTTTTATTTTTACTGGAGAACTTGTGTGCAAATTTGCATTATAAATACCTGAACTTTCCCAATAGATGTAGTCTGAAAACCATTGTTCAACCATGCCAACCGGCCAGCCGAATGAAATACTAACAAACCCCAAATTATTGCAGGTAGCAGGATTAAACATGCTTTTTCTAATTGCTCCCTTTTTTTTCTTCTAGGCATAACAGAATTTTGAGGGACTATAGCTCTGACATTCATGTAATAGAAATGAGCAAGAAACAAAACCAAAGACTTGAGAATCTCAACAATTCTGGATTTGGTTATATATTTTAAAGAGTACAAAGGTCTCAGTTACCTGTTTCCCTTTAGCCCTTCAGAGCTCTTACTATTTTTGTAATCTATTATATAAGGAAATAATGTAACCTTTCCCAAAAGGATCTCAAAGCTCTGTGCCATCCTCTGTCACTAAGCCCTTGAAAAATACACCATTACTTGTAGCCAGGAGAAATAAATCTAGCTGGTTTCCTGCTAAGAAGTGGCCTGTTAGTATGTGTTGGGAAAAGCCTCTCTGAGCCTGTAGTGTGTGTTCGTCTTCCGGGGTTTTTTTGTTTTCTCAATTTGGACTGCTAATGGCAGGGAAAAAAAGGTTACTTTTAGCTCCCGAGTGTGCTGGGAGGTTATTGCTGCTGGTGGCACTGAGAATTCATGCAAGGGCGCATACACAATTTGCTTCTGGGTTAGTTAATATTTTTCCCTTTCGGGTCGATACGTCTGCTTTCTGTTTGGCTGAAGAGAATGCAAAATACTTCCTCGTGTGATGCAATGGGGACAGTGAGCAGTCCTGAGGTGCAGACAAGTTAAATGACTTGAGGTTATGGAGTAATTGAAGTGAAAGCAGGCGGAGGTGCGAGTCCTGCCGGAGCCAGGGTTGCCCCACCGGCACTCCTGCTCCTGCCCTGCCCGGGGAGCGATGTCAGTGCTGGGAGCGATGCCGACAGGCAGCGAGCTCTCACTGACACCATGCCAGCTTCTGCTGCTGGAAAACACATGCAGTGTCCAGCCCGCTTGACCCCCTGTCTGAGTAACTTGTTTTGCCATTTGTCACTGCCAAATGTTTCTTTATTCTGCCTCAGTCACTTAGTTTGCCACTCGTTTGTCTCCCTGCATAATTAACTTTGCCAGCCAATTGACTTGCTGCGTAATTATCTTTGCCAGTCACTTTGGTCTCTGCATATTAATCACGGTGCCTAACGAGCCTCGGGGCAGGCTGCATCTCGGTGGGGCCGGCAGCAGGTGCCGGCCGGCGCTGACACCCACCGGGCACTGCCCGGCGCTGGCGGAGAGCCCGAGGGCCACTGGCACAGATGGGACCTTGCTGGGACCGCAGCAAGACCAGAACAGCTGCAGAGACACGCTGCCACTTGCTGCTTCTCTTCCCTGACCTGAATTTAACTCTGCTTCCCAGCAGTGCCCCCCTCCAGCCCTGCCCCTCCTCATTTAATTGCTCTCATTTCATATCGTGTCTGTCCGCCTTTGTCGGCTTCTCTATTGCACTTCCCCATGTGCTTTACCACACTCTGGTTGTGCACACTGACCTTTCACTCCCCAACTGATCTGCAAGGCATTCACAAATTCTTTGTTCCGCTTCAACTGAGGGGCTGGTTTTGCAGGATGCCTTGGAAAACTTATGTGACTTAGACTGACAAGTGTGAAGAGCAGTTGCAGACAGTTTATACGTCCTCCTCATGGAAAATAAACCTGTTAGTGTATGCCATATGCTACAAAGAAGTGGCTCTCAGCCGTGCAGCTGAAACGCTAGAGCCTTTCCTTCACTCTTTGTCTGCTTGTCTATTTGTGTTCAAAGCAGGAGTCCCTTACAGCTGACACTTCTTGTGACCTGTTTGCCAAATAGCTGTGGACTTTGTAAATAATGTAGACAAAAGTTTCGATGTTGTCAGGAATAAATAACGTAATACCTAAATTTTATCATCTAATTGCAAAATAATGCATTAGGAAAAAGATCTTGCCTGCCTGGCTACCATTCAGAGAGGTTTGGTTTTTTCTGTTGGTGCACTTTGCCTTTAGACTTTGCTGTGCCCAACCTCAGTCTAGCCTCTGTATTACTTAATCAAATTTTGTACAACTTCATTCCCCGTCGGATACACTTCAGCTCTAAAAACACAGTCCGGCACCAAAACCAAACAGACTTCCAATCTAATTTTCCCTGATGGTGTTTTCTAGTTCTATGTCTGGACAGATAAAATCTATTACTAGGGTTTTGGCCTGTCTGTATCCTTTTATATTGACTGGTTATTCCAAAGTCCGGTTATTCTCCTTGCTTAGAGGACCTATAGCAAATTCTGGTAAAAAGCTTTTTAAAATCCTCTCCCATTGTTCCATGTTTTGCATTTGTATGTAACCAGCAATGTCTCACAGAGCTTATTGTTTTGAAGTAGCAAGGAAGATAAATCCCTAAATACATTTCTGAGATACAAAGGGGCAAGTCTATCCTGTGCAATCAAGTGTGATGTTGTTATCTCACCTAATTTTGGTGGAGGTAGCTTCACAAATAGAAGCTTTCCAGGTTCTGCAGTTGGTGTGGCACTAACAGGAGGTGCTTTTGCCCGGTGTCCAGCCCTGTGCTCAGCATGGACTCACTCACAGCTCACGCCTGGACCTCAATGTGGTGCACCTCCAGCTATGACTGATGTGAATACTTTGCTCACGTCGAGGGGAGGCAAGAATTCCCCCTCCTCCGAACTTGTCCTTTGGTCTCCAGCTTTTACATTCCCTGACATGTTCCTTGGAGAGCCTGAATTATTGTTGGTAGTGGTTTTGTTTTGCAAGAGTACAAGTTCTTTGGCTGACTAATGCACAGAGAAATCATCTGTCCTGGCTTGGTCTTCCCATAACTTCCGCATAACAAATGGAAAAGGAGTGATCGCATCTCAGCTGTCTTGCACTCTCACGCCTGTGTTTCAGTCTGGGGAAGATAAGGATGCACTGCTGGAAGGGATCTAAAGTTCACAATCTAGAGTTTTTCTTCTGAGGTTCAGCAATTTTTTTCTTCTTCAGAAAAAATGAGTTCTTATGTAAAGTATGGCTGCACACTTTTCTTTTTTTTTTTTTCTGGAGTATCTCTGGTCTGTCTTTGAGCTGCAAAAAAACCACTCAGAAATGCACCAAGAGCTAGTTCTGACTGGCGTGGACAGTGCAGCTGCTGAAATTTGATTTTGGCACAGGAAGTGACATGACTGGAGCAAATTCCTCAGCTTGACATTTAAGAGCAAGTCATTGGTGGTTTGGCTGGGGCTGTTGTTGTTTTGGACTAGGCTTGGGTCAGTGGGAAACACAGCAATAGAGGGGATGTACTAATGCAGCCTCACATTGCCTGCTCAGCTGGGGAGAATTTGGGGGACAAGGGGATAACTGTGTTTTCCTGGGGTCAGTCCCTACCTTTGCAGGTGTATAAACTCAAGGCTCCATGCACAGGGAACTCCAGCAGAAAGGAGGAAAGAAACACAGTCCTTGAAATGAGCTCTAGTTAAAGATTAACCTTGCTGACTAATTGAAGGCTGGGAATGAAAAACGTTAAAAGAAATATACTACAGAACCAGGCTGTATTTTTTTTTTTCTCCATCTGCTGACAGAGGGCTGTGTTGCCACCTGTCTGGTCCAACATCTTTGGATATTAAATAAACCCAGTCTCCTTCTGTGCTACAGTACAGAGAAGTTAATTTGGCTCTATTAGAAAAGCCTACAGCATAAAACAAGCCGATAGTAGCTTTGAGAGTGTGTCCTTCAAGTTGTATTTCACACCCACCTAGTACTTGCAGATAACAATGTTTACTATCACTCTGTAAGCATAACTCTCTGGATGACTAAATCAGAAAGTAATGAAATGCAGCTGCCTGCTGTATTTCTGTGTTCTCTTTTAGTTATTCATCTTGTAAAAGAGCCCGGGGTCTGTGATCCCCTTCCATGGGAAGAGCAGAAGCATATTCCTTTCTGTGGAAAGCCTGGCACGTGGGTCTGGCTGCTGTGCTGCAGCTGGGGAGATGGGGGCACAGGGACCACGGCTGCCAGGGGACTGCAGCTCTGGTGATGGAGCGGGTCTGGTTCAGGACTCCTAGTTTAGCCTCTGCACTGTTGTCTCAACCACTGGAATGTCACTTTAGGAAAAAACGTTACCTGGAGTCACAGTGGGGATGTGAACCAGTGAGGAGGTTCTGAGTAGCTCAGCTCTGCCGCGTGGGTTCCCCGTTGTGCAGCCAGAAGCAGAACACGGCACGGGTGCCCAAGGGGAGACGGGGGAAATGCAGTGACCGTGCTTGCAGCCAGTTCTGGTGAGGTAATGTGCTCTGGGGGCGGTGTCTCAGGAACAAGCTTTACATTCAACACCAAACATCACCACTAATCCACGTGGCATTACTGACAGTGTTGGGGGATGCCAACTCAGAACAAAGCTTTCCAGAAAGGGACCCTTTGGCAATGTGTCCTGCAGCTACAAGAGGTCAAAATGATACCAAATACAGACACCCTTCAAACTGAATGCAAGATTTCTCTCTTTGCCAAAGCTGACCCGCAGTGATGAGTGATTGTCAGAAGCAAGGGAGAAAAATAGACAACAGTGGGTGAAGGAGGATGGGGCTGCTGTTAGGAATCATTGGCCTTTTAAGACCTCTGTTAAAGTCTCTGTATTATTGCAAAGATGAGCTTGCTATAAACACCTGAATGGCCTGAGATGCAAGAGAATGGGCCTCAGACAGTTTTCTGTTATCTGGGAGATTTCTGTCTTAATAGAAGCTTTCAGAGCCAGCAGGAGAGTTGAGCTCTAAAATTATGCCGCCATAGGAAAAGAGTTCTCTGTTCTGATGGAAAAGGCAAATTGTTTTGTGATATGATATTGGACACACACAGTATTATTCTGCTGGTTCTTAAGAAACACAGACTCCATCACAGACAGTGAGCCTAAATGTTTTCTGTGGCAAAAATAAAAACCACTTTCTGTTCTCACGAAGAAAATACTTTGCTCCTATGGGGTAATATCTGGTCAAGGTGGCTGCTCTGTTCATCTTGCAGAACTCCGCAGAGTTTTCTTCTCCTCTGTGCTGCTGAGCCCTTTCTACTCTTGTGCACACATTTGTCTTTTAATTTTTCTTTTGACAGTATCTATTATCTCAACCTGTAAGTGTGAAATTAACATTTACATCATTTGAACCAGTTAAAACTAAAGTAAACCATCACCTTCCAGCCTGGGCTGAAATGAAGAAGAGTCCATGTCCCAATACACACATACATAGAGCAGGATTAAATGGCAACCAAACAATGTCAGGTTAGCCAATGTTTTGCTGCCCCGATGCTCCTAGGTCCTGTGATTTCAATCATTGGAACAGAACTCTCTCCGCATTCAAACCTGTGGTTTGCCGAATAGATTTTATACTTTCGATCTTGCCACTACTTTATTTACTTCACTACTTTCTTTACTCAGCGCTTCTGGGTGGTATTTCCTTTGGGGACACTAGCCACAGCTTCCATTATTTGCTGCACTGTTTATCATAATTCCACATTATTTCCTTTTCTGCCAATGGCAATCACATAAGAGCAATGGATTATTTACTTCCTTTCAGTTTAAACATGATCTATATATTTTAATAGCTCATACAATAATAGTGCCTTTCTCTTTGAAGATTTTAATTGGAGGTACGTTCCAATAATTCCTACAACAATATTTATTTTTCTGCCAAAAAATGGAATTCAATAAAGACCCTGCCATCATATTTTACAGGTTTTTAAAGAGAATCTAATGAACAATTTTTGGTGTTATGTGCTTTTGTGGGTGTTTGTGGTTTTTTTTTTTCTAATCTGCAATTAAGGGAATGTAATTACTTTTCACCTTGTCTTCTGTTTGCTTTTTGCATTCCACTTCTCTGTGCTTGGTGTATGAATCATGTTTTATTTCATGACTGGAAAGCAGGCATGAGTGTGCTGGTGATTCTGTGCCTGGTCTATATTTTTGGTAGGGACACTCAGCTGCTACAAATCAACAATGGAGTCAATGAAGCCAAGATCGTTTAGATGAGCAAAGGATGGAACCTTTGATCTGCAAGAGAAAGCCTTTGACCCTACCCCTTTGCAAAATCTAATTTAAAACAAAAAGTACACGAATGCCAATCAAACATATACTATTCTCCTCTTTCTGAGGGTTCGCTCTTGCAGCCTTTTTTCCTCCTCCTAGGAATGTGGTTGATAGAATTCAGATAAAAACCTGATACCTATGAAAGACCCTTCAGCAAAATGTTTGTCCAGCAGTGTTAGAACTTGCCCCTGGATAATGAGTTAAATCCACTTTTATCATTCTCTTGCAACTCTCATGCAATTAAGCTGCCGATTCCAGCATTTGCTGAAACTTACTGACGATTATCAGCCTCTATCTGCTCCTGCTGACACTCACTTTTACACCAGTGGGGCAGAATGGGCTTGGGCCCATCTCCTGCAGGTTACCTGCCTATGTTCGGTGCTTCCTTCCAAACCTTGTGCTGTATCACTGATGCAATAACTTTGTAGGCTCAGCTGAGCTTTTCCCTTGAACCTACTCTCTAATTAACTGCTGCTTTAAGTTCTTATCAGCAGATGAACTTGCTGCAGAAACATTCTGCATTTCCATAGCTTCCGAGCCACGTAGGAACACAGCCTCAGTTGTCTTGCTGCAACCTTGGCATTATTTAACATGTCAGGTGAAGTCTTAGTTTTCCAGACCTTTTAATCTTTATTCCTTACCTAATATTGTTCCCTTCAAAGAGTTGTCATTCCACCCACAGACACTTTGCCCCATGGGGATCTAAAGCAAGCTGGGTTGAGTAAAGACCCATTTCACACATGGAGGAAAACACAAGAAAGATAGCGACTCTAAATATAAGCCTCTGTTTAGGAGGACAATAAAGCCTGTGCTTAAATTCGTTCTAGTTGTAATTATTTGTTATAAGAGCCTTATTTATACTTGTCGTACAAATATATAATGAGGAGGAATTGTTGTTTCCTAAAAGTCTGCCTAGCACTGTAGCAAAGTCAACAGGGAGCTTCCAGCAACCGACAGGGTACGGGAAACTTGACAAAACCTTTATCTACAGAGGGATTCACTGGCCAAAACAAATTACCTGTTGAACAGTACTGTGATTTCTGTGGGTGTTGTGGTATATCCTCAGCCCAAAGCACATATTTAAGTTTAATTGAAGAAATTAATGTTTAGCATGTGCTTCAGAGCTTTGCTGAATCTGGGCCATAATGCTGCCACCAGCCCTTTCAACACTGGATGGAGATGAGCTAAAGAATGTGTCTGGGATCAGTGAAATTCCTTAGTGGTTCCAAAATTGGGTACATTGTGTCCAGACAGAAGAACTGAAGCTTCTTTCTGTACTGTGATTTTTCAACTCTGATTGAACCATCTCAATGTACATTCCCAAGGCCACTGATGTAATAGATTCTTTCCAGAGAAAACGCTGCATAAAGCAACGCTGCCAGGAAATGGGAGCCCTTACACTTGGTGACTGTATTTATTGTAAATATCCTGACTGAAATCTTTTGTGCAGTATTTTGAGAAGAAGATTGTTGTTGTCGCCCTCCTCAACTGCACCATTGTCCAAGTCTGGAAAGAAATGGGGATCTCATCTGTGGTGAAAAAAAATCCATCATAGAAAAAGAGACCAAATACAGTAGAGCGAAAATAGCATGAAAATGGGTTTGCAGTGACAAAGTAAATTTCCTGGAGGTCTTGTCAAAATGATCTTCATCAACAAAGGACTCAAATGCTATGGGATTTTAGCTTTTTTTTTTTTTTGTGCCCCCCTTTTTTTTTTTTGTCTTTTTCTGTTATAGTAGATTCAATATATCAATGCTCATTTCCCAGAAGTGATACTCTCCCTGACCCTGTGACCACAACGTGATCCTCAGCCCCTTGCTTCAAACAAATTCAGCAGCTTTCTGTGGAAGAAGCCAGCTCATCTCACGCTTAGGTATTTCCCAGAAGCAACAAAACTCAAGGGGAGTTGCAGCTATTCAGGATAAACTTTTGAGTGCTGGGCACTCTACTGTGGCTGTACCACAGGCTCAAGAGCTCTTCTGCTGGAATCAACAAGCTCCTTGTCTTAGTACTCCAAATTTGCAATGCTCCTTTATTAATTAAGAAGCCAAAATACCAACAAATGTCACTATACTGTTAAGCATCAAAGATACTGAGCTTGGACCAAGAGTTCTCCCTCGCTGAAACCAGTGAGTGACTACAGGCTAAGGCTGTGAGTGTACAGCTATAGCTTTGCATAACAGAGCATCCACAGCTACTTTCAGGCTACTACTGAAACTTGTGGGTCTCCCTATAGAGCCAACTGCTTGCCAGATTCCCATTAAGATGTCAGAGCTAAAGACCGAGATTGTCGTGTAAAATGGATTCCTTCCACGGTGTTTTATAGATCCTACCTTTGTCTTCCCTCGCCCTTGGGAGGTGGGTTACAATGTGGCAGTGAACGATGCTGTCACACAGCTGGGTGAAGCCAAGGGACTGCATTTTTGTGTGCTAATACCAAAAAGGTCTTTTGCAGGAAAGGAAAAATAAGGAGGGATTAGGAGATCAACTAAAAAATATTCTTGGGTTTTTGTGATGTTTTTTCATCCTCCCAGGTGTCTCATTAAAAATGAATTAAAATGAGACAATTAGCTGCTACAGAGAATTTACAATGCTGCTCCATCAAAGTACTTTGGACTACTTACCAAATAACAGCTGAGTAATTAGTACCTATCTCTACTGTCTGTCACAAAGACAATGGACATGGCGAGGGTCCTGGAGAGATATGGTCTTTATTGAAGAAAGGAAATGAATGTTTAAACAGGCTCATTATAAACAATATTTATAAATTAATATGATTACTAGTAGCTTGACTAGTGCTTTTTTTCCTTTTTTCTTTATTTTTTTTTCTGCTTCCTTTCACATAGTTTTCTTCTGCTTGGCTGTAGAATGGGTTGACTGGTGATCAAATAAGAAAAGGCAGAAATAATAACTATTCCACGATTCTATGACAATATTGCTTTTGCAAAACCATAGTCAAAAGGTCCTTGTGCTTCTTAAGAATGGAAAATGTGGATACACATCATCTGAAACCACTGCCTGACAGTGGCTGCAGGACAGTTGCAGCTTCTTCCATATGGCCCCTCTAACCTTGCTGCTTCTCCTCTTGCATCTTGAGCAGAATTCAGGTCTTGACTACTGTCAGGATCAAAATTAGGATGTCCAGCAGTAAGGCAGGAGAGAATTTCCGATTAACTCCTTTTCATAGACTACATTTTTATTTGAGATTATACCAATTCCAGTTTTCATAACAGTGCATTTTTCCTTTGAGAAACGCTTCTTTCATTTCATATAGTTGTCTAAATAGCTATCACACTGCTAATGTTTCCAGCCAGAAATGACTCCCCAGTGTGCCAGATCCAGACCTTCCAGTAATTTGTGTATGTAAATTCAGATTATTATTATGTTCATATGTAATACTACAGGTAACAAAATGAAAGAGCAGATACAAATTATCTGTATAAAGTCTGCATAAAATATTAACATATGGAAACCTAATTTTTCTTGTTTGTATAAACGTCTGAACATGTAAGATCTATCAGTCAATCTTACTTGTACCCATACAGCTCAGAAACATGTCATATTTATTGCGCGAGTCCTAACGCCATCATCCAGTAGTTCATAAAATATGATCACTGCTAGGAGCTGATCGGAATTCAGAACTTTACAATCATTTGCTTGTCACTGTTCGTCTAAATGTCTTTTTTTTTTTTTTTTTCCCCTGCTATGAATTTTTCTCATTTAACAGTCAACTAAACTATAGTGATTTGGGTATTATCAGCTGAAGACTGTTCAGCACTGCAGGATGCTCAATGCAATTAGCAAATTAATAAAATGTTGGACAGGTGCCTTACACTGGGGGGAAAAGGCATTCTTATTTGCTCAGGATCAAACAGTTACCTTACCTTGTTTCTTTTAAGAAAGCATTTATTCCTAAAATAGCATGAAATAAAGAATAAAATCAATGATTGACCTGTTATTGGCTGAATTCTACAGTAATCTTCCCTGTTTTCTACTTCCAGGAGAACAGCTTCAGGAAATAAAGTGTACCTACTTGCAGAGGGGCACAGAAACAAAAGGTACACTGCAATCGGCAAAGCCTGAAGATTACCCTGGAATATCTAAGGAACAAGTTGGAGCCAGCTCTGAACCGTCTACCTTTAATAATGGGTGGAGGATGGGAAATATAACAGAGGTCAGAGAGGAGTAAGTGTACCGTTCCTCCTCTTTTTGGCAAAGCTGATCCTTGGAAATCACATACTTATCGGCTTAACACCTGGAAAGATGGTAGAAAAGCGGAGTCAATGAGAGACAGCTGAAGACTACTGATTCATAGAACTGCGGGGGGAAGGCTCCTGCTGAAAGGTCTATGAAGCATAAGAAAAACAAGGATGTTGCTAATAAGTGTGCGAGTCTACTTGTATCTTCGCCCAAGAGCTCACAAACTGGAGGGACTCCCACGTTTAGGGTGAATGTTCTCCTGCATCTGTCCTTGAGGGAAAACTAAACTAGGTAATTCTCTAAAGTTATTTCTATGTTGGTTTCAGAGGAAGACTGGGAAGTCTGAGTGAGGGCCTGTAATTGTGAGGGGTCTTTAAAACAAAAAAACCCCTTAACATTTAGAGAAAAGACCTTAAAGAGAGAAATTGCAGAGTCAGTCTGTCAGGCTGTCTGTCCCCTGGTTCAAGCCATGTTGTTCCAGGTTGTGTTGACTTTGTGTTTCACTCACCTCTTCTACAAATCCTTCTAAGATTCTACCATGGCTGGAGTGAAACTGGAGGAAAGGATAGTCTTAGCTTCTTCATCTCTGTTCTGCCTCCTAAGCCGTCTGCTACAGCAGTGTCTGTGCTCAAGGAATGCTCAGAGCTGCCTCTGACATTGCACCTTCCCCTTGCCTTTCTGGGGATCCCCACTGAATCAAGAACAGAAAGTAGATGTATGAAAAATAGTGGCTGGAAGACACAGCATCACTTATATCTCTGTCATCATGTAGGCTTCCCTGTCTTCTGAGCAGCCATGGGAGTATTAGAGCGTGAGAAAAACCTGAAGGGGTTAAGGCAAACCAAGGATGCCCCATGCCATGCACAGCTCGTGAAACACCCTGTCTGCTTGTGTCCCCCAGAAAGTGGCAGAGCACAGTTGCAAAAACAAGCCTCATTTTACTGTTTCCTGCAGGGGAAAAGGCAGAGATCCACGTGCAGAGGGGTGGCGTCTGCATAGGCAACTCAGCCTGTCTTTAGCTGTCTTTAAGCTGGGCCTGCAGAGCCACCCTCTTGGACCCGAGCTTGCCAGGCTGGAGGGCTAGTTTGTTCCAAAGGGAAAACCTGAACAGGGACAGGCTTGGAGCATGGACTTGAGGCCAGAATTAATGCTGATTAGCCCCAGTTTCTAGGTAGAGCTACCTCTTTACTCTTTGCATAGGTGCAGAATGATTCCTAGTCCCCAGGGATCACCTTGGTGCCACTGGTAGATATAAAATGGGAACATGACTTATCATTGTGTACTTAGGCTGAGAACCTGGTTTTTGCTTGGAAGTGCTGTAGTCACTTGCTTTCACTTAAAACAAAAAGTTGATACAGCGATGACTGAGATCCTGGACAATGCAAGAGGAGTGGGCAGGCCATGCTTTTTTGGGGGTGGGGAAGCTCACTTGCAACCTGCATTTTGTGTTAACATGTAGGAATGCCCAGCCCCTTAGACACTGCCCAGGCTGATGTATGGAGAGAGGTACAGATGTGCAGGCTGTCTGCTGCTCCCCTCTGCAACCCTGGGCTAGGAGAATTCCCTAATCCTGCTTATCTGAAGTATTTACACTCCTCATAGTACCCAGGTGTCAGCAGACATGGCACGGCTATGTTTCAGCTTTGAGTCATCAGGTGAAAGAAGTCTGGTCTGGGGCCTGTAGTGACTAGAATTCATTACCTTGTGTTGGCTGCTTGTCCTCTGTAAGATGAATTTGTGGGCTTGATCCATTTTCCCCACATACATGCATAAAACGCCCACACATCTGGCTTGTATTAGCGTGTCCTCATTGGCAATTTCTCTAAAGATGAACCAAGCTGAGGAGAACTGGAGTGTTTTAACCAGCTGCAGCTCACCTGGCCCATTGAGAGCACAGGAGCAGCAGAGGAGGGTGCTGATGCCACTCATCCAGCCAGGACATCTTCTGTTGCCATCCTAAAGCGGTGTTGTGCTCCTGTTCAGTAAGATGACCCCTCTCCACTATTTGTGATAACCTTTTACTTGTAAAACCGGTGTGCTTTGTTCTCCCTTCCTACAAGTGGCCCAGTCATTTTGCTTTCTAAGGACATCCACTTTAAGAAATAAGTACGTAAACATTGCCTCTTATTTTCACCTGCTGTGAGCCAAAAGCTTCTACTGAAATCACAGGTCTCGAAATGCGGGGTTCACAGGAGCGGGGTGTGCGGGGGTCTCTCCTGCAGGCTGCGGGTCCCCAGGGCAGGATCCGCTCGTGGTTTCCGCGGGAGGCCGCGGTTCTGCGCTGCCGCGGAGCGGGCGGGAGCGGCCGCGCAGGGGGATTTCGATCAGCACGACTGCCAAAGCCAATTATCAGGAAGAGGACAATATAATTATATTAGGGAACATCTGTACTTCATTAAAAGCCCTCGCGGGGCGGATTCACACCCGGCCACGTTATGCACAAGCGCTTCCAGCCGTTTCTCACCCCACTTCACCGCGCACGGCCGCCGGCGCCACCGCCGCGGGAGCAGCCGGCCCCGCTCCGGCAGCTGTACCGCCCCGGGGCCGCGCCCGGCTCCGAGCCGCGCCGGCCCCCCGAGCGGCTGCACCTGCCCCCGCGGCCGGGCCGCCCCTCCCGCCGCAGCCGGTCCCATCCCGGGCGCGGCGGGCAGGCGGCGCTCTGCGGCCGGACTGCGCGGGGGCTCCGGGGCGGTGCGGCGCGGTCTTCTCTGCTTCTTCCTTCTCCTCCTCCTCCGCGGCGGCGGCGGCGGGCGGCAGATGCGGCGGATCCTGGGGCGGCTCTCGCCCGCAGCGGGCTCCCGTCCCCCCGCCGCCCCTATGGACGGCAGCGGGGGCAGCAGGCGCGTGTAGCTCGGTGAGTTCTGCCGCGGCTGGTCCCGGTCCCGTCCCCTCCCCCAGCACCGTGCCCTCGGGCAGCCCGCACCGCGCTGCCGCAGCCGGAGATGCTGCCTCCCTCTCCCGAGCTCCTCCGGTTCCCTCTCTCCGCGTAAAAATCTCATCCCGCACCCCGGCGCCCCACGCGTGTTGGCGGCAGGAGCCGGGCTGGCGCCGGGGCTGGGCTGCAGGGACCGGCTCGCCGCCCGGCTCTGCCACCTGCTCCCTGCGGCGCGGCTCTGGCTCCAGCTCCGGCTCCCTTCGGGGGCTGCGGGAGCGTCGCCTCTGCGGGCTGGTCCCTCCTGCCGGGATGGGGTTTGGGAGAACGCCTCCCGGTCGTGCCGCGGCGAGCGTCCTGCCTTCCTCTCTGTTGGGGGTCCTGGGCTGAGGGGCTTACAGTTGAGCTCCCACGCATTTGTTTCAGGGTAGGACTTAACCAATATCAATCTTCGAGTTATTTTTTTCAACTAAATTTAATTTAAACTGACTCAGCAGTTGTAAGAAGCTCAGAGAAAAAATGACAGTTTGGGGATTGTTTTCTTTGCCTGGGGTTTAAAGACCTCTCTCTGTATATTCTGTAATGAGTTCTTTTTGTAAAATAGTATTTTTGTGCTTTATTTACTTCTGGAATTTATCAGTCCTCCAAGACAGGCAGGCTTATTAGAGGCTAAAATAATCAGTCCAAGGCACACAGTCAGTGCCCTTGGTCATAACAGGTGCATGTCCTTATGAACAATGAGATGGTTTCAGCATTCAGGTTTATTTGTATGCTCTGCATTTCTGTGACTCTGAAGAAATTGTTATGCTATGTTATGTCAAAGATACACTTACAGCACGAGCGTGTCCATAGTACCTAATTAACAGGACATGGGAGCAGCTGCACAGACCCACAGTGGTGGCTTTAATACCCAGGGTATTCCTGGGCAACACCCTATAACTAGGGGTGTTTTAGTGGCTTACGTGAGGATCCACACTGGGCACTGGTTCTTCATCAGTGCTCTGGTACAGCACGTAACACCAGGAGATGAGGAAGAGTGCAGAGGAGAAACCATTTGTGTCCTGATTGTATTCTCTAGATTTGATGGTCCTTTAATACCGTTTTCTGAGTGGGGTGGTGGTGGCACATCTTATGTTGTTACTGAAACCTAAAATACTGACACTTAAATTCCGCAACAGAAATTTCCTGGGCAGGTATTTCATAGAGAAAAAGACTGTTATTGTTTTAGTAGCTTCATGGGATCCTTATTTAAGGCAAAAATTCAGTGTGACACCATATTGGTAATTGGCTCAATGGGAGTCATTCAGGGTTTAGAGCTGTAGTTCAGAAGGAAATTAGACTAGAATTTAATTATTGTTCTCAAGTCAATATAGCACAAAAGGTGTATTCCAGCAGTCCTTACCGGGGCACAGCTCCTGCTGCGGGATGCCTGTGCTCTGTGGTGCAGCCAATGCCACCTTCTTGGAAGTGTCCCTGCCTTCCTGAGCTCTGCTCTGTGCTCTGCTTTCCAGGACTCTTTAAATGTCACTTATTTTGTTAGGGAGAGGAAGAGGAGTGGACTGCCTATGTAGGATGGGGAAGGATGACTGGGTAAAGGAGTGCAGATGAGGACTGCATTCATGTGTTATCCTCCAGTTCATTATAGATTACAACAAAGAAACGATGGAGCAAAGGAGGAGTCAAAGTGCTAGCCAGGGGAAAGTGTCTGGCAATGAAGTCTACTAGAGCTGTGCTCCTGGGCAGTATTAGTGGAGGCACAGGACAAAGTAAAGGCACCAGAGATGTCTAAGAGGTCTTAGCTTATTGTCAGAGATGCTCTGAGACTGTACAGGCTTGGAGCAGTGAACTTCGTGGTGTTCTGTAGTACCTACAAACCTTGGGACAGCAAAGTATTTTGCAAAGGAGGCAGAGAAACAAAAATGACAGTTCTACTGCCGTGTTAACTTCCTTGGACTTCTTACAGCCTCACCCAGCAATGTAATTCCATCCCTCATGGTTCTTGGTTTATGGGGAAGGTAGGAATATGTTTCTCCCTCCTCTGAAGCACAACGTTTTGTGTAGTTCTAATTCAGCCAACCAAGGAAGATAATTACCTTGTTAACCCTTTGTAAGATGTGACTGATACAGCTCCCTCTAGTTTGTGAAGTTAAAAGTGGTGTGTACTGCTAAAATACAGCACATTTCCTAAAAAGCTGTTAGTTGAGGAGAGAACGTTTCTTTTATACCATCAAGTTGACTTCATCTAATGATGTTCAATTTAAAGGATTTAAAGTGTTATTTATTGAAATTTGGGGACAATAATTTAAAGGATTCTTTAAAAATCCTCAGAAGTAATTAGTAGCCTTGTTTAGCATCTTGGGCAATTTACGCTGGTGATAGAGTGATTTGTCCTTTTCACATCACTGGCGAAGCGTGATGTTGCTGTGAGCAAGCTGGATAAGGTTTATGGGTCTGCTAAAGAAATCGAGCTCTGGATAGTGGTCCTTTAATTGCCTGAGGCTTTTCTCGCCATACATGCTTGTTTAACAGAGTTTTGAAAATCATCTCTAGAAGCCAGTTATTTGTTTATGCTGCAGATGCTGATCTGGTCAGGGATACGTCCACGCTGCAGTGACCACGTGGAGCTCGGTGCACCCCAGTGCTGCAGGTACCTGCTCTTGCCGTGCTGAGGAGCTGCAAAAGAAGCGTTGGATCCTTGCTTTGCTGCCTTGTGCACCTGCAGGAAACGAGTCAAAGAGGGACTGATGCAAGAGCAGGGACTTCTGGACACCCCAGCCAGCGAGTATAGGAGACTTGTTGCACCAGGCCGTTACCTAGGCCAGGAGATCAGCAGGATGTAAAAACAAGTTAGAAGTTTCAGATACCTAAAATGTGTGTGCAGTTTGTGTTTAAAATGAACAGGGTGTTAAGGCGGGGGGTGTCTAAAGCCTTTTGCATGGTGTTTAAGTTGTTCTCTGATGCATAGAGTTAGGAGAAGATGCTTTCTGGGTGCCACTGATGGCCACTGCAATGCACATAGTGTTTGTGAGGTCTGAGCAGCAGTGCCTGTCTGCTGAGGAAGACCTATTCTCTCACCATAGACAGTTAATAAATGAAGGAATTAATAGTAGCAGATGAATTCATAATCATAAGTTTAAACCTCTGTGATGAGTTCCGTAGTAAACTTTTTATTTTTTTTTTCCTCATTTCCTTGCTCAAGGTCTGCTCTGCCTGTGGAATAGTAGTTTAAATGCTCTGAGGTGCTGCTTTCTAGTAGCATCGCATTGCTTACATTAGAAATGTTTTGTCTAAGCAAACTCACTCCGGACATTTTCTCACCTGCAGGTTTCTTCAGGGATGCAGAAGCTTAGCAGGTGTGTAGCAAAGGCCTTTCCTTGGTGGTCAAATGTTTGCTCGTGTCCTAAATATAACTTCTGGGAAATTGTGTTTGTTTTGGAGCTAGGGAACACTTGTTTCTTTTATGCTCTTCATAGATGTAGAGGATTTAAGCATATGATTAACATTAAACATGTGAATATTCTCCCTGGACTCATTTTTTGGATCAAAGGCGGAGTGTTCAGTATGTTGAGAGGATGGAGCCCACAACCACTAAATGCAGGGAGCCGATCTGCCGCTATGCTTGTCTAAAAAGAATATATGATATGAGTACTTTGGATTTATGTCTGTCTGTGCCCCAAATCCCTTTGCTAACTGCTGTCTTGATGTTTCTTATCTACAAAGTGCTTACAAGCATTAACAAACCTTCATGATGCTGCTGAGATGTGTTGTTATCCCCGTTTTCCAGAAGGAGATGCTGAGAGGGTTTCATGATCTGCCAAGACCACTGTGGGTTATGGACAAAGCCGGGCATTGAATTTCCAGCCTTTAATTCCCAGCCCTGGAAGGCAGGGGCAGCAGCACAGCTCTCTGGCAATACTTGGTTAACCATTGCTATCTTTCCACTGATCAGAATGTTCCCCAGATTTCCATTCCAACACAAAGGCTTCTCATATCATCTACTGGATCAGACTTCAATCCAAAATGTGGTCTGTGTGCAGAGTGAGCACTGGCCTGGGGAAGGAAAGAATCTCAGAAAATTTTGTATCTGTCCTGGCTCTCGGTCTGGCTGGATGTTGCAAGGAGAGCTGCTGTCTGAAGACTCTTGTAACCTGAATGGTTGCAGCTTAGAGAAGGGGGGATTTTTCCATCTTCTCTCCTGTAAGTCTAGTGATTCTTGATTTCTCGCTGATTTAAAAATACTCAGAATGCCTCTGTAGGGCAGAGAGCCTGAGTCCATGCGGATAAATATAGACAAACTAGGTGTGAGTGTGCCTGTGAGCTGGCAGATGAATCAGTTTCCAAATCTGAAGTTTGCCTAGTGTCACTTTTGGCTCTGAAGTGTGTTTTGTTTTGTTTTCTTCCTGGTTTAATTGTGCTTCGTTTCCTTAATTTTGAAGAATTTCTCAAAAAAGAACAGGCAAACTCCAAACGTGGAGGAACGTGCTTTGTACTGGTCTGGTACCTGGGCAACGTGGCGCTGCAAGGTGGCTGCAGCCTCCCTGGCTGCTCTGCCCTTTGCCAACAGGACTGTCCTGCACCGCTGCAGGATGCCAGGTCTGGGGAAGCTGCAGTGGCCCCGCAGGCTCCTGCCGGATCCAACAGCCGTGACAAAGGCAAGCTTCTGTGTGTTTTGAAGTTTTCCTTTTGGACACGCGATCTGTAAAAATCCAGTGTTGTGTGGTATGAGGCAAGTGACAAATGTGCAACAGTTCTTGAGTTTCCTGCAGGATAGATGTCTGGTGTACCTGCGTGTACAAACATGCGTGAGGGACAGACAAGCCTTAATTGGGAATTTACTGCCATTACATGCTTTATGAATGAACCACAACCATCCTGAGCTTTCATGTGTCTGCAATGCCATCTTTCCCTCTTTCCTTTTCTTCCTCCGTAGGGAACCTGTGTTCTTCTGAACTAACATTCCTGTCCATAAATGACCCAATCAGTCTTCACCACCACTCGTTAGATCAGAAACTTCATTAGTTAATAGCAGTGCTGGTCTTCCTTTTTGTCCCTACTACAGCTAAGCTCATGGCATTTACAGACAGGCTTGTCAGTCATTCATATTCTTTTTATTCTTCATCTTTGGCTTCAAAAGAGAAGGCCTTTCATCTTTTGCCTTGCTTTGTTTTTTAGAAGCAGCCAAGTTTGACTGGAGGAAAAAAGAAACAAAAAAACCCCATTTCTCTTCTGCTTTCTTATAAGCTTGCAAGCAGTCTCCCCTGCTGACTTTGTGCTTTCACAGTAGACAAACATTGACTCTGTGGAACCACAGTATACAGCTGGTTTGGTGAGGGGTTTTTTTTGTTTTGTTGTTGGGTGGGGGGTTTTTGGGTGGGGTTTTTTTGTTTGTTTGTTTTGTTTGTTTGGGGTTTTTTTAATTCGTTTACCTTTTTGAGTATGCCTCAGCAGCTTGACAGGATTAATTAGCAGCAACTGTCTATTTTGCTGAAATTCTCATTCTTTCCACAATTTTTCCATTGGGTTTATTGTATAATACCTAAAGTCAAGTTGGTGTAAAGAGTACATAAACACGTCTAAACTCAGAAAAAATGTGAAGGATTTCTCTGGTCTGGAGCCTAGAAGATTTCTGTGATTGGTGCATCGATTCTTGTTCTTTTGTTTAAAAGAAATCAAAATGCTGGCACCCAGGGATGTGTTTTAACTCTACCTACCTGGAATGAAATGTGAATGGGCAAGTACAATAATAAACTGTGTTCCTCGGTGGTGGGAGGCTTTCTTTTCACCACTAAATGCTCACTACTTATAAGCGATCAGATCTGAAGCCTTTGCTAACCTGCAATGCCAACTAAAAGGAAGATACAGAGGCACAGCACCTGATCTCTGTGATCATGTAGAATCTCACAGCTTGTTTCTGAAGAGCAGGACCAAAAGCAAAAAACTTCTGGCCTGTGTTTTTGTTTTGGTATAAAAATCACTTGAGGTTCATTGAATCCTTTTTTGAACATGCCAGTAGTTCATATCCATTCTGCTCATGTTTCCTCACTCCTAGCTCTGATGCAGTGCATATTACAGTGTGATTATTAACTGTGATTACCATGTTTTTGACCTATTTAAAAGTCTCTGGCTGTGAAATTCCAAAGATTCTAATTTAAGCTATAAACCAGATTATTAATGTGCCATCCCTTACACATTTCATGGCTCATTTCCTGATTACGGCAATTTTGAACGTGCACATTTAGTCTGTTCGAATGCATGTGTATAAACATCATATACTGTGTACAGTCTGGTCATCTGGGCTTGTGGGCTCATGTTCCACATATCTTCCATGATTTAAAGCAGATAGAAGAGAAATCCATAAGTTTCCCTTCCTGCAATCTAACAGCTGGAGCTGCTGCAAGTCCAGGGGTTTTAGTAGTTGGGAGATGTTTGGGGGTCTCTAACGTGGCCCCCACTGTCACCCTGTCACAGACATAGCGGGATCCTCTGTGCTTTTCTCAAAGGTCGGTGTAAGGTACAATATCTATTGGCAGAAAGAGGGGCAGGGAGAGTGGGAAGCAAAGTGAAAGACAGGTAGAGGAGTTCATTTGGCTTATTGACTTGTTCTTTCGGGTCATGGCACAAGATTAGAGTTCTGATCTGACAGAACCAAGTAGTTCTGTGCTGGAGTTGGTTTTGGTTTTGTTTGGGGTTGTTAGGTTTTGGTCCTTGTGGTTTTTTTGGTTTTTAATCAGTTTGTCATTTTAATAATGGTTACTCCATGAATCACATCCAACACAACCAAGTCAGGAAACAAGCAAGGTTTGGAAGATCAGGGCTTGAATGCTCTTTACTTTGCTCTCTTTAAAATATATTGTCATGATAAATCAACATGTATATTAAACCTGTAATCTTGCAGATAATTTAAATAGTTGAATAATTTGGAGTATGTGAGTAGTTCTTCAGAAGTCAGTAGGGACTGTATCTGAACCTCAGTGTTTGTAGATGAAGGCTGTTGGCTATTTGGGGAAGAGACCTCTTCTGACTGCCTTGTGGAATACTTGGTCCTCCATGAGCCGTCCGACACGGATGTCTGCTTCCACGGGAGATCAGCAGGGATTTTATACACGTTCGAGATTGCAGGTGGGATCCTCCTCTTTCAGGATATGGGGGAGAACTTCAGCACGGCTGAGCTGCTGATGCCTCATGCACACAATATGTGAGAGGTGACAACCAGGCAACAGGCCATGGTATTTGTCCCTGCAAAGGAGCAGCGTCCCCTTGGCATTTTCAGTCCTCTTTCATGGCTGCTCCTGTGCCAAGAGCTGGAGGAGAGATTTCTGTTCTGCTCAGCGCCTGTGGAGGCTGCCAGCTCAACCCTTGTCTACTCATTCTGTGCACCGAGGACAGGATTTGTGCCTTTGTTCTGGCATGTGTGTATGTTAAACAGCATTTCAGATGTTCAGTGTGTGTTTTTTTTAAAGCACCCACAATACAAACTTTATAATGGTAGAGTTGCTGCCGTTTGTTACTCAGTTGCTGGAGATAACTTGGATCCTTTGGATCCTTCTGTCCGTCTCAAATGAGAAGTTGGTTGGGAGGCTGGCTAAGCCCTGGTAGAAGATATTATTATGTAGCATACACAGCTGGGAGAGCATCAGCTTCTTGTTTGCAGTCATCTTATTTCTTAATGTGGTGTAGTAAATTATAAATGTACACAAACACCTACGGAGCAGTTCATTCATAACCTGCCAGACTGCAGTGTGTATTTGGAAATTGCTGTTTTGCGGTTTGTTTTTGTTGTCTAGGATAACTTCATTAACTGATACTAGGCATTTCTTAAAAATAAATGGATCACGTGAGCACCGTGTGTCCATTATTGATTTTTGCTAATAAAAACTTGGTCTTTGTTTCATTCCTTGAAAGACCTTCTGTGCAACAACCTTTTTGTTCTTTATGACACAGTTATTGGCTGTTACTAGGTAGTTTCAGGAAGGTCATTATTTACAAATTGGTGTGCTGTGGGGCTTGGAAGCACATGCCACCATGTCATAAAGGCCTACAGAAATATTTGAGAGTAGAGATTCTTAGGAAGATGTGAAAGGGGTTTGTATAAATAGAGATGGTTACGACTAAGTTCCTCTGGTGGCATTACTCATATGCCTCTCTTCTGAGGTATAGCAGTGCTAACAGCTATGCAGTTTGTGTATTAAAGCAAGTATCTTCCCAAGTGGAACCACAAATGACAGCAGAATTATGATTAAAGTGTGGTCAGTACTGATGGTGAGCCCAGCATAAAATACACGTCTGGCTGCGGTTAGGAGAATGTGCCCATCTAATAAGCAGCTTAACTTGGCGCATTACTGTGAAATAGAAAGAAGCATGAAATATGCGATATGAATAGTAGGCTGGATTTCCCTGTCACTTTATATTTAAGTTCCAGGAGCTGCCCTGGCTTTGTCAGGGTTACTTCTGAATTACGCCCACAGGAATCAGCAGTATAATTGAAATTGTGTTGTAACCCCAGATTTGGAGTTTTCATATCAGACAAAATACAGCCAGTAAGACTAATTGATCCAGATGTTTTATTTTTCTTGATCAGATGCTAACTGCTACAACTTCATTCAACCTCGTTAATGAGGAAGGAACAACATCTATTTTCTTTAATGTTGGACTAGGCCATTAAAGGCCAATTTCAGCAGAGATATTAGCAAAGACTAAGGCTTGATCCACAGTGTTTTGCAGTCAATAAATCAGCAATTGTTATCTACACAATAGCAGGTCTAGCAGGGGTTTGAGCGTCTCTGAGAGTGCTTGTCTGGAGTATTGCTTCTTAAAGTTTTCTGAAATCAGTTAAATTGAGATAAATCCAACGATTTGTTCATGTCCATTGGAATAGACCGGCCTGCTGTGCTTGGGTAGGCGAAATCAGGAGCTTTTCCCCACGGGCTGTAAATAGTCGTCTGAATGTTTGTGTTTTAAAGGAGATGTTCAACCAACCACTGAAACAGTATATCCAAACTGCTTTAAATCACTTCCTCATTGTTTCTGTTACAGGTAGCCAGGTTTTACTTCCTGTGGGCTTTTACGTGCATGAAGTTTCTTTTTAATATTGTCGTGTCTCTCTCAGCTCTCCTCCCAGCAGGATTCTTCTCCTTCACAAGCCACATCCAAATATCTCAGTGGTATGTTGTGGAAAGAAAAGCCTATTGTATAAGGCTATACGTATGGGTGTTTCAGCAAGTAGCACAAGAAATCTGAGGTTCTGTGTTGCACACCTTCTATCTTGATGTTTTGACAAGCCCCCTTTAAAGACTCTTACGGCAAGTGATTTTTATGAGCACATGTGGAGAGGAATGTGTAAAGTGCTTGAGATGGTAGGGACTGCAAAGATGCATGACAACTGCTTTGTGTAAGATGAACTGTGTTCTGAGGAACAAATGGTGCATTGGGATGACAAATGGAGCAGTGGAGGTGCAGCTGGGCTGCACGGGCTGTTCGATAGCGGAGCTACCGTCGAGCAGCTCGATGAGAGACTTCTGCAGTGCTGAGAATAACAAAAATGCATTTGCTTTCAGCAGATAAAAGGATTTTGTATGCTGGTCGATATTACCAATTTCTTGTTAGCTTTGAACTTTCTTGTAAATTAATTATATAATTCTCATTGATTTAATTAATCGGGTTCCAGGGTCTTGATTTGCAGTTTTCTGGCAGTGGCTTTAGGACTAGAAGATTTTTAGGCAAATAAATAGTCCGTATTTTCTCACTTGCTGGGTGGGGTGTTTGGTGAATATTAGTGCATTTATCAAGGCGTCTTTCCATGTTAGAGACAGACCGCTATCCACTTTTGATAGACGGAAACAGAAGGACAGTGAGATTATGGGACTTGTCTAGAGGCTGCTGTGTGATGCAGCAGAGCACGGGAGTTAAGTGCTGGCACCCTAAAAGCCACACCGGTCCTCTGAATCTGGCATTGCTCTTCCTTTGGGCTATATTGTGCCTTTGTCCACACAAATCTGGCACTGATTCGTGCTCCATGCTCCCAAAGGCAGGCGGAGAAGGGAGGGGGCTGACCTCTCCCATCAGTGCCTTGGGGCTCTTTGTGACCTGGAGAGCAGATGCCATTCAGTTGCAAAGGGAAAAAGAGATCAGCTCCCCATCTTCTAGCATGGTGACTGCAGACCTTCCTCTGGAGCTTGAAGACAAATTGTAGTTTCCTGTTGCACAGGCTTGGGAAAGCCAATGAACATGAGCGTGCAAATGGTTTTCCAGCGTCTGAATAAAGCGCACAGCAAGGAACCTGGTGTGCACTCCCCTCCATGCGGTTTGCATGCTGCCTGGGGATCCAGGGAGCTGGCACTGGTGTCATTTGGAAAAGTGGATCTGGACTGAAGGTGGGAGCCAACCAGGGGTGTCCCAGAGGGATGGAGAGCTGAACCAAACCAGAAATAGTAGAGAAAGTAGTGAAAACTGACTGCTTCAGATTAGCAGGCCTTGCTCTTAAACTGCTTCCCAGGGGAGAAGTGTTTGGCCAGAGCCATGAATGTGGACACTGCACCTGCCCGGCCGATTCAGTGGGGAAACACTCCCTGGCCGAGCTGGGGGCCAAAGTCCCGGCCTGCAGAGCTGTGCTGGGACAGACTGGGGCAGTTGTCCTGCACAAGGGATGGAAGCGCAGATGGCCTCTTCCCTTTTTGTACCTGCCAAAGGAATGCTGCGGGTCCAAGGCACAGCTCAGCGCCCAGTTCCCTGTATTGGCTTGTGACAGCAGGGAGCGAGGCCAAGGTCCTCCTTTATCAATAGTCCAGCTTTAAAAAGGAAAAACCCCAAACCCCACCAGCTTGGCTTATCTCCCTGCTGTGAACAAACACTATTTGATTCACAAGAAACTGTGTGTAGGTCCTTCTGCATTCTATGAGCACTTAATTTTGAAAAGCTTGTTTGTAGTAGACTAGAAGAGGGTTGGGTTTGCTACTGGCAGTGCAAGAGATCTTTTTGCAAAGATATGTGCTAATATGGAGCATCAGTAGAAATGCAAGCAGTCTTTAGTCTGGAATATTATAAAGCAAAGGCAGAATACCAGAAAACATAAGAAAACAAGAAAAGAAAAAGGTAATTTGAAGCAGCATCACCTTGGTATGGCCTTCAAAGGGTGTAATTGGTGTCAGTGGGCAAAACACAAGTGCAAAGATGTGAGGTTTTGGTACCTCACCAGCTTGGACTGGGAGCACTGAAGTGATTCCTGCTGTTGGCACCGTGAGGAGCCGGTGTTGGGTTTCTTGGCTTTCCACCTGATGAGAGGCGACCTGTGCTTGCATCGCATTGCCCTGATTAGCGTTGGTTTCTCTTTCTTGAGTTTGAATGTGTGTTGGCTTTCCTCAGTAGATCAAGAAGGAATTAATGCTGCATTCTACTTAATTGTTCATCAACAGCTAAAATCATGACAAAACTGCTCCACTCCAATTAGTAAAGCAGCAATTAGGAAGACTTAATTGACTCAGACATCTGAAGTCACACTGCTTTCTGGGCCTGGGAATGCCATAGCAGACCAGCACGTGCAGCTGACTTTGCTTACTTAGCTTTAGACCTGCACCAATGAGCAGAATCACTAGTTTCTTCATTTAGAAGTATTTGACCTTAAATATAAACACATATCGAGGACATGAGTTTTAAATCATCAACACTTGTGTTTCAAGACTCAGTCAATATCTGGATTTTATTTTTATGTATTTTCTTCTTATGTCTACTAATTACTGTGTCGAGTAACTAGTTTAGCAAGACCAGCTTAAAAAAGAAATGACGCTAAAATCTTGGGAAGAAGAGAATGTGTTTTTTCTACAACAGGACCAGAGGAATTTGTAGCCATGAGTTAGATATGGAAACCCTCTGACCCTCCCTCCATTGGTATTTTTTTCATAAGAACAAAGATGCTGTCAGCATAAGTCACCATTTCACCAAAATGGTCATTTACCTTTCATAACAAATAATAAAGAGCATTATAAATATTCTCCATATGCTGCTACTGGATTGTATTAGTGAAATATGTCAGTGTTTGTGGCATGTGCAGCCCCATGTTTTATGACACCACTTGAAAAATGTGAGTTATTTGGAAGATGGTGACAAGACTATTTGACGTATCTGTGTCTTAAACAGAGCATTTCCTAGTGTATAGTGGAGAGAGAAAAGCAAGTGCGTGACCAAGCGTCTCCAGCGCCGGGGCAGCTGACTCCAGCCCAGTTGCTACTCAGGAGGTGGCTGTGGGGCTTTCCAGTTGCTGGGTTTGTTTTCCAGTGCAACCTGTGCCTTTGCTGGGACTAAGTGCTCACAGGGACCAAGCAGGTGGCTACATAGATCTTTTCTGCATGGCTTCTAGTGATTTGAAAGCAGGTTTTTTGACAGCTTGTGGTATTGGGTCTCTACTACACCTATGTGTTTCCCTTCCACGGCTTTACTGAGCTTCTTGGATTATGTGAATGTTGCTAAGGCTTACCTCTGAAGCAACTTAGAATTTCACCTGACAGCGTTGGCTGGAGCAGAGTGAACTCGTGTTCATCTGATGCTTCACATACCTGAATGCAGCTGTTTGTGTTGGTGACGAGAGCTGGGTTTTTCTGAGCCAGAAGAGCAAGGGTGGTTGGGAGCAATGGGTTTGGATTTGGGTCATGAGAGTACACAATGAGCAGCTGAGAACGTCACCCCAGCCGCCCGTTCCTCTGAAGCAGTTGTGCTCTGCCTTCCCCATCCATACAGCAACGGGGATGGTCGATATTATAGTAAAGACCAAGGAAGAAGCAGCTTCTGCCTGTGTCTTTTTATGATTATATCTACTCCTTGAGCCCTCACTGTATTATCTCCTTAAATCTGTGCACCTGACAATTTTGCTTTAGCACAGTTGAATGTGTTACTGTCCTGGGTCACAAAAGAAAAGCTTGCACTCGCGAGCCTGCCGCAGGCTCCCTGGGAGGATTTGGAGTAAGTCTCCCGATGTGCAACTGCCCACTTCAATTCTCCCTTTTCTCGTAGCTCTTTTTGAAGAGTGAACTGTTGTGAGGAGAAGTTGCTGTATGCAAATTTGAGATGAAGCCTCCTGTCTTTCCAGCATTTTCTATTTACGTTGCCCAAAAAGCAGTCGTAGTTTTGGAGATTTGGACTCTGACTACATAGATGCCATGGCTGAGGGCTGGGAGTGTTGATGCACGGCATCTCCAGGTACAGCGTTCACGGAACAGCAGGTGATGGGATCGACAAAACCTGTGGGCAGAGGATTTGTACTGCAGGCACAGTTAATGTGCCTTTTGGTTAATGAATATTGAACTTTTCCTGTCTAACAGCAAGTTGTGTCCTGCTCTGCAAATGAGCATCTTTGTGAGAGGCTGAGCTGCAGACAGGGGGTCTGCTTGTGAATTCATCAGTTCGTGTGTGGGTGATGAGTACGCTCTGCTGGTCACCCAACAGTTGGTCTCATGCAATATGATTTTTTTTTTTTTTAGTTGTTTGGTTGTAATTATTTTCCTCCAGAAATCTAGGAGTCTTTACTCAGTGCTGGATGCTTTTCTCTAGCTGCTCGCATTGCATTTTGTACGTGACAATACCCTCCCTCAGAAAGAATTGATGTAATAAATTTGTGCACGCAGCAGTCTCTAAATTCAGCTGTGTTTGTGGCAGGAGTTCCAAAGGGCACATACATCTCAGAAACATTGTGACTGCTGCGTGAAATGGTAATTTTAATGCATGGAAGATCAGCTTCTGATTTATTTTATTAGTGCAGATGAAAATTATGATGATGGTTCAAGTAGGGCATAAAATAAATATCTCTAATCTTATTCCATGAGAAATACTAACTTCAAATTCTGTATTTCTTTTCTTTTCCAAACCACTGTGAAATGCTTAGTATGTGACTTGAGCATCTGTTCTATTAATATCATGTTTATGTAGGAAGGTTTCTCATTTTCTTTTTTCATGCTCGTAATAGGAAAATAATATTTTCATTTTGGTAGTGTTCTGTGCAACACAGAAGTTCCAGTTCCTTTGATCAGGTAAAAGTCTCAATTTTTAACCAGAGCACAGAAATATGCATTTATCCCAGTGGAGAAAAGCACATTAGGAAATGCTTTCCTAAACAGGACACTGCAGGCAACTTCAATTTAAAAACCACCCAGACTGAGAAGTCAAACATTTGCTACCAGCCAGAATACCCAGGCAGTCAGGGTTTGTGGAAGAGATTATTTCTACTCTTGTTTTCCTTTTATCACCTACAGGTGAGAACCAATATGGTCCTGAAGGCTTCACAGATATACAAGTAGCTTCTTGCAAGGTTGACTGTAAATTGAGATTCTGGGGAAGATCCAGGTGCTTGAGTCTCCGCTCATTTCCCCAGCTGTTTTGGCACAAACTGCGGTGAGGATAAGCCCTCTGCAGACTTCAGCCATATCCTGTCTGTGACAGGTTAATCTGCCGCCCACGTCCACACCTCGGGGTGGTTGACAGCATGAAACCAGGCCTGGAAATGGAAAGTAGGGCTCCTCCCTACTGCCATCTCAGGGGTGGCATGTTATAGGAGATCAGGGACATGACGTGTTCTGGCTGCTGTAGCATACCTGTCTGCTGTCCTGCTGCTCTGCACTCCTGGTCATTCTGTCAGTGTGCAAAATCTGTGTTAACTGGTGCAGATCACTGAAGAAAAAGTGATGCTTCTCATAGCATGGCTCAGCAGTCCTGCTCTGAACTAGCAAAACACACATGGATAAGTGGAGTTGTAACTAATGCTAGGTGTTTTCATCCCTGGATAAGTCAGCAAAAACATGGTTATAGGCAAGCCAGGACTTTGTATCTTCATATGAGAAGATGAATGTGTGGTTCTGTGACATGGTCCTCTCTCTGACCGCTGCTGTAAGAGCACTGGGCAACAGTGATGTTTCCATGGGGTTAATTGGTAGCCTAAATAGCATTGTGGGAAAATAGTAGAGGGCCTTAAAGAGATTCTTAAAGGATTCAAATATCGCTTAGAGTATTAACAGAAGATGCAGATGTAGATTTGTGCATACATGTGTGCATTTGGCAATGCAAAGTCTTTCAATTGGAAATCATTGGTACAGAAATACAGTTAAGGTTTCAAATGGATTTAGTTCAAACAGCCATAGGGAAAAGCAAGGTTATTAAAGCAGTAAAAAGATGTACTGCGAGGCATTCACTTCTATGTCAATATATTGATTATACTGAAAGTGGAGTATGAGTGTGCATAGTTGGGTCCTCTGGTAAGAAAAGGAAATTTACTTTTGGCAATGGGAAAAATCACTGAAAGTGCTCTAAGAAATTAATAGTGATGCCTCTTTCTGAAGGTTTAGAAAGGGTTCTTGTGAGTTTTGCTCTGTGTTCCACTAAATCGAGACTGTCCTCTGTGGAAACAGCTAGGCACAGACTAAAGATGAAGAAATCAGTGTGGTCTAAGAATCCACAGGTATAAGAGAAGGAAAGTAATGACTTGAAAATATTTATAAAGGCAAGGAATTTTAAACTGCTAGAGTGACACTTCTGTTGTGAATAATTTGCCATAATGAAAGTCGAGAGTTTGGCATCCTGGTGAGTTGACTTTGGCTGTTTGCAGTGGGAGAGCTCAGAGGGATGCTCTTGAGGAGGTAAGGTTGATGCTTATTATTTTAGAGAATAACTTGAATAGTCTTTCTGCATCAGTAGCACACAGTCTGCTAAGAATTATCATCTGCTGGCCTGGGGAATGGACGCCTGGAGCATGTGGTCAAGATGGTGTCTATCGCAAATGACTTACCTGCCTGGGAGCCCGCTGTGTGCATCACTGGTGAACATCCCTTCATCGGGGCTGAGGGCCCTGCTGGTGTAAAGCTTTTTGTAGGCAAGGTTTTGGGATGAATTTGGAGGAGGTGGCTTTGGAAGTGTTACAGGTTGAGCTGGTGAAGAGTCCTCACAAACCACAGTGGTATTGTGACTGGTCTCTCTACTGTTGACTTTCAATGACATCCCTGCCATCTCTCAGCGGGTTTAGGGCGTTGGGCACTGGGGGACAGTGATGGAAAGCTGTCATGTCTATGTCCTCCATGGGAATTGGGTGCACGGATCCCTTTTGTGGTCTCCACCACTATCTTGCACTCAAGCTGTGCCCTGACCCACTTGATGATAATATGGACTTCTGCATAGCGCTAAGGGTGCTCACCCCGTCCGTACCCTGCAATGTGGCATGGTGCCTGTATGCTTAAGCTAACTCCAGGCAAGCCATCTCACACCGTGGTTTACTCTTTAAATACAAGTGCACAGTGGTCCCAGAGAGCTGAGACAGGCTGAGAGACGTGGTGTCCGCGTGGTGTAGTGCAGGGTACAGAGCCAGTTCACGACTGTATACCACGCATGCCCTGAGGGTCCTATATTCACAAGAGGCAGCTCATCCCTCTGTCTCCTGAGCTTTTGTATAAACCAATATGCCCAGCTACTGTGTTTTCTTTGGCTACTAAGTGCTAAATCTTTGACTGCACTAATTCCTTTAGGAACTGTTAGTATATTTAAGGGTTGCTTGGTCTCCACTTGCAAATACATTGCTTGTATTCCTGGATGAAGATATTCTTGGAATACTTATTTTAGTGTGAGCTCTCCAGTGGCCAATCTTTTATTCCAGAATAATGGGCCTTTGTCCAATTTAGCATAATGTACTTTGGAAGTGGAAGTCTGTAGTTTGTTGCGCAGGAAACGCACCCATTTACTAAATCTCATTAATTAACTGGCACCTATTTAAGGGAAGTTTCTTATTTCTTGCAGTGTTTAAAACATCATCTGTCATGAAAAGTAGTTCTTTAGATTTTTAGAACTGATCTTTGATTTTTACAAGTGATTTCCTTCTGCATATTAAAAGTAATTTTTCTGCTGCTTTTTGTTAGGAAAAAGGGACCTGGGCTTTGAGAATTACAGTTTAAGCTGCTCAGAATTGTGTGGCAGCTCTGTGCTTGCTGCCAGGAAGCTGTTACTGTGCTCAGGACAGTGCGTCTCTGCCGTTTGATGTAATATTCTACGTGATGAAAAACTAAAGCAGCTTTTTCTTCTTCTGTGCATAGCCCCTACCGCTTCTGGCCAGCACAAGATTAATCTTCTGGCTGCCAATCTACAGAGCTTTTGCCCAAACCAGAGACATCTAGCAATGCCTGCACCACACCAACTGTATCAGACAAAACTCGTCGCCTTTCCTTAGCAGGCTTTATTGATATAACCATGCAAACATTTCTCCTCAGCCACCTCATCTTCACTCCTTGCCTTGCTTCACTTTGTCATTTCCAGGTCACTTCCCTTGCCTTTGTCAGCATGTTTAGCATTGCTTCGTGTAGGCGCTGCCCTCAGGAACACCGTCATGCATACTAAATTCATGTCTGGGACCGCGGCATGAAGTGGCTCATCTGCCTAGGAGTGAGGTACAGCCATAGGGAAGAACAGATGAGCCGCACACCTTCTGCAGATCAGTTCTCTGCAGCCGCACAAGCACCTTCTGCTGTCCTCCTGGCATTAGCGTGCTGGGGTGGCCCTCATGCAGGTGGGTGCACCACTTCTACCATCCCTGGCTGCTCCGACTTACCGTCAGTTGTGTCTGAGCCAGTCTATTTTAGTAATGCAATTACTCACATTAAGCGTAATCAATGAGCCGCGGAACAATCTACCGGTGGCTCCAATCAGTGGAATTACTCAGAAGGATCAAAATGAGCTGCTTTTTCTGAAAATGATGCTGTCATTCACACAGAAGTAAGTTCAAGGAAACCCCATTCTTTATGCAGGGTATGCTGTGGCTCTGAATACCTGTTCACATAACTCCTTGTCTTGGTGTAATGTAGGAGAAGGGGTCTGTGTATGTTTGGGAAGATACGGGTCCCAAAGCTGTTTGCCTGCAAAAGAGCCAGGGTAATAACCTTCCCAGAGAAAACATGAATAAAGTGCTGCAGAAAATACTGCAGCTTGCTTTCTCTCTGCCAGCACAATGAGTAAAAGATCGTCTCATCTGGCTTCAGGCGAGTGTCTCTCTAGGACAACACAGACACAGCTCAGACCGATTTCCACGGCCTTCCTCGGGTGGCTATGTGCAGTTGTCCACCACTGACCTGCTGTGGCTGGTACCTGCTGTCCCAGTGCACATGGTCCACATGCTTTCAGCACCTAACCATGGACACGTGCTGGGCAGGTGAGTCCTCTTGCCTCTCACATGTGTGCTCTTCCTGCCAAATGACAAAAATACATGGAGGATTTCAGGGAGGCGGGGGAGATTTGCTATGAAAAATGGCATTCCTCTGTGCTTGGCAGGACTTCATCCAGGCTTACAGCTGTACGGAGGGGAGGCCAAGTGTGCCCCCTCCGTTGGAGTGTTCTTCTCGGCACAGCTGTGGGAAAGCATGGCGCAGATTGCCAGTCACGTGCTGTAAGTTCTATGTGCACATCTCCACGTGCACTGGTTACGTACTGTGAACCTGTCTCTGTCTGCTGGCTAGCCCCAAAAAGCCACAACTTTGTCTCCTCTCCCACATGTGCTGGATGCCACTTGCTCTGCAAGAGCGTGGCTTGAAGGTTTTACCCTCCCCATGAACTGATGCCAACAGGGATGGTCTCTTGCCTCTTTTGGAGCTGTGCGTCTCCACCCTCTCCCCTGCCTTGGGTTTGCAGGTTGTGTGGCTGGCGGGAGCAGACTCTGTGGGCTCACCCTGTGGGCAATATTTGGTTTTGATAAGGGGCAGCACAGTCCTTGGAGAGTGTTTTTACCTGTTGGCATGTTAAATTTCTGCTAGATAGCAGATTGAACAGACTTACCCTGCTTGTCTGCCAGTTGCTGTCTTTGTTGCAAGGAAAGGAACAGGCAGCAGTGGGAGAGCAGGATCTCTCATTTGCAATGTGCATGGTCGCACCAGATTATGTTTAACATCTAACTGCTGTTTTACCTACGTACTGCTTAACTTGGATGTGCCTGCAGATGGAAACTTCTGAGCTTTTAAACGATTATTGTTGGATTCTGGGTTTCAAAATGCAGCCACAAATAGCTGTTTGACTTCAAGAAGCTAAAATATGTGTATGAAGTCATTAATTTATTGTCAGACTCTTATGCAGATTAGGGTAAGTGAGAATCAGATGATGGGATCCAAATACTTCCACGCTTTCAGAGACCTCAGTTCCCAAGTTGGAGATTAGGTCCAAATGTTCGTGGTGATCCTTCCCAAAATGCCTCATCACAAAGGGTGTAACAACCCCCTGCCCATCTTTGGACACTCAACTCGGGTTCTCGAGTTTAGTTCCTGTCCCTGGTCATCCTGTGCTGTCTGCAGAGGATAGGGGAGCCAAAGCTGAACGTATTTTGAATTGCCAAAGCCCTCTGTATTTTGTGTAGTTAAAGTATAGCTGAGCAGGAGGGTTTGTTCTACTCCATGTTACTATTATTTTAAGGTGTTGGGTTTGGGATTTTGAGGGCTTTCTTTCTTTATTTTTAATCCTCACAACAGCTCGCTTAATGTGATACAGAAAACCTAGTCCAGGACTCTTGCTGCTCAGAAAAACTAAGAGTATATTTCAAAAATGTTCAGTTGGGTCCAGTTTTTCAACTTATTTCAGTTCCCTGATTTGGGAGCCTAAAATATGTACACAGAAGCCAAGGTGCACAAGTAACTGATGTCTCCAAGACAACAATCTGTCTTGGAGCATGTATGTGACATTGCCTTTTGTCTTGATTTATAAGAAGAAATGTGGTAACACTATGGCATTTGTTGGCAAAATGGTAACTTCTTTATGGCAGCTTCTCTGCAGGTTTTAGGCACTAGGTCAGCAAAACACAGAACCATGTGAGCAATCCCATCTCAGCTGGTTGGGACATTTATAGGTTTACTTATTTTTGAGCACACGAGTCGCATTATTGACTGTTGCATTTTGAAGCCCATGTTTAAATGATTTCCTGACATGAGGCCTACATGCAGATGTGAATATTAAAAATGAAAAGTTAGGCATCCAGTCCAGATTGTGAAGCTGAAAAACTTAATTTTCAAGGTGGTCTTGGGGATTTAAACAAAGGTTTTCCATTAAGATAATGGCAGATAGATGCCTTAATTCCTATAGACTGCTTTGAAAAACATCAATCTAGTGTTATAGTATGAAACCCTAAATGCTTAATGTCTTTGCATTGCAGTCTGCATTCTCATCTCTGCAGGCCTTGTAACATCTCTTGGTCACTGTTCTGTGTTAGGACTGTAACTGTCGTTGTCACAATGTTGCCAGGCCCTGCAATTTTACCTTTAGTTTCATGATACTTAGTTTTATCGTGAAATCGCAGTTCTTAGTCCCGATTCACAACAGTACAGTCTCAGTTTCTATTCTTATTTTGACTTAGCATGTGTTGGAGGGGGAGAGGGACATTTGCAGCCTTTAAATTCATGAAATAAGCACTTGAAATGGTTGACAGCATTAACCATAAGTGTTCAGAATCCCAGAGGAAATATAAAGTTGATAGACTTGTGTGTGTGTGTGTGTGTGTGTTTAAATCTCGAGGTTTTAACGTCAGTCTCCTGATCAGTGGAAGCCTTTTTCATTGCTGTGGAGCAGTCGATGCTGGCGACCTGGCACACGCAGCCTCACAACCTCCCGCGTGTGTGTCAACCAGACCCATGTGTTGGGAAACTGGCTCAGTCCTGCTGTGTTTGAACAACTCTCCTCCCTGCCTTTCTGGAACGTACTTACTATTGTTCCCAGCTCCTCACTTTTCTTGATGTTCTACCTTCTTTTTAGTGGTGCTCCAGGGATCCCAGAGAGGTGTAGCAAGTGTAATTTCCATGTGCTATCTGTAGAACCGCTCATTTTTTTGGAGGTAAAACCATGTTTTCCTTCAACTCTGCCTCTTGTTCGTAGGCATCGGTGCTTGAGGCAGAGTATTTCATTAAAGCTTTATGTAAAGCAGGGGCTGGTCTCTGAGGCGGGAGGATAAAGCTCTGCTCCAGAATGCAAATGCAAAGCCGGAGCAGTTTTGAGTTGTGCATAATGCAGCACTAGTTGGCCCAACCCAAGATTTCATCCAGGAGAGGGAAACTTGCACCACCTTTGTTTTTGCCACCCTGTAACTTTGAGGTTCATTCACATTTCAGTTTATGTGAGGAAACAAACAACCCCAGGCAGCCCTTGCCAGGTGCCCTGAGTGTGCACGGGCTGGAGGAGCAAAGGGAGTTTGGCTCTTGGAGCTGGGGAGGCACGCGGCATCCCAGCCTGGAGCCTGCCAGTGCTTCTCTCTGCCCTATCTTTCCTTTTCCAGCTGGCATGAGCAGGACGTGGAGGTGAAGCTCCCCTTAAGTTTCCTTCACCGAGATTTCTATGATAACTTCTGCAGTGGCTGAAATATATGGACAATGTGCCTTTTCTCTGTGGCTGCTTCTCCAAGTGCTGTCCTGGTAGGATATTTGGGAATCTGGAGAGCGTATCAAACATGGAGGCACTTGTAAAAATCCACAAGTGCATCTGAAAGCATTAGTGTACCTGGCAGATGCTGCAGCTGCAATGCTGCTGGATACCTGGCTTGTGGAAGAGCACTTGTGTTTGTATGGAGCTGAGAGCAGGGACTGTCCCAGCCCCATCCACAGCAGCTTGTGCAGAGCCCAGGTAACCTCTGTGTGACAGCATTGAGGAGAAATCTAACAGCATATGGAGCTTTCCCCAGGCTTCACAGCTGCACACACAAACCCAAATGTACTTTTTCAAAATAGTGTTGTTTACTGTCCATGGCAGGTGCAGCTCCTGTTTTCCACTTTGTGGGCAAAGCTCCTCCCTGTAAGGATGCACCCAAAGCTCGCAGGGACTTGCTGTCCTTCAGACATGTGCATTTACGCATGCTGAGCTGTTTACTTGAATGTAAAGGCATGACAGGAAGTGGAGTTTGTATTCATGGAAATGTAATTATGTATGTTGTGTAAACTAACTAGTAAAAGTAATTCTGAAACTCAAAACAGGACAAGATTTGAATACTTATTAACCAAAACAATGGTGGTTGCTGTGTACCTTGGAATAAACAGCTCTCTGTCCTATAGGAGAAGTGTTGTTCCGTCCTCTCTATAGCTCTGGGAGCTGGAAATGACCATCCTGCAGACCCAGTGTAGGAGGCTTTGGCAAATGTGGGCTTGAGTTCTCTCTGCTGTATGGAGATCCTGCAAGTTTTACAGGATAAAAGACTGGAACAAGTTTGCCCACGCAAGCAGTGCACTTCCAGCTAATCTCCTGAAGATAGGATCTGTGTGCTGCTTTGAAGTCATTCATGGAGAGCCACGATAATGTGGAAATCTCTTGGACTGTTTCCTGTGCCCAGCAGCTCCAGCTGGGATCAGAGGCCAAACTGCTGCATTGAATGCGTGAGAGGGAGATGCTGCTGTAGGACTCTGGGCGTGCAGAGGGTGGTGGGTGACAAACAGGCTTGTCAAGGGATGAACAGGGGAGGGTTTGACTTGGCAAGCTGAAATATCAGCCAGAGCAGTGTAGCAGCATGAGTGTGAAATAGCTTTGAGTCGGAGAACCCAAAGATAAGTGTGCATTGCAAATGCTTCTTGTGGTGTGAGCTCCCAGCTTGCATCAGCTGTACAAAGCAATTGCACTCCTTGTCACTAAGGCGTCAGATCCCAGGATTGAATTGGTTTCACTAATTTCAGTGTGTATCTGAACTAACAGATGAGACCGTGACTGCGTCATTCGCAATTTGTTTCAAGGTAAGGCTCTCCACAAACTGGAAAGTCCAAGTCGCAGTCCTCTTAACATCAGTCATCTGCATGGAGGATGCCAGCCACGTGTGTATTTTAACAAGCATCCACCTGGAGGAACACTCTCAACTGATTTTTGCTCTGTATTTGCCAGAGGCAGACAGTGCCAAACTGATGGCCTTTGTAAGAGAGAGTTCTGAGAAACTTTGAATCCTCCTGGTGCAAGTCAACTTGTTTGCTATGAGAGTGGAGCTATAGAAAAAGATTGGCCAATGTTATTATCCTAAGCCAGGAATAATTATCTAGTTTTCCTAAACTGTGGAATGTGAATTGAAAAAATCCAAATCTCTTTCAGCATTTTTGTGGTCTCCATTTTTGGCAGTGCAAGCGACGTAGGACAGCTAAATGTCACTCAGCTTATCTGCTGGGTCTTCAGCAGTGAGTGCAGGCAACCATCAGCTTCCAGGCACTTTCAGCAGCTCTGCAAACAAGCAATAACAGGTTGGCAGTGATAAGTTGTTGTTTCCCAGCAGCTTTGGAGGACAGGGTATACTTGAAATAAATCTATCAGATAGAGTTTCAAATTGGCCGGGGCTGTAAGCAACAGTTTATTGAGCTTATTTATGATGTTGCACCTAGAAAATGAAATGGAGAAATGTCAAGTGCTTTCAACATCAGCCAGCATAATTTAATCCTCCCTCCCCCTTTCTTGGAAGCTCTGTCCTGGCTTCATGCCAGAGGCATATTATTGTAATAAAACACATTCACATTGTAGGTGGTAAATGGAATTTACCCGATAATTAAAACTACAAATAAAGTAAATTCATTCATCATCATCTTAATTCCCAGCATAGCTTACATTCTTAGCACTATATATGGTATAAAAATGTGCACCTTGGGCTTTTTAGCTCTTCATGGTGTAATGACCAAATCCATCTGTGAGAGTCTTGGGAATCCAAGCTGAAGCAAAACCACACAAAAGCTAGATCTGAGCACTTCCCCGAAATGATGTTTCCACAGCCTCTTCTCCTGTATTTGGACTTTGTCCTGCTCTGAAGGCCATCTTCTTTCCAGGCTGCTGGTTGTTACAATTATTGCAGACAGAACAGCCTCAAGTTCCTCAGCTGAGTAACCATCTGTCTGCCCTCCCACACACACACCTGAAGATGAGTTAATGTTGAAAAGAAAACAAATCCTCTAAACAATTTAAAGCCTCAAATGTCTCTTTCTACAATTTTGAGTTTCCAGTGTGTTTTTTCATGCGTTAATAGGATAGATATATTTTTAGTGGTAAAGTTCATTATGTTAAAATTACAGCATTCGGTTTGGTAGAGTTGCTTCACAATTGTGCAAAGGGTGTTCTTGATGCCTCTTACAATACGTGCACTGAACGTGGCATGTTGAGCACAGGTCCCTTGGACACACACAAATGAATATTAGTTTGATTCTGTCCTGAGGGCCAGCAGCCCTTCTGCCAACCTGGGGATGAGGAAGAGTGACATGAGATCTGCAGCCTGTTTTGCAAATCGTGCCTCTGTGCAATCTTACCAAGTAAAGCCTTAGTAAGCAGTCACATAATCCAGTACAAGTAGCACAATTGAGCACAGCAGTTTATTTTCAGAGAAGCACTTGCTAATATTAGGATAAACTTACATAAAATAGAAAAATTAAAGACAACTTTAAAATAAATCCTGAAATGCAGCTAGAGGGATCTTGGATTAAAAACCTCTTGTGTGTCGCTTTATGAACAAACAACTTCATCCATGATAGATTGTGTGCCCTGAGCGTACATAACAAGGCAATTAAGGGAAAGCACAGTCAATGGAATAATATTGTATTATCTTTTTGTTTCACATAAGTCGTGTATCTCCGCTGCCAGTTTGCTGTAAATTGTACCTTGTCATTAATAGGATTATTGATAACTCTGTCAAACAGAGCTGCTGCAGAATTTACTGTTTGCTAAAATGCCTCCTTCATCATTAAAGAGTGTTGCTAATATGCTCTAAACGTAAATCTTGTACAGTCTTAATGCTCTAGGATACAGCCAGTGGCAAGCAGAGCTCTGTAGATTGCTAAAGCTGGAAGACAGGGACATGTGCCTGCTTTGGGCTGCAGCCTCTCAAGCTCTTTGAGTTTTTTTTTTTTCAAGTCTGTAAATTCTTAAAACTGAATTTGCCCTTCTCCCCTGGGGCAAATTCAGGGATGAATTCTGTCCTGGATAAATCAGCTTGTGCCATGATCAAATGCCCACCAGACAATTCATATTTTTCTTGCTTTCACCCTCACCCTACTTGTTCGGAGGCAGCAGCTGTGGTGCAGGTGGCTGCAGGTTGTGCTGCTGGTGATGGCTCTCAGGGGCCCTGCACCTTGGGAGGTGACACTGTGGATGGTTTGCGCTGGCCTGGACTGTAGGGACGTGGTGAAACGCAGGTTCAAAGTCTGATGGCCTCTGAGAAATCAGCTGAAGGATGTGGGTTCGCATCCAGCAACAAAGAGCTGTTCATCGCCTGCCAGTGAGGCTGTCAGCAATGTGGTGATCACGTCACAGGCTGTCCCTCAGCCTGGACCTGGAGGGATGACTGCAGGGCACAGGCTTGTTTTGGGGTGAAAGACAGCATTGTGGCTGGAACCTCCTCCAAACTACTTTTCTTTGTTGAGTAGCATCACATCTCTGAAGTCTGGGTTCAGTTTCAGCTGGCTGCATCCTGGCCCTTTGTCATCCTTCCCATGCAGTGCATCATCTCGGTACCTGCACTATGGCTGGATAGAGCGAAGGGCAGGCGGTGCGGTGTCTTCTCTGCCCTTTGGCAGCTTCTTAAATCCTCCATGTGTGTCTCTTTGTGTTGTTGGCCAGGAGGTGCTGAGTGGGATTGATAGTGGAGGGGCCGTTGCCCATCACTCCAATTTATTTGGAAGAGCTATGTCTCAGAGTTATCCTGGACTACTTTGCTCCTGCCAGGCAGTGCTTTATTGTTGACAAGTCTGAAAGCTGCGCAAGGGTCTGGAGGAATGAAAATAGATGATTCTCTCGTCACTGGGGAGAGCCAGAAATCATCTATCACTACTTTCAGTCCCACCTCCAACTTGAATCTGGATTGTTGTCCAGAGCATCAGATGAACTGCTGCTGTTCCTTGTGTGCCTGGTCTCTGTATAGTATTCTCTAGCGCTTAGCCCAGCTCAGACTTAAAAAACACAAATGAATTTAATCATATCTGTGAGACATGATTTATTGTTATTTGATGGAGCTGTGTGGTGTCAATCTGGAGTTGTAACAAGGCATGAACAGACTTGCCTTGGTACCATCCTGATGTTTCAGCACATCAGCCAAATTCAGGCTGAGCAAGGATGGTGCAGAGCAATTCCCTGGGATTTTCATTAGCAACACAGTGACGTTCAGATGCCTTTGAAGGTCCGTGGCCTGCACAGAGTTAGAGCAGTGACCACTACGCATTCTTGCGGCCCCTTCTCTAGCTCATGTGAAGCAGCGATTTGAGACAGCCTGCCCAGTCCTTTAGAAGATGATCGTTCTCTCAAAGCAGCAGTTCTCAGACTGTAATTTTAAAATTACATTGTGTTTTGCTAGGACTTGGCAAAACTTCTCCTCGGCCTAGACTTTTAAAAACAGTAGCCCAAAAAAACCTCATTCCTGTGCAATTAAAAAAGGAATCAAAAGGAAGAAGGAAGAGCGATTTGAAGTGAACTGTTTGGGAGGATTTTTGTAAGAGAATGCTGTCTGAAACTCTTGCTTTTGAAGATGTATTCCCACGCTGAGTCACATCCAAGGTTCATACAGAAAAGCCTGGCTGGCGTTTTAGAGGTCGATATTTGTTGACTGCTTTGGAGCTGTTGCCAGCACGCAGCAGCGGTGCCTCACCGAGGAGGGCTACAGGCATGCCCTGAGATAAATGGATTCAAAAGGTAAGCACTACCTCTTCGCTGCTTTAATTTTCCTCCTCCTGGGTTCGCTGTGCTGGTGTGATTACAACACACGCTGGGCTGGGGTTGCCGTCTTTTGTGGGGTGACAAGGACAAATATTTTTGCCTTCAGAGAGACTGAAGGTTTCTCTGTCGTGTGTCACTGCTGTCTGGGGAGCACGTAACTTGGTGTCACCTGTGACAAACACAGCATTAGAAATAAGCCTGGTACAGGTTAAGAGCCTCTATCTCAAGGTTATGTGGCTGTTATGCTACTAGATGTCATTTTAACTTACAGAGTCTCACTCCAGCCGTGTTTCTTAGTGCTTCAGTTGGGGAGCGCGTGTTTCTGTTACTGCTACTCATGGAGTGTATAATTCAGTGTGAGTAAAGACACCCATCTGAAATCATAATGTACAACTATGTTAAGCCCCATTAGTTAAGAGTTGGACTGGTTACAAACGAGAGTAAAACGCACACTCCATTACTGCATCTGTCTCTGCGTATGTTTAATTTTCTGAACAAAGGGTGGGGAATTAAGAGACACCTCTTTGATACATTTGCTGCCGTTTTGAGCCAGCCCAGATCTGGGAGAGCAATTGTATTTTAATCAGCTGTGTGAGTCATCACAAAAAATGCCAGCTCAGGTTTGATTGCCGAGTTCTTATTGTTGCTGATGTGCAAGACATGAAGTAGAAAGAACACAACGTGGTATTTAGCTGCAACACTGAGCTCAAGATGCTGACAGTTTGAAAAAGCTTGGTTTTTACTGTGTGTGCCAAACACATTTACCATAGGAAGAACACGTTTGCCACATAATGATGTCATTTTTGTAGACTTGCTTTACAGATAGTGCCCACTGCTCAGCAGAAGGCTTGGTCTGAGTATAAAGACCTCTTCAGGATTCTTCTAAGCCTCCTGGTTGGAAGAAAGCCAGTACTGATGTGATAGCGAAATGCGCACAGATAGCGAAACTACTCAATCCAGTGGAATTCCTGCCTGAACTCACTTGCAAATCAAAAGTGTCATTGAACTGCCTAGAGAAGGTGAAAGTTATCAAAGATTTGCAGATGTGAGAGAGAAAAAAAATCTCAGGGTTCTAGAGAGGATGGAGACATGGTGCTGGACCAGAACCTTTCCTCGTGGGAGGGTTGTTTGGAAATTGGAACCTCTTGGAGGCTTTTGTAGAAATGGGCATTGAATAATGATGATTTGAGCTCCAGAATAACCTCTTGACTCCAGCTTCCCATGGTGTGCAATGTGGCAGTGGAGCAGAATGAACAGCCAATGTAACATGAAAAGGGACGCTTTAAAAGTGGAGAATTTGGGGATTTCAGAATTGAGTTCCCGCTGAGAAATGATTTGGCTGGTAAAACTGACTACAGTCCTGGAAAATCTTGGTGCATTGTACCACATAGAAGATGGAACTTTTTTCTCCCCAGGTAATTATGTAGTAGCCATCTAAATACTCACTATGTTAATAAATATTATAAACAAGAAAGCAATTATATATTTATGAATGACAGGCACACACTTAAAAATGCCCTGGGCAATAAAGAAGAATATTGGTCATTAGTATGGTAAAACAGACATAATAGGCTAAATAACTTAATTTCCAATACATTTCTGGATTTGGCTAACATGAAAGATTTCACTGAAATTATCACAAAACAGAATGAGATAGTCTTGGCCAGTATCCTCTTTTTCGACAAAATACATTCTAATAATAAAGTCCTGTGTTTGATTGCTTAGCCCAATTAAAGGCTTTTAGTAGTCCTTCTTTTTCATAGTGTTTAATAGGCTTTGGTGATATTGCCAACCAGTCCAGAGCAGGCGGGGAAAGAGAGTTTTGTGCTGGCCTTGGCAGGAGGGTCGGGGCACAGGTCTGGCCAAAGTGTGGTGGCACTTGCAGGGACCAGCTGTGGGGATTATTAAATGTGCAGAATGGAAGTGAATGGGAGTATTGGTATGGACGGGGTGGATCTTCACAATTATCTCTATTTAGAACATAATACTTGAACAAAATGCTTATTATAATATGAGAGGAATTCAGATATGGGCAAACTCCTCAGAATTCCCAAAAGGGCTCCCGTGCCAGTATTAACAGGGACTCTGGGCCCCGCTGGGACACAGGGAGGTGTCCAGGTGGGGTGACGTGGCTGTGGACATGCGCTACTGTTGGTGTTTGCAGAGTTGGTAAATGGCCATTACTGGTGTGCTCTCGGACTATGCGGCTTCACTGGGGTTTAATCTGTTAAAGCTCTTTGAAGAACTTAAATACCCAGAGCCCTGTGTAAAGCTGAATTACATCTTGTCCTGTTCTTGTAGCACAGTGTGGTGTCTTTGAGAAACCTCTGAGGTTGTTTTTCTTCATTGGCCATTAAAAAGCACCCAATTCGACCATGTTGTTTTAAAGCTTGAGTATTTCATTTTTGTGGACATATTAAGCAGGAGTCCTTGAAATCCCTTTAAAAACAGCTTGTTTCTCTGAGTCTCGGACATGTCTGCTGAAAACACTGTAAATGTCATAAGAAGTGATTTCACTGTTCAGGCTGCCCAAAACAGACATATTGATGTTATTGAGCCTTCGCTTGCCAAGTTGAGCATTAGGATTGTGTTTTCACATGCGAAGAAGCTATTTGCTTTACAGATAGCCATATTTTCATAAGCTGCATTTAGCTGTCACACCTTCTCCTGTAGTCTCTTGATATGCAAACAAGTCTCAGTTATATATGCTCCTGGCCTATAAACTGATATCCCTGAAGAGTTCCTGATTATCCTTCCATTAACTTTTACTCTCCTCTGTCTCCCTCAGGGAGGTAACAAGTAGTTTTTCCTTCATCGTGGGTTTCCAGCTGGTTACCTTCCTGTTCCCTCCTAAATAGATTATCTTGGTAGTTTTGTGTGTCACCAAGGAAATACCGACTGTGACATTTCAGTACCATCTAAAAGTACAACAAGCGCTGCTGAAATGGGGATTTGAAAATTTGAAATGCAAGGAAAGCATCCTGGATTTTAAAGTGCCATCCCAAAGAAAAGAATAACTATATGCTACATCTAAAGTGTAGCGTCATAGTGCAACCAGGAGAAGGGGCATCGCTGGTTGTATTACTACATGGCGTTTCAACTCCTCAGCTGCACTGCTGAAAACTTTGACAAAGGCTTGGGTGAGTCTCTGCCATTCTGGGATTTTCTAGTCTAATTAGCATTGTTTACGAACCGACATTAAAACCTGTGTCTTGGTTGCACGGAATGCTGCATGCTTCATTATGTTCCTCACTTCCACGGTTTTCCCTTTATGGAGTTCAGATTGTTTCTTAATCAGATTCTTGTACAGTGTGTCCATCGTAGCTGCAACTGGGGACACCCCAGCAAAGCATTTAGCAATGAAATTTTCATCTGTCCTGTGTCCATCCTTCTGCAAACTCCTGCGACAGTTACTGTTTGTGTGAGTACAACCTGAGTCCTGTTCCCAAAAACTGGGTCCATGCTGAGTGTTTTGCACTGGGAATCCAGCCATGCAAGTTTTGAACACACTGCTGATGTCCTGACCGCTAATCCCTATATTATTATTTAAATTCTAAGTAGTACTAAGATAACCTTTGAAGCCTCTCTCTCCTATTGCACATTTCTACTTGTTCTTATCCAGTTGACAATGGGCTGTATGTTTCTTCTAGTTATTGCCTTGAAATGAGTATAAACCCATGTTTGCTCATTCCTGGCAATATTCTTTGTTTGAAACAGGCTGCTGGCTCAGCTCCTTTAGAATTACTCAAACCGAAATTATTATTTAGCTCAATAAACATTTCAAGACAAGTTGCACATTTCTGGTTTGGGTATTAGCACACTCAGAAAATTTGAAAAAACTAGAGACTGAATTATTTAAATGTGTTGTCTAACTTTGTTGCTGTAAATATTTTCGTGAGCAATCAGTTGTATATGGGGAGCAGAGGTGACTTCCCTTAGCCACATGAAGCAGAGCCATACTTTTCAGTAGTCACACTGATTTCAAGGGCTTGTTGAGTTTGTGGCCACTAAACAGAAATAAGATGGTTAGAATGTGGTCCCAATTTTGTGGTGATGCCAGATCTAATCTGAGCATGTGATTCATCCAGTTCACATGGGGAGCGGATCGTCAGGGGTTTTCTTCAATTGCATGTGTAAATCTACAGGCTCGAGACATTACAGGTGACATTAGCCTCTTCCTTTTGCAAATCCTACATATTTGCATATCTGTACATGCATAATTTTATCAGAAAGTCCCCTACAGAGTTTGAAGTCTTGTTGTGTACGTCTCTGTGCCAGTCCAGAGTCTTGAAAGATTAAATAAGGGTGAGACATTTAGCCACAGGGTAACAACTCTGGTGTGCATTCAAATTTTCTATCAGGTAGTTTGTTAGATTATTAAAATAGTACAATTTTGTAACAATGGTAGTGGCTGCTTGAAAAACCTCCCTGTTGCTCAAGCAATATGCAAAATGAATGAACAAATATAGGGTGTTTTTATGCTGGACGCTATCCATAGACAAAAGTTGGCATTTCCACTGTGCCACTGAAGCTATATATGTCCTTTTTCAAGCGCTATGGACGGGAGTGTGTATGTCCCCATCTGGGCCACCTATACACTAAGCAAGCTGCTACCCTGCAGCCTTGGAGCTTGGGGAAAGAAAAAAAAAACTATGTGTGGTGTTTGTGGCTTCTCCAGGCACCAGAATAAGGAGTTTAAAAAGTCTCTGTGCTTTCTGATGGGTCACATATCTTTCTGATCTATAGGATTTGCACCCTTGACACCATCTTTTGAGGAGCGCTTCCAAAAAGTATGGAATGAATGTAGATTATGTGGGAAATATCTCAGTAGTGTGCTCACACAGCTCAAGTCAGCACAGTCTCCCACTGTTAACTGAACATGTCCTTTATGGAAATTGGCTTTGTAACTTGCATTTCAACTGCTGAAGAGTTATGAGGTCAGCAAGTGCAGCTCAGAATTTAGCTCATTTTGTGTATATCTTGGACCATATTCACCCCTGTTTTTTATACCACAAAAATCAGTGGAATGATGCCAAGAAAAAAATCATCCCCTAATATTAAAGTCTCAAACACATGCCTATTTCACTGAGCTCCCTACTATAGCTATAGGAAGGCTTCTGCTTGCTGGTTCCTGAAGTTCATAATTTTATACAGGCACTGAGAACAACTAACAATAGGAGCTTTTGGGTGGATATTAAATCTTGTGCTTCAGGGTATGAACTAGTCCCTGACTACTAGAGAGCAGAAAGAGGCTGCTGTAGTGAGCAAACTTTTGCATTTCTGCCTTCCACAGCAGTCCTGGCCCCTTCCTACGATGCATCCGATGGTGGCCAGTGTGAGAGGCAGGAGGATGAGCAGGATGGACCGCAGGCAGCTTGGCGCAGGCATTTCCCATGTTTCTCCGAGAGCAGACTGCTGATCTCAGAGCCAAAGCACCACATAGCTGGTGCTTTGATAGGAAGCAAAGAACTAATTTCTGCAGTCCCTTTTAATGACAGACTTTTAGCAGTGATCACAGAAATGTCTTGCAGAGTTAATTTCAGCTACTGAGCAATTAGTCAGCTCGGTGGTGACTCCCCCTGTCCTTTGCCTGCTGGGGAAGAGGGTTGTTGGGGCTGCACATGGTGATTCCCTGGGGTGTGGGACCCCTGGAAGCACCTGCTGGGCCCAGCACCCTCACCTGTGGTTGTGCTTGGGCTGCAGCTGGAATTTCCTCTTTCTGAAGTTGAGGGATTTATTTTCCAGCTATAGACTTGCTGTGTTATCCTAAATGTCAGCAGAGTCTCTTCCTTTTTTTTTTTTTTTTTCTTAATACTTAATGCAGCCAGAGAAAATCTGTCAGCAGAAGACTCCTTGCCTGCCCAAACAAAGGTTGAATTTGAGTAGGCAGAGCGTATTCCAGCATGAATGTGTTTTAATTTGGGGACAGCTACAGATGACGTTGATGCTTTTCTCATGGCGTGTGAGAAGCGCGGGGCTGGCAAGTACCCGGCTGCCTCAGGTCCCACCGCGGCAGCGGGTGGTGGGACTGGGAGCAGGGGCAGATGGTGCTCCAGAAGGGGAAATCCAGAAACTCACGAGCTCATTTCTTTTAGGGACACGTGTCCATATGCCATCCATAGAGCACAAGAGCCTGCTTGTCAGTCTGGAGCACTTTGGGGATGCCAGGATGAAATAAGCCAAATCAATAGCTGAGACTGGAGCTTGATGCTGGCTGTGCTGGTGTAGCCCCTGTGCTCTGTCTTCCCTGGTGCAAAATCCTATGTTCAAGTGTCATCATCAGCACCTCTTCAACCTGGGCCTGAGGGGATATTTGGGAGGAGATAGCTAGGGAGCCTGCGTGGCTGGATCCATTACTGATGGGCTTAGCTCTGAGCTCTCAGTTCTGCTGTCCGTGATCCTGTGCACAGTTCTTGAAGGCACATTGAGGACAGAGAATGTGAGCCCCATAAATCAGGTGCTTGGTTGTTTGCAGTGCACACCGAAGTACAGAGGTGCTTACAGCAAAGGATGCCTTGCAGTGGGACATAAATCTCAGGGAAGTCTGCAATTAAGAGCAAAAATCTAAGAGGCATTTGTGCTAATCTGGTAACTGAGCATTGCTCAAGTACAGTGTAATTAACAGAGGTGACAAATTGACATTGGTGTCAGAGCTTATGTTGCTCTTCAGAAGGCACTGATGTTTTCTGAGGTAAAGATGAGAACCTCTTCCATTTAATATTTTAGTGAATTTTGGGAAGAAAAAAAAGTCAAATGAAACATCGTCCCACCCAAACTGGAGCAGTGATAAGCAAGTTACTTGAACTGCTGTATTTACCTATTGGAGGGGGGAGGGCACTTATATAAAAATACCTGTGCTTCTATATAACTGCATATATATATATATATGTAATGTGCAAAATACATCATTTTGCATTCATATTCACATGTGGAGTCTGTCTGAGGATGTGTGTGTATATATATATAAAAATATGATTTATAGGCTTTTAAACCTCCCTGACAGACTCCAGGAGGCCAATTTCTAAATCTATGCCGAGATTTTTGACTAAGAGACAGGTAGCAGTAGGTGCTAATAAATGAAAGAACTGCAAGTGAAATGTTGTGACACGCACCTCTCTGAACAACCTGCGGAGCGATGGCAGAATCATCAAACCGAGCTGAGAGTAATCAGCAGGGACTGATAAAGCTGCTCTTGTAATTATTTGTTTGATATACAGCTTTCCTTCTTCCTTCTGCATAAATAGCAGAATTGCTTTCCTTAGTATGGGAGGTTTTTTATTCCTGTCAGGACTTGTTCTCACCAAGATGTCATGAGAGGAGGACTGAGGTCTGCGTTTTTGTTTTATTTACAGCCTTTCTATTGTAATTCTGACAGCATGCAGTGGAGACAGCATTCACGTAGATGGGGAGAGGCGTCCTTGCTCATGCAAAGCTGTCGGTGTCACAGGGACCAGACTCTATGCTGCTTTTAAGCCGCTCGGATTCCTCCAGGTTTGGCCTAGAAGAAGCTGTTCCTGGAGAGGAGGCAGCTGCTGCAGCCTGAAGGCAGTCGCGATGTCGTGCCCGTGTATTTAGGTATTAAATAAAATTCCCACAGCACCTTTCTAGTTTATAAGTGTGAGTTTGATGCTGCAGCCCCAACTGCCCTACAAAACCGCACATCCATTTGGATTGACAACCGTTAGTTATCCTTAAATAACTTTCTCTCCTTACCACTGCCTAAGCGAGAAAATCCAAGTGTTGACTGTTTTCCAGGCAGTCACAGTGGTGGCCCGTCAGCGACGACTGAGCTGAGCCAAAAGGCTCCTGTTGATGTCAGTGGTTTCTGGGAACACTGCCTGCATGGTTTTCTTCCGGGATTTCCCTCTCTGTCCATGCCTGGTTGAGCTCTGACTTCAGTCGGGGCAAATTTTGCAATTCTGTGTTTAACAATGGGTACAGCAATTCATTGCCACTCGAAGCACTTTCATTTTCATTGTTCCATTTACATTCTATTGATCCTTTTTCTTAAGGAAAGAAAAAGGATAATTTTTTGTTACAAAAAGAAGAAAATTCCTGTATACCAGGGTAGTTTTTATACCATCTACGGGTTTTACCAGGAATTCGGGAGGAAGGGGGAAGGATAAAGGGAGAGAGGCACGTTAGAGCAGAAAATAGATTTCCTAGCCTAAAGTGAGAGAAATCTAGACTGCTGCCTTTAGCATACATTTGAATACTGTCAAGGGCATCTGGAATATATTGGTAGGCATTCTTCTAATATTACTAAAAATCTGATAATGATGAGGCACAGATATGCCACTGGCCCTGTGTTTGGCGTGAACATGCAATATTGGGAAAGCGTTTGAGACATCAGAGACCAGAGTCAATGCCAGTTTGCTCTTACTCAGGAGAAATACTTCAGACTTGAACCAGATTAATGAAAAGGGAAATTGTCCTGAGACCGAGGGGGGAAAAAAAAAAAGCTTTACACCCCGTTGCAGTTCTATGGGGGGTTGTTCCTGAGTGATTACAGTGTGTCCTTTCAATGCTTTCTGATTCCAGGCAATGATGGCATTTTAAGATAAATAACATGTTCATGGCTCTGCTTGTTATTGAAAAGCTTTTATTATTGCTGATGTTACATGAAAAAGAAAGTTATTAAAAAAATGTGGCACTAACAAATTGAAGCCCCCAGGGAACTGTTGCTTGAATGAGTTTTTGATTGGAGTTCAATTTAATTGGCCATAAATCTTCTCATTTCTGATTTACATTCTACTTCAGACCAGTCTACCAAATTCATGATAATCAGGTTTTCATTTTTCTCTATCGAACAAATACTCTGACATGAGCATAAACAGAAATATTCCTTCAGCAAGGTGACCTTGTTCTTGCTTGCACTGTGCTGGTAATTGATTTAATGCCTCCTTACCTATAAATTGGGCCTCTTTCTGAGGCGTGTCCGTCAGATTTTGAGGTAATTGGTTGGCGTAGGTTTTTTTTTCAGCATAGTATTTTGACTGCAAGGTATTTCTCATAAACCTCTAGTACAAGAGAAGCTGTGATCATTGTCACTGACACGATGGAAAAAATTCAGCTGGTAGACGTACGCATGCCTCTCCCGTGGGCTGGCTTTGAATGCAGCGATGTGCATATCTCAGAAAATAAAAGCCCTTGTTCTAGCCCAGAGTAAATATGTGGGATGCAGCGCGTAGTAATTTCTGTGGGGTTTTAGTCGAATCTTTTTCCCTGTCACTTTGCAATGTCTTTAGGGGAATGAAGCTGTGCTGCAGGTGCTGCTCGTGCCAGGTCACTCTGGTTTGCAGGTTTGCTGCAGTGCAAGAAGCAGGTTCCTTTTCGTGCCCGCCGTGAACATCAGTCTTCGATGTGGGACTTGCCTGAGTGCTGGCAGGGAGAGGATGGAGACCTGAGGGCTTCTCCGTGCATCCTGGGACAATGTCAATGCAGGTTTGGAGGTGCTGGGCCTAGTTTTTGGTCTGAATCTTTGGAATCACTCTTTTAGATTAGAATGTGGAGTTTTTTTCACCAGGAGGTTGGAAGCCAACCAAGAATTGCATAGTGTGTGAGTTTGTAGCTGCAGAGGTCACTTCGGTTTGGGTATTTCCTAGAAAAACTGGATGAAGAGGGTTGGTGCTTTAGTGCTTCCCCAGTACCTGGTGGCTGCTGCTGCTCAGTTGCTCTCGTAGCCTGTTCTCCCTGCTTGGAACCCCCCCAGCCGCCCCCTTCCTCACCTCGTGCTGAGGTTTCCCCGTGTCCGGCCTCTCCTCCCGGGAAGGGCAACAGGCAGCAGTATCTAATTCTGATTAGATACCCCAAACCCTTAAATTCATTTGCTGCTCTTGCAGTCTCATTCACGTGAATCTCAGTAAAGTGCCTCAGCCGATACAAGGAAAGGGTAGGAACAGGGACGGATCCGGCCCACATTGAGATGCAATCACTGAACTGAAGAATATTCCAGTTAAGTGTCTTTCTGCACCTTTCCCATCCCACGGTTCTTTTCCCCTGTGATTCTTTTGTGTTTCTAAGTTGCGTGGCTTCATTGTATTGCTCATTTAACCATTTCCAACAGTATTGGGATTGACAAGTTGAGTTTTCTGCAGTCTTACAACTTCATGGGCTGTAAATTGAATGTTTTATGGCCTGTTGAAAAGGTGAAAAGAAAGTTACACCTGCTACCAGTTTCCTAATTACATCAGCATAAAATACATTATGAGTTTGCTAATGCCAGGTACTCTTGCTGAAAAAACATTTATAACCATGGCCTTGAGAAGTAGAAGCAATTACTTTGCAGTGGGTTTCCTTTTGTTTTCTGAAACGTTGGAATACTTTATCTTCTCTTGCCTCTGCCTTCCTCCCTACAAAATAGAGAAAAATTGGAATTTTAAGTCAGTACAATTATGTTCTGAATTTTTTTTTGTCTGCAAAAATGAATAGCTGGAAAATTACTGAAAGCAATGTAAAGAAAAATGAGTATCTGTTACTGAGGTTTCTGCTGAGCCCACCAGTATTTAGGGATTGTGTGACTGTGGTCGGCCAGTACCGAGGCAGATGAACCCCGACTGTGTTTTGTGGTGTCCTGGCCAGGAGCACGGAACGGGGTTTGTTCCCCAGGGATGGGGCAGAAAGCAAGAGTTTTATGGCGAAGAGCAGGAGGACTCATGCCGTATCCTGACCTGCAGGGAGCGTGTGGCAGAGATGAGAAGGATCATTGATGAAAATGTCTTCATGCCAAATAATGCATCTACATACAGCTAAATCCTTCTGGCTCTACTTCGTGTGTTCAGGCTGTCTGTGAAGTTGTCAACGGAGAGGGTTTGAAACTCGCCTTCGCTGTCCAGCCTGCTCCACAGTGCAGTTGTTTCTGCTCCACAGTGCAGTTGTTTCTGCTCCTTCAGTCATTACCTACTTGAGTCTCAGTATAGGAGTCAAAGTCTTTTCCAAGCTACCTTGATGGTAACTCTGGTTACAGCTTGGACCCCAAAGCCCAAAAAATAAGACCAGGAGTTGGTTCTTATCCCACCTGTGGCGTTAAGTGGATCACCTTTGGCTTCAGTTTCCTATCTTACTGTTTGTCCATCACATTAGTGACTTTTGTTTGGGGCAGGATTCACCTGTATGTCAATTAGGACAAACAGGGCCTTGGTTTTGGTGGTGTTGCAGCTAAATAGTGAAGAAGAGATCTGTATGTATGCTTTGAGCTGCAGGCCTGTGCAGTCCGTTCATTTGGGTCAGCATCCACGTAGGGAAGATGCTGGTTGCTTGTGATTCTTTCTCTTTTCTTGCTGTTCCATCCCTTAGCTCCTCATGTTTTCAGAGCAGAGCAAATCCCTCAGCAAAGCTCTTCCAATGTCACATAGAGAGATTAGTGATGGTTGGATAAGTTTTGTTACTAAAGCTGGTCAAGAATTTTCCAGGATGTTTTTTCCAAAATGTTTTAGTGTGAACCATCTTCACTTCCTTGAACTGTCCAGTCCGGGTGAAAGTTGGATCAATAAAGACATTTGCAAGGCTGAGGTGGGATGGGAGATGTCTCCCACTTCTGTTCCCAGATGGGAGTAAGAACCAGTCCAACTGACTCTAAATTAGGTATATTTGTTGAAGTCTGTGCCTTGCCAGATTGTACTTGACCTTGAGTCTCCCACACCCTTGATTTATCCCCTGCTCACTGAGCGCTGACTTGCACGTCCCGAATTCTTGCAAGGAGGAGCCCCCTGTCATGAGCAGGATAGTGAGTGAAACTGCTTCATGGCACAGATGGACACCTCAACCTCCACGCCTTCCCTTACCATCCTCTCTAGCTCCTGTAATTCTGGTGGGTGATTGTCAAAAGCTTGTGCCGTTCATCCCTGAAGTAGGAAGGGTTTTATTTATTTTGTTAATCTGAAAGTTAAGTGGGTGGGAAGATAAGTCTGCAGCCCCGCTCCATTCGTCACATGGTACCAGCTCTTGTTTCCCCTTGAGAGAGGCAGAACAGATGGAAGGCAGAGATGAAATGAAGATCAAAAGTAAACAGTGTGATTAAGTTTTTTGATAAAAGGATAAAACACTTATCACATCAAAGCTGCTGAAAAACACATTAAATATTTCCTGAACATTTCGTGTCCACATAAGCATTAACTGTACTTGCCACAGGGATGTTTGTAACAGTGGGTGGTGGAGTTGGGGGACGCTGCTGGGCTATTTGCCCTCCTGGCTGGCCCAGAACAGCAGAGCTGGCAGCCTCTTAACCATCCTCTAGCACATAGAACCTCTCTTGCTGTAGACTGGAGGGCCCATGTTATGTGCATGGCTAGGCAGTCCTTTCTTTAAGCCGTGCCCAGCTCAGCTCTCCAAGTTTGGGCACTGTCCTTCCAGAGGTTTTAAGGCACTCGCAGAGTTTGTGGGTGGCTTTTCTCCCAAGCATGGGTGATCGTCTGGTCTCATGCTTTGGCTCAGTGAATCAAATATTTAAATATTTTTGTGTAAGCAGCGTAATGTGTAGTGAGGAGTCTCTATGGATTGTCTGTTTCCATCACTGCATTGGAATACTTAGCAGTCCTGGCCAGTGGAGAAAGATTAAAAAGCAGTATATTGCCATTATTTTTTAATTTCTTTTCCAATCTTATGAAAGTATGAAATATATTAAAAGGATGTAAAGAAAAGGCACTTTGTAATAGCCAATAAAAGCTAAGAATGATGAATGATGAAACAGAACAACAGCAAAAAAGAGTAGCAGTAGAAATACAGAAAATTCCCTGTTCCAGTTATTACCATAACATCCCAGAAATGCATTTCCCCTGAAGTGGCAATGCGCTCACTTCCAGCAAACCTGACTTTATCATCCAAAAAAGCCACAGCTGAACAAGCTGTTGCTTGAGCTGTTGCATTTCCCAGTCAGAGAATCCTCGGCTGAACACACAGCCCCACGATCTGGGAGAACATTGAGGAGCCCACTATGATCTGATGTGACACTGTTGTCCTCCGCATTCCTAAGGACAGAGGGTCACCAGGACCCCTTGCTGTAAAGTGTCCCCACACTTGGGGAGGGACCTTTCTGGTGCCTTCTGGCTCAGCACCACCTGCACAGAGCTGGGATCGCTAACTGAGCTGTGCCACTGCCAGTCACCTTAACATTTTGGTGAAATAAATGCAAAATGCTATTGTTCCTTCTGCTAGAGTATTTGTAAGGTCTCTCACCTCCATACAAGTCCTCCTGAGTCCAGTGACAGGTCAGCTCACACTGTTGCTCTCTGCCCAGAAGGGCAATAATTTGGGTCTTTTTCCTCTACCCAGCTGCTCAGCTTTATGGCACATGGAGGAACTCAGATGCTGTTGAAATCTCTCTGTCATCCTGAAAATTTTGGTTGAAATTGGCATCTGATTTCCTTCTGAAGTGAGAGCAAAACATGATGTGTTGAATTGGACTACAGTTCAGAGAAGCACCTGCTGAATTTTCATGTTTTAATCTCATTTGCTTCAGGTTGAGTCCAAGTGGTCTTCAAGTGAAGTTCTGGGCCATTTTTACCACGTGCAGGTCATTGTTTCCAGGAGAAGTAGAAAAAGTTTTTACACCCAACATGGACTTCTTTACAAATATCTAATGATCTGGACAAGATTTTTACATGCTATAGTTTATATTAAAAAGCCCAGAAATTGGGAAGTGCTTGCACCAGTTTAAGAAAGGCTTGTATTAGAATCATAGAAAAGTTAATGAGAGAGGACCTCTCATGGTTGTTAGTCCAAGCTCCCACTTGAAGCAGGGCTAACTTCAAAGTTTGCCCAGGGCCTTGTCTAGTGGAGTTTTGAAAATCTCCCAGGATGGAGATTAAACACCCTTTCCAGGCCACACTTCCAATTTCATGTGGTGCTCAGGGGAGGATTTTCTCTTATGCTCAACTGAAATTTCCATCCTGCAGCCTGAGGTGTCGCCTGTCGTCTTGTCACCGTGCTCTTCGGAGAAGGGTCTGGTTCTGTCTACACCACTTGCCTTTTTCATCATCCAAACCACCATGAGTACAAGAAGATAAATCTCAAGGTGGTTTGCTTGTTTGTTTTCTTCTCAGTGCTTCCCTTTTTGCTTCTGTATTCTGTGAGTGATTGACAGCCTAACCTTGTCTTCTGCTTACTGCAAGCAATCAGGTATTTGGGCTGTTTCAAAGCAAGACCTTGTTTCTATTTAGTGCTTTTGAAAAAAGTAGTTTGTAAACTGCATGAACAGAAAAGGAGATGAGGTGTTGTGAGCAGAGAAGTTCCTGTCCTAAATTCCTGTCTGCCAAATACTGATGTTAGTCATTATCAAGCTTAGTAGTGCAAGAGGTTTTAGTCTCTGTACAGTTAGCCTTCATCCTGCTGTGAACATAACAGTATCAGTCAACAGTGAGCAAAATGGCATGAAGTTAAAACCTTCAGGTCATCTTCAGTGCCAAGTAAGGTGTCAACCAGGCACCAGCTCAGATGTGACAGAAGCCTTGCCCAAAATCTCAAGATTAGACCAGGAACTTCATAATATAAGGTCAAATTTAATTTCTTAACAATACCCAAGACAGCTGTCTCAGTGACAGTTGCACAGCTGTTTTTATTCAGTTTTTTTGAAAAATGGTAACTTTTCCTCAAGAAGCATTACGGTGTATTTCAGCAAGATTTCTCGTGTGATGAGATGCAAAAGTTCAGGCAATATCCTGTTTAGATATGTTTCTATTTGATAATAAAAATGGCGTTGACAGTGAGGGATTGCACTGAATAAATTATTACTTTGAATTTTGTTTTACACCGAAGCCAGGATGTGTCCTGCAAGTTCACAGCTGTTTTAGCTTTTTATTTTCCTCATCTAGATAGCTATACGTCCATGAGATCTATTTCTTGATCTATATGGACATGCAATCCTTCTTGGGATTATTACCATAGAAACAAGACATAACATAGAGCATGTTAGAAGTAACAAATAGGATTTGGCAATGTTTCCCATTTACTACAGGAAGTCTGAGCTGTGTACAAAAAGCAGCAATTACTTGCTCTTAGAGCCTTATTAACAGGCACATCTGCACATTCATTAAAACTAGGTACTTCAACTTCTATTCTGACTGGGATGACATTCAGATATTCTGCTCTTTAAACTAAGCTATAATCCTACACTTTCATTTTTCAGCCAAGACAGGAATTTGTTGCGTTTGACATTTTGGTTCCTTTTTGTTTGATTGCAAATCCCGGAGGCAGCCTGCACTCCCAGCCCATGTGAGCCTCCCAGGAGGAGATAAGATGCAATAACCGAACCGCTGGCTCCTGGGGAACAGTTCCTCCTTTGAAGGATGAAGTCACCCAAGTTTTGCTCGTAAAGCCTGATCTCCCACGGTGCTGGGACCCAGCTCCCAGCCTCTCCCAGGGCTTCACACCCTTCTCATCCTCGGCGGTCCAAGGTTGCTCTGAGTTGGCAAGTTGTGACAGCCTGAGCTTGGGGGAGTAGATGGGTTGTGCCAGGCAGAGAGCTGCTTTTGCAGGAGTAATACAACACACCGTATGTGTAATGAAAGCTGAGCTGACTATCTGGGTCACAGCACATCTACCGATAGATGTGAGGAAGAAACAAAAACTCCAATTTTTAAGCCAAATCCATGGAGCAGCTTTTGAAGTTGTATGGGATAGCAAAGAGACGGACGGAACAGGATACAGAAAAGGGCAGAGAAATAGATTAAAACACTAAGGCCTGTCTGCCGACTGCCTGTGAGTGAGCGCCTGCCGGCTGAGCCATGGCAGCATCGGGCAGTGTCAGCGTGTGGCCCTGCGTGGGAGGTTGGTGCCAGCTCAGCAGCCTGCGGGGCGCAGATCTTGCTCTTCTAGCAGGCAGAGGTTGTGCTCAGGAGGGAGAGCTGGAGTCCTGGGGCATGTTCTGTAGCTGCTCAAGGGAGAAGAGGTTGGCTCTGGGACTCTCTCCTTCCTTCATCTCTTTCTCATCCTCCCTCGCACCGAGTAAAATCAAGTTTAGAAGCAAATTGTCAGGTCACAGAGGGATCCTCTGCTCTGGATGATGCATTTGCTGATGTGGGAGTGAGCATGCACTGTCCTTTTCCCAGTCCACATTCTATAATGCTGCCTCTTGTTGGGAGCAGAGCAGCTTCTAGGGGGAGTTTCAGAGGCAGCCAGAGATGCTTTAAAGTTCTTAGGGCAAAATCTGTCATCCCCCTGGACCAACTCAGGAACAAAACAACTTTGCTTAACAGAAGAAATATTAAAAGCTAATTGTAAGCCACAAAATTGAGGAGGAGCCTAGAATGCAATGCTGAGCCCGGAGAACGGAAATACAGGGAGCTTGAAACTAGGCTACACGCTCAGAGTTTGCCTGGCCTCCTTTCAAAGGTGCTGAAGACTCTGCTTCTCTAGTAAAGTCGATGAGTACTCAGGATCTTTTTGAAACATTTATTTAGTGCCTAAGTATAGATCCAGGACTGACTAACTTCAGGCTCCAAAAATAGTGGAGGTGTCTGCCTTCTCCCTCTTCCTCATTTCTCTTTTCCTTGCTCTTTAGTCTCTTCTTCAGCTCCCACGTTCTCTGTTCCCTCCAACTCCATTTTTCCATCCTCCTCCAGTTGACTACTGCTCCTGCTTCTACCCCCTCGCTCGCTGTGACACCTCTCCTGTCCTGTGGGAGCCACAGAGCATTTCTCAAGGTCCATCCTGAGCAAGCCTCCGGTGGCACCCCTTCTCTCTCCCTCTCTCACCCAAAATTCTCCTGCTTCGTTCTCAGGGGGACAGAGGTTCAAATGAACAGCTCCGTTCTGCTCAAGAGCCTGCAGAATTCAAGTCCCACGTATCTTGCCTGTCCTACATGGGACTGACCAGGGCTGGTAGCAAAAAGAGAATCACCACAGAGCACTCGATTGGCGTGGGAGCCCAAAGCAGCTCCTGTCCCTTTCTGGCACAAAAGCATAAATCAAAATGTCCCATTTTCCCATATATTTCCCATCACAGGCATGATCTGCCAATGACAACAAAAAGAGGTTATATTGAAGGGATCACATTAATTTTGTGAACAGGAAGCTCTCGTTAGTGGCTTGTGTTTTCCAAATCAACCAGAAGACAGATGTGACTGTGAATCTGATGGATTTTTGTCCCTGACACGGATTTTTCTCTCTTGTAGGAAGGCATGCCCCAAACGCTGAGTTCTACCAGTATGTTTACCCCATGTGGCTTCAGCCCTCATCTACATACTGCAAAAGAAGATGAACAAGGAGGACTGATCTTCCAGGATGGAAACCTTACCTCAGCATCTCTGGATGCTCTAATCCAGCATTTGATACCTACCACTGATTACTACCCTGAAGTAAGCAATTCACAGTATAATAAACAGTTTAGTTTTGATAAATTGAGGCAGCACTTTATGCAAAAGTGCAAATGTGTTAAATTTTGAATTAAGAGGGCTAATTTAAAAGCTGCATACAATTAAAGCTTGGTAAATTGATGCATTGCTTTAAATGCTGTCTCACTGCTCTGTAATTGTTCCCATGAAAAAGCAGATCCCAAAGTTGATACTGCTTTTAAATAAGAGAACGGGGCAGTGGAGAAGGAGAGGGAAAGCTGTGGTGGTGATGAATTAGTGATATAGCAGTTGGAGCACTTCAAAAATAGCAGTGCATCCCAGAGAGGTTTAGATGAAGACTGAAGCAAAAACGTCTGAACTGGCATTAAATTAGCTGAATTTCAGTAGCTGCTGAAGTCATCCAGGTTTGTCTGTATGTACAAAGTGCTCCCTTAGAACAGAGATGGGTTTATGATTTACCTGGGGTTATATTCACACGAACTTTGCGGTCACTGGACAGCACAGTCCAGATCCTAATCCATGCTCCGTCAGTGAATATTCAGTGTTTCTTCACCAACAGTGTGAGGATCTAAACTGGAAGCAGGTTTATGGTCCTGCAAGCCGTTGACTTCACTGGATTTTGCACATCCTCAGTGGCATTCAGGACAGAATTTGACTGGAAGATTTTTAAGTCCTAATATATCTCTATGGAAAGACTTGTATTTCAAAGCACAGAACAGCATTGACTTCTGGGCCATTTAGAAGACCACGAAAGTTATCAATGCAGAGCAGACAGCATGTTTTAAATTACCCACGGCTCAGTTTCTGATCAGCTAAAAATAAGTAATAAAGAAGCAGGTCAATTATATAAAAAAAAGAAAAAAAAAAAGAACAGAAAGGCAATAAAAATAGGTAATGGACAGATCAGGCTGTGAGATTTTCATTAAGCAATGTGTGATATGTAATACTATACCTGTAGCTCAGGAGCATGGCTAGATCTGGGGGAAAGAAGATAATTCAGGCACCAGGAGGGGTCAGGATGCAAACAACTGATAATTCATGCGTATATTTTAAATTCACTGCTGGAATACTTTAAATAATCCAAGGACTTATCCCGCAGACCTGCTTCCCACAGCTTCACAGATGTAGGACTGCATATGATATGGCTTGGCTGATAAAAGTGAATTTTTGGGAGTTAGTAGAATAAAAGAAATATTCCTGAAAACAGGCTGGGTGAGACCTGCAGGGCAATAGCAAGATGTGACTAATCTGGGGGCATCCAAAGCTCACAACCCAGTGGAACACAGGAGTGCTTGAGCATCTCCATATTTAGTATTCACTGGCCTCCATGCATCCCTGGTCGTGCTGTCCCCTATGTCCCCCAAACCTGGGCTCGCTCCTGTAGAGTGACCTACGTGCTGTCTTTGCTGGATGTTTGCACAGGGTTTGGGCAACCAAAGGCTGGAAGTGGATGCTGTGGAGGAAGGAGATGCTGCTGCCTCCTGCACCCACTGTAACCAGTTCAGTTTTCAGGGTCAGGAAACCTTATGTCTTTTAGACATACAGGTCTGTCCCAGGGGAAATGCAAACACCATGGAGTTTGGGGCTTTTATGGCTAATATTACCACTGTGTGGCTGTTCACAGCAGTTCTGCTTTTCTTTCTCCCACAGAAAGCCTATATCTTTACATTCCTGCTGAGTTCCAGACTCTTCATTGAACCCCATGAGCTTTTGTCCCGAGTTTGTCACAAGTGCATTGAGCAGCAGCGGCTGGACGACCCTGTGCTGGACAAGGTTAGTTTATCTTTACAGAAGAAAAGCCTGACGTATTTTCAATGGGCAGAGAAATCTGGGGCTCTAGTGTGTGTCCTTTGCCTCCCTTTGGATTGAATGAAGCTTTCTCATAAAGAATGACAGTTGCTGCTGAGATCCTGACATTGAGGCATCCTAGTATCCATGTCCAAGAGCAGCGCTCCAGGCGCCAGTCGCTTCAAATCTTCTTCTAATTTTCCCTTTCCACCTGTCTCAGTCATCCCAGGTGACTTTCCTTCTTAACTAAGAAGGCTGTGATGAAGCCTGCGGGATGCAAGAAGGTAGGACGTAAACGTCACACACTCTCAATTGCAGGTGTCAACACACCACTGTCCCATTTTTACTCAATGCCTCTGCCCTTTTGCTTTCTTGCTTCTGAAACACTAATATTTCCTCTTGGACTTACCTGTCACTTCAAACGCTAGGTAACAGCACACAGCCACCCACTAACCTCCCACTGCTGGCACCAACAGATTGTCGGCACAGCCGTGCTGCAGAGCGGCGCAGTCTGGCACACCAAGAATGAGGTGAAGCAGGAGTGAGGCTGTGATAAGCTCGCAAAATGAGAAAATCCAAGCTGTTCCTGTGTCGGCACTCCTCCAGTTTTGCCCTAGGGACTGTGCAGACTGATACAGTGTGTAACAACACATGTGCATCCTCTGGCAGACCCGCAGATGCTGCAGTCGTGGATCCCACTGGATCCTATTCACTGCTGGATTGCACCCAACCTCTCCTCGGTGCATCGATGGAGACCTATCTGGTACATTACCCGAAGCAGGAGTTGCATCTTCAGTGCAGTGGAGGGGAGAAGAACGTGCATTAGTTACAACTTTCCAAAAACCCCCAAATTCTGAAATTATTCTCAAGATTAGCCTTTCCAGCTTTGAAACTATTTTTGGCATAGAATACTGAATCACCAACATCCAACTGCGTGTTTTTGCCCAGATAGCTGATTGTGTGAGTAACAGGAGCTCTGCCCTCACTATGCAGATCAATCAGCCAGACTATACAGAAAGCTGATACTTGGGTTGCCTGTACAGTCTGTGTTAGTAGAAATATCTGGATGAGGTGCAGCATCCAAAACAATTTTTCTGAGGTGTGATGGGTTCTGTTCTCCGATGCTATGGCAGTTGCAAATTTAGGAGGATTAAAATGTGAGCTTTGCAAAGTTTTGCTGCTCATTGAACTTTGCAAGAAATGAGAAGCATTATCTTATTATGAAGATTTCCCACTCTGCCTGAGGTGAGTCTGCATTTCGGACTAGCCTGTAGTAACACAGAGTTGGTGGGGCACAGCTGATTTGGTGCTCTTGAGAGTGGGGCTGAGTTTGAAACTTTGCACACAAGAGACCTCCCGTCCCCCGAGTTGTGTCCTGTGACTTGCACAAAGTCCTCTCCTTCAATTCGGAATAGCAGTTTACACAGCTGGAGCAAAGGTCTCCCCAGACCTTTGTAGTTCCCAATAAAGCTTTCCCTTTAGCAGCCACCTGCTGGTCTTTGAGCCTGAGCTTAATGCTAGCTGACAGCAGTTATTTTTAGAGATGTGGTTCATTTAAACCTGTTGTTGTTGGAAAGCTGGAATATGCATTTTAACCACCTTGGTTGAAAAGCAGAGAGCTGTGGAGCTCAAGAGTATAATTTTTCCTGATTACAGGGTACACTTTAGCTACAGTACGTACAATGCAGAAGAAGGCTGTTTGTTTTGGTCTGTGTTTTCTGTAAATAAAAATGCAGTTTGTTGCTTAACACAATTTCCTTTTCACATGTTCTTGGATAACAGAGGATGGAAGCTTTGCAAGCAGCCTCCCTGGCCCTCTTTCAAGATAATACTGATGTATCATTTGTGCCATTCCCCACATTTCCCTCCTTGCCCCATATCTTCCTGACTATTCCTGCTGCTGCATCCTGAGATAAACCTACACCAAATGTAAAGTGGGCATCAACTGTGTGTTATGTGAGTGGGTGTCCTTGTTCTATCATGACCTTGAGCTTATCTGGGAAGAGAGCAACATTATCAGTAGCCCAGGTAAAGTTACCAAAGTGCTGGTGTTTTGTGCGTTGTTTCTTCCTCATGTTACATCCGCCAGCGGTCACTAAGCAGTTTTTTCATATGGCCAGAAAGCAAAAGACTCACCTCTTTTTTTGGTCAAAAAATACATCACAATCAATTTTTCAGGAAAGGATGAAATTGTAGGAGGGGGTGTAAGTACAAAAGGGAAGAACATGTGGTTCAAATGAGCAAAAAGGCCAGATGGTTTTTAAAAAGGCATGAAAGTTGCACCAACAAAATGTCCATCCAGCTATAAACTGGCCAATTGCATGTGAAGAATACTTAAATCTGCATGTAAAACAGACAGTTGTGTATGCATCTAAGTACCAGTATATTTTGCAGGCCAAAATATATCACTTGTGCACCAGACTATTTGTTTGCCTGTGTTCAGATTTTACAGGTGCAACCATCAGTTCCTTCTTTGAAAATCTGGCCCCACTTTCAGTGAGATACATATTTGGTGGGAGACTTTAATGATTAAACACGTTTCAATCCCTATCCATCATTCTGGTTTCCATTTCAGGCACGAATCAGAAAATTTGGACCCAAAATCTTGCAGTTGCTGACAGAGTGGACAGAGACATTCCCGTATGACTTTCAGGAAGAGCGGATGATCGGCCATCTGAAAGACATGATTCACAGGATAGCCCCATGCGATGAGGTGAGCACGTCTGACCTGGGACATTGTGTGGAGATGTTATGTTCATTTTCCCACTTGGTTCCTCCTTTTCCTCCTTTTGCCACATTCTGTTCCGTGCCTCTTCCTGGCAACTCTTACAGCTTTGTTCTCCTCTAATGGTTAAAACCTGTAGCAGCTTCCCTGAAAGCCACATCTCTCAGTTTAGGTTCTCCTGTGTCGGTGACATGAGGACAAGAACTCGGTCTAGATGGCTGTATGGTCTTGGTGTTCAAGTGCATGAGCCATGTGTGTGGCAGAGTAGGACACAGTGAATGGAGTCTCTGGGAGACCTGCTTGCAAATTCAAGTGGGTGGGTCCCATAAATTAATTCAGAAACATGAAAAATACCACCAAATCCATGAAAATAATAAGGATAAGAGCAAATAGTACATAGAGAGTCTCTAATTACTTCTAGGTTAACCATGGGATGTGGAAGAATTCAGTTCCATTGGCTACATCAAGGCCTGGCTTCAGGCCACAGATGGGTGCAATTCAGTAGAACAAAAAGTGCATACCCATGAGTCTTGAGAAAGGGAGGGGTGCAAAAAAGGAATGAGCAGGTTTGCAGCACACTGGAAATGAAATAGGACCTTCCTACCCACATGAAACATGAGAGAAATGGAACCAGCCACTCTTGGGCTGGCAGCACTTTTGGGTGGCTGGAGGCTGCATGACACTGATGGAGGTGAAAGGAACACAAAGGACTTTCAGAAAGAGCCGAAGTGGCCTCAGTTCCATTGACCAGCGCAGTGAGACTTCTCCCTCAAGGGGAAGAGGCAATGAACTTGCTCCTGCCAACCACCAAGAAAGGTTCCTTACAGCCCTTCAGCATCTGAAGTGAGAGAAACCCACACAGACCCACCAAAACCATGTCCACGGGAAGGAAGGAACCAGCCAAAAAGGCAGAGAACAGGGGCTTTATGGCAGCTCTTCAAAAGCAGTAGCTGCCCTGGTGAAGAGCCATCAATGCTAAAAATCAATGTTTTGCATACAAAGCAGTAGTTTATTTGCCTAACCTGAGCAAGTGCTGCACGCCTTCGTGCTGGAGTGGGCACAGCTGTGTACCAATGCTTATGGGTGCCCTGGGAGGCAAATCATTGTTTTTCAAATATTACTAGGCACTGTAACTGCAAATGATTATGCCTGGGCAAAATCAATAATTAATTTAAGAAACAGCTCATATCCTGCAAATTTCGTTTTTTAAGGGACAGCACGAAAGAGTGGTGGTACCGTTAGTCATTCAGAAGAAACTTGTTCCCATTGTGTATCATAGAAATTAAAGATTGAAAGATTTGTGAGGTCATCTAGTCCATGTAGGTTAATGCAGGATTTTCCTCTGCAGTGTGTGCTCCTCTCCTTTGTTGAGTCCACTTTCCAAAGGCTCTGCGATGCGCTTATAAAGGTTTCCATGCTGAGAAGCATTTCTTAGTAACTGCTGTGATTTGCATTTAGAGTTAGAAGTTTTAATTAAAATTTGAGTTCCTAAGCCGCCTGCTGAGACCTGCCGTCTTCAGAGGAACTTTCCCAGTTAAGAACGAAACATTTTCTTTAAATATTAAACAGTAGTATGCTTCTTTTGACTGTTAATGTGGCAACGAAATGAAATCGGTTGATAGAGTCCAGCATGCAGCCCTTCTACAATGGGGGGTCACTTTGTGGCAAGGTAATTACCAGCATGTTGAAGGTAATGAACAATGTTGTTTTCACTTAGTGAACATATTTTAAAGAAGGTAGGAAATGCTTTTAAAAGGGCAAAAGCAGGATTTATTTTTTTTAATTTATACCTCAGCATGCACAGAAAAGCTTTCTAGGCAGGGATGCACCCAACCGATTTTCTGTGTCTCTCTCGAAGAGCTCTGATTGCTGAATATTTTTCTTTTGTGTCTATTAAAGGTCTCTCTTATTTCATTCTTTATTAGGTGGTTGGCTTACCTTAGTCTTTGTTTACCATTGTCTGTATCTGCATTATTATACCGTATTCCCTACAAAACTAGGTGAAACTAGATCTCTTGATAAGGATTTATTGAAAGACTGGCTAATATGCATGTCTTTCAAGTGATTTTATGCTGCTTTTTGGCTTTTCATCCAAGCAGTGAAGAATTTGATACTGCACAGACATGGCTGGTTCAAGATTTCTCATCCAGACTCCTTTTTGAAAAAGAACTGGGTTTTCAGCTAAAAGTTTTTTAGCCAAATGTTTTATGTTCTGTAGAAGACTTGGATTTAAGTGCTGTGCCTGCCCTCCCCGCAAAATGAACTCCCCTGTTTACAAAATACCCAATATGTCACTATTTGAGCTTCCAGTAAAAAATAGCGTTCTATTCATAGAGCTTGATAAGCTATGCTGAGATTTGCAAACACACCTGGATATAAACCAGAGAAATATTTAGCTGATGTTCAGTAGTTTAGATCCAGGATAGTCTTTGTAAATCAAAAGTGTGACCATCTGTTTGAATGAGAAATTCCATGAAGAAGGCCAGTAGTCTCTTTTCCTTGAAGCTACTATACATCAGGAACAGATAAAAATGGAAAGAATGTTTTTAATTTTCTAGAAATTATTTCAATTATTTATTTTTATATCTTCCTCAATTTTCCCTCCTCCTATGTGATTTACTTCCAAATAGAACACGCGTTGTCATCCTCCACGACAAGTCCCTCCTGCCTTCTAGGTACTTGCTTCATTTTGGACTTATCAGCTCTACTTTGGACAAAAAGCCTGACTGCAACCTGCTTATCTGGCCTGTGTTCCAGCCCAGCTCAAGTGAGCATCTTCCTTGAGTAAAATGGGAAGTTCCTCAGCAACGTGGAACCTTGTGCTAGAAAAACTGTATGCAAGTTAGTATTGCAGCAAAAGCTGAAGCACTTGGGATGTTCCGAAGGTTTCCAGCCTCAGACTGCAATGGAAACAGGGTGGACACGAACATGTTATTCTTCACTGTGAAGTAGTAGGAGATGCTACTTCCAGTGTGCGGGTGGGATTCCGTGTAGATGAGAAGAGCACTGACTCTGGCTGCTGGTACCTTGGACACCTAGAACATGAGTGCTGTCAATGCCTGACACTGAAAACTACCCGCAGTCTGCAAAGGTCTGAAGCAGATAAAGGCTGTATCTAAGCCATGGGATTCACGAGTACTTCCCAAGACTTCCCTTGGGCTGCAGCACAGGCGTGTTCCTGCTCTGGCAGGGGGATTGGACTAGATGATCTTTCGAGGTCCCTTCCAATCCCTAACATTCTGTGATTCTGTGATTCTGTGTGTGGGGCTGCATGGGAAGGAACACTGGGCCAGGTCCCTGTTGTGACGATGAGGACTGTGTGCAGAGTGCCAGGGTGTCTGTCTGCTGCGCAGCACAGCTGCCGCAGAAGAGGACTTCGTGCCAGCTCTGCTCTCACACTGACAGGTCACAAACTGACATTACTGGTGACTTGACATTACTAAATTCTGTTTGGATGGGGAGTGAGGAGTTATTCCACTTGTAAGCAGGCAGAGGATCTCTCCACTGTGTGTCTTTGTGCTGGAAGAGGAGCTGGCAGTAGGCCAGCCTGCAAACCGTCTTCCCAAGTGACCGTGCTCTTTGAAATGGAGCAAGCACCCATTGCATCCTGCCTGATGCTCCCTCTTCCGTCTGGGAAAGCCCACGAACCTGTGTTCTGCAGCAGGGTACACCCTGTGCTCCACGTGAGGCTTTTGCCCATGGACATTTCCAGTTAATCCTTGTCTTTAGAGCCATCCACCAGTTCTCTCACTAATCTCGGTTTTACGATGTCTGCATCTGTCAGTTATGAAGAGTTGAAGGTATTTCTTTCTGCCCATCATCTATGGCTAGCGGCTTCACTCATTGTCTGTAAAGAGCTGCTCCAGCTCTGAAAACAACCTGAGCAACTTAGTAATGATCATCCTGCTGAGCATATGGCTGTGCTTGGAATACGATATGAGCTTCCTTCAGTAGCAGTTAACGTTTTGGGTATTAAATACTCAAAGCTACACGATGCTCAGACCACTCCAACTGGGTAGCAAGTCACAGTACACTTCTGCTGCCCTCAGCTCAAAAGGATGGAGACTTAGAAACGATGAATAGCATTAGAAACATTTCTTATTCCTAATAAATAAGAGTTGACGAGGCGCCACTAACAGGTAGAGTTCTCGGCCAACACGTAGCTGACATAAAGCATAGGTACTGAAAGCTGCTGTGCTCTAGAAAGCTGCAATAACTCATGTCGTAGCATTACCTCTCCTCTGATCCTGATCTTGGCAGGAATATGTGAGTACTAGTGCCAGCCCAACCCACCAGTCCTGCCTGCCTCTGCTCTTGACTGCAGTCTGTTTCTGTGGTCCAGAGCACAGAACTGTAATTAAGCCAACTGGGTATTCTGAAATAGGCTTGTTGAAAATAAAATGGTAACCTGTTGCTGACTTAGAAGTATTTTGCACAAGGGAAAATTCAGCATAAAAACACTCCTTTGTCAAGTTCTGTGGGTGGTTTATGTTTCTTTCTCTCCCTGTCTCTCCAGGCCTACTGGAAAAAGATGAATCAGCTTTTACAAACCCTGAATCAGAAGCTTGCAACCCTCAGCCACGGGCAAGAAGGGATTGTCAAGATCAGTGCTGCTGTCTCCGATAAGCTGGTTGCCTTTAAAACTAAACCTCCATCAATTCAGAGAGAAATCCTGAGCGTCTGCAGTGACCCCTATACTCTGGCTCAGCAGCTGACACATGTGGAGCTGGTACGTGGGAATGGTTCCCAACTTCTGCAGTCAGAGATATTATTTTAAGCCATCAGCTGCTAAGTATTCCAGACACAACCAGAAGGTGTCTGCACTGCTGCAGCACATCCCGTGCTGTATCAGCACTGCAGCAGGCGGCAGGGTTTGACAAGTTAAGAGGTATTTGGGAAGCAAGCTATATATCAGAGTGTTCCTGTGCATCTTGGAGTAGGTCACTTTCCTTTTTCAGCTTGCTTATTTGTGAAATGTGAGTCACAATCTCAGGAAGGTCAAGGCGTTCTCAGTTCTGTAAGGCGCTCTAAGCCCCACAACCTGAAGGTGCTATTGAAATGGCTGCTCATTAGGCCTTTTATTAATTTGGAACAAATTCTAACAGTTCGAATCCATTCCTACAGATGCACAAAGCATCTGAGTTGTCTGATGTGTTTTATGTTCTTCCCTTTGGGACTTTGTGCATGGACATACACGGTTGTGCAAATACCACCCACATGAAGTCCTGCAGTTTCCCTCCTTGGGCTGCAGTTCACTCTCAAAGAGGCTTTTGATGGCAATTGCTCCAATTGCAGTACCAAGATGTTGGACAGACTGGGTTGCACACCCTTCCCCCAGGTTCAGGTCTTCCTCATAGACCTCCTGGATGTTCACAGAAGAACACAAAGCATTGCTGCCATCTGCAGAATTCTTGATGCTGTAATGATTCCCTGCTGCCTGTCCTTCTGTAGAGAGTGTTCATCCTTGAGAGGAAGGCTGGAATAACATACCGTGAAATGGACTGTGGATTGAAGTGAATATCATGGAATTGCCTTCGGAATTCTGAAGGTAGTCGATATTCTATTTGCAAAGCAGTGGAATAGTTCAGAAACCCCAAATTTAGGATCATCTTTTCACCTTGGTTAGTTTTCAGAACATGCAGCTTTGGCTTTCTTTGCTTTATACAGCTTAAGCCAAAGAGTAGAAGTATTTTTGCCTGGAGAGTTTTGCTTGCTTTTCTTTTCCTCTACAGTGCAACTGTCTTCCAAGGGATGATTCCCTGTAACTGGGGCACGGCTGCACTTTTAAAACTCATACAGCTGGAGGTTTTCATTCTGTTTACTGTAATAAATGCTCTCTGCCTTCTCTTTCACTTACTGTATTGGGTACACCAGCTACTCTGCACTGAAACTGTCCAAAGTTTATTTGTTAGTAAGAATTATTTGCTATTTATTTGATAACAGTTATTAACTAGTAAGAGTCCTATACAGTTATCAGTGGCAAGGCGAGAAGCTGAAAGAAATGGCACAGGAGTAGCCATAAAATTTTCACTTAAGCAAAACTACCATTAATTTAGTTGTTGCTTCAGTGTTCTAAGTTTGAGGTGTAGGAATTCCAAAATATCTCTTCTGAAATACCTTTGTAGCCTACAACAAATATTTTTTTCTAATAAACATGTTTAAGGGAATTGAAAAGCCTAAAAAGAAGGCCAGTGGTGTGGCCAGAACTGCCAGGTTTGTTCAGGAGCTGGTGAAGGTGGATTGTTCTTTACTAAGAGAGACCTGGATGCTGTGGTTAATCTTGTTTTGGATTGTGCCTGGGACACTACAGTGTAAGCGACGCCTTTAATGTGACCTGTGTGTCTTTAGTGCCTTCCTCCCCCAGTGGCACAGAGCCACCACCTTGGGCCATCACCTGAGCCTCACGTGAGCACTGGATTGCTGGGGTTGGCAGATCACAGCATTGCTACCACGTTAACAGCTGGGGAACGAGGCCGTTGAGTTCTGCAGGAGCACGGCAGGTCTGTGGCAGTGCCAACCACAGAACTCAGGTCTGCTGGCTCCCAGTTGGAGCCTCGTGCATCCAGCACCTTTCTCTCTGCACAGTAGAGAGGGCTTTAACTATGTCTTGTCAGTAATGAGACATATTTATTCTCATTTTCTTCTTTCCGCTGAAATAACTCTAATTGTTCTTATCAACTTTAATGTCTGGTGCTAGTTGGCTGTCTACCAATTCAGTGACACCATTCAGAGCTGACAGATAGTGGGGATGTCTTCTTATCAAGAGGAACAGAAGAGTTTCTGGGGTGCTTTCTTATTTCTTCCTCTCTGTCTTTTTTTCCCCTCTCTAATAGGAAAGGCTAAGTCACATTGGACCCGAGGAGTTTGTGCAGGCATTTGTACATAAAGACCCTCTGGATGGCACCAAGGTATGATTTGTCTGTATGTGAAGTGTCTCCTGCGATGACTGTTTGTTCTACATGAACTGGTGAGATGAGATCCATAAGACCAGGGCCTGGGGCACATGTTGACCATGGCCAGGCCAACTGACGACTTGTGTTCTCACGGCAAGGATGGGACCTGTTGGTAGAGCCGGCACTGGCAGGTTATTGCCATTCCTTCCTGGTGAGAGTACGTCCCGGCCTGAGACTGGGCAGCTCCCTGATGTTCTGCTTTCTGGCTTGTTCCTCCTCACCTTCTTTGACCAGGGCAGATGGCTGGCGGCTGCACACAACCAGGGAACGTCTGTTCCCAGTGCTGAAAGCATAAAGACTCTGGACGTGATGTAATACCCATAGTGTGTGCCCAGACACCACAGCAATGAGTCAGTGCGTCATGAATCAACGTACTCTTCTCTCTCCACACAATAGCTTTTAACCCAAAGCACCGCAGGGAATGGAGCGCCTGATCAGGGCTTCATCCAAAGTCCGTGGAAGCCAGTTGGAGTCTTTCCACTGATTCCAGTGGAGTTTGAAGCAGCGTTTTGGTGGGTGCCTCGATAAGGAAAAAGACTTCCTGGCTGGAGAGGGAGAGTCTGAGATTTCACATGCTGCCAGAAAAGAAAATTCTTCCCCAGAAGTGCATATGGGCTCCCACTGACATCATATATCAATGGCAGAATTTCATTGCTGGATGCTGAATATAACAGGAAGACCTCTGTTTATAGTGCTGCACCAGAGTAGCTTGAAATGGTGAAAAAATGGATGGATGGATGGATGAATTAAAAGTGCAACATTGGGCTCTTTTCTTATTGGAGTTATGGAGATTCTGCAGTTGGTTCCAGGGAGAGGGGAGTGGGCAGAGATGGTACTTCTGTGCATTGATCACATCCTTAAGGAAGGAACCCCAAGGTAGCAAAGGTGTGTCAGAAACATGAAATACCAAACCAGCCACAGTGAGATTTCAGCAACCTGCTGCAAACATGAGGGACAAGACTGAAAATGAACAGCTGTCATATGTGTTGCAAAGTAAAATGAAAGAGATCAATTGAGGGCACTAAATTTCAGTGAATTTTGGAAGAGTGGGAGAGAGGCAGCAGTGAGTGAAATCAAAGTGCATAAAGCCGTAGAGGGGGAGGGATGCTAAGAGGAAGAAGGAAATGTTCAGTAATAAACTCATGTACACACAAGGGCTGTAGCTATAACTGGAATTTCAAATGCAGGGCCAGCACAGAATATCACCGAGATATGAAGAAAAATTGAGGTTGCAAGGTAAATGTAAGGAAACATCAACAACGGTGGACAGGAAGGATTGGAATGAGAGGCAGAGAACCTGAAAATAATGGTGGGATGGGAAATCTGAGCAAATCATCTTGGCAGACTACGACAAACTATTTGACAGTTATGCTTGTTCTTCAAGTGCAAATCTGAGCACTGAGGTGCTGCCCAGTAAGAGTTCTGTGACTTCAGTGAAGTGCATAATAACAGAGAAAATCACCGGTGGGAAGCAGGGATGCCCCGCTGCATCGCCTTCCGAGTTGAAGGCTATGACTTCCCCCAGGAGGATCTACTTAGTTAAACCAAAACTGCTGTAACATTTCCACACAAGACATGGCACTAACACAGTATTTGGCTTCAAGTCAGCAGGGCTGATGGAAGTCGAGGCTGTCTGCAACTCTTCTCCGCCCTTTCCCTGGGCTGAGCGGAGGTCCCAGCGATGATTTAGCAGAGCCTCCGCACCAGGGTAAGGTGTAGAGTGATCATGTGGGACCTGCCAGAATGTTGTACATAGCGGCACAACCCTTGTCACTCCCTGACCCATGGAGACCACCCCTGTTAACCACAGGGAGCTGGTCTGAATTCCCTCCAGCTGGAGATCATATCAAACATCTTTCTTGCATGAGGACTTCAAAAGGTTTCACTTATGAATGTTTATCAAGCACTTTGAGTTGCAGATGGAAGATGCTAGGGAGGTGCTAAATATTGCTGCCATTTATAAGGCTTAACCTTTAAAAAGCAGCCTGTTTCCACTTTAACTGTTGCACATTTTTCACAAGTTTTGTGGTGTTAGCTGTGGTTTTTAAGGCCTGGCACAGGACAGCAGTGTTGAGATGAAAATAGCATATTCAGAACAAAACCTAGGTTTTGTATACTTTTTGTTATAACAGAGAACAGGAGATACCACAGAGTGAATGAAAACCAACTGCTATGGGTAGACTGGGGCTGCTTTAAGTTTCCTTTGGTTTGGTTGATATTTACTGGCTGCTTGCTGACATTTACTTCTGAGATGCTTTGAAAATATATTTTTATTGTATATCTGCTCTACTCATAAAGTTGGTAAGAATTTCAGGCTTGTTAAGGTTTGCTCCATATGATGGTACTGTGATTTCTGGTTCTAAACATGCCTGTATACGGAATCACAGATGAATATTTTTTTACTTCGAATTATCTTGGGAATCATGTTAAGCCCCATTTCTGAAGGGGTTTTAGTCACTTGTTTAACTTACGTAGTACGTGTAATACCATTTACATTAATGGATCTATGTTTACGCATTGTGATTTTCTTCTTAGTGGCATGTCTTTATGGTAGCTCTGGGAAATCATCATCTTAATAAAACAAAAAATCAGTATTCTCTGATACCCTCTAGTGGATGTTAATGAATGTTCAGATAAATCACATGAGCTCAGTGTGTCCTAGATGGGAAGCGTAAGAATTTAGGCCTGGGAAAAGGACTTGAATTCTTATAATCCCAAGCAACATCTTCAGGCTGTGTGAACTGCCCCATCAACTCTGCTGAAGTCAAATTATCTGCTGATGTCAAAGGGACTGGAAGAGTTCAGCCAAGTATCTGCTCCCACAGCCTGGATCCGTTATGGGAATTTATGTTAAGTTTCATATGAAAAGCTGAAAAATGCACTTCTTGTAATGGCTCTTATCAGGGAAGGATCTCTGGCATGGAAGTGACCTGTTCAAGAGCAGCCACCAAGATAGCTGGTCACTAGAGAGCCTATTATCCTGAAAAGTCAATAAGGGAAATATTTTTTTTTCCCATGAAGAGGCAAGTAGAACTGTGTTTTCTCTTGCTGATCTTTTGTTCACTAAACTACAGTCTCTCCACTCCAGAAAAAGGGCTGTGGGTGATTGCGTTTACTGAAGTGAAGGAAGTCCTGGAATCAAAGGCACAAACAGAGCGTGCTGTGGAAGATCTGCTTGCCTTACTTTTTCTGCAGATCACTGTTTGCTGTGTGCACCCTGCAATGCCCCGGCTGGAATATCCCACCGAACAAGGGTCAGTGCAGACTGTGTTGGTGAACACTTGCTGTAGGCAAAACGGGGGCATTTTCTATCCGCTGGTGTGAATTGTGCGGTGTGACACGCTCAGCTGGACTCTGTGCATCCCACGCCCCACCCAGGCACTTTTTGAAAGGGGCCCTTGATGTCAATAGTCACCTTTGTGTGGTATTTATTTTAGCAATCAGGGAGCTAACTGAAACACAGTTAAATGTCTCTCTGTGCTTTTTTTCTCCCCAGACTTGTTTCAGTGAACAGAAGAAAACAAGTAACCTTGAGGCCTATGTGAAATGGTTCAATAGACTCTGCTATCTTGTAGCAACAGAAATTTGCATGGTAAGTGAAAATTACCTGGCATATTTTACCACATGCCTGAAATACCAGTTTGAGACCGTACATTAATAAGCAAACCTGGGGATTTATTTCTAATGACCCCACTAAGCAGCTGACGGTAAGTTTTAGTAATATTGCACTCGCAGAAGCAACCTGATAAATGACAAACACATTGCAAATGGTGACACACGGGGGATGCACTGTTCTCTTGATGTAGTAGGAGCAGAGTGTGGAATAATGAACCCTGCAGGGAAAAAGAGAGGAAGAAATGCCTTGAATTTATCCTGTGAGATTTCTGCTGGAAAATATTCTAGTGAAGCAGTATTTGTTATCTGTCATCCTAAAGCTCTGTGCTTGTGAATTCCCATTGCATGGCTCTTTGTCCTGCTGCCCATTACTGTAGCTGTGACTAGTGTTTCTTTAACTTGGTAGTAGTTTTATTTTGTTTAACTTGGCCCCATCAAAATGAAATGAATGTTTTCTCCTTTGAAAAGGGTGTGGAAGGGAGGAATACTAATGGTATGAACAGCCCAGATAGCCCATGACTCAAAAGCATTACTATTTGAAGATCATTGGAAAAGGTGGGGTGATTGCAGTCCAGTTAAAATGTGGATTTAAAATGCAAGCTACCATTTGCCCTGGCCTTATTGCTGAAAGGGCCAGGGGAGAGGGATTAACGCAGTGAAACAAAGTCTTTCTGAGACAAAGATGCTGCTGTTGTATGGGTGTGAAATCCTGCCCTTTGGAAGGTCAGTGCTGATGTACCCACTGACAGGAGGGAGCTGAGACACTCGCTGCTTCGGGGCTGCCTCTTACAGCGCTCAGACATTAACTGAGACAAGCCTGGGAATTGCCATGAATTCCTTCTGTGTCACTGCAGCAAAAGCTTTGATTTTAGAGGCTGTGGTCACCAGCATCCACTGGGCTGGTGGAATTAGAGCCAGTAACTGACAGCAGATGACCTGAGCTGTGCATGGACCCCTGCTCTCTATGTGATAAATACCTAAGATGCCTTCTGATTCTGTTTATTACAGATATTTGTTTATTTTAATTTGCAGCCTGCAAAAAAGAAACAGCGAGCACAAGTCATTGAATTTTTCATTGATGTTGCCCGGGAGTGCTTTAACATAGGGAATTTTAATTCGCTGATGGCAATCATTTGTAAGTATGGCTTCTAATCAGGTCTCTCCATCAGCTGTCACGGATGAAAAAGGAAACCTGACTCTGATCCATGGGTTTCTTTTCTTTTTCCTTACTTATAGCTGGAATGAACATGAGTCCAGTTTCCAGGCTAAAGAAGACTTGGTCAAAAGTGAAAACAGCCAAATTTTTCATTCTTGAGGTAAAAAAAAAAAAAGGTGCTGATACACTGCTCAAATTATATTCTGGATTTTTTTTGTTTGTGAATTTTCACATTTTTTCCAGGCATGAGATGTTTGTAGACGTTTCACAGGCAGAGGGCCCGATTCTAGCTGAAGTTTCCAAGGCGTAGTGGGGAAGGTGTGAAGCAGCTGAGACGTAGAGGGGAATCAGAGCACTTGAATAAATAGGAGGAAGGGAAAAAACAAAAATATGAACCTATATGCAAGCCATAGTGCTTCCACTGATGCCAGTTTTCTTTGGCCATACACACAATGCTGTGTGTAAAGCTCCCCAGCTATACCTTGGATGTTGAGTGAGCAAGGTCCAAGGTTGTTTCTTGTATAGAGGATGCTAGGATTTGGCATATGGAAAATGCGCAGCCCTTATTCTTCACATAAAAGCCTGGTAAGGTGTTAGAAAAAAACCCCAACAAAACAAACAAAAAACCACAAACACAACAAAAAACCACAAAGGTACAAATAGCCATGCTGCGTAGGTCTCTCATTGTATCTTTGGTTCACCGGGTTTTTGTGTGTATGTGGATTTTCGAAGAAGTAGGCGAGGCTCTGTCAGAGTTTGCTACAACTGAGGGTAAAGTTGTCTTCAGAGAACTCACATCGCTTTCTAACCAACGTGTCGTCTTTTGTGTATTTAGCACCAGATGGACCCTACCGGTAACTTCTACAACTACAGAACAGCGTTGCGGGGGGCTGCCCACCGATCACTCACCGCGCACAGCAACAGGGAGAAGGTAGGTGTGACCACATCTCACATGTGACCACATTTCATGTAGTAGTATCTCCACGTGGATGGGGTGCATTGCTGATGGGAGTCTGGGACTCAAAGATTTGATGCAAATGCTTTCCTCCCTTCCATGGGACACCAACACAAGGCTTGTGCAGTGCAAAATGCCATGGAAGGAATCTGAAATGGATCATGGGGCTTTTGTGGACTTGCTCTCAGACATTGGGGAACTGGGGAGAGCAGGACACACAACGTGGAGGACTTCATTGCAAGTATCTCTGTATCCCTTGAAAATTCACATTGGTTGAAAAACCTGATGGAACGGGTATTCCCAACTAAAATGACTTTTATTTTGGTGTGGAGCGTCAGCCTGGCAGGCCCAGGTGGAACTGCGCTTTTGTTGCAGCTGTGCCAGCCGGTGCAGACAAGCCCCTGTTGTGCAGTGTGTGATTTGAGATGGGGAGCAAAGGGCACAGCACTCAGATATCAGGTGGTTCTCCACTTACATTAGGGAAAAATGACTTACCTCAAGTCCTGCAAAGAAGTCTGATCTGAATCCGTTGCAGCAGGTTTGGGGTGAAATTCTGTCCTCATGAATTTTCATTTCATTTGGTTGTCACTGCCATCTTGGTGAACAAGAATTGATGTTTTATCAGTGTTCGTGGCAGATGTGTGGCTTTCTGAGATCTCACTGATGCTGCAAAAATCCAATTGACGAGATATTAGGGCCGAATTCTCCTGTTTTGTGCCGCAGTGTGTTTCTTATTAGTTTTCTTAAAGTTCTCTTTTTTTTTATTTTATGAAAGAAGGTTTGTTTTTAACAATGCAATTGCATATAGTCATGAAGAGGTAATCTCTGCCTATGCACAGAGCATGGCTAAGGTAAGGTAGATACTGCATGAACAAGCATAATATGGAATTTAGTATTCATTCACTAGAGGAGCCAGGGCAGATGCTAATCTCGCATCTCTGCAAATTGGATGTAAATCTGCTGAAGCTAATGGAATCTCATGGCATTTACAATGAAATGAGATCAGCATCTGGTCTCAGGCTGACTCAGCTGCAATGGGAGTACGTTGTGTTGTTCTGTAAAACAATTCTCCGTGCAAAGAGATGATGGCTTTGGATTTTTGTGACCAGCAGAGAAATTCTTTTAACTTGCACACCACAGCAAGGACCTGTCTATCTGAGATGCTTCTGCAGTTTAGTTCTTCTCTGACCATCATATATATTCAAACCACTTGCTTTAATGTTTGACTTAATTTCCTGTGGAAGTTAGCAATCTCTGTCTCATCTCTACCCCTAGCTGGTTAATACTGAGGACAGGGAGGTTATTAGATTGAAAGGAATCTATTTTACATGAGAAAAAGCCCATATTCTATTTCTCTTGACCAGTAGTTCAAGAAAATGCACAAGCACATGATTTGGTAGCTACTCATGCTGGGTATTTTACAGTATCAGATACAGCAGATAATCTAATTCTTGCTATAGAAATAAGGAATTTTGTTTCTTCTTATAAGCAAGGTTATATGCTATTTATTTTAATGAGTTTGAATAAAACAGAAAGAATGTGATCACTTTTTTGAAAGAAAACGTTCTGTTATTTCTTGGCAAACTTGTGGCAGAGCTCACTCCAAAGAAAACTTTTATCTTCAAACTGAAGTATCCTTGCAAGAGTTTGAGATCCACATCCCCTCCACCCCTCTTCTCGACAAGTGGCCGCTCCAGCAGCCCAGCTGGAGGCTCCCGGCCTCAGTCTGTCTGCTGGAGAAGGAAGGTGCTCTGGAGGGATCGCCCTTGTCACAGACCAACAGACTAAGCAGCAGGTTGTGTTGCAGGCAGAAAAACTGCCTGTAGCCTCAGAGAAGCTAATATTTAACTGGCAGCTTCACCAGAAACATTCTTTTCTTCTCTCCTCAAGGCTGGTGTCCCGGCTGATGAGTTTGCACAGTACTTGAACAGCAGCACAGCTCAGGGGCTAAATGACATCCTCAGAGAGGGGGAGCAGGGACCTGGGCACCCTCCCTCCTCCTGCCCTGTGCACGCATCTCGCCCTCAGCCCTCACTGTTTGGATCCATCTCTTCTCTCGGTGTGTAAAAAGGCACAGCAAGGCAGACCTCGAAGCTCAGAGGTGCGATACAGCAGCAGAAATAAACCTGCCAAAGTGCAGGGTGAGAGAACTGGTAATGAAGAAGAGCTGATGTTTCATGCAGAATTCAGAGGGGTATGCTTGTTAGGAGCTAAGTTGGGTTTTATCTATGCAGTCAGGTGACCTGTGCCATCTCCAAAATTAAGCCATTCCACTGGGAAACCTTGCATTGTGCTAATGACATTTTTTTGGCTTTGAAATGTTGGGAGTAGGGACAGTGCGGTACTGTGTGTTGTTGCCGCCTGATACTGTGGAGGAAGAACTTGTCTGATCTCATTAGCTTTCTTCTTTCTGTAGGAGACAATTGTCCTTCAGCATGTGGGTGGGTTGGCTGGCACAGGGCGGGAATCGAAAGGGAGTGAAATACAAGTTTCTGGCACTAAACCAGTTTTTATGCGAGCAAAGGGCCTGGATTGATGCCAACATTAGAGCATAACTATATCCACTTGTTGCTTTTCCTACAGAAATTTGGAAAACAAAACATACAGGGTAACATATGTTTATTGGGGAAATAAATGGTGACCCAAAGACAGAAATCCCTTGGAAATGTGTAGAGAACTGGTATCCTAGGGTCTGTCTTTGCTGCCTTTTGGCTGCAGATGAGAACAAGCTCTGCCCATGCTCTGAGATTGACCTGGCACTTTGCAGCTGTATTAGCATGGCATCGAGCCCACATTCATGTACCTTCCCTCTCAGCAAGGCTTTTCGCTTATGTTTAGTACCACTAATGATGGTGACCTGGCTCCCAGGCAGTGTGGGGCAGGGCAGAACAAGCTCGCATCTGCCTGCTAAAAATATATAGAGAGAACCTGGCAGTAATTTCTAGCTGGGGATCAGTGTCTGGTTCCAGCTCTCTGTGTCTTTCCACCTTATAAGACCACACCAGTTAGAGAGTTATCATCATTTGTGGTAGAAAACAAACCACGTAGACTGAATTGTATTCTTTACCTCAGGTTGGTTGATCTAGGTTGGATGATATAAAAATGGGTGCTGGAACAAACTTAGCTCAGTTCAGCTGGAAATTGTTCCACCCTGATAGGAGGGCTCAGCATTTGGGGGTGGGGGGGGTTAGGCTGTGCTGTGTTTCCACTCCTACATTATGTCAGTGGGATGTATCAGGATTAATTCCAGTGGCTCTTGAGTGTCAGTCCAGGCTTTCTTATGGCTATTGCACTGAGGTTATGGAGTTTATCTACAGTTCTCCCACAAAAAAGCCAGCAGAGGTGCAGATCTTCAGCATGTGATATTTTAGCCAAAACAGAAATGAGCTCCTGTTTTCACAGCCAGAGTTGGTAGGGGCTTGTAGACTCTTAGCCTCGGTGTTTTTGCATTTCTGACTTGCTCACACTCACTGTCGCATCGTGAAGGCTGTAGACTGGAAAATAACAGCTGCCAATCCTGTTCCGGGTCCATGTCATATCCCGTTACAGCTGATGTACAGCGTGAGATGGAATAACAGTACGACATTAAATACTTAACTAAAGGATTGCTCCCTTGGCTGGTCTTGCATGCCATGAAGGAACTTTAACTTTGGTGCAGGCTAAACAGGCTACAGTTCAGTTAATTTACAAATAGAACAGTGGAAACATTTGGACACTTTCCTTGAAGGTCATGGTGGTTGAGTTTATATTTAGTGGCTTAAAAGACTGGTGTTGCTGCCACAGGGCAATGCCCACAGAGGTGGCTGCTGACCTTATAGCTTAAACCCTCCAAGCGGCCTTTTTCTATCACAGTGCCAGTGCTGGAGAGGTGGGTGGACTCCTGAGAGCCTCGAGGGTCAGCTTTGTCCTGGACTGGTCCTTTGTGTTACCTTTCTTTTCCCTCAGAGTTGTGACATGAGGACCCAGAGGGGCTCTGCTGAAGTGCTGGGGATGCGCTTCAGGAGCACTGTCGCTGCTTTCTGCCGTAGAACATCTGGCACCAAATTCACCCTTGTTGTAATTCTAGTAATTTCAGGAGCCTTACCTAGAAGTGGGCTTTGTCTATAGCAAATTATGACCTGACTCTGGTCATATGGCTTGGATCAGTGCCATATGCCACTTTGCCATGGATGATGCCCAGGGCCTATTTTGAGTGCTACAGTGATGTCTCTGGCTACTCTTGGCATTTTCCTGTCAACTAACTTAATATTGTCAATCCTACTGTCTGCAGGTTAATTTGGAGAAGCAGGTTGTACTAATCAGGCACCAGGAAGGAAATTACTTGCCTCAAGAGGTAGCCATGCATGAAGCTGTTGAAAATGAAACGGCTCCTGATTAACTGTTCACAGACAAGTCCTTGGTCATCAAATTTTATTCTGTCTCTCCTTGTTCAGGGACAATACTGGTTCTTTGGTTCCCAGCTGTCTTCAAATTGCTAGATTTGTGTATTCAACATCTTTGCTTATACAGACTCAACAGAGAAAGGAAGAGTTCTGCAATTTTATTTTGCTCTTTGCTGTCTGATCTTGTCATCAAACAGTGATGCTGTTGATAATAAAATGGGTTATTAGCATTTTCTTAGTCATGTTATTCTGCTCAGTGAACATTGTGTTCAGTTCATATTCATTTCAGTGTACATTCTCCTGATGGCTGAACATGTCTCTGTACCCTCCTGCCCTTTTGCTTGTCTGTCACTTTACTGCTTCTTAAGTGCATAGCATGCTGAAAACTTAGTATTTCATTTTTCTTCTCTCTCCTGATTGAGTTCTTCTTTCATGCAGAGAAAATACTGAACTGGAAAGATAATAGTTATGTCATTTCTCTTCACAGATTGTGATCCCCTTCTTCAGCCTGTTGATCAAAGACATTTATTTTTTGAATGAAGGATGCGCTAATCGCCTTCCAAATGGACATGTCAATTTTGAAGTAAGATCTGAAAAATGTTTTTATCTATCCTATTCTGACAGCACTATACTAGACCATGTGCCTGCAATTTCAGTGCAGACCAACCAAGACTAAATATGCCAAAAGGGATGATCTCAAATGAAAGTTAAAGCAATCCCAGAATGTTTTTTAAAATAATTAATATGTATATTTTATACAAACATTACAAGCAGATCATCCTAACTTGCTCGATGTGTGTTGGCTGCTAGAAATATAGTGTCAGCAGTATAAATGATTATATGTATGGTTTGGAAGGGAAGATGACTTTTCAAAAAACATGGAAAACTATTTTTCTTACACACATGAACAAGTCAGTATGAAAGCTTTATACTTTATCTGCCATTTTAGCCCTTTCTCATTCTTAATAAAGAAGTTTGGCAAAGACGTAAATTACCTGTGGTCATTAAATAAAAATTAGAATACAAGCAGAATTACATATAGAGCACAGAGTCACTGTATCCATGAGGTAAATGTCATGACACTGATGGGAGGATTCAAATGTGTTATCTCCTGCCTGTAGGTTTCACACAGAAAAAATTCTACTAAATGCAGTAGAAGGACTTGTCCCTGCTCATTGCAGGGAGTTGGACTAGGTGACCTTGGAAGGTCCCTTCCAACCCAAACTATTCTATGATTCCATGGCTTACATTCCCCCCCAGCCCTGGCACTAGGCAGTATTAGTCACATATCCCGAGTAATGCCAGTCGTGTGCTGGAGCAGCTGGATTTCCACCAGTGCACCCGTTGCTGGTGCAGTGTTGAAGGCACTGGGCTGTTCCGTGTTGATTTGTGCACCGCGAGGGCTGAGTTCTTGGATTCTGGTGGAGGGGCAGAGATGAGCTGCTTCCAAAAGAACTGGCCCGTGTCACTGAGACAATAGTTCTTGAGCTCTCAAATTCTTTGTAAAACATTTCTTCAGTATCACTTTGGTTACGTTAAATTTCTCTTTCAGTTATTGGCATTGTTGAGGTAGTGAGTAATGCATAAAACACTGAGCCTGGCATTGCCTTAAATTATATCACAACTGGTACAAGACCTAAAGAGTTGCAAGGTGTTGGAGTCACTCCATTTCATGGAATTTATTTGTAATTCTGCTCCCTCCTGTTCCATCAAAGTTTATGTCCTCTGTTCTTAAGTACATTTGTGTAACCCATAACTTTGCTTATGGATACATTTTCATTTAAGTACAGAGTCAGCTTGTAAGAAGGAATGTAGCACACTCTTTCCTCTCACTTTCCCCTGTAGTGAACTGTGAAATGTACCCCTCTGAAAAGTACAGGGCTCTTTTCTCCTAATATCCTTGTGTTTGGCGTGAGGGATCCTGGATCCCAGCTTTCTGCTTAGATGTGGTTGTTCTAGTGAGATAATCTTACTGTACCTGAGTTGGAATGGTTCTATGTTTACAGAAATTTCTGGAACTGGCTAAGCAAGTAGGAGAATTTATAACATGGAAGCAAGTGGAATGTCCCTTTGAACAAGACCCTAACATCATCCACTACTTGCATACTGCTCCCATTTTTACTGAAGATGGTAAGATTCTGTACAATCTGTAATTATTGAAAATATGTGCCTTCATCACTACTAATTAACACCGTGCTCCATGGTTTGGCGATCTCTCTCACTGACCAGTCCTAGTCCTTTCCTGTCATGCAGTTTATTTATCCCCAGTCTAGCAAGGTGTTTTTGCAAATACAACCTTCTGGCTCATGAAGCTGCTGCCTGATCGCTTCTCTTTTGTGTGTAGCTTCTCCGTAAGGCACTATCTAGGAAGTTGCCAATGTGGCCCTATTTTTATAACCAAGAAGAGAGGCCACACAACCATGTTGTGGGCTGCTCTGAATGTCAGCTGTCCCTTAGCCACTCATTCTGTGACTGATGGAGCCAGAACTAATCTGTTCTGCAAACCCACACTGTCATCTCTTCAGCAAAGACAGCCCAGGGCGATGGTAGTCCAGCTGACCTCCTCCACTATATCAAAGAAATGTTATCTACCAAAAAGAATTTTTAAGAAAAATCTTTTCTAGTAATTCATTTAAGCTGTAGCTATGAAAGCCCTGGTCTGAAATTATTTCTTATTTTCTTTTTATACTTATCTGTCCTCTTCAATTTGGTATCCAGCACATCAGACTGTGTCATTTCATACTGATTTGTGTCAGTTGCCTCTTGGTACATTGTCACGCACAGAATTGGCTCTAGCTATGTTCCTATAACCTATACTGGTGTTTGGTATATTTTTTCTTGATTCTATAGGCAGTTTTCTCTACTAATCCAAGTTAATCAGACCAGACAGTTTTTATTTCACAGAGTACTTCAGAACACAAAATTCTGCTTCAAAAATCCTTCCTAAATCCTAAGGCTGTCAAAATAGAATAACTAATGTGATTAAAGTAATACATATCAAAAGGAGACAAGATGGAGGCATTTGTTCTGTTTTTAGGCTCTAAGCCAAAGTCAGGGATATCTCAGAAGTGGTGTTTAAGAGTACAGTTTTCAGGCTGCTGGACAAAAAAGGGTGACCTCAACCCACTAATTGTTTGCAGCTTTTCTCTCTCATGCCCTCCCCTGTATCCCTGCTGCTCGCGTGAGGTGCCCTTTGCAGAAGCCACGGGCGGCCTCTTCTGTTGCCCAGGGCAAGTGCGGAGCAGGAGACCTGCCCTGAGTGAAAGGTGGGAGAATATATCAGAGAGATGCAGCAGTGGTATGTGAAATGCAGCTGGACTCTGCTTGTCTCAATGTGGAGGAAGAGTGGGCCAACACTTGGATATAAAAACACAATTGAATTGTAGGACAGACTTGAATACCGAGATGGTTCCAGTATTAAAGAATAAAGTGTCACTTAAACAGTCAAATGAGGAAATGTGTGTGAACACAAATCACAGCCTACTTAAAAGAAAAAAATCTGTGAGGACAGTGAGCTATTAATGCATTGCCAGCTTTTGCAGAGGAGACTCTACAGCATAGACACATTTTGGTATCATAAAATGCATCCTACAATGCAAAGTTTTGCAGACAAAAAGGACTTGTTTATTTTCTTCTGTGTTCCTTCTCTGGTGTCTGTAACTCATTCTTACCCTGAGGGTGTTTTGTATCCATTTAGCATACCATGTCTCCATAAGCTTTAAAAAGATTGAGGAAGATAAAGTTGTGTTAAATGATGGGAATATCCTTAATTTTATAAAGTTTATATGTTTAGCTGCCAGTTTGCACACTCTTTTTAAATGTTCAAATAACACTTTGGTAACAGTGCTGTGATGGAGTAAATCAGTTGAGATCTCTATATGCAAAACCAGAGACCATTTAACTGTTTAATATTGCTATAAGAAGGTCATGCTAACATATGTTAACTCTGAGGTCCTTTACTGTTCCATCAAAATTAACCTAAGAGCTTTGCAAAGGCACACGTGTGAGCTGAACATCAGTGTCCTGTTGATGATCAGCTACCTGGTGGACCAGGAAGTTTTAGTTTCTCTTGCTGTGTGGTACAATACAGGACACACAGAAATGCGGAGAGATGGGGGGTTAATGTTGCTGTTGGAATAACACATATTTACCTTTCCCAGGTTTGTATCTGGCTTCCTATGAAAGCGAAAGTCCGGAAAACCAGACAGAAAAAGACAGGTGGAAATCCTTAAGGTAACCGCTCGTTTTATCAGCTCATTTCTAAAGCACCTCCAAAATGCTGCAGTGATAGTCAAAGCTTGTAAAGTGCTGGCATATAAAATGTGACCTCGGATGGGGATGTTTTCTATGTAGGACTAATTCACAGAGCTGCGGCTGCACTGATAAAAGCTAATCGTAATCGCAAATTATCCACCATTTAAAGAATACCCTCTTCCTACAGTCTACATTTCCTGTAAGAGATGTATAAGGGTTTGGTGTAAGTGAGAATCTGAAGAGAGTGATTATAAAAACAAACAAACCCCATACTTTTATATTTGCCTTTTTTGAAAAAAAAAATCTTATGTTTTAAATTTACAGATCCTCTATTTTAGGAAAGACTTGAAGATTAAGAGATTATTGCAGTAGGTCAAGGAAAAGAAATCCGCAAACATTTTGCACTACTGATTCCAAAGATGCCTGTTTGGGATTTAGACAATTTCTTTTGTTTGAGTTTTTTGTTGCGTTTTTTGACTTCCTAACATGATGGATGAACTGGATTCATCCACTGAAATCAACAGAACTGTATGCACAATGACGCTTTTCTAACTATGAGATAGAAGAGGAAGGACAAACAGACTATTTGTGGCTGTGCCCAAACTGCGTCAGGATCACCGTCATTTTTGCCTCTGAAAAAAAAAAAACCACCAAAAAACAACACAAACAAACAAACACCCAGAAAATCAGGAGTATCAAGAACAATGGCACTGCAAAGGAGAATGGAGAAGAGGAAGGAAAAAAAAAAAGAGAGAAGAAAAAATACACATGAATATTTCAGAAGCAGGTGCTTCAGACAGCAGCTCTTTAAACTCTCTGAGGATTGTAAAATTAAATCAAACACAGACACAGCAGCAATCTGGTTAATTGCTGAATGAAGAAAGAACTTAATCTCACATGAGCAGTCCCCAGCCTTGTTGAACAAAGCACTGACTGCTACAGGTATAAGCTTCCAACGGATGAAAACTGACATTGCTTGCTCATACGTGGACATGTATGTCACATACAGACCACATCAGCACTGGACAGTTGTACAAGCCCCATGACTTTTTACAGAGAACAATCCAAAGTGGGACTATGGTTTAGTTCTTCTTCTCACCACTGTTGTTGCTTTTCTTACTGTGAATCTCGGCCGAGCTGAGGAGGGCACAGGGTGCGGACGGTGTTGCCTAAGGACCCCCCCACCACATCTGAAGTTGAACTGAAGAAGCAAATGCCTCTGGACTCAACTTACCTCTATTTAATGTATGTAGTGTATTCCTTAATTTTGTTGATGCTGAGTTGCATCTTTTAGAGGCTTTTATCACACTTAAAGAAAAAAAGATATTGCATTACCATTTGGAAAAAAAATCTATCAGATTCCAATTAATACAGTACTGTTTATTTTACAACATGGTACTAAGAGGATAGGAGATGGGGGTAACTGCCCTGAATTTGGGAACTACATGGTATGCTTTAAAAAGACAAAGGATTCAGAATAGAATGAATGCACTAAAAAAATTGTCATTCATGAGCAGATAACCATTATTCCCTTTTTTATTTTTAGGATCTAAACCATGTTCACCACTTCCTTACAGATAATATGAAGTAGGGACTATGTCTTGTGTTTAAAGGTATACAAAAATCAAGGTGCTCCTGTAACAAATATGTTAAATAATAATGAACTATATGGATATCAAATTCAAAACTAAGCCCTACCAGTAGACTAATGGTTTGTTTGTGGAAGGAATATTCCTACCTGCCTCAGAAAAGACCTCAAAAAGCTTAAATGAAACCTAAATGCCACATGATGTTTAATTTTGCATTTTATTACTGCTACGATGCTGGCCTTTTCAGATGTTCCAGTCTTTCTGTCTGCAATAGAAGGATGTAACCCTTTCTTTGAGATCAGTAATAGTTTTACTGAAATACAGAGTGATTCCAAGTGGCTGTATTGTTTTGAAAAATGAGGCTAATCACAAAACTTGGCTGTGTCGGCTTACGCATATACCCAGAACACTGGAACTGCTCCTGCCCTCTGCCAGGCCTCGCAAGTTATCCGTGCCTGAAGGAGTTGTTGAAATGTTGGGCAGTGGGGAGCAGGGGTTTGAGGGCAGCTCTGACAGCGGAGCTGAGCGGGAGTTCAGCAGCTTGAGACACGCTCTGTGTGATCCACTGAAGGTCTGTAGTGTCTGCAGCGCAGTTCTGACGTTGGGTTGTGAAAACCTGCGCAGGCTGGATCGTGGCCACCAGGAACCCGCTGCTCTCGCAGTCACTGAGATGAGCAGGACAGCTGCTTCTAGATCTGCATATGCAGGGGCTTGAAGCAGAACTAAAATTCTTTACATATAGGTCTATCAGTGCATGAATTCAAGCAGGGGGAACATAAAAATAGCAGGTGTTTACTCAAGCTTTGTGTAGAAGAACTAAGAGTAAGGATGGTACAACGTCATTCCAGCCAAGGGATGAGCACTATTCTGGTGATACTGTTTATATGCTGTTTTTTTTAATTTTTGTACATGACCTAAGAGCTATATAGAGAAACATAGACACAGAGCCATTCCTTCAAGCAGAACCGTTTCCAAAATGATGCCATTAAAAGCCCGTTAAATTCCAACCAAACCCAGAGCAATAACCATAAGCATATCTACAACAATGCTAATGCTTAAGTGTGTTTGCCAAATGGTCATTTTTTTCCTTAATGTCTGCATCTTTTTAACAGGCACAATGTGACTTCATAGTGGAAATGTTGGGGGTTTTTTTTATTTATCTGAAAACAGATGTAGGTGGATGGGTCCATTCTTAAAACCTGCCTTTTAAAATGCAAATTGTCACTCCTTTTCTAATGAGCCAGTAGAAGCTGGCACAGCTGAGATTAGAACATCCTGAAGATGAATGAAAATGTGATTTCTCATGATAATACTTTATTTTTTTGGGCATCTTCCATGAATTCAGGCAATTTTGTAAGTATGAGTTAAATTAGATCTCATAAAGTTTATCACTGCAAACTAAACCACGTTCATAGTCCAAAACTTTCAAGCCTCAGTGCTTAAAATAGAAGCATAAAGGTCAGATTTAGGTAGGTATTAAGGGCTTAGTGGGACTTTCAGAAGCACCAAACTGTCTTTAAACCTTTATGTAGTCGCACATTTAAAAGGTCTTTTTTCAGAAGTGCTAAACATCCTCATCTCTTGGTGAATACTGAAGCAATTATTGCTTTACAAAGGCGCGTGGCATATTGATCTGTAGTATGTGATTTCCAGAGACACTGGCTGCTCTTTGCAAAACAACCTGGAGGTCAGAGAAGGCAGCACTTTTGAAAAACAGTCTTTAGAAATCATAGCATGTCTTCACATAATTTCATGGCAAAAATCCTGTTGATTTAAATAGAAACAATGTAAAGCCTTAAGTTACAGCTGTCAGTTGCATTTGTAATTCATATTTGGCCTAACTAGGGTATACAGCTCCATACAGGAGAATGGTTGGAGCCTTGCTTCACCAGCAGGCTTTACAAAGCACGAGTACAACTGAAAACAAAGGATGACAATTTGGGGAATAGCAAAAATGTTTTAACATTTGACAGAAAGCGCCTCCAATAATTAATGTTTTCTTGCTATAAATGTGTAGAGAGCTCCTACCACGCTGAAAAGAAAGTATCGCTGAAGACTGAGCACTAAGCCACTACAAACTACACCAGGGGACAGACCACTGGAAAACTGAACAGACAATAAAATGTGACATCTAAATTGTGACGAAGTGTTTTCCTGCTTTTGCAAGCCCTGCTTACATCTCTGCACGTGTTACACTGTAATTAAAGCAGAAATACCGCCACAAACGAAGATGAACTAAAAATGAGTTAAAAAGGCAGGAAAACGCTTACCAATCCAGGAATAGTTGGGTAGTATTGGCCAAAAAAAGCACTGATAACAGGTTCACTATAATAAATATTAGGAAGATATAAGAAAATAATTGAAATGTCAGATCCGCACATGAAGTTTGATCAAGTGTAACACGTGTCCCTGAGGCACCTGTTGGATTTGACATTAGAAGGGATTTTGGTGCCATAAACAATTATTTTTCTGTTAGGTGTTTGAACAGCAGCTTCTGCAGTGTACAGGAGAGTCTTGGCCCCGAGGATCTCACTCTGTGAAAGGAGTTGCCTCAAGTGACTTGTGCTCGCAGAGGCCAGGGCAGTTCAGCAAGTGAGCTCCCTGTCCTTCTGGAGCCACTGGGAAGCCATGTACGGGGTAGGATTTTCCAAGCACCTTCTGTGGTTCGATACCCTTCACTCCTCTCAAACAAGACATTTGACTTGCAGTTCTGTTAGGAGAATCTTGGGTCCTTGATCTGGTTGTTTTATTGAGCTTCTGCCCTTCGTTGTGAGCCAGCCGGACATGGAATGATGTGGCAAGAAGAATGGGATGTACTGTGCCCACCAGGGACCAAGTCTCTGAAAGCTGGAGCCTGTACACGGTAAAGAGGGAGCCAGGAACTTACTGGAGGAGGCTGTAGGGAGGCACCGATATGTCTGAAGAACACCAGAAGCCAAGTTCTGCTATATTGAGCTCTCCTCTTATTTTTTCTGAGATGCAGGCCATACTTCTCCCCCTTCAGTTGTCAATGAAATAGCATGAGGCCATCAATAATATCGACATCAATCACATTACTTAATTAAAGGTGGATGGATGTATGTCTGCTGGGCATGACTGAATTTTGAGGACAAAACCCTCTCGTAATGAGTCTAGTGCACCAGAGTACACCGAGCTTAGCAAATTGTTATTCCCTCTGTTAGGCAGTAACAATCCCATCATACAGCTGGCTGGTGGCTCCTTGTGTGGATAGACACTCAGATCTAGAAGTGAACTGTGGTCCCAGCTACTGCTCAGATGGCGCTTTAACAAAGTGTGGACACAGCTGCTAAAGCACTTAAAATAAGAAAAAATTTAATCATAGAGGTACTTTTCTCAGCTTGAAAATATCTTATGATGTGCTCAGTTGTGATAAGATAATCACTCAACATCAAGCCAGTCCCTTACTGATACCTTAGTTACTTCATCATGTTTTATTGCAATAGTTGATGCACCTTGTATTAAAGCACATGAGCACTGGTTTGCACGACTGTAAATCCAGTTTAGAACAGAGCTCAGATTACTGAATATGTAATTGCAGTTATCAAAAAGAAGACGTGTTAGTAGAAAAGATATTGTTATGCATATCAGTGTAAAAATGTTACATGGTTAACAGTATCTGGCTGAACAATGACTGTGTTCCATAGAATGAGACTGATCCCAAGCCCAGCGACATGCCAGAGGAGAAAGTTCAATTGATTTTGACAGGTTTTGGAAGAGTCCTGAAATTATTAACTATACTACACTTTTAAGTTATTCATAGGGATTAGATTGCATTGACAGCTGGTATAGTCCCTGCCCTTTCTTTCAAGCCAGGTGCAACTCTCAGATGAGCAGGTGTGCTTAATAGGGTGAAAATCCAGCCTTAGCAAAAGTTTTCTTTGACATTGTTGAAGTTTCAGCAGCAAATTCAAGGACTAAATCTGATCCAAGGAATTAATTCCCATCTGAGAGTAAAATTTGATTTTATGGCTTTAAGAACTTTCTTGTAAGACTGGTAGTAATTACCCTGTCTCAGGAGACTCTCTCATTGGAAATTAAAACCCCTTTGATTGTGAACTGATTATTTCTATTGTCATAATTGCAAAATGGGATTAGGGAGTGACAAGAAAACAGGGAAAAGCCCCTTTGTCTCTGCTCTGAGGCTCCACTGTGGGCCAAAGACTTTCTTTTGTCCTTTTTCACATTATCTGTTGCATGAAATTACCTGGGTAGTGGGTGCTGGACATCATTGAACTGTGGCTGGGGAACCACATGTGCTTATCCGGTGTCTGTATGGCAGCACGTACACTAACGGGGGATGCAGAGGTGATTGGATGATCCTGTACAAAGCTGACATGCAAATTCATATCTCAGCCTGCACTCTTGAGTTTCTGATGCTGGGACACATCCCTTTGGAAAGGGGGGAAGTTCTTGGAAGTTCACTGAGGCAAAGGGTACTTATTCATCCAACAGAATGATTACAAGATAATTCTTTGAACTAAAAGAGGTTTGTCTAGAGGACTTGAAACAGTGATGATTTTGTTATTTAGTTGACAGAAAGTTTAAGATGTAAGCAGCATGGAAAAATAAGTACTAAAAAAAAAATGATAAATACCTCAATGGTTGTTAACTTTCTTATTTCACAGCATGGCAGCAGAGTGGAAAAAGATACCTGTGCGTATCTTGCTATTCATATCAATGGCGGCTTGGCAGGCTAAGGCAGGAGAGAACACAGTGAAATACTGGTGCAGAAAGCTGTACCAATACTTGGGGTTTAATGTTGGGCATGTTGGAAAGAAAGCACACGGGCTTAGCGTGTGTCCCTTGCCCTGCAACCGCTGTGAGCTGCTCTGGAGCAGCTGAGCTCTGAGCACAGCAGAGGAGGCAGCAAACACGTTACCTGTTTTTGATGGAGCAGACCTGGAAGATGATCTGTTTTGTATTAATTTCTTTTACAATTCTTTTTGCATATTTTCAGATATGCAAAAAATACTAAATACATTAAGCCAATGCTCACACAAGACATCAAATCCTGCATTTTTACATTATGCAAGATGTAGATAAGAAGCTAATAGCTTGTATGGGTGGTATTTCATTCAGTCTGCACAGCTTCAAGACACTGAAACTCAGGCTATAACCTCAACTACAGAGAAAGGCTAAGTAGGAGTAACTCCTGTCTAGATCCGCTGCCTCACACTGTGGCCAGACGCAGACCGTAATGCTGTAAATGCAGAGTGGCTTAGACTGCTCGTTCTTCCCTTGATGCCCTTCCCTCCACAGAAGTGGTATTTTGCTCCATAAACAGCTCTTGCAAAATGCCATAGGAACATTTTTCTAGTTCTCTGCTATACAAGGGCTCTATAATCACACTCCAGAGCTGTCAGAATAGAATAGGAGTCCTTCTCCCTTCATCTCTGTGGCCCTAAAACTGCCAATCCAGACCAATGCTGCAGTACTGCAATGTTCCTAAGCCTTCTTGAATGCAGAAGACTCGGAGTTCAGAGCTCACGACTCTTAGAAGTTAAATATCTGTACAGGAATCTCCCTTCTAAAATGTGCAGAGCCAATTTAATGGACTTCTGACCAGAAAATTCCAGACCCCATCTACCTTTCAGAGAAATGCGACTTCCTCAGTGAATTGTAACAGGGCAGTACTACATCACTGCTTTCATTATTTAATTATACTTCTAAAATTCCAGCCTGTTTGAAACAACTGAACATACGATGGTTTCTTGATGTTTGGCCCATGGGTAGAGTTGAGAAAACAGGGGCTGTAATCTCGACAATTGACATCATATGTATTTCCCTAACAGCCCAAGTTGGGTTATCACTTACAGTCCATCCTCATCTTGAACTAGAAGGAATTGTCCCAAGAGAATCCTCCTGATTCCTAAAACTTAGTGTGAAAGATACCAAGAGAGCTATTAAATTCAAGTGTTTCGAGACGTGATTCTTAGAACTATACAAGTACTTCCCTTAGGAGTCTGTCTGTAAAGAGACCACTAGGTTTCAGAACTCTCTTAGCAAGCCTTCATCAGCTTATAACGGTGAGAAATCAGATTTTAAGATTTTTTCACTTTTAGTGACGGTACCATCTATCTTAAACCTAAACTCCAAGAACCTACTATTCTAAAACATTCACAGACCTAAAAGCACAGAGTAAAAATGGATAAGCAGAACTGTCCTTATTTTCAGATTGAGAAATTCAAATGTTCAATGACACATCCAGGGTCGCCTGGGAAGCACCTCCTTTCAAAAATTACCCTATAAAGATATCCAAATTTTAGTTTTACATTTATTTTGGTGTAACTCTTTTTTACAACTGTGCTTAGAAAAATGGGAACTAAGTTATCGTTTTATTTTTTAAAACAGAATCAAGATAGGAAATAAATATGGGTTAAAAGACTGGTATATACTGATCATGTGAGAGATAGTAGTGAGGTGCTGTGCTTTTCCTGTATCTTTTTATTTAAATTAAGCAATTTCATATTATGATTAGCAATTTCCAGTCAAATTGAAATCCCTCTACCATCTATAATACTCGAACCATGTAGCTTTGTTAGAAGCCCTCAAAACAAATATCAACACTTTATTAATTGCACAGGCAGGAAACAGTAAGATTACTTGAACGTGGCTGTTATGATTTTGTGACTGTACATAGATCTTGCAAAATGTTAATGGTAATATGCATACTGTACCCCACATAAACACCGCAAGAATAGCATGGTCATTGTTACGCTTTATAGCTGTTGTGGAAAATGTCTTAACCTGCATTCATGATGATAGTGCCCATCCTATTCCCATGCCTTTTTATACAGTTGTGGTAAGATTGTTATGAAATCCTTTTGTCAGTCATGTTCGAGCCTAACTTACCTATGTATAGAATTTATATATTAAACCCCCCTTAATTTATACTGTGTTTTAACAGTTTGCCTGAACTGTCTATGGTTTCTAAATTTTGTAATGTGAGTGTCAAATAAGAATAATAATAAAATTTTAAAAAGGCTCAGCTGTGTTGATTTTGTTTTTCAGTTTTATTTGTAGTAGAGATTTCAACAACTACAAATCTATAGAACAGGCTGTAAAGAAACTTGGGTTGCTTTGGAATTCCAAAAATACAAAGATATCCCTGACCGTACACAGCAATTCATGAATATGCATGTAGGCACAAAAGTACCTGTGGTTTCTGCTCTTTCTCTTGTTTTCACTTTATTGCTTCTCTCTTCATCCTCACACATTCAGAACATCACACTGCAAACACACTGCAAGGAAAAGAGATAAATTACCTTAGTTCCCATAATAAACGTATTTTCCCAAATAGGAGTTGTAGACTCAAAACTTCTTCATAATGAGAGGACAAATACAGGACTGGGCCTGAGTACTTTTAGTCTGTTCCTATAAAACTCCAGGGTACAACTAATGTTTAATTGCATTCTTTTATTATTGGTATTGCTGTAAACTGAGAGCTTCTATTGAGATGAGGGTCCCATTTCAGTAACCACATTCAGTAAGAGGCATCCTTGCTTCAAGTAGCTTTAAATTATTTTAAACAAAGAAGAGACTCAGAGGAGAAACTCATGTGTAGGTGTAAGTGGTAGAGTTTGTAACATTAAGCATCTGCACCACATTGCTCCTGTGAGTGTGTTCCTTCCATTCAGCACAGCCTGGCTCTGCCTGCTGTCACCAACCGAGGACTTCTGGACTGTGTAAGTGGTGTCGCTGGCTCCAAATCTCGCAGAAGTGGGATGTGCAACCCCCTTTCTCAGCACAGTGTTCCTCCTCAGGCTGCCTGAGCTCTTGCCAAAAGGGGTTGGCAAGTGATCTGGCTGAATTTCCTGTAAACTATAGCTTATTCAGGCTTCCTAGTGTCAAGCCCCCAAATCTTTATGAGGCTAAAACACTTCAGTCCTCGGAAGGCTTGATCCTCAGTTATGCCACAAACAGAGAGTGAGAAAAGTTGAAGTTTCAACCGTCCCTGTGAGCCTTGCAATAAAAGGGAATGGACTGGGTCAGCCCAGCCCAAGGTGATCCCACCTAGACAGATCATGGCACTATTACTGAAGTAAAAACTGGAGAGAAAACATCTTGCCTGAGTAGAAATTTGGCAGCCATTTAAGGCACTGTGTTTCTATTGCCTTTCGTATCATAATACCATGTATGAACATGCCCAGGGCAGTGTAGGCCATCCCTGTCTGCCACTGGTCACACTCTGGGGAAAACCATCATCGTATTTGGCCACAACTGGTCACCAGTGCAGGTGTGAATGAACACAAGTGGCCATACCCACCCAAATTTCTGGGTTAGTGCTTTCCTAAGAAAAATTCAAAAAACTCTTTAACAAGGAAAATGCATCCCTGAGCCACAACCATAACTTGTTCTTTTTTAACCTGGCTGAAGATTTGCATTTTTCTATTCTACTGCATCACCTGGAAAACAAACAAACAAAAAACCAAAAGAAACCCAACAAACTGTTATAAAATGACCCTTTTCAAAAATAAACTCTCATGGAATGGAAATACTGTCAGTGGATTCCTGCTTTGCCTTTCTGCTGATCCACCCATCCAAGCTCCTATTATCTCTTTGAATTTACATACGTCACAACAACCTAGGACACTGGCTCCCTTGGTCAGCAGTTATAGTGATCTGTGAAATGGATAATCTCTGATATATCTTGGAAATGCTCCTGGTGGTTTTCCATCCCCATTCAGTTCAGTCCTTTATGAACAGGCAGTGTCATCCTTACTCTGTCCCTGAGCTCCCAAGCAAAGCTACTGCTGGTACCACCCAGTCGAGGCCTCTATGAAATTCCCTCCATCGGTATAAAAAACAAACCAGGGAACTGCAGAAATCCATAAACAACTAAAAGCAAAGCACATCCACTATTCAACCACACTCTGATGCTAACCAGAGGGAGGAAAACCAAAACCAATACATCTTTAAATAAGAGAAAGCAAGCACAGCACTGCATGTACTGAAAGCCGGGAATTTTTGGCTCTGGCGCTGAGTCTTTCAGAAGCTTTGGGCAAGGCAGACAACGCCTGCTTTAAATTTCATATCTGAACAATGGGAAAACTAAATGAGATTTACGTCTCCTGAATAGCTGCTGTGAGGATGGATCACCTGCTGTTGTAAAGCATCTGAAAGAGGGACCATACAAAATGGCATTTTGAAGCAAATGTGTTGAATGTAGCTTTTCATATAGGCACAAATGTGTCCCATCAGGATAATTACATGGAACTGTAACGTATTTTGCTGCACAAAGCAATCTAAAACATGCCTGCATTGTGTGTTACTCTCTCCTCAAGTTGAGCATACATTTGGTATTGTAAAGTCTAATTAAACAAAGAAACATTTCATATAAAAAACAGTAAATACCATAAGGGTTGACAGCAGAAGTAGCTATAACTGCACTCAAATGAGTTTCCTTCCCAGTTTCGTAAAGATTAAATTTCTCTAATTTGATTCTTCACCGTTACAGATTATTCCTATCTTAAAAATGGCCATTTCTAGAGCGGCTGTTGCTTTGTTCAAACTACATAACCTGGTCATGGCCAGTGAATTTCTCCTGAGTTTCTCCGTCTCTGAGATAGCACTTAAATTCCAGCTTTCTACTGCTGGGTTTCCACTGCCACCTCCTGAACAGGAGGGAAAATTCACTGCTTTCAATACTGCTTTTCTTTTGAATGTCTATAGAGGTATTTTTGACAGCACTTTGTTCAGCACGAAGAGCAATAGCTGAAACTACTTTGCAGTCTGTCTATAGAGGCTACTTGCTATAAACTGTTGTGAGGCTTTTGCTTCAGAGTGAAATTTCTTTAGTATACTTTATGTATATTTGACGTGAAGGTGATACGACCTTTATATAACCATTTTTCTTCTTCAAAAAGGTTCAAAACAAAAAGCTAATTATTCTTAACTTCTGATAGATTTGTTCTTTCAATTATCTGCTGAAAACGATTAATATTTACTAGCTCCCATTCATTGCATTTCCATAATGAACAATAGTTATTTCCACCCCTTCTATTCCAGGCTGAGGATCCTTCTTCCCAATGGGAGAGAACTGAAATACCCCAGAACCAAAATTTTCCTGCTTCAAGGTAGTCAGTTCCAATAGTCTCTTCCAGTGTGATCTTATTCTGTCCCATTAAACGGGATTTCCCCAAACTGTCCCTGAGCTGCTACACTCTGTTCGAGGGCCTCTTGGCTATTTATATGGGAAGACAAAAATAGCAAAGACTTAGTAAAGCTCCAGAAACAGTGAGGCAAAGAAGGCAGATAACGTGATTCTGCCACATCCCAGGGATACCCGCCACTGGTTTGTCATCAGCCTTTCAGCAAGAAACTTCCCATAAAATCCATATACCCTTCCTAGACAGTCCTCTTGGAATAAGAACTCACTGAGAAACTGTGATTATCTGGTACACTTGGCTAGTGTCAGGTCAATTGATATTTTCTGCACGTTCACAACACTTCCCTTGTGCATCCTCACTCTCTGTATATATAATTTTATCCCCCTTTTTTTCTGCTGCTTGCGTTCTGAGAGAATTCCTCTGCCAGAGACTCTACCAGTGGATATCGGGAAAACTCTTAACATTTCACAGATGTCATTACTAGTTTTATAATTAATAACCAGTCATTTACATGCTAAATAAGAAACAGTAAACCACTGGCACCAAAGCCATATTTAGCATTGACAGATTTGGCACAAAACAAACCACGTGGCAACAAACAGCTATCAATGCTCCATATCTTAGTTTCTCTTAGTAAAAACAACAACCACCACAACACAAGAGAAACAGGATTTTTACTCTAGTGCAAACCATGTTAAAATGTTTATCGTAAGCTCACTGGCAAATAAATTGTAATGAAAATTTTAAAACCACGAATCCTAATGTATGTCTTCATTTTAGCAGTGTTTGCTAGTATTTTGGGGGACTGACATTAAAAAGACACCAGTACTTGTTCAATGTAAAGTACACCACACCTTAGATATTCTGGTTTTTGCTTCAGTTGCAAAAGCTTGCTGTATCAGAGGTAAAAGTTGCTAAAATTATTTTAGGAAGAGTCACCGAGTTCGGGAATTTTTCAGTTTTCCACTGACCTTCAGAGATTTGTAATTTTCCCCAGATAAAACATTGTGAGCTAATAAATTTGAAGCTTGCATTCCAATTCCAGTTTCCTCCCCATTCTGGTTTTGCGGTTCTTTACTTTAAAGCAATCTCTTCAGGCTTATCAAATTCTGTGTCTGAATGACTGCTAGAGGAGTCGGTAATAATTTTTCCACGGTGCAGAACTGGATTAATTCACACCGGTGACACTGGGGTTTTGGGCTTTTTTGGCGCAGGCGGGTATTTGTTTCTGCCGGACGCAAAAATGAAGCTCGATCACCATATCCCATCTCTGGGGTTCTGTCCTCTCCTCAGCCTCACAGCCGGAGCAGCTCGGCGGGTCCATCCCGGGACCGGGAAAACTCAGTTCCCTTTCAGCCAACACCACACACACTCTGTTTTCAGCAGCTAGAGGAAATACTCGGAGAAGAGGTGGTGGTTGTAACTCGCAGACTTGGGCCGATAATCGATTTTATTAGTTTTACTTGCTGTCAGCATCACGCAGGAACGACCCCCCCGAGGCTCAACCTGAGCTGCTCCCGAGCAAGCGTGAAGCCAGGCCTAAGAGCGGGATCAACCTGGACACCAAACCGTTTGAACACAACGTTTGATGAATTCATTGAGAGGAATTAATTAGCAGTGTGATTTCTGGACCGTTCGCTTAGGCGACACCTCGCAGCAGAGGGGGCAGCCCCACAGCTCGGTGGTCGCCTTTGAACCCGGGCCTGCTGCTTGAACCCCTGCGTGAATTTGGGTCCCCAGGCCGCACAGCCTTGGCTCCTTGGAGGTTTCCCCCGAGAGGGGCGCCGGGACAAGCCAGCCCGAAGGGTGCGGGCAGGGCTGGGCGGAGAGAACCCCGCTCCCCTCACAGCGCCCGCCATGGCGGCTCATCCCTGCCCCTCCCCCCACCCCCGCTAGGGGGCGGCCTTTGTCCTACGTCCGCCCGTTGTGCTGTGCGTCTGACGTCACGCCGCACAGAAGCCACGAGACGGAGAGAACGAGGGAAGAGGAAGCGGTTTCTCCGCGCTCGGCAGCGGCCGCCATTTTGTTCGTGTGCGCAGGGCGGACACGGGGATCGCTCGCCTTTTTTTTTTTCCAGCTGTAAGTGGTGGAGGTGCCCTTCTTCCTCGGGATCTTTTATTTTTCCTCTCTCCGTTATTTTTCCAGGGGACCGAAGCAGCGGGGGAGCGGAGAGGGCGCAGAGGGTGGGTTGGGGCGGCCTGCTCGCGTCGCCTCCGCGGCCCGGGGAACTGGGTGAGCATGGAGCCCTCCGTGAGGGGTTGGTTGAGGAGGCGTTAAGGTGGGGGAGAGATCCTCGATACAGGACCCCCTTGGTCGGAGTCCCGTGTGGTGGAGAGGGCCAGTGGGGGTGCGTGTGGGGGCTGGGGGGGCAGGGCTGGGGCCTGGGGTGCGGTGGGTGCTTTGGGCGGAGGGCAGAGCGGCGAAGCGGCCGTGCACCTCGGTTGTTCAGCCCGGCCTGCACGGAGGTGTTTGGCGCCTGCCCAGATGGCAGCAGAGACGGGCCCTTCCCCCCCCACCCCGCGGCTCCAGAGGCCTCCCGAGGGAAGACCGGAGGGGAAGGGGGCTTGGTGGGCTGGGGTAGTGGCTGTCTCCTGTGGGACCTGCTCCTCCATGTCCGCCCCCCGGACGCTCAGATCGGCCCAACCTGGTGAACTTTGGTCATCTCAAAGGAATAAGCCATTGACCTCCTCTGGTTTGTGCAGCCTGCCAAGTTTTCAAGGAGAGATATTTAGAACCTGCTGTGTAGGCAGCTTATGGCAGGACTTTTGGGGCCTTCCTGAGACGCTTTATAACGTGGATCTTTTACAAAAGGTCCGCGGTTCCTGTTTGAGAAACCTTATGGCAAAATGTGGGAGTGAAAACGGCCTGTGGTACAGATTAGGACCAGATGCTGTATAGGAATGCATACGTTCATGTCAGCTGTCAGTATTACATAAGTGTTTCAGTGCATAAATTTAGAAGGAGTGCATAATAGTAAAAAAAATCTTGAAGTGGCTCCTACTATAAAATGGGTTGTAGCCATTTTGAGCCTTGCACAGACCTATTCTAACAATTTCCTCCTTATTTGCATTAACTTGTCTCCTTTAGGGACAGAACATGCCACTTCCATCTTAATTCCAGTAATTCTGAGTGCACTTGAGTGTAGTTAAGCAGCCGTTAAAAGCTAAACCTTTCTTCCAGTTTCCTGTGCCAAATGTACATCTCTCCACCCCCAAGTCCCCTTCCGCAGGACGCTTTAATGGTGATTTTAATCAGATATTTGTCCACTATACAGCATTATTGCAGCCTGCCTTCTGCCAAATGGGAGGGGGAAAGGCAATCATAAGTGAAACCTGTAACTGAGTGTGTGGGGGAAGCTCTTCACCTCACAAGTAGAATAATTGAAATGTGAGTGTATTTCATAATTTGAGTTATGTAGGTTGAAAATAGCTTTGGAGCTGGGTAAGAAGAGAAGAAATTTGGGCATGTAAACGAAACACTAATAGGTTTTAATTTTGTCTTGATCCTTCAGGAATTTTTGTTTGTCATTCAACACATTAGTATATTTTTTTATTTCTTATTAATGTATTGTAAGTGAATAAGATTTTTGTGAGACCTAGAGCGTGACAGACTCAAAGGTTATACCAGTCACTTATTTTTGCATAGTTTGCCACTATGTTTACATTGTATTTGTATTAAAAAACTGGTTTCTGGAAAAAAAAAAAAAGGCAGGTGTCTGTTGTGTGTTTTGTGATGTGTTTGTGTGTGTGTGTTTGTTTTTTAAACTACCAGCCTGTCACAAATGTTACAAAAGTATCAGAAAAACTTTTTCAGAAGAGGCTTGCTATTTACGTGCTCTAAAAGCTTGTCTCTTACTGCCTCCAGTTGATCTAGAGACAACCAGCGTTGTTCTGTGTCAGTTTACAGAATAATGATTTTTTTTTTAGTGCTATCTTTGTTTCTAAACTACTTTTCTTGCTATCACCACTTACTAGGGAAAATTTTTCTTGTGCTGTGTTAGTTCGTTCTTCAGAATACACTGAATAAATATGTAATATTACTCTTATTTTCAAAAACTGCCAAAGAAGAGTAAACAAATGATCGTTGGTTTTGTTATACTCTTAAATCTACATCTATGCTTTATTTTCCTTTTTTTTTTTTTTTTCCAGTTGTGCATGTACCTGTTTGAACACAGAATTCCTGCTTGTAACATCCAGCAACAGAAGCTGGTGGGTTTTATCTCTGGCAAATAAACACCCACATACTTGCATGCTAATAGGGTTCAAAAACTATGGCTCATAGTACTACCGAGTTATGTGGTAATTTATCAGAGGTCACTGTGATTGTTGCTAAGACTTTAAAAGTGTCTGTAAATCAATCTGTAGGAGGAGTTCTTAGATTTGACTTCTTGAAGTAACTTATGTCCAATATAGGTTTTGTCAGAGAGGATATTTGAAGATTAAGGTGTCTCTCAAACAGAAGAGTTTTTAAGGAAATTATTCTGTTTAGTCACTTGAGAGCTTATATAAAACAGACTTTAGTGACATGTTCAAATGTATTAAGTGAAGATGAGTTGACCTATTTAAACTTGCGTTGTGTTTCGTAACAGCATTGCAGTGTTAGGATGAGAAAGCTATGTCTACTCACCCAGAACCAAAATAATGTGCGGGGAAAGCTGGGGAAAAATAATTACTTGAGGAAATGCTTCTTTCTAGTTGTGTCATATTTGATCAAACTACAGAAGTGGACTCATATCTACAAATACCAGTGTAATCCTTTTGTCTTTTTTGTGGTTTTGTTGATTTGTTTTTCTTTAGTGGCAGATGCGGCATTCAAAGCAATCTCATTGTCCGGAATGGGACGACAGAAAGAGCTGGGATCAAAGGAAGCACAGTAGCAGCCATAAACGCAGGAAAAGGTCCCACAGCAGTGGACAGGAAAGCAAGCACTATAAACCAAATCCCATTTCAGAAAGGTATAAGACTCTGAATTGAGTAGCACTAATGTTTCTTATCATATCTAGAATAAATATGTTTTCAGAATGAGTTTGAGTACCCAAAGCTGGCAATTCCTTAAGGTTTGGCTCATTTAAGACAAGTTTAAGAGATAATTGGTTTTGTTAGCACAGTACCTAGACCATAAAATAGAAATTCTTTAATAAAAACAAGTAAATGTTAACTAGTTTGTTTCACTGTTGTCAGTTAAGTATTGGTATTGAATACATTCAATATTAAATTTCAAGTTAAAGTATATCTTTTCATTTACTTAATGTGAACGAAAGGAAGAGAAGGTTTGTTTTATCATTTAATACAGTGGTGAGTATGAGTTTCTCTTACTAATTTGGAGGTGGTTTGCTTTTTCTCCCATACTACTTTCACTGGAAGGATGTGTTTTTCTGTTTTTTCCCTTGAGAAGAAGATCCCATGAAATTATTTCAAGAGCTCATACTAATGCTTATAAAATGCTGGAAGGGGGTAGGTGTACAGCATGATGGGGGCTCTTTGCCTCAGCAGCTTTCTTAAAGGGTTCTCTTTAATGTGTGGAAGATCCTTGATCCAGATATCCTCTGAAGTTTTTAATGTTTAATGCAGAGCACTAAGAACAATGCTACTTCTCTCAGTCTCCAGGTTTTATTTTTCACTTTGAGCTTTGAAGCCATAGAAGGGGATTATGGCGGTATTGAGAGTGATTTATCCTGTGAATTTGGAGATTGTAATTGAGTTGCTCAGTATATTTTAGGAAGTGTTTCTCCTTTTTGAGTCTGAGTTTCTCACTTGCTATGCAAACTGTGGACAGATTATATGTTGTTCATGTGGATGGCTGCTGTGTATTTGAGACTGCAAATGTTGTTATAGTCATAATAAAGTAACATCAGAAGCTCCTCTGTTTTTGGGGAGGGAGTCAATTAGAAAACATTCTTGATGTAAAGACAGATGCTATGTAACTCAGCTCAAGTCGCTTATCTTGTTGGAACCTCAAGTTTTTGAAGTGGAGAACATTCACTTAAAATATATTTTCAGTCATTATTTGGACGATAGAGCCATAAATGAAAGAGACCATCATGACCGGAGATATGTTGAGGAATACAGAAATGACTTCTGTGAAGTATATGACCACAGGCATTATCACAGAGACTATGAAAAGAGTCACCATCATCACTATAGCAAATCCTCTGGTCGGAGCAGGAAAAGTAGTCATAAAAGGAAGCATAAGAGGCATCATTGCTCCAGTCACCAATCACATTCGGTATGAGCAATTTTTAACTTTATTATTAATGAATTAGTGGTAATAGACTTCTTAAGTGAGCGCTAGAACTTCAATTCCTGGTCACGGTACTTTTAAGAAATAGTGTATTATTAAAAAAGGATTTGTAGTTGAGTCCATTTATGAGTGTACAAGTATGTTCTTCGTTGAGACTTTTGGATCAGAGTATTGGGTGGGGGGTGGGGTTATCATCAGTACTAGTTATACACTGGGAACGTAGGTGGCTGGTAGTTAAGACCACTGGGATTAATCTGAAAAATGTTATCTCGAAATTGAAGACAAGTAACTATCCTATTTCAAAGTACAGTTGTCACTTTTTAGTTCTGCAGCATAGTGAACTATGTTTTTGAGGGTAGACTGAGAGATGTCATCCATCCTATTACTAAAAGTAATTGAAGTGGCATGCCTTTTTAATGTTAACTTAATTGGAGGTATGAAATGTGCATGTCTGGTAAATTGATAAGAACAATTCTACACCTGATTCCAGAAAACTTTGATAAGTCATGTGCCTGGCTAGTGGCAGCTAATATTTTACTGAAGATGGGATAAGTTTGGTGCTTGCTGCCTTTGAAGGCATGCTCTTTGAATTTCTCATTATTGGCATGATGCCCACTGATACATATTCCAGTTGTTTTATGTCACATTTCCGCAGTAGAAACAGCAAGTTATATTAGATTATACAATGCAAATTAAGGACCCCAGCATAATTTTTCTTCTCTCTCTAAACATGGGGGAAGTAAAATTACTCGGTAGTTTTTTGTATTTATATTACATGAAGCATGTGTTTTAAAAATAGAAACATTTCACCTGGCTGTAAGCTTAGATACGTAAATATAAATACTGTTTTTTGCTATTTGCTAGCAAAGTATTAGAAATAGTGATGTTGCATTCTTAATCTGTCTTCAGTTAAACGACTGTTTGAGAAACAAAATTGTGTTGTTTTTTCTGTTGCTTTATCACTTTTAAGTATTTATCTGAAAATCTGTTCCTTGCCATGTTTTTCTTCTGTAACATAAACTGTGCCCTGTGAATTTCTGGGGACTGAATTTGAAATTGCTCCTGCCAACTGTTCGTGGCCTGGTGTGTAACTGAATGCCTGAATATCTCCCCGCTGAATGAATTGCGTATTCTCACCTGAATTCACTGTGATATATTGATTGGCTGGACGATCTTGGTGCCGTTTCCAGAAGAGTCACCGAAGGAAAAGATCCAGGAGTGTAGAGGATGATGAGGAGGGTCACCTGATCTGTGAAAGTGGAGACGTTCTAAGAGCAAGATGTATAGAACATTTTTCAACACTTTTTAAAAACTTTTCAGCAAAAAATCTGTTTAGAATAGTTTGTCAGAGGAGGGGGGCTAAAGAAATCTTCATTGCTCTTTTTGTTCTGTTTTTTTTGTGCTTTTTTTGTTTTTTGCATATCTTCTTTTCTGTAGAATTTAAATACTGTGTTCAAAAAGTTCCAATTAGTAAATGAATTTGAATCTTGAGATTAGAACAAGAGATAGTTTTTTAGCTAACTGTTTTCATGACACCTGTCCAATAAAGTAATGCATTCAGATGCTGAGATTTAAAGTAATTACACTTTTGTAATGGCACGTTTTTAAATCTACATTAATAATATTCATTATTGTTTAAGTAGTTACATAATTCTAACTTGTGTTTGTTCTTTTTAGATGAAATTGTTGCAACTTTAGGAGAAGGAGCTTTTGGAAAAGTAGTGGAGTGCATAGATCATGATATGTAAGTGTTGGTTATTTTTATAAGTGGATCTCATGACAAAGGACACTCAGCTCAGAAATTAAAGTTCAGGGATGTTTTCTTCAAAAGGAAATCAGAGTTCAAATGAAGTGTTGCATTGTATTTAAGAAAGGAGTTAGACTGGTTTTGAGAGCTACCTTCTTGTTAGCTTATTTCTAGTTGAAAATTTTTAAGGATTTTCAGGTAATACCAGTCTGTTCCTGATTGGTTTTGAGGTTCTTCAGTCATCTTTTCCAGTACTATAAATGTTTTTAGTTTTTTCTATTGCTCCAATGAAAGGCTCTTGCATGGTATTGACTTTATACAATATGAGATAGAGAGAAATAGTTTCGGTTACTTTTTTTTTTTCCTCTAAGCTTTTGAGAATCTTGTCTTAAACAGGATCAAGGAAGTTTATTGTTAATGTTGGGAAAATACCTGCTAGAGAGGGTTTCTCTCAAAACCAAGCCTTTTATACCTGTACTTCTTTTCTATACAAGCTGTATAACTGCATGGTGCAAACTACTATTTACTAAATAGATGTAATCTGCCCATGTTGTGAGAGGAGACACTGTTCTTAAGTCATGAGAATCAAAATATAGAGACAATTAAAAATTGTCTACCAGTGAATGGAGTAGAATGAACTATGTGCATCTGTGTTCCATTTAAGTAATAGCCTTACAGTTGTAATGTTACACTGAGTGCAGGCCAGTTTTTACTAGTACAAAATACTCAGAACCTAAACTTCAGAAGTTATTAAATTCCCATGATTCTGTAGGAGCACCTGAAAAAAGCCAGAGCAAGTTGTTCAAGTTGAAGGAAAAAGAGACACATTTTTGCAGTACTTTCCTCAAATGAGAACTTGGCTAATTTTTTTTTAAATCATCTTGCAGGTGGATTCCTGATGTTTATTCTACCTTAGATGAAATAATAAGACTGAGAAGTGGTTAATTTAGCATATACTATGAGTATTTGTCAAAGGAAATATTGATATTGCAATTTTTTATAAAAACAGTTCTGATTAAGTTCAGCTTGCTTAAGTCAGATTCCCTTAATCCAACTCATAATTCTCTATGACCTTTAGTCTTCTGTATTTCTTTTATTAAAGCTGAGCTGCTTTGGGGTTGTAGGTATTTGATGATAATTGATTCAGTTTATGATGCTTTACTTTCTTTTAAAGGAGAGGAATGCATGTAGCAGTTAAAATTGTGAAAAATGTTGGTAGATACCGGGAAGCAGCACGTTCAGAAATACAGGTGTTAGAACACTTAAACAACATGGATCCAAGCAGCAATTTGTAAGTATGAAATTAGAACAATCAGCATACTAAGGATTTGCAGAAGATAATTATTCAATAAGTTGAGGTTTCATTTGTTATATTTTTTTCTCTTTTTTTAAGCCGCTGCGTCCAGATGCTGGAATGGTTTGATCATCATGGCCATGTTTGCATTGTTTTTGAGCTACTGGGACTTAGTACTTACGACTTTATTAAGGAAAACAGCTTTCTGCCATTTCATATTAATGACATTAGAAATATGGCTTATCAAATTTGCCAGTCTATAAACTGTAAGTAAATCTTAATATGTTTGTCAAATATGTTCTTTTTTTTTCCTGTTTAGGAAATGAATGTGTTAATATGGAATACTGTTCTTTTTTTTCCTTGTAGTTTTACACCATAATAAACTAACTCATACAGATTTAAAGCCTGAAAATATCTTGTTTGTGGAGTCTGATTACATAGTGAAGTACAATGCCAAAATGGTAAGTTTGTTCTTTGTTTCTCCCAACTCGAATTAGGCTATTTCTGTTTTCATCTGAACTTTTCTTTAAAAAAAAAAAAGTGTAGAAAGGTTAAGTGGTAAAGTTATGTTTACTAGAATTTTCGTTTGTGCTTTTTGAGATGTACTAACTTTCTGCTGAGTAACTTTGCTCTGAGTCAAATGAAACTGTTTCAGCAAATGACTAGTTATTTTCTGTTTAATGAAGTTCTGGCATTCACAGGGAGAATTGTGGTTTTGAATTTAGCCAGTTTTTTTCCTTCATATTTCTTGAACCATTGGAATCCCTTTATAGCATTTATAACATTCTTGTGTTTTGAGAGAAATGTCAGATCTTGCTTTCTGTCTGATTACCCTGGAGTCTGACGTGCCTGTCAGTTTTACAGTCCTTGGATTAGTAGCTAAGATAACTTTTCTATTTGTTGTCAGCATGGGATGTTGATCATTGGACAGAGTTCTAATTGGTGTGGGCCCTGAACAGGGCTGTTCTTGATGAGTGTCTTCCTTTTAAGTCTAAGCAAACAAGGACATAGCATTAGGATAAGAACTTGTGGTACAAATGACTTCTAGCACTGGCAGAAATAAAAATTTCTTTTCATGTTGCTGCTCTTTTTTCAAACTATAAAAACTTCTTAGAGACAGAAAAGCGGTATGAACTTCAGTGCATCTACTTGATGCATAGGGCTCGGTTTTATTTTAGAATTAAAATTAACATAAATGAGTGTATGTACCAATGGATAATAAAAACCAAGACAGACATAACAACTAACTCAAGTTAACTTTGAAGGTTCACAAAAAATGGAGCTCTATTACTGTGGGGAAGGTCTATACTCAGCTGTTTTGAGCATTCAGATTAAATCCTCTTTCTTGAAGCTGGAGCTGAATAGGAATTGATATATTTGGAAGGCGTGTTTTGTTACATAGGTTTAGTTTTTAGTGTTTTATGTTAACTGGTATTTTGAAGACAAGATGTTATCAATACCTTTTACCTAAGCATACTTTTAAAAAATACTGACAAATAGCATTTTGATTTTCCTACAGAAGCGAGATGAGCGCACTTTGAAGAACACAGACATCAAAGTCGTCGATTTTGGAAGTGCAACTTTTGATGATGAGCATCACAGCACATTAGTGTCTACAAGACATTATAGAGCTCCTGAGGTTATTTTAGGTCAGTAAAGAGTTCTAAACCTTCTGACAGTTAATTACAGTTCATTCAGATGGCTTTACTTAATAAACTGGAAGAGTTGCTTGTGGCTCTAATAACTCAGTCATCTTCCACAGATGGTGATGTTAGAATTCTTAAGAGTAAACGGTAAAATAAATACTCTAAAACATTCTAAAGTATTTTAGAGTCCATACATGTTCCTCTCCTGCCAAGGTTTGAGGAGAGGTGTACAGGGGTAGATGGGCATCAGTAAATGCATGGAAAGTGGGTATATGCTTTGTGGATTACAGGTTTTGAGAACATATTAAAAAGTAAAACATAAACTTGGCTTATTTTGCAGCACTGGGATGGTCACAGCCTTGTGATGTTTGGAGTATTGGTTGTATTCTAATTGAGTATTACCTAGGATTTACAGTGTTTCAGGTATGTACATAAAGTTAAATTGAACGTTTTTGTTACAGGCTACTGATTTTCCTGTTTTAATGACCTTTTAGTGACATGTACTTAACTGTTGCTGTAAAAGGCATAGCTTTACAGGCTTTTTCAGTATAACATGGATGAGATTGTAAAGACAGCATGCATGTATGAAAATGTGATGTCTTGAATATCTCCTTCAGACTGTTTTAATGTATCTGTTCTGGCTTTTTGGATGATGAAGCCTGCCCAAAGTCTGAAGAAACTGCTGGAATAAGGAGTAAAGAAAACATACTTGTACAAACCTTGCTTTATGAACTCTGCTATTTGGGGGCTGTCTATTTGTAATTTATGGTGATAATGTATAAAGATACTGTGATGGTACTCCAGCAAATGTCTTGTTTGTAGACGAGTGTTGTTACCAAGTGCCTGAGAGTAGAAAAATGTGATAAGTTCATTACTTTTTCCACGCAGACACATGATAGTAAGGAACACTTGGCCATGATGGAAAGAATACTAGGGCCTCTGCCAACTCACATGATCAAGAAATCCAGGTAAATTCATTATAGGAATAAAATGCCTAATATTTTCCTATTATAAGAGAAATTTTAAAGTTTCCATTGTTAGTTGTGAGCTTCCGAAGATAATAAAGAGACTTCCAGGCTTCTTGTTACCTGTTAATTAGTATATTGCAAGAAATAGTGTCACATTTAAGTGAATTAAATGGGTGACAATAGTCGTCTTTTCTGGTTGTAGTCTGAGTTGCCAGCAACCAAAATGCCAGCTTCTTGAACAGAAACTGAGTATGAGTATTCTTAAGTCTATAAAGCTGGGTTCGGTATGGTCACCAGAACCATATTAGACACAATTTAAAGACATTTGGGAATAATCTGATTTTGTTAAGTAGTTGCTAACCACTTAAACTCTGCAGATTTTATAAGAAATTATTTTTAAAGGTTGATTGACAAGCTGTCTTTTATTTATTACTAGCAGATGAGACCAAGTTCTTATCTTAGAGCATTTTAAAGCATCCATCTCTTTAAATGTCAGTAATGGAAAATAAGTTTTCAGTGGCTTTGTTGATTGGAATACTGCAGGGCCTGTTTCCTAAATATTGTGACAATGGTAATAAAAAGCAGCATGTCTCTGAATAACTGTTAGCTAGAAGAGATGTTAGCTCCCAAATGCACAAGGATATACAGGAAAACTTTTACGGTGTTTCAAAACTTCTTAGAAGAGCATCTGCCCACTTTACACACTGACGCTATCTTAAATTTGTTTTCCTTGTCATGCAGAAAGCATTATTTTCGTCACGACCAATTGGACTGGGATGAACACAGTTCTGCAGGGCGATACGTTAGGAGACGCTGTAAGCCTTTGAAGGTAGGAGACAACATTTTTATGGTGGTGGTATATTTGCAGTTGTGAAAGGTCTCTCTAAAACACTTCCTTTTTTTCTTTCAGGAATTCATGCATTGCCAAGACACAGACCATCAAAGTCTGTTTGACCTTGTTCGCAGGATGCTGGAATATGATCCCACCAAAAGAATTACTCTTGATGAAGCCTTGCAGCATCCTTTTTTTGAACCATTAAATAAATAAAGAAATGCAAAGATCCTATATGCTTCTCCAGGGAGATTTCCTAGACTGTGTCAGTCAGAGATTGCATGAAACTTTTGTAAACTTTAAATTATTTTGTACAGTTAAGTCTGTAAATATTTACATATGTTTTGTATAACTGTTACATTTACCTTGTTGAACCATTGTAGTCTTATGGGTATCAAAGTGAAAAATAAAGGTAATTTTCATTTTTGAAAATTGTTTTCTCTTTGAAGCTGTACCCTCTCCTTTTGCAGATGAGGCTCATTAAGCATCTCACTTGAGGTGAGGAGTCTCTGGGTTTGTTGAATGACTTTTGAAAACATGAAATGTTTTTAACTACCTTCCTTTTACTAGTCATAAAGACTTGAAGGGCTAAGAGTACCTAATCATGCTGTATAATACTTTGTGATAGCATTCTGAAACATGGTTTAAAAGTGTACATTCTAAGTAGGTATCTTTTGTGGGTCTTTTCCCCAGATTTTCTGTTTAAACAGCGTGCATCACTTGGTGACTGGCTAATTAGCCTCTGGAAACTTGCCTAATGCTTTTGGTGTCAAGTATTTATAGGTAACTTTTTTCTTAAGGTCTGAAAAGTAATATTTAATAGTTTCAATGTTGTTTTGATTCATTGAAGAGCAGCATTTTCATGATAGAGTTTTTAGAAGGATTGTGCTTCCCTGGAACAAAATGCAGAGAAATACTGCCTGTCACAGAATTGTGATATATTTAAACCCACCCTTCTCTTGTGACAAGATCATCTTGAAGTCTTCCAATATGTGTTTCTGTGGAGCTTTGTCTCTAATTACTGATAAATAATCTTTGCAGCTGAGAAACTGTCATCAGGCTATAAAATAGGAAGGAGGAAGGGTTCTCATTTGTGACTCCTGGAACTTGGGTGCCGAGTTGAGAAGAAAATGGCACTGCTTTGCAAGCTCCATTGATGCAATTTGATAGTTTTTGCTCTTCAGTGTTTTTAAGTTGGTGATTTCTAGGTCTCATTCAATGCCCTCTTAATCCACTTGACACTGTGTGGCTGCTTGCGGAGCAGGTGGAAGGGAAGCTTCCATGGTAGGGTTCGTTCAGGCAGGCTGTTGGTGTAGATGCAATAAGCAAGTTACGGCCATTTATTGTTCTAACAGTGCAAACCTTTCTTAAGGAAGGAAACAGTAAATTGTTTCAGCTCTGCAGGAGCCTAACCACAGGTTCTGCACTTGAGTAGGTCCTAATGCATGAAAAGATTTTAAACTTGGTGTCCTTGTTCCACTGATGTGGAGGGGGCTTAATTTGCAAGAGGTTCCAGACATGCATATCTCTGGCCTGGGGGTGGAATATAGTTGGGACAAGACTTTGAAAGCTTATCTTTGTAACCAGTGCCACCTCCTGTGCTTGATGATATAACAGACACCTCTCTTCTTAGGGTATTCACAGCATTGTTTCTTCTCTGCGTGATGGAAAAGTAACAGTTGGTACCATCCCGGTCAGCTCAGTAGGACTGAGGAGGACAGGAGTGAATTCCTTGCCCTACTGCTTCCCACAGAACTTTCCATCCCACACCTTCAGAGGCAAAGGGAGGACTTGGCTGAGTGTATCAGCTAAGGGATGCAAATCAAAGGCAGATGGGGGGGGGAAGTTTATATACTGCTAGAACTATAAAACTGTAACTATAAAACAGTTCTGTCAAAATTAGGGAAAAATTGTGTACTCTTGCTTGAGTATTCTAGGCTTTGTTAATGTTAGCTGTTAAAAGGCACGGCACTCGCTAAAGGAGATACATGCTAGAAAAAATATATATTATAAAAACCTGTTTAAACTCACTTCCCTTCTCCCAGTAAACCTAAAAAAATGTGCAGCATCTGCAGTGAAGTGCCAAGCAGTTTCGCAGGCCTTGCCGTGTGTACAAAAGATGTGTTGGTGTGAAGGGGCTGGTGTCCAACGTCCCCGGGGCTCCCTGGTGGGGCAGCACAGAGCTGTTGGCAGCCTAGCAGCAGCCAGGTGCCAGGACTCTCTCTATAGCAGTTCTGATTTCTCCCTTTCTCTGGGCTGCCCTCAGTTGTTTTTACTAGGGAAGAGATTTTTACGCACGCTCCCCTGCCCTCCCCCCGTTGTCTTGTTAATACATCAATATAATGAAGGTAGTTTGTAATCTTCGCATATTTGGATCAAGCTAATGCTAACTGCCTATAGCTGTCGGTACATAAATTGTAGGTTCCATTCCTGTCTTTCTCCACACTTTGGATTTTTAGCTATTGTACCTTAAAAATATGACTGTAAATCTGAATGGTTCAGCCAGGCAGACCAACTGCACTTCTAGCAGCTCAGTTGTACATTTTACTAAACGTGCATGATAGGACAAAGTAAAGGTGTCTCTGAAGTGCAAACGGTGTACGAGATCCTGAACTTCAGAAGCGGAGGAGGGTAGGGGAAGGGTTGAGCTGCGGGTTATACTTCACAGAAAGTGGGTTAAGAGTTCTGGGTGAGAGGGCTTAGCAGCTACGGTTGTGATTTTCTTTTTACAGCTTGCCGATATCTCCATTGTAAGGAGGGCTCAGATCCTGTGGGCATGTTTTAGGACAAGATGCTTCACACCCTAGAAGCTTCCCTGAAGTGCTGGTACTGTGAATGTGCAATCGATCTCATAGAGCTGGCAAGCGAAGCCTTAGCAGGCTGAGGGAAGGGGAGAAGAAGGTAAGGATGAGGTTGCTCTCAAAACCCTGGAATTTTCTTCTTTGTATCTTCAGGCATGTGAAAAAAAAAGCAGGAAATAGTTAGCAAATGATACAGATTTGCCTGGCTAACTGGTTTGGAAGTAGTGGCTACAACAAAGCAGTGTGTGTATCTAACACGGCAGTTTAGCCATGTGCCTGCATGTGTTTTACTAACAGACACTAGATACTGATACCACTCCTACCAGTTTTTCTCTAAGTCTGTCCCCTGCTTCACTCATTTCTCTGGAAGAATTACTCCTAGAAGGGCAAAGTCTAGGAGGCAGAGAGCACATTTGGATATGTGTACAGTATGTGCTCAGAGTCTAGACGGGCTTTAAGTTACCCAAAGATGTTTTATAGGTGAGTTAAGACTTGACGTGATGCAATCTGTAACAGAGGAAAAGGCGAAGATGTTTGGCAAAGTGTATGAGTACTTAGTGCTTATGTATGAGCATAGTTTCTCTCATTCAAAGGCTTCCTAAAGCAGATGGGGTGCTTTATTGTGATAAAATCAGTATGTTGCAATGTGCGGTGGAAGCCCGCTGGGCTTTGCAGATAAGGTCCCTTTCCTAAAACAGATCACAGCCCGAAGAGGGGAAGAGGAAGAACAAAAACCCTCAAAGATGACACCTTACAGGTCGCACGCGTTAGGAGAGGAGAGGCCATTTCTCACCTCCCTGTCCCCGCGGGCCCGGTGCCCGGTGTCCCAGAGGGGGCAGCTCGCTCCGGCCGCCCCGGCCCCACTGGAGGGCGCCCGCTCCGCGCCCGCGGCAGCATCGCGGCGGAGTGCCCTGCGCGGCTGCTGCGCGCCTCGGCAGCTGGAGCGGGGCCGAGCACCCCGCACCCCGGAGCGGCGACTCCGGGGGGCGACGGGGGAGCGGTCCCCGCGGGGGGCCGGGCAGCGGGGGTGGGATCTGCTCCGCGTAATCCCCCACGGGGGGCGGCGGGCCGCGCTCGGAGCATCCCCCCTTCCCCAGCGCGGGGGAGGCGGCGGGGGAGCCACCACCCCCCGCTTCCTCCGTTTAAGACCCGGGCTGGCGGGGCGAGCTGAGGAGAGCGGTCGCTCCGCAGCTGCCGGCCCCACTTCCGCGGCGGGGCGCGCAGCGCACAGGGCGGGCGCTGGATGCGGGGGGAGGCGGGCGGCAGCCGAGCGGGTCCCCGCGCAGCGGCGCGGAGCGCGGCGCGATGAGCGCGGGCAGCAGCGGCGCCGCCACCGCGGCGGGCACCGCCACCTCCGCCCTCTGCCTGCTCCTCTCCCTCACCGCCGTGGCCGTCTGCCTGCTGCTGGGCGCCAAGACGGCGGAGCTGCAGGGCCGGCTGGCCGCGCTGGAGGAGCGGGGCGCCGCCGGCGCCGGGCCGCTGCTGGACGCGCTGCAGCCCCGCGTGGAGCAGCTCTTCCGCGAGGTGAGTGGCGGCGCCGCCCTGGAGCACCCACGGGCGGGCAGCACCCACAGACGCGCAGCACCCACGGGCGGGCAGCACCACGGGCGGGCAGCACCCACAGACGCGCAGCACCCACGGGCGGGCAGCACCCACAGACGCGCAGTACCCACAGACGCGCAGCACCCACGGGCGGGCGCGCAGGACCAGCCGCACCGGGACGGGAGCGACACAGACTTGGGAAAAGCGCTTCGGCTCCGCTCCGGCGCGGGGAGCCCGGGGCTCGTTCCGAGTGTCACCGGCTTCTTTGGAAAAACTTCCTCCCTTTTAGCGAGCTTTTCCCTTTTTTATTGCCGTTTGCATTAGTCAGACTGTAGGGCGAGGCGTGGCAAACCCTGGCCCTTCCGATGTAGAAGAGAAAATGCCCCAGGTGGAAAAGCAAGCGGTGTAATGTTTGAGAACACGGGACTTTTTCCCCTCATTCTATTCACTGGCAAAGGTAACCCGAGGACTTAAATACTATTTATCTTTGGATGTAATGGACTATAATTTCCCTGTTAGAAATTTATGAACATGATCCCTGTTATCTGGACTGTCTATCACAGGGTATCATGTGGTCCAGCAGTGCTGAACTGATTTATGGTGGGTAGGGAAGACTAGCAACTAGTTACTTCACTTTCAATCCCAGGGTTTTCTGAAATTATTCAATAAAGATTTCGGTGCTGAAAGATTTCTCCTGCTTGGAGAATAAATGTCCACACCAATGCCCTTTTCCACAACTAAACCAAATCTCTGGGAGAAGTTACGCTTGATCCCAGGGTTATGTTTTTCCCCAGACTCTGGTGTTTAGGTTTGGGGCTTTTCACAGGCAAGGGGGATGGGGAGAGCTCCCATCGCTCATAGAAAACGCTTGAAGATCCCAGAGCTGGTTTGCTGAATTTGTGTAAACAGTGGTTCATAAAGTGCAGCAGGATTCAACACGGCTTACGGGGCTGCGCAGGACACTCCAAGTGATCGATTCTGACATCTGGGGGAGGTTTTACACTGGGATTTTATTAATGGCCTGACCAGGGTGCAAAACACGGTGCTGCATTAAAATCGTTAGAGCCATGAAGCCTCAATCATGCAAAAATGTATTTGTAGGCAGCGCTTTCCAGCTGTGAGCAGCTCTGGGGATTCAAGGGGAGACAGAGGCAGCACGGGGTTGATGAGGAGACGATTCCTCATTCTGCATGACTTATGGGGATGGTATCGCTGGCACCGCTGCAGCGTGTCCATTCTCCTGGAAACTTGGTTGCATTGATGTGCCCTGAGAAAAGGGAAATGTTAAAAAATATTTTTGTGAAAACCCTGAATACCAGAACAGAGGGGTGCCTGCGAGGCGCAGTCACAAAATCTAGTTAATGTCTTTTCTCCAGGCAGGAATTAGCCTGCCAGTCGTGGCAGTGGTTCTGTTCCAATTACTCCAATAAATGTGCTTAGCAATGGGAATGGTTTCTGTGGCACTGCCTAAGATCATGTGCAACCTCTTGCTGAGATTTAGTTAAGTGTGGAAAGCTTGTTTTGTACTGGGAACGCTCAGATGGAGATTGTACAGGGGAAAATAAAGCAAAACCACATAATTGGGTTTCTAATGCAAGAGTGAGCTTGTTGAAACATTTAGTATGACCAAACTTTTGTCAATACTGAAAGCAAATTTTGAAATGAGTAACAGATTCAAGGAATGCATGGTAGTGATTGTGCTATCTATTAATAGTCATTTGAAACTTAGTTATTAATTTATGTTAAAGTTTCAGAAAGTGTCTGTTTCTTGACCAAACTCCTCTCCGTTACGTAAGAAGCCTCGCTTGTCGGGCAACTTCTGTCCTTTCTGTTCTTGAGAGTTTCTGGAGAGCGAGAGAATATTTCCATCATCGTGAATATCAACTGGTGCCTGGGGTCAGTTTTTTTGTTAAATTCTGTTTTGGTCCTCCTTTGAAGTTTACCACAGCTTTTCAGAAGTGAAACCAAAGCTCCATACGCTCCCTGTGCATGACCTGGCATACTTTGTTCTCTGTTGCTACCCAAAAAGCATTACTCCATATAGCAATCTAGGGGTTTGCTGGCATGATTTATGGCAGAGCTGCATATAAAGGGCAGCAAATACAACACCAACATGCTGACTCTGTTTCTTTTAGTGTTGTTTAAATGTTTGGCAAGTAAAAGAAGATAGGAAATCATAAAGGAAGGGTGAATGCGTAGTTAAGCCAATGAAAGCCAATTTGGACAACTAAGATTTAGTTTCTGGCCCTGTGACAGGCATCCATCTAACTCTGGAGAAATTGCTGATTTGAATGTGGTGGGACCTTGCCCTTCCCATGGCTGTTCCCTTAGTGGGACGTGCTGCAGGGTCCTGCTTTGATGCCCTCCAAAATATTTCCAACAGCATGGTCCAAACGTGGCACCATCTCCACTCACTCTACATCAAAAGCCCCAATTCAAAGCGTGTAATTTTCATACTGGAGTGAAAACCTTAACAGGAGGATTATAGAAGCATCCAGTTGTTGTAAACAAAGCTGGACCGTTTTATTCACAAAGGATTTATTGTCTGCATTAGGCAGAGAGTGTCCAGATTAATCAGTTTCATGACAAGAACAATTCAGTGGGAGAACAGAGGACTTGCTCCAGGATTCAGGACCAGTGCAGATTTCTTCTGCTGTTCCCAGTGATGCTGGCTGGACTGAAAGCATGGAAGAAATTGTTTTTGTTTCTACAAGCATCTTCGTCGTTCATACTACTTTAAAAATAAACAGATAAAAATTTAGACTGCAAGTGGCTGTCAGAAAAGTCTCTTTAGATACTCTCTTGCCACTTTTTCTTGAGGAAAGCCTATGTTTTGCAGAAGGCAGCTGGATCATTCTGCTCTTTACACTTCTCTTAGGACAACTTCTCTGTCAGGTGCTATGAAACCATGTTGATACTTTCAGGACCTCTTAGCATCACAGCCGAGCAGCTAGGAAGGAATGCATAGGATTTCAACAACTGATAAAACTGTTCTATCTCCAGAATAAAAGGAAAAGAACCTAATTCACAGGTAGCCTAATTCCTGAATAGTCCACAGTGTTCAAATATTCGAACACAGCTTGAGTCCTCAGCTGTGTAATATTCAAGTCTGAATGCCCTGAATCCAATAAGTACTTTGATTTTTCTCCCTTTGAAATTTGGGACTCCACTTATCAGATTATTGGTTTCTCTCTTGGTAAATACTTTGGCTGAGACAGGGCATTCCTGGAGGACCGAGGGAGCAACCGCTGCGGGTGAAGATGAGGAGTTCCCACCCTGCCGGGCTGCCCCAGCCGAGAAGCACTATGCCTGAGCTAATACAACTTACCTGTCATCACGGCTTATTAACTTGGGCTTGGCAGTGTCCTAAATGCAGGCACGAACATTTTGGTTGGCTTAGAGAGCAGGCAGAGCGCGCTCACATCTGTCTGCAATATGCCACGTAGACATTGCTTTAGTTTTGTGAATTTGTACATGTTCTAGTAGTCCCACTGATGAGTTTTTCACCTTGGAGATGGAAACACTGGGCTTTTGGGGGACCTGGGGGTGTGTGAGTACCCCGGTCTCATTGGCAGTGCCCACCCCGCTGTCCTTCATCTCCTCATCCGTCTCCTCAAGAACCTGTAATATGCCACATAGCATGAATTTTAAGTACAAAATCAGCCAAACTAGGTCACATCTGTTGTGCAAATATCACCCTGCCGGGGTGTTGGGAAGCAGCTTGGCAGCTGGATGCAGTGGGGCGGCCGTGGGGGAGCAGAGGAGTTCTCTCCCCCAGCACCACTCCTGCCACCAAACACACCGACTTCTGGACATTGGACTTCTGTTAGCTGCTCAGGATGAATCCAGCCCATGGTGCTTGGCACGAGGGACTTCTGGCAGGGGCAGAGGGAGCGCTTGCCTGCCCTGTGCACAGGTTGTAGGCTGGCCACTTGCTAATAAACATCGAATATTCTGTGTGCCACTGTGGCGTGAGGTATCCAAAGAGGCTGAACATAGCAGGGTGAAATTATTACATCTCATTGGCAGGGAGCGTGCCGGATGGTTTAGCTGTTGGCATGCACGTGCAGACCGCATTTAGATCGAATGTATTCTCTAAATAGCTATTTTTATTCCTCCTCCAAACAGAAACTGGGTGAAGGACTTGCAAAGCTGCGGACGGCAAGAGAGGCTCCCTCAGACTGCATGTGCCCCCCAGGTAGGTGCAAACGGACCGGCACGGCCAACACCACACTGCTCAGGAGCCGCCTGCTCGCTGGACCAACGCCACTGAGCTCCTTCTCTCCTGTTTTATATATTCCTCTGTATCAAGAAAAATGTGTTAAAAGTGGGTTTTTTTCCGAGCTGAAGCCCTCTCTCATGCTTGAGACTGCTGACTTCTTCCATTGCCTTGCTTTGGCCTATTTACAGATAAAGGAGTTTGAGGTTTGGACAAAAGCGACGTTTGGCTATAAGAAGAAAAGAACAAATAGCTCTACTCGGTTGTGAGCCCTGGGTGTTGGGCCAAAACAATTTAGAAGTAGTAACAAAATCACTGGGGCTTAATGCAAGTGTGATAATTAAAAGCTGCAGCCTCGCTGCCTTTTAGGAGAGCAGCGACTTCTCCAGCGCTGCCTTGCTCTATGAAAGCTGCCACTGATTGTTTAAATTTCCTCCCAGAGTTTAATGAACTTCTTAAACTGTCAAAACTTCCTGTTCTGCTGTGGAAGTGCATGCTCCTTGGAAACAATAAACAGCTTAGATTAGTTTGTAAAGGAATCTCATTTATAGAAATGCTCCGTTAAGTGCTCTGCTGTCCTGAATGGCATGAATGACTGGGCTGGGCTGAGGAACTTCAAGCCTTTTCTTTTTTTTTGTTTTCATGGAAGTAGTGAAAGATGAGTGAAAGATGTGCAGTTCTTTGATGGAAGAGAATGCTTAGGCATGTTACAAAGCCTTGCAAGCAGCGGATAGTTCAATTCTGGTTTTAAAGAAAAACCCCCCAAAACAACAAACCTTGAATGCTACTCGTAGATGCACGAAACACAAATGGGCAGTCTCAGATTTTCCTGAGATCCTGGAGATTAATCTTACTAGAACACACAGTGTTAGTTCATACTTGCAATACAAAAAAAGATGGGCTTTTTCTCCATAAGATTATGTGTCATAACCTTGGAAATATTTCAGTAATGATGCTCTTAAATGTGCTGCTGCAGTTGTACTCACTGGTTTTCTAGTGGAAGGCTCCTGTGAGCATCCTGTGTATGTTACTGCTTTATAGCCAAGCCCTGTCAGCTGAGAAAAAATTGTGCTTATTTTCAGCTCTTCGGACACCGGTGGTCAAATCGGTTTTCTCTCTTCTGATGCCCAGACCCAACCCAGTCCGTCAGCCTCACGGGGCTCTGTGGGCTGCGTCTTGCTCCAGTCTGTGCAACTGGGGCACTCCTGGTGCGCTTTAGTGGTCAAGAGGCTTTTCCTTTGCTCCGCAGAAAGCGGTTGGGATTGAGGAGGCTCCTTTGTGGCCAGAAAAGTCCCAGTTTGGTTCCGGGTCACCGAGTTTGCTGGTTGCTGCATTCAAGAGATGAGGGGGAAGGTTTTCCCACGTGCTGCTGAAATACTTGTTACAGTCAATAGTAACGAATGCCAAAGCAATTTGTGAGCCAAGGATGGAGAAGCGATTCCTGGTGGGTAGGACACGTTGTGGCATCGGTGGCTGTTCCTGGGGAGGTAACGCCAGGATGGGCTGCTGAACTGCCCTGAAGCCCTTCAGCTATTTTTGAGCAATCAAAGGAAACTTTACATGTGTTTCATTTTTTTCCTGTTTCTCCTGAAGAAGTCTGAATTGCCTTCTGGTCTGTAGTTAAAGAGCGTGGTCTGTAGTTAAAGAGCTTGGTCTGGAAACATCCTGAGAGCTTGTGGCCCTCACTGGCATTTACTGCCGAGCTGCAGCAGGTCGCAAACGAACAGCTAAGCTTCAGTTAGGCTCTGTGCGCCAAAAAAAGTAGCCCCTGGGGAAAGGAAAATTCCCCTGTGGAGGGGATGGAGAGATCCTGCCAGCTCTGCATCACGGTCCCTCCCTTGGTGCCTCTTTGGGACGGGGGGGACACGCTACCCGCAGACCCGGCGAGCTGGGCTTGTTTTGAACAAGATCTGTTTTTCCTTGGAGTGAGTCAGTCTGGGGTTTTGTTGGAAGTTTGGAGGATGTGTGGGTTTTGGGGATCACTTTGATAAAAGCAACTTGCAGTTGTCCAAAAGCAGTTTTGGACAAGATGACTGTGATCCGTTTAAAAGTTAAATAAGGCTCAAGTTATTTTGACTACAGAGAAGCCCTAAATTAGTGCTTGTAAAACAAACAAACAAACAAACCAAGGTAAACCCCAAACGAATCAAAACAAAACCCCCCAGACTTACTCAAAAATATCCCAAACCTCCTTCCCAAAACCCAACCCATATTGTGCTCTGCGTAAGTCACCTATTTGGCTATAGGGCTCAACTGGGTTGTTTTAAAGCATCTCGATTTCTACAAAGGGACCCTCCGGGGCGGGCAGGGCTGTGGGGAGCTGCTGCGGAAGCGGCTGGAGCCCCAGGGCTGGTGGCCAGCAGAGGGGGCCCGGCTGTTTTGCCAGGGCCACGAAAGCATCTGGATCAAGGAAAATTATAATTATTTTTTTTAAAAAGCTTTAAAAAGTGCTACCCTGGCTCTGATACTGGGCGTGCTGTGAAAAGGTGTCTCCGTAGTTGCTCGCAGCATCTGTGTGCTGCATTGATCTGAGTTGTTTTGCTTTATTTATTCAGACAAAGCAGAGGCGGGAGGGACGATGATGACAAAAACTGCGTGTCACTTTGGCTCCTTCATGCTTTGGGCATTTCTGTGGCTGAGTGAGAGGAGAGGAGGACATCCTTGGGGGTTTGGGAAGCTGGACCAGGGGCGGGTTGGGCTCCGAGATGCCTCGATGGCGGGTTGGTGGCCCCGCTCTGGTGAGGACGGCAGCGCTGCGGTCCCTCCAGTATTTGGGATGGGGCCGGAGTGGTTGTGTGCTGCTGGCGCTGGCCAGGCCCAGAACAGGCTGTCCCCATATGTTGGCTCGCTCAGTATTTTTATTATTGTCATTCCCTGAGCCAGGCCTGTAATATTTTGCAGAGAGGCCCCTCATCCCCTTCTGTTCAGTCTGTTTCGGTACTGGGATCCTCACACAGCCTTCGCTGCAAGATATAATCCGGCAGGTGTGGGAACACTTGTTTTTATGGCAATTACGAGAGGCTACAGCTGATGCGCACTTGGAGGTGGGTTGAAAGCAAGACTAAAACTTCATGCTTGCAAGACTAAAACATCATGTTTGCAAACACTTTGTTTGCTGTTGTGTGGCCTCTGGCTTTTTATGTCTTTATTTTTAAGGAGTCTTTTTTATTTGTCTCCCTTGTATTTTTAAGCACAATCTTCTGAAACCTGAGGTACGAAAGACTCTTATTCAATACAGTATTTGCCATGCCATTGGTCTTCAGGGTCTGTGAGAAAGTCCCTCAAGAGCTCAAAGTGCTGGATACACTGTGCTAGAGCCTGAGAACAAATGTTTCCTCTTAAATCCAGTTAAAAAAAAAAAAAAAAAAGGCTTAAAACAAGCCCCAGTCTGCAGAAAATGCCCTACCCGGCACCTCATCCTTGCTGTATTATAGACCGAGGGTGTGAAAATCTCCAGCTCTTTTGGCTGCTCTTGCACCGCGTATTTCAACGTATGTGTTTCCATGTGCCTTTTTACTTAACGGTACCTCCGCAGGCTTTGTGCTCTGGAGCCTTAACTCTGAATGTCCTGGCTGCTGGATGATGCATATCCCCGTCTTCGTCTTGAGTTTGCACTGAGACAGTGTCATATGCTTTTGAACATATGTATATATTACAAAAGAGTGTTAAATGTTCAGGGTAGTAATCTGATGTTCCCGTTAATATGTGACAAATATTTCCCAATAATGGCTTGGCAGCGGGAGGAGCAGAGTGGTACTCCAGCCTGCAGGATGGCGGATTGCTCCATTTCTCGGCAATTCAAACCATGTGTACTTGGGGGACCCGATCATTTAAAATCCTCCCTACCTTTGCAGACTCAGCAACTCCAGAGGATCTCTTGCTGTGCTTATTATTATTTATATACTATGTTATTATTTTTATTTCTTAAATTTTTACTCTTACTTTATACACAGAGATCAGCTTTCTCCAGCTTGCTGGGAAGGTTTGTCACTATACGTTTTGTGGTTCCCAGCAACGTAAAATATCTGCCTAATTTTTACTGATGTAAATATTGCCTTCAAGTGTCACTTGGTGTCTGCCTTCTCCCCACGTCGTCTCCCCAGGTAATTAGCACAACAGAATTTCCCTAATTGCTGGAGATCAAGGAGGAGAGGGCTCTGCTGGCTTTGTAGTCCTGACAAATGGCAGATGTTTTCCAGGAGGCCAACTGGGAAGCGCGGAGCTCTGTTAACGCCGGCTCTTTGTTTCGCACTCTTGGTGATAGCAGCTCTGTATTATTGCTCTTTTTACATCTTCAGTATCTGGGTCTGCAGTTCCGTGTTTCCATGAGTTATGAGTCCTTCAGGATGGTTAAATAGATAGAGAAAAATATTAAATTAACTAGAATATTTCTTTTTGAAATCAATGGTGATCTCTGCTTTTCTGAGTCGTTTCGCATCTACTGAGCTTAAATATGTGAAGTATTTGTTATTGCCACCTGAAGATATGCTTTTCTGCCTACCGAAACCATTAAAACTTGGAATTTTTCTGTAATTTCTATGATTTAGAATGAGACAGAGAGCTTTACAACATCTTCAGCTTTTAGAATGTTTCCTAAATCCTCCTTGCCCCAATTTCTGCAAGAACCCTGTCCCTTCCCACACCCCACCAGTCACTTCGCTTCAGCTTCGCTTCAGTTCAGGATTTACTTTCTTGGTCTGGCTTTGCCCACAGGGGGCTAGGACGTTATAATTACAGTACTAATATAAACAGGATTTTTTTTGCCCTAAACTTACAAACATAATCGCAATTCTCTCCTGCGTGGAAAAACCCATGCCAGGAACAACTGGCTGGGAACGACTTTTGACAAATGGTGCCGTTTAAATGCAGGCGCTCACTTTCTGTTTAACATGTTTTCCAATCTTACCCCTTCAAAAATAGGATCTGATCGCAGATCTTAGCTTTTGGAGAAACGTTTTTTTTGAGCATAGAAATTACTGCTGGCTACCTTCCACGCACTCCTTCCTGGCGACCATTCCTCAGTCCCTTTTGGATATTTGTGGAAGGTCCCGAGGACATCTGGAGCCGTGTCTGCTCACCACGTGTGCCGGAGCCGCCAGCCGCCTCCTCCCGGGAGCTACCTGGGGTGGGCACCAACACCCTCCATCTTCAGACGAGAAGGTCCTGGAAAGCCGCAGAGTGGTGGGCTCCCGTTTCATCCTTGGGAACCTTCAAGATCTGCTTAGGGAGTTGTTTTGTGGCTGCAGGACTCTCCCCTGATGGAAGCCGGTGGGTCAGGGGGTTGTTTATTGAGCGGTTGTTTATGGAGTGGTGGCAACGGATGAAAAGAAATGGAGGAGAGGTTCGGCATCTCCTCCAGCCGTACGACTCGTGCATGTGCTGTGTGTTGAAGGGTGCCAGCCGGCAAGGGGGAAGGAGCCCAAGGTCCCTCTTGAAAGTAGAGGAATGATTTTCTTATGGCCCCGTGGGTTACTGTGTGTCTGGAGGGGGCTGCTGACACTGCACAGAGCTGGGTGTGACATGGCTGAGGGAACTGGGGGTTTTTAGCCTGGAGAAAAGGAGGCTGAGGGGAGACTTTATCATCTCTACAACTACCCAAAAGGAGGTTGTAGTGAGAGGAGTCAGTCTCTACTCCTGAGTAACAAGCGATAGGACAAGAGGAAATGGCCTCAAGTTGCACCAGGGAAGGTTCGGATTGGATATTATGAAAAATTTCATCCTGGGGTGGGTTGTTGGGCATTGGAACACCTTCCCCAGGGCAGTGGTGGAATCACCATTCCTGGAGGGGTTTAAATGATGCGTGGATGAGGTTCTTATGGAGATGGTTTAGCGCTGGAGTTAGGTTATGGTTGGACTCGATGATCTTTAGGGTCTCTTCCAACCAAAATGATTCTGTGATTCAATATCAGAGGGACTGCTCACGCTGCCTTGCTTTTCTCTATTGCAAAGCCACTTTTGGCACTGCTCCACACCCCTGTTGAGGAGCTCGTGGTGGTGGCGGGAGCGGCAGGTGACAGCCAGGTGTGCAGCAAAGGGGACGGTCAAGTCGGGGAATTTGGGGACTGCTCTCAAACCGAGCTCCCCAGCACACTGGCATCCATGGGAAGTCATGTCCTCTGCTCTCAACACCCATCCAGACAATACCCTACCAGATCAGCTGCTGTGTCAGCCAGCAGTGACATTTAATGTCCTACCGAGGTGACATTAAATGCTGGATGTGGCCAGGATTTTCCGAGGCAGGAAATAACGTGGTACCAGTGTTATTCCCAGAGCTGGCAGTGCCTCTGGGACACGGAGGCAGAGGCGTGAGCTGAAAGGCAGTCTGGCCTCAAAACCACTGGTGCAGGGAAATGGGCTGGAGCTGTCTCCCAGTGAGACTGCCGCAGTATTTATCCCAGTGGCGTTTGGTGCAGCTCTGGCGTTTGAACACGGAGGCAGTTTGAACGCAGAGCAGTACAGTAGGAACCGGCCCTTTCCCAGCAGCATTCATCTTTAGACCACTTCAGCAAAAATTAATTAAAACTGGTGACATCAATGGGAGAAGGCTTTGAAAATTTATTTTTTTTCTAAGTCTGCCAAAGTTATTTTGAGTGTAATGAAAACTACAAAAATAAACCTGATGACCATATCCTCTGCGAGAGGCTCTATGTAACTTTATCTTTGTCTTGACATATGAAGTCATTTATCCAGGCACAGACATTTTTTGCTGCCAGCCCCTTCAGCGCTGCCTTTCCAGAGAGGGGGCTCTGAAGCAGGTTGGTTCAATGCTCGTGGACTGACTCATCTGGGAGTTTCTCATCAGCTTCCAGTTGGTTTCCTCCTCTTTCTTGTTCAAATGACGGATGAATGTCACCCATGTGAGCAGTGACTTGGCTTTGCAGAACTGCTTATTGAAAATAGACTGTGCTTGGAATGGTACCCACTGTACCTCCATGCTGTCTCACTGAGCTGGTAGTGCTGTCATCTCCTGTCCATCCCATATGTAACACGATGGGAATGCGTTTCAAATCCAGCGTGCTTTATGTTGATCTTATCACTCATGCAGTGTTGATAGAAGCAGGTTTTATTGCAGAAATGTTTTTTGGGCAGTCAGCTGCCACTGGTGTATTCCTGAAGCCAGAGTTGCCTTATTTCTCTGCCGCCAAGAAGCTCCAGGCTTGATGTTTCATGACTTGCATTGTACAAATACATGCCCTGGGGTGCCGGGTGGGGTGGCAGCTGTACCTGGCTGGGGATGATGCTGGGTGTGCAGGAACCAGCCACTGAGGTGGCCTTGCCACATGTGTGCACAAGGTACACCGCTCTGTACACACGGGTCCTCACAGTGACACACTGCAGGGAGAAGTAGCGCGAGGAGACAGATGCGGTTGCTGCTCTTTCTTTGAGTTGCATCTGTTCTGCCGTGATAAACCAGACAGCATAAAGACTGGATTTCTTTCTGCTTTTCTAAATTGGACCCAAGAGGCAACACTTCCCATCATTTCCCAGCTATGACCCCATGGTAATCCCACCACTTGTACCCGGTATCCAGCCCTGGGGGCAAGTGACCATCTCAGCAGGCTGTGGTGAGCGCAAGCATTTGCGTTAACACAGCCTTGCAGGTTGCAATCACATGGTTTAGTGACCTAATTAAACCCCCACCTGTTCTTCATTTGTCATCATCAGTCTTTGTTTTATCATGTGGCAGAAGATATGCTGGTGCCAAGATACTCCTGAACACTCAAATTTGGCAGCCTGTGCAAATACAATGTGCTGCTTGGGTTTCATCCCTGTGGCAGATGGATCGAGCTCCTGGCCTTTTGTACGAGCGAGGCAAATTGCTGCTGGAAATGCAGGGGATGGCAGGTCCTCAGTGTCCCCCTGCCCACCCAGTACGTGCTCATTTGCTTTTTTTATTGTGACCTAGTAGGGCAAGAAGGAGGAAACACTGCACATGCAGGACGAATTGAGTGCAGGCAGGGGGCTCACAGAGGGGGCTCGAACGAGCCTGTCACCATGTTAATTTGGTGCCAGAAGTCCACTTTTTTGTACAAACTGGAGGTGCAGAGGTACTGGTGAAATGTCTTGCATTCATCTGCCAGGGGTCTCTATGGCCATACTGAATCTTGGTTGGGATAGGGACCTGGGGCTGCGTTGGTTGCATTTGAAGCTGTTGTTCATGTTTCTGGCTTATGTTTGGTTTATTTATTTATTTATTCATCGAAGACATTAAGAGAACTTGGCTTCTGCTGAACGGTGGCTGCCCTTTATGGTTTATTTTTTCAAAATGATTGCGATCATGACAAGACTTGAAGGCCAAAAAATGCCAGTCTTTACCTGCAGTTGGCCGTGTAACACTAATTACTTTTTAACCCCACTGAGCGACCCCATGGCAAGCGCCACTGACCCCCGATGGCACAAGACTTTGTTCATCAGAAGGTCCCTTTGGTGCAAGTTGACTGGGACCATTTCTGTGAAGACAACTCCAGTGAGGGACTTGGCTCCAGCCCTACGTGCTTTCCTACACACTTGCAAGAAATCCCACGTTTCTGCCTTTGCTTCTGGCCTCTTGGTAGCACAACTGTGGTCCTCAGCTGCACAAGTGACATGTGAAGCCCAGCGGCACCTGGATGGGCTGTTTAAACCCAAGCTCTGTGCACCACATAACATTTTTTACCCCTCGTGCCCCAGGCTCTTGGGCGGCTTCCCAGCAAGCATGACATGGAGAGGGAAGTATTTACAAAGAAAAATTAAATAGGTTCAATGGAGTCCCCAACCATCTGTATACTTGTGGTCAGACTTCTAAAAAAAAAAAAAAAACCTAGGAGAGATGAGGTCTATCAGTACAATACATCTGGAAATGTTTCTTTCTGGCTCGAGTTTGTCTGGGTTTTCTCCCCGTTTTGTGCTGTCTCTGAGCAGTCCCTGTTCGTGCTGCTCCAGTGCACAGTGCTTGGTGCAGGAGGATTGAGCAGGTTCGTGCTGCTTCACTGCTAAGAAAGATTGAAGAGCTTGGACGAGATGTTGAACAGATTTTTTCTTTTTTTTTTTTTTTTCCCCCAGCAAATCCATCTGGAAGATGAGAACAGTTGGTATTGATACGATCTGCTTCATATTTTGGGAAGCTTTGGCAGTAACTGCTATCAAATAATGATGCTTCTGGGTCTCTATTGTGCAAACATTTAGATACGTTCAACTGTGTTGCGCAGAGACTCTGTCAAGAGACTGATGTGCGGTCCCAGGGGGGCTTGAGGGCACAGCTGTTTTCAAAAACAGGTCCTGATAGGGACCCGTAAGGAATGTATGTCCTGTTTCTTAAGAGAAAGCCTGGCTTTTTGGCTACTGGCAGCTGCTGTTAGCTTGCCTGAAAACAGCTGGTTATTTATTGGAGGAGGATTGATGGGAAACATGCTCTCGGCCGCGAGTTGTGCGCTGTTGGTGTGGGCGATGACACTCGTCTGTGCCAGGGACACAGGGATTTCTCATGTTTGTTTGCTTCTTTAAATTTTTGTCCTAAACTTTGCATCCTAAGCCACAGCTTTTCCAGCTCAGTCCTGGAGGGTTGAATCACGGCTCATCCTCTTTATTGGGGTGGCTGTGTGTGGTTCTGCCCCTGCCCTTGCCCTGGGCGTCTGTCAGTCCCGCGCTGGAGTGTGGTGCGAAGGTGCCCTGACCCTGGGCAGAAGCTCCATGTGCTTTTCTTTTCTGCTGCGTTTTCTTTTTTTTTTTTTTAAATCTATTTTGTAGATCAGGACTGCATAAAAGTCTTATTTTAATTCCAAAGATATGGTTAAATTCCCCAAGAACCGGGTGTTCACCTCTCACTTGGGAGTTTACATAGACTGCTTTGACTTTGAGGATAAAAGCACTGTATTTTAGCTCCTTGAGGGTTGCTATAATGTGAATTAAGCCAGACTTTAAGGAACCTTGTTTCGTTTTCAGAGTGAAAAGATTCACAGGCTTTAAACTATTTCTTCACACAGACGTAAGGTCAGAGTGCATCAGTGCCTCGCAGCATCCCCAGGCGCTCGGTCGTGCCCCGGTGCCGGGGGCAGGCGGCCGCGCTGGAGATGGTCAGACGCCTGAGGTCCGGAGTATCTGGAGGAGCAGCAGCACCATCACCCCCCTGGTTTGACTCTCCTTGCTTATAGTGACACAAAGGCACATTCAGGCCTTTGATAAAAGCCAGGCTACTCCATTTTTACACACCCACAAAGCAAAAAAAAAAAAAAAAAAAAAAAGAAGAAGGGGAGGCTGTGTTTTGTTAAAGGAGGGACTTGGGATTTAGGAAGAAAAATAGCCCAAACCTCACTTTTTTGAATTAACAAGGGGATCTGAAGTTGGAAGCCCCTTCTCCACCCCTCCTGCCCCACCAGGTCCGTGGACATTTCCAAGCTCCCCTGCCCCAGGCACAGCCCCCTCCTCTTCAGCCGCGTGGTGGTGGTTATAATGAAGAAAGCTTTTTACATATATATATATCCCACCCCATATATAATCCCATACATATGTATATATACTCTTTAGTTCTTGTTAAGTGGTAAATCAAAATGTAATGAACACAGAGGAGCAGGGAGTAACATGTATATTCCTTCTCCATGCCCATCCTGTTTTCCTGGTTTTTATTCTGGGCTTCGCTTATTGCAGGTTTTAGCTTCTCTTTGCTCCAGACTGGCCCTGACTGATGGCTCTGTGTCGAGAGCTTGTCCCCAGGGGATTTCGCTGTGGGGAACAGGTAAAATTGGGTGGCTCTATGCTGATTTCGTTTAAGCTGGTAATTATGTGTTGTTTGAACCCAACGGTCTGAACTGTTTTGCTTTGAAATTGATTTGATACCTAATTTTGGAAGTGTCAGCCACTGTAACTGGGGATTCCCTATGGCTGAATCACTGTCACAAGTCTATATGCCGTTACTACCCTGAATTTCAGCCATTTTACACAGTGAGCTCGGTGCCGCTGGCAGGATCCTGTGCAGAGCCACTGTAGTGAAGCGTTGATGTCAAACCTGGCAATGATGCTCTGAGGAGTTTGGCCTTCGCCACTGAATGTTGAAAATGTTGGCTTTTCCCTCGATGTAAACCTGCATGCACTCAAGGGAGGTGAAACGCATGCATTGACGCTGTGTCATTTAAGATCCAAAAATCCCGTTTTGTAGCATCTCCACACATAGGAGTATTTTATTCTTTAGCTGCTGTCCTGACGGCTGATGTGCTGTCAGCCCCAGCAGGGAGCCCTGAACCTCTGAACACCTCGCAGCATCTTTCTCAGGGCGAAATAATAAAAAAAAAATACTTGTTAGACTTTAAAACTTACTTGTATTGAAGCTTTTAATGCACCTTAAAAACAATCCAAAGGCGCATTTAAAAAGCAGTGAAATAAGCAACACTTCTCTTAATTGTGTAGTTCACAGTCCTTTTTCCCAAGGAAAGGAAGAGCAGTGCTGGCCACCGGGCTGGGAAGCGGTGGAGCTGTGCTGCTGCGGGGCCGTGACCCTGGAGGGATGGGGGTGAGGACCTCTCCACCTTGCCCGTGGCTTGAGGGGAACCATCTGCAGCCTGAAAACCACAACGCTGAGCCTGTAATGCCAGATTCTTCCCTCTCCCCTCTCTCACGTCCCCTCTGCCCCCAGGAATGACCCCAAAACTGGCTGCTGACTCGTTTTCCTGAGGAGCCGGGAGGGAAATTGGGAGTGTTTCACCCTCCTCTGAGTTTCATGGAATCACAGAGCAGTTTGGGTTGGAAGGAACTGTGAAAGTTAACCTAGTCCAACCCCCTGCCACGAGCAGGGACATCTTCACCCAGATCAGAGCCCCGTCCAGCCTGGCCTGGGGTGTCTCCAGGGATGGGGCATCCACCACCTCTCTGGGCAACCTGGGCCAGTGTTTCACCACCTTCAGTGTAAAACATTTCTTCCTTATATTTAGCCTAAATCTCCCCTCCTTTTGTTTAAAACAGAATTGTAGAATAATCTCAGAATAAATCATACGATATCTCAGGGAAGAGAACAGAAGAGGCAATAGGGCTGCTCCCCCTCTTCTTGCAAAGGGGAGCATTGCTTGGTGGGTGCTTCTCCCCTGCTTCACAGCCCGTTAAGGACCAGTGCTGTCACCTGTGTGTGCTGGTAACCACACAGCTGCTGCTCCTGATGCACTGCCCTCATCCCAGGTGTGTCTGGGGGCTCCTCCTGCCCTTCCAGCAAAGTGCGGGTGCTTGTGGGGTGTTTTAGCAGTGTGGATGGGGCTCCAGGTTGGTGGGATGCGGCTCTGTCTTCTCCATGCCTGAGGTGAGCCTTGTGGCGTTTGCTGTTTCTCAGTTCTCGGGAAGGTGCTGCAAAGGGACGATTTGTAGATGTGTGCTTGTGGGGCTGTTAGTTGGGATTGCCATTCAGCCTGGGAGTGAGGGTTATGTATGGGTGTCTTTAAAACATCTGAATTCCCTTGCTTTTTAAAATACAGAGGAGGGATTCAGATATACTGGAGTGAAACTCATTGCAAGCAGGCAGGAAAGCAGAGGTGTGTGTATATTTATGTATATCTATGTGTGTGGCAGAGCTTATGTGAGGTCTGGTCCATGGGTAGCTGCTGAAGCAGCCTGGGTGCTGTCTTGAGGAGCCCTTTCTATTTTCGATGTTGGAAACGTGAGGCTGTACCAGGTCTCTCCGTGCCCCCTGTTGCAGGAGGTGGTGAGCTGCCCTGGGGGGCTTTTGTTCTCTCTGGGGGCAGTGGTGTGTTATTTTGAAGTCTCTTTTAATTCATTTTCTCTGAAACTGGATGTCTGCTTGTTGCAGACCATACTGTAATGAATGAATGTGAGTCTAACAAACACACACATTCAGGAGAAATTCTTAGTAGAAGACTATGACAGTCCAACTTCAGGATGTTAAACCACAGGATGCTTCTGAGGAGTCTTCATCTGCCTGGATGATTTTTTTTGAAGTGCTTTGCTTGTATAAAGTATTGCTTTTACTCTGGAATAGCTGCAGAGCCTGTGTGTATTCCCCCACTCTCGTGGTTTCACCGGGGACCCCTGTGAGCCACCACTTGTTCCCAGCTGGTTTGTCTGTAGAAGAGGTGTCTGAGTAGTCGGGACACTTTATTGAGGTGGCTGCTCCCTGAATCCTCCATCCCAGGTTTCTGTTTCATTTGGTGGCGTACAGGGGCTGATCCCATCTGTTGGCCCTGGTGAAACAGCAATGTGGGGTTTGTGTGAGAATGGCAGACAAAGTAATGGGTTGTAATCCCAAAATGGTGACTCCTAAAGATGAAAGGTTTTTCTGGGTGGGGTGCTAGGTCAGTAATAGCACTAATTGGCTTCTTTCTGTAGCAGCCTTTCCACTTCTGTTACGCGATTGCACTGTTGTCTTTGGGATTTCCACCTTCCCCTCCTTTTTTTTTTGTGTGGAGTGTCTATACTGGGGTAGGGTAAAGTCAGACAAAAACCTTTATGGATGAAGCAAACACTGTCTGAGGTGAATGTTACAGAATGCAAGGGGGCGGGGCAGGCAAACTCCCCCCAAAAACCCAAACCAAGCCCAATCTGGAAAGGCATGTTGCCCTGTGATGGGCAGTGACTACTAATTGCTGTTCTGATGAAGCGTGAGCTTGTGGCTCTTGACGGGTTGGTGGGCGCAGAGGTCGCTGCTGATGGGCACCAGCTTTTGCATGGTTGGTGCCAAACTCTCAGACCTCAGTGCTTGGCAGAAGTTATCACTAGCCTGGCTTAATGTGGAATGAGGCCCTGGGTTTAAGCCATTAATCTCTTCTGTTTGGGGTTGTACCTTTGCCAAAGAGTAAGGAACAGCCTAACGAATGGGGCCAGCTGAAATATGGCTCTCAGCTGGGAGACTGATGGGCGACCCTCTGATCAAGGCCACTTACTGAGGCTGTTTCCACTCAAATTAGGACACACTGACAGGGCCTGTGGAGGATATGGCCATTATCACCTGAGATGTTGAATAATAATGCCTGTTCAAGGCAATTTGTACTTATCTGATAGCTTGAAGTGCAAAAGCTGGAAGAAGGGAGATGAAGGGATGGAGACTCAGCCCGGGACCGGAGGGTTTGATTTCCCTCTCTCGGCTGCCAGCGTTTTGACGGGGAGCCAGGAATGCTGTGGGCTGTGAAATGTTTTTGTTTCGCTTCATCGGGTTTGTGCAGCCAAGTCCTAATCGGGGCTGTCATTTCCAGGGAGGGAAATCGGGAGGTCTGTGTTCTGAGCACCTCCGTGGGACTGTTGCAGGGAAAGGGTCCTTCCCAGTAGCTTTAACAGAACTGAATGTTGCGGGATTTTTTTTTCTTAAAAAGCTTTTTTTTTTTTTTTTTTTTTAAGCAGTACAAACTAATTTGCTGGTTAGAGCTGTAAGTGGTACAAAATGGAGCTGAGCTGAAACCTTCCCATCCCAAGCATCGCACCCAGCTCTGATCAGCTGGACAGCTGCAGTCAACGATCTGCTTTTTCCAGCTCCTCTAGGTAAAAATACGTCAGAGATTAACGTGTCCCCCTGCCTGCATCTTTTTTTAGAGGTTATAAACATTACTAATGTGTTATCACTTAAGTCTCTAATTTCTGTTCACATGTGACTTTTCAGCTCTCATCTATAAATAATCCATCTTGAATCGTGAATAGCAAACTGAAGTTGTTTGTTTGCAGATATTTTTGGTTGGAGGAGACCTCTTTGGTGTGCTTGTCTTCCTTACCAGTTTATGTATCTTGACATGTCATTTCCTTCATGGTCTTCCCGCCCCCTCCCCCCCCAAATGGATTTGCATATGAATAATTAAAACCAAAAGGAGACAGATCTCTGTCATAAATGTCTTTCATATTGGGTAAGACATGACTTTCGGGGGGAAAGAGAGCTGATACAGCCTGTAATTCAAGCATTGCAAGCAAACTACCCAGACACGGAAGGGAACTTGCTCTGCAGCTCCAGCCTCTCTCCCATCTCATCTTCTCTTGTTCAGTGTTCTGCTGGACCTGCTGCCCTTTCCCGAATCCCCTCTCAAAAGAGCAGGAGGGAGCCACAGTGGTTAAACTAGACAGGAATACATATATTTTTGCAGCAAGTTGCATAAGGACATTGATTTAGTCAGCAAGCCAGTCTTCCTCCAGCAGCCTTCGGTGCAGCCCGTGCTTGCTGAGCCCTCGCCTTCCGCTGTTGAGATAATCTCGGGTCTCTGCTGTACGCAACAAGTCAGGTGTAATTTTATGGTAGCTCCTAACGGGAATGCAAGTTTAGATCTTCAGGTTGCAGTCAACGCTTGTTCTAGCTTTTGTTGGTCACTATTGGTTCTGGTTATTGTTAACAGATTTATTTATTCTTTATTAGGATTGAAAGGTTTTTATTGGGACGTAGAGATTTTTATTAGGCTTGTGTATGCATCGATTTGTCCAATTGTTGCAATGTCTCGTGTTGAACAGATCACCCAGAAGAAGATCATATTTCCTGCAGGTAGTTTAACTGTATATTCTGTAATGTTGTGGTACCACTCCTTAAATAGATTGACCTTTTGGTTCCAGTTCTACTCTCTTCTGCCAAAATAATTTCCTCCTTACTCTGGTTCACATTATCGAATTGTGAAGCGATTAGTTCTAGCTCTCAGTCAGGGCGCTGCTATCCAAATCTGGGCTTCACTCAGGCTAAATGAAACTTGTGATTATTTGCACAGCCTGAGGCAAAGTACCGGGGAAAAATGAGATACAGGACTGAATAGTCCCATCAATGAGAAATGAGCGTATTTTTTAAATTGTATTGTTTTTCTTCGGATCACTGCAATGTGTGCTGGGGAGCTCAGGGTGCGGTGCCTGTGGGGTAGGGACAAGGCAGGCTGGGAATCCTCGTTAGGAAAATACAGTGGGTGGTGCTGGCTGGCGCTGGTCACTCTCGTGGGGGGCTGGAGGGCTCCACTACATGTCTGCTGCGTCCCTGTACAGCCACAGGACAGCATTAGCCTGTGACACCTCCTGCTTTGCAGGAGGGACTTTCAAGAAGAAATAAATTGATTGCATTTTGGTAGAAACTGGGGTGTGGAGATATAGATATATATATATACATATAATTTTTTTTCCAGAATTATTGGGTAAAAATTCTGTTTGAAAATGTTGGATTGTTATTTCAAACATTGATGGAAGGAAACTTTGAATTCATCACTCCCCTGCTGCATACAGACAACCCAAATGAGCAAACAGCCTTGTAGGAACCTGGCTTGCTCTTGCTTTCTGGGTTCTTCTGGACTCACAGGTCACTGAGTCATGTCAGAGAAGCAGGAGCAGCACCAAACATCCTCTGCAGCTCATACCAGCATAGAAGAGCTTGCTGGGATCTAAGGAGTCCCTGTGATTTGTGATTTATTAAAAACAAAAACCACAACAAAAAAACCACAAAAGAAAAAAAACCACCACCCCCCCCAACAACAACAAAACAAATAAGCAAAACCCCACAGAAACCCCCACACATACAAAAAACCAACCAACCAAAAAAACCCTCCCACCCCCCAAAAAAACAACAACAAGAAAAAACACCCCACAAACTTCCCGGCCCCTATTTCCCCCTCAAATCCTACCCTTTTGAGCATTCACTTCTTTTTGCCTTTGAGTGCCTTATTCCGATGCTGTTAGTCTGCTGTAAGCATCCTCCTTCAGGTTCCAGTGCAAACCTGCAAAAGGTGAATGGGAACCTGCTCTACCAGACAGCTTTAACTTGTGTCTTTTTCATGGCAGCAGTAACTCAGATCTGAAATTGTTACTGAGAGTTCAAGAAACACAATCGTAGTGATCAAAGAATTTTGCTATCTGATGTCAGACCCTCACGAACCAGATTTTTTGCAAATATTCACTTACTGAGTCCTCATTGCGAACCCAGCAGAGCAAATGGTGGGAGTTTGTGGCAGACTCGGTGCTGGTGCACGTTGTGCTGAGGGATGCTCGAGCCATTGCTGCTGGTGGAGCAGGAAGAAGAAATCTGGGGTGGGAAGGGGGCGAAGTGGCAAAAAGAGTTTAAAAACTGGCTAGATCCTTGTAATGGTTGTAATAGTATATGAAATATTGGCTCGCACTGAATGAGGAGATAGTCTTGGCATAATTCAGCGGAGAATGTGACTCTTAAAAATGTGTGGCTTTTCTTTAGATTTCCTCTTAATACACTAAATCTATGGCTTTGACATTTTAATTGTACAGCCCAGATGTGAAAACTTTCCACCACATCTTGGCAGAAATCCCAGCAAACTGTTTCAAATAGAGAGGTTTAAAAGGAGGGGGGAGAAAAGTGTTTCTTGCACTTGTAAACCCTATTGTTTCAGAATTTATCAGCTAATATTGAACTCTCCAGGCTTTATAAAAAGCAGGATGGAAGTGTTGCAAGCCATAGTGTGGAAGAGGTGCAATGGAGGCACATTTTCTTTAACATGAAGTAGTGTATTTGGCACTAAAGAAGTAGCAAGCTTTTGACATTTGTTTGGTTTTTCGAAGGTTGGAGCGAGGCAGAGATCCAGTCATTGGTGCTCAAAACTGGCCTAGATGTTACGGTTTTAGCACTGCTGCTTTGAATTTTATTCAGTGGTACTTTCTTGCAGGGGACAGAGAATTTTCCATCTCTTTAGCAAGTAATACTGGACTTCATTCTTTTTGTATCCACTCTGTTGCAAGGAAAGATAAGAAATATGCATAAAATCTACAGAATATGCATAAAATCAATTATGTGGGGTTTGGGGATTCTTTTGAGTCCTTCTGCTCCAATGGCTCGGGAGGAGCCAGCCCAGCCCTGGAGCTGTTCTCTCTGTGTCTGGAGTCTGTTTGGGGAGGTGGAGGGAGCTCGTGTGGATGTTTCTTCCCTAAAAGCAGCACCCTGGCTGCATGTGTGCCCGACAGGGCTCTCCCTTGGTAGAGGCCTCTGCTTTGAGAGATGAAAATGGAGTTTTAATGCAATTCATGGGTGCTTTTTGTTGGTGGATGCTTTTGACATTGAAGACTATGGGATGGAAGGCGGAGGAGGAGCCCTCCGCTTGCACCATAGGATTGTAGACCAGTTTGGGTTAGAAAGGACCTTCAAAGATCATCTGGTCCAACCCCCCTGCCATGAGCAGGGACATCTTCACCCAGATCAGAGCCCCGTCCAGCCTGGCCTGGGATGTCTCCAGGGAAGAAGTCTTCTGCCTGCACTGTGCTTGGCAGCCAAGAGTTTGAGGTTGACGGTCAATAACTTGGTGTACAGAGCATGTGAGGGCTCTCGGAACAGAGCGAGGCTGCTTTGTCAGCATCTCCCATCCTTCCTGTACTCAGACACGGCCACACTGCTTTGCACCTCTTGTGCCCAGGCACAGGGCCTGGGTGGTGGGATGAAAAGTATCCTCTGCTTTGGACCCCACCCCAGTTCCCAAATTGCCCGTTAATTTTGGCTCAGTTACGATTAAAGAAGTGTGGTGGTGGCTCTTCCCATCTCTTGGTGGGATGCTTCTATCGGGCTGAGCAAAGCGAGGCTTTTGCACTCTGGGTTGCGTGTAGTGCGGTATCTTTTGAGTGTGGTGTCAAACTGGTTCAATAACTTCTGGGGGAACTGTTGGCACCCACACACAGAGCCTTTATTGTCCAAGTGTCTTCACCTGTCCCAGTGGAGACTGGAAAACCAGTAAGGGAAGGTGGAGAACATGGAGCCCTTGTAATCAGGCTGGTAAATTCAGAAGACTCAAATAGGATTCAAATCCCATGCAGAAGCCTTCCCCTTATCACACAGAGTTTGAACTGATGAATGAGTTAAATCCACAGAAGATGGCTGGGTGAGTGTAGAGGGACCATAGAGGGGCTGTAAATTAAATTACCATGTGGGAACATGGATGCTATAATAAGTCAGGAGGGAGGACTGACACACAGCCATGGCCACTGCTGTAGGCAAGAGGGTCTGGAGCTCACAAGGGCTCAAATACTGAAGCAAAGAAACGTCGCTGGAAGTTTAGTGCTGCTGTAGCAGTGGAGGAAGAAGGCGATAAATTTGAGTTTGCAGTGCCCTAGTGGCGCAGCCAGCCTGCCCGTGATGGTTTCCACTGTCATTCTGACATATAGGAGTTCATCAAACCCCTTTTGAGGGCACTTGGCCAGCATCGCTCTGCGGAGACAGAAGCAGCAGCAACACTAGCTTGTCTGTTTCTGCTCTATACCGCACAGTTTTCCTTTGGTGTCATTTACATATTGATCCAAAAAAATGTTGGTTTGTGTTTGGCGGGTTTTTCCTTTTTTTTTTTTGTTTGTGTGTGTGTGGGTTGCTGGGCATGAATTCTGTAAGAGCTCCGCCACCAGCCTGTGGCATCTGAAATCGCAGCGAGGCATCTCTTGTGCTTTGCTGATGTCTCAGATTTCCATTAGCTTGGAATTACCATTAGTGAACAGATTTTATTTCCCCCCACCCTTTTTTTTTTTTTTTCCTCTGCCTGCAGGAAAATGTATGTTTTTTTGCAAACACTGTTTGTTATTTAAATCTGGCTTCACAGAATGCCTGTGAAGATTGGTCTCCATGAGAATCACTTGCAGATAATTTTCATTGCGAACAGAATCCTGTAGTATTTACATGTGCAGCCGGGTTGGCTTCTCCTTGGAGCATATGTAATGATTTCTAGATGGAAAGGAAAGTCTGAGATGAAATAGATCATGACATGACATTTTCAAAGTTTATGAAACAATAAAACACAATAATCATGGTTAAAATTTGATAAATATGTGGTGGTGTTTTTCTGCAATAAACCCTAATTAATACAGTCTGTGGTAAACAGATTAATCCCTTTTAAAGTCAGAAACTTTCCATGCCCTGAACTGAGACAAACATGCATTCTAGCAGCCTGTGTCTAACGCAGGGAGCACAAATCTTCCTGCCTTTTTTTTTTTTTCTTCAATTGTTGTTATACTTTATTGTATGCATTGACCAAAAAAAAAAATCTCAGAAACTGCTCTGGGTGACAGTGGCTCTGGCTGTGCATACACAAACCCCTTTCTCTCTTGCTGTGCAACATGTACAGCTTAATTCTGTCTACGTGGGATTGTGTGGGTTTATTTTTTTATGCAAGTAGTGGTTTCTTTGCCATCTCTGATGCTTTTTTCCCTCTCAGCGGGCACAATTTCACGCCCTGCCGTTCTCCCAGCCTGAGGTGTGTGGCTGTGGAAAGAGATGCATTTCCCCAGCCTGCAGAAATGTAGTTAGAGGTAATTAATTTGGCTATTCATCCTTTGGTAAATCAGGATTTGAAAATCTAAGATGCATGGGACATCAGTGTGCGACGGTGACAGTACCAGGGGGCCTGTGTTTTGGGAGCAGGAGAGCATTTACCTCCCCAGGTCTGAATTTCCAAGGCCACTTGTGCATCAACATGATGTTTCCTCGGTGACTATATCTAAAATTGCTGTTGTATCAAGCCTTTATTTTCTTGAAAGCTGGAAAAGTGCCTAGGTTTTCTGCATTACTGAAATGAACTTCGTCCTTGCTACATATACCAAATAGGATCTGCTCTGAAAATGCACTTTCTTCACCTCTGTCCAGCTGTGGTTTTCCTAACGTGTGTATCTGAGGCAGACCTGGCTGCCAAGGAAAGCACCAACTCTTCCACTTGCTGGGAAGAGAGGATTAAATTTTGCTTCCTGATGGGATGGTAGTTGGATTTCACACAGGTAGTTTAGACCTAATAAAATTCCCTTCTGGGGTTTGCAGAAAAGAGAGATTTTTATATCGGCATGACTTGTGGCTTGGAGAGCGTGTACTTTGGCTTCAGTCACGCAGATTTGGTTTCACTGGAGTGGGGGTGCCCAACATCCTATACCACCAGCATAAGAAGCCTCTCATGCAGCTCCTGCTCTGGTCTGGAGAAGATACTCTGCTGTAAAATGCATCAGCAACGTTATTTAAAAAAAAAAAAAAATAAAATTGAGGTGAATGAAAGCTGGAGTATGTACTTATCAAAGCTTTGTGCTAGTGCAGTTTGTATTGTGGCTATTGAAGGTACAATGGTAGCTGTGTTGCATCTTCCATTTGGCAGCACTTCTTGGGGTGTGACTCTTGGTAAAAACCAGACAAAATAGTACGGCCGAGCAATGCAGCAAGTTTGGTGGAGTTTAATAACGTCCTGGTTAACTAGGAGCTGTGGGCACAGCAGCAGATGTTGATTACCTACAGCCTGCAGTCCTAGCGGACTGACGGACAGATGATGCTTCCTATGGAAAGCCAAAGGCAAGATCCCCACTGGGAGCACGGATTGGAAATAAAGATTTAAGCCAATGTTCCTGTGACATTCAGCTCGCTGGTGTGTGAGCCTGTGGGCAGAGGTGGCTTTGGGCTATCTCCACTGCATAGACATAATTAAGAAATTGTCCCAAGAGCACAGGAGTTGCTGCAGAGGTAGCTGTGGGTTTAAAGACAAGAGCAGGAATCTTTGTGTGCAAACTGTCTTTTTGTTTGTTAATGGAGGATGTATGACTCAAAACCTGATAACGCGCCACTGAACATTTCCTTAAGTGAATATATCAGTGCCTTGTTTGTTTACTAAACTAATTCAGTTTATCATGTCCACAATGTTTATGGCTGTCCCTGGAATCCTTCAGGAAGACATATTAATGTATTTTCACATAGCTAAAATTTTAAAAACCAGTTGTTTACTGTGTGCTTAACCATAAAGAATTGTGTCAGCCTGAGTTTTCACACTGATGCTTATAGACACCGTAAGCATTTCTGCTGTAAATACCTTCTCTGTTACAGCACTACTTAGCCTGGACTAATTTCACTGCCTTTAAAATGCAGTGATTTCTTCTCACAGCCACTTACATAGATTTGGGTTTGAGTGGTGTGTGTATAATGTGCCGGGGGTGTGTGTGTGTGTGTATTTTTTATATATATATATGTATGTATATGTTACATATATATATTATATATATATATGTATGTATATATAATATATTTTTATATATATATATGTATGTGTATATAATATATTTTATATATATTATATATGTATGTATATATAATATATCATATATATTATATATATGTATGTATATATTATATATATTTTATATATATGTATGTGTGTGTGTGTATATATGCGTGTGTGTGTGTGTATATATATATATGAGAGCATAGCCGTATTAAAAAATAAAGAATACATGCTTTTCCCTTTAGAGAGAGTGACGTTTGAGGCAGGCTGTTTTCAATAATGGGAGAGGATCGACTGCTGAGTAGGTATGTAAAAAGATTATTTCAATAGTGGCAAAAGCTCAGGAAGAAGGTCTTGCTTCCTTACTGCTTTTTTTTTTTTCAAAACACACACAGTATCAGAAATGTAATAACCTGTTATTTGGTTAGTGAATTTGTGAGTGAATGATTTTTTTTCTGCTTAGAATGGTTTCCAGTTTTCTTTTTCCTCTGAGTACCAAAAGGCTTTCAACTAATTCTGACCTGAGTTAAATGAACGCTTTAATGTGTGTGTTTGTTGCTTAACCATGAGGAAAATCATTTGGAAAAAGGTTTGGGGTTCTTTGGAAAGCTCTAAATGGCTTGCATAGTTTCAGCCTGAAAACATCCCTGTTTACATTAACACAGCTCTTATTTCTCCAGCCTTCTGTTTCTTTTCTTTAGCAAGGGCAGTACTAGAGAGGGAATTTGGTGACTTGAAGGTGAAATGGGTGACAAGGCAGGTCCTTTAACTGCTGGGACAAAACATAGCCTTGAATTTCTTGGTGGAAGGGGTGATGGCGTTGGAGCTGCATGAGAAATGGACCACCAGGTCAGACTGTATTGTCGCCTTTCAGCACTTAAAAGGGTCCCGTGAGAAGGATGGGAACAGGCTTTTTAGAAGGACATGTTACGACAGGACGAAGGGTGACCGTTTTAAACTAAAAGGGGGGAGATTAAGGCTAGATATAAGGAAGAAATTTTTGACCCTGAGGGTGGTGAGACCCTGGCCCAGGTTGCCCAGAGAGGTGGTGGATGCCCCATCCCTGGAGACACCCCAGGCCAGGCTGGACGGGGCTCTGATCTGGGTGAAGATGTCCCTGCCCGTGGCAGGGGTGGCACTGGGTGAGGTTTGAAGGTCCCTTCAACCCAAACCATTCTGTGATTCAGTGACCTGCATCTGTCTGTCCCAGTACGTTTGTGAGACTGGTGGCAATGCATGATGCTGCTTAGGACTTGAGAGTCAGATTGACATAACGCACCAGAACTAGCATTAAGAAGTTAACACCTTGCTCCTAAAATCGTGTTAGGAGGTTCTAAACATTAGGCTGCAAAGCAAGTGGAGTTGTTTACATGCGTGAAAGTGCCTTGGGTCACCGGGAAGGATTCACTGTGGCAAACGTTCCTTCCTTCATCATGGTCAGTCATTGCAAATTTGCGAAGCAAGTGGCGTATCCAGCCTTAAACAAAATCCCTGGTCCTCCTGGGAGCAGCTGCTCCTGCAGGAGCTCCCTCTGGATGCTGATGTCTGTTGTCCTTCTTACCACTGTGGCAATTGGAGTAACTTGGATACGCACCCGGCTTTCTGCTGTGACCCCCGCAGCTCTGCCTGGCCCCTCGCGAAGGAGGTGCTGGGGCTGCTTTTGGTATGGGGAGCTGGGACCTTGCAGCCTTGGATTGGTGTTACGTGGGCATGGGTCATTCTGGAGAACAAATGCTAGAAATCTGATGTTTGCCAGGTCTGTAACTGTCCTGCAAATGAGCATCCCTGGCCTGGGTGAGCGGGGCTGCAGCCCTAAAGGAAACCTTGAAAGACAAATGGTTGCGTTGTCCTGCAAAGAGTTGAAAAAGGAAGGGGAGAGGGATAAGGCTCAGCATAGAATCAGAGAATCATTTTGGTTGGAAGAGACCATTAAGATCATTGAGTCCAACCATAGCCTAAATCTAGCACTAAACCATGTTCCTAAGAGCCTCATCTTTACTTTTCTTGAAACCCCTTCAGGGATGGTGACTCCAGCACTTTCCTGGGCAGGCTGTTCCAGTGCTTCACAACCCTTTTCCTTGAAGAAATGTTTCCTAATATCCAATCTAAACCTTTCCTCATTGCACTCTTGTGTGTCTTGAACTTTCCCACTTGAACTGAAATTTTCCAAGTGCTAAGCGATGGCTCCACTTGATGGACATTGTCATTATTGTATTGAGGGGACTGGCATAATTCTCCAACCACAGTCCTCTTTTCCCCCTGTATTTCTGTAATCAAGAGATGAATAACATAGTTATTGTATGCGTGAGAAGGGGTTACTCCTTTTGAGTAATTTTTACTAAAGAGAAAATTGTTTAAGTAACTGTTTATAGTGACTAGTTGTGAGTTTTCAGATTGAATCAATAGCAGATGTTACTTTTGAATGACCTTATGAAATGTGTATGTGTTTTCATGCTAGGCTGACTCTTCAGGGTACACTTGAGGTAAATCAGATGTCTTTAAAACCCCTAACCTGTGGTGTGCCAAGTGCCATGCACTTATGAAATAAATGACAGACAGCTCTGCTGACCAGAACAGCTTGGGATCTACATACGTGATTTTTATACACTTGCAGCCAACAAACATCAGGATGTGGTTTTCATACAGGTTTTAATGCTAATTGAGTTGTACATGGGAAAATTAACATGATACAAAATCAACTTCATTTTCATAGAGTGACTGCAGGAAAAAATTGAGCAGAGGTTATCTCTGTGATTCATTTCAGGAGCTGTTAATTCGAGAAAATGGGAAGACTTTTATTTGGACTAGATGATCTTTTGAGCTCCCTTCCAATCCCTAACTTTCTGTGATACTACTTCATGTAGTTGACTGCTCATTAACAGGTTTACAGCTTTTTGGCAGCACAATTAGCAGGCATCCATGTGAATGGAAAGATCAGTTCGTTCTTTAGATTAAAACGTAAAAATCTCTCCCTCGTGAAAAGTATTCAATTCTGATTTATGTGGTGATTCTTCAGGTGGTTTGTGGTGGTGTTTTTTTTTTTTTTTTTGGATGCCCTGACAAGTGATGCCAATTGGGCGGCTCTGGAATCTGATATAATAATTATCTACAGCAGAAATACAGAATTGTGATGCTCAAGTTGAGTTAACCTGCCTTGCAAAAACATGTTCGAACGTGGATAATCGGTGAATAGGCATGTCGAATTTTCCCATTATTCCCACTTGGTGTGTGACTACCCTGTGTTTTGGGGACTAGGGTAAGACAAAGCACTTTGGGAGTCTTTGTTTTGCTTGCAAGCAGCAAATACCACACTGGGGTCTTCATTCATGAGTGAGATCTCTTGATCTGTTTCACACAAACAGCAGGTAACCGAGTTGCTGGCAGGCTGCAGCGACTTTTATCTGTCCCCCACGGAGTTCTGTCTCAGAGAAGAAATAGAAGTTTCAAATTTCATGATGACTCTTCTGAATTAGTGGCTGGACTTTTTTTTACTTGCAAAAGTTACGTGCCGTTTCAGGTAATTCTTAATATGTTCTTTTGAATAATATAGAGATTTGAGTTAAATCTTTGTTTGCAGTTTAACTCTTTTTCTCCCATCTCTAGAATGCTGTTGAACAAAAAGCATTCAGAATCATTCATAGGGGGAGATGTTTCCTGATCAGTATGTTTTTTTCTGCTAGGAAAATATGCAGATTGACAGTAAAACATGGATGAAATCACAGGTCCATTTCCTCTGGAATGACCCATTTTTATGATGAACACTGAGCATATTTATGGTATGATACCAACTGGATCCCATTTGCAGAGAGCATCCATGCCTGAGCACGATCCACTTTTGAAGAGAAGCCTTCCAGATGAACTTCTTTATTGGCTGTTTGATGCATTAACATGAGAGTGCTCAGTAGCACCTGGCCATCATATTTGTGAAGCTACAAAGCACAAGCGGTATCCCGGCATCACACATGAGGCACTTAAGTCTCACCTGGGGTGGAGGGAAGGAGGAAAAGGAAAATCCAAATAAGTCCCATGAGGTGACTTCTCTGCAGACTTTTTGACTTTGGCTTGATGGGCTGGGCTGCTGCGTATGAATATAGAAATGCAAATATGCTCCAAGCTCACCAGGATATTTCTGAACTTGAAGAAAATTACAATGAAGTCATTTTAATTGTTACTAAAGCCTTCAGTGTGATCAGTAATTAAAGTGAATCATCTTCAGGCTCTTCGATTTGTATGCAGAGTGTGGGTGTGTATTTTGGGAGAGGCAAGGTACGCGTTGTTATTTTTTCCTTCTTTTGTAGCAGCCTTGCACACATGTAGTGTTATATGTAGCACCCAGAAATCTCAATTAAGGACTATTGTTATATGCACCCTCGAAACGAAGTGACCTGAGGGCTTATAATTCACCTGACTGTTACTGATGCAGGCTAAAAAAAACCCATGTGAGTAATTAAGTGTTTCTGACTATTTCGGTATTTGTTTGTGTGATATAGCAATTTAGAAAGTACTTGACAAATTCGTTTTCAACAGAAGCTGCAGGAGAGGATGATGAAATCCGTCAGATGCACGTGTGGATGTCTTGCTTCTGTTTGTCCTGAGTGTGTACGTTTAAGTTCACAGTGTAATTATGTTTAAGAGCAATATACTGAAGTGTACTTGTTCTTTGACAATCTGGCCCCATCTTCTTGGGCTGAGTAAATAGTACGGGGAGAAAATCCATCTGGGTCTCATTTGGAAGGTGCGTGCTGTGGCGCTTGGCTGCCTCTCCCCATCGCGGCATCTCCTGCTGCCTGTGCCGTCTTCTGGCCGCCTTGCTTTGGCTTTGTCCCTCGCTGTGCACGTCAAGTTCGTAATATCAAAATCTGTTTTCTAAAGCTCAGTTTTAGTCCAATGACTAGGAAGAAATAATGGTGACACAAGTGGGACTAAATGGCAAATGAGGTTTTTAAAGCACAGTGAATTCTGGTGTTGTTTCAGTCGTGTTCCCTCTCAGTCCCAGTTATGAGAAGTTGTGAACCACAGAGAAAGTTGTGCTGTTGTGACCACAAGATGTAAAAGTTAACGGGAGATGCACAACACACTTGCTTTTGGCTCTGCTTCCAAATTTTTATATTCTGTTCTATATATCGCTTGAAAAAAGGTATTTATCGCATCACGCTTTTCTTTGAGTAAGCAGAGCAATGTGACTTTCATATCTGCTTGGGGTGACTTAATGAACCCCTGCCTCATGATGTAAGACTTGCTTAATGTGATTTAAAGTGGACGTGTGTTTTTTCCAGCAATTTGAATTTCATAAAGCAGAATTTTCTTAAGAATGGATGAAATGAATTAAGTGGGCACCTTTTCAGACCACAGGTAAAACCGAAATGGCCATTGCAAGCTATGCCAGAACCCTCTGCTTCCATAGTGCTGGGGATTAATGTATTAGCTATTTTTAACTTGAGAGATTCCTGGAGAACTGAAAGGGAACTTCCCAAATCAGCATGCTTTCTGGTGCTGTGTGCTTGATGCCACAAGATCAGCACTTGAAAACTGATTCTTCTGTGACTGCAGATGTTGCCAGTTTGCTCTGCAACCTGTTCATCTATTAATATTAAGCACCCTGCTAAGACATGGTTCATGTCTTGAACCAAGTCTCACGCCTGTAAAGTCTTTGTTAATGATTGCCTAATATGAGGAAAGTGGCTGTGTGTGGCTGTCTCTCCATTGGCAAATACATCTCCTAAGTCAGCTTCTAAAATCATGTCCCAGGATTGTTGTCACCCTCGTGCCAGTTCCATGCACCCTCATTTCTTGCAGGAACGAGGCAGGTGATGCAATCACATGGGAATCGCTCTCTGGCAGGTGTTGCTTGCTTTGCTGATGGGATTATCTAATCCCCCTCCCCCTTTTTTTTTCCTTGTGGAGAAGTGGACTTTGTGATGTCAGTTGGTGATCTAAGTCCCGCAAAAATTCTCTCCTTACTCTTGGAGATGCTACTAGGATAACTGTTGTATCTAGTTTTGCCTATTACTTGGCACTCTGTGCTTTTTTTAAAAAAAATACAGTATTTCCCTTCTGAGTTTTACTTCTTAGATGTGTAACATTGCACTAGCTTTTGCTTAGCAAGTTTTAAAGGCTGTGTCGAAGCTGCAGCATGAGATTAGCACCTTTGTTTTTAGCAGATGTGTATTTCATATCCTCTTGGTAGGGTTTTATTTCTCCTAATTCTATGGTCTCAGTTTGGTAAAGGAGGAGGAGGCTGGATTCCTTGTTCTTTTTGGGCTCATGTACCGTTAGCAGGGTTTTCCCATCCTGAGGGAAGGGCCTAAATTGGCTTCCAAACCTTGGGGTGATCTTGGGGAACTGGGAGTTGGATCACTCTTTTTGTGGATATCTGTAACTGTGAAACTGAGTCAGGACCCCAGGTAAGCCTTTATGTAGCTGCTCTTCATGCACCTGACTAAAACTGATGCCCAAAGGAGCTCTTAAAGCCTTGGTGACATGAGCAACTCATTTGGTCCAGTTCCAAGCAAGAGAAACAGGCACAGAAACTGTCATATTCTCGCTCAATAAGGTCAACATATAGAATAAGGTCTTCAGAACAAGCAACGTGAGGCGATGCTGAATGGGATTGCAGCAGTAGAAACTGGTTGATTGTAGTAACGGCTGTACCATCTCACTTGGGCGGAGTGATGAGCATCCCAGAAGTGCTGTTAAATGTCCCTTTATTGACTTGGTTGAAACTCTTGCAGCTGTAATAAAGTGACAAAAACACTTCAAAAGTGAACAATCACTTTATGGCAATAAAATCTTTAGGCAGGCCTGTCCCTTTGCAAGGGCATAGGCTGCACGCTTGCCTAAAGGATAGGCGCCTTTAAGGCACATTAAAATAGGCTGTTAAAAAGAAAGACTGGAAAGTACTTTGTTACCCCAGGAAAAATCTTTGTCTGAACTTCTTGGGCTGCTATTGTTTCTTCCAAAGAGAACCTCGAATCACAGGAACATCGATGGGAAGAGGTTGCTGGAGGGCATTTGCCCAGCCTCCTGCGCAGAAGGGCTTGATCAACATCCCCCTTGACTTGGGGGACCCAAAGCTGGGTCCAGCCCCTCGTCTGCAGCCGTGCCAGCCCTGGCAGAGGGGGATAGTGCTGATTTCAATCCACTGCCCACACGGTGCTATTGAGTAACGCAAACGAATAAATCCACAGTGGAGATGGTGTTGTCCTCTAGGCACCGCCACTCCATGCCATCCTGGGTCATGATATTAATTTGTAAGGGAAAGCCTTGCTGTTGAACGATGTGACATTTAACAGCCTGTGTTTTAAAATCCATCATCTGTGTTTGGACATCCTCAAATGTCAGCGGGAAAATACAAGGTCACCCGTCAGGCTCACACTTGTGCTTGCACGTCTGGCTGTGCAGCCTTCCATGCTGGATGGGCTTTTTTTTTTTCTTTTTTTCCTTTTGCATATCACAAACTCTTGCAGCCCCATGGACCTCTCAGAGCTACTGGCTTTTGTATTGTGATAAGCCACAGCACTTTAGTTTTCTTGTGAAAAGCATTGTATAAGTGTATTTAGGCTGAAGGAGCATTTATAACTGTTTGATGTGGGCTGATTGTGAATATCATGTGTTGAAAACATAGACTATTTTTTTTTTTAACACGCAACACATGGTGTAGAAGGTGGAAACCTTCTTTTTTTTTCTTGTTCAGTCCCACCACGGTATGTAGGGGAAAAACTTAGTCTGATGTCTGTCGTGACTCTGGAGGTTCACTTTAGGTAGCTGCTTGGCGGTTTCCTTTTCACTGGCTTGTGTTTAAAAGAGTATTCAGGGAAAAGATGGATGCTGCTTCATGAAACTGCAGGCATGAGCCATCAAAACAAACGGGAAATGGAGCACCAGTCATTTTGCTAAATTTAGGCTTTGAAGGGGATAGCTGCTGTAAACAAGTCTCTGCATTTGTCAAACCAAACGTTCTGCTGTATCTGCCCGTTTTCCCCATAGCATCCATCTTGGTTTGCAGGTCCACTTGCACAAAGTTGTGCCTTATGTAACTCGTGTAGGATAGTGCATAGTGGTAACCACTTTCTACATAATATGACATTTATTATCCAAAAGTATGTATTTTCGCAAGAGATTAGGATGAGAGAACAAGCAGAGGGATGTATGTCTTGGGATATTTAGCTTGTGATAAGACGGTAGCTGGTGCGGATGGGCTGGAGCACGTTGGCAGAGGTGGGACAGGACGTTGACCCTGGAGGCCGCTGTGGTTAGGCTTTAACACAATATTGCTGTGATTTACAGAAAAGTAAATGCAACACGACACAAGAGCTGTGAATTTGTGCGGGTGTAATTGCTGGCAAAGTTGGATCTGCTCTGCTGAATCTGTAACACCTGCCCGAAGAACAGGAAAATAGTCCTGTGGAGCTTGGGTACTGCTAAGGCAGTGCCATGTGTTGGTAGGTGCTTTAGTTATTTTATCACTTGTAGAAAAATCAGATTAATTTTTTTTTTTGTTGAGAAGGGGAGATTTCCACAAAAGCCCACATGTCAGTAAATTCCATGGAAAAGTTGGTAGGCAGCTGAAAACATTGGCAATGCTTGTGGTTGCTGAAGCTATTTTAATTGTATAAAAACATTTTGATTAACATGATTGCTGATCTTCGGATAGTTTTGAAAGGGAGAGGGCTTCTGTGGGAAGTGAGCTCTCCCGTGCTGCCTGGGCGGACCAAAGAACAGGAGAAATGGTGATTCTCTGGAAAAGACTCCTGTGAGTCACTTGGATTCTGTAAACTGATGTGGAGGGTTTATTCTTGCTAAAATCCAGAGTGGTAACACCTGGTTTTAGTTTTTAAAGGAGCTTGTTGCCTACACTGCTCTATCAGTAGAGCATGACATTTTCCATTACTTCAGGCAAGAGATTTAAGATGTTTGTTTAACAGATGTACTACTGTGGATTTTTTCCAGTTTCTAAAAACACAAATATTCCATTTTCTACTAGAAGAGGACGTGTTTCCAGGCGCAAAGTGATTACACTCTACATTTTGCCTTATAGTTCAACAGCGTGCATGTATTCCTTTTCTAAAGAAAACCCAGAGCTTAAAAGTAGGAAGGAAAGAGTCACAAGTACAAATTGCTGTCGCTCCATTGAATATTCCCACCCTGCACACATGGATGGATTTATACCCACTCTTGGCATTATGATCTGCTCCCTAAAAATCTGGATTAACCTATGCATTACACTTAATTGTACCATATTTGCCTATGGACATCTGAAATAACTCACCATTAGGCTTTGCACATGATTTGAGAGAACCCACCAAACAGAGAGACTCGATGCTGACAGCAGGAATCAATTATGAAACCTAATATGAGATTAAAAGGTTCCTGAGTATATTTGTAATTGAATTGTACAAAATGCCTGATTTGTGCAGTCCAGTGCACAAGAGACCGCAAGCCCAAATGAAGCAAATTATAATTCAATTATATAAATGCTTCCAGAGCAGTTCAAATCACATCTTTTAGACTGCTTAACACAGAGAAAATGCTTTTGTGTTGTTTTTTTTTTTTTTAAGATATAAAAATAAGCCCCTGTCTGAAGAGTGTCCTCTGTCCCACTTCTGGCAGCAAAATGTGGTGGAGTATATAACCATGCCAGCTATGGTGATGATGTTAGTCTCTGAAAGAAAAAAGAAAACGTGTAGTTTGTAGAGAAATGAGATAAAACTATGATCATTTGTTGTGAGAAACAGTCCACTGTGGAGCTATCTGGCAAGCTCAGCTCAAATTTTACGATTTCGTGAGGCATTTATGAATTCAGTCCCCTCACAGATATTGTCACCAACTAAGTCCAGGCTGACTTAAATTTAATTCAATCTAACTTGTGCTTAGTTTGGTATTTCTGTTTGTTTTCTTTCCTATAGTATTCCATAATATTCTATAATATTTTTTTAAAACTTATAAAAATAAATCAATGCATGCTTGGGAGGTTATCAAGAGTGTTGTAATATTTAATTAACCCTCTCAGCTGCTTTATTTAGTTGCATGAGAAATTTAGTCCTTACTTAGAAATGTGTGTATAAGCCTTACAATAGCAAAAAAAAGTTTCTAATTTTTGAACATAAATAAAAACCTAAAATATTAAAAGATTTGTGAAATGTGAAGGTTTCAAGTCACTTCTGCCTTCTCGCTCCCTCCCCCCCGAAGGTGATATTGGAGTCAAATATTACCACCCCCAGCAAACACGCAAGGGTACGCTGTATCCAAAGAGTTGCAGAGAAATTATGAATAAGATGTGAAATAAATTTGGCTGGTGACTTGCAGGAGTCGTGGAAGCTTAGTTGGGATTGGGATGCTTGGAAATCACAGGAGAAATAGGAGTTTGCTTGATATAGGTCTGACACTAATTCTCATTATTTTCTAGCAGGTTACTTTAAGAGTGGAAAAAAAAAAAATCTCTATTGAATATCTTTTTCCTGGTGGGACAGATGAGAATAACATGGCATTAGACTCCCACAGAGCCAGCAGCAGAAATAACTCTGGTGACAGAGGCGGGTTGTGCTTTCTTGGCCAGACTTCTCAGCTGTTTGGGCATCACTGTTAGTCCCTAAAGAACCCATTAAAAAAAAAAAAAGGAGAGATACCTTGAAAAACCTGGGGGCCGGGAGGGCTTCGGCTGTGGGGCGTGCTGGCAGGCTGTAGCCACTCAGTAAATACCACAGGAAATTGCTTAATGAGAGCAGATACAAGAATATCTCTGCCTCTGAAAAAATTTTTTTGGCTTGGCTGCTCCTGGATAATGTGAATTAGGCCGTGTGCTTCATGAGGCCCAGAGGGCAAAATTGGCATGACTGCGCTGCCTGCATTAGGAAATAATTGCTGCGTAGATAAGGAAGGGCAAGGTTGCCTGTTAATTTTAACTGTAAGTAGTGAATGGGCTTGCTGGTTACTCCAACATATTCTGTGGAAAAGCCACTGTTCCTCCATCAGTGGTAATGTAAAAACAAATATGTGCAATGGCTTGTCATGTCTTATTTTGCCTGGAGGAAACTCTTGCTTGGGATGCTCCTGATGCCCTCCTGGTCCAGGGAACACCTGGTCCAGGAGGACCAGGACTGACCCACGTGAAGGACATTGATATGAAAAGCTTTATTTCTACACATCAAATTGCTGTGTAAACAAATCAAAGTCCGAAAATTAGTCATATGTTTAGGTATTCAGTGCGAATCTTCAGCATTATCCAACAGAGTAGTGACGAACTGAGTGCTAGTCTTCCATGGGTATGATCTACCCACTAGGTTTAAATGGGTCTGTCACCTGCAGTCTATAAATATTTTAATTAAAAGCTCTCTTCTGCATAATTATGTTGAGTTTTTAGATGTGATGATATAAATAGCATTTCATGGATGTGGTCAGAACAGCGTGCCAGATTTGCATGTCTCAAAATCAGGAGAGTTGCACCAGAGATGAGTTGAACTGGGTGCATGTAAGGCAAATATCCTTATGTCTGATAGTTCTGATGTTTGTGGTAGGCATTTCTCAACATTAAACATCTTGCTCATTTTAGTTTCTTTGAAAATTCTGAAGTCTGAAAGACTGTGTGATGAATTGCCAAAGTTCACATTTTAAATTACATTCCTTCTGGGCTGTATAAGAAATAAATGAGCATCATGCTGCTTGTGTACTTCTTGTTCACTTTATTATGTTTGGGTTTCAAAAGAAATGATTTTTAAAAAAAACCAAACCAAAAAACCAACACAAACTTGTGAAACGAAATATGCTCTTTTTCCAAAGTAGTGCCTGTTCAGATTTAGTGGAGAGCGAATGCTCATGGATGAGACTTGTATATTGTGAAGCTCTGGGTTTCCAGTCCATTTGGACAGGCTGATGGAGGTGTTAAAACCAAGTGACTCATCATTCCCTGACTTGTGTTCAAGGTACCATCTCATCACAATAACAGTCCCAAGCAAGATGGGGAAGCATTGATGCCCTAGACATGATAAGTTGTTTCAGTGCAGGGGAACAGACAAATCCAATTAATGATAGAGGGCAAAATGAAGACCCTGCCCTGTGGCATGGCCAGCAGAGACACCCTGTGAGCCGCTGGCCCCAAGCCTTGTGTTCCCTCCTAATGTACAGATGGTGGGAAGACCAGCAGGATTTGATTTTTATTATCGCATCCCACCACAATACTGAAAGCACCAGTGTATTTAAAGTGACCTAAATGACACATTTACTAGACTTACCCATTTTTGTGGTCAGGCTGAAGGAGTTGCTTTGTTGTTCTTGAAAGTATTTTAACACCAAATCCCCCCAGTTTGTTGTATTATATTTGGCAGCAGCGCATCTGCAGACCACAGGAGCTGCTCCGTGCAATGGGGTCTCGAAAACGCCGGCAGGCGCTTTGCTGCAAGATTTCCCACTTGGAGTGTGTTAAGATCTGCCACGAGCTCAAAGCTCAACCCTGCGCGCTGCATAAACATTTCATGGTACGGCGGGGAAAACTATAAACTCTTTCTGGTCTCAAAAAACTTGCTTCCAAACTGCTCTTCTATTACCCTTGGCCCGATCTTCTACGCAAATGCCCCAATAATAAAAGCAAGATCTTTATTTCTTAGAGCTCAGTTTCTTTCAGCTTTCCTGAAGTACTTGTCATCTGCTTGCAATGCGCTTTAACCAGGCGATATGAATAAATCCACTAGAAATCCAGAAGTTTTCTTGTTTTATATTCTTTTAAAAACTCTTCTCTTTTCCCTTTTTACACTTATTCCTACCTCAGTTTACTGTTTATGAGGATGAGTGAAAATTCATAGGTTTTGTTTGCTCAGTGTGAATCTGTTCTCTTTTATGAACAATATTATGCGTTTCCTTGGCTCTCCTGAAGCGAACATCATCTTTAACCATCAATAAAGCTCTCAGCACAGTATACCATGAATGCCTCTTTTTAACCTCTTGCTTTAGGAACTTCATTTATTGTTTACTTTTTAGCTTAAAATTCAGGTTTTTGCTAGCTGACTTTCTCAAATGTTTAATTAAAGAAGAAAAAGGGGGAGACGAAAAAGCCCACCCAAACCAAAAGGAAAAAAACCCCAAACAACTATGAATGAGTTAATTTAGGAAATGACCCTAAAAAACCTTTTGGCAAACTTTTCCAGGAATGGGCGGCTTGCCATAATGTGTCTTTGGACATGCAGGAAGTTTAATCCTCTAGAGCTGATCAAATTTGCAAAGCTTTGAGCTTTTAGTGGCTTGTGGTAAATAACTGGGTTGAAACAATCTGTGTGTCACCTTGGCCCTTTTTGGGGTAAGAGGGAGAAAACTTATCTAGTGCAGAAAAAGTGCTGCTGTTCTTGGCTGCCTTGGCTCTATGTTGTAGAGTGTTCTGGGGTTTTTTGTGGCATTTTTTTGTTATTTTTTCCCAAAAAACCTGCACTGCACACAAAAACAAACAAAAAACAACAAAAAACTACCCCACACAAAAAAGGCACCCAACAATAACTGTGAGTGCTTGAATATGTGTATGCACACACATAAGACCATACAAATATGTGAATATTTGAATATTGAGTATGGGAGTTTGAATACATATATACAGACACACAAGACCATGCAAATATAATGGATCACCTAGTCCCAGTGCTGGCTCTCTGAAACATTTCTCACTGCAGCTTCTATCATTCCAGGGCAGGAAAGACAAAGAAATGCACTTTTGTACCTTTTCTTTAGAGCAAGTGAGGAAGGTGGCAGAAAAATCATTACCTGCACTTCTAGGTGCAAAAGCCACCTTGGTTTTCTTTTTTTTTTTCCCCCCCCCTCCTTTTTTTTTTTTTTTTTTTCAGTGCAAAGTAAGCTATAAAAGATAGTGCTGTTGAACACTGACTTCAGCTATTAATTTTTTTCCAAAAATTAATTATTTTCTTTAAAAGAAAAGCTAGTTTTGTGTAAGTGAGCGATAGTTCCTTCCAGAACCCTGTATGTAGAAGGGTAGGAGGATATGTAAGAAAATGAAGTAAACCAGACCCTGACCTGCTTCTTTTTATCTGGTTGCCGTCAACTCAACCGATCTTGATTGTCGACTTCTGCGTTCCTGCAGTTTACTTGTTTATCTGAGGCCAGGCCAAATCAAACAGCCGCAGAATGTGCCTTTAATCTCCAGCGATAAAGAATACCTTGGAGAGGAAATTACATTGTAATGTCGGGAGAAGAGGAATAACTGGAGAGAAATGCATGTGAAAGCATCGCTCTGCTTTCATTACAAATGTCTTTCCCATCACATTTTTCTCACAGTTCTCCTGAAAAATGGGCTGGAGGGGGAGAGGGAGCCATGGGGAATGGTAGGTTCCTGCTTGCCATTTTGAAAGGAAATTGCAAAATATTAATTGGGAAGATAAAATTCAGGGGGAGAATTAAGGGTTGTATCTTGAAACATTAGTTTCTTTCCTAAATGCTGTGTTGACACTACTATGATACTGCTTTTGTCTTTTTAATAAGGATTTTTGACTTGGTCTTGATTTGGGATGCATTAATTATCTTAAAGTTTTCTCTTTTTCCAGATTTCAAAATATGGGTTGGTAGTGAATTATTTTGAATTTTTCTGGCCTATTTGAGTCTCTGGATGTAGCCCTCAGATTGTGAGGGATTTGGGGAAGAGATCGTATTTCATTATGTGTGGACTATCTAGCCCAGAGGTTTCCCCTCTGCCAGTTGGAAATGCTGATGCCCATATGTTCAGAAATATTCTGCTTTTTAGGTAAAAATAATTGTGAATAAATTTTCTCATGACTTTGGGGTTTTTTTTTCCCTTACTTCAACCAAAGGGTTATCTAAAACCTGGTTTGTGTTTTCTTATTTTCTTGCGCTCATAACTCTGACTTAACGTTGCTTCAAGTTTTACAAGGAAAACTGCCTTCAGGCTCAGATGACACATGGAAAACTTTAGTCGTTTGCAAGATTTGTTTAATAAAGCTATTTGCAACTGAAAAAGGGGACTAAATTGGAAATGCCATCCAGTCCTAATGCTCTCTGCTGTAACCTGTGCCTGCACACATACAATAGCTCAGATCTTTACCATAACCTCTTGTCTTACAGAGTGGCTTATCTCGGCGTGAAATTCTTGCTTAAATATTTTCAGTGAACAAGTTTAAATAAACTGTTGGATAATTGCTTTCCCTAGCTTCTTATAGCATTTGGCATTTCTGGAGTTCACAGAGTTTTTATGAGGCTTTTTAGTCTCATGCTTTACATTGCTAACCTGAGAAGAAGGCTGGTATATGCTTTATTTGAGTGGAATCAGAGCGTTTTAATTAAGCCAATTCTTTGGCTGTGATGGGAACTGGAAGAGATGCAGAACGCAATGATGCTGCGTTGGGTGATGTGGATCTGCCTCTGAAGAGCCATCTCTGAGATGTTGCTGAGCCCATGGCTGCTGAGTTGGCCTCAGAATTTGAATTTCTAGAGCGGATGGAGAAACAGGAGGCATCTTGCTTGGCATCAAGAGCCATTGATGTTCTCCAGGAAAGGGTTTCTCTGGGTTGGGTAGTGCCAGTTATGCAGTTCTCTCTTTTGCCAGTCTTTCCTTCTGATGTACTTCAGCCTGATGCTGGTGTTGGCAGTGTGAGTCCCAATTTTGACTCGTCACTCTCTGTAGTTGCCACTTCCAGTTTCTGTATTTTTTCAGTGTTTTTGGTTTCAATCCTGTACAAGCCAATTGACATGTTAACCCGGTCTTTCGGGTTCATAAACAGCCTGGAAATCTGAGGAAAGTAGCTGTTCCCTAAAGAAAACCCTTGTATTATTTTACCAAGTGTGCTGTGAACCCAAGCTGGTCTGGAAATGTACCATAAACCACAGCTCTGGTGCCTCTGATCCCTGGTTTAGGATGGGTGGAAACTGGTTTCCTGTGCTGTACTGGGCAGTGGTTTCACTGGGGAGCTTATTTGATGGCTAGGAATGTAATTTGGTATTTCAAACCTGTCCAGCTGATTTTGGTTGTGATATTTTGCACTCCCTGGGAGTTCAGGGCATGGAGCCGGAGCTGCGTATCACAGCCCCAATCTTCTGAGGGGGTCTGAGAGGAAAATGTTATCCTCCCCTTGTTGCTTTTGAGTAATAAATCCCCATAGTGACTTATGCGTTTCAGCTCCTCTGACACCCCAAACAGAATGAGTTACATGTTTAGCAGTATTTTGTAGCCAAGCAAGGGAAGGAAACGTGCGGGTTCCTTTATTTCTTGCCATTGGTATATTTTTGTTGAGTTTCTTGAGCGTTGGAAAAGAATACGCAGTTGTCCTCTTTAATCTAGATCTTGTGACACATTGCAGATTAAATACTATGATTCAAAGCTTAATGTTGCCTGAACATGACAGTTTCAGCCATAAGAAATCAATCATTTTGCAATATAGCCTTGCAGCACATAAAATGCCCCAGCAATTACATTCACATGCATCGCCTGGACTCATATACTTTAAAATGTTGCTGTTTCTGTGCTCTGTTGGAAATGGAGACACCAGAAAAGAGGAACTGGTTGCATCAAATACTTTGCTGTTAACACAGAAAATGTATTAATACTTGATTAAGTACAAAGTCCCTTGCATCTGGCTTCGGGATGTGCATTTGGCTGCTGAGTAGATGATCGTCTTTTGAGTCTGAAACTGGGAGTGGTACCAGTGGCCAAAACGAGGAGGAGGTACAATTAAACCATTTACATGGAAATAGTGAAAAATCTTGCAAAATCACTCTGATCAGTAAGGGCATGAAATACAACATTTAAGTCACTTGCACTCCTGAATGGACTGCCCACATTGAACTTTTGCATGTTATTTTTTTAATTTGTTGTTGTGAGAGCTGGACATGAACATGAAATAGAAAAGTTTTCTTCTTACACAAGAGTAGTTGCAGATCATGAGGACAAAGCCATGTGCAAAAGCTTGTTCTCTCAGTCTTTTAACTTCTTATGGCAGCAATGAGACCACAACTACACTATTAATAGCTCAGAGTGAACATGCAAGATGTGGATGCTGAGCAGATAACTCATTAAAGGTAATTCACCTTTAACGCACCTTTAGTCTCTGAACTGGCACCATCGGTGACATTTCCATGATGCCGCATGAGGCAGGTGGAGGATTGCAATAAGAACCTGGGGTTCAACTCTCATTTTACACACTGAAGAAGAGAAGAATCACATCCATAACTTGAAAAACACCAAATATAGAAAAGCTTCTTGTGCTCTACTTCATGAATTAATAACTGCGTTGAGTTAGTACCTTAAGGTCTATTTGGATTCATGTCTCTTGCTCTGTTGGTTTAAGAATCATATTAAAAGTGTGGGTTCAGATGACGTTATTCCTGCATTACTGCTGTGTTTTCATAACGGAATTTCTCTTGTTGAGGAACTTAAATTTTAGTAGCAAAAGGTTTTGAACTGGGCAATTGTGTGTTTATCCAAACCTGAAATGCTGTTTTACAATTTGATAAGCACAAGTGCTGCGAAGCTGAAGTCACTGTGTCTCTTGACAGCTTTTTTTATGCCAATGTCACTTTGACCCAACCTTTTCTTCTATTTTGGGGATTAGTCATTGCTTCCTTCTGGTTTTAATCAACATATTTTATTTAAAAAGATAATTAAAGAAAAGCTGAGGCTTGCACCGTTCAATTTGTTGATCAGAACTGTGGTGTATGGTTTGATGTAGATACTAGCTGTTGTTGCTGGTTGTCCCAGCAGTAGTGCTTTTGATGTTAAAATATGCCACTTTTTCTATTTGATTGCAAGCACTTTCCAAACCAACAAAAAACCGGCATTGCACACTAGCTCCTCTGCCTGGTGGTGGTCAGGGCTGAATCAGACTTTTGTGGCAGGCTGAAACCCTGTGATTTGGCAGAACTTAAAAGGGGAACGAACGTCCAGCTCATCACTGGTGGTAGAGACTTGTGCTGTAATCAGGACCATGAAACAGTTTTCTTACTCAGCTGGATGTTTGCCATAAAAATATTTTTGGTGTAATATGTACTGAATTCTGAAACGTGGGCAATGACATTGGTTCCATCAGTCAAGGAGGCTCTGGGTTGCTTAGGAGCCACAAGCAGTGGGCTCCAGCTGCATTTACATCTCTTTACTCCAAGGAGCTGTAAAATCACTTTGGGGGACCACAGGATCTCAAGTTCCCAAGAGGGTCTCTGGTGAGGCTCTACCTGGCCAGCTTGGACAACTTATGTACATTGCACTTTGTGTTTGTCGTTATGAAGACAGCCTAATTACTGCATTCGTGACAGCTAAAGTCCACTGAAGAGAACAGCAGATGCCAAACCCATCCTGGGCTGAGCATGGCTCACTTGCCCTCACAAAGTGACTCTGCCAGAAAAGATAGAACCACGCAGCTAAAACCCTATACGTCTGTGTTTAGACACCACGATGTCGAGAGTCCAGCCTAGTGTCTTGAAAGTACTGATCAGGGCTTGTTAATAACAGATTACTTGCACAGAGTTAATTAGCGCTGGGCTTGCACAGCCTTCTGTAAGTGGAAAATTTCTTGCCTTGTGCTCAGGGGGAACAACGTGTACTTTGTGCAATTTGTGAGTTATGGGCTCATTCGATCGCGTACCAGTAATGTGTTAATGCAGGTTTATGTTTTGCAGGGGAGAGGCGATACCTCTCTATCATTTAGCCCCATATAGACCTCGCTTCACAGATGTCCTCAGATGGTCACCCCCACGGCCATGCTGCTGCATGAGCAACCAGCTCTTGAGTGGCTGAACATCCTGAGTCCTAAGTGATTTTTCCTTGCAACAAAATGTTTTTGGTGTCGAACAGTCGGTGTAATGTTGGATGATCAGTGCTCTGGGTGGCCATAAAGTGCCGTTTCTCTTCGGTCACAGAAGTGCAATAACATGACCTGTAAAGCGCCAAGTGCGAGGTGTGAGGCTTATTGGAAATGCAGCTCTGCCGGCTGTAATGCTGAAGGACAGAGCCAGAGTGGGTTGGTTTGGATTCAGTGAGCAGCTAGCTGTCAAGCTAGTGGAGTTGCGGCCTTTTTGGTGCTGGATATTCCCCTGGTACATCATCAAATTGCCAAAAAAGATATCGGGAGTGAGCAGATTTCCTGGGTGATGTGGGGGCATGGCAAGGAAATTCTTGAAGAGAAGGAAGATATTGGGGAGAGGTGATTATGCAATATTTTTGTTTCTTTTTTAAGGCAGATAAAAAACCACGAACAACAAAAAAGGCATGGCTTTCAAAGATGTTACTCTATCTCTGTGCAGTATGATGTTTTGGGCAAGGATAAAACTTTGTGCTGCTGTCGTAAGACACAGAGGAGGAGTCCCTTTGCTTGAAACTACGGCAGGCAACAAAAGTGAGCATTACTGCACTTATTACTGCACGTCAACTGGGAGGGTGGCTGAACTCTGCAGAGTGGCGTGAGATGGAGAGAGGAGAACACGTGGCTACGGGGGAAGAATAACTTGCAGTTGTTTACAGCTTGCATCTGAGTCAGCCACAAGCTGAAAGGTCAGCTTTCCTCGGAGGAAGATGGTGCTCGTTGCTGGCATCCCATTTCAGGCCTGAGGACAAGTTAGATGGCTGAAGAGATGTTAAGACTTTTTTTACTATTATTTTTAACTGCGTGTAGGTGGGTAACAGGAGGCAATTGGTGGCCCTGGTATCGCTGCCCTTGTATGGCACTTGGCTTCCCCAGAGACTGACTGTGTGGTTCAGGACAGCTGCAAGCAGACTTTGTGATTTAGAGTAAACTATCCAAGAAATTAAAGGATAAATCTGATGGTACACAATGTTCCCAAAGGGTGTAACTTAAGACATTTGTGAAAAGAGTAGCTCTCGCTCTAGACCTTGTACTACAAGAGCTCTCTTGGAGCATGGAGTGTTCGTAAATGTCAAGAAAACATCTGTATTTCCAGGACCTTGGAAACACATTCCTGATAAAAACTTGGCTTTGTGCTGCCTCGTCTCTGTGCAGAAGCTCCTTTTGTATTTAATAGATTCCTGACGATAGCATCGTGCACGGTGGCTTTGCTGTTGTTTAAAATATGATAATTGGAACCATTGAAGATAGTGAATTTGGAAATGAGACACGACACTGTCAGTGGACTGGGACAAGCCAGGGGCTACCTGTCTTGCAGGGGAAGCTGTTACAGTGCCTCACTTCCACTTTCTATGAAAGAAATGAGAAGTATTATTGAAATAACTGCAGAACTTCTAAGTATTTTAATAAAAAGAGTAAATATGCCTGTTTGGAATGGAGTTTGCATTTTAAACTCCCTCTGGGCTTCTGCGAGCACCTACCACCCATGCTAGGGACACGGTTTCATGTTTACGCAGGCTGATGTGACGGCTGGGTGCAGCTCAGAAAGGAGGGCATGGACTTACCCTTTTCCTTATGCTTTGCCACGGAGAGCAGCTGAGTCAGCCCAAGACGTTGCCACCCCTTTTGCAGGTGTTCTCGGTCTTTGCTGTTGGTTGGCGCCCTGAGCAGCAGAGAAGCACGGGAGAGAAGAGTTTGCAGTTCCCGTGCCACAGGAGAGCAAAATGTGGTCGGAAAAAGTTTCCCTTGTGCGTTCAGTGATTGGAAAAATACCTTCAAGTAACAGTAGTCCTAAAATCATCCATTTTTGCCCTTGAACATATTTCCTAAAAGGACTGGAGAAAAGATGAGCAGATGCTAAGTAATCGAGCGAGGGGGGGACTAAGGTGTCCATGTGGGTGTTTACTGTTTATTGTCTTTTCCTTGGCAGCTGCTGGTTCTTCAGGCTCTTTTACAGCCATGCGTGAGACTTGGTTTGCTGGTGCTTTTAATTACGAGATACTTCTGAGTTGCCTCATTTAGTTTACAGGGGGATTTCAGAAGTCTGTCCAGTCATTTGTCAGCTTTATTTATGTAAACTGAAAATGTCCCTGCTCTGAAATACCACATGGAACACATAAGCTTTCCTGGAAGCTTGCAGCTCTCATTGATAAACTTTGTAGTCCTTTTCACCATGGCACTTTGAGGTAGGTAGAGCATCTACTGTTAGTGTTAATGCTTGTTCAAGCTGGGAACGTACCAGATGCCCAAGCAAATGCTGGCTCCGTGACTTCAGGTGGGTGCAGCTCTGGCAGCACAGGGCTCGGGCAGGGTTGAGCTGCCTGTTTCGAGATGCACGTCAGTAGTGGTGGCCGTTTATGGGGCATCTGTCCTCATCTTGGCTCCAGTTCAAAAATGCTTTATTTTAAAGCAAACGTGGAAGCTTCTCCTAGATCTCTGCACGTTTCATGCCTTTATGGGGAGGAAAGATAAGGTGGAGCATCCTGCTCAGATGTTGGTGTGAAAGAAATCTTCCAAGCAGACCAACTCTGAGGCATCTGCCAGACTCAAGCTTTGCATATTTATTTTCCTGCGGGTGTGTTTACATCTGTATACATGCATTCGCATATGTACAGTGTTGCGGGTGACGGTGCCAAGTCCGTGAGTGCAAGAGAGGCTCCAGTCTGGATTCACACTGCAGCAAATTGACGAACAATGAGCTGCCACCAAAAGGTGCTTTGGTGTTGTGATCTTTGCATCAATTCCTGCCCAGGTACCGTGGCAGGGAGATAAGGGAGCTCTTGGGGAAGTCCTGCTCTTGGATCCATTTAGACACAACATGAGATCTCTCTGTAACACACATTTTCCCAGGCAATGTGAACCAAATCTACTCCTGTTGCCACCAAAAGAGCTTCTTCCACTCTCTACTGGTTCTTGTCCCTCTACCGTCTCCTCCGCTTTGTTGCCATAAACTTGTAGGGATTCAACCCAACCTTGTTCTCTCTTTTTTTTCACCAGTAATCTCTATTCTGTCTCTATTCTGGTTCACCCTGTAGTCACACCAGCGATGCGCCAGCACAGTGTTGGACGGGGCTGGAGTTGGGAGTGAGCGGCAGAGGCTCTTCCAAGGGCAGTGCTGGATTAAACCCTCCCGCAACAGCAGCAGTAGGTTAAACGACGTGTTGAAACTTCCACGGGGGGGTAAAACTGAAACTACTGCGAGTCTGAGATCTTGTGCCTGGCACTCGGAGCCGTTCCTGATGAGCTGTACATCAGGGTTTTTTGTTCACATTTTTGTACAGTGGAAATTGTAAATATTTATAACCTACGACTTGGGAAAACATGTTTGCCAGCACAACGTACATCTTAAAACTTGATTAATCTGATTGGGATGGGTTTAATCCAAAATGCTGTTACTGTTTTTTTTTCTCCTCAAGTTTGTGTACATTAGCCTGAAATTCTGGGAAACTGGCGTTTGTGTGCAGTGAGGGTGACGGGATACTAGAAAAATACGGGCAAGTCACATCTGCTTGTGACCTGGTCCCCTGCCTGTCGATTTGGTGGAAGATCTTCCACTTACTTGTAAAGCTTATCTCATTAAATTGCTTTTCCTCTTCTCTTTAAATCGTTGGGTCTCTGCCAAACCCAGCTAGGGCAAGCACAGGACACATCCCGCTTCCCCCATCTCCACTACTCATGAAGGATGTTGTGTGTACTGAGGCTACAGGAGCTTCTGCACAAAGACCTTTCCAGGGGACCCCTGTGCTGGGAACCCCCTTGTCCTTTCTCTGTCCTGCTAGGAAAGTGCCTTCTTTTGTCCTTACTGAATTGCCTGCAAAACAAGAGAATAATTTCCTTTTTTGATGCTGGGGGAGTCGGGGTGTAACTAGTACTTTTGGAGTGAGGAACAGCAGGGACGAGATGGGTGGTTCCTTCCAATTCTGCCAAATCCAAGCACTTGGCTACTGGGCTGTGCTATGGCTTGGTGGACCTCCAGCCTTCCCACTGGTGCAGAGGAGGGCGGCTCTGCTATAGTCCCTGGAGAGTCACGGTGCTGCGGAGCGCGGGTCTCCCCAGCTGTGTGTTAGTGTTTCTTCATCCAGCCCTTCATCCACAATGATTTTCCAATGTGAAATGTGGAGAAGTGATGGCACTGGCAGGCAAGTGGGACTGTGGGATGCGATGATCAGAGCTGAACACAAAGTGAGTTGTGTCCCGTGGACAGGAGCTGTGGTGCCACTGTGCAGAGGGGGCTGGTGCTTCCTTGCAGCTCTTTTCTGGGTCATCAAAGCCTTGGAGCTTTTGTATAAGGATCAGTCATTCATATTCCGGTGAAAAACAAACCAGAGAATTCCCATATGCTAAGTATATTTTCAACCACCTCTGGCTTATCTAAGGAAGCCCGTGCTTGGGTAAAGTTTTGCAGAGGCAAGCAACTGCTTTGTTTTATGAAATCTGCATTTAAAGAGTACGTGTGCCATTTGGTCACCAGCTGACTTAGCTGGAAAACCAAAGGCCCTCTTTGACTTCATAAGCTTTCAACTCATGTGTGGCACCTACAGAGACTGACTTAGCAAAGAGAAGTTTTCCAGTAATAATAATTTCATTATAAGGATAAAAATAAGTGCATGAATCACATAGTAGGATTAAGCACATGGGGAGAATGTCAGCTTTTCAACTACATGGATTATTAGGAAGCTGATGGATGGTTTTTCATAATATGTTCATATTCTCTTGTAGGTTAAAGAAGTGAAAAGCTATGTCCTGTTGATTAAAATACCAGGCATTTACTGTATCCTACTTGAAATTGATTTGTTTTGATTTAATTGCCCTTCCTTTATAATATCAGCGAGCAACTTATGCAAAACGTATATTCAGAAAAGATGGTGGGTCCTCTTTAGAGATCCAAAGTCAGAGTTGAGGTATGAGGAATTAAAAGAAAAAATGATGGTTATATCTGCAAGAAGTGAGTCACCTGGGTTCATATTTTGGTTTGTCATTCCTTGCTTAAGTCAAATTTGCAACTGTCAATGTTTTGCAAAACAAATTATGATAATGCTGTCCCAGGGATAACTGGGTATCTTCTTTCCCCAGTTCCAGGCTGGAAGAAGCCATGGCCTTCGAGTGAGTTGAGGTTACTCATAACATGATAGTTATGAAGAAGCAAAGCAACATCTGCCTACCCCGTACAGTAGTTGTGTCTGGGGGAGGCGTGAGTGCTCAGGGCTCTGGTTTCTGTTTGCTGAACACTGATACCTGTTGTTCATGTGAACGAATTCCTACCTTCCAGTTGATATTTTTTAATGCCAATTTCGTATGTATTTTTGTCAACTGGGAGACATCAAAGCTGCTCTACCCAGGAAAAACAAGAGAGATAGCGAATAGCAATTGTTTCAAATTAGATCTTAATGGGGTGCAGATGTTGAGCTGCGCTTGGTAGAATTTCTTTGAAACTGCAGATGGTCTGGTAGTTCAGGGGTAAGAAAGGGGCTGCGAGGTTTTTTGGTTTCGTTTTCTCTCCTGTGCCATTTGCATGACATGTTAGATTAGGGCTGAATGTAAATGAAGAGGTAATACTCTGCTTGGGTCTCTGGTCTTGCAAAAGCAGTGCATGTGTAGTTGTGTTGTTGGAGCAGATTTTGTTAAGCAACTTGGGCTTATGTATAATATATCTCCATGCTTTCCCTTTGCATTTAATATTGCTGTGGGTTGGAGGTGGATGGAGGAGAGCAGCAGGGCTGTGATGTATGCAGAGATATCCCAACCGGGGATAGAAATGCTTTGGACTTTTTCTGCTCAAAAATATATCGTTGTATTTTAATGGAGCTGGCACAAATTGGCATATTTAAAATGCATACGGCTTCCTCTGCTCTGTTAAATTTGGTAAAATGTAAAATCTGCTTTCTCCCACTAGTTCATACATTTTATTGCTCTCTGGGGTGAATCTCAATAAATAACTGGGAACGAGATCAAAGGCCTATCTTTAAAAGACTGACTGTTCATAAAAGCTCATGTTCTCTAGAAGAGATGATTATGCACATTGGAGGACAGGGTTTGGTCTGAATGTAATGTGCATGATAGATGTAAGGGCTGCTTTAAAATACATGATGTCTTAGTGGCTTTTATTCCTGTCCTAAAGGTTCTGAACCTCAGAGTTTGGTTGAACTTAGTGGGTGTTTCAGGCCCTTTGCGCATTTGCAAACCACACTATCCATGCTTATCAGGATAAGTGGGAAGCCCCGGGGAGTGTTTTTAAGCTACTTCAACACGTTGGTGAATAGAGGGATGTAGTTGCTGGTGCCTGTATCCTGCCCCACTGGGTGCTCCTGGCAGATTTGTCTCCTCCGATGCCACTGCTGAGCCCCAAAATTTCCATCACCTGCTGTGAAAGAGGGAATTCCCCCCAAAATAGGGGTATGGCACCATTGTTGGTGCTGCCAACACCTTGTGCAGCCCCTTATCTCTGCAGTTAATTTCTTTGGTGCTGTTTGCATGCTTGGCATTAGCCCTTCTGGTAACGAATGTGAAACGAAGCCCCTATGGACCCTTTGATGTGGTCTTCTGCCTTTTTTCCTCCTCCATGTAGTGTTAAGCCTTTTAAATTTAGCTAGATTAATATACTAGCTACAGCTGTAAAGGCACTAACATAAGTAAACCTTCAGTAACAAGGTTGCACTTAGTTCAAAATCTGAGTTATGCTGAAATAACAGGGCAAGTGGGTTTCAGCATCTTGAAGCCTTTTTCCTATTCAGTAGGTGTTGGGGATGGTGTGACTCAGTTCATCTGCTGCCCGGTGCCTCCCCATGATGTGAGGAGGGATGTGTTGCATGTGTTTCTGATAACAGGTCAAGGTTGTTGGACCTGGGCTGGCTGTGGATGTGATTGCATGGAAAAAATGGTTTGGGAAAACAAATGGCTTTTTGTACTGGTGTAGAGGTGGAGACACCAAAAGTGTCCCATGCCACATCCCTCTAGGAAACAGAGTTATCAGAATATAGATGGGATTTGTAAATTTCGGATGACATAGACCTACAAAAAATGGTAACTTATGGGAGGGGAAGGGGTGGTAATTTGGAAATGCACATAATGAAAAGCATTGGCTCTTTTAATTAAAATATCTTTAAGTGCTTAGTCTTAATGAAACATTAACTCAAGGCGAAGCTTTTATTTTGTGTTGACATCCAGTTTACAACACTGTTATGGCAGCAGTTTGCAAAGTGTCAATCTGCAGTTAAATGTTTCATTTCAAATGACTATTCGGATAAGCAGATTTTGCCCACAAATTGGAAGATCTTTAACCAGTTAAGAGGAGAGGTTCCGCAACACGAGTCAGGCTTTGCTGAGTTTGGTTGGCTCCAAGAAAAACTTTGTGCGCCAGATGCACCATTTGTCTTGGTGCAGTGGTGACTTTAGGGAAATACCAGTCCAAGAAGTAATGTGTATACTTGATTTTTAATCTATCTTTATGTGGCATTAGTCATTCTTCACTAAATAAAGCTAGTGTGAGCTGCAATCTTGCACAGCTCCTGTTTCGAGAAAGGATAATGGGGAATAATATCTGATCTCTGAAAACGTGGTGTCATCTTCAAATAAAGACTAATGTGTCCTTGGGATGTTGGGTGGGGGTGTGCCTTGCCATGAGTTGTGTGGAGGTAGAGGTGAGTGCAAGAAGTCCCTGAGCATGCTGTGGGTGCTCAAGGCTCGAGCTTTCGGTCCCTGAGCCACTTGGATGCACGATGCAGATATGTGATGGCTGCTTGACCAAAGCTTGGGTTTTGGAAGAAAAGAGCTCTGGATTCACTGTAGTTTGCAGTGGCCATCTGTTGATCAGCAAGTCACTGGTTATTAAACATTTCATATTTATCCTCTCTTTTTTTTCCTTTGAGATAAGTCTTGTGAGATTTTATGTAGGTTTATGTGATTGTGTAGGAGCAAAAGAGTTGTAATCTCAGCTCTGGATAACAGATGCCTGACACTCCTCAATTACAGATTAGATTTTTTTTAAGACCAGAGAGAATTATTAGGGTTGTTAAGTTTGTGTTCAATACCCACCACTGCAGGACTTCTTCCAGAAACCAGATTAAAACCTCTCGTTTTAGAGGGGGTATCTAATCTCCTCTGTAAGGCTCCAAGCAGTAGCAAGTCATCCATCACAGCCTGTGCTCGCCAAACAGCAATGGGCAGCAGCAGAGATTTCAGGTTTGGGTTTGGAGCAGCACCCAGACTTCACATTCTTGCTTGGAGCTTATCTGGCAAACTCAGACCGCTGGAGCCTGGTGGATTGAGCGTGAGAGCTAATGTGAACAGGCTTCTTCCTTGCGTGGCTGCACAGAAGCTGCTTTGCCATTTTTCTTGTGTATTTGGGCACTGAACAGAGCAATATATGCCTGGTCTTTTGGGAAGGATTGAGAGTAAGTGCTGGTGTTTCACACCAGGTGCTGAAGCTTTGCTTAATCCATCCCTCTCCTATGCGGGTGTCCTGTATGGACCCAAATAACTGTGAAAGTTTGGCCAGGAACAAAAAATGCCTGACAGCATCTCTTAGTTCCATTCCTTTGGGTTTAATCTGTGCCAGAGGCACGTGGGTTTAAATTTTCACAGTTTCTTCAGTTATCTATTTAGTCCTCTATCCCAAAAAGCATTTTTATTGAGAGGAGGTGTTGGAGAAGCAGCTCACACTGGACTGAGGGAGGGTGGAAGTGTCCCAGCTTGTGTCCGCAGGTGCGTTTGAATCTCCTGAGTGCAAAGTGAGAAACTACAGTGACATAACAACCTGTCATTGCTGGTGAATCTTGTGATGCCTATGGGAGAGGAATGTGGCAAGGGGGGAAAGATTTAAAATGAGATGAATGAACATAAAATCAACAAACTTCATGTTCTTTGGTGGAAGTTGAATCTACCCTTTGGAGAAATAAGAGCAGTTCAAAGGGGAAAGGATGTATTACTTGTTTATTGACAGATAAACTACATCTGTGTTACCTGCTGGTTTTTAAATATAAGATGTTTTATAGGGATTTGAAACATATCTGATCATAAATTATAAACTTCAGCCTTAAGTGGGACATAAGTGGCTGTTAATTGAGGGCAGGGGGGCTTAAATGGTCTTGAACTGTATTTGAAAGGTGGGAATATTGATAGACAGGTTGTACAGTCAGTGCTGTGGTCAAAGCTGCAATTTCTACTGACAAGGCTGGGTAAACTTAAAAAAATCAGGTGGCGGTAAAATACAACCATTATGTAGACATTAACTCTTAATGAGGTGGTTTCTGACTGGTGAAAAGCTGGAGAAAGAGGTTTAGCGACACAGGAATCTTTCTTCTCTGCTCTTTGCACAAAGAACTCTTCTTTATAGAAATTTCTCTCATTAGGAGTTGACTTTGGGTTGAGTTTTTCTTTTGTGTAAAGTTCTCTAAACCTTTTGTATGGAAGTGCTAATGATTTTTTTTTTTCTTCTAAATAAATCTTCACTACAGGGGTCTTTAGATGTTTTTCTTGGTCTCTCTGGCTGACAGCAAGCCTATGTCTCAGTCTCTCGTTTAGGTTTCTGCTGACTTTTGTTTCAGGCATTGGCATGTTGGCATGAAAAGTCGTCAAATTTTAAAAAAAACCCACTAAAATCTTGAGTATCTAGTATTGCAACAAGAGGAAAAGATTAAAGACACAAGTGGTTTCTTCATGCACTTGCTATCATTGGAAAGAGAGTGTTGCTCTAGAAGGGATGACCCAAGATGCAAGTCACCATTTTGGATTTGGAGAAATCGTCCCTCAATGGGAGCGGGGGTGGCGTGAGCTGGGGCAGCTCATTGTGCAAGAGCATCACACTCATCGGGTCTTGTCGCTGGTGAGGCCATGTCTGAGCAAGGTGGCCCCCAGCACCAATTGGGTTGCCGGGCTGGGGTTTGCTTCATTGTCGTGTTTGCTTTTAATTACAGTGCAATTTGGAAGGATTGTGTTTGGTGGCCACAGCCGTTCCCAGAGCAGGAGTGCCCAGCCAGACCCATGGTGTTAGTTTTTTCTTCATGACTGCTCAACTCTTAGTCTGAGAAGAAACCGTGTTTTGGATTTTGGAAGAAACAAGTTGTGTTTGATTCACCACTGATGATCTGACCTCTTTCATAGCCTAGGCTTGAAGTTACACAAAGAGGGTGAACTGTGGTGTTCTCAAAGCGGAATCATTACTCGCTACAGTAGGGTTTCTGAAAAAGTCTCTTCACAGCAGTGGGATGGCATGAATTTCTCTGACTGTGTCAGATTATTTGCTGCATGTGGCAGTGAACTGAGTGCAACTCAGACAAGCCACACACAAGGTGAAGATCTCACTCAGCGTTACCAGCTCTGGTGGATTCACAAACTTGTCCTTGTTGACCCTGTTGTCCTAAAGAGCTAATCACAAAATCAATTACAGAGTAAAAACAAGCAGTTAATTTGCAAAGGGTTAGACAAGATGAAGTCCCACAGAGTGTCAGGACTGGAAGTGCCTCTCTTCATGTCATCAGCATCAGTGAGGCAATGTTTCTTGGCTGATCGCTGCTTATTAAGCTGACTACAACCTACAGAGTAGCTGGTCAGCAGCCTGGGGCTTGTGTGATGCCCAGAATTTTTTCTAGCAATTCAAATAATTAACACTTCATTACAAAACAAACATAGAAACCCCTAAATGTTAATGCCAGAAGTTAAGGATTTTTTTATTTTTAAATTTTTTTTAAGACTAGAAACTTAAGCAGGTTGGAGCTTTACATTTGTTTTGCTCACTGAACAAAACCCATTTGTTTTTTCTTCTCAAACTGTGCAATTCCAGGCTGTGATAAAGGGAAGTTATAAGCTTTAAATGAAAGAAATGTCTCATCTAGGATAAAGTAGCGGCAAAGAAGCTTATGGGGCTTAATGTACCTGTGTGTCTGCTGATGTGTCTCTGAGCTGGGTTGGGCGGCTGCAGTGGTGTCAGGGTTCTGTTTCTGCAGCTGGAAAAGGCTCCACGTCCCCAAAGGTGGCACCGTCTATGCACGTAGTGCCATGCAGTTCTCCCCGGGACTCTTTGCTGTCCTTCTCCATTGTGGTCCCTTTCCATACCGTGGCTCTTGTTCCCCTCCATCGTGCTGGAGGAAGCCATCGCTCCACTCCTCAGCGCAGGGGTCAGCCCTGTGGTCACCTACACGTCCTCCCTCGGGCTCTGCCCTCCTTTGAAGGCTCGCCAGGCGTCGGACAAGCCACCCCTCCATGTGGGGGGCTTGGGGCAGCAGGACAGAGAAACAGCACATGCGGTTCTTCAGGTTTTAATCTCTGTGCCAGGAATGGTAAAATTGTTTTTCCTTTTGCCTTCGAGTCAGATTCCTGTCTCTTCCCAATCTAGGGTGAGTTTGGAGGTTGCATGGCATTTCCTGTCCTTTTCTGTGTTTTGCATTAAAAGACGGAAAATTCTGTGTTATAATTTTGATGTGGCCTACATAAAAAAAATGGTTTGATCTGTGCAGTGTACATAAATGCTCCCCTGCAAAGGAGCACCACTCTTAGTGGTGAATGTCCGTCTCGATCTGGAGGAGGCTGATGGTTTAGGACGTGTATGTTAAATCAGGTGTTCAGGGTCCAGCTCCCAAAGGGAATCGTTGAGCTTAATCTCGTTGCCCCAGCGATTTTGCTCCGTTGTTCAGCAGCAGCTTTTCCCAGCTTTGTGTTCTGGCTGTGGGAATGGGAATCTTCTCTGATGGACAGTGAGATTTTTATGCAATACCCAGCTTCCAGAAATTGCTGGTTTGGGGGGGGAAATGCCCATTTGAGCGTAAATTTGGAGAAAGAAAATAGTGATTGCTGATGCTGATAAAACTAAAACACTGTTAGCGTTTGACTGGACCGCACAGCTTCTTGCTAGTGGTGACACCTTTGAGTTGGTCCCCTGGTGCTGCTAACACTGAGCAGGCATCAGTGGTGGTGTGGCATTGGATGGGACAGGATCATGGGATGACTAACCCCATGTGCTTTGTGCTCGTGGAAAAACATAAAATAGCTTTATTGCGTGCTTCTACAGTATTTAAAGAACTGAGGCCAAGCTAGCTGGGATGCCTTGTAGCAGCACAAATACTGGAGATAATAGAAAAGTGTGTTTTATTTTCTTAACAGTAGCGTGCTTGTGCTTTTCCCTGTGTGCGGGAGTCCTGTTCCGTAAAACTGGCTCTTGTGTTTATGGGATTTTCATTTGCAGTGGTACATTAGCTGGAACAGAAGGTATTTGAGTGGTTTCCTAATGAACAGAAGAGGAAAAAAAATTTGCATAGCCATCCCATACCCTTTTTGAAGGGGAGAGGGAGTGGGACAAGGGCTTTACAGAGCACTGCACCTCCTTGGTTAGTGTGTGGTTTTCCTTTGAGGGAAGTGAGCTGGTCGTTCTCTGCCATCCCTCAGCCAATGCTGCCTCTGGGGTTTTGTCATTACCACATTTAGTTTTGTGCAAGAACTAACAGACGCCAGCTCAAAGTCCCTCAGTATTTTTTTTCTTTTTTTCTTCTGTGAAGCTGCTTCCCAGGGAGCCTGAGCTACATGCTGGGGGTTCGTGGGGAGCATGAAGAGGGATGCAGAGCTTTGGGAATCTTTTTTTTTTTTTTTTTTTTTCCCCTGTCCTGCTGCTTTCTCAAGCCAGCTATCTCTGAACTCAGAGCAGGAAATGAAGGGGTTGAGAGGTCAGGGGTGCCTGGAGAGTACGAAGGACCAGCCTGCTGAAAGCGCGTGGTGACTCTCCAGGCTTCTGCATGAAAGCAGGAGGCTTTGGATGTACTTAGAAGGGTTTCCAGTTGGGTTTTGTTCTTAGCAAACACAAAAAACAAACCTGCAGCCCTTCCGAAAGGGGCATACAAGCTTGTGTTGAACTGGAAGCTGTGCTTGGAGTGCAGTACGGTTGCTGCAGGGAACACAATGCGTTGCTTGTTAAAAGTCTGTAGGGATTACCTTTGTGGTTGTGTCCTTGTTACTGTCTTAATTAGTTTGCTGATCAGCTATTATCTAAAATTGCAAGATGCTATCCAGAACTTGAGTCTCAAGCTAGAAGTGTTCTCTTGTAGTTCCCTAGTGGTATCCAAGTGTATAAGAGGATATTTTTAAACACTTCCCCAAATGTTTCCATATACATTTTCCAGAGTTGAGCAACACAGCTCACAGCATCACTAGAGAGATCTTCTGAGCACCTTCTCTAAGGATTCCCAGTTCATCAGGGCATGTCTGAGGGAAATGGAAGAGATTTTCCTCAGCCTGAGCTTTAGTTTAAGCTAAGCCTTATTTAGATACTGCGCTGTGCATTTTGTGATGTCCTGTCCAAGTAAAAACCAGTTAAATGGGCTTGTGGGCAAAGGAAATGGGGAAGGATGTGCCTGTGGGCAGAACTGGGTGTGCAAGATTGGGAACATGGAACTGAAGAACAGGAGTGGTTGTGTTTAGCTGCCCCCTGCTCCTGGCCGGCCCCATCCCACAGATCTGTCCATCTGTCCATTTGTCAGGCGTTGAAACAGGCTGCCCAGGGAAGTGATTGAATCACCACCCCTGGAGGTGTTTAAAAGGCGCATAGATGAGGTTCTTATGGATGTGGTTTAGTGGTGACAGTGTTAGGTTAACAGTTGGACTCGATTTTGAGTCTTTGCCAATCAAATGATTCTCTGATTCTATCTGCATCCTCCTCTGCTTCATTTGCAGCCATGTCCTCCAGTTGTTTGTCCCCTCCGTGCATTCCCAACCCCTTCTGGGTTAGCAAGAGAGCCTTCCCATGTTACATGTGCACGCTGGTGTAGATGACCAGCAGTTATTTAGCTATTTGGCATCTGTATGTGTTCTGTTTAAGGATGTTGAGCTTCTGGCATGGCCAGAGATGACCTTGCTGATGTTCTGCAGCTGTTTTGTTCCCAGGAGGTACCTGGGGCTGATCAGCCATCCTTACCTTGCAGCGTAAAGTTTTTTAGAAAAAGTGCTCTGAGGAATGGCGTTCAGGGTGTTTGCTTTTTAAAGTATAAATAATTGCAACTTGTAATTGTTTGTTTATTTTTTGCACCCCTGCTCCCAAGCCATGGTGCATGGTGGGTGCCACTCGCCCTGCGGGTGCTGACAGATTGAAGCCTGGTGTGTATTACCTTATGAGGATGTTTTCCCCCAAGTGATGGTGAAGCTTTGTTACCATGTGCTTGATGATCTTGTGAGAACTCCAGTGAACTACCAGAAAAAGCATGTGGAAAGTAAGATTTCCTTTTTTGCATTGTCTCCCCATGAGTTCAAATAACAGGAAAGTAAATTCTTGGGCTTTTTAATTAGAATTTTTCTTAGTACTCCTTTATGAATAATAGGTTGGATATCTGCTGTGCTGGTCTCTCTCCTGGCTTGAATTACTAAAATTAATTCCACATATTTTTTTGCCTGAAACCTTTCAGGATTCTTCATTTTACAAAAAGTTTGTTCCTTTCTCTTTGCTCCTGTTATGATTTTTGTATTGTGTGCCCTTTATAAAAACCAAAAAGCTGCATATGTCTAGTGTGCATTTTTAGGTCATTGCTAATAAACAGACATTTGTAAACCATTAGTTTAAGAATTAATAGGTACAGTTTTGGCTATTCTGTCAAATTGTTCCTTTATCTGAGAGGAAGACTTTCCAAGTCATAAGTGGACTAAATCCCTTTGACCTTTTGGAAAATTAAGATGTATGTCTACCTTAACGGGATGCAAATTTTTGACCTTCTAAGTTTATATACATACAACTGTAATTATATGGGATTTTTATTCTTTAATTATGAACTTCCAAAGGGGGGGTTAAGAATTCCTGATATTCCTCCAATATTCCTGAAGATATGTTCTCCTGTGGCCTTGTACTGAATCCTTTAGGTTACAACCGACTGTTAACACTTTGCAGTTTATTTCTGTTGGTGTTTAGAAAGAAATATATGCTCAGTTTTCAGACAGAATTGTAGAATCACCTCACAGCGCAAACACGTATTCTGCGTTACCTCAGTGTTGCAATTTTGTAGAAAAACAAATGATCTTCATCAAAAGTAACACAGAGCTGGTGCCAGCTCTTCTATTGCTCAGTTCTCACATTTTTTGAACAAGCACCTTCATGCTTGAGGGGAACTGCACGTAGGCATCTGCAAAGCCATCTCATCATTCCCATCCTCGTTCCCACTCATATCTCTGTAGCTATCAAGATTTAAAAAATAAAAGAAAAAGGCTTGACTGCTAGGACTTTAGTACTGCATTGGTCATCAGGGGGTTTTGTGCTTCTGTCTTGGTTTGGTTGGGCTGTTACCTCATGAATTGAAGGCTTTTTGGGCAAGGGCTTGCCTTTGCACTGTTTGCGCAGTACTTGGCATGGTTCTCGTGCATGAATGGGGTGGGATAGCACGGTAATGCCAACAAATACAAGTGCTGCTAATAAGGGTAAAATGTGCCTGGTAGGATTATAAGCTCCTTATTTTCCAAAGAGAGAGAAATGAATTTCCTTTATGGATGGCACTTGCATGCTCATTTCCCAAAGCCATTGAATTGCTTTTCTTCTCTGAAAACCTTGTTTCGTACTGAAAAAAACACGAAAGCAGATCTGTACTTTTCTCCTCCCTCTTCGTGGCTGAGTTTTGAGGATGGCTAACGTGGAGCCAGGCGTTTAGCTGGAGAGGAAGCCGTTGGCAGAGCTGTGTGATGGCTGTCGTTGCTTGGTGGTGCCAGGGCAGATCTGCAGATGGTCCCTGTTGCTGAAGCTGCTCTGTTCTGAGGACAATCATAGCTGAGGAGTGAGCAGTCATTCCCAAAGGGTCCGAGAGGAAACGGTTTGTCTTCTCCAAGTCTGGTGATACTTCCTTTTCATTAACCGATCTTCCAGTGCTGAACATCAGAATGACTTTTTAAGAATGAAGCGTGCAGTCAGGACTCTTCTTTAGAAGATATTTTAAGTGTTTGCAATATGATCCATGTGGTTCGTGGTCTCAGCAGTAGTTTGCCAGGGTAGCGAAGAGTTAACGGAAGGATCAGTTACACATGCACGTAGAGAAGGAGTTGGGAGAATAAAAATAGGAGAAAAATATTGAATGTTGCAATAAAAATAAGCGAAGTCCATGTCATGGGCTCTTGGACTCTGGGCTGGGTTTGACAGGCAGCACAAGGTTTGCAGCTGCCCTTCTCCAGCCTCTTGATGTGACAGCTTCATAACCTGGGGAGTCTTTAAACACAAGCAGCAGATCAAAAGCAAGAGGAGGAATTCAAGCTCTAGCCTTGATGCTTGCTCATTAGGTTATGTTACTTCGGGTTTTTTTTTTTTTTGTTTTGGGTGTTCTGTTGTTGTTGTTTTGATTTGGTTTTTTTTGTTAGGTTTGGTGGTTTTTTTGGTTTTTTGGATGTTTTTGAGCGTGCAAGGGAATTTTGTTCTGCTAGCACTGCAACTTTTTCTGTGATTTGCAGATGTAAATGCAACGCTCGGTGCTAACAACACTAACTGAAAGGCTCTCACTTTGATTTTTCGCTGCTACGCATGGTAATGAAATAGTATCCCAGTGTGAGCGCACTGGTATGAGTGCCATGTGGGATGGGTCTCCCCAAGAAACAGGTGGTCACGTATTATTTGGGGGCTCTAAATCTCCTGGTTTGTATGTTTTGTATAGGGTGAAACAATGTTCAGCTGTTCACCTTCTTTGATGGCTGTGCTTGTTTGCACAGGAGAAGTGGCTGGTGCTGCAAAAGTGGGATAACTCTGTTCCTGCAGCTGTATTGGCAGATTTCCTTTCTGTGGTCCAAACGAATTTTATTTTGGTGCAAGTTGTCAGTAGTAGCTATTTTCCCATGCAGACAAGACAGAGAGATGGATGACTCTGCTCTAAGAGTTAGTCTTAGGTTAGTACACAGTCCCCTTTTCTAAAAGGGTTAATGAATTTTGTTAGCAATGTACAGCAGAAGTCTTGACTAGTGCCATCAAACACCAAAAAATTTCTGGTCTGCAGTGGACTTCAAAGGGGTAGAGGCAGAAGAACAAGACTAGACAGAAGATTAAAACAAACATGCTGACTGTCCAGGATGCTGTAAAGCCTTTATTGCTTTTGCTTGGGAAGACCTTCATAATTCTACCAGACCTGAACTCAAGGCAATAAAATCTTTAAAGGAATCTGTACTGTCACATGTTCTCTCTATACTTGAATTTCATAAGCAGCGTAAACATGGAATTTTACCAGGCTCTAGTCCAGGACGGAGTCTCTTATATACACAAATAAAAGCAAGGATATTAGTTCTTTTCCCATTTTTCCCAGCCCTCTTGCATATTGTTCACCATTTAGTTTTCATGGACTCATATATTTTCCTGATTATTATCCCAAGGGAAACCACAGTAATTGGGGAGGTTTTGATATATACTAACATCCTAATATGTCTCCATAAAAGCAAAAATGATGATGATATGACTTGGGGTTGAATAGTATTGTAAACCCTCTGACAGTCCCTGCCTTGAAGCTGTGCTCTTCGTGGCAGTATCAAAATAGCACACTGGGATGGGGTTGTGGGGAAGCTCTCAGACCTGTGTCTACGTGATGAATATTGCCAGGACGACGGGGTACTGTTAGTTATCTGAAGGCTATGGAGCTTAAGGAAATTGTTCTTTAAAAGGAGACAGAAAAAAAAAAATAGCAACACTTCGAGATGTGTATTTATTTTCTTAGGACTCAGTTTCAAATTGAGAACATGATTCAACGATATGGTTTGAAGTCTTCTGCATATGTTCACCTGTTTTTTGTAGCAGGAATATCATTGCTCTGAAATGCACTATCATGTTCACATAAAGAGATGAGGTCTGTGGACTTGTGTAGAAAGCGAGCCGCTTTTGGTCTTGTTAGGATAAACTGTGAAAAGTGGAGACTCAAGATCCCTATTTGGTGTAAACCGCTGTAATCCTGCGGTGTAAAATGGAGAAATTGTGTGGTATGGGTGAAAGATAAGTGTGCTTTTCTTGGAAATAAGAAGGGAAAAGAGACTCAAACTTCTTGGAGAATGTATTGGTTGGGTGTAATCCAGTTGTGGACTTAGAAGAAAGTGAAATATGCAATGAACTTGGTTTACCGTGTTGTGAAATCACTGCCCACTGGTTATTTGTTGTTTTCTTCAGCTGGATTTTTCTCAGTTTTTTCAACATATATAAATGCACATTTTTTGATAGATGCAGAAATGATCTGGCCAGAACCAGACACAAATTCATATTAGTATGATGTTTATGCATCTAGGAGGTAACTTTTGCTTGTAGAGAAGACTTTTAACTGTACTCCCAAATGATAATCTCTTTTACTGGTGCTTTTTTTAAAAAGTATATTTCTGAAATGCGTGGTTCTGATCGATCTTTATCCTTTCTTTGTCTCTTCCTAACCAGTCTCCCTCAAACTTCTTAAGATATAGCTGTCATAGTAGCTTGAAAGGTATGATAGGATGTTTGACCAAGCAGTTTCTATAAAAGCAGGACAAGCCTATGGGACACATCTGTTACACGGTCACCAGGGAGTTTTCCTTGAGGTCAAAGCTGAACATGTGTTGTGAAGAACTTGGGTGTGGTTGGGTTGGGGTTTTGCTCCACCACGTGAGGTTTTGGGGGATGTTTTCTAATGACAAGATACATGTGTGGTGTGTCCGTGTTGTAATTTCCCAACAGCTGCTTGAGTGCCAGGCGATAAAATGACAGACAAAATGTGGTGCAGATAAATAGTCAGGCATGTGGGAGAGGAATAATTATTGGGAGAGATGAGAGAAATTTAGGTTTCACCTACATCTTGAAACAGTATGTGTCTTCTGCCTTCTCCAAAAGGAGACAGAAGACCACCAAAGTGTGCAGAGGGGGGTGAAAAGGATGATGAAACTTATGGAACAGCGAGGAACAGTTAAACAGTCAGTTCTTGCATGTTTTCAAGTACCTAGCCAAGAGCAAGGAGAGGTATTTTGGGGTATTTTGGTTGGCATGGTTTGGGTTTTTAGCCAGGAAAGAGTGCAAATGCAGCCTCTCACAAGCAAATCAGAGGAGCTGAGAATGTGCTCAACTGAAAAGGTGATCCTCAGCCTGGGAAAACCATCCTTCTGATCCCCACTATTGGACACGGGTTAATAATGAGGAGACAGGTCATCCCACGTATGTCCACATTTCAACTTCTTACTAATGTTGTCGTGTTCATCAGCAAAACTGACAACAGGAGAACCATGTAATCTTTTCTTCCCCCAGCATGGCTGTAATCCCTCATGCAGTGCAGTTAGAAGTCTCATTCCCAGTGATTTCCACTCCCCCGCTTCCTTCCCTCCGCCAGTCTAAATCCCATTCGAACCCATGGCATGCAATCTTAACCCACCATAGAGAAAACTGGATCTGTGGGTTGGGCAGACTCATTGTTATGATGACACATGAGCACCAAAACCCAGAGAAATCCTTGCACAGTTGTGCAGCAAACTTTTGAGATTGTTGGTTTGGGTATTCACTGGATCCTATATTTTCATTAAAACTAATCCAATAGTGGTTTTCTGATTGGAATTAAGGTGACATTATTTCTGAAACACATCCATAGGCTGAGTTCTGTTTAAGCTATTTTTTGGGCAGTTGTGCAACCCAAATCAACCAAATGTGAAGGTTCTTTTGTTCATTTAACTAGAACTCCAGTTGGGTCTGAAGTAACATGGGAGCTTTTTTGGCAGGTTGATTTATTTTATTTCTTTCTTGTGTGGAGTTAAAAGGCACCATGTCTCAAGTTCAGGCAGCTGCAGGTGAGATCTCCTGGTCTTAAGGCATCACGTAGCTGGACAAATGGTTGGATCTTGTGTGACACAAGAACTGCTCTTGCTCATCTGTTTGTGAACATGCATGTTGTCATATCAAAATAAAGGAAGAACCTCCAAATGTTAGAACCACTAGTGTAAGATAGCTGGAGACACTTAAGAGTCTTCAGGGTCCTGAAAACTTGTATGAATATTGGAAGAAAAAAAACTTCTTTATAAGTAGCCATATGTCAATGATAGGCTTGGAATAATTTGCCATGCACGGTTTTACTAGCAGTGTTCATTAACAAGAAAATACTTTTGGTCCTTTTGTGTGCTACATTAGGCTTGCTAGTTAATGTTATCCAATTAAACAAACCAGATGTGGGCAGACACGGAGCTGAATTTATCTGCCTAAATGCACGTGCTGTTGAATGCCAAAACATGCCTGTTATCTGGGTCTGAGTCCACTAGACAGACCCAGTTAAAAGCCCCTGATGAGGTTGGCATTAAGAGGAATCGAGTTGTGACCAGTCCTTTCCTTTGGCTGTAAAGGTGTCTGGATGACCAGCTCTAATGAAAAAATCTACCTCAAAGGCAAGTCAAGGCAGGTGAGATAAATCCCACTGTCAAATCCTTATCAAACATGCTGGAATAATTTTGCTTTGGTTTGAGGCTTTCTTTCATAATGTAGTGCCAAGAATAGTGAACTATCTTCAATTTACTCAAGAATGTAGTTTTTATAACTTCTTTCAGCTAGAAACATGTGAACACGTTTCATAATTTCCTTTACAATTTTGTGCATCCATCTATGCAAATATACAGGCTGTTTGAATTACTTAATGTTGGAGCGCTTTGAAAACGTAATGTGCTGTGTAAATGCAAAATATCAACGATATAGTCCTACGATTAATAAGGCCTTTTATTAAATAAATGCCGGTCCTTGCCAAAATTCCAGAGAGACTTGTGGTAGAGCATGTGTACTTAACAGGTCAGAATGTGAAAGTAATAACACACATTCTCAAATAGAAAACATATGTATTTGTTTTTAAACCTGGATATATTATTTTAAATTCTTAATACCCTCACCCTTCTTTGATTAAAGTGCCATAGACTAAGTGGGGTTTTGCAAGAGATTTTCTAACAGATGTTCACTGCTGAGAACATTTCAAACTGAAGACAGAACAGATGAAAATCTGTAAAGGAAAATATAATATAATATTGATCTTTTAAACCTGCAAGACTGTGGGAAATAATGAGCGTAGCTTTTCTTCGTTTAGCAATTGGTGCTTCATACTGACTGGGACGTTGCAGAACACCATGTAGAGCAGTAGCGAGCGGGAGAAATTAAATTATAAAACTGAGAAAACTGGTTTCACTCTTGAGAAATTAGGCTGGTTGTATTAATCCAAATGAATGCCACTTAAGTGAGCAGATATATAAACTTATACTAAGGCTTATGTCTCTAACCTATCTCAACTGCATCGTCTTAAGTGGAAACATTGCTCAGATTAATGGAAGCCTTGTTATCGAGCTCTCCTTTATTAGTATTATGCTCGGTTCTTGTTTCTGTTCAGTTTATCAGTTCTTATTACAGGCAGATTAGAAGCAACGGAAGCTTTATCTCAACAAAAACTGAGCTGAAAGCCTCAAGATTTGATCATGAATAATATTGTTTTGTTACAAAGACCACTGGAAAATAAAATTTAAAAAAAACCCCAACTAATCAACGAAATAAATTGCTTAGAGACTTACTCAGGATTTTGAAAAGAGATTACCTTTGCTATAGAATAACATGTATTGCCATAAATGACTTTGTAGTAGTTTTGGGGTAGGAATGGGGAGGGGGTGAGCTTCAGATCCAGAGCTTCAGCGTCCTGAAGTTATTTGTTAAGTGACGGGAAGGTGCCAAACAGACTCCCTGGCTGCTTGCATCAAAGTGGGTGTTTTGACAATTTACAAAGGAATCTGAGGTCAAAATCGATTGTAGCACAACTGTAGATAACATCAGTAAATAAACAGAATAACCACATTAAAAAAAAACCCAAACACGTAAACTAGACTACATCTGAGCTTCAATGCTCCATGCTCTTGTCCCAATCTTTCCCCCCCCCAAAAAAAAAAAAAAAGAGGGAAAAAGAAAGAAAAAAGGTCTCAGCTAGAGTGAGAATTTGCTGTATTTCTCTGGTGCAGTACTGTGGGATTCCAGCTTCAATCCATGTCTTGCTCCTTACCCGGGAGGCTCAGTCACCAAAGGGGCCAGGACTGGCACTGCTGGCGGCTGCGTGTCCCCAGCTGCGAGCTCCACCGTATCAAAATACAGACCGGAGCACCATGTTGATTTGGAAATCCGCTGCGGATGACTGTTTAGGGGACAAATGGACACCACCACTGATGTGATACGTCCTGTCTGTTTTGATGGAGGCGAGTTAATACGTTTTCCCCGTCTCGAAGTCTTGGCTTTTGCACCGCTGTGTGAGAGCGTGCCCAGCGCTGTGATAGCGCACAAGGACATTGGTGGTGATTTGTGGCAGCTTGTCTCACAAGCAAGTTCATTTTTCATATTAAACTGTTGTGTATAAGGTGCTTTTATTCTGCCTTTTGTTTATCTATAGATTTAAATAGTGAAATAAGCAGGTTTGAATAGTTTGATCTATACTGTCAACCTCCTCTAATTTTCCAGCTGTCTTTAGACTTAAATTTGACTTTATAGCATATTGCAAATGTAAAATGGGTTTCCGATTCTGCAAAACTTTGGCATATCTTCTTTAAAAAAATTTGTGCTCTGCTTATTCATGCTGTGATGTGGCTATATCTGATGTGCCTCTCTTCTCTTTTTTCCTTTTTCTTGCCAATAAATAGATAATTTGTTTGGGTGAAGCTTTTTTTTTTTTTTTCCTGCATAGAGTTTAATTTTGCATTGAGGAGCTCCATGGTGTGCATGGCAGGAACCAGCATCCCTGCCCATTTTGATATGGGGAGAGTCTGGTTTTTGAATTTTGGAATTTGTTAAAAGCAAGAGGACCATCTTTCATTTGTTAAGGGGGAAACATGTTTCAAAGCAAGTCTGGAAATAGGAGAATGTAGTTTGGGGAGAAAGAAAATTATCAGGGTTGGGATAGCAAGGGCTTTCTGCTTGGGAGGCAGCGGCCCCACTGCTGAAAAATGGTGACATCTATCAATCCATCAAAGGGCAGAGCGCTAAGGTAAACAACTGCTGTAAACAGGGACATCTGGCTCCCATAAATTAATTGGCCATTTACACAGTGAGGGCTGTTTGCATGTAAAAGGAGGCTTTCCTGCTAACGCTGTCATACGCTTTTGATTCTCCTGGTTCACCCGTGAATTAGGTCGGCTTGTTTTAGTCAGCTGGATTTAATTTATTTTACTTTGTCACTCTTGAAATGAAGAGGAACTGGGCGGTCATGAATCATCTGACACTGACACTTTGTCTTTTGATCCTCTGGGGTCTTGCTTATATTTTCTCTTATAATAAGAAACCCAAGAAAAGGGGATGATGAGCCTGTCTGCACGAATGTGAGTTCAGACTCTTCTTCCCCTGAGAAATCTTTCCCCACCACCACCACCGTCAATGCTGTTGAGTGTAATTGATGGTGCCATGGAGCTGAAAAGGTTTCCTTCTTGCTAAAAATGTTCTGAAAAGTCCCAACACATGAGAGCAGTCCAGGTTCCCTGAACTGATGGTGGCAACGCCTTATGGATTTCTAACTGGGCATGACGAGCTCTGAGGTCTGGGCTTTCCTCCCGTGCAATCAAGATGTTGTATCTGACCGGACTTCTGAACCATGCAAGGGTGGATGGAGGGGCGTGGAGATGCTGCTGTTGGGATGGACAGGGTTTTGGACTACATCCAATGGAAAGGCTGAAGCAAACTCAATCCAGTGTAAGGAATAGATTTATGTTCCTGGGCCCGAGGCCAGGACATGCTGAATGCATCCCAGAAGTGTTGTACTACTTAGTTCACATGCCTTTTGCAGGGTTAAGAGAAGTTTGCCCTTCAGGGTTGCTCTCCTTGGTTCATCCACTAAGTAGTCTTGCAGGGAAAAAAAAAAAAAAAGGCTACTAACATGTTGGTTTAGCTTGAATGAAATAACCCCTGCTGCCGTATGTGGCACTGAGGATTGTCATCCACATTTTTGAGTCTTTTAAATAGTTGAGGCTTCCTCTCTTCTTCATCCTGAGGTGAACAACACATGGTCTTGCTTTTCCAGGAGTGTAGTTGAACTGAGATGTGGAAAACAGTGTTGGGCATTTGTACAGACTTTTCTAAAAGCTGTGAAAGCCCCCCAAATATCTTTCTGTTATTAGGAGTTGCTGAAGATAAGCCCAGTGGGTGCTGGTTAGCAGTGGCTGTGGTTATGTTGGGCTGTCTTGTCCTTCTGGCAATGAAATGGAACTTAAATGCTGTTAATGTGATGGATGAACTGGTTTTGTGAATGGTACCAAAATATTTCAGAAGTTCTCAAGAATATTATTGATTTTAATCGTTCCAAGCGTAATTGCTGCAGAGTGTTATCTAGGAGAAAAATAAAATATCAAAAAGGTATTTTAAGGGCAGGGGGGAAAGGCAATTTAAAACTGTTTGGTTTTGTGTTTATATTCCTGTTCATGTTTTAATGGTAATTATCCTTGGTCCCTAACAGTATCCCCTTACACGCATCTCCCAACCCTCCACCGTGCTGCACTGCAGGATGTCTTCCACCACCCGTTTCCCTCCCCCTGCTCCTCCATGACTCCAGTTATCCCATAGCAGATCAGTCTTGCAGGGGCTGGGACCTCCTGAAGGGTCTTCCTGCAGCAACAAGCTTTCTGTCAGCCCAGGGAGCTCAAAACACCTTCACAAGTTGCAGTGATATAAGGACAAAAGTTAATTTTAATGCATAAAGTACTAGGAGAGTTATGGCTTCGCAGGTTAAAATGATGTCCCTGTAAGCCAGGTGTCTCTGTCAAACTTGATCTGTGTATTCAGATTTGAGTTTCTTTAATTTGCTGCTCAGCAGACATGTTTGAGGGAGTAAAAGAATCCTTCCTGCTAATATGAAGGAAAATACTAAATACATACTGGAGGGGAAGAAGCACTGCCGACTTGAGACAAGATGCTCGCTCTGGAGTATGTTTGAGAACATGTGTTTTGCTGTTGCTTTTTTTTCTTTTGAAACTATGCAAACTTTTTTTTTCCTTCTGTTTGTCAGTCTGTGCGCCAGTGCATTGGGGTTTTACTCTGCCAAACAGCACCTCAATGGCATCATGGTTTGGCTGGGTGGATGGACCCTCCACAAACATGCAAGTCTGGTAGATGTGCATTTCAGGATCAGGATTATCTGGAGTGCAATGAAAAGAAATTTGCTATTGCATCCAATCAGGGAATCCAACTTTTCTTGAAAAAGCACTATGAGGCTTTTTTTAAGCCAGTCTGTAAGCCACTTGAGAGAATACTAAGTAAATATGTACAGTTGGATCAGACAGGCTTTGTAGTAAAGAGGGAATTCATTAGAAAGTGTTCAGAGAATAATAAACATCACTGAGAATTCCTGGGTTCCTGCCTGCGGATTTATGAGTTCATGCTTTAGCTGGATAAATTTCTCTGCCTTAGTTTCCCCTCTGGGATGGAGTGTCATCTCCAGCCCTCTCTCCCTGCTCTTATCTTGAAGCTGGAATACACTATAACCAAAAAGAGATGTTAATCATTCCTTTAAGCCTTCCATCATACGTTGTTCTGTGGGTTTGTCTGACTCATGTTGAAAGTTTTGTTGATTGCTCAGTGGCTGTTACTGGCAGGGTGGAGATTTCGGGAGATCCCTGCTGGGTCTGGAGTCTCGGTGAGGAGTTGTTCCCCACACAGTAACTTTTTTTGCCTTCTGCATCGATGTGTTTCCCTGAGCTCTATGTCCCTGTGGCCGCCTCTGAGTATCTTCAGTCCTGAGAACAAAGGAGGCATATTTTCAACATGAGCACATACAAAGGAACGAGTCTGAAAGCAGGTACGCTGTGTGAATGCCACCAAAGAGATACTAAAGCCTGTTCTGCAGCTTTCGGAGTTGCTATTGTTTTAAGTGCTGGTACTGGCACCTTGGTTGTAAAACCCACTGATTTTTATGATGACTAACTGAGGTTTGCGGTGGGGAGGGGAGATGGAGCCCTGACCCTGGCTACCGCCCATGAGCATCTCCTCTCCACCGAGGGTTCCCTGCAGGAATGAAAAACCCCTAACCGTTTTGTGCCAAATACAAGCCTCTTTGGGGGGATGTTTTCTAAGGAAAGATGTTCTTTCTTCGTGCTGCCCAACTGTAGCTGAAGAGGAGGTTGGTTGTAGTTTCTTGAGCAGTGACAGCTTGAGGTATGAGGAGCTGCTAATCTGGGGAAAGGAAGAGCTGTCTTGGAGCACTTCACTAGGTGAGACTTGCGGGGAGATTAAAAAAATGCACAGTGGGAACGTTGGTTTTGGGTTTGTGGATTTTTGGTGGTTGTTTTTTTGTTTGGTTGTTTTTTCTTTTTAAATGAAGATAGAAACTCTTCTCCCTACTTCCCACTTGAGCAGAGAAGTTTACCAGTGTCTGAGCCCACCAGACTTCACGCTCATGCCCATGACTTCCCCAGCTCACGGTGGTGTGAGGGCTTTAGCTAGAGGGGGCAAAATGACAGAAAAAAAGGTCACTGGGTTCTCTGCTCTTTTCACCTGATTCAGGTAAGGTCCTCCGTGGTGCCAGGTCTCTGGGGTTCCAACCCAGAAACACATGATGGGACTCTGGGCACCTTTCGGCAGGGCCCGTCTGCATCTCTCCTTCCTCCCTCTCCAGCCCCAGGAAGAAGCTGTCTTAAAAAACTGCCGCATTTCCAGAGTTATTTGTTTTGTTGAAACCTTTTGTTGCCAGGCCACCGTGATGGTGAAAGGAGCAGTGTGTGATTTGGGGAGTGGTGTTGAAAGAAGCTTTCCTCTCGTTTCCTTCTCAAGGGGGTCCAGGTCAAACCCGCTTATCTCCTTTCCTGTGGATTATTGGGAACTTGTTTGCCTGCTCCCAAGGGCTTCGTCTGCTTTCCCAAAAATGTAGCAGGCTTTTGGAAGCTGTGAGGCATTGATGGCAAAGCACAGGAGCTGTATTTGGGTTTTGATGGTAAAGATACAAGCAGCAGGATTACTTTTTTTTGTATCTGGGTTGCTTCCGAAGCTCGGAGCAGTGAAGAGTTTTCATCTGTGCTTCCGAAAGTTACTTCCAGAATGAACAATGTAGGTCTTTGTGTTGCTACATATTAATTCCCTTAGTGTGTATCTACTCATATTTCAGCAATAAAAGAAACATATTCTAATAAATGTTTTTCTGGTGACATTCAGTAATGCATTCTCTTATGAACAAGTTGAAATATAACCATAAATTTTAAGCAGACTCTCTGTTAGTCAGGGTTGGCTTGAATATTTCAATCTCTGTCCAGTGCTGTAAAATGTAACAAGCACTTTGGATAAGTAGTCTGGGACTATTTTTTTTACTTCAGTGTGGATGTTTTTTCTAGTATCCCTAACTTAAATAATCAAATTGATACTGCTTGCATTTCCTAAGCTGAGAAATAGTTTTAATAGGGTTTGATAGGAAGAGATTTAAGTAGCGAATGCTTGCTTTAATGATGTAGTGAGATACAGTTTGCAGATATTCTTTATAATTTAGGATTTGATAAAAGTCTTTCTAGGTTTATAGTGAATTTTTGTAGTCTCCTTTCCCATTATCTTGTTGTGGTATAGGGACTATAAGTTATTAAATGAGGAGCTGGAGTTTAATTTATTATGGGTAACTCTCTTAAAATCTACTTTCATGTACAGATGGGCTGTAGCACTTTTAAGTGACTGGTGGACAGAGTGATCTATTTATTTTTGTTCCTGCTTGATAAAGAAGAATTTTTCCCCAGGGATGTAGTACTGCACAACTGACCTATTGCATTAAATAAATTCTCTGCTTTCCTTTGGAGTAAGCAAACCAGTCTATTCCCAGAGCAATTACGGATGCGTGCCCCTTCCCCTTGCTGATTCATACCACATTGGTACAAAGTCTGTAAATAAACAGAGCTGAATTTTTACCTAACTGCTTTACATGAGAATGATGGTGTTCAGCAGGCTGAGGGTGATGTGATCCATTTGAAATATTGCAACTGTGCCTGAGAAATGCTTTGATACATCAGCCTGGTGGAAAAGGCTTGGAGATGAGGACTGGAGGCACCAGGGGCTGGAGAGGTGGTTGCAGCTTTGAGTGCTTATAAAGAAATAAAGCAGTAACTATGGCACGATGGCTTTGAGCTTTGACAGAGACAAGTACAATACAGCACAGGGTTTTGAGCCATCATCAGTGGGTAGCTGAAGACGGAAACCCAAGGCAGCTCCATCTCGATGCTGGTGCTGGCAGCCCAGGGTGCAGTGCTGAGCTGCCTGTTGTACCAGTGCGGCACGGGAACGGGCAAATGTAGAGCGGTATTTGCTCTGTAGCTGAGATGATTAAAGCAGCTCTAATGCTAATTCTCAGGCCTGTTCCAGATTTCCTTTCTAGATTTTACAAACTGCTGTTTGCGGGAGAGCCCAGTTTATCTTGCTATCATCTGGGCGCTTGACATGAGCACAAATGTTGTCGACAGAAACTCCCGAAGAATTGGCACCAGATCTGCCGCTTTGCCTCACTTTATTATGCCTCTGTTCCCTCAATGAGCAGACGTGTTCAGGGGCTGAAAGGAGCAGTCTGGTCTTCTGTCTTCAGCACACCTGACACATCTGCGGGCTTATTTCTTTATGGATGGTTTTCCCCAGACATGACTTTGTTCTCATTGCTGGAGTTTTTCTTTGCTTTAATTCCCTTTGACTTCCCACCTTCTGATAAGCATTTCAAGCAAAGAATTGTGCAATAGAGACATGAACAACCTAAACCCTGTTCCCAACATGTTTTAATGAACAACAGAAAATGAGAAGGAAGTAACACTACTGCCAAACCCTAATGTATGACATAAGTTCCAGAAAACATCACAAACTCATACATGTAGTCTGAGTGCTAGCACTCAGGGTTAGGATTTTATGGGAAATTCTGTCTCTGCAAAAGTGTTCTTAACAAATGATGTCAGATAGCATCTGAAATAGTCAAGAAACTGTCCTCATTTTGCTTCAGATTGGTGACAAACTTATTCTTAAAGTGAGAACCTGTTAAACTTGGATCCGAAGTTGGATATAGTTACTTTTAAGGCACATATTCTGCCTATTAAGCCTTGCTTCTAGTCACAGGCACTATATAGGAAAAACTCTGGAAAGTAAATTATGTTTCATGTTTTTGAGTGCAAAACCCTGCCCTGTTTTCTTACAGCTTCAGGTCTTGCTTATATTGCATAGTAGTTACACTTCATAACAACTTTATAACATACAAAATTGACTTGGCATAAGTACTTTGCTTATAAAAGGAATATTTTAGCCTGCAAGTGCTGGTGTTCCCAAGACTCGGGGATATTAGTTATTTCAAAGCATGCAATGATTTCTATCACTCAAAGTTTTAAACTTGCATACATAAAGAAAACCTTTCCTTCAATGTATTCCCATGTCTGTACCGTGAAATGGGACGGCTGTTCCTCGTTACCAAAAGGGCTTCCCTGAAAATATTTTTGTATGAAGATGCCTCTAATAGTTGTTTTTTACATGCAAATGTCAGAGCAATGCTTCCCCAAAGCATTATGGTTATGAAGTTGAAGATCACCAAAAAAAAAAAACCAAAACAAAACAAACCCAAAAGACCACAACCCCACTGTTGCATTTTATTTGATGGATTGCTGCTGTAGGGAAGTCTAAAAACTTTCAGTGAAATGCAACAGCAGATTCTCCACCAGCCTTAGTATTGTCAGGTGTCTTGTTAGCTGCTATTAACGTGGAGTTGTGGAGTTTTTGTTGCTGAAAAGCAGGTTTTGATTCTGAAATAGATACCACACTATGCTGTCCCATGTAGGCCACTAGAAATCCCATCAGGCTCACACTGAACTGCATTTAAAGCTTCCTGACTTTCCCCAGTGCCGAGTCCAGCTGTAGTGTCTGGTTTCATGGGCAGGAAAGCAGAATATCGTATGGGCTTTAAATGATAAACAGCTGTCAATCCAGGCTGTGTGCTTTTACTGGTTTTATCTATTTTCTGTATTGAAACCTGGTATTGCGTTTTAGTTCTTTAGTTTCCTTTGTGCGAGAACATGAGACCTGTGGTTTTGGAATATTAGAAGGACGTGGAGTCATTTGTTGTGATTATTTTCAAAATGAATTATTTACTGTTTTTATAGTAAAACATGACAGCCTGAAAGAAACTTGTGCCCTGTCCAGGGATAGCTAGGTCTTCCTCGGTTACACGTACAGCCCCGAGCTTTTGTGTGATTACTGAAAGCAGCTAATAGGACATCTGAGGAGTAAATTAACTCCATCCCTTATGCCTGTATCCTTTCATTATTAGCAGCAGCATTTAATTAAGAACACAGAGCCTCAGATACTAACCCAAACTATAAGAAGGTACGCCTTGTCCTGAACAAAAGGAGTATTTAAACAAATGAAAAACACTTCTAAGAGGCGTAGGCTCAGAAAGAAGTGACTTACTGAAGGCTGCAGTGTTGTAACCTTGAGCAAGTTGCTACTGAAGGGCAGTAGTGAGTAAACCCAAGTGTCCTGGGGCATGGTCATGTCTTCTGCCCCAGGGATCAGGCTCTTCTGAACTTTCTTCTTTATCCCAAGTCACCTTGGCATTGCTAGGAGTCACCGCAGAGGTTTTCCATTTACTGCCCCGTTCTGATGGCTTCTTGGCACATGCTGCCATTGTGGTCTCTTCTCTGCCTCCACGGCTGCTGCCACCTCTCTCCTGAGGATGCCCTGCACAGCATCCCTTGTGGTAGCTGAGTTCTGGGGAACCGGGGCTGTTGCCAACACTGGTGTCTGTCAGCTGAAGGAGCTGCTACTGCTGAGTGGTTGCCCTTTGCCTTGGACCCCTCTTGGTAGCTTTCTTTTCTTCCTTCTCTTTGGAGTTCCGAGTTTCTTTTCATGTATGTTGTGTTAAACCGATAACTGTGCCATGTTGAGACACTTTTAAAATGTAAAGGAATTGATTAATCTGAGCACTGGAGTGGTGCCATTGACAAATACATGTGTGTATTTCTGTGTTTTGATCAGTATAGAAAGACCAGTAGTTGTTAATTGTTTGGAGGGTTTGTTTTGTTTTTTTTCAGGTTTTTTGTTTGTTTGGGTGTTGTTTGGCTTTTTTTTTTTGCTTCCCCCCCCAATATTGTTTTTATTTTAAGAGATGTCAAATACTTCATGGAGCCAAGGAGAGGTTTGTTCTGAGTCAACTGAAAAATAAGATCCTAAATACCAGTAGGAGATTGTTCTAATCAGATCTGTTGATCACATGTGAATGTAGCATGCTAAAATGGAGCTCTTTGAAACACATGCCATTTCTTGGATTATGGTAATTATAGAGCAGAGAAAAACTTCAGCTAGAGGAAAAATAAATTTGTACTTGACAATTTACATACTGATGTCCAGAAACAATAAGATGTACTTGATGTGCAAATAAACAGAGTCTCCTCTCTGACGAATTCGAGTGGCATAGCTCCAAGCACAATAGGTTTCCAAGGAGGACATTTTCAGGAAAAAAGCATGGGTTTAATACTTGTTTTCCTTTTCATCCATAGAGAATGTACAATTTGGGGAATTACAAGGGTCTTGTTAGAAACTGTGCCAGTAAATGGGCCTTGGTGGTGTTGTCTTTGGCAGCCAACCAGGGAATAATTCTGAATTAGTTTTGAAAGTCCTGTTTCTAAGAAATCCTGGCAGACCAAGGTCAGGGTTGAAATGACCCAGTAAGGCAGGGTACAAAGGCCATTTTGTATCTTAAACTATGCCTTGTTTTAGCACACTAATCTCGCCATGTGTGTCGAGCTCTGCTAACTGTGCCCGGGCACCTGTGTGAGCAAGATAGCACTTGTGTGGGCTGGTGGAAAGGCATGTAGCAGAAGTCCTTGACACAACTACCTTTAAGGAAGAAAGTGATAATGCACGTGGGTATTGTTGGAAGATTGCTGGGGGGTGCTAAATGTTGATTTTTGTGATATGTATGTCTTTGATAAAACATTCTGATTTAAAGAGGAAGTGTTCTGGTTGAAGAATTAGTCCACAGGAAAGGTTGGCTTGTGTAAATACAGTGTTTATTTCTTTTTTGGCTGTGTCAGTGATGGGCACAAAGCCACACTGGGAATGCGCTGCTCCTGACCGGCCAGAACAAGGAGGGGAGCTGTGCCAGCAGCCTTGGTGGCTCAGCAGCAGCAGGGTATCCTGAGGGGCAGGGATGGATGCCTGGAGGTTTAGCACCTCCTTTTTATCCCTCTGGTTGCTCAAGGTCTCATCCTGCAAATGCTAATGGGGAGGAGTGAGGAGCAGGGTGCTGTGGAAGGGAAGGAGCCCTGCAGCGGGCTTTTGGGGCTCGCCAGGAGGAGCTGCTGGTGGGAGATCACCCAGGCTTTGAGCTCTCCATCACTGGGAGCTGGTGGAGGTGATTTTCTTCTCCTTACTTCTGTGAAAGGGAAGGAAGGAATAATACAGCCTGTAGCTTTGAATTCATGGGTAAAGAATCGAGTTACTGCCTTTTTGTCAGCAAAAAGTCAGCTGAAAAGGTTTTCAGTTTGCTACCACCCCCCATCCCGAGTAAACCCGGATTATACAGTATATTGCAAAGCTGATGGGATATCGCTGCAAAGTGTTTCTCTTGTATATATTTATGTGATTTCTTATGTATATCTAATGGATGCAATTTATCTGTGTATGTGTGTGCAGATGAGTTGTATCCATCTGTCTGTATTTTAAAAAAGGCATGGATGTTATAATGAACAATTTTTCCAGAAACGAAAAACATTAATTTCCTGCCTTTTTGCCACTTATTTAATGCAAAACAACCGAAAAGGTGGAGTGCAGGTGCATGTAAGAGAGTGCCGGCCAGCGCTCCAGCTCCACATGCTCCATCATGTGAGGAAACCCCATTGTCCTTGTGAAACTCGCTGTAGCTGGTGATGCTCTGTGCACATACTGGGGCTGAGGATCTGCTTGCGTGATTGCAGCCCATGTTTCGTGTTTGGAATGATGGTAAATTCTGTAATATGAAAAACTTTTTTTTTAAAAAAAACCAAACTCTTCCACGGAATATTGTGCTCCTTAAGCGCTGAAGTCATTTTGATTTACTACATAATAAAGTTATACGTGGCTTTGAAATATTATGTGCGTAGTTTACCAAGAGGTCCTTCCAAACATTTTTTAATCTTACCACAAAGTATCATGACTGCGGAATGACTTGTATTTGGTCTGTGGTTTTGCAAATAGACTCTGAGACTGGAGTTTAAAAGATGACAACAACAAAAACCTCAGAACTTCGAAACATATCCCTAGTTCTATTTTAGGATCCAGAGCTACAAAGGAGCTGGAAGAAGCAGGAGCCAAGGTCTGCTCTTGGTTACCCTGCTGAAGTAGGGAGTTATTTCAAGCTGTCGTCCGACCAGTGCTTCTTGCAGGAGCAGTGCCAGCAATAAGTAGCGTCTGCTGCTCTGCCTGGTGAAACGGGCTGGGAACCGACTTGGTTGCTGAAAATAACATGTGGAAATGGCTCTTCTGAGTCTGGGCCAGGTCCTGGTTGGGTACCAGTCGCCGCTGACGCCCGAGGAAAAGCTTCTCACATTGCACACTCAGGTAATTGCAGCAGCCCTCCTGCTGCATGGAGTAACCAAGACTATGCAGCCAGCTGCTCATTTTCTAGGCAAAAACCATCTGAAAACCTCAAACATGCTACTGTGGGAAAAAAAAGGCAAGGGGATGCATTTGAAAGGTAGAGAGAGATGTCAGTGAGAAAGGGCTTATTGGGGTGGACTCCTTGTCCAGCCCTGCTCGTGGGTGTAAGTGCTCTGTGCTGGGGTGGTGCTTGGCTGTGCCGATGTGACTGAGGTTCTTGTACTTGATTTACCCAGGAGAGATCAGCTGAGAAATAGCATCTGGTGTTCGGCTTGCTTTTATTACACCTAGATTTTCAGCTGGGTTGACAAAGGTCCAGGGAAGCCCACAGCAATCTGCACTGGGCCATGTGCTGAATCAGTGGCTTATTTTAGTTACAAAATGATCACAAGCCTCTCTAGGTTGCAGTCCTGGTAATCATTGTTGGAGCTATATTAACTTTATTAAAATACACAGATGTCCTTCACCTTAATAAGCCATTAATTCCTATATTATTTGAAAATGCAGAGAGGTGAATTCAACTGAATCTCAATGTTGCTGGAGTATTGCATTTATAATTACTTAATTTGATCTCCTTAAGGCACAATGTGTTTGTGTTTCACATGGTATGTGAAATATTGCTTGGATGGTGAAACCCAAAGAGCCAAGAGATGAACTGTTCTTTACCTGCAATATTATCTAAAGCAAGTTTGTCTCAGAAATGCCACCTAAACGCAGAGCTGACTGTTGCATGGGCAATTTGGGAGCTGCTTACTTTTTTTTAATTGCTAAAAGCTTATTGTTGGCACCGGGGTATCCTGTACCTGAGAGACACTCTTTTTGTGGTTTTCCTTTTGGAAATGCTCTCTCGTTGCCTGAAAGCCCAGACACGCTGCTGTCTAGTTGAGCCTCTCCAACTCACGGAGCAGGAGGCTGTGTTGTGGTGCTGTTGGCTTTCTTGCTGCGGCTCCAGAAAAGGACCCAAAGACCCCAGACATACAAATACCTTTGCTTTAGTGTGACGCAGCAAGCAGAGGTGTCTGGTCTCTGTCAGATCTCAGGGGAAAAAGGTTTTGTGCCAAGGAATGCGGCATATTGGTATCGCACCCCAGCTGGACTGGAGCTCTTGGTGCCCTCAGGGATGGGAAGCACATCTCAAAAACGAAGTCCAAAAATGGAGTGAGTGGTAGCAGGGGGAAAAAAATACCAGCATTAACGTGTTACGCTTTTCTGTAGCACCTGGCAGTTTGGGGTCGTCCGGGTGCAGCTACGTGCCCATCCCTGGTGCAGGCTGTGGGTGCTGCTGCCTGGCAAAGCCAGAGCTGAGCTGTGCTGGGAATCTCCCCCAACCTTCACGTAACTCAGATCAGCTACACATGGGTGTTTAGGTTGCTCTGCCTGGTTTATTGCATTCACATGCTGCTTTCATTATACCTTACAGACTTGCTCCCTTTTTTCCTTTTTTTTTTTTTTTCTTTTTTTTTTTTTTTTTAGGGGAGGGAATAAAAAGAGGAACAAATCCAAAACTAAAATTAGTCATTTGAGATTCCAAGCTTGTTTTTCATTTGTTTGCAGTTAGGATGGGTTTGGGCTGGGGGAGGTTTGCTGAGGGGAACAGACCACAGTGATGAGTTGTAGGGCTGAGGTGTTGATGTCTTTCTTTCTCTCGATGTTCGCTTAGTCCTTTTGCAGTCACACCTACACTAACATAACACTGAGGTCTTGGTGTTTTATTAAGGTTTTCCTCCTCTGGCTCCTCTCACTTGTGGTGTTTACAGGGTGGAGACAAGTTATGGCCAAGCCACGCTCATCAGCACTCACAAGCACCTCGATGCTAGGTAATGGGGTAGCTGATCTTCTTGTGGGGCTCCTGCTGCCTTGTTGCTTCTTGCTGGAGTGACTGGTAGGACAGGCTCCAAGTGAAAAAATTAGCACAGGTCAGATGTGTTCCAGGTGTCACTCTCCATTGCCTTCCTGATGCTGGTGTATTTTGGTGGGTATTTCTGTTATTTAGTCAATGGCACATCTATGTCATCGTTGCGTCCTGTTAGCAATCAGAAATCATGATGTATTCTTCAGTCTCACGAGGCTGGCTTGGAAATGGTGCTGGTCTTGCGTGAGACAATGATGGTTTGGTGTGTGCCGGGGAAACTGGTGTGTGCTCCAGCTTGAGCTGCAGCCTTGATTTTGATGGGGTGCCCACTCACAGGTACCCTTCCCTGCCGCCAACCCTCATCCTGACTCAAAACCAGTATGTTTTATATATCTGCACTAATTGTCCAATGTAAATCTGAGGGAAGGGGCTCCATTAGCTGGGGTTCCTTAGTCTCATCAAACTGCAGATTTTGAGATGCTTAGCATAGAGGCTTTTGGTTTTTTTTTTCCCTTGTCCCAGAGATTTTCTCTGCAATTATAAAACTAGCTTATCCCCAGTGCCTGGCTTCTGCAGCTCGCAGCACTGCTGGGATAGTTGGCCATACTGATCGACAGCTCCTCCCTGGCAGTGGGCTTGGGGCCAGGTGCTCATTAACACGTACTTAGATTCCTGTTGAACAGTAAAAAAATATAGTTGTTTCCAACATGTGCTGGCCTCCTACCAATCACCTGGAGGTAAAACGTGTGGTGCCTATTGTGATTCCTTAATTCCGTGCCTTTCCTGCTGCTGCTCTCGTGGTCCTGGTGTAGGGCCAGGCTTCATCCAGCATCCCTGCCCAGCATCCCTGGGCAGCACAGGGGAGGCAGCAAGACAACCTGCGCATGCTGCCTGCCTTTTCCGCTGGGGGATATCTCACCGGAGAGATTTCAGAAAGATGGGTCTTGATCCTGCCATGGCGTTAGCAAAACCTGCTGGTGGGGTATAGTAAGACCAAAACCAGATAAATCTCCTCGATCTGCCTTGCTTCTGGCTTCTCCTGGGCAGGGTTGTGCCCTCCCACAGAGCCATTCTGGTGATTTTTAAAGTAGCAAGAAAATGCTTTTCTACTTCTCCCTGTGGGAGCTTATGCTGTGAGCTCATACATCTTCCTAATGGAATGTTTCTCCTGACTGCCAACCTAAACGTTATCTTTTCCATTTTCCTGGGGGTCAGGCAGCAGCATGCACTAGATCATGGCTGTCCGCTTTGTGTTTATGCTGCCTCTGCTTGGTCAATTCACTACAAGGCCCTTTTCAGGTTTCCTTTAGCCACTTCATCGTCTTTTTTTTTTCTTTTTTTTCCCGCTCCCCTGTATGAAAGTAATATTGTGGTTGCAGAAGAACTGAAGGGTGACCTGTTGCCACCCTGGTTTCTGGTGAGAACACAGCAAAAAGGAGAACTTTCCTTCTTGTTTGTAGCCTTGTTACACTGCAACCTTTTGTTTAATATTCTTTTATTCACATTTTCCTTTTGGAGTTACTGCTTCTCTGATTTCTTCCTTTCTTTGAAGAAGTTGCTAGGAATGATGGTATTGACCTTATCCGGCAATAACCGTAGCATAAGGCTACGATGCATTAACTTGCATCCTGTTGGTGATAAAAACACATCCTGGCGTACTTTTACGGTGTATCAATTCAAGCATCAGCTATGTTCATACCTTCTTTTAGATGTTGATAAATCCCCTTGTATAAAATGTAATTTGGGGTTTATAAGGAGAGATTTGAAACAGGAAAAACCTCTGAGTAGAAACTGAACAAAAATCCTATTAATGATGTGTTATTGAATTTGATGTCAATCAAACCATTGTAAAACGTTACAGTAAAAGTATGCCGAGAACAAAATTGCTCCCTACCTTTCGGCTCTGGTGATTTAGTTCTTTGACGTGAACATAACTGTATAGTATTAGTGTTGTACCTATTTTTATAGACTTCTTTTTTTTTAAATACACGCTGTAGAGTATCTTATAAGATTCCTACTGATCACTTTTAACCCCTTCAATAATGTTCCTAATAGAAATTTCAGGAGAACAGGGTGTTGCATTTGCTGTAAGTTATTTCCGATGATGTTTTGTTGAGACATAGAACATATGTCTAAGAGCTGCACAAGTGCCCTTTGGGTGAAAACAGGCTCCACCGTGAGTTTACAAAAATCAATCGTGCCTGGGTAGAGAGAGGAGGGAGAAAACGCGCTACATATCCTTCTTCCTCCCACCCCCTTCTCCTCTTTGGCATCAAATAAAACGATGTCTCATATGGTAGAGTACGCGGTTCCTGATGAGCTTACTGTCTTCATACCACCCAGGATGGGTCTGGTTCTTATTGTGCATGCTTGCACACACAGTGTGGAAAACCAGACTCCTTTGCCGAAAAACAAAGATTTCAAAGCACAGTTAATTGACAGTTATACACCTATTACTTTAGGGCAGAAGCCTGCAGGATGGATGTAATTTTCTTCAAGTGCGATTTGTGCAGTTTGCGATGGTAAAGGAGACTGGTGAACTCTTCCCTTCTTCAATGAATAATCCAGCTCTGATTTGGGTTTTCCTGGGTTCTCCACATCTCTCCTGCTCTTGCTATTTTGTGCGCAGGAGTAACCCATGGGTTTATCTTTTGCTGGTCACATATCCTACTGTTAATAATAAATATAAGCACGAATGCTGGCAGAGCTGTGCCTACCTGACAGAGAAAGGAAGGGTGCTCTGGTGGGAGCTGTGGACTAGAGGAGCCGAGAGCACTTGGGTTTGGGTTCCGCCTCAAGCACAATGTGAATGAAGCTTGACAAATTGTTGCCACTTTTTCTCCCATCTATAAAGTGCAGAAATTGTTTCACAGCCTCAGGTTAATTACTGAAGTGCCTGGTGGTCTTTCATGGCTCTGGTCTGACTCCAATACACGGTGGCCTCTCCAAAAGCAGGGAAAGGACCTTTGGATGATCTATCTTTATGAAGAAATAAGTCGCTTCATCCTCAGCCTGCTGGTTCTAGATAAGTGGCAAAGCCAAGGTAGGTAAGTCAGGTGTTGTACCTCTAGCACGTTGGAAATGGTGTTATTTGTTAGCGTTTGCTCCAGGCTCAGCAGCCCAACAATGACAGCTCTAGGCTGGCGTGGGTTCAGCCTGGAAGTGCTGGCCAAGTTGCGACAGCACATCGCGCCCTCAGAGGTCAAGAGAATAGATGTGTGTGGAAAACATCCCAGCTGTGGGATTGCTTGGAATAATTCACCTGAAATCGCCTAAAGTAAATTCTGTGGTTTGGGGTTTTTTTTTGGGTTTTTTTTGTTGGTTTGGGGCGGGGGGGTGGGCTGGTTTTATTGGTGTTTTTTTGGTTGTTGTTTGGTTTTTGTGGGTTTGTTTTGTTTTTTTAAAAAAAGTTTCTTCTTTTCCACTCACTTCTGGATGACAGTTTTATGACTCAAGAGATGCAGAACAGGTCTGATGGACTGGACATCTTGTTTAGAGCTTTCATCTACCTTTGAATCCAAAATGTTGTAACACTAAAGAGTCAAAGAGCGCTGTCAATGATTGGGATGAGGTAACTGGAGAATTTGTTTGAGCTTTTTTTTTTTTTTTCCTCTGAAGAAACTTTGGATCTTGCCTAGAGCAGCTGATGTAGAAATACAATCATGGCCATGCTAAATATTACCACAATGCAATATACTTTCGGGGGATTTAGGGTCCAGAAACTCTTCTCCGGGGAATGTTAAAATTGTCTCTGAGGTGCAAGTAACCCATATGTATCCGTAAGATTCACTGTTGGACTTGGTGTGAGAATGTGAATCACAGCAGGTATTTGTGGGTTTTAAAGAGATTTTTACAATGTGCCTTAGTGAGGGGTTTATCACCAGTTCTAGATTTGGAGTTGGCACCAAAGAGTTGGGAGAGTCTCACCATGAGACTTGCAACATTCAGATAGAGCATTAACCCCATGTTGAGTGGTTTTTCCAGATAAATTAAAAATTGTGACATACTTGCAAAAGACAGGGGAGCACCTTTCCATCCTGTTTTGATATAGGGGGGCCCCCACACAACAAGCCCTGAGCTTCAAAGCTTGACACGAGCCCTTGCGCAGCTCATAATAACTGCTCTGTCTGCTCCCGCCGCCGCGGAGAGCCAGCGCTGGCACCGCTCGTGGGCTACGGGAAGCACAACTATGCAGAACAAAACAGCTTAACAGCCCACAAAAATCTTGTAGACGCCAATATACTTCATCAGCCAATGTTTTCATGAGGATTAGGTTAGGTCGTTTGATAAAATGCGCTGGCTGCATACAAGAACCATTGTGTGTTATCGTCTGGTAGGCCGGGGCAGATTCGCGTTAGTACTGATGTGCTAACGTGCAATGAAAGGCAGCCGCAATGACCCTTCAGATGTCCAAGGAGGCTGATGACAAGTGTGCTCATTCAGACCCCTTCAATAAAGTCACTCGTGGGTTGCGGTATTCCCTCTGTGGGCAGCGCGGGCGGATGGAGCCGCGGCTGCAGAACGAGCGGCCTCAGCCGACAAGAAACCCTACGAGGGCTCCAGCACGGAGCTAAGAAGAAATTAGAGACATGGGCAGAAAGAGTTAGATAAACAGAGATTATGCTTAAGATATTTTTCTTTCATTTTGATTTATGACAGCTCTGCAGCCAAACCTAAATAAGTTAATCTTGCCTAATACAAACATAGAGTCATTTATCCTGCAAGAGAAGGCGGTGCTGGAGGAGGGATGGGACATGACTGCATGGGGACTCCAGGCTGGGAATTTCCCTCTATTTTAATGAACTTGCTGGTTTTGTTGGGGTGTTTGCCCCGCTGTTGCAGATGGTCTCGTAAAAAGTTGGCTGTTCAAAGCACAGGAGCCATGTCCTATGTATGTAGTGCTGTCTTAGAAAGGAAGAGAGAGGAAAGGGTTTGATGGAAGCTCCATGCTCCCTGCTCAGCTTCTTGTGTTGGTTGCACTCCAAGGAGGTTAGTGGCTGTTCATACTGGCCTGGTGAGGCCTTTCATGTGCATCTTAACACCGGTTCCTGGCCAGATACAAGGATTTGTAGGCAAGTCTCAAAAGGAAAAACAAAAATTATTTCCCCCTCTTGCAGATTAAACAAAAAAAAGTTTGGTTGTTTGTCAGGGTAAAATCAGTGCTTCAGTGGTACGTTTCTCTTTTTTAATGTGAAATGCTGAGCTCCTTCCTCTCAGGCTGCACAGAGAAAATCCAGACTGACATCTACAAGCAGGTCTCCCTGGGTTGTCTTTTCTCAGCCAGGTGTTTTCGGTGTAGTGGAAATGAGGAGCTGGAGTGTTGGGAAGCAGCTGTAGGAATTAGCTCTCTGGAGCAGTAAATCCATAGCCCTGCAGCTCTCGCAAGTACTGTGGGGGGATTTTCACTCTGCTTCGAGCCACTGTAGTTTTGCTATTGAGGGGAATAAAGCTTAGCAGCTCCTCTCAGCTGTGGTTTGAACTCTAAAAAGAAAAAATAGCTTGTTTTGAAAACTGAGTTTTAATATTGTTCTTCAGACACCCTTTCCAAGAACTAAAATCTGCCTTCTTTGAAAATGACACTGGGGTATTGCATCTGCTACACAAACATTAATAAATTCCATATTTAAGTCTCCACCATAAAACCCTGGGCTGTTGTGTTTTCTTCTTTCCCGTGTTTCAGATATCTGTGCGCTCCATCATGGTGTGTCTAGTCCCACTTCAAAGCTTTACTGGTGCCTCTGGGAGAAATGTGGAATGGTTTTTGCTTTATAATGATGTTTAAACCATGCAGTCAAATTATTTGGTGTTAAATACTGACGAGGAAGATAATACTGCTTAATGAAGAACAACCAAAACTCACGTTAGAGGGGAAAAGGAAGGTGTTACCAGTTAAAAGCAGAAGTGGTTAATCTTTGATCTTTGCAAAGAGTTCCTGATGGCGCAAATCATCGGTACTACTAAAATACACACATGCATTCCCTAACCCCGAGTTATTAAGAGTGCGATGGCTGCTAGGTGCAGGCAGCTGAGCGGCACAGCGTGTGAAATGAGGCTTGGGTTTCAAAAAGCATCTAGAGTCTTGAAAAGTGAGATGGGTGAAACTGGACCTCCAGCAGTGGTGCATTGAGGCTCCGGGGGTTTGGGCAGCATGTTCTTGACTCTGTGCTAAACGCCAAAGAACAACCTCTAAACGGAAAATACCCAAGGGATGCTGGTATTCATTTTGAAAGTATTAGTCACTATGAGAAAGGGGGCGACTTCCCGTCTGCATGGCAGAAGTTTATCACGGTGTGGAAGTGCGGTGCTGACAGCAAATAAAATTATCTCTTCAGATTACTTTCTAGCTGACTCTTTTTATTGCTTCAGTGCTCTTTTTAAAGTGAGCAGAGATGTTATAAACTGAAAATTACTGTATTTTTGTAGGATTCTTCACTCTAATGTGCCATTTCCTTGGGCTTGGAAAGTTTTTCCTCTTTAAACTCAGTAGGAGGCAATAGAAGTTTCTGAGAAGAAAGGACTGCACTGGATCTCCTGATAATAAGGGTTTGCTGCCAGTAACTTTCTGCTTCTGAACTCTCTTGAGTTGGGACAAGTTCATTTATGGTCTGGCTGGGAAGCCAGGCAGGTCATTCCCAGACGTGTGCACTCCGACAGGGTTTTCGGGCTTTATGTCTCTCGTTGACGTGTCCAACAGGGAATTTCCTACACTTCCTTTTAACAGCAATTAACCAACTTCCCATTGCTTTGGAAAGCGGGTTTGGGGAGTGCGTGGCAGTGCGGTGTGCTGGGGGCAATGGCAAGTTCCTGCAGTCGGGGCATGGAGGTGGGAATTTGAAGAGCTGGGTTTGGGTTGCACTGTGTGATCATGCACATCAGTGTGGATTATAATATTTCTCTGCGAATCCATTGCTGTCTGAGGGTGAAAAAAATGAAATAAATGCTCCGTTGCGAGGCTTCCACCTTCCTCTCACCCGTAGTTGCAATTGCCCACTAATGTTGCAAGTGAGTTTTCCCTTCTTTTGAGCAACCTGTGCCATAAAGCCTAACTAAAGTAGACATAATTCACAATCTGTTCTTAATCCTAAACTAGGGCAAGACAACCCCTGCTGGAAATGAATCTTCAGGTAATTGTGATGGTTTGGCAAAAGAAGGAGGCAGTGTTAAATCTCGCATTACACAACCTACTGTTCTACTTATTGAATCATCTACTACTTCTTGGAAGGGAGGCTTTTATTTTTCTTCTGCTAGGTGCTTAGCAGAGGCTCAAATACTACTAATATTAGGGAAAGTTGGTTTTTTTTCCTGCGTGAGTCCTGGTACTTTGTAAGCAGCACCAGTTCACGCATATGCCTACTCTCGTTAGGGTTGTCACTTTGGATAATTATGAATATTTTGGGTTACTTGGGTGGGAACCGCGTGTTAGTGTAGTTACAAGACCAAATTCCTCATTTGATTTTAAGTGTAAACAGTTGAAAGCCTTAAACTTTGCTGATCCCAAAGTAAAGAAACAAGCAAGGGTTAGTAACTAGGTTAAGTGTGATGTCTTGTAAATGCACTTTGTCTTTATGGTGTCATTTGAACCTTAGAAACATATTTTATTTTTGGACCAAAAGATTCTTCAAAACTGACAGTTGAAAACGTGAAGGAAAATGTAATTCTACAGTGATTGATTCCCATGAGGGCACTCAGATATTTAGTATCTGACCTACACAGCCTGTTTTCATTTTAAAGACAACTGGATATCAACCACAATCCATGTGTAATGCTGGAGGAGTGGTAAAAGGCTGATGGATTAGTGCTTCCTTTCCCTTTTTGAAGCCTTAAAAATTGGAATATTGCAGTGAATGAGCAGAAAATAGTGTCTTGTAAGACACGGTTGGAAGGCAGAAGGTCTTTCTAGGGATGAAAGGTCAAAAGTTGTTGTTCAGAGGCAGGACATCAGAGTAAGTGTCATACAGACATTTTTAAGAAGCCTCCACAACTTCAAAGCCCAGACAACTGGGTGTTCATGCCAGAGGGTCACTTCCTCTATGAATTGCTAAGATGCACTAAAAAACCCTTTAGAGAAATCCCTGGCTTAGAAAATCATGGTACAGTGCCAAAATTTTAATACTCATAGGGTCATCTTTGTTGTTTGTGGGGTTTTTTTCCTCCTTATAAAAATATTTTGGGAAGAGAAATACTGCTTTTCAGGATCATATTTTTGCTTGAGTTTTTGCAACCCCTGGTAATACCTAGCAAGTCTTTATTCTTTCATGCAGAGATAATGTTAGGCTTGTTTATTTTATTGTCATGTCTCATTGGAATATTTTCTCCTCTATTTGTAATTAAATCTTTTGCATTTGTTTCTTAGGTCATTGCTTACCCTGGTGTCTGTTCATAGGCGTGTGTGCTTGGGAACAGCAGACTGGGAAGAGAAGGAAGGGCAGAGAGTGGATAGTTGTTTCTCTGCCAGCTCCTGCGATGGTCCTGGAGAGCAGCTGGGAAGGGGTCTTGGGGAGTCTCCCCTTGGATGTACCAATATCCCAGACCCTTGACTTGCATCAAAGACCGGAAAACAGTATCTCACCCTGCATCTTTGGCCAACTTTGCCTTGTGCTTTCTGGGCTGGTGACTGTTAGCCACTGCTGCTACAGATGATATTCCCTGTTTTATTATCATTCGAACAGCAGCAGCTATTTGAATTCTCAGCCTAGCAGGGAAGAAAACGGAACCAGTTCTTACCAAGAAAAACGTAGGTGTTAGGAGCAATAAAACCAGGCCTGTTGTTTAAGGGCTTGACGTAGTGCAACTGTTATTTATGACTGTACAGACAACAGGATCTCTTGTTGAGGATGCTTATTTTAGACTAACATTTTTGCGGGGATAAATTGTCTTTGTCCTTTCTGCCCCCTCTTAGATGCTTGCTGATAGTGGGATTTCAACAGCTGGGATGCCATGGCATGGCTTGCAAGCATGAGCAGCACTATGCAAGTGCATGAGCTTATTTTGGGGAAAGCACCCACACCTGGCTTTCCATGGTACCTGTACTTAGGACATGTGAAAAAGCAACTTGAAATAAACTGTCACTAGGGGGAAAGAATGAGATGGGAGGAATTGGGGTAACCTTGAAAGTTTCCTGTGTTTGCCAGCTGCTGGGCTTGTTTTATGAGCAGTACGTAAATCTGATGGAATTCCTTTTAGAAATCTCACTTTGGACTGTACTTGTGCAGCTTTCCAAGAACTGTCTCTCTCTGAGAGTCATTCAGATTCAAGCTAGACCATGCTCACAGGAGGATGGTTTTTCTTTCAAGATGTGTGCAAGCAGGTTTGGAGTTAGTTTAAAAACAAACAAACTAAACAAACAAACACACAAAAATTACAACAAAAAACCCCGAAAAAACTGTTCCTGGAAAGAAGAGGAATATAAACCCCTTTGCCAGTAGCCTCCTTATTTAGTGCTTTGTGCTTCCCTGCAGCCCAATTTGGACCAGCAAATTCTTTCTTTATGGGGCAAACAGATCCTGATGTGATTTTGGTTGTCTTGCAGCTCGCCAGGGTACAGCCACTGAAACACATTCAAAGAGCCGCAGTGTTCATGTGGGAGGGAAAATTAGCTGTGTTCTCCTTTCCCCACTGCAGTGGGTCCATGTGATGTGCTCCACATGGTCCATCAACAGCAGTCCTGCAGGATCACTTCTCTAGTCTTTTCCTTCAAAGGGCGGTGGGATCGCTATAACCCTGATTACTCGAACGTTTGCTCTCTGTCCTCTGCCTGAGTCTACCCAGAGATTATTGCAGCACTGCTCAGGTCTGTGTAAGATCAGAAAGCCAGTTCCGTGTGTGGCCTGAAGCTGGTTGGTTGCCATGTAGTCTGTGAGAGGATCTGCCGTATGTTGCTTTCTTTAAACTGGAACATAGTTGTATTATGTGGGTTTTTGAACTTCTTTATAAATTTAAGAACAACTCCAAAGCAGGCAGTGTTTCAGTAGCTGTATGAGAGAGAAATCAGGTTTTTGGCAAATAAGGCAAAACCTTTTCTGTGTGGTTTGGGTTCTGTTCTATCCTAAATGGGCCATTTAAAGTCATGTTGGTGTGATAGAAATCATTTCAAGATTGATGGTAAATCTTGCTCCTGCAGTGAGTATCAGAAGCAGTTAGCATTTTACATACAGTGTAAACAAAAGGATGATCATCAGCCATAATTAGATTTTTATGGGTTTGTTAGCTGACTCATGCCCCCTGGAACTTTGCACAGCAAGCGAAAGACATGCCAAGGTTTAGAAAATCATGATTGCTCCTTGCCTTGTAAAAATATCAAGTTTGCATGTACAGCTGTTCTGTGTTCCGTAATAATAATAATAATAAGACAAAAATGTTGTAACCTTTACTCATCCCTTCTTCCAGCAAACTTTCCGTGGGATTGAGTAAGAGCTTCAGGATGTAGTTTGTGGACACTGGCTGTTAATGTTAGATTGGAAAGCCAGCAACAAAAAAGCCAAACTCTGATGTTTCTTCAATTTTAGGGGATGCCAAAGATAGCAAGCTTCTGAGTGGGCAGCAAATCTCAGTCCAAGCTTTGAAGTGCTGAAAAATAGCAGCCATAACAGCGAGTCTTGGCCTTTCAGGAGACCTGAAACGAAGTGATACCTGTGGTTGAGGAGCAAGACATTTCATAGGGCACTTCTGAGCTTCTTGGAACAACTGTAGAGAAATTCTTTCTGAAACTCAACAGGTGACTAACTCCTGAGCATGTCACGCGAATCTGTGTCTTGTACACGTAAGGCTTTTGCAGCTTCTCACAACTGTCCATTGACACAAAGCATGTCAGAGTACATAATTCTTTTTTTGATCTGCAAATCTGTCGACATTAATTTCCACTTTCAAAACTGTTCACAAAAAATACTTCTTGAAATGCAGCTTGCCACTGAGGTGGTACTCGAGGCAATCAGCTGTCAACGGAGCTCTTCTGCCTCACTTGACATCAGAAGTTCAGTCTGGCACTTAAAGGTCTCTGGGTTGAATATGCCAGGTAGGTTTTGGGGACAGTGATGACACCCCTTCTCCACGTGCAGCCTGTGGTCCTCTGCCATCACTGGCCCTCTCTCACCATTGCTGCTGCAGGTGTGTTTGGTCTTCCCCAATGCCAGTGTCCAGCATGACTATGCCTGGATAAGGTACAGTCTTGACCCCAAACTCCAGCTGTCCAGGTGGCTTCTGTGTGGGGCTGGTGGGTTTTCACACAGTTTTCCCTTGCTAGTGTCTGTACCTGATGCCTTGCTCTGGAAAACTGCTTAGCTTCGCACATCTCTGTCAAATAAATTAAATTGCATGTGTAAGAGACAGGGAAGTCCTCTTTCTGGTTGATACAATAATTGCATAACTTCCCTGAAGAAAGCCAGAAAGTTGATAAATATGGAACTACTGTCCCTCAAACTTACTGTTTCCTCTTCTTTTTTTAGCATATGGAGGAGGTTTCCTGCATGGTTACGGAATACTGATATGGTTTAAATGAAAGTACACATGTCCTCAAAGGACTGAGCACATGGGTACGTGTAAATATGGAAATAAGCAGACTGTTTTCTCAGTGCTGATCTCCCTCTTACGAGGTGCAGAGGCTGCAAAGCACAGAGTCACTTCTACAGCTCTGGTAAAAATGCATGAACTGGCCCAAGATGCTGCTGCTGATGTACCTGGGGTCTGTTCAGACTGAAATCAAAAAGATGTATTAAGATAGGTGCTGCTCGCTTAAGAGAAGGAGTTTGCTTTACCACTGTGTTAAAACATAATGATAAAACAGTAGCATGAAGCATACAGCTTTTTTATTTAACCCTGTTGGTAGTGCTGCTTATCACCTGATAAGAGGGCGTGGGCAGGAAACAGTCCTGTGTCATTTGAAAAACAAAAAAAAGTACAAGAGGATTGACTAGCATTTGTACACTTCTAAAATGTGTAATTCTGGAAAGTCCTAATCAGAAACAGGCGTTTTGAGCTGTGCAGGGTCTGAGTTCTCAGTCGCTTGCTCGTCCTTCCTCGCCCCCTTGCCCACTGGCTGCTGGGTGATGCTGGAGGTTGTAGCCAGATGACTGAGAGGGGCTTGTGGCTGTTTGCAAGTTTGGCTTTGACCTCAGCAGTGGCTGCTGTGCTACCTCTGTGGAGAGATTTTTTTTTTTTTTTTAGCATCTGTTGTGCATTTGTCTATGGCAAGAATTAACAATCCCCGAAAGAATTGTTGGCTGATGTATAGATGATGCCAGATGAGGAAAAGCACCGTTTGGCACATTCCAAATTAAGCAGCTCTCCGTGTATGACACTGTCATTTGGAGATGATTTACACAGCCACTTTTGCCATCAGGATGTCATCTGCCCTCTGTGCGCTGTTGAGCTTTAAGGTTTGGATGCAGCCTGACTACTTAAACACACTGCCATGATTGGAAACACACCGAGGAAAACAAATGCATGCGCTTGCCTTTTGTTGCAAACTGTTTTATTTCAATGGAAAGCAGAAGTAGTGGAGTCATTTTTCCCCCCTCTGATGTTGATGTTAGGATTTCAAGCCTGACTGCCTGAATGACGAGAGCCGTGGTATTTCCATAGGACAGAGCTGTTGTCAGGTTTCAATGTGTTCCCATTAACGTCGAAGGAGAAAACCAGTCTCCTTCCCATCTTGGCCAGATGTTTCCATGCATTAGCATTGATATTGTGCATGTTTTTCCAGCTGCATTTTGTCCTTAGGAGATTATTTTGTTTTCTACCCTTTCATCTCCATTTTGCTTGATGTAAAAATAACGGTGGGCAAGTTGTGATGATGACTAGATGATCTCCAGAGGTCCCTTCCAACCCTAACCATTCTATGAGCACTTCTCTCCAGATCAGGTCTGGATCCTGTGCTGGTGTAAATCAGCATAGCTCTGTTGACTTCTACAAGATGACTGAGTCTGATCATCTTGCTGGTTTTTGCCCACGTGCATTGTTGTGTGGGGAGGTTGTCCTCACTCCCCATTGCCCGCAGCTGTGGTGATGGTTGGGCCAGCAGCTCCTCTTCACTCCAGCCCTCAGCTGAGCTGCTCACAGAGCTGTACCCAGTTTTAGTGAAAATGGGTTTTATCAGTTTTAGTAGTAGCAAAATCCCTAATGTTAGCATTGTTGAAACACAAGACTATCCAAAAGATCTTATCCTCTGTCTCCCCCTCCAATTCAACCTGGGGCAAAATAAAGTCTATATATTGATATAACCATCCTAATTGCATAATTTGACTTGTACCACTGAAATCTATCTGTAGATAGTTCTTTACTTTCAGCTGTATATTTAGTGTGTTAAAACGTTTCCAGAAGGCAAATATTTTATTCTGTACTTAACTCTAATGGTCTTTCTGAGACCATGAAGTCTCAGTTTTCCTAGCATATATCTGCCCTTGCTGGCTTGATAAAGCATTTGCTGAAGTAAATCTCATGGCTCTGAGAGGATGATGGTGGTGGCTTGTCCCCTGTGTATGACACGAAAAAGCAGACAAATGTAGGTCAAACTTAAAACCAGAGTTGTCTTCCTGTCTTAGGTAGCATACTAATTTTAAGCTGAATTTAGGACAACTTAGACAATTGTTTTACTTCCTGGGTTTGGTCTGTGGAAACCAATGAATAAAGCAAAAATGGCCTTCCATTCTGCTCTTGGCGCAGTATCAACGTTTATGTAGTGATGTGAAAGTTTTAAACTGTGAAAGAAATAATTGCCTGCTCTAATCAACATTTTAGGGGTAAGGAGTATTAAAGCAGTGATAGATTATCTTCAACTTTTGAGTACTGTTTCTTCCATTTACAAGAACTTGAACTTTCCCTAGCTGCTTCGATAAACTTTTCAACGGGGTTCAAAAAACTAACAAACGATCCCATTACACCATACGTTAAAAATCTATTCGTCTTATACTAATGAGTTAGTGGACATGCATAAAATAAAAATATCTGTTTCTTTTACATTGTTTAATTTGCTACTGTCAGGTACTTCAGCTCCAAATGATAATGTGTGTTTAAAAAAACAAATACATTAATGTTTCATGTTATTTTAAAATGTCCATGACTTTTTTCATATGATTTATATTGTGTTTGTGATCCAAGCCTGAAAGTATGCTAAGAGAGAAGAAAACTTGCTTTAAAAGCAGAGTATTTCCCATAGTATTGCCCCAAACCAGTGAAGTAATGAAATGTGATAAAGAAATTGGAACAGATTGCTGTTTTTATCTTTAGCAAGTTAATTTAAAATACAATATTTTATGAAATGACAAATCAGCTTAGTGATGAGACCCATAATGTGGAATGCCTGAATGCTTCTGTATTACACTTAATTTGCTTCCCCTCGTAGTTTGCTTTTGAGACGTGCAACTGTAATTTCTTGGAAAAAGCAGTCTTGTATTATTGTAAGCACCTCCTTCAGATGGTGGATAACTTCTGGATTGATGTGCATCTCTGACATTAAATTATAATGCAGAAAGAGCACTGACCTTTAAGAAACTCTTAATGGGTGCACACACTAAATGGAAAGGGCTGTAGGTACAAGAAGCTCTGTTTGGCTTAATCTGTAGGAGAGAGAACAAGAAGCTCCTATTGAGAGGTGTATCTATAGTGGGAAAATATATGTTGAGTGGTATCTCTTCCATACAGCTTCTGCTTTACCAGTCTCGTGCTGTGAAGACATGCCATCAGCATCCTCCTCTCGGGGCAGTAGCTACGTGTTGATGTCTTCTGGTTGCCTTCAGCGGTCTGAGGCAAGTAGGTTTGGAGACTGCTCGAATAGCTGACGTCGGCTAACATTTAAATAAGATATCCAGCAAAAGCTGTCATTGATCAGACAGCCAGTTCCTGTGCTGAAACAGGAACACATGTGAAATATAATTAACAAGAGGAGTCAGAGGTTTTATAGCTGCTGATGCAGCTCAGCTCTGGTGACTGTGGACTATCAAGTTTGGCCCAACAGGCTCCCTACAGGAAACTTCTTGATTGAACTCCCTCCATATCACTCAGAGATGCTCCAAGAAGGTGGAAACAGCACAGGGATGATCAGTCTCCTGAGAGTACCTCCCAGCAAGCAATCACATTTGTTTAACACTAGTTTTAAATCAGTGAAGCTCTGTCTTAAAACTTTTTTGGTCCAAATTCATCTATTCAAAAACTATTCCAGATTTTCTGTCAGTCACAAAACTCCTAATTTTTGATGTCAGTTTATTCACGGTCAGTTTATTATTCTTATGCCAACACTGTCCTATATTTTAAACAGCTTTTTAAAAACAGAACTGGGCGTATCTCCCTTCCGTTGTGTTTGTGGATGGCAATCTGTCCCATCTGTCTCCGTTTTTCTAGGCTAAGCGTGGCAGGCTCCTCTGGTCCCTTGGCCAAGGCTGGACCTCCAGTGTCCCGCTGCTCTCTGGCTCCCACTGGTTAAGGAATAAAAGAAGGAATAAGTGTTTCAGCTAAAAGCCACCTTCAGAAGGCAACGCCGAGCCAAGCTTCTCTCTGGAGCTTAACTGTTTTAGTTTCCTTGTATTTCCTGATGGCAATTTAAAAAATTTGTGTGAGAAGTACGAGAAGACTATTGTGGATCCAAAGGAAGGGCTCTCCTTTGAAATGAAGTGGGTGTGCGTTTGCCGTGTCCAGGCACTGGCGAAAATGCCATAGTGTCGTTGAATTTCCATGTCCCAAAGGCAGTGATTTTGCTGACATGAATTCGTAGGGAACAAAAGTAAAATCAGATGTGAGTTTATTACTTTAGCTCTTTGCATTTTCAGTGTTCTATTGCATTTGAATAACTCAGTAATTTTGAGTTATTTTTTTAGTACCTTTACACTTAGCAAATCCTTACTGATATTTTTAAAAGGAATAATTTTTTTGAAATTTGGTTGATTTATTGGGGAAAACGTGCAAAAATAATTTGAAGCAACCTGTAAATGTGTTCTTTCACAAAAGCCTCTGCAAACAGTAAAGTAACGATAGTGTCATGTCCTTTTGAAGATGCCCCTGGGTTTGATATGGGACTAGCAAAGAAAAGCCACATACGGCCCGTGCCTGGTTGTGCAGAGCTGATTTCTGTCACACCGGTGGAAATGCCGCTTATGGATTAAGACTGGTTTTTGAACTGCGTGGCTGAAAAACAGTCAGTCTTAAAAGCACCGTCCTGAAAAACCAGCTGTGTAAATATTTCAGTACATTTTTTCCCTCCTGATTCATTATTCTTTCCCCACCTCCAGCCCCTTTTGTGATAGCAGATTATTCACTTTTCCTTCGGAAAAGGATCTTTGCAATTTTAAGTTTCCCGGCATAAAACTCCAGGGAGGACCTTCGTTCTGCTTTGCAGCAGCATGTCAAGCACTCACTGTCCCATCAGTCAGAATTAAAACTAAATGATCCCTGGTATTTCCTGACCAGATGTCACACACAGGGACAAGGACATAGCAGGCAAGTTCATCACTTGACTGCCCAAATCTCTGGCTGTATCGTTCCCACCTTTGGAAATGACCCTGGGAATTTTACTGCAGATCTTGGAGATGGCGTTGTTTGAACCTAGGGTTTTGTTTTAGTCTCTAAACTATTTTTTTATTAGCTGTATTGTTATCTATTTTTTAATCTGCTGGAATTATTTGCAGGAAATCAGTGTGACTTTCTCTAAACCAAGATAAGCAGAAAGACTTTGCTTTCTTGTTTTCACAAGGGCTATAGTTCTGCAGGTTGAAAAACCCCATGGGCTTTTTTTAAGCTTGTAATAAACTGTGGTCAGCAAATATTTATTCCACTTCAGTTACCATCTTACTGGGCTCAGAGAGGTGTGCATCTAAAAGTGTGCTCCAGAAATGGAGCTGCTCTCAACAGAACAGACCAAATGATCCAGGCAGACTTGGTTTACTGCTGCAGCCATAGCCTGTGACCAGTGCTCCAGAGGAATTAATCTGGGGATGAGTCTGGTCCTCAACAGGTGATTTATATATGTTCTTCAAAAGAATGAAGATATCCTCTGAAGCATTTCTTTACCAAGAGAGGGTGGTCAGACACTGGAACAGGCTCCCTAGAGAGGTGCTTGATGCCCCAAGCCTGGCAGTGTTTAAGAGGCATTTGGACAATGCCCTTAACAACGTGCTTTAACTTTTGGTCAGCCCTGAACTGGTCAGGCAGCCAGACTAGATGATCATTGTAGGTCCATTCCAACTGAAATAGTCTGTTCTATATATATATATATTTTTTTTTTTTTTATATGGACTAGAGAGTCTGGACTTGGGTAGTCTTCTCAGATTCACATTTAATCTTCAGAGTTGGAAGAAGTGCTGCCCAGCAGGGCGCTGAGCATTTGATTCCCACTTTGCTGTGGGACTTTGCAGACCAGTATAGGACCAGTCAAGGCACTGAATGAGGCTTTGGGCACTTGGTGAGACTCAGCAGTACATAACCCCTGTGGTTTCCACCACCCTGCGCCTCCCCCAAGCTCCCAGCGAGAGCAGCGCTTGCTCACATCTGCTTGTGAAATACTGGGAGAGCCGCGAGGGGTGACGGGGCTGTCACTGGGGGGCTGTTTGGGTGTGAATTGGCCATCGCTCATCAGCTGGCAAGCAGCCCTCCTCCCTTGCTGGTGCTGGAACCTCCATTCTTATTGTTGTTATAAACTCCAGCTTGGATTCTTCCTTAATTGACACCTGATACATGCCAATGAGCTTCTTTAATTGATTTTAATTTTTTTTAAACTTGTTTTCTATTGCAATATTGTATTTTCATTTCTGTTTAAGGATGCCCTCAGAGCTGTGCTAATGATGGACCCTGCAGACTATGGGGTTTGTTCTTGACTTCTATTAAACTCAGAATTGCAAAGCCTGCAAGAACTGGACGCCAGTAACCTTGTAACAGCATGGTTTGATGTAACCGTATCCATACCCAAACAGCCTCTTCACATGCAGCACCCTAAATAATGTCTAGTTTCTCTGATTATATAGGTTATTTTTCTGAAATCAAACACAGAAATTTTTGTAGAAAATGGAGAAGAGCATTATATTCATCTCTCCCTGAAAGCACCATTCACTCGATTTAGATGTCAGATCTTAAAAGCAGAATTTTTGGTGGGAAACATGGATGCGAGGCTGGGTATCTGCTGGCCAGGTGTGTGCGGCTCAGGGTATTTGTGAGCAAACTGGACAGCTACTGCTCGGGAACCACCGAGGAGCGAGGAGAAAGCGTGAGTCTCACGTGAGTCATAGATGTTCTTGTTCAACATGTGGGTTTTTTAAAAAAAAAAAAAACCAATTAATGTATGAACTTGAGAAAGGGGATCTGTGAAGTCAGGAAAGCCTGGAAACATAGTTGATGCCGTGCTCCCTGTAGTACTGTTCTCCATCCTAACGCACTTTGCAGGCTGCAAACGAGCGGTATGTAAGTCATTGGTTTGCTACTGAAATGCAGCTTGGGACTTTTTATGTCCGTGTTGACTTAGAATAGAAAATAAATGCATAAACGATGTCCAGCCGAGGTTACAGGGGACTCTTTAAATGGGCTGAAGGAAATTCCTCTGGCCAGAATTTAGTGCAACTATTCCCAGCTGTACCTGTGGGTTTTCCCATCTGTTGCTCGCAGGAGACACATCATCCCACATATTGCTTGCAAATGCATTATTTTACTCAAGGTAGCCATGAAAAAAAGGAAAAAAAAACCTGTCTAAAAATAAAATAAAGATGTTACCATGGGAGGAAATGGGACCAAGCCCTATGGCATGGCATTGGCTTGCTGAAGGCTGGAGATGAGCAGAGCTGGATTAGGGCAAGCTGCATCCAGCGGGATCACTCAGGTGTGCGCTAGTGAAGGGTTTGGACTCCCTGTATTTTAATTTCTCCCTTTTCCTTCCCTTCCACTGGCTTTTCGTATCCATTCATTAGGAAATGAACCTCCAGGCTTGTGTCCAAAGGCAGGGTTTGTGTGCCGTATACGCTGCTCTGGAGGGAACTCGGGATGTGTTTATGTGCCTTATTGCAAAGGAGCCGAGTGACCTGGCCTGCGCCGAGCTCCTCGTGCCTGTGGGTTTGCAGGATCCGAGTCACCCTGCGTGTGTCTACCTGTGTGGCACAAGTTGCTGTGGGTGGTACGTCTGCCAGCCAAACAAAAAGTATCATTTGGGATGAGGCTGATATTCTTTCATCGCTAGTGGACCTGGGACACTACTTTTGTATCACTACACTTGCATCTTTTTGTTGTCTATTTCTTGTTTTAGTGATCGTTAGGTGTCTTAAGAGCTTTTTCCTCAATAGTTGGAGCTTGAGGAGGTGGTGGCCAAAAACACCCTGCGTATTATTCAGGTTCTGCCTGCCAGTAAGGACCAGACATGTTAACACTTGACAAAAACCAAGAACCTCTGTGGTTTAGAGAGAGATGTTAAGCCTGTATTTAAATTGGCACTCTGTGTGCTGTGTCCCCCATTAAGGAACAGTATTCCCTCTGACATTTTTTTAAGTAGTAATTTAACAGAATACGATTTAATTAAGTGGAAACTTTTTCAGAAAGGCACTGACTTGTATGATGCAAATGAAAAATAGGCTGTAACCACCATCATTTTCTAAGCCTAATTTGCAAAAAATACTTACATCAACTAAGTAAATGTGATCTGAATCAGAAAATGATTCTGAAAGGCTGTTTTAGCTTAGCTTCGACCGAATTAATGTCATTCTGGTTAGTGGCTTGATGATAAACATGCTTCTGCTTTCTGAAGCCACTACTGTATAATCTGATTACAGCTGATATGGCTGGCAGCGAGCCAGCCCCAGCTCTCACAGCAGCCTCCTTCTCTGCTGGAATGTTCCAATAAAACCCACAAAATTTGCTTTGAAAGCGATCGGCCGAGGCGGCAGCGCGGGATCGCATCCCAGCCGGTGGCTCTGCTCCTCACCTTCGCTTCCTCAGGGTGACTCCTGGGCTCTGGTGCCTTTTCCCAGGTGCAAGGGGAAGAATAGGGGGGTAACAGTGGCACAGGGCACCTTTCTGGGTGCACATCACTGAAGGCCAGCTCATGCCGAGGGTGCTGGAGCTGCAGGGTGGGCTTTCAGATGCAGGGGTTCCTTGCAGGGTTCGATCAGTTAAAGTACTGCTGCCGTTGCTTACATTCACTTGCCAATCAACCATCCTGGTGTGAAAGTCCGACGCTTCTCAAAGTTGGAAGCTTTGCCCCCAATGATGCAACATTTTTTTTTTTTCTGGATCAAGTCGTATTGCTTGATATAACTTACATGTAGTTTTGCTGATGGCCTTTTCAACAGCATGTTTTTCTCCTAGTGCGGTGAGGGCTGTCGTGTTGCTGTTTGCAGCAGAGACTGGTGCTGGGAATAAAGCACAGTCACTGCACTGCAGAAACCTGCCGTGATGAAAGGCTGAAACTTTCTACACTGTTACTGGAATGGGAATTTTCCTTGTGATAAGTTCTTATTGAAGTCTTTTCTTTCTATTTTAAAACTAGAAAGTTTTCCAAGTTGGTGTTTGTTTTTTTGTTTTGTTTTGTCTTACTGTTTTTCTCACCGGTACAGTTTGGTTCTGCAAAGTGGGTTGGATACCATGCGAGTGGTTTCCTGAGCACATCAGATGCAAAAGATCATCTCTTCTAGATACGAATTATTTTATTCCTTGGCAGCTGGATTGCTGTTGATGCCTAACACCTTCAAAGATTATAAAAATGGAGACTTGTTACTGTTATTTCAATGACTTTGTCCAAGATGTTGCTCCCCGGGTCCTATTTATATGCACAGGGTCTGTTTCTTATATTTCCAAATCTACTGGCACGGAGGCTAACATAGGAAATCAGAGACAACATCTTCTGAAGTGGAAAAAACTAGAAATACCTTCACCTGAAGGTAGCCAGTGATGAGTAAAGGAGGAGAAAAGAAAAAAACGCTAGCGAAGTCTTTCCATGTTGCTAGTAAAACTAGCAAGCTATTTTGATGCTTTTGTGACCATGAGCTTTCTTCCACTAATGACTTCTCCAGCATTCTTGGAAAAGCTCACAAGGTGCAAGATTGGCCAAGCTCATGGGCAGTGAAACTCTCCTGGGACATGTCCCGAGAGACAGACTGAAACTTCAGAAGCGGCAGCTTGTGCGTTTTGGTGGGTTTTTTTACATGGGGTTTGAATAATATGGGCACAGGTGCTTGTTGCTGGTCCAGGCTCTGAATTCTTTGAAGCAGGTTATCAGAGTCTTAACTACAAAGCAAGCCAGAACTGTTTGGGGTGGAAATGGGTATCCCTTGGGTTCTAAATATTTTGGATCACGGCAGAGGCACCTTTGGGTGCCAAAACAGCCTGTTGCTCTCATCATTTGTCCCACACGTTGTAAAAGTGACACTTCTGCTCATACACTCGTATGTGTGTGTAGGGGGGTGAACTCTACCTATTACAATGTCAGCTAATAGGAAACAGAACTGTGCTCTGTTTGCTTCCAGTCATTACCCTAAAATAGATTAAACTTCTATATTTCAGCTGAAAAGAATTAGACATAAATGATTGACATGCATTACAGGGCAAGATTGGGTTGAAAAAGAAAATTACGTTGGGTTCCTAAAGCACTAGCTCTAAAATTGCATTTAATGTTGTTTAATGGATTGCTAAGAAAAGCACCTGGAACAATAACTTCACATAAACTGCGGATCATTAGTGGGTTTTTAATAACGGAGACAGAACAAGAACCTGAAAGAATTTCAGGAAACAGAAATCAACTTGTAAATGGGATGTAAAATACAGCACCTCATTTTCTAACAAGATTCATCTCTAAATTTTCCAAATGTTTTAAGCATTCTCTGAAGTGCTGCGGATACTGAAATCTGGGAGCGTGCTGGTACTCCGATAACATGAAACAAAATAAGGAGTCTTTCTGCAGCTTCTGAGAGGCATTTTAAGTTTATATTTTTATAATATAGAATACAGTCTGCATCAAAGAGGTCTGGGTTGTGGAGATATTAGTTATTTCTTCGTCAAGATGAGGAAATCTGCCACAAAATTAGTGGAAAGTATTTGTTTTGTGATTCTGTTGTCTACTTCCCATGGGACACAAGAAGTAAAAACAACTTGTCCCAGGCTTTTTGATTTGCAAAGCAATTTTTTCAGGTTTCCAATACCTTATTGCTGAATGGAGGACACACACAGACCCTTGAAAAATACGGACTTCTGTGTAGTTTGCATTTATTTTGCAAGAGTACCTCTAACATTTCAGTAAATTTGTTCAGTAGAGATGTTTGCTTAGCTAAGAGGAAAATGGCACATTAGAAAAGTTTTCTCACTGCTTTGTCTTGCCTTTTTGGTTTTGTTTTGTTTTTTAACATATTTCTGCAAAGGTTTTACAGATTTTTAACTGGAACCTCTATTGGGAACATAAATCACTGAGATTCATTGGGTTTCTTCTTTTTTGTTGTTTTTATAAATACATATCACTACCAAAACAGACAAACAGCTTCAAGGTTAATAAAGGCAGAAGGGATGCAGGTTCTTCCAGAGCCATGAATGTTTTCGGTTTATTTGTTGCTATTGAATTCGAACTTAGTTTTCAATAAAACTGGAAAGGAAATGCTATTATTTTCCCACAAAATTGTGCCAGGAAATGAATTTGCTGTGATTTGGTTTCATCTTGGAAGAATTGGCTGGAGATCTTATTGAAAGTTCTCAATTGTTACAGCTGTGGTCATCATGCACATGGCTCCAAACTGGGAATCTGTGTCCCTGGGGCTTTCTTGGAGCTTGGAGGTAGGACTCCAAGTCCAGAAGTGTGGTGGTGTCCTGCTCAGTATCTGTCCCTGCATGTGTCACATCAGACTGCACTTTCCTGCTCTGCTTAAAGGAGATGCTGGAGCTAATTTATTGCTCACTGGGTTTTATGGCATCGATGACTATAGGAAAAGGTGGGAACTGGCATACCTACGTAGGCTGTAACTCTTTTTTATTTTTTTTCTAGGTGTGATGTGTAAAGCTATATGGATGCAGGTGTGCGCGCATCACTTCTGTGTGCAATTGTCTGTGCAACAGATCTGCACTACCCAAAACCATGAGAATTTTAGTGTGTGGTGAGACTCTGCGCATCATCTAGGCAGTGTTGCTCTAGTAACTACAGTGTGACCAAGGGGTTGAAAACCTTGTTTAAAACAGTTATGTAGAAATCTTAGTCCTGCGGACTAAACCATTGTAGCTACGAACTGACTGGAATCAAGTATATAACTTCTTGCAACAAAATATGTTTGTGTGTGGTGTGTTTGTATATATAACTTAAAAAAAAAAAATAAAAGCACAATCTGTTTTTTTTCTGTTTTTCTTTCATTTCCTTCCCAGCACGCCAGGTCTCTGCAGCGCTCCTGCCTGCACCTCAGCTGTGCTGGATCTATTCAAGAGATGGTAGTGGAGGTGTTAGACCTTTTTCTCTGAAACCAGCACTGAAGGACACATTTGTAGTGCAAATAGAGACACAGCATCCCGTTGCTTTCTAAAATGTGTGTGGCAACTGCAAAACCAGAGGATTTCCAGATCGAAGGTGGGGAGTGTTTGTGTGGTACCACCAATTCCCCAGCCTGCTCCCACACCTCCTCCTCCTCTGCTGTTGGGGCATCTCCATGCACTTACAAAAAGCAGAATTCTTGAATTCAGGCTGGAAGAGATGAAAACAGCTTCATCAGCTCCTGGTCCTGGCTTGTAGCTTCTCTTTTTTCTGGTCTGCTCGGTTTTTCCTCACTCCCTAATTTAACCAGTTTGCAGGCAGAATTTCTCTGCTGACTGACCGTGTATTTGGGGAAGGATTTCTCTGCATAGGTACAGTGCACCCAGAGATAATTCAGCTCTTATTTTGCAAATACTTGGCTGTAATGATTTGAGAAGTTACGGCAATTGAGTTATCTGCCCCACTTTCACTCGCCTCTGATGCTGAGGAAGAGAAGACCTCCGTGCTGCAGTTCACCCCTAGGGTGAGACCACCCTTTCTCTTTTGTTTAAAGTCCTTGAGTTGGCAGATGAACGTGGTGGCATCTGCAGCTCCTCGCTCCCTGGGCACGCTCCCCTGGTGGCCACAGCAGCTGTAGGGACCTGCTGCAGTAACTGCATCAGAAATCATGGCCAAGCGAGGCTGCTGGAAAAGCTCTTTTCCATGACAGGAGTCCCAGGGCACTGGAAGTTTCATGCACAAATAATGCCTGCTCACTTGGTCCTAAAGAGAATTTAGTTTTGCATGTCTTTAAAATAGAGGAGGAAGGACTGCTCCTCCCCTCTTTGGACAGGTCGCATGTGAAATGAGGAGCTGTAAAGGCTTTGGGGGCAAACTGTGTCTGTCTTCGTTCTGGGTTCCTACAGCACCGGCTCTCCTGCTGCTCAGAGCTGTAGCTGTTGCTCTTAGGATGCACCTACCAAAAAAAAAAAAAGTCAGGCCTGTGCACCTGGAGCTGAGAGATTTTGCTGTTTCGTGCCTCTTATGTTGATGGTGGCTGTGGACATCTGTTGCCATGCATTAGTTGCACCATCAGTGCACAGGAGTGTTCAGCTGTGCTGGTGGTATGAACTGGAGGTTTTCCACCAGTATGATTTTGGCTTTTTCTTAAGCCAGCTGTTGGTGGGGGGCTTTGTGTGTGCATCTGCATGTTTTAGAATTGCAGAGGATTTTGAGTTCTGTTTTTTAGCAGACTCGTAAAATTCTACCAGGGTCTTTAACGCGGTGTATACTTCTAGCACTGCTGCTCCGCAGCTGTATGGTTATTGAAATATTTTATTATTTCAATAACATTTTGAAAGGGATGTTTCCCTCCCAGCTTGAGGGAAGAAAATTTAATCTCCTTTCTGTTGCCTCATGGCCATGGGACTAAAACTGATGTGCTCAGATCTTGTCTGACAAGGGTTCATTGCCTGTGCCCATGCCTAGTGGTGCAGGAGGGGACAGGACCTGTCTCTATCAGCAGATATCCTTTGCAAAGAACAGCTCTGAGTGTATTTTGCTTGGTGTGAAAGGTTACTTGTGAGAGTAAAGGCTTTCTTCTAAGAAATCCTAAGAGGTTTCTGCTGCCTGATTCTGTGCTTATGTACACTCTAGCAAGGAGCAGCAGGTAATGTCTTTATCCTAAAAAAAAAAAAAAATCTGTTTAAGAGTAGTTTTTCTCAGAGATCTCCTAGCTTATGAAATTATAAATTAGAGATGAATTCATATCAGCCAATGAAAAAAGCACTGACCTTCTCTGCTCCATGCTGACGATGGGGATATGCACAAAATCCTCCGTTTTATTTTCATTGTCAGTTCCTGGTGCTGCCAGCCTCAGTGTGCCCGTCCTGCATGGTGTTCTGGCCAGGGCTTTCCAGCATCCCCTGCTCCCAGCCTGGGCAGCCTCGGAGCGCTCAGATGGTGTCGCTTGGGACTTTGAGTCATCATGACGTTGGTTGGGCTCTGCCTGTGTCGTGCAAGGAGGATTTTACTTTGAAGTCCCTCCTGGCACATGTTCTGTCGAGCAAAGATGTAGCGGGACCTCATTTTGTTGCTGTCCTTCTGTGTTGGATTAGTTCATTCCTGGCATGGTGTGTCAGAGCGCTGGCTGACAGTCGACATTAAGACCAGGTTTTCCTGTTCCCTGTTTGGATGGGAATGGGCATTGATGTGAAAGCAAGATTGGTTCACAGTGGTTTATCCGTTATTTTTGTCTTTTCTTCTGAAAGGAGGAGTTTCCTGTATAGAAGAAGAATTTATACTCTGGAGGTTAGGCTGAGAAGTTATTTAGATCCTATGCTAAAGTCGGAATGTTCTTCTTACATGTGTTTCCAAAGGCAACACCTCCTACTGGTTTAATACCCACTTGGTGGCAAGGGAGTAATGGGGCTGAGCCAGTGGCCACAGCAAAACAGCTTCAGAGTCACCAAGTCTCTTCAGGTCTGTCCTCAGGGCTGGTAATTCCAATGCCTTGGTAGTTCTTGAAGGGTGCTGAAAGAAACCAGAAATTAAATGCGCTTATTGAGTTTTGTACTCTTTTGTGGCTGGAAATGAATTAATTAGCTCAAAACAATAATAAAGAGGTGACTCCAGTGCAGTGGCCTCCAGCAAGGCGAGCAGGGTGGGCTGGGTTGGTGGGTTTTGCTGGGGTCGGGGGGGATAGCTGGGCCAGGGTGGGAAGGCAGGGATGGCCTGTGCTTCAGAAGAATGGAGAGTATTTGATTTTTAAATTGAAGTATAAAACCTCAGGAATGTTAATATCTCATACTATTGTTAATATGAGTATTTTTATCACTATTTAATATTAAGCAGTTGTCATTTGCACTATAATACTTTCATTCCTCCAAGCTTCACCCAAGAGATGGACCCTGTTTTGTTCTCGGCTCAGCAGGAGCTGCCCGTGCAGCCAAGGAGACCCCGGCTGCGCTGCAAGTCGTGGCTGCCATCTGCTCAGCATCACCCGTGCCTGGCTTTGCACTGAGCCTTTTTCAGGCTACAGCCAAGATAAACCCAAAGCACAGGCAGGACTGCACAGCAGCTTCAAAATGTGCCATTGTAAAATTACAGAGAGCAACTTATGGGCTAAATGTCTGAGGTGGCTCGGTAAAATTTTTTTTGCCATTTAGTAGCAGATTACAGCTTCATTTTCCAAAATAGATTCTGAGATGGGCATTTAAAGAAAGGGATGAATTTAAAAGCATATGTATTACTTGTTCCCAAATACACAAAAAAAGGGGAGGAGGGGAAAAACCCAACCTGCATCAGGTCAGTAGATGGTGAAAGCAGAGGGGAAGGGAAGGCAGAAGACCTGATTACAGACTGACTTTTACACTTTAATTTGCTTGTTTTCTGCCCTCACCGCACCATTCCCAGCAACACATCTGAAAATAAGATCCCCAAGGTGTGGATCTGATGACAGAACACGGGTCCTTTTGTTTGGTGATAAGCATGGGGTTCTGTAACCAAGCCAAAGGATTAATGAAATAAGTTCCTATAGATATAATGAAAAATTACTTGATTGCCAAGGTGCCATCATCCTAATGAACTTGGATAGTCTGTTTGTTGGAGACAACAGAAAATTTAACTGGCATTGCATAGGTTTATTATATTCAAAAATAGACTTTAACTAGAACATTCTGTATTCTTTCCTGTTTGAGTAAAAACAGGGGCTGATAGAAGTTGAAAGCAGCAGATAAGCTGATGTGGAGACACATATGGCTTGAAGCTAGCGTTTTAAAAGCAAAGAGACTGTAATCATTTGAAGGTAAAAAGAAAAATGTTCATAGTAAAGAGTCCTGTTCTTAAGGCATCACTTCACATTGGTATGAAGACAAGTTTCGATTAACTCCAGATAATTTTTTTTTGGTTTAATGTGCACCTTATGCAGAATGGATGTTTGTCGCTGTCCGTCTTTGTTACTAGGGAGGAAAAATGTGGAAGCATGTTGCTGCCCGGGCATTTGGAGCCTTAATGCTAGAAATCAATTCAATGTGGTCATCTTATGAAAAATGCTCTAAACAGCCCATGTGCTGCTCTGATTTTTAGTTGAAAATGATAAATTTCCTTCATCATCAGTGCTGTAATATGGGATACAGAAAATTCAGTTTTCTATCTGAAGACTGCTTTATCTAGGGATGTTCAATGGACTTGGTAAAGTAACTTAGATTTGCTGGAGGAAGGAAGATCCATGGTGATGGGAAAAGGGACCTGTCCTGTCTGACGTGGTGCACTACCAAGTGCAAGGACCTGGCTGGATCTCTGCTGGTAGGACGTTGAATGTCGTTGCTTGTGCCTTGTAGCTCTCTGGGGAACCTGGAATATTGTTCATATTTTGTGGGATCTTTCACATCCACATAGTGAAGTCGCTAAAGCAGGATGTCTGTATGAAAATATTCTCTTCCTTGGACACTTTTTATTTTGAAAGAAAAGAGGGAAAACAATATTTATAAAAATCAGAACATTTTCAACTTTTTGATTGGAAAATGTAAGTGGTTGTGTTGAATTCTTAGCTATTTACTTTTTTAAGTCGAAATACTGGCTGGAAGACACCCACGCTTTCTGTCTGGTACGTGGACCTTGATACTTCGGACAAGGCAATGGTTGTCTGGCCTCAGTTTCCTATGGCAGAAGCACAACCTGAAACAATGTTGGCCTTTTATAGATGCACTGAATTTCAGAAGCAGCATCATGACACTGGCTAGCCAGCAGAAAGGTATGGAGTTATTTCGCATAGACAGGAATGAAATAGCGGAAGACTACTTTTTTTTCATAACCTATTGCCCTTAGTTTTCAGCAATCAGATTAGAGTATAAAAAGCAAAGATAGCTGCAGAAAATTGAACCCAAAGGAGGAATTTGCTTGCTTTCAAGTTTTTTCGTATCTAGAATTCAATTAGTAGGGAATATGTAAGTGATTCTTAAAGTTAGCCAGCAGTAGAACGTGTACCTGGGTGAACACAGCAGTACAAGGGTTCCAGCTGGTACCCAGGATGAGTGTTGCCTTTTGAACTGGAAACCAGAAAACTTGATATTATTCCTGGCCAGGACTGCTTAAACATCTGAAATGTTGAGGAGTTGTGTTCCCTGTCTGTAAAATATGAATAACAATATTGCATAAATGTTCTTTGATCTCTTCCCATGAAAAGCTCTATGGAAATTCCAAGAATTTAATACTAAATGCTGGATTTAACCTTTGTTGAAAATTGAGGCTGTTAAGTTATTTATAAATATTCTGGTTTTAAGTAAAATATTCATTTGGATCAGTTAATGAATGCCTTTTACTGTAGTGAAATACAAGTGGTTAACGATAAAGTAAGTTCTATAGTAGCAGTGATTAAACAAAATTTAATGTCTGTGAATACAGTATGTGCAGAGGCAGATTAAAAGTGCCAGAATGTAGCCAGTAATGCCGTAACATGGGATTTGTGAATTATCCGAGGTAAGTCTGAGGCAAGAATCGTGGCTGTGACTGTATAGCATTGGAAGAGAAAGTTGTCACAACATGTGAAAGGAGTTGAAATGGTGATACTTCTCCAAGTCAAATGGGGAATTGACTGGTTGTTGCTGGTTTAACAGGCATAAAATATAAGTCAAGACAGATACGGCAATTCAGGCTTTGACACCTAATCTTGTTGTCTCATTTGAATCAATGTGCAATAGCTTTTTGACTCCCCACCATCAGTCTTCTCCTTAGGAACTGCAAGTTGAAGTTAATGGCTTTCATCATAGCGGCAATGGAAATACCATTTACCTATTTAAAATGCTCAGCAGGGAAATTCTCAAGAATGATGCCTTGTGCTCCAGGCTATTCATCCAGTTTGATGAAATCTCAATTTTTCCTTATGGCTGCGTGTATGTAGACATGCCATGAAGCTTTGAGCTTTCTATCCATTTTTGAGCATGACTGATTTGTGTCCACACCAGACAGCTTGTTGTACATTAAGCCCTGCCAGCCAACAGATAATTTTTCTAGCATTTAAACCAATTTACGATCTAGCTGACATGCTCATTGTTTCGCTAAACCTGGCCAGTCAGCACCATCTCTGCCACAGAGCAGGAAATTAATCTTTCTAGATATTTGACTCCATCAGGTTTCCTATGTGCTGCATGCAATTGTGGAGGAATTTGGCAAACTTCTGTAAGACTACATCCTAAAATTGTGTTCATGATAGCTCCCAGTAATCCTCCCTTTCCTCTCCTGGACCATGTCCCCCAGGGCATCGTCTCCTGTCCCACCCAGCTGGGTGGAAGCAGAACACCCAAAGCCCAGGGGAGAGGGTTTGGTTGTGTCATTTGTACAACCCAGGAGGGGGCATCTGAGGTTGCTGAGACTCATGAGTAGACAGTAAATACATGAATGGGGTGACCTGAAGAGCGATTTTAAATCTTGTACTGTTGTCTTTAACAGCTTAGGGCTATTGAAGATCTGAAAGACTTAGAGCAGAGATGTCAAACTCATTTTCCCTGGGGGCCACATCAGCCTCACGGTTGCTTTCAAAGGGCCGAATGTAATTTTAAGATTGTATAAATGTAACTACTCCTACATTTATGGTGTCTTAAAATTACATTCGGCCCTTTGAAGGCAACCACGAGGCTGATGTGGCCCCTGGGGAAAATGAGCTTGACACCCCTGACTTAGAGGGTACCAGCTTAGCTCTTTGGTTGTGTCCCTGGCTTAACATACAGGCGTGGATACAATTAGGCTGAAACTTCAGCAGGGCCAACAGAGAAATTGTAAAGGAGGCATTAACCAAAATGTGTACTTTTACCTACGTTTTCATGGAGATGCTTTAGAAAAGACAAATCCAAAGCTCACGTCTTTATTGCACCGCGCTGTTGCAGTTCTCGCTCTTACGACATGAAAAAGTAAATAGGAACTGGAAAGGAAAGTAAGTTCAAACGTCCCTTAATAAAGAATGCAGTAAGACCGGCACAAACCCAGATCTGTACCCAAGCCCTGGTTTAGGTAAAACTCCGCACTTGCACAGAGAAGGGGGGCCAGGGATGCTGCTCTGCCACAACCTCCCTGGGACTCTCCATTTCCACGTTCCCAATATCTGCCTTTGTCCCTGCACTGGAAGGACTTTGCCTTGAATCTCTGACCCGCAATTTGAGCTAGTATTAATTTAATGATGACTCTTTGCTTAAAACGAAGGCTTGTAAATTTGAGTTATTTGGCTTACAATTTGCATGACTAGGAAGAGGCAGTTGGATTTGTTTTTTGAATTTTCAAGGACTGTGGAGACAGAACTGTCCTGTGGAGAGATTCATAGCAGATAATGGGATGCATCAAAAAGATGTAAGGAGATAAATTTCAAGCAATCCGAAGTTAATTCGGCGATCCCAAGGAGATCCCACTAAGTGGCCAGTGTTTTGCTGAAATGCCAGCATCTTTTTTCTTTCCAATTTTGTTTTCTCTCTGAGCCATATCTGTTGCTTTGAAGTAGCTACAGCTGAGGCCAAAATTTGTGAATGCCGGGAAACCAGCAGTTCTGAGCAAGGAAAAACCTTTGTAGTCTGTTCACAGACAGAGCAACAGAATAGGCAAATATTATCCTTTTTATTAATATTTTATTTCCAAGCCTCCGGCATTTGACCCTCAGCTTCAGCCTGGTTGCGTTAAAATGTGTGGTGCAATCTTAAAGGTCTGTCAGCCACCAAGCAAAGAGCATCCTGGTCAAGGAGACCTGATGGGGAGAACATTTCCCTCCATGCTGATGTATTGCCAAATGGTTTAGGTCAAGGATAACGAGTCATGGGCTGAGACTTGACTGGCTTTGAGATATAACATATTGCCTGTTCTGGGCAGTTGCACTGGTTAGTTAGGACTGTGGTTAGTGTCAGGAAATCTAGCCGTAGTTGAAACGCATGCAGCGCTTCCATTGACTGATTTGGAGTTCAAAAACTAGGAATCATGAGCATTAAGGCTAAACAATAAAATCTGTATTCTTTGTGATTGTGTGTTGTAGGTTGTGTTTGAGTTCTCAACCTCATGTCCACAGCTGCTAAAATGAAAATAATTTTGGATGTGACGGATACAATTCCTGTTACTATAAGATTTCCAGTCCATGGCATTGTAAGAATGAGTGAGCATTATGAGACATATTGAAAAATAAAGCTAATATTAGTCTCATACTTGGGACGCTCACTCAGCTGAGTGACAGAAGTTGGTATCGTGTAGCACAGATCCTGCCATGATAATGCTGCTTTTGCAAGTGGAAGCTGAAACTAATGCCACTTCCAGGGATTTAAAGATCTTTGTTTTCCTGTGGTACTGTGTTCCTTTCAATTAATTTCAAAAGAAAAGGCTACAAAAATTCAAATACGAAACAGTCTAGATGTCATCTGGAATTTATTTGACCTCTTACATTGGCTCTAAAAGAAATCATAAACAAATAAATAAAACTTATTTTCTAAGATTAAAAAGGCACTTCATTTAATAACTAGATTAAAGAAGAACAATTCAAAACTTAGTGGGGGAGGTTGCGTGTGACAGAAGAAAGGAAGGAGCACATTTCATTTTAATGGTGAGTGGAGATCCCTTGTCAGGGATGTGAAGAAATTCCCGTTGTGCTAAACAGCCTGTGGCTGCAGTGACCTGTGCTTCCTCGAGTTGGTGAAGCTGGGGTCTTTATAGAGAGGGTTTGGACATTTGAGGAAAAAAACCAGTTACTTTCTTTTGGAGGGAGTGAAATTTTAAGGCCAGTATTTGGAAAGGGCATCTTTATTCACTAGGCAGCCCCAGTGCTCCCCAGTTACTTTAAATCAGTGTTGATGATCACCAGTCTTTATTTGGAAAATTAATAACTGTCTTTCTCCACCTTTAAAAAGCTAACTTTTATTTAGGCCCAAATTTTTAGACATGGTCTCAGCTCTCTCCTTGTCTCCTCCAACATCACTCCTCCCTCTCATGAGGCGCCACTGTAGATCTCTTGGATAAAATGTATTGCTAGATGTAAAACAAGAAAAATATTTGTTTATTCTGCTGCAGACAGCTGTTTAGGATGCTGTGGAAGTCTAAGTCTTGCAGTAGTTTTGCAGATGTTGTTTGTATGAGACTTTTTCTTGGAAACCATCCTTGTTAGGAGGCATGGAGGGTTTCTGTGCATCCCTCGGTGAAAAGAGTTGGGTTCTTTTCCTTCAGCATCTTTGTCCAAGGAGTTTGAAGGGGGAGGGACAGAGGAGTGTTGCCAATGTTTGGTCTAAAGGAGGACCCATTTGACCTAGAACTACCAAAAAAGTTTTTCCAGAGCATGAACTAGGACGCTCAGTGTGTCCAAAGTCCAACTGGACTGAAAAACAACTTCCCTCCCTTCTAGAAAAATGTAGAACAAACTTCTAGTGACCTGTATAGAAGTGGTGGACCCCTTCTAGAAATAGACCTTTGGTTTTATCCAGGAAAACTGCTTTGGATGGTCTGTACTTCCAGTCCAGTTTGGTGGGGTTAATCTGCAAAGGAGAGAATAGGGACTCCCCAGGGTGATGGCTGTAGGGCAAAGCGGGTTTCTCTCCAGAGGAGGGGATATACATGCACTCACATTTGAATACTTACATATTTCTGTTAAGATAATTCAGCCAACAAAACATATAGCCAAGGGTGATAGAAATTGAGGAATGTGGACTCTTTCTTGGCAGCTTGAACCCGGCTTGGAAGCGTTTCAGAGGAGGATTAAATCTCGCTGCTCGGCAGGTCAGAGTTGGGGAAATTGGCAGAGGTTGGGGATGGCTGAATGAGGGATTAGTGCAGCACGGCAGAAAGTCTGCTGCAAATGAGGATGCGAATGAAAATATGTCAAGCAACTTTCATCCTAGGCATTTCCGAATGGACTGCGGTGTTTTCAGGAGCTTTGAGCCTGTGGAGTGGGGAGAGGTGGATGGCAGAGCTGCTATCTGTGCTCAGCACAGGTTTCTGCCTGGGGTTAGGTGGGAAGGCAAGAACACTTTTGATCCTGTTTTCTTCGCTTTGGGGGGAATCAAATACCTGAAGTCCCAGAAAGAAAAACTGACTTTTCTGCTCTGATATTGTTTACCTTGTGAAATTATCCACTTTGTCATTAGTTTGCCTTGCTTTGTGCAATGTGTGCATTGTATGCAAATTAATATGGTTAAAACAATGTCAAACAGGCTTATGTTAGAGAAAAGTTAATATTTCTCTTGGCAGTTCCGATATCCTTTGTTCCTTTTGTGCTGAATTAATTTCTTCTGCCAGCTCTTGCTCCATGCACAGGGCGATGGTGTCCGAGTGACTTGCTGAAAGGGCTCTGCTTTTTCACTGAACAAGGTGGAAATCCCTGTTTTGCAAAGTGTTTCTCAGATGTAACCACTTCTGCGAAGCTTCCAGAACAAGACAGCAGACCAAACCCAAAAAGTAAAATTAAACAGTTTGGCTACCACAAGCAAGACAAAGCAGGCCTTGGCCTCGTGTTTGGGTTTCTCTGGTTTGCCGGATGGACTGTGCCAGGAGGCTCAGTGCCAGGACATGGGATGGATCCGGAGTGGTGGCTCAGTTCTCGTGTCCTCCTTGCCATGCTGCCTTAGGTGCCAATCACAGGGTTTAAACCTAAATGCAGGGTGCAGTCACCCAGGCTCCAAATGCAAGCTGCAGGTTTTGCATGCATAGCTACAGTTTTGAGTTCAATCTGCTGTCAACAAGAGCTAAAACCAGAGCTGGTGCCGGTGTGCACCACGCTCAGCGCGGGTGTTCATTGCCCTCTAACAGCTGGGCAGGAGCCGCTGCCGGTGGTGCAGCGGCATTTCAAGAATAAAGTGTTTCTCAGCCATTTCACAGGTTGTCACTGAGGTTCTGTTTAAACATCCATTAAGACAGACTCAGGTTTTTGTTTTTTTTTTTTGTCGGGTGTATATGAACCCCTTGGTTTTTGTGCACATTGTTTCAGTGCTGGTATGTGCTGGGGGTCATCATGGCCATACAGAAGGTACAATTTCCCCAGTGCTGTTGGTGCAGCCACATGGAAGCAGCAAAGTGGCACTGTTTTTGCAGTTGTTCGAAACTGAGAATTTTGTGGAGTTAGAAATGCTTATTATTTCCATGGTGTCATCCAGGGGAGCAAACCTCCTACAGTGTCCCCATGAGCTGCTTCTCTCCTGAGCTCTGTTGCTGCTTCCTCTAACCAGTGGCAGAACAAGAAGATGCTTTAGACTTTGGTGTGTTTAGTGGCTTAAAAGAAGGCACTGGTGCATGGTCCTGGCCACATCTGCAGTGGAGCCCACTGGGCAGGACCAGGGAGGTGGCGATGTGGGAGCAGAGCTGGAGGAGAAGGTACTGCTCAACATATTTCGATGGAGGTTTTGGGCTGAACCCATCCATTATTCTTGTGTTTATTTCTTATTCCATCAACCTAAGTTGTGTTTCTGGCAACTGTTTGTTTGCTTTGGGCAGTTATAGTTATATTAGTATAAATATTTTCTAGTGATTGTCAAGTGTCCAGTTTACTTTAGTATCTTGCAATTTCCTGCTGTATTTAAAAAAAAATAAAAATAAAAGGCAGAAAACCACTCTTCCCATAAGCATCAAACTGTGCTTTGTCAGGCAAAACTCATATCTCTGAAATTTCAAAGGTGCTTTTTCATAATTTGAGAACTGCAAGAGGTGGCATCTACAAGATTGAAGTGAATCCTCCTCCATTGTTGTAAAATGGTGCAATAAAACCCAAGTGAGTCACTGCTGCTGGAGTTTAGTGACCATGGAAATTTATGGTCATACCCTAGTTCTTGTTTATCCTCTTCTTTATCCCATCCGTTTCCTATTCAAACTTGGTTTTGTTGTCATGTATGTATATTGAATGGCAGCGTCTTTGGAATGGAAGTCTTGTATGCATGCATCTTGCAAAACATATAAAAGTCTCCTGGTTACTATAGCAGTAATAAAACAATAAACACTCAAACTCTGCTGAATAAAAGTAAGCTAGGACTTGATTTCTTTCCTTTGTACAGGTTCGCTTTTTCCTAAGTGCTTTCTCCAGTTTCCCATTCAGATCCTGGGCAAGTGGGCACAGGCATCATGAGAGCCAGTTCATGCACTGGACTGGCCCTGGGATGCCCTATTTCTGCAAAATTAAATTTTCTTGCAGCAATATGAGCAAGGCCTGGATCTTATTTATTTTACCAAAGTCATTTTTTCAATATGAGAACAATTAATAAATGATTATGGAAAAGAAACTCAGCATTTGTTCCGCAACCCCTATAAATAAGGTAATTGCCTTCTCTAGAGGGAACAGAGTTGGCAGAAGTTTCACAGGGAACTTTTGAACTGTGATTTTTTTTTTTTTTTACATGTTTTAAATGGTTTACCAAGCAAGATCAGACACAAAAGGAAAGGGCCTTGTCAGTCAATCAACTTGTGTTAATGTCCCCCTGTCAATCAGAGCAATAACAGCTTTCTTAGGTGGCTGAGGAGTTGCTGGAGGGAGGTGGGGAGCAGATGCGATAATTCGAGTTATTTTAGACTTTCCCATTTTATACAAGTAACACATAGTTTCTTGGAGGATCTGATTTATTATTATATGGATTCAGGCAGAGTGTTTGCAAGATTTACTCTACTTTATAGTATTACAGCAAATGTAAACACACATAATTCAACAGTGCCAGAAGAAAATGAAGGTGGAAAACGGCCTTTGTCAGCAGCAGGAGGGATTTAGAGAGAGCTGTGAAGAGGAGAGAAGGGACACAGTTGTGACCAACAGTAGGATTGGGTTTGGGTTTGGCGTTTTGTGGGGTTTTTTTGTTTCATTTTCTTCCATCTCCAAGAGGAAGACCACGGGTCACTTTTGAGGGAAATAGAGGTGAAGTGATGCTGAGGGCAAGAGGAGGCTCGTCCCACATGGGATGGTGCCCGGAGCTGGACCAGCCGCGGGGAAGATGCTGTGGGCGTTTCCATGCCTGGGACCGGAGGTGTGAAGGGCCCGTCGGGGCTGACCCCCATGGCAGCTGGCTCCTTCGCTCAGCTGGAACTTGTTTTAGCTCTAAATGCAAGCAAAAAGATAAGAAACAGAAACATCAGCAAGAGAGAGGTTTGACAGCCAACTTGTGCAGAAACCAGATGTCATTCTTCATAGTTTTCTTTCACCCGGGTAGCGTGGGTTACTCCACCTCTCCGCCTCTGGGCGAGGGAATGTCTCCCTCCCAACCAGAAGTCTGATTTAGGCCATATTTTTAGCCATGGTTGCAGCAGATGTCCTGGTTACGGGTCTGTACAACCACTCATGAGCATGCAGCAGTGATACACAAACACGACCGGAGACTCCCATGAGATTCCTCTGTGGGATGAGATGCTCCCTGGGTACATGGGGCTCCCCAGCAGGATCCCTCTGGGGATGAGATTTTCTGCTCTCCAGTTCAGTAAATGTCATTGCTCAGGATTGGATTAATTCAGGTTTGGTGGGGTTTTTTTTCAATGGCAGAGAACTGTGCGGTGTGTAATACCTACTCCCTGCTGTACGGCAGCTCAAAACATGGGCCAGCGGTGCATTTTGCAGGGGATGTGCAGCCACGGATGGGACTGGCTGAGAGTGGCGATAAGAGAACGTGGAGGTGGAGTGGTTGCAAAGCAAAAAGGTAGTTTGGGGGTTGACTCTGGCTTTGTGGTCTTTCTAGTTATCTGGAAAATCCAAAACCAGAAGTGATCTTTACTGAATTCTGAGTCTCTAGAAAAATGTAGAGGGGAGGAAAAAACATACCATTTTTCATTACTTTGCATGAGTTCTTAATTTAGTGCTAGATACCTACATTTAGTTTCTGTAATACCCTGTTGGATCTATAGTTATTTATGCTCTTCAGCAAGATTTTTTTACGTGTTTTCTAAAGCCTACAATGAGTGGAAAAGTTGAGGTTTGGGTTTGCTTTCAGACTGGACTTCATTGTGCAGTATTCCTTAAATTCCTCAGCGTCCCATCCTGTAACACAGAAACTGGCTGTGCGTTACTTGTCTGTGGATACAGTAAATGTCGAAAGGCTGATTATGAATATTGATTAATAATGAAATGGCACCAACCCAATTCTTGGAAGCGTGAGTCGTATTTGCTAGTAAATTTTCATCTGTGGTGAGAAAAATACTGGCTGAAGCAGTGGGTTCAAAACCTTTTAGTCCTGCAGACCACTACCAGCATGCAGGGCTTTTCCAGGGTACAGATGTACTTAGCTGAAGACATTGTGAATTCATCTCATGAAACCAGGACCAGCTCATGGTTGTCCACTGTGGCCTTGCATATCGCAGTTTGGAAGATGGTGGCCCAGAGTGGGGGGGGGGAATAAAATATATATATATATACGTGCATATATATTTATATGTCTTTTCCTGCTTTGAGTGTTAGTTTCCAGCCATTACACTTTAACATGTGGTTAAATGGCCTTCCAAAAGCTTCACTGAACTCCATTTCAGGATTCAGTGGCAATATATCCATATTCATGCAGGACTCTCAAGGTTTCTATTTGAAGTACTCTTAGGTCCTCAGGTGAAATTACATCCAGTATTTCAATAGTTTAAAAGTGCATCTTGGAATCCAGAAAGCAAAATTGAAAGCAGGATTCGGGTTATTGTGTTGCATCTTAAATCCAGGTCTGATTTTAGTTAAAAACTTGGCAAGATGCAGCAATAGGCATTGTATACTAATCAATGAAAGATGAAGGCCAACCCTGCTGCCCTGCTTTGGGGAGAGACCTGCATTTCTTTATTGTCTTTCGAGAACAAGGTAGGCTTGGAGGGTTAACAAAAGTCTTCGTGCAGTACTTGGGGCATATGACTGGGAAAATAGAGGTCTGTGGACAAAATGGCTCATAGAATGATAAAACGGTTCAATCAAGCCTCAAAGTGACATATTTGGGAAGTGAAATCTTATGTGTTGATTCTGGTTTGCAAATCTTTTGTCCCTTACTGTGACAAAAGGATGCACCGTCTCTCCCATGTCCACACATCTGCAGCTCCAGTCCAGACAATCTCACCACCACGCTTGTCCCTAACACCAAACAAAAGAAAAGTTGGACGCTTTGTGCGTTTCCCTTTCTTATTTCTCTGGCCTTGTGTCCTGCTTCCACCATATTTTGAACTGTTTTTCTCAAAGTCGAACACTTTAAAATACAAGTGGAAACTGATGGTAGTATCCAAACTTAGTAACATATTGGATAGCTTGGCTCAGAATAATTGCGTCTTTCTTTTCATCTTATCTCAATGTTTAAAGAACAACAGTACCTCATCTCTGCTAAACCTTTGAACCTTTCCTGGATATCATTTGGTAAGTTAAACTGGCAATCCAGCATTTGTTTAGCTGATCTCTAAAATGCACAGATGATAGGAATTCAAGTATCTGGAGGTAAAAAGTTGCACCTTGGGGATTGTCAGAAGCAATTTAAATTTCCTGTTTGATCTTTGAGATGCTTTTCCATATTAAAAACAAAACCAAAAAACCACTGCATCCCCCACACTTTCTATCCTATCAGTCCTGCTTTTTTACTTTAAAATGGAGAAAGAGAATGTGTTTAGCTGTCATGTCAAAAGATTTATAGACCTATTGCTTTATAGACAACTGAAACTGTGGAGCTGAAAATGGTATAAGTACCTCTGAAAGATGCATTTGGCTGTTTGGTAAAGAATCGAGCATCTGGATGAAGCAGCTGAACAAAGTCAGTCACTTCATCATAGGTTTTTGAGGTGTTTGCAAGACTAGTGGTCCTGAAGCAGTCAAATAAAACAAAGTATTCATCAAATAAGATGCACGGAGTGAGCAAATGAACACGGTTAAACAAATCACGGTGGTGATTTTGGTAATTCATAAATTTAAGGTGCACTTGCAGAGCTCCACACTATACCTCACATCTTGGAAAGCCATCAGCTGAGCTGCGCACTCAGAAGCAGCTTGGTGCAACACATTGGCCCGGGAGAACTTTGGTCTAAAGCGAAGTTGTTACCAAAATATTTCCCAAATGTGTGATCAATATATCATCTTCTCTTTGCACTTCAATGAAAACAACCATTGCCACTGAATTCTGGGCTAGAGCAGGCCAAAACATGGCAGGAAGGGGGCTATAGCAGAGTTTGTCCTTGCAACTTTTGTATTTATTGGCTGGTGCCGTTTCGTTAGTTACGCTGGTTCCCCACCTTGTGCCACCCACCTCCGAGGCGTAGCATCTGCCAAAGAAGTGTCAGTGTGCTTTCTGAGATCTCAACTATATTTTTATATGTGCCAGGGTATCTTGTTTGGTTTTCGTTGTTTTGGTTTTTTGTTTTGTTTTTTTTTCCTCTCCTCTTGGTTTACCTACAGCTGTTTTACACCTGGTGTCATTGCTAACCGTGCACTCAGCACCCACGGTCCCAGCCTGGAGCGAGCTCCCCGGCACCCTGACCCGATCTCTGCACATGGTCACCTGGCGCTGGGCATGACCAAAGGGAGATGTCGTGTCTCGGGGGCCAGGTATCTTAGATTTGAGTTGATTTGCCGTCTGCTGGCAGTTGTAATTAATCTCTGGGGTGGTGTTTTGTATTTTATGGGGTTGCCCAGAGGCTTGTGCAATTGTTGCATGTGTCCAGCTGGAAAGTGATTGTGCTCTTTGATTTTATTTTTAATTTTTATTTTTTTTAATCGATGCCTTTATGTTAACTGTCATGCTTCTGCTTGTTAATTGGATTCAGACTTGACAAGGATTAGCATTATGGCTGGAAGCCTAATTCTTTAAAAGCAGACAAAAATGCTGCTCAGAATTTAGCCATTAATTGCTTTTATTTTTCAGAGGTCTTAAGTGTGGCCACTTAGACCTCAGCTAGTAATTTTAACTGCAAATGCCTCAGCGTGTTTCTGCTGGAAGCTGTGCGGTGCAGGTCAGATACACGGCAGTAAAAAATATTGTATTGTTTTGATCATTCACACTTGCTACAGGAATCACTATATTCTTTCTATGGAGTGAATATGACTGTTGCATGTGCTGGTTGTGTCTGTATAATGGAAACTATATTTTCCGTAAAAGATCATATATTCCTTTTTTGGAAGGATCTCAGGTGGATGGGAAAGCAAACACAGGAAATCTGGTGCTTGCCCGGGGTTGTCAGGGAGAGAAGGTGATTGGACCTTTAATTATATTCTCAATTAAAATGAGGAGCAGTTTGGTGATTAAATCTTCTGCATGGTGAAAACTCAAGGTCTAAATATTGCATTTCAACACACAGCAAAAACCCAAAGTCTTTAAAAAAGAAAGACTTTTTTTTTTTGCCTCTCTGTCTCTTCTGTAAAAATTTTTCATCGCTGATTTCATTGCGTTATCAGGACTGAAATGAGAAACACTGCTTACGAGCAAATATAGCATTTGAATACAGGCCAGGAATTCCTTTTAGAGTATAAGCTTTTGTGTGAAATAAAAGCCAAACAGCTGCTCACAACTTAAGTCGGAGTAAGTGATCTAATGCTATTGCTCTGGTCTCAAATTTGAGGCTAAATTGTTTCTTTGCCAAAGACCTTGTGCCAACCTACCTGGTCTCAATTTGTGAGAACAAAGTACATTGTTTCTGCTGCACTGGGAGTGAAATAATTTTATTTGACATATTTTTCCATTATAATTTCAACCCCGATGTGGGAAGCCTCTGTGGGGTTGAGACTCTACTTCTCACCTCCAGTCCTCCAAGATATAGCTCAAGTAGGAAAATACCTCCTTGTGAGGGCTAGTTCAGCGTGATGTATGGGTATATCTTAATATACCTGAAGACTCTTTTTGGCCATTAATGTAATTGCCTTTTGATTTATTTTGTTCTTTTCTTCCTCAGATCTTCTTTTCTCCCCCCATCCAGAGCTGGTGGAGTGTTGGTGGAGTGTTAGGTGTGATTAAGCCTTTTGGAACAAAAGCTTCCCCAGTCCTCAAGGAAGAGCTTAATTTGGGACAAGATAGATATCCACAAGTGACTTAAGCAAAGGTTTCTAATGACCTTGAATGCTCCTAAATGCAGGAAATAACCAGAAGCTGGTATAAGTGGGGTGGTTGAATTTCAGTTTTCCAATTCTTCCTCCGTAGCACCACGCTTGTACCTTATTGGGAGGATGGAAGGAATGTTTAAAATAACTAAAAAAACACACAGTGGTGTTTAAACTTAGACCAATGATTTTCATGCTTTAGGAAAAGAAAGTCAAATTACCAAGAAGGAAACGTCTCTAGCTGTGGAAAAGGCAGAATATTTCCTAGAACCCGCTTAGGCATGGTCCGTATCTCTTAAATACGCTGTTGTGCACTTGTGCTTTCACAAAAGGTTTTAATTTCCAAAGAATTTGAATTGTGCTGTAAGTACACAGTTAGAGCTTAAGGTCTTGTAAAACTTATTGCCAATGTGTAAGCAAAGAGGAGGAGAAAAACCCATTGGCCAAGAAATGTCCTGTCCTGTCCTGTGACGGTGACTGCCTTAGCTGGTACCCAGAGGAATCTCAGAGCGACCACAGGCTTATTCATCACAGAGCAAAACAGAGGATTTACATGCTTGTTTTAAAAATTGTTTATTTTCATATAAACTAAAAACAAGGATGTTTGAAGCATGTGTGCGTTGTGTTTAGAAGTTTACATTGTTATTGAGCTTTTTTCTATCTAAAAAAAATAACCACAGTTTTTCAGAGTTTAGATGCATTATTGTAATAAGAACAGCATAAAAACTTGTGTGTGCAGAAAATGGGAAAAATTCCTGAAGTCACCTGGTCTGTCTCCCAAATATGTTAAACCATCCACTCCGTTCACATGGTGCTGTTATCTGTGTTTCTTCTGTTTGCTCTTCCGTCCCACCAATGGCCAGCCGGAAGATGTTTTCCTGATGATGAACAGCATCATTTTGCATCTGTTGCCACTGTCCTTGGACAATTCCCAATCTCTGCAACGTCATAATGATGTCAATAATAGCTCTTTCCTGTGTGCTGAGTGGCATTTTAACAGTACTGCTCAGAGTACCTCTCTCAGCATTGTTCCACTGACCCATTTACTGGGAGAGCGGAGTTCCTGATGGATGAATCACATCTCCTTTAAATTACGTTGTCGAAAAGATCATTTGTCTTGTGTGTGTTATGACTGACAAACAGTAAATTGAATAAAATGCAGTCAATAATCATCTACCGTACTAGTCTGTGCTGCAACATGGTTTGTCTTGCAAAATCCTCTCCCGAAACCATTGGCCATGGCTGCCTGACTTCAGGGGTAACTGCATGTTCCTTGATCCCACGTGGTGCTGGGTGAGATGCAGCATCCTGAAGCATCCCTGCTCCAGGAGCCCCTCCAACAGCTGTATGCAAGAGAGGACTTTCTTGTCTCTTTTTGAATTGTCCTAGCAACTGGCTGCTTGCAGATGATCTACTTTCGTATATGGACTTTTCATTGGATATTTAAAGGCAATATGAATTCACACACCAGTTTCATTTGGGGTGTTTGGAGAAGGATCACTTGTGTCCACCTTCAGTTACTTAGCTGTTGAAGGCAGTGTGGTGGTTTTGCTGGATATTTTATATTGGGTAAAATTATTTTGAAACAAACTTGTTAATATCCATAGTTTAGACACTTATTTGTGTGACACTGGTGTCGTGATAAAGTGACATGATTAATTTTTTGTTTTGCGTAGCCTTGAATTTCAGGCTCATTGCATGTTGGGCTTACTGGAGACTGCAGGCTTTTTGGGAGCAAAACCAGCATAATACCATTAGTTTTCCAAAATCAGTCGTTGTTGTTTATTTATGCTGGACTTGGCTGGGAGCACACAAACACCAAATGGCTGCTGTAGTCAGTTTGGAGCAAAAATTAACTCCCTAATGTTGTATTCTCCTGTTTTCCTTGATCTGCAGCATCTGCTGGGATGCGCGTGCGCTGGTGGTAGCTTGCTGGTACCATCGTGTAGAAGAAAATATCCCTCGCTGTGGCAATTTCTGTCTGTATATATCCCACCCAGAAGGGATTTTGCTGTTTGGGTTTTGTTTCACTAAGATGTGCTTTCACTCTGTTTTTTTGAAGCATATGGCATTGTGAATCCCTAGTGCAGGGTTAATGCTGATAATGGAAAGAGAAACGGCTCCAGAAGCTGACTTCCTATTTGTTTGACAGGCTATTCCTGATCTCTCTTTATAAAAAGGATGTTGCTTGTGGGACAATATGTAGAAAACAAGGTAGTTTTTAAAGAGGTGGAGGAAATGCCTTCTGCATGCAGAAAACTTGGGAGGGAGAGAGAATTAAACAACAAAAAAAGAAGTTTCTTTTGAAGACCACAGGAGGAAGAAGTTAACAGCTCTTTTAAAGATGCTGAAATTGTGACATGTAATAGTGCAGTGTTGGATGAGCTTCGAAACAGGAAAATTTAGATTTTTATGTTAAACTTGATTTGCAACATGGAAGCGAAATCTGTTGGTGATATATAGCATGATCACTGTGGGCTTGCACTTACGATGAGCTTGGCCCTGTCCCTCAGATGCTTTATGGTTTGCACATGGCAGCTTGCACACTCCTTTTTAGGAAGCTGAGAAACAAAGAGAGTGGAAAATCCTGCCAAAATGGGCATTAACCATAGGCTACATCCACAAATGTGTTTGTGCAAGAATAACATTTAAATACAAAGTATGCGATTGTTTGCTTAAAATCTCTAATGTATACACTTCTCTACAGTTACTGGGATCTTTTCTGGATATACGAGAAACCACATTATTCAGCTGCTCTCAAAGTCTTGAATTGCTGATTTCTCTTCTCTTGCAGTCTTTGCATATTGGGGATTGGACTAGATGATCTTTTGAGGTCCCTTCCAATCCCTAACATTCTGTGATTCTGAGATTCTGTGATACATTTTTTTTTTTTTTTCCTGTGGGATCCTGGCTCGGGAATGGCTAATTCTGATTGTAGATAATACACATTAACTTTGAGTACTTCCGTGCTCCAAAAATGCAATTCATCAAAACCCAAGTACTTTGTGTCAGATCTGAATGTTTCATGAGAGATTTTGTAATTCAACATGTCAAACTTGTTTAAATGTGAGATTGTAACTGAAAGCCAAAGGAAGCAATAAGTGCTTCGTTATCTTGCTTACCTTACAGAAGTGTCTTACAGTTCTTGGAAAAAAGAAAATTATTGTGTTTCTGCAAGAAATATGCAACTATCTCAGGCTGTAGAGGTGTTGCAAACATGTGCATATGCCGCTTGTGTTTGTAAGCAGGCTGGTGTTCCATAGGGGCAAACATAGTGACTCCAGCAGAGCAACGCTCGGCTCCAGCTGCTGAGTAACTCCATGCAACTTGGTTGCTGGTGACTTCTTGCTTCTTCGCAGAGGTGGCTTCGTATTAACAATCATTTGAGCAGGGGGAAAAAGCCTAATTTATAAATGCTTGCTAAGAAAGCAGACCTTGAAGGTATCTGTTTGCTCATCTGTTCCTGGCAGTGATGCTTGAAGTTACCTAGTGCTGAAGATACTGTAAGAGCGATGAATTTTAGTCAAATGCTACCAGAGGACTCCAGTATGAGTTTGGCATCACTTCTGTTCACCTCAGTCTATCACCAGATGGTTTTCTAGCTTGTATCCAAAGCAGGAACAGGAGTCTCCGTTCATTTTCCGTGTTCACGAAACTGTGCCTGACTCGCCTAACCAGTAAGTCTCTGAAAAGAAGAGACCGTGACTTGCTTATGTTTTCTTAACCTTTCTTGGTGTTTTTAGTGAGTAGGAGCATATCGATATGATGCACAGAGGTGGTCAGTGTTCTCATAAAGAAACACAAAACCGAATATGTGTGTATGTTTATGGTAGACACTTAGATTTTCTGAAAGACTCTCAAAGTTACCATCTCAGTTCAGGGCTCGTCCTGAAGCAGCTGTCTCGGTGCAGATGTGGGAAACTGAAATCTGCCACAAAAACCTTTCTACCTTGCATATAGCAGCCCCCACAGCTGCCAAAATATTAATCTTCTTGTTTTAAAAATAGAGGGGGGCTATACTAGATACATCTGCTCCTGCCCGGCGCTGTGCTGCAGCTGTGCCAGCATATTATCTGGATAATGGCCCGAGTCAGACCAGCCATAACAAGAGGGGGGAAAAAATCCCATGTTTGATGTAAGTGCAATTGTGGCTTTATTCCAGTCACTTCTTAATTTATATCTCAAATTCAGTTTATCTTCGTGCCCTCGTGACTAAACAAAAGAGCTGTATGCACTTGTCTGTTTGAAGAAACTGTCTCTGGGTGTGGGGGGAAAAGAAAAAAAGAAAAAATTATTTCAGGGGGTGTGTGTGGGGAAATCTGAAGTACTGAGCAAGCAGCACCGTCTCAATTGTTTTAAATGGAGCATAATCAGCACTTCAAGTGGTTTCAGTATGTGTATGTATATCATTTCACTCTTTGAATGAGCGTGAATATATTTTTTACTTTTCTTTACCCAAGGGAAGAGGGGCTTCCGTTAGCTACAATTGAGAAAAATGCTTAACCACTCCAAATGTGCTTCTGGTCTTGAAGAGTTGTGCTACTTTGAGTTATTATACTTTGTGTGTAGGTTTCGTCAATGCTGGTGAATGTTGGATTTGGGACTTGGATTTGTTCTGCCCCATCTTGCTGGGAGGGTTTAAGACTCTGCCCCCCACCTATGCACCCCATCCCACCCCATCCCATCCTACCCCATCCCATCCTACCCCATCCCATCCTACCCCATCCCATCCTCTTGCTGGATATTCCTCATTTTTAGCTCAGCTGTAGGTGAAGGAGAGTTTGTGGCTGGTAAACCTTTAGTGCTGAGGTGCTTTAGCCAAAACATATGTTAAATGTTGCCCCTTTATTATTCCAGCAATAATAGCAATATTCCCGTTTGGTTTCTAGAGCAGGAGTTTTCTTCACCAGGGTTGAGTGCAGGTCCCTGACATGTTGTGAGGAAGATGCTTGTGTGCATCTTCGCTCAGAAAGGCTGCCTGGAGGTATAAGAAGGAAAAAAAAATATATTGCTTGTTCTGTATCTTGAAAGAAATGGGGTCACGTATTGAACTGCAAGGAGCTTTCCTCAGCTAGCAACCAGCGGTTGCTTTTTGAGTGGTTTTTCTAGTAACGCAAAACATAGCCCAGGATTTCAGGGATCTTTCGGGGGCGAAATTTGAAATGAATACAGGTTTTTTTGTTTCATTTTATTTGGAAAACTTCTGTAGACTGTAGGTGCTACATGTTTCCCATCTGCATCTGGTATTTACTTTGAATGTTCGGGTCTTTGGAATCCAAAGCCAAAATGTTTCATGCAAAGTGTTGTGACCCAGAACTGTTTAATCTTAGATTTGTGGTCTCAGAGCCCATGGCCTGACTTGAGTAGCTGATGAGTATCAGCTGAGCAAGCATCTCAGAATCTGACTTCTGCCCATGAACCATAAACCCTTTCCCCAGGGAACAAGAAAGTAAATTGGCCTTGGTGCGGGAACAGCCAGCGAGACTGGGGCCGCGGTTTCCTCGTGCTCAATACCAGACCCTGCAGCACGCTGCTGCGAAGATCTCCTTCCTTCTAAGTGAAGCCACATGAAAAAAAGAACAACACTTTTTTTGAGAGTCGCTGAACCAACCAATTTGTTCGAGCTACTCTTCTTGTTGGCTTATTTTTAGCTGAAAAAACATTGATATTTTGAAGGCAACTTGAAAAGTGCCAAAGGGGAAGAAGGGGAAACAGAATCAAAACCATTTCAAGCTCACAAAAGAAAAAACAAACAATCAAAAACAAACCAAAAAAACCCTAAAAAACCCCCAAAACCACGCAACAAAACAACAAAACACAGGCACATGAGCAGGTAGGCCCTCCAAAATGGTGTAGAACTTAATCCCATGTTAGAGCATGATGAGTTAGATGCGAGTTCATCTAGAAAATAAGTAAGCTCAACATTTATGATTAAGAGATCACAAGGCGATCAGCTCACTGTGTCATGCTTGTGAGTGAAAAAGTCCTCTGATTTAAAGATATCCAGTAAGATAGGTCTTCATTTCACTTGGCCAAAGGTTTTACTTGAATGTTGTTCTTAATTAGTTCTTTGTATCAATGTATGCCAAAAAAGTCCCTGAGAGCCATAGGCTTGAAGAAAGAGATGGGTGCGGATTTATGGTTAATATGTTTGTGTGTATGTTCTCAGTGGAAAAGGGTGATGTGTCTGAGAAATATAAGTGGAAAGATAGCGCAAGCCTGATGCCACAAGTTCTTGGGTAAAAATGTGCTTCACTGGATAAACATTTAAAAAGCATTGGCTGTCTTCAGTGAGGTTTTGCTGTGTTGTCGTATCAGACTGTCTTGCTGGTGTTTTAGATTCACCTTATTCTTGATGAACATGGATTTATCCTATTATGCCCAGCAGTGAGGCAGGCAGCAATGTGCCCATTGAACTGAATTGTCACGAGCCAGCACTGTAACCTCCCAAGCCTGGGAACATGGGTCAAGGACCAGATTTTATTTAATTATGAGGGATAAAAAGAAGTGAAGCACATGTAGTGCCATAGACCTGTTTTTCTGGTATTGATGGATTACAGAGTTCATAGAGCAGCCCAATTTGCAGTTATCCAATTTGCAATGGGAAAATTAGTTCAAACAAGGTAATTTACTGCACTGTGGACAAGTACTTGGTTTTTGCTCTTAACAATATCTTAAATGAACTATAAAGTGTTGTTGATTTTTAATATTTCATTTACTCACCCACAGTAGATGACATCAGCGGCTGCTACCCTGCAGAACCACGAAGTCAATCGAGACTATTTACTGTGAACTTTTAACCTTGTTTCTGCGTAGTTGTTCTTTAGATACACCCATCAGCTCTTCCTTATAATGCTTCCAAAGAGCAATATGTTTCTTTCTCTGCCTTTGTCTTTGGGTTACTAAATCTATCATCTCACTGGAAAGCTTAACGGTGTTGTCAGAAATTGCATTTTTTGTCCTGGATTAGGGCTGTTTAGCTTGAACGTGACAAGTTGTTTAAAAATAGACTGTTTTATGCTTTGTATTCATTCTCCTCTCCAAAACTGTCTTTCATAACAATGTAAATAAAGAACTCCCAGAACTGATACAGGAGAGCTGGCATGCTTAGCAGAAAAGGCTCAGCTATTACCCAATTGACATTAATGCAACATAAATCTTAATTATATTGAACATGCATCAAGCTGCAAGGTCTTAGGAGATGGAGTCATTAGGTAACAGTTTACAGTGAACATTTATCTTCAAACAAATTCCCAGGCCTCCTTAATTCCCTTTGTAGTCTCTTAGAGGCGTTGGAAATGAGAGGTGTAATACGGATTCACTTCATGCCCAGCTCTTTTAGCAGTATCCAAAGCTGACCCCTCAGCACAGGCTAGAAATGGCTAAAATAATCGTTTCCAATCATGCAGATCATGGTCTTAATCACATCTGCACAGGACGAGGTTGCAGACGACTCCAGGGTGACTCCTGCGTGTCCTCTCTCTGGGGAGCAGAGAGGTCTCTGTCCTACTCACCCACATCTGCACCACAGGACTGTGACTTGCAAGTCGTGCCCAAACTGCATACTGGGTGGGATGTTCTTCCTTTTAATCCACACAAATATTTACTCTCCTCAGAGATGTTTCCATGTTCCATTATGACAGCAGGATTCTAGATGTTTCCAAAATACTTTTTTTTTTCCACCAAATTGCTCTCTTATCTGTTATCTTTCTTATCTGTTTTTATCTAAACAGCAAGTAAAACAGATGATAATGGATTTTTTTTTTCCCTCTCAACTTTGGTTTATCTCATGGTTTCCGCAAGCATGCTATACTTGTAATTTCATGTGCTACACCCATCTTACAGATTTTCTTGAAGACTGTAAGGAAAGAATGAAAAGATCATAGAATCATAGAACAGTTTTGGTTGGAAGGGACCTTCAATGCTCATCCAGTGCCACCCCTGCCATGAGCAGGGACATCTTCACCCAGATCAGGTTGCTCAGAGCCCCGTCCAGCCTGGCCTTGAGTGTTTCCAGGGATGGGGCATCTACTGTCTCTTTGGGAAACTTGTACCAGTGTAGGCAATAGTGAAGTTTTCCCTTTTGGAGTGAAGTATTAAGAAATCCCTTAAATTAAAAAAAAAATACTAAAATCAGTATTGCGTTTATTTTTAAGCAGGATCTTCGGTTTCTCACAGTTTTCTCACATCATCAGTTAAGTCTCCGACCTAAGCTTTAGTTGGGAGCTCCAGCATTCACCTTTTAGATCAGCGCTCCTCTAAATTGCCTAGAAACATCACTACCAGCTCATTAGTCACTTGTTTAAAACCTTTGCCTTCATCTCCTACAGCTTCATTAGGACATTTCCTTCTCCTGAGAAACCCTGGGCTTTCTCATCCCTGCTAGCAGAAGAGAAAAAGTAAAATCATTGTGGAGTTGCCCTAGATTGAATGCATCCAGGAGGAGTCTATCTCCAGACACAGAAGGATTAAGCAAGGCTGAAGTTTCGGGCTGTGGGGGCTCAGGCTCTGCCCGGGGCTCAGACCACCACAATTAGCCAAAAGGGTGGTACAGGTAGATTAGCTTTAATTACTTGGTTGTGTCTGGTCTCTGATGTAGGAAAAGGTGCTTCATCAGTCGTGGTTCCCTTCCTTGGATTAACGGTGGAGGGAGTAAATGTTCCTCCTGGGTGTAATGCAATGTAATCATTTACCTGATTTCAAGAATTAAAGAGGCTGAAGATATGCTTTTTTTTTTTTTTTTCTCACCCATAGATGTTTTCTACCAAGCCCTTGTGAGGGCACGCTAGGCTGGAAGTTGCCACCACCATAGCGAGAGGAGCCCGTGGGGTTTGGAGCTCCCGCTGCAGCCCTGGCGAGGGCAGATGGGCCAGGGGGAGGCAGCACTGCACAGTTTGTCCAAAATTCAAAGAGAAAAACTCCAGGCCATGACTGGAGATGCAATTACGCTTTTGGACACGGAGATGTTTATGTAGAAGGAAATCTTGATAGGAGTGCAGTAGTATTTAATGATCTTTGTTTATTGTCTTCTTGCCTTAAAGCTAAAAAGAAAAAAAATAAAGCAGTAGAAAGGAGAGGAAGCAGTGTAGTTTCACAAATAAAAAGTGAGCTCTTGCTTTTTGTCGTTAACATTGCTGTTACCCAGCAAATGCTCCCCCAGAGCACCCACATATGTTTGTATTAAGTGCCTTATTTTCTTGATTAAGAGTATTTTGTCATTTGTGGTATTTTATCAATCACTGAGCCATTGCTATCCAGAAGGGTAAGAATACAAGCAAGTTTCATATCTGAAATTATAAATGTATAATGAGACCTAGACTATGTTAGCAGCCTGCACAAAATCTTTTTCTGGCTCGGATAACGATTAGTAGCAAAAGGTTTCTGTTTCCCATTTTAATACTTTAAACATTGTGATTTGCAAGACTCTAACATCCATGTGCGGTGGGCATGGAGTGCACAGGACCGCCAGCCACTCTGTGAAGTTTTTTCCAGAATTTTGGAGCATTTAAGGCCTGGTTCCCTCTACCGCACAGGCAAGGCTAGTAACTTCAAAACCTGCTGCCCAGCTTGCCTAGGAACCCGGCCTCAGCTTTTTCACCAAAATGGTGCGTTCTGGGGGGAAAAAAAAGTGGTATTTAAGATGTACAGCCTGCTGTTTTCTCGGTTGTTGGGAAAGGGGGTAAGACACGAGGCGGTCTGGATCCGAAGGGCAAGATGTGGGATGTGGCTAACCCTGTGCTCTCTGCTTTCCACAGGCCCTCCGGGGAGGCGGGGGAAGCCGGGCCGGCGCGGAGAACCTGGTAAGCATCGCCTGGCCCCAGCCATGTCGCTGGGCTCCCCGTGGGTGTCATTGGGCTGAGTGCGAACCTTTCGATAATGATGCTGGTCGCCTTCATCTGGGCTGTGGAACAGGGGCTTCCTGCATCCCTGCATGCTGGATATAAAGGTTTTCATAAAATCCCCCAAATAAACCCAAACCCTAAAAAAAAAAAAAAAAAAAAATTAAAAAAACCTCACCAGAACAAAACTCAGACCAAAAAAAAAAAACACCCTCAAAACACCCACTGTTGTCACATATTTATCAGTCCTTCCATTTCCCCCTTGTAGCGTTCAGACCTGTTATTTACCCCATCCAACAGTGAAGTGGGACTGTGAATTAGCACAAAAATATAGAAACTCAGCAGCCGCGCTAGGCGAGAGCTGTGCGCTGCTTGTTTCCTGCCTATGGACACGTCCATACGTTGCCTGTGGGTCCCATGCTTGTGCTGTTTGGTGTCCACGTTTCAGAGCTGGGGATAAACCAAACCTCAGCCACCAGCCGTGGGCATGTCCCCTGAGTGCTCGAGGTGCCCTCGGACCAGGTGAAACCGCAGACCGGCCTCACTGGGAATTTTTATTTAAGCTAATTATGTATTCTAATTATATGCTTCTATAATTTTGTTATCTGGTAGTTTGGGGTTTTTGTTGTGGGGGTTTTTGCTTGTGTTTTTTTTCTTTTTTTTTTGGTGTGTGTGTGGTTTTTCTTTTGTCGTTTGTTTGTTTCGTTTTTCCTGGCTTGTGAAATGGGAAAGCACCGATCCCGTTTCAGCTGGGAAGTGCTGTTTGCACTCTGCTGTTCGGTCTGTAGTGCTGTTGGAGAGGGTGGAGACGTGGTCAGTTTTGCTCTTCCCAAGGCAAACAGTCGCACAGGGGTGTACCTCAAAAGCCACATGGAGTTTGCGGCTGCCTCTGCATGTTGGAAAGCAGCAGGTGATATTTCACACACCTCAGCTCTTAGGTTCTTGAACGTTGAGAGAATGAATAGGGACCACGTAGATTTTTATTTAGCGAGGAGGCTGTTCGGTGCTGCTTGTTGCTATAGCAAATATGCAGCTGGGTTTTAAAAAAGGGCAGCCTAACTTAACCAATAATTTGAATGATTTTTTAACTCCAGGGAAGGGAAATCAGGGGGTTTGGGCTGTGGACTGATGTCCATGGAAGGCAGGCAGGTATTTCCCTTCTTTCTTCCATTGGTGGTATTTCACAATGCACCACGTGTTTTCTGAGATATTTTTGCTCCTGAAGCATCAGGGGTTATTCATGGCCAAGGAGTGGATGATGCACTCATGGGGGTGGTGATGGACCCCAACTGGCTTCATTAAACCCCATTTTCCTCCAGCTGAGCTGTGGGAATAGCCACCAGGTAGCTTTGATTCTTTTTATTTGTTTATTGTTTTTTAAAAATCACTGTGCTCTTTAAAGCACTTAGAGGGGAGGACAGCATTCAGCCAAGGGCACCTGGTGAGGTCAGCCAATGAATTTGGGTTTTATATGCAGGCATTTATGTAAATTTTTTCCAAGGTGTCTCTCTAGCCCATACAAAAATTTAGGAGATAACAGTGAGCTTGAGCCTGCCCTTGACCTTCGCTGCCTTCTCTCTGTTTCATGTGAGAGCTCTGAAAAGCGATGGTTGCTCTTGTGCTGCAGCACGTCCGCAAGGGCTTCTTGAGCATCCCTCTGACAAAGTGGGAAGCTGCCAGGGAATCAACGCAGGACCAGCAGGAAAACAACCATTAAAAAATAAACTTTTAAAAAAAATCATTAATAACAACTTATGATCTTCTTTGAATTTTTCTGCGGTTGTGGAGGAAAATCCATTTAATGCAATGCAGCCTCTGCAGATTGCTCCGCTGTATTGCAGATAGAAAAGCAGAGACCAGACATCCTGTGTATATTGGTTTTGGCCAAGCTGCCAGATGTTTGTTTTCATAGATAGCTTGAATATATATTTCTATATTTGTTTGAGAACCTGACCACACATAAACTAGGTCCTTGTTCCTTTGCTACGGCTGATAAACGTGAATAAAACTTTGTTTGCGTAGCATGATAGTGTCCATCCCCAGGGACCCTGCGTGGTTATAGCTTTACAACCTTGAGACAAATGCTGTTGTAGAGCCAGAAGGCTCAACGCTGTTCTCAGCCCTGCCAAAGGAATGTTTTTTTCTGGCAATTGTTGAAATGTTGAAAAACTTTTTCTGATTTATACTGAAACTTGAATATATGTCTCTTAGAAAGAAACAGAGACACCTTTTAGAGATCATTCTGTCCCTTTTCAGTCATGTCCTCTTTTGATTTAAACCAAGACTGAATTTTACTTTTTTCTCTTGCTGTGTTGGATTCGTATAATTTAAAAAAACCAATAATAATCCAACAGCTCTGTTTCTCTAAACTAAGAATTCATTGTCCTGAAAGCATGCTGAGACAACTGCTCTCTACCATAGAAAGACACCACACCATAAAAAGTTGATTTAAAAACACTTTTAGGAAAAAAAAAATATAACTATTTAGGCTGTTTGGAAGTGGGGCAAGCCTGGCTGCATGTGCTTCAGAAAGCATTGACCAAAATGTGGGTGTGAACCACTATTGCTGCCTCCTGATCCCCCCGCCTGGGGAGCTGCTGAGGGCAGGCGGTGGGTCCCACCAGGGCTCTGCCTCTGGGCTTGGTTTAGTTTATTTTGTTATACAGAAGCATAAACAGTAATTTCTGCCCCGGGGAGGCTGCACCGAACCCCAGCCTTTCCTCATGCTTCGTGTCTCTGGCGGGAGCCTGAGCTTCCCGTGGTGGCACGGTCATCCCTGCTGTCGTCTCTTCCTCAGCCTCAAACGGGAAGACCCAGGTACCTGGGGAGCGTTTCTGCCACTGCCAGGCCAGCTGAACAAACCGAGCACTAATTGAGTCAAATGGCTCCATCCGGCCTGTGTTAGTGACTCCAGCGCCCATCTGGCCCCCTGGGAATCGCCGCCGTGGCTGCAGCCGGGGAACAGCAGACGTGTCCCAGGGATGGAGTGGCTGCAGTGACAGTCACCTGAGCGCTGCCGGTGTGGAACAGGTTACTTTTAGAAACCAATTTATTCTGCTGTTGCTACCATGAGGCCAGGAAGCCCACACCAGCAGCCTCCTTAGGGACGTGTCGGTCCCAGCATGGCCTGCACCCATCTCCGCTGCAGCCTCTCCCAAGCTCCATCCCATCCCACCGCCACCAGCACGCAGGTCCTGTCATCCTTATTCCTGCACACGAGCATCAGTAGTTTCTTGTGCAACTGGATGGCAAGCACAGCATTGAAGACCCATGTGCACCCACCCATGGAGATGGCGTATGAAAAGAAAAACACATTTTAATACCACCTTACATGGGATTTGCAGCCTTCTCTGAGCATGAGGTGGAAGGAAGGCTTTGCAGCACTAGCTGTTGGGACTGGTCCTGACAGCCAGCCCGCACGTCTCAGATACAGTTCTCTTTCCACGCTAAAGGCAAAAATCAGGTTTAATGTCATGTTAGCTTATTTTTTTAAATGTGATATGTCCCAGTGAGGATGCAGTTCAACTCTTGTAAGTGAGCATTTGTGAAATAACATGGATTTTTGCAGGGAACCTGGGAGGTTTTGCCTCCCCTCTTGCTGCCAGCTGGTGCTGCGTGAGCAGGATGGGCTATGGCCACACAGCGCTCCTCTGGGACTTTATGTTTCTTTTTGTAAAGACTGATCCATACTGGGGTGTTCTTGAAGGGTGAATGAGTAATTGGATCCAGGATTTGGGAATTTAGTTAGTTAAGGTATTGGTTCAAAGTCTCTGCACAACTAGGTGGTGGGAGATGATGCTCGTGTCTCTCGTAACGACATGCTGCTTTCTTCCCCTGACTTGAAGATTGAGCAAAAACTGATCTGAACCTCAAAATCCCTCAAGGAAAACCAGGAGAAAATACACCTGAAATGAGAAGTCTGGGAGGTCTGTGAGTACATTTCTGCTCTCCTCACAAGGGGCAAGAGCTGGTTCTAGATACAAACACTCGAAGCCGATCGCTGTGGCGTTGCCCAGCGCCCATTCGCATCAAGTCTGCACAGCTTCAGCAAAAGGGAGGAAACATTGGTCATTTTAGGCACAAAATTGCCCTTACAGGTAGGCCTGGAAGGGCATTTTTCCATGAAGTGTTATTTCCTTGGAAAATGTTGACTTGGCAAAACTGCCATTTCTGGCAGTAAAAGTTTTGTTTCCAAAATTTTTCCTTTTCAAAAATGGTTGTAGGGAAAATGTTTTGAAATTGTTGAAATGGAATGAAACAGTCTTCTGCCCCACCTGCCATGGCTTCTTCTTTCCAAATTTACATTGCACTACAACTGTTCTTTAATTTGAACTTCTAACAAAGTTTTGATTCAAAGTTTATTTTGTTTTGTGGGGCTGGTTTTGGATTTTGGGGGAGTTTTGTGTTTGGGTTTTTTGGGGGGTGTTTTTTTGTTTGTTTTTTACAGCTATTATGTTTACAGAAATACCCTGATTTGGAATAGGGAAGAATCTAAAACTCTTTTTAAGGAATAAAAGCGAATCAATTTCTATGCAGGGAAACATTATTTGTCTCCCAGCCCTACACGTACTTGAACGCCATGTTTTACATGTTAAGGCCTTTTGGCCATGTGATTGTGTGGACAACTGTAAATATACTGTTGGTGTTATTCGGTAAACCCATGTATGCATATATGTGGGTAAATCATGCAGAACTTTGTATTTATTTGGAGATTTGCATTGCTCCCTGACTTTCTCACATGAGGAATCGCATACCGATACCCTTGATCTGAGGGACCGCTTTGGCTTCTGAACTTTAGGAAAAATCCGATCTGTCCCCCATTTGCTCTCAATAGTGAGCATCTCTGCTAGGAGAGTGTATTCCCCATGCACACCAGCACTGGGGAACAGATAGGAATTATTGAGGTCAACAGACAGTGACAAATAATCTTTTTCAGCCTGATGTAGAGCCGATCTCTGTGACTTCTTATGACAGTAGCAGTTGTCCTCCTTCCTCATTGTCCATGACTTAGTTACTCCCCTTATAGCATCCTGGACTAAGAACTCTGTGTGTATGTATATACATATTGTGTGTGTGTATAAATACACATATGTTTTTATATAGATATTTATGTGTCCATATATACATGTGGGTTTTAAATTATCATTTTTTTACATCTTCAGGAGGCCACAGATGTATGTGTGTGCTACCTTGGGGATGGGTACTTTGCCCGTTAAGGGCAGCAGCCGAGTCCCCTCTGACCCTTCCTGAGCTGTTGGGAAAGTCCTGCTGGTTTTGTTTCCCCGCTTGGCAGTGCTCTCTCCTGTCATGGCAGGAAAGCTTGCACGATAAATTATTTACAGATTAAACAGAAATGCTAGCTTACCCCAAAATTCTGCAGAAATACTTGGAAATAAATGACCACGACCTCTCATTTCCCACGTGTTTGCGTACTGCTGGGGATGATGCCACTGTGACCTGCTAGGTCTATGGATATACAAAATAACATTAATATTAGTCAATCAGAAAACCTGGGTCATTTATTTTTAATGAGTTTCTATTTTCACTCCCCCCTAGCACAACTGTTCATGTTCTTAAGGAATCCCTTAGTGTTTTCAAATACCTCTTGCAGACTCGGGTACTAGGTGTTCACTCCCAGCAGTACAGCAGTAACGTATGCTGGAGATCATGGAAAAGTAAATAAATTGTAGACCAAAACCTGTACGTTTGCATGTTGTCTTCCTCCTCTTCCTTCTGAAATAAGCCCACAAGTTATTTTTTGTGGAGTTTTAAATACACAAAGGCCGTTTCCAACTTTTATTCATCATAGTAACAATTTCCAAGTGGTTTCATTCTTACTTTCGATCTCTCGAACTGATTCTCACTAGTCAAAATTATTAGCAGTAAATTCTGCCAAATTTCTTGGGAAAGAGCATGTGTCTTGTGCAGTGTGTCCACACCGAGATGGCCAGGTGGGGGCAGCCCCTGGGTGCACCATTAACTTCTTTGTCCTTGGCTTATGAAATATTTGACTTTCTTCCATAGGCAACAAGTGTCTTGTGGCTAGGCTTTTGAAAAACATGTTCGACAAGCAGAAAGTTATGTTCTTAGGAGGAGAAGAGATCGGTTCAGTAGGTTTAACTTCGCGCCTTAATGAAGATTTATCTAGCCCCATTTGGCCAACAGCACAGCTAAAGATGAGCACAACTCCACTGATGTGGATGCAGAGCATCCCACGTTGCAGATACAGACCTCCCCATCCCACTTTGATTCCTGCATTTGAGAGGAAAGCATTTTAAAAGAGCACTTGCCTGCACGTGTTGGGAGAAAACAGTAGCTGAGAAAATGAGAAAGGCAATGAATTCCAAGGAGATTATAATTGGTACATGATTGAAATCCCATATTAAAATAATTTCCTGACGGCTTCTTATTTGAGGCTTAGTTCTGACTTTACTACAAAAGGCCTTTTGTGGGTAGCTTGGCATAAGTGAGTTAATAAATCAGGTTTATGATTCTCAGTTAATAAATTGGCTTAGGGCCACTGACTTCTGTGTTCATAAGAAATTAAACCCAGGAAAGTGAGCTAAGAGCCTGTGTGAATTTTAGCACTAAAGAAAATAGGCTTGTGGGCATGGAGGGCAGTTTGGAGGTTGTCTCCTCCCCTCCGCACCAACCAAGCGTTCAGCCGTGGTTGTGTGCGGAGCCGACCACGTTAAGCTAACAAACACAGGTTAATGGGCTAATTTTTGGCAGCAGGCTCTGTCTGTCCTTTCTTGCTTCCAGTCCTCATTCTTAGGCTTTTCTTGGGTTTTATTCTTCAACTTTCCAATGTTTTAATTTTTAAAGAAATTTTTAAAATCTTGAAGAGGCATTAGCTTGAAATATACTTCTTATGTTTTATTTTTGAATAAGATAAAGCTGGGGTTATTTTTCCTCTCCATTTTAATTTTTCCCACATTTTTTCTTTTTTTAAATTGTGATTAGTTTCTGGCTTTGATCAGGCAGGAAATAGAGCATGAAGAAGGCCCAAACAGAGCGCTATAGGCTGCCTCGTGAGCGGGAGTGAAATGTGGATTGCATTATATTTAGGGGCTCAGCGTTCACCTCTGTGTAGCACCAGCCTGGGCGAGCGGTGGGAAAGCTGCAGAAATCGGTGTGGCAGGCGGCGCAGAATAGAATATAGGGGGATTTTTTTTTTCTTTTTCTACTGCCCTTAATCACATTTTCAGACTCTGGCACCGGTATCCAAAGCCTATTGTAGATGTGGCGGGTTTTTCCCCTGGACCTAAGGCACCGTATATTGACCCACCAGCTGCCTCTGAGCACAGCAAAGCCCTCGGGCAGGGGCCACATGGAGGTGACACAGGACCATGGGGTTGTGTGACATGTTTTGAGGTCAGAGAGGGATGGGGACCAAATGACAGCAATGTTTGGGATCTATGGCAGCTGTAGCAAGATCCTTGCCTGGTGCCCCCGACACTCCTCCGCTCCTTTGGCTTTTGCAAGCACATCTCCAGCTCCTCTTTTATAACACGAACGAAAAGAAGCTCGGTGGTGAAAATGCACTTTTTGCTCATAGGATTCCATCTGTCTCTGTCTGCTTTGTGCTGGGGATGCTCTGCGGCTGGGCATGATGGTCCAAGCCCTGAACATGGGTGATTCCTTGTGATGTGCCCGAGGTCTCATGGGGGAGAGGGAACAGAGTCACACTGGGGAAAAGATCAGAAAAAATGGGTTTATACCCCATGTAAGTGCTGCCATGCCACAGCGTGGGTGAGGTGGTCCCAAAATGGGAGGATGTGGATGGTGTGAAGTGTATCTGGAAAGTTATCCCATTGGAACTGAACTGAAAAGTAACTAGTTGTTCTGATTTTGGTTCTTGCTATGTGCTGTTTTATCAAATTATACTTTGTGATGAAGTGACTTTTTTTTTCCCTTTGTTTTTCTTTTGTTTTCCAGGACCTGCAGTAAGTATCGTGGATTTTACTGTTGGATCAACAAAGTTAAGGCTTCCCCTTCCCCCTTCCGCTGCCTTTCGGTGTCATTGCAAAAGCACAGCATTTTTTGGTAGAGGTGTGTCTGGGAGCAAAATTGGTACCAGATGCTGCTGTATTTTTTCCACAATTGTAGACAAATAGAGAGGAGGGAAAAAAAACCTTTTAAAATGTTTAACTTGCTGCCCTGAGGGACTTCCAGTAATTTTAAACCCAGAAAATAATAAGTAAAATAGAGTTTTCCTTTTACAGAGTACTTTTAGTCCACTTTCATTTGGCAGAAAGAGTGTCGTACTAATATTTTTACATTAGTGGGTTTATTGGTTCTAAAGCTCTGTCTTGCTTTTCTTATCTGTTGTGTTTCCATCATTTAATATGGTTTTGGTAGCTTCACCAGGAGGGATAGAGGGAAAGCCATAGCTTGCTTTCTTCTCTCTTTGAAGTCTTGGGGAGAATAATTAGCATTCCTACCAATGCAAACAGAAAATTTATGGGGAATTTGTTGTTTGAAGGGGTAATAGTTGAAAATGTGTCAACTCCTCCTTCCAAACGTTCGCACATGCCTCTGGCTGTGCCACCACCGCGTCCAAATCTGGTGTTCTGCTTCTGGTTTTGGAGCGAGAATACAGCATTTCATTTGTGCTTTCCAAGTTGCTAAGGGATTGTTAAAAGAAATTATGGGCATTAGGTGCTTCTGTTTATTTCTACCTTTCATCCCCCAAAGTTGGAGGAGGAGAGGCATGAGCTGTTTGCAGCCACGTGTTTCCTTTTCCATCGTTGCACTGAGACGCTTCTTCACATTGTTCTCTTCCTACAGAGCATCATTGGGTTGAAAAGGGGTTGTTTCAGGAAAAATAAATTTGCTAACTGTTAGTGGATTAATTATTTTCCAGTTCTGTAAATCTGTTTGGAAGCTAAAGGGTGATAAGGAAGTGCACGTGGGGCGTGGGGGCTGTCCTAGTGCCGTGGCTTTGGTTCTCCTGGGATCAACAGCGCTGCCTGTTTTTTAGTTAATGGCTTTCAACCTTTTGAATATGTGCTTCTATTTCAAGTTCATTTCTTTATATAAAGACTTAAGACTGGTTTAAGCAAAATTACTATTTGGCCGTGTTTTGAAGGAGCAAATCAGAAAATTTAAGATGTTAACATTTTTGGATTAGCCATTCTTAGAGGAAATCTGAACACTTTTGCTCTAGAAGTTGTGCCAGAATTAGCAATAAATCTAAGAGACTGTCTCAAGAAATGCAAACAAATGAGTTTTCCTTGTTAGTTTTTGTTCATAAATGTAGTCTGTCAATGAATTAATTTTCCTGTAAATATTCTCTAATTAAAAACTGCAATGCAGCCTCTCCAACCCACACAATAGAAGTGACTCCATGGGGTTTTGAAGTATTAGTGACTGGGGCACTGGTTGTGGGAGCACCGTCGGGAGGTGAATCCCCACGTGCCTGGCCCAGACCTGGATGCTACTCCGCGGCAAGTCGGCCATTCGCTGGCGTCACCAAATCCTGCATCACGGTCACGTCATGGGGCAAGATCCCAAGGTTGTGGGGAGATCTGCTGTGGCTGGGGAGCCCTTTTGGGTGCTACAGCTGGTCCCCACAGGGCTTCTGCCTAGTGATTTTTTTTTTTTTTTTTCCTCTCTGAAATTCTTGCAATTTGGCTTAATAATTAAAAAAAAAAAAATCTCGCTCAATGGCAGGTTACAAATGAAGAGGATACTGCCTACTTGAAACTCCATATATGCATCTTTTAAGGGGCATGTTCCTCTTGATTTAAATGTTTTGGCTGATTTAAAATGTATTTATTTAACAGTTTCAGCTCTGCTCCAGCTCAGAGCCTGTTATCAGCCCACACGCAGCTGGCTGGGTTACGCTTCCTCACGTGTGCTGTCTGTTCACTTTTATTGTATGCGATTTGGCACAGGCAACATATGGTGCACTATTAATTTTTCTTTGTCTCTAGTTGGTTTCATTTCCTGGTTCCCACGGCACTATTGAATTGCAAACGGAGCACAGGGGAGATTTAACACAAACAAGGCACTTTTTTCTTTTTTTTTTTTCCCCTTTCTCCTTGCCCTTCTTTAAAAGACAACTCCTGGTTTGGTTCGTTGTTTTTAAAAAAAAAAAAAAAAATCCTGCATTTTTAGCATAAGCAACATTTGCCAGAGACTTGTTTAAACATAGTATATAATAAAAGTCCTAGAACCCACAGAACCACAATATTATTTTATTTCAACAGTACTGTATTTAACTCTATTAGTTTCTTCTGTTTCTTGATTTTGGCCATAAGGAATCGATTACATCTTACATGTACAGCATTGCACTCTGCTAAAACTGTATCCTCAATTCTCTTGTTCCCTAGTAGCAGTTGTTCTGGTATTTTATTTTTTGGCTGTCATAAGCTAGTTGTGTATATGAAATTATTAGAATTTGTGGTACAGGATTTGTGGCTGTTGGATGATTGATCATCCTGTCTGTGCGTAAGGGGTATTCTGCTCAGATGTGCTATAAAACCTCTGTTTCGGAGGGTATTAAAATCACATGCTGGGTAGGAAATTTCTACAATTGAAGGATAGACTTACCACAGACTGTAATTAAACATTTACAGTCCCAGATATTAACAAACACTTTATGTATTAACATGCTGGCTGGGGAACTCACCAGCGAGTGCAGACTGGGAGTTAGCAAGTGTTTCCTATTTATCTGTGTGTGCTCCAGTGCCATACGTCTCCATAAAAATCTCACTGTACACTTTATCCCGAGACTGTAATTTGTTCAATAGGTGGTTGTTGAAGTCGGTGTTGTTTCTGGGTGAATCAATAGTGCTGCAGGAGGCATTAAAAGCTACAGGGGCACTTAGCAAGAAGGGAGAACCCCTGTCCGTGGGATGAAGGAGGCTGCCAGAGCTATTTCATGCTGTAAGAAGTGTATGAATCTGTATATCCGCAGCATGCTGACATAACCTATGTTTATGGTAGCAGATGACATTGCTGTACCAGATACACGCTTTACTGCCTACTTGTCTACCAGCTAATACTTAACAGCTCCTTCCCAGGGAATCTGGCTTGCAGCAGGCTCCTCTGCTGTAGCTCACGGCACATTTAACGGCAGCTCGAGCTGTAAACACCTTTGGGAACCCCCCTGAGGAGAGCAGAAAAGGTGAAATATCCTGAATGGGTTGTGTTTTATTCCGCTGATCTCGCAGGTGTTACTAGCAGCTTAGGTAGGGTCTTGCACCACAGCATCAGCTTTTTTTCTGCTTCATTGCAAACTAACGCAAAGCTTAGAGGTGAACTGAGAGAGCTGCATCCTGCAAGGAAATTAATGGATCTAAGAGCGGGAAACCTTCATTCAATCCATTGCTGGAATAGTTGGAAGCTGTGATTGCTGCTGGGTCGATGGGCTGTCCCAGCCGCTGGCTTGGCAGCGCCGCAGCCTCCCCGGCCTCTCCCCGCTGCCCGGGAGCTCCAGTACCTCTCGGTACCCGCATCCTGGAGGGTCTTACGGCCAGGATCTGGCGTGTATCCCGCACATCCGTGGCTTCAGGGCCGGCAGGGACTGAGCGCAGGCAGCAGGGGTGGGCGCGGGTTGGCAAAAGCTTTGGTAAGTAGCTAAAGGGGGAAGCATCAGATCAAAATTTGGGAAAAATGTGCCACAGGTGTGACATTTCTGATAGGAAAAGTGCCTCGAGAGGTTTCTCTGGAGAGAGTTTAGTCCCGGGGCTGGCTGGGGAGCCGATGGCCCCGTCTCCTGCCTGCTGCTATGTGTTGTCACACTGCTATGGGTGCACTGACTGATTTTTATCTCACTTGCCTCACAGGGGCAGTCAGGACGCGATGGTTACCCGGTAACTCTGCTATTCCTTTTATTTTTATTCTCTTCCAATCTGCACTCCATGGTCCTCTCTGACTTTTCCATGACACTTGATTTTCTTTGCCTGTCTTGGTCTCTTTTTGTTTTCTTCTTTCCTCCCTCTTCATCAGTGATAGCTTTTGAGGGATTTAGCCCTAAAACTTAGGAGCCTGTGGAATATTATATTCTCCATTAATGTTTATGGGGTGAAGTACGTGAGCCTTTTCATGGTATTATTCACACTCTTGCCGAAGAGTTCACTGGAGTGCAAAGTTTGGAGTTTGTCCCATTCACAGCTGTAGGTGCCCAAATTTGGGGGACATTGGTGAAAGAGCTTCACATCCTCATTCACCCATCTCCAAACTTTTTCCGTGGGAGCAGAGGTGTCCTGCTGAACCTGTTGGCAAGGAAGGATTTTGCAGAGGCTCAGAAGGGTGATTTGGGATGTACTGCCCTTCCTATGCCCATGGCCACCACTGACATGTCTCTGTGTTAGGGAGAAAAATAAAGCTGGTAGTTTGGGGCTGTTAAAGGCTCTGAGCCTCTTTCTGCAGGAGAAGGGAGACCTTGTTCTGGCCACATCCAAACTGCAGCCTGCGGGCTGGCTCCCCAAATCCACATTGATGCACTCGGATGGCCGCGGCGCTCCGGCTCCGAGGGGCTCGATGGCTCGTCGGGGAGTAGTAACTCCCATGTATGCACTCAGTGTAATGGGTTGGTAGAAATCTCTATGTAGATTCTCCGTGTTCACAGCACATTTCCAGCCCTGCTCCTGCTTTTTGAATGGGTGCAGCGAGTCCTGCACTGCCTGATGCTCTGGAAGGGGCTTCTTGGCTGTTTGTCTTGCTGTTCCATTTATAAGGTAAAGAAAAGTAGTTAGACTTCTCCTTCCTGTGGTCGATACTCTTTTTTTTTTTTTCCTAAAGGAGTGAATTAGGAAAACTCCTTGACTCTGCCACCTCAAGTCCTGGCCCCACTCCCTCTGACCTCCCATAAACCACAGAAACGTCTATTGAGTTTTCTGCGTGTGATGGATTGGGAGGGAAATAGAGAGCTGTTTTCAGTTTCCATTTCCCCTGAACCCCTGTAAGCCTCCCTGGGAAAGACAGCAGCATTTCCCCAGCGGCACCGGCCCCTGAAGGGGAAAGGTGCAAGATGGGATTAATTTTGCAGAACCAGCCTATGCTGCCGTTGCATCCCTAACATGAAAGCACTCGGAGCTCCACCAATTGATTTGGATAAATTAAGTTTAGGATGAGGGAAGGCTGGGGAAGCCTGCGAGCAAACAGAGGGCGGCTGATTTCCAGGGGAAGGACGGTGGTTTGTCTCCCTCCGGCGGTACTGGCCGCAGCGGGAGCCGCCACCAGCCCCAGCCAGAGGGGCTGAGCTGCCCGAGCAAGACGGTTATACCGATGCACGAGTGGCTTGTTGGAAATTAAGAGCTGAATTTATTAGAAATTAAGATGGGAGACTTGGCTCTATTTGTACTCTTTAAAGGTAGTTTTAGGGTGGCTTTCTGCTCTTGCAGGATGATGCTAACCATTTCTGGATTAGCAGTGCCCCTGGATGGTTTGCCCCCATCTTTTCTGTGTTGGTCACATTCTGGCAAAGCTCGTGCATGTGGTTTAATTGCAGAGCTCGGAAAAACAGGGACACTGGGAGGAAATAGTGACTTTTCCTTAGGACAGAGCATCACCCACAGCCTGTCCTGGTGGGCAGCCCCAGCACCATGCTCATCCCAGCTCCTGGCAAGGGATTTTGTTGTTGCTCTGGCTCTCTTGGATGGGGTCAAGGTCTGGCAGTGACCTCCAGCTCTGCTGCCACATCTGCCCTGGGAAAATGGCATTAGTGTCACCAAAAGGTTTTTCCTCCTTCTCCCCAGGACCTGCAGTCCAGGCAAGCTGTGTGGCTGATCTTATTCCTGACTTTGTAAAACTGGCTGAGCCACAGCCAGCAAACACTTGAATTACTGCATCCACACAGCTGTGACTACACTCGTTAGCTTTATCTAATAAGGAGGTGACAATAATTGCATTTCCAAAGAAATTTGTCCATCTGAAGAAGGAGGAAACTAAACATAAAGCCAGCCTGAATGTTTTATTCAGCAGAAACATATGAACACACTTTATTGCATCCAGTTGCGTAGTCAAATCTATTTAATTATTTAGTTCCCTTCACGATAATGAAATAAACTTTCAGCTGTTTCCAGAGGTGGATGTGGTGCAAATGCAGAAGTATTATAGCAAGTGGATATTAAATGGTGTTTGGTGTCAGAAATAGGTGCAGTAACACGTGCATTTCCTCACTAGCGGTGCTTTGAGTTTGTCAGTTGCTGGTGTATAACTGAGCTGCGAGCAAGAGAGGCTTTTAAGGGGTGAAGTGAGGCAGAGCTCTGGAGACAGGCCCCAAAGAGAGAACAGCTTGTGTAAGGTGCTTTCGATATTTTGATAGTTAACATCCTAAGGGGAGGGGTTTCTGCCCTACAATAAAACTTTACAGCAGAAACAGTTTCTTTTTTATGAAGTTCTGTAGGTTCATTATTATTTTTTAAGCCCCAGAGAGGATTTAGTTTCTATTTTTAGGCCTCTGGTATATCATAGTAGTGTTACCATAACAGCTATGAAGAATGTTGGGGTTTGTTGCTTTTCCAGTCTTTTTTGACTTGGTTTTGACATCCCACTGGACACGGATCACCGCGTATACCTCAGCCTGATTTCAGCACAGGTTCCTATGGGCTGAGGGCTGCATGGGTCTGTCTTCTCTCTTTCCCCAGTAACTTTTCAACTCAGCCCATTTCAGCCAAATTTGACAGAAGGACAAAGACTCTGCAGATAATTAGTTTAATGTGAACTTCTGATATCAAAGGCAGGTTAAGGGAGAAAGAGCCTTTTTGATATCCATGGTGAGGCACGAACTCACGCTGCCATACACATGCCATTGCTGTGTCACCTGCATCAGAGGATGCCCGAAGATTGTTCTGGCTGAGATTTCCTGTTTCTTTTTTAATCACAATGCTGGGGAGGCTTTTAAGATGTTTTTGACACCCAACCCCACCCCCCAGCTGATTATCTAATTCATTTAGGGCATTTTCTGACAGACATGGGAAGCTGATGGTAGAGAAAGGCAGAAGATCTATTTAGTGTCCAAAATATCTGGAATCTTTTTTTTTCTTATCTTGGCTGTGTAATTTGCACATAGTAATAGTGGCAGCAATCATCGTAAGCTCCTTAGTTTTGGGGTGCAAACCTTAGTCTGTGAACCTGCCTTGCACCTCCTGAGCTTGCAAGAACACAAATGACAGCACCAGGGAATGGGGAGCCTTTTACTCTTTTTGATGCCAAAATACTGATCTTGAAGTTCCTTTTTAGAGAAAATTACCTAAAACAGCTTCTGGGGGGAAGCAGAGTGCTTTACACTGAAGATGGAGGAGACCTGGCAGGTTGCTTTTCTCATCCGACATCTGTGTGGACCTTTTTGCAGGACATCACGACATTCCTCTGGCTCTTCGTGGTGGTGCTGGTGGGCTGGGGGAACACACAGGTGTGTACTGGGTGGTGTCCTGGGGTGAACCAGCAGCATTGAGGACTGAAAACTACAGGATAAATTATTCCTTTATACAGAAATACCAGAATAATTGGTAGTTACAGATTGATTATTGGGCTCCATTGATTCCTAGAATCATTTAGGTTGAAAGAGACCCTCAAGGTCATCAAGTCTAACCACAGCCTAACTGTAGCACTAAACTTCATTAGAGATGCAGTGGTTTCTAAGGAAAAAACAGTGATAAAAATTCTGAAAAATGAGCGGTTCAGCAGAGAAAATGATAGTTTTCTAGGCAAGGTACTGAACAACCTTTGTTTAGTCCTGCCTGGTGGTATTGCTGTGTCTGCAGCCCCTTGCTCGGGGACCTGCCCAGTGGCCAGGGCTGTGGTGATGGAGCTCTGGTTGTCCTCATTCTGGGCTTTGTGCAGGTCCAAGCACGTGCTGAGGTCTCCCTGCTGCTGGGGAGGGTGTTGCTGCAGTCCTGCCACCAGCCACTGCTGGTTTGATTGTGTTGTTTTGCTCTGGTGCTTCCCCTTGCTGGCTTTTCTGAAGAGATGACAGCAGTCTCTAGATCAGATTAACAAGGAAATTTTGGATTACACCTTTAGCCTTTGCCAAAAGATGGCCTGGCCCATCCCCAAACCAAAGCACGGCCCCAAAGTTTGAGCTCGGGTTTGCGCGGGGGCATGCTGGAGCAGAGCAAAAGCAGATGTCGAGCCGCCGCAACGATGGAAATATGTTTCTTGTTGGGTAGAACCAAGCGCTGGGACCGGGATCCCCTGGGACTTGTCCCAAGCCATGCTTTTTGAGGTGAGGAGCGGTTCTCCTTGGCTTGATGTGCTGTCAGTGTGTCGGGGACATTTGCCCTCGTGAAGCTGGGAGGGGAGCAGAGGGACCAGCTGGTGCAGTGGAGCTTTTGGCTGCTTGCGTTAGCTGGGCAGGAGGAAAAAAGAGAAAATGAGGAGCAGATGGAAGAACTAAACTGTGAGTAGGCTTTTCAGCTGACCTTTTGGTGCAGGCAGGTCTTCCCATTATGTAGCTGTTTAATGGAGTCAAATCGTACATGGAAGGGAGAAGCAATGATTGGGCAATGCTTTTAGCAGCCTTGCCCCCATCCCTTCTCCTGCCTCGCACTGGGATGATTTTATACTTTTTATACACAGCTGTCCTCCTACATGATATTTCTCCTTTTTCCCAGTGAGATGCTGCATTTGCGGTTCACCACAACCCATTCCCTTCCCTCTTCCCATCTACCGGAGATGCCTTTTGAAGCCAAAGTCTCTGTTTCTTGAGAGTTTCATCTGCCTCTGCTGCTTGTCCCTCCCTAAAATTGGTCTCTGCTATGCCACTACGTGACATCGCAAATGGAGAGTTGTCATTTCAAGTGGGAAGAAACCAAAAGAATGAAGTTGGTTGATGAGGGGAATTACTTCATGTGCGTGTCTTCATTAATAAAAAGCAGAACAAGGAAGAGGCTCTGCAGAAAAAAAAAAAAGTATGATATGAAACAGAGTTGTCTCCTATTGCTAATATTCTAAGGAAAATATATAATCTATTTTTAGTTGAGCAGAGTCTTACTTGTTTTGTTCCTCCAGTGTATCATGTTTGCCTTCTGAATTTTGTAAATCACTTGCATGTTGCCTGAAAGAGCTCAGGAATTGTCCTCTCCATCTCTCTTAACAGTGGGGACTCTTTGGGAAGGTGAGGAGAAAAGGGCTTCAAGTTCTGCCTGCGTAGAAGTATTGCGGCTCCTTACTCAAAATAATTGTTGAGTAATATCCTTTTCTAATGACAGGTAACTACAGCAATATAATCAATTAATGGACTCACTGTAAACGAGAGACACAGCACAGGCGTTGCTCAGTGCTGGCAGACCTTTTGGGGAATAATTGCTCAGTCAAAATAGAAATACTCTTGCGTAGGCTAGTCTTACGTATTTACAGTCCACCTCACGCTAAGGAGCTGTTGGAGCTAAGCAGCTCAGCGTCTTCAGAAACTTTATTTTGGGAGCTCTGCATAGTGAGCTAATATCTTCCTTTGGCTACAGTGCTGTAAATCCAGAGTTATCCACTGAAGTCAGCTGGAATGTCTATAGCCAAAAATCAACTTGTAAGGATGATAAACTCTGTTTTTAATTAATTTTGAAGACATAAAGTGAAGCCAAATGTTTTTTTTCTGAGCTGACATCTGGGAGAGGGGTTGGAGGAGCATATGCAGAAGAGAAGTTGGTTCCTTGACTTGCAGGACCCCAGTGCGGTGGAGCACTGTGACAGTGACTTTGCTAGCAGCTCTAGACCTTGGCCATAAGCAACAGAGTTTGGGGTTTTCTCCCCTTAGCAATTAAGAATTTCAGTTAGTGTCAATAACTTAGCAAGAGACGGTCTGCGCAAGCTGTGTGTGACCCATGAACATATTATGAATGCAGACAGGCTGATGTGTGGGGAATGAGGAACACGTGCCCAAGCCCATTCCCGGTGGCAGTTCCTCTGTCCCATTGCGGTCCCTCAAAGTTTACCAGAAAGCTCCAAGACGTGCACTTAGCCAGGCTTTTTGAAAACAGCAACACCAGAAAACCAGATGTGACATTAATAATAAACTGCTCTTACAGGAAAACTGCAGAAGTAACATGGAACTGGACTGCCTGATGCCTTGCTGAGTTGTCTCCATCTCTGCATTTATCTGCAAGACCTGCCTGGGCACGCTCAGGGTGCACCCAGGGAGAGTCGCAGAAGGAGCCGTGCCTGGCTCCAGATCGCTCCGTGCCCAAACCAGGGCGACAGGCAGACGTTTAACTCTACAGGAGCGCTGCCAGAAATCCCATGGGAGATACGGGAGACCACGCTACGTGGTCGGATCTCATGAGCTGCAGGAAAGAACGTGTGAATCTCAGACTTTTCGAGTTTTTCCGCAGCAGGCGGATGCTTTCCAGACCCTGGGTGGTAGCTCGTGCACAGGCACGGAGTGCCTGTCTCTTGCATGGGTGTTTTTGTTGGTTGTGCATGCACAGAATTTTTTAAAAAATCGTATTTAACATCTGGCATTGCTAGACTTAGATATTTTCAAATACTGTGTCGTGTGATTTTTATCCATCCCCAAAATGAAGGCTTCTGTTGGTAAGCTGGCTATTTGGTTTTCTCACCTAGGTTCATCAAGGTCATAAACGTAATTTAGGGTTTGGTCCTGTGTTTGTTCTTGTTGGTGTCTTTGCTCATAAATAACTGGGCTTCAAGGACCTTCTCCTGTGAATGAAGTTATTTGCACACATACTTCTCCCAGTAAGAGCCCAAACGACAGAAGTAACAAATATTCATTTTACAAGGCAAACTTTGTAGTTCTAGTCTTTTTTATTTTATTTTAATGTCAGTTTTGTGGCCAGTTCACGTAATTACTTGCCTAGAGGGCAAATGTTTGCCTATTTAAACAGGGAAAGCAGATCCAGTGTATTTTCCTGCCATGTCCATTTACTGGCTCTCTGATGTGGAGACAACAATGATTTTGTGAAGACCAGCTCTTCTTGGCAGCAGTTTATTTTTCTTTTGATTTAGAGGTAATTCTTCCACAGGGAAAATAAAAAGTTGTCTGGTATCCCACCCAGTAGAGGAATTGCAGATGCATTTGTTTATCTTCTGCACTTCCAGTGTTTCTGGCCGGGGAGAGGAGAGGGTCTGGTGAAGGTACCGATGACAATGGCAAACAGAATTTTTTTTTTCCCAAATCGCACAGGCAGATTTCCGAAACGGGACATGCACAGCTTTTGGGTTGATGACTCGGACCCAGTTGGCTGCCTTATCCTGAGCTGGCTTGTGCAGGAGGAGGCTTGGCAATGAGGATGACTGCGAGGATAGATGGTGGAAAAGGTCCTTCACCACCCAAAGCCTGGTTGAAGCAGGGGATTGGTTTTTGGCTTCTCATGCTGCTTTTTCTCTGGTTCCCTGCTTTGGGTGCAAGTGCAGCGGGTGGATCTGCATCTCCCATTTCCAGTGCATTTGGGCACAGCCACATGGTACTACGACTTGGCTTGTAGGCAGGGGAAAACTGAGAAAAACCAAGAAGTTTGCTCGTTAACCACAAAAGAGAGGTAATCCAAACAGCAGCTGTCAACTAGGGATGACACTGGTGGGGGAAGAATATAAATGCAGTAAGAGGCTGAAGTGTTTCCTTGAAATGTCAATATTCCTCCAAAACAATTGCTTGCCGACTTCAAAATTGCATTCCCACCACAGAGGCCTTCTCTGTCGTAGTTGAACATTAAACAAAAAATATCCACAACCCAATTTGGCACCAAATGCTCGAAACAGGCAGTTGCACAGAACACGTGGAACTCATTTAAGCCTCAGAAATTTGGGGGAAGTCGGGGGACTCTTTCTTCCATAAAAGCACTTTGTTGTTTTGGAAGAAAACTGATGCAATGTGATGCACAGATGAGCAAGCTCTTGCTTCTGAAATGATGCGGAGCAGCAGATAAGACGTGCCAGGGCGCTCCTTGCCGAGCGGTGCTGGCCGGGGAATGGAGGCACTTGGCTGCAGCAACTCCTTCCCTTTGCATCAGAAGGAGCAAACAAACGGGCTCTGTTGTGGCAATTCTTTTGGTTTCATCCAAGTAACCTTGCTCGCGAACCCAAGTGATGTCCCATGCAGCTCCAGCCCAGCATTTCCTTTCCACCCCTTTGCACCGTCAGCGCTAGATTTGCTTCCAGGCGTTTTTCCTGAGCATCTTTGAGAAGATGTCCAGCAAAACAAGGAAGGAGCTCTGCAAACAGATGGAAGAAGGCTCATCTTGTTTAAGAGGAGAAAAGGTCCCTTATTTCCTTAACAAAGCCTTTATGAATGCAGTTGGCATATCTGGTAAGACGGCTGGGACGCAAAGGGCTCCGGTGAGCCCAGGCTGGCCGTGTGAAGGAGGGGCTGAACCTGGGGCTGGGGCCAGCGCTGCACCAAAAAACATTCTCGGGATAGGCCTTGGTTGTTTGGGTTTTTTCGTTTGTTTGTTTTTCTGTTTTGTTTTGGTTTCGTTTCCCACGGATTTCAGAAACTCTTGCAATTATTCGTGCCTGTGTGCGGCCACTGGTTGCCCCGCACAGACCAACCCAGCCTCCGAGGTGGCTGCTCCCTTGCAGAGCCCCGCAGTCTGGTTTGCGTTATGGGTGAAGTTTTTAGCAAATTGCTGCTGCTTTCTGCTCCGTTTCCATCAAAGAATGGGCAGAGGCTGCCCAGCAGTCTGAGGACAGATTTATTTTTTTTTGGAATACAGCACAGATTTTGATTTTTTTTTTTTTTATTTTGGTTGGTTTGTTAACACATGTTTCGGCTCTTATCAGGCTGCTGCTCTGCATCATTTGCCTGACACCTCTGTTGGGGGATTTATTGCTCTCAGCTCAGGCTGTGGGACGCAGTCCCACCCCAAGAAAGGTTTCAGAGGAGTTTTGGCGGGTTTGATGATGCTGAGCCCCACCAGGTGCTGTGAGCAATGCCTGGGGTGCGCTCAGGTGGCCTTTTGGAAAGAAATTTGGGAGAGGTGTGAGTGTGGCCACAGCAAGGGGGGGCTGTGCAAGTGAGGGAGGTTCATCTCACCCCACTGCCCAGAGCAGCCCTGCCGGGATCCCCCCAAAACCAGGGTTCGATGTTACACACAGGGCTGTGGTTTGCAGGGAGATGGATTTTGGGGAACCCCTAGTTGCCCTCCCCTGTAAAATGAAATAGGGTCTTCTCGCTGAACAAGGAGAACTTGGCTCTGAGGCCATGCAGGGCGGTGGCAGCAAATGGAGTAGAGGAAGGAGAGAACCAAACCAGAACGTGATTTGCCATTAAACTCTTAAAAACTTAGTGGCAGTCAAGTTGTCTCCCAAAAATTTGTCCAGCTGTCTCCAGATGTGGGACAGTACACACGTACAGGTGGAAATGGCTGTGTCTGAGTTTCAAAGCCCTCTTTCTTCTTATGCTACACCTTATGTAAGGTTTGCTCTATCAAGAGAAGTCGAATGAAAATTCTGTGCAACATGTTTTCTTACACAAGTGCCTCTTGCTGTGCTTTAAATATGGAGCTATCCCAAATGGGAGCAGCAACCTGTAATAGTAATTTCTCTTACCGGCTACTCATGATAAATATGCCAGTGAAGCCAGACATTTAATGTAGTTTTTGATCCGGGAATACAACTTAATGGCTAAACATAATAAATACCCATGTCTGGCTTATCTTTTACTTCTATAACATCTTTCAGTCTTCTTGAAGAAGACTATAAATCAGGTGATGTGTGCAGCAAGCTGTGCTCCCAGTGCCTTGCTGCCAGCCATGGTTAGGATGCAGGTGCCAGCAAGGCTGATTTTTGGGGGGTGATAGCAGCCCCCCCCAAATACCTGCTCCTATGGCCTGGGGGGACCTGCCCTGCCAGAGGTGCTTGTGTTTGCAAAAAGGTATTAGCTAAATCACGGAGGTTGGATGTATTTAAAGCTTAACTCTTCCAAAACTGAGACCTCAGTGAATGTCATGTGTAAATGGTTTCCTCGTTAAATCTGGCAACAGGGTATTTATCAGGGCTTGCTTTGGAGTTTTGCTATTTTTAGTGATTTTGAAAATAAGAAAAAAAAAAAAAAAAAGTTTTATTGATTTACCCAGAAATATGTTTAAAAGACCTATATCCCTTGAGGGGCAGCCAAGCTAGTTAAGTTTCCTGCTTTTCAGTTATTCTTTGCTTCTGTTTTTAAAGCAAATACACTGATGCGTGACATGACAAATGGGAATTATTTTCGAAACAATGAGTCTTACAAACATTAAAAAATAGTCCTACCTCATCAACATTGCTATTTTGTGCTTGTAACAGAACTGTAGAAGCTATTTGATTTTTTTTTTTTTTTTTTTTTTTTAAATGAAGAAAATACTATCACCTAGTAATGAAAAAGTAGTTTTTAGGTTTGCGTGCAGTCATGGACTAAGGGGGAATTTCTGTTGGACGATACTGAAACAGCTTTTTTCAAGCGTAAATTCTCATATGACCCATTTCGTATGTAAAGTCTGGCTCTCCACAGATATAATATTTAAATGCTGTTATTTGGAAGGGCAAATGATGACTATAGCAGAGATGGTATTTGATGGGGTAGAAACTTGAGTTTTTATAATGGCTTCTGGTCCTTCCACACTGGGGGCTTTAGGGAGGGAAGAGGGAGTAGCAGTAATTGGGGACAAGGATGAGGAGACATCCCGGAGCGTGTCTCTGGCACTCAGTTCATTGGCAGTTAGTGCCAGTTGTTCTCAGCTGCCATTGAGAGGACTCGCGTTTCATTTCTCTGTCCCTTTTCACCCCTTCTCCTTCAGCTGAGGACTCTGTGGAGCCACAGCAACCTGGCCGCCTTTCTCCACTTTCCTCGTGACGGGTCTGGCAGGGCATGCTTGGCCACAGCTTTGGCCAGAGCCGCCTTCTCCTGCAAAAATGTGCTGAGGACCCGCATCGCCAGCAGACACTGTCCCGCTGGCGAAGATTTATAGCGTAGCCGATAGGAACGGATGGTCCCTGGTCTCCCTGGCTGAGCTGCAAACCACTCTGCCTAATCCCCTCCTTCCCAGAGTTACTAAAATACTGTCGTGCTCTTTTGTTCTGACACTTCCTCCTTTTCAAATGGGAGATTTTACCATTTTTCGAAACCACAGAGACAGATTGAAGTCAGCTCTTTGAATTTGTTAAAATTCGACTGCAGGGTTCCTTCCGACCTCTGTGCTAATTTTTGGCAGAGCAGGAAACATTAAAAATAACCACGAGAGAAGATTTCCCAACACAGGATTGCCCTTTTAATAATCTCTGGCTTCGTTTTCACTGATATTTTTCCCCCCTTAAAATTCCTGTAATGCTGCTACAGCAAGTCCATCTCTGCCAGCAGCAATGGCACTGGAGGAGGAAGGCAGAGGGCCAGGTAGCCAAGCTGGCACCTGGGCCTGTTTTGAGCAGAGGTAAGGGATGTAAAGGAGAAATGCTTAGTATTTATCGGAAGAGCTTTTGCATGTGAGTCAGAGCTCGCAAGCTCCAAGTCCTCCCTTTTTGGTGAATTCAGAACTGTTCCCTACGCTTCAGCTAATCTCAGTATTGGGTGAATCTCGTTTTTACAATGAGAGGTGACGTTTTGGTGCTATATCTTAAGATTTATGAGCTTCTACTGTGAAAGAAAAAAAAAAAATCATTATTTGTTTTAAAACCCATCTGAATGTAGCCCCTTCCTCTGAAGCTGAAATGTTGCATGGCCAAACCAAGGTGTGCAGCAAGAGTGCATGACAGAGTAACAACCTCTGCTCAAGCCCCAAGGTCTTATCTGACCTGTGTCTGCATCTCGGCATCATTGTATAAATATATATCATTAAATAATATACTGTTAATGTGTACCATAAAATATATATCATTATATATATCCTGCACGCACTCAGGCGATGGCAATGGGGATGTACCATGGTTTGGGTCATTATGCCCGCAGGAACATCATGTGCTTATATTACTGTTTGTGAGTGGTCAGCTGAAGCGAGTAATTGCAATTACCAGCACCAGCTCTGCCCCGTGGTGCCAGCTCTCCCTGCTAACCCACCTCCTCCCACCCTGGCAACCTGAGGGTTCCAGCCAGAAGTTCTGGATGTATTTGCTTTATTGAACTGTTAGCAATGTTTCCTCTCTTCAAATGTGGCCCAGCACCAAACAGAGGTGCATGGTCAGAAAGTGAGATCTGAGTTGATTACAGCTGGGACTGGGCTTTGACATCCACCGAATGATGTCGACTGAGACCACATCAATGTTGTCTTCCTCAAAGCACCTGGGATTGATGGGCTGCAGTGATGGTTTTGGTCAAAACCATGTTTCAGGGGGAAGTTGAGTGATTTTTTTTTTTTTTCTCTACCTTAAAGCATCAGCTTTACCATAGGTTCATCCCCTCTCGATGTAGTGAGCATTTAATTACGTAAAGTGCAATCACTATGTGTGTGATTCAGAGCGAAAGGCTTGTAATTGAGTGCGGGCAAAGGCATGAGTGAAACTTATGCCTGGGGAAAAAAAAAAAAAGCACAGCGTGAAGCCACTGCGATGCTTTCTCTTACTTGAGCCCTGTAATGGGGTGTCCAGAAAAATCACCTTTTTCTTACACTTTATGCTAGTCATTTAAATTGAAGTGATTTTTGTCCTCCCAAAATGATAACTTCTATAGAGGTGGGTTTTGACTTGGGGATCAGGGGATTGCTTGTTGTTTACCTGTTCCTTAGGTGTCAAATAAACTAAAGATTCCTTCATCTTTGAAATGACATGGAGCAGAGTTCCAATAAAAGGCAATAATAATCTCAACACATGGATGCTCCTGAAAGTTGCAGACGATCACTTCAGTAAGCCCAGATTTCAGACGCTGTCTCCTACTTTACACATTCAGTCCTCTGGCTGTTTTTGGAAACCCTTTGCTCACGCAGACACTTGGCTGGGCAGGTAGAGCAGAGTCAATTAAATATCCAGCCCAGACTAACAAAATATTTAAAAGTCTGAGTTAGTCTTGTCCATTCAGCAGCGTGGCTGGCCAAGAGCCCCTTTGAAAGCCCAATGGATATTGTTTCCCTCAAGCATTAAATGCTTTCCCTCAAACATCCATCCTGTGAATAGGCCATTGTTTTTCCTTCTGGATGTCCCTTTGTGGAGTGATACAAGAATAGCTAGAAGCTGATGAATTGGTATTGTAAATTTAAAAAAAAAAAAATCTGTGGGACTTCTTTGAGAAGTTGAATTGCTGCAAGTTCTCTGCTCAGATCTCAAGTCTTGTCCTCTGGAAGTCATAGAGCTGCACTGGGAGCTTCAGGTGAACCATCTCAAATAATGATAATTTCAGGAGAGAAGCTCCGTGGACCAGATGCCTTTCCCAGGTGTTATAATGTAAGGAATCGAGGTGAGATACAGTGTGGAGGGGCTGTTAGGGGAAGTAGTAGTAGTTTGGTTGTAAAATGCAAGCCTTTGCATTTATATTTTCCATTAACACTATGTAGCAGTTGTGTACTGGTAATTCCTTATGAGAAACAATACACATCATGTGAACAATATAACCTATGTTTGGCCACTTCAGGTAACTCATGTGTAAAGGAATCCCCATTTATTTACGGGTGAACATCTCTGGTACAGGTCCCCTAGTCCTTACAGCACGGGTACAACACAGATCCAGGATTCAGGAGCCTGGATTTACCTCTTTTTTCCCAGCAGAACTGTGTTGTTCCATATTCTAAGAGCAGGGTTTTGTATTCCAAGCCACATCACCACAGTCTCTGTAGTCTGATTTATGTCTTACCGATGGCCAGAGCTGTGAGCTGGAAGAATGCTATTTTTAATGCAGCCCTTCGGCTTCTCTCACGCCTTTCTCTTTTTTGCTCAATTTCACCATCACAGATTTAAGCTGAACTGAAAAAAAGTTCACTTTAATTGGTTCCCTAAGAGATATAGAAAACTTTGACCCTTTATCATTGCGTTATACAATAGTCCAGATTACATTTGCTTTGGTAGGTCCTCCGGGTTTAGAGGGCTGTGACGTGGGAAGATGTTTCAGCCCAGCACGTCTGCAGAAGGAGCCAGGAGGATGCGCGGGTGCCGCACGCGTGTGGTCATGCAGGGCAAGATGTAGGAGGGGGAGCGGGTGCTGATCCCAAGGTACCGTTTTGGAAGCGTGGCCCTTGAACTTGCAGCGGGCAGTGAGGAGAGGAAGGCTGGGCTGGGTTTGCGATGCTGGGAGCAGCCGGCCGTGCTGCGGCGCTGGGTCAGGCTTTGCGGCAGGGATGCAGCACCCACGGCTCCCTCCGGAGTGGATCCTCGCCCAGCGAAGCACATAAGTGCCTGTTGGAAATCTGGAGGTGCAAGTGGGTGTCCGAGGGCTTGGCGGACTTGCAACTATCATGCCGTGTCTCTTCAGGAACAGTTTGCAGGGCTGAGCCTTCTTTGGGTTTAAATGAGGAAAGGTTGTAAGTTCTTGGGTGGCAGGTTGTGGATGGGTGGAAATGCACTTCTGGGATTTATTGCAACTGTTGGGTTTTGAACTGCATCTCTTCATCCCCAAGTGCTCCAGCTGACAGCAGGGGCAGCTTTGGCCATATTTGTGGGCCTTAGATCTTCCTCTCCCCACATGTATCCTTTCTCAAAATCAAGGTTTCCTGTGGCCCAATATGTTCAGTGTTTCACGTTAATTAAGGGCTTACATGCTAGAAATGGTGGGGAAATAACTATTTATCATGCTGATTTACCGTGCACTCCTGCAGCAACCCTAGAAAGGGGGGACCTGGGGTAACCAAGTGCTCGGTCCTGCAGATACAAGTGTGCTTCCAGCTTTGTATCACTGCAGATGAGCAAAGCACGTAGGAGCAGATGTGCCCTTCCTTCCTCAATAGCGAGACACCCCGTCCCAGCAATGAGACTTACCAGTGTGGACTGAGGGTGGTGGCTGATCCCCACATCTTAGATAAAACAGGAGAGTTTCGGCAAGTTCTTTTGAGAAAACAAATGGTTCAGATGTTTATCACTCCTGGGATCTGCTCAGTTTAACTAAATCAGGCACAGAATCATAGAATATTTGGGGTTAGAGTGAACCTTCAAAGCTCCCCCAGTGCCCCCCCTGCCATGAGCAGGGACGTCTGCACCAGCTCAGGTTGCTCAGAGCCCCATCCAGCCTGGCCTGGGATGTCTCCAGGGATGATTCATCCACCACCTCTCTGGGCAACCAGGGCCAGGCTCTCACCACCCTTAGGGGAAGAAATTTCTTCCTCATGTCTAGCCTGGATACATTTAAAGGCTAAGATTCCTTGTCCAGTTTGATGCATTCTGTTGCTTTCAAAAGAGAAAGTATTTGAGTCATAGCCATAGCGACAGAAACAGAGGTAGTGCCATTACACGGGATCCGTTTTATGGCTGTACAAAGTTAGTTCTGCATGCTTTACTGCTCTTTTAGAATCTTTAAAAACCTCAAGGAGTCCCAAGAGCTGTGCCAGAGCAGTGTCACCCTGTCCCTCTCACTAATCCTGTTGCTTTCTCTCATGCTCCTTCATACTCTGCGAATTGTTTGATGCCTCTTACTATACTTCTGTGAAACCTTTCTGCTGGATCGCATGGATGAAGGATTAGTATATAAGTAACATAGCCAAAGATTGTACTATATACAAGCAGAACCTCTTTCAGAGCATGGCTGATATTGCTATGTTTGTAAATTGCTTTTAATTTTTTTTAATAATATTGTCTTTTCCTTCCCTTTTCAGGGTCCTCTTGGTTTGGATGGCAAACCAGTAAGTAGTACTGAGTGCCAAACATAGCATGTCTTTATTCATGCTGCTTTGCAATAAATAGGCAGAATCTCAAGCGTTACTCATCTGTTACTACATATATAACTGTTTAGGAGATAAAATTGCATTTAGAAAAATATTCAGTGGTCTGTAACATGTGCAAGTTCGAACTCTGAGCCAGAGCTGGCTGGCACAGCTAGAGCTGAGCTTTTCTTTAGCTGTCAGCCCATCTCTGCCGCTTCTCCCCATCCTGTGCCAGCTCGGCTAGTGGAGACTTTGCAGATGGGCTGCAGACCAAATTTGTGAAATAAACTCCAGTAGCACCTGGGAATAAGCAAAGTTTCAGTGACCTTGGTCGTGTGCTCCTGGCACTACAATGTGGTATCATAAAAATGATCGTACCCAAACTGGGTTCATTTGCTTGACTTCATTTTTACTGGGAAGCCCTTTAGGTACTCAGGTGCTCCACTCTTTTCTTACTTATTTTACAGAAACTTGGACTTTTTTATTTTTACGCTAGCTGAACACTAGCCAGCTCTGATTCCTTCGGCTGGATGTTTGCTATAGGAGGCCTCAGCTCTATATTTTTGTCCAAAACCCACTCTATTCCACCACGTTCACTAGAGGGCACCATTTGAAATCTTTTCAAGCTCTTGTCCTAAACCAACTGTGATTTTCCAAGTAGGTAAAAATCATTCAGTCTTTGCAATCTAAAAGTTATTCTGGATACTTATTTCTAGCCAATTAGGAAGTGGTTTGTTATAGGTGTACATTGCTGTGGTGGGCTTTTATCCTGCCCCTGAAGATGACAAATGCGAATGAAAAGAAACCTAGACATAAAGCATTAGAAAAGAAAAATAAATCCCAAGGAATTGGAAGACCAGCTCACACCACTGTGCTCAGGGGTTGGCTTTGAATTAGCAAAACCCCGTGATGGAAGAGCAGCGCAAAGCCCTGCAGCGCGGTCCTGCACCCGCTGCCCTCGGCAGGCACGTGGATGCAAACGGCTGCGAGTTGTGTGCGCGCGCACCGGGCAGGAGCGCGACCTCTGGGTGACAGTCAGGGAAAATCTCAGCGAAAAAGCAAACTTACCGACTGTCCCAACTGAGACCAGACTGTTCATGGTCTCTTCCATGAGAGCAAGGGGCCAGAAGTCTTGCTTAGAGCCAAATTAACAGCAGGAGGGATGCTGCGTGGGGATGCAGGTGCTGCCGCTGTCAGCCTCTCTTGCGGACTTCCCGCTGCTGCACCCCACCAGGTCCTGCTTCGACAAACGCCGTGAATTGGGCTGAACCCCAAGAATTTTTCAGTGCTGGAAGGAGGGCGCAGAGCAGACACATCAAAGCATGGCTCTGCGGGTTTTTTTGGGGGCTGCAGCATGTCTCTGCCTGCCTGTCATACAGAAAGCTGCTTGCAGGGAAGATGATTTACATCTTCAGCAAATAGACTAAAGAAAGCAGCCCATCCTCCCTGTTTATTTCAAACAGATGTATAATTGTTGTAATGATATGCTGAGCATGTGTTTTTCTAGAAGTGATTTAATACTTCGAGAAATCTCTTGCATTGATTTAGAGTCACGTGCTTGCGAGCAGCTGTCACGCTGCCTGCCCTGCCCCGGCCCTCCTCCGGTCTTCTGTCCGGGTAAGAGCAGGCAGGACCTTGTTGGTGCTTTTTGGTAGCGTGCTGCTCATGTGAAGCAGTGTGTAACTTAAAATAATAGCAAGTGTGGCTTAGGCTTGTGAACTGATGAATGCTGTCTCCTTGGTTTGGATGCTGTGTGCATTGACGATTCTGCTGTTTCTTAATTCGGATTGTTCTTATGTATTTCCAGGGACCACCAGGACCAAAAGGGGAAAAGGTAAAGACTGCATTAATGTGTGGCTTTTGAGGATGCAGCTGTATGTGTGCCTCCTGCTGTACTTCTCTCATGTTCAGGTTACCCCAATATGTCAGCATGACATTACCACTGGGTTTTGTTGGGATGTGGAAACATGACAGCAGGTTCTTGGGTGGCTTTTGAATAAGCCCTGGTAACAGGAGGGCAGAAAGAATTTGCAAAGATGTAGGAGGAATAAGTATGGCCTTAAAGCTCATCCATGCTGCAGGGTTCCTGGTAACCCCTTAAGGGTTAGGAGAGGGGCATACAACTCTCTTCTTGCTCTCCTCCAAGAGCAAGGCTGTGGGCTCCATCACTCTGTGTTCGCGTGACATCCTCGCATGAAATCAGAGTAGCCAAAGAAGGTCATTACTGTACTGAAAGTGATGTTAATCCTTGCATGTGTAGGACATAAGCAGTTGCTAGGAGAGCCTTAGAGTTGGAAACAATCTACTACTTCTGATTTATTCTCTGTTTCATCGCCTGCCAGGGCAGAATCGTTCCCTATTGTATTGTCTCCAGCCCTTCTCCTTGCTGGTTTTGAATACATTAATAGGACTTCTGCCACTTTCCTTGTGTGCCGTTCTCATGTCCGGCTGACCCTGTGCTTGGTCCTTCACGGCTGAAATTTGAACTGTAATACTGACCCTTGCTGTTTTGCCTGACACGCAGGGTGAAGCAGGGGACGTCGGCCCAAGGGTAAGTAGTGACACGGTTTATTCTAAGATCTCGTTGGGTTTGGTTACTGCACAAAACAAGGCTTCGTGCAGCTTTGTCTCTGTAAACTGAGGTGTGGTAACAGTTCTGGAAATGTTTCATTTTGCTATTGGAGCTCTTTGTGGTGGTGGTTTTCCTAACCTTGACCGTGGGGAAACAAGAGTGGAAGACCTCGGGGTACCTCATGAAGAGTTTCACTTTTGCTGGGCTTTTCCATCCCCAATTCCCTCTTCTAATGTCAGAGACAGACTCAGTGTTTCTCTTGAAGCTGTACTCTTTATTTGTTGGCATCAGAGCACCAGTATGCAGTGGTAAGATCTGGTGTCCCAAGGAAGGGCCCAGCACGGTGTTCTGCAGGATGGAAAGTTCTTCCCCTCTTGCTGAGCAACCCATCTCGGAGCACAGGCTGCCTTTGGTGGAAAAGAAAGGGTTTAAAGTAACTGTATGATGAAGGAAAACTGTTTTGGTGATGGCAGCAGTAACACGAAGTCTCCCACGTTGTGGGTGAGATGGGACGGCTCACCACAAGGTCTGCAGTATTTCTGAGGTGCAGTTGGCTATGGGCTATAGGCACCTGCTGGAAACCCCGTGGTGGGATGTGCTGGAATTGGGATGCTGGCATATGGGCCCTGTGCAGAGGCCAGGTTCAGTGCTGGTACCCAGGAGTCGGCTGGTAGGTTTAGATACAGTTGCAGGAAATGTAGGCAGGACCTCAGTGGTTAACCAGGCAGAGATGCGTCAGAGTCATTTTTCTTTTTTCTCGTGGAGGCTGTTAAGTCACTTTTTGAAGTTGGTGTCATTTTCTGAAGCAGCTCCCAACTGCTCCGCGTGCCTTTGGAAATGCCACCCTCACACTCCGAGAGCCCTTGAAGTTTCCCCAATAGATTTATGCCCTGTGTGGCTGAGGACGGGCTCAGCGTAAGGTCTCCACTTTGTCTAAGTGCCCACCCACACCCTCAGAAAAGGCTTTAAGAGGTGATTCGGCAGCACGTGGGTGTGAGTTTTCACTCCTTTTCTGGGGCTGTGAATGACTTCAGGGCTGGGACTCAGGCGATGCCGGAGGAGATGCTCAGGCTTCAAAGCCCCTGTGGTCTGTGCTGCTGGATAACGGGGGATCCCACCTCCTGCCACGGGTCCTGTTTGTGCTGTAGGAGATGCTCTGGGGACAGGTTCCATCTGGAGTCACAGGGGCAGGTGCAAGTTCCCAAGGTAACGCTTGTCCTATGTTTTAATCTACCAACAAAAATATGTGCTTTTTTTTTTTTTTCTCCTGATTTTCATTTGTCCAGATTTCACTTTACTTTTATATTTATCTGTGTCTTTTTGCACAAGAGTAAGAAAAAGGCTCAGAAACAATCTGGGAGGAAAAGGGGAGAACCAAGCCTGGCAGAGCCATGCACAAGTAGGTCTAACAACTGGTGCCTGGCTTTGAAAATAGCTTCCTTTATGTCTCCAGACAGTCAGGGTTCTGGATTGGATACGAAACATCTCAATACCATCTGGGCCAGATTATTTTTTATTTCTTAATTTAATCTATCGTCTTCCTCAGGTTTCAGTGGTGGCTTTATTTAGCTGATTTTGAAAGACGTGCTGCAGCAAGTCATCGCATCAATGGGAGGATAAATAACTAGGAATATATCCAGTGCTGACTCCCTCGTAAATGTGTGTGTCTATGAGAGCTCGAGCGGGAATAGCGTGTGTCAGTGAACACAAATATTATCATTAGGAATGATGGATTAAAAGAGAATAATGCTTGAGGCGGCTTTGGAGGGACTGTCTGCAGTGAAAGTGAGATGAAGGCAATTAAGGACTAGCTGCTGAATATGTTTGTGTCTGCGCTGCTTCTCTTTCTGTCTCTAATCAACACTTGCCATCAGTGTGGACAAAAAAAAAGAGATTATTGCATGTGTGAGTGTGCCTAATGCAGATACTGCAGGGTGATTTTGGAGGGCTGAGGAAGGCACATACATCAGGTTGTCCTAGGCACTGAACGCTAGTGCTTGCAAATGGCATCAGGGAAGCTTTTGCACAGCCTCGCCTAACCAGGATGGGGAATAAACATGCTGAAATATACTGATGAAAAGTGTATTTACAGGGAGAAACCAAGAGCAGATTGTCTCGGCTCTGGGGAGGAAGTTGAAGGGAGTTGAAACGGGATACTGCCAAGCCTGGGACTGCTGTGCCCTGATATTTTTGCTTCTATTTCTCTCTTAAAATCAAACATGTTGCTGCATCTCTGAAAAGGACTGGTTTTATAAGCCAGACTTGCTCCCTGAGCTGGCACTCAGATGACCACCCTGAATTTATTACCTGAGCTCAGGTGATCTTGTTCTTACTGACAATTCAGAGGTTTAGACGAATGGTGGGATTAATGAATTTCTGCACATCCTGGGCTAGTGGATGCACAGCGTGTGTGGCAGCAGTGCCGGGTTTGCTCAAGAGAGAAAAGGGAAACGTGAGGGAAACGTTCTTGTCAGTGGCCTGTGCAGCAGCTCCTGCTCAGCAGCCAGTGCCGATGGAGGTGGCACCAGTAACATCTGCACCTGTGTCCTGAGCCACTGGGGACAAATGCTGGCTGGCTGCCTGCGTGGCTGAACTGACTCGTGGCTACAGGCCGGAATTCAGGCTGCGGATAGAAAAATAGCATTTTTTCGCTCTTTTGCAAGAAGATAAATAAGTGCTTGCCGAGCTCACGTTGCAGATAAAAGCTCAGCACAGAAAGTGCCCTGCAGAGCTCACAGCCAACAGATATATGGATACTGTATTTTACTTTCCTTTACCTTTACTTCTTATTTTGGAGCGTTATGTTGAAATGGCTGAGTACTCTAAAGCTGGAAATTGCTTGTGTTCAAGGTTTCTGTGCCCTAAGGCTCCATTGCTACACAGGGTCAGACCCAAAGGCCACTTAGCTCAGTGTCCCATCACCAGATGCTTCAGGAGTGTAAACATGGAGCAGGAACATCTAACTCCAATACACTTCACTGCTCTCCTGGAGCCTGGTCATCTCTGATCTGGGCATTTTTGGGCCAGAGATGGTGCCTCTGTATTCAATAGCCCTCAGGGCTGTTCTCCTTTCACGAACTCATCTGTAACAGATTGTTTAAAATTAGATGTGCGATGGCTGGATTTTGTGTTGAGGATATGGTGTGTTTGGCCACAGATCAGATGCAAATTGTCATTTCGCATTAAAATAGAGAGTGCTGCCCTTGGGAGGTTTTGGCTGGGATGGTGCTCAGCAATCTGAGGGATAAGAAAAAAGTTTCAGCTCCTGCCTGGTTCCTTGGGCTTTTCTGAAAATCCCACTCAGTGCTCTTGTGTATCTTCATGCACATCAGAAGCCATAAAACTAGGTCCTTTGGGTCTACCACAAAAACTTTTGCTCTCAGTAGAGCTTTTTTGGTGGTTTCTGTAGTATCTGGAGAGCCTGGCCAAGCACAAAGGCTCTGTGTCCCCATTAATTTCAATGTGGCATCATCTTGGGATTTTAAAATCTCAGGATTTCAGCATTGTTCCTTCCCCAAAATGGGTGTATTTAAGTGAGGGCTGAGCTAAAGACTCTCTACAGCTTGAAAAAAAATCCTTGGGAGGGGTTTGTTTTCCAGGGTTGGTTAGTTTTCTTCTGTCTGACTTTGCTTTTCCCTTCCCTTTCCAAGATGACTGTGTTAAAAGACCCGAGCTCGATGTACGTGTGCGTGCCTGCTGCTAAGCCTGGCCTGGGAGGCTGGCCGGGAGGTGGGCTTGTCTATGCAATATTTACCGCAAAACTGAGTTTGGGGATTATCTGTTCTTTTGTGTAAAAGATTTAAAAGCTCCCTGGCCGATTTGGACAAGTGGTTTGTCCCGTAGAAAACTTCCAAAATCCTCATGGAGGATGTGTTGGGTGTGCCTGTGGGGCTTCTCGTGGTTTCGGTCCATCCTTTTGGTTCTCCCAGGGATGCGCACGGGGATGGACAGGGGAAAGGGAGACGCGAGCAGTGTTCTGAGAGAGGAAATGTCTTACTGCTTCTCCCTAGATAGATACGTGGAAAGGCTGAAAGACAATAGCAATGACTAATGACATGGTCTGAATACATTGTTTTTGCATCCTATAAATCTGAGAGATTTATCTGCATTTTGCAGGCGCGGGAATACATCAGTATTCATTTTAGTCTCTGAAAAAAAGCAAAAAAACACTACAAAAAAAAATTTGGTCTCGGGAGAAATGCTGGGATATATCCCCTGTGGGCTTTACTGGAATAATGCTCTATTCTGCAGAAAGCTCTGCAGTAGAGGAATCTTCTGTACCCCAGCTGCTTTGAATGTCCTATTGTGCAGTAAACTAATGAAAAGATACTTGTTTTCCTCTGTCTGTTTACTGCTCACCAAGCTCCAGTGTATCCAGAATGTTAAAACAACCACTGATGGCTACCTAGATTATTTAATCCTTGTGCATCCAATTAATTATTGAAGAAAAAATGCTATATATTGTTACAGCCTTTAAAAGTCATTCTTCTGCTGTGCTTTCATCTTAAATTCTTGCTCTTTCCTCCTCTGCCTCCCGCTTTACCTGGCTAGATGGTTTTTCCCCGGCTCAATCATGGATTTCTGGCTAATGATCAGCTTGTCTTTAGCCGACGAGTACTCAAGGTAGATGTATTGGATCTGCTGCTGCTGGTTTGCTGTGATTCTTTGAGTTGCTTTTGTTTCTTCTTTCTGGCTGATAGTGCACTTTTGCTATTTTAAATTGTCACTACTGTGACTACATTCAGAGGTGTTTGTTGGGAGCGCACTTGATTGAAACCCCATTGGAATTTAGGGGGAGTTTTGTTAAAGGAGACATAGAAGTGATGGGGTTTAGGATCTGGCCACTTGTGGGAAGAGGGGATGAAGCAGCAAAGTCCTATCAGTGTTGATATAAGCAGCACTGGTACTGCAAAATAAAATGCATTAAGACTAGATTTGTCTAAATCCTCATACTCTAAACGTGACGTTTTAATTAGGCAAAATTTGGTGGGAGACTCTTGACATAATTGTATGCAGTGTTCAGCATTTCAAATAGGATTTTTTAAAAAACTATGCACGTGATTTAGGAGCACAGATCTTGTTGAAAGGCCGTGGGATTTGTGCTGCTAAGTCACTTGAGGACTTCTGAAAATCCCACACTTGTCCCTGATTTGAGGGTGGACCACATATTAAATACAGTCCTCGTACCGCCTCAGTGGTAACCCTTCCAGATGTTGCTAAAAGATTTATGAGACGGCCTTTTTGTGGGGTTTTTCCATTGTGCAGCTGCATGGACGTGCCCGGCCACGGCCCCGGGGCTGGGCTGCGGTGGGTCGGGAGCCGGTAACTGGGTGGTGAAGCCCCACGGGCACCCACCAAACCTTCACGCTCCCACGGAGATACAGCTGCTGCTTTTCTCTTTGCATCCAAGCAATGCTGGTTGCAAGCTATGCTGGATGTTAATATATGACCTTGGCTGTTTTTAAAGGATACTACTAAGGGCTACTTTTTTGGTTTTTGCTGGTTTTTTGGTGTGGTGCACTAAGCTATGGAAGAGTGTGCATGCTCTGTGCCAGCATGCTGTTGGGTTTGGGTTGTGTCTGGGTACTGTCAAATTGGTGGTTTCCATGCAGACAGTTGATGGGCAAGGACTTAATGAGATAAAACCTTGTTGGAAGGCATTGAGCAAAGTCCTGCTTAAGGAACCAGAACCAAAGGGTGCGAAGCAGCCATGAGCTTCCAGCCAACTGGCAGCTGTAATTAAATCCCTTTGGGACAGCGGTGCTGATGGCCCAGGGATGCGGTGCATGTGTCGCGGGCACCGTATGGCCACTGCTGCTTCGTCTCATCATGTCTGTGTGAACTTCTTCTAGGGTGACCAAGGTCGAGATGGAGCCACTGGCCCCCCTGGTCCACCAGGACCCCCAGGTGCCCGGGGGCCTCCCGGTGACACGGGAAAAGATGGCCCAAGAGGACCTTCGGGCCCCCCTGTAAGGACGCGAGATGCGCATCGAGCACATGCCCAGAGAGGGAGAGGAGGGTGAAGGGTGAAAGGTGTCCCCTTCCCCAGTCCCGCCACCCCAGTTGCTGGGTCCCCAGCCTGAGCCAGCCGTTGGGCCCTGGTGGCCGCTCATATGGCAAAGCTTTGGGGCATGGGGCCAAGGGAGGAAGAGGCCGTCCCATCTTGAGTTTTGGAGCAACGAGCTGGACTCAGAACACGTATTTGCGGCTGCTGATTGAAACTTGGAGAGCCTGGAGGAGATCTCTTCCCTGATGCGTAGCCTTCAGACCACCTGTTGCAAATCTCCAGATCGCTGGCAATTTATTTGATAAAAAAATAGCCTGAAGCGCAATGCTACTGAACTGGGCATTTTGGAGAATGAGGGATAATAGTTTCAATATTGCCCTTTTTACTTTTGCAGGGTTTCAAAGGCGAGCCAGGAGAAGATGGCCTCATGGTTAGTATTGCTCAGCATCATCTGTGTGTGCATCTCCCTTGCTCCCTTTGCTTTACATCACCCTTTAGCTCTCCACAGCAAGTGATTTTTGTGTCGTTGCTTATGGAGGGAAAAAAAAAAAAAAACATGAAAAATTATAGATGCCCTAGAATGGATGTTTGTCTAGGGGTACCTGTGCCAGCGGGGAGAAAAGAGGCCAGTCTTTGTCCCATTGGCTCCTTGGAGGGATGTGCTGCTCCTGTATCCCCCCTTCTGCTCCTCTGAAGCCTCCTGACATTGTCACTCCAATTCACTAAGGTCTAGGTTGGATAAAAAGGTGCTTGTTATACACAGAATACACAAGCCACAAAAAAATATTATTTACTGGGAGCACAGAGAACTAACAGCTCTGTTTGTAAGGGAAGATGAGAATTTATCACTTGCATTGTTTTTTTAATGGGAATAAAAATAATCCTGAAAATGTTTTTGTCCTGTTACACTCTATTGCCAAACAAGGATACCAACTACTTTTACATTCAACAGGGTGCCAGGGGACCTCCAGGACCAAAGGTGGGTAATAAGTAGTTTCTTATTTGTATAATTTTAACACAAATTCTTGAAATATTGCTGCATAAGTGGGTGGAAATGAAAATACATATTTTTGCACTGGATTTGCACTCATCTGTTTATATCAGATACAAAATTTCTGAGGTATCGCAGTAACTATTGACTAGGAGCTGCAGAAGTCTGAATGTGTCACCCGCTCAATATCACAACCACTGCCCTTGCAGTGGGGGTGGAGGGAGCCACTGTGCTGTGGGAACGTGCTTCGTGCATTTTGGGATGGGGGATAAAGACGATCAACACAAGCCAAGTATTTTAATTTTACAATTAATTTTGACTATCCATACAATTAGTCTTATTTTCTGTTATGTCTCTAAACTTCTTTCTCCTCTGCGTTTGTTGCTGTTGAAGGGTGAGCCTGGCATCCAAGGGAAAAAGGTAAAATGGTGATTTTTTTTTTTTTTTTCCTCCCCCTTTGCATGTTGCTCAGCTAGGGAAACCGTTGCCAGAGACCAATGGAGGAGCCGTGGTCACGGCTGTCCATACGGAGCCCTCGTGTTCCCCACGGTTTCTCGCCCACGCCACCCCGGAGCTCGGGCACGGCTGTGCCTGCAGCCTGGTTTTCATTACCGCCAGCAAGCCAGAAGCTGCAATCGCATCTGCCCGGTAGACAAAGAATAAAATAGCAAATGCCAAACAAAGCAGTAGGTCTTGAGCGCTTTCACACCCACAATTCAAGCTGAACCGAGAAGCGCCTGGAGGGTGTTATCTGCCCGGGGGTCCGCAGGGTGGGATTGAGGCTCCCGGGATGGGCATCGCGGTGCAGCACCCCCGTCTCCTGGGAACAGCCCCTCTCTGAAGGACGGACACGCTGCTTGGCTTGGGCGTTGAAGACTCTGGGAGATTCACATGTCCAAGCTCTCCATGTTTTCTTCTGGTGGTGCCACCAAACGGTGGATAAATCACTGCCCTTAACTGAAGCCAAAGCATTGCCAGGGCCCGGCCTTTCCCTCTTACTGCTTCTCCTCAAAACTGACGTGGCTGGAATTTGGCTTAAAAAAGCTTCGTAACTGGCCGGTAAAGTTAACCTCTTTAGCACCTATGAAGTGGTTTTAATCCATGAGAACAACAAAGCATGATGAGGGATACAAGAAAATCTCCTCCTGGCAGATGAGCATGCTGGTGACTCATCATGAAGTCCGTGAGGATGGGTGGCAGCTTGCAGGAGCTCTTTGGGACCCAAAAAAACCATAAATGGATGAAATATCTAATTTCTATTAAAGGTGGGAGAGCATCTTCCCCAGAGCCTGCTGCAAGCAAATTCTGGGAGATGCCCACCCGGCTGCCCAGGAGCAGGGCGGGCAGAGCTGGGGCCGGGTTGGAAGGAGGGGACCACGCTGGAGCCTCCTGGGCTCCTTGCTGCAGCTTTCTCCTGGCCTCCTGCAAACCCGAGTGGGTCTCAGGTCCATGTAACACTCAGTGGGGTTGAAATGACGTGTTGGATCCTAATGATAAGTGTGTATGAGCTCTTTGCATTTCACTTTTTATATTTTATTTTATCAGGGTGATGATGGGATCCCTGGGGAACCAGGACTTGTGGGCCCTAAGGTATGTTCTACTCTGTGTCTGTCTAATGTGCGAGCTTGGCAGCATCTTTTGCTATCTGGTTTCTTGGCACAGTATTGCTGTTGGGGCAGGTTGAGAAACACATTTCTTCCCTGATGTGGAAAAAGAAAAGAAAAATAAAAATAAAAGGAGAGAAAAGAGAAGCATAACCTACCATGGTAGCTCTGCCCAGAAGTTTGCAAATGCAACTTGTTGACTGTGACAGAGAATTGTCACTTAGAGGCTGCTCTTGCAGAAGAAAAGGGGGGAGCGGTGCTGGGGGTGGCCCAGAGCTGGGCTTTGGGACGTGGATTTGCAGGGCCCAGACTTGGGGTGCAGCTCTGCGGGAGCCTTCTCCAGCCTCTGCGGTTTTGGGGCTCGCTTTGCAGCTGAACACAGCCCCCCCAGACAAACCGTTAAGCCTGAAAGCTTCATTTTATCTCAAAAATTCCTGTTTTGCACCTAGGCAACGTGACGTGTTTCAGGCTAAAAGCAGAGCTTTGCTCACTCATGTATGTAAAAGTAAAGAACAAAGCAAGAAAATTCTAACTTGAAGAAATCTGCTTTCCATCCTACCTGGATAGCATTTGTCTAAACTGTCTTGTTTTCAGGGAGAAAAAGGAAGCACAGGTCCCAGCGGAGAGAACGGCACAGATGGCTTGCCAGGACCCAAGGTAAATCAAACCCCTGAGCCGGCAGGCTGGGCACAGCGCTGATGGCGCAGGGGGTTCAAAAGGTACATATTTTTGAATCCTGAACTGAATTTCAGGTCACTGCTGTGGGAGTGCTAAAGCTTTCCAAAACTTCCAAACTTAAAAAAAAAAGGGGGGGGGGTGAGGGGTAAAGGAAAAAAAGAAAAATAAAATTGGCACAGTTGTTTTCTTTAAACTCGCCCTCAAAAATGGTTTAAATGTGTCGGCTGAAACTTTCCACACACATAATTCAGCCTAAAGCAAGGAGAGAGCCATGTGAACATCTGTCACAAAGGGCCGGACTTGGTGCACGGGGCAGAGAGCGGCTCGGCGCATTGTGTCACTCAGCACATCGCGTCACTCGGCGCATCGCGTCACTCGGCACATCGCGTCACCGGCACTCAGCCGAGCAGGCTGCTCCGCTCCCTCTGCAATGGGACATTTTCTTACTGTCAATTAGCTCACACCACTGTTATTTCTTGCAAAATATATCTGCTCTGAAGGCAAAACTATTTGTTTTGCTAGGAGAAGCAGTTCCTTGCTGGTGCCTTACTTTTTCTTAACGTAAACCACATCTTGGCATCTCATGGAGTTACAGTATTTTCAAGATAAATATCCTATATTTTCCTTGGTGTCTTTGAACCAAAAATGTGATTTCGATTTTCAGGGTGAACCTGGTGAGAAGGGAGGAATCGGCTCCATCGGACCCCGGGTATGGATGTTTGAGGTTTTTCTTGTTCAGTTTGGAGTCATGTATTTGCCTCAACCTGAGCTGTTCCCCACCAGCTCTTTGTGCTCAGCGTGTGGTTGAATCACTTCAGTATCAGTTTGCTGCTAGAAAATAGAGATGCTGCATTTCAAAACAAATCATTATGTAGGTACCAGACGCTGCCGCGGGAGATAGCTCTGGGAGATGCAGTCAAGTCCCATTTTCTTATCAGTGTGACCGTTTTTTGCAAGAGGGAAGCTGTGAATAGGGGTAATCAAGTGAGGATTTCTATGCACTCCTCAATTTCACAATTTTATGCCCTTCTGAGATGTGGTTGGATGACAGTTACAGCTGTCAGACTAGGAACTGATTAAATCGATAGTGGTCGTAAGGTGATAATCCCCCAAACACTTGGGTGTCAGGTCTTTGCTTTCATACCACCTGCTTTTCTCTGATACTTCAAAAACTAAATAGGATTCGTCCCCCATTGCAGGGTCCTCCCGGCTTGAAAGGGGAACAGGGTGACACCGTAGTGATCGACTATGATGGCCGAATCCTGGATGCACTCAAGGTAAGTCCGACACCGAGGCCATGCCAGTTCCTGTGGGTTATTGGGAAGGGACTGAAAAACTGCTGAGCTCTGCCATAGTGACATTGTGGCACCGTGGCAGTCACTGTCCTACTTTTCCTTCCCGAGATCTTGGTCTCAGCAGAGAGCTGAGTGAGAGGGAAGAGTTTATTGCATCTGGAGGCTGAGGATATTTAGGATGTACCAGAAAAAAGGTGGCAAAACTCGAGGCTGTGAACTCAGGCTGGGTACCAGGCTCCTGGGGATGAGGATGTGGGATGCGAGTTGATATTCTGCAGGTAAAAGCAACTTGATGCGGCCTGTGACATAATAAACACCTGATGTGATGAGTGTGATCCAGCCAAATTACAGCTTAAGCACTGCTGGGTGTTACTCCCATGGTGTGGAGCTGTGGGTTTCCCTGTGCATCCTCTGGAGCAGTTTTCTCTGCAAGCAGCGGTCAGGATGCAGGAGGAAGGGAAATGATACCCGAGCCATAACCTGCCTGACTGAGCAGCACCCTGACATTTTCGTTAAGATGAAAGAAACCAAATAGAGTAAATACTTAATTACAGACACATTTGAGAACCATCCTAATTGTTTTATAACAGGCTGCAGGGATACACAAAGTGATGGTAATTACCGTTTGCCAGATGTCTGCGTGGCATGCAGCTTGCGAGTGGAGTTTGTGGAGTGCAGTGGTTGGAGAGGCTCCATCAAACGTCTGGAGACTTTATCCGCTGGGCCAGCCCCTCTCCCGTGTGCTGCATGTGGAGATTGCTGAGGGGCACGTCATTGAAGCTCGCTAATTTTGTCGTTTCCCGCCTATTAGCTGGTTTTGGTGTTTGCTCACTGACCTGTCTCATGGATGGAGCTCTGGAAAGGGGTGGCTTTACACGGCTCCCAGCGTGATTAAATGTCACAGCATTTGAGAATGCAGTCATGCAAAAAGGTGCTTGGGGATGTGATGTGGTTTTGTCTTTCAAGTGAGCAAGACCATGAGTTTTGCTTTTTGAGATAAGTTGCAAAATATTTGTTCATCTCAAGGCAGTTTACGGTTTCTGCACCCAGCAGCACCCAGGAAAAAGCTTCCTTAAGTGTGCAGGATTTTCCTGCTGTTAGCGCTCACGTAAACTCCTTCATTTCCCCTCTTTAATTGCACCTCCCCAGTCAGTTGTTTCTATTTTCAGCAGGATGCTTCTTCCCAGCCCGGCTGGCTGGAGGGGGGACAATGCAAAAAGAGACCCCTGGATTTGGGGCCACATCTCTGGCTAAAGGCATTTTGCCTCGTAGCACACAAACTGCTGCATGGGTACACCCGCCTTGCTCCGGTTGTGTTTTCTTTCGCATGAACAGCCCCTGTGCCGTAGGGGACCCTCGGGCCACTTCGTGTCACCTGAGCTCATCGTGGCGTTGGGGCAACCCCGGTCACACCGGTGCCTGTTGCGGATCGTGGCTGGTAGCCTCTCTCATGGACAATGTGCCATATTCATGTTACTCATGCCGGTACCCGGTTTGTTTGCTGTGTTTCAGGGTTCACCAGGCCCCCCGGGGCCACCGGGCCCCCAAGGCGCTCCAGGTCCCAAGGTGAGCCCAGCCTCTGCCACGCACGTGGTGTTCCCTAGCGAGAGACACGGTCCTTAGCAGCTCTCCAGGTAGCATCTCCCAAGCCAAAATAAGGCAGGCGATGCTGGCTGCGGGGCTTGAGACTACACATGGTAAAGGAAATGCTATTTAACACTTCCTTGGGCTGAGAAAGGAGGTTTTCACACAAAAGCCAAAGTTTTGTTGGCCTTTACTTGGTCTCAGCCACTTCCAGAGGATGCTGTCCCAGAAACGAATCCACTCCCAATCTTACACCCGACAGGTGAAATCTCGTTCCTTCCAAGATTTCCTCATTGCACGTGGTGGGAGGCAGAAGCAGTTGTCAGGGGGAGCTGGTGGGTCCAAAGGCCTCCATCCCGCCCTCCATCCCACCCTCCCCGTGCGCTTCTTGCTGCCCCACCACCACGTCCAACAGGACCGCACCGTCCTCACGCTTCACAAGCAACAGCCAGTAACCTCCAGGCAGCTGTAGTTTCTTTAAAAGAAGAATTTAACCTGCAGAAAAGCATTTCCTGGAAGGGATGGGACGGGATTTTGGTGCCTCTTGGGGCCTCCATGTTGCCTAAATTCGGATGAGCTGGTGACACTGGCACATCACTGAAACCTCCTTGCTGCTGTGCCTGAGCCCGGCAATGCCAAACCCATAACCACAACAGTTGATACACCTGGGTAATTCATTTCCTTGCAAAATCCTTTCCCGAGATTATTTCTTGATTTAACTTACCATGAACTCCCCTTTCTTTGTGTTGCTTCAGGGAGAGCTGGGCTTGCCGGGTCCGCCTGGACTGGACGGTGAAAAGGTGCGGGGGGATGGCTGGATCGAGTGAGACCTTGCAGGAGCTGAGCTTAAAAGGAGTTTACTGTGTGTCCCGTAAGCTCTGCCCCGTAACATTCAGCTGCATCTCCGTGAATTAATCACCCGTTGTGCTCAGCCGTGAGCGCGCAGATGCTGCTTGTGGCCACGTCTGCAGGGCTAAAGGGGCTCCTTTTACAAGAGGTTCATCAAACACTATCTCAAATTCTGTTGTAAACCTTCCCGACCCTAAATGCCTGCAATCTCTGCTACAGCTCTGCCAAATTCTGCTGTGCCTGTAAAATTGGTGTATGTAAGTTTTAACATTAAAACATGTTTTTGTGAGCTCATGCTGCAGTATGGAGAGAAAGGGCGGAAAGGCAGAAGTGGCTTTTGTGGGGTTTTTTTAACAGTTTTCCCCTAAGCATGTTGTTTTCTGGAAACTTCCAGGGTCCCAAAGGAGTGAAGGGTGACCAGGGCAGCGCGGGCATCACAGGACAGAAAGGAGAGACAGGAGAAATGGGCTTGTTGGGTCCACCGGTACGTCCCTCTGTCTGTCCCTGTACGTCTGTTGCTCGGTCCTTTAACACCGGGATTTCTGCAAACGCTCAGTATGTGGCCGGGTTTGCTGAGCGAAGCAATGAGGCTACACTGTGGAGCTGGAGGGCGCAGGAGCTTTTAATTTTCTTTCCCAATGATGATGATGATAACGGCTTATTCAGAAGGTGATCTGAGCTGGTAGCAAGAAGGAGAAAATCATTTCTCAGAGTCCCCTGGGGATGAACATGAGCTTTGCTTGAGCCAAGGCTGGAGTCAGGAGAAGACAAATGTATTTTTTCTCTCCCGCTTCTGCTTTCCTGAAAGATGTACCCCATGTATGTTACCTTTTTATCTTTTAGGGAGCAGAAGGGCCAAAAGGAGACAAAGGAGAAAAAGGAGACACCGGGTCACCGTGTTTGCAGAATAATCACGTAAGATCCTGGCACTATGAAGCCTCTTCCATGTCATGGGGTCAGGGGGTGCAGGACGGAGCCACCGGTTCCACATCCACCAGCGTAGCGGAGGGGAGCAAAGCCCAGCTGTTTTCTACGAGAACTTTCAGATGCATCTGAATGGGGTTTATTCATTAGGGAAGAACATTTTGCACACTCAGCACCGCAGAGTTACTTTAGATTTTTAATTGATGTTTGATATATTGGATGCTGCTGTTAATAAGCATGTTTTGATCTAGAAACATATTGGGGTCCTTGCAGTTTTGTAAGATTTCTGCATCCCTTTTTGTTCTTGTTTGTTGGAGTTTTTTAGGGTTGTTTTGGGTTGGTTTGTTTGTTGGTTTTTAGTTTTGTTTTTAATCAAAAAGGCTGTTTTCCTCTGGTCTTTGCAGAACACTGCATCGTTTTCCATTACATCCGTTTTGCGACTGGCAAATACACTGAGTGGCGTGGGTCACACCTCTCATTTCGAAGGCTAGCTTGGTTCACGTGCTTATTAAGATTCATTTATTTATAAATCCTATAAGCAACTCTTTCATTAGGAGATATTTTGATTAAAGCCATTAAATCAGAGGGCATTAAATCATGATTCTGGGCTGTGTGAGGTTTCCATTCCCAAGGTGCTGTCTCTCTGTGCCCAGCCCCGTTAACATGCTGTTTAATTCCCTTCTGCAGATCATACCCGAGCCCGGACCCCCCGGATTACCCGGCCCTATGGTAGGACTCTGGAAAGCAGCTCATGCAACTGAGCGTTGCTGCAGATTTGTTATCGCGTGTGATTAGTTAAGGATGAGGGTGGTTTGCTCTGTTTAATCATTGCGGGCTGCTGTGAATCTGGGAGAATATCGGGGAAGAGCTACAGCGCTGGGTGCCGTCTTGGGAGAGATGGAAGCGCCTGATTTAGGGGAGTACACTGATATTTGTGGCATGTTTTGTGAATATCCAAGTTGCTTCTTGGGGTGGGAAAAAGATAATACCCTGTGGGAAAACCTGTTCCTCCCATGATGGTGTTTGCATCTGCACAAATTTGCCCAAGTCAGTAATTTTTTGCCATCAATTGCAGCGGTGATGAACGCACGGAGCATTTTTGGTGCAGACATCTGTGTTTGGTACCTGTGATGCTCCAAAAGGCTGAGGAGCCATCAAGGGCATCTGGAAGGTCAGGATGCCCCTGCTCTGGCCAAGAGGCACCTTGAGAGATCCCACTTCAAAAGCAGGCGGCTTTCCAGGTGGCATTCGTGACCCGGGAGGTGTCCCCAGCCCTGCCCGGTGGCAGCGGGTCGCCCTCCAGAGCTTTTGCTGTCACTTGCTTCAGCAAAGTTCTTGCAGAGCTTTCGCTCCCCAGAGCTGGTGTTGCAGAGCTTTATTGTTGCATGTTACGCAAAGCGGTCCTTTTCAGTTCCTCCTCTCCCTGATTTGACGTCGGAGAACATAATGAAGTGCCACCTGTCTTGCAAAGAAATATTTGGCTATCGTCAGCCCGTAATTTGAGCAAGAAATGGTTTGAGAAGCAAACTTTGGGGTTAGTTTTTTAAATTCTGGTTTTCAAATGCACCATTGTCTTTCCCGCAGGGTCCTCCAGGAATCCAGGGGCCTAAAGTAAGTCAATAAATTAAATGTCACCCACTGTTTCCAGGCTGCCAGTGTGTTATTTACAGGCTCACAAAGGCTTGTCAGCTCAGGGGACTGATTTTTTGTCACTTTTTATGACAACACACCCTTTGGTTGTGCTGTTCAGCAGTTGGCTTTTTGGAAAACAAGCTGTTTTTCCTTCCAAACACATTTACAATCTTAAATTCTCCTCTAGCACGGAGTCCTGAGGGCCAGTGGCACATACCAGTCAAGGTTTCCAAACCCGCAGGCTTTAAACCTGTATTTTCAACTATTTTTGTATGTGGTCAGGTAAAGAGGAAAACATTAATGGCAGCGGTGGGGGTATAAGCATCCCAGAGACGCGGTGGATGTGCGGAGTGGCTGTCCCGGGTTGATGCCGTTTCATTTATGCAGGGCTTGGACGGTGCAAAGGGAGAAAAAGGTGACAGCGGTGAGAAGGGCGACCACGGCGACGCTGGACCTGCTGTGAGTTTTATTTTTTCCCCCATATCTCATTTCTGGCCATTGACAGAAACCTGCCTTACAGCACCTATCCCAATGCCTCGTTTCTTTGTTTTTAAGGGTCTCCCGGGTGCTCCAGGGCTCATCGGTTTACCTGGTACCAAAGGAGAGAAGGTAATCACTGGTGTGGGAAAGGAGCGGTGACATGTTGTAATCCTAAAGAATAGCGGCTGTAAAATCCTGTCGCAGTGGGTTCAGCCAGAACTGCCGAGCTGGGCTTAGCGGCACCATCCCGATGCTCACGAGGAGAAACCTCGAGTCCCGGGGCTGTGGGTGAGCCCCTGCTGTCTGTACCATAATATTTCACCAACTCTAGATATGCTTGTCTGCAACACCGAGCTCAATATGGCAGGTCTTAATTTTTATTTTTACAACTGCAGGGAAAGCCAGGGGAGCCAGGATTGGATGTGAGTATGGAAAACATTAATTGATACGCAGACACATGAACAACATGCATGTAAAGGCCATCAAATTGCTTGAGATTGTTGGAAAAATATGTAGCTAACACTGTATAGACGCTGTCTCTTAAACATCGTGTTAGCAGAACAATGTCTGTAGGAAACAGCTTAATTCAGGCCAGTTGCCAGACTACTCGCACTGCACAGCGGTAACTGCTCAGCTGAAGATGCCGCGGGGGTTTCCCTTTCCAATTGAGAATATTTGTATTGGATTCGGTGTAATGAAAATCTCCAATAGATGTCATGTTACTGGGGTAGGTAAAGCACGAGATTTCCCAAGAAATTGCTGAGATACCAAGTCAATGGGAAGGAAATGCTATTATTCTTCACCATGGGGGGATGGATTGATCGCTGGAGGTTGCTTATGTTGAACTGAGATGCTGGGACATTTGCACACTAAACTTACAAACCTCTTCTCTCCCCACCCCCAAAAAAAAAAATTGTCATAATAGGGTTTCCCAGGTCTCAGAGGAGAGAAAGGAGAGAGAAGTGAAAGAGGGGAGAAGGTGAGTTATGGCTGTAGAGATGCTCACTGGGGGCGCGTGGGGCAGGACCGTGGCTGCTGCTGGTTGCCGGCAGCAGCGCTTGCCCTGGGCACTGGTTCCCTCTCCAGCCTGGCAGCGTTTCTCGGGTCATTGCTCCAAAGCCTCTTCTGCAGCAGAGGTATTTGTGTGGCCCCAGCGTGGGGCAGGACATGGAGTTAATTCCTACCCACTGGGAAGTGCTTTCCGCAAACCTGTCGTGTCCCCCCCCGCTTCCCCATAGTACAACAATTTTGGGGAGCTGGAGCAGCATGACAGCTCTGGGTTGCAAAGAAATGCTAGTTGTGGTTTATAGACCCTGAAAATGGATCCAAGTCAAAGGTTTTTGTTGCAGAGATCCTTAAATCAAAGGGTGCCCAGCTGGAGGCAGGAACCCAGCTGAGCACAGGGCAGGGGCTGGAAGCTGATGCTCCCACTGTCAGATACCAACCTGGTTTCTAGCAGAACCAGGCGTTTAGCTATTCTACTATAAAATTATCTATTAAAATATTTCCACCCAGCTTTAACTGAAGATTTTCGCAGTGATTTAATTAGTCAGTTGAGGTGACGCTAGCGCAAACATCCCTGCTCCGGGGCAGGCGTGGGACTCTGTACGTGCTGTGTGAATTAAAGCCGGGGTGTTTCCCCCCCAGTTCCTGATATTTTCCCGTTGTGCCAACAGGGAGAGCGAGGAATACCGGGGCGAAAAGGAGCCAAAGGGCAGAAGGGGGAACCGGGTCCTCCCGGACTGGATCAGCCTTGTCCCGTGGTATGTCTTTTATTTTACTTCTCTTAAACGAGTTGCCAGGACTGAAAGGAGATGCAGCTTTGCAGCCAGGGAAAGGGAGGGAGGATTTGGTAGTTCTTTATTTTGCAGTAAATCAGAGCAGATGGTTATTGTTTTCTCACTTTTCTTAATGGTTTGTTTTATCTGCACTGCTGGAAGTTCACTGCTTGCTGTAAGGGCTCATCTCTGGCCAGATGGGACCAAGCCACAGCAGTAAAAACAAAGAATCTTTGTGTAAAGACCTTCTTATTGTAGAGGGGAACAATGGGCTTCAGTAACGCTCTTCGGGAGATAGCATGCCCTGGTGAAGCTGCCGGCGTGGCTTTTGAGTACATTTAGAAATCGGGGAGTAGCTCAATGCAGTGGATGGGAGGCGATTTGAAAATAAAGTCAGCTCCATCCCTTCATCTCTGCAAACGGAGCGAGGGATGAGCTCGGCTTCACCTCTCCCACCTGGGGCAGCGGGTCGGAGTTGGAGCATCTTGGTGCTACCCAAGCTAAGTGATGTATGAGCTGGAGCTGCCCGGGCTGCCAAGAAGTGCCTCTGGGAGAAGAGACCTCCCCGTGTTTCTCGGCCTGCGAGAGCAGCTCAGATCTGTCCCTCCTGGGACATGTCACCGTGCAGCATGTGCACAAAGGGGCTTTCCAGGAAACCGCCTGGGTGTTTGAGCCTGAGGAAGGTGGATCTCCCAAATCCACTGCCAGAACCTCTCATTGCTTTGGTAGGGCCCAGGACAAAACAAAACAAAACAAAACACCAAACCACATACCTCCTTTTCATTACTATTTTTCATGTAATGACTAAAACCAGAGATCCTTTCCCTAAAATGCTTTGAGGCTGCAGGATGAGTGATTTGTATCAACAATTGCAATAGAGCAACTTAAACATAGCTGTTAGACCTTAGTTAAGCCACACTTAACCAGTAGTGCCAGGTGCCTGCTTCAATATGCTCAAAAATCCCTATTTCTTTTCTAAATGTGTGACTTTTTCTCATCCCGCCAGCACAACTATGGCAATCTAAGCTATAGTATCATTCCCCTATACCAGCAAAAAGCTCCTTCAGTCAATATGCTTTATTTTGCTTGGAGATTGAATGTGAACTACAATTAATTATTTAGTTTTTGATGGATCACCTTTCCTCCCTCAACATGCTGGATGATTTAACCCTCATCTTTTTCACTGTGCTGTTACAAATGTGACTCTCTGCATTGTGTATAGAAGATCTTTCCCAGATGACAGACTTTATGTGTCTGTGAATTGCCTACCATAAAACAACTCTGACTTGCTGTGTCCTCAGAAATGGAAGTGTAGAGCTCTGGACCCGTCCTCCTCCGCTGAAACACACGTGTCTGTTCGATTAACTCCTGTGTCCTTGATCACTCTCAACAAGCGGTTATTTTTTCAAACAGGGAGGTCATACTGTTGCAGGCAGCCAAGGGGACCCAGGTTTGCCAGGCCTGGCCGGGGTGAGCGCGCCCTGCCCTTTGGTACCGGATCTGCTTTTCTTTCTCGCATGGCTTGTGTGTGTTCCTGCTGTGGCCAAGCCCTGTCCCGAGCAGAGAATCCCCCCAGGGAGAGGCAGGACACGGGGCAGCAGAGCTGGAACAAAACGTTTCACTTTGGCACTCGGGGAAGGACGTCAATGTGTTGTGCCTTCTTCCTACCGTTAAAATGACTTCGGATAAGGATGGGAGATCACAGAGGGGATGTTTGCCCCTTCACAGTAACCAATGCTAAAAACAAATGCTGGTTTCTCTCAGCATCTGTGGCCCAGTTTGGTTCCCCTCGTGCCTGTGCTCCCGCAGCCCTGCCGGTCCCATTCCCAACTGGGTTTTGCAAAGCTTTCCCCGCATGAATGGCCAGTTCCGTGGAGCGGTGGCTGGAGGGAACACCGGCACCCCAGGCACCACAAGGACATTTGCTGTGCCAGCAGGTATTGAAGCTCTGTCCGCACAGCTCAGGCTCGAGGCCAATGGTTACGCAGGAAGGTTCATGCTCTGCTCCCCAAAAGGGCTCTGCACGACTAGCTAAAGAAGTTTATTGTTTTATTTTCATTTTTTTAACCATAGAAAATGCTGCATGCTAGATGATTTGCAGTTGTCTTCAGAGAAACAAAAGGGCAGTGAGCTGTCTCTCTTTCAAAAAGTTAAATTACTTTCATATGTGTCAAAGAAACCAATTACTAACAGCAGGCCCACTTGAACTCTTCGTATTTACTCCCTAGAAACACTGTATGTACCAACTATTTCCCACCTTAACTATATAGAAAACGCAAGACCTATCTGTACTGAAGCCATTGTAAACTGCAGTAGGTGATTTCTCCAATAGGTAACTACTACCTGACTAGTTAGTAAAGCACTTCCAGATCTTCCTGCTCATGTACATGAAGGTCAGCTGCGTGTTGGTTGGGACTGTTGTCTTCGTCCTCCAGCCCACCGAGCAGCAGAGATTTGCTGGGTTCTGTGCAACGGATTTCAGTCCAGGAACGTGAGCAGGAGCCTTACACACAGGTTGCAAAGCTCTTTGTAAGTTGACAAGTCATTTCAGAATCACTTGAGTGAAACATGGTAGAAAGGCATGGAGTTTTATGATGTGCAAAATAAGCGTTTTGAGTGCACGGGAAGAAGAAAAAGCCCAGGGCAGAAATGAGCCCTGTGACCATTGGTGTTAGGATGCGCTTTAACTGCAGGTCAGGGTCTTTCTGTGCCAAACAACTGCTCTGTGCTTTGTCTCCTTTACCCCCAGACAACTCTAGCAAATGTACAAGTTGCTCCTTTTTTTTTATGAATAGTTATGGACCAAAATATTCAGTGGTGTCAGCAGAAAAACATGTGGTTTTTAACTAATGTTATAGGAAAGCACGTGAAAATAACTTGACCTGTTACACTCCGAGTAGCTGGAGAGGGTAACCTTACTTCACTGCATCTGTTTTATTGGGCATAGGCTATTTTACATATAAAATCAATACAGAATACAAAAAATGTGATGACTGACATTTACAGTAAAAAATGTAAAAATGCATTCTGACCTCTATTTGCACCAGCCGTTCTCTCCGCTGTGTACGCATCCTCGTGGCCTCCCACCCCGGCTCACCTGGAGGTGGCTGAGGGAAGGCTCAGCGCATGTGTGCTCTCTGTGGCTCCACATGCAGAAATTCAGGCAATCAGAGATCCAAGAGCCTTTAAAAAATCCAGCATCGAAAGGCAGCTGAAGTCGGCTATTTCTTCTGAAGAATCTTGCAAGAGTTGGTCATTGATAGTCCATTCCTCTGCTGAGGGCTCCTTCCTTTTCAGTGTTTGCCTCCTGGTAAATAAGCTCTTCAGGCTTTCTGGTTTCTGTATGTTTCTTGTATCTCCATCAGAAAAAGACAAATATTTTCACTCCCTTTGCATAGTCCAAAACTGATCCTATTTCAATCAGTTCAGCAACTCAAAGAGTTCTTAACGAAACTAAATACTGCAGGATTGAATTTAACACAAGTAAGATATCATCCGGGAAAAAAAAAAATTACATCATCGCCCCCAAACTGAAAAGCGCATATTAACAAAAAATACATTTCCACATCAAACTTTCCACATATGTGTCTGATTGCAAAAAACACTACCTTATAAAGCAGATTAAGTTAATTAACTGTGGTTCCAAAATTTTTATTTGTTCACATTTCAGGTTTAAAGGAAAAAGAAAGTGTAGGTTTATTTTTTGTTACCCTGGGGTGTATTTAATTTTGTGTTGTGTGTGACGCCTGGATTACATTGCCTGCATATTTACTTTTGTGCATATAAATTAAATGGGTTTTGCATGGTAATGAACGGTAAACCTTTCACTGTTTGAGCGCTGACCTTCAGGTTTTTGGGTCTGACACTTAAGTCACTGTCAACAGAAATTAAGTCTGTAAATTCAATTTTGCAGGGACCAGACGGACTGCCAGTAGCAGGATGTTGGCATAAGGTACAGTAATAATAATAATAATAATTGTATATCCTTGAGTGGGTCCTGAGTAATTTTGTTTGCTGCATGGTGATTGTTTGTACTGACCACTTCATTTAAGCAACAGGTTCTACTCCTGGCAGACCCAAAGCCAAGCTTTGGGAGAGCAGGACTCAATCTGGCTTTGTCAGCTGGTGCTGGGAACACCGCGCCAAAAACTTGCCAAGCATGAAAAGTCATTCGCATTAATACTGTCGATAGCAATGCCTTTTTTCAGGCTTGCTCAGACTGGGCTTCTATTCCGGCCCAGGCAGGTCAGGAACCCCTCATGCAAAGATTGCTCCGCTCTGCAAAGCGTGCTCGTGTGACTTGGCCCATCCCCTCCAGCTGAGACTTTTACACTGCGTTGCCTCTTTGTCGCAGAGTTACAAAACGTTTGTTTCCAAAGACTTTTCTGCCATTGTAATTATAATCCACAACCACTATGCTGCTCAAATCGGTAAATCGGGGCGCAGGTGGTCAGGTAATTCAGGGTAATTTGTACCGTCTCAGCACCCAGAACAGCCAGGGGTTGTAAGTGCTAAAGGCAGCCCAGAAGAATGAGGGGAGATGTCCCCCCTACAATGAGGATTTGATCCAGACGTGTAGGAGGATGCTCAAACCTCATTCTCTGACAGGGTTATGACACTGAAGCTGAGTGGAAATACTAACCCCGTTTCAAACACGTGGTATGTGAATACAGTCTAATAGCAAGCATGTTACTAACTGGTTGCAAACCCTCAGAATGTGAGAGCACACCCTTAGCATATAAAAGTTTTTAATTCTGTGGTAAGTGGCTTGGATGTGCTGTTAATATTAAAAGAAATCTGAATGTGAATCCTTATAATATTAACAAGATTAGTAAATGTAAGGAATGGAGCATTTCTCTTTGATTAAAATGTTTGTCTCTGTGTTCTTTTTCAGTGATCTCTAAGCATGGAGCACAATGTGTAAATAATGTGATATATTTTGATCTTTTTAATTTTTGTATAAAAAAAGGAAAAAAAAACTTTCAACAGTAATATATTGACCTTTTTTTATACTGGATTCTGTCATTTATGGACTCTGAAAATATTGTAAAGCTCCAGAACCCATAAGATATGCATGATAACATCAGGATTTGACGAAGGTGCCAATGACGGTAGCTGGGAATGAACAGCATTCACTGCTGATGTTGCTGCATGAACTAACAGTACTGAGACTGCTGCCTCGTGTGCCTTATCGCATGGAGGGAGAAATCCCTACCCTCATTTGGCTCTCAACTCTGTATTTGCACTGCACGCGCACATTAAGAGGGTGAAAAAAACTGGCTGAAGACAAAGAAAAAAAGGATGCAGCCCTAGAATTGAAAAAAGCTGCAGTGTACCATGGGGTCAAACAAGAGAAGGACTTGCAATGTGCGGAGGAAACAAAGCCAAGCTCCATTCATCGCTACCTGCTGTTGATACGATGGAAATAGCAAATCTTTGGCTAAACAGAACAACCTTGACTACCTGTGGGTGTTCCACTACTATCAAGAAAAACTTTTTTCTCTCAGGAGAGTCCTGCTCTGAGGTCTGTGGCTGAAGATGTGCAAAGTGCTTTGTTTCTGTGGAACCCAAATTCCCCAAGAAAACGTCCACTGCAAAATTTCAAAACACAAAAACTTGCAGTGCAGAGAGCTGCAGGACAGGGAGGGCTCTGCTGAAGTCTTTTTTTTAAACAACAGAGCACATAATGTTGCTGTTTGGGTTCCCAAAACTTGGAGTTTGGAGTATTTAATTGTCTCGATTTGTAGGGTTCATTGGTGTTTGATTTTTCTTGGTTTACATGGTTTCGATTGTAAACTCTGTAACTCCGCACTCTCCCCTTTTTTGTCTCTTTCTTTATCTCACGTCTGGCACAGCCCATGCAAAGCAGGGTAATGAGTAAAAGGAGGATTACAGTTTCGGTATCTGCATATGGCATTAAGTAAGCTCAATTAAAAATTTGCAAACTATTCCATTGTTCACATTTTTAAAGATGTTGGAAAAAACAGATTGTGCAGTAGAGAGCCATAAAAATTATTTCAGGGAGGAAAAAAATGGCTTACAGCTGATTCTGTTCAGCTTACAATGAAGAGGCAATCAGATTCCTTTACAGGGAGGAGATACTTTATGTTAACAAGTTCCTAAATTGAACAGAGAAAAATGTACAAATATCCATCCAATGGGTGGAAGCTGAAGCTACACAAAATCAGATAAAGTAAGCCATGAATTTTTAATGGTGAGACTGGTTAATCCTAACCAGAACAGTGATGTAATCCCCATCACTTTAATGCCTTTTGGATTTAATAGATCATTTCTTGAGGAAATACTTTAGTCCAACAGAAGCTGCTAAGCTCTGCGTGAGGAGTCTTAGGTGAAATTAGGAGCCTGACTACGGTATGAAACCAGATGACGTAAGGGCTCTTTGTGGCCTTGACCTTATAATCCAGACGGGAGGCATTTTTGGTGCATTGAGTAGGTCTGAACCCTCTGTGAGATCCTTGTTCCACTGCATTTCTTAGAGCAGCTACTGCCAGAGAGGACTTGAGAGAGGAATGAGATCGTCCAGGGGCAAAATCTACCCTGTAGACGCTGACCTAGCGCTCGGGGGGTTCTTGTTCTGATATTCTGAAGAACAGCAGGAACATGCTCAGTGCTCCACGCAGGTTGGGTGACATTTGACTGATGTCTGAGTTACCTGTGACCGAGTCCTACGTGTCCTTGAGGTTGTTCTTCTAGTCAGCTGGGAGCATTTGTTATCTGCTGGTAAATGCTGAAATGGCCGTGGAGCTTGGGAGATGTGGACACAGAAGACTGATGGCTGTAGGTAGTGAACTTCTGTTACCTTTGGTAGCTGCTGAGGGTCTGCACCTACACACTGCTTGCTTTCTGGTTGTACTTAGCATCTTTACAGTTACTGACCATTTTCTTGGTCACCATATAGATTAAATCTGTGTAAATTCAGATCAACTAACAAATCAAGAAACAAGAATTGTGTAACTCAAAACAGCAATGAAAATGCATTTTTATTTACTTCCATTTCATGTTGTTAGCTATCACTTTTGATGTAGGGGTTTTTAAAGGCATAAGGAGCCTCCCAAGCTCCCACTGGCTTTTAGTGCTCTTGAAAAACCCCCGTACTGTCCCAAATAAAAGCTAAAAATCTTCTTCTGCGGAAGGTTGAAGGCAAATCTCTCATTGATGTCACTGGGAAGAAGATCTGTAATTGTTCCCTTAATGTACAGTTGCTCTTCCCATCTCCCCCAGTCATCTCAAACTAAAAGCAATTCACTACTCCAAACCACACTGTGGGCTTCTACAAATTCCTGCACGTGTCCTGTTCATGGAACCTCTATCGATATCAATGAGAGTTCAGTCCCCAGAATGACTGCAGAAAGCACAAGAATCTGGAAGTGTCCACAAACAATCTACAATGCAGATAGAAAAGTCTTGTTTTACATACGCTGGCAAAAACTAAACAGCTTTCTATCTAGCTCCTACTCGAAGAAGTTTGATATCACTGAAGCTACAAGACAAGCTAACCTCCAAAGCTTATGAAATTATATTAAAATTTATATTTTCTCTGAGGAAATACCCCGAAGTCCTATTATCTTCAGGTAAACAAGTCAGTATTCCGTCTTCAACTTGTGGAATATCCAGTGCTTGTAGGCATCAACTGTGACCACTGCCAGGCCTGCAAAACATTGATACAGAATACCAGAAGAGTGCTTTACCTGTTGCTCTAATCACTCCGCATGGCAGCCGTCCCCCTCCCAACACAACCTGTGTGGCCACAGAACCCAAGACATTTGCTTGTACCAGAGGAACAGAGCTCTTTCGGAATCAACTAAACCTCCTAACTGTGGATTTCCTCCCCATCCCCGACACACAGCCTGAGCACTTGCAGCATTTCCATGCCAGTTGAGGAGGAAGGCTGGAATCATCTTCCTAGCACAGAACCATGGCTGGTATCCACCCCATCGGCGCTACCGCCTCACTGCCAAACCTTTTAGTGATCGATCATCTTTGAGAATTCCTGGGCACGTGCCATCTCTCTATTGGTTTATTCTGCATCCCGAATACAGGGAATCCAGCACATACAAGCAGATCCATCTGCGCACCTGCAGCAAGTCCGGTCTGTTCAGGACATCTGATCTCCTGCACCCGTACAGACCAGCACAGCCCGGGTGCAGCAGCTTCTCCGTGCTCCTGCTGCTCCCGTTTCCATTAGAAATGCGGGCAGGTAGGGATCCTGCCATATACAGCGCCTACGGCCACTTGGGCTACAAGGAACTAACCAGGAGATCTCCAAGGATCTTCTGGTGGTTCATCTACTCTACCAGCCCCCTCTGTTGCTGCTGCAGCTGGGAGCTGGTGCAGGCAGAGCTCCCGGGACCCCAGCGCGGTACGGACGGGTCCCCGGGCACGGCCACTCAACGTCCTTCCCGGTCCCCAGCTGAGATCAGTGCACCTGGCCTTTATATTCTGAATTTGGCGTTCCTTATCGATCGTATCATGCACGTCAACAGACTGCATTAGAGGAACTGTTGATTTTTTTATTGACTACACAGAGTCTAGAGGAAATCTGCTTAGACTTCCATGTGCTTTCCACACACACACATTTACAAGAGTGAGTTGATAAATGATAAATTGTTTCAGAGCAGTCATGATCCTATTGGGAAGAGTTAAAAAAAAGATGTGCTTTGCTTAGCAAATTCATTCCAGATCAGTTGATTATTTCCTCCTTCCATATGAAAATGTTTATGTGGGTCTTTTTGAATACTTTGAGCTTGCAAAATAGCTCACAAAGTTAAATTTTACTTTTAGGTAGTACTGGCAGTCTTGCTCAAAACGCAGTAATTATCTCAGCCTCTCACAAAGCATAGTGCATTTTTTTTCTCCCCCGGAAACCTCTTTGGGTTTTGGTTTTTTTTTTTGTTTTCCCCTCTGGTTTAAGAGAAAGTTTGTTTTACAGGAATTCAGAAATGCAGCTAAATGTTACCACGAGATGTCAGTAGCAATAAAGGTGATTGACGGGGAGGCTGCTAATGCTTATGAAATGTAGGTCAATGTGAGACTGAGCAACTATTCATCTTGATCACTAAAATATTCAGTATGTTAGCTTCATGGATTCACCAATAGACATTTTGGATAACACACTTCAGTTTACTGGTCTTGGGGGAATCCAAAGCACAGCTAAATTTGTTTTGTTTTCTAGTTTACAAAACAAAATTTATTAGTCTAATTTAACCGACCATGGTGATTTCTATTATGTTAAGATAACCACATCTGCCTGCTGTCCAGGAGCAGAGGACAAGCAGCTTTCTTTAGAGCTCGTTGTATTTAAAATAGTAGCGAACGACCATCTTCCTGGTTATTACCAACATCCTAACATGCCGTAGCCAAATCAATTTTGGAAGCAAAGTTCCCAAACTGAGTCCTAAAAGCCCAAGAACTCACTTGAAACCCCTCGAAGGTTTTCCAGCCCCCAAGCCCTGCAGGGAGGACACAGCAAATCCATTCGGTGACCACGGCCAGAGCTGCTGCCCGCGGTGTTGTGGTTGTGTGTGTCCTGGCCCCTGGCACTCCAGGACCCGGCTGTCGGGATGCGGAGCGCTCCCTAAAGCTTGGGGGGAGAACAGATTGTGTGGGAAAGGAACGTGGCCAAATAAACCCTGTTTCTCTAACTTCACTTCGGTCCTGAAAGCAGCTTGAGAGGCCCCTTGCCAGAGCATGAACCTGATGATTTGGGCTGTGCTGATGAGGGCTGGGGAGATTAATTAGTTTTGTGGCTGACTCGTGGGCTTGGCCAGTGAGTTTGGGCATATTTCTCTGGGTTATGAAACAGATGGCAGAGAAAACCCTGTCTGATTCCAAACTGAAACTGTTTCTAAGCCCTAACACAGTGGGGTTTTAGTTTTTGGTTGTTTTTTTTTTTTAAATCAAGACATTGCCACATGCTTTGTTTTCTTCTCATGGGGGGAGTCGCCTTTCTTGTGTACACTGCTTCTAACACTTGCTGTATATATAATGGTGATGAATTTATTTCCATATGGATTTTTCTCCTGTGTATTTAAAAATAAGAATGTTTCTTGTAACAATAAGAGACTTTCTGATGTGTTTTCTTTTTAGAAAACCAACAGATTTAGGTGAGCTTTTGTCTTCTGTAATTTCATAAAGTCAGCATTTGAAATCCTTAAGCAAACGAGCAAAACACGTGTGAGGTTTCTGCACTTCAAGACATCCTCCACAACGATGAAAAAGGAGATGCAATGGAGAATGACACGCGAGGTTTTAAGATTGTTATGAAGCATATTTGTGACGACCAAGGCTTTTCACGCCAGAAAGTCTGTTTTCTAGTTTGGCTGCTTTCTCCTTTTCTCTGCACATACAAGCTCAGTGTCCCGTTCCAGCTGCTGTCACTGTGCACAACCGTGCCGAGCGGGGTGACACCAGCCAAGAGCTCTGTCTGCGCCTTTGCTGTCTTTGCCAGCCCACAGCTCAGAAGGAATCTCCGCATTTTTATCTATAGCACATGGTTTTGCAATCAGCCAAATATAGCAGACTCTTGGGCCAGAATGTAGGAACTCGCCCATTTGTAATGCATAGCCTAATTATTAAGATGCCAGAAATTTCCAGCTTTATCGTAACAGTAAATAACCATCCTTGGTCAATATAACTTGTTAGCCTGTAAATTCAGTGTGCATTATAAAGGAGTATTAGAGCTTAGGAGTCCTCTCATTGAATACTGATTTAATGCTGCCCTCTAGAGGGATATTTTTTTAATGGCGAGAAACAACTGTTATGCCAGGACAAATTTTGTACCATGACACTGTCTCTTAATTGACAGCACACATAGGGATGGGTGCCCGTCTTGCGTAACTATATGGCTTGAATAGATATTTGTAAAACAGGAGCAAATAGATAGAAACTTTAATCTTTTTTGCAAATCTGGTAGTTCTTTTTTGGGAAATACCATCATATCCTCACTTCCTTCTCGCTTTTTTTTTCCCAGTCCCAGCGTTGCCCAGACAGCTTAAGTGTTATACAAGTAAAATCAATCTGTAGTAGGTTGCCATTCAAATTTCCATTTTAAAATTCTAGAGTGGAAGCTTTTGGAAGCTTCGAATTATTTTTCTTTACAAGCAACAGATTTATATTTAAGATACGCAAAAATATTATTAACAACAAATGATAAAAAGGGAAAAATTTTACGAGTGTCCTCAAACCACTTATCCTGGATAAATACTGTATGTATCTGTCCAAATGCAGGTCAGCGAATCTGGTGCCAATTTGCCCCAGTATAACTAGAAGAGTTAGTCCCAGTGTCCTCAGTAGGTGTCCAAGGGTGGATGGAATAAAAACCTCCATACTGCTTTACCTCATTAGAAGCCCCCAAGTTTTAGGTGGTAAGTATCTGCTGATGTGCTTAACAGCACAGCCAGCCTGCCAGGGCTGTACCCAGGAAGGTTTGCCAATGAGAGATGAAGTATTTTAATAGATTTCAAGAAGCCAAAGCCACTTGAGCTTGCCAAGGTAATCACTGTGGCATATACTGACCTTGGAAACATCACAGGACAGCGTTTATGTAAGAATACTTCTTGGACCCTTTTGCAATACTGACTTTAAAACAACAACAAAAAAAAAGGGTGTGTGGAGGGGGAGAAGACATCTGGTCACTCTTGTTAGTCCAGTCTCTCTCCAGTGACCTTTTAATTGTATTGCTGGTACTGCAGGGAAACTGACTGTTATTAGTACAGTTTGAAATACTTCACAGCTCCACTTTGGGGAATCTATCACAGACTGAAGCAAACCAGTGAGTAAAATTCCATTTCCTAAACGTCGTTTTCCTTGATTATCGGTTACATTTGTGAGCTAAAAAATGACTTCTAGTATTTTCGTGTCCCCAGGTGAACCCACAACTTTCCCAGACACTTGCGTACCATTAGCTGGGATGTCTAACAATTGTGTAATCTGCAGCTAAAGTAAGTGCCGAAAAACTGTCACTTAGAAATGAATGGGAAGACTTAATAGATTGTATGACTCTATACTAATGTGGAGAGCCTGAGGGAAAACCACAGGAAAGCTGGGAAACTTGAGTTTTGAATGCGTAAAAAGTTGCATTATTGACAACAGAGTGGAATAAGAAATGCATTATTAACATTTGCGGTTTTCCTGTGTCTTAGGACAACAATCAACCCCTGTTCACCAAGTTCTGGTAGAAGTTGCCTCCTAGTTGCGCAGTTTCATGTAACAGTCAGCTGACTTTTGTGTCTGTGTGTGGTTTCTTATATAATGTAGATATTAATGAACAGAAATTTAAAATGGAGATGTCCCAAATATCTGAAATAATTTTCTCTGTAAATGAAATTAATACCACTTGATGCCTTTTTTTTTTTTTTTTTTTTTTTTTTGCTGAACACTGCACTGTATGCTTAACTTTGAAAAGTGTGTTTGGCATGATGTTATGAAGTCTAGATGGGTGCATATCAAATCAGCATTTTTGCAATTATATACAAAACTAGGACTTGGTTTTGCAAAGCAAAAGCACCCACATTACCCACTGAATTTCCAAATTAAGCAGAAGAGGTAGGAAATTGCCAATAGCGAGAATGGAGTTGGAGTCCTGTTGTGTTTGCTGGTGATGTTTCATAGACAGAGTGCAGTTTTATGGAAAATTTCATAACGTAGCAACTCTTTGTGCTATGATTTGGGGGTCATTTTTTCAAAAATAGCCAACATGATGAATGTTCAGTACAAAATGCCAGTCAGAACTGAAAGCCACCTGCTCTGGTGCATTAAATTACTTTGGATGTAGAAATATTTTAAAACTGGTATGTAGGCTAGCACTGAGGTGTAATTTCTGAAACAACATAAATTGAGAAAATATACCTGCTAGTATTTAAAATCTAAATGAAAATCTGACTTATTTATCTACAGTTAGGAAAAACACATGCAATATGTGCTTTATCTGTCCATGTTTGTTGTGAAATTATACTAATGGGGCTTAATCCTCTACCATGTTATGCAAGTGTCCCTTTTTATGTGAGTGGTTGCATCACTTCAGTAAGGCTGTTCAGAGGAGAAAGGGCTATTCATGTGTGTGCAGTTTGGACACGTTGCAAAAAGTAGTTTTCTTTTGACTGTCTTTACATGGTATTTTATACAAAGCTGACTACATCTCTGCAAAATGTATCACCTTTAAAAAGAAATATATATAAAATGTACTCAACATCTCTATTGCAAACTCTTTCTGATTTTTAATCGTGTATGTGCCATGAAAAGTATTCTATTTACTTATTTCTTGGGGGAACAACTGCTTTAAAAATGAAGGCATTAACAACAGTATTTCTTATTCATTGTTTTAACATGTTAAAATAGTATTAATTAGTACTGCATCATGTATTTCTAGTTAAAGCTGTAATGGAAAGTACATTAGCTTGAGATCTCAAAAAATATATTTTATTGTGCTTTCTGTAATAAAAGCAAAGACTAGATTTTAAAAAATGGTCTCTCTGTACAGATTACCTTTACAATTGTGTGAATATGTATAATGAACTCTGCATTTATAACCAAGAATAAACTTTCCTAATTGTAAATTTTCAGGTTGTTATTATAAAGATACTAAATATCTTAACCAGACAAGAGTTCAAATAAAGATTAACAGCCATTATTAACTTTTCCTCCACTGTCTTTTGTTACTTGAAATGTGACTGTTATGCAACAACTGAGTTTGAATTCCTAAGTTCAAACTAACTTAAACTGTATAGCAATTTGGTTTTGGATTCTCCATGTGATCCACTATTTAAATTGCTCCTGTGTTTATCAAATAACCGCAACTCGAGATAATTATTGGTTGCTATATCTAGTCAGCAAGGAAGTCTGTCAAGTGTGTAATTTAAAAGGGTCTGCTCTATTTTCTAGAGTCCTCTTGGTGGATGTTGTTGCCGCTTGCAGTGGCAGAAGACTCAACCCATCCTAGAACATCCCTTCTGGTTCTTTGTCCTCCTGTTTTTCTTTAATAATTACAATCAAACAGGAATGGAGGAATGACCACTCTTCTAATCCCAACTATTGCCTATCCTAGGATTGGCTCTTAGGGACAGACAGGTGGACCTGACTGATTACTTGACCACATGCACCAATACAACAATATCAATGGTTTGTTTTTAACTTTTGCTTAAATAGTGAAGTATGTGTTGAACAATTAATACAGTCATAACACCTAGACTACCACCTCAAGTTATTTCCAACTGTAAAAGAAACTTCTCCAATGTGTATTTCAAAATAGAGTTATGATATAGCTGTAAAAATGATCCTGAAAAAAACCCTCAAACCATGTTATTACCCTGTGAGGTGGCTGGTAACCAGTCGGGATCTGGGCTGCTGTGACACCCGTGGTACAGCCCCATGGGGTACAGTTTCCAGCCTTGCAGGACCCCACAGCGGCCACCTCTCCCCCATTTGTCGGATGAGACCTCAGAGATGAAGTCACCACTCCTGATGCTGGAAGTGAAGAGTCCAGCCTCACAGCCGGAGGAGCCCGAAAGCCCTGGTGAGTTACTGTTGTTCTCTTTGTGACACCAGCCCGCCTAAAGGGATGGGTTTGGGGAGCGGCCGGGAGGTCGGGCTGGTCTCTACAATAAGAGAGGCGCACTGTGACAGTGCTGCTCCAGCAGCCACATGCGCAATGCCCGTCTCCCTGTGTCGCTAACTGTCGCGGTAAGGCACTTTTTGCACTAATCGCCACCACCGTCGCTCCGCTCCCGAACACAGGGCGGCACCAGCTCCCCCGGGCAGCGCTCCGCCAGCAGGGGGCGGGGCGGGCACGGGCCGCCCTGCGAGGAGCCGGCACCGCCCGGGCCCCTCCGAGGCGGCGAGAGCGGCCATGAGGCCGGCGCAGCGCTCCCGGCAGGAGACCCTGGCCCTGCGGCGGCAGCTCATCGGGTAAGCGCTGCGAGATGTTGCGGAGGAGGTGCCGCCACCACCCCTCGGGCGGGGAGAGCGCTCCCCCCCGGGCTGCCCGTCCCGCCGCGGGGGTGCCTGACGTGTCCGCAGGGCGCGGCCGCGAGTTCGCGGCCCCGGGGCAGCCAGCGCGGCCTCCCGCACGCGTCCCGCTGCACGGCGGCGCCTGCGAGCCCCGAGCCCCGGCTGCTCCGAGCCCCGGCTGCTCCGAGCCCCGGCTGCTCCGAGCCCCGGCTGCTCCGAGCCCCGGCTGCTCCGAGCCCCGGCTGCTCCGAGCCCCGGCTGCTCCGAGCCCCGGCTGCTCCGAGCCCCGGCTGCTCCGAGCCCCGGCTGCTCCGAGCCCCGGCTGCTCCGAGCCCCGGCTGCTCCGAGCCCCGGCTGCTCCGAGCCCCGGCACCGCGATTGCTGCCGGGGCTGCAGGAACAAGTTCCTGCCTCGCCAGAATTGCTGGGTTAAACTAGCAACATCGTGGGGAAAGTTGGTGGTATAAGCGTGCAAAGCCTGCTTCTACTAGTATAATTAACAGTAATTAGCGTTACTTTAAGGAGTTACGGAACTAAAGTATAGAAGCTGTATGGTATCGGTGCCTGTTCAAACTTCCAACGGCTCAGGAAGCATCTCCTGGCAGTTCCGCTGGGAGCGGAACCGCTGCAGGCTCAGACCCCTCAGGCTGACCTCGTATTAGAGCCTTTCAGAAAACCTTTTCTTACACCAAAACCACGATAGAATTAACACGTCTGCCTAATTTGATAGAACTAAGTAAACTTCAAATTATTTGTCTTCAACTAACCTAAAAAAATTCTTCATTCTATAGCCTGCATCCAGGAATGGCAGCAGAACTCGCTATTACATTTACCTGGGAATGCTTTATGTTGTACTTTATACACTTAAAAAATCAAGGCTACTTGAATCTGTAAATTGATAATGTAAAGAGCCCAGAACGTGGGCTGAAAAATAAATGCTGGAATTAGAATTGTGCCATTAACCAAACCTGAAGAATAAATAGCATTTGGTGTATTTCATCTTTTTGTAACTGGTTTGCTGTCACTGGGAACGAAGACCCAGTTGCTGTAACAGCTTTCTTAGCATCTGTTGAATGGTCAGGGTAACTTTACTGAAAAACTGACTTTTATCATTCTACTGCTAGCTCACACAGAAAGTATAGGATTCCTGTAGGGGACGGAGAATGAAACAGTTTCTTATTTTATCATTTGTCCTTTTTTTTGTTGTTGTTCATTTGACAATGAGTTTGTATTCATGGTCAAATTATTTTTTTTATAAGCAATCTTTTACTGAATGAAGCATGAAAGTTTGGCATTCGCCCTCAGAGTGAAATCTCTGCAACTCTTACTTAGGCAGACGTGTTTCCATTTTACTTGTTTGGCAATTTATTTAAAAAGTGAAACAAATACACTTAAGTAGACCCAGCCTTATAAAATCATTCAAGGTTTCAGCTAAGGTTAGTAAAGCTTTATATAGAACCACACCATACTATCTGGAAAATCAGGACCTTGGCAAGAAGAGCAGGAATATAATAAAAATGATCACAAGGTAAGAGACACCAAAGAGAGTTTCAAGACCATGAAGGGCAGATGGTGTAGACAGTAAAGAACTGCAGTTACTTAAGACTGGATGAAAGTCCAGAGGTGAACTCCTGTCTGTGTGCTGTGCCTAGATTCCTACTGAAGGAGTTCTAGAGTGTGTTTTAAAATTCCCTGCAAGTCTTAACTAAAATATGACTATTGAGTTAGAGCACAAGGCCTGTTCTCTTCCCCACCCTAAGCTTTAGTTTAGGGGGCAGGGGCAGGATGACAGCACGTGTCAGCAAACTGGGGAAATGTTTTTCTCTTGATTAACTGACTGAACTGACAATATTACCAGCAGAATAAACTCTGCAACTTTTAGAATTCACTAAGATTTATTTTGCTTTCTGATGCTTCTCACAGCTCTTCTTGCAAGCTGTTTTTTGCTAATGATCCGGTGAAGATCGTAAAGGCGAAAGGCCAGTATATGTACGATGAGAATGGAAGACAATACCTTGACTGCATAAACAATGTTGCTCATGGTAAGTTAAAAGTCATGTTACTCGATACCATGTTTTTCTAAGCAGAACAAGGAACAATCAGTATTTTTTACCATTGTTGCATTGTGTTGGGGGAGCCGCTGTTTAATTGGGAAAGTAGAATGAACCGTTCTTGAGCCTATAGTTTGGGAAACTACAGTTCACATTTGAATTTCTGTGTGCATGAGTGTGCTTTTCAGACTTGCCTCCTGTTCTGTCTTCCTAGAAATGTACTTGTCTTTAAATTTACAGATTTTGTCATGAAGCTTAAGTACTTAACTGTAAAACTAACAAACATCTTAACATGTTGCATTTGTAAAAGTTACTGCTGAGCGGACGGTCAAAGGGCCACTGCTCAGTGTGCGGCCTTAATTTTGTATTAGTAGCTGCTGCTTTCATACAGTATTTGCAATCTCTCTAATTGATCAGTGCTGTCACCAACACGATAGTAAGGCTAATAATTCTTTGATGGTAAAGCTTACCTGCATATTCCCAAACCCCTAGATTATGTAAATGTCTTAATCCAAGTATCAAATTAGACACTATTTGTTTTAGCATATCAACTTCCAGTATTAACTGCAACCCTTAAAGTACAGTAGCAGGCAATATCAAACTTTTCAAGGGGAAAAAAGGGTTTTTAGAGAAAGCTTACAATGTGTACTGACATTGCCTTCTGCTAACAGTATCATTAATGCCCCACTGATTAAATACAATAATCAGTAGTAATATCTCTGTACTTTTATAGAGAAATAGAAATTAGTATGTGAATGAACACCATGGGTAATGTGCAAGAACTCTCAAACCACTCTCCACACTCTCTTGCAGTTGGACATTGTCACCCTGATATAGTAAAAGCAGCCCATGAACAAAATCAATTGTTAAATACAAATTCTCGTTATCTTCATGACAACTTGATCGATTATGCAGAACGACTTTCAAAAACACTACCTGCAAAGTTATGTGTCTTTTATTTTTTGAATTCTGGGTAAGTCATGTATATTAGAATCGATACTGTTTTCACTAGGTATATACAAATATAATACTTTCTTATCAGCAGTCAATTGCATGATCTGGTGTGGATGACTAGACATTGACAAAAACATGGTTTGGGGTTCTGGTTTTTGAAGAAACTGTGGTCTTTTTAGAACTTCAGTGACTCTGAAGTTGAGGTTTAACAAGCTCTCTATCAGAAAACTAAACTAGTGCTTTATTTAAGAGGGGGCTTATTCTATTTATAAGGCCTTGGACTACAAAACATTAACAAATATTTACTGTATTAGTTTCTGGTCTGACTCATCTTCTTAACTGTGAATTACTTTTATTATCAAAATTAAATGTAACGATGCATATTTCTGCTTGGAGCGATGTATTCCCAAGCAAACTACAGCTTAAAAAAAAAAAAAACCCACAAAAACCCAACACAACAACAACCACCAAACCCCCCCACACAAAACAACAAAGCCACACCACACCAAACCAAAGCCACATGTTTCCGAAGCAGTTTCTGTACTTCAGCTTTTTATGATGGATTCTGTTCTGGTGAGCAGTCCTACCTAGTGAGTGCAGGTTACTAAGAGATCTGTGAGTAATGTGCATCCAGTTCTGTCTGTTCTTTAGAGACACAAACAACACTGCAAGGCAAACTAGAATTTCAAAATTCAAGACATCTGGATTGAAACACCTATTGAATATTTCAACTGCAGATCTGAAGCTAACGATCTTGCCCTAAGGTTGGCACGACAGTATACAAAACATGAGGACGTTATCGTTCTAGATAAGTAAGTATACTGGCAATTTTATTTATTGTGGGGTACAAGTCTCAGTTTTGGTCCATGGTCAGAGCATTTCTGAAAATCTGTTGTCATAGAAAGACTTTAACCAGGAAGTTGAGGGAAGTAATTTTTCCCTCTGGTCAGTATTTGCAAGACCAGCCCAGACAACTGTGTTAAGCTTGGGCTCTCCAGTACATGACAGACATGGACATACTGGAAGGAGGCCAGCAGTGGCCTCCCACCATGGGCAGGGAGCCACAGGTTCGAGAGGTTAAGAAAAATGGATTTGTTCAGCCCTAACAGACAGCTAGAGGGAGATCTTACTGCAGCCACAACTGTCTGATGGGATGGAGCAGAAAAGATGGGAGCCAGGCCTGAAGATATATGGTGATAGAAAAAAGGACAATAGACCTAAGTTGAAATCTGAGGAATTTTCATGAGACATAGGCAAAAACTCTTCTACAATGAAGCCAGTCAAATATTAGGATGGGGTGGCCAGATCCATCATTGTAGGTTATTTACAAGTAGGCCAGACACGTCCCTTCCCCAGTCTTTTAATACTGCTCATGATTCTAGTCACTGGTCCAGGCAAACCAGTGGCAGAGAGTACTGTCCCTCTGCATCCCTTAGAGAATCACACAATTATAGTCAAGATGTGGAGGGAAAAAAAAAAAAAAAAAAGCAGCCAACTGCTACTAAGCTGATTGATAGAGCTGTTCTCATCTTAAGTGACTGTACTCCTACCAGGTGACAGAGCCTCACTACTCTTTAGCTATCAGTAATGCTAATCTTAAAGAACTCTTTGATCATGAAGAAATTACTGTTTAGTCCTGCTAATTGTTTTTTAAGTGCTTACCACGGACATCTGACAACCTTGATTGACATAAGCCCATATAAATTCAGACATCTAGAAGGACAAAAGGAGTGGGTCCATGTGGTATGTACTCAAGCCTCTATCAACTACTTGTACATTTAGTTGTCTTATTTACGATATACTGAATACAGGATACTGTTCCTTTGCATAGGCTCCTGTTCCAGACACATACAGAGGAGTTTACAGAGAAGACCATGAGGATTCAGTAACAGCCTATGCTAATGAAGTGAAAAATATCATTGAGCAAGCACATAAGAGAGGCAGAAAGGTAAAAGGTTATTTCCATAACCATTTGTCTTGAGAAATGAGCATGGCTGTCAATGCCATTCAGGATTACTGAGGTAAGTGGTATGGACTTGTCAAAAAGCAAAGATCACATAATCATGTAAGAACCATCCAATGAGAAAGAACTTCCTAATTGTTAACACAATTTCCACAACTTTCTGTATTGTGTTCAAACATTACATGCATGCTACATATGTTTCAGATTGCTGCATTTTTTGTTGAATCTCTGCCAAGTGTGGGTGGTCAAATCATTCCACCAGCAGGCTATTTTCAGAAGGTTGCAGAGTAAGTGGTCATTCATTATCTTAACTAACTTTTTAAATTTAACATACTTGCTGAATATAGATGATAAAGAATTTCTCTGCTTTCATGTTAGAATGTAAACTTCGTATAGCAAAGAGCTGGTTTTAAACACAGGGTACAGAATATAGGCCCATACAAGTTTGTTTCTTGGAAGTTTGCAAATGCTTTTGCATGTTCTTAAAAAGTAAATACTATGTTATATTACAGGCACGTGCACAAGGCAGGAGGTGTTTTTATTGCTGATGAAATTCAAGTTGGCTTTGGCAGGGTTGGCAAGCACTTTTGGGCATTCCAGCTTCAGGGAGAAGATTTTATACCTGATATTGTCACTATGGGGAAACCAATAGGAAATGGGCACCCTATTGCCTGTGTCGCAACAACAAAAGAAATTGCAGAAGCATTTGCAGCCACAGGAGTAGAATATTTTAATACAGTAAGTAAGCTGCCCAAACTTTCCTTCTCTACAGGAATCTGTGTATTAAAATCAGATAATCACGCAGTGTTTTTAATCATCCTTATCACACACAGTTTTGCTGTTTGTATTATTTGTATCTTTCTAGTATGTAACTGTTCACTGGCTCCATCTGATCTCAATGGCAGTATGCTCATTCTATCACTGAGGCTACACTTTCAGTGACAAGATTGCATCTTTCTTCCCTTTCCATGGCTATGTGTGTCCCTTTGCTGAGCTCAGTTTGGAGGAAACCCTGTTTCATGTGCAATTGGATTAGCTGTGTTAGACGTGATTGAGAAGGAACAACTTCAGGCTCATGCCCTGGAAGTAGGCAACTTCTTGATGAAGCTACTCAAGGAGCAGAAAATCAAGCATCCCATCATTGGTGATGTCAGGTATCAGTGCCATGTTTATAGTTGTAGCTGCTTTTTGTTTGGTTCAGTCATAAACAACTCAGTTTAACTAATGTGGTTTTAAGGAAGTCGTGAAATCTGCATTTTCAGCAAAAAAACAACAGCCTGCTGTACCTTAGATTAAAACAAACTTGAGCTTATCAAAAGAGTGTGATGTACTTTGCCACTCTAGGCCAGTACTGTTTTATTGATTTATTAGTAGCTAAGGGAATTCACTTTCCTGTTTGAACTTTTACTTCAAGTGCACGAAGAACAGAATTGGTAAGATGGATGGAAAAATATTAAATATGTCCTGCACTGCCATTCTGAACAGATAGAAGCCTGTACTGCATTACTACATTTATTCAAAACAGCAATACCTTTTCTATCACTAGCCAAGTATCATGTAATTCTCATGCAGCAAAGGCTTGGTCTCACAAAAACCTTTCCCAATTTTTTAGTTCACATATAGTTCCTTCCTCTGATACCAACTGACTATTTTTATTTCTTTCAAAGGGGTTCTGGCTTATTCATTGGAGTGGACTTAATCAAGGATCAAGCAGAAAGGACCCCAGCCACAGCAGAAGCAGAGCATCTAATCACAAGGTACAATCATGTAGCTCCTGGATGTGCAAGGCAAGCACACAGTTATAAAGTAACCTTGCCACTCAACAGTTGTTAAAATATAGCCAACTGGCAGAAAAAGGAACCAGTCAGTGCAGAAAGGCATTGTCCGGACAGCCTGCATGCTCATGCTGTAATTTTTTCTGAACTACATGCAAAGGTAAACATAATTGTTATTGCTCTTTCCAGACTTAAGGAAGAATATATTCTACTGAGTACAGATGGGCCAGGAAGAAATGTGCTTAAATTCAAGCCCCCGATGTGCTTCAGTATGGAGGATGCAAAATTTGTTGTGGACACAATGGACAAGCTACTAACAGGTAGTATAGGTCACAACTGCCTCACAGAGGGTTGCTGTTGGGCTGCCTTAAGTCAAAGCTGAGCTGCTGAGCCTGCTTTTCAGAAGTGCTAAAATAGCACCAAGATAGTAGATGCTGAGCACGTAGGAAAATTAGTCTTAGTAAATCAAGTTTAGCCTTCACTTCTACATTATTCTGTTTTCAAGTTCTCCAACAAAACCGTTTACTCTGCAGATGCATAAGCCTTTTAAAATAGCTTTGCTCTGGCAGAGGTTGAAGTGTCTATCTTAATAAAGGCGACTAGTAACAGCTGTCCAAATTTCATTCTTAAAAGCCATATCTGTGGCATTTGCCACTTAGCTTTTTATACAACTTCTGCACACTCAGTATTGACCAAGTTAGTCCAAAAAACTTGTCTCAAAGTCATCAGTTTTCTAAATGGTTGCTTATTCTCTCTCCAGATATGGAAAAAGAACACCTGAACCAACAGAAAACATGCACTTGTTCTACCTAAGCAGGTATTTATCTGTATTCACCCTTTACTATTTAAATGCCGAGGTTCCCAAATGTAACTTCACAAGCATTGTCACTGGCAGAAAGGCAGGACCAGGTTTCCTCAGAGATGCTTTTACTTGAAATTAGTTTGCAGGAATTTCTGGCAATCTAGAAGCATGGACCAGACTTGTGTGCATCTGGTATTCACAGCTACCTTCTCTCAGAGGCCGACACTTCCAGTAACGCTGTGTGTATTCATTTGTTTGCAAGCCAGGTTCCAACATGTCCCAGAAATGCTCACCACTAGAACATGCTGCGCTTGTCTGGGAAGCTGTAAGAGTTTAACCCTTGGCATGCAAATGATATGCAGATCAAAACAAAAAACACAGTTTTCATGCTAGCTGCTCAGTGCCCGAAGTCTCCAGACAGAAGCTGCTCAGCTGCATACACTGCCTAGTTAGTCAGCTAACTACTACTCAGCAAGTCTCTCCTTAACTGCCCTGAAGTGCAGGAGCACCCTGCATTCTAAATGCCACAATCTAGGAACCTCCACTTAGGCTAACAGCTTTATAAAGAGCTATGAACAGGACTTTTACTACTATAGCTCCTGTTTTACTTAACATTTGACTTTGAAATAGTATTGCTTTTTGTTCTCTGTAGCATTTTGACTACTTCAGAGGATCATTTCAGGTTCACAGCTGTTATCTCATGCTTAAGTATAAATTTATCCCTATTCTCAGAAGTTTGTGGGCATTAGTAAGACTCAGAGTAAGGTTTACAAGGCTTGCAAGACTTAACAGGACTATGTTGAAGTTTCTCTGTAAGCAAGCTATAGAGGGCATTCCTGCTGCAACTCATTTTGCCACACACTCATGAGCGCCATGTACACTTAAACACCTCGATAACACCACCCTTTGATACACTCAGTACTTCTTCAGCCTAGTCTGACAAAGACAACCAAGTGTTTTTTAAAAAAGTGGCCAGTGAAACTGCAGGGACCTGGGTAGGAATGTACCTAATGTAATCACTGTAATCAATATAATCATTGGTGGCCTTCAGCCACCATAGTAGAATCAGTGTGACCCTGAGCTCAGGAAAAACATGCTTTTAGTTCAGTGCAATATTAGTATAGCAGGCACGAGAAAAATGTGTTAATATTTTATTTAGCAAGTTAATGGAAAGACATACAGCTGTTTGTACTAGTCTGAGAACAGAAAGATTACTCAACAGTGCCATAACTTGGAGGCCTAATGACTTAATGTGCTTGCCTGCAACCTAAACTAAGCATGAAAAATGCCTTTTTTCAACAGGAAACCAAAAATGCAAAAAGGCTCTTACTAAGTACAGTACTAGTATGACACTTACATATAATGTAAGCGAAAATGAGGCAATGAAGTAAATTCCTTTTGATGATGCTTTTACAAAAAAAACCCATAACATTATTTTCTTTCTATAGGTTTCAAACAACAAGATCTACTGCTAAGAAACAGTATTCTACCATAATAATGCACATTTAATCTTCATCCTAGCATATCTTAGACCACATAAGTTACCTTCCTTTGATTTTGTTATTTTCAGTTATCTTGTTATTAGTAAAAGCTTTAACAGAAATAAATTTTACAAGAGCTTGTTTTAACTCTGGCAGAAGTGTGGCTTTCATTTAAAACAGCATATCTAAACCTGATTATAAAGGAATATATTTCTAGTAGCTGCTATAAACTACATTTTCTAAATTCATGCTCTTTCAAGTTATGACTCCCTTAAAATTAAGATGAGCCAATGGGTTCTCTTAATTTTTTTATATCTGCTGCTACCTATGCAGACACCATTCTAGATGCCAGTATACCCAGTCTTCCCCAGGCTCTTCCAACCAGTTTCTGTAACCAGTTTCATAACAAGGTCCCTAGTAGCATTATATTCAACAAACAGTCTTGGTGACCAGATGAAGTCAAAAACTCCAGTCCCAAACTCATATCATCAAATGCATGAGGAACAGACAGCTGAGGGCCATGGCACCCAAACCAGTTCTTACCAAGTATTCTGTCCTCAAGAAATATCCAAGTAGGATTAGTAAATTAAGAGTAAATTCCAGCCATAAGCAACAACCTTGTGTACAAGCCCTTGCTTTCACCAAGCAACTACATGTTGTATCACAAATTTTTCATGCAAAAAAAGAAAGGGAAAGCCAGCTCTGCATTTAAGTACTAGTATCCTCAATTTCTGCTTAAGGCCACATCACCTGTCAAGGAAGCATTACCTGAGAACCTACTTCAAAAAACACCAACATCACTGCCAGCTGACAAATTATTGCTAATACACTAGCCAGAAGTATTGCAGCAGTATGGTCCTGATACACAAACTCCCTACTGGAGGGCAAACTATTTGCTAGAATAATATTCTGCTATCCCTTACTTCATAAGAGAACAAATAAAAGGATACAAAACAGTAAAGCATTTCAATTTTAAATGTTGAGACAGTAATACTTTTAAATACTGTACTCATTTGTTTCAGTGGTCTGCAATTTTTTATTTACAAGTTGAGCATTAGGCTACATACTCCAGTGATAAAACTGTCATGTTAACTATCAGATTTAAAATCTGATTCATCTTTTCTTTATACTCAAGATTTCCACTTAACCCCAGAAAAGTCTTAGAGACTTCTAACTTGACAGCAAGTTTTTCTTTCCAAGGAGAGCCAGCAGGGAGCAGCATATTATAGTCTCCACAGGAATAGCTGTATCCCTTGTTAAGAGAAAAAAAAAAAAAAAAAGGTCACTGCAACATATGTTTGTCTTGTCTTAGTTACTTGGCTTGATTCCACTTCTGGTTCCCATTTGTTCAAATATGATTTATTACAAGAAAAAAGAGTCAGATGATGTAAATAATTGACTACTGCAACAAAGATTAGAAGTTTACTTTGTGCAGCACTTGCTACTTACTAATAAATCTGAGATGTGGACCATTCTGCAGCAAGTCAGGCAAATCACATGACAGTTATTGCCTTAAAATAGTGGTAAATCAGCCAACAAAGGAGAGCTTATTTCTAGCTGGTTACTCATCTCTAGAGATATCTTGTTGGTTTTCCTCCCAAAACTTTAGTGGAAGATCTTCAGCCCTTTTTAGGCTGCAGGAATTCAGACTTTGCATTGGTAATTGAACATCTGTCTAACCTGTCAGGGCAGGTATATGTACTGTTAACAACTTGTAGAAAAGTCTCCAACTCAAGGCAGCGAAACACAAAGGAAGTAAAGCGAGCTTCTTGCACACCTCTTAGCTTCCTCCCGTAGTGCTGCCTAGACTCTCTAAGGCCTCCCTGACACCTATGCCTCCGGCTCCTCCTAGCAGAACCCTACAATGCAGCCACTAAGTTATGCTGAGCTTCTGTCCTTGACTACAAACACAAGCCACCAGCACAGCCTCCACAACAGCTGGGGCTTTCCACCTGAGTGCTCTTCCATAACCTCCAGGCAGAAGTGACTGCAGTTTTTAGCTGCCACTTAACTGCAGGTGAGCACGACTACCACTACAGCCTTCTAGTTTTAAGATGGAAAACATTTAAGCACAACCCTTCATCTATCAAGGTACTGCCATGACCTAAGTTCTGGGAACAGTATATACTGGCGTTTTACTAATACATAAGCTGAAGAATGGCACAGGACACTAGATTACGCCTTTTTTATTTCAAAAGCTAGGATAGCTTCAATATTCATGTCATGGTGAATCAGAACACATGTAAAATACCTTACAATACATTAGATTCCAAAAAGGTACCAAAAAGTACAGTAAAATTAACACTTCCATTACAGGAAATGTATGACACAAAAACAATACAAAATAAAAAGGTGGAAAGTGACACTGGTTCCCTAAGATGCATCTCATTCTGTACAACTGGAGTAATGCAGAGTCCATAGTTAACTCCAAGAGGCAGTCCCTAGATGCAGAGCTGCAGCTTTAAGCAGACCCTCAAAATCAGTTTCAGTTTAACCTATTAATAAAATCATTAATTAATATCTTCAGCAAGGCTGAAATTTACACACCACACTGTCTAGACAACTAGTTATCTGTAGGTATTAAACATGTAAAACATTTCCAGGGAATTCTTCCAAGTAAGATGCACATTTAACAGGCCATAGAAATTTATTGTAAAGTTAAATTTGGTACAGAACTGAAATATCCATCTACAGCATTGTATACAAAACCTATGCAGTCATTTTCCAAAAGAGACCATGCCACTGCATACCTGAATAAGTTTGATCAATATGGCTTGTAGTTATTCTGATGACCACCACGTCTTGGTGTCTTCCCATAATTTGCACTGCCTTGACCTATGAACAAGAGAACAAATGCATTAAACTGCTAATTAGTTATGCTTGCTTATACCCAATACAGTTCTCTTTACTTACTGTAATCATAGCCTGGTCCATATCCATAATACCCATATCCTGAATAATCATAGCCTCCATAGCCACCATAACCTTGCTGATAGCCGTATCCTTGATTCCCATAACCCTGGTTCCAGTAATTGCCATAACCTTGATTCCAATTTTGACTTTGAGCTATAGAAGGGAAAACCATCCACAAAATCCCATTTTAGTACACACAACTTATTTAGAATGTGTCCATACTAAAGTAGTGTGTGTAGTACTTACCGCCGCCTCTTCCACCTCTGCCTCTTCCTCCATAGCTACCTCTTCCTCCACCACTACTGAACTGTTGCTGCTGGTATACTTCTTTTGGCTGTGCTACCTTAATCTCGCACTGAAAATAAAAAACAAGGAAGAGTATGTATACCGTCTTATAGCAGCAGTACCCAACCTAACCACCAAGGAAAGCCAGAGGTTACTCTAGAGGCAAAGGAGGTACACATGCTGTGCTCCATCACAGAACCAGGACTAATGGATATCCAGAAGCATCTGATTTTTTGTGCCACCTGGGCAAAAGGTAAGTCACTATTGGCCATACAAAGCAGGCCACTGCTTCTGGAGTATTTTACACTGTCTATTCCCTACCACCAGCTTCCCCACGGAAGAGAAAGGTAAGTCATTATTGATCACACAAAGCAGGCCGCTGCTTTTTAAGTATTTTATACTGCTAATTCCCTACCATCAACTCCTCTGTGGAAGAAGTGCTGAGGCCACCTCAGCACAGCCACTGCTCCTGCAGGAGCCAGAGACAGCTGTCTATCCTGGCACAACCTCCAAGAAGAGGCTTGTTATTGGACTTCACCTGGGCTACACTGAATGAACAAGGCTCTGGGAAATGCACCAGAACGAGTTTTCCTGGCAGACTTCATACACCCTGTACACTGAGCATCTGTGTTGGACTGTACAGTATACTTAACAACACTTGAAATCATCACCTATCTAATACTAACAGCTAAAACCAACGAGAATTGACATTTCCCAGGCAGGTTCCCATGCTGCAGTTCAAGCTGTCAGCCAGCTTCCTAGTTCCTGAATCTGTGCAGTCTGAGATGAAAGCTACTGCTGCTGTGAAAGAACAACTCCCAGTGATAGCAGCACCTGAGCAAGCCTGACTTGGAATTCTTCACACAGGAGCTTTAAGGTAACCTGTTTGGTTTTATGTCCCTCACTATTGACACAAAAACAAGCCATAGTTACAAGATACACAAGTATTACTTATTTCTCAGCTCCCTTTGCACATAAATTTTCATTTCTCTTGAAAACAAACTCTATTGTCAACTAGTGTCCTGCCAACTACCAGTACATTTGCCAAAGTTTCTTCTGTGCTGTGTCAAGACCAGTCAAACTAAGTGCAGTTGAAGTCACCATGTCAGAGAGTATGACCAGCTGCAACAGGGCTCTGAAGTTAGCACATGCTCCATGGTCAGTGCGACCAAGGGAAGGAGGACACCTCCAGCCAGCACACATCATTTGCCTCCAGTCCTCACTAGCTTGACACATAAGCCTCCACTAGCCATTCCCACGGAGAGCACTGTCAACTCTTCAGAGCACCTCACACCACTTTTACAGTAGTGCACATAACCAGCTGACCAGGTGCAAGTTACCCTAAGTACACACTCTCTGCATCCTTTTAGTGGGTTTACATGACAAAGTTTTAGTAGCAGGCGGTGCTTCTGAGTGAAGACACCAAGCTGCCAGACAGAGCCAGTTCCAGCCAGCTGCTTACAAAGTTAGTCTGTAATCCTTGAATTTTATATGCACGTGCTCTATGCTGAAAATAGTTAGGTATCTATCAAAATAGCTTATAGTGGCAGACTGATACATAAATAAGCCAGTTTTTCCACACAAATGTAATAAATGCAATCAGATGCTTTACATACAAAAGCCCTTAGAACATAGCAAGTATTAAATCCACAAGAATTAGTAAAAAACCTTGGTAACCTCTGTGACTGAACTTATGGCAAAACACCTCTGTGGTAAACTGAAAGCTGTCCTTATCATAATTTTGGTACCCCGAGGTCACAGGTCTACAAAATCCTTTTCAGATTATAGATGTAGCGGTATTAAGAGCTTGAACAACAATTTACAAGTCAAAGTTTCTACCTTGCTTCCACTGACGTTATGGAATTTCTTCTCCAAAACCTTCTTCACCGGATCCTCTTCCTTGAAAGTGATGAACACAAACCCCCTCCTTTTGTTGGTCTTTGGATCCATTGGAAGTTCAATTGCTTCAATCTGAAGACATTAAATACTACTTTCAGATTTCCATTTTAGCGAAACAGTTAAGTGCATGGCATTTGGGACAGTAAAACAGTCAGTTTCCTATCTATGCGTATTATGCAACGCTAAAGTTGCAATATTCTTCCTACACTAACATTGGATTTCAGACCAGAGGTTTCAATTTTACAATACTTAAACCCAATTTTAAGATAAGACACAACGGTTTGAATTAAAGACAAAGGGTATCTAACTAGCAGTGGAAGCACCTAGCACAGTATGTGCCTTCCTTGCACTCCAGATGGGAAACCTCTGGATCAGTCACAGAAAGTTTAGTACATCTGAAGTTAATTTGCAATTTGCAAATTAAATTATCAGTAAACTAAACAGCAACTGGAGATTATGTTTCAGTGTTTACTAAGGTAACATTACACACCTCTCCAAACTCTCCAAAGTATTCCCTGATTTTCTCTTCTGTGGCTTCTGGGTTAAGTCCACCAACAAATATTTTCTTCACTGGATCCTTTTTCATTGCCATGGCCTTCTTGGGGTCAATTAGTCGTCCATCTAGCCTGTGTTCTTTCTGTTCCAGAACCTGAAAGATAGTTTGATATGATTAACCCAAGCTGAAAAGTTTCCCCTAGAAGTTAAGAATCTGAAATGTGAATCTTAAATTCACCTTTTCAACACTCCCAGGTTCTTTGAAGAGAATAAATCCAAAGCCTCTGGATCTTCCTGTGTTAGGGTCCATCTTTATCGTACAGTCAGTTACCTCACCAAACTTGGTGAAGTAATCTTTCAAGTCTTTTTTGCTTGTATCCCAACTGAGGCCGCCAACGAACATCTTCCTGAAATTTCAAAGAGATAAAGCTGTTTAGATTCACAAAATACTACAGAAAAGCACATGGAGCAAAATGCTCATAGTGGGACACGCCTCAGCAGCGTTGTCAGAAACAGAACCAACTCTTCAAAGTTAAATGCTTTTACGTCTTGTCAAAAGCTAGTGATACTACAGGAGTGCACAAAGGTGGGTTCCCCCCCTCTCTTTTTGAATGACACAATGCATCATAAAGTTTATTCCAGACTATAAGAAGCAGTAAAAATTGCCCCATTATTCACAAGTAACTTACATTCTTTCAACAGTATTTTGTTATTTGCAACAAAGCGGTATTGATTATCAAGTACTGCCAACTCAGTTTTTGGAAAGAACCTAGGATCATTCCTACCATTTTAAAAACATTCAGGATAGAATACAGCATCAAAATACTTAAGCTCTTTTAGGATGTGGACAAATGGCTGTAAAAATTTTAGTCCTACAAATGTTCTGCAGAATTTAAACCAGGTATCTATGACCTTCAAGAACAGTCACATACAAGAGCTGGGACTTTGGACCTGCCTTAACTATGTTGTGCATTTCTTCCTGCTTGGTTACTGAACCTAGTTCTGCCTTCATAAGAACTACAGGAGTTATCTTCACTATTAAGTCTTTACTTTCATGAAAGGTAATACAGTACTTCCCTGCCCACTTTCCCACACAAAATACTCTCTGAAGCATCTCAAAAGAACTAAATACTAACGAATCACAATACAGAAGTGAAGCTAACACACAAAACTTAGATTAGTCAGTCAGGCACTTTTCAAATGCCTCGCTTCAAATGAAAACATTAATAACATGGCTGTATTTTCTATTTTCAGAGTTCTCAAGCTAACAAACTAGGCTTTTAAAAGCATTCAAGGCTTTTTATCTAACTATAAACCAAAGCAGTTAAAGTTGTTATTACTCTGTTTAGGGGCAACCTAGATTTGGCACTAGAAGCTAGTAGCACTTTAGAAACTAGACTATGTGTAAATAAAATTGGGTATTGGTGGTTATGTTTAACTTAGATTTGCTATAACGAGCATCCATTTATGTTCAAAAGGCAACATGAGGAAAAAGTATAGGTACTATGTTGGTTTTTTTTTCCTTAAACTGGATGAAACTCCATCCTTTGTAAGCTAAACCCTTATTTCTTCAGAAGATCAAAGTGTGCACTCTCAACTGACAGGTACAGCAAGATATACAGAGTTCAAGTTAAGGCTGTGTGCTTCTTGCAGCCATTACAGAGCCTTACAAAAAAGGCCTTACAAAGTTTCCTAAACCTTTCAATAACAAGTGAAAAAAGGTAACTTGATGGATTCCTTCTCATCACAACCACTTACTGACCATGCACGACTGCTGTAATCTGTACAGACTGACAGTGGTTTTCCGTAGCATACCCTGTCATCCTTGACTACACTCGTAGAATAATCGAGAGAAATTCAGTGGTTGGGGGATGACAGAAATTTGTCTGCAGGCTGCTGTAACTGCTTTATGCCATTGGGATGGGGCTGTGGTATACGCAGATACTGCCACATGCTAAGTTCACCTCTTACCACAGCAGTAGATATTACACTTCCTAATTTACAGTCCTTTGTTTTGTAATTGGAATGATCCACATCTACATATATTTACATAACACAATATAAAGCCTTTGAAACTAAGACCAAATTCCTCTTATTTGGCTTTGCCTTCCAAGGCCACACAAACTGGACAACTGCTCTTAACACAGTCTCTTTTTCCTCCTGAGTGTTGTAGTGTAGCTAAATCAAAGCATGTTTTAGCTCTTAACAAAATACTCCAATATCAGCATCCCAAACTCTGCCTTGGACAGCCCTTGTTTTAGCACAATGCTAGGTCTTCTACATAGGCCAATCCCTCTAAATAACTGTTTTTCTTTAAGTTTTGCATCACACTGATTTGGGGTTGAAATTTGTCACCCCCTATGCGAGAAATGCAGAGTATCACCCACTTTTCAAGGCAGAATACTAAAAAAGTAAAACGAAAATTTGCACACAGCTAAAGGGCCTGGTTCTCAATCCTCCTAGTGTCTGCAAAAGATACATCTAGCCTTAGCTTACGAGACACTTGTGCAAGTTTTCCTCCTTCCCTTACAGCCAAAATCTATCATGCTACTGTGGCTTCAGCTCGCTGTCCAACCTGAGGGCACAGACCCTCTGGTTCAGGGCCCAGGGATAACAAAGGGAGTTCCAATTAAATATATGGGGTAGACTGAATAACAAAGACCCACTTGAGAAACAGGCAGGTAGTTTTCAAGTCAAGCATGTATATACATAAACAAACCAACTACTAGAGGAAAGAAATGACTCTTTCGTACACAAGGACCAAAACACAGCGAAACTACACTGACTCCTCCAGAAATCACTTGTGAAAGATAAGCCGTTTTCTGACAATGCTGCAAAGTACGCCAAAGTCAACCTTACTGGTTTAAACACACCGCACATCATCTCATTCGTGCTGGTTTTTTCCCTCTACTCACTCCAAAAATACTTAGCTTACCCCGACTAGCTTCCAAAGCCAGGATTATTTTTATATGCGTTACACAAAACACGTTCGCGTTTACATGGACGCCGGCGGCGATCGGCCATGCAATCCCCACAAAGTTTGAACCAGCCCACCCCCCCAAACGAAAAACAACTCCTTCCGTTAAAAAGCGAAAAGGAGGAGGAAAACGCGGGATGCGAAGCGAGCCGAGGTAAAACCCCCTTCCATTTTACAGCGTGAGACGGCAACAAACCCGCTCCTCGCCCCTCCCCCAGCCACCACATGGCGCCAACAAAAGGCAGCTCCAGAACAAAGGAAGCGCTGGTGCTGCAGGGCCGCCGCCTCACCGCCCGCCCGATCCCTCCGCAGCGGGGCCGCCCGCCGCCCTCCCCCGCCGGGCGGAGCGGGCCTCGCAGCGCGCCAGCCGCCCGCTTCGCTTCCGCTCCCGCCGAGGGGCCGCGCCGGGGCCTGGCGGCCGCGCTCCGCCACCGCACATGGCGCCCGGGGGTGGGGGGGGCGCGGCCTGCTCCCGCCTCAGCCCGCCGAGGGAAGCGCGGCGCTTACCCCGCGTCCTCCTCGTTCTTGCTGGCATTGATCTGGTCGCCTTCGGCTCCGTTTTGGCTGGCGGCCGCCCCCGCTGTTCCCGCCGCCGGTCCGGCTCCTGCTGCCGCCGTTCCCGCCGTCGCCGCTGCCGCCGCTGCTGCGCCCGCCGCCGCCGGAGCCCCGCCGGTTTCGGCCTGCTGTTCTCCGGCGCTCTCGGCCGCTTCGTGCCCGTTCTGGGTGGCGCCGGCAGCGGCCGCCAACTGCTGCTCCGCTTCGGACATGCTGCCCCGTCCGCAGAGGCGAGAGAGATGACAGGCGCCTGCAAGAGACGAGCGCGGCCCCGCGGGTCAGCGAGGCGGCTCCCCCCGCCGGGCCGGTCTGGTCTGATCCGGTCCGGTCCCGCCCCTCCCCCCCCCTTCCGCCATCGCCATCCCGCTGCCGCTCATACTCACTTTAAAACCCGCTCCCAATAAAATCCGGGCCGGCCGGAATCGGATTAAAACCCCTCACGCGCAGGAGCTGGCAGCTCTCCCCGCGGCGCTCGGCTGCTCCGCACCGGCCCCGCCACCACCTTCTCCTCCCCCTGAGACACGTACTCTCCGGCCCGGAGTCTTAACGCGTGGCCGCCTTTATACCGCCGGAGCCTCAGCCACACAGCAATAAGGACCTTTAACGTTGGCCGCTACCGCCTGTCACTCACGCCGTTACGCGGCTTCGGTTGGCTCTGCTGCGAGGGGAGGGCGGGGCGCGCGGCGCGAGGCGAATGGCGGCCCGCGGGACGGGGCTGGGAGGGAAGGCGAGGCGCGCGGGGGCCTCGCGCCTCCGGCCTCGGCGCTGAGGGCGGCTCTTCCCGCCTGTGAGGGCGGGAGGAGGAGAAAGAGGAGGAGGAAGAAGGGGAAGGGGGCGGCAGTCGTGCCGTTATCGCTAGGGCAGCCCCGGAGGTGTGGGGAGCCTGGGGAGGACCGCCCAGCCGTGGGACCCACGAGTCCGGCGCGTTGTCCCCCCCGTGGCGGGCGGGGAAGGGCCCGCTCCGGTGGCCGCCCCGGGGAGCGCTACCGGCCTCGCCAGGCGCTTCAGGAAAATCGCAAGCGTGACAGGGAGGAAACCCCAGCCCTGAGGGTGCGGGGCCCGGGCGGGACGGTCAGAGCCAGCGCTCTCTTCTCGCTGTTCCGTTGTTCCGACGCGGCGCCGCACGGAGCCCTTCCCGGCTTGCCCAGGCCCAAAAGGGTTGCCCAGGCCCAAAAGGGTTGCCCAGGCCCAAAAGGGTTGCCCAGGCCCGCGGGTCCCGCACGGGGAAGTCACGGAAACGCGCCTGTGAGTTGAGCGCAGTATTTACTTAAAACGTTGCGCTGGTTTAACTTAAGGTGTGGTGTGTACACTGAGTCAGTTACTCCAGTACGAGAGGTTTACTTAATGTTTCCAGCTCTGCTGGTTTTGCAACCGAGAGGGCCAAAATTTGTTGGGTTTTAATGGAAACTTAGGTTTAGAGGTTACATAACTCTGGGAGCTGGAGCCCTGAACTTGTGCCTTGGCCTTAATGTCTTTTGCCCAGGGATATATCCACCTTGTTGACAAAGTTGTGTGTGAAAAGTGCAGAAGACAACTGTTTCTTGCAATCATACTTAAAATTCTTCTGTAGTGTACTGTTCCTAATATCTCACTTGTCCACATCAAAGGGACAGAGTTTGGATTTTAGGTAGACAGCCAAAGCTTGCTGCCACATTGTCAAAAAAAAAAAAAAGTTAAACCCTTTGTTTGTGGGCAAAAAGTAACAATTATTACCTAACTTGCTGTACTAATGAATGCATATGTTATTACTTGCTTGCTCCACCCTCTATCAAATATTTCCTCTGGTTCAATTTGCATATTTTCATCTGCTATTAGAATTCAAAAAGAGAGAACATAGCTACTTGTGAATAAAAATAAATAGTGGTGATAGATTTTGTTGTTAAGTAATCAGGTCTATGGTCTGGGATGTCCTTCAGTGAACTGCTTTTAGAGCACTTTTCATCCTTAACAGGGTTCATTTGCTGAACTAGAACTGGGTAAAACAGGGAACATTGGGTTTGGTTTTGTAAGCTTTGTAGCAGTACAACAAGCAGAGTGTTAAAGGTGAGCATGAAATAAAATGAACATGGTATGTCGAGGGTAAGGGCCTGATCTACCTTTTTTCCTCTTTTTTTTTTTTTTTTTTTTTTAATAAAGCATTCCATTGGTTCAGGCTATGAGCCAGAGCACTTAAGGAAAAGAAAAGAAAAAAATAGAATTAAAAAAAAGGAAATTGTGCTTTGTATTGGGACACGGTATGGAAAAGGGCCCCTCTCTACAGCCAAGAATTTCAAGCCGCTCTTTTGCTTTGGTGCTTGTGGTACTTGCCATGAGCATTGGGTTGGACTAGATGATCTCCAGAGGTCCCTTCCAATTCTAACCATTCGGTGAATCTGTAATTCAGCATCACTTTAACTGGTCCAAGCTGAGCTTTCTCCTTTGATACCCATGCACATGTGCAATAAGACTGCATCGTATTTGTTACTGGAATTGCACCTGATGTCCTTATAATTTCTGGATTTTAAATCCTCAGCCATAGTGGCTATTTGCTTTTGTAAATCTTCTGCCACACACACACATTTTTGTTACTTACAAATAGAAAAGTATTAAAGTAATTAAAAATAAGTGCCCAACATGATTAGCTCCAATAATTTACAGGCATAGTGTATGTAATGTGTGTGATTTGTCAGCCAGGTGAAGGATATTAATTTGTAAGTATTCTGCCACAAGCTACAATAGCTCAGAACTTCATCTTGAGAGATGTTTATCCCAACGTTGTCTGCTGACAGGGTAAGGTACACTGCAGACAAGCTCTACAACCAGCTCTTTAGGCTAAAGTTTGTGAAGAAATGTTATATGAGGTCAGCTCTAGTAAAGACTGTACAAAGAGTATCTAACCAGTACACTTCATAATTGTTATGCCCACAGGACAGGTTGTATATGTTATCTGATAAAGATACTCATCTTTATGAGAATATATTTTAAAAATTGTTTTTCTTGTATTGGATTTAAATAAAATGTTAGAATTAAAGAAATTTTTCATAAGATATTCTTTATCCTAATTTATGCCATCTCAGAGGAACTTAATCCACATCCAGCAAGATAACTTACTTTGATTTTTGTGGGCAGATTTGTCTTAGATCGTAAACCTATCAATCAGGTCTGTGCCAAAAAGGTATGGTTTGTGGTGAAAAACAACTAAGCCGCTGTCTGTCAACTGACTGCATTTGTTTATACTGGGCTGCTGGCATGCTTCCATGAGAAAATATCATGCGTTGGCTTAAGTCACTCCAGGGGACTAAGGCCAAACTGGTATTTGCAGGCTGATCTGGCTGAAGTGGTAAGTGTGCCCTGTCCACCTTCTTTTTGCAATTTTTTTTTGTATGCAGAAATTCATCTGCGCTGATGTTACAAGTTTATAGACCAGCACTTGAGAGTAAACTGAAATTGGCAGCAGCTTATATGAGCCTGTCATGTAAGTTTAGGCTTAGCTGGTGCGTGTAACCTGAGTGCTTTTGATGTTATTTATTACTTAATTTCCTTGCAAGATGTAACCTCATCTAGGTGTTCCTGCTCTGGCAGGGGGATTGGACTAGATGATCTTTTGAGGTCCCTTCCAATCCCTAACATTCTGTGATTCTGTGAATTCTTTTTCTCGAGTGTCTCCTTTAAAAGGAAGCCGATGGGAAGTGAGAGGAGTGTCTAGGAGGTAAGACAAACCGCTCAGTTATCCAGCCAATGTATTTGTTTCGTATAATTTGCAATGAAACGGAGTTTGAAACGTCCTTGATTCATCAGAAGAACAAGAAAAAAATGAACAACTTCCCACCTGCCACAGCTCTGTCACCTCACTCAACGGAGTGTTTGTTCCATTCCCTTGGCAGGACATGACAGCAAAAGGTGTTGATTCATTTTATATTTTGCATGATTTTTATCCTGTTGACCCCACAGAGTAGGCAGTGGAAGTTTAGCAATTGATATCAATGAGGCTCAAATTTTGCCCATTACATTGATCAGTCCACAGAGATATTTTAATGGTGTTCAATTTTGGCACAGAAGAGATCTTTTCCAAGTGGAGACCCACCTCAAGAAGACACTTAAGTGGAGCTGTAATTTTAAGCATGTGCTGAAGCTCTAAGCATGTGCTAGGAGGGGAACCATTCTCAGATGTATTCTTTGACAGGGATGAGCTTAAAAAACAGACCACAGTGCAGCCCTAAAATGAGATCCCCCAAAAGTGATGGCAATGGATGAAGTCAGGGACAGCCCCGCAATGTTTCCGCTCAAGCCACACCAGCAATTCTCCATCTTTTTAACTTTTGCCCTTTAGTAGATTCTAGGACCACTCCCTCTCAGAACATGATCCTTCTCCAGAACCATATGTTGACTCTGCAACCCAGTCTTGTCCAGGCAGGCAACCTAGAACCCTGATCCAGAACTTTCAAGCAACCTAGAACCTGATCTAGAACTTTCAAGCGACCTAGAACATGATCTAGAACCAACAAGCTACCTAGAAGCATAACTAGAACACACTCCAGACCCATCAAAGTGAGCGAGAACCTTATCTAGACACACATCCACTGCCACCAAGCCAAACAGCTCCAGAATTCAGACCTGCTCTAACAACAACTGCACCAACACCACCCTAGCTCTACAACCAACCAGCTCCCTAACCCAGCCTCTGGAATGGACTCAGACTTTGGGGCCACCCACATACCACTCACAGCCAGGAAAGGACCTTTCTACAAGTGTTCAACGGGAGCTCACCATGGGAAAAAGCAGGAAGGTCTTGATTTGAAGGTGCAGTAGTGGAATTCAGTTGTACCTGCTGGCAGGAAGCAGGAGATATCCATATCCTTTCAGCATCAAACAAAAGGTACCTGGGACCAGAGCAGAATGTGAATGGGCTTGTGGTTGAAGCCTAACAGTTTTGTGTGTGATAGAGAAGACTCTGGAAAGATGTGGAAAACTAAGGGAGTTAAGCTGAAGAACTAAGAAAATGGTGTTGCAGAGCTTTGTGAATGGAAGCAAATGTGTTCTTTGTTGAGGACAGAGAAAAGTATATTAATAACAGAGATGAGGAGAGCTTGAGCAAGATTCCCAGCCACGTCAATAAAAAAACCCAAAAAATCGTGTCTTGGTTGACATCTCCACAGTGACTTAGACCAATCTGAGCCCTAACCCCACATTCCTGGCTATAAGGTTCCACCCACTCCACAGGTGACTGTAAAATAACTCAGTAGAAAAGCGGTTGGGTTTCAGGCAGATGGTTTGTCCAACACGTGCTCATTACCAAGACTTTTAATTGCAATGGAGATACCTGAAGTTTGAAAGGAGACAGTAGTGAGAGGCAATCACATCTGTATTTGCTTGTTAGGATGTCTTGCAGAAAACGGAAAGAAACATGAGGTAGGATACTGACAAGCCAAGCTGAAACAGTGACCGGAGAAGCAGCAGTAGGTGAGAATATTTGCAAAAGCTGAGGTAGGACACTAGGTAACTATGCTAAACGTGAGCGAAGGCCCTAGAAGAGATTGATTTACGATGGGCTGAGAAACTTCCAGATGATGAGAGAAAGCAAAAGCAAGTTTGAAGGGGATTTAGGGTAGAACTGGACAAGAGATGTGATTGGAAACTTGGAAAAGTGAGATGACAAGAGGCACTTCTTCCAAAGGCTTTTTTGTTTGTTTCGTTGTTTTTTTTAATGTAAAAGAGACAAGCACATCTGTGTGGGTGCTGGGGGGTCAGAACAGACTGAATGACTGAAGCCGTGAACAAGAGAAAAGAGTGGGTGTGAGGGGATCAGGAAGTGAAACAGGGTGAAGTTAATAGGGCAAGTGACAGAGTTATAGGAGTTACAGGACACGTGTAGGTAGGATTTTTGTTAGTGCCACTTACAGACTTATAGAAAGGGGAAGCATCAAGACAATATTTTGTTAATTTTATCTATAAAGAAAATGGTGAGAATAGAGGAAAGCAGCAAGGAAGGCTTGACAAGGGTTAGCAGCAATGGAAAGCTGGCTGGGATTACAGACATGCAGATAAGCTGCAAGAGTAGAATTGTTCAGCTGTAAGAAGGCAGAAATGGAGGAGAGAGCAAGCTTGCAGGAGAGGAAGTTAGCTCGGTCACAGGATTTCCGGCAGAGACACTATGCACTGCAAAAGCAAGCCTGGATGAAGCAAGTGCTGAAGGTAAGCTGTGCTGTGGGCAGGTTAGGACAGTTCATCGTGAGAGGTAGAAGCAAAAAAAAGTAAGTGGTGGACGAGAGTTGTATGGGTGGTAAATGTATAAGTAGTAAATTGCTACGAAAGCAAATAATACATTTCTTGTTCTTAATGTCAAAATGCAAGTAAAGCTAAACGATGTGCAAGCTTCATTTTTAATCAATGCAACTAGTCAGTGTTATTCCTTTAGCTTTTCTTCACTGTTTTTTTCATCATTCTGTTTTTCTTTCCTTTTTTAAGAGTCTACAAGACATTAGTTTCTCCACCTTCTTGCGGTATTGGAGTACAAAGCTCTGAAATAATATTTTTCCTTAAAAAGTTACTTTTCTGTTGTGACTAGAATGCAAATGCACCTGCAGCCACAGTCTTTCAGTGTTGTTATATTCCATGCCAGCTAAAAATAAGTGAGACAACTAAAGCTAGTTAAACCGCTTAACAGATAAGATACAGCAGCAAAGCTACGCCCAGGGAAGTATTCAGAACTGTAATGGTTCATTACATTGTAATTATACTTTTTTTTTTTCTTAAAACCACATCCCCGGTTTACAGAATTTAGGGAAGATGCTTCAGACCAGCATTTTAGTTTTCAGAAATATTTTTTCAAGCATTACAAAGATAACATACATATGATAATGCTATTAACACAGGGTTGTAAGGTCAGGTTTATAGAATCCAAGGCTTTAGAAGAAACCTTTGAGACTTTATTACCGTGAAAAATGTCTTTGTTACGAAACACATAATGTTATTTTGTCTTAACATGTAAGGCCACTTTAAATTTGTAAGTCTGCATTATTAAACCATCGTGGGAAGCCTCGCAAGAGGAAACCCGGGGTAATTGGCTGCAGCTCCAGATGCAGCCGCCCGCTCATTGGAGAGAGGAGGATTCTCCGAGGTACTAAAATTAGACAATCTCCGCCCTCCAGAAATGCTTCTGGAAACAGCGAGGAGAGAAATTCTGAGATGGACTGAGGGCCCGTGGCAGGGAGTGGAGTGCACAGGACTCTGCTCCTGGTGAAACTGCAATGTATAAGGATGCACAGAAATACACTTTTTTTTTTTTTTATCTTGGTTAACTGAAAAAAAATGCACACAATAAATAAATGGCAAGAGATTAATCTTAGCAGTGTTTTACATGGATATTAAACTCCCCATTTCTTATGTAATGATAATTCTGAATTATTCATACAGGCTGAGGAAGCCTTTCAGCTGCTAAATCTAAGCTAGGCTGTCAGACTTGTGCTCATTGACTTCGAAAAGAAACAACTCTTGCCAAATTAACTCTGAGCTAAACTAAAAAGCTGGTGAACTCCTTCTCCCAGCTTATTTTTTTTTTTAATAAACATGTTTGTTCATTATCTTTGTGTAGCTGCAGTGTTTACAATATCTTCAAACTAAATATTGCATAAGGTATCTCTGTTAAAGAAACAAATGCCATATGCCCCTGTCAGTGAACGAAAGCCTGTATCTGAATTACTTGAATTACTTACTATCTTGTGCACTTGGAACCTTTATTTTTTTTTGAAGTGCGTGAATAAAAAACAACTTCAGTCTTGGATTTTTAAACATATTTCAAACTGGCTGCAAGGAGATAATCACATAGTTTTGTTTGTCATTTCTATTTTTTTATTATTTACATTGCTTATGAAAAAGATTAAGGCAAAGTGCATTTTTCTTACACTAAAACCAGCTTTTGCTATAAATTTATTTCCTCTGCTAACCAGGGTACACCATGTCAGCATCTATGGCGCTCAAAGTGTTGGCTTTTTTTTGGTCTTTTCTCCTTTGCATCCACTTTCGGTCTGATTTCATTAAAAAATTAAGCTTGTATACCTGTGTTTCCTCTCTGTCCCTTTGTCAGTGTCACCTCAAGGACTCAAATGCAACGGCCCGTTTCAGCTGGATTCAGTAGCAGGCCAGAGGTCTTAACAGCATCTCGGATGCCACAGTTTTTGAGAAATCGGTAACAAGAGGGGTCGAGGCCCGCTGGGGAGGAGTGGCGGCTGCAGAGCCAGCTCAGTAGTTATCAGCGGCGTTCTCGGGTCACACCCGGGCCGTGCCGGGCCAGCTGGCAGCGGCTCAGCCCTGCCCGGGGCCAGCGGGCTGATAGCGGAGCGGCCAATGCTTTGGTGTCCAGGTCACAGGCTGGGCTACAGCATGAGAGATCACCACGTCAGATGGGTGATGGCTGTACCGGAATTGCTCCCAGAGAGCCGGGGAAATGAGGCGTGTGAAGGGAGCAATGGTGGCAAAACCTGGTGAAAATCCCCAGCGAACGTGGCTTGCCCAGCTCTTGTTTAGGGCTCACCTCGTTGTGGTTTAACCCAGAAAACGGTGGCTGGTTCTTACCCATTACATGTTTGTTTTTGTGATGGAAGTGGGTAGACACTGTAATGCAATAAAAAGTTATGAAAGATAGGGCTGTAGGTTCAGGTCAGGGCGGGAAGGCTGCGCGCTGTGGGCTCCCGATCCTGCTGGTGACCGGGCGCGCGAACAGGAAACCTCGTGCGTGCTCCCACAACACAAACTGGCGTTTACGCGACCTGAAGAAGGGCTTCGGTGCATATCCTTTTTTCCAATAAATGGCGTTACCTCAGTTTATGAACGTTTTCTACGAGCCCATACCTCCCCCAGTAGTCCCGAGCGTGAGGTAAAAACCGACATAAAGCGTTTATTGTGGAGAAATGAGCGAGCTCCCCCCACATCGCGCCGCTCCTTTCCTTCCTTACGCTCGTACCAAACGCGGTGCCCATCAACAGCCCGATGCGGCCCTCGGCCGCTTGCCCGGAGACCGCGGCCGCCCTGGGCTGCGGGGCGCGTCCCGAGGGCGGCGACCTCCCGCCACCGCGCCGCCGCCATTTCTGCTCCCCGGCCCGGCCCAGCCCGCAGCCGCGGCCCGCGGGGGCCATCTTGTGGCCGCTCCGCCCCAGGAACCGGCCCCCGCCGTCGCCTGGCAGCGGCGGTGCAGCGCCAAGGTGCGTGGCATGGAGCCGGGGGGAGGCCGGGCCGGGCGGGGGGAGCGGTCGCAGCCGCCGGGCGGAGCAGGCGGAGCTGGTGCTGTGGCGGCGGGTCCCTCAGGGTGAGCGGGATGGAGTCTCCAGCTGGGAGGCGAGTCTGTTGGGAGGAGGGAGGCGCTTCTTGGGGTCTCCATGGAGCCCTGGGCCGCCGGTGTCCGTGCCGGGGTGTTCCAGCCCCGGGCCGGCCGCTGCGGTGTGTGCATTCACCTGCAGCGGGTTCCCAGGCCCGGGCAGCCCCGGCCTCCCGGGCTCAGCTCTCCGACTTTCCTCCCCGCAGTGGAGGCCGCAGCCTGTTCACCCCAATTTGAAAGCAAACGAGGAGTCTCGAAGGTGCAGCTGCAGAGAAGTTCATCCCGACCAAGAAGGCAAGTATAACTGAGCAATTATATATGATTTTTGCAGCAGTGAGCTGGTCGGTGGGCTGCATCCCTGTGTCTTGCCCAGGGCAGGTGGAGCCAGGCCCTGGGCTGTGAGCTTGGAGGCAGAGGGAAGAGGGAAAAGAATCTCACAAGTGGTAACAAGTCTGCAAGAAACCCGTCTGCACTCGTTCCCTCTATTCACAGAACGATTTTATATCCTCATAGCTTGCTAATGGCTTGATCTGCTTAGTTAGGAAACTGGCACTTTGTCCGGAGTCCATAGACTTAAGAATTAAATAACAACTGAGGAATACCCTGAGGCTTACAGGTGGAATAGATCCAGATAATAAGTCCCATGCCACGATCTTCATGCTTGAGAACAGAGATTTTGTGTTTGGTGGAACACGCAGTTGGACAGAGAATGTGGGAGCGCAGCGAACCTGGCTCGCTCCTGCACGTAGCAAAGTGTGCGGTAACGCTTTTCTTCCGCTCATACGTCGTCTGAGTTAATTAGTGGACTAATAGAATAGTTTACATTTTGCACTGAAATGTGAGTGTGAACTGCAGACTGCCAACTAGTCCAGAGAAAATCTCACGTGGATTTTGTGAAATGGGGGTGACCCTCTCCGTTCCTAGAGTACACGGTAAATGTCACCGCCGGTGACTGTGCCGTAGGCAAACTCCAAATGTCACGAATTCATGTCATTGCAGTACAAAAGGAGTACGCGAATTCCTGATTTAGAAGCCAAGATGCAGATGTTAATGCCTGAACCTCAGATTTGTGTGGAAAGAACTCTAGTGCTTATCAAACCAGATGTCGTTGATAAAGAAGAAGAAATAGAAGATCTCATTCTCAGATCGGGATTCCTGATCGTTCAGGTAACAGGCTGCGCCTCAGGGAAAATAACTGTACTTTAAGAGTCAGAACAGTATCTTAACTTTCAGCAGTCAAGCCAGTAACTAAAAGCCAGTATGTCCAAAAAATTGATTTGTATTTTTCATATGCCATCAACCAGCGCTGCCACATTCTGTAGGGAAGCATCTTGTTGGTGCATGGGGTGAACAGAACAGGGCGGCTATTTTACTGGCCACAGGAAAACACGGACTTCGTTAATAAACTCGGATTTAGCAAACATATGTAGCAGATGTGTGGACTGTCTGATGTAACTTTGGAGAGTGTATCATTCTGGTATCGTGGGGTTTCGTACAGCGTGTGTTTGCCAAGTGGATAATTAGAGAATTAATTCAATTAGATAACTGGCCAGTTGCGGTCTGATGTATTTTTTTTTTAATTTCCACTGTTTTTTACCTAAATGGGCTTGATGGATATGTAAATGCATTGCAGATATTTCATCCCAATCGGCTTTACCGGGCTGGTGCTGTGACCTTTCGGCCCTGACGCGGTGGCCGTGGGAACGGGGCCTTGAGCAGCCGCGTGGGACCGCTGGGGGGCGCTGCTCCCTCGCGGCACTCGCCGGGGGCGGGGCCGGGGGCGGGGGCGGGGTCTCCCCCCCTTCTTGCCCTTGGTCATGAGTGAGCGACTGCGCTTCTGGACACAATTTGAAGATTTTTTTTTTTTTTTAACTCAACTTTTGTTATTCTTGTAAATGCCCTTTTCCTCATTTGTTCTTTGTTTAATTCCCTCGCTTACCTTTCTGGTTGTTTTATTTATATAAAATCACACAGAATCACAGAATGTCAGGGCTTGGAAGGGACCTCAAAAGATCATCTAGTCCAATCCCCCTGCTGGAGCAGGAACACCCAGATGAGGTTACACAGGAAGGTGTCCAGGCGGATTTTGAATGTCTTCAGAGAAGGAGACTCCACAACCTCCCTGGGCGGCCTGTTCCAGGCTCTGTCACCCTCACTGGGAAGAAGTTTCTTCTCAAATTTAAGTGGAACCTCTTGTGTTCCAGTTTGAACCCATTACCCCTTGTCTTATCCATGGTTGTCACCGAGAAGAGCCTGGCTCCATCCTCGTGACACCCACCCTTTATATATTTATAAACATTAATGAGGTCACCCCTCAGTCTCCTTTTCTCCAAACTAAAGAGCCCCAGCTCCCTCAGCGTTTCCTCACATGGGAGATGCTCCACTCCCTTAATCATCTTTATTGCCCTGCGCTGGACTCTCTCCAGCAGTTCCCTGTCCTTCTTGAACTGAGGGGCCCAGAATTGGACACAATATTCCAGATGCGGTCTCACCAGGGCAGAGTAGAGGGGAAGGAGAACCTCTCTCGACCTAATGTATCAGAAGATGAGAGAAGAGATCATTTTTATTCATTTCTTTTAATGACAAGCTATTTAGAGCGTCTTCTGGTGTCTCCAGTGACTTTTGCCACCAAAGTTATTAGGAATCTGAATTTCTGGTGTTCTGTGTTGCGTAAGTTCAGGCTCAACGAATGCACTTTAAAAACATTTACTTCTCCTTTCACAATTGTCCCATGCCTGCTGATAATCTCCCAAACGTGTCCTAATCCTGGCTACCTGCAGGCTAAGCAGCTCTTGTGAAAACCATAAAGCATGAATCCTGAATGAAAACCAGAACAATTGCATAATTAACGGTGTGGGCTGAAGAGAAAATTGTTTAAAAGTAGAAAATTATGCTTGAGCAGCTGAGTAATTAAATCCTGCCCTTGTAGTGCTCGTCACTTTTTCTGTACTGTGCCCTGACTATACTTTAAGTCATCCAGCCATTTTACAATGCTGAAGTGTGAGTAGGCTGAAGTCGCATCTTACTCAAATGGCCTGTTTGTCTGCTTAATTAACTTGGAAAACTCTTGCTCTTTGTTGTGCTGTATCTCAGAGAGGATCAGATCTGGGAGAATCAGATTGGGCTGGGACTTTGTGTCTATTCTCCTTCACTTGAAGATGTATCAGCACCAGAGGGCTGTATTCTACCTGAGGTAGCAAGCGACCTTAATTTGGGAAGCTTTTTAAAAATATTTTTTTCTTTTTATAGAAACGGAAGCTCCAGTTAAGCCCAGAGCAATGTAGCAACTTCTATGCAGACCAATATGGAAAAGTGTTTTTTCCTAATTTAACAGCCTATATGAGTTCTGGACCTTTAGTTGCTATGGTTCTTGCCAGACGTTGCGCGATCTCATACTGGAAAGAATTGCTTGGACCACCAAACAGCATAAAGGCCAGGAGAACGCACCCTCACAGGTAACGCATTGGTTGACCTTGGGCAAGTCAGTAGGAATTTGTCTTTCTCTTAATTGAGACCAAAATTTTTTTTTTTCTTTTACAAAAGAGATACAGATTTGGAGTGGCCTGTTCTTTCTTCAATTTTGTGTAACATAGCTTTTCACCTTTGTCTTGTTAGTATGTAAAACTTGCCCATTTTATGGAGAATGCTGAGTGCGTGAATATACATTTTAGGTAGTTACTTATTTTTTTAAAAAACAGAATGAAGCCAATACCTTGTTAATTAGTCCATATATATTGCTTTTATATGCTCTTGGACTGTAGAGGCTTGGAAGGGATTTGCAGTTGCCTACCAACCACTTTTTTCTCTTGTTTTTAGCTTAAGAGCAATCTATGGGACTGATGATCTGAGGAATGGACTTCACGGCAGTCACAGCATTTCCTCAGCAGAAAGAGAAATTCGATTCATGTTTCCAGAAGGTAAAATGGTACAAATAATACATTGCCGATGTTTGGGAGGACAGTGTCCTTGCCTATTATTACTTGTCTCTGTCCGGACTCTAGATAAAATTGGATTTAGAAGAGTTTGGGTTTGTTTGCTTTATGGGAATATGAGTCTTTTTTATGTATAAGCTGCTATTTTCTGTGATGAAAGGCATACCAAAATGTATCTCAAGAGCCATTACAGGGATTGCTTCTACTTTTCAAACTCTGTGGTCTGGGAATTGGAGCAAAGCTGGTAAATGAGAGGAAATGGGAAGGTGTTCCAGGTCTTCCTGGCAGCGTCAGCCCAGGGATTCTTGTTGGCTCTCTTGAGAAGACTGACTCTGCTTGGGCTCAGGCTGAGTAATTCTTGTTCCACAGCAGCTTGATGCTCACAGATAGTGCAGTTCCCAAGTTAAGTGCTAGAGAAATTGGCCATAAAACCTGGAAAGGCTGGGGGAGGATCATTTGTTTGTAATGGAACAGCTGAAAGATGAATTTGCTCTTTGACAGAAACTCTGTGAGGAAAAACTTGTATGTTTCTGTCAACTCTATCAGTTTAATAAAAGACGGTGTGTTTCCCTACAAGCCTTACCCATTGTAAACCGTGTCTCTTCTCCTCACCCTAACAACAAAGCTGGACTTCAGGTGAGATTTTTAGAGTCTTCAGAAACCAGCTTCACACTGCAAGAAGTACTAAGCATGGGACATATTGTTTCTTTCTTGCCCCCAATATATCTTCAAGGATACACATTTTCCCCAGATGATCTGTTTTCCTCCCCTTTCGTAATTGCCTAATTAGTAAGATGACCTCAGGGACATTGTAAAGGGGTTCAAGTAGTTTCTTTGCAGTTTGTTGTGGGGGAAGCTATAAAACCCATTATGTATTATTAACTTAATAAGGAAAACAGCAGCTCATATATAAACCACCTTTGAAAGAATGCCTTCTTTAAATCACTCTACAAACTACTTTCCAACACATGTGGTTACTCTTTACAGCGATTTTGGAGCCAATTCCAACTGGACAAAGAGCTAGAGATTACGTGAACCTCTATGTAAAGCCGACATTACTAGCCGGGCTCACTGCGCTGTGCAAAGAGAAGCCAGCGGATCCCATGGTACGTACAATATATCAGTTTTCTGTTCTATGCTTTGTGATACATTGGCTTTGTATTAGTAAAGTCCCTGTATAAAGGAAAGCTACTCTTGTGTTAAAGAGCTGTGCTGTTTTAGCTACCTGCTAATGAGCTAATCAAATAACATTTGCCTTTCAAGATGTTGACTGGTTTGTTAACAGAAGAAGTGAGCCAGGCCTAAATGAAATCAGCCTTGATGAAGTGACAGGGGGTTTTGGTGGCTTCTGTAAAACTTTTTCTAACATGCAGTTGTTAGAGATGGCTGGAAAGGTAAGTGGGTACTATCATATGATGTCAAATATAAGTTTTTACTTTATTTACTGTTTCTGGGTGCATTTGAGATGAAATTGCTCTTGTACAATAGATGCTAATCACAATGGTAGTAGTTACACAGTCAAGTAAAATATTGTAGAGTTCTTAGCAAGGTTAACTCTATTTTGTCATTGTTAGGCTTGTTTAAATTTATTATCATCCTTCTTTAGGATAAGTTATTATTTTGACTACACAGCATTAATTTCACTTGCTCCACAGTTCACCAGGAAAATGAATTATGGTTCTTCTGAGTGAAGTCTCTCTTGAACAGTCAAAATGACCTACAGAAGAATCTTTTGTTTCCTTGTGATCTCTTTTTAGTTATCAAGCTGATGCATCTTGTCCTCCTTTCATGTATTATTCCTTTTAACCATATATGTAATTCAAATTACAGTTCTAAGTGGGAAGACTGGAGTTAATTTCCTGTTGGTTTTTCTTGTTTGGTTGCGTTTTTTTTGTTGTTTTGTTTGGTTTGTTTGTTTGTTTTCAGTCTCTAGAAAAAATTAGCTTTCTTTCATCTGGAAAAATATGGTAAATGTTTTTGTATTCTTAACGTTCAAGTCATTCACACTAGTACTTCTTTAAGATGCAAATAATTAATCAGTGTGACAATTTATGGGCAGTTGTGGTGGATTCTACATGACTATCAGATTTTTAATCAACATTGCATATTTCTAAAAGATACATTTCAGAAAAAAGAAATCCTGAAAAATAGTTCAGGGATGTTTCTGTGAACTATGTGGTACATAGGGGGTCAGTTTAAATGTACTGTGATTGTTCCAGCTTTATAACCTGTTCACTTTATGTCTGGCCCTGTTACCATAGAAATCTAGAAAACAGAGATGAAGAAAACTTTTCATCCATCCCTTTGCCCAAAGGCGAGACCAATTGTCTTTAACCATTCCTAACAAAAGTTTGTCTGCCCTGTTCTTTAGCGTTCCAAATGATGGAGAATTTAGAGTCCCCCTGGGCAATCTGTTACAGTGCTTAATTATACTTGGTTGAAAAGCTTTCACTAGAAGTTAGCCTAAATCTCCTCTGCTCCAATTTTTAGCCCATTACTACTTTTTTCTTTTACTATCCCCAGAGGACATTGGAGACAACGCATTAATAATATCTCCTTTTTTTGCAACAATCTATTGCATATTTAAAGGGCGTTACCATCTTTTTTTCCCTTCGGTCATCTCTTTGCCAGATTAAGTCTGATTTTTTTCCTTCTTACAAGTCACATTTCTCTGACTCATTGTTTCTTTTTGCTTGCAATTAATCTCTGCATTCTGAGCACAATTTTCTAGCCAGTTGTGTGGTAACTGACAGTAACTTCATCAAGACTATGCTTTTTTTGCCTTGCTTGTAAGAAAGCTATAAAGCTATTTGAAGCAGTCTCGATAGCTTTACTAAAATGAAAATATGATATTTGCTCTTTCTTCCCTGTCCGTAATGTCTGCGACCTTGTAACAGAAGAAAAATAATGTTGATTTGATAGAACTTTGTTGTTGTTGTTTTGGAAATAGATGTTGGCTATTGCTTTTCAGGTTGTTATCTGCTAGGTGACTTACAGGGAGATTGGCAGAATGTGTTGGGTTTTTTTTCCTAATATCCTTCCAGGAAGCACAGAATTGAAGTTGGGGTGGTTTGGCTCTTCTTTTTTTTTTTTTTTTTTTTTTTAAATTTTCTTCCTTTCTGAAGATGGCATCAGAAACTATCTGTCCACTCAGAAATACTTGCTGGTAGCACAGAGGTTGTCTCAGCCAATTCCCTAAGTAACACAGGATAAATTTAATCAGGCGCAAATAATTTTTAAAATTCTCATTTTCCCAAGTCTTTCTAAGGGCTTTTGTGTTTTGGCATTTGTGGTGGAGTTGTGTGTGAGTGTTTGTTTTCCATTTATGTCTTGAGTTCTTACTGTTCTCCTGCTATTGCTGACTAACCTGTGAGGATTGTCCTAGTGCTCTACTTGTTGTCTCTTTCTTTGTCATCCAGTCTTTTTGTACCTGATAATAACAGGAGCGTGTTGCTTACCTTCTTGGTCTGCTGTTCTATCAATTGTTTCACTTCACAGTATGGTATGAAGTTTGTTGTACTTAGCATTCCAGAAACTAATCGTCAATAGCCTTGTGAAGTAAATAAGGATGTGTTAAAAACTTCTCTTTACAAGTGGAGAAATCGAGGCAAAGGGCTAATTTGTCTAAGGCCAGGCTGAGACATTGGCAGATGAAAGTGGACTCAAAACATTCCTACTTCCCACATTCTTATTTAAGTACAATTTGCTGTACGATAATTTAGGTGTGATAAGATTACTTCAGTGCAGAAGGCTGGCACTTTTAATAGAGGATTTTAGATAAAATATCTGTGAATGTTGTCAGGAATAATATTTCATTAAGCAGTTTCATGCATATTGTACAACCTCATTCCAAAACAGAGTTGACCAGATTATTTGAAGTACAGCTCAAGTGTTCTTATATATTTACAAAGATAGGCATTGCCAGGAAAAGTTGTCTTCTAAAGGTCAGTGTGAGTGGTTCAAAAGCAATATAAGCTGTGAAGATTTAAAAGAGCATTTAGAAGAAACAGGTTATTTGTATGTCCATTTTTTCTGAAAGGTCTTCAGAGTCTAGCAGGAGAGTGTCTGTATCAGAGTTTTCAAATAATGCTTTCAATATTCTCCCATACGCTTAATAGAAAACAACAGAAAACTGAAAATGTTTGTGTTTTTTGTTCCACAGACTTGGCTGGCTGACTGGCTGATTGAACACAATCCTAATAAACCTCGGCTACGACATCAGCTCGCTGAAGAAGAGCATCAGGGGTGAGAGCTCAGTGGAAACCATCTCAGGCATTCCAAGTCATAGATATATATTATCATTTTCAGTGTATCCTTTGGCTATGTAATCAATATTAAGTTGATGTTATTGTCATAACTACCTGCATCCTTGTGAGATAAATAAACTTACACTTAACCAGGATTTAATAGTTCTAGTAGCTTTTCTATTGACAAAGTGAATGTAGAATTACATGATAAATTTATGGTGTAAAGTAACCAGAAAAAGTCAAAATTCCATCAGGTGTGACTTAACTGCTATTTTCTCCATTTATCTTGGTTCTTCCAGACAGCCAAACCAAATGATTTACACCAGTGCAGATTCCCAAAAGACGTGCAGCTGGGCTGTGCTTTGTGAAACTGAGAGTTGTGTCTCAGCATTTTTTAAGCAGACACAAATTCCATTATGAAGAGAGGTACTTGGATGTAGCTTTGGAAACTGTTCCTGGAGGCACGTTAGCAACTTCAGAATTTTAATTGCCGATTACAGCATCGAGCTAATGTCACTGTTGAAGATGATTCACTTGAGCCTCGTGTTTTTTGTCAGAATGTGATTTGAAGGACTTATTTGCAGGTACATTGAATGTGCCTTTCCCATCTTGGTGGCAGAAGGGGCGGTGCTTGTAAATCAGTCTTTGATTTCCTTTAGAAGTCACAAGAAGATGTTTTTTAGTCAAGGACTAGTGCTGTCTTCCAATATTTGTTTGAAAGAGAGGTGTTTCATTTGAACAGCTCACCTTAAGGATGTTTTCTGTGTTCTGCTCTTCAAAGGTACACTGATTTTTGTTGTTTTCCTGGTATTATTGTTTAGCCTTGAACTTTAATGTGTCCTAGTTGAGAATTTCAAGAGAATGGGTTAGAGGCCACACTATTACCTTTTCTAAAATAACTGGACTGGTTTGGGGGTACATGAGGCTTTTGAATTTTCTTAAGAGCTGTACTTGTACTATTAACTTCAAGCGTTGTATCTTGTGGTTTGACTGGCTAGGGTGGAGAAAACAATGTAATTTTCACAACTTTGAAATATTAGTATGCTTGACTAATACTAAACAAACAAGCAATTTCATAATTTGTTTCATGAAAAAACTTGCTCCCCCAACTTGAGTAATTACCAGAAACATAAGTAATTTGTCTGTAACAATAAATTTTGTTTAATCTAATTGTTTATCTTCCCAGTGGAATAAACCACTATTGCCAGCCCAGAGAAATAAACATTTAGAAAATGGGTCTCTGCAGTACTGAGACTTAAAAATCCTGGGACTTTTTTTTTTGGAGGGAGGGGTAGAGGGGGAAATAAAAAAGAGGCAAGCCCAAGCCCTCAGATATGAAGAAAAAAACCGGAAGTGGCTAGAAATACAGTAAACAGATGTGTTTACAACTAGTCTATTTTGCCTATAATTATTATCCCCATATGTTTCTGATTGCTCCAATTACAGGACAGTTGTGCTTTGTGATTATCTGTCAGTCAAACCAAAAATTTATCTTTTGAAGATGCCAGAAACTAAAATCCGGTGAATTCACGGGACATTCTCCTGTATTTTGTTAGTTACTATGGCATTTGCTTACTTATTTTGATGTGATGGTGCTTGACAATAAATATCTCCTTTGTGTTGCTGCTGGAGTTTTCAGTTTTGCTTTTGTGACGGATGTGTGCTATATTGTCCCTATAGAAGGTCATAACTTCCATAGGGAGTAGGTGGGTCCTTACCAGGAGAACGAGCAGAAGCAGCTGATGTTGCAAACATTACCTTTATACCCCATGCGATATAAAGTCTCAGTCCTTCCAGTGTACGTCCATCATGGATTTATCCTCTCATATTAGAGTTCACACCTTCAATTGCTGACTTGTGTTCACTTCAATTTTTCTAAGGGAAAAGTAGAGAGAAGATACCTTCACCCCTCAGGTGCCACCCTGGGTCACTGTATCTGTACACCTCGGACGAGTATCGATCCAGCAAATCTCACAGCTGAGTTCTTGAGGAACCTGCATTAATAAGAAGGACATGGGCAGGTCAGTCCTGGGAATGTAAAATGGATGAGCAGCCTGGTCTCCTGGGGGAGCTGTGACACCACGGCAGAGGCTGTTGCAGGACGTGCTGCTCACTTTTCTTTTGGTCTTTAGTTTTTTATTTGGCTCAGAGTGGTGTAGACTTGGCAAGTGTTATAAATCCATATCACAGAAAGTGTAGCTTTGGAAAAAAACAGATTGACTGAAAGATGTCTCACTGTTTGGTGTCAGCAAGGTAAACTGCTCTCTGTGGGAATGAGTGACCTCTCTTCTCCCTCTGTTGAGTCAAAATGATTACCTTGCCTGTTGAGTTTTGTTGGGCATTTTTAACTTTGAGGGAGTTCATTTCAGTTTTACTGCCTGAGTCCTGGAATAGAGCTCTGTCCATAAAACTAGCAGTTCAGTCTTTCCCATAATTCTGTTTTTTCAGCAGACTTTCTCCTGGAACTTTGCTTGTCATATGCTTGCTATCACCTGCCCTGCAAGTTATTCTTGGTACTATACGGATTGAGCTAGTCCGAAGTATATGATTGCTCGGCCTCCTGTCTCATAAGGGATTTATTATCTTTAAGAGCAGTTTAACTGCCAGGAACCTTGAACGTACATTACAGATGGCAGAAACCTCAGTCAAAGCCAGTTCCCCGTAGCCAGTTCCCTACATAAGTCAGAGTGTTCCAGCATGCTGAGCTTCAGGAACGTGTTGCTCTTCAGAGCTTAGGACTTCCATTCAGCAACTTTAAGCAAAAACGAGTGTTATGTGGAGATCTGCAAACCCTTGTTTTTCTCACGTAGAAAAAGAGAGAGGTTTTGTCTTCATTCAAATTACTCATCTTGAGCATGCTTTAAACAACAGTTGTCTAAGCAAAATTGGTACATTGATGATAAGCTGACGGGTATTTGTCTCGTGGCGCTATATGAAGGGAAGGAGTGACTCACTCTTTTTTTCAGTGCCATATTAGAATGACAGATTCTATTTAAAGACACAAGGGTCTTAGTTAATTTTTATTTGTTAAGTTGGAGCAGTCAGATCAAGATAATTCTTGTTATTCTGAAGTAACAATGTTGGTCATTTTTGGCACTCCCCAACAACAGTGCATCCTGTGAAAATACTGTGGTTTTTCAGTTTCTTTTTTAAAATGTGAAGAGTCATTGTTTTTATTTTGTTGGAAAGAGAGGCTCTTTGCACATCATAAAAAGTTAATTTACAGTTGTTCTGGCAGTGCTGTTTCCTTTTAGATGCCAGTCAGTAGATTTGTTCTTGGGCTAGAAATAGTACTTTGGTCCTCTCTGCTGATGACCTACTGCTTTGCTTTTCTCAGACTTCACTCAAACTGACATGGCAATGTCACAAGCACCATCACAGGAGATAGGTACTTTATTTTTCTGCTGTTAGTGAAACAGAAAAATCTACTTTGCTCCATCAGGAGCAGCTTGCCAGTACCTAGAAACCTTCTGTATTCTGGAGGAGCTCCTCTGGGTGTGGAGTGTGTCAGCAGTGTGACTGATCTGTTGGGTCTCCTTGGGAGGACGCCTGTCAAATTATTGTGATGCTGCCTCCTGCCAAGTGATCCTGGAGATGCTGCCATGAGCTCTGGGGAGAGCCTATTGTTGGTCTTCTGAGCCAGAAGTGAGGCTTTGTTGTAAGACTAAGCAGTTGGTGGGAGAAGGCGGCAGCTCGCAGACAAGTGGGTGAATGATACTCTAATAATGATGACACTGAAGGATTAAGAATTCTCTTCAGTTTACTGCTTGTGAGTGTTTAACAGCTGAGGGAGGTGATGCTTTCATACAAAGTACTTTGGGTAGTGGTGTGCTGGGGATGCTTATATTTGTCTTGTGTGGCATCATATTTTGTCCCCTGAGAGCACCTGACTGACTCTTGCTTAGCTGAGGTACTGTTCTGAAGCATGATTATTTAAAAAAAAAAAAAAAAAATTAAAAGACACTGGTACTGTATATGCAACTTTTTTACCATCGTATTTGTTTACAAGTCTTCTCACCCAAGATCTCTGAGTCAGCCTGGATAGATCTTCTGTATTACTGGCGAGAATTGCAAAAGGTAGTCAGACTGCCTGGGCAAGCGATCACATATGAACTCACCCTAAATTCCAGGGAATTTTTATGTGCGATAACCTAATTTGACTCTGAATACTCTTGGCTTTAGTAAACTACTCTGCAAACCACCCATGCTTCTTTATAATCTATTTATAGCCAACGCCTAAGCTCTCATTTCCTTGCAAGGAGACGGTTGGGTTTTTGTTACATTTCCAGAATCTACCCTGATTGTCAGGTTAGGAAATTCCGCACTTCCAAAAGCAACATCTTATTGCTATGCTGGCTATTGGTTCTTATCTCTTTCAGGTGTCGTAAAGTTTTTTTCTTACTGGGTGGCATTCCTGTTGCAGTGTGAATGACGGCAATGTTTTGTACGCATTTAGTTTTGTGTCGGCCTCATCTCTCTATGTGAGAAAATTCCCAGGTGCATTTAACATATACGTGTGGATAAATCTCCTGCATGCCCCATAAAATACTTTACTATAGGCCAATATAAAGCAGTCATCACAGGGTGATGTTTAAACTTCTAAGATTACCACAGTCTGTCAATTGCACTTTTTTTTATAATGCGTAATATAGCAACTGAACCGTGAAAAGTTATGGCATCGCAAAGTCGTCTTAAAAACAGTGTGCCAACTGTGCTTTCAGTTTGCTTCATTGTAAATCTGTAGCAATTCCATTCTCTTAGTCAAAAGAAAAAGGAAAATTGGATTGTTTCTGGGAGCTGGTACAGTATACATACGCCTGAAATGTGTTGGCAGATGTTGGCATGGCACATCCTCCACTCCTGTTGAAAGCAAAGAGTTTGTGCCAGATTTCTCTGGAGCCGGACTTGGACAATACTGTTTTCTGCGTGCAGAACACTCTGTCATTTGCCATTTTGCTAAGAGAGTTGTGCAATGGTATTTTAGCCTGGACGAGGAAAGTTGAACAAGCCTCTGTTTGAAAACCAGATGCTTTTTTCTGTGGTCACCACATGTCTAGATATCTGGGAAATCATGCCCTTACCACTTCCAACTAAACTAACCCGTGAGGCTATTTCAGAATATGTTTTATTTTCTTCAGAGGTCTTCCATGTAAATATACTGAATTGACCAGCAAAGTTTTGACCGTGACTGTCTTTGTTTTGCAAAGTTTTCTTGTAAACAGGCACCACACTGGCTTCTCTGAATAGCACCATCATGCAATTGAATGGGAGCAACACAGGCGTAGGAAATGAAATGTCCATTCAATTTCCTATTCATGTAAACGATAGTTTATCATACTGATTATTAGCTTCACATAGTTAGGATCTGTGATGGTTCTTAAGCCTTTTATTTTATTTTTTGTTTTGTTTTTAATGAACTGCAGTAAAATGTTGCCTCACCTGAGCACTGACTCAGTGTCAAAGCATTCTCCAAACTTAGTGTTGCAGCTGCTATTAGTTCATCATTACCTATGATACTTTGCCCTACAAAACAGCCATGATGTGTCTTTACCAGTTGCTCATTCTTTCTGCAAAATGTTCCTTTTTAAGGCTACATGGAATTCCTGGAATGAACAATTTTAAGTAATCCATAAGCATGGTTTTAATAACAATACCTAGTTTCTTTGTAACGCCTCTCCTCAGGAGAAGAGGTGATGCTGTACAAAGGAACTAGCAGTACTCAAATGATATAAGTTTGAAGGTCAGGGACAGAGAAATGAAATTACTCTCCTTGGGTCATCCTTTGGAGCAATGGCAGGATCAAGAGTAAAACCCATCTGCCTTTAGTTCCAGCTTTGTGTCATATCAGCTGAGCAGTGTATCACTTTATCTCTTCAATAAAAACAAACCAGAACCCAAACAAAAAACCAAAACAAACAAAAAACACACACACAAAAAACCGCTTGTAGTGGAGGAGATTTGGTACCAGGTACTGGTTGTGTAGCCCAATCTGATGTCCTCTGAGTCAATGTGGAGGAAGTCTCTTCACTGTCTTTTTTTGGAACAGGACACAAGCCAAGGCTCCTGGACTCCTAATTCTTCTGCGTGCCTAACATCTCAATGCTCCCATCTGAACATGAGCCAATACTCACATGATCGTCCAATACCTCGTGGACTACTGGGTCTAACGGTCCATTTCTTGGAGTGTTAGTGCTCATGCACCTATTGCCTGCGCTAGACTTTGGAGTGGAAATCTGGGTAATTGCATAAGCAGATGGTTACTGCATATGCACTGCTGGGATCTGCACCTCTAAGTACCTACTCGTGCGTAGGAATGGGGAGTTTAACACCTGTGTTCTCAAGGTTTGCCAGTTGTTTGGTGCTTGGATCATTTGGCATATCATGTTTTGAAATGTTTCTTTGGAGACAGTGACTGTTACCTGAATACATGTAGAGAATTTCTGTGTGGCATGGTGTTTTAGTGAAGAAAGCTGCTGTCACTCTAGTAACGCCTGTTACAAGCCTGTCAAAGATTTCTTCTGGACTTCCTAAATCAGTGATTAGAAATTAGTGACCAGTTTTCTTTCAGTCCATCCACAGCTTATTTTTAAAAGAACATGTATTGCAGAATAACCTTAAAGAATTAGTCGGTCTGACATCTTACAGGAATATCTTATAGCAGGAGTGACAAACTCGTTTTCCCTGGGGGCCACATCAGCCTCGTGGTTGCCTTTGAAGGGCCAAATGTAATTTTAGGACTGTATAAATGTAACTATTGCTGCATTTATACAGTCCTAAAATTTCATTCGGCCCTTTGAAGGCAACCGTGAGGCTGATGTGGCCCCCGGTGAAAATGAGTTTGACACCCCGCCTTATAGTAAAGGAAAAGGTGATATTTTTGGCATGTCTCTTGCTAATGCATTGCAGTAACAATTACATGTAAATTCAGTGTAGTGGGAATAAATTAAAGGCAAAACAACATTTTGACTTAAACAGTCGTAAGAAAACTTTAATGTAACACGACTGGGGAGCTGTAACAGAGTGAGAAGTCATGTTTCATCCATGGAAGCGAAAATGAGCAGAGCTGGTGTAGTTCTGATGCCGTGTCTGTCTGCATTGAACTGGCAGGTTTGGAGTAATCCAGCTCCAGTGCTACAGGTGAGTCTGTGACCAGGAGGATCCACGTTTTCTGCTCCAGTGGCATCTCCCGCTGTTTATTTTTTTTCTGTTCTGTGTCGCTGCCTGAAGCCACCAAAGGTCATGATCCAAGACGCAACCACACAGTGTGTTCACTTACACCATCTTTTGGGGCTGTGAAAGAGAGAACAGGTAAAGGCCAGAGAAGGACAGGCATGTTCCTCTTTACTGCAAACTCAGCTTTGGCTGCCTGTGTCTTCCTGTGTTCTTACAACCCTGAAATAAAACGCTTCCCTATGCATCCACGTTGCAAATATTCTTACTGAACTCTGCTCAACCTGATTGCAGGTGTGTGTGGGCAGGACTGACCTGGACAGAGCGAGCAAAGACTGACAGGCTGTTAAAATTTCTAGCTAATTTTTTTCTTCTCTGACTGCTTTTTTTTCTGGGTAGAATCAGTTGATGTGACTTCATCAGCTCATGTGACGGAAAAGGTATAAGGTAAAGTATATTTTGAAAAATAAATGAACAGTTTTATTTATGCCTTTATAGATTTACTGCAGAAGATGATGTTTAGTCATGTCCTTCGGTACTATAACCTGGTGTAATTCTACTGAGGTGAATGCTATTATGTCAATTTGAGTATGACCTGAGAATGCAAAGTTCTAACAGTATAAACTGGCAGCTTTTGATTTTCACTCCCTTTTACTGACAAGAAATTGGACCTTTATTGATCTATCCAGTTCCAGTGAAAATCAGTTGTCACCTAGTATTAATTTGCAGTTCTGCTGCAGGTTTTTTTTCCTTATGATTGAGAAAGTTCAAACACAGAAGAATTTTCAGCAGTAAGTGTTTGTATTTGCCAACCTACTTGTGCATATGAAATAGCAGTAGCTGCTGCCAGGTGGATTTTCCAGAAATATAATGTGTCTTTTATGTGCACACACGTATAACATTGAATTGTTTCTGCTCACAGATGTGGTAGGATTTTCACGCTGGTCCGTAGGTGACAGATTGCTGATGGCAATTTATTTAATCTTTAGAGGAAAAAAAAAAATCTTCTAAAAGTTTCTGCTTACATTGGTGTAATATATAGTGCAAGGGGAACATGTTGAGGCATGTTCTTTTCTGTTTACTTTCAATAAAAATGGGAATTCTTTAGTTAAATTTAAAAAAAAAATTCCTTTTTTTTTCTTTCCCCTCTCAAGTATGTTTTGGTAACTGAATCACATTCACACTTGGAGAGATGGGCCTGTTTTGCAAGGGAAAACCAAAACATTCCGGTGCAGCTAATATTGCAGCTCCTCTGGTGTCTTAAGTTCAGGCCACAGCAGGGGGTGCAGACACCTAAGGGGAATTCAGTAACCTTCTGGATCTTTTCTTTGGAAGAAATAGTAAGATGAGTCGTAATTAACCCATTCAGCTAAATTAGCAAGGCTCTGGGAAATGAGAGAAGAGATGGAGATGAGTTTCAGGCGAGGTTGCAGCAGAGAGTGTGGCCTTGGGATAGTCTGAGTCTACACAGACCGGGCAGTCCCGTCCTTACCATCGGTGCTGTTATACCTGACTTTGCTGGGTGGAAATCAAGCTTTTTTGGCATCACTCTCTAGTTTCAAAGAGCCGTTGCTTTCTGGAGTTACTGAAAGTAGAAAGACAGCCTCCTGGAAGGTATCTAGACCCTCAGTTTGGAGGACAGGTGGCACCCCGCGCAGAAAGGGGTCTGTGCCCGTGTGCACAGCCGATGGCACGTTTCCTTCCAGGCTCGACTTGTCCTGACTTCTGCACCAGCTCTCTGACTTGCTGGCCACACTCTTAAGTTTACTTGACTACCCACTGCAGTAGATAAAGTATTCCAGACAAGGAAAAATGCTCTAAAAACTGATCCCAAGCCTGATGGTTTGGGTTTGGTGTTTGGGGGGTTTTTTGTGTGTGTTTTTTTGGGGGGGTTTTGTTTGGGGTTTGTTTTGGTGTTTTTTTGTTGTTGTTTTGGGGTTTTTTTTGTTTGGTTGGTGGTTTTTGTTTTTTAATTTCTTGCTGCTAAAGCAGTTAACCTTGATTTATGAATTAAACTGAGCCATCGCTTACCCATAGGCTCTGCTTCTGGATTAGGCCTCTTAGTTCTAGTGGTCTGTCCCACAGGAAGGACGTCGTCGTCTTTTCTCATGCCATTTCAGGCCAAATCAATACATTCATCTTCAGCATTGCAGGAAGCGTCAACTTGCTCCCTTTCTTACGGCCTTGTCCTGTGCATCCTTTCCTGAGATGTCCAAGCCTGATGTAATGATCTTGCTTTCATTATCTGGCCCTGGCACACCAACGGACCTGGTCCGTGCAGCCTGTGTCATGGAGGGCACAGTGCCCCAGGAAAAATGGGCTCTCCACTGCAAGCATCGCCACCAAATAGTTTGTTCTTCTTACGTGGTTAATGTGGAAGGAGTGTCTTAAAGTATACTGGCTACGCGTAGGATGCTGAACAAGTACTTTAAGAGAAATTAATGGAGACAAACATAGCAGCAAAGTGATATGAAAATGTGTACCGCTCCCGAAATGGATGACATCTGTTTTTCTCCACCATCCTGTGTGACAGAGCTTGGGAAGCGGATTGTCTGCTCCTCCGGACCATCAGCCGGGGACTCAGACACGTTGCTTGGGATGTTTTGAGATAATAGGCGGTTGAGGCCAGATCTGAGGATGTCAGAACCTTCTGGCATTCTAAAAAGAAGAAAATTATAGCTGTGAGGAGGCCGTCCAACCTTTCCACAGCCCAGAGGTGTTTCCAGGTGACTTCTCAGTGTTCCTAGAGCCTTATTGCTGGTGGGGCAGAGGAGTGAGAAGCCAACATCAGGTGGCTCCAGGCTTTTGTCCTACTGTGATCTCTTCTTGCATCACAGCAAGCGCATTCTCGTATTTCCAAGTGAGGATACAGGCTGCTGTGATTGCCAGGCAACTGCATTACTCACCTTTTATCCCTGTCCATTTGCATATTTGCGGTGGTATTATTGGCATGTCATGCACTGCAGGCTTGGGGTGAAGTTAGTCAGAAATTACTTTCTACTTGAAACAGTTATCTCTTTTTGGAAAAAAAAAAGCTTTAAAAATATTAATAAGTCTCAAGAAATGCTGGATGTTTAGAAAAAAATACATTTAATGTGACTGGAAATGTAAACACCCCACATCATGAGTTGCCTTATCTGTGCAACCTGGAGTTTTTCTTAAATATGAATACTGCTGAAGGCATTTCAGCAAAAGAACACTTTGTTATTTGTCACAGCGTGACTTGCAATGGAAAGCACGCTATAGCAGCAGCAGTTAGGACCATGAAGTGCTGTCTTATCGGCTGGGCTGTCATTTGAAAGAGAGAACTATTTGTAACCCAGCTGAAATCTCCAGTGCGTTTCTTCCCCAGGACTGGTGGGCGGATTAGCAGTCAGACCTCTGAGGAACAGGCTAAAAGCCTCTGTGTCCATGGCAGTAGGGACACTGTCGGAGTTAAGAAGGAAGACTAGCACATCCAAATCTTCTTTTTTTTGGAGCACTTCTGTTCTTGAACAGGCTGCCCGGGGAAGTGGTGGAGTCACCATCCCTGGAGGTGTTTAAAAGATGTGTAGATGAGGCTCTTAGGGACAGGGTTTAGTGCTAGATTTAGGTTATGGTTGGACTTGACAACCTTAAGGGTTTCTTCCAACCAAAATGATTCTATTATGGTATGATTCTTTTTTACTATCCGTCCTTTTCTGGTTTGTTTTATTTAGCTGTCTTAAGAATCCAGGTCTTTCAGCACGCTAATGAGTGCGTGTGTGTTCCCTGGTATCTCAGAAAACAAGGATGTGTCTTTGGTCCATCACAGAAACAGCTACAGGCTGGTGAGCTGGAGGTTTCACGTCCCGTTGCTCACTGCCCATCTCTAGCAGCCAAATGCTTGTTGAGAAGCCCCTCTATCGTTAGACAGCCACCAAACGATGACTGACGGACCCTCACTAGACAGAGCAGAGGACAACACCGGGCTGGACCCTGGGAGCGGACCTGCCACCGTGACTCTTCCTCCTTTGCTTCCCAGACGTCTGTGACACGGTGACAAACTGCTGCCAAATTTCTCTCTCGCAGGGCGCATCTCTCTGACAAGTCTCCTTGTATCCTGTAAGCACCGATCCGCTTGTCTCAGCAGTGCTTCACTGCTTCTTGTTCTCATTTTTCCAGCCTTTGGGCCTCTTATTTCTTTTCCCCATTGCCACATGGCTGCGAAAAAGAAGCATCTTGAGGGTGAAGAGGTCTGTGTGAAAAGCTGCCCATTGTTCAAAACACAGGCCAGGGTGACATTTGTTCCAGGGAGCAGACCCGAAGGACAAGTCTGTTATTCCATGACCTCTTAGCTGATACATTTTCCCAAAAGCCAGTAATCTTCAAGGAAGAGTTTTCCTGTCTGGGAAAATAAAGCCGACACGTAAATTGTCTTAATGGGGTGCTTTAATGCAGTTATGTCTCCATAAAAGGAAGCTAAACTGCATGCACAAGATGACGGATGAGTTTATTTTCACATGTGGATTTAATAGACTACCAACATCTAACTGTGTTTTTAGTGCTAGAAAAAGTCTCCAGGAAAATAGTTCCCTGGGCTGAGGTCAGTGTCTGCTTACAGCTGAATTTCAAGGGAAGGAGTTGAAGAGTGGTTAGCTTGGTTACAAGGCGGGGTGGTTAACACGATACTGAACAAATCACGGTGATGTGGAGATTAATTACATCTTCAGAGAGCAGAGAGAGTAGAAATGTCCCGAAGACCATCTGGGGTTTAAGACTCAAGGGGGTTGAAGGACATGATTGCCACTCTCAGTTCTCTTCTTAGGACTATTTGTTACTCTTCCTAAATATTTATTTGATCATAGTTGTAACTAAATTTGTGCTGAAAAAATACAAAGCACCCTGTACTTGGTTTCACATGAAATTGTAGATCCTCTTTACTGAAGCAGAATGGTGGCAAATCCTTGGCCACAACAGCCCCCTTTGGAAAGGGAAATAATCAAAAGTAATCTAAATGAGACTCTCCCACAGATATGGCACTTAGTAGGTTAAGCACAGGAAATGGTGAATTTTGGGCTCCATCCTGTTTGACCATTTACACTATCTCATTGTCACTGTACCTGCCTGGCTCTGGGAGACTGGATGATGTCTGGATACAAGCGGTACACTTTAGTGCTCCTAACTGCTTAAAAAGGGATGGGAGGGTGACTCGTGACCTCTCTGGTGATGGGTCGGATAAAGCTGTGCAGTGGGGATGTCCCCTGCCCTGTCACTAGTCCTGGCCAGAGCCAGCCCAGGCTCCCCGGGCGCCCTTGGAGCTTGAACTGTGACCTGATCACACCTGAATCATGGGATGTCTCAAGTCCAGATTCAAGTCTTGCAGCCTGTAGCAGATCAGGAAAAAAAAAAAAAGAACATGCTGCTGTCAAAAACATATAGAGGTTTCACAGGGAATTTAAATAGTAGGCTGTCTGCTAAAACAGAGGCTGAATCTGCTGCTGGAGAAGACAACTCTGGCACCCCGAAGGGGGAAAGCCCATAGGACAAGAAAGAACCAGAAGGATAAAGTAGCCCAATCTGGGAAGTACAAGAGTTTGCCCTGGGATAAGGCTTATTTAACCTAAGCACATCAAAGGATAAATGTTGCTGGTTTATCCCTGGACCTGAGCTAGCTCGAGCAAAACCATCCTGAGAGTCTCTTCCCAGTGCTCCTGTCCAGGATCTGCTGCCGCTGGTGCTCCCATGCCAACAGAGATGTCCCCTGGAGCCACCTTTGCAGCCTGTCACCAACCAGAATTACCTGCTCTCCAGAGACCTGCAGTGCTGCTGCAATGCTGGGAATGCTCAGCACCTCAGGAGGTATTCGGGACTGAGTTAATGTAATTATTTTGTTGCTTATTGCCTTCAAAATCCACTTAGTGATAGGGAGGAGGTGCCTTGTCCCTATCCCAGCTGATGGCAGCTGGTCAGCAGAGCTCTCTGCCTGGCAGGAGTGGGAATGGAGAGCAGGGTCAGAATAGGTTTAGGTTCAAAACAGTGCAAGAGAAATAGAATTTACTGTGTTTAAAGCTGTTAGCTATATTCTTGATGGATTATCCCCTAAAAGAGTTAGGCCACGAGCTATAGTGTTGTGAGTTAGAGAAGTCTGTTGAATTGGGAAGAAACGTGAGAACCATTGTCCTCATCCTTATCTGTGTCTGACCAAACTGTCAGGCTTGATCTAAGTCAACGATAAGAGTCGCACTGACTTCACGGCCCAAGGTTGCAGACCACGTAACTCGTCACCGTGCAGTTTTGAGTTCTGGCAGCCAGGCTGTGTGGTGGGACATTCAGCGCAGCCGCTCTCCCAAGCAGAAGAGCTTGCAACCAACAAACTCAGTCCATGCATGGCCCGAGTTTGAGCCCAAGTGAGCTAACACTTGTGCCTCTCCCCACTGTTTTACAGTCTTTCCACTGACTTCGTCATTATCATCTTTTATGGCATCCCATGAGCTATTGAAAGCATCAGAGGAGGAAATTAAGGGCCGTATACTGTCCAGGCGCTGTGGTCCGTATGTCCCCTGACGAGCTATTCTCTCCTGGATGTGCCCACAAGTGGCTTCAATTAATGTTGCATAGGACACTGAAGAAAAGACTAGAGAGAGAAAGAAAAACTAAAATACTACTTGAGATGCCTCTATTTCCCACTGTGCCCTTCTCCTTGTAAACCTCTACCTTCCCTTTCTGCAACAGGTTTAGACCTATCCTGTTCATTTTCTGGCCCCCGCTCTGTCCCACATGATTGCTTCTCTTCTTTGCATCCTAACTTCATTTGGTGAACATTTCCTAGCTGTGGGCATCAGTCTCTGCTCCTGACAGTGCTTGGAGCTACCACCAACTCCCTCTCCTTTCCTCTCTGCATTTCAGACCCTCTGGGAGGGATGGCTTTGGGCCCAAGACATGATGTAGGCTTTAGACAGGTTCTTTTCTAAACTCCAGAAGTGTTTGGACCAAGCCCACCTTGGCTGGGAGCGCTCTTGTGTGAAGTTGTCCCAGCAGTCACCTCTGCACCCAAATAACAGCTCAGTTAGAGAACGCGTCACCTTTCTCGTTCATAGATTACGAACTGCTCTGTGTGTTTGGAGGAAGGAAGAGTGGGATGGGAGAGGAATAGAGGAGGAAGGAATAAATTTTGAAAGTACATTGCAAGTTACATTTATTTGATTGTTTCTAATCCATCAATCTTCTGTTATATTGCTCATCTCCTTGGTGCTTGTTTGAAAAGGGGGAATTTACTGCACAGGGCAGTGATTTGCAAAGCGGGGGGCATGAGATGTATCCTAGGAGAGAGCAGGGAACCAGAAAACGGGTGGGGGGAAGCTTACGAATTACTCAGCAGAGGTGTAAATCTGCTGTACGTTACCCACTGCCCCCAGCCACCCATGGGGACATCTTTGGAGGGGAAAACCCAACCTTATCCACACTAACTCTAGTACATCATCACGTGTGGCCATACCAGAAGTAAGGACCAGCAGATGGGCAATTAGCTCACACCCTGGCTCCCTGTACACCTCTTTCTCCTTAGAGCAACCCTTGGATAAGAAACTTTTGCAGTAGGCCTGTGCTTGCTGACCAGACCTCCTGGGTGGAAGCTCAGCATGAGCTCGTGGTGAACATGGACATGGCCCCTCCAGCCAGGGAAAGCAGATGCAACACCTCCCTGTAGACAGTTGTTGTAGGTGTTCTCCCCAGCTGAGAAACGTTTGGGAAACACTTGTAACTCTTTTTCTCACGTGTTGCAAAGAGGATTTGTTTTGTAAATAGCGAAGCTGTTAATTGTCTTGACTTTATTAAGAGGGAGCTGGAAAGGTGTTAACAAGTTTCTGTTGCGCCGTGCTGGCGATGAGCCACCATAGGGGGAAGGTGGCAAAGTTGCTGTGAAAATTCCTTTGCTCTCTGGAGAAGAAAAAAAAATCAGGCACCAGTTTAGCCAAAGACTTGGGGTAACATGTGAATTTTGTAGGAGGGATTTAATTTGAATCGCCACATGGTTCAGTTCTAGGGGATTCCCCTCCAGGTGAGCAATGTGGACTGGAGTGTCCCCACTGCAGGACAGCTGCGAAGGTCTAAGCAGGAAGGGCTTTTAGGGGTTGTTTTCTCCCTGTAGCTCTCTCAAGGAACAGGTAGAGAGAAGCTCCTGCATGCACTGTGCGAAGCCCAGGTACTTGGCAGCTTTGAAAACCAGGCTGGTGAGCTTTAGGGATCTAACTTTAAGCACCTCACTTTAAAAATGTTGCTGAAGATTAGAGTTGAGGTTTCAAAGTCACCAACTGATCACAAAAAATCTTTCCTCTGCACTCCAGCAAAGCAGACACCCAAATTCCCCACCTTTCCCTGAAAATCCCTGTCAATAAATCCTGCAGAAGGCATTGCACTGATGCTTTTTTATCCTCCTCTATAGGGCTAGCAATAGCAGGGGCTAACCAGGGACTGATTAAGGCTCCTTAACTTTGTCATGCTAAGAGTTGGTTTTGCAAGTCGAAAAGGACCTGTGAGTTGTTTTTTAAGACTTGAGGGAATTGCTGGCACTCACTGGTTTCACTGCACCAGATGCAGCGTGACCGACCGGGAATCTACACTGCATATGAAAAGGTCACTTATCCTGTTCAAGAGAGGAGATTCTAACACTTGTCAGCTTGAGTGATGGAGACTCTGCATTGAGAGCCATAATATTCATGTCAGAGAATTGCCAAGCCCATGCGGAAGCGTTGAAGACGGATGGCCTGGGGATGTACTCCTGACACTTTAATACGGGGGGAGGATACAGCACAAACATCTCATACAGAATTATAATCCATGAAAGGGCACTGGCGGCATAAATTAAAGGTAATCCACCAGGCAAGGAGTTTAACAGCTGAAGCGAAGCAGGCTGGGGTAGAGGGGGGTGCTGGAGGGATGCAGGGTGGATGCTGCGGGACATTGCGGGAGAGGGCATCCCCCAGCCAGGGTGGGAAGGAGCAGCTCTGGGCCAAAACCCAGCCGCTTCCAAACTGCTTTGCAAAGACCATCTGCAAAGCTTGCACTTTGTGAACTAAATAAATTTTGATTCTCAGCTTGCTGACAGTCGCTGTACAGCGACACAACTTGTTGAGGGGAGGGGGACAGGGGAAGTATTGCTTGCCACGGTACCTCCACCTCTGAGGACAAAAGTCTCTGCCAGCCCACGGGGAGAGGCTGAGGAGGCACACAGCTGATGATGATGGTGTGAATTCTCCATCAGCGCTGTCCTTGCACTCTCTTCTGGGAGAGGAAGCAGAAGCGATTGCACAGCCCTGATTTCTGCGCTGGGTGACATTCTCAGCCCATACCGGTGGTACTGGGCTCTGCACTGCTGCTGCCCAGGTGAACGTGGATGCTCACCTGCCTCTGTGTGAGCTGTGCACCCATGGGATGTGCAATCCATCCCTGACAAGCCCAGGCTGGTGTGTCGTGCGGTGTTCTCCTGGACTTCACCTTCCCTCCATGCAGTGGGCAGGGTGACCCCAGCCAACACTGTGCATGGAGTTGTGCCCGTGTCCCTGCCTGAAGGACAATTAGACTGGGGAACGGGGGGTGCACACATTTACACCTACTGGAAAGGAGAAAGAAGAAAAACTGGTGGCTGCAGCTCCCGGTGAGGGTGCTGGGATGGGCGCCTGGATGGCAGCACGGCCAAGAGGCAACAGATGAAATGCTGACAGTGATGATCCTGGGTGAGATGGGAAGGGCCAGGACAGCTTGTGGGCTTAGCCTAGGCTATTATCATGGTACAAATATCCCAACACTGATTTTTTTCAAGCCCTATCGATAGCTGAGCAGGCGCCTCTGGCATAAACTCTGACACCTCGGTAGTGCTAGAGCTGGACTGTATTATCGTTTCATTTAGAAAATGTTTCCCTTTCTCATTAAAAATGGAATATCCTTTTCAAAAATAAAGGCTCAAATACACTGCTGGGATGGCGGTGGTAAACCTTCACAAAACCAACAGTGATTTCAGGCCAATCCAGCCGCTGTCCCACAGGTTTCTTATCACACGGGCCATGGCAATGGCTGAGTCCTGTGAGCAGCAGGGCTGGCAAAGCCCGATCGCACGTGCAGATGCTGCTCCAGGACTGTGCAAGCAGCTCCACAACTCTGCCCAAAGTGCCCCCTCGGGGGGCTCGGTGGGATGTGTCTGCTCCAGGGCATCCCGAGCACAGCTGCTCTGCATCCCCAAGAGCCCAGCGCCACGAGGAGCCTTCGGCCCCCAACGGGAGAAGCAGTGTCAACAGCTCTTTGGGGGCAGAAAGCGGGATTTTGGTTTGAGCTCATACAGAACCTGGCCCAGATTAAGATTTTTACTTTTTCATCGTAATTAGTATCACTACTCTTACTGCGGGACAGCGGTCAGGTTCCTCCTCAAGGGCTTTTAGGGCCAGGCCATCCCTTCCTGGGGCGGGCAGTGAGGTCCAGGTGGCTGGGATCAGTGTCCCAAACCGGAGTTGGCTGTGGCTAATCACGAGGAAATACCTTCAGGTCTGAAGACATCATCAGTCCCTTCAAATGCTCTTTGGTTGTGCTTAGTGAATGAGCTTTTGCAAGCAGCAGATGACAGAAGTTTGTCCTATTGTGTGTTGTTATTTATTTTGAAAATGACTACGTGGGAGTTTGCTGCCCAGGTAAAATCTCCACTAAAATGGTGTATTAGCCTGTAGGATTGTGTCCTGCAGGCAGCTTTGGGGTTCATTACCCTGTGCCAGGCTCTGCACAGGGCATTCCTATGTGTGTTATTGCTGAAAGTGAGTACGGGCTGGGGTGTGGGGACTCTGTGACAGTGCCATGATGGATTAAGATGATCCTGAATTTCTATTGTTTTGTAGTGAGAATTGATGACTGTTGTATCCAAGTGACAAGGGGGAGGATGGGAGAGCTTCAGCTTCTCCAGGATTGTAATATCGCTGGCAAGGTGCAGCTCTAACTGATAAAGTTGTTTTTTGTATTTGTTTAGACTCAGTATTATCTCTGCAAGCTATAAAAAGAGAATGGGAATTTGTAGCATGGGATGGTACATAACTTGAGTTTGCTTCAATTTGCATTTGGTCTCTGGCTTTTGGATAAGATATACTCGTTGCCTTAGATAATGTGGGTGCCAGAAATGTAAATGGATTTTAAAAAGTAATTAGACAAATTCAAGGAAGAACGGCTCATCTTCAGCACTTCAATGCAATGTGGCGGGTACGAGTGCTGGCTCGGCAAGGCCCTGGCTGGGGGTCGGTGGGAACAGGAGGGTTTGGCGGGACAAGGATCAGTCTCGGCTGCGGTATCTCTGCTCCTCTCTGCAGCCCAATTGCCCCAGCATGGAGCCTGCACTGGACAGAGATCTGGTCTGGTGCTGTGGGCACCTGCAACCCTGCCACTTCTTATTTTCTGCAGTAACGTTAGTTTGAAAAGATGCTGCAGAAAGATGTATAAGATGATACACAGGATGTCCTGAACACGCCTGCTCGCGGCGAGCCCTCATCTCCCGGGATTTACCTGTGTAGTTTATTAACTCTGCTATTGGTATACAGCAAGATGTTTTTTATGTGTGCTTGGGAATTTATCCAGGTGAAATACTGTTTCCCTCTTCTGAGTGCCCATCAGCAGTGACTATCCTGTGCTCTGTGCAGCCTCATTTTGTGGCTCCACGGGATTTTGGCAGCACGCTGGGGCTGCCCAGGGATGAGGCTGGTGCTGCTGAGCACTGACCCAGGGCAGCAGCAGCCTGGGCAACCGCAGCAGATATTGCAGAAGTAAAGCCTGAGTTTTTTCTTCTTCTTTTTTCTTTTTTTTTTTTTTTTTTTTTTTTTTTGGTGAAGACAAGCCAGCCAGTGCACAAGATGCAGGAGAGGGCTTTTGTTTGTCTGGTTTTATCATTTCTAGTTCAGCCTAAATTTTGGTGAGTTGTAAATGCTGTTGTGGCAATACTGTGCAAAAACCCTGGGGTTGCGTTGTGGTGGTCTGTTGTTTTTTGGTTTTTGGTTTTTTTTTGCTTTGGTGTGTTATGGAAATTTTAGAAACAGCTGCTCTGAAGGCAGCAAAGAACCCCCCAAATGGGTGGCCCTTCCCAGCTCTAACAGAACAGCTCTTTGCAAAAGTAAATGCGTGGGAGTGCTTCGCGACCTGTGGATTTTACACCTTGAGCTTCCTGATGTGGCTCGAGTGCTTGTGGAGGTTGTGTTTGCAGTAGGAGCTCTCGAGATACCTGGACACAATAGCATCAAAGCGTTTGTAGGTGTGTGTTTTTTTTTTTAATCCCGCTTGTGTGTCCTCCTCTGCAAAGCAAACCTGGTAGAGCATCCTTTCATCCTTTGCCCCTGCATGATGGGTGCTGACGTACAGCCCTGGGGAGGCCAGGAGAAGAGCAGGACCCGCCTGGGACGGCAGCCACCCGCCCGTGTCCCCTCCTGCGGTCCCCACCCTGGCGCAGGGCTGTTTGCACCCGGAGCAGCAGGGAACCAGCAGACACATTCACAACTGTCCCCAAGTTTTCTCTCCTGCCTCCAGTTCAAAGGGCTCCTCTTGTGCCTCCAAGAATTTTGCAGTGAGCGCCATTGCTTTCCACATCAAAGCGGGGCAGATTCGCATTGTCTGGGGGATGTTGGGCCCAGGCAAATTAAAGAGGCACCAGGAGCTGCACAATCAGCTTTAGCCAGGCAGTGCCTGCATACTCAGCACTTGAAAAAGGTTTGATATTACGGTGATGGGTATTAGAGTAAACCCTCTGGGGACTGAAGGCTGGAGCCAACTTTTATTGAGGTCTAGGAGAACAATCTTCTCGCTGGCTTCAGTGGCTTTTGGATTAATGATGAGAAATCTTGGAAGTGGTGGATTTTACACAGAAAGGGATAATTTTTGCACCTGAAGTCATATTGCTAGGAAGTCAGAAAGGAAAAAGCCAATCCTTTTCATTGTGGTGTTTATTGCAAAATACAGTCCAAAATCTCACTCTTTAAAGAACTTCAAAATATATAGAGAAAACAGATTGTGCTAAGCAATAGTACAATTTATTTATAAACAACATTAGGCATAAAGAATTCTGAATTCTTATCTGCTAAATAAAAAAAAAAGTGTAGGAATTGTAAACTCCTTAATTGTATTTAGTACAAATACATGAAGCTACTGTCTACTGGGGATAGGGGTTCTGATACCAAAATTCAAAACTCGAAAAGGGCGTGGAGGGGGAATGAAATCTGTAAACACTGACTGTAAACTTATCAGGCTGCAGTCATAATAACACACACCACGGCACTGCAGAACCTCTTGTCATGTTAGAAAGTGCCTAAGTTTTCCACTAAAAATGCTGCTGAGCAGCTGCTGTGCATAAACCGCTGGGCCGGAGCTGCCCCATGGGACCCGCTTTTGGCCACAGTGCCTGTCCCCACCTCGCTTGTCGTGCGGTTGGAGCCCCACCGCTGGCCTTGGCAGACCCGCTGGATGTGGCATAAGGGGTTGAATCCACCGAAACCATGAAATTCTTCCCTCTGTCTGATACACAAAGTGACTCCTGAAAAGAAAGAAGCTACCGGTAAATATTGAGGAAAAAAAACATGGAAGCAAGAAGGACCATGGTCCCTCGGTACCCGTGCCTTGTGCTTCCTAATCCCCCAGCTTCCATCTGCAGGAGGTCTCATCGCCTGGCGTGGTGCACCAGGGATGCTCCTTCCCACCCCATCTCCGCCAGAGGCTGCCGAGCATGGGGACATCAAAGCGTCCTCCTCACGCACCAAAGCCTCCCTCTATCTCTTATGTCCCTTGTTCCTCCGCCTGATGTGGTTGGGGGCGGCGGCGGCGGTGTCGCGGCGGGCGCAGAAGTGCTTGGCCACCAGCTGCCGGCACTGCTCGCATCGCACCGTGCAGCACCAGTGGAACTTGCAGTTGCAGCTGGCCACCACCTCCGTCCTCCTCTCCTCCACCCGGAGACCGCACTCGGTGCAAAGCCGCCGGCAGCTCCTCTTCTCCCACTGCGAGAGGTTCTTGCCGGTCTGCAGGCACTCGCGTCCCTCGGTGCCGTGGTGGCCCAGGCTGGCATTCCTCGTGCAGTAGTCGGGAGAGTCCTCCAGGAAGACGAGTTCGCTGGGGTGGACGTGGTGGAAGGTCTCTGCCGTGGCGCCGCGGCTGTCGGCGCTGTTGCCGGCTCTCATCCGCCTCTTGTCCATCTCCAGCTTGTGGGCTTGGTCGTATTTTATCTTCAGGTAGTTCCCGATCTCGCGAAATTCGGCGAGCTGGAGCCAGCAGGTCTGGATGCTGCAGCTGCCCGACACCCCGTGGCACTTGCAGGCTCGCTTCATCGTGGCTTTCACGGCCTTGGTGGAAAAGGTGGAGAAATTAGGAGCAGCAGAACATCATCTAAATCTCAAAATTGGGCTCCATGGCAATTCTAATTCAGGTGGCAATGGGTCGAAGGTGACTTGTGCTCAGCACGACTTCAGGTTCTTCCAAGACATGAGCTGATGCTCTTAGTTCCTGGAAAACATCTGCCCCTCTTCGCTAATTTAAAGGAGAGATATGAGTTGGCACAAGCTATTGTCTCCAGCCCTTGCAGAAGCTGTTTCTTTGGGCCAGGAAAAAAGTGCCTTTGTTGGGTCATGCCCTTCTCACGCTGCTCACCTCGCTCATCGCAGCATCAACCCATCATCCACCCATCATCCCTCTCAGAGGTTTCATTTAAAACGTGTGAAACTTCTTCGGAATAACCATACCCAATCTCTCTGCATCTCCTCCAGGCCAAGCAGTTCACAGATATTATCTACCTATCTCCCTCTGGTATCTATAAGGTCCCAATCACTGGTATCTATGTGAGATTAAGCCTCGACACACCCCATGAGATAGGTATGTTAAGTGTTGCCGTCCTTGTTTTTACAGACAAGGAGGTTTGGCGAGATGCTGGGAGCCTCCGCCGGCCCGGGCAGGCAGCTCAGAGCAGGGCCAGCTCACACCTGGCTCCCTGGCCAAATAGTTTGGAAATGCATATAAATGCACATTGCAAGAAAGTACTGTGGTTCTTGCTTTGTCTTACAGACCAGACAAGCACCAGGTGTGTGTAAAACCCATGCGTTTCTGAAGAAGTGGCATGTGCTGGCAGTTAACTGCATCGTGCACAGCTGCGGAAGCTGTGAGTAGGAATAATTCTTACTGCAGCTCCTTGTGTTCAGGTTTAGGGTCAGATTCTGGCTGGATTTTTTTCTCCATGCAAACACTACAGGGGTTAGATTGTCACAGAGGGCTGAACAGCCTACCAGGCTCTTGGATTTTGTTTTCAATAGAGACATCGTTATTATTATTCTAATTATATTTGACTTACAAGTCTCCCAACTTCATTGTTGTGCAGGTTAATCAGCGCACGGGTATCATGTCCTGTTTCCAAAGCATCCACAAAGAGCTTGGAAATTCTCTCCCCAAACTCCACGTTGTCGCTGCATCCTCCCCAGACCCAGCCTCGGCCACCTGCAAGACAGACATACGCTAAGGGACAGAACAGCCCTGTTGGGCTGAGTTCTGCCCTGAAATCCTGGGGCAGCTGCGTGCGGGGATGGAGAGAGGACGTCAGCCCGTCTGGAACCGGCAGCTCACCGACACGGCCGTTCCTGGAGTCGTCGCAGCCGCAGCTCTCGAAGTCTCCCATGCTGCAGTTCCTGGTGAGGGTGTACATGACGCCGGCAGAGCTGATGGCATGTACAAAGGATGTTTCCCGGGTAGCTGGGGGAGAGGGGAAAGAAATCTGTCACGTGCAGACATAGATATTGGTCCTGGTTTATTGGGAATGAAGATCTGCCGTACCGCAAAGGTGCAAGAAGAAAAAAACAAAACAAACCAGTTTGTGCAAAAGGTAAGGTGCTACAGAAATTAAATGCTCGTTGACTGGAGTCTTTTCAGGGTTCAGATCAAGGGTTTCAGCAATATGGCACCATATTATGTGGGTGTCCATGCACAGGATGGAGTCTCTGAGCAACAGTAGGATCACAAGGCAAAGCCCCAGTCCTGCTCTGGTGAAGGGGAGTTATCACTCCCTTCACCTGGCTCTCCTGTTCACCTCTGTCCCTCCTGCTCGGGGAGTATGTTCGTGCTTTGATCTTGCCTGCTGGGGAAAATCATCATTACTCTTGTTTCAGTCGGTCGTTGAACCTGTGCTAACAACTGTCTGCACCCACCCTTCTAATTTAGTTTCTTTTTTTTGCTTTCCTAACAGATTCAAATAGAGATGCTGCTTTGGGAAAAAAGGGTTCTTGTTGAAGTAGACAGTATTGAAATATATCCACAACTTTCTTATGAAGACAGTTTCTTAGTGCACGTGTCTGGTTTCTGCCTTTGTCTCTCCTGCACTTCTCCCCATTGCAAGCTCAGGTGCCTCCAGCATCGTGCTCCCTGGGATGCTGCATGAAAAGTGGCCGGAGCGAACCCAGGGAGCAGCTCTGCAGGAAGGATCCAGCTCCAGCCTGGCACGCATAGAGATCCGGAAACAGCCTGAGATTCCTAGAAAAGTACTAGCGCTGTTTATCAGACCATTTAATACAGATAGAGAAAAACAACTATGATTTTTGGGACACCGAAACCCTTCTCCATCAGGCGGTTTAAAGAGCAACCCCAGCACTCTGCAGAACGCATCCCAGCTGGTACCCAAAGGCATCCTGGGCTGGGGATGCGGGTACTGGCGGGTCCGGGCACACTCACCGCTGCGGAGCCGGTTGTGGGTGGAGAGCTGCAGAGCGCTCTCGGGGCAGTTCCAGCGCTCCCACCCGAACTGGAACTTGCACTCCTCCATCCCGCTGTGCGCCCCGGCCGCCACGCTGCTGGAGTACGTCAGGTAAGCCTGGCACGGGAAATAGCGGGGTTAAAACCCACCCGTGTCAATAGCAACAGACAAATGTGTTGTGCGTCCTTTCCCTCATTATGGAACAGGACTTGGAGCAGATATGCTCTGGGAAATCAGGTTCCTTGGAAAAGCCCTATTTCCCGTTTGCAAAATGAAATCGCTCTACTTAAATTCCTAATAGCCCCTGTGTTAATTACCTTAGGTCCTGTCATCAGAAAGTTATTCACAGACCTGAAACAAAGAAAAGACAATGAATCACACAGCTTACCATAGGCTGAAGAGCATCCCTAAAAAAATGCCCTTTCCGCTGAGCTGGACCCTACCATGCTGCTGCGTGGAGAATGGCGCCGTAGACTCCCGTGATGGAGAGGATGAGGAAGGTGCTTCTCTTCATGGCTGTCACAAGGAGCGAGGATGGGTCCCTTTCGCTGATCCGTAGCACTCTGCGCCGCAGGGCCGCCTGCCTCCGCTCCTCCCCAAGGTGAGCTATCGGGATGGACGAAAGCTGCAGGAACCTCCACCCCTGATATTTATAAGGTGAAGCTGTGAATAGTCAAAACCCCCCCATTCATTTGTTACCCAATGACTTAATGTGGTAAAAAAGCTCCCGCTCCAATGGGGTGACAAGGAACCGCCTAAGGTTGCACTTCAAAAGGCGGCGCGGTGTCCCTGGGAGCAGGATGGTCTGAAGGAGAGCAAACTTCCCTAACAATGGGACACTTTTAACTCTCTGCCCCACGGCCAGCCATCCCTTTCTCTTGGCCTCAAGTCCGCTTGCCTTTTCCTTTTCATCCTCTGCTTGCCAGCGGAGGCTCTGAAATAACAAGCTGATACATTTCTATAGTTCCCCTGCTATCTGCCTGCTCCCTCCTATGAGAACTCCCCGAGGAGACCTAACAACAGTTCTGTAAAGATCTATAGGGGATAGACCTCCCAGGTCTTCTTGATTTGAAGAGATGCATTTAACGGCAGGGCTTTTTTTCCCTCGTCGCCTCTTTATGATGAAAGTTTCTGTATTTCCATCCCGATAACAGTGTGCACGGCTCGGGAGTGTTTGGAAATATCTCTAATTTACGCGGCTGCAGCTTGGGAACACTCTGTGAATCATTTATGTGGTTTGCTCCATGCTCCAACGCTGTAATTAGGGGAACAGTTTTCTGGGGTTAGCAATTTCCCTATGGCGAAGGCTGCTGCAGCACAAGCACGGCTGCTGGCTGGCGCCGCAGGCAGGAGCGCTGCCCGTGCCCCCGGCGTGGAGCGAGGGGCGTCTGCCGCTGCCGAGCCATCGGCTGGGTTCAGGAAAGGAAAATCCTTAACACAGAACATCCAAAAAAGCCTCTTAATAGTTACAGCCAATATCATTAACGGCTGCAATGCTGCAGATGGAGCAATTGCGAGATGGTGTTCTTGGTTCAACTTTTTGGTCTGTTTTCCAACGGCAGAGTGGTCCCAATGCGGGGCTGGCTCGGGAAGGGGCTGCAAATGTGAGGTTCAAGGGCTGCTTGTGGCACCTGGGGGGCTGTGCCGTGAACGAAAGGGGCCACGTGAGGCTAAACCCCACCTTTACACCCCAGGCGAGCAGCCGCGGTGAGTAGCACCACGGGCAGGCAGGAGGCTGCGTCTTAAAGATGTTTGCAAAGTACAGGGTGTTTCAAAAAGATGGACCCAATTTGAAATCACTATATACAAATTCAACTATCGTCTTGATGTTGCCTGAACAGCAGGTAGCGGGGAGAACATAGAGCATTTATAAAAAGGTTACTAAAACTCAATAACTCATTAAACCGCTTGTAAATTTTTGTGTAATTGTAACATGTTGCCATCGTGAAATTTGGTCCATCTTTCTGAAACACCTTGTACTTTGCTGTCTCACCATGAAATGCATGAGAACATGGCCAAGCCAGCAAGCTGCCTGATGGTTTTATGCATCCCAGTGCCGGCTGTCCGAAGCGCAGGTCTGTCGGCTCAGCTCCCAGCTGCTGCGGGACTGTCGCTCCTCTCCCCGCTTCCCAAGAGCAGGCAGACGAGCTTCTTGCCATTCGTGGCTGCAGAAAACACGGGGGTTCTCCCTGTCCTGCTGCCCGTTAGTGAGCGAGAGGAGAACCCTCAGCACCCTGTTCCTCCCGACCCTGCGGAAGGGAAACCTGGAGTCAACTGGGCAAAGCTGCAAACAACTGTTTGCAGCCAGAGGATTAAAATTGCAGATTGGTTGAAAAGTAGGGATGCAAAATACCTTCCAAGTGAGCACAAAGCTGGTGTAGTCCCGCCAGCATGGCAAAACCCTCTGTGAGTCAGCGTTTTAATCATTACCATCCCGAACAGATCCTACTTGTTAGAGCTGTCAAAGGACCATTACTGGGAATAAAATGTTTCCCATGTATGAGTGAAGTTCATTGATTAAAGCCTATGCATACAGTTGGGAAATCTGCTGTGCATTTTCTGTATGCACGCAGGTCATTTTGGGGTTTGTTTCTGGCTGTCTCTGGGGGCATACTGATTTTTGGTTTGTTTTGTTTTTCTTGCCTAAGAGAGCTTGTACAGCTAAAAAAATGCTGGTGTGTCTGCTATGTCAGTTCACACACAATATTCCTATCACATGCCAGAAGAATAACAGCATCTCTGGGAGTGAAGCTCTGCCGCGAGCAGTCGCTGCAGTTGGCAGGATCACACAGCTATTTGCCTGGGTTATTAAAAATGTCCTTTCCAATTAAAGTCACAGGGATCTTAAAAGTCGCTCGTAACGTTGTCACTTAACGCTAGTTGTCAGCAAAAAAAGCAGCGTGTTGGGACAAGCCTTCCCGCACTGCTGCAGTTGTTTTTCCACATTTACAGCTTGGTCCGGGCGAGCGGCAGCCAGTGCTTCAGCGGGGTTATCCAGCCTGGCACACCAGTGGGACTGGGACATTCCCAGGACTTTCCCACCTTATGCAAAAGCATGGTCTTGCTGTCTTGATCAATTTTGCATTTACAGGGTGTTTCATGCCATGTCCTCGCAGTAAAAGAGATTAAACATAGCTGTCTCTGTCTTACAGTTGGGTAAACTGAGGCACAGAGCCAGGCGGTCTTGAGATCTCAGGGTAAATCGGTGGCAGAGCTGGACGGGGTGCAGCTGTTCAGCAGCTGATTTCGGTGCTTTGCTGCGTACGTCGCAGGACATGTGCGGGCGAAGCGCGGCCGGGCTCCGCGGGCTGCAGCGGGGCTGGGTGCTCCTCCATCACCCGTGGGAAAAGCCCGCCGGTCGCAGCACGAGCCGTAGATCCCATCTGTGAAACCATGCCAAGGGAGTTTCTCTTTGGTTTTCCCACTGCCTAGAAACTTGCTTTTGGTTTAGTCTTGGATGGGGGAAAAAAAAATCTGAAAGGAAAATTCTGTTGAATTCACCTGGTTATGCAGAGAACTGTCAGTTGTTCTGGACAACCTTGGACCTCAAGGTCAGCCACGAGCCGCCCGGTGTGGTGGCACCACAGGAGTTTCCTTGGCTCCACGCGCTGTTGCAGGGCAGGGTGTTTGGAAAGCGGTGTCCTGAGTGTCGGCTGGAGCCCCGTGGCTTTACTAATGAAATGTTGGTGCTTTGTTTCTTATTTTCTTGCTATACGACCAGAGAGCCAGTGCTTTTCACGGGATGATCAGCATCCTAAAATATGTGGTATTACTATCTGCTCCAAGCCATGAGACAGTAATAGTATAGACAGCCCCATATGCCCATAAAACCCTCTTCACATCAGAATATGGGTTTTAAGAGAACATGGGACGAATCAGTTTATATTTATATAAGTCCCACACACTCTGCCAGGCAATGGGTCCCACAGGGACGGGGTCTCAGCTTTCGGGGCAGCGAGCCCCGCGGCTGCAGACAACAGGAAAATAAAGCACAGACCACTTGCTAAATTGCCCTCGGCAGGTGACACATTCAAACCCCTGGCGTCAAATCCTGCATTGCTGGCTTTGTTACAATAAAAATCCACCTGGGTAATTAGAAAGCCACCCCCATCGCTAGCAAGGTGGAGGATGTTTTATGGTGCTCTCCTGCACCACTCACCCTAGGATGCCACGTTCTTGCTCTGTACACAGCCAGCCGCTCAGCAAAGGGGACGGGTCGCTTTGCTTCAAAATACTCCACCACGGAGGGCTGCAGCCACGGGGCGATCTTCCTGCACGCTCAGCTCTTTGCAGAAATTGGGGTTTTTTCAGTCTTCCCAACATTTAACCTTTGCGTGTTGGGGAAAAGAGGTCCCCGTTGCTCCGCCTGCTGCGCAGTCTCTTGTGGGCTGCTGCAGTTCCCAGCAGGAGCAACTGCCGGCACGACCCCAGCCCTGGACCCGGCAGCACCGGTGGGAGTTTTGCCTGTATAACAAATGTTTGGATTAATGAACGGTAATTGAGGATGGTGGTGAAGCTGAAATCAGGTTTTATGTCACACCTATCCCATAGGTTTAGTCCTCTTCATTCCTATTTTAGCACATAGTTGGAAGTGGCCTGATGTTCACCAAATTCTATGTTAAAACATCCCACCGTGATGGTTTAAGTGTGCTTTCCTAGGGACAAAATTATCTCAAGGAGTTCCTGCCTCTCTGCAGCAGTTTGTCCCCCCTCAGTTGTACCAATGCAACCAGTTTTTCTGTTTAATTTTTAATCCTGACTACCTGTTGAAGGAAACACACCCTGGAATAGAGTACAGGACCATCAGGATGCCAAAACCCAGGACCACAGGAGGCTTCAAGTTGCACAGTTTGGGCTTTATGTCTTTTGGTTTCAGGAAGCAAAAAATTTAGGTTTAGAACCAAATTCTGATTTTTCCAGCCGCAAGCCGGCTGGGGATGTGGATGTGCCCCAGTAAGGGCTGTGAAGGTGATTTGGGAAGAGTGGAATGTCCTGATGGGGGTCCTAGAAATGGCTCCGGAGCATTGCAGAGCTCTCAGGCATGTGTGCACAGGACACTGGGTTTAGGCTGGAAAGAGGAGATGGAGCAAGTGAGAGAGGAAAAGCTTTTTTTTTTTTTTTTTTCCTCCCATCAGCAAGAGGCAGAGCAAGAGGCTCAAGGGGGAGATTTAATTTGCTGCAGGCTCACCGTGTGTCAGAAATGAGATGAATGAGCACAGACCTGCCATGGCAGGGGGGACAGGCTGGGTGATGGGTTGGGGTCCCTCCAGCCCCATTGACAGCTCCCCAACCCATGGGGGCAGCGGCTGGAGGTGGGTGCTTGCCCTGCGAGCAGCAGTGCCTGTTTCCCTGGGGAAAGTCACTTGTGGATGCCTGGGTTCCCACGTGGCACTGCCAGCCCTGGATCCCAGCAGCCGTCCCCTGGCACCGCGGCCTGGAGCCCAGCGGGATTTCTGGCCGGGATGGGCTGGCAAGGCTGCAGCCTCCGGCCAGGTTGTGTGGGGAAGGCTGCGGGCATTGCTGCACGTCTGCTGAAGCAGAAGCTCACACGAGCATTGGAGACAGCGACCTCAGCCTCGGATCCAAGCCGGGATGGTGCTCGTGGGGAGAACAAGGCTATTTCACTCGCAAGCAGATAAAGGGCATTTCTTCTTCCTTCCCCCTCAGTTTTGCATCGCATGTTTTAAAGCTGTAGTTTTCCACTATCTTCTCACTCCGGTGGCTTCCCCACTCTCCTCCTAAGCCTCCATCCCCCTGTCCTCACCCATTTCCAGACTCCCAAAGGCAGCTCCCTTGCCCTCCCAGCACGGGGCAAGTAGCAGATGAGTCTGCAGAGTCAAATGTCTCGCTAAAAGCTCTGGCATGTCCCTCTGCGGAGGCACAGGCAGCGGTGTCCCCTCTGCGCTGCCGAGGGACGTCACATCTCCTGGCCCAAACTCTCCCAGCCCCTCCAGCGGAGTGAAACTCTTCCTCACTGAGCATCTAACCCCAGAAAAGGGCTCTCGTGGGGCTCTTGGTCACTCCTGGCTGAGTTTCCTAAATCCCAGCAGCCGCTCCATGCCTCTGTCTCCACAGCATCCCAAAATGATGCCAAGCTACTTTCGGGCAATGAAGCATCTGAACTCGGTCCTGCCGTGTCTTGAGCTGCCCCAAAAAGCAGAGCAGAGTAAAACATACCAGTTTAGATCAACCTCCAGATCTCAGCGACTCTCCAGAGGACTCAGTCACCTGGCCTGCCCTGGAGAGGCAGTTCCATGACCCGATCAGCCTCACCTCACCTGCCTCCTTTAGGTGTGTCCTTCAAAGCCTACAGGGCTGTTTACACTATGGCATTATAAAGCAGGGACAAGTGTTTTGTTTTTCTCTCCTTCTTTAAAGGAAGTGTCATGCAAAACGGCGTTAGTGCAGCAGATAGGTTACTGCCTGGGCATCTGCATGCGGGGAGCAGATCTCTGTCCTGGCAATGTGTCACCTCAGCAGATAAAAGCCTGTCCAGGAAGAGATTGGGTACTTGATACTGAGGAAAATTATCACCTCCTCCTTAATCATTCCCGGCCAAACTCGAGTTAAATTAACTGATTACAGGCTGGCTCATGCGGGGCTCCCCAGCCTTTCTCAGTGTGGTTCCTCGCGCTGTCCCTTTGCGGTTGTGGCTCTGTCGACCCTCTTGCCCCTCATCCATTTCATGTCATGGGGAACAGATTAAGTCCAAAGATCCTAGTTTCTGAGCTGGGGACACATGTGTCGGTGCTGGCTGTGTCTGGCACACCAAGCGTGGGAGGTGTTGAGACTCACAGATGAAAATGGTGATTTGAGCTACAAATATTCTTAAAACTCCTTTTTATTTCTTTGGACAGGGGTGATTCTGAGTGCACCAAGTTGAGGCTTCCTCTGGGGGGATCCTGGGCCAAAGAGTAACTTTAAAAGCACTTTGAGACTTGCTCAGAAAAATAAAGTGAGGAGAAAACTTGCTTCTGACACTTGCCTTGCTCCAAGAAGGTGGTGTGGAAGCTGCACTTCTCGGGGGCTCGATCCCCCCCGTGGTGCCCGCTGTGGCTCCAGCAATTTGCTCTTTTCCCCCCAGGGAAGCTCTTCCTGCCCTGCCTGTCTTTTCACAGGCGTCGAGCTGTGTATTTCCATTTCTTAATGGAGCAGGGCATTGAAGTCGTGTTTGTATAGATGCTTTAATCAGTCGGAGGGGGAAGGCAGTGCCATGCATTTATTAATCTTTGAGGTGGGAGGAGACATCTCCAGTATTACCTGAGTTCAGAGTGAGGTGACAACTCGTGACAAGGTCTCTGGCTTTACCAAACCAGTTTTAATCCTTTACTATGTTGTTTAAATTTGACTCGATGGGAAGGCATAAGGTGGGGATCCAGCTCACTGGCCCAGCTTGTCAGCATCCTTCGGGCACAGAGACCTGTTAGGATCTTCCATAGGCTGACTTTTTTTCCCAGTGACACCCTTTGAAAACAGATTTCCTTGATCATATTCCCCCCGAAAGCCTGAACTGTGATAGTTTTAGAGGGAGCTTTGCCCAGTGCCTCGAGGATGAAGACAGGACGTTTTGCACCCATTAATTCGGAGAGGGTGGAAATGGTGCGAGACAGACAGTGCCGGATCAAACCCAAGGGTGCAGCGGTTGGTGGGGATCCCCGGGGCAGTGTTCCCTGGCAGTGTCCCCATGGCAGCACACCCCGGGCAGTGTCCCCTGGGCTGGTGACAAGGCTCCCCCCTGTGGGACGTCCCCGCACCACACACCCATCCCAGCCGCGTCCAGTGGCACCTGGGTGGCTGATGGACATGTGTGGATGGGACAGGCTTTGCAGAGTGTCCCCCTGACCTGAGTAGCTCAAGCGGCAGCTGGGACAAAAGCCAGAACAACTTCCAGTGACTTTTTGGTGCTTGTCACTCACATTGGCTGCCCCATCCCTGGCTTTTTCAGGCTGCATGGATAATAAAAAATATCTACATAGTGGCTCTGTGGTTCATCTGGCCGTGCTCGGTGCAAGGAGGAGCTGTGTTTTAGTAAAATGCCCTTTCAGGGACAGGAAAGCTTGTCTGGATGCAACTATTGTGAAATAACGGGGACCGTATTTGGGGACTCTGCACTGCACTGCACTTCTGCTGCCTGCATGAGCAGAAGGGAGGCTGCCCAGGCATCTCTTGCATTGCCAAAGTGTAATGAGATGATGACACTTGCTCAAGGGGACAGCCAGGAACAAGCCTGGAGCACAAGTTTCCTAAATCCACCCTGGCAGTGCACCTCACTAAAATCAGGGGGATTTGGTTGCCATCGTTAATATATATTAATGGCGGGGTAAGCAGGGTGTTGCTGGTCCTGAGCACTGGCAGGTCCGGCTGTGGGCACCGAGTGTCTGCAGGGAGACCTGGCCCTGCTCCTATCGGTGCTTCAGGTCCTACTTGGCTTGTGCATAGGTTGGCAGCACCGCAGGGGGTTAATCTCAAGGCTCAATAAATTGCCTTTCTGAGGGGTCTGAGCACGGCACTGTCCCCTCAAGCAGGACCCCTCCCCAGGGACTCAGTGCACACTGATGCCGAGACCAAAGCCACTGATGGGTTTTGCCAGTCCGTGTATTTATCCCAGTGTTACACAGAGAAACAGCATCCCTGTCATTTGAGCATGGCTCTGGGATTTATATTCTTTAGCCTGTTCTGAATACTGAGGGCTATTTTGGGTTAACCTCTTTTATTTCACCTTAGCCAGGCACCACTGAATGCTTCAGACATAAAGTTTAGAAAAGCAGATACGTTAAAGCTTTATTAGTGCTTTGTACAGATAGAAAATAAACGAAGCTGGGGTCAGTGCCGTGAGGAGCCAGTGCTCACATTGAGGCAGCTCCTGTTTGAAATATTCCTCATTTATCTATTGTGAACGGGGAGGCAGATTCCTGCTGCTGATACAGCCACACTGGAGTCCTGACATTTCCAATTCCCTGGAGTATTTTTGAAACACATTAAAAGAGAAATGAAAATTAAATTTGAGCCCCAGTCGTGCACGTTGAGCGTGGGATGTTAAAGCAGCGGGATAATAAAATGGTGCCAGGGGTGTGTTAAAACAGAGACGCGAGGACGTTCAGCTGCGTGTGTCGGAAGAGGTGGTGCCGGTGTGGACCCGAGTGGGTTGGCACGTCCCTGGGAGGGGAGCACCATGCCATACCGTGCCACGTGCTGTGTTGTGCTGTGATGTGCCATGCTGTGCCATGCCGTGCTGTACTGTGCCACTCCGGGGCTGGCCCAAGGCTGGGGAATATCTGGGCAGGCCTGTGCTTGCTGTGTGGTCATGGCAATACCCACTCGCTCGTGCTGGGAGCAGTTTCCTCCAGGTTTTCCCCACTCTGAAGCCCTGCACTGAGCAAACATCGCCCTTTGCTACATGACCAAGATACGGAGAGCATTGGGTGGGCAAGAGCAATCCTCCAGCAGCACCCGCAGCCTTCCTGCACTCAGGATAATATCATTTTAGCTGCCCCCGTCTCATCTGGATTAGCGCCATCAAAGTCCTTAGCATTACCGGGGATGTCTGCCAACATGGGGGAACTGCAGCTGGCACGACAGTTGTTTGATGCCTCCTCCCTCTGAACACCCTTGCTCCTTTCCACCCTCGCCGGTACCCGGTGAGGTCCATGCTGGAGCTGGGGCACGGCAGTTGATGGCCAAAGCTGGCACAACGCAGCACTGCAGGCTCCATTACTCAGTTTCCACTGAAATAGGAGTCTGGACAGGACAGAAATAAAATGGTACAAGTCAGGCGGAGCGGTGGGGAGGCTGGAGCTATGATAAAGCTGCTATGGAGCTACTACAGCAGCATCAGCTATTGCCACTCCTGCTCCCTGGAGAGAAGGGTCCCAGGAGCGATGCTGCTGCCCCAGGTCAGCCCTGCTCGGCCCCGGAGGGCTGTGCCTTTGCCCAGGGCATCTCATGGCTGGGTTCCTCATTGCTAAATGAAACGTGTGATATAGGACCCACACGCGTGTTTCTTTGACACTTCAAGGTGGTGACTCTGGTGCTAGCAGGGCTGGGATGGGACCATCCATGGTCAGGCGTGACCTGGGTTAGCTCCCATGGTGAGGAAGAAAAAGAAAAATCCAATTCTTCCCTCTGAGGGGGAGAATTATTTCCAGCATCATGCGAAAACAAAGCAGACCAAAAGTGATTATTTTTCCCAAACAAGATGCTGTTTGCAAACACCCACTTGGAGTCACACATCATTTTTTTCTTCCCTGCTTGTTGGAACTTCACCAAATCCAAAAATTTCAATACTGAACTGGCCTCTAAATTCATGGGTCCAGCTCAAAATTCCTGAGATTGTTTTTAAAAATCTCATTCTCTTTGTTCAGTGCCTACTGCTGGAGCACTGAAAGATCCCATTTTCATGTGTCTCTTTGACCACAGTGGCTGGAAACACCCTTTTGCTCCCCACACCGCTCCCTATTTTCCTGATTCCCCATCAATCGAATGAATTCTGGAGTCAGGCCTCAAAGCAAACGCAAAGCGTTGGGAGATTTGCAACTGATGGTGGGAGCTGTCAAGAGCTGTTGTCAGCACAGCGTACAAGATGTGCGTGAACCATCCCCAGCAACTGTTCCTTCCCCAGCCAGCTCTCCTGACAAGACAGAAAGCGCTCAGAGCCGCCCTTCCCAGCACAGATACCCGCCGCAGAAGACGAAACGAGAGCTTACCCTGCTGTCGGTTCGAGCGGTGTTGGGTTGGAGCTGGAGAAACACCCCCACGCACACCGCCCCCACTACTCCCACATTCTCTGGCTCAGCCCCAGCCGTTCCCGCGCCGTGTTTCATGTTCAGCGCTGAGCGGGTTTTGCTGCTGGGACACATCTCGGTGCCCAGGACCGGGTTGGGACGGCCGGAGCTCGCCAGGGACCCGCTGGGCAGGGGCAGGTGGAGCGCCCAAGCCTGGCTGCCCATGCCCGGCGCCGGGAGGACACGGCGGCTTTGTTTGCCTGTGTGCGGCGTGGGAGGCTCCCCCAGCTTGGCACCAGAAGGTTAGTGCTTTTAAAAAGACTATTGTTTTCACACTGTGTTTTTGGAAAAGGAAGGGGAGAGCTGGGCAGAGGCACGGGAGCCACTCTGGCATCTTCTGCCTCGGGTTTCTGCTGCTGTGGGCACCTCCCCGGCTGCGGTCCTGGCCCCACAACCTCCTCCTTCCCAAATCCCACTGAGCTCGGTCAGAGTCCTCATTCCCTCGCATCTCCCCCTTGTTTCTTTCCCCATTCTTCTCTTGGCAAGCGAGGTCTCTGATGTGAAGTACCACCAGCAACAGAGCAGAAAAAAGAAAGGTGTTTCCCCAAAGCTGAGACATCTCCAGCCCTGGCCTTGCATGGGCATCTCAGCTTTCGTTGTGGAAAACCAGCCACCCGGCTAAAGCTGATTGTCCTCTTTGCTGCAGAGCTGGACCTAAAGATTTACTGTGAGATGCTTCAGCAGCCACAGGGCTAATAACCCAAATAAGAAAGAACCCCAAAAATATTGGGGAAAAAACCCCACATGTGCTTTGGGTGTCAGTCTGTGTTATCTGAGCTGGGATCAGCAGGAACTCCAGGGGGTTTTAGCTGGGCTCTGGCTGAGACACAACACACATGTGCCCTTTTCTTAGGAGAGCTATGTTCAGGGATTGTCTCCCTGGTTTTCACTGTTATCAAACACCTGCCTAAAGAGGTTTATTAAATCGAATACATTCTGTATAATAACAAAAGAAATGTAGATTTCCTCTGCTCAGTTGGGGCTCACTGTGACTGTGCAGAGCAATCAGAGGTGACTCACAGGTTGTCTTCGTGGTGATGCCAAGAATACAGGTGTTTAGCTGCGCATAATGAGGTTTTTTACTGTAACTGGATTATAATGGAAGGTGCTTTTGCTTCAGAGGAGTTGCAAGGTAATGCCTCGTTACCAAAACAGCAAAGGGCTGTTGCTAATCAGCAAAAATATTTAAATTTCCCACTTGGAGCTGGTTGAGTTCGCTGATGAAGCTGTCTGCAGCTCAGCTGCCTGCCCTGGTTCCTCGAGCAGCTGGAGTCTCGGCGCTGGAGGATGCTCTTCCCGCGAGTGAAGGTCAGGAGCAGGTTAACACCCAGAAGGTGTTTCCTAAGTGTGGGCAAGGTGTTTGGTTTGGCTTCTTTTGTAGCTCCCTTTCAATTGCAGGAACAAATATTTCCTTAGTATAATGACTGGAAAGATGAAAATCCACTGTTTTGGCCTTAAATGATGAGCAGATTCTTGGTCCGTGTTCCCAGATAAGGGGACGTGCCCTGCTGGTAAGGGCTGTAATGCTCTTTGATTGAGATAACAGGGAGCCAGACTCGTCCCTGCTCTTGACAAACTTTAATCTCCTGATCCAGTTGCTGAGGTGGTTTCACAGAGCAGCAGAGAGGGACGCTTCTCAAATCAGGGTACTGTAGCCGCATGTCTTTAACTTTAAGTCTCTCCTAATGGTGAAAGAAACTGTCCCCAAACCCTGCCAGAAAGCCGTGTTTCACCTGGGGCAGGTGGGTGAAGGGTGGGAAGATCTGGCCTTCAAGCTTGGGCAGTTTTTCCCCGGTGTGCAGCTGCTTTGTACTCTGCTGCAGCTCGACAGCTCTTGCGGTCAGATCCAGAGTGGGGAACTTGGCTAAAGGTTTTCTCACCTACGCAGCCTTTCCAGTGGGGTAAGACATAAACAAAAGTGCTGAGACTTTGGATTTACAGTGTCAGGCATTAAATGTAAATGGTTGAATCAGGAGAAGGTCTCACGGGGGTGGAGTGAGCCCTGCAGCGGCACCAGGAGCAGCTCCAAGCCAAGTGCTTGGACAAATTTGATACCTCCAGAGCTGTAGACAGTGCTCTGATCTCTCGCATCACTCCTTAGAGCCACGCTGCTAATCCTTTGTATCTGTGCAAACATGAGAGGAGAATATCTCTGTTTTTTTTCTTGCTTTGGCCAGACCTTCCTTCCCTTCTGCCCATGAAGTGCTGGCTTGAGGACATAGCCCAGCCCTTGAGTTTCTGGGAGAACCTGGGGGTGAAGACACCAGCTCAGTTGTGCCAAAGAGGTTTTTGGTGACTTACAGCATGTTGTGCTGAGCGAGTTGGCAGATGCTCTGAGCTGGCAGAGAAGGAGGGTGATTATCATGTGCAATAAAACGCCGTTTCCTGGCACAAACAAGGAGGAAATCTAGTCTGTGGACTTACCTGCTGAGTGCAATATGGTGCTTAAAAATCATCCTGGGGAAAAGTAACTGGTAACCTGGTTGAATGGTATTAACTATGAGTTTCCAGTAGGTGTTGTTGCTCTGAGTGCTATCTCTGAAGGCTTTCTCCATGAAGGAACCGTCATCAAAGCAGATATTTAAATAATGTCAAAGGCTCTTTGACCCCGAAGTGTGCAGGGGGTGAGGGGAGGGCAGGACTCACAAAGAAAATAGCACTGTTTTCCTTGTTGCTCAACCTTTCACATTCTTCACCTTTTAAATAAAAACAAGTATTAATAAATTCAGCAGACCCTAAAAAACCCCCTTAGAATCAGGTGCCTAGGGGAATGAGGTCCTCAAAGGCGAATGTGCACAAAAAACCACCGACTTGGTTGTGAAAGGAAAACAGCAGTGTTTAACTGATGAGTAGTAGCTGTCTTGGCCCTTTGCATACCCCTGACATTTATGAAGCTCTAACTGAAATCACTAGTCCTACATGCTGTGTGTTTTCCCTTGGCCACCTCTGTTTACTGCCACCAAAAGTCACCCATTTTGTGTCTATGCTGCTATTGTTTAATTGAAATTCTGACTATTCACATTACATGTCAAGTGTCAAGCAACCTTTAAGCAGAGGAGAGCTTTCTAAACACCACCTCAACCATTCATTTTTATTTTCTGAAGCCCATAGCCTGGTTTCTGCTTTGCCTTACACAGGTATAAGCCCAGAGTAACCCTGTCAAAGTACACAGAATTATTCCTATATCCCAGTGCAAGTAGGATCAAACTGAAGCTCCAGGGGCAGTGGTTCAACTTCCCAGAGTAAGCACTTATTTTTCTAATATGATTGCAAATTAATTCTGGAGATAATGTGATACCGTGTAATTGAGGGTCCCCTGAGCTGGTACCAAAGTCTGTTTTTGCCAAGCCCTCTGCAGACCACTGAGAATGTTATTGCACCACCAGTAATGGAGATTTAGGGAGATCTTGCTTGATTTGAAGGTTTGTGTCCTACACTCCTGTGTTGCTGAAGATCTCTCATCCGGGAAAATTAGTGCAATAATGTGGTTTTTTTCCTTCTGCCCCCTGAATACCTTTCCACATTCCTATATTGCTTGATATCAGGTGGGTCAAAGGCTGTGTGTGCTGTGGTTGTCCCGAGGCTGATCAGATCTCGGCAGGCTAAAGAGAGAAAAAAAGCTGTGGAGAGGATGCTGCAGTCCTTCTCCCAGCTAGAATGCTAATTTAAGTATTTCCTCAGCCCAACCACCAGTTTTGTGTGGAATTTGTACGCTGGTACTTGTCTGTGAGATCTCTTACCTACTGTCAGACAGGACTGAAGCAGGCTAGCAGCTTCCCATCTAACTCACATCTGTTGTCAAGCTGGGGGTTTAAAAGCTTGGGAGCTATTAGCATGCAAAATTTGTCCCTCAGAGTTCCTGTGAAACACTCTTTCGAGTGAGACAGGGAAAGGGAGTGAATTCTCCAAGCTGCTGCGAAGGCAGTCAGGGGGTACCTGGGGGCTGATGGAGAGGGGCTGTGTGCCAGCCAGGGGCACCCTGGGGAACTGGGGTAACTCTTCCCAACCTGGCTGCGATCTCTAGATGCTGCGGCAATGCAAAGTGAGAAAGATGCCAGTAAGAGTTGTGGTGTAAACCCTATTTCTGCGAGGCTCAAAGACAGCTGATCAGAAGAGACCTGTTTATTGTGAGGTTTAGAAAAACAATTATTCTGCAAATTGCTTATTTTGGCAAGTAATGGGGTTGATACAGAACTTGGAATTACAGTTTTAAGAATACAAATACATAGTATCTTGTTCAACAAACACAAACCAAACTTCTTCCCTGTGGAACATTAAAGGAGCAAATGTTTGCTAAAATAAATGGGACATCAACATGGGATGGGGGGGGACAAAACAAAACAACCGAACTTGGAAGCCAAAACCCCACTGAAGAAGCAGCAGCCACATCTTCAATTTTACGATCAGGCTGTACTTTCACTTTGCTTTTCCTGTTCGATAGCTGCCAGAGAAACAGAGGAAACAAAAACATCATCAATAAACATTATAATGATTCTGCAGGATACAGATTTCTATAGCCATTCTTAAAGCCAGGGAGGGTAAGTCCCCACGTGCTTTCTTTGGCCACCCTCAAAATGCCAACCCGTTCCCAGGTCTGCATAGCTAGTAGGGTGCGGCTCACAATGTGCAAATCTCCTCTTGTATTTATAGCTTTAGTGTTGGTAGGGATAATAAAACGGGGAAAAAACCAAGTATCTTATGCTGAGGGACAGCGTGTGTCCACGGCTATTAGTACTGACACATCCAAAGTGGTTAGCGAGACTCTTCTGAAGGAAACCACTCACAATGTCTGGTCCAAATGCAGAGAGATGCCGTTTTGACATCCAAATTTGGATGTGAATCACAATCCTCACCTGGCCGCCTGTGCACAGTGTGTGTATGGGAGATGACCTTGCACAAGAAAAGCCCAGGGGTGCTTTGCTAAGGAAGATTGCCTGTTAGGTGAGGATGATGATGGGTTTCTCTTGCAGCCTTGTTCCCAGAGAAGGTGCCTGGAGCTCTCCTGGCCAGGGCTGACAGCAGGTACCAGAGGGGGGCAGCAGCTCATCTTCCTGATAACACGTTGCATCCCAAGCCCAGGCACCTTCTGGGGATGCTGCCAGGGATGTGCCAGGGTTCCCTGTGTGTCTGTGCCTCCGAACAGGCCGGTAAGGTGGTAATTACAAACAGTTTGATCCCGTCACCTGCAGCCAGCAGTAAAACTGGTCTTGCTTTTAGCAGAAGCAAGAGCAATCTCATCAGAAAGGATTCTTCAGACAAAACTCACCATCGGTTAGAACTCCTCGTATCCTTGGAAGCCCAGCATAGAGTACAAGTCTTAGTATTATCCCCAGTTAAAGTCAGGGATGAGTTTGAGCCTGTAATCCTATGATTAGTATTCATTTGGCGTATGAACTGCAATACAGATTTAGTTGAAATAGCCTCCTAAGCACTTACTTTCTTTAGTGGGCAATGGATTTTTCTCTCTGGTTTCTGTCTTCTTCAGCTTGGTTTTGTCAAATGTTTCAATTTCTGCAAAATCTGGTTTGTCGGACATGATGGGTCCTGACAAAGAAAGGAAAAACACACCCATGGCTTCATCAGCTAGTGCTGTGATTTCAGCCATCTGCAAAGCATTTTCTGCTTGGAAGAAAAAATATGAAAATACCATCAAAATGTTTATTCAAAAAACCACCACAAATCTAACACCTCAGTCTGGGACCTCTCCCTGAAGCTTGGATCTTTCAGAGTGAACAAGAAAGGCATAAATAGAAATTTATCTAGGTTTTTCAGACTCAATTTCTAAAAATCATATTTTGCACATGGAAGCAATAATATTCTCAGTAAAGAACAGACAATGCATTAATTGCCAATAATCCTCTAATAAGCCCCTATTTTCAGGAATGCTGCTAACCAGAACGTCTACAATAAACCCCAAAATCAATATGAACAAAGAGCTTGAATCATGATTTTGTTTTAATTAATAGGATTTGTCTTTAATTCCGAGCACCCTATCCTGAGTGCGTACATACCCCTGTATCTGGATGAGCTGCTGTGGACACTTGTGCTTAACAATAGAGGACTGGTTCACCCAGCCCTTTGTTTGCTCTCGCACTCGATATCCAAGTCGCAGGCTCAACGGGTTTGATTATATTCTATTATAAGAGAAATCAACAAAGCACACTGGCATTCAACACTTCACCTGTCAAAAATTCCCTAATCCAATTCCTGTTTATAATAGAAATTCAAGTTCAAATCCAGCCTGGGCGTTACTCCCCTTATTTCAGTGGAGTTTCCCGTCAAGGCGAGGTTTGGACCAGAGATGGCTGATATAATTATATTTTTTTTTTCCTTCCTGAAGAGAATCAGATTTCATTGGTATCTGCACTGAGACAACAGAAGTAAATATTCCCAGGAAAAAAAATAAAAATATTAAAAAGAAAAGCTACTAAAACCACATGGCATTACCGTCTGGCTGCTCTCTCCTCAGCTGCTTGGTGGCTGTCTGAGGCAGTGTGAGTTGAAAAAGGTCAGGGTAATCCCTCCTCTCCTCCCCCCGCCCCAGCCCATCGCTATTAATATTGATTAGTTTAGTACTGAGATTGCTCAGCATTTAGGGAAAGGAGAGATCGCTGCTGCAGAAAGTGTATGAGGGAGGGAAATGGGAAAACTGATGTGGAAAACTGCCAAAATACATCCTGTTTTGTTGTTTGTGGGTTTTTTTCCTCCTCCTCATCTACCAAGACAATAATGTTTAAGTTTCCATTCCTGCCCTTCTTTCACAATGCTGAGGTTTGAAGTTAAGGTGAGGTTTGGAGTTCATTCAAGGGGATGCTGCTGCCAGATCAGTTTGTGGGGAGATTTTTGGTGCGTTTAGCAAAGTGCCTGGGGATCGTCCCCCACCCACCCAGGCTGGCAGAACACGGGCTGGGGGCTCGGGAGGGCTCTGAGCCCAGCCCAGGAACAATTGCCGCTGGCCAGGGCCAAATCCGAGATAAGCCTGGCCTGAGCATCACGCTGGCATCTGGGAGCGTGTCCTGAAAGAAACCACAATAAATCCTTCATTTGCTCCCGTTTTGGCAGCTACAGACACGCTCACTGGTGTGTCCCTCGGCGCGGTGGCGTGTGGCTTCGTGGGCCGGAGCAGCTGCACACAGCCAACCCTCCTGCTGGCGCTTCACCAAAGCTGCGTTTGCCCGTTCCTGTGTTCCACCCGCGTCCATGGCGTGCACCACACTGGGCTTTCTCGCAGGGAACCTCTGCAGTCGCAGTGAGGGGAGAATGTGTTGTAGGTGCTGAGCGATGTAATTAGCACAAAGAGCATGGCCAACAGGACCAGGGCAGTGACCATCCCCTGGACTGGGCATTGGTGAGGCCGCATCTCAAATCCTGGGGGCAGTTTTGGGCCCCTCATGACAAGAAAGCCCTTGAGGTGCTGGAGCGAGTTCAGAGAAGGGAACGGAGCTGGGGAAGGGGCTGGAACACAAGTGTGATGGGAGCGGCTGAGGGAGCTGGGGGTTCAGCTGGAGAACAGGAGCTGAGGGGAGACCTTCTGATCTCTGAACTGCCTGAGCATGGAGGGTGTTGGTCTCTTCTGCCAACTAACAAGTGATAAGAGGAAATGGCCTCAAGCTGAGCCAGAGGAGGTTCAGATTGGATATTGGGAAAAAATTTATTCACGGAAAGGATTGTCAGGCATTGGAACAGGCTGCCCGGGGAAGTGGTGGAGTCACCATCCCTGGAGGGGTTTAAAAGATGTGTAGATGAGGTTTAGGGACATGGGTTAGAGGTGGACTTGGCTGTGTTAGGTTAACAGTTGGACTTGATGATCTTAAAGGTCTTTTCCAAACAAAATTATTTGATGATTCCATGAATTTCAGTAAAAACTTTTAAAATGACTAATAGCTCTTGCATGTATTTGCAAGAAACACTTCGTATTAGATGTGGGCACTACCTGTAGCCACCTCCTGGAAGCTGCTGCTCCCAATGGCTGTGGACATGCCTGTGATGTGACATGGCCCCAGCTGCGCTTCCCGTTGTGCAGCACAAAACTACCAGGGGACCCATTTTTCAAAGCTCCTGGGTTTGGGAGGGAAGGGCTGTGTGCATCCTCCTAGATGTGGTGGGTTTCCTCTTGTGTAACTTTGGATGTCTGCATCTGAATTACTTGTCTAGACCCCATGATAGTCAATAGGGAGGCAACTAAGTTGGGATAAAATTAATTGTGCCCTCAGAGCATCTGAGTTTCTCTGCTGACTACAAATGGAGCCTGGCCGATGAGCTCAGGGAGACGGAGATGTCTCACAGCTAACTGAGAGCCCTGAGAAGGTGCTGTGGGTATTTCTGTTGGCATAGCAGAATCATAGAATCATTTTGGTTGGAAGAGGACCCTCAAGATAATCGAACGCAACCATAACCTAAATCTAGCACTAAACCATGTCCCTAAGAGCCTCATCTTCTAAATCCCTCCAGGGATGGTGACTCCACCACTTCCCTGGGCAGCCTGTTCCAGTGCTTTACAACCCTTTCCATGAAGAATTTTTTCCTAATATCCAGTCTTAGGTAGAGTGGGTTTGAGTGTGTGTGTGCATGGAGAAAACTGAGGTATCTTAAGGACTTCTTCCAAAGTGTGTTTAAAATAATGAACACAATGCAGGGGAAAAAAAAATCTTTACTCATCAGCATCCAGAAACAGTGGTTCCTTTCCACCCAGTGATTCCTTCCTTTATCCATCCCATACTCTGTATCTTCAGAGAGTGCAGGGGTTGCTGCATACTGTGGCAAACAACACTCCAAGAACATTTTTTTATGTAGCCATGTCTGTGGTATTTGAGGTAAAGGAGAATAGAATACTGCAGAGGTGGAAAAACCTGCACAACGCTGCTCAGCTGGAGCTCCAAAGAGATCATCTGGGTCCCACTGAGCTTAGCTCTGTGCAGACCTGGCTGTGCTGCTTCGGCACCTAAAATTGTCCTGGCACTAATGTAGCTGCATTTTTGTTATGTTAAAAGCTCAGTTGACTTGTGCAGGCTGGCTTGGTTAACTCTGCATCTGCACCGACTGCCCATGCGAAATCAGTTTGTGTACCAGTCATATTTAGCGTCAGGAATGTTTCCTTGCTTCCATCCCCTTACTCCAACCAATTGTCAAAAATAGAAAGCTGGGCTCTTGACTGAAAACCCCTGGGAATAAGCAGGAAGGTGGCTGCTGGGTGAATATTTGGTGTAAGCTGTAGCTGAGATTTGGCACTGAACAGTCTTAGTGTCTGTTTAAAAAGAAAGCATTAACCTCTTCTTGTTAGGCTGGACACCAGATTTAGAAGATCAGAAAAGACTTTAAAACGCTATCTGGATGATTAATGAATTCAGGCAGTTCATGAGTTTGTTTGTTAAATATATGTCCATTTTCACAAGTAACAATTAGAATTCTTATAATGAAGAGAGATTATAAGGGGAAATGCTCTTAAACTTTTAGACTGGCACAAATTCTCTCAGATGTAGAGGGCAAATGAAGTGTTCAGGGCAGCAAAGCAGAAGAATCTTTCTTCTTGCTTTCTCTGTACAGTCACGGGCTTGGCCCCTGGCATTCACAACAGAGCTCAGGCTTTTCTGAACACGCTAAGACATGATGGGCATGCTTGTTCTTTCACCACCACCATTTTAATTGTCTGATTTATTGACAGACCTAGCATTAAAACCAGTTTGGGATGGATTGTTTGGGTTTTTAGGCTGAAGATGACCAGGTCTTTAATTGATGTGAGGTTGGATTTCCGAGGAAGGTGTAACAGTGTTAGTCCACATAACATAATGATGAGAAATTACGTGTTCTCTCAGTTGAAGTCAGTAGATGCTCAATTCATAACGAACAATTTGACCATTGCGTAAAGTGTCAGTTAAGCTTCTGTATCTTCTAAACACGGTACCGTGGTCAAATGCAGCTCACGTTGGATTCAAGCCTCATGTTTACACTCTGTGCAGGACAGACAGCCATGAGCAGTTTTCATATGGAATATTTGGAGTGTGGCCTGAGGGCACTGCATACCGCATTGGAACTGTTTACGGGACGGAAGGATGGGTCAGTGATATTTTACTCAGATGCCTTTCGATTTCACTGGGAACTGAGATATTTTTGCTCTATGAGCTGCAAAGCAGTTATCTGACAGGTTTTTAAGGGCAGGATTTCAGTCACCACCTTCAGTAAGAGGAGCATGGCAGTTACCCGGCCTTGGGATGACTGTGGTAGCAATGAACCCCAACAGTGTTTGAGGTGCACAGCAGCAGCTGAATGATCCAGCATATGGGAACGAGGAAAACCAGCAAGCCAGCAGAGCAAACTATTTGATCTTTACAGATGCTATACACCTAAAGCACGGAAAGCCAATATTGGTACAGCCGTGCCTGAAAAGCTACCTCGGATACAATGGAAATTGAATTTTATTTCAGTCTGCTGCCAAAGGATGAAGGGCTGAGTCAAACCTGCCAGGACGGACACCTCGGATACCAGTGAGTCACCAACAGCATTAAAGTGTGCCTGGCAGCGCAAACACCGAGCGTCTGTCAGACACCCACAGAGAAACCGAGGAAAACAAATACTTGCTACCAGGATGCAGTAATAGGTGAGAGGAAATGTTTAAAGAGAGCTCAAGTTCAAAGGAAAATTCAGAGGGGAGTCTGAAGAGTGAGGTTGGGAGGTCTGGAGCCTGCTGCTACTCAGCTTTTCCCTTGGCTGTTGTCACTTGGAAGTAGCAAGCCCAGCCTGCTGAGGCTGCAGGGACATATTATACATACATATATACATATATATGTGTATATATATAAGGGGATAGCCTTCATGGACTTGGGGGATCTTGTGCTCATGTTTGGCACAAGAGGTGCTCTGGAAATGCCAAGTTTCATGGAGTCTAGGTGGGCAGCTGCAAGGAAAAGGGATTTATTTCTTTTTGGTGCATCAGTGGGGATCAGATCGCATCTATTTCTCTACGGAGCTGAGGAGGGACGAGGGACAAAGCACCCTAATGTGAGCAGCCGGTTAGAGGAACAGATGCTGGAGCAGATCAGTGTCTGTAGCTGAGCCAACAAGCTGACACAACTGATTTCATAATCATATTAGTGCTGGCTCGAAGTAACACACCCACTCAAATTTAACAGTGGTTTCATTTCCAAAATGTTGTGGTATTTTTGGTGCTAAAGGTAAGGGATTAATTTTTCAAGGTCAAAAGCTGGGCTGGAATCCGCAAGCACCCTAATTCCTTTAGGTCCCTGTGAGCATTGAGCATCCTCCAGAAAGGTGGCAGGATTGGGCATGCTATAAGCCATCCTTAGAAGGTTTCCCATCCTTAGGGGAAGAAATAACAAATAAAAAAAAAAAAAAGACTACAGCTTCACTGAAAGGGTTTTCTTAGCTCTCTTTGTGCCTTTTGTTCCATCTTGCTGCCAAAAAAAAATCCATGTTTGGGAACAGAGACAGGTTCCCAGGCTGAGAGACAATGAATCCTGAGGGTATGAGGAAGGCAGTGATCCCTCTTTGGCAGGGTGGCAGCTGTAACGCTGCGCTGCCGGTGTGTAAATACTCAATACTTGTCTTCTGCTGTGTGCTTTATCATTACTGAAGGTGTTTCATTTCCCTTATTGAGACTGTTGAGCCTTAAGGGTAGGTGTGTACAAACGATGAGGGGAGAGGAGAAGCTAGCTGTAGATAGTCCTTCTGCTTGGGTTATTTTTTCCAATCCCATGTTTTCCAAATATCTCTGGAGTTCAGACAGTCTATACTAGGAGCCCCACTGCACCAAAGAGCAAAAAGAGAAAACATAAGCTAGTGGGAGTGGAAATTTTCTCTCTCCCTCTTTTTTCGGTATTATAAAACTCAGTATGGGGGTGAATTTTTAAAAGTTTAACCAGATGGATATTCTTGTCTTGAGAACTGACCCAAAAGTGTGTCTTCCAGCATAAAGTACTCGGCTTCAGCCTGGCCTTTCCTAACAAAATGTGGACACATGCGTGCATTATTACAGCAAAAAAAAAAAAAAAATACAAAATGTCCATGCACATGCTTCTCTCACAGAGACAGGGTGGGGAAAGGAGCATGTGATATATTAGTCACATTAGTTAATATGCTATAGAGCACATGACAGTTTGCGATAAATACTGGTCTAGAAACGCTACTTTGGCATGACCTGGAGTCTTTGCTAACAGTCTTTTTATCTCTCTGGGTCTCTGGACAGAAGTATCTCTTGCCAGCAGCAGCTCTTAGGGAAAGAGTAAGTTTTGGATGAGTGTTGGGAGTGTGCTCAAATGTGGCTCTTAGTGCAGCTGGCTGCTCTGGAATTAAACAATCCACTGCTGGATTTCTCACTCTCTTTGCTTTAAACAAAAACGAAAATCACTGTTCCTTATGAAGATCAAATGGTGGCACCCAGTGTGCAGCAAATAGATAACCAACATAATCCAAGATAAGATAATCAAAGATAATGAAACGCAGAGACCTACTAACTTGATATCAACTTCAGATTTTCTTTTTGTCCAGAGGAAAAAGGACAATAGGTGCGCCTGTCATTACAATCCCTGTTGTGCTGGGGTAGACAAGGAGCTGTGGTATCTTTGACTTTTGGGACACAGCTGTGGATGTGGTTTTCACAGGTGCCTAACCAGCGCTTCTCTTTGTGTTGCCAAATCCTTCCACTTCCAATAGCCTGGGACCTCCTGACAGCCTAAGTATGTTTTATGTTTTGGGGAAAATAAGATAAACCCTGAAGTTTTTCAGCTGCTTAAGAAAATGAGGCTGCTGAAGCAGAGTAACAGACCAGGCAGCCAAGGATCTTCTCTAGCTGATATCTGTGAGCAATTCCAGAATAAAAACTTGTATTTCTACTTGAAGGGATTCATACATCATCTTTACAAAAAATCATTTTCCAATTTCATAAGCTCGTTATACAGAGTAAGCCAAACCCATAGGTATTATACACTGTGTACAAGGTCAACAACTATGTAAGAAAGTGGTAATCAGTAAGTTCCATATTTGTTAACTTCTGCCTGTTCAAATGTAAGTGTATTATGTTAAATGCTGTTTTTCTTTCAAATGTAAAAAAAAAAAAAAAAACCATGAGACACTTCACCTCTCATGATGTCTGAAGTGAACAGCTATCTCTTTAGGACCTGACTGAATTAAGGAATGTTTTCAATGACTGATTTCAATGACTCTTTTTTTCTTGCAAATATATATAAAGTGCAGAAATCAGGTGCAGTCTTATTAACCCTGTTATGAAGACATAGCCTTAACCTGAGCTCTGTACACCCAGACTGACTCCTCTGGGGTCACAGTACTTTGAGCATGAGTGACCACACCATGAAATAACATGGGAGCAGCAGAGAGTGATTGTGTTGGCAGCAGACAAATTGTGCTAACTTGAACGAACTGCAGCCTCTCCCCAGCTCAGGGTAAAAGCACCACAGCAGCTCAAGCATAGACCCTTATGAGTGCAAAGAAGGGGAATTCAAAAGGGATGGGGACATTCAAGCTTTAGTTTAAGTTGACTTTTCAGTGGAAACGAGCTCTAGGGCATGAGTTCATGTCTGTCCACAGCCCAAACTGGTGAATGCAGAGAAAAGCAAGCAAGAAGTGAAATACCAAAGTGTGCAATATTGTAATTTTCTCTTGTCTGATGCATACGTTGAATGATTTTTCCCTTTGGATGAATACTAGCTTGCATAAAATTCAAATAACTCTGCTGTCTACAGATGGGGGGAGGGAGTGTGGGAAGGGGAACAGAAGGAAGGAAATGGAACTGAGAAGATTGAATTAACCTTTCAGTGTCTTGAATTTCAAGAAGGGAAGAATTCTTTCCTGCTAAGTCTGCAACCATGCAATTAAAATGTGAACAAGCCTGAAAAGCCACATTTGCCCCATATTCCTAGATCTCTACTTTAAAGACATCTTCTAAAACCAAGATTCAGATCCAAAAAGTATTCAAAGGCAGGAAAAAATCTTATGTTGTAAACGTTTATTTTAACCAGAGTAATCTACTAGAAAAACAAGTAAAAATGTCTGACATTCACATAGAACATGTGCCTTTGATATTGAATTCAGTTTAAAAAAATCCTTACATCTGTGTCTACTAATGGCAGACAGTCTTTGAAAAGGTGAATGTGTTTCTCTGTGCTGGAGTTTCTGTTTCTAGAACAGATTCCTTCACCTGTTTGCTTGAGCATTGTGAAGCCTTAAAAATGGACTTTGATTGTCAGGTGCCCTTTTAGACAGTGAGTCAGAACTGGATACCTGCTGATTCAAGAGCCTCCATGGAGAGTCATGGATGTCCAACATGGCCAAGTGTCTTGTGCTGGGCACCCTGAAACAAAATGTTTGTTAGAAAATTCTAGAATGCAGGAAAAGAGGAACAAAGTAAAGACTTGGTATGGGGACATGTCTCTGTTTCTGGATGAAATATGCAGTAAAGGAAAGCATTTTGCAGAGCAACTAGCTGGAAAGTTTGCTAATTCTTTCTTGGTGTTGAAAGGACTCATGTTTGTCAATATTTTTGCAAGATATCAGTAGGATACATCCAAGACAAAAATCAAGTACTTCCAAGCCCTGGAGAATATAGTTTGGTTTTTTTTTTTTTTTGGTAGATGGACAATTAAAACCAAAAGGAAATACTTTGCTGATGCATAGATAATGTTCCCTCCAAGTATAAAATGTTGGCATATAACATTCAGGTATCACAGCAGACAGTGTCTTGCTTTGCTGTGCATCAGATTTCCATTTCCTTCTAGTAAGATAATGACCCAGTATGAGGGTAAAGAGTTGGACAGCAGGCTATCAACCTTCCAGGGATTTGATGGCATTGCAAAACTGATTTAAGTTCTGGAATATTCTAGCTCGGTTTGTACTAAGCTTTGTACAACAGTGAGGACAGTTAGGACAGAGCTATTATTCTTTCATTTGCTTCAATTTCTGAGGAGGAGTAACGCAGGGCTGTTGCTGGAATTAGACTTAATTGGAAACTAAAGTGTTTGGAGAATATTTATTCTGAAGTCATATTAGGTCAGGACTGACATTGGGTACCCACGAAGGAAGCATGGCTCCAGTTCTTCTGTGGCATATACTGCTGATAATGACTTGTGCTCATTAATAGCTCTTCCTGAAAACAAGAGAATTATGCTAGTAATCTTTTCAGATCTACTGAGTTACTTTGTGAGCACCTTGTAGCGGAATCTCTGCAAAACTGCTAGGCTGAGCAACTTAACTGGACTTGAAAGATAACACACGGAGCTACAGAAGTGGCCCGTCCCTCGTGGTGTGGTCCTGGACATGGATTTACTGATGAGAGGGGGCTATCATGGCACTCTGGCTCTTCAGTGTCAGGAGCCAGATGCTGACCGGACACATCTGCCAAGCTCCTGGAGCTGTGCAGCAGCTGGGGAACGGGTCCTTCTTGTGCAGAGCCACATGCTGCAGCCTTGTCACCAACTCTGTGCATCGTCACATGTCCTGACGTGCGGGTGACAGTCTATGTCACGCCAGGGCACTGCAGCCATGCACCTGCGCAAGCCCTGCTCGTGCTGGGGCTGCTCTGTGTGTGTCTGTGGAACGGGAGGGCGTCAACGAGCCTGTGTGAGCTCCACGCTGCCCTGTCCACACCACCGAAACTGGGCCGGGTGTCCGAGCTGTGCGGCAGTCTGTGTACCGTGTAAGAGGGAGAGTTACAAAACGCTACCGTAAAATTTGAGTTGTGCCCTGAAACGGATGGGGACAGCTACCGCATTGCTCCATGGTAATTTTTAGCAGCGATCTGAGAGGCAGACGCCTTCAATAGCTGTATTTTGGGGGTGTAACCACGCATCCTCCCTTCCCTCTATATTTGCTATCTTTGAAAAAGTGGCTGAAACACCAGGACTCCCAGGTTCTCTTCAACCTTTCAGAAATAGGCAGCGAGAACACAAAGTGAGCAGAAAAGACTGAAATGGCAGCCTGGAACTGCATATGTCTGCCCCCTGCAAGGAACGCTGGAAGCGTATGAAAGGAGGTGGGTTAAACTGGCACAAAATGGTGTTCTTGGAGCCAGTTCAGAGGAGGGAAGACACTGTCTTGGACTCAAAAACCAGCAAACAGGTGCTGTGCAGGCCCTGCCTGCTTACCTGCCTCTGCTGTCTGTCTCCTCTTGCCACCCGTGTTTTCTGTGTCAGGTTTCTTGCAGTTTTATTCCTGTCAACTGGCCAATATATTTGCTGAAGAGCCAGCTGGAGTCCGCTCTCTCCCATGTTTCATCAACAAAATTGCCAGCTTGTTCTGATTCAGTATCTTTATTGTTGTTGATGAGGCTAAATGAATCAGGAAGAACACAGCTATGTATACAAAATACAAATTTGGAAACCTCATCCTGAGAAGAGGAAGTTTTATTAACTATTCAAGACGAGAAATCTGCTGTGGAAGCAGAATGAGAGCAAATACAGACCTCCTGAGAGGTCGTTTTCCCTGACCCTACATACTTCATTGTATTCCTAGTGACACAAAATCTTCTAGCAGGAGAATATAATTTTAGATCTGATTAAAACCAGGCTAATTTACTGTGGGACTGTGACTCTCCCTTCTTTGGATTCCAAATGTAAAACCTCTTAATGAGTCTTAGAAACCTACCTCTAGATAAAATGCAGAATCCATATTGGAAAACCTGAAACAAAACCCTCCCGGCTATTGGCAATGTAGAATTTTCAATTAATCCCATCCTGCTTATATATATTTGTTTTCTTTTGTATATTCTCTGTCAGTTTTTCATGGGAAGGAAAGCTTTTCCTGAGAGGGTTTTTGAGGAAATTTGGATGTAGGTGGTGAACGCTTTATTAACCCCTGTCCCGTGGCTGCTGGCAGCTGCCGGCAACCGCGGCTGCGGTTCCAGCGTGGCAGGTGGGCACCGCAGGGCCCGGCTCGGCCCTGCCACTTCTGCTCTGAGCGCGCGTCTCTTCATTCGCTTGTGCTAACTCGGTTTAAAGGGGGCTAAATTTTGTATTTCAAAACGCATTAGCTCTTTGTCAAAGGGCGCCGGGTCACTTGTGCCACGCGCTTGGGAAATGTTTGGGAGCCGTCGCTCCTCGCGCCTCCAGTTCTGGAAATGGCACTGGGAGTGTTGTGATGTGGTTTTGAGAAACGCGGAACTGAGCAGGAGCCTGTGGGGCGGCCCCGATGGTGGTGGGGACACTCTGGGCACCCCTGATCCCGAGGCAGGCAGACGGCTGAATCACTGTAGGGTTAGGAAAAAAAAAAAGAGTGAACCCCTGTGTCACTGCTTGTTGTTCCCGGGTGCGCTGTGGTTGAGGCTCTGGGCAGCCCGGGGCCATAACGGACGGTGGCCCTAAAGCGGGCCGGGCCGCCCGCCCCTCCCACGCCCTGAGGGAGCGGCCGCCACCGGCGGGAACCGGCTCCCCCGGCCCCGCCCGCGACCCCTCCCCGCCCCGCAGCACGTGACCCTGCGGGAGGGGGGCGCGCGCGCTGCACCTGTCAGTCAGCGCGTCACTTCCGCCAGTCGCCGCCGCTACCGTTGGGGACCCCCCGCTCGCCCAGGCGCGCTCGAGCCACGGAGCGGCTGCGGGGACGGACGGCGCGCGGGTCGGCAGCGCGGAGGCCGCGGCGGACGGCGGGGACGGCGGCGGCCGAGGGAGGAGGAGGCCTGCGAGGAGAGCGGAGCGGCGAGGAGAGGCCCGCGCCGGCCCCCGGGGTAGGAAGAGGCGGAGGAACCTGCTGCTGGTGCTGAGGACGGCGGGGAGGGCGAGTCACCCGGCAACGGTGAGCGGAGCGGGGCGCATGCGCGGGCCGGGGCGGGGGTCTCCCCTCTGCGGCGGGGGCGGCGGCGGCTCGGCCCGGGCCGGGTTCCCCCCGTTGGAGGCGGCTTGTGGGGGAGGGAGGGCGTCGCGGCAGGCTTCAGGAACCTTCTGGGAGCTGCGCTGATGAGGGGCGCGGGAACTTCCTCGTGCGGTGGCGGGGCCGGGCGCGCCGCGGGGCTGCGCGGTGCAGAAGTTGCTAGAGCCGCCCGGGGGGAGCTGTCAAGCGGGGCGGGCGTTCCCCAGGCTGCGCTGGTGGCGGTGGGACCTCGGAGCAGCCCTGACAGCCAGCAGGCATCTCTTGGCTCTTCCCGCGGAGTTGTCTGCCGAGCCCGTGCCCTCCTCCCCCGGGGGATCAGCGTTGTCCCCCCTGCCATGGGGCTTGGCACGCTGACAGCCCGGCAGCTCCCTGCCAGCAAAGTTGCTTCCAGAAGTTAAAGAAGCGTTGACACTAAATCTTCTGTGAATACGAAGGCAACGCTGGCATTAAGAGCTCTAGCTCATGGACTTAATGCTCCAGCCTGTGACTAAATGTATCGTCTGCGGAATCTCTCAGTGTGGGCTTCCATTGTTCTTGGAAGCTCCCTGAGGGATTTAAACATTTGAGTGCAAATGCTCCTTGCTACCAAAATTTGCTTTAACGTGAGATGCTCCAATGTTAAGGTATTTCATGCCATCTTGAAAAAAAGCCAAAACGAAACAACCCACCCCTGCAATCAAACACTGCAACTTGAACTTTTGATACACAGCTGTCTTACTCTTGAGTTCCTTGGTCTGGCTGCATTTTTAAATTTTTACGAAATTTGTTACTGCTGTCAGACTGAAGGGGCGGGGGAAGATAACGAATGAAGAAAGTAAATATCACCTAATCTCTCTTGCCCGTTTTAAAAAAATAAACTGAATATACCAAACCCTATACAGTTGTTTGTTTCTTTTCCGGCATATGTTCCTGAGTATCGTCAGGCATGGAATAGTTAGTATGTGACTTTGGAATAAATTGTTCAACTGGATTAGCATTAAGGTTGGAAGTTTTTCAATCTTTGTGCAGTTTAATCTGCCAGCATTAAAAAAAAAAAAAGCTACTTTGTTCTATATTATAACGTTTTGTTAGTCTATTTGGGGAGTTTTTTGGGGTTTTTTGGGTTGGTTGGTTTGTTTGTTTGTTTTTTCCTGCTCATCGCTAGTAAATTTTTTTGATAGATTTGAAGGTATTTGGAATCTCTTTTTTTAAATCTGCTTTGTCTGTATTTTCCATGTTGTCTAGCACCATAGGGATCCTTTCCTTGTCTTGACAACATTATAATGACAAGTCAAATATCTCGATATTTTCAAAGCATCAACCTGGAAATTTACACTATTATTTTAGAAAATCAAGTAGAGTGTTTCATGGTTACATTTAAAGAAGTTGACTAGGAGGAGCTCCTGATAATTTCTAATGCTTGCAAATTTTGACATGGACAGCATGTCAAAACATCTGAGTTTGGCAAGTGATAGTTTTTATCTGCTCAGTGTTAGTTTGGGCTCTTGCTGTATGCGCTGCTTGTAACATTGGAGGCCGTTCTAACAGCTCATTAAAAGACTTAGTTTGACGTTTTTCATGAGTGGCTCATAATAGGAGACCTGTGCAAGCAGTGACGCTTTGCTTTCTAATGTACATAACAGCATGTTTGCAAAAGCAGGTGAGGCCAAAGAAATATTCCATGCATTTGGAACAGACATTAGTCAAGTTTGGTGAAACCCCTGAATTTCTGTGTGTGAAGGCTTTTTGTGGTTTTTGCCTTTTTCAAATTCTCAACCTTTTGGTCTCTGCTCAAATGTTTATAGCTCAGCAGTGATGCTCTCTTTGAAGGCTCATTAGAAAGTGAGGAAAACCTGCCAAGTCTGATTATTTAGTTTGGATTTTTTTTTGTTGTTTGTTTTTTTCCTTCCCCCCCCAAAAAAGAAGCTGCAGCTCTAAGGAAGAGGAAGTGATGTCGGTGAGAGAATGCCTTCAGGTTGTCCTTCTATTCTGCGGGCAACACCAGATAATTTTTTGCTGCCATGTTAGCACACAAAACAAAAATCTAGTAGCCTTTGGGATGAGTGTGAACTGACAGCTTGCAGGGCAATTCAGTATTGGGATCTGTGAGGATGAAAGATGGTAAACTTTTTAACTTTTTGTATTGCAGACCCAGTTATATACATATTAATGATTTCAGATGTGAGGACTGTTACTTAGGAAATAAAAAAAACCCCACTTTATCTAAAACACCTGAGGAGGAGGTACAGAATTGAAGGAATATGAAATCCTCTATGAAGGGGTCTGAAAGAGGGAGTTTTGTTACTTGTCATGCAGTTTTTACAGTGACTGTGATATATCAGTTATTCATCAGAGAGACTCTGTGTCTCTTGTCAAAATTATATTGAGGCAAAGAATAGAAGAATTTCACATTGCTCCCTGGAAAGCTAGTAAATTCAGGCAACTAATTTTTAAGTCTCTTGCTGGCTATTATTTTCTGTAAGTTATAAATTTTACCTGCAAAAACTTTGTTTGCAAATAATGACTAGCTGTTGCAAGGCTTCAGTAAATTCAGATTTGGCTTTTTAGTTTTGTACTGGCTTCAACCGTTGGGATTTGTGAAAGTTCAGTCAATTCAAAAGAATTCTGTGTATTCCTAAAGCCTAAAAGATAACATATTTTTACTGAGCTTTTTTTTTTTTTTTTGAAGGGCTGATTTGTTTTTAAGTCTTAAAAAACATAGTTTAGAAGATGATTATGGTGCTGAAAACCTGTTATGTTTGCAACATATGGGTGAAGTCATTCATTACAAGAAATGGGTAATATTTTGCAGCTGGATCTAGGACCTTTTTCTGATTATAGTGAAATAAATAGTTCTGTTGTGATAGTAACAAACAATTCTGCTCCTATGGTTTATCACCTGTGAATGTGTGAAATTTTATCTGGTATATTTGTCTTAAAAGGAGAAAAAGATGACTAATTTGAGCTTAAAATAAAGATACTGCATTATGTTCAGGTTCAAACAGCTTGTAACGAACTTGCAACTGTGGTTGCAGAGGCTCTTTTCTATTCAGAGGTTTAAATGGTTTATTTTCTTCACTCTCTGGACATTTGTAAGGACATTGGGTGAGGCAGCTGCTTGGTCAGAAGAGGGATCAGGTGGGAACCCTGAGCTATTGTCCAGGTTCCAGTCTCGCTGTTCTCTTCATATGTCTCTTTGGTTCAATATTCCCTGCAGTGTGTTCGTGATTAAAATTTGTGCTCAGCTGTGTAGGATAACAATACTTGGGCAAAATTGGAAAGATGAGAGCTGGAATCTTATGAATGTGGTTCTTTCTTACTTTATGATTTTTTTTAACATGTATATTTAAAAGGTTTTTTTCCCCTTTTTGCTGAACTTCACATTTCATTAAATCTTTTGTTGTTTTGTTGCTCTCTTACTGTAGTCAGGTTACCTAATTTTAGTCTGCAACGTCTTTGCTAAGCTTGTGATTTCTGGTGGTATCTTCAAAACTGGTCATGATGGAGTTGTGACAAGAATTGCTTGTGGAGGAAACCTCGTTAGCAGTCCTCTCTTTTTTAAAAATTTTCTATTTTTCTTCCCCCCTCCCCCCTTTCCACTGTAATTCAAAGAGTCATTGCTACAGAACTGAACTCTTCATTGAAGTTAGTTTCTCCTTCAATGGGGATGCTAAGAGTGTCTCCTATTTTGGTGGCACGTGGTCATCATTCTGACAGAGGCCGTGTTTCTATTGCAAATGGGCTCTGTATTACATTTTGTCATGTTGAGTTCCATTGTATATGTCTGCTTAGCTGTTTGGGAGGAGGAGAAACAAGCTGATGATAAATATATGTAATAGGATAACTTATGTATAATAAATTAAGTGCATTATATATTTATAGTTTGCTTTTTTGATGTCTGTGAGGTAGCTTGACTTCTATTCCAAAGTCTGTTTTAACAGCAGTGGCAATTGTTAAGCTGCCTTGGTTTTATGACTTGAACCTCTCAAGTTGCATAGTTTTACTGATATTTTCTTCCTGTCTGTTACCTTACTGTACTTTTATAATACTATTGCACTTCTGTATTATCTGATGAAGTGGCAATTATATGTGTGTGGTTGGTGGAGTACTGCTTTACTTTGGGGGAGGCACGTAGGATGAATATAATTAGCTGTTGCACAAGATACAAAAGCCTTTTTATTTATTAACCACTGTTGGTAAGAATGTGATGGGATCTGTGTGAGCAGGAAGTTTCCTTATAATTCTGCACATGTGCATTGGCAGCGGCAGCTGAGAGCAGATCTGGCAGCATTCGGTGGTGGGTGTGAACCAGCAAGCAAACATCTACTTTCTTCTGCTATGGCTGATGCTTTTAGTTAATTCCTCTTATTACAATATAGTTGCAGAAGGATTATGAATTGCTGTAATGCTGTTAAAAAGCCTTTGGATTTTATCGAGTAAGTGAATATGTTACCTTTGCATATCCAAACACTTGAAAATCAGTTAACAGATTTTGGTAGTAGTAGCTTGCTCTTTTAAAATATGAATGTTTTGGAATGTTGCTTAAATCAGTCACTGTATTTGGGGCTTTCTTAATGTTATTGCAATACAGTTGCTAAATGCTTAATTTGCTTTTTCAAATTTCAAGTTTTGTAGGTGTGTTTGATAAATTTTGCATTTATTCTAACTAAAGCCTATCCGCTTTTCTGGATGTTGGATATGCCTCTTGTGAAGATACGTATTTGATGATGAGCTTTTTCAGAGAAAGTGTAATCTGGTTCTGCCAGCTTAAATTGTAGACTAAACTTTTTAATAACTGGAAAAAAAATACTAGTACATACTATGGTTTCTTGGCTTGTAAATTTTAAAAATAAAATCCAAAATTCTATCAGTTTTTTAAAATATCTGTTTCAGAAGAGCTTTCATGAGTAGTTCTGTTGCTTTCTTCCATGGTAATGACATAAGGTTTAATTTGAGTAGTTCTAATTTGTAAATGAGAAGACTTGCTACTGCATTTCCAGGAAACAAAAATTGCATTACAACTGCATTCCACTAAATCTGATGCTGTATTTTTGAGTGCTTTTATTCGTTTTATCAGTATAACCACTATTATGTCCATTGGGTATTTTCTGAGGCTGTTTCAGAAGTGCTGGTGGCAGATGACGGAGAATTTCAGCTAATTGAGTTGAGCTCGAGTGTTTGTGAGAGAGTAAACATGTGAAGGCACATACATGCAAGTAGTGAACTTATTAATCAAGGAGCTGGTGTTGCATTCTTCTTCTGACTCCTTTTGTGATTGTGTGCAAAACTGCAACAAGCTTGGTTTCTTTAGGTTCTGATTTAACCCATACGCAGACATGCCAGTGAGTTAATAAGCATACTAAGAAACAAAGGGAGCAGGAAAGTCACATCTGTCTGAAAAGATGTTTATTTTAATGGGCTTTCCTTCAAGAGTACAAGTTAAATTCTGTAGTTATACTTATTTTAAAACATTTTGGCTTGATGGGGAATATATTCTTTAGAAGATCAGCTTGTTAAATTAAAATGACTGAGCCAAATTATCTGATTTGCCAATCCAGACTTTTGACTAAAATGCCTTTCAATAGCTGATTTCACTGGCAGTCAAAAAGGGGAAATATTGCTTTAAGAGTCTATTTTAAGGTAATCGTGCTCATTTTAAAACTTCTTACTTTAAATAGTTTTTGTTTTGACTACTCAAATATATTAATGAGTACTTCAATGTGGTTTCTAAATTGATTATTCTTACATGGAGGATATTCTGTGTCTCTTCATATTCAAGTACTCGCAGAGCTCTGCATGCTTTTAACCTTGCTCTTGAGACAAGTATCGTTTGTCCTTTTCTGTGTCCTGACTATGCGGCAGTGTTCTGTTTGTTTGCTTAAAGCTTGTGGTGGAGTATTTTTCAGGTTTTTTTGGTTTAGTTTGCTGCTTTTTTTTTGCCTCCAAGCTGTGTCCCCTGCCCCAACCTTTTCAATTTTGACTAGATTAATTAAAATGAGCAAAACAATCTATTTTTACTTAGCTGAACAAAAGCTGAAAATCAGATGAGCAAAGGCTCTTCTGCCCAAAAGCATTTCATCCATTCAGAAGCTAACAGTAATTCGAGTACACAAATGGCATAAAAGTCATCCGTTAGTGTCAGGTGTTATAATCATGACATTGCGTTTAAAAAATCCGTTTCCTTTTATCTTGATAAAACTCAAGAGCAAAGAGCACAGCGCTGGTTCCCATGTTTTTAAAACCATAAATTAAATAGTGTGTAGCACGGCCGTTTCCAATGGGCTGTGTGTTCCCCGCAGGCCAGTGCACACGGGTGTCCTGGGGAAGCCTCTCTGGTGCTTTCGCCTGGCAGCTGCCTCTGGATCATGTCGTTACATGAGGAAAGTTTCTGTGGTTCCAAGTTGGAATCTGTGTCATAAGCTTGGGCCATCATTTTGAAATTCGTAAAATCTCTTATAACTTTGAACATTTGAAACTTAGCTAAAAAATTAATTCTTTATTTGGATTTAAAAGCTTGTTACTATGTACATCTAGAGGGACATCACAGATTTTGCCTAGTTATAAGTCACATAAGTAACAACATACATTATTTTTTATTTATCAAATACAGAGTAAGAAATTAAAACCTGATTTTTGAGACACCTTAATGTTTTTATGGCATTTTATTTGTAAATAAACCTCCTTGTATTGCAGAAAGCGAGCATTTAGGACCCTATGGGTGGCTCAAAAGGACAACAGCACTGTGGACTAAAAAAGCCAAAGCCTATATTTGAGGTGTATTTCCTGAGAAGTAGGGACAAGTGATTTTATTGCCCTGTATCGCTTTTTTTTTTTATATGTAAAGATCTTACATTTAGCTTTTACTGTTCATATGTTACAGAAAAATCACTGATGATGTCTGCTTATTCCACAAAATAATATACTAAAAATAGAGCAGAATGACAGTCACTGGTAACTTCAGTTTTGGCTTCACAGACAATATGAATTATTTGCTAGATAAAACAAGCTAATAAAGTAATTGCTTAAATAGTTGAGACTTGTGGCAGAAATTCTGCATGCAGAATTAATGTTTTCATTCCTGTGGTGTGGTTTCAGTTTGTAGCCTTTTTACTTGTTTATTTTTACTCGTCCTTTCATTTCATTGTTTTAAGGAAAGGTGGTGGAGTCCTGAGGACTTTAATTTTAAATGACAACATAGATTTGTTGTTCAGCCAGTGATGTAAAAGCTGAACTGAATTTAAGTCTAAACTTTTTAATGTATTCCTCAAATATTAACAGCCATGTATTCTGTGTTTCCTTTAGTGGCATTTCATATGTGGGTGTGAATACTTCTGTAGTTGCCAAGATAAGTGAATGCTATTATGATGGCAAAATGAAACTCGTGGTGCTGTTTTCCCAGCAGACTCCTTATGAAAAACAAAAGGCACAAAAAAACCTCCCAAACCGTGTTTTTTTTTTTTTTTTTTTTAAATAACAGGTGAGAGCAAAGGACTACATAATACAGAATGAAACTTATTGTTTTACCCTCATTTAAGATGCTTGGACTCAAGATGTTGCATAGAACATACTATGATTTTTTTCAGCCTCTTGTAAAATTGCAGTATAATATGTGGTCACAGTAAGGTGTATTTTTAGTTTTCTGTAGTTAAGTTTTGTAGAACATTATCATAGCTTAGGGGGTCTTTGCAGATGTTTGTAGTAACAAGGTAGATTGAGAAAGATGCAACCAGAATGTTTATAATAAAGCACAAACTAGAGTGTGTGGTTTTTTGTTGTGTTTTTTTTTTTCTTTAATTAATTGTGTTTCTCTTGATAGGACTTGAGAAGCATGTAGGTTTTGAAATTGGAAGGGCAAAGCACATGTTCAAAAGGGTCAGGATAATATGGACAAAAGTAAGGATAGGTGATTGAATGGATCAGCTCCTGTTTTCCGAAACATTTGATTATGGCAAAGTATTGCTTAGTATTTGCAAAAGACTCTAGAAATCATTCTGAAGGTTGTATATCTTGTTCTGGTTTTCATACGTGTCTGCATTGAAGTGGTGTACTTCTGAGTCAAGGAGGGCAAGCAGGAAAGCTGTTGATCAATATAAAAAATAGAGATAATAACATTTAATTATTAACAGTTTCTGAGCCTATCCTTCAGTTTTACAGTGTTGGAAATAACAGGAAATAAAATTCGCTGGAAGTCAGATAACTTTTTAAAAGTTTCTAGCTTTTTCTAGACTTGGTAGATATCAGATGCGTTGTATCACAGCCTATGAAGGCCACACCAAAGCCTGCACTAAAAGGCAAAAGACTTAAATGCTCTGAAAAGAAAGTGTTGTATATAATATTTTTGAAGTGTGTGTATGTAAGGATGTGTGCATCTGAGAGGGTGAAGATTGGGCTTTCACTAATTCTTCTAGGTGCTGATAAGGCATATAAAACTTTGTTTAAAGTACAAGCTTAGGTTGTAAATCTGGTTTTTCTCTAAGAATGAGACAACCAGGCTGTTTCAACTTCATTTCACGTTGTCAAGCTAGTTAAAATAGAAGTCTTGTCTTTTATTCATGTCTCCTGAATGAAATTAATATTCAGGTAGCTTATTTGTCTGCAGCACCTGGTAAAAATGGCTGTGCTTTATGTCAACTAGCTTGGTGCAAAGTTATCTTTGCTAAGAAAGCTGGACTTCAAGATTGTTCGTTTGGTGCTGAATTATAAAGTGGTTGCTTCTAATTTGCTCTTTTTATCAGGTTATGTTTGTTTTGATGTTTCGTTTATTTGTTTGTTTTAGCAAGGCAGCCTGGAGCATTGTGGCAGATCCATCAAAGATTTTTTTCCCAGCTGTTGTGAACTCTACAGCTGGCTAATGTGAGACTGTCTGGTTCATTGTGGATAGATTGACTTTGGTAGGGCTTGAAAAAACAGGCTGTGTGCATCTTCATATTTTAAAAATGGTGCGATATATTCGGGTTGATTAAAATTACTTGCATGCAAAGATTATGTTGATAGTCAATATACCAAAATAATAAGAAAAATGGCTAGACAGTGTCTTCATAAATTGCAGGAGAGTCGTGAATTGTGACTGCTTCACTGCTGAAATCTGGCAGCATCTTTTAGTAACCAAGAATGACAGATTTGTGCCTGTTGACTGGAATATAACCCTTTATTTTCTGTTGGCAGCTCACCTGGAGCCCTGATCTTAGTCCAGAATCCACTTGCATGAGACGTGTAACAGGTTTACAACCAGTGTGTAAACAAGACAATAAATAGAGACAGATGACAAAGGGCAGGAAAGAATATTGGTTGGTATTACTGACATCAGTAGGCAAAGATTTACACGCTCATTAAGCCTGAAATATTTTTTCCTCTAAGTCTCAATGCAACAAAATTTTGAGGAGAATGAAGCAGTCTCGTGTACAGCTGATGGCCAGCTCCCTTAACACAGGGGTGCAGTTTGGGGAGGATTGGGAGCAGGAAAATGTTATTTATTCAAACTATTGGAAGAACTTTGTATTCCTGGTGTCATAGGCTAATGAATGGGCTAGTATTTTGGTACTGAAAAGAGAGTAGTAGTTTGTCAGGACTTTGAAAGTCAGGATGAATTTGATTTGTTCTGATGTGAAATAGGAGCAAGAGCCAATGTGGGGGAACAAAGGGAAGGTACTTTTTTCAAGTGCGTCAGCCGAATTCTCAGATCAGTCTCAATTTATGAAACAGAAGGTTTCAGTACCTATACTTTAAAGCCAGGGAAAGTCTTTTTATTGTCTAGTTTTGGTGATGTGTGTTGTGTTTGTGTGTGTACGTCGCAAGCTAGTTTTGCCCAGTTACAGTTGCTTGAGTTTAATTAGCACAGGTCATGGGTGAGATCAAGGGACTGAGACGACCCTTTGGCTGTATCTGGACATTAAATCAGCTCCACTGTGTCATGAAGCTGCAATTGAAATTTTTAGTAATACAGAAAACCAAAAAGTCTATTGCTGTGGTCTGTAGCTATTTTGAGAGCTGAGAACATGAAAAGTGCCCAGATAATCTGGAGTCTAAAAGGTGGCAAAACTGTGGGTGGTTCTGGGGAATCTAATTGGGGGAAGTTCCATCCTGTACCCAGATCTGATGATCACTTGTATGTGTTAAACTGGCAGTTAGGACACAAATCAACTTTCTAGAACAGATGATTGGTACTGCTGAAGACCAACTGACTCTTGATGTTGTTCCTTAATTGGGACTTTTTTCTTCTTACCATTTAAAGATAATGTGTTCAACCAGTGCCTGAGATCCTTCTAAAAATTTATAGCCATTAAATGTTTTAGTATGGTAGGTACTATAAAATGCTTCTATCTAACCTACTTAGCCCTTCGTGATCCTTTGGAAAAAGGATAAGTCTGAAAATTATTTCATAACTATAAGGCTAAGATGTCCCATTTTAACTTCTACTTTGTGTGGTTAACTCCTAAGCAAAAAAAGAGATTTGCTTTATTGTGTGCTTGCCTGTGAGCCATGTTAATGTGGTCCTTATGCTTTCTTGTTCAGAACAAGAAAGTGATGATTTGACCTGGAGAATTCTGCAAATGTGATGTTTAGACTTGTGGCTGAGTTTAAAACTGTTGAAAACTTAATGATCTAATAATATTTTCCTTATTTTTAGATTAACTGCTGAAGTACTGATCGAGTTCTGCTATTCTTCAATGAGGAACTACAGGCTGATCTTTTGCCATAATCTTAAACAACCATAAATGACAAAAGAATGCTTGGTCAGTGAGGGCAGCTGGCGCAGAAAACATTTTTTAAACTCGGCTGTTTAAGTACTCTAAGGTAGGTTTCTTAAACTACTTTACTCAGGCTATAAAAAAAATTAAAAGTAGAGATTTCAGTATGTCTAATCTATTAGAATTTATCAGTCCATTAGTAAACAGAGAATTAAGTTTGGTTGTAGTACTTTGACTAACAGTATGGACTTCGTGTTCTATGTGCCATCCTCTATGAAATTGGTTGCTTGCATTTAAGTAAGTATGTTTTCCTTTGTTTTAGTTTGTTTTGAAACGACAATTTTTTCTTTGCTAGCAGAAATATTTTGGTTTTGACAAGATAACAGTTTTAACTGACACTGCCGTTGGTAATAATGTTGTTACCTATCTAGATCCTGTATCAAGCAAAGACTTGCAAATAAAGCTTGAGCTTCTGCTTGATAGGAAAAATGGAATCACTGAGCGTCTAGAAACTAGTTTTGAGGAGTTTATTTTCAGTAAAATTTTCAATTTGATGCAGGTGTTGAAAGCTTTATTGTGTAGACCAGAAAATGCCAAATATATCAGAAATTGATTGCAGTGCAGTTGTGTATCACAAAATACTTCATCATTTCATGTAACTAAAACTTGGGGGTTTGGTTTGGTGTGATCTACTAGTTTCACTTCCTCTGGAAAGGCTTTTGTGTTGGATTTTCAAAAGCCTGACTGATAAATATCCCGTCAGAAAACACTGAAGAATCTAGCCCTCCTAAAGTACCTTAGAACTTAAGTAAGGATACTGTAACTAGAATTTTCTGAATTTCCTTTGCTGCTATATGCTCTTATTGGTCCTCTATTGAGGACTGAACAGAACACCTTGGTAATAGTCATTTATCTAGTTAGCTGAATTTAGAGTTTCTACAGAACTTTTCATTAAGTCAGTGAACCGATTGAGAGAGAGTGAAGGATATTTGCGTTAGATAATTAAAGCACATTGTGTTACAGATCAATACATTCAACAGTGTATGCTGAAGTATGGTTTTTGGTTTTAATTCCTCTTATTTGACAGAAAAGACAGCTTTGATTTTTGGCTGCAAAAAGATATGAGGAAGAGCTCCTCCCCTTCCTTGAGTAACTGCAACTCTGTTCTTGCTAACAAAATATTTGGAATTCCACTTGATGAGCTGCAGCAAGAAGGGCAACCAGACAATGAGGTTCCATTCATAGTCCGCCATGTCGTGGACTATATCGAGGAACATGGTATGTATTGTCTTGCTGTACTTTAAATAGCATTTTTAGCTGTTATTCTTACAGATTAGATTGTGGTTTTTTGAAGAATATTTGTTTTCTTAAGTTAGTTATATTTAATTGGATGTGATGATTTGTTTTGGTGATACTTCCTTTCTTTTCTCCTTCTGTTATGTTTGACTACCACTGCTTTCTAGCTAATGCAGTCAGCTCAGTAGGGCGCTTTGTAGGAAATGATGTATTTTTAGGTACTGCTAACATTTACCTTATTATTGAATTGTTAGCTGGTCATAAGAGTGTGTTTGCTGAGAAAAAGACTGCTGGAGGTCTTGCAAAACTCCAGAAAGTCATTCATTGAGTATGTGAACTGTGTGTATCTGATTATCAGTATTTTCTGATATATTTATACATACTAGACCTAAAAGCGTATTTCTGCAATGTCTTTCTAACTCAGGGGGTCTGGAACAAGAAGGACTTTTTCAAGTCAATGGGAATGCTGAGACAGTGGAGTGGCTTCGGCAACGATATGATAATGGAGAAGATGTGGACCTGGTTAAAGAAGCAGATGTACCCTCAGCTATTAGCCTTCTTAGATTTTTTCTTCAAGAACTTCCAGAGCCAGTTATCCCAGGCAGTTTGCACACACATTTGATGCAACTTTCTCAAGGTAAAAAAAATTTTTGATTCAGTGCTTTTATTTTTTTATTGTAAGAGTAAAAACCAGTATTAAATTGAAATTTTTAGTGGCCCTAGGGTTTCTTTGGTGTTCCATGGAATAATGTGTGTATCAGAAGGCATTCAAATATACCTCTTCTTAGCACAAAATCCAAATAAATAGGTCTTTTGTAGGAAACTCAGTCTGGATTCAAAGACAGTTTATCCATCGTGCAGGAAAATAGTGAAGCTACCACAGATCATGCTGATTAGTTCTGAATATTCCGTGTTCTTGTGTGGGAGTACTGGGACACCGGTCAAAGCCAGTGGAATCAAAGTTGCTCAACAGTTTCCCACCATTGGTGCTTTAAAGTGCCAGTGAATGCTTTTGTCTATTTTTCTCTTTTTTTCCTCTGAATTTCACTTATTCTGTCTATGATTCCATGGCACTTAAAGCTTTTATTTGCTAGAGAAGAGATGCTCATGTCTTATTTACTCTCCCACTGTGGATTTTTGTTAGCTTAAAATTCATTTGTAGGAGAAAAAAAACCCCTATTGTCAACATATTGTTGCTAAGTGTGTTTTTTCATATACTGCAAAACCTTGCCCTTTCAAATTGACACCCATATGCTGGCACAGTATTTTCTTTACCAATTCCCAACGTGTCTATCTGTATCTCCTCTCCTGGGTCTTTTGGCCTCTGCGGTGTTGAGTGGTGCTGGAGTTGAGTCACAACTGGACCAGTAAAAACCTCGTCTTGCAGCGCTATGTTAGTGATGTCCTCAAAGGGTGCCTTGGTCTTGGAGTTCTGCACCCTGTGACATACCAGAGGGTTCTGCTGGTTGTCGCTCTGCAGGAGTGTTGCTCATTTTCCAACTTAAGTTCGTACTTTTCTTGAAGTGCTGGGCCTGTTTTGCTTTGTAAGATGCACATATTTGTTTCATTTAATTTTCTGTTGTTGAGTTCATTTCTAATAAGAACTTGATAACACTTGTGATAGTCCTGTTTGTTCACAGTGGGAATTAGTTTGTAGGATGAGTGAGTATAGCGTAGTTTTCATATACTGCTATGCTGTATTTACCAAGTGCTGAACTGGAGGGTCATCTGCAGCAGTGTGAAGCTGCTTCATTTTCCTCTCTTGGTAGCCTGTATATCTGAAACTTTGAATGTAGAGTGGTTATCTGGATAGCTGGTGAGCAGACTGCTCACTGATTTGTGAGGCACTAAATAGTCTTGAGCTGGCAACAATTTTTGGAAGCTGCTGACCAGAGAAGCTTGTTAAGGCTGAAGTTCTGTTTGTCCGTCCAGTGCAGTAATGAGAAACTGAAGTGGATAGGGAATTTCTTTAGTGATGTGTCTTCTATTTGGTTTGACTTGGCTAATGTCATGGTTTGTTGGACCTAAGTAGCTAGTAAGCTGTTACTTGTCTTTTTTCTTCCTGAAAAAGATGATAAATAACAAAAGGATTGTTAAGCCAGTAATGCAGAATGTCCCTGGTTGCTCAGCTGATGCTGCTGTGCACCTTGGTTTGCAAGGTTACCTATCAGGACTGGAACTGGGATTGAGGTATACTTGCTTGGTGTGACAGTGTAATTCCCTTGTATGACTGGTAAAATATAGGTAAAAATTGGAATTTTTTTTTTCCATCTTTGAATAGATGACTGTGGGAAGATTTACAGATAGATTGTTTTGGGAAAAGAGTTGTTCTTCAGCATATGAGCCCCCATTTAGCTCCCTTTTGTTAAATATGCAAAGAAACTTCATTTAAACTTGCAGTTTATTGTCCTTACTGTCTTTTTTTAAAGTGTAAAGTGAGTTCAGAAAGATTTAAAGTTGTCTGTACCAAGGAAATCAAGACACATAAAATTCTAAATGTTATTTCCCGATACTAAAATGAGAGTTTCGGTTTCCTCTGTTCAGGTTTTGGCTTTTGGTATTTTGACTGTCTGATAGACATATCTAGGGTAGTTTCCAGAATTACAGTATCAGTTGTATTTTAGGCAGAGGAATTGCTTACAGAAGTGCAGAAGGTGGTAGTAATTTTGGATCCATATGTTACTTCTGGTATTTCCCTGTTTAGCAGGCCTTCCGTATCATTGAGTCAAGCTTAGTTCTCAAGACAACGTAGGCCACACCTGGTTGTATAACTGTATACAACTTTTGAGGCTTGTTCCGTGCAGGCCTAGTGCTGGTTCCTCAAAGGCAAGTGATTTTAGTAGCTGAAGTGTGAATTTAACCCCAACACACTAGGCCATGTGTCCCAGAGGTGTATATCCACGGTTTACTATGCGAGGACTTCAGTTACAGATAAGAACTTCTAGGTCTCTGACTTTTATTTAGAACCTAAATTTTAGGATAAATTGGTTAGACAAAACATCTAAATGTCTATGTACAAAGTGGTCTGACTATCACCTCTCTCTCTTATGCTCTTTCAAAAAGTTGATAAATATAAAATGTGAAAAAGCAGATATTTTATTTCTGTTATTAAAATATTTTTTATTACATTTTTCAGATTATAATAATGAAGATGAATTTGGAAGAAAGTTGAGGTTCCTCTTGCAGCAGCTTCCACCTGTTAATTACAGTTTGTTAAAGTTTCTGTGTAAATTTTTAGCTAATGTAGCATCACATCATGAAGAAATTTGGTCGGCAAGTTCTTTAGCTGCAGTCTTTGGCCCAGATGTTTTTCAGTAAGTTAGTTATAAAAGTTCTTGCAGTGTCTTTATGTTTTTATGACAATGTAGATCTGTAGTCTAAAGTCTTTGCTATTCCATGAGAAACAGCAGCAACCACACAATGTGTTTTGAGCAATATCTTTCTGTTCCCCCCAACTCCCTCACCCCAGTTTTGTCTTACAGTTTTTGCTCATATCTAAACAACAGCTTGTCTGTGAGCTATGACATTAGAAAGGACTGCTTTGATTTTTGTGTTACTGTAATTACACTGAGGTTCCAATTTTTTTAGAGATAGTGTGTAAGATTACTATTTGTAGCAAGAAGGCAATTTTGGGGAAAGCTGTTAAAGTACAAATGCATACTGGGGTTTCTTCTCTGCAGGAAAATACTTGAATTTTAAGTAGGCCTTATGAAAAGTTAACTAAATAGTTGTTACTTCATCACTTTTGAATATAAACTAGTATAAAGCTTCATAATGCAGGAGTGTGGAGGTACGTTTAAAGTTCTGTGTGTTGAGAACGGATTAGGGATAATGGTGTAAATTGAAGGCGCTAGTCATAGTCATACACAGGAGTTCTTTGGGGAAACAGTTGGATTTAGATCTTGAAACTAAAACAATGTTGAAATCTTTAGCATTTACACAGATGTGGAGGATCTGAAAGAACAAGAAATAGTTAGCAGAATAATGGCGGGACTTCTGGAGAACTATTATGAATTCTTTGAAAATGAAGAGGAAGATTTTTCATCCACTAATGATTTAAGCTCAATAACTGAGCAGGTAAAAATATTTTAAATGGCAATATATTATCACTCTAAGTATCTGTTATACACAGATGTTTATGAAAGATATGTTGAAATATAATTTTCTTTAGTATACGTTTTGGTAGTTTCTTGTAAACTGAGAGAACCTGTTATTTCTGCAAATGCATTTGTATGCTTGTGAAACTGTTGCTTTGTAGTAAGTATAGCTATGCTATGTAGAAAAATACATAAGGACTAAACCAACATAGGTGTTGTTACGCTATCTAAACAGTATAACTTATTAATTACCTTTTTAGGAGTGGAGAACTGGTTTTTAAGCAAATGCAGAACCATGCTGTTGTTGGTCTTGGTCAATAGTATTTCTAGGTGTGTCTTACAGAAGCATGTAGGGTCTCGCACTCCACTTGGTGATGTTATCAGTGGTGTTTCCCTATGCCAAAATTTTTGAATGGTGTTTCTGATTCTAAGACTTCAAAATACCATCTTTATATTAGTGTGGAAAAGTGTTAAAATGAGAGAAACAAAGTTGAGTAGGATAGAAATACTCTGGGTCCTGGTACACAGCTGTCAGGATTGCCAGATTCACCTGTCCATGTGAGTGGTGGGATCCATTATCACTCTACCTTTCCTCATGACAAATTGAACTCTCTGAAGTAAAATACTATGTCATGTTGGGATAAATAGAGGTGGAGGGTTGTTAGGGGCATGAAAATATGGCATGGTGGTACAGCCTTCTTCCCTTGGCAAATATTTTAAATTCTAACAATGCACGGAATAAGTGCTTGTGTACAATTGAAGCCAGGTTCATGGATTATTAATAAAATCTTGGCTTAGACCCTTCTTCAGAAATATGGAAAACTATAAACTGAATTTTCTCATGTTTGGTTGACTTAAGAAATGATGTATTTTCTTTAAAGAGGAAGAAGTATAAATAACTAGAAATTGCTAAGGAAAGTAACAAGAAATATTGAATTTTAAAAGCCCAACTATCCCGCAGATCTCTCCTCTAGCAAGACAGGTAAGGCAAGTACTGTGGCAGCTGGTTGTTTCCTCTCCACGGCAGTAACACCTCACCCGTTGGTCTGCTCTGCCAGGCGTGGGCAGCCCGGGCTGGATGGAGCAGCTTCTGCTCCGCCTGCTCTTCCAGCGCCATGCTGCAGCTTTGCTGTGTTTGCTGTCTCCTCAGCTCCTTCAGGAATAAGTCTAGTGCTGAGGGAGCCTGCCTGCAGGGAGCCGTGAAATAAAGCCGAGCTCTAACTTGTGCAGCTGGAGGCTGAGGAGTAGCGTCTCGTGTTGGGATGGCTGTTGCTGTCTGAAGTGTAGTTAGTCTGTGCTCTCCTGCTTTGAAATGACTGACTTGTCTGTGGATCATTACATCTTTTAGCAAAAGGATTTTGTAAGCGTAATAGTGTGTTTTGGGATTTTTTTTTTCCCCACGATGTTTGAGGCCTGGTGGGGTGTCCCTTTACTTCCGTGGTGTCTCCACCAGATGTCAACAGTGCACTTGTGCTGGGTCCTGCTCCCTCCCCGCTGGAGCAGTGGGGTACGAAGGGCTGCCGGCGCCACTGGCAGCGGGCTGTGCCGGGTGAAAAATAAGTAAATGCCTCCTGTCTGCCTTCTGTGTTATCTCAAACTTCTGAAGTTTCAGTTTCTCATCACGGAGTGGTTTTCTTTTATACTTGTGTGGCAAATTTTATCTTTTTTGAGGTTCCTGCTGATAGTTTAACTCCTGGGTTTGCAAGTTTGAGAGATCAGTAATCAATCCGAGTAGTTTTGTAAATCACAACTTTGTTGTGTTTACCTTTTTATGTTTTAGACATAGTTGCTTTTTAAAAAAATGAAGGTGGCTGTATTGAATCATCGGTTGGCTATATTGTTTTAAAATTGGCTATATTTTACTGCTTCAGTAAAAACATTTTCTGTGCTTGGAAACACAGAAACAAAAATAGGCAAGGGGCTTCACAAAAACTCCTCAATACTCTTGCTCTTACATTTGCCATTATAAATGTTCATTCTGTACTTTCAAATTGAGATTCTTAGATTTCTACATTGTCTTCCATAGAAGGGTTTGAAAATGGTTCTCATATATGAATAAGACTACTTATGGAATTATCTATCCCTGTTTTATATGTAGAGAAAGAAAGGTTTGTGCCTCGTGACTTTATTCTGGCTGGGATTTTATTGTTTCTTGGTTCTGCTTGTGTTAATTTACTGCATCAAAGGTGCTTCTCTTTTCAGTTTTTGTCCAACGTTTGAAAAGGATTATGTAGCTTACTTATGATGTGGGGTGTGTGATTTTTACATAAAAGCAAGTATAATGTGCCTGTTTTTCTAAAATTGAAAAACTACAAGTATGTTGTTCCTATAGCTCTCATGCTCTTTTAATTCCTTGGACCTCTTAAAATAACTCTTCAAGACATTGACTGCGAATGATTCTTTTTATTAGATAAACGATCTCTTGGAAGAGGAGGAAGATGTAAAGCTTGAGCAGTCTGAAGAACTTCCAGAAGATGGCACAGAGAAACCTGTTGAAAGGCCAGCTGTGGTGCATCTAGATATGACAGGGGGTCTCTCGGATTCCAGGAGCGTTACAGCATCAACAAGGTAACTCGTTTCTCCCTTGGAGTTTGGATTTAAGTTTGGAGTCTAGTCTGTTCTGTCTGGGAGAAGCTGTCAGCCTAAGCGGAGGTGTCTACAAACTGAAGCTGTAGAGGTGGGATATCCTAGGACTATTTCTTGTCACGTGCTAGTGAGCAGAGGCATGTCCTTACATGACCCTAATTATTTTCTAAACCTGTGGGAATTTGTTTGTCCAGGATTTTTTATGCCCAGTTTGGTCAGGTGTTAGCTGAGGAGAGTACTTTCTCATTTCACTAGATCATGGTGGAATATTTTTCATGAGAAATTGTAATGAAGACTCTGTAGATGTGATTACTTCCTGAAAATATGCTAGTGAGAGAAAATACCAGGGATGACGAGGAACTATATATGACCAAAAGTATAGTGGAGAGCAACTGGGATAATATTGACCATGAATGATTTTGAGGCTGGAATTTAGACACTCTAGAAAGGCCTTTAGTAGGAGCAATGTGGAAGAAATTGTGAGCGCTTTGAAGATGGTGTTTTGTAAGGTTACATGTGAGACTTCATAGAATGAGTTGTTTGCAAAAACACTTGAGAGCCCAGAAAGTCTCCTTAATTTGAGTTGCAATGAAGGCTCTGGATACCCTGTTTTGTGAAAGTTGGCTTGCTAATGTATATTTGTAAAACACTTGAAGATCTTCCGTTCATTTAAACTCTGCCAACTAAATGTATTCTGGAGGCTGATGTTTCTTTGTTACATCAATGCAGGAGTTACATGACTGCCACCTATGCACCATTTGAAGTTTAATTTAAATGCTTTTTAGAAAAAAAAAGTTATTAGAAAAATGCATGGAAAGCTGAGGTTTTGCATTGTCCAAGCAGGTATAATGCCGCTGAAGCTGGAGGGACCTGTGTTACCTGCGTAAGGGCTGGATTGCAGAGGGATCTGTTTGGAGAGGCTCGCTGGTAGAGAGCTCTGAGCAAGTTTGGAAGTTGCAAAGTGTAGTACAAGCAGGAGTGGTGGAGTGGGAGTCAGCTTTTAATTAAAACCAATCCTCGAAGGAGGAGATGCACAAACTGGAAATGCTGCTTCCATTTGAGAGATTATTTGCACTTGCTGGTAATACACACATTTATGTTTTACTTGCTTGTAGTACACAAGTTTTAATTTTTAAGGCTGCTTTACTTGTATGATAGTTTACATAGCTCTGCAGCATGTGTTAGGTGTGGGCACTGCGTGTCAGAACTTGTAGGGAGGGGTGAGGAAGAATCTATAATAAAAGTGTGACTAAAGGCAAGAGAAATGCAGGATAAGTTTTGTGCCTAGGACTGGCTCAAGAATGTGGATTTCAGGTTGAAATTTGTTCAGCTGGTTAGCTGCACGCTTCCTTCTGCTTTGTAGCAGGAATTTGTACAATATAAAATAATGAAACATAATTCTGTTTTGTAATTTAAATTATATTTTAATTGTTAATTATCCTATTCAGCAGTATACTTGGTTAATTTTAGTTTGACTTAAAAAAAAAAAAAGTTGCTGCAATTGGAACTTCTATAAAAGTGCTCCTTCTTCCAGTTGAAGTCTTAAAGCAATTTAACTATTCACAGGTATTTAGTTGCTTGTGGAATGTGTAAGCACAGCAGTAGTGACAACTCAACATGTTTGAGAGTTTAAATTTGATAGCCTGAAGAGAAAAACCACTTTTACTCAATGTTTAGGGTTAATTAAAAACTAATAGGCGTTAATTATGGTTGACATTTTAGACAATTTGTGGGGAAGGATAGGGCAGAATCCTGTAGAAGAAGAAAAAAATTTTGATTGTAAAACCAGAACAACTGCAGGAAACATTTAAAGAAAATAAATTACAGAGTGTGATAAAGTATGCTTTATTAAACTTTTAACCACTATAAATACTTAAATATTTTTCTAAAACTTAAAGGCTTTCATAGTATGCATTTATTGTTGCTTTTAAAAAAAAGAATAGTTTCTTGATGTCAAAATAAAAAAAGGAAAAGTAAATGTTAGTGCAGGTTTATCGGGAGGTTTGTGTTGACATAGGGCCTGCAGCAGCTTAATAAGGGAAGAAGAGGAGAGGTAGATATCAAACATGATTCTTGTTGTTCCTTAACCTGTAGTGTTTTTGCCTCTGCTGTTGTCAGATTTCTGGGAACTGAATGTCTGTACATTTTTGGTCTCTGTGGAGAGAAGGAAAAGGACGCTGCGGTTGCATGTTCTGCATGTTAAAGATGGGTTATCTTGAGTCATACAGTGGGGTATATGACCTTTCTTCTAGTTATTTGGCTGTACTTTGCTCATAATTTTGCTCGCTACCTCTCTTCTTCATCATTTCTGTTTGTTCTCTGAAACATCTGACCTTCATGTACTGCCTGGTGTTAATTTTTGGCTGAGTGTGAGAGAAATCTGGTGAGAATGTGGATAATCATTAATGCAGGTGATTCAGTGATTGCTTGAAAATGGTATTTAAAATGAACCTGTTGATTGATCTTTGAGCCCGTTAACCCAATCAGGGAGCATTTGTTGCCCAGGAGCTGACATTGAGTATGTAAAGGAAACATCATATTGTCGGTTATTGGAAGCTTTTTCACCAGAGCTCTTTCGATTTTGCTGTCTGACTTTCGGAGAAAAGAAACTCTGACTCAGCATTGCAGCTGACTTTTAAGACGTGCTGTTGAAATAATCACTTCAGAATCTTGCTCTGTCATAACTCCAAATTTTTCATCGCTGTGCTTTGCCAAGCAGTATTTGCATTACTTCTTGCACTTAATCTCGAATGTTGTCAGTCAAAAGCCCGATATAAAAATCTCTTGATTTGTTCTTAGGGCTTTTCAAAATTTTAAGCATAAAATATGAGCTATGACAAGTAGTTAAGTTCTGTAAACAGTTTGCTTTGTCTGTATTAAATGCAGTGACAAGGGTGAGCTCATCACTGCTTGTGTGATATTTTTGTTAACGTTTTTTTGTTTTAATTATCTCTGAACAGTGAGAGCCAATAATATTAACAGCAACTGAGAGGAGCAATGCTAACCAAACACCACAATTCCCTGAATTCCTAGAAAATACATTATTCTTTTAGCTCAGTGCTTTCCCTAACATCCAAATACTTGTCCCTACTTCCATCCTAGAAAATCGGTGAAAAACATGTTGGGGAAAAGCTTTTCCTGTGTTGATTGGGCAGCTGCTTGTCAGGAGTGACCTCATGTTGCAGTGGGGCTCTATTTAGACTGCAGGGCTGGGCGCAGCGGCCCCGCCAGCCCCGCACAGCCCGGCCATGCACATCAAGCAGTTCTACCTCCAGTGCTCGTTCGGGCTGGCAAAAATCATCAGAATGGCCTGTAAAGTTCTGCTGCACAGGTAATTAGATGACAAGGAAACGTTGCTTTGATATGCTTGCAAATAAGGTTTTTACTTTAAAATTACGGGAGATTTAAATGCATTCTGAAGGTATTGTGAAATGAAATAATGTCACAATTGATTTTTTTTTTTTAAATGAGAAATAAGAACTTGTATACAGTCGGTAAATTACTAAGAAAAACTGCGAAGTGTTTTATGTCTAATTAATGTATTTTTCTATATCAAGGTATGTTTTTACCAGGACTTTTTATGGGTAGAGAGACAGTGCAGGAGGGATTCAGGAGTGGATTAGCGTTAGGAAACAAAGATGTTTACCTTGCTGTGTCTTGCTGTGTCATGCTGCGTTAAGACTCTGTGTAGCAGTCTAAATTACAGCTTTTAAAAAGTATCCTTGAACTGCTGTACATGGGTTGGGAAGTTGTAATGTATTTTCAACTAAGAGCAATTGACACATTACTTTCAAAAAGTGCTTAATTGCTAAAGTGATTAGTTGAAGACGTAAGATATTCTTTATGTAGTAAGAGGATTGTTCAGGTTTGCAATACTGCTGACTTGTGCACGTCTCTTGCTGAGTGCCTCTAATGCATCTAGAGGTGTTTAATGAAAAAGCTGGTGAGCGATCCTGTGCTGGGGGCTGAAGGTTACGCAGTGAGATGGAAAATTTTGTTGTGAACCATGTCTGAAATCTCTTGGATTCTTCAGAGATTAGTTTGATTTCTCCTACCCACTACCCCCCCTGCTTCACAGAGTTCCTCATTGTCTCAAGTGGTAGAATAAAAGGATTCCAGGTTTTCACAGTTCCATATAAATAGTATTTGTACTTCTGTCCTTGACTGATCTTTTTTTTTTTTTTTTTCCTCTCCTTCCCCCCCTTTTTGTAACTAGAGTGTTGCAGTGTTCTGTGCTCCGGTTACCTTTCCTGCCCCCCCACCCCCAACGTATCCTAGGCGTGATTGTGTTTTAACAGTAAATTGATTTCAATGTGTACCACTATGTATTAGTGCTTTTAGAAAGTAAGCATACCTTTTATAATGCAGCTTTTGTAGGACTTACTGAAAATACTGAGATCGGATACTTAAAACAACATTTTTCATGTTTTGAATTTTTTTTCCCCTGAGGTTCTTGCTTATGATCCTCCTCTCTTTTATCTTGTTCATAGAGCTGAACTTATTCACAGCTTCATGTCTTAATTTTTTTTATTTCAAGTGTTGTCAAAACAAAAATTGTTTATCAGCGAACTTAAAACTCTTTGTACAAGTAGTATGTCTGTGCTGAACTGTGCACACAATTGTCCATGAAATGTAAATGTCTGAAGTTGTGAACTTTTTCTTACCATTTCTTTGTTTGAAAGAAAAAACCCAAGATGCCAGCGTGTTTACCATCAGTTGTTTGATCCAGCAGCTTTGAAATTATTGGCTGCAAGATCTGGCTTCTACATCAGGTGTTTTAATTTTCCAAAGCTGGCAATGTCTGTTCTGAAATAGTAGTTTAGAGCTGCCTGTTCTGTCAGAGCATTTGGAATAGATCTGGTTTGTTTTTTCACCTAAGCAAACAAACACACAAATCATAAAATGAACTTGATTCAAAATCAAGTTTCCATTAAAAACAAGCAAACAAACAAAAAAACCCACCACCAACAACAAACACTCACAAAAACACCCAGAAATTGAAAACATTCTTTAGTGTAAGAAAAATGAATCAGTCAAAGGTCTCTTGCAGAGGGAGGACCTGCTCAGGTCTCCAGTGGAGTGGAGACTCCCTCTAGTTTCAGGTTTTGCTTTATGCATTCATGAAAATAATATTTAATATCAACTTTGGCTACCAACAATGTTGTTGCATGATAAAGAGTAGACTGAAGTTGTTGTTCAGCTTTTTGGGCTTAGTTATATATAACAGGGAGAAAAAGCATTTGTTTACCTCTTAGTTGATGTGAAGTTTTAGTATTTATTTCTTTTCTAAATAAGACACGAAAGTTGCAACTCACTGCCATTTACAATAGGGTTGTGTTCTGTCATTCTTACATTTTTACTGTTGCTTTGTCTAAAACATGAGTATTCTGTTTATAATGAGAGCATTTGGATCACGTTAGTGGAAAATTGAAGCAGGAGAGCAAATGCATGAGTTAACTTACTGGAACTTACTTGTGTTAGTTACACTGATTGCCACTCCAGCAGGAGTTTAACATTCCGGGCTGCAGTGGCCTGTGCTGGGAGATTTCCAGCTGCTTTACAAATGTCCGGCTTGTGTCTCAAAACCTGGGGAAGGTTTTGCATTCCTTGCACCTGGAATGTCACTGCAAGTCTCTTGACTGTTGCGGAATAAAATCATGCAACAATCTGACAGGCAGGGAAGAATCTCTATAAGTTGCAGCTGTGGAGGAAAGCAGAGTAATTTGGAATTTGCTTTAGGCAGCAAGGTTAAAATCTGCATTCTTAAGCAAGGTGTCAGGAAATCTTTGGAGACTGTGTGATTAGTATTTCCCATGGGAAAGACCATACATCTGAGAGCTTATAGTCGCCTAAGACACTGATTATTGGCTCTTGAGAGACAGAAATCTGCACTGCTACTTCTGCAACTTTCTGTATTATGATGGCATTCTTTAAGTTTTCTTCATCTAAATAATAAAGGGGCCTGCAAATCAGTACTTTCTTTACATATTTATTCTACTTTTATTAGCCACATTACATGCACTCTTCAAGTATTTTCTAGGTTGCTTTCTGTTGACTTCAAGACTTTTTTTAGTGTGATAAGTTTTGCATTACATTAACTTATTTATTCTTTATTGCAGTGCTCATATCTCTCCCATAAGTATCTTGCCAGCCTCTGCAGAGTAAGTATGATGAAAATATAAAACATTTGAACCGTACTGTTATTAGAACATGCATAGAAGATATATCTTCTTTCAAGAAAAAGAAATGCAGTAGGTTTGATGTTTACAGTTCTGAATGAAAGTGTTCTAGTGTGAAATATTTCACTTATGGCATTTAACACTAATGTGGGAAAAACCTAATGTGTGTCAGTGTTGTTGACTGCAATAGCACGAGAGGACAGTGTGGCAGAACCTGGATTCCAAACAGCTTTGATTTTATACTCAGGTGTTTCACTTTAACATGACAGCATTCACATTGTGTTTTTAGCACCACTTCTAGTTGTTAATGTTGAGTACGGTTCAGTGGAATTGCATATACAAATGTGGAGGAAAAATAAACACATGATTCCAGAGTTAAAAACGGGGTAAAATATTTTAAGATTCTTATAGGATAATTTCTAATTGTGTATTTTGGATGCACTGACTAAGAAGCAGTCAACAGAGTAGTCTGTTTTTGAAGAATAATGTTCTTTTCTGATGTATCTCTAGGTGTAGCCTGTCCCCTTCATCAGGTACTTGCTTATTGTCTCTGCAGTTTGTTGGCTCTTGCCTTTTGAGATTACAGCCTCGTTCGGGGGGGGGTTGCAGCCAGCTGTGCTGGACAGTACCTGCTCCAGGATTGACTCTGACTTGGATTTTACTGTCACATTAATATGTGTTATAAGTTTTTGTGTATAGTTATTAAAAATAAATTAGTCATTGTAATATGTTGATTACTCTTTAAATACTGTTAATAGATTTCATAATACTTCATGTAAATTTTATGAAATCAAAGATAATAGGTGCAGTAATTTCCACTGCCTTTTTGGAAAAGTTAGACTCTGCCTTGAAGTACTTGGCATCAGAGATTCCTCTCGTGTAAAGTTTGTTATCTCTGCCTTTCTGCATAGTTGATCAATGCAAAAGGAGAGCTCTTAATATGAATTTTCTGTCTTTTTTCTTTCTAGCATTTTAGAAAGAACAATTAGAGCAGCTGTGGAACAGCACCTTTTCGACCTGCAGAGCAGCTTAGATAATGATCTTAAACATATACAGCAACACAGACTGGGCTGTACCAATGAAGCAAAAAATCCCAGTGGGGATGAGGAAGGATCTAACAACCAGTAAGTTTAGTTTAGTTTTGTTTGTTTGTTTCTTTCTTTTTGTTTCTTTTGTATCTGTAATGCATTCCATAGGATTGTATATATTAACTCTTCTAACACAGACTACCCCAATCACCCAGCTCAGCCCAAAGCAAAAGTTACGACTTTTGCTATTAACTTCAGTTTATCATATTTTTAACCAAATCAGCTTCCATCAGTTGCCAATAATCAACAGCTCTTGAAGCAAATATTTTAAATTGACCTTGTGGCTAAAAATGTTGTGAAGTGTAACTGTTTCACTGCTGAATTCTGTGCAAGTAACACAAGAACTTAAATTTACCCCAGTGCTTTCATTCTTAGCTCAGTGACGTTACTTATGATGCAATTTTACCATATGAAAGTTAGCGTAGGTGCCGTTTCAGTTTCTTTATCCTGTCTTTCCATGTCAACATAGCTATTTTACTGCTCTGGCTGCCAGTGTCAATGAAACAGCTAAAAATGGATAGAATGAGCACTGTGGGTTTGTTTGCCTCGAGTTTCAGCCTCATTTAATGAGCTTTTATTTTTGTTATAAATCTTGCCGTGTTATGGGTATAGTGATTGCCACGGCAGCATTGAGAAGCTGGTACATTTTGGTGCTTTACTAAAAATAAATAGCCATGATTAATACCCAGACTCCAAAAACGTGTAGTTAAGTAGGACTTCAGTACCTAAATTCCTTTGCTCAGAGCCTGAAATACATGAGATATCCAGAGACTCGAATGCTATTTTCTAAATTGTTCAATCTTTACTGTTTTCAGGAATCTTATCTGTGACAAGAGGTCAGACTAGAGATAACAGTTGATCATAAAAGTAATAATCCTTACTGGCAATAATCAGTTAACACTGAGTTTTAGTGACAGAGATCGAATGTCTTTAAGTCATTTATAAATAAGTGGGTAATCGCCTGAAAGACCTGTTGTAGCTGGATTCCCTCAGTTACAGGGTAAGTGCTCTAAAGACTGGCTGACTTCACAGCAGCAGAGCCTGAAAGTACTGTCACTGCAGGTCTGAAACCAATATACTCTTCTGGCACAGTAACCATTGCAGCTTCTGATCGTCGTTCCACTGTGGATTAACCGTAATAGAGGATACATGATAGTGTTCTTGAAAGAGGTCGTCTGCGTCCTTTAAAGTAGCACTGCCAGCAGACTTATGCACAAGGCAAATACTCAGTTAAATGAATAACTAAAAATTGCAGTGATCCAGTGCAAATTTCTTACAACCAACTTAAAATAATTGCTGGAATAAAGAAAAGAGAGTTAAAATGTTAAATTCCAGACCATCCTGTTTAGTATCTCTGTCTGATTAGAGGAGGATTTTTAAAAGTAGTTTGGAATTCTTTGTGAGTGAGGAGAAGGAAGGCAAGGAAGTCAAAGGCTTTTGATGAATTACAGAATTGTGTGGTAACAGATGGCGGCATATAAAGGATATAAGAACATAAACATGGTATAAGTTAGTTTTAATCTGGTTGTACTGTTACAAGCCTTAAGTTGAATTCTAGGAAGATTAAGTGTTAGAAATAATGGGATTTCTCATTGGAGGGGACTGTAGTGGTACTAGCTATAAAATAGCAGCTTCAATATTGAGAGGTGTGTAGCCACAGCAACTTTATGTGGTCACAGCAGTGTCAATATGTCATTGCTTCTGGCTCTTGGCACTTTTATTCCTTAGGGAAACATAGTAAGTGGGGGATGTATGCCTGACCCTTATTACAAGAATCAAATCAAAAAATGTAATACATCTACTGTGTACTGTTGTAGGTATCCTCAGAAATATATATAAATTACATAAATAACTAAATTTGCCTACAGGTGATTGAGATTGTAGATATTGCCAGTATCTTTGGTCATAATTTCGTTACAAGAAAAAATTTTTATACTGTTTAAGGAAAAAAAAGTGGAGTGTTTTGTTTTGTTTCTTTTAAAAGTGGAACAATAGGTTGCTGAAGTCTTTCTGTTCTTCCCTTTAGGAATGATGTTATTGAAGATAATGACACTGGTAGCAATGAGAACACAGGAGACTGCTCTGAAGTATTGATTTGCACTGATACAGACAGTGAAGCTATGAAACATGGTACTTTAACTGAGGAAGAAGAAAGCATTCAGGTGAGAAGAGCCTCCTGTGTATGAAAATCATAAATTGCTGTGACTTTAGCCAAGTGCTTTAGAGATCCAACCTTTCCCAGTGTCTCTGATGCTGCCTTACATGGCGCTGTTGCTCTGAGCAGTTCATCACCTTCTCTGCCATGCACGTTTTGTAGATATGCACAGAGGACTTCTTGTGTGTTCCAGTGCAACTTGTTTGGACCCTGACTAATGTGTTTCTATTGGTCTTTCACAGGTACCAGCCCTTCCTTCTGCTCAGGTAAGTCACTGTATCAGCAAGAATAGCACTGGTTAGAATGTCATCTGTATTAGTAATGGCTTCCCCAGGAGCAGGAGATGTGGATTGTAGCATAGCCCGCAGTCACAACTTTGACCGTATTAAGCAAAGGTAGAAGTAACAGTTGCATTGAGACTCTACAGCTTCTTTCCTATGCTTGTGCTAGGAAGGTGTGCTTTTGTAATTGACCTATTAAGAAGAAAAAACCAAAACAAAACAACAACTTTCAGATGCAAATTGTTTCTCAGCCTTTTCTCACTGTTTCCCATTTCTTCCATGGTAGGCATAAATGTCCTGTGCTTTTCAACACGTCTTCATCTGTCTAGTTGAAAGAGGTTCTGTTACTTCTCCTTGAGCCTCTCTGCTTAGATATGTGACTTGTGCTGTGCTCATAGCTCTTGTCCATCCATACTGATGTGTTCACGTAGAATTCTTACGCTTGAGGTGTTCAGTGAAAGAAAAACAGACTTATGACTTCCCGAAGAGGTTCAACACATTGTCACCTTGAAAAGTATCAAGATTGACTGTTTGTATTCCAAAGCAGAAAAATCTATTTAGAGTGCTGCATGAGCACATATTTGGATGTGATGCTAACATGCTTGTAAAAATAAAATACTTAGTTCTGTTTTTTAAAAATGGGTTTGCTGAGAAAATAGGACTTTCCGGCTTTCTTGGAGGGGGACTTTTCACAAGGGCATGTAGTGATAAAACAAGAGATAATGGCTTTAAACTGAAAGAGGGGAGATTTAGATTAGATATAAGGAAGAAATTCTTCCCCGTGAGGGTGGTGAGGCTGGGACAGGCTGCCCGGTGAAGCTGTGGATGCCCCATCTCTGGGAGTGTTTAAGGGCAGGTTGGACGGGGCTTGGAGCAACCTGGTCTAGTGGAAAGTGTCCCTGCCCATGGCAGGGGGTTGGAACCAGGTGATCTTGAAGGTCCTTTCCAACCCAAACCATTCTATGATACTGGAAGTTGGTGTTAAAGTTCAGAAACCAACTAAGAATGTAAGCAACAGACCATAGGGTATCAGATGTTGAAGATTTAATTTTGGCTTTGCTTCAATTATGCTTGAATTGAACAGCTTCACATCACTAAAAAAAGCAAATATTGTATAGGGTTTGAATGGAAGCACAGGATTGCAGCAACTGTAAATGTTGAAATAATTGTTTGCCCTATACAACAAACATCCCTCAGCTTTGCTTTGAGCTGGAAATTATTAGATCTCCACATACAATCCAGTGTGAAGGTTTGTAATATGTATGGCCTGAATTGGTAATGATGGCCTGAACTGTAGCATCGGTCTCTCATTCAGGGGATCTTTATGCAGTCAAGCAATGCTGTAAAATACATGCTGACAACAATGAAGTCAAATATAACAGTAACATGCAAGAGAATATAACTTCTGCTACTCTGTATGAAATAACACATATGCAGCTGTCAAATAAGCACTTCTAAGGAAAAATTCAAATCTAAAGTTCCTTATTTGGCAAAATTTTAGTTGTCTTAAGTCTAAATGGTGAATTCTCTGTGTAGAGAGATTTGCTATACATGTGTACAGATGCTTCTACAATGGTTTTTAGCTTCTTGCCTGTGACTCCATAAATACTTCTGAGGGTTTCCTAAAAAATAACTAGATAAGCAAAGGTATTGCTAGTAGACTTAGATTAACTAGAATAATTTAATAGGTCTATGAACTTGAAAAGATAGAAATGGATGCCTTAGCATAGTGAAACTGTGTGTCTTGTCTGGAATCTGTTTTTATTAAAACAAAATGTCGCTGTAGCGCTTTTCGCTATTGCAGTGTATTCTTCTGCTGGGCTTCTGTTTGCTTTCATGGATCCCAGAAGACTTTTTGAATTACTGAAGAAGCCAAATTTTTCAGTTGTTCTGGCTAAACTACCATATTAGTTTAGATTCCTATTCTGTTAAATTAAAATTTCACTGAATGTATTGATTGTCCAGGTTCTTTCCTGATACATTAGTGCCAGATCTTGTTATAAAAAAAATTACTAGATTGTTATCCAGTAGTGCAAAATACCCAAAGCATGGTGTTGCTCTTAGGTGATATTTTATGATTCAGGTGAATGCTGTTTGCAAGAACTCTCTTGAAAGTACAGAGTTGCATATTTCTGCCATCAGTCTTTTTTTGGCTATCGTAATCCTTTCTTTATTTGTAGTACTTGTTTTAGGTTTTCTGTCTTTTGACAACGAAAGCCTACAAAAGCTATAGAGAGTTTCTCATATTAACGCCTAACACCTTCCTTCTTCCCGACTTCCTAGTTAAAATATGCGCTGAGCTTTAGAAGTCAAAATGCAAAAAATACAAGTGTAGATGGACAAACAAAAATTGCAAACTGGTGGCTTTTCAGTGCATTTTATGCAGTTTTGGTGGTTTCAAAGAACAGCTGAGAAATGTGAATTACACTTCTCACAAAGTAAGTGTACGTCAGAGTTCCGACTACGTTGCCGTGCTAAGACTCTAAAGGTGAATGTGATGCTTGGGAGCACAGAGTCGTGTATGGATGCACTGTTGTTGTCACACCTGATATCATTCTTGGCCTTTTTTGCTTTTTGATAGACTTTTATCCATTGATATCAGTGGTAAGGTGGAATTCTGGGGTCAGCTTTTGGTTTTTTTCAATGTTAGTTAAGACGCTAGTTCAAATGTTACTGGGGAGTTGTATCTTTAGGTGAGATGTTAAAGGGAAATCTACTGATTCTTCTCTGTGAAAGGAGTTTGAGGGGGTGTGTAGGGTTGTAGGAAACAAAAGATGTGCCTGTGAGTTCTTCTTTGGTCTGAAATGGAAACAGAAGCAGCTCTTCCCACAACTACAATAAGTGTGACTATGCAAGACTTGCACAGCTCATCTCCAGAGTGGAAATTATCTGCTGGAGTGTGACAGACGCCCTATAATTAAAAATTCTTTCCCTGAATTGGAATTCGACTTGAGGGCTGAGTAATGTAAACAGAATAATGGAGTTTTGTCTGATAGGGGCGACTATTACTGTCATCAGTGTAAAACTGGCAGCCATTAGATATATCGGAACTCTCCAGATAACTTCATTTTATATTCAGACATTTTAAAGATCATTTGTGAGAACTCCTTAAAGTCTGAAAGCAAATGTAATCTGTTATTTTAAAATGACATATTTTATATTTAAATTTCTTATGTTCCTCCAAATAAGACACTTTTTGAAGAAATCTAGTACAGGGCTTTGGCAAAAATACTTAAAGTAGTTATCTTCCTGTGCCAACTTTTAGTGAACAAAATGGTGACATGTATTCATCTGAACTTGTTTTGTGAGATGGTGTCATAGAAATGCCAACATTTCTTCATCCCCTTCCAGTTCTGTTGCTGCTTTATTTAGTAACAGGGATTAGTAGCTCCTTTTAGAAAGTCTGTCAGACTTGTTTCATTTCATATATGCTGAGCACAAGTCTGCATCCAACTCAGTTATTTTCACGACTGGGATATACTTACCGCCATGATTTTATTCACCCCAAACTTCAAGCTATGATTAACAATTTGCAGTAGAACTGTTGGTGTTAATATTTAAAAGAAATAATAAAAAATTATTTGTCTGAAGATGGAAAGTCATTGTCTGTCTTTAGTGATTAAAATAGCCAGTTACTGGTTGCATGGTTGAAAAGTATGATTTCCACCCCCACACAAAAAGCTGTGCTTTTAGTTCTTGAGGGTTTTCTGTGGTCAGTGATGATCACAGAAATGTTTTCAGCTGAGAATGCCATTCCCAAATCTTTCTAAACATACTTTTTGCCAACAGATTGTGGACGTATTATTGAAACCATGCGATGAAGATGCAGATGTTGATGGAGAAAATAATAGTGAAAGGTATGTATTTTTCTTTTTTTTTTTCATTCTAAATGGCAGAATGTATAACTTCAGTTCTGAAGAATAGATGTACCCAACTGGTGACTTGTGACAACACAGTATAACAGGGGAGGTGAGACTAAACATACAACTCACATGTGAAAACAGGGATATGGAGTTACATTTTTATGATGATGATATAAAAAGCATGGAACTTTATGCACTTAAAAGAGAAAATAAGTACAAGCCTATGATATATATACTGTTTATTAGTGAACAACCCTATATTTTGGGCAAGAAAACTAGAAGAAGTAGTAGTTATTTTCTTTAAAATATTTTGGCACATTTTATTGCTCTTAATGATTGAAGAACTAATGTTGACAATATTGACTAGCCAAAAGACTTTTAAGTTCATTTGCAGTTTGAGTTCAGCACTGATTGAAATTTCAGTTTGAGTTCAATTGAGTTTTAAAATATTTACTCCTAGCTTGCAAATAAAGGTCTAAGCTATTTTTATTTCCAACTTGGTTCAAGTCCAGTTGTTGTTTACACGCTTCAGTGTGAAATTCTCTGTGAAGAACAAAGTGGGTGGTGTTAAAAAAAAAAAAAAAGAGAAGCGGGGGAGCAACAAATTTTGCTCCCCAGAATTTTAATTATCACTTTAAGGAAGCACATTGCATATCTGCTAAAGCTCGACTAGGGTATGTAAGAATAAAATGTAAAGGGAATGTGTACTATTTACTGTTTGTTAAAGAACTTGTATTTAAAAGGATAACTAAGTCTGCGTCTTCTTTTTAGGCAAAATAGTATTTTGCTTGGTGGCAATGATAGACGATCTTCAGAGATGTTTCTGGTAAGATTATGGTTTCATTTAAATACAGATACATAGCATCTTATTCATAAACATAAATACAGATATGAAGAAAACCAATTAATTTAGCTTTTAACATCTGATGTTGATGGCCTGCTGCAAAGTTTGCAAAATCTGTTAGAGATCTCATCATCTCGCTTCACAGAAGCTTTGGGCAGCAGACCAGGCTTCTACTTACACATCTCGTGAAAGGAATGTTTTGTAATGCAAAAAATTGACTACTGTTGGGGGTGGGAGGGAAGCTTGTTTGTAATTCCATGAGTTAATTTTTTTTTTTTCCCCAGAAAATTTCTGGAAGTGCTGGAACTGGCACTAATTAGGTACCTGATTTTCAGTTGTTAAATAATAATAAAATTGTTCTATTTTGTTACTTAAACACAGGATTCAAGTAGCAAGACTTGTGATCTTAATGCAAATCCTGATTCGGCAGTGTCGGGCGATGGCAACATTAATGTTTCTGAGGAGGCCCTGAGTGTCCAAGTACCACGTCTAGATCTGAAGAATGGATCTGACGGTGACAAATGGGAAGGTAATTTTGACCCTCTAGCTCACAGTACAATTAGCTAGTAATGATGAACACAACATTTGACAAAGCAGAAGCAGCAGACAACTTACCCTTTTTTCCTTTATTTCGATCTGAATAGTATGTTCTCTTACACATGGTAAGATTGACCAAGTCATGGCATGATTGACCAAGTCATGGCATAGGTCTCATCTTGTTTCAGAACTATCTGCAACTTAATTAAGGACCTTAAAAAAACTGTAAAGAAAAAATAGTCAAAGGAGCAACTAAAGAAAGCAAAAAAGCCCAAGTTTCATACTAGAGGTTTGTTTATTTTGTTTTGTTTTTTAAAAAGGAACGTATGGTTCCTAGGATTCTCTCATCCAAGGCCTTAAAAATGCTTTCACTGATTATGTCTCATAGTCAATATTCCCAGTGTCTTTTTTTTTAATGTAAGCTACTGAAGTTCTAACACTAGCCGAATTTGACTTAAAATCACTGAACACAGCAATTCATATTTCTTTTGTACTGAAAAATCTCTTGATTGTTTCCTTTTAAACACCAGGAATGTTAGATATTGGTTTCCATGTCATGGGACAACTTGAAACAGCTCTGAATTTTCAAATAAAAGTTAAAGTTGCAGATGGATATTATTTCTATGCCCCTTCTCCCTCCAATGTTTGGATTTTAGGAAAAGCAAAATGTTTGAAACAGTTTTCTCTCGGGCAGGATTCCTTATGTTTGTGACCTTATTCTTCATGGCCTTCCATGTTTAGCAAGCCCCTGAGCTTGTGGCTTTACTGAACTTTGTTGCTCGAATGTCTGGTAATAACTGTTTAGAACGTTGTTTTACTTGTGTAAAAACGTAACCCCTTTGTAACCAGAGAAAACAGTCTTGTCAGTATCTTCTTTTCAAAGTACTTACCTTTTACGTGTTCCTTATATCCTGTTCCCTCTGCCTAGTGTTGATATTCTGAATCATCACACTTTAAAAAATGCAAGTGATACAGTTTGCTAAAATACTGTAAACTGTCACCTACAGTACAGTGACCACAGTCCACTTGTTTCCAATTTTAAAAACTTGTAAATACAACCTGGCAGATACAGTACAGATTTACTCTGCAGGGACAAGGTTTTCACTCCAGTGACAGCAATTCTTTGAGATGCCTCTGAGTGTCAGGGTGAATGTCTCACTGACACTGGTGACAAGGAATGACTGCGTTTCACCCTGCTTGCTGTGGTGTAAATATTAAAATGAGCGAAGTATACCCGCAATGTGCGTAGTTTAACTGTGCAGCATATGCTTGTAGCATGTCAGCGCATCAGGCTTTGTCCTGAAGCTCAAATGGTGATAACTTACTGGTAATTTGTCACCAGTATTGGCTATTTTCCAAATTAATTGCCTGCATTAATCCATCCTTCCATTTTAACCCATTTACAAATGCTGAGGTGTACAATTTCTGATTGGTTTGCTTATGGTTTTGAAATATTTGCTGGCTGGCCTTCTTTACTCCAGCAAACTGTACATTCAGAGTTTGTCGTGTCATATAGAAGTCAATTTGCAGGCATCCAAAGACACTGCGTCCAGATTTTCATTCTTGTTGCCCAAGTTAATAACTATCTAAAGTTTAAAAAAAAAAAATCCTGTTTATGTTCTAAGTGTTTTATTCACATTAATTGCTTACTTGCACATTTAATTTTGTTGCATTCTGTATTTGTGTTAATCTGGTTTAATACGTATTCGCAGAAGGTTTGTGACTTCCATTTTCATTATTTCCTTGAATCTGCACATAAAAGTTCCTTTGGTTTTACTTACCCAAATGGCTTTATGACCCTTAATTTGAAAAGAAAGTGACATATCTGTATATAAATTTATATTTTAAGCTTTTTGGTAGTAAAATCATGATATTTTGCAAGAGGTGTTATTTCACTGCAAAGTATTTTAGCTTTAGCTATTGTTCAGTCCTGTTTAGAATGGATCTCAGCCTTCCAAGGCCCTGCAAGTCCTTGTGTTGTTCCGTTGAAGTAGGTTGGCTTTGTACAGAAATCTATACTAGTCCAAATCTCCTTATAAGATTTGGGTTATTAAAGCCTACATAATAGAAAAAATTAAAGGCCTGTAACCAACAGAGTTCTTGAAAATGAACCATCAAATGCTTGCTGGCTTAAGGCAAAAATGCAGATCAGTTAATCTATATTTCAGAGTATTTTTTTCTGCATTTGTCCCGCTTTTTGGAAACCACCACCATCTCTGTTATTTGTAAGCTGTGAGCAACAACGTATTTAGAACTTGTCTTTTGTTAATGTGAGGATGCATGAGACTCTTATTAAACTGCAATAAGTCTTTACTATTCCTGTGTCAGTTCTTTGTGAATCTTTTCAGTAAAAAATTCAAATTCGCTGAGGACTGAGCATTCTTACCTGTGTTGAAATTGCCTGGAAGCTGAGAGTGCTCAGGGCCTGGCCCAAAAGATGGGATGTTTTTCCCTGGTACTGTATCTTCCTGCTTTACATGTTATGTATAGTTTGTTCTGACTGTGCTGTGTGTTCACTTTAGTATTTTTGCCATTTTTTTCATTTTATTAGCGCCATGCCCTATCACTTTTCCCCTCATTGATTTCAAAACAATGCATCTGCAGAGAGAAGGGGAGGGTAAGTATGGTTCGCCATACGTTCAGTTATCTGCCTTTTGATAGTTTATGGTTTGCTTTCTAACTAACCCTTCACCTGCTGTCCCTTATATCTTGGGAATGTTCTGATCTGCAGTTTTTGTGTTTACTTTTTTTCAAAAAGGTCCCCTTCTTGTATCTTGTACTGTGTGAACAGCCAAGATTATAGCTTAAAAGCAAAACAAAAAATCCCAATAATACTTAGTAAATGTACAATGGAAAGCAGGTACAAGGGTTATTTTTTTTAAAGATTACTTTGTGGGTTTTATTGTTGTTCTGCACACTTTGAACCCAGTTTTCAAATTTCTGCTTCGAACTGGAAAATATAGGCAACTCTCTGAAAGGAAAAAGGAGGGTGGGATTTTAAATTAAAGTGCTTGGAAGGCCACATCAGCTTTTTGTTAGACAGCAAGAAAACCATATCTGAGAATAATAAGGGATATTAGCAACTAACTTTTTATAGGCGTTTAAAAAAACCTGATTGTTTTGGAATCCCCTGCTTAAAAGAAATCACTTTCCACAAATTAGAAATCTCTTTTTCTCAGTGGTGTCAAGGTGAATTTAAACTTAAGAACACTCCTTTAAAAAGACTTCAGCAAATGGGTATTGTACCTAAAGAGTTATTTTCGGGCTTACCTTCTTCAAAACCCAGAGGACAATCTTTCAGAGTACATGTGTAAGGCATAAAAGTTAATTTCCACAGCAAAACATTGCAACAGACAATAAATATTTTCTTCTAACTTCAGATTTCTGATGAGTAAATAAGGCTCTTTTACACTGTTAACTATTCAGAAATGCATACTCCCAAGATACACTTTGAAAAAGGGATCCTAGTGTGCATACTTCATTTCAGTACCTTTTTCTTTCAGTTGATACATGACAGAATTTGTAGCTTTCTAATGTGTTTCAATGTTTTTATTCACTTTGTGTATGACACCACATATATGCTTTGTAGCATACGAGAGTAAGCATTGGGTACGTGTTTTTGTTTCCTTTTGACTCTCGTTTATAATTCTGTTAACAGAAAAGTACCATTTTGTGTCCCTTTTTTATCTTCTAGATCCGTTTCCTGCCTTCAAATCTTGGCAGGAGGACAGTGAATCTGGAGAAGCTCAGCTTTCCCCGCAGGCTGGGAGGATGACGAATCATCCGTTGGAAGAGGACTGTCACCCCATCTTGTCACATCGTAGTTTGGATTTTGGGCAAAGCCAACGTTTCTTACACGATCCAGAAACGTTAGATTCTTCATCCAAAGCACTTTCTTTTGTTAGGTATGTATTTTAATGCAATTTGATGAGTGTTGGGGCAGGAGATGCTACTGCCAGAAGGAGAATACAGCTGTTCTAAGAACCTCGTGGTTTTAATGATATGAATTAATTGCAGATATTAATTAATTTGCCAAGGTCAAATGCAGCATTATGTGACCATTTGGCTGTTCTGCCTGCTCAGGAACTGCCGTGGTGAGTCAGACCACAGGTTCATCTGAGGCAGTATCGTGTCTCTCAAAGTGGCCACTAGCAGATGCTGAGGGAAAGAGTATAAAAATAGAGCAAACTTGCACAGATTTCCCTGGCATTTGGTCAGGGCTTCTGACAACCTGCTCTAACGGCACTTCCTGGGCTGAAGGTGGTATTTATATCCTTTGTTTACCAGTCTCTACTGGACTGCTGGTCTATGTTTTTATATAAGTTTTGGCTTTTTTTTTAATTCAGTAGCATGAATATCTGTTTTCATGTTGCATAATTTTGAATTTGTTTTGTGTGCCGTGTTATGCGCTCCCAGGAAAGAGCGCCAGGTTCTACAAACCGTTGCAACTAAAGTGTGCAGTAGTGGTCTGGGCAGGTTCTTCATTTGGGCTGTGGAAAGTTGTCGTTCAGAAGGGTTGTAGGAAAGTAGCAGCTGTTAGAGAGGCAGCAGTACAGCGAAGAGGGAGGCTTCTTAATGCAGGTCTTCTCCTGCAGATTTCGAGGATCAAGCCTGTTTAACACAGTGTATGAAAGTAGAGTCATAACTAAGCACACTGCAAGTTATTTGTGTGATGCAGGAGGAGTGTGACCCTCCAAAACTGTAAATAACCCGTGACCTGTCCTGCTGTTACTATGAAAGGGAATTTAAGAACTTCCATGCTTGTTAGGGAAGAAATAATCCCATAAGAATTACAAAATCTCAAACAGGAAAGACCAAGTTTACAGCATCTAATTCTGTCTGACACAGTATAAAAGATACTTGCCCAAGTTTTATCTAGTTACCCGCAGATAGTTGACAAGCACTGTTAAAATGATGCAGAAGAGTGATCTGCAGAGAAGTGCTGATTGTAAAGGCTGTTCTCCTCATTCTGAAACTAATCAGGATCTACACTAGTAGATTATCAGATTAGTATTTCTAATATCTCAAGCTACGTAGATGTCACTAGCTGTGCTGTGCTGAAAGATCTTTCAGGCACCTTGTGTAGTAAGTACTAGAAAATTCTCATGATCAGTCTTGGAAATAAAAATGGTTTTTCACGAGAAGCAAATATCAAGGAGCTGAACAAATGCAAAAGATTATTCAAAACTGGAATTACATATTCTAGAAATCTGTTAGTTAGGCCAACAGATTAAATTATGTAGATGGTTTTTAGATAAATATTTAATACCTCACGTAGGACAGTTAAGTGGAACTGTGATTACTAAGGGTTGTTTGGTGCTAGCTTCTAGCCTGGACTATATTCTGTGCCAGGTATTTCAAGAAGTACCAAGTATCTAGTAACTTAGATAAGTAATTTAGCCACCAGGAAGTTCTGAACTGTTTTAATAACAACGTAATTAACAGTACAGTAGTTTATTACACTTGAATTTTAAATGCTTTCTTTCACCAAAGAGCTATTTCTGTTAGGTGTATTACTAGAATTAGAGAGCAAAAAATAACATATCTCATTTTGAAGGCAGCACATCAAAGCGTTTTGATTCAGTAAGTAAATGTCTCTAAATGAAAACCTGAAAAGAACAGATTATGAACTGGGGAAAAAAATTGAAATTAGTCATCTATTACTCAAATATACAAGTTGTTTGCACTCGTTTAATTGTTTAAATGACATTTTAAAATGTTTTTAATACAGAACACGAAGAGCATCCTTTAGCTCAAAAGATGACAAAAGGGAAGACAAGACACCTTATCAGCTTGTCAAGAAATTGCAGAAAAAAATAAAGCAATTTGAGGAACAATTTGAAAAAGAGAAAAACATAAAGGTAAGTTACCACTTCTGCTTTTACTCGGGATAAAAGACTGCATGGTAGAGCTACGTTTCTTATTGTAGTTCAGCACTGAGCAACTAACCGTGGGATCACAGATAATTTTTTTTTATGTGCTGTTTTTTACAAAAGTGAACTGAACAGCAACTGTACTAGAAAACACGCCATAATGGGTGAGCTCAGGAAGGGCAGACAGTGACATTTCTGCAGCGAGCCTGGGGGGGTGAGAGAAAAAAGCATCTTACCACTTATCTCTGGCTCAACTTCTGATGGCTTGTTTCGAGTTTATTTTCACAAGTGATGCCTGTTCTGTTGGTACTAACAGTGGCATCCATGTTACTAGGCATGTTCACTGTCATAAATATTACCAAATCTTGAAAGAACTATTTATAAACAACCTTTGGTGTGTTTGTTTTCATAAAATGTAGTTTGTTTTTATTACTTTTCAGCCCTCCTATAGTGATATTGCGGCCAATCCGAAAGTTTTAAAATGGATGACTGAACTTACCAAACTGAGAAAGCAAATAAAAGGTAAGGAATGCTGCAGTGTCTGGTTTTCTACAAACACAAATTATCTATGTGACTGAAAAGGCTAAGTTGTTCAGTAAAATTCCACAGGACAGTAAATGTTTCATTTCTAGATTCTGAACTGTTCAAAAATCAAGACCAAATTATTCTTGTGGCTTTGTTTTTAGTTTATCAGAAGAGAAACTGCCTATGCAAACTGTTATGTTCCTTTATTTGCAGTTGAACTGAGAGAATTATTTCTTTTCAACCTTTGGATTGAGCAGTTTTTCTCATTTCAGATGCAAAGCAGAGGAGCTCAGATGGAGATTTCATACCTCAAACACGTCCACGAAGTAACACTCTTCCAAAGAGCTTTGGTTCATCTCTTGACCAAGAGGATGAAGAGAATGGAGATGAGATGCGGGTTGTGCAGAAAGAGAAGAAACCCACCAAGGAAGCTACACTTGAACTCATTTTGAAAAGATTAAAGGAAAAACGAGTTGAGAGATGTTTGCCAGAAGATATAAAAGTAAGTATAAGGTTATAGCTAGGCTGTTTCTAAGAAAATAACAGAGGGAAACAGCACTGTCAGACACTTCCAGTATCACTTTATCAACAAAATGATGCCTCTGTCTAGCAGCCCTTTATCAGTCCCTTGCATTTCAAACTCTGTGTGGAAGTGATCAAGGTGAACCACATTTTCCTCGCTCACTTTTTATTAAAATATTACGAGTATCTGCTGACAGTGTTGGACAGTTTTAAATGGATGAAGGTGGGATGTATGGCCTTAACTAAGCTGAGCTTGCCTAAGGCATCTGTATAGCTGATAATGTAGGAAAAACTGTTGAAGTGACTTGTTTGATTAAATATGAATTATTTTCTGATAGAAAATGACAAAGGACCATTTGGTAGAAGAAAAAACATCTCTCCAGAAAAGCCTCCTGTATTATGAAAGTCAACATGGACGGCCGGTAATACTTGGTTTGCTTCATCTGACTATATTAATGTGTGTGTAGACAACAGTAATTCTTGTGCAGTAGTAATACCAGACTTTAATGCTGGTATGTGTGGATTTTTTTTTTTATTTCTTCAAAGCACGAAGTTATCTATTAGTTTCTGCGTTACCATCAGAGGAAGTTATTACATCGACTTGAGAAAAAAAAAAAAGTATGTATTAATAGGCCCTTTTCCCACAGATCAGTAGGTTGTTGGAGTTTGCAAATTGATTGGTGTCGTTTGGTGCCTTGTTTGTCTGGGAAACAAAGAGAAATCTTAAAAATAAACACTATTGAATTTCCTGGGAACAGACTGGAGATGTTGTTCTGGATTTCACAAAAATAGAAATGAAAAGACACTTTGAGGTTTTTTGGAGGTTATTTTGTGGTGTTTTGATGGGGGGTTTTTGTGTGTTGTGTTTTTTTTTTTTTTTTTTCAAATATGTGGCATGTTTCTTATATCATTGGAGATACGGAAGTTACAGTCAGTGGCTAGCAATTAGTGCGTAAAGTTCTGGGGTTTTATCTTGGACAGTGATCAGCATTGCTGGTCCAATCACAAGATCTTTCCAGTTACTTCTTTCTCAGCCTTCTGGACTTGGCACGCTGGCTGTGTAACCAGCACTGCGGAAAAATCTGATCAAGCCTTTCAGCCTAAAAGCCAAGGAAGAATAATGGTCTTGGACATATTGGTACTGGTTCTGCGATCCCCAGTAACTGTTCAGGATAGCCTTTCAGATCCATTATGTTGGTGTACACAGTGGCCAAGAATTGAGAGTAAATCAGATACCGCATAAAATCTCTCTACGGTTTCATCTTTTGCCTTTTTTCCCCTGTCATTTCTATAGAACCATCATCATTGCAAGGCACAGAGTCTTCTCCCCCAGTTCTTGATCTTTTTTTTTTTTTTTTCCCTCTTTTCCATGGGTCTTTAAAGATAGAGGGTTTGCTTCTACTGAAGCTCCCCTAACTTCTAGGAAGTCTTTAAAAGTCCGAAAAGGGAGTTAAAGTGAGAAAAGAGAGGAGGAAAAAGCACCCATTTATTCCCCTTTATTTGCATAAACCCCATTTCATACACATAATTTAAACTAGTTTTATGTTCCTAATTGGAATGTACGTGGCCTGGCATGAGAAGCATACCGCCTTGTTTGCTTGGATATTATTGAGTGACTAGTATAATTAATTCTGTGGTTTCTCTGCCTTCAGGTTACTAGAGAAGAAAGACATATTGTGAAGCCACTTTATGACAGATACAGACTTGTAAAACAAATGTTAACTAGAGCAAGCATTACTCCTATTCTTGTGAGTAAAACAAATGCTATTTCTATTTTTTTTTTTTTTTTTTTTTTTACTTTCGAACGGCTAGGCTGCCTTTGGAAGAGCTAGTACTACTGTTACATAAAATACATCTTTCTTGTGGAAGATTTAAGATGTTGTTATTTTACTTGAGGCATTGAGAGCAGAGCAGTTCAAAGCTGTTTGTGACCTTGGTGGCTCTTGGGAAGTAGCTGGTTCTCAGTAAATAAGCTGTCCTGACTTGCCTTGGCTGAGACCTTCCCAAGTCCCTGTGCTAGTTACAGATCCACAGTACATGTTGTACTTCTCGTCCTTCCGAAAATAGTAACAGCAGTTGCAGGGAAGCTTGTGTCTCTTCTGTACTGCAGGTTACTGTCCCTAGAGGCATGAGTGACACGGTGGCCATAAGAACCATTTCATTCCTTCGTGCTTCCCCACTGTGAGATGTGTTACCAACATCTGCAGCATCTGTACAACATCTGTGCTTTTTCATTGTGTTTTCACTTCATTTCCTTCTAACTTGCAGTGCTTTCTATTATCTTCTTTTTTCTGTGGTCTTGTAAGAAATGAGGAAGAAAAGTTTTTGCACTGTGTGAGGATTGATGTAGCCTTGTTTATAGTACCTGTAAAACAGATGGGGAATGGCAGCCAGCTGGCTGACTTGGTTCATCATGAGCTGTACTCAAAATCTTGCGTGCTGACCCAGACTTGCAACAAGACTGTTTTGATGTCAGCGATTTGACCCTTTTAGAAGGAAGGGACTGCACAGCTGATGTGCGATAATCTCTTTACGTACAGACAGGTCTTTACCAGATTTACATAGCTGAGCAGTGCTTACTCAGCAGGAGCTTAATCAGCTGTTTACACTGACTGTTCTTAGCTATCGCCTTTAAACCAAAGTATGTTGAGATAAAGGGACCAGTTCAAGATCATCCTTTCTTGCACATGTATTTTTGGGCAGCCACTTTTATAGAAAAATGTGATTCATGTTGCAGTCGTATTTCAATTTAAGAGCTTTTCTATCAGTATCACTTTTTGAACTTCATAAACACAGTTTGCTCTTAAACACCTAAGCATTTCTCCATGACTGGTGAATCATAGGTTATTGGTGGTGCCCTTGACTTGATCGAGTTTTATCCCATCTCTCACCTCAAAAATCGGACTCCTCAGCTGAGATGCATTTTATATTATCAGTAGCCTTATGACTATATCATAGTCGTATTTTTTTTTTTCTGTGAAATAAAGGGATGGGTGATAGCCAATCAAAAGGATTTCAAATTCAGAAGAGAGCTTGGTAACATAATTCCTAATCTGTGCTGTGGGCAACATCTGTAAAATATTTTTCACAGGGCTCTGCTTTCAAAACCTGTAAGACAGATCTGTGGAGCTCTCTAATTACCAAGGATTGTTGGGTGATAGCTTATAGGTAGGCTGTGTTCAGTGCCAGGTATTTCAAGAACTGTGTTTTGGTTTATGACAGTTGCTTCCATGAGGTATCTCTTAGGGTATCACAGTGTACTAGTTACAGACTCTGAAGCCTGTATGGAAATTTCCAAAGAAGCGAGAAACTATTTACCTTTCATGAACTAAAGTTGTTTTGACAGGTCATTGTCTGTGTGGCTTTTGTGTTCCACCTTCCTCCTGTTCAAATAGTCCCGTCTGCTGGAATTGCTTCTGCTGTCCAGGGGTAAGGGCTGAGCAGGGCAGAACCGCAGGCATGCAACAGGCAGCCAGCAGTGATACCTGCACAGCACAGGGACACTTCTTTTAGGCTGAATTCAAAGGATTTGGGCTCTGAGGTGGCAATAGGTAATTCATTCGTAGTGCCGGGTTTCGGAGTGGTCTAGAAAAAGAAACTGGCAGCGTTATTCCCAGTGTATACCTGGCAGAAGATAAAAAATGACTTTGGCCTTGTGTAACTTTATAATCTCCCTGTGATTTGGGAAGAATAAGAGTAAATATGAAATTCAGAGAAATCTTTGCGCTTTATGAATTTTCTACAAAACAGTGCTTTTTATTTTAAGTCAGAAGAAGAATATTAGAATTTCACTTATTTTTACTTGTATGTCAATGATACTTTGGGCATCTGAGCTTTTTGGGTTATGTGGTAGTTTTGTCTATGCTCTGTAAGTATGTTTGCAGTCTTTTATTCTTCTGAAAGAAGAAATACCTTTAGGTATTAGGTGACTTCAACAAAATTCTGACTGCACACAGCATTTAGTGTCTAATTGCACGTAATGATACAAACTTAAATTTTTGCAGGGGTCACCATCAACCAAGAGGCGGGGGCAGATGTTACAGCCCATTATTGAAGGTGAAACTGCCCATTTTTTTGAAGAAATTAAGGTGTGTACAGTGCTTTTTTAAAAAAATACTTCTCAGCACTTGTAATAGGGAACTGAAATATTTCATATTTGTTTTGAATTTCTGCTGTGACTTTCAGGAAGAAGAGGAGGAAAGTGATGGTTTGTCTGCAGACCTGAATGATATCTTAAAAACTGCTGCCCAAACACAGCCTGTTTTAAGCCCAGTTGAAAACTCTGAGTCTGATCTTGAAGATGGTCAAGAGAAACTGACCCGTGACCTGAGGTTGTCGAGCACCCGCGCTGCTTCTATGTATGTGAACATAAGTGACTGATTCTCTTATGGAAGTTGCAATTATTGGACTTAGTCACGACACTAAATATTGATGTTGGGTGGAAGGGAATGACGCGTTCAGCACATCTCGGGAAGCGTTTGGCTTGAATGAGCGTTCTTTCCTTTGACGTGTCTGAGATCTTTTTGTATTCATTGAGTTGTTTAGTATCTTTTAAACCTTCTTCAGCTTTACTTGAGCTGTGTAGGCAGCAGAAAATTTATACCCTTTTATTAACTACTAGTTTGTTCTGAACATTTCACCATCAGTTAGCATATTCCTTATAAGCAAGATAAATTTATTATTAGCCTAGCTAGCTGAGTGGTTTTTGATTATGCTTTGGAGAACTTAAATTTTATTATATGGCAAATAGTATCTTTCTTTCACTTGAAATTTTTAGGCCTGAATTATTGGAGCAACTGTGGAAAGCCAGAGCTGAAAAAAAGAAGCTACGTAAGACACTACGAGAATTTGAAGAGGAGTTTTATCAGCAGAATGGAAGGTTTGTTTAGCACAAAAACCAGATGCTGGACAGCAGCCTCATTTTCTAGCCAAGTTTTTTGGGTTTTTTTTGTTTGTTTTTTTTTTTAACTTTCGATATGAATGTTGCCAAAAGGAGTCTGGCCTGTTTTAATCTCTGCTATGAATAATTTTCTGAAGGAGATAGCATTGTTGTGTATTTTTAATCGTGGAAGAAGGCTGCTCCTGAGTTTTGTTTTTTCTGTTACAGTCTGTGAAGTATAATAATGAAAATGGAAGAAGTGGGGTGTGTTTAATTTTTTTAAGAAAAAGTGTTTTTAATATAACACCACCCACCACCCCCCCCACCTCAAATTATCCGTCTCTATTCTAACATCAGGCAGGGAAAGTTTCCCCATTTGTCCTTTGTTCCGGTAGGTCTGGCCTTATGCTGCATATTTGCTTTACCCATAAAGGGGTTGATAATTTTTATTCTTCTCTGTATTGTTCAGTTCTTTTAGGCAGCTTCTTTGAATATGTGTTGTTACGAATTTGATGGAACTGCTGCCCATTGTGTGTAATGGGGGTTTTTTTTGAGGTGTATCGCCTCATGACCAAAACCAACAGCACTCTTAAGAGGTCAGTCACTTTCTTGACTGGCAGACATTCTCACCTAACTATATTTTCTACTGAAGAAGCAGAAGTTCTAAGAAGAACTTAACAATTTATAAACAATGCTGCGATATTTATACGGAATAAATTCTGCTGGGTTTTCTATTCATTTTTTTAAGTGATTGCAATTTTAACTACAATGAACTAAAATATAATAACATGTCTACTATCGGCGAGCAAGCTCTAAAAATGTGTTTATCTGCCCTAAGATAACTGCACATTGCTGCTTTCGTGTTTGGCTTGCTGCAGTGTGGAGGATTTTCTTGAAACTTAGTTGTGCTTCTTTTTACAGGAACGTACAGAAAGAAGATCGGGTTCCAATGCTTGATGAGTACAGGGAGTACAAGAAAATAAAAGCCAAACTTAGGCTGTTAGAGGTCCTTATCAGCAAACAAGATTCTTCGAAGTCTATTTAAATCCTGTTCCTCCAAACCACTGAATAACGTGATATTTCCGTATACTACCGCTGTACTTATCGGGTGCTTGTGTTCATTTGTCATGCACTATTGAAAGAATCCAGTTTGTGCACTTTATTGTGGTGCCGCTATAAGATGTTTGAAGGGTAAACAGGTCCTGTCTAGAGAGCAAATAAGATTTCTGAGTTTGAGACTGCTCTATCCAACTTTAGCAAACACAGTTTCCATCAGAGTTTTGTATTACAGATACATCCATCTTGTTCCAAAACAACCATAGATTTTTTCTTTAGAATTCAAGAACTTTGAGACTTCTGTTATTACCAAGTTTTTGCATTATTGAAGAAATTATTAATACCATAATGCTACACTGAACTACTCCTCTTGCCTATTTTTTCTTATGGGGGAAAAAAGTCAGCAAATTAAAAATACAGCCCTTTTTCCTGGAACATTAAAAAAAACCCCCAGACTGGATTTCCTTTCAAAGGACTGCCGTGGAACAACTTTAATTTTTGGTATTCTAAATTGCACCTATAACACAGTATTAATTAACATCTATGGATTTTGCTCATTAGTGGTCATGTTTCCTCCTTGATAAAGATGACGGTGGACAAACCAGAAAGTGACCTTGCTTAGTGTCTTTTAAAACTTGGAAAACTGAAAAATTATATCACATTCTGCCTACAGGACTTGCGTTACTGTTGTTCATGTTATCTTTTTATTGGTTATTGTTTATCAACTAGTGGTGACAGAGTGTTTTGTCTGAATTGGATACTGCATCTCCACTTTGGGAGGATTTGAGGAACGTAATGAACATTTCAGTGTATGGGAAATCTGACGGCGCTCAGACTTACGTAGCTCCAGCAGCAAAGAGCTGGCTTAGGACAGTTAGAATTCCTCTGTACCTGCACTAAGTACGGTGTCAAGGGCTAAAATCGATGTAGTTAACATGCACCACAGGGTGAACTGTTGGGTTTGAGTGAAGAATTACTGCTGTTTATCATGATTTTGTTTTACAGTTGGAGAATAAAAATAAATTGTCTAACCCTTATGATGTAAGCAAAACGGTTTATGGGCCTTGCATGATTTAGCTTCGGAGTTGAAACTAAATAACATTTTAAGTATCACAGCTGCTGTGCTGAATGATGATTTAGCTCCCAGCTTTCTGCTCTGCAACAGCCGTCAGCAGCTAGTTTGGATCTGGCAAAACCTGAGTGTTAATTTTAACTGGTGCTTTCTCAGTTTGTTTTTTTTTTCTTCAATGTATCAGTTTGATTGTGGCCATGTTTTGCATGCACCTACTCTCGCTGCATGTTTTTATGACTGGCTAATGTCAACATAGCTGTTATTCACACTGCTTTACAAAAGACCAAAAATGAACTTTCTCACAATGGAAGAGATGGCCACCATGTAACCTCAGAGACTTGCTGTTCTGTCATGGAGTATATGAAATAGGTTGAAAGTAGGATATTTAGTGCTCAGATCTCATCTGTGTACTGTAGAATACTTCTTGTTTTGTTTTACTCTGCTTGTAGGCATGCAATTTTGGAATTCAGAAAAAAAAAAAAGCACTAAAACTATTGAGCACTGGTGGTATGCCTTTTTGTTTTAAAACTGCAAAATGATTATGAGGTTAAACTAGTCTTGAGACCATTTATCAATTATATTCAGTTCCATTGTGCAATGTACACTTCAGTTACTTTTCTATCAGTCTGCAGACACGGGTGTATCCAAACATTGAAACTAATGTGTATAGTGTTGTACATGAATGTTCGTGTTTTATATACCACATGCAAAATGTCAATATGCACTATTTAAATGTTTTAAATAATATATTCCTCCTTTATAATGCTTAAATCTATATGATTCCAATATTTTTATAAGTGAGTGAGTGATCAGACTGGTTCCAATTCAGAATTAACAGCTGCTTTGTGTTTGTTATGCAGTGTTTGGCTGTTTATTCAGTATAGTAGATAAGCATGGCAACAGTTATGCTGAGTGTGTTTTGTGCCATCCTTGTTCAGCAATAAATAAATGGTAGAACTAGGCATTTTGTGATATAACAGTTTTACTTTGGTAAAAGCAAAACCTATATATCTATATGGATATATAGATATGAAATATATATAACTGAACCAGATATAATTGCATTGCTATGTCTGGTGCTCATTGTATAGACTTTTATAATAAAAGTACCTTAACCTTTATTGTCATATATCTTTGTTTCTCATTGTGCTTTCTCCTCCACTACCATCTCTTAAAAACAAGGGCCGAGTCCATCGCTGTTCTGTACGTATTTGCAGTTTCAGGATGTTGCTGAGACAGGTCGGAATTCCGCCGCCTGCCAGCAGAGCCGCAGGTGCTGAGAGCCCTGGAGGAGGCTGCAGCAGTTTGAGCCTTATCGTACCTGTTCAGACCGTCTGACAGCAGAAAAGCGACGGAATCGGCTCCTGAGCTGACGGCTTGGCTGGCGGTGTGATGTGGGCTCCGTGCCCTGCGGGGCTGCTGCTCTGTGTGCTGCCGCAGGAGCAAACCCCGAGTCTCGCTCGTTCTTGCTCCAGCAGCAGCAGCTCTGGGTGTACGTGGGGCAGAGCTGCTCCAGCTGCTGCTGGGCTGATCACTCACTGCTGATGAATACACCTTCAGCTGATGAGCAGCGTTTGATTGGGTCTCTATATCCATGATGATTTCTCAGCCTTAAAATGAGTATCACAGCAGTTACTGCTGTGTTAGTGGCCAGAATACACTCTTGTTACGTGCAATTCTGTAAACCAAGGAGGGTGCTCTTCTTCTGGACCAAATAGTTTTGTGGGTTTTTTTTTCTTTTTTTGTTTCGTAGTCTGTTGATGTAAGTTCATATGGAAAGTGATTAGAGGTCTTTCAAACTAACTCTTCTGTTGTATTTTGTGTAAATCCACCTTTCTTCAGCTTAAGGCCTGGCAGGGGACAGAAGAACTGACAGTGAAGGCTGCGTGTGGATGTCAAGGCAGGTAAATGGGGACAAGGAAAACAAGTGGGAAGCTGAGGGAGGGGAGGCAGCAGGCAGCCTGCGCTACCTTCCCTAGGGTGGGACAAAACAACCTGCCCTCTGATCGTGTCTTTCCTCTGAAGATGGGGGGGGGGAAAGAAAGCACAAATTCTTAGGACACTGGCTTGAAGCATGAACAAGGTTGTTACAGATCTATTCTTCCATCCTCCATTTTTTCCTCAGCAGTATTTATTCATGTCGTGGTTTGATTGCGGGGTCACAATAAACCGTGGCAGATGTATTGTTAACCTCTTCTCCCCCTGCTTTCCCCTTCAGCCCCTCCCTTTCCCCCTTTCTCACTAAGGACAGGCGATTGGGAGGGAAAGAAGGACAGAGAGAAGAGAGTTGGAAAAATTAAAAATGTTTTACTAATGCTACCACTAAAAATAGAGAAAATAATACAAAATATACAAAACCAACCTTGAAAGTTCCGGCAGATGTGGGGCCGGCACCCGAAGTCCTGGACTGGACTCTGCAGCCAACCGGAGCTGGATTCAGTCTGTCACTAAGCCTCAGTTCACAGGGGCGACTCGCAAGGTCCTCTCCCAATGTCAGCCATAAAGAAAAGGGACGACACCCTCATGATCCCCCGCTTCTATATGAAGTGAATGGGATTGAATACTTAGTTGGTCGGTTTCGGTTCACTACTTCTCGTTGCCTCTCTCACGGGATGTACATCCATCCTTATCAGACCTTGCATACCCTTGCTATGTCTACCGAAACGTGTCTAGCTTTCAGGAAAGCACAGTTTGTAAGAAGACTTTAGCTGACAGAAAAATTCACTAAAAGAGAAGCTTGTTTTTAACAAAACCAGGACAACTCAACAAAACTTGCTCTGATCAAGATGCTAATCAGAAGACAAAAGTTCCTCAAATACTTGTTTGTTGTGAACTGTTTAAACTCCATGTGCTACAAAGCAATGAACTAAGATTTTAAGGAAAATAACGTTGTGTTAAACACAGCCAAAATGGGGGAGAAACAGATTGTTCAGGATGCAAAAAGCTCAGTGATCCTGTGACAAAATCCTCCCTGCTGAAGAACCAGTTCTGAGATAACACAAATCTATAGTATTCCAAGCTTTACCTCTTGACACGGGTTTGCTTGGGCTGTTATGTGACGAGGAGCCTGTGAGGCCGGCTATAAAGAGGGTTTCCTGTGCCCTGGAGCAGAGAAGGATGAGCAGTGCTTGAAAGCTCTTCTGGGGAGTTCTGGGTGAGTAACTGGCTAAAGGTTTTGAGAGGTGTTTGTACAAGAGGGGCCGCCAGGAGGAGGAAATGTTGGAGTTGCCAGAGGTGCGATACATTTGCTTCCTTGCGTGTCAGCTATTGAGAAATTGAGATAATCAGATATTCAGTGACCTGTGTTTCCAGGGAGAGGAGTCCTGGGCTGCTGCATAGCAACAGGAGCCCTTGGGAAGGGAAGAAGAGCCGGTTTTATTGTAAACTGGTCCCTTTTAGAAGAGAGAGGATGTCTTGGCTTGGCCAGGAGACAGAGATACAAAATCAGTGAACCCAACCCGCAAACCAGAGCATGGGTACGTCGTGCTGCTGGGCTGAACTGTCTCTTTCTGGGTCCCTGCTCTCTTCTCCATGACTCCACAGCCTGATGAGATGCAGAGAGACCAGAGCCCAGGCAGTAGCTCGATAGTGCTCTGCAGGACATATGGCTTTAAAGTATTGTAAATCCTTGCAGGATTTATAGAAGTTTTGGGATACTTTGAGGGCTGCACATCATGCATGAGCCGAGGTGTCCAGCAGCAGAACCTGCGAGGTGCAGGTGGGGTGACGCAGCCGGGTGCTGGCCCCGCGTTTTACCGTGATGTTGAGATGGCATTTGGACGCGTGTTTTACTTCTTCCTGTGCCCGAGGCCCAGCAAAGAATAAATATTAACGACTACATAGGAGTAGATAGCTTCTGGCTTGAACGTAACACCTGGGAATAAACGGATTTAGGAATAAAAGGATGTTCTCAGAATTGTGGCTGGTGCAAGGGTGGAGCAAAGCTCCCTCCAGTGGCTCTGGCTGTGAACGCCTGGTCGCAATCAAAGTTTGGGGTTTTTTTCTTAGAAGAATTTTTTTTGTTTGTTTTTCTTTCCTCTGAAGGCAACAGTAACCTGCTTTGGAAGCAATGAGTGCCTGGAACGAGAATTGCTGAGGAATAAGCATTAACGTCAGCAGCAGATGCAGCGGTCGGGGAGGTGAGGGCTGCGGACCCCGTGTGCTGGCCCGTGCTCGGAGAGCGCGGGCTGTGGATGGAGAGCAGGGCGAGGAGCAGGCCCAGGGTGCTGCTGCTGCTGCTCGTGATCTGCTCTCGGTTACATCTCCATGTCACCCAGCAGCCCCAAAACAAGGCAGAGGAATACATGTCGTTTAGGCGCTTGTAGAGATTCCACCCGGTTCTCAGAGTTAAAGCAGCACCTGATATTCTCAAAGGAACAACCCAGAAGCAACAATGGTATATACCTTTATTAACATTCCTGCTTCTCTTATCCAGAAATAGAAAAAAAATAAAGGGGGGGGAAGGGGCAGTGGCGACCAGATGAGCTCCTGTCCTGCATTTTACTGTCCCGTCTTGCCTGAAGTGTCCTGCAGTTTTTGAACGATTTTCGTAAGTCTTCTGATTTTCACATTGATGTTATTTAATTCCTTCCCCAACTTAGCTGTATACCTGAAGAGCCTAGAACACACAAATACAGCCACATATCCTTGAGACAGTGCTGGCCGCAGTCTTGCATTTGCAACCTTCCTCTGCTTGCTTGTGTCAGCTGCAGAGGGTCTGTCTCCTGAAATACCCCTCACCAGCACAAGGTCTTACAGTCTCTGTCTCCCTCCCTGGGCACCCACAAGGACATGTTCTGGGAGAGTGACAATATTTTAAATTCTTGTCCCACCTCATTCTTGACTAATGTCCTTGTAAGCTGCCCTACTGAATTCTTTCACTTTCTTCTTCCCTCCCTGGGGGCAGCTGTTGTCAGCCAGGATAAGAGCGCTTAAAATACCTTAAAGTCACTGACTTTGTGTTATCTTCTGTCTCTCAGGTTGTCACTCAGTGAGGATTTCGGCTACGGCTGCAGCTGCCAGGGGATGGGAATAAGCCTGCGGGGACAGGCTCGCACACACTTACTTCTGAAATTCTTCCATGGAGACGTAGCTCTGAGCCGTGACTGCGTCTGTGTCCGCAGCAGGTGGATACCGCTCACGAGGTTTTTCTTCCTGTGGCTTTGATACCTTCACATATTTCCGTTCAACATCAGAGGGATTTTAAAAAGAATAAAAAATCAGAAAGCCAGCATGGCTCACTGGAACACCTGGAACACTGTCACTCATCAGGGAGGAGGCTGCATGCTGGAACAGATACATACAGCTCCGGGGAAAAAAATATTCTCCATCTGAAAGTAGATTTTCCTTCCTTCTGGCCCTTCCAAAAAGACGGGATATAGGAATGCACATTTCTTCTTGGAGGTGGGAGAGATTGCAAGCATTGTGTGTGGTGGTGTTTAGGGCCGGCCAAGGGGCTTTTCCCTTTCTTCTTGTAGAAATGTGTCTTTTTAAACAGATATGTTTTGGAAGTTACTTGCACAGGCTTGCCCCAGATATGGAACTACCAAAGGCTGCTGGAAACCTTTCATGAAACAAAAGGAAGCTACAGTAATCTTTCCTCTTGTGGAAGATGCAGCCTATGACCCAATAGATTGCTGTAAAATGTTTGTTTCCCATACATGTTTTTGTTTAACATTTGAGCCCAGCTCACAACTTCGTATCGTTGCTAAGATGCACTGACCTCACCCTTCTATCAGCTCTGCTGTTGTAGCGTATGACCTCGCCCGAACAAGCTTTCATTTGAAGTTTGGGGCATACTTAGTGATTTTGATTTATTTATGGGTCTAGCTTTTGCCATTCCTATGATGGTAAAAATAGTACCCTGTGGAGAACTAGCTTTTGTAAGTAACAGTGAGGACCACTGTGACTCCTTTTGCATTATTCAACTTCTGGAATAGAACCAGCAGTTTCTAAGAATATAGGAAAGAATAAAGCCTACCTCTTTCTTAGCACTGTCTCCATCGGGAAGCTGAGAAATGTCCTTGCTTGTCATTCTCATAAATGAGAAAAGACAGAAGTCCTGTGAGAACGGGTCTGCGCTCCATGCAGGGGGTAACCGCAAATGCCGAGATCCTACCTTTCCAAGCTCTTCGCTACTGGACGCATATCCATCTCTGGTTTCTTCAGCCTGAGCTTGACAAGGGCCTTATTGTAACTCTGAACACAGACAGGGAAAGTCAGGCACGTTAATTGGCTTCTCTTTAACCAGAGACGCTTTTGCACAAGGACTTGAATGCAAGAACAAAATGTCAGTATAATGCCTTGGCAATTAAACAGAAATCTCACCAGTCTGTCGCTTTCTTTGTTCTCTTAGCTCAGCTCAGAGAACTTATCCTGCTATACGTCAAATTCATCATGAAATCCCTGAAGTTAAGAGCCAACCAAATCCAGTAAGAGTTTCTGTTTTCAGGCATGTTCAGTTTAATCTTACTGTAGGCTGGGATAAGTGGGGGAATGAGCTTGGGTGGGGGAATCTGAGCTGTGCTGTTGCTGACCGGACTGGCTGTGTCCTGGCCAGGGATTCCCCCTTCCTTTTCCTTCGTGAAAGCTCGGCTTTGTGTAAGCGATGTAACTTGTGTCTGTGCCGCTCCTAAAATCCTACAGGAAAATTCCCAGCCCTCCCCTGCAGCCCGGTCAGCGAGGGCCAGCTTGGAGAGACACCGTCTGAATTGCAGGTCTCTCATCCCAGATTTATCTCGCTGGTGATGCTGCACTCCCCGGTTACAGTCAGGTTTCCAGGCAGAGCTACCGACTCGTCCCAGCAGCAGAACTGCCTGCGATTGCTTTGGCTTCAGCACGTGTGTTTGGCAGGAAAGCGGGAGGTCGTAATTTCAAGTCAAACTGAAAAGCTGCAGAAAGGTTTGTTCCGCTTTCGTACTCATTTCTGGCACATAAAAATGGTCTGAACTTTGTGGAGTTTTAAAGGTACGGATTTCTTCTTGTCTTCCCATGCAGAGAAGATCTTCAGTTTCTCAGTTTGGAAAAGCAGCAACTCTGAAGAAAGCTGATGATGGGATATAGCACCAACCAGGCTGCTCTTAAATGTTGCTTTTAAAAGGGTGAAGTAAAGGCAGGCTCCTTGCACCCTAACCTAATGCTGCTCTCACATTAGGAGCTCCTGTGGGTTTGATGGAAGGATGGCTCTCTGCCTGTCAAATATTTATTTAAGCGAAAGGTCAAATATTGCCTGCTCTTAAATGGTTATGGCCCAGCTGCTTAAAGCTCTTTGCTCGTCATGTAGCTCAGAATTCCTCCTCTTACCTTGAATAAAATGACGCAGTTAACAGAAGTGCTTACTTACCTCTCTAAAGAGGTCTTTGAGCTGAAATTCCTGACTGGGTATCACTTCAAAGTCTGCTTTGACTTCCGAATAGGTTTCATTTATAATAGCCAAAAACATGTTCTGCACAAGAAGGATGCAGTTAGATATTTGTTTCTGAAAGGTGCATTTGTATTATGCTGGGGCTGTTGTTTTGGGGGCTGTTCTATGCTAGGGAATTGAAGAGCTCTGGGGGGTGCAGATGGGCTCCTAATGCAGTTAGATGATCTGATAATCTTAAGGTTTTGGGGACTATTTTTGGGAGACAAATCACTTATTTCCCATCTGCAGTGTCAGCTAAAAGGCCCAGTTCTGTGGAGGTAACAGGTTTCCTGTCATACGCTTGTAGCTTTTCCAAATGCTCTTTCAGTCTGAAGTAATTAATGAAAAAAATCAATCTAACTGATAAAGCAAAGCTGCACCTACACAGTCCCATTAAAGTCTCTCTTTAACCTTCCCACCTGACAGGGCTGACATCATGTGGTTTTCAAGAGCACCCAATTAAGTTTTCAGAAATTAAAATCTTGAGAAGTGGGTGGTGCAGGAGAGTGAAAGGTGCAACGTGCCTGTTTCAGGGTGGAAAAGCCTCTTTTGTGGCTGTTTGGAGGAAGGGGGAGCTGGGAAATGTCTTGCCAGCTGGGAACTCCTGGAAAAGAGTTGGGATTGTCTCTGCCCAGGAGTTCCGAGGGGCAGCCCCCGATATCCTGGGGTGGAAAACACCATCTGAGAGCCCTGTATAACAGTTCTTTACCGCTCATGTAAAAGGATAAGAATTTTTAAGACGATACCTACCAGCAATACAAAGAACACAAAGAATACAAATGTGATGAAGTAAATAGGTCCAAGGATCCTGTTTGCTGCTTCCGTGGTTTCAAAATTAAAATCTCCCAGCACAATACGAAACTGCGTAAAGCTGGGAGTAAAAAAAAAAAAAACAAAACGAAACAGAATGAAGTTGACTGGCGTCTCTTAAAGGGAAGTATTTTAAACATTATTCAAAAAAATGCAATAGATACAATTGCAACTGATTCACCGTTATCCTAGTCACTAAAATCAAAAGACAAGGCAGGATAACGCAGCAATGGTAAATGGGGCATTTAGTGTATATTTGAGAATTTGAAACTACAAAGGAATTTTTAAATGGCTTGTATGAGAAAATACTTTCATTTCTGATAACTCGCTTTTTTTTTTTTAAATTTCCCTTCTGTTCTAGCTTCATGATCCCTTTCGTTAGTACAGAAGGTAACAGTATAGGTCACTCTGTCCCCCTATAGAGGATTTTATTCCTAGCTAAGACAAATAAATACATATTTCTCTGTATTGCAGCATCTTAGAACTCTCTCACATCCAGATGGATCCAAAATGAGCTAATTTTAAGTGCCTTAATTTTACATGAAAAGCTGCTTTCAAACAATCTGGTACATTGAAGATTTCTCTCTAAAGTTGTAAGAAACATAGCCGTGGGCTAAACCGCAAGGCACGTGGTGGGTGACAGGTTAGGGTTGCTACAGGGTGCAAGGACCATCCAAAGAACCAAAGTTCCAGGCAGCACCTGGAACTGATCTGATGTTGTTGCTACAGTGAGTGGCTGAAAAAAAATCTGGGAAAGAAAGTAACAGAGCCGGCAGATGGGATTTGGGGACTCTTGGCTATGCAGCTGGATGTTTTCTTAAAAGAGCAGTAATTCTTATTTGCAAACATGCTCAGCTTGTGCTCTGAGCTGCTGGGGTCTCAAACAGTTCTGCTGTGGTTCTGTGGGAAACAGAGTGTACAGACAACAACATGGGTTTTACTCTATGAAATAAGCGTTGGAGACCTGTACTCTTCAGTTCTGCTTAGCAGAAACGGGTTTGCACCTGCCATAGCTGGGGGGTTTGTATCAAAAAGGTTCGAAAGTAGCATACATGCAGTTTGGGAAAGTGGAAAACTCTTTAACTTGCGACCCGAAAACCAGATAGCCGAACTGGGCATAGGCAAAGAAAATAATGAAGAACATGACGGCAAATCCGATGATGTCTTTGGCACAGCGAGATAAAGTGGAAGACAGCTGCGTCATGGTTCTGTTAAAGCTTATATATTTAAATATCTGCAAGAGAACAGAACGTATTGTTATTGGGGGATCACAATATATTGCAACTTGTTAACAGAATTTCTGGAATGTTATCTGTAATCATAATTTGCAGGTTAAGTCTCACCTAGAAATAAGTTGCATGGTATGTATCTGGAAGGAGAGCTAGGGTTTGGTGTGTTGCTGGAGATGATGATGATTATGCAGGGCAAATACATTTAGGTGGTAAAGCTGCTAGTGTGTGGACAGGTCTTTGCCGGGTGTCATCAGCTCTAGCAGGTATGGACCCCTGGTCAAGGAGACTGCAAGACATGTCACCCCCCTGCATCTGAGGATTCCCTGACAGTTGGTAAGGAGCTCGCTCTTACCTTGGGTGTGAAACAAGGCCTGAACAAAAGCCTTGTTCAGTGACAGTCACTAATTATATAGTTGTGCTATGAAGTTAACGGTAACGAGTCTGAGGTGAGGATAATGTAGGGGAACATGCGGCTGGCCTACAGGATTGATAGAATAGTAGAATCGTGGAATTATTTGGGTTGGAAGAGACCCTTAAGATCATCAAGTCCAACCATAACCTGACTCTGGCACTAAACTATGTCCCTAAGAACCTCATCTACGCATCTTTTAAACCCCTCCAGGGATGGTGACTCCACCACTGCCCTGGGCAGCCTGTTCCAGTGCTTCACATCCCTTTCCATGAAGAAATTTTTTCCTAATATCCAGTCGGAACCTTCCCTGGCACAACTTGAGGCTGTTTCCTCTCATCCTATCACTTATCGGGTGTAACGAGGAAGACCATCCGCAGAACTGGTTAACCCCCGGTGCTCCCAAACAGCTCTTGCTGCAGCCTTGGCCTGGGAGGCGGGGGAAGGCCAGAAGCCCGTTTATTTTGAAGTGATGTGACCTTCCGGGATAGCTTATGTTCAGCACTTGGGGCATGACTGTAAAGCGTCGTCTCTTCTGGTAGCTGTGAACATCTCCCCTGCCCGTTCCGCAGCTGCTTCGTGCTGAGTGTTTTACCAGGTCCTTACAGGACAGAGGGTCCTGTAAAAGCAGCCTGGGATCAGGCAAAACTTCGGGACGTTTCATCCAGTCACTGGGAACACTGAAGCCACCTAAACCAAAGTCCCTGCTGGGTACAGGGCAAGGGGTGCAGACCCCAGTTGGGGACACCAGGTTTTTGTAGATTAGGGGCAGTGGCATCCGAACATGCAGGACTGGTTTGGCCCCAGAGCACTTGATTAGGAACAAAAGCAGCCCCTAAATCTTTGAGAAGTTTGCTACTCTGTCCAGAGATCAACAAATCTATTTGCAAGTAAAAATTAAATTAAAGATGTCCTGGCACAAAGCCACTTCTCAATCAAGTTCTGACGCATTTTGCCTTCTTCTGCAGTTAAGAAGTAGCTACAGTTTTCATAGGTCTTGGCTACAAAAGCTATGGATAGCTTCACCTATTACAGCCATGCCATCTGTATAGGTCAGGCTGTGACCTGGATAATATTGGGTCTAGGAAAAAACTGAGTTTGAGGAGGCTGCTTGGCCATGGTAATTTCCCAGCTGCTTCAATGGAGACAGCTGCTGACATGCAATATTTTTTTTTTAGATGTGCTTGGAATTTGTGTGACCCATGTTAATGAGAAGGAGGTAATTTTAAACTCTTCTGGAATCTTATAAACAAAATTCTCCCTTTTAGCCCCACCTTTGCAGTTCACCCATGAGAAGGTAAAAGTGAACATTTATGCTGTGCTTAGAAACACCATGAATAGGAATACGAACTGATACCTTTATCCAAGCAAAGAAGACGTTGATAGCGATCATGTTGTTGTAAAGGACTTGCCAGTATGCAAGGAAATAGAAATCTGGATACTCCTTGGCGTCAGAGAGCAGCTTCTTCATTAGCATCGACACTTTTATAGTGCGGTAGATGTTGAAGGCAATGGCAAGGATGGATACCTGAGGGAAAGCAGAAGCCAATGAAACTGAAGTCTGGCTATATCCCCTCTCTTCAGACTTGTCATTTTGCACAGGAAAGACTGTATTGATTTCAAAAGGCCCTTGGCTAGAGTTGAAGAACCTGAGTTTCTTAGATATTTCGTCATAAAGTGTATGTATGTACGAGATTTCATTGGCCAAATTATTTGTAATTGTACTGTGATAATTCTGGACTTGTTCTATGTACCATGCTGCATACATTCTGGTTTTCCTGCGTTAGCTCTGTCATGCGCTAGTGCTTGCTGCTCTGCAAAGGTTAAGGCTAAAACAAACAAGGTGGATGACGAGTAAAAAGGACATGGAGCCACAGCAAGTTGACAGCAAGGGGCTAGAAAAGAATTCAGGTGTGCTGAACCATGGTGGGCTGTGTGGCCTCTTCAGGGTAGAACTGGTTTTAAGCAGGACCAGGCTTGGGCTGTTCTGGCTCCTTGGCTGGCTGTCCAGCGCTAGTCTAGGCTGGCGAGCACAGAGGTAAAAGTCAAGGGGTAGCTCACCACCAGCAGCACCAAATCCAGGCAGTTCCAGGCACTTCGGAAATATTCCTTTTTCAGTTTTACCATTTTTATAGCTTCCTGGATTATGAATGTAATGATGAAGAGGCAAAAGGCGACTTCACAAGAAGCCAGGAAGTAATCATAATACGTGACGTATCTGAGGAGCTTCACAGAGTAGATGTGTGAGGAGGTGTAAGCACCCCCGGTGGCAGGGAACTCCACCACCAACCTGGAAAAAACAAATCAGGGACTCGTCTTAGTTACCGTCCCTTTTAAATCACCTTAATTTTCTAATATTAATTATTACTACATTAATAATGCCTCACTGGGACTCCTACATCTGTAAGACCTTCCTGTAAAGGTTACGCTGAGTCCTCCATGAGAACAGTATTAAACGGTAGGGAAGGTTGAGAGGAAAATGAGAAGCTCTTGGGATATCCAAGCCATGGTGTTTGGTTAAAAGTCTCTAAAGAAGCTGTCTCAGAAGAGGAGACGTTCACCCTGCTCTGAGACTTTTCGCTCCATTAGCTGATAACCCGACTAACAATCCAATCTCTGACCTTGCAAAAGGCTGTGAAATCTATTCCAACTGACAGCAGCAACCAGCTGTACAGACCAGACATCAAATATTTAAAAAAAAAAAAAAGAAAGGATCTTGTCTGTTCCCTGCACTAACTGAATTTCTACATTTTCAATGAATTACTGCTTTGCCAGCTGCTACCTGAGAAACATTGGCTACACATGCCTGAGGTGACCAGCCTTTCCTTGCGTCCTTACGGAAGCATCATGCCGCAGTAAATTGGATTTCACGTGTAGGAAACGTAAGAACTCACCTGACTATACAGAAGAGGTTTATGTTGGCATTATATGTTGAGAAGTCGATAAATACAACCCTGGTTCCCCTAGTGATCCAGTTGTTCTGCCTGAGAAACATCAGCTTCTCGATGCTCTCCTGCTTCGATTTCGGTAAGGTGAATATATATCCTCCGCTGCTGTAAAAGCCCCTACACCCCCAGTACCACGGGGATAGCGAGGAGGCGGCTGAGGTGTACTTCCATCTGTCAGAAACGGGAAAACAAAGCAGCTCAGCTTATGGAAGCTGGACTGCAGCAAGCTTTAACTTTTATACAATCCTTGTTAGTTCTTGTGTTCTTTTGCATCCACAACCGACCATTTAAGACAGACATTTAACACTTTTCTTCACGTGAAGTATGCATGAGACGTACGGCCTCAAGATATTCCCATTTCTTTTATTTAACTACTCAATACCTTTACAAACCAGCAATTGCTTATGAATCTGGATTCCACCCAACGTGGGCCAGACAGTTTATTACCTTAAAACCTTTACAGGGAAACAGAAATCTCTGGTTTACATAGTTCATTGTTACTGTGGCATGTTCACATACTCTTTCATTGCATTAAATCAGCCCTAAATGAAGTGTGTGAAGCAGGCCCTTTGGCTCTGTTTCAGAGCATTTTAGCATGATTCCAATTTATAAACATGTGATTTAAATTCAGGCCTCGTATGACTGAGCATTTCTCCAGAGATGTTAGTGGAAACAAGCCACTAACATGTGCTTCTGCTGTTTCCAGTTCTTCCTGTCTCTTGCTATAGACTTCCCATGCCAAATTCCCATCTGTAATGTTGGCACGAAAACAAATCCAGGGTTTATCTCAATGTAAACAAGAGAAAAACTCAGCTAATTGCGTGCACAGTTGTTACTAAATGAAGAATAGTGTGGCATTAAGGATTTGGTTAGGTTTTCAAAAACATTTCTATGCTGAAGTAGGATGACTTACTCAGACCCGTTCCTTGGACCAAAGTCAGACCTGTCTTCAGCTTGATAACGATATTTACTGTAACAGTCTTCTAATAAATTATGGAAATACAGGTATATGGAGCAAGTGTTGTTGCGTACTTTCAGCTGGCGAATCTGGGCTACTCCTAACAGCAAATTCTCATAGTAAATATGGCTGTTGCTGTTCTGGAGGGTTAATGTCCTGTTGCTATACCATTTGTCCCAGTAGAGTCCATCCAACAGCCGTCCTTCTGCAAACTATATGTACAAGTGAGGTTAAAGACTCCAAAGAAGATTTAATTACCGCTATTACCCCGCTTTTTAGCACACAAATCTCTACAGGGTTCTCTCAGGTTACTTACATCTATAGAGTCTAACGTAGAATACAAACCGTTCCCACCTGTGCACTGTCTTATAAGGATGGTACATTAACATATTTTTGCTATGAGTCAATTTTATTCCCTATGCAATTCTATCAGAAATATATAATAAGATTATTCAGGGTAAGACTACAACATACATCTGTTTGGAGGTTCATTGAAAAATTCTGCTGAATTGTAAACAAATATGTTTAAACATAAACATTTTATATTGTTTTAACAAAATCTGCTAGTTATTTTAATCCATGAAGATCTATTTGGGGGTATATTTCTGACTAGTTTTTTTCGTTGTCTGAATTTAAATGAAGTAGGATTTATTTTTGAAGGCAGGAAAAAATCTCTCTTTTTCGGGGTGTTTCTTTGATGCAGATAAAGAACATTAGACTTGGGGAGAACTTTATTCTGAGTACAAAACAACATGTCCCCACAGTTTGGTGCCATCTGAGCATGTATTACAACCATCTCTAGTACATCAGCATACACACTGTATAGCAAGGGCTCACTGTTTTACGGACTAGCAATAACAGACATAAGAGAGGGTACAATTCTTCCAAATGAATTGTTAGAACCAGGCGTTTCCATTTTTAAGAAAGCATAGGGTGAGAGACTTTGCCTTCTGCTGTCAGCTGGGCAATGTTGGTAATTTTGGGAAGTCCTTCACCTAGCAGTGGAAATAGAGAAGCGTTTTGCAGCTCTCACTGGAATATGAGGTAATGTAACGGGAAACCAGGTGAACCGAGGTGGTACATTTTCCTGGCTGCCCCAGTGGCAATCATAAATACTTTTTTTAAACACCTGAAAGTCGAAAGAACAGTAAACCCCAAATCTACCTCTTTTTATTGAAGCTCTTTTCAGATCAAGACTGAGAATATGATGCAGTAATTAATTTGCCTGTTGTTTCCTTGACTGATTATTCAGAAATATCAGTATTATTTTTTTTTTGTACCTAGAATTTCTCCAAATGTGTTTTAAGAAGTTATTTCCCTTTCTTCAACTCAAAGCACAACATCTAGCCCACATTTTTTAGGAGAACCGTGAGGCTGTATTGCTCCGAATTAACACTAGGAACTTCTTTACCTGTTTCCTCTCCAAGAAAACATCTTTGCAATGAAAGCCTTACCCTCCAGAAATCAGCTCTGCTCCTGATGCTTTCGAAACCGCTCATGTGGCCGTTGGACAAGGAGGGCTCCAGGAAGACGTGGGACATGACCTTGTTCAGGTAGTACATGTCTGTGCTCACCATGCCAAACGTCACTGGAAAAAAGGGGCAAAGAGGGGATGCTGGCAGGCTGAAATTAGGGGATTGAAGAGAAGCTGCCAAATTAATGCATACTGGGACTAAATTATAAAAGATGTACCCATCATTAACCAATTGACATGAGATAAATGCTTTCTAACCACCTGCAAAATGAGGGCATATTTTTTCAAGTTTTAGATCCTTCTGCATGACAAGAGGATCAAGTAATACATTGTTTAGAATCGGAGTGCTTAGTTTAATTTTAACTAATAATTAATAGATGTAAGTAAGAAACGAAACAATTTTAACTAACATCATCAATTATTTCTTAGTATAGATATATTGTATGTCAAAATTTTCAAAAATTGTAATGCATGTGTAATAATTATGTGACTATAAGCAATGTAAGAGCATCCAGTCTTTGGAGCACCTATGGAGGATGATTCCCAGTGTTCCCCAGCGCTGATAAAATAAAGAATGCTGCTTAACGGTATAACTGGCTCTGCTGTTAAGTTCATTTTTTGGTTTCAGGACGACAGCAGCTTCCAACCCTGCTTCTCCGCGTTGGTAGGCATTAAGTCACAGCGCTAGAAAAAGGCAAGTCAGCGCAATTCCGACTGACGTGACCCATTCGGGTGGAAGACAGGTGCAGTGCGCAAATACCGAAAAGAGGGGCAGCGTACACGTTATGTGTGAACAGTCTCCCGGTGACTTACACAGACAGAGGTCCGTCAGGAACACGACGTACACGACCAGCTCCCGCAGGGTGGTTCTCAGTTCCAGCTCCCCGCTCAGACTGACCCGGGCTTTCACGGCACCTGCTCGGGGAAACGAGGGCGGGGGCGGTCAGCGCACGCAGCGCCCCGACCCGCCGGGGCCCGCTGGCCTCTGTCGGGGGCCGTGGGCTGAGCCCCGGGCGGGGAGCGGGGCCGCCTCACGCACCGGGGCCGCTCAGCCTCCGGTCCGCCCCGGGCTGCTGCTGCGCTGCCGCCGGCTCCATGGCCGGGCCGGGGCAGCTGCCGCCGCTCCCCGGTTTGAATCCCAACGGGCGGCAGCGGAGCCGGCGGGGCCGATGTCCCGCCTCGGGCCGGTTCCCTTCACCTGCGGGAGGGCTCGGGCCGGGCAGCGGAGCGGCCACGGGCTGCCGCTGCCGCCCCGGCAGCTGCGCACCGCCGTTGTTCTGGTTTTATTCACGGCGTTCAGCGGGGATGCGCCGCCGTGTCCCCGCGGTGCCCGGTAGAGCCGCCTCCCTTGTTGGCAGCTCTTCCTTCGGAGGGGGTGGAAATTAAACGATAAATTGCTTCCAAGCTCAATTCGGGCAATTAGGAAGTTCTCTCCCTGCTGTGAAGAGCGGCAGGGGACATAGGATATGCTCATTTAAATGTATATTAATGCAAACAGGGTGAGTTCAGGTGCCGCTGGGGCTCCCAGCCCTCGCAAGAACTGCTGCTCGGTGCTGGTGCCGCACCCTTCCCGGGCATCACAGCATCTGCACCTTCACGAGAAGCCTGTGGGCAAACTGGGAACCAGTCCGCGTTCCATCAGCTCAAACCGGCAAAGAGCACAGCAGCGAGAGGTATTTTAGTGTATTTTTCAGTGCTCGGGCGGCCCAGAGGACAAGTGTGGTGGCAGAGCTTGCAGGAGTTTGTTGGGAGTTTGCCAATCTGTGCTGTGCAGTTCAGATGTGGGGCTGTTATTTAACGGTACTGCAGTGTAGGGTGAAGCAGCGGCCTCACTTTTCTCTGTTCTGGAAGGTGCTCGTGGGGTTTGCTGACCAGCAGCAGGAGTTCAGGCTGCTTCCACCCTCACAAATTTCCCTTTAGCACGTACAGTTGAAAACTCTTCAGAGATTAGGTTTGTTGGAGTTTGGCAAAATCAGGTTTCATGGTATTTATTATTATTTTGAGCAAGGTGGCTGTGAATAGCAGCATGCAAAACATTTGGATGATTCAAATCGACAACTTGTTGAGAGTCAACAAGCAGAGAAGTCACAGCCACTCTGATTACAGGAGCAAGGAGGGAAAACATGGTAGCCTTGACGCTTTGTATTATACAGGGCAGCTTTTGGGTCAAGGGTGCAAGGAGAGAAACTATTGGCGTTGCTTCACTGATGTGTTTTATTGTTAAGGGAGTGCCAGCATCTGCTTTATAGCCATGAGATGACAAATGATGGGGGAAGCAAACAAGGGAGGGGACCAGTGTCAGACTTAGCAGGGTAAAAATCCATCTTTGCCAGGATGCAGCTGATGCCAGACATCCACAAGCTGGTTTTAACAGGTCAAGGAAGTGTCACAGCTGATGTTGGTTATTTAAAATTTTATTTGCCTCTTGTTTATTCTCATAAAAACACTCTAGTCTAGTCTATTTGACAGTACAGACTTCTGATATTATCTAGTGATATTAGAGAAGCAGTACAAACCAATCTACTTTAGCATGTAACCAAGCACAGGTGGAACTAAAACCACCCACACTTGTAAGAACTAATGAGCCTGCTTGCTTAGGCTTTATAGTTAAAATACAATACTTGGTAAATGGTTATAGTTACCAAACCATATAAATAAAATCTAACATGGTAAAATGGGAACAGCTGAATGTGCAAGAGTCAAAGTAAAAATATGTAGATAGGTATTTTGCTAATTAGAGCAATCACCAGTTAACTGCATCTATGTTGTAATTGTCTTTTTCGAATGTGAGCTTTCCTCTTCATTTCCAGTTAAAGTTCATCGCTTTCGTACAGTCCAGATTGCTCAGCCAAACGCTGAAACTCTCCTTCTGGTGAGAAAGCTTGTTTCACATCCAGTCCTCTTCCATTAAGTGCCAAATACTTGCTAAAAGTCGGTCGAACCCGTAACTGCTTTGGGGCTGGAATTGGCTTGTTTGCATGTGCTGGAAGAAAGAAAAAAGTCTCTTTCAGTGTCTTCCCAGACTGCAGAAAGACCCACGGTAAAGCAACCAAATTGCTTTTTATCTGCAACATAAATCAGCAAACCCTTAGGAAGAATTTAACAGACAAGCCCATATCTCAGACACCAGAGATTTATATTCACCTTCCTTCTATCAAATTGTAGTATTTTAACAGTGCAGATACCAGATGTAGACAATGTATAAAGGACACACCGCTGTGTCTCGGTACTAAACAAAAGATGTTTTTTTTTCCTGGGATAGTTGCTTTCTGTATAATTCAGTATCTTTGGGAAGAAATCCTCCCAGCAGCCTATACTTCATGAGGTTAATTTTGAATTGTCCTGAATACGAGTGCCAGTGGCAGTCTGAGCAGTGGCCGTGGCACTGCGACCTGGTACTTACTTGCGACCTCCAGCCTGGCGTGGCACGTGGCCACACCGGCTCCGTTGACAGCAGAGACCGTGTACCAGCCCGCGTCTTTCTTGTTTGCATTGTGAATCAGGAGGCAAATCCTTCCGGTATTGTCATGTAACAAGCTGAAAAATAAAGGTGTTTGTGTGTAAGTGCTTGGAGGGGGGAAGGAGAGGAGACATTGAAATCAGTCCGTTTACATGCTGCGGAGCTGAGAGAGCCCTAGAACATTTCTTGCAGGGCACTGCAAAATAGTTAGACATAAACACTGCATTTGTGTTATGAGCCACCAGCGATTCGCATCATGATACCATTCAGGTGGCATCAAGGCCCTTCTGTAGCCCCACAGCCTTGGAGCACGACGAATGTGGAACGTGCGTGTTCCAGTCCTACAACTTCTCCGTGGGCCTTGTAACTGCTGCTGGAATCCAGAGTGGCACCAGGTCACAGTTTTCTCTCTGTGCCCTCAAAACAAGATTAAGCATGTTGCCGGTTTGCCATGTGTCATAAACGAGGGGCAGATATAGCTTTCCTGCTCGCTGCTTTTAGAAACCAGCCAATTCAAATTTGACTTCACAAATACTGGTAATTGTTTTCTAACACACCGATGGCCAACTCATTAGTAGGATACCTTATTCGGTCTGTATTATATTGTACCATTTCGTTGTTTCTTTTCCAGTAAATCCGGGGCGTTGGGATAGCAGAGATCTGGCATTCAAGTCTGGCTGTATCACCTTCAAAAACCTTTTTGCTTTGTGGCTTGAAGATGAAAGTTGGAGGTGTGTGATGTTCTTTTGCTGAATTAAAGAGGAAAGATAAAGAGGAGTTACTGTAAGTATTGAATGCTAATATCAGGCTTGTTTTTTAAGATTTCAGAATGTTAAATTCAGGAAGGCACATGTTCCTTACTGCAACTCCTTAGCCTACAGGCAATTCCCATGAGCATAAAAGTATAGTAGACACAATTCACTTCAGGAGGAGAGTTGATCAGCACATGTTATCAATTCTGGGAGATTAATAACTCCAAAACTCTGGACATCCCACTACATCTAAATATCCCATTGGAAGTGCTTTGAAGATATGTGGCATCCTAGATGTACGTATTAAAATGGTCTTGGAAAAGGTAAGGTGTTTGTTATTGTTTGAGCTTGAATATCTGGAGATCTCTTCTGCTTCTTAATTGTTTTATGTCCTGAACACATGGAGGGACAAGCGTATTAGATGCCTGAGATTTTCCATGTGTGGCCAGGTAACTATCAGTGCTCTCAGTCTTACCAATTACTTCCACTTTTACTGCAAAAGATGCTTCTCCTGCGCGGTTGACAGCCACACATTCGTATGTCCCTGCATCAGATGATTTGACTGCTTCAAAAATAAACGAGTGGAATCCCTTTTCTGACACTATCATTTTATGGAACTGATCTTGATGAACCATCCTTCCATTCTGATACCACATCACATCTGGAGTTGGCAGCCCGCTAACCTGTGAAGGAGAAGAAAGCAGTAAAGGGTTAAACAGCTTTAAGTTAATAAAAGCCCTTCAATGCTATAGGAAATTTGATGCCAATAAGTGATCAAATCACGATCCCACTGCAGAATTTTACAGTCTTGCCTAGTTTTGAATATTAATGTGGTGCTGCACAGAGAGAAAGTGTTGTCAAGTGCCATGGAAAGATGAGCTTAGCTACAAGACAGTTGATGCTGTTCCTTCGACCCCCTATTGTTCCCATCTTGTAAAGTGTTTTTGATTAGTCCAAAGATACTCGTTGTGGGTTCATGGAGGGGAGGAACTCACCCTTTTAATCCCACAGCTAGCACTGTCAGCAGCGCTGACATCCATACTGTTTTGTTAATGTATGTAAATAAACTGTCCTACAGAGGTGCTCCAGGTTGTCCATGGCATTCAAAATTAAAGCAATTTACAGCAAAATGGCCTAAGGTCATGCCTAAGTCTGGGAAGAGTTTCCTTAAGGAAAGACATGAGAAGCGATTAGGAAAAACCAAGTCAAACCACAATCCAGCAAACACCCTTTGCAGTGAAGTTGCATGTGCAAGGTTCCTTCTTACCCTGGGGCTGGTACAATTGCCATGCAGTTTCAGGCCATTCTAGTGTTTTGTTTGTAATTGTGGCATTTCCTTGACAGATTGTCTGCTCCAGCAAGGGCACAGTTAGCTCAGAGAAGACTCATTAAAGGCAGACTAGTCCTAAACGGGTCTTGCTGGACATGTGTCCACTGAATCCTAGTGCAAAGCACAAGGTTCCCTCCCAAAACACCTTCTTGCAGCAGGGCATTGCTATTCTTTGTTCCTGATGAGGGTCTAGAAGATGTTCTGTGGTGATCCATATCTAGCACTATTTAGCTTTAAGCAGATTTTTATGCAGCTAATTCCACTTACATTTCCCAAGGGAAAATGCTGAAACGTTTAGCCACCTCCTATTTCTTGGTTTACATTGCCTGGAGAGACCCTGCACTGTCTGCCATCAGTGCTCTGGCTTATTAAGGTGCAAAGGCCCTGCAGCTCAGACACCTCTCCTGGTGCCACACACCCCACAGAGCGGATAGAACAGAAAATGAAAGGCTGGTATTACTTTGAAGTCGAGCCTGCAGAATCGCCCCTCCTCAATAATTACATCTTCAGGCACTTGTGTAAAACGTGGCTGAAAAAACTTTTCCTGGATTGAGTCATGTCCACGGTCATCTCCTCTTGAGGACGGCCTGCTCCTGAAAAGTGGACAGAAACAGTTAATTGTGTAAAAGTTACCATAGTGCAAATGACATTGAAGCACTGATTGCAGCTAGGGTCCCTCAACACTTTTAGGAATCCAACACTACAGTTCTGGTTTGGTTCTCAGCTGTAAGAAGCGGGTTTTGATCAACCACTTATCTTGCTCAAGTTGCAGATGCATAACTTGTGAAACCTTAATCTTTGGCCTAATATCCAAAAGAACTTACAAGAGCAATGTAGGCCATGTTTAATCATCCTGTGTTTCATCATTTACATTGTTGGACCTTGCTTTGACTAGAGATTGATCTTCTAAAATACAAAGCATATTTGCTGTAGGTAAGTGGAGTCTTTAAACCTTTAGTGTTATGCTTAGAATTGACTGGATTAAGATCATAGGCATCATCAACCATCCACAAATGGTAGTGTTTTAGTCGAAAGGAAGTAAATGAATTCAGTAATTCCTACTTTAGAAAAAGCAATAAGTAGTGAAGTAAAACTAACGTCTAGAAACATTTGAAATAAGGTCTTGAAGAGCAGCACAACACAAGTTTATGCGTTTACCTTACATGTGTTGTGGGAACCTGCAGCCTGATGTTTTCTGCGTTCTGGTGCTTGGAAAGAGAAAGAAGAGAGGTGAGTTAACTTTGAGACAAAGTTTTATCTATAAACTGGACAAGGAGCCATTTGAATTTCATATACTGGCTGCTGCTTAAAAGCAAACTGAATACTTCAGAAGTCACTGGGACAAAAGGTAAAGGACCTTGCACCAGGAGCTCACACACGCTGTTTTCACCCCAGGCTTTGCCCTGACAGTAACAAGTACTATTAATAGAATGGCACAACTTCTCATCTCTCCGCACAGGTGATAGGTGCAGCAGTTTTGTTTGGCACATGAGGCTTTTGGCCAGCCAATAACCTTTGTTTGAGGGGAGTGGTACTACTGGCAGTATCTAAAATCAGAGCTAAGAACAGAGTGTCCTTCCCTATAGCAGGAATAGAAGTGGAATCGCTGGCAAGAATGCTGTATTGTGCCCACTTAAATATGGTACCAATAGCAATGGACACATGCTGAGCTGGAAAATATTTTTCTTTCTAGATCACAGCACCAACTAAAGCTCACTGACAACTCCACGATCACATGAGTAAATCTGCTAAAGTACCCAGGATTGATTCCTGCTGGGAACTTGGATGTTTGGAAAATGCAAGCAGAGTTTATTACAAGTGACTCGTTTTAGCAGTGGAGTCAGATAGATGAAACACTGCATGGGAATTTCTGGAGTATTTGCACTGAGCCAATACAATGCTTGATGCTGTGCTCTGTAGCTCAGTCCTGTGGAACATTTAAGCTCAGCTTTAAACTTCAAGCACAGAAGCAGTCTTAAGTTCAGGGGAAGCATTACATTGCTGGACTGAGCTCAATGTTGAGTCCAAAGGCAATTGCTTGTATCTGCTCATTTACGCAATTTCTGCACAATTATTACTTGTCTTGTGCAATGATGCTGTAGTGATGAAGTCGCTGATAATTCTAGTGCTCTATTATATGGACTGACTCTGTAGTTAAGTTCCTGAGGAATCAGGAGGTTGAATAAATCAGTGGCTACAGTATTTAAAAATAAGACTGAACAAAGGCAATAAGATCTCCCAAACACAAGCCAATCTCTCCTTCTAGTACTCCTTTTTATGCAGCATTTCACACACCCCGAGAAGCTGTCAGTCATCCTGTTTTGACTATTTCCTTCTTCTCTGCAAAAGCCGAGGCTTCCCTTGCTCTCAGACATTGATAACGTTCCCTTCTTGCCTGGTGCTGTCAGGTGTGTGTTAGGGAGAAACAGCTCAGATTGCGTATTCCTCCGTTGATGTGACCTTAAGTGTCTCTTGCACGGAGGAGTTTTGCTGACTGCGCTGTGGAAGGTGCACGCCAGCGCGCTGCTCTCTGTACGTGCGCAGCAGGAGGGACCTTTTCTTTGGCTGTACAGGTACTCAGTGCCACCTCACAGACATTTTCACTATTTTAATTGCAGAAGTGCTAAAGAGAGCTTTTAAATGGCCTGAATAACCAACGAATGACGCAAGTCTCCGACTAAAATGCTTTTGGAAATGCCAGTCTATCAGTATGCGGGCTGCTAAAATAACTGCTTTGTCTTCTCTTAATGGTTGCAAGCCCCTGGAAGGGCTAAAACCCAACCCATCCCACCCCAAAGCCCTGACCTCTTGTGGTCAATGTCACTTATTCCAAACGGTGACAGGTGTAAATCTGGCTGTCCTGGCCAAGCCTGGGCTGTTGCGAGCGGGTACCTGTATCCCTGGCTGTGCTGCTCCCTGCCCGTCCCAGGCAGGGTGGAACGTGCTGTGCAGCAGCTGTTGGAATTCCTGCCCGGAGAGGTCATTCCTACAGATCAGGCCCGGCAAGAGGATGGTGCTTAAATTCCCCCACTCTGCCACCAGCCCCACAAGAAAAACCCCAAATCCTTACTCTACGCAGCCCTAGCAGTGAGAGCTGGCCCCTTCCCTCCCCTGCACTGGTGCCAAATAAACCCCATCTCTCTAGCTTGTTCAGGTACAAGTAGGTCACAGCACAATCACAGGAAATCATTGCTCTAGAGACAGGTCTCCGTTTACCTGCGCGTTCTGCATGTTGTCTTCACTTTGTGCTTCCAACACAGATGCAGCATTTACTGGTCCGAGCAGCCTGCGAGCCATTCTTTCTTCATAAGTCAGTCGCTTAAAGCAGAGCGGAGAGGAATTCTAGTCAGAAATCAATTTACTATTTCAGATCAGCTTGTAAGAGCACATGAATATGCTACAAATTCAGGGTGTTGTCAATGAAAGCAGCGGCTGAATAGAAACACCACGTCTGTTCCAGAGAGTTTGCAGTCCGTGATGCCTACTGAAGTCAGCCTCAATATATACAGTGCTGAAATGCATAAAAGATTAAACTGCCTGTTCATCAAAGCCTCTCTAATGCCATCTGTGGCCTTCCACTCCTCCTCTTTCTCTGCTGGGTTTATTTATGGGTAACTGATGGCATTATCTCAGAAGCCAGAGTAAGTCCCAGGGTACCTTTCTGTTAGCACTGGGAAAACTTCCCGAGTCATTCAGCTGTGGATTTAGCTCAGGAGCTAGAGGAGTGATGGATGCTGCTGTCCCCTGCTCCCAAAAAAACCAAGAGCCACCCCAGCAGCAGGCACAGCCAGAGAGCAGCACCACTACCCCGAAAGCATAAGAGAAGTTTATGCCAGCGCAACAGCCGCCTCATGAAACGCTGGGTGCTGTCTTGAGAGGAGGCAGGAAGGCGTTTCAGTCACGTAACAGCAAGTTCCTACGATGTGGATGCAGCACACAGGGATAAATATGAGCGGAGTTAAATCCAAGTCCTGTCAGTTGGGTTCCTGTAGAAGAGTATGTTAGTCCCCTGGGCACCAGAACACCTGACACTTCACCTCCCACGAAGTTTACCTTGGGCTTGGATTTTGTGATGTGAGGATGACCTCTGACTGAATTTCTACCGTGTACAGGACGTGTATGTGGCTACTCCTGGGTAGATAAGGGTTTGGGGAGGCTTGTGGGACTTTTCTTTTGAAGAAAGCAAGAGAGACCTTTTGCAAAACCGGTGAGAGCTTAATATCCCAGAGGTCGCTAGGACTGTATCAAGTGTGGCTGAGATTGGCCAGTTGGCTCAGACGTTGTTGGAGGACAAGGGGAGGAGGACACAGAGTGGTGATTGCATAAGCCTTATTTTTAGCCTGGCTTTCTATGGGAAGAAAAGCTGGCTGGAAATGGCAAGCTTTCTTACAGCAGATAGGACATTCCTGTTAGGGACACATTAAGTCAGATTGACCTAATGTATTTTTTTTCCTTCAATATTATGAAATTATATATATGACACAAACCTGTTCCCACTGATGGTAATGGAAAAAAATCCTTTCTACTTGAGGAGAAAGAAGATGGAAACTATAAACACTGGGCTTTTACCAGGCTGCCTCCAGCCACCAGGAAGGTTCCGGTTCCCACATCACAAACCTGCTCTTTTTACCTTGCTGTGATGTGTTTCCCTACTGGTAAGAAAATTTTTCTCCTAGATTTGGATTTCTTGGTGAAGGGGGTTGCCTTTGCAGAATAAAAAAGTAGGTACTGAAACAAAGAGACCTTCTTACAGGAGACAACCTTTATGACAAAAGCTCGTTCAATTTCTTTGATTTGTTATTGTTGTTCATATAAAAAGAAATCAAGGAGGTTTACCACATGTAGTGGTGGTCTCTAGAATGAGCTTTCAAATACTGGTACTTCTCCAAGTTCCTAGCGACTTGGGGTGGTTTATTAATGCCAGAGTTGAAAGCGAGGTTGAAATCGCGCCTGGAGAACTGAGGGATCCTCCCTGGGTTTCTAGTTGTCTGTGGATGTGATGTTCAGAAGGATCCCCAGCAGGGAGCTCGGGTTTTTGCCTCAGCTCTGAATATGTACCTTTCTCCCCACCTTAGCCTTACTAATTTGATTGCACAAATTAAAAGACAGCTTGAATGGTGTGTGCTGGCCAAGAAGGCAGGAGAAGAGGAAAAAACAATAGCAGCTCAAAGCCACCTTGCTGCATCAGGTGGCTTTCAGAAGTCAACGCATCCCTTTCTGAAGTCACAAGAGATGCAGACTTTCAGTCGCCACAGTAAATACCTCCAGACGGACTTCCCGCAGCCGCCTCTCTTGCCACACATTCAGGGCAGCTTCCACCGTGCACTAGCTGTGTGCTGCTCCTCTACTGGGAAGGGCTTTCCAAGGGCTGAGCTGAACCTGGCCCATCAGCACAGCTGTTTACATTCTAATAGCAAAAATAGCTGTGAAGAGGGTGTTGGGAAGTGAAGATCTTGGGTGTCTTTCAGAACCACACCTTTTACACCAGCCCTGAGCCATGATTAAAAAAGGAGTTGCTGTTGGAAGAGATTCTTTACGTTTCTAGTGGAAAAACTCAGCTACTTCCCGTTGAAAGAATATTCTAGTCATAAATGGCTCAAAAGACTCTTGCTAGGATCTGTTGGGGTTCTGAGTGAAGGTACTTGGACAATGTCACTCCTGCATTTCCTTCTGCTTTCAGCTCAGTTTGGAGGCTCCAGTCCCTGGTGCACTAGAACTAGTCTCTGCATCCCTGCTCGCACTACTGAGAGTCAGAGCAAACTGGTTCTGTAATCAGCAGGTTTCCCTTACCTGGTTGCCATTCTGGAGAAGGTTGTCTTTGCATCGGAGTTTCTTTTCCAAGTCCTGAATGAGGGCCTCCTTTGTTCCTCGAATTTCTTGGTCTGACGTCTTCTGCATAGAGTTGATGCTAGCTTGTTTGTTATACATTGGTTGTGAGTAACTGCTCATGCAGGAAGAGAAAACAAAGTTATTCCTGTAGGCCTGCTTGACTGTTTGCTACAACTTCATAGAGTACACACAAAAACGTGAACCTGCTACCTAGAAACTGTGGTTCAAATGAACCCGTAAAGCATTTGGGAGATAGATAGGCCAGGTCATGTATTCAATTATCAAGAACTTAAGGGGAAGCATCATGGTCTAGCCCAGTCATTGAGTGTCCTCCATAGCACTCGCAGCAGTTTGTGGGTCACTGTTCAGCATCCCTGTGTCCTGCCCTGACCCAGATGTGTGCAGGGAGGCCAGTGGTGCTTGGAGGGAGCCACTAACTCCTCCGAGCAATGGGAGTCCGTCGGGGAGCAAGTTCTCCCTCAAAAATTACATTCCTTTATGATGTCAGTTGTTAAGAAGACCCTGGATGCTGCAAATCCACAGCAAGGTCACAAACTGGGCAGTTAGGTATGAACAAACAGCTTATTAGTTGTCCTCTTCTTCTTGGCCCCAGAAAGTTACTTCATACAGTATTTCTGCCCAGATGTTCGACACCCCAAGCGAGGCTGGGACTTTAGGAGCCCTTGCTGCAACCCTCCCCCAGCCTGATCCTGTAATCCACAGTCAAGAGACGCCATCAAGTCTTGGAGTTGGGTAGTAGACTTGATTCTGAAACACGCTAGAAAAAGAGGAGCATCCTTCAAAACAGGTTGAGAAGGTCTATGAGAGGTCACAGCACCCTGTGCTGACAGGATCTAACCCAGTTCATTACACACAGTGGGGCCTCATGCGCTGCATTTACATTAAACAACTATTTCTATTCAAAATCCTCTTCCTCCTGTCACTTGGCAATTTGTTTTGCTGATTAGAATAGGGTAGAAGGGTTATAATTCTGGTACATATTCCCAGCACTGCTTGGGCTTAATAACTTGCCCAAGTTATAACTTAAAACTTTAGTAATTTACCCAACAGTTTAATATGTCTTATGTCCCTGTTTGCCCATTTGTAGCACGATTAGGAAAATAATTCCTCAATTCACAGGATGTTGCATTTAAGAGCAGCTTATATGAAAAGCATAGTGAGGCACCAAAGCCCTTTGCTATGAAAACAAACCACCCCACACTACATACACAAAACGCAGTGGTCACTCCAGGTTTGTACCTAACCCCCACGCACTCCCGAGTGCCCCAGCTTGCCCGCTCCGTCTTACCTTTCCACTTCCACAGTGCCGCGATTCAAAAAAACCCCAGAAACATTCAGGTATCCTGAATACAAACTGACACTTAAACCTGAGTTTATATCCAAGCCAGCAGGACTCCCCTGCCCCTGTCACCTCTCTAATATCCTCAGCTGAGTGTGTGTTTGCATATTCTACACTGACTTTCCCCAGGACCTCCAGCTGATCCTGGCAGGAATACAAGTTGGTGGGAAGGCAAGACCTAGCTCCCTTTGAGATCTCGCTGACCTTGGGAGATATTTGGATTGCAGCCCAAAGGCAAAATGATATAATACATATTCAGGAAAGAATTTAGTCTTTGGTCCCAAGGGGTAAGATTTACAAGTGGCTGCCTTTCTGTTAGCACGTATCATTAATGAAAACTGTATTGTAGGTGAGTGTAGAGTCCCATCATCATGTGGAATCTGAAAATACTGCTGAGACTTACTAGGAATCTTGAAATTGCTTGTATGTGCGAAATACTACTGCCTTCCCCCCTGCCTCCCCATTCATAAGCCATGCTTGTTGAGAGACATTCATTCGAGATGGGTGTCCACCTTCTTTTCTGAATACTCTTAAAGTAGAGATTCCCATCAAACCAAACTAAACTGTTCAAACTGAGTCCAGAAAACCCACGCAGCAGCCTGTGACGTGACTATGGGGCAGTTTAATTCCTGGTGCATACCCCTCTCTCCCCGCCAGGCACCAAGGGCAAGCGCTCAGCCTCCGAACCTGATCCATGCAAAGTCCTGCCTCGAACATCACAAGTCAATGGGAGTTGGACCATTGGCTTTGGCCGAGCTGGCGTTTCACCAGGCGGTTGGATTTGGGATGGTCAGTGCACGGGAGAGGCCAGGCCAGAGAAAAGCGAGGGGAGGTTAGAAGCCTGTATATACTTACTGAGGTTCCATAGGAGAAGGAGTTTGGCTGTTATAGCCGGGCTGCGAGGGTAGCACTGAGCACAGGAATGCTGCGGGGGGTTGGTTAGGCGTGGATATAAGCCGTTGCCCAGATGATGAGCTAGCAGGAGACTGCGCAGATGCAGGTGTGACGGGATATGTGGATTCCTTAGGGGCACTACAGGAAGGCGAGGAGAGCGTGATTGAAGAGCTCAGTGATGACGAGGAGGAGAATTTCTGCCCACTTGGGTTACGAGGCTGTATTAGGATGGAGGACTGTTTGATTTGTCTGCTTGACTCGGTTGAGGCTGCGAGTCCCGGAGGCTGCTGTTGCCCTTGACAGACATTCTTAGACTGGATAAAGTGTTTTGGACGTTCATAGTTAAACATGGTTGGCTGGCACATAGAGGAAACGGATGGTAAATTAGGGACACTCATAGGAGAGGTTTCACGGCTGTCCTGGGTTTTTGTTGGTGATAATTGACTTTGGATAGGTGACTGGTAAAAACTAGGTGGTAGGCCACAAAAGCTTTCTTGGCTGGGCTCCTGGATAGAAAGGAACCCTTGCCTTGCAGAATAGAGGCTTTCTTGGTGTGGATTTTCCCTTAAGGAAGACAATACAGATAAAAGATATTGTACATCACCATTTGAATCACAAAAATACTATTTCATGAGCAGTCATTAGCAATCCAGAGTACGAAGTTCAGGCAACTGAAAATAAAAGCTTGAGCTTGAAATAAAAAGATTTAGGATTGATTAGAACTGTTCCAGAACTGTATGAACATTTTGGATTACAATAACAAGTCATGCGCTCTATCTGGCTCAGGTGCAGTGCTCACCACAGCTATCTTATCTGCGAGAGCTCAGTAAATTCTAAAACAAATAGCAATCGGTTTATTGAGATGACCCACCACCTGCATAAATCTACAGATAACCATAGATCCCACTGCTAAAGAAGGCAATTTGCCACGTATCCTCTCAACTAAAGATCTCTGGATCCTGCAGTTTTGTGCCACGTCAAAATACTAAATGCACTATTATTTAGATGACTGGTTATTTGTGCTGAGAAATTCCTCACACCATAGGGAAGCATGAGACAGGTGCCACTTTCTTTTAAGCCTAAAACTAAACCTTTGAAACAAGGTATCCTGATTTCTTCTCTAATGATTTTTGAATCAGACCTTTCTATATCCAATTGAGATTTAGGACTGGAACGCCAAGGACTCTCCTTCTCCATTTGAAGTGATTTCCCGAGATTTGCTGTTAGGGCTAAGAATTGCCCAAATGACATAGCTGCAGGGTAAACCAGGGCAAGCGGAGCTGCTCAGAGGTCCTGCATTTATTTTGCAGCTCCTTGATATCTAAACTCGGGCTTTCCATCAACTCAAAACCCAGAAAAGTTTCATTAGAGTGAACTGAGCAAGTTTGTTAAAACTGACAAACAACTTCAGCTCCAGGATAAATAAATAACCGCCCAAAATAAATGTAAAGCTACTAATAAAAAATGAGAATATAAATCCACACAGTTACATGTGCTGGAAAAAATTGTAATCTTGCCCCACTGAGATCAGCTGTTTCGCTGCTATATATACCCAGTATATTGTATTCCTCTCATCGGAGAGCCCGAAGAAGGGCTCCCCGAGGTCATAAATTTCCGTGGGGGGAGATCAACTGCAGACATCGCTCTCGTTTTAAAGATCCAAAGCTTTCATTTCCTAAAGGTCATTATCAATAGGAGTTGTAAATTAACTGTAAGCAAACAAAGATTTTCTAGTAAAAAATCCCTAGCTTTCCCCTTGTTATGCTCTTGGAATTTGAAGCTGGCTCAAATTTTTGGAGCGTGTCCACACTATGTCTCATTCACTGGTGCAGAAAACTCGTTGAATCTTGTTTTAATACATTTTTTATATCACTGCATGTGTACAGATTTATTCATTTTACCTGCAGGCTATGTAAAAAAGTCAGCATTTACTTTATTTTCTAGGATATGCACTTAAACGTGATACGATGCACAGAATCACTTGTCATAGTAATGGATAAGTTACATTTTCCTGAAATCATTCCACCTTGATTTGGGTGGGGAAAAAAAATCTATAGAGACTTTTGACCTTACAAGATAAAAACTGTAAGTAGTAATACAGACACTTTTGCTTTCTAAAAAATTTTTTTTTCCCCCTATTTGTTGCCTCCCACGTTACCTTTGACACCACCGTACCTCAGAGGTACATTTTCATCTCCACATTACCCGCCGCGTTGCAATTTCTCACGCCAGCTCCCTGATCAGCTTTGAAGTAGAAAGTGACGTGGAAAAACAAACAAACAAAATAAAAAACCAAAAAAACCGACCAAACACAGCACCTTACCTACAGCCTAGGAGTTGTCCCCTGGGCTTTAACCAGTATTTTGGGAAGGGACCGTCATTCACTGCCCCGGACTGTCATAGCAGCCCCTCTGCGCAGCGTTATAAGCCCGGGGACTCCGATGTGCTGCCGGCAGATGCCACCGCGGGACCTGCCTGTCCCCTGCCCGACCGCTGTCACAATAAGAGTCTCCGCCAGCCCCGGCCCCGCGGGGACACTTCATTTAAGGGCCGGAGCCCGCGTTTTGGGCAGGTGCCCGTGGTCAGCGAATCACCCGCGGGGGCAGCGGGAGCCTGGCCCCGCCGCCGGGCCGGCCCGCGGGAGGAGCCGCCGGGGCCCCGCGGCTCCCGGAGCCCCCCGGTTCCCCAAGCCCCGCGGCTCCCGGAGCCCCCCGGCTCCCCCAAGCCCCGCGGCTCCCGGAGCCCCCCGGCTCCCCCAAGCCCCGCGGCTCCCGGAGCCCCCCGGCTCCCCCAAGCCCCGCGGTTCCCCCGAGCCGCCGCTCCGGCCCCGGGAGCGCTGCCCGGCTGGGGAGGTTAGAGAGCTGCCGGCTCCGGCTCTCCCCAGCCCGGGATGGAGCCGCTGAGGCTCCCGGGTACATCCCTATGTTCGGCGGGAGACGGGGAAGAAAGGAAGAAATCGACAGCTATTGAACAGAAAAGCTTGTTGTTGTTGTTTTTGTCCGTGACAGCCGTCAGGGAGCAGCGAGGAAGGACTGCTTGTAATATGCTTAAACGTCCCTAAATCCCACTTCACCATCTCAAGGAAATTCCTTTTTAAATTCGTAGAATCATAGAATCATTTAGGTTGGAAGAGACCCTCCAGATCATCGACTCCAACCATAGCCTAACTCTAGCACTAACCGTGGCCCTAAGAACCTCATCTACGCGTCTTTTAAACCCCTCCAGGGATGGTGACTCCGCCAGTGCCCTGGGCAGCCTGTTCCAGTGCTTCACAACCCTTTCCGTGAATAAATTTTTCCTAATATCCAATCTGAACCTCCCCTGGTGCAACTCGAGGCCATTTTCTCTCGTCCTATCACTTGGTACTTGGGAGAAGTACTAATTTACTAATGGACTGTAGCTAATTGCCTCTGTAGTGATAACACACCGTTACCGCTTTTAGAGGCTGTGTGCTTAAAGGCAACAGATACTTGAAAGCCAGATGTAAATGTTGTTTAAATAACCACTCAGGACATCCCCACCGAACCCCGTCGGTGGCCGGGGCCACCGTGTCCGCATCCCCGGTGCCGCCCGCACCTTCGCTCTAGGACGGAGCTCAGTCAGGGGCATCGGCAGCGCTGTGGGTGTGTCTGCAGAGTCCTAAACTCTTCCTAAACACGGAAGATACATGGTGGTAAATGATTATTTGATATTTTGCTGTTTGTGTGTATTATTACAGATGTTTACTTGCACGCAAGGATGCAGCTATGCTGTTTTCACCAGAGCAGCAACAGACCCTGCTGGCAAATTAGGCGCTTTGTATCCCTTTAATCAATGGCTTCAATGCTTAATGACATCTTAAATTAACATTATAGTGTTTTAAGCATACTTTGGCAACTCTTGCCTAACATGTACGCTATTGTTTAAAAAATCCAAACAAAACAACCCAGTGCTCGGCTGCGTGTGGTCTTCGAGTTGCCTCTTCTTTCCCTTGGGTGAGTCTTTCAGCACAGCGATCTTCAGGAGTTAATCTACGTTTAGCGTTTGTATTTAAACATCAGGCCATCGTTTGTGAACTAAATCTATAGAGCAGGTGCTAATTGAGCGCTAATTTATTTAAATTGCTCGTGATGAAAGTGATTAAGGGAGGAGGTGTTTCCCTAGTTCCTGGAGAAGTTATTTGCTCCTGAAGTGAAGTAAAAAAAAAAAAAAAAAAAATTCTGTAGTTTGCACAGAGTTGGGTATTTAAAATAAATAAAAAACAAAGCTAAACTAAAAAAACCCAACCAACCAACCAAAAAACCCCTGTAGTGTGGTCATTTACCCCGTAGGAAGCTGAGAGCATGTTGACGATCAGAGTCTGTGCTCAGACAGGCTCCCTGGCTTTCCATCGACTTAAATGAGGGTGCAGTATGCTTTTTTCCAGAACTTAAGTCGGCTGCAAGACATCAGTTCAAGGACAGCTTTATGCACTTAAAAGGCTGGACACAACTAGGACGACTTGTGTGAGAAAGAAGGAACAGAAAACGCGAGATCTAGAAGGTAGGGAAAAAATTGAAAGGACTAGAGCTGGTGAAGGCAGAGAAATAAATCTCATAGTCTTTGCTGGGGTAACTTAATAGTGCTCTGACCAGCACTGTGAGGCGATAGAAACCAGCTCTTCTCTACTGCTTCAGTTTACTTTCTATGAATGGTGACCTATTGCGTCTGACCATGTTCTAGTTGCTTGAGTCATATAGCAAAAACTGTCTAGGAAAAAAGGTTAAGAATCTTTTGCTTATTTATTAAGGAATCTTAAAGGCTACCTAAAAGACCTGGCAGTATACTTAGTGCATGAAGACTCTTCTTTTGCTTGGTTTAAGTTCCTTTAATAAAGTTAATAATAAGTACAGATTTTGTTCTGCTTCTTTAAGGCTGTTGAGAATGACACTGTAAGCTGCAGATATAGAGGGCTCAGAAAGGAGTAGCTGGTAGTGACGCCCTTCTAGAGTTGTGTTTTCTAACTTTTGCAAAGCGGCTGTTGCTAAGCAATAATTTGGAGAAGCATGAGCTCAAGGGCTTCGTTCATTTTATAGCTATTCCCAGGAATAGCTTTGTTCTGTAATTGCTGTCATTGTTGGTATTTCTTTTTGTATTTGGTAATTACAGTTGCAACCACATACGTTACATGAGAGAGTTATGTGGCTAAATCTGTCTAACATGACAGCTATTGTACAGCTAGTCATGAGAGATAATTGCTTAGTTTAAGGTAACAGCAACATTCACAATGTTGAGTCTCATTCATAATGATGTTTCAAAGCTTGTGGCAATAAGACTGTGGGCTTTGAAGATATTTAAATGCTCATAGATGGGTATATCTAGAAATTTTAATAATTTTCTCTTTTTATCTTGAGATGTACACAATGCCTTCCAAAATCTGGTTCAGCATTGCTGTCAATCAAAAGCACTCTACAACTATATACTAGTTAATGCTTTATATAACCTCAATTTTTGAAAGCTATTGCATAGCTAATTTTGGTGGTATGTTATATCCCTTCATACAGGACATCAGGTACTGCATTTCAAACTAACCAGAACTTTAAAAATAAAAATGCAAACACATTTCACTGGAACTGCTGCAAGCAATAAACTTTACAAGTAGTCATCCTAAGCAGCAAGTACCATCTGAAAGAGCTTCCTCACAGGTTGCTTGTTGGAAATGCCAAAATACAGGCTTTCCTGCTGCCTTTGAGACATCTGGAGTGAGGCTGGAGAACTAGCCCTGTTCTAAAAGAACAGCTAGGAAAAGTTTCCTGCTGCCCCCATTCCTTCCAAGAGGTAATTATGCCAGGATTTTATGACTCTTGTTTTTACTTTTGCTTGGCAGACCATTAACAGTCTGCTCTTGTTTAAAACAATCACCGAGTAAAGATTACAGGAAATGCAACATTGATCTGCGTTAGATACTCTCAAGCAGGCAGCCTTATCTCTAGGGGTTTGGAGCTGGGGCAGTTGAGCATGAGTTGAAGATGGTGCTGGGTTCCCATGCTTGGCTTGGGATGTTTGAAGGCAACGACAGCACATGCTCAGCTCCCTGGCAGGCTGCAAGCCAGCCCTCTGCAGCTTTGAAGTGCTACAGTCTCCTAAAATCTGTAAAAAAAAAAAAGCTTAAACCAGGGTTTTGATTCTGCACTGGGGTCTGCTTTGGGTCCAAGCTGATTGTCCTGGAGCAAGCCTGGATTTCGTGGAAGAGTTTGAAGCTAAACAGAGAACTTCCTCTTAGCAACCTGCAAGTTTTTGAAGCAAACCCATTTTTATGCAGTGATTTAGCAAAAAAATTCCTGTGCATGGAGAAACCTATATTGAAACATGATCTCTCCTGCAGTGAATTTGGAGAAGGGTGTTCAGAATGGTTAAAATAGCTGGTTTAATTAAAGTGGCTGAGGACAACCAAATATTCTATAACACAGAGAATGCTTTCTGTTGTGGACAGCCATTTACACATGATGTAACCAGATTGCTGCAACACAACGTGGCATTCAGCTGCCTTGTAGCTCTCACAAACAGGACTGAGGAAACTCCTCTGTAGTGCTGAGCTTGGACCTCTTAACTGTCACCACTTGAGGTCTTTGTTCTGCCCATGAGCACCTGAGAAACACCACAAAAATATGGGATGCAATTGCTAAGATGTACATTCTAACTTGGTTTGTTTCTCTGGAAGAATTGAAGAGGATAACTAAATAATGCAATAACTACAAAGCTACTCGAGAGCTGCATTTGGGATAGAAATTGAGTTGAGTCTTGTTATAAGATGGAACACTTTAATCTCTATTTCCTGAGCTGGGAATGTCCCTACTGTGGCGTGGGACAGTTTTCATTCTATCCAGCAGGACACTGGGTCAGTACTTTTCCTCCACAGAGTGCTTTGCAGGTACTATCGGCACCACGCTTGCAGGATCTTGAGTTCTATTGCTGTCTTTCACAACGGGAAAGAGAAACATGAGGTGATGGCTCTTGGCCAAGGCTACAGAGGAAGGTGGTGGCAACAGAATTGTACCTTGAAATTTCCCAGGTACCGTGATCTTTGCCTCGTGCTCTGCTGAGGAGCCAAAGGTCATCTAGACACTAATTATTTGGGATGATGCTTCAAAGTTACTTATAGATAGGCACTTCTGAAAATGCCATTAGGCACTTACCTGAGCCTTTAGATAGTCACGTACTTTGTCAAATCGAGTCTGTGCTGTTCTGTAGCTGGGCTGGTGTTACATGTTCCCATTGTCATTTAGGCAAACAGCTCAGGTTACTGAATGTGTGTCTCTCCCCATTAGGGTCTGGGGCACAGGAGTTTTGCTGTTGTATTGCTGGGCTCCCTAGAAATTTCATCCCCTAAGTATTGCATAAAACTAACCCAGAGATGTGATTTTTCTCTTTGTCTTACCGCAGAGATGAAGCCTGAGGTGAATTCTCATAAGCTCCATGAAAATCTTCAGCTTCGCTCTCGGAGTTCATCTGGTCAAAGCTTGTGGCTTCTGCTCGACCGCCCAGTCCTGGGCTCTCTGTGCCATAGGATGGCAGGCCAGCCACATCTCGATCCTTGGCTCCTGTTTGGATGTTCCTAGGGAAGGTGGGTTTCTTCATGGTGACTTGCACAGCTGGCCTGTGGGCAGCACCTGCAAAGCTTTCCAGCTCTTTTGCTCCTGGAAGTAGAATTGTCCACAAGTCAGGTAGAAAGCAGAAAGCTCACCAGTACAGCATGCTCTAGTAACAGGGGAAGGGAAACTGGTGTGTCTGTGTAGATGGATGGGAGTTCAACTTGCCTGGGGTTTGCAGAGACCAAAACCTGCACAGCTGCATTAGCCAAAGCTGACTTCTCAGTGGGAACGGTGAGCTTTGGTTTACATGTAAGGTGCTGTTCTGTTTGGAGATGGCTTTCAGCACAAACCAGGCAAGTCATGTGTTACAATAAGGTGTAGGTGCAGCCAATGTGTTGAGCTAAGCTGGAAACCCTGAAGATATGAAGCTCAAGGATGAGATTCCTCTGTGAGAGGGAACATCATCTCCACCTCGTCATCCTTGATGTGGGAGGAAGAGGGGCCAAAAGCAGAAATGCAGAACAACTTGCATCCAGCTTTGAGAGGTGCCCATGCAAACTACACTTTTGGGGCATTTCTCTGCTCTTAAACCTACAAAAGTGTTTGGGTCTGGCTTCTGCTTGGTAAATATCTGTGACTCTGCCTGATGTTGAGCAGCAGCAAATTCTCTTGTGCTTTGTTGCTCAGCTCAGAAATCCATGTGCTTACCTGCGGAAACAGAGAGATGTGCACTGGATGCTGCAGATCCAAATTCATTTTCAGCAACACATTTAAATATTCCAGAGTCTTCTGGAAAAGCTTCTGTAATAACCAAGGTGCAGACTTCCTCTGAAATGACAAATTCAGGCATGCTGTTGTGTCATGAAAGTCAAATGATAACTTGCAGGAGCTGGTCCTTGCAGAAGGATTGTTACTTAGTGATGGGGCTTGGCAGCAATGAAGTGCAAAAAAGTGATGTAAAGGGCGTGGGAAGTCAGGGGATTCAGAAGGAGCAAAGTTGAAGGAAGAATCTTTCTTCCTGTGAACTTAATGAAACAAGGCGCAATGTTTTTGCTAAATTCTGTCTTCTTTTTTTTGCACAAGCACTGGAACAGGCTGTCCAGAGAGGTTGTGGAGTCTCCTTCTCTGGAGACATTCAAACCCACCTGGACACATTCTGTGCGATCTGCTCTGGTGAACCTGCTTTAGCAGGTGGGTTGGACTGGATGATCTCCAGAGGTCCTTTCCAACCCAACCATTCTGTGATTCTGTGAAGTCTAAACCCCAGAAAATATTATAGGTCAGAATGGTTGGTATGTTTTGCCTTGACATGGTGTAGACTTCATTGACTGAATGTAAAAGGGACGATACCTTTTTCATTGTGTTGTGAAAAAAAATGGGGCCTTTCAGGTGCTTGTGTCAAAACTAAGAACTTGAAAGCTCTTAGCCTGACACCAAATGCTATCTTCTGACACATTATTGAATGTGTATTTGAACATTATTGTTTTATCTTGGATGAGGTGGAAAAAACTAAGTGTGGGGTACTTAACCGATGAGATGTCTAACAAAAAAGGTACAGGGTACTTACCAGGAACTGCTGATGAACAAGCCTCTGCTCAAAATAAGAGAGAAAAAAATCAAATGGTTATAATGCCAGACTGGAAGAAAGACTTTCAGCCCTCACTCCTTTTCCCACCTCAGTTGTCACCCTGGTTACAGTGAGACCATCTCCTTTTCTGTCCATCAAGAGAAATACCATCTAGACAGGGGAAGCTCAGGTTTGGCTGGAACCTGATGGTTCAACACCTCTCCACTGAGGTGATACAGACTCTACTGACTTTGGAGTTAGATGCTGTGAATTTGGCCTGCTGGAGCTATGACCTTGTGCCTGGGGGTATAACAAATTGTTTAAAGTCTGCTTTTTAATTTTTTTTTTCCTTCTCTGAGTTCATCAGTAGTTACAATATACAGTGACAATGCCTCCATGGCTCAGTAGTACTTTCATTACTAACAGCCTGGCTATCTCCTTCCGCTGTGCCTGATCTGCTCACGTGCTGCAGAGGATGCACAGACTTGGTATCGTCAGTGACTTTGGGTCATTTGGTACTTGTAAACTTAACTCTGCCTCCATGAACATGTACAACCTCCTCATTTTTATGGCAGTTCTTGTTCCTGTCTTATCACCGTCACGGTAAGATTACTGTACATCAAACAAACATAGTAATACCTACTTTTTCGTAGTATTCGGAAATCGGCAGAATCTATTATCTGATCGTATTCTCTGTACCAATGAACCTGTAAGGTGGGTGTAGCACGAATGCGACATTCAAGTACCACTAATTGACCCTTCGTAGCTCTTATGTTTTGTAGACTCTGGAGGAGGAAAAATTGGTGTTAAATGGCTGACATAAGTATTTCCCTGTTGAAGCAATTATTACAGAATGATACACCCTTCAGTGAAGATGATCTCATGCACATATTTTTATTTTACTTACAATAGTTGATTTAATTCTAAATGTATTTGCAGTGGGTTGTGAGTGGAGGATTTTTCACCTGTAGACCAGTGCTTATTAAAAGCCTTCAGCTTGTGTATGCATTTTTAAATAAGGATACAAATGCAGGAAGAAACATCTATTCCAGTGGATACAACATAATAAAGGAGGTTAGTATGAGAGGTTTTCACTTCAGCCTCATTTGTAGGAAATAAATTAGATTAATTCATGTAAGTGGTTCTATCTGTTTGGATCACTTACCAATTAAGATGTTATTTTGATAGCATCACTAATGAAACATACTGTCTTTTTTGAATTGTAAATGAACCGATGTTCCAGCATTGAAATACCTTCTGATGAAGCAAGAAAACTCAAAATCTAACGCTAGTAGTTTCAGAACAAGCTATGTTGTTCGGACAACCTGTGCTCTTTACCTTTGTGAACACAGGTGTGCTTCCGTAGGCAGACCCAGTCAGGCTTGCTGAGGGACTCTGCATCTATATAACAAAGAAAAGTGATTTTATAGCTTGAATTTCTCATATGCATAAACCTGATTGTTGCTGGCCCTTTACTCTGAGACAGAAGATGAATTCAGAGTGTTTTATTAGGCTGGCACATGAACAACAGATAAATACCCTGTGGACAGTCTCCATAAACATTGGTACTCTGTCCTGACATCCTCCTTTGAAGCTCAACTGATGCAGGGGTTACAATGAGGCCTCTGATTAAGCAAGAAAGCCCTTTTCCAGAGCTTAGGCTCCAGATCTTGATATTTGTGATGACTCTTGCCTCTTAGTCACTTGCCGAAGAAGTGCTTGAGCCAATCCTCTTAAAATATTTCTAGAATGCTACAAATAATAATTTAAAATATGTGTAACCTGCTCTTTGAGGGTAGGTTACAGATTACGGCTGAATTAAAGTGATGTAGCTCTGGTGAACTGAATGGCTGCTAAAGGCTTCATTGGCTGAGGAACCAATGGTGAACAGAACACTGGTGGCTTTCCACTTTCTCCTAGCATGGGAGGAGAGGAATAAACAGGGCAGGAGAGACAGAGCTATGGAGCTGGAGACAGAGTCTTTAGGAGGCTGAGTATTCTTGACCCAACAATGTTTGCACTTACTGTGACATTCCTCTGGCCCTGCCAGAATGCTGAGACTTGCAAAGAGGCTTAGTCTTTGGATTTACGCTGTGAACCTGGAAAGACAAACACGATTGTAAATGAACGTTCCTGGTTTGGATCTTGGTTTGTCAGCCAGGAGAAGGCATGGAAATAACGGAATTGACTTTGGGCTGGCTGTAGGAGCAATATATATCCTCTGCTGATCTGTTTGGTGTGATGCAACACTCCTGAGCTGCTGACGTGCTACAAGGGTGCCCTGGGGTTTGTGTTGCCCATCCATTAAGCCAACTGTTCACTCTCTCCTGCTCTTAGCACCTGTGGCATTGAATTCAGAGCCTTATTTTACATTGTATAGTAGCTGATGTTGTCACGTACTGCCAAGTCCTATGTTTGTGCCTGCATGTGTCTGTGGTCGTGCAAACAGTACCTTAAGGTATTGGCAGATGGTTACAAAGCTGCTATTTCTTGTTTAGTGGTTGGTTGCTAAGGCCACTGTCCCCTTGTGAGCTCCTCACCTGTTGAACCACTACCTTTGTGGCAGTATTGCTTTGTGTTTGCAGCCTGCTAGGAACCAGATATGAGTGGTCATGGCTTGGCAGGTAAGAAGTCTCTCCTTAAGGTTACAGTTGTTTCTCTGCACCCTGACAGAGCTCTAGGTCAGACACACGTATGTGTTCCTTCAGGGTCTGAACCCTACGCTTGATGCTCCTGGTTCCATACGGTATTTTTTGGTACTTACAGTGTTTGTAACATGATAGGTAGAGTAACTTCAAATCCGGGGTCTTCTAGCTGACTGTCACCCTGTCTTGGAGTCACATTTGTATGGTTGCAGATAGATATGTGGAATGGAGATATGGAGGCACCTCAACAAACTAGGATTTAGTTACCCTGAACAGGTCAGTAGGCTACAAAAGCACCCATGTCATCAAATAAAATCAGTATATACCCCTCAGAGGCTTTGCATAGCCGTTTGGTCCAAATAATTTATTTGTGATCTGTTCTTTCTCTCTCCTGCTTTTCGTCACTCTCCAAGAGAGTTATAACTGGTTACAGTGAAGGATATTTTGCAGTCTAGTGTGATTTGACTGGTGTAGCATGAGACAACTGCAGGCAGCCACGGGAGACAAGGAGCTGCTGTAAGGCAGTCAGACATCTCTGACGAGAACATGTCGCTGTGTGTCTCATCCAAACCCGCAGTGTGTTACCCTTGGCCTCGATCCAGCAAAGCAGTTACACATGGACTTGGACCACCCGTGGCCTTCATACTTCTGTCTGTTGCTCTTGAGTTATAAGTATCTCTCAAGCAGCTCCAGGATGGCTCCCGTCCAAGGCTGTGTCATGTGGCCATCAGCAGCGCCGTGCCATGATGCAAGGTCTGCTGGATAATCCCAAGCCCTTGGATGTGGGAGGAGGGCCTGGGAAGCCAATGTTGTTGAGTTGCCCCAGGTTCCCGCCGCAAACCAATCCTGGCTGTACGCCACCACAGATCCCTGCGATGCTGTTGGCATTGCCTCCTTGCCATCTGTCAGGTAACGGTCAATATAGTTAGTTTTGAGGACCTGTGAAATAGGCTGGTTATTTTTTTTTTTTTTCTTCTCCCTGATTTTCTCACAAAGAAAAAGGGCAGTGAACAATCAGATGTGCAGATTGTGAAAGGAGTTCCTGGGCTGACATATCTGCTTTAAAGATCACCTCACGTGACTGAAACAGCATTAACAAAACTGCACTGAAGAATGTATGCCTCCCTTTTGTCTGTACAATAAAAGACTTAATTCTCCTGTAGAGATGCCATCACTCTTGCTTGTTCCACTCTAGTTCCAAGTCCATGGTTGGTCTGGAATTGGGCAAGACATGCACAGAAACAGAAGGCACAGACAGACATGCCCCTTAGCAAGAGTGAGTGAAGTGGTTGGAGCTGGGACTGTGGTAGGCTGTGGTCATCTGAGCCAGAAACAAGAACTTGGAGAGAGGTTGTTCTACTGAACTGAATAGGAAGAGCTGCTGACATTTTCAGGATTTTTTTTTTTTTTTTTCAGAAATTCCAGCCATAATAAAACAGGCAGTGAACTTAAGCACTAAATAGGAATTGCAGTAGCTTATGGATTTGTGCTTAAGACAGTTAGTTGCGTGGCATCAGTTCCTCAATGCAAGGATTAGACCTTCTGACATGGCAGAGGCCATGGCCAAAGATGATGGCTGTCTAAGTTGCAAGTAAGACTGGACTGATGCCATGTAACATGCCAAGCAGTCAGTGTTTGCACAAGAAGCTATATACATGATGTAGCTGCCAGTGCTTGAGGAAGGCTAAGGTAATCTCTTGCCAAAGCAGATCTCACTAGTTCAATTGAGAGGAGACCCCATCACTGGGAAGTCTATTTGTGCTTGGCTGCTGTAGGTGTCTAAAGCAGAAGCCATCCTTGAAACCCACATTGCTTGCGCACCCTGGTTTGTGAACAAACTCATCCTTCATGTGCATGGTTTATGTTAGATGCTCTGCTCTCATGTTCTGTGGTCCTTCCATTTCACAGTTTGCTTCTTGTGAGTGTGTTGGATGCTTTCACTGTTAATATTGGATTTGGATAAAGAAGAGTTCATGGGAATAGATGAAAGGCTTATAAGCTTCATCACTGGAACAGTCACTGTTTTAGTCTGAATTGCCTGGTTTTGTTTGAAACCTAATGACATTGGGGCTTAGGTTATTTAGTAAACCAGGACGCTTTCAGGTGTGCCGAACAGGGTGGCAGGTGCTGCTTTAAAGTGCAGAGTGAATGTAGGAGAGTAGATGTACAAAGAGTGTTTGGCTGCATCGCTGACCAGCCCTCCTACTACTGATTGGTTTCACGTGACTGAAACGGTGGCTCGTGCGAGTGCAAAGCTGTCCTCTGTGTGAGGGTGTACGTGCTGTCCAACTTAGCAGTAAAAACGAGAGCAGGTCATTCAGCCTCCAGGCAAACACTGTAAGGTCACTCTGAGCTGTTTACTCTCTGACGTGTCCCCTTTTCTTTAAGTTCTGAGTGATTGCTCAAGACTTCTTAACTATCTGTTTTCAGACTCCTGAGATTCTGTTCCTGAGTCCTGCTGAGCTCTACATGTGATGCGTCCCTCTGTCCGTGTTTCCCTTGCTGCGCATGGAGATTTTCTGCATCAGGTCAGCGGAAACGCTGGGACTGTACGGCTAACGCCCTTGAAAGAACATATAGCCAAGGTTTTACCTTGGTGAGTCATTCTAGCAGTCCTAGTGTCTCATGTAAATGTCAGCCTTTACTTAGTGTAACTCTAGATCTTTGTGAAGAGGACAGAATTAGACTCAGCCAAATGAAGAATCCAAGGACCTTTGCAACCCAACACCAGAATGATTACAAGGTACATACAGATCACACTGTTGACTCAAACCATAATGACGACATTCTAGCATTACCTAAATAGTTGACATGGCTGCAGAATTATGCTATATGCAACACTAGGACAAATTTAACATAGGGTTAGGAAAGTATTAAAGCTACATGGAGCCCTTTTGCCAGGTGTTTAGATCATGGAAAATGCATTAAATCTGTTTTAGGAATAAAATGAGCATCTGCTGGATCTAAAATACACTGCATTGTAAAGAGTGTATGTAGCGGGGAGGAGAACATTTTAAGTTTTATACTTAAAAGTAAGGCAGACCTAGACTGCATCGTCATGTACCAGCATGTCTTTTATTTAGAAAACAGGCTCTAATAGGTATATAGGATAACAATCTTCAGTCAATTTGAAAGTGATACATTTTGCAAGCCATCTGCATGTACCTGATGGTGTTACTCATTTTTATAGAGGTGTTTGAGCTTTGGGAGTATATGCTAGACACTTTGAGATCTTGTAGCACTATCCTATATGGCCTAACTGTGCTATGAACATAGGACTGCAAAGAATGAGGCTTTCCTGAAGGCACTGGGGTGGAGAAACCTCTGTCTGGAGCTGTATTTCCTCTGTGCCATATGGCTAAATGGGGAAACTGTCACCACTTGAGCAGTGAGCTGTGTAGTTGTGAGTTACGTGGTAACATGAATATGTCATTCGAAAGTAGCTTCTCTGTTGCTCCTGGCGGGGTGAATAACAAGACTTCTGTAGGAAATGAGAAAAGAATGATTTTATTTGTTTCTCTTCCCACACACAAAGGTTATCCTGAGATGGCCGGTTAGATTGCAGGAAAATTTGTGATAGTTTCAAATTGTGGAATAATTTCTTAAAATGATGAGTGGGGAGGGCAGGTTTGCATTAGATAAGATATCCTGAAAATAAGCAAGTAGCTGGAAGAGGTTATTGTAGCCATTGATAAAGTATTTACAGAAGCTGCAGAATCTTGATTGGATTTGAAGCTTGCTGAGTGTCTTTCTAAATGGTAGAAATGCAGCTGAACAGTGAGTACGTTTCAAAGACCATTTTTTTGGTAGCATATTTTCAGAACGTGTCAGACTGAGGCGCACCATTTCAAAGGCTCATTTTCTGTGCATCGGGTTTTTGATGCCTCCCGCCAAGCAAGTAGGATATTAGATTTGCATCACAAAAACTGCGTGTGGCACTCCTGTGGGCATCTCCATACCTGCTATTCAGGAAGGGCAGAAAGATGCACTGGCTTTCAAGGACAGGCTTCCTCTGGGATTAGCAAAGACTTTCAAGCACAGAGAGCAGCACGGCTGCTGAAATGCATGTACTGTGCTCCATGCTTGAAAGTCTTCGCTAAGCTTAAGATGAGTCTGTCCATCGTACAGAGCAGAATGTCACAAGGAAAAGAACATTAGCGATGTGAATGTAATGGTATTTGGGCAACAGTAGCCTTAATATGGGAAAAAGCACAGTAGAAAGCTTAATCTTGGAATTAGTTAAGGCATGTCCCTGGTGAGATGGTGTTTGCAAACACACCCTGTGTATGGCTTACATGAAGTCTGGGTGATGTTGGTGTCCACGGGCAGCGAGCAGGGCTGCAGGTACTCAGGGTGTTACTGCTTGTGGTACACGTCCCACTCCACGTGCAGCATGAACAGATGAGGACTCAATATCTCTCTCATCAAATCACCTTTTGATTGCCTTGCAGGTCCCTGATCCAGCCCTTGGAGGACAGGGAGGTCCCTCCCGGCGTGGCTTGGGGGCCGCCTAGCGGGGTGCAGACCGGGGGCCCCGCTGTCACAGCCGGACTCTTTGTCCAGCGGCTGGGGACTGCTTGCAAACTAGGGCCTAGAGCGAATTAATTTTATCCCTCATATTACATGCCTCTTCTGAGCACAGCTGTTTCTCAGGGCTGGAAAATCCTGGCTTTCCCTCCCCTTATTTGGATAACAGCTGAACTGCCGACAGATATTGGATACTTGAGTCAAACTGGAGTTCCTAGAACTAAGTGACTAAATCCCTCTTTAAGCACCGACATGAAAAGATACCTAGAGCTTATTTTAAGAGATGTTAAGCTTCCACTTGGAATTATAAGGCTCCATACTTGTTAAAGTAAGTAGATTCATGTCAAATGGAGATCCTGGTCATTTGCTTCCTTTCTTCCCTGTAAAAAAGCTCCCAACCCTGCCCTGCTTCTTTGCATGCCAGAGCATTACAGGAATGTGGAAGGATTTTGAGTCCAGACTGCCTGAAACATGAGGACTGCAGATCCCGAGGAGTGTAAATGCACGAAGACTTGGGTGCCCGTGGCTGTAACCTGCAGAGGATGTGCAGATGTGAGTAAAGGCAATAATATTTGTGGAGTCCTTGGGCATCCTGATCCAGCCACCTGCTCCCTGCTGCCTGTGCTGCAAGTACCTGTGCTGCAAGTTCACGTTGCACAGGCACATCCCAGTAGTTTGGTGGAGGTTTGGGGTCCTTTATGTGGACTCTAAGGACAAGTGTTTAGTGCTGTGGAAAGAATGGCGTTTCAAGAACCTGGAAACTGCTATTTCTGCAGTTAGGATGCTGTATATGAAGAAAGGTTGGCCAAGTTGTTTCCTGAAAGCTCTGGGTAAACACCCACAGGCCTGCTGTCTCATGGATTACCCCTTCCAAAGAGCTCTGCGTTGTCAGTGCTTGGACCGAGAGCCGCTGCACTGGGGCAGTGCTGAGCTGCTCTGGTACAAATCTGTGAGCTGTCTGGCCCATCTGTTCCCCTCCTTGTAGCCCGCCAGTGGCTCCTCCTGCCTGCTCCAGCCCTGCTCTGCGGTGAGGGGGGGATGAACCCAGTTCCAGCTCTCCCTTTCACTGCTGACGGCTGGGGGATGCTTCCCCATCCTCCCACCGATACCTGCAGTGAATAATGAAGCAGAGCCTCAGCCTTAACACGTAAGACAACCCACCATCTTTTTTTAAAGTAGAAAATATCACAGTATGCTATTCAGTCAGCAAGTAAGTTAACCTTTCCACCCTGGAATACCACAGTGATCCTCCTGTGAGTCATAAGGAGAATTAAGTTAACGGGCCCAAAGAAGAGAGAGATCAGTCTCGCAAGCTCACTACTTCATGTGGGGCACACCTTCCAAGGAGGTGGATGTGTCATTCCAGCAGGCTTAGGAGAAGATGGGAATCGTGTGGTCAGTGCATGTAACTGTGTATGACTCACGGCTTTGCTATCCAGTGCTCCAGCCATGACTTGCTGTTTCTGCTGCCCATGGCTGTACTGCTATATTTGCACTTTCTGGAGAACGCAGCATGGTCTGATCTCCTCTGTCCCCAAACCAGACCTGTTATATGTGTCTCATCTTCTTTGTGAAGAAGGCATTTTTGTGAGCAGCGCTCCATTAATTGTGACTGCTGTAGCATCGAGCTATACTAGTAATTACCAAAATGGAAAAAAGCATCTTCTGTCCCAGAGCCTCTTGCTGATTTAAATTGTTTTCAATAGGAGTAAAGAGAAAGCATATCCTCAGGTGGGAACACATTGAAATGAGGTGTTTGTAGACTGATAGCAGTAAAGTTGTGATCAGAAGCAAATGGGAATCTGAGGTAGCTTTCCCAGAGCCTGCATAATAGTTTTCTCCAGTGCTATACAAAGCAGCATGTGCCTGCTGTAACTTCTGCCGTCTCTTGTAACCCAAGTGTGCCCTGGGTGGTCATCCCATAGCGCATCCTGACGGGTGGTCTGGTGCTTCTGCCGTATAGCCCTGATATCACCAAAGCCGATGAATCCAGAGATGATCTGGAGCTCCTGAGCCCTCCTGGCCTCTTGTCCCACTGCATGTGAGGCCCCTGAGCTGCCTGTGCCCTGGCTGTGCAATGGAGAAAGCTGCAGTGACCACAGAGGTGAGTGATGGTGTTTCGTGCACCTTGGCTGATTTCTAGTGCCACGAGAGCTGCTTCAGCCTGTGCCCCAGGCAGGGGAGCTTGTGCACAGGAATAGCAGCACGTAACCCTCCAGTCTACCCATTGCTGCACTGTATCACCTTGCATCTGCACCCACAGTGAATTCTGGCCTAAAAATCTTGTCCTGGTTCGGCCCTGCCAGCCCTGCTTGTGCTGGGCACATGTGGGTACAGAGCTGCTGCTGGGGACTCGCTGCTGCCCGGTCTGTCCCCACTCCAGCCAGCTGAGCCACCGACACCCAGGATGGGCAGTGCCAACCTTCCACGAGTGGAGCAAAGTCAGTGGGTGAGATTTAAACTTGTACAATTAAACAAGAAACCCAGGATCCCCCTGGAGACTGTTTGCTTGAGGGGAGTGTTATTTAAAGCTCTCTCATCTCAGGTTTCCCTGATGTGCCAGGAGATGGTTTTAGCTCACTTTCCTCCTGACAGAGGAGTGTCCGAGCTGTCCCGTGTCCCTGTGTCAGTGGATCTGACCAGAGGCACCTTCCCCGGGGCAGTACGCCAGGGCTGTGTGGTTCCCCTGGGAGCCGTGGGGTTTGCGGTGGGCACGTGAACTGCTGGGACCAGCTGTGGTCACCAGAGCTGGGTGACACTGGGTCCCTCCGCACTGCTGTGTGCCATGCCTGGGAACCGGGAGGAGAGCACCCCAAGGATGGGGCCTTTGGCCACCTCCTCTTTGGCCTCCTGGTCTCACTGGGGCAGGGCTTGTCACTCTGCTGTCATCTGAGGAGCAGTTATCTCAAGTGACTTGGCAATGATGCTAGAGTAGGATCTTAGGCTGTGGGGTGTGTCAGGAGCTGGGGATGCAGCACAAGGAGGGGATTTTCAGTCATTTTGGCCTTCCTGCAAAGGCTGGAGGGCAACTGTGTAGTGAGGCAGAGCTGGAGTCTCCTAAATACTTGCTCTCAGTTCCAAGTCTAGGCCAGGTCCCATCTCTGATCTCTTCTCTAGAGAAGCTGGAGCAGCTGTTGACATCTGGAAGAGAGTCTGAGTCCACACTAACAGCTCTACAGTTCCACCAGCAGGGCTCATGATGCTTACCCAAAACTGCTGGAACTCAGACTGCATCATATAACCAAGTCTGGAAGACCTGCAGTAGTCATCCCGTTGTACCTGCTGCGATATTGCTGTGAAACTCAAAACAGGGACTTGTTGCACTGTAAAGAAGCTATTCCAGCCTCAGAGCTTCTACACAGAGTATAAATCATGCATGCAGAGTGCATATAATCAGAATATTGCCAAACACTGTAGTTTCGCATGTTTGTAGAACTAAGGTGTGGACTATGAAGCAGCTGAAAGTGCCAGTTCCCAAACCCATCATTATTCATGTTGCCTAAATTAAGCCGCTACTGTATAGTCCAATTAAACTTTTAATGGGGAAAGCATTTTACAAAACACAAGTAATTTCATTGAAAATTGAGCTGGCAAAAAGTGCTGCATAAAATTAAATAACTTGCACAGATGTTTCTTGAATGAAAAATAAATGCACACCTGGTCTAATGGTTATTTTTTCCCTCTAGGGAGCATCAAGACTGGACTGTTTAAGCTCTCACAAACACCTCTTGTGACAGTGATATGTGCCATATCCTGTGTCCAAGGAGGAGAAAAGGTTAGTTTAAATGCATAGTCGTGGCATTTGGGCTTCTACAAAGTACCTTGTGCCTGGTTTATGCTGAGCAGTGAACTCTTCATTGTTGGGGAGCCCACATGCAGGCTGTACAGCCCCAAACGCTCCGGGGAAATGTGATCGGTCTAATTTTAGCGACATGGACAGCATTTGATATGGAAGCAGCTGGTGTCATACAAATCTGCGGGCCTGTCAAGCAACCCCAATGCATTGCTGAAGCGAATATGTTCATTTCCACTCAAAGGCAATCTAGAAAGCCAGGCCTGGTTTTAGCTTGCACTTGACTCAATGTAAATCAGAGCTGTAGCTTTGTAACCATAGATGTGCAGTGCCCAAACTCTTAAATTTTAATGCCATTTCATTAGAAAAGTGAGGCACGACTTATTTTTCTCACCCTGTATTGCACTTCATGCTAGCACATTCCTCTTTCTGTTTACAGTGGGTGGAAATGTTTTCTGGACATGCTCGCTCTGTTCCCCTCTTGTGAAAAGGTTTTCTAATGTTAAACGTTTATGTAATGAAAGCCAGTGGTGGCCTGAGCCCAAGCTGCTGGCAGTCTCTTGATCTGCTAGATGTCATGCTAATTGCTCAAGAGTATATCTAGGCAGTGATCTCAGTTGGTGCTCGGATTGCTGTCTTTTTGGCAGCTGAGACACAAACTTCCTAGGTAGAAAAGCCCTAAAAATACAGCAAGGCTTGAATTTTCTGTCTGCTAGAGGGTGACAGAGATAACATGTCTACTAAACCCCTCCTCAAGTGTCCCATGAGCAAGCTATAATGCTTAATTACTGGAAATTCTGAGGAAAACAAAAATGCCAAGTCTAGTGTGTACCCAGCTGCTCTGGAAACTCTTCTTGCACCAGCACTCAGCACTGAATGCAGCAGCATCCGAATGGCCATGAACTCCAGTCAGTGCTGCAACCAGAGCTGCCAGCAGCCCCAGCAGCAGCGAGGGGTTGTCCCCTGACAGCCGCAGCCTTTGGAAATTAGGAAATGATAATACAAAGGCATGTGTGCAGTGCAAGGCACAGGAGAGTCAGGACTTTGTCTCTGCCTGCCCTCCCTGCCAAAAAAAAAAAAAAAAAAAATCTGTTTAGAGAACTGGTCGGTAAATGCATTTAAAATGTTGTAGGTTAAATAAGCAACAGAAGTAGAGGCGAGTTACAGTTTTGCTAATAGTGTTTGTGGTCAATAGACAAACTTCTTCTTTCAGGCAGTGCAGATGCACCACTGAATTTTCTTGCTATGTTTTGCAATAACAGCTAGGAAATTTCTCTAGGAGATAACACAGTGTTACGGGCAAAGCTCTTGAATACTCCAAATCTGCTAATTAAAAGCAAAATATGAAAAGGAAGAGCTAATATCTAGGCAACAGAGGGAATAAAGTTCCTTTCAAGAGGCAGGTCCTGCCCTCAGGTTTGCCTCGCTCCCTGCTCTGCCAAGAAAATGCTTGATCCTCAACTGTCTTGTCATTTGGAGCTGGGAGGCCCCAAAATCCCATCCGCCTCTGGCCCTTGCTTTTCCTACGCTCTGGATTAAGCCTGTGGATAATGTGCAAGATGTTTGTTGTGCCACAGGGCTGAGGTTGCGGGTCCCACACTGCTGGGGTAGAAGAGGTTCCTCTCCCAGCTGCCTGTGCTGCCTGTTCCTTGGGGTCACCCTCTGCTGCTGCCCAGTTGCAGGGGACACAAACACAGTATCCTGCCTCCTTGGCTCCTGCAGAGGAACTTCCAGGTAATGTATTTTCCTGGCATGTGATGGTGGTTTTGGGTTAGTTCACCAGGCAGTGAACTTTTGTGGCTGCAAATGATGTAGTGGTAGAGGATCAATCTGCTGCTGATGAAAGGTGGACCAGGGGGTGAAAGACTAAATCCAAATCCCATGCCTGTGGTTCTGGTTAACTTCATTATGTACTCATAGTTCTCAGTGCTATGAAAAAGACTCTCACTGAGAGGATGCATTATATTTTCTTGCCACTTTCTTCCCTGTAGCATCTCTATCCCTTCTCTTTTCTTTTTAACCTGCCCATGAGCCATGTTTAGGAAGAGGCTGTGGACCCCAGATGATGCTCTGCTGCACAACTGAGCCTGCATCCCAGCTGAGTGTCTTGTGGACCGTTTGCCTCTTCTCTCAGCCCAAGACACTAAATGAGGTACTGGTGCGTTTTCTGCTTGTAAAGTACCTCACTAATGAAGTGAGATGTTCAAGGGGACAGAGCTCACCATGGCTTCACCCCTTGCACATGTGCTGTGGAGCCAGGATGCCTTTTAGTTGCAGTGGAGTCCTCGCTTGCTTTGGAAACCACAGTCTTCCTGGGTTTCCTGGGTGGGAGGGTAAGAGATGCTAATGCAGGCAAGAGGACTGAGCCAGGTATGCTGTGGGGTTGGAGCTCCTGGTTTGCCAGGTTGCTCAAATGGCCACCCTTGATGATCCTACAGGTAAGAGCAGAGCTCAGTGTGCCAGAAAGGGGAACGCTGCTTTCTGAAATCAAAAATCATAACCCTGCATCGCCTTCCCACCGTCTGAAAAGCCCTCATGTAACCCAAGAACATCGTTAATATGCTAGAAATTAAAGTGTTACTCACCTCTCTAAGGCATCAGTTTGATTTTGGGGGTCTTGCTGCCAGCAGCTTGAGTCAGAGCTGAGTCTTGAAGTGGAAAGTCTTGTCTCCACCAACTCCGCTCCAAGGACTGAAGGCTGTCTGGGGTGGTGGGTTACATTTCTAATGTTCAGATCCCTGCTTGTGAGTGATGGCATGGCGGGAATGTCAGCTGTATGGGAATAAACTGCAGCAATTTATTCTCTCCAGCTGGCTTGAAAGTCAATAGAGCAGCACTATTAACTGGAACAAAATAGGTCCACTGTTGTGAGACACGATGGTGGCCAGATCTGTAGTTGCTTATAATTTATCATGCGAGTAGTCCAGAGTGATGGAAAGATGCCAGCTCAGGTCGATTGTGACTCTCTGTGCTGGTAGAGGGCCGAGATAGAGAAGTAAGGCAAAACTTCATTAGAAGCAGGACCCTCTTATACAAATTTGGAATGTAAAGAATTTCCTATTCACTTGGGTTATAAAGAAAATCTGAGCTACTCCCTGCTCCCCAAATGCTGAGGAATGCAGGGGGATAGCTTGGGTCCAGTGAAGCCAGTGTATGTCTTGCTGACTTGAATGGTTTCACATCAGCATCCTCCAGACTTGGTAAAAGACCCATGTAAAGCTCATGGGAACTGGAGTGATGCCATGACAATGGCAGAAGCACAGAGCCATTATGTGCTTAAGTTTCAAGCCAGGTGCATTATTCAGTGAGGTACCATGCAGGCGAGGAGCTGGAGAATGGAATTTTCTGAAGTGCAGGGTTGTGTTTGTGCCCGTGTTAGTGCAGCAAGTTTACCTGGAAATTTCTGTGCTCCAAACCGCGGGTTAGCAGCTCATTTGGAGGAATTGCTTTGCGTAGATGCATAAAGGGTAGGATGAGACATGTCCAGACAAAGCTGCCCATCACTGTGAAAGTGTCTGTAAATGAACTGGATCTTGTCTTCTACCACAGCAGTGCACTTCCACAACTGAAGACCATTCAGTCTGGGCATTGTCAGCCTTCACCAGTTCCGTGACCATGAAAATAACCCAGCTGCTTTGAGAAGCCCTTCCCAGCAGTCTAAGGTATGCTGTATTAGTTACCTTTTGTGGGATTCTGGAGATATTCCCCAGATTCACAGTTCAAAAATATGACTTGCAGTTGGGTTTCCTGCAAGCACAAGCTCCTAAATTTTTCCAGTTACCTGCTTGCTTCCTTCATGCTGATCTCCAGGAGCTGTGCAAAAAGGTGTAAATTACTTTTGGCTAAAGCTTCTCTCCTGGCACTATTATTAATGGCTGCATCATTTTTTTGTGTCACAGCAAATTGCATCAAGGCCATCTGGGCCTGAGGCTGGGCGAATCCTCCCCTCCAGCAGGGACTATGGTGTAGGGATGCTCTGGGAGCTGCATCTGCTTCCTTTGGCTGTCTCTTGCCTCCCCAGTTCTCATCTGTGCTTGAAGACCTCTGAGGAAGGGGTCTGGAACTCCATGATGCTGCTCTCCCTGTCCTGGGGACAAGAAACTCTGCCCCAAGTCCATGGGATTTACTTGGATCCTCTAGCTAGACAATGTAGCCCAAGGAATTTAAACTATTAATCACCTCTTGATGGCGTAATCATCAGATGAACTTTTGACGCTGGCTTGAATGCAAGGGTGGTGGGAAGAGACTGGCTATTCCAGCCATCTTAAACCCTTCCCAAAATGGAAGAGCAGCTGGCGCAAAGGCAACAAATGCTGGGGCCCTTCTTCCTGAAGAGCTTTGTCAGGGGCCTCTGAAGTGACATTTCAATTTATACCACATCAAAACCTGAGACAGACGAGTAGTTATTTTTTAAAATTTGTTTTTATTTTTCCAAGAGGGATTTCTAAATGGAGGAATGCAGATAACAGATGATCTTGGTGTGAAAATGAATGGATCTGCCCTGTGGAGAAAGTAGGTATCTTCACTGGCAACTTGGCGCCTAGGATAGGGTTGATAGTAAGAATTGTATTAATTCTTACAGTTGGATTCAGAGTTCAGGCAGAAACTTCTCACTTCTGCGAGGAAATGCAGCACATCTTCTCACTCTTGCTTGAAGCAATGGAGCATAAGCTGGTGTTCATGTCACAGGGGAGGTTGGGGTAGGGAGGGAGCTTGGCAGCGCCATGAATTTCGAGAGAGAGAGGAGCTCCAGGTAGCCTGGCAGGCCCCAGCTGGTCTTTCCCAAAGAGTGATTTACCTCCGGTAGTCAGAGGCTGGTTGACGCTGCTGGAAGGGAGGGTGCTGAGCAGAGAGGTGTGCGAGGACAGTCTTCTGCATCAGCCTGTGGTACATGTTCGAAGGTGGTGGTGACCATTGCTGGTGACAGTCAGAGCTCTTCCTCTATGAGATCCTCAGCCAAGTGCAATGAACATGATGGCACGTTAGAAGTATTAATCGTTTGTGAACAGTGAGGGAGAGACTTTGGGAGGTTTACGTCACACAGAGGTGTCACTGCCAGGAGGTGTCACGACCGGCCTGTGGTCCAAAGGCGGTGGAGGGGCTGCAGGTGTGTGCTGGGGGGCTCCCCAAGGCCTCCCTCCCGTCTTCTCACCACTGAGGTCTCCAAGAGGGTGGTAAACACTGACAGACTCCGCCAAGTTTGGCTGATTACACTTAGTCAAACCCGTCTGAAACTGGACTCACCAGTAGACTCAGCCAAGTCTGTCTAATTAAACTTAATGAAACCTGAGACCAGCAACTGTTGCAATGTCTCCATCTTCGATAGTACACTGCTCCAAACCCAGAGCTGGATTGCTGCGGTTTCTCTGGCTTCAGAGGAGTGATGCAGGTTTACGTGAGCCTATGTTTGGACAACAGGACATGTTCGACCTTTCTTCTGCTGTTACTAGTTGTTCCACTGAAGATCTGATGTTGTCACCGAACCAGACAGATCAGTAGTTTTAGCCTAGATGCTTGTCATAGGTATCTTGGTGTAAATCCAGATTATCTCTGATGATGTCACCATTAGGCAAATACCTTCCTAAATTATGCTGGCACATGTTTGTAGACTTCAAGGGGATTGAGTAAGTGTGGTGGAAAAGGATCGCAGATGAGCATGAGTGATTTGGAACTGTGTTATTGCGTAAGAAAAGTGGCATTGCTGGCAGATGTCCTCAATCATCTGTCAGTATTAACGTCTGAAAGCAACGTAGTAGAGCTGCCTGCTTGCTCTCTGCATGTTGAATCCCAGGAGGAGCATTTTAATGGGGAGTCTGACTACCCTCAAATTAAAGTCCACCCACAGTGCTGCAATAGAGACATTATTATATGATGCCTTGAGGCATCCACTTATTGGATGATCTTACAGCTCTGCTTTCTGGCAGCATTCCCTTGGGTTTAACTTCAGGCATTTTGACATCTTAAATATATTTTCCACTGTAACTTAAACCTGTGCCAGTCTGGGCTATACAGACTTATCTATAGGCAATTTGAGGAGTGGTGAACATTGCTGGATGTTTGCCAGCACTGGGTAGGGCACTTTTTAGAGACAGTGTACTGATGTGCCCCCAAGCTGGGTCCTAAAAAAAAAAAAAAAAAATCTCTGCAAGCTGCATCGTGTTACAGCTCCACAAAATATGTCAAAATTTTATGTGAGTTTCCCCCTGGATGTGTGTCTATTTCCAGAGAGGGATGTTTTATCCCAGTCTTTCCATAAGCCTCCTACTCACTGGAGCAGTAAAGGTTGCATTCATCATGATCTCTCATTCCATTTCCCAACACAAGAGTGGTTCTTACAATGGGCTTTTCTCTTTGGTGCTTAGGAGGCGGAGTCAATTTTTTGAGGTAGAGAAAACAGCTAAAAGTGGAGACTTTTCCTTTTGGCGTGCCTCGGTCCGAGACGGTCAGAACAAATGCAGCACACTGATCGCCTGCACTTTGCTCGTGCCGCCCAGGCTTTCTGTTTTTAGCTCTGGCAGAGGCTCCCTCTGCATATTCAGAATGCCATCCCAACAGCTGCAGCTCTCTTGATGGCCACCCAAGCACCTCTGGCCCTCAAGTTTGCAGGTTTCGATGCCCATAAACAAGGACATTTAAAAATTACATTACCTGTGCTCTGCCAGGAATATTCCACTTGCCTTTCTCTGTATGGCATGACACCTTTTATATCAGCAGTTAGTGACTGGAACGGGTAGGAAGAGGCACAGTATCTGGTGTGAAACCTGTTTTTTGCCTGGACAGCAGGGTTAAGTGCTTAAGGCAGAGCACAATTGTCAGTACAAATGACTTTTGGAAGGACAGTGGGAATGATTCTTATACAAAGCAGTTGAATTGGGCCCCAGCAAAATAATATCCTCCCTTGTAAAACTCCAACTTGGGAGCTTCTGTCTTTGTGTCAGGTCTGGGTGCAGACTGAGCATCTTGAAAAGGTGTTTGGGAAAGTGGTGGCATTTCTATTCCCTCAGGACACTGGCTGCAATGGTCTCACCTTGCGTGGGGAGGGACCAGCTCCCCTGTCCCCATGCTGGGCAGGTGTGTCCCACCGCTCAGCCTTGCTGTCACCTGCTTCCCTGGGGATTTGTCACCTCCTGCCCAGCTGAGGGGGTCCTGATCGCAGGAGTGGCTCAGCTGGAGGATCTGAGGAGGAGGAGGGTGGCTGAGGAAGGCTCCAGGGCAGGTGGTGTGGGAAGGTGGCTCTCAACAGCGCGAAGGGTGGGGGATTGTGAGCCCCGCTGGTGCCTTCGGTGGAGGAGCTGGATGAGAGTAGGCTGGGTTTCTGTCTGGGTTTACAGATGGAGCTGGTTCTGTGTGTCCTAAAAGGCAGAGAAGATTTCAGGAAAAGCACTTCGTGCCGTTCTCCTCGGGACTACTGGGTTTCTGAGCTCCAGGAGTCATGCTCCTGGTGAGGAGCTAGAAGTAACTAATTAAGCTAGAGCTGAAAGTAACTTCACCCTTGAAAGTAAGTGTCTTGCTCTGTTTTTATCCTGCATTTTACTTCTAGGAGGGCATTGTGTCCAATTTCTGATTTCATGCAGCATTAAGGACTGTGTCAGCAACGATTTTCTTCTGATATTTCCCATGCAAATAAATCTTGTCTAAACCCCTGTTTATCCCTAAACTGCCACAGGAAACTCCCAGGCATCTGAAGGATTTTCACATATGTCAGATACTAATTTACCAAGTAACTTTGTTATGCTATTATTTGATTCGCCTGTGCTTGCCTGACAATACCCAGCAAACAGCAGATGGCACCAGCACTCTGTGCCTTTTCAGGCAAACCACAACCGACTTCAGCAGGACCTCTTGCAGCTTGTACCCCAGCACGCGAAACATTACTGAGCACTTAAGCTGTAAAATTAAGGCTATAGCAGAGATGTGGGGTGTTTTGTTTTACATGGAGTAACTCTTGTATGTGGATACGAAGGGTCTGGATCGTGCAACACTGCTGTAAATAACTGTATTGAGTGGTTCTGTGCAGAATTTTTATCCCTTTTACAGCGTTTTTTTCCCCTAAGGCTGTTTTCCTTTCAGGTCCTGCTGCATATCTGCTACAGTAAGGGTTTGAATGAGCTGATTATTTTAGCATCTTTTGTCTCGCTAAGTAGCTGGAGGGCTCTGGGTTGGCTGTGGTGAGGAAGGGCAAGTGCTTCAGCATGATGTGGACACTTACAGCTTGGTCTGGATAATTGTTTCCTTTGAATCACTTGCTGAAGAAGGGTTCCTGAAAAAACAGTGCTCCTGCTGTATGAAACCCTGCTTCAACAGCTCATGAAAAATGAAATCCTTACAATGATGGCGTATGATATTTCTGTTAAAATTATTGCCAGTAGCTCTGCAGTCTGGAGAGCCAAGACTCTCTGAAAGCACAATTAGACTAACACTTGTGAAGATGGCATGTCATAGTTTCGTAATATAGTACTGACAATTTGGCGTATTTTCTTTCCAGAATGTGGTGCACCAGCCTTAGCTAATGTGTCAGAGCAGGTTGCCATGGTCAGCAAGGGGAGGAAACCTGCTGTTGCTGCTTTTGGACTCCCTGGGCACTTGTGTGTGCATCGCACTCCAACACTTGGTGTCCCTGTTGAGAGTGTTGGTCTGCCCCATGCTAGGAAATCCTCAGTTCTTCGCCTAGGAAGCATCAGCACTGGCATTTCTCCATTGCAGAGCCTGGACATGAAATTAAATATTCAGTTGGTACAGCAAGGGAAGGGAGTTCAGAAGGAAGACGTAAGGAAAGGACAAAAAATCACATTCGTTAATTGAGGTGATGTTGAATTGCTCTTCTTCACTTGTTTCTTGGTTACAGGAGAGTGCAAAAGCTCTGAACGTAGCTCTTGCTTGCTATTCAACAATCGTATCTGTATGTACATATGCTTTACCTTTGCCAAGTTTGTGGAACTGTTAGTAAAAGCTTTTAAGTTGTCAGGTCAAATCTGCCCAAGCCAGCAGTGAGCAAAGGTGCTGGGGCACGTGGCCTGGCTTTGTCACTGCCTCTCCCTGAGTGTCTTTGTCAAAGTGGTGGACACCATCTGAGTTTCATAGAATCATAGAATCACAGAATGGTTTGTGTTGGAAGGGCCCTTCCCAGCTCCCCCAGTGCCCCCCCTGCCATGGGCAGGGACATCTGCACCAGCTCAGGTTGCTCAGAGCCCCGTCCAGCCTGGCCTGGGATGTCTCCAGGGATGGGGCATCCACCACCTCTCCGGGCAACCTGGGACAGTGTCTCACCATCCTCATTGTAAAAAATTTCTTCCTCATGACTGGCCTGAATCTCCGCTCTTCTAGTTTAAAACCATCACCCCTTGTACTGTCATAAAACACCCTTTAAAAAGTCTGTTCCCACCCTTCTTACGGGCTCCTTTAAGTACGGAAAGGCTGGAATAAGGTCTCCCCAGAGCCTTTTCTTCTCCAGGCTGAGCAACCCCAACTCTCTCAGCCTGTCCTCCCAGCAGAGCTGTTCCAGACCTCTGATCATCTTGGTGGCCTCCTCTGGCCCCTCTCCAACAAGTCCATGTCTGCCCTGCACTGAGGGCTCTGAATCTGGACACAGGACTCCAGGTGGGTGTCTCACCAGACCAGAATAGTTTCTGCTCGGTGTCTTTCCATTCTGACCTTGTGTTTCTGACCTTCCCTATGGCTTCGCTCCCGAGCCATGGAAGATGCTGCGGGCTGCTGCCTTGTGAGGAGGCAGAACTTGCTCCTCCCGTGGGCTGCGGGCACCGTCCCGACCCCAGAGGGGCAGCTCTGCCCTGGGCACGTGGGGGAAGGAGAGTGTTTGCAGCCAATTGCTCTTCTGAGGGATCTGAATACCCAAGTCCATTAGAGTTTCCTGGGAAATATCAAATCAGATTCACACTGGTATACTTTGGAAATATTTTTAAAATTAAGTACCAAAAATCAATGCATTGCAAGACTCCCAACATGTAATTCTGAACCCATTAGGAGATTCTGAAAAATAATCTTTCTGTTTTGAATATTACTTTGAATGTATTTTGAACTTGTATATCTGCCAGAAGGGGAAAAATTACATCAACAGACAGATTACATTGTGTTACTTTAATTGTAATGGATTGAATAATTGACCGAAGGGAAGTATCTGCAAAGCATATGTAAGTGCAGAAGCAAAAATGAAAGTTGGTCTCAGATGTTCCACTCCCTATGATAAATGTGTGTTTATGTAATGCATTCCTTCTCATATCTTGCCAACAGTATGGGCCCACAGTGCATAAACTAATTCCACTGAGAACTGCAGTGAGATTATCTCTGAGCCCGTGTAAGCAGGAGGAATCAACCTTTACTCTCAGGTCCCGTATGTATTCATTTATACTTTTAGCATTTTAAAGCTGCAGAAGGGAGAGGAGAGACATCCCTGACTGAATGCATTGCACCAACGTCTCATGTAATTCAGGGTCCAGAAAACTATCACATGGCTATTGCCAGTGCCACGGGCCAGAAAGCAGAGGTTTGGGCATGCAGGATTTTGTGACAGCCCTAAATGAGGCAGTGGATTTCTCTTAAATGGAGCAATTCTTAGAAAGCAACTTAGGCCGTCCTAAGAAAGTCCTAAGATGATTTTCTAGCTGCTCTGCACTGAGGCAGAATTCTCTCGGGAGTGAAATTTTGGTCTAACAGCTGCCTGTGCATCCAGTTTGGAGAAGAAAAATCTGGCATTGAGACTGGAAGTAATTCCCTGATCACTATGAGACCAGCTCATCCGGGACGCCTGGGCAGATGATCTAAGAGCCCCAAATCTTGAGCAGGAACAAACTTATATGGTCATAGTCTGTCCTAGTCCCACTGACCTGTTCTAGTCACTGTACAGGACTGGATGAAAAGCAGCACAATGAAAAGATGAGATTTGCAGATATAGCATGAAATGTCTTGCCGAAGAATAGTTTATACGTATCTGTGTGATGTGTAGACAGTGCTTTAATCCATGCTGCTTCTATCACCAACAATTAATTATAATTGTTCACTGCAGGCTTGGTCACAATGACCTGCACAACTGCACGAATTGTAAATGGTGGGATTTCACTAGAGGAAAAATCACTCTGTTTGCAGGAATGCTGTGAAGCTCCGTTGCCAGTGTGAGTGGATATCCCGTGGTGCTCTACAATGAGAGCACTGTGAGTGAAAGCAGGAGGGCTGTAGCAACTCCTACGATGACCATGCCTTAGTTCAGAGTCCTGCCTTCCCTGGGCATTAAAGCAGCATCTTGGAAGCTGTAAGAGGTTGAAGGTACAGAATCTAAAACCTGCTGTAAACTCTGTCTCAGAGTTGAGCAAGACTAAGGTCACTTTGGTGAGAATGAAGTAAGAGCATCGGTTCCCCTTTCCCCTCCCCGCTCCAGCTGCTGGGAACCAAGATATTCACAGTCTAAGTGTATTTCCTCGATTTGTCAAAAATTTATTCTTCCAATATGAGTTAGGGACACTTTAACTCCCCTGGGAGCCTGTGAAAGTCCTGCTGCAGGGTGGGCTGGGGTCCTGCTGGCCCACTGTCCAGTAGGTACTTTCCCATCCATCTTTGGAGTCCAAAATCACATCTAGCAGCAACAGCAACAGTAGTATAGCAATAGTTCTTGCTTTTAATTAAAGCTGCGTATGGAACCTATGGAGCTATTGGGACTATGGAATCAAAGCTGCAATATAGGTTTTTAAAACTCTGTGCTGTGGTAAAAAAGTCATTAGTATTTGAGGCTAGTATAGGCTGTTGGCTGTCTCTCTCTGATCCTTTCCTGGTTTATCAAAATAGCTGTTTGATAAAAATTCAAAGATTTTGAGTTGTGAAAGTGTCTGCTTGCACCACTAATCACTTGAAAAATCAATCTCCAGGACTTCGTTTGTTAGGAGCAGCTGATTAGCTGCTCTCTATGCTTTTTCCCTTTTAATAAAACCCCTGAGTCGAACAACAGGAGGACTATAATTAAGGAGCAGCTTTTTTCCTTTCCCTGGGACATCCTGGCAGACGTTAGCCAGTGGGTAGCCTGGCATGAAGAGGACAGAAATGCCTTTGCGCTGTTTGTGTAAGCCCAGGCGTCACCTGTGCAGGGGGAGATGAGGCTTTGCTCCTCTGCACCATCACTGACGAACACAGAGTCTGGTTTGGGTTGTGCTGGACTCGGCAGTGCTCGCCGTCCCTGGCTCAGCTGTCCTGGTGGGGATGCTTTTCCTTTGCCTGTCACCAAACTGCACCTTGAAGGTGACAACGGGAGCCACAGCAGACGCAGACTCTAGATTTCCCTGGACATCTTTCTCAGTGGCCCCAAGTTAGATGATGATGATGATGATGACCCAAAGATCTTTTGACCTAGCAAAAGGTAACTCGAAGGTTAATGCTCTGTGCTCCTGTCCTTTACCCTGGAGAGTAATGACTTCAGTGGGAAAGAATAATTCTGAAGGCTAGGGAGATACATTAACATCATAAAGATACATACTTTTCTTAAACGACCTCCCAGTTCAGAGGTATATAGTACAGATTGACTAGCAAGGCACAGGAAAAAGGGGGCTCAGTGAACAAAATTGAGGGCTTTGGTTTTGGTGTGTGGGGTTTATTTATTTATTTATTTATTTTTTATATATATTTTTTTTTTCCCTGACTGATACCTTCTGGTTTCTAAATGGCCTCATATCAGCCATCTGGCATTCAAAAGGTTTTTAGTATGAAAAATTAATTAGATACAATCCAAGCATAATACGGCCTTGATTTTCTCTGGTGTAAAGAATAGTTTGTAACCATACAACTCTAGCAGGAAATATGCCAATAAAATAACCACTCCTCTTAAAGTTTGTGTTGATATGGTTCTTCTTTTTAAAAAAGCATCAAACTCTCCCAGCTAAAGGCATGCTTTATGCAGGTCGTTGCTGTGTTATCTAACTTGCCCAACCAAGCCTGTACTTCAGGTGTGCTCAATACAACCTTCTGCCTTGGTCGAACAGTAATGGCTAATAATAACAGATTGTGCATTAGTAGTTTTATGATGCAGACAAATAATTATTAAGGGCTGAAGCAATTTCATCAAGCCCTGTGACTTGTGACCAAGTTGGAACTTTAACCCTGGTCTCCAGAGATAAAAATGCAAAATGTCAATACAATAAAAGAGTGAGATGGGGAAAGAATTTTGGTTATTTTTCCTCCTTCTTTTCAAAACAGAGCAAATAAATTAATAAATTCCAGCTCTGCATATTTACATGGGGGCCACCAGGGCAAAATATGTGGAAATTGCAGATTTAGTAGCAGAATGGCAAGCACGACAATGGAAGTTGACAGACAGGCAGTTGATGCACAAAGCTCAGCAGGTTTGGGTTCTCTTAGGGTTTTGCCTAAATCCAGCTGTCTAAATGAACTGATAATGCAGTGTCTGAATGCTTTCACTGTATTTTATCGCAGTGCCAGTGTAAGGTGGGGTAAACTGGCAAACTGAGAGGTGTGGGTTGCCTGAGAAGAAGAATTGACAGAGGGCTCATGCAGGAAGCACTGCAGGTGGTCCCAGTAACACGCCGAAAGGGGTTGCTGGTCCTCCCCGTTTGCCCAAACAAGCACGTGCTGCTCCATGGGAATCAAAGCCGAGTAAGTAGTCCTGGACAGGGATTTAGAGCTGAGTTTGTCCTGATCTTTCACTTTACTTAAAATGAGGCAGTTGTCCTGCAAATGTTCTTTTTTGTTTGTATTTTTATGTGTGTGTGTGTGTGGTTTTTGTTGTTGTTTTTGTTTATTTCTTTGTTTGGGTTTGTTTGGTTTGGTTTTTTGTTTTTGTGACAGCCAACAACTTCTCATTTTGGAAGTATTTCAGGATAGTTTCCTGGGAAAAGTTGTCTGTTGCATTGGAAGTACACTGATTTGCCTAAGAAGGTTCAAGACTTAGTTTTTCCACAAGGGTGTTTGCTGTACTTGTATCTTCTGATAGTTTTGGGAGTAATGTATATTTGTCTAGCTTTTTTTTTTTTTATTATTTTTTTGTCTCCAGAGGATCTGAAGATGTTCATCTAGACATGGAAGTAGACCATGTAATGAAACATGACAAACCACTTTAGTCTGGCCGTGTGCTCTATAATACCAGATCAATCAGCCATCTGGCTTGGGAAACTGGCATCATCTCAATAACCAAAGTGTCCGTAGCCCTTGGGGAACTGCAGTTAGGTGCTGAGCACTCTGAACGTTCCCCTCTGATGCAGAACATCCCTGAAGAGCGTCCCACCCCATTCGCAGGTCCTTCACAGCAGCTTGCTGACAAGTCCCGACACAAGACTGACATCAGTCAATAATGTATTTTCAGATGCTGGTGAGATGGAATTTCAGTGAGCCTTCACGTTAATGTCATTTGGCACTTATGTGCAGCAGACAAGGAAAAGCAGCGCTGAATTTGGCTGCAGAACAATATGAATGCAGGTGCTGCATCTGTTTGTCTGAGTTTGTTATGTCCCCTGTGAGAGGATGCGGTCATGGCTGGTGCACCAGCCGGGGTACTGCTGCTCCTGGAGCCACATCCTTCTGTACATTTGACAAATCCTTGTTTATGGAGTGTCTCAGGTGTGCTGTGGAAATCATAATACTGCCAAAATCTCTGGGAAGGAAAAGCATGAGTCTGGTATTTGGTAGCCCAGTGCTCAGGGATTCTGCTGGTAAAAAGCCCGTGGCTTGCTTAACGGTGCCCAAGGAGTTGGAAAGCAGTTGCATCATGAAGGTGTTCTTGCTAAATACTGTGGGAAACATCATCTTTGCTCTTTCCCAGTAAGTAAAGGAGTGGTAGAGAGGAGGGAAAGGGAAACTGAAAATCCAGGTAGGGCAAACTGAGCGCTGGAGGGCTCTCTGTCCTGGTGCTGCTAGAAATGGGTGATGAGATTTGAGACAGGAGTAAACTATCTCCTCTGTGTATTTTGGAAACTCAGCCTGGGTAAAACCTTTTTCTCTCTGTAAATGACGGCACGTTTCCTACCTCTGATCCTGCACATCAAGTGGTTCATTCACTCAGTGTGCCGAAGTGAGTGCTACACAAGCCAGCTCTCCGTCTCTGCCCCAGCTGCGGGGATTCGAGGTGGTCAGTCGCTGTGCAAAGGAGAGATCCTCTGCATCTCCCTCAGCCCCCTGTGAATACTGAAGCCTTTCAAGGCTTTTTGACTAGAACTGTAAAAGGTTCATTTTTGCAGGAGGATGGCTGCTGAAATGTGAAAACTAGTTAGTAGATTAAATGCTGAAGAGTAGAATGAGCAGGACGTTTTTTATACAGCCGTAACCATCCGCTTTGGAAAGAGTGTTTGGTCTACCAAAAAATCCTTAGAGGTCTATTAACTAGAAATCCAGCAATTTATGTAGAAATTAATGTTTTTAGGTAAACCGTTGTTTTATTTTTAGTGTTACCTAAAGCTGACACTGGAATGTGGGCAACTTTGGGTGTGAGAGTCGTCAGTATCTGGTTTTCCACCAGAATTCGGCTGGAAGCTGTGCCCAGAGGGCCGGGTGTGGGCTGATGGGCACAGGGTGATGGGGGCAAGACAGGGAGATCTGTTTGTGCTGCAGAAGTGGCACCTTGTGCTGATGGTGGATGTTGGGTAACTGGTGGAACGAGGCTTTCAAGAAGTGAAAGACTCATCTAGTTGCCTAGAGTATAGGTTTGCTTTCTCTCCAGCTGGACAGGTCACGTCAGAGTCACAGCCCGTTCAAATCCAGGCGCGAGGGTTTGTGAGAAGTGCAGGAGAGAAAGCAATGAGGGTGAAAATAGGTCTAAGGAATTGGGTAAGGAAGAGCAAAGTGTGTGAACCTGTATGATGAAGGGACTAACAGGGAATATCTGAAGGCTGCCTGGCACAATCCTGCTTCGGCTACCAGAAAAAAGGTCTATGGTGTGGTCAGCAGATGTCTTGACAGGATCAAAGCCTTATTTTTAAATCTGTCCATTCCAGTTCCAGTGTTTGAAGCTAGAAATAGCACAGGCGTAGCAGGACCAGCATATGGTGAGCACGGTCCTCTCCAAGATGGGGCTGGAAATGGGGACGGGCTGTGTGCTCTGCCCAAGTGATCTCGTTTCAATGCTGAGCATTTGATTTGCCACCGCACCAAGGCTTCAGCTTTTGGAGTGAACACGGCGCTAATCTGATTGTGCTAAAGGTGGCGTGCGAGTAATACCTGCCTTGGGAGCAGTCCGATGGCTCTCAAGGTAAAACAAATAAAGTCAGTATATAAGGTTGACACATATTCCTGAGGATTGAATTTGACAAGTGAATTTGACATATTTAATATGAAATGTAAATGGCAGTGATTTGAAGGATCTCTGCATTCTGATCATCCAAGGCAGTTCTGCTGGTCTCTCTTTCTATATCTGTACCGTGTACTGAAACACCAGCTTCCAAATCCATCATCATTCCACAGATGAAGTGGGCAGGAAACTCATTTTTATTGATTTCAGCCCTGGTTGGGTCTGTAGGGTAAAAAAAAAAAAAAAAATTACTTTTTGCCTTGCGCCTCTGCCCAGACACACCGGGCTCCTGCGGGCTTCATCAGCGGCTCCACATCACGTCTGCTCCTCGCTGGCCCCCGACAGCCGCCTTCCTGCTGGCGGCCGGAGTAGCCTCCACCGGGGAATTTAGATTTATTTTATTCTCAGAAAATTCAGCTCCCAGCAACATGAACTGGGACACAGGGGAAAAAAAAAAATCCTCCAGGAGACATGACCATGAGCCAGCACTGTGCCCTTGTGGCCAAGAAGGCCAATGGGACCTGGGGTGGATTAGAAGGGGGGTGGTCAGTAGGTCAGAGAGGTTCTGCTTCCCCTCTACTCTGCCCTGGTGAGACCGCATCTGGAATATTGTGTCCAGTTCTGGGCTCCTCAGTTCCAGCAGGACAGGGAACTGCTGGAGAGAGTCCAGCGCAGGGCAACGAAGATGCTGAAGGGAGTGGAGCATCTCCCGTGTGAGGGAAGGCTGAGGGAGCTGGGGCTCTTTAGCTTGGAGAAGAGGAGACTGAGGGGTGACCTCATCAATGTTTATAAATATATAAAGGGTGGGTGTCACAAGGATGGAGCCAGGCTCTTCTTGGTGACAACCAATGATAGGACAAAGGGTAATGGGTTCAAGCTGGAACACAAGAGGTTCCACTTAAATTTGAGAAGAAACTTCTTCCCAGTGAGGGTGATGGAACACTGGAACAGGCTGCCCAGGGAGGTTGTGGAATCTCCTTCTCTGCAGACATTCAAACCCGCCTGGACGCCTTCCTGTGTAACCTCATCTGGGTGTTCCTGCTCCGGCGGGGGGATTGGACTGGATGAGCTTTCGAGGTCCCTTCCAATCCCTGACATTCTGTGATTCTGTGAGATACTGAACCGGAGCCGGCACCAAGCTCCCCGTCAAGATCAGTGGTGGCAAAGTGATGTGCCATGGCACAAACCGGGTGCTGCTGGACATGCACCCGCCTGTGGCTCCTGCATGGCCACCTCTCCCAGAAGCAGTTTTCTATCGAAGTATTAATTAAGTAAATTTATAATCATGCTTCAGAAAAAGCCTTATATCCGACTGGGCACAGAGGGGCAGACTACATGATCTCAAGAGGTCCCTTCCCATCCTCAATGATTCAGTCATTCTGTGTGTTTTTAAAGCCTTCTTAATTATTAAAGTATTAGTTGATTTTTGAGCTTTTTCAAGAATTCAAGCAGCAGCTATTACTTTTTAGCAGCAGATGTAGAGTAACTTGTGATTATATTAATTTGACTTCATAATTTTTCTTTGTTCATAACTTACTTTTGCTGTTCTCATATGGTTTTTGTACAGCTGCTGCAGATCCCCTCCATGCAAAAATGTGCTGAAAGTATTTTCTTTTAACAGTAACCCCATGCTGCCTTTTAACACAACTTGAGCACTCCTAGAATCTTAGTACACTGTATATTTTCCTTTTGGAAAGAAGCAAGGACTGAAAGCTGCTTAAGCAAAAGCTGATCAACTCTGTAAATTGATTAGTCAGCAAAGTAAATGATAGTAACAACAACAAAAAAAGTTTCTTTTCACTTGAAATATTTGATTTGTCCTGTTTTTCAATGAATAAGGAGGTGAGGTTTAGCAGGATGCTCAGGCTCATGTGATTTTGGGGGGTTTTCTGGCATAATGCCCTCAGTATCTCCATGCCTGGTCTGTTTGCATGATGGGAATGGGAAGAAAGAAACTTTTTGTCAGTGTTCATCAAAGGCTTCCAGCATGCCTCTTTTTTTTTTTTTTCCTTTTTTAAATTTAGTGTCAGAGCTTGGGTTTCCTGGAACAGAAAGCGATAATTATCTCCTTGTGTTTGATGGCCTTTCAGTCAACTCAGATTTTGCTTTTGGATTCAATACTAATTCTGTGGCCAATTTTTAAAACAGTCTCAACTTAATCTTTAATTAGAAGCCAGCAATCTTGTGTTCCCAGTCAGTCACAGGACTTCAGTTACTTCAGCTGACGATTAAAAGCAGTATGTCCATGGTTTTGTATGCACACCTAGGCACAGGCAAAAGTTTTAGCTGGTTTTAGTTAATAAAGAGCACTTCAAAATATAGTTATACCCTCATATGCCTTAGTTTTGGGGTTTTCTGCAAGCGTGAGGTCTGGCACTGGTTGGCAGGAGGTTCTGCAGCGCCCAAAGGCCGCGGATGTCCCTGAAGAAGATGCTGGTGGGATCACGTTTACGGTCACCAGCCCGGATGGTGGCATTCAAAACCACTGGAGTGTGACGTTCTCCACAGCCTCTCCCTGCTCCGGCCCGAGCGTCCTGACCCCGCGCTTCCCTCCGACAAAGGGCTGGAGACAGACGGCGCCTGCGGGAGTCGCCCTGTTGAGAGCCGACGGCAGGAGGAAGCGCAGGCTGTGTTTTAGAGAGACATTTGGTGCTGGTTGAATGAGACACGTCCCAAGGAGCAGACCTTTCAGTCTGATTTCCAGCCAAGAGAGCATGGCGCGTTTGGTGCACGTGAGAACTTGACCTGCACACATGGTCAGGAGGGTCTGTGAATCAAAACCTGGGAGCAATAAGACACTTAGAACCACCGGAAATGCAAAAATGTAAATGTGTCCTGGACAGGACATCGTGTCATGCTGACAGCCTCGCTAGGTTGACTGATAAAGCTATTCATTACAAATAGTGTAATAGTAGGCCTGAATACCTTAAAAGAGACTATTTGCTGGCTAATTATTCTCCCAAAAGTTTATCCTGTGGGTGCAATGAGAACCCTCTGACCTTTCCTTTGGAATTCCTCAAAAGAGGATGAACTTACAGCCACCCAGCATGGACGTGAAGTGCCCGTCCTGCTGCAAAGCTGCAGGTCGGCTGCATTCTCAGAGCAACCCACAGTCTTGGGCTCTTTCGTGCCCTTTGCTGTAAGACCCAAGTCTTACAGGAGAAGGCTCGGGGTCCCTCGCTGACGTCTTGGGCACCTGATGGCTTTGTGTCCCTGCAAGGAGAGCCCACATTTCCCACCTCTCCAGGCATAACTGCAGTGTGTATGTGTATATTTCCTTCCTGCGTGAGTTAGATATGAAATGGTTCCTGTGCTTTTTTAATTTTTATAAACATGTCCTATGAAGATATGATGCTCAAATAGATTTTTTTTTAAATTATTATTTTTTTTTTCCTGAAAAACAGCCACAGTGTATTGAGTTTAAACACATACAGATATTTTCATGCTGTTACAATCTATTCCGAGCCTTGTAAACCATATCTCCATCTTCCTGAGTCTCTTCCAGGATCTGAACTCCTGTGAGTGTTTGGCTTGGCTCTGTTCTTCTCCATTAAGCTCAGCTTCTTCCCTGACACTTCAGAATCAAGTCCCTTCCCAACAATCCAGGCTGTTTGCCATTCATTTCTGTGGTGGAATCCATCCAGGAGGCAACGGGAATGGGTAAGGAGTGCAAGGCAATAGTTGCTGTTAAGTTCCTGCAGAGTTAGTTAAAAGGGGATGGGATGGGATGGCAGGTAGATAATTGTGTTGAGGAAAATTCCAGAAGATTGAGACAGTTGGCTTGGAGAGACCAAAGGGACTATGAGGACTGTTCTGGGATCTCCTTTCTTGTTTCAGTCCATGCAAAATTTCCTAAATTTTATTCTTGCCTAGGCTTACTTCTCATGTGTAAGAAAACAGTGGTTGTATTTATTTGAAAAACAAACAAAACCCAACTACCACCTCCCCCCAAAAACTCCCCATAAATCTACTGTGCATTGAATGGCTTCCATTGGCCAACTGCTTGAGGAAATAATGGAATATGACCAGATTACAGTCATGGGGTGGTTTTCTGTAGTGATAAAGATGGCAAATCCTGAGATGGCTTCCAGGTAGAAATCAAAGCATGGGATCATCGGACACAACTATACCATCCAAATTATTTTAGTCCCAAAAGCAGTCATTTTGTTGCTTGCTATAATAATAGACAAATATGTTGGCCTGTATTGAGGATGAGAGAGATTTTAATGTGGTGGGGGCATGTAACCATGGCCTGTGCGTTGGTGGAGGTGCAGGCGGTGGAGAGGTTACTGCAGAAGCTTGTGCTTGGGAAATCTGTGTGTCTCCGAGCCACCTCCAACACTGCAGTTTTGGCTTCGTGGAAGTAAGTGCTGCAGAACTCTCCAACCTAAAAATGGAGCTGGTGAGGTGGTATGAGTGAGTCTCTTTAGAGGGACCCCAAACTTTGAGAGCTTCTTCTGGCTGTAGTAGCCATTCTTGGCTGGAAGGACTAATTCATGTAGCTTTTACAGCCCTATCATCTATATGAATTAACAAGTTTTCCTCACTAGGTGTGAGGGTGAAATGAATTCTGCACAGAGAATAGCTCCACACAGGTGCCAGTTCCATCACATTATGTAAATAGCCTGTGACTAACAGAGAAGCCTATGAAGTGAAATGAAATAAAAGACATCAGTCAGTGCATTTGCATGGAAACCAAGCTATATGCCAAAAGAACCTCGTTTAAAAATGAGTGATCGCAGACAAGATAATTCTAAGGTTGTCATTGTGGAACATTTTAAAGTGTCTTATTAGCATAGAATCGAAGGGACAGTGTTGGTTTATATTTAGGGAATCTATGAAGTTTCACTATGTATGTCTGCAGTCCGTCTGACCCTTTATTGTAAGCTTACTCAAAGCTTTGCTATAGATTTGCTCTCCTTGCAGAGTACTGTTCAAAACAATAAGGAGGAAAAATATTTGTATGACTTCATACATATCTAATAGGTTGGTTTATCACCCATCTACTGTGATGGGCCCAGGGGAAGTGGGGAGTTGGGTGAAAATTTTAAAAGGGCAAGTCTGGGAAGGATGATTTTTCTCCTGCAAGATAAATCCTATTTTATTTCTATTAGATAACATCCAGAGCTGCAAGTACGAAGGTGCCTATATTGTGTTGGCCACTCTGTGCATCCTGTAAAACAACCCCTGCCCCACACAATCTGTGCATGGGAAACAGGAGGATGAAGTTGGGAAAGGAGGTGCATGGCTTAGAGGACTTTCCATAGTTAGACCATGATAATTTGTGAGTCCCAAGGTAACATTTTGATTGAAACACCTCTCTACCAGTGGTGATGTTTTGTCATCCTCTTTTTACTTTGTTTTAACTTTGTTTTAAACCAGGAAAAAGTATCATAAATGTTTTTAAGTGCCATTCATGGCTGCACACACGCAAAGGTTTTGATGCATCTAGAACGGTGTAATGGGGACATAGTGTGGCAACTTGCATGTGGGTTCTCTTTTGTTTGGTTGGTTTTTTAACTTCAAAGCATCCCAAAAGCTGACGCAAAACTTGTGTGTCATCCCTCTGAAGCTTTGATACCCTTCCTGGGCAAGGGACAGCAGGCGCTTTTGCTGGCCTGAAGCTGTTCGTCTTCTGAGCAGAAGGATAATGGTACAAATTTGGTTTCTATAGGAAGGTAGGCTAAAATCAAGATGTTCTTCAAGAGACGTGGAGTGGAGCTTGTTAAAGAAGAGCCATGATATAAACATATTTTAATTGCCTTATATGGCCACATTTCTATAAGTATATAGTTACCTGCCTCGTCAAAATTTCTATTTCTTTCTAGAATCTGGGTAAGATTCAGACACTTCTTAGGTGCAAAATTTATCTCCCTGAAAGTCAGCTCTGGTGTTTTTCAGAATTTTACCTGTTGCAGTACAGTTTAGCGCAATGTTCATTTACAGTTTTGTCAAGGTGAAATATTCTTGCCTTGCAATCGATGTAGCTGTGAAGTAATTTTACAAAATATAATGCAAGAAATAGAACCTGGGTATTATTTGCCACTTGTAGTGGATCAGGGTTGGGTAAAAAAAGTATCTCATTTTCAAGGCTGGAATCTATTCCAGTAGTATGTGTCATTATTAAATTCCAAGATTTTTTTATTATATGTGATAAAATATTGATAATGCAGGCAAATGTGGTATACATTTCAGCTTAAACAAGAAAAATCAGAAGTATTTTTCTCCTACTTCAGATATTGAAGAATTAAAGCACAGTAGTAGATGCTACTTTGGAAATTAATATAGAATCATGGAATCATTTATGTTGGAAAGACCCTTAAGATCATGGAGTCCAACCATAAACCCATATGTACCAACTGGGCTGCAATGCAGTACTAGGAGCTTTTTCAGAATTTGGGCTGCAGATAAAAATTTCCTGAGCTGCTGAAGGGAAGCTTCCACTCTGAGAAATTGCACAGATTATTCCATGTATCTGCAAAATGTCTAAGAAAACAGTATTCCAAACACATTGATTATGTTTGGGTACAAACCATGAAGTACCATAGTAAAACATTGCTCTGCCCTTGAGGCATAAATTCACTTGAAACTTCCCTGTTCTATGACTCTCTCCTTCTCCACCAAAAACCATGCCAGCACCATGAGTCCCAAGAAGGTTCTCTAGCTGTTTTTAAGTTCTTTTTCTCTTCTGGAAACAGCAAATATCTAATTTTTCACTCATCTGTGTTTATCTAATAAGTGAACATGTGAAATGCTAAACCACTTTCCAGAACTGTTTGCACGAGAACTGTCCTATTGAGTTTATAGGTGGTAAAATTTACGCGCTGAGCAATGTAGCAGTTTTATACAGGGTAATATTTATTTGTCATTACACAGAAGGAACATACAGGAATGGCACTGCTTTTGTCCACATACATAATTACAGTCAATAATCAATTGAGCTCTGTTGAGTGGAATAATTTTCACAATGAATGCCATTCTCCGAGTACCTAACTCTAGTTAGACGTTCTTACAGTTAAAGCAATCAACCATAAAATACAAATATATGTAAGAATATATTCATTTACAAGGATGTTTATAAATATATCGGTCTGGTCTACATGACTGAACAACTTGAACAAAGCTCTGCAGGTTTTTAAAAAAGACATCACTACTAAGACTTTTTTTGTCATTGGGTAGCATTTCGGTGTTCAGGTTCCTCCCTTAGCTTTCCATAATTCATTTCATGTTTCTGCTCCCCCAAGAACGCTCACAGTCCTCCATCAGGCTGCATGAAGTAAGGACAGTCTGGCAAGCAAGGCTGTTAGAATTTCATTTACTTGCTATACCAATAAAATAAGGGAAAAGAATGTTTTCAGCATTACCTAACACAGGGCAACACTTGTCAGTTTAATATTATGACTTGAGCAATCTTTATACATTACATATTGCAGTTACATACATCACCATTGCACACCACGCTGGAGTCCATAACACTTTTGTATTGCCTGTTCCTATTCCTATCAAAGTCCGTTCACTCCTCTTGACTTGACTGGAAATTAGATATCAGACCATGTATAAAACCAGCAGATGTAACGAGAGAACATGCAGTGTGAAGGGTGACGCCTTCAAGACAGTGATGATATTCTGTTCAGTTAGCGGTGATTTCTAAAAGTACAGCATTAAGAAAAGAGGCGCTTGATAACCGAATTCTCAGGACAGAAATGGAATGTCAGCACTTGAGTCAAATGAAAGTGTAGAGAAGAAATGACAAGAAGAAATCAAGGCACAAGTATTATTATTATTATTCTTCACATTAGATTCTGAAGCAGTCTCACTGCTCAGAGAGCTTCCACCTGGTAACAAAGAACCCTCTTATGCCAAGATTCAGACTGGAAAAATTGATTGCTCAACTCCGATCAGGATGTCAGGAGTAGACAATTGGTGCAATTGGTATGACAAAAAGCAACAGCTTTTTTTTTGTTTTTTTTGTTTTTTTTTTTTTTTAGCTGTTTAGTACCACAGAAGTGCACTGCCCAGGCACTTGTAGAGAGGGACAGTAAAAGGAGACCACCCATCAGCATCCCTGGCCTTCTCATAAGGTCAGAAGAGTTTCTGCTGGCCCACTGACCACATCATTTAGATTAGCGTTCATTTTGTGGCCGATACTTTGGGGCCTGATACTAAAACCACCTCCGCTGTAAAACTAAGCACACTTGGGCATGCCCATGGGATGGGAATACTGGTATGGGAGCTACTTAGGCTGAATTCACACATGGAAATCTCAGCTGGGCCTGATTCAAACACTAAATACTGCCTGAGATATTTGCCATGATGAGAACTGAGAGTAACCTGAACTATTGCGTCTAATATTAATAAGTTAGAGTATATTATGAATGTAATGTGCTACTCTGACCATGCACCATATGTCAGCAGTATCACTGACTATAAGTTACTGCTTTCTACCTGTTGCTCTGGACAAGCAGATGGTATGTATCAGCAATAAAGGGAGCCCAGTAACTGAGGGTGGGAGTTAATGGAAGTAATTAATACTCAGCTGTCTGATCATTAACCTTTACTAGGTATTTAGCCGTCTCCCGTTTTTCCTTCTGTGATTCATGAGGCAGGTGTTTAAGTTGTGGTTATTTATGCACTCTACATGCATTACGTTTGATCTAATTAGGAAAAGAAATATACTAATTTATGCCAAAACTAATCCATACTTGATTACCATGTCACTAATTCTGCCATCCTTGCTCTTGTGGGTAGTGCTGCCCTCATGACTTTGATGGGATCAGACCCTAATGGATTTCCATGAGTCTTTTTGCTCGATGTGAATCAGGAAGCACTTAACAACCCAGAGTATCTGCATGAGCTTGTGAGGCTCCTCTCGCAGAGCTCCTCTGATGGGGAGAGTAGTGCAGGCAGTTTGCACTAATGGTGTAGCAAACAAGGGAACTGTGACCTGACGGAATCCTTTAAGAACAGTATGATTGCAGAAAATGATGGTCTTTATCCAAGAGAATTTTATGGCCTTAAGGTAAGTTTCATCATAGCTGAATCATCAAGGACCTGATTGTAATCAGAATATTAATTCTTTGCGCTTAAGTGAGGCATCGTTAAATTGCTAAAGTTAGAGGATAAATCACAAGGAATTTTACGTACAAGTGTCAGAACAAGGCTAGTTTTTGGAACTCAAAAATAAAAGTGGGGGGAGCTTTAGCAATACAGGTAGTTAATTATATTGAACTTGAACAAAAGAAGTCAAGTTTACTTCTAAGGTGGTGAGTTGTTGAACTAAAGTGTTCTAAGTATCGTATTTAACCAGCCCAATTTTAACTGATTATTTATGTTGGTATTGTACCATGGATGAAGAATCTGGATGGTGCTTTTTAATGTGTTTTAGTCTGAGGAAAGTTCTGTTCAGCATTACACCTTTGGACTTCTATCCACTGTGTTACAGAGACTGTTTTCAAACATAGTCCGAAGAAATTACCACATCTGCCTTAAGTGTGGCTTCTTGCTAGTGCAGAAATGTGGAGAAACATATTTTTGAAATTAAAACGCAAAAGTAATTTTCTACTAGAAGAGAAACCTATAATCTGGATAAGTAGCTAAACCAAAATTTATTTTGAATTCACAGTGTGTACATTCGATAATGGAGATTCTAAAAGGTCTGTTGTCAGTACCAGTAATGGTGGTAACAGAGAAAGCAATGATCTATACAGGTGGTTTGGAGCAGAATACAATGTTTTTAGGAGAAATGCTAAGTACATATTCCATCTTGAACAGCATCAGAGTGGAATTTGCAGTACATCAAATGGGGCCTGTATCAGTGCTCATTAAGAAAAAGAATCCAACTCTAGCCTTTTCCCTTGTTAAGATCCAATTTCTAGGCTGAACTGGCACTAAACCACAGTAAACTGCATGCTGGGGCTGAACTGAAGATGGTGGAGGCTTAGGATAACTTAGGGAGCTTTTCTTACAGTGTGAACTACCTGTTGTGTAGATTAACCAGAGGTGGGAACAGGGTAGGATTTGAAAATTAAAAGGCCAGAAAAGAGTCTGTGAAAAGGCTGATGAAGTTAGGAATACTGTAGCATTTGTGGTTTACTTGCATGAAGCCAGGTGCTTAGGAAGGACAACCACATCAGTGGCTAAAATGGAAATACTTTTATTGGTGCTAAGGTAATATGCCAGTGATTTGGAAATTGTGGATTAAAAAAGAAGCAAATACTGTTTGTAATTCATTATTATTGACCTTTAGGACTCTTGGAAGTGGTTTATTAGCACTCATACCATCATAAAGAACCTGTTAAGATATACCTATGGGAGCATAATCCTGGTTTTGCTGAACTAAATGGCACAGATTTCCTCTAAACTTGGTGGTAACATGATCAAGACCTACAGAAATAGGTAATCTGCAACAAAATACAAAATTATGGAAACTGCTATGGGATTATTTTAGATATCTACAGGGCAATTATTTAATTTGAGAGATCCCTTAGATGCATCAGTTTGCAGATTTGAAAGGGCAATATTTTCATATTCCTCTTGTGATGCTGAGCATCTGCATCGGTGAACTAATACTATCAAATCCTTCTGAAAATTCTTGTTGAGAAATCCATAAAAGATGGGATTAATACATGTGGAGATCATGGCCACAAGGTGGCATATCGTAAATGTTAAATTATGATTACAGCTCATTAGTGCCTCGTAGTTCCAGTCAAAAACCACATTGAATATGTTGAGAGGCAACCAGCAGGCTGCAAAAGTCACAACAATTGATATCAACATCATATTAATCCTTTTGTTTTCACTCAGTCTGTTCTCATTCTCTCTCATCCTGTCTATTTTACCATGTCTCCTTCGAAGACATACAAATATCCTGAGATAGCAAATAAAAATAAACCCCAGTGGGAAGCAGTACTGGAAAACCAGCAGACTAGTGGTAAAAACCAGTCGTTCTGTAACTGACGGCCAAGCTTCGATGCAAGCAACCTTGTTCTTGTAGAAATCACTATGGAAAGATAGATGTTTGAAGGGTTCATCAGTTAATTGGTGAAATATTAAAAAAGGAGTGGATATTATGAGGGAAAACCCCCAGATGAAAATAATTCCCCAGTAAGCATGAGAAATATTGGGCTTCCAGCCACGTGGGTTGACAATTAACTGATATCTCTCGATAGCAATCAGTACAAGTGAGAAAATGGAGACTGTAATAGATATACTTTGTATGAAAGAACTTATTTTACACATAGCTTCCCCAAATATCCAGTAGTCCATTAAGGTATATGCAACCGTGACAGGAATACACATGATACAGATCAAGATATCTGATAAAGAGAGGTTGGCAATCAAAATGTTGGTAACATTTTGAGCTTCTTTCTGTCTCTTTATTATAATAATCAGACAAAGGTTTCCGAAAAGCCCTACTATTGTAACTAATATGTAGGCTGTAATAAGCAAGAATTCTGCAAGGAAGGAAGGTTGGCAGGTATCAAAGTTCAAAAACTGAGAATAGCTACTGTTAGAGAGAGTTTGATTAGGCAGAATCTCACTGGGATGCTGAATGGCTTTATCCATCATGAAGCATCTCGCAGCCTATGGACAAAACCTGGTATTATTTAGAAGATACTTTGTACGGAGCTTTCCAAGGCAATGATTACTATAGGTCTATGTTTGTCATTGGTTCCTGGAAATTTTGAGCAAATCTATATATAATTAATTATAGTACTGAGAAATCCTGAAAGGAAAAGCCAGTGGTTATTAGTGGGTTTGTATATACATGAATTGAGGTTGATGCTACTTTTCTGAGGTTCTGCACTGACAGTGTTACAGAACTGCAACTGACCGTGATGTATAAGAAATAGCAGTGATTCTTTGATTAAACTTGTATGAACATTTTCATACAAATTCTCTGTTACCAACTGCAGATAAGTGTTGCTTTTCAAAAGAAAATATTTGAAGATCTGTTTCAGCCAAAGATTTAGCAAAGTTAAGGAATTCCAACAAGAATAATTTTTTTTTGTTTGTTTTGTGGGTGGTTTGGTTTTTTTAATCAGAACAGTGAATAACTGGGCCCCGCTGTCACGTTGCTAGCTTAGACATCACACTTACATTTTTCCCTAGAACTATAAAGCAATGTGAGATAATACACCAAATCCCTCTGGCTTAATCAAAATGATGTTTGCTTCAGTTTAAGTGATATTCAACACCTCCATGAATGACATCTTTAAGGAAGTTTCCTGTTCTGCTTATGGGTCACAGATAGCACGTCCTTTTTCCTCCATCTAATCTGAGAAAAATGTAAACCAAATAAAGATCACACCTTAGTTATACACACAATTATTCCAATATTTGTACTTGTCAAAGGTTATCTCCCTACACACTGTTCGCTGTTGTACGAGTTTGACAGATGGTACCCCCAAAATGTTCTGTAATTAAATATAACAGGTACTCAAGAGACACAGAGTTGATTTTTCTTTCAGTTCTAACTTAAGCAGTTGTCAAGCAAAAATCTGATAGTAGTACAATTCTGTTGTTATTAAACTAATATTAATGGGAAGAAACAGGTTCCGCAGAGTATCTTGATGGGTTTGAATTTATCACCAAGTTTAAAAAGTGAATCTTAAATCAAAGGCTCACCAGCTTTCTGGCCAGAAAGTGGTTGTTTCCAACCTGGGAAAGGAAAAAACAAGGCTGTAAGGAGTTACTTTTAAAATCAAAAGATGGATGAGTATGTTCTATACATATACTTTTCAAAAAGCAACTCTAACTCACCTTAATTCCTTTTTGACATAGGAGTTATTGGAATACTAGCTGGAAGGCAATAATTCTTCACACCCAGTAATAAATACCATAGCGTTGCAAGCCTGTGGAGAGAGGAGGATCAAAAAAGGGTGGAAAGTTGAAGAGGATGCACAAAAAGAAGAAGGATGTTTTATTACTACTAGAAATAACCTCTTTATGTGTAGATTTGTCAACCTTTTTAGAGAAATGATCACCATTATTTAATCACTAAGGAATAAAAAATGTTTGGTTGCTTGCACGAGATTAAATGACAAATCCAAGGTTAAACTGGGAACTATGGTTCTGTGACTGTTTGCCCCCAGGCACTCAAAGAATATTCCAGCTAGAGGTATATCCTGGACTGCTTTATCCCGATAGTTCTGCATGACATTTGTTAATTTGAAGCACCCAAACAAATGGATCTATTACCACTCTCATTCTGATTTAAATATACTTTTCAACTAGTGTAGTCATGTTGGAGTGAGAAGTGGCCGGAGATTTATGTGACTATATGCAGTCCTGATGTTCCAAATGTGCCTTAATTTGTGATAAGGAGTCAACATAAGACCTTTAGTCTCCCTAAATAACCTAGCTGGCTTGGGCACAGCTTCACTGAGGGAATGGCATAGAACCTCGGACAATCACGCTGCCAAAGCTGCTGAGGTCTGATGACTCAGACAGACTTTGCAGTCCCTCGCAGGTGTCCCTACTCCTGGAGAACAGGAACAAGAGCTATGGATCCTGCAAAAACTCTGCTCCTAAGGAGTCCAGGAGAAATGGAAGGGATCCTAAAGTTGGCACAGTCAGCATAAACCGATGATGTGGCTGGGCAACAGCACCTTCAGGCAACGTATTTCCTGGAAAGCACTGTAAACTACTTTTCCCTGGAGCAGCGCTATTTGCCTGGCTGGATTTACCACACGGAAGGATGCTTGTGCTAGAAGGACAAGAGAGCAAGCGGTGGTAAATGTTGCCCTGATGACCTTTACTGCCACTTTAGATGTGTAAAGGTCTAAAGTCTGGCTGATCTTTCTCTTTGCCCTGTCTGTGGTATTCACCCAGCTTGCACGGATCTCAGCCCTGCCCTTAGAGAAAAGATCAGGAGCTGGCAGGGGATCTGGCTTGGAAGCAGGATGCCTTCAAAGACAAGCTCTGCTCTTCCCTGCTTTTTATGTTAGCAGGAGAAGTTCTGGGGAATCAAAGGACATGGGGCTGAGCCAGGTTTGTCATATTTTATGCACTATTTGCTATGCTCAGTTATTTATCCATGGCTGCACAACACAGTTTGATAGAGAATGCTGAATGCCCTCTCCCAAGAATTCAGTGTGGGTTGTAGAGCTTCTTTGACACTTCCCACAGCTAAGGAAAAGTCTCTGTACCGACCTTCTGATCAGTTCATTCACTACATTAGCTTGAGGCACACTGATCATCTACCCTGTCCTTCTTTCAGGAAAAAGATTAATTTCTTTTCACTGTTTGGTTTGTGCTGTGAGTCAAAAAGTGTAGTCATTAGTATGTGTCATTCTGCAAGGCAATTTAAACATTTCCCTGGCAATAAAACAATTACACCTGTCTTGTTTAAACATCTAGAATATTCATAGCATGAGAAAACTATGTCACACTAGTACTTACTACCGCATGTTGAACTATATTGTAATACATAATGGAATTTTTTAAGCTAATAAATATTAGCAGTCAGTATCCTTGAACCGCAGCTAGAGCTGATGTCAGAATTGAAGTGTTTAACAAGAGAAGTAATTACTTCAATTTCTAATCCATGCATTTTGAAAAAGATTCTTTACCATAGTGAGAGTTTAACATTGTAAGAAATGATAACCCACTTAACCTAGTTTTTTCATTCCTCTAGATGCAAAAACATTATTGAAACATGCATAAGCAAAAGAAAGTTAAATGCATGTTCTAAAGTAAAATGAGTTTTTAAAAGGCTTTCTTTCTGAAGTATTTTCTTACCTATCTTAGATGTATAGTCCCATCCCTTCAAAGTGACCAGTAAATATTTTGGTTGCAAATATTGTCTGTTTATTAAGTTCCAAAGTATTGCATGGATAAAATCTGGAGGAAACTTTTCACTCAATTTTAAATATAGGATGTACAGAATATAACAATCGTTGGAAAGGTATATTTTGGAAACTTTTGGCACAATTTTATAGATTTTCTGACTTCTTACCTGATGAAAATTCAAGTCATATCCACGCTGCCTTCAACAATTTTTCTTTTCGCTTTTTGAGTGAATTACAAAGCCAGCAAACACATCTCCTTTGTGTATAAAAGAATCCAAAGCGAAGCCATCTCCTTCTAAAGTGATACTTAAACTCCCCTTTCTTTTTCTGAAACAAACCACAGTTCCACAATTTCCAACTGTGACTGAATCCACCAGGCTGTAGGAAGGCTGCTGAGGAATAAAACAAGCTCTGGAATCCAAGGAGAGGCGAACAGCAATGAGCAGGGAGGAGAAAGGACCAGTAGTCACGGGGATGGTTTTTCCCCTGCTGTGCGGCTTCCCTCCACCCTGTCAAACACCTTGTCTTGCGTTTTCATTTGCAATTATCTTATCTGTTCTGTAGTGCAAATATTTTCTCTGTGTTGGATTTCATATATAAACAACTGCATATGGCTTATTGCCTTTTTTTTTTTGACTGAGGGAGATAAGAAAATACAGTAAGCTGCTGAGAAAGAGCATGCATGTCCTATTAAGATGATAATATTTTAATTTTAAATTGCTATTTTAGCTTTTACTCCAGAGCTACAAAAATCTTCCTGAAAAGCAAAGCGTGGTGCATTACCCTAGCACATGGTAAAAAGCGGCTTTTTAAACTCTTGAATTTATACCTTGGTCCACTTAACCCCCAGTATCCCAGTCTCTTACACTGAACCATTCTGCAGCTCTCCAGTACCAGAAAAAGCAGAGGCAATAGAAAACGGTTCAGAGTGAGAACATGTTTGTGTGGGGATGGACTCAGGAAAACTAGATGAGAATCCCTGCAAAATTAGAGAAGTAGAAACTTGCAGACAAAACATCTGAGAGAGTGCTCGAGTCTGTCTGACTGTATCTGGGGTTTTTTTGGAGGGAATGATTGTGAAAATCAGTAGGATTTTTGGGATGAGCAAGACTGATGCTGTACCTGGAGTGCAGGTTAGAACTAATTATCTGAAACTATTCTTAGTTGTTATGCTATTGTGTTTGTAGAAAATAGGGGTGGAGGGAGACTGAGATCAGCCAGACAAACCCACTGCTTCTAGTATATTTATATCTATTCATGATGTATTTGTCTAACTGTTTTTTTAAACATCTGTGGTAATCCTAGATTAGGCAGTCAAGTGCCTAATCTACTGCTAGGAAGACTTCTTTGATACCCCGCCTAAAATTTCCTTCACTTTAGTTTAGCCCATTGCTTTTTATTCTAGGTGTGGCCTGTGAATTCTGAAATGTTAACCAAAATGCTACAATTGAGCAATGTGAATATACATTTCTAAAGCATTTCTAGTACTTGGCTTTGATTATGCCAAAAATACTATAAAAGCAAAGCTTTTCCAAAGTATTTTAGAATTTCTGCTTCTGGTTGTAGTGTAACCCAGGAAGTAAATGAACATCTAAAAATTAAATGTGCTAGTTATACATCAGAACAAGCCATAAAAATGCAATATCTGTTTATAAAGGAAGTCAGTAAAATTAAAAGATGTTCTGGTTCTATTTATAAATTTCAAACAAAGGTCAGGTTGCTTATTTACATCAGCCTCTGTTTCTGATATTGCACTGTATACAACTCCTCCATTTGTGGAAAGACTGAAGTGTTTACTGTGTGATCCCCTCGGTTTTACAGTCACATCAATCTGCTGCCTTCCTTAGATTTGTTGTAAGCTGGTGTGAATTAGATCACATCCAACATCGGAGGCTTGTGAAGTGTGCCTGCTCTTGGTCTGTTTGTGTCTGACGTCAAAGGTGTGTACACTATGTGGAATCTACAGCTGTGCACGAAGGGATCATGGTATATTGTTTTCAGTCAAATACTGTAGCGTCTGTTTGCAAAAAAGGTTAATGGATAGCAGAATTATATGTACTTTATATTAATGATCATGTTGTTTCTAAATTGCTCAATATTAATCGATGGGAAAATAGCCTTTATCAGTAGACATTGATAACTAACTAGAAGGCTGGACTGCAACTGTAGTGAGAAGCAAACTTTGTATGTAACCTCATAACAAAACCTTAAAATATATTGTGGATAAGACTGCAATTGGCTTGCCCATGTCAGGTATAAATTTAGTAGCTCTGCCTTTGTGGGATTTCAGCAGTTCAAAGATGGCTTTATAGCATAGGAAATGGTAGGAGTCTGGATATGATTTTTAAAGAGTTTTATTAGGAATTTCTGCCTCAGCTTGCAAAACAAACAAATGAACAGGAAACCTCAAAACAATGTGTGCTGATTCTCACTATACTGAATGCCAGTCATTGTTCTGGTTATCACCTCATCACAACCATTCCAATAAAAGCCTGATCCTAAAAGCTTTCCAGGTACGATATTCATATTGAAGGAACATCTTTTCCAAGCATCTGGTTATATAGCAGCTGGAGGCATGACCTCAGTGTGTATAAATGTTCCCAAACTGGTTTTAAACCAGGCAGTAATTAACCATTGCAAGCACAGAGCTTGGGGCACTGTCACCTGAATTAGCCAGCTCAGAGCTGAGCAGGATCCATGTCCAGCTTGTAATAACGTCTCTTGTGTTGGCAACAGCCTGTTGGTGAAAAATTCTCTAGCATATAAGTCAGTTGAGGGAAAACTCACCCTTTGCTTTGACATTTACATGCCCAGCAGGACTTTTTTGCTGGTGGCTGACCCTGCTGAGCTTGTGCTTTTGCTTAGTTGCTTCTCCCATGCTCTGCAGCAGTCCTTGTTCCTACCTGGTGGAGCCTCCTTCTTCAGAAAGCAAGATTTACTAGAGATGCATACATACGATTTCTCAGCTTCCTAGGTGAAAGAGTTCTTCAATAGCAGTTTGGCTATGAGCTGGTTCGGTCACCTGTAACATCTCTGAGGCGTCTGGAATATTTCTTTCTAATTAGTGTTATTCTTTATAGCACTTTAAAGATGTACAGAGAAATAAGCAAGAACAATTGGAAATCTCTTAGGTTAGTGTCAGATGTGCCGGTTAATGTCAGTAAAGTAAGATAATATGCTGTGATGGAGGAAAACCACAGTCTCTTCATATTTTTCTGGTTTGTGGAGAGAACACCCTAATAAGGCATCTTCAGCAAATAGGTTATAATTTAACCAAACTTGCAACATCTGAACACCAGCTACATATGCACTGTACATTTTTCTCCAAATATCATGCAGATAAAGAAGGACTGATGTACATGTGGAAGTTGGAGCACTGTTCCATGATTCAGAATTTTTTTCCTAATTGGAAAAAATTATTACAAAAATCACTCAGGTTCACTACCTGGAGTTTAGGTTTCACTCCTTTTATGTTGCATAGCTCTAGAGAATGGCTTTGCAATATCCTTGTTGCTTCGTTCTGGTCCATACCTCTCATTTAGGTTGTGCCTAGAATGAAAAGTCAACTGTTCTAAAACCTGCTTTAAATGAGATACTTATAATAGCAAACTCATTTTTTTAATTATATTGTGCCACGAACTTTCAGCTGATTTCTGGACCTTATTCAGCTGGCTTACAATTGAGATGGAGGTTGATATACTCTCTGGTGGGAAGGTTTACATCGCTATTTTTTGGGTCAGTCAAGTTACTTTTCCTACAGAAAAAGAGATAAGAGACGTGAGTAATTGTAATAGGAGTCTAACTGCATTAATTCATATTTTATAATAGTTTCCATTTTCTAAACCCTGATTCAATCCTTTATAGCTTTCTAGAATGTTTCCAGCTGATGTTTTCCAAGAGTGATCTCTGCCAAAGAATGAATTATTTCAGTAGCTCACAGATTTTGGCGGAATACGATCATTTGTATCTCTCTTTTTTTTTTTTTTTCTACAGTCTTTTTATAACAACGCTATGAGCACCAAACCCCACTGTTCTCATGCCATGGCATTCTTCACTGTCCTAATTGTTAATTAAGAAGTACTTAAATAATCAAAAGGTTTTTCCTGTTAATCTTGGTCTGTTTCAATTTTCCTGCATGTTTCAAACTCTAATAGCAGTTTTGATTTTCTGAATTAAGAATATGAATTCTAGATTGCTATTTCGTGTCTAGAAAGCTTCACCTTTATATGCCAATTCATTTTAAAATTTCTTGGATAGTGTGGATGCCTTGCAGCTAATGTCAGGCAGGCGCATACTGAACTTCATAGCATAACTCCTGCTGTTTTCAAACAAAGCTAAATGTCAGTCATGCAGAAGTGCCACAAAAAAACATCCCACAGAGGTTCTGTGGAACAAGAAATAGATGGGGTCTAGGAAGAGGTAAGGGGAAGAAAGCAAGCAGATTTTAATTTTAACTGGAAAATACATAAAGAAAAATTTATAGATGAAGAAGATCAGAGCACGGCTGACACCGCTCCTGGCTCCAGGTCTTCCTTTGGCAAAACTTATGATCCTGGTCTGTCTTGGATGAAGATAAAGTGAAAGATCTACCAACTCGCATCTGTTGCAGCATTGCTAGATCCTTTGATCCTTGACAAGAACCTTGACTTTCCAGACTCTGTTTTGCTGTCTTACTTTCATCCCATCACTCCAAATCATGACCAGCTCTTACATAAACTTTTAGGAGAGAGAAGAAAGGAAATCATCAATTATGACAGAAGAGTGAAAAGATGAAAGAGGAAAAGAGAAATTGAGCTTCAGAGGGATGAGGAGGGAGGGCAGGATTTAAGGAAAAATGGTAATGTAAGTCCAAAGAAAAGGATACAAATTCAGTTCTCTGACTTTCCGCTTCATGCTTCACAAAGGTGGGTTTCTCTCTTTCAGCACACTCCCCTTAAAAAGGGCTCAGGGAAGATTTGGTTCAGTAAGACGAACTCCCGATACTACTTACCAAAGATATAGTTCTGGTGGATTATTCTATAGTTACCTTTTTATCTGTAGAATATCTTATTTTGCATTAAGCAAATAAAAGAGAGGGGTAGTGTTTTATTCCCCATCTGAACTGGCACAGAGTAGAAATTTTTATCCTGAAGAGCGTCACGTTCAGACTTCAGGCAGTTAAGAGCCTCTCTAGTTTCCTCTCAGTGCATTTTAATCAATCATTTTCAATGAAAAGCCTCTCCCAACCAGTGCTAACTCATGATAGTCTCAAAAGTAAGATCACAGATTTGTTGTTTATGCAGACTAAAGTACAAACAGCAGAACAGAGTGAAAGACAAATCTTTTGCCAAAAAAGCAAGAGGTCTCTCAAGGACAGTCGTATCTATTTTAAGTTCTTCACACTGGTAGCTGAACCAAGGGGCCAGGATGGGGAAGCTTGTGGTGCTGCTGCATGTTTTATCAAAAATGTCTTCCTATGAACTGCAAAATTACTGTCTCCCTGGGGTGCTGATTTGGGTAGGAGTGAGTCTTCTAAAAGTCTAATAATATCTCTTTGAAATGATTAGATCAAAAGTCCTCGCCTCAATGTGTGTGGATCTCAGAGTGATGTGGGAGAGTACGGTCGAATCCTGTCTATTCCCCACTCTTTCCACCTATGCACATTCAGAAAAAAAACAGGATAAACTCTGTCTGTAGGCAGGATGATGTTATTACAGTCTCCAAGGAGCAGAACATCAATGCAGAACTAATTCAGCAAGCAGTCTGCATGAAGGAATCCTGTAGGTTTTAAAATGCTTTCTGTCTGCTGAAATGTAAAACCAGACCTAAATCTAGAGGATTGCACTATACCAACAAAACATACTTAAATTCATAAAAAAAATCCAGTCGATACTCTCAAATTGTTTTAAAAAATGAATCAACACCTGTTGACTATGGAAGCCAACCATGCTGATATGAACTAGATTAAAGAGGTCAAAGCTGATAAAAACTTGATTAAAGAGGTTAAAAGGACACAAATTTGTGTTTATATAAGAATTTAGATAATCAAAATATTTATAGCTTATAAGACCTACTTTTGACTTCTTAATGTCCTTCTATTGCCCCTGATGCTCTTTTCCAAAACTTCAATATTCCTTTTCTATCTTAGAAGTTTGGACCCATTAACCAGCATGACAGAAGTATGTTTCTGTAGTGACAAAAAGTCCTATAAAGACTTCCTTAATAATATATTTTGATTCAGCTTGTACTAAGAATATATAGTGACACAGGAAGCTTAGTGCTGGAAAGGACTGTTCCAGTGCCTCTGTTTTATGATCTCTTAAGCAGTGTTGCCCTCCTGTGGACTGTAGGTAATATGCTTTCTACTGGAATAACAGGAATGGTTTATGCATGAAAAGTGTTTTTCCTTCCTTTTAATATTCTAACACTAATTAAAATATCCCATGAAGACATTTAACACAGTGCTTTATTTGGCCAGTGCCCCTGTTTTGAGAAACACATTTTATTTAGGTGAGGATAGCAGGTGGAGCTTTTACCTGTGTTCAACACTTAAACTGCTTATACAATGAATTTTATTCTAGATTGTTACCAGAATTGAAAGAATTTAATGCTGCGACTGCCCTGTCAGGAAGGGAAAAGTGTGTATTTGTTTTGAATGCTGTTGGCCTTTTAAATATGTAGGACAGTTGGAGTGTTGTCTGCTTTAGCAGACTTGTCATGTCTCACATGCACAGTGTAACGCCTGTGCTGTGGCTCTGTGCTCATGCTGCTGCAGTACCTGCGCATCTCACGTTTGCAGTGGCTCACGTGGCCAGAGGGAAAAGGCACATTTTGGAAGCACGTAAAGGTACATAATTCATAGGAATATGTGTAACAAGTGACCTGGTGCACTGGTCTAGTGACTGGATGCCTCACCAGCTGTGAATCCCACAGGACCTGGAGAGGTTGGAGTCTCCACGGTGGCTCAGATGACCTGGGAGGTATGAAGGTCTGCGGGATACGCAGGAGAAACTGAGGTTTAGCTGTTGAGGAACCCCTGTATCTGCAGAGCTTGGTGGTACGTGTCAGGGCACAGGTACATTCGCAATGCACTTGGCCCTTTCAATGGGGAGACTGAACTCTGAGAATGTGATTTTGAGCAAATACATGAGGTATGTGAGGTCACTTACATGGCAGGTGGGAAAAGATGGTGGACAGGAGGACACCAGCTCAAGAGAAGTTTGGCCATTCTGTAGCATCAGAGGAGACATTTCCATCTGCAAGAAATGGGTATATATGTGTGTGTGTATATATATGTATACTTTTTTTTTTTTAAGGTGATTTTCTTTCATTAATCAACCAGTCGGAAGTGCAAATGAAGAGGAAGCAGTTGGGCTATACTTGAGTTGTGTCAGTGACTGATTTTGCCTACTGATTTGCTCACATCTTAAAAACTCTTATCTCCTGCTGAAAGAAGTGACTTCTTCCTTTGATCTCTTCCTTGGCCTACTTGTCTGCCTCACTTTCAGGGGGAGAACGTGACCTGTAAACAAGAATTCTGGTTTTCTTTTTTATCTATTGAGACCATAATTAGCTCCTCTTAATTTTTCTTCCTTTTTGCTGTCAATTATTCAGAGTCTATAAAACACTCATGGGTTATTTTCTACATGAAAGAGATATGAATTTATCTTGGGAAGGGCCACACAGTTTTTACAATAAGTGGTAGGCAAAACATATTTTTGTATTTCCTGTAATTGTGTGAAGTTTGCACATGGCCTCTGGGAAGAAGCTTTTTTTTTAATAGAGTAGGATAAGCTTGTTTATTTTAAAACCAAAAATATTTCAGTGACATTATAGGCATATTCTCTTCTCTAAAACAAGATAAAATGATTGTGTCCGTTCTTGCATTGAGATAAATGGATGTAAACATGTGACATCTTTCCCTGGAAGTGGTTGTCAAACACAGATGTATAATATTACTGTCATAATAATTGTTACTCTTGAAAGACTTGGCTAGAACAGGAAAAAAAAAATCAGTTTAAGAAAAACCAGGTTACTATATTGCAAATAGTAATTCTGCTGGTTAATGATAATCAAAACCTTTGAGAACAAAGTAAGAAAACTTGCCCAGCTGACAGAAATGAGGCCAGAATTTTACTAGCAGTGTTCATCTCTGAACACACTATCTGAAGAGGAATAAGGAAGAATTGGTGTTTACTTTGTGCTGACATGTTCAGCCTCTCTGGACTCCACCAGTTAACAGACCTCCCAGCGCAGCTGATGTTCCACTTGTATCCGTGCGTCTCCAAGGGTGCATTTCCACAGCAGTTGAGTTAAATTGGGGGATGTTGCAGTTCTGCTTCCTCCCTCCCGTCAGCACCAGCACTCATGGGATCATACCAAAAACTTTCAGAAAGCTGAGGCTGCTAAAAGCTAAGCTTTTTTCATGTTCAAGTTATTTTTGGTTGTGTCGGTTCTCTGAAGTGGGTTGCTGTGTGTGTGCACCAGCATCGGGGCTGGCACATGGGAGAAGGGATGATCACAGGGCAGCGGCAATCCCAGCACAGATCAGTTCAGGCGATCCTGATCCTGTGCCTTAGACAAACCCACACCCGCCAGGTCAGAAGAGGCGGAATATTCAGTACGCACCTTTATAAAGGCTCCCAGGATTGGTGTTGGAAGGAAGACTTGCACTCTTCTCCCTGAGCAGGGGACCAGTAACGTGTTAAGGAGGGGATCCTGGATAAGCTCTTGCTTGAAACCAGGTACTCTGACAGGCACTTGTAATTAGTCCAATCCGCAAAACCTCCAGTTTACTGTGCACTAATCTGGATTTCCCATCTGTGACTCCGGAGGGTAAGGTGACTTCTGATTGTAGAGGTTTGGTGCCGATGTTCTTGGATGGCGTGGAGAATGAAACAGCACAGATAGGCTTTTGAAAGCTGAGAACTGGGATATAGAGCAGGTGTTACATAGGGGAATTTGAGGAACATTTCGGAAAACATCTATGGGACTATCATAGATGAGACAAGACAGACTTGCTTTTTTGGGATCTCATGCCTGAAAAAGCAAAGCAACAGAACACAAGGAACAGAGCAAATAGGGAGAGGTGCCCAACAGAGGAAATCTAAGTGGAGCCCACAGTGTATCTGCACATACGTTGATTTAACAGAGGATCAGGCTGAGCGCTCTATATACAGATGCTTTAACACTTTGCGAGTTCTTGGGATTTGCAGTCACTTTAATATATTTGATCACGTGGTTATTTTTCAAAGATTGTCTCAATGTCTAAACTGCAACTTTTATGTCATTGTGGACATAATGAACAAGGGAAGAAGGCACCTGAAGAGGTTGTGGATTTGCTTTCACTGAAGGTTTTAGGAACAGATTAGACAAGTTATCTATGAGGAAGACTAAGTAAATTAAAACGAGTTTCAGACACTGTGTGGTGCAGGTGCTAACATGCCTAGAGAAACGTGAACTGAGCTTTTCACCTTCAAAGAAAGACAATTTCATCACAAAAATCGTTCTTGGCTCCTAGATAATTTTCAACATAAACCCCAGTGAGGAAAAAAAGAATCAATATGTTGAAAATAGTGCTGTAGTCTTCAAGCCGACAATGTTTATACTACTAAAGTAAAAAACAAAAAAAAAGGAACACGTCACTGTCATTTCACGGGGCTTGCACACCCTTGAACAGCTCTAATTATTTCTCTAAGAAAATACCTCCTTTTTAGAGCTAAGGAGAGATTTAAGGGTGAGGAGGTAGTGATAGAGTTGGAACAAGGAGTGGGAAACGGAGGAGGAACCTGCAGTGGGAAAAGCGAGAATGGCCAAGGGGGAGCAGCCAGGGGCTGGGCGGACCGGGACGGTCAGAGGCCCCGCTCGGGGGCCGCTGAGGGGAACGGCGGGGCGGGGGGCGCGCGGCGCGGCCGCCTAACGGTCCGCGGTTCAAACGCTCCCGCGCGGGCCGCCCGCGGCCCCCCCGCGGCCCCCCCGCCCGCTGCACCCGCCCGCGGGGCGGGGCCGCCGGGGAGAAAGCGCGCGGCCGCGCCGGAGGGAGCCCATTGGCTGACGGCCGCGGGCTTGGCGCATTGGCGCAGCCCACGCCGGGCCCTGTTCCCGCCCCTCCTCTCGGCGCGCGCGGAAGGTGTCCACCTCACGGGCCGCTACAGCTCAACCCTATTGGCTGCCCGCCGCGTCTGTCGCCGCCACACCCCGGGGACTTTTGGTGACGCGCGGCGGAGGTCGCGCCCTCTGATTAGTCGCCGCACTCGTCGATCGCGGCCGGAGCCCCGCCCCTAAAGGTGAGTCGCGGACGGCCCCGGCGGCGCCTTCTCATTGGTTGCGGCGGCATGATGGGGCGGGGAGGGGGCGTGCGCGGCGGCGCCGGGGCGGGCGGGGCTCCCGGCGTCCCCTTTGTGTGGGCACCAGTCGCCATTTTGTGCGTGCCTGTGTTTTCCTCCCGCCCCCCTCTCTGCGGGAGCGGCGGCAGCCGGGGCGCCCCGTCTCTTCTGCTGGTCAGGTGAGGCGAAGCGAAGGCGTTGGGCCAGGTCGAGGGAGCCATCGCCGGCCGCTGCCGCAGCCGTGAGGTCGCGCTGTTCGCAGCGAGTGAGGGGGAAGAAGCGGCAAGACGGAGAAGGGGGGGGGGAAACCTTCAGAGCTGCCCCCCAACAGGAGGAGGAGTCTCGGCGCCAGGCCCAGGCGCGGCACCGGCGGCAGCATGGAGAACTCGCAGCTATGCAAGCTGTTCATCGGCGGCCTGAACGTGCAGACCACGGAGGCCGGGCTGCGGGAGCACTTCGCGGCCTACGGGACCCTCACCGACTGCGTGGTCGTGCTCAACCCGCAGACCAAGCGCTCCCGCTGCTTCGGCTTCGTCACCTACTCGGCGGTGGAGGAGGCCGACGCCGCCATGGCCGCTTCCCCTCACGCCGTGGACGGGAACGCGGTGGAGCTCAAGCGGGCCGTGTCCCGGGAGGACTCGGCCAAACCGGGGGCCCACGCTAAGGTGAAGAAGCTCTTCGTGGGCGGCCTCAAAGGGGACGTGGGCGAAGGGGACCTGGTGCAGCATTTCAGCCAGTTCGGCCCCGTGGAGAAGGCCGAGATCATCGCCGACAAACAGAGCGGGAAGAAACGCGGCTTTGGCTTCGTCTATTTCCAGAACCACGACGCCGCCGACAAGGCGGCCGTGGTCAAGTTCCACCCGATCCAGGGCCACCGCGTGGAGGTCAAGAAGGCCGTGCCCAAGGAGGACATCCAGGCGGGCGGGGGAGGCGGCGGCTCCTCCCGGCCCTCCCGGGGAGGCAGAGGAGGCGGAAGGGGTCGGGGTGGCGGTGGATCCAGTAACCGGGATCACAACGGGCTTTCCAAAGGAGGCGGCGGTTACAACAGCTACGGCGGCTACGGTGGAGGAGGCGGCGGCGGTTACGGCTCCTATGGCAGCGGCTCCTACGGAGGGGGAGGCGGCGACTACGGCAACGGGTACGGCGGGTTCGGCAGCTACAGCCAGCACCAGTCCTCCTACGGCCCCATGAAGAGTGGCGGAGGAGGTGGAGGAGGGGGCGGCAACTGGGGGGGCCGCAGTAACAGTGGACCGTACAGAGGAGGCTATGGTGGGGGAGGCTACGGGGGCGGCTCTTTCTGAGCTGGAGTTCCCATACCTGTTGGGGGTGGCGTGGAGAGCCCTCCCTTTGCTACAGGGCAGCTTCTAAACGGTTTCTTCCCTCAGTCGCCGAAGGGCAGCTCCTTTTAAATGTCTCCCCGCTGTGGGAGCAGCTCCTAAATGCCCCCCGGGGGTCGCCTCTGCTGCCGGTGCCACTTCTTTCTCTCTGAAGATGGACTGGGCCTCACACACACATACTTTGTGTTACAGTCATTGATGGACTCTATTTTTTTATTATTACTTGGACCTTGGTCGTTTTTATACTAGCAACGAAAAATGTCTTGTTTTAATTTGTTTTTTTGGGGGTATGGGGTGGGAAGTGTCTTGCTGATCTGGAGTAAACACTGGGGAGGGTTATGGGGGAATTTCCTTTGTTGCAAGGACTCGATACCTGGCTACTACGTTTTTTCTACAAAATCTACTCGGATCCCATGACTGAAATTAACACTTCTGTAAAGGAGGAAAAATCGTTTTTACGTTTTTTATTTTTTAAATAAATCATTGTGTTCATTGACCTTTACATGTCTAATTTTTTTTTTCCTAGGATCCATTCCGTACGGTTTTAAGCCTTTTCTAGGTTTGAAGCAAGTGTTCCTCTGCTTTAAAATCTCTATGTACTTAGAGTAAATATTTTATTGCCAGTAAAGGTCCTAATTGACTTTTTTGCTACCCCTCGAGTGGACTTACTGGTTTTCAGACACTTGACAGAGAAATTTTTGAAGTACTAATCCGTGGATGTGGTCTGTTTTTTAAATATTTGTTCTCACTTCTGGAGTTTGTGTGCATCCACTGTCTTGTACTAGGCAGTTTGACGTGCTGACATGGTCAATTTTTTCTGTAGGACTTTTCCATCAACATGTACTGTGTAGTTTTGAAGAAATAGTTTGTGTTAAGCATGTGCTTCATTCATATAAAATGTTCAGAATTTCTGATTGCTTAGTTTTAAGTCCTCTTATTGGTTTGTCTGTGTATCATTCCTTCCAGGAAAGGGTCGACATTGATCTCGTCTATTAAACGCAAACTTGTTTTTATAGTACTGGGTTAACAGACTTTTCACTCTGAACTATTGTCCTTCGTTAAAGTTCCCCAAGAATCTCTCGCAGCACCATCTGCCGACAGGATGGCAGCCCCCTTGCTGCAGGCTTCATTACAGCAGGAGTAAAATTGGTTGGCTAACAGTTGTACTAGACTTTTGAAAGTTATTTTATGCCACTAGGTGACTGGTGTAGAATGCAAAGACATCTGCATGTCAACAAAGATGGGTTCCATGAGTACTGACAAAAAAAAAAAAAAGGTATTTGCAATACTTGCCTCAGCATGCATTCTTTATTTTTAATAATTGCAGTTGCCCATATTTCAAGAAGTTATAATCTAAACTATGTGGGCAAAGTGCTATAATAAATGAGCCAGCTAAGTGTACTAGTAACAGAGGTGCCAGTTGTAAAGCAAAAATATCTGTGTAGTCTGCTTGATTAACAAATGTATATTTGTAGCCCTTTCATGCAATAGAATTAAAGTTTGTTGTTTATTAAAGAGTATAATGTTTTAGGGGAAAACTGCCTTCCTGCATAGAAATATAGAATAGCAACGTTTATGGATATCAAATAAAGATTTGAATTCCTTATATACTTGAGTGAGAGTATGTATGATATGGGGCATGGATTTTAAAAGTACAAAGTTATTTTGACTTCAGGTTTCTAAGCACTTAGTCTTTAATGCTGATGTTTTGTGGGCCTGCATCTTAAAAGCTGATTTTTTGCTTTGCTCTGGTTATGCAACATATGAGGCGTATAATTGCACTGATTCAAGTAGAAAGTTAAAGGTCTAGGGCTTTGTGCTTCAGGGCTGAAGGATTTCGCATGAAATTTCAAGGTATTGGCGGTCTTTGGTGTCAATCTAACCCGAGGCTGATTTTAGTTGAAATGAGTCTTTTTGTTGCTATTAGGAGTAGAACTAGCATGAACTTAATTACCTATGTGAGCTTGAATAAACAGAATAACCTTTTGGTATCATCAGGGTTTAAACCTAGAGCTGAGTTTCCTCTTGATTGTGATAAGTTATGTCTCTTATCGTGAAACTGCTTCTCTTTGGCTTAGTTTTATAAATAGGCTCCAAGTAACTTGTTCTTTGCAATTATATTGTAATTTTATCTCAAAAGCTTGTTGTGAACCAGTATCACTGATACGTTGTTGAAAGTCGTAAGTCTCTTCAGAGCAGTTCATGAAACTGTGCAAGTACCAGCTCTGGTCAGTGTCTGGCTTCAGGTGGTTGGTTTTATTTTGGTTCACTGGACTTGGAGTTTTTTACTTTACCTTTGCACTTTAGAACTATGTTGGACAGTCATCCTTGAACTTCACTTGAAGCACAGCTTTCCTTTTTGTAACTGAAATTAACTACCGAGTTCTAGGTCTTGTCTTAGTTTGGGTACGTGATTTAGTCCCTTGTAATGGTGAATTGCCTTAACTTTATCAAGGGATGGCCTGCTTTTGAAAGAAATAGTTAAATCCATTTCTGTGGTGTGACTTGTCATTTGACTTGGAAAGGTAAAGATTTGTGCACTAAATGTAGCTCTGTGGTATTTTCTCATGTTATGTGCCATGAAGGAATGTGTTGATACCATAGAAACAAGTAGGCTTTTAAAAAAAGTGACTTGATGTGTGAAATCTGACGTTTTTGCTGAGCTATAGCTTGATTTTGAGAATTGTTGTACTGAAACGTGTGGTTTGATTATCTGTACGTAATAGCCCTCTTGTAGGACTGGTGTCTTGTAGAATAAAAAGTAGATCTGAGGAACTGCCCCTATATTAGGGAGCATGCTACCTAATTTCTGTCTTAAAAGATTGTTTTCTGTTTAACCGTGTTCTGTGGTGAGCATCTTGAGTAGCTCAGACTTGCTCTACTGTGACCTCTCATCTCTTGGGAGCAAGAATGTCCTTGTGACCACGCAGGTAACGTTTGAGAGGTTGGTGTGTTTGTTTAATAAGGGGCGATAATGCCTGGATGTACCATGGAATACAGAAAGAGATGCAAACCTGTGCTGGATAGCATTAAAGACACAGGGACTTAAGACTCTCTTTGAATATGAACATGTTCCTAGTACAGTTCCTAGTAAACAGAGGAGATTTGTTGCTAAAGCTTTGCTTATGTATTTAATGATTTTCTGACCACTTGGTGGATTTGTGCATGTAGAGTTGAATAGGAAGAAGTATATAGCTGGTGTGTAAATAAAGGAGTTTGTGACTGCACAGTTGCTCTAGGATGGTCACGGAAATAAAAAGAAAGTTACTTTAGTTTTCTGCTCCTTAGTTTGTAGTTTAGTTTTGAAGTATATGTGTGTGAAATTATCTCAGCAATGTTGCGGCCTTTTCTTCAGGAATTAATGCTGGATTGTAATGGTTTCACCTGTGAGAAATAGGAAATGAGAGCAATTAGTTTACTTTCAGCATTAAATAATGATAGTAAAAGTACAATAGTTTTCTTAAAACAAAGACGTTATTTTTATTTTTGTAATCTGTATGAAAATAAATTCTCCCAAACAAAGCTTTTCAGAGACCACAGTGTTACAGTATAGCTCAGTGTGTTGTGATGTGTGCAGTTTTTTAATAGCAGTGGGTATTCATGTCTGCTCTAAAGTATAATTTGTTCTTGATTTTTGCAGCTTGTGTAACTTGTAAATTTTATTTGGCTAGTAAAATCAGTCTAACGTACACTTTTATAATACTGATGGCTACTGCATCAAAAAGAAACATGCTAACCACCTGTATGCATAATGAATTGATACTTGCACAATTCAATGGAAGTACCTGATTTGTTTGTTTTAACATTGGGTCATGAAAAGGTAATTTAGAACAGCAGTAACAGGTGAAACAGCTTTGATCACAGTAAATCTCTGTGGGTCACTGACTGTGACACATTTGTGAAATAAAAGCTATGCCTTGCCCTGCAAGTATACTTGTGTAGTATACTTAGGGTAACAATCTTTACTCTCTGAATGGAGCAAGATTTGGGGTTTCTGTTGTGTCTGGAAGCAGTTGCAAGTGACACAGCTGCAGTACCAGCTCCTGGACTCCCAGCTGTGTGTCCAGGAGAGCAGATGTGCTGGGAGGGCAGTGCTGTGCACGGTGGGGGTGCTGGCATGAGATGCGCTGGAATCGGATACTTTGTGCATAGATACCTGACGAACAGCGAAGCTGGAATATTTTAAGATGGTTCAAAATGGAATTTAAAGTTCTCAAATGCTTTATGGTGTTCTTTCCCTGCCCCCACTAACTTAGATCCCTTCTGTAAAGAAAATTTTGCTTTTGTTTAGCATCGAAAGACCTAAGTGGACAGTGAAGGTCAGAACACTGGTTTATTATCCTGCTCTGTCAGCTGATACTATTGTCACATTAATGGCATTGCTATTGCTGCTGAAAAGGGTCTGACCTGGAGTGGTGCTGAGGACCCCAACGTCCCATTCAAGTCTGAAAACAGAGCAGGTTCTTTTTTCTACGTACTTAAGCGTGTTCTTTCTAAAATGCCAAAGTTCGGTTTAAATTGTTAATGAATCTCTCAAAAATAAAACCGAAGGACACGCTTCTAATATGCATGTAGTAAACAAACATGATGCATTTAGTGAGAATGGGATTTTGCTCCTGCAGTCTGTGGGATGATTTGGTTTCTAATAGAAGGTACCTTATCCAAGCCTTTTAAAAAGGATTGCTTGTCCTGGAGTAGCTATTCTGGATTAGTGTTTATCATGTAATCAACAGTTTGTACCACATTTACGTTGTATGTTGTTATGTACCTCTGCTTTCTAAGCTATTTAATAGGGAGAAGGCATTTCTGATATGTTTTTCAAACTACGTGTCTATATATATCATCTTGGCTCAATACTAGGTGACTGAAAGTGTAACCCCCAAAATTTCAGTCTTTCACCTTAGCCAAAGGTATGGTTTACAAAACAATGTGTTATTTAATATTTTTTTGCATAACCAATTCTGAGGTCTGGTGTATGCATCCCTTAAAGATGAGTTTTCTGTTTATTTTTTTATTTCTTAAATGAATAAGACAGTTACATCCCTGCTTCAGTTTAAAATGTATTTCAGAATGCAAGCACATCATCAGGAGTTTTGAGCCAGCCTGAAAAAGCTCAGTTTGCTTTTGTTGATGGGCTTTTTTTTCTGCTCTGCTATTGAAGCATTACTACTCTATTATTTCTGGGGTGTGTGTATACACACACAGATAAATTACATCGACTTCTATTTGCCTTTAATGAGTGTTTATTTGTACTGTAATGTAAGTACCACTATTGGCAGGTGTCAGATGTGTGTTTCTTGTAAGAAGATGAAAGGCTTTCTGCTATATATCTTTATGTAGGAATTTTCTATAGTTTTCCTGTGTCCTAGGACTTGTACAGAGGCTGATGGAGTTGGGTGCTTTCTTCCTTGATGTTCCTTGACAAATCTTAGTCTTTGCCTTCTCTGCTTCCAGAACTCGCCTCAGTTTCTGCTTATATATAAAGCTGTAAAGCTTTATATATAAGCTGTAAAGTAGTTTGGAGAAGAGAGGCGTTCTTCGGATTCTTTTATTTCCTGTAGTTCTCCCATCTACTGAATAGTTAAAAAGATGGAACACTTCAGGTCTAGAATGTAGCAAAAAAAAAAAAGCATAAATATTCAAATGTTGTTTTGTGTTCTTGGTTCAGCCTTTGCCAGTAAGACACCTAAACAAAAAGATGCTTTTTCTAAAGTACTTTCTCAGTGTGATTGATCTTGGTTTAACCTTTTTTTTTTTCTGGAAGTCTGTTAGGCAAAGCTGTGGTATTGTCTATTGCTATTATAGACAGCATCCAGCTTAAAGCACTGACTATTCTCAGATTGTCAGCCATCCAAGTAACCAAAGCTCCTTAACTTTGAAAACTAGATGTCAAGCCCAGTCAGACTAATAATGCCATCTGTCTGAGACATCTGGATATTAACCCTCTTATTCTGATGCATACAGTTTCATTCATGAATGCTTTTGCAAATAAAAACTATACAGATTTGGAAAGAACAACTCTTCCTCAAATAAAAATGAAACTACAGTATGTAGAGCTACATATAATTTTGATATAGTACATTCATTAAACTCTCACCAGTTTTCATTTGTAATGCAGTAAGGAATCAATGCCAATTTAGAAAGGGATTAAGTTTCTGGCTGGAAATGTGTCAAGATGCATATTTGCTCACTATCATCATAGTACAAATCACTGAACATTGCAGAAAAATTCCATAGAAGCAGAATGAGCTGATGTATCTGAAAATACTGAGGTTGCTCAAATGCTACTTTATATGGTGCAACAGCCAACCAGTTGGTTTCACAGAAGCCTTGTTCTCACTGGGAATACTGTTTTGAATTGAAAGGCATGCAATGTTACACATCTGAAAATATTCTGTCTGTAATCAATATAAAGATGAATAATATCTCAGTCTCTTCTGTCATTTCTGTAACTTTTTGTGGTTTTACAATGGGCTTTTTCTATTTTGTAAGAAATTTTGCTTTCCACAAAATCCTGGAGGAAGGAAGCATGGCTCTAGTCACTGCAGGCTTGGATTAAAGCAATGCTGGATAAAATGCACAAGTAGTATTTGGGCTTGGAGGTTCGTGCTCTTTTTACTTGTTCTCTGTGGATCAATAATCTTGTTTTCTTTACTGCATGCTAACACTGTTTCAGTGGAAAACCTCCCTCTCCCAACCACGCACCCTGATGAATGAATGGCAATGTGGGCCAGGCATGGCCCTGCGGGCAGGCTGTGCTTACCTCCCTATTTTACACAAGCATAGCACTATTGGCTGAGTTTTGAAATTGTTTACTCCTATTTCATCTTCCAGGTCCCCTCCCTCCTCCAAAGGGATGCCCTCTGCTTTTGGGCTCTCTGACTGCTCCCTGGCTGGGTTGCAGAGGAGTGAAAGATTTCTGATGCTATATTCCCAATTTCTCTCTGTGTTGTTACCTAGTACCTTTTCAAGCTTTAGTTATCTTTTAAGCTTACTGGTTAACAAATTTGGCCAAAGTCCTTCACTGCGTGATTTCATTTGGGCTTGTTTGATTGTTTTCTTTCCACCACTGCTGGAATATTGATGCTCTGTTTACTGGAGAGAGCTCCTTTGAGTCCTCTCTGATTGCAAGTTCAGGACTTCTCCCCTGAAATCACTACTGGACTGGAGGGTGGTTGTAGTTGTAATTGCTAATGCCTCTTGCATTGGACATGTAGCGAAGTGCATCCTGCAAGAGAAGTACTGCTAGCTTTCTACTGTTACTTTCATGAAGATGTATCCTCCTGATAAGGAGAGATCCCCAGGACCACAAGGGGGTTTCGAGCCTTTGCAGTCAGTAAGCCGGTATGAATGGCTGTGCCTTTTTCCTCTTTAGGCCCACCTGTCTGTTATTTCCTGCCGTTTTAAATGTAGGAAAGCTTTTTGTTCTGTAATTGTATCGCTTAGAAGTTGTCGAGGTTTTCTTTTACTCACCCAGCAGCGACTAGAATCTGGGCTTCTGCTCTGTGGTATCAATGTTACTTTTAAAGCCTCCTTGAAGCATGAGCTTGGTGATGAATTGGCAACCACACATTTTGGAAATGTTTGTGTGTATCTGGTGGCATTGGAGAGCTTACTTTCCATGTACAGGGGAGTCAGCTGAGAGGTAGTTGAGAAACATCATCTTTGGAAGGAAGGCTGGGAAGGAAAAGCTGGGCTTGTTTTATTGCTGGTGGCCAAAAGTGTTGCAATGAGCTCGTGCAACGTGCTCTCTAATGCCTTCTCAAAGTGTTTTCTTTCTCCCTCGCAGGGTTCACTTCTGCATGGAGAGAGAGAGGATGGGAAAGCTGAGCCCCGAAAAGCACCTCACAAAAGTGCAGTAAGTGAAGAGAAACCCAAGCTGAGCCCTTGACATACAGTTCTCACTCTGGATATGCTATGGAGATGGAGCAAAAAAGGTGTTTGCCCAGAAAATACCAAGCAGGATAATGAAGGACAATCAGTTATCTACCAGGAAGACACGCTGCATTGGACAGCTTTTTCTGTTCAGGTAAAAATAGTGTGCCTGCAGAAACAATCTTGCCTATATTTTCATGTGTGGCAGCTGTGCGATTTACCCGTTTGTGTTAATGTTGCAGCATGTTGTGTTACTATACCGGAGTGGTGGGCTGTGTTTCTTGGCTTTCGCAAAGAACAAAAAATGAAATGTTTTTAAAAAATGTCAAGTACAGAGCAAGGCGATGAGTGGACAAGGAGTAATAGTAAAGAGACCTGGGTTGGGGTGGTCAGATCCTGAATGAGAGTAGGTTTGTTTATGCTATTCTGTGAGTTAGAGTATACAAATATTAATTAAGCCATACAACGTCTTTACGAAGCATATCGATAGTTCCCCCTTATTACAGAAGGTAATAGTCAAAGCATTAAGGGATATGTTATGAACAAGAAGAATCACATTAAAATGATATCTTAACAGGTAAAAATTTTGGGGAAAAAATGGACATTTTGGACCATTGCTCAAATCTGTGTGTTCAACCTGTAGTGAGAACTGGACTCTTCAGTAGGTGGCAGAAATTGGAGTCAAAAATAAGGACTTATGATGCAGAGGGACTTGATAGTATTTAGGCATCTGAATATTGGCCTTTGCCTTTGTTCCAGTCCCCACAACAGTTGTTTTTGTAGCTTTCTTCCTGAATGTTCATTTTTGCTTTTGGATACTCCATTCTAAACCATAAAATCTACCTGAAAATCTTCCAGCAAGTTTCTGATAAATACATAGGAAAGCACTCAGTATGACTAGAGGGCAGGAAATCTGTGCTTCTGACACAGCTGGCCCCGGGTGACATCAGTTGCTTATGCTACAGGAAAGAGTAAGAGGAGTAGTAGGAAGAACATTTTCAGCTGATCTGTTACTGCTCTGTAGGGTGAGCAATAGAATGGCTTATGCCCTAGAAATCCCAGCCTGAGAGTGAAGATGGCCGGGGGTTGTTATTCTAAAGGTGGTAACATTATGATGAAACTATTGGAGTAAACTGACTGTTTTCATAGGAATGGTGATTTATGGTCAGGTGAATATGTTAATCTTGATCTGTTAAGGAAAACTTATTTTGTAAGCCCTGATTTTGCTGGCCTGTGGCAGAATGCGAAAATGGGACATTTACCAGCAGAGGGCAACAGTCCCGGGGGCTGGGAATGCTGGTGCTTCTACAGCATCTCTGCTTGGGGAGCCTGATCCTGGTGGGGTGAGAGCGCTGAGGTGGATGCTCCAGCCCCCTCTCTACAAATCCCATTATTCAGAAAACAGAGCTTCAGTGGAAATCTTGTATCTCTTAAGCTTCAGCTGTCAAAACATCACTCCTTCTAGCTCTGGGGAGGTCCCTACCTAGGTCTCCTAGAGCTTCCTTTTGAGCCTTGTGGTAACTTGGATCCCTGTAAGGTGCTTTAATAGCTAAATTTCAGCTGCTGCTTTAGTTTTGTTATGTGAAAGCAATTTGGCATGCTTCAAATATTAGCAGTGGTTAGGCAGCAGATACCTGCAGGACTTTTCTGCCAAGAAGCCTTGTGCTCTGGGTCCACTGGAAGTCAGTGTGGTACCCGAGTGTCACCTCCCAGTGACTTCAGTTAGCCACTGAGATACCAAGACAGCTATTTCAGTAGATAACTTTCACTGTTATCTTATATTAGTTTACTTAGTGGACCTTTTCCCAGAAAATTTATGGTCTAAATGCAGATCTACCAAAATGATTATTTACTTAATTAGACTCACAGAATAATTTTACTTGGAAGGGACATCTGGAGGTGATCCAGTTCCGACATCCCTCAAAGCAGCACCAGCTTCAGGGTTAGATCAGGTTGTTCACTCAGATATACACACACAAATATGTTTGATTATAAGATTGAAACATATATATCTTTTAAAAAACAGAATGAAAAATAACTTATGCTGAGAAGATGCAGCCTTGGAAGCCTCCATGAATGCAGAGCTTTATGTACACCTTTCACAGCTCTTCAATGTGGAAGCCATAGTTTTAAAGAAAGATGATTAATAATTTGGTGGAGAGGATAACACAACTAAAAAGGAGAACTGCTAAAGATAGCAAATCGTTTATGATACGGATCTCTGGAAACAGGTATATCCAGAGGATTGAGGGGTTCCTGGCTCGCTGCTTGCACTGTAAGCTGTATGATGCTGTGCTGGGTTTTGGGGAGAGGGCTCTTCCTCGCTTCTGAAGCTGTGGAGATTGACAGGGGCTGTCTGGGTGTAGTGGTGCTCTTCACAATTAAATTCTTGGAAGCACTCAGTATGCTTTACTTACAACCTCAGGGTTAAACCAAACCTGAGGTTTGGGCCAGGAGAGAGTTTTGGATCAGAGTGGCAGGAGTTGTTTTTATTCCCTCCCTTCCTGGCATTTTAATTGAAGAAATTCCTTGCTGTCGTAGGGACACAGGCAATGCTTTTCTCTCTCCTCTCCCTGCAGCTTGTTAGAGTTGGGGGGTTTGGTCTTTCCCTGTAGATCTGAAGACTGTCACAGGAATCTGGAAAGGTTTTGGTGGCGAAGGGATGTGGTACTGACTGGTTCTGTGGGGCCTTCTGCTCTGAACATCAGTTATATGGTTGTCAGTGATTGAAGGTAAATTAGATGTAAGAGGAATTTATTATAGGTCTATTCAGGACTAGGAATTTTTGAAGGAAGCTGGGAAAATTCCACCCATCAAGTGTTATGAATTATTTTTAACTGGCTTCTTTTTCAAGATATAAATCTTTGCACTTAAAAACGTGCCAGGAATTTTCATCTTGGGGTTGTTACTCAGTCCTGATTATTTTGCAAGGCTGCTATAAAGATAAACTCTGATTACTAGAACATGCCTTTGTTCCATCCCAGCAATGATTATTCACTGGTTTGCTCCTGTCTGCCACTGGGATTTACCGTTCCATGAATTGCCATAGGTATTTGTAGAGTCCAGCCCCACATGCTTGTGGGGCAAGGTGTGTAAGAAGTGTATTGCTGGTTTGGTTCAAACTATGTGCCTGGTGCCTCGATTGACTGAAGTGAGATATAGTTGTGTGTTGGTTGTTTTAATGTTGAAAGCCAAATATTTTGTTATTTACAAACTATGTGTTAATAAAAATACACAGGTACTTGGCAGCAATTTCAGGACCTACTCTCATATGTGGACTTTTTATGGTTTCTGAGGGCCTTACTCAAAGGAAACAAGTTCCAGCCCTTGTTTTCTAGATAAAAATCTAGTATTTTTAATAGTTACCTTTTCTCTGGTTTGAGCTCCTGTGTCTTGCAGTTTTGTGTGTTGTGCATCAGGAGTGTTAAGACTGAATGGACACTGGGGAAGTACTTGAGGATCTGGATGTGTTAAACCAGGCGTTTAATAGGATTCTCAAAGGAAAATGCAGGAATCATTTCCTTTTGCCTGAATCCTGACTAAGGTTTGACTTCATGGCTTTATCTGTATTTCTTCTGTTTATGGGGAGGCTGCCAAATGGTGCTTAAAGAGCAGGACTCTTGACTCCCCATCCCCATGCAACTTTGATAAAGTCCTTTAACTTCCAGGTGTGTTAAGTTTTCTTGTCTGAAGAGTGGGGGTGATGACTAGTTAAAATTCTCAACAAGCTGTTGAAACTCTGATGTGGAAGGTGCAATAGCATCTGTTCAGTCGTCATTGCTGCTACATTTTAAACGATGTATGAAACTTAGGCTGAGGACGTGGTTTGAGGAGAAATGCAGAAGAGTGACGTAATGTTATTTACAAAGGAAATGGAATGGCATTTTGCAAGAGAAATCTCAGACACTTTTATCTCTTTTAATTGCACAAGAACATTTTGTGAATGGAAGAGTAATGAAGAAAGCAAATGTTTCTTGTCTTTGGTATAATTAGCATATAGGTCCTCATTGCAGAATAAGATTGAGAAAATCTTCTAATAAAATAAGAAAATATTTATGTAGAAGTCCATGCATTTTTATTGATTTGAACAAAAATGGCAAATATTTAGTCTAGTGTTTCAGGCTAAATAGCACCTGCAGTTCAGAAAGACCCATATTGCCTAGGCAGCATGTACTTGGCCTATCTGATAGATTGTGCAGAAGGACAGCAAGATTTTTATGAAGTGAGGAACTGGAGGTTAGATGCTGCTGTCTGCAGATGGAATTGGGGAGCCCTCGGGGGGCTGGGACCCTCTGCCTCCTCAGCAGGTCTGAGCATCCCCTGTCCCCTGCCGCTGCTGCCCTGTGCACAGGCTTGACCTCCTGGTCGGCACTGCGCGCTTTCAGTCCGGTAAAACTTCTCTTTAGTCTTAGAGATTGCAAGGATTAAAGTACTCATGGGGCACTCAGCTCATCCCCCGCCTCCCCAGCGCCCAACTCCGGGGCTGCGGAGGTGGCGGCGCTGATGGCCGGACCCACCTCCCGCCGCCGGCGGACGGAGGGCTGTCGGGGAGACAAGCGCTGCTCCCCGCGGGGTGCCAGCTCTCTCCTGTCCCGCTGCATTCCCGCTCGCCACCGCCGCTCCCCCCGTTCGGACTCCTCGGGGCGGTGCACTGACCTATTTTGTCCCTCGCTGCCGTACTCGGGGGTTGCGCCAGCGGCGCTGAGCGGGGCCCGCCCGAGCGGGGCGGGGGGCCGGGCCGGGCGGTGGGGCCGCCCTCCACAGCTGCCGTTGCCCGGAGACGATCGCAAGCTCGCCGGGGGAGGAGGCTGCGAGGAGGAGGAGGCGGGAGGCGGCGCGGGCTGCGGCGGCGGCAGTCGCTGCGGCGGGCGCGCCGGGGACGCAGCGCTCCGCTCCCGCAGGAAGCGGCCCGGGGCGGGGGCGGCCGCTCGCAGCCATGCGGGGCCTGGGGCGCTGAGCCGGCCCCGCCGCCCGCCCCGGCCCCCGCCGCGCCGCACCGCACAATGGAGGAGGAGAGGTGGGTACGGCCGCCGAGCCTTTGTGTCCGCCGCGGCTCGTCGGGGTGCGCGGTGCCTGCCCGGAGAGATGCGGGCTGGGGGTGCCGTGCCGCGGGGAGCTCGCCGGGGCTGTGCGCAGGCATGCGGGACGCGGCTTGCGGGGATCCTCCCCTTCCCTCCTCCTCGTGCTTCCCTGCTTGCAGATAGACCTTCAGCGATGGGTGCCTGCCGTGTTATTACTAGATGTTGCAATGTCATGGTGAGAGGCTGCTTTGCCCCGCATACCCAAACCGAAGGAACGGAGTGTTTTTTCAGTAGGACGTGTTGTAGGCATGAATAGGGAGGCTGGGCGAGTGGGTGTTTTTTACAGTCGCTTGTGGAGCTCGGAAGGTGTGGGGCAGGGTCACTCCTTCGACAAGCTGCGCCTTGCAGAACGCTGGGCTTGTGTGTGTCTGCCTTGCTTGGATCTTGAACCTCCGGCTGCTGACTGTGTCATTCAGTTGAAGACATACCCACTGGTATTTGGTGCTTTTTAAAGTAATGAATGAAAATCTGGAACATCTGTGAAGCCTTCAGGGGTCCATTTAGCTGTATGTAGAAGCTATGCGCTGCACGGCTGTTACGGTGGGCAAGAGGAGATCCTGTATCTCCCTCGCATGGTAGCTGGGCCATATATGCTTTATTTCCTGCAAGGCAGCTATTTTGCTTCAAAACCTGTGTGCAAAAGTGCTTGCAGAGTTGACCTGATGTCCCCTGAATGCATGAGAGAGGTTATTGCTGCTCAGGAGCATCACAGATGCCTGGGAGATGTTCGGTGTTTCTGCGCTGACTTCGTTGTTCCTCCCCACTGTCTGGGTGCCCTTCGCACACCAGAAGCTCACTTGTACTGCCTCAAACTAAACATTAAGCTGTGGGGTTTTTTTTTTTCCCCTTTAAAACAGGATATGCTGAGTGCTTCCTTTTGTGCTGGTGACCTTCCAGGGGATGGGAGAACAGAGAGGGGGGCCTGACCTGCTTGTAGGACTAATCGTCAGGGCTTGACACAAGTTTTGTTTAAATATGATACATTGGAAAATTAAGCTGGAGTCAACCCCCAAAATCTGAAAATTTTTACTCTGAGGGAAAACACTCACAGCACCCTGTGAGAGTTGCTTCCCAAGCTCTGAAGGGCAGCTTTCTACCCTTTTGTGACTCAAGGGCTGCAATTTTTTGTGCAAAACGAACTTTCAGCCTGCCACACCTTTCTAAATTACATTGTAGGGCTTCCGTATCCCATAATGGTGCGAATGGCCACCTCTGGGTATTAATCCAGATATTAATTAATTCCAAGTGCCTTGAAATCTTAGATTGTCATGCTAGATGCTAGCCCATGGAACGGGTTTTCCTTCTTTTTTTCTTAACATAAATGAGTTTAGTGTTTGAGGAAGTGGAGCTGTTTTGATTCCCCAGGCTGGGGTCATCCTTGGCACTATTACTTACTACCTTTTTTTATGGTTACCAGCAATGGTCTCATTTTGACTGGAGGCCTTTTGCTGGGGGTACAGTGGTAAAAAAGTTACTGGGAAACTACCTGGACTGTTTTGCCTCATCCTTTTTTTCCACACCATCTGTTTTTAGGCCATGAAGGGCTGTCTCCATCAGCATGTTCTCTGCCTCTGGAAGTAAGGAATGATTACCCAAATTGCTGCTTGTATGTCTAGTTTTCAGGAAGAGGAAAGCGGTCCTGAACTGGTCGCGGGCGGTAGCGATGTGGGGTTTGGCTCTTGGCAAGGAAAGCTGGAAATATTCACCTGCTTTCTGGTTCAAAAGGGCACACTGTGTGGGACTGTGCTGAGGCTGCTTCACCTGCCCTGAGCAAGTCCTGGAGAGCAGGTGTTGAAAAATGACCGTGGTGGACGAGCACCGTGGGCTGGTTCTGTTCCCTTTTTTTGTACTTCTGTCCCACATTCCAACTCAGATCTATGTCATGCAGATTAGGCTTCAAATTGTACACTCAGTGGCTTTCATGACAGCAGAATTCCCCCTGGTTTTTAATGTTATTGCTTTTTCCATTTTTGTAGTCAGTGAGGAACACGTTATTGGTGCGCACATCACCTCTGACTCTGGTCCCCAGCCTGCCCGGACTCAAATATCCTGATAAATTGCACATCCGAGTTGTTCAGCGGTATCATGTGCCCATGTCATTGCACGTGGGCAGAAGCAGCCAAAGGCAAGGGGGATTTAGCCAGAAACATTCACGTCTGGCAACAAATTATTTTGGAATCTTCATTCACTTTTACTGGGCTGATAGGTGCTTGCATTTTATGGAGAAATTACATAATGCTGAGGGATTGGGCATGATACTCTGGTTCTGAATTTGCAAGATGTGTTTGAGTTTGAGGGGAAAAAAACCTGGAATACTATTTTATTTTTTTGGTTGAAAAATTAAGAGCCCTGTAATTTTAACTTTAGCTTTAGAAGGGGCTGGTCTCTTCACAGTATATGTTTGAGAAGTACAATATTTGCCTTAAAAAACCAAATGGTTTTGTCGTATTTTAATTATTTTGTGGTGTTTCCATTACTGTCATCAAAGACTTTTCAGTAGTTCATGAAGTCTGCTTTTCCCCCGAGGTCTCCTTTGATATGAATATCCTTTTGAGGATCTATTGTATACCAGTTGTGTGGGTTTTTTTGAAGCTAATGTCTCCATGTTGATGTAGGCACTGAAAAAATCAACAAAATAGGAAAATAATATTCCTATTAAAAAAATAATCCTTTCCATTATGCTATCATTTTAATGATATGTTTCTCTGAAATCCTCTCAATATCCATCTCATTATTTGGATTTCTTCAGTTACTTTTTTTTTTTTAGCTTTCTTTTTATATACCTAAAGACAAATTCAGAAACTGAGATTTTTACAAACATGCCATTACACTGACATCTTCTTACTGTGTCTGCCTGACTAAGGAATAAAATTGTTGGGCATGATGTATTTGCGCCATGATTTTGGCCATTGATTCTAAACAGAGAATTACACCAGTTAAGGTAAAATGTTTTTTTCATTTTGCCAAGACTAAATTAATATTTTGGTCTCCGTTTATCTTAGTAGAGGCATTTAAGTTTTGAACACTAGTAACTGCTGTGGGGCATCTGTGAAATTTTTAGATCAGAGCTATGTCAAACCCTTCAGAAACTGAAAATTAACTTTTTACAGTGATGATTTGAACGTATCCTACCAAAAACTCCATAGGTTTTGAAAATTTATGGTTAGCATGTCACTTTTAATATAAGGATGTGAAGTGCCAGCGAAGGTGTTGGATCGCCTGTGCTCAGGAGGGCAGGTCACCAAGCCCCACTGACCCCTTGGCCAACCTTGGAGGGGCTGAAGCTCCATGGTCTTATGAGACAAACCAGGAGAGCAGACCATGGTGTGTGGGCAGGAGGTGAAAGAAGCTCCCAGAGACACCTCCAGTGCTGCACAGGCACATGAAACTGGGCTGAACGGGACATATCTGGAGTCCTATCATCTCTCTGATGTGAGAGGGACCTTTGTGGTGGCCACAGGTGGGCTGGGAGCTGAGCCCGGCGGCTGTTCTCCCAGAAACACGCGCAGAAGCTCATCCTTCTCTGCTCCAAAGGAGAGAGCATGTGAGACCTGCCCCTCCTTTAGGGTGAACTCCTGGCTCCTGTAAAGCCAGTGCTAGAACTGGTTTTGGCAGAGCTGAGATTTTTGTTCCTAGGGTTTACCAGCTCTGCACAGCAATAATCTTGCCAGGGGACAGTTTAGCTGTAAGGCAGGCTTTTATTCTTTCAAGTAATCTACGAAGACATCTGTAATTACTGCTGGTAACTAAGGCAACCCAACTTTATAGTTGATGCATGTGTGCAGCAGAGCTGCGGGTTATGGCTTTTTAAAATACCTTTTTGCTGGTTGGTATGTGGCCACGCTTGGGCAGGAGCTGTGCTGGGAGCCCATGGGTAGCTTGAGCCGAGCCCTGCTAGTGCATCTTGGAGAGGAGGAACACGTGTGAACAGGGTTGTAATTAGCTTTGCTGGCTTAACTGGGTACTCTCAAGGATCATTTGTTCTACTTGGAGACAGCGTTGGAAGGCCATGCAGGAGGTGGTGGTGGGGTTGGCGCTCTCTGAAAGTAAGAGCATCTTTGCCTGTTTTAGCAGAATCCTGCTGTCCCTAATGAGGATGTTCATCTGGCCCAGGGAAATGAACTCATCTGTCCATTTGCTCGGTGTGTGGCCTCGGCTAGCTCAGGAATAGAACCAATTGCTCCTGGCAGCCGCTTGCGAGTCCCGCTGGTGTGGTAGGACGAGCTACGCCAATGTGAAGGTGCTGGGGGAAAGTCTCTGTGGTCATGGGTTGCAGGAGCTCCTGCATGTCCGGGTGGTCTCAGCAAGTGCCTTGGATCAGAGGACTCTGTTCCTCCTTTGCTTTGCTCCATTAATATAATAACAGTGTAATAAGTATAATCATTCTTAGTGTTGTGGGGAAAAAAACTAAGTAAAGAACTATGCAGTGCACTGCTTTGGTCTTCTCAGGGGTAGTTTTTGCTTTGTGGCAGGTTGCATTTGCTTGAAGCGTTTAGATTCTTGCATTTTTATGATGGAAATGTGTCAGTGATCACCAAGAGTGTGTGCATGAGGGTGTGAAATCTTTCTCCCAGATAAAATCATCCTCCATGCATTACTGGAACACAGTTCTGTGCAAGCTGAGTCAGTCTCCAAGATGAGTTAAAGGCTCTTAGCCATTAATTTTTCAAATATGCTTTTTATATGAGTCATTTGGAAAAACTTTAAATAGCATATCTTGATTTTTTTGAAACAAGTTTTTAACCAATCTGCAGTATTTTCTTATGATGAGCCTCGGCAAAATGTGAAATCCACCCCTGCTAATAAAGCTGAGGATGTCTTTTAGGATGCTTTTTAAAAAGTTACTTTTAATGGTTTTTAGGAAGAACAAATTGATCTTTTTCAGAAATTCTGAAGCAAGGTTTTTGCTTTTAAAATACACAGACAAATGTTGGTGGAGTCGGGGCTTTATGAAGGCTTGTTGATCTGACATTTAGTTTGGTGTTCAATGAAACTTGCTGTGTCCTTTGAACTGTGTCTTTTGCTGGCGGAAAAGTTTGAAAACGGTGGAACTTTGGTCTCTGGCACTGGAGTTCTAATAAATAAATCTCAGCAGTGTGCTTTTTCTTATTAAAGAAGCCTCATGATTTTCGTGCGCATCACTTGATTTTGCATCCTGCGAGGTCTGTCTCTGCCAATGAAGCCGCGTCCTGTGGTGGTCCAGCTGTCCTGTCCCAGCGGCGATGGGTGCAGCTGTCCTTGCCGCCACCTTTTGGTTTCACTTTATTTTTTTCCTTTTATTTCTTGTTTGTTTGTTTTCTTTGCTTCCTGTACATGTTTCATCTTTGGAGACTGAAAGTTCAGTGAAGTCACTTGCATGCCCAGAGCCTCATTTTTCACTCCTCGGCTCTGGCGTTCTGCAAAGGCAGGTTTAGCTGTTTAAAAAGCAAGACTTTGCCCTGGCGTGTTGAAAGCTCTGGTCAAACTTCACTTGGCCAAATATTTCAACCAGGGCTTTTGATGGATACACCATTGAGGCTTAGCTGAATTTGGCCATGTCCCTGAGCAAGGAGGTTCCCTTGCTGGGGTGTGCAGAACTGGGGAAGGGTCGAGTGCCGCCACTGCTCATGAACGTGTGGCACAGAATGAGTCCAGCTCTCTTTGGGGTCAGAAAAGCTGCTTGCCTCATACCAGACCCTTGAATACAGAACACTTAACAAAAGGTATTTTATTTTATTTTTTTCCCTTTTAATTCAGCCATACTAAGTTAATTGGATGATGAGTGTAACGCAGTTGGGGAAGCTGTCTCCCTTGTTTGGGACATGTGCTGAGTGATGCTGTGCTCAGCCTCGCAGCTACACTTACAACTGAAAATATTTCACTTGCTCAGCAAAGTGACGGAATTGGGCTTGCCTGGTTTTTGGCATTAACCTTTGTCTCAGGCGCAAAGCTGGAGGCCGCTCAGTATGCAGGTGTGTATTCGAGCTGTGGGCAGCTTGGCTGATGTTCAGCATCTTGTTTCTAGAAGAAGGACAGTGCAGCCCACTGAGGACAGCTGGGGGACAAAGAGCTTCGTGTGACCTCAAGAGACACAGCGCCGGTAATGGCCACCAGTCAGGAGCAGCAATGGGCAGGGTGTAATGTTCAGCAAGGGCTTCACACTTTCAAGGGGTTGTAAATTGTGGATAATTGTGTTTTGTGAAGGAAGAGTCATGGTGTGTGAGCATAGATAGGTGCACGTGTGCACATCTTAGCAGAGGCTGGCAGATGTTCTGGGGAGGGATCCCCCCACACTTCCCTGGTTTGTACCCGTCTTCAGACATCATCTTCTGGTCACCGGTACAGTCAGGATGCTGGGCTGCCCAGACCACCGGTTTAACCTGTTTCAGCCTTTTTTTTTAATTGTGATATGAGTGCAACTAAGAAAGGTAGCAGGGAGGAAGGGACAAACGTGAAGCTGAGAGAGATGGTCCTTTGGAAGGAAAGCTCTGAGAAGGTCTCCAGCCTGGTGCATGGGGGTGTTGGGGTTACCTGGAGCTCTGCCGTTTGCTTGGGGGTGGTTTTCGACACGGACAGCCTTCTTCAATTTGTCTCCTTTGCCTGCTGGCAGGTTCGAGGGGTGAGCTGTGGGTGTGAGCAGAACAGGGACCTGGCTCCAAGTGCTGCTTTTTTCATAGGTGGAGACCTTTAGCTCACAGTGATTTCACACGCTTCCAGATCCAGGAGGTGGAGATATTGACCTGGTGTCAATTCTGTATAAAGAGCCAATGCTCCCAACAAAATAATGAGGACGTGTATGTGCCTTAGGCACCTGTTGGCCTGGTTAAACACAGTACGGAACTGGGTGCATCTGGTTTGACATTACCTACATAGCTGGTGGGTCTGGTAGGAAGGTCTGTTTATTTCTTTCTATACGTTTCAGTGGCACTCAATAGACATCTTTCTAAAATGGAAATGGGGTGTCACCACTGTAAAACTAATGCTTTGAAAGCTGTGCAGAGAGTTTTAATAGTCCTTTTCTACTTGCCTTTATAGAAGAAGATACAAGTCACGTATTATGTGCTTGTGTTTTTCACATGGGACACTGAAAACTAAACTTCTTTTTCTCTGTATGGATGTTAAAGTATCTGTGGCACTGTTGGAGTTCCCAGTGCTGAAGTGTATTTCTGTTCAGTGAAACAATTATGTTCTGGCTTGAATTTCAACTTATACTGCTTTCCTGGCCTGAAACCTGTAAGGCTGGGCTGTGTCCTCGAGTGTTTGGCACTTTTTCCTTTTCTTCCCTGCGGACTGAAATGTGGGCTGGGTTGGCTTTCAACATCCACGCAGAAGTAGCTGCATTTTGTGATGCGCTTCATATGGTGAACCTGAGCTGACTAACAAACATGCAAGTAACTCCATGCGTAATACCCTGTGCTGCAGTTTTAGAATACTTCTTTTTAAAGTGTCATCGAATCAAACTTTCTTCTCCTTTCTTCTTCCTGTTTTTAGCATTAAGCAGAGTTCCCGATCCTCTGAGGCAGCTGAAGATGAAAAGGACCAGCGCACAGTGACTGTCAACCCCGCTCACATGAGAAAGGCATTCAAGGTCATGAATGAATTACGGAGGTACACTTTTGACTTAATGGGCACCCTCTCTGGTTTGGCAGAAATGTGCCAATTGGAACAGAAAGGCCTCTGGGAGACTTTGGAGGGGGTGGGGGGAGGAAGTGCCATTTTTATCACAGCTAATGGTTGTGCATAGGGTGTTAATAAACAAATAGGAAGAGACAGCTAAAACATAGCCCTTTTGTGGTGGGTTGCTCTTCCCAGTCTCAGACCTCTCTATCTTGCCAGCAGAAGGAAGCCAGCTATGGCTCGAAAACACTATCTGAGCAATAGCCTTCACTTAAAGATGATAATTCATTTAGCTTTTTCCATTACTTACAGCAAATTCAGCTGTAAACTATGTTCTTAACTCAGCTAATGGTCTGAAAACCAATAATAGAACATTACAGACATTAAGACACCTACACGTAATTACAGACCAAAGATTATTAATGTACTGTTCTTATTCTCAGAGTGTCACTCAGTCTGGGCTTAGCACTCTAAAGTAGGAGATGGGGAAAAAAAACCCAACACCAACTCAGGAAGAATGTCAGCTCTCTACTTGCAAATTTAAAAATCCTGATATTGGTTAAAAGAGAGCACCTTGGTCTCTATGCACAGCTACGTGGGTATAGGGAGAATGGAAGCTGAAAAAATATCCATGAACCACTTTTATCACATCAGCAGTGTGTTGGCAGTGGTTAAACCAGAGTCGTTTCTTGGTGGTTGTTATCCCATGAACAAGACAGAAGTTCAGCCAGCGTATCTTCAAGTTCACTTGAGTCCTTAAGCATTCAAATAAAGAAGCCAAATTTTTAAAATAATTCATATGGAAAGTGCATGTGTCATGCACATGAACGTATGTGCTCCCTCACTATCCAGATGGTATGATGAAAGCACGTAACACCCTGCATGCTCAAAGCACTCAAAAGATGCTGTAGGAGCCAACTCTCTTCTACGGATTAACTAGCTTCCCAATATATACATTCTTTAGTGCAGAGAAGGATTAGAAATGTCTCCTTCCACAGATGTCTGACAGTGATTCTCAGTTGTATAGGAACAGAAAACAGAAATATCCTTCCTTTGTAACAACTACATGAAGCAGAGTACGTGTTGTGGTTTTTGGGGGGTGTGTGTGTGTTTGTTTGTTTTAATTGGCATCCTTCTAGTTTGTTCTTTGTACTGAGAGCAAAGGATGTGAAAATAGAGGTTTGTGCAGCTATAATCAGAAATCTGTTTTACTACTATTATTCCTTTGTTAATTGAAGCATAGTGGGATTAGCTGGAAATGACCATATTTCTTAGTGCCTGTAGTTAGCCAGGTCTTGTGCAATACTAAAGTGGCAAAACATAGGAGACTGAAAGCTGCCCTTAAGCACCTGTTTGATGTTTTCTTCCTCTGGGAACTACTTTTTGTCCAGCTCCTGCTGCTGTTCAGGCATATACAGTGCTCAGTCTATTGTGTGTGCATTGAGCTTGCCATCAGTTAAGCTGTCAACAAGCAGTGTCAATAGCTACCTTGAATAGTAGTGCCTCCATTCAAATGCATCCAGCATCCTCATACAGAGGGTCTAGAAAAATCTTGCGAAGCCTCTAGCCTATTTGCTACATGTTGCTCACTTGACATTTTTAGCTTTCAAATGTAAATAATTTCATGAGTGGTACTTTAGATAACTATAGTCAAAGAGGAATTGAACAGGGGACGTTACATATAAGCTAAGTGACTTGTTAAAGAGCTCCTCTCACTGCCATCACCCCTTCCAAGCTGGGGTGAATGTAGAGCGCAGACTGCCAGTTCCTACCTACTGTAGAACCCTGTTTTCCAGCCACAACCCTCCATTTCACAAAGAGTTTTGTTGATGTATTCCAATATATGGAGGAGAAGAGGAGCCATCCCTAGCCCATTAGGAGCTCTGTGTGTGTTTATTTGCTATGCATTTTCCTAAAGACAAAGTGCAGCGTGGTGATAAGCATTTCTGAAGAGAAGGCGACATCTAGATTTACAGACACTGATCCTTTCCCAGGCTTGACATTTGAAAAGAACACCCTTATTTTGCATTTATATGCTCAAACATCTTAAACCAACTCATTGGGAGGCTGAGCACTCCTAGCCGTCTGCATCTCCGAAGCCCTCTGCAAACATTAACTAATGAATCCTCAAAGGATGTACGTGGGGCTGGTAGGAAAGGTCACTAGTTAATGAAATGACTTTTCCAAAGCTGTACCATGAGTCAGTGGGGGAGCTCAGAAGTTTTTTGGTTTCTGTTTGGAAACCAGTGGGCTTTATCTCAGCAACTCTTAATCCCAGACTAATTCATGTGGTAAGTGAAGTCTTCAGGCCCAGGGATAAACTCCAGGGACTGATGTCTCCTTGGCTGGAGCAGCCTCTGCACTGATCAGCACTGGGAGATGTTTTGGTGGTCACATTCATGCCAAACATGGAAGTAAAGAGAACTTAATTTTTCCACTCTGCCTTTTCCCCTGTGGAAAAATGAAAGTGCTGCTGATGTTCCCCGTGTGGCTCATTCTTGCCTTATAGATCTACTAGAGCTTGGATCCAGCTAGTGCCTAAACTCTTCAACTCTTCTGCACCTTCTCCGAGCCCTACTTGTTTGAGAAGTGGCAGGAATCCCTTACCCATCCATTCCTTGGGCAGCATCTGTGTCTAGTTTGGCTTCCAGGTTTTTTTTTTTTTTCCTGGGGAAAGCAGAACCACAGGCAGGGCTGCAGTATCAGAAGGATTCAGGCTTTGCTTTGTAGGCAAACACTGATAGGAGCTGGAAGCTGAAAGATTAGGGAACCTTCCACTGGGATTTGGCAGAAGCTCAGGTGCCTTGTCTACAACGATGGGTCTTCTGCTTACTTTTTCAGGCTGTAGCAACATAGCTTTTTTGCCCGACCAGGAGTTCTGAAATGATCTTTGTTTTTTCTGGTGTTTGCTCCAGCAAGCGGCTCCTCTGTGATGTGGTGATTGTGGCCGAAAGTGTGGAGATGGAAGCCCACCGTGTGGTCCTTGCAGCCTGCAGCCCTTATTTCTGTGCAATGTTTACAGGTACTGTTCTCGACACCAGACACTGTACTTGGGTTGAAGGGGCCATTGCAAACTCTCAGAATCTTCTGGCTGTGTCTCTGGCAGGAGCTGCAGCAGAGGCAGTGGGCCTGGCCTCAGGGGAGAGGGCTTCCTTGAGAGAAGAATGGGTGGTAAAACAGTGGCCCAGGTTGCCCAGGGAGGTGGTGGATGCCCCATCCCTGGAGACATCCCAGGCCAGGCTGGAGCAACCTGAGCTGGGTGAAGATGTCCCTGCTCGTTGCAGGGGGGTTGGACTGGATGAGCTTTGAAAGGTACCTTCCAACCCAAACCACTCTGTGATTCTAAGACATATGGTTAGGTCAGGACTTTGCACTTGATGGATGGTGTTGATCATCCTTGACTAATTCCTTGAGGCACAATATATGGGTCTGGGGTGGTTGTATAAGTATGGGGTGAGTGGCTAACGTGTCACTGGCAGGTTACTATGAGATTGGGCTCATTGCTTTTTGGGTTGTGGTTTTTTTTTTTTTTTTACCCGCTTAACAAGATCTTGGGTCATGCAAACACATCGTTAACATCAAGCACGTGTGCAGTGCCCTAAATGTTCATGGTGCACATCAAAGAAGTTGCTGGCACAGAAGTGGTAGTTTCAAGGCTCAGCCCTGCCGGTGCTGATTTGCAGTCACAGATGTTTAATCTCCCATGGCGCTTTTTGCTATTGCCCAAAATAACACTGTTGTTTTCTTGATCCCAGTGTGTTTTAGCAGCCCTGGCTTTTTGCAGGGTGCATTGCTGCAGTCCAGTATATTTTGGTAATGGCAGATGCAAACTCGGTGTGAAGGAAGAAGGGGACAAAATTCTTGTTCTGATCTCCTGATCCTTACAGCAGGTGCCCTTTGGAGACTGTGCCCAGGTGGGGCAGCAAAAAAACCCCTGCAAATCCCAAGGCAGAGGAGTAGCCAACTTATTTAATAGTAAAATTAACCTGGTCAGGAGCTCTTTAGCTTCCTTTCCTTTTCCTTGTCCTGCTTTCCAGGATAGGAACTGACTGGTTTGTATGCTCTAGGGAATGGCTGTTACCATCCCTCAGCTTCAGCATAAATGAGATTTTGGGGTTTTGCCCCTGTTTCATGTTTCTTTGTCTATGGTCTAGGGGCTGCTTCTTCCTTTTAAAAGCCTTGTGGTTAGACCTCATTTTATTTGCTTTACTGGAAGTAGAACACAGCATTTCACAGGAAAAAGCTTATTTTGGAAGCTTTTTCACTTCTGTAATGGAGCGGGGGGGGAAAACCTCAGGTCTAAACAGACATCTGAATGTGAGACAAGATGTGAGGTTTACTGTGGTGGCTTTATCAGTGCGGTGAGAGAAGGTGGAGGGAATTAGTGTTTTCCGGGGCACTGGCACTGCTCTGTGGAGGTGGGTATTGGCCGTGGTGGCAAGGCAGAGGAGCAAACCCTGCTCAGAGGCACCTGTTTGCACAGGACACCCTGGGGAGGACTTGCCAGTGCTTGTGATGCTCGTTCCTGATGAGGAGTTTAAAAAAGAAAAGTTATTGGAAAAACCATCTGATCCTTAGAGGTCACCTGAGTGGGAAGGCGGTGGTGCGGGGCTGCTCATGTTTCCATGCAGGAATTCTCCAGGCTGTGTAATCCCTCACGCTGCGAGTTAAACAGTAATCAGCTAACCGCCGTCATGTGCCTGGCTTGGCAGCTCACCTGGGCTGGGTGACAGCCTTGGCAGCCCTTGGTCCCCTCCCCCTGACAGATCCCAGGGGCACTGGGTCAGGCAAAGACCAGTTCTCCCTTCACTTTCGATCCAGCTAGTCCCAAATCACTAAGATCTGCATCTCCCTCTTGCAAAGACCGAGTGCATGATCATCTTCCAGCTCTGTGGTGGTTCACTCTCTGTAGGGGGAGACTTTAAAATCACAGCTTGAATATTATTTGGTTGTTGTGGCTTGGTGTGTGTATTGTTTTTTTTAGCTCAGGTGTTTGCAGGACTGGGCAGGAGCTGCTTGTGCACGCTGAGTCCCTGCTGGAGAAGCCGCTTTTTGGGGGTGCAGGGAGCTGGAGGGGTCCCCTGGCATTGCCGGCAGCCATGCAATAGTGAACACTCAGTGTAAAGCTGTGAACAGTGGGAACCCAGCGGGGACCCACAGCTCATCCACCTTCGCCTGACGCTTGCGCTGCAGGTGCCATCCTGCTAGGCTGGGCCTGACACTGGACTCCTGACTGACCTTGTGATGACACTGGGATCTTTCCTAAGGCATCTAGTGTCGTCTGGTTAGGCGTTTCTCTTTGAAATAGCCTTGGGAAGTCCTAAAATGAACAGGCACATATTCCATTTGTATCTTCCACTGCTGAAGGACAGGTCAGACCCAGCACTTCCTAACTGAGTGTCTTGTCCCTTACTGGCTTTCTAGAGCATTTTGGATGGTGGCTGGTCCTTGTCGGCACCATTCTGTGGGGATGATTGGTGACAGTAATCGCCATCAGTTTAGAAGAAAAGGCAATTGTTTCAGAAAGGATAACAGGTACTCCAGTGGCGCTGCTGGGACTGTTCCTGCCAGATACCCGAGGGAATTTCAGAAGTGCTGAAGGAGGAAGCAGCAATGCACAAACCTCCCTCCAGGTCTCGCGCAGTGCTTCAAAGCACTCACCCCGTGCACGAGAGGCTGCGGTTTTGTTATCCAGTGCACTTGTGTGTTCTCCTTCAGTGCATCTCTCTGACTTGGGAAGCAGCAGGAGCTGTAGCTGTGCGCTGGGGAACCTCTCTGGAGCGCAGAACGTGGGAGGCAGCGCAAGCTGCCGTGCTGGGTAAACAAGGTGTCGTGAGCTGCTGCAGTTTTGACTGTAGTTTGTCTTGTGACAAAGCAACAGAGGAGATGGGAATGGAGGAAGCACGGTCGGGTGTTGAGCGTGACGCGTGAAGAGCTTGCCTTCACGAGGGCTGGTATGTGCAAAGTGTATCCCCTTTCTCAGCACTGCTCTTGCGTGTGAGAGATGGTGCTAGTGCTTTGAGTTGTTCTGCAGTTGAGGTATCTGGTAAGGCTGGAGTCTGACCTGTGAAAGACATCTTAGGAGGTGGGTTTTTGTGGGCTTTAAAGTGTGGCGCTCTGTGTGTGTGGCTTGTTTGGTTTTTTTCCTGAGGGGAGGTTGGGTGAGATGCCTGAACTGACCCACCATTCTGCTTCCCACAGCCGTGCCTTAGAGCTGCGTTTGCCGTGGCTCTGTGCTTGGAGGAGGGAGCAGCTCATTGCCTGCTCCTGGTCTGCACCAGCCCCTGCCTTGGTTCACTTGTGATGTCTTCAGGTTCTTCCTTGCTCCAAAGTCTTACAGACGCATCTGGGGCAGCACCCTCTGGCAAGTGGTGCATGATCCACCATGCCAGCATGGCCGGACGGGTTGGATACCATCTAACCGTGGGGTACAGCGTGAGATTCTTCTTTCTCATCGTGTGCTGGGCTGTTACCAGAGCAGAGACAGCGGAGGCCGTTTGCGTGCAAGGCTGGCAGCTTGCTGGTGGGTGTGGAAGCCCACACAGCCTTTATTTTTGTTGCCTGTGTCACGTGAACACCACAAAGATGGATGATGTTATCGAATCGGTTGCTCTGAGCTGTTTCTGCGTCCATCTCCAGGTGTGTGTGTCTGAGCCTCCCCTGTGCCCCGTGGGTGCCGCAGGGCTCCGGCTGCTCCGCTTGTCCCTCCTGGGCAGGTGGGGTTTAGCTGGGTGCTCCTCACCGGCACCTCCAGCCCCATGTGGGCTGATGGGGTCTGGCCTGTTCTCAGAAGCCCCCTCTCGCCTCTGGAGAGTTGTGGGGTTTGTTTTTGTTTTTTTGGGGGAGGTGTGGAGGAAGTGTGTGAAGGAGACAACGTTTATTTGTCAATTAAAAAGTTTTACGTGTTTTGAAGGCCTCCCAAATGTAGGTCATTTATCCCTTTGTACTTATACATTTGTATTCATGGGCTTCTCTGAGTAACATTTTATTATTTCATTTTAAAAATTGAATTTGAGGCAAATATTATTTCAGTCTGCGTTTCCCTTGGGATGTTGTTGGCTTTCCTAATACTTTTGGTTTGACCCCACTCCTGTTATTTACCTCCTTATTGGCATAAGTGAAGTCCATGAAGTTCAATTTCCAGGATCCAGATTTTGCTCAAGCTTGGATGCCCTTTAGCATCTGACTCTGTGCTGTACATTTAACGTGCCCGGCCACGTCTTGCTGTGCACTGCACAGAGGCGTAGGCTGTAATTGCTTCTCACATAGGCTGCAGGAACTGTTTTTCCTCTTAATCCCCCAGCAGTACTGCGTCACCACATTTCTTAGAGTAGTGATTATTCATGCCCAGGTTTAAGAATTGGCATTTCTTCACCCTCTCTTTTGTTTAGCTTTGTAGTTTTTGTTTTGTTTCCTTTCTGCTTGGGAGTTTGTTCGTTCTTTTCTGTGGTTCCCCAAGATCTTGGTGATAAAAACCTGGGTGAGGTCACCGTGTGTGTGGACACTGGAAGGGGCCCCAGGGAGCCCTTTCTCCTCCTCCCCACGTGATGCTTTGCTTGCTGTGACGTGCTCATGTTACGCACGGGGTCTGTGTGTATGGCGCCTGCACAGCATTGGCCATAATAGCGATGGGGAAGGTGCACGTAAAGCACCAGTTCATCTACAGGCTCTTACACAGGTACGGGTTTCACGTCTCTATCCATAGGGGAAGTTATTGCTCTAGTTCTGTGCACTTTTTTTTAATGTGTTTGGAGAAAGGATACAGTTTGGAGCCAAATGCTGCCTTGTCCCTAGGGTGCAAGGTTGGGAAGGTGAGAGAAGAGAAATCCATCTTTTTGCACAGATGCTTTGCATCAGGTGTAACCATGTGGTGAGGTTACAGCGGGGTAATTTGGGAGGGAATCTTGCAGTGCCTTGGATGTAACCGCTGGCATGTGTGCTTGGTTTCCTCAGCAGGTTTCAGGTTCTTCCTAAAGAGAGAGAGTAATGCTGCCTTGCGTTTATTGTAGGGTATACCACAAAGCACCCTAACTTGGCTGTTGTAACTTACCCAAGTACTCAGATATATGATTTTTAAAAAAACTAATATATAAAAAACCCCCTGATATATAAAATACAATTTTTTTTTTTTAAAAAGGCCTCCTAAGACTTTGTCCACAGTCTCTTTGAGTCTGTCCCTGTGCTGAGACATGGTTGAGGGTCATACTGGCTATTTTTTTTAGCTCTTCTATGTGTTTGAATACAGTTGAACCATGGCAGGATGTGCTGGATGTGTGGGGAACAGGGTCCTGAAAAGCAAAGTGTAACTGTCCTTTTGAAATGAATTTCAGGAGACATGTCTGAAAGTAAAGCCAAGAAGATTGAGATAAAAGACGTTGACGGGCAGACCCTGAGGAAGCTGATTGATTACATCTACACTGCCGAGATTGAGGTCACGGAAGAGAATGTGCAGGTAGGTCTGGTTCAGTGGCTCCTGTGGAGACCCAAGTAAAAATCTTGAAATCAAAGGCACAGGTCCTTCAGGGGTGAGTGATCTCTTCAGGCTGCAGAAAGTAAAAGATTGAGCTTGAAAAGAGCTACTTCCAGCCTCTGTTTAGTCTTGAGGCACTTTGCTGCTTTCCCCGCGCTTAAGTCATGTTGCATTTAGCTTTTGTGTCGAGCTCTTATAATGAGAGCAGGCATTTACCTTCCAAGAAGCTGTGCTGACTTGTGGGTCAGTCTGTCGAAGGTCAAAATAGACTCAAACAAGCAGCGAGTCAAACGTTGTTTTAAGGTCGTGGCAGAGGAATCTGGCTGTTAGTTTTTAAATTCTTCTGGGTAGTTTGAGTTGTTTGGCAGAGCTTTGAGCAGAATATATTTTTCAAACGAGGGCATTCTTTTTTTTGTGCGTTTGTGCGCTCAGTCTTGAATTTCTTTGAGGTAAACACTTGTCCAGAAGTGGAAAGAGTAATTGAAAAGCAGCCTACAGATAAAGCAGGATACTCAGGAAGAGAGCGTTCTGCAGTGTCACGTGGCTGTGGCTGCTGGTAAAGCTTTTTCTTTGACTCTCCTTGTCTTTGTGGTAAGAAAAGGCCTGTGCACTTAGCCACTGACTTCTGGAAGGGTCGCTGGGAGCTCGTGTGTAGATGTGCTTTTTGGTTGGTCTCCGTTTTTGTTTGCAAGTGGCAGTTTGAGTCTCTTGTCTTCCTCGGTGTGGCTGGGACACTGGTCAGGGTAACAAGGCTGTGTCCGTGATGCTGGAGAGAGTGGCCTGTTCTGGTGTTCAGGAAATGAGGCTCTGTTTTTCTAGGCATGTATTTTTGTAGCTGATTGTCGTTTCATTGCACGTAGTGGTGTGTGTGTGTGTTTGTTTTTTTTAAGTAAGGAAGGATGTGTGTACAAGGGGCCAAACCCATACAGTCAGTTCCAGTCATTGCCCATGTGGTAGTGAGTACTCTTTTCTCACTCCATTGTAAGTATGTGAATGAGAACTGCCCTGACAAATGCAGTTCTGCTTTATGCATTGGAACCTTATTTTCAGGGTGAGATTTCAAGGCAATATAGACACTGTAATAGGAAGGCTCAGGGATGATGAATGATAGAGAGGCTCCTGTGCTGAGCAGTGTTTTGCCTCTGAACATGCATTTGGGATTTAACCTCCCACTTGTTTGGAAGGCATGAGCCAAGGAGGGATTTCTGTCTTCATTGCAGTCATGTTGTAGTCTCAGGAAAATCCATCTTGGGATTTCTGTCCCCTCTGCCTTCTGTTGCTCCTCTTCTGTTGCACCCCATATGGAGGTTAGTTGTCAAGAGCCATATGCATGACAAAAAGATTTCATTCATTTGAAGGTGGAGCTTGAAAAATTTGTTTGGAAGAAAGTTGTGCTGTGCAGTTTCTGTAAAAGTGAGGAAAACTGAAGTGGGTGACTTGGAAGTTGACAGATGCTCACGTGCAGCCCTGGCTGGCTTCAATGGAACCACATTCATGTGTCAAACAGAGCACAGGGCCTACTGTTCCCTATCTGGAAGGAGTAGCTGGCTGTTTTAACGTATCGATTCCTTGAATTTTTCAGTTGGGTCTTGATTTTGCAGCTGAACTAACTGTATTGCCTCTTACTTTCCAACACTCTTTTCAAACTTGCTGGTTTGAAGAAGGGCGATGGGAGCAGAGTCCAGGGATGGAGAAGAGGCTCAACAGAACTTCCCTGAGCAGAGCTGGATGGAGAGGGGGTTTGGGAGGAGGCCTCTCGTTCTCCTAGGAGGTCCTGTGAAGACACCTGAGGCTGTAGGCAGTCAATTCAGTCCCTCTTCAGTGTGTCCTACCCATCCTTACTGATGGCACTTATTTACTTGCAGGCAGCCTGAGAATAACCTTCCCAATTAAGAAAGTCATTACTATTAGGGTTGTAATGAGTGCCCAGGAAAAGTTGTGATTAACCTGATTTCACAATTAAATTCCTATGAATGAGGTGGAACGTACCACATGTGTTGCTGTCCTTGTATACTGCCACAGTTTGAGATATGGCTCCTGTAGAAAGGAGAGTGAAGAGATGTCTGCAGATCAGCTGTCTGGAGGAAATAGGTGTTGAAACTGTCAGCTTTGCAGACTTAATTGTAATAAAAAATGGCTTGAGAAAGGAGAAAAAGCTTTGCTAGAAGCTGTAGCATTTCCTTTTCAGAAGTGTTCTTCTGCACCTCAGCTTTCCCTAGGGACTGAGGACTTCAAAACAAAGGAAGGAGAGTATCTGTGGCAGATGGAGTTGTGATGATAAAGGATGATAAGTGGGTCAGTTCATCTCCCTTCCCCCTGTTCACTCCAAAAGCTGCAACTATGGTGGGTGCAAGCCCAGAGTGAGGCAGAGAATCTTTTGACTCAGCTTTAGGAGATCTCATAAATGAGGGCTATCTTTCCTCCCTGGAGCAAAAACTCTGTGCCTCGCATTGCCCTCCTGGAGTGCTGGAGAGCCCTGGTCAGCAGCAGGGCTGACTTCTCTGGGGTCTTACAGCTGTTGGGTTGGCCCTTGCTAAGCCTAGGGAAAGTCTTTTAAATTGGGTTGGCCTAATAGAAAGGTGAGTAGAAACTTGTGGATGTAATACCAGAGGACTATGCTGTATCTGATGGATGTCTCCACATTTTTCTCTCTCTGTTTAACCAAGGGATGGTGTCTGCTTTGTGCAGTGAAGCTGAAGAAGGTAGATCAGGGGGGAAGTTGGTAGCTGCTTCCCTGTTCTCTCTCTCACCTCTATATCCTTTATCCTTCTCATGTCTGCTCCTGGAGAGGTTTTGTGCTTCCTGATCCTGCCACACACACCTTTGCCTGGGCTATTTCACCCCAGGTGGAGTATTTAAGTAGAAGCATGGTTATTCATCCTCTGCACTGCCTGGTAGCAGCTGGGGAGTGATAAAGCCTAATTGTCTTCCTTGCACTGAAAAGTCACATTACAATGATGTAGTTTTATCTCCATTACTTGTGCAATTTAGAGCTGTTCAGTTAAAACTGGCTATTTAACCTGCCTTGCAAATGCAAGATCTGCTTGTTTCACTGGTCATGGATGCCCCTGGGAAGGTGCTTGGGAGCTGTGTCCCTGTTTTGGCAGATGTGAGGACCCAGCTGTGGCTCTGGATGTGCTGCTGAGGATTAGAGCCAGTACTCTTGTTTGACTGAATTGTCAAATCTGCTTAAAGCTTTAACACATCCCCTGTGTTGGGGAAATGCTCCTCTCTCAGTTCTGCAGAGGAGGAACAGGGCAGGTTAACTCTTGGCCAAGGTTACCTGGAAGGCTGTGGCAGAGCAGGGAACTTACCCCAATCTCTGAAGCGCAGTGTTAAGCCCTGCCTATTGAATGAACCTTATAGCAACACAGAGCACTTTCGGCTGAAAGGTGTTTCTAATTCAGAGACAAAGGTTTATGAAAGTATTTAATTGCACAGGCAACCTTCTGTAAAACTCGAGATTGGTACAGAGTCTGTGGAGCGAGAGAGCACAGCTGGTGAATTTGGTGGTTATAGCTATATAGATATGTATAGATATAGATACACAAACCATAGATGAGGTTTTGGACATAATTTATTCAGCAGTCAGTCTCAGTAGTAATAGCAGATAATTTTGACATAGATTGAAAAAACGATTGGGTTTTGGTATGAAGGCTGATCTGGTAGAGAAGCCAGCTCTCTGTAAATCTTGCACAACGTTTGGAGTTCAAATATTAAGAGCCAAATCCAGGCCCAAGTGAGTAACTTGCCGGGATATTAATGGAGTTGTAGTTTGGTCCTGCTGCATGTTTAGGCAGGGCATTTCCTCTTGTTATTTCTAAAGGAAACAGACTTTGTGCTAGCGGATATCCTTTGCTTGCTTTTCACCTTCCCTGGTAAAAACAAGATGAGTGGTGAGACGTTCATCTGGGAAATAAGAAAGAAAAAATCCACTTGTGTCTTAACAGGCTATTTATATCCTACTTCTGCAAAACTTTATATGATAGTGCCCCTTTCCCAATAACCACAGTGGTGTCAGGCTCCTTCTGTGCTGCCCTGTCAAAGCAGCACGAGGCTGTGAGGGCAGGACTAGGATGTCCGTGCGGCGTGTGAGTATTAGTGGTGGCAGCGAGTAGCCTTGGTTTTAGAGGCAATAACCCCAGACGCTCAGGGTGAGCAGCCCACCTGGATTTGCAGGCACGTCTGCAGATGGAAGGGGAGCGCATGAAGGAAACTCTGGCTGGAAAATGGTCAGAGATGGTTTGCAGAGTCTGACTTCTTTATCCACAGACTTTACGCAGGTCAGGTGCTCGCCTTTCTGCTGATATAAGGAGATGGTTCAGCTAGATAGAAAGTGGTTCACAGCTAGGTTTCAAAAATGCGAGAGCATTGCTATCTTAATTTAATCAAAACCACAAACTAATCTCCTGGCATCAAGAGGCTTGGGCCAAAACAGGCTCCTGGGTTAATTGATTTCCTTTTTTTATTGTTCCCTGTTGGGGTGGCTGCTTGGCAGCATTTGGACACGGTATAGCTGGGCTGGAGCTGGAATGCTCGGGGGCCGAGAAATGACCTGGGGCAGGTTGTGAGTGTCCTGCCCCGGTGTGGAATGGTCTGTGGGGGCAGGGACAGGGAGGGAACATCTTTTTCTCTTACATGCCATCAAGATCCAGGGAGGTGAATGCTGTTGACCTGTTTGTTTTGTTTAACAGCCACTTGTGGTGGTTGTGGGTTTGGTTTTTTGTTTGTTTGGTTGGATTTTTTCTTTGAGTTGGAAATAATAACAATTTTCTGGAAATCTGTGCTCAGATGGTGAGCACAGATGCCCAGTTGGAAGGACATGTGTGAAGCAGCCAGAGCTGTGGAAGAGCTGGGATAAGACACGTCAGCAGTTGCTGTACGACATAAGAGAGGAAGTAGCTGATGTCACGAGCTGTAAGATCCCGACCGACTTTATTTTCGATTTCCTGCCTCACTCACTGGCCTCAGAGGTGGTTTTTCCAGCAGATGTCAAATTCCTGATCCACTTCTGTCTTCCTTTTCTGCACTAAGTTTTCTAGGTACAAAGCAGTATGTCATTTTCAGATGCAGGCATGAACCACAAGTGTCCACAGCGCTTTCTGTGAGTGCGAATGAGGGCTGTTGATTTGAATAGTTGGCCCCATCTTTCCCGAGAGCTTTGCTTTTACCAAAACCTGCTTGAGCTTCTGTGAACTCCGTCCCTTACACAGCAGTTTGGGCACCCTGCTCACAAGCCAGTACAGTTTTGTTGGAAAGGAATTCAAGGTTTTGAGGACTGCTGGGCTGCTATGGGCTTTGAATGTGATGGTAATGCATATAAATAATATAAAGGTCTTCAGGGAAAAAGAGAAATCTGTGTGCAGGACCTACCTGCAGCAAAGCCAGAAGTTCAGGTGCATCTGTGGTTGCTTGTGCTTTGTCCTCTCTTTCCCTGCCTTGAGGTCTTGTGGGGAGAAGAGCTCTGCTTTTAGCCCAACAGGGGACAGCTGTTTCCATCTCGGAGCATGGACAGGGGTCTTCTGTGTGAGGATAGTGCTAAAACTTGAACCTTCCTTCTCGTACCCTGCAGGGATGTGTCCCTCTCCGAACGGGAATTGCATCCAGTCTGTGCAAGCTGTGAATCAAACTTTCTTTGTTGCTAACTCTAATACCCCTTTCTTGCCTTTGCAGGTTTTGTTGCCAGCTGCTAGTTTATTGCAATTGATGGATGTTAGAAAAAACTGCTGTGACTTTCTTCAGTCCCAGCTGCATCCCACGAACTGCCTTGGAATCCGAGCTTTTGCCGACGTGCACGCGTGCACCGAACTGCTGCAGCAGGCGAACGCCTACGCAGGTGAGGGAAGGGTCGTCCGTTTGTGGAGTTAAACCTGCTTCCAGGGACAGCAACTCCTAGGTCAAGCGGGATCAGCACATCCTGGTTGGTCTCTTCATGCTTCTACTATTAGAACAGGGAAGGGACTACTTTATTGGGTTGTAGATTTGTAACTTTCTGTGTTGCTGCAAATTGTGAAACGTGGTTTGGTCGCAGGGGAACGCCTAAGGAGGTAAAAAAACTGATTATCTGGATCCCATCCCACAAAATAGTTCTTCAGTATGTTCCGAGTAAGCTCTTTGGCTGCCTACTCAAGAGCACAGTGTTGAGATGCTGGTGTCGTCCCTGTGTACGCTGCCCCATGAGAGCAATAGGCAATGCTGGGCATTTGTGCGTTCTAGAAATAAATGTCACCAGGCAAAACTAAATCTTGTGGGTGGGAGTGGGAACACAGCTAAAATTGTGGCGCAGTTTGAGCCTTTGATCTGTGGAGCAATGGCCACTTACCCCAAGGGTGGACAGACTCGTTTCCTTGCGAGTGCATGTGTTTGGTTGCAATAAGTAGGCGCAGGCAACGTCTTTTAGCATTTCTTCTCTATGGCCATAAATGTAAAGCTATTTCAAGTGGCTCCATGCTCTTAATTCCCTAGCACTTTCCAGTCTTCTCTGGCAGCGTTGCCCTTGATCTCTACTTTGGAGAAGCTGGTAGTTTACTCAGTTTGTTCCTCTGCTCTTCTGTCTATTTGTATAGGAAAAAATACACCTGCTGTCTCCCAGAGCACCTGCTCTGTCCTGCAACACTTTCCTTGCTACAATTTTGTCCTTAATTAGACCATAAGTAGGCCTAGTGGAATAAAAATGTGCCCACCAAATCCTCCTCTATTTTCCTGCAAATAAAAGTAAAACCTCTTCAGCTGCTCTGGCCATATTATCCCCTGGAGGAAAAGGTACCCTGGAAGGAATGGTTAATTGTATAAAGGCTTGCTTGTAATATCTCATTATCCTTGCTTCCAGGCCCTGTTTAATCTTTAACCCAACAAGCAGTGCATTCACTGTATATTTATTTGGTTGTTTGGCAATTAGAAATTCTGCTTTGTTGTTTTATTGGCCTTCATAAGTCCCAGTTAGTACAACAGCCCATGTAATGTTAATGGCACTCCGTTAATAAAAATGCCATTAAAATTCTTTTCACTATGTTGTTTGTGTAACAGCATTAAACCAGGGCAGAAGTCCCCAAGCTCAAGAGTCTGTGTGTGCATGAGCTCAGTTACTTGAAAAATGCTTAGTTCTGGCCAATGGATAACTTTAGTAGGTGGAGGAACTTTCTTGATGGAGGAACAAGTTACTTTATTAAAATCAGTAAATATTTTTACTTGCTTCGAATTAGTAACAAGAGATCAAATAACTTTCTACTGCCAGATGCCAGTCAAGAATGAATAGGAGGTTGTATCCAGAAGTCAGAGTGCATCCAGCTTACTGTGTGGGGAGCATTTCCTGCTTCTCAAGTATTTAAGACCACAAGAGTTCATTAGATCTTCTGTATGATTTCCAGCATAAAATAGAATTAAACTTTATCCAGATACTGCTATTTTTAGTCAGAGCTTTTGGCTTAGCTGCGGTGTTTTGTTTTCCCATTAGACCAAGTAGGGTCTGTGGCTGGGGAAGCCCAAGTGCCCTTTGTGATCTCCAGGGAGCTCCTCTCTGGAAGTTGAGCCAGCTTGTGTCACTGTGCTGCTGCTTTTTGGCAGCAGAGAACTTTGCAGGGGTGAAAACTGGAGGCAGATGTTGCTGCGGAGGGAGCTCTTTGAATACAGGAGTCGGAGCTTCTCAAAGCTAAAGGGATTAGGGCTTGAAAAAAGCTGCTTCAGATAAAGTGTGTGAGATTCATGTTTCCGTATTTCAGCCAAAGATAAATGGGACTCCGCAAATGGCAGGCAAGATTAAATTGGCATGTATATCTTACAAATGCTTGCAAAACTAAAATTGTCTGCAACTGGCTGACAATGGTTTTGACCTAGAAATTATTTTTTAGGAAGTAATTTTTCCTAATGCCCTTTGGCTAGACGTAAAGCTTGACAGATTTGATGATCCTTTTTGGACCTGTATTGCAATCAGTCATAATTATTCCAGTTTGGGATTATAAGCAATGATGTGTATTTTGTGTTCAAGCGGCTCCCAAAGTTATAGCATGGAGGGATTTGGAGGCAAAAAGGGAGCAAAAGGAATTTGTACAGTTGCAGACTTAAGTGGAAGGGGGCAAAGCTGCTGGGGAAGATGGGTGCTGAGGTTTTGGAGCAGGAGAAAGATTAAATTTACACGTTTTTGGGGAAAGAAGCAAAAGGTGGAAGGAGAGGAGGCGAGCTGTTGCCATGTGCATGCATGGGACAAGGATCTCCCGCTTGCCCATCTCTCCAAGTGCCTCCTTGCATGTATGGATTCAGCTGGATGCCCTGGGATCCCTCACTATTTGCTGCTGTTATGCACCAAACTGGCTGTTTGGCCAATTTATGTTAAAGATGGGCTTTCCTTTGAATACCTGCAAATCTCAAGGACCCTTGCTGGAGTGTCTCATCCAAGTGTTGAGCAGATCTGCTGTTCTCTAGCATGTTAAAGTAGGCAAGGACTGAATCTTGAGGTGGCCGGGTTATTGGCACTTTTCTCAATTGCCACTTCTAATCATATTTGCCACTGGATGGTACTTAGTGGCTTTACAGAAAGTTAAGTTCCCATTTAGTGTCATTTATGAAAGTGTTGCGTGAGGCTTGTGTTACTTGAAATAGCATCAAATTTCTTTAATGTGTTCCGAGGCTATTTTCTGTTCTGCGATGCAGTCGCAGCGTGTTGTTTGCCTCAAGTGCTCAGAGCTGTAACAATAGCAGTTCTCTGAATGCTGTAGTCCTGTTGACTTAAAGCATGGATTTCTTTATAATTTTCTGTTCCCCCTTTTCATTTGTTGAACAGAGCAGCACTTTCCTGAAGTGATGCTAGGAGAAGAATTTCTTAGCCTTAGTCTGGACCAGGTTTGCAGTTTAATATCAAGTGACAAGCTCACAGTCTCCTCTGAAGAAAAGGTATAGTAAATTGTATAGCAACAGTGAATGTAAGAATGCTGGAATGTTTCTAGATCTTGATTGGGAACTGTTCTCATGTTATGCTTTCTAGGGGCCATTTTCCAACAGAGCACATATGGAAAGGAAAATTAAAAATAATGTTAATCCTAAAACCACGTAAAAGTCACCTTCGCTTGGCTGGTATTTGTAGGAAGTAATGATTCTCAGATCCATATCTCTTCCAAAAGCCCTGGGGGACAGAACCAAATGCCTTCCCTCTCTGGAAAACTAGGACCCTCCCGTCTGCACTTGGTGTAAACCTGGTATTACCTGCTATAAAAACCTCAAAAAAGGTGAATTTCATTAAGCCAGGGAGGAGTATTGCCTTCTGTTGCACACTGGGCAGAACAAGTAAAGGAGGCCTGAAACCAAAAAGAAGGAAGGAAACATTTTTCTAGCATCAAACCAAAAAGAATGATTTTTCTAGCATCATCAGTGTTTGTAATGGAAGAGGTGTTGATGTTGTTTCGTGGTTGAAATGTTCAGCTCATCTTGTGTGGTCTGTATTCTTGGGAAGGAGGAGCACCACTAGTTACGGCACTTGGTGAACACCAGATGCAGCTCCTGTTTCTCACGTGGGCTTCTTGCATGACGTGCAGCAGGTTTCTGGGGAGAGGTGTGTGCCTCGAGTCCTTTAGCCCACCTCCGCATTGTCCCTAGGGGGAGATGGGCCCTTGTGGGGAGGCTACAGGAGAGCCTGAGGATTATGTGGCTCGTAACTTCAGGACCCTTGTTGAATGTCTGTGTTTTGGTGGGATGAGGCTGGACCTGGTGCTGCTGGTCAGGCTGCACGTCCAGGGATGTGCACCATCCTGCTCAGCCCCTCTGGGCTGCAGATGGGCAGCTGCTTGGACCCATATGGACCATAAAGGTTACCAGAAAACCTGTCCCACTCGAGATGTGAATGCAGCGATGCCTCATCCAGATCCTGAGCCAGCAAACTCGGAGGCTTTGGGTTTGCATTTCTGCAGGTGCGGGGCTCGAATGGACATCTCGGTGGGGTGAGGTACCAGGCAGGACTAAAAAGGGAAAAAACAGGCAGCCTGCAATTTTTTCCACTCTTGTGCAGCATTGTTAAAAAGCTTTTATTGGCCTTGTGCCCAGCGAAATCAAAGTGCTCTCTCCCTCATTTGAGATTTATACAATCAAAACCAGTATTTCTTATAGCTGACTGTAAAAGTTGAGAATGGAAGGCAGTGGAAGGAAATGAGAGCATAAGCCGCATGTTCAAAACAACAGGTACAAATAACAGGAGAGAGGGAGAGAATGGGATTGGAGCATAAACATGACACGTGCTGGAGTCAAAAGAAATGCTGAAAATTGAGGACAGACTCTTAGGCTGCTGTTTTCTATTAGCTTTGTGTCAGGAAAGCTGCTTGTCTGTCCTTTATTCTTCCTATCTGTTAAGGTGTGAGATATGTATTATGAAAAAAAAAAAAATATGTGTCTGTATGTCTATACGTATATATCTATATGTATGCATGTGCACATGTGATGGATAAGTAACTATTTTTAAGCCACCCTTCCTGCCACCCCCTAACTAATACCAATTGGCCTAATAAAATATATTCTTTAACTCCACAAATTTTGGCATACTTGTATCCATAAGCTATCATGACTGCAAAAAATAGTCTGCTATCACAGAAATCTAATTTAATTGTAAAATGGTGACAACGTTTTCCCCTTTATTCAAAGATAACGTTCCTTTCTCTCCCTCTCCCCCATGCTTTTGCCAGCCTCTGCAGTTGCAGAGTCCCTTTTTGCCCAGGGCAAGGGGTTATTTTGGTCCCTGCCTGCTCTTTCTGCTATAGTACTTTGAAGACAGTTCTGTCAATGCTTGCTGTACCTGACCTAATTGGCTCTTTAATTCTAACAGTGTAAGCAAGCAAGGAAAAACTGTAAAAAAAACCCCATATTTATTTTTATTTACTAATGATGTGTGAAATGGAGGGGCTTCTAGCTCTTGTGAAAAGGGTTCTGCCAGCTCAGAACAGTGAAGAATTAAGTTTGTGGGTTTTTTTTAACGGGTTAGGATTTTTGGATTGGGGATTTTACACAGAGCCCAGTAATCAACTCGCTGTCTCATGCTGCTAATGTACAGTAGAAGCTGATGCACAGTTTGGCCCTCACTCCTGTGAATATTGTAACAACTGGATTTTTGGCTGAAGAGACTGGGAGACACCTGGGCTTGCTCTTTGCTGACGCAGTGTGCAGAAAGGGAATATTCCAGGCTTTTACCCTGCCCCATCGAGTGGGAAATCTGCTTTTCCCAAGCTCGGGACTGCTCCTCTGGCCAGGCGGGTGCCAGCCGCTGACCCGACCTGTGTCTCTGCTCTGAACAGAGCTGGGGGGTAACTGCTCCGGGTCGTCCCACCGACAGCGGGTCCCGTGTGGCTGGAAAACCCCCGGTCTGCCGGGGGAGCGGCAGCAGCTGCGCGGGGTCTGCAGTCGAGGGAGGGCACAGCCGTAGTGCAAACAAATGTGGCCTTTAGATAGAGAGAGTGCTGTCGTGGATTAAGATTCCTTCCCTCCCCCATAAAATTAGGAATCGGAGCCAATGGAAGGTGCCAGAATCTGATTTTTTTTTTTTTTTAATGTATTATTTTTAGAGTAGGCACAGCAGGGTAGCATCAGTGTATGCCTAGCTTGGGAGTGATCTCTGGCACTGAGGGAGCAGTTTATTCCTCGTGCATATTTGCTTTACCTTCCTTTAAGACTTGTTCACTGTCATCTTGGTCTGTAGCTGAGTGTGCCCCAGTCCTGTGACGTGTTCTGCAACTCAGCATTTGTGCAGAAGAGGTTAATGAAAAGAATGTATGTTGGCTAAACATTTGCTTTATGCTTTTTCCACATTCATTTGCAATTAAAAATCTCACAACCACCTAGTTTCTACTTTAAACGCCTTGTAGCCAAAGTGAAAGTGTTCATTTATTTATTTTCATTTAAAAATACTTAAAAGGTTCTGCAGTAGTTATTTTCTTCTGTGTTTGCTGGGGTTTTCTTACAGGGCTCCCTGTTGCATTTAAATTCTCATCTCAACTCCTGAATTCCAAACAGTTCAGCAAGAGTATTTGTTGGCAGAGGAAATGAGGCTGGTGCTTTACTGCTTTTTTTTAATTTTTTTTTTAAAGTATATAGTTTAGCATAAGAGGAGGAAACCCCTTTCCGTTCTGTCTCTCCTTTGTGGGAGGACACATCTGCCAGCGCCTCCTGCAAATACATTTGCCAGCAGCAATTGGAGACTGAGAGATGGTGCCCTCAGCCCTGGTTAATTTTTTCAAATCAGTGACCTTGGACCAAACAAAATGGTTTCTTGGGGAATGGTGGGAGGGGTGGAAAAAAAGGCAAAAATATCTGTGCAAATTGGCCTGACCATTTGGTGACCCCAGCGGGAAGTTGAAACCAAGGGCACGTGCTGGGGCGTAGGGCTAGGGATGCTTTTTGGGGGAAGCACAGGACGGCCAGGGTCTGTGGGAGAGGGCTCTGTCAGCCCCCCATGGGTAACCGGATAGCGAGAGCACTTGGGGAATTTGGCCTGTAGATGCAGGTTAAGGGTCCAACTTTAATTCTGGCTCTGCGGGGAAACTCCACTGCAAGGATCCAGACCCTGCTGTGCAGCATCCGAGACCGGCCCAGCCCGTCTCCTGGCCTGGCTGGGTGTTTCAGGAAGCTTTGCCCTCTCCCGGTGACATTTTTAGGCTTTTTTTCTGGCAGGAGTGAGGCTCCCAGTTACATAAGCACATGCATATTCATGCCAGGAGCCCACACAGGACGCATCTGTTCATCGCACCAGGTCTGCGTGGCTCCTGCTGTATGGGGCTGTTTTTGCCCGGTTCGTCACGGAGTCAAAGTTTGGATGCTTATCTGAACCGGTTGGATCTGGGAGAGAGTAAAACTAGATTTTGGTTCAGACCAGAAGTGCAGCATGCCCTTGTTTCCCTGCAGAAGTACCTGGGTATTTTTAGCGGTGAAACGCGTGCGAGGCTGCAGATGGGGGTTTTCCTGTGCGTGTGGCGAACTTGTCTTGAATACTTCTTGTTTTTTTGGGAAGAGGAAGAACTAGTGCAGTGATTAAATATGATGGTAAACATTGTGACTTACTGTGTGTGTAGCCAGACTCCTTCGAGAGGGGAGATCTGTGTTATCAGGAGTAGCGGTTGTGGCTGATTTCATGAATAATGTCCAGTGCAAATGTCAGCAGGCTAATTAAGTTTCTTGGCTGCCTTCCCGTACTCATGTCCAAGAGGCATATGATTGTCCTGGACACACGCTTAGCTTTGAGTGATACAGCACATCTAGATGTGAAGTTGCTTATTAATGCGCATGGTCAGCTCGCCTCTTTGCTGCCGTGGTGCTTGTGCTCTGTGCATAGTCACAACTTTTTCATCCGTTTGATAGAGATTTTGCGCATCCTTCCTTCCATATAATGAAATCACAACACTTCCGATTTTGGACTGTGAAAGCTTGTTCTTTCTTCTCCGTTTAATTGTGCTTTATCTGTGTAGGTCTTTGAAGCGGTTATTTCTTGGATAAATTATGAGAAGGAATCTCGCTTAGAGCACATGGCTAAACTGATGGAGCATGTTCGCCTACCCCTTTTGCCCAGAGATTATCTTGTACAGGTTAGTCTGCAAATAAGTAATTAATACTTTCACTTAAGTTGCTGGCAGCTCCTTAATCAATGGCTTGGCTGTTTGTGTCTGAGATGGGTAATTTGGCATGTCACGGAGTCTGAAAACAGAGAAATAAAAGGAAAAGTTGGATGGACTCTGAAATCAATGTGTGCGTGCGGAAACCTTCATGTGACCTGTGCTCTGCCAGGCAGTGCCTGGAATGGAGCTCCTGCCCCCCCTTGGTGGAAGCATTTTGAAGTTAATATCTTGCTTTTTTCACTCAGAAAATACCCGGGTGGCAGCGTTACAAGCTGTGCGGTTTTTTTTCCCTAATGCACAGGTAAATTTAGCTTGGTGAAAACAGATAATGTGTGATAATTTTGGCTTAAGACATGTTCTGCACATAGAGACGGGTCTGTGTGACTGGCAGGTGAGGTGCTCTCTTAGTCTGACTGAGACATTGTTCTTGATAGAGTTAATTCCTGGGATCTGGGCCTTGATAATGAGCTGAGAATCTTTGAAGAAGGGCTTGGCATATGGGCCCTTTGACTGCTATGCTTTTATTGTATGTCTAAAAAAATCAATACAATTGAAATAAGACTGGTATTCGCAAGATGCACCCACCACGTATTTTTTTTTCTCTCAACTGTATCTTCTGATTGAGTAAAAGGTATTGACTGTCCTTAAAAATTCTGACTCAAATAAAAGAATTTACTTATTTCGTACCCAGACTGCTGGTGAATTCTCCTCTGCTGAGTTAAGTGTCTGGCAGAGGGTGGTAAAAGAGAGAGAGCACAGCTACTCATGATTGATACTGGAAAAAAGTGAAAAGCTTGGATGTTACTGCATGTGTTTCTTTGGGAAGAGCTGGGAGTCTGTGTTTGCCCCCTGAATTTTTTTTTTTTTTTTTAATATTGGTACTTTGGAAGAGAAATTCCAGGTTTCATGTTTTTTCTACAAAGCTGCTTGTGACCTGTGACACCAAGTACATCAGTTTAAATCTTTCACGTGTGTGCCCGTTCTCAGACAGTTGAGGAAGAAGCTTTAATCAAGAATAACAACACCTGTAAAGACTTCCTTATCGAGGCCATGAAATACCATTTACTTCCTCTGGATCAAAGGCAACTGATAAAGAATCCCAGAACAAAGCCGAGGACTCCCGTCAGCCTGCCAAAGGTAAGCTCAGTTTGTCACTTCATGTCACCTCACACCATATTACTGTGGTGGCATTTTCTATCTTAAAAGGAGCTTGCGTACTTGCCTCATTACTTCTCACTAACTCCATAATCGTCCTTTGAAGTGTTTTTACTCCCTCTTCTGCTATTGCCTGTGCCCACCAAGGATACATAATTAAGTTGGATAAACTTAAATAAACCCTTAGGAGAAGCAATATCTCTGCTCCCAGGGGCAAGGCTCTGCTCCCAAAACATTTTTTTGGTCAGCCACAAGTGGTTTTGTGAATGGCTGTTACTCCTGAAGCTGTGGCTTGAGCATCGCTGACCTGTGGAGTGGCTGCAGGCAGCTGCCCGTAGTGCTGGGCGGGTTGGTGGGGGTTCCTGCTGCCTCGGAGCCCTGCCCAGGAGGGTGCAGTAGGTGTCTTTTCCCATCTCCATAGTCGGAAGCCACGAAAGAACAGCACCCAGAGCCGTGAGCAGGAAGTCTGAAGCAAATTTCAATAGACTCAAAGCAGCTACTGAATAAATAGCCCTTGTGACTCCCTGCATTTATCCTGCAGGCATGTGATGCTCTGGCCACCGCTTTATTAGTGAAGAAAAAAATGACAACAGAACTATTTTCCCTGTGCCCCGGAGATAAACGTGGTTCGGTACAATGTCTGTCAACAGCCTGTCACTGCAGTTATTAATAAGCATTTAGGAGATTGTAGGACATCGAAAACCACAGTGTGTTTTTCTAAGCACGAATCATAGGGAGCTTGGTTTGTGGGATGGTGTATGAGATCTGTGCTATGAGGGACTATTCAGATGTTTAGATACTGGACTGTCCATCAAGAAACTGTGGTTCTGCGGAGCGTGTTGGTGTGTCGTGCCCCTTCTGCCTGCTGGCACTGAGAGAATTTTGGTAGAAGACAGCTTTGGGGATATCACGGGCGGCTGTTGTGACCCTTGCTCAAGGACTAAAGTAGTTAAGGATGAAAATGAACGGTGGATCACTGAGTTCAGAGGTTCTTGACATCTTCTATAGCATGACCTATGAGTATAAACCCACATCTTCTGCAGGTCTCTCTTCCGTTCTTTTTAACTGTAAAGAAAGAGGAGAAGGTGATGATCTTCCAACAATCCAGTTACTGAGGAACTTTCATCGGGTCTGTAGGCCCCGCTGAGGAGGGATTACCATCTGCTGTGAAATCTCTTAATTCTGTAATCGTGTGAAGCTCTGCAGCTTTCCATGGAAGACTGTTACACAACCAGCAGTCAGGCTGCTAATTTAGACTCAATTTGCTTTCTAATGTCACATTCTCATCATTGTAGATCAAACAGTCTACTGTTTTCATACTCTTCAAAGTCTTTAAATTGCTATATAGCTCCCTACCTTTAAAGCAACCGTACCTGAGTTGAGCTCATTATCCAAGTGACCTCGAGTGACAATGTTATCCCCTCAGCTACTCACAGCTGCCCTGCAGAGGCTGAAGACAGTCTCCCATCTACTTTTTGACTATACTTGAAGCCCCATTATCTTGCTTCTAGCTCCTTGGCCTTGTAACAATCAGATTGTCTTGGGTAGTGGTTGTTCCTGCTGCTTTGCTGTGATACGGGGAGGAAATCCTCCCTCTGATAGCTGCGGAGGGTAGGTACGTGTTCGGAACAAAGTGCAGATCGAGTTGTTTGTGGCTGCAGGTGGGCTCAGGAGTGATGGGCAGCCTTTGAGTGCTGAGCTGTTGGTTTCTGGAACCACCACCCCTGGGCAAGTCAGCAAATCTATGAGGAGTTTGTCTGGGTGGCAGCCAGGGCAGGTTTGGGAAGGACCACACTGCTCACCATTATGGCTCTTCTCACTCTTCCACCAGCATCTACTGCTTGCTGTTGCTGGGAATGGAGTCTGGGGCTGCATGGACCTTTAGCCTGATCCAGCAGAGTGGTTCTTGAGCTCCTGAGACTGCCCTTGCTCACCTTCATATAGATCTTCCCTATCTGTAAGGAATTTAGGGTTTAATTACTGGATTTGCATCAATACATATTGCAGCCAAAAGCCTTAATGAAGCTGATAAATCACTTCCTTCAGCAGCCCAGGTCTTAATAGCCTGGGTGATTTCCCTGAATGTCATCTTCCCTGCAGGTGGCAATACAGCTGTCAGGTTTTATTTGCTAAGTGGCATTGATTATTTTTAGCACCACTATGAAGACAATGACTAAACAGTGGGCTGGCTCTGGAAATTATCCTGGGATCTTCTTCACTTAAAAATACTTCTGCATTGAGTCTTGCATATGTCATGGTGCAAAATGGCTTCATGGGGAAATGGAACAGGTTGTCCACCTCCAAATGGTGAGGAATGGTTGACGATGCTGCCATATCTAGCATGCATTAAATTGGAGATTACTTTTTAACAACTTTTTTTTTTTTTTGCCCCCTGCAGAGGCTTTTAGTAGGCCTGCAGCATGTTTTTGGCAGCTGCGCTTGACCGTGCTGTGCTGATGGTTTCTTTGCAGAGAGCAGCTGCCTGGGCTGGTGTCTGCGGTTTTCTAGCTCTCATCTTCCCTATCCAGGTGATGATCGTGGTGGGCGGGCAAGCACCCAAAGCCATTCGCAGTGTGGAGTGCTATGATTTTGAGGAGGAGCGGTGGGATCAAGTTGCTGAGCTTCCCTCCCGGAGATGCAGAGCAGGTAAGAAGAACTTTACTTGCAACCTTTGTTTTCCCAGTGCAGTTTTTCAGGGCTGGATGGATGTTCTCAGTTGTCCCTTCAACCTTCCTCTGTGCCCCTGCTCTTTCTTTTTGCCATTTCTTCCTCCTCTTTCCCTATGCACCTGTACCCTTCTCATTCAGGTGGTTGCCCTGCTCTCTAGAGGGGTTGCTCCTGCCTGTCTGCCCTCCATAGCTACTGTCTCCCCTTCGTCACCTTTCTCTTCTGGCTGCTCCTCCATCAGTGTCTCCCCTTCTCCCATCCCACTGGCCTGGCAGCCCATAGGGATCCAGATTTCCATGCTGGTTTCCTAGTGAAAATCAACAGAGCTGAGCCAGGCCCTCTCGGTGCTGAAGGGTGATGGAGAGCAGATCTGTAGATTGGGAGTGTTCTTCTGAAGACATCTGAGAGGGTTGTGAATGTGGATCACCATTTCGTGTCTTCTCTGGCTCAGAAAATTACTCATGCAGGTGTGAAATCCATCTGTGCCTTATGTTGCTGTGTATTTCTGTGCATTTCATTTTCCATATGTGCATGCATGTTTTATCATACTTGGCTCCAATGCTCCTAACCTACAGAAAAAGACTTGCCCACGTTCTGCTCTTCCCTGCTTTGCTACACACCTCAGCAGACGCCTGATGATACTCGCTTCCCAAGCTGTTTGTAAAACCTCTGTAAAATCTCTCTCCTCTTTTCTCAGGTGTGGTATTCATGGCTGGCAATGTTTATGCTGTCGGGGGCTTTAATGGATCTTTACGGGTACGGACAGTCGATGTGTACGATGGTGTGAAGGACCAGTGGACGTCCATAGCCAGCATGCAGGAACGACGAAGCACTTTAGGTGCCGCGGTGCTCAATGATCTCCTGTACGCAGTGGGCGGCTTTGATGGCAGCACTGGTAGGTGACTGAGCAAAAACCAGGCAGTGCCTGGCCCGAAATAGTGTTTTCAGAGATCCCTGCAAAGACTGCAAAGCTTTAGTGAGGTTCCTCCGCCCTTCCTCTATGATTTTGTAGAGAAAGAGCCAGAGATTAGGTTTACTGTGTGTTGTAACTAACCATGTGCACATTGTGACCCATCAGTAGTTGCAGAGTATTTTTTTTCCTTTAGTGATACAGACTGAAAAGGGATTTTTCCTTTTTAAGTTAAATTTTTCATAGCAACATGAATAAAATGCCAGCAAGGCATCTTATGGGGTATGTGTATGGAATTTATCTTGGCATAACTGCATGTTTAGATTCACACCCTCTGCTTCTGCTGTAGAGCTTTGCTACTTGGTTAAGCCCTAAAGTAACTTTTTCAGCTGGTGATAAGTACAATGCCACAGGGTTTGGGGAATTCTTAAACTTTTGTGTAGACATAATATGTGGAAGGATGTGGGACTTCTGGGCTTGGAATCTGGACTCTGCTTCATCTTGGTGTCCCCAGCACATCAGAGGGGCAGGGATGATGGGGTAACAATTTTTCCAGCTACTGAGGAAGTGGCATTGACATGCCGGTGCCAGCCTGAAAGGCAAGGGACTAGAAAAGTGGGTTGCAGGAACATGGGGGGAATTATGGGCTTGGGAGGAGGTGGAAGGCAGATGAAAGTGCAACACCAATCTTTTTTTCTTCTCTTTTTTTTTAATTAGAAAACCTGTGTATCCCCTTTTTAACTAGGTCTGGCATCAGTTGAGGCCTATAGCTATAAAACCAATGAGTGGTTTTTTGTGGCTCCCATGAACACAAGAAGAAGCAGTGTTGGAGTTGGAGTTGTGGAGGGTAAGAAAATCAGCAGCCGTTCCCATCCAGCAAATGTTACTTGTGTCAAACAGAAGCCTGAACGGTTAAGTGCAATAGGAGGGAACTGCAGGAACTATTCTCTAGACTACATTTAGTTGGTAAAGATTTATTTTATATGATGTAATCACTGCAGCTTTTTCCATTCTCTTCTTCATCTTAGTAAAAAATTGTGTGCAGCTTTCCAAGAGCCTCAGACCCAGATCAGACCAGCCCATGCCAGTGTGTGCGGGTTTCTTTGAATCCTTATTCTTCCTGGGCTGCTTCTGGCTGGAGAAAGCAAATGGAATTGTGCAGTGTATGCTGTTGCTATCAGCAGATGCTGCGTGGATGGAATACCCGTCACAGAAAATCTGCTCAGCGAGAGAAACAGGAGCACATAGTTCGTCCCACAGCTCCAAGCTGGTGATTTGGCAGGAATACTAAAACCTGCATTTATTGACATCAGGCTTGCCAGCGTGCACGGCAGGATCTGCTGTGGTTCGTAAATGAGTGGGGACTGATGGTGGCACCTGCATGTCAGCACCAAACTCGAGTGAGCCGGGGCTGAGCAGCTTGGTTTGGATACAGGAGAAAGAGCGGTTTAAGGAGGGACCTTTTCTTCCTTTAGCAAAATCAATTCTGAAGCAAGCGAAAGATTTTATTTGACCTTGTCCTTAGCGTGGCGTAGCGGTTCCCAATGAATACAGCACAGAGTTATAAACTGTGCTTTGAAGTGGCTTGGTTTGACCCGTTTGAATGGGAAATTGGTGAAATGTGTTTATGTACATGAAATGTGTTTGTGTGAGAAGGAGGGAGATAAATTCAGAATAAATAGCCGTGGTTGTGCTAAATTTGCGTATTTAAGAAGCATTTCCTTCAAAATTGGCCCATGCTTGTGAAGTGCTGGGCTGCTGATAGTGAGTGGGATTTGCTAAAATGGGTCAGTCATTTGAATGTGCAACAAATATTAAGTACATACCCAGGAGGTACATTTCTGTGGACAGATTATCTATTGGAGATGTGAAATCCTTTTCCTTTGCTTTATTTGAAAGCACAAATAAGTCTTGCATGTGTTAAGAGTCCATGATAAAAAAATGAGGGCATTCCATTAGGAAGAAGGGTTCATCATATTGGTGCAGGGAACAAGCTGCAGCCTGCTGTTAATCCACAGTGTTCATCTGAATGTGAAGATTGATCTGGGCGGGCACTGAAAATATCTAATAATTGATGCCAGCCAGGGAACTTTATCTTGTCTTGCTCTACCTGGCACTCTTGCCTCGGTTCATTGACTAACACCAGGTGGGTTGAAACAACAGCACAAACGAGTTTGAAATGTTTATAGAGACAGGAAGAGGCAGAAGGAGCACAGTTGCAAACCTGATCCCTGCAGACCTGTCCTGATGATCAGGGCCCAAGGAGGCCATAGGGGAACTGGGGGAGAAGAGGGGACAGAGGCAGGACATTGAGAAAGAAAAGAGCTGAGCTCTTCTTGGAGTCTTGTAAACATCATGGAAACAGGAGGATGGAAAAACATTAGAATGTTAATGGTAGTTGCTGTTGGGAGTCTCATGTGCTGAAGAATTGCGTAGCTCATTTGTGGCCAGGCTCTGCTGTTATGGATTGAAAATTGGTCTAATTCATGGGTTTTGTACAAAAATTTGGGTTAGAATTTTCCTGCATATTTGTTGAACTTTATTAATGGTTGTTTCTTGTGGTGTCTAGGAGGCTCAGTCTTGAACCAGAACAACTTTGTGGTAGGTGCTCTAGTAAAGAAACACTAAGAAACCTCTTCAGCCCAGAGAATTTACTAAGTGCAAAACAAGCTGATAGATGAAACAGGGAGTCAAGGAGACAGTATCAGTCGGGCCACGGTGGACCATCAGCCCTGTTCCGTGTGTGATGTAGTCCCATGACTTCTGACTGCGTTTTTCCGGTCTCACTTGGTGTATGTTGTCCAGCTTTCATTGAGTTGAGATAGGAACAGGTATCCCATGCCGTGAGGGTCTCTTGTGGTATCTTCTGTGTTGTGACCACTTGGCATGAGTTAACAGGCTGGTCTCAGCTGTGTTGGCAGCATTGCTTGGGTTTGATTTGGCCCAGATTCTTCAAAATCACTTCTAGGTTTCCATGCAGCTATTATATTAACATAAGAGGCTATTGCATACTTATTGCTCATGTGATACTGTAATTAATGTACAGTATTGACCTTTGCCAGCAGACCTTGCCTCGTGGCACTGACCTGGAGGAAACACTCGATCAGCAGAACGTGTTTGATGTTACCTCTTCTCCTGGGGCAACAAGTCATTTGGAAAACCCTCTGGCCTTTTGGCTTCTAATTACTCTGTGTTGTTTCCTTGTCCTAGTTGACAGCTTTAAAAACAGTCCCACCTGTCTGTGAGTCTACTTCAGATCCTTTCACTAAGATTTTCCCCAGACATCCCAGCAGGTTTAGGCAGGTCTCCCAGGGCCTCCCTCAGCTGGGATCTGTCCTCACCTGGGGCCATTGGGTGTGATGGTAATGTGAATCTGTCATAGCCCTCGTGCCGATGCCAATGTGTGTCTCTTCCAGGTAAGCTCTATGCCGTGGGAGGTTACGATGGAGCGTCCCGTCAGTGCCTTAGTACCGTCGAGCAGTATAACCCAGCCACGAACGAATGGACCTACGTAGCTGACATGAGCACTCGACGCAGTGGCGCAGGTACTGGCTCCGAGATAAGTTCTTAGGAGCAGGTGATTGCCGGGTTCTTCGCTGCTCACGGGAAGGGAGGAGCGTGTTTTGGCATTGCTGGGCTGGCAGGTGCAACTTTTTCTTTCCTTCTCTTCCCATGAGGGGAAAAACCATAATTGCTTGGAAGGTCTCAGCAGCTCTCCTGACTTTGTTAAAATCTGCCAAGTTGAAATTAATTTCTGGATTCATGAAATAATGTTCAGTGTCTCCAAGAGGCCTTGCTAACAGATGCATCTCGCTTATAAGCAGAGTTATCTTTTCAAATTGCCAGCTGCAGGCTCAGCCGGAGACTGGAAAGCCAAGCTGCGCTGCCTCCTCTCCTGTCATTTGGGGCTTGTCAGGTGGATTTTCCCTTTGGATCTTCTCTGCAAGCATCCAGTGGGTGCTTTGCAGCGCAAAGCACATCTGCACTGGGTATGTGCAGACCAAATCAAGGTATAAAATTCATCTCAGATTGCCTCTGCTAAGCTAGTTTCTAGTGTACCTTTGCTGGCATGGGTTGGTGTTCTGAAGGATTAGAGGAAGGGACATGTTAAAGAATTGTGTTCTGGTCTTGGTGGTTTCTAACTTATAACGTGGCATTAGGTCATGTTAGGCACTTGTCCTCTCTGTGGCTGTTCCTCTCCAAAAGGGATAAGAGCTCTTATCCATTGCATTTAAAATCATCCTCAGATGAAAGGAAATGTTATCAGTATTGATCCTATTGCTCTGTGTGTGCAGTGGGTCCTCCCCGATGTCAAATTGTGCAGTTCTTGTTTTGCAACAGCTGAAGTGGCAGCTACCGAGAGGCAGCTGAGCCCGGAGGCTGCACATTGTGTGGGAGTCGGAATAACCCTGCAGGTTAAGCTATGGTGCAAAGTTCCTTCAGAGCCGGGCAGTTGGGAGGCTGCTTTCTACACCACATCTTTCTTTCTTCCCTCTAGTACCTTTCCCGTAACTCAATGTGAGGCAAATATGATCACCTACTGTTGGCTTGAATTTAGTTGAGGAGGTTTTTAGCATCTGCTTGATGCTTAAACCTAGCCCAGTGCAACCTTATAGGAGAACAGGAGTATTTTGTGGTGTTGACAGCATGTTCAGCATCTTGAAACACAGCAAATCAGTTTGTGCCTGTAGTGAGATGGACTTAAGTGAATTTTCTTTCTTTGAAATGCTCTGCTCTGACCACTGCTTTGCAAGTACATCTCCACATGACGAGTCCAGTATTACAAATGCTTTTGCTTGCCTGCCACATAGCCTTGCAATTTTCCTTTCCCAACCTGAAAGCTGAGCTCTTCAAGTTCTAGTCGTCACCCAGATGCCCATCCAGCAGGCACCAGGGATGGGACAGCCCTGTGCCGCTCATCACCAGTGGTGCTGCAGCATGATCTATCGTACAGACGTGCAGCTCCAGAAATGAAACCACGCTCCAGCTGCCGGCATTGCCATCCCGATGCTGACACCTAGTGGGGGTGAGGATGGGTGTCCCCGAGTCCCACGGGTGACCCCGATCCAGGCAGTGATGCTGTGCAGATATGTGGGTGCTGCCAGGCTCTGCCGGACCAGCTCGGGGGGGGTCCCTTTCCCCTCCTGGCAGGGACATCCCATCTGTGTGCGGCCTGTCTGTCTGTCTCGCTGCACAGGGAAGCAGTTTTAGTGGAGAAGTCTTGGAGCGTTTCTGACTCTCTTACTCTCCTACTTGCTTAAATTAGCAAATTATTTTTTAGAAGTGTAAAATTTTTGCTAACAGCTGAATATGGTCAAATGCTAAGGTGCTGTAAACCCAGGCTGCTGGGCTCAGACGCCGTAGGCTTTCCTCGCAGTTAAATGAGTTCCCATTCCCCAGTCAACTGGATGGCACCAGCCCTGGGGCCAGGACGTACACTGGGATGTGCTCTGCTCTGCCTGGATGGTGCAAGTTGGACTATGTCAACCAGACTGAGAATTTCACCCAGTAAAGTGGTCATTTACAGCAGTTAGAGATTAATTATCAATGTTGTGTTGGGATTTCAACACCTCTTGGTGCAGTGAGAGATGGCTGGTCAAAGCCAAACCCTGCAGAAGCAAGTTCAGAAAATCTGGAGAAGATGGGCGTGATGGTGGTAGACCTGTGGTGGTGTTCCTGTCCCCCAAGCAATGATGTGCCAGCCGGAGCTTTAATTTGTCAGTCAGCCTCAGGTTCTGGCCTGTTTTTTGGTGAGGGAGGAGCAATAATGCTCATATGGTTTCACTCTGTGCCTCATGTAGCTGTCCCACAGGTGAAGCACAGCAGCTGCTGTGGGCCGTGCTCCTGCTGGCTGTGGCAAGACTCTGAGCAATATGACACATCCCATTTTTGGAATGTGACACATTGCATTTTTGGGATATGACGCACTGCCAGGAGATGTTCCTATGGTACAAGAGTTCCCAAGCCTGGGTGCTGGCTGCTCTCCAGCTCGCCAGCACAGCACTGCTCCTGTGCTCTCCTTTCCATGTACTACACCTGGCAAACAGGGAAGAGATTTGCAGGGGTCAACTTGAAAATCTGTTTGTTTTGCACTGACAGGGCCCCTCTCCTCCCTACTTGCGCCTTCCCAGCTCTGTGCCTTCCCCTCAGTCGTCAGCACAAATCCATCTTGCTGGTGAATACCTGTGGTTGAAATGAAGCAATTCAGACCTGTGCTTCTGTTTTACTAACATCCCACCTTGTTAATTTTAATAGAGGCCTTTGAACCTGTTAACGAAGATATGTTGCTGGAAGTTTTAACTCTCACGGATTGGTGAACACTTTAATTAATTGACTTAATATTAGGCAGAAGCACCCTTCAGATCCTTTGTCAGTCCCAAAGATTCAGCTAGAGGCTTGTGAAAGTGGCTGGGAAGGCAGCCTTGGAGGCACCTTGCCTGTGCCAAGTGCTGCTGCCGTGTTTTGGGGCAGGAGTGTGGGGAGAGGAACCCTCCAAGAAGGGAGCCAGTAAGTTGTTGGGAAGAAGAAGAGCATCCGAAGCATGAAGCCATGTGGCATGAAGGCAGAAGGAAAATAAAAAAATAAAGCTCCTGGAACTGGGAACAAGGCTAGAATAGCAAAGGGTCCCATGGCAGAAAATATTGAGCAGATGGAAACAAGGTGGGGTGGGATGCGGTGGTCAGGGAGGTAAAGGGAAGAGGGAATGAGTCAGTCCAAAGAGATTGAGCAAAGGCAGATGAATGTCGTGGGGCCAGACTATTGATCTTGGATAGACTAAGATCTACCTGAGAAGGAGCACAGCCCCGACCAAGGACATCTGCCAGGCATTACTGTGCAGGTCTGCCCCATGGGAGTTGGCTGTAGAGTTGACCATGTCCCAGGTATCTTGAGACACTGGCCCATGTTTTGGAAATGCCTTGGAGAGGTCAAGGCCATACCCAATAGAAGATCCAGGGATATGCAACCCTTTCCCTGATATGTTTGCCTCATGCTGAGCTCTCTTTGGCAGGTGTTGGTGTTCTCAGCGGGCTGCTGTACGCTACTGGGGGACACGATGGTCCCTTAGTTAGGAAGAGTGTGGAAGTCTACGATCCAGGAACAAACACCTGGAAGCAAGTAGCAGACATGAATATGTGTCGAAGAAATGCAGGTAACCACAAGAGGCATTTTTGTGGTGATTAGTTGCAGTTGTCTGTGTGGTTTGTAACGCAACTGATGTTCAGTATTGTAAGAAAGTGATAAAAATGGAAGATGAGGTATCTGCTTGGGAATTAATCAGAACGTGGCAGGCGACATGTTGTGAGGGATGAGTTAGCCCACGTCTAACCATCTGTGCTCTGCTTTTGAGGTGTGTGTGCGGTGAATGGTCTCCTCTACGTGGTGGGAGGAGACGATGGCTCCTGCAATTTGGCCTCGGTGGAATACTACAATCCCAGCACGGACAAGTGGACGTTACTACCAACCAGCATGAGCACGGGGAGAAGTTATGCAGGTAAATAGTCAGTGGGATAGCTGGCAACAGTTGAAGTCATTAATGAACTTGAAGGCTGTGCCTTCTGAAGCTTTAATCTTACATTTTTGTATGTTTTATGTTGCTTTCAGTAGAGGCAACCTTCATAGAAATAGTAGATACTTTTCTCTCTCTGCTAGCGTGTTGCTGGACTTTGGCTTTGCAGGATGTTCTCAGCCACATTGCAGCCCAGGAGCTGCTCCTGTGATAACTGTGTCTATTTGTCCATTCTTACAACAGGTGTGGCTGTGATTCACAAACCCTTGTGACACATGATCAAGCCAATGTGAGGAGCAGAAGTGAAGTGGATCCAGCCAGGTGGTGTTGGGAGGATGACTGACCTCTGACTTGACCCATCTCATTGCTGTTCACATCTCAGCATGACAAGTGATACGTTACAAACTTCGTCTGCTTTGCAGTGGATTACATAGCAAAGCAAAAATCCCTCTGGGGACATGTTCCATGCTAGACACGAGGTGTTGCTTGTTATCTGTGGTGCAATCAACTGTTCTTCTCAATGGCTAATGTCCTGAGATAAACACTGTGCTTGAACTGCAGGCACCGAATTTCTTGTGTGAAACAAAACTGCTATGTTTGGGCATGTGAGTAAAACCAGACACTTTGGGTTTCTTCACTACTGATGCTCCATGCGCATTATCAGTTGAACTATTTACTCACTGTGCCTGGAGGGTGGACTTTACTACTGGCAGTGGAAACTTCTGAGTAGCAACCGAGAAAAGCAGTCAGCAGAAACAGACTGGAACAGGTGATCTGGCTTGAGTGTGACGCTGTCTCAGTCGTACGTTTGTATATACCATTGAACTACTGTATGAATCCCTGGAATGCTTGTCATATGGTGGAAATAAATACTGTGTGATTTTTTTTTTTCTTTTTTTTTCCTTCTACTTGCCATGAATGCTGTTTGCTGTACGTGATGGGACCTGCTGGGCAGTGCCTGCCTTGGGGCTGAAGTCTCAGCACCTGAACCACGCTAAACTTTGCAACCCCACCAAACACATGCTGCTCCTGTGGGATTTATTGCTCTGGTGAAACAAATGTTGCTTAAATAGAAAGTATTCCCAACTCACGCATTTCAGCTGTGCTGAAAGCCCCAGTTCTAGCTCTGTCCAGCATCTAAATGCCATTTCATAATAGAGCATTTAGGTGTAAAAAGAAATACCTTATGGTGACATTTAATGTAGAGACATGACATACAGCGAGAACCCTCTGTCACCCAAGCAGTGATTAATGAGCCAAGGTAAAATACCTGCAGTGTTTTAATGCTTGCAGAGCATGCAGATTAACTAATCACTGTCACTGTAATTGCTGTTTTAATCTTGCGTGTACTGAAGGCGTTCCTCTGTTAGTATGAAGAATTCATAAGATTATTCCAACCAGACAAATCTAGATCCAGCTGTAAGGTAGCTGTCTCGCTTACATCCCAAATTCTTCAAGCTTTCTGTTTAAGAAGATGTTTGACATTAAAATACATTTTGTGTCTCCTTGTGAGCTCTGCCATGCTTCTGCATGCAGGGGTGGACTCCCAAAAGACTCCCCAGCTAAAGGGAACTAGCGAAGAAAAAGACTTTGTCTTCTTTTTGTTTGTGTTGGTTGGGTTTTGTTTTCCCCCTGTAGGTCAGCTAAGGCTTTCTGTAGGTCTGTAGGACCGAATCTGCCCATGTTACTGTTGAGCTCCAGCACTTTATCACTGTTGTTCTGCTGGTTTCTTTCTCCATAGATCTCCTGTGAAAAAGACTCCATGTGACCTCCTACAGCAGAAGAGAAAAATACTTAAATATTTCAGAGGAATCTAAGGCTACATTGCCTTGTGCAGCTTTTGTAGAGTGGATTGCTTCTGTAAATAAGTAGATTTTAATGTTGAAGTGTTCCTTGTAATGTGGATGCTCATTCTGGGGGAATCGGCACCTACCGTTGCTGCATCACCTTGCGCAGACGGGACTGACCTTCATGGGGAAAGTTACGTAGCACCCATTCCTCTTTGGATGTTGTTCTTTTTACAAGCAAAAGCAAACTGTCCAAAGAAATGACAGTATTTTTGATGTCTACCCTTCCATTGCATGTCAACTCAGAGGTCTTGAAAATAATAATAAAAAAAAAATTAGTTTTTGCTTTAATACCCTTTAAACATTTTGCTTTGGGTTCTACAACCTGCAGTGAAATGTGCCAAAATAGTAGTATGACATGCTGCTCTTTTATTATACATGGTGTTGCTTACTGTAAAAGCTATTTAACATGTCCCCTGACTGCAGCTGCCTTCAGGTTGGCGTCTCAAGATGCGTCTTTACAGTGATACAAGTGAGACGATGCCTTGGCTCAGACTGACTCCAGCTCACTGGCCTGAAAGCAAAGGCCAAAAGGTGTTTCCCTTTCACACAGCCTGTGGGAATAGAGGATAAAATGGGACAGGCAAAGCTTTTTAGCCAGAGTCGGCATTTTTGGTCAGAGTTAGCATCTCTTGTTAGATTGAGGTGACAAGGTGGAAAAGCGTTTGAGGACATGTGACCCTCCTTAAGTCTGGTATAGGCACAGGGAATGTAAAGCTAAACAGCTACTGTATAGCCCAGCTACAGCTCAATGTTGGGAACAGTTGTCAACTAACCTCCTCACACTTGTAGCATCACCGGAGCAAAGACAAATATTGCCCAGAGACTGAGAATTTATGTGGGCTAGAGATAAAAACTAGTAGTTAGTGCCAGAGAGATGCAAGTTTGGAGTTTGCCATGTTTGTCAGATGTTGTGAAAGGTGGTTATGCCTGAAAGCTGGATGTTTCCCCTGCTATACATGTCTTTATAAACCTTCGTTGCTTATAAGGAAGGCAGTTCTTGGTGTTATTCTGCTTTTGTAAATGGGATTTTTGCCCACTGCTGGCCCAGACCTGCGGCTTGCTGGGAGGAGTGATGGTGTTCCTGGCTGCAGCCAGTTCTTCTCGATGACAAATGATGTGTTTTCTTTCTTTCCTTCTCAAACGTTGCAGTGTTATGCAAGTCAAGTGACCTCGTTTTCCAGCTATGCAATATGGACAACCGTAACACATGACGAACCAGCTGTATCCCCCCCTTGAAATGCTTTTCGAATTTGACCATCTTTGTCTTGTGGTCTCATGTTTGTATTGTTAATTCTGAGCACCTGAGCCAGATCCTTTAAAGGTTGCCTTTTTCTAGGACTGAAAACATAGCATTAGCGCTAACAAGTTTTACTGTAAATATTTTTATAAGACAATTTTAAATAATTTTTTGGATTGCTTTTTATGGTCGTCAATGACACTTCTGTTAAATTCTGGATCTGATTCTTACACTCTAGTGCAGTTTTTGCTGGCTGTGATGTAGGCGTGAATCTGTACGTGTTCTGCACAAGGAATTACATGTAACTAAGATCTGGGATGGCTCTTATGTTGATTCTAACATATTAGAAGGACAGCGCTGGGCTTAACATTGAGATAAATTAAAATCCATTACCTCAGTCACCAGTACGCTCTTAGATTATTAGTTATTTTACAACAATTCCAGTACCCTTGATTTAATTTTTTGTGCCATGTGTTTACTCCCTGGTCAGTTGATGGACAGCTGTCCGTCTCTCAGTGGTTTTGCTTCTCGGCTCCTGCGGAGCGTGGTGCTGCTGGAAGGCGGAGGACGCCGAGCACACAACTGTGTGTGTGCGACCCCCTGGCTGCCGAAACCACTGAAAGTATCGCAGGAGGTTTTGTAAAAGCTTTTACAAACGCATCTGGGGCTCTTTCCTCGCAGTGGTCCTTTGTGAAAATGAAGGCTTTCCTCAGCTCCCTTCTGTTGTCGGCTCTTTTTGGGGGTCGCTGTGTGCCGACCCCCTGCGGGATTCTGGCTGCGGGTTTCCCAAAGGCGACTTTGCTCTTGCAGATGAAGCGTCCCCAGGGACGCGCACCCGAAACCCCGGCTGTGTCATGTCTGGGTTTGCAGAACAGGCGAGTGTGTGTAGAGCAGGCTGGGTTTGCCTGAAGCAATCTGTTGTTTCAACAAGTTTGAATCAAGACCATCTTTTCCATTCGTGCTTAATAGATAAATTTGGGGGTGATTAAAACCAATTTTCAGTTCTTTCAGTTTATCCAAGTACTTTTTTTTGGTACAGATGTGTACAGCACTGTAATTACCATAAATATACTTGGCAGCATTTGCACGACGCCACCACGAAAGCTTAATGCTTTTCTCTTGTTTGCAGTGTTTGGAGACCAAAATCCTTAAAATCCAGAGATGTGTGATGCCTGTTTATCAAGCTAAACATGATAGCTCAACAGATAAATGCAGCTCATTTTTAACCTTTGAGATTCATTACTAATAAAATGTAATATCAAAGCAGTTGCCCCCTTGGCTTAATATTGTGCTGACAAGTCACATTCACATGAGCATTAATTAGTTGCTCAAAGCCACAGTGTTTGGGAGTGTGTTAGACATTATAGCCTGGAAATCAATTCACTTTTTTCCTCTGCCCTTGTCTCTGTCTATGGGTTTATAAATTGTTTTCCTCTACAGTGACAAATGAATATATAGAATTTTAACTTGTATATTTTATGTATAAAGACCCTTTAAGAGTAATGGATGATTGTGAAATAATTTACCTGGGTGTGAAATTCTTTGTTTTTGTAAAAGAGACCTTGTTGGTTTGGTAGCTGAAAGTATCCCATGAGTGGGTGGACTGTTCAAGCTCTTTTTTTTTTCAATTAAAGTTTTTTTGCATGAATGTGAAGAACCACGGACTTTGCGAAGTAGTTCTCTTGACAGATGTCTTGTCCAGTGCAATGAATGACTCAAACATTCTTCACTGACATATTTATATTATTAAAAAAAAAATCACATTGTAGTTCCCCATCCTTTAATTTGAATAAAAACTGGACTAATGAAATTCTTCTGGGTCTGTTTTGATTTCCTCAGCTTCTGACAGCGAGGAACAATCTCATCACACCACATGGCCTTTTTTTTTGGTTTTTTTTTGGTCTTTACAGCAAATACAACCCCTGGGTTTGTGTCCTTTGGAGGACACAACACGTGCCGATGCGGGAGGAGATGCCGCACTGATGCTGTCCTGGGGTCTGCGCTGCTCCTTTTCCAAGGGATGTTGTTTAGGGCTGTTTGGCTGCTGGGGTGCGGGAGAGGAGCATTGGAGCATTTCTCCCTGGAGGTGGGAAAGCTCTTGGTTAGGGGCATCGATGGCAGAAGGTGGAACCTTTTAGTGAATGCAGTTGGGAAGAGAGAAAACATGAAAAAAGAGAGTTTACCCGCATGGGCTCAATATTTCTTAACGCAGTAAAGTCACATTTCCCACACCACTGGGAAGATCGACACATTTAACAAGTAGCACAACTCATCATGTTTTATGCTTACGATATGTCTCACTGAACTCTCTGGTTTTCCAGAAATGTTCCTCGTGCCTCCTCTGTTAATAACAATGTATGAGGTCAAATTTACCACGTGGGATGCTGAACTTTAATTGTCTGATGAACAGGTAGGGATGTATTGTGGGTTGCTCTATGCAGCTGGGGGACTTTGCAAATATTCCTTATTTGATTTCAAAATTACTTACCTCCCACACAGTTGGCTGATTTTATTCATGTTTAAACTGATAAACCTATAAGTCTATGAAGCTGCGGCTAAAGAAAATCCTTTGCTGTACAGGAAAAAAAATCTCACTGCCTTGATTTTGCTGCCTGAATGTTTTTCTATTATTGTTGTTGTCTCTTTTCACAACCTACTTTTTAATCTATTGTCATGTGTTGCACCCTGAATTTCTCCCTTAGCAGGGCAAGGACCATAGAGCGGTCACTCCCATCCATCTCAGAAGGGCAAATGCTTTTGCAGTGAGGAAAGGAATAGGAAATATGAGAACTCGTGGGGGGTTACAGGGTGGAGCAGCTCCGGTCCCTGACCGACCTGGGCCCATTCCATTCCCACGGTGCGCACCGGGCAGCAGGTGCCAGCCCAGCCCATCCAGGTCCCACCTCGTCTCTGCCGGTACAGAGGCTGTTTCCAGGCAGCATCGCTGATACTGTGAAACGTGGTGATGTTGAGGCTTTTACGTGCTGAAAGACACTTGCTGTGTTTCCCCCGGAATGCTCTCTCTGCTAAGCGAGCAGATTGCCTGAACTCTCGCAGGTCGTGCTGGCTTCTGTTGTTCTCCTGCAGCCTCTCTTGCACCCACACGTTTCTCAGGCTGGTGCCCCAGCCTGGGTTGCTTTTGCCAGGCTCAGGAAAGCGGCTCCCCTTTTTGTTGCTGGGTAGCAAGTGTTTTGAAATAACCCAGGATGAGATCTGCCTCTTCTGCCACAGCGGTACTGGGGAGTTTGGTGCATGAGTCATCCCGGGATGCAGTCAAAGGTAGGGCAGAAAACAACCTCAGCTATGGGAACTGCAAACACCTGATAAAAGATGAACCTATCTAACTGTAGGGCCAAATGATTAAACGTGGCCACAAAGGGATTCCCTGCATCCCTCTGCCCTGTTTGCAGGGGGAAGTTTGCACAGGATCTACTTTTTGCAAGCAAGAGCTGTGTGGCCTGGAGATGGGACATGGATGTGGTGGCTTCAGAAGGCAGAATTGTTTCTCCCCTGGCTGGCGGCTTGTTCTTTGGCTGTGCTGAGGGTGCTGTGTGATGGCAACAAATAATTGCAATTAAAAAAAAAAAAAAATCTGTTGGATACTTCTGAAAAAGATGGCCTGTAGGAGGCACAGGACCATCACAGAAACATCGCCAGGATCCACACCGGGGTTCATACTGTACCCCGCAGTCGCTCAATGACTTAGGACGTTGCTTCATATAATGTTATTCTGCACTGTGAACAAGCACAAAAAACAGTTAACTACTTAGTGACACAAAATATTCTAAGAAATTTGCCAAAGCGATTAATGTTAACATTCTTGTTCAGCAAATCAAGTGAGATTGATTGGCACAGCTGCTGAAGCTCAATGCATTTGATTTGACCTCGATTTACAAAATATATTATTATGAGCTGCCTTTTCTTTCTTTCACTGCAAACCTCCACAGCCTCTGCTAAGCGTATTGCTCAGTAAATTACAGGTCTTAAAATGTCTTAAAATGTGTTTGTTCCAAAGGATCTGTTCTATAAAGCATGAGAGGCTTAAATGTTATTTTTTCAATGTCCTCCTTTATGTTATTCTTTTTCTACAATGTTATCTCACAGAAAGTTACTCCAGTGAGTTTGTCCCACTGGACAAATGTTGAAATATAATTTAAATCATGTTCGTGAATTCGGAGTTGTGTTGGGACAGAGATGTACCCCAAGATTTTATTTGATGTTTATTAAGGACTTTGAAGCACAAGCCATTTCTGCTGGTGAGAACCAGCTGCCAGACCTGTGCAGGCAACATCAGAAAAACCGCTCTTGTTCGTAAGATATTTTTATTGCATTGCAATCTGGTACATATACTGGCTGCTTCTTTCCTTTTTATTTTTTTTTCTGGGAAGGGGTATCTTTTTCTGCCCTGCATTTTGTTCCACACAGCTCAGCTCTCCTGAATCCACCGAAGAAATTCCTGGGCTCTGTTATTCTGCCAGAGGAGCAGCAAAAGCCACACAGATCAGAGACACACATGGACAGAGAGTTTTGTTCTACTTTATGCTTTACTCACAACCAAATCTCTTCCTGGTGCCCCATTCAGCCTCTGGCAATTTTCCTGAAACATTTTAACCTACTGCATGTATTGCAAAATAACACAGAGCTCTGGTTTCATGGAGTTTTTTTGTTTGTCTGTTTGGGGGTTTGCTTATTTTGTGGTTTATTTGGTGTGTGGAGTTATTTTTGGTTGGTTGGTTGGCTTTTGTTGTTCGGTTGGGTTTTTTTGCTGTTGTTTTGTTTGCTTGTTTGTTTCAAGACAAAATTTTGTCTGATGGAAACTACAGTGTTAATAGAGCTACACTCTTCCAGCCAGCCCTAATTTAACTCAGAATTGCATATTTCTTACCTGTGTAAGGAAAGTTTAATAAACCATCAATTTGCACGTTATCAGTTTAGTTTTAAATGCAATAATACATATGAAATATGAGATCACACGGGCTTTAATGTGTTGCTGTTGCATCCCAGGGCGCGCATCACGTGCCAGAGCATCGGAGCTTCGACCCAGTGCCCAGAAATCCCCGAGGCGGCTGCACAGACCTGCAGTGCTAACAGACCTCCGTTAGTGGAAAAAATGCTGTTGATAAGCTGCAGGTAATTTGCGGACTAATGGAAAACAGCCTGTAACACTTAATTTGTGGTCACCTAGAGAAGTGAACATGATAAAATCATTCCAGGAGTGTTAGATTTTTGTCTAAATTGACTTTCCAAGTTCAGACTAAGTTGGAGGGTTTAAATGGCAGGGGGGGTCTTACACAAAGTGAATTTGTCTCTCTACCCCCCAACCTGATATTAGGAAGCCACTTGCTGGCTGAGACTCCCAGTGCTGCTTCTCCCTTTATTCTCCAGTCTGGCCACCTCCTGCCAAAGCACCCGCCAGTTAACAGGGTCTAATGAGATCTGTGGTGCATAACTTGCTTTGTTGTCTCCTCTGTGGTTCTTAAAATCCCCCTTCAGCTCAGGTTTTGCGAAGAACAAAGGCTGCAGGCCAGGTCTCAGCCTGGATCTGCTGAGAGGCACCACGGTCCAGGCTTAAGCCAGTAGATGGAGCAAAAGCAAAAGGAGATTTAAAAGACCTGTGGCTTTGCAGGAGCCCAGGGTGTGAATGCACCTGTGGACTGCACGTCTTAAAGGAGCAGTACGTCTTGAAAATCAGTCCGGTTACTAGTTAGGTATGTTGATTTTAATAGCTATATCTTGAATGTAAAATGTGCCTCTTTTTTGAAAGTATACGAGATTTTTGGCATTGTTTGGCTTAGCTAAGAAAAGATTAAACTGTTATTTTTATATTCTTAGTTAAACACAATGTTTATTAATATACAAATTCCAAGAACGAAAGATCAGATTGTCACTGTGAAATGAGTCATTCAGCATGATGTGAAGACTGAGGCTTAGAGCGTTGGTAATTTAACTGTTAAAATGGCCATAATTGATCCTTGTGGTTATTGGGAACGAACGGTGAATGGATTTGCTTTGTTAGGGAGCTACCTTAAAAAGAGGGGTTTTTTTAAAAAAAAGTGAGAAACCAGGTGGAAGCAAATTACTTAAAACAGGAGCACTTGCTTGATGACTGGAACCTTAATTGCAATCAATTGGTTCCAGCTGCAGGTGTTGACTGCTTCACTTGCCCACAGCCCTCTGCCCCGGCCACTCTGTGCAGGGGAAGTTCAACCACTTTTTTGGATTTCTTACGTTTCTTGTTGGTCGCAACTAACTTGTCCCACTGGGTGAAGACAGGAGAGTAATTTCTGTGAAAGTTGCTGCAGTGGAAGTTAAGGAGAGCGGTGCTGACTGCGAAGAGGATGTACCAAAGCGGGTTCCAGGGATGCCGTACCCCCTGCGCCAGAGCACAGGGCATGTGAAGTGAGGACAAAGCTGCAGGAGAAATGGTATGTACAAACAGCGTGGAAGCTCGTAGCACTGTGTTATGTATGTTGTAGCGGCGGCTTGTTGCTTGGATAGAGGTGGGTGTAAGCCCCTCTGGCTGCAAATGAGCCCAGAGTCAGACATTTTGCAGGTGATGCTGGTATTAATAGAAGGTTACAGTAAAGTCTTATGTTTTTCTCCATTGTGCCTTCTCTCTACATCCCTAATAACTTACGCTGGAAGAAGAAAAAGTGCTGGGATACCTTCTGTAAGTGTAGAGCATGTTTCTTTACAAGGAGACGATGCGTTGAGCTTATAACATCACAGACTTTCCTCTTGGCTTAACCCATCTTTGGAGCTGGATATTTCCCTGAATAGCTATTTTACATTTAACTCCATGCTGTGATCTTGCTGGCGGTGGATGCAGCCGAGGTGCTGCCGTAGCGGTGCTATAGCAGCCTGTTTGCTGACGCAGGGTCTCTGAGTAGTACCTGGTCCTGAATGATACATCAAGCAATACCGTTGTTCCGTTTCATTTCCAGAATGCTATTCATTATTAGTATTTTTTTTCCTGCTTCAGCACTTCCCCTTCATCCCTTGTGTGCCCACAGTGACAATGACAACCAGCCCTGCACCTGGGGAGTGTTTTGCAGCTCCAACCAGGCGTCCGCTGGTGGCGAAGGGGGGTTTGGGGGTGACATCCTTGTTTGCAGACCCCTGAGCTGCAGCAGCGTCTGAGGAGACAAGTGTCAGACTCAAAGGTGGTGCAGGAGAAAGTGGATGTTGGGGAGCACAGCCAAGAGCAAAGATCTTATCTTCACAGGAAAACATACAGGGATTATAAGAGATTTATCAGGCTGCCATTTGTGCAGGCAGGAGAGGGAAGATAATTCCCATCTGGGTTGTGAAAAATGCCTCTCACCCGAAGACAAATTTTTTTTTTTTTTTTTCTCCTGGGCTGAAGGTCATATTGAGCTTTAGAAGTTAAAAAAGTATGTAGGTACATTAAACTTGCACAGAAAACAAGCCTTAAACCATCATCCAGGAGGACACCTGGATTTGGGTGAGGGAAGCTATAAGGTCTTTTTAGTGCTACGTGCAACAGAAAGACGCTTCAGTTAGTTCTTAGATCTAAAGAGAAAACACAAGGTAAGAATCCCTTCAGAAGTAGGGAGTCAAAACAGTACTTTAAAATTTCCTATCTGGCAGATATTTCTGTTATTTACCTGTGTGTATCCATAGTTTTCAGTAGAAGCGTTGTGAACCAAGCCCACACCATGAATATTTGCAGAAAATACGTATTGCAGTGGACATCTGGCAGCAAAAGGGAATCAAGGTGAACTGTTGCGAGAGAGGATGCGATGGAGATGGCAGCTCTGTGGGATGAGGAGATCTTGCAGATCTGTACGGGGCTCCTCGGGGTGTCCCTTGCTGGTTCAGCTGGCTGGTGCTGCTGTGAGCTTGGTGGCATTTCCATGGGAACCCCAGTGAGAGCGTCCCTTTCTCTGCCCTTGTTCTGCATGCGAATCTTGTAATAATGACTGCTTTGGGGGAGTTTCGAGCTTTAATGTATATGCTTCATTGTCTTGAGTTCTGAAATTGAGAAAACCTTTTTTTTTCGCAAGTAAAAAAAAAAAAAAGGAGAGGAGTCACTTGGCTTCCAGTGTTCTTCTGTGCTGATCTAGTTTTGGTCTCCATCACAGTGATTTTAATGTTGCAACTGGTTCTAAACAATAATTTCTCTTATGCAGCAACCCTCTAAGAGTAATTAACCGAAATAGTCCATCTCTGGTTTTTTGTTTAGTAATGGTTGATTAGTATGTTTGATAGTTGTTACTATGGCAAACAATTATTTCAGAAAAATGGAAATAGAAAGGCCCAAAAATGTACAATATAAAATAGAAAATAGTGCCAGCTTCCTCCTGACTCAAGTAGCAGAAACAAAGGATTCCCTACTGCCACAGCTGGTGCTTATCTAGTAGATAATTTGAGTTTTGCCAGGTGTGTGGCTGAAGATATTAGATTTAATCAGACGGCTTCTCCATTACTTTCTCTACCTGCTTTTATTGTAATGCCTACATGTTGGGGTTTTTTCCTCCTTCTTTAGTTAATTCTTCAGTTTCTCATGCATGCAGCAATTTGAGTCGACGTGGGATAAATGCCTGTTTTCTCTCACACCGTTAGGGTGCAATCACCCCCAGCATGGGGGAGCAATCACGTCAGCAAAACCTCTTTGATTTAGCGGCAGCGGGTGGAAAGTGTGTTAGTGGCCCATGGGGTTCGGTGTTGGGATGTGCCGTACAGGGCGCCGGACTCTGGGGGTCAGCACAGCCAAATAAATGAGCACCAGCCTGGCCAGCAAGAGCTATCGAGCTATTTGCAGTGCAGGGTGTCTTCCTGAAAATAGTCTTTTGGAAAAAAAAAAAAAATCTGTCAAGCCCTACAACTTTGTAATACAGGCATCTGTGCTATATTTGGCATATAGATTGGGATGAAAGCGCTGTAATACAAATTTTTCCTAGTCCAGTTGCCAGCTGCATCATGTCTGAGCCCCTCATTCGATGACATGTGTTAAAAATAACTCGTGGCCAAGAAGCTGGAGTTTTTAAGGGGTATTTTTTTTAACCCACATAGTTTGCCATCTCTTCTCTAATGTGAGTTGCCTGAAGGGGCAGTGAGCTGAGCCTCTGCTGATAGAAAGAGAAAGGGAGAGCCTTTAAATTGTTTTTAGGGCCAAAACCTGAGTATTACAGTGTTGTAGCCCTAATTAAGCTAATATTGACTAGAGAACTCTTAGGGGTTTCATTTACCCTTGATTGTCTGCTAATTGTTATCCCTCCCACAAAAAGAAGCAGAAGTTATCCCTTACTGATTGGGGGGGAAAGGAGATAGAGGCTGTTTCTCCGGCTGGGACATGCCAAGGATGCCTGGGAGAAATTTGGCCTTTTACCACTTGTATGCAGGACCAAATCCTGCCAAAGCTCCTGCTGGGGAAAGGAAGGGCTACCTGGGTGGTAAACAAGAAGCTGGGGGTAAGGACTGGACCGCTGCTTTTGGGATCAATGCAGGTTTAGGTTGGCTTCAATGCTGTGTGGTCCAACATCTTGGATCCACACTTTGTGGCCACTTAAGCCAAACTGACAGCTGGTCTCACCCTCTTCTTGTCCTCAATTCTGTTGCTCCCATCTATCCAAAAAAGAGATTGTCTGCTGATTTGGGTCTCTGAAAGGCCTCTTAGTTGCAATGGTGACTTTCCAAACTCTTTTTATTCCTGGCCATTTGGTCTCTCACAGAGCCGTATTAGTTCAGTGTTTCGTGGATTAGGTCTCTTGGTTGCCTGGGTGCAAGGTTTTGGCAACTGTACTGCTACAAGACCTTCTTGAAGTCCCCTCATATTCCAGTAGCAACTGAAGTTTGCCCCGTTAGCACTGCCCAAAAGTCTTGTTAGCAGTAAGACATGCTGTGCTTGAAGTGCTTTGTTCAAAATCTAAACTGAAGGAAATTGCGTCTTAGAAAATTGGGTGATTTGGAGGAAGAGTGAGATGGATGCTCTCCAGCTGCTGAGTTCTGGGATTGAAATCTAATAGAACATAATTTAAATTTAAGTCTCAGTGGCATTACCTGAAAGCTGCTCAGCTCTGTACATAACATTTAGAAATTTCTGGAGGTCAAAGGCTATGATTTTGTTGAGCGTGTACAGGTGGTTGCATGGCAAATAATTACTCTTGGTTGAAATTAGAGCCTCTTATTTGTTTCAATTTGCCTCATGCTTCACCTCACCTGACTTTTTTTTTTTTTTTTTTTAATAAACTCAAGAAACAAAGCCCAAGAGGTTATTAGCATCTCATTTTTCTATCATAACACAGAAGCATGCGTTGCCTCGGAAGGGTCTGATTGCCTGTGCTGTCACCGGCTTGTTGATGAACCAGAAAAGCTTCTGTTAGTTTGTGGAGATGAGATTTAGACTTACACAAAAGCTTGACACCATGCCATGTTTTTAATTAGTTTTTTTGAAAAGACGTGCAAGACGAGACATGCATACACCACTGGTTCTTAATGTAGCTGTTAAGGAGAAGGTCTTTGGTTCTGAAATCTGCATGTTTTTGTGGTTAACTCATCTAATAATTGCCATTTAAACAAATTTGGGCCAGATTGTTCGAATTGTGCTCTCCCTATAAAATGCCTTTCTTCTTCAGTCAGCCTGTTGCTTTTAATGAGGGATTGTCGGGATTTGATCCCAAGTAAATGTAAAAGAAACAGGTGAAATCAAGACATGACAAGTTTTACCATTACATAGTTTTAGAACTGAGCCCTTTCAATGAAAACATTTTTCCTTGACATTTTTAATCTTACGAAGCTACAGTTGATTCCCCAAATCTTATGGTTTCTGGATGGGATTATTAGTGGACCTGGTCTTGTTGTGGCCTCTTGAGGGAGTTACCAACTTTCTCAAGCCCTTTTTTCTTTTGTGGGAGGAAAGCAGCTTTACATAGGCAAGTCAATGCAAAAAAAGGCAACTTGCTCTGTCATCTGATCACCTCAAAGTATCCCCTAAAAAGTGTTCAGGGCATTTCAGTTTCAGATTCTGACAGATTAATAGATGACAACTTGTCTCATAATCTTTGGAAATCCAGTTTTAATTAACTGACATTTTAACGATACCTAAGTGGTCACCAGCTTCAATATAATTTAATTTGTTGGGCATGATTCTGCACGCATGAAGTCCGTAGCCAAAGTCTTGTTCACAGCCCTGCTGTACCAGTGCCAATCTGCCACCGCTCACTCACAAGTGTCATCAGGAGCTGGGCCAAAACCCAGATCAAGGCAGTGTAAAGATAACAGGAGGTTTCACAAGCTCTCCGTGAAACTGCAGATTTGTAAATGACTGAGAAGTTAGGTGTGTGGTGTGGGTGGGTTTCTATTTTTTTAAATTTTTGTGTGTATGTGGGGTTTTTTTTTCTTGTTGTTTGTGTGGGGGTTTTTTGTTTGTGGCTTGTTGTGGGTGGTTTTTTTGTGTGGTGTTTTTTTAAATTATTATTTTATTAGGTTTTTTTTAAATTATTTTTTAAAGAAAAGGCACGTTCCCTGCAGGAGACATGCCTGGGGTGGGATGGAGCCAGGAGAGGTGCCTTGCTGTGCAGCTGAGGACTCCCATGCACATCGGTTCAGCTCACTCCTCACTGTAACACGTTGAGGGGATTTGTTTTCTGCACAAATAAATGTTATTTGAACAACCTTTCTTCTCTTAAAACAGGCGTTTGAAACTTAAAATAGTAACTTTAAATCTCTCCTTCATTAAATATATTTTGGGTTCTACTTCCCATCCTGTATCTGGGCTCCAGCTCTGGAAACAGGCCGGAGAAATCCTCCCACCTGCTCTAGGCAAGTCATGTTTGTCCTGTTGAATGAAGCTGTCTGCAGCTTAAAGTACACAAGAGATGTGCAGAGCCTAAGCTGTACAAATGTTAGCACTTGAGTTCGAAGGCCTCTATTAAAATGGCCTACATATATTTGCATGTGTATTTACTTAATTCATTCCTTTTTTCCAAATATATTCAGTATGACGGGAATGTTTCTGTGGTTTACTTGCTGGTAGGTCAGCTGTATCTCCTCTCACCTACCAGTGGTGTTGCATCAATCTCTACATGTTGCCAAAGGTGTCTATTTACTAAGATGCTAAAATACTGTGTTTGTAACAGAAAATTTAATTTCGTGATCTAGAGGAAAAAACCTTCTGTTCTTGATAGCTTAGCTGTCCCAGTCACTGTGCCTCTAGCTAACACGTGTACAGCTATTTTTATAAACTGTTACTTGTTCTCCTTTATGGTCAAAGACTATGGAAATGTTCTATAATGCTGTGAACTGGTTTGATAATATGTTATGTTCATTTTGTACCTTTTTGTTCTGATAGTGCTATATGAAAGCTTTTATGAGCTGGTACAGAAGTAGGTTTAGACTATTCATTTCTACATACCTGCCCCTTGTTATTCTTGAAGGGCACATTTAGCATCTGCAAGGGAATTACTTTCGTTATGGGAAGGTGGGGGAATCTTGTCAAAACCCTGCTCTGCAAGCAGGTACTGCTATTCAACGTGTTAGAGAGAAATGGTGTGACACCCCATTCTACTCTATCACAGCAATAACGAACAATAATTTGATAAGCTTACCCTGGCAGGCTTGGAAAGACTAATCCAGCCTCGATGTGATGGCTTTGCTGTGTCTGGATTCATCACCTGCGTCGCTGGGAGACAGTTTCTCTCGAGCTCGTAACCTCGATGGCTGGTTTCCATCCTTCACTTCCCTGCTGTGTTGACTGAGTGATCTCTCAGCCTCTTTCCAACAGAGTTTATTTCAAACAGTAATAATGGAATTGGAATATAGAGGCATTATGTACAACCTGGCAGCAAAAGGTACTGCCAAGATGAACTATGGAATAAAAAAGACAAGTCTGCTTCCAAAGCCCTTGCTAACAGGTGGGTTAGCAAACTCAGGTGCTGACAGGTAGTGATTCAGCAGGTGAAACTCTTAGCCCAGGGGCCAAACACTCATTTTGGCAGCAGATCGTGGCCTCGCAGGCGGCAGGATGATGCTCACCCAGCCGTGCCCTGGCAAAGCCCCTCCAGGGTCCAACCTGAGGCTATCCACTATGCTCCATATGCAAAGAAATTACATTTTAGTACAATTAAATCATAATATTTTTTAATTTAACTATTACCTCAATGCATCAAGGATTTAAAGGAAAAAGCAAGTTCTTTATACTTTTGGTGTAATATTACTTCTACAAACTCTTCAGGAGAGAATGGGAAACCTTGCCAATATTCTGAATATTGCTAAATGCTGCCTTTAACCATGCAATGTTTTAGCACACACAGGATGAAATTAATGAAACTGATGGTAACGAAGGTGTAACTGAACGAGATGAGCATTATACCTAGAGGCTAATCATCAAGTAACTCAATTGAGGCTGCAATTATAAGATTAAGATTTGTGTGATAACATTGTTTACCTTTATATAAATTGAAATCCAATACTTAATAAAGCAACAGCAAATTAAGTTAGAGAACAAGAAAATATAAAAAGATTCTTCCCCATCCCTTATCTGTCACAAAACAGGTAGACTTTGCTGTATTTGCTGTTCAGAAAAACCTGGCATTTCTCTGACTTGAAACACATAATAAAATTTGTTGAAGACCCTCTGGGAAGGTGGGGATCTCATCAAGACAGATGGATACATGGTGGTTTTTGGTCGTATTATCCCTTGTGCAGGGTACAGCAGGCAGCCACGGTGGAGAGCCCAGGTGGGAGCTGCTGGCTCTCAGTCTTTACACACGAATTTTAGTAAAGCCAGAAAGGTTTCCGCTGTTGGTAACACAACTCCAGTGCTTTGGAGCGAAGCACTGCAAATACTGTCCTGCTTTCTGTTTTCTCTGCCTCTATCCAGGAGCCCCATTAAGAATCAGGAGCTGGAAATGAGCACCATTTCTGTCATTCATCCAACGTTCTCACATGCGCGAGGGTGGTTTTTTTTCCTGGTGTTACTCAGCTTTTGCTAGTTCATAGGTAAATGGCTCATCTTGCCTATACTGGGACAGTAAAATACACCTAGTAGCAGATGAGAAGTAAATCCAGAGGCTTTTTGAAGACTGGAGGAGATCCTTGAGGTCGGCAGTTCCCACATTCTCAAGCTTTTCCTGTAGATCATGATGAGGTCTCCCCTCTGTCTCCTCCAGGCTGAACAAACCCAGTGACTTTAGCCACTCTTCATGTGGTTTCTCCTCTAAACTCTTCAGAACTTTGTAGCCCTCCTCTGAGGGGTGGGTGCCCTCCTGCTCGCAGCTGTGGTGTAAGCATCAAAGCCTGCCTTGCTGGGGTGATGCTCAGGATGATGCTTCTAACTCGGGTACCTGATGCTACATGGGCTGGAGCTGTAGAGAAGGAGACTATGGGCAGGAGGGATGCAAGCCATCCTCTGTGGGGGTTCAGAAGGGATGCAAGCCACCCTCTGTGGGGGTTGAGAAGATGTAGGTCCGAGTTAAGAAGGTTTGCAGGGGCTTTAGGGTAGATGAGGAGCACAGCCATCTCTCTAGATAGAGGTCCGTATTCCCAAAGAACAAGTGTTTTGTGGATTGGGACATGTAACTCCTGACAGATGGGGCAAGAGGAAATTATACACAATGGAGGAAAAAGGTTTGAGGAAGGCTGCTAGATCCAGCCATGTCTCTCCTGATCATTCTGTCCACGAGCACACGTTCACAGCAGATCATCCAAACTGTGCTGGGTGATGGTGTGCTTCACAGCACCAGCCACCTGGGGAAGGGGACAGGGAGGATGGGCTGAGAGAGCTGGAGGGACCAGCTCATTTTGCCTGGAGGCAGGGTATGCTCACACATTGCAGGGAAGGAGGGAAGATCAGGTTTCTATGAAATGGATGTGGTTGGTAAATTGGAAATAAAATTGGAAAAAAAAAAGAGGAGTGAAACATCTCCAGGTGACAGAAAGGAGGAAGGAGAGAGATGCACAGAGTGTGCAAGTGATATACTGGCTTGTTCTGAAAGAAATCAAAAGCAGGGTAAGAGTGGAGACGTCTGAAAGTAATGAGTTTGTGAGACACAGACTCAGGAAAAAAAAAAAAAATTGAGTTGTTTAACATAAAAGATGGGGATGTTGGAAGTAGCTGCCTCGGTGTGGGCTGTCCCTGGAAGCACCGTGGATGCAGGTTCGGTACCTCAGCTATGAAATGAAGAGGAAATCTGCATGCAGATTCGATTTCTAAAAGCTCATACTTCAGCTAATTTCACAGTGCTGGAATAACCATTTAGAGTTTAATAGAAATACGTTTCTGAAGGCTGCGAGTCTGGAGGAGAGATGTAGGTTTGGAATGTAGTAACCGTTCTTGTAACACTGAGTTAGTCAAGGATTATTTTGGCTATTAAGGAGCCTGAAACCGTCAGGAGATTGCGGTTTTTTCCCACCACAAGATGGCATCAATTGTGCAGTGAAGGAAGGAAAGATTGCAAAAGAGCCTCAGGCTGGAGACATTGTGGATTTAAAATAAACCAAACATTTTAAAATTAATAGCAGACTGGTACAAAACAAGCATTTGTCACACAAGTGTCTCTTATAAAATGGTATTATCTAAGAGTTTATTTCAGATGCATAAAATGAAATTACCACACATCAGATTAGCCAGTGCGGCTGCTGACTATGGTAGTACTGGCACAAACAATATTTTGCTTGCAAATGCTTTTCTGCTGTTTGTGCATACCAGATCTAAGCGGGTTTATGTTCCCTCATAGGCCTCTAAAGCCTGTCAGTTGTTCACCGTAAGCTAATAACAATATCTACCCTTGTCTAATACTCATCTAATGTTTTGTTAAAGGTCTTTATTGCAGTTTTTTTAATGGAAGTCCTCATTTAGATGCTTGGTGGTTCACATGCATATTTTCTTCCAATCCTTTTTTGGGGCTCCCTTTTGACTCTGTGTGGCCTCATAAAGTTTGTTTAAAGTAAAAAACCACCCAAAGACTCACGCTGCTTCATAAATATTTGTGAACAATCACCAACTGGCCTGAGATTATATTAATTCAGATAATTTTGTAGTTACTATTACAAATCTCATAGTAATCTACTAGTAATGTCAGGATACATTGGTACTTCTTGGTCTTTGCAGAAATGTCAGAGTTGTGTGGGTGTGGCTTTGGTGTTTTTTGTTTTGTTAAGAAAGATTTTTAAAATCTTGTTTTGGACTCTATTTCTGCAGTATTTTTAAAAAAGAGGAAGGGACTCTTTACAGGATGTCAGTACGGCCACATTCCTGTACAAAGAGCTAAAATATTCTCATTCCTTCTTTTAATGATTTATATCTTCTCTCTTTTTTTGCTGATTTGGCTTTAAAAGAATGTTATCAAAATGTCATGCTAGAGACTGTAACTCACAAATGTCAGAAGATTTATCAAGTGCTAACCATAGGTTCTCCTTTGTGATGTTTTGCAAATTAGAGCTGCCAAGGGCTTATTTCTTTCAACTGTTGTGTGTGTTGCTCTGGCTTTCATAGGACTCACAAAATTCATGTTTTGTTTTCTTGTTTTTTGGAAAAAATCATGGGCCTTTCCTGTCTTTCCTGTGTGCTTGTGGTAGAATAGGAGCACAGGACAGTGAATTTTCTTAGTAGCCCTTACAGTCTGACCAGCCAACATGTATGGCCCAAGTGATGTATAAAGTGATGCTGAACCTCCATTCAGTTGCATGATAACATACACACTCTCTTGTTCCTCCTATAGCTATCAGTTTATTTCTGAAGCATAAAGTGCTTTTGTTAATGATGATATAATGATGGTTGTGCTTGATCTTGCATGTACTTCATACACGGAAACTCGGCTGAAGTCGATGGGTATCTGAGCTAGAGGGTTTCCAAGCCTGGCCTGTGATTGCTATTTATGACAATATTCAGTGCCTTAAAAACGACGAACCCGGAAGATTTATTTGCTTTATTTGATATATCTTTCAGAATGGAGAGTTAAACAAGATTAGAGTGACACAGAGACAAAGAAAAACACAGCCACTCTCTGTAGCAGTTATACCCTGTCTCCTCAATTAGTTTTATCTAGATGGTCTCTGACAAAATTTCCAGATTAGCACTTTAAAATGACCAGGAGGTGGTTTCTTCCACAGAGCAGCCCCGATGACCTGCTAATGGAGGAGGTAATTATGTTTGCACTGTGAGAACCACTCCGGCGCTGAGGCATTGGGGGGGACTTAATGCTGTTCTTGCAATATTTAAACTCTTCACCACCTTGCACCAGAAGTCGAGGGCACATCAAAGCAGTGACCATATCTGCGCCTCAAAACCTGCCTGCAGCAACCCCTGCCCTTTCCCCACCAGGGTTTGCTAAGCTGTCCCACAACAGATGTCACGGAGCAAAGGTCTCATCTGCATTTCCCCGGGTGGGCCGTGCACATCACTTATTCCTGGTCATCCTGGGTCATTTCCCATTACTGTTGGCTTTGCCTCTTCACCTGGCAGGGCAGGACTGTGCCATGCTAAGGGAAACCAGGATTTTCTAACCCAACTTTGCATCTCTCAGATCAGCGTGGTTGGGGTGTTCTTGTCTATATTTCCTCCTTCTGCAGAATTCAAGGGGGGATTACAGTTGTGGCAGCTTTTTGTTAATCTACAGTTGTGAATTCCCTGTGGTCTCTTCTGGGTTTAAGTATGCTGGCCAGTAGCATTTTCTTGACAGAAAAAAATGTTCATTTCTGGTGTCTGTTACCTTCCTTCCTGCAAGCAGAAATGTTTCTCTTATTTTTTTAAAATGCCCCAGGAGGTACGTTTTATCTTTTGATCTCAGAAATGTTTGACAACTCATGTTACCGGTCTCTTGTTTGAAATGTGCTGGAAATAGCCCTATTATTTTGCCTTCAATTCTACCTTCCTTTCGTAGTCCATTTTAATTTCTTAATCATGTAGATGTAGCATATCATTATACATTTTTCCCTTTACATGTCCACTTAATGGCTTTTTACTCTTCTTAGTTCAAGGCATTTTTAAATCAATCCTTCATCAATTTATTTTAAACATTTCTTTCCCCTACTTTTCTTTTTTTTTTTTTAGAAAATGAGATAAGAAAATAAAAAGGCAAATGATATAATTGCAAACTTCGTTCTTTTGGCATCAAAGCTGCGGTGTCTTTGACAGAAAGCCCGCAGGACTCCAGAGCCTGGTGTATGACAGCAACACCTCCAGCAGCTTTGCACATTTGCATTCATGGCAGTATAATAGCTGTTTTAGGCACAGTCTGGGGGAAATTTTGCCCTTTTTTAAAAATTTTTTTTTCTTCCCAGGTGTACTGCTCTGTCCCTTGGAAAGCTATTGCATGACCTTGTGCTTCATGGCATGACAACTCACTTTGGTTTTAGTGTAATTCTTTACTAGTGGCTATAGCGAAGACAGAGGGCAAAGGCTCGTGCTCCTGAGCTTGTGTAAGTCTGTATGTGTCCCTCCTGGTTAAGAAGCACCTGATGGAGAACGTCTTTCAAAACGTACCACTTGCTTTCTGACAGTACAGAGCATATATTGCCACCTGCCAATCTCCTATACCATGAAATACATTTTCATATTAAATTCATAAAATTCCCGTGTTGGGACTAAGTGTGGTGTGAAGCAGGATGGTAACGTGGCTCTTCCCTCTTTCAACGTTCAGCTTTCTTTTTCTTTAACTTCACTTGTGTAGCTATTCCCTCATACATAATGTATTCCTAAAAATGTATTCAGGTTCAAGCTGGCTGAACATGGTCCCCTGAGTTAGAATCAATGCTACTTACAACCTAATAATCTGATGGGTTAATCCCCATGTGCGGAAGATGCTGGGGGTGTGGGAATGAATATCCTCCAGTCTTGGGAAAGTGAATCAGCACTTTCAAAATAGTGGGAGGATTCCTAGAAGTGTTTCTGGGCTTCAGAGAAGGAAGAGAAGAGTGTCGTCAAGCTTGGATGACGCACTCACAGCACTGTCGTGTGCAGAGGAAGGAAAGATGCAGCTGGATGCTCAGGGAGAGGATCCAGGTGCAGAGTCTAAACAGGGTAGATGTTCTGGTTTGAAACCGGAGGAACTGCTTGGAGCCACTTATGTAGAAATGAAAGTAATACTAAATTAGCTGGAATTCCAAGGATTTGAACCCAAATATAATTAGAAGTTCAGTTGGATTTAGGTAGAAGTTTCTGGGCTGGCGCTTTCCTACAAAGAGTGCTGTTTGCATTTCAGTTTTGTATTAAGTGACCATCAGCTGCAGTCCTGATAAGATGTTCTGCTCTTAAATATTTTGTAATTGCCAAAAAGAACCAAAGTGTTCCTTGAACACCTCCCCAGCCAGAGGTTTTGTGTGCTGCTGGCACTGAAAAACTCATCCAGAGTCTCCTCCAGAAACTGGAGGAGAAGGACTAACAGATCTCCCTCTGCCAGCCCTTCACTAGCACGGTTTTGCCGAAGACTCTGTTGCTTGGATAGAATTCCTGTGATGTTTTTCTCTGTTGCCGGATGGAGAAGGAAAGCTCTTTCATCTAACAAGAGGATGTTTCCTTGCTAATCAGCAAGGGTTTTGGTCAATCTCTAAATTCTTGGAACCGACTTTAAAGGGAACGATAGGCATATGTTTGTGATTATTTTATGCCAGCATTATTTTGTAACGGGATTGTTGACAGTAGCTGTTATTGGGAATTTTCCCTGTATTAATTTAAACTGAGACTTATCAAATTATATTCAACTAAACAATGAGGCACTTGAGTTCAGTACCCTGCCTCTGCCTCTGCTCCCAGACCCACATAGCACGTGAGTCTCTGAGGCTCTTGGGCAGCAGCCGTGCTGCAGGCTTGGCAAAGTTTTTCTTTTTTTGTGAGAATAAAAGCTGAAGTGAGCCTGGAGCAGTCCCCTCAGACTGGCAGCATGCACAGAACAGGCAACAGATGCTGGTATTTTTTTGTAAACCCAAAACCTAATTAAACTTGGAGAAGTCCCACAGGTCTGGGGGAAAAAAACCCCAGCAAACCGACCTGATTTATGGATTCCAGTCATCACTGCTGGGTTTTGAAGCAGCAGAACGTGGCTTTCAGTGATGCTCCCTCTCCTCAACCTCAGTAAAGCAAGCAGGGGTGTTACCTGAGCTGGAAGGGTGATGCTTTTGGTGCTTTTCCACCACAGGGCTGCACTTTGGGGGTCTCCACATCACCAGTGGGAAGCTGAATCCTCACTGGGGTATGAAATGGGGAACTTGGCATTTAGCAGATATGCAGGTGTGGTCCCGACAGCTTCATTTAGTAAGTGTTAGGGCTGATAAAGCTGCTTCTGAAGCACTTTTAAGGATACCTGTCATATTACAGTGTCAAAATCCAGTGTGAATCTGCACAGCTATTATTTTTGCTGTTTCTTAGTGGGTATGTCTTGTTTTTCATTTATATTGAACAGATATTTTATGCTTATCACAGTATCTGCCCTGCAAGCCTGGATATCTGGAGAGCCTTGAGCCTTTTCTGATCCAGGCTTCCAGAGACTTAGAGCCCAAAATATGAAAACTGCCTTTCAAGAAAACATAAATTATAAAGCGAATAACAATTTTTCCCCACCAGGATACAATTTGTGTATGCCTGAAGCAGGAGAAAAACTACATAGAGGAGAGGCAAAGCATTTCCCAGTGCCTGAGAGGGTTTGCTCATCCTGATGAGCTTCCAGTTCAACTGGACTAACAGCCCATGGCAGCTTTTGGATGTCTTCTTTGTCTCTGCAGATCTCATTTCAGGTGCAAGACTACTAATAGATTCTGGTTTGCACATGGAGGCGAAAAGATTTATACTCCGTGTGCTCTGCTTGTGGATGATGAAGAGGTGTTAGGGCCTGTAGAAAAGTTCATTTGAATTGTACTTGCAAAATGCATTAGCAGTAAATAGAAAGTAAAATAGTCCCTTTTGGTGGAGATGAGGTAAAGGAGTGTGGAAATAGGGCTCCCTGGGACAGCTGGGGGTTGTCCCTGTGTTCTGGAGAGGTCTGCAAGCCACCAGGATGGTGTGGGCAACTCCTCCAGCACAGGGTGGACCTAGAGGCCTGACAACAGCCTTTGACATGAGGTCTTTTGGAAGAAGCATCTCCTCTTCCTTTGGAGGGGTTCAGGCCCTTGAGAGCTAAAGTGTTGCTAGAAGATGTAACTGAGACAGCGACTTGGATTTCAGAGGGTAACCACAGTTTGTAGAGGGGTGGTAATATACACTCTCTGTTGATTACGAATCTTGTTTGCACTTGTTTGCCTGGGAATGCTGTGTGTATGCGGCTGTGTCTATGGTAGTACTGTGGTTTGGTTGAGAGCGTGCTTTTGAAGCAAATCCCCTGGTTCTCTCCACTTCTCATGCCTTGGTTTGCATTGCAGAGACATCTCTGAGCGCACAGAGCAGATTCTCTTCCCATGAACCCAACTGGCCCACATAATGGGAACGTGCTCCAGTGCTAACATGCATTTGAACGAGAGCTGGTCTGAAGCAAACCCCTGTAACATCTGTAGTCTGTCTGTTGGCCCCCAGCACCAGCTGTCTCACACTGCACACCCCATCACAGAGCGTTGCTTTAGGTAGAGCCTTGGCACAGCTGCAGCAAAGCTAATGCTGAGACAACAGTTGGACAAAGCAGGATCAGTCTTGTTAGTACCCTGGCAAGATTTGCTACAGCTGAATCCTTCCAGCAAATCCTTAAGATTTTCAGCAGCTATAAGCTTTTTATAGCAAATCAGATTTTTGCATCCATCTGGTTGACTGGTTATAAATGTACATCTCTCATGTTGGCTTGTTTTGTTGGTATTAAAAAGAAAACCCACAACGTGCAGTGGAGTATTCATCTGTATCTGCTTTCAATGACTTATGCCTCTTGCAAATGAACACAAACAACCAAGAAAATCAGTTTGCATGTGAAATCCCAGAAGCAAAAGACTCAAGCACAACAAAGCAACAGGTTGGCATGTTGAGAACTTCAAAGTGGGCTGACCATGATTGATGGTCTCAGTCAAGCATTCTGATACTACAAAGAGCTTATGGGAAACGTGTAGTTAGCTGTCTGGTTTTTAGGGGTGCCAGGCATCCACCTGTCTTGTCAGGGTGATGTACCTGACTTTTGGCATCTGTATTCCAAAGTATCGATCTGGGCCTTCAGTGTAAGTCTTCACTGAGGAATAAGCAACACTAATTAGTTTTCCTCCTTTCCTCTGAACCTAGCTAATTTGAGAAATGCCTTATTGATTGTGATTTTTGGCAAGTTAAATTTGTGGTTTGTGTGCTGTGAACATAAGGAGAACGGTTTGCCGTTAAGGGCTGCAGTCAGTCGTAGAGTGCTGCTACTCGCTCGGTATGAGAAAACAGGAGTGCTCTACTTATTGCTCCCTCTTACTGACATTTTTATAGCTTTGATGCTTGTTGTAGATATTTTTTTTATTAATTAAATGTTCACAATTACAAATGGTGTGAAGCATTTTAGCTATTAAAATCTAGCAGCATAGCTACCATCACGGCAGATTTAGGAGATCCCAATACTGGTCCAAGATACAGCCCAGAAATGGACATATGACATAGACGTAGCCCACAGTAGATTTGCAGCTAAATCCCACTGTGTTCCATAAAACTATGAATTTCTCCAGTTTTAGGTACAGAAAGGATACATGTGCACTTCTGACCAGTGCAGTGCAAATGGGTTTGGTTTGCTGTGGCCTGGTTAATCTACATGTCTAATATTCAGGTGATACTTGATATTAACCTTTCCTCTGGCACATATGTGATTTTGGAGCATGTGAAGTAGAGAACCTCTGATGCTCTGATACGATTTATTGAAAGAACGTTATTTCCACAAGGCAATTAAATCAGTTGCGTGAATGATTCATGTTTAAACCTCTGTCTTCTCCATCCCCACTCCACTCACCTCTGTGTACGAGGCAAATTTGGAGGAATTCATGAAAAATGTGGTCTGGAGGTGTACGGCTTCTGGCTCACTGCCAGCAGCTGTGCTTTAAGGCTTATCAGCTGTAGGATGTAAAACACCAAAGAGAGAAACTGCCACATTTAATGTGAAATTTTTGAAGGGGGAATACACTTCATGGTATAGACAACTCTTTCCATGGAGCCTTTCAGGCTGCTCGGCAGTTATGAGCTTTTTATAGCAAGTCAAATTTCTTCACCCATCTGCTTGTCTGCTTATGAAAATGTATCCCTCTGGTGCATTTGTTACATTTCATTACTGTTAAATAAAGTAAAAATTCAACTTACCTTGCCCACTGGTTTAGTCATCTGTATCCCCTTTTGATGAACTGCATCTCTCAGAAAATGAACGCAGATGCTCTGGACATAAATATCACCCCCTGTTACAGCTTTCAGGTCTCTAACAACAAAATCAACTTCGTTAATGATGAGTATAAAGGTAACACACACCAAATAGAACAGCCACACTGGGAAGCTTTCCGAGTGGAGATACAATGGATACGTGATGCAGAAGTTGTCTTTCATGAACAATTAAATTTCTCTTGATTACACCCTCTTGAGAAGGAAAAATAGAAAAGGAAGCAGTATTATTAATAGTCAGCTTCACTTCTGATTGCTTAAGTGCCTTTACTGAGATAAGATTCAGTAAAAACACTTGAATGGGAATGTTAGACAAAAAATTGCTTAGACCTCAGACATTCTGTACATCAAATAAATCTCTTGTTGTAGCAATCATCTGTGCTCCCTCTGCAATGCCGTTGAGTAAGTCCTCTCCTCAGGGGTGAAAGAGTAGAACAAAAGCCCCAATCTCTAGGGACAGCCCCAAGGGCTTGCACTAATTTTTTCTTGTTGTCTTTAAGGTCTTAAAAACTAAGAATGCATTTTATTGTGCTGCATATTAACAGTCAACCCCCAGTGGGAAAGTTAATTAAAATAGCCAATGCATCATGTTACCAATCATCTGAGTAGTGCTCGGTGCTCTCTGATCTACAGCCTCCTGAACGTAATTCAGGTTGTACAGATGCAGGCACATACAGACAGCGAGACTTGTAAGATACTCTTAGTCGGAGGTTTGTCATGTGTTAAAATACAAATATTATTTGTTGTAAAGATAAAAATGTCTAGGGTCTAGTCCAATACCATACTAAAGAATAAAATGCAGCTAATGAAACTGTGCCTTACATTTAATACTAATCTCTTCCCCTTTTTCCTTTCTCTTTCCATGTATCTAATTATTTTCAAGTTTCCAGGCCCACTTGCTTGAGATTCGAAGGGCTCAGTTTCATCCTGTTTTTCTTTCTGTGCCTTTCCGTCATCTTAATGGTTTTTATTTTTCTTTGCTGGCATTTCTGTAGCTGATTGGTGGCTGAACTATATTGTCAAAACCAGATTTTATAGCTTGTATGTAGGCACTAATATCCACTCACATGGGTTTCAAATCCCAGTTTAGGTGAGTGTGTTCTGCCTCCCTACACTTCATCATCTTATTTGGGAACGGTGTCCTCTTTGTCCCAAGCTGGTTTGCAGCTAATCAGCCACCGCATTTCTGTGGCTGCTAAAGTGATTCCTAGGGATATGTAATTTGAAAAGCATAGTGGTTTTCCTTCGGTATGACATGCAAGTGAAGAGGATGCTGTGTGAACGCAACATGATACACCATGTTCCTCATCTCATATGGAAAAGGCTTCCGTGCATGAGCCAGTCATCTAGGTGCTGCTCATGGGACACTGAATTTTATGGAGCTGCACTTATTACAAAGTTCTTACCCAAGGCTGTGGGCAGCAGCACACACCTAGGCAGTACTAAAAATCAGTACTACATTATGTAAACTTACGCATCCTTCCCAAACAAACTGCCGTTTTTCCTTTAAATAGCCCTCCCATTATAAAGTAATGATTGAAGCCACGGTCTCTTTGTAGGCAGCTGATGCTGCAGTCCTGCTCTGTGATGTATTCTGGGACAGTAACTCTCTTTCTGCAGGGGGTGTCTTAGGGAGCTATGACTGCACTCTATCTGTTTATTTATAGGATCAAGATTAATGTAGTGTGGATGAAATACATGTTTATTTATAGGATTGTGACTAATGTAGTGTGTGCATTCTACATCAGTAAATGCTAATGAATATTCGTGTGCGTGAGGCTGAATAAGCAACTCGACTGTTGTGTTGTGCCCACACGAGAAAGCTGGGCACTGCAGCGGTGGCATGAGGAAATTTTGGCTCCATCACAGAACCTGGTGTACTGTACCCATTACAGAGGCCAGAAGCTAATGTTTCCACAGTGAATAATGACTTGGGGTACTGAAACGTCCAGTGAGATTAGCCAGGGGTGACATTAAACCTGTGGGATGATACTGATAGTACAGAACCCATTTTTTCCGTGTAGTATCCTTTAGATTTAAGATGTTTTTAAGTGCTTGACAAATAATTTATATCCCGAGTGTTTGGGGACTATGACAATTATACCAGTCGTCATGGAATGAGCAAGAAAGCAATGAAAGATCTGAAAGAAACCCTGTGAACAATGATAACACAGCACCACTACCAAAACGTAACCCAGTCCCTCTCCCTCAACCCAGCCCTTGCTGCATTTGCCTGTAGGCAGCAGATGACCAGGACCCTCATTACTGTGTGTGCAGAGCCCAAAGGCACAGCTGAGACCAAGAATTTACTCTGGTCTTTAAGCCCAAATAACCTACTGGTGGCTCCTCACCTCTGAGGACCTTGAAGCACTTGCCCAAGAGTGAGTGTAACCTCTTTGGCAGAGTAAAGAATTGAAATATGAATCACAAGGACCAAGGCATGTATTCTTGTTTTTAACTGTCTGCTGCTTTTATTGTAACCTACCTGCTTTGCCTTTTATGGGCTTTTTGTCTGCTAGTAACTGCAGCATATCTATAACTTGATGTGCTTCCATAGGAGGTCCAGCATGTGCAGGGGCTGCAGGCCAAGAGTAACTGCTCCCTACCTTTGGACACACCTGGGAGAGGAGCAAAGGAGAGAGGGAGACGAGTCGCCTCCTTCTTTGGAGATCTGTGAAGGCTTCTTTCCAATCCAAACTTGCAATTTCTGTCTTTGTATATCTTGCTCCATATGCGTTCCTGAAATTCCTGTTCTTTGGCGTGTTTGGGGTGACCTACCTATGAAAGACTCAAAAAGCCAACACAAAAACTTGTCCAAAAAATTAAGGTAAGTGCTAAATGATGTGTAATAAATAGCCACAATATAACAGGCAAAGAAAAAGTACCATGACATATATTCAGGCAGCAGGCTTTTCCTGCAGGTGTTTTTCAGTCTGTTGAAAGAGCAAAGAGAAGTGAGTTACCTCTTTGGATCTGAATCCTTCCTGGAGAGATAGATTTGTTGGTGCAAGAACCCAAAATGAGGGCAAGAGGCGATGTTCGTCCTTTATGGTCTTTCTGATACACTGTACTTTTCAGTCTTTCCTGAGAAGAGTCACCAGAACCACCAGCTTTTGGGGGATTTTTATTTCAGTGTAGACGAGCAGGGCATGACTTGCTGCAGCTCTGTGTAATGCCACTTTTAGCTGAGCTTGATCATGCCTGCAGAGCTGGACGTGCCAAGCTTTATAGCATCTTCGTTTTACACAAAAGTATTTGCAATACTGGAAAAGAAAACTACAGAAAATCCGGAGAGCCGAATGGGAATTTGAATAAAACACCACAGAGCACAGTTACAGTATTCTGTTTGCCTCAGAGCCGGACGGCCACGATGAGGCACAAAGGTCTCATCTGAAAAGACGTCTCTCTCCGCTCAGCACCCCCGTTATTGCTGCGCAATGCAAATGCCTGTGCAGGATTGGCGCCCGAGGGCTTCCAGCCCCCAGGCAAGAACTGCTGTCAGAGCTCTTCCGCGGCTTTCTTTTACCCTGACAACTCCCCTTACAGCTTTCCAACCACCCTACATGTTTAAATTCCTCAAGTAGTTTTGTGTGCAGCTCCTGCAAATTCATCTAAATGCAGGAGCACCTCTGCACACCTTCCCTGTCTGCTGCAGGCTGTCACACATGGGCTCCACACCGGCACAAAGTGCAGTAATAGCACAAAATATGCTGACAATCCTGGCTCTGAACCATGTTGACACGGATGATTAACAAGCTTTCCTGATAACGCTTTGCTCTGCTCAGATAGACGTGAGGAAAAGAGAGGGCAATAGGGACTGTTCTTGAAAATACAGGACAGGGCATCTGCTATATTTGACGTACTGAACTGACATATTTGTGCATGGAATATTGGCTGAGGCAGCCCTGTCAGATCCTCTCTGGCTGAAAGTGAGAAGTGTCTTTGGCTGCAGCTTATATGCGACCTTAGGGAATTGCCTGCAAAGGTGTCTGGCTGGCAGATGCAGCTTGAGAAGATGGACACATCCTTTATGTACCCTTTTGCGGAGCCTTTAAGCCAGACCTTGCTCTGGCCTGTTCCTGCCTCTTCCTTTCTCCCTCTCAACTCATTGCATCGTTGCTAAACCCTCCCAAGTGTGAAATACTATAAGGAACCTGCTCCGCAGCTGGTTCTCCTGGCATGGTCGCGCTTGGGAGCTTCAGGGTCATAAAGGGAACGGATTGTGCTGGGAAAGTAGTTCTGGTCCCTGGCCACAATTTGGGAAATAAGACAGAGAGCTTCCTGCAGGCAGCTTTATTAGATAACCTGGGAAGAACAAAAGCTACCAGCCAGGAATCGTGCTGCTTCGGAGCCCCACAAGAGCTCCTTCCCGGGGTTCTGTGTAACGTCACCACGCTTCGTTATTCCCCGTTAATATTTTATCAAGCAGAAGAAGAAAGTTTCCCTTTGAAGTTTTACACTAGTAAATCGGCTTCTTATTATAGCATTAAAATAGTAGCAGTTTTGCTTGGGGGAAAGGGAGGCAGGCGGCCCAGCTATAAATACTATATTGGAGCGGTTAATAACTTCAGGAATAAGCAAGTGCTACAAACTAGAAATTTACTTTCTGTGGCCCCTAAAGCTGAACCTACAACAGCTCTGATCTTGTTAGTTCATTCTTTCATCCTTTCTGAGCCTAATGCAAGCCCTTGCGGGAGCACTTCAGGGTTAGATGGTACCAAGTACTAAAGGTACCATAAAAAAGAACATTTTCAGGATGATGTGCTGGCCTAGCTGGGAACAGAGACAGAAACATACTGGGCTTAGATCTAACTTTTTCTATCAATTACTGTAATACAGGAGAATGTGTATAGACCTTTATTGTGTAGTTACAGCTGGCCAGGCTAAAAGCTTGTCTGGGAGAAAATCTTTTTCCTAGTGGACACTAAGGAAAGCACTTTGGTAAGTATAATAAAAACTGACCATCACACAGTCTTGTAAAGATGAAAAGTGTTGTAAAAGTGTCACTACCTGTTATGGGGTTTATATGAGAGATTTATAGCCGTAGACATAAGCTGCCCATAGGGAGTACGTTGGGAATTTGGGAAAGGGGATTGTACTTACAAGCAGATCGGACATACAGATCCTGGTGTAATCCTTCCTGTGAAGCACTTCTTTGAAATCTCTGTTATCAGTGGCAAGACAGGACGATCTAAATACAGACCCATTTGATCTACGGGGTTATTTCTATTTCCAGGATCAAAATAGGTCTCAGCGGGACAGTTCATCTGTAATCACAGAGAGGGAGTCAAACCCCTTCACTCTTTGGATCAATGCAAACACCATTACTGAGACTGAGCAAAAGTTTGACTTACTTGCTTGATAGACAGGCGAAAAAACAAATGGAACCCTTTAATAGAAACTGGTTGTCCAAGGAGCGTTCTGCAATGAAATCTGTTTTGATGGGTTTTGCTGAAAAGAAAACTTCATGCTGATCAGCCGATGGCAAGTTTAATTTCATCTTGTTTTCCCTCGGGAGGCCTTGTCTGCCCCATTTCATTATCTCTTTGCAATTTGGTTTTTTTTTTGGGAAGGACTTTTTTGTCATTGCTTTTTTAACTAGATGTTTGCATAGCTGCTGGCATAACCTTAAGTGGATCTGTCAGTGACTATCTCACAAACTGCTAACGAGGACGTGTCCTGTGCAGGCGCGGGAAAGTGCTTGGGTGTCTCGGACCTGATGCTGTTCCCTGCCAGAGCTCCTGCCCATTTTCTACCCAGCTGAGACCCCGATCTTTCCTGGCTGTCCCCAATGTTGTTCTGGGGAAAAAAAACCTGTCATGATACAGGTTTCGTGTGTGTCCTCAAAGACCTCTAATGTTTAGAGCTCAAAGTTGGCATGTCTTGTGCCTTATTATATCTAACTAATGTTTCATCCTTAACAAAAATGAACAGGGTAATCCTTTAAGTTAATAACTTAAGGAATCAGTAATAATTCTAGATGCTACGATTTGCTTTCTACTTTGAAATTTGGCTTAGCAAACTGTGTACCTTCAGCTCCTCTGCTAGAAAATGGCCAGAAGATCCCTTTTGAAGTGACGGGCTCTTTTATGGCTCTTTATCTGTTAATAGTATTTATAATCTAACGGAAAACAAATTTCCAAATCTGTTTGAAATATTTCCAAGCTGCTTATCATGATGTAGCATTATAATCCAGCACTAATTCACATTAGCCAAGGGTTGGATTTCAATTAATAGTCACAATACTTAAGTTTATTTAGCTAAACTATTGGCACTGGCATAATGTTCATAAAGTCAGCATGCGGTTGCATAGCTTTCTTCCACATTCCCCTTGTAACTTTGGACCAATTTTGTAAATTATGTATGAAAAAGAGATTTAAGAAAAAAAAAAAATATATATATATATTCGTTTTTAAATCCAGGGGGCTCTGAAGAAAAATGAGGCATATATTTCCTTGGTACCGAATCTTTTGCCTCTATTGCCTTTTCAAACCCTGACAGAAAGAAACAGCATGAAATCCCAGTCCCAGTACTGCCTTGTGTGTCTGTGGCCAGACTTGCCCTGATGGTAACAAGCCCAAGCGAGGGAAAAGTGACAATGTGCAGATCAGAAAGTGCATTTCACAATGTGCCATCGGGCTGAGTTCAAAGCAGTTTCTTTTACCATTTCATCCTCTAAATTACTTGAACAGGATTCACTCATTCTCCTGGCATTTCTGTGCATATTGCACAAGTGCCCTGCAGTGCAAAACACAAATAAACATCAAAGTGCAGGAAATAATTTGACTTCCTCATCTTTTTGGATGTGTCATTTTTTATATATATATATATATATATATATATATATATATATAATTCTTGAAGCAGCCTGTGGCTTATATTAAAGTGTAAGCGTTTGAAATTAGGTGACAGGGGTTTATCTTCCTGGGAAAAAAGGAAACCTCTAAACTGATGTGATCACATCCTAAAGTCTGGGGAAAAAAATATAATAAAAGAGTGGAGGCCTCCCTTCAACAAAACAAGCCTGAGCTAAAAATGAAAAATTTCCTAGTTTTCCTATTTTTCTTCAGCTGTCTGCTATGGGGCAGGACCTTAACTGTTTCCCCAGGGAGCAGATGGGTGAGGGGGAGACCAAAAGCACCTGTAGTTCTTCTGTAGCTCTTGATCTCTGTCCTTTCCCTGTCTTGCACACTCTAATTTTGGGTGGTATTTCTGTGTCCTGCCAGTAGCTGATGCAGGACCTGGGCAATGTCCATTATTTCAAGGTGTTCATGGTTTGGCAACTGGCAGCAATGGAATAACAAGAAACTCTTTGAAGTAGGTATCAGCAAGCAGTATTTTTATGGAAATCTCTTCACATAGACCCATATCTATGATGCTTTTAAAAGAAATCATAAAGGAAAACTGGAAAAAAAAAATAAAAAGAGCCCTCCTGTGCTGAGAGGGTGTGAGGAGCAGGGGCGAGCGCTGTGGGGTTGTTCCATCCTTCCCTCTCACCAGACTCAACACCATTTAACCCGCCTGCCCTTGCTCCTGGCATTATTATCAAGGGAGGTTTTGATGCACAGGGGTGGTTAATTGTGCATTTACACACTGCAGGAGAAATGGACAGTGTTAGGTAGGCTGCATGCTGGGGTGCCCAAACCAGCTATTGGGGAACTGCTGAGAAAAAGGGACTTTTTGGAAACTTTCTCCTGCGTGGAGGAGCTGCAGAGCTGCATTTCAGACCCCATGGAGTTGGCAGTCGGCTGCTGAGGTTGTTTCTTGCCTTTGGGTACATTTGGTCTGTGTTTCCATTTCCACATTAGCATTTAGCTCCAGGTATTTCACTGCATTTGCTTTGTCTTTTAGGGTTGTGAGTGTGTGAGAAAGCTCGAGTGCCCGGGAAACCTCTGTGTCCATTTACCTGCCCAGCAGCGTGTGCTCTTGCTTACTGGCAGTGTGCACATCTCTCCTCTCGCTACTCCCTGTGTGTCCCTACAGCCCGTTTTGAAACCTTCTAACGCAGAGGGACGAGCTGGGGACTGACCCCGAGGTATGTTAGCACTTGAGCAGAGATGGGATGTAGCACTTGTCACTGCTCAGCCTGCCCGGGGACACCCCAGGCTGGCTGCAGCGGGCGCGGAACCTCCTGCTCACCCCCAGACTGGCTGCGGGGTCAGCTCCAGTGTGCTGCTTCAGCATCCCCTCAGATCCAGTCGTTTCACTGCTATTGCATTTGTTTAATGCCGCTCAGGGGTGCATATTTGCTTGCCTATCGCTTTTGATCTTCAGCAAAATGACACCTCGAAAGCATGCAGCTCTCCCACAAGAGCACCTTGAGAAGCCAAGCGCCTTCGGGCACTCAGTGAGCCATCGTGCTCCTCAATTTCACTTGCTTATCTCCTGCAGCAGTTTGGGCTGTGTCCTTCTGTTGCAGGGTGCAGACCTGGCCCCGGGCTTTGTATCTCTGCTGGCTCACACATATCATATCACCATTTCAATCCATGCACAGTTCCCGAGCAGAAACAGCTTTGATATTTTCTGGCCAGAGTAGCGCAGTCATTTAATTCTAGGTGTTTCATTACTCGAATGGCACTGGGGAAATACAATGCTTAATGGCTTTGTGTCACTTGATCTAACGGTCTTCTCTTGGGCCTTGTAACATGACCTATAGAAACGGTGCTGAATTTGCAGCCTACTAAAATCTTTCCTTGTCCTGCTGGGACTTGCTCTCTCCCATTGCTCACCAGTTTGCAGGAGGCAGCACGTGGCTGCTCTGGCGAGGAGGATGGAGCCATTCTGACAGCGTGAGTTACGGGCTCTGTCCTCCTCCTTCTCTGCAAATGTCCTACAAGACAGAGTAGAAAATTACCCAGCTGCTTTCCACAAGCAACTACAAGCCTGTGAAATGTAACAAGTCCAGTAAAGAACAGCTTGTAATACTCTGCTTTTCAGCTTGGCTTATCTGCTTGTTTACTCACTAATTTTTTTTAGCTTCAGCAACTTGCAATGAAATCTGTTATTAGCAGGAATTAGCAGGATTTGGCTGCTTGGCTTTCCAGAGTAAGCTCATTTGCTTTTTGTATAGGCCATGTGCAAATACATATGAAACCTGAATTTAAAGAACAAAAAGTTCATAACAAATATGGGCGGTAAAATATCTGCTGTATTGTCAGTCTAAAATCAGCACATATTTTCATGCAAACTCAACTAGATCAGGCCCTGGTTTGAGCAGGGGGTTGCGCTCCAGAGCTCACTTCCAGCCTAAACTGTTAGGTTATAAGGATGAGGGAACCCTTTCCTGAAGAATTTCCTCTCCGAGGAACAGAAGGATCATCTTTCTCCTCCAGTGCTCCTGTGAACCCCAATGTCCTTTTTTTTTTTTTCTTTCTTTCTTTCTTTCTTTTTTTTTTTTTTTTTTCCTAATCTGCTCCATCATTTCAAAATCCTGGAAGTTTTTTACTGTTCTCTATAGTTTTGCAGGTTGAAACTCCCCTTCATTCTCCGTGAGCGCCATTTTCCTTGTTCTTTCTATACACCATCAGGTGCTCTGGGACCACCCCTCACTTCAAACACCCTTATTTAATTCACCATTCTTGCTCCAGAGGCCCGTTGCTCCCTGTAGTTAGTAGATGCCTTCAGCCTCTAGCATTTGCAGGGGAAAGAGGCTGAGCCAACATCTGCCAAAAGAACATACAGACTTTCCTCTGTCTTACAACTCTTACAGAAAAGTCCTACACAATTTCTGCTTCAGTGATAATACACCTTTTTACCCGAGAGATTTCTCAAGGCTCTGGTCTAGTTATCAGCTTCAGATTTTAGTGAGGTTCAAATCTGGTGCTGGGCTCCTCATCCTAAACAACCAGTCTGTTGTCAGCCATCACTCAAACCTCTGATTTCTCCTTTGACTCAAAAAACATTTCCCCCCCACATTTCTTCTAGCACACTCTGCACTTTTCCTCTCATTTTCTGGCTCTCTTGAGCTTTAAGAGTATTCTGGGAAATAATAAGAGGAAAGATAAAGAGTTGATTTAGTGCTTAGCAAATATTGGAAGGAGATCTGTGCATGTGATTAGAATTTATTTGTTCTATTCTTATGTAGGAGAGGAAGGTTTGATGTAATAGCTAAGAACATGTGGCAGAAGTTGCTGAAGAAAGCTTTTCAGTGTTGACAGACTATGAATTTAAAATTAGGAACTGCAAGTTATTGTTCAAGGATCTTTTATGGGGTGGAGAGGGAATTCTTATCAGTGTAGATATGGCTACCACCAATAGGCACAAATCCATGGTGCGTGGTTGCAAGAATTTGAGGCGTGCCAGAAACATCCCAAGAAGTGCAATAGCGAGAAGTATTTAGAAAAAGAAGGGGAGATTATCCAGCAATTTAAAAAGTTTCTCTTTGTCTTGTATGGCACCAAGCCCTCATTTAAGCCCCGTTCTGCTTGGGCTGGGGAGCAGTGAGTAGCTACCACCTCATAAAGCTGAGTTCTGGCTTGGGCCGATGATCTCTGGAGCATCTTCTGGACTTGTGTGTGTGTGTGAGACAGGGAAGCTGGAAAAGCTGAGCTGCTTTGATGTCCAAACTGCGGTGTGTGGGTGTTGTTAGTATGTTGTGAAGGAAAGAGCTCATTAGTCTATGGTGAATGAAATGTAAAGGCACAGAAGAAAGGAAGCCAAGGGTGACGTAAACTGGAAAGAGGATAAGAAAAGAAAATTGAGCATTCAGAAAATGAAGGGATCCCTCTTTGAACAGATAGTCTTGTAAGAAAGTGATAGAAAAATAAACTTAATTTGCTTCCTAACATGACATTGCAGCAACATAAGGTTGGAATAAATCTTGAAATGGCTTATTGGAGAGAATATAGACTAAAGCTTGATTAAATTGTTTGTGTATAAAGAACGAAAGAACATGTAGGAAAATGGAGTTGTATCGAAGAAAAATGTGTTACAGAAGGAAAACAGATATGCGGTTCCAGTTCAGCAAAGCCTGTAACCGGTACTTTCATTTCTCACTGCTGAACACGAAGGGACTTCATAATGAGCTGGCAGGAAAGGTGCAGAGTCAGACCTCAGGCCAGCTGGAAACTGAGGAACTGGGTGGATCAAAGGGACCAGGGATGCCCAAGGGCCACAGCCATCACTCACTGGCTTCAGTGGGACAAAGCAGCTGCGGCTCATGTGCCAGCTCCAGCATCTTCTGGGGTTTGCTCCTGGGTGAGCACTTAGTGATTCCCAAAGGGAGACAGGAGCAAGTAACATCACTGTCTACAGGTTAAAATATTGAAAATATACCTAAATTTGCTATCAAATGAGAACCTCAAAAGCATTTAAAAATGTTTTGTTGATTCTTGTTTTTGATAGCAATGAGAGCAACAGAATCTGGGAAATTAATGAATCGCATTTGAAGTGAGATATTGTTAGCAAGGTATGGGGTTTTTTTGTCAAGATTTATGTATAGTAGGGAAAAACCAGAAGAGAGAGAGTATAGCAAGCCAGATGAACTGTCAGACCTAAAAAGTGTCGTCATTGTGGAAGCAGATGAAAAAAGTCAATAGAAGGCAATTGACTTTAGATAAATTGTCAAAAAGATGTCAGCAGTTGAGGTTCAGAGAAAAGCCTCTTGACAATGGAAACCTATAGTTTTCCTTTGTAAAAGTCTGTTAAGATTATTAGTAATGCATTGATAGAAAGTTTGTAGTGCAGCTTTGAAAATAAATGATGAAAGGAAAATGACAAAGAGCAGCTCTGCCAGAGGTAGGAGAGCTACTGTTCTGTAGCAAAATGACCTCTGATAGGGAGGGAAAAATGGAAAGCAAGTACATGAGATGCATTTTTCTTGATTTCTACTTTTTTTACAATCACCAAGTGCTATGATGTGGAACACAAAAGAGGTTTCACATAAATGTATAATTCCTAAAAGAGAGTAAGCCCTGTGAAAGTTGAGGTATACAAATGACTACTCTGGTAACAATAGTTCTCGTACCACCAAAGACTCATTTTGTGATATTTGCTTATAATGGTGGCTGTTTATTCATGTGAATTGTCCATTTGCTCTTTGCCATGCGCTATAAAAAGAGCGAGAAGAAAAAGAGAGTTTTACAGCGTTTTCTTTCGATAAGCCTGAGGTGCTGCAATGCACTGCTGAAATCCAGCAGCAGCGGAGAGACATCCTGGGTTTGTGAGGTTGTGAGTTGGGATACACAGTAAATCAGAGCACTCATTAACCCTTCAGAAATCACTTTTGTGGAAATGCACTTCGTGGCAGTCACTGCTTCTGCTAAAAAGTGCTGAAAGCAAGATGTTGGTGTCATTAAAATGGTCCGGACGTTTCTGCGGATGCTGCAAATACATCGGGCTGTGGGAGGAAGGGTCGAAACAATTGGTCTGATATGAAAAGAACGTCGAGAATTATGGAAGGGATTTAAGCACTCTTATCCAAGTGCCTGAACTTAAACAGCAGCAGGAAAACTTGTGGAGGAGTTATCCTTGGAGAAAAATGTCTCATGCCTTCCTCTGAAATAGTAATATTCACAGAGACGGGATGCTAACCTGAGAGGACTGCCTGCGTCCATCAGTGTGCTGATTCCTGGGATTCATGTTTACTTGGCTTCAAATTCCTTGAAGCTAATCAAGTGGGATGCAGGGTTTGCTCTGCATCCGTTTGAGGGACATCTGCACGTAGACTGAAATATGATGGTTGAAGGACTCTATCTTGATATGACTTATTTAACTAATGAAAAATGTAAGAAGATTAAATCATAATGGCATCTTATATTGTATTACTGGGTGAAAAATTAGATATATGGGATTTAAGTGACTAGTTTCTCACTGAATTTGCATGATGATTAGCGGCTGTGCACTCTGCCATGAGCACGAACAAGAAAGCAGCACATGGGTTGTCTGAGGGTTTTAGGAACTCCAAACTGCAATAAAATGTGCACAGGTGTGTGGCTACTATGGAGTCGTGTCTTGTCTGCATTTTGATGATATCAAACTTGATAGAGTGGCAGGAAAAAATTAAGAGGAAAGATTTGTAATAGGGAGGAGAGCATATGTGAGACTTAAAGGGTTTTGTTCAAGTCTGAGGAACAAAGGTGACGCAAATTGCAGGACAAAAGGAAATTTGAAGTGCATTCTCTGAAATACTGTAATTTGTCCGTAACAGCAGAAAGGGAGAGACAATTCCAGTAATCAGCAAGAGAGCAAGAACTCTTAAGAAACCATCAAGAGTCCTGCTCATGCAAAAGTTTTTTGCTTATTAATAAAAATCAGGGAAGAAATCAAACTAGTTAATAAACATGGCATTCAAGGTTGTTTTCTAATCAGAATTTTCAGTTATGTATTTTTATTTTTTTTCTAAATACTTTCATGTTAATCTCCCAAATGGCAATCATCTTTAATAAAAATAATTTGAATTGATATCAGTCACATTTTGTAATTTTTCAATTCATATTTTTCTAGTCAAATTTTTATGGAACTCATATTTTAATTCTAAATTCAAGTCTTCAAAAATCAACCCAAATTTATAATTTAATAGCACAGTTTTTGAGGTTTATAATCTCTACTTTTGACCTCACCCCTTGTGCCCTGTTTGACTCAGTGGCTGCAATTTCAGGTTTCTATGCGTGGTTAAATGGTGTAGTTCCCGTTCAAGCATGGCTGGTTGGTGCTGTGCTGCTTCTCCCTGGGTTTTTCACCTGGTACTCACTACATGCTTGTGCTGTGCAGCATCAAGGCCAGGTTTTAAAGGAATTCTTGAAAATGTCGTATAAGATGCAACCACACAAATTACCCATTCAAGGGTTATGGATCGAAAAGAGCTGTCCAAGGAAAAACTAGATGTTTGAAATCCAGACTGACTAAGTGACTTAAGAAAGCAAAATTTAATTAAACGCCTGGAGCCAGCTTCAACTGTCGAGAATAAATCTAAATTAAATATGATTACAAAGTGATCTAACAGAATGAGATGAGTTATACATAAATTAGACATAGCTTGCGTGACAGATACAAATCAACAGAAAGTCCTTGGGTGTACATCAGTCCCAGTACATTTTTATGACAAAGATCAAAATAAGATGAGAACTCCTGACTGTACAGCAGAAAAGAGCCTATAAACATGATTGACAAATCTGCCAACAAAAGTTGAGTCTGTGTGGGGCGGAGATGGATCGCGCAGCTGTTTCTGTATAACATGTTCTTAGTTGCTGAGAGGTTATAAATTATTATGAAAAGGCCGGGTTGCTGCTCTGGTTCTTTTAACAGTAGAAATGGTGGTAGATTTAAATTGAGAACACTTGATACAGAAATTAGATGTCATTCCCAAAGCACACTTAAAGGTTTTACTTTACTTTCTGACAGGGAAATGTGGCTTGCAACTGCAAAGATAAACTGGAGAAATTGGCTACTAAATGGGAATACTCTTTGTGATTAAGCCACATCACATTTAAGAGAGCAATCCAAGGATTTGATCACTGATAAAAACATTTTACAGCATGTTGTTGTGTTACAAAAAACAAACTGTAATTAACTTGTAGCCATTGCTTGAGTAGAGCCAATAAATAAATTAAGATGAGGTTGGCTGCTTAGCAAATTGTATCAGCAGAAAGACAAACCAAATAAAAAGACACCTCTGTGATGACAAACATCAATGTTATAATAGCTGGCGAGAGCCAGCTCTTCCCCAATTAAAACAGCTTCAAAGAGAATTCCAAGACTTCTGTTATGAGATAAATGACCTTACAAAAAGGGAATGTGTACAAATACAGCGATTCTTGTTCAGCTTATTGCTCTTTGAATATTTGTGCATCAATTATTAATATTTCTCTTAGCATATTGACACACGGTGGGTTTTGGGGGAGAGAAGCATGTAAAGAGGGAAAGCATCCAAGGGAAAAAAGGGCCAATTAAATCAAATGTTTGACACTCGACTATATAAATGGGTTTTTTTAGAAGGAAAACGTGAACAGAGGAAATGGCAGGAGTGTCAGGAGGCAGGTGAGGCTGCCTGGGGAAACACAGTCTCATGGGACAACATTATGTCACCGCTTGATTCTGGATGGCAAAATCTGGTGTTTGGAGTTTCGTGGTATTTGGTGGTATTATCTAGATACTTCTGAACAGACATCAAGATCAAAATATACACAGCATTTTTGGTAAAATCCTTTCGGTAGGCTGTGAAGGAAGCCCAGAGGTGGCGTGTCCTGGAGCACCATGTGCTTGGAAACGGTCCTTTGATGTCAGGAGCTGGGGATGCTGCAGGGCTGCAAACTTTCTCTTTGGTGGTACTACATGTGCTGTGCAGTGGAAGAAAGGTTCTTATTCTCTGTTCACAAAGGGAAACTAAAAGTCTTTCTGAGATAAGGATGGCATCTACTTCAATGCTAGAAGAAAAAAAATAATGTCATTATTCTGGTTTGGATGCATCACGTTACTCATGGGAATTTGTACCATGGTCCTTGGGACAGTGTAGAGGTGTCTGTCATGTTCTTACCACACCCGATGTCCACATCTGGGTGGTTTTCTCAGCCTGAGGAAGTACAGCACACATATTCAGCAATTCACTGCAATGAACTGAAATTTTGGGGGAAGAATAGACCCCATGTTTATCTCTAACTATCAGCATAAGACAGGTCAGATTTCTTGTGGAATCATGGTTCTTACAGCCTGCATTTCATTAATTGGTTGCAGAGCCTATTGCAGAGACTGATGATCAGCAAAATGAAACTGTCAAGTTCACCCAAGCTGTCTTTTCTTTTGGGTAAAAGTATGATGCTGCCTTTTATTTCCTGGTCCTTATCTTGCTTTTCTAGTACAGTGTGAACCGATGCTGGCATGGAAAAACATGACAGTTACCTGACTCAGCAGTCATAGGTTTGAGAATGAATAGGGCTACTGTGGGAAATTTATTAGGCTTAGAAATAGAATTACAATGTTGGTGGATAAAATATAGAGGAACATAACCTTGCACAGAGAAAGAGAAACAGTCTTCTTCCCAGTCGTCTGCCTCCTTCTCAAAGTTGACTCCATGCAATCTGGAACAACTATTTCCTGGCTATTCATTTAATTATGATTGCTCTTATTTAAGACCTTTCTCCATTTTGATCTGCCCCTGCCTCTCCCATGCCTTCAGCAACTGGGTGGGCTTGCAGCAATGTCACAGGAATAATGTCCGTAGCTGTCTTTACTGGTAAAGGCAAGTAAGACATGATGATTTTTAAATGAGCGTTGTAACTCGGTGTCCTCTGCAGGAGAAGCAGAGGGGAGGGCATCCAAGGGACACCTGACAGTCAGCAATTGCCAAATCCCTTCCCTGGCTAGTGTGGGACTAGCTGATGCTTTGATCTGAGCAGGGAAAACGTCTTTTGGGAAAAGGCTTCACAAATCACACCCCTATGACATTAAGTACATTGTAGCCTCAGGACTTGAATTTGTCCAGTAAGTGTGACTTGATTTGTACTTTCCTTGTACAGCTCCTCTTATTTTAAGCACCAGGCTCGGTCCTGAGTAGGTCAGCACTGCTTTGCAGGGGGGTTATGCTCAAGCTACGTGGCTGAGCACGATGGTGGGATGTCCTGCAGGAGATGTGGATGGAGGCACCTCTCTGCACCCAAGGGACCTGCTGGGCTGGCCCCGAGCAGCGCTCACCCGTGTCTGTGCTTCATCGCTGCAGCCGCTTCTTCAGATATAATCCTGTTCTCTCACCTGTGAATGAGAAAGCTGAGCTGAAGAAATACTTTCTAATACCTCATTCATTTGACAAATGCAGCTTTTTTTCCCCTGTATGAGTGTCCCTAAGTCAGCTGCAATTCGAGTTTATGCTGTGGCTGGCTGGCTGATTGGGTAAGATTTGGAATTGGGGCTGTGGTCTGGCTGCTGGCAGAAGCACAGCCTCTGCTGCTCGGCTGCACCAGTTCGTTCCCTACTGTGACTGCTGATTTAGCGCTTACTGCAGGAGCTGGGTGAGTGTGTTTTCAGGAATATTTGATTAAATCTCAGTTACATGAACACTCAAGGAGAGAAAGTACAGAACTGGCACAAATGCAGCCAATATGGACTCATTCAAACAAACATTTGCTGAGCCACCAGAGCGACCTTTTTTATTGCTTTTGCGTTTGGAATCCCTTTCCTGAGACAGCCTTATTTGTTAAAGATATCCCTACATGAAAAATGCAGTACAAGTACTCTGGGCCAGATTTACAGCTGACTTTGCTGCCTTGCTTCATCTGGGGATTTGTCCTTCTGTACTACGTTAGAGGGGAGTTGTTCCTGGTCAAAATGCAGCAAAACACACTCATAGATTAGGTGTAAAATGAATTTACTTATAGACTATTAGTCATTCTCACAATTTCTAGTAACTAATGTGTCTGGTGAAGTTAACTATCCTTAATTCAAACCCAGAGAAAAGCTAGGATAACTAATTATTTCTTGTTGGCATCTTAATTTCAGAGCTCAGCTCAATCTATTTGGTTGCTTGTCTCATGGATCTAATAATTACTTTATTTGATATCCCTACCCTAGTCTGTAATCATTCTGTAGTTTCATTAACGAGAACAGAATATCAAGATAAATCAATGGCCTTTTTCTCTTCATCATGGGGCATCTTTCTTCTGCAGAGGAAGAAGCTCTTTGTCACTTGCTTCACTTTGGCATCCCTTAACTGCTGGTTTGATCAGCAGAGGACAGACATGGACCTGCTGGAGAGGGGCCAGAGGAGCCACAGAAGTGATCTGAGACTGGAACAGCTCTGCTGGGAGGACGGGCTGAGAGAGTTGGGGTGTTCAGCTGGAGAAGAGAAGCTCCGGGGAGACCTTATTGTGGCCTTTCTGTACTGAAAAGGGGCCGATAAGAAGGATGGGGACAGACTTTTTAGCAGGGCCTGTTGTGATAGGACTAGGGGCAATGGTTTTAAACTAAAAGAGGGGAGATTCAGGCTGGACATGAGGAAGAAATTTTTTACACTGTGGATGATAAAACATTGGCCCAGGTTGCCCAGAGAGGTGGTGGATGCCCCATCCCTGGAGACATCCCAGGCCAGGCTGGACGGGGCTCTGAGCAACCTGAGCTGGTGCAGATGTCCCTGCTCATGGCAGGGGGGGCACTGGATGAGCTTTGAACGTTCCTTCCAACCCAAACTATTCTATGATTCTGTGATCTTGCATTGCTGCTGAACTGTCGACCCATGAACTATCTGGTCTTGTGTGCAGAAGAAGGTGCTGCATGTGTTGTTAGAAGCTGCAGCTGCTGCCTCCCCTCAGAAAAACAATGTTGTGCTCTGGTAGTGCCCCTGACCCTTCAGGGCCTCACGTGCCTTGCTCCTACTGCTCCTGGAGAGGAGGATGCTCGGTTACTGCTGTTGCCCATCTCCGATGGGCAGGCACTGGGCTCGGGCACCGTGGGCATTGTGGCCACTGGCACCGCTCAACACCGGCCAAGACTTGGCAGCAACTCTGGTTTTGGATTCAATTTCCATTTTTATTACTGCTGCACTTAAAAAAAGGTGACCAAGTTAGTTATATCTGTGTTCACATTCACATCTCCATTGTTAGCCATGACCTAACATGCCACATTTTGCTGTTGCAGCACCCAAGTGAAATTGCATTTCTTAATAAAGAAACTTGGCTACATGGAGTCTGGAAGGTGCTCTACAAAAAAGTAATAACTGCTTTTTCACCTGTCAAACTGGAAAGTAAGTTTGGTTGTTGCTTCAAGCACAATTTTTGCTACTTCCATGCCCTATTAGATTCAGGTTTAATATTAAATAAATGAGAATTCATGAAAAAGGCTGCTCCTTTTTATAGCATTAAATGGATTTTGAATACTGCACTGAACTGACAAAAATGGCACTGAAGGAAATGATTGTGCAGACTGCAGACCTTTAGACTGCATTTGAAAAGGATTTAAATACATTTAAAAGTTGGCTTTCAAATATTTGTATATTTTCTTACCACTTCCTGCCCACTCTCTCTCCAAAAATAATGAATATAATGTCAAATATTTTGGGAAAGTCTTGGCATAAATATATGTAAATTTTAAACCTTTTTAAAGGGATATTTTCAAATATTTTTATTAAAATATCTTTTAGCATCTTTGTTTAATTCTTTTGCTTGCAGTTTGCAGAAGTGCAAAAATATAATCCTCCTTGACCCGTTAAAGCCTTTTTCCGTTTATCAAACACTGATTTTTGGGTGTTTCTACTAGATCTTGGAGTTAACAGAACTGTGCTGACAATTAAAACACAAATTATCATAGCAGTCACCTTTTCATATGTAGATCACTTCATATGAACATCTAGATAGCTATCTGTAGCCGTTATGTATCATTTGTATTTACACATAGAAATGGAAGGAAACTTGCTTAATTCAGTTATTTTTTAAAAATTATTTTTATTGGTTAAGGAAAAAAAACCCCACAACACCTGTAAAAATGATTCAATAACGTATTCATCAGCGGGATGAAATACTTGGGTTCTTTTCCCCATTGGAGTTGTTGTGTTGCTGTTGATGACCCTCTTGGGAGGGGTTTGGCCTTTTTGGCAGGGCGAGGATAGGCAGCACCTCTCTCCCGCCGCTGGTCTTGGGTGAGGATGGCAAAGCAGAAATACAGGGAGTTGGCTGCTTCCAAAGGCAGCAGCTGCTGTCGGCTCTCGCGCTCCATGGAAAAGCTTCATAGAAGAAGCGTTGAGGTGATGGAGAGCAGAACTGAAGTCAAGAAACCTCTCCTGCCAAGAGAGGTAGGAAATCAAAGGAACTATACATTTTTTGGGGGGAAAAGGTCCGTTATTAGATGCGGAGGAATAAAGTACACACCCACCACCCCTCTGCCTGGAGACAAAGTCCTCTCAGGAAGGTCAGATCCTACTTGGCAGCAGTTTGGTGCTGCATCTCCTGGCCCTGGAGAGGGGCTGGAGGACAATGGGCTCTGCTGGGGCTGTCACTTCGTGGTGTTCCTGTTTTGTGCAGGCCAGAAAAACCTTTTACTTGTCCAACATGAGCGTTCATACCTGCCTTACCGCCGCCTTGCTCTCAGCAGCAAGGACTCTGCCCTGGCCAGGCAAGATAACTTCTGCTGGTTTCTAAGGCAACCATCACCGGCACGTCTGTGCAGACACATTTCAGGAGGCAAAAAGAAATCAAGCCCGCACCCAAACTCCTCTGTTTTTTTCCAGGTCTGGATAGTAGAAATTCATGCAATGGTGTGTGTGCGTACACACATCTCTGTTGCCTAAGCATCTTCAGGAGACTACTGCACATGTGTGCAACAGTGTCCTGAAGATGCTCAGGGACAGAGATGAAAGTAAATTTACTGAAAATAGGCATTGTCAGTTATAAAGCAAACCAAAATGAAGTTTTCAGGCATGTGGGCAAACAGATTGTCATCATCCACTGAGACGCTCGTAGCATGTCAGTGTGAACAGAGAAGAAAAACCTGTGATGGGCAGGGGGTCCCGAGCTGAATTGTGGTGGTTGACTCTGCTTTTTCTAGGAAACTGCCAATCTGGGTGCTCATAACCAGCGTTGGCTCAGCCTGTGTTTGGAGACACGTGCTTGCACACAGCTTGTGTGGGGTGTGCACATCGTGTCTGAGTTACACTGTTGAGGGTCATATGAGATTATGAACATCGAGATTAGTAGGTCGAAACTTTTAAGAGTAATGCTTTAACAACATTGTCTCTTGTGCTTGGGCAGGAGTCAGTTTTGGCTGAATTTAGGCCAAGGAGGCCTTCCTAGATCAGTTACTTGAAACCTGATGTTAACGGAGCAAACAATTTCTTGGTACACATGCTATTATCCAGGGATGCAGCAGAGGCATTGCTTTGCTGGATTCCAGTCAGGGATTTTAGATGTGAGTCAGGTTGGGAATGATGTTTGCTGTGCTTTGGCAGTGAACTGCAGTGAGAAGCATTTAAGTTCTGTACGTAAAAGCTTAAATGACTCAATGATCCCATTAAAAATAAAAGAAAAAGAACTTGGTTTAACAAAACACTCTTCATTCAAAATAGGTGAGCTGAGGTAACCTTCTGTCCTGTTATTTTGCTTTATTCCTTCAGGAATAAAATGCTTGACTGCTTTTTATATCAGGAGTTGATAATGCATGAAACTTCCTGATGACTCTTTTAGAACAGTGAGTTTTGGGGGGTAAAAAAAAAAAAATATCTGTTGGATTGTGAGTGGTCTGTTGCTTTCTTAGGTGAGAAGTGAGTCTGTTGGGTGGCTGTAAACAATAAGCTTCTGTCCTTTTTCATGGTCATCCCTTTGTTTGGCGTGTTGTACCCTGATGACAGGCGGATCACGGCGGGGTGGGTGAGCGGGAGCCCAGCCGCTCGCACATGGCCACCTCCCAAAGGCAGCCGGCAGCCTTGGTGGAGACCTGGGCAAGGGACAAGTGTGCGACAGGCTGCTCATCCCGAGGGGAACGGTGATGCTCCCAGGGTCAGCTTCGTTAGGGCTGGGACTGCAAAGGGCCAGGGGAGCTCACCGCAGGCTGGGCTGTGTGTGCCGCCGGGGAGGGTCACTGGGGGTGAAACCCTGGATTTATTGTACCGTTGTACCTTGAATAAAGGTTAAAGAAAAAGTTTTGTACCATATGAAGTGAGTATTGATTTCCTGAAGTCAGCTGGGAATTGCAGTATGGCTACGCTTTCTTTTGCTGAGATAGTGTCACTTTATTTATTTATCTATTTATTTATTTATTTACTTTTAAAGGGCCATAATGTTGCTTTAAGCAAGCTCTCTGCAGTCTTTAGTAGTTAAGAGGCTAGCTTTCCATTTCTCTGATTGAAACGAGAGTATTATTTTAATGTTCCCTGTTGCACCACCCACCAGTTAGGTGTCTATAAGATTTCATTAACTTTAATGACACAATAAAAACCCCCGAAGTGTAATAATGCAGTGATGATAGAAAGTAACTCAAAGCACTGCTGTTGTTAATGCACTCCATATGAGATTTTGTCTCTAAGTAATTCAGGAAGCAAAGTTGCCAGATTCAGTTGATTCATTTTCGTACCTCAAAGACCAGTGTTACAGGACTGTGCATGCAAACCTCTCTGTATGGGGATAATTTTGGCTCTCACTTGCTACACTTGTATACACTGACATAATGGATATGTATGTCAATAAGCAGATATTTGCCTGAGAAGATCAAATGACTGTGATTGAGCGTTTGCAGAAAATACTAGGGTAAATAGCATGGCCGTATGTCTTGAAAAAGACAGGAAAGGCACTGCAAGTGCACAAAATGATATAAATTAAGATCTGTAGAGCCGTGGCGCACCCCCTCCACCCCCAAGCCTGAACAAGCAGGGATGCTTCTGATTCAGAACTTCAGCTTAGCAGGGCACAAATGCTGACTACTTCTTTTTCAATGCATGGATTATTCAGCAGTCTAAGGCGACTGTGAAGTTATTGCATGCTCTCAAATACTTCTTGCAGATAAGGTTTTGTCATTACTGAAATTTAACACTTAATGCAGCCTTGCCTTGAAATTGTCTGGCCCTGTCACAAACCCGCCACAGTTGTCCTTTTCCTGTGACTACTCTGTAAAGAAGATGATGATTCGTAATTTATTTTTGCAACAGAATTATGCACTCTGAGTGGGGAGTACAATTTTGCAAGGCTGACTTAACTTGTTTTCTTGTTTCAAGGACAGATATAATCCTATATTTACAAAGCAATTACATGGTCCTTCATGTATAATACTTAGTCTGTTTGTGGAAGCTGTTCATCATATAATTAAATGAATGGTTACCCTTTACAACTTCTTGTAACAGATAAAGAGTCCTCCAAATTTGTGCACTACTAAATACAGCTTTACCCAAATCGAAGATGCTGGTTAAAGTGAGTGACCAACCGTTTTCCTACATTATAATTATGTAGTCTTTCTATTGCTTTTAATCAATTCAGATGCATGAGCGTTTAACTAGACCTTTGGCATTTTCTTCATGAACTGGTGTGCTGAGGAGAGATATATCTGAAACCATGGATTGGAAAATAATAATTCTGCAACCTCCTAAAGTACTCATGTCTCTCATGTCTGTCCTGTAATGCCCAAAGCCTTTGCCAGCTCTTTAGAGCATTCAAAATAATGCTAACGATTTTTCATTCATTTAGTAAAAGAGAGGGAGAAAATGGAGGAGAGAAACCGAAGTGACCTTTTGTGGTAAGCAGAAATGTGCCAATATTGAAACACAATTATCTGAAGTGCCTGTGGCTACCAGCTTCCTGTTGATAACCTGTGGTGCTAATTACCTGCAAGAATGCAGAGCAGATATTTGTGACTTGAATTAATTGGTTCTCAGGAAAGATGGCATTTGCAGAGGCTGTTTGAGAGAAAGTCATAGTGAATAGCAAGATGGAAAAGGTGCTTGTGGTGGTGGTGGGGTCTTTTGGTTCTGGTTTCTGCCGCTCTTCTCTATAGTCACAGATGTGCAATACCATGTTTTATCACACTCCTTTAACATTCCCAGTGATCAGAAATGTGATTTGGTAGCTTTTCCACCTCTTTGTCCCTCTATAGCCTTGCAGACCTGTGGGGCAGAAGCGAGGTGGCCAGTTAATCACAACACAATGTACTGAAAAGGTCAAAATAGTAGAGCAGACTCAATATATTTTTCTAGATGTGAGGCATTAATATTCTGTGTCTTCATAGACCACAGCGTAATGCCAAAGACTGCGACATCTGAGCAGAAAATAGAGAAAAGGTAATAGATTCCCTTGACAAATATTTTAATTACAATGAATAATGATACAGAACGAACTAGTGGGGTTTTTTATGTCTCATTTTGGAAGATACATAGAGTTCTGTTAAGTGGCTCAGAGGATTCTTTGTTTTGAAAAAACAACCACCACCACCAATAAATGATTTGCACAGTGCATAAAATCAGCAAGTTTGCTTTTGGAGAAAAAAGTGCGAAAATGCCTACTTATTTTAGTGGAAGTAGGACAGTATCACTTCTGTGGCACGAGGTGCCCACGGCAATTGTGCACCTAAGCCTTCCTTGCTCATCTTCTATAGCTGAGCTAATTTGTACATATCCTAGTGAAGAAGTAAATTGGCATTACATTTTAAAAGAGATTAGGTGGGATCAGGTTTTTCAAAGAGCTTGGTGTCTACCAGGGTGTTAGAAAGCCAGCAAACTTTTGTGAGGGCTTGAATCCTGCTGCCTCTGAGCATCTGGCCATGGAGAGCCCCAGAAGATGCTGCATAATCCAGGAAAATTTTGCAAAGCTAATCTTTACTGCCGTGCTGAAAAAGCAGCTTAGTTTCTTCCACATAGCCGCCGAGTCACTGAAGATGTGCTTTAAGCTTCAGAATTGCTCTACTATCCATGGCTCAGCCCTGTGGGGACGGCTAACATCCATACACAGCAACAGCAGAACAAGGGCACCTCATCAGGTACCTCCGTCTGCTTAGTTAATGCAACCTGACTATGTCCTAACTGATATTCCCAAGGTCACACAGCTGTCCAAAGCCAGGACTGGGCTGGGGGTGTGCTGACGCACACTTTCTGACCCGTGACTTTTCTGAGGAGGTGTATTTTGGTTCCTGCTCCCCCTGTGAGACCCCTCTCCCCTCACAGGGATGCGGCTGGGCAAGCAGAGCTCAGGCAGGTAGGCTGACCTTTTCTTCTGCCCTGGTGACAGATGTTCCCTGCAGACATGTCAAAATGTGTTCTTTCCACTCCCTCTCTCCTGTTCAGGGTGTCTTTTTATTGATTAGTCCAGGCAGGTAAATCTGAGCCCAAAGTAATTACCTTCTCTCTCTTTCATAAGGTCCCTGGGCCCAATATATTTTAATGACTTTCCTCCCCTTTAATGGATATCAAATGACTCCTCATGACGTCCATCATTTCTCCTCGGTGACACTGGTGGCTGGTTACAGCTGGTTCAGACAATTCTGGGCAAACAGGCCTTTTAAAGATAATTAACATTCAAAAAGGTCAGTTATCCTTGCAGGTCTGCATGCTGATGTTCAGCTGTAAGAGAGTTTAGCTTCCCTTTGTTATAAACACCAAATTGAAACCCCTCAGCACAGCCAAATCCTTTTGTAACAATCCCACACAGGTATGGCTTTTGCTGCACAGCATATGAATATCGAGCTTTTAATTTTTTCCCATTTCTTCTACCAGCAAACTGCTCAGCTATTTCAACTCCTGCAAAATGTTTACAAATATCAGCTCGTCCTGCTGCCTCCTGCCTGCCTATGCCAGCACTCACCTCCTCAGTGTAATATTTGCATTTCTTTGTCCCCTTGACAGCATCGATGAACATTTAATTAGGGCTTTTGGAGCCCTAACATATGAATTTAATCCCTTGTTTATCTTGGGCTACCCCCACCCTCCTTTCTCGACGAAGAGTGCTCGCTCCTGCCCTGCGCATTTATCAGCCCCAGTTTGGCTCCTTCCAGCTGTAATTTATGGAGAACTTGTACCCAAAGGAAATGGCTTTGAAGGTCGATGGGAAGCTTGTCAGGGTAAGCAATAGATAATGCAGTATTTTCACATGCTTTCTGCTATGTGTATATATCTATTTATGTATATATTTATTTATGTATATATATACACACAGGTGCCTATGAATATATAGGCATAAGAACAAGCATTAGTCCAGCAAGATGTGTAAGATGCACAAGTGCTTTCCTGAACTGGAGCTGTTTTGAGGGGAATTGTTTGTGTTCTTGTGATACAATTTATTTATCAGAATATATTTAAGGAATTGCAAGGCCTGAAGATGGTGATTAGATGGTAGTTTTGCAGATACTGTCTTTCTATTTTGGCTGAAGAAAATGACTTGGTCTTTTTTTTATTGCATTTTTAAATGAGATTGAGACAGATACAGATTTAACCCAAATTGCTGAGGTGAAAAAGTCCCAAGGCTGACTGTATGGACAAACCAGCTTTCCTTGAGAATAGCTGCTTATACAATTATGAAGCTGACCAAAATGAAAGTGTCCATTAGAAACTGCAAATGGATGCACTTTCTGAATGCATATCCTCCTACAAACTGAATGTCAATTGGGATTTTTGTTTCTTGAGAAAGTTGTGTCTGAAAACAAATTGGTTTTTGCTCTTGCTGCAAGGATAGTTCATTAGCACTGAGCTTCTGTGCTTTATTATTCCAGCGTTACATGTGTATCTGCCAGGTATATTGTTAAAGCAGGCTTCTCTGTGCACAAGGAAAACAAAGGAAAAATGTAATTATTAGAAAGGGTTCGTGAGTTCTGGCCAGCAGTTAGGTATCACTGTGTCTGCCATATCCTTGATCTTCATACTTTTCAGCCTGTGCTTCACTTTGCACAGGACCTTCTTGTTCTCATGATTCTGCATCCATAGGCAGCATGATGTACAGGCAACTGAACTGACTTCAATAGAAACATCTTGGGAACAAGCAAACCCTGGAGAGGGAATTGGGTATATAAAGCACAAGTAATTTGGTGATAGTCAAATGGCTGTTTTCAGGATGGTTCATATTTAAGTTTCTGAGTTGGACGGTTAATGTGCAATCTTAAGGATATACTATAAATGACAAAATGAGACACAAAAAGCTTTTTGACCAAGGCATGTTATTTATCTCTTCTACTTCTATCACTTCTGAGAAGACGAAGCCCAGGTCTTGGCCCCAACATGGGCCCTGACACCCACAGCCCTGAGCTTGGTCCTCAGCCTGGTTCTTGGCATGGCTTTGGACACTTTTTCTAGTGGGGTTGTAAAGAAACACAGCCTCGCCTGGAGCTACATCCCTGTCAGATCACAGCAAAAGGCTCAAGGGGTTTCGATTTCTGGGCATCCAGATGGTCCCAGCAATTGTGAGTGTCACAGTGTGGGATGGTCATTTGAGAAACAGATGCGGAATTTGTTTTATTTCACAAGGCTGAACGAATCCATGAAAACATGCAATCTCAGCCCATTTATACATGCTGTCTTTTTTTAAACTACTGCTAGAGGTCATCATTCAAAGCTGCTCAAATTACACTGGTGACTTTGGGAAAGTCACTGCCGGCACCAGCCTGGACACTGTTGGACAATATATTACAGCAGGAGTAGGTGTCAGTTCTCTGGTTTCATTACTGCTGATGGTTATTACTGTCTTCTGGAAATCTCCCTCCCACTGATGGCTAATCAATGAGCTTGGCATCGCTCTGAAAGAAGTTGTAGGTCTGTAGTAAAACTGCAACAATTAGTAAGTTTGCCTTTTGTGCCAAATATTGCAGCATATTTCCCCACCTCCTCCCTAAATAGTCTGCTTATTGAATTGTTACTTTTTTGACACTAACAGATGGTTCCTAGTGGTTGGCATCTGCAAAATTTGGGAACAGATTGATAAAATTGATAATGACCAGTTTCTGCAGCAGATGGCTTATAGACAGATTTCTGTGTAAACTGACAATGTTGCATTTAAAGACAAGTTTCCAATGAACCCACACATTACAGCTATGATTACAATGTTATTTAGACCCTGAAAAATGGATCTAAGCTTAGCATAAGTGCTATGTAGCGTCTAAGACAAAGGTTAAGAAAGATTCATAAGATAATTAGCATAGTTTTATTAGCCTTTCACCACATCTGCATGATATTCTTACATTAACATTCTCTGTCTAAAATTGCAGTGATGATGTTTTCATATTTACCATGCAGATAGGAAAGAGCTCAGTTTATTTTATAGAATATAGTTGACTCAGATTTGCAAACCCCATCTAAGGGAAACTCATACACAACAAAGTTATAAAATAGCAAGATTGAGCCCCGTGCAGTGTTGGGGATGGAAGCACGTTGGCTGTAGCCGTGGCTTGTCAAGCCTGGTCTCACTCATGTGAGTGGAGCAATAACTCACTTTGCTGGGACTGCAGAATCGCTCTTGTGTGTCGGTCCTCTGCTTGCCAACAAGGTTCTCCACAGTCTTTCAGAACAGCTATGATGTGCCCCCCACCCCCCGTGTTTTTTTTTTATAGCAAGTGTAGGAACATCCTTGTGATGTGGTGGTGCCATCACTTTGACAAGGGGTTTTGTGGCTTCCACGGCATGAGAGGAGTCAAGGTTTGCAGCACCTTGCCAGCTGCAGGCACCTGGAGTGTGGCTCCTGGTGCTTGCTGAGCCCTCTGACATCTCTATGTGGTGCAATACCAGGCTGGGTCACCCCTGGTTTTGACAACATCATTGCATGTCCTGTGTCAGAGCAAATGCTCTTTTGCTTTGATCGCCCATGTCTTGGGTAAAGATTGAAGATGTACCTGTAACTGTCTTGCAGGTCTATCGCCCATGTTTTAACTGGCCACACAAGGTGGCTTTGGGCAGTCCGTTGGCTAAGACAAGTGCCAAAATCACAAAGCAGGGTCTCTGAGGCCGAGGGAGTGCTGCTGTGCTGCCCAGCAGTGCTCCACAGCTGTGGTACTCAGGGTCTTGTCTTGCCAGTTAACAGGAATGAGTTTGTAAAGGCAGCGTCTGCAATGCTTCAAGTGAGACATGCAGCAGAACTTGTACTGGGTATCTTTTTTCACTTCTGACACATTGTTTTATTCTCCCCAAAACTGCCAAGGCTTTTGTTGTTCTCCCTGTGTCTTGTTGCCCATCATTGCAGCAACTCATCAGCTCGTGTCTGCCAGCACGTGCCACATCCTTGAAATGTTTTCCATGAGACATCTGCCTCTGTTGCTCTTCTAAGAGGCTCAGGCTGAAGCACTTTGAGCTGTGATCAAACCACTAATGGGCTGCAGTCCCTCCCCGGTAAAACACAGGGCACAGGGCCAGGGCGTTGATGACCTTTGAGTTAGCAGAGCATCTCTGGAGTAAAGGCTGAAAACTCTGCCATCAATAAAGCAGGGACTGCAGGTCCATTCATCACGGTTTCTCAACCCATCAGAAACCCTGCGGCGTAAAAGAAGTTAAGGAAGAGTTGTGTGGGGACTCAGCCTCGCTTGGCGCTGCTTTTTCCTGCCTTGATCAAGGACTCGTGACACTGTGAAACAAATTATTCAAAACTTGTCTGGAGACCTTAATTTGTGCTGAAGCTCTCAAGAGGTCAATGGTACCGGAGCTGTGAGGCCAGTCAATGAAGAAGTAAGCAAGCAGTGTGCACTCCTCATAAATTCACTTGCCTATAAATGTCCCATCAGGGTTGCCTTGGGTAGACAGGGACAGAGATGGCGCTCCAGGAGGACTGTATTTGCATCTTTACTGGTAAATCTGTTGATTGCTACCCTGGCACTATTTTACTTGCAATAAGAGAAGTGAGATACCATAGGGAGTGCCACCACATGAGGAATGCACCTTTCTGTTGGTACAATTGGCATAATGAGGTGGTTTTGTTTGTTTCCTGCAACTGCATTTTTAAATCCAAGCACTCTTCCTGTAGGCAAAATTGAAACAGTTTAACTAAAATGAGTATAAAAAGAAATTAAACTGGAGCAAAATCCCTTAGGGAAGAGCAGTTTAACTGAAATCAGTTCCTCTGGTCTCACTGGACAAGGAGACTTTAAAACTGAGCTGCATTAATTTAACTAGGTAGTCCTGGAAATAAGTGTTTTGTTGGTGCTTTACAATGCAAAAGTGCAGTTAGTTAAAAGCCTCTGAGCTCTCTGCCCTGCAGAGCTGCACGTCTATACTGTTTCTCCCAAGAGGCTTTAAAAAAAAATTTTGTTCCTCCTTATTTTCTTCCTTTTTAATACAAAAAAAAAATTTTTTTTTTAAAACAGCTGCAGAGGTCCAAGTGGCTTGGGATAGTGTTAGGGTCTCATAGGAGTAACAGCTTCAAAACTACATTTTTCTAAGTGGCAATTTCTCAGAGCTTTTCCTAAAATATTCTCTGCTCTGCTTCAGATACAGACATTGCAACTGATGTGCAATTTTCATTGAGTTTGAGTAAATCTGACGATTTGATATCAGACTGAAATTGCATTGGTAAACACAGAATTGAATTTGGCTACAACTATTTGCATCTAGTATCAGATTGTGGGAAACAGTCATCCACTAGAGAAAGTGAAATATTAAAACTCTTGAAGCCCTTTAGTCCTTTTTGTTCTTATTTCCTTTCTCTTATGAGGTTCCTTCAGTGTAGAAAAACAAAACTCTTACACAATATGAATGTATCAAAAGGTAAGGTTAGTTTATTTACATAAATGCTGCTTTCAATGTCTTCTCTAGATTATTTTCAGTGCAAATCACTGTTGCCTGAATGTGTGGTGCTTACAATGATTCAAAAGCTATTACTGCTTCTGCTTCAAGGGATGATCTACTTTTGTAGCAATGCCCAGAGAAATGTTCCGCTTCCTAATTGTTGCTCAAAGGCAGCTAATTTGCTCTTTTTCTGCTGTCAGGAAAAATAAGGCATGCTTGCTTTATTTTTTTTAATTTATCTGCGTTACTCGGGCTGGGCAGAGCGAGGGAGATGGGAGTGATTGGCACATAAGGAGGGATCTGCAGGCCCTTCTTAGCTGCAAGCTTCTCCCCTGGCATCTCTGCACCATCACTGGGGGACATTTCTCCAGGGAAAGAAAGTCTGGGGACATTTCTGCCCTTGCTACTCAGATGGCAGCCTGGGTCTGGCCTCGAAGGCACGTTCAAGTCTGGGTCCCTCCTCCCAAGCATGAGAGGGTCCCATCCTGGAACTGTTTGAGTTTTTCATGTTATTCTGCTTTCTCATGAGTTCTGGCTTCCCACACACTCATTAAGACATTTGAGCACTCGTTTGCCCTTTGTGATGCTGGCTGGGATGTGTTCCCGTGTTAAAGGTAAATCTCTTCCCAGTTTATTATTTTTTTGATCAGGTTTTAAGGAAGCATTATTTTATCACAGCTGCTATGCATCTCGACTGATCAAGGCAGCTTATTCTCCAGTTGGATGAATGTAAAATAATTCCACACAAGGATAAACTGGAAACCAACTAAGATACTGAGAGTATTTTTTCTCACTTGTAAAAACGGCAGAAGATATGTGGTATTTTAGACAGCTTTTGAGCCAATGATCTAATGTCATTTTTGCAGTACAGGATTAAACACTGACCAAGGTGTTTCTTCTTCTTATTCTCTTATTTTAAGTGCCCAGTTCTTCTTTCTGTCCTTATCAGATGACAGGCTCCCAGGCTGGGAAACTCATGCCCAGAGACAACAGGGAATTTGAGTTGATTTTCAGGAAGAATGAGGGAACTTCTGAGGGTAACCACTTCCTGCTATAGAAATAAAGGAAAAAAAAAAAAGAAAAAAGGCTTATCTGGAGCATCAGTGACAGTTGTAATGGTTTTGCACACCTGGGATTTTAAAAGAAAATATACAGAGCAAAGAAAGGCACAGGTAGAACCATTTCAGGAAATTTTCACAAATAAGATGTTGGCCGAAAACTGTGGCTAATGCACAATGTTACTGGATACTTCTTGTAGTTACAGGTATTGGCATCCAGCTATCGCTCATGGATATGTTCACACGAAGTTTTGTGTGGGTGCTCTCTCGCACGCTCACACTCACGTGCCTGCCCACACAGTCACTAATACGCAAAGGAGGTTTGAACTGGAGTAAAATATCAACAGCACATAAACTGTACTGCATAAGAAATTTGGATCTCAATAAAAACTTGAGGCTTGCTGCTGTAATGAATCTTGAACTGCATTCTGGGCTCCTAATAGACACCTTAAATTGCGCATATTAAAAGGGCAGCCAGTTCCTATTACTTTCAGCAGATTTCAGGGACTGCTTTCTGGCTATTGCAATGAATAACAAAAATAAAATATTCATTCTATTTTCCTATTTGCTTTTTCTAACCTACTGAGTCCCTAGAGCACAGTGGAATTGAAGCACATCTTTGATAACCGCAAGAAAGCAACTGAAAGTCATTTTAAAATTGCTCTTAATGTAAGATTTATAATTTTAAAAATGTAAGGAGCTTTGTTTCTTGTTAGTGAAGGAATTTATGGCTTTAATATGTAAATGGTAAGTAGCAGCCCAGCAAAAATAGAGTAGGTCTCAATAGGAGTCTTGCCTAGATCTGGCTGCAGGCTGAGGTCCCAGGAAGATCTTGTTTGGGCTTGGTAACACCACATTGGAAGAACTCACATGACCGAGGCTTCCAGAGACAAAGTTATTTTGGGGAAAAGCCAGCACTGTACAGTACATTTCACTGGAACAGCCACTCCAGCAAAAGTTCAAGAGACATTAAATGGAAGCCAGCTTTTCAGTGTTTATTAGTATTGCACTGATTTCTTTCCGCCTCCGTGATGGTCTGGGCGGGTACCAGACATCTCCTGGGATATTTATTCCCATAGAAAGTGTGTTCACATCAAGAGCCAAAAAGACTTAGGTAATAACAATTATTCCAGTAATTCTGATTTCTGTTTTTCAGAAACTGCTGGCATACAGCTTCTGAAAGGAGGAGGAAAAAAGTCTCCTTTTCCTCTCCAGTGCCTGTGACATGCATAATCAATAAATGCTATTGGCTGCATTTCTAGTGTCTCAGAAAGGGATTTGCTCTAGATCTATTAGGACAGTGGTACTTAATTAACAATTGATTATTAAGGAGTTTGCTGATGAGTAACAGCTATTTTAAATATATATAAATTTATCTATGTATAAAATGTGATTCACAAGCATTGAAATATTTTTTTAAAGCCCTCACTGGCACATAACGTGTTTTGCTTCAGGCAGCAGTTGCCCCTTTCGGGGTTGTGCCAGGGCAACCAGCTGTCCTTACAGCAGTCCCTGGCTACTGTTTGCCACTGGCTGATGGATGATCTTCTGCGAGGGTCAGAGTGACCTTTCCAGGGATGAGTCCTGGCTACAGGGGACGTAGCAGGGCTCTGCACCTTTTCCAGCGACCGGCTCCGTGTGCTCTCACCCACTCACGCACTGTGGCACTTGCACATGGGGCTCTGGGAGAGCTGGCAAACTGGCGTTTAAAAACTGCCGTTCAGATTGGGAAAAACGCAAATGCTGAGTTTGGGATGAATAAATAAGGCTCCTCTGGCTGCAGCTGAGAATGGCTGCAGCGTGTTGTTGCTCCTCCCATAATGGCTGAAAACACGGGTGAGCACCCCAGAAGCAGCACCCAGTGTTCAGTGCTCACCCTTGGCGAAGGTTACGTGGGCTCAGCATCGTTTTGGCTCATCCACCTGCTTCAGCTTTTGTGCCCTTCACCCTCTTCTGCTCCCCACATCCTATTGCTTCCTCTGGTAGAGCTGCTCTGCGCTGCCCTCCCTTGTCTCGCTCCACTTGCATCATGGGTTTATTTGGTTTATATACACACATATATATATGTGTGTATTTTTTACTATTTTGTCTCCATAATTTTGTCTCTTGGTACTGCATTTAATACTGTCTTGCTTCTTTCCTTTTATGTTCCCTATGTCATGAATTGCTCAGTATATCACCAAATATCATTCTGTCACTCTTTACCATACCCATTTATTGCTGCTGCTGTTTCAGGCTGCGCCTCCACCTAAATAAGCAGGTGGATAAATTACCTGGAGAGCTTGTGTCGCACCTCCCGCGACCCACAGGCCATGCAGCGAGTCACGTTTTCCCTGGACATGAAATGATCTTTTCCCACTATGGGCTGTGGGATAATAAAGGAGGTGCTTACAACAGAGTGGGCTTAAGGTGTCAGAAAACCAAGAGTGATTTATCCACTCTATCTACTTTTATTTATAACTTGTGGCTTCTCTTCAGGGGGAGAAAAAAAAAAAAGGTGGTTTGACTTTCCATTTCTGGATTATGGAGTGGAGGGTCAAAACCAAGTTTTGACTTGATGATCCCATGACCTGAAATAACGTGACAAAAGGAGCAAAATGACAAATTGCCCTTTAAAGTGTGCGCAGGTGTCACTGAGAGTAAATTGGGCACAGAAATTGATTTCATGGTATTTGCCTCCTAAGTTGAGGTAACAGCCTGAGCAACTTATTCAGCTTGACAGTAATTTGGGGCACCTACATATTTCCCCGGACTTGCAAAGTACCAAGTGTATTTTGTACGCAACAGCCCCATTTGCTCAGTTATTGGGAACTAACCTGTCATTGCTGTCCACGACCAGCAATGTTATTAAAACAGGACAAAATTGCGTATTTACCATTCACACTTAAGATTTGCATCACTGCACCTGTTTTTCAAAGAAACCGATGATTTGTGAAAAAAATAACTTTTAAAGATTTTCCGGGGGATATAGTAATGTTTCTAGAGTGATACTCAGGGGTACAGACCTGGCATCCAGGTGATGGGTGGCATCTCTCCAGCCCTGGGGCAGGTTTCGATACTCTCATACGTGCTTGGGAGGGTACCCAACAAGGGGCTGTCCCAGGCAGGATCAGCCCCCTTGTTTCTGCTTGCCATGGGGCTGAAGCACAACTTAATTCTGTCTGTCAATCCTTGCTTTGAGTTTAATTGAAATGTTTGGAAAATGAACACGTTTAATCAACATTTTGAACTTTTGTACTGAAATTGTGTTTTGCAGCTCTGGAATATTGTGTCTCAATTTCTTTGCTGTTAGGCTGTCTTTATCAGCATGGTTTTCCCTACGTGGATACTATTTCCAATATTACCGTGCTAAATAACACACTGAAGCCTTCTAAAGTAATTAATAGCAAAAAGGAGACGGGTGGCATTGGCAAGCTCTCTGTTACAGAGTGATGGAGTTGCACCTTCCTCAGTGACATCTTTTCTGCCATGGTTCAGAGCAGTGGGACCATCTCCTGCTCAGTAAAACCTCTCGTATTGGTTTTGGTGTGCTGGAGCACGAGCAGAGCTCCTGGGCACGGGCTGCTGGTTGCTGTTTCTTGCTACGTGGAGAGGGATTCTGTGTTTCCATGTCCTGCATGGGCAGAGCCCAGTGGCTTCCCCAGTGGTGCTAGTGTTCCTGTGTTGAAAAGGTAACTGTGCTTCTACATCCAAAATAGCTAAATGTGGAGAGTGAGAAATAGCCTGGAGCTGCGTCCCAGTATGGAATTGTGTGGTAGGGAGAGGAGATATGGAAAACAGCTGTGTTACCACAGGGACTGCTAATCTCTGTCAGTTTTAGATAAGCAGCTTCTAATACCTTAATTTCCAAAACTAGGTATTTTTCCTCTCTCGACCTCAAAAACTTAAATAATTTCATTGATTCTGAGACTCTGGAAAGCAGAAATCATCATTGTCAATCATACACTTCCTCTGCTTGCCTACCTGCTAGGTAACAGTAAAGAAAAGAAAAATATATTAACACTTCTCTGTATAGTTGCTTTCAAGCACAGAGGATTTGTGTTGTGGTGTTATGGCAATCACAGCAGAGCAGCAACTTTAATTGTCAGGCTATCTATGAAATGTAGCATAACCCTTTGCAGAATTTGATACCATGGCAAATACATCCAGTGAACATATTTTCTTAAGTAGATAAAATAGGTCATATATTTTTAAATGGTAAAGGATGTTTTCATTTGTTAAACAGTATTTCCTGCTTTCAGTCATTTAAGAGGGTTTTCATCATACAAACTAGATCCTAAAAAGCCCCCAAACCTTTGCATTATGAATTTACCTCTGTAACCTTAATAAAAATCTTCATTTTTGCTCAGTTTAACACAGCAGGTTTAAACAGTTGTTTGGCATGACAAGGATAAATCTGTATATGCTATTCACAAAATAGGTCGAATGTATTAAAAAAAACCCCCTGCTCTAATGTAACTTAATCATCGGATACTAACTTTGCTCTATTAAATATCCAGACTTCTTTGGGAGAACAGTTCAGGAATGAAAAGTTTTACAGAAGTGCTGCCTCGCCTGTGATACCCAGTGTGATTAGTCTAGCTGACTGCAGAGACTTATATATTTCTCCTTCCTGCATGACCTACAAAAGCTGTCTTATCTTCTTGGAATAAAATATCTCGGACAGAAACAGATGTGATGTCGTTTGGGATCTCACCATACCTGGAGGTTGCCCCATTGCACTGATGCAACCAAGAGCTGTCAGCGCCAGGGACCTGCAGCACTTTCCTATGGCCATGTCTAGGGATGCGCTTAGGCTGGTGCTTAATTCAAAGCACACAAAACATCTCACTGACTCTATATAGAGCTGAAAACCACTCAGACAATAAAGTGCATCGCACCTTTGGCTCAGACAACGAGAACTCACACTTGGCTCTGAGAGGTGTGAAAATCTCAATCAGATGAACTAGCTGTATGGCAGCAGTTTCATCTGAATATGTATGATATTGTTATTTAAAAAGTAACTTTAGCTGTAGTGCGCTCATCTTTGGAAACAGAGCAGGTGTACTGAGAGCAGCTATTTGACCTTCGCCTGAAATGCAGTGAAGTACTGCAACTGTTTGCTGGATGGTCATTTTTAAATTTTTGTTTCTTGTTTTGTTTGTTTTAAACAACTTTAGTCTAGACTTGAGTTTTGTGGGTGCGGTGATCCCCCCATCAACAACACAGCCTCACCATCCCATACCACAGCTACATCTATGGAAACCTACAGGTACTTATAGCTATGAAGTGCTTGTTACCCAGGGAATTTGGGATTGCTCTGATCCCTGCCGAGGGTAGAGGGCTACAGGGATGCTTTGCTGGAGGTGGAGTGTGTGGAATGAGAAAGTTTCTCCAGAAAGAAAGCCTCTCTTTGTCTGTGATAACCTCATTCTGTGTGGAAGGCAGGGTGGTGAAAGGTCTTCACTCCTTAACAAGAGAGTGGTTTGCAGGACAACTTACAGCAAACCAAACCAAGCTCATGCTAACAGAAAATGGCATTTCTTCCAGAGCAGAATCCCATGGTGTAGTGCCCAGAGCATCCATGGCTTTGCTCCGTCCCATCCCTCTGCACCCAGGTGTGCTTAAGCCTGCTTCAACCTTAGAACCTGCAGTGGTCCCTCCAGTCACACCCAAATAACATACTGCATCAGCCATGGTCAAAACAACAAAGACCAGTTTGGCTCTTAGTGTCTGTGGGTTGTGCGCAGGAAAAGATGCTGGGAAGTCGCAGGGATATGCCGAGATAAATGAGGGTAAATTTGGCAATTAAATTTGTAGCCACCTTCGCAGTTGTGGACGCGCACAAATGGAACTGATTGGAGTTGCCTTTGCCTGCTAAAGGAAGCATGAAACAAATTATTTTATGTCCAAAGTTTGTAGTAGAGCTGTGAGGGACTTCTAATTAGAGAGCTAATGCGCACTTTCCTAGTGATTAGGTAAACACATTTTTTTGTTATTTATAATAGCTTCCATCACACGGATTCAACTAATTACAAAAACGTCTCTTGTAGAAACCATTTACAATTTTAATTCCCATTATTTTTTGATAATTCAGAAACATTTTTCCTACTCTTCACTAGAAAGCAGAAAGTTAATCCATTCATTACCACACTGAATGGGTGATTTGAAACCAGCCATGGATTACAAAGTCAGACTGAAGGTGAAAAACAGGACTTTGCTGTGCAGGAAGTTGGGAGGGAAAATAGCTGTAAAAAACCCCTCATAACACATTGCTGAAAAAATGAATCATTTGCAGAGTGAAAGAAGAAAGGCAGTGTTACATATGCAGCATGAATGCCCCCATGTTGAATGAGCCCTTTTGTAAAGGCAGTAGAAGAAAGTCAGGGACACATGTTTGCCCAAAATATCTGTAATTTCTGCAGGTTATGGAAATCTGTTCAGTGGGCATGAATCACCTCCCGGTAGCATCAGATCCTCATTGACCTACGTGGGGGCTAAATGAATCTGCATCTGAATAAAAGCTGTAGCTTATTTGAAACACAAATGCTTTTGATTTAGCTGGTTTTGCACCAGTCTTCAGGAAAGCAGCCATGGTGGGAGAGAGTCCTAAGGATGCCAGAGGATGGGGCTCATTACCATTGCATCCCAGAGCCATATCCTGAATCCCACACCAGTCTGTTGGAAATTGTAGGTATCTGTCATGTGATAGCTTTACCTTTAAAAATACTATTTTAAAACTCAAAACGTAAAAGGACCAAAGGTTCAAAATGCCTTCATAAGCGCCACAGGATAACAGTGAATCTCCTGTGATTCCATCTCATCAAAAAAAAATCCCAGGTCAGGTGCTCCCTGGTCTGCATCTCCTTAAGTTATGTGCTTTCAGTGGAGCCGCACTGATTTACAGCCCTAGCCGAGGAATGAATACATTTCATTTAATCTAAAAGACCTTTTTTTAATGTAGCCAAGCTAGGAATTAAACATCCCATCTGGTTTCCCATTTGTAATTTTATTGTTCAAAGCTGTAAGACATATACAGCTTTTTTCTCTAGAAAGCGATTATGCTCTTTGTTATACAGAGTCATGTAAAATCCTACAAAATTTGCTTGACTCCCAATATTGTATACCAAACTCCAAACTGAGAACCCTATAAAACTAGTTTATTGAATTCAGTGTGAAAAGCTTGGATTTTTGTACTTAAATACTTCAAGAAATGTATTCTTACTATCTCTTACCTTCTCCAAATATTTATTTAAATACGTTTTTCAAAAGACAGTTCCAACCTTCAGAAATTAATTGCTCCCCAAAATGGGTTCAACAAGCCATAAATGCAGCATTTAGGTCAGAAAATACAAAATGATTTAGTTTTGAACTACGTCTTGCAAGGCAGCTGCATATCTTTTGAAAGTGCAGATTCAGAAGATCCATCTGGGTTTCTTGGCTGGGCAAAGCTGACAAGTGACTTTTGGGAACCATCTGTCCTGACACTGGGGGATTGAGACACCCTGGAAAGGTCTTTGCAGGGAGCAAGGCACAGGCAGGGAGGAGGAGGGAGGTGAAAGATGTCACACATGAGCACAGTGGGGACAGATTTGGCCTTTCGGTCCTTTCAGGACTTACCCTTTAACCTGGCTGTGCTTTTATCACAACCACTGTTACCAATACTACTGATGTGTTCCAAAAATACGTGCAGCTCCACAAATGTTCCTCTGCCCTAGAGTCACTGTCATCTTAAAATTTTCTGCGAACATGAAAACAAATCATGCTGTCAAAAAATCATGCATTAGAAACAAATTATGCTCTCTAAATGCATCTTGGCAATACAATTGATAAACTGTGAGTATGTGAAATAATTGAAAAAGTGTGGGGGGGACATGCAGGATAAATGGCTAAAATAGGAAAGTAATGAGCACGTGTAAATAAGAGCCACAAACAATATGTATAAATTACGGTGTGACAAACTGCAAATAATCAGAGCATTTCAGGCCTGAAATGTGATCCCTCTTCAGGGAAAACTTGTGTTAGTAAATCTGTAAAAGACACAGAGAAGAAAACAAGAAGAGACGAGGTTATCAGGGCTCTTTGAAATGGCAGGAACAATGGATTAGCCCCTGGATTCATTTCTCAAAAGCTTCACCAGCAGTGTGGAAGTAAAATGTGTTACCAGCCCACTTCCTACCTCCACCCCAATGTAAAAATGATTCTGGCAGAGTGATGCCTCCAGCCTTTCTCACACCATTATAGATTAACAAAAACGGGATGGGATTAAGGGATAGCATTTATCTTCCCTAATGTAGCCATTTAGAAGGGGATTTTGATGGCCAGCTCCTGTCTCTTCATTCACTCCACTTTCCCCCTCCCTCCCCAATGTCTCAGTAGTCTTTGCAATATTCAGAAATAAATGGTCACTGTCCTTAGCTTCTTCTGCAGGTGCACATATCAAGATAGTTTTTTATCCACCCCGTAGGATTTTAACCCACCTCTTTGTTTCCAGGTCCTAAATCCTTTCCAGATCCTTGGGATTAGACACTCATGAAGACCAGCCTGTGCCAAGACCCTTCAGAGCGAGCGGGACTGCAGCCTGAATCTGGGATGAGGCTCAGCCGTGGCTACGGAGGTTGTAAAGTAGCTGGAGGTCAGTACTGAGGATGGACCAAGTGGTGTGAGAAGAGATTTGGGATGGATGAGGGCTGGTGGATTTACATCTAAGCCTCCCGAGTGACTCTTGACTTCAGAAAATGAAGGTGAGGAATGATGCTTAGACCTTCATTTGCTGTTTGAGAATATTGTTGCTTTCAGGGCATCTTTAACTCATTGCGCAGAGCACAGCAGGAAGGTCGCTGCTCACCTGTCCTCTGTGGGTGGACTGAATCCCTGAGTGTCTGGTGAAGTTGCTCTGGGTTTATGCCTAGTTAGAGCTAAGTGGGTTAGGACTGGGAAGAGATTTCCTTAGTGGACAGATTTGATGGAAAATATTTGCTGCTCACTCCGACCGAAGCTCATTTGGAAAGCACCCTCTGGAGCAGTGTTTAAGGCAAAGATTGCAGCCCTCCACCTGGCTGCTGGCTTGCAGATGATACCACATGGTAGAAATACATCGTGCTCTGTCTCTAGGAGTAATAAGAAGAAAAGAAATGACATTAAAATGCAAACTATTGTCAGTGGCTATTTCCATGGATAGTCCTTTTCCATTTAATAGCACAGAATCCATCATGTTATGCCTTATTTCAGCTGCAATTGCTCCCGAGAAAAGATGTACTTCACATCGCGTTGAACACAGTGCCTTTGAGAAGAGCTCATGGTGCAGTTTTCAGGTAGCAGGGGAGGAGAGTTGCTTTACCACTTTGTTTTGTAGCCGTGCTGGCACTCACACTTGGTAGAAAATGTCATTAACCAAAATTGGCTGTGGGGCTGTACCAGCCTGTGCAATGTTGCTGGTGGTGTAAAGTGAGGGAGAAGCAGCCCTGGAGTTCACAGGCACAAGGAGCTGCTGCCAGGGGTATGCACAGAAAAAAGAAGAAAAGGTTTGAAATTTTGGGGTACAAGTGAAAACAAGATTCACCCACCAAATCATGTAGCAGCCTAGGAGCCCCATTAAGTTAAAGCAGTGCTGTGATTTCCACCACAGAGCCCAGGGGAGATGGAGCAGCCAAAATGCCCAGATTTTAATGTAACCCTGTGAGCAACAGTTTGGGACATAGCCTTGCTCCAGTTTAACAGAGGATTTCATGAGACTCAATTAGCAAGGTTATTAATTAATCAATTATGTAAACCAGATGAGCAATCAGATATCCTGTTCTACAGTGATACAGCTCATTGTTAAAACTTAATTGACTCACAGGCTTGGGGACAAAATTAAAAAAAAAAAAAAAAAAAAAAAAAAAGAGAGAGAGAAAAACCCCGAAGCCCTACAGAAGAATCGGTTAGGAGAGAATGATTTCAGCTGAGGATGGAAACTGGGCTTGAGACCAGACGGGATGACAACCCTGCTTTGAGAGGATATCAGAGTAATTTTGGGTAGTTTAACAACCAGCCTGATGTCTCTACCGCTACAGCCACCTGAGCCAAATTGTGCTCTCTTGCTTGCCAAAATAAATCTGTGGTAATTCCTTCTATTCCCAAATGGTGCCCACTTTTAAAAGCTGGCTGATGCGGTACATGACAAGGGAGGAGTTTAGCAGATGTATTTGTTTGCACTCCGTCTCCTCTTTCTGTAGCAGCAGCTATTGCAGTAGGAGCGGAGGCGAACTGCAGCATTAGTGTCACCAGCAACCACCAGAGCTCTTCGTAGGTGTCAGATTCTTATGTGACTTGAACCAAAAGCAATGGGAATATTGATCCTGTGTAATGGCCCCTTGTAATCCGAAGGATTTCAATGGCCTACATTAATCTGTGAAAACCTACATCTTGTTACAGTCTCAGTTTTATTTAATTTTACTTCGGGCTAGTAGTTATTTAGGTCAACTCATTGCTAGTTGTGATAAACCGATACATTATCTGTGACGGAGCAAATCTGTGTCTATATGCTCCTATTTGTACCAACTCTTACCAGAATATCTTTACATTAACTGGATTTGTGATATTCAACATTGAAAAATCAGTGTCGAAAACCCCAAGTCTCTCAAAACCTGCAAATAATTTCAGAGGTAATATATTTTCAAAGCACAAACCAATAAGCTTCTGGACCTTTTCCTCTAACAATATGCTCTGGGGTCGATTTTCCCATGTTTAAGGGCCAGATTGCAAATGTATTGGCTGGGAATGGAAGTAGAGTCATGCTCCAGCAATGATTTTTGTTGAGTAACTATAGATGAGAAAAGGCAGTTACTACCTGGCAGAGACTCTGCATTTTAAGTTTTCTTTACAAACTCCCTCTGCCCAACTCTTTATCATGGAATTGCAGGAATTTATAGTGATACCTAAAAGAACTTGATACTCAAGACCAGTAGCTGCCAGATACCGAATTTCTTTCCAAATCTGTTGTCACCAGAGGGGTTTCTTGCACAGCTACAGCTGGGAAGGTGGCTTCATCGCCACTGATCGCACACATTAGAGCTTTTTACAGACCTCGGCCTCATTACTGGGCTGATACAGTGCTGGCAAAATCTGAATTTGTTTCTGGCCTTGCTCTTTCCTTTCTCTCAGAATGTGACTTTTTTGTGTTGTTTTTTTAAATCCTCATTTTCAGGGATTCATTTCAAGCAGTTACCAGATATTGCACACAGGGGACAGGACCAACCCAGCTCATACCAGGAACCTGCCTCTGCAGTTTGTGGGGTGTGATGGGCTGATCCCAAACTGCTCAAGTCAGTGGGAATTTTCCATTAAGATAGGTAGGCTTTGTCCTGAAAGCTGCAGATAGGACCACTCTGTCCACACTCAGTGGGTCTGTCCCTCTCATTTACAGTTTGCCTAAATCTATCTGTTTCACCTTTCTCTTTTTTATTTTATTTTTTTTTTGCGAAGACTGCACAAAGCCTGCTCTTCCCTTTGCCTCCCCTAACCTTTCTGAAAAAAGTTGGTTTAATTTCAAAGATGGGAGTGCTCAGAAAGTCAAAAGCTTATGAATAGCTCTCTGCCGCTATTTAATCTATTCAAAAAGTCGTACAGTGTGCAAAGCTGTTGTGACATGATTTTTCTTTTTAATATCTCACCCTTTGGCTGTCAGTATTTAAGGAAAAATGAAACTAATCATCAGTGAAGGCTGTAATGCTACTGTTTAATAGCTGCTGTGGATATCAACAGAAAATTTTGTAAGAGAGAGAAAATAAAAGACTCTGTGTGTAAGTGTCCGCATGCATCTCACAGTGAAAGTTGCACAGAACAAACCAAGAACAGTATATCGTTAGCAAAATAGTCAGGTAAGGAAAACATTTTTATATATTGGAAAACGGGGGAAAAAGAGGCTATTTCTTTGTAAATGGTTAATTTTGTAACTTCGTCTTGTGTGCCCCTTTCCATGTAGAAGTTTCAGTCACCCCCAGTGTGGTCTGGCAGATTTTACTGAGGATGCAAAGTACAATGTTGGGTGAGGATGAACTCCGCTGTCCTCCAGGTATGAGCCATCCCTGCTGATCATTTCAACAGAAGCCCAATTGACCTTTTACCATCGCTGGAGCAACGTTTCAGCTGCAGACACTCCAGCTGTGACACCCTGGCAGAGAGCCCATGAAAATTAGTCCAAGATCCTCGTCCAAAATTCAGAGCATTTAGCCCCAGTACAAGTTGTTACAGAAGAGATCAGCAAAGTATGGGTGATAAAGCACCATCTCAACCTTATATGAGGCACGGAAGGAATTGCCAGAAGTGGCTATCCCAAAAAACAGGGTTCCGTCCCTGTGCACACTGCAAGCTCTACCTCACCCCTCCAAAACACTCTGGCACTTTTTGCCCCTGACCAACACTTCTCAGGGCAAAGGATCATAACAGTACATGTTTTTTTGGAGGTGATTAAAAGATGCATAGATAAGGTCCTTAGGGACATGGTTTACTGCTAGATTTAGGTTATGGTTGGACTCCATGAGGGTCTCTTCCAACCGAAACTATCCTATCCTATCCTATCCTATCCTATCCTATCCTATCCTATCCTATCCTATCCTAGATTATATATATATACACACACAAATACTCTGTGTACACATATACATGCACATGTTATGATCATACATATACACACACATTTATGTATAGAAAAGAGGGGTGTGTGTGTAGCTATGCATGTCTAATACACAACAAAGCTTGCAAGTCACCTGCAATTTTGAATCTAGAAGGGATATTAAAAAAACCCCAAACAATAAAAATAACGCCAATCATTAACCTTTCCCACAACTAAAACCTAATTTGCAACTCACACACTCTTAAGCTTGATATTTGGTTTGCTTCCCTTCCAGTCCTCAGTGCCGCAGTATCGGAATTCTGGCGTTGGTGAATCACTTCAACATGAAAGATCGAACGACTTCAAAGAGTCTCAAGGTGGTTTTGGAAACGGAAAGCCCATTTGTTTGCAGTCAGGTAAGGCAACATACTGGAAGTAATGTGTGGTACCCACAGTAAAAATAAGCTAACGAATGCAGTCCATTGAACAGAAATTTAAGGCAGATGCTGACCCTAGATGACAAAACTCAGCCAATGGTGCATGGACAGAGAAGTTATAAACCTGTTACTTAATGAGACAATAATTGCACAGATATTTGAAAATCTGATTCATGATTTCATGTGGTACTTAAATATTGCATACACAGAAGAAAGGTGATGGAATAACATTTCTCTGTAATTAGTACTGTAATAATGTTGGCTGTTAATTCCTTAATAATATTAAAGAGGAGCTCTAATTTGATAATTGAGACACAAACCCAGGTATTTCTAAGTGAGGATGGCTTCCCACCAATTGTATTCAATATAATTTTGTCTTTATTTATACTGTAGATAATGGCCACTGTAGAATGTGGCTGTGCTTATGGAATTACTCTGGATACCTTCAGAAGAGACAGAAAAACATCACAATTTGCAAATTGGGGAGGAAATAAAAATGAAAGCCCCCCCCTTTCCCCCCAGCTAGTTCCTTAAAAATTAATTCTGATGTAATTCGAAAAGTTCTGATTTTGGTACAGTTACTACTTTCAGTTTGGTTTCATTTCTGCTTTTAAAATACAGCTTTTGAGAGACCTTAACTTCACAGATTATAGCTGACATTGAACAGAGGTATAAGGTATAAACCAAATATAAAAGACTATCTATTTCGAGGCCTGATTAAATGCTGAGTCAAGGCACTGCAGGATTTTTGATCCCTAAAGTTTAATAAAATTCAGGACAGGCAATAAGGAGTCACAGACAAATTAAAATTTATTGAGACAGACAAAAATGCAACTATTTCAGACTACAGTTAAGCATTTACAGTTAACCAAAGATAGCAAAATGCTCACATTCCACTTAACTCCTTATGGAAAAAGCATTCGGAATTTACTATGCAATTCTACTTACTATGAGAGTCTACATCCATCTACAGTAGGGACATCAAACTGAAACACGTAATATTTGGATTGCTCCTTACAGATCTACACGTTTAACAGTAACAGACATCAACAGCATTGAGAAAAGTATAAAAAGACCAAAACCCACCTACTGTAGAAAGGGCCTTTTGATGTATAGTAACTGTACAGAGCAGTCTATGTATTAAAGGAACCTGAATGGCATACAGAAGGGACTGCAATAAAAGCCAACAAATGTAGGAAGCAAAGCTTGAGTGATCTGGTGGTCTGTATCAAGTGGTGACCTTAGATCTATGTCATTTGCTGCTTGAAGGGAAAAATGCTACAAAACTTCTAATATCAAAATATTCCCATGCCAGAATGTACACTGAGACTAACAGACTAGGCTGCAGAGGCAAAGAGAAGCATTCACTACCAAATAGTTTGTTTTAAATATAAACTTTACATTTTCAATATAAACTGTAGAATAAATATTAAATAAACACTTCAAATGGTTTAAAATAATAGCACAGAATAGCTTAAAAAAAGGCAAAGAAAAGGAAGAAGATTCCTTGTGTTCACAGCAAAGGCCCGTAATGACCCAAAAAACCCAACTGTGCTGAAATCCGAACTCAAGGAGATTTTGATTTAACCACAGTAGTTAAAAGGACACCTTGAAACATAAAGCAATGCCTAACAGTATTTCATAGTCTCTAATATGAAAAGAAAATGAGATTAAAAATTGGTTTGTGTCTCTAAAAGAATGGGACAACTCTGATTCCATTTTTCACAATGAGAAAATGTTTGGAAGGTCAATGACTTGATGCAGATGTGAAGTCCTGCTTGATTAAAAAAAAAAGAAAAAAAAAAGGAAAGAAAAGGAATTAAATTAAGCTGGAAGCAAATTAAATCCTTTACAAAGCATGAAGAATGGAAGGGGCTTGATCTGGAAGAGCACTGGGTCTTGGTAGACTCACTAGTTTCTTTTAAAAAAGTAAAACATTTTCTTAATGCATCTTGCCAAATTGGACAGACACACACACATACATATGTGCATAAATGTATATATACAGACACACATGTATATATAGGCTGCATATTCCACCAGCCACTGGAGAACACCAGTGGATCACAAAAGGGTTTTGCTAAAGAGCTTTGTGTGGTTTGGAAACGTGCTCTTAAAGCAACCCCTGCTGCCCTTCCAGGCACAACAGCCCGTCTGTCCTGCTCCTGACCTGGCTGCGACACCTTGTGATGTGACACTTCTCGCTCGCTCTTCAAATGATCTTGTAGCCATACCCAACCAAACTAGTCAAGAAAAATGGCATTTTTTTGGTGTGTGTGTGTGTGTGTGTCTGTGTGCGTGTGTGCGCGCACGCTTGTTTCTGGGCAAAGGGAAATGTGCTACCAAACCAGCCAAGACATCTGGCCTCCTGCCTGGCTGTGCTGGACATGGACCAGTTTGACTGGTACCCACAGCATATTCAAGTTGGTGAGTCTGGGACAATGGGTAATTGTTTCATAGTTTAAGATATAAAACCTGCCAGCTCAGATTTGAAATAGTTGCATGTGAGAGATTACAGCGAAGAGAGGCTTAGTGGTATTGAGGAATGGATGGTTGTGGTGCATCTGCTCGTGTAAACTGAAGGATCTCTACATTCACTTTTCGAGGCTTATTTAACAGCTTTTGTTTAACCATCTTACATGTTTGCATGTGACACAGAAGGGCTGCAACCCTGGACCCTGGAGCTGCCTGCAAGGGCTTCACTCTGGTGAGGAGCTGGGTGGGATTTACTTTGAATCAATCCATAGTTCCAGGATAAGCCATTGCAAAGGGAAACAGGACTGCAGGAAAAAAAACACCTAGTTGTGTGAGGAGAATAAGTCCAGGATGATAAGCCTAAGTACTGATTGTGGAGCTCAGTTTTATGTCAGAGGGAAATGGCAACTTGGTGCTTTAAGCAAGTCCTGTACAGGACAGCAGAGCTAGAACCAGAGAACGTGGGTTTAATTAATAAAATACTAGAAGGAAACCAGCCATGATGTTTGAGAAGCAAGCTACTGATGGTGTTCAATTGCTCCTCACAAAAAAAAAAATAATACTATTTAGGGAAACAGAAATGCTGATTTTTATCTATTCGTCTTGCAAGTCAGCTTGAACTTTCTATGAAAGGCAAACTCACTCATGGACAGTGATTTTTAAATAAATTTTCAAAAATTATAGGAATACCAAAGGGATTTGAGGCAGGGTGGACTGCAGGCCTTTTGCAAATAACTGATAGCAGATTTTGGGAGGATGCTGGGGCGCGAAACAACACACAACGAATTCCTCATGATTTTACATATCCTTCTGCATTAATAATAATTACACAGGCTTGTTCTTTGTTCTCAGGTCATTGATCTAGATGAATAGTAAATGAAAGAGGAGAAAGGAACTGAGCACCTGCAATGCCTGGTGTCCAAAAGGAATTCTTCTGCTGTCTGAAAGCAAAGGCCCTGCACAGAGGGGCTGCATTGGCCATTGGCTTTGGCGAGGGCTGAGGACCACGGCCCTTGGGCCAGCACCCCTAAAAAACTGACTTCTACCAACCAGCATGGTATTTTCCTGCTTGCAAGTGAATATGTAAGCAGCTGTGTTTTGACTCCATACTGTCTCTACCTCTATACTCAGCACTAACTCAGAGGAGAAAAAAAATTGATCTAATGAGTTTTCTGGGTAATATGCAAATTTTTCATTCTGCAAAGTAACTCACAGGCAAAAAAAACCCCAACAAACCAAACCAACTTAAATCTGCCTCCTAATGCAAGAGTGGGGTTAAGGTACTTTTTCTGAAAACAGTAAAATAATAAAAGGTCACCCACAGTACATTCCTGCATCAGAGAACTGCAATGGTAAAGGACACAGCAAATAATTTTATGTCAATATGCTGTGACACAAGTGAAAAGCTACGAATATATGGAAGATGATGAGGGAATCACATATTGTATTTTAAAATGATTCTCTTTTATGTGTGAGTATTACAAGTGTGCAGCTTGTCACACTGAGCAAAGGGGTTGCACTTTTGAAACACGACAACCTAAAGTTGCTTTTTTGAACAGGCCAAATAAATATTAGCTATTTAAATTAAAGCAACAACAGCTTATTACTTTTGATGGTTAGTGTCTTTGACAGCTTTATAACTTTGGAATGAGGGATGGCTAAGAGTAAATGAAGAGCAGGCAGATCCACAGCGAGTGAGCAGGAAGCAGAGGCCGCCCCTGCGATGTTAGTGCAGCTCTTACTGCAAATAAGTTCAGACAGCAGCTGAGGAGCAGCTATGGAGGTGGTTCTGATGTTACAAATTCACAAAACACTCTTTCCTTAAACACTTTGAAAGGCAGATGGACTCAGTTCCCTGCCTGTAGGGCTTGGTCCATGATAGCTGTGCAGGTTCTCATCACCTCTTCAGGTCAAGGCCATGTTCTTAACCAAATAAAGAGTGTCAGAGAGCTGATCTACACTCTGGTGGGAGCTTTGCCTTCAGTGTGCGCTTGGCTAAGCCTGTTGGACTCATTCTCAGAGAATGTACGGAAATTAAAATGCTACCAGTGGGTTTCTTTCTGGATTGAACCCCTGGTGCTTGGCAGCCAGGAGTCACTATCCAATGAGACCTACCTCTTTAATGGAACATAAAAAATATGGACTAGAAAATGAGGCACCTACTTTTCCTTCTTCATGAAGGAAAAAAATAACTGTTTCTGATACGATCCAGGTAACAATTTATGACAGAAATTCTCTAATGTGAGAAAGGCTTCCAAGCCTTGTATTGGTTTGTTGAGCTGTGTTTCTTCTTTCACAAGATATATTTCATAAACTGTGCCAGTGAGAATTAAGACATGAAATGTTTCTGAAACAAAACTCATTGCCCCTGTGGATAGAACAAAAATCCCCAAACCAACTGAACTAAAGCTGTATTCCAAACAGTCTTTGCTGGGAGGAAAAAAAAAAAAAAAAAGACTTCTAAATTAAATAGACTATACAAAATTAAACTCTGTAGAGAGGGAATATTTGTGCCAGGTACTTTCAGATACAATTGCAGAGTTATGATGTGACTTGCAATATTGTGCAAAATGCGAGTCCTCATTATGATGGGCACTACCATATATAACCAATTTCATCATCCTTATCATCATCTTCATCTTCATCATCTTCATTAGCTGCTCTTACATGAATCTTCAGTTTCCCTTCTTTGTCTTTTTTTGCTGCTTCAGGTTCCTCTTCCAAATCATCCAACAATACAACAGATCCACCACTGCCAAAATCCCCTGAGGTTTCTTGCTCTTCTTCTGAAACAGGTGAGTAGTAAAGGTCATTCCCTCACATAACACCAAATCCCTCATTCATCACTAGCCTTGTCATTCAAGTCACTGTTATTTGCAATGTTACTTTCTAAATTAATTGGTTCAGCTATTCATGAAACCTCTGCGTTTCAATTTGCATCCTGAACTGAGACAAATATGTATCAATTGACTCCGAAAACTTTACTTGCATAGAAAACTATGTATCGCCCTCCTAGAGACTCAACTGGAGAGTCTGATTCAGTTCACAAGCACGCAGGCCAGAAAATCAATACTTGCTTGTAAATACTTTCATCTCATCATGACTATGTGAACCAGGCTAAAAATATTCCATAAATTGATTGTATCTGAGCGCATAAACCACACTCAGCAAATGTAGCTAGTGAGCCTAGCACCTGTGATGTGATTCTGGGCATCCCAGACCTTCCAGGTTTCTGCTTTTTCTGTTCCTTCATGAAGAAGAAAGCTGCATTGTCTACAACCATCACTGAAGCACTCTGAAGGAATACGGCTGAAATCCTGCTTGCCTAGGTCTAAGAGCTAATTAGTGATTTCACATATCTACATAATGTTGTCCTGTCAGCAATTTTATTCAGCTCAGTTGCTAATTTACACAGTCAGGCCTTCCTTTGTCTGGAAAGACATTATTCATGAAGTCCCAGTAAATATGTGTTCCAGAATATACAGAACAATATATTAAATAACCACGTATAGCAATCCTATAGCCTTAATTTTAAAATCAATTACTACATTTTCCAGGTTGGTAGCAAAAATATCTTATCAGTTGTTATTGTCTATTACCTTCTGCTGTACCACTTCCATAGGACCCATACATCTATAAGGGCCCCATTTGGAGTCTGAATAGGAAAATACAGTAGCACTTTGAACACTGGTAGCCATGTTTCCCTGTTGTCGCTTTTGTTATCGTGCTCCATCGTACAGCAATGGCAGGGCTTACAACAACATGAATTCCTTTGTAGTCTGAGGAAAGCACATCGTTACTCACCACAAGTCACTGTCCCTTGCTTTCTTGAGCCGGCTATCTCATTCCCATACTTATCAACACACCAGCACTGCCCTGTGCTGCCATGGCACTGCGTGGCTTTGTAATAACCTTCTTCATTGCACCGTGGGATGAAAGCACCTGAATAGAATATAAGGTAAAGTCAGGAATGCAAGCCTCTGTAGGAGCAAGCAGGTATTTAGAGTATAATGAACTTGTCACTTATTTACAAGAAGATGTTTACAACATTGGCAAGAAAATACATTTGATCATCTGGTGCCTAAAAAGGAGCAGAAATTACATATGATTAACTATTTTCAGCCACCCTGGTCACTGCACAGTGCACAAATGTTTGTGCATATGTAGCACATGGAGGGTGATGGCATACGGCACTAGAGACAGTTTCAGTCTGTCCCTGAATGACTTATGTTCCCAAAGAGCCCCTTTCAGATTAAACTCCTGGTTTTAAAACTTTTCTTTGCAACTGGATTATTACCCCAACTTCATTAATTCTACATTTCCCTTCCATTTACACTCCTTCAGTGTTTATCATAGAAGTCTTTCCACAACACTGTAATTATCCCTGGAAGGTATCTGCCATCTGCTTGTTATTCATACTAATCTAAAGCACAGCTCCCGATTTACTGAGAGTTCCCACGTATAAAAGGAGAAATAATGCATAAGCTTTACAGAGAGCGACAACAGGATTTGAAGTCAATAAGTCTTTGCATTTCAAGCCCAAGATTTGTCTCACAATAAACCCAAAGCAGTTCAGCCTTGTAGAGAGTGGTTCATTCTGGCTTTTGCAGACAGGTTCTCTCAAGACAAACCCATTTCATTGTTCCCACCATTTTCAGCAGATACAGCAAATGTACTTCAATATGAAAAGCCCTCTTGTCCTTCGAGATGAGTTAGCTTTATTCCCAGGGGAGGTCACTGAAGTCATTTTCTCTTCTTTGCCAATTGCTTCAATTTGAAACATGGCAGAAACCCACCCTTGCTCCCCAAATTTCTTGTTTCAAATGATTTTTGAGAAAGTATTTTTCTCCTTTGTCAAAGATACCAGTGATTTACTCGTCACACAGTAAGTTTTTAAACTAGTTCCGTGTGTATAGCAGCTCTTCAGACAGGTCATGTATCAAAGGGGCTATTTCTGCTACATTTCTCACAGAAAAAATGAATGAGAAGGTGCTAGCCAAATGTCATGAAATTTCCTACATAGGAGACACAAAAGTGGATGTCAGTCAATCACCTCATACACACACGCATCTATATAAAGTGAATCCTTGAATTTCCAAACCCATTGGCACTGCAGATCTTGTCTAATGTTTGTGCGGCTAATGTAGGTCTGGAAGACAAGAAAAACCTTTGAATATCTGCAGAAATCTTTGTATACTGGATCAGTTTTGGAGATCACATCCATTAGTGAGAGTATTTTAAGTAACTTCAAAGCATGATCTTATAGCAGGTTTGCTTACAGGTACCGCCTTTATATTCATGTACAGATTTAAGCATACTGACGACTACCAAAGACTCATTTTTCGCTATTTACTAAAAAAAAAACCCAAACAAAACAAAACCCAGTTCTAATAACCATGTATATGCATTTGCCTTTGTGGGTTTTTGTAAGTTAATGCTCCATGTTCAATCCTTTAATATTGATTGGTTCGGGGGTTTTTTTACATAGTTATGCTCACGCTCTCTGTTAAGTACTTAACTTTTTCAAGGTGTTCATCAAACTACACACAACCTTGGGAAAAGTGCTCAGGTGCTGATTTTGAGCTGGTGTCAATCAGCATAGCTGTATCTGTTATATCAGATGAGCATCTGGCTCCAGGGAAGAATCAAAGGGGGAACCTCGGTGGCATTACAGGGTGAGCAGAGAACAGCCTCAGCATTTCAAACCATCTCATTCTTCCTTTTTTCCTTGGCCAATGCAACCTCTCCCTTCTGTGAACCAGACCTTTTTGCTTTGTTTCACTGTGTTTCTTGTAAGCCAGGAGTGTCAAACTAATTTTCACCGAGGGGCCACATCAGCTTCACGGTTGCCTTTGAAGGGCTGAATGTAATTTTAGGACTGTATAAACATAGGGGTAGTTACGTTTGTCAGGTATTAAAACGTTCCACACTGCCTGTAGAAGCCATAGATTTAAAAATAGATTATGGCCCAGGCTCACTGCCAACATCACTGTGCGCAGAAAGGATTCACACTTTGCGTCACAGTGGAGACTAAAAGGTACTTTTCATTCTGCATGGGAAATTTATGCCAATTTGTATGTAACACTGGAACTTTCAATATTTAACTATGCATACTAATGTCACAGCATCTGCCAACCATCAGAGAGAAGATTACAGCATGGCCTTCCCAGTGTGTCAGGTGCAGGTGATAATGTGGGGAGGACAGAGAGTCGCTGGGAGCAAATGTACAACCTGATGATTCGTCCTGTAAATGCTACATAAATCAGCTCCCGTATGCACTAGAAACAAGCTCTGCTATTCTGGAGCAGGGCATCCAGACAGCCCATTTAGTGGGAACATCTCACCTCGTAATTTGGTTTGGCATCAGAAAACATCCACAGGGTTTGGAAAGAGAAAGGAGTTTTCCTCTCCAGAGGTTCTTGCACAGATGGTGCTTCCCCACAAGTGCTGAGAGGGCGGCTGCTGGACAAGCTTTACTATCAAGCACTATAAAATGTTAGTGACTCCCCACTGAACTGCCTCAGGCTCGTGAATCCTGCTTCCCTATCTCTCTTTGTCCCATGGAGTATGTAATTATTCCACACAAACTTAAACAACACTGTTGCATCTATATCCACTTTATGGATCCAGACTTTTTTTTTTTTTTCATAATTTCCTTATCTATATAATACTCCCCTTCCTCAAAGGACATGGGGAGAATAATTATATGCTAAAGATAGTGAAGCACAGAGGTAAAAGTCTGACAGAATTAAGTGCTAGCCAGCACACAGCTCCCGGTATTAGCTATTATATTAGTTGAATTCACAGAGCTGATACAGAAGAAAATAGTGACGGGAGCAGAAATTTATTACCTCAGTGATGGGGAAGAAGCATTATCAGGCTGCACAGTTGTATGCTCTAAAAGTACACTCTCTGCAGTTAATTGTACTCTAGATAAATCTGGTAGGAAAAGATGAATAGTGCTGTTTACTTTTTAATTCAGTCCCCTGGGATACTAGACTCTATTTAAAAGCCTCCAAATTCAACATATCTAATATACTTTGTTGCAACTGTCATGTATTTGGAAAAATATATAGAGAACAAAATATCAAAAGTCATCATTTTTTAATAAGTTAACAGAAATCTTCTTCATGCATACTGCCCAGACTGTAATGCTCTGCTCTACATGTCAGGGACAGAGAAGGAAAGGGCTAGTTTCTCTGAAAATATTATTCTCTCTTTTCAATCTTTATTGTTGCTACAAGCAGTGTTTTTTGTCATGTGTATGTTTTGGTTTCCATTTGCATGATTTTTCAGTCAGTGAAGAGAAAAGACAATGTTTTCTGCTGTATAAATAGCTATAAGATCAGATTAAAATCTCACAGACAGGTGCCATTATGCAGGCAGACTTTCAAGGTAGGTGAAGCAAAGAGTTCCTCTCTATATTATAATCTTCTAGCTTGTGGAACAACCTATGATTGACACTTCTTGATTTGTTGAGTTTAGTCACTTTTACCCTTTTTTTTTTTTTTTTAAAAATACAGTTAACTAGAAGTTACTTGTGGTAAGGGACCATTCTTACTGCTTTTACTTTGTAATTTTGCCTCTGCTATTGTGATCAGATCCCAGTGATATGTGCTACAACTGCCTGCATGTTGTACTGCCTGTAATACAGCCATCATTTTTCCCTGCATACTAGAACAAACCACCTATGTTTCAACCTAGATGACATTTATTGCATATATCAAATAACAGCAAAGCATAAAATAAATACGGGATAGCCAAAGCTGTCTATTAGGAACTGAGCTGCTTATTCTTTTAGGTGGCTTTGAAAATCATGACACCCATGAGACAGAAAACACCATGACTTCTTCTGCCACAACATGCGTTTGAACACAAATGCAAAATATTTACTGAATGGAGCACACACACAACTGAGCAATCAATCCTCCCTCTGCTCCCACAGCTATGAACAGCAGGAGCTTTAACTCTGAAACATCTTAATCTTATGTGAACTTGCCATGAAAGGATGGTGATACTAAACCATATTTCCTGTCGCCTTTGAGAATGCTTATTCTTATTTTAAAGCAATGAATGTTGGGATTGTTCATAAGGTATCTGAACCTTGAGTCCAAATGGCAGTGGCATTTGAGAACGGCAGGGTTTGGCAAAGATGAGCTTTGCAGCAGCTCTGTTTGTAGGGTCTGCTCGTGAGTATCTAGGAACATCAGACTGAAATCTGAGAGCAAGCCGAGAAGCGTTGCAGCGGAGCTGACGTGCATGCTCTGTGCTGCAGCCAGTGATGCTGTAAGAACCTGACGTGGGTTCTTGGCGATGGGCTTGACAGCCTGGGTCTGAGGTAAGGCAGACTCTTCAAGGGTGAAATGCTGTGCTTTCTGTAAACAGAGACTTTAATCTGTAGTGGTATGCCTCATGTGATTTGGCTCTCTGTGCGCAAATGCACTAGGACGGAAGCTTCCATAAGATACCACCACATAAATACTAGGCTGCATAACACAGTGTGATTTTAGGGTATGGAATTAGTTACCTTAAATTCACTCAGTTCAACAATCTGATTTTTTTTTAGCAATTAAATGGGAAAATGCCATATGGGGATTTAGTTAACCTAATTTTAGAACAGTATAAGTTATGAATCAATTCAGGCTCCCAATAGTCAACAGAGAGAGGGGCAAGAATTATCACATTTTACAGTACGAAGCATCCTGCTGGGCTGCCTAAAGTGAGATGATATGAGTTCCTGTTCTCATACACATGGAATATGCTGAAATATTTGTAAGGTTTGATTAAGCAAACCCGAACCTCAAGGAATGCACGTATTGCACTATAACTGGAATAAGACACAAACCCCTTGGCAATGCACTGTGGCACCTTCAGTCACCCTTCAAAAATGGGAGGCTTGAGTATCAAGCAGCCCCTGTATTTATTCTGACCTAGGAGGTGATTAAGGCAATATTCAGCTCTGTGCAGACAAGGCTTTGCATTTCTGGAGAGCTGTAAATTCGTTCTGAAGCCATTGCCACGCTGACACCTGCTCTGTACGTTGCTACCTCATTATTTGTTTAATTTCATAGTGTCAAGCCTACGCTCCGTGGCGCACATTCCTGACTTAAAACATTAGTCTCTAATTGAAAAACCATTACTGCACATAAAGTTACAATAATCACAGAGGCTTTAATTAGTTGAGTAAATGAATAGCAAGTAATCAAACTTACCCAACAGACTCTTCCCTCTACTTAGCTTTTGAATTCTATTCATTTCATTCTGGCAAGGAAGACCTAAAATATAATATATGAGAATCAGTTTCCAGATGGTTCGGGACAGACTCTGTAATGACTGGCTTCACTACTGACATGAAATGTAGACTACTGTACACCTGGGAATGAAAGAAGCCCATATGCTGGTACTGTAGTGCAAAACAAATGTATGTCATTAGCTCCACTACTTAAAAAAAAAAAAAAAAAAGGCAACGCACTGTAGTTGAGAATAGTGTTTAGGGACCATTTTCATTGTTAAAACATTTTTCTTCTCTTTTCACCAAACTGACATAATGCCAGGTCTCTAATTTATGATTTGCTAATTGACTAATTTCTGCATTTATAAGAGAGTAAGTTCTTGAGCTTTCTATCAGCAATAGACCTCATTTCCAGACTGTATGCACTGGCACTTACAACTTGTTTGTTTTAATGATCAAGAAATATTAATATAGTTAATCTGTGACATTAAACATCGTTACACAATGCCCTTTCACACCAGTACTGGAGAAAAGAGCTTTTTAACGCAGCTGATTGCCAATTACCAAACTATCTCTATAAGCAGGTCAAACAAACCTGAAACATGGGGAGACCCAAACAACTTCTCTTTGCACTGCAAATTGCACAACTCACCGCCTGGCTTCTGGAAGCAGTAGCACCACTCATTGTTGGAAAGCTTTCCGTCTTTGAAGGAGTCGCAAGAGTTGAAGAGAGGCTTGACGCACGGCTCGTACTTATCCAGATAAATGGCGCTGATCTCCGAGGGATCCAGCAGCAGGTCATAGTTCATGTCAAGTTTGTTGAACATCCAGCCTAAGGAATCCTTACAGATTGGTAGTATGCTGGTGTCAAATCCTGTAAGAAGACAGGCAAATATCCCCAGCTGAACCCCAGCACGCTCACTGCCCAGGAATCATTGCTAAGCTGAAGCTTTGCTAAATTTTTGGGCTGGACTCTGAACATTAACCTGAGTTGCCCAAAGCAGAACAAAATGCTAAGATTGAAGTGACTGTATAAAGCTTAAAATCCAAGCCCAGCTGCAGACTGAAGCACCACTCACACTCTTCGGGAGCTGTGGGATGGGGAGGGCTGAGATTCATAGCTGATCACTGTAATTCAAAGTTATTTCTGCTAAAAAAATTCTCACTTTTTTTTTTTTTTCCTGTCTTCAGTCCAAGTGGGCTGGCCTTGTTCCACAAAACTGAAATGTGATGAGAAAAGGCTGCATCTACCATATTTTCAAACTAGACTGAGTCTGAATGCCATTTAAATCCTGTTTCCCAGACCCATGTCTAGTTCCCTCATCAAATTCTTTCCTACTGTGCTCTGACCTCGCACCTCTCATCCCAGGTTTTCACTCTTCAAAGCCCTGCCTCCTGTGGTGGACAACAAAATGCTTTGATCTGGATTGCGAGCTGTCTGGAGGAGGCAGGGGAAGAGAAGAAACATCTCTTTGGCTTGCATCACTCTGAAGAATGGCATTGCTGCAGCAGGGAGCTCCAGAGAGCTGCCCGTGCTCCTGTATGCCACACCAGCGCTATTCCTTCTTGTAGCCTCCAGGATTGTGCAGCAATATAGGATTCTGCTTTTCCAGTGCTTTGGAAACCATCATCATAATTAATTTTAATAGCCCAGATCCTTAAAAGACTGCAGTAGCAGCAGTGGTTATTGCAGAAAGACCAAGTCATGCATATAGATACCCACAATGTATACGAGATACATGTTCCAGTACTCTGCAGTCTTTCACAAACAAGACATGGCATTATAAATCCATACTGTCACTGTATTTTTCAATGCTTGGTACAAACATGGACTAATTTCCAAGTTATCTATGATATAAGAAAGTATATTTGTAATGCAGAGCTAATAAATCTGATAAGGATATTGGACTCAGAAATATGCATCCACTGGCTGGGGATTTACAGGCACAGAGAATGTTTCAGCTGCGTGCGATAACCTGCCTGTGCACTATTCATTCTGCTACAGGCCACATGGAGAAGCCTGACGGGCTTTTCCCTTTTGTTGCATCTTTCATTGAAAGAGGTCAAGCTCAGCCTTATTTGCTGTAAATGTCAAGTCTCATTTCAAGATGCTGCTTTGTTAAAGTGAAACCCAAGACGTTGCTGGAACCACGCTGACAGTTTGTCCAAGCTCTGCAGCCTACCTGCTATTTTGAGTATTAATCTGAAGGAGGGCAGCGCTCTATGCTGGAAGCTGTGCTTTTTGTATGCAACTGCAGCTGAAGGTTGTCAGTGACATGGAAGAACAATCAGAAGGGTTAACTAATGGGAAGGTTTACGTCACTCATAATACATTTTTCTCTAAGAAAGAAAGAAGGTAACACCATTTCCTCAGGGCTAGAGGCAGCTCAGGCAGGGAAGAGAGAAATCATGCTGAACATTTCATCACATTTTTGTGCTGTTATCTCCTCTAACGCTACCTAATCAGGTTTGAGCACAGTGAAAAAGAGAGCATGTGAATAGATGAAGGGAGGAAGCCTGCTTGCCTTGCTGAAGCAATTAGAACTATTGACTTAAATTATTTTATTCATCTGAAGAAGGCAAGAAGGATTTGGCCACTGTGCCATCTTTTTAAGGATTTAAGAATCCTTGACTTTGCCTTTACAAAGCACCGAGGAGCAGGACACATAGTCCTGCCTTGTGCGGGTTTGTGCTCTGCCTGATTTCCCACCACGGGGCAGGTTAAAAGTTGTCAGACAGGCAGGGGAGGATCATTCAGCTACACAGGGGAGTAGGGATCGGTACATGCTTCAGCTATCCCAGTTTAACGGTTTCTAGGGGAAAAACAGCTGGGTTCTGTTGGCTGCTCTTTTCCTGCACAGACGCCCTGTGGTGGCCTTTACACCCTGTTGTGGTACTTACTGCTGCTACGGTGAGTAACTACAAGTCTGCTGTACAACCAGTTGCGTATGGTACGTGTTGCTCAGCCCTGTGGGTCTCTAAATGTCACCTCCTAATTGCCAAAGATCAGCGCGGGGAGGAGGAGATCCTGGCAGTAACTTGCCCCTGACAGTGTCTCAGGATTATTTCTGAGCCTTGTTTTCCTCCTTGCTGGGAAGTCTTTATCTGTGTGTTCAACACGCATCCAGGGATGCAACAGCAGCGTGCCCTCAGTACTGAGCTGACTGGGCAGGTCACAGGATAGTGACTGATGCGAATACGAAGCTGCTCTGTGACTCACCATCAGGGCTCGGATGCAAGATACAATCATGAAAGGGCACTTACAAAGAGAGTTAATTACATTAGTTGAAGAGTTTTTGATTGTAATTTCTTATAAACAAGGGAGCGTTCACTATTGTGACCAGAGTTCCAAATTAGGTTTATTAAAAGGCTGTATTATTAAGCAGTGCTGCGTTATTAGACAGCATGGTCTGGAAGCCTTTAAATATTACGGTAGTAGGTGGAATGGAAAGCCCTTAGCTATGTCGTTATTATTGGTAAAAAGCTTAATTCTTTAGTTGCCCCTCAGTAAGTGGTTGAAGGTGAACAGCAGTGTCTACCTCCTTGTCTTCTGGTAAAAGCTACTGCTCGTAAATCACCTTTTGCAACACTGCATCTGCAGTCTAAACCCAGCAATTCTGGATGCTCTTGGCACCCTGCAACAGGAATGAAAGAAAAGCGTGCCCTGAGTGTGCAACACAGGCTCTGACTTAGTGCATAACCAGTGCAGCTGATGGAAAATGGTTCTCAGAGCTCGCCAAGCGATGTTGAATTAATTAACTCCTTTTTGGAGTCTTTTGATACACTTGCTTATAAATATGATGCAACATGTTGAATGAAATAAACCACATGCTGTAATTCTGTAAGGAATAAAGCTCTTGGTTAACGGGCTGGACTTCTAGCATTACAGACCTGGAGTAACAGTAACCCGAGGGAGAACTTTTCTGCATCTCTCTGTGCATCAGCTCAGCCCTGCAGTGCCTATGGGGAGAAGCAAGAGAATGTGCAGGCTCCGTATCCTTTCTGCTCTTGGTTCTGTGGCAGAGGCTGCCAACCCAGATGCCAATTAACGTCAGTTGTGGTGGTGGCTGCTCTCATTTGGAACCTGCTCACAGGGACTTGGATTGAGACCATCTTGTTTTCATACCAATTGACAACTGTTCAGCCTCCCAGTAACTTTCATTCTCTACAGATCCGGAAGGAAATCAAACCAGTGACCTACATGTGAAAGTCTCAAATCTCATTAATACCTAAAATGCTCCACCTCCTTTGGATGAAAATGGAATTAAATTTTAAAGTCTTTAAGTGAAAATCCTAATTAAAAATAAACACACCTTCTGGCACATAAAATTATTTCCCCCCTTCAAGAGCTGACTTACATGAGCCAGTTTTTATTTTATTAAAGTACACTACAATTAAATTAACAGGGGAATAATTAACCTAATTTCCCCCATCCCTTACAATAAAGAGGAGAAGAAATGTTCCCCAGAAAAAATCCTTTATATTGTACAGATCTCTAGCAAAAGAAAAACAACTCCCACTCCAACCAAAGAAACTATCTAGACACAATACGGGAATGTTATGAATTATCAACAGGCTCAGGAGCAATTTGAATCTGATCTTACTACCTAATTAGTTTTATTATTTCCTTATGCCAAAGCATGTCCCTGAGTTGCTTATATTATTTATTGAGGAAATTTCAATTCTACAAAGCCTGCAGAAGGCAAAGTTCCTGGCCTGTGGTGCTTTGCTGGGATCTGGCTCATGGAGTGAAGGTTTGAGATTTCAAGCACAATTACTTGCCCTCATCCCTTTATTTTCAAGACAGTTTAAAAAAAAAAAAAAGTGTATTTCATTTCTTCACCTGGGGGTGAACTTAATACACTCAAAAAGCTTATTTACACTCACAGTAACATCTTGAAAATTTAACGTAGCATAGAGAAATCTCTGCTGGAACACCTTCTCTAGACAGCTGATGTGTCCGAGGCATCATAGTCATCACACCCCACCATCTGTTCCTTTCACTGCCACAGGGGTATAGCCAAAATGGATTACTTTGAGGATGTGCATGCCTTTTAAGACTCTACAGGCATATCCAAACCAGTTCGGCTTAATGAAGTGATCAGCCTGGTGAGGAAGGTAACACATGCAGAGAAATAAAAGAAGGACGGTGTGTACATCAGAGTGCATTTTCAGACCTGGGTGTGCTCTGTTTGCCAGGATTGACACTTTTTTTTTTTTTTCTTACAGCTTGGGTATGTGAATTTTGCTTTGAATTTTGAGCTCTGTTTAAGATGTCTTTCATTTTTATGAATGTTTGAAGCTGAATTTAGAGGAAGCGAAATACTGCTGTGTGTATTTTCAGTGCTTCCAGAGAGAACTGAAGCTGCAGAATTTAGCACATGCAGATTAATTCATGAATATTGTTACACACTCTTAAAAACAAGCCCAAGTTTTGTGGCATTCAGAAATGATTTAGGCATCTTAACTCATAAAGGTTGGTTTTGGTTTTTTTTTTTTTTTTAACTGATGTATAGGAAAATGTGCCAAACTAAGTCAACAGTCTAGAAATGAACATTGTTGAGATCAAGTGTTTAATATCATCAAGGCAGCCTTTCATACAAAAGCTGCCAGGAATCAAACTGAACGAAAAAGAGATAACAGCTCCTCTGTGAATAAGAGCAAACACCGCAGAATTACCAGGAATGTTTTTCTCACTGAAATTGCTTCAGAAAAAAAAAGACCCAACACCTTTAGGAATTAATTTGGTCTTTGACCTTTGGTAAGCTCCTCATGAGCAGCTCACAGATCATCTGCATGAAAAACACCCCTTTGACAGTCTGATAAAATGAGATTTCGTGTGGTCCTGGGCCCAAAGGACTTCAGACAAAGTTTTAAGTCTCTGGTGTTTTGTGTCATGTGGTCTGAAATGAAATCGCATCTTGAAACCATGATTAGCTGCACATCCAGTTGCCTTTTTGCACTACGGTTTGGCTTCCTCTGCATGATAAGATCCTATTTTTGGAGTACCATTTAAGAAATTAATAGGACGTACGGTTTTAAAGACACTGACTTTGTTGTAAATACTACTGAAAGAAAGGGACATATGAAAAAGACCGTTTACACAGAACATGGCTTGTTTCACCGCATAGTTTTAAGACACAATTACCAGGCATTAATGAGGTTTGACTATAGTTTTGAGCAATATAGCCTGCGGTATATACTTGTAGACTCTCTAAGCCTCACAGTACAGGGAAACTAGGCACTGGGGTCGAAAGAGCCATAAAAGGCAGCAGTTGACTGAACAGCTTAAATTCGGTGTGTGCGAACCCTGGCTTTAGCCAGCTGGTACCAGAGATTCAGGGCAATGAGTGAAGGTGAGTAGCACACCTAGATACAATAAAACTTGTGCATCCTACTCCGTAAGCCAGGGGCCCACGTGTTTTGGGACATACTATTAAAAGGATTAATGAGTCCTTACAGAAAATAAATTCACGTCTGCTCTCTGATGAACATGACCTCTTTTGATTCTGTTATCTGAATCTTTTCTCTCCCTGGTGGGTAAATGACATCAAAATCAGTCATGTTGGCTAAACCCACGGAGAGTAAATGTCCTCTAAATGGTTCATTTTCTTCCTTTCTTTAAAAAGAACATAAAAGCAAAGGAAAAAAAAAATCAAAGATGGTGTTATTAAATACCTGGAACACAACAGATTCCAGCTTTCCACACCATCTAACTATTCCAGCTCTGTGGCTGCAATGAGGATGTTTTTATTATTCTTTCTCTTACCTAAGATATTAGCAAGAAATTGCAAAATAAAATCTAAGTGAGTCTTTTTTCCAAAATTGGTATAATTTTCGTTATGCTTGTATGCCATCTTTTTGGCTCGTGCCTCTGACATTGGGTCAGAAAATGCTTGGCCATAAAGTGGGAGATGAGCATGTGGTACGGTCCATTCCCAAGAAGTGATTTGGATGCAGCCACGCTGATTTGGAAGGTCATGGAGTTTGACTATACAGACATGGACTGTGTCATGCTAGTTAACCTCAGTGCTTGAGAAACATCCTCAAACAGTTTTATTTACTAGTGTAGATGTGACCTCCATGGCCTTCAGACACAGTTATTTGCCTGGTTGACTTGTAAAGGTGTCTCTGTCTCTGACTGGCAGTTTTTAGAGCAGTTTGGACCAGAGAGGGCACAGAACGACTGCAGCTCCTTTAGAAACCAGGGCAGGTATTTAATTGCAGGATCAGGTCTCCCGCGTACCCGCTGGCACCTGGTGAGACCCCACCTGGAGTCCTGTGTCCAGCTCTGTGTCCTCAGCACAGGACAGACATGGACCTGCTGGAGAGGGGCCAGAGGAGCCACAGGAATGATCAGAGACTGGAACAGCTCTGCTGGGAGGACGGGCTGAGAGAGTTGGGGTGTTCAGCTGGAGAAGAGAAGCTCCAGGGAGACCTTATTGTGGCCTTTCTGTACTGAAAAGGGGCCAATAAGAAAGATGGGGACAGACTTTTTATCAGGGCCTGTTGCGACAGGACTAGGGGCAATGGTTTTAAACTAAAGGAGGGGGGATTCAGGCTGGACATGAGGAAGAAATTTTTTACAACACGGGTGGTAAAACAGTGGCCCAGGTTGGCCAGAGAGGTGGTGGATGCCCCATCCCTGGAGACATCCCAGGCCAGGCTGGACGGGGCTCTGAGCAACCTGAGCTGGTGCAGATGTCCCTGCCCATGGCAGGGGGGGCACTGGATGAGCTTGGAAGGTCCCAACCCAAACTATTCTATGATTCTATGACATGGCACTGTAGCACTAACAGCCATGCTCAGTTGAATGCTCTCTCAGGCTGGGAAGCTGCCTACAACACTCAAGTGTTTAACGGGAAATGTGTTTTCTTACTGCCTTGTGCCGTCTCCGAGCTTGTTGGTTTGATGACACGATTTGCGTCCTCATGAAGAGCACCGAACCAGTCTTTTAGTCGTGAAGCGAGATTCCTCAATTCTTTGTCTGTGCAAGCTGGAAAAAGAACAAAAGACCAGACTGAGCCAAGAGCACCAGTGAAAAACCTTTCTCCAAATAGACTATTCAAAAAATATTGTTTATGGTTTTAAAGTCCTTCTCATCATGAGTTCTGAAGTAAAAGAGAAGGTAAGGGAAAAGGATGCAAGCTAAAAAGAAAATTTTAGTCATTATGAATTGTAAGTTGTACTCAAGTATCTCCTCAGCAGCTGGCATGATTTGTGATGGAAGAAGTGACATGCAGAGCTACCCGCAGGTTCTCAATTTAGAGCTATGTGACTATTTAACCTAAATGTTTTCAACTTTTAGGAGTTCAGAGAAAAATATCAGTCAAACAGATGGAGAGGAGGGACATACTTGCCTAGACATACTACTCGAACAAGATGCTAGGAATAATTTATAACCACATTTGGTTTAGTATAAGGCTATTATCACAGTAATGGGAAATATATATACTTATTTATATACATAAAAAGAAAATGGTTATGTTGCTCTAGTTCTACTCAGCAAATGAGACTTTGCGACCTCTGAAGGTTGTCAATTCCATTTTTTTAACTAGCTAAAACATTTTTTTTCTCATAAATTTTTACTGAGAAATATAATTTTTTCAGACATTCCTGCCAGGAGATTAATGTCCAGCTGAAGCATGTATTTTTAAGGAATAAAGCTGCATTAGTCACCAGTTTCTGTCAGAAAAAATATTCTCATTTCTTTGTGTTTAGTGCTTAAAATTCACATGCTCAGACAATTTTATTACTCCTGCTGTGCACTCATTCTACATTTTAAATGACATTCCTTGGAATACAGAGCAAGATTTTATGCCACGGAGGCAGACATCCTTCACAGGGCAAGCCACAATATGTCTTCTCCAATTCACTGCACATTACAATATTCCTCCTTCCACCTTATTGAAGAACAATTGAGTCTCCCAGCTTGTCTTCCTGAGTTAAACTCACTGCTCCAATGACGGCAATGAACTTGCTGATTATCAGGGCTGTGGTATTTGTTTGTTCTCATAGTTTTCGACGGGTGAAAAACAACTCTAAAGTTAAAACCAGGACATTATAGCTTTTTCTAAGTGGAAAGTTTCTTTTAGCATACTGCGTGGGGGAGGGAAGAAAGGTTTTCCCATTTTTCTCTAAAGCTGAAAGAGTTTGATAGATTTTCCTATTAAATATAAAAATATGAAGATCACTACCCCACTAAGGCTCAGTTCAGGCAAGGAACAATCAGGCCTTCAAAAAAAAAAAACCAAACAAATAATGTAAAAGAAACGGAAGACAATGCAATATTAACTGTAAAATGGCTTGCATTACTGAAGAAGCTTATCCCTTTATTTTCTTATATTAACGTTGTATTTTACTCATTATAAACTATCTTATCTTTGAAATTAAGAGAATGCCATCTCTTCTATAGGGAACATCTCACACTGCTGTTTTTCCTTGGCTGTTACAAACGGTCTTTTATCAGAGAAAAATCAGAACACAAGCGAAAGCAGAACCAGTTCCATCATCCTGCCTGTAACAAGCCTCCAACATGAGCTGTTGCCTGAAGGGTAGGAAGAAAACTAATTTCATAGGTAATAAATATTCAGGCATGAACTAGTTCTAGACAGGCATGGATGATTTCTTATTCTGTGAATTTAGATCCATAAAGAAATTTCTGTCATGCACAAATTTCGACAGGAGTTGGGCACCTCAGTCAACGTTAGAAGAGATGGAAATACTTCTACATGGGATGGGAGATGCTGTTTCCGCATCCCCTGTTGAACTGTTACCAGCTGATCTTCATCGGATATCATTTTTGCCAAAACATTATTAGGCAACTAAAGCAACATGCGGGACCACAGTAGCCTTCTTTTCAGTAACCTGTCTTTACAAATGTTTTCTGAGAATGAATGTACCAATAACCATAATATTTCAGAATTAGAAGCAGGCAGTGTCTTTTCTTTCCTTCTGCCAAATAGCTGTCTTGTCCTTTGAAAGTCAATTTTGCAAAGGAGAACAGAAAAACACAGTGCATAACAAGTAAGTGCAGTTTAGCCAATACCTTTTACATGACAGGTTATCCATATGTTCAGAGTATTTCACAACTGTATCTTCAGTCAAAACTGCACACATAAACCCAGCTTTGACTACTGATTACATACACAGTGCAAATGTACCTCTTTATTAGTAGCAAAGTTTCAAGTAATCTCTTCTCAGATGAGAAGAATAGGGTTGTAGGAAGAAGAGGTGTGATAATGGGTCTCTACAAGGAGAGAATACCTAGGTTGCAAACAATATAGATATTGATATGACTTGAAGAACTGATTAAAAACTCTGGGATGAACAGAAGCACCAAGGGATGAACCTATCCAACAACCAAAATCTGCCCAGTCAACTGCCAACAACCAGTTAAAACACTAATGCTGTGAAAAAGGCACAACTACAAACATACGCAAATACGCATTTTATCTTCTGGGTGTATTTTCTTCAGGATAAGAGAATCTGACTTCAATTAATTTCCTACACCTTTTAAAAAGGGAAAAAATCAAGACTTTAGCCTTGTTATTTTATCAATGTCACCAAAAGTTCTGCCTTAACAGCCCACATAACATTAGTTTCTGGATCCCTCACTGCTGATGCACTTCAGTGACATCTGCTCATAGCCCACGACTTCCCCGCATGCAGCAGGTTGGTGTTGCTGCTGTTACAAACTGGGATGGTGAAGCAGGTTGGTTAACATCCAGCTCACGAACTTGATCCCCAAGCACAGTGCCCTGCATCTGACACAGCAGCGGGACCACAAGGGGCAGAATCTGTCACTTCTCTGAGTTACGGCAATGCAAACGCAGGAGGAGGATCTGCTTAGAGACATGTTCTTAGGGACATGGTTTAGTGCTGGAGTTAGGTTAGGTTATGGTTGGACTCTATGATCCTGAGGGTCTCTTCCAACTGAAATGATTCTATGATTCTACGTTACTTGCTGCTGGATCCAACTGACGCCCTCAGATCTGAATCTGCAGATGTTATGAATCATCCTACAGAAGTGATTTAACAGTGAGCGCTGAAAGTACAGATATTTTCCCAAGGGTGAAGCAATTGGTCCAGCAGTTATTTATTCCTAACAAACTGAAAGCACTGTTGCTAAATACCTATTTTCACTAAGCAGAAAACATTCATCTGACCTAATGGAAAGCCATTAGCATGCTGTAAAGGCTCAGGTTTTTATAGGAGTGCTTCCATTATGGACTTTTTCAGCTTTACAGATACTCATCTATATACATAGGTGGTGAAAATTAGCAGTATGATATTTAATTTCACTCTTTCAAGAAGGGACTTGCAAAAGTGCTCAGTGCCAGAAATAGCATTAAAACTGAACTTACCTGTAGATGCATAAGATTAAATCAATATTAAATGTTCTCTCACATCCCATTTTCACTCCAGTCTAGCAAAACAATATTGTAAAATCTCCAGCCACTAAAAAACCCAAGCTTTATAACTCATACTGTAGTTAACTCTACACAAAACTTAGTACTAAGGAAGTAGATAACTGCATTAATGTCTCACTTGCTGCCATAATGTTCTGGTACTATGTGACAAGTAAGGCGTCCATATTGTCCAGAAAACGGTTACAGCAAAACATTACACTTTATTTCACAACAAGCAAGCTGTGCAATCAGATTCACAGAATGTGTGTAACACATTTTATGTCGTCTGACTTCTCTGTCACCTATCTGGCATGCATCTGTTGCCTTATCCTTACTATTGTAATAATTCTTACAAATATTACATTACTGCCAATTATGTGTGGAGAGACTGGTTCTTTGGGTTCGTATTATTGTCATACAATACTAAATAGTCTCTTAAATAGAGACTGAAGAGTGAATTCCCTATTCCTTGACTGCTAAAGTGGAGCATGTGAACGTTCCTCGAGAGCTGGGCTAATTTCAACTATTTCTGTACTGCAGAGGAAAGGAAACCACAAATGCTGTCAAATTAAAAGAAAAAAAAAAAAAGGAGGAAACATAAAAATAAAAAAAAAGCAGCATATTTAGCTACTGAGGTTAGTGCCCTTTCCAACTGCCACGGCAGAATTCAGCTTTGAAACATATCACTGATTTTGAGTCACCTGCTTACAAAGATGCAAATGTCCTGCCATGGAGCAGAATCAATGTGCTGTGATTGAGCTGACCAGCCATGTAATGCGAATAAAAAAATGTAAAACATTGTAAGAGAGCCCATCTCAGTCCATAGTCCACAATTTCAGATTTGGAGGTTCCTGAATAGCAAGAGCGAGGGGACGTGTTCATGGAAACTTGCCCTGCTTGCTGCTTGGCTCACAAGCAGAAAATCAGCTGTATTTGTAAGGCATATTAGTCATAACAAGCAGTTCAGTCATTTGTCCTGTAAGCCTAGAGGACAAGTCCATTTAGTTTTGATTAAAACATGATATAGCACAAACGTACATGACATTGCCCAATAGCGATATTATATTCCTCCAGATAGAAATAGGACAGGCAGTGTTTCAACAATGCAGAAGGAAAAAAAGAAGTCTCATTTCTGTATTTTTGAAGACTAATATGACAATTGGGTGCAAATTTTATGGTCAAACACATTTAAAAACACTGTAATAATACTGTTTTTAAAAGTTTGACATAAATGTATCATAGCATGGAAGTTGACAAGAGATAATGCTCATCGTTTGTACTAAGTACTAATTTTTATATTATTCTTTGTATAAAAAGAAAATGTGGCAATTTTAACCATGCTTTCTCTGACAAACCACTACATTCTCTCTCTCTTGTAGGTAAGCCAACAACTTCTGTCACCCTGCTATAATTGTGTCTGTATGCGTGTGGATTATCACAATAGGCTTTAAAACTAAAGTAAAAAAAAAATCATATTGGCTTTCAGGCTTCAGGGAGTGGGTCTGCTCCCAGGCATGCAAAATACAAAGTGTGTTCCAAAAACTGCTGCTGCAGGAGCTGATTTGAAAGTAAACACCAATATAAATTCAGTGCTGTGCTAACCTTCCACTTCAAATGCAACTACACACACGCATATAAACACACACGCATATATGTGACTTGTAGATGACTCCGAGTGTTTTATATCTGATATTTTGGTGATGCAGTTGTGGCAATAATTACCTTCACAAATATTCTACTTTTCTTGGTTAGAAGGGGCAATGCTCTAATTTGCTCTTTTCATTGAGGCCTCGGGCAACTTCTTATAACAATAAAAAATGAAATATTATGCCAATAATTTCATGAAGTAGAAAGGAATGAATTGTTTACTATAAGGAACGGTATTGCATTCCAAACATGCCTCGCTGGTTCAATAAATGAATGTCTTTCATTTAAAACCCCTCCTATAATCACCAACATTTCACAACAAAGTTCTATGTGGGTATATTTGTCGTACTGCATTTTTGGCATTCACCAGCTATTCTTCCACAGGGTTGACACCTCTACTGATAACCACCTCTGATCCTTCTGTCACTTGTTTTGCCTTGTCTCATAAATACAGCAGCAGACACCAAAATCCCACAGTTCAGACTTTGAGATGATTACAGGAGCACAGCTGAGTTATTGGGAAGACGAAATAAGCTTTGATCTGAAGCTTCCCTCAAATGGTACATTCAAAACACAAAGCTCAGCTAGAACTGTATAAACAAAGCTCACTCTCTGAAGCTGTAGGCAAAGCGTACATCTGCTTTCATAGTACTTAACGCTAGCTCATTTTGTGCTTGCATTAATTGTGAAAACCCTGGCAAGTTTATCTTTGCTAGGTGCTTAAGAAGCCTGAAAGCTTATTTCAAATACATCCAAACTATAACAACTGTGGGGGTCTGTCGGAACTGGGCAGGAAGGCTTGTGGGAGCGACATCCCTCGTGACATTTTGGACATGCCAGGTACTAATCAAAATGTTATCTCCTGCATGGCTCTTAGCCTCCCCAAGCCCATTTGCCAGCTCACCGTAATGTTCTCATTCACATTCTGTCATATCACCTGAAAGGTCGAATAGACCAAGTTATAGCAACTGAAAACTGAAAGAGAGCAAATAAAAACGCCTAACTGAATGAAAAAAGTCTTAGTAGAATTGTCATCTCCCCTCTCACCTTCCTTCCTCTCTGTTTTTCGGAGTCTACTCTGAACAGATCGCCTTGACTTGGCAGACACACATATGTGCCCAGTCTCAGAGGAGGCACTCCAGTTAGTTAGCTGTGCTGGTGGCACTCTAGTTAGCTATACTGGTGACACTCCAGTTAGCTGTGCTGGTGGCTTGTCAGGCATTGGGCGGTCTTTGCAAAAGGGTCGAGTTCTTAGAAAAACTGATCAGTCGTCTGATTTTAAAGCAGCGTTTAAAGCAGACCCATGGCTCACAGTCCATGGGAGGTTTTCATGGACATCGGACTTTGCTACGAATGGCTTAGCAGATATCTTACTCTTAGGCATTTGAAATAATAAATAAGTAAAGCTGGAAGAATAATTAAGAGCACAAACAAAACTCGCTGGGGTTAAAACGAGGGAATTGATGGATGGTTATTTTTAGGCAAACAGCATAGGCTGTTTGCGTGTAGATTTGAGTTTTAGATGAATTGTGCCCTACAGACATTCCAAAGCCACAGCTGAAAGTGTTAACCTGCTGAATGTTTCCACATCCAGGAGGTTGTTTTGCTCCACTTTCTAGAGCGGAACAGTGAAAAATTTTAGATTCTGATCTTCAGTAAAAATATTCTGAATTACAATAGTTGGAAATAACTTGAGCTGTTGATGATAAGGGCACCTGCTGGCTTCCATAATGAAAATGGCCTTGAGCTTGAAAGAGCAAAATTCAGGTAGTAAAATTAGTAATTTGACAGTATTTGAGAAAAAATAGGCAAATCTATTTATGTTCAATCAGAGCGAGAAAGCAACAGTCGAGACTATAAATGAAAAGATTATATATAGAGAAAAAAACTTAATATAATTTCACAGAATGGCTACGTTAGAGCATGAGCACATGTAACACGTCTCATAAAATAAGTTGAAAATATGGCTATATATGAAATGAAAAGTAAGAGATTTCTAATTTTTACAGTTCCTTATGCAATCACAGATGGATCTCAACTGAATTAGGAATAAAAGCTAATGGCCGTAGATCATTTTTGTAAAGTGTCACAGTAAACCGGGATATTCATTATCATTTGATACCATTCTTTTAAAATACATGATATTTTGAGTCGTTCATAGGATAAAACTGCTTCTTTTACACAGTTCTGATACTACTCCATCTCTGTAAGTTGGTTCGAATCCAAAACTAATGAGCTCCTAGATGGCTATTTTTTGTTTGTTTTGATGCCAAAAGGTATTATTTTTATGGCTAGCAAGATCTAAATGCCAGTGTGTGCTGGACTGGTAGGTGCCTAAAATGGAGGTAAAGTTTGGACTATCCATCCTTACGGCAATGATGACTGCTGCTACCTGAAGAAACCAAGTGCATAGGACAGAAACGCACAAGCGACACTCTTAACTACGCAGCCTGGGTGTATCCACAACGGGGCATTTCCAGAGGGCCAGTGAGTGTAATGACTGATCTGCCTTCCCATCGGAAAAAAACTACCCCACGTCCTTCTCAGTGTCCCTACCGTGATTTAGGATACTGCCTATGAGCTGCAAGACGGACCCAGGAATTGATTAGAAAGACTCCACTTTGCCAGGAACTGGTACTCTATCATACAAAAAAACAAGGGGGAAGCAATTGAGTATATCCACTTCATTTTTACCAGAGCCCACTATCTTTATTCGCTTCCACAGAGACCCCAGAAAAGTGACAGATAAATCCAATTTGTCCATGCTTGAGCAGGATGGAGAAAGAGATACTCGTGAGTCAGCATATACCAGAAGAAACTATTTTTCCCCCTCATTAACTTTTTTGCACATCAGCTGATTTTTATTCTATACTGTGTTTTTATTCTATACTATTCTATTATTTTCTGTGTTCCCTACTGAATATTATCACATCTGATACCACCAGGGCTTCATTAATGTAAAACATCGTCATGCGGTGAATTTTCTTAAATGAGAAAACACAGACAACCCTAGAAGAGAAAATGAGGAGTTGTTGGACAGCATGGGGCCAGGAGCATTTGAAGACGTCCTGCAGGAATTCCTCCAGCAAATTGTTAGGAAAACTGACTGAAATTCAGTAAGAAAGTGCAAATGAGACAACACAGCTCCGTGGTGGACTGCAAAGATCCCCTGGAAAGAAATCAGAACTATTTCTACACTACTGCACCTTGCAAAATCAAGAAATGCATAAATACCACCAGGAAATACAGCATAGTAATGCAGTGTTCAGGGCAGCATGAAACAATCAAGGGAAGGATTAATTTTAGTAAGGAAATACAACATATTTTGAGAATAAAATTTGAATGGATTTAATGGATTCTGGATAGAATTTTATTGGAATCAGTTTTACACCAGCGCCATCAACTTCACAGGAGTGAATAGCAATCGGTACTTTAGCAAACACACTCATCTGGGGTGGTTCATTGATGCTCAAAGTCATCATGTTAACAAAAGCATTTAGAAATATACTTCTCACTGGAGATGAGTGTGAAGGTGAAGGAGGTGCATCACAGGCAGGGGTTTGCCTTCGGGTTAGACAACTGTCTCCTATGGGGTGAGCAGCAGGGGCTGTGGAGACTTCCCAAACGATGGGACCTTATCTGGGTGTGAAATGAGGAAGAACCTGCTTCCTTCCAGAGCCGGTGCTCAGGAACTTGCTTGGATTTACACCGGCAAAGTTGTGGAGCAGCTTAATTTTTAACAAGCTCTGGTGCTTTTGGCTGAGGTAGTCGCTGATGCTTCAGCTATTATGGCCTCTGCTCCTGGACTGAGTAGCTGGGGTGCTGCTAAAGCACAAAGCAAACTTCTCCAGGATTAAAAAGAGGATAGCTAAGCTGAGCTGAGTGTCAGGGAAGGCTGTAGATTGAAAAAGGCTGAAAAATCCCACTGTCTCTTCTTTACCCACCGTGACACGCATGCGGGAGTGTCAAACTCATTTTCACCGGGGGCCACATCAGCCTCGCGGTTGCCACATTTATAGGAGTAGTTACATTTATACAGTCTTAAAATTAGATTCAGCCCTTTGAAGGCAACTGCGAGGCTGATGTGGCCCCTGGGGAAAATGAGTTTGACACCTCTGTTATAGCTACAAAACTTCATTTAACAGTATAAAGAAAAGCATGAGATGAACATACTAATGAGCACCTGGCCACTTAGATGCTGTGGGAATCAATAACTTCAAAAAGTACGCAATAGAGTTGAAAAAATCTCCTACTAATGCATATTTTTGAAGAATCATTTAAAGAAATGTCAATGCTTTTCTCTGCCCTTCATGTGCATTTGTATATTTCTAAAGGCTTTTACAGGGAGGATTGAGTTTTGTGTATTTAAGGATATAATTTATTGAAAAGGTCTTGATTTTTTTTAAAGTATTTGCACTATTAAAATATTTAACATCCAAAAAAAAGGCAGGAAGTGAGATCAAAACTATCCCATGGCATTATGAAAACCATAAGCTGTGCAATTCTGAAAAGGATAAAAATGGCTTGTGTGAAAGGAAGTTGTTTGGTTTTTTGGTTCTTTTTTTATGACAGATTTGGAACTGTGGCTGAGAAAGCTTTGAAAGTGGTCAGGCTGACAGAGCGTATTGTAGGGTAGTTGTAAGCCTTTGTAGAAGCAATTATTATCATCTCCCTAAAGCATGGACAGGTCTGTGAGTAAAAAAGCAAAGAAAAGGAGAAAAGGCTGGCTGGGAAGCAGAGCCCCTTTCCCAGGCCTAGATGCTTATTTGCTGACGGCTTAAGCCAAAGTGAAAACAATCTGAATCTAATTGAAACTCTAGTTATTCTGCAGAAAATTAAATAGCTGGAACTGCACCTGCTGAAAGAAGAAGAGGAGAGGAAAAAGCAATGTTCTGGGAGGGGGCCGGGGCACTGGTTGGAATGAAGATCTTGTGGGGTTTTTCAGACCCATCTCCTTGCAGCCCTCATAAGTGTTCTTCAGAATAAGTATTTAATCAGAGTGGCCATGGCTCAAAGTGTTGGCAATTGGCAAATTTTGTGAAAGGTCCAGCAAGGCATCCTGTAGAACTGAGGATTTGGAGCTGCAGGTAAAATTTTTTGTTGTGCAAACATCAGCAGCTTTCCAGTGGCAGCTTTTTAATTGGGAACAACGTGGCCATGATTCTGACAGATTTCTCTTACACTGCACAGAGGTATCCACAACAATTCAGCCTTTAGTTAAACCAATATTTTGCCTAGATTTTTTTCATTTATCAAGCTGTCCAGTTCATACTTCACATTTCAATGCATTTAAACCACACCATTAAAATCAGACCATGGGCCTGATTCTGCTTTTCCAAGGTTCTGAATTTACTTGGGTGCAACTGAAAGTTGAGTCTGATTTCTCCAGGTGCAGTACACTGAAAGACTGTTTGAATATGCAGTTCAGTCTCCCTTCAAATGTAGCCTTGTGCATTTTAGATTTTATTATTCTTTTGATGCTCTTTAAATATGCAAGGGTATCTCTTCACACTTTGGCCCTTTTAATTATTATTATTTTTTAATTCTCTACAGAACTGGAATGTACTTTCCCCATTTTGCCACAAGTTCTTTGACATTAAAACCATTTCCAGAAGAAGCGGTTATTACATTAAAGGGACAAAGTCCCATTATTTTATTGTAAGCTAATAAGCAGCAGGCTGTTTTGCATGTGGCTCATTGCAAAAGATTAAAAATAATTTCCTATACATGTGCTATGACTGACGATAGCTAGTATCCACAAACCTACACACTTAGCATAATTCTATTTTTCTAATGGAGTCAGACAAACATAATTTTTCGAAAAGGTTTTGTTCATTTGCTATAGCTTTAAGTAACTAAATACAAAGGAAATGCACTCATAATGTTGAGAAAATCTTAGAGAAGTCACTGGGACTTTTTTCCTTTTCTTCTTCCTGAAACCTCCACTGACAGCAATAGGAGATTAGATTTAAGTGTCTGTGTAACGGCAGGTGACGGACACACAAATTCACTCTTTTGCACGGCAGGCACAATCTCAGAGCTACCGCCATACAAGTAACAATGCAAGAGGAGCCTCCTTCAGTTGTCGTAAAGGCAGGCAGTAAAGCCAAAAAATCACCCTTGGATTCACATCCACCTGTCTGTAAAAAGCACTGCTGAAAGCCCAATTATTTTGACAGATACCGCAGAGAGACAAAAAAATAAGGACTTATGTAAATTACAATGAAAGAACTCAATGCATTTCTAAAAGTATCTCTGGAATTTACAGTAAATAATGCTTTCGAAGGAAATGGTAATCTTTCTGCATTGAAAGCTTCTGATCTTACCTTCTTTACTTCAGATCACATTAGTACTGTGCATCATTACAAGAATGTGTTCTTTGAAGCATATGCACTCTATCTTCCTTCTATTCATCATAAATACCCTCTGTGAAAGTACACTTTTCCACTGTGTCCACATTTTTCTTTCTAAGATTTAATTCATTTCCTAAAGAAATGTCACGCAGAAATCAATCTTGCCAGTACAAGTTCGCAAGGCCCGATTCATTTAACAAATGATTTATTGACAACTGTGAGATAGAAAATAATGGAATGTTGTTATTAAGAGTAACATTACACATTTCCAATGGTGTCTATAGAGAGGGCATATACAGAGGATGTTAATATTCTTTCATGCACCAGTGATACATTGCAAGAAGAAGAGAGCTTGCCATGGTTAATGGCTGGCTTCCAGCTTCTATTCCAGCTCCTTCTTTGTACTCACAGCTAATGTTCTTGCATAAATCCTGACCTTTGCTGTTGCTGGTTACATTGAAAATAATAGCTTGTAGAAAAAGAGATAAGAAAACAAGTGTCCCGTTATAGAAAATGTAATTTGGATTGGTACCCAAACATAACCAGTTCTTCAGAGAAAACGTGAAAGTTCAACCAGAACTGCATATGTAGCAGCAGACCACAACTGAGTGTAGCAGTTAATGGTTTGATAGCTAATCTGGGAAGTACTTGTCTAAGCAGTGTCACACATGGGGATTAAATGCTTCTCCTCCTCCTCCTTCTCTCTTTCCTTCCCATCTCTTTTTCACCCAGTGCCAAAGAAAGCAGCATTTGTAGCTCTCCAGGCTGAATACACCTTGAATTTCTTCATATGGTGTATAGATCCTTTTTATTTTCTAGTAAACAATACACTAAGAAAGGAACCAATTCCCTGCACTACACATTTATCTATATATTCCACAAGCATGGTGGGATCCTAAGGTGTCTTATAAAATAAAGATTTCCCCCAAGCTGCCTTCTGCTCTTGTATCCAGCATGACTAGAGTGATTGAATGTGATCTCAGCATGATAAGTATTTTGGTGTCCCCAAATCAGGTGTTAAATCATACAAATTTTAGTTCAATGGCTCCTGAAAAGAGTCTAAGCCCTGATGTCAGATGCTCCTGCTTCTGACCCAAAGCACCTGCAGACACCCTGGGCAGAAGGCACCTCGTCCCAGCCACAGGCACAGAAATAGTTTTGAAATCCTTGTTTGTCCCTGTGGACGGAGGAGCTGGGGCTGAACTGGCAGGAGATACCCTGTGTGCTCCAGATCCGAAGCCCAGAAGCCTTGTGAGGAGCTCAGCACACAGGGGCTCCTGCAAAAGACCATTTTAACTCCTGGAAAGCAGCTGAATTAGAAAGTGAGCAGTTCTGAGGGCAGCCTGTCCCCTTCGCAGTGTCAACAGTTGGACTCCATGATCTTAAAGGTCTTTTCCAACCAAAACAATTCTATGATTCTATGACCCCTAGAAACTTCGAGCCTTTGCCAAATTTTGAAATCCCAGCACTGCATAGTTGAGAAGCTGGTAGTTCTCACTACCCCATCTTCCTAAATGTTTTACAAACATAGGAGAAAACAGCTCATACATGAAACAGTTTCTGCTCAGATTTTCTTTTGGAAAAGTAAAACACATCCTTCTTTGTATTCCCGAATAAATCATCTGACAAAGAGCAGCAAAAGAAATTATTTCTACAGATTTCTAAAAGTGTAAAAAGTGAGGAATATTTGACATGCTTCATTAAACACAGATGAAAATACAAAACATTTTTTAAACATATAGTTGAATAGGATATAATATTTCCACAGGACTCCATACAAAAAAAAAAAAAGGAAAAAAGATGAAAATCTGTTCCCAGGAACATAATTTAAACCCTGAGTAATACATTCCCTCCCTAGTAATCAGTTTTCAAATAGGATGATTTAACTGAGACCCTCAAAATCTCCATAACAGAAAAAGCAGGAAAACCTGATTATTTCACTTGTACTACATAGCACTGTCAAAATTATAAAGTGAAAATGTGAACTCAAGCTAAAAGGCTTTTTTGCTGTGTAACAGAATTTCATAAGCAATTAGAAAAAAAAAAAATCTCAAGCACCCATATTTCATGAAAACACGTCTATTTTTTTTCCTCTGTCAGAGGGATGCTGAAGGGGAAACCCAGGACTCTGGCACTGGTGTATTGACAGGGAATAGTCACAAGGTAGCAGCACGAAGCATTGGTCTAAAGAATTTCTTAAAGATACTACGGAGGTGCAGGTGACATGTCAGCAGTCACCAGGACAGAGCTGTATGCACGGATGCAACGTAACTCACCACAATTAAGTGCTTAGTGGGGAGTAAGTTCAGTGCTGGGGTAGCCCGTGCTAACCTCTGTGAGCCAGTGAGCAAAAGCCCAATAAAAGAACAGACTTTTTTTTTTACTACAGATATGAGAGATGTGTCATATGAGCCAACATCAGGGCACAGTAAGACCAGGGAACCGAGAACGTTTGCTGGGCTTGCAGAGTGGAACCTCACGTCTGGCAGTGTCTCACAGCTTACAAATTGGTTGCTGAGTTCCTGACCTGACCTGTTTTTGAACAAGAAAGGATCGCTGTCTGCTTTCAGTACCCTCTATATGCACATTAAAAAAAAAAAAAGGAAAAGGAAATCTATCAATTCTCCACACATTACATTGTATATACAGTATGATGGAATATGTAAGCATGTACAGTAAAGTGGAATTCTTGAAAGTAAACACATATTCTAGGAAATAAATGTAAAGGTCAATAGGTCCAGAAAGATTGATAAAGTCACTCTTGAGAATCTGTGAGGGGAAGAAGGACTCATAGAGATGAACTGAGATCTGCAGTACAGTTGTAGCTGAACATTCACAGATTTTTCAAGACCTGGATTTTTTGGCTATTCTGCCAATCACTTTTTCTGTATGAGGAAATTTAGCTACCCACATCTCAGTGAGCCTTTTTCACTTACTTGCTTTTGTGGGAGTTGTGTTTGTTGTACATCCACATATTTTATGGTATCTCAGAATAAAAATTTCAATAGCTGCCCTGTTGAATTCTAAAGATCATTATTCTACTTGTTTCGAAAATGAAAAAGATCATAGAATCATTTTGGTTGGAAGAGACCCTCAAGATCATCAAGTCCAACTGTTAATGTAACACTGTCACTAAACCATGTCCCTAAGAAGCTCATCTAAGTGTCTTTTAAACATCTCCAGAGTGTTGCTTTTGGCAACTACAGGTGCAAGTACTTGAGTGTCCTTCAGAATTGTGGAGCCCTTTCTGAGCTGCATGGACACACCTGCCCTGGCTGAAGTGCTTCTGGGTGCAAGAGTGGGTACCAAAGCCAATTAGACCAGTGTTGGACAAGACTCTTGGATAGGTTGGCAAGAATGCTGAGAGCAGGACCGTGACAACCAGTTGCCGTGAAGGACAGTGGCAAGTAGGATCTTGCCATGTGTCTGGTTTCCAATTTTGTCTCCAGAGAAATTAATTGGGCCACAGAGGTAGCACGAGTCAGCGTGCTAGAAACATGGGAGAGCTGCCCTTTATGAGACGATAGGATCTCAAACCTGGGCCTTCAACTGAAAAAGCCACAAATAAGAAAAAAAGCATTCAAGAAAAAAAAAAAAAAAAGAGAAAGAAAACAGGAAACAAAAAACCCCAGGGAGACTGGTATCATCAACAAATACCACAAATCCTCGTGAGATGCCAAAACAGGAGTACCCCCTCAACTAGATTTTAGGACCTCATCCTGCCTCAGAACCCAACCCTGCTCCAGAACCATATGCTGATCTGGAACCTGCTCTAGAACCCTCTCTAGAACCACCATACAAGCCAGAACCCACAAGTGAGCTAGAACCCACTCTAGATGCACCATGCAAGCTAGAACCCAATCTAGAACCTCCAAGTGAGCTAGAACCTACTCTAGAACCATCATGCAAAACAGAACACAATCTAGAACCTGATAAAGAACACCCCCACACCACCAACTCCAGAATTCACACCTGCTTTGAATGTGACTGCACCAACACCACCCTGGCTCTACAGACAACCAACCCCCAGCCTCTGGAACAGACCTGGACTCCAGGGACAACCCAGGCTCTAGGGCCCCATGTCTAATATCCAAATTCCCCTTGAAATATTTCCCTTCCCATAAAGCTCCTAAATCTCCAAGAAGCAGCTGTGGGGACATTGCTGCCATCTGTGTGACCGGTAACAGGCCAAGTTGCTGAGCCTTTCCCTTCTGTCTCTACTTTCAGCCCATCTCTCAGTTTTGTCCCAAAACACAAAGGAATCCTGAGCCCTGCTACTCCGAATTCACATATAGGCTCAACGGGTACAAAAGGGAGTTCAGCAAACAGGTTGCATAGCTTTGGCTAAAAATGCCTCCAATATTTCCTGATGCAATAAAGGAAAATAGTCTCAATATAGATAATTCCTCTCTGTAGGTTTGTGTATTTTGAAACCGGAAAAAATTGTTTTGAAGCCATTTCCCCCCACTGCGATTGCTGCAAAGAAATAGCACTTCTGTATTTAAGAAGGCACAGGGCAGCATGTGCAGAGCACTTGCAGGTCTTTAGCACTGGATGTGACCTCCGTTCATTAGTTTCTTTGCCTCTAAGACACATCAATAAAGGCGGCTGCAATTAATTCATATCCACATATTCAGAAAACACTGCAGTTAAGAATGAGCAGCCGGATACAAAGCCTTACTACCCAGACAACTATATCTGCACTGCAAAGAAAGTAATAAAACCCACTTAGCCATGAATTAGTACATAATGAACAACTGACAATAATTATTTCAGTATAGTGCTCCTGACCTGCTTCGACACTTCCTTCCTTTTTCTCTAATCATATTGTTTAGAAGTTTTTGCACTTGATTTCTTAACCACACAGGCACTGAGTAGTTTGTATTTTCCATTATTTCTCTATATAGTAATAAGTATCACTTCCCTCTGAGACAGAAGTGTAAATGATTGGCTTTTTTTTTTTTCTTAATGATGAGAGTGCAAATCTTGTGACTTAGGGCTCAGCAGAGCTCAACACATCTCATGGACCTTTACTCTGATAAGACTTTGCTACAGAATGAGAGAATCCAGTGAAGTGTGGTAGGTGTAATTAAAATTGTGCTATGCTGCTGATCCACAGGCAGATAAATTCTATATGCATTAAATTGCATTGGTTTTTGAAAAATATTGGCTGTTCATTTCCTTGTAAAAAACAACATCAATTTAAAGATGGTGAAACTATAAATCTGAAATGAATTACAGTAGTCCACAAGTTTCTCAGAATAAACAGAGGTCTATGTCCTCCCCTACCAAGAGACTTAACACTTTATGCAGAGTGCAGTGAACCAGTTTAATAACAATTAAAAGTGGAAGGGATCTACACACACAGATTGCTGACCGGCAGCATATTAATCCACTTTCTTTCACCCAGAGTATAAACTTCTTAATGGAAAATACAGAGGTTTTCTAGGAACAAAGGTCACAGGTTAAAATCAAAATGTTATGTAATTTTTTAATTTGCCAGTCACTGAAACAAATTTGATTAGGTGAAAATAAGCTTGGCATCAAATGTCATGATGTGGGGTAGATCTGTTTGCTCTGATTTGAAATAAAATTTCTGGCTATTTTCCTTGTATATTAATGGCAATATTTCATCATCGTTAGGAGTCTAATCATAACACGTTCCACATGGAATATTATAAACCAAGAACTCTGTTTACTTGTCACATGGGCTTGCAAGTTCAAAGAGACTGGCCTTTTTGGAAAAGTTATTCTTTATCACAGTTATCAGTCTGTGAAAATTGGAGTAAAAAGTAATCTGTTAAAATCTTGTCTAACAATAACACATACTCTTTCACAGACAGCAGCAATTACTCACAGAGCTGTAGAGATAATGGGAAGAAACTAATTGAAATGACTTTACACATACAAGCAAATTATTGAATTAAAATCAGATGAAAGTCAGATAAAATTGCACCAGGTTTTAAGCTGGAGCCATGCAGTAAAGTTTTTAATAATGAATATAGCTTCGCTCTGAAAAAAACATTGACTCACACTGCAGAGCATCCTTTGCTGATGTGCTTGTGAATATTTATAATAAAGTGAATAATATTTATTATACGATCTTTTCATGAAGTTATTTATGTAGTTAAGATGAGAAGATTATATAGATTATATAAATAGGATTAAAGATCAGGGCAGAAGAGCTGGAGTAGCTCATATACAGAAGAAAAGCAGATGGACATTTTCTAGAGAGAATCTGAGTATCAAGTCTTGGGCCCATGAGAAGAAAGTCAGGATCAAACCAACGAATCTGAGGATAGGAAAGAGCCAATCTGTATGCACTCAGGTAGTTCATTGGTTATAAACTGAAATTGTGGATTCTGAGTATGGCAACAGCGTATTTTTTTTGCAGGAGACCAGGTGGTTCTGCAGGTGGGACAAGAGAGGACAAAGCAGGATGCTGCTCCATGAGCCAGCTGAGGGCTGATGAGAGGGAAAAGAAAGACGGAGCACAGGAGCACAGCTTGGGAAGGAGGATATAACAACGGGGATGAGGAGACACAGACTTTCCTTCTGTTTCATTGCCACAAATCTTCTCCTTTTCTCATTGATTTTCCAACTAAAATAATCAGCTACATCTTTATGTGTAACGTCAACAGTTCTTGAGGGAGTCAGCTGAAGTCCTGTATTTCCTCTTTCGTTTAGACTCCCAAAGTTCAGTAGCTAACAGACAAAAAATGGAAAGATGGGACTTTTGATTTGGTAATATCAAGCAATTACAACATTTTCCACTTCCAAAGTTAGAATTCCGGCAACTATTTTTCCCTTCATGAAAAAAGAGAACATAAATGGGTACGTATTGCTGAAATCTGAATGCCTACCTTGCCCTTTTTTATATAAGTGGCAAACCTTGAAGGAAGCTTCCACGCACTGTTATCTGTTGTTCCCATTCATTCGTGTTCTGGCAAATCTGTCAGTTCCTTAAATATGTCATTTATTACTGGGTTTTAAAAAATATTTTCTGCTAATGAATGTTTTTATTTTACTGTGTCTTCCCAGAATTCTTGTAGAGTATCAGTAAGACCTTGTTTACATATGAAAAAACACACGTGCTTCGAGAACGATTCCACGTGCAGATAAACCCAAGGCTATACTATATTCACAAGGTGTTCACAGAAAATTGCAGAATAAGTGATTAGAAAGTGTTTTTGGGAAAAGTATCTTAGTATCTGGTTTAGAATTAGGATACAGTGATATTAATATTAATCTTTTCCTTCTTATCTACATATCTATGAGACATCTGAAACACTAGTAAGCCATTTCTGGAAAATATGTTTCAATATCCTTCTGCGGAGTATTTAGAAGGATAAAATCCAGATCATTGGCAGTTTTAAAAGAGCAGCTAGTTGCTTTGAACTTCACCCTACTTGAACAACCCGTTTTTCAAAACTGCTGACCACCAGGTATTACGCAAATATCACAAGGCTACTCATGAAAACGTTCTCGTAGTTATTCTGCTGAAGTCATTACCTTCTAGAGACAGAGGAAAACACAGCATTACTGCTGCAATAGTTCATTTGAGAGTCTTTCAATTCTACTGGGTCAGGAAGGTCCTCTCAGCTCGCCCACATTAACATGTACATTTTATTCTCATCCCCAGAATAACTTAAGGAGGGTGCCCAGTATTCAGTCCCTCCTTCTCCCAGAGATGAACAGTCCAGAATAAGCAAAGCAGGTAATAAGGGTGTGCAAGTACCGCAGGCCTGCACACAAACTGCACACATTTACATTTTGTTCTAAAGCGTGGTCTAAGCTAGACTCAAAGTTTTTGTGTTTTCTTCAACTACTGTACGGATACCAACATAGAGAGCCCACCAACAGACGAAATGGAAATGAATGTTAAAGTCCCCCCGGGAGCCTGACACGGGGGAAAATTCGCTTTTGCTTTACTTGTTCTTCACCTCCAAGGCCAGTTAGGAGGAGCTGTGCTGGTGACACTGCTCAGGCTTAGAGAGAAGCTATGGGTTTGGCATCCTTACATTTACATATTGAAGCTCTTTGCTCCTTCCTGCGATTGCAAGTGTGCCAAGCAGAAGGGAAGATGAGAGCCGGTTCCTACCTGGGGAGGTGAACATCCCGCGAATGATGAAAACGTGAAGCAGCACAACACTGCAATGGTGTGGCAGCAGGTTTAGTATAAAAAGTAATATTTGAGTAATTTCCAATTCTTGCTACAATCATTAACATAAAATCAATTTATGTTGTGACATTTTCAATTCTCATTATGATCTCTGTCATGAGGGAGGCTTTTAATCCCCCATAAAGTCTTTAAGAGATAGCAGAATAATATGCACTAAATACATTATACATTTTCTAATATGACCTTTTCATGGTTCTTCAGTTTGACTGCCTGGTTGCTCTTATTCTTTGGCTGCCTTGGTAATCTGAGAGGAACAGGTGGAATGGTAAATAACCAAAATACTGAATCTTTAAAAGGTTAACTTCATACTGCAAGTGACTCTTTTATAGGTTAAATATACTGTATGTTCATATTCTGCAACCCAGAAAAAAGCTTGGAAGAAAAGTAAATGGCAGACTATGACTGTTCGCATGATGGTGATAAAAATTATTCAGGAAAGGAGTAAGATTGCTCTGTGATAGCTACTGATTTTATTCTCCAATAGTTCCCATGTCTTTATGCTGTGTGAAACAATCCACTCATTACAGAGATGTAGTGAGTTTTAGTCCCCCCTCACCCTTAAAAGGTCTGAGAACCTCAAATTGAGAATAATTCTGAAATGGAAAGTATATTATGACCCAGTGCTAATCCTCTTCCTGCATTATTATTTTTGTATAAAACTTAAAAAAATAATCAAAAGCGAACACAGTATTGAGTAAAATAAGTGGCAGATAATCCTCTTCTCTCATTATTATTTTAAACTGTGGCATTTACTGCAAATGGACCCAAGGTCATGCAGGAAAAGCGGGGACTGCAAGTGCTGAGAAAAAAGAGGGAGAAGCCAATATTTCCACTCAAGGAGGGCTTGGGGCAAATGTGGAGGATATGACCCATCATCTGAGTGTATTGCATTAAAACTGGAGAATCTCCTTTTGACTCTTTTATGCTGCCCTGCCATTACTTTCCTATAGCCAAACACAGGAATTCTGCCAGGAAAAATTATGGGGAGACAGGCCAAGAAAGTTCCAGGAACAATTTCTGCATCAGTAGCAAAAAAAATTTCTAAGGAGGGCTGGACAAAGAGCATAAACTATCACACTGAGAGATGACATACCCCCACAATGCACTCACAGATATATAGGAATAAGGGAATGGCAATATAGGTGTCAAATAAATGAATAAAAAATATGAAGGACCTATATCGCAAAGATGTAAAATTTTATTATACTGTGCCTTCCTTACAGGAAAATTCTTAGTAATGAACAACAACAAGAAAAAAAAATACACCAAAGGGAGAAAACTCCTCTTTAACGGGATTTCAGAAAGAATCCTGCTATACAGAGAGAAGTGCAGCTCTGGCTGGAAGGGGAATCTGTGCGGGCAGGGGGGCAGTCACCTAATGAGGCACTGAGGAGCTTGTCATAGAGCTTGGCTTGGAAGTTTCTATGAAGTTCTAATGCTATATCCTAGTTATTCATCCTAAGGAAGGGAGGAAAGGGTTTTTCAAGTAGCTGAAACTCATAAGCAAGTTAACTTTATGCTCATGTGTTTAGCAAGACTTTCAGAAGGGGGAAAAAACCACAACCAACACACAAAGAAGCTACTCCCTGTTCCCTTGCTTTGTAGTCTACGATGCAATGAAGAGCTGCTAAGATTAATTAAGCTCTGAAGGGAGGCTGAAGCATTTAATCAATCACCAGTGCTGTTTGTTGCCACTATACCATTCACAGAGATTATTATATAGCAATTTGATTACAAAGCAAGGCATTCGTAACATAAGGGAACTGCTAGTCAATTTTCGGATATCTAGTTCCTTTTTCATTGTATCTGAAAACTACTAACAAGTTCACACTGAGCAGTCACTTCAGTTGTGGGCGCTCAGCACTTCTGCAAATCAGGCCTCAGAGTTTCAAATCAGGAACCTGGAAAATTAGAAGATGCAGCTGACAACCCTTCGTGAAAAATCTTGTTTAGCAAGATAGGAAGCGTTACAAAGGAAATCGGAGTCAAGAACTGCACAAGAATTAATTTATCCAGGGCAGCATACATCAATTTCTTTAAGTGACCTTCTTTTCCTTCCTTTTTTTTTTTTTTTTTTTTCCTCTTCACCCTTTGCAATTTGCTGCCTCTTGTGCTCTGCAGCTTTGGAAAAATACAATGTCACTGTTGTCTGCTCTACGATGCCACCTGACATATGGCCAAAAGAGGAACATACTGTACTGAATGAGGAAATGTTGCTATGGACTGAACGGTAGACAAACATGTAATTACGAACTATATCATATTGCATACAGAAAATGAGTTAAATTAATTCTATCTAAAAGATGGACTCTGCAACCTCTCTCACTTTCAGATATACTTAGAAAACCAAACAATTACCTGAGAATGATTTCAATTATCAAAGGTTTTAAAACCACATTGAGGAAGCTTGAAGCTTCAAAAGACAGTTTTCTTGGAAAAAAAAAAAAAAAAAAGGGGAAAATGTGGCCTTGCATAATGCCCAGGCTGGTGACATTCAGGTCTGAGATGAGAAGAGAAACACCATAATAACCCTTTGAATTAATGCACAAACCCTGCATTTGTTAATAGTGTGTTTGCTCTTGCCTTCCATCCTAATAGTGGTTAACGTGTATCTTTAGGGAAGCTGGGGGAACATACCACCAAATTATACATAATTCTAATTTTCCAAGAAGGCTGTTTACAGAATCCTAAATATATATGATAGCAATGGGAAAGGTCACACTTCCTATAAATTGGTGTGAATTGAACCGTTTTAAACTCCTGTTCTTTCAGAGCTGGCTTTATTTCTGTTGAAAGGAGGAGGCCGTCAAGCTGTGAATACTCCAGGACAGGTCCTCCACTGATATAAATCAGCACTGACTTTAATGGAGCTATGTGGATTTACAGCAGGCAGAAATCTTGGCTGGCTGATTGTCCAGAGAGTGTTAAGGCAACTGACAACTCTACCATTTGGAGAACACTGAAAATAGATATTCCCTACAACTTCTGATTTTTGGCATCTACCAAACCTATGTGTACAAGTCACTAATACTGAAGCCTATTTGAAGTAGAACAATCACAAGACAGAAAACAAGAGTTTTGTATAATGATAACACCACTTATGCTAAGGACTCAGAGCACTTTAGTAAAAAACCCATTCATTCCCATCCATAATATGGTCAAGCATGACATCTAATACACAGAAGAGAGAATCATCACTGCAGCTTTTTGGAACTGATTACCGCACACTTCAACAGCAAGCAGCAAATGTTATTTCAGGAGTACTTTGGATCACTGATGTGGGTCTATGAAGGAGCTGGTTACACCTCCTTGAGATGGAAGGATAATCTGTTACAACACTGATAATGCACAGAGCAACTATGAACTATACTTAGACTACTCAAGTGCAGAAAAAGAGAAATGGAGGTTCACTTTCATGTTCTCTTGCTGGAGATGACTTCATTTTGGCCAGGTGCCAAGGATATTTGAACTTGTACTTCAAAGGCAATAATCAGGTTCACCCTGAGCAGAACAGAAAGTATAATGGGCATCTTCTGAGACCTAGGAAGACAAAACATTGCTTGGGGGACCAGATGCTAAAGAATAAAAGAATATGGGATGGTCATACCAGGTTCCTTTAGCCTAATGCTTTGTGATGATGGCCAATGCCCAGTGCCACTTAGGAGAACGTACAGTCATACCTCTCCAGAATGTTCTTCCAGCTTTCTGTGATTTTTTGCTATTTAGAGACAGATTGAAAATGAGAACAAGAGGCTAAAATACCGATGCAATGACGAAGTGCCTCTGAAGCATGCCAAAACCGAAAAGGCTTCACAAGTGGAGTTACACAAAAGCGACATCATTGATAACAGAAAATATGCAATATCATGAGAAGCTACTGCACTCCTGGGGAGAAAATGATGACTACTGTTATTATTGTTGTTATTACCATTATTTGGCCATACAGCTTCTGTGCTGGAAAATGGAATTTTAAGAAAATCAAAATAACTTACAAATTGAGATAGACAAGCTGAAGCACTGAAATGTTGTGTATTGGGTTTGCATGGCAAGGTTTTGGTAGTGGGGGGGCAACAGGGGCAAGCTTCCCCATGCCCAACAGAGCCCATGCCACCAGCTCCAAGATGGACACGCCACTGGGGAAGGCCAAGCCCATCAGTGATGGTGGTAGCACCTCTGGGACAACATATTTAAGAATGAAAGAGTTGCTGCACCAGAGCAGAGATTCCCCTGCAGCACATGGTGAAGCCAGCTCTCCCCATGCAGCCTGTGGAGGTCCATGGTGGAGCAGGTATCCACCTGCAGGTCCATGGTGGAGCAGAGATCCATCAACAGCCCATGGAGGCTCCACACCAGAGCAGGTAGATGCCTGAAGGTGGCTGTGACCCTGTGGGGAAGCCTGTGGCTGGTGCAGGCTCCAGGCAGGACCTGTGGAGAGAGGAGCCCACACTGGGGCAGGTTTGCTGGTAGGACTTGTGACTCTGCTGGGGAGCCAGGCTGGAGCAGTCTGTTCCTGAAGGTCTGCACCCTGAGGAAGAGGGTCCCTCAAATCCTGACTTCCCAGTCCAGCAAGTAAACTGAAAAATCAATTATTTGCACATTACTGGTTTTGGGGAAAAAGGCCGGAAGAGAAGACAAGCAGAAACAAAAGTCAGTGGGGAATCAAATGGAGAGCGAGGGAGAACGAGCACTGAATTTATCCATAGGGCTGACAGAGCCTTACAAAGAGCTGACTGCTATCCCTAATTTCTATTTCGAAACATATGAGGAAAAAGGAGAGGAAACTTTTCTGAAAGTGGAAAAGCTGGCAAGCATCACAGCCATGTACAGAACCCAAGTACTCTGACTTGGCAAGAGGGCAGATGGTCTCTGCAAATGATATTAACACTTCTCAGCAAAAGACAGCCATTTAAAAAAGTGGGCGAGAAGTTGGTCTCCAAAATCTAAAAAGAAATTAGAAGCATGTGCATGACACAACAGTCCCTGAAGCAAGGTATGTGTCTACACAGAAAGGTTTGAACAGAAATTGGAAAAGAGCCCTCAGGCAGTCCAACAGAAACATCCTTCCATGGAGGAGAGTAATTACTGTTTTGGAAGGACACTGAGTCCAGCAATTAAAGCAAGCACTTTAAACCTCTGCTAGATGTTTCCTGAAGTATGTTATATGAATCATAGAAACTGTGTGTGCATTTGTTTACCTGCGCATAAAAATCAATCCCTAATTCTCAGACGCAATGTGAGGTTGAATACATTAACATTAGCAAAGTGCGTAAAGAACTCAAAGAAAGTGTTTTGATGGCACGAAGTGTTAAAATGCCCACAACAGGCATGTTGCATAGTATTTAACTGCAGCAAGAGGAACTGGAATAAGAACATATTCAAATACTTGGGCTGTGTTTACTTATATTAAGATTATACAAGTTATCTGAGAAGAGTAATGCAAGAAAGTAAGCACTGCACAATAAATGCAATTTGTTAAAGACTTTCTGTAGCTAGGCCACGTGGCATATTTCCAACCCCATTTCTTTATGTAAAACAAATCATTTTGCATAAATTTGCATTTACTAACATGAGAAGAGACTTATTAACAACACAAATTACATCTCACTTAGATTTCATTTATTATCCTGAATTAGCTGGCGAGTGACTATCCTCGTGTCTTATCTCTCTGTAGGCATTTACAGAGCACTTATCATTGTGGCATCAATGCCACTCTTCATCCTTGCTGCAATGCCTGGAATATGTATTCAAAACAGTCATCTGTAAAATAAAGCAAGTTAAGTTTAACTCTGCATCTAGGTATTCTGAAGGAGGAAGAGAAGTCATTTGCAGAAGCCCAGGGCATTCTGTTCTATTAGAATAAAATTTCCTGAAAGTATCTAATACTACAACTGCTTTGCCCTACAGCGTTAAGACTAGTATTTTCAATAGAAGATGTACACCCAGCTCCTCGTAAGTGCCAGTCTAAATTTGAAACCAGTCCTTTCCAGCCTAACAACCTACCCATAAAACCAGCTGCCTGGCTGGATCTCTTCTGGCTACTTTCTTCTCCTCGTATTCATTGTGACCTACAGCTAAGGACATTTTTCACACTGCAGACCCATGGAAAAGACTCTCATAATCTTGTTAAAGGCTGGCATACTTGGCTTGCAATACAGAATCCTGCATTTGTCTCCTCAGGGAAATAAACACTTTAAAAAGGCTTTGGACTCCTAAAATGACTTAAACAAATACAATGGGCACACTAGTAATAAGTAAATCAGTTTTCTACTTCCCACAAAAAGGTCTACAGTGAGGAATTTGGATTTTATGTGCCCTTCTACAAACTCATCTATGGCTTTATTTTTTTATGGCTCACATGTTCTCAAGGGAAGCCAATTTCTCTTTCAAGCAGCAGTGACTTTAGTAAGTCAAAGCATCCAATTGCTAGAGGAGGGTTCACTTTACCTCTCATCGCTGAAACCCTGCTGTGGAATACAATCTGTTTTCAGAAGAGCAAAGAGGTGAAGGACAAAAACAAACAGCAATTACTCTAAAACTGTGAAGAGCTTGGAGACTGGTATTCTCTTGCATCTGAATTAGGGTAAGAAAATATACTGGTCAAAATGTTGCCAAGGAAAATGTGCTATCACTGGGCATACTGAAATTTGTTCAGCTGTCATCTAGAATATGAAGCTGTAATATAATAGTATATAATATTTATATTCATGGCTGCTTTTTAAGAAAGCTTGCATCAGTTTGTCAGCTTTGATTTAGGACAGATATTGGGCAATGACATGATAATATATTCATGGTTCACACCGATAACTACAATTCCATTATTTCATGACTAAATACTTTCTTGCGACTCTCAATCTTTTGCCATATCAGTGAAATAAGCTTCTGAACTTCCCCCTTGACTAACTACTTGTAAAATAACTGCTTTTCAATCTAAATTCATGCAACACCTTTCTCAGGGATTCAATCAGTCCAAAATATAACACGTTTAATGCATATTCATGTATTTGAAGCACCAGGAGAAATAAAACACAGTATTTTTTCACTACTCTGTTTCCCCAAAAATAAGACCTACCCCGGTAGCATGATTTTTCAGGAATAAGCCCTAGTTACAGTTCATTAAAGAGTCAATTTAAATAGCGTCCAGGCAGCTATACGTATAAAAAAAGTAAGCATCTTTTGGAGCAAAAATTGTGTAAGACCCCGTTTTATTTTCGGGGAAACAGGGTATCAGTGTTGCCAGAGAAGCACTGACTTTAGCATTAGCAAAAGCGTTGGCCATACAATGCTTTCCTATACTGGAAAGAACTGATCATTTACCCAGACCCTTTTCAGGTTTTCCACTGGGTATGCCATAACACTTGCTGAGGTTAGTAAATAATCAGAGTAGGCTTGAAGATAACCTTCACATCATGTGTAGCAAAATCTTGTGCAAACTACAGAGGGAAGAAAAAACACACCAACTCTCAGTCACTTCCAATCAACCTCAAACTCTTCGTGTTTTTTTGCAAAATTTCCAATTACAGAAAATGGAATTCCAATAATAATTGGAATATTCCGGGGGATTGCTTACAAACATAATCACTTCTTGTGACATCTGCTGATTAAAAATATCCTCAAAATCAATGAACCAAACATAAACGCATTTGAAATCTAGTAGGCTTCTGGCCATAAAGTAAGAAAATAATCGCTCTTTATCGTAAATTAAATACAGGAGCTACTCTGTGGCCTTCACTAATTCTTAGAGAGTGATGTGCAAGTGCAGGCTTGCTTAAAACGCAAGCTGATCTAATGTAATTCAGTTTTCCAAGGTCAGGAGGAGGAGGAGTTTATTTCTGAACCCTTGCTCTTAACAACAGTGTCATGCAAGATGAAATAGCACCACCACATATCAGGAGGTTCCGAATTTCTTTTGAAATGCAAAGACCTGCCAATGAATCTGCTTCTTGGAAGGTTAATATATTGTTTTCACTTGCATCTTCTTTATTGTCACTCTTTTATACCTGTACTTCAATTGCACACAGCATCTTCCCTTTATTGAGGGCTGCAGTTAATCAGCTGGTTCCATAAAGCACCACATAAATTCCGTTTTATGAATTCTTTGTCACAAGAATGTAGCCGAATGCCTTTGTGCCCCAAGACTCAGCAGTAACACATCACCTTTGTGCAGCCTCGCAAAACCGTGATGGAAATTACAGCAGCTCAAGAACAGAAACTCCTCAATCACCTCTACTATGGTAGTGTTGGTAATGAAAAAATAGAATCCAGTGAGGTTTAGCAGACAGGTCTTAAAAAAGACAGCGAGAAAAAGAAAGAGAGAAAGAAAAGCAGCCTGGGTACATGAGTAGATAGACTTTTGCAGGGTTGCCTTTGCAACAGAAGAACTTTGACAGTGTGAAATGCTGCCATGAGCTCACATTTTACAAATCTCTTACAAGTAGCAGATGTCTTTCCCTCTTCCTCAAATTCCTCATTCATTTTACACCATAAACTATATGACTAAGGAAAAAGAATCCATAAAATTATGTGCAAAAATATACTCTCTTAGATTTAATGCACACAGAAAGAATTGCCTTAAAGCTATATTTACACTATCATTTAAATAACCTATCACCGGGCTAATGTCTTCAAAGCATATTTTGAATAGTGCTGTAGCGTTAACTTTTAGGAGATAGAAGTTTTCACTTGGTCATTGTACCAAGCACAAAGAAGTCGGTGGCAGGAGCAGCTTAGCTCTAGACTGAAGTAGAGAAAAACTCACTCTCCTATTTCAGCTTGAAATAATCTCTGACGCACTTTGCTGATCCAAACTTACAAAAGACTCCAGACAAGGTCTTCCCAGTGCCCTGTAAAATATCACGAATATTTCTGGAAATACTTGATGATTCCGTAAGTCTCTTTCACAGCTCACAATTGCTCATAGTTATTTTCTGTGACCAGCTACCACACTAAGGTCATTTTCTCCTGTAGACATTTCTAACCAAAGAGCCCTTAGATTAAAGCAGATGTTCTTATTATTAGACCCCAAGTGTATAATTACTCACTTTGTGCTAATGAACTTCTTCCCATTTCTATTGCTCCAGTTCTCAAGGACATCCAATTGAAAATAAAAAAGGAAGCCTTTGAAAGAAATGTGAAATACTGTCCAGTGGTTTTGCACCCAGCTTGATTTCTTTCCATAAAAACGTAAACTGAACAGATAACACTTCCTACCACTTGCTTCTTTATTGAAAAATCTGTTTTAATTATTCATTGCCTTCTGGGTAACAGCATTCTCAATGCAGTTACTATATATGCTATACAGCAGCCACTATATGTCTTTCCTCCTCATACATTAAAAAAAACCAAAACGCTTAAAAATTATATTTGCTAATAAAAACAAACTGTGCTTTAAAAATTCTGACTTTTTTTTTTTGTTGAGAATTTCTCATTTGCTTATAGGATTTTACTGAATTGAGGAAAGCGATTAATATATAAGCTTCATTTAACAATCTCAAATGTATAAGGTAAAGATTGATATGCAAGATTACTTGTTTAAAACATCCAGAATAATAGTGTTAATATGTAAAATGAAAGGGAAGCATGATGCATACCTCATCACACTGTTCAGTTTTGTGCTTTTGACAATTTCCCCCTAATTCTCTGCTGGCCACAAACAATGTAATTTATAGATAAGGTGCTTCATCTATGAGACATTTCTTCCAATGCTGCTCCAGCTCAAAGAAAGGACTGCAAACCAGGGCAGGCTTTGCAACGCTACACAGGCCAATCTCACTGCATTTTTCAACTGCAGGTTCTCATTTTTTTTCTGAAATAGATATCTAGAAATAGATATTGGGTGTGATGCAAAGAAACTCAAGGTCTGCAAAGCTTCCCTGTGAACTCAGTATTCTTCAGGGCCTTAAGCTCTTTTCTAGAAAACGGCTATTCTGGTACCTTGGCACTGGGACTGCTGGAGACAGAGCTGTTTCTGGTGTCTCCTGGGTTTCATTTCAACTGAACATTTCAGCGAAATCTAATTAATCCCTTTGTGAAAACCACACAACAGAACGAGGCACCTTCCATATATAACTAGTACCATAACGTTAACAAAACATGTTGTTAAGCTTGAGAAATACTGAGGCATTCCTTTTTCACAGCAAGATATCAGAGAGATCAACAACCATGTACCTTAATTGTTCGGAAAATCACGTTGCAGACAATTACATGTTTTTTTCCCACTTTAGAGTCCCAAATGGAGCCTTATTTTGTTTGTCTAAACTAAAAATGCTCAGGGAACTGTACTTTGAAAAAGATCATACCCCATCTACATTTTTTGCATCTTACACTCTCCATGAATATTTGCAACCCTTTCAAGAACTGAAAGCCTAAGCCTGAATTTCAATTGCGAAGGATCAATGAGGCATCTGTAACATGGAACCTGCTGCCCGAAATGACTGAGACATGATTTTATTTTACTCAGTTTTCATTTTTTCTGTTGACAGGGATTGCCTGATAAGTGAGCACTTGCTGTTACAGACCGTACTTAGAATTTAGACGATAGAAAAATCTGCCTGTTGTCTGTGCCTGATACCACCTACACCCTATCATTGTAATTGAGGAATAGGAAACAATGATACATAAAATTACCTTCAGACAAGCAAGAGGGAGACAGGACAATGATTTGTTAAATCCAAGAACATAGTGGTATCATTGTATAAAGTATATTCTCATAAAGGAAACTAAACTGTTTTTCCATAAGCATACCGTTCTAAACAATTAGTCACAAAATTCTGTCTCACTTAGTGGAACACAATATTAGAAAATTGTAATTAAAACCAAGCCAGAAAATCATCATACAATAAACAGATTACTTAGACACAAACTTAGCCACTTTCTATGTTACTGTTAATTAGAAATATTATAAAGGCACGTCGGAATGTTGGTAGGGGACTAAGGCATTGTAAATTCAGCTCCAAATACAGATCTGCCTGTCCAAGGTAGTCCCAAGGAGATCTCCAGAAAGGCTGGACACCCACAGCGAAGGCTAAACTGCAATTTTGAGAGACCAACCTCATTTTTCAGAGTTTGAGCCTGTATCTGAAAAATTAACTGAATAGATACACCAATGCTTCAACATTTGGGAGAAAAAGATCCTGCGCTGGTTGCCTAGAAGCTTCCCTAATACTAACATATATTTTTTGTGTTGTAGTATATTTTAGTGCTTTCTCTGTGGATGATGGACTCTTGTCTGACAGATGGACTAGAGCCAAATCATTCAGATTGTCGTAACTCTCAAATGCAGATCCTGATTCTCATTCTAGTCCATCTCTAAGGGAGAGACATCTGCTTTACACGAACTGGAGAGCTTTTTTTTTTTTTTTTAAATTTATTTACATACACTCCATTAAACTGAATTACAAAAAACCCGCAATTTTTAGAGGAAAATGAATGTAGAAATGTCCCTGTCGGGACAGTGAAAGCTGTAAAATATGTAAGCGTGTACATTTAGAATGAAATAGTGATATCTCAAATACCATCTCCCTTCTTCTACACTAGTAAACAGGGAATCAGAAACAGAAAAAAATCAGAACTAATTTGACACAATGCTGAGAAGTGCATGAAAAGTAACAAACTCTCTGGAATGATCAATTAGTCTGTAGCCTACATTCATTTATACCACTATAGACTCAGAATAACTTTACCAAAGGCAGCTTGCTCAACATTGTTGATGGAACTATTCCAGATTTATAGTGGAGTAACCAAAGATGGAATTCAGTCCTTAAGATACCACAGCAAAAAGAATAGAACAACCACCAGAAAAAGATGTATTTGCAATTTCAAGTCTTATTTTCTCCTGTATTTTATTGAAAAGTTGTGGTGGTGTGGTGTTGTATGTGCGTGGCGTTTTTTTTTTTTTTTTTTTTTTCCTTCTCACACTAGCAATGTTTTAGCTTAACACTGCAATGATAAGCCCTATAATTTATTTCACTGCCAGGTTCCTGGTGATTTTACAATTTTTTTTTTTTTTATTAAATGTTAGGGAAATATTCCAAAACCTGCAGAAATCAACATCCGTGAGAAAAAAACTATATGAAACCAGCTTTATTTATTTGTTTTTGTTTATGACAAGAGAGATTTTAGTGCTCTGATTATCATTATCAGCGCACAAACACCTGCTGTTCCTAGACGGTGTTTCTATTAACACAGTGTGCCACTTCAATAGTTTTCTGTTGGCAATCTAAAAATCAAATTACTTCTTGTCTGAAAATTATTGTTACTTGCTGGTGCTAAGCATTTGCTATGTCTGTCATTTTCTAACCTTTTCTTTATGGTAAAGAAAAAAAAAATCAATGGCCATTTTAACATTTTGTTTAATGAGTGTTTATGAAACTCAGATTACCATTGAGCTAAGTACACTGATTTTGTTTTGTGGGTTTAGACACTCCGGTGACATTTGTATCCTCTGCATATCAAAGTGGGAGGTTATTTGCAGGGTCAATGACACCAGTTGTCCCTACGTTGCCCTTGGGACCCGTGCCCAGTTCAGATTTGGGTTTGCTGCTTCGGGTGCCTCAGACAGCGTTGTCCATGTGAGAAATATCAGCTCCGGCTGCAGCTCTGGAGCCTCCTTATTGACTTCGATGGGGAAATGAGCACTTCACAGCTACTGGGTTACATGGGTTGAGACATACCTAAATCAATTTGTTTATAATATTTCCATTTTAGGTGGTGAGAACTCCTGAGCAAGGGGTGAAACTCATCCACTGCTCAGCCTGGGGTATAAGCACAGCTATAAATGCTTACTAAAACATATGGACTTCCCTCTACCGCAGAGAGCAGCACAGACTTAGAAGTTTTCTTTCATAAGATTTCGAAAGGATTTTAAAAAAAAATCCTACTGTTTTTAATATAATTACACCATGACAGAGTTATTTTTATGCTGTTCTTGTCTCCCGCTGCCATCTGGGATTAGTCTTTATTTAGCGATGATGAAGAGTTATGTCTCATGTCCTGGTCCAACCTCAAAAAATTATGACAGGAATTCTGGCTCAACAGTATTCTATTAGCATGATAGAGATGCGTTAACTAAAAGTGCAAATCCTGCCGACAATGATGTTATTACTGCAGTCAACATCATTTCAGCAAATACCTGAAAGAACAGTGTGCTGCTTCTAGGGCTGCTTTTTTTTTTTTTCCTCCTTTCTGGCACTTCTGCCTCTAAAGCAGAAGGTGTCTGTTATATTTTGGAGCCTGCTGTAATTTGATGAAATGCAAGGAAGATCGTACCGAAGAAGTGACAGCTAGTCAATGGATGGTATCGTCCCTGACTTGTTATCTGTCTGGGGTCTGCTATGATCAATGCTTCTGTGCTGAGTTCCACAACCTCAGAGCCAGACCAAAATGCAAAACAACGTCTACAGGGGACAATTCCTTCTCCTTTTCAACTTCATATCAAAGAGGGCTTTGCGTACAAACTTGAGTGCTTTCTGTGTATAACTGTTGACAGTACAAAAAATATTTTAATTTATATTCCTTGATAAAAAAATGTGTTCAAGTATCATAGGCTCAAACTCTCTCAAGCCTGATAAAGCTTTTTGGGCAGGCGATTCTCCTGTAGAACACAGCTCTGATGGAAAACACAGCAGTCTGAAAATATGCATTTCATTTCTGTTGTGTAAATACTTCGCACACATAATTCAGAACCTCAGTACGTGCAGAACGAACAGTGGTGAAAAATCAAATAGCATTTGCTCAGACTAGAAACTGATTTTTAATGATGTTTGTCATCTCTTTATATTCTTTGTGAAAGAACTGTACCATTACGGCTGTTCACACCTACGTCCTAAAATAGGATGCTCGTGTATTTGTAAAGCAGAAATTTAGAATTGTTTTGTCAATTAAAGTTTACAATTAATATTATATGTTGGCTAATTATACAGTCACAGTCAGTTGTATTTGGGAACAGGAAAAATACTACAAAAAAAATTCTAACAAAAACCTAGAAGATTCTGCAAGTGATTTATCTATAAGGGTTGTGCTGTACCTGAAACTGTTCTGTGTGATGACTTAATTGTTCACCATGGAAATTCCTGCCACCTCACTTGTGCAATGCATAGTCATAACAAAAATGTTGGATGTTTTGACATTAAATTACACTGATTAAAGATGTTTCACTGAATTCGAAGGGGAACAGTAACTACTATTGATCACTTCATTATACGTAGCTAGCCTAGAAATCAATGCAAAGAAGATGTAAGATTTGATGGGAATGTAAGTGATATAATTTCGGAGTGATATAAATAGCAGCAATTTTAACGTTTCCCATTCAGCAGCATCTATTGCTCAGTTACAAATGCTTCGGGATGATCAGATTTTCAAAACAGACCAGAAAGAGCCTGGTATTTACCGAGAACATAGAGGACTTTCTACCCAGCTACGTAGGGAGTTGTGAACATCAACCTCACCTAAACAACTCTCCATAGTTTGTGGATGCGATTAAGTATTGACCACACAACCACAGCCAATGTTTCCATCAAAGAGTTTGTCCCAGTGGCCTCCCAATCAAACCTCTTGTAAGGGCATTGCCATCTTTCTGAGCTACAGTAAAAAGACTTGCATTTAATGGTCCTTCCTGAGCTATTCAAAGGACAGACAGCTCTGCATATGAGTCTTGATAAAATACACTTCAGACACAGAAGATAACAAGGCAATGTGGTGTAGGAAGATTAAAAAAACACATCAGGAGAAACTAGCATTTGTGTATCAGTTGATTAACATGCTCTTATTTGTATTATTAGCTTTTTTACTCTATTCCTGTTCAGCATGTGAACATTTTATTCATTTGCCTCTCAGATTGTGCATTCCATTTAACGCAACACTTCTACAAAAATACCAGTTTTCCCATGAAATGTGTATATGTAGAACATGCAGCCTTTTCCTCATAAGCTCTTGCTTTTCTCTGGTGCACAAAAGGACGATGCATGCGAGGTCAAGCAGCAGGACAAAACCTCCCCAGCCACCATTACTTTTCTCTTTCTTCTGACCCTAGGAAGAATTTGATTTTGCTGCCTCAATCTTGAGGCTATTTTCTTTTGCTTCTGATAGAAATTGGCGATGGTAACAGCCATCCATGAAGAGCAAATGCATCTATTCCTGCCTGCCTCTCACTTTCTTTTAATCAAATATTAAATGGGTGTAGCCACTTCACTACTCACAGACAAGAACTATCAGAAATGAAAAAAAAAAAAAATGAAAAGCAAAGCTTTCAGGAAAGGAATTATACTGATCTCCTTATGTGAAAGCTTGCAGGCAAAATAATAGTAATAATAAAAATTATTATTTACAGATACTACATAACTGAGATTTACCTGGGTAAGGTCATTTAATCATGTAACAAAAATTAAAAGACTGAATTGCAGTACTCATACAGACAATTTTGAAGCAAAAATATCAGATCCTACATAGCTTAGAGCTAATAATCCTGCTCTTTACTGATCAAGTCCAGAGAAGGATCATGTCAGTGTCTGGAACACACGTGACTGTATTCCACGTCCTTATATCTGCCCTGCACTGAAAGTTACTCTTTGATTTGAAAAACACAATTTCTCCCCTGCAAAACAGGAAAAAAAATCCTCCTAGTTTTAATAAGATATTGAAACTCTTGGTAATCTTAATTTTAGAATGTTTTTGTTTTACCATTCTGAGTTTGAGACTCAAATAGGTCACTTTAAAATCTACCTGGAAATTCAGTGTCAGAAAGAGTCTGTTTTCAAAGCTAAAGCCACAAAAGGAAAAAATTTCCTGGCAAATCAAACCCTGGAACCAATTTCAACGCAACCATTTTCACGACTCATACTTCATAAACTTTAAAATTATGTACTCTGAAGCTATGAAAACTTGTGAATAGCAACTTGAAACTGAAATATTTGCTGAAAGTGAATTTCAAAGACAGACTTAGTTCCAAGACTTTCAATTATTTCAGTTGTCAGTCATTCAGGCACAAGAAACGATACAACTCATTTGGGAAACAAGACTGTGATTTCTTCAAATAAACTTCATGCACTGAGTGCTCTTTTTCTAAAGGAATGGAACATCAAACCTTCTCATCCATCACACAGATTTGGGCTGGTAGTTAAATGCTACAATTCATATCCTAAACTATACCCCAAACAAGGCAGATTCTTGATCAAGCTTGCCAAGACCTATTCCCACAGCTTAAAAATGTTCTCTTGGTTCCTTTTAGAAATCTAAACAACACTCAGTATAACTGAATGTATTTGCTTCTGCCTATTGACCTTACATTTCCCTTATCAAGATAATAGCATTTTCTTAGAAGTTGCCTTGGGTGTTTCTGCAAGGTCAAAAAACCACAATGCACAGATAAGGATAAACCTACTTTGAATTACCGCATCTGTTCATGCTCCAGTGGCTCTGCAACCCTGATGGCAACAAAACAAGACTATTAATAGTAGTTCTGGAGAATAGCACTCAACTTCATAGAAAACACAAAAAGAAAGTATGGTCAGAAAGAGCACTGACTTGCTGTTGGACATTTACCATCCTGCCTGAGCTATTTCACCACTAACACACGTAACAGAGAGTAGACACAGAGGTATAGAGGAAGCAGCCAGAACCACGTTACTGCAACTCCGAATTCACATTTGCCAAGAGATGCCCCAATCATTGCACAATGTTGTCTTTCTGATAGGATGCACTGCACATTCAAGAGCAAACCTCTTCCCTTGCCAGCAGGTTCTAAGTGCTTTGTTTATGGAGCGAGATTTAGAAGCTTCTGCTAATGTCAACATAAGCTACACTTGATGAGAATTCTAGTTAATATTGCAGAGCTTTTGGAAAGAGATATCTAAAAACGACCACCAGGCAGGACTTGGTGTCTTCAGTAACTTCTGTCACTTGTGTGCCACCAAGAGTCAGTTACTCATCCTCTTCTGCTGTTGAAATTATAGCCTTGTTCATTTTATACTATTAGAAATAAGGCCCATGCCCTCTGAAAGGGCAGTTAACCTCAGGGCCGACTACAGCTCAACCTTTGTCTCTGGGTAGTGGAGCTGAAAATCAGCGGCTATCACATAAGCATATTGTACAGCTGGGATACTGCTCTGAATAATGAAGCATATCAAGTGTTTTGATACACCAAAGAAATCTCAATGGGCCTCAAAAAGAAGAGAGAGAAAGCATTAGGGCTTATCTTATTTTCCAAAATCTTCCATTAGCACCCTTACAGAGTCCTGGTTTTTAACCTCTCAGACTCTAAATCAAAACTTCTTTTAGGAAAATGAGGAACACAATCCTGCCATCTCTTAAAAGATTTAACTGCATAGTAGAAGGATTATATTGTTGTTTTTTGCCATTAAGGATAATAATTGTGGTGCACTTTTCTTTTGCTAGCATTTGTGTTATTTTATTAATGTCTCCATAATACCAGTGAGCACTATAAAAGGAATTACAATTTTTAACATGATTATTAATCTTGATTCTCATCCTCAAAGCAGAGATGTTTTTGAAAGGGCCCAGGAAGGAGGAAAGAACACGACTCAGACACTGCAGTCAATTGTTACCTCCGAGCACATACAGTTAGATTGCTTTTCTTTGATGCTACTGCCAATTTTATTCACAAGCATATAAAAAAAGGTCATGACATTTAGAATTACAGTAGTCTGGAAATTAAATGTTCCTTTACATTTTTAATTTCTGAAAATAATTTATTATGGAATAATATTTGCATATGATTGAATGAATGTGTAAAGATTAATGCAAACTGTCTTCAAATTGAAAGTTCACAACCACATACATTTAACCTTGTTGTATAATAGGCATTAAAAAGTTTATGCGGAAGCTCTAAGAGTTGCATTTCCATTTTGCTGGAAGCATTTGCACTGTAATTCTCCTTAGTATTTTTCCACTGACGTGTCTGTACTAGGCACAAGGTTTAGCACTCTATTATTTTCCAGTTAAGATTCTGCTGTATTTGAATGGATTTCACAGACCTGGCAACTGAATAAGGAGCAGAAACCAAGTCCCAACTGTCTATGCAATTCTTTTACACAAATTTTTATATGAGAAATCAAACTGCTGATTTTTATACTAGCTCAGCGATGTTAATTATACTATATTATATAAGGAAAATAAAACAAATTTGTGTGAGGACTAGAGAAAACATGAAGGTACCAAGTAACCAAAATGCTTGTAAGAAGCTCAAAACTGAGAGGCCTGGAGATCTGATGAAGGGGAGATCGCTCAAGTGCTGCCGTGACCAGGTCTCAGGGGACCGCCACGCTCTGCCATGCAATTGCCTTGGACATCTCACACTTGTCCCCTTACATGTTATTTCTTCAAAGCCAGGTGATACTACTTGTTGAGCAAATAATAGAATCTTAGGAAAGGTAGCGCTATGGAAATTTTTTGTGGTCAACAATTAGAATTAATGATTCTCCCATAAAGCTGAAGCTTTCATGCTGTAAAAAGGGCACACAGACACACAATACCGAATCCTTCTTCAGATGCTGCTAAAATTGCACCTGGGTAAAATTTATAGCGATATATAGAATTTACTCATGTTTTCTCAGGGAAACTCCTGGGACCTCTTTGTTAAAAGACTGTCAAACTCTGAAATATTCAGCTTGAGACTCCATACACTCAGTGGGCCAACTGAACGTCTGAACAATGTCTGAAGAGAGGAGACTAAGGAGGTAAGTTAAAAGAAGTCTTTAAATGGCACGTTACTGGCACACTCAAAGATCCAGGAGAAAATTTAATACAAAGCAAGTTAGAAAGCCCCTTTGCTAGTATTTGATTCTCAATACCAAATCCTTTTGTGGCTATTTCAGCACCTAACCCCAGAAAGAAACAGTGATAAAGCAAAATATTATACTACTATTAATTTTTTTATATATGTATATATGCACACAATCACTTCCATACCGGATTTTTCTTATAACTTATATAACTTATTTTTCTTATAACACTACAATCAGGCTCACGAGCAGTTTCTTTGCATACACTTGATGCAGGAGGTGACTATTGTCTTCAGTGTATTGAATGTTTCCATACACACACAGCAATGATTTCCTTTATTTCCCAGGTGACAGTGCTCCTCCAAGGGACAGAACATTCTCTTCATGCCACACTGGAGATGGCAAAATTAAGACATTTAATATCCTTGTCACCAGGGCAATGGCAGAAGCACCGTTAGCTCAAGCCTGGCCTCTTGAAAAAGCCTTCGGGAAAGTTGCTCTGCAGATCACCCAACCCATTAAATTAATGCTTTGTTGGTAGGAGTAAAAGTTTTGAGTCAAGCAAAACAAAAGCCTGAGTTTCAGAATACATATACCCCGTCAAATTGCATTTATCAAGATAAGGGTTATTAGAATCTTTTTTTCTCTTCTGTGAATGAAATTGTAAGCTTAAAATGTCACTGAAGATTTATTAATCTGATACTCTTTCTGATAAGGGCAAAGAGGGCACAGAGGGAGCAGCTTATGAGAAGAAAAGTATATGTTTGTGCCTGACTACAAGAAATAGAAAATATGAATAAAGCAATTTATCAGTGGGTAAACTGTAACCAAAAGATTCAAGCCACATAAAGCAATATTACAGTTATATATGGATTTCAGAACCTTGCCATGTAAAATACTTCATGTAAGTTTGATAGCTATGCAGAAAAATGTTTGTGATTAGCAAAAAATGGAATAAACCTGCATTTTAAAAATCCAGGCTGCTGAAGCACTTCCTGTTCTAGAAAGCAGAGGCCTAATGTGAAAACTGGTGCTGTGCTAGAGGCTCCGGCATACGGAGCACCACCAGCATGGTCATCAGCACTTCCAGCTGATGAAACAGGGTTGAACTAACCAAAGGAATTGTTTAAACATTTTTTTTTCCTGTTTCTGTCCATGGTGCTGACAGAACAGGTCCACAGTGGGGAGGAGTAAGAGCAAAGAGAGGTTCTCAAATATTTTGTGTCAACCAGACCATTGTTAAAGCTTCATCTTTTTTATACTCCGTGTGGTGCACAGGGCAAATAAACACATTTCACTGCTTAGCGTGACAGAGCACATCCTGTGTAAGTCACTGTTTTGGCTTTGTGAGCTACTAATACAGACAGGAGCCCAGTAGCTGTCAGTGAATTAACCCTCATAGCACCTCCTAAGAGAGGGTGGACAACCCTGTACTCAAAAACAGTATTCACTGTGCCATAGGTGTTCTCACCAGCACATCTGCACTCATATCAAGAAACCGCAGTCACAAGTATAACGACTCTTTTCTTTTCCAAAGGGCTTTCCCCGTAGCAGAGTGGAAAGTCAGACACAGAACCTGGCTGCAGCACTTGCCCTGCTGCTGGACTATTGCTTTTAAGTCAGTCTCTTTTGCAAGAATTAATTCCCTTGGGATGAGGTCACTCTGAGACGGCTTGTGCTTACTTCCTAGGGAAAGATCTGGGGAAGTGAATCAGCTCACTGGGCTTACAGACCTAAACAGAGAGCTCACCAAGAGCTGACAGAGAAAATGTTCATTTCTCGTGAGACTCCAGCCTTCAGTTTACATGACATCATTTGCAATGAGTTCGTTGTTGAAACAATTTCATATATAAATACAGATGCATATCTACTTAATAAATATTTGACTTCTATTGAAAACATTAATAACAGTAAAGATTAAAATGATTATTCAGATCTCATGTAATGTATACGTATGACTTTATATGACTTTTTGGTTTACACAGAGGCTACTGATTATTTTTTTAACTTATGAAGTAATGAACCATCAAGTAGTATTTTTATTTCTATCTTCCTTTATGATGATTCAATATTTTCATTCAAAACATTCTCAATCAATAATAAGAATCATCAGCCAGAACTCAGTTTTCCTACGAGACCCTATAAAGCGGGTGTTAGTTTTACAGCAGTTAAAATGTTTGAAATCACCACGTGTTTAGAAAAGGATTAGTTGTACCTTAGCTTTTTCTCAGAAACTGTTATATATAAAATCCGCCATTTAAAAAAATCCTTTTGTACATTTTTCTGAGGACACAGCAGAAACAAATTGATCTACTATAATTCCACTAAGTGCTCAACTCACCAGTCTTCTCCATCTTGTGTTTTGGACTTTCAGGTCCTGGAAGGCAGGGGCAGGGCCCTTCACATCGAGCTGTGATGGTTTTGCCAGAAGTACATGCATGAAACTCCAACTTGCACTAGAATCATAAAAAAAAGAATATGTTTTGAATTAGGGCAAGATATAAAAGCTGCAGCTGTGGATTAAATAAGAAATTGAATTTAGCAGTAATGGCATTGGACAGATTGCAAAACTTCAGTCTCTATTGAAAATGCCATTGTTTTTATTATTACAGATAACAACAACAGCTACTTCCTATGCAGGGTTTTGCACGGCACTTCTAAATGTGCCTCATAAAGTGCTGTTATTGTTCCCTGCTTAAATATATGGAATCTGCAGCACAAAGTTGAAACAATTTCTTGCAGGTCACCTCAGAGATCAGTGACAAAGAGGAATAAAAATACAAGTCTTCAGAATCCCGTGTGTTTCCTACACTGATTACCATGTTTCAGGTGTGAAATCATGCCATCCATCACCTGTTAACACTAATGATCTATTAGTTTGGTCTTTTGAGGATCTAGGAGCTCTCAACTTCCACTGCAAGCAATGGGCTTGGTCTGAATAACATTCACAAAGAGACACCAATCCTCAAAATAGTGAGGACTGAAAGAAACAGCTCATCAGCTGATGAGACTGGTCCTTCAACGCATCAGCCTCTCCGAACAAGGAGGAAATTTTAAGTGACTCTAGTAACTATAAATTGCCTTAACAGTATCATCCCTAAAAATAGCCATCCTTCATGCCATCGACTCCAGAAATACAACAGAATTGTAAAACTGAAGAGTGAAGATTAAACTCTGAGCAGTATAGTTCCCCATATCTGCATATTGTTACCTGCTCCTTTCCCTTCCCTAAAACCTCAGCAGATGGGATTTATGGTCACAACATTCAAACTATTTAGGACAGCAGGACATGTGCAGTATTGGATGAATGAGACAATTCAGGAGAATATTGCAAAAGTATGCTAGTTAAAAAGCCCTGATTTGTAACATACTGACTATTCATCGCCTTCGCTGTTTGCATTACATACATTTTATTGCTGACTTTCCTTTAAGACCTTTGTGCCTGTGCAGTCATCCTCTCTGCAGTTACTGCCCCACGGATATTTTCCCCAGACTGTGCCCAGCAGTGCAGTTACTGGAGACTGGACTGATGTACTAATAAAGTAAAAAAAAAAAAAACAAAACCATATCCAAAAAACCCCAAAACAGCACAAAGAAGCAGCAACAAAAATGCATGGGGCATTCTCTTTGGCTTGATACCTAATGAACTGAATTCAAACATGTTTTTTTTGTGTTTTTCAAGCCCTAATTTTACCAGATCAGAATCTGAGAGCTTTTAATGCAAACGGGAGCTTTGCCGGCAGCGCTGAGGCTGGCGCTCCTCCCTGCAGAGACTGCCTCCTGTCCCGGGAAACTGGAAAGGTGGGGCTGTAAAATCCCTTTGATAAGTCTCAATTTTATTATAGATTAATTCTTTTTCATTTGAAAGTAGGTCAGCATGCTTACACAGTGTGATGCAATGTATTTTGAAACGTGCAGCTTTTTTGAAGGTCAAAGGACACCCAGCGTAAGACCATGGTGGTATCCAATGGGGGATGCAGTGGGCAACTGGAGCTCATCTAGCAACAGTCACTGACAAAATTCACAGCATCATCTTCTGTTACTTTGGTACAGTGGAAGCCAAGAAAACAGAACAGGATGTTGTTACAAGATAAATGCCTCCTGCTTTGAAAGTATCAAAAATATCTTGGTTTTGCCTCTGTTTGTTTTTGCTAAAAGGGCTCATCTTTGCCCAGGCTTTAATCTAGCAGCAGGAGACCATTATCCTGTGCCTACATCCTACTCTGTTGACATTCTCTCCTGGCCATTCTGAACTTCAGTGCACCCTGCTGGTCGCATGCTTTGTGATGTTCTGCCCTTCTAATTTAGAAAATGCATGGCCATGCACAAATGTGCAAGTTTAGCATGCATTTTGTACTAATTTCTTGAAAGACCAAAGAGAATATCAGTACTTATTTTTCATGTTTGCTCCATAAATACTCTTTGCACAGAACGCAAACCAAACAGAAGCACATCAGAAGGAGAAGAGGAGAAAGAAACGCTCTGAATGCACAGTCCTGAAGGCAACAACTCTTTTCCTGCAGCATATTTCGATAGTCAATATGTTATTGAGAACACAGGCACAAATCTTCCTACAGCTAGAGTTGATCATTTAATCCCTTACAGAACATCAATTAGTTACATATTTTATTATGACTAATAAATGTAAATTATGTCTCTAAGCATTAGCAATTATACTTCAAATGCAACCTTTAAGACAGCAAGACCTATTTCGGGACTCGCTATGTACGGTTAAAAAATAAAGAGCTTTACAGTTGGAAACAGCAGGACAAGTTTTTCCCCAGCTTTCCATATGATTGATAAAAATTACAACCAAAAAGCTCAAAATAAACCAAAAAAAGAAGCTGCTTAAAATAGGCTGTCTCTATGATCTGAATGTGCAGGGCAAGAACATGATCTAAACTTGAAGATCATAATGGGGCAGTGACATCCAAGTAAATCTACACCTATGATTAACCACCTTATATCCCCCACCCTATTAGTTTGGGATGTTGGTCCATACATGTATTCGTAGAACTGGGGTGGCAGCTCAGTGCTGGAGGAGGAAGATGAAAGAACTCCATTTAAAATATTAAATTAGGATAATACTGATTACTTTTCAACACCTAATCACTATATGTAACTGTTTTTTCTTTCCCTAAAGAAAAACATGCAGATATCATACTTCCCATCTGATGTTATGCTTACTATAATAACCCACATGAGTAGCTTATCTTTGGATGTAATGACATTGCCTAAGCCAAACTATATGATACTCAGAAGCAAAGTGGCCACAAAAGATCTCTTGTAGAAAAACAAAGAAGTTTTTGGACTGCCCTGCCACTGAATCTACAGACTAGAAGGAGCCTGTTGGTTTCTGCCAAACCATGGACACTGCATTTCTATTTTTGTGAAGGAAACCCAAATGCCCTCTGTTTCTGCCATCCTCGCCTACTTCTCACATAGAGAAAAGAAAATACACAGAACAGGACAAAACATATTAAATGAGGGAATGATACAACCTATCGGTCTCCAGCACCAAAGGGACAGTACAAGTTTTGCAGAAAGAATCCATGAAGCTCCTTGCAGTGATTCTACACAGTCTCACTGGAAGCAGTCCCACAGTTTGGGGCTGGTCATCTCTGATTTCAGGGGACCCATCTCACTGCTGGTGTGAACGGATATGTCGTGACTCTCTGCTGAGCTTTTCTCCTAGTAGAGCTCCCTGGATCCTGCCAAGCTTCATTGTTTCTTTGCCACCTCCCTGGTGTTTGAACTGCATTTGTTTACTATGAACCCCAAGGCTCACATAAACATCTCTAAACTATTTTACTGCAAATGGAAAAGCAGCTCTGTTATTTGTTGCTAAATGTATATGGAGCTCAATAAAATATATGAGGGGAGAAATGGTTGAACATATTCATGGAAAATTCATAAATTAATTTATTCAACTAAGATGTGGGAAATTATTGCAGAGTGTGTTTTGGCTAAAGTGCCCCCCTGAGAATCCACTACTCATATAATGATTCCCTTTTTATTGTCAGTGAATCTACAGCAATGTGTTTTGCATAAGCATTCACATTTGAGGCAGAAAGAAAAAATAGCTACATAAAATTTATTGCCAGCTATTTTATTCTTGTCTGTCAGTCTCCAGCCTGTAGACCCTGCTAGAGCAGAATGGAGTTTTTTTTTTAATGACGTAATAAAACAGCATATCTCTGTCTTTATACTAGCTTTCAAATTTGGCAGCCAGGTTTTGATCTAACCTGTACGTATGTAATATTGTCAAATAAGTTAATACAATCTTTTACACATGGGTGTATATTTGACTAATTAATATTTATGTGATAAGCTTAATACAGCCTCCAGACTGCATTAATGACTTGAAGAGCTTTGCATCATGCCGCGAGGATGAGGAGACAGGAACACTGCCACAACGCTCCCCACAGCAGAGATGGACTTAGTGCAGAGACAGTATTTGATGCATTAACTACAGCCAAGAGGGCCAACCGTGTCCTGGTGCATCCAGCACAGCGTTGCCAGTCAGGCAGGGAGGCGATTGTCCCGCTCTGCTCTGCGGCAGCCTCACCTGGAGCACTGTGTGCAGGCCTGGGCAACATGGGATCAAAAGGATATAAAGCTACTGGAGAGTGTCTAGAAGAGGCTACAAAGTTGGTGAAGGGTTTGGAGAAGAAGCCATATGAGGAGCGGCTAAAGTCACTTGATTTGTTCAGTCTGCAGCTTCCTCACAAGGTGCGAGGAAGAAGAGGGGCAAGCGCTGATCTCTTCTCTTTGGTGATCAATGATAGAACCCAAGGGAACAGCAGGAAGATGTGCCAGGGAGGCTTAGGTTGGACATTAGGAAAAGGTTCTTCGCCCAGAGGGTGGTGGAGCACTGGAACAGGCTCCCCAGGGAGGTGTCACGGCCCCAAGGCTGATAGTGTTCAAGAAGAGACTGGACAAGGCCCTCAGACACATGGTGTGAATTTTGAGGTTTTCCTGTGCAGGGACAGGAGTTGGACTCAATGATCCTCATGGGTCCCTCTCAACTCAGGACATTCTATGATTCTATGTTACACACGCTGGGATGAAGAGTGGCAGACTGTGCACATTTCTTCATTGTGATTCTAATTACAATTTATAGGGGAAGTACTGTCAGAACCTAGCCCTGACAGCATGTTTCCTTGAGAATGCAGATGTAATTGAGAATCTGCTGCAGGTGCCCCAGATGGCCTGGGACATACCATGTGTCTAATGTTGCTCCTGGTCGTAGAGCCACAGAGAGGACAGACAATGGGAACACTTTGCACAGGTTCAGCGTCCTGGATGATCTCACAGTCCTGAGAACAAACACCAGGTAAGGGGATGAGGAGACAGCATGCTGCACTTTATCCAGGGTTCAGCAGAGGGGAGGCTCTCCAAGACCGTAATTTAGTCTTAATGCATAAAATTTGTCATTAAAAAAAAAAAAATCTGTCATCGAAAATTTCTCATAGTTATGGTAATAAAGGAGAAAATGTTAGCTTCCAAAGTTAATTGCTTCTGTCATTAACTGAAATGTGAACTAAAAAGGGAAGAATCATATTTTTGTTGGTGAGAGTATGTAGGAATTGGCAGACAACATACATGATGAAGATAAAATAACATGAAGTCTCTTTCTCAAAAGACTGAAAATTGAAATAGGAGTTGAACTTTACAGTATACTAATTAAAATACATGTTAAAAACCTGAAATGTTACATCTTACTGTTAGTAATGTCTCTAAAACACTGTTGTTCAACAGTGCTCTTGCCTGGAAGACGCTGCATCTTCTTTAGTGCCCTGCAGCTTTTTGCATTTCCACCGAGAATTATTTCAGTGCAGTGTTTGTTTTATAGTACATCTTTTGTTCACTCACAATCTTCTAAACTTCAGATACAAATAACAAAAGCTCATTATTTTCTACCTTATCCTCTACTCGGTACTTGCCACCGGCAGAAGCTAAACCTTCCCAAAATTACTATATTTTTTTCTTTCAGTCCAGAGTTTCTTTGTGTCAGTAGTTTTTCATACCTATCTCTCTTAGCAGATAATTAGAATGCATTGGAATTCAGACACCCATTTGAGAGGGGTTGTTTGTTTACATGTTTTAGAGCAGTGCTTGCCATTGCTTCCAGAGCTACGACTCTTATCAGTATTTATAAGCCCCTGTTTCCAGTTTTCATCAGACAGAAAAAAAAAAAAAAATTGGAACACAGGCCAAAAGATTTTTTTTTTCCCCCTACTTGGCACAATAAAAAAAAAGGTTCAGCATCTTTTCTTCAAATCCCTAAAGAAATGTCATACAGTGCACTCCCATTGCATCCTGCCAAACACATACATTAAAAAGTTTTAATGGGAATTCTGCAAACTTTTTAGGCTCTGTAAAACCTGAAATCCTGAAAATGGCTGCCCAGTTGGGAGACAGCAAAGTCAACCACATGAATTCATGTTTCTAAAAAAAGTCAGACAATAATGTCAAGTCCTGACACGAGTCTCAAATTTTGGGCTACGTGACAGGGTTGGGATGGGACAAGGGCGCTCCATGCCTCAGGTAGACACTGGCAATACGGTCCAAGCTCTGTCCCCAGGACTGACCACTTGGGTAGGTTTTACACTGGCTAAAGTAGCTATTCTGTGTCCAGACTGGCACTGTTACTAGCTTGTAGAGTCATTTCATTTCTCTGGGCAGACAATACACAGGCTCTGCTCCTGACCGGTAGCAGCTCCTGTCACTGCAATCAAAAATAAAGGCAAGGCTGAAATAAAACAAAAACACACAAACCAAAACAACCCCAACCAAACACATTTATTTTATATTAGAATAGCTATCAGGCAAACATACAGCACTTTATCTTCGCAATAAAAGCTGTAAAAAGATATCTTAGAAACTTGGAGTTCTAATTAGGAGCTCTGTTATCCCCATGAGAATACACAGCTGCCGCTGATATTAATGGGAGTTATACATGCATACCGTTGCTGGAATAAACTCTAATTAGCACAATCTATTGTGTAAATACACATTGAGCCATTTAAAAACTGTATACTAGCTGTAGTTTTGATTCATAGAATGGTTTGGGTTGGAAGGGACCTTCCCAGCTCCCCCAGTGCCCCCCCTGCCACGAGCAGGGACATCTGCACCAGCTCAGGTTGCTCAGAGCCCCGTCCAGCCTGGCCTGGGATGTCTCCAGGGATGGGGCATCCACCACCTCTCTGGGCAACCTGGGCCAGTGTCTCACCATCCTCAGTGTAAAAAAATTCTTCCTTATGTCTAGCCTGAACCTCCCCTCTTTTAGTTTAAAACCATCACCCCTTGTCCTGTCACAACAGGTCCTGCTAAAAAGTCTGTCATCATCTTTCTGATGGGCCCCTTTTAAGTACTGAAAGGCTGCATTGGCTTAGAAATTCCCCTTTCTGCAAGAAATGACATGAAGGACCTTATTATATCTCAAGTAAACAACAAATATTTAAGAAGGTCTCTCATTGCACACTTAACTGGCAGGTTCATCATCTGCTAGAAAGAGAACAGCTTCCAGGTGTGGGGTCAGAGAGAAACAGATCCAGGTTCCAAGGCACTGATATTAAATAGGCTGAACAGATTTATGCAGCTGAGTGCAGCAACACCAAAAGGTCAAATGCAGCAAATCTCTGGAGACCAAAATTGCTCTACACTGCACAGCTCTGCCCCCTGCAATCCTGTAGCTCCATGAGGGAGAGCTACAGGACTTTGCCTTCAGCGTAAAATTAACCATAGAGCAGAGGAAAGCATGAGACCTGCACAATCTTTAAATATCACTCCTTAAGTCAGGAGATCACATCTTTAATATTGCCAACTGCAGGTGCTCCAAAGTGCATAGCTCAGGTCCTTAAAATTTTGGTTCTCAATTTTAAGATTTTTAAGTTTTTAAATTAGGTCCCAGCCATATACAAATTTCATGGTTTTGGCTCTTACAGCATAAGTTTAAACAACTAAGTACCAACTCCAAGCAATGGGAAAGACAGAAGGTTCATCTTCCAAGAAGAAACCATCAGTTCCTGTTCTGGACTCCAGGAAAGATCAAGCCGAGCTGCAAGAGGCAGCTATCATGCAATTCAGGATTGTATTAATTGCATATTTTGTAGCTCCACGCTATAATTAGAACTGTGCACACCTCTAAAAACAGGTTTCAACTTCTTAGCAGAAGAGCAGAAGGGGCTCCTTGTTTTCATCAGTTGAACTCAAATAGTTTTAGAAAACCTAGGAAGAGTTCATGCCTCTTTGCTGCCTTCAAATGCATGCATGAGAGATCCTTAAAAGAGAGTCTGTGACTGTGGGGTGCCAGTCCTACACACTGCAGCCTGGAGAAGGGGGAGGAAAGGAGCAGGGCAGAGCCGTGGGGACAGGGACAGCAACTGGAAACACTCCCCAAGCCATGACTCTGGAGCGAAGTCTCCCACCACACTGCCACCAGAACACCGGGCAAACTCTGGTCTATTCCTACGTGTTCTGCTATTCGTTTCTAAAGGACTATTCGGTTGAACTTTCATATTTGTAATTAGAATCAAAGTAGCCAAAAGTTTTGTTGGTTAGAACTAACTGAAGAAGGAGGAACTGCAAACTTAAAGAAAAATAGTGATTTTCCAAGCTGACTGATAGCTCACGAGTTAGCAGGGGGACTGCTCGTAGCCATTTCAGTGTTTGAATGGCAGGGCTGTAAACCAAGGAAATTATCATGTACCCACGCTACTGCAAACTGCAAACTTACGGACAAAGCAAAATCGGCTCATTTGCAGATATCTGGACAGACCACTGAAGGATAAAATTCTTTTTAAACACACAACAAATTGCCCTGAGAAATAGCTGGCAATCAGCTCAATGTGAAGCAAGAATTTTTTAAAAATGCAGTTAATTGCATCAGCTAGATGATATGGCATCTAAGGTCACAGTACCAGATATCGGGGGCAGAGGACACCCAAGGGACCATTTATGAACACAATATAACAATGAAAACAAATGGTTGCCATTTTGTGAACAAAAAAGAAAATAGCCTTAGGCACCAAAATCTAGCATGTCATATTGAAATTCAGTTTATTTTTACAAGTAATTTAGATGCCAGTTCTGGAAACACTTAGGTCAAGGTGGGGGGGGAATATCCCAGTTTATTATCTTGTGAGAAATTCAGGTGCTTACTGGAGCAGCAGGGGCCAAAGACAGCTGGAACTTGACACAGAAGAGTCGGTTCTTAAGTGGAAACATTTGTGCAATGCTGATTTTGAGTTTTCCTTCACTGACTGAAGAGACCAAGACAAGTTAAAAGGCAAATGAAGACAGAACAGTTCTGTCACTACGAATGGGTGAGTCAAAAATAAAGACACCACCCTGCTCTCCTCTGACTCTACCTGCTTTTATTTATCATGCAATGGCTACTATGAGGTAGGCACATGCTTGTCCGCTCCTCAGCAGAGTCACATTCTTAGGCTGAAATCTGCACTTCAGCCTGTGGTTCGATTTTGGTGACTTTACTGATAATTTTGGAGTACCAAGGTCATTCCTGCCATCTGGGCTGTCCAAGCTGTTTCCTTGTGCACCAATGCAGGAGCTGAGGAGATGACGCAAAGTCTCCATCCCCAAGGAGCAGCTCTGGCTCCCAGGCAGCCCAGCCAGAGGCAGCTCCTACACCTGAGCCTCCTCCTGTGGTTGGCACTAACTCAGGGATCTCTGCAGGATGCTCCGTTGTGTGGCATAATCATGTGGTTTGCCTGATAACTCCTGCTATGAATTGCCTTTGGAAATGCTAATTCTCCAGTCACAAGTATTTGCAGAATCATAATCCAAATGCAAATGTAGGTGGCAATGCTGGCTTATTTAAAAAAAAAAAAAAAAAAAAAAATCTTATAGCCCATATCCTATATTCACATACAAAAGCATTTCCTGTCGCTAAATGTCTATTCCTTTTTCTTCCTGCAGGATTTGCATGATAGCTCAACTAATGATGATCATTTTCTAACTGCACATGGGAGTTTTTACTTTCCAGTACACTGCCACATTCCAGGATGTGGACTTTAAAAATCACTTTCTTACTGCATTTTTTTCGTTTCTATATATATTATATTGTTTTTGTCTCTGTGAAATAATTCTCTATTCTAACTCTTCATAATTATGAGCTGAGAGTTCATAGCTAATAGTGGTATTCAAAGTGGAAAGAAGCTACTTAATTTTTTCTTTTAATAGACCAAAGCCATCTTAGTTTAAAAGTAAAGAAAATCACAGGAAAATAACTGGACAGTTGGAACGATCGATGCTGCTTGAAATGTACTTGCCATGTAATTGAGATGCATTCTCGTTCTGTAGCCATTTACTGATCACATGAGAACGATGATTTGTCATTTCTACTTGCTTCAAATTACTAAAGGCAATTTAATTTCTCTCATGGAGACAACACATCAGATAATGTGAACATAATCAAGAGGTAACGATCTGTGGCTCTATGCACACACACACTACAGTTACCAGCTAAACAACTGCCTACATATAGCAGAGGGACGGCAATGCAAGACATTCAGAGCCCCAAGCACAGGGTTTCCACCCAGGCAATGACATTTTCAACTGAGTAATTTAGCCACACCATGCAACTGCATCTAGATTTTGGATGAGGCAATGCTCCATCTACTCATTCTCATATCTATCTGTCCATACCTGGGCAAAAACCCAGCATCTGGTGACCACTATAAAGCGTAGACATGTTCCCTTCAGTCTTTTATGGAATTGGTATGATGGTAGTATCTCAGCATCTCAAAAACCTCTCAGCCAATGCTCCTCATCAATTAGCAACTGCAAAGTCATATGCCTTCTCTAGGAGAACTGCAGCATGTAAGGAGCCTAAAGAAAGGTACTGGGTATTGGCATTACATGAGGGTCTTGTATTTAGTACTGTATTTACAGTTACTTTAAAATGTCTGATGCACCTGACAGTATGTTATTAGGGACAAGATTCTGATTGCTTTGGCTATACAGGCTGAGAACAGTTCAAAAGTACAGTTTAACCCTCTCTCTGATGTATTTTTACAAATGAAAGTTAAGGAAAAGTTGCTACCACACCTGCTTCACCTCTTGAAATGCCGGTGAATTAGTCCATTGAGTTTGTTCTCTGCTGCCTATTCCTTCTCAAGCAACCTTGCCACAAATAAGAGTAACATGTAAACTAGCATATTGTGCTCAAAGTTTTGTGCTTCTTGGGGTCTGTGTTATAAAACTGGAGAGAGGGAGGAAGTATCTGCAAACATCTCAGAGCGCACATGGATGAGGGTCTGGGGAGCTTCCAGGAGAGACTGAGAGAAGAGGAGGAGGGTCAGGCTGGGTGCTGTACTCTGGGCTTCTGAGCTCACACATCCTTAGCTAGCAATGATTTATTAAAACTCACTGTATTTTTGTTTCTAGGATGAGTAAAAAATGGTGATGGGGGAAAGAAGATACAGATACACCAAAATACCACTCTGGCTTGCTTGAAATCTCAGCAGTGTAGTGAGCAGCTAAAGCGTACACTTTCTTAGTACCAAACTCAGTGGTTTACCTGTGCTATGAGTCAAACGCCAAACACACAACCAAGTCCTGAAGCGTCTCTATAGAAGTGGAAATGGGAGGTTTTACGGCACACGTGCGTGGTTCTCAAATGGTGCGTCATTCTCTGCTAATCAAACTTTGCCTTTCCACACAAGAGGTGAAGGTCAGTTTGGGTTCTTCTGTTCCCAAATAATATAATTCACAATAAATTCCAGGAGGTCAATCCTCTTCTCCAGAACAGAGTTATCCCATTCCTTTCTCATTAAATCTATTAGATTAACTATTCCACAATAGGTTTGCCCAAGTTTCACTGACCATGATGTGGCCCTAGCACTATTTATTCCTTGTTACTGATGTATCAAACATACAGTATCAAGTAACCTTTCAGATCTCAGAGACTGCTTTTGGTCTGTTGCTTACAGATAGAGCAGATCTGAAGATTAAGTGCTAATACAAAGTAAACAGCACTTTGCAGTACCACTGCTCTGGCTGCTTTCAGAATAGCAACAAGATTTAAATGCTAAGAATGCCATCCTATTTTTTAATTGACTTCTCAGAATTTTTATTTTGTGAAGAATAAATCAAAACGAAAGCCAGACTGAAAGCCGCAATGCTATAAAATGCTGAAACAAAACATTTGGCAACTACTAGCAAAGAAGCTTCAAGAATGTATTTTGGAGCATAGCAACCGATGAAGAGTAAGCTGGCTTAAGCTTTGAAGTTAAAGCTTTCAGCAATGCTTCTGATTTCTAAAGAATACAATAGAAACAAGGAAAAATTTTTTTTAAAAAAAAGAAAAGAGAAGGAACCAAACCTCAGGCCTAGTTCAATGCTCAGTGAATTGACTCACTGGGAAAGACACCCACACAAAGCGAGCAGAATTAAGTCTGTTTGCTCAGAAATCAAGTAACCACGGCTAATCCTTTTGCAGTATTATCCTGTTTCGGCCTTTAATAAATCTGCTTTAAATTAAAGATGTACCCAAGCCAAGAAACATCCCCTTTGATGTTTTAAATGGCTCAAATAAGCTGTTTGCTGGTAAAAGCTCAAAATATGAATTCTGAAGCTGAAAAAAATAGTCATTTTTCTGTGCTGAGAGGCTGGCGCCTCCCAGGAAGGTCAGAGCTTTTAGGATCACAACTCTTAAGCGCCTCAAGCATTGGTACATCGTCTGCCCATGCATAAAGGGAAAACAAGCCAGTTACCCAAAAGCAGCTAATTCCCTTGTTTTATAACCCTTAAACACATTGTCTGGGTAATAGAACAAGAAATTTTACATTTTAACTGAATGCAGGCATGGAGCTTGGAACAAGGTAACTAAATTAGTGCAAATGATATTTTTATTTAAGCTTGCGTAATTATCTATGAGTTGGTATAGCAAACTAAGATTTTCTTGTTTCCTCTTCCTGTCAAGAAGACAAATTTCAATGCTTGAACTTTGACAGATAATTCAAAATGCAAACAACAGAATTTTCTGCTGTTTTGATTTGGCTGAAGAAAGAAGGATTTTAAAAATAATATTGGCTTTACATGTAAAACGTACAACAGGCAAGCTGCACTAACAACAAAAGTAATCGGGTTGTCCTTAGTGCAAAGGTAACTGTAGACAGAGAAGTGTATGTAATTGATAGGGTTTTAAGTTCCAACCATCACATGCCAATTTGTTTGATTTGGCAGTCATAAATCTGATTCCAATCAAGTTAGAAAAGGAGCCCCGTGATTACCATCATCAAGATTGGTAGCTTTCTCCCAAAGAACAAATACTGTATTCACAATCCCTACTTATTGCCGACTTCTTTGCAAGTGTATTTTCTGCCCAAAGCAAAAGCGTTCATCGCAGTAGGGCAAATCATCAACAGATGGCTCAAGAACAGAAGGCTACTCAAACTTAGTTGCTTTATGCTTTGATCATCCCCTTCAACGCAAGTTGTTGCAGATTTAGAGGGAGAGTCCTGTGAACCTCCTGGAATTTTCCATAAGCTACATAACTACGCAGATGTCCGCAGGTATCATGGTTAAATAACTCACTGTCCCACGGCCCCTTCTCGGTCCCCTGGGTAACTGGTCTGGCTCAACAGGGTTAACAATGGGAGAAAGCCATGTAGCTATGAAACACAGCGCCCACTCTCACCAGGATGTGACCATGACATTTGTCTCAATTTCCACTTTTCCCTCAGCCTTTCTCAGCCACGCGACCTTGATCTTGTAGAATTTGAACGATGCAGATGCAGGAATTATTTTCAAAGAACACAGGGCAGGAGACCCTTGTCTCAAATATGCATCTTGCAAAATAATTCAGCTCAGTGGGCACACACCTTCTAGGTCCCACTGAAGTATTTAACTACTGTCTGTCAGTTCAATTACTGAAGCGGGGGGGGGAATTACTTAAAACATTTTTAATTACATTCACTCTAGAACAAATAAATACCTCCATTTAAGACAAGCTGAATTACAACCTATTCTGATTCCTTGTAGTTTTCACCTGGAGCGGTACATATTATTTCCCTCCTTACCACCTTCTGAATTCTCATTAACCTTTCTGTCAAGTTTGCGTTAAACATGTCTTGTTAATTCACCGTGTTCTTTGAGAAATCTGACATAGAGATGACAAATGCTTATCTAAAAAAGCCCTTCTGATTTAATGAAGTGCATAACAAGAAACAAAATTCTAGTTTACAACACAGCTTTGATTTCAGCTTTGCTACTTCAGAGAGTTCAACAACAAGAGTGTCTCTGAATAGCCTGAGCATCCATCCTTAAGGAAGCAGAAGAAAAGGTCATGGACCCTGAAGAAATCTAAAGGCTTCAAGAACATCCTACAAGATTGAAGCATTTTTACTGTTCTAATATGACATTTTACAGCATATATGCCTCCTAAATAAAACGCCTTTACAATTAATATGCACTGCTCTTATTTTCACAGTTACCATTAGGTCAAGGCACTAAACTTCTCAAGAAAGTTTATAACCTTGTGGACATTTCTTGTGAGAAGTGGTTGCAATGCTGGTGCAACACAAAGCACAGCAGGAACACATATATTCAGGTATTTTTTGTGAGAGAAATATTGTATGTTCTAGAAATACAAGCAGCTAACAAAGCATTTGTTAATCCACCAAAAAGATCCCAAATTTAGTTTGGCTAGTATAAATGTGCTATATCTATCTTACTAAATATTTTTGAAAAATATTCACTAAGACAATTATGCAATAAAATTGCCGTTTATATGCCTCCTTTCATCTACAAAGGAGTCAAAGTCCTATGTATTTATTAGAGTATAAATATATATGAGTATATATTGCTCAAATGCAGCCAGTTCTGCAGCAGGAAATATCAAATGCTCTGCACACGATATAACAGGTTGTTCAAAGGAAGTGATGATCTTTAAATCCAGAGAGATGATAAACAACCAGTTAACCAGATTAGAGTACTGAACATACACTGTAATACATTGGGCTTTCAGACTTCTATTTATGGGCTCTTAAAAATTCAGTCCATTGTAGCATGACTTTGTAAGACTCTTACGTACCTTTCTAGACCAAGCAAAGTAGTTCATGGAACCTATACCAAGCAAAGGAATTAACAGACCCCATGTCAGATGCTCACAGACCACCTGTTAGAATCCCCTGCTTGCTTAAAAACATAAATCAACCAACACAGTAATCCTTCTACAGAAACTCACTGGTTCAGACTACAAAACTGGTTCTTAAGAAATCTCACGCTTGTACTGGAGAAGCACTTTTATTGACCTAGGTTGGTGGTGAGAGGTACTAGATGTGATAATAAAAATAAAACTCATGTCTCTTAGCACAAAGAATGGTTGGAAGCAAATTATTTGAAGTTGGAAAAGCCTATGAGCAACAAAATCTGTAAAAAACAAAACCAAAACCCTTATAGCTGAATGCTACCGTTTTTTTACAGAAGTCAAATAATTTTCCCACTCATTTCTGCTAACAGTTGCACATAATGAGGCACATCAACTCCTCAGTTTTTCTTCAACTAACAAACAAACTTAAAATCCAACAATTTTACATTAAGACAACCACAAGAGTGGAACTGCAAAAGGTGTCATATAGTCTGGACGCTAGCAAAATTACTAATTCTTGGGATTAATATATTCCCAGTCTCCAGCTGGCCTCTGTACAGATAAGGTTTGTGGCATATATCTTATTATTCTTCAATATAAATTCATTAAGAATTAGTGAAACTTATTAGTAAAACTTTGATGTTATTTTCCAAAGAACTCAGACTCCAGAAGATTAAAGGTATTTTCCTGCAAGGAGATGTACAATGACCTCATAAATATTAGTAGGCCCTTTGAACTGGAAAATGCCATGTCTTCTAGCTTCTGCGTAATATTACAGGACTGTGCAAAATAAAATACAAGAACATTCCTGCTGAAGTTTAACTCTTTAGTAGCCTAAATAAAACTGAAGTTTGACATCATATGTCCATACTTCAAAAGCCCATGAAAAACATTTGGAGAATGCATTTACACTTTTGAAAGGGATTCAGCCCATCAGGCTAAGATTATTTCCTAAAATATAAACAGCTCACGAATCAAAAGATCTACCTAGATAATAAATCAGCGTTTTTCAAAACAGTGGTAAATAACCAGTTATACACCATCGATATTTGCACTGTTTAATCAGCAAGAGATTTATTTTTGTATTTTTTTGAAACTCCCTTTGAAAAAGCTACTTTCATAGAACAACACAGCAAAGCTCTCATGTCTAATACCATGCAATTTGTTGACTAGTAATGCATTTATTGGTATGTGCACTTTTTTCTCCATTTACCGTTTATGTCAATGTTACATTTGTTCCAAATGGCTGAGCTCAAGGCCAGTTGCAGCAGTTCACGCTGCTGTGATGCTCCTGAAAAAAAAGCCCCTCGCAGGTCTGAGGCATTCCTGCGTGTCCTCAGAACTCAGAAATTACCCTTCTAAATGGCAACACATCACCCTTCCTGCAGACTATAATAATAATACTGTAAATTACTGCTGGAACTCCATCAAACTAGAAGTCAAAGATGACTGCTTTTTTGGAACTAGTTTCTGGAATACTTCAGTACTAAGCCTTGAAACCATTTCTTCCAGTTGAAAAAAAAACTGGATGCGGTTTCTGCCTCAGTACCCGAGTTGTCCAGAGGATGTCACCTTTGAAATGCAAGGAACTGAGGCAACTTCGCTCAATTCTTCCTTTTACAATTGAAACTCCAAGCACAAACTTAGCCCCTGCTCAGAGGAGAGGCTGAAAAATTGGGTCCTAGATGCACCAGTGGCTGAACATGCTTTGGATAGACACTATAACGTCACCTTTCTTCATCTGGATTTGGAAAGCGTCTAACTCCCTGCAGAATCAATGAGAGTGAGGTTAATGCACCTGATGATTGAGTTATTTTGCCACATAATTAATATCCAAAGTGACTGATAAGAGGTGTTTATAGAGTTGACACATTGCAAGTGTTAAGAAACCACTAAGTTCTCAGGCTGGGTATCTACCTGTTTGCCACACACTTTACAGAGTAGTCCTCTTGGTCTTTTAGTGCTACCAGCTACCTTTTGAGCTGGTCCTGGAAGGACTGTCTTCAGCATTAGAGGGTTCAAATGTCATTTTGGCAGCAATATTTTTCTCTTGAACTTTATGGAGACTGGGAGTATTTTGATGGATGCCCATCCTTGAAGATAGCAGGATAAAGTGTGAGTTATTTTAGCTGTTCGTTAGCTCACGCAATCAATGGGACATGTATGCACATATATTGAAAAATTAATTGCATTAAAAAATTGAAAATAATGTAAATACTAATTGCCACTATTTAGTACAGTGACTGAAGCTACTATCAGAAGACACTGAAATGAAGAGTCATTGCATTGATTTAAAGCAATACACTTAAGAGACTGCAGAGTTCATCTTATTTTGTAGCACCTGCTCCTTTGCCCTGGATAGCATGGTTGGGGTGTCCGAGTCCTCATTGCCATGGGGGAGAATTATTATACTAAGTCAGTGAGTATCGGCCTCCATCTCTGTGGACCGCAGCCTGACCAGCGCGATGGGTGAAGCCTCACTGCCCTTAAGCATTCTCCTGGTCTCTTGGTTGTCTCCCCTCAACAGGGAGGTTTCCCCTCATCAAGGTGCTGAGGAAGGGGACATGATCTGAACTGTTCTGTTCAAAAATGAAATGAGAATGGGTGAACCGTGCTGAAGGATGACAGCAGCACACAGAAGTCAACTGCAGCCCTGTGCATGGGATCACCAAGGAAATCTCTTCCCCAAGCATTGCACAGGCTGATGGCTGGAAACTGAGGGAACGTGACTGATTTGCACAACTCCCTGGGTAGAAAAACATATAATTCAAGAAAGATTAGATTGTCACAATTGCCCCTGACAAGAGTGCCTGTTTAGTGAGGCCTTGAGCCTACATTTCAGGCTAGCACTGTGTTCTAGCCAAGACCTTAAAAATATTCGCAATACAGGCTGTCACCAGTGCTACATTTCCTTGTCACTCTCTAAGTGTGACTGATTTGCCAAGATCAAGCCTAAATTCATGATCAGCAGCAAGGGCAGCTAACATGAATTATACAACTGGCTGTCCTTCCTTGCCTCATAGTTACTCTAAAGAAAATCCTTTCCCTGCATACATATTTGCTTTTTACACCCACATCATATTCTGTGTGTAACGATGCACGACTGCTCAGCTCATCTCACTGCCCCCTTCTTGCTCCCAAAACAAAGATGATGCTCAGTAACAAGGAGGCATTTGGCTATTAAATATCAAAGCCTGTATTATAAAATGTATTGATATGGCAGAATGCCATGCCATGGAGAAAAACGGGGGGTGGAAATAGTGATCATTTTCTGAAGCGAGTTTAGCACCGAGGAAAGTGGTTGTTTGCTCAGTACAGCTCTAGACAGGCAGTGAGTGCAGTGCCTGTGCAGAGAGCTATGGAGGCAGAAGAGCTCTCCATTGAAGATAAGGGGGGAAAGAAAGCACAAAACCAAGGGGATCAGCTGATTAGAGGAAGGAAGGAATAGGAAAGGACCTTTCCCCTTCTCTCTACCTTTCCAAAAAACACAGATACAAAGATGACACTAAAGTTATTAAGCAGACAAACAGTGCATCCAGGAAAAGCGTGAGAAGTCAAAGAATCAGCTTTTGAAACTTCTAACAGTGGTATCCAAGAGCTGACCAGAAGCAGAGGAATGATGGCTGATATGGAAGAAATACAAGAATATCAGATTTTTGGGAGGTGGCAAATGAGTCTTCTCCCAAACCCAGGATACAGCCCAAAGCTAAAGGTGTGAAACAATGGAACAAGAGATGAACAACGAGCAGAAAAATCCAGACAGTGCTCTCAGCTCTCACAGTAGTGAAAGATGATGTCTTGAGCATGTTAACAAAGCAATAAATCTCACAGAGTAATCTGCCACCCTGAAAGCACAGTGTATACTTAGTCTTGAGAGTTTTTGCCCAGGGGAAGAAGATACTGGAGTTTCAGTGTCAGCTCACATCTCAGATTCTCTTCTAAAGGTATCTTAAAGGGGCTCACTCGATTTACCGGTAAACCGCAAGATTTGATACTGAAGTTGCACAGTGTCTTCTCTGCAGAAGAATTAAATGATAAAATTTTACACACTGATGGACTGGGTTTCAATCACCATGCCAATGTAGAGATAATCAGTGATAATGAAGAAAGCTTTTTTCCTAAGCCATTTCTACAGAAGTTTATAAGCTTGCCTGCAGTTATTTGGCAATCACCAGGATTATTCAAAGCTTTCACCCTCTGGGCTGTGTGGGGTCTCATTCTTCCACTGACAACACCAAGAAGTTTATGATAGCGTATCAAAAGAAAAGCATTAATAAAAAAGGCTTCCAATTAATGAAAATGGAAATAACGACAAAGACGAGACCTTATTTTTTTTTTAGGATAAATAAAAGGAGAATTTTAAAAAGTAACTTTCCTGTAACTAACTAGTTATGGAAAAGAAATGCTATAAGTAATAAATGAACAGAATGAATGATAAGATTTAAGCTTGAAATACCAGGAAACTATAGCTGACTGTCATTCAGATATTCTGTTGCATTAACCTGGGGGTTGTTCCATATGGCAATTTTTCTCATGTGATTTTTTCCAACCAATACAATCATTGTTCTTCAGTCAGAGATCAGCCTAGGCGTTGCTCAAAAATTATCTACTATTTTCCAGTTATGATTTAGGTCTGAAAACTCTAATAAAATATATGAAATCAAACAGAAGAAAGGAAGCTGAAATTTAGATAGCAATAACACCAAATTTATCATAGTAGAAATATGAGTCACTCTCACCTGTAAACCCACAAGCATTTTTCATCCCTTCATTCCTGAATTACAGATATCGCATCATCTAAACTCATGCATTATTTATACTTTTCTATTATTGCAGTAATCTGAGAAAGCTGGCTAAAAAGTCTAACCAACTTCTTATCAAGCATTAGGCTGTATTTCAATATCACAGAGCAAATCTATGGCAAGTACCTTTAGGATCACAGCATCACTCTTGCAGTGGCATATTAGGCACTTAAGCAGTCCCAACCAATGTCCTTTGTGCCCTCAAATCCTAAACCACCTTTTCTGCTCATTGCACAGAGCTAAGTAAAGAACAGCATGGAACAACTCATTATATTTTGTTTTGGTGCTGTGAGCCTGTAGCACAGATGGAAGCTGTTTGCTGCAGACTGAATTCAGATACGTCTTCTGCTTAATCCTAATCCATAGTCACAGCCATCATTTTTTATATTATTCATTTGATGGATCTAATATTTATCTGATACTTCACTGTACTGCATAGCAAGAGCTCTCTCTGTGTAGGACCATACGGGCTCATAACATTCTCGCTTCATAAACGCATTCTGAATTAATATTTGCACACCCCATCTCCTATTTCCATTTCCCAAGGAACAGCTGCTTTTTCCTCTTATAAACTCTATAAGACCCTAAGAAATAGATAAGTGAACACAACAACGAGTGAGCACAACAACAGTTAAATGCCCTCAACCTGCAGCCCGTACCTTTTGGCAGCAGTAGGAACACTTAGAGCTGCAAGACTGCATTCAATATCCCCTGTAAGTAAAACTACTGCTGAAAAGAAAGTAGACAAACATCTTTGAAGACTCAAGTGTTCCCATCTGACACTCATTTTAAGCACCAGTGTCTACAGGACAGCTTTATCAAAAACACTGATATTCTACTGAAGTTGACCACAATTTGCATGTGAAAACCCAACAGGCTGATGGTGCCTGCCCTTGTGGGAGGGTGCAGAGTCTCACTCCATCTCTGGTCCACAGATGAAGTGAAATCCCAGTGTCTGGCAAGAGTAACTGGTTAAAAGTTGTTGAACGAGTAACGATGGCAGCTTACAGCAGTTAAATCTAACTTCCCAGTGGTAGGACACTGCCTGCAGATAGCAGCGCTGACGTGTCCCTTGCCACCACACACAGCGGTGCACCCCACAGAAGCACAAGCCCTCACCCTGCTTTCTCTTTAGCCCATATTCATATTTGGGCTGACCATGTTCTTTGCCTCCCAGTGCCTTCTCCTGGGAAAGGTGCCTTACAGTGGGCGAAAGCTACGTCAGAGAGCCTGCAGGTGATGTAACTCGCAGTCTGAAAATAAAGGATCAGGAATATCAGAGAAGTGTTCAAACTAAATACAACAAGATTTAGAACATGCTTTCAGATTTAGGGAAAAGTGTAGTCTTTCAATTACTGCTCTGGCATTTACAGGCTTAAAATGAAAGACCTTATGGCACCCCATCAGAGAGTTATCCAACTCAAAAGGGTTTTCTTTGCTCAGTGTTGCCTGTAAAGATAAATTTAAGTAATAAATCACACTTCTGATACTAACCCTCCTCTACAGGCTCTGTGATGACAGATTTCAGTTTTGAAAACACAAAGAGGTCTCTGTAAAAGCTACAGCATTCCTCCTCCATTTTCCGTACAGAGGTTTCTGCTGGTTATTTTCTACTGTTTATTTGTTCGTTTTAACTGAAAGGCTTTTGATACCAACTTCACCAGAATCACTTCATGATGTGCATCCTGCAGTCCCAGCACAAACCAGACCATATTCCAGCCTAGCGCAGTGAGTGCAGCAACTAAAACAGCCTTTCATTTCAGTCTCCCTGCAATTTAAATTGGCTACAGATGATCCGTAAGAGTCTTCAATCTTCACACTGTGTCTTACAGCATTTAGCCCCACCTGGGTGGCAGGTGCCTCTTTGACATACCTCTCTTGAGAATGTTAAGCACAGAGACTTTAAAATTGGAATTTCTAGCAAGTAGCTTTTATTTCTATGAATGGCAAGATATTCCCAAAATAACTTGAGAATCTGAAGTTAAGAGGGAAAAAGTCCATTAACAAGTTGAAGCCTTGATTTAGAGGAGGCTTTTAGCACTTTATCTTATCTAATTTGTATTCGAAAGACAGGTGATTTTTTTTTTTTTTTTTTCAAACAGCACATCCACAATCCCCACTAAGAACCCTTGCAAATGAAATTAATTATTTTGTGCTTTCTGTGGAGTTCAGTTTTATATCTTTAGATATCCTGTGTGAAATTTATATGGTCCTAGTGTTGCTTTTGCCTTGTAATGATGCCATTTACACAGATAATTAATCCTATAGATTAATTCTATTTCTTACTTTCAGAGAGGCAGCTAAGAGAAGTAATAACAATTTATGCCATTTTTATTTGTGATCTTCTATTTACAACTCTGTTATAGTTCGGTCAACATAAAAAAAGTTGCCCACAAAAACAAGAACAGGCTGTTGATTATGACCTGGGTCAAGAAGCCTTGCAAGTTGTTATTTATGCACTGAATCTTAATGAACAGGTGGATGTAAAGTATACTTTAATTTGTATCTGAACGTGACTAAAGGTTTGAGAATGCCATTGGTTTGACAGGCAAAATAAGTGATTATACACTCATTTTAGGTTTAAAATATCTGGGGACACAGACAGTTTTCACATTTCTTTTTAATATCCTATTTATTTCACTGGAAGTTCATCTCACTCCCATGTGCTATTGTTGGCTATAAATATGCAAAGCTCACCATTGTCCTTGGACTTACCCTCACATTTTATCACAACTACATTCTGAATGACACCAAAAGACAAAATAATGTCACACACTTGTGACACTGGATGTTACGAATCTATTCCTAGCCATTGGAGGAGCATGAAGATGACAGGTAACAGGTCGTGCTGATCATTGTCTTTGCCTAGTAAGTAATGGAGCAAAAATAACAGAAATTGGAATTACAGGAGCCAGTTTTTCTCATCCACAAGGGAATTAACTATACCATCACCTACGGTATGGTCTCTTTTTAAGTTTGACAGGCAGTACTGTATATTTCTGGATATGTACCCTTGCCAATGCCTCAGTTCGAGAACAGTTTTCCTTTCCATTTTCTCTCTGAAAACACCAGCAGTTCTACTTTTACCTTAGCTCAATATTAAAACTGAAGTGTTACCATCCATTTCTGTTTGGCAGGGTCAATAGTATTGGTCCGTGCAGATATAAATCCTACAGGTTGAGGTAGAATCCTTTTGTTGATAACTTGAGTTTTAAATTTAGAGGTAGCAGTAACTCCAGCTTCAAGACATTTTGGAAAGACAAAGGGAGAAGATGAAAAGTATCTCAATGTCTACAGTTTAGCTTTGGTAATAGTCTCATCCTGTGAAACAATACTGGAAACATTCTCTACCTTTTGTCCTTTGTTCACCTGTGCCCAACATTTATATTAAGTTGGCTTTCTTACAAGCTGAGACTTTAAAAGAGAATATTTTCTTCTTTTTGTATTCTCAGTCTTGTGAGCAATAGTGAAAACAGCAAAAGTTGCAAACAAATAAAATTCTTGATGTTACAATAACGCTTTGAACTAACCGAGTTAGCTCAGACCACATAGTTGAAAAACAACCGCACAAAAACCTAAAGCCAACTAAGTTTCTGCTGCATCCTCGTGAAGTGGGCACAGTTATGGGTGCTGTGGGCTCTTAACTGTAAGATAAAGTGTCCACAGATATCTTTATTTGTCACAGACCCTGTCTGTGTGACAAATGCCCGAGCGAGAGCAACCTGGGACGCAGAGGCCCTCTGTTCAGAGCAGTGCACACGCTTTGCTGGGATCCATACTCACTGTTACACAAACTGGCCTTCAAGTGAAAACCGTCATGCTTTATGCAAGTCTCAAGTTCGGCCTGTTTCTCTGCAAAGTACTCTGTGTTTGCTCACGCTTAAGGTGCTGAACATTTCCCCCAGTCTCTGAAGGGAGCTGCTCTGTGGCGGGAGAGCATCCTGCGCTGCCACAGGAGAAAGTCATTTTTTTGGAGCTGCTATTGGAAATCTAGCTATGGATTTCCAATCTTTAGATCTGTTTTTTGCTTTAAGCATGACGGAGAAAGGAAGCTGCTTCAGAGCATTTACAGCCGTAGTGGAAACAGGTTTTTATAGACATTACACTGCATCATCCTAAGCCAGGGAAGTGTGAGAAAGCTGTGGAAGCGATGCACTTTATCACGTGAGAGGACAGAGTCACCAACCACCTAAAAAAAAAAAGCCAGATTCCATCTCTTCAGTTAGCTGGACCAATCTAACACTTTGGTTAGCTCCTAACTGGAACCAGATTATTAAAAAAGAAAAAAAAAAAATTAAAAAAAAGTAGAAAAGATTCACCTAAAGCCAAAACAGTACATAGTGACAGGCAAAATGCACTACATGATGTGATTATATGTCTGTAACAAAAGAAATTCCATGCCTCAGCACAAAATATTAAGACTACAGGCCAGTTTTCAAGACCCACGCAGTGCATGGCCACAGACAGACACGCAAGAATAGGACACAAATATTCCCCTGCTGACTGAGCCCCATCAGCAGTTCCAGTTCACCAGCCCAGAGCTCACGTGGGGGTGGATGCAATCAGCAGACGACACACCATCAAGCGGGGAGCATTTGCATGATGCTGCCGTGTATCGCCCCAGGACACGAGTTCTATCTGCAGAGGTTCCTGCAGGGTGAACTCTACCAGGCTGGGCTGAACCCCAGATTAGAACTGCATCCTGTGACATTTACCTGTCTTTTCTGTCCTACACAGGAACTAGAAGAGGCAGCTTGAGTAACAGTGTCATCTCTCCTCTGAAAGCCTCTGCTTTTCTATTAATAAATTTCTTGCATTTTTGAACTCATTCTCATCATGGAATGCAAACGAACAAAATGCCATGTCTATGCCACTGACTGAAGAATGTCATCATATTCCCCATTCAGCTGCTGAAGTTTTTAAAGGCTCGTTACCCTGTCCGTGATACCCAAGAAAACTTTTCTTTAAAAGACATTTTGGCACACTCTCTCCCTCAAATCGCTCATTTAAAATAAAGCCTTTTTAGATCTGACAATGCAGGTTACTTAAAGTCTTTTGAGATGTCTGCTCTATCAATCTACAGAAATTCATACCAAGATTTCACAACCAGCATTAGTGATAACTAGGAAACTTCCCTTTCTCCTTTATTTCCCTACCTTTTCATCAAGATCTCTTGCAAGAAAAAGTGAATACAGCTGGCTAGACCTAAAATGACCCACTTCACATTCTTTTCTCAGTTTGAATAGGTAACAACAATGGAAGACAAAACTTGTGTTAACAAGAAAATAACCTCCACCATCATGCACTTGGAACAAAATGCATTCCCTTTTCTTCTAGGAAAAAAAAAAAGAGTATATTTACAGAATACACTACTTTTACTAGGATTACATTACAGAAAACTAGAAGAATGTTGTATTTTTTACTGTAATCCTTTCTCCCTATGTATTTCTAGACGCAACACATTAAAATGGGTAAAAGAAAAGCTGATGCCATTGGAAAACATTCCAAAACAATGGAAACAGAAATTAATGCGTATAACTACATAGATTATAAACTCTCTTCTCTGTTTTCCTCTATTTATGATGAAATTAACCCAGATGGTGGGAATGCAACTAGTTAAGCTGTTCCTGTTTTGTGTAGTATTACCTCTGGGGAAAAAACCCCTCAGAAGTGGAGCCCTTGGATTCACCATCATCCAATAACCAGTGACTGGGCACAGGCCCAGTACGTATAGAGTTGTTATGCAAACAGTGAAAACAAGTCCAATTTTTCTATTAATTTATGTGCAATACATCTTCCCATCCACACTATAATATTCTCAGCATTCTTCTTCCTCCATCCCACAGACTCTATTCCAAGACCATCAGTTCCGAATCACCTCCTACACCCTCTGCCGCCAACTGCTGCAATGCTCCCAGATCCTCTCCACAACCCAAACTCCCTCCCGACATTTCCTGTGTTTTGATGAGGTAAAAACCTTAATGTAGGGAACCTGAAGGTATAAGGAAATGGAGAGGATGTGAATAGCCCTTGAAGGGAAAAGACAAAGTCATCTGGTAACAGCCCAGTCCTTATAATACCATCAAAAGGTAATCTGGACGATTCCATGTTTTGAAGATTTGAAGGACTCTGTCCCATCTTCACAACTTCCCTTTGGCTTTTTTTAAAGCACTCCCTTTCTACTCAGGAAGAATGGTCACCCTGCAAGTTATCATTGAGCAGGTTCTGGCATTTCTATATCGGGCTACAGATATTCTGAGGCCCAGACATGTTCCTCTCTGAATTTTGCCTTGGAATCCGTGAAAGTTCAGAGAAATGATTTTGAGCAAAACACAGTGAGCTCAGACTGACGTTTCCCCATAAAATGCTCTCATTGGAAAATACTCATGACATTCTACCTGCAACAACTATCGCAATATCTCCTCAATATTAATGTGTACAATATCAATGTGATTTCTAGCAGCAACTAAACAAATTTAATGACACAATTACTTTGTGCATGACTATTTAAAACCCAATTTAGTTGCACATCTATACGGCACAGACTTTTTCAAATATGAGAAATGTCTTCACTTGTGCACTTCATGCCACACTGCCAACTCATTGAGTAATGTCAACACCAAGATGCATTTTCTAGTTATATACCATACGGGCATATTTGAGCATGATGCATAATATAAAGAAGATACACACCTAAATCCTATTATCGTTAATGGAAACTATGTGCATTGCACCTCCCACATACTGTTTAAAAACTATGCCCCACAGAATAATTTTAAATAACTTGTATTCTACACAGTATGAACCTGTTATCTAAATAATATTCCTTTGCCTACTCTATTATAAAGAGACGAGAGACAGTTTACAGAGAACAAGCCTTATGGCTTCGATCCCTTTGAGTTTCTAGCATTTTCTTTTGAATTCTAGAAGTGAAAAACAGTCTGTATCATTCCAATAATCTAATTTTCCAATCCACCTTCATTAACATTGCTGCCTGAAGCCAATTACAAATGCCTTAAGGCTTCCAGCCTCATAAGCATGGTGTGACAGGTCAAATTTTATTGTTTGCTCCATCCATCATGACTGACATAGTAATTCAAAGTACATAAGGTACAGTCTACTCACTGCTGCTTCTTTCTCCCTGTGCACCTGCTGTAACTTTAATGTAGAAGCTTATTAATAAAGTACATCATCTTCTGTCATGCAGTGCTGGCTTCTTCCACACATGTGAAAAGAAAAGGCCCCAAGTTATGCTTTTCTTTCAGCAGCATGTAATGTTCTCTCTTTTGGGGTAATGTGCCCAAGCAAGTCATGGCTGGTGACGTGTTTCATCAACAAATATATTTATAAGTCTAGCTCAATGTGGTAATGAGAATTAAAAAAAGAATTCAGCTACAGAACAACCAACACTAAGAAAAACAAAACAAAACTTTTGGCGTGATCTAGAAAAGTAACCAAGATTTTCCTTTACTGTATAAAACACAGCTGATAGGCCTACACCTTCCAGCCTAAAGATGGGCACATAACTTCATTTTTCAAGACGTTAATGAGATGCAGTATCATTTAATTCAGTAAGACTTCAGCACATATTTATTTAAAAACACTCCCTAGAAAAAGGTTGTTTTTCTGAGTTTGTGGAATACTGAATAGCCAACAGTGGGCACATTACATATTCAGACTTCTAATTACTGGCAGTAGCTACCTGGGTGCCTAAATAAAAAACATTCCCTTCAACACTGTAGAAGCTTGTAAAAGGGAAGGAGAAAAATCATTGACATTCTAAACATTATTTCATCCCTCTGAAAAAAGCATGTATGGGCAAATCAGAAAGGCATAGGGAGAAAACATTTCCTGTGATGATTTGCCCGTCTTCAGCATTGGTCTTTGGTATGTAAAGAAAATCTGTGCCCTCCCTGCTTTTACAAAACAAAACAAGAACCCACAAAACACCAAAACCAGGCAGAAACAAGAATCTAGGTTATTCTACTACGCTACAAAGTGCTGTAACAAAATCCCAAAATATTAATTGTTGTTTGACAATACCTTGGCAAGAACTATTTTAGAAATGTACGACTTTCCCACACGCACCATTCCCCAAAAAAGAAACTCTGATGGGGGGTGTAATCTGGTAACACATAACATGTAAACATAAGGATCTGCGCTATCATATGGCAGGTCTAATTACTAAGAGTTCTAGAGTCTCTCATTGGGTAAACATGAACATAATATATCCAATTTAGGACTCACTTAAATGTATCTTCCTATCACTTGAATTCTAGTCAATTTAAAAAGAGTATAATAATAATAAAGCACTGCACCACTTCTGTTTGACTTAGAGTTTATTCTCTTGTGGGAACATGGGTAAAACTCAAGACAACAACCACAAAACCCTCTACTTCTGCAGCACCAAAACAATGAGCTCTTTCTGTTCCTTCTAAGAGCTGTGTGAGGATCAGAGCCATCTGGGAAAACTGGTGTGTAAAGAATTTAAGGGAGTTGGATGTGAAAGGAGCAACCTGAAGCCGCCTGAAACTTCATCTCTTCCCGTTACTCAGCGGTGGTGCACGTTTGTTGGAAATCTGAAAGTTATTTTATTCTGCACAGGTTCTTATACTGCATTTCCCAGCATGATATTCATACATCACTACAGCAGCTACATATAGAGAAGGGCTTTTTAGGGAGTTTAGAACAGCATTTTCTATATACCCAAGTTAGTAAAATAATATGAAGAATGAATTACCACTTGTAGCAACTTGTCTAATAGACACATTTTACTGTGATTTCCCCCAGATTCTGTGGGCTTAAATTGATAATTAAAACATTCAACTTTGACAAGCCTTAACTATGGTAAAATAACAGATTCGGGAATTAAAGAAAAAAAAAAACAGATCTAGAAACTGCCAAAATATGTTAATTGCAAAGAACCCAGTCTGTGCAAAGCCAAATTGTTTTGGACTGACCAATGTTAGAATATGGAGAAAAACTAAAAATATCCTTTCCCTGCTAGGCAAGGTTAGAGAAAGGAGATAAACATTGCCATACCCAAATTAGACCAACTTGCTTAACCCATAGCTGTTAAAACTTAGAGGTACAACTTCGGATAAATTTTGCTTTCTGTCAGTGCCTTTTGCTCGCTGGCCCCAGTAGAATTGAAGTGGTGACAATTTTAACTAATCTCTCTTAAAAGAAATTATATAATACCAAGGAAGAACAAAGGCAGGTTGTAGGCCATCTAACTTTGTCCCTGGAACACCTCAATTAAATACTCAATTAAAAATCCTGACCAGCTTGGTCAGAAAAATCCACAAAAATTAGTCATGGTGCTGCCATGTCTTTATACAGACACATTTGATTTAACACAGATACCACATCCCTCCCCAGTTCCTAAATCATTCAAGATCTTTTCATGATGACTTCAAAGTAGCTCTCTCAGTACTTTAAGAGAGAATACAGATTTTTCCAAACTATGAAATAGGAAAACGTGAATTGCCCAGCATCACAACACGTCAGTGGAAAAACTGGGTAAAGTACCAGATCTACCATGTACAGGTTCAAGAATGATATATAATACTACATCAGGCCTAGACTCTGAACTGAGAGCAAAGAATCGAGTTCATAGATTAAAAATACGAAGATGAAGAAAAAGAGGAGGGGGAGAGGAAAGACTAAATTTATTCTTGCACCTCCCACCAATAATCTCTAAATTTTGAACAGGGAGTAAATGCATAAAGCTGATTTAATTTTCTTCTCCATGGATTTCTTTAACCATACCCTACCTTGTCTTACTCCTTCTGTCTTTCTTTCCCTCCCCCCACCATCTTTCCTTAACTTTCCTTACAAAACAAAACCAAAGCTAAAAGTGAACACAGAACTCAACCCAATTCTCCAGCTAACTGAGGGCAAGACAGGTCTTAACACTTGCTAAACCTCTGCTGAGCATCTTGCTTTCCCTCAGAAATGGCATTTGCTGTGTTCCCAGGACGGCTGAGTCACGTTGCACAAACCGCGGGCAGGGAAAGCAGAACTACAGCCCCTAGAGCACAGGTAACCCAGCTGACAGTTGGATTATGAAAAACCAAACCATGTTGCACTAAACATTCAACACTTGGACACTTTAACAAATACTTGTTAATTGTGCTTCTGAATACAGATTCCTAATTAAACGTAGCAGCCCTCACGTTGTACACATTTAACTAATAGTGTCTCATTATTTTGGTTATTATTTTTTCCTCCCAATTCAAGATTGTAGGAAATTTCTCTTGCACATCCCTTAATATCAAATTTGTTACCTAATGTTATGACAACAGAATGTAATTTTTGCATTTTCAAACAAAAAGAGACATGATCATGGACTTAATTAGTTTGCAATGATTTAATTAAAATTTGCACAACAACAATGTACCTAATTAGAAGCATAATAATTATACCAACGTACCTTTCCATCTTTGAAGGGACCATTAGTCATTGAGGTGGTATGTTTTGTAATTTAAGATCATCCTTATTTTCATTTTCTGATTAGTTAAGTGCAGTCATCATCATGTTCAGGTAATTGCTTTATTAACAAGCTTAATTAAACTTCCTATAAAACTGGCAGCTACAGAGTTATTCTTGTTAATGTGTTCCTGACAAAAACATTAACTAATTACATTGCACTCTTTACAGGGCTTACTTCACAAGCTTAATTCATCAGTACTTTAAAGAGCTTTGAAAACTCTGACTGCAATATACTGTGGAAGTGCTTTGTATTGTCAGAGTATTAAACAAAGCTGTTATACCCAGGAAACAGCGATTTCTCTTTACGAAGTTTTATAATATGGGCGAGACCGGCCATTAACCAAACACGTTAACCTGAGCGAGGACCCATGATTCTGTTTCACACTTTTTTACTTGCAGTATCAGTTACTGAGCATCTCTGGAGACACCCAGGCACAGCACCACATTGCAGTAATGGTCCTCAAGAACATGCCACATAACCCCTATTTCTGCCAGGCCAGTAACATTTCCTCCACTGCTCTGCAAATGAAATGACTGTGTCAGAGAATCCTAATCCCTTGTAATCGAGCTGGATGGGCACAGTCAGTTCCCAGAATCACCAGCACTGTAATTAACATCAGCGAAATGCTTTCTTTCAAAATGCAATTCCACAGAAAGCACTAGAACAAAGAGCATAACAGTCTGAGGATTATCAAACGGCGCAAACCAGCGAGATAAGGCTTTTGCTATTTTGCCACATAACCTGTATAAATGGAAGAGTTTTATTATCCAGTCAGGAGTAACTGAGACATCACTTTAAAAGAACAACAATTAAAATGCATTTTATGTTACTTTCCTGGAGTTGAATCCTTAAAGATTTCTTGAACTTTATATGAAAAGAGAACATATCAAAGTCCTTCATATTCCAGAAGCCATACTGACCACCATTCCAAACCAAGTTCTGCAGTCTTTATTTTAGTTTAAGGTCTGAAACTAAACTTTGAAGGGGTAGAAACTAAAAATGCCAAAAAAAAAAAAGAGTACTCAGAACCTGTTCAAAAATAAATTTCAACCCAAGTCAAAGTTGAAATGGAAAAGGAGCAATACTTTGATGAAATTAGTGTGTTAGCTCCAATATCAGCTTGCCTTATCTAAAGATATGATTGCCTCCACTTTTGCATAAGAATCCAGGAACCACATTAGTTCAGGGCTGTGATCCCTCAGCCTACTATCCTGCCAAGCTGCAGACTCTTAAAAGTGAAAAAACTACAAAGTAGTAAAAGAAAGAGCAAATTAGAAACAGAACACATCAGTCCTGCCAAATGACCCCAGTCATCCCAGCTTCTGGTAATCACTGGCTTAAGGACTCTGTGTGTGTGAGAGGTTTACCAGCCTGCAGTGGATCCGTTCTGCATGGATATATAAAAATCCCATTTGTATCTTTGTCTGGCACAGTATTGTGCTGCAGTGAATTTCACAATTTTATTTTGAGTGGAAAAAATAAGAATACTTTATTTTGAAGTTGCTGACTTATAATTTAATTACATCTTGTTTTACTAAGTACAACATTCCTTTTCCAATATTAGTCATGATTTAATATAAAATCATGCTGAAGTGCTCTAGTTAATTCTGTTTCCTTGCTGATTCCACACCTGACAGCAATTACTGTCCTTCTCTGAGCATCTCCTAGTTCTACCATGCCAGCTTTGAGATGAAGTGATGATAACTGAAGGGAGTGAGAAGTCCAGGCATTTACAGAAAAACAATGTTTTGTGCTTGTTCTCAATTCCTATTTTAACACTTTATTCACATTTTTGCCTGGCAGTGATCATTACTATGTCTTCAGAGGAACAGACAGGATTTATTCTAAGATCAAGTGGCTAAATAAGAGCCTGTGATACGTGTATTTGGTTATTTTCTCTTAATGCAAATCATTATGCATTTATTGACAGCCAAGTTTCATCTGCATTTTACCAGTCAGTCATACTTCTGCAATACCATTTCCTTTTAATTTATTTTTACCCCAGTTAACAGTTCAAAGAATAGAAAGAGCAATCCCTGCACAAACATCACTGATTATTTGTGTTGAACAGCAGCCCCTGGTCATCAGCAGAATGCTTTGATGCTGCTCTGCTTGGCCACGAATGCTGAGCCCAAACCCCATCTCCTGCCGAACCCACTGCTGCACTGGCAGGAAAAAGCAAGAATTCAACCTGGGCAGGCCAGATCAAAATGCTGGTGTGTGCACATACACCACCTGCCTGCCTGTGTCAGTACATGGACAATGCACAATTTCAGAAGACTTTTTTCCCCTGAAATGCAGTAGCTACTCTGCATCTTTTGTTTACAAGCTTAGAAAGAATCCTTCCGCTTGCCCAGCGTTATCATTATGTGGTCACAAAGCAGCTGGTGCAGAGCCAGAGATAAACACATACATACAAACACAAAGTGGTGTGGTGTTTGCCCACACTCACATGTCTACCTTTTGGCATTTTCACAGTCAATACCAGAGCATGCCAGCACCACAATGCCAGAAATAATACTTGCCAACAGCACTGCAGAGGAAATAAGATTACCAAAGAAAAGCTTTGATTTTAGTGACCTAAGGGCAAGAAAGAAGGATCATATTATTTGGTGAAAACTAATGGTGAATTTGAGGGAAGCAGTTGTATTGTGTTCTTAAAAGATAGCAGAAACTCATGATCATTACTGACTATAAAATGGAGGGTTTTTTAGGACATTTAAATATAGCATGCAGTTTACATGCTCTGTCCAAAGTATTTTCACTTCACTTCCAAAGCTTGTCTTTGGAGGAAAAAAAAACCAAAACACCACAACAGATTTTATAACAAATTGTAGAGGTGCAACAATGTTCTACAGGTTACTGTAATAATAGAATCACAGATTACAAGGTACTGTATACAGCAAAGAACAATCGCACTGCTATAAGCATCTCTTATTTAGTGAAGGTGAAGCAGACATGCATCCTCTCACTAGGACTAGATGTTACAGAAGGATTACCAACCGGCACGATACTGGAAGACCCTCAAATAAAAAAAAAAAGCAACTAGAAGTATGCAATGTGACAAGCAATGGCTCCTGTGGGACAGTACTGAAAAAGCAACAAAATCTGCCCAGCAGTAGAGAATGTGGGCAAAATCTGTGGAAAAGAAATTGCTGTTCTTAAGAGACCAATAAGATGCTGTAATTTTAAGTTGCCAGGGCAGGAGCAATTGATAGTTAAACACACAATAAATGGAGGTGAGACAAAGTTGCTCCAGAAAAAATCTTCTAAAAGTCTCCTTCTAAAAAAAAAAATACCCCTCAAACAGAGGCAACTTCTGGGAGGTATGTCTTTGGTAGTCAAGCGTATCAGCAACAGGAATTGTTTGATGTCTCCATTATAGCTGTCAGGCTTATATCGTAGTCACAACAGTTTGGTGAATTTATGACATCAGCAGAACTTCTGATTAAAACCATTTGGATCTTAGAGTAAGAAATACAGAAGGTCAAAAAAAGACTCAGCTAACAGGGATGCAGGTTAAGATGCACAGAAATTGGTTCAATATGGTGACTGAACATGCAATGAAAGCCATTTACTACAGAATCTTGTATACTCTCAAGAGTTCAGACCAAAAAATTTGTTTTCAAAATGAGCCCAATCGTAATCCTAAATACCAATCCTAAGTTACTGTATTACATACTCCTAGACAGTATGAAAAGCAGTAGCTTCTTTAACTGGCAACTTGGAGCTCTTTTCCTATACTTTGCGTGTGCAAGTATGAGAGAGTTTTTGCTGATTTTCTCTTCTGGCCATGCAAATCCTTCCACCAGAATAGAAGAGGCTTAAATGAATTAGCCAGGTCAGCATTTTAATATTTGTATTCATTGCTGGATGTATTCAAGCCGCCCAGCTGAGAAGGGAATGTAGCTGCAATATCATCACTGTTATATCACAGCAGAGAAATTTTCCTCTTGAACACTTCATTTTCCTGGATTTTTGGAAGCTATTTTTGGATTTTAAAGAGTAGTTTTACATGCAGTCAAACCTTACCTTACATGCAGGAAAAGAAGAAAACTTCGGGAGTATTCCCTAAACATGACTTCCAGTGCCTGAAGTGCTGTTTATGGAACATGTATCCCAAACATGGAAGGATTTATTTGATAATGAAAGATCCGGAGCGCTGAATGGCTGTGAAGCCAGTTTTTTTTAATTGAGTCAAGCCCTAAGGTGATCATATTTTCTGTACAACAGTGAGCCAATTTACCCCCACTGGGTCATGGGAATTCTTTTTATGTTGCCATATATGCTGCACCTGGCACACCACCATATTAAAACTGGGGTTTAGATGTATTTTAATATGTTACAGTGAAACTGCCAAGTTATTTTACCATTTGGAGACCAAACCTTAAAAGAACTATCCCAAATTCCTCTTGTCCAAACGAGCCCATCTGATCAAATTAATTTTTCTTCTGTTGCATCACCAATATTGAAAGTGTTCTACTTCATTAGCAAGAACAAGCTATTTAGAGAAACATGAATCCCACAAGTCATAAGGCTCCGATTTGTCATCTCATTTGCTGTTTGTCAAATATGTAAAAATCTACAGTTATCAGCACTTTTCGCATACAGATATACCAAGAACTAAAGTAGACTCTAATTTAATTCTGCCTATTAATGAAAGTTATTTCATCCTCCTACTACAGCCTGGAGGACCACTACTGACAGGATTCCAGGTCACAGAGAACTCACCTTGGAGGTATATGTGTGTCCATCAGACCCACAGACAGCGTTGCCGTGTGCCACGGGGCAGGGTTTGCATTTCGCTATGTTCGCTGGTCCAGCCCAGTGCTTCTGGGCCAAGGTTCCTTTCTTTTGCCGAAGGCTGTAAAACAAAGAGACATCAGTTGTGGTTGGTTTTTTTAATTTTTTTTTTTTTTTTAACATGGTTGTATAAAACAGAAGAATGAAAGCTTTACTGAATAAGGCAAAGCCAGATTTTCAACACAGTATTAACTTAAAGCAAGCAAATTAAATATAGCTCCTAACAATGCTTCTATAATAAGGCACATTACAGCATGCAATCTAAAAGTCATAAATCAGTAGGCAGTCCTAGATTTACAATACTTGGCAGCTTCAATTTATGACTACAAATGACTTCACTTGATACAGCACTTTGTCCAACTATACCGTGCTTCTTGTGAACCAGGCAAGCAACATTATACGGTTGTATTTTGAGACATTTTCACCAGGCCTTCTCCAAGTTGCCAAGTTACTGTTAAGGCAGCGACAATTTTAAAACAAAATCCTTTGAAAAACACCGCATTTTATATTATGCTTATAAAAATGTACAAAAAAAAAAAATCACCAAACAACTTTGTCATTGTACATGCTGTAGCACTCTCTCCGTGCTGGCTATGGAACAGCTGCTACTCTCAGATCAATCACAGCCCCCCAGGAATGCTATAAAGTGACAGGGAGCATCTCCAAATCTACAAATGCATTTGTACCATGGGAGCAACTGCACTTGTCCTCAAGTCATGGACTACTCAATTATCGCATTAAAAATGTCTACGAAAAGATATCTACTCCAAAAACTTATTGCAAAACATGTGCAATTGATTCTGATTAACAGCTCATTTTTCTGTCATAATGAACTACTTGACTGATACAACATTAAGTAATTATCACCAGCACACTGTTGTAAGCTGATTAAGAGTTTGCTTTAGAAACCAGAAGTCAATGTTACAATGCAGATTCATTTTGGTCATGTGTACTTGTCTTTCACTTGAAAACATTTACAAGGGAAGGCAAGGCATCACATCAACTTCGCTGCAGACTGTTAAGAAAAATAATTGCCATCTGTTCTCATACCACAGTAAAAAAGACATGATATTACAGTTCAGCTAGAAATACATCTCAATGCGCTGCTGAATGACTTTATCATGGTTTTCAAAAAATATATACAGACATATTTTAAAGCAATTTCTCTACAGCTTGCAATTTGCTACACAATACTGACTCTGATGTAACGACACATTCAGCTGCTAAAATAATAAAAATTCTATTCTTTCATCTCAGTTCTAGTTTTCTTCAAGTTTAACCTTTGTCACGGCAATGAATAGTACTATTAAGAAGCTTGTGTCCACAGAAGGAATCCAATCATGATATCATAGACTATGAAAATAGAAGCCTAGTATTAAAGACTAAATTCCCTTGTTATTTTGAAAAAGTTTTCTTAATGCACAGAGCAGCTTTCCCTCTTTCAGATGCATTCTGCCTTGCCGAGTTACCATTATACCAGATGCCAGCTGCTGCAGATGGGGGACCGCTTGGCTTTGAGCCCCCAAATACAACTCTGCAAACATGGTCTCTTATGCTGGGGCTGCACAAACCATTTAATTAAGTTTTCCAGAGTAACTCTGACTTTTCCGCAGCCCCCTTTCCTCTAATAATGCTTTGTTATTAAACGTAACAATTATCTTATTTTCTGGAACTGTTTCTATTACAGGCATTTTTCTTTTCAGCTTGACAGGAAAACGTCCTTGTTCACTTTACTTATGGCCCTGCACTTCTCAAAACACACAAACTCAGAGTCGTGCAGAGGCTGGAGACAGATGTGAAAGGTGCTGTGCTCCTCCTTTGGAGACTGCAGGATGGATCATGGCACAAAGCAGACTTTTTACCTTTCCACAGTCTCAAAAGACAGACCCTTGTCTACATGTAAAATTGTTAAGAGGAAAGTTTTCAGGATTAGCTATGGAAAAACAGCTAAGAAACGCTAAACTTGAAGTGTATGATTTAGTGCCATCATCATCAAAGCCATTAGCCACAAAGCATGCAGGATGGAGATGAGCAGCTGAACTAATGAGCATCTCATCAAAATTAAGCATAGATTGAAGTTCCTAGCTAGACTGATGCCTAACAAATCACAAGATCTTGAGGCTCTGAATGGCAAGTATAAATACATTTTACAGCATTCATGGACCAAACTACATTTAGGCATATCACATTATAATCTTAAAAGAAAAGTCCATTCCAGACATGGCTGCTTGTCCCTCTCTGCATAACCTTACACACACCCTGCTCTTAATTTCCTTCGTCCTGCCTTGGTCATTTCAGCATTCATATTGCAAAACCAGTTACTATTGGAAGTTTCTGCTGGAGCTAGTAATGTTTTCCATTCTCCCATCCTCACTTAAAAAAAAAAAAATGAATTTATCCATTTCAAGTCATTTCAGCAACTCATCAAGCCTGGTGGCCCTTCCCATCACTTTACTGCAAGTAAAAAGAACACGCACAGCCTTAGGCTTGAGCTCTTTTCTGGCTGCAGCAGCCAACAGCAAAGCATGTGTGCAAGAGCAGAGCCTTCCCCGCAGCTAATAACTGGAATGGATCCACCTGAACGGGATTTGCAGCGTTTCACCTGCAGACACTGAAGGAAACTTTATTCTCTTCCTCCCCCCCCACATTCATTTTCATGATCTTCTTTTATTATTAAGAGGAAATTTACTCTCTCAAGGAGAGATATTTAATAACAAGAAGAATTCACAGTGAGGTACATCTCAAAGCATTTTATTCTTTCAAAAAGAAAAGTTCTATTAGTAGCACTTCAAATAACGTGTGTAACAAGACAGGGGATCGCTGCAAGAAACCTGCAGCAATCCTAACTTCTGTATATGTGATTTAATTGGCAGCATAATAGAGCAGCCATTTTGGTTACAAGAAACAACTTGTATTTCAAAAATGAATATATTCTTCTCAAGCTACAATTTTGCAAAACATGCAAAATGTCACTGTATTTGAAGCAAGGCTAAAATAATTTTTGTCAGCTTGGCCAAGTGAGCAATAGAGCTGAAAGTTTTAACTGTATATCCAGATTCTGTCTCACCTCCAAAAATATAGGTAAGCACCTATTTCCTAGAGGGAACATCTATTTTCCAAAAGTAAACATGAATTTTTCTGAACTGATATTTTGAAAGGTTGGATAAGACTTTTGGAAGCCTTTCAATCCTATAGCCCCTAACAACACATCAAACATCCAAACAAACAAATTAACACCCAGACAAGAATATTGGCTGCCATAAGCAGACAGCCTGCAAATCCCTTCTCAATGGAAAAGCACATTCACATACTCTGGGAAAATGTTTTGCTATGCTAATCATCTTGTTTTAGAAGAAATATGTCAGGAGCAAGGCAGGCCAAAGCAAATTAAACCTTATTTATTTTTTCTGACAACTTAACCAACTTTAATCCTGCTTTAAGACTCGGCATTGAAAGGATCTCCTACAAATCATCAGAAAATAACAACTGTGCAGAGAATAACCCAAAAACTCCCCACAGGCATAAAACCCTGCCACATTTATAAGGCCAACAGGGCCAAATATTCTGAATATTCCAGAAACAAACAGACATGAATGTCTTGCTCAAGTATTAAGACTTATAGGCAAACCTTGCCTGCTTTCGCTTTTCAGACTGGTGAACCGATGCACTGAAATGCATAAAATTTGAGGAGTAGTTAAGTTTTACAGAATTCAGCCTCTTAACATTTTAATGCATAAAGAAATTGGAGACATTTAAAACACTCACCCTTCAACACCAGGGGAACATACACTAGCCCAGCTTTGTTACACATTACACAGATACACTACTTACCACATACTGTGAAAATACAGGGAGACGACATCTGTTTTGCTTGCATGGGAGCAGGGAGAGCACAAGAGGGTTTCCAGATGCCACTGGCCAGGTGCTGGGACCGTACCCAGTGGCTCTGGCCAGCCCTGCTGCACGGCACCTGCACTTCAGCATGGGGCTTCTAAACATAAAACTTCAGCTGGGGAAAAAGGGAGCTCAAAAGCTCTAGGAAAGCTGGCTCCACCCAAGATTTTAAGGCTTCCAGGTGTGTCCTGTAGAGCCAGAAGCTCAGCCCCAGGGAGAGCTGATGGGTGCAGCTGGGAGCCCTGGGGATGCAAATCACCAGCTGGATGAGAATCACCTGGCTGATGTCTCAGCTTCTGGCTGGGAGCTCCAGTTCTGGGCACACAGCCTGCGAGGAGGGTCTGAACTCTGCCTTGGATTCAGCAGAAGTTTATCAAACCCAGTGCCTCAAACGAAACATCTCACATTGAGTTGTACTTTTTTTGCAAAAAAATCCACAGCTTTGATTCCTGACCAAGTCTCTGAGTGGGTGATATGGGCTGTGCTGTTTAGGGATCTCTGCATCTTTGCTTATAACAATATTCTCCAGAATGGCACAGGTCCCTTGCACAAAAATTATGTTTCTTAAATTTACATTTATAACTTGGTTTATTTCATTTTATTTTGAAGTTTACACAGGTCCTAGAACTATGACCAATTTCATTTTAATTACCTTGAAATACTCTTCAAAAAAATAAAGAAATGAAAATATTTTAAAGTAGAATGTTTAAAACGGAATAATTTATCTTTTAGGGTGAAACCTGGAAGGGATCACCAAAAAGCATCACAACCACCATATAGGAAGTAAGAGTGGATATGAAATGGATAAGCTTAGTTTCACTTCCTTCCAAACTATTGCACAACGTTCATTTTCTTACCATTTACTGAACTAATTGATAATTAAAATCTATCAATTCACGTATTGAGAAGACAATGCTCTCTTAGCCTCTGTTCTGCAACTACCTTCTCTTCTTGATGGAGTCTCTAGGTGAACCTGTGGTGAATACAGTGTGCATGACTAGGTGGTCTACAAAAACATGAAATTAAAAATGGGACTTTGTAAATTTGATACAGAATGTACAAATTGAAAGTATCAGTGTTCAACTTTGAGATAACAGCTTATCAGAAACATAGGCATGTTATATTTTAATAAGCTGTATAATTTTGCTACATAAGATAATGACTATAACAGAAAAACAATTGTGAAATTATAATAGAATTTAAAAAGGAAAATTATGTCAACTTTTTTTTGTTTCAATTAATATTTGTCTTATCACTGCCAGCTAGAAACAGCCAAAATATCAACAGATTATATAAGCAAGACCAATTCTGTGCTTTTATGTAATTACATTTGATCGTTCAAGTGCAAATTCAATTTAAGCTGTAAATGAACTTTAATATTAACACAGACATAAAATGCACTAGAATTCAGACTTCTAATTCAGAAGAAAATTTACAATATTATGAGTATGTTACTGCTCTTCAAGACTGGTTACTCCCAAACACACATACAGTAAATTAGCAGATTAAGCATTGATGGTTTTAGTGCAATTAGAAATTAGGCTCCTTTGAATACAGGTTGGCAGGCTATTATTTTGAAAGTGCTGCCAAAGTTTGGGGATGAAGGAGACACAAGTTCCTCCTTAGGACTTTAGAACATATTAAGTAATTTAACTGAACAAGAAAAAGACACTTCTTTACCCAAAGGAGTTTCTGTTAGATGAATTTTCAAAGGTCTGCTGTGAATAACAGCAGAAGTTTCTCAAAAAAACCCCCAACAAACAAGATACACAATTTCTTCTAACAGAAAGTGTCAGGTAAACAAAATAGAGAGATTGGTACTGTCTCTTCTTGTTCTTAAAGCCACTGCTTCAGTGATGTTACACAAGCAGAGAATTTGGCTCACTACATGTTGCAAATTACTTGTAACGCTCACCTCTCTGTTTCTGCTGCCAAAAATAATACAAACACTTACTTCAGGTCCCATCTGAATTGACATGGTCAGGAACTTTTTGATAAAACGGGCTTTAACTACACAATATTAACTTGACAAAACCAAATCACTTCACGGAGATAAACTGGTGTTAATCAACTTTTAATGCCATTGCCACTGGAGGTCTAGATGGTGTTGTGCCAGTTTATTGCAGGCTGCAAGTCACCCTGATGTCCCAAGGCTGGGGCTTTGCAGATGCCTTGACACATCAACTGCTACAGGGACAGAAGCTCTTGTTACGATTTCCTCTGCTCTAAAGCCAGAAGTCTGAAAGCCTCAGAGCTATGGTCCTGGTTGGGTTGACTGGAAGATCATCTCTTCCCAATGGTCTCTTCCAGAGACCTCTTCTATGCAGCAAAGGCAACGTCACCATCCCCGGGGTCTGCAGGTTACCCGGAAGGCAGGTTGGAGTTTGGCACCCACACATGGACCAATCTACTGCAAGGATTCTCCACATAACCTTGTCTTTAGGTCACTGTGAGTTGTGTGCGTTATTTTTGAATTAGAACTCCATACATGGAGACATTCCTCAATATTAGGATTAACTTCATCCATCTTTGTTTCTAGACCTTGTATCAAACCAAAATGTCACATGTCACATACAACTACTTATCAATCAAGCTCTACTGAAAGAAAATTAAAAAGTTCAATGCACCAAAGCAAGTTCCAAGTATTTGTGCTTCCTGAGAAACTGGAAGAAGCTTTGACAGCGCAAACTTCAATGGCTCCCTGAAGCTGGACCAGTTCACTGTGGGAAGAGTTTAAAATGCACTGCCTGTACCTTCTCTATGCCTTGTGCACAGTTTGTTCTTGTCCCCCTGAAGGAAGCTTATCAGACTGAAGATAAACCCGGCAGTGCCTGCCTGTTTCTATCTTTCCTTTGCATAAGCTGTTTCTCTTGTTCTTGAGGACAAGAATGACAGAGCTGAAATTTGCCCCTATAAATGGCAATGTTCTCTTCTCTCTTTGTATCATTTTTGTATTCTGTTTATTAGGGCTACGAGTTTGGCCTAATTTCTACAACTTTTCATATTTCTCACAAGATCTGTATATACCTTGAGCCACTACCAGTCAAGCTATGTGAAGACAACAGTCTACACATACTACCTTGAAAATAAAAAGGATACTAGGCTTTTGAATTAGACATGGACTCCTTATTTAATACAAACACTGTAAAATGAGAACAGACATACTATTAGAGTAACTTTTCTACCTGGAACTTACACCTTCACATACAAAGAATAATAACACGCAGAGCTGCCTCGCATTTCAGCATCATCCCCTTGGACTTAGATGCTACCAGTTTCTTTGATTTCATTATTCAAAGAAATAATTTCAACTATCTGATTGTACTAAGGCTGTTGATTACTTTCTCTTGCTGCCTTCATATCTGCTCCCTGACACATCTGCCTTAAAAGAGCCATAAGAAAGAAAAAGTCTCCAGTTGCTGTATTTTGGTAGATGTGCAAAGATTCTTAATGGGACATGGTGGTGACTGGGGACTTTTCTGGCAGAATGAGGCTTATTCAAGACTTTTTCTCATGGTAAATGGATACTCTACTTGCTTGCTTTTCTTTCAAACAATGGCATTGATGAGAACACACTGGGAATTAAATCTGCCCATTGCTGCAGAGCACCAGTAGCCACAGGCCTATTCTGAGAGAGCAAGCTGTACTCAGGAGATAGAGGTGGAGACGAAAAATTTAGGGAAGAATAGAAAAGGAAAATCCCAACTGTTGAAGTGAAAGTGTACCTGCAGGTGTTATCCCAATGAAATGAAAACCAGTTATTTCCAAGGGAAGAGGAAGAGTCAAGCCTCTATTTTTTACAAACAGTAAGAAGGCAGTATAAAAATAAGCGTGAGGGAAACGTAGCAGGAGGAACTTGTCAGCTAGATATAAGGAAAGCTGAAAGTTTTGGAATAGCAATATGTTTTTTCAAGAAAAAGTCCTGACACATCTTGCAGTGAAAATGCCCTGAAGATTCTTGTATGGGTCCTACTAGGTCCAGCCAGCAACCACCTCTTGAAAGAGAATAAAGGGTCTTGGGGCCCAAGAGGCTCAAGGTTATTGATTCTGCATGATGAAGGAATCTTTTTACTTTTTATTTTCTTATGGATTTTAAAGGAACAGAGGATTTAGAGAAGCTGACATAGATTCCGAGGACCTAGACGGTCAGAAAATTGTAGTCTGTTAGACCAACTGATTGGATACAATAGCTGTAGGTGATTTCTGAGATCCAACAATGCTGCTTCCAAGTCAGAGAGAAACCCTGAGCAAGGCTGCCCAAGCAACAGCAAGGTCTGTGTCTAAAAAGCTATCATACAGCATTAAAATATGGATACTGTTAAACTGCCAAGACACCTCATGCTGGACTATATCGGGATCTCTCAGTATAAGTATCCTCTGAGATGTACCTGGCCTCACTTATTCCTGGACTAAAAATGATAAGATTGTTTATTAAGGTCCTTAGAGAAGCACATGGATTTCTGCCTTTGGGCACTTTAATACATAAAAATGGTGTTTGAGAGGTCCCCTTGCATTTTTAGCTAACAGATTCTTGTGCTTACAGGCAATTTATTTTTGAATCTAAATCTTTAATGATTTTCAACTTTTAGACCTGATACACATGCTCCACAGCTGCATAGATACCAAAACTGGCAAGGTACACAAAGGAAAAAACCAAACCAAAAAAATCTACACAAACAATGCTGGTGTTTTTAAAAGTCATTATGCTTTCCTGAATAAATAACACAGCTTCTAAACTCTGCCTGTTCTCATGAATTTTCATAAGAGAATGATTTTCCTTTTCATCGTTATTTTTATACTAACATAAAAAAGAATCAGACACCAAACTATGTAAAAATAAAATGAAGTGCCTTGAATTTCAAAGGAGGAGGGAAGATAGCACGAAATTCATAATTAAAGCTGGAATCTTCTCTACCACTCCTCAGTTTGTAGTAATCTTCACCAGCCACTTCTGAGCCCTGGATTTTGCATGCTGTGTGAGGTACTGTAACTTGGCACAGGGTGCTTAAAGGTGAAGTGTGCAGCAAATTTAATACTTCTGTTGGCAGCCACTTTTTTTCCTTCCTTCTATAACAGGCTACATGTTTGTTTTGGTTTTTTTTTCCTGTTACCAGAAAATAATACCTTTTAAGAGGATGAAGGTATTGGATATTAAAATATTGTATTGATCGGATCTGCCTCCTCCTGCTGGCAGAGCTTGCCAAGATACCCGAGGAAGCTGGATTGCTAATGGCATGTGAGATTAATCTGAGCTGTCACATTCGGTGGGGAAGGAAAGCTGATCCTCACTCACTACGCCCTGTTCCATGCCATTAGACAGCTTCAAAATTGTTTTCACCACACCTGGCAAAGCAGTCATTTTCCACCATTTCCCTGCTACGGCTCATATTTCTAGTTACAACATTGAACTCTGTGTGGCTGAGGAGCTGTGCAAACAGAAAGGTGCAAATTACTTAGTAAGGCTAAAAATCATGGCAGATTTCTTGGCAGCATTTAATAACACCAGAAAGTTCCACCACGAGTGATGAATCTCCCAGAAATGGTGGATATACCAGCTTTAAAGCGGACCTCATTCTCGGCCACACGGAGGAGCCTGTCAAGTGTAACACCGTCAAAACCCCAATGTTTCATGTCTCTGCAGACATTGAGCTGCTTGGCAGGACAAAACTAGTGGGCAGAATTAGGCAATAGACCCGCACTGGGATCTTCATCAGCTCTATGTCCTTCAGTATGGTTTATAACCCGGCCTTATCTATTCTAGAAATGGCAGTAGTTCAGTCACATGCAACACATTAACACGTTCCTTACCTCTACACTTCGAATTCCACTACTGTCCAAAAAGTGTGTGTGCGCCTTTTTTTTTTTTTTTTTTCCCCCCTCAAGTAAATGGTTCAGAAATCTTTTTGTTGCTTTGCAACTGCAGGGGCAAAATCAACGACCCCTCCAACCGAAGCATCTTTAGACAGCTCAGCAGCGTTCTGCTTCATTATGTTGATTTTGCTTCTCCTAAGGCAAATAACATGCAATCTTCACAAAAACTGACATATTGCTGGTAGGGATGAGCAAGTAAATGCATTTAAAAAAATACAGTAATAATTCTTGCCCTGAAGGCACTAATCCAAATGTTTCCTTTTAAAAATGACTGCACAGTACTTCTGTTGTGTGAATACTTGCTACCATGGTACAAACAATCAGTTACAAGCTGTGCTAGCAAAATATCTGCCCCTTCTCACACATTTTATCATGAGAGGGGCTTATTAAATTCTCAAGAAGGCTACAGCAGATTAAGCTGTTGAGGATTTTTACAATTAGCATCCATTACCTAAGAATTCATATACGATTTCTGAATAGAATTGGCTTGTCAAACAACAGACAATTAAAGAAACAAAACCAATCCCAAAGCTACCTCCAGAGTGTAGTCAAAATCCACTATTCAATGTTGGTTTGGAAAAATAATCAGAATGCAGTTTCCTATGTCAGAATAAAATGAATGTTAGTGAAAGGCATGCTAACCAAACCAGTTATAAATATTATAAGGAGCCGGGTAATTTTAAAATCCCATCCTTTTTAGCATCTAAATAGGCTAATGCTCCTGTTGCTTATTCAGCACTGCTGATTTACAGAGCTCAGTACTATGAATGTCTAAACATTCTGCTGAATTTCTCAACATATTCAGTGCTGTCTGTCTGGTTATTTGATGCTAGAGTTGGAGCTCATAATATCTATACCATTCCCAGCTTCTCGAATGAGGCCATCAAGAGCATTACCCATCTTATATCAGGCTATGTCTTAATGAAAGGTGACTGGAGCTTCAGGAAGATCCCAAACCAATAGACAGAATTTACATAATCGTATTAATTTATGATACTAACTGAATGCACATGATCCAGTCTAGTGACAGCACATGGTGAAACACACCTTTAGGTAAAATTTGAAGATGGATGCCATCGACATACTTGCAGAAACTGCAAGATATACATTTCATGAGTTATTTCCACTGAGTTATTAAAATTTAACTTTGCTGTGACCTTGAATTATGAAGCCTAGCAACCACGCATTAGAAACCACCCATTCTTCCCATATTCTTCAAATATGTACCTCCACAGGCTCCCCTACGCATGGAGGCTCAAAGTGCCATTAAAATGCAATGTAGCTACACATTTACACTTTCGAAAGTTTCAGCATTTTATAGCAGCTTCCTCAAAAACATATTTTACCATGTGAAAAAGTGAGACTCAACCAGTGATATATTTAGGCATAGAGCATAACATTACCTGGAACTTTTACAGGTTTTGCAAATATTATATTTAAATACTTTGCTGCTAAGTTATTAAACAGGAATCAGTTTGGTGCAGATAATGTTGCTGGCTGATTATGTGCCACCTCACTTTCAATCACTCCTTCCCACCTGAATTTCACTTCAGCATACATTTCCCTTTTTCACCTTGCTGTGATCAACTATGTATCCGTGTCCTCGCCACTCTGTTTTGTCCCCATTCGTCCTTGTGACTTAGTTTATGACGGACTAATGACAGAACAAGAATCAACACTTCAACTCTATCAACTCATTTGGACTAATCCGGAATTAACCATCCCACTCATAAGAGGTGGCCACTCTTTTGACCACCTTTTTCTCATGTACTGAGCTCTATTCCTGTGAGCTCCCACATGGCTTTCTCAACAGTTTCTCCTTCAATCCCCTTCTCTGCACTGTCTTCCTCCTACTCACTGCTGATTCCTTGTACCCGATTCTCATTCTTTCTTTCTACCATTTCTCTGCTGCTCTGGTAGAAATCTAGGGACTGCATGAATTTTTTTCATTGCAAATTACTCTTATTCTTTCTTCCCCAATGTTGTTGCATTTCTTCATAAAACACTTTTCTTCTTTCAAAACCTGCTGTCTGTGGTCTACCTTCTGTCTGACTGGCATCTCTGAGTCTTTTCCACCAGCCCTGTTTTATCAAGAACTGGTCAGCTTGTTTAAGGAGAATTTTATACAATTGCAAAAAAATTGCAGTGCCCTTTCTTACTGTTCTGTTTAACCATTTTTATTCCAATCCTTCAGTCTGACCGCTCTGCTCTGACCTCCTCCCAGTCCATCTCCTTTTCCTCTCACTTTTCCCCTCTTACCTCTGAAACTTTCTTCTGCTTCTTTCAACCTCAAAAATGAGGTCCCTTGGAACAGCAGTTATTTCTTCACCTATTCTTAACTATTGTTTCCATCTCTACTAGGAAGTATATTAAGTATTATATTCCCTCTAGATGGTCTCTCAATATCATGTTGGTGCTTTATCTGTAATAGTCTAGTCTTCTCATCTTTCTACACTTGAATACTTGGAAGTCTAAGAAACTTTATAGGTGTCCTCTCTGGTTTATCCTTTTATCTCTTTTGTATTATTATCGTGATTTCTTCTCAGGAACACCTTGGCCATATTAGAAGCTCACTATGTCAAAACCAAGCATGTAATATTTCTTCTCTTTCTCTCAGCTTATCTATTTTTATTCACTCTTTCTCTGTCATCACATTCATCACCTGGACTTACACTTCAACCACATCCTTCCTTTCCCGGATGCAAGCCATAGCACATTATCTTTCTGCTTTCCACTACGTCCAAGAGGAAGATATAATGAATTTAGCTATGTCCTACCTCTTCTTCCTAAAATCCTTTAGATCACATGTGTGTATACTGTTTAGGATACAAAATGTACTTTTACCTTTAGGCTTATCAGAGTTCTGGGTCATTAGTAAATAATACTTTTGGCGAGGGAAGGAGGTATTTGAAAAGGTAAAATACAGAATATGAGTTTGTTTCTTCCCAGAGCTGGAGAATAATTTACAGGCTCTGACATCCCTTCTGCAAGAGCCCATTTCCTTACATATAAAGGAAGCCAAACGTTGGTTGAACCTTGCTCTGAGGGTTGCAATATAGAAGCTGTAAGGCTGTTTTATATATCGACAACTGTGTTTTGGATTCATGCTCTAATGATCCTCAGTTCTTTCCTACCTTTCAGAATTTAGAAGAAAGCCCTATAAACAGGTGAACTGCAGTAATCAGACCACTGAATATCAGGAACACTGAAACTTCAGCTTGTGTTTTCTGACCAACAGTCTACAGCCAATTTATCTCCTATCTTGACGATGATCCCAAGGTTTCGGTGATGGAGCTCTTCTCTACTCGGCTGTGAAGAGGGCAGGGTTTCCATTTCAGCACTCAACATATTGCTGGTGTGCTGTCAAGGGCTTGGTGAAACTCATTATTAAATGAATAGCTCTCATTGTGTTTCATCAAAAACTGGAATACGAGTTTCTGAAAGGACTACGAACCTCAGTTTTACAGGCAGCTGGTTCAAAATGAAGCAAAAATTTCTGAACTAACAAAGGAACTCATTAAAAAAATTCTCAGACTTCTGAGCTCTTCCTTTGCTAAGCTAAAATATTGTTGCAAATGAAAAATTTATATAGATAAAACGTAGGAGCTCAAGAAATTAACTATGGATGAGGTGCTAAGCAGGAATGACCGCAGTGTAATTCAATTTGGCAGTCTTGGGCTTCAGGTAAACTGGATTAGCTAAGACTAGAAAAATCTGTCAAAGGACCTGAAAGAGATTTAAAGCCAGATGAGTGACCAGAATAATGGCACACAGCATTACAATGTACAGCAATGAAGAATGGACAGATAAATTTATACAACAAAACTACAAAACATCCTTTCTGTTCAACATGGACCATCAATTTAAATGCCAATAAGGTACAAAGAAAGAATTTCTAAAGAAGAGGAAAGAAAAATCAGAGGACATGTAGGTTCCCTGTATATCTATCTGCTGAATCGTCTTCTGAGCAAGTCAAGTGACAGGATGTAGATAACAGAAGCAGGTTTGATTCTTTATTAGTATTTTAAACTCTTAATTAACCCTATTCTCTTGACTTCTTAACTCATTAAACAAGTGAATAAAATACTTACATTATGCTTTACTGCTAAGGTTAATTAGTATTCTGCAGTTGATGATCACTGATTTTAACAACTAACTAATTAGAATGGTTTGTTTTGTTTCAGGAAAGAAGATGGGTTGCATGGTGATCAAAGCTAGGGGCTAGGAAAATCAGCAAAGCAAAATTCCCAACTGTCACTCCCCATACATATTAAATAATATTTTTCTAGATATTATCATAATAAAGCTGTGACAAACTTAGAATAACAAAGCTAGCATAAGCAGACCATACTGGTTCTTACTAAATTTTATACAGTATGAGTGTGGATGATACAAAGACAATTCTCTTTAGTAGCTGCATGAATACAGCTAAGTACAAGAAATACAAACAGAAGCCATAACAAAGTGCACATTAACAGGACACTGGTGTGGAGCAGGCAGTTTGGGAGACATAAGGCACGTAGCCATCCAAGAATCTCAGCTACAGCTGCCTAGCTGGGAAGCTGGTATGCTACTGCCAAGTAATCACTTGTTTGAAAAAGCTTTTCCCTACTTTTTTTCTTAGCAGATTCCATCAAACTTCAGCAATGTTGGTTTTGAAACAACTGAAAGGATAAGGTGTTATAGATACCTCACTTTCAGCTATTTGGACCTCATTTTCTAGAATAATTGTTTCCAAACTACTACTTTATTTTCTGTGTGTCAGGATAAGTAGTTGGTGTCTCAGTGGCCCTTGTCCTGAAACTGAGAACATGGCAAGTTTAGAAACGTAATTATCACTTCTTTCTCAAAGAAGCAAATGTTGACTAGTTAAAACCAAAATCATCCATGGGAAAATGGATTTCTGTATCTGTAATAATGCTGAAGAAGAAAAGAGCTAATCTTGTCAAAATGCTTTACTTACCCAAATTCAGAATCATAGGTTAGTTTATATTAAAAGCCCTTTTACGTTAAACCAAAACTTACACCAGAATTTGCTAAAAAAGAAACATCAAAATCAAACTGAAATATTTCAAGATTAGATGAAAAAATGCTTAGAGTAATTTGACTGAACCTTGTTATGTATCTGAACACGAATATTTTGGCTATTTGTTAAGATGGAAAAATGCTAAAAGCTCTAAATTTCAAAAGAGAGTTTCTCACCAATTCAAACAAAGAATAATCATAAACTGATTTAATGAGGGTGATTAGATCCCATTTATCCCCTGCATTTTATGAATCCTCTTGAGTTTAATACAGTTGGAAGGCTTGATATTATTGCCAGTGAAATGAGTAAGAAAAAGGGGAAACAGGAGAAAAAATGACAAAATTGCAACATAATCTGAATTCTGCTGCATTCTTCATCAATAACAGTTTAAATGTTAATTCAGAAGAAAACTTCAGTTTTCTATCTTTAAGGTAAACTGTAAACAACTTCTTAAATTTGAGTATGAACAACGCTGTTAATAAAAAGTTTGCAAAGATTTCTGTGCAAAAGCAAAATAACTTAGTTCAAGTATCTTCTCCAAAACTTTTTCAAAACTATTACTTTCTAGTAGACTGTGCTGCATGAAAAAATTACAGATGATTGGTTCAGTCTGGGTCAGAACTGGGACTGCAGTAGAAAGCTCCTTTAATCCCAGTCATAACTGTCATGACAGTCCTTTTTCTCCAAAGTACAGTGCTGAAAGAAAGATGAGGAAAATCTAAAGATGAGAACATAATTTAGGCCAGATGACAAGTAAAAATACATACAAATAAGCAGGAGATAAAATATATCAGTGAAAATAATTGAGATTCCAATGAACTGTGCAGCATGCTTTAGCCCTTGGGTAAATTTTGCTTTTCAAAAAAAGTAACATGATTTTGAAATTTTACAGGGTTGTAAAAGAGCCTCACGGTACAAAAATTGTTCTTTATTTTAAAACTGTTTTTTGTTGTAAAAAAGCATGTTTATTCAGATGTGTGAGATATCATAAGCCCTCATTAAGCGACAAAATCATTTCAAAGTGAAGATATTTTTAGGCAGGAGAGAAGTAGAGGGACTGTCAGAGAGTATTTATTTCACGCCAAATTTTGCTGCTAGAGTTAAAATGTAATATAAGCAAAATACTGCAGTAGTTAGAATGATCACATCACTAAGCATTCACAAGATCTGTGAGATATCTTTTTTTCCTGAATCCTGCAGGTCTAGTAGCAACTCCTTTGAACACTCTGAAGCACTTGCTTTTCTTGCGCAAGTGCAAAGAGAGATAATGATAGAAATTGCCTATTATTCAGTATGCAAAGAGAATTCTAAGAAAAAAAAATGGCTAGTTGAGGGCTATTGGGAAAGTTGTCTTTGCGATATCCACCTATTAAAGATACTGTCCCAGAAAATGGAAAAGAAAGGAGACTGGGAATTTTTTTTAATAGATGGCATTTGTCAGAAACCAGGGAAGACTCAGGCAAAGGATTTCATCTTTCAGTAATCATAAACCAATATGTTTCATCTCTACCATTGTAGAAATAAAATATGAAAACAGCAATGCTAATCACTTCCAAATAACGAAAAGACGAAAGAAAATGTCTCTGGACACTGTCCAGGAGAAAAGCCATACTCTGTCTCTTGAAATAATAATGTAATAAAGTAAGTTCTTATTTCCTCTGAGTACAAATGATAATTGAATACTCAAGTTATTTGGGGATAACTATATGCTACAGACTCTCTTCACCACCTTAAAATAAATTTATCATACCATCAAGATAGGAAGTGGTGATGACATCAGTCCGATTTCACAGACTTCTCCAAGGTAGTACACTGGAAAGACATGGGAGAGGATTTTCTTTACCCTTCTGTTAACAATAGCAGTACTGACTCAGCAGAGTTTGGGTCCCAGTTGACTGCTAAAACCATCATGCTACTGAGTTTTGCAGATTAATGAAATATTCATTGGGTCAGACGTGGACAGATACCAATTTGACAGCCCAGTGACCTAGGCCAATGAGACCAAATCTCTGAGATAAAGGAATAAAACCTACCAAATTTCACAGAAAGCCTTAAAAAAGCACCAATAACCACGAATCAGAACATCCAGAAGACTATTCTACCTGAGTCTTACAAGACTTGATCCTCTCTTTTTTACATTCAAGGTCCCTTCATCAACATACTTGCATTTCCGAGGTGAGAGACTTTCTCGTCAAGAACTATTCTTTATATTCCTAGGAAAGGTTTGTTGAATTGACAGGAATACCATTTTGTCATGGAAGTCCAGAACACATCTACTCAATACTTAAAGCTGAAAGATTGTTTTCATTTTAAACTCATTTCTCTCTCTACTTTCTCGAAATCTGCCAATGTGAAAAAAAAACCCAAACCAAAACAAAAAAACCCCCAACTCAGCAGGGAGCTCAGTTGTGCAAACTGAGACTGCAAAGACTATACAGATAATTCTACAAAGTTAAGAGTTAATCCAAGAACATTAGAAATACCCTGGTTTTAAGTACTGTACCTAATTGCAATATTTGATTTCATAGACGTGGCACATTCACACTGGCTGCAATACAAGTTTTCTTGTTTTTCTTGTTTCAATATACTAATTAGAGCAGGAAGTCACTCTGTGGGATCTGCTAGAAATTTTGATTTTTTAAAAAATTGCATTCACTGAGCATTCTGTATGTACTTGTAATGAATCTTTTAGGATTTCGTTGTTAGAGAACACAAGTCAAATAACTGATAGCAAAATGAAGGCGTGAAATTTCTTACTTAACTAATTTGGAAACTTGTTAATCTTCCTGCCCCTGATATTCCACAAATATTTAATAGCACAGATCTGTAGAAATGTTTCCAAGTAATTACACTTCATTAATGTAACAGCATCTCTAACAATATATTTGCTATTTATTTATTTACTTCAGGAAGTGCTACACTGTAGCCAGTTAACTGGCTTAGAATGAAAATACAGCCCTTGATAAAAGACATACCACTGACTTTACAGATGAGAAAGGTGAATATGGATCCTCTAAACATACAGGCATATAAGCATGAGATAGTCTTTAACGAATCAATATTTTCCTGTTGAGGCTAGTGGAGTTCAGCATCATCTCATGGACTGCCTGTTCACAGCCTCCAGACCACCAAATCTACCAGGCCAAATCTTGAGAGCTGCAGGGGTCTGAAATAATAACTCTTTTCAGTTTTAAGAAGTCCTGAAGGTGCTTGTCATGAGAGAAAACCGGATTTTTTGACTACTGGCGCTGAGAATTTAGCACTGACTTCCACATCAGATTCAAGGGAGAAAGAACAAAGTGAAGAGCTCAGACTACAGAAGAGAACCTCCTTCTTTCCTTTTTTTTAGCTTTTGAAGTTCAAATATCAGATCACATCTGAGTTATGAGAGAGATCACAGAAGAGTTCTGCATTGGTGATATGCATCAATTACAATGCACATTGGTGTGGTGTTTCCTTCCTTGACTCCTTAAAAAACAGGCTGAACAATAAGAAGTGTGAACTATTAGACAGCAATATCAAGGTTTTTTCCCTCCCCCTTTTTTTAAGATACAGAAGATGCTAAAGGGAATGAAATTATAATATGAGACTGGTTTTTATCTAGAGATACAAGCAATATATCTTTGACAAGTGTGCTGAAGTATTACTCTTTTTGCCTAAAAAGTTAGTAGCGTAGCATTACCTTTCTATAGGTATTTTGTAAGTGGAACAGTGATACCTGAGCAGACATATTTAAAGCAGCAAAATATTTTGCGTTGATTTCTAATCATCATTAGTACTCCCTATGTATAGAGCTTTAAAGAGACTGTACTTTGGCGGCTCATGTCCATAAATAATGTCATTTGTGGTTCACTGGTTGAATTAATCTGATATCAAATTACTAAATTGAAAATCCGTAGGTTGAGCTCTTGATGAGTTCTGGCAGAGCACTAAGGCAATCATAAGTGTATTAATGAAAAAAGAATGATAGAAATTGAAATATTAAAGAAGCAGGAAGTAACAGATTAAAAGTTAAGTTTGATAACATAATTTGCACCAAATAAGAAAATGAATGATGCAAGAAGCTCCTTTTTATTGTTTTCAGACACACTTTCATTAAAAAGAATGCCTTTAGATGGACCTGTATGGCTGTGAAAGGGATAAAACACCAGACTACCTTTTCCAGCTCCTTATATTAGCTGTCATTTATGCCTTTGTTTCTAATCTAGTTTGGAGCTGGTAAACTTATGTGGAAAAGGTCTTCACAGTAGAAGTTTTCTGCAACCTTTAACTCAAAACTGAAAGCCAGGATATAATACTTCCTGATGAATTCCTCAGTGTGGTCTTGGATATGGCTTCATCATTTTTCCTAGTGTGGTTTTGTGCCTGAAATGACGAAAGATGTTGAACAAGGTATGAAATTCAGCAGAACTGCAGAAAACCACTTCCACCTTTAGAGGAGCTAAAGTCTCCCACCCAGCAGAGCCACACACAGGGTAGAAAGCTATGAACTGTTCATGGCAAGAGGTGTAAAAGAGTCCGGCCCAACTCATTAGGAGTTTAGCCTATTGGTATCAATGCCTTTCACTGCTATCAAAAGGCTTTAGAAGCAATAACTGAAAAATCTCTGAAGTGTAATGGTAAAATACAGAACTGTTTTATGAACAATAAAGATCAGTCCTTGGTAGGTTTAAAAATTATATGTGTTGAGTCTGCATCATATTGAAGATGATTGTGAAAAGGAATAAACTGACCAGCATCAAATGAAATATAATATTTTTTTAAGGCCTAATTTACAAATTCCATTCAAAATACATTGTTCGGAATACTCACTGCAATTGGAATATATAATGCCATTTATCAAAAGGCAGATTTTAAAATGCTGCAGTTTTAAGACTTTTTGCAATATAACGGGATGTTTGAAATTGAAGAAAAGCTTTAATAAAATTCCTTCACTGTAAACATCAGTCCAAATCTTACAAAAGCATGCCTTTTATTAGTACTAAAAGACTTTTCTACTGAACACATTCATGTCCTGAGGCTTCTACAGCAAAAACTAGCAATAGATTTAGAATCTCCAGTAAACAGATTACTGTATAAATACAGAATAATTTTCAGAGCATTGGAGGTCACTTGTAAACATTAAGTAATAATTTCTGATTGACTGGATTACTCAACAGATTTCAGATAAGGATAAACAGCAAAAACACAGATATATAAAATATTATTACAGATTTGTTTCCAGCAATTCTATGGTTAAGATTTTTAGCATATAGAAAATACAAAGAGCATGAATCGGGAAACAGATCCTTAACCTACTGGGCTGTGGTAAACCCAGAAAGATTGCAGATTCCAGGTCCTGTGAAGATTAATGTAGTCATCAAGAAAGTCAGCCAACAGCTCAAGGCAAAAACACGTGCATCACCCTACAAGGTCAACAGTCAAATGTGGTATAGCTGACAGGTCTATGAAGAGCCTGTGGGTCGCATATCTTAATACATCTACCTGTTTGCATTTTAATAATAGTAATCCTGATGATGTGTTAAGGTTGTGAAAAAGCATTGAAAACCAAAGAATTACCAAGCTACTCCATTTGCAAAGCCTAACATCTCCTTAATACACAGGCAGTGAATCCCATCAAACTTTATTCATTTGTTGGAAAATCTCCTGACATTTGCCAAGCAGATGACATTTATACCAATTACTGTTTTCATTTCTTGCTCACTTTAGAACGAGCAAGAGGAGCTTTCCAAACATCAAAAAAGCCACCATCCCTTATGCTGTAAACAACTCATGATCTGAATCAGGAATAAACAAATGCCACGGAGGAAGTGACTGAACTTTTAACTCAGCCTTCTTCCAGATATCTCAAGGGAAACAGGAGCTTTTGGATGCTCACTTAGCTTTGGATGGTAGCTCTTGACAAGCTGATAAGAGCTATATCAGGAGGTTTATTTATGACCAATTCTGCAGTCAACAAAAGAACCCACTGAGATGGTAAACGTGTTGAACAACAAACATTGTGCTGCCCTTATTTTATCTTTCCTGTATTTAAGTTTTCCGGCTGGCTTGTGTTCCCTATGAATCTGCTGCACAAACATATTCACACATTAGCTTACAGACAAGCATTTTTCACCATTATACGTTTAAGTTTCGTATTAGTCAGACCTCAGAGCTCTAATCACTGAATTTGATATATAGTTTATTTGTAATGCTCAGCTAGTTATGGCTTGTATTTATTTCAAGCTCCCTCCTCCTCCTCCTTTTGTTGTTATGTTAATAAAAATATTTTGTTCAGAGAAAAGTTAATTTTGGCTACTGCATATTTCTAGTGTGGACAAAACAAATGTAGAATGCTATGTACAAATCTTTGAAAAAGCAAATTGCACATATATCTACATAATTCTGGACTGTATACCAATTCAGAGGTACACAGAACATTAAAGCCAGAACTGTACTCTGGAAAGCTCAGTTGGAAGCCCACCTGCAATATGGATGTCTAAATCACAAATATTTTACTGGGGCTCACGGAAGGACAACCACAGGTTTAAAGCAGGCATGGATAGAACAGGCACTTAAAAGAGGGGATTAATTCAAGAAATAAAGATTAAAATCTTAATATGCAATGACTCAGAAGGAATATAATACCTAAAGATCTGTAAAGAGTTTAAATAGCAAGAAGACAAAGTGATAATTTTGGGTTTAATTTCTTGACTGATCTCAGCAGCCAAGCCCAATAAGCTCTGCTACAAAGGAAAACTGAAACAGTCAGGAGGAATGCTGTTTTGTTTTGTTTTGTTTTGTTTTGTATTTAAGAGAGACAGAATATAAGAAAAGAGCAAGAGCATTTGCTAAGTCTAGCAAAACCATAGAAGGTTATTATTTCCAAATAGATACTGAGGAACCATTTAGGAAAACTCCAGAAATTTTAAGTGGATTTGAATAAATTTAGGCTAGATATTAGCAGGCTTCTAACCAGAAAGCTTGAGATGCTAAGGATTCTTCCAAACTGAGGAGACAGGGCAATGAATCTTATTATCTTTAAGAAAGAAAGAACTTGGTAGGTAATAAAAAGTTTACACGATACTGTTGCAGAGGTTTTGGATTTAATGATCCAAGAAGTCACTTCTAGTCCATTATAATATACTGCTAAAAATGTCCAACTAGAAATATTCAGAGCAGGAATATTACAAACTGATATTCAGCCCAACTAACAATATTGTCTTTAAAGGCACAAGCTAAACTAGTTGTAAATGTTAAATGAAGTGCAGAATATAATAGGTTATTTTCTTATTCTATTCAATATAAAAATTTCTGATGATAGCAAAGGTATCCAGAGGTATTGAGGTGGTTTTCAGTGAGTGATCTGATACTGGTCTGTTATAAAAGGAGTTATGCAGCCAGAGAATGTCTCAATACCCATTGTATTTCCTTTTGTGCTTGCAGCATCCTCACGGTAAAGTAGAGCACAGTAAGACAGGAGCTGCAGAATACAAGACAATGACCTTAGCAGTAAGACTTTCACCCCAGCAGCCAGGTGCTTGGTGACTGTAAATAAAATACAGTAAATCCCCTGCTGATTGCAAGAACAAGTTCATCTATCGCTATGCCAAAGCAGACAGAGATGAGGGTTACGCACTCTAAAATCCATTATAAAAGAGCTGTAAACTATCATATATTTCAAAAATTACTCATGTCCAATAGGAGACAGTCACCTTGCACTACTCTAATGAGCTCTAAGTCTGATGAAGCATGACTAGCAATGAGTTACTGGTTCTGGGGAGAGAAGTGCAGAGTGGCTAATTGGCCTCAGGATGCAGAAAGTTTCACATGTACACTACTGGTGACAATCCCCTTGCCAGCTGTTGAACAATCTCCACGGGAGAAATCTGTGCTCTGCCTGAGCATACTTTAGCATGTCTACATTTTCCTTTTAAAGCTTGAAAATGCATGGAAAATGCGTGGTGCAAAACTTGGACACTTTGCTTTGTGTAAGGAAATGTATTTAAATTCAGCTTTAAAAACGACTGCAGTACTTAAGGAAAGTGGCCCTTTTCTTCTATACATTGGCTAATGTTCAGGGGGCTTTTACCTCTGAGTTTTGAAATAAACTGAAGCCAACAGTGTATCCAGAGCCTGGGAAAGACAGAAACCAGCCTAAAAGGCACATGAAGTCTTGTCTGTTGACGGGAGATATCATAGCCAGCTTCCTCTAGAAAATAATAAACTGGAGGATTTTTGTGCAGAAACTCCTGGCAGCAAGTAGATCACTCTCAGTGTTAGGTTAATGGTTGGACTCGAAGATCTTCCAACCAATATGATTCTGTGATTCAGAACAATTTCATATCATCTTGACTGATGAAAGCTAGTGCCTCCACAGACTCTCCCTATGGTCTTTTTAGCTAAAAGCAATTTACGTTAGGCAGAGCTGAAACTGAGAAATGGACCACTTGGAGAATGAGATCTACAGTTTACAGATTTAGCCTATTCAGTAGGGTAATATTTGCTTTTAAAACCAGTGAGTGCTGTTCCAATATTTAAGCATCCTTGGATTGAATCCCAGGCTGGTAAAGATGGAGACTGTCTTGGAGGAAAAGCTATTGACCTTTGGGAGTTCATGCTTAGATCATAATTTTCATAATCAAAATTTTAAAAATAACTGTAATGGAGAATAAAAGATAGTGCCAGACTCTTATGCTGTTCTCTCTTAATATTCAGTGGTCCACCTGAGCACTTGTAGATTGATGGCACATCATGTCATGTACTCTCTGTCTTATTAAAAGGCAACTCAGCCCATATAAGAAAAACAAACATACCTGATTTCCACATGTCTATTGTCTGCTGTAAAATACAAAGTTTTTGCACTGTAGCAGAGACTTGCCTTTGTTGCAGGCAGTCCAGAGATGAAATACTTTTAAAAGCTTTCAAGTTTTCCCTAAGGACCTGCACAGATCACTGAGACATCACATTATGTGATGTACTTGGCTGTGACCTCAAAGGCCCCTCTCTCTTTGATTTTCCTGGATTCTCATTTCTTTTTCTGCACAAACAGCATGAGCTACAGTTAAATTGTGCAATGTACCATGAGTGATTAGATATTAGAATAGTCTTTACAGAGTAATGTACTGTAGTTTACAAATTACAAAAATAATGCCGTTTACTCCATCCTGTTCATGTCTAGAACTTTCATTCACAGAGGATTAAAATAATTCTCCAAGATTCTGTTAGAGGTACCTTTGGGAATAATAAGCCTAAACTTTGGCAATTTCCCCCGTATAATATATTTGTTTGAAAAAATCCTAATGCAATCTGTTGGGTTTTGTGAGTATGTGTTTGATCAAATATTTCAATGCTCTTTCTTCTGAAGCAAAAATCTATGCCAGTAGATTAGAGAAATCAATGTTCAGCTTTAGAGGTGGATAAAATGTTTTGCATGAATTTTTTTTTTAATCCGACAAATTTGAAATAGCTTTATTTTTTTCTGAAACAATGGTCAAAAGATTTTACTTTTGCTCTGAACTGGGCACTTTTCTTCCCTTAATTCTGAAAATGGTAATCAACAAAAGAATTCATTTGATGCCCACAAAAAAAATTCTAAAAGTAAAAATTCACTCATAACCATGATTTCATCCCAGAAATTCCAAAAAAACCCTGTGTATATGAAAAATAATTTTGATATTTATATTTTCTGCATCCAGCACATACATTAACAATTTAATCTTCTTAATTAGTCTATTATAGAGCTGTATTATCCTAAATTATTGAGTGGAGTCCCACATCTCATCATTAAAGTTATGGAGCCCTATCACTCTAGTATGGCTTTAATGTCCTATGACACATTTTTTTGATATTCTGCCTACCCAAGACAGATGAACAAACTGTGCTCTTCTGCAGCTCCACTGAAAATAACTGCATTTTTCCTCAGCTGAGATTAAATAATTAATTGAAAGACTAGTATTTTTACAGCAGGTTTTCCAATTTTTCTGCACGGTTTTGCCTCTCTGGCATCAGCCAGCTTACGAAAAAGCATCAAGACTCCAATGAAATGGGGGAGAATTCACCCTGTTAGGGAGTCGCATCCCTTCCCTCTTGATTTTTACCACAAATTAAAAGAAAAGTAGGAATTTGCAGAGAAGTTAGAAATAGTGACACTTAGCTTTGGAAACATTCAGAAGTAATAAAAGCTTACTAGAAAAACTACTTGGGTAGTCTCCATGTAAAAGACAAAAAAAATTAATAAACTTGCCCTATTACTGTCTGAGTTCTCACATCTTGCTGCTTGTGGTAGCCCTTTCAAGAAAATATGTACAAGTAAAATAGATATAATTAACACTGATAAATAGGCCAACAGGAAGCTGAACAATGTTATTTTGTAAAGTTCCCTTTGGGGTATGCTTTTTCCCTTAAGTTGTACTTAATACACAAATGAACAATGATTATTTTCAGAAACAGCATGAAAATGAACAAGAGAAAAGAAAAAAGCCATGAACACAGCAAGGCTAATCACGGAACAAACTGATGTTATTAGTATATTAATTTTCTTCATTTGCGAATTCCCTTTTGGATACAATTTGAAGCACACAAATAGCACGTATTTCTATATTTTATTTTGTGGTATGCTCAGTCTCACATATGGGGATGCTTTACTGGACTTGTTTTCAACAGGGTCCTTCCTAACCAGAAATGGTGTATCGGCCCCAGGATTTGTAAGGAAAGAGAGGGAGATTTGTCTGCTCATTGTGGATACGTGTAGTTGCCAACACTGCCACATCCATCAGACCAAGCCTTTGATGAGTAGTTTAGAAGAACAGATGTTTTATCTGGGAACTCGTCCAGATCTTAAAAAAAAAAAAAATCATGAGGAACTCAGTAGTGGCCTCTTTTGTCAGCAGTGGTAGCCTCAAAAGTACTGAAGAAATACTGAATAAATAGCTGGATTTCTGAGTCACAGCAGAGAAGCAGAGACATTGCTTGATTACCTTTGTGAGTGACACACACTGCAGCGATGAACTAATTGGTGATCGCCAGTTAAATGGACGGAACAAAGCTGTAAACCCTGGACATGTTAATACGCCCATTATTTTTACATCAATCCTCTTTCCTCATTCTGTTCTTTTCAAAAAAGCCCAAGAGTGACATCTGTCCTTCCCATCAGTTGCACAAGCAACACCAGCAGAGACAAATGGCATGAAGTTTAAACGGGGCTGCAAATAGATGAGAAATCTTTGAGAGATGGTAATTACTACATTTCATGCAAAACTGAACTAATAAATACTCTTCCTCGTAGATCATGTCCAATTTCAAAGGGGTTTTAATCCACACAAAAGATTTCATAAGGCTCTATCATTAGTCCAAGGACTATTAAGCATATAAGAAGGAACCTTCAAATTTATCCTTTACACACTCTTCAATCACTGCTCAGCCTTGCCTTTTCTCTTAATGCCCTGTCCAATTTGTACTGTAAACGCCTTGGAGGATGTGCTGACAAAATGCTATTATCTGTCTGAAATACCTCTCAGACATCTTCTCCCTTATCTTCAAGAGCCAGGGCTGCTCACCAGGTGACTGTGGAGGGGAGGGAAGGAGGAGGCTGCACAGGAGGGGCCAGCCTGCCCATGGGACTTCTAGCAGGCTCCTTTGGCACTCCTGGGGACCCCAAAACCAACCGACCGGCATCATGAGCTGCTCTCCCATGCACCCCACCCCATGTGTCCTCCCAGGTGGGCCAGGAGGTCCCACATCCCGAGGGTCCACCATGGGCAGGATCAAAGCCACAGCACTGTTTGTGATATACGTGACAGTCACGGTGCCAGATGTGAGTTTTACTCTGAATGAGGCTCGCTCTGCCCAAAAGCTTTACAGGATGAGTTAGCCATCACCCAGCCAGGGTCTGTGGAAATGTAAAATAACAAGTTTTCATTGAACTCAATTTTAAACCTGCAGAAGTTTAAAAAGCATGCATTCCAGCACAAAGGAAATAAAACAGCAATGGCATTGCATTGTCAGTGGCGATTTCAAAGTTAGCTATGCTATGTCTGGAAAAATACGGTTTCCTTGTGCTGCAACTCTTCAGCAAGCCAGTTAATCAGGTGATGCAAATCGGCGTAGCTCTGTCTGGAAGCCTCAGCAATAATGCAAGATGTTGCTCTCCTGATTACTTTTTGCTGAGCTCACATGCTTTGTAAAGCCACTACAGCAAGTTGATAATGATGCATGAAATGGAAAATCCTTTTGAGCACACGCAAAACCACTGTGGATGTGCAAAGCAATCGCAATGGTGCTGTTATTTGATGGTTCTTACTACACATGCGCCCACGCTAACGAATTCAGGCTTTCACTGGTTTTAAATAGGTGTAACTCCACCTCCTGTAATGCATTTGCTCCTGATTAACAGAGTCGTAACTATGATGGGAGTCAGATGTGCAGCAGTATTCAGGTCAGGCACAAAAAAAAGAACAGAATGTTGTGGGACTAAAGACAAAAATTAGTGGTGTCACTCCATTGATTCAAATCAGCAGAGAATTTGGCCTAGTTACTCTCCTCATTGACATGTCTACACTCTGAGGCAAGAGGAGCCAGATATTTTGAGAATAAAAAGACTCTGGGGACATATGTGCCACTATCACACATCAGCAGTAGTTCTTTCAGCATTACAAAACTTGCTGGAAATTGTTTGGAGGATTTTCAAAGTAAGTTTTCAATACTTTTCTATTCATCTCCATAGTCACAGTGCTCCTCAAAGGTTAGCTGAAATAGCTGCAGGCAGCGGAGGAAGCATAGAGAGATCACATGAAACACAGCCTGGTTTCTGGAAAAAAGGGATATTCAGCTCCTCCTGTATACCGCTACACTGTCCCATTTTGACCACTTCGGGGACATTAAATACTAGAAATAGCTCAGAAAGCATTTTGCTCAATATCTATGTCAATGTATCATCAGGACCACTATATAAAGCAAATGATTCAGATCCATCCTAACTAGAAAATGTAAGCTACATAACGCCAAAACGTCATTAGAATGTAAGCACTGCACACTGTCATACTCCTGACATCCTTCCAAGGTTCATTCCATATTGAAAACCAAAGATTAACCATACTGCCTCATGCACATTACATCATTAACTTTATATTATAAATCAAAGATCTTTTTTTTTAACTGGATGAGCTTCCTCAGCCAGGTAGGAGTGAGATAATATGAGATGTAGTACTTGTACATGGGAATCAAATCATCCTGAATTTAGTTTGACTTAAACAATTGTGGAAATAGAGTCTCAGCTGACAATGACATTTAGGGACCTGAGTTTATACAGGCAAATTTTTGCTTCCATACTAAATAGGGAAAGAAACTGGAGCCAACCTCCAGATTCATTGCTCAAATGTAAAGAAAGCAACACAACATATTTTTCCTAAAGTACAGATCAACCACTCAGAGTTGACCATTACAGCAGTACAGGTTTTATTTGATTTCTGTTGGCAAGTGGAGGGGCTTATTTCTTCAGTTTTATTCTGGGTCTTGACTCAGAGAGACTCTGGAGATACTCAAGACCACTTTCCTTACTGGTTCTACTTGTTCTGCTTCCAAAATAGAGCAATGCCAGTTTCCTTTCTCTAAATTTGTAAGTAAATTTCTTTATTCTTGATTGTTCATAGCATATTTCAACCCATACTCAGTAGGTTTCTCTTTATTTAGTCAAATCTCCTCTCAGTGAAATTCTGTGGTCTAATTTGAACACCTCGGCCAAAGCTTTTAATATATTAGCTATTTCATTTGCTCTTAATTCAGCCATTCAACATTCACATCTGGAGCTTTCTGTAATTATGTGATTCCCCAGGGAGATGTTCTACAAGAGTCCACCAGCATTTTTTGGTCCTTTACCAAATTTAAGCAGAGTTTTGATACATGTTAAAAAAATTCTTGATTAATCTCTTTTTAATTGCTTCTAATTAAGTTACTGGAACTGTACATGTCTCTGATACAATGTTTTCATTTCATATTACAGGTTTCAGATTTTAAATGCATAGTTACTGCTCTCTGGGAGAAGAAAACCATTCCCAGAACTGGAAGAACATTCTGCATTCCATACTACAAGGTGCACTGTGTTACACTTCATATTTTTGTAATAGCCTCAGTTATAAATAATAAAACTTCTGTTTGGTTTTGGAAAAAAAAGCAAATTAGACTTTAAAGGAGTGTTTTAAAATTATGGGGTTTTATGTTCATTTTGGAGTTTTCTCATTTTAATTCTTATCATATTGGATGTCTATGAAGACAAACAACATAAAGTTTCCTTACCTGTGTACCAGCTGCTTGCGACTTACACAAATAGCAGTTTCATAGTCATGAGTGACACACACTTTATGTGGGCTGCACTTCACCTTCAAACACGGATCTTTGGATGGATCAAGGGCTATAAAAAACCAAACACATTTAAAAAGAAAGTGAGAAATTCATATCAAGTTATCTCTTGGTAGACAGATGACAACTGGTTAGAATGAACACTCCCACATCTGAGCGAATAAATACTTTGCCACTTTATGGTATGTGCCATTGTTTTCAGACTCCATGTTAAATAGAGATGTTTAAGTAGAAAGATAGATGGAGACCTTAAAGACTGATTATTGAACAGTGATCTAAGTCTAACCTGGCATTCACATAAATTTTAGACGATACTTTTGGATGAAGTTCTGGTATAATAATCTCTATCATGCTGTTTATTTCATAGAAAAGTTATGGTGGAATAAAATACACTCACAAAAACCCCAAAATGACTAGTATTTTAGAAGTTATCTAATAACTAACACTAATAAAATTAATTTCACAGATACTGTATAACAGGCAGCACAACAGTAGACTTGAAGGAGTAAATAATGCTGTACCCTAATGACAATGCAAATGAACTTAAAGGATTGCAGACAGAAGAAAAGATACCCAAATTGGAATGTAGCCAGGACACAAGGATTAACACGCATGCACACACACACGCCTTGCTCATCTGAAAAGGGCAGCTGGAGACTGACACGGCACAGCAATACACTGCCAATATTCTAGCAGGAGGCTCCTGCAAAGATCCCCATTTAACTTGTGATGAATCATTTTCCTCAGATGCAACAAACACACTCAGAAAGGAGTAGCAAGAGTCTGAGGAGCCCCTTCATGTTTTTCTTTATACACAATAACATCTCCTACCACGAAATGAAGACATTAGCACACGGCACATTACACTAGGCTTTACTAGAACTGCACACACCTTTCCCCTCTCCTCAAATAAATGAAGATGCATGCATCAGAGGCTTGATGTGCTAAAACTAGGATTTAGTTTGGGATCATCCTGTTTAGCACCCAAAGGGAGCAAGAGAGGCTGAACTTAGAAGAGGAACAAGCTGCTGCTTCAGAAAGGCAAGAAGATGCTGGTGCTGATGCAGTCTGCACTGGAGCAGACCCTGGAGCAGCCTCCTGGTCCTTACAGCAGCTCAACAGAGACAAGACAGTATTTGTTGTCCTGCCAGTGTGCACACCTGCCTGCTCCTGCCAAGTTTCTGCAGCCCGCTTCCTTAAATGAGTGATGATTTGGCAATCTTTGAAATAAAAGCGGAGCGATACAGTGCTATGCTGGATACCACTCCAATTAGAGCACTGATCCCACCTGGGAAAATCTCTTGCAAATACTTTTCTGCATTCAAGTCCCATTCGAAATGCTGTCTATCTAAATTCATTCTCTTACAAAAGGATGCTTCTAAAGATCAGCAATAAGACATCTGCCAGGATGAATTAGAAAAACTAAAAAAAATGGTTATGTGAATACTGCAGAAGAAGGGAAGTCACAGCCATACAGAGAAATTTCACCTTTAAGAAGTGATTTTTAGATAAGCTTTATTTTGCACATTATTTTGCCATGGATTTGACTTTCTGTTCCTCTTCAATGTGTCCTCAAATCCCATTTTACCTCTCCCATTCCTCTCCACGTAATGGGACACTTGTGGAAATGGGCAACTTTTAGTTCCATTTTGGGATTGTAGAAAGCTCTTATTTCACATTGTGAGAACTGAGTTTCCCACTTCTACTGAATGATCAGAGAAACTTTTAAAGAATACTATTTGAAGTAGAGGAAGTTTCAGGTTTGTATGTACCAATTTTTTTTTTTATATGACAGCAAAGGTACTTCTTCCAACAACCAGAGGATTCTCTTGTTTCCCTGCAGTGCTGAACTGCTGCAGCTGTTCTGTGTTGGTTTAAACAGCCACAGCTACAAGCTCCAACCACATTAACACCCCTTACACATTTGTGATGGGCAACTGAGCTTCTCTAGTGCGTATGTATTTAGTGGAATGCTCTTGGTGCAAGGCACAGGGAAATTGTAAAAACAAAACACAAGCGTTAAAAGCTTTTTCTTTTAGAGCCATTAAAATTGATAGAAAAGGTGAAGTGAGCAAGGAAGGAGAACAGACGATCTGTTTCCTGCACCGTAAACAACAAGGTTGCCATTAGCAAAATACCCTGGTGGTGTTTGAGGGGCTGTCCCACTGCAAAAACCAAAGGCTGAGAACGATCTTCAGGGGTGTTTTGCCTTTGGGTGTCTTTTTTAAGTCAGACTAACAGGCACAAAAGAATTAGCCCAGCCCCTGCTCTTCACATTCCCAGAACATCACGCGTGAGATATACATTCTTAATCCTTTTACTAATTCTCTCACTGGAAACCGAGTTGAAGATCTAGACAGGAATTTGAGAGGGACTGAAATGGCAAAGCACGATTTCCTTCTGTCTCACCTAGATATTCTTAAACTGCTAAGCAGAGTGAGCACCCTCCTTCTGCAAAGCCTTTAAGACATAAGCGCCACTTGGAGCATGAAGGGTCACCAGATTATAAATTCAGTGGGCTGATGTAATTCAAAGGTCACATCCAGACAGAAAAATTTAATGACCAGAACTTTTGCTGGCTTGCAGCTGGCCTTGCTCTTTTACTGGAGCACGTGCACGTTGTCTGCTTTTGCTGGTGACACATCCTTGATGCAAAATGCTGCATCAACAGAAAATATTGTGCAAATTGGCTGGGAGCCCAGGGCTAATAGCTGCCAACATCGCCGGGCTGCTGGAGAGCACTCTCTGGCCTAGTGCTCAGAGTTTTCTATCAGCCAGAGCCTCTGGAAGTGGGGATGTGGGTTTAGCCTTGAAAGTCAATACTGGTTTGGCATGAATAAGAGAAACAAGATTCAGGCCCACATAGTCTATGTGACATCATGCACAGGTTCAATACTTAGCATTTTTTCATAGTAAAATTTACTCTTACTGAGGAATTATATCCACTTCAGGAACTTCTTAGGTCTTCTAAGGCAATAAAAATGCATACACATATGAAGCGTGTACATTCTGAAAGAGCATCACACAATGCATTACTGATAAAAGAAACACAACTCTGAAATCTTTTGCAATTAAAAAATTGTCTGTTGAAAAAGAAAAATACTGTTGAATGGTCATCACTTTGAAGCACAGGAATTGGAAAATACGTAGCTGGAAATCCCAGCCACTTTCTCCTTTTAAATCAGGCCTCAACTTCTCTCTACCTCAGTGTCTTGCTTCTAAAATCTGAAAAAATAATAATGCTGGCAATAATAATAAATAAAGCTTTTTCCCACCTGTGTGTTGGAGGAATTATTTCATTCATGGTGGAAAAGCTCACAAAAATCCTTAAATGGAACACACTACAGCAGCATCATTTTTTATTCATTACAAACAACCCTTACATACAGTTCAAAGCAGCAAAAGGAAGTTTATTAAATACAAGCAAAACTGTGAGCTTTGCCAGAAGACACCAATAAAACCCATGATCTGGATTATTATTTCTTGATTTTTTTTTCCACTTACGCAGAAAGCACGATCCATATGGACATAAAAGGTCAAAACAGGGATTTATAAGTCTGCAAAGTTCCTTGACATGTTAAATAAGTCTGGAAGGCTGTTCTACTGCTAAGCAACACAAGCCCTAAGGAGAGCTCATAATAAGAAACAATTTCTGAAATATGCTAATCAAAGATCATGCTTTGTTAATCATATTTCTACATGACTAGGAGCAGATGCTCATCATCTGCAGAAGAAAAGACCCTTGGGAGTAAGATGAAACATAACAACCATATTTGTCATCACAGTTCTTTTTGTCCTAAAGGAATGAGTATGAAATCTTTGAAAACGAAGACCCAAAATTACAAATAAATAAAGTGGGAAGAGGAGCGAGAAAAAAAATGAAGTTTTTTATTATAAAAATGTTGTTTTATCAGCTTGAAAGGAAAACTACAGCCATTCCTTTACTATATTAGAGAGTCTGCACGTAGTTACTCAGGTTTGTCTGCATAGTAATAGCAAAATTGCCTTAAGCCTGGCTGTAACATGTGAACTTTTTTCCACTTTTTCTTTAGATTGAGACTGAAGGTGAGGTGGATATGGTTTGTTAATCTTACCTGACAGTGGCGGAGGATTGGTCCAAAATTTTTGGAAGGGATATCTGTCCAGCCAGGATTGGAATGAAGTGTTTCACATGAACATAAAGCCTTTGCTGAAAACCCACTTCAGCCTCCCTGTCTATCTTTTTGTGAGTCCAGGCTCCATAGTTTTCTGTCCTGAACTTTTCCCATGTTGTTCAAATCTCTGCACAGTTGGTCTCCAAGGGAAGCATCCATCCCAGGAGACAGCTGGCTGAAATACAGGGAAATATAGTACTGCACATCTTGCACTACAAACATCTTCTGAAGTTTTTTATCTTGGGAAAATTTAAAATTTCTGGCTTTTTATCTTGGCTCAAATGTCTTACTCTGCCTCACTTACACCTAGACATTTCTGCAGCTGACATTTGTTTGCTGGCCAACTATCCTGGTACCCTGAGCTCTGAGGTCTCCTCTGCTCTGGCAGAGCACAACTGAAGAAGTTGTCAGATGGTCTAAGGTTTCTGCTTCACTGGCCACAACATTTCTGTAGGAAAATTGTACTCTACAGGTCAGCTGAGTGCTCTGCAAAGGGGAAAGGATTTCATCTGTATGCAGTGACCCAAAACCTATGCCAGGCCCTTTTATACAAAACACAGGTGCAGAATCAGAATTCCTGTCATTAAGAGACAAAATACTTGCATTCCTTTTTTTAGTCAAGCTTTTGTTATGCATAGCAACCTAAGTTCCCTATTAAAACTATAAATCTTCTGTGGTTACCTCACAGAGATACCAGAATAATTGGTAAACAATAAACACCAGGGACTGCAGCAGATCGTTAAAAACCTCCTAATGGTACATTGACATCTCTTGCCAATAACAAGAGGATTAGAAACACCAACTCCATCCCAAACCCCAGAGAACCTTCCTTTATGAACTGTGCACACTTTTCTCTCCCCTCCCTGTATCACTCACCAGAGGCTGTGTATTTGCAGTATAAAAAATCACTGTTGGACAAAGACCTAGCAGCAGTATTTGAGATACTATTCTATTACATGTCATGTTTTTATATATAACCACTGTAAAAGAAGACTTATGACTTGGAGGAAACTCCTTAGTTCAGACAATGGCAGTAGAGGGAGAAGTTGCTCTCTAAGACTGTAATTCGATATGCTGCAGCTGTGGGTCATTGTGTTAATCACAACACAGTAAATTTATTTTTCACACATTTGACTTTAAAAGAGCGGTAACAAATAAACACTTTCAATGTCTTGCAGCAATGGATGTGTAATCCTGCAGAAACTGTACAACTAGTTCACAGCAAGATTTATGAGCTTGATTTTGTTTTTATGACCATTCATTGGGGGGAAGAGAGTAATTTCAAGCTCATAGCTGTTTAGTGGAGCTGAAACAAACTACACAATCAAAAGGGAATGGCATTATGTAAATATTGGGTTTTTTGTTTTTGAAATTGCCTGACAATAAGTACTATGATCACTCAATGACAAAAATACTTCTGCATAATGAAATGTCAAGAGTAGTTGCTTTTATGCAATCCCCTTGGAACTGTTCTGACTATATGAGAAAAGAAGAACATCTGTTGAGAAAGGTATGATGAACCTGAAAATGCGACCTGCTGTCTTCGATGCAGAGATCCTTGTGCACATTTTAAGACAAAAGAGATTGATAATAGAACAAAGCCTCTCAATTAAATGATGCGTTACATTATAGATGTGCATTTCAATATTATTGTGTATTACTTGACTCCAGCAAGACTTCAAAGCCAGCACCAGAAGGAAAGCAGAGCTCCGGGCCGTGTAAGTCGGCAGTAGGGTGGGGGGATGAGAAATCCGCCGACACAAGCTGCTCTGGGTGGCAGGCTGACTCCTCACCTGGCTCAAATTGCAGCTAATGTCAAACTTCAGATTTTAGAGACGATGTTTCAAATCAGCATCTTATCTCCACTTACAGCACTGTGACAGCCAAAGAGAAAGTGCAATCAAAGCAGCCAAGAAGTCACTTAAGAGAAATTTTACTATATACTTCCATGAAAACTGTCATATAGCAAAGTGTAGGCCATGCAGCTAGTTTAAACGTGTATTAATAAAAGTCTCTACAAACTTTGCCCTTGATATTCGCTAGCAAACAGGCATGTTTTCAACACATGATGGCTAAAACCAATTTTGGTTTTAATGTTTCAGTTGTTTGCAATAAACCATAGACTTCCCCCCAACAATTAGAGCTTAGACTCAGCTTTAAAGCAGACGATGAATTTATGCTTTTTTCCTTAAGGTGAACATGGCCATATGTATTGAGCTAAAGAGCACTCAGGTGAACATTGCTCTACTTCTCTGTGAAAACACAATAGTTTTCAGTGCTACAGAGGTAAACTCCAAGCAATCCATGTGCCGAGATTAGACTGTCAGTGGAGTTTAATCCAAGTGCAAGGGGATCACCCCATCGCCCTTGTATGAACAAGAGACCCAATAAACCTGTGATGGACTTCCAGGATTTTGTAGCCATTCAGAGGGTTCTGCCTATACCTTTTCCCCAGATTTTCTTATTTTACAGGTTGTTAAGTGGCCACATTGAGCAGCTATGTTGTTTATTAGAGCTAATTGTACCATTTCTTCTCAGAGCTGGTATTGTTAATAATTCTGGTTTAAAAAAAATGTTATTTAATGACAGATTACACCTCCCCGCATCTCCCCCCTGCCCCCCCGCCCATATCAATTGCAAATAATTACCAATAGTATTTATTCTGATTCTGCAAATCTTGGCATAAATCACTCTGGTCCATTAGGGAGAATATTGGTGTTATTGTCCCCCAAGTCTAGGGGAGAGCATGTCTTCGATTAACAAGCTCAGATATTTAAGTCTTGCATTCTCTCTCGCATGCTCCCTCTCTGCATAATTACTCAGAACAATTTGCATGCAGAAATCAATTCAGCTGAAAATTAATTACCGCAGCCCTGAATGTTTCAAACATGTATGTGAATTATTTTCAGTAAATGGAATTTCTTAAGGCAGTTAAACAGTAACATCTCAAACTGTCAGCATTTATTCCATCACTTCAGAGTATTTTTTTATATTTTTCCTTTGGAGTACCCCAACATTTGAGTGGCTGAAGACACTGGTATAGTGCACAGAAACATCCAGTTTAATTTTTACGGGCACTTTCAAAAATCATTTCTTATAACTGACATGTAATTGCTTTTGACATTGCTGTGGGCCATCCAAAAGATGCTTCAAAGGACTCTACAGATTTCCTTTCTGAAGCAAAGGATTAGAACCCAAGTATTTAAATGAATTTCCTTGACAAATGGACAGAAATCTGATGCAGTCAAAATAAGTGAAGAAAAAAAAGATAGGACTGTCAGCTAGGAAATGTGTTTCCATTGGTGGATGTAATCATCAGTCACAACCATCAGTACAGGTATTTGCTAGCAACTAGTAAAGAGACATGTACAAGTCCAGAGCAGATTTGCTAAAGAGTCATAAAAGAGAAGCTCCCAGTTTGATTTCTGACAATGAACCATTATGATTTATACCTCAATATACTGCAAATGTATCTCAAATACTTCCCTACACTGGGGCAGATTTTAAATATTTCATATACTTAAGCATGTTTAGCTAATATATTTATCTTTTTAACACTTTCTTTTGAATCTGACAAAAAACAAACCTCCACTGGAAAAAAAAGAAGCTGTCAAATACTCACTTTGTTTTTCAGCTAGCACCAGATGCACTTTTCACAAACAACTCTCCTGCCTGCAAGGGAAAGGTTCAACCAACGTGCAAGTACGGAACACTGGCACCGGTTCAATAATGTATGATCTGGCATCAATGTCATAATGCTTCTCTAAATTTCAAGCACTTCCACTATGTGATAGTTTGTCCTTGTCTGCGTCATACCTGAGGGTGTGTTTCCGCATATCCCGGAAAGTTGAAGGCAAACCAGACCTAAAAACCCCACAGGCAGAAGGACATTGGTCAGATGTTCCATTCAATTATTAATTCCAGGAAGCAGTGAGTGTACAAAAATAACCCCATTCTCCGGGACTCATGGGGCTTTGGCATGTGTTTAATGACAGCAGCTCTATGGTTTCTGCCTTGAGAGTCCCCCAAACCCCTGGGGTGATCCAGCTTCAAGCCTACTGGGATGGAAGCAGAGAACTTCAAAAGATTGCTGTAATCTTTAGTTGGTAGAACATAAGAAAATAAAGAAACCTCTGCTGCTTCTGCCTTGCAGGGAGGACACAGTTCTGCAGTACGTCTTAACAGACACTCAGCGCAGGAGCAGGGCTGAAAACGTGACTTTCCTTCGGTCACCCTCAGCTCTCTTACCCCTTTTCCAAGGCTCCCCAAGACCACGCGGTGAAGCATCTCTAACCCCAGGCATCCTGCTGCTCACTCCGGCCGATCTCCACCCCACCAGCTTTGCCGTGCTCTGCCCAGGCAGGGGTGGCTTTTTCTGCAAGAGAATCATTACTGATTCCAGCCCCCCGCCCTGCTGGCACCTCCAAGCCCAGCCAGATCCCTTCTGGAATGAAATTCACCCCCTCTGACTCTCAAGCTCAATTTTCTAGCAAATGAGCATGAGGAAAAGAGAGAGAAAGCACTCGGATCTCCACACTGGTAGAACTGGCTCACTGATAACATCTTGGGAAATGATTGTAAGTCATTATTTTTGCAAGAAGCTGAGCGTGCATTTTCCACATCTGTGATTGAACTTGGGCCCTGTGATACTGGCTGATTCCCTTAAATCTCCAGATCCTAGTACCAGAACAGAACTTTGTTTTTCTCTCCAAAAGCCAGTAAGGTTTTGTTCTCATTGCTGCTGGGGAAATACTGAAAACATAAACTACAAAGATTTTTAAAAATCAAAGCCATACAAAATAACTCTGTATCATTATTTAAAAAAAAAAAAGTATATTTAAGATAAATTGGAGATTTCTGAATGCTTGGACTTGACAATCCTCTGGTAATTTTGGAATAATGAATATAATTTTTCCAGTGAACTCACCTAGACTATTTTGGCTTTCTGTTACACTGGAGTGAATTATCATTTATTCAGTGGGATTTCATTTAATATAAATTATTTTACTCCAAGGCCAATGAAAACAGAACAAGTTATACCTTGTTCAGAAAATAGTATTTTAAATTATTCCTGCATAATTATAGATACTCCTTGCCCATTTCAGATGAATACAAACACATACTTTGATTCGTGTGGAGAGAAGTTGCATCATATGTCATGAAACCTTTCTGTAATACTTCTGAGGCTGTTGTAATTTATACTTTAATTGAAGCAATAATATAATGGGAAAAAATTTACCATGATTTAATTTGGACAGCTAGCTTGTGAGAAACTGAACCCTTTTCCAGCTTTGACTGAGAACTATAATGAAGTGCAACACTGTGAACTATGAGTAGGAATAAACAAAACTGAAACAAATATAAGTGGATATAGAACTCTTCTGTATTTTTCATAGAGAAAAATCTCTTCCCAATCAAATTTGATCATTCTTGATTAGATATTTTTTTGTCATTCAATCTCATTTGAAAACATGAATAACGTATCTTTTAATGCTTAAGTTTTAGAGGTAACACAGAAGCAAAAGTGCATCACTGTTATTATTGATTCCATCACCAAATAGTAAAAAATGAGGATCAGACTACTGTTTTTATGAATCAGTATTTCAGTATGCATAATTACAATTCTTTTCTAGCATAGCATTGTAGAGAGCTAGGCAAGCAATAGAAATTCTGGATATGAATTCTCTGAAAGGCTGACGAGTTTGCTCTATTTGTTGACAGACCGAATGTCAATGCTGTTACAGTTACAACAATTCCCAGCCAGGCACTCTGCATATCACTACATACTCATATTTAAATGTTAAACTAGATAAGACATTCAGCCCTGGAAATGAGAAAACCCCTACATTTTCCATTAAGTTCCTTTGCTTATTTGCCAGGATAAATTAGACAGAATTTGGCTCCGAATGTTATCAGCTACTGAGTATAAAATATAGGAGCTCATCTTATGCTTATTTAATAAGGCACAATATGGATAGCATTCTTTGAAACAGTATGCCAAGGAAGAACTACCCACTTTACACTTGTTCTTAGCATCTTAGTGCAGATGTCGTGGCTGTCCTAGTCGACGGGGCAGGGAGGAAAGGACACCCTTACATTGTGTTCCTGTCATTGCCTTTTCTCTGTCTGGGGATAAATGAGTTAGTCACTCTATGCCTCCTGCTTTTTTCCAGCAGTTAAAATGGGGATAGTAACACTTACCTGTCTAGAAATCACCCAGGGACCCTTGGAAGGCATCACAGGACACAAGCAAAGGGCCTTGTAATATAATGATTTCAAACCAGCTAAATTCTGCAGAACTAAGAGCCATTTCATGTTCATTTATGGCAGTCTGATTGTCTCCATGGAAACATGGGCAAAACACTTTATCTTCCATATCAACAGAGGAAGATTTGTTTCCTTATATTAATTTTAGTGTGCACTGAGCAAAACAAACACAAAAATAAAAAACTTTTCAGAGACTGCTTTCATGATGAAAAGATAGCGGTTTCAGTCCTATCACGTGGAACCAGCCTCTGTCAACCTGGTACTGCAGTGGAAAACCTTGCAAGATGGACAGCATTCTGCAGAATGCCTCAGGATTAGAGAAGAAATAGAAAAATCACAGATTTGTAAGTTTAGAGGTAAAGAATTTATTGTCAGGAAAAAAAAACCCCAAAAAACCCCAAGCATTAGAATTTTAAAGTTATAGAGATTTTAGCCATGAGATATGACAAAATGACGTGACCCTACAGAATGAGCACTGCTCCTACTAAACATGGTTTGTCCATAATCTAGAAATCTGTACAACACAAAAGACGTCAAAAATGTAAACTGGCTGGGGGCTGGCTAGCCTAACAGATAGTAGCTCAATGTAATTTTCTTTGTTTTTGAGAGGAATTACCTAAGCAGGAAAAGACGAAGCTCCTCTATGGATAATCAATCAGTCATATAATTGATATCTGGAAGAGGCTTAAATGGGAAATAAATGAAAGGATAAACACCTGTCTCGGCTGGTTCCATAGTATAGTAAATATAAATACAGCAGAGAGGATTCGTTCTTCTAGCATGAGTCTAACAAGTGCTGTGAAAATCAGGGAATATCTAATACCATTCCTCACTAGACAGTGAAAGAGAGAATCTCTTATGTGAAACAAATAAAGATGAAAATTCATAAACTACAAAGTCATTTTGTAAAAATTAACTCTGCTGGAATTGAGCAGCAATTGCTGGAATTGAGCAGCAATTGCTGGAATTGTGCCAAAGGCAGAAATTTTGAGACTGGGAGTTTCTAAACAGTAGGAAATTGGTGATTTTTCTGCACAGAATGAAATGGAAGGGTAACATAAGCAGCTACCCTCAGAAGTGGAAAAAGTAGATTGTCAAATGGGCTGGAAGACAGAAAGTGGTCACAAGGAAGAGCATTAGCATTGCCATTTAGAAGTCTAGCGGTATGACAGCAATGAAAATATGAAGTTATAGGACGTATACAGCCCTGATGAACAATACCTACAGAAGGAAAAAAAATAACATTGGCTTCTTTCTACAGGGTTTTTTTCTTGCTACACTTTATTTGCTACAGAAGTGTGGAACCTGATGATCAACTTTTAATTCACACGGTCTACATTTCCTCTCATGGTTATGAGACCTCAAAATCAATTTTCGACAACAAAAGATCACCCCTCCAGAGCTGCTGCTAAATCAGAACGCTTTGCAGTTGGCTTTTTGTAGTTTTCTGGCAAATGCATACCAGGTTAAAATTCTAGTCTCATTAATGCATTCCAGGGCATCTCAGTATCTCTTTTGATAAGTGATTGATAATAATTTTAAACATACAAAACTAACATTTAAAAGGCTTTAAATAGATTCACGGTTTAATTAAAATGCTTTATGTTTCTCAAAAAATGATACATTGATGAAGATATCGTCTGACAGAGGAGAAATGCTATTTCTTTTGCCAATACTTAGCTAAAAAAATTCTGAAAAAAAGATCCTCTATGAAGAATTAAAGTTTTAACAGTTCCTTGTGGATACTTGAGCAACTGTCTGGAATGGCTAAAATACTATTTTGTCCTTTTCCCATAAATAAAGAGCCGAGGCTGCCTCAGGCAATACAATAGCAAATTCTGTAACATCGCACTCGGCATGGTAGCTAAAATCCACTTCTACAACAGAGAAACAACTGTTCCTAAGAGAACTGCTTCATTTCTGGAACACCTAGGCCTTGAAAAAGAGTAAGCTTCCTGAGTTATGAAGTAACACTGAATTATTCAGGGTTCCTGATGTACATGTCGCTTTTCATTAGAACAAAGATAAAACGGAATTCTAATAAAAAGGAACCATGTCTATCAGTAATGCTGAATAATTCAAACACAAAGTAACAATGGAATTGGAAACTGGGTTTTACTCCCTTTCAGGGAATATATATTATATTTCCAGAGTCAACTTCTCTGATCTATCTCTAGACATATCTGGAGGCATTGCCCTGAATTTGAGACAAGAAAAATGTGAAGAGCAAAAAACAGTGTTACAGTGGTTTGGAGACAGAAGATGGGAAACAGGCAGGACACCAGCAGGAACTACTACTCTAATTCTAAATGAATTATTAATAACTTCATTCAGTTTTGAACTGAAAAGATGTGTTACCTGCAACTTCTATCTCCTTCTAGACTTCACCGTTCCCAGTGAATATGGGAAATGCAGAAGGATAAGCGTGGATCTCAGACTGGAGGGAACACCAAATAATGCCAGATGTTTTTTCCAATTTCAAGCAAGATCCTTGTTGAAAAATGTCAGACAACAGAAATGGTAAAACTGTGACCTTAGTATTAAGGAGGAAAAAAAAATCCATTTATAGAAATGTGCTGTGATGTTAAGGAAACATAAATTGTATTTCAGCACGATTTATCCATCCCACTGCTGCTTCTGCAGAATATATTCCTACTTGCTTTTAATCAGTAAACTGTGGCATTTTAATAAGGGTGCATGACTACAAAGAGGTCTCTACCGCAAGAAGAGGGTGGACCAAGCCGTACAGCAAGATGGACTGACGACGAGGGAGTATCTCTGGTCCTTTCTGATTCCTCCTCCCTCCCCTGTGGGGTTTGCAGTACACCCTGTGTTACTTGGCCTGACATTGAACTGGAAAGCAAGTTAAGCTTAATTTTACCATAGTCAGACATTAAAATCTGTTCAGAGAAAATGTGTTTGTCTTACATGATGACTGAATTTGCATTTCTAATTTGGGCAAGATCATTTTGCCAGCTGATTTCATAGTACTTTTCAAAATAGAGTTTCTGTCAGAAAACCTAAGTCAAAATTTTCATCCAGTATAAGTCACGTCAGAGCAAAGACTGTAGACAACTTGAAAATGCTAGGTGTGCAGGAGACAAAATATTAACCAAGAGCTTCAGCTTCTGTGCTCTGACCCTTTTTCAACACTTTGGATATTAAACTAACTTTCTTTACTGAGATACAGAGGTGGAGAACAGCTGTATGAACTAGTAAGCCTGCGCAGCAGTTAAACCTTGGAAAGAACCACTGCCACACCAGCTTCTACTGCTGCCACGGAGGCAGTATCGGCGTTCAGTAAAAATGTAACTCTGCTCATAATGCTTTAGAGCCATTCTGTTATACATCACAATTTGGAAGCAGGGAGTCAGCATTTCAGTTCAGGGTATTTAATTTCATTACTTACATAACTGTCCCTTGCTTTTTCATACACAATACATATGCATAGAAAACCAGTGGAAACACTTAAAAAACATAATTAAAAGAAAAATCAGTATTTTAATATATTATTCCTTGTGCATGTCTGGTATAAACAATCTACAAGGATATATCACATGAACTCAGATTAAACTACAGCAACAGCCTTTGTATTAATGTGCAAGACCTAATGAGAGAATTCCTTTCTCTCTTTCTCACACAGTATCAATTTCATGCCCTATAGGTTTTTAAATGGCCCACAAATCTTCATGATTTGTTTTTTTCTCTAAAGGAAGACTACCATATCAGGTCTTTTAATGTGACCTGAACAGCCAATAACAGTCAAGATATTTATTAGGCATAATGGGCTCCTTAAACATGAAAGAATCTATATGCGACACGGCCATTAGTATGTGTGTAGCCTTTACTACTGGCTCTCAGTATCTGCTAAAGGTGGATAGTGGTGCACTGATATTAATATATAGTCAGATTTTTTTTTTAAGGGCTTGGCAAACACTTTAGAGCAGTAGGTGTCAAAATGCCAATGTCGTCGTTTCAGAAGAAAGATCCTTCTTGCCTCCTTTCAGTGGATTGTCTCTACAGCTCCTCCTGGAAGTTTCCTATCTAGCTAATTAATTTAGCAGTCTCTCAGGTTGTGGGCTGATTTGAAACTCAGCATGTTCCTCTACTGGTAATTTGTTAGCGTGTCTAAATTTCACATCACTTATCTATGTTCTCAGGTGGATTTCTGGATCATTTGGTTTTATAACGAAACAAGACCAAGCCAAAAGGCTGCAGCTAGAAGGGCTTTACTGACCTTTGCTATTTATTTGCATCCTGAGAAAGCAAACACATGAAGAGGAAGCTCAGCAGGCTCGTGACTGCAAGTATCAAAGATTGATGTGCATTTTTACGGGCAGTGGACTGTCATGTTTTTGTAGTGAGATAAAATGAACATATAGTCTTTTCTATGACTAATCTCAAATAAGCTTTCATCGTGTTTAAAATCCCAGGGTGTTACAGCTGATCCTGTAAAATGGTGTTTACCCACAACTTCCTCTGATGGCATTTACTGGTAGCCTTGAAAAATGCCATGGAAACCTCAACATACCTGAGGAGTCATTACCTGTATGCAAAGCACTAAGTGCCTGTACCAGAGAATCCGTACATTTAAGAATGGCCATAATTTTACAGATACTTATTTTTTAATGATAAAACAGTGGGTATTATCATAGACCAGTGGAAGCTTTGATTTCAGGATTTTTGGATCAGGATTTCAATTTCTGCTTTTAAATGGGCTTTCTTAAGTGATTCATAAGCTGGACCAACAGGAAGGTATGGAAACTCAAGGCTTATCTAAACAGCAGCTTTGGTCACCTGCGGGACTAAAATACTTCTACTCTGCTGCTGAGACATTTGAGAAAAAATGCACAAATAAAAAGGAAGCAAATGGAAATACAACAACAGTAGAAATAAACATTCTGGCCACCATGATAAAGCTGACATATTGGTAATACATAGTACTGCTGATACTATGTACCAGAAGAGAAAATGGAAGCCAAGCATTAGGGACGATTTGGGTCAGTGACTGCCTCTGGTTGGTGTTCTGGTTATGGTATCTTTGTTGCTCACTCCTGATAGCACTATCAGAAAGAGGAGACCAGAATAGCTGAAATCTTTTGTTCTTACTCATTACGGCAGCTCTCACGTGATGAACAATTCACATCTATTATTTGCTTGAACTGCTGAATGCTGGGACTCACAACCAGATAATTAGCTAATAAAGAATAGTGGATTTGTTGCATGCCTCACTTAACCAGTTTCTCCAAATTAATGTAAAGATGACAAAGTGCATTCATACAGAACATACGCACAAGCAATGTATGAAGAAGAAATCTTAAAAGCATCACATAAGTACCATCTAGATAATGCATGTAGCTTCAAAATGATGTAAAATTTGTCCAGTGCTACAGTCATACATGGGGGTTTGCCATATAGCTCCTTTTACTATTTCTTTGAGAGGGAGTGTGCCTATGATCAGCTGTTGTAGGCCATAACCTTGAGAACATGCGAATGCAGAGCACAGGCTCAGATTTAGAGGGAAGAGACAGAAAGCCCTAAGGAGAATATTGCTGCCCATTAATGACATCTCAAGCTGTGCCCATGCTCCCATGTCTAGTTGCTTCTTCTCCAGCACCATGAATTCTCCAGTCCCAGTATAAAAAAAAAAAAAAATTAAAAGTTGCCATTTTATTAGAACAGCAAGAGTGCAGTCAGTATTTTGGTAACACTTGAAAGAAGTATTAAAGACATAATTTGTACATCACAGAAAGGGAGGGAATAGGGCATGAGGCCATCTGTGTTCTGACTGAAACCGATACAGGCTTTAATGGAATTACACTGGGGATTTGGCTTAAGCAGGCTGGCAAGAAAAGGAAACAAATGTGGAACAGTTAATGAAGCAGAATGCGAGTGAGCATCAACCAGTGGGATAGCCTGTGATGACTCTGAAATAAAGATATGTGCTGTTCTTGTAGGAATTAAGAGACTCCTGAGACAAATCTTTAGCAGAGAACACCTACTTGAGCAGCCCCCAGGGAACACTTAATGTTATGTGAAGAAAAGAAGGCTCCACGTATTGGTAAATGCATCTTTCTGAAAAACAACAAACAACCCCAAACAAAAAACCCGAACAAAAACAACAACAAAACCAAACCAAACCAAACCATACAAAACCAAGCAAGCCAATGAAAAAGTATCAACTAACTAATGCCCTTGGAAATGCAAGAGAGAGAGAGAGAGAAGTACCAGAGATTCTTCCTGAGTGTTGCATCTTCTGTGGGCCCACTGACCCTGTTGGTATCTCTAGCTCACACAATATTTGAGAGCTTGCAAATGCAACTGAAGTATTACAGAAATGTTGTACTTCAGCATGTCAGTATGCTTTGGTACTTTAATCACAGGTTGTTTACTTGATGACATAAAATAATCCTAATCTTCCCCACTAAAGTTTAGCCCAGCTCTCATTTGCTGATTTAGCTTGCAGAGAGCATTTGCCTTATCTCTAGGCTACATCCTCATCTTTGAGGAAAGGCTTGCTCACCTCACTTCAAATGACTCAGAGGGTTCAATATCCAACTGACTTTCTGAAAATCTAGTTGTTCCATAATTTTTCCAGGTGGAGTGAGTGTGTGTTTAACTTACTTACCAACATGATCTTCTTTTATTATAAATTGCCGCCTTATCTCATCAGCACTACCTTGAAATACTGACCTGGGAAACTATGCTGGTGTTTAATTAAATGGCAGGGGGTGGCAACGTGTGTGTGGGGGCGTAGAATTTCATTAATTAGCCACCTACCATATTACTCTGCCAAGAGGGAAAACCTATAACTGATATTACATTTCCTAGATGAGTCTGCAAATACCACAAACGCAAGAACAAGCATCTAAAGCCCAATATGATCTTAACTCTCAGCCTGCAGGATAACAACTAAATTGTGGTATAACTAAATACATCAATCCAGTGAAATCTATAATCCACAGTACCTCTTACTAATGACTTAGAAATCAAAAACCTCATCTGTCCACTAGCCAGATGAAGTCTAAGTTGCTTTTGGTACCATATGTGTAATAAAAAAGCACTGACAATGCCTTTCTTCTCAGCCTTGAGTTTATTATTCCGCAAATTGATCAGATGTATCAAAAAAAGCTGGTCAACTGAATGCACCAGTGAAAATCCATATGATTCAGATCAACATTGCCTAGAAAAGTAAAAGAAAATAAAAGGAATAAGCTGCATTTACTGATGGGATATCCCTTACAGTATGTGCAGAAGAGACACTGATGAAGCAGAAGGGAGAGATAATGATGTCAACCAGAAGGCAGAATTCCATTTAAAGGATGTGGTCACGCCAGCTCTTGGGACACGAGCACAGGCTCGGAGAGGCATAACAAAACTCAATTTGTAAAGCTGGCATCAGACACGGAAAGGATGGTATCACAGCATAGATTTTAGCTGTGGCGGGTAAAGCCAGATTGCTGTTTTCAGAGCCCTTGAATTCATTATGTTCCTACCTGTAGTCTAGTCAACGAATACACATTTTATCATCTTGATGTACAGCATAAAGAATTATTTCCCTCATTAATACAAATTGAACTTTCAGCTCCATGCAACTCAGATTATAAGAGGCTAAGTACGTGTGGCTAGGCTGGCTCAATTACTCAGGATATGGCTCTAATTAACATTCTTGTGGTCAGTTTTTTAATTTTATGTGTTTCAGAATTTTGCATTTGAAATGCAACATGGCTACATTTAGAATATTCACTAGGTAAAAAACTGGAAAAATATATTGATCAGATGTTCTTTAAATATCACCTTGTAAGCAACTTGTTATTGCGGTAACATCCTTGTGAAAGGCACAGATTACACCAACTACTACATATTTTTGTGCGTAACCAAAGCCTGTATTAAGAAAAAAAAAAAAAGCAAGCTTGGATTCTATGGCATTGCACTTGCATGTAATAGTGATACAAGAGGAAGTTTCATCTCAGCAGCTTCCCTTGCCTATAGTCTCCTGTTTTTCATCTTCCATGATGTATGAGTTCTCTACGTGAAGATATGATGCTGGGCAGCAAGTGTAAGGTGCCAGAATTTGGCATTCAAGGTTCTAAACTGTTACAGTGACGATCCACTTCATTAAAAGGTAATAAATACCAAAGACAGTATTTTAAGTGATGATGAACACATGCTGAATTTACCACAACACTGGGACCAGTTAACTATATGTCCAATACAAATGGTTTCAAGGTTGGCTGAACACCCGGTTCGAGAAATCTGTTGTATGGAAAGATATTACACACAGCCTTTCTGGGCATGGGCTGCTAATGGTGATGGGAACTGCCATTTCAACGTCACACTTGCAAACTAAAGAATTTTTTTTTTCTAATAGTTGAGGCAGTTTGAAGTGCTTGCTGTTTATTTCATGTAAGAGAATGCAATCCCTTAATACATTCTGTTCCACATTTCCTTACAGCCTATATAATTCAAAGGGACAAAATATGGAAATGTACGATTCTCCACTTAGAGACTAAAATGAGAAATGAAAACATTGATATCACTTAAGTCTCACTCACTCACACTTCCATTTAAGTTTAAAAACAACCCAAAAAAATCTACAATTGTCCAGTGTTTGACAACTACCACTTGGGAAATTATGTTGATGTAGAAATGTCAAGACATAAACATACCAGGTGGGAAACCATCTCATTTAACACTAGATTCCCACACTGGAGGCATCTAAGCCCTAACTACTCTCTGACTTGGTTTTTTTGACAGCTATGTGAATATGAGATGAATTGCACCCTAGAGTATCTATTTGCCTGTACCAATGAGAAACGGAATCTAGACCATCAGATCCATAGTAACGGACACCTAAATGTAGATAGACGAATCCCTGTGGCTGCGGTGATGCACTCTACTGATAATGCAATAATCCATTGGGGAAAAAAATGAGACAGCTTTGGCTGGCTCCTATATTGCTGAGGTAATGCTATTAAAAATATTTAATTGCTAACAGTGCTGCCATGAAAAATCAGCTAGAGGGGGTCTCCCCTCCCACAATTTACTTGTGAGGAATCCACAAATTTTGCCCTTCAATCATTTCATGTGAGTAATTTTTAAAGTGGTTTCCTTAGATGGGGAGAAAGGGAGGAGTATGTTATCTTCAATTCCTCATCAAAAAAAGTTCCAAAAGCATTTATGCTTTGAATTTAGTCGGCAAATACATTAACAGGTACCATAATGACTTATTAAACAAGCAGTATGCTCAGCCCCGTACTTGAAATCTAAAGACCTGTCACTGAATTTCTCTGAGTAAGGAGGATTACAGCCCTGGTACGCAGGATTATGGATTCCCTGTTTAGGCTACACAAGTTACAGTGACTTTCTTAACCTGAGCTTTTATACTTCAGTTATCTATCAGAGCTGGTAGCTTCTTCTGATAGATACAGCCTAACGTCATTAGTACCTTAGGAAGATTTTAAATTTCTTTAGTAATCCTTCAAGAACCTTATAAAATTGCAGTAGCTGCACTTTAGCCTGTGGGAAAATGAATGCAAGAAGTTTATCAGTCTTAGGTGAGGAAATATGTAGAATAAAAGGCACAGCTAGATAGAGAATTCTAGTATCTCTGGCTGCCAGTTCACCAAAATGTGCTTCTCTCTCATAATGAATTAGCCAAATTGTTTGTTGCGCTCTATATTTGCAAAAGCTGGAAGCTTCTGGATGCAACTGTACACGAGAGAGACCTCAGTCGCAAGGAGAGTGGCCTCTACTGGCTATTGGTATTGACAGGATTAAAGAGAGGATTATTTTATTTGTGCTGTAGACAAGAAAAATCCCTGTATATTCACAGAAATGTGAACAGAGCCCTGAATGTGACATAGTAAATCTTAGAGGAGATGCAGGCTACGCTCCTCATCTCAGAGCTCCCTGCTGATCTATGGCAGAGATGCACTGGGAAGCAATTTCAGAGCTCGCTACGTCTTGCACCACCAGCCAAGCGGTGAATAGTTTGGTGCCTGCCAGACTAAACTGAGGCTTGGGAGGAAAAAAAGCAGGACATGAATATTTCCTGGAACTGCAAAGTTTCGTGGAGTCGGAGAGAATTTCTCATCCATATGCAGAAACTCGAAAAAGGAGAGAGATCACTTACATCTATACTACATCTCCTACAAGAAACAAGTGAAAGAACCCATATCAACAGGTGAAAGAATTAGAATTAGTAGGCAAACTAGAATTTACATGGTATTAATACATCACGGCGAGGTTTGAATACAATTAGCTTAACGGACATCAGCTACAGGAAGCAATAGAAAGTGAATTGTGTTGCTGGAGCCATAAAAAGACAATTTATGCTTTTAGAAGTATGGTGATAGCACATATATTTCATATTTGGGGTGATCAAGACACTTCACAAACAGAAGTTGCAAACTTGGGAAAAAATCTTTTCCAGATGTCAATCCAGAAATCAAATTCCAAACTTCCTTCTCCCTCTGTCACGAAATGCTGGGATTTTTAGGTAACTATCCCTTTGAAATGTGCTACACAGAGAAATATGCCTTCTGACTAATACTCCTGAAGTCAGATTTGGATGAGAAGATTTTACGGCTGACAGAAGCTTCCCCATATTCCCATGCCTAGTGGCAGGCTTTATCCCTAAGAACACCTCCTCAATATGAAAGTTCATTATTTCTTGGTTATTTCAAACTTTAGGGGAAAAAAAAAAAAGTAATAAAAAGATTCCATAGTGCTCTGAATGCTAACAGTATAAATATTCATTCTTTCTCCTGTGGTCTTTTTATTTATGCACTTGTTTCTCATACAAAGAGTTTTTAATGGCATGAGCAGCCCCCTTCGGGGAAAAAAAAATGGTCTAAGGAAAATGCAAAATGATTTTTAGTTTGTTATACTAATAGCAACAGAAATGTTGCTGAAGGAGATTTGTGCCCCTTCAAATCCTTCTGATATTTATGCAAATTCTCAAAAGGTCTCTGTTTTTCCCTCTGTGGAGGAAATCTTTCACACCACAGTGTAAAAGCAGAGTCTGCATTCCTGCTGAGGGGGTTAAAGAGCTTGTCAAGTGCAGTGTTGAAGCACGGGCACCTCAAGGAACAGAGTACACACAAAAGGCAGATGGAAGCAATCTGAAGGCCACTTGAAAACTCCCAAAGCAGCAAGGCGCACATATATATTTATTTCCCTGGGCAGAGGCTAGAACTGTACCAGGGCTACCCGATGTTCCCACAGAAAACATCAATTAGCATGAGGAACACCAGGATTTTTCTGTGGAGGGATTTGTGGCCAGTCCAAGTGACACGGATTTTGGGAGATGCTCAGTACTTCTGAGTCTCATAGCACCTCACCTCCTTTGCCAAACCTTCCTGCAGATTTACGGAGAAGGAAACAACACGGCTCGCCACTAAGCAGTTTCACACTCCGTGTAAAGTTTGCTAATGCTTTATTTCGTTTATCAGGCACCGCTCTCCTGCCTTTTTCCCTGCACTGCTGTATAGTTCCATTACATCTCCACAGTAATCTATAACAATTGAGTCTGAAGTGAGGCTGTTAAGAAACTTGCTTCAGAATTCTCTGTAAATGAAAAACATTTTCCTAATTTCATATTGGTACTTCATTTGTTTTAAGCTTATGAAGGGCTCTTATTCTCTAATCATACAAATGGATAATGTATTTCTGTTTCCATTAAGCTTCTGATGTCAAATTTTTCTTCAGTATTTGGGTAATGGAATTTCTTATTATTCTTTCATATGTTTCACTGAGGATATTTGGTCTTTATTTGTAAATAAATAGAACAATAAGTGAGGAGATAATAATAGTTTGTACGGAGAAAAAGTCTGCCTTGCTATGGGGTTGTCTCTCTAAGTGCTCTGGATTCTACCAAAGAAAACCATGAAAGGTTGTAATTGAAAGCCACTACACCCCTGACAGGCTGACAAAAAGGGCATGATAATTAATCACTTGCCTTATTAGAAAGATATGATTCTACACAATGATTAAAAATGACTACAAGAGCTGATAACCTGTTAACTCCTCAGAAGGCAGCTTTGTGAATGTAAGAGACAATAACTGCAACTTGTGTCAGCAACAGAATACAGATGAACTGCCAGGGAAATGGTAAGCACAGCGTTAGCATTGGGGAAGAAATTACTAATATACAATATACTCTAAAACCACCTGAATTAAAGGAACACACTAGTAGCAGATGTGATTAGCCAGAAAGAAAATCTCAACAGAAAGCTAAGGCCAAACCCCTTCCTAATTTTGCTTTTCCAATATAATAACATTTTTTGTTCCTTAAACAGTGGATCCACGGGGCTTAATTCTGGACTATTATCTGCTTAATTAATGGTATCTTGGGTTTCAAGATACACCGCAGTTTCCTCCTCATCACCTTCTTCTTTATCTCTGTGAACCAGACTATGCACAGGACCCACGCAAAATAAGAGATCTGAAAACGACCAGCTGCCTTGAAACTATATAGAGCAAAAACACCTTCAGCAACACCTAAATGAAACCCAAACAAAACCAGCAACAACAAAAAAATGGAGAGCATTTTGCTACTTCAAATGAAAACAACAGAATTTTGCTATGACCTGGTGATACCTGTTCTGGTGGGTCATGACTGATAACGGAAATCCTGGGTTTGTTAAATACTAAATAACTACTCTTAAGTGATTCTTCTCTTCTTTTGAAAAAACAACAGATAAAAGGAAAGAGGCCGAAGAGATTAGGATGCAGGGTTTGTTTGGGGAACACAGAGGCAGCACACGTATTTGAAGTTATGATGAAGCTCAATGCCATTCCCAGCACAGTCGTGAAGCTTGCAGTCTGCCAGAAGTCTGAAAACAGGCTCAAATCAGTACTGCAACGAAGCTCAGCATCTTAAGATGGATAATACTCCCCCTCAACAAAAAACTCATTTGAAACTTTCAGACTCAGGAGAAAAACAACTGTTTAAACCATTGCCTATTTTGGAATCAGTCTGATTTTTATGACCTGAGATTTGCAGAAATGAAGGCACTGTGATTCAGGAATGACACTGATAACTGTCTGACAGACCACACAGCAAGACTAGAATCAACTTCTGGCTCTGAGAATGCATCTTCTAAGTGTCTTCCTCTCATATCTGGGGAAGAAATGCAATGGGAATATGCTTGAGATATTAATGACAGCAAACTACTTCGGCTCAAACTTTCTGCTGTGACTCATCAGCCCTGTCTGCCCACCCATGCTTTATCTCCTCATAATTTCTTACTAATTATCTTCTACATCAAAGCATTTGGGTGGCTGTAATACTGTAAAATCATCTAATGAAGTACCATATTTCAAATTACATTTTATGTAACAGCAGATTCTCAGATGCATAAAATATGGCAGGAAAAATGCCCAATGTTAAACCACTGAAGCTTGCTGCGATGCTCAGGACCCTGGCAATGAGGACCGAAATATTTGAGCACCCAACTGTTGGCATTTCCTACGAAGGAGCGTGAAGCATGCAAGTGTGAAGGGTGGTGAACAGTACCTACCAAAAGTTAAAGTGTTAAGCCTCAATTCAGAGGAGTATGTGAATGGGTAACACAAGTGAAAAGCTGTCTCTTAGATGCTCTTTCCTATTCTGTACCCAAAAGCTTTGTTGTCTTTGTCAAGACAGTGTCATAACAAAGGTGAAGAAATCACGAAAGCTGTGGTTAATCAAAGCTGCTCATTCTCTGTAGCCTTTAATATCAGGCTTTGTAACCGCAAACAGACCTCAAATAGGTTGGCGTGTTGCCACCTCTCCTGCTACTGAAGCCGTTCCGCTGTCAGCAGCGCACCACCTGCCCAAACACGGGATCCCCGCTGTCTGACAGCACGGCCGGTCCAAGAGCCAGCCAGCCACAGGAAAAGACAGACATAACCTTAAAGCTACATCTCTGCTGCCACTGAAAAAAAAAAAAAAAGCCCCATTTGCTGTTTCCTCTGCAGGGCAGGTAGTAAACAAACACTGCAGAGAGCTTTCTCAGCACGACAGGGCACCGTCAACACAACGGATTTTTGGATTACCCTATATATTGGCTTTCATAAGAAAGGTTTAGGATTAAGGCTGGCGTCAATATTTCTTGCTCTCAAGGCAAAAACACAGGCAAGTCTTATTGGTACAGCACATGGAATTTTCTCCTGGGATGTTCAAAGAGCTTTCCAGGAGTAGAAGAAATATCAGCTCACTCACAGTTCCATGTGTGCATGATGCTCTTCTTCAAACATGACATTTGTGCACATAAGCACAAGCTCCAATATCAGGAAAACAGTAACTCTTTGCTCAGTTTCTCAGAATTCAAAACTCTGGCTGCTGTATGGAAATGGCCAGGCAGAAGTAAAAAACAAGTACTTTTTTTTCATGCTGACCCATTCTGAGCAGAACTGCAGAATCACTGCCACAGCAAAGTGATGAAGGTAATACCTTAACGAGGTCCCCAAAGGATTTGACATTTATGCAGACAGCAAAAATACCTAGAGCTATCATAATGAATCATACAAAGGATTTTAAAGATTAAATATTTCAAGGCTTGAGCCTGCATCTGCTAAAGATCAGGAGAAGACCTAATGGGAAGCTCTACGCAGCTGTGACGGATGGTTGTGAAGATAGCTGTACATGGATTGCTTTCTGGTTCGCTTGCTCGCTCTACACACGGTGCCTACTGGCAACCCAAACCACTTACTGGCATATCGAGAATCCATGTGTGCTTTGGCTACAGAAGGTCTTGTTTTCTCTGTAGCATTCCTGCTGGCCCTGCTGTCTGCAGCTGCAGGGAATTACTTTGGTTCTGAAGGTGGCTTTGAGGTGGCTTCCAAAGGACATTGTTGTGTCTGCAGCAAATTCCTGCCTATTTGCTTATTCCACAATTTAAATACATTTTTTCTCATGCATCTGTCTCAAGCTGCTGTGAGAAAGGGGCATTGGACTAGTTGGTGTAATTTAGAAAACAAATTCTTATTTTCCTGTGTTGTTCTTTCCAGCCAGATATGTAATAGACCTCTGCTGACTTAAAAACCAAATAAGCTGTGCCTGGTGGCTGACTTATTCAAAGAGTGGAACTGAACCTTGCAGAGACAGTAAAACAATAAGAAAAATAACAAGTAACAGGTGTCACTGGGCCTATAAGAACAACTGGAGACCCCAGTAAAAGGTCAACAGTCCACTCAGGTGTCAAACACACATGAAAGGGGAAAAGAAGTCCTGTCTCTTGCAGTGTTCAGCTAAGGACAGCAACTACTGCCTCCCATCAGGGCCAAAAACTGAATTATTTACCACAGATGCACCAGTGCACCAGGATCTCTTTATGTTTCTACGTCACAACGGTGAGTCATTCCATTCCCTAAAGCCAGTCATCTAACAAGTAAAACCCAAGATGTGCATCATTTTTTGTAGCCATACCTGTGCTGCAGCCGATCCACCTGTATCCTGTTCTGCACACCAGTTATTTACTAGAGACTGGACTGGAAGTGGGGCCCATTAGGTAGACACCGTTAATTACTACAATTACATTCTCTTTGCGTTTTATCTTCTCTGCCTTTCAACTGGAGTTGTTATGCTACAAGAGATGCTAACGTACCTTTAGACACAAGCAGTGTAACAATGGCTTAAATATAATCCCAAAATAGTTTTAAAACACACTGACATTTGGGGGGTTTTCACCCATTCAGAAGTTAATATCGGTAGACAAAGTATTTAAACAAAATAGCTTCTTTTGATGTGCAGATTGGCAGATCAAGGAAATGTAATCACTGAACTAAATCTCTCTGAAAAGCACTGCAGCATACATATGCTCATTAGGGTACAATATTGCTACTTATCTAGCCTCCAAGGAAAATTTATAAAAGGAATAAATACTGCTAATGTGAACAGTTCAATGACTTGAATGCCTGGGCAATGCCTTTGATGTATTTTAAACATGAATAAGATACACATTAACTTTAGTTTATCTAAACACAACTGAAACTTGACAATGTGAGCAACTACTACAATTCGATGGTTGAAAACAGTTTACTGTATTACTCGTTTGCCCTTACTGGTTTACAACATATATGCAATATCTCTCATGTGAAAAAAAAAAAAGGAATGGAATGTCAGTGTGAAGAACTAGTCATGCTGAAAATCAGATACCGAGTTATAAGAATGATGCTTTAGTTAGTGTAGTGTTTGGGATAAACTGGAGCACAAAAATGTGAATTAGCATGGAGTTTGAGTAATCAGTCTATCATTTTTAAAACCAAATCTCAAAATAAATAGCTCCCTCCTCTTAGGGTGCCAAGATCTTTAACAGAGGATACTACTATAATACTTCATTTTACATTGCTGCTTCCGGGTTATCCTGTTGATGACATGAGAAATGCTATTTCCTTCCCAGAAAATCATCCATCTCATCCCCAAGGCCTTAAATAATATTTAATTTTAAATATATATATCTATCTATAAATCAAGATAGTTAAAAATGGCAAAGAAAAAAAGATTGTAACCCCTGGTAGAAAGAGAGTGGACAAATACAGGTAGCACTATTCTAAATCTTGTCTTGCAAAGCATTTGCTAAAGAAAGTCACCATCTATTCAATAGAAAATGAAAAAAACACTTGTGAGCTTTAAACAGAATCCCCCAATCCTCATCAAAACTCATAGGCAATACAGAGCGTGTGTAGGCTCTTGGCAACTGAATGAGTTCTCACAGCTACAAATAATGTATGATAATGTAAACCTATTATTGTTGGGTAGCTGCCTGGTTTGCTCTTTGGAGTCTTGTCAGGTTGTTGACCACAAGCTCTTTTCCAACTCCCACTCTACTTTAGAGAGATGAAGGAGAGAGCTCAAAACTTTTGCCACCGATGTGTCTAACTGAAAGATCATTCTCCAATGTTTACTGCAACAGAAGAGCAAACAGGATGTGTTTCACACATTTCTGAGACACTGGGAAGAATGGGAAATCAGTCAAGCAGAATTAGAAATGAGTCAACACTTCAGTTTCCACTTGGATATATACTCAAGACAAGACTATTGTGTAATCAGAATCTTACAATTCCAGTTGCTCTTTCCCACAAGCTGCTTACACACTTGTACACAGATTAGACCAGAGGCTCAGGATGATGGTTTTGTTTTTGTAAATCCGCAGTACACCTGACAGGGTGGTACCTGATGTAAATATCAGTATAAAGGAGGAAAAGAACTTCCTATTAAAATCTTGCAATTAAGCAATGGTCTCATGGCCCTAAACTATTTCATATCTGTCATCACCACTTGACCTCTTGCTTCCCTATACTGTAGGTGCACAGTGATGACTCTTCATCCACCACACATGGAAAGTACCATCAATTTACTGGACGCATGATTAACTCTCTTCCCAAATTGGTTTCTTGGTAAGAGAAGCAATGACAGTAATTGTACAGTTTGAAAGCATTATAAGGGCCCAAAGCTGCCAACAGCCGTGTAGATACGAAGCTGGGTTAAATATCTTGACATACAGCTAGCATGGCTTCATCAAATACTAGTGAGAAATTCAGTGATAATTGGTGCCCAAGATGAGATTTCTTTGTTCACTTATGAAACTTAGGAAGTGTAAAGATTAAAAGCACTGAGAAATTTCAAACAAAAATTACTGTAAATACGTATTTTTAATATACTTGCACAGGCACATATCCAGCACATGATAACCTCTTCTTTTGGTGACTTATACCCTCTTTTGCGCCCTATGCCTTTCTGAGGTAGAACACATTACAAGCTTGTTCCACTCCAAAACTATTTAAAATGTTCTTGCTCCACACTGCTGGATAATGGCCTCTCTCTTGTGTGATGTGACAAACAACCTCTAGAAGGATGTAATGTTTGACAGTACCATAATATCCAAGGGACACAGGCTTTGCCCTTTTGAAAGATGATGAAACGATGGTCTCAATTATTTTAATTGATTGAGCCTCCCTTTTTAATTCATGAAATTGGAGTAGGTGGCTTAATGTCATTTCAGGAACAAGAGGAAAAGGTACCTACAGCAAAGAAATGCTATAGTAATCGGCACTTGCAAAAACAGAGGCAGTGCTTGAAACCTACTCTGTAACACCAGTAGACACCTGGGTTTGATCAAAGTTGTGAATATAAAAAGCCTCTGCTATATGTTTTGACCAAGAATAGCAACAAAAGAACGCTAAGGGCTCTTGTGGAGGGAGCTGAAGATGGCTAAACAAGTTTCAACTCTCATGAGTGTCAGTGGGAACTTTGCATCCTCAAGGAGATAGTACTTTGCAGAATCAAAGCCTATAGAAATGTATTAATTATTATAACTTACAATATTGCCCTAGTTGCTACGACTGCAGCTGTAGCCCTTTTAACCTCTGCACACTCCTGCAAATGACAATGTCTAAAAGCCTGGAAATGACACAAATATCCTTGACTGCTTACAGAGGGGAGTTCAAGGACCCATCCCAATGTATCACCCCAAGCTCTTCTGTCTCCATATCTATTATAGCACTGTGTTGTATTATTGGCATGAATGTCATATGAAACTCACTTAGCCACAATATATTTCACAAATAACCAAGGGTTGCGGCTTGCGTTTGCTGTAATTTTTAAAAAAGCTCACTGAATTTCATTAAATGTCTTGGTAGAAGCTATTTCTGAATGTAGTTATGAAAACAGATGCCTGGAGAGTGGCCTATTACAAACATTGAGTGAAATGACAAATCGATCTTTTTTTACAGAGGTTTCTAGGGATATAGAAAACACGACTCTGTGCCAGCAAGGCAATGACAGCTGCCCAATCGGGACAGAAAAAGGACACAGAAAATCACTCATATTATACCCAGCAAGAGCCACCCCTGCCCTTGTCCTCCACTCATGCAGAGAACCCTCCGGCGGGTGAGGGGGTGCAGTTCTTCTGCAAGGGCAGGAGAACATTGGAAGGTCTCCCTGGAGCTGTACTGCCTGCAAGGGATTCAGCTCAGCTTCATGAAGGGGCAATTTTTTCCTGCACATGCAAAATCCTGTTCTAAGCACAGCAGGAGCCACGGCATTAACAGAACACATGAAGAGAAAAGACCCTAACACTGTTTTGCAGCCCCTGGTGCTGTTGATGCTGGAACATAGTGGTAACATACCATTACCTAGGAAATTATGGTGTTCAACGCCACATAGGTACTATTCAGACAAAAAGGAGAAGGGGACAGAAGGTGAGAGGCAAAGAGAAAGAAAAAGGGACGAAGAGAGGTAGAATAAAAGATTAAAGGAAAGGTGTTCCTATGAGATGTTATCATAACTAACAATACAGTAAAGGATAGAATTGTTTTTTGGCTTATGGAATCCCGTCCCCTCACAAATGTTTACGCAATGCCATGGGGCTGGAATAATTTGCCTCCAGAGATTACCCACATATATAACAGCTATTTGCAGTATATTCCTAATTAACATAACATTCTTTAAAGCAGACTGATCTTTTTCCAACTCAAATATAGACTTCAGTCCTGACCAAGAGGTTCTGTACACACTTAATATATGTAAACTGTCCCAACTAGAACAAAGACCAATTATACTGCTATTGAAATCAGAGCAGAGTGAGTTTTTTTGAATACATAGTCTAAAATATGCCCAATCCTGCATTTTTTAGTCATGTACAGCTTCCATGAACTCAAAATGTCATGTTAAGGCCCATTGCAAACTATACACTTACACAAGGGATGCGTGAGGTCTGGAGAATACACTCATGGAAAGACTGCAAAATTTGCCCCAAAAGGATCTTGCCAACACAGCTGTTTAAGCAGCAAATATAAATTCTGCTCATATTCAGTAGAGAAAGAAAGAAAATACGAATGGCAACTAGGAAACAAAGACACTTGAATAGGAGGAGGTACAATAAGTAAAATCACAGTGTCCTTCACCCAGCTCCAAAATTTACGCATATTTTCTTCATTTGTTTACTGACAATGCACATAGTATAGAATAGTAATATAACTCAAGTGGCACTAACAGGATAAAATTGCAATGGAGAGTGCCTTAAAAATCCTTTACAAATTGAAAGAATATGCAATAAAAACTAACATATCTTCCATTTATCTTCTACAGGTGGTGTTTTGTTTTGTTTTGTTTTGGGGGGGAGGTGCTCCCCGCCTTCTTCAAAACAGCAATAATCTGTTGTGGAAAAGCCGGTGAGGGAAGGAAGGGGGATCTTGTATTTGAGGCACTGGACTGTGTCCCCTGAAACTTGGGTTCTATCCTAAGGAAGCCTCAGACCTATAAATTCGGTAACTGAACCTCACTTCTGCACAGGTGATACTACCATTCTTGCCTACTTCAAAAACGTTTCATGAAAAAGTGTGATAGACTGTGAAGGACTCATATACTACAGTGACAGACACTGTGAAATCCTCATATTTTAGTAAGATTAAAGAGTTAATAGCCAAAATTTGAGTTTTTGCAGGTTTCTTTCTGTTAGTAGGAGGTCAGTGAGATATGGCTTTGGTGAAAGGCTTATAAAAAAAAAAAAAAAGAAAAAAGGCAAATAGTCTTATTTTCTCGAAAAAACAAAATTAATCAAACAGCAGATGATCGATTCTTTGCCTAAAATGGTTAAACTCCTTTCTCAGCCACCACTTTACTCTAAAAGCTCTCTGCTACTTCTACAGGCCATAGTATCAGTGTTTCTCGGCTGTTACTCACCTTCTGCTGTAGTTCACATCGGATATACAACATCCCGGCTGGTTTTGACCCCACACATGCATTCTTCTATCAAAACCAATAACCCAAACCTCCGCGTTTGAACCCACCCAGTCGCCCAGGGAAGCTCCTGAGCAGGATCGCACACAGGCTGCATCTTAGGCAATGGTCTCCAATCTTAATCCCAAAGAAATATATTTCTCCTATTAGACACAATGAGAGGCAGATGCTAAATTTATCAGTTTCCACTACCTTTGACTCTCATTTTTTTCTTTAGAATTGATTATTTCAGTGATGGTATCTAGATATTCCAGTCATGGATTCAAACACATTTTCTCTGAGAGCTAGAAAAAAAATACTCCAAGAAGGCTTTGCAATTAAAACTAATTAAAAAGTTTGATTTCTCTGAAACAGGAACATTTTCCAGAAACAAGAATTCAATAATACTCAAAACAAATATGTTTCAATGTATAATAAATTAATTCATTTAGAAATAAATTTATTACAAAAATAATTGTATTTTACACTGTTCTATAACATAGTGTTTGCATCATGATAAAAACAAATAAAGGGCTATCAAAACAATTTTTTCTATGTACATATATTCTATGGGAGTTTTTACTTTTTTTTTCCCCTATTGAATCACGTTGTGGTTTTTTAGAAATAACACTAATTTCCATAGTAACTGAGTTCTATGAAATTCAGCTTACGCTCCAAGTTATGATTGCACAGGAGAAATCACAAAAAAAATCTGTAAAAGACAGGCATTCATTTGTGTTTGATAAGAAAAATGAATTTTGTTCTACGGGAATACAGAAACCACTACGTAAGTCTTGAGAAGGCTGCTGCATTATAAATGATCACACATTTTCCCCTCCATCAGCATCCTAATTCCCTGAAGATAACTTCATTTTATCACTAACACACTGGAAGTTCACAATTGAAATCTGCCTCTGAGATGTATGCTTTACATTCAGTAGTTTTTATTGTTATTTTTTCCATGCTAATTCATTGTTAGATAAATCATGACACGGATGAACTGGTATCTCTGAAATCACCACGACCAATGTGCTGTCAACACTGGGGCCAATGGTTGTGCTAAAATCCTGTATGAATTCATCTCCGTTCATCCTCTAGTGATGTATTCTGCTTTGCAAATGCCTAGTGAAGCAAATTAATTCCCTTGTAGAAACGATTGGTATGTTCTGTACCCAACAGAATAGCCGGGAATACATTTAAAACAAAAAATTGATTTGTATGAGCTGCTTGAGAAGTTATATTGTTATCGGTCGTGCCTGGACAACACTGAATGGGTGGATAAATATGTAAACTGAAACTTCACAGGGTCATCACCAGATGCACATATTTTTCAAATGTATATTCACTTGCCTGAGCACCTCAACATAATTTGAATACTCCTCCGGAACAAGCACAAATATTTCTTTTTCCTTTTCGCAACCACAGAACAACATTACAAAATTCAAACTCACAGGGCGCAAGCCCTCAGGGATTCTGCTACATTGTATCAATCTCATAGGGCTCCCCTTTATTCCAGGCAATTTCCCAGCTCCTGCAACATCTGGTCTCCTCCCTCTGGGCTCTGCTCAATGGGCCAAACTTGTTTTATTTTCCGTCTCCAGAGAGAGAGCGAACTGTGATACTGCTTCCACTTGGCACTGCAACTCATATTCTTCCCTAAATCAAATCTTCTCTTTTCATTACATGCTAAGATAACTTAAAATACCATAAGAGTATAAAAGGAGGTAGGAGAATGCCAGTCCTGGTGAAGGAATTATCCATAATTCAAAGATTTCAGGAAGCTGAATACCAGAACGTCTCTAACTTTTTCTGTTCTGAGCTTCCTTGCTTTGTAGATCTTTTTGACTAAGTGGCTGCGTTCAGAGATAAATATCTGAGCTGCACATCTTTATGAATTTTGTATTTGAAACTAATGCCATAAATCACAGTTAGCTGACAGAGCACACTGTGGAAAAAAGGTTCAATTCATTCTGCGTGACTTTTGGAATAAGCATTTATCATCTAACCATTATTTTTTGAAATACTGAATTTGAAATTGTTGAGATAACTGAAGCTGACGACTTTTAATATTTGGAGTTGTTTACCTAGTTGTACGAAAATTTGCTAAGAACTTTTTTCTTAAAGCAAGCAAAAATCCCACAGTTGATTACTTTCTCCAGGAATACTTTAAAATTCTATAATTTTAATGGTCATTCGGGACTTCCAGACACTGTAACCACCCAGTCAAGAGGTTAGAGAAGAAAAACTCTGATTCCAATTTAAAGTGTTACACAATTCACCAACACTAAAAAAAATCAAACCAAAACAAACATTTCCACTAAATTGATTTAATATTTCCTTTTGTCTGCATGCTTTCATTATGCAGGATGCTTCCAAGGCAGATTCAAATTCTACTCATCAAAGATTTCCCTTGTAATTTTTTGTTGTTCCAAATGCCCTGGTTTATGCTCATGTGCCAAAGTTAAACTCCCTAGTGAGTTTTAGAGAGGTGTTTTTCACTGTGGCTACTATAACTTCTTACTTCTGTTGTGCAGCTGACATTCTTTCTAGTGGAAAAAAGACAAAAATGTTTTCCCAGGTTTCTGCTTTTCTTGCTATAAATTGCAGAAAAACATCTTAATAAAATGTACAAGGAGTTAACTGGCTATGAGGTCCTACATTGCAGTCACTGCCTACTATACAATAAAACAAGTAATCCACAGAAGTTCTCTTTTTATGTATTACATGAACTTCGTGTTTTTTCAACCTAAAAATAAAAATCAATTCAGAAAAGAATTGAAACTACTCTAAAGTAAAGGAAATAACAGGGGAGCTGTTATGCCTTTTCATCAGTTCAGGGGTGAGGCCCCTGATTTTCTCATAAGGTTGCAGAAGATGTTCGCACTTTAGGGGTTTGTGGACAGAGACTTTGCTGCAAATCACCAAAGCCCTCTGCAAAGCATGAGAAAAATTTCTGAAGAATGATGAGAAATACCATTTACTCATCAAACATTAAAGGGGACAGAGATATGTGCCTCAAGTTGGAAAGCTGTAACTATATTTAACGAAGAATACCAATATGTACAGGACTCTGCAGTGGTATTGTCTGCATGAATCTTAGTGGAAAGAACTTGTTCGCCCTTAACTTACTCAGTAAACCAGGAGTATTTTAATCAAAGTTGCTACTCTGCTGAGTCATGTAGACCTTAATATAGTTCTTTTTCAAAAGCAGCTAATTAATCCATTAATCCTGTGAGTAGCTATCACTAACTTAATTCATTCAGAATAAATTAAAACATAAAACAGAGCGAGAGGTTTTGTTTGTCCCCAAATGATACTGTGCTTCCAGGTTTCGTTTTTTGTTGGTTGCTTTTGTTTAGTACTTAACTATTGCTGTATATATACACACACACACACCCCCCACTTATTATTACTGTTGTTACCAATACATAATGCAGTTGGCACATAGTGGAAAAAATGTTTCAAATAAGCAAACAGAACATTTAATTTTAAAAATGTCAAAACGAAACACTCTGACTTTGTTCAATTTCTCCGATATACAAGATGGCAACCCAACAACTTCAAAACATGATCGTCAATCTGCTTCTGTCAGTTCTTCAATGAAATATGTTTTCCCTCCTTGACAACTCTTGCTGTCAAATGAGACTCTTGTCAAATTGGCTTCTCTGGCAAATCTCAAAATCTTTGGAATCTTACTGGACTTGTAGCTATTACAATTGCTACCATGGGATTGCTTTATTTCCCCTCCTCTGGGGTTTTCTTACATTGCAGTCAGGACTTAAATCATCATGTAGCTCTTTTGTCAGTTTGTCACTTAGGTGTTCAAAGGGCCATTCTGCTTGACAAGTGTGTTATAGATGTTAAAAAAATTAATGAACAAGACAACAAAATAGGAACCAGCAGAATGCTAATAATTTAATGAAAGCTAATAATGATAATGAATATTTGCAACTAAAAATTGAAAAACCACTAACATTCTCATGAACACAGCCAAAAGAAAAGATGTTTGCTGGCAAGTCAGACATGCTTATCTGCATTATATAACATTAATGAGGTTCCCTGCTGTTTCTGAATTAACTTCAAATACTTTCACTGTATGTTTGTTTATAAAAAAGTAATGTTATAGCATTTCCATTTCCTTTTATAGGGATTTTAATATTTCCCTTGTTAATACACTTCGCTTTATTGAAAAAAAGTCCCAGACAGCTGTATCAGGATCTCATCCAAAACCTGCTGCCAAATTCAGATTTTATAATTTGAAATTAATCTGTTTTAAAATGTGAAGTTGATAGCTATGTAATGTTATATATTGCTATCCCCCAAACCCCTAATGATTGATTGTGGTAGTATAAAGCCTCACCTAGGTTAGATGACAGAAAGGAGGACCAGAAGGTTGAATTCACTGAGATACAGTTATAATCTGTATGATGGAAGTGGAAGTAAGTGCTTACCATGACATAGCAACAGAGCTTACACTTAGGGAGTAGTTTATGCTTTTGAAGTGCAGTAGAACACATACAAACCCTCCTAACTCTGCTGTATGGAAGACATAATCATTCCCACTTAGATAGTCTTCACTTCATCTACATTTTCAAGAAGAGTCTTGACACCACCAAGCTGTTGATAAACTACACAAATCATCTAGAAGGTGTAAACTATGACAGAAATTTCTGCATTCCACATATCCAGCACACCTTTGATTTTAAAGAAAAACACACGTACCTTTGAAAACATCATCTTGCATAGCATTCAAGAACTTTCCCTAAATCTGAGTTCCTATTTAGGCACAGCTCAACTGAAAAAGAGATTGTAGAAACCTCACAGATTAAAATGATTGTATTGGAACATGATGGAGAGAAGAAAGGAAAAAAATTTAAAACCAATAAATCACACATTTTTTGTTATCACAGATTGACAAGCTGGTCATCAACTGCTACCTCCTACTTAAGGGCTGAGGAATGGAACCAGAGGTTTCATTTATAAATGCATATATGAGTGATCATTAATTGTTAACCACTCAAACTTGCTGGACAAGTGATTTCATGAAAAAGTCGTCTACTGATCTGAGGATGTTGATTTAGGAATCTCATACATATTTAGTACCTGGATGTTTCTTAATCAACAAATCAAAACACTTGACTAACTGAATGGTGATTACTTTCTGCAGTAGGATGAAAGTCAGTTCTCCCAGACCTGGTTGGTGCTATTCCAAGAACTGATTACAGCCAGTTTTTATAGCTGACTTATTCTTAATAACTGCATTATCTCCAATGAAAATTCATTCCATTCAACTTATTACCTAAATTTAAAGTGATGCTGACTGTTGCTATCAGATTTCTTTCTAGTTGTCTTAGCAATCCTTGATCAATTTCACACACACATATGTACATTTCAAAGTCACCAGACAGATTACTATTTGGGCTCTCACTAGAACATTTTGCGGAAAGCCTTGATGGATCACCAGGTGAAATAAAAGCTTTGGGACCTGATGATGCAACCCATTTTCAGGAAAAACTGCTACTGATGTCAAGCTAAGCTTTATGCTGAAGGAGTATCTGAAACCAAGAAAAGAAACAGGCCCTATTCTGTGTCATATTCTTGCAACAGGAGGGGTTTACTTAACTCTAGCATTTTTCTTGGTTGCTTTCCCAAACATTGCTTTGAATTTTAGTGTTTTCCTATTATAGAAGAAATACTTCCTAAACAGTGCTTGAAAAGTAAATGATAAAGATATTTTTTCACGTTAAACCGTAAGATATCTGAAAACATTGGAATTAACATTAATGTTTTTGATAAAGCTTTTATGACAACAGTGAGATTCAATGGAGAACTCCAATTTCAACACATACATGAATGAATCATCTTTATTGCTACATTCTTCCTTAATTATTTAATCAAAGTGACAGGTTGGGAGAAGAGCACTGAGAAAATATCTGAAGATGCCTAAAAATATGGACTAGTGATAGGTTTAAAAATTCAAATACAGTTATTTAAATATCCTGCAGATAATGCTGAAAGTGAGGGGTTAAACGGTCGGCTGTTACCTGTTGCTTTTCAATTCTGCTTTCCTAGGAGTATTGCTGTCAGATTCTAGAAAGGAATTAAAGGCCACTGTCACTTGGCAGCAAATGAGCTTTCTTGTGGAACTTGCTTTTATTGTTTTGGCTAAATTTAGGATCCATAAAGATGATGAACTGGTCTCACAGCTCTGGGAGTTAAGGTTATTTGTGGATCCAGACAACTGAACTGAAATTTAAAGCAAAGAAACTTAATGTTTCATGACATTACTCTCCCTCAACCTCCCTAACTTAAAGGACAATATGGTATCCATATCCAGTTAAACACAAGCCCAGAGACTTCCAAAAGTCATAAGCAAAGAAGGAAATTTTTCTAATGGGAATATTCATCCACTGAAACCAGCATGTTTATGTTCCTTGGAGTATGGCTTATGTTTTCGAAGGCGGTACATGTGAAAAAAGTAACATTAATCATTGCACCAGAAGGTTTATACTTGCTCAAGTCAAACACCAAAATCTTCTGTCATGTTTACCGAGATCTTGGGAGAAGACTGTTCCTACAGATTTAGACAATCATTTTAACATAAATGCTACCTTTCGAAGTTTCTGAATTAAAACAAAACATATAAAACCAATGGATTTGCCTATCACATCTTTCTATGCAGAACTGGCGTATGACACAATCGCTTTGGTACAGCAATAAATGTACAAAATAGAGAAATTCTGAGTTCACAAGAAATCAGCCTGAAGGAAAAAGGAAAACCATTAATTCCTTCAATAAGATGCTTACAATCTGGGGAGAACTTTGTTCTTAGCAAGACCTTTACAGTGTGAGGAACTAGTCACATATTCCTGTCTGTGGCTAAACCTTCAGAGCTGGCAGCATAATCTGCTGCTACCCTGGGATTGTAGTTTTACTATTATATGAAATATCAAGGACAGCTTTTTTATTTTTCCTTTACTTTTACAGTAAGAGACAGAACTCCTTCTCATTCTCAGTTATTCCAGTGTAAATTGAAAGCAAAGCTTTGAGACTCTGTAGCATTACTGTGGATTTACAGTTTTGTAACTGAGAGCAGAAAAGTGCCCCTAAATATTCTAGGTTATTGTGGAACGGTTTTATAGGAGAGAAAGATATTACTTTAAGGATAAAATAGGGAAATTAATCAAAAAGGATTAAAGTGAGAAAAATCTGACACTTCCAATCACTTAAACAGCACAAGAATGAAATCAGCTTGTCTTACCATAGCTATATTACACTAATCCATTTATTTCTTTTTTTTTTCCAGGAAGAAGAGGTGTAAAGTAATTGCAGAACTAGCTAGATCCCAAGAGTATATTGCTGTATAAGAAAAATAGTCCGCTGAGAATTTTCCAAAGCTTTTTAGAACAAACCTTAACTGCTAGACAAAAACTGCTCTTTTGCAACACACTGCTACCTGCTCTCTGCATGGGACATGCGGTTAGTGAAATATAAGGATATTCTGGTGAGCATGTGCTTGTTACTCAGGCTTCCTGCAAAGATAGTCAAAAATAACATCAACAGCTGTATGAGGCGAGGGGAGGAAGCAGACAGCGGTACGAAGAATACAGTGGGACCTGATGGTGCCGACCACAACAGCCCGAGGAGGAGCCCAGCCTGAGTTGAACGTAACGAATTAACTTGGCTGCTGTCATCGATGCCAGTGGGAGCAGGCAGTGAAAAGTCTTAAAATCTTCCAACTTTTCCTCTCTTCTGCTGCCAGCAAACCTACAGCAGCCAACCAAACGCTGAGCAAAGCAGTGCCATAACAGATCAAAGGCCAAACAGCGACATTAAAGTGAACTTCCCGAAGTTTTCAAATACACTTTTATCGTGCCAGCAAAAAACCAAGAGTGCGGGTCTGTCAGAAACTAGTCATGTATTTCACAATGATTTATGCAACATTCACACCAACCAACAGTTGAACCACTGATTTCAGCATTTATGGGGTTTAGGTCTCGAAGGAAAAGAAAAAAAAAGATTGCAAGTACCTAGTTTTTAAAAAGAGAGCAAGAACACAAATGTTCAGTACTTCAGAATCTCTTTGTATGTGTTACCAGGTCAATGGACTTTATCACTGACAGACATGACCCCAAAAATTGTTCTATTGACATCTTAACCCTAGGAAAGTATGACAGAAAAGTCATTATTGTCAGAGTATATTAGAAAAAATGAAACATGCTTCAACAATACTAAATTATTTTTTTAAATCTAGAATTGTTGTTTCATTTTTTGCTTCATTTTTTTAAGCCGGTGCTACCAAAAATCTCAAAGGTTTTGGAAAAAAAAATCTAGAGCGGTGTAAGTTGAGATAGAACACTTTGAAATGTAAGAAAATGTCTTCCTTTTAAATTTACTCAAACTGATAGAGGCATTCTAAATTTACTTAATAGAAGTAGTAGATGAAAAACGTTACCACAGTGGATATAAAACCTTTTTCGTAACAATTTGTTCAGCCAAGTATCAAGAGACTCTTAATTCCTACCTGGTGAAAAAGATACAAAATGCTGGGTTTGACTGAACCTGATTAAATGTAAATTACTTTATATAAAATGCCTTTAAAGAACTTAATATTGAAGCAAGTTAAAGGAGATGCAAAAATAGATATTTTGAGAGATCAGCATAATGATGGATGTGACAAAATGCAAACGGAACTTGAATTTCCATTAATCAGTGTATTTGTCAGATTGTCTTTGCTACTAGAGAACAGCAGAACCATAATATAATATCACTGATTTTCAACTCTTTCGATTCTCAGACCAATAAGAATCTTTTAGCAGCACGTTTACTATATGTGGTTCCCTTTTCCAGGCTCCCTTAAAGTAGCCCATAAAGTCCTTAGGGGGTTTGTGGACTACCTAGCTGAAAGCCACCGTATTACAGAAATACATCCTGCAGGTAGATTAGGATAGAAAAAAAAAAATCTAAAAGGACTAAAAATACAAAACCACTAATTGCAGAATGCAAACCTAAATGTTATACCCTTGATTTAGTGCTAACATATTATGATTTCTGATTTCTCGTTACTGAAATGTTTGACTTTAATCTGTTCTTCCCTATAATTTGCCTGCAAAATTTCCATGGGAAAATTGATTTGATACGTATTTTTCATTTTAGAACTTGTATCTGTAGTATCATCAGACTAAATGTATTATTACCTATACTGACACAATTCTGATGTTTGATTTTTCCCCTTTCATGATGTATTTAGGGAAAAAACTACCTTATATGGATATGCAGTACGGAAAGGAGAAAGGTTCCATTTTCCTTACAATGGGACAAGATACAAACTGGTTAAGCACAAATATTTCACACATTTTTACTAGTAGACTCTCTAATGCCAATAACAAATAAGTCCAAGGACCTTTCAGAGCTGTTAAAATTCTTTGGAGCTAGGTGTTTTGATGGTGCTTATGTACAAAAAGACACGCAATTCCGTCCTCTTTCTATTCTTTGCCCATCAAACACTTTCCTGCAGGTAGCATTTTCCATATTCCCCGTATTACCTGCTGCATAAGGATAGTAACATATTATATGTTACTGAAAAGCTCTCTATCACAAAACACCTTCTGCCATTTTATCTAAAAAAGCAATATTAAGTATGAATATCATAACCAGCTTACTTATTCAGCATTTTATTTTAGTCCCTTCAATTTTTACCATGATAAGACAGGTAAAAGTATACTGATTATGATAAAGGTCCTCTATGATTAAGTTCATCACTCTTACTTCAAACTGAAGTATTTTTCTACTTTTTTTTTGGGGGAGGGGTCCTACTTTCAAGCCTTCACATTACACAAAGCCTTGTATATAACCCGTAGGCAATTTAATGCAATAATCTGGGAAAATCTTCCTCCTGATGATAAGAGAATTTGTTATACTTGTAGCTGGCACTTTGGTGGCAGTGATTGGAGAGTCTGGTATCTTTGCCATGGATTCCTTTTATGTCCTACTAATTAAATCTCAGCAGAGTGCCTGCTTCAGTAGATAATTTTGGCTTCTGTTTGTAGTCACTGAACGTACTAGCGGTTTTATGAAAAATGTACCCACTGGTTGACAGGCTATATGAAAAAGGATGTATTTGCTCCTCTAGCTTGTTGCTTGCTTTCCAAGTAACTGATTTGTTTAGAGGAAATATTTTGACCTTGACAAGATTTCTAGGTTGTAGTTCGTGCAGGACTCTGACCTTGTTGACTGCCCTGGCTCCCAGATTTTGTGCTGCTTCTCCTTTCTGCCTGTTGCCTCCTTGGCTACTGCTGCTTGAAGTGATGCTGAAGGCAGAGATATCTCCCCAGACATGTATCTTGACAAGAAGTGCTGTCACTGGATAGCAACTGAGGCCATCTATGGAATTCTTATGCATTCAGTAATAGCAGGCCAACATATTTCTTTGTTTCTTTTGGCTTTTTCTAATCAGGTCTTAACAATTAAATGCTCATTTGGCCTTCTCATGTGCCTGGCTACTATATGCTTAAACTCTCTGTAAGAATATTTGGAATCCACCGTCTTTCCACATCTATACAATATTACATCATCAGTTTTACACAGATCCTTGCGTCCTGTTAGCAGTTTTTGCTTGCAGCATTGATGTTTGTCCACCTGCTAGACTGATCCCAAATGACATTCTCCAGCATCTGTATCTGTTGGCTCATGTCCAGTATGTGGTAAACTAAATTGCTAACATACATTTTCCCTTCAACTTTCCCATCTGTTTGATTTCTTTTGCTGCCATTACAGTAAGAGCCTCTATGCTGGTTATTTTCCATTATCACATTATTTTCCACACTACCCACAGGTATTCTACTGCCTATTATCTACTAATTGTATGTTTCTATTTTTACATTAGTTTTGTTTCAATTCTTCTATTTGTTTGCATGAATTCCCTAACTTAATGAACTATCTCCGTCTGTTCCTTTTATTCTCTGTGTCCAGTATGAGCCTGCTCACTGGTGTTTTGTAAATGCCTAGAGATCTTGATAGACTTAGGATAGATTCTCTGAATGCTCATTTGATCTCCTCCTTTGTTCTTGTTACTAATCTATCAGGAATTAACTCATCTTTTAAGATTTGATACTTGCACGAGCCAATCATTTGGTATGGCTGAGCTAAATAGTCCTTTAGTGTTTATTCAGGTCCTTGATTGCACAGGTTGAGTATCTTTCTTGTGACGTTTCTGTGGTTTGCAAATATTCCTGGGGTGCTCCTAGAGCTTTGCGTGGATTCCTTTGTTTACTGCTAACTAATTGCTGGTGGTCTGTGTAATAGTACATCTGCCCATGTTTTGTTTGCCTTTTGCTACAGCACCCACTGTGATCTGAAGAATTTTCAACAGTGAGCACATCCTGTTTCATGTCCATCTGCTCAAAGACTGCAGTTTGGTATTTTTCCATGAATACTCTTTGATCTTTCTGTTTTGTTTGCTTATATGTACCTGTAGGAGTCGCCTCACTTTTAACATTATGTTCTCTCCTCAGCATGAGAAGAAAGAAAGATCAAAACCATGCAACGTTCAAGCTTTGTCTTTTCTCCCCATAGTGAATTTTGCTTCTCAACTTTAGCAGGCATGTTATCATACTCTCTATCGATTACAACATAATTCTCCCTGTTGAAAGTAGTAAATTGCTCTTAGAGAAAACCCTTTTCCAACCTCCAGCAAGGTTCCTGTGGCCCACAGAACCCAGATATTATGCCATGTTTTTAACCACCATCTGTTGGTTCATTATCCGTTAATTAAGTATTTACTCCTTGCAACTCTCCTGTAACACTCTGAATAAACATTTCTCCTAATGTGGGGGTTGCACATACTGACAGAACATACACCATATCCAAAAAAGTCCATATACTTGATCTGTCACTGTCACAAAAGCTGCCAATTACAAATGATCTTGCAAAGCAACTTTAACCTCTCTTCATTTTCCTTGTCATTAATTTGTTAGACCAAAAACATACAGTTATAGAAAAGAGTTATTTCACTTCCAATATAAAATCAGAAAAGAGAAGTAACTAACCAAATCTCTCAAAGATCTGTGGAAGCTACTAATGCATATTTATATCTCCGTCTCTAAAAACGTTACAGCCTAACATGAGACTGTCAGATTTCACTGCATTTGCTGATTACTCATCTCTTTGTATATAACAAAAGAAAATCTTGACTTCAGGACACAAAGGCTGTCAGGCAAGTCCATTGCATTAACTAGATATCAATGCTAGAAATATAGAAATTATTACGAAGGCATATGGAACCTTCCAGAGAGAAAACAAGTGCAACTCATTCCCAGTCTAAAATTCTGATGTATTTTAGGTGGGCTAAAGTATTATTTGCACTGGATTCGGACTGGATTTGGACCAATTTGCACCAAGCACTACCAGATGTTATTGATTAGGTGCATGTATATAACCTAAGCACATCATTAGAACTGCAGACAGTGTTTTAGATTTTACCAACACAGACGTTTAATGTTGTACCAGTGGCAGAAGAAACTAGTTAAAAGACGAAATTGCGGCAAACCCTGAAGTTACAATCTTGGTTGGTTTACACTAACAATCTTTAGGAAGACTTTTTTTTCCCCTTTGCTCCCACTCACTCCTCAGGCTCCCTGCTGTCCACCTGTGCATGGGGATATGTGGGGTTCTCAGGTTCACGGATACGGTCACTGCCAGGGTCTTCAGTGCTGGGGGGGGATTTCACTTTGCTTCAGCTTTGACCTGCAAGACCCCACTCATAATCCTGCCTCTGTGTTCAGCATCATCTGATGGCTGGCTGTTACAGCCTGGCTGCAAACGCTTCGTGTTAATTGCCCACAATCTTTTGTCTTTTCCCCTTTCAATTCTGTGCAATTTTCTTCAAATGGATTCATTAACAGTAAATTGAATTCCGTAGTGACCACGACTTAGCTCTGACAAAATAAAGGGGTTAAACCTGGCTAATCATCATAATTATTTTAATAACTCTGGACTATGGGAACATTTTCAGAAGTACAATGGCTCATTTCCAGCATTCATCTTGAGGACTCTGGAAGTCAGAAGGCAGAGCTGTAAAGGTATATACATGTTAAGATCCATAAGCAGTACTTACAAGAAGCATCATAATAATCTATTTAAATTCTTATCTATAACAGAGTTGCTTCCCAGAGCAATTCTAGAGATGGTATCACTAGAGATGATATATCCTAGATACAATATTTCCTAGAGACGACATCACTAAATCTGTCTGTAGAAGCCTAAGTATCACTGGTTTCAAAACTATCAAGTGGCAGATCACATTTGAAAATTGGACACAGTATCCCAAGTCATTCCTTCAACAAGGTTTTACAGGCAAATCTTTCAGATTGGGTCATGCATTGACTGGAATGTAACTCCCACAACCTGCTCTCTGTTCCTAGAGCAGTCATTAGACAAAAACTCAAAGATTTGAGTCTGTTTGATGCAAAGCTTTCTACTACTTTATATTACCAAATCCTTAAAAATTTAAGATAAGCAACGAACATGCCTACAGGAAAAATTTTCATCATCTAAACAATTTGTCTAACAAGCTGCTTACATTATATATATATATATTTTTTTTTTTTTTTTTTTAATAGGAACAAGGTTAGTAATGTTCAAGCTGGAAAATCATTCATCCCAAATGATGTGCACAGTTGTAGGTATTAAGACTTTTTGCAATACAAATCTGCAAAGTGTGTTTCATGAATATTAACAAGAAGCTGTAAGAGCAGATTCGGTGATGTATGATGTTGGAAAGGAAGATGTCTCCAAAGTCTCACTGATATTTGCAAGGGGGACTGGGGCTGATACTGCTGGTCCAGATGGCTAAACAGGTGTACAATTAGTTAGAAAGCTGCATTTTAAAATATGTTTCCTTTTCAGTGGCAGGCTCTTGAATGGTAAAGATAGCATTGCTTGACTATAGTAGCTATACGATTCCAATCACCTGATCTCTCAACAAATTATGCCTTTAGCCAAAGAATAACAATAAAAAATTGTTGTATGAAAACTGGATATGAACCAGTAAGGACTCTTCCTCTAAAAAAAACAAAGTTATTTGCAGAGTCAGAGAAAAGTACTTAAAAAACCACTGTTGCTAACAAAGCCAAATCTCCTGTATCCGTGTTGCGCAGATACAGAGAACCGCCATTTCCCCAGAAGTGGAAATAAGACCCATTGTTTGTCGGTTTAGAAAGAGTTATCCAGAAACAGCAAAATCGCCATCATCCTCAGTCAAGCTTGATCTAGGAGAGCAAAAAGCAGCTCCTATAGAATATTACATCTCTTCCTATTGATATTCCTGTTGATTACAGAGGGAGCGGTTATGATTCAAGACTACAGGTCACAGCATCTGTCAAAATCAAGCAGTTGAGTAACAATTTCCTCCCATGAAGAGGTTTATGCTCTCAGGGCTCTACTGATAAAGCACAAAGAGTGAAAGCTTTTATTAATATTTCATTAATAATTTTATTACTATTTTTATTAATAATTTATTAATAATTTTATTAATAATTTTACTAATAATTAGCTTAGCTAATATAATTCTATAGGCATATGTTGAATCCTTTTAGTACATATCAAATCCTTTCAGTACATATCAAAGACATTTACTACTTTGTATAAGACTCGGAAGGACAGTTTCAGGATTTACCAGCAATAACTTTTAAAGAAAAGTTCACAGGATAAACAGAAGAAATTACAGGTTTTCAGAACTATTCAGTATATAAGCCTGAAAAAGCTGATGAAAGGGCACTTCTGCACTACCTGAGAACAGCTGCTGTGGTAAAGTACCAACTTCCATGAAAAATTTTAATTAAGAAATAAGAGGAGAAAAACTTTGTTGCTTTCCATACAATTCAAAATTAATATAACTTATCCATAATTTGAGTGAAATTCTAGGGGAAACATTCTGATCTCTCCTGAAAATGAGTAGGGTCATATACGCACCTAAACTTTGCCAATGAGAAAGGAAAAATGTGAACAGCTTATCTTCCACATGTTCAAATAGCTGACCTTAGGATTCTCTAAGCACTGTTGGGCGAACTTCTGCGCCTAAGGAAAGAGCACACCCTTAGTTCTAGTTCCAGTTAGTACAGCTATAACTTGCATCTTGAGGAGCTCAAGCTCTACAGTTGTGTGACCTCTATGACAGATCCAGTATTCGGTCATTCTCAAATCCTTCTCTGATTTAAAAGAGTGAAAATGCAAAAGTATGCTGAGTGATATCAAAACAAATCCCCTGCCCCAGGTAATGGCAGTTTATGGAAGTGGTTCTAAATCATGCTGTAATGTCTGTTTATACTGTAGACTACTGACTGGTAGTGAAGGTCATATCAGTTAAACAAAATAATTTCTATTCTCCTGATCCAAGTGTCCCCAAGCCATTTTAAATTCACTCTCCGCAGCTGAAGAAAATGGAGTAAATAAATTCTCAGTTTTGCAAAATATTCCATCTTTTCCTATAATGACATTTTGTACCTTTGTCCATTCATGATTTTACAACTCATTAACAACTATTTCTGTGTTGTTCAAGCTTCCACAGCTTTTTTCCACTGCCAAAAAGCAACCCCTAGAATACAGTTTTGCTCCATGAAGCAGTTTTGAATTGATAGCAGCCAAAATTTAGATGCCAGAAAAATCATATACTTCTTTTTTCCAAAGTTACTATCCTAGTTTCGCATTTTACCGGCCCCCAGCTGAAATATTCAGTGTGCACTTTTAAATCCTTCATGTATCTGAACAAACAGTTCCAGCAACACAGAAGATTAATAAAATGCTGAATGTATCCAAACGGCTTATATCTTACACCTATTCTGATGATAACTTGCTTATGTAGTCATCTTCCTTATCTATTTACAAAAAACTTGAAGTTATCCATAATGCTTCTTTTCCCTCTCAACACTGATTGTATGTATGTTTTCTCTATTTCTCAATAATTCAATCGAATCTGAGGAGACCCAAATGATCAGGAGCTTGATTAACACTGTCACGCAAGCAATGGTTTTGTGGTAGGTTTGGAGCTGATCTTCCATCATGCAATATATATTATGAGCATTACAGCTTTCATTCAATCAAAGGCTGCTGCCAGAGCTCGAACAGAAATAAAAGTTTTTAAAATCAAGGGCCCCATTGTATCACTCATTTCACTGGCTGCTCTCCAGGCCAACAACCATTATTTATGAATAATAAAAAAATCTTTTCACTATATTGCACAGTTGCAATGAAAAGAGTTGTTGTAGTCTATGGAATAAGCAACAAAGAAAGCAAAATCCTTTCACTTCAGTGGACAGGTTCGGACTTCTGAAGAATTGTGAAATAATGATGTGCAGCAGCTCTTTTCCAAGAGAAACCCAAGAAAAAATTCCAGACTAAATCGGAGGCAACAGATCATTTTCCTGCTATGTGAACATAATCCACCTATTATTGCCATAGTGAATTGGTAGTTGTTTTCTTTCCAGCCCTCAACACTATGCTTATCATGTCTTTAAACAACAAATTACTATCTTGTCCTCTGCTAATCAGGGAAACATTTTTTATGTATCAACACACATCAGCTACCAACCAGTAGTATCTATCCCAGTTCATCCTGTCTGAAGACTCCTGAAATGAAGGAGCGAGGAAGTTTCTTCTACCACAGTTTTCCTGGTGCAGTGGAAAGCTACAAGTCAACCTCACATGGGCTACACAAGAGCCACCATTCTGACACTGCATCCTACACAAACACTACCAAAAAAAGATGCTTTCAGCTCCATCAGCCCAGTCATGGGACAGGTTACACACTGTAAAGGGAACAGATGAGGTGCGAAGAGAAGAAACTCAAGACAATTCTATTAATTTCCTTAATAAGCAGCTTCCAAGACCATCGAGTTTAACACTGCCAACTATCTCATACTCACATCTATTGATTTGAAGTCCTGAACGTACAACAGTTCTGGAATTTGAAACAAATTGAAGAACCAATTAACACTGAAAAAGCATTTTTTTTTCCTTGTTCTTGCCATCTCATCTCCCTCCAGGAAGTTTAGGGACAAAACCTCCTCTACAAATGTTTACAAGTGAAGAATCATGGAAGTCAGTGGTTTGGACTGTTTATGGATAAAAATGCACAAGAGGAACAGGTGTCGTGAATGTTTTACACTGATTCCAATGATGAATTTCCAGTAAATTCAGCACTAGATACAAAGGCAAAGCAAGAATATACTTCACAGGCTTAGTAGAAACACCCAAACCCAAAATATTATCACATCTGCTTATTTTTTTAATTCTGAAGGCTTATAAAAAAAATTTTTCTCCCATTTTGTCTTGCATGCCATACACAGTAAATATACAGCAAAATACAAAGTATTTCAGCTTGATAATTAGGCCCTAAGTAAGGAGAAATGGACATACTGTTTCCCTGAGTGCCATTTAAAAATTTATTTTACCTGAAATTTTAAGAGCAATTAAAAAATTGCAAGCTTAGAACTTTCCCACATTCTGCCTGCCCTTGTTATGCAGGCAGCTACACTTAGACTACACTTATGCAGTCACAGCTACACTTAGAAGACTCAGAAATGTAGAAAGCAAGCCATCCTTTCTCTCAGCAAAGCAATACCACTTGGGCAGTGCATGAAGTACATGGCATTTGAGGTGATAGAAACCTCTGTCTATTTGGGGTGACTAAAAGTTATTTGAGTTCACAAAGAATGTTTCCTGGATGTTAAATCCATAGCTTATGCCAGGAGTGATTTATTTCAAGAAAAATTCACAGTATTTTCAGATCATAGAAAAAGTGCAGTTTATTGAAATGAAAACAATAACTTTTAACTAAAGAAAGGACAAAAAGAACACAACTTACATAGAAGAACGTGGGGAATCTGCGTGGAATATTAGAACTACATGACTAAGAACTACTTCTAATCAATAACCATCATAGATGAGTCGAATACATTGTAGTACCTTTGTACATCACTCATGTTACGATGCATATGAAGCTCCTCAGTCTGAGCTAGAAAATGTATTAAGCAATTGTTCCTACAAAATCCTGCATAAAAATGTCTGTCTCAATGCTGCACCTATTTAATCCATGTTGACATACTATCACTGTTTCTAATTAAATCTTTCTGTCTTCCTCTCCAGCTTCTTTTCCATTCCTTGCTGTTTCTTGAATCCAGTTTCGCGTTCATCCTCAAAATTGTTTGAGCAGAGAGCAGAGTTTTCTACTTTTACTTATCACACCCAGCAGTAGCTTGTGTGAGTAAACTCTGTTGCATTCTTGAGTGGAAAAACAACTAGACAGTAGTTTAGTTGTAGTTTCACTTGAAAGAGTACAGAAAAAATGAATCAAGACATGCTGGATAAAGTCCAAGTGAGCTGAAGGAATGCAAAACTGGGGTTGAGAAAGAGAACAGGGTTACATAAATCAGGAATTAGAGAGGCTTAAACTGCTGCAGATACAAAACCTGTGTTACATGCTGAGTTTCGGCAACCTAACTTAGAATGAACTACGTGAAGACACAAGTGAGCGGCAACAAACAAAAAGATGGCTTTTGCTTTTATCATGCCCAGAACAAAACAATAATGGATTAAGAAGCAATTATGAGGATTTGGAAAGAAAACATCAAGACACACAGACATCACTGATGAAGGTAGAAGCATTTAGCAGGCTTAAAAATACTGGTGCACTGAGACAAAGCAAAGCAAGCCCAGGCTTTGCTGTCTCTAATAAAAATGTACAATTTGATTCTGTATCTTAAATAACGTTAAAAAAGAGAAGGATGTCTCTTTCATAATCCAGGGAATTCTCCTGTGAGGGGTGTGAGATTCTAGATATCTGGATAGTTAGTTGCGCATAGCATCAAATAGAAGCATTTCACAAAAGCAATTAGCAATTTTTTTACTGTATTCTCTGTAGGGAAACTCGCAGGACTGAGGTGGTTGCAGTATTGCTTCATCCAGGGTCTTGAACCCAGTAATGAAGAATTCTACAAATGAAGTGAACTGATACAACAGATATCTCAGTATTATTAATGTCATACGTATTTTGCCTCTGGGGTACCTCCTACCAAAGAGCTGCGAGTAAAAAATAAGCTGGATTTAATAATGAGCAGTTTCAAGTGCTGCATCTCTAATGATCTGATTGCAAAGAATTAATGCAATTCTGTCCATTCTTCCCCCTTTATAGCTAAGTTGCTCATAAAGAAATTAATTGCAAGTTACTATAGTGTAGTACAAGCATATGGAAAACCTGTTGAGTTTAACTATCATTAGGGCACTTCTCAAACAAAGTAAGTTTTTTCATAGGATGCAACTGCAGCAAATCATGCCTAGGTGGCAGGTTGTAATATATAAAAGTTAAGACAGCTCCTTCATTCTGTAGTTAGAGATGCTCTCTCAGTATTTTTGAGAGGAAAGCAAAAGACTTTCAGAGACTGAGGACAGTTATTTTGTTGGACTATATGAAGGACTGGATTGGCTTTTAATGTAAATTAAGAATGTTAACTTCACTAAAAACTATATAATGAAATCATTGATCTACTCAAGCACCTAAAAACCTCATTCTGATTTCAATGTTGTGGGTTTCAGCTAACGAGCTATAGGCCTGCAGAACTTGAGAGAGGTTGGATCGAGATAAAAAATGAATGATTACCAGAGTTTCTCAACATTTGGTAAGGTCAACAATTTATCTAACAGATATGCAATTGCTGCAAACATTTCGACTCAAAAATGGAGAATCTATAGGAAATCTTGTAAAATAACATCTTGGAAGCAACAGGAAAAAAAATAATTAAGTTTTCTTTCATGTGAGTTGTAATTAATAACTGAAAAGTCATCAAGCTCGTGTATTACACTCTGAGTAAAAAAAGCTGAGCAGATCATTTCTTGCTCACGCACCTTTTAAAGAGTGACTCTACTGTCTCTCCATGCACAAAACTTCTGTTGCTGTCAGCAGGAGCTCTGCATGGAAAAGAAGAGTGATACTGATGCATAAGGTATTTCTGAATCTAACTAATGAGAAAACATACAGCTTTAAATGTTAAGCTACTGAGGGAAGATATGTTAATTTTTGTAGAACCTGAATGTGTCACAATATGACTTTTATGATCACAAACACACATAGGATCTGAACCCAAGACCACTGAAATCAATGGGAGTCTCTTATTTCCATGTTTTTCTGATTAGACTCACAGCAGTTCATTTAATACAAGATATGAAACCATTTACAGGGTTAATTTATGTCTCTTTTTTTCCAAAGTGTACATGCTGTGCAGCATATAATGCTATAAGATAGAATGTATTCATAATAGGCCAATTTATAACAGATTCTCAGAATCTTTTTGCAGAGGTAATATCAATTCCAGTGATACTCTTCATACCTAAAATGTTGGATATTTCAGCTACTAGTAATACTTCTAAAATTGGAATGAACTTTTAAAGTGCATCTACTGTAACATTTATCTTCTGCTATCAATATAGGATGCTGTGAACTGTTTTGCTAGATAGGGCTAATAACAGCCAGCTGAACTAGAAGTGACTTTGCAGCATACAGGTGATAGAATGTACCTTCCTGTGTGCACTTTATCTGATTTCAGGTCAGTCAGCCGCTTTTGATGGGTAGGAAACATCGGTTATTCTGCAAAGCTTCTCAAAATAAAATATTTAGTATTGTCCACAAGCTGAGGAGTGATAATAAAAAAACGCAAGCTAGAAATAAAATTGTGCTCAAAAAGAACAAAAACTGGAAATGCTGAGGATTTCTCAAAACAACCCTATCAGCAGCTGCACACATTTCTGTTCAATTATACCGCCTTTACTTCAGAGTTAATAAAATTCGACTACATAATGCTTCTTTATGGAGATTGATGGACACGTTTCATGCTAATTCCTTCTTCAGTTAGTAAGCCTTTATTTGACATGTCAAGACAAAAATGATGGCGGGCAGCCTAGCAGAAATGCCAGTGCATACTTTAAAATGTCATTAAGTTGCAGAGCAAATTAAACTATTGACCAAATTAAACTGTTTACCACACTTATCATGTATGCCTTGCTATCGTTAAAGGCTGAAGCGATACCACATGGGTACCAAAGTGCATTTTACACAACTGACACTGAGACTTCACAGCAGAGACCATGTGATAATGTGTCTGTGTGAGGAACATCGACATTTTTCCTCATGCACTGAACCAGCAAAAAGAAAACTGGGAAATGCAAAGAAAAGCATCAAATATTACTGGAAATATGACTCACTTCAGGATATTTGCATTTGATTTTGTTTATCATCCTATCCTGATTTGGAAGTTGGCTATGACAGAGAAGCAATAAAACTGGAGGGACTGGCCATAAGGAACATTCTGGTCCCTGCTGGCACAGAAACCGCACGATCCAGTGGTGCAACCACCAACTGCAACGAAACCATCGGCGGGTACCGACTCAAAGGATCACACAGTATTTACTCACAGGTCTAGCTACCGCATTTCTCCCACAGGTGGCACAGACACAGGGGCAGTGCACAAAGGACACACTCTCAAATTTATTTTATGTACCAAAATACGTGACTTGCATTTCTTGTTCTATGCCTATTGCAGCTATCAGCCTCAGTTAATTTTATTTACACAAAATATCTCTTTTCTTAAGATGTTTCCAACAGCTCAGTTTCTGATTAGGAAAAGAGGAGAAAAAAGACAAAACCACCTTGATTTCTTGTTGTCACTTTGCCAGTACATAGGAACTAGTGCTTTGCTCCTAACGGCTTTGAATTATGTTCAGGCACTATCAGCAGGAAAGGAGCTCAGTTCCCAACAGTGAGAACCAGGCTCCTGGGTTTTGACCAGTTTGATAATCACGTTGCCAAACAGAACAAACATTCCCCTGGATCGGCATCCTGTTCCCACGCATCTGTGAAGCTGGTACATCTGCCCTTTCCTACGGGCTGCTGGGTGGGCTCAGAGCCTCTGGAGGTTCAGTCCTCAGAGAATGTAGATAATACCAGGATAACTCAGAGTAACTGCTAAATAAACAACATCCCTCCCTACCTCCCAAACACCATCAAGCAAAACCACCCAGCCAGCATAAAATGCACTAAAAGGAACACAGGGATCTGAGGAGTTTTATTTCATTTTTTTTACAATAGTCTGTCTTCACATAAGGGACTTTTTGCTAAATGGTATGATTCAGTTAAATTAAGAGGTGTTTTGAGATCCAAAAAGACAGATCAACTGTTTGGATAATGGAATGGGGAGCAGGCTTATAAAGCACAGAAATGAGGAAAGGAGCTGTCATGCTCTGGAGATTACAGTGAAAAATGATCTTGGGAAATGGGAGGAATGAATAAGGCAACAGTCAGTACACACAAATACAAAGCAGCATCATTACAGAGCAGAAATCAAAGGAATAAACTCCAAATGGGGATTGACTAGGTAGAAATAATACAGAGCAGGATCCCAGAGTGTCAATGGACTGCAAGCTGAATAGGAATCAAAACTGTCAAGCTGTTGCAAAAAAGGAAACTCTTTTTACTGGAGTGTATTAGCAGGAAAGTCTTAAGTAAACCATGGGAGATAATTATTCTGCTCTATTAAGCATTGTTGATGCCCTTGGTTGGAATACGGTTCTGTCTGGGTAAAAGCATAAACAAGATAGGCAGGATAAGATTATGAGGTTAAGAATTCAGGGGGGAACAGTAAAATTGATAAAATTTTTACTATAACTTGTAAGGAAATGAAAAAAGGGAACTAGATTGAACTAGTCAAAAAAGGGGAGACTCGACAGGAAGATATGATATGTCTTGAAATGAGCAAATGCCTGTCATAAAGCAAGCAGTTATCCTTGAAGATTGTTCTCCATATCTATGACAGAACAAGGAACAACAGACAAATTACAGCACGGGGGTTTTGGCAAAGCATTGGGGGAATCTTTATGAGAAATCAGGCTGCTGTCTTCATGAAGTTATGATTAGCCTGGGCAAACAATTGTTAGAGCTGTATGACCTCTTTAGGAACTCTCTTGGGGTTAGGTCTAGAAGAAGGATGGGGAGAGAAGATGAAAACTTTCCTTGCTACCTTCCTGGCCCTGGACAGTCATGGGTTCTGCTGCTGAACTGCTCTCTCTGGGGAAGCAGTGGGAAAGAGCATCCCCCAGCGCACTGGGAAGGAATAGAAAAAGCACGAATTCAAGGTAAAGGCTTTGTTTCTGGTGAGCTGGTTTCATATGGTAGAAGTTTTTGTAATTGGAAAGAAATAATGATTTTATGAATTCTTAAGTGAAACTAGGTTCCAAATTTTAAATATAAAAGCACAATAAGGACTGTGCTGATTATCCTAGAGGAATAAGATTCTATCCAGTTATCAACATGACACATTCTCATCCTCATTTTCCTGGTAATCTTTAGATATTGTAACTCTAAATGTGAGACACAGAAGCTCTGGGGAATGCATGAGAGACATTTAGGTGTTTTTATATATAATTAGTGCATGACAGTCATATTAGGAATATTTTTTCTGTGACTGACTCTGGCTGCAAAAAACTACTCAAACATTTCTAGCAATATCTTCTCTAATTATATGGTTTTGTTGAAATGGGTTATAATCTCATTGCAGGGGTACATTAAAGTAAAAACACTAACACATTCTAATGTGATGAATTAATGAGAATATGGCCAATGTCACTATACTCATCTACAGAAAATGCCACACTGTCAAATCTAGTGACAACCTGATAAAAATACACATTCTTAACTTTAGACTATGTTTGCCGTGACAATTATGATGTAGAAAAAGAAAGAAAACTTTGAGAGAAACTATAAATGCCATATTTGCAACTGAAGGAACATATTAAAATAACATATTCTTTTGGCCATTTTTCTATTTCTCTATGAGCAAATAAGGCAGATTGGAAAAATGATCATTCCCATCAGGAGGTTCTGAAAAGACACAAAATAGATTAAATTCCTCTTGTCTTTGTGTTTGAATACAGAAGCAACAAAAAGTAATTTCAGTTCAGAGAAGCTGAAGGTAGACAATAGTAATCTCCAGTTTCATTTTCATTCTGCCAGGTCTCCTCGCTGATCGTTTGCCTTTAATCGCTTTTCTAGTTACCTAGTTGAACATAACTGTGCGAGATCATATTTAAACAAACTCGCTTTGTTTTCTTAACTCCTGCAGGACTAACCTTAATTTTTTTTGCCCTGGAATGTGCAGTTCTGATTTCCAGGAGTAAAAGTTCAACATTTGAACTTTCATTTAAAAACTTAGTATTCTTACCATTTTCTGGCTCCATATAGACATGCAAGCCTTTGTCGGCCTTTCATTCATGACTCCGAGTTGCCCTACAGTCATGGAATCATCTTGCTGCTCCCTAGTCTCACTTTTCCCTTTGATGAATTTAAATGTTGGAGAAAACACCAACTGTTACACCCACAACATGGGGGCTAATCTGACCTGCCTGATCAGATCCCACACCCGCTCCTACAAGAAGATACTGGTGAAACATTAATGGGAGCAATCAGCCCTGCTGATGTGGATCGTATCAGCACTTCCACATGGGTAAGAGGGATCCAAACTGAAGCAGTAAGAAAACAGGTAATAATAGTTGGGATGAAAAGAACAAAAAGTAGTAGAATGAAAGAAAAGGTGAAAAAAGTAGAGAGAAAAGCAAAGTTCACAGAAGCTCAAACCAAGACTCAATTCAAAAAATCAATGTGCTCTCTAAAAATCTAAGTGTCATTTGCAGTTTGAATTAATACGGGTTTACATCTGGCAGTTCTTTTTATAATTTTCCTCTGTGAGATTAAAGATGTTTTAGCAGGCAGTTTCCTTAGCATGAAGGACTTTATGCTACACAATCCATCACCTTCCAGTTTGCCTTTTTATAAACTAAACCTATCGAGCAGTTTAGTAAAAAGTGGCTGCAATAGTACTTTCCCTAACAGATGTGCTACAAATCTGGCAGAAAGATGATGATCACAAGGGACAGATTCCTACTGTATGGGTATTCCAGGGATGAAGCATATTTACTTCTCTCTAATAGTCAGGATCATTATTTGTAGAACAGTTTTGCTAACTTTCCAGTATGCCCAGAATCAGAGAAAAAGGTTTTGCGTACAAGAGAAGACACAAAAAAGGAACACATAAGCAAACCAACTAGAAACAAAATTCAGACACTTTATATCATGGTCTCAGCTTGTTCCTGACTTGTTTAAGGTGATTTGCGTCTATGGGAAACATAATTTGCTACAGAAGCAAATAGATTACAATCAACAGATAAGAGTATGTAGTGTTAAAGAAGTAGTAATAAAAAATTAACTAAGCAGGAGTTTGCAATGCATTAGGGATATGTGCTATGCATTAGTGACCCTGTTCCACAAAATTAACAGGTTTTGGGTACCTGAAAGCAGAGATTAAACAGATTCTCCTTCTCTTTTACCAGCACCCTGTCCATTCAACTTATCCTCACAGGTTGCTGTTACTGAAGCGAGGACATTCTCAGGCAGCCTCTGGCTGTAATCAGCGTAGAACATATAGAACGACATACCCACCCATTTGCTTGCCTCTTGCACGTGGAAGGTCTCCCTCAAGATGTTGCACCAAGCGTTGTGCATTATGCCAGGAAAATGGAAACAGTGCTCACTGCATGACATCTAGTTTATAGACAGCTTTCAGTGCCAGGAATGCCTAACTGGTGTGTTAACTGTACCTTTGTGCAAATCATTAAGATGAAATTCTATGGAAGGGAGGAGATGTATGGAAAAGTGTGGCATTCCCTGCACAGCCTGTTTTCCACCGAAGTGCCCAACTCTGCCAGTCAGCAGCTGAATTGGACTCTGCAGCCCAGAGAGGCTTGGTACAGCAATTTCAACCACAGTATTGCTGCTCAGAGTCAGGTTTAAGTAACAGAGTTATTCTTCATCATATCAATGATTCACTTGCTTGTAATGCACAAAAAAAAAAAAAAGTCAGCCCTCCACATAGCAAAGAATTTTTGCTTTCCTTTCTTTTATTTAATTTGATTCAGGAGACCACGTTATCACAAACTGCACAAATCAAAGCACATAAGCTAAATCACCACTAGCATCTAGTGATTCAGGGAGAGAGGTGTGCACACTGAACACACATAAATCATGTAGGAGTGATATCCTGCAGGCAAAAGGAAAGATTTTGGGCATGGTCAATACTTTAAAGTTCAAAATCTAATTTAAAGATGCTAAACTCTTCCTGGTAGTCCTCATGCATTTTTTCCTATGTGTATCTACTGTTACATTTTAAAGCAGTTCTTCTCTAATAAAATGTCATAACTTAATGCACTGATTGCATTGCTGATTCAATTTTCTGCTTGCATAAATACTTTATAAATCCATACTATAAAAATAAAAAAAAAAGTCACTGGCCCTGGGTGTAAAAATCTGTACTTCTAATCATCTATGTAGCCAGAATTAATGGTCCAGTAACAACAGTAATTTGATAACTGATCAAACATACCTTATCTGCACTACCATAACATAATACAAGCATCCACTAGTAAAAAACCACTACAAAAATAAAAGATCTGTTGTTTCTGAGCATGGATGAACGGTTTATTTAACCAGATGAAAGTAACGAGGGTGAAATTATTTCAAACAATGTGGAAACACCATTTGCTTCAAACTGAAAACTGGAGATTCTGGTGAAGAGCACAAGGAATACAAACACTGTGTTGCATTACTTATGGAAGATATGATCCTAGGAAAAATGCAAAGAGCAGGAAAGAAATGCCCAAGTTCTCTTTCATTTTACATGCAAAATGTTTATACTGAAGAAAGATCAAACACATTTTGTTCAAATGAATGTACTGGGACAAGCACATGAATGCCAACGCCTAAAGGCAGTCAAATGAAACATGAACAGTCACATACAAAACCAGGAATGTACTACTGGCCTGTTCATTCCGTTAGACTGATATTCTTTATGTGTTTGAGTAATTACTAGTCCAGTTTAGGAAAACCACCTCGGATTTCATGTTTGGAGCTCTAGAGCAAGGTGCACAGATGGAAACACATCTCCATTATCTGCAAATCATGAGAAACACTCAGAAGCACACAAACCAAAGTGGAACTATTGAAGAATGACAAATGAACAGTATATACCTGCGCTTGCAGTCAGAAGAGTTAGGTTTGGCATCACAGACCTTTGGAGAGGTGCTTAAACAATCTCAGGTGCATGGCAAACTCCACAGTGCAGGAGTCAACAAGTCCTGCACAGACCCATAACACAATGACTAATACAAGGGGTGAAAGACCTGGGGAAGAGGAATATTGTAGATGTAGTTTTTCTTCCCTGGTAGTATCCTAGATTTGTTACAGTCCCAGTTGCATGTGCAAGTTTTATCACTGGACTGCATTATTAAATCTTAACACACACACACACACATACATACACTCCAATGTCCAGATGCCCTACTAGCAGTAAGGAGCTGGGAGCCATAAAGCATCTGACTGTGGTCCCTGGGAAACATATTGGCAACTCTTCATGATAGAAACGGTGTTACCACTTTTATATCTTGTGAGGATGTGACAAGAATCTCTTTCAAACTGTCTAGATCACTGGAAAGAACAGAATGTAAAAGTGGTGTTTCAAATCCACCTAATTGTTTGTTACATCGATGGCACACAAGACAAAAGTGTTTAATTCAAAGGCTTGAATTGCAAAAAGGGAAATTCCGGGTACAAATTTCTAACGGTTAAGAGTACCAGAGGAGAGTACCAGAACACGTTGCTAGGGAGCCTGGGGAGCGTCCTGCGCTGAGGGTCTTTAAGAACAAGGTGAATAAGTGTCAGGACTGATGTAGATAGGGTTGATACTGCCTTGGGGGAAGGGGTGCATTAGTTAACTCCTTGAGAGTCTCTTGAGATAACGTCACCCTATGTCATTTCCAAAGCTTTGCAAGTTTAGTGGATTGAGGAAGTGATGAACTAATCATTTAGGTGAAAAGACTCTGACAGGATGATATATCTACTAAACTAAGTTTTTGCTGGATTATATTTTGTTCCCTGCCATTTTCATCTCTAGCAGATGAGGTGCGAAATTGCTTCAGTAGAAGGACGCAGCACATAACAGCATCAGACAGCACTAAGAACAGAACTAAGACCGTCAAACTCCATAATCACGCCAAGCTCATCACTACTTCTGGATGTGCAGGTAATTTCTTTATGGCATATTTGGTAGGAAACTGTGGAAGTCAAGAGATCTGGTCAGAGGTGGCTTCCTAATCCCTCAAAGGTTTTAGATATTTCTACCAACATCACCAACACTGCTTTTGCACCTTTGTACTTTTATCTGTCAGAGGAGAAATGGGCTAAATCCACAAACAATTAACCTATGTTTCAAAAGGATAAGCTAATTTGGCCCAAATTTGCTAAACTATTCTTATAATATATGATGTCTGTATGGACAGAAATAGCATGTGATACAAATGCCAAGTAGCCAGGTTTATATCAGAATGACTGAAAAAGAGAAACACCCAATGAGCGTGCATTTTCCATTCAAGTAATGCAAGTCTAAGTTGAATTTAAATCACTGTAACTCACCAAGGAGCCTGCATATAAGTGAGGGCAGAATTTGACACTGATATAATAGAATTCTGCCTGTGTTCTACCTCTTAGTAATCCATTCTAAATCTATTTGTCATACATGTCTTCCAGCTTTATAAGCTTAAAGGAATTTTTAGTACTTCCTCCATTCTCCCCAAAGAAAAAAAGGATGCAAAGGAATTAATGACTTAAGATTTAATGCCCAACTTTAATTGCCAAGACAGGGCAATTATATTATAATTCATTAAAATAAAATCCATTCACCACACATATCCACGCCCTAGGCTCTTTATGTTTCAGACACGTCACATAAATTTACACCACTCAATGGAAAATAAATGCTACTACTAATTTTTATTAAAATACTAGTTAATTCACAGCTACCATAATTGAAATACAAGAGAAAACATTGTTATTAGCTCCCTACTACATACCATACAAAGATTTTAATGAATTTTTTTATTTAGTTAGCATGCTGAAAATTAATTTCTCAAACTAAGAGTTCTTATCATTGAGGAAATTGCCTACATATAAGAATGGCCTCTCATAATTATTCAGTGCCTTAAAAAAAGCATGCTTGCGAATACTTCAGACTTCAAAAATTTCTTTTTGAAAAATCTTACTGTGCCGATGTACCGGACAAACACACGGAGAGAGATACTAAAACAGAATTTCATGTAGACATCCCACAAATTAATATAAATGTTCTCATAAGAAAAACCCTTGCTCCAAACATACCTTTTTGGCCTCTCCAACCCACAGAAAGCAATATTTCCATCTTGTATTACCTTGCTCCAGCAACCTCCTGAAACCCCATCCCTTATTTCACTGAATACTAACTAGCAGTGAGATAAAAACTTCATTTCTGAAGGTCTAGAGAGTCTGGATTCAGTATTTTAATTCAAAACAATAATTTTTAATTTAAAAGCTGCACAGAGATCACAGAGTTCCAGTTCTTTCAGAAAAGCAAGCAAAAGACTCTTTCCTCTTTGCTAGATTGACAAAACAGAGAGCATACTAATGGACTGGTAAAGATCAGCTATGCCAAAGGACCGTCACACAGAAAATCCATTATTAAACTATCTGATTCTTTCTCAAAGTGTTAAACATCATCTACTGCATACTTCATTTTTACTTCTCTCAGGTCTGTCTTCCTCATCCCTTTCCAACTCAAAAGAAACCAGTAAAAGTGACACTATCATAAATTTTCAGCTCCTGCAGCCTTTACCCTGACACTTTTTTTCCTGCTGACTGGTTGGTGCTTTGCCATATTCTTAGCTGGGCAATCTTCAATACTCTTATTTTGGGTTTGCATGGCAAGATTTGGGCAGTGAGGGAGCTACAGAGGTGGCTTTTGTGAGACACTGCCAGAAGGTTCAAGCCAGTTCCAAGACGTACAGTGGAGGAGATATCTGGGGGGAAGGTCTTCTTTCAGCCTGGAGAAAAGGCTGAGAGGGGATGTTATCGATGAGGTCATGGAATTATCTACAACAATAACCTGCTGGAACAGGGTCCTCATAAATTTAACAACCATTGTGCTTTTAACTTCTACTTCTCTGGGGAATTTGGGATCACAGTGTCTAGGAGAGGTCCCCGTATGCATCTCGCCTTCCTGGACAGGATCTGTGCAATGTCTGGTTCCATCTAACTTTAGCCTTCTAAAAGTTACCTAGTCTTCGCTAGACCTCGAAGTGGCTTACAGTACACTACCTAATCTGAAACACTTATTTCAGTGTCAGCTACAAAGACAAAACGGACAAGTATCTCAGGCTAGGCACTTGGCTTTTGGATAACTATGCAGGTAACATGAAGTTAAGCAACTATGTTCTGTTTAAAAGTGCAGCCTGCGAAAAGGAATTTGTTTGTTGTATCGTTATAAAAGCAGCATATGTAGCTCTCAAGTGCATTCCTCCTTTTGGGCTCAGGCTCTCTGCTCACACTAGATGGGTGGCCTCTCCCTCCTCTTCATCTCATTTTGAAAAATAGAGTACCTGACTGATACGAACAAACCTATTTCCAAATCGTATCAACTGCTCCATCTGTCAAAAAGTTCATCTTCAATGCAATTTCAAAAGCCAAGATACCCACAGTAGTGTTTGCAATAGTTCCATACATCAAGCACGCTACACACGAACGCACCACATGATGCTAACAGGGAAGACGGCTTCCTATACAAAGTCAACAGAGAGCAAAGTAATAGAAACTGAAAGAAGATAAAATGTTTTGTAGGTAGTGGAGCACCAGCTGATAGCAATCTCTCTCTCAAGCCACAGTATACTTAATTTATTAATAGGCATTGGGAAAAAGTTATTGGCACAGTCTTCTGTAGGAAAATATACTAGAAGTGCCACTGTATGCAAAAGCATCTCAGAAAGAGAACCATAAAGAAAATGAAAAATGTTTGTCTAAATATCAAGTCACGTTTCTTGCAATAGAATAATGATGAAGCCAGAAGCAAAGTTAAACAATTAGGAGTGAGAATAACTAAGCATAGCCTATACCCAGCACACAGCAATGGCCCATTTAGGAGTTCTATTGAAGAAGTATCTAAAGATGAAAAATAACTCATGACCTTTATGATCTAAACTATCAAGACCAATATATTTATGTTTCTGATACCAAGATATATCATCCATGTTAAGATCCTGCTGGTATTTTTCAAATAGATATGTAGTTTTCATGGCTTTACTTGAACAAGGCTTTTCACGGTTTTATTTAGATATTTCAGATGGTTTGACCTGTGTAAAAGCTCTCCCAGGAATGGAACCCACTTATATTACAGATTTGATTCTACTGTCTTGCCCTGAGGTTAATGTGAACATGATAGTTCCAGATTTTGGGGCAGTACTTCATCTGCATGCATCCCTCTTGTACAGCTAAAGAGGCACTGCAAGGATGCACATACATAAGACAACAATGGTGCTTACTAATCTCCCCTAAATAAAACAGATCAAATCCTCAAGCAGAGATTTCAAGAAGGAGAGTGGAAATCAAATTCTGGTCTTCAGATATAGCTTTCCTGTCCTGGCATGTTAAGGACAATGTACATAAAGTTGACAAGACCTTTAAAGAAAACTGTTGAGCAAAACCTGACAAGATAAAGACGCACATGGCAAGGTCCATTCATAACATCGCAACCAGAGGACACAGATAGAGAGAAGACAGAACATGATTAAATGACTAAACAATGCTTATCAAACTGATTTTAGTTTTCAACATATATGCTTAGGGAACTTTTTAGTGCAGAACACCATCGGAATACATCTGAAAACTTTTTTTATTCATCTTGCTGTGTACTGCTTAGCACCATTTTGTAGTTTAAAATAACTTTCCAAATGACCAAGGACTGCAAAGCTAGAATGCAAGCAATCAGATTAGAGCAGAAGTAGTATTATTTTATGCAAACATGTTTAATCTGAAGCAATATGGAGATTTAATTCCTAAATACACATGCATTGTCATGTTTTATCTAATGAATTGAGGGAGAACAGTTAACTGGTTTTCATCCAAATCTTTACCCTTTGGGTTAGATCCTGACCTTTATTCCTGCCAGGACAAAAACCCCACTAATATCCAAGTATCCACGGGAAGTCCTCCTGACTCTATATTAGAAAGTAAGTGAGACAGGGAGAAGCAGGCAGAGAAAATGAGTTGCCTTTCGCCAATCCCTGTTTACATTCATGGAGGCTCACCAGCCCATGACAACCATGGTTAGTAACTACCTTGAAGTTTATGCACGTTAGGCCCATCAAATAAGAACCTCTATTTTTTCAGGTGGTGCCAAAATGTCTGTCTAGAATACTGATTCATTTATTTCTCCTTCTTTACTTTGACTGGAAATCTATTTAAGAAATACCTTCTTCAGCACTTCTTCTGTGCTTTCACTGAAATTAGCTGGTTTCCATTAATCGAAATACAATCAGAGAATCACAGTGCTAAAATGGCAATTCTGGGAAGGATGCCGATACCACTCCCTTTCTCCATAGCTGAATCAGCTATCAATGTGCCATTAGCTGCAAGACATTTGTGTAACATGTTTCAGAATACCTCCGAAGACAGAGTCTCCACATCCTTTTTAAAATATCTCTTCCAATGCTAAGTATTACTGTCATCATAAAGGGTAAAATTAATCTTCTTTGCTGCAATGTAAATGTATTACTCTTTTTTGTATCCACAATGGATAGAGAACAATTCCTCCACTTTGCAGTTAATTTTAGGTATTTGAAAATAGGATTTGTGGGTTGTTTTGGGTATTTCTTGTTGTTGTTTTGTTTGTTTTCTCACTACAGGAGGTGCTCCTGTCCTTCTATCTTCTTCACAGAACATATTTTCTGCAATTCTGATCATATCTGTTACTTTTCTCTGGGTACTTTCCAGTTGATTCACACTATTCTAGAAGCCTGTTACTCAAATCTGGACAACATATCCCAGCCAAGGTCTTACTGGCACTGATGAGAGCTGAAGGATTACTCATAGTTACACATGCCAGTACAACATTTGCCTTTTTTGCAACAGAATGACATTGTTGACTCATGTTCTATTTGTAATCCATTGTAATCCCCTACCCTTCTTCTCAAAATTCATTACCATCAGATTGTTTTTCATCCTGTTTTTTGCAGATGATTATTCTTACCTAAGAACTTTTGCATCTGCCCAGACTGAACTTTATCCTTCCTTTTCAGACCGCTTCTTAAATTTCTTAAGGTGACTGTGAATTTTATTGCTGTGCTACACTTAATAAGCACACTAATTTTGACATCTACCATTTAATGAAAACGGTGAATAATGCTGGACCCAAAACAGATCACAGAGGAGCCTGATTCAATTTATCCTTCCAGACTCACACTGAACCATTAAGAACTACTACCAAAATGTAGTTTTTCAGCTGATTTTGTATACCTCTGGTAATTATTTATTTTAGACAATATATCTTTAACTTGCTTATAAGACAGTAACATAAGCCAGTGTCAAAAGCCTTATTAAAGTCAAGGTATGTGATACTGCAAGCTTATCCCCGAGTCTCAAGGCTGGTAAATGTCAGAGAAGAAAATTAGCTTAGTTTGACATCCATATCAACTTTGTTCATCCCCTTATCTTCTGATGCTAACAAATGTTTGCTTTAATATTTATTTCAGTACTTTTTTTTTTTTTAGGATTTCAGGCTCAACTCATGGAATATAATTCCCTATAATTTCCCAGTCTTCTACAATTTCATAAATTTTCAAAGATAACTTTTTGTATCTTTAAAGTTATTTCAGCCAATTCACTAAAACCTTAGATCAAGTCCCGCTGATTTGCAACATCTAATTTGCTCAAACCTGTTCTTCCCCTAATCCAGAATTTTACAAGATATTACTTACAACAGTCACCTGGTCACAGCTGACCTTTCAAGTGAAAGCCAAAGCAAAGACAGGTTACGATGCTGTGGCCTTCTCAGCTATGCCTTTAGATAAGGATCTCCACTGAGCAGTGAGGCATCACTTCTCTTCATTTTTCTCTTCCCTCTAATACACTTGTGAAAAATTGTTATTCTTAAATCCTTTTTCAAACATCTCATTTTGTACTTGGCTTTCTGAGTTTGGGGCTCCTGTAAGAGTTCAGCCTAGCTGCACTTTCTTTACCTAACTTCTTGCGACTGAAGTCACTAAGAGCCTTGTCATTAACCAAGCTCTTGGCTTTTGGATAATCTGTGTTTGTACCCTTTACATTGAGGAAATGACAATTATCCTAATTTTTCTTCCTCTAATTTCTGCTTTACCAATTCTCAGCTTACTGAAATCTGATTTTGAAATAACTTGTCTTTATTTTGACATTCTTCTCTTCCTAAAAATTCTGCATTATATCTTTTCATGGTCATTGTCACTCTGCCTTTTACTTTCATTCTCCATAGGAGTTCCTGTTTTTCAATTAGAATCAAATGGCAGTTACTGATCAGCTATTAACTCACAGGCATATAAACATGTTTAAATACCATACAAATTACTCTCCTGACTGGCTAGTGATTTAAAACGCACTCTGACACGCAGTATAAATCTACTGCTATGCCATCCAATCTTTAAGTCAAATAATATTTCAAAGCTGGAGACTTTGCCCCTGATTGGTTTGGCCTTGTTAAGTAAGAATATAAACCGAAGCAGCTTGTTTGAATAATACACTGGGGTCTCTCTTACAGCAAATAAGGAGGCAGCTTTCCAGGCATGTATTTTCCACACACACTTCAATTGTAGAGGTTTAGGTAGGTTTCCCAAAATGAACTCCTATATACTGATGTGAAACGAAGGGAAGGAGAACCCTGCTCACTAAGTCATGTCAATGGGAGGAAAGTTGGGCCATATGATATTCCCAAAAATGTATTTACTTCAATAGGAGCTGGATGAACATGGGGAGGCATGAATTTCCCTTTAAAAATCATGTCTGCTCCACAGTCAATGAAGTAAGAGATATTAAAAGAAAGCCAGCACCATTATTGACAAAAGCAACAGGTGCTCCCTAAGTGCTAATAAAATTCTAGACAAGCAACTTATCGATCATTGTCGCAGTTCAAAGCACATCAGCCATAATACAGTCACAGACAGGGACCCCAACACTGTCACTTCTGATGCCATATTTAATGAGAAAATTGGTTGCTTACAAGCTTATAAGGAATTCAATGTTATGCTTCTAGCACATGAAGAGAGGCACGTGCATCTGCCTGGAGGATATAAGCAGCCATATGTGCTTGAAATGCATTTGATGGAAGACAGTATATTTCATGTGCTGCATCTCAGCTATTGTTTGCTGTTGATTCAGTTACCATGTTTTAAAATTGTACTGATTTACTGAAGATTTACAAACATAATTCATGTGCAGTTGTCCTATGAATAAGCCTCTAAAACTAATTCAACTACAGTCAAAAAATAAATTGCAAAATATGTTATTCAATTGAAATCTGCCATCTGAAGCACAGTAATAGAAAACATTTATTATAAAACTAACATATATTTGTGGCTAGAGATGTCTACAGTACTAAACAACTCTCTGAAAGGAATTTATTCAGGCTTTTCTGAAAGAACATCTTAACTGGGCTAACAGAAAATTACATGTTAAAAAATAATTGCAGGTTCTATGATGTTCACCCTGCATCACAGGCTTCCCATTATCATACTTTTTGTTTCAGGCAAACTTTATTCTGCACAGCTGCAGGAAGCCATTTCTCAATCTGGATTTGCCAGTTAAGACACTGGAAGGACATAGGTACAATTCAGTGCAAAAGGAGAGGAAGCGTGAATACCAATATATCCATCTCTAGATATAAAGTTCTAAATTTGACAAGTTCACTTCCATGGGGCTGCTGGACTGTGAAAGTCACAGGCTATGCTATGCTGGAGGCCACAATCCACACAAAAGCAATGTTTCCTCTTCAAAAGTGAGGGTATTTTGCCAGTTCAGACTTTTGTTAGTGCTCAAGGGGAATTCTTTGAAATGATAGAGAGTTCGTGTCTGTAATTAATAATGACAGCCGAGTCTACACGAGCATGTTCTGACATTAGAGTCAGTCACTGGTAGGTCAGATTCAGGCAGATGAAGATTTTCACACAGTACAGTGGAAGAGGGATTTTGGAATTTTGGAATTTTTTTTATTTGCCCACCCCCCGCCAGATAATGAAAGCGCAGAGAAGTAATATCCCTGTCTAGATTTCCCAGCTACTGGGGAAGAGAACTGGGAATAAAGACAGCGAAAATAAAGACAAAGGCTGGAAGACAAGGGGGAAAGTTCAGACTACATATAATCAGGAGCTTCTTTTCCTAAGAGGTCCAGCAGCTGGGAACACTCAGGATTGTTGTCACCAGCAAAGGTCACAGATTTGGGAAAAAGCTCAGTGCTGCAACAGAATCAAGGTTTTCCCCTCTTACTGTGTCCTTCTACAGCCTTGTTGCAAATAATAACGGAATATATATGTATATAATAATGGAAGCTCATTTTTTGGATTCAGAGCTTAGGTACCTGCAATACAAAGTGCATCCCATTACTTCCACAGTTCCTATGTTCTGGGTAACGATGCTTTAAAAAAAGTCACATGGCAAGCAAATTAGACACCACCCCAAACTGTTTCTAGCAAACTTAAATGTAACCAAATGTACTTTTATTTGTGCATCTTATCAGAAAAATCAGTAACATCTATTTGTCTGCAGAAAAACTTACTACAGCTACTGAGAGGTGGCTTTTAGCAGAAATTTTCAATAACAAATTAATTTTTTTAACATGTTTCACTTATAATAATACATAAAGTCTTAATGAGTTAATTTAATGGCAAGTCTGAACAGGTGCAGAATACCAGACGCATTTAATTACCATACCAAAATCTCTGACTTGAGAACATTATGCTAAACTTTCTCCCTGATTCCCTCTTTTCTTTCTCCAATGTAGATGGAGAAGACTAGAAAAGTATGTCAAGTTTGCTGTCAAGCTCCTTAAGAACTCTCAAATGACCTTGTCAGAAAAAACCCCCACAGCTCTTTGATTCATATTTTAAAATCCTGACTAACCTGCTCCTTCGACTTTTCTGCTTTCTGGCTTTTGCAACTCCGACAGAAGTGAGTTCAATATTAATGACCAGCAATCATTTTCAGGCTAGATGCTCTCCTGCCTTCTGCAGTCCGAACGCCTTGTTATCTTGGCTCAGTTGGCAAGATGCTCACCTTTGTATTGGTTTCTCCTGGGTTCAACCTGAATAAAAAGCTGGGCTTGTAGCTAGGCTAAAAATAAATTCCGATCACTCAAGTACCCTTCGAGACACAGATGAACCATTCAAGTTGACTTCCCTGGAAAACGCATGTTAGGCAAAGATTCCTCATGTGACTCTCTAGGGGTTTATTTCAGTGAAAGTCGTGCATGCCTTTTTGCAAAATAGGGTATATTTCTTCTCTTCAGACATACATGAGGATATTTCTCTCTGCATTGCAAGTGGAAAGGAGACAGCTTGATTGTACTGCTATTGTTTTTAAATACACAATTAAATAATTCAATCTGCTGAATAAAGCTAGCTTTAATTTAGAAAATAATATAGATGTGGTTGGACCCAGCAGACTCTTCTTCAAAAGATGCAAATGACATACAAGCCTAGAAGCAGAACTGATTTTCAAAACCTCTGACTACTGCTGTTTTTTAGAACTGTTAAACATACTGAATCCTCCAGCTGCCTTTGTGAGATGACTTCTGGCAGGTAGCAGCCACCTTCAGCTACTTCAAACCCCTGCCCTCCCACGGCGCTTCAACAATCTGGCTTCCATATAAGACTACACGATTAGAATATGCAAACATGATTTTAAATTTAGAATTTAGAAGTAGATTTTAAGCATTAAAAAAAACGTAGACCTGTCCCAAAGAGTGGGTATGCATAATATTTAGTTTTAGTTTAGTGATGCTAGACTCAGATTTCACGTATAACCCAGGCAGAGAGGCAGCTGCCTGTTTTCATTGACCCACTGGAGAAGTTTCTTCTCTCCAGTCACTGTAGGTAGAACCTTGGTGTTGTGAGGTTAAAATTCACTTTGGGGATATCTCTCAAAATAACAATTGTGTGGTGAGAGCCCCGAGCTGGTACTGAGTTCACATAAGCAAGCTAGGGCTCCTTACTGCAGGATCTGCACAGGCTCTTTGGATACAGGAACCCCAAAGATTTAAAAATAAAAGGTTTTGTATCTCCAAAATCATACAAGAGCATAAGGGGCATTTGAACGCCCCCAAACCAAAAGGAACAACATGGAAAAAAATATCAGGGCAGGGAGGATGGATAAGTAAAGACTAAAGACAGATTACATAATTTTCTGGCAGCTTGCACAGCATAAAAGGTCCAGGACTAATTCTGAGTATTCTTTTTCTTCTGCATGGAAAATGACAGAAATTAAACCCATGGTGGAAAACACCTGGAAGAGAGGAAGAAAGTGTTCCTTCCTTCCTTCCTTCGTCTCAGCACTTCCTATTTAAATGGCACTCTCTATAAATATAGGTATAGGCATATATAAGTGTGTAAATATATATCTATAAACTGAAGATAAGTCTCGTCTCTGATTCACAAAGCACAAAGCAGCAACATGATGTAACTTCTTTCCATTTTTTGGGTGACAACAACATGTTATATGTAACTAAACTAAGAAACAGCTTTCTAAGGTAATTTTTTTTGTGTAAGAAATCTCTTGAGAAGGGTATGAACAGCTATTTTAACATTCTAGTCGGTAAAATTTACCACAGCCAAGAGTAATGACCTCTTTGTCAAAAAGAATGACCTATTGGCCAAACAGAATCCATGAGTAAGACTTACGTGAGACAAAAGCAGCGCAGAGATCTGTGTGCAAGGCAGCACATCAGGCTCAGGCTGCATCGCCCAGTTCTGCATTCTGCCTTCAGACAACAGACTGTTCCTAGTCTAGGAGAAAATTTATACTGAAACGATTCTTTTCTTTGTAAAGAGACAGGAATGTTGAACAGATGTACGAGTGTTTGTATCGCTTCAAGGTATTCACGTGTGATTTTAGATTCTCTAAAACGACTTGTGGGTTTGCCCAGAGTCAAACATCTCAGTAACACAACGAACAAGACCGTTTTAGAGCATGCTAGTTCAAAATCTTTTTGCAATATTTTGCCAGGATTTACCTTTTCGTTTTTCCTCTTGGGAATACAGAGGGTCACGAGGCCTCTGAAAGTGGTAGGAGAATAAGTTCCATTTGACGTCAAGAGGATTTGTAATCCTAAATTCCTCAAACGCCTTAGAAAATCTCTCTGTGGATATACGCCTTGACACAAACATCACTGCTCCCTTTCCTTTGACACTGAAGTTCCATTTCCATAAAGACAGAGAATCTATACTCCAGTTCTAACGTGATATTCCTGGGAGCTACCTACAGATAATACAAGGAACGTGTTTGGCAATGAAATATAGAAATAGATGTAAAGTGAAAGTTTTAAAAGCACCTTCAGAGACTTCCAATGGGTATTTTCTTCCTAAACACTTCAGCAATTTTGAAGATTCAAATCTCTGATCAGCAAAGCTGCTCCCTTTTATGACTCTCCTTTGTAAAATAAATGGCTGCCAAAGCTCAAATTGAAAGCAAATAAAGAAACCATTGTGGTTTCAGCTCCTCCACTGGCCTGGCATTTATCCAGTTACCCCTTTATTCATTTGTTCATGCCTTTCCTTCTCCTTCTTAACTGATTCACTCATTTGTAGTATGATTCGCATATATAATTTCATAATATTTGATTTCTAGAGGCATAAAAATATTCTTCTATAACATGACTTTTTTTTAAGCAGTTATTAAAAATTAGTAACTAACTAAATTATTGGGCATCTCCTGCAACTATGCAATAGTGATATTATCTACTATTTTTTAACCATCATCCACTGGTTACATCCAAGTGACACCAGAGATAAATTGAAGAAGGCCATGTAATTTCCAATTACTTGTTTCCCTCTGTGTGCCACATTGTGACTGTTTCACCATGAACTCTTTCTTAAAAAACAAACAAACCCAAACCAAAACAAATAAAACAAACAAACAAACAAACCCCACACAAAACAAAAAGCTATCTGCCTGCTCAATAATTTGTAAGCCGTTTACTTGCGGGAATACCTTTTCTGAATGTTAAATCACAACAATTATAGATCAAAATCATCACATTCTGAAGGGCAATGGAAGTCTCACACTCTACTGGAATGCCACGTAACTTTGAACGCAGGATCCAAAACAGAGGAGGACTGTGCAATGGATCTACATAACTGAAATTTATTTTCATTCTAGTTACATGTATACAATCATTCCTTTCTAAGTGACTTCAGGATAACATCTTTTAAAATCCCTACAAATTTCAGAGACAAATGTCATTTACAGAATCTGTATCTGAATCAGCAGCATATACCTAATAAAAACTTATCTTGAAAATCAGCCCTGAAATTCAAACATTGCACCTGGCTTCAAAGAATTGGCCCCTTGAGTGTTAGGAAATGCAGTCATTTACCTTTAGGAAATTTGTTTAGCAAAGGTTTTTAACATGAAAGAAAATGCGCATGAAGATACCCATTTTAAATTGCACGTTAGACCAAGATTCATGGTTACAGAGAACCTTTCTAAGCATTTATCATCATGTAGATTAAAACACACAGCTGAAAAATACAACGATGAGCCAAACCCTTATATATAAACCACCTCATGATGTGACTAAACCAGGAATGAGATCAAAGTATGAATATAACTCTTGACTAACGTATGGGACAGAGGAAGAAAGGCATAACGTGTTTGCAGATATCACAAAATAGCAGAATACAACCACAAAATGCATACTAACTTTACCTTGATCAAAAGGCTTGTTTGGATTCCAGTTTCTGAAATAATCATCCTAAATGGGGAGGAAAAAAAAAAAGGAAACTCAGGAAAAATAAATCATTTTTTTTTTCACCACAATTTTACGTAACTAAACTACTAATGAATCAGCTCATATTTTGATCCTAACACATTTAGCACACATCATATAAAAGTATCCACAGGTTGTGTCCTAAAGAGTAACAAATGCAGGTTAGAAAGTAAAGAATAAAAAAATTCATTGGATTCAGCACCTCAACTTTTTCTTCCAGATTATTTTTCAAAGTATGCTGTCATTAAATGTTTTCTGATAACTCTATATTATTTCTTGTCAGGCTACAACTTTTGATAACATAACAACAAAGATAAGAGCATATGGTTTGAATAACATATTATAACTTGATCCACACCATTGTGGTGTGGTGAAAGGTCAGCAAAGTAAACCCTAAAATACTTATATTCATTTAAACACATATCAATCACACCATTGTGAATTTACAGAAATACAGCAATAATATTGTAAACATTATACTTAAAGTTCAAAAACATCCAGGAGCACCTGCAGTGAATACTTTTGTCACTGTTCCCACTATTAAATTTTAAAAATCATCTTAAATCTATTATTAAAGCTATTATTGTGCTTAAAGCTTAAAGCTATTATTGTGCTGTGAGTCTTGTGGTTCTGGTTTACGAAGTCTGATTGGACTTTAAAATGGAGAAGGTAGGAACTGTTCGAGCACCTGGCCAAAGGATTACATGTTGCAAACGAGTCTTTCTGCAGAAAGAACAGAAAACTCTTCTGTGTGTCGGATCAACTGGTATCCCATGTACTGAGCAAATATTTATCCAAAGGCAAAGTTTCCCCCACTTCAGAGTGCCATCAGCCTTAGTCCTGAAGAACTGAGATTCAAGATTAACCGTTATATTTAGTCTCAGCATATCCTGTATATCTCACTTGTGTCTTCTTTGAGAGGACGTGATAACAACAGAATAATGTATTTGAAGAGAGGAAGCATGGAAGGTTTCTAGAATACTGTGACATTTTTCCTGCATATTAATCTTTATTTTCTTTTTCAGATATCTGGTATTCTATATTCATTTCTTGAGGGCTGCCACTGAAGAAATATCTTTATCATATTGCCCAGAATGACACCTAGATTTCTTTTTCCTGCCAGGAGGGAAAACCAATCGGTGTGAATGAGACTCCTAAATTATTTCTTTCATAGGGCTTTTTTTTTTACCATTTATCTCCAGTACACTGAATTTCACATGCTCTCATCATATCCAGTCCCACTAACCTGGAACATTTTAGAGACCTGGAAACCAGCATGTCTTCCTTTCTGGGTTCAGAACAGCCTATGGGGCTGGTACAGGAGGAGTGGGGACCAGGAGATGTCCCTTGGGCAGTGTGATCCTTTCGGAAGGCTGTGGCCAGCAGGAGAAGCAAGAGGTACCAACACATCATGGAGATCTGGGCTGCTGTCCTGCTCCTCTCTGCCTGCACCGGGGACAGGCAAGGCCGGGCAAACGCTCCCCAGAATGAAGGGGCTGGATGTAATTCTGCAAGACTATCCAGAGGAAATGTATTTTCTTTCTCCAAGTATATTCCTGCTCAGTGTCTATGCTGACTTCATGGACAGTGACAATGTTCCACAATAACAACAAAGATTATTATTCATAATTTATTTCAGATACATCGTAAGTATCTGTACTTTTTCTTCAGAAGGATGGGGTTTGGCACCAGAAATAGAACCACAGACTCGCCTTTGAATTCCACAGCTTTGTTAATGCAACCCCCCCCCCCCTCATTGTTGTAAAACAGTTTGTAATTGATTATGATGTACTGCTAAATTCACAGAATCACAGAATCACAGAATGTTAGGGATTGGAAGGGACCTCAAAAGATCATCTAGTCCAATCCCCCTGCCAGAGCAGGAAAACTTAGGTGAGGTTACACAGGAAGGCGTCCAGGCGGGTTTTGAATGTCTCCAGAGAAGGAGAATCCACAACCCCCCTGGGCAGCCTGTTCCAGTGTTCTGTCACCCTCACTGAGAAGAAGTTTCTTCTCACATTTAAGTGGAACCTCTTGTGTTCCAGCTTGAACCCATTACCCCTTGTCTTACTGTTGGTTGTCACCGAGAAGAGCCTAGCTCCATCCTCGTGACACCCACCCTTTATATATTTATAAACATTAATGAGGTCACCCCTCAGTCTCCTCTTCTCCAAGCTAAAGAGACCCAGCTCCCTCAGCCTTTCCTCATAAGGGAGATGCTCCACTCCCTTAATCATCTTTGTGGCCCTGCGCTGGACTCTCTCCAGAAGTTCCCTGTCCTTCTTGAACTGAGGGGCCCAGAACTGGACACAATATTCCAGATGAGGTCTCACCAGGGCAGAGTAGAGGGGAAGGAGAACCTCTCTCGACCTACTAACCACCCCCCTTCTAATACACCCCAGGATGCCATTGGCCTTCTTGGCCACAAGGGCACAGTGCTGGCTCATGGTCATCCTGCTGTCCACCAGGACCCCCAGGTCTCTTTCCCCTACACTGCTCTCTAATAGGTCATTCCCCAACCTATACTGGAACCTGGGGTTGTTCCTGCCCAGATGCAAGACTCTACATTTCCCCTTGTTATATTTCATTAAATTTTTCCCCGCCCAACTCTCTAGCCTGTCCAGATCTCGCTGGATGGCAGCACAGCCCTCTGGCGTGTCAGCCACTCCTCCCAGCTTGGTGTCATCAGCAAACTTGCTGATGGTACACTCAATTCCCTCATCCAAGTCATTGATGAATATATTGAACAGTATTGGTCCCAGAACTGACCCTTGAGGCACTCCACTAGATACAGGCCTCCAACCAGACTCCGCCCCATTGATCACAACTCTCTGGCTTCTCTCCTTCAGCCAGTTTGCAGTCCACCTCACTACCCGATCATCCAGTCCACACTTCCTCAGTTTTGCTGTGAGGATGCTGTGGGAGACGGTGTCAAATGCTTTGCTGAAGTCAAGGTAGACCACATCCACTGCTCTGCCATCGTCAATCCACCTTGTTACGTCTTCATAAAAGGCTATGAGGTTGGTCAAACACGACTTCCCCTTGGTGAAGCCATGCTGACTGTCCCTGATGACCCTCTTATCCTTGATATGTCTTAAGATGGCACCAAGGATAAGGTGTTCCATCACTTTCCCAGGGATGGAGGTGAGGCTGACCGGTCTATAGTTGCCCGGGTCCTCCTTCTTGCCCTTTTTGAAGACCGGAGTGACATTTGCTTTCCTCCAGTCCTCAGGCACCTCTCCCGTTTCCCAAGACTTGGCAAAGATGATGGAGAGCGGTCCAGCAATGACTTCAGCCAGCTCCCTCAGCACCCGCGGGTGCATCCCATCTGGACCCATGGATTTATGGATGTCCAGATTGCTTAATTGCTCCCTAACCCAGTCCTCATCAACTGAGGCAGACTCCTCCATTGCCCTGCCTTCCTCTGGGGCCTCAGGGGTACGGGGCTCCTCAGGACAGCCTCCGGCAGAGTAGACAGAGACAAAGAAGGCATTCAGTAATTCTGCCTTCTCTGTATCTTCTGTCACCAGGGCACCCACCCCGTTCATCAGTGGGCCTACATTGCCTCTAGTGTTAGTTTTATCTGCCATGTATTTGAAGAACCTCTTCCTGTTGTCCTTGACCCCTCTCGCCAGGTTTAACTCTAAGGAGGCCTTAGCTTTCCTAGTTGCCTCCCTACATCCTCTGACAACAGCCTTATATTCTTCCCAAGTGGCCAGCCCCTCCTTCCATGATTTGTAAACCCTCCTCTTCCACTTGAGTTTGCCCAGCAGTTCCCTGTTTAACCAGGGAAATTCACCAAGCATTAATCACTTCTTCAGAATGTGTTGGGCTTTAAGCTTTTTGAGCAGAATAATTTTCTCCCAGCAACAAAATATTATTTTTTTGCCTGCTTACATTTTTTCCCAGGTGTTGCTTTGCTGCTGGGTTTTCAGCATCAGAAACTGTTAAATAATTCAAATCCCAAGAAAGACTCTTATGCAGTTGGCATATGGAACCAGTTTTGAAATAAGGATTGGAAAGGGAGTTTATCACAATTTCAGTGTCAAAGGAATATTTTACAGAAAATGCACCTTGCTCACCAAAAAAACTACAAAACACCCATCTCTTCTGTAAATCTGTTCCTTTTCCTTTATGCAAATCTGTTTAGTATTCCTTTTTTGAAACTGGAAACTACATTTATTTTAGAATATGCCTGAAACTACAGTATGATAACATACACAAGAAAAAAAATGTGGAAAAATCCCTAAAAAGTACAAGAGATAAAACCTTTGAGACTTTCAATATAAAAACCTCATTATTATTTATAGGAGTAAATAATGACTATATAGACATTAGAACATCATGCTCAATAGCAGTTCAAAATAACTTGTGCCAGCTGGACAACAGAAAACACAGCACAAGAGTTTCACTTCAGCACTGATACCAGCAAGAACCACAACGCAATGGTTATGACACTGTAAAGGTGAAATTCACCCTGTAGATAGGGCTGAGCAGAAAATCTATGTCTCATTTAAATACCACCTAAAGCTCTGACTTGACAAATGGAGAGGGCTTTGTGCCAGTACTCGGCAAGGTGCTGCAATTTATACATTAACCTGAAATCACTTTGCTAGGTGGAAGAACTCTCCAAATGGATTCCATCAGTTCACTGTAACTTCCTCTAACAGAAAACCAGCAATACACAGTGCCTAAACATGACACTGATTGCCAAGTGTGTATCATTCAATACATATATTAAAAAAATATGATCAGCTTGATTAAAGAAATTTAGCATTACCATCCAATAAAACACCTTCCTGACAGAAATGACTGCACAGAAACCTACATGTTTCTGAGCTGCTACTAGGATGGATACTAATACGCCTAAAATACCCTTATGCCTCCTGTAACATAAGAAACTTTTACATCATTTTAATATTAACATGTTAATAAATCAATATTAACACATTAATAATTAACAGGTATCAATACATTTCATGTATAACAATATTAACAGTTGATCATAAGAGTTGAAAATATAATATGAATTATGATCTGTTGTAAATACTTTTATTCACTCTATAGATATTTACAAGTTAAAAGTGAAAAACCTACCTCAACTTCCTGAATACGTAAGCATTACAAATGAGAAAAGAAAAAAGAATGAAATAAAACAATATAAAAATATGTTAACATTCAGCAATTTTCTCCTCGGTGGCCTGTTAAATGTGAAATCACTTATTTCAGATGACCTTCACCTCCAAATGAAATCATTTTCTCTCTTTCTTTGCCGACCTTGCCACCTTTGCTGTCATGGCCCAGTTTTCATCTGCTGCGCTATTAGCCAAATGCCATTCTATCAGTACGTTTCTCTCTTGTAGAGCACAAAAAAAAGCACTTTCATTTCCTTTTGGCTTGACAAAAACACCAGAAAGTGTTTTTCCACATATTCATCTGTTACATACCTGATATAATGGAAAATCTTTTTTTTTTTCCCTAGCTGACTTAAAAGACTATTTATTTGATGGACTTTGAAGGGAAGGCAAAACCAGGCATGGATCCACTTCAGTACAACAGGTGGCACCAACTAAGAAATATTTTTGATGAACAAATATTTTAAAATATCTTTCTCTTGCATGGAATTCACACTTCAAAGGTTTTGCCTATGGTTCAGTGGCTGCATATGACTAAGTCAATCTTTCAATTAACTGAAGGGACTCTGCACACCTAAAATCATGCATGAAAAGAGAAGAACTGATACTGCAAACCAAGACTGGATCTGACTCCCTGAGCGCAAACCTGCATTATATAAATGTGATGTATTGGCTTGGCCTCTGCACACAGCCAGGAATAAACACGACCCCCAAACTCCAGATGCTGCCTGTGCCTCTCACAGAGCACAAACACACCGAAGGGAACAGTACGGAGCTTTACTGCAAGTCCTGTGACTCCAGGTGGCTGATGGACTCAGAGTCCCACATCACAGGTAAATACTCGGCTTCCAGTTCCAGGAAAAGAAATCTGACTCCTGCCAAACTGGCCCCAGCCCAGTTCTTAAGAAAATCTTGAGTTCTGTTCTGTTCTCACTGGGTGCAGGATGAGGCATTTGGCAAGACTCCTTCCTGTCCCCTTATAAAGTCTCCCGCCACCTAGGATAGCCACCCAGCCACCCCTGACCTAATTCAATTCTAAGACTTGGGACAGGAGTTGTCTTTTCAGTTCTGTCTCTGTTCATCACTTAGCATCATGGAGTCCTACTTCAAGATTTTACCCTCAGGAAATTTAACTGAGAAATAAGTTATGATCATAACAAATGAAAAAAATTTTAGACAAGCAAATATAAATTGCTAGACTTGAGTCTCAGTTCTTTATTGCATTTTTATTATTTTGATTTGAGCAATCAAGAGATGAGATGAAAAACGTTTTGAAGTTATTTTAATCCATTTTGCCATAGGATGCATGAGAGATTACTGTTTCTTAATAAGAGCAAAATACTCTTTTATCCTTTAATACATAGGTGTCAAATCCAGCCAACTCATATTGATACGCCATCAACAAGGTCAATCAAGAGAATAATCATATGGTAAAATAAGCATGAAAAGGGCATATTAAAAAGTGCTAGTTTAAACGCTCACAAAAGCTTTCTTCCTTATAAGCAGAACTACCAAAAATACCATTCATCAGAACCTATAGATTCATCAGAATTCATACAAAAATCAAACCTTGAACTAGACCTGGGTCTGACACAGTTTCCTGTTAGTCAGAATAGTCAGCAAATAGCAATTGAGCCTAAGGCCAGTACATTGATATGTGACTGCTCTTCTCTCCTTTTACCCTCCATATCACTAGAATAACAATATAGTTAAAAAACTGAAATTAGTGGTAAAAAAAGATTTATCCTATTTTCCATCACCAACTAAGAAAGTAAACAGCTTCTTGTTCTCCTGAAGTCTAAGTATTTAAATTATTCCCACCAAACCTACTCTATTGTCACTTTTTGGTTTAGTTATTACCTAAAGATTTGCTATTTTGGAAGAATTAATGAAGCATGGTTAATTTAACACACAGACCCTCCCTATACTTACTTTATTTACTTGTCAGAAAGAAGCTCTTACAAGATGCTCTTGTTTATAAATAGAACCAAACATTATCTAAATGGGTGCATAAATATTTATATTTTGCTGCATTAATCGAGCTTATAAGTTATTTGTATGAATCAAGCAGAAAAGAGATGCTGGCTGAAAACCTCCCCAGAAAATCCCCCTTATTTTGCACCTTTCAGAATGAGCTCAGTTCCGTTTCCTCCCCGAGGTTTGGGAAGATGACACTGAACCTGGTGAGCCCTTGGGGTACACAAGCATCACCGAACCCCAGCACCGAGTCTTCCTGAGCAAACTCATACACAAAAGGCATAACCCCAGGAACTGTCAGATAACCTCTCAGAGGCAGTCTTCATTCCCAGCTCCTCCCACCCAACATGAGCTTCAATTTCTAAGTATCACCAGGAGGGATATTTATTAATGCTGTTTTGCAGCCTGCTTAGTATTTTCCTCTTCCATCCTCGATCTATGATTAAACCTTTTACCCTCATAAAGACCAGCTGGGAAAAGTGGTCATTATCAGCTCGTTGCTTTTTTTAAAATTAGCTCCAGAAAGATGCAGCTGCATTTTCTGCCTCTCTACCTTGCAGTACAGAAGTTCACTCCAACACCGAGCAGTGTGAAAGCACCAGCTGCTGCTCGCTGAAGTCAGTCTAGCCTGGATCATAAATATCTCCCTGTGGTCTACTGCCTGTTTTAGGCAAATAGTTTGTGTCAGCAAATTACACGTTATTTATTTCTTTAAGAGGGAGAGAAAATATTTTGCCCACTGAATACTTCAGTGAATAAAGTTTTCCCACTGGCAGCCGCTGTCCAACGTCTGCGTTAGCGTCAAAGAGGGAATATGTATCCGAACATGATGCTTTTACTTAGTTGTACTCAGGCTGTGGATATTTCATTTTAAATTTGGTAGAGGAAACCTTTGAAAAGTTTAGTGATAAAATTCCCAGAAAGGTCAGGATCGTAGGGGTTTACTTAAGGACTTGGCCCCAGGAAGTGGTGAAATGGAAAGAAACCACTCCAGACTAGGGTAGTACCACCTGTAATGAAAGGTCTGAGGATGTCATGACCTGTCTGGAATACTGTAGCTAAGTCATTTATAAAAACATAATTAAATGCTTCAGCCTTGAATGAAACCACATAAAGATTTCCTTTGGACTCATATACAATGCTAAATATATTAATACCTGTTTAGTAATAACAGTATAAAATACATTAGTACAGATATGTATTATATGTATTTAAATACAGCCCTCAGATGTGTATGGCACAGAGAAGATCCTTGACCATGTATTGTAATCTCGGATGTCCCATAAGACTCAAATTCTCAGCACATGTACTTTTTGGTTCAGCTACCCCTAATATGCAAAAGAGTTTATTTTGCTTAATATGGCCCAGAATGTTACTTTTTCCTTATTTTCATAAATTAAAAGGGTTTTTTGGTTGGTTGGTTTTTTTGTGCTGTGTCAGGAAACAAGATTTGCCACTCCTGTTTTACTGGAAGACTTTTCCAGAAGTTTCCATAGGCAATACTAATGAATGTGTTAGGCAAAACTTCCAGCATAGGCTTTCTTTACCCACAGTCACAATGATTGACTGGGGTGGCAAATTTTTCAGAAATTAATTTCAAAAAAAATTGAAAATAAATTGAAAAATAAGTTACCACTGAGCCTTTGTCAGAGTAAGAATTCTCATTCTTTAGAACTCAATCATATCACCTTTTATGCAGAAACCTTCCAGTTGCTGTATTGTTTTTTGTGGCATTTTGGTTGGTTGATTGAGGTTTTTTTGTTTCTTTTGGGTTTTTGTTTGTTTTTTTGTTTGGGTTTTTGTTTGTTGGGTTTCGTTTTTTTTAAATGACAAATATAGTATTAATTTAAAATATTTCCTTAAAAACCCCAAAACACTCTTTGTTTATCCAGAAGAATGACGCCAGAGGGTTTGTCTACAATGTTGAGGGCAAACAGATGCTCATTTGCTCTGTTTGTGCTTGGAGCGGGATGAGCGAGGGCCAGCTGTGTGCCAGAAGCTATAGAGCTGCTTTAGCACAGGACTGTGCCAGCAGACACAGCTGATACAGATTGGGTGGCTGGAATGATCACACACTGTCTACACTTGCTTGTGCTGAAATATCTAAAACTGAAAAAAAAAACAACCAACCTTGGTTTGATTATTCTTTACTGGCCCCTTTAGTAGACTAACTTTAGAAATCCATTCGCTCTTCTGCCTGAACTCCTCCTCTCATTAGCATGTGCTAAAATGCCGCTTATCTCTACCTAGAGTTGAATAATTCTTTCTAACTTTCATCAAGTTTTTCACACTTCAGTATGTCCCACCGGCCATGCCAGGTAATGCTGCAAGTTGTAAAGCTCTCAGTTGTAAAGTTGTAAGGCCCAGAAAGAGAAGACTCAGTAGCCTGCCAAGGTAGATGCTCTCTGATCGTTTTTGTGTTGGATGTGCCATACTGTCACAGATGCTACAACTCTAAGACCAGACTGAAAAAGAGAACCTTACTTGGTTGCTTATGTTGTAAATTAACAACACCTACCCACTAACTACACTGCCTCAGCCACATGGAACTGTCTCAGAGCCATATCCAATGCATTTTTTCTCCATCACAAGTTCTCCTTCCATGATCTCTGCAAAGGTGCCTCCACCGTGGCTATCGGAGAGACAGCAAGGGGAGGGAGGAATTAAGATGGAGGGAAGACGAGCAGGGGAATACTTCTAATAAGTCCTAAGAATGAGGAGTATTGTAGTGAGATTTACCATCTCAGCTGAAACAATTTCCTCAGGCAATCACATCCTGGGGCAATCTGCAGAGAAGCTCAATAGCTCCTGACCCTAAACAAATGTGTAAGGTCCTACTCGCTCCAGCATTTGGTTCCAGATACTTGACAGTTTCTGATTTCTTTGGTTACTCTCTGATTGCACTCTGATGCCTATGGCATGATTATGCAAATCTCTACTTAACCAGAACTCCCCATCCATCTCCCACAACAAACACAGTTGATTCAGCTTCAGAACTTCAGTCAGGGTTCCCAGTGCTAGATAGTAAATTACATTGAAAATCACTTCTTCAGAAACAGGACTGTGTGGGAGGGAAGGTGTAGGTGGCAAACAGGAGCCAAGTGAAAGGAAGAAGGTGCAAAGGCAAGAGGTCCAGACTGCAGCAGCCATCTGTGGGTTCGTGACCAAGGAGTTCCCACCACGGAGACAAGCCCACGCAGGGTGGGAGAGGGAAGCAAAGCTTAGTGTCCTGATTAGAGGCCAGAGAACAAACATATCTCAGTAAAATAAGCTTGAGAGGTCCCTCTGATAACACAGACCTTAGCACTTGTACAACCTGCTGTGGAATTTATATACCCCAGTTAGAAAACTAAAGTCTTCCATGGAACATACTCAAGTTAATGGAGTTACACTGTTTTCGGAGGACTGGGAAAATACTGTCAAGACCGATGGGGTTTTTTTACTTCTTAGCTAGGAAATGCACACATTCCCTTCCCTATGAGCTTTGCACCAGTCCTCGGTTTGACCTGCGAAGAACTAATTAAATTGTGCTGCAGTTCAGCACAGAGCACAGATAGAAGCAGCGCCGGGAACCGTTAACTCCCAGTTCCGCACACTGAGAGCACCTGGTCAAACGGGGAGCGAGAAGCAGAGCCAGAGATTACAGAAATATATTCCCTCTCCTTCCAGGTGAAATTCCTTACAGCAGCATTATTTCTGATCTCTGACCTAACTCTACACATGAATCAGCAACTAGGTAGACAGGCTAACTCACTGAATCTGGTGATCCTGAAATGGTTCCAACTAATGCACAAAAATACCATGAGCGCTCGCTGTGTGAACTGAAGATTCACAAGTTGAGAACCTGGGCTAGTGTTGTTCTCTTACACAACCATTTGCTTGTTTTCCACTTATCAAAACCACTGTGCCTTTACCTAGGATTATTATTGTGAATACTGGTGAAGAATGGCCCCCTGCAGGTTGTCTCTGTATAAAGAATAATACTGTTAATAAATCATACTGTCAGTGGGTGTAATATTAAAAACATACCTTGAAAGGAGAGCTACTAAACTCTTTCTGCATCTTAATTTTCATTCAAATAGTCAAATTATGTACTTAGAAAGCAATTATTTTAGGCAGGCTGAAAGCCAACACATTAAGCTTGAAGGTTATAAAGCCATTTGCAATGTTACTTTACTTTCAGTATCCTTGTTGCCTTGAGAATACATTTGCTGTAGCTGTTCGTGACAGATTCACTGGCCCATTTTAGCTGAACATCGGGGATTTGTATCTGGAGAACAACATCCACACAGAAGAATCCTAATGCTACCACTGCTTTCATAAACGATAATTGCTTTACAGGGAATAACAATTTGCATAATGATCAAATACATAGAGTTATTCCTTGTTTTATTTTACAAGAAGTTTTCAGAAATCTGGTTTGAGTCACATGATTTTTTTTTAATTTACCATTATGAGAATTATATCATTATGAGATAAAGCAATAATTCTCCCAATATCAAAGCTACAAAATAAAAGTTATGAATAAAATCATACTGATATTCCACTTAGATATACAAATTCCAGTAGTTAAAACATTCAAGGGAACAAACAACAGCTGAATAAAATCAACTTATCTAACATTGATATTTAGTGACACAATTTTCTGAGATCTGTAGAGACAGTTAAACTAGTTATTATGTCCCAAGTCTTTAAAATTACTTTTTTAAATGCATAACTAATGATTGGAAGGAGACTGTATGAACTATATTGAATTATGAGCAATGAACTGTCCCTGGGAGCACAAATGCATTTGGTTTTTTTTAATTTGTAGCTTCAAAGAAATTGTAGGTCCAAGTATCATTGAGAAAAAATTTTGCAAAAGGTGAAATCAAACTAACCATGCTGCTGTTGAAAAGAACAACTTTGCAGCCCTTTAGCAAGTATTTGAAATTGCTTTAAAGTGCATCACGAAAAAGCAGTTATGGTCAACTAGTCTATGAAATACCCAGTTGCTGTGTGAAACAGCTCTACATATTTCCAGATCAGAAGCTTTGTGAGCCATTACGAATGTGTGGCTTCTATTCCCATTTATAATATCATTTTGTTAACTGTCTCTGGCATTTTATTCATTCAAAAGAAAAAAAAAAGGACAAAACATCAAAAATCATTACGCAAAACAGACAGCAAGCTTAATGGAAAGAAAACAGCCAAATACATGCAGTAGTTGCTGCAAACAGAAATCCTGGCCTCTCTCAAGAAAGCGTCCTTCACTTCGTTTATCACCATCAATGTGAACATATAGCAGGTTATTTAAATACCTTGATCAGTTTACAAAAGTTAACCTGTGATGAGGTTTTCTGTAGTAGTTGGGGTTGGTTGATTCAAGTAAAGTCCCTTGAGACTGTTTTGTTACTGATAGACTTGTGTTATCTCTACCCATTTCCTGAAAAATCATAGGAGGTGCATGAACGTAACATTTTACTGACAGTACATCAATGAATCTATTAAACTGATGAAATATGATAAATTATTGTGAATATTAAGAAACTAATTTCTTGTGTCAGCTGTAAATAGCAATAACAAAAAGATACCTTTCATAAACGACCACTACTTGCCATCTGGTTGAAGCAATAGTATTTTGGAGAGAAACAGTTTTTGTTGGAATTGTATTTCAAAAGATTTAGCTCAAATAATCATTTAAAGAAAAAAAAGGTAAGATTAAAAAGACCAAAGAAACAAAATATTCTAGTTCGGGCAAAGGATCGCTAAACTGCAGTAATGGCTTCAGTGGGATTTAAATCCAAGGCTGTTAGAGTCCACAGTACAAAGATTTCCATATGCATTGATCCTATTCCATTTTAGCAGAAGACAGCACCTGACTGCCCAATTTGTGCATAATTTGTTCTCAAGAAGTCCACGGATCACTGTCCAAAGGCAACTTCACACCCATGCTGAACATTTTAAGCCACAAAAGTCAAACTAGAGTTCCACTTGCATCTGCAATGAAAAAGATTAACTCGTAGCTTAATTTGCACACCTCTATTTGCTAGCAAGGGTCCTGGCTGGCAAAGGCAACATCACTGTTATTGGATAAAGATTTTACTCCATTTGACCACTGCAACCATGTTAGTATCGTCCTCTCAAGGAAGGAGATGGTGACCTCTCCTACCCTATACACTGCATCCAGAACTACTCACTCCCAAACTGCTGTTGCAGATACTACAGCATTATATCAGTTACAAGTCAATATACTAACAAACATGATGTTGGCTATACTCAGGCCATCTTTCCATTTTGGTTCAGAATCATGACAAACAAGTGAGAAGATTCAAACATGATACACTGGTGTTAGATGATTCAGAAACTTTAAACATTTCATTTATGCTTTCGCTGGCTCTTGATTCATCATTTAAAATTTTTAATTGTGTACGCAGGGAATTTCACACAGTAACACAGAATTTCACACAGTAACTCCAGAAAAAATATTCAGTGTGAACACTGTCAATTACTGATGCATGTTTGGAGCTGCTCAGAAAAGGATAAATTAAAAATATGAAATATCTACTATATTAACTTTCCATAGCTATGATGATTATGATAAAGTGACATTCAAGCTAAGTTCTTCTGACCAAATAGAGAAAACTAAGTGACCTTTCATTATTTACAGTAGCATGCTTCTTGGACCAAGGGCAGACATCAGAAAGAGTCTCCTGTAGGGAGAAATAACGCACTCTTGAACTTGCCAGAACACGCGCCTCTGTGCATCAGTGATAAAAGGTCAGTATGTAGTGTGGCACGGCATGGAATGCACAATGACATGAAAAAGTAAGATGTAGCAAAACTTTATTTTACAATCTCAGGAACCTCCTAACCAAGCAGCCATGGCTCAAGAAAATATATAGCGTCCAGATCTCAAAAAGGCATTTTTCAGCTGTTCTGCTGTAAACTGAAGTACGTTCCTGATCTCTAGACATTACAGTTGCTCACTTTTAAAGGGTTTAAATCATTAAATGTCTCAAAAGCAAATCAAAACGGGATTTTAATACAGAACAGAACCTGGAAAAAACAGCACTTAGATACATCTGAAGAGTACTGAAGGTCATACACACTTTTAAGGCACAGGAGAACATCTGAATTTTGATCAGCTGAAATTTTACACCCGAGGTCTAGTACAACTAGTTATTTAATTCTAATAACTGAGAAAATAGTTCAAACGTGCAGTGTAACTTAGCTCCAAACCTTTAAGATGTAAAATCATAAGAAATATATATCTTAGTGAGCAGCTGCATCTACAGAATATAAAATTAAGTAAATGTGCTGAGGATCTCCAGAAACATGCTCTAATCGAACCCTCCCTCCAACACAGAAACACATACACGTTTCTTATGAATTTCACACATTTGTTAAAATAACAGTGAGTAAAGCTCAACATTAATATCTTATTCTTAAAATATTTTTCTGTTTAACACCACACAAATTTTAAACTAACCCTTTTCAAGGTTCCATTGACTGTACTATGAAAAGGTTTGAGGCAGATGCTTCACCACTAATCTACCTGGTTGAAGAAAAAAAAAAAAATTCTTTCTGACTTTAGTGACCTAATTAATAAACATATGCCTTAAGTGTTCTTCATAAATAATCTTTCTTGCTGCTAAGCCAAAGCCTCAACTTTATTCATGAATGTCACCGGCACTAGAAAACTCTGAGAATCTCCAGCAAATCAAGTTGTTTTAGTTGCAAAATATTAAGGCAAATTTCTTTAATAAATATCAGTATTCATCCAAGTCGAAATTTTGAGTCAAACTTCTATTTGTTTCAATATATGCAAGAATGTGCTTAGAGAAGAGTTCATCCTAACAGATTTTAGCAACACTAATGAGATTGAAACCTACCCTCCAAGAACAGCATCCTGAAGGGGTTCCATCTCACTTTTATTAAATATTTGTTGTTGGAGACTGACAAAGATTTAGCATTATCTTCACATTGCCAAAACATTGGCTTTCCCCAGATTTTTAGCTTCCTTCTGCTTCCACTGAAAGCAAAACTCCCTGGTTTTGTGTCCTAGCAAGGTGATTTCTTCAGCTGCAGAAGGGGTTAGGAAAGCAGGTGGTGGCTTTTTCTCTTGGTTGTATAAACCAAAATGAGAGTGGGGTTTGGATGGTGTTGAGGAACTTACAAAAAACATTCTGAAATATCCCAACAAGCAAGAGCATCTTAAAAATATATCCACAAAAATACCAAATTCCCTGGCAATATAGTGTCATTACAATATTACATGGAATTAAGATACAGGTTTTATTAAGGCATATAAAATAGTTTTTACAATGTCTATTTGTAGGTCCTCTAAAACAGCTTTCATACATAAACATTACAAAATCAACAACACAAACTTCATCTCCACAAACACAATAAAATTGCTAATTCATATATGTTTCAGATTTCTGAGCAGCTCTTATTTTTTTAGGAGATCCAGTGGAGTTTGAACAGCTAATTAAAACACAGGACTTCCTGCACTGAAGCTACTTCTTAGTCACTGTATATTCTTAGTAGTTGTACATTCTTAACAGTTGTATATTAAGGTCATTCCCACTGTTCACCCCATTATCTACGGGCCAATTTGAAGACACATTACATTTATTATAAGTTAACCAAGAAACCTGAATTGTTTACGTGTGTTAACAGGGAAACACAAACCAGAAACTTTTATCATTACTAAGAAACAAACAACTGGGGACTTGCCTGGTTCTAACTGAATTAAAGTCAGGAATGTGAACACTCAGCTGCAGTAACATTCATTTAGATTATTACCTTGCTTGGCATTGTCATTTCTGAAATTGTATTTTGGCAGATTCCAGGAATGCTGTCAAGTCATTTGTCAGCTCAGTCAAAGATAACATGAGCTGGAAGAATATTTCAACAGAGGTGAACTCATTTTCACGAAAGTATTTTGAGAAGTGTTTGTGAGGGAAATTGCAACTTGAAATCAAGAGACAAAAATCCAGTGGAACAAAAAATACCACAGAGAATTTTAATACTAGCTTGAGGACTGGGAAAATCTGCCCTGTATGAGACTCTCCTAAATCTCCCAGTTTGTCTTGTCCTCAGAAAATGATGGTTAACCACACTGAGACACTAAGGCTGCCGCAGCTTCACAGCAGAGGCTTAGAAGGAAACCGAGTCCTTCGCACCAGTCTGGAGGCTGTATGCACTTGTTTTTATATTAGAGTCCTGCAATCAGTTATTAAAATGCAAATGAGGGTTTAGTGTATTGTTTCTTAACAGTGGGTTGAGGTATCTAATGGCTGAAAAGCGCTGTGTTATGTGACAGGGGAAGGACGGGACCCTTCAGCAGGTGCAATGTGCACAAGCAGGTTTGCAGCTGTATGTTATGGAAGGAAACACACACAGCCAAGTCTCCCACAGCACGGATTCTGACATCTACATCAACAAGCAGCACAGTGCCTGAGAAGCAGATCTGCACAGCAGAAATTCATGCTGAGGATCCAACATCTGCTCTGCATGCCAAGTCCACACTTTGCTCCAGTTTGATCCTCTGAACTGATCTCTTGGTCATTAGGTACATGTATCTCAAAGCACCTCTGTTTTCTCCTTTCATCAATAAGGAATCCATTCCACATGCTCTGCAACGCCAACAACGGCACATTAACTGGAGACAACTAGGTGATGTGCTCCCAAGGCATACAAACTAAAATGGTAACAAAGAAATGCCCTATGCTCACTGTACACTGCTTTTAAGATCTTCAAGGACCAAAGTAGATCTTGATTAAATACTGAATGATTAAGAGAGATGTAGGTCATGTGAGCTGGGCTGTTGTGGGCTAAGCAATATTACTAACTGAAGAGAAGGTGATGGGAAAGTCCAGAAAGTATTAATATAGCATAACAGCAAGAGGGCAAGCAGGGACCCAAAGAACCAGCTGCCAACAGACCACGTTCTGGATTTTTCAATCATTCTTTTCCTTATAACAGACCGTCCTCTGAGATTACATCTATAGTTAACCTCTGAGACAGACTGGTAGATCCTGAAACTTGCTGGAAGGCATCATTATACACCTGTAACTATCCTTTCAAAAATCAAGTGTCATTAATCATTACAAGAGCTGGGAAGAGCTTGAAGAGAATGGTCACAATGGGTCTCACATCTGCTCAGAAGGATGAATAAACATACACCCCACATCAACATCCCTGCACAATCCAGCACTGCTTTATTTGACTGCATTACACTCAGTATAAGCTCCTCTTCCCCATATCTACAACAAGGCTAGAAAAATTAAGCCTTTCATTTTTTAAAAACCCACACTAAGTCAATATACTTAGACACCTCAACTAACCCTATTCAAAATTCTATGTGATTCTTTGACATTATAAGTTGTGACCCTGTAGTGTGCTTTCCTGTTTACCATATCTGTGCAATTATGATTTCAACTGCAGCCTTTTCCCTTCATTGAAAATTGCTTCTGCTTACTGGTTTACAGCTTATGGTATCTAGTTCTGCATGGTTAATCCAAAATTCCTGCCTCAAAAAATCATCAAAATCTCAAAAAAAGGTCAGGAGGCAAAAAGTAATTAATCATAAATCTTCATAATTCTGGATTTTAAGACCTTCAGCATCTTCTGAGTGCCTCTTCAAATTTATAGCTTTTCTCCTGAAGGTTTGTACTAACATGAAAGAGAACTGCACAATTACCTGTATATCTTTTATTGCTTTCTGCAGGGTTCAGTGGTTCTACATTTTACAAACACCGTAAAGATTTCTCTGTGATTGCTGACAACTCCAGCAGCAGAATGAGCATTTGCTGAAGAACCTTAGCAGTTGTTTTTGTTCTGTGCCTATTGCTTCAACGTTAGTATGCAGTTCTAAAAGATTTCTCATTACCTGTTTCTTCACTTCGGCTCAGATTTTCTTCTTGGTTTTGCATTCAATCAGGCTAAAAAAAACCCCTTTGCTCTCACTAACCTGTCAAATTTCTCTCAACTTCACACTGGTTTTCAGCCACCAACATAATTTTTTTTAGTAGAAGACAGTTTACAGTTACTCTCTTCTGTCTCTTTTTCATCCAAATATTTATAACTTGATCTTCAGCATATGCACTCTATTTTTTTATTTCCTCTTACTACCACCCTAGCTTGGCTTTTTGGCTTTTCGCAACTGGCATCTCCAATGTATTCTCACTTACTATCTTTTACACTAGCATTTCTTCAACATGTTGTAGAAAAACAACTTCTCCAAAATATTTGGCCACACAGTTTTATGGGCTGATCACACATTTGTGATCTTGAAACTTATTTTTCCATAGATGGTATGGGAAACTTTGAAGGTAACTCTGAGCACTGAGGTACTACAGGTGTCTCTCCTGCTCAGAAGACTGATAGCTAAAATACTGGTTTTATGAACACTCTATATATTCACCTGGCTGTCATAGAGTATGCTTAGCTTTCCTGGAATGCATGGCAAAAAAGCCTGAGATGGAAGAGGGAAAGAACAAGGCTGGACATACGTGTGACACAAATATGCTTCCAAAGCAAGAATCACTCTATACTGGCTGCCTTATATATCAATATGATTCATTTCAGCTCATCAGTCAAAATAAGGTAATTTCAGAAAGAATCTGGGTGATGGTCTGGGGACATCTCCTCTCCTGGACAAAACTCATATAAGTCCACGAAATGCCCAGTTCTACTTAAAACAATTTTCTTCATTTTTAAGTGTGACCGCCTCCCCTTTTGTATGCTAAGCAAGCTCTCAACATTGTTCATTTACTACAATATTCTCTTTAGCAATTGGAGCAAAGTACCCACAGCAGCAGAGTGGCATGATGATTGATTTTACACTTGAAAGTGATTTGGAGATGAAAAAAGATAGAATATTGTTATATATTCAGTTGCTGTGATTTAAGTAAAGTCTTATTACATTAGGTACGGTCTGCAAATTTTTTAACAGGTAGTTAACTTTTGCCATAAGCAAAGCCCTTAAAATATGCAAGAACAACCAAAAAGTAGGAAAGTACATTTAGTTTCGTTATTAAACCTCAAAGGGTTTTAATATGCTCATTTGCTGGAGGTGGTTATTCACGTAATACACCTCTGACTGCTCGAGTTCCAAACAGCCTCCTTGTTCCAGTGCATTTCCAAGCCTACACAAACACGTAGCTCAGCCATGTCCATCCCATCCCTGCTGGGATGGGACTGACCGGCCGTTCCCCGGCTGCAGAGCAGCTGACGCACACACAGGGTGTGAATGGAGACGCTTCTGCAGCCAGCCAGAAACTCAACTCATTTAAATGGCTAGCTGTCTGCGACCTCGCAGGAGACCTGGAAAAAAGGGAAAGAAAAAAGCTGCTTCTTTTTATTTTTTAAAGACATTAGTTTGCCTTTATCATCTGGTATGGCAAAGTGAAGGACTAGATCCTAACACAACCCTGAGTATCAGATCTGATAACAACTAAGGCATGTATTTCTCAGCAAGCCAAACTAATGTGACAGCATCACGTTCCTTTTCCTCAGGAGCATACACGCTTGATCAACAAACATCAATTTGCTGATGATGGGTAACCTATCCCTAGCATAAAAAGAGAATTTGTTTAAAATAAATGAATCAGGACAGAACAGTGAATATATTGCACTGCAGTGTTCAATAAGAAGCTAAATGCTCCTGCAGAACAGATTTACTTAAATTCTGACAGCCCGATGAGGAGAGTTGACCCAATCTTGAAAGCATGTGAGTTGAGGCTGTTTCTACAAATTGAAAGTCTGACTCTGAGATGCCCGAGTTCACCACGAAATGGTGCAAAACATTTCTCAGGGACACATATTTTCCTTCAATAGAAAGAAAAAAAAAAAAAAAGACAAAAGAAAAAAATCCATACGCAAACCTTCCTCTCCCAAATGTTACACCCAGCTTTTTCGTGGTTTTTTTTTTTCTTTTTAATTATGTATCAAATACAGAGCTATTCTCTTAATAAATTTTACTATTTTCTCACACAGAAATACACTCACCCTAACAGAACAGGGCTTCATTGAAGTCTGGTGCTGCCTTCTTTCACTATGACTGTAAGAAATGCCAGTGAACAGATTGCAGCGTTGCTTCCCTCTCTTCCACATACACACTGACAGTCAAGATAGAAATTAGATACTCTGACATACAGGTTATTTACAGAATAAGGCAGCTCTAATTAAAAAACCTGAAGCAGAAAGGTGAAATATGCCACAATATGCCACAAACCTAGAAACAGTTAACTAAGGTGGAACATTTTGGGGAAATACAGACACGTGTAGTTTTGTGCACATCGGAACATGGTTGCACTTGATCACCTTCTTTTATTATTAATAGTAGGTAGAAAAATTCTTAATCTTTTAGGTTACAGAAGACTATGAAATCTCTGTGATGTCAGAAAGAAGCAACAAATGAAGTAAAGAATAAATTTTATTCTGAAAGGAAAAAAAAAAAGAGGTAGTAGCACTGCCCTTCATAAAACATAGGAAACAGAAGCAAGTCAGATAGTCATTAACTGTTTCCAAATGAAGTCAGAGGTAGACTTCAGCCACTGGAATGACTGGAAGTAATGTTCAAATGAGAAGCAATGGAAAGTCAGAGTCATTTCAATCAGATTTGGACTATCCTACATTAAAAGAATAGGGGCAATTTGACATAAACCAACTCAAACTCCAAAGCAGCCGCATCTTCACATCTTGAACCACAAGGAAACATCTTGAAAACTGGAATATGATCTTGGGAAACAAAAAAGATCCAGCAGCTGCGTGAGCCACACTAAAAAGTCACGGGGTTGAAGCCAAAACACTGACTGCTCATTTAATGGAAAAAAGTAATTCTCACACTAGAAATAGAGACCCATACCAAATCTTGGGCATTCTAGCTTTGCTTTTTTCTGTCCAGCACAGAGAAACTCCACTCCTGACTTGAGACCACCAATGAAATTGCAATATAAACAAACAAACAAATACATAATGATATCAGAAAATATGTTGAAGAATTCAGCTCCTCCTGTCAAAAGACAATGCAGGAAATCAGACTAAAGTATTATAACAGACCACTGTGACTGTGAAGTCTATGAACCTATGAGTGCTGAAAAAGCTGGCACATTTCCCTTGCACAAAAAGGAAAAAAAAAATGACCTTTTAAAATTATTTTCAAAATGACTGTCTGCCTCATTATGCAGGAACACTACAGTCTGTGACTTTAAAATAAACTTAACTTATTGTTATAAAGCTCTGTTATGACACATCTCTTGCATATTTAAAAACGTAAGGTAGCAGTTCCCTGCTAGGAAAGATTTGACTGAAGGATGATCATCTGTAATGATAAATTTCAGTATTTTCAGTGTTAAACTCAATCTCTACACCTACTGCTGCCTGAACTTTTTACAAAGACATCCAGTTCCAGTTTAAGGATTTCACATGACCAAGAAGCAACTGGATGTCTACTGGTTAATTCCCACTGTTTAAGAGCATTTTTGCTAGTCTGAATATGTCTACTCTGATTTCCAAGTAATCAACAGTGACATTCTGGTGTCTTTCCACTAGCAAAAGGAATTATTTACTCTCCCTACGAATTTGAAAAAGCTGGCAAAATCTGTTATGATGTCCCAGAACCTAAGGGACTCCTGGCTAAAAATGCAGACTCAACCCTTTCCACACATAAATTTGGCTGTCTGGTATGACCATATATACATAAAGAATAGGAGAGGAATGTTAAACAAAAGAAACCTGCAATGCTCATCCTCTATGAGCAAACAGCTAAGCTTTCATGATGTACTGTAAATTATCGTCATTTATTTATACTGTGTACAAAGCACCAATAGACTAACAGATTACATCTCCCAAAGATCTAACTTTGATATATTTCACATTTGTCTTAACTTTGTTAACTGAAACATTGTTTAATTGTTTGAATAAAACCAGGCATGTAAAATTGAGCATAAAATAATCTGGGGTTTGGTGGGTGGTTTGCTATTGTTGTGTTTTTTCTTGTTGTTTTGTTCTGGTTTGGTTTGTTGGTTTCTTTTTGTGGGGATTTTTTGTTTGTTTTGGTTGGGGTTTTTTGGTTATTTGTGGGGTTTTTGTCATTTGTTTTTGTTTTGTTGTTGTTTGTTTTTTGAAGATAACAGGAAGGGCATCTTTTCATAAAATGAAAAATTCTATGGATTTTCATCCAAAATAAAAACAACCTCTAAAATTCAATTTCCTTCCCATTATTTCCTAACATGTACTGGTCAAGGAAAGTATCTTTCTTTTGTAGAAAATATTTGTGCGAAACTAACAATTCTCCCTCACAATCTTGCCCCTGAGCTCTGGCACTTACATTCAATATTAGCTGATTCGACTGGCAAAAACTGTTTACATATATAGTGTATTTTGGAATGGACGGCACAATCAATATTGATGTTGGCAGCCTCTCTGGAGCACAGACATGAATACACAGCACAGAAACTCCAGAGATTCACAGCTTTGCTGTAGCCTGGCTGCTCACTGGGCTTGAATGTATAAGCAAGTGAGCTGTTTGCAAATAGGTTCTCCATTCTCTCTGCAACGGGTTTCAAGTTGAGTCTACTTCAGTCTTCCATGTACCTGTCTGTGTTCTGTTATGCTTCACACACAGCCTGATTTTACTATCAGACTTTTGCTCATCCCTGATTCAAGCTGGGTGTGGAGAGCGAGATTGTTACTAATAGAGAGAAAATCATGCCCAAGAGGCAGCGACTGACAAACTTTACAACATTCCAACAAACCTGCACAACTAACGACCACCTAGGTAGCCTAATGTATCTTGGTTTGAGAAACAGAATTTAAGTATTTTGAGAAAAGATCCATTATTGTTTCTTCAAATATTTCCAAAAGCACATTTCAGTTGTGCCTGTCAAGTGAATTGAACTCCTGTCTGCATATAACACAACTAATTCCTCAGGAAAACCCATCCAGCTGTTCTTACCAGAATAACCTACCTTGTAGGTTTTGTGAGCACAAAGAGCATCTCCCCAGAATTAGCTGTTCTTCATTCCCACGCAACCTTACAGTACCTTAACTTCCCCTATAGACAATCACTTTGTAGAAGGAAAAAAGAAAAACCACCACAGAAACTGAAGTCTGTTTGCTGTAGAACTGTCACACAGGCACAAGAGGCTTCCAATCCTCCCAGCACAAGATACGTCCCAGGTGTGTCCTGAAGTGAAGCACATGTATTTAGAAGTGAAAAGCTAGTTCTGCTTCAAAATCCAAACTATCTAGGCAATTTCTTATGGAAAATTTTGCCACAACACACCCAAGACAGCAGGAGAGAGAAATAATGAATTGAAGTGTGGAGAAAACAGAAAACAGTCTCTTTGTCTTAATCACCACCCATTTAATTCTTGTAATTTTCTCTTGATCAATAACATTTGTTCTATACACCCAATGAAACAGATACTGAGAAAGGTTCTTCGGTTGCACTCATGCTGCCCAGTTAACACTACAGGATAGTAATGACATCAGCAAAAGTAGAATTCGATCCATTTTTCTTAGATAATAGTTGTTTTTAGATTAAATACAAATTGCAGAGGTTTAGCCTTTCCATTAGGTAATTTAATTGTCATCCTCTCTCTCCTTTACACTGAATAAAGATAAATGTCTTTTTGGCTTCTTGTTTTGTAGCCTTCAGACAGACAAAGCATGGATGAACATATTAAACACTAGAGCTGTTGTGTCCTGGTGAGGGTGAGTGGATCATTTTCTTTGCTTCTTCTGACCTGCTATAGAAATCTATAGCACATTAATCACTCCTGAGCTCAATCCCAGTGTGAGGTGGGAGCAGAGTAATTTACTGTGTCTGCATTAGATTTTTCTTTCATCGGACTTTTATACAGCTCAGTGGAAGAAACTAATACCTATAAACTTAATAGGAATGTGTTTCTGTTGAGGCTATGTTACTCCTACCCAAAGGTAGAAATGAATAATTAAGTCTGTCTTAAATAAACATCCATCATATAATAAATCCTAAACTCATTCATGCCATAAATTGAACTAATTAAATTAGAGACGTTTCTTCCCTAATATACAACAGATATGTAAGCACCGAGACAGCACAGTGATGTTCATCATATAAATGCCTACTCAGATTAGCCAAAACAGACAAACAAATTCATGGGTATCATCAGTGGTGAAATGGATTAACCAGGTGCTGTAACATTTAGAATAAATTCTGCATCTTCTTCATTTGTGATGGACTGTACTTCTCAAAGGTCTGTGTTGAACAACCATGACTCTAATATTACAGTGAGAGGATTTAAATTCTTTCAGACTTGATGGTATTCCAAGCAGGAACACTGGGAAGGGATGCTACAAGTGCCTGTTCTTACCTTTTCCCTCAAACCATACAAACAATTTTCATGCCAAGTTTCAAACTTAGCAATCTTCATATTAAAAAAAAAACTGCTTAGAGTATTTCCACAGGAGGGACTCTGCATATTTTACCTTCTCCTACAAATCAAAACCAGGTATCCTGGGGGGAAAAGAGGGGAAGAAAAAGAAGTTGGGCAGAGACCACACAAAGATAGTGCAGTATGATTTAACCGTGTTACAAAGCTATGAAGGTAGAGGGGTGGGCTGAACTGGAAACAGATTACAGCTTCCATTCCAGGCACTCTCTTTGATATACATAATCCATTTATTTCTTATAATTCAGGCTTTCCATAAGCAGGAAGGACAACTATTTATGTACTTCTATGAATGTTGTTCCATTTATTGCTAGCTTTTCAAACCAGAAGGCACCAGCAAGTGTTAGTATTAGCACATCAATATTCCATCACTGACACTGGGACAATCCAGAAAAGGAACAGCATTTGACTTCCCGAACACCATGGAAATAACTGGGCTTTCTCATGGTATCCCTGCTTATTGCATATACCTTGGAGAGTAACAGATTCACATGACTTAATCACCAGCCCTAAACATTTTTTTACTGTTGCTTCTCTACTTGCTTTAGCAATTTTCTGTTATTTAAAATGCTGAATGCAAGTGAAACAAATGCATGCATGAGTGAAAACAAACAATGCCACTTCCAGACATCAATACACACTAGCAAATACACAACTGTAATAATGGGCACGTTATATATTCCTAATGTTTCTTATTAATCAAATCTTGTTTGTATTAGAAGAGGGAAATAACTGTATCCAAATTAACTTGCCAATATGATAACCATTAATAACAACAGAGTGAAGACTCATGGAATGCAATTATGTTACTAAAGTAATAGGAGTACAAAAATAAAACACGATAAAGTTGATAGAAAGATATGCATTCTCCGCTGCATGTATAAAGGTGTTCTTCCTGGTGCTTATTCCTCTAATTGTAATTCCTTAAAACTAAAGATCTCTATAGCCCACTTAACAGCTCACACAGAGGGTCAGGTGCTCCATGGTGTCACAGTGATGCAACTGAGGGGTAAGTATTGTAGTATATGTAGTTATGGCAGGAAATTCAAATCCTAAGAATATTTAGTCTGGATATGTAGAAAGTACACAGACAAATGCATCTTTAATGCCTAGGGTTCTAGGCAAGAGTACTCACTGATGACATGTGAAATGGATCTCTCTAAATGAGTGAAGGAAAACTCTAGATTTAATTCCCCCCAACAAGCAGAGGGCATCAGAAGGCAATTTGCAGAGAGTGGCTGATTCTGGGGGTTACTCTGCAGGATCCTTAGAAGAGATCTGATGTGTGGGTAAGAAAAGGTCTCGAGTGGTGGAGGGATTTGACTGCCATAGACCAACAAATAAAGAAGAAAAATGTGTACGTAAGTTTCACTATTTCAAGGGAAACAGTAGGAAGGACTTGAAAACCTTTGTTTTACTTAAACAGATGGACAGTTCATTGCACCTCTTCAGTCATGCTATCATGTTTTAACAGCCTGGAATCTGACCTCCAGAAACCACTTCCAGCCATTACTGGGAGTGCAGATCTCCCATTCTCAAGCATTTCAACACAGAACATATGGAGATGATTTTCATAGTGAATCAATCCTTCCTAAGGTAACAACAGGAAACATGGCCGCAGATAAACCAGCCATTCACTTTGCATAATTGGATTAAGAATAGAAATAGACCCATTGGATATAAAAGAAATAATCATTTTTCATAGCTACACTAAATTTTTAGTCTCGTTCCCTAAGGATACACTGTTAGACATTCCTCCTGTGTTAGGGTTTGTGTATAAGTCTATAAATCCCCTTCACCACCAATTTCTGAATACACTGATTTTTATATTAGTGTGATAGAAGGGTAGGGGGTCTCAAAGATAACTATATCCCAACGTGAGAGATGGATGAGAAGTGAGCTTTCCTAACTGTCCCTAACAGAATACTAAGGGAGAGGCTGTGGTATGAACATATATATTATTTATGTGCCTGAGGCTCCATGAAAGCTGGAAAAGCTTTCACGTGGCACAAATCTGTAGCAAACCGAGCCTCATTAGTTTGCTCAGAGAATATTTGTGCATTCCAACCTAATTATCAGTGGAGACACTGTAAACTTAACTATATTTTCCAATTCCACATGTGGGATTCTAAGATTTTGGCATTTGGCCTATAGCTGACAGGGGATGCAAGCAACGAGAATAAGCCTGATGCAATTGTAGGACTATTCTCCAGTCTGTGACCAATTAGTTTATTGCCATGATTAAAAAAAAAAAAAAAAAAAAAACGACTAAAAAGTGGCAAGCTTCTGGCCAGCTTGATTATCTTAAAAAATAATTACAATTTTCAATTTTACAAAGCATTTTAGGACTTCAGTCAAACGACTCACATGGCCCTCACTCGGGGTAATGCATCGTTTCCTAACGTTCTAGAAACAGAAGATAATTTGTTCTGTAGCTCCCTCAAGAAAACATTATTCCAGCTGGGAAAAACACAACATAAGTCTCCTGTGCTACTCCGAGACATGGTAATCCATGTGTCACACCCATATGAAGGACTATACCAGAGGTCAATACTCAAAACACTTGATCGGTGAAGAATCTTGACTAACGAAGCTAAGATTTCACAGAAGGCATAGGTATCCTTGACAGGCCTGTTATTGCTCGCCTATTTTCCATTTATTCTGCTATAGTGGTAAGTGAGGAAAGACTAATGGCAGGGAAATGCCGCATCAGTTCTAGACACTACCCATTGAGCTGCTGCAGGCAGCTGACAACATCCAAGACAAGCAGTGCCAAAACAGGTCTGAAAAATCATTTCTTTATAGGAATCGAAGATGTGATTTAAAAATTGTCTTACTTTGGGTATATGAGCTGAATTCTTGTTATCCATCTGTCAAGAATCCATATTGCTTAGGAAATTCTTGAAGGTAGAAGAAACTATAAACATGTTTTAATATGTTGGGGGTTTTTTTGATAATATAAAATCATAAAAGGAAACAACATTTCAAAGCAGCCACTAAGGGATGGATTTTGCCGCCTTTCCACATTCCATAACTACTCCAAAAGCTAAACAAGATGAACCCTGAGTAATAGCAGCAGTAAGGCAAAGAAGGAAAAGAGCAAAACAAAATTCCAGTAAAAAAATAAAATACTGCATTAAAATATTTATGCCAATAACTAAGACTGCAGGAGTCTTCAGCTTTTCTGGTTGGTTGGCTTGGTAGCTGAAGTAAAGTTGTGAGAAGCACTCAGGGTCTGCACACAACAGCAGGTTTATTCCCACGTGTGGTTAAAGGCATTCTCTGACAGGTTGCAGAATTAAAAGTTTATTTGCCTGTTGAAAATTTCCCAATTTGCATAAGATACTTCAATATTGATTCATCCAAAAGGCCAGGCATGGAATTTTGCTATTGCCAGCTGGATAAAAAAGTTGGAAGACAGCCTAAATAGACCCTAACACAGGCTTTCATTATTATTTATACATTTTTGTAGACAGTGTAATGGTATTAACCAAGTAGTCAGAGAACACACAGCACAAAAAATGTGCGCAATATAGCACTGTCTATAAATATGAAGGTTAAACCTCTATAAACAAGGAGAAAGATTTTAGCTGGGCACACCTTCACACATACATACATGTACAGATACCAGTGGATGACATCTAATCAAAATTAATAGGGTCAGACAGAGTTTTAAGTAATAAGAAACATGAAAAACTGCTGCAAGTTATTGTTATCCTGGTTAATGTATTTTAAAATATTAAATAATGTATTAAATACATTAATAATACATTTAAGACATAACTAATGTATGCGCTAAAGTAAATATTTTATTGTGTTAGAGAACTGGTGTTCATAAAATAGTCTTCATCTCGCAGTATATTAGCAGGCCCTCCACTCTTATAGCTCATGAATACAATGCATAATGGAAATTACTGAGTGACTCCTCCATAGCTTTTAAGATAGTCATTGAAATTTTAAATCAAAGGGTCAAACATTGTTGAAATCCCCAAGAAACCTTTTTTCCGTAATGACAATATTCCTCCCAAGAGACTGTAACTTAGACTGGTTGTATATATTAAAGTTTCAGTAATGAGGTGAGTTTTATTTCTCCTGGCCATTATGTCAATATTTTCTATTTATGAGTAGAAACTAGTTTGCTCTCAAGAGAATCCATCTATCTTGCTCAGTTCCTGCTGCTCTGGGATTAAAATCTGAGACTAGAGCAGAAAAAAAGTTTTCCTCACATTTGTATTCAAATAAATAAATAACTGCTTAAAAGGCTCAGCTGTGATATTATAGTTGAAATATTTCGATATTCATGTTTACACAGACCTCATCTTATCTCTAGTGACAGCAGGACAACTGAGATCATTCGAGTTGCACAGCTAATTTTTTTTTTTTTTGGTGGAGAATCTTCCGGTCAGAAACCTCAGCAGATACCAAAAATGAAGCCTTACTGTAAATTCCACTTGCTGCTGTGCATTTATACAAAATAAACAAAAAACTGCACTGGGCCAATTAAGGACGTTTATGCTAGAGCATCCTTTTTTGGTCAGGAACCCAGGTCTCTATCCTGGTGGCCTGAAGATCTTCAGAACTATATTTGCTATGGGATGTGTAATTTTACCTATTACACTCCTAAATGATATTTTTTTTCCCAAAGCACTGAGCATGAGGACAGGGGCTCCACACATCAGGTCGCGGAACAACGTGACCTGAACGGCGCGTTTCCCACTCCCTGTCCTGCCCTGGGGTGGCACGTAGGAGACTCCTCACTAACAATGGCACATCAGGGCACACTCTCTACCTTTTCTTGCTCTTCTTTCTTAAAAATACGGTCATATTCTCCTACAGAAGGTTGAGATTTATGGCCTTTCCTGTCCACTATTTTTGCTTCAATCAATTTTGTATTATACAGCAAGAAAGCTCGCAGAGAAGAACAACTTATAACAAAAGGGTCAGACAGAAATTGCAGTCGAGGGTTTGAGCCACTTTAGCTCAGCACAGAAAGGAACGTTTCACCCTCCTCCTGGATATCTTTAGAATTCAAACACTGAGATAGAGCACCTTACCCAGCTCTGCTGCTAGATGGCCTTTTGAGGAGCTTGACAATTAAATGTACATTTAAATTACTTAAAATAATGACCTTTAATACTGTGAAACAGGATTAAACAGTAGAACTGACTTTCCCCACCAAGAATTACATCTGGGGACCTCAGGCCCTCTCTGCTGCTCTGATGGCAGCAGGATTTGCCTCATGTCCTCCCCAAATGTTTCCCTTTTACCTGTTGACTGAGGCTATCTAGGCAGTGCAGTTGTTGCCTTTGAACCTCCTCTTGGACCAAATTTGAAGATTAGCTCCAACACAACACCATTTCTAGGGCCCAGCCTTTCACATTTTATGTTACAGGGTCTGGCCCCCTATCTGGAATGCCACAAGACCAAACCTTAATGCATTCTACTTAAATCATTAAAAAAAAAAAAAAAAAGATGTTTCTAATCGCAAAAATGCAAAATAAAAAGTCTCACCACCTTGAACTGGTTTCCAAAAGTACCTTCTATTATGTGTTTGGTGTATTTATTCCCTGGGAATAACATGCCTCATCAGAACCTCCCTCAGAATTTCACCCTCTATTTTTCCTTTCCTGAGATTTTACTGTGAAATATTATTTTGCAACTCCAAGACCAACCCTTCTGGCTTTAAGTCCACTTTTATTGATTAACCCCTTTTCTCCCAGAAAATAAAACTGAATCCTATAGCTGAGACTTTGCTTAAATGAACTGAGATTTCATCTGAATGATTTATCATCCTTGAACAGGCAACACCAATCTTATCAGCATAGTTTGGGTGCCGAGAGTTCAATTAGAATAGTTTGCAGCAGGCTGTCTTATTGAAGCTACGTGACCCAAGGTCAGTATTGATTGTATAGTTATTGATGTGGATCTCTCCTTGACAGTTGTTTGAAGAAACACAAAAATAATCAGATAAAACTACACATATAAAACACACCTTTAAGAAAGAAAGCCATAATAATGCTGCAAAATGAGCAGTTATTTCTTATACTCCATCCCCTCTGATGAAGGATCTTGCTGTTAGGGGTTAGAATCTCTTCCACAGTACTGTCTGATGATCAAATTTTACATTTCTACCAGATTATGTTTAAGGAATGGTATTTCCTTCCTTTGTTATCTTAAAGCTTCAAAATTACAAAAAGTTACAAATATTAATCAGCAGACTCCAATACTGGAAGGATTGCTTTAATATTGCGCTGCTGTAATATTAACGACTCTGCAAAATTAGTTTTAAGAAAGTTCATTCAATAATTTTCTTGATTCTGTCTGATGTGTTTCTTACACATAAGGGATAAAAAGATGCTTACAACTCTTGTGAATTTCAAGATCAGTGATGTATTCAGAAGTCTCAGTGTGAAAATGCAACACAGATTACAGATGTCCCGTGCTCCTAAAGCAATTCTAAATTTAAGTAAAAACTCAAAATCTCATTCACACATAGAAAAAAGTCCTATCAAAATGAAAGAATTTTTATTTTATGGCCTAAGAAATCATTTTATAAAATAATATAGTTTTATCTAGACATCTCTTGAAATGCAGGGAACAAAGATATGGAGCAAAGCTATAGATTTATTGTAAGACATCCATTCCACAATTTCAGTTTTATCTTTGTCTTAAAGGAGGTCAAGATTTCAGTGTGAATAACTGTGCAAGAAACCTCTCAATTTACTACGACTCGATAATTGATAATCCACAGAAAACAGAATGGCCTCAAAATATTTTTTCTTGAAATCCAAGACAGTTCTCTGAAACCAGATGCTGTTCTCGGTATGTTGTCAGATCACTCTTCTCATCACTCCTTCTCTGAGTTACATCAGCTACTTCTAATGACAAATATCAAAGCTCAAAATCCTGCTTGAATCAACATCACTTGGAGAGAACACATATAATTGTTTTCCTTCTGCATATTGGATAAACTGCAATAAATATGTAACAAGTTATCAATGCATCCAAGAAAAATATAGGCATTCCAACTCAAAAAATTATTCAATTTGCCAGTTAAAACAATAATAATAAATGGGGGCCTATGCCACCGTAAGCATTACAGTAGGGAGACGTGTAATAACCAGTCATGGATATAATGAGAGAATTTACTCATTTGTAAGAAAGAAGCTGCCCCAGTAGTTGCTAAGATATATTTTACTACAATTTAGCTGCATATAGTCAAAAGAATAAAACATTCCAAACGAAAGTGATTACACTTGAGTGAAATTGCATTCATAACCCTTAACCCCAGTGTTCGAGTTTTTCTGGTGGCTTTTTGGTTTTTTTTATGGATACTTGGCAACTATAACATATTTAGCTTTAAATGATTGGGGTGGACAATTAATTGTCTGTTGCTTCCACAATGCGAGGATACATCAACATATAATATCCATGTTTTGTGAAGGACAATAGAGCAGATAATGTTTAAATCTTTCTTAAAAGCAAATAGCTCTGACTTGGCTAATTGTCAAGACCAGTGACTTCAATATAATTGAATGAAAATAAAGCAGTTAAGCATTTAAGACTTCAATAACCTTCCTAAAAATCAATGTTTCTTTTAAACTAGACTCCCAGCCAAGCCTGAGATTTCACAGCTTTAAAGAAAAAACAAAGAAAACAAAACAAAAAAAAAAATCACAACACTGCATATTTGTCATCTTCACATGGGATCCCTGTAAAACACGTGTAGTGAAAAATTGTTAAGAAAAATATAATCTTTGGAAAACTCTCTAAATAAGTAAAAAATATTTTAAAAAAATATATTTTGCTGGGGAACAAAATCCATGATATGACTACTGCTTGCATGCATATGTGTGGCTGTCAAACAATGACTGATTGTCTAGATGTCTGATAGTAAAGATCAATAGCTTCTTTAAAAGGAGACAGATTCATGGAAGGTATTGGATCCAAATAGTTTATTGGTTTGTGCTCATCCTTTTGTTTAATGGCAGCTCCCAGAGTCACCTAGGCAATTAGTCTTTCAGTTGACTTTCAAGTAACTTACTTGCTCATCACATGCGATTTTTAAAATTGTGTTGAAAGGCACTATCTCCCTCTCCCACAGCGTTTAAAATATGGGTGATGTTACACACTTCAGCACCAGAAGATGGCACTAAATAGGAGTTATGCTATAAGGAAATATCACAATTTACTTTGAGCCTCTGGATCCACCCTTTATCTCTGGACTTTACTACTTATTGGAAATGTATTAGATTTGTGTTGCTGACTTTTGAATGTCAAAAGAGTTAGTAACCTATTGCAGTTCAGATCAACATCCAAACCTCTGAGGGCTTGTCTCAGGGTACAGGACCCACCCAAACCTCTGAGTTTACTAGAGTGGGATGGAAATCCGTATTCTTCTGTTATTTTCTGATCATAATCCAAACAGGCATCAAGTGCAGTAAGTAGCCTTCATTGTTCTATAATTAGCATAGTATTGAAATACAGATTTGCTTATTTCATAGTTGCTTCCTAGCTGGATTTTCCAGCTTCTGGCCTATTTGGTTATTCTCTTTAAGACCATCCTCAGTGTCTGCCCGTCCACCCATCTCTCTCCAGTTTTGCAGGAAAGACAAATATTTTTGAACATTAAATTATGAGAAACTTCCAGAAAAAGAAAATAAACAAAACAAACCACCAACCCAAACAAAAACAACCTTCCCCCAAAAAATATAACAAAATAATCTAGTCACTCAGGTTACTGAAAGCCAGCGTGCTTTCTGCCCTCAATGTCTGATGCTGTAACAGGATGACGGGCCGTACGTATGTCACCTGTATTTGCTATAGCGGACCAGGCTGAATTCTGGTCTTGGTTACTCTGGTGTCACATGAGAGCATCCTCCTGTGCCTGCCCCATGGCCACACACACGCGGGAAGCCGTCGGCTCTTATCTGAGGGTCCCTTGTGGTAACACCACTACGGGACTCAACCAACGATGCCAGAGCTCTCCTCAGGCTCCGCTACAGCACCCCACGTTCTTCACCACAAAGTTATTTTTTTTCTGTATCAGTTGCCAAAACCTGTAAAGCCTTGAAGCGACTTCTTGACAAACTTACTTCACATTTATAATCATGTCTCAGAAATGGAGAATATACGCTCATGATTAAAACAAAGCTAGGATTAAATATAACGTCAGAGGCTTGTCACGGATTTTCAGCTGTGAGGATTCAGCTATCACAACTTGAAACCATGGTGACTGCATGATAGACAAGCCTGTATTCTCTCAGTGGGAGAGAAATGGATAGATCCGAGACACACAGCACCTTACTTTAGTTTATGTTTATTCATTAGTTATGGAAACAGTAGCAAGAAAAGCAGAGAATGTCTTGCAACTGGAAAAAAAAAAAAAAAAGAGAGAAAAAAGCAGCAGCAATTCTCAGACAGACTTTCTTTCTCCTTATCTGCTTAGGAACCATGCATACTTCTTGTTGGCACCATGTTACATTCTTTGCATCAATCATTGCTCTGAAACTGCTGCTTTCTCCAGCCAGTGATTTGTTTCACACACCACTAAGCGCTGCCTCTGAGGTGGGATCTGACATCTGAGGCTCTGCTATGGGAAACCTAAGGTGAAGAAATTTCTGCAACAGGCCATACTACTAAGTCAGAAAAGTCAAGTACCCACTTTTCTGATCACTGTTTTAGAAGACAAGAAGCAAAATACCATTAGGGAAGCTGCAGCGAGCAGACAAGCTGTATGCACTGCTCTGAGGAAGCAGGACACATAACAGAGCAAATTTGAAAGCAGATATTCAAACACTCCTTGAACTTTCCCGTGTTGTCTGCAGACAAATACAGAGTTTACACACCACATAGTAGTTACGAAGCTACTGTCAAAGCCCCAACCTTCAGCAAAAAAACCCCTTATCCTACATATCCCAATGGGCTCCTTCTCCAACAACTCCTCTTTTTGCTGAAATACTCCAGCCCTGCTCTGTTCCACATTCAACCTCCCATCACCTGGTTATTTTTTCTCAGCTGTAATTGACTTAAACTGTGGGTCTCCACGTTCTCTAGAACAAGCTTAGCTCTGTAGCTGCTAGATAAAACTTCGTGTCTATTTGCATTTCTTTAGAAGATTCAGAATCTGATTCTCTACTAAATCCCAAGTAACACCATCAAATGTTATGTTTTATTTTATTACATGGGTATAACAGAGATCAGAACGCTGGCTTTGCCCTGCTTATGTCATCAGGATATCATCTCTTTTCTCATGCCAAGTAAATGCCATGGATTAGGCTAAATTCCTTGCTTGCACTATGTTTACTTAGCCACTTCAATTTGACATGAAACTCTGTTGCCAGAAATAGAAAACAGAGACTTTTATATCTGTATCAGACTGAAAACTCCTCTCTTTTGGAGTCAGCCTGGTTCTCAGACAGGGCAGTTCTCAGATCTGATTTCCTACACTGCCACACAAAAGCTGGAGCAGCACAAGACTGGAATGAATCCCTTCAGCACCAAGAAGAGATTTTGTTTTAGAATAAAACAACCAGGTAACCATGGCTGCAGTTCCACTGGTGTGAATTACCGATCTGTTAAAACCCCAGTGGAAATACTGTTTCCACCATGGGCATACTCTAACAATCGGAAGCAAATGAGTTCGTACTTCTTAAGGTAGATATCACCTTTAGATGAATAATGGATAGCTTGACTACTTGTGGATTCCTACTGAATACCCAAAAGCAATGTAGGATTCAGCTATCTGGCTTTTATTGCAGAGCTGGCCACAGGTGCGTCTAGGGCACACTATCTGCATAAAAAATAAACCCACATATCTTATTTTGCCATAGCTTGTGTTTCTATAACCACAGCACATTATTAACACTAGTAGCAAAAGTCAAATAAATTAGCATTCATGCAACTACTTAGCATAGCAATAGCATTTTCCTTGTGTGAATTTAAATTGGTTTTATTGATATAGAATCATGTGGCTTTATGTATATTAATTAGGGCTCATCGTAAGTGTAATACAAAAAACAAAGGACATGTCATTTCTAGAGGTTACATTCAAAGACGAAAACTTGATTTCAGTGTTATTCACCTTCTTTTATTAATATTTCACTTGGCATGAAAGCTGTGTCAATTTTCATAGTTTTTTTCTTTGCCATAATTTTTTTCAAAATCCTATGAGAAATTTGACAAAAATATTAGTACACCATTTTCTTCACATATTATTGCATTTTTATGTTGTTTATACCTCATCAATATGAAAGAGTAGCTAGTTCTTGGAGAAATTAGCATTTTGGCCTCTTCAAAGTGAGTCAGACTAGCTTGGTAGTCCATCACCATATTAGACTAAGTGGCATATTGGCACCACTGTCAGGCGCCCTTCCTGTGTCTGGAACAAATTTCTCTCCCATCAGATAAAAGTAGTTCCCTTCAACATAGGGGAAATACGCAATGTTTATTAAAATGGTGTCAAGTATGCTTGATCAACTGCCAGTGAACAGCTTTATCATCTGAGTGACAAATACTGCTAACAGCTGCAAGGGAAAACTATTCAGATATTCCCTAAGGAATGCATCTTCTATCAGTCTGTCCAGTCTTGTTATAAAAACTGTCCCACATATTTAGATACAAAGAAAAACGCAAAGAAAAGGGCAGGCAAATAATGGGAAGGAAGACGTAACAGGTTCTGGAATCTATCTACTATGTACTTTGACATTTTTTCAGTAAAATATATCAGAAGAAATATGCTAAATATATATTTTAATATAATTTCTTTTTGTTTCTTTTTATGGCTTCAGAGTGGTTTGTTGTCTGTTCTGTCCCCTCAATTTCTTGCACCTAGTTTCCTTCCCACTTTACCCCCTCTCCCCCAAAACAAAAGTGTGGGTGGGAGAAATGAAAACTTTCTTTTCTCCTAATCTTATTTAATCTAAAGTAGGATTTTGTGATAATTATACACTTAGTGAATTTCTACAGTGAGAAGAACCGAGAACAGTTTGCAAGATCAAACGTAGCTGTTGAGAATATATCAAAGGAGCACATGTTTCCTGAACATACAACTTAGTCCCTCTCAATTAGGCACAAGGTCTAGAGACATTCATTACTAGAACAAGAATCAGCGCCAACTATGAGTAAGACACACGATTTGGTTCTCCTAGGGAAACCCTATATCAGAAGAAAACAGTCAGATTAAAAAAACTGTTATGTTAACTCCCATTCCACACCCTTTAACATTTAACGAACAAATTGTGAAAACACCAGTAGTTTCTGGACAGGAGCAAAAGTGGCAAGAGGAAGAAATCTCTCCCAGGGCACAAAAATGACCGGGGAGATGCTTTGTGCATAATTAAGCATCCCTGCACCTGGGTCTTTGCTCTTTATCCAGGTAAGAGTCTGGGATAGCCCTGCATCCTTCTGTTGGGTCTGAAGTAAAAAGAAAATTTAAAATATCTCATAACTGCAGGTAGGAGGAGATTTAACCACAACAGTTCTTTTTCAGAAAGACTGGAAGAGAAAACGGCTTTCAATAAGAATGAGACTTAAAAATCCTCCCCCCAGTAATTAAGATTGATGAATTCTAAACCAGATAAAGAGCTAAGTAATCTGGTATCATAAGATCAGTTCTATCTCCTTTCGCTTTTGTCTCCTTTCAATACAGTGACGGGTAACAGCTGAAATCTGTGCAGGCAATCAATAATCATTCCATGTCTGTACAACATCCTGTAACAGCAAAGAGTCTTCCTACTTCACATTTAATTGAAGCACATAAGCTGACTATTTTGTTTGTCAAATGTTTGTTTTCAACTCCTAAAACACTTGGATATACAGAACTATTGCATCAGAAATCTGTTTTGATTGGGCCAGATTTTTTAAATTAATTTTAGGTGCTCAGAGATGAATACACTTTATTTAGTACAATTCAAAAAAAGAGCATCACTGCCAAATTTGCATCAATTTCTTAAATAAAACTGAATTAATGAACTTGAGTTATTAAATGTGAAGGGAACTGGAGACAGACAGAGAAAGCTTCTGGAATAATTTTGAAATATAAGGCGTGTTTTGAAATCTTAATAGGTGTTTGTCTATTTATTATGGCACTTAAATGTCAGATCTAGACCTTTGCCAAAAATAAGCAGTGACTGTTCTCTAGACAGTTTCCAAATTGGGACACACGTAGCATCATTTGTCTTAAAAAAAAATAATACCTGATTTCCAGATACCTTTACCTCACCAACAACTGTTAGGCATAGAAGATTCTAATAGAAGACGGAACATCAAGAATCCAGCAAAACTCAGCTGACTGTACCTGCAGCAGTACGATGAATTCCAACAGTATATAGGAACTGGAGGGCAAATGAAGTGGTTATAGCCAGATGGATAAGGAAACTGAGGTACAAAGCTGGGACTGTGTTTCACGAGGTCCCGCAGCAGGCCAGCTACAGGGCTGAGAAAACAACCCACATATCCCAATCCTGTCCCCCCATTAGGCTGTCTGCCCAGAATATGCATCTCACATGAAAGCATTCTCCACTCTCTTCCTCCTATAATTTTGTTTAACAACCTGCAACAGTTACAGTGTATGTAATTCTCTCTATTATTTACAGCCTCTGGTTAAAATAATTGCAACCTATTAAGTGTGTTATAACCTCACAAAAAATAACCTTGCACAAAAATTCTCCACAGCTTTGGATCCTTAAATCTTAACAAGGAAAGGTAATTGTTAGCGGTAGTTTTCCATCTCTTCAAAGCATAAAAGAGCCAAACATCAGACAACTATATTTCAGAATGTAGCCACAGAGTGAGACTCCAGTGCACCACTGCTTGAGCAAGATGAAGGTCAGAGACCCCAGACACAGTTACGTAGTTGAAACCCTGAGACCAGAAGGCAGAGCCACAGAACACAGAGTATGCAATGAGATGCATCAGCCTAGCAAGCATCCAATTAACGTAAGTAGTAATACTTACTACACAGCACAAACTCGGTATGAAACACCCAACATTGTGAACACACTTTCTGTTCAAGACCCTGATAATAAAGCTGAAATATGAAGGACCTTAAAAGGTAACAAATCCAGCTTCTTGCAAATTAAGATATGTAAGAACTGCAGAAATCAGGCAAAAACTATGACAGTAACACACACTTTAAAAAAAAAAAATTTTTTTTTTTTTTAAGTGAACAAGGCTATTTATACCAGCCCCTTCTCAGGTCACAGCAGCATAGAGATTCAAGACAGTTATTTAAAAGACACATGTTCCAAGACAGCTAAGTCTTTACAAATTAAAATCACATGACTCCCAAACAGCCAGCACGGAGATGCTGAGAACTGTTCTGACATGTTGGCTGGACAATCCATCATTGAAGAAGTGGACAGATACATTCAAAGTCATTTCAAAGGTCAGCACTGGGTGATGTGTACTATGAAAGTTTAGGAATGGCCAGAACGTCCTATCTTGAGAAAAAACAGTAACACCTGCTGTTTCCTGCAAATACAGTATATGCACAAGAAAGAGGAGGACCAATTTGTGAGGGGGAAAAAAGAATTTCTCTTGTTTTCACAAAGCCATGTGGTTAACACCCCGGCAGTATCTTTTTGACTCCTTCAGAAACTTGTCATCATTAGTTTCCAGACATAAGGATTTGATTCTGATTACTCTGAAACTCCTGAAGGACAATGCACTACGTGGTTCAGTGCACACAATTCAAGGAAGGACCATTTAATATGCCCTTAGATGTGAAAATATTTAAGCAGCAGAACTTAATTCACTACAGAAGATAGGTAAACCAGAAACCATGTTAGTCAGAGCAGCCCCATTTACACTGCAATTATGGAAATATAGCTAACCTTGAAATTCTAAAGCCTTTATTCTGCATTTCTTCTACTTCACTTCCTTTGCACTGCCACCACTGTGTCTTAATCTAATCATGACTGCATTTTTTTATTTTAATTTCCCCCCACACACAGGTATTGGTTGGGTGTATCACAGATGGCGCTCTGTTATTTTCTATATGGTTTTTACGTTCTCAGTCCCTGTTCACTATGTTCACAGCTTTCGCTGTATATGCAGTTTTTCCTGCTCAGTGTCATCTGTACACTTCATTAATATCTTTACCTATTTGTCGGTCTTTTATAATACTAAAGTAATCTGGGTTTGGTCCCGTTCATTGAAGCTCCCAACGTCACCTTCTCCATTCCAACTTGAAGAAACCCTGCGTCTTGCCCAACCTAATTTAATAAGAGTTTTATAATGAGAGATGGCAGAATCCTGAATAAAATACTTCAATGAAATTTATCTGTCTGCCAAATGATGACTTCCTAATGTATTTATCACGCAATATCTAGGCTCCTATTACAAGGATGAGAAGAAACAACTTTACTGCCAGGTTAGGGCTCTGTTCTCTGTCCTGGTTACAAGTTGCATGTACATAAGCTTACTCTCAGAGATTTTATTAAACTAGGAAAGAAAATTCGCTTTTCTATTTTATAACCTCCCTTCTTGCAGGAAGGTCAGTGTATGAAGATGAGCCTCTCACTGTGCTCTTAGCTTAATTAGAGACAGTGACGAATAAGTTGATGGACAACCTTCTCATGAGAACAGTCATCCCTTGGCCTCCATGAGCTTCATAAAGGATCCAGAAAAACTGTAGCAAGTCATAAGAGGATGGACTTCAGACTTTTATGAAAAGCAAAACCAGCTATAAACTGCAGAACTCTGTGACAGCACTTAAGAACTTTCAAAAATGGTTTTATTCTTAAAGGTCCAAAGCTGCCCCATCACTTTTTCATCACTTTGTGATTTTCTTCCTTTTACATTTCTAGTTAATAACTGAATTGTTTTTATTTTCCGAATGGCCCACATTAAATAATACTTTGACAAAAATAAAAATAAAATAAAATAACAACATGAAAAGCCTATTTATAGAAAAGATTTCTACATTCACATTAACATTCACAATGATAGAAAAACAATGTATTTTGACACTGATGAAAATTCACTAATTCATCTCTGATAGCTACTGTTCCTTGAGAAGGTCAGAAAAAATGGGGACCCAGTTTATGAAGCTGTTTGTTACTGCACAAAGCAGCAGCGTTGGATTTGGTTCCTTACAAGAATAAATATGTTTGGAACTTAAGGCCCAACTTCACAAACATTTCTTTATACAGCAACGCTTTCTTCAGCAGCCCTGCTCCTCCGGCTTACCTGTTCTTTCCCCCAAACAACACGACTGTTTGTGTGGCAAACACAACCACCTGGAACACAACCCAGCGGCTGCACAGGGGCAGGTTTACATCTGCAAAGCAGCCTGGACCTGCTTGGAGCAGTAATTCCACTGAAAAGTTTCTTGTGAAACTGCACCAATCATTCACCCTAATGAGTTGGAGCAAGGACATCAGGTAGATACGCTATATCCAAGCTGATATCTTAATTACTCCCCCACTCTCATCTGTCTATCTCAATACAGTTTGCATAGGAAATCCTCTCCTGGTCTGGTGACAGCTCTGTGGCAACAGATACCTTCCTGCAAGAAAGAATTTTATTTGAATGAACTTGTGATTTACAGGAAGGAAATGTAAAAAACTACTTAGATAAAGGTTAGAAAGGCAGTTACTCAAAAAAAGAGTTAACTCCTGATCTTCTTCCCCCACATTTTCTGAAGACCTTCACTTATTCCATTGTTAGAAAAAAGCAACACAATTTGTCATTTAATCACTTCATTCTTTCATATACGCCTTTTCTATTTCCATATACAGCAAATTTTGATGGTAAAAATTTTACAGAAGATATTTCAGCTGGTAGCAAAATCAGAAATAATTTTGTATGTTGATCCAAATGAAAAATAATCATTTTTTTAACCAACATTTAAAATTCATAATAAAATCAGTTTCATTTATTACACTCGTACATGCCATACAAAGAAAATAAATGAAATATGTAACCTAATGGGTGAAACTCACAAAACTGTCTTTCCCTTGAGCAAACTGTGTTCTTTAGATTAGAATGACTTTTCCCAAATTGTCTTTCAGCTTCTTAACATACATTCTCTTTTTCTCCCCTACAGTATATTTTTATGTTGCAGCTAAATTTATCTGCAAGTGATGAAAAGGGTTTCCTTCCATTTGCTTTCTATATACACCCACCAATCAGAATGCTATATGCTTTTGCAGATCTTTTTCAAGAGATTTTGCTAGGGTAGATTAAGCACCTAAACCAGATTTTTCCTGTATCTCCTGCCTCTTATCCAGTTACCTTGAACTCCAATTTATTAGGCACCCAGTGATACCACAGAAAGAACTAAATAACCACAAAGCCCATAGTACAAGAAAATACGAGACTGCTTTTTCAAGTATCATTTCTGGAAGTGAAGTCTGAAAAAATTCTCTCATATGCCAGCTGGACTCAAAGGAATTTTATTGAAACTGAACTCACTAAGGAGTCTCCAGTATAACTTACATATGAGAAATACTTGTTGGGGAAATTGTTTTTAAAATTAACATTTTTATTATTAGAGGAGCATATAACTCTATAGGAAAACATCACAGTGGGTCCATTTCAGAAAGATGGACTTTCCATACTCTTCTTCTCAGCCGCATCAGGACCTGAGTTGCAAACGAGTATATATGAGGCCACACACCCCATAGCTCTTCAGAAATGTTGGAGGAGTAGGAGAAAAGCGAGAAGAATTAGGCAGACCAAATTAAGTGCATGTAGGTGGATTACATTAACACTTTTTGACATATCAATAGCTTCTATTTTTTGGTGATTGTGGGATTTTTCTTTTTTTTTGTTAATTCTATAAAAGCGCTGAATAGCATGACTGTCTTGTAGGTCTAAAAATTTAAAACAGCTGGAACAAGATTTGAAAAGCAAGTAGGGTTTTAACGGGGGCTAAGGCAAACTATCTTGTTGAAAATGCTGGGTCTCTCATTCCCTCCTCATATAGTTTCCAGTCTTAGGACACATTTCCAAAAGAACAGATTTTCCCAAGAGCAACGTCACACCGGAACTGGCATTGAAATGTTAATGAGAAACAAACACACACCTGATCACTCTTCAGCAAATGTAAATTATATGTAACAGTATGTTAGTAGTTTGATACATTTAATTATAGTTCTAAGTTTTATTGCAACCAATTAATATTAATAGCAGAAAAAATGCATTTTTTCCCAATTAAAATATTAACAATTTTTTTTTTCCAATAAATCTTAACAATATTTTAAAAATCAGGATTAGGGACCAGTTTCTTCCCAAAATACTCATACATAGCTAGTAGCTAACATCTATAGCAATTGGGCATTCCCCAGAAATGTGTATGACCTGTGTCATGGACATCCCAGAGAAGGTAGTGAAGCTTTGCTACATTAATTCTTCCCTAGAGATGCCATTAAATAATTCTCCTAAAATCACCATTTTAAGGGACTGCATCAATGGTAAAACCCAAATAGAATGGCACCCACAGCTACTTAAAATGTTTTAAAAGCAGAAATAAAGTATTACACTTGTGAACCCATCGTCACTCCACGTTCACGACACTCCCAGCGTTACGGGGAATTGTGCACAATGTCACCCGTGGCAGGACTGGGCCTGCGGCTCCGAGCCTCAGTCTAAGCAGGAACCCACCACCCAGAAGAACTCAAGATGCACCCAATCTTCACAATCCCTTGTTAGCTGTCTACAATTCTTTATAATACTTGTTATTTTGAAAATGCAACTTCCCCTCCCCACCCTCCCCCCAAAAAAACGATTAAGAAAATAGCATCTGCCACTTTGCCATTGATTCTCTTTAAGAAACTCTGCACTTTATTAATCTCTGACAAGGATTTGGAAGCAGACATTCATACGTCCCAACAATTGAATCCAACTCCACAGGCGATGCCAATTCTCCAACGTAAGGGTGACATGCTACACTGCTCATAGGTCATCTAATCAGCAATGAAATAAAGAACTGCCAGACCTAATAAAATTTAAGCTATCCACCTGAATGAAGTGTGCTGCGCCTTCCACTGGGAACTGGTGTACGAAACATGCACTGCAGCATTTAGAAGCTTGACTTTAAACTCATTCTAACTTAAAGGTTTCCATTTTAATGAACCTTTTTCTGTTTACATAGAAGCATTTTGCTTTGCCATCATACTGTGGCATGGGAAGATACAGCAGGCTAAGCAAACAAAGATTTGTAGTCATGCAATTTAATGTAAGAACCGAGAAACAAAAAAATATATATATACAGAACTTTGCCCATAGATACACAGTTTCCAGTGGTTTTTTGTTGGCTTTTTTTAAGTCAATGGATATTTTGAACTCAGCAAAGGACAGAAAGTGGGTCAGAGTCATAACTGGATGAATCTAAACAACCAGAAATTAAGTCGGATACTCTCATTCTTTATAGAGCATGCAGGGAAGATACAGTTCTGCTAACAGAGGGCAGAAGAGGCCTTTAGTGAGAGAACCCAGCACCTGGAGAATTGCTGACACCATCTGAAATGTGTGTTGATTGTGAAGAGGCCAAGAGCCATCCGAGTGGCTCTGAGAAACCTGTTGGCAGCTACGGCCTGCAGTGAGGAAGAAAACAAACCTAAACGTGAAGGCAAACAAGTTTCCAACCTGCATTTTTCTTTGCAGCCCTCCTGCCTCAGCAAAGCCAAAGGTCAATCCCTTCAGCGGGCAGTGATTAAAAGCAGAAGCTTTTGTCTTTTCAATAGCCTCAGTGAATGGTTTTGCTCGAGACCAATCTATGAATCTGTGACGCAAGAACAGGATGCAACCGCAGCTGCACTACCAGCTACAGATTCTCTCTTTAACCTGATTCGTTTTTTTATTGGTTCTTCTTTATCTGTTTATTGGCCCAGGGAGTACAAGGTTGGAATTGAGTGAGAAACTCAAGGAACTTTCAGTCTCAGTCAATGCAATTTTCCTCTCTTTAGAGCCTCAGCACAAAGCCAATTGCCCTCCAGAGCTCCTTAAGCTCTCATCCACCTATGGAATCACATTCATCATCTTCATCCCTACATTCTTCTCACCGAACACATAGGTCCTTCAAGTCCTACAGCTTCTGCTTTTTTCTCCCCAAAACTTGATGAGACTCAAGAAATTTCAGTACTGTCTTTTTTTAAATGCAGCAAAACATACAAGAACAGCTATGTACATAAATTTCACATTTAACATGCATATCAAAAGGACGCAGGGAATATAAATAACTGGCAATTAAGGAGTTTCAATTGGAAGGAAATTTAAGTGAACCAGAAACCTTATTAACTTGTTCATGGACACTCAGTTCTTCAATGGGCCTTTGGAACTGTTCCAGGAGTGAAAGCTGGGGAATGTAACAGGATCATGGAAATGGTCAGTAAATGAGTAGAAGTAAAGGAAACTTACACTGATTTTGGAAATGGAGAAAAATGGATACTGTGCCCTCTCAAGTAACCCATCACACCTGCAGTCTGCAGGCAAGATAAGAAACAGTCCCCAAAAGATTAACACAGAGAGGAGAAGTATCTGTTCTTTCTATTCATGTAAATAGGAAACAAGAAACAACCTCAAATTCCAGCAGAAAGATTCTGACTAGACACTAGAAATATAAGTCAAGAAGAGTGAAGCACATGTGCAAGTTGCGGAACAACATATGGAATATTTAGTGAGGAAACACAATTCATAAAACTTCAGGAAAAGAACGGGTACTGGAGCAAAAGAATTGGCCAAATAACTTTACCTCTTGCCAGCCCTATGTTACTATGGCTTACAACAATCACTCTGTGTTGGTTGGCTGGCCATCAATGAGCCTGATGTACCTGTGCCAGAATAAAGCAAAGCATGTAACTGCACTGAGAAGATATTCCCATATTTCAATTGTTTCAAGCAAAACCTCAAAAGGAATATCATTGATACACAAGAAAAAACAACACATAGAAGTCTCATTAGTGTAATGGACAGGTGCTTACACAATTTCAAGTGATACAAACAGGACAAGAATCAGTAGATAATAATAAAACCACCTGCAGAAAGGCTTTGCAGGATTCCTAACAATAACTGTTAGTGCTGGCTACTTAAACATCTGATTTTTTTTTTTTTTTTTTTTGCAAAGCTGCTACAAAGTTTACTGGGTTCCCATTAGTCCCTTTAGCAATTTCTTATTTCAGGTATGCAGATCTACTCCACTGAGTTATAAAAATCAGTAGAGCAGTTGGATTTTTGTTAAAAATAATGTTTCTTTTCTAGCACATGACATTTCCATTCACTTCTCTCATAGGTATTGTGATTCCAACTGCCCCTGTTTCAGTTCTCACCTGGACATTTAGCCCCTGAAATAAAGGATTCCCCATGCATGTTCTTACCTTCACTGACACTGCAAGGAGGAGAGAATAAGGGACGAGCACATTGCCTATCATCATCTTGCTGCTGGAGAGAACTCTTCATCATTTATCATGCTTTTTCTAAGCAACACCTAGACTTTAATTGCACAAACCCCATCCATCCTGTGTCATCAGCTCGGGTTAGAATTTCCATGGACGACTCAGCTGATTAAGCTCAAACAAACTCCAGAGTAATCAACAGACACACTCTAAACAAGCTTTAGGCCTTTGGTTTTATGACATCTGTAACTGCCTTTTCTTCTACAACTGGGTATTCCTTCCTCACTCTCTTCAAATGCATGCTTAATCAGAATACTTAGTCAAAATATATGAGATTTTAAGTTTATTAATGTGAAAATGTCTCTAGAGCTCAATTTATATCACATCATAATTTACTGCATCTTAAGTATGTGCAACAACTATTATTCATGCAATCAGAAATGTTTTCCTGATTGCATTTATGCAGTTTTCAAACATGTATTATAACTGACCTTATTAAATATGCTGAAGCACCACTTACACAAAATCATACAAAAGCACAGCTCGTTGACTCAACCTTCAAGTAGCACTTACAAGCATGAATCAGTGCTAATTGCTTCACATTTATCATCTCTGAAATCACAGTATGGGCAAGAGTTCTCAAACAGCTGTGTAGGTCACAGCTTGGCAACAACTTCCTAGGCAAGTTATTTGCTCCTCACCCACCCCCAGCTTTTTTTTTTTTTTTTTTTTTAAATCGTCTTCAGCCAAATAATCTAAGGTTGCAGAAAACATGCTTATCCTCATCACCTGTATGTCTACTTTGAATTTATAAATACTCCATCAGAATACAGTAAGATAAAATAATAAATAATCACTTTATGATCTAGAACCCTGCAGTTCACATTCTAAACAGTGCCATGTACTTAATACGCAGAAATCGTGAGACTACATGCATTTTTCTTAATTTACTGTATGCCAAATAGTCTGATTTTTTTGTGTGTGTGCTTATTCCAAAACAAAGTGATTCATTTAACGTTTGTATGCTAAATAAAAATCAAAAGGAGTAAAAATCACTGAATCTCATAGAAACATATGCCCTTTTTCTTCAGTAGGCAGAAATAAATTACAGAACTTGATTGCCCACAACCTTCATCCTTGTACAGTCAATGACCCTTTCAAAAGAGCTGCCACAAACATCCTTCAAATTCAATTGGAGAGTGTTTTAAAACTGCTTTTACAAAAGTCCAAAGTAGTTCCATGTAATTGTGTCTCCCAACCTCTAGCTATTAAAGTCACCCCATGTTGACTGCCAGCAAAAATATTCTGAATTATATGTTTTCCGAGTGACATCACTTTACATCTAGAAAAAGATCTGGTCCACAGTTATGGTTTGTTTGTTTGTGTGGGGTTTTTTTGCTTGTTTGTTTTGTTTGATATATCAGCATTCATACAGCACTTGAATATTACTTGTAAGTGAATACTTGAGAACTACGTCTGGGGACATTTACTTGACCACGTAACCAACAGTTGGGCTCTGGGAATCAAGATGTGCAGTTAACACCATAGTGTTAACAGCTGGAAAGAAAACAGAAATAAATAATAACCATCCTAGAAACAACTTTTCAGAGGTAACAGGACAGTAGAGACATGTTATTGTTGCCTGTAGGGTGTACCCAAGTCTGAGAAACCCAATCTGTGGACATCAGTGTGATGTACAAAGACCGTGATTTGAGAGAGATGAAGGACCTGCCACCCCCTTTCTCATTAAATGCCACACAGGAGCCTTGGAAGTTCTACTAATCATATCCCCACAGTGCCAACTATGCTTTCCCCTTACCAAGCAAGACAATCATGAAGACAACCTAATAAGTTTGGACAAAGGTGAAGAACTTCTATAAGAACAGTGCTTGGACAATATAGAGATGGTATGTCTAAGGCATTATCTTTCCTTTTGATATGGGGTTACGAAAAAAAAAAAAGCTACACTCCAAATGATCATCACTCTAGGCTGACTACAGTCACACATTTACCTTCACCTGCAAAAAAAAGCTCCTTTCTTTCATTTGCTGCCAAACCCAGCAGAGCTGGCGCAGGTCACAGCTGCCATCGGCATCACTGCAGACTCATGTTAACATATTCTTCCTTCCTTCCACAGAGGTTTATTCAACTCCTTAAAGACACAAACTTTCTTCCCAGAGACTTGCACAATTCAGGAGCAAGGCCAGAAAGGCTTCTGAAATTATTTCAGGCTAAAGTGGCTTTCAGAGTAGAATAAGGCCCTCTGTGTGTATTTATAAGCCCTCCGACTCATTTTTGGCAGTGAAGAAAAAAGCAACTTATTCCTTTTCTCTGCTGTCGAAAAGGACAGAATGAGAAAAAATTACCATGATTGTGGTGCAAGTCTAAGAGGAGATGATTATGTTTATAATGACACTTTTAATAGTGAACTATATTACAAGCAAAGTATAATGGTGACGAGGGGGAAGCTGAAGGGGGCCTAGAAAGCTAATTTTACTTTTGCTTCCTCTTTTGCTTCAGTTTTTCCTGATTTATAAAATAGGAATAATACAGTGACAGGCACTTTGGTGAGCAGTAATATTTTAAAATTGTGGATTATTATTCTGCTTTAAGATTAGAGGTAAAATGTGGCTTAAAATGAAGAAACATCGTATTGGTTGACAGAGTTATTAATATTCTCACACTTCTTTGACTTACATAATGTGATATGTAGCTGTTCCTGCAAACTAGGAGAATGATGCACGTCCAATTTATCTTCATAAATCATTTTATTTTTAGCTATAACAGCAAAATACCTAAGAGTTATAAAACCAGGATGGAACGGTTCTGAATTCTCACTTCTAAGACAATTTGATAATCAGATGCAAGTCTTAAATTTTTCCCAGAGTTGTTTAAATGGCAATGAGCATCACTTAACTAATACTAACATGGCTATAAAAGGAATGGGAAAGAAAAAGGTGAGGAATAAGAACAGTAAATCCAAAGCAAGAGGGAGTTGAAGAGGAATGAACCAAATGGCAAGAAGATGTTGAACAAAAAAATAAGAGAAAGAAGAATTCTACTCTGAAATGTTGGCTCTGCTCAATGGCACTTAATAAAGAATATGCCAGGATAATACGCTGTAGTAATAAAGACACCAGGGTTCATAACATGCATCTTTTTTGGCATTTTGCTGAAATGGTAAAGTCACCAATGCATTAAGAGAGGCTTCAAATGAGTGATACCATCTTTCTCCATCATATATAAACTCATTATGTTATTTTCAGCAATAATGAAATTCCTCTTATAATGATTTTTCCTTACTCTTCGGAACATGATTTCTGTCTATGAAATGCTTCCCTGAAGAAACATAGGTAGAGTTTTGCCTTAGTTACCCTTGTCAGTGCATTTACCTTAGTAATATTTTCCTACAAAGTCCATTTTATAATAAGTTCATAAACATAAACAGCTGTCAAAGGTATTCAGTCCTCAGGAAACAGTGTAATAAGCTGCTTCAAAGTTTGGAGATGCTTTTTTCCCCTCAAATTCAAACTGCAGACATTAATATGCTTGAAGTAATGCACAGTTAGACCAGTTGAAAAGTTTCTATAAAAGAGACACTTTGATTGAAAGTAATGTTTTTGATAATACGCCTTTTCTTAAAGACTATATCTGCTGTCCTTAAAAAATGTGAATGTTTTGGTTTGCTAGAATATTTGGAAGAAATCCTTCTATTCATAGTTAGAGAAGACTTCATTAAGAAAAAAGTTGTAGGCTACCAACCAATAAAAATAAGAATGCATTCCACGTAGTTCAAAAAATTAATGAAAAAAGATTTAATGGTTAGAAAGATGAGAAGAAAAGGGAAAATCTACTGAGACTTTACTGAAACCAGAGGTCTTTATCATATAAGGAAAACATTTCCAACTATATCAGCTATCACAGCTAGAATAAGTGATTTCATAGCTATGGTTTAACAGGGAATTTTTTCAGAAATCTGTAAGAAATATTTTAAGAAATCTTCCTCTGTCGTACTTTGTTCTAATTCTTAAGTAAGGCTAAGGGCAGAGAAATGATTCATTGACAAATATTTTTAAGGGCAATGACACCATAAAGGTTAGGTGTAATTAGACTAAGTTATTTTGAGCAGAAACTCTCTATTACTCCATATTGATGAGGTTCCTTACACAGTACGGACTTATTGCCCATGAGCCCTAACCCTTCCTGTAACACACACACAGATAATGCATACGAGGTAAAAAGAATTCCAGCTCTTTAAAAAAGAGTGGCTTTGTATAAATTATAAGCGTTCTCTGCCCAAGAGGCTTGTATAGAAGATTTGTTCCTAACTGAAGGAATAGTTACTTTTAATTTCTTCTGTATTGTGTTGGGCTCTATTTGAGATTTTGCAGAGCAAAAAGATTTGCTCAGCCTTTTGTCTGAGCTACTTGAGGATTTTGCAAAAAGTTAGTTGCAAAAAGTGTCAGAATGCCTTAAATACTAAAAATACATTTAAAACTAGAGGAAAGGGCTGATTTAGATGGATGGCATCATCTCACAAGCATGTTGCAAGGCACTGAAAATGGACATGAAACAGCTGCCCATTTATTTTGATTTTATCAAAATAGAAGTTGGCTTGATGATGATGATAGGCTAAAATTCAGCTCAGGACTAGGCATATACACAAATGCTTTTGATGGAAGAGACGAACTAATAATGAATGAAGCCAACTATAATAATCACAGCCCAATTTGAAATGCAGCCTGATGAGCCTGGCACAACAAGGTCATGTTGCTTTCTCCTAAATATCAGAGTTAAGAATTTGAAAAAGGGAAAAGTCCTGCTTCTTCCTTCTTTAAGTTCTGTAATTGCCTGTAGGAAAAAGTTTCACACATATGGTAATGAAATATGTTGGTTTATATAGATCTATTAAATTTCTGGTAACTAATTTTCTGCTCTATTAAGTAGTGCCATGATTGTCCAAAAATCAAGGTATTTCATGAGTCTGCATTTTCCAAATTTGCATTAAATCATACTGCTAAAGCTCTTAAGACAGAAGGGATGCTCTGGGTGGTAAATTGTAGTTCTGGGAAGTCTACAGGCCCTGATAACTTTTATAATTTTATTTGTAAAATGTAGATAATATAATTATAATTCATATAGCACGATTATAACAATGTACCAATATGCTAGTTGTATGTTAACAATTCACAATATGTCTATAACAAAACAATTTTATCAATTCTAATTAAAACCCTTCATCATTTCCACTGGAGCAGAGTCTAACAACTTTGCTGATTTGATGGTATTCAGTGAAGGACTGAGCAGAGTAAGGCACCGAGGAGGGTGGTTAATTGACCTGCAGTCCTAACTAATTATCAAACGAGAAAAGCAAGAGGTAGGCAAAAACTTCAAGAATTTAATTGTTCCTTCAATGCAATTTAAGCCAGTGACTCCAGCATTCAATATATTGACAGTCTTGATGGTCTTCCCCAAAAGACACTTTGTTGCTCCCAGATGTTTCTCAGCAGTGGCCAACTCAGTTCATCAGCTCCCTTTGCCCACCCAAGTTCCACACTGCCCAGTTCCCAGCACGGTGCAGAGTGAGAAGAGGTTGGCATCTAAAATCGTCCAGGGCAGAGTGTCAGGACAGGACTCAAAGCCACCACTGTCGACTACACCACGTGCTGGAAACCCCAGATAACTCAGGTGCTTCCTAAGGTAGCTTTCCACGTCCCCTAAGACAACCGCCCCCTGCACTTTCAAAAGCGCTCAGTAACTAAATGAGCTATTTTAATTCAATTATTTTTTGTGAAACCGGTAACTGAGAAAATGTTTAATAGGTCTAGCATGAAAGGTCTGTATATTTACATTGCTGCCTTTAGTGTTTTTCTGATCACTTCATGACAACATTAAGCCACAGGCTCTATACAGGAACGAAAATTGCAAGCATCCCATAAAACTTTTCCTTACTAGAAACTGGTAACAGAAAAAGGCGGCTCATGTAGAAAAAGACACATGAACATAAAAAAAAAAAATCATAATTCTTATGTTAGAGACACAGATACTCTACAGAAACATATTAAAGAATCTTTTTAAAGCAACTTAAAAAGACAATTCCTCTCTATTCCATTTTCTCCAACCTGAATACACAAGGACCTGAAGGCAGGCGTCTGAAGCTGGACTTAAGAATTGCAACGTCTGTAATTTAAGTTCTATTCAGAGATCTAAATACAAAACTCTTTAGGTAACTGTACAGGAAAGGGGGAAAGGAAGAGAAACTCCAGCAGCTCTGCCAGTGCTTTAATACATGTTGAAAATAAATAAACAAGGGCACAGGAGCTTGACCTCACAGCTTTACATTTTGTATCACAGAATCCTATTTTGAGTCCCTATGTGGCAAAAAAAAATAAACAGGAATTATGTCAAAAAAAAAAAAAAAGCTGCAACCCAGCATGGCAAGGAAGAAACATACTGTTAGTCCAGCTCTGAGCTCTGTTAAATTGGAGAGCTCAGCAGGAAGCTAATATCAGCCTTTCATCACAACAAAGATGCACTGAAATGGTTTTCATTATCCTGAATATATGTTAATCTCCTTAAACATAAAATCGATCAAACAAACACAGATTCATCCTCACCTCAAAGAAAGAGAATTCCCAGACTATAAGGGAAAGTGTTTCTGAGGCTTTAACATACAAGAAGAGGGACTTAATGTTCAAAAGATGCTGCTAAAATGGCAACGTCTTTTTATGCTTACTTTTCATGAAGCTGTTTGCAGGGCAAAATGCTTGGTTTCTAACAAAATGCAATGGTTTCTAACAGCTGTAGGAAGTCTCAGATTTTTTTTCAACTCTGTAATAACACAAGGGAAGGAAATCTTTTTGTGATTTTTTTTTCAGCTCCTCATTTTCTCATTCTATTAATCATCTCTTACATATGACACGACTGCAAAAACCCCATTTAGAAAGCTAAATGAAGCCAAATAATTTTGGCAGACAGACATATCAGTCAGTTGTGCTTGACACTTTTCAAATGGCACAGTTCCTTTCAAGTTTTGCTCCCTCAGAGGATTCAGCAAATAAGCATGTATTCAAAAACTATTCAGATCTTATTAACAGCACTTTAGTAAGCAGAAATAATGTTATTAAAGAGGACAATTCTTTTTTTTTTTAAATGAGCCTAAACAAATACTATCACCTTACCACTTAGTGTTGTGCATCATTTTAGTTTGTTCTTTCATAAAATGTATACATCTTTGATATTGATACCAGGTTTCACGTCATGTTAAATCGCTTTTAACAGCCATTAATTATTACTGCTTAAAAAGCATGTTATCCATCAAATGGTAGAGTCAGTTGTGCCTCTAAAACTCCCACACAAATCCTGGAAGACTGCAATGATCAAGACCTAGCACCTGTGCACATAATGAATTTACTTCTGTTTATGCCAAAAAGGTATAATAAGGTTTCACTGTTGCCCCCAAGAAAATAAGGCAGTGCCCAGCTTCTGCCGGGAAAGCCCGCATGAGGTTATGGTTCAGAGAAACAAAGTCTGTTCTCCATGTAAGTATAAAAAGTTAAATGCTGTGCTTTCTTCATTAGGAAAAAATTACTACTGCTGACTCAGGGAGATCCTTTCCCTTGTGAAACTCGATGAAACCACACATTAAAGGTATGTCTCTCCAGAATGTAGGTAGCAAATTCAGGTAGGAAAACTTCTTAATGTCACTGAGAGCTGAAGTTGGAAGCTTAACACCGAAGTGCCTTGAAACTGCATATGGAAGCCACGGATCCTGCTTTCCTTTTTTGATCAATCTGTATACGTGCACACGAAGGAGAAATTGTTTTTATTGGGCATGTGGCAGTTTTCTGAGTGAAATGGCATATAGCAAAGGAAATCTTTAAGTACTGAAGGAAGTTTCCAACACCTTTAGTAGTACTAGAGTCGAAACACTAACAGTAGATCTAATAACTGCTGTAGCCTACTCTGTATTTCTGCAGCATCCTCAGATTTACTCTCCTGCCCTGGTACGGGAATACTCTGCATCCTGTGGAGTTTGCAGCAATATGCTTATACTCAACTAGCAGTTTTCTAAATTGCCCATTGAACAACACACAGCAAGGTTGTTTTATACTTCGCATGTAGCACAGGCTGCAATTACATCAACATTTCAAGTTTAATTACAAACAAGATGAATACACTTTTAGAAATACTGTGTAGAAATTACGTGACATATTCTACAGGAAAATACATGCAAATTATTTCAGCTTTCTTGCTGGGCTCTAACAAGATTCTACTTTTGAAAAGATACTTTACATATATGCACACACCTCTTCGGTATTTTTACAAGCACTTCTTAATCATTCAGCTGCACCTCCTATTTTCAGTTCCATCAGAGGAAGATTTAAGAGGGACTGTAATGATGATCTGTAGGAATGAGACTGGGCTGGTAAGTCACTTTTCAAGAGCTGCCACTAAATTCTGGAAATTAGTTGAGAATATATCTCTGAATTGCCTCTAGCCCATAGAAATACAAACAATAAGACTCAACAGCTTGTCCATCTTACTGCGCCAGCTAAATTCTGTGCTCAAGAGAACAGAGCAATCCCTTCTCGTTTTCGTTACAGCTAAAGCTGATGAGTAACTTATTCATTCTGTTCAGCTCCCCAGCAAATTTGGGGTTTCTACCCCAAAAAAGTTACATTCCAGCTGTAATAGCCTCAGAACTGTAAAGTTTCAAAAGCTTGTTCTAAAACTCTTTGCAAAGACATCATTCTTGTTCTGCTGTCCCTTGGAGCTACAGAAATATTACTACGGCTGGCAGCAGTGCTGCTGAGAGCTGACTAAGCACAGAGCACAGTACTCTCAACATATCTGACCTGTTTTATAGTGTCTTTTTGATCTCCACATTGCTTTTAAGTAAACTATTTAAATTATTGATTCTCTTTCCCACAATCCAATTTAATTTAAACTGAGAATTTAAGAGAGCCAAATAACTCTTTCTATTGACCATGCAAAGGTTTGCTGTTATGCTGGAAAAAAAAGCCTGGGTCATGGTGGACAACTCCCATTCACTTCTAATAATTCACCTATTATACATAGCACTTTTTAAAAATTTTAAATTGATATTAATTGCAGTAGGCAATAAAAGAGGACAACTGCATGCGGCTTTTAGAAACACTCAATGGCTATTCAAGATGCTGGAGAGTTGCACAGAAGCATTTGGAATCATTTTTAAAGTACTTTCTTTTCTTTTCTTTTTTTTTTTTTTCTTTTTCTCAACCGTTACATTCAGCAGTAAGTAACCAACTGTCAGCTTTTGTAAGACTATTCACGGGGTAGAGATGCTACTTCTATGACTTGAAGAGTCTATCGAGGCACATCTCTTCAATGCAGAGAAGAGAAAATAATCCAAAAGAATACTTCAGTGTGTTATGAGGCAGGAAAAAAATAAACCAAAATGCAGAATAAATGTTTTGATTAAATTAATGTTTCCTAGTAAACTTTTAAAATCATGCCTTAAAAATAAATATTAAAAAAAAATCAAAATTCTGAGACCAAGTTTCACGCATTTATCTTCTGTTTGGTTTACAGTAACTATCACATGTACAATGATCGAAGTGTTGGGACACATATAGAACAGTCATTGCAACTCAAGACAACTTGGAGAGTAGAGCAGGAAGCTCCAAACTGTGAACCAGATGGCTCCCTAAGAAGGGAAACCTCCCCCTCAAATTTTCCTCCAAGTTATTCTGTCCATGTAGAATGAGGCCTCCCTGTCAAAATAACAGAGTTTGGAAACACGTATTGTGAGATCAATACAAAATTCCTAGAGATCCAACAAAATGTCCTTTGTCTTCAGGGAGCTTCCTTCCCACCTGGTGTAGCCATCTCAATCTGTTAACAGTCTCACTGAAACCTTTCTTTCAGATTATGCAACTTAACTCTTCCTCAAAGGTTGTGGGTTTGGTGCTGAGTGATTTTAAGTTTTTAGCTGTTATATGACACCTAGATCCCTCTACATACGATATCGGAAAAGGAGAAAATATAAGAAACTTTTTCAAAGTAGTCTTGCCCCAGACTTGCTCTGAATATCATTACAAGGACCAGCCACTACAGCTTTTGCAAAGGGTCTGCAAATTGTTAATGCTTCCAGATACTATATGCAGTAGAACAGATACAATATTTTTCATGAGATGGTGGGATTGCGGTATCAGCAGACAGTGCTTTCAGCATTACTAACTCCAAACATGTAAAGAGTAAGAGAGAAGCTTCTACAAAAAAGAACAAACAGTGATTCAAAAGGAATCACGAAACCAATTAAGATCAAGGCGTTAAGAAAAATGAATGTGCGAGCCTAGCAGCTTCTGACTTGTGGGTTCCTAACTTTTTCTATACAGTCTTAAAAAACATAAAAGATGAGATTCAGATATAACCAAATGACTCTAGGAATAGGACGTTAAAAAGAAATTACCTTCTGCAAGTATCTAGTGCTCTTATATACCATATTGTGTCTTCAGGCACTCAAACTGGCTCTGTGCAACTAATTTGTCTCTAAAAGCACAGAAAGCACAGCACTTTTAGATAGTTACACTGTCTCTGAGCAATAGCATAAACCTCAAAGACAAACCAGCTGACCTGTACACTCACTGCTTTGGTTCCATTTAACTCTGGAATCTCTGAAACATCCTTTATTGTGTGATGGAACATGTTCAATTGTGCATTTTCATTTCCAACACACTGCTCTAAGCTCATTATTTTCTGGCCTTCCCTAGAAGAAAAACTTCAAACCGTCATTTCTGAACGATTGTTCATTTACATTAGAACCATCACTATGAAATTATTTTTGTTTTTAATTTTTATTTCATGAATATAAACATATAACCAGACATTCAGGTAAACTGATTTTGGAATACACTAGAACAAGGATTTTCAATAAAAATATTCTAAGCTGTTACTGCTAAAATGTGTTGTTCTTTTCAGGGTGAATTGGGAAGAGTAAAATTAGTTGTTAAAGAGCACATAATGTCCTAAGAAGAACTAAACTACTTTTTAAATGTCATTCTGCACATTAGAAAATCGAATCTCTGAAATTCTCAGCAGCAGTTGCATACACTAAATTATGGAACACCACTTATTAGACAAATGGGGGACTCAATCTGTCAAAACTTACTTTCAAGTTCATTATGTTAGAAAATTGCTCTTCCTGAAGCATTTAAAGCAAACTTCTGACACATTGATGAAAATAAGAAAAAAAAAATAAAATCTTTGAAATTCTTACTCTCCAGATGGTTTAGAAATATGGTACATAACCATAAAACTACATGTTTACAAAGCACGTGAACAGAAAGATTATAACATTAACAAATTCTACTTTCTACCATCCTAACTTTTTTTAAGAGTAAAGTATATTTTCCCAACACAGCTTCTCATTTCTGATGCATTCTTTTAATTCTTCGAAAATCCATAAAAATGTCACAAAGATTTGGTTTTTTCCCCCAAACGGCTTTACCATATAAATGAGGAAAAGCCAGCAGATATAGTCGTTGATTTTAGAGCCGAACCCCACACCGATATAATGTCATTTCATTCTGTGCTCTAGAGTGGAAATTAAGTGCATTTTCACATACCAAGTTCCTGTGTAGCTTTCCTATCAGGAAACCCAAGGGTCACCAGGGCATGACAGAGAATGCTCTACTCCTACCCTCTTCCCAACATATTTCCCTCTGTGGTCTGCTTGGGAAGGATTTATTCCTACTGGAGAGGGAAGGCCACATTCTCTCACCTTTCCCACTGGAGATCTACACTTCTTTGCCCTCTTTTACAAAAGAACTAGATTATTTATCTTTCAAACAGAAGATGGCTACTGCATATTAAATATCAAGATTTATCAGAATCATAACCTGGCACCAGTCTCTTTCATGCTGTTGATTGCCTCAAGTACCAACCAGCTGCACTCATTTATATTCTATAATATCTACAAATCTTTTTAGCCACTGGTTAGTGATAATTATGTCAGATGATCCTGTGAAGCTTCGCGTTTATCTATCCACAAGTATTTCTTAAAAAAAAAAAAGAGAGAGGGACATGATAATCATCTCCTCTCACATCTAAAGTATCACAGAAGGCACCTGCTTTGTTACAAAACTATCACTTTTCATATTAATACAAGACAATCAGACAATCAAGGTGCAGAATCTATTCACAGTTACAGTAAGAATTTAGTTGTGTTTCTGCATCTTGAGAATCTCTATTCAACTATACAGCACAAAGAATACAAGGATCCAAGCGTAAATTCGAAGTGTTACTTTTTAGCAACAACCACTTTCACAAGTATAAGGTTAACTTTAAACTGCTCTTGTCATCTGTCACCATAAGTTTTGCTGTGATTACCATAAAACAATCTTCTAATCTTTATCCACTGAACGGAAATGAAGTGCTGTGAGTGCTACAGCAAGAATTCTGAGGGTTACTGAATTGCTTTTAAAACAGCCCATTAGTATTATTGCTACAATGAAATACTGAAGAACTTTCCACAAAAATGGGAAGTATAAAAAATGTAGGTCACCTCTAAATCCTGTAATTTATTTATCTTTATCACTCTACAAATATTGTTTTCTACGGAATAAGAAAAGGAGCAGTTTGTAAAAACCTCTTCTCAGCAGGTCACATTTAATCTTGATATTCATGTATTTTAAAACATTATCATTTTAATATTTCAATGCTGAGAATTTTTGGCCATCTATAGACTAAAATCTAAAATACATAATACTGCAGTATTTAAAGAATTGCACCTGTAGTTTGTCATAGAAAAGTTACAAGTACAACTCCGCAAGCCAAAGACATGGACTTGGTAAGATTTGGTGTCATTTTAATATGAAAACTCTTGTTCCATTCAGGACTATATGTTGCTTGAGGTGGCAAAAGCAAGCTTGAGGTATAGAATTGTGATGTATCAGAAGATATCTGAATATTGATATGAAAGGTTGGATTCATCTTAGTTGTCTAGGTTTCCTTTAGTCAATAGGCAGAAGGAGGCACGATTCATCTCATTCCAACACAGCTACCCAAATAAAGGCAGGTGAAGCACATCCGAGAATTAATTGTCTGCTTCACTCCAGTGGCTGCAAAATAAGTCTAACCAGTTGGCTCAAATGCAACTATAGCATAGCTAGCTCAAGTTAGATGAGATTAATCACATTTTAAGTGTGTCTTTTGCTCAGTTAAAACCTGAAAGATCACCGGCCTGGCAAAATTCTATAATGAAAAATCAAGACTGAAATATCACTGCACCACTTACCTAGCAGTACAGACACTGATGCCAATTCAATTAAAGAAGGCTTTTCTCATTACCCCTTCCATACAAGTTGCTCCCTGAAAGTAGGATCTGTCCTCCCCTTCAAAAAAAATGAAAATAGTTTATAGGTGACTTTGCCCTGCTGAGCCAACATATGGTACTTCAGTTTAATCACAGCAGGTGTTCCTGCTGGAACCCTGATTATTTCAGCTAACCACGGAATGATAAACAGGGAAGAGAAGAATAATGAGAAGGAAGCATGGAAAGGAAAGGTCAGGGAAAAGTCCTAGCACTTTTAGCAGCTGTTATTTCAGTTTAGGATAAAACTGAATTCTCCAGAGAGTCAGAATCATTCATGGGGCCACATCATGGTGATCTTTGCAAGCCTCACAAATGCTGGTATACTATCTGTAAGCTGGGCTACACAGTAATTTAGTGACTTTGGTCGTACAGGAAACTTGAAGCGACATGAAATGAAAGCCAGTTTTCTAAATCCCAGACTTGCACCTTCTCTATGGAACTACCACTTTCTCTGTGATACGGTCACAGTCAGAGTGTCACAACTGAAATGCCTGCATGTATCTTCTTCATAAAATGCCCACTATAACAGCTCCAAAAAAGCCCAGACAGTGGGACAAGGACTTGTATCTATGCAGATGTGACCGATGGCTTTAACATAGTACAAGTGATACTTAAAACCCGCAGTTGCTATTCTAGCCCTTAGGTGACAACTATGCTGCTCTCACCTGCTTTGATACTCTTCAGTCCAGTCATGGGTAAGGGTGGTAGATTTTAGGTACAGCCTCATTTCAATTTTGTGTACAGGCTGATTAATCAGGCTGTATGTGGGAGAAATTGATTTCACTTAGATGGAAAACTCAGTAACACAGTAGCAGCTGTGTTGTACATAAAACAGCATGACTAGGCATGCATCTGTGGGTACCTAAAAGCCAAATAACATCCTTTAGCTTGCACTATATAAATCAGACCAAGTCATCAGATTACATGACTAATATTATAATGAGGTATTTATATTTATTTGTTACTGAAAATGCTATAATAAGGTATTCCAAACTAAAAGCAGTGCACTGCAATATGGGAGACTGAACAGACAGTGAAAATCCAGAATTCAAATGGATTCAAAATTTTCCTCATTTAAATTAAAAACTTTATCGCTTATTTTTAAGGCATTTTCCCCTCATCAGACACATTGCAACAGTGATACAGCAAGAGTATAGAGAGCCTACCTGTTGGTTAGCGTGTACATTCAAGTCCTGCACCGCCTCAAATGCGAAAGCACACAAGGCTGAGTGCCTCTGTACATGTCAGAGCAGAAGCATAACAGTAATGTTGCTACTTATTCCTCTGCCCTTTTCTGGTCTCTCTGTCCTGCCTATCTGAAATTTTATAGCTGTTTCATTTTCCTGGTTTGCAATAACATTTAGCAATGCTCACATTCCTAGTCTGGGATTTGAGAAAAATAAATGGTCCAATTGAGGATATCTAACTGCAAGCACACATAACAGAACCTGTGCTCCTTTAAGGAGCCTGTGACCAGGGTTTAAAGTGACTGATACCCTCCTAAACAATTACATTTATCACTAAATAGAACAAAACATTATAGAACATTATTTCAGAATAATACAACCCAGCACATCAAATCTTACACTTGCTGCTACTGAGCAAAGCTACAGGAACAGGTTTAATTTATAGTCTTCCAGGAAATCCAGTGCTCCTGCAACTATGACTTTTCTCAGAAAGCAAATCTCTCACTGTGCCTGTCAGGGTTCACACCATTACCTGTGCCCAATGAACCGTGCTGTAAAGCACTCGTTTTGCCTTACTCTCCTTCAATCCCATCACTCACCTAAATAGCCACGTATGAGCTCTCTTCCCATGGGAATGCCATGGTTTGGCAGCTCAACTCAGTAAAGTCACAGGACTTTTGATTGGGGTGCTAGAGCACAGCCACCCACCCGCCTGTTGTGACACCCCAACAAAGCCACCACAGGATCCCGACGTAGGAAACATTTGACGTGTGAGGGTACCAGAGCTGACAGAAAATGCCATTTCATCAATACTTGAAAAGTTGCAAATCTGTTCCCGTATTTCCTAGTGGAATTAAATTCTTAAATATTTGAAAACTTTCGTAAAATTAGTTTACCATGATGTCTGGTTTTCATCTGGCAAAATAAAGAACAAGACCAAAACCTTTTCAGTGCTCCTCTCTTCCTCCTTAAGCCAAGAGAGCTCCAGAGCTTGGAAAACATCCACACTTGAAAATGGACCATTTAAAAGGTACCCATGAAACATTTTTGTGGTTCAAAAGAAACACTGATTTTGAAAAAAATGCTCTGATCCATCTTTTCATGACAGAGAGGAATCTATGAAAACAACAGCGTGGGGAGAAGAGGACCTATTGTGTGTTTACTGCCTACTGCTTTTGTTCCTGTGTTCAGGCAAGTTTTTAATTGCTAAAGAAATAATCTAAATTAAGGTGATTAAAGAGAAAAATAAGAGCGACTGGAGATACTTAGGGAGAAGCATGTTCCAGGTGTTGAAGAGGGAAGGGAGCTGCTTCCTGCTTGAAAGCAGCCAGATAGCTGACTGTGGAGCACAGACACAAAAATAAAGCAAGTTTTCAGGACATTCTTTAATCCACACTGAGAATTCATTAGTTATTCTATATAACTGATTGTGGCAGGTTTCCCTTCTTCACTGTGGCCCAATTCTCATTTACACCACTTGCATTTTAATGTCATTCTGCATTGCTAGAGCAGCCAAAAGGGGCCTTGAAGTAAGGGACAATTGGGCACTATGGCTACGAAATTTTTATATCCTTATTTCACTCCAGTCCTCTCTAAGTCTGCATTCTGCCACCTTATTGTCTATGCACCGTTTCAAGCTTTTAGCGCCTTATTGCCATGCTCTTAATACCTTGTTTTCACAGTCAGAATAACTTCATGTTTTAGCATAAATCACCTATTAGTTGTTATGTGCTTTTCAGATCACACAGAGTGCAACAACCGTTTCCTCTGATTTTTTCAGTGCTCTTCTACATGTGTCCTTTGTTTAACTTCCTTCCTGATAACATGCCATTTAGAAGGCTAAACTTTGGGATGTAAGAGCAAGTTTTCAAAGGATTCCAAATGCCAGTTGTCCTTGAAATCAAATCTTTTTCTAGCAGTTCTGAGCAACAAGTGGAAAGGGAGGGCAAGGGAAAATACAGTGAATTCCAGACTTGCAATTGCACATAGACTCTTTTTGGCATTGCTTTCTCTTTCTGTAATGTTTGCTTTGCAAAAAATTGAAAGTAGAACACATGGAGAAAGTGATCCAGTTTTTAAACACTAGTGCTGAATCTCCCCTTTAGAACAGGGTTGCAAGAATTGTCCCAATATCTGGTTAGAAATATTAGAATGCCTTAAAATATAGAAATTCATACTAGAAGTGAAATAATATGATCAATAAACAGGATACATTTATTTTCCCCATCTCTAGATTCAGCTATTAATATCAGAAGAATTAAGAAATAAAAACAACTGACTGAAAGGCATATGATGAGAGGTCCTCCAAACCAGCTCTCCTTTGTTTGTTTGTTTTAGTTTTGTTTGATTGGGTTGGTTTTTTTGTTGCTTTTTGTTTGGTTGGATTTGTTTGTTTTTATTTTGGTTTTGTTTTGTTTTTTGTTTGTTGCTGTTCATTTTTTACACACTATTTTTTGGGAGCAGCTCTGACTATGCAGAATAGGGGTATTATTTTTAAAGGCTACTTAAGAGTCCATGTGAATATTCCCGCCAAAGGAATCACTAGAAATAAAACCTCCAGGCTTAGGGGTTAAACACAATCTTTTCTTCCTTGTTTCATTTGCTGAACTGGCTTGAAATGGTTACGTAAAGATGATGCACCATAAATCTGAAAGACATACATAAAGAGAAGGAAAAAAAAAAAAGACCCTAATACTTAAAAGCTACATTTTACATAAGCATCAAGCTTAGAAAATGACAGGCACATCCACTGAAAAAGAACACCATGTCTCAACTCCCACAGAGCATGGCTCAGCAGGAGTCACATGCATCACAACTGTTCGTGCAACCACTCATCAGGACAACAAATTTCAGCTATAATGGACCATTAACAGTTTATGAAGCTTCTTCTGCCTCTTTTCTCTCCCCTCCCGCATCCCACCAGAAATGGGAATACTGCTTGTGGGTCCTCTGGGTCTTCCAGAGCCACATTCTGGAACAGAACACATCGGCTCGCATTAGTCACAACTACCCGTACATAAAACACAGATGTAGTCAACGCCACCTGATCTTGATTTGGTAGTTGTAAAACGCAGTAAGAGGACAAAAAACAAACCAGCCCAAATCCTTTTGGCTGAACATAACTGTATCAGGACATGAATTATGGAATCATCACATTATTCGGGTGTGAAGAGGCCACAGGAGGTCGCTAGTCCAACCCCCCAGTCAAAGCACAAATACACAACTGATTTCATATGTGTGATACTGAATGCTCAACATATACAGAAACAGACAAATTTTTAGATGAGTCTGTGATGAGCACTGAATTTTTGGGACTGCACTCATGGTCCATTACTTCCAAGATGTGATGCCTTGCAGCCATTTGTTCTAGAACTGGTTCTGGACATCTGGGCTCAATCATTTCAGTACATGTTTCTTACTAGAGTCAGGAACAGCCACTTATTTCTTTGAGAGATGTCTGCCTCAATTCCAACAAACAAGATCTTTTCTGTATTTCTAGCTGCCAAGGTATTATTTCTGAACTACAGATGAACTAAATATACTCTGAACTACATACTAAAACGGCAATGACTGATCAGGAAATAGTGCTATATTTATACAGTGATTTTGGGAACTTCCATATCACAAGGCAGTCCACAGAACTGACTTTTACCTAGTTCACTAAAGACAATAACAGAATTTTCTAATACTGAAGACAGAATACTTGGGACAACTCCTCTATCAATTGGCCCATCATGCTTTCTCATTAACAATATTGCAAACCTATGCTTTGTTCAGGTGCAACACAATGTATCACTTCACCCAAGAGAATAAGATTTATTTCTAATGCTTTTATTGATCTTCATTTTTGTTACTTGCCTGAATGCTGCTAAAACCATGGTATACGCAAAAGAGCCTAATGTTTAGAATATGCCAAAAGTCTTAATACACTACATTACACTAACCATGCTGATCAATATTTTCCTTTTAGCCACTGCGGAAAAAACATGCAGTTACCTTTCAGAAACTTCTGTAAAAACTCATTAGGATTAAGAGACATAGGCTTGACTATTATGGATGGTCTTTTCATGCCAGTGAACGCCAGCTTTTTCTATGCTTTCAAAGGCTTTCATATTATCGCTTGAGTGATGCTACTTGCCAGGTGACATATATATGAATTTTGATGATGCTCTTTTTCTATGCTAACATAGAATCCATATTAATCACAAAAAATCTGTGTGATTCCAGAAGAGTCACAAATATGTAACAATAATAAAGCTCATTACAGTTTCAAGAAAATACAGTCTCTGTGTTTTCACAATATTTGAAAAATACCTGGTTTACTTAATTCTGCAGATGCAGGATTATTGGAGTTATATCAGCAGATTTGTGGCTAATGGCCAAACCTGATTCATCAAAGTAATCCACTATTATGCTTTGTGATTCTATTAACTTCGTCATTTCAGTGAAGTTACATTGACTTAAAAACAACAGTAATGAGTTAGGCTGAAAGTATTTGAACTTCTGTAGAATGGCTTCCGTAGAACTGTGTGGGACAGAAAAAGACAAGACTAGAATTTGAGTTATTTATAGGAAGAATAAAATACTATATATAAAAAAAAAATATCTACAAATCATTAAGTAAATGGAACAATAAGAAAGAATGAAAAATATTTTTAAGAAGTACCCCAAAACATAATAGTTTATTTCTAACAAAAGCTGCTACTCAACAGATATGTAAACTCACTCACTGTATTCCCAATTATCCAGTCTGTCAGCTCCCTAAATCACAATAAATCACATGGAAGATATTTAAAACAAACAAACACAGAATTAAACAATCCCTTGAAAGAAAAACAATCACTAGTTTAGAAATGGTTTGGAAACTTGTAACTTGTATAAATGGAAAATTATGAATCGTACCTTATTCTGCTTAATTCCCAGTGGTAATAGCAGATTAATGCTACATTCATTCGGAAAAGACAGTACTGTTATAAAAGTGTTGTGACTACTGCCTTAACGTTCACCATGGTGTGATTAATGTGTGGCCTACACAACAAGCACCTACCCAGTGATATTGCCATTTATAAAAATCAACCTTCTGTCTTGACCTTTTTATTCAACAGCTTGCCCTGGAAATCAAACCTGTAGAGTACATTGCTTTTTCCGATCCCACGATATCTTTAGTTTGCTGACAAGTCACAAAACTACAGTCACAACCCTAATATTCTATGTTTTAAGCGATATCTTGCCAAGGTAGCAGTCTAACAGTAGCACTGGTCAGTCAGCAACTCGCAGTCATCCCAGACACTGGAATCAGTTTCTGAGTATTTTAGTGGCAATTCTCAAGAGCTGGTCGGCATCAGTATTTCTGTATCTATGGTGTTTCTTAACTTGTTCCTATTCTTTCCTTAATACCTATTTAGAATGCTCCCCACGCTGCTTAATTTTCCATTACAACAAGGGATTTGTAATAAATACTTGACAAATACAATATTACCCACAGGCATCACTGCAAATCTTCCATCACTTGACAGAATTACCACATAAACAGTAGGATTCAAGTACAGTGACCTTCAATAACTAAAAGAAAAAATTCATTAATTGCAGTTGCATGAAGAACATAGAATTCAAGTAAAATTTGGCTGTCCCCAAATTCACTTGCAGCTGGGTCAGCAAAGCCTCTGCTCACAGCAGGCTGAAAGAACCAGGCAGGGCAGATAGAGCAGGATCATGCTGCAGAGACCCAAATTCTATTCTTGCCTCTGTCCTTCAGCCAGCAAAGTGTCAGAATCAGAAGTTACATCATCTCTCTGCTTCAGATTCCTGAACTAGAAACACGCTTTGTGACCGCAGAGATAGCATAAGGTAAAAGAGTAATGGTTGCTCGTTACTCCAACCTCATTAAGGGTGTTGAATACATTTTCACTTCTGTGGATGCTTTACGACACTTTTACATCACAAGAACAGTGAGAAAGCTTTGTGGTCCTATCCAAAATGGGATCAAAATGCCTGATTTTCCACTGACTCATTTGGTTAAAGGCATGACACACATATCCCCCACAAAGCTCGGTGTCAGTGTACATTAAAATCTGGTTCCAGTTTTTCTATTTCATGTAGTGGCTTCATTGAAAAGATCAGTCTTGAATTAAAATAATACTTAGTATCAAATGTCAGTGTTTGACCAATTAAATTACATTGTCAACTGATATCTTCCACAGACTTCTGTGTTTTAATCTTGTTATTTTCTAATATACAAATTTAAACATCATAAACCAGGAATTCATAGAAATCTGGAGATCAAATTGTCAGCCAAGGGATTTCAAAAAGATAAGTACATTTTATGTGGAAGAGGTTTGTTTGCTTTTTAGCTTTAGAACATTTATGGTAGATCATACTTGTATTTTCAATTATTTCCTAAATTTTTGAAGTTAGAAACAAAAATGAAATCTGCCCACAAGAGCTGGTTTCTAACCAAGACCAAATATTTTCAGATATTTGCTAAAACATACAAGACTGGTTTTAAGCTAAGTTTCTCTCTCATGTTTAGGTACCAAAGGCCAGTTAAGGTTCACTTCATTCAGTATCCAAATTCTAACTCAACATGCTATGGAACAGGACTCTCCATTCAACAAAATGACCACAGGATTCCTGCAAGGAACCAGGTCTGCAGGATGTTGCCATCTTCCTTTCTGCCTCACATAACAATAGTGATTAATCTTATCATCATAACTTTGAAAATATCATAAACAGCCTACTAATTAACAGTGCAAATTGGTCTCTGAAGCACCCTTGCTCAATGCTGGGTTCCCCAAGGCCAGCACTGTCAGGCTGTTAGCCTTGGTTAGCTACAGAATTTTTAGATATTTTTTAGAATATATATATATCTAAATTTTTTTTTTTTTTTTTTTTTTTTTTACAATGAACACGGTAAAATACTGGATACAATTGCCCCAGGGAGGTGGTAGATGCCCCATCCCTGGAGACATTCAAGGCCAGGCTGGACAGGGCTCTGAACAACCTGATGTAGTTGAAGATGCTCATTGCAGGAGAGTTGGACCAGACGAGCTTTGAAGGTCCCTTCTAACCCAAACCATTCTGGGATTTTATGATAGACAGTGTGCTCCAGGCAGACACCAGCTCACCAAGCTGGGAGCTGACAGCGATCCAGGGAACTGTATTAGTGCCATGATGGAAGTGAGCTGATAAAACCAATCTCTCAGAGCAGGGTTAACCTCTACCTCATGGCTTTGAGTTGGTCTGAAACACAGATAGAGGGAATCATCATAGAATACCAGGTTAGAAGGAACCACAAGGATCACCTGGTCCAACCTTTCTTGGCAAAAAAAAAAAATTATCTGCTCAGAATGTACCATATCAACTTTACATTTGCAAGGCACTGGGGCTCAAATGTGTTAAGCAACAACTGCCACACACTGAAACCCACAGAAGATCACAAGATATACAACTACTGAAAAACCTTGAAAACTATAAAAACAACCCTCGAACCAGGGACCAAAATGCAGGTATTGCCTATGTTGCTGGATATTCTTTATTTTTTAATTTTTTTTTTTTTTAATGAAACAGAGATTGTCATCTAGTGACATCCATTTAGAAACTTAAGTCTTAGCACAAGCATATAATGCTTTGGCATGAATCCAACTCAGCTTACATCTGGGTCACAATAGCTCTGTTTCTCTGCCTCTTCCACTCCCAGACCAGAGTTATTTCAGCTGCTTTGATAAAGGAGTAATAAGAGTTTTTTACGGAAAACATACAAAATTTAACTGGAGAGAAAAAGAAAATAAGATACATCTAAAAAAAGATATTAAAAATGCAAACCTATAGGAAAAAGTAATTCAAATTCAACCCAATTATACAATTTCCAAAGTTCTAATAGCTATAAATGAGGAAAAAAATCATGACCGAAATTCCCATTACAAAAAGGAATTATCTGCTCTACAGCAACTAGTTTTGTGACATTTGTAATACACAAGAAATCATGAAGCTTAATTATTTGAATTTGCCAGTGCTACAGATGCTGCTCTGAAATCTAATTAAATAGATCCAGTAAGACCTACAGATGGCAGACTACAAATAGGGAATTTGCTGATCCGTACATTGTTTTAAAAGGAATTCATAGTGACCTCTAAATAAAATGGGAATCAACCTTTATTTTAACATGTTACATTGTGAAAATACATTGCAAATCAATATAATATTTTCATCTTGATTTAACACCCTTTAAATCCATCAGGATGAAAAATGGGATGTTTTCCTTGGTCTCAGAATAGCTAGGTTAGAACACTATCCCTCCTGTCCTTTTTTTTTTTCCCCCCACAAACTTAATTACAAAAGCATATCTCTCTGCCTTTTGAAGTTACCCAATACATATTTTTTTCACTATCTACAATTGTAATGAATTATCAGAAATTCACAGAGACTTAGCAAAATCATAACAATGTGACTAAACAGATTTTTATTATACACAAAGTATGGTTGCTGCATTCTTGGTAGGTTTCCAAAATTGCCATGGTTTCTCCGAAAAGCATGGCAGAACAACAACAAAAACTTACGAGATTTCCCACAATCACTTTCTAAATCATTCACAATCTATCAGAATTTTCTGAAGGGTTCTTATATGGGTTGAAGTACAAACAATACTCTGTGTTAACTCTGCAAACTAGAGCTCCTATAATCTTCCAAATACTTGCACCCAATATGTTCTCTAGTAGGTCCCAATGAACCTTCCCATATTCCATCAGATGCATCCAGTGCTAGTGAATATCACTTACTAAGAATAAATATAATGTGTGATGTTCTTTTTGTCACTCCCTCAGCCCAATCATGATTCAAAACATGAACCTCAAGAAAACCCAAACCAAAACACGCCCCACCCCCCCAAAAAAAAACCATCACAAAAACAACCAAAAAACCCCAAACAAAACAAAAGAGAAACCAAAATAATAACAGAAAACTGAAAACAAGAACGAAAGGAAGAACGATTGGTGGTGATGGCTTGCAGATTTTAGCCCTTGAATTACAGGGGTCATTGCCTGAACAATTCCAAACACCATCAGAACACTCGGTAGAATGCAAACTGAATATTCATTCTCTCACTCCTGAATGCCTGTTTAAAAAGCTGCCACTTACCCAAAATCCTTTCAAAATGAAAGCAACTTTGTGGGTCCTTGTGGTTTCATTTATTGAGCCCTTGGGCTCAGTTATGTCTTGCCAATCTGTGTCTGATTAAAAAAAATTATTACAGTTTTACTGCTCTCGTCTTGCAGTTCCATAAACTTGTAAAACTCTTGCTGCAGTAGCAATCACAGTTATATTTCTCTTCAGCTATGAGTTGTGGCAAATTATTTGGAACACTGCTTATTATCATGCTTTGAATCTGCATTTCTGATGCATTTGATTTTCTTCCATTATAAGTGGTGCCACAGTCTTTTGGTAGCAGGTTGGATCTCTCTATGATTCCTAGACAATATTTTTGTTTAGATTAATAAATTGCATTTACGCTATATTTATATTAACTGATCTATTAATTTGTTCATTTGGTGCCCCTAATATGAAGACACGATATGTCTCGACTATGGCAAGATATTTATCTAGGTGGAAGTTTGTTGCTCAGGACCAAATCTCTTGGATAAATTCTTTTGCCATCCCAGATGCTTCAGCCAGAGACATATTCAAAAGAAGGGATACAGTTAGACTCTCCTTACATACCACACATCTCCAGATTGACGCAATACTCTGCCAGAGTAGAACAGGCCATGAGAAGGTACAGAAACCATGTCCTTGCTGGCCTTGCACAGAACAGCCTCAGAATAAAGGACCTATAAAGGATATTTTTGAGCCTTTATCCTGTAACTTGCACTAAGCAATACTTGGATCTTGCTTCTGCTCCATTTATTGCTGTTTCTTTCATTATCTTAATTAAAAGCTGGGTCTAATTAAGTGGCTAGTACATCTTTCTAGCTGCACAGCAATAAAAGCAAAATATGATCCTAGATCAATTATTTGTGACACACTTCTCCACACTGCAAAACTAGAAAAACATGTAGCATATTTACCAGCATTATGTTAAGATTCTTGAGCTTTAGAAAACGTTAGGTGGATGAGTCTGAATGCTTTGACATCAAGGATCTCTAGTGTTCACTGTTGCATCAACGTTAAAATTCATTAGGCTATGGACAGTAAGAGTTGAATTTTCCTGCATATGTCCCAGTTCCTATTGCAGGATACTCAGTGACTACCACAAGGACAGATATGAAAGGGCATCTCTTCTGAGCACTAGAAGTCTTGACAATGACACAATCAATGACCAAATGTAGCAACGAACATTCATTATGTGAACGGCCTCAAAGCAGAAGCAAAATGAGCATGAAAAAAAATCCCTCCCAAGGAAAAGTTTTTCACTAAGAATCTCTGTAAAACAAAGGAGGCTGCTATTTGATCTGAAGGTCAGCAAGTACTCTATGTCAGACTAAAAGTGACAAACTTTCCAATGAAGTCTGACTGAAAACACTCTGCTAGACAACCCGTCTCCTTTTTCACCAAGAAGCCTTTTCGTGCCATGTCCAGCAGCATTTGCTCTCTCAGGTAACCGGTCCTGCAGCAGCTCACTGAAGTATGAGTCAGACAGTGCCATCCACTCTGGCTCCCCAGTCACATACACCAAAATCCTACTGCCAACAGCAGTGACAACTGCAACAGGAGAACTTGCTGAGAGAGTTACTGTACCCTGGAAACACCCAACAAACACTGATGACTTTTGACAAGCACGTCCTATGGGAAAGCAAACCTGTTTCTTCCGTCTTAAGCCAGAGGTAATTTTCCTTGCAAACCCTTGTGGCTCAGGCTGTAATATATGAGCTCAATCTTGGCCTTGGAGAACTTCATATTGGCAAGAATCTGATTTCACTTTGCAATAATGAGGCATTTCCCTTCCATTACCTGTTTCTAGAGCAGCACCCTGTGCAGACTCCTGCCAGGACTCTCTTCATGGCATCATCTCCAGGATCCATAAACACAACAGCTGCCCTGCAGACAGGCTCTCTGCTCTCCATGGATATGGAAAAGCATGTTAAAGGCAGAACAGCTCCTGAATGTCTTTTCATTGCCCAGCAGGACTGATAGTACCAGAAACAGAATTCTACTTTTATATGCCTACGCTAAATTCAGCCAGAGATTTGCCAGGATGATTATCTTCTTTGAACAAATTGAGCCCTTTCAGTAACTTATAAAAGAGGCAGAAGGAACTGTACAAAACTCAAGCTCTTTTTGTGAGGTGTGAATTACAATTCCTAAAACTCATCTACCCCTCCCCAGTGCCTTTGGGAAAATCTGCATCACCAAGTCCAGTGATGCTACTTTCTGTTAGTACTCTCACCTGGAGAGAGCAATGTTCTTAGATGACCAACAATGTTTAAAATTTCTCATTAAATGTAATCATAGTTAATTTCTCAACTGGATAACAAGAGACAGCATGCATGAATATACAGGAAAAGGCTAACAAAATACTTAATAAAGACTTAATAAACTCAGCCACTCAGTTTTTATGAGGTCTACTGTTTAATTTCATCAAGACTTGCTGATTTTAGCATTCATTCAGCAGGAGACAGTGGTTCAGCTCCAGTTCTTCTGGACTCTCAGCAGCCAGCGACTATTTCTTGTCTGCCTGCAACTGCTCTTCAAGAGACTGCAAGAAATACGGGATCTCTCTGAAAAATACAGGAATTCTTCCTGAGGTCTGTGGAAAAGAGCAGTCCAGATCAGAGACCAACCTTTGCATAGTCCTACTGTAGAATTTTCTGCTTTACCTGCCAATTCACAATAAGGCATTTTCGTCTGAAGTGAACTTCCCTTTGGGGTGTGAATCGTGCAACACCTGAGACATGTGCATGTTTCTAGATGCTGTGATAGAACGCGCCCACCAACCCACTCCCACTGCTGGATTTCGTTGCAGAATTCTGGACTGATGCCATTATTGGCTCATGAGGTTCTTTAAGTGTGCAGTACCTAAAGTGGCTGTCACAGCAGACCTTTACGTTACATCACACCATGGAAACACTAGAAATCAGCACAAGCAAATAACGTGATAGAGTAAAATAAGAACTGTAGATGACAACAGCTGTGGTTTTCTTGCCAACTTCTCCAAATGCATAGATGTTCTTCAGCATCACTTAAAGGTACCACATGTAAACAGAAAGGTAGTGAAAAAACAAAACAAAACAAAACACACCTTTGTAATTAACTCTCTGATTTCAACCTTCTACTCAAACCACTACAGGTAAGTAGCTATGTTTGACAGAAAACTGATTGTTGGCACATAATTCATCATATTTGACAAAAAGTTATTTCCATGATCATCCAGGATAATACATCAACAAATACCACAAAATAGTCTCCATGGCAAAAGAAAATCCATAGGAGGATCCTTCCAAACGCAGGAAATGTTTCCTGGTGACTGAGAACACCGCACTGTATAATGGGAAGTGTCACTCATGCCCTCTTATCTGATGTTTAACGGTTATCTATTTACGCCAAGAAACCACACAGCAAAATGACCAAGGACAAGTGTATAACAAATCAATAGCAACCTTAAATCAAAGAGTAATTGTATAGAGGGAAAGGAATAAAGAGGAAAAAAGTGAGGTGTTTCAAAATACCATAGCATCATTCATTAATGTCAATGTATAAGACTTAACGGGGAAATAAAAATCTCCTTAAATAAATTACTAAGTAGCAATACTACTCTGAAAATAATGGCAAATCTTTCCCAGTGACTAATATTTCAGCCCTGCCAGCACTCAGAATTTAACAACACTGAAATGGGGGAAGAAAATACCATCACCTTGTCATTCTGAAATGGACTTATAATCAAAACCATTGAAGTGGGTTCATAGAGAAGTATCACCCCCATTAAAACAGAAGGCAAAGCCAACTTCAAAAAAAACCTAAGCTTCAAAACACACCTGATCTCACAAAATAAAATATATTTTGTACATTCTGTGATCCCACAGAGTAAAATACAAAATGGTACATTCCATATCTCCTACAACACGTAGCCATTTATTTGGAATTGTCAGTAGTTTATACTGCTTATTTCTAGATCTGCCTGCAGCCTCACACTGTGATTTTGTCAGATACCAAGCCTTGCAGGGTCAGCTTGGGCTAAATCTGGTGTATAAGACCAGCTGCTACATTTTACCCTGCAGTCAGCTGCATTTCAAAGGCAGGTAAAGCGTTTCACAATTTTATGAAATCTTAGGAATAAATCAGTCACTAGAAGATTTTCCTAAATACTGTTTGTAGGATTCAAACCCATCTATTCTTTTGGTAACGTATTTATGACCTTATGGCATCAATGTGTGGTAACCACAAGAAATACAAAATTTCCAATTGTTTAAAACCAAAGTCTTCTTATAAGGACTGATGACTTAAATTACTTTTGTAAAATAAATAGCTTTCTAGTGAAAGCAAACAGATTCTGAAACTTGCAACCATGCATCTATTTATTGGGGCTCGAATTTCAACCACCAGCTAATCAAATGCATCACTAAACATAAATCCTGCAAACGGCTATTGAAGACCCTAATTTGGAGCATGCAAGCCACTCACTGAGTTCTTCATCATTACTCTTCCAAAGCTGAACACATACTTAAACATTTGCAAGTTTGGAAATTCTAAGCATTCTATATACGTATATAACAAAATTAATTGTTAACATATTTGTTACACTTACCAAAAATTCATAATGAATTTATGAATAATGAAATTTCTTTGTTTTCATTTATTTTAAACTCCTTTGAAAGGATGGCATTCTCCTCACCTCTTTCCCAAAAGTCTTTTTTTTTTTCTTTTCGTTTTCCTATTTACTTGCATCAGAAACTGTGCAGAAGGATTTGAAGACTGCTGCAGGTGACCTGGTTATAAAACTTCAGTTGATGTTACAGATTGCTATATCTTATTGTATCATACACAAGACAAGAACCATAAGAAAAATTATCAGAAGGCAACTAAATAGAAAGATAACTTGGACTCAGTTGGCTGATAAAACTAGTAGAAATTAAAGAGAAAGGTTCTATATTTCTTTTAGTTTGAAGTGTGAGGAGCCCAGTTGCTCAAACAGCTTTCTGGGATCTACAAAAAGTCTCCTGGATGCATGGAGTCTAAACACAAATGTAAAACTAAACACACGTTAAAATTATCAGACAATTGTAACTCCATTGGGAAGAATGGAAATAGGACAGACTTTTACCCCTGTGGTTACATGATGTATATACAGCTAAAGTGGAAGGCTACCAACAACTTCAGCAGATATTCTTTCAGAAAAATGGAGTGCGACTTAAAGAGGCAGGGATATGCCTCACACTTAATTTTCTCAATCTCTCAGGGAAACTGGTTTGACAGGTAGGTGACCAGATAAACAGAAACGATGGTTTTCCATGAAGAAGATAAGAGAACCTGGGGGGATTATTATGAATTTCTGAAATATGCTGAAACAGTATCTTCAATCTGAACATGATAAAGCTTTATCAGGGTGAGCACTTCACAGCTTCATTATAAACAGCAATTTGTTTGAAGCTTCGGGCATGGTATTGAAAATATAACATAGCCATGCTGTCCGCTTAGTACTTCTGGCTACAGAAATTAGTTAACATAATACTGATTTAATCAAAAGAATGCATTTTAATTCCATGGTATTTTACATAATAATGGTATGGCTACCATTTTCCTGAAATAGAGTATGACATTTACAAATTAAATTAATCTTTGTAGCACCTATAAAATGCTGAATATCAGTACAGAGTGTTAACCTTGTGTTTCAAATGTGTCTTTTACATAATGCAACTTGCTTTATACAATACCTTTATTTCCTGCATTAGATGAGTATAGTTGCTTTATGTTAGTGCCTATCCTTTGTGCAGTGTTCCAAGAGGCTCTGTTCAATTCATTTTCAGGGCAGACAAAATTACACTTGTTAATGCTCTCCTGTCTAGCAAAAAAATTAATTTCTTTAGCTAGGCTTTAAACCTGCTGGAAAGATTGTACTGATCTGCCAGCTATACACCACTTTCCCAGGAATCCAAACTCCTACTAGTCTGGTATCTATATATTACTTACTCTGGAATCCAAGTTCTTGTGGACAAATGGTATGTTAAAACATTTATTTAGCACTACATATTCACAGATATACCCAATCCCAATGCCAGAAGATTTCACCCATAAAAAGACTACAATGCAAGGAGCTAATAATTACAGAATAGAGAAGGAGGGGGGGAAAAGGGAAAGAAAACAAAGCCAAAACAAACGACGACAAACAAAAAACACCAAAAAGCAACCACAGAAATGAGTTCAGGGTTAGTGACTGTATATACAGGGGAAAGGAAAGGGAAAGGGAAAAGATAAAAAGGAAAAAGGAAGCAATGGTGTGGACAACTAACCAGAAGTGCCACAGGAGTGGAACAGCAGAGATGAAGCTGCACCAGCCCAGTCTGAACCTCCAGCGCTGCCAGATTGCCCCGGTCACTGCCCAGGGAGCAGGAGACACCTCATGTCACTCATAGGGTCACTAGGAACTGTCAGGAGTAGTCAGTGTCACATCCAGTCATCGCATTTTTTTGCTTGCTGAATTGTCTCCAGGTGATTAGAAAGAAAGAAATATGAACCCATTCCAAAACAAGAAAAGCATTCAAAAGTATACCAACAAGCTTTAGAGAGTGATACATCTCAGGAAAAGAACCTTGCCCTGTTGATTAGGGGAAAAAACATGATAGTACAGCCTAGAAGCTGCTGTGGACAGTGTTGTGCTTGGGCTTAACCTCAAAGCGTCTTACATGGCATAAATGCTCCTTTAGGGTTATGGAAGTAGAAATATCATTATTACCCTTTTTAAATATTTTAAGATCAACTATGATAAATTTCAAAATTACACTTTAAAAAAAAAAAGTATGGCACTTTGCTTTAATGTAGCTACTAGAAAAAAACTTCAAGTGCTCAAGAACTAGACAGATAAGCCTTCCAGTTCATGTTATAAGATTCGTACTATTAGATTCCTTAAGTCAGGAAACTATTAAAAACGTTACTTGTTTCAGAAATACAACAATAACAGCCATTTAAGTCACTGATGTTAAGCTTCATGGTAGACACAGCAATAATGAGTAGCTGCATCTTCATCTCCTTTCCACTCCCTTTTTTTTGGGGGGAAGCTGAGATTAGGGAGCTTAGACAAATGCTCACAATTATACATTGGACAGAGTGCTAGAGAAATCAGGACTCTAAAGTACTCTCTGCACTTCTGTCCTTCGCGAAGGTTGTGTCATCTTGCAGCACTGGCTTATTCTTCAAGTACTGCTGCCCCGTGGTGCAATATACACCAATTTTCAGTGCGCCAGGTTTAAAATCAAAACCAGACTGACCACATCATCATCAGTTTGGATAAAATAGCTCTGTGCTGCTGTCACTTACTGGCTAGTAATATTTGGTAGCAAACTCACAGGCCTTGACTAATGGAAGAAGATATGAAAGATACCTATAAAAAAGGAGGGGAGAAAGACTAAGACTAGAAAAATGCAGGAAAGAAATAGGATGAAAAACAGAGATGAGAGAGTGAAAAAAGAGTAAAGAAAAAAGTGAGAAGTGCAAAGTAAAGAAGGTGTTGCAGAGTCAATTACAGATACAGAAATATAAAACAACAGAGAATAAGAAAAGAGACGGATAAAAGGCAAGGAAAAATAACCATGAATCTGAGGGTCAAGTGTTAGACATCAGAGTGAGAGTGTGGTCCATATTTACAGTCCAGACACAGAGTGAACTACTTCAGGCAGGTATTTTCACAGGCTCAGGAATTTTGAGGGCCTCACAGAGGTTGTGCACAAGCGCAAAAAAAAAATTCAGGATGACAGATGCTCTGAAGTGGAAGATTTCTGTAAAGCTTTTTCAGTAGCAGAGTTTACGGCCATTACCACAACACATGGCTCCATCCTAATTTTCCATGTGAAAAGAAAAAATATTTTAAAAAACCCTCTCCCCTTCACTGGACAAGTGAGTCAAGTATAAAAATACTCCCAAGCAAATGACAGCTTTCGAGTTCATCTTTACATCTAACAATGACAGCTGTTTGCATGACTCAGATGGATGATTCAGCTGGTGTCGTCCTCTCCGCTCACTCCAGAAAGGAGGCAAGGAGAGAAACAGTTTATTTTTAAGTATGCCTTGCTAGCAACATTTTGATGAGGAATCCTTTAAAATACTTTCTTTTCTTGAGAGCTGAGGTCTTACTTAAAGTCAGCTTCAGAGATAAATTAGATGGCTCCCAGGGAATCTGGAGACAAAGCTGGAAGCCTTAACAAACAGAAAGAACATCCTTCGAAAATTCTGTGTGACACTCTAAGCGCTCAGTCAAGTCCTAAGCAAAGGCCAAGAGTCAAGTCTCTGTTTGAAAAAGGCTGCAGAGACCCATAGTTTTGATAGTTATGAAACAGCATTATCTAGTGGCTTATTATTATTGGAGAATCTAGAGACTCAGCAGACTCTCTGTTATTCCTCCCCAGTAGCCATTACAGCTTTAAAGGCTCTTCAAACTAGTCAAGAGACTCGCCGGACAGGTGGACATTTCAAGGAGACGCTTTCTCACATCAAAAGCTTTCAGAGATATTTTGACTATTCTCGTCATTCAAAACGGATTCAGAGTTAGATGCTGCAATCCAAGATGCTTTAATTCTACTAAGATCTCCTTATCTAGGGTATGAACCAAAATATTTTATGAACTAAACCTCTTTCAGGAAGGACATCACCTATCCCTATATTGTTGATGAATATTTCAAATACAGGATTTTAAATGTCAGTACAGAGTTTCCAGGAGAGTCTATACTAGTAACAGCCCCTTCAGAAATCCTAACTTAACCTTGCATGGAGCAGGAAGATATCCTATCTGTTTTTCAGAAACACTTACTTTGAGTATTAAATGGTCACCAAATGAGTAAAAGTCAGAGAACTGGTCACCAGAAGAAAAAATAACAGATAGCTAATTATTTTTACTTCCTTTAGACCACAATTCAAAATGCAGGTAGGAGATATCTACTTTCCATTCCCAAAGACTCTTTTCAGTTCTAGTATCACATTAAAATTCCTGTCTCCAAGATTTAAAGTTTGGCCTCTGTTCTCACACTCTGTTATTTCTACAGGAGAGCTCAACATGTTATAAGGGACTCCCTCTCAGCCTAGCTTACCGCAAAGTTATTTCTGAAAGGAAACTGAAACAATATCATAGAATCACAAAATAGTCTACTTTAGTGGATAGCAAGGACAATGGTAAAAAAAGCACCTTGTTTTGCTCCTGAATGTATCTTTGATGACAAAGAATCTCTTAGAGAACAAGGGAATTTCATTCTACAGATGGTATCTTTATAATATGTGCCTGCAGATTCCTGAAACATTTTTGATGAAAAATACTACAGATTTTTCAATGAGAATAAACAGTAAAACTTACCCAAACGGGCTTATATTTAGGCTTAAAACTCTGTATGTTAGACAATGGTTCAAATTAATCGCTTCTAAGTGTGAATAATTTTAATGCAAAAAATCTGCCAGAGCCACTTTTCATCTGGGTTGGTTGACTGGTTGTTTTAACCTCACCTTTTTTTATCTTCAGAATCTCAGTAACAGAGACACTGGTGCTTCATGCTGCCAGAACTTCTGAAATACTCAAAAATGCCAGTGGATCCTTTCCACTCAGGTCCTGAGCACATTAGGATTCCTCTCCCAAAGCAGCCACCATACTCAACAGAGACAAGCAGAAATTGCAGTGCTCTCCTGGGATAAAATTGTCAGAAATGCCAAATGATTTAATGGCTTAGTCCACTTGGGTGCAGTCGTATCCAGGCCAAGCATCAACACTCTCTCATGCACCAATCTAGGAGCCTTGCCCATTGTACAGGGATAAAAGCAGCATCAGTTGGATATTCTTCTTAACACTGGCTGGTAGTTTGCCATTTCATTTGTTAAGTGAGGCTGGCCATGACTTTTAGTCTGGCATTTTTTTCTTATTGTTTTTATTATCCAAATTACAGTGATAGCTCTCACTGCATCACTTTTGGGAATTTACTATGAATTTTTGAAGCATGATCTAAGGCTTGTCTCTGGAAAACAGTCTCCTTTTTCTTATATTCGGTAGAGTACAAACAAGACTTTAGTGATTAAAAATCCATATATCTTGCTTTGCTTTTCAGAAAGTGAAAGATGAAAATAAAAACAAATCAATTTATGTAACACAAATGATGAGGCTGAAATGGAGGAGCTATTTCCATAGCACCCTGGCTTCTTCTCTTTGCATACTGTGTGTGTGAAAGCAAAAGATAGTAAGAGTGCCCTTAACTAAGCACAAAATTGAAATTAGTGTCAGATTTAAGAGGAGTGATGAACTGGAAGACATGGATGAAAAAGCAGGTAGTTGCTGTGTTGTACGCAGGAAGATAAAGGATGTCACCATCCGTCTCTGACCTTCGTTGTCTCTGTGTACAGGCCCAGTAAAAGGATTTGCAGTGCTAAGAATTGGGAAGCGGGCAAATGGCCAGCGCTGCTCCTGACGTATGTAAAGGAGGTGGGAGGAGTAAGAGCTGTATGATCACAGCAGGTTGCAAATGTGACACGCTTTGAGTTAACACTGCATTTGCCTTGCTAGAAAGCTCAGGGGTAGCCATTCCTCCAAATCAGAAATTTACTCTATAAGCAATGTTTTGGAACAAAAGTGAGCAACAACTTGCATTCTCCATTCCCCCAGAAAGAAACATCCCCTAGGCAGTAAATGAAAATTTGCTGTATGAAATTTCTTTTTGTTTTCCCTCCTGTCATTCCCCTAAATTGTTAACAATAAGCTGTTCACTCCCTGTCATTAGATTTCATGTGGTTTTCTATAGCATCACACCAGGCATATTTTTCATGTTCTACTGCTGAACAGAGCAACTTAATGACCCTTTTACAAAGAACAAGACAAGTCTCCAACTCCCTGTACCCTCTTGTGGGATGTCCCCCCTCCTTTCCCAACGTATCCGCAGCCAGTCAATAAACAGTCCTCAGTACCACTCTGCCAGCAGTACTGGGGGAGTGGGTTACATGGTCTTCATTTCTTCCTCAGGTTTTTGCACAGTCACATTAGTGCAAGTTACAGTCTAACCTGAAAGGAACAATTCCGCAGCTGAGCAGGCAGCAATAAGCCCCATCATTATAGGGAATGCTATATAATTCTTCAGCCCTTCAAGGCAGTTGAAGTTGCAAGTAGCACAGCTGCAGTAACTTCAGGTCCTGGGTGATAAGTCATTTTGTCTTTCTATTCTGTACTTTCAGCAATTAAGAAACATCTTTTGAAGCCATGAGTGTTGAGGAATCACTATTAGAACAAGCATCTTAAAAATTCACTGACTTAAGTTCAAAGACAAAGGAGAGAGTGGAACTCTTCTGGGCAAAGTTCCTATGACTCATGAGTCTGTTGGCTCAAGTGGTTGTAATAAGCTCAATAATTTTTGAAAACTCTTGGTGTAAGGAAGCCTTTCTGACCAAAGTTGGAAACAGCTCAGGCTTAGTTCTGTTATAGGGCAAATGAAATGATATTGCTTTTGTAGGTCTTGTAGCTAAATACTGAGATGACTAGAATGTTGTTACCCAAGAACATGATGGTTGTTGACTGTTGTGACAATGTCTAAATTGGAAATATTTCATTCGATACCAAATTAAAAATACTTCAGCTAACTTAGAAAAGGCTATTCCTGAATCTGAACTGGTTTTATGACATCTACAAAAGGAAAGGGAAAGTACACAGGGCCCAAGAGAAGTCAAACTCTGTGCAAGTGCTGTTCTTTCAATAAACATCACTGAAGTTTTCTTCCACACTGAGCAAAACACTCTTAACAGTAGCAGCATCTTGAGAAGGCACAGAGATTGTAAACAAAAAGAGACCCCACACTGACACGAATGTTTTGATTTTAGTTTTACAACCAACCACATCAATCCTGGTGATAAAGATTACTTATATTATACATTTCATACTGGTCAGCAGCCTTTGCAAAGATGACAGTCCCCAGTGAGCTGGCTTCTGCATGTTCAAACACATAGAAGTGTTTCTACTGCAAGAGGTTTATGATCTAAATACATTCCAGAATTTTAAAAAACCTGACAATTGAACTGAATAAGCATAAACAATTCATTCAATCTTGTCAATAAAGAAACTGGCTCTGTCGTAAACATTAGTTTTCATACTAGAAAAATTCTGAGTCAGTTTTACATGAAAATTGGAGATCAGGAAGATGTCTAGGCAAACACAAAACTACCTGTTTATTCTGTGAATTATTTATTGTGAGGAGACACAGGGAGTTTATGATGGAAAAAGAAAACAGTTCACAACATATTTCAATGTATAGTTTTGCATATGGAGAAAAATAGGAGCTACCAGAGATCACTTCATTGGATATTACAGATACTGTCCAAAATATTCCATACATAGAGGAAATGGCATCACTGTATTCACAGAAATATTTTATGTCTGTATCAATAGAGTCTAGAGGGAGAAAGATTGATATAAAATAGTTTCACAGACTGAGAGAATACCCAGTTCAGTGTGACTTGAAGGTAAATACAGGTCATCTCATAGAGATAAACATCTCAACATGGGTTCATTTATCTTTAAAAAGAAAAAAGAAAATGTGATCTTGACTAGATTGGATGGTTGCAATAATCCATCCAGCTCCTTTGGGATAGAGAATACCATAGTTTTATTTTATTGATGAAAAACATATTTAGAGTATTTTTCTGTTTAGCAACCTTCTGTTCTCAGCCTTGCTCCTCCTTCTCCTTAAAAATCAAATATTTTTAAGTTTTGAATTTGGAGAATGGAATCATGCAACTAATCAATCAGCTTTTCCATCTGAGATCTCATCACCCTGAACGTTACCTCATACAATTCTCAGTGATTGTGCCTGCAGGGCTACCCCTGCTTTCTGAAAAGATTACATGGACCAAAAGAAACCACTTTATTTTGCCCTCTGGCTTTCTATGTGAAACAAGCATCATGGTGAAATGCTGACAAAATCCTCTCATGTCTTCTAGCTTTGAAAAACTGCAGCACAATGCTAATGTTGGAAACACACAAGCAAAATATATATAGGGGTTTTTTGTTTGTTTTGTTATCTGTTTTGGTTTTGTTTGGTTTTGGGTTTTGTTGTTGTTTGGTTTTTTTGTTTTTTAATAAGCTACATTACAATACTTAACAAAATTTGAGCAGAGAACAGAATTGTTCCCTTCTGCACAGAAATAAGGACAGTGGAAAGGAGAAATCTTATGGACAGTTGGTTATACTTACCCTATCTCTGAACACATACATAACAGTTTTCAGCTCTGCAGGACAATAAAGATTGAAATTCATCCTTGTGCAGCATGAGACACTAGCATCCAGGAGATATTGGAAAGTTTAAATGTTTTCCATACTTTATGTATGCCCTATACAATTACACCAACTGTTACAAATTCTTTTCCTGCTTTACTCCTGCACCACTGTATTAGAGCACCATCCAAGGGAGCAGAGCAAACTGCTCCCCAAATAAGCTTGCAGCAGCACATGATCACTCAATGTGGATGCCCCATTTTAAACCAAGCTTTTGCCATCTGTTCCTCTGCTAATTATGAATGCTACAGATAGCCACAACTACACTTCAATGAAAAAAAGTGATTAAAGCACATGTATTCTTTCTACAATGCATCTGTGTTGCTTATCTCAAATTAAATGCAATACCGCCCGCCACACAACACACAAGTCACACAGTACAAAGACCACATAAGGGCAGATGTCTATAGCTTCTCATGTGGCAATAAGCCAGCGGGGATTGCTTGTAGTCCAAAATGTACTGTGTATACTCAGCAAGAGAATCTTTACAACTGTGCCCAGAGTCACACACATTGCTTAAGCGGGGGTTCTCAGGAGCTTTGCTCACAAGACTTGGTGCCCAGGTCAGGATCATGCAGGACACTGCTCAGCAGTGAACTAACCTCCAGCTGGACACTTTCTAAAGCCCGTGCTGCTCTCCTCTCCCTCTAATCCCAACAGCATCATCAACCCACCTCTTTGGAATCCTCTCTAACGAAGCAGGGGCTTGGTTTAGAGGTGGACTTGGCAGTGGCGGGTTAATGGTTGGACTCGATCTTAAAGGTCTTTTCCAACCAAAATTACTCTATGATTCTATGATAAAACCTGTTTGTCCTTTTCTAGCTTCTTCCCATTCTGAGTTTATAAACTCATTACCTCAGTACACACACAGACACTTATCATGTTCTTCATTTCCTCTTTCTGCCAGGTGTTTTCCATAAAGAGAGACCTTTGGGCTTCAGCAAAGATTGGTCCAACCATGATTTCTCACCTAATGGAGCATGTCTTCATCCCAGCCGTGACTGCTCTGCCTGGAACTGCTAAATTATCCATTCATTTGCCCATGATGCAGATCGTATGTTTTGGAGTTTTTTGTTGTTTGTGTTTTGGTTGTGGTTGGTTTGTTTGTTTTTGTTGTGTGTTTTGGTTGGTTGGTTAGGTTTTTCTCATTTGCTTGCACCTGTAGTTTCTGGTTTTAATGAACGACTGAGGAAAACACATTTATTCCATCATTGCAGCTTCAGTAACTCCTAGTTTCAGGAAGCTTGAGCTTGAAAATCAGCCATGCACTAAGGCTTCAACTTAGTATCTTATCTCTTCATATATCCTTATTGAGTTCAAATTTTATAGACCAGCTTGCATCATTCTGGATGGAACACATCAACTACGGCATCCCTGATATATCAGCAATGGTTTTGCAATGATGGAGGCAGGTTTCAAAATTGCTTCCTGTTTGCAGCTTCTTTCACTGCTAATGAGAACTACAGCCATGCTGGGCGCATCCCAGATCTCTCTGTTTGTGTAATACATCACCCTGCTGTAATACAATATTGCTCATTCTTGCTTACGCAGAGCCATATTCTGCCATTAAACATTAAACCATGGATGGAGTATCTCAACAGAAACTAACGCTAAGTTTCTGCGGTAACTTTAAAAAATACAGATAGCAGAATATGGCCCATAAGAAGTTGTTTGGATTTTTCTTCCCTTTATATAAGGAGATAGGACTATTTGTGATGGCAGACGTTGCTTTAGAAGTGGAAGTTTCAATATATTTTTAAATGGTTCTAAGATTGTTTATATTCTCTTTTTATGAATGCTCAAAAATTGGCCATTTTTACCCATTAAAGTTTCTTGCACTTATGTTCAGTCTTCTCTTTTACAAGGCATTTCACCTGAATAGGAAATGCTTACAGTCTGTAACAGCACTGTCTTGGGGGAAGGGGAGGAAATTACCTTTCATCTCGGGTTATAAGAAGTTCATTACAAGCCACAAAATCTTCAATCTGCCTATCATTTTAACATTTATTAAGACATATGCATAAGACACAAAGCACCCTTCATGAGAGGAGCCAAAGGCTTTATAGAAAGAAAAGGAGACTAGATATAAAAACAGACGATTGTGTCACATAAGGATCATCACTTCAGTCCCTGTTGCCTCATATTCCAATGAAAATAAACCATTAAGCATCTTGGTATATCCAACTTAACTCTGTTATATAAGCATGAGGAGACTAATAAATCTGTGGGCCAATCCGAATTACTATATAACTCCTTATGAGCAAACATATCTTGTTTACCAGTTTCCTTCATCCTGCAGAACTGCAGTTATGTGCATAACTGACTGTTGTGCAGTATTTTTCCAGTTTATATTTATTCTAATTAATTGCAACATGATTTTTTTTGGATGCTGCTGTCCTGAGTGAACCATAACATGGAGATTCGTGGTTGTGTTTACGGAATATGGCAGACAACTCTGTATTTAAATCACTAATTATCCTGTACCTATAGACACCTTTGCTGAAGGCAGCACTCCAGTGTTCTTTTACATGAACCGATTTCTTTTTTAGACATATGAAATAAGTTTTATAAAGATAAAGATAAGTAGATTCAAAATTTCTAAGTCATCAGTTTCAGCAGGTGTAGTTTAACATTAAAATACATGAAGATAGAGGAAATCTGTTTTGCCTAACATCTCTGCTTCAACAGGAAATACTTAGTCCCCCTTCAATATGGTATCAAACGAAGAAGTGTTCCTATCTAGTATTAAATAAACAAATAAATGTCATCTAGGTATCAAAAAGATTGGTTACCCTGGCTTCACTTAGAAAAAAGATGGACAAAATTTATCCCTTTTATACCTTAAGTGAAGCTTATGTTCTCAAACAAGAAATGAATTTGACCCAGTAACCACTGCTGTCAAATCCTGGCACATATATCTAAAGGAAGAATACAGATCTGTTAGGCTTTGTCCTTCTGTATTCCAACACAGTACAGAGCTCAGCAGAAGAGCACTGTCCTGGGACTTACACGACATAAATTTTGTTGTTAGATCTGGCATTAGCTTGATGGATAACTCTGAACCAGCTTTATTCACTGCTTCCACATCTGTCTAATCTAGATATACATCTCCGTATGCCTAACCGCATGGGAAAAGTGCAGCAAAGAATGCCACAAAAGCCTGGGTATTGAGTGAGGTGAAGGAGTCTTCACCTGCTCCATGCAGTCCAGGACCCCGGGGTGGGCTCAGCACTGGAAATCTCCAAACAGGACGGGCTCTGCTGCAGATGAAAGCACTCAGCAAATTCTCATACAGGCAAGGAGTACATCAGGTATTGGTGCATACACAAATACTGGAAGACTAAGAGAGTTCTCCTAGAAATCAATGTTTAAATTGGTATAGACTTGGATAAAGTGACCATATCTGAGAACAGTTCCTTTAAGGTATCATTGCTACACATTTGTATGTACTGTGAATTTTTCAGATAATGGGATTCCTGATATGCATCCCCTGAAGTAGGAGGGAGAGGAAACATATTGGAGTAATATGGAAATGCAATTATTTTGGTACCTATGTAGTACAGTTCAGTGGAAATATTTTAATTCTGTGCTTTTAGAGTGACAGCACAAGAAAATGTGAAACTGGTCATCCCAGCTACAAGGCTGAAAATAGAGAGGGATGTGGAATCACTGTCACTGCATTTCTGAGGTCTCTAAAATTGATTTTTATTAGTATTTACCAATTGCAATCAAATTCTACCAAGAACCTCAACATCCCTAGTACACACAGAAACAGTACTCTGAAAACATTTTCCACTCACTCCCTTGAACAAGCAACTCAGCTGCATTCCTTCTTAATCCTGCAATTATAAAAATTGAAAAAAAAAAAAAAAATTAAGCATTCCACCTGCCCAATTCCAATGACTGCATCTGCTTCTACCTCTCGACCTTAATCTTTGTTCAGGTTTAAGTTGTGTAACTGCTATAACTTGAAGAGACAGGCAGAGAGAACAATATACAAACACTAGAAGCCACTACTGAAATAAACTTGTGAATAGGCAATGGAACTCAGGAAAGGAAGGGCAAAGACAGATTGCCAAGCTAAAAAGCCCATAAAAACTATTCACAGAATATGTTGTGAAATTTCAAACAAAATTCCATACACAGCTAATGTGACAGTTGCAAAACAACCTGCATAGGCAGACGAGTATCACTACCTCTGTCAATCCCAGTGCTAGTCAGAATTCAACTGTAAGCCACGATATACTGAAACCTTCTTTAAAATCCATTCTGAATATAGTTACTCTAACAGTAATTTTTAGTAAAGTGGTTTTTTTATCTGCCCAGGAGAAAGCATCAGTGAAGTGGATTTATGACACTAAGTTCATTAGAAGGACAGCTAAGATCACAGAATTAATTGATGCCCCTTTGTACCTATTTAATGAGAATGATTTTCTGTTACCCTGGATTACAAACCAAGCTATGGAAGTGACAGATAAAGACCAATCTACCCCCTGCCAAAACCTTTATTCAGTAGCTTAGCAATTTATCTGTAAACTGAATTTTGAATCGTATCTCAGCCTTGGAACTCATTAGACATTAGATGATCAGTCCAAATGTGTAATTTGATTTTAGCTACCAACCTGCAACATCAGATCCACCAATGATAACAGTTGGAATTACCTACTTGATGACAGACTATGGACATGGAGTTAAGGCTTGGAAACTTTGCAGCCTTGTGTAAAGATGCAAGTGTTAAGTGTTGGAAGGACAGAAATTTACCCTGGAAGCCGCAGCATTACCTTAACTTTGCTCTGTGTCAACTCCACTTTCTTGTTTTGATTGGAATCTAGAAAATGTGTACTTTGTAGACTGTAGATGTTTGATTTTCAGATAGTTTGATTCTTCCAGAGACTTTGAGGGAGCTTCTCCTATTTATGCTGGCCAGACAGCTGATCTTTCAGCCTTTTCCAATTACAAAATGTCCTTCAAAAGCCAAAAAGAACCATTTAATCTAACTGGTCTTTCATGTACAGCTGTTCTTTGTCTAAGAGAACAGGAAGATGAGGAATATGAGAATCAAAATCAGGCCTCACTTGGAGAATTAGATCATCAGCTTCAACACAACCAAGACTTCACTACAGCTCTTTCGGGCGAATCTCATTTTTGGGTACACAAAGAAAGAAATAATCAAACAACCCTTGAATAAACAAGTGTTATCTAAAAGCAAAAAGTTGTCATAGTCTAGGTGTAATATTTGACCTCCATTTCCCTCATAGTCCTGCCTTCTGTAAAAAAAAAGCAACTCATCTGTCTCACCCAAAATTCGGATAGTCTCGTACTTTATCCACCAAAATGCACACATTGCTATAGATGCGCTGACTGAAATTGCATATTTCTAGCATCCTGGTTGAAACCGTAAATATAGGACAAATAGGTAAAATACTTGAGACAAAAAAAAAAGGCAATAATCTCCCTGATGTTGAAAACATAGTATCATAACTAAGCTTTAAGTTTTGGCACTTGAGAATAATGAGCCTGATTTTCTCAACCTTAATCCTGGACAATTTACCTGAAATAAAACTAGTATTTACCCATGGATACTTGAGCCTGGTAACAGTTGTTACACTAACAGACATCAGAACTCAGCCTCCTATGACTAATTTCAATCCACTCATTTTATATTACACTGACATGGTTTGACACAACACATGGCTCATTTGTGTGGGTTTTTTTCCCCTCATTTTTTCCTTTTACAAGAATGAGTTTTAACAAATATATATATATATATAAAATCTATCTCACAACTGTGTACTGGGGTTTGATTTGCTGGGGTTTTTTTTTTCCTAACCCTCACGCACAAAGGTGCACACATAGCAATACATCAAAACTGGCTACTCCACTTTTTTTTTTTTTATTCATTTTTAACCTCACACTCATCAAGAAACAGATTTCTCTTTTGTCCTTACAAAGGTGTTTAAATTCATAACAAAGTGAGCCCCTGTGGAGAAGAAATCTCATAAAATTGGAAGGGAGGAGAGGGTGGAAACAGCAGAATACAACAATGGTTACTCTATAAACTTGTAAAATCTATTAGTGAAAACTCCAAATCTACAGAATTCCATAGCAGGGACATGATTTGTGACTGCAGTCTAGAGAATGTTTCTGTAAGTGAGGAATCTACTCATGTTACAATTTAAGACATATAATACAGAAACTAATACTGTAGTTTCTACTGACCTATTTAGCTTTGGAGTCTTCGGTAATTCTGAGGGAACCTGGATAAGTGTCAGTTAATTACAAAAAGCTGGCTCTCTGTACCTTCCAAGTTAATTACTCTGACTTAAATGCCGTCATTTTTCCCCTTGTCCACTGCAGAAGGAAAGTGTCAAGCTGAAGAAGGGCATTTGCAGTAAGCATCTCTCTTCTGTTTGTAAGCAGCTGATTATGAATTTCATTTGCAGAAATTCAGTCTCATATTTTGCTATTATTTTAAACTTCTTGCAGCTTCGGCAAGTACATCTCAGCTGTACCCTGCAACCACATTTATATTCCAGCCTTGTCCCTCACATTTTAACTCTGTTGTACTTCAGTTCAGATCCACTGGAATCCATACACACAATCTTCACCTTCAATTAAATCTGAAGGTGGATTTGGGATGATAATCTGCTGGGAAGCAAGCCAGAGGTGCCTGTGTCCCGTCTCATAACCCAGCTATGTTACTGACTGGGGACATCCATTACTTAGCTAGCAAGTATTCTCCAAATGTACTGTAACCTTCTTCACGTCTATCTTCACTACTACAATAATTAGCAGGGCCTGAATAGTTTCTTCAGGAATATATGTATTGATCACTGAATCACAGAAAAACCTGTGCTTGCATTTGAGGTCAAAAAAGTAGAAAATGTGATGTTCTGGTAATAAATTGTTGACAGAAAAATGCTTCATTCTGCCTGTAGATGTAAATACAACATGGAAAAAAGACAATGCAATGCCAAACTAAGTAGCTTCCCCTTAGCATCTAGTGCATCAGGTAATATCTTGAAACTGATTGAGTCCTTGGCAGTGAGATCACATTGAAGGCATGTACCTGGCAGGGAAAAGACAGCAGAAAGAACCCAGTCTACACAATTGAATTGTTAGCTCAAAAATCCCAAAGAGTCAGGGGATATTTGGGTATCACAGATCAGGTTCCGCCACACTAGAAGCTGTATGGATAGGGAGCAAGACTACCATCTGCAAAGGCTTTAAACTTCATGAACAGACACATGGGATATAAAATTCTAAAGGCATCTAGAATCCCCAAATCCAGATTCTTTTATTACAGTTTACTACATCATAATATTTTGATAACATACAAGCTACATATAGAAACTGAAGTGCTCATTAAGATAACTTTTTAAAACATAACTGTGGGTGGAATAATAACCTTATTCCTAAATTCAGAAATAAGGTTAATCTTGTCACCAATTATCTACTTATTTCTTTATCTCAACTTCAAGCAAGGCAGCTTTTATTGTCCTTCTCTCAATAAACTTTCTGAAGCAAATTTACTCTTACACAATTAGCTTTGTGTGAGTAAACTAATATAATAAATTATTTTAAAACAGACTCTTTTTGGCTATGATGCTGGAAGGCCCTTGGCTCACCAACTCCATAAAAAATTGTCTTTCTTGCATTTCAGTGATCAGAGGTGCTCACGACATTCCTCATTAAGTATTCTCTTCTATACATTGTACAATTTTATTTCTTCAACCGAACAAAAATCTTTTGTTTTATCCATTCCTACAATATATTTGCTTTCCTCAGAGCAGCATTACTTTTATTACTTAGAATAACTCTGCAAATCAATAGAAGTACACAGGTTTTCCCTCCCATCTACTTCAAGCTGAGCTGCCAGGACCCAGAATAAATTCATGTTAGCTCTCCATTTCCATGACCTTCTACTTTGTACTTTTAAATTTCATTTCATTTCTATTATTTGAGTTCTCAATGTCTCCAAATTCTGCTTGCTTGGTATTCCAGCCTTTCCCAGTATTGGTCATGTTTTCCAACTCTCTGCTATCAAGTTTCACTGCCACGCTTCTAATTTTGGGCTAAACACATCAGAGAAAGATAAGTGCAACAAGGGGAAAAGCAGCGCAGAAGTGTGAAGAACCAGCCCAACAATTCATCAGTGGCAAAGCTGGAACAATACAGGTCCCCCAGTTCCCAGCCCTGTGTTTGCTTTATCACCCAACACTGCACTTCTGATCAGGTGTGAGGAGGAACTCAGACTCAGAAATAGCCAACAAAATTAATAACTGACAAAATTGTCTCTTCAGTGGATCGTATGAGGGGATGGTAGTCTACGACCAACCTGGGAAATCTAATATCTAATCTAGTTATATGTAACTATACATGCTGCTGATAGTTATAGGTAATTATTTATCCACAGTGAGTCTAAGAACGTATACACACAGATGATGACCTTTCATGCCTCGCTTCTTAGGCATGCACAGTCTCAAAGGATCTCCAGGCATATAATGCATGGGGGTTTTAACATGATAGTCTGAACTGAAACTCTGCAAGGAATAAAATTTAGAGAAACAGCTTAGTTAATGCTCAGAACGTGGCCTGGCAGCCTGCCATGCATAAACATGCACTGAAACCAGACTTCATGCCAAGAATTCTTAGCTTTCAACTTCATAGAAATTCCTTGTACAGTTTATACTAGATCCTCTAAGTTCATTCAACTTTTTTCTTCCTTTTCGCAATTTAATCTATAGCTAGTTGAACTCATTACCTTTTTACATATAAGCATTAATAATGTAATAGACATAAGTCCAAGTAGAAGTAATAGAATTTTTCTGTTCATATAATTTTTTATTAAAGAGAGGCCTAACACTAAGAGGACACTGCTTTATACCTTCCGTGCGAAACCTCTGTGAACACACCAAGATGCTGCAGGGTGACCTATTAGAACACTGTGTATGGCTGGTCACAAAATAAACACTTTCTAAGACTCATAGGAATTCACGTCACACTCAAGTGTCAAATTCGTGTTCAAGCTCCCTTTAAGCCAAAGGATCTCTCTCGATTTGATCAAAAGATTGAGGTCTTAACATTTGTTTTCATAATATCCAAAAGTCTAATTTGACTCTCATATCCCTGATGTCTGCTTTTCCGAGCCTCAAATCTATACAAAAGAAGGTCCTTCCAACAGACTCCAGCTTGCTTCCTTTTTCTTTTTCTAGTAATAATTATGTTGATTTAGTTTTTATGGTTTAGACACTTTCTAAACTAGACCTAGACAGTTACTTAAGTATGTAGCAAGTCACATTGAATATACGTATTAGGTGAATAATTAATTCCATATTACTACAGATCCTGAACTCTGTCCTTTTTTTTTTTTGTTTTTAAACAGCTTCAACACACAGTTATGAGGAAGATAAATACTATTATCCCCAGCTATAGAATGGGACTTCAAACAGAACTAAGATTTCGCCGTAGGTCACATAGAAAGCCCATGGCAGAAAAGAAAACAAGAGTAGAAGACAGACAAAAATATCAAGTTCAGATTAAACTGAAAGCTTATTAATACATCAGATGTTACACCAGTATCAATACTGGACAGCTGGACAACATACAAGACTTTTGACAGCATGTGCTTCACAACAGATCAGTCACATTGGTCTTATTATTCATTTACAGGCTCTGCTTGTTTTAAAAAATGGAGCACTTGAATATTCTACAAATTGTCTTCAAGTCACATGAAAAGATTGTGTTGTATTGTTTTAACCAGACAGGTCATCATTTTAAATTCAGTCAGACTTAAAAATTTAGCCTATGTGGACGTAATGCAGATATCAAATGAGGTATACTTTTGTGCTGCTTCTTCACAGAATAATGACTGCTGGGCCCTTAAGTGCCACTACCATGCTGTCTTTGCCCAAAAGAAATATGGGTCATACCTAAAGAAACAATCAATAGCCATCTTCTCAAATCAGGTCATATTGGACCAAAGCTCAATAAGACTGACCAACCAATTGATTTTGAAAAGAATAACTGAAAAAGTTGAGAGAAGCCCAATTTAAAATTTTATATTCAATTATACATCATCTGCAAAAAGAAAACACCCACTACTGCAACATTATGACAGATTTATATGCACATATGTGTGCACAGATGTTGGTGCTGCATACACGTTCAGAGTCTGGAGTAGCCACATCAAATCAAATCTCTGCTCCATACCTGCAGCGTTTCTCCTACTGTACATAAAGATGCAGTTATGTAAATATTTGTGAATTTTATTTATATAACATGACATAAAATTCAGAAACCTACTAAAGGTAATTATGCTAATTCCTGCAAGCTTGCTTCTGCTGATTTACAGGGTATGAACTAGGCCTTCTTCTCTGTAGTAGCTGTAGCATCAGACCCAAAGTTTTAACTGAAATACCACTTCTATTCTCCAGCCTCCTGTGCAAAGCCCACACTGAGAACCTCATCTAGTAAGGATGCATACATGGTTACCTTTTGGGAACACAGGGAAGATGGGAAGACAGTTTACAATTCAACAATCACGAATGAAATGCTAATCCACCCCATACTTAGCAGTTAATTCTGTTATGCTGCATCTCACCAGGCAGTTTTTTCACAAATGCTTTAACAATCTATCCCAAACAACACAGCCAAAAAGCAAGGACCAGATTTCTTCTAATGACATCTCTGCACGCAAGACGCACCCTGTCTCTACTATACCTGCTGCGTTGGCAGCAACTCTACCTGCGTATGTCTTCATCTGTGGACACCAAACCCCCCTCAGAAAATCACAATGCAGTAAATCACTTTGGTTGAAGATAAGTTACAAAGAGCTTGATTACGTACGCAAGCTTATTATACTTTCTTTTTGGAAAAAGCTTAGTGGGGGATGATTAGTAGTCTCAATTTAACACATAAAATGTTTCATGGATAGTCAAATGCATTTGTAACATGCTAGTTTTGAAGTCATTAAATAGAACCATTAAGATGGCTGGGTAGAAATGTACCTAAACTTTGCATGAACTTTATAGTTTTTGCTTGGTAGAGAAGGGGTTAAGAGTTGTTTATTTTTTTTTCCATAAAATTATTCTTCCTATAGAAAATAGTTTTGAAGCTTTACAGTTTTTGTTAGCATTTTCAGCAGTGAAACCTTAAAACATGAAAGTAGTAATTTTCATGAGCATCTTCCACAGGAAGAGGAATGATTTCTCTGACAATTGCACTTGTGAGACTGGGGAGAGGGGACGAGAAGTTTCAAGGACTCCAGGCTTCAAAAAAAGGAAAACTGCATTAAATGAAATAAAATCTTTAAGCTCGGGAAGTGCGATTAATACGAAGTCTCAGTTTGGAAGGAAACTGTTGAAAGATGCCCCTTGCTATAAACCTGTCCCTAGTTAAAGGCAGTTTTGGATTAATTTGTCAATCCTTCATTCAATTTACCATTTTCAATTGCTGCCAAATTCTCATATCAAGTTGGATGTAGAAATTGACAAGTGAAATCCTAAACCTGTGTTCCCCAGGAGTCTAAGCCAGATATTAACAAAGATTCCCTTGGAGCCTGGTAAAAATCTGTGAATCCTTATTAACTGTAGAATCCCCTTAATAAAATACTAGTTATGTACAAGTATAGGCTCTCCCAAACACCTAATATACGAGAACTTCAAACAGTCCCAATAGGTGGATTTCACCACAGTGACTGCAAACAAATATACGTTCTGACATATCTGCTGATATCACTGTTAAGGCCACACTGTTATTTTGAGATTCAGAGCAGCATCATTTCTGAGACGCAGAGATGACCACAACTACAGAAAAACGTAGACAGAATAAGTCAGGCAGGGACAGGTCACGTTTAACTATAATACTTTGACTTCCTCTTCGCAAAGTAAGATACAGTGTTAAAACCAGAGCTGAATACATAGCATCAGTTTAACTTGTTAATATATAGTTCAACATCACAGCTTGCTAAACAAGTTCTTACAGAATAGTACTTGCAGAACCACTAACCAGCTCTACTCTTCCCTTTCCTAGAGTCAGACTGCAGCCACAGCACACAAATCCCATGCAATAAAGAACAATTAACCTCAATGTGCTCATGATCAACGCTAACAGCGATGCTTCCCTTCTGCAGCCTTGGGCAGATGGAAGCGAGGTTTTCTCTGTGTGTTTCAAAAAAGCTTTTTCGGCGTACAGACAACGGAAGCAAAAGGAGCTCCATAAATATTACATTAACCATAAACGTTATGTTTCCCTTTCTCCAGTTATTGACATAATACACACAATTGTATCCAAACTAGGGGAATTCAAGGATTAACTTTAATCTTAGGAAAGTGATTTGTTTTGTACACATACATGTCATAACACATCTTGAAGCTACCCTTATTTTCCAGACCAAAAAAACCCACACAGTCAAAGCATTGCTTTCTCCAACCCTATACCACCACTTAAGATCTCCATAAGCAGAACTGAAAATAAAATGTTTTCCACCAAATCTGTAGGGGAAAAAAAAGCCTCGCTGTTTACCACCCTGTGGCTTGAACTGGTAAATATTCCCTTCTTACACACACACCATTTCATCATTTTACAGTTAATGAGCCTTTTAACCAGCAGGCACAGAAACTTTGCCCAAAGTTCCTCCCCAAAAGAAAACTGAAGACCGTATACTTTCAGTGAGACTGACATCAAGCCCGAACTGCCCGGATTGATGGAGCAATGAAGAATGCCAGAACTGCCTGTCCAGCTTCCGAACAGCTCTGAACATCCTTCATACAAGCAGCAACCGGTTCCAAGCTGCATCTCTTTTCTACCCACAGCCTCTATAAGCCAGCAGCCACCCATTGAAAGGATGCTACGGTCAAACGGAGCAAACGAGAACTACGTGGTAAACAAAGAAGTACTTACATCCCGGAATTTGTTCCAGTACTTGTCTTTATCATACTGCGAAACGGTGCTCAGCCATTTGTCATTGTCCAGGAAATTGCCATGATTGCTGTTACTCGTGATGATTTCAGGATGCCGGCTCTCCACTTGCAGGAAGCACCAGGCAGCGATCACCAGCATCCCCGACATCTGCAAGGAGAGGAGCAGAGCGGAGATGAGCGGGGGGCAGCGGCTTTCTCGGGCGGGGAAGTTTGAGGGGACCCAAGTCGGGGCTTCTCCCCCTTCGCCAACTTCTGGCTGCGGAGCTGCCGGGTGCGCTGAGACCCACCCTGAAGAGGCAGGGAATAACAACAGTAATAAGAATAAAAATAAAACACCTGGGGCTGGGCAGAGACCAACCAGGGGGAAACACAGCGTTACAAAACCCCACTCGGTAACGCCTCCCGCGGGGGCAGCCAGCGCTGGCTCCACGAAGTTTGGGTTGCAGGGCGGGGAGGAAGCCCCTACCTCCGGGCAGTGCCGCCGGCCGGGGCTGCGAGCACCGTGCGCGCCTCCTCGTCCTCTTCCTTTTCTTCTTCTTCTCCCCGCTCCTCCTCCTCTCCTCTGCGCGGCCGCCGCCGCTCGGTGCCGGGTCGCGCAGCCGGGGGGCGCGGAGCTCCGAGCCCCGAGCAGCCGCCGCCAGCGGCTCCGGCCGAGTGCGCGCGCCGGGCGGGCTCCCGCCGGCAGCCCAGGGCTGGCGCCACCTGCCGGCCGAGGGCGGCGGCGCGGGGGCGGGGGCGGGGCGCGGCCGAGGTGGAGGGCGGGGCGGGGGTAACGCTCGCCGTAACGGCCGCTGGCGGAGGGGGTCTCGTGCTCATCCCCTGCTGATTAGGGTGATGCCCGGCAAAGAGGACAGACGCTGCTGCTGAGCATTTTAAATACAGCTGCGGGTGCTGCTCCGTGTGACATTTTTCATAGAATCACAGAATGGTTTGGGTTGGAAGGGACCTTCCCAGCGCCCCCAGCGCCCCCCCCTGCCATGGGCAGGGACATCTGCACCAGCTCAGGTTGCTCAGAGCCCCGTCCAGCCCGGCCTGGGATGTCTCCAGGGATGGGGCATCCACCACTTCTCTGGGCAACCTGGGCCAGTGTTGCACCACCCTCAGTGTAAACAATGACTTCCCCGTGTCCAGCCTGAACCGCCCCTCTTTTAGTTTAAAACCATCACCCCTTGTCCTATCACAACATGCCCTTCTAAACACTCTGTCCCCATCCTTCTTATCGGCCCCTTTTAAGTGCGGAAAGGCCACAATAAGGTCTCTCCAGAGCCTTCTCTTCTCCAGCTGAACACCCCAACTCTCTCAGCCCGTCCTCCCAGCAGAGCTGTTCCAGCCTCGCATCATCTTGGCGGCCTCCTCTGGCTCCTCTCTTTCCTTGTCAAATATGGTTCATCGAAACTGTCTTATAAATACTGCCTTTTCTCTCCAACAAAGCTATCAGCAGGGTTAATTCCACTTTTTCCAGATGGACACATTAGGCATTTCTTTACTAACACAGAAAAGAGTCATATTTATTAATTTTTTTACTGCTATATCTGAGCACCAAACTCAGTATACACTTCTATTCCTAGATCTGATTTTAAATACAGATCCTGAAGTGCCATGTAACCACAATAAAAGCCTCTGCGACTGGGAAAAAACAAACAAAACCCCAACACATTTTAATTTTAACAGCAAAGTACACATATAAGTACCCCACATTGCATTCTCTCCTTCGTATGCACAGAATCTAATGAAAGCCACATGCCTGCAGGATGGCAAAATATAACCTAATAAAAGCAACAAATGAAGAAATCCAAACTAAAGCCCTGCAGATTTGGATGTCAATCCATACCCAAACACCTTGCTCCACCTTCCCTCCTATATTGGATTATACCATGCTTCTGATGGTGGTCCAGGGTGTGCATTACTCTCAAATACCTGTTGCGCACAGACTTCCCTATAAAGTTGTTAGTTTCAATGACAGATAATGTTTATATAACTTCCACCTGGCAGAGTGAACAAAAACTTTCTCTTTCTTACTGAAATTAACAATACTACGCAGTTGATTCTCTATGGGCCTTTTCTCTAAGGCTATTAGCAACAAAGAATTCGTCTTCTCTGCACAGACTTTAAAAATCTTGCTCCATCTTAAATCTTATGGTTAAGAGATTTCCCCAGTGAACTCACAGAAATCTGTTGCCATTGAACTGTATTCAGTTCCACTTGACTCGTGTGTATCACCCCAGACATTGCTGCATTTCAGCACCATCACATACAAACCATGTTACCTGCTAAATATTTGAGGATTTTTACGCACAAGGAAGTACCTCAGTGCTTACCAGTTTTGCGTAGTTACTACTTTCTTGATCCCACTGTGGGTCAGACCAATTTAATCCTCCCCTGACCGTTTCTTCAATTCATGAATTGCCAGGTCGGGCTGGTAAAGAACAGCAGAATGTTATTTCCACCCAAACTCATAGGCCTTCTACCCATTAAATATTTACAGCAGCAGTTAGATCATCCCTGTAAACCACACTTGTTAGCACAGTAAACCAGGCTCAGTGACTTCATATGGTTGACTTCACTTACGATGAAGCAGGCTGATATGTTTGCCAGTCAAAGACCTGAATGATAAATTACAGAAACATTGTATAAAAAGCGAGTAATTACGTTCTTACTCGTAGCGTTCATGTCAAAAATGTGCCTTCATTTATTTAATTACTTCATAATCCCATATTCAAAACATGGCTAATCTTTCTTGATCCAGTAGAACACAGGCTCCCTGTTCAATCCTGATAGCAATCTCTATCAGTCAGCAGCTGCAGCATTTCACCTCCACGCTGTTTATCATCCATGACTAGAATTGAAACATCCTTGTCAGCTGGTTGTTGTTTCTGGACAGTACTAAAGTAATTGCCTCTATTTCCAATTCAAGAATATAATATTAGAGATCTCTCTATAGCGGATGACTCAACTATTTGGTATTGTGGATGTAAAAAGGTCCTTTGTTCCAAGTTACAAGAAATATTGAAGAGTTAGAGACCTCTTTTTTTGTTGTGCTTGCAGCTGTAAAAAGTGCCACAATATTGATTTTGGATATTATTTGATATTTCACTACGACAGTATAAATCATTTGATCAAAAGTTGTAATTACAACCGTGTTCTGCCAGCTTCTCTGTGCTGTAGCCTGTTCAGGTTCATTCTGGAAGCAGAACCTCCTGGTGCAGAAAGCATTTCACACACAAAAATAAAGGGCCAGATCTCAACTTCAGCTAAATTCCCCATGCAGAGGAATGTTACGGTTGTCTTAATAGGGCACTTTGGGACTTTCAGTTACTAGAGAAAGCCTTCAGTAGCAGTCTTGCAGGCAACACAACTGAAGCATGTTAACTTCCCCCCAGACCACAGCAAGGATGCCTGGAGAACCAAGCCAGCCACTGCTGTTTTCAGTGCAAAGCTACTCCGAGCTTTCCCACCTCACAGCAGCTCTACACCCAGTAGGGTAAAGTCAGTGGCAATCACACGTAACTGTTGTCATGTGAAGGATTTTACTTCACCCTGTTATACCTACATGGCAGCAAGAGTCACTTTTTCACCATCTTGATTGCTTCCATAGTTCTTGAGGCAGTGGCTCCAGCCTTTCTAGCAGAGCCTTGAAAATCTTCTGTGGACTTTGATGGATGGTTTTTCCCCTCCTCTGGTGAGGCACAATTCCACTGACTTAATTTTTTTTAAACATTCACTCAGGAAAGAAAATCTTTACAGTAACAAATGTTTAAAGGGCATTTCTGTACTTTATTGTGTACCAGAGTCCTTCACTACTGGATTAGGAAAGTTCAATTATCGTAATTTAACTGGATTTAAAAATATGTCACTAAAAAGGTACATGCAGTGGCACAGACCTTTATTTAACATCCCTTTGTATCTTCCATATACTGTTGTATCCTTTTAATAGACAGGAGTTTTATTTCCTCCTGTGATTCTCAGAACTGCAGATTCAGCTTTGTTAGCTCTGCTGGGCAATTGTGCAGAAAAAAACTAGTTTAACTTGTGCAATAAGTGATTGTTGGTTTATATAAAGTTCCTGAGACATTTATCCATTTTACAACAAACTGTAATTCCTCTTCTCTAAAAATACTACTAATACAGGTTCTGATTTGACCTGTCTATTCAGCTCCACTCCTGGCCTCTTCTCTATGTAGGACAACCACATTTTATTGCAACACTGCCTGGATTTTTTCAAGAATTTGATAAATGCTTGCAACCAGAGTTGCTGCAAGTATGTCACATGGCAGGAAAGTTATGGATTCCTAGCAGTCAAAGTGGCATCAGCTGCTTTGGAGATATTGCAGTTGGTGCAATCCCCTGTGTTCTCGTCCTCCTGTAGCATTTAACCCAAATGCCAGTGATTTCAGTGTAAAAGAAAATATCCATTGACCTGGAAAGTTCCTACAACATGTTCTGCAATCTATTTGCTAGTGTGTATTAGTTGTAATATCCCAGATTAAAGTGAACCAAAATACTGGCAAGTCCTGGGCAAAGTAAAAGCTGAACACAGTTTATGGTAGAGGTGTATAAGAAACAAAACAACTAAAGCAAAAGAGCAGTAAAAACAATGAATAGATAAAGTGACATCACCTGCAGAAGTTGGAGGTGGATTTCAGGACTGAGTTTTTCCCGCCTTGCAAAGCTGTCTTGCCCACAGGTGTCTAGAAGAAAAAAGAGAAAAATGCATTTAAAATTGAAAAGACTTGTGTTCACATAAAACGCATAGCCAAAGAAAATGCTACAGTTAAACTGAAATATGAGACTGAAGCAAGTATTCATGATGTTTAGCTTTTGCCTTCTGAGACTGATCTTTAATTTCTTCCTTCATCAGTAAAAAGAAACAAGTTCTTCTGAATGATGCCTCAGAGCAGAAATCTATCCTAACCATTTCTGAAAGATGTTATTGACTCCAGAAAGAGCCCACAAAACCAGAGACATACTAGACAAAAGCTAGGCCTTGTGATTACTGTCTTCAGGACCTGCAGACTAATGCAAAAAAGAAAAAAAAATTTTAAAAAATTTTAAAAAGATAAACTTTACCCACATGACTCAGTCTATTCGGGTCATATCAGAACATTCAACAGTTTGAAGACGAAGTGTTTAATGGGAAGATAATCCCTGCATATTTGACAAATGGTTTCACTTTCTTACCATTCTAGTGGGTATGGTGATCATAACAAAAGTGATTTTATGGTATTTCACAGAGTATCTTGTAAAATGGCAACCTTATTTTATAGTGGCTTTTATTACTACTGGAACTTTTACTAGGAATTACATCACAAAAATCAGTTAACATAAATATTGCAGTGAAGAGCTCCCACCGTTCAATGCCAGAGTTAACTCTGCCAATGCAGCCTTCATTTTCAGATGGAAAAGGTCATTGGTATTAAATTTGTCCTCAGACTTCATACTTAGCTGGGATGAAACATGGATATGAAGTTTTGTAGCTCTGTTTAACTTGGAAAATATCATGCCAAGATTTGCTGCTGTCAAGCAGTCTTAAGAGAGTTGCCTTAAGCCCTCTCTGTAATGTATGAACAGAAATGGAGACCTGGAGATTAACATGTTGAACATCAAATGGGTTTGTTCAATATTTACCACAGTAAGACCCTGTTTTAAACATCCGCGAGACACCACAGCAGCAAACAAAAATAAATAACACCACTTACATTAATAGTCAGATTTCAGAAATTAAATTTGCCTGGAAGATGGAGCATCATTAATGGCTGAACTACGGAACTTAAATTTGCATTCATATAAATGTTAAAGAATTCTCAAGTGTGTTTGTTCTTTCCCCATGTTTTTCTTTTATTTTTTTAAACTTTCTCAATTTTTCCCATTTTTTCTACTTTTTTTTCCTCTTTTCTCTCTTACATGGTCTCACGCAGTCCTTACGTTTTGAGCTCTTCATGTTTCTTTATGATATTTTTTTCCATGCTTTCCTTTCTCCTTTCATTTATTTCACTCTTCCTATCCCTCTTTTCTCTTGCTCATATAAACACACATGAAGATCCTTATAAAAGCAGCAGCTTCCCTGAAGATTACAGAGCCGGTCTGGAAGTAGTGCTGCCTGATGGACAAAAAGCCACAAATTGTCCTGCAACTTCAGAGACCAGACTTGGCATCAGCCCAGTTACATATGGTTAACATCAGATTTGAGTTTGCTGAGTAGCCTGAAAACAACAGGAACTGGGGATTTATTGTACCAAACAATCTTCTGGCTCTCACTAAACCCTTTTTTCATTAAAGAAAATAAAACAAAAGTATTGATGTCTATAGATGAGGACAATAAAGATGAGCCACAGAGGAGCCGTAATGGTTTGCATACTCATAAACCCTTCTCAGTCTTTGCAGCTTCAATGTTTTCCTATGGGGGATAATGTTAAGAATGTGCTAGAATGCAATACTCTCAGATAACGCAGAGAAACAATTTTCTTTCTCCCTGCCACTATGTTTTAGACATGAAGCTTAAGCTCTCCAGGGAAGCCGATGATTCTTTACGCCAGTAACTTGAACCCTTGTGGAAAACCAAATACTATTTTATAAAATCACCAAATCTCTTGAAGTCCGTGTGCATAAGATAAAGAGTTTGATTTGGCAGGGAAGAGAGGCATCAGGTGTGGCAATACCTGAAAGAGAGATAAAAGGAGCAAGGTGGGGTCAGCATCAGTGTCTGCTGGCACCCACCGTAGCTGTAAGAAATTTTTGGATGTGGACCATGTGTCTCAGGTGTAGCATGAGGGTTCTGGACACCTCGTCCTCCGAATCAGCTTCAGGTGTTAGGATACTGAAGGTGACTGACAAAAATTCAGCCCTTGGCTCAGATCTGCTACAAGCTTATATTGCTATATCTACCCCAACACAGTCATTGCTCAAGCATAGCAGGGGCAGACCCTGATCCAGATAAACAGTCCTGATGCTCTACACAATCCGTTCCGTCATGTGTATGCTAAGCAGGTCCTTGCACCAGGGACAATATTCTGCAAAGGACCATGTGCTGCTCAGAAAATGGGCAAAAATTTAAAAATAATTCCAAACACCTTCCTCCGCTTTCAACGATTTCTGAATTGTCTGTGATAACAGGATTATAAAACCAAAGAAAAATAGCCCAGATCATGATAATACTCTCAGGGGCAGGAATTATAGAGGAGAATGCCTCTCTAAAGATGTGGAGGAAACAAAACTTCATCTTGTGTCAGCAGCCATGGAGACTAGCAGAAAGGCAGGCAGACAGACAGCAGCCTTATTTCTCACAACAAGTGATTCTGAAGTGCTTAATGTGTTTTCAGTTAATTCTGACCAAATTTGAAACTGCATTAAAGGAATCTAGGTAGTACTCTACTCTGCATAGAAATGAAACATTGAGTGTTGAATTTTTAAATGCAGAGTACAAAAAGAACAGAAGAATTTGTCCGCTTTCTAATGCAGCTCAAGGTCTTGCAACTCCAAGGGGTGTGGGAGGGACTGAATCCACCAAGGGAGGAGGAGACCAACTCACAAGTGGGGAAAAAAGCACCGGCAGAGAAACTGCAGAAGAGCCAGAATTCAGCCCAGACAAAGCAATCAGAACCTGACAAGCAAAATTCGTACTACAATGAAATTTATGGAAGGCGGGCACTGCTTTGATTCCATAGGGAGTAGAAATAATCTGCTGATATTTCAAGAAAGTATGCCTGGGAGCAGGAGTATGTGCGGAACTAAATTTCCAGGTCCACACAAAAAGTAGTATATGGGGTGGCACACCATGCCGAATATTTGAGCCAAAAAATTTGCTGATGCTTCGAAAGAAATACAATAATGGCAAAGACTTACATAATGTCACATGCCCTAGGAGAGTATGTGCTGCAACAAAAACCACGACAGTGTCATTAGCAGCTCAGGAAAATTCTTCATAGGAGCAGCGTGTAATACTGCAGCAGAAGATGAATGGACTGTCTGCCTGAGAGGAACTAAGATACATTAATTTTAGGGTGGATTTTGGTGCACAAGCCAGTGGGATGCCAAAAATATGTTCTTAGGGGGGAAAAAAAAAAAAACACACAAAAACCCCAACGAACAAACAAGCAAACAGCCCAAACCGAACAGCGTAAGCTAAGTGACTGTGGGGAGTTCACACATTCTCTTAAGAGGGTTAATCAAATCCACGAGGACATGAATTTGAGAAAAGCTTCAGATTACATTTGTTCAAGTGAAAATTTTCACTGGAAAAGAAACTAATCCAAAATAAGCAAGAAAGCTATGTGTCTTCCAGGGAATAGAGATATTGCAGAACATAGAGAAAACCTGATAGTTCTACCTCTAGGAAAGTTCCTCTCACTTTAATGCAGAGATTTAAAAAAAAAAAAAAGGACAAGATGAACAGGATCAATATGCGGCGCACATTGTTCTATCCCAAAGGAAGTATTCCCCTGAGATGGGAAAAAGTAGAACTTTTTCCTTATGAATAGACTCAAAGGAACTAACTACATAAATTGGAAGTGTTTTTCACCAAGGACCAGAAGTCTTTGAAGACAAGATGACTTCTGAGACTTTGCAGATTGATTAGACAGCTTCTTGAAGTCTTCCTGGCCCTATTTTGATTCCTTATTCTTGTACATTCAACATCCCTTCCATGGAAGGTGTGTCTTTTTCCATCCTTCCTGAGGTTTTTTTTGGTAGAAAAAGTAAAATTTTTTTTGATGACACAAAAGATATTGAAACTTTCATCAAGGACAAAACCACAGCATCGATATAAAATCTCCATGCAGCTTGCAGTATAAATAATAAATGGCAGAATGAGAGAAAATAATAGATCCAGGAAGAACATACAATAACACCGTAAATATACTACTACAACACACAAAAAGAAGATATAAAGTTTTCTTGAGTTAATTAACTACAAAAGGGCATATGTTTTTAATACAGCTTCTGAAACCTGAAAGTTATGATGGAGATGGAATTTGAATTTCCAGGTATCAGAATTTGATCTGGGCTGTTCTGGTTTCAGGTAAGAGGTTTGTATTACAGATGTAAGCACAAGTTAGCCCAGTTGAAAACCAAATGGTCTGTCTCTCATAATACACCAACGTCTGTGGGGCTGATGAAATAGGAATAGTGCTATTCTGTCTGAACCCCATTTTGGTCTTGCAAGTTTAACCTGACTTGCCGATCACGTCAAACTGTAACCAGTTCTGAGGTCTGGAACACTATGATAAAGTAAACGAAGTTGGTCGTAGATATTTTTTCAAAGAGACAAGTCAGTTCTCTTACTCTGGAGACCATTACGTCTGCAAAAGCCTAGTAGCAACATGCTCAGATAGGAGAGGAATTTTTCATCTCAGTCCAAGTTCTGACATTTTTCTTAAGTACTTTGGAATCATAAAGTCAGCTCAAACTGAGTATAGACAACTTATTGCCATTGCCAGGGGAGCTGGCATATAACCTGTTCAGAAGATTATTTTTCCTCATCTACTAGTACAGGATTCTTGGTTGCCTGCACACACTCTGGAGCGTTTGACAGAAGTGCAACCGAGCAAAGTGCAGAGCTTGATTATATACATGTTTTTCTAAATCCAATTCACAAAACCAGCCTGTCTGACCTCAGATGAAGTATAAACTGCAAGTTCTGAAGCTACAGCTGAGATTCTCCTGAGAACATAAATTAGCACAAGTCAGGTCAGCATGTTCCTGACCCATATACTTTTTAAAATTAGATTATTAAATTGTTAAAGGGGCAAAGATAGTGATCCCCCAAGGCTTCATATAAAAATGTGTGAAGATATACACAAAGGTGAATTTAGACATTGAAAAGTCTAAGAAGAGGTCTGAAGTCTGGCCTCAAATGAAGCATGAGCTATTAAATATTGTCACCAAGGTCAGCAGTAGAGACCACACTGAGGGGAAGAGCACATTAGGAGACAATCACCATCACACTGATGCCACATAAAAAGAATTGCCTGTCCTCTGCTGTCCTCTCCAATAGAAGGATTTTACAACAATGACCAGAAACAACTATATAATGGTTACATTATTCTCTGTCCCCCTCAGCAGTTTCCTTGCAAGATGCTACAATTAAATATCCAATCCTATGTCTCAATTTATTTTTCTAGATGATAAATACTGACAAGCTCAATAGGCTGCTTAGTATGTGTGATTTTAAGCCATTCATTTGAAATGTGGCTTCAGACTCCTGACCAATATTTCTCACCATTTGTAATCCAAAGGGTTGTTGGGAGAAAGTGTTAAAAGAACAATCAACCTGCTCAGACATGCTGAAGTTGTTTCCAGATTTCCCATTAAAATTAAAAAATAGTTTTAGCAAAACACAGGTCACCACTTCCTGACCTTTTATTCAACACAAGACTGAAAACCTCTTGCTTGGATGTTCAAAAATTAAGCTGTGCTCCTCAGAGACACAGAGCTAAAAAGTCACAAGAAGAAATTGTAAAACCAGCAGTGTGGCTTGGGTCCCAGACTTATCCTACAGCTCTCACTTGAGAATTCTCTGTCTCTAAATCCCAGAAACAATAATATAAGGGCACCAAAACCTGACTTTTTCTGGCTTACTGTGATAATTCTGTTTTCCTTATTAGGGATGAATGCAAACTGTTGTGTTCCCTGCAAAATGCAGAGTGTATCATTAAGACCAGATGTTTACATCCTGGTTTATGCCTAATAAATATACAGGGACAGGGAAGCATGTGAATTACAATTCAGCAAGAGCAAAATGTTATTTAAGGTCATATGGGAAAGCACTGAGTAATGACTTTTTCTCAACTGGATAGAAAAACAACTCCCTCCCTCTTTAAAAAAATAAAAGCTACCTTTTCAAATGGTGGGATATTTGTAACAGAAATACACTGCCATCACAGCATTAGACCATGTGTTCTCACAGAAAATACATATCTTTCAGCATTGATAAATAAAAAAAGGAATAAAATGGGACAAAATAAAATGAATGAGCAACATTTCTGGTGAGATAAAGATGTCGAGACTCAGGTACCTTCTAAAAATCAACTTCAGTCTCATCATGGGCCTAAATGTCTCCCTATGGAACATTTAGAGTTTATGTTCATGGTTTTAATTTCAAATTTATTAAATAAATATTACATATTTTATTTTTCTCGCAGAAACTGTGTAAGAATTCTAGAGAAACTGGTAGAAACATGAGTTTGGAAATTTATGCTGAGTTAAACAGCAAGATTGTTTTGGCAGTTTGCTTTCATTGGCCTGAAAGTTTTACTTACACCTCTTCTTAGAAGAACTCATTCAGTGATTTGCATGATTCTTCAAAAATACCAAGAATTTTATTTTCACAGAAGTTGGCCTCTCTGGAAATGTTTTTCTTAATGAATTCCAGGCAGGCAAAAATGTAAAGTCTTTGTCGCAAGCGGGATGAACGCAGCAGCAGTGCCAGGTAGGGAGGAAGGAGCTTCGCAGAGCAGCTCTGCAGGGCTCGCTTTAGCCTGGGACTGGATATTTTTCCTGCTCTGTGGTGGAACATATGAACAGGTTATGTCTGTAGCGGAGTTGTAAGAATTGCCAGATGGAAAAAAATGCTTGAAGAAAGACCACTAAATCTGTTAGTCAAGCATTTGAGACACTGGCTCGTGAGAAATAAGTAGTAAGCAAGCAAGTGTGAATGTTTGGATTGTCTTGTCATTTTCATCAGTACTGACATTTGTATAGGACACTAATCAGAGAGGGACCAGGATAACAAAATACAGAGAAGTCACAACATAAAGTTGTACACTGATAAAGAAAAATTGAAAAAAATATCCTCAATAAAAGAACGTGGAATATTTTGGTTAATTTTACAAAACAAAGTCCTTTGGGAAAATAACACATAGCTTTTATTCTCTACTTATTTTAAAAACTCATACACTTCCTAAATGCAAAATACAGATTCTTGGAAGAGCCTTTGATTAAAGTTCCTTACATCAGTCATAGATGTTACATCATGGATACTAGATTATTTGATAAAGCTAAACAGATAATAAGCAAACATAATTAATAGGAGATGTCAACAAATTGACACCGCGCCTGGATCCTGTCAGGATTTTTGAATTAAAATAATATTTCAGATTCAGTTTAGAAAACTGTCTTACAGAATGAACTGTGAGATAATTAAAACGAATCAATTCATATTCTCTAGGGCCCAATTTTTAGTGTTTTAAGACATCTAATAATTCCATGGAAGTGAAGAAGGGTTTGCCAGTAGTAGCATATATAATTATCCCAACACTTAGGCCTTCAGTAATCACGGGAAAACCGCTTTCTGCATTCTCTCTTCACTGGTGCAGCAGGGTCTGGGGAAGAAAAGAGACAGAAAGGACTCTGGATTAATAAATACAGGATGAATATAAATACGTATTGTCTAGCACTAAGATCTAATAGACTGTGCAGTGAACTCCCAAAGGAGACATTGCTTGAGACTCTTAAGACCATGATGATTAAGGCATTGGTGAATATACTCGGGGGAGGTATCCTGCAGTGGCAGAGAAATGGGCGAGAAGACAAAACAGGTAATTTCTACCAACTTCAAGGCACAGATTTCCATCTCCAGCAGCCATTCAGAAAACTCCAGAGAGGTGAGGTTATTTCCTGTGTACATAAAATTTGTGTATGGGAATCAGAAACTCCTGTACCCAGCATATAAATGCACACACTTGTGTGATCTTAATACAGAATATGAATAAACAGTGACAGAGATGCTTAAGATATACACACAGTAGCTGACAGGGTATTGCCCTCAATGTATCTCAGTGTAAAATGGGATATGGCTGCTTTGTATTACATTCCTTTCAGGTTTTAAGTTTCTCCACGTTCTTCAAGGGTTGAACAATTTTTGCAATTTATTTACTCTTAGCATTAAACAGTACCAAGGGTGAATTTACATCTGATCCTTAATCCAGATGGACTTTCTTACCAATTAAAATCTGTATTTAAAATAAAAAAGTTTGAATATTTTGACATTCAAGAGGCAACCAAAGGTTTTCACTGATGATAAGTAGAAAGATGAAATAATATATTATTCAAGCTCCAGAGCTTGCTTAATGCAACATCAATTTTGTTAAGTGTTGCTTAGCAATGGATTATAAGTGCAGATCCTGAATATTAATGCAGAATGGGTATGGCAGCAATTCCTGTGAAAGAACACTTTAAAAAGGAAAGGATTTTCCTGGTGAACCACAGACAAAAAATATCTGCAGAGTTCCATAAATGAAGAGAGCTCACATCTTCTTTAGCTCTTGCATCATTTATTGGTTACCAAGCCACATAGAAGGAACTTTGAGATCATCTTTGTTGTTTTCCAGGTATGTACCCAAAATGCTGAGAGTCTGCTCCCAAAAAAAATGAGGCGGGCAACAAAGCTTTGTAATAGCACAGTATTAAGTCAAAGCAACAGGATCAAGTTTTGGTAATAGTTCACCACTTTTCCAGAGGATGTGAAACTTTCTTACAATATTTTGCATCTGTGATGCAATATATCAACTCATTTATATTCACCAAATATCTAAGACTTTCCTCATAGACACTGGTAGTGTAGTTCTTCCTTATAATCAGAGCAAAGACCTTACTGCTTGGCATTTGGGTGTTTTTGTTGTTGCTATAAAAGAAATTACCCCTCACCTTATGCAGAAAAGTCCTGCATCTCATTTTATCCTGGATTTTATTTTTATATGGTCTGTAGAAGAGATGACGAGCGGGACAGGCTGTGCTCTGAGAATGACGGACTACTGGAGAAGCACAGAGCCACGGAAGATTTGCACCTGAAATGGACTTTCCAAGGTGGGTTTGCTTTGATAGAGATTCGTTGCGGGCACTGGGTCTGCCTCACGCATCTGTACACAGGCTGCTCTGACAACACTTAACAAAGAACCAACAGTGCTGCTTTGTTCTAAATATAGACCTCTATATTTAAGTTGTGATACAGTTTGCAACGTAGATTGCAACTTCTAACTACAGCTTTGGCAAACCCTAAAGATTGCAGAATGTTGTTCTGACCTTTTGCATGAGATACAGACTCTCTTGTTTTATTAGTGCTTGATTACTCAAATTTCTTAATTTTCTTTTTTTGAATGAAATAGAAACAACATAAAGATTTTCGTATTATACCATCGTTAAAAACTCCTGCATGTTTACTCTAAACCCTGATTTTATTAACTAACATTTTTCTGTCACTTAACAGACTTGACCATATAGATGAAGCACACGAAGGCTGTTGTTCTGAAAGTTATCAAGTTTCCTAGCATCTGTCTATATTGATCTTTTGGAACTTAGATGTTGTTTTTCTAAGTCTATCTTTGCTAAAGATGTACATTTATAAGAAAGTACTTATTTGACTATCATTGATTATTTTTTATTCTGTATTAACAAATTCTACCTAATAAAAGAATAGCTTTTCAAGTATATTTCTTCTTAAAACTCCACTTTCCATGCACCTGGGCAATCCTACACATGTTTTTCTCCCGTCAGACTCAGCTTTATTTACTACATCTTATTTTCTTTAAATTGGCTTTAAATGAAGTCTGAATTTGTTTCATATGTGTACGTAGGTGTGTGATAGTTGATCCTCAGACCACTTTCAACTAATAATTAGGCTGTACACTTTTTGGGACAAAGACAGTCTCATAGTTTACATCTGTTAGAGCAATGGGATCCCGTAGCTGACTGCTATCTTCAGCTATAACATCAAGAATAATTACTAGTGTTTATATTATAACATCAACCAGGGATTTCAGAGTTCATACATAAAATATGAGGCAGTCCTTGCCAGAGCTCTATTAGCAGAAGTTAGTTCAGCAAGGTGCTTAAACATAGATATGACCTTGTGAGTAAACTTAGAGTCAGCTCCTGGTGTTTGGTGGGTTTTTTTGTTTTGGTTTTTGTTTTGTTTCATTTATGCGTGTGTGTGTGGGTTTTGTTTGTTTGTTTTAAGCTCTTGCTCCCCAGTTTGGCTGGGCATTTAAGAACCCAAAAGAGAAGCACAGCAGTAAAAGAAACTGAGGAGACATAACCATCTTTGTAGAAACTTTGATCCTTAGCAGGAGGGAGAATTACTTGCCTTTTTATTTCAGAAACATTTTACTAAGGTTGAATATCAGAGAAGCGTGATACAGTATCTTAACGCAACCATTACTGACTTCCTTCTTCCAAGTTCTGCTGTGCAGAATGTTAAGTAAAATGTTAAGTAATTCACACTCAGTTTAGTAAAGACCTTCAGAGAAACCTAGTTCCTCAAGATCAGGACAGCCTGATTGCTCAGGTCTCAGATAAGCAGCAGAAAAACCACCAGGTTGTTTTTTCATGCACTTTCCTTGATCGGTAAACCCTAGATACCATTTATTTTCTCCTCCACCCTCATGAGTTTATATATGGGTCTTTTTTTGTTTTATTTCCAGAAAGCTGCCTTCATTTACCATTACTTCAGATGTTTGTCTTCCACCAGAGTTCTTGCTTAAGTTACATTTTCCTTATATCCCAGGAGGAAAGTGGAACACCGTGTCAGTCTGTAATATAAGGGCAAAAATTTTGCCAAGGAAGTGACAACAGTGAGTATGTTCAGAGCCCTGTACTGTGCCCAAGCCTTGTAAAGGCAGGCACTTGAATAATTCTTCTATGAAAGGTTCTTCTGGCTCAGGGAGCATACGGTCTGCATAACCACTCTTGTCTGCAATAATCAAGAGGAGCCCAGGCTTCATGATTTTGAGTTCTCTCTATCGCATGTAAGGAAAAGAGGAAAAGGAATTTTCACAATTTAAAGTATCTCGTGGCTTCTTTCACCATAGCATCACTGCCTGCGTTACTCACAGCACACAACTGTATATTCATCCAGCACTCAGCCGGCACCTTCCACATCCATCCTGCTACACACGCACCCCCCACATATACACTAACTCATTGAACAACAAAGCTTTTCTGTAACATGAACATCTACCTAAAAGAGAGCTCCTATCTTCAAAATTCAGCTGTGCTGTATGGTTTAGCATTCGCCATCTCCTGTCTTCAGCCCCAACAACAATTGCTGTGATGTAGCTATATATGATAAATTTAATAAACCTGGGTCAAAGCAAATGCTGAATATCATTATCGACAGAGCTGTGCATTTACCAAAAAAAAAAAAAAAAAAAGTCAGGGCTAATTCATAGGTCTAATTCGTATTTACAGTATGCAATCTTATTCATGAAAACAACCACCCTGTAGTAACTTTTTAATTACCATGTCTAACCCTAAAAACAATGTTCTATTTTAGCTGATGAATTTTGATGTCACCTATGTTGCTGTACCAAATGTCCTTCCTCTAGTGTGTAAAGGCTGTACTTAACTTTTTTTTTCGGTTGTATTTCTCCCTTTTTTGTCTTCTCAGATGGAGAATCACACACACATTTTTTTGTTAGTCAACTGTTTTTAACTTTCCTGAAATTTGCATACTTGAGTGTTGGTTTCTATGTGTATACATCAGATTTAGCAACAGAAACAGGTGTATTTTGCACAGAAATTGAGGACATTTTTTACTCTTTTGTGGAGAAGACAGTTTGAGTCTCAGACTGAGTACTGAAAAAAAGGGTCTAATTTGCACATAAATCACAAAATATACTGGTGTGCTTGTCTTATGCCAGAGCAGGAATTCAGAACCAACCTTTTATTCAATCATGTCCAAATCCACAGTGGTTCTTTAACATTAAGGAAGAAGTATTAGGGAATTCTTCACCAAGTCATCATGTCTTCATCAAGGCTTGAAGAGAAAGGACCAAGCTAAACCCCAGCAACACTGGCTTTCCTAAAGGATGGTACAGGATGATGGGAAGCTCTGTTGCATACAAGAATTTGATTCCTTAGAAAGGAAGAGAATCAAGGGCGGGGGGGGAAGGATGAAACTTAGTGACAGGCAAAATTCAGAAGGGTAAGATTAAAAGGAATACGAGTAAATATTTTCAGTGGTCGTAGTTATTGAAAATGGAATAGTTTTGCTAAGGATAATGATAAAGTTATGCAACTACAATACCATGGAACCAGACGCAGATGAGTCTCTGAAAATATTCCATATACTCTCAAGCTTAATGGGAATTTTCTCCCTTCTTTCTATCTTACGTGAGTTTTATGCCATACAGTATTTTACTTATATTGTTTTATCCTAACCAGTAAGAGTAGATGCTAATCTGTTGAAACGGCATTTATCTGTTGGGTTTTTTTTAATGAATTCTTTTACAGGCCAACCCTGTGGTTAAGCTATGTGGTCCCAGAGAGGACACAGAGGCAAATATCACCTAATGCCTGTTAATCTCTCTTTGTTTAGCTGCTTCATCACCATTGTTAAACAAAGATGAATTCTTAGAAGGTGAGCAGGGCACATTATATTGTACAAAATGAAAAAGTGTAAGCCCACTGATAGGATTCATTCAGCAGACAACAAAAATCCTGAATTGAATTTGTTAGAAAGCTTGAGTGAAAAAACAACATTCTGGTTTTTGCTGGATGATGCAGCTGCGAGAAAAAGGAAGGAAAAATCCAAACATTTGTTTATGCACCTCCAACAGTGCCTTACCTTTCAGAGCCAAAAAAGAGAGAGAGAAAATTTGAAATCACACCTCGAGTCCATGGTTCCCTGCTGCTACTTCTCCTCAGAATGAAATCTGGATTAGAGTGATAAAGAATAGGATATAAAGTCCCAGAAGCACTGTAATTAAACAATGGAAACGGCAAAATCTGAACGGCTGCAGCAACTGCATTTTCATGCTTTCATGATGGCAAGCATGGAGTTAAAGAGTGAAAAACAATTATAAAGAGAGATGGGCAAAAGTCAGAAGAAAAATAATTCAAAACCATAAATTGAGATTGTGTTAAAAGTGGTGAAATAAAAGCAAGATGAGCACCTGGCTATATAAATGCTGTAGTTACTTGAAAGACAATGCCTGAGAGTGTTTTATTAAAATTGGCCTTTTATTATAAAAGAAGGGGCTTGTTTAACAAGTATTCCTCCTAAAGACTTAGTGTCCTCTGTCCATGCAGCCTACATTCCAAGGTTATCAGAACTGTTGCTATGGGTGAACTCAATTTAGCACATGCTTTTTGTGTGGTGAGTGGATGTGAAAAGGATTCAGTAACACAGCTCTGTCTGTGTCCCGAATGTGAAATGAACTTTTGTTAAAGATCTTGCAAACCTCAACTACAGCTGCACAATACTGATACAGCCAGGCAAGAGAGAATGATCTATTTGCGTCTCTCTGAACTGTGCGTTCATTCTTTCAGCACAAGCAAACTTGCAGCATTACACCAAACAGGAATATGTGAGGAAGTGAAACCCTCTATATTTAATTATCTTTATATGCTGTTTAACTGAAGATTTTAACTTCAGATTTCTCTGATATAAAATCTTTTAACATCAGAAAATACTGTATGCTTAGAAGATTTTTAATCATTATTATGATCAAGGAAAGTTCAAACACCGCAGGCAGAAGGTTAGAAAGGCCATGCATTGTAATGCAAATTTCATTGTTAGGATACACAGAAATATTCTCTAAAAAGTAAAAAATAAATCGGATCTTATCATTATCTGGATAGATGGCACAACACAGGAGTATCCAATCACAAATAAGACAGTTTGCAAAAGGGCCTGTCATCTGCCTGTCCCAAATGTTTGTGCCCTATGGTATTTTTGCGTGTTTCTTTGATGGATGATAAAACTGTTCTATTGGCTTATGTGCAGATTGTCCAAGAACTAGAAGTCTCAAGAGGATGTTTACTGACTTGCTACAATATAGTCGCTATAATCTAACAGCATCTAATGATATCCTTCCTCCATTTCAAGGCTCTCCCCCATAAAGAAGTTCTGAGACCCAGCATAAAGGACACCATTTCAACCAACCAAGATATCACTACAGGAGAGACAGAGCAGGATCTTTTATATGGGCCCAATGCGCAAGATACAGCCTAACAAGAACTTTGGGGTTTAACAGATGCTCTTATCTTTCTTGATATGTCATGGTTGTCATTAACAAAGAAAAGACCAGCTTTGATATTATCTAGAAAGCGCTGTTAAAAAAAAAAAAAAAAAAAAAAAAAGAGTTGTTTAAATATTTTTGCCATTCACTCAAATTTAATATTTATACTTCTGAGCATTTTCATCAATATTTGCCCCTCTCCCTCCATACAGGAACTCTCAGAACATATAGCAAGTCATTTCTTCGCCAGAAAGTGAGAGGAGAAAGATGGACATAGTTCACCTAATAGGACAAGAAAAGACTGTCTGAGGCTTTTGGGTCATCTCTCAGTTGTGGTTATTATTTACTTAGTTCAGTAGGGTCTGGAGCTTATTGACATCGCAGTCTCCTGTTCACCCCAGGCACACATTCTAATCAACTCTGGTTACGGTCAAATAAGTGGCTGGAGGCAGTTGCCCCCCAAATTCATTGTTTTCAGATCAGTTTCTATACAGTCAGAGCTTCTGTGTCAGCACTTGCAGGAAGATTGTCTCAGCAGTGCAGTTGTTATGGAGCTGGTGCATTGCTTCCTCATCAAGGGTCACAAATTCAAAATTACCCCAGTGGGCAGGAGTGTTCAAGTAGGAAACCAAGAGCACAGCAGAGCTTGCTTGGCTTGTTCCTTCAACCCCAGTGCTACTCTTGAATCTGACTCTTGCACTGGGGCTATCAGGTAATATTCTGTAGCCTTTACCTTGAACAAATGCTCCTGTCCGATTGCAGACAACATTTATAAGATACCCTGTATGGAACAAGTCCTGAAGAGTAGAATGTAACACGCTGTCTGGAGTCAACAAGGATCAACATCACAGAACACGAGCTAAGACTTGTCCATGCCGCATAAACTACAGCAAAAGCCAGCTCTTTGCCTTTCTCCCCAGAGCAGCAGAGAGATTCTTTCCCCTATGGGCTTTCTAGCTTGATCTTTTAATAGCTTTCCTGTGCCAAGTCCTGTAAAACAGTCCAGATTCACTGCAGAGTATAAGGCAAACTGTGTACATAAGCCACCCATCAGCTCATAAGTATTTTTGTTAGCTATGTAGAGAACAGCACGCAATTACAAGGTAGTCACATTCATGATCATTAAAACAGCATTCTATGTAATAGGCATAATATGCAGTGATAATCTGTTACACTTTTGAGCATGTACCCATCTCAGAGTTAACATGCCGGAAGATATTTTCTGTAAGGCAGGTACATCTCAATGTTTAGATCAATAAAAAGACTCTTAAATTTGATACTTGTGTCTTTTTATGCATGAAATTGTACTGAGTTTCTCATATGCACATAACAAAGAGAGCGAATACATTCTCTAGAATTTTAAGTACTGCATTCACTAACATTAACTTATGGAAATCAAAACTACAGAGCACTGGGGAAAAAACGCCTCAAATTCTGAGAATTTCAAATCAAAAGAAGATCCCTGTATTAAGATTCTGCTGGAATAATTCAGTTATGTGAACAGAACAAAGTAGTTCTTGCCTGAGAAAACAAGTGGCATGAAAGAATAGGAGTATTTCATAATATAACGCTGTCAGCCAGGAGCAGACTGTTACTGGAATCAGACAGATTCACTGCATATTCTAGGCACAGCCTAGATGCCAACACATAAATGTCCACATTAAGTAGAAAATAAAGGGCATGAGATAATGAGGTGATTGTGGACAAGTTGAATCCCTATGAAGCAGACAGGAGACAGCAAGTAATTACAACAAAAGGAAGAGCAACAGTAGAGGGAGAGGAGTGAGGAAGACTAGCTTGGACCCACCAACAGCAGGAGAACAGAAATGAGAGGAAAGAAACCTTCCAAGTACCATGCAGGGAAATAACTGATTTAAAGCATCACTTGCTTTTCACCTAACTCAGTGCACAAGTAAGCAAGATGGCTTAAACGAAAAGATGGTGTGGTTAGTAGGAGTAAGCATCAGGGAAGACGTTGACGGTTTTTACATTAGCATTGTATTTATTTTCAGTAGTATCCATACCTGTGACCTGAGCTTCTGATTTGGTTTTCGTGGCCTTTCCTGAGGCCAACAATTCAGCTGCAGCTAGGCATGCCAGCTACAGACTGCAGACTTCCCCCCCAACTGAGACTGGTGTCACACTGTAGCACTGTTCTTCCTCTTGGAGTGCAAAGTCAACCCAGGACACCGAAATCACCCATCACTGAAGCAGCCCTTCCTGACTTCAGGTTACAGGGAGCCACCCATAGAGTCTTCAGGGAGATGCAGTGGAGCTTGCAGGACTCGTTCATGCTACAGACACCCAGCCTACAGATTACCCAAAGGCTCTGCCCACTTCTGACTCTAGAAGCCACAAATTGAAATGATACAATATGATAACCAAAGGATGGAAGGGGATAAAGGTGGACATAAATGAGGACACAAACCTGAGCTAAAATGTACAGAGAAGGTGTATCCTTTAATCTCTCAGCTTTCTTTTGACTGTGCGTAACATGGAAATAATCATGGCAACGACAGGCAAAGCTGCTGGGGGGATGCAGGTTCTGTTCTGCGGCAGCTTTCAAGATGAGACAGTTTTATTTCACAGTGAGCAGGAATAGGACCAAAGCCACGTGAAAGATGTCATGAAAAAAAGCAGTGTCAAAGCATTCAGTTGCTGATCAAAACCTGAACATTTCATCTCTGGACAGTATATAAAAATGCAGTTTTCCAATAAGGGCTTGTCTTTCCTGCAGGAAACTGAGTATTAAATTCCCGGCCTCTTTATTCACACTATGGCTTTTTTCTTTTCTCCTAAAGTACACAATAATCTGTCAGAAGAGGAACCCAAATCTTTTTCTTGACATCCCAGGGTGACCTAACAAGTTCTTCTTAGAGCTGTTTTCCTTTCCCATAGCACAGCTGTCCCTCCATTCTGTATTATTCAGGGTTTCTGTCATGTTTAGGTGGTGATGTTTGTCTAGAGCCTCTTAACATGTATTGCCACACGGACAGGTTACTTCAGCATCTGTGTGCACAGCCATGAAAATCAGTGAATTTACTTATCTATTCTATACTGTGCCTTTGTAGTGCAGCACAATAGGCAGTAGATTCCTATCCATGGGGTAGTAAAGGTGCTTTGAAAAAGGAGCCACATGAACAGGGTCACAGTATGAATTGACATTTTACCCACTGGAAAACTTTAAGTCTTTTTTTGTCCCCACTTTGGAGCGAAGGAAGGAATGACAAAGTCTCAGCAGTGCAAGCAACCCAGCTGTTCCCTTAGAAATGTGCAAATCTTGATTAGGAGAATAAAAAGTTCAAACAATGTACCCATAGTTAATAAGCCCAGGCTATTTAGAAAGTTATAAATATTCTTGGAGAGTTGTCAGCATCTTTCAAAAGCACAAGAAGTTTTGTTTTTGTTAGGATTGCTGTTGTGCACATATTGCAAGGCAACAAAAAGAAAGCAGCCTGGCATGGTTTCTTAGTGTTGAACTATTTACATGAAAGGCTTGTGAAATTAGATCCTTACTCCATAATCAAAAGACTCTTTACAATAGTATGAAACAAAATGCTTTCATGGAGTGTAAAAGTCATTCCTGTATTTTATCTTTATACCCCATCTCCTTTAATCTCATAGCATGATGTGGACATCAGTTGAATCTACAAGACTTTTAGCTCTGCAGAGACACTGCATGGAAAAAAAAATATATATCTCTGATGATGTGCAGGGTAGAAGAAAGAGATATACTGATGTAGAATTCTTTTCTTCCTTTGAGCGTTTTCTTTGTCTCACAAGTATTTCGGTTTCTTGTCTAAACAGTAGCGTAACATGGTACAGAAATATAACCCTATCTTTTGTTAGTTGAACTAACAAGGTTATTTCATTATCTAGTATTCCTTGGCATACTTCTCCAAAAATATAGCACAGACTAGATGTACAGCTGAAGGCTGCTGGTTGTCATTAGAGCAACATAATTTTGACCATCATTTGACATCAATCCATATCTCTTGTAGAAATGTGGCAAATGGTAAAAAACCACCCACCTAGAGAGGTTGGTTTTCAACAAACTGCCAATATCAGGAATCAGAGAAAGGTTCTTATAGGCCAATTTACAGTCTTAAATTTGTTCTTAAGATATGACCCAAATTTGTAGGACTTTGGACCATCTTGGTTTGTATTTTATAGTATTTTCCTCCTTCTCACACACCTTTGTAAGCTTTCCTCCTATTTTGCAAGACTCACAGTACTGCATAGCTCACCCACAAACTGAATGTGAGCAAATTCAAACCATAAACTAGAAAAAGGAATTTTGCCATCAAAACGCTTGACCTTCTGAAAGGAAATATCTTCAGCTGGAGTGTTGGAAGCCCAGACACACAGCTTACAATGGCTTTACGTGATGACTGCACACAGACGCAGAGATTTACTCTTCAAGCAGGAACATTTCTGACTTCTCAGGTAATATAGTCTGTATTTTAGAGAATCTTTCACTCTTGTGCAGTGTCTGAAAGCTTATTGTATGGCTCATCAGAACTAGAGCAGAATTATTTTCTTTTTTAACACTGAGGTTTTTTTGAATCTTGGAAACTGTCAGGAACACCCTTCACACTCAGTAAAACAAAACATTTTAGGCAGAATAGCTAAGATGTATAGTATGGTTACTCAGAACTTTTGCTTTTATTTTAGTCTTTAGTCACAGGATCTGACAATTTACTATTGAACATCTACTTGAAAATTAAGTAGATACATTTGTTGTGACAAACAGTATATGAAAGCTTTTGCTAAACTGAGACATCCCTATGTTGGAGTGGTGTGGTTTGGGAGATTTTAAAGCATTTTCTGAACTTTCTGAATAGTGTGAAAGTCTGCTTTGTTCATCTTCTGCGGATTCATCACAGCTGCATATCTAGTTTGCACATTTGTCATCTTATATATGACAACTTCAAACATTTTTTCTAACATCTAAAGAATCACATAGTGAGCGATGGCTCTGGCGAATTACTGAGGAGTCATGCCTCTGAATGTATAAAGGAACAGGATGGAATATCTTCTGTCTTATATGTTTCCAAGGGCAATTGCTCATTAGCTGTTTTCAGGTTTTGTCTGCAGGTATTTGCATCTTAAGAAAATGTACAGTCTTTTCAATGGGCCACCATTAGTCATCACGTCAGCTGTAACAAACAATATTTTCACACATTGTTTTGTGGTGATAACTAAAGGAAACATTTGGGATTGCATTTATCTAAAATTGTATTATTTCTGAGAGAATTATGACAACTGGCTTGGATACAGCCTGCCTAATTTATGGTGCTCAGAACGTTATCAATTTCATTCACATTGCAATAATGGTGGGTGCTTAGTAGAACAGAAGGAGGGTGCTATATTCTCCATTAGCAAAGGTGAAAGCAGTGAGAAAATAATTTCCCTGGTCCAAAAGACAGTTAGGGGTGTTTAGCATAAGACAGTTAAAAACCTTCCCTCAAAAGTAGCAGTTTTGATGCTGAGATATTTTTGCTCACTTGTTTGACAGTGGATGAAACAGCCACTTCTTAGGTAGCTGAACCACTGACTGGTTACTAACAAGGGAAAGTAATTTTCACGTCCTAGCCCTTTCACAGGTATAAGAAGTAGTTTTGTAACATTTATATTCGTCTTACATTTAATTTTCTTCTGTCAGAAACAGAAGCTCACCAGAGTTTTAAATTGTAACATTTAATTCAACCTGTTTTGAAAAACTGTTATCACCAGTTCAATGGGTTGCACTATAGAAGGTCTCTTAAACAGGCAAAGAGAGACTATTAAGACTGAGCATAAAGGCTGTTTTTCACTCCTCTGATAGTAAAATTCACTTCAACCTCATGTTTGTGACTCCCTGATACAGCATCTCATAAGTTGGTTTATCTTCTGGGAATAAAAGCTGCTTAATTGTTATTAAGCTGCCCTTCAAGGAGAATAAAAGAATTAATTGGGACTGAGCTGAAATATAAAGACCTTTGAGTATAAAGAGTCCCATTTAGTCTTAAAAGTTTTAAAACTCCAATAGTAATAGTAAGTAAGTAATAATAAACCCTCAGAGGATATTGTTAACAGTGAGTTTTGTCCTACATTCTCCATATGAACAAAAACTTTCACTTCATTACTTAGATATGGATAATCAGCTCTTATTCTGCTCCAGAATCATATTATTTATGCAAATCTTCATAAACTTAGCTTGCTGTTCTCAGAAAACTTGAGGGTTACTGCAGAAGTATGTTCAGAAGTATGATGAGGGTCTCAGGATCGGGGTCAACATCAGTGGGTTTTAAGGTCAGTACCTAAAGCCTGAGATTTAAATGTCTTCAGAGAGGACTTCAAGTACCATTAACTCCCTGTTGAATGCAACGAGAGATCTAGGCCCCAAAGCAGCAAACGATTAAGCAACAGAACATCTGCTTCAACACATAATCTCTAGCATCCATGGGGGAATCACAGTTAAACCTAAGTGTGAAGAGAAAAGGATCCCATTTTCTTCTTCAGTAACCCAACTTGCTGAAAGAGAAGAGTTAAACAACTGAGGACTTACTCTTGCTAAATTTCATCCTCTTTCAATATTTTCAGTAAAACTACCTGTTCCTTGGCATAAGCGCAATCTCTGCCATACCTCATTTGAAACCCAGACAGTGTGTCTGCATTTATGACATAAGATGAGCTTATAGTAGGCTTTACGGATTTATAGTAGGCTGCTTGTAGTAGACAGCTGGAATCAGGCAGCTGGTGTTTCCCAGTTGCCTACTTGAGTAGGAGTTGCACTGATTTGAATAAAGTTTTTACATTCCTCACTGCATATGATGTGATAATAGTGGTGGAAACAGAGGACTATAGATATCATTTTCTATACTTTTTTTCCTTTTTTTTTTTCCTCCATACTCTGTAAATCTGAACTCTGCAATTTTGTGGTCAATAAAGCAAAGAAACATGACTTTGAACTCAGAAAACAGATTAGGAAAGCAAAGAACTAAATCTGCTTTTGGACTTTAAGCATTTATTCCCTTTCTGTAGGCAAAAAGTTTGAGCCTAGCTTAGTGAGACTCAGATATCATAGGTGAACTCTTGTTCTCAGCAACGTCTACAAACATGGAGCTGTGAAATATTGTTCTTCTTTCCCTGTCTGGTTCCTTCTTACAAAACCAGCAAAAAGGCATAATTAATCAAGTATCAGCCTTTTTCCACAGAACTCATTATCATCTTTAGGAATAATTGCTCCCCTAGAAGTATTTTGTAGACTGTAATGCACGTTATTTGGCAAAGAGAGGTGCTGTTTCAGCAGATTTATTCCAAGCAATAGCAAACCAAGAAACCACTGTAGGTAACAATTAGTCAGCCAAGAAGGACAAGTGGAAAATACATAAGTGACAAATGTTACCTATAGCAAGTTTTAATGCACCACCACTACTTAATCTAAAAGCCTGCTAAGTTTCATGTGGAATATATTTCAAAATACAGCAAGAATTTTGTGTTAGGTAGTAAAAGTTTTTCAAGTAGGAATCAAACAAGTATGATTGTTTTCCTTTTAAGTACATAGCCTCAGACAAAGTAAATACTCAAGTCCATATGCTTTGAACCAACTTTCCAGAGAGCATCTTTGGGCACAAGCTCATGAAAATGCCTGGCTTTACATCTTCAGCAAGTTTAAGATTTGAATACCAGGAGAAGTCAAGTTTCATAACACAAATATTTGTAAGTTGTTATAGTATTTCAGTCCCTCCAAAATGGGAAAACAACCTCCGCTGTTTGTTGTAAGACTCCTACTGTTCTCAAACACATCACTGATCACATCATCAACAGCCTTTCTGATATTTCACATTCCACTAAAATATTAGGTGAAACACTAAACATCAGCTGCAGCTCAGACCAAATCAGAAAGCAAGTTCCAACTTGCTCAAGCCTGACTTGACCAAACCTGAAAAAACAGAATCCTGATTAGATCTGAAATTTAATGGCATCTTCCTCTTTGACAAGAAACTGTGGGACTTGGAATGGAACGCTTTGTTTGCACCTGTCTTTTCAAGGCAGGCTTTATTACTGGTGGGTTTGTGTTTCTTTGCTGAAGGTTTTGGTTTCTGGATTTTGTTCCTTTTCACATGGCTGGAAAGACTTGGGCTAATTATTTTTGAAAGAAGCTTTTCTGCTTCACCTCTTTTAAATGGACTTTTTAGCAAAAAAGGAATGTAAAAATAAAGAGAGCAAATAGTGGGTATCCAATCTGGCTCCTATTTGCCAGCAATCTGTCTTGTTTGTATAAGAGGCCAGAGAACTCAGTACTACTCAAATCTGCACCCTTCCCTCCCCTGCAAAAGTAGCTGAAAACGACTGCAAAGGGGAAGAAAAAGAAAAAAAAAAAAGGAATGATTGGTGGGAAATCCATTAGTCTATTTTAAGGGAGGAAGACATTGGGTAACATTGAACAGTCAACAAAAACAAAAGTCAAATTGACCGATTCCCTTGAGATTCTATTGAGAAGTTCACTCTAGATAATCCTCCTCAAAGACTCATTTTCCTTTGTAAATACAGAAACGTCTAATCTGTTCCTGTGTCAGTAGGATGCATCTATCACTGTCATGGTCATGACTGAAATTTAACTTACTCAGACCTGCACTGGGGTAATACCAACTCACTCAGGTACTGGTAACAATCCAGTTGAGGGAATAGGGCTGGATACTCAATTCTTTACTGATATTACAGCTGATACAGACTCCCGCAATACTGCAGCAAACTCGCTTGTGGTATTACAGCTACAGTTAAAGCTAATTTGACTGTACTACAGCACAAACCTCACGGGTTTGGTAGATTTACATGGGAGAAGGGACACATCCACAAATAAAGTCCTGCTTAGGGCACCTGCTCCGGTATGAGGGGATGTCAGGTTTGAGTGGCTTGCAGAGTTGTGATTATCTGTTAGTCTCCCGTGTGCCAGTTATTTCAGCTTTGATCCAGTTCTCCCTGAAAAATTGGAAAGCTTATCGCTGATTGTGATGGGGGAAAAGATGGGTTAAATATTTTTAAGAAATGTTTTCCTTGATATCCTGTGTACCCTGTTCACAGTGCAGGGGCATTAATGTAGTTGTCTCTGTTGGCTTCAGGTGGGATCTTTTATAAAGCTGAAGTTGATGAGACATCAAAGCCATCTGGACAGCTCTTCAGAGGCTAGAGGTAGCACCCCTCTCCAAAGATGAAAAGACCTGGGAAAGTCCAAGCTCAGTGACATATTAATGTCCTTCTAACAACAGCAATCCACTAAAAAAAGAGCCAGGCAAAGCAAGCAGAGGATGTCTGAATACTTTTGTATCATCCAAAACAAGAGATATTAAAGCCTTGTGTTCAACACAACTTCACATGTCAAATAGACTTTGCTGAGGTAACAACAAGGTCATTTCAATGAACTAGAAGAGTCACTAATATCTTAGCACCATGATATTTACCTAGCAAGTTGGAAGGCAAGCCTAAAGTATGGATTATTTGGAACTACTTGAGCTGAAATAGTGTCTTTTTTATTACCTCCACGACAGGACTTCCACTCCGCACAGACGGCTTTGTCGGTCCCACTCTAACAGAGCTTTTCTTGCAGCTCTGCAGCAACCCATCTGCCAGGGTTATTATTCTTTTGTCACAAAGGAAATAACATTTCTTTCCCAGGCACAGCAATGGATAACTATTTCTTAAAGCTAGCTCCTCATTTTTAATTAAAATATATTTCCTCACCTAACACCCTACAAAGGCTGCAAAAGTAATGAAAGATAATGCAGTGAATGTAAACACACATTATTTATTCAGTCTTAAGAAGAAACAAACGTCCAAAAAGCAAACAATGGCTCTTTTTAATAAATATATATCTTCTTCTGCAAGGAATATTATGTTTATTGTAAAATCATAGGTCTCAGGTGAAAAGGAACATCTCTGGCAATTCTATTTGTTCCACATTTTGCATATATTATAACCTCATAAGAAAGTATTTGAATAATTTAATGGGATTTTTTTCCACATTATGTACTTAGTTTTCAGAAAGAGCATAAAACAGTACTACAATAAAGTCAAAATAACATCAGACACCACCATCTGGAACATCAAATTACAGTATTTGAAAGCTTTGACTAAAACTATTTGCTACCTGCTGCAACCTGCAGAAAATACCACCAAAAATGATCCAGTTACAGAAAGGTCATCGCACAAACCTCATTCCAGGGATGGACTCACGGCAGTTTAGAAGTGCACATCTCTGCTTCTGACTAAAAAAGGCATCCCATTGGGAAGCAAGAGGAAGATAAAATAGGAACAGCAACTTGTTTGAACACGCTTGAACTGGCAAGCTATATAAAGTATATATTTTCTCCACCATATAGTCTGAAGTGGAAACCATATCAGGTCTTTTCCCACTCTAGTTGCTTGTCCATGTGCAACCTGGCCTGCAAGGATGCGTTGGAGGTACAAACCACATTCTGCCAAGGGACAATATTGAACTGTCTATGGCAGCATCTGCATGACAAAGCAAACATTTAGTCATTCACAAATACTTGTCTTACACATTTAAGGCCTTGTCCCGATAAGAATCATGGTCATGCACTAAAGTTTGTAAAGCTGGGTAGCCCCAAATACAGTCCCCTCTAGTCCTTGCTCCCTTTGCTTCCAGGGCCTTAGTTTTCCTTTCTACCAGCGACAGGAAATAGTGACTCCACTGGGACCCAGCGTGGGGATGCAAGAGGCTCCCTTCATTGCTTTCCAGCACCCACAGCTTTAAATTATCTCAACAAATAACTGTATAGCCTTACTACCAGCTTTTCTACTTCTTCCTTGGTGGCTATTTTAGACACTATTTCTAATTGTCTCCTCAAACATAAGTGAAAGGTGTAATTGAATATTTGTCCCTGAGCTGTAGCTGTGCAGGCTGTGTGTGTTCCAGCATATATCCCGGCAGGAATGGTCTCCCCTAGACATGCTCTGTTATTAGCCAAATGATAACTCCTTGCTATGTCCTGATTACTAGAGAGGTTATGTCATACATAGAGAATCTGATCCAAACATCTACATTGATTAACTTCCTAAGGCAAGAGAACAGAAAAAAAACCCCCAAACCTCTCATAGTACACTGGGAATGAAGAAAAGCCCAAGTTATATAAAATATCTTTATTTAAGCTTAGTAGACAAACAGGCAACTACAACATACCAACTACATTTCCAGTTGTTTGAATTTGCCATGAAGAACTTTTAAGCCATAGAAACAAATTAATAAACTTTCTAACTTCAGAAATCTCAGCTGTGGCACGTCCTTTGGGCAGGATGAGATGATCACCATGACCTAATATTTTCTGCAGAAAGTAATTCTGCCTGGTGTTATTTGCCACTCAAGCACTGGCCTCATTAGACAACTGGAAATATAGGTTCAGATCCCAGCTATATGCCAGCCACCTGAGAGAGAGGATTTTTGTTTCAAATGAAAAATGACTAGTGACCTGAAAAGCTACTTTCAAGCAATTCTCCTCTGTAACAACATCCTGAAAGCAGAGAGCCATAGGTATTCCAGTGCTGATAAAGGGAGGTATAAATGTTTTACTTTCAAATAAAAGCAATTTTTATCAGGCCAGTCATCTGTAGCAGGTAATTTATAAACTAACTCGATACAACAGTTAAAATACTGATCTCAAATATTTTGCAATATCTTCACTATTTCTGGATCAACTAGAGTAAATCTTGACGGCAGAAAAATAAAGGCCATCCTTGCTGACATCTGTGCTTCTACTTTATCCCTCATAGTGTAGTGGTCAAGAATGGCATAACTGATTCACATTCGGTTGGCTCAGTTCTTTTGATCTGTCTTCCTAGAAACAGCTATATGCACTGAAATCTTACTGTTTGTGTGAGCAAGTACTCAGTATTATGTACTACAGGTTTTTTTGTAGGATAACAGTAAAAGTATTGGAGCCTTGTGCAACATTGTGATATCTATTGTATGTGAGAAATTATGTCTTCATATACTGCTATTGAATATTACATTGCAACTCAAATCTCTATTTGAAACACAGAGCTTAATCAGGCAATAATATTTGTATCTGTATGCTCTCCCTTATGAACTCCTCTGCAGTCCCTGGTTTATTACATTGGCTGAGCTCCTTATATTTTTGATATGCTTGGGAAGGACAGGACTTGCCCACTTTAAAGGAAAAATAAGACTGAGAGGGAGACACTAGGAATCAGATTATTAAAATGTTTACATTTGCAAAGAGAGAAGCCTAGTAGGGATTTTCACAAGTGCTTAACCAACTTTTAAAATTCTGGGTGGACTTAAATCTGTTTCTCTGGGGACATCTCTGCAGGGATGGATCTGAGCTCTTTCTTACCTCAGGCCAGCAGGATGGGAGGATGCCGGAGGTGATAAGCCAGGCAGCTACCCTAAACCCAGCACTCTGCCTCGGCTGAGAGCCAGGACATATCTACTTAGTCTTAGCCTCAAGCCTAGCTCTGCCAGGCAGCTCATTCTGACAGCTTGGAGCATAAGCGTGTATTAGGGTCTGTCTGAACGCTTTGGGTAGGTGCTTCCTAAGCCCTTGTCACTGAGCCACTCTCTTACACCAAACTCAGCAAGTGAACCCATCACTGCCAAAAACCCTGAGAGAAATTTCTGTACAATGCAACATGTGGGGAATAACTCGACCCTTTGGTCTTCTACCTTTAGTTGCAAGACCTTAATGTACCACAGTGTTTTAATGTAAGGTTTTAGTGATCTATTAAAAAAACAGAGACTCATTATGTAAAATTGAAATTGGCATTCAAATGCAGTTCTTTGGTACAGTGACTCCTGACTGAGGTGAAGACCTTTCCTACCAACCAAGTCATTGATACAGCACAGCTGCCTGCAGGAAACAACTACAGCCTAATTTGTCCTTATTTAACTCTAAGTAATTTAGAGCAAGACCTATTTCTGTTTTTTAAACCTGCACAGTTTATGCTGCTGAAGGTTTTCCTGTGGAGAATGTGCTATGTTCTCTGACATTATGATACAACCTATTGAACTTGCCTGCTCAGCCCTTTCTTCTTTTGTCACATTGGGAATATCTACAGCTAAACTGACCAAGAAGTGTCTCCTTTAAGAACAGGGTTACCCTTCAATTGGCTGATGGCACTGAAGGTTCCAAATGCAGAGACCTGTTCTCCTTGGGGAGTTCATTATGTGAAAGAAAGGTTATGCAGGGTAAACTCAACCAACAGAAAAAGAGCCTTACATACACACACAAAAAGACAGTCTTTGACAGTGTATAGCTCCATTAAAAAAAAATTTTAAAAAAGCTTTTAGAGATACTGAGTACTCTGTGTATGGAGACAAAGGTATTAACTTTTGGACCATTCTTTGACAAAGGAGGAGTTTTGCTTTTGTCTTTGCAAAGACATTCTATACCCCAGAGACTCTCAGGCAAAAAAAGTGTGTGACAAGGAGGGGAATTTGTTGGTTTTTTTTTTTTGCTGATGAAGTCTTCAGGGATTCAAAATGCAGAATCAAATGAAAAGCACTGAGAGGTTCCTGTGAAATGGCCAAACAGAAAACAGTGAGGTTTCTCAGCACTTTGTTACTTTCCAGGAGTTTTTCTCTCTGTATTTCATCACACTATTTTGCTAAGAGACCATCCTATTAAATTGAGGGGTTTTACATGCACACATACACAGATCCCTCTGCATTGAGTGGGGAGGCTGAGGAATCTCCTTGAATTTGCAAGAACTGCACAAACCCAAATTAATGTCTGCAACTGGTGCTCTGTCAGTCTTGGTTTCCTTACATCCTAAAGAATAATGTGGTCTTTCAGCCTTCAAAGTTCCCCAGTGTTCAAGAAAAGGAAACAAATTTAATGCCATCATTAACTACCCCTGGCACAGCTGGAACTTTGGTGCCTCATCAAAAGCTTTGATGCCATCTGCCACTGATGGATGTGAAGCTACATAAACCTTTCCATATTTACTATTTATTCACATAGTGACCCAAGGCACAAAGCTGTATTTTAGCATTTAATTTATCTGGAGCTGTTCAAGTCCAGTCTTCTGCTTGATACTCATCTCTCCTCCCTCTTTCCCTGCACATACAAATAGTCACGAAACTTTACTAATTTATTGTTACTTACAGATAAAAATCCAACTTGCTTTTCAGTTTTAAACAGAACAGTATGTGAAGCTTTGTCTCAGCATGCAGCAGCTTCTGCAGCCATCTACTCAGCACTGATTTTTTTCAATTCCTTACTGTTATTAAAAAAAAAAAAAGACCATATCCAAACGATTACAGGTTGGTCCCTTTTCAAGGAACTTCATATTTTCATGTCTTGAAAATAGATAGCTGTTGATGCTGAGCATTCACAGTCACATATGTGCCTATGAAAGGGATGTCACAGAGAGAGATGAGTCACTGCTGAAGACTCACTGCTGACCCGCAGCTGATTTCTACGAGATCAAGGCTGTTCCAAAACTTTTGACTTACAACTTCAGAGTTCTATAAAGGCCACCTGGAAAACAAAGCAGAATAAAAGCCCAGCAGACTTCACAGTGGGAAGAGAGCTTTGGGAGTATGAGAAATCTTTACTGAAAATTATCAGTGTGAGCAGCCACTGGTGGCTAAGGCTGCAATTTGGCCTTAGGCTGATTTAACATCTATCAGCTGCTGAACAAAGTGGCCTTGAGCTACATGACTCACTTGAAGCCTCACAAGGGGTGATGGTGTATGGGAAACACAGAGGTGGAAGAGGACTTCCCATTTCCTACTTAGGAAAAGTCTAAGGTGTGCTTTTGGGCTCTGAGAGTAAAAGTGCAAGGAAAACACAAAAATGGCTTTAGAAAAGAAACGGAAAGCTTGCACAGCCTCTCGGAAAAGCACAGCGTAGTTTTCAAATAGTCGGTTTTTGCAATGTTTCTTAGGCTTCAAAATATTTCTTACTTTCTTTTGAAGTCTGAGTTCCCTAACTCCCCTGAGAGTGTTTGCTATGATTATTTTTTAAATTAAAATTTCTATTTTCTACACTACTTAGATTCCCTGAACCCCATACCAGTAACTTCTAACAGCTCAGAAAACTGAAAGACAACCCAATTGAATCTAATTTAAAATGTTTTTTAAAATCCCCAAATATCTTGCAGTTCTGAGGAGCTCGATTCTCAGATTATTTTAGAAATTATTCTTTGTATGTCTTAAACCATAACAAGGACAAGAAGAGAGAGATTCAGAATAAGAGAAGCAGATACTGGACCAAAAGGCAGCAGGAAGCATCCCCATGTCAGACAGTCTGGATGAAGAAGCAGGGGCAGTGAACAAAATGACTTTTCTATTATAGAAAAGACCAATATGAAACTTATTAACAGACTTCCTAATTCCAGTGCCCTTTCTAATCATCCAAGCTGCTTTGTCTAGTGTACACAGTACAGAGAAATATTCCAATAGCACTCAAGGCCTTACAGGATAAAAATCTTTTCTCTTGAACTCTGTTACTCAGTATTAATCTTCAGTGGAAAATAAGTGATTAGAAGAACTTCATGATAACTCTGTCATTACAAATTAAAGGGTAGTGGTAGAGAGAGAACCCACATATTTAGTTTCTTCGCACATCAATTCCCAGTTATGCAATATTAACACTAACGGAGCTACTTTTGGTATGCCCTAATGCAGCTGAACAAGAATTAGCTCTCTATTAGATTTGTAATATCATCTTTTGGGATCTTGACTGTAGGACCTCCAGGTGCAAAGAGTCTTTGGTCATTATAACACCATGAGATTAAACCTGAGACAGCCTAGTGGTGGCTCCAGCTAACCACTCCTCAGCTGCCTTCAATAAAACAACACTGAAGAGTCAATAATCAACAATAAAAATACTTCTAAAAAAAAAAAAAAAACACTCAGCCAGAGAGGTAATGGATGTATTTTCATTTGAAGTGTTACCATGACTTTCCGTGAGATCTGAATTTTATTGGATTTGAAATTGTTCACCTTTTTTGACTTGGACTAAAATATCATGTATCATTAACAAAGAGCTTTGAGATACTTGCTTACAGAAAAGACCACACAACTGCAGAGGACCAACATATACAAGCTGACTAATTTTTGGCATCCATGGCTTCTGCTAAAGAAATAATTAGTTTTCAGGCTAGGAGAGTATAATTTGGTGAGACATTATAAGTCTGTACAATAATAGCAGCAACCTTTAAATCACTAAATATTTGCAGAACTTCTAGCAAATACGCTCTTCTGGCTACAGTGATTACCTGCCTACTGAAATGTTTGCATACTTGCCTGTTTTTTGTATCACCCTTTGTCTGCTCTGTGTAATACAAAGTTAAATAATTTTTCAGTGTAATCTTGTTAAGGACAATTGCTGTTTGAGCTACAGCCGCTAAACCCAAGCTTAATTACAGAGCGGGGAAAAAAATGGAAAGGCAGCCCAGGACTAAACAAGAAATAGCTCCATGGGAATGTTTGCCATTATAGTGACTGTCACTAATTAAGAGGGGCTCCAAGGTTGGCTTCAAGGTGTGATCTGCAACACTTTCCAAAGAGGAAACATGTGAGACAGGTCCTGCCTGCAGCTGGATCACACTCCATGCATTATCAAAGTGTCAGCATGACCACACAAGCGAAGTGCCAGAGACAGGTGGAAGGTGAGAATACCTGCATGTGTGGCTTCTCTGGAAGGCTTCTTTCCAGAGCTCTCCAAGTGATGCATAACCTACATCAAAATAAACAAATTGGTAGGTAACAGAATAGCCCCAAACTGTGACTGTTTTAAAGAAATTAAATATATGGCTTGGTGGAAGGGCAGCAAAGAGACATGCTCATGGGTGAGAACACATATAGGTCACAGTAGACAGAAATTATATACATAATATTTAATTGTTGTAATTTTGCCTTCTATATTACTTTCAAGTCAGTTGTTCTCCAAAACAGAAGCTTAGCTAAAGTACCACAGCAGGACTCAAACAGCAGAGATATTATAAGTTGTTTTCTCTCTTTCCCCTTTTGTTTCCCTTGTATCGCATACTGTAGCATCTTTCTGTGCAGTGAAACATCTCGTCAGGTAAAGGACTCTTAGAGAAGTAACCTTTCCACTGTGCCTTCACACGTGCCTGCTGAGCAGCACGCAGATTGTTCTCAGAGATTGGCAATGGTGCCGGTAACACACTCAGTCCTCTCACATTACCCCTGTTCTGAGAATACTTTAAACCCAAGTTGGTCCTGAGCATTAAATTGGCCTTGAGATGAAACAGCTGGCTGAGCTTCCTTGGAGGGAGGCCAATGGACTATTGCAGAAGGCAGTGAATAACCTAAGCCATGTTCCCGATTTTGTCCTTTCATCTAGTGTCCCATGACACAAAATGATTTCTTTCTGGAAGCTATCTTGCTGTTTGTGAATATATTAGAGGTGCTTGTTAAACAGCTTCTCCTCCTTCCCCTAGCTCAATAGTCTTCATTCCTATTTTAAAGCAGTTTAGAAGGCCACTCGATAATATCAAGGTTAAGTAAAAGTTTTAGCCTAGGACTGTACAAATACCACATTTTCAGGGTACACAAATGAGCTAAACACTACCATAATACAAAAAAACCTGAAACCTCAGGCAATTAAGAACCAGGTGTATCACAGTAACTCTGTGCTGTCAGCATCAGCTGGAGAAGCGCGGTGTGCATTCCCATGGCAGATGATGCCAGATACCAGCACCGTCTCCCACCCTCTTAACTCATAACTCTCACCACAACTGGGTCATTTAGTTTGGTTTTCCTTTGTGTCATGGAGGCACCCCAAAATCAGTTTAGGCAGACAACAGGGTCCAAAACAAACTTTATCCTGTCTGGAAAAGCACAGCCAATAAACCGACTAGAAACAGGGTTTATACAATTAGTTAGCACTCCGATAACATAAGATACAGGTTCAGATATCAAGTTGAGGAGATTATTGGGGTGCGGTAAAATAAGAATAATGAGGATCCACAGTGTGCATACACACACACACAAGAAACGAAACCAGAGCCCTCTGCCCCATTTTGCCCACAAGAGATAAACACTCGCCTGTTTCGGCACCGACTTTACACTCGCTTGTTTCAAAGACTTATTCAAGGATATATTCAGTAATTTCTCACTCACCCAAACGAGGAGGTGAGGTGCTCCCAATCCCGGGAAGTTTCCTTAGACAGCGTCTCTGTCTAAGAGGAGGGCTCCGGAGGGCTCTGCAGACCCGCTGCTCCGAAAAGACCACACAAAGGGGGCCTTTGGCGGGAACCCCGTTTATAGTCTGTTCAGATCTGGCTTTGGGCATTCCAGAAGCTTCTCAGCTTCTCTGGGCCCCTCCTCTGCTGACAACCCTGTCAACCGGCTCCAGGTCTCACGAAGAGAGCCGTTGGCTGCCCCATTGGAGGCCCCAGTTCTGAGAGGAGGATGTGCAGCTGCCACACCAGTTCTCAGGGCATGGAGCTTGCGGGGAAGTGCAGCTGCCACACTTCGATAATAAAATCCACAAAGACAAAAACTCACAAAGCAAACCATTTCCTTTTTGTTGGAGCTAAATGTACAAATTCATGAGTATTTGTTCAGAAATCTTGACCTTTTCTGCTTTTCTTCAGATTAAGAGTAAAATCCCATTCCTAATGATTGCTGTCTCTAATGAGATAGAACTGCTCTTCACAGCTCCTTACAGCTGATTCAACAAGTCATTATGCATGATGGCAACACTTTTGAAAAAGGCATATTAAAACACTGTGATACTTCTCTCACCATGTTGGAATCATTCATGATTAAAAAGTATTCTTTTAACAAGCTCGGTAGTTTAGTGTTTATTAAAATCTAGAGATCAATGGGTTTTGTTAATATCTACTGCCTCTGGGTATCACATACCATCATAAAAATAAAAGAACTCCTCTAAGCTGTGCACTTGATACTCAGATGAAAATTTTAACCTTTCAGGCGAATAAAACAGCCTAGTTTCTCCCACTCCTAGTTTCCCCTCAAGAATCCACTTAATCATATTTGGAAATCTAATAGGTTTTAGGAGTGATAACAGTAGTCTGGGTTGCAGCAAGAGAAAGGAATGAATTATTCTAACCTTTAACAGAGGCGATTAATTTGTGAGGCTTTCTGAGGTTGGAGATTAAATCCTACCTCCCTTGAAGTCTATGGTTTCAGCTTCTATCGAGATTGCACAGCAAGGACTGCACTCCAGCTCCTGTTTTAATTCCTACAATGAATAGCCTGGCGTTAGAGTGTCACCAAATAAACTGTCACTGCACACAGAAATTAAGTCATATGATACAACTTGAATAGGAGGTAAGAGTTTAACACAGAAACAGAGTAAGGCTCCTGTCTTGAGTTTTGCTACAGATCAGAGTAGATGATCACCATGGTTCTCCTGGTTTTAGACATAACCCATGAAGAGAGGAAACTGCTCACATAAGAGTCCCTGGAGGGTTAAAAAACAAGGGTGGTTGAGCTCCTGTAACAGCAGAACAAATAATATGCAAATAGCTGCTTTGAAACCCTTGTTCTGATATGTGTTTTCATTCCCAAAGGACACTTCTCAGGAGAGGCTTTGATCAAGCAGACTTTGGTGGTCACTTTGATTATTCTTTTTCTTAGTGAATTGTTCTGTTGTTGGCAGTAACCTGAAATTGCCTGCATTCACCTGGTTGTAAAGTTTCCATCATGTCAGTGTATGTGTTACAGAACATCTATAATGTGAGCTGGGAAAAAAGACAGGAGGGAAAGGACTGGGGAGAGTCTGGTGTGGAGCAGAGGGACGGTTTGGCACTAAGTGTGTTTCTTCTTCCTGGGCTTGGGTCTCAGAGACAGAGGAAAGTGCTGAGTTCCAGAAAACTCCAGTCACACTTAAACCACAGACTTTCAGAAATTGAATTGGGGCTGCCATTTTTAGCACTATGAGTTATCTTCTGGTGTGGTGTTTGCTTTCTATATCATGAACTGGTTTGTTTATTCTTTTTTTATGTAGCACAATTATGTAATAAGGTTCTGATGTTTTTCCTGTTCAAATCACCAGAAAATTTTAACTGATTTAAAAAGCAACAAGAGTGAGCCCTTGATCATAGATATACAAAAATGTCACTTATTGTACCTGCTGAGATAGCACCTCAAATAAATGTATTTTTCTATCCCTGTTTCAGATATATTTTTAACCTTTGCATCTCATTTTGTTCCTCCCTATAATGTCTGGGTTGAAGCACTGCTGCATCTACTTTGAATGAGATTCTTTACAACCTGTGTCAGAATTTTTAGGAGTTGAGATAACAGGAAGAAGATAAAGCAAAATGATTTTAAAAGCTTGGAAACTTTTTTAAAAAAAATCTGATATAAAAGGAAGCTGACACACAAGAAAACACTTTGGTGCATACAGGAGAAATGCAGGTGATGGACAGTATTAAATGAGCATAGATATATCTTCACATTGAAACTCACATGACACTGTAATCAGTTTGTACACATTTTACTAGTAACCAAGACATCATAGCAACCTGCATATCAGTTACACTCATATAAGCAAGCCTACAGTATCTGCTATTGAAGAGGCTTTTTAGGTTATTTGGACTTCTCTCTTTAAAGCTTACTAAGAGTTTAGGATTATGATATGCCACATTCAAATTTATATTTTTAGTAAACATTTGTTTTAAAATTTATTTAACTTTTTGGTGATATAATCCATTTCAAATCTTAAACACTCCAGGTGATGAGTACAGCTGCAACTTTTTTTTAGTCCAGCAGTTCTGTAGTTTCTAGACCTAATCCCTTATAGAATATAAAATATCACAGAAGGCTGAAATGGCTTCAGGCCTTTCTTTTTCCTCTGCAGACTGTAATAGCGATCAAAGAGCCATAAGATGAGAAGATGCAAATATGCCAAATACCCATCTTGCTTGATTATTGTCCATTTCTCTAGATTTTTACTTAGGTTGACTCAGCTCAAGGTCTCATCTGGGAAGCATCAAACTTTGAGACTGTAAAATTTGGTTTCTCTAGCTTCATTGTAGGAATGACCTAACACATTGCCCATGAAGTGCTCTCTCTTATGCTTTTCATATAGATTTGCAAAATGATTCTGCATCAGTGGGAGATGAGGTGCGTTGAGGAGAGCACAAGAGGCAATCCACATAGGCATTATGCGTTATTGCTGCAGACTGAGGAAAGCACTGCTGGCTCATTAATTCTTAGCTGTGTTGTTAAACTTTGATGCTCACTTGTTCTGTGATCCCACTAGGTTTCCATTTAACACTGCCCTCCTTAATATTCCTTTTTTTCCAGCTCCTTTTTGCTGGAACGCTGCTGCTCTCTAGCTTTCAAAAGCTTCTTGTATCCTCCACCTTTCCCTCACAAGTGCTTTCTCTACACACGTCACTAATTTCCTATCTGAATTCAACTGAAAACATACTATCTGTATCCAAGCCAAAGATGGCACATTTCTTTTGCATACTTTTAAAATGCGGTAGCAGAAATTACCCACCTCTGACAGGAAGACAATCAAAAGCAATCTGTCTCCCAGGAGCAAAGATATATGTGAGGCATAAATATTTACAGCACTTAGACGTGTAGCTCTCGTGGACACAGCGCTCTGCATTGAGAAGTCAGAAAAGCAGATATAAAGGCAAAAGTCATGGATTAAGTCACACATGTTCACTGTTTTGCCTTCTCACTGGCACGATCACCCATGCTGGAAACAGCTACCTGCACACCTCAGTGACCCGTCTGCCCGCCCAGCAGTATGAAATGCGACGGCAAATTGTTTCACAAGTATCTGCAAGGCTTCAAACCTCAGGTGTCTTTGGAAGTGCGTCCTCCTCTGCCTACACAGACACCATATGTAATTCTCCTTAACAACATAAATCCATTAATTCTGTACAGCTTCTAGTGCCCCTGAACATCACATCTGAAACCGGGCTTCCCTCTGTGGCTTTGGCATTTCAGGGAACATAAAGGTCCTTTACCAAAGACTCTTCAGCACTGGAAGCGGCAAGAGAAGGGCTGATGAGACTGTTGTGAGCAGTGATGTGTTTTCACAGTTTATCTACCTTCCTCTTGTGTAGAGAGTAGAGAATAAAGAAACAGGAAAAAAAGGCATTTGGCCTTCTTATGAAGATGCTGCCATACAGAAGAGAGGTGGCTGCTCTGATACCTCTGGACAGCCTTGGGAACGAGGCAGCAGCTGCGTGTGGGAGGCACCAGGAGCTGCAGGGGAAGGGAGACAAAGAGCCCAGGGACCGTAGGACCTGTGCGACAATCTGCACACAGACATTGCCTGGTCTGTGGGACATGGGCTGATAGGATAAAAAACCAAACAAACAAAACCAAAAAAAAACCACACAACAAAAAACCCAAAACCAAACAAACACAAAAAGAACCACAACAAAAAAATGACCAACCAACACTATCACTAGGAAAAGTCAGTGATTTCACGACAAGTGAGATTTGTAAAAGAAACCTGACATGGCTAAATCCTCTTCATAATCTCCAGAACAGAGGTTGGAGGTTTTTATATCAAGATAAAGGTACAGCCTCTGGTAAATCACCCTTTTAATGTAACACTTGTGTATGGAAGGTCTGAGGCTTGGCCAGCTCATAAAAGGACCGTTTCAAAATTGAGTGCTGGGCTCTGGTTATGACATTTACTGCCCTACCAGGACAGAGGCACTTCTCTCCCCCCTGCAAACCTAAGGAAACATTCCCCTTTACAACTCTACATGCTCTAAGTTATGGTGATGACTTCGAAATCACTGGGATCTAAAGGCATTTTGATCAATGAACTGGCTTTCATTTCACAGATCTGAAGACAACTTCAGAAGCCCGAACTCCAGGGAGAGGAGTTGTCCTTTATGCAACCAGATTTGTCAGCAAGGGAGAGCTCTTTGATCTGGATGGCTTTGCAAAGGCTTCTCCTGACCTTTCCTCCCACACACAGGCATCTCTTGGGACACGGATCCAGCGGAGGCTTTGAATTTAGTTCATATTCTTGGACATTTCTTGTGAGCTCGTTTGAATGACTAATCTGAAGTAAAATTCAGCTTTGCTTACAACCTTCCTGTGAGAAGACAAGTTCAATTTTGTATTTGGCATCTCAGCTGATTTTTTTTTTTTAAGACGCAGGGAAATTTATAATTAAGATTTTCAAGCATGGAAACAACATTATCCAGCTCTCAACTTACCCGTTTGGGGGTGCCCACCTGCCTGAGCCTGGGCAGCTGTGGACAGGAGTCCTTGATAACGGTGAAGGAATATCCTAGGTGAGCTGTTTCCTCAGTAAACAGGAGACCACAGACACCCATCCCTGGCTGAGTTTTGCAGCACTCGATGCATTATGAAAAGGTGAGCCCTGAACACTTATATTAAAATCATTACAGTAACGTGTAAACACTACTGAGCAAACGTTCCCGGAGGTTACTTGGTCAAATGCAACGAGGGTCTCCTTGTAGGTAGCAGACTTGGGCAGACACATGAACAGAAAAAGCTCTTTGCAAGTTGTGGTCTTAAGGCAGCCAACAGTGCCCTCTCCTGGGCTACTCCTGAATTGCTGCCGGTGAAACGCATTTAAAACGCATTTAAAACTCTTTTTTGCCCTTTATCACTCTTCGTATGCTTAAACGGAATGATGTGTGCAACACTAAGCACCAGCTGGGAGACAAAGCCATTCTAAAATAGTTTTTCAAATTGCTACTTTCAATATTAGGTACTAGATTCTAGACCGTGGTCCAACATGTTTATTCGTATGAAGAAAGAGAAAAATTCCTACTGAAAATAAGTTGCACAGGGAACTCATTAAATGCTGATTTGAATGATAAGATACTCAGGACATAGGCCTAAGTTCAATACCATAAACCAGAAATTCTCCAGACTTTGTTAAATTTCTGAAAATGCCACTCTAACACCTCTTTTGCCCAGCAGCATCACTAACACAAACCTTGTGTGCAACAACTTCAGTTTTTCCTTCAGTCCCATGTAAACCCCCTCAGAGCAGCTCCTACTCCACCACCTAGAAAAGTGTATTGGGAGCCCTGGAGCCCTACTTGAATTTGCATCCCTTGAAATATTGTTTAAATGCCCTAGTCTGGATCTTTGCCACTTGAGTCTCTCCTGCCCTTATTCTGCTGTACAGCAGAAAGTCCCAAGAGAGTTCCTCTATGTCTGGGTAACGCTGCAAAAGTCATTTGAGGTTCACCTTCGGTTTAAACTCCAGCTATGTTAAAACCACTACAAATACTCAAGCTTGTAAAACAGACCTCAGTTCTTAAAGTTTTCAAAACCTAATTAATAACAACAGGTAGCGTTTTCACGTGTTGTCAAGCAACTGTATCGATCTTATGTATGTACTCAACATAAGTGAAAGACCAGCAAAATAACTTGCTGACAGCAACAGAATTGCTGCTAACAGCAAATAATAATCAGAATCAAAGAGATAATGCACAGCTATGAAAGATAAAATAAAGCTGTGTGGGCACGACTGAAACTTAGGGAGAAATAATCACAAATTCTGACACCCATTTTCAAATACGAAACCCTTGTAGCCACAGTAACAGGGCTTTGCCCGCAATTACAGATAACTGCACAAGAATCAAATCTGAGGAAGGGCAGAAGGCTAATAAGAGGAAAGTGAGGAAACATCTGTGCAGGTAAGATTGCTTGAATTAGAAGAATTAGGGGGGCTGTTTTTTTTTTTTTACTTCAGGTTTTGGAGATCAAGCTAAAATGGAAACTCAGTATTCCTGCCTTAAGTGGAGAGAGGGGAAAAAAAGAAAAAAAAAAAATCAACACAGAAGAACTGTGGCATCGAGGATTACCGATTGATCTGTAGTCAAGCGTTTTAGTGATGGATGCTTAGCTGTTCTAAAAGACAGAGAAATATTGTGAAACACAGCTCAAGTATTTAATCTATGAAGAATGTGCTCCAGTGGAAGGTGAACCTACCCATGGCAGGGTGGGGCTTGGATTTAGGTGATCTTTAAGGTCCCTTCCGACTCAAACCATTCTATGATTCTAATCAGAATAAAGGTGTTTTAAAGGCTCTAATGCTGTAGCTCAAACAGGCTGGATACAATAGCACTAACTGCAGCAGCTCCAGCGTTCACAGGCGTGAAGTCACCATCTGCATGCTGGGGGGTGTCCAAGAAGGGACAATAAATATAAACCTCCTGGCCATTTGCTGCCCTGCACTGAAGCACTGTCTCTTCAGTTACATTCTCACTTGTCTTTTCTTCAACATTAAGCACATACCCCCAAAAGGCAGTTGCCTCATTTTGGTTTTTCCCCCCACAAGGTTGCCTGTGCAGAAACACCATGCCTGGGAGATGAGGAGGTAACAGCTCAGGCTCCCAAGGAGGCTGACAAGCAATTAGCTGAAGGTTCATCTCAGCAGAGGCAGTGATCTGTGCTGGTAACCTATTCAGGTTCTTGTTTCCCGAAGTTTTGTGAAAAAGCACAAATTACTGTTCTTGCGGAACAGTTGTTCGTTGTCAAGAGCAAATAAAGCACATCTTTGGCAAAAACCTGTGATCTGTTTGCACGCCCATGATAAAAGCGATTGGTATGGCTGGGAAAAACTACAGATTAATAGAGATTTCTTGAAGTTGACTTTGCTTTAAAAGGACAAATCCAATCCCTCTTCTGCAAAGGAGGAGAGACGAGGCAGTCCCAGGGTGTGCTTTCAACTGCCCTGAAGCCCAGCCTTTGTCTCAAATGACACTTAGAATCCAAGTTTAAGGAAGAAAATGTCCTAATTCTTGAACTTAAGTCATATAACCGCATGTGATTCCAGGATTTTCAGTATTGCGAAAATCCTTTTCAGCTTCATCTCTTAGTGAGAAATCTGCCCAAGGCATTCCTAGCACTGACTAGACAAAGAAAAAACAAAACAAAACAGTTTACCTTAGGCCTGACCAAAAGTATTTCCTCCAATGTCAGTACCACTTTAACACGACACAGCACGTTTGTTTGTTTTTTCCTACTGCTTTTGATACAAATGTTATCCCCCAAAAGAATTACACTACAAATGAATGCTGTTTTCCTCCATCATATAAATAAAAGTTAGGTAATGCGTTCATTTTATAAAATTATATCTATATCTATGTTTTCATATGTTTTGTTTTGAACTCTTGTAAAGAACTACAAGAATAAAACATTCATCAGGCAGTGGTGTGTATGGTGGCCAATGTATTAAAGAGTCTCCTGACCATCACTGGGGAGCAGCTCATGGGATGAAACACTGGTGACAAATCCTGACTTACAACATTTTATCTAGTGCCTGTCAAAGTTAAAACATGCTGATGCTTTTGCACTAAGCAGCTTCCACATTGCAAGTAGAAGAAGGGAGTATTTATAGCTCCAGGTGTTACATAGAGACATTAAATGCTGATGTTACAGGGGACAGCACATGATTAGCTAAATGCCAGACTCCGGTGTTCTTGTAGTGATAGCTGTCATACTATGTGTCACTTGCAAATGGAAACGTGGCTAAAAATATACAGTAATGGGATAAAAATATACTGTGCAAAATTTAGAGCTAATGAAAATGTCTTAAAAAATACAGTAAGACACTGTTGAGTTTCTACAGCAGCACAGAATTACTTCAATCACACAATTAAAAAAAAAAAACACACACACCACAACATACCCTTTACAGAGTTCTCTGAGGTAGCTTTAATGTCTGCAAAAAGGACTCTCTACCTGGTGTGGTGAGGCTGCAAGGTGGCATTACAGCTCCAGGACATTTATTCAGAACCAGCTGCTTTTAACTTGACTACAATCCCACAAGTTTCTCAGTGACCTGTGACAATGTCAGAGCTTAACACAACCACATTGAGACTCTCAGAAATACTGTTTGCACTCACACACGGATCGCATGAGCAAGCAGAAATACTGAGGCAGACGTGCCTTGATACAGAGGCTTTACGAGTTCATTAGTGACCATAGGAGACCAGCCAGGTAGTAATGCCCATACATCCACATATATGAGCCAGCAAGACAGTGATAATTAATTTATTGGGATTTTTTTTCCCAAAGAATTAAAAAAAGCAACCAAACAAAATACCAAACACAAAAACACGTTAGAGAAACTCAGAGGTGCTAAGATACGCTAAATTTTTCTCAGCTACTAAGGACATATTCTTTGCCAGGATAGCGTGTGTCTGGCCTGTGGGAGTTAGCAAGGCAGAACTGCCTCCAGGCAAACGTCTCTAAAATCAGATTTAGCAGTGGTGGGCAGAGCAGTAGAGGGCACCCGCATTCCACACAGACAGAAGAGATCAGCGGCAGGAATCCCTTCTGATGTTTTTTCAGTAGGCAGAGGAAAAAAATATTGCTAAGGGAATAGTAATAGTATATCTGAGATGAAAACCTCTTGATTTACACTTGCTCGACCCACAGACAGCAGCTGGGGCACTGGGGGTATCTGTTGTATCAGTGATAGAAGAGAGAAGATTCATGAGTCCTTAAAAAAATAAGGAGCTGTTTAAGGGAAACTGTCCCCTCATCCTCCCAGGCTGTCAGCATTTCAGTGTTTTGAGCAGGACAATTACAAAAGATCTTCATTACAAATACTTAACAGAAAAGAACAATTACAGCAGGAGCTGGTACAGCAAAGTGAATTTAATCAAACTAGTCTTTCAGCACCTGAAGCATGAAACTGCAGGGAATTTGTCACTGCTGGCTTCTATCCGTTACTTCACATTGCAAGCGCTGGGAAATCCTGTGCTTCTCTTCCATCCCATTCACTCAAGCCCCCGGTTTTGCTTTATCTTATGTTTCCTCAACAAAACCATTTACGAGGTCAGCAAAGACAAATTTAAAAAGCACGACCATGCTGCTGTTGGGTGCCTCATGTTTCCTCATCCTTTGCTTGGATCCATCCACTCTCTGCCTCTGGCTGTACAACTCCTGGTGAAATGACTGTTCCCTTGCTGGGTGTTCATGGAACACCTAGGGACATTCTCAAGGTGCTCTAGCAAATACCACACAAAGCAAAAGTGGTTCTCTTACACTGAATCAATCAATAGACAGGAGAAAACTGGACAAGTCTTGTGAGAAGAAGTCATGCACCCAGCTATTAACAGTGTCACAGTGACAGGGATCTTGTTAGCTCATGACATTTTGGAGCTGAGCACCCCCTGGAGAGGCAAAGCCAGATCTTTGCTGCTCTCGCAAGGCCCCGCTGTGCCCAGGGAGCACCGTGCCTGTGCTGGGCAGCAGAGCAATCGCTGTGGGTTGCTCCCCAGGTCTCACAGCCACCTCTCCCATCTATCACTCCAGGGGCCAGCGACAGTCCCAGCTGTTAATTCAGGACCATGGCAGATTTCAGAGCAGGGCACTGTGATAGTATCAATATTTCTGCTGTTTTCCAACTATCCAACTCACTCAAGGAGCTTTTATAGTCTAAAGGTCAATAATCACCTCAGGTTAAGATGCTACACAGTTAATCACCCCTAAGCCATGCACATTTTACATTCTCTTTCTATAAGCAAGAACTTTCTACACCCTCCTTTTCTGCCAATAAGACCAAGAATATATTCCTCAAAGACAACACAGTGCAGAGATGCTGCTCACATTAGTCAAATGATTTTATGATTGTTAGTCATAATGATTATTTTACAGGAAAGAGGTGTATTAATTACACAGATCTGAAAATACACAGGAACAAATGGGTCACACATTGATTTCAGTTATTTGATTTAAAAAATAATTGATGAATTCCTCTTAATCTAAAGAAATATTTCAAATGTGTTTCAATCAACAACTTGTCCTCAGTTTACACAGAAACTACTGAAACTAGAGGATGTAGCCTCATCTAGGTGTTTCTGCTCCAGCAACGGGGTTGGACTAGATGATCTTTTGAGGTCCCTTCCAATCCCTGACATTCTGTGATGCTGCCACATGTAAGATAGGACAGAGGCAGTGACCTATACCCAATTATTTAAATGACTTTGAAGTGCATAAAGTAAATGGTAAGAAATTCCATTATAATCAAAAGTGTTCTGCTTCCCTCTATTCAATCAATATTCAACTTCAGCACCAAATACAATTAATAGTCTCCTTTTGAATGAGAGGATTTTTAATAATGCATTAAATTATTCCTTGGGGTTCACTGTAAACTCATCCCATGTACAATGGTTTTCTTCAATGCTCATTTACACAAAGTAGAATGTTGATTACCCCAGCAGCGTCTGACCAACACACTTTGCATCTTTACAATTAAAAATCTGGCTCTTAATGGCCAACAGTCACACTGTGACCTTAATTGCAGTGGTCAGTGCATATCAGTCTGGAGCTGCTTCGTTGAAAGAAACCAAAATGGCTCTTACAAGTGCTGGATATGTGTTTGGAAAATTAGCTCGTTATTATAAATACTATTACATCTAAAATGCTCCTTCTTTCCTTTTATGAAGGAACGAGGTGCAATAGGATGGGTGACGGCAGTACAACAGTGCATACGCATCAAACGTCCCCTGGGCTGCACTGTTACCCTGCTGTGTCTGACCTCAACTTTGTACATAGAAACCTCTTTTCAAGCTATACAAAAATTGTTGAGTAACAAAAGACTTCTTCAAATGCCTGTGATGGTACTGCAGTTCAGAAAAATCTTATTATATATATAGCACTGATTAATGATTTCATTTTCCACAATTACACTTAAGTTTCAACTGGTTATGAACCCTGAATAAGTGAGTTCCTGGCAGAATATCCCCAAATCATTTTTGCTGTATCTCAGCATTTTTGACACATACTAATACTGCTAGCAAGTGAATCTTTGAATTTTTGGACACAATTGCCATTCCTGCCTCAGGCCTGGAAGTGACAGTGACAAAATGTCATGAGATGCTTCAGCTAATTGTTCACTCTTGCTAGTGAAGGTAGAAGTGGTGGTCCCACAATTGTTAAAGGAAATCACTGAACCAAGACATGTGCCTGCCTCTTTTCTTCCCCCCCACTCCCTTGGCCTGTTTTCAGGAGGAGACCTGACTATAAATATTTTTGTTTTGCCACTTCTAGAGAACACAGCAGCAAAATACTCACTGCCATTTTCCATATGGGACCTTCAAATTCAATAAACAAAACCTTTGTGGTTCTGGATCCAGATGCAGGGAAACAGTACTCAGACCCCTCAATTCTGCTGTATGAAGCCAGAAGCGATGTGGGACATTTTTATTCAGCTCAGAGCCTGCCCTGTTACAGCAGCACAATGTGATCAGCAGGGAGCCCAGGGCTAGAAGACTTCTAGCTTAAACTGCAGCTGTTTGGGGAGACTAATTTCTGCAGCACAGATGAACTCTGGAGCATCCCTTGGTGCAGGTTCCTAGCACATGGATCAGTTGTAAAGGTTTATCACCTGCCAGTGCTCTCCAAAGCTTTCTGGGATGGAGCTGCTTGGGAGATGAGGAGCTGCGAGATCGTCCACTGAAGGAGCAATAGAGCCTCAAGACACACAGGATCCCACAAGTCTCAAAGCATGGTCCTTGTGTGTATACACAGTGCTTAGGTCTAACACATGTGCCAGCCTGGAAGTCTACACTTCTACTTTATTTCTGCAATATTTTAGCTGGAAGTGTTACACAGAAATATTTTCATCTTTGCAGATGTACAAGAGTTGGCAATAAGGGAAAGTTATAGATGTACCTTTCCTTGGATTTCTTGAAAGGCAGACAGCAAATCTATTTCTATCCCAGTTCCAAGCTTGCCTATACATATTTTCAGAATCTTTCAAATTTCATTTAACCTTTGAGCTACTCTTGAATTTCTTTTCATTCTTTTATCCTCATGGGTTTTCTCAGATTTAATGTATTGTCATGGATGTTTGCTTTTGGTCAGTTGTAATTATCGCCTCTCCTATAGTTTTAGTAAAGGTGGCTCTCTACTAGATGTCAGGCACACTAAAAAGGAGCAAGTAAACTGTTTGTAAGCCACACTGTGGAGATGTGACATTAAGGTAAATGTTAGGTTTAACAGCAGTGCCAGCACAAAATATTAACCTTATAACCCAATATTAGCTGTACCACCTAGCACTGAAGATCTGGGAAAGATGAGCAATTCTTAGTTCCAAAGGGATACTCTCTATTAAAGTGAAGACATATGGAAACTTGCAGAAAAAGAGATTAAGGTTTTAAATGTACAATCTTCAAGTAGCCTTATCTTGGGTTTCAGCAACACAGCAACACACAAGCTTCTGGATAGACATTACTGTACTTGTTATAATATAATTACTTTACAGTATGAATATTTAATCAGAAACCTTTCCTTTTTTGCATTTGTTGTTTACTTCTTGATGAGCTTTTGCTGCTTCTCCAGGATTCCTGAGGCTCATGCAAGCTTTGAATACAAAAGTCTTTTCAGAATTAGTACACAATGTTTCACTTTTCTTAGTAAGTGTTGAGGACAAGGCTGGCTGCATGTCATGAAAGGGGAAGGTTAAAGCTGCCCAGGTTTGGAGGAACAGGGTATTTAAGGAGAGGAAGACCAAGAACAGTGTGAAAAATTGAGTCACTTTCTCCTTATTCTCATCTAAGGAGAATGAGACCTAAAGACTACAATTAATCTTGAAGTCTATCCTGATTTCTCTGCCTATCATTTATTGAAAAAAATCTTCTATTAATAAAAATGAAGGTCCATATTTCTTAGAAAACTAATGTATCATTTCTGTCATTGTGATGCTTGGATCATTTTTTGTTGTTGCTGGCATTAATTAGTCAGGAGTATGTATGAGTATTTGCTAACAAACAAACAACAAAACAACCCAAACACCTGTCTTATTACAAAATGAGATCATGCCCACAGTTCACTTTTTTTAATGCCTTGTAGTCTTTATGCTTTGCTTTCTTCTCCCTCAAATGAATCATGTGTGACAAAGATGTTGCTGTCTCTGAGATATCAAGTTCCTGCAAGTTTTGTGAAAATGGACAGCCAAAAAGAAAAGAGACTTGTTAACACCTCCGCCAGGGACAGAACACAGCAGAAATAACACTTCTTGGGGATCAGGAAAGCCAAAATGAGAGTCTTTCAAACACCCAAATGCTGAGACAAACAGCAATCACTGTTGGAGTTTATATTAGAGAATTCACTCCTCAGACATGGGTACTTCCCCCCACCCTGCCCCCGCTCTAGAGAGTGTCTCTGATATATAAGGTGAGAATGAAATCATGCTGAAGCTTTGCTTAAACTCTCCTAAGAAGAAATGACCTGCTCTGGCTGGGTCAACCTGGCACAATACTGGAGCCTTCCCTGCACAGCAATCAATAGCTCACTTGATGGGAAGCTCCTTAACACTGACTTTTTTCACACCCCTATTGCCCAGGGCTGTCTTGTTGGCACAACTACAATATCCATCGTCATTAAAGAAAGGGAGCATCCACTTCTGAACCTCAGAAAAGAAATAACAGGTTTTCGACAGGGAGCAATCAGTCCAGGGTTCCCCTCTGCCCCTCACCTGTTCAAAACTCTGCACAACCAAGAACCCAGCTCATGCATTTTCAGAACATACTTGGACAGATGGTGTTGAGCTGCAATTAAAAATGTTCACCTTCATGAGATTTTTCACTGCTAGCAGTCCCGGAAAATTATTCCACATACCCTATGTTTAAATTCTACTGGCCATATAAGAAATCTTTGCCTGCAGAGACGAAGGACTATGGCTCGAGGAGCTCAGCCTGACTGATTTGCAGAGGGACAGGATGGCTGAAGTGTCCTGTTCTCGTCTGTAGTACTGGTTCTCCTTTGGGAAGAGAGCACCACAGAGCACAGCATTTCTCCATTTCACTGCCTGTGAGTGACTTCCAATGGCTGCCCCTTCCTCAATGTAAACAAGGAATAGAATGTTTCTGCTTCTCTGGACACCCTGAATTATTCCTCAAACTCATATCCGCCAGGGAAGACTATTTGGGGTAAGATGTCAGAAAGAGAAGATCAGAGGCCAAAAAGTGAGAAAATCTGATACATTCACCCCAGGGAGCAAGTACACTTGACTTATTCTTTTCCACCTTATATCAATCTCAGTGCAAAGAGAGCTTGCAAACCAGTCTTGGCATTTATTAGGTTTGACAGCATTAAGCAGTCAAGTTTCATAGCTGATTTCAGATTCCAAGGGATGTTGTAATTCTTGAGAAAAGCACAGAACCTATCACAAGGAGCAGAGGACATGCCAAATAGCTCAATTTTCCAGAAAGTCACTGTGGTATCCAGGACTTGTCTCCTGTGGCAGGCTCAGAGGTACCTGAAGATGTGTTCACTGCCCTTTGTTCATTAGACAGTCTTACACCCAGAAACTTTGAATAGCAGCTGCTTTTTCTGACAGGATACCATTTACTCACTACCCACATTGCTCACATGAGGGTAAGACAAGCAGAGAACAAGGAAGCAAAGATGAGAAACCTTGCCAATGCTTGTAATGCATCCCTGCTCTTTCATCAAATTTCTAGTCTGGAGAACTGCCAGAGTATTGAAAGGAAACCAGGAGATGTGCAAAGAGTCAAGGGAAGAGAAATGTTAACACAAAGCTAATTGTATTTGCTTTCCACAAGAAGGATCACTGTCTGCCTTAGCAGACACACTGGCAGAACATAAACCAAGAGAAACTGCAAACTTGACCGCATGTTTCACCCCACCCCAGGATATGGATCATTGTCTTCCAGCAGAATGAAGTAGCTGATTTTACTTTAAGGCAGCAAGTTCCTCAAAATAATAGGAAATGAGGGGTAGAAGTGACCTCAAACATCTCATCCAAACCTTCACTGCGAGGCACTGCACCATTCCTGGTAGGAGCTCAGGGAGACCCCAGTGATGGAGGGGGTTTGCAGCCCCCAGGTAGGGGATGTCAGCACTTAGCTCTGCTCAGCCATTAAATACTTTCCATAACCAGAATTGCACTTGCTGTAGCTCAGGCACCTTATATCCATACCTGTGAATTTCATGCCTCAGCAGAACCTCCTACAAGCTGGAATAGACTTGTGGCTATATCTGCCTAAAATGAGACATCTGCTGAAGCACCATGCTGAGTCTGGGCTCAAATTAATTCCTACATCTCTACTCTTCAGTCTCTACTCACTGCCCACCCTTCTTCAAATGACTGTGACCTCCAAGTACACACTGTAGCAAGTGACATTTTGATGGAATATAAAGCCTACTGGTCAAGTAGTACAAATTAAATTAATTTCATTCGTGGATTTTAATTTACTTCCTACAGAGTGATGTTTTGCATCCCAGTAAGTTAATGCCAAAGTCCATAATGACTGTCGTCATCATTTCAACCCTTTGGTTCAGTTTCCTGAATTGCATCTGTAAATCAAATTGCTTATTGCAGTAAAATGCCTGTGCTGGTTATTTGCTTAGCTTTTTATAAAGGCACTGTCATTCCCTGTCACAAATACAACTTCTCAAACCAAAGCTTGACTTTATGAATCTTTGTGCTGGAGGCCACACAACTTTCTGCCACCTTCCCACCCGTTGTTGATGCTCAGCTCCAACTCAGGCGTTGTGCCTCAATGCATCAGGCCAGTAGGTCATTGCAGTTCTCTGGACCAAGTGTTTGTGGGTACCTGAGGGGTCTCATCCCCCATGGTCATCACTATTTAGAGCTACAGCTAGGTGGCTGACAAGCCTCTGTATTTGGTAAGCTCTGCACATTTCTACTAGCAAGCAGATCCTCAGGCACCAGGTTGTGAGTGCTGAACACACCTTTCAGAGAAAGTCCACACCAGGGAGGGAGCCGAGATGCTCTAACACCATTTTTGTCCTCCCAGCCTGGTTTTCTTTGCTCTCTCCCTGATGAATGTCACCCAGCCAGGCTCCAAATGCAAACTTGCACCTGCACGCTGTTCAACCCTGTCCTGGCTGGGCTGCAGCACGGGCTTGAGTCAAGAGGAAATCTTGTTGATATAAAAGGCAATCTAGAAAAAAAAAAAATGAAGGGTTTGCAAAGGAATTATGACTTTCAAATGATAAGTAAAGCTAACAAAGCTGTTGCTGGTGATTTTCCTGCAAATGATATGTACAGCTGTCAGTCAGTGAAATAAGACCCAATTTATTCCTTTCTGAAGCATTCAACGTGTCTTTTCCCAGTTGAGACATTCCAGTTAAAGCAGCACAGTAGGAATCCTTCAGTTTGAATTGTCCTGACTTCAGTCTTCTGACATCTCTAGGTCTTGTGGCAAATATAAATTATATACAGGGTCTGTACACTTTGTTCTCTGGTACAGTCGAAGACACATTTGCTGGCATGGAAACCTCTTCTGTCATCTTCTGCATCCTTTACCAGGCAGCACACCACTACTGTGTATCAATTCACAAAATGTTTCAGCACTCAAAATTGATTTCTGTTCAAGTTTCCTTAAACTCTGAGAAGGTACATTGCCAGGATGTAATGGACACGTTTCAGATTCCCAGCTCCAGCTGCCAGTTGGTTTGTAGGCCTTTGGAGCAGTTTAAATAGGACAGCAACAAAGGAAATTAACCTTTGCACCCAACCATGATGATTTGCATGAAAAAGCATGTATTAAAGGTTAATCAGGGTATCACTACAGGGATTTAATTTGTGGTTTAGTAATAACGTCTGTTGCTCTGTAAAATAACCCATGCTTTATGTTAGATCTTTTTATAGATATATTAAAGTAAAAACCAATAAAACAGCCCATTTTTTGCCTACGTCTTAGAAAGTAGAAAAAGCAGCCAGGAAACAGAGCACATCTATATTGAAGGGTAAGATCCTAGGTTCCCTGCATAGGGGCCTAACTGCAAATGGGCAATAAGTTCACAGTTTAGGGGTGTTGCATCTTTTCTGCTTTCCTGTATAATACAAAGTGCACTTCAAAGCTCTACAATTGTGATTAGAAATGTGACAAACATCGTTTCCATGGTTTTTATAGTCTTATAAGAAAAGCCTACAAATTGGAACCCTTACAATGCTTGTTCTTTTAGCATGCATTCACCTTGGTGGACCTTACAGCTACATCTGCAAAGATGACAAACAGAACACCACAGGTTTTTTCCTTTTCTTTTTGGCAGCAGCAATGTTCTGCCTTATGTAGGTTGTCTTAAATCACTTCACTCATTTTCAGAGCCCCATGCATAAAAGCACAAATCACACAACTCAGCTGCACTTAGCTAAAACATTTTCTAAGGCTCTTGAACTTTTCAAGTAATCCAGGCCTGATTTACAGTTTCCTGTAAAAGTCAAGCAGCATTTCAAGGTTTCATGTGCATGTATCACCAGTGATATTATTCCATTTTGACTGCAGTTTGCTTCCTCTTTGTCACCTTTGAACCCTGATTATAAAAATATCCACTTGTGTTAGCTAGTCCTATGTGATGAGAATCAAATTAAACATTCACCCAAATCTCTCTGCAGCTTTCCATCTTTCATTTTCAGATACCTTTTAATGTGCCTTAACTTATGGCACGTGTATCATGGTGCCTTTCTTCTGTGACCTTTCAATGTCAGACAGACAAGACACTCCAGTGGTGAAAACCCCGAGCTCTTCTCACCCTTTCCCCAGGAGACCAGATTTCTCAGCATTTGTGCAAACTAGGTTAACAGCACTGACACCACTGGAACTACTTCAAGATTGCACTGATATTGTTTGTTATTCTGATCTTTGCAATGTTTGTGTAGATTTATGGGCTAGTGTTTAAAGAAGTGAAAAAAACTTTTTTCCAAACTGCTGATGACAATTACATACCTCAAAATAGTGAGATTAAAAATTTGTATAACCTCTTTTTTCTCATTAATGCATCCTAGACTTTAGATGCCCTTCGCAACATACTTAACATCCTTTAAAACTGATTGTTAGAGGTTCTCGTTTCCCTTCACCTTGGTCACAGTAGATGACATAATAGATGCCTAACTACTAAAGTATTGACCTACTGTAATACAATACAAATCTAGATCAAGATCATGGTCTTGTAAAGAATTGAAATGATGTGGAAAAAACCTTCCCATAATATTCCTCCCCAACAACTTCCATTGACATTGGTATAGTTTTGTATTTTTTTTTTAAACAGCAAAACACCTAACAAACTCCAACTGTGAGCTGTTCTGCATTCTAAACTGTGCTCTCTGCATCCGAATTCTGATATAAAATAGCTCCGGGTACAGCATTAAATTGAAAAAATAAATCATACTAATAAAGCTGTTAGTTCTAATGTATTTTTGCAGTTTTGATAACTCCTAATGCAACATTCTGTAGGAAAATTATGTCCTGAAAGAAATTAAAATGTAATATACAAAAATCTCAATCTACCTTATCACACATTTTCTTCTCCTTAATATAGAAGAAAACTATGGCTGTGTGACATATGCAAGAGGTTAAGGAACATAAACCAAGCAAAGTGACACTTATGATAGGAACCAAATGGTGCAGGCTGCGGGCTACTCCATTTCTACATTCATTTGAACATCCCCATAACTTTAAGTAATAATTAATTATTTGTAATAGAAAATCACTTTTTAAAAATTGATAAATGGATGCTGAAAAAAATGGAGTGCACGTTAAGCATGCAACTATTTTATTTAGCTAATTCCTTTAAATGAAAATAACTGTGTGCATAGGTCCTTTTGGATTGACTTATTCAGACTTCACTTGCTAAAGTAATTGGTTTAAAACAATTTATCCTTAGTTTACACACTCCCAGTACCCTATTCAAAGCAGTATCTTAGGATCCCAGTACAAGAACTGGGAGTATTTCTTCTGGTGCCACCCCAGCAGTTAGAGCTGGGTGGAGAAGATGCTCTGGCTGTCTGTTCTGCTCACCAACACTTCACCTGAGCTCAGGGGCTGGTAGAGCCTTCTGACCAACACATGCTGGTCAAAGCCATCTGATGTCCTTATTTAAGCACATTTATTTCATAAATCAGTGTATTTTACCAACTACTGTTTGACCGAGTAACTTGAGTTTTCACTTCAGCACAGATTTCAGAAAGACTCCTAATCTTGATGACAAGACCCTGATAAAAAAATGTATTACTATCCTCAGCCAGTTATTTCAGTAGCTAACCATGAACACTGATAAAAACATCTATCACTTTTCTAAATTGTCTGGTTTCAGGTTCCAGTCACTGGCTCTTATCCTTTTCTCCTAGATTAAAGATTACCAGTGAAAAAATAACTTTGGTAATCACATCCTCTCTCATCATGCTGTATTAAATAGAAAGAGCCTTTGTAGAGGTCTTCCTCCAACAGACTGATCATGCAGTTCTTTGCTGCTACCACTTCAGGCTTTGAACATCCTGTTTACAACATGGGCAACAGTATTGCAATATGCAACAGTCAAAATCTGCCTTTACTAATGTAGTTTTCACACTTTAAGTCCTAATTTTCATATCTAAAAGATTTGTCCTAATCGAATGCATCAATGATTTTCCAGTGCCTTAAAAATCAATATTTATGAATCCTTGAAAGTTCATGCAAGCTATTAAGACTTGTCTTAGTTTTTCCCTCTCGATTATAAACATCTATTTCTATGTTGTCACCATTACCACCATTTTCCTTTCCTGGAAACAGTTCATCTTTGCTTGTCGTAACATGAAGTCTGCAATTTTCCGTCTGCTGTTTCTTTACCATGTTAGAAAATGTTCAGCTTTCGCATTTAGAACAGTGATGTTATTAATCATCCATTACCAGTGAATGCAGACGATTCCCACTATATCACAAAGGAACTGGAACTCCTCACAGTGAGGGTGTGTTTCCACACTAGGAATACAGATCCTAGAATATTTTTCCCCTCACTGTTACTCCGGATTTCGAACCATAGTACAGGCAATCCCTGAGCAACCATTGATTAACATCCAATGGTTTTAAGAAGTATAAATTGAGAAACAGCAGTAATAGACCTTTTAGAAAATTGCAGTGAAAATTATCATTTGGAAGCTTCTTACAGAGACTATCAGCAGTGTGCATGGGTTAATTAGTAAGGAATCTGTCTGAGAGACATGGATGTGCTATCCCCAAGTAGTTTTATTCCTCACTGCAGGTTTGGTTACCTGCGGTACTAAGCTCGCACTGATAACAAGCTTTCAATTACCACTCTCAATAACCACCCTGTACTAAGTCAACACCTTTTTGTATCCAAAGCAGGGAGAGAAGAGGAGCAAACACAGACAAGCAACTGTTGGACTCAGTCTGGCTCTGCAATGGGTTTTCCCAACAGTTGCAGGAATGCAAACATGGAGCAGGGAGCAATCAGACCCTCTTTGCTATCTGCAAATGCAATGGGCCAAACTCTGCAGAAGATCAGAGAGACCTTACAATTATCCTCCAGAGTGTAATTAAAATTATTCTCTGGATTTTACCCTAATATACCTAACGGTCAGACCCCTAAATTCTAAACAAACTGTCCAAATAATGAAGGTACATTTTTAATAAGTACATTAGTAGGTGCACATAATAGCTAGAGAATAAATTTCACAAGAGGAAGAAATTGTAAATTATATTTTGGTAAGTCTTCAAAAATCTGTCCTTCTTTTTAAAGAGTCCTTCCAGAGAGGCAGAAAATTGATTCTTGACGCTAACTGGGAGCTGTCCTGGCACATTACAGGAATTGTACAAATAGCTGCTGTATAAATATTCAGCATATGCTTAAGAACAACAAGCAAGGCTGCCAAAGGTATTAATAAATCTTGAACATGATAGTACACTATGTGGTGAGAGTAACGATCTGGGGCACAATAATATCTTCCTGAGGAAGTGAAGCAGCACTGAAGTACGAAAGCAAGATAATTATTTGCAGAAACTCTGCTCATTCTCTCGATCATCCTGGGTCAAGGTTTCAGTAGTTTGCAGGCACCTACCAATGCAGATCCTCTATTTATTCTTCTTTTTTTCATCTTGGCAAGGTCAGACCCCAATGAACCCTTCAGTTAACGTTTGCTGAATCATTATTGAAACAAGCACAAAATATACAAACAAGCTGAACAGAAAATGCTTATCCAGAATAAATTGTTGTAACGGCTGTTTAAAACTTTATTCTAGCCTCCATAATATAATCCTTATGTTCATGTTTTTCTAGCTGAGAACATTAAAACTACAAGCATATACAGTGAATGTAGTGGTAATTGTTTGGGTTTTTTAAGTAAAGTTATTGTAACGTTTATGTTAGGAGGTAGCAACTCAGCAGCCATCTGTGAATAGCTGAAGGTAAATGTAGATTTAAGTGTCTACAGATCACACTAAATCTAACAATAATACACACCCCCCCTTGTCATATCATACTTTATGGCAAAGCAGTTGGCTTTAGCAGCAAAACAAAAAATTGAAAGATGCTTTGGTTTTGGCTACTACAAGAGCTGGGTATTTTCAGTGCCAGCAGGTTGCTCTGTGAAACATGCCATACAAGATTCAAGGGATGCATAGGAACCACATGCATCACGAATTATTCGGGGCATGTGGTAATTTGGTGTTGCTTATAACACATGGATTATTAAATCCTCTATAGTACCACTTACGGTGGTCACAGTTTGATGCTCCCAAGCAATAACCACCAACCTCAGGGAGTTCCCATTGCAGACACAGCCTGTCCATACCAGCTGCTCAGCTAGAATATTGCTGCCAGTGGAACAGTAAGCGCAAAAAAAATGGGGGGAGGCTAAAACAAATCACAAAGTTACAAAATCATGAGCAGTGGTGCATATAAGTAGATATAGCATATTTCTGTGTCTTTGCTTATAGAAGAGAGTCAGAAAGAATATAAATCCCTTCCCCAAAATTACCCAGAGGTCAGAGTCAGCAAGAGAAGTTTCTTATGTGCTTTATCCTGGAGCTATTTCTGTTCACATCTTCAGCTGAAGTCACTCTGCATCTTTTAACTCCCTGGCCTTTTAACTTTTTGCGGAGAGACTCGGGCCTACAAATCATTACAGCCAAGTTAATATTGTGCTTTTTGCAGCAGCAGAAGTATCTCTTTGAAGAGCTCATTCTGAAATCTGCCTTGTTCTGGATAGTATCTCAATGAAGTTTCACAACTAAGGACAGGTTAAATCAGACCACTGATTGCTTCCTAGATAACTCAGTTTAGAGAAAAAACTGATTTTACCACTAGCTAGCTAGCTCAACACTTAAGAGCAAGCTGGTCAGTTGAAAACATAGCAAGTTATGAGATAGCTGGTGTAACACAGAAGGTTGCACCTGGTATTTTGTCTCAGGTTTAAGTAGGCAGTGGGTATCCCTTGTGTACCAAGCCCCAGCTGTGCTGGCACAGCTGCTGCCCAGAGCAGCTTTGCATTTCCAGCCTGGCACCCCCAGCCAGCCCTACATCTCCTTTCAGCCTTTCCTGCACATGGGATACCCAGAGCAGTCTGAACACTCACATTTGTGGAGAAAGGTAGATTTAACAGGTACACTACAATTAAAATGCATCAGAGGAGGACTCCTAGGCTTCTCCAGCTACCCACCCTAGTTATTTGCAGTGATTGTGGCAGAGAGAAAGGCAGTCACCAAACACAATCAGGATCCAACTTTAATTATGCAGCATTCATGCTGTAGGGTCTACAATGAAAAATTTCCTCTATTTTCTGGCATGTTATCACGCTGTTTCTGTCAGCCTGTTTCTTTGGATTGAGATCTCCGTTTTTCTTCTGTCACATCTAATAAAAATGGATGTGAAATAAAACCTCTAATCCAAATATTTCCTCAAATAACAAGAAAAGTCAAATCTGGATTGAAACTTGCTACCTCAGGCCCTTTATTATATTGCAAATTATTCTTGTTAAAAGTAGTACACTGAAGACTGATCCCCAGACATACTACTGACTTGATCAAGCCTCCTGCTGTACAAAGCTATAAATACTACTATAAATATTCATGAAGTTCATGTAAATAACATCTCCTACAGTGCTGCTGCTACACAGGTAGAGTGCATAAGGAATATATTTATTTCTTTTCTTGGGGAGGTGGTCTGCTTCTCTGTTACAGGGGGAGAAGAGAGCCGTGAAGAAATACATGGGGTAACCAGGAATGAGGGAGAGGCTGAATCACCAGCAAGGCCAAACCCCTGGTGTGGCAAGAGTGACTTGATTCTGTACCATATGTATGGCTTAGTGTAAAGAACGGAGCAGAAGCCTAGTCTAGATGCTGCTTCACATGACTAATTTAGGACCAGAACCCCCCTTGCAGTCAGTGAATGATTTATTTAGCAGTGGTACCTGTGCAGAAGGATCTCTACACATGACAATGGTGCTGTCTTGGCAGAGCAAGGCTGCAGCCAAGGCCAGTGGGACTGGCAGACTGCAGCATCAGATGAGCTGGGGCTCAATCCATGCTGCCACCAGGAAAGGATAAGGTGACTCTTCGCTACCGCCTCAGGTCTGCAGACGAATAGGTGAAACACCCTTGTCTCTCTGCCTCTCTAGCAAAAACACCCCCTAACACACACGCAGTGCTTGAAAATAATTTTTGACACAAAATTGGGTAGCCGGCCAAGAGCACTTTGACTTTTCCAATCCAGCCAGTTCCTCTTGTGTTGCCCCATGATGATGCCAAGGTCAGGAAGGGCAACAGATTTCTGCCCCAAGGTGTATTACCTCAAGCTGCTCTGTGTCACAATGGCATCAGCAGGCAGCTGGCAGAGTCCCAGCATTCTCTCATGAAATCGTAACAGGGCTGCAGATCAAGGAAGTCATAACTCAGTGACAAGGGACTTAACACAGAGTGAAGGGTGCCTAGAGGTTTTCCAGAACACTGAATTCAGGACAATTAAGACCTCTAAAAGAGAAGAACGGGCAGCTCTTAGTCAATCTCCTATCCCTCAAGCAGACAGCTGCCACTGGGAAGTTTTCTCATATCATATTTCTGATCTGCTCCATAGTGAAGAAACAAATTCCCACATCCCTCCAACCCAGAGAGTGCTTCAAGAGGCCATTGAAGTCACACTGCACTTGCCAGCAGGAGTTTCAACACAAGACTGAGATAATTCCTGGGTTATTAGTGATGTGATTTTGTAGACATGTCCCATTTTATAGCGCTCAGGATGAGAGAATAAGCTCTCCCCAGGAAAGAAGAGGGAATTTGAAGAGAAAGCCTCATTAATAGCTCATACTGCTAAAACTGCTCTGAACCACTCTCACCAAGGGAAAGTGACAGCTACAAAAACTTCACTCTTCCTTGTTTTATTTTTCTATCAAAAAAGTTTGAAACTAAAAAGAAACCTCAACAGTAGGGGAAGAATGTTTGGGGTGGCTTTTTGTATAATGAGAAGTTTTGCATTTTCCATTTAAAAAAAGAAATTAAAATTGCCTTTCTTGTTCACACTCTGGTTTTGTTCTGCAGGGCAGCAAGTCTTCAAATCCAAAAGCCTTCTGATCCTTCCCCACACATGACAGGTTCTTAGTGACCAACAGGTAGAATATATATCCATGGGTGACTTGCAAACATTGAGCTTTAACTCATCAGCAAGCTGCTTTTTTTTATTTTCAAATTACCTTCTAAATATTCAGGAGCCTGATGTAGAATAAGACTTACCGACATGTCTCTTATTCACATCACCGAGGTGTCTTATTTTGGGACTTTGGAAATGTGTATATAGAGATGAAAGAAATGAATAATTAGCATGATGATTGCCAAGACATCAGAAGTTAGGCTCATGAATGATCACTGAGATACACAGTGAGCTGAAGTGTCAGCATAAGGCATAGAGAACAAGTAGCAACAATCACAGTTTATTCATTCGGGCTTAGCTTTCCAGAAGCCTTTTGGTCAGAATATCCCTGCTGAAAGATGGGCTGAGGAAACACCGTCTGTCTAATTAGAAAATCTTTAGGTCCTATGTGTCTCACAGAAGGGGAAGGAAAAATTGCTTGATGCGGAACTGAGTTTGTCACAGGGGCACCCCAAAGATCAATTTAAGCAGGCAACAAGCTCCAAAACAGACTATTCTAGCCAGAACTCTTCAGCAAAGAAAACCAATGAGAAACAGGGTTTATCCAAAATTATTCAGCACTCCAACAGCATTATAAAACACAGGTTTAGACACCAGTTGATATTATTACTGCAGAACCACATAACAATTATGAGGATCCATGGCGTACATACATAAAAAGAAGAGCCCTCTTTCACTCAGGGGTACCTGGAAGAAATAATCACTTGCCTGGCAGGGAAGGAGGACTCATTGAAGGATATATTCAGAGAAAGGAAAAAAAAGTCACTCACCAAGGAGCAGGTGAGGGGCCTCAGTCCCAAGAAGTCTCCTCAGACAGTGTCCCAATCTAAGGGGAGGCTCTGGTCACAGTCCTGCTGCTCCCCGAAGACCAACTCCAAGTGAGGGGCTTCAGCAGGAGCCCCATTTTACAACCTGGGCAGACCTGGCTGTGGCCATTACCAGCATAGGACAAGAAGCTCCTCGGTTTCTCTGGGCCTGGGTGCTTCCTTAGCTGAGTTCCCTGTTTGTTGGCTGGGGGTCCCACCCCTCCTGTCCCCCCAGCTGGGGGTGTGGGGTGACCACGAGGAGTCACCATGCCCCAGTGGGATGTGACTGTTGGCACCCTCAAAGGTGGGGACATGAAGACAGAAACAGTGGGGCACAAAAGGTGCTAAAGAAGCATCAACTACCCCACTGAAAACCCCAGATCTCATGGTGGGATGTGCAACTACCAGAGAATTGTTATTCCTTGCAAGGCGGGTATGCAGCCTGCAAGGGGAGTGTTCTGGCATCGTCACATTTGGCATGTGCTCTTCATCCCTGCGGGAATGTCACCTGCAGACAACTCTGCAGCTTCCTCCTCTGTGCTCCTCACCTTGCCCCGGTGGCTGTGGGGATCCTCAGCAAGAGGATAAACCTCTCTACCTACAGCTCCTTGCAGTGGACTGGCAGAGGATCAGAGGAACTTGCACTTGGTGTGACTTTTCTTCCACATTTTTTAATTTGTGGAGATGCTGCTTTTATTCTTCTCCTTGCTGCAAACAGGGGGATGTTTTCTGCTCCCCCTCTGTGACATGGTGTCATAGCACAGACCCTGCTCTTGCTACCTATTAGCAGAGTTTGAATTTATCTTGGAGAAAGCAAATGTAGGCAGCAGACAGGACAGATTTTTGAAACACCCTTTTCTTCCCCTTAATCAGAGCTGCGAATGTGACTGTGCTTGATTATCTACAACTCAGACACCGTGTCTGAGCAGCTGGAGCAGCAGTTCTGTCTGGTGACTGTGATTTCTCCCCTCCCCAGCTCCATCTCCCCACAACCCTGCCAGGTGAATCTGTCATCAACACTTCCACAACAGCACAGGGAGGGGAGGCTGTACTTAGCTGGGTGCTCTTGAGACCCCTTGCCAAAAACTGCCCAACCCATTTTCTCTCTCCCTAGATGGATTCTTCAAGTGAAAAGCAGGCATTTCTTTCAGGGAGAGAGGCTCTGCGTTGTGTGAAAGATTGATACTGTACCAGTCTAGAAATGAAGATAAGTGCTTCAGAGGAGAAGTAAAGAGATCTGCAAAAGCTAGAGTGAATCTTACCGCTACATCATAACTAGCCAAAATACAGGTATTTGAAGTGGTTTTAATTCAGAAAGCAAATAAAAATCTAGAAAAAGTACTAAAAAAAACTATTCTAGGAGAATTGCCTGAAAGTACTGATCACGTCAATCCCAAGTGATAATTATGGACAAGAAGTAAAAGAATTCAGACTCTTCAAGATGTGTTGATCTGGTATAACCCCAGAAGAAAAGCGTCAGGGCAGAAATATGGCAGTGACAGAAAACCACAGTGGTGTTAGCTCTGCACTTGCCCCTTCTGCACAGCTTTACAGTTGGTAATTTATTCCAGTATTAGATATATAAAATGGACTGTGTAAAAGCTAAAAATATTGGCTATAGGCATAGTGCAACCATAAATGACCATCATATAACTGCATGAAACAGTCTGAATAACTGTAGATTTAAATGGAAATTCCTGACTATGCTAAACACACATTCTTTTAGTGGCATGACACAGCACATCTGTAGGTACCCTGCCCACGCTTACATTCTCAGCTGCAGATTTGCAACATAAACTGGAAAATATTTTGGTCTGGCTTTTCTTATAATCCTTTCCTCACTTCATGAGCTTTCTTCACATATCAAAGAATACACCACATTTGGTAGGTGTTACTGGAGTGGAATTGAGTATTTTAATCACAAAGCTACTGATAACAGAGTGACTTGCTGGATGCTCAAAAAAAACCACACTACAAAACACACACAAACCTAACCAATCACACCAAAAAACCACAAATACCTGTTGTGAAAAACTACTCCACATCTGTGTTTTCTTTAAATTACCCAAGCAGACAGTAGTGGTCTTGGTATTCCAAAAAGCATGTAATATTTCGTAGCTTAACACTAATTCTTGCAAGGGAAGATAGTGAATTCAGTCCATTCTTTACTGCCCCACAAACAGCCTCGCTAAAAATACAGTTTTGTCTTAAATTCATGGAATCATGCAAGACAAAGCTAGAAAGAAGTCATCTAGTCCATTCTATTGTCCCAAGATGCCATCAACTCTACCATGTCATTCCTTGAAAGCCTTTGTTTTGAAATTCAGGTTAAGTGAGAAAAAGAACACTGAAAAAGTTATCTAGGGAAGAATTAGAGACAGTACTGCAGCAGTGAACAGACAGGCTGTCAAAGAGAGAAAGGGAGATATACAGGCAAGTAAATAATCCAAGGCCAGGTCTCACTAGTAGTAAATTGACTTTGAGTTAAACACCTCTACAAAGCCTGTGGTATAAACCACGCAATCCTCCTCACAGCTGATGCTTTTCTTGCCACCACAAATATGAAGTCTACCAAAACTAAGTTGTTTGGCCATACTGCAAGCATTTTGGCAAAAATATGTCAGGCAGGTGAGTGCCTATCACTGGTACAGCATTAACAGGAAAGATCAAGTTTTGGAGGCAGAACAACTTTTCTTTAAAAGCTAAGATTACATAGAATGGTTTGGGCTGGAACAGACCTTAAAAGATCTAGTCTGACCCTTCCACCATGGGCAGAGACATCCTTCACTAGATCAGTTTGCTCAAAGCCCTATCCAACCTGACTTGGAGAACTTACCATGATGGGACATCCACAATTTATTTGGGCAACTTGTTTCATCTCAAAGTTCAGTTTGAGGTATTTGCAAGGTTGTTTGCAGGGAAGAACCTCTGGTGCAGAAAGAGTAAAAATGCAGCTGTGACCAAAACCCAGGTAGAAGTTGAATAGACATGGTTGTATTACTTCATTAGCGTTTAGCCAGTTGTTTGTACCTACTGGTTCATCTGGACCTCAGTGCTAAAGTTAATTCCAGTGCAGCTCAGCACTTAAATATGCAATTAGCTTTAAACACCTAACACTTCAAATGCATTCACAAAAATCACACCTAGTTCCTGAAGAAAATCAATCAAATGTACCATTCCTTTTAAATTTTCTATGTACAAAGAAATTGTAGCTATTAGCCCAGGAGGAATAATCCCAGCAAATCCATCAATCTGACTCTAAGAAGCAGGGATAAAATACCTTACATGAAAGGCATATCAGCAATATCACTCCTGAGTCAGACTGAAGAACTTTCTCAGTCCAAATGCTACTTCACACAATAGCCAGAGCCACCATTCTTTTCAAGCATTACACATTAAAAAGATGTCAAAGAGCACAAAATAGCCAGGTATAATGATACCACCTTTACATGGGAGAAAATATAGAGGCCTTCACTTCTGAACAACTAGTACCCTTAAGCAGAAACTAAGGCATAAAGAAGAAAGTCAGTAGTGATTTACATTTTAATTAAGAACAGTTACTCATGGTGCATGTGAGCCTTCCAGCAGAACAGGCTAATGCAAGATTGGCAAGTGATCCATCTGGCCTGTGGTCTGCTCAGTTGCTTCTGCCTTTATTGCTGAGCAATGTACAGGTAAGGCTTATTGTAAAAAAAAAAAAAAAGCTCAGCGCACACCAATCAAACAAGCAAAAAGACCAAAACCTGCTCAAGATGGCATGCACTTGTCTTTCTGTACCCGGTCAGAGGAATTGCTCTCCCTGGCTCTACTGTACTGTTCTTAAAAAGCAGTTCCTTCCAACATCTTTAAGCAATGGGCTCATTTATTTCCTCTGCTTTCTGATACAGGAGAATTTGTATTGGACACCATGTTCTTCCTCCCAGGCAATTTCTGCTGGCTGTATGGCTCTTTTGGCACCAGTTTTTTTAGGCCAGCAGAAGATGAGAAGGACTCATTGACAGATACCCATTGGTGCTCTCTGCTGGGTGCCCTGGTTCTCATGTGCACATCCTGCTTGTGTAGGGGCTGGAACCCTTTGTGTGCTGGCAGGGAGGTTGTGGCAATGTGCTTCAGTAAGTCCTGGCTCCAGAGGATGTATGCGATTTACATCAGGGTGAGCTTATCTCAGGGATCACATGAGGAACCAGCCAGAAAAGCACACATACCTTTCAGTGCAGATGTGACCATTGCAAAGTGCAGAACCATGTTTCACATTGATCAGTATTTGGTTATGTACAGGATCCCCTAGAAATCAGTTCTCAGCAATGTACCAAAATAGAGTAGACGCTTTGGGCTGAGCCTTTAGGTGTCTCATGTTTTTATCTCATTCCACCAAAAGACGACAGTCCAATTCATTCTTACCACTGAAACTACAGATTTGCTTTTGTGATGCTTTGTATGTTGAATGCTGAAAATCTCTTGCTAGAGGGAAGAAATATGTACTAACATTTGAGTGGTTTAATCTGTTTTAGGAAAACATTTATCTTTTATGACTATGGACATTATCAGCAGGAAAAAGCCAATCTAAGACAAGGCTTACACATCAGCATAGAATATTCTATAGACTCATACAAGGAATAGGAAGATACAGCGAAGTGAAATAACAGAAAAGATTTCCTCAGTCTCCATCGCACCCCAAAAAGAGGTGCAAATACAAAGCTATCTGCTTCATATCAGGGCAAAATAGGCACTGCTGATTACAGCTTTCCCTGTGAAAGAGCAGCTACCAAAGGCTCCAAACACAGCACTGGCTTCACAGAACTCCAAAGGTGTCCCTCACTAAGGATGAACTTGCATCATTCCACCACAGTCTCTGCTTTCCCAAAACTCTGAACATTTTATTTCAGGGGAGTAATGGGGTCACTTAGCTACAAAGGGGAAGAATAAAGCCAAAGGAGCATTCCTGAGCATTTTGTGAAAAAGTGAAAAGAGATCATGCAACATTTATGTAGAAAACATCAGTTGTTTGATAACTGATTTCTGACTGAAGTAGTTGTCAAAACTACACAATAAAGTGCATGAAAACTTTGCTACCTCCTTTCCCCACCTTATTTTATTCCTTTCAGAGTACCAGTTTAACAGACAGATGTACAGACATCAAAAATTAATTTTGCCAGTGAAACCCTTGTTATGTGAAGAGACATCCCAGTACAGCACAGAGAAACTGGGGTGGCCGCTGAAGTAGAGATATATGGGAGCAATCCTTCCTTGTGGGTATCAAAAGAGGTACATTACTATTCCAGAATGAATTCTGTAGCCTCATAGCTCTGTAGGTTTTATCACCCATTTTGGAGGATTTAAGTAGTCCTGCTCCTTTCATAATCCACCCATGCTCTTATTTTCCTGCTTAAAAGGCTCCAAGATCCAGGACAGAAACCAACCCAGAATTCAGCTATTCTGTTGTTTCAAGCCTCCTTATTCAGCATTTACAGAGGTTCATATTCCATTTCTGTACAGACCTGTTCATCATACCAAGCAGGAAGGGGAGGCTCTTCCCTCCTTACTCTTTTCTCCTTTGAAAATATTAGTGCCTCTTAAGCCTGGTTCGCGCAAATAGCACTACTATGACAAGAATCATGCTTGTTTGCATCCAAAATACACATTTAAGTCTTCGTGAAGCATGACCACCCTTCCTACCAAAGTCGACAGTGTTCCTGAGCAGTTTTTCAGTGACAAACACTTAAGAGGCTCACACAACCATACAAGTACACCTATGGAAACAGCATCAGCAAAGCCAAGGGGCAAGTAGCTGCTAACACCAGTTTAAACAACACAGGCACTGGCTGTGGAACCACAACATTAAAATTAAGCCTCCTTGCATATCAAGCCTTATACCTCCTGTACACAAGAAATTATCAAATGTGCTTTGCATGCATACATAGATGTAATTAATGCATGCAGCTCACTGCAGACCTTTGATTAATATCAAGCAAAACAGCAACCAATGAATTTGGATCAGAATGAATGACCTAGCCTTCCAATCTTGTTTTGAAGGGATACCTTGACACTGGTTTAATGGGACATTAATCAATTTCTTATAGTGTTCACAGAGTAAGACTCCCAATGGTGTTCATGGGAGCTAAGCTGATTGCTAGAGAAACCTTTTTCTTCTAAGTGAACTGAAAAGGCCATTACTATGCAAGGGAAGTACACAACACAAAATCACAAGTCCAGTTGATTAACTCTTCAATTTATGCTAAATAAATTTCTTATCCATGACATGCAAGATATTCTGAAAGGTGCTGAGAGGGCACCACCAAATTTCAAACTTGAATTCACCCACCTGAGATAAGGAGATCATCTCATTTGACACCGATTAGTATGTAAAAGACTCCACAGCACTGCAAATCAGACTATTAGAGTATTACAGACATCTCAGCTTACTGTACATTTGTGTACGTTTTTCTTCAAATTCAGGCCAGAGTCATTCTTTACAGATGACTTCTCCTGCTTTGATCCATGGCTCACTACTCTGGAGGGAATTTGCAAAGCCAGGGTGGTTGGCAGGGGCATAGAGTGATGCCAACTCAAACCATGCAGACTTTCATCAGCAAAAACCCACAAGAGCATTAGAACAGCAGATGGCCATAAGTTCGAAAGACAGCAGCAAATACATAAGAAATGCTGTTATCCTTCTAGTGTTGTTATCGTTATTACCTTTTATTAGAGTAGAACCTTGGATCCTGTGTTATACCTGGGAATACACAATGCTGCAGGGTGAAAACCACCACCCCAGAAATCACCTGGTTTAAAAATAAAGTAAGAGGGAAGGACACAAGCTCTCCAAAAAAGGACATTGGGATCAAAGGTAACAGAAAGATCATTCCTGTACATGTAATGCTATAGATTTTTTTATATACATGCATACACACACAGACCTTAAGCACAAGAATTACATAAGTTATGATTCCTTCACATTTTCCTACTAAACTGAAATGTGGAATTGAGGTTGCTTTCAAGGTGGTCTGGGTTGCTTCTCCTGCAGTCAGACATAATACAGTTGGAAAAAATGCAAAGGTTCCCGATAATTGAAGAAAAAGTGGGCACATGAAGATAAGTCCTTGTAGTAGGTCACGAGCATTCTGCCCAGACAATTCCCCAAACCAGAAAAAAAACCCACAATCTGTATTAAAAACCCATTCTGAGCCCAAGGTTCAGAGATGTCTAACCCCAGCCTTTGGGACTGGGTTAGAGTTCATGATTTCCAGGTAGAAGATACCACTAACTCAGAACTCTGTATTCTTCTCTCCCATAAGAATTACAGTAAAAAAACTTTTTTTTTTTAGTTCTCTGCAATAGATTTCTGCAGGTTGACTTGTTTCTTCAGAGGAAAGCACCTCTCGCCCAGGAGGCACAAATGTTGCTCTCCTATTCTAATATGTCTAGGCACAGCCTATGTCACTGAGAATGTATTTTTACCACTAAAATCTTTAGCAACTGTCAAAGCTTGTTTCAGTAAAATGTTCTCACAAGGAGCTCATAAACATTCGGTCTGTGAAACAAGCCTGAACTAATAACAATGTGTGTTATGTTTGTAAGGGTAAGAGGAATGCAAACTGTGACAATTCACTTTACAATTTTGAAAACAAAATTCTACTTTATTCCACAGTGTAGCTGCTGCAGAATTGGATGTATTTTAACTAGTGGAATAATCCAATCTGAGGACATCTCAGTTCCATGTTCAAAGCAGAATTATGATCACTGGCCTTCCTTTGCCTCAAACACCCGCACTAAAACAAAGTAGTGCAAGTGAGACCCCAACCTTCGATAGCTGCCTGGCACTTAGCATGCTGCACATACCACCTCGCACCTCCTGAACTGAGATGCCAAATTATTTAAAGCTTCAATTTCACCCTTTGCAGGTCCAGGGAATAATTGATTTTTTTTTTTTTAATTTATTTTCAAGTGAAGGACCCATGTAGAAATGGCACAGAACTGCCAGATTTCTGCCTGGAGGACATTCATACAACGAGAAGAAAAAAATCAAATTGCCTGCAGTCAGAGAGAAGCAAGCAGTGACTTACAGGCATACCTTTGCTATTAGGAAGTAAAGTAATCATGAATAGTTAAAAATCCATGAGGGTTATGATCCTTTGAATACATTTTGAATAGTATTCTTCAATTCCAACACCTTAACTCTGCTTTTGTTTAACCAGCTAGAACACCACTGCAAATGCTTTGTTCTGCTACAGTGGTTTGTGTAGTACAATTTGTTATCACTGTAAATGATTGCTCAGTTAGCATGTTACAATTGATGGCATAAAGCTGAGGGAAGATTCTGAAGTCCTGCTAGATTATTGTTCTGGTGAGAAAGGTTTACAAAACTGGAACTCATATGTAATTGGTATCATTATCTCTTTACTGGGTAGAAGTAAAATTTAATAGTGTTTCTATAATAGCTCTCACAGATAATGAAATGCAAATATTCTATTGTATTAAAGGAAAAAATGCTAGCAAGATATTCTGACAAAAAGTTTGACTCTAACTGATGAAATCTATTGTGTCTTCAGATGACTCTTATTATTCAGATTTTTTTTTTTTTTTTTACTACTTTTCATTGGTTTCCTGATAAATCAACATGGTTATAGTGAATAATTTTGTACAGGAAGAGCAGAACAACTAATCCACTGGAAATATTCTGAAGCATTATTTTGAAAGTGAATGCCTTACTTCACATTACAGACTACACCCGCCCTCTTCCTCTGATTTCAGCTAAAATGTCAAAGGAACCAGCTAAAAGAGATAAGATCTCTATAGGTCTGAATGCTGGCAGGTGGAAGCTGGAGGTGACAGCTGCCACCGCAGTGCGGGTGGGGAGGACAAGCACAGCCAGGGCATTTTTGTGTCTCCAGAACATATGGACATTTGTCATGTATGTCTCTGGTCTGCAGGCAGCTGACACAGAGTCTGCAAGACAGGGAGCAGCTGAATGCTTTCCAGAATGGGACAAAAAAAAATGATTCTTGAAATCATCTCCGCTAACCCCTCCTGAGCTGATCCAAGCACTAAGTGCCTTCTCTTTGGAAAGATGTATTGTAGGGTTAAAAACCACAAGGGAAGACCTCCCGTTTCTCATTCTCCAGGAATTACAAATATTAACTCTGAAATGACTTTTACTATGATGGTGTGACGGAGAGGAGGGACTGTATTATAAAAATATAAAATAGACTATGTCTATTACAGACAATTAATAATGTATACAGTCCTTGCAACATTCATATAACTATAGATTTATAATTCTACTTCAAAATGAGGAACAAGGATACCATTAATTTTTATTACTGAGTGAAGAGAAAGATATTACTTGGAGTTTTTTTCTCCAATACTCTTTCGCCTTTCTGAAATTTAAATTACACCAAAAGGGCAGATTTTTACATCAAAATGCTTCTTGGGAATAAGGTATTTCAAAGTCCTGGATTTGTCTAGCCAGAGAGTGAAGATTATATATCCTGAGTTTTCCTCCGAGTTGTGTTGCCTGTTATTTGTAATGACAGGAAACTGCTGCGAACAACCCCTGGGACACCAGCAGTGCATATTTCCCAGGAATAAGTGGTAGCTGAAATGGGCTTATTTCCCCCCAAAGAAGTACACATGTACTTTTAATGAGTGGGAACAGGAGCTGAGTTGTTGTAGGACACTTTTCTCCCCACCTAAGAGTTTGTTCTGGTGCTTCTGAATTAATTTTTGACTGCTTGATCTATGTTGATTTTTATGAAGAACATAAATGAAAGGTTAGAGCCTCAGAAATTACTCGGCTTTTCTCTGGCTACCTGCAGCCATTTGAGGAGGTGGACACACAGGTATGTGCTACAGTCCATTGGAAATTTGCCTTAAAGACAACAGGACTAAGCTGGGACAGAACAAAAAGGAAAAACAACTCAAGCTCCGCCAGTCCTTCCTCCTCCACCTTCCCCTTCATCCATCTTCCTTCCTTCCCACACTCTCTCCTGTTTCATTAATCATTGTTCTACAAAGGAGAATCTCCTGCTCAGCATGTCCAAAGCCAACAGGATGAGAAATCTCTGCAACAGGCAGAAGTGGCAGGTCACCTCCCTGCCATTGAGCCCATCTGCCTCTGGCAGCCCTGGCTACCCTGAGCCATCACTGGTGCCAGTATAAGGTGAAAACACAGCACCAGTAGGGACAATTTCAGGCCACAGAACAAAGTTTTAGTCACGTATCTCCTGCTAATGTCAGAAGAAATTACATGGCTAAGTCCCTGCAAGCTGTTTTGAATATCTGAAAGTTAATTTTATGGTTCTTGCTGCGGTAAAGAAATAGGACTTCCCACTGGCATATGCAGTGACTAACAGAGACTGTCAGGACAGAAGAAGATTAGTGGCTGAAAAACTCATCTCACTCCATTATTTTCCCCCAAAGGATAATGATGCTTTTGGCAAGTGATAACATTACTGTCACCCCCAGGATGTAGGAGTCTACATATACTCCAGCCCTGCTCCCCTCTATGGAAGGACAGGGACACAGGATCGTTCTAAGTTTTTCCGTACATGAGGACTTCATTGCCTCCGAAACACTTGGACAGCTTATTGCCAGGCTGAGTAATCATCCTGAACATCAGCCTCTTACTGAGCTGATTGCAGTGACAGCAGCACTACCATCTCTCTCAGTATTCACACAGCTCCATACAGCATCTTCATACACTCAAGCACCCAAAATAGCTCCCCTGGCTGGGTGCCACTCTGCCTAGAGATGGCTTTCAAAGGCTTGGTATTTCAAAATGACCACATGTCACCAGATCAAAATAAAGATTTGCCTAGCAAAGTATAATATATACTAAGATTAATGAAGTCCCATGTAGTTCCTGGAAGCACTGAGCATCTTGCCCTCTCACTTTACCTTCTGCATTCTTCACTCACCAGTTACAGGTTTCATGTCACCACAGCTGGGGAAGTGTGTAACCTTCAACCATCAGGAGGAAACCAGGTCACTCAGAGCCTCCCTGGAGGGTATTTCTGACTATTCAAGAGAAAAAGTTCCACGGGACAATACCCCTTTTCATCTCTATAAGCAGCATTACCTTGATACAATGGTTTCTTTCAGTAGTTGTGAGGCCAGCTGAGACTATGCCCATCAGACCATGTCTGATGCAAGTAAACACTGAGTTTTTGGAACACTTCAGGATTATTGTGGAATGAATTCATAGTCACAGTCAACTGTTTTTGCATTAGCACAGGTTAGACTAGGAAAAAGGAAAGTATAGAATTGGCAGGTATTAAAGGAGAGAGAAATCTGGATTTAAAACATAATAAATAACTGAAACATCTTTGGTCAGTATGTTAGTATGTTGTCAAAAATTCCGAACTATTTATTACTAAATTAGAAGCCTCTGTGACATGAAAGTGAAGTGAACCATCTCTTCCATTTATCACAGAATTTATTGCATTTCTGAGAATCCCTGCAATTCCATCATCCTCAGCATTCTAGCACTGAGTGCAGTGACACTGGAGTCGCTGCTTGAAATTCAGGTCTTGACACATTTTTATTTCTGACCACTATAAATCTGTGCTCAATCTTTCTGAATAACACTGATCTTTTATACTAGGTGCTACAATTTTCTTTACCTAGAAAGAAATGATGGCCGTCTCTGGAAATATTACCACCATAGTGGCATATGTCAGTGTAGAAATAGATAAGAACACACTATTTTTAAGGCACCATGTTCGTAAATCCAACCTGTAATGAGCTTCATCAATATAAATGTTACACTTAACTGCTGCCTCTATTTCAAAAAGCAGCTTGTCAAGAGACCTGCTTGCTATTGACTCTTACCTAAAATTACAACAAACTCTCCTAGAAGAGAACTGAATTCCTTTCCACTTAAAATAAAACCAAACAAAAAACATCCGAAGGAAAAACAAAACAAAAAACCCACCACCACCATTATTCAAAAAGCATTTCAACATGAAAATACATTGTGTTAAGGAAATTCAGACAAAGATGGTGTTGCTCAGAGGAGGAGGAAAAAAGCTTTGAAAATTCAAGTAACCAGCATTAACAGGCAGGAAAAGGAAATAAAAATCTTGGAAGTGACTTCAATGAAGTAGCTTTCATTTACAAATGATACAATTAACAAAACACTAACTGCAGTAGCAGTGTGACAACTGCTACATGGCTACAATGACAGAGCAACTACTTCTGATCTCTGAGAAATGAGAAGTCTCCCCAGCATCTAGCATCCCTGCTTTTTTCTACGGAAAATGTTAGAGACTTGAAATTTTAAATCATCCTCTGTGAAGAGGCAAGGAAGCCAAATACTTCCAGGCTTCAGCTTCCACAGATTCACATATTTCTCACAGTTATGGAAGCTGTTACCTTACTTTGCAAAGTGCTTATTGCAGGAGAAAGTAGTTTAATATTGACTTTTTGTCACTGTTGTTAAATTACCAGCTCTGCAATGGCTGAAGAATGAGCATTTTATGCCATGTAAATGGGCATTGCATGCACTTTTATGTGTCATTAAAGTATTTTCAGGATCAAATCGCAAGATAAAAATTGAGCAAAACCCAGACATTCAGCCTGTTCACAAAACCAATAGGCAAAGCCACTAAGAGCAAGAACTCTCACTCATTCCTTCCTATCAATGCTACAAGTGATGTAAGTGGTTCTGCACATATGACAGAAGTGAATTTGGCTCTAGATATGAATTTAAAAAACTTCCTGAGAAAAACCAGCAATGGAGGAAACTGGAGCAGAGCATTCCACACATTTTTAAATTGAGACAAAGGTGGTAAAGTTAACAATATTTACTTTGCTGTTCTTTGTGCTGATTAGACAAATCACAGAATTATTTTTTCCCCAGCATTCACTGCTGAAGCCATTTATTTAATTGTTAATAAGCATGAGTTCATCCAGAACTGATAACTGAATCTGTTTATTTGATCTGGTATTTTTATCTTATGGCTCTTGCTGTAGACTTTAAGAGCATTTCAGATATATATATACACACATATATATATATAAAGTTTATAGGAGAACTGCACCCATGGAAGTTGAAAGCTACCATTGTTCTTGTTTTAAACAGTGATGGAGTTGCCTTTACAGAAAAAAAAAGATATGGTGAAGATAAGAGCAACTAAGAATTATTAGCGTCATTTTTGCAAGTTGAAGTAGAGATAATCTAGAAGACTGTCTCTCTCTTTACAAAGACATGTTCTGAAAAGAGAGTTTTTTCCCTCCTTTTAGAGGCATAAACACCTTTAAGAAAAGGAAAACTGAGATTGCCAAAACATAAATTGTAAGTAGAGAAATGGTTGATTATCTGCAATTAGGCCTAGAATAGAAAAAAGACCTAAAATATAATATTTTGGCATTTGAGACATCACATTCAGGAATGAGCCCTCTTATTTCTTCTGGTGCCAGTTTTTTCCTCAGCTAGCAGCCAGCATTGCATCTGATAAACACAATTCATACTTTTCTGGTAAGGCAGTGTGCAGTCAAACTTGGCTTTGGTACTAATGTAAATTGGCCACATGAAGTGTCGTTTCAATGTGGAACTAATCCAATGATCTGGAAGTTATAGGAAATCCTTTAATAGGAGGGATTATTTCCTACTCTTATTCATAGAGACTGGGCCTCTCAGTAGGAACTGGACAGTCCTCAGTCACACCAATTAGCCCCCAGTTGCTACCACTTCAGTTTTCTGGTGTTCCCTAGCAAAAAAGCAACACAGGAGCATAAAGTGTAAAGGTTTGGCAGGCACTAGAATAGCTTTTAGTGCTAGAAGCAGAGTGAGGAGCATGGCAATTAGCTATTTTACTTTCCATACCAAACCTGCTCTCTGGTGTGATCAGATGTCTGTGTGTCCATTGTGGTGGAGCCACGGGCATCATTCTAGATCTCAGGAACAAGAAAAAGCAGATGAAAACACTAGATAACACAAAAGTATCTAAGGAAGCAGAAAAATTATAGGTGTGAGCAGAAAGCAAGCAACCACAAGATGTCTGCTCTGATTTTTTTACTTTAAAATCACCACTGTAAGCAAGAATTAACTAATTAAGAATTAACTAAATTAATTTTGAGGATAAGTGGACTTACCACATGATATAGAATAGTGCTTTCTCAAGTAAAGGATAACAAGATATGTTCCCTTTATCAAATAGGCTGAGTCCTCCCAGGAGGAGAAGCTGTTTCAAATTCCCCAACTATTCCCACCAAGAATATATTGCACAGCTGACATGATCACAGAAAACTGAGCTTTCCAGATATTGTGGTGGTATTTCAGCATAATCAAAAATCTTTTTAATGAGAGATGTCAAGTGCCAAAATCAGGTGATTACTGGTTATAAAACTATTAAGACTGGAAAAGTATCCAGCCTTTGTATAGCTTGTTGTTAAATGACCCACTTGGAACACATTCATCATTGTACAGAAACAGTCTTTGTTACTTGAACCAAAGCTCAGACTTTTAGTATTCATCAAGGATGAAACCATCCTATAATAGTAAGAGCATTTTAATTTGAGGCACTTAATTATGTGGCTTTTGCTTTTCAAGCTTGTCACGTCATGCCCTGGAAAACCCTGTATCTGGGGGTGTTTTTCTATTAACATACAATAACCTCTTAATACAGGAGGACATGAATCTCTGTCCTCTGATATATTAATGTCTCACTATATTAGGCTAGAAAGACTTATAGGACAGCACCTTTGTCAATACCATGAATTATTTAGCTGCTGGGGTGTAACATTTATTAGATTGTAATTGGTTTGCTTTTGCCAAAAGGAAGCTGTTTGTCATTACTACCTCTGCATTGGCATGGAGTTTATAGCACTGGAGTTCTTTAAAGAAAACTACATCTGTTTTGAATTGCTTCTCTTCTGCTTTGATCTAATGGTTCTTGAAGCAATAAGAACTGGATAGTCCCATCAGGTGTATCTACATATCTACAGAAATAATAAATATGTGTTGAATTCTGTTAAAGGATACCAAATATTCAACGTGACAAGATAATTACTCCGCAGCATACAGACAGATTTACACTTTCAATATGGAAACCAAAGTTAACTATGGTCAGATAATTTTCTGTTGAAAATTCACTGCTAGTCCAAAGTAAACAGATTCGGCTAAAAACCAAGTTACTAATGAGCACTTACTGAGCATCATAGGAGCAGGAAGTTCATACTGTGCAGGGCTGAAAATAACAGATATTCAGGAAGCCCACAGGATAAAGGAGTCTTTTTCCTTGGGCTTCATCTGACCTGGGTAACTTATAGAGCAAGCAGGAAAACTGCCATTTTGTCTTAATTTTTATTGTGAGATATATACAGACTATTGAATACACACAGGAGTATTAGAAAAATCAATATAAAAGCTTTGTAGTACCCTCATTTTTATTTTTCTACTGCACTTTTTAAATTGTAAAGTGACTAGACCGTTCAGAGAATTACAACATGTTGCTTGTTCTTATTCCAGAATGTTCATTCATTCTCTTTTCACATTTAATATACTGAAATATATGCACAATCATGCTGAGCAGGGTAATTGAAAATTAAACAGACAAAATTCCTCACAATAGCAATATTTTAAATTCAAATAAGTTCCATAACATATGGCATTTATGACCTAGTCTAACAAAACATTTTGTTGCTTCTTAAATGAAATGGATGTTTTCTTTCTGTACCACTGCATCTGCACCTGCATTGTCTGAGGCACAAGTCAAGCCTGCTGCTACATCAGGGACAGGCCTGGCCAGACAGATTTCATACCAGAATGCTTCATCAATAGTTTTATCCCCACAACAGACTCTAATGCAACTTAGATGCTGAAAAAACTTAAACTGCCCTTTTTACAGGAAAGCTGATATCTCCAAAGCAAGTTGTCCTCTAGATTTACAGAAAAGCAGCAGACAAGTTCTTTACGCATGCATTTACTTAGACATTAGGTCAAGTAAGAGGAATGTTGATACGTCTCAAGAAGTGGTGACACCAGACCAAATTTCCTATTTTTTTTTCTTGCAGGTAAAACCCCTCTTGGGCATTTCTGAGTGCAAGAACTACTGTTGTCATAGAGCTTTAGGGTCAGCTCCAAACACCAAGTGAAGTACTACTGCAGATTACCATTAGATGTCTACTACATCTGCTGAAGTTTGGAACAGTGAGTTGTTCTATACTGCAGAGTTTCCAGAGATGGTTCAGATCAACCCTTTCCAGCTCCCATTGCAGAGACCCAGCCCAACTAATACAAACATCTCACAGACACTATTCAGAGAAAGGTGCTGGGACATCCCCCGGTCATCTTCAGTGACTACAAAACTGATTTCTCAGATTTGAGATGGATATTTCCTCCAGTGACCCATAACATGGCATTGCTCTTACTATGGGCTTTAACCTCCCCAAACAAGAAACTCAAAAACCACTGAAGTTTAGACAACTCACTATTTCATGCCTTTTCCTGCAATATCAGAAGCAAGAATACCTATAAAACACATTAGTTGGTGTCAACTCCTACTTTAAGTAATGATTTAATCTTTCCTTTTTTGTATCCTTCAATATATCTCCTATAAATTTGCTCATTCTAGAGACTATTTAAAAAGGTTTCTTGCAATTAAGATGCTATGCACAGGTGTATATACACACCTTATATTTTAAAGAAGGTCCTAGTAAAAGAATTATCTACTTTCACAGGTATAGCCAAAAATTACTTAAAAACGTACTGGAGTAGGTAGTAAAGCTGTCTATTATATTGTGAAAGGCTTTGGGGTATTAAAGATTATCAAGTTATCAAATTACTTACTGTATTGCCCAGTGTTTGGTTACACTGCTGCGGGATCATTAATTTCACTCTGTGAACAAAGTAACACAACCAGGATTTCTGGGGAAAGAGTCACAATTTTAGATTCCTGGATTTCATGGGCATGCAGGAATCAAACTAAAGAGTATTAATTACTTTCCCCTTTAATGACAGGTAGCATTCCTCTGTCATTTGTTGGTCTCTTTTTCCAATGCTGTTTGATCTATTTGTGAGAAACTCTTTAACAGTAGTGCTCCTTGGCTGAGAAACAATGAGACATGGAGTAGAAAACTGATGCTCTTCATTACAGTAATTTTCAACCTGTCTGACAGCAATAGGAATTCAATTACAGTCCTCCAGTGGCAATAAGCTCCGTGCACTAGATCTTAATTGTTCAACCATTAGTTTGCAATTTGCATTTGTACTGTAGTGACAGCTGACTGTTTCCATCAGTAACAGACATTTATATTCACTAAAAAACAAATACATCGCTACATCTAGCTCAGCAAGGAAACTTTCTATAATGATAAAACCAGCTTATTTACTTAAATTATTGCAATAATTTGCAGCTCTGGAGTCTGACATACAGCTTTTCTGTATTACAAACCAGAGGAACAACTGTGCTTTCTGAGAGGTTGTTATATTTAGTATCCATGTTGTTCACATTTTGATTCCCTCCACCCTTAAAGAAATGAAGTTAAATAGGAAAAAGACTCCATTATAAATGGGTATGATCTGAACACTACACTCTTGAAGCATGCATATTCTAAATTTGCACATGTATAAACACAGATAAGTGTATTTTTGTGAGGCAGCAAATAAACTTTGTCTTTTGTATGTGTACACGGATAGCCCACGTATGCAAGTCCGATAGGCACAGGTATGTGTAAAATTCCTTCAGTTTTGGAGCATCCAAGAGAGTTTGTCAAACCTTAATAGATGCAGTACTGGTCATATGCCACCTGCTTGGTAATGACCCATTACTGACCACAGCCAGGGGGAGGTGGGGCAAGGCCTTGGCAATAATGCATTAACTCCATAGGTGGTGGCCTTCTTCCCCCCAGGTATTTAACACCACTTCATTATCATTGCCAAACAAACAAACAAAACCACACAGAACACCAAAACAGGTGAGAAAAGCAGACAGATATCAGCCCAGCACAGGTACAAGCTAACAGCATCGAAGTATTATGTGACTGCAATAAGTGAAGTTCAAAAAAGGGAAAGCAAAAGGTCAGGACTGAAATTCAGTAACTGAACACCACAGGGGAATTAGGCAAAATACCTGCTCTTACATCACCTTGATTTGGCAATTTGCATCAATCCTCACCACTTTTTTTTTTGAATATGTTATTAAGAGCTGAGGAAAACAATGACAGCTTGTTGTTGTGTCCTGCAGGCAGCTGCCTCACCCTGATGAATTACTGCTGCCTCTCGCTCCACAAATCACTTCAAGGCATGGTGAACGAGACCTTTTTTGTGGGAGGAAATATCAGACATATCTGTCCAGAGCTAAAAATCCTTTTCTTCCTATGTAAATAACATAGCACAAGCCTCTCAGCCTAAAGATGCAATATGTTTTACCAATCTCCAAGGAATTCTGGCAGTGTCCATATTTATGCATTCAGGATTCAGCCTGCTCATGACAGCCCTTCAGAAGAATATTTCTGACTCATTATAGTTTTCCCTGTTGTGGACACTGTTGATGTTCTCACTATATGTGTCAAATATGTTCTTTGGCATCCTAAATCTAAATAGAAATTTGTTACTGACAGTTTTTATTCTATGGCAAATAATGTACCTGCAATGATAAGAAGAAAGCACCAGAAAAATGTTAGACTACTTTTTTAGAAACTTTTCCCTCTTAGAAAAAGATAAAACCCATATTATTTTGATTCAGGGCAGTCTAAAACAACCTGGCTTAATTTTCTAAGCTGAACCACACCAACTGAGCTGTAATCAGTACAAACAGGAATTGCAGCAGCGCTCCAAAAGTGGTAGATACTTCAGATACTTCAAATGCCTGTTTTGCTTCAAAGACTAGACAACCCACAGCACTAGACCAGCATGGATTTCTAAAGCCCAAACTCTATTTTATGGTATTATCCCCATCTCAATCTAAATTTTATTTTTAATTACATTATAAGAATTCAGTTAACTGGGTGAGTGAACTGCAGTAGTAGCTGTATTTTCAGGTCAACTTTTCTTACAGAAAACAGGAGGTTCAGCACATAAATGTTGAATAGATCATAGTCCAGATCCTGTTACTGTAGAGAATAAGTCAATCACTACACCGTCCAGAACAAAACCAAACTAACAGTATTACCTGGGTGCAGGTTAAATAAACATCCAAGTAACTGTTTTAGGTTGCAGACTATAATGGTAAAATACTCCTGACATTACTAGTTATATTGTCATCCTCCCCATATTTTCCTCCTTACAAGAACAGCACAGATGTGAATCTTTATGACTGGAACAAGCAGTCTTTCAGATGAGCAATAAGATACTGTATAAACGTTATATGAGAGCACTGCAGGAGAATTCAAAACTGCAAAGGTGCTGTTTTGATCTAAAAAATCACTTTGAAAAGGGTAAATTTCTATCAATCTGAGGTACGCAACATGCCAGTTATTGTCAGCTCTCAGCTGCCTGCTCTGAGCCTGATAAGAGCAAAGAGTTGTAATGAGTGTGCCAGCAGAAATATTACAAGCAATAAGCTCTGGGAAGAAAAAAAAAAGCCATGAAAAAAACTCAAACAAAAAACCCAACACAACACCATCTATGGAGCATGTACCCTTCAAAGCAGTCTGGTGAAATAACATGAAGTGTTATTTCAGGTGTAATTACAGCCTTGTATGCAACATTTTTTCAGGCTGATTTTGTAAGACAGGCCTTCTCCCAACCCCAAAATATGTAATCAGTATTATTATTGAATATAAACACAAAACCTGTTTGTATTTGCTCTGTGTTTCTTAAAAATGTTCTCTCCCCTCCTGCTACAAAAGAAAAAACGCCACAACACACACACGAAAGTCTAAGCTCAGGGTAACCATTGAAGAGAAAAGGACTTGTATCTGTATTTTCTCCTTTGCATAAACATAACTTTGCCTACGCAAACACTCCAGTGAGCTTTGACCACAGAAGACACTATCATAATTCATCATGCATGTATGTTTACTAAATTTTATAAATAGTAGAAAATAGGCCATAAAAATGCTGCTTTATGTTTTAAAATCACTGTTTTGTCTAGCCAAAACTCTCTCTAGAGTAGCAGTACTAGAAATTCAGATGATGAAAATTGAATAGGAATGCACTTTCCCTTTATACCATCAAAATTACATTGCTCGGGCAGTAAATCTCAAGTGATATGGGTACAAAAAAGACAAGATAAACCCAACTGCAGGAAAAGAGCTGGATTTCAGTCTTTATCCCGAGCTGAGCTCTGCTATTCAGAACAGCACTCAAAGGCACATGATCTGCCTTTCCGAGACTAGCAGGAACAAGAAAAGATCAGCTAGACCATGCCTTATTTAAATACACTAGAATTCAACAGTAAAATATTTTTCAAACATGAAGTCTGCTTCGGCTGCTGCCTTGCAGTGCCAAAGCGAGGCCCCGTTTGTCGCCGCAGCTGCGGTTTTGCTGCGGGCAGAGACCCTGCCCAGCACCGAGGCTGCAGGAGGATGGACAGGCGGCCGCCAGCTCCTCCGGGCAGCTCGCCAACCCGTCAGGGCTGCGCTAACGCCGGAGCAGACAGCACCAGCAGGTGGGAAGATGCTCATCTTAGATTTTTTTTTTTTTTATTTCCCCCCTCTCCTCTTTGTAAATATACATACAGACAAATCCCCTAACCTTCAGTGTGAGCTTGGTGAGTTCAGGGTGGGATGTCAGGATTTTTTCCCACCCCCCCACATCATCCAGATAGTTTAATTGTTGCTTTGCTTTCTTCACACCCTTCACCCCACATTTGGATTGCAGGGTTCTCTGCTGTCCATCCAGGTGTTGTTGACATGCTGGTAAGCTTAGGATTCTTTGCGAGGAAAAAAGCAGCTTGAATTGCCTTTGACTATAGCTTACTTCCATGAAAGCATTAAGTAAAACCCCAGAATGACAAAGTTTCATATTTCTTTGTGCCTTTTTCCAACGGCATACTTCAGGATAGAGTAAGACATGCTTGAACGCACAGATTCCCATGCACTGATACAGAAAGTGCAAATGTTCATTGCACTTCTAGTCTTCAGTAACTGGGTAGCAAAGATACAGGAGATGGTGTAGAGTAGGGTAAAAACCAACAAATGTTTAATGGATGCAAGACCCATGAGAGAGCATGGGGAAAACTGAATGCCAAGACTATCTTTCTATCAGCAGAGGTTAAAACTGATGATTGCTGTTTGGTTATGAAGACAAAGGGCTAACAGAGATAGTTCTCTGTTACAGGTAGTTCCTTTATATCCACTGCAGCCTCCAGCAGTTTTAATTAGTACTCTTTTGCAGATCATCTGTTTCTAACATCATAGATTATTTCTGTGTGCGATTTTTTGTTATTCAACTGAGGTCACTCATGTCTTGAAAAATATGCCATGGAAAATAAAATGGAGACTAATACATACAAGAGAAAGGAGAAGACTGATAAGTAGTCTACCAAACCCCAAATATCAGACCAGCAAGGAAATAGCTTCAAGTAGTATAACTAAAATTTTGCCAGCAGCAAATAGAAAGCCACTCCTCTTCTCTTGCATAATTTTCTTAGAGAAGGAAATGCAATATTTCTGTAAGCACAGGTGCAATCAAAGATCTCAGCATCAAGGACTAACAACTTTGTTTTCCTTCACAGCTGACTTCCCATTAAATTACCAAGTTATATTTAATATCTCAATCCTTCTCCTGCAGGCAGCTCTAGGACCTGTGTCTAGAATACATAAGAAAAAGACCACCCAATGCTCCAAGAGACACTTGCTTCTCAGTTGCAGTACAATTCCAGTCACAACAGCAGATCTTGTCTCTGAACTAATATACCTTCTGCTGTCTATGAGCTCTTCCACTTGTATACTCTTCACAATTCCTTTCTATCCCCAGCACAGCACATACCATGAAGGATCATGTCAGCAGTCAGGGAAGAATTAGTCTCATTCCCAAGAGCTTTGGTGGTAGTTCACCTCATTAGCAGGAGATGGGCAAACTAGAGTTAGTTCAGAGAGCAACAAAAACTGAGGCAGATGGAGGGGGACTAGCTTATTAGAGAAGATTAAAAGAGCTAAATCTGTGCAGCCTGGTTCAGTAACAGTGTCAAGGGAGCACAGGCACTAACTATGAAGAGCTTCAGGGCATAAAAATGAAAAATGGGCTTTAGATTGTAAGAAGAATGTGTGGAACTAGACCAAGTGACATGGGAAAAAAAAGACACTCAAGAAATTGTTCTATCAGTTGAGAGATAGCTTGTACAAAACAAGGTTTACTTCTATTGCAGGTGTTTTTACTAATTACAGCACAATACACTGATAATTTTGGTCTTCAGAAAAACTACAATGAAGAATAATTAACACTGCATAAAAGCATGTTTTTATGTTACTTGTTAGAGCAGAAGCTGAACATGGAAATATAGATCTCTTTTCCATGTAAAGAAACCAGTACAGAATATATGTTGTTGAGCACCCTACCTAAAGGAATTTCTGGTTTCTTGACTCTCAGCTGAGGTTTGGATTACTGTCTGTGTACTTATTGTTTTATTCCTGTGGCTTCAGCTGACAGTCAAAAAAAAATCTGGCTCCGTTCCAAGCATTTCTTGTACAATTTACAAAGATTTGGATCAAAGCTGTTTCAAACAAAAGGACAAGCTTCTGTCACTTTGAGTTAGGCTGTAAAGCCATTTCTTACAAACTAATCTAAAAATCTGCAGGTAACTGTCAAAGTCATTTACTTTTTTTTCCTGGAGGTCAGGGGAACTCCAGTTTTAACATTAAAATCTTATACAAACTACTCTAAATCGACTACAAGAACTCAGCCTTTGGAAAATCTCAAATTCATGGCAAGCCTGAATAATCAAGTATTCATTTTTAGTGATGTGTTATATTTAAGAACACTACCACACTATCGGTTATTGGTCTTTTCCACAGAAAGGGTGTCTGATTTGCTTCTTCATTTATAAATTGAGACCATTTATTTAGCTTTTAGTAGACTTCTGGCATTAACACACTGCAGCATATATCGTATATCATAAAACGTGTGATCAAAGGAGACTCGCTCCTACTAAAGTTTCTTTTCTTCTAATCTTCTCTCCTCAGGCAAAAACCTGGATGAATAGATAAGTTAGTCCCATGAGATGGACAGAACTCTGATAACAAAGCTTATGCTACTTACACTGATACTCATGTTTTCTAAAAATCCATTTATACAAAGCAATTAAGGAAACAAGACCTTACTTTCTCCCAACATTCCAGCATACATTGCTCACAAAATAAAGCCAAGATTATATCCTGTATGTTTTTTTGAAATGTAGGAAAAACTTCAGTACTAACTCTTGTATTCTGATAGTTTATGGGGAGAAAAAATGTAGCAGTAGGAAAAAGTCTTGTTTCTAGACCGTGTACAAATTTAAGCCAGTAAAATATGGCAAGGCAGCCCAGGATAGCAATTTTAATATATTTGAATTGTATATGTAGCTAAAAATCAATGAAAACATATTCACAAAGAACATCTGATGTACTTGAATAACACTTCTACCAAGGTGGCCTTGTTGCAGTTTCCCAAGTAACAGGAAAATGAACATTTTAGATACCTCTTTGCATCCTTCTGATCTTAAGACATCTAAACTAGTCGAGAAACTTATTACTTATTTTTGAGAAATAGCTAGAATATTTAGCTGTCTTTTAAAGATGAAGGCACAAGGGACAAAATCATTTGACTTGAAATCCCTGCCAGCAGTTCTTACACATAAATAAATATGTGCCTTTTTACTGTTACCATACCAACCCGAGCCAAGGGTGGTATCTTTTTATTCTACACACGGACATGCAGAAAACCCCCATCTACCGAAAATAATTAAATTAGCTTTCTACTAACTGGGTGAAAATACCCAACATTTTCAGGAACAAACCTCACACATCGTGCACAGTGGCTCTCCCCTGGCCCATGCCCAGCCTCTGGAGTGCAACCACCAGCCAAAGAAAAATAAACAACTTTACTGGAAGGTAAAATAACTCCTGTGTGACAGGGCACCCAATTCTACCTCTGACAAAGGAACGGCATAAAGAGCCCACACCACTAATTTCAGTATTCTCAGTGCTGGTAGACTTACAGCAGCGTTTTTAAACTACCGAGAGCTGTATTCAAGGGGCTAATTTCTTTACAGTTAAAGATCTATAAGCATTTTTTAATATATAAAAGGTATTTATGTGTATATATACACACGCACATACATTAACTGCATTACCTAAGCTGCTCCTTGAACAAAACATCCTGTTTGTCTCTCTTCATACTACAAGCTCTATAAGTGCTCTGTGACCCCTTGGGGGAAAGTAGACTTCTGCTGATATTGTCAATAACTTCCTAGCTCAGCAAGTTCATTCTTTGAAGTCCCATCTATATTATTTCAATATTCTCCACTGCACATCACCAGGCAGGTAGAGGCATCTTTTGCTAGTGTAAAAGATTTAGCCTTAGCACGGATCCTGCAAATTTGTGCTTTTACAGTGCCAGATCTGACTCTTGACACAAGCTGCAGAAAAGCCAGCTCCAGTCAAGTATTTCAAACCCTGGTCAGGCAATAAAGTAAAATAATTCTAGAATAAGAAGAGAAGACCAGCCCCTGGGGATGCACCTGTGGGCTGATAGTCAGCTGCCAGACACATTCAGCTTCAGTTGAACCTGAATCCAGCAGTTTCTTCACCCTGAGGGTAACATCTTGGGAAAACAAAAAGCAAATTGCTTCTTCCAGGCTCAGATTATCTTGTTGCAAGGAAAGCTGCCATTGTAAGAGGATCTGCACTAATTACATAAAGTACCATATAAAGCAGCATTCAGAAAACTATGGATTTGAAAGCCAGGTTAATATGCACACTGATTCAGAACCTCTCACTATCCTGAATTCCTGTGTAGAAAAATGCAGTTAGGGTGCCTAGCAAAGACAAAAACCACAATTACTTTATGGAAATGATTACTTGGCAATGAAATACTTAAGAGTTCCCTTCCACACTCGTTTAAATGACTATTGAAGTAAATAGCAAGATCAATAACCACGAAACTCAGTCTTGTTTTTGTGATTGAGAAAACCGAGACAGTATCCATCCATAATTTGTTCCTAGTAATCACAGGGGTGATTGCAGTCTGCCTGCTTTATTGAGCCGACCAGCTCATTCCTATGCAGCTGGTGTAAAGGAACATTTCCTACATATATTCACTTTAAACTGCTATAGTGGGTACTCTGCAAACACCTTATGTTCATTTGCACAATTTACAGACCCATGTATTTTCAGCTCAGTCACCACACATTAATAACTCAAACTGGAGAAATACTTGTTTTAAGCAAAGAGTATGATTTAGTAGAAATTTGGCTTCACCAGATTCACATAAGTGCATCCCACGGTGGAAACACGCATTGTTCTGGTGACAGAGTTTGGCCATATGTGATTTTATAGCTCTGTGTAACAAAGATATCTATGAGAAGAAACTGTGTCCCTGAGGGAACATGCAGGGTCAAGAGGAGATACGATAAAAGCCTGCTCCTTTTACAGCAGGCTGAGAAAAGCCATTTTAGCCACCCCATCAAAGGAGGAAAAAAAAAGTTTCCTTTTGCAGCAGAGGCTCAGGCTGCAAGTGCACAGAGACAGGCTTGACTACACCAAATCCATAGGTCTCCGCCTCTGTCCCAGGAGCAAAATGAGTAGAATTAGCTTAAATAACTCAAGCAATAGAGCCTCCGATGTCTTTGAAATGTGTCCAAATACTGAAATAGCGGTGAGAACCCAAAATCTCCTATTTTCAGCAACATAAAACTTACTGAACTACTATAAAAAGTTAAAATAATACAGCTTCAGATTTGCTTAGCTTGTGCTCCTACGCACCCAGAAAAAATATTAGAAATTACCTGTTTTGATAAAGCCAAATTAAAACATGCAAGAAAAAATAAAAACAAACAAATCAGAAAATTTCTATGAAACCTCCTGCTTTCACCAAGACTGTATTCTTGGAAATAAGATTCTCATTAGAAATTTTAAATCAATTTGATAAATACCACCCATACTGTGTATATATATCCTTAGATGACCATCCTGCTTTGCCCACACATGAGTATTTTCTCTCCATTTTCACTCTCTGGAGAAGCAGGACCAACTATTGGTCCTACTGAAATCAATGAGAGTTTGCCGTGTGACCCTGCTGCAGTCACTTTTTTCCTTGCTTCAAAATTTAGGAAAATCAGCTCTGTGTAATCCTAGTAATGGGCCCTTCCCACACGCAAGATTTGCAGAATAACTCTTATGTTGTTGCAGGGCTCCGCTCCCTTCACAACATTAAGGAAAAACCAGGTAACTTGCAGACATGTACATTACTCCACTGAGGCACAGATGAACACCTCTGTCATTTGTGGAGGCATTGGGAAGCTCTTCCACTTCCTCCCTTTTTTAATTTGTCTCCAAGTCATGCATGGATAATCACATAGCGCTCACAGGAAGAAAAGTTCCTTAGAGACCGGTCGTTAATGATTGGGAAAGGGGGGGAGGCAAATGAGTATAAAAGGCACTCAGCTGTTTTCCCCGTCTGGTTGTTATTGCAGGTTTATTGCTTAAAGTATAAACAAAAGCTACAGCAGAAAACATATCGCAAAAGAAACTGCATCCCACCTTCTGTTCTGCATCAATTCATGTTACTCTGAGGCCACATAACCTCAGCCTAAAGGGATCTCCTATTGCTGGACTGTGTCCGCATGAGGAATTCTTAAGCCCAGACTGAATCTAAAACCCAGGGAAGTACACAAATCAAAGAGTCGATGTCCTTGAAACAGTCCCTAAGGAGCAGTGAAAAACAAGTATCTTTAGGATAGTGTCCAAAACGTACTTCCATTTTAATCTTGTTTAGAAACGTGTTCCATGTCACACAAGTTAAACCAGGCTGGAAAGACATGATGCAACTATAAAACTAACCATGAAGGCAGAGGAGCAGGACTAATAAGGCAAATGCTTTATGAAGTCAGACAGCCCTGTGTTTGCAGCTAAAATCCCCCAGAAGGCTCAGTGAAGGGAATCCCTGCCTTAGAATGCCGGTTTCAGACTTGCAGGATATAACATTCATTCCGGAGGAAGATAAGAAATGAAAGGCTTATGAGAAACCATCACACTTCACGAAAGCAAACATACCAGCTCACTACAGGCACTCTGCTAAGAACATGTAACAATATGTAGCTTTACCAGTCTGTCCTTGATATCATAAACTCCTATTTTGAAGCTATTTACACAGAACCTCCATCCTTGATCAAGAGCCCATTTCAGGAAGTATATGGAGAGGAAAAAAAAAGAGAACGTGTTTCCTGGTAGAAGTTATCCTGACTAAACAACATATGCAAGTGCTTCTGCACAATTTAGCCTTGTAGTTTAATAAGAATTTGGGTTTTAACAACTGGCAAGGAAACTTCCATAATTTAAGTGTGTGAACTTCCCCTCAATATCAGGAAAACTTCGTGGGAAGAGCAGCATATCCCAGAGCCCAGCAAGGAAAAGCACTTTGTAACAGATACTGAAGAATGTTATTTTATAGCAGCTATCGGTAGCATTGAAGAACATGGTTTTGATTGTCAGAGCCAATAACAAACCCAACAGCGTGAAAAGAAAACAGAATCTGTTTTATCACAAAATAAAAAAAACACTGGAGATACAGGGTGAAGGATAGATGCACAGAAGGGGTTAGTTCATTGATAGCTTTTGAATAACAAGTAACTCGCCTCACTTAGCTGCAAGGAATAAAACAATATAAATAGTGAGAAAAAGACTACATGATGGCATTTATGAGTTACAGTACAGCGTGCATGGACTTGCGTCCATTTGGCCTAATTGGCAATTAAGAAGTCAAATTTTTAATTGAACAGCTGTAGGGAAACTGATACTACCTACATGGAGAAAGAGGCTGCTCGGGGGATCCTAAAAATGGTACTGAACATAGAATGAGGAAAAAATATGCAAAGGGAGAAAAATCATTGTACGATGTACACTTTATAGTGCCAGCCTGTCCAATCGGTAAATAGGTGGCAGCTGTGGTCCTCAAGGCTGTTTTGCATAAAACAAGAAAACAAGGCATAAAATTACTCTGCCCTAGTAGTGGAAGAGAGGCATTCCTCAACCAACACTCCCTATGACCATCTCTACTTATTCTTCTAGTCTTGACTACAAAAGATTTACAACGTGTTTCTGGAAAATATATATCAACAATTGCATCAAATCCTTATAATTAACTGTAAGAGTCCTGTTAACTTCACAAAAGCAAGTTTTGCTCATATTTTCTCTTCTCTAGCCGCAGACAAGCCCCTGCACTTATAATGAATGAGTGTTTTTGTTCAAAGTGTGCTTTATTGATTAGCCACTTTATTCAAGAGCATCATCAGAAACTCATCTACTTATTAATTTCAGCTTTATAAGTTATCTTAACACTCTCCCCTAGACACTAGTTCTTCCTCAGGCATATCTGTCATTTCTGTCAAGAGTACTTCCAATTAATTGGCAAGAAAACCTAGGAAGCACTGAGTTTGTGGAAATATGACACTGGCACAGATATATGAAATATTGAACAGCAAACCAGAGCTAAATGGGTGCTTCCTATATCAGGCTGTGGGAGCACAGACACAATCTACAAGAATTAAATGCAACACTGAAAGAAAACATTGAAAAGAACCAGTACATTATAAGATGCAAAATTAAACTGAAGGGCTTGTACACACACCATGACAACATGGGCAAAAGTTTAGAAGAACTACAAGCATTAGGCAGTATCAACTGAGTGGAGAAAGCACTGGGGCTTGTCTTTTCTGGGAAGAGACACAGTGATTTTTTGTGTTTTATATAGTTGCGATAAGCAGGAAGAACAGTTTATTAAACACTGTATTATAAAATACACGCAGGGCCATTTTTTTTCAAATTTCATTTGCAATTGAGCCACACGCACTGAACATGCAGCCAGGTCAGTCTTATCACGCTCAGCAGTATTTACTGTAGTCTGGAAGACTTAAGTTTAAGACCTGACCGCAAGCCAAATTTTCATGCTATTCTCAGTATGCCAGCTCTTGTGGACATAAGACTAAAGACTGGGTACAGCCCCTGAGCACACTGGTGTTCACAACATCATCTTGAAAACCAGGGGTGGAGCTGGGACCAGTCTCCTGCTCTGCTTTGCAGCTCACAGTCCCAGCAAACCCCAGAAAAGCAGCAGGAGAAAGGCCAGGAGTGCAGAGGCAATAGCCTTTAACAGTAGCTTGCATTGCACATTGAATTTCAGCCTGACTCAGGCTCCTGCAGCTAATTCACATTTGAAAATGCCACTCAGACTCATGGTAATAGATTAAAAATGCCCTGACAGAGATCAGCCTTCCTTGCTCCACCACATCACTTGGAAAGGGGTAGAGAGCAACTCGGCACAACTTAGACAACACATCATATTTTTGATACTAATTTTTAAATTAAAACATGAAAGCAAGTTACCACTGCTTCATGAATATTTATTAATCGTATCCAAAAAATCCAGTAAGTTCAAATGATATTCAGCAGGTCCGAGTCTGATATTACGGCTGCTACACTTCATATATTAAAACATCCAAATACTTAAATATAGCTGAAAACACAACAGTAATTGAAAACTGGCTTGGGACTATATTTACTTACTACTACTTAAGCATTTACAGATTGACTAAACAAGTTATGAGAGATAAAATAAGTATTTTGAGTCTTTAGAGGAAGATCTGTTCCTGTTTCTAGTTTTATATTTAACCATAAAAAGTATTGTTTTAAAGAAAGTAGATATTTACACTTAAAGGTATGCCTTTTGAAGGTAAGCTTTGAGAAAAGAAATGGTTAACACTTTAATGACAGCAACACCAGAAAAAAGTGCATGCTTCCTGTATCTATGTTCTTGCTCTTATGAATAATCTACTACTGACTATCAGAATAGCTGGAAAGGAGGGAGCAACAAGTTTACCTGCAGAGCTATTGCTGCACATGCACACATGATTTATTGCAAGAACTATGATGAAAACAATGAAAGCAAAAGCAAGGAACAAAAGGATTAAAAAAAAGGTAGGTACTGACTACTCAGGGGAACTTTTAAGCCAGGAAACACACTTCTATATGCATCTGTTTATTTTGAATAGAAGGATCTATTGAAATTTTCAATTTTCTGTATCACACAGGGGGTTTTCAAGACCTTTTTCTGCATACAAATGAACTATATTTGTATTAAATGGACCTGGGATGTCACAGATACGAGGCCTAAATTATGGCAAGGTAGGAAGATGGCCCTTTAAAACACTTGATAGATGAAAACAATAAGACAGTTGACAGCTGGATAACAATCTTTATCTTGTGTAGCACCATTGTATCATCAGCAGCTGCTTTGTTAAGTAGCTTTTAGAACTGGCTATGCATTGCAAATGTAACACTTCTCAGGCTGTTAACCCTCTGATTTACTTACTCATCTGAACACCAGAACATATTGCTTTAAGAATTCAATAAGTTAATCTGTGATTATGAGTATTTGCCCCACTGAATCCAGAAAGTTATTAAAAAAGAAATGAAAATACACCTTTTGTAATGCTACTTTTACAAGAGCCTTTTATAATGGGATAAACATAGGAAAGGTATCATAATTAGTTTTATTCCTATTTTATGCTGGCTCCAGCAGCTCTCAGAAGCTCCCTGCACCTGAGAAAAAGCAGTGTGGGAACACAGGACTAAGAGATGTCACCCAAGTCCTGGCCTCAGCAGGCAACTTGTGTAATTCTGGAAATTAAGCTTAAATCCACCTATTTCTTCTTTCAGAAATCTAGAGATACATTTCACTGCTCAACCAGATGTGTGGCTGCAACAGCTGCATGGAGACTCCTGTGGTCACCCAGAGGAGGAAGGCAGCATCTTCCTCCCCACACCAGCCCTTGTCTTCAAGTCAAATGTAGTTTTGTATCTGAGCCATCAAATCTTTACTTGTTCAGCAGCAGCTCCCAACTGCTTAAGGACAGAGGCGACAGGTGTACTTCTTTAAAGCGACATTTTTAGTAATGACAACACAGTGAAAACCTGAAATTGAGCCAGCTCCCAATTTCTTCACTCCCTTGAGAAAGCCAAACATTCATACAGACTAAATCTAAAAAGCAAGCACCTGATAAACCTCCTTTTTTATCACTAACCAACATTCCTTGTTACCATTCAACACCTGCTCCCAACTTGGAAAGACACAAGAAATTGTTAGCTATCTTCAGCAATACGGGTATTTCTGAACACCAGGCAAAAGAATAAAGCACCAGCCAAACAAAAGAGGAAAACAGTACTTTCTTTTTGCAAAAAAATCCTTTTCTGCTCCTGTTGACACCTGCAGTAATTCAGGAAAATTTAAGGACTGCAACATACAATACATTAACGCCCATGCAAACCTGCACAGCTAAGAACATTTTGCATCTGCCTTGAAAATTTACCAAAGTATAGTATCATGTTACTTACTGTCCTCCCACAACATTTTAAAGTGAGCCTGTTAAGGCTTTTGTATAACAGTAAGACTGACCTAGCTGTTGCTTCCTAGTGCCAGAGAACCCCAGGCCAGCACTCTGAAAGAGGCATCCCCTTCTCTACAGCAAGCTCCCTGCAAAGATCATAAGTTTATCAGAATAAAACAAGGCTTTAATAGAACGCAAATCAGGATAATTCACTTTTTAAGTAGAGGAAACTCAAGAGTATCTAAGTCAGAAGAAAAAGAGCTCCCAACCAACACTAACCTGCTCACTTGGTCCGTACAAGCAGGACAACATCTCCAGGATTAGTAACATGCTGAGCATCCAAGAAAACACTAAATCCAGCCCCATCCCACACCACCTAAAAACATAGTCTTCCCTAGAAGGGCCCTTTTAAAACAACATCGCACAACTAGCAACACCTGGAAAAAATACCCACAAGCCCTCTCCAGGACAGCTGCCTTGCTAAAATTAATCACAGGTGTCTTCTTCACAGCTAAATGACACTTTATGGGCTTTTAAACTTTTTTTTCTCCCTTTAAAATCCCTGATCCAGAATATCCAAAAGAATATTTTAACATTTTGCTTTCTGCAATATATATATATGTTGAGGGTGATTTTCCTGTGGATGAGCTGGGGTTTTGTTGATTTTTTTTCTTCCTAGGTCAGGTTGATGGAAATCTGAAAACCTGTGTGTCCTTCTAAGAGTAATGTGCTCAAAGTGTTGAAAAGTGTCTTATTGTTTCAATACAGTACCTATGCTGTATGTAAAGTATAATATATAGCTGTGCTTCTTAGTCTGCTGAGGCTTCAAAGGCTTGTCAAACAAACAGATAGGGCACTGTATTTGTTCTGAAAAAGAAATGTGCTCTTTCAAAGGAAAAAGAAACCCCCAAACCATTGAGCATTGGATAGTTTAGTCCTCCCATTCCTGAGTACTGAAACTGCAATGTGATCAAGGAACACAAGACCAGCCATGGTCCAGCTTTGAAAGGTTGTTTAGAAACCCACTAATCTGCAGAGGTGCTGGTAGTTTGAAGGAAACTTTACAATAAATGTTAGAGCATGTAAGTTGATAACGAAAATTGCACAATTTAACTTTGAAAACTTCGTGGCACAACATGCAGTATAGCAGCATTCTACAATATTACAAACGGCTAGATGTTATCCCTACAGTTCCTTAAAGCTGATTAAAAAAAAAAAAAAAAAATCTACTGGCAAACCCTTGTAATTTTGCGTTTATTAGAGGGAAGAAGGCTCTGGGGCAGGAAAAGCTATTTGGAGGCTGGCACAGGAGTTGAAGGCATTTTCTAAGCTGCAGCTGGTAGATGATCCAGTCCTGACATTCTCTCAGTAACCAGCACAGCAGCTTGGCTGGAGACTGCTGGTGTGGTTGTAAAAAAAAAAAAAAAAAAAAAAGATAACTGAAAATTAGACTGGAAAGTGACATTTATGGCCTAATTCAACAAAACATGTAAAGATATATTTAACTCTCCATACTTAATCTTTTAATTAAGCGTGTGCTTAAATATTCTGTCATCTAATTTGGGCCACCTGACTCTATCCCTTCTAATTAAATATCAGCTCTAGAGGGATTAGTGATGTGAAGTATTTTGATATGTTTTTTGGTTTTTGTTTTGTGTTTTCTTTTTTTCATTTTTCTGGGGCAGGGGGAAGTTTAGTGGAGAGAACAGGAAAAGGACAATAAGCTGTAATAAAAGCATATAAGTGAATAATTGAATTAAGCTTTCCATACCTCACGGGAAATCATCAGAAAGCTTTTCCCACTGAGTTTACTGCATGTTTAGAGACTGTAGTACTGCCTTTACTTTCCTTACCTATTGAAGCAAACCAGGATATTCGGTTCTGGGCTTTTTCACAGTTTGTCCTTCCTGTATTGCCAGTGCAGTAAAGCTCAATGGCACATAGAGCACACAAAGCCTGAGCCCGCCCTGTTTCCAGCTGGCTGGCAGGCGCAGGGAACCTGTGAGCTTGGTATTTTCCTGATGTACCATTAGAGGCAGCAGGCTGGAAACAGATGGTTATGCCATGGTAAAATTACTAGAATAAGATGTAAGCAATTTTCATCCAAGCTATGTTTTGCTTCTGCATGCAGAAGCAAAAAGGAAAGCTGGAATACAGCCTGAATCAGGCTTGTTTGCTGTGTTTTCAAGGATTTTCTCCCTTGTGATTGCACTCAGGCTATCATCCTGATGAGATCTTAGGAGGGGGGAAAATGCTGTATTTACCCAGAGGCAACTATGACTAATAAATCCAGTTCTGGTTCTGAGCATGGTAGTAATCGTTGCCCCTAAACTAGGAACTATTCAAAGTAAGAGTGCAGTTAGCTTTGCTATTCTCACATTGCCTTTATGATGAACTCACCCAGATTTATGCTTTTAGTAACAAAACTGTCAAATTATTACCAAGAAAGCTAGAAGGTGGAGAAATGTGATTCTAATTTAGTCTCTTGACCCAAACTCACTATGACAATACATTTGTCTAGCTTATGACAGAGTATAAAGTAAATTACATTAACACAGAAGCTTACTTTCCCTGACTGATCAAACAGGAGCTACAGCAAAAAAGAAAACATATGAAATGCCCTATCATATAGAAATGTTATCTATCACAAATGTAACTATCTGTATTTACAAAAGCTTTCAATTTGGTCAACTTCTAATTGCTCATTCTTTAATTGCTTTAATTGGGCTCTTTCCTCTGGTGTATATTGGAGTCTTTCCTAGCTGCCAAGGAAAGTTAAGCTTGTCATAGTCTTGTGAACAAATGCTTATCTGGTGCTGCCCCAGAGCACATTTGTTTTGTCCAGTTTTCATGTTCCTTTTTTTTTTTTTTTCCCTTCTGTTTATGAATCTCCATGTGCTTGATTATTTTATGATTTCAGTTTCTACATGAGGTACAGTGGATGGCAGCATGTCAGTATTTTGGACCTTAATAATAGAAATATGGAAGAAAATCCACTGTAATTGAAGTAAAAGGTCCAAAATACCTGTCAGACAAACACTTTCTATTTTTGTTTTTTGTTTTGGTGAAGACAGGTTTTGAATATAAGAGGTAACTAGGAGCATAGTTGCTACAGTTAAGAAATTTTTGAACTAAGTATTAAATACTAGTGGTTTTATATGTAATCAGTTGGGGTTTAGCTATAGAAAAATATATAATTTCCAGTATAAAGAAGATAAATTAATCTCTTCAAACCTCCACTGTTACAGAATTTTCATCTAACTCTTTGAAAAGAAGTTCTATGAAAACAGTGACAGAACTGACTGCCCAGACCTGTTTCATGACCTAATCCTTCCACTTTCTGTCCAACTTCGCTTGTCCCGTTGCTGAAAAGGTGAAGAGCAGAGCTGAGACTGACAGCGGCTGTAATTACACGTCACCTTTTCTCTGAAAGCTGAAATAAAAAGAAAGCATTTTTTAAAAGTTCATTTCCTCCTGCGGTGGTATAGAATTCAGCAGTCAGGTGCAGGGTTGCAGTTCCCAGAGAATGAAAACTGCACAGATTTTGCACACTGATTGTAATGGATTCCACTGAAATGCAAAGGGCTCTGCCTGAAAAACACAACTTTGGAGGTTTGAAAGCAAATTGTATGTCTGCAAGTCGAAGATGTCTGCCTTCCTCCTTTCTATGCTGTATATAAAGGTATAGAATCAATACTAACGTAATGTTTTACTTGCCTAGGATCTTGATTTAATATTAATTTACAGTAGCCATTTTCATCGTTTCACAATGGGGTGGATAGCTACATGAATAAATAAATGGTCTTTTCTACTCTGACCTATTATATTTTGCTGAAGTCTGCCAGAGGCTTTGAATCCCTAGAAACTCTTTTCTGGGACTCATCCAAATCTATAAGCACGTGGAGACACTAATTTATGTAAAAGCTTTACTTGCAAAAGCAGGGATACTAAAAATCTTCACTGATATTTTTTTTTAGGTCCTTCAACATTATTCAGTTATAGAGCTTCTGTTTTATTAGGCACTGAGATATTTGGTTCTGTTTCAAGCATCAGAAGCAAAGCTAGAAGGCAATTTTCAATGAAATAACTTTTACTGGTAGGGTTTATTTCTTAGTTGCATTTTATGGAAATTCTGCAATAATCTCTAGACTTTGTGCACATAACTGTGTTGAGGTATTTTTAAATCCTCATTAAAAACTTCAGCTCTAATTTTTATTAAGAACAAATATTCAGAAAAGCTCTGACAAACAGGAATAAAGGCTCAGACAAACAAATAATGCCATTTGTACACAACATTAAAACAAACCTGTAGGTCTGGAAAGGAAATTTGTCAGTTGGAAATTTATGCCTGACTTCATTCTTTTTTGCCTGAAATTAGTCAAGCCCTTTTCCCCTTTCCATATTTTGCTACCCTTTAAAATCACATAAATTCTTTTTTTCTTTTATTCTGGATAAAGATGTCCCTCATCTATTCTGCACAATTCAAAGGAGGGCTTGTGTTGCTGGGAGGTCTTGATCTTCCCGAGACAGACTATATTGCTGCGCAGAGTATGGAGATGCATTGGGAGCTGGAAACGTTGACATCTCCTGGGGAGCACGGGGCCTGAAGAAAAGTTAAAACCACAGTGGTTTCAAGAAGTGAGAGGAACACCTCGCTCTTGCAGCAAGCCCTGAATATCTGTGCAGGTCTTGAGCCCACCGCTCCCCTTCTGCTCTCCATCCAGCCCACCCAGACTAACCCTCTGCACATTGTGTTGGCTCCTGTGCTCACCCTGATGCGTTGCTGGTGACAGTTGTGGGCAAACCTGAGCCAGCAAAGGATCCCCTGACCGAGACCAAATTCCAGCATTTGGTTACAGACAGAACCGGGCAGCCGGGGGACTCTGGGCTTTTCACCCATCCCTCTCATCTATAGCAGATTTCTCAGCAACCCAGGCCCTTAACTGGATATCACCTCTTGGAGGAAAGATTTGTTTTAAGTAGTCACTTCTTTTTCTCCTCATTCAAAAGCAAATTTATTTTCCCAGAAATAGAATACCGTCCTCCACAGACTTTTTTTTTTTGGTGACTTTGAGAACAATCTTTACAATTTTCCTCAGTTTCATCAACATTGTGCAATCAGCTGCACTGGCTTTGAAACCATCAGATGTTACCCACCATTGTGTTTTTACTTACTATTCAGAAGTTGTTAGAACACTATTTTTACATAAATATTTAGTATGTGTAATGGTGGTTTAAAAAATAAAAGGATGCTTGCTGAATATTTCTACTAGATTTTCCTTCCTGCCTTTGTCTTGTGCTTATCCAACTAAGCCTTTCACAAAGCAGAGCCCTGGGATTCACTCCCTGTGATGAATCACCCTGTCTTAAAACACTCCAAAGTCCTTCTATACCATTAAATCAGGCTGATGATCCAGATTTTCTGATATATGGTTCAGTGCTTCAGCTGAAAATAGGTGAAGTCAATAAAGTTATCGTAGTCCCACAGCATAAGTGACAGTGACGTGTGCTAGAGTTGAAACCAAGGTGCTTGAGAGTGAACTCTTCCCGCATCTGGGGTATAACAAGTTTTCTTCTATTGTACTCATTCTACAGAGGGAAAATAAAAGGATAAAGAATGCACCTGAGGAATTAGGAGTTACGGTAACACCAAATACCCATGTTGTCTATTATAGACAAGAGAACACTTGAGGGGGATGGAGATGAAATTTCTCACACTATGGCTCTGAGTACAAATTTGAAGGGTTTATAATTTTTATTTTTACAACCTATGTGAGTGTGCATGACATCAGACTACCTTGACTGGCTGCTGTCAGTGTGACAATGTTTGTAGCCTCTTTGGTGCCTGGGTTTATTCTTCTTATGCCTCAAACTGCAGAAGAATAGTGAACAGCCTTGTTTGGGTTCAGTGGTACTGGCGGTGAGACAAATGGAATTACTGCTGAGAAAAAAAATCATCTGTAAGAAAGAGAAAATAAAATATGTATTTTTAAATAGAACGGAGGCTCCTGAAGTTCATGCAAAAATAATCGATGAGCAGTAGTAGACCAGGCAACATATTGTGAAGAAATAAGAAACCAGTTCATTTCAAATTTTAAGTCTTCCATTAAAATAAACTATATTGCAGTTTAAAAGAGGAATATTCATTTTCCTCTAAGTAATTTATTTTTTCTTCTACCTACAGTTCCCATATTTTCCAAGAAATGTTTGTGTTTACTTGAATACCATGTATATGCTTGTGTGTAAGTAGTGTTTGGTGCTTTGGGCTGTTCTGCTTGTAGATTTAAAGACACGCTCTGAAGAGCGGTCATGAGATCTTCAGTACCGAACCAGAGTGATCATACGAGAGATAAAGTAGCAATATTGTTCTAACTTCATTTTCTCAGGTTTCCTAGAGAATAATTTAAAATGACAGGTTTACGCTAGTGAAAGGACAAGGAGCTCCAGTGAGCATACAGGCACTTTTATGCTCCTGGAAAGGTCACAAGCTATTTGCAAGGAGACAGCGTGGTCTTCTCATGGGGCCTGGCGATGAGAGGGGAGATGCTTGTGTGCAGCACTTGGAGGAGAGAAAGCAATTAGTGATAAAAACCAGAGTGGTCTGAAAAGCCTGTCAGTCCATGGTGGAAGCTGCTCCTCAGAAGCGGAAGAATTTGCTGGGGTATATGATGTATTTTACTGCTTCTCAGGCTATGCAAGGCCATGTTGCAGGGAAATATTGACTCTTTTCTGTTTGCATTAAATTAAATAAAATTAGACCTATCAGGTAGCTGGGACTTATTCTATATTCACTCTAGGGTTTATCTCTGAGCTGGTCAGTTTTACTTCTTTTATGATACATCTTTAAACGTTGTCATGCAAAACACATCACTGCTGGAGCTGCTGAGAGGATTGTTTTCAAGAGTTAAGACGGGCAAGCAGGTGAAGGAATTAGCTATTAAAAGATGAGTCCTGAAGAGGAATGTACTAATTAAAAATCTGAGGGATTACTTCAGCTGAAGTGGTTTTCTTTCCAGAGAAACAAGTATTCTCTTAAGAAAACTGATGATGAGCTGTTAGAAAGAACTACAGCTCATGTTGTTCTGTGATGTTTTTATTTCTAATACAGTCCCCTTCCACGCAATTTTCAGCAGCTTTTACATTTTATGGAACAAAGTTATAATTTTGAAATGGGCAGATTTATAAGAAATCATAAAAAGTCTAGGATGGAGTTACTCTATGATTTTGATATATACATTAAATACAAACAATAAATAACCTGCATTTCTGAGAAGGCTCTAATCTTCAAGAGGGCATACCATCCTATTAATCCATATACTCCTCTCTCACAGACAGTAATTTGTGCTCACAGTGTGTGACTAAAATAAATGACATCAAATCAATAACATTTCAACTTTTTGCCATTTCAACAACTGAATTTCCTCAAGTGCCACTTTACATGCATGGGGAAAAGAATAGCAAAGTCCAGAGGAGGAAAGGAGTGGTTCAAAGTCGACGGAAACATCAGGAGCAGGTTCCCATCCTACCCACCGTGCAAGACTTGATGCGGGAGGGACCAGATGCACCAGAGATGGACCCACTCCAGCTCCCTTCAACACTGGGCTGAACGTAATTAGAAACGTAGTTTCTACGAGCTCCTGTTTCCCCCCATGCAGTTGAAGGTCCAGCAAGACTGCCTTTTGGGAACAGTACATGTTAAAGCTGCAAAGCAGAGAAAAAAAAAAAAAAAAGACAGAAAGGAAAAATTAGTGCTGGGTCTGCTCTGCTTGTGGGCAGTGTCTGTGATGGTTGTGGGGAGCTGGTGTGCAGAACTGCCTGGGGATGATCTGCATCTGAATCTGTGTCTAAGAGAGCGTTCTGGCATTGCAGGTCGTGGGCTGAAATAGCGCTTGCATGTGCTGGGGAATGAGTATAATGTTATGGGTGTTTGTAGATGTCATTTCTTCCCTCAGCGGTGCCCACCGTGATCTCCCAGTAAATACTGTGGGGTGACACGGGCATTCCTGAGGCTATCCTAACATGGACAACTTTCTGTATGGTTCGCTACATCCAACGAAGAGAACTTGACCCCTACATACAGCCTAAAAGAAGGCATCTTTCAAAAATCATATAAATCCTGTTCTGAATTTCAGGAGAGAAGGTCCTTATCTAGGGCAGAAAAAGTTTCACAGGAAGATGGTGCGAATGTGAGCGATTTCTTCTGGAAGAACATCCTGCGCTGCACAAAAGGCCAAACAGCAGCAAAGGAGAAGGAGTGAAAATATTCTTCTTTCCTCTCATCATATTTCACCTGCTTGTAAGGGACAGTCGCTGCATATGGCCTCTTTGATCATATAGCTTGGTAGTTTCAAACTGGTAGGGTAAAAAAAGTCTGAGGCAGAAAGAATTGATGCTGAGAAATCGACTCTTTGTCTTATCTGCAGCTGCCGAAACTTTGTGAGGTTTAACAGACTTTTTTTTTTAATACAACACAACTGTAGATGAAATAATGTGCTTTGTCCTTTCACACAGATTATGGGTAATAGCAAGAAAAATACAGCTTCTGACATACTTTTGCAGGAGCCTGAGACCAGCTGATTGACAGGACTAGTCATGGAAACAGAAATTATATACTGCAAATGAGGTTTTTGCCTGGCATTACACATCACTAGGGCAGTTATTCACTGAATTTAAAAAAGACAAGTCATATTGTATGGGCATTGAGACAAAGAAGAAATTGAAAATAAAAATATTTGAGAAGAATAAGCAGGAAGACAAATAACCTTGAAAATAGATTAGAAAATTCCATTACACTCTTTTTTTCCAGCTGAGCTCTGTATATCTTCCTTAGAGTAGTAATTGCTATACAAGCCAACACAACAACAAAAAGTAGCTACAATAACAATGCTTCTCTATAGCAACTTAAATGAGGAAGTGTGGGGTTTTGAGAAAAACACAATAAAATAGGATTGCAATTATATTCCTTTTTTATGACTGAGTAACAGGAAAAAATTACTGCTATTTTCCTAACAGGAGATAAGGATAGAGAAGGGACCGAAAAAATCAAGCTTAGTTAGTGGATGAGCATGTGACTGGGAATAGTAACTGAAGGTCTCATGCTGGTTCTGAGTTTCTATACGACACAGAAGGAATTCATAGGGGATTCTGCTGTTTCACAGCAAAGTTATTATTTTCAAAAGAATAAACAGAAAGTTGTTAAAAGCAAGATATTGCATAGCATTATTTCGGATTAATTTATAACCTTTTTAGAGGATGAAAATACTACTTGGTAAGGAAGGTCAGTGATGAGCAATATGCAATGTTTTGGTTGGCCAGGGATACATGTTACACACCAACTTTTCAGTTTTTAAAGAAAAAAATACCAGGGTTATTTCTGCCATTTCTGAAAAATACTGGTGGGAAAATAAATACTAGGAGGAAAAATAAAAATATTTTTATTTATTTTTGTTATTTTGTTTTCTGAAGGGCCACCATACAACCCGTTCAGGCAAAAGATTGTCTTGTGTGTGGGTGGCTGTGGATGTTTTGTTTCTTTTCTTGCTGTCTTAGAATGACTTTCAAAGTGTGCTTTCACCTTTAACATATGCATGGTAAAATCAGATATTTTTGCTTTTCTAAGATTTTCCCTATGGTTTACTGAGAATTTTAGGAGCTCTTAGTGAATGGCTAAAACATGTCCATGACAAGCATTTGTCACTAGAGGTGAACTACTGTGCATAGTGGTTCTTATACCGGAAAAAAAAAAAAAGTGTTGAGTGATGCAAATGTCTATTATACAGCTTATTTTTAATCTTGCAAGCTTCTTGCATTTTATTTGTCAGGAATGGCTAAATTAATATAAAATATTACTGCTGGTATGCTGCAAATACATGTTCTCCAGCTATAGGTATTGGAGTTTCTGTATGATCTATCTGAGACAGGGTAATTCAGCCTGGGACATTGTGGAAGGCGTTGTTAGATGTTGATACCAACAGCGGGGAAATCCCAGCGGGCACTCACTTTGGCAGATCTTTAATCTGGGAACTGCAATTTAATGTCTGATTGGCAGATTTAAGTGACTGAATGAGACTCAGACTATGGCTCTGCCCATGCCCATACACATACGCTGTGTGTTCATCAATTCAGCTCAGGACAAAGATTGCCCCTTTAAATATACACCACTATTTTGCCAGTGAGGCACTACCCTGATCATCTCTGTTCTTTACCTGCCTTAGAAAATTAATCAGAGGCCCTTCGTGCTCGTGAATTAAGTTTACATGAACCTCTTGTTCAGTTCTCACTACCTTTCATTTGTGTTCTTCCTCCTTTTATACTGTTCTGCTTGACCACCTAATTCTCATGCTCTCTGGAGTTTCTGGGCACAGTTCTCCCTTTATCTCCCTCCTTTCTTTTCCCCCACAGTCCTTATTCATTGTGTGGTACTGACTGTACTTCATTAATAAATATTCCACACAATGTCCTCCTTTCTAGCCTGTTCCCACATTATAAAATTACTATTAATCAGTTTGTCTGTGATACTCATTATTCATAAACAGATGCATGCCACAAAGCTGAAAACAGACTATCTATCTTACTCAAGATCATCCTGGATCTTAAATAAGAGAGATAACAGTGTAATACACTGAGCGCTTCGACAAACAAGGGGAAGAGAGGAGAAATAGATAATCATATGCATGGGGAATTTTCCATTCAGATGCCTCATCCCAGTATTGGCAGTTAAGAACATGCAATGGTCAGAGGATAGGAGTAAAAAAATCCTATCACTTTCGAAACCATCTCATGTTCCAATATTCATGAACATTCAGTTTTGGTCTTTACTTGCCATGCCTTCAGTTGTCTTGAAGCACAGTTAAGATAAAGCCTGTCACATTATTGTGCAGAATAAGAAATAGCGGGAATAGAAAGCAGAAGAAAAACAGATGCAACTATTGTACCCACAGAAAATTAAAAGGAAATGAAGGTTGCTTGTAGGCGTTGCACCAGCAGCTCATTTTCTTCATTTTGCATTTGTTTCCTCAATCTCACTTTACTGCATCTCTCACATACTGTCATGCATCTCTGATACTACTACTCTCATATACTTATTCATGTAAGTATACTATTTATATAGACAAGCTGTATATATCTCTCTAAAAATTCATGCTCCAGAATTGTTAATACTTGGGTTCCACAGAACCTGGGTTTTATGGAAGTAGCTGGAAAAAAATATTCCCTCAGAAATGGGTTTTCACAATGAGAAAGGGAAAATTTCCCATGAGTAACTCGAAGGTAAAGACTTTCAGTATCAATTTTTGGTATACGAATTTAGTTAATGCCCTTTTAACAAAGGGGCTGTCCCTGAATTTAGCACTGTTTCTGTTTGAGGACCTAGCAAAAGACCCCTAATTTGGGGGTAAAGTCTTGTGTTTTAAGTAGATATGTTAAATCATAAAATCTGTTCTTAATAAATGATGCCAAAATGCAAAGCAGAATCACCTGCCTCTGGAAGGTCTGTAGTGATTGGTAGCCTTGGTGAACCAAGCTTTGATAAGCTTGGACCTTCCAAGCTCTCCAGCTGGTGGAGATGGGGATCAAGGTTGTTTTTATTCTGTGTTCCTTGGAGTCTGCTTCTCCTCAGAGCTACAAGCAAGGTAATAATTTGACCTGCAAATCTGTGCTTTTGTGAGTTATAGAAGGATTTGGCATGTGTCTAAAGTGTGATAAGAGTATTGACTATTGAAGGGCAATATGTAGGATTTAATGAGCTGTGTTATCTGGTCTAACATTGTTTATCATTAAATGTGAATGAAGACTGAGTTCCAGTAACTGAATTAACTTGTGCATTTCAGATGCATTTTTTTTACTTAGAAGAAGTGGGATATGTAAAGATTCTTATTTTACTAAAGTGATGGATGAAAAGAGGGAGATCTTACAGTAAAGTGGATTAGTCTGAAGTTCTAATCTTTGCATATGTGCAGACATTAATTGAATAACCAGAGCAAAATTATGTTGAACACAGTGAGTTACGTGATCTTTTTAGTGGGAGAAAAAAGTGCTTGCTAATGATAGTGCTAAATAATCAATCCTGAAAATTGAAAAAACTTTATGGCCAAATTAATCTACTTTATTACCTGTCTGTCTTTTCTTAGTAATTGCAAACCAGTTCATTAAGAATCCCGCTTGACTGAAGTAATCACAAATAAAGGCGAGGTACTGCTAGAAGTCTCCAAATGACTTAATATTATAGGATTTTCAGTGTTTGGTTATAAACTGTGACTGTACTTGAAGCATCATACTTCATATATTTAAAAATATCTGGATTTTGCAGTGTCCTTACCACTCACCTTGTAAACAATGGATATTGTTCTTTGTTATTAGTTATAAGCTCTATGTGTCACTGTTCTGCTAGGCAACACAATGATTAGATTCGTTTGTGATGATTATTATTTAATTATTGTATCTTACAAATTCTCAGCTTCTTCAAACAAGGAAATATCCATTGTTATCCTTGGAGCAATTTGTTCTTATAAACTCAATGAGTTTTCAGAAATTATATCTGTGATGAGCCATTTCTCGTAAAATGATTGGAAGTTTTCTTCTCCATTTCCTTGTTCCTGGTCAATTTTCATTTCACCACCTAAATCCACACTACTGTTGCTAGATTGCCCTCTTGCAGAAAAACTTCTCCAATGATTATAATAAAATCTCATAGTCTGATATAGCCTTCTTCCTTTTTGTGGCAACATATTTTTTAAAACGGTTCAAAAAATGTGAGCTAGTTTTCCATGGTAGTAGGGTATTTGGCTAAATTGTTCTTTGTGTTTTGTACAGCAAAATTATACAGGTTGTCTTCATGGGTAAATTTATACATCCTTTACTCTTCATGGTCTGTTCTTCGTGCTTTTTGTTGAAATAAGCTATTACAACATCTCTCTGTCACATCCAATAATCTCTCCATCACTTCCAATAATCTCTCCTTTCTGAAATAAACTGGTTTGAACATATTGATCTATATTCCTAGCCTTATTTCTGCTCAAGATTGCATATATTAATGAGATTAAAGATTTTTCTCTTTCCCTTGTAAAAATAGCTGTTACAGTTTCTCCTCTATCTAAAAATAGAAAGTAGTTTAAGTTTTCCATACTAGATTTAATAAATATTATTAGTTTCATATTTTGACAACAGCTTATTTCTAAGAGCATGGTTCTATAGTAAGTCACAGAACTTCTGTCCCTGGCAATTACACACTCATTTCTTACCCTGCTTCAACCAGATTGTGGTTTTCAAAGTCAAAAAAGGTGCACTTGAAACACCTTTGTTCTGCAGGGACAATAAAAAGGACACTCGGATCTCAGCGAGGATTTTTCTGAGGCTTTATTTTGTTTGTTTTTGTCCAGAAAGTTATGGCAGCTGGACTCTGCTGTTTGACATAGCATTATCTCTATATTTAACTAAAATTGAGAAACACATAGTTTATCTAGTTTTATGACTTAATAACAGGAGGAAATCAGAAAAAAAAGGAAAAGAGTAAATAGGAATGTTCCTGTGTATGAAACAGAGGAATTAGCTGGATTTCATGCTGAAAATAGATTTTTCTCAATAATTCTTGCACACAGATTACTAACCTTTGAACACAATATGTATATATTTTATGTTTGAAAAAAAGCAAGTAGGCTCAGGCAAAATGTCAAACTGTGCCTTTGAAATATCTTCAGAGCTGCCTTTGGTTCTGCCCTGATCTCCTCAATGCTTCCCATGGAGCGCATTGCTGGGACTCGAGAGCGGCAGCGGGTCTGGGTGAGCTGGTGGAGGGGGAGTGAACACTCTCCCAGTGCAATTCCAGAGCCAAAACCGAGCTGGGAACTGAGAGAAGCTGATTGAAATGTCAGAGCACTCAGAGCCCTGTGGAGCTCCTGCAGAAGAGACTTCTACAGCAGAGGATTGTTTTGACAAGAGAGTCCTGTTGTGTGAAATTTGCAGCTGTACCTCATGATGCTTAACCACCTATTAGATTCAGCAAAATTCAGATTGTGAGACATTAGCAAGGAATATTGCTCTAAAGCCAAACCATTCTTCCTAACTACAAGTATGTTCTTAAAATCAATATATTTATTTGAAAGCATTGGCCTGTTTTGTGAGCTTTGAATTCCATTCAGGAAAAAGGGACACATTTCTGAACTTGAAATAAGAAATTCAGATGCAGAAGGAAGCAGCACGTACAGCAGAAGCCAGGGGCATTATGTGCAACAGAAAGAAAAACAGACTGAGCTGAGGTCTCTTTGGGATCTGTGGTGCAGCTAATAAAGCTAAAGATCTGGTTATATACTGTGTCTTATTTCTAAAGAAGTAACTAAAACAGTTGATAGCCTGAATTTGCTGCAGTGACTCTGAATAGTGCAATCAATGGGGAGTTAGATCTTCTAGCTGAATCTACTCTTTGCAGTGAATTTTAAAAATGTGTTTTCCTAGTTTCTTTTGAAATAAAAAGTGGAAGCAATCTTGACATTGATCAAATAAAAAATACAAACATGCATATGTATTTTCTTGCATGGTGGTTGACTGAGATTTGGAGCCAGGAAATAGTTTGTTATATCTGCTCTGAGAAGTTGGAATCACACTTAGCATTCATCTTCTCTTTGATTTACAGAAAATGATGAACTCAGTACTTCATGGAGAGAAGGATAGATGAATGCATTCAGTTTTTATTTGTTTGGGGCTTTTTTTCATCCCCGTTTGTGACACTAGCTACAGCAGGCAGTTCTGCTTCCACCAAGAACACGCAGAAAAATCTGTATTTGAAGTTGTATGCTTTCTGTTCAGAAGGAAGACATCTTCCCTGAGGAAAGGAAGCAGTCCTGGGGGTCAGAAAAGTGGGACACACATGATATTGAGACATAAGGTGTTTTAGGGATTTGAGGAGGAGGTACCAGCTCTCTGCATGCCTGAGCAAGGCGATGGGGTGGGCAGTAACACGAAGCTGATGATAGATGCTCTCCAGCAGTGGCCCTCTGACCTTTCTGAGGGACCTTGGTTATTGGGAGGTGCTGCTAAGAGGCTTGTTTCTGTGTAGTCATGCCATGAAGTGAACAGAGTGTAGTGTCCATGTCAGGCACACGTGCTGGTCCCTGATGTCTTGTGGCTCTTCCTTGGCTGAGCCATGAAACAGGTCAAGCACTAAATGAGGTGTTTGGGCTCTCCAGGCCGGCTCACTGTCCACACCATGCAGCAGAGCTAAATCAGAAACTCTGATCTTTCACAGGAAAAAAAAACCAGCTGTGTGGGAATAGGTGGTGAGCAGAGTCTTGAAATTTTCCTTTTTACAAAATGAGCAGCTGCAGTGAATCTGTTGTGTAAGAGCCTGAGAGCTTCTGCTGAATGACCAGTTGTGGCAGCTGGCACAAACTCCATCAGATAGTAGGTGTCTTTGCATGCCATTCCCAAATGCATCACTGCTATTTGGGAATATTTCTGGCAGCACTGGCACTGGGTTGCAATGAGCCTTTTAAATAATTAAGTGCACAAGGAAGTGGTAGCAAAAGCTGGGTCAGGAGGTGTAGATAAAGCAAGGTGTGTGCAGAAGGAGAGGATATGAAATGAGCATGTTTCCCTATTTGCCTCTGGTTGACAGAGACAGCTGGGGCTCAAAATTGCTCAGAGCAAAACGTGTGCATGGCTTCACAATAACTGAGCTAGGGTGAACTTTAAGTTTTATATGAACTCATCTCCCTCAGGTTGGGTTATGGGCTTCTCCAATATCATTCCACCTCCAGGAAAGTTCATTACTTACCGGAGTGCTCAAGCTGCAAGCTCTAACCATGACAAATTTCTCTTAACTTGGCACCTCAGGTAGCAGTGTTTGGGAGGAATGAACAATTATTTTTTTCTGGTTTCAATTTGGCACTCAAGGAAGACTTGATATCAAGCTAATATCCAGCTTGCAGAAGGAAAGGGTCTGTTGCAGGAATGAAAATATGAATTACAGATGCAAAGCCTGACTGTAGATTTTTCAGCTTTGCTCTCACTAGTATATGGGAGGAAAAGCCTGTGCCACTGCAAATTATACTGGTATCTTGTCAGGAACTCAGAGCCCACACTTAACTTGGATAAAATGGGGAAAACAGCAGTTGCTCTTCTCTCACATATGGAAATTTACTCTGTCCAGAGTAGAGATCCCGGCACTCAGTTCTCCATTGTCAAGCCCTGTCAAAGTTAACTTCACCCAAATGAATGCTTTTGTGTGGTAGGAGAGCTGGATTCTAGCGAAGTTTGCAAACTTGAATTGGAAAACCGTGGGTTGATTTTATATTTCTGAATATATTTTTTCTTTGTATTGTCTCTGCTCTCTCTGCTTTTGAATGCTTCTAGAAAATATTTGCCCACCCTTGCCTTCCCCAAATCACATTTTGTTGCAGGAAAATGTCTCCAGGGTCTGGGCTTAGCTTGGCTATGTGATATGCCCCAGTTTGGACGTTGTTCTGAAGTCTTCAAAGCATCAGCCAAAATTTTCATGAGAACTCTTGAAAACAGGCTGTGTCATGAGCTCTTTAATGTTTCTGGCTTCCAGTCAGACTGGAAATGCCATGGAAACAACAGTAGTGGCAGTTCAGCTCCTGGATGCTCCCAGCACTCAGCATTTGGGAGGCAAGAAAAAATGGCAAATTAATTGAAAACAAACTGTTCAAAGCTCAGCAAAGGTTCAGGTATGGTTTTAGGTAAATTTCAGTAGTTCTACATTTAGTCAGACCTGATTTGCCTGTGCATTTTTCATTTAGGAAGTGGTGCCCACACGGAGTTATTGTACTTCAGATTTGGATTTTCAAGTGTTCATTGTGGGCCTAAATCTGTTTTCTTTAAAGCTAGCGGGTAGAGTTCAGATTTCAGTAGGAGCTGAATATTTTGAAAATCATGCTCTGACTATGTTTTTGATCAAAGGTGCTTCCATCTAGTGTTCCTAAAGCAATGTGCACGGATGATAATCAAGTTCCACTGCTTGTGAGTGGGATATGCTCTTCAGAAACCAAGCGGTTATGACTACTTAAACTGGTTCAGAATTTTGCCTCCTATTGACACCAAAGAGAGAGCAAATCAAGGTATTGAGAATTCATGTGCTTGACAGTCAAAGCTCTTGAGAAACTCATCAAACTGCAGGTTTCTTTCTTGGAACTTGAGAAAGAAATCAGGACACAAATAAACCTAGTCTGGGGAAGTTTAAAAGGATCTGGGTTCACATGGAAAAACAAAGTGATGAGCAATCTATTTGATAAGTGTTGTGAGATTCGTGAAATCAATATGGAAGTTGCTCATTTCTCCACTAGAGCTTTCTCCTTCCCACACACCTTGCGCTGCTGTTGGTAGCATGGAACTGGCATAGACTTTAAGCAGATCAGTGTATTTTGCACGTAGTTGAGAAATTTTTAATCTCTTCTGGCATGAGGAAGGTGGGATTTAAACAGGAACATTTTTCTATTCAAAAAACAGACAGTACTTCAGATGTGAGGCAGCACAGAATTAGAAACAAGGCAGTGCTCAGCGTGGGATCTCCTGAGCACCTTGGCATCAGTAGAGGTAGCATGAGGTGGTGTATCTCCCCTGACTTCAGTGGGATTGCTCTATTTTGCAGCATCTGTGAATCTGTTAGACCAAAGGTGCCTTTGTCTTCCATGGAGAATGAAAATATCATGCTTTCAGGCACTGTCACCTGCCAGGAAGTGCTTCATGACCGGAGGATGCTTTTGTGGGGATACTGGGAAGCCAGCATTCATGTAAAGCAAATGCTTTGCCATGTGAATAACTCCAGTGGTGTCTGGGAAAGAGTTGGATGCTGTAAATGAGAAGCCTGAGTGGGTCTCGTAGAAGCTGCACACACAGTTACGGCAGCTCCACTAACCCAGGATAACTCGTTTGACTGATTGACCATCCAAATGGAATCCCGAATTAGACCCTGTGGGGGTATTTCTGTGCAGGTCTGTACCACTGACTTTGCTGAGGCTTCAGCCAACACATGACCCAAGCTGTAAATGTCCCTTTATAGTGATTTGGCAGAACACTTGCTATTCCAGCTTGAACATGTAACTCTCTGCTGGTTCAGGGTGTCACATTAAAATAAATGATTTGTAGCAATGACAGAAAAGCCTTTACAGCTGATTGAGGTTTAAATTATTTCGGTAGCTTAAATACAGCATAAATATGGGTTGAAAGGAAACCCAAGGAGTTGAGGCAAGAAATGTTACGTAATATTAAACATTATCTGAGTTACCTAAAGGATTTAAGTTTTCTGAATAATAGATCAAACTGGGGCTGAACACCCTTTACCTCACTTTTCCACTATTTCTGTCTGAGGATTTAGATTTCTATAATATTTTCTTGCTCATAGGAAGTGAGGCTTGGTTTCATTCAGAATTCAGAGTACCTTAATGGAGACTTTGGCTGCACAAGAGGCTTACATCTTTTGTCTTGTTGCTTATGTTGCCTGTATTCACGACATGTAGGACCTGACTTTCAGCTAGGGTAGACTATATAAATGAAAATTGCACTCCAAATGTAATTTTGATTATATAATTTTAAGTGTTTCTTTGACTTTCTTTAGGGTAATCTTTTCCAGAAAGGTTATATTTACCTTCAAAATGCCAATTCATTTTCTCAATTGAATAAAAAGTCTTGGAAACATTTATATGTAAATTTCAATGGGAAAGGTCATGACAGTTTGTCAAAATATATAGGTCTCCACTCAGTTTGCGTTCATTCTTCTTTCATTTTTCTTTTTAACCAGAAAAATATCATGTGGAGGGAGAAAGAAGAGAAATTAACATTCATGTATGAGATTACAGATCATTAATTTATGATGTGATGTTATTCTACACTTTGGAACTGGTCTGTTCTTCTCTTTCAGCAGTACGCTTCAGTCTTCAAAAATAAAATGTGCTGTACCAGGCAAAATTCTGCTTGGCAGTGTTGCAAGCATATTCTGTCTTGCACACTTGTTGGAGAACTAAATAATTCTTCGAATAAAACAGTAGTCGGTAATTCAAGAATTGCAGTAAACATAGAAATTAATTTTAACAGAAGTAATTCTGAGGTGTCCATGCTGTATAATGATGCACTTTGTATGCTAGAAAGTTTGGGATGCCTTTTGACTGCTCTAAATACAAGAAGTGCTAAAAACATATGATCACTGTTTTATGCTTTTTTTAACAATAATTTGAGCTGATGCTGCTAAATCACAAAATGAACTTGTAATCTCATTCCAATCTACCTGAGTATGTGGGGAGCGCTAGGGGATAAGTGAGGCTGACTTTCTGTGACTGTTTATCTGCTGAGTCCTGAGGCTATAAAATGCTGCATTACAGCCAGAGTGCTTAGCACCTTGAGGGACCAAGTCCTTCATCCCAGAGGTATCTACAGCACAGAATTGCAAGCATGCTGCAACTGTGTGGGGATGGGTTGTCTTTTTTCTTTTTCTCTTTTTTTTTTTTTTTTTAAGAAGACCTTTGGTATTCTCAAATGTTTAGTTTTGAAGATTTTTTCAATACTTTCAGACTCTCTTCTGCAGTTTTGCAGGAAGGTGATTAGTTTTAGCAACTGGAAAGGGCATGGAGATTTATTCAGGCATAGATTCAAGAAGTGCAAATGTCAAAAAAGAAGTTGAAGAAAGCAAATGTAAGAACAATCCAAAAGAGAGCAGCCATGGTAATAAGTTTACAGTACTATGTATTCTGCAAACACCATCCTGTGTGGTGATACCTCCTGGAATTTCATATGGATCCATAAGCTGCTTTCTCTCTAGCTGTGTTGCAAATAAAATGTATAATGCAGAATGCATTTAGGGAAATGTCTTTGCACAACGTGTGTGATGGCTGAGATGAAATCTATTTTGATTAAGTTCTTAAAGTTATAAATTTAGGAGATTTGCACAAAAGTGAATGGACAGAATCAAAAAGCAACAGGTCCCTTATATTTGAAAGCTCCCATGTTTCAGGTTGCTGTCAACAGAAGCATGAGGTTGTTCAACCTTGCTAGGCACTTTTGAAATGAGAGTTACTTTCTAAGATATGTAAGAGTGACTGTGAGAGCAAGCTCTTTAATGTTGTCTTAACCACAGCTTTCATATAATTGATCCTCACAAGGCGTAGGTCATGTTATTTTCAAAAAAAGGTGTATAGTACATGGAAAAAACCCATATTGTTTAGTCTATAATTTTTCATTTAAATAGAAATACGTTTTTCTTAACATATTTCATTATTTTACAGACAGATTGACTGGTTAATTGTTGGCAAACTCTGTGTGTGCTGTGTGGGTGGGTGTGTTTCTGAAAAGAGAGATCTTGTTTTAAACATTAAATTCCAGAGCAATTTTCACAGAAGGAAGGCAAATGTGCCATAAGGAGACTAAGTCATTGCCTCTAGTATATAGGCCCAGCTGATTTAGCTTTTGTGGATATATGGAAGCCAAACTACTAGCAAACACATTTCTTATGGGCAGAGTTCCTTACGGACAATACTGAGCAGTGTCATATTGTGCATTTAGGAGATGAGAGAAACAGAATCTTGGTGGTCACAGCCCATGAACCCTGTTTTAGTGGTGTGTTCTTCAGTGTGAGCTAGTGGTGCCTCTCTCTACGTCCTTCTTCTGATCCAGACCCAAACATCCACCTCTGACAAGTCTGCACATGGTCTCACTCTTGCTCCAAGGCCAGGTTGCCTATCTCAACCCCCAGCTGTTGGTAATCTGGACACTGTCTGGAGCTCCAAGATCGGTAGAGGTCTTCAGTGTATTTCCAAGAACTGGCCTTTCTAACTCTAATTCCCTTTTTTTCCTTCTGCAATTTTATGGTTCTTTTCCCCCAACATCATTCTGGTTTGGCTTTAAATAACCAAGTCTTCCCCTATTTACAGCTCTGCAATGTCGCTGCTGTTCTCTTTGTAAACTCACACTTCTTCTGTCTCATAGTAAATGTAAAACAAGTGTTCCTTTAAAATTATTTCCAAGTCCTTCTAAGCTGTCTGTGCTTATGTTTACTCCCAAGCTCTGCATAGCTCTGTGCTATGGAACAGAAATGGTTGGATGCCCTTTGGATCAAGAACACATTGTCTTTTTTGCTCTTTGCTCGTGCCCTTGCAGCCATTGCCCTTAAGCATGGCTCCCAGGCAGTGCAGTGAGGGAGGGAAGTGCTAAAGGAGGGATGAGGTTTTGAGAGCTGCTGCCAGTTTTAAGCAACCATAAATAAAGCTGGTTTTGTCTTCATGTAAAAGCTGTGTTTGAGATAAAACAAATCTTTACCACTCTCCTTTAGCACTGAGTACACATTGTCAACAGTAAAAACTGCATTGCAAGTCCTTTAGCCATCATATCAAAGGAAATAAACTTTGAAGTTTTTACTCCTTTGAAATCCACATGTAACAACTAAGGGAGACATTGCAGTTTTTCTTCCATATCTACCTTTTAAAATTTGGCCTAGTTTGTTGAGCTGGCTATCGGCAGCTGAGTTAAACTGAAGTTTTTGATAGAAGATAATTTATAGATGGCCGATGCAGCTTTAGAGGCTGCAATGTGCCACCCTTCAGCCTGCCTAATATTGAGGAAGGAGAAGCCTGTTCAGAAAGCAAAAATGACAGGGATGGACAAATGAGCCCAGCATTGAAATGCAGGGTACTCAAGGACACATTTTCAGCCACACAGGGATGGACACAATTCCAGATCAAAGATACAAGGTGTATATAACGTTAAACTGTAGCAGATATTCTATAATTTGTTAGAATTTTAACCATAGTCACAGTACAGTTATTTGTACAGTGCTCGTGGTTTTGTCAGATTAAAACATCAGTAATCCCAGATGCACTTGAACATTGGTTAGAAATTGTAAAATATGTACTTACAGAACAAGGGGGAAGAAACAGGTCAAAGAAATTCATCACAAGTGTTACATTGGTCATGTGCTTCATTTTCAATATGAACTCACATTTTTCCAACGAAAAATTGATCCTTAAGAAAGAAATCCAGCTAGCTGTGTCTCTGACTTATTAGTTCCACTGTTATTCACAGCTGTGGCGTGACAATTTGGATAGCAAATCAGGAGGTAGATATTTTGCAGTGGCAATGTTCCTTGCTTCCATTTACCATGTTCTGCTGTGTGGATGCTGAAATCTCTGCCTTTTTCAGCTAGTCATTTATTATTCTGACATTTCCTCTTTATGTAGTTTATCCACCTTCTACAATTTGGGCTTACAAACTTACTTCATCATTTGCAGCTATTAAGACAGGTAGAAACCTGAGGTCTTTTGCTTGTTTCTTTATTTCTTTCAAGGTGCCCGAGGCATGTAGAACTTCTAATCATTTTCTCAATTTTTGTCGAACTGGACTAAAATACTTTTAGTCTGTGTGTGAGTCCCTGGCATCTGAAGCATCACACAGACAAGAACTGGGAGGAGAGTGGTGGAATCAGAATTGCCTAAACGAAAACACAGACCACTATAATATCTCTTACACAAATGCAGTGATGAGAGCTTTTAGCCTAAAATTAAAGTTCATTTTCTGCTGTGGTGGTATTGCATGTATGATTTGATAGTTGTCTGGCTCCATTTAAATGGATACAATATTTAGCACTGCAGCAACTGAATAGATAAAAAGACTGACTTTAAAGAATGAGAAGTACAGACACAGGGTTCAAATCAGTACTCTGGAGCAACCAGGAGCATCCACCACCTGTAAAAGCCATAGTTGTGGAAAAGAAACTCCTGAAAAGAAAATGTTTGTTTGTACTATTAGTCATGCTTCATTATATTTCATTAAATAGATCTATAGTGAGAATCAGAGTATAAACCCCTAGTGTTTATTTCAGTGCAGTATTAATACAACAAGCACAGCTGAAGAAACTGGAGCATGAAAATACGTGGGATTTTTAACTTACAGGGTCTTTAACTCTAACATGAGGTTCTCTTCTAGAGTAAAACATATTTCCTTATTTCACTGCTAGTATTAAGCAGTTCTGACAATCAATTCCCTAGAACAATATTGGAATCCTCAATATGGAGTTTCAATATTTCAAAGTTAGCTAGCTCAGGAAGATTTTGGGTTACGCATTTTGCTGTGGGAAGTCATTGAAAAACAATTTATTCAATTCTTGTATGGGATTTAAGACTGAAACTCCAGATTTATACTGTATTGAACCATATCTTCATGCACATTAAAGGTGCAGAATAATAATTGTTTTATTTTTGCTTCTACTTGCATAGCAAATGGATACCTCATTGATGAGAGGTGAGTGGAGAATGTCTTCTGCGTAGTACCATTTTGGTGTTCATCAGATTTCTAAGAACCTTCTCTTTGAGTTATTAAGACATCAGATGTTGTGGCTAGGAGAACAGCAGCAAGAGTCCTGACAAAATCCTTTTAAAGCGTAGTTGAAAATAGCATTTCAGGCTGAAAAACAAAATAATTTCAAACACAGCTTGGGATTTTAGGGTTTTTTTCATGAATAAAGTGTCCTTGATGCCTTTATATAGCTGCTGACAAAGTGCAAGTTAAGCTCAAGTGACAAGAAATGTCTTTTAATCTCTTCAACAATGTTCTTGTCGCAGTAATGCTTGAGTTACAGTCAGGGAGGAGCAGATCACACGAGTTCTCTCTGCGGTTCCAGGAGAGGAAGAGTTTCAAAAACTTGTCTTTCTTCTTGTGTTCAGGATGGCAGTAAAAGATCAAATTACCAGCTTCCAATTCATGTGACAAAGTTTATACCTTAAAAAGAACTTAATTTTCATTAAAGATTTCATTAGGTGTTGAATCATCCTGTTGTGCTGATGATCTGGTGTTTAGCAGTGATTGTAAATGAAGTTCTTGTCTTCCTGTTTTCTCATTATATTAAATACATTACTGAATCCATGGTGGGTTTTTGTGTAGTTACAACAGAATGGGAAGCATATTTGTGTCCAGTAAACTAAGTAAGAAAAATAATTAGAGGAAGGCAGGAAAGGAGGAGGCACTGGAGCAAATTGAAGCAAAATCACATGCATGTTTGAAAGAGAGTTACAAATAGGTCTGCTGCTGTTTTTTTCCTCTCTAGGTTTGCAAAGGACTTCATATCTGGCTCCAGGTAGGTGTGTTTTTCTGGAAGAAATAGCTACACAAGGTTGTTTGCTGTACCCAGATTTATCTCTGGAAAAAATTTCAATACTATGGGTTCTACTGGAGGTTGAAATTAGTCATGTCATTGAATCTGGCTGGAGACACCACTGCTTAAAATCCACTGGTCCTAAAATTCTTCTCCTAAAAGGAAAAGAAAATGCATTAGGAAACTAATCCTGTAACTGTTTCTTTGTAAGATTAAAAGCAAAGAGCAAGAGCCAAGGCCAGAGGGACACTTAGAAGGGCTAATGCAATTTATAACTTGTTCGCTCTGCTTTGCTGTCTTGCTAATTTGTTTTTAGATATTTCCTGATCCTGTCATCTAGATTTAGCATGCAATTCACCTTTCAGACAAAAAGGAATTTTCCACTGCTGCCGGAGCAGTGGGAGAGCAGATGGCCGGGAGCTGGGGAAGGCAGCATCTCCCCAGTGCGGCAGGGGAGACGGGAGCGTGCGACACCATCCCCAGAGCCAGCATCCCTCTGGAGAGAAGAGGCATCCTTAATTTCTGGTTCACTAATGCTTAACAAATAGTTTGAATTGCTTTGGAAGGACATCAGTAATGCCATTAAGATGATGATAAGTATAGCTGCTTAGTGTTAATCTTGTAAAATCTCTGATCCTGGAAGAGAAGGAAAAAAATGATTAGTGAAGCTGAGATGAAATTTCTAGTTGGGGCTCAGTACATAAGCTCAAAAATGAAGTGCACTTCTGAAAGTACCTCCTGGTCTCCTGTGTGGATGGAAAGCCCTTCACTAAGTTTTCTTCCAAATAATGCGTAAAATGAGCTACAGGAAGATGCTATAATTTTACTTCAATTTAACACTCGCATCCCTTGAATATCCAGAGTTCTGCAGTACAGTGTGGCAATGGCAGTGGATAATGTTTTAGGAAGTGCTTTAGAGCTGACAAGATAGTCAGGGATTTATTAACAGACAGATTTTGCACCCCCTTGGCACCAGTTTGTGTTCCTGCAGTAAGTGATGGGATTTCTTGGCTGTACTGTGTCCTGCTTCTCATCCATCCCCACTTTATACTCCCTCCCCTCCAGGGCTAAACAGATGTGTCAGTTTAGATGCCAAATGAAAAAAGTGGGTCCAAGGGGAAAGTAAAAATGGAAAAACTACTTGGTTTTGATAGACTAAAATAACTTCTCGAGGTTCTTTTTTGTCGCTGTTTTGTTTGCATTTTGCTAAAATGCTTCTTCCCCCAAAATTTAATTTGGACACAAGCTGAATCATTTGTTTTTCTTTGGTGTTACTGAAGTCTTTTAACCTTTTTCTTTTTTTTTTTAATTGGTTCAAATTTTAAAATGTTTTCAGTTTGAGGACTCTGAAATACAGCCTTTTCAACTCACTGGTGACAAAAATGCCTTCCTTTCGGGAACAAAGACATGATGTATTTCAATGCTTCTTTTGGTATCCACCTCCCTCATTTGAAAATGAAGTCATTCTCAGTTGCCCTGGAAAAGCAACTCCTCTTATTCTACCATTCTGAGCCTTCCCATACTGAGATCTGTAATGCAGACTAAGGCCTATATGTAATATTAAAAATAATAAAAAACAAACAAACCTCCACAGACAAATCAAAAAAGCAACACCTTCTTGAAGTTTTAACTTTTCCTGGCTGTCTAGATTTATGCTGTGGAACAACAAGGAAAAAAACTAGATAGCTAAAAATCTGCTGTGTATAGACTACCAATGCAATAGGTAAAGTGGATATTTGAATACTCCAACTGCATGCGATGAGCTTTGACCTGTAAATGCAGCTCTGAATACACATTGTGATTCAAAAGATACTGGCAAATGGTTATTGCTGCAGTACCTCTGCAAGATTTTTTTCATGCTGTCTCCAGGTAGCTGCAAGAGCATTTACTCTGACCCTTTGTCTAGATATGACTCCACGTGAGGAATAATTGGATCTTATTTAGGCTTTGACAAATGAACCTGTATAGGAGAATTGAAAGGGAAATACAGGGGTTTTTTTCCCTGTGAGATTGCTACTCTGGAGGAAAATAATCTCTGAAGAGATTATCTGCAGAGAGTTGTGGAGATTATGTGAGGAAAGAATCTCTGGCACTCCTGAGCTGTCATCTTGTTGCTCAGAGCACAAACAGCAAACTGGGCTCCTGTCACTGGACTTTGACTTAGTTCATTACAGGATGTTACTGGACTATTTTTGGAAATGCTGTAAGTCTGTTAAAGTGCTAAAAGATGCTATGAGTGTCCAGCTGCGGTTTCCAAAGCAGAAAGACTGTTTTCCAGAAACAGTTTTGCTTTTCACCATCTGACAAGAGCATGATGTTCATTTGCAGGCGACAGCATAGAGATGCTCTGCCTCACTGGGGAGAGGAAGCTTTTTTGGGAATGATGCTGCTTTGTATGAACTAGAGGTTTTTCCCAAAGGCTGATTTCTGAGGGATGAGAGCTTAAGTAGGAGATTACTTTATCTTGAAGCTCAAAACTGAACAAGTCCAAACAAAAATGAAAAACCTGTGGGAAAACACAACTTGGAGGAAAATAATCCTTTTTTTTTTTTTTTAAATCCTCCCTACTTATTGGAAGGAAAACATAAAATGTAGGGATAAAAGATGCTTTCCATCGGTTTCAGTAAGTAATAAACATATAGCCACAATATTTCTTAGTTATTTTCTTCACCTTGCATGGAATGAACAACGATAGACCTTTCTGTCTAATCCTAACATGGGAAGGCATTTGCAATGAGAGCCCTTCCTTGAGGATGTTGCAGTATAAAGAGCTTAACTTCGATAATAAAATGAAATCAAACAATACTGAGACTTTTCCTTCAATGAATTTCGTTTAAGTGACTGAATTAAGGGCATTAGTTGGATAAGAACGATGCATTTGAAGGGTTTTGTGAGGAGCAGAGGAGCCATCCTTTCAGCTACAGGATAGTATACTGTCTCCTATGCTCTACTCCACCTTTTCTCTTTAACAGAGTGTATCCATGCAGGTCATTAAATGTTGTACCCCCTGTCCTCTCCCCCCATGAGGAACTTAATTTTAATCACTGCAGAATATTAACTGTGATAAGAAGGACTCCTAGTCTATCCTTTCTCCATAGTAGGTTGCCAGCACTAATAAATGTTACAGGCAGTTCATGCAGTGCTAGCTCTAGTTGCCAGCAATTTCCCTGACAAAATCTGTTTTCAGAAGCTTTCCAAATCTACAAAGTTTCAAGTGTTTAAGAGGAAATTATCCACATATAATTAGAAACTGTTGTGATATTTACTATCAAAACTGAAATATATAGTGGAATTGTACCTGTTTTGAGGAAATTTGATTGGGAATTAAGATTGGGCACTTCTAATTTTGGAGATGGTCAGAACTAGAGAGAGATAGAAGACTAGGAGCATCAGGATCTACCTTTTCATTCCAATCTGCTCTTCTATCCCAAAACAGTCAAATGCCTTGATGTCTAGTTGTGATGCATATTTTGGGATAAATCTTTGTTTACATGGATTTTTTAATGCCTGAGGCTCTTGCTTCTGGTCCATGGTGGAATGCTGAAATCCTGTGATACTGAAATAACTTTTTACATTGGAACTACCATCCACTGCCATGCACAGCAAGGTCCTCCTTAGTAGCTATGAGAGCTCTATCTCACTTCTGCATATTGGCTTAATTAGTTGATAGCTGTTTCCAAAAACCAGTATTGAAAACATGTCACTGAGTATGAACTTAGACTTTCTGGATACAAGCTTTGCATGCAAGAGCCTAATAATACCTTCTCCTTTTTCCTAAAGAAACTGCAGTAATTTTTTTCTCTTTTTTTTTTTTTTTTTGTTTTAAATTCAGCTGCTATGTGATAGAGCTGCAAGGTCTGGCCCTTAGGGCTCTGCTGAAGGCTCTAGCTATATAGTCGAGTAATATAGCTTTATACTGTGTAATGAACTGTACTTTTGAGGCAATGAACACGCTTTTCAAACATAATAATTCAGATATTGTTTAATGTTTCTTTTATTATAAATGAAACCATTCTCTTTGTATTTGCAATTTTGATCTTAACACAGGAATAATAACTTCAACAAGAGCAACAAAAAAATGTTGCTTTTCTCCATACTAAGGGAAATACAAAGTTATAAGCAGGAAATGAAAGCTATCTTGGCCAATATCTCAACCAGAATAAATTCTAGAGTTGAAATAAAATGAGTGAATCATAACTTGTATTACAAGTTTCTTACAAGCTTTATCCACTTGATTAAAAACAAAACAATCTCAAGAAATGTGTTTTTCCAATAAACGGCAAGGATTCATGTTGTGAAAAGGGCAATCGCCACTGAAGTAAGATATTGCTGTATTAGAAATTACAGAGTTTGTTTGGCTTCTTATTTGAGGCTTATGTTTGTTTGCATTAGTTAAATAGTCACTTAGTAGCATTTGAAGCATCTGTTTGTAGTATTTGACCTGGTGTAGCTAATTCAACAGAGCTTTGTTCTAAAAACTATGGTTATGCAGAGATAATTAAAAGAAACTGTACCATCTCCATCAGCTTTCACATACCCCCTCTGAGATTAATCCACATCCCTGCCTGAAACTGTTGTTTGCCTACGCATAAAGGATTAAACTTACTTTACATAGTCAGACATACTATGAACAGCTTAATTTTATAATTGAATTTTCTCAAATGCATTTTCTCTGCTCATTAACCCCATGAAAATTGGTGGGAGTTAACATACAATAAGCCAAAAAGATGAATAACCCAGTGTTTGAAATGTTCTGCAATAGTTACTGTGGACCTGCACTAAGAGCAAAAAAGCTGATACTTTCTTTTGTTGCAGTGCCCAGGGAAGCAGAGATGAAGTATCAGGATTTGCTATTTGGATGTCATAAACCAGATATAAAGGCCAGGTCTCAGTAGAAAATACTTTGAATTATAACATACTAGTTTAACAATATTAGTCATGGAACATTTACATGTATATTTATTTTTTTTTTCAAAGAGTCACCCTAAACTTTGAAAATAAACATAAGTTACCCATACAGGAAAGCAGAGCATTCAGCTGCATCAAAGGATAAAGCAATATAGATGATCTACTTGATAATCAAAGATGGGGATTAGTGGTTTACATTTTCAGCAGGAGTCCATGGGGAGATACAGAAACTATCAGCATCTTAAACATCTTATACTACTCTACACATCAGAGGTTTACTCCAAGCTTTTCTTTGATCCACTGTGTGGCATTAACATTGATCAGAAAACCCAGCTCGGCTCAGGAAATATTGGATGTCTCACTTGCTTCAAAATCAGTCTGGAAACCTTCCTGAGGATGCATCTGCTCCTTTAATTTGCTACAGAGATTAATAATTTGTGAAGAAAATTAAAGCTGGAATAAACTTTAAGCATCCTAAATCTTGGTGCTGTTGTGGTAGAAAATGTATAAAACAAGTGGAAAAACCCCCAAAAGTTGTTTTACTTTTAACCCCACAGCATAACTGATGACACATAGAGGAGGCCAGTCTGTGTTGCAGATACAATCCCTTGTTTCGATGATTTGTATGTGATGGAATTGCCCTTCCATGGGTGTGATGTGGAAGATTATCACTTATATTAAACGGGAAGGTACTTGCCTCTCTGAAGAAAGGTTTTCTCACTTTTTTTTGTGGTATTTTATTTTCTATTCTATATGTTGCATACATCCAGAGGCCAACTTTCTGAACTTTCAGAGGCTCTGCTGCTTAGTATAGCCAGGGGTACCCAGTAGAATTCCAAGCTACTGTAGTATAAAACAAATGGTACATGATTTGGTAATGAAGAAGTATTTTACTTTCCTGGAACTTTCTTAAACTCTTTTCTCTGCTGTTGTCTTTGTCTTGTTGTCTTATATACTCTTTTTTCCTATAACCTACATTTGTTCGAGAAGAGTTCCATCTAGGTTCCTCCAATCTGACCTCTAGAGATCTAGCTCACCTTAGGTTCTTCTGAGTAACAGTTAATCATCGCATCTTCTCTCCTGAACTTTTGCAGCACAGTGCAAGAGACACCTAAATTAAGTCTACTTTTAGTCCCAATTCAGAGCTTGCTTACCTGTCCCTGCGCTGCTACCATCCGTCTTGTTTTTCGAAAGTACCCGATGGCACTGACAGCCTGGGTGATTGGGTGGCAGCGAGTAGGTCTGTGACTGATGCAATGAGCCCCAACCAGCTGACTCAAGCATTAAATCTAGCTGGGCTGTGGAATGCAAACTTTCCACAAGAAGCAAGGGAAATAATCCAGTGGGAGCCTGTACCCAGTTTTATGGGCCCATTGCCAAGGCGTCATTTGAACTTGTGCTACTCACCGCAGCTGGAGTGACTTGCTCCAGGTTATGGAGGGAGTGAGCGATCAGATTGTGTCTTGAGGTCTCATTGCTTCACTCTGACTAAGTCTTAGTAGCACCTGAGCACTTTTGCTGAAATGCTCTGTTAGGAATTAGAACACATTCTGTTTCCCTCTCCTTATTCTTTCTCTGTCTCAATTCTCAGCTCACTTCTGGTTTTCATTCCCTGCTGCTCACCTATAAATCACAGAACTGATTTTCTCTGGTTCTCTTTTCAGCCGAGCTTATCAGGTGCAGCTTTGAACAAGCACCAATTTACTTGCTTCGAGTAGGAAATACATGAAACATATTCTGCAGATAGCTTTTTTTTTTTTTTTTGGTGGCTAGTGACATGAAACCAGGATTATTGCGAATAATTCCTGGAACCTGGCTGCTTATTACTTGTACCTGACTGCAAGTGGATGAAATTCTTGCTATATTTTTTTGCACTTTTTTCTGTAACGTCAACTACAAGATATTCAAAAAAGATCTTGGCAAAAGTTAAGATCATTTAATGTATTTAAAAGAGGAAAAAGAAAGGGATTTTGGATATGTTCGTTCTTCTTGTTTTCCTTCCATGCCAGAGGGAAGCCCCCTAAAAGTTTGCACTCAAAATGATCATGATGCTGAGTTGTAAATTTATAGTCTGATCTGGAGTAACTGTCCTGGGGAGGTGACTGTTTGTAAATTCAGCTGCTGTTGTTGAATTTAATGAAATCTTGAAGGGAAATTAGTGTAAACATGCCCTCTTTTTTTCTACAAACCAGATTTTCTCATAATATTATGCAGCTATTTGAAATAGGAAAATTTAATCTCTTTTTCATTACATAGACTGTGTGTGTGCTGGAAGAGAATTGCATTGCAAGTCAAGTGGCATGACTAGTAACAAACCTGTAATCGAGCTCTTGGATGTTAAAACAGGTCTATGCATTTTCCACACCAGTGACTCCAAGAATCAGTTCAGGTTGAACCTGGTTAGTGTTGTTTGACAGAAAAGATCCATTAAACTTTAGCTTCCTGAGAAAATTTTAGACCTACAGCTAGGTGAATTAGGAAAAAAACATTCTTCTGTAACAGAATTTGGGAGTGGACGAAATATTTCTTATAAGGCAGCTATAGCTGAGGCATTATTACTGCACAGATGCCAGAGTCTAATCTTGTATTTTCAGCCATAGCTAGAACTCGTTAAATGGTGTTTTCATGAACCATGAGCATTATCTGTAACCTTGCCCTACCATCCCATGAAAATATGGCCTGTAATAAGAATTTTATTGTAAGTGGACAATATGAGCAAAGACGAAGTGGGAACTCAACATTGAAGTGTTATTTACTTACCCTTAGAAACTGTATTTCCACCTGACTTGTTTTCAAGTGAATTTTAGTCTGCTTTATTTTATTTTATTCTGTGATTTATCTGAAAATGATACCTTTTTTTGCTCTTCATCCTGTGCAAGTACTTTCTCTGGAAGCAGCTCTTGTTTGTGGCTGCACCCAGAGCTGTAGCTGTGAATGAAAAGCAGACCAAAAGTGTTTGCTTTCTTGTTTCTGCAACAAAGAGTGAGGATGCACAGAAATGCTTTTATTCAAATTGCCATGTTCAGAGCTTTTTTTTTTCTTTCATTTTCTTGACTTGAAGTGCTACTTCCATTTTCACTTTTCTGCTTGAGTGAGAAGACGACTGGTGTGAAGGTGAGCAATGGTGGAACAGGGTTGACCTCTTGGAAAAATAACTATTTCTTTGCCAATGTTACCAAAGAGAACTTTTGAACACAGTATTATTGTAGGAGAACAAAGATATGGCAGCCAGAAAATATTTGAGTCGCCTAAATCCTGGTTCTTGCTGATGGTTTGATATTGTTCTGCTGGTGAATAAGTGCTTTATTTAACAGACATTCTTTCACCTAAATTTACTTATGTTTATGTCTGGCTCTTGGGGAGAGCAGGGGCAAATATCACAGAAAATAAATCAGGAGAGTAAAGTCTAGTTCTAAACAAAACATCCTTGCTGTAGAGCTCAGCTAGTCAGAGGGTTGCAAACAAATTATTGTCAACATAGTTACTTGAACAAAAAGAAAAAAATATCAAATTGGTATCAATTTATTTACTTATAACAGTTATAGAGCTAAAACCTCCCTACCTAGCTCCATGCGCATATTCTGGTTTTATACCAGAGCGGGAGACATCATATTCTGGCATTGAAACATAGAATACAGAGGCAAATGCCTTTTCTGAGGAACCACGTAGCTTGCAGACGGAGATGGAAGACATGTTTCTACTCAGTTTACAGACAACCGGCCTGGCTTTCCGAGTCAGATCTCTCTGGTGTTCAGTTCATCTTTAGTGCAATCCTGGTTTTTGTCTGTAGTTATTCAGATCTTTTCTCCATTTACCATGTGGTTCGTTCCCAGTTCACATCTAGTGTCCTGTGATATCCAGAATGTACAGAAGCCCTTCAGATTCCATCTCTTCCCCTTTTAAAGGTTTTAAAGGTTTAAGCATTTCAAAGGTTTGACTTTCATTTTATGCCTGTGAATTGTTAGATAAGGAATAAGCATTGGAGGATCCCTAAAAATAACATTTTTACCTGCTGTCTTCTGCTTCAAGAGCTTCAGTTTTCAAGACATCCTTTCCCCTTTTTTTCCTTCTCTTTCCTGCCATATCTCTTAGCTGTGCACTTTCCACTGGTTCATAAACTTCTTTTTTTCTTTAACAAGTGAATGCTGTCATCATCTCAGAGTGGATAAAACAGCAGGATAATGAATCGCTGCCACAGAAATGAAAATCATGAGGAAGAGCCAGCTTGGATGCTAACTTGCCTTCTAGAGCCTATGGGAATACCTAAGAAGAGAGGAAATAAGCGGTTTTGGTAAAGGCCAAGCATTCAAACCCTGCCTCGTATCAGCCTGCTAAAAGAAATGCAAAAGCCAAAATAGGAAAATAAGCAGAAGGCTGCAAACTCTTCCTAATCACTGGCTCTGGGAGCAGTGTCTAGGCAATATCCTAAATTTTCACTCATGCTGCCTGGATAATCCATGTGTGGATTATGGTCTACTTCATGCCTTCTGGAAAATCCATGCCATGGGCATGCCTAGTCTCTTCTCATTTCAATCTGAAGTCTGCATGAGGTGGTAAGAAAAACATCTTTTCCTCCTTTAGTTTCCTAGGCCACCAACCCTCTTATCTTAAGTCTCAGAACCTCTACCCTGAAAGATTATTTACACCTATGCTCTTTTTAAAATAATCTATGCATACATCAAGTTAGAAAAATATTACATGAAGAAAGTGTGATAGCCTTAATTAAACAGTTTAGTCTCTGTCTAGTCAGTGTGATTAACTTTTGTTCCCGTAATCCCCTGAAACGATAACACTACCAAATATTGCAAGGCATTTGAAAATTAAATGAAGTGTTCCTTTGATTACATTAAAGATAATGCATTTTAGAACTATTCCTTCAGGAGCTGTTTCTTACCAGTGATGGCACTGATCAATTTGCCTTGTCTTTCCCTGCAGAAGTGATCTTTGAGTCTCCTTGAGTCATCATTTGATCAAAGCGCATTTGCAATTGGGTGATTTGAGCAGTCTGAGTTGTCATCTTAATGTAAAGTCCTAAAGAAAAGAAAAATGAAAGAGAATGTGCTTATGCATAGGGTAGTAAATTGATCTGAGTATGTGGATAATTACACACAGGTAGGAAAACACAAAAGATCTGGGAAAAAAATGCTGCTCTTAAAAGGCTTTATAAAGAGCTGTTTGAGTTATTTTTCCAAGAAAACAAAATCATGATTACTAAGTAGTGCTGCCTGCAGGTGTTTGCGGGGAAAAACAACTCCAAGGGCAGGACAGAGAGGTCCAGTGCTCTTATTTCTTCCACAATATATGGTTTCTTTGTAAAATTTCCTCTAAAGGAGGAAACCATAAGAAGTCTTGCAAGTGCAGGTCTGAAGAGCTGCGGTTGGTTCATATTCCAGCAGAGAGATTTGATTCACCAGGGGAAGGTCCGCAGTCCTCTGGGAGACTTGACCAGGGAAGCAACAGCACTTCTGTCCTCATCATTAAGGAAGGTCATGCTTCATTTGTGCATGGTAATACTCTTATTTAATAAAATCTTGGCTATATTGAAGTATATCTTTTCTTCCAGCCCAAGCAAGTGGGAGTGTTTGCATTTACATTGCTGTAGATAAAGCAGGGGGGTCCATTTGTTCTCAGAACCCACACTGGGGAGAGGATCAGTGTGCACTGAGCATGTTCTTATGGGGGAAGTGGTGGCTGTGGGGAAAAGCCATCTTTTGGGCAAATGAGATATGGCATTAAAAATTATGCTATTAGAAAATAGTATTTTACTAGTATATGTAAAACAGATTCTACTTAGAGAATTTTTTTGGCATTTCTAAAACAAATCATGGAAAGCATATTTTTAAGTTAGTTATAAACTTGAAATCTTAGAGAATTTTTTTGGCATTTCTAAAACAAATCATGGAAAGCATATTTTTAAGTTAGTTATAAACTTGAAATCTTGGTATTATGTTTCTGGCTTGTGTTTTCTTTCCCCAAAGATGCCAGAGGCACATGGTTATTTTTAAGGCATTCTAAGGTTAAAAAAATTCCTAAACCTCGGATGAGAATTATGGGAACAGGGTATATGTAGAGGGGGAAAAAAAAGCAGTTGTAGGAGTATCCAGGGCAATTGCAGACTTGGTATAGCACCTTATGGTGTGGGCCACCTTGGAGAAACTCAAAGTTAAACAGCTTTCCTGCTGTTGACCGATTACTGATGAATATTAGGATATAAACTCCTCTAAAAAGTCTCTCAAATATGTCTCAACACTGCTGTTATACACAGCCAAATGACTGAAGCATTTCATAGAAAAGCACTGAGAAGAAATTGCTGAAGAGTAAACAGGATATCTGCATGATGGTGTCTTTTAATTCTGAGTACAGTCTAAGAATACTGATGCTATCCAGCAAGCAGCATAGGATTTCCCACAGCTGCAGATCTCGATCAAAGTCCAAGAAAAAAATCCCAGTGAACACCAAAAAATACAAAAGCCAAACAACTTATTTAGCTCCCTTCTCTCCTCCCTTCACATCCTTCTTGGGCTATGTCATCACTAGGGAAGGAAGATGCAGTTTTAGGAGGTGGTTTGAAAACAGAATTCAGTAAAAGAAGCATTTTCTACTGCACAACTGCATTTAAGAGATATTTGGGGGTTATGATAGCGCAGCCTCAATGTTCACCCTCCCTTTCTTACTTATTTTAAAGTGGATTTACTGCTTCAAAAGTTGTTAGAAAATTGTGGTTCTATGTGGCTTGTCAGCTCCTTGTAATTCAAATGTGCCGTTTCCGAAAGTTACTTTCTTCAGTCCTATATTTCAAAATATGCTTTGCTATGTTTAGAAGGAAAGGCAGAACAACTTCATTTATAAATATAGTTTAGTTTGTAAAGGGTTATTTAAATAAAATTGAATAAAAACACAGGGCTTGAGTTTAACGCATGCGAAGACCAACCAAGAGCAGTTTATTGATTTACTGCCAAAATATTAATTGACAAGACAAGCCATTATTTTACTCAGTTGAGTTATTTTACATGACTGACACCATAAGAACTTGAACTGATACTAGGAATGAAAAAGCATCTTTCTTCCTGTTAACCCTTTTAGCTCTTACTGGTTTGAAAGCTCAGTCCACCTTGCCATAGTCCCTGCATAAAGAATCAGAACTTGGGTTTAAAATTACAGTGAGGGTGGAAAAAAAGTTTTCTGACTAGTACACAAATGGCTTGTACCACTTCCATTACTCCAGACAGTAATGATGAAGCTTATTCTCCAGCCTTTACCCAATCAAATGTGTGATACCCTGTGTAATCCCTGAGGGTTTTCCACTTTGCGCAATGGTCATTGCTCTTGTATACTGAAGCCAGTTGCCGTAAGTTATTTTACTAAACCTTCGTGTTTTCTCTCTGTCAGCTTTGAACTTCAAATGTGGCTCTGAATAAAGCATTGTAAAATCACTGCTACTAAGCAATGGGAAGTTTGCACGGAAGTTCAGGCTGGAAATCTCACCCTCTGTCTGAATACAGAACTTTTATTCTGACAGGATGCTTTGCTGGGTCCTAACAATATTTCAGAGTTTGTTCTAGACACTTACAAAAGCCTCTTTGTAAGCTAAGAATTTCTGTTGACTTGAAATTTCAACTGCAAGAAGAGTGATTTTTTTTTTTTTTTAAGTATACAATGCTGTGCTATGCAGTCTGTCACTATATGGTACTTCAGTGAAGTCTGCTGAAACTGCAAACTTGCTATTGACAAAACTTAAAACATTTTCTAGTGTGCTGGGTATCATCTTATTTCACTTATATCCCATGATAGACAGGGAGCGATCTCCAAAATATGCCAAGAAATTTTCATTGCCTGGTAAATGTTACTTGTGGTTTCTTCTGTGCCAGTTGCCTGATGTATAATTTACCAAATTTAATAATTTAAAAAAGAGGTTGCTAGGAATTCATCAGAAACATTAATTCTTGCGTTGTTCTTGAATATTGGATGCTGAGCTCTCAATACGTTCCCATAAAAACTTAGATTTTTTTTCTAATATAACTTCCTTGAAATAAAAATCTGTAGAATAAAAAAGTTTCTTTGGTCAGTAAGATACACATTCTGAAGAGGCACAGTCAACAGCCCATATATTTTTTTTTCCTATGAATTTTCTTATCCATAAATAAAAATGATATTAACTTGAGGTATGGAAATTTTGTATTAAATTATTGTTAGCATAATTTCTTAACATAAGTTTTTTATAACTTTATGTTGGTTTTGATCAGAACATTTAGAAAGAACACAACATTTAGAAAGAACGCAACATTTGTGCAGAACTAACCAAGAAAAAACTTAAGATCCAAAAACTATCCAGAAAAGCTTTAGACCTCTGATGTCCTCTTAAGTCTTTCCTTCCTGGACTTCCTCAGAAATTAGGTTATTTGAGCAACAACTTGGCTCAGAAATCTTTTTCTTTCTAGTAAGTAAAGAATGGTGCCCTTTTCCAATTAAAGCCAACTATGATTAAAAACCTGTAAGTCAAAGACCAATTTCCTGAATAATGGGATGTCTGAAAATGTACACTGCAGTGGTCTGAAATATCATGGTCATGTAGAGCAAGAGTTTGGTTTCTGCAGATCTGCATTTTCTTAGACATGTACTTTTTCTTAAATTCAATTACACATATGCAAGATTCTCATGGTAACAAGTGTATATATAGCATATGTGTGTAAATATATGGCTTTTTCAGAGGAGGCTAATACATCTATGTTGTTTACATAATTCCAGAGTTAGCTGCAAGGACAGGAATTTGCTGTCTTCTATCAAACTATCTTCCCCCAAATCCTCAGCCCCCTGGCATGAGACCTCAGTCCTGTAATCCAAAGCAGCTGGTGCCTCCCCTGTTAAGTCAACTAATACAGGAATTAAAATCCCCTAACAGCCCTTTCCAGAAGGAAAATAATCTAGTCATCCCAATTACTGACACTAAAGAACACAACTAAATGTCAGCGTTATTCTGTTGAGGGGAAAAAAAAAGCGTTAAAACAATATTAGGGAAAAGTAATGCAGGTTGGTCTGGTGTGAGCTGTAAGATTATTTCAAAGCACAAAGGACTTCTCAGCAATAATGCATATGGAACAGAACATGAGAATAGAATTTAAGATGCAAAATAAAAGCCTTTAACAACCCTTTATAGCTTCATTTTGAATTTAGAGACAGTTCTGCAGATGAGAAGTTTAGTATTAAGACTGTAGCTTGACAGCTACCAAGGATTTGCAATCTAAATCTTGAAGTTCTCGTAAATCTTTCTATCAAGCTTTTTGACAAGTTCCAGAAATTCAGGCAATTGGATCTGCAGTTATTTATGTGCTACCTGACAGTAGCTAATAAGAGTGTCCTGCTTCCTCAGAGGTATATAAAAATGTAAATTGTTTTTAGACTTCTCTAATTTACGTATTAGATTTACTGATGTGTATTTCACTTTTGCACATTTTTGCTAAATGAGTATTATGGCCTGGGGGGAGGAAAAAAAAAAATCTTTAAAATCCTAGGCTGCTTTATATATCCAGATAGGCTTTCTGGATGTAATTCTACCTAATTCTTAATGCTCTCTAACATTATTCAATATAATACCGAAGATCCTTGGGACTAGGAAAAATTGCATATTGTGGACATGAGAGCAATTTGTGCATTAACTTTAGTTTTCTCCTACTATGAGATATTTAAACAAATAGCAAGCTTCAAGTGTCTGAGTAAGCCTGTTTAAATCCTGGTGCCTTGGTAAATACTTAAAAGCTTTTCATTGAAGGTGAAAAATGTGAGTTTTTAGAAGTGAACTATACATTTTTCTTTGTGTTGTGGCTTGTTAATTCCTCTTCTTACTTGCAGACTACAACATAGATGACAATTTGATTATCAGATACTGCCTTGTGACAAGAAATTGCAAATTCTCTCACAAATGTGTTATCTGTGGTGCAGGAGGATTGAAAGACTGAAGAGGAATTGTAGAAATATTGCAGTGTGGCATTGGAGTGATCATGATTAAGGGATATATTGAATATTCCTGTGGGAAAACAGCTTTACAAAGGGCTTATTCTTCATAACTGACTATGTCTCACATATTTCTTTTTTTCTCTTCTGCACAAGGCAGGATTTGACCACTGCTACCTGGATATAAGGAACACAGATATTTTTTTTTTTTTCCTAGACTAATTCACTGAGTTTCAATTTTTACACTGAAATTTTCCAAGTTACTTATGGGATTTTTTCTGATGGGATTTAGTCATGTGCTTCCTGTTAAATTATAAAGTAAATCCCCAAAGTCATCAGATGATGTACAAAATCACAGGCTTATGTCAACAATTACTTCACTCAATTGGGTACATTAGTTCCCCATATAGCATGTCTTTTTCTTACCTGGAAAAGGCAAATCAGCTTTACTTTCCTCTAGGGGCTGAATTCTAAGAAGGCAGATTCGCCTCGTGAGATATGACGTGACACATTGGGAAAGTCTGAATATTGAAAGCAGTAAACAGAAACTGAACAGGCTGCTGGGTTTTGGTCTTGGGCATGAATTCTCTATTCCTAAAGCAATAGCAATGCATAAATCAAGAAACAATTGTACGTTGTTAGGGTGACAATGTTTACAATGTCTGTTCATAAGATTTTATTCCCCCTCTGTTTTCTAGACATAGCAGTTGCAGGTGGTTGGTTGTGCATTCACCCTGTGTGCAGGAATCCTCTGCAAGAAGAATTCATTTTGGGAAGACTTTAAATATGGCCAATATAAGCAGCAACCAAAAACTTGTTTCAGCAGCTGAATCCAGTCACACCAGTAGCTTTCCCTTGCTGCTGCATGAGAAGGTTAATGCAGTTTACTTAAACTCTAAATGCTTTATTATACCCTTGCTTTGGGGAGAGGTGGATTTTGTTTATAGACAGCCATAATTACAATAGACTAGTACATGTTTCCAAGATAGTAATAAATTTTTCTTGCATAGAGTGTAGGGTTGGTTTGTTTTGGTTTTTGTTTGGTTTTTTGTTTGGTTTGGTTTTTTGTTTGTTTGTGTGGTTTTGGTTTGTGTGGGGCTTTGTGTGTGTGTAGTTTTTTGTTTTATTTTGTTTTTCTCCTGGAAAAAATAGACAGCGCAGCTTTCAATGACTAAAAATAAACATGCTTCATTGAAGTACATTCATATACAATATTATAAAAAAAAAAACTGTGGGAAAAGTCAGGCAAAAGTAGAATTGATATAAGTAAAGCTGGATTTACTTCCTTGTAGAGGTGGAGGTATTTTCAGTGGCCAGGATGTATTTTAAGGGCTGTTACAATATTCAGATTAACACTCAGGTTGTATTCATATGTTCGTGCAGATCAAGACAGCTTGGAGTAGGTGCCGTTTCAGGGCTGTTTTAGTTCTATACAGGGTTTAACACCAGCCGATAGGCCTTTTTATCTTTTCTCACACAGATAGTCCCCTTCCTCTCATTGGGACTGCTTACAAAACCCCAAATATTCCTGGCATTGAGCACCCAGCCCCATCTCTACGAGGGTCAACATCTATGACCCATACACAGGCAATATTCAAAACAAGTTAATTTGTATAGTATTTGTCTTTGTTGATTGATGTTGATACAACTGAAGACAAAGCAAAATTTGAAGAGGAATTTCCACAGATGGAATGTGCTCAATTGGTTCACAAAGAGGGAAAGAGAAACACGAGTAGAAAAGCTGTAAAAGAGAATGAGAAAAAAATACTGAAAATCCAGTGTAATGATGTCAAATGAGCACTAACTATTAAACACTGTAGTACTAATAATTTGCACTTTGTTCATACAAAATGTAGAGGTGAGTGGGGAAAAATAATAAAAAGGTAAAACAAAGTATTTTTCTTCTTACATAGTTTTGCTACACACTGTGGAAAACTCACTCTCAGTCTATCTATATTTATTGATTTCATTCAGATAGTAAAAGTCTCACAGATTATGGACAATATTATTGCATTTATGCAGTATTATGTCTTTTGGGGCTTGATGCCTGAATTTATTATGATGTAGAGCAATTTATTCTGCTTTATTAATGAAAGTAGTTTATACAAGCAGTGCATAAACCTGCTCTCATAGAAACTGGAGAGACTGTTTTCCTTGTCTTCAATGCAAGAGGGAATAAGCCTTTACAGTGTTATGCATCTGAGGAGCATAGACATTTCTGGAAAACCTTTTATTTCTCTATACAATGGGGTAAAGGAGAAACAGAAAAACTATGTTCAAGCTTAAATGAAAAACCAGTAGAGAAATACCCATTTGGTTGTCTAGCTAATGGATAGTATTTATTCCAAAAAATCTGTAGACAGAATGAATGGAATAAAAGCTGAATTAAAAAAAGTTTGTGTAGAAAAGATCTTTATGACTGCATCATACAGTATTGCAAACAGCAGTACAGTGTTGAAGAAGTTGTTTGCAAAGCAGCTTTGTGGTGAAATAAATATATGCTAAAGTCAGTCAGTGAAAGGTTGACTAAATACAAAGTCCTGTTTATCTTGTGCCATTACAGGCTAAAGAAAGAACATCCCAAAGCCTGCTCCCTGTCCTTACTTCACACTCATGACACCAGAGGTGTCAGCTCACCTGGGGTGGAACAGGACAAGTCTCATGTGGGGACAACCTCTGTCATAGTGTTTCCCACCAGGAAATGTGCAGTGCATGAGTGGCCATTCTGTGATTTACCAGTGCCTCACACCTTTGAGCAAAAATCCTAAAAAACAAACCAAATTCAAGGGAGAGGAAACATGGGATGTACAAGCCTTGAGTAAGAGCCCAGAATCTGTTCATTGCATTGAGCACAGGCTAGTCTCTTCTGAACCTACCTGATGTGTGAAAACTGATGGTGTTTCTGTGTTTGTTCCTTTGTTGCAGTTTGGTAAATCTGTTAGTCTTAGTTGCTTTCATTGTTGGCATAAAATTCCAGAGGAAATACTTATTTTAATGCCAGGCCTTTCCTTACAGCGGACCATGTTGGTCACTGTATCTGGACTGTGAAAATGGCTTGCCTCTTTCGAGAGCTCAGGAGATGCATTTCAGACCTTAAGGGCCCTTCTACAATGGACCTGAAGGGAATAAGCGCTATGGTGGCAAACCTTAACCAAACATCTAAAGAAGGTCTTTCCTTCAATCAGTGCTATTTGTCCAACAACCAATCAAACCAGTTTCACTGCATTATTTGCTTGTTGCCTGAATTTAGATTGAGGAAAAAAAATTGCTTTCCAGCATCATGGAATTACAATAACTTGATATATTCCCTCACCAGAATGTCATATATTCTCTCATCCTGCAATTAATCTTGTAAAAGAGCAAACAATGACATAGAATTAATCAACCACTGTGACAAAAAGATTGTGATGGAAAGATGAACCCAGCTAAAATTAATTTTTTGAGCGACAGCTTGAAGCTTAAACAAGTGGAAAACACAGTGCAAATTGTACCTAGCTTCAAGAAAGGGATTTTAATGAGAAATGCAATGGCATAGCAATACTAATCAGTTATAAAACCACAATCCACATTGGACCATGGAGTGAATATCCTCCCCATTTCTGCATTTTCCCTTCTCTTGTACAACATGCTGTCCTTTGTCAATCACCTAGAGGAAGCCGCAGAGCCGAAATGCTGATGCGTTTGAGGGAGCAGATGAGTGGATTTGTGCCCATGTGCAAATAAGGGAGGCAGTGTCCTCTGGCAAAGGCTGTATGATTACTGAGAACAGAAAGTGATTGAACTTCCTATATATGTCTGTTCCGTACTAGCCATAAGATAAACAGAAAGTGTCCTGTGAGCTACCTTTATGTCACACAGTGTCAGCTGTGAGGATCCTCATGCAGGCATCATTCTGCAGCTGCAGGCAGTACAAGCATCAGGGCAAACACAGGAATGCCAGCTGGTGTTCAGACCCTTAAGCCTTAGTTCTTGGCTGTAATACAGCAGAAACCATCAAAATCATCATCTTCTTATATTTAGGGATGTTCAGCTTTGGGAGGCAGGGGGCGTGTTTGGTTTTGGTTTTTTTATGTGAGTATTTTTTTAAAAGCTGGGAAGTTTTCTGTGTTCCTTATTTCCCTGAAACTTCAGAGAAAATCAAGTAACCTTTCCCCAAAAAATGCGTGCTTTCCTATATTGCCAGGGTTGATGGAAGACAAGGAGCACCCTGATTATTTCTCCCCTCCCACACATTTGTGGCTGAAGGGGAATTAACCCTCCCCTGTTGCAGCTGAATTTCAACCTGAATAATAAAAGGGGTAGGTAGAGCCCAGCTATTTCTCATGTTCTGCTCAACTACTGCTTAGCTGTCCTTACCTCTGCTAGTACTTTATGAGTAGCCGAAATACTGCTGATTTCATAACAACGAAATAGTATCCTTACTTTGCAAGCATTTTGAAAATATCACTGTGGGGGTTTTTTCTTCCAAAGTTTAAGAGCTTGACTGACATGTACAAGGATGCAATTTTGTTCACGGTAACTTTTCAATTTTTGAGGTTAAAAAGGCTGGTTAATTTAGAGTTCTTTTGTTGCTTCAATTTTTTTTGAAGTTAAAGTGTAAAGCTAGTAAATATTTATGTAGTTGTTAGTGATGATAACAGCGTGATTTCTCCTGGTTCTCAAACCTATTTCAGTATTTGCAAAACCTCATTTTTAAACAACAAAACCAAAGCCACAAACTTCCTGGCAGTGAGCTGCCTTCTTTATCTAAGTTGTGTGCATTTTATATTTAATCCTTGAAAGAATGCTTGAAAAAGTGTTATGAAAAAGAATAGTTTTAAAACTGTAGGAATAATGAAGTACTTTACTGTGATAAAATATGATTGATTGTCTCAAATAAGGCTTGCTGTATGTCCCACCATCTCAGATAGAAGGTGTATCTTCAGCTGATTAATCATGATGTATTTTTCTATGATTCCTTAGAACAGAAAAAAATGTGCTAAAAAAGGACCTTTGTATGGAGGTTAAGTGCCTGAGATGTGTGGGAGATACATATTAACAGTGAATATATTGAATCTTAGTCCTAAGATGGACTCTAAAAATGGAGGTAATTTAGTAGATAATGATTTTGTTGTTGTTGTTGACTCCCATGCAACATCATGCTTAAGCTAGTGAGTTATTACTGACTTCAAAAGAGGTCCCTCTTGGGTACTGTTAGCAGAATAGGGTTTGTAATCAGCTCTCTGCATCTCCAGCTTACTTACTCCCTTCACTTCTCAACATATTCTTGCTTCCACTGCATTTTTGAAGCCTTTTTGAGTGATGTTTCATACATACAATTAAGTGACAAAAATCAATCCCTTGCCCACCTAAAGTGAGATGAGCCATTACAAAATAATTTCAAAACAAATGTGTCATCATTGTGCTATATTCAGCTCCTGATTTTTAAACAAATTTGGGAAAAAATAAGATACAGCTAGTCAAGGTCCTCCTCCCTTCTCAAATTTTAGTGGTGTTTTTTTTTTTTTTAATAAAAGTTACTATAATCATATGGAAAAAATGTTTGTCAAAACAACACATCTACTATGGCTGTGGAGCATGTCATGATCTATCATTTCCTTTCTTTATCTGAGAGCTATTATTGTTTTCTTTCAAGTCTCCTCTATTCCAGGCTAGTTGACTCCAATTGTTTCAAATGCTCATTGTAGGTTCTTTCTCCACCTACAGTCATCCACCATTTCAATTTTAAAGAATTGAGGCAGATGAAACAATATATTGCAACTGACTGAGACTCATACATTGACTTCTAGTTAATACTGGGTAGAATGGAATGGTCATTTCTTGAGTCTGCCAAGGAATATTCCAGTTTATATATCTGAATATACTGTTATTTCTTTTTCTACACTGACATATATATGATATGAGCCAGAGTCCTACCTTAAATCTCTGTTACTTCAGATATTTCACAAGGTGGATGTCTTCTCCTGTATTCCTGGAATTCATAGAATTGCAGAATCATAGACTCATTTTGGTTGGAAGATACCCTTCAGATCACTGAGTCCGACCATTTCAGGTACTGAAACTCTGAGTGGAGCATGATCTCAATCTAACATACTTCAGTTTGTTTATATTTTGTAAGAATTAAAATGCCTTTTTATTTTCACTGTTATTTTTTTTAAATGCCTTTTTATTTTAACTGTTTTTTAAAAATAGATATTGTGTTGACTTATTTTAGTTGTACTGTTTAGACTATGACAGTGTAAGGAAAGTGTTTTATTAAGACACAGGAACCTACGTTTTAAATTGATTGTAATTGCAGAAAAACACACTCAATTGGATGCAGTTCTTCATAATCAAGGCTGCTTCTAGACTCTCTCACCATAAATAACCTGGTCTGTGAGCTGCAGTAGCTCATCTTATTCCTCTAGCCTCTTTCTCCTAGGTTGAGCAGTTTTACAGTGACATCTGTGCATCTCCTATTCTCCTCTATCTGCCCCTAATGTTAGCTTGTCAGATGAAGAGGGTCTCTTGCTCTCTCTAATTCTCTCTGACAAGCTTTCAGTCATGTGCTATGTCATCTTTATCCAGTGGGGTGTAAATAAGAAATACCTATGAAATTAAAACCATAGCAAGGATGGCTCATACAGCTTTCAGCTAAAAACAAAACAATCAACCAACCAAACAAAAACACTCAAGAAAAATAAAAATCTAGCAAAGTAATTCAAATAACTTCTGGAATTGAGAACAAATTTTAGGATGACTACAATTTGAATTGAATTTCTACACTCAAGTTTCTCTCTGGTTTGTAAAATTACTTTGCAGCACAGAAGAGCAACAGATGTGATTATAATCTCCCTGTCAACTCCACCTGCTGCATTGATTTATTTGTCTATGCCTTCTACTGAATTTTGCTCCCATGATTCTATTTATGCAAGTAAAAATTCTTATCTTTGCTGATTATTTCTGCAAATGTCACTCAGAATTATATTTCAGGTTTACTTCAAAGCTTTAGTTTCTCAGACCTTTCTAGAATTCATTAATAGCCAGACAGAAGCATGCATGTGGCTCCTGGGCTCCGAACTCAGGACAGCCATTGTAAACATATCCTGTTCTTCTGAAAAAGCTGAGGGTTACCAGCTGGCTCAGGAGTGGCTACCATCTTCTAAATAATCCTCACAGCGCCAGATCTGGTAGCACTCTTGGCAGCAAAAAGCTGGGGAGAAGGATGATCAGAGCAAGGTGATCAACTGACTTTGGAGAAAAAAGTTAAATTGATATTCTCTGTCCATAATCCACAAAAAACTTCAGGACAACATACAGCTGTAGATCCCCTGTCACTCCAGCAGTGTGGAAGGAAGTTTGAAAGGAGAGAGAAAAAAGGACTAGGAGACCCCGGAGGAGCATGAGAAACATCTGTTGCTATTGTCCCTTGTGGCCCTGGCATATGGACCCTCACGAGTACTGGACTTTCTGGTGTGCTTTTCAACATACATTTGAGACCTCTGGGGAGTCTCTTGCTTCAATACGCTGTGGACACCCAGCTGTATATGTCTTCTGCAACAGATGTGCTCTCCAGATGTCCCCAGGACTTAAACAGAAGTACATGTGGAACAACAGCCAGCTACATCAGCTCCAGAGGAAGAGGATGTTGATAAAAAGAAGGCAAAGCTCCAGGAGCTTGCCCTCATATTGGCTTCGACTTACTGTTCTCCTGCTGTCATTGAGGCAGACTGGAAGGTTCTGCACTGATGGAGAAGATACATTTCCCCCCACTGTCTGTGAGAGCCTAAGCGCGTTCTATACATTGGTCACCACTAAGCTATGCCAGTGCAACAGAGTATTGAAGGTCCCAAATCTGACAGCTAGTTGTAGGTTGACAGGACAGTGAGTGAGCACCACACAATGACATTTTCTAGTCCTTTATTTTACCCCAAAACTAATTTTTGAGGGAAATTTTCTGGCGGTTAATCATGTATGGAACTGAAAGAAAAATTCAGGGTATCTTCTGCCTCCTAAAATGAGGATATTCCACAGCAAGCATTCTTTTGAAATCTGTTGTGAAGCCAGCTAAACACATATTTATTAGTAAAAAGCAAAGACAGCTTGACTAGAATCAGTGCAAGTATCAGCAAACATGTTAAACATCTTCCCAGGTCCTTCATTTTGTGTGTAATTGTGAGTATGCCGCTGCTGCACTGCACCCAAACTCTTCTTGAAGTGACTTTCCTGGAGTCCCTTGTCCAGCCTATTAGTATTAACGCCTCCTGGCCAAGTCTCATTTCTTTGGTATATCTTTTCACCTCTTTCCTGTCTGCTTAGTACCTCTCCACTCAACCTGGTCTGGTAGGGCATGGTAACGGCTTTTGCACATAGGGTATAAATGTTTTGAGGATAAGAACAGATAAGTAGAGAAACCAGAATGATAATTAATGGAGTTCTTGGTTGTTGTTTTTCAACTCTGTATAATTAAGAGCTTTATCTGGCTGCCCTTTTTTGTATCTGTATTATTGTAGGCTTTGATATGACTGCTGATGAGTGAGAATTAAAAGGTCATCCTTAATACCTTTTAGAAGTGCATTTTAATGCTACCAAAGATCTGTAGTGTGTAGGTGTAGAATTGTGCTGCGTGGTGTTGTCTGTGTGTTTGGTGGGGTTTGGATGTTTTGGGTAATAGTTATTGCATCTTTTTTGGACAACATGTTCATAGGTGGTGGACAGTGCTGCAGAATAATAGTAAAAAAACTGGCATGTGTTCTTTCTCTTAAGGCAAGGAATCTACTTGTGCATCATTTTTATACACCTGTCAGGAGAATGTAGATGCTGACATTTTGGAGTTGTTAGATGTTTTGCTCTCTGTAGACTTTCATATGTAAAGTATCCCTTGACAAAAACCAATATGAAGCTAATACATGACTTAAATTTTACCAACACCTCATTTTGAGAACTTAGCTGGTTTTTATATGCATGCTGACCTTCATAGTAGGGGTGAGGAGCAGAAAATTTCTTATGTGCCTAGAAATTGTTCTTGGTCTTAGACAAATAAATTCCTTTATACGTATTACTGAATGAATAAGGCAGCATTCGAGAAATAATAAATGGTAAAACCAAACATATTTATTTTTCTTGTCCTTTTGTTTTGTTCCTCTAACATCCTTTTTTTCATAAGAACAAGTAAACTTGATTGTATTGGCAGTAATACAAAAAGATAAGAGAAGGAGTAAACACCATGCAATCCATACAGCTCACAATCCCTCAATTCAGAATCTCAGCACTACAAAAAGACTAAGGATGGGTGAAGCAAGGAGCTGATTTTTTTTTTTAAGGATGTAATTTCATGTGAGATGACCTACATTCCTGCTGTGTCTAAATGCACCAACAGTTAAAAATGCAAACAAAGAAAATATGGTTCTATACCAGATATAGTTTAGTGGAGTCACTTGGCCTTATCACTTTGCCTTGTGATTGCTGCTTTATTTTTTATTGTTGCAAGTTCCCATCTGCCAATCTGGCCACTCCTGCTGGACTGTTTTTCATATCAATCATCCGTTAACAGTAGCAGACTCCCATTTTAAACAGTGGGCCTTTTGTTATCAGAAATCAACTTTATCTTCAAAACAGTTATCTTTTAGATTACCATCATGGAAAGAGGGGAGGGAAAAGGTTTATTTTCTTTTTATTTTTTATTTTTTTTTCTTCTCCAAGAGCTTGCCTTTTATACACAAAGCCTCTGGAAGAAAACGCATCATTAAAACAGTGTCAAAGAATCTGAAGAAAGAATAACCTTTTCTCAAAGCAGGGGTGGCTATGTAATGAACAATTCGCTTAATTTTTAGCCACCTTCTCCTTTCAGATGAAAGCAATAGCAATATATGTCAAAGAAACCAATCATGGCAAAATCTCTGTCCAATAGGCAGAGTCTGATAGAAAGAGATGATAGTACAAAGGACTGAAAAAAGCAGCTCTTCTTTCTTTTTCTCTCTTTTGTTGTGAGCACAAAGATAAGTGCATGGCAATCGGATGATTTTTAATGAACAATCCAGTTGTTTGGCCTGGATGGTATAATTCCAGATGCAATCTGTAGAAGCTGTTTGAATATGAACCGGTTCCTTTCTCAGTTTTCACTCATCTGGCAGGAGCACGTGCTAGCTGTCAAGGCAGCACTATTGCAGTGGATTTGTCTTGTCTAGAGGGCACCGGCACAGAGAGTAGTTGCAAGAAAAAATGATTCTGAATGCTTCTTCCTCCACATGCTTTGCAGGGGCTCAGTTTGATAACAGTATGCAGGACCTCTCTGGTTTTTCAGTCAAGAGTTCCTTCTGAACTGAATATAACATCTGTGGTGACTATAAAAGTCCCTAAGCTTTGGAGCTAAAAATTCTACTGTGTGCAATCAAATTCATACATGAATATGGAGGCATAACGTGTTCATTTGTTACACTTACTAGCTTGTTTTGGAACAAAATGTCTGTGTGGCAGAAGTCATGTAGAAGTGGGAAACAGGTAGAAGACCACTGATAGGAGTAATTGAGCATGATGCTACAAAGAGATTCAATTGATAAGCATACAGAGAATATTCAATGTAGTGTTAAGATGGTTGGAGAACTCATATGTAAAGCCTGTTTTGACCAAGCATGTTAAAAGATCTCTTAATATTCCAGGCAAGTTTTGAGTAAGTCAGGTTTTATGGACAGCATTTGCTGCTAGCCACTGTCCTCTTCCCCCCACTTCTCCTCATTACCACAGTCTTTTTGAAGATATATTTGAAAAATCAGGCCTCAAGCTGTATTTTTCCCCAAGAGTGGCTGCCTCTCTCTCCTTTCTATCTCTTTAAAATCCAAACAAGCATATGTAAAACTTGAACATCACATTTGTGTAATTGATTCAGTATTTTCTCAAAAGCAAAGTGTGAAAAATAGCTCTCTGTATGTAGAGAAGTTGAGAGGATTTCAGTGTATGAAGAACATCCATGTTGTTGACAATAATTATAATGTTCCTTTTTTCCTCCCTAATGGTTCTATTATTTGTATTACTACTTCTTTTCTTATGAAATGAATTATGTCCCTGGAGCTTGTGAAGAGATTCAGATCTACTATCTAGACCTGGAGAGATTAAGCAAAAATCTTATTCATTACTTGAAACAGCTCACAGCGAAGTATGGAAATAATAACTAGTTAGAAAATTAAAGTGATTTCCATGGTTAGCAGTTTGTGTGTACTTTTGACTGTAGCTACTAAGGGTTTATCTTGGACTCTAATGAGAAATTTATAGTTGGATGCCTGAATTTAAAAGATTAACTACAAGCATTAGAGATTGCCTGGATGATTGTGCTTACTTCTTGTCTACTGGAAAAGCCCTGCTTTCAGCACTTAGTTTCAGTAATTTAGTATTGAAGGAGTCTTTCTCTGCTGGACCTTCATGCAAAGAGCCTTCTAAATTTTTAAGGTGCAGGGCTTCTCAGTCTCACAGCTGGATGTACTGAGGTGTTGGATTTGGAAAGAACTGGGATCTTTGTGTTCAAGTACTGCCTATGACTGCAATGCCCTGGCCTTGCTCTGCAGCCTGTACCTGATGGAGACAACAATATCTTATGAGTTTTCAGAGAAGGGAAACCCTAGAAGTTTTAGGATGGTACTCCTAGGATATTGTTTCTGGAGGAAGTTCAGATTTTTACTATTATTATTCTTTGGGGAAAATGTATTTGCTTGCCTCTTTTCGGTCACAGTTCTTGTTTGACTGTTTTTCTTCACAGTGAATCTTAAATGTATCAGAGTATAGCATACGCGGATTTCAGTTCTCTGCCTTTAAAGATGCACCCTGAGAATTCCAGCTGGTAAACTCTAGGGATTTATGTGTGCCATTTAATTGATACAGCAATCAGAAGTAATTAAAAAATACAAGTCATGAATAAAAATATAACTTGAACAAAACCTAGAATTAAAATACATGTTTTCTCTATTTTATCTAGCCTTCTCATCAAAATGATGATGCTTTGTCTAATTTGAAATGTTAATTGTGTACTGTAGGTAAAAGATCAAGGGAAACTGTACGTGCATGAACGTGCAGCTTTGCAGAGGATGCATGAGCAGCATTTGCCAGTTGTGTGTAGCCCACAGGTTCCAGATTAGAACTCCTTGAACAAAAGCAATTCTTGACCATCAACTCTAAACAAGACCGTGTTCTCCCACCCTCTCTCTCTTCTGTTTTTAACCAAAGCAAAAGCATTTTCTTTCTAATGGTAAAATCCAGCCATATTTAATAAAAATAATTTTTCGATTTCTCTTGTGGTTTTTTTATCCTGCTTCTGTAGCCTTCAAATAAGAAAATCCTGCACTAAAGCTTTTTGGACCCTTTCCTAATGAGAGCAACCAAAGTCAATTTACTTGGCCTACTATGAGCTTACCCAACCCTTTAGGAAGGGGAAGAACTACAATTCACAGCCTTATTGGTCTCTTGAACAGAAAAAAAACCCCACCTGCTAACAATGTTGTAGTCTAAGCACATGAGTGCTGGATGTGATGGATGCTGACAGACAGATGAGAGTAAACAAGGTAATAAGATGACATTTGTCAGCATGATAGGGGTTGATCTTCACACTCCAATAGGCTGACTCTTATAAAGACTTCTTAAAAACCTTGTTAGGGGAAAAAAAAGGGATTTTGAGAATAAACAATGAAGTGGTCTAGCAAATTTGGGGGGAGTTAGGTAAGGAAGAAGGGTGGTAAGAAAGATAGTGACGTGTCTCTTAAAATTTGACACATAGATGATGGAGGGAGGTCTTGTGGATGGTTTAGAGCTGTGTTAACTGCCCAGTGTTGGATGCATAAGTTGGCCTGTGAAGGACCACAAAAGGGTGGACAATGAGCTCATGTTGGCAGAGCTTGAAGTGAGGAAGGCAATATGACATGTGAAGTTATAGATGTCACAGCCACCAGGCCATGCAAGGAAAACTATCTGTGCAGCCAAATTCACAATGGACAAGGACAAGAAGTTTTGTCATAAAAAGATGAAAATTTGAAAAAGGACTTATAGCTTTAGGAAAGCTAGGAAAAGCTTTATTTTTAGGAAAACCTTTCTTTTTGGAGCTGAGATGCATAAAAATCTCTGTGACATGAGAGAATTGAAGGAATTAGCTGGGAAGAAGGACTGGATGACTGTTATCCACAGTGATAGAAAACTGGAAGATTTAGGACTATTATGGAAACTTCTGGTTTTATCTACACTGGGCTTGAAACCATGGACAAAAAGCATCAGGGGAAGAATCCACAAAATGACACAATGAGATGTTAGGTGCACATGAAAAGTGTCGTTGTTGGAGTGGAGAGATAGATAAATGAGCTGGCATCTGGATTTTTAAAAGGCTAGAGCTGTGTTTGCTTCCCCAGAAGCAGTCAGGAGGTGTCCCAGAAGGCAGTGTCAGATACAAGTAAACACCCCTGAAAGGTGACTTGTAGATTGCTACTAACTATAGCCTGAATGGGGTACTTCTGCAGAGTTTTCCTATGCTATGTTAGGAGAGGAAAAAATAGCAATTAACTAGCTTCATTTTTCCATTCTTGGATACTGGATCAGCTTTCTGCCTCCCAGAATGTTAGTTCAAATACACAGTGTGCTGCCTTGCTTGGTGATCAGGAAAATATAGTTCTAGTCACTGTTTTAGAAGTATAACCTGAGAGTTATTTTAAATTTCTGTTATTTTTAATTTAAAGAAGCTGACTTTACTTTGTGTACCTAAAAAAACACACATATGGTTAACTTTTGTTCACTTGTTCTTTCATTCTCCCATTCTCTTGTTCTCTCTTTAATTCCATGGTCTTCTCTCTCCCTACTTATGTAGGAGATTTTGCAAAAGTATTTGAACTTTCTAGGGCATATAACACTGTCACCTACAAGCCATTCCAATGGTGTCTCTTTCTTTTAATGTAAAACAATGTGTATGTGCATCCGTTCCCAAAAAACCCCACCAAGCTTTGCAGCAAGTATTTCATGGTGTGAGAGAAGTGATGAGAAACGAATAGTAAATTTTTCACAGGGTTGCTTTTTTTTTTTCACAGTGAACTCTTTGCTTCTGGCTTAGGAAGAGTTTCCGTGTCTACTTTAGCATGAAACAAGGTCTACAAGGGTAGATCTGTACAGTGAAGCAGGTCTTGCTGAGAACTCATGCCATGTATTTTGAAATGTTCAGCAGCTGAAAGCTTTTGTGTCCTTGAGGAGGACCACCACAGTTAGCTATGGAAAACTCTGCTAATGTGAAGGTTGTATAAAGCTGGACTTTTATTTCTACCTTTGCCAGAGTTGGGTTGTGACTTGGAGAGAGTCTCTTTGTCCTGTTAGTCAAGCATCTGAAATACTTCAAGTAATATGTTGTACTAACACGACAATTATTCCTTAGAGAAAGATGTACATGGCATCTTTAACATTCAGAAATGCATTTAAGGGTGGGGGCTACATAATGCTGTGGTGTTCTCATGTTTGTTGTATAGAGCTCTTCTTCTAACACATACATTCACTGAATAGTTACATGAGACAGCTTTACATTTATCTCACAGGAACTTTGACATTTTTTTTTAATCTGGACACTGTTATTCAGCAATTTATTTTTCATCATTATACCAAGGGTTTCAATATCTATTTTAAGCCAGCTTTAATTTCCTCCTTGGCTATATTTAAAGGGAATCTATTACTACAGTCCACTTCACCAGAGTAGCTTGACAGATATAGCTTTTGTAACATTGCATAAATTAGAAATATTTTCTCTTTATTACTTCATGTAGCTGCTTCATTTATTAACTTGTGTTGGGAAGAAAAAATAATTTGGATCAGATTCTTTCACTTGCAAGTAATTTACTGTGAGATGTTTTGCTTTATTGGATTAAGAGTAGGCTTCCAATATGGCAAGGGAGAGAATCAACAATTTAAGGAGAAACATGTATTTTGGCATTATATAAACATATATATGATTTCACTTGGCTCCTAATTTCAGCTCTTCCTGTTGTATGACAACTAGAGCAGTCTTGCCAGAATTTTTTCTGCATTAGGGGTCTTGGAAGGTGTAAGTGGATGCTGGTGTCTTTCTAAAACTTAAAGGTCCCCTAAGAAGGATAACCAGACTATCATTATCAAAACACAAGCAGTACCCTTGTAGCAGATCTCTGAGGTCATGTGAGATGCCTAGAGAAAATTTGAGAGATCTCTTGTGCCTTTGCTGCCTCTGATTCCCAGCACTACAGCAGCAGAACAGAAAACAGGACACAGCCCTGTGCTTTGCATTAGGTCAACTAACTTTGCACAGGTGCCAAGTCCTTCTGAAAATATGAGTAATAATACCGATATTCCTTATCTCGATCTAAGATCTTAAAACCTCTGGATGTTTTAGTGATTTTTGTTTCTTCCTGCCTGAAGTCGCAGCAGCGGCCTGGCAGAGGAAGCCAGCATTAGCTCTCGTCTTTCATCCCTCTAGCAGAGTTTCCATCAGGCCTTGGCTCTTCCACTAAGAACTGTTCCTCCTGAGCACTTTGCAGGACATTTTACTGAGCCAAATATTGAGGACAGATACTTGGAACAGGATCCCCTGGATCAGTGTGGTCTGGAGTCATAAATCCCTAATTTTCCACAGGCTTAACCAAGTACATTTCTTTGGCCAAAGTCCACAGGCTCCTGCTCCCAAGCAGATGCCCCTCTTTCAGTACTCAAAGGGGCCTATAAGAAAGATGAAGACAGACTTTTTAGCAGGGCCTGTTGTGATAGGATAAGGGGTAATGGTTTTAAACTAAAAGAGGTGAGATTCAGGTTAGACACGAGGAAGAAATCTCTTACAAGGAAGGCTGTAAAACACTGGCCCAGGTTGCCCAGAGAGGTGGTGGATGCCCCATCCCTGGAGACATTCCAGGCCAGGCTGGACGGGGTTCTGATCAATCTGATCTGGGTGAAGGTGTCCCTGCTCATTGCAGGGAGTTGGACTAGATGAGCTTTGAAGGTCCTTTCCAACCCAAACCGTTCTATAATTCCCATGTTACGAGGACTTGGGCAGATGCGCAGTGCCAGCTCTGCAGGACACCATCACTGCCCTCATCCCAAAGAGCAACGGGGCTCCAGACTCCTCCGCTCTCTGGCCAAGAGCTGTAGGAGCTGCTGGCTGCCTGCGTGCTGCTACTCGCCTGGGCAGCAGATAGTGCTTATGGAAGACACAAATCCTTGGTGCTCTCGGCTTCTTCAACTTCCTTGCAGTGATGGACCTTGAATTGAAGACCAAACTGAAGCCCGGTGTTATTAAGTCAAGATGATCCTGTTGCTGACTTGACTAGAACTTGGACTTAATTTCTTTTTATGGAGTCAATCAATAGCTGACTAGGCCGCACATGCTAAAATGTTTGTCTTTTTGTCTTTGGAAAACCTGGTGCAAGAATGATTAACTTCCAATTTGAGAGCACGGGCTTGCAAAGTCTAGCAATATGTTTAGTAAACACCTTAAGGCAATAGCATATTCTATGCAAGCTCTATAATCCAGCCTCGTATTGGACAGAGACCTTTGAACAAGGTCCCTGTCTCCTTTCATATACCAGTTGAATAGTAACTAAGGCAGAAAGTTTGGGGAAAAAAAAAAAAAAAGTCTTAGGTTCAGTGTTTGGGAGTGGAACACCCTTTGGGGGTTCCCATCGCTGGCTGTGTTGGTGCGTCTGATGCTCAGAGGAGTGAGGAAATGTCTGTCTGGGAAGGCTGAAGTGACACGGCAAAACCAGCTTCATTAAATTGCTGTGTGTGTCTGTCTTTAAATATAGTTTTTCTGTATGCAATTTCCTATATTGGTTTATAATAAGGAACAGTTTTCATGTCTGCTGCACTACAAACTCCTCCATTCCTCAGTGACTCATCTGGTACTGCAGCACAAAGAAACAGCCTGGATTAAAAGTGACTTTATATATGGAGCTGATAGACTTTCCAATGTTTGAAATTTCCCATCGCAAGAGAATTTTTTTTCTCTTTTCTTTGGCAGCCACTGGCTCACAATATCATTCCTAATCTTTTAAGACTCAGCAAAAACTAAAGAAGAAAGTTAAAGCTTTTTTTATTGTTAAGAGGAATGAAGCAAAGTTTATTTTTTTTTCAATTACTGTTGCATAGTCTGTTCCCACATGGCTGCTGGTTTTTCCTACTCTCCGTAATCAGCGTGGACTGCACTCATAATTAGATTGATTCATTTTCATAGCTTCATTTGTAGCTGTTATCTGTCTCACAAGGAAAAGCCATCAATTCTGACACTGTTTAATTTACTTTTATTGGACTACAACAGTAGAAATGGATGCTTATGTGTGGATTTGATTACACAGCAAATTAATCTTTTTTATGCTTTCAATAAATATGAATGGTTGCACTATAGTTCTCTTTTTATTGCTGCCTCTTTCAGGCTCAGCCAGAATCCCTGTGAAATTAGTTGGATTTTGCTATTTATCTCAATATGACAGGTAAGTGTGAGAACCCTTTGATTTTTTTTTTTTTTTCCTTTTGCTTAAGGATGACTACATGAATATCAGGCATGTATCTAACACAGAAACCACAATTCTACAGATAACTTCTTACACAAGTAAAATCCTATTGCATACAGATGACTACCATGAAAATCAAAATCCTACTACTAGAACTTTTCACAGTTTATTTTTCAACTTAAAATAAAACTCTTGAGGATTTTGAACTCTTGCTCTTTAAGTATTATTAAAATGTCTCTTTAAAACTTCTTTCCATTGATAGCCAGGTTAAGACACACATAAATAATAGAAAATGATCAGTAAATAGTATTATTAAAGTAAAAAGCAACTGGTCACTCTGCAAACAAACCTTTTAAACTTCCTGCTACGTGACTGTAATTATAGAGCATGTCTTATAGAATCTCATCCACTCCATGCAGGGTATTAAAAAGTGTCCTGTTGTATCAGATGTGGACATTTCTATTTGCAAGGGCTCAGCTGCCACTCAGCTCTATTATAATGAAAGCACGATGTGAAAAATCTAAATTGCAAAGTGGTTAGTGCATTCAAAATGAAAAAAAAATATATGTTCAGAGACCACAAATTTTATTTTATTTTTCTTTTTTTTTGCTTTGGAACTTATTTCATTTGTGACAGTGTGAGGATCCTGCAGTTCCACTTCATGGCAATGTACCTCTGGCATGCATTAAATGCCACTACTACAGATTGTCAATCTACAGACTGCTTTTCTTGGTATATTTATTTCCATGACTAGACAGACACACACCAGCCACTGTGTTTGGGGCATTCTCCTGCTGTCACTGAAGTGAACAGCAAAATGAATATTCCTCATGTTTTGCAAAAAATGGATGGGAGGCAAGAATAGCATAAATTGGGGGATTGGACTAGATGATCTTTCGAGGTCCCTTCCAATCCCTAACATTCTGTGATTCTGTGAAATATTTGGCCTATTAAAGCAGAGGCTGATGTCAGTGGTGAACTGCAGTTAAATCCTGTGAGGGAGAAGCTTTGGAGACTCTTGTGTCAAATGTTGGTCTCTCTTGCCATGCTGAGAAGTCCTGTGGATCATGAATTTTGGGCTAGGATTCAGCAGGGGTCAGGCTGCTTGATTTTTGGTGTCTTCAGAGAGATTCTCAGTTCAGAAATTACTATGGCCTTTTTTTTTTTAATATTATAAAACTGCAGTAGAGTGCTCTTTTGAACATTCCTGTTGCCCTGGTGGTGCTCAACACAGTAGGGAAATGCTAATTATACATAAAAACGGCAGTGTCTGTTCCATTTGCATAACCTCCCCTCTATGGCTGTCTATAAAATGTCAGACCTCTAAACAGGCAACTCTACTATTTATGAAAATAAACTTGCTTTACAATTGTAAATAGAGCAAAACTCTTTTAGTTCTAAATAGTAACTGCATCTTGGAGCAGCTGATCCATTTGCTGGGAGCCAGGAGACCAGTGGGTCAGGCACTGCTTAAATGAGATCGGGAAAGAAAAACTTTCTTGGTCACTAAGGAGCATGTATTGCACTGGAAACTGTTACAGACTTGTCTAACTTCATCTTACACAATGGTATTGTCAGTTTTAGGTAAAGCTTGGTAATTAAGAATTGATCTCATTTGCTTCTTATATATGGCAGCAGGGAAAAAAAAACCAAAACTGTCCCCATGCAGCTACTCCTGCTGAGTTTATAATTTTAAAAGGCACAGTCCAGTTGACTAGCATTCCTTCAGTGTTGGTAGGGTAGATGCAACTCCCTGTGGGTCAGTTGTGCCTCTTCAGCCGTAAATGTAGGTCAGCTGGCTGCCATGGAGTATGTTCCTTATCCATCAAATCACAAGTCCTCACACAAAACTTCACAGTGTGCTGCATTTGTCTGTCCTGTAAGAAAGCCCAATTCTCTGGAACAGAGGGTGGTCCAGCTGCTCTGTGACATTAGCCATCCTTGTAACCCTTTCTGTATCTGTCCTGGACCACCTGTGTTACCAGCCCCCATGCGACACAGCCTGTGCCAGTGTTCTGCCTGGTGTGACACAGCCATGACACCAGCAGAGCTGTTATCTTCCACTATACAAAAGAGAAGAAACAAATAACAATAAAAATATTCCCACCAGCCGGTAGTACTGAGGAAGGAAATTAAATGGCTGTGGCAGCAGTTTAAGGAACAGCAGCTCAGCAAAGGTTAAAAGATAATTAAAAGCAGCAGGTCCCACTCACTGCCCAATGTTAAAGATGTGTATGGAACTCGCTTTTGAGATTTGCAGACTTGAAGACTAAATTCTGGAAGAAAAATGTTTGTCCAGTTGACTGAGGGTAATATTGCACACCTTTGGAATTAAAGATATGTCTAATGCCAAGCCTTCATCCACAAGTGGCTGGTAATGCATGAAGAAATGCTCTTTTACTGTGAGGGTGAGTGAGCACTGGCACAGGTTGCCCAGAGAGGTTGTGGGGTCTCCATTATTGGAGATATCGAAAACTATCTGGACATGGTCCTGGGCAACTGGCTTTAGGTGGCCCTGTTTGAGCTGGGGAGTTGGACCATATGACCAGAGGTCCCTTCCAACCTCAACCAGTCTCTTAGTCTGTGCATTCAAAATGTGTGGCTTAAAATAAACATAACAATCCTTGCAAAAATTTATTTCACTAATTACATAGTTGTTGTGACTGTTCTGTCTTGGTTTTGTTTCTTGCCTCATTTCTTTTGTTCAGCCAGGAAATTCCTTTGCTTTTCATCCAAGCTGGTGCTGAACTATTTATGTGAGTTTTTTGCCCTGAGCTAGCTTGGGGTTTTCATACTTGGAGCCAGCTTGATTCTGTAACTCTGCCTGACTCGTACACTTCTGACTGCCTCCAGAGCAGACCACGGGATACCATGTCCTAGAAAAGGTCCTCTTGTCACTGTAATCACAGTTTAAGAGGAATACGAATTTCATATTATTTCCAATCTCTGCATGTCTCCAGAGGGATATTTGAAGAGGGGCAATCTGATGGGGTTTTAGTGTGGTGTAGGGTTTGGGTGGTTGTTGTTGCGGTTTTTGTTTTGTTGTGGTTTTTTTAGTTTCAAGCACCATCAAGAAGCCTCCCGCAGTTTTGCCTCAGCTCCCTGTGTAGATACTGCTGTTGGTTTATAGGAACCGTTTTGTCCTTCTATGACTGACGTGTTTACCTTTTGAAATGTGATTAGGAAACTGCAGGCTGTATTTTTCCTTTAAAGCACTTAATTTTTTCGTGTAAGAAATCTTTTGACTCACATGTAAAGCTCTAAATCCCTCTTTTAATAGTCATGCTGCTTTCTCTTTTATTCACTAACTACTTCACCTTCTCTGAAATATGCATGTGTCAATATGAAAAAGCCAAGTTCATTTGGAGCATTTGCTTGCTCCTGTGTACAGACTTCTTATGTATCTTCTCCTGACCACTTTCTTCTATTCCAGTCATTTTGCATAGACAGAAATTCACTAGTAGGGCTTAAGTTCAAAACAAAATAAGCTCTAAGAAGGAACAGTTTTCTTTTTCTTAGGCAACACATAATTATCCATTCCTCATTTCTTATGAAATTTGTTTTCCCTTTAGCCTTACAAGGGGCTGCAGCTCTATCTTTCCCTTCAATCTCCCAGAAATACTCTAGAGTTGGATTGGCTTTCTAGTCATTTTAGCAAACCAATTTAAAACAAAAAATCACCAAGTTGCTGTATCTGGAAACTCCATCCCTATGTTTATCTACCTACACAGGGATTGCTTACTTTACTGGCATAGACTCTCCTTTTTGCTTACTATAGTTAAAGAGCTGGTTCTATACTCAACACAGCAGGTACTGAACTACATTGATTTTGGCCTCAGGAGGTAATGAGGTTGTAGTAGTGATGTTTCGGATTCCCCTCGCTGCGTAGCAAAGTGATGTAAATGGACAAGGTGCTAGGAAGGTTGGATGTTTACTGAGGATTTCTGCTTAAAGACAGGAGCTGGCTTTGCAGCTACCTTTACACTGGCAGGCTCAACTTTGATGCAACAAGGATTTTGCCAATGCTGCAAAAACATTTTCCTTCAAATCCTGTTTATTTTTGGTTTTGACATACTGAAACAATCTTATAATCTCTTCATTTTTATAAGGAAAAAATTGCTCTGTTGTTATTTCTTTCTGCAGCCTAAACATAATGATTTGAAAGACTGACTTTGAATAAGACCATGAAATCTTCCTTGTTTAATTCATTATTCAAAGTGAGCAGGGGCAAAAGATTCTCACCCTTCTCATAGCTAAAGCAGTAGACTAGAATAGCAGATAGTACACTCACTTTCTGAATACTGAAAAAAATGTGAAAGTATAAAGTGACATCTGTCTGTACAAATTACTCAGGTTTGGTTTAGTTAAAAATGTTTTCTCTTCCTGAAAGAACATAATTTTGAAAAGTGACATATTTCCTCAATACAAGTCTGAGCAGAAGCCTCAACGCTACCTTCTAAAGCTTTACATAGCAGGCTGTTAACAGAGGAAGCAGTGGACTCTGACTATGGTTAGCCTCTTACAAAATAAGCATGAAAATAACATTAAAAAAATTTGCACTGGTCAGAAATGTGAATACAAATACAAAAATCTGTCTCCAGTTATTAACTCAGCGTCTCTATTTATGAGAAAAAGATGCACAGGAAAGCTTCGGGAGGAGCATCATCCACACTGTCTTGAGGCGCCATGGATAATCAGCCACCATCAACTCAGTGGTCTTTCTCCCTACTGGGTTTAGGTTTATTTTAGAACTTGGGTCATATCATGGTGCCACTGAGCCGGAAATACTGTTAAATAGTCTCCTGGGCTTCCTATGTACTGCAATAGATGGACAAATTGACACATTATCCATTGAGTGTTCTCTTAAAATTCTGAACTGGGGGAGGAAATAATGTTAGATTTCCACTAGAATTTTGAAAAAGAAAGATTTCTCTCCTCTCCTATTATCACCTTGATAAATCTCTTTAAGATGTGCCTTCTTGCCAATCCAAGTTTCTGGGAAGAACAGTATAAGACAAATGGCTTTCATGAATCATCTCTTATTGACAGGACTGTCTATCTGTGTTTTGGGGAGATAAGGTCTTTCTACCTGGCTTTAGAAATTGGTTGAGGACTGAATGCATATAGCAAAAATTTACAGGATATTATTTTTCTACTGCTTTAAGATGCACATATACAAATAAATAAAACTAATCATAGATTATTTACTTAATGCTGTAGTTTGAGTCTCAGCCACAGACTTTATCTTAATACCATGAAGCCTCTCCTACAGACTGGGGTGAGCCCTAGTTGCCTCATCCAAATTACAGCACTGATGAAAACAGCCTTTTCAGTGATGTTGTTGACATAGTTGACATTGTTTTCCAAATGATGGGTCATTCCAAGATAAGGATGACTCCAAGAGCCATACAGGTCCACTTTGTGTCCTCCAGAAAACGTTGGCTCCTTTTTGCACACTGGTCATGTTAGGGTGTGCTAAAGTGAAAGCTGTGTTATACCATCAGGTAAATCTGTGCCACTCTCATAATGCTCAGTTGTTTAGTGTTTCTGAGAAGATATGAAAAAAATTATCTGGCTTCATTTGAAAATTTACTGATTTTTGGTGACTTTGTCACAAAGCTTTCACTGATTCCAGACAGCAAAAACAAGCCTTGTAAAGATCAGGAGAATGAGACCTGTCTCTTTGTTTAAATGATCACTGGAAAGAGGATTTCCATTTAATAATCTTTATTCCAGTCACCACCATAATAATAGATAAAACATCAGCAACCATGAATTATTCATTAAGCAATGAAAACCCACAATCTATTGCTAACCACAAGTCCAGAATCCACAGTAATTAGATTTGGGTAATTTTTTCAGGAAATACTTTTCCACAGCAGAGATCTACCCAGACAATTGTTTTGCAAAATACTGACTTGTCACTGGTTGGGATAAAAGGAGAGTTAGAATATCACGGTTTCCTGCTCATACAGTTAGTTGAGTCTCACTGTTCTAGAACTGAGACATCAATTTTTCTGGCTCAGCTTGAAAGAGAAACTTAAAAGTGACGTGTCAATGACTGTTGGCTTTAACAAGAACTGAGAGCAATTTGGGGTTTAAAGGTAAATGTCAGGACAGAGAAAGAAAGATTTAGGGTAAGATTATGATTACTACATTTCAGGGAAAAGCTTCTAAAGTTTTGGAACAAAAGCCAAGGCAAAAAGGAGCTGTCAGGCTTGTTTTGGGTCAAGAAGACAATAGGATGTGTAGACTGAATTATCTTGTGCTTATTTTGAAAGAAATTTGGAAGTGATCCAAATCCCTAAATGTTGGATTCTGGAGTTATCAAAGATGAGAGGTATATCTACACCTGGTGAATAAATTTGTTTCTAATCTTAGGCAGCAATTGTTAACTCTAACCCCTGAAGTTAAGTAAGATGAATCCCAGCCCTAGATGGCCTAGAAAGCAGGTAGAGGCTTCCTTCAGGGCTATGATGATGAGGGGTCTGAAACATCTTTCTTATGAGGAAAGGCTGAGAGAGCTGGGTCTGTTCAGCCAGGAGAAGAGAAGCTGAAAGGGGATCTTATCAATGTTTATAAATATCTCAAGGGTGGATGTTAAGAGAATGGGACCAGACTCTTTTCAGCGATGTCTGGTGACAGAATGAGGGGCAACAGGCAGAGACTGTTCCATGTAAACATGAGGAGAAACTTCTTTACTTTGAGGTGCCAGAGCCCTGGAACAGGCTGCCCAGAGAGGTTGTGGAGTCTCCTTCTCTGGAGACATTCAAAACCTGCATGGATGCATTCCTGCACAATCTGTTCTGGGTGAACCTGCTTTAGCAGGTGGAGTAGATGATCTCCAGAGATAATTTCCAACCCCAACCGTTCTGTGATTCTCCGATTCCAGCAGCAAGCTTCTTGGGCAGAAAGAAATGATGGAAAGGCAAAGCTCAAGATGAGTTGTGGGGATCAATGGCAGCTCCTTTCATTAGGTGGAAAAAACAGAAAGAAGGGTGACCTGCTGTGGGTGAAGGATTGCTGGGTAATTCCTGGAGGATCTCAGTTAATGGAGTTGCAGCTTAATTAAACCTCATCATCCATAGCTTGTCTTGAACAGTAAATAGAGGAGAGAGGCAAATAGTACAAACTCTATCCAGTAAGTGGCCTGTTCACATTAATGAGCGTGAACTGTGCAGTGACACGGTCAGCAGCGGGGTCAGGCTGGGCAGGAAAGGGGGATTCTTACCATGGCTGTTCTACCCAAGAAACAGGAATGGGCTGGTCAGGAGAGCTTTTTACAAGTACAAAGGAAAGAGCCCAAACCTGCTTAAAAAGTAATCTAAAGGGTTTTAGAAATAATACATGGCATAAGGACGGTCCCAGGCTAGAGCACTGTGGGTATGTAGTCCATGCGAAACTAGAAATTTCACTCTTTGGGCTCATTGCTTTAGTTTGGGGAGAAATTAAAACCTGGGGTCTGCTGAGAAGGCTCATATATAGTCACAACAAAGCAGGTTAGAAGAGCACAAACCAAACTGGCTAAAAGCAATAACTGAAATTTTAAAACCTGCCATTTCCAAAGTTTGCACTGTAAAACCAATGCATACACTGCCAGACTTTCATCTGCCCGACCTATGCTCGAGCAAAAAGAAATCTTTCATTTTTTTCCCACTCTTGTCACATATGCATTAGTCTGTGAACCTGCTTGTGTAGTTCCGGGACTCTTTGAAGAATAAGTAGTGTATCTGATCTCTGAGTCCAAGCCAAATGGCATAAGAAAAAAAAATAAGTAGGGACAGTTTTCACCACTGTTTCAATGATCAAATTTTTTTCCCCAAATAAATGTCTAGTTAAAAAAGAAGAAAATGTTCTCGTACCTATGTACTTAATCTGGTACTATCCCTTTCTGAAGGGCAGGGAAGGCTGTATGTAGCAGAGATATTAAATAACCACAGATGTGTTCTGGAAATAATTACTGATCTGGGATAAGTGTGTAGTATTTCATGTTACCTCATACTCAGCATGCAATACACTTTAGTAATGATGTTTGTTTGTTTTGTTGTTTTTGTTTGATTGTTTTTTAGTGTGATAGTCAATCCTCTTTCACTCAAAGTATTTGCATACTTTTAACCTATCAACAATGGAGACAAAGTTACTGAAAGCTCAGTCACCTCCTTCAGGATTCTTAAATGTTATAGTTGATTATTACACAGATTAAAAATCAAAGTCTGAAGTATTTATAACATCAATTAGGTTCACAAAAGATATGACATGAAATCCAGGATGTGAAAGGCCAGAGAGATTTCCAAATCTTTCAGCATTGTTTGAAAGATACGTAATGTTTTTACCATTTTCTTATGGTAATGTCGCATGAATGGTCTGTCTCTGTTCATAAATCTGATTTTCTTGCATCCTTCCTTGAAAAGTGGGAGCATGGCAAGTATAACTTTAAGTGAATTACAGCCGTGCTTGACATGGTGGAATGAAAGACCTATTTTCCCTGACTCTCAAAGGTGACAGTATTGACATTTTGTTTTTATCATGAAGAAAAGCATGAAGTTTCAAGGATGCTCAAATGCTGCTGCCTTTAAAATAAAGTGCATTTCAAATGCTCTGAGGGGTTCATTCAAAAAGCTCATTTTCCAGAATAGTAAACGGCAAGAAATATGTGCTCTAGGCACATGGAGAAAATAAAGTACATCGGAGGTAGTTTAATGCAATGGGATTCAAACTTATTTGAAGTCAATTGGCATACACACTGATTTACTGCAATGCATGCCCTGGTCTGGCAATATTACTTGGATTATATTGGTCCCCTGTTGAATGTTGAAGGAATTTGCACAGTAGTTAACCCCTTCATCCCCAAATTGCTAAATAAATGCTGAGAGACTGTTCTGGTTTTGATTTACTTGAGTACCAAACAGGAACCCTAGCAACAATACGAATGTCTAGCTGATCGTGACATTTTAGAATTGTAAAATTTCACACCTAATATTCCTGAGTAGAGAGGTGCAACATAGCTTCTGAACTGTTGCGTTATGGCAGAGTTAAATAACTCCCTGTGCTGAATCTGACACTTCCTATCTCTGACAATATCCTGTGGCACACTGGGATGTGTGCTTCAAGTTCATTCTGCATGTCGCCTCTCTTGAATCCATGATGAAACCATGAATGATGAGAGAGAAATTGTATCAGTACTGCAGGGCATGGCATTGCTGGGTGCAGTCCTGGTTCACAACAGATAGGGGAAAGGTGCTCTGATTTCCAAATATCGAAACTCATTGTGAGCTTAAAACTACTATATTTGAGCTCACTTCATTTAGCAGGGACTGCATTGAGAGTGATAAGGAAGATCTTACATAGTTTAAGTATTGGTGTACAGTACAGAAGATGAGGTAAAGGAAGAAGCGTAGCTCTATGCCTTTCCTGAGTTCCTCTTATCCAAGACAGAGGAAGCAAAGGCAATAGCCCAACTAGAAATGGATGCTTAAGAAAGGCAAGTAATTGACTGTTAGCCTTCAAAAAGAGATCTGATGTGAATTTAATTATCTGTAGTATTTCACTTACAGCACATAACAGAATTTAATGATGGAAGCTGGGTATCGGGTATCATGTATCTACTAATAATACTGATATCTATTCAAATTAGTCTCCAGATTGTTTATGTAATGCCTTCATTATGTGGGTGATTTTCAGACAGATATGAGGTTATTTTACTGGACAAATAAACTTGTCCTTAGAAGAAAAATAGACTTTGCTGATTTAGGAAATACACCCAGAAAGAGATCTATCAATTGTAAATTGTCTCTCAGGTTGATTTTTTTTTTTTTTTTTTTTTTGTTTTTTTTTGGAATGACTGAAAGTAAGGGCTTTGTTAGGCACATTTGAAGTTCACAGTCTAGCTGTCATGACATGGATATTCTTTATTAAAGTATTTTAGAAGGCCTGGCAATTGTCTATTTTCTGCAAACAATTTCTGACCATTGACAAAAGAAGATGCCTCAACACTTACCTTTTGTTCAATCAATGAGTAGATGTATCATGTCAAACACTTCAGAAAATGTATGGGATTTCTCCAGGCTAAATTTCGTGTACTTAATATATCTTTCTGTCATGAGCTTTCAGTGCTGGATCTGCCTACCCAAGATCTGAATCTTTTTACCTCCTCCAATGATTCTAGAGGCTACTGAGGGGGACTTTAGTCTCCTGTACAAAATTGTTAGCTATTTCAGGGCTTGTTTCCTTCGCATAAAGAGATTGAAGTGTGTATGAGCTAGTCTTTCATCATTGTCACTGTCTTAAAGCCAAAGAAGGCTATTGTACAGCCTTGCCCTCAAATACTGCTGATCACACTGTGCTATTTCCAAGAGTAACTGCTTTTGACCAATTACTGACTGTTCTGGAAAAGTTTCTAACAGCTTTGTCATTTCCGAAATATCTTAAATGGTTATTTCTGGGGTTTGGTTTGGTGTTGTGGTTTTTTTAGATTAACAGGTTTTTTAAGCACTGCTGGAAAGTTCACCTTCAGCTAGCTTGCTTTAGCTGATAACTGAGAGCACTGGCATCACATCAGCATCCATAAGCAGATGTGCTTTAGACAAGCTTGGTCTGGTGATAACACTGTTTACAATAACGCTTCAGAGAGGAAGAAAGGCCAAAATCAAGTCAGATTCAGAATAATATTTTCAGATGTTGTCTTTCAGGCCCGGGACACATAGTAGGATGCTTTAGGACACACAGGTTGCTAACTACAAAAGTCCACAGCATTGGTGCTAAAGTGTTCCAGCTCAGCTTTCACCAATGCAGTCTGAACCCTCTGCGTTTGCAAGTACTGAAGGGAAAATTTAATGGAAACCCTGATTTCAAGGACTAAGCTTTTCTGATTTGTAGCTTGGGGTATTGCTAAAGGCCTGTCTGAATCAGGGTAAGATTGAGTGAAGGAGATCATAATTCATCCTACATTGTGTATGCTTTCAAGTGCACAACATTTAAGTGGAAAATCTTTAAGATAAACACAGTTAATCTTGATTCTGTTTCTCAGCTTCTTCAAACACTTGAAGAAATTGAAAAGCTATCCCAAAGTGTTATCTAATTTCCCCTGTGAAAGATAGAAATTGTGAAGTGTAGCATCCTCTGGGCTCTCAGGACCTTGTCTCTGCACAAGAGGCTCATAAGGACCACACTGGCCATAAGGAGGACTTGTGTCCTCATGCTCTCTGGCCTTGATGATGGTCCGTGTGGAGTTCAAACCTACTGTTAATTACTCTACAACACTAAGCTACTCTAAATGACCATTGATGAAAAGTGGGTGAAGAGAAAGCCAGCTTTGATGGTATGCCTGTTTAAGTATTCATTTTTTGTGTTGGAGACAGATATTCTCCCATTTCTCCTCAGTTTCTATATCTTCCTCAAGAAAAACTTTGCTTAACTAAATCCTTCCGGATTTGACCTGTTACATGATACTTCTGGACAAAGTAATATTTGAGATATAAATACTTCAGGACACATCAGAGAAATATTAAGATGGGACATCATTGTTAGAGTAAGGCATATGCTCTGACTTTTAAATGCAATTAGAGTAGAACCCAGAAAGAGAAGGTATCATGGGGAAAAATGGCCATGGGGTTTGTAACCAAACATACTTGGGAAGCATGCAGGAAGTGTTGCATAAAATCTGATTAAAAATGACAGCAGAGGGAAAGAATTCAGAAGGGAAATGAGAAAAGTTCAAGGCTAAATTAATAGATGCCCAAGTGTAAGAGTGGCCATCTGGCAACTCATCCCTAACCTGTACCCTCAGGAGGAAGGAAGCAATGGTTTAGATGCAGAAAAGATGAGCAAAAATAATCAAACACTAAACAAATAGAAATAGAATAAAGAAAATTAGAAAAGTTCTGGAAAGCTTTGGTAAAGTTTGGGAAGAAGCAATGAAAATGGAGGAGAATAAAAAGGTTGTTTCACAGACTTCTGTCCAGAAACCTTTAACAAAGCTGCAAGGCAATCTGTCCAGCTGCTGTGGTATGAAAAGAAAATAAAGGACAGGGTGATGTATAGTGTTTTTTCAGACCCCAATGTGATCCTGACCTGCAGAATCACCAGGAATTAAGAGTATAAAGAATTTATGTTAATACAGAGGAAAGCTCTGTTCTTCATATTTGTGGTAGTCACAAGCATGCATCTGTGTGGCTTTGAACATAAGCTCCAAGTAGAAGAGTAGGTGAATACAGATTTGAGCGGGTACTTAGAGTTAAGTGTTCATTCAGTTGTTGTGTTGAATGAGAGTCTAAGTAAACATGGAGAAATTGAAACTTTTTTTTTTGTAAAGTGTTGTCTGAGGTTTGCAGAGGTTCAACATCATACTGGTTGGTGGCAAACAGCAGCAAAAACTCAAATATATGCACATGCACTTCTATTAGCAGCAAAGGATATACAGTAGGTAGTTTCACACAGAGAATGAAGAACAATCACTGCTGTTAAAATAAACATCAAAAAGATATAGGTACAATGCTCTGTGTAGCCATATCTACCAAGATATGTGCAGAAATATCACTGTCTATGATGTGACCTTTACAAAACCTAGTCATAACTTTTAGAAAAAAAATGAGTCTGTAATAAAAGGAAGGGCACAGGTTATGTTTATTAAAAGAAAGGAATAGAATTTCTGTCTTTCCACCTTTAAATCTCCCTAGCTTTTGAACTTATAAATAAATATTTTTTCTATATTTATAACTTTAATCTATAATGGGAATGAGATTCTATAAGAAACACATTTATTTGTATTCCAGGGTTTCTTCTAATTCAAATGTTAACTGTCCAATTTATTAACTGAAGACTTTTTTTTGTACGTAAAGATCATTTACTTTTAATGGGAAAAAATGCACCAGATCTGATTATCATATAAATTGTTCTTGAAATAAAATGGGTTAAAAGAAATAGGCACTTGTCAGACCAGTCTTATTACTGTTGGTATCTTAAATCAATCCCTCACTTCTGTTCCCCTGCTGCTTCTCTTACCTGAGGGGTATCACTTACTTATGATCAAATTTATCTTTGTTTGGAGTAGATTGCTGATGGTCCTGGTAAAGTTATCCTGAAATAGTTAGGTCAGTAAGGGAAGTAGTTAAAACGGAAAAAAAAAGTGTCACTGTAGTGAATAAAACCATCTCTTAAATACAATGCTTCACAGCTGGACAGGGAGTAATCAGAATGTATTCCATTTATTATCTTTTCTAATATGAGGACAGTTTGGCATTTATTTCACTTTTTTCATATGGAAGGATATTAGATGAGATTGTACAGCCAACAGGGTTACTATTCATAGACATCCTTGTAAGCTGCCAGTCATCACCACCAATAGCTCTGGAGAATGGAAAATTCATAAGATGGTAAAAATAACATGAAGAGGTAAAGCAATATTTTGCCTTTTGTACCTGGGTCAAAGCGGGTTCAGGTGGGTACCATTCCAGAAATAATTAGAAATACACTCTATATGTGTCGTAATTATCTTCTTGAATTTTTAAAGAGTATGCAAGACAGGCCTATGTGCTAGTATCTGGTGATGAGTAGTAGAACATTGGTACAACTAGTTCTATGTGTGTTTGGTAGGAAACAATATATGCTTTTGGTTGCCCGCATCTCTCACAGGTTATAAGTAGCGGCCAGTTTCAGCCCTTCCTCCTTCCCCACCTTGCTTGCATTGGCTTCTCCAAAAGCACAGCAGAACTCTGCTGCTTTTTTCCTGATCCTTTGCTTGTCAGGTCAGGTCTGGGGAACAGGAGCAGGGAGCAGTGCAAAAATGGAAAAAGGATGGAACCCTATCAAGCTTGTTTGAGTTGTTAATGCTTTTGCTTGGTTGTTTACATTTTAGTGGAGGCACTTAGTTTGAAAAGTTGATGCTTAATACATACATGTGTTTGAAGGAAGGATCAAGTCAAGGTTATCAGTGACTAGATGAAATAATAGTCTCTGGGCAAAGGGATTTTGTAATGAAAAAGTCTTTATCAGTGGAAGCAAAAATTCTTCTCCCAAATCATTGCTGAACTTCTACTTGTGCTCTGGTTGTGATAGCAGTAAAGTGGTCAAACAGTGGAAATGATTAAGAGAAAGCAGAGAGGACTCTGATGAATAACCAGAGAATTAACTATGTTAAAAATTAATCAGAAGTTCAATACCATGATTTGAGTCTTGTTGTTCCATTTCATTTAAGCTTTTCCCAAACAAAAAAATCTTTCTTCAGTCTTTTTTGGTGGCATATGGATAACTGTCTGAAACATCAGACCTGAGCAAACAAAAGTAAAGATTTACATTCATTTTAAAGCCTTCTCATGCAATTCCCTTTCTGCAATATGCCTGGGAACACAATAATATTTGAGGATAAAGAACTCAAAAGCTTTCAAGACTACAAACGTTGAGAAGAATTGGAAGTCTCCATATTTCGTTCAATGTCATGACATAGCTAGACAATTCCATGACTTCTAAAATTGATTGTTTCCACATTTTTGTTCCTGCAGAGAAATGTGTGCTTGCTTGGTTTTGGTAGGATGCAACATTTACTATGTGTTTCATTTAGTTTTAAAGATGTGGGTGAGGTGAAGCAAAAAACAACTCAATTCTTACATACAAGAGCTGTTCTTGCTCCCAATGAGTTAAGGACATTCTTGGTACAGCCAACAACAATGCAAATAGTTGATGATATGCAGGAAAAAAAACCCCTACATTTTCTATATTCTTTTAGTCAATAAGACTTTAGTCAGAAAGGTTTTGTATAATATTAGAAATAAATTTCTCAGCACACTCTCTTAATGTGAAACTATTGCAATACCAAAATGCAAAGCTAATAAAGATGAAAAGCCACTTGCAGAAGTTCAGAACCTTGTCATAAATGCCTTCTAAGAGAGACAGGTGTAAGAGTTTTTGGTTCTGTATCTATGGGTTTCCACTAATTCTGAGATATGCCTTAACTGAAACATACAACAGTAGTTTGAATATTTTTCATCTGCATTGATAATAACAGACTATCGACTTCCTCAGTCCCTTTTTTCCCCTCTCACTTTTTTGCTTCACATGTGGTAATCTGACATAATTAATTGCAATTGGGAGTACTGTCAGTATTTTATCAGCTGCAGTTTTATGGAGTGGGTAAGCTGTTGATTATTAAGGTTATTAAGAATGTCCTCCTGATGACTCTGAGTGGTAGACATTGCTGAGGCTTGAGTAGTTTTTGTTTAGGAAAAAAAAAATGAAAAAAGATACGCATGAAAATATAAGTGGTGACTATTTTCCAGTGGAGTTAGAACTAAGAAGCACCAGGAGACATAATTGCAGCTGTACAAACACATGGAATAGTAACTCAGAATGTTGATTCCATACCTGAAAATTCTATATGGGAGAAAGATTACATATGTTTAGTCAAATCGATCACATGTTCAACCCTAAACTGACTCTTTTTTTGGATAACCTAGCAATACTGTCTATGAATAAAATAAATTTTAAAATGCTGATTTTGTCTAATCTTCAGTGTCCACCTACCCAATTAAAAAAAAAAAAAAAAGTGAATTAATAGACCTTTTGCAAGTATTCCTAAGCCTTAGAAAATAAATAAATTCTTTTAATGCAAGACCCTGTAAATTTATTTGATTTTTCATTAGTTTGTTATTGTGACACGCAAGTATTGAATGGCAGAGAATAAAACTCTGAAGGGGGAAGGTCCAGACAAATACCACAGTAGTTGGAGGGCTATTTTTTTGCTTAGAAAAAGTTGTTCAAAAGCAAAAGAGAGGGGTTGCTCTTACCCTCTATCTGTGTTAGCTACCTAAAGCAGAGATTTGTGTGTTTGCAGCAATACATCATTTCAAGTTTATTTCATCAGCACAAGTGAGTGGAGTCTGCACTGACGGACTATTTTGCATGTTGATTTCACTTACCCCCCTCCACTCCCACCACACACGCACACCCCTTCTCAGCCACCCCCTAAGAGACGATCTCTCTTTGCGAAGGCAGAGAACGATCTCAACCTAGGCACGGCAGCCGAGGAGAAGCGAGAGTAACCACTCCCAGCAGAGGGGCGGCACAGCCGGATGAGGCAGACGTGCGACGTGTGAGAGGGAAAGCCCCCGACGGAGCCCCCCGCCCCGCTGGGCAGCCTGCAGGCAGCCCTGCCCTCTCCGGGAGCGCTCTCTCGCCACGCCTGCTTTGGGGCAGCTCTGGGGAGGGCGCAGGGGCACTCGCCCAGCTCCGGCCGAGAAGGGGGCGCACCGAAACAAACATCAAATCCACACCTCCAGGAGGACAACGGCGTGGGAAGAGGGGGAGGGAAGACGGGGAGGACAACGCAACTCACATGCCAACCTCGCAGCAGGCTCTTCCTCCAGGAAGCGAAGCCCCGGCGCTCCCGGGGAGCTCTGCCCCAGCGGCACCGAGGGGATGAGGATGAGGCGCCGCCTCGACCGAACCGGCGACGGCTGCAGCATCGCGGACAGCGCCCGCCCCGACCGGCCGCGCTGAGCGGCGTTTCAGCACCGCGGACAGCGGCAGCGCCATGGGGGGCCGCGCCCGCGCCGCGCCTCGGCACTGAAGCGGAGCCGGCCCCGCCGCGCACATGTAAGCTGGTGGGCAGCCCTTGGGGCTCTGCCTCTTCCAGAGCCGGCTCTCAGCTCCTCCGAGAAGCGCCTTGGCTCTAATGCTGGTCTCCCGTTATGCACTGGGAAGTTTTGTTGGGGTTAGAGGTGTCTCGGTGCGACTCAGTCTCCTAGAAGCCTGAGTATGGGCTGGCGTGAGTGAGGTGGGTGGTTGCGTGTGAAATTGGTTCGGCTTTCTGTGCTTTCAATTTGTGCAAACATGCTAGGTCTCGGTGTACCTCAAAGGGGTTGTTATTTATTACCAGCCACATGGTTTGGAGCCATGCTCTTGTCTTGTCTTGTAGCGGGGTGAATTTTTTAAGGGTTTACTTTTCCTGGAAACAGTGTGGCCAAATGCAAAATTAGGAAAAATGAGGTGTAAATAAGGAAAACTATATAATGCCTGTTGCAGCTTGTTGCATCTAGTGGTTGTCAGGAGTCGTTCTCTCCACGTTTTTTCTTGTCCTGAAATAAGTATGAAGTAAGCAATGAAAAGGGTGCAGCAATAGGGAAAAACGAAATACAGCCAGAACCGAGGTCAGTTCTTTTCAGAGCTTTTTCTTCTTCTTTTTAATAGAACTGTTCGTTGAAAATCGGCATTGCACTGCCCCCTGCTTGCACAATTAGAAAAAATTTTCGTTGCTCTCATCAGTAGTAAAAATTTATGAATGAACAGTTATTCGTCTCTTGTGTTTTCAGTATGATCTGAGCCTGAGTTTTGAAGTGCTTCAACAGTGAAGGGTGAATTATTCTTAGTTCCCAAAGCCAGAGGGGGAAAAAAAAAAAAAGAAAAAAGAAAAAAAAATAGTAGGACCGATTCTTGTCATGGCAGTTCATTTGATGGCCAAATATGTTAATGAATGACAATGGGAGAGAATATAAGAATAGTCTTGATTTTAGTATATCTATCTCAAATGTGTTCTATGATGCCTTTGCAATCATCAGTCATCTTCACAACTATATATTAAGGGGAACCAAAGAAGGAAGGAAAAAAACCCAACCCAGTACATACATTGTAAAACAAGAAGAAATGGAATACTAGAACCAAGGTGATTATCTTATAATCTCTCCTGCTGTAATGTCTTGTATTGATGCATTACATTGCTTTGGAATGGGAAAGAAAATTCTGATGCTTAGGTTGTAAGAAGGGAAAGGGTGAGGTGACTGAGAAGCAGTGGATGGGGTTTTGTGAAAGATAGCTGGTAGAAAGCCAAATTCTATTTCCTTTTTTCGAACCACAGGGCAGAGCTGCCTCCTTTCTAACAGGGATCAGGGAAGATGTGAAAATTCAGATGCTGATAAAGATTTGGTTGTCTGTCTTCAATGTTTCTGGGTTATTGACCTCAGATCTCATGCTTCATGACAAGAAGACCACGGGAGTGTCAGTGTGTATTATTCATCAGCATCCTTTAACGACATGAGAACCCTGAGAGACATTCCTGAATGTATCTCACCTGCTATTACTTAAAGAGATTTGAGAAGGTGTGGCTTTGCTGTCTGCACCTGCACTTCCACAAGGAGAGAGGCGTCTCTTCAAATTCTGACCTTGAAATATCATTTTCTTTTATGAGCAGTGGGAATGATGAGGAGGGGATATTACTTCCTGCAACTGCCTTGTCAGACTACTCTATGAGTGAAAGAGTATCTGCCTGAATAGAGCTAAAAATTGTATTAATTGTCTATAGATACGTATGCAACTATTCATGTAGGAGAAGGGCCATGCTGCTAATGGTACTGAATTAGTACAAAATCCCACTTAAAAATTTCAAAGCATAGAAAACTTTGGAATAAGCTGCTGTAAGTCAACAGCAATGCTCAAAATGATACTGAGCTTTTATACATAGCAAGTCAGTGAAAAATTACACTTAAAACTTTTGTCTTAAAGGATACCATCTTGAGGTAAGATTTAGAAGGCTATTTAAGATATTGGAGAGAGAGTGTCAGAGATCTCTGGTGATATATGCCTATGAACCACTGGGAACACCACAGTAAACTATTGCATATAGGGTAGTAAATGTGTCCAATTGTATTCAGTGTTCCTGACCTGACATCTGGAGTCTGCTACAAAATATGTTGTAAAATTTTAACTAAAAGATGCAACATCCTATTACTTTTGCTCTGAAAAATTTGACTTACTCTTTTAAATGGATTCATTTCTGTCTCAATTGTTTATGGTTGTAGAATTTCATTTCCTCAATTTTTATTAATGTTTATAGCATGTCTTGGATCATCAGGTTTTCTTTGTGGAAGCAAGGGTTAACAGAGGAAAATGGCCTATTTGATATATAGGAGCTGTGGCAATTCCAAAGAGGCCTCAGGGAGTCTGCAGCCTTTGTGTGCCTTGATTCTTTTTAGAAATACTGGTGTAAGTAGAAAGAAAAATAAGTGAAGTGTCAATCTGACGTTTTCTGAGGCTCTGCAGGAACCAAGAGAAATGTTTTCAAAACGGCTTTCAGAAACTTGAATTTCCCTTTTAACAAGACAGAGCCAATGTCTCTTCAAAGCCTATTCTGATGGTCGCTTTACCCAACATGGGGCATAGTAACGGTTACTTATCCTAAGTTTCTTCTGTAGTTTCTGGACAAAGGGGACTGTTGAAAGGGCACAGGGAGACTGCTGCCAAACTCTCTCTGCTGTGTGTAAGCAAACCCAAAGAGTAGGCAGAGACCGTAAGTTCTTAAGACTTCCTTTGTAAATGTTCTGCTCAATTTTTAGGTTTTAAGACAAGTAAAGGTTGACATCACCCGGGAACTCAAGAATTCTCACAGTACCTAATACCTATTGATTTCAATACCTATTCAGACTTCAGATTTTTAAAAACTTAAGTAGATACTATTCAACCTGTCCTACGTGCTTTTAAAGTTCTGCTTCAAAGCCATGTGTAAAAACTCTAATTTAGCCTCCAAGCCTTAGCTCTGTGTGGTAGCCCTGCCCTTCCATAGGTTCTTGTGTGGAACTAGAGAGCCAGCAGAAGGTCCTGTGTGGTGTAGTCTGAAGCACTGTGGAAAGGAGGATCAAGAAGAAAGGACGTTTTCTGGGATATGCTCAATCTGAAGCAGGACAGTTTTCTTCCTATGTCTACCTTGCCCTACATATCTGGCACTCAGACCAGATAAGAGAGTATGGCTGCAAAACCAGAGAGCTTTGATTTCAAGTGTTTTCAGTGACACCACATTAAAAATAAATCTTAAGTTACACCATGTTCCCCCTTCAGATGCTGAGTGTCTCAGTGCCTAATACTATCAGTGCAAGTTGCCAGGCCCTACTCTTAGCCACTTTAATTAGAAGCTGAGATGCTCCCAGAGGATGATTTGCTAAGAGCTAAATCACCTTTCAGAAATTGCTCTTCTTCTGCACTCACCACAGGAGTCCAGACGTCTTTTGGCTTCCTCAGCTGTGTAAAGCTAGATGCGCTTTGTTGGTTTTCTTTTCACAGAACATTTTCTTGCCAACAACATTTCATACATTGGCGGGCTTTCCTAGAAAAACACAGTATTTAATTGCAGTGCCTGATGAGTTTGATCACTAGCTGTCTCAATAAAATATGCAAATACAGAGTAATTTCAATGCAAAGCACCTTTAAACTGAAAAGCAGAATAGAAAAAGGTGCTGAGTACAGTCATGACGTTACAGTAGGGTTCAGTTTCCAAGATCTTCAACTATTGTGTATATTACTTTTTGCACTACCACGTCTCTATCATGCATCAGTGCTCAGGTCAAACATACTATAACTTTCTTTTCAGAACAAGAGTTGATAGCTGAGCATTTCTCATGAAATCATTCAAAGTTGAAAGTATAATTTTTAATTCATCTCCAGTTCTCTATAAAGATGACAAAGTGCAATGGTTGAGATATTGATCTTCCCTGCTTATGAGCAAGACTGGGGGTCATAATTCATCAAAGGTGAAGACCTCTGAATTATGGTGTCCTTGCCCTCACCTGCAGGCAGTGGAGATCAACTCTGTGCTGCAGGGACATCCCTGCAGAACATTTATTTTAAGATAAATGTTATGTAGTAATTATCCTTCTAGAGGGCAGATATTATTTCTATTTCCTCTTTTTCTGATGTAATTTCTGTTGGTAGAAACAGTGTATGAAACCAGTGTTCTCTCTGAACTGAAGAAAGTTAAATGAAGGTCTTTTTTTGGCATGTTATTGCAAATACAACAAACCAGTGTTAATTAGCTCTAGGCCAAACTCTAGCCTCCTTTCTCAGGCAAAAATCTTAGAACTGGGTAAATGGTAATATTTTATGTAGTTTTATGTGTACTTTGAGTGTCACTACAAGCTTATCTGTCCCACCTATCTGGGCTCTCCTTTAGAGGTAATAAAACTTCCTCAACACATCTCATGAGAGAAAAACTTTCTAAGAAAAAAAGAGTAAAGTATCAAGAATTATACTTGGACATCAGGCAAAATATCTCATAGATTCCTCATTGCTGGAAGCAATCCATATTTCTGAGTTGCTTCCAGTACTGACCATTAAATATAACAACAAATATAAGGTTGCCAAATATCTTACCATATATGGTTCCTGAACATCAAAAAAGCCCAGTGGAATTCCTTCACCTTGAAGCAGCTATTGCAATTAACTGCCCTAAAATATTTAGGTATTTGCAATCCTGGCACACTCATGGGTCATCACTGAGCAGCTCCAAGAGCTGGATTGGTTTTCATTTGATACCATCAACACTTGCTTAAGCTATGACCAGCTCATCATTTTGAGTTGCTTAACATTTTAAGAGGTTTCATTTAACATCCAGGAAATCCCAAGCCTGCAAATGTGTAAAGTGCTTTCTGGTACTATAATTCCCCGTTTAACAAAGTCACAGTTTAGAAGTATTAATTTGTATATATATATATAATTGTATATATAAGTACAAGTCCTTACTTGTAGTCAATAAGACTTCAGTGCAAGTTTAAAACTTAAATGCTGTCCTAAATAATTAAGGACATGGGCTCCATTTTAGGTAAGCACTTTTGCATATGGTTAAATACTTCATTTTAGGCACGTGTTAGTTCTCTTGGCCTCACTGGGACTGCTTCTGAGATGAAAGTTAATTGCTGGGGACGTTGAGTGTGTGTGCGTGCACCTGCATACGTGTTTGCAAAATTTGGACTCCACTGAAATCAATGGAACTTGTACTGTTGACTTCAAAGGTGCTCCAATTTTCCCCCAGGCATTTCACTGCTTTAGAGACCTCTGTCTCCCTGTCAGTATTAGCTATGTTAGTGGTATATTTTTTTAGCTGTTTTTGCTTTCTCGCAGAAAACTTCATGCAGTCTTGGGAATTAATTTACTTAACCATATCTCCTTCCTTATTCTTACATCCCTCATCTCTGTGTGCTTCTTCAACTTTCAATCAAGAAGGAAGGGATTAGATTTAAGATTGATATATCACTTTATCTCAGTGGAGCATGGGATGATATGTTCAGTTTCTTCCAGCTTTTATTACCTTGTTATACTGATGCATCAAAGCTTAGGGGAGGGAGATTCTTAATTGTGAACCACTCTTTCAACTGTGTATGATCAGAAAATTGCTTTCTTAGGATTTGTTTAAATTTTAATGTAGCTGCTAAAATTTTGCTGTCAAGTTTTTTGCAGCTCTTCAGTACTAGCTTTCTGTTCTAGATCAGTAAAAAAGTGATGAATTAAAATGGCAGGTGCATATATATGTGTTAGTTCCATAAGAATAGCTACCTTGAGAATTTCTGTGTCCTGGCACTTTAGGTATTTTGGGTGTTTCATATACCCTCTGTTTTCCCAGGTTTTCGCTTCATTGCCTTATTCTTGTATTGTCCTGAAGAACACATTATTGAAGGCAATGTATCTACTCTGCTTTGTGTCCTGGCACCTTTCCCTCTTGTCATTCATGACAGCACTTTCAAACTCCAGTAGTATTTTTTCAGAGCAACACATGAATTTTTCATTGACCGAAGGTCAAAACTGACTTGGAGAACAGATGGAGCATGGAAAGATGAACTTTTGCCACCCACTGAGCATTAACACCTGCTTATTTGTTACATCTGCCCACTGCAGCTTAGAGGCTCCTGAAAATTTTACCCGAGTGATTTAGGACTTGCTACTGGACCGAATGCAAATGCTTTTTGTGAAAGAGGTGTTGTTTTTACCTTTTCACTCAGGCTGAACATTCTGTGGGCCTAGGCACTCCACATGCTTAAACTCTAGATGTGGGACTATGATTTTGTTGGGATGCTACTGCAATAAAATGAAAAAAGAAGAGCAACATCAAAATGGCACTGAATTCAAAGTGTGAATGTTTCAAAAAGACAAATTTAAGACTTCAGTTCATACACTGGAGTGTTTCTTCCCCCTTGAGCCCAGTTCCACATAGCGAAGTTTTCTTTGGGGGTTCCAGAGAAGGTAGAAAAAGAATAATTTTTCTCCATCCCACCAACTTCAAGTGAAGACACTTCAGCCACATAATCAGCTGGGAAACTAACGATCATTTCTGATCTGCCTTCTGTTTGTGGTCAGATACCTCTGTTCTTGTTGTTTTGCAGTAGCTGTCTGAGAGATGCTTACTGGGGAGGGATGTGACACTAAATCAGGAATTATTGTTGTGTTTTACAAGACTAGCCTCTGGATTTGGTTACTTGTATTTAGAGTATCTACCAGCTGTATTTCCCTAAGAAAAGGTAGCAAGATCAGATCATAATGAGACATTTCTAGCTTTATTTCAGGTTATGTGAGGTTATGACTCTCTGAGAGTATAACCAACCTTCCTTTCTGGTTTTCTGCAGGTTGAGAAACAGCAATTACAAAACCATGCATCGAAGGCACACAACCCTTCGGGAGAAGGGCCGGAGGCAGGCCATCCGGGGCCCAGCCTACATGTTCAATGAGAAAGGCACCAGCCTGACTGCAGAAGAGGAACGCTTTCTCGATTCTGCAGAATATGGCAACATTCCCGTTGTGCGAAAAATGCTGGAGGAATCCAAAACCTTGAACTTTAATTGTGTCGATTATATGGGACAAAATGCCTTACAGTTAGCTGTAGGGAATGAGCATCTGGAAGTGACGGAGCTCCTCCTCAAAAAGGAGAATCTCGCTCGAGTTGGAGATGCGCTTTTGTTAGCCATCAGCAAGGGATATGTGCGCATTGTAGAAGCAATATTGAACCATCCAGCCTTTGCACAGGGACAGCGTCTCACACTCAGCCCCCTCGAGCAGGAACTGAGAGATGATGATTTTTATGCCTACGATGAAGATGGAACTCGGTTCTCCCATGACATTACCCCTATCATACTTGCTGCCCACTGCCAGGAGTATGAAATTGTTCACATCTTACTTCTAAAAGGCGCGCGGATTGAAAGGCCACATGACTATTTTTGCAAATGCAATGAATGCATTGAGAAGCAGAGGAAAGATTCCTTTAGTCACTCTCGATCGAGAATGAATGCCTACAAAGGATTAGCCAGTGCTGCTTATTTGTCTCTTTCCAGTGAAGACCCTGTCCTTACCGCTCTAGAGCTAAGCAATGAACTGGCCAGACTAGCCAACATTGAAACAGAATTTAAGGTAATTCACCACTGTGCCTTTTCCTTGGGCTGAATGTGTTCAGGGTACTGTATTTTTACATGTTTGATCAAGTCTTGGTTTGCCATTTGAGGGGGTGGGGGAGGAGACAGGAGCTACAGAAACTGTCAGATTTGTTAACTACACGTAGATTCAGACCACTGTGCATTCTCCACTTAATAAATATTTGGAACTGAATATTGTGTATTATAGCAGATCCATCCTTACTCAGAGTTTCTATGTTGCATGCTGTGATTGCTTAGAATCTCTAGTTTGCAGCAGGAATAAAAATCAGATTATTACAAAAATGGGACTCATTTTTTTGGTAAGAAAGGTAAGTCTTTTCATTTGAGCAATCTATTCCAGAGGCAGAGCTCTAGAGGTTGGTTTAATGACTTAAGAATCCAGTGCTTCTAAGTCTGTTACAGTGATAAAAAGTATAAATTAAACAATTTGGGTTCTCTGTTTAACGATTTAAATTGCATTGCATCTTAATGTTTTAGTACTGCATCTGTATATGATGAATTTCATGAAAAAGGAGATAAATGATCAAGAGATTTTTATGAAGTTTATCATCATGCCAAACAAAATATTGGAACTTGCAGAACTCTCTTACAAGTTATTCAAGATTTCTATTACCATAATGAGTTTGTAAATGTCCGATGCCATTTGCATTATTTTTCTAAGTCATTTGCATGACATAAATAGCATTGTCTCCCTTTCTAAAATAAATTAGTCATGAAAAAACTCATTTTCAGTGGCTCAGTCATCAACATAAGACTGTTTTCTGACTTATGACTATTGTGCAGCCACAACCACGATCAGTGATGCTAGGGTAATAAAATCTATGTTATGAGTAAACTGGGGTAGGATGCCTGCCAGGAATCCATTATTTTTAATTTAGAAAACTATTCAAGTGTTAAAGTATCCATTTCAGGATTCGTAGCTATACTCTCTCCAATTTAAAAGTGACAAGAAAGCATGTTCTCAAGTTGTTGCCTTTGAAACTCTGTAATAAGTCTCTTAACGAGGAAAAAAATACCCAAACCACTGACCACCTTTGGCAATAAAATTAGGGCAAAACCTTGCAGAGTCTTTTTCCCCATGTGAATCAGAATTGGAAGGACACAACAATTTAAAAGGGAGTTTTTATTTACATGGTATTCAGTCCTATTGAAGCAACCTCATTGGGTTCAATGAGTGTCTTGCTCATGTGAGGGTTATTCTAGTGCAAAAGCACTGTGGACTCACACCTACAATTAACAACATTAATATCTCATTAATCTCCCAGCTTCTTTTCAGTAGAAAAATATATGTTGTGTGCAGCATGAGCTGCCTCAGTATTGCATGCCTGTCAGTTCTGATAAGTGTCTTGCTGCAGAAAAGTGAATCTGTTTCTACCAGAATCCCTTCTTTTGTTCCTAGAGCTGCCAGCATGGTCTAGACTGGCACTGGCAGGTTCATGAATCCTCCAGGATCAAACAAGCAATGAAATGTTAAATAGCTTTGTGGTGGTTATATCTCACCAGCATTGACAAATATATGCGTGTAAATCAATACTGGAAAAATCATTAGAAACCCTTTGCCAAATTACTGTATTTCCAGGAGGGCTTTCCAATTTCATTGCCTTGTTGGAAGGTTCTGTGCAAGCCACGTTTACCTGCGTTAGTGAAGTACCTCAGAATTACACATACCACTACTTTACTTCAAATTTGTAACTTTCCTTTGTTATATTAATGCTTGCAGAAATAAGAAACATCTCAAGATTATAATGTATTCTCACTGTAGAAAAAAGTCAGATGTATGTATAAATGCAAAAATATTTATTCTTATTAACACAATCAGTGTGATGTAGAACAGGCTATTAGTAAGAGTAGGGTTGTTTCACAGAACATGACATTTTGAGAATGTATTTCTAGAAAAGAATACAGTTGTTGAAAATGTATATAAGTAATCCACAAATGATGAAAATTTATGAAATCAAACAAGCTTCACAGGAATTTTTTTGCTGACTTAAAATAATACTTTCCCAGACTTTTAAATTTTTATTGCCAAAGTTCTGTAATTACAATTAGTGGTCAACAGATTTACAAAATTATTACTTGGGATTATATCAAAATAGTTATTTATATACAATCTTAGCAATACAGTTTTCAGAAGGTACAAAAAGTCCTTGAAACGGAAGAACATGAGTAAGATTTTAATGATGTAGGTGGATGAAGAGTAATTAAGGGTTAGATAACCTACCTCTGAAGAAACTCCTAGCAAGAGCTAATTAAAATATAAATGTAGCGCCTCTCACCTGCTGCTTGCTGCCCTAAAACTCTTATGCAATAGCACTGTTCGGCACCTGTGACTGAGGAGCCAGCACATGCACTATGTTTTAAGAGAACATGAAATTTTTTTAGGAGAGTTGCCTCTTTGTACAGGTATGAAAGGTGGAACAAAACAGCCACATGAACCACTTTAGAGAAAAGTTGCATTAACTGTGGTTGGCCGCAGTTTGAGAGAAACTCCAATGATGATTAGTAGGTGAAAATAATTTTAGCAATTCTTTTTTACAGCTGCAGAAGCTGAATAGATTGTTCTCACTCTAAATTGGTAAGATTCTGTCATACACTGCAGTTCTTATAAAATGCTTTTGCACAAGCATTGCACATCACAGTAGTATGGGATTGTTCTTAACGTGAAGATGGGAGTCTGGACATATGTTTGATCACACTGCTGGCCTTCAGCAGCCTTTCTGTTCACTGATCAATAGGTCTTTAATAGCAAGAGTAGATGTTCTGGCTGCCAGTCTTGAGTGGATATACTGCCCAGCTGAACTCCTTTCTTGATGTGTTGATTTTGGCTCAAAAGCAAGGCCAAGATAGGCAGCTAGTATATGGCTTCCCACATGCTGAAAAGAATAATAACAGTGGAGACTTGGAGCTGGGAGAAAGAGGGAAGCTGTCAGAGCCAATCAATACTGACAGTTTTACCGGAGCAGATACTCCGCAAGGGTGAATCAGTGCTTTTTCACTAGAGCTTAGGTGAGGCCACAGAATATGAGGTTCTGTCCCAGTATTCAGAACAAATATATAATGTGGAACAACTGTCCCAGTATTCAGAACAAATATATAATGTGGAACAATGTTGCTGTGCCATGATTTCAAGCAAATTCAGCTTTTGCAATGCTTATTGAAGAGAAAAAAAAAAGTGTAATAATGTTACATTCACATAGAAATAATTTCATTTTTTTTCCCTTAAATCGTCTAGCATCAAGCTCTTGCAAAAAAAAGTTTTCTTATTAATGGGAGAAAATAAATTGTTTTAAAAGGTGTAGTCCTTGAGTCTAGAAATAATCAGCCTTCCTTCCCCAAAATAAGATGGAAAATATTGAACTGGTTGTTTCTACTGAAAATACTACCAATGTGATTGTATTAAATGTTGTGGCAATCAGCCTAGAAATGGAACAGACAGGAAACCCCTCAGAGGTGGATCTTTGAAATTTCAGAAAAGAAGTAAATGTCAGAGTCACTATGCATGTTTGCAGGTCTTTATGCAATGATATCGTTCCGTGGTGGGGGAAGCCCAAGTTGAAAAAACAACCGTGATTCAGTCCTTTGCTGTTTGAAAAATCAAAATTAAGAACCAGTTTATGACTTTCTTATTCTTTTCAGTTTTCATTTTGTGTTTAGAAAAAAAGGCAACACAGATTGGAGAAAGGGCAGTACAGATTGGGAGCCTGATTTAGTCCAGTGGAGTGGGCCCTTGGTCTGTATGACTGTTGGAAAGCGAGGGGAACTGTCCTCCCTGTGTGGGCTAGACAGATTCTAGCTCTGCTAGGCTGACATTATATGTTTTATTCCTCAAAACAGCTTCATATTTTAATCACTGGCCTAATACTGTTTTCCACGCTCCATGAAAAACTACAAAGCACACTTACTTTGTCCTATATTTCTGTTTAAATTTTACTTTTGATTTTTAATTGAAATAAATTCAGTTTCCCACCCCGTTGTGCCTACAGTCTGCAGAAGCATGGTCGCTAACGAAATGCCATCTTGGAATTTAGCGAAATTATAGCTTAATACTTCCCAATCAGTTTGTGTATAGAATCATATTGTGTTAAGATATTTTACAGCTTCTAAGAAGAGCTGAGTGCTGAACACAGCTAACTATAGAAGGAGATGTTGAGCATATGAAGCTATTGCCCAATTTACTCAAATTGAAAAAAATCTGTGTATGCTACACTTTCTTTCAAAGCTGGCAGACCTTGAGCCTGAATCATAGAGCAAATAATCCTTCTCTCATTTTCCAGTGTATTGTGTGTATTTCGGTCGCGCAAGTAAGCTTGAATTCACTTCCAGAGTGAATAACATTGGCAGGAATTGTTCACATGAAGAAGTCATCACCCCTGAGCCAGGCCAATGAGAGCTGCCCTCCTCTTTATTTGAGAGAAATTGATCTTCTTCATGTCACTTTGCTGTGAAACCATATGCAGATGTCTTCCCAGGTACCAGCTGTCCCCAGCCAGGTCACTTATTTCTAAGACTGGAATATTAAAAGTAGAGTCAACAGAATAATTTTTATATGTCCATTGAATCCCTTAGGAAATTACATTTCTAGGAAACAGTCTTCAGGAAATGCCCTTGCAACTGTCTTTAACAGCTATATGAGATTTAATATTACAATACATGTCCTGGAAATAGTGAGTAAAATGCAGAATAATAGCTCTGTTTATTCTTTTTTAAAGCTGTGACTGTGCACTCCTGTGTCTGATGAGATCCCACTCTACACACAGGTCTATTTTACAGACTTGCACGCTCTCAAATTAGACTACATGCTTGCATATGTCAGGAAACGTCCTTGTGATTAAGACAATCAGCCAATTCATTCCATTTAGCAATCCAGACAAATTAAATTATAGAATTGCAAAGAAGGCTATGAAAAGATCGCACCAACCATAAGTGGTAAATAAGATCTTGACTCCTGTTGATTAAAATGTTACTGAAGGCATGACCAAAACCACCACCTGGAAGACACATCATGTATAGTCTTTGTTTATCAATCCTACCAACATGTTTAGTTCATTTACTACAGCATAACATATTTTTATTTTGAAATTATATGCCTCTTGCTGTCACTTTTCTTGTAACTGATGTGCTTTCTCTAAAAAATGTTGGGATCCAGAAGCAGATCCTAGCTGTGATCCTGCTTTTTAGTGCAGGTGAGATCATCTCCAGGCTCAGCTGGCTGATGGGCCACAACTGGCTATTTGTGGGGAGTGATGGCTTATGTGGAGACGCCTACAGAGATACGTCTGCTAGGAACTGCTTCTTGTTTCACTGGGGCTGCAGTAATGTAAAGCAGCTGGGCACAAATCCCTAAATTCTCATGATGCTGAAAGGGTGGCAAAACAGCCCTGGAGACTCCACGACTTCTGTTAGGGATGATCTGACATTTCTGCAGCACAGCTCTTACTTCAGTAAGTCAGCTCCATCTTTTTTCTACCCATATATAAATGGTTAACTTCACAGGACATGCTTGCCCCAAATTTCTTAAGAGAAATGACCTTGTAAATTTTCTCAGTATTTCTGGCTTTATCTCTGTAAATAAGAAATTGGGATCAGATCCTGCACTTTGAGGATGACGTTGTACTGCTCTTGCAAAGTAACAAGCACTGGCAGATCTGGTTATATCTTGCTGAGAAGCTGCAGCTTTTTAGAGTTTGTGGCTCTGCAGCATTGAAGATGATCTCCTAACCTCTTCATTTCTCAGGCCATCTGCAAACCATGGGTGTTGCTGAGGATAAATATATCAGAGGTTCCAAACTGCTTACTTTACCCATACTGATTGCTAAACTTGGTAAAATTTGGTTTAATGAATAAAGTATAACACTTCAAATACAAAATAAATAGGAGGTTTTATTTTAAAATATGTAAGAAAATAACAGGGGATGGTAATAAATATAGATGAAATAAAATATAAATATTATGTTGAAGGTCTAAGAAAACCTAGAAAGATGAGCTGACTGCGAAAGTTGAACTCTGCGGTCCTATCTGGGAGACACTTTGGCATGAGAAATACATGCTGCATGGAGTTAAAACAAACATACAAAACATTATTAGAATATTGCTTTATGAAATGAGTCATAAGAAAGTTGGAAAGGGCAGAAAACATTGGGAGGCAAAATAGTAGGAAGGGGAAATATTTCGTGAAAATGGAGGATAGCGGTGAACTTGGAAAGAGAAAACTCTTGAAAACTGTCAGGCTGTACACCAGTAAGACTGCATTTAAAAACTCTGCTTCCTACCCAAATTGAACAAACTCTTAGACTTGTTTGATCTCAGGACTGAGTGATTGGAGACAGCTCCTGGAACTCTTCTTCCATTAAAAAAAAAAATTTTTGTGGGAACCTCCTTAATTAGTCTCAAGAACACTCTTGTAAATCGATCACTTAATTTTTCTTCTCTGACCCACTCTTCCTTGAGTAATCCTTTTATCCCTTCATAATCTCTTGTCTCAACATCCTCTCTGGTAGACTTCTTGCTTCTGATATGTTTGGGAACACCTTTTACGAGCCATATTTATTATTTCAGCAAGATGCTCTTCGAGACTTTTGTGTTTTTATCTGGCCTTGCTTTAGATTTTAATTTAAATTTACAGTTTTTCTGCTCTTTTTTATTATTTTCTTCCAGACAGGACTTGTGCTTTTTTAAAAAAAGTTGTCTTTTTACTTGTACAACCTCCTTTTATTCTGCTGTTTCACTTTGCTGAATTTCAGGAAGAGAAGACAGAAGGGAACTTCATAAATCTGGCCTGGTAGGCAGAATATATTAACTCCCTTTTACTACTGTTTTTATTTTCTCCTGCACATGTATCATCAGTCTTACCTAATTCCACCTCTGAAAACTAAGCCTCAGCATTATAGCTACTTTTGAGTATATGGATGGTCGCTATTTCCAAGTGATTGTCTCTTGTACTGGGATCTGTACCCTGTTGTGAAGCAACTGCTATCCCTTTCCTGTGAGATTTTTGACAATCACTTCAAAAAGCAGCTGCTTGGGAGTGAAAACCACCTCTTCCCACTGCATCCCTTTCCCCTGCCACCCCTTGTGACCCTCAGTGCTGAATTTCTAATTAAGAGAGCAGGCCAGTGGGTTACTTATCTTTATTCCAAACTAATGCCTGGTGACACCGGGCTTTGATGTGGCTGGGCAAGAACATCCCTTTCAGACCTTTTTGTGTTGCAGTCTATGTTCTGATTCGCTTATTCGCTTTTTCTCCTCCTGGCTCTATGCTATTTCAGTACTTTCAGCTTCTCTAAGGGAAATCTTTACTGCTTTTGAAGCCGTGTTGAATCTCAAAGTCAAAAGGATGACTCGCTTTACAATATGTAAAATTACAGATTTAATTAAATATGCATGATACCTGAGAAAGAATAAAAATGTATACATTGCTAAATGCACTTACGCTGTTAGTCCACAGCCAAAAGAGCTCTGCATTTATTTAGAACATGATGAAAACTAATATTTCTAAAAATATGCTGGTAATCAATAATATTCTTTTCAGGTTTTTTTTGGATATGAACTTTCCAGGTCAGTCTTTAATGAGAACATTATTTTTTCTAATAGGTGGTGTCAGTGATGTGGTTTAAGGTTTTTAGCCTTAAAAAAGAACTCTTTGTTCTTTTTTTTGTCTCCCTCTTGACTGAATGTCAGTTTTCTCTACTGCCTTGAAAACGTGCGCTTAAAAAGCTTTTTTTTTTTTTAATTTTCACTTGTGCAAAGCAAATGCACAAGAAGGTACAATCAAATCTCCAACTCATAATACAGGAAAGAGTCAAGTACCAATCAACTAAGAAAACAAATTTCTTATTATTAAAAGTTTTACCTGTTGTTGGAACAAATTAGGTGTTAAAATAGGAGAGGAAATTAAAAATTACCATAGAAATAGCCTGAGAGAAGGAGAATATATTCAAGCCTTGTAGTGAAGTTTGTGTTTAGCTGAGTGAGACTCACTCCGTACATGAGGAACTCATTCCCCATGCTTTTCTTTTTCAGAGACAAATCCACTAATATTAGATGCTACATTGGGTTTGTCTTGTGAGTTAAATTAAATGCAGATATGTTTTGCATGGATGTGTAGTAGAGACTGTGGAAAATGGATGTAGAGAACCCTCCCGATCTAAAAAAAAAATCTCAACTTTGTGACTCTTGTATTGTTCTCTTTAATATTTATAAATTAAGAAATATCCTCTATATTTTGATAGCTATTAATATTATTGCAAATGCTCTTTCTATGTCTGTTCGGTGATTAAATCATTTTCTGCCTGGCACATTGCCCAAGAAAAATAGTTTTAAAATGTTGTACAAGAAGAAAATCTCCAAAGCTTTCCAGAGTGGTTTAGAACCGATGCCAAAGCTGTGATGCCGGGAGCTGTATTGAAAATAATATACTTGTATCTGTGAATGTGAAGGTATGTTAACATCTGTCCGTGTTTATTCAGAATAAAGCAGAGTAGTAGATGCCGTGATTCATAGTGAAGGGTATAACTCAGCCATCTACAACCCACATCTGCACCTGGAAAAAATAAGACCATTATTCATGGAAGTTGTAACTCTAGTGACAGTACCAGCTGCTGAAGAGTCACATAAAACTGGATCCTGGCAACCGCCTACAAGGACATTTAACCTACTTTATGGATGATTGAGTGATATTGTTATTAAAATCTCCCAGCTAACTTTGGTCAAAAAAGAAAAAGAAAACCTCTTTAAAAGTTGACTAAATACTTTCTGCAGGAAAATGTTCTCTTCGCTTTCCCAGAGGAACAAGCCCAAGTCTCTCTTTTGAAAGACTGGAGGAAAAAAAGGATTATTTCAACACATCAAAACAGAGACAATGTGTCAGTGTAAGAAAATTTAATATTTTAATTAATGCCTTAATGGTTTCGCTCCCCTCAAAAATTGATGGGAGGGAGCTTTGGCGTTTGGCCTGGCAAGATAGAAGCAACCCTGGAAATATTTGAATGTCCCAGAGAGTGCAGCTGTGATACTTTTGCTTCCCTTGGTGCTACTGCAAGTGAGGCTTTTGGCAGTGCCAGTTTGCACACCATCAGTGCAAGGTTTATTACCCTTTATGGCTCCTTGGGAAGTACTTTCTCGTCCTAATCAGTTAAGGATGAACAGCGTTGCCACTGTGGCACTTACAGCTTGCTGCTTCCAGTTTGATTGCACATAACAGCCCTAATACTACAGCAGGATTCCAGTTTAGGAGAGCAACAAATATGATCATAAAAAAATAAAATAACATGGAATCCCCTTAGAATCATTAGTGAAAGACACCAGGTTGACTCACAAGCTGGGAGGGAAAGGGAGAGCAATGGAAACGGTTCACATAACTAAGCAGCACAGCAGCTGCTCACCACTGTCAAGCATTTCCGAAGCATTTTTGTGTAGTTTTAAGATGAACAATGTGACATTTTAGCCAGGTAGAAAGATAAGTGCAAAATCTGGAACCAGTTGGAGTTATGCATATTTCAGTTGCTTTAAGGTCAGTTTGCTCCTGGGATTTCAGTGTTTCCTTACAAATGAAGGAAATGCACTCCATCAAGAGTGCACTTCTGTCAAGTCGCAAAATGCCTATTAATGGACACGTTTTTAAGGCACCTAGAGGGCAGGAATGGAAAGGATGGTGAGCAGAGTTAATTCCCTTACACATAAATAATCCTGGGAGGAATCTGCAACAAAAGAGGGAAAAAACAAGCAATATTAATGTGTTTGTTCCTCCCCTGCCAGAAATGTCTGATACTAAATTTATTATTCTGAAGCTTCACCATTTCAGTAAATGGATTGCACTTGGGCTGTCAGTCCGCATAAATGGCTGGTGATTCTTATTTTTCTTCATCTTGCAGCCTGCTGTAGTGATTACATTAAGTTCAGATTTTCTGTATAGTTCTTAAACCCTAGATATGATAGAGGAATTGAGAAATTATTTTGTGTTATGTAAAGTGATTTTTAGAAATTATTCTGAACTGCCAAGGCCTATTGGCATCTAATATTACCAAGCAATGATCTTCAGGAAATATACGTGTGTGTGTGTGACAACTTACATAAAGTATCTCGGATAATATTTAGAAAAAAAGGAGTTTATAGTTGAGGGATCTCCTTTTCTTCATTCTTGAACCTCAACTTTTGATAGTGAATATAAGGGGATTTTTTTGTTTGTTTTATCATTTACCTTATATGCAGACAGGCTCTGGATATCTTGTAGTCAGGGTAAAGCATAATAAAGCTTGTAATATGTTAATAAGGAATGTAAAGTATCTCAACTAAGTAGAAGGAAAAAAAAACCTGACATTTTGAGATAATTTGTTGTATGTGGAAGGGATTTTTATGAAAGCAAGGTTAAACACAGGGTTATATTAAGTTAAAGTTACTGTGATGTAAAAGCAAGTGAAATAAGATTACATTTAATTAATATAGTGCCCACATGTGTTGTGGAGTCATATACACCTCATATAGCTGAGAAAAGGTCAGTGGTTAGCTAGTGTAAGATTTAAGTGGTATTTAACTGGCTTTTGGGAGCTCTTTTAGTGAAAGTGATGCTGTGATACCTGTTCCTTACCCTATTTCTGCTTCTTGGAGACAGGGAGTTAAGAAAATTGTTGGTTTTAGTGATGACTTTGATTTTAGGAATGAAGATTATTTGCTTTCATTGTGTTAGTCTTTTGTGTGCAAGCACTACTCCTCTACAACAGCTTTTTGAGTACAGATGCTCAGAAGGATGAACCTAACAGACAGAATGACTGTCACAAACCCAGCAGACAACAACAAATGGTTTAGAAATACTTTCAAAATGTAGTTAAACATAAACACTTCAGCTTACCAAAATGTTATTACTTTCACATTTTGTATTTTCTAGCAGCTTTAACACGGGAGAAAAGCCCCAGCAGACAGCAAAATCATGGCTCACTTGACCATCATATCATCTTCTGATTTGTTGAAACTATGATTTCATCTTCACCCCTTGAAAGAAATATGTACAGTGAAGCTGTACATATGTACAGTGGATCTGATCCGAGGCTCACCACTGCTTATGGGTTCCTCTCTTTATATAAATGAGGGACGATGGATCAGATGTTGGATTAAGAGATCCATCACAGCAAACTAATCCATCAGCAGTTGTGTTGGTAGGTAGGATTTATGCTCTACCACAACCTTTCCCAACAATCTGGCCAATCCCACAGAAATGTACCTTTGTTTCTGCAGTGTCTAAGCAATAAAGAGGAGACAAACTCCTCTGTGCCACCTCTTGCTGTGCTGCCAATGTCCCAGCCCAGGTGACAGGAGACTTTTGGTGTGTGCAGGCAGACAGAGGCTGCTACGACAGAGCCAAACCGCCCGGGGCTGGGCTCAGCCGTGCTCCTCGCTGCCGCTCCGGAGGGAAGCAGCTCACGTTTCTCTGCCAGGTTTGCTGCCAGCTGCTGGGAGCACTGTGATAAGTAGGGGAAGTAATTTGGCCAGTTGCCTGTGTTTAGCTAGCAGTGATAGAGAGTTTTCCTTTCTTACCCACTGAGCATGCAAGACAAAATTAGTCCAGGTATTCAGAGTGGTGCACCTCCTCCATGGGAAGGCAGAGAGGGCTCCTGCTACCTGCAGCTGGCCGCTTTGGAAGGAAAGACGTGTTGGCCGTTTCCATCCTCGTCACTGGATCCTCTGAAAGTACAGAGCTTGTGTGACATTGAGCTTGCCCTTACTAGCACGCTCACCTTTCATCTTAGAGAGTTTTCTCAGAGCACTTAGTGATATAAAATCACACGGTAATATAATTATCAAGAGGGGGTATATGCTAGAGCACCAAAGACAAAGACTTTTTTCCAGAAAGATGAAATAAAATTATTGGTGAGGAAAACAGATGGAAAATGATGCTATTGCAATATCAGCCAAATACAATATTGGTAAGCTTTGTGTTTAATTAGTAACACCAAGTGCCCAAGCGTTCAGCTAATCCCAGCATTGGTTTTTAGGGAATAGTTAGGAGAGAGGCAGTTTATTAGGAGCAAGATGACTGGTTTCCAAAGACTGCTGCTCACTATTCACATTGGGCAAGGATATCTACTGGAACTATAAACGAGCATAATTAGGACTATTGCTCTGAATAGAAAAGTAATACTAGATCAGCAGATGGGAGAATGGAGTCAGGTACATTTATCCAAGGCACTGTAGGGAATTAATATCATAATAATGAATGTAAATGAAGTAATACATTCTGAGGAGCTCAAGTCCAACATTAAAGAGGATGCAGATGGGAAGTGACTTAGTTTATCCCTCATTGTGTTGTTAATTGTTGTTATTGTAGATAATTATAATGAACCCATCCTCACTGTGTCTAGGCAGACTATACACAGGATTGTGGATAAACAGGAATGATATACAAATAATTTTACATTGCCACAAAATGGTGCTAGGTGCTTTAGTGTCTCTAGTTTTTGGCATTTACATGGTAAAAAATGACAATTTCCTGGAATATAATATGTTGCAGAGAACTTTATGTCAGTGCAGCATTGAAATTGCTCATTGCCAAGTGTGTCATTTCATTGTCAGTATCCAAGCCTCGGGATCTGGACTAATTTCAGAACAGAGAAATGTAATGATACAGTTTTAATATTCATATTTCTGCTTAAGAAAGTGCTACAGTATCACTTCTAAGTCTTTTCTTAGAGAGAGGATAATGTCTATCTGATCAAGAGTGCTCAGTGCCAGGACTCTGTAATTGGGATCATATTTTTCTGAAGTGCTCAGTTGCTGCTTGAGTGATGTGGGGATGGGAATTTCATCCCCTCTGGTGCTTGTGACTAGTTTTCCAAGGAGCTGTTTTTGCTGGACATTGAGAAGCTGGCTGTGGTAGTTGGCTGTTTGAGACCTGGAAGACATATGGGCTTTTTTAGTTGTCAATGTAGTTGCATCATGGCTCTCAGTTAAACCAGCAGTCACTTGCAGGTTGGATTTAGAAGGAATCTTTCCTGATATACAGGTGCAGTTTGCAGCCAAAAGTCCCATGGGAGATGGGACTCGTAGCACCTTTGAACATATAAATGTTTTCCTCAAGCAAGCTGAAAGTGCCAGATTTAGTTCAGCTTTAGGGGGAAAATGTAGCTGTGTTAAGCAAACAATTGCTTTACATTTAAATCCATTATTTTCTCCCTATTCTTCCCATCTGGTTTTCAGGTTTCAAGCAGCTGAGCTGCTGAAAAAAGCCACACAGTTGGAGGACAGTAGCTAATGCATTTAGCACAAGGAGACTATTCAGTCGCAAATTGTATAGGGAATGTGGCTCTTCCCCAGTGGAACTTCTAACAGACAGGTCAGGAATGTCATAAACATGGGAAAATGCCAGAGAAAAAAAGTGTGGATGGCATGTAAAATGAAAAGCTTGGCCCAGAGGTAACTTCTGTGCTTTAATAGGTCTAGCACATCAGAACTGCAGATTTGCTGTCCATTGTCTTGTAAGTGCTCTATTGTAAACAGAATGGGTGACGAACAAAAAGAATTTACCCTAACATTACATATGCTTTGTGAAATGCATTTGGGGGTAAAAGAGGAATTCTTTCTGCATGACAGTAAAAGTAAGGTTGAAATAAAGGTTCCGCTAATGCAAGGAGCATTTTCATTTTCAACAATAAGAAAAGCAGTTTCTCAGTGTCGCGTTCCCACACAAGGAGAAAGCCAATATTTGAAAATAATGGAGAGAGATTGGGAGCTTTGCACTGCATCCACATGGGCTTGATTTTACTGCTGAAATTAACAGATCCTAAACTCTTCTTCATCAAGAGAATTACCAGAGTATTATTTTGAAATATGTAGTTTGTATTTAATAAAGAGAAGCTGTTGACAGGACACAGGGAGACAGACGTTCTCCTTCACTGAAGGTGTGTTTCCTGCATTTTACATGCCAAAGCATTTAGTTAATACCTCTGTCCCTGTTAATACCTGTCCTGTTTATGTGACATCCAGGGACTTGACAGTTTATCTTCTGAAAACAGGTGTTTCAGCGTAAACATTCAAATGAGCTTGGGAAAATCTGCAAGAAGGCAAAACCCCCACCTTTTAATTAGTTGAGGAATGAAAAGCATGTGGCTTATTTGTGACATGAGTTTGAAAACCAGCTGAGATGATATGAAAGAGAAGTACCTCAAGTATCAAATGCCATCTTATGCTGAAAAGCTGCTATGCCAACCTTGATATTTAAATACTCTATTTTAAAAAACTTACTGTCAAACAACATAATTTCTGTTCTATATATATTTAAATGACTTCAGAGACTTGGAATAGGGTGATAGTTATACACTGAATAGCACTGGTGTTTCTGCACACACGTGTGCTACGCAGATGCTCAGTAATGGTACTTGTCAGGAAGAAGGTGACATTGTGGGAAAGGAGTAGAAGAGACGGAGATGTTCTTATGGCAAATTCTTAGACCCACATTTAAAAAAAGGTTGTACTCTGTTCAGAGTGAGAACTTTAAATAAGTCAAGTGATCCACTAATTTCAGTGTAGAGAAGAGTTCACACGTACAGGAAACTTTTTAAAAGTTTCAAACAGAAAAAAAATCAATATATGTAATAAAATAATTGAGAGTGAACTGATTCTGAAGTTTCTTGTGCTAGGGAATCTAAAACTTTGGCTAAAAAGTCAGGAATGTTGTTAAATCTCAGTCCTTAGCTTTCTCCTTGGATTTTGTGAATGGATTCCTGGCTTAACTTCCCCAAATAGTCCATCCATTAATTTTAGATTAAAAAAGAAAAAAACCGAAAAAACCCAAAATAAACCCAAAACATTTTAAAGAATTGTTTCAAGGGGATATCAAAGTGAAGTATGTTGCATTTTTCAAAGTTTTTATTGATGGAAAGAGCTTGCAAAATTTATTCTTTGGTTTTGGTCCCACAGAAGTTGTGTTTATCACAAAACCAAATAATTTCCCAGAAGCAATTATTGGTAGATACATAACAACTAGAGTGCAAAAGAGTAGAAACCAAACAGGGAGGTGCAAACCTATCCTTTCTGCTGCTTTTACAGTTCCCACTTTAAAGTTCTTAGAACATTAGTACTGAAGGTTACACGTATGCCTGGAGCTGTGAAAGATGCTATAAAAGTACAGTAACAAATGTTAAGGGCTTTTCTAACTCCACCATAGATCATTAACACCATCTTGGCTAGCTTCTTTAATGATTTGATATATCTCCCAGAGAATAGGTAGAAGTTGAAATCCAAAGTTGAGGGTTTGATTGATTTCTTACTGCTCTATCCTCTTGTTGGAGGATATGCTGTCTCAGAGATCAGCTTCTGTGGTACATATGACGAGATGAATTGCAGCTAGAAAGTTCAACCTATTGAACAGAAAAAAGGCACACAGAAAAATTCTTATGGTAAATTAGTCAGTGCAACTGGCATTGAAATCTCTGTAATGAGGCAAGCGATGTTATTTTCAGGGCTCATTGGAAGCCACACAATGTTTGGTCCTCGGTCAAAGCATATGGCTGTTTTCTGGACTTCTTTGGCCAAAAATAATGTAAACACAGGCAGCACTGTCTGCTTTGTCCTTGGCCTCTTTCATTGGACACATTTCTTGGTGTCTCTGGACAAAACACCCTTTGCCTGGAGGCATTGCCCCTCTGCACCACCATGCTGCAGCCTGGCACTCTTCAGACAGCAAACGCTTGCCACGTTTATCCTGGCTTTGTTTAGAAAGGTCCAAATTGCTTGGGAAGCAAGACAGACACACTTCTGAAATGTCAAACTCTTGTATTTAAACAAGTTGCTTGTATCATGCTTGCTGGGGGTGAAAAAGTCAAGGTCTGGATCATTGAAAAAATGAACCAGCAGCATCTGTTGTGACCTCCAGATATACTTAGCAACATGCATCTGAGTAGGGAAATGTTTTAAATGAACACTTGGCTTTATTTCAGAGACATGCACACTCAATATGACACAGTACACCTAGAGCTCCAAAAAAATCACTGATGTGCTGCCACTTAAGAAGCAAGAGAACATAAACTGACTGGATGTTGTGCTTTCTGGAAAATTAACTGTACAGGCTTGGCATAGTCTATGCATGTAGGCATTTAGTCTGGAAACAATAGAAATGCACTCAGCTGTGTTCAAACATATCAGCAGTTATACGCACCGTCGACAGAGCACTTTGGAAGGAATGTTCAGTGCACTTCAGATGATAACGTGATTACAAGAGCAGGATCAGTGCAGGGCCCTTTCTCAGCATCTTGTCTCATCGCCGTCGCTCCCACAGGCCTTGTGCTTTTTGTCATTCCTAAACATATGGCCAGTCACAGACAGTGTAAATACCCAGAAGGAAATCTGTCCTACAACTTCAAAACTGGCTTGTGCATATTTCATGTGAAATCTAATTGGTAAATATTTATAAGCACTTTGAATATTTGACATGATTGTTTATTTAAAAAATTCATTTCAAATCTAGCATGTAATATCACTGGCTTTCTGCCCCTCTTCTTTCTCTCACCTTTGTTTTCTTCCTACAAACTTTTTAATTTGGGGGAGTTTTCATTTTTACAGAATTACTTTTCTGTTTTCTTTTTTTTCTGCTGCTTCTCTTCAAATCATAAACTAATCTATGCAATATTTCTCTCCATGATATGTGCATGTGTGATGTAGAGTTATATACAAAGAGCCAAGAACTTCAAGGAAACAGAAAGTGAGGCTCTGTGCAACATGCCTACAGCTTCCATTTGCACAGCAAATATAATGCTGCCTAGAAATGCCAGATTTTCTGCTGAATATGCAGCTCCTGCATTGCTCAGAGACAGGAGGTTGGATGCAGCAGATTGTGCTGTGCAGTTTCTGAGAATGCTCTGACAGCACACAGAGGCTTTCTGGTGCTGTGATAGCCCCACTCACAGATGCTGGACATTCATGTCCGTTAGTTCCAGAAGTCTTGGACTGGTGTGGAAGCCCTCAAATTCCAGTGAAGCAGATTTATAAGACAATATACAATGGACAGAACTACTGAAAAATAGTGGCTTTAATACCTAGTTCAACCATCACATGCCTGCTCCTCTTTTCCTCCTTATATTTGGCAAAAAAATATGTGTATTGGTAAGCAGCATTAGGCTACTCTTTTTTTTTTTTTTCTCCTAGAAGAAGTCTGTAAGTTAAATAATTCTGAGCCAGATACGTGGCTATATATTCAAAGGCAAACTCCTCTGTGACAGTAACTTTTCTGATCAGAAGTCTGACCCTGAAGCTTCTTTACAGGCTAACAGAAGAATTAGTTGTATACAGGAGAGCAGTAAAAACAGTGAATCTTGGAATTACCTCTGGTTAGAATATCTAGTGATGGGCTGTGATTTCTGCACTGCTCTTTATGGATGTTATTTGGAAGGAATTATTAGAGTGGATTTAATTAAATTTCCTAAATGCTGATGTATGTAGTGATTTTCATAAACAGTGCACTTCTATAGGTTGTTGGGTAGTTGTGTGTCATGCACCATCCTGTGGGTCTGTAGGCCCATTTCCAGGAACAACTGTGCAGTGAATAATCTACAACAATTATAACCAAAAACCTGCAGGTTGACAAACTCATCCCACTTTGAAATCCCTGAAGCCTGGAAGAAGATTGCTTCAGTGCTTCACTGATACAACTCTTGCAAGTATTTCATCAGCATCAGCACGGCTTAAACATAAACCCAAGTGTGTTCCTGAATGTGTGACTGGGAAGGTAGTTTTTAATTGCATATAAAGTGGTTTAATGCTCTTAGTTTCTGAACTGTTGGCTCCACTGCATTTTCTGGTGAAAGCTCATCTGCACTGAGGGGTTCAGCAAATCTCAGACCTGCTCACTATATGTTGCAACATCAAGGTCAGACTTTGTCCAAAATGCACCTGCAGCGCTCGCATTTCAGAGCTAGGCTCCCATGGTTGACGTTCTTTTTCAATTCTTGACTCTGATTGCTTTTTGAATAGTTTTTTGTCTGTTTGGTTGGGTTGTTTTGTTTTCTTTCATTATCTAGCCAAGATAGGTCCTGGTCTTACTTTTTCTCGTTTCACTTCTTACTCAGACTGCATCCCTCTGACCTGAAACAGCTCTTTTCTGAAGAAAACTGGGTGGTTGTGAACAGATGTGGAGACATGACAGAGTTCATTTAGAACATAATCAACAGATAATAATAGGGTACTCAGAGAAATTGCAGTGAATGACAAGTACCATCAGCCTTTTCAAAACAGCAAAATTAGACATTTTTAACTCCATATGTGCAACAGTGCTAGAAGAAGCAGGAAATGACTAATTTGGAATCCTTTTATTATGTTCTAGTTTTTAAAAAATGATATTGTAACATTCTCAAGCATTATCCTGATGCTTCTCTACTTGCTGTCTCTAAAGGAAATAAAATACTGTTCCATGTGTTATTTGAAGCAGGCTAGCTCTCTTGTGTAATTAGTCATATCCTTCACCTTCCTCCCTGAGGCCTGACGATGTTCAGCTTGTAAGGATGATGCCCTGGCAGCCCTCATGTATGATTTGCAGTTTTCGTTACTGTAAAGATCCATCTGTTTTATGAAACCCATACTCCTCAGACTTGTATAAAGTGATAGCTGATCAGAGCACACAGGAAGGTGTGGGTTGTTGTTATTGCCTGTGTCTGTTTCTGCTGAGAGGACTGAGCTGGATTTCGTGTCTCCAGACATGAGTTTCTGGTTGCGGTGGGAGGCAGGACCTCTGCCTGGCACACCTGCAGCCCACCGCCTGGCCAGGCTTGCAACCAGGGTGGTTCCTCCAGAAACATGTCTAGACAGGGAAGGCCATGAAGTGCCTGGTTTGGGGGTCAAACCCGGCTGGCAGAGGCCATGGGGAATTGAGGCCTGGCCCATTGCACCCCCAAGACACAGCGGCCAGCTGTGCCTGGCAGAGTCACCAGGAGTCTTCAGGGCTCTGATCTTCCAAAACCTTGACGTAACAAAAAATAACTGGAAATGTGTTCTGGTTCTTCTTCACCTCTTCCTCTTGACTCTTCCACCTCTCAGTAACCCTTGCCCTGGGGCTGCAGCCTTCTGTCCTATACAAGAACAAGCCCCACCACTGTCACAGCTCTCCTTTGTGCAGGCTCTGCAGGGTCTCAGGTGCTTCCAAATGTATGAAATCCAGGGAGTTTATACAATATTGGCACGTACACCAATATAGCTTGCATGCCACTTGCAAATCTTGGCTTCCTTGAGTGTTTTACTGTGTCATGACTCGCAATCCAATGTTTTATATGCAGGTAGATCATTTCTGCGTGCATCACCAAAGCTACATGATGCAAGCCAGAGTCAGGAGAAGCTTGGCTGTCAGCATGCTGATAATCTCAGGTTTTAGTAAAGATGCCTTCAGTAACTTGTGCTTGCAAAGGGAGAGACACTGACATTAGGACAGTCACCGAGCGGCTGTGTTCTCACCATCAGACTGAACAGGATTTTCTATGCTGAATATGAGCATTAAGGAAGCCAGAAAAAAGATGACAAATGCTTTTGTAAGAGGGATCATCAGAAGATACAGCAGGTTCAGTGATCATTGAGGCTTGTCTTAACACATGAGCAACATCTCCTGAGAGCAGTAAGCTGCTCTCCTGTCTGGATGAAGACTGGCTGGGAGGCTTTTTTTTTTTTTTTTTTAATACAGCCTATATCTTGGGTAGATTGTGTTGCTGCTTGTGTCTACTTAAAAGCTGGAGTAAATAATTTTGAACAGAAAAATCATTCATAGGCTCTGCAAATGTACAGAACCAGTAAAAATATTAGGCTTGAAGATGTGAATAAGGTTGGATCTTGAAGGAGTTTGCCAGCTGGGAGCCTGCCATTTACATATGCTTTAGAAGTGCTTTACTAGTTGCTAACTAAACTGCTTGCTTTTAAGAAAGCCGAAGAGGGAAAGTAATCGGAGCTAATATATACTAGTTCTTCAGATGATGTGGAAATGATGATGAGAATTACCTAAAATGTGCTGGCTAAGAGATAAACTTGCAAACTCTGCAAACCCTACATAGAGAATGGTATTAAAGCTTAACAGAGTTCTCATCCTTGGTTTTATTTTGGGGTGTGTGTGTTAGTCATTGTTTCTTTGTTGGTTTTTGGTTGGTTGGTTGGTTTTGTTGTTTTTTGGGGAGGGGTTTTGTTTGTTTTTTAAACCTGCTGGGCTAATTAAGTGTCTCCATTACCTATGGCAGCTCAGCATTTCATTCCCAGGCTACATCTATTTTCAGATCTATCTATATTTGCTTCACAAGTCCTGTAGTTACTTCCAGGCTATTTTTGTTTGGGCATCTATTCTCTCAGTGAACAGACAAGCCTTCTATTTATTGAAATTCTTCTTGGTACAGTGAAGATTAAAGCATAGAATTGATTAAAGAGGAGCACTTTGAATCTATAAAGTACAATCTGTCTTTCATTTACATTTCAGACTATACTTCACCCCATATTTGATAACATTCACTCTACAAATCCTGCCTCCACAAAATACTTAGGTACTAGATTTAGATGCAGACGTATGATCATTTTCTTCCTGAACCTTGAGGACATCTTAAATCTCAGTGCACTAAATTGGCACATTTATAGAAGCTCCAGTTTTCTGCAAAGAAACTGGTGCCCCACTTTCTGCAATGGGGCATGAAACTGCTCCACAAGAGATAAACACCTCTTTGCTGTTATGGTCTCCTTTTGATGAAGATTTGAATTTCTTGCTGACCTCTGCTCATGAACACCCCAATTAGAACATGAGGTCCGATTACAGCTCTTGAGGAAGATAGGGGAAACACAGATTTCAAACTTTTTTGGAAGATATAAGAGGATGTAAACACAGAAGCTTCACCTTGCAGAAAGTCTTACCACTAAAACACAGGCTATATCCCAGCTTTCCTCCTCAGCCACTTCTCATGAACACCTACCAGAAATGGCATCTTCCCATTGCTGCGAGAATGGTCAATCCCAGCCCTGAAGGGCTTTCTGATTCCCTGTGACTATTGAATTTTTCTGTGCTCAGTGAAACAGCTCCTCATAGCTCTCAGCATGCAGGACGGCACAGTAAGCAAAGTTGGAATACACCGACATTAGAAGTAACCTCAAATCTGTGCCAAAGTCATTAAACCAACTTAATTAAAAAAAAAAAAAAAATCATTATCAAGAGCATCTCAATTCTGAAGGGGAAAAACCGTCCAAAGAAATTCAACGACCTCTAATAACACTGTATTTTATACTGTGCTCTTCTGCCTAATTAATGAATGTTTGCACAGTGCTTTGAGATCTTTGCCTAACAAGGAAGGCTAATATGTTGCTATGTGTAAATGTTAGAATTAATAATTTAGAAAATATAGGAGTAGAAAAACAGGTTACTCTTATCATTTCATCAAAGCCAGGTTTAACCATCATCTTTTTTTGGTTGCTTGCTTAATTAGATAAGCTGCTGAATTTAATTAACTCATCAAACCTAATTTGAAAAGATCTCTCGAGTCAGTAAGAGCTTGTCTTATACTTATTATTTCTATTTGTTGCATCGAGTCTTTAATATCACCATTTTATTAGGATATTAATGGTAGACTTAATTGTGTTCTAATTTACTGCATTTACTCAGGTGGTGGCATTTTCCTCATTTTTTTGGTATCTGCATGTGAAAATCAATCAGTTTAATTTAGGGCAGTGAAATTGCTCTTCTAGCCCTCTATCAAGTCAGGTACATGCTATCTCTTTTCCCATAAGCGTAATTCGGGTTTGCAAGGTGAAATTATTTCATAGGAAATCATGCTGAGTTTCTGAAGTCCCATTTACTGAAAAAGTGTTATGACAAAAATTATCTTCTGGATGCTCTTTTGGGACTGTTTAACCAAATTGTTAGGTAATACATTTGAAACTGAAATTGGTATTACGACTTTATAATTAATTTGGACACATCTGTGTGTGATGCTCCAGCCTGTCATACTGGACTGAAATTCCTTGAAAGTTACTAAAGAAAGAATTGCTAGCAAAGACTCTAAATGGTAAAATTTGCTGTAAATTCTAAACCATTAGCAGGATCTTTGGCCATTTCTTCACATTCCTTGAAGATTTGTCATAGAGAGAGAGAGAAGAGGTCAAGCAATTGCTTAAAATGAAAATTTCTCTGTAAATTATTCTTCTTCTGTAAAGCACATTCTACTGTAATATTAACTATGTAGCTGATAGAAAGATTACTATTAATTCTGGAGGAGTTAATGTATATTTGTGAAAAGCTAGCTACATCCTTCGTGAAATCAAATGCTTTCTTACAACTCTAGCCAGTAGTTTTGCACCAGTAACTTTGCTCACGATTTTCTCTCTTGCTTTTTTTGTCTGTTTGAGGTGTGCTTTCAAGTGCATAATTAACTAACTCATATTTCTCTGTTTTCCCTTAGAACGACTATCGGAAGCTGTCTATGCAATGCAAGGACTTTGTCGTGGGTGTGCTGGACTTGTGCAGAGACACTGAAGAAGTAGAGGCAATTCTCAACGGAGATGTGAACATCCATCTGTGCCCTGAGCATCACCGGCCAAGTCTGAGCAGGATTAAACTTGCTATTAAATATGAAGTCAAAAAGGTAAGCTATTTTTTTGGTTCCCTGGTGGATACATCTTCACATCTAAATTACGCTTCCTTGATGTCACCTGGAAAATAATAAATGAGAGATTTCAGCGGGACCAGGACTATCCCTAGGATTTTAACATTTTATGGCCTGATTTACATTTTCTTACATGCTTCAATGTGGAGAAGGATATTTTCAAAGGACGTTACAGAAGGTGTAGCATTTATTTTGAAGTTATAGGCTTGAATGTATAGATGACCCAAGGAACTGCCCATAGCGCACGGCGCTTCTTGTGTGGGTCATGACTATGAATCTCTGAAGACTTCAGCAGGAGTGAAAAGTTGTTACTATACCAAACTTAGAATCTTCCGTCCTTCACTTATGATTCACATGAAGTTGAGGGATGAACCTAGCAGATGTTGTGGTATCTTTGGCCACAAACTATAAAAGCAGATAATATAGTCCAGATCTTCAGCATTCCCAAACCATCTGTCTTTCCTCCAAACTAGATCTTCTGCTTAGGCTGAGAAAAGAGCTGGATGCTGCAGCCTAAACTGAAGTCAGCAGACCAAGTCTCCAGTCTCACCTGTGTGCTCTCAAATGCTGCCTGACCTTTTAGCTCAGATCCACATCTTGTGTTAGTCTCCAGAAACACTTGCAACCATCAAAAATGTTATATTTTTCTGTAATGATATAGAAATAACATATAAAAAGTAGCAATTTTGTCGTAAACAAGAACTTTTACTGCAGCGCAATGGAAAGTGGAATTCAAAATTTAAAAAAAAAAAAAATCATTCAGAGTGAGATCGAGACCTCAAAAATCAACTTCTGATAAACTTGGAATTTTTTTGAAAGCATGTGTAAATAGATAAACATTGATACAAATGTTTATCCTATATTCCCAGCTTCCAGTCTCATAAAGCTCAATTCTCTAAGAATTCAGATTTCTAACCAATCTATAAAACAGAAGGAATATACATATTTTAAGGAAAACCATGAAGACTGAATTACTTTTGGAAGTATCTGAAACAAGCATTCAGCTTTGCGAAAGTATGTTCTGTGAATGGAAAATTTGATTCTGGCAAATCCCAGGCCTGGGTGGTCGCAATTAATTGTTCCTACAATATGCATTGATGGAAACTGGGCTCATGCTATGAGATTTGAAGAGTGTTCCAAATTTTCAAGCTAACATCTGCTCTTTTTCCCCTCCCAAACCCACCACCTGCTTCGGTTTACCTCTTGACTGTGCTGCTGTGCTGGCCAGAGAAGGTCTTTTCCTGTTATGAAAGCCATTAATTAAAGCAAATCTTAAAACTATTACATGAAATGAATTGCTTTCGTGCAGGAGCACTTGGTACGGAGCCAAATATTTCCTCCTAGGATATCGTGTCTCTGCATTGTTCTGTCACCAAAACTGAGGATAACATTTCGGTTCACTCTTATTTAGATGCCTTTCAACAAGCTGGATCAAGTTTATTTATTGAAGCTGTTGCTTTAGTAACAGGAGGCCAAACTTGCTGTGGTGCTCTTTCAGAAAACGAACTCCTCTAAAAGACACTGACAGCACATAATCAAGGAGTAGCCCTCAGTGACTCATGGTCTGAAAATTATCTTTAAGTTGGCCAGAACATCAAGCCTTTTTAATGTATGAAGCCTTCTGCACTATTTTGTGTGTTTATTCTTCTAAATATTTGTGTCATCCTTTAGATACCAAGACCATTAACCAGAGCTGAATTGCTGTTAGTTATTGTGCTTTTTTGAGTCCATTCATCCTAGCTTAGTCGGTTGCAGGGGAGGATTTCCTCCATTTCTTACATTTTATACGTATTACTTCATAATGCATGAATGCTGACCCAAAGTGTCTGTGGCAGGTCATATACAGTTGATCTTTTTCTGTATAAATATCTTCCTGTGCCCAGGAAAGCTGAGTACCCTTTCTGGATCACAGCAACCTGTTGCTCACTGATGGTAACTGTTTAATTACAGAGCATAAACATGAGCATTTGTCAGCCTCATGTTGACTCTCAGGTTAGCACTTTTCAGAATATTCTTTTCAGTAGACCATATATGTCTATGTGTAAGATGAGGATTTAACTGCTAACTGGAAAGTAAGCTAGTTTCATTTGTGGGAGGCAGAGACACATTCAGATAAATGGCTTTGGTTATTGGCAGTGACTTATGATAATAGACTGATATTTATCACACTGGCTGAACAAAGAGATTCTGTTATGGTAACACAGTAATGATTTCCTTAAGAGGCAATAGATTTCAGGTACAAGTTTTTTATCCAGATGAGAGGTGTTTAGGCTTATGTATACAAACCCTGTGCTTCGAAATCTATTTTCATTTTAATAAAATACTATCATAGAGAGGGGTGAGATGGAGGGTGAAGCACTTTAGATATTTAATAAATCAATTCTTGGGCAGATTCTGTAAATTTCAAGGCACTTTTTCAAAGCTGATGCAATGACTTGCGGGCATACGCGAGATCACGTTTGGCGGTCCAAGTGTGAAAGGCAGACGAGGCAGGTGCCCAAAGTGACTTCCCACCCACAGCACCCAAAAGCCCATCACTTGGTCTGACAGTGCTCCCTGCCCAGGCCAAGTCCAAGTGCTGAGACATGGGTGGCTCTAACTCACCCAGAAACAGCTCCAGCGATGCGGAGACCTTTCCAGCTTTTTAACTGCACTCTAGAACTGGAATAATGCACAAATAGTTGTGTTTGCCACTTCTTTTTGTCCTGGAAGTTTAGTTGGCAGGGTAGGAATAATGAAGGGACTACAGCTGTGCCTTCCACCTCTGCTACCAGAACCTCCCCACCTTTATCATTAGCATCAGTGTTCAGATGTTTGATTTTGTATTATCGGCAAGCTCTAGATGAACCAAAGAAATAAAGGCGTGCTTCCTTGAATGAGTATGGAGCTCCTAAAGTATTTTATACTGGTTCTTCTCCATAAACTGCAAGAGGAATCTTAGACAAGACAGTTTCAGGGACTTCATAATGGTCTGAGAAAACAAAAAAACAAAACAAAACTGGTGTTAGTTTTTATGTCATTTTGTTTTGGTTTTTAATTAAGTTAGTATTCAGATTAAATATTTGCATTTGCATCTGAAATTTTAGGAAATATTTGATTTTTAAAAAAAAATATCAAGTTCTGTCATTAGCTTCTTAATACACGCTTCCATATTAGTAATTTAAGTGCCTGCGGTAGGCTTTTTTGATGAAAATTTGCAGAGAACAATTTATACTGTGTTCTACACAGTAAATCTGCAACTGGTACCTACAACAGGATTTTGCCCAGGCCGTAAATGATCTTTCTCTGCACTTTTTCATTTGTGCTTCCCATTAGGATTCTCTGTTACTTTGCCCCTTCGCTACTCCAAAAAAGCAGTTCAACTGAAAGGCCACTAAGGCCACTGCTTCGTTGATCACTACCTTTTTTTCTAATTTACAAAACTGGGGATGAATCTTGGAAAGTCATTCAAGAATGCATCAAAAGTTGTAGACTTCACTTGCCTGTCTCTCTTTTTTTTTTTCCCTTTTTATTTTTTCTTTTTTTTTTCCTTCTTTTTTCCTTTTTTTTTTTTTTCCTGCAAAGCGTGCTGCTAGCACATACGAGATGCTGGTGAAAAAGCAAGTTTAAAGCTCTAATATAATTGAAGATTAGAGAAGGTCGTATAGAAGGTCACTGAAGAATTAAGAAACTCTGCTTGTACATATTTCGCAGCAAGGAGAAAGCTAAAATTACAGTAGTTTACAAAGTGGTCTTTAAAAACACCTTATTACTATAATTCTCTACCCTTCCTGAAAGAACTAAATAATCACTCTGTACCCTAGGATTCTTGGAAAACTGTACTCAAATGTCCTCCATTCAAGTTTTCCAGAGTAATTTCTCACCTCAAATTAACCATCTTAATGATTCACAATTCCTCGAAAATTATTACAGTAGGAACAGTTTGTCAAGAGCAAAACAAACAATTTGCAAACATTTGAGCATTTACCAAGTCCTGGATGCCTTCCAAGAAATGGACTTTTAGCCCTTGTTATGGGATGGTTGCAAATTTACTATTGTCTCCCCTGATATTATTTAGCTGTGGTTCACATTTGCATATTCGAGTCAAGAACTGATTTCTTTCTTCTCCAGATGTGTAGGGTCTTGGGCAAAGGGAGGAGAAAGGTTGGGTGCAGGAAGAGCATCAGAGCACCCTGCTGATGCTGGAGCGAGGCTGTTCAGGGAGTTTCTTCAGAGATTGTAGGAGAGTGCAGGGGAATCATCACAGTGTGAGAACAAACACTGTGGTGGAGTCCAGCAGCTACTCATGGAAATGGCAAAATTAAAAGTAGCATTAAGGCGAAACAGGAATTATTTAGGTTGGGTGTTTCTCATGGATTGTAACCAAAAGTGGCTTGAGTCACTGAATTGGAGTTCTGGTCCCAAGAAAATAAAATTCATTTTGAGCTTCTTGAGCCAAAGATACTCTCAGCTGGTTTTTGTGCAGGCTCACAACATCTAAGTGTTCTTGATTGAAATTTGCAGAATATTTTTTTTTCTTTTTCTTGAAATATTTAAGTAATTTTGTTTTATATCAGATACTGGAAATAGAGGGATAGTACAAGTTTTCCCTGTGTGTGAACTCATTTCTAATTAATCCAGGGTGTGATTTCTAGCTGTGACAGGCATAGGTACAGGGTCTGGGACAACTCTGTCTTGGATTCTTCCTTTGGACGACCAACAGCGAGAAAATGCAAGTTTTGATGTACCACAACAAAACTATTTACTGGTGTATATTTGCTTTACATTTTTGTCTGTGCTGCTATGCTCCGTATTGTCACCCTCTAATGCTAGCAGGGGGCTTATATGTCAACATTTACCGTTAGATCTAAAGCTGTTGCTTCTCTGTGGGAGGTGACATTCATTCTCCTTCTTTCACAATGTCAGAATTACAGTTGCTGTATTCTCTCAATTGCAAATGTTGAGTGTCCACCTTTGTTTTCTCAGCAGCTCAGTTCATAGCTATCACAAAGGCAGGGCACCTTTCTCTTTCACGAGTTTTAATTTAATTAACAGTAAGACATACAAATTGGGTTTGAAAAAAAAATTAATAAGAATTAAACAGAACACCAGATGGCTGTGTAAATCCTATTTAATAGAGAGCTGGAACAGGAACTTTTCTCATAACTATATTATTAATAATTAACATATGGAGGATGCTCCGGACAGAATACTCATGGCTGCATTAGATTATAATTTTTCACTGCATTCGTCACACAACTCAGGCGCTCAAGGGCATGAGAAGTCCCAGCTCTCGTCATCTGCTGCAACAACCTGTGCTCCCCATTCATTTGCTCGGAGGATGTGGTTTTACCCTGTACAATAGCTCATGCATGAAATGCCTTCCAGGGTGCTTCTCACCATTGAATGGGGCTCCAGCTGCAGCATTTCCACCCCTAATGGGAGCTAGAGAGGTTAGTCCCTGGATGGGCCAAAGAACCAGCCCTGCTCCTGCTGAGGAGACAGCTCTGCCCCTCAAAATGTGCAGTAGCAGACACTGCCCCGAACACAGGCTGGGGCAGAGCTCAGCTAACACACCCCGAGGAAGGTTAAGTGGAAAAGCTTGGTGTTTGCAAGAGAAGCGTGAGAAAATAAGCTGGAGAACAGAGGGCAGGAGAAGACAAGAAGTTGTGAATCTCCTCCCTTTGGAGAGCAAGGAGTATATCTATGCCACATGCCATGTGGTTAGCTATGGCTCTGCAAGCTCTCTGTGCTCTCAGTTTGCAGCTATTCTGCAAATTCCTGCAAATTCCAGCAATGCCATGCCCTGGGGAGGGACCGCTGTAGAGGTTGCACTGGGACACACCACCCACCGCCTCACACACAATCTGTGCAGGAGCCTTTGCTGGAAAACTACATTTCAGTAACCCAACTGAAATGTTTGAGTTCCGCAGCTTTCAGAGCTGTCTAGATCACAAAAAGTCTCTCTTGTGGCTGTTTGTCCTTCTTTGGAACAAAACTAAGTTTAGGAATTTCCCATGAGCACTGATCTTTCTGTACCCCAGTGGTTGTAGCATGCACAGATATGGTTTGAAGCAGGACAGGGTTATGTTTCACCATCTAAACACGAAGGCTCAAGGAGGTGAACTCCTCAAGAAAAAAGGCTTTCAGGATGTTGGCTTTTGGGTTTTGTTTCTGTAATCCGTGGTTAATTTTTTTCTGCTCTTTAGTTTCAGGAATATTTAACTGAGTTTGGTGGAATCATTGATGGCTTGGACTGTGGTGGCGGGATGAAAGGTGTCTCTTCCGTCCATTGCTGGAGAGCCAGTTGATACTGTACAAATGTAGTTTAATTTCTGTGTAAACAGTGTAAACTCTGTGGTCCATATATTATCCATATAATTTTTCTTTTGCATTTTTAATTGCATATTACAGACATTTTGTCAGAGATTGGAAAGGAAAGGAATTACTTCTCTTCCTCACAGAAAGTGTTTCTATGTCTCTAAGTATTTCATTAGCAAGGTTCCTTCCTCCCACTAAAATCTGTAGTTCTGGTGATTTCCTTCTGCCCAGATGTTTTAATTTCTTTTCCAAGATGAATCTAATTTTGCTGTTTCCTGCCCATACATCCATCCTTTCAAGGCTTGAATGAATCATTTCTCCATCCTGAGTGGTGTTTGTAATATTCCCAATTTACAGTAATATGCAGACTTCATTATTTTCATTTGCAAAGTGCCACAGGGTCTTAGATGTCCATCAAGACACTGACAAGAGAGCAGAAGAACATATCAAATCCATTGCATGGATGCCCGTCACAGATGAAAGGACTTAAAATTACCTTTATTAATAATAACATTCTCTTAGAGCAATTAATATGTCCTACTATAAGACTGACCTTAGTTGCCTTCAATTTTTACTTCAGCTATTCTCTCTGTAGGCAGCTGACCTGCTAATGTGCATTTTGGGTGGAAAGTCAGATGGGGTTGAGTACAACCGTTCAAAAAAAATAACAACATTCAGTATTTCAAGTTACTGGTGTTCAAATTTGGATATCTGCATGGGTACTGACTCAGGGTGCAGCTCTCCTACATGGGGTTCTTGTCAGACACCTGTAGATGTCTACATTAGAGTACATTTTTGGGACTCGATATGTCATGGTGAGAGTCCCATCCTATGAGGGAGTATTTCTACCCACCAGCTCTGCTGGCGGTGAAGCCATCTATAGAAGAGGCCTCTGAGTTTGAGCACCAGCCCAGCCTTTCCTCACCACACAGCCAAAGGGAAAATAGTCTACTGATTCTCCTGGGGGAGGAAGAGGCTATAGCATTTTAAATTTCTCCTTCTGTGCCCACTGTGGTTATTTTTTTATAGATATCAAAGGGAGCTTTTTTTGTGTTATATTTTCAGGTGAATGATTAAATAATAAGGATTTCCACATGGTTCTGCTCATGGAATGTTAGAGGCTTGGACTTCCAATTCATTTGCTTTTTGTCAGATAAATAATTCAGTGATAAGATTTATTCATACATGTAAAAAGAGAAGACAGACATTAGCAACAAATCTCTTCAGAAACCATGCAGCTCACTAGAATATGAAACTGAAGTTTGCTCAAGAGCCAATCGCCTTGTTTACTATGCTATAGGAGAATGCTGAGCACAAAAAAGAGCCTCTATCCTTGTCCCAGAGAAGTAAAATTGTAAAGAAACTTTAGGTAGAACAAGGTTTAAATTGAACCAATTTAAGAATTTGTGTGAACTCTACATTTTCTAATTATACACCTCCAATATATCAGACTTAATTTTACATAACATGAATTGAAAATGTAACAGAGCAACAAAAAATCCCCCTCCATTCCCTCCACTACTAAGAGGATTATTAATTTTGTGTTTTCGCTCAGCAACGGAGAGCATTTCTGCCAATAGGTGAATTGCATTTGAAATGGTCCTGGCAGTTTTATTCATCCCATTACTTTTGTTTTCTATTAGACTAATTTGTTTTTATTTTGTTTTATTTTGTGCCTGCTCACCATTCTGATGCCTGATCAAATTGTATTTCCATCCACACTGCTTATTCTGATGGGACCACACCATCTCCTTACAGAGCTGTACCACACGGGTGGTTTGGGGCAATTACACAGGAATTGGGACACTGGGATGACCTTCACTGTCTTGGTTCTGTCTTCTCATCACCCTGCAAAGTGACGCCTTGATCCTGTTAATGTTCTCACAGATTCAGCAGGGAGCAGAAGAGCTATCCCAAACAACACGCTTGCTTTTATAGGGCAGACTGAGTCACAGGAAAGAGATGTGGTTGTAAATTGTAGCTATGATAAGGTTTTCAGTGTTCAAAATCAGATTTTAGATAACTCAGGCCAACCAGCAAGTGGATCCAGATACTGGATTTCCATAAAATTGGGGAATATGTGAGTGTCTTTGGATTTGGTGCAAGCAAGTATTTCCCCACTGCCAAATGGCTCTAATATGAAAGATACTTTGGTTCAGAAACGTGTACGTGAAAGATTTTACAAAAGGTATAATTTATTATTAAAACCATAATAAGTACTTCTGGGTTTATGCCTTAGAAGTAACTCAGAGACTGAGGCTGCACAATTTTGTTTAGTTTTGTTTTTTCTTCCCCTAATAATTACAGCTAATCTGGGTTCTACCTACAAATACAAACCTTTTGCCTTTGCTACCAGGTTTATAAAGGCTGACGTTAGACTCCGGATATCAGGTCTGAATATTCAGCATGACTGTCACAAAACTCATCTACAGGATGAGCAAGAACCTCATGAATATGTGTGTGATGCCATTAGACAGTCAAATGAGCCCCAGGGATGGGGGAAATCTGCAGAAATCCCCAGGGCAGGAACGTTTCCTTGATTCATGTTATCTATGTGTGTCTGCAGCAACACAAATATCATGTAGTGTTTATTTTTATGCAATGGTCAAATAATATTGAAAGGAGTCTTGAACAGTCAAATTTTCTTTCACCTAAGTTGAACGGGGTTCCATGAAATTACTTTTTTTTGCCTCTGATTGAAGGAATTTGGACCTGCTGATTTATTCTCCTTTGTAAGGTTACTCTGGTGCAAAGCGTTTTAAAAACTGGGCCTGTAGCCATGGATAGAATTTAACTATAATTATACCAGGTCTATTTTGTGAAAAGGTCAGAGTCTCAAAACATGGATATTTGGATTGGAACTTCACTTATTATTTTTAATTCATAAATAGTAGGGCAAGTAGTTTTCTCTTTCTTTCTGAGACTTTCTACAGTTTTATGTGCACCCCTTATCAGGCACAACAGCAAACAGTGAGCCACATTCCAGCTATATTTACTCTCTGATAACCTCATTTGTCATAGTTTAATGGCACAAGAACTTGCTAAAGGCAACTTTTTTTTCCTCATTCCGGATCATGAAATAAAAGTATTATATCCCATCTGCTTCTGTTAAGGTCTCTCAGAATAGTTTCTTCAAAACAAAGGGCCCTTTGTTCACTTGGAGGATCACAGAACAGAGTACAAGGTGAAGATAAGAACAGTAATACGCATATATTGGCCTTTTCCTATACTTTGTATTTCCTAGCAAGCTTCAGTAATTTCCACTGAGCTTTGCCATCTCCTGTTCTGCATCAGGTGAAACAATTCTATAAGTAGAAGGGTCTTTTATGGGATCAAAAAACTGTTCTGACATATTTTTCAATTTTTTCAAGTTTTTGTTTTGTTTTTCAAAAAAAAGTATGTTTTGATTCAAGCAAATTATTTTATTTAGATTCTTTGTTTGGGTTTTGAGACTTAAAAATACTTAAAATATCAAAGGAATCTTCAAAAATGAGAAGTGGTTTGAAAGCAAAGTAGTTATGTTTCCGTTTAATATTTTCATTGCCTTTTTCTTCTGTCTTGTGCATGTGGGCATGTTTTTACCCTTTAATTCATCTGAACCTCTTTGGTGAAATGGCAGTATAGCTTTTATCCTTCGGGGCACAGCAGTAATATCCTGCTTCCACATTTCCCTAAGTTTCTTCCACCTTTGTCAATGTTGGCTGGTACTCCCAATGTATCTTCAGCAACCCACTAAAAAGGGATAATTTCATATCTCCTTTGAAGATTTCACTGGCAGAAACGCGACATTGGTTTTGCCCAAGCGCAGCACCCACCGCTGCACAGCAAATTCCAGCCCACCTTCCCAACCAGGGCTGGCTTTGGTCCTGCTGGAAACACCCGCCCAGAGACCTCAGTTCTGCCTATGTTTGTCCATGAGGTGTGTCATTAGGTCTTCTTAATCATACTTAGGTACTTTCATCTTTACAGAGGACAAATGTGTGATTCAGATGCCGCTATGGATGGCTCCTTGCAGAAGCGCTGCTCATATGCTACTTGGAGACACCCCCGGCAAAATGGGAGAAGCCACACGTACAATCCCTTTAACCCCCCCTGCATTTTCCCATGTAATTCAGCAGCACGGGGTGACAATTGACTCAAAAATGTCATTAAAACAGTTTCAGCCTTTTCACTAGGATCTCCGGCATTTGAAGCATTATGCACCCAAACAGGGGTTCCTGCAAGCAGGTGCTGCATCTTATTAATAAAATGTGTTAATCAATATAGGCTTGCAGAAGCAGTGAGCTACATCAAAAGACAAATGTTTAATAATGAACCCTGAAAGGTTGTTCAAAGGGCACGTGCACAGCTACATGATGGAAAGAAAAATGGCTCATCCCTGCCCCGCCAGTGTCTCTTGACATTACCAACGTTCTCCTGAAAATATATTTATGTAGCTCCTTTTCTAGCTCTCACTCACTGATTACACACACTGCTGCTCATCTGAATTGCAGCTTTTGTTTGCTGAGGTTTGACAGTGTTATAAGGATTACAGCAAAGGGACAGGCTGGAAAGGACCCAACGGGAGTATCTCTGTGAAAGCAGGGAAGTTAAAGTCACAAGTTTGCGTCGTTAGTTCTGACATGCAAGTTTTTAAAGCGTTTTTCACTGGTTTACTGATAAGATTTTCCTTCCTACCTCAGCCTCTCGTTATTTTGTGTAGGGTGCATTAGCAAAGCAAGATGATCCTGTCTGAGTGGTTATTTTGCCTTGATGGTAGATTTCTGCACTCACAAGAGAATTAGAATTATTTCAGTAATAAAAAGGATACTGGTTTTTTTCTGCATGATTAATTCCAGCCCTCTGAGGCTGACCTCTGCCTTTTACCTGTCTTGCAGTAAGTGTCCTTATTTCTGTTGAGACCATTTTTCTGTCCAAGATAGATTTTTTTCTTTGATTTTTTTTTTTTCCCCTGTTTAATATCTGTGCATTGTCTGATACTCTAAGGAAATTCTTGGATTTTTTTCACCTGGCTATAGCTTATCTTTTATGTGCCACGGGATAAGAGAGATGCCCTTCAGGTAGGGACCATGGGGTGTTTTGCACAGAGGATTTAAACAGTGCTTAACCACTGACAACTTAGGCATCCACAGTGCTAATGCTGAACAGCACCAGTAACCAGGGTGCTCATCACAGACTCTTTCTCTGTCTGATATAACAGAAACTAAATAATGAAAGTCTCTCTATTAGTGTTTTCTGTCAGAAGTAACTTTCTATACAGTTATAGAACTATAAAGGTACTTTATTGTATGTATAGTGGAACTCATGCATTTTTGAACAAGTATACTAAGGAAAAAAATCTCACTCTGTCATGAGAGCTGTAAAGTGTTTTCCCACAATGCACATGCATGATAAGCTACAAGGAAGAGCTGTCATACATCAAATTAGACAGCAATGTGGAAAAGTTGTTGTTCAACATGGTATCCACAGTAGTCTTTAAAACATTCTCTTTATTTCTATGTGTAAAACAATTCACTTGGGCGCTTTGAATTACCACTGAAGGTTTTGAAAGATTTTTTCCATATTCTGGGCAAATATTCATCTCATTTATTTAATTCTCTGTAGCACAGAACAGTGGCTTCCGGAGGTGTTAATGCTTTCCTGTGTCTTTTGGTGGCTCTCAAAAGTGCCACTTTAGCAGCTTTGTTATTTGACCTGCCTCTTCAGATTGATGTCTGATTTTTTAAAAAATTTTTGTTAGCCTTTTTTAACTTATTAAAAAAGTGTGCAACTGATAGGCCGGAAGGAAGTGCAATTTTCTTCCTAAATCACAGAGGTATATGCATGGTATAAGGAAAACCCACAGCCATTTACTGGGGTCCCTGTGCCGTGGGACCAGAAAAGCTGCCGCTGCGGTTTCCGAATGCAGAAGCATCACAAAGCATTTTGCTTGAGCTCCCAGATTCTGATGCATTTACCTTTATCAGCTTGGAAAGGGGTCACTCTGAATGAGATAAAGCACTTAATGCTTTTAAATAGCTCTTTTTGGACCCACACAACCCCCTCCACTGCCAGTGCTTCCATTTCAATTAGCGATATCTTGCCCTTCTGCACAGCCCCAGCCACACCAATCTGCTTGTAACACCTTCTGCCTTTCTCTTCTTCTGGGATGCAGCACAGGAGCAGCCACATTTGCCCATAAAAGCCTTCCAGCCTCCTTTTCCAGCAGTGAAGAAAAGGGAAATAACATCTAATCAGAACTTTGAGAACACATTGCAACGTTTAGGCCTCTGAAATGGAATATGCCACACCACCATTTTTCATTACACTTTGAAGTATTCTGCCTTGAAGCTTTTATCTCAAACTCCGTTCTCTTCTGTGTCTACAACACTAAGCAAAACATTAGCGTAATCTTTAACTTGGTGTCGGTGCCCATTCCCAGAGAAGAAAGTTAAATGGTTCTGTAACATCTCTGACGAGACCTAAGACCAATTACTGAAATTTTGGTAGAGAGAGGGTTGGCGTTGTCCAAGGGTCGCTGTGTATTTCATTAATATCTCATGGAGCAAACATGATGAAAAACTGTGCTGCTTGCTGTAAGCAAATAACAGATCAAAACTCATTCACGCTCTTAATTTTCTTATCCTGATCTTATTTTTCCCTCATTTTTGTAATAATCAGAGTAAGGTGAACACCATCAATGCTCTATGGTATGCTGCCAATCTTTATTGCCTTAAACAAAATAAGTTGTTCCAATGAACTGGGTTTTATGGCAATTCCTTCTCAATTTTCCTATATTTGCAGTTTTATTGTAGCTGTTCCCAGACTGAGTGAAACAATGAACAGATTAAAATGTCTGATGAAGTCTCTGAAATGCCAACCAGCGAAAGTCTTTGACAGTCTCATTGCCAAGGACAACTGAATTTCTTTGTCTGAACCAATTCCCATAATGTGGTGAACAAATACAAGAGCAGGAGGAGGCCTGGCTGTTGCTTTTGCCCTTCATCTCAGAAGTCTGCAAATCTACCAGTGTAATTTTCCTTTCCACGAGTTGCTACAATTGCTGTCGAATTCATCATATCTGAAAGTAAAATTTACAAAAGGATTCAATTCTCTGTCTAGCTTCCTTCTATTTCATCCTTCTGTCCCTTTGCCACAAAGATAATAAGCCCTGGCAACATTAGCACAAACGTAAACACTGAGCATTAGGAAATCCCTCCTTGCAATACTGCTGTCATCACCTTAAGCCTAAACTTGAAATGCTCAGAATGACTAGGATTGACAATTTATAGATTATCTTTTTTGAAAGCAGCATAAAAGCAAGCTTATTAAAATGTTAATATTTCCAGGAAAAAAACTATAAATACAAAAGAGGTTAAAAGTACTAATCAAAGCTCTTCACTGTGATTGATTTATTCAGTGGAAGGGGTAAAGTCTTATTTTCTATTTTTCCTTTTTGAGAAATGCAGTCCCCAAAGCCTAATTCATCTGAAGAAACACAGTTTAAATAGCTGCTAATGTGCTGTTAAAGAAGAAAATGCACTATTCCACAGCAATCCTAATTACTGTGCAACTGTATTTCATTCTGCCCTAGCAATAAACTAATCATTGAAACTCACAGTAACGGCTTTGTTATTATGCAAACATCTAGAAGAGTCCATTAAATTCCCGATTTGACCGTCATTTCATAGACAGTGAAGATGAAAGAACAGTTTGAGTTTTCTCTACTTTTCAGTCCCAGTAGAACTCCAGATGACAGCCAGAATTCCCCCAGCTGCTGAAGCTGAAGCAGGGACACAGGGCAGCTGCCAGATGTGGTCCATGTCCACCCTGCCAGGCCGGGGCCACCACAGCCACCAAAACCCCCAGTACCCTCTGCTTTCCTCCTCTTTACCCTCTCCATCCTCCCCCTTGCCTCCAGAAAGTTCAGCTTTTTGTAACAGTGGAGGGTTTTCCATTTCCCTCCTAAGAATATTTATTCAGCCACAGAACTAATAAATGAAACACTCAGTTCTGCTAATGCAATCAGCTACATTAGCAACGTATTTATTTTTCATCTTTTCTTTCAGTTATTTTACCTTTTAATTATCTTCCTTTGTGATTAAAGATAGTCACATGCTAAATTCAATCACCCTGAAGAACAATATGAAATAAAGAAGTTTAAGCTTTTATTATAAATCTCTTCTGTGGGATCCAGTGGTGCTGTAATTTTACCATTAAGAATTTGCCCTTTTCAGTTGTCTGCTGCTCACCTTTTTTTTTTTCCTCTGAACAATAAACTGAAGAAGAGTCTCAGTTACAGGATACAAAACACGTACTTTCTGTACCAGAGCACCACAGCTTTTCCTCCTGCTTTTAGATACGTCTTTTTGTCCGATCAGTAAAGAATGAGCTGTCACTTTTGGAAGGTACTCTGAGATAAAGCATTTAAAGTAGCAAAATACCAGCCAGACCTCTTATAGTTTACAGGAGGAGAAGCATGAAGAATGGTTCACTTTGGCTCCATATGCAGTGAATAGAGCAATATAATATTAGTGCTGTGGTGAGCTACCATTTCAAGGGCCTATGTCTTTAGGAAGTTATCAGAGTTTTGGAGTTTTTTCAGCTTGACATCAAATTGCCTCTCTGTTTCTTTTCTGAATCTCAGTGTAGCTTGTCTTACCTTAGGAGGCTCTTTGTCAGTGCTGGCCACTGATGGATGTTGGGGTTTGGCCCGGATGGTCTGCTGTCTAACAAAACTCTTTTCTAGAGAAGATGAGAAGCAGAACACATTCTGCCACCACCTGGGGATTTTGGGTGACTAGTTTGTAGTTTTCTGTTTGTGACACCATAAGCTGCGTTGGACAACAAAGATGAGCTCTGTCTTGTTCTACTGGCAAATTCAGCAGGTTATTCACTGAAATCTCGTCCTCTTCAGACAATGCTACTGATACTTCTATTTCTGTTTCTCTTACAGTTTGTTGCTCACCCCAACTGCCAGCAGCAATTGCTCACCATGTGGTATGAAAACCTCTCAGGCTTACGGCAGCAATCTATAGCTGTGAAGTTCTTGGCTGTCTTTGGGGTCTCCATTGGCCTGCCCTTCCTTGCCATAGCCTACTGGATCGCTCCCTGCAGCAAGGTACAAACTCATGAAGGTTTTTATGGTCATTTCTATCCAGGGCCTGGAGTGAAGTCCCAAGTTTTTCTGTAATGCTGTTGGGAAGTGATTCATGCCTTCCTCTAAGATTGCCCCAGAGGACAGCAAGCTTGAGGTGTTGCTTGATATACACAAATGGAGTTATTAGATATGGTCTGACATTCATCTTTAGAGGTAAAAAAGGAAGTGGCGTAGAAAAGGGTGAGACAGTGCATGGCAAGAAAATAATAGGAACAGGAAATGAATTGGAAATAACAACATGGGAGTGGGGTGAAGAAAGAAGGATGACCAAAATGGGAAATAACTAAAGGAAATTATCTTTGTTGCCCTTTTAGTTAACTCTGATGTTTAAACTCTCATTCAATTTAGGTACATTTTGTTGCAGGTTCCTCCCTTCTTCAGGGCTCCTTTCTTCATTTGCTTCTTCTTTTCGATCTCTTATTTTTAGTCAGTGGAGCATTTTTATTGCACATGTGCCTGAAACTCTGGCAAACCCCAGCTTCGTGCTGCAGAGAAGACTAGACTTAATTGTACAATCTTTATGGTTTTGAGGGAAAAGATTATGAAACTTGGAAAAATGCTACGTACCTGAATACGGCTGTGTTATGTCTCACAGCATCAGATGAAGTGGGAGAGTTTTTACGAGACCTAGAGGTCAAAGGACCAGAGCCAACCATTAGCTTAGGTAAATGCTTGAATTCTCTGTGGTATGAAATCTGTAGTGAGGTTTCCATCCTGAAAGAGTCTGCTCAAGCAAGTGGAGATAAATAGGCGTGTGGATGAGTGATAAATAGCTTTTTCACTACTCTTGCCACAGAAGAAAGGGGCGGCAGGGGAGGAGATCATTTCACATTCAGCAATAGCCAGCAACATCATTCATTACAAGGTAGAGATCTTCAGAAAGAGGCTTATTAGAGGTACTTAAATTTGATCAAAACGACCCGTGGCACTGGTAACATATTCAGTCTTGAAAGCATCTTCTCCCGCTTCCTTTAAAAGCCAGTGAGGAATCCCTTCTAAATTTGTCAAGCCCAGGAAATTATAGATCCATGGATGGGTATTAAGGAAAGACTATAATTTGAAAATATTTATGTTAGTGCAATCAGACAAACCGTTTGAAAACAGTCTTCCAGAACATCTGAGATAATAAAACATGTTTAATGCTTGATGTTCTCCAAAATGCCTCTGAGAAAAGTACTTTCTCTTGGAGCAATTGAGAATGTAACTTCATTTTCTCAAGGTTTACATCAACACAAAACCCCACAGCTTTTATGAATCCTGGACAGGACTCTGGAGTTCTACACAGAGGAGTCCATGTGAAAGCTGGGCTGTGTCGCGGGTGGTTTTAGTTAGGTCATAGTGGGAATTCAGGTGTGGAATTATCGCGTTGACTCTGTTATGTCAGACTTCAGCCTAGCAGGAATTTATGAAGCTGTTTAATTTCTTTCACCTCTGTTGAATGTGCTGGGAGTTGGCAGGTCAGCCAACAGCAATATTTGTGGGGTATTCTCTGATTTACTGAGGTTGCATTTGAATATAGCAATAGGTGGGGAGAACAATTAGATGAGAAATAAGTGGAGAAACTGAGAAGCCCAAAAACTAAGGGGAAGAAAACTGAGACAAAAAATTCAAAATAAATCAGTTTTAAAGCAGAAATTAGAAATTATTGAGAAAGTTATTTGGTTTTAATTTCATTTAAAAAATGGAGGGAAGGGGACTTTTCGTGGACTGTGATTTCATTACACTAAACCTTTCGTGCATTCTCATTTTTCGATGTTGCTTTCTTTCCACCCCACTTTAGACTCTGAAAAACCACATATAACCTTCTATCATAAAGTCAAATGTAAAGTTATTTCAGATGGAATTGTCTTTTAATGCATGAGTTTGCATTGATCAGAACAATGTAGTCTTGATTTTTGATTGGGGCCTGTGACAGAAATAACTGAATCATGAATGCATTTTTCCTCCGTGAATTGGTACCTCACCCAAAATCATCATTATTAGGTTCAAGGGCTGAGGACTGATGCGTGTATCCTCTCATAGTGGTACTGCAGACAATTTTACACAGGCAGCAGGATGGTGATGTTAACAGAAGATTTGTGTGTGATGCTCTGAGCAGCCCAGGTTTGTTCTGGTCAATTTTACAAGTGTTTTGTTTGGGTTTAAGTCATGGAAACAATCTTGATGCTACACAACTGGGTAATGAAATAATTTTACCATAGTAATAATCAGCTAAGATATTTAACTTAAATCAAATCAAATCAGGGCTTACTTAAAAGACACTCGGATGCCCAGGCATGAGTTAGGGACTCATGTCTGGGCTAAGACAGTGAGAAAAATGAAGGAAATCTCTGTAATGTGGAATACTGCTTATAGGAGTTGTTCTGGCCAATAGTATTGTGTATCACATTCTTGAGATGTATTGGTCAAATTTTGCAGTTTCACATAGGGTAATAGAGTAATTCATACCTCAAAATAATTCCATCATTGATGTATCATAGCAAGGCAAATCTTTTCAAGCCTTTAGCCTGTGTTTCCTAACAGAAAATTTTCTTCAATCAGGCTCTGCGGGGTTAGAATGTACCATACCAAATACCACCCTTGAAAATTTAGTAAATAGTATAACTAGTGTTTACAACTGAATACTTAAGTCTTATCTTGCATTCAGTTGCACACAGCCATCTTTATTAAAAGCAGTTTTAGTGTCAGTTGTTCATTCACCTCTTGATGCACAAACTGTTGATAAGACCCGTGAAGTGTAAGTCCATCTTATTCTGAAATATCTCTGTTGACTCATCTATCTCATGGAGGCTGTGACTCTGAAATGAAATGTTGGTGCCCAAAATTGTTTTGCCAGTGATCAAAAGAGAAGATAAGAGATAGAATGGAAGAACTGCATAGTCTGCTGCCCAAAAATATAATGACAGGAGCAAGCAGGACTCTTTGGACTGTCTGCAGAACTCCGAGAAGTATTTTCTTTCTTCTCTGGGAGGCTGAAGTACACATTCAAATGTTACATCACTAACAGAGATCATTTATACCCAGCTCTCATCGCCTGGGTTGTTCTCTGGCTTTCATGTAGCCATGCTGGGGATTTATGGACCGTAGCTCCCGCTGGGACACAGCCAGCATCATTTAAGCACTGGAACTTTAATGGTTCACTCCACCTAAAGCTGTACCTGTACCTTTTTACTCTGGGTATTTTCCTCCCTAGTTAAGCTACATACAATTTCTATAACGATATTTTTCATGCTTTCTACCATGAGCATTGTACTGAAAATAGTAATGTTTTTTTCGTTATGATATTTCTAAATTCATTTGTTGATGTCTCTTACAGTCGAGATTAACCTGCATTTAGAAACTTTGATTCACTGTCACATATTATATATTTTCTTTTTGACATCTCTGTATGCTTCATTAAGTTCGTATAATACAGATAAGATACTAAGTCATGAAATGAGCTATTGTCTTAAGAATGAACCTTTATATTCACACTCTATCAAGGTTTCTGTTTTAACAGTGACAGTCAGGCACTTCCCTGTGATCCTGGTTTGATGAAACACAATATTTTGATTTGAAAAAGTAATTGAGAAATTGATACATCCAAGTAGTTACACATGTTGAGTTTAACTGTACCATCTTGCTTGAAAAATATATCTTATTTTCATAAAGCATCAGGGTGACTGGAGGAACTGATGCTTGATTAATTTTTTACAGAATGTTCTAGTCAACACTTTCATCTCCTGTAGCTCTTAGCTGAAAATCAGGTTTCTGAGAAGATATGAAAAGTATCAGCTCAAGAAAGTTTTACACAGTAATAAAAAGGATAACATACTGGTGTAACACTGACTAAATGCAGACTTTTGTTAAATCAGTAGAGAATTAAGTGAAATTACCCACAGAATTCATTTGGTTCTGTAATGCATGGGATTATTCCTCTGATAACCAAGGCTGTGCTACTTTAATCTCAGATCTCTTCTTTTTTCTTTTTTTTTTTAATTTCTATAGACAGCAGAAAAGGTCTAATTATTCGGAGAGAATTCATGGTTCAATAGAAAGTACTTTTTCTCTTTTAGTGAATTCAGGTTAGAAATGAGTCTTGTACAGACTGCAAATGCACTTTCTTAAAACTTTATTGGTAAGGTCCCATATGCCAATAGTTTTTGTTATAATTTGCTCTTGCTCTTTGAGCTCTCTTAGACAGGTCACGTGAGGAAAATATCTGAGATTATTCCTGTATGGGACATTGTTCAAACTTATCCCATCACCCCATCAGCTCTGTACTGAAAACGTAAGTTCTGCTACAAAATGTAAATCTACCCAACACCAGCCATAAAAAGCTGTTGAGAACTAACACTACACCAAGGTTTGCAGCAAAGGAGTGAACCAGCATCACAAGTGTTGGGATTGGTTCACTCCTTTGTTAGACCTAAAGACCCCTCCTGTTAAAATATTTCTTGCTTTGCAATAATCAGAGACCTGGGCTCCTTTAAACAAAGCTGCTATTGGAAATAAGTAAGAAAACAGAAGATTTCCTTTTTCAGTCCCTTTTCATAATTCTTATGAAGCTTTATGATCAAGTAGGTTGATATTAAGACAATTTTGAGGATACCTAGTCATCAAGGTAAGTTAATCAGTGAGTAATATGCTGCAAAAAAAACTCCAAAATACCCATTGCTTTGACGAGGTTTCGGGAAGGGCACATGTGGGATGCGCTTTCATTGCTGTCTGTTGTATCCAATGCAACTGGCATTGATCCTTGCACTCCTAAAAATGCTTCTACTCTGACACCTTTCTGTACTAATGTTTTCTTAAATCACAGAAAATGTAAAAGGAAAATAGTGTTATTTTAACTAATTAACAGACAGAGATTTCAAGAAGAACGGAACAAATATTAGCTCTAGTGAAGAGACCTGCTGCTCTGACTCTTGGCTTAATGTATTGAAATAAATCCTTGTATTCTGGGGAGTGAATCTCCAGCTTTTGTAGTAATTATGAGAGAAGACTATCATACCGAAGCACATTAAAAGCATTACTAAAGAAACTTTAAACAGGCTGTTTCCTACACAGCGTTAATGAACCAAGAATTCAACATTAATAAAATATTCTAATATATAACGATGGTGTACAGAAGAGAAGTAAGCCCATCTTCAGGATTTATATTGACACACATGAGTACATTCATAAAACGCATATACACACAAACATGTCTCTTATATAAATGTCCTGTCTCTTCATTTTCCACTTACCATATGGCCAGGACAATTAGATAGTATATGTGGCTAGAAAGGAGAAATATAAGACGCTGCCATGCATAGAAAATTATCCAAAGGGCATAATTTGAACTGTAAAGCATAATGTCTAGTAATAGCAAAGAACAACTTGAACAAATCCAAGCCCCATTTATTTCATGATCTAGAATTCATTTCTGAATTCTTTTCACCTTGGGCAAATGGTTCAAACTTTTATAGGAAAAAAACATCCAGGAGATGAATGAGGGAAAAAAATCTTATGTCTCGTATATGTTCTGTTGCAGTTGGGACGGACCCTTCGAAGTCCTTTCATGAAGTTTGTGGCACACGCAGTTTCTTTCACAATCTTCCTTGGACTGCTAGTAGTGAATGCTTCAGATCGGTTTGAAGGAGTAAAAAATCTCCCCAACGAGACCATCACGGATCATCCAAAACAAATATTTCGAGTCAAAACAACTCAGTTCTCATGGACAGAATTGCTGATCATGAAATGGGTATTGGGTAAGCAAAAAAAAATTGTCTACAGTTCCTCCAGGGAAATTCAACATGACTAGGAATAGTATGACAGGCAGTTATAAGACAGATTTAAAAAAAAAAAAAAAGTCCCAAACCAAGCACAAACAAGCAAACAAACAAAACCCACCATGAAGCTAAATGAGAAGTTGGTGGAAGTAGTTTGATTAAAACAGGATCAAAGACAACTTCGATCTTTGTCACTGCTTTTGAAAATATGGAATGATGCTTAGCAAATTCTCACTTTCCTGATTTTCTGCTTTCCATGGTGAATGCTATAGACATTGTCTGTTTGCCTCTGTTTAATCATTGCATCTTAAAGAAGGAAATATAGTCATAGAAACTTATAGCTTCACTAGAGGACATTGCTCCATCTAATGCAAGCAGAAAAAAGTGTGTCCCTTGGGATATGGGCGACCTCTTTATTACCCTGTCGTGAGATCCTATTGTAATTCACTGAAACAGTTTCTTCAGATGCAAAAAGAGTATATTGTTATTTGCTTTTTTGTAACACATTCTAAGATCTAGTGATGAAAACTGCTAGATAAATACAAATTGAATTCTATTAAATTTATAGTATGAATTTTTACTGGTGAGAGGATAGCGCAGCAATCAAATCTTTTAAAAGAAATGAAGCTATCCAACAATTATAAAGTAGGGATTCATGTGGATGAACCCTTTAAGTTGAAAAGTATATTACATGTGCAAGAGTTTTAGGCAAATTCAGATGTATTATTTTTCTTACAGGCACAATTTATTCTGGCAGGTCAGCTACCTTGAACCACTAATCTCAACAAGCTCAGAAGGATTTATTGGGAAATGGAGCTTATCAATTCTTCAGAATCTTTATCTACCTCTTCTGTATCTATTTTTACTCACCACCATGATTTTGATTCTTTTCTTGCAGTGAATAATTTCACTGTTCCATAAGAACCGATGGCGTTAAACCGCCCTGAAAATAGAATAGGGCTGCTCTATCTGATGACTTCCTGGCCACCATTTCTTTGTTCCCTGTCCCCTTAATAATCAGAATCCCATACAGGATATTAGGCTAGGAAATACTGAATAAATGCCAGACTGGATAGAGTAAGTCTGTAAGATATATTTTTAAAATTATATTAAAGCAGTTGGACAAGATTATTAGATTTTAGACTAGGTATTCTTTTCTTATAGGCAGTAGGTATCTGTCTGCCTGGTGAGTTCCTGAGAGATGAAGAAAACACTTCATTTAAAGCGAAGGTTTTCACTTTTCTGGGAGAAGAAAGGTGATTCATTATACAGACTTCTGAATATAATGAGATTTTCTAATGACTGCCTACATCAGCACTGACAATCTTCTCTGGCCATTTTACCCGTCTGCCTACATAAAGCTCCACACAATGTTTCAGCAATACTAAGGTGAAAGTTTTGTGCACATGGCCTGCAGACAACTGGCAACTTCCCGAGCCCCATATGTGACCCTAAACTTTAAAGACTCTAACAGGACTAAGGGTGGTGGACTGCCCAGCCTTTTGGTGCAAAAATCTTATAAGTATTATAAATATGTATACATAAGTAGAAACATAATTACATAAAAGTAAATGCTGTAGATAAATATCACAGGTAAAGTTGCTAAGACATGCTTTTTCAAAGAGGTAAATGTAAGTAGAGAGTAAGTGTATGTTGAAGGATAATAAATCTAGCTCTCGCGTACTAAATATACATAGCTATATTTAATCCTACTTGGCAATACCTGCAGTTGCTGTCTTCAGACTCAACAGTGTAGGTGTACTACCTACATTTCTATTCATAGTACAATCAAAAAGTGTAATTCTATTTATTCTCAGCTTGTAAACCCATTCCTTCTCTTTCTGTTCTTTCTCCTTTCTCCTTCATACCATGGCAGTGATGATGGATGCTGATGACACATTACTTGTTCCAACCATAGCACATCATTTTTGAGAAATTAGTTTACAAGTCCTTGATCTTAGTTCTTTTTTTGGGGAGAAAATTGGCTGTCTGAGTTATCTGGCTGTCAACCATAAAATTATGACGCATATTCAGAATAGCATTATTTGAGGATAATGTGCTCCATTAGCATAGCATAGTGAGGCGACGAGTGAGCACAACCTGTAATAGCACTCTCTGCAATTAATCTTGCTGGAGATATGAAAATTGACTCACCTGTGTATGTTTTTAAGAGAAAACTACCAGCAGGAGAATTTCAGCCTGGAATTGTGCAAAAAGATACCATTGTCATCTCCTGCTCTCAACTATTTGTAATGCATGCAGGTAATGGAGTTAACCAAGCAGAGGTAATGACCTTCATCCAGGCAAGCACCTCATTCTGCTCCAAGAATCCATATCAGAGGCTTTATTTTCCATTGGTCTGCACCTCTGGAAAGGCTGTAGACCATTGCTGTATCAACCAGGTAGTGTTGATAGCCCATTTAACAACTCCATAAACAGCCAGATAAACGTTAGCATTTTAAGTGGGAAAATGACTCTTTGTTATGAATGACCATCCAAGGGCTGCAGATGATAAATGTGTCAGCAGAGAGAAATACTGCAATGCTCTGAAAGGAGAACTTGCCCCTTTTACATAGGGCACGGCAATTTTGGCTCATGCATCTCTGGCTCATTGTATGCCTTGGGTACCTCTCTCCCTGCAGCAGGGTCTTCCCACCTCTTGCCTTCAAATGAGGAAGGCTGGGATTCTCCTGATGAGCAATATGGACAAAAGTGTGCACTGGAAGCAAGGAGGTTTCATTTAGAAAGACAAAATCCCCACTGGAAAAGCAAATGAGGTAGCAGTTAAGCCCTGGGTAGAGACGCAGTCTGAGCACAATCCTCTCTCTTAATCCAACAGCCTTTGGCGGATCAAGCAAGGTTCAAAGGCAGATCTGCAGCATCAGCTGCTCATGATTTATGTACCATGCCAGTGGATATTAAAATCTGACAAACTGTTCCTTTTTGTGCACAGGTGGTGAACAGCACTTCTTGCACACTTCCATTTTTCTTCCAGATGGGCTGTGCCTGTAGTTTGACTCTCCTTCCCCAGCTGAAACCAGAAACGCCCATCAAGGTGACATTTCTGATGATCCTTGCTGTGAGAGAACAGGCACAAGAGACCTGCAGAAGCTTGAGAGTAGAAGCTGCTCATGTCCCACCTCTCTGTGTGTCAAACTCAGGAGAACAATCTCTCCTAGAGCTGTCGGGGACCTCAGAAACACCGTAATGAAATGCAATCACATCCTGGCAGATCTGCTTTGCCTATTTCTCTTCCCTTATTTCTGTTCTTACACCTTATCTTATGACCCATCCCCTGAATTTTAGCTGCTTTTTTCTTCTTGGTATTTTTACCTAAGGAGGAGCTCTGATTTACTCCCTCACAATGTATATACAATTACCCAGCAGTACTGTCCGAATAACTACTCTGACTTTTCTGCTTGTCCTGAATAGACATTTTTCCTTACATATGGATAAAAAATGATTGCCACACAGTTGGCACAAAGAATAATGTAAATTATAGGCCAATAGTGTGATACTTTCACAGAGCTATTCTAATTTTAGTCAGTCTACTCAGTTTTAGACACTCCTTACTTCATTAATCTGTGACTTAGGTATATTAAGTGATCAAGATTAGAAATAAATTTGGATAAAACAGTTAATATTTAAGCCAGAAAAGACATTTCTGGGTCTCAGTGAACAAGTACTCTGGTCGGCAGTGTTACCACGCATGTGATATTTCTTGAAGTGCTTTAGTACCTTCATATGACACACACGCATAATGCGTACAGCTGATGTCTCCTATCTATCACTTCTGGGATACCTTTTTTTTTAGCTAGAGATGTTTCTTTAATATTTCATCTTCTCTCTGGGACAGTTCCTGAGAAACTAATTCTTCTACTTTCTGCCTTAGACAATTTATTATTAAATCTTACTCATGGTGAATGACAGCTTGGGATGAAGTTCCTGCTTTTACTCTGCCAAGCACCCAGTGTCAAGGAGAAGAGCTGGGAGTGCTCAGCACTCAGCGGACTTCAGGCTCCCTCCCAAGTCAGATCTATATGGGGCAGAACCTATGTCAGGGTACAGCTCCAAGGACCTTCCTGGAGGTTCCAGGGATGTGGAGGTCACAGGCCAGCGATGCCTCAGCCACCAGTGGTATCAATAACTTAGCTTTCCTTTTTCTCTCAAATCCTTCCCAGTGCACAAGGACTGGCAGCAGCAGCTCCTCATTCCTCCAGCCTCTGGCTAGATTCACAGTGACTTGTTTCCTTCCCTATAACCCAGCCTTCGACTGCGCCTCTTGGGATACCATGAACTTCTAGGAATATCTGAAGCAGCTGAGCAAATGCATTTACATGTCACACCATGAGAGCTTCCAGCAAAGAGGATGAAGAAGAAGTCACAAAAAGGACAAGGTTGTAGGAGGCCACACGGAAATCAGCAGACACTGCTCCTGTTTGATTAACTGTGAATTTTGCTGCTGCTATGGAAACAGGATTGGGTAGACTGCAGGAAATATTCATCAGTGGGTTAAATATTCCAATATTTTAGCTATTCAGAAGCAAGATTTTGGCCCTGGAGCCCTGCTGTGATGGAAAGTTGAGCAAGCTGGTGAATTTGACTTGTGCTCTTCACTCCAGTTTGCCTGTTGAATTCACCTGTCCTCCCCAGCACTCCCCAGTAGAACATGGATGTCAAAACATTTGAATTTTCTGGGCATGGCATTTAGGTTTATCTGTAAGTCTGTTGTCAGAAAGATCCTAAATTCAGACTAAACTCAGGGCTTTCAAAGTGGTAGATCAGATCTTAATGTATGGAAATTCATTATTATTTAATGTAAGGGCAGAACTGTCTTACCTTTTCTCTGATCATACTGTATTTACTCCTGGGTCAGATTTTCTCATGCAAAGATCTGTTTCTGTTCTCAAAATGGACCCACACACTGGTTTAGGGAAGGAGGAAAACATCAGTAAAGCAAGTGATATCATTTTCAGTGGCACAGTTTAGCAAAGAGATTTTGAGGACAAGGGAGGAAATCTACATTTTTTCCAAACAGATCAGCAGTAGCATTTTCTAATGGCTTCAGTATTTCTGAACCATGCTTTCTCTGACATCACCAGAAATCTACTTTACTATTGACTCATACAGTGAAATTTTGAAATTTCTACCTCCTATGCACAAAAGGACACATGAGCTTGAAGTTTTTAACATTTTTTTAAGAAAAGATGACGTGAAACATCTTCAAGAAATTCAGCTTAATTGAAGAATATTTGCTTTAGTCTTAGAAGCTACTGTAGGTCAGGAAAAGGGTCCATCTGAATATAGAAATGCCTTCTGTGTTTAACGGTGAAACGTGCTCTGGCCTTTCTGCAGGCATGATATGGTCAGAGTGCAAGGAGATCTGGGAAGAGGGGCCACGCGAATACGTGCTACATCTCTGGAACCTGCTGGATTTTGGGATGCTGTCCATCTTCGTGGCATCATTCACCGCCAGGTTCATGGCTTTTCTCAAAGCGACTGAAGCGCAACAGTACGTAGATCAGTACGTTCAAGATGATGACCTCAATAATGTCACCCTTCCCCCTGAAGTTGCTTATTTTACTTATGGTAAGATGCTTTTTGCTTTCTAATGCTTCCTGTTCTTTTAAGCTAACGTGTAGCATGCTGAAAGCAGCTTGCTTTTTGTGATATTAATGAAGGGGTTTTTTTCTAATTAAACTAAAGTATTCTTCTCAGATATACCCATTCCAGCCATCTTTCTAAACAGTCAGAAAGGAATTAAGATCCAAGGCTCACTCAGTCTCTGATCTTGTACTAAGGCTACATTCAGGTCAATCACATCCTGACAAAATAGCTTGAGCAACAAATAATCAGGAACTAGGAGTGAGCAGAATATAATTTAAATTACAGATGAATGAAGCTGTGTGAACGAATATAGGACCATGAGCTGCATTTCTAACTGGTGGTGTGTAACGTCTGTTACATCCAACACCTGTATAATGGGAATACAAACACCAATTACACACATAAGCTGCTGCTCCTCCACAAAGAAAACCTTTATTTATCATTTCTAAGTGACAACATTTCAAAACGCAAGCAGTAGCATAGCTTTGACAACATTATTTTTGATGGCTGAAATGGTTTTTCTTTGACATTCAGAAATTAATAGAGTTTTGCACCCCAGTATGGGGACTGGATTCATTGTATATCTGTGCAAACTTTAGACGTAACCCTGAGCAAAATCCATGGGGATCACATGCCCTGACCCCACACCAGGATGCACAACCACAGGCTCACTGGTGGGTCCATGAGCTGGTCACACCGGCTCAGCCTCTTGGATGGTGTGTTCCCTCTGAAGGTGATGGGCAGAGCTTCCCCCTCCCTGCCGGGGCAAGCAAGAGGCCGCTGAGATGAATTTGTGGTTTTCATCTCTCTGGTTTGCTGCTGACCCATTTAAAGTGAGTTCATGACACAAAGGGGTAAAGGGTCCAGAACAGAATGTCACAACCAGATCCTGTGAATTCCTTCATCTGCTGCTTTTCCTTTGGTTGAGATTACTGCAAATAATGCCTAAGTTTACTGCTGTGTCCTTAAAGATGTCATGTTTTAGCTTCGAGTCACAATATCTTAATCAAGAAGCTCAGTGATGATATGACACTTATAAACTATATTAATATAAATGTTCAAATTTTCAGCAGATTAGATAAATGATGCATATCTAGTATCGACAAGAAGCTTTTTAAAGTAAAAATGTTAGAGTGACTAGACTGCAAGAATTAGTCTTGATTTAAATATAACACGAATATGATACACTTGATGTTTTTATCTGCTTTATCCAAAAAAATTCTAACTTTCTTGTCTAATGGTAAGGACAGAGATCTCAGTCTCCTTAATGCTTCCTTTCCAAATATTGACACAGTGTCATATATCCAAATCTATAGCCAAACTCCACTGTGTTGTAGTTTTGATTCTCCATCTCAAGGATTTCAGATGGAAAAGGCACAGCACAGTTGATGTCCAACTAGGAAACAGGAAATATCAAATTTGTTTAAAGCCATGCTATTAATTTTCTGCATGACTTTGGTAAATCCCAGTGACTTGTTCTTTTCTCATCTTTGACATGTGAAAAATACAACTAATTCTTCTCACCCCTATTTGTACAGTATGCTGACGACTTCCATGACCAGTTGTTCCAAACCTTTTTTTTTCCTTTGACTCCTGGCCAAAACCAAGACTCAGTCTCAAAAAAGGGTCATTTATCATCATAACTTCCATCTAACACTTTTCATTACTAATACCTAATGTACGTGTATTGTTTTAGCCAGGAACAAGTGGCTTCCCTCGGATCCTCAGATCATTTCAGAAGGACTGTATGCAATAGCTGTGGTACTCAGCTTCTCCCGCATTGCTTACATTCTTCCAGCCAACGAAAGCTTCGGCCCTCTGCAGATCTCTTTGGGGAGGACTGTGAAGGATATCTTCAAGTTCATGGTCATCTTCATCATGGTGTTCCTGGCCTTCATGATTGGAATGTTCAACCTTTACTCTTACTACCTTGGTGCAAAATACAACCCTGCATTTACAACGTAAGTACCTAAGGCTGCTCTTGCAGGACTCTATCCATTCTGCTTCATCACTGCTGCAAATTCTGCTCAGATAGTTTCTACTCCAGCTGTGTGGGGAGGCAACATCCACATTTTGCCAGGGAAACTTGTAGCACAGGCTCCAGCCCTGGCAGCCAGCTCAAGGACTGAGCATAGGAAGGCAAAAATGGTTATTTCTGGAAATGAAAATGACAGATCAGGAAAATGTTTTGTGAGATGTTCAGTTTAACGAGTCAAGAGAAGCAGTGGAGGAGCGGTTAGACCTAAGATTACTGTTCTTGAAACTGCAAGCCAAAATGTATGTAAGAGAAAGGAGGGTTTTGTTTATGTGAGGTCTGGTTTAGGATACCACCCGAGCAGAGCTGTGATTATAAGGTGCACATCTGCAGAGCCAGCTGCTAGTCACGATGCGAAACAAACCAGGATGTCTTGGCTGTGTTTTTTAAATCCTGGCTAGGAAGTTTTCAGCAAAGACCATGTGAAATCTGCACAGGGCATCATGCCAGGTGACTGGCCAGGCAGGTCAGTGGTTCTGCTTGGGTCACGCTTACCCACCAGAGCCCCTGTGGAGGTGGCCATGCTGGATGTCCTGCCTTTCCCTTGACAAGGAGGTTGGGAAAAGAAAGAGGTTGGCAAATGCTTCTGGAATGAGGTTCAGACTGAGGCTGCTTTTGAAAAGGGAAAGTCTACAACCCTGTGGAGGTAGCACAAAATGCAACCTTCGTTCTCTGGGAGCACAGGAACCCAAGCCCCAACCCTGTGGGGAACAAGCAGGGTCCTGAAGGAGCTTTCATAGGAGGGGACATCATAGTGCCCTGCTGTGTCTGAGGGACATGTCCCATGTAGCCGCAGGAAAGCCCCTTCCCTTACACTGCGATGTGGCACCAGCATAGCACCCTGGCAGTCAGGTTTGTGTCTCACAAAATCGCCATGACTTACTTTAGGGACACGGTGGGGACTTTTGTTCCCACACACCCATCTGTGAGGGAAGAGGAAAGCCTGGCAGAATGCTTTCCCCTTGCTGCGATCTGACTTCCAGGCAGCCACACTTGTAATGTCTGAGCCCGCAGCATTTGCCAGATACAGAGCAGACAGCAACTGGCATTTGATGTGTCATTTCTCTGTCACGTCACGGGGTGAGCTGGGGGCTTAGCTCTCAGCTCCTCTAGGAGAAATGACCTTTTCAGCATCATTTCTGTCCTGTGAGTAGCTGTTTCCTTCCAAATTCACAGGAGACAGTTTTACCACACCAACCTCTTGTGAGACGTGTATCTTGTAACATGATGTTTATTTTCTCTAATTGAGGGAAATATGCCTTCTAGACCTCTCCTCTAACCTCAGGATGTATTTTAATGGAAGGATTTATGAGGCCAGATGCAATTACATTTGTCCGTGCTCGGTAGTAAGGTAGAAGAAAATTGGGTGTGTGGGATGTGACTTGTTTCTTATTTGAAGAGAGGGAGATGCCCTTGAAGCACAAGACAATGAGAAGTTGAGTCGATACTCTTCTGATTGCCTGGTGGCACAGTAACCCTCAGTTATGGTAGCCCCCAGACACATAGCTAGAGCACATCACTGACAAATTCCAGTCTCTGATGCAATGCCATGTGGTAACTCTCTCATTAGCACTCATTACCTAAGTGGATCTTCCGGTAGTTACTATCTTTTGATGGAAATAATGAGCAAGCACTGACTAAAATGATGACTGTTCACTGGAGTAAATATTGCCTAAATGCCAAAGGGATGTCTGGACTGGGGAAAGCCTTGGCAAAAGGCAGTGAACTTCCTCCTAAACTTCAGCCTGGTGACTACTTATCCCATAGGGACTTACTGTTGTTATAAAGCAAATTTTCCATGAGCATAAGTTTTCCTTTTAAGAATTCAGAAGAGATTTTAAAATAGACTTACTTTCTTCTGATTATTTAAACACACAGGAGTATCAAATGATGATTAGTGAAAATGAGCCCTTTCATCATATGAAACAAAGAGAATAGATTAACATTCATCCCAAAAGCCCTTCTCAGATGTCTCATTCAACAAGCTAGAAACCCCAAGGTAGACGGTTTCAAACAATTTTAATAAGCTAATGACAAGGTTATATTGGCAGATGGGCAGCTACCAATTCTAGCAACGTTTCCTCCTCTAGTTTTTGTGCGCTGCCTGTGGGCCTTGCTGAAGGTGGTGGGCTCCTGCTGCCCTTAACTTATTCATGAAAAGAAGGAAGATTTCAGTATTAGAGCTGAATAAGTAACTCAGCTGTTGTGAAAATTCAGTGGAGCAAAGAATAACACTTACTTTGGTGTCCTCATAACCATTCTGTGACTTAAATGACTTCACTGAATGCATTTCCTGGCAGGCCTCGTTGTGACTTCTAATGAGGATGGGTGAAATTTTACAGAAAGCAATTTTTATATTCAGAATTGTGACTATTTGACTATGGGACCTGATTCTCAGAGATCATTTGGCTGGTCAGGACAGAAAAAAGACCCACTGGATTTGCGCACCAACTGACTGTGGCCAGTTTCAAAGGGCTCACTGGATAGTCCCAGTGAGAAACCTCACAGACAAACACCTACTCACTGACATCACTTTGAATTACACGTTTAAGAAAACCACAGCTTCCTAGGATAGCACATAGGCAGAAAAAAGAGTGTACATTTGTCCAGATAACAGTGGGAGGGAACTGCTTGCTTAGTTCTAATGATAATAATGAGTAAATGTTTGGTGTAACTTGCCTTTCGCCTTCCCTTGCTGTTGTACTTTTGAAATCCTGCGCTCCATTTTGCTTGTGTTGCCATCTGCAGAGCAAGCCAGTAGCACTCCAGTGGCCTCTGAACCAACTTAGCATGCAAAGTTTCTGTCGTTTCTTTCGTTTTAGTGTTCTGGATGCAAAGGAAATAAAAATGCAGTGAACTTTACATGACACTGTTAAATACAGAAATAATTTAGCTAACCATGGTATGCTTTCAAATTTTTTTTTCTAAGTTCTTGAATGCTGAAAAGTAGATCATTCTCAGGACTGCTGCAACCGACCACAGCTATGTTTATCTGTTTATTGTATGCTGTGTACAGAACACAGCTCTTGAAACAGCCTGTAATTAAGAACATGCTATGCAAACAAAATCAACATGCAGGCAAGACTGATTGCGTTCATCTTGCTTTCTGCATCACAAATCAGGCTGCAGGCTACAACGTGAGGTTTTCTGTCTCCCTCTCCCCAAAGGGAAATGTGACTCACTGTTTAGTGCCAGTGTTACTTCAAGGCTTGAAGGCTTTTTTCTTCTCATTTTGCTTTGTCAAAATGTGATATTTTTTAGATTATATTGACTGCACTGCTTTTTTGGCAGTGTTAAACCTCAACCAATCAATTTAAGGAAATAACTCAGTCTGAAAGGATGCCTTAAGCTTTCTTAAAGAGGAGGACACAAGACTGACATGAAATCATAGCCTTGCCATGATCTTTTTTGAGGAAGAACACACTGCTGTTAACAAAAGCGAGGAAAATCTGCAATGACATGATTGCTCCTGGTCTGTTTTCTTCCTTGATGCAAAATCTTTGTTTAACTTTCACAGGACTGTGTCTCTTGAAACAAACAAACCAACTCTCTCCTCCCTTCCCACTGCAACAGCCAGTTTTTCCACCGTGGAGAGAGTTCAGCGTAACCATCTCCACTAGGAGCATTGGCCAATCTGCCATTGTCAGATCTTCCTGCTGTCAGTCCAAGCAGGACTCCTGATTTTCTCCATTCCTTCATTTGTCTGCCTTTGAGAAGGATAAAACACCCGCTGACCTCGCAGGAAGGGGGTAAATTGCTTAGCTGGCAACGATGAGACACATCAGCCTCTTGGAATCTCTGAGAACTTGGCTCCAAACACCTTTGTTTCATGTTTTAGTGAGCTGTTCTCAAAATTAAAAAAAACTGATGTTCCCTGTGACCTGTTCAAAATCTCATACAATTTGGAAGTAATCAAAGAGCGAGAGAGAAAGAACTGTTCAGTGTTTTTGGAGGGTAGGTCTAGACCAGTAGGTTTCCTTAAAAAAGTTTCCTCTGCAAGACGGAGACCTGTGTCTGCCTGGAGGCATTGCTAAGCACAGTTTTGGGGTGCTGTAGGTCAGGTCCACCTCTCACACCACTCTCATACCATCCTCCCAGTCCCACCAGCACAGGCACTGGTCCCTCACCTGATGCTGAGAATAAGGACTATGGGCGTTTGTGCTGGAGCCCAGTGCCCTGTCCCTCGCCTGTCTCCTCCACAGTGCTCAGGGCAGTCAGGGCCACTTGCGGTCCTTAATTAACTTTCTAAGGAGAATCTGTCACCATCGCAGATCAAAGGTTAATGCTTAAGCTGTGGAAAAGAAGCAGAGTTGACATGTTGTATTAAAATCTGCCGGCAGGGTGGAAAACTAAGGGAACCTTTCCAAATTAAAGAAGGAAGGTTAATAGCAAGGTGCAGCTGGGTTCAAAGCTGGGGGATTATGGTTTGTATTAGTTTGATAAGTGACTTAGGTGGTGAGTTTCAAAACTAGAGACTTGCGGTGTTATATGTGATCTTTAACTAGAAAGCACAACCTTTAACAGAATAAGCACATGACTCAGGGTTACTCCCCACCAGTCAATGCAGTTATACTGACTGAGAATGATACCTAAATATTTACCTCAGTCTTACAACTACTTGTAAATGGAATATGGACTACCATAAGTTATGATGGGAGATAAATACCAGTTTGCTGTGGCAGAAAGGAATTGCCCAATGCTCTGTACCGGTCTTTCAAAGGATTGAAATTAATTTCTCTTGCTTTTATGCATGGTGTTATTGACACTGGAGTTGATATAAAGCTTATCGTTCCCTTAGGATATGTTGCAGTTTGTTTTTATAAACAGATTTAGGAGGATTAGGCTGCCACCCTAGTAAAAACCATTTCATCAAAGTAGTTTGTAAATGGCATTGTTTTCTTAGAAGGTGTTTACCTCCTGGCAGGCAGGGGGAGAGGGAGGTAATTAACTGTTAGAGTGCTAAGGATTGTTCAGTGAAGGCACAATTGCTCCTAAATTAAAAATTAAGCAAATTGCTACCAAAAGGTAGGTAGGCTGGTTGGTTGGTTCCTTCCTTCAGCTGTTCCACTTCTACCTGTTATGGCTTTGACTTCTCTGCATCAGATTCTCCCTTTGACCTGTCGGTCCAGCCCCACTTCTCTTTGCCGTTGGCTCATTGCCCTCTTTTTTTCCTATCTTTCAAGCTTTTTATAGTCTGCTGGTTCCTTTCTATTTTCAATCATCCCATTAAAATGTCTTTCTGCAACAACTTCTGCCACTCTTAATTTTCAAATTTTTGCTGCAAATCCTGGGGTGTCTGACTTGTTTGCAGTCCCAGAACAGAATGGGAAGAAAAATCAGACTATGGACTTGACTAAATCAGCACTGTGTGCTCTTTTTATATTAATGCCACAAATCAGAACCTTTCAGTTACTTCTCCTGGGTAAAAAGTAACGTTTTTCTTCAGCTCTGGAAACAATATATAAGAAGATCAAACTAAGTTCCTTCTTCCCTTTCCCTGAAAAATCTCTGTCAGTCCTTTCTGGATGAGAAAAGGGTGAGTGAGTACAAATAAAAAGCCCTACACAAAAAGTTTCAAACTGCAGGTTGCCCATGGAGAAGTCCTTACCAGGGACACAAAATCCCAGTGACAAATAATACAACAGATGGAGCAAATAAGGGGACACTGTAACTTTATAGTATTAATCAGAAATCATATTTCTTTATCAAATCAGGAAATATGATTTGGCACATCCCTGGGTGATGGATAATGGTTTACAAAGCCTGTGCCAAGGCATCATGTTTAGTTTGGTGGATTGTCACTTTTATTATTAGCATTTGACCTGGCTAACCTGATGTCAACTCTATAAAGTGATTGTTTGCTTTATTTTTAGGGTAGAAGAAAGTTTTAAAACCTTATTCTGGTCAATATTTGGCTTATCTGAAGTGATATCTGTGGTGCTGAAGTATGATCACAAATTCATTGAGAATATTGGATATGTACTCTATGGAGTATATAATGTGACTATGGTGGTGGTGCTGCTTAATATGCTAATAGCCATGATCAACAACTCCTATCAGGAAATTGAGGTAAGATAAGAAATTAGATTACAATTCATGTACTTAATTATCACTGATAAAGAAAATGTTAAAAAAAATAAGGAAGCTGTCATTTATTCCATATGCAAGATTAGTGCTGTTGAAACACAGATCTTACACTGAGTAAGACTTAAGGCTGTGTCTGTCCCCAAATTGCAATTTAATTAATAATTAAAAATGAATCATTTCTAGAACAACTTCAACTTCCTTGTTTTTAATGACCATCTGTGAGTAAATCAAATTTTCTTTACGTATATTTAATGACAGTAGTTTGCGATATTTTTACTCCTTGTGTCGGTTATGATGATTTATTTATGTGTGTTACCTTAGCTGTGTTGATGCTTATAACACATCAAGTAATATTTCATCTGGGTTTTTGCCCTGTTCTCTACTGGTTAAACATCCAAGCCAATCTAGGTCTGAAACTCATGTATGCATATTTAAAAATTCCTTATTTTCCAACTACCAGGTATATAACCTTGCTATATATATTTTTGAGGAGTGTCTATGTCTGCAAAACATGATTGCATGAACATTCACAAAAAGCAACTTTTAAAGGATATGAACACAGCCCTCAAGGGATATGAATAGGTTTGTGCAAAAAACCATTTGCAGCATTTACCCGACCTTGTTCAGTAGTATTGCTATTAATATTGTCAGCATGAATTTCCTAATGTTTTGGACATAAACAACTCCCTTCTAATGTAAATAAAAGCAGAAAAAACCCACAAATATTTGGAAAATGTTAGGGCTGAGTCATCTCTTCTGATTTGTTAAATGTCAAGTTTCTGTAGGTGGGTTTGTATTAATTATTTTTTCTAATCTCCCCTCAGAACCTGATACTACAAAAGGCCAGAACCAAAAATGTTTTCTCACTGTAATGTCTGATTAATCCATGTACTGTAGTGCAAATATAGCTCTATTGTGTGTGTGCTGTAACTAAATGTCAGAGACACCTTACATGTGTTCTCTGCCCCAGTAGCTTTCCTGTATGCAGACGGCAGAGTCATTGCCCCAAAAGTTTCTAATCACTTAAGATCAAGCATCTTCCTGAATCCTCTTCTACTGAAATGAGATTTACTTCTGAAGGGGTCTCAGCCTCATGCTGCCTTTTCTAGTTTATTGTAGGAGGCGGAGATGCTCTTGAAAGTTTCCACAGAAAAATCTCTAAAAATACTTGAATAGGTGGCCTATATTACAATAACTTTCTAGTCTAAACTTTGTGATGAACATTTTCCTGGAAAAACGCTTTATCATCCTTCCTGATGGCATAGAAATTTCCGAAACTACTTGTAACTATCAGCAAATTAAACAAGTGTGAGTAATTTGGCCCAGATCCTCCTACTTGAGGACTAGGAAAAACTAGTAAATCCCATACTAATTCCTTTCAGTCCTCAGTAATAGGGAGATTGAAGACACAGTGATCCTACTGAGTGAAGAGAAAGTCCCTTTTGGCAATGTGTTTGTCTGACTATAGCAACATCGATAATGACAGAGGATGGTCATTACTGAGGAGTGAAATTCCATTGTGGTCAGTGGGGACATGCTTTACCGTTAGTTGGAGTGATAAGGCCATATTCTCATAGTTTCCACTGAACATCTCTCTTCAGCTACTTCAGTTTTTCTTCTGTTTATGCTTCAAATATTAGCACTTCCTGCCAAATTTGCATTTATAGAAAGAAAAGATCCTTTTGCCTACCAGAAACCAGAACCACTTCCATCAGTGGCTCCTTAAGAGAAAATCATTAAAACATTTCACAATTAATTTCTACTGTAATTCACCTTAAGGCTTCTGTGAGGTACAACCCCAAGTAATGAGAAGACCAAATGACAGAAGTGAATGCTGCTCCATTGGCAAAGACATGTTGCCGTAACTTCGACAGAATTAAACTCTGTTGTGTTATGCCAGTTTTTGACTGGGTTTCAGAGGTATGGGGTAATCAGATGTTATTAATTTCAGCAGAACACAGATGTACATGAGTACAGGGTGTTGGCAGACCCACGCTTCTATTGATGCTGCTGGCCTCTATATAAACCGCTATGAAAACAGCTGCAGAGCAGCTGTGGCTCATCCTGTCTTTTGCCTGATAAATGGTCCTGATACATGGCCCATGGCCAAGCATATCCATAAAGTGTGTGCTAACCTTACCCTTGTACTTGGAAGTGATCCTGGCCCACCTTGGTAGTTCAGAAAGGAGATTCACAGGCACTGAGTGATGGATTTCTCTCCACCTTCATCGGTGGCAGGAGGTAAATAGTAAGAGAGTTAAGGCATATTGATCTAGAGATATGTGACAGTGAATGCAAACAGGAATTCAGCTAATGACAGAAGAAATCTTCTAAGGGAGGTTCCTGGCCAATGCAGTGGAAACAGTTAGCTGGCAGTTAGATAGCATTGCAGTTAATCAGGGAGTCTTTGTTGTTGTTGTGCACATAACAATTTCTTCTGCTTTCCATTACTCTGTACGTGCTCTGACACAAGCACTTGATTGTTACTGAAAGACAACCCCTTTGCCATCCAAGGAAACAGGAAATAGTCTAGTATTTGGAAGACTTATATTCTCTGTTTATCCACTGCTTTGCTCAATTTTTCCTTATTTTATGATCGCTACAGAGAAGCCTACAAATGCATTTTGTGTGCAGAGGTCTTGGCTTTGCAAACAGAAATCTGATTCTAATTAAATCCTACCTGTATATTTGTCCTTGTCATTGCTAAATTCCTTCCTATTTATTAATTATGTATTTGGGTGTTGCATTTTTTCTTTCTTCCCTTCCCAAGGAGGATGCGGATGTGGAGTGGAAGTTTGCACGAGCCAAGCTCTGGTTATCCTACTTTGACGAAGGAAGGACTTTACCTGCTCCTTTTAATCTAGTGCCAAGCCCTAAATCATTTTATTATCTCATACTGAGAATAAAAATGTGCCTCATAAAACTCTGCAAATCTAAGGCCAAAAACTGTGAAAATGATCTTGAGATGGGGATGCTGAATTCCAAACAACGGGTATGTTGTATCTCCACTTTTCTACTTGTTTGTAGAAAGGATTCACAACGAGGACTTTCTGGAGAGTGTTGCATGATACACAGGTAGATCAGAGACATGACAGCCTCTTGCTTAGCCTCATCGTTGTATATTAGTTGTATTACATTGCACCTAGAGGGTCCTCCCAGACTTGAGACCTCATTATATTAGGCACTGTCTGGACACAAGGGAAAAAGCAATTTTATAAAAGCAGGCAATCTTATAAGGGAGTTTCCCAAGGCCAAATAAACAAGGCCAAAGACCAGGGGCAGAAGCAGAGGCACAAACAGGATCCCAGCTTGTCTGGCTCCTTATCTACCCAGCATGCCTTTATGCCTCATCAAAACATCCGCCTTCCTTTAAGTGATTTCCAAATTAATTTTACTGTCATTACAACACTTACTGCCACTCCAGATTTGGGAACAAGTTTCTAAGCAGAGCTTAAGAACACCTCCTAAATACCTAAAGGTATAATTAAAAACCTCTCTACTTACGTCTGCCTAGTGATGTGTAGCCACGAATGGTACATCCTGCCTCAGCCACTGTCCCTTTGGTCATTTGAAATAGAAATTTGCTTTGGAAATACTGGTTACACAGCATCACCCTTTCTTCAGCACAGTGAGTGTCTGCATGGCAAAGCAAGAGAAATGCAAGAATATGGTTAGTGCCAGACCCTTCCAACAGAATTAACTTTGCTCCCCCATGGGAAAATGCCAGAGAAATTAGAGAAAGTGATGTTGCCTATGGAAATTACTATCTGCAACACAGTGCAGAGCATCACTGAGTTGAAGTGTTCTTAGGACATAAATTTATAACAACCACAATCCCATACACAGGGTAAATCCACCTACTTTACATTGGAGAAGAAAACACCCAAAACATTCACAGGAATTCAACCAAAGTTACTCAGCTTCTGTCACCAAATGCAGTGGATTCAAAGATGCAAGGATTCAGCTTTGCTTAAAAGATTCCTGGCCTTTATTTAATTTTCTCAGCTCAGGCTGGTTTTGAAACAAGAGAACAACAGTGGGAAGCCCTTCCTGGGGGAAAATAAAAGCCCTCTGAAATATGTTGTCTCTTATTACTTACAGTCACTGCATGTGAGAGACCGGTGTGGCTCCTTGGCAGGCTGACCAGCTTTTCTAGGGCATGGTGCTCTTCCCTCAGCCTGCTCTCAGATGCATCCATCCAGGCTTTAAAACCCCAGCTGGACAGGAGAGGGAAGAACTGGGGGACATTGGGACTCTCTAGCTGAGATATGGGCAGCCAGCCTCCAGTTTTAGGCTTGCAAAAGCAAGGAACTGTAATACGAGAGACTGAGAAGAAGGAAAGGAAGGTTGGAGGAGGCTTTGCAGAGTTTGCCTTTGTAAAGCACAGTCTGCTTTGGGGCTTTATCTGGATCTCTTGGTTCCCCCTGAAGGAGCAAACAGCTGAGCAATACAACTCATGGTGATTCATCTGGCTCCAGGCAAAGCCCATGGCTTTGGAGGAGATCACGCTCCCATGAATTTAAAAGAACTGCTCAAGTCTAATGTTCATTCAGTCTCTGCCAGCACCTAAATGGAAGGGAGAAGTATGTCCGTGGACTCTTCTCCATGTTATCAAATAATTTAACTACCCAACATAGTGAGCATTGCCAAGATAGACAAGCATTTGGAGGAATTTTAGTCTATAAATTCATTTAACACTGCTATTGATTACTGAAAGACCCACTAGAACAGTGGAGTCTTGAAATAAAATAAACACGTGTCCTTTAGCAAACTCAAATAATGATTTAAAAAGATAATATTTTTAAATCATTATTTGAATCTAACTACACAAAGCTCACTTTGTCTGAAATTTAATTTCTGCTTCAAAGCATAAACCAAAGTAATACAATTTTCTCTAAGCCCCTCTTTCCCCAAGCCATATGAGTGAAAGTGTCTGGATTACCCTTTTCCATGAAACTCATGCAATATTCATAGTTTCCACGGTTTTAACATAAACAATTAAGAATATCAATCATTTCTTGCTTACCTGTTGATTTTATTTACAGATCATCTCCAAACTGTCTCTGGAAGACCATGGCACACCTGATATGTAAAAAATAAATTTAAAAAAATACATTATTATTTCAGGCTTTAAAACCAATCATTATCAGCATCCTAACTTTAAAAAAATATAATAATAATAAAAAATAAATCACCTATTTCTCAGGATCACTTGTCCAGCCAGGGAAAGAAATCCCTTAATAAGGGCCTTCCCTGTACATATACTTGCATAGAGGTGCAAAAGTCTATGATAATAATTGGGTCCTCTGGTTCTACTATATGAATTAATTCCTTTCAGTAAGTAAATTTTTTTTGTTAGAATTTGAACCAAAAGTTCAGAGGTGGATAACAGAGTCAAGGAAACTTCTTACAAATATTGTGTGTAGTCTCCAGAAAATTCTCCTTGGAAGCTTCTAGAGTACAAAACTAGGAGATGTGAAGTCCTCTGATTAAAAAAAAAAATACTGTTCTATTTTTTAAAAGTACACATTTTGTTGAGATAAAAAGGTAGGAAATGGTACTGCTGTTTTAAAAGGACCAGTGAAAATCAATTGTTTCAGAATTTGATTTTGTACCACATTGATTTGTTCTCACTAAACATAAGTATTTATTTTTCTTCCTTTCTTAAACTGTGTTCTAAACTGATAATCATCAATTTAACACCTTCTTGTCTAACACTCATGTGAGAATAGCGTTTTTCCTAGATAATTTAGAATCCATTTTTTTCGCGTAATTTGGGGGGGGTTTGACCTTTTTCCATCTTTCAAGAGTTTACTTTTTAGGTCTGAATGTGCTGGCTTTTATTCTGTTCGTACAGCAAACCATTTCCTACTGTTTTTATAACTGCTTAGTTCGGGCTGTCTGGGTATGAGAAGCTCTCATTGATTTAACTGTATCATGGTGTTTTGTCATTTCAGAAAGTTCGTTTTCACTCTAGCACGCGAAATACAGAAAATTTTTCTGTGAAGAATGCTTATAACAAGCCCACAAGATATCAGGTAATCACAGCATGAAAGCAAGAGCCAGGGGTCAGGTTTGCCTCTTCCAGTTGATGCCAGGCTGGGGTTTGGCACAGGGCTGGGCTGGGACACTTCACCGAGACAAACACAGCCTGTCACTCATGGAAATACCCATGGTATTAGCATTTGTCATGCTAATTAATTCCACTCAAGGGTTTTTAATTTAATACAAGAAACATCATTCAAGCTTTAATCCTCCAGTCTTGCATTGACAGCGTTTCATTTGTCACGACACAGCATCATCTCTCCAGCCTTTGCATTAACATTTGCATGTGCGTTCTCTGGCAGTGATTTGTCCTACCGAGCAAACCCTGCAATGTGGTGTGGTTCAAAAATACCTGTGACTGCAGCGGTGGTACAGGGTTCCCCAGCCATCGTGAGAACACTGCCAGCTGTCTCAGCTGGAGTGTTTGAGCCTGCAGCTTCACTATTTATTGTGCAAATATATACAGTAGGGTAACACAATAAGCAAAATGTGCCCCACAGGACTGTTAACATATTTTTTAACATAAAAGGAATCTAATTGCTAGTGATATGTCTGAAGGAGCCAACATTGAAGAGAGTTGAGGAAAGTAATAGGTTGGATAAAATGTGCAATGGTGATTCTAGAATTGGTTTTGTCCTGTGTTGGTAAAGTATCCAGCACAATGGACTACTAGTCCGTACAGCATACCAGTAATAAATTTCCGCTGGTTTAAAAAGTTGTCCAGGCTTCTCTATGCAAGGATAGAAGATGTATCTAAAAATCTGGTTTTGAAATGGGATACGTTCACTCTGGCATCTGGAATTAGTTGTCTTGATACCATCCAAGGCAAAGGGAAGAGATGATTATGTCCCACTCAAAGTGGCATTTCAGCATTTCTGACATTTTCTTGTCCATTCAAACCCCCAGGTAATGAAAAGATGTGTCAGCCTCTGCTGGACTCATTCTCTTCCTGTAGCTATTATTTCTAAATGAGATTGCCTAATGTAAATTATATGCTTATTTCCAAAGTTGAAAAAGCCAAAGACAGCTGTGAAAAATAGATAGAAAATGATAACTACCCGTTATTTTGCTTTAATAATGCACTTACCAGGCTTGTCTTCAAATGATCTTAGAAAGTTTCAGTTGCTGTAGAAGAAATTCCCCAAATAATATAAGGAGACTGTAACAGTTTTCATTATCTAAAGATAAAGAAGAACAAAGAGTTAGTCTGGGCAGCAAGATTTCTTCTACAACTGGGAAAACCTTTGAAGCTGTAGCTTCTTGCTGAACTGTTTTCTTTAGTTGTATTTTTCAAGTGATGTATCTGCAGCCTGTGTACTTGGAGTGTTATGTACATACAGACAGTGCTCTTGAGGGATAATAAAAATATGCATAATCTAAACATGCAATAATTTTAAAAGTAAGAGGAACAAGTCAACACACAGCTGCCATGATCTGAGAATAAACTAGTCTAGGCAAAACTATGCCTTTATCAAACCCTCTTGAGCTGAGACATTGCTAGAATGCTGTGCTAGGCTCACAGGTTTTTCCCACTTTAATCACTGCAGACTGTCATACTGTCAACAATGTCTTCACCTACAAAACTCAGGAAAGGATTTGTCAGGAAAAAAAAACCAAAGCAATAGTTTGTCCTGTTAAAGGCTCAGAAGTATATTTCTTTGCTGTTTGGAGAGACAAAATAGCAAAGAGGTGAGAAATGAGCAAATTCCTTTGCTCGCTTCACTCTTGAGCTCTTCTGCTGTCCAACGGATAACATTTGCATTTGAGACCACCAGGTGTGAGATCTGATGCCCCAGTGAGTAGTTGTCCCCTCTGATCACTGCTGACTTGCATCTCATTTTGACCAGGGACACGAAGGTGCAAAGAAATTCCTCCCGTTAGTGCTGCCCTGGGACCTCCCACACTCATGCCAAACGACATCTGCAGTGTCCATAAATGCAGCATCAAGAAGAAACCTGTCAATTAAATAGCAGTATTAATGCCTGCAACAATGTCATCTTCGAAGGCACATATAAGTGAAGTCCAGAATAAAACACTATAAATAGTGGAGTGCAAAGAAAACATAGCCTCCAAATTAAAGACAAGGAACTAGGTCCAGCAGTATTTATCAGACCCAAAAAGCCAGTGGCTGAACCAGATATTGTGCTCCAAATCTCACCAGTCCCATTTCAGTGCCTTGGCCACAGATCTGTCCTTTTCTTCTCATTTTCCTCTGTGCCAGAAGGTATGGAAGGTGTTCAGATAGCTGATGGCAAATGCAGAGCTTGAAGTTTGTGCCAATGAATACATTAAAAAGATTGAATTCAGTGAAGAGTTATAATTTACAAATGCATGACCTGTTCCTAGAACCTATTGTCTTAAGACTATTTTAAGACCAACACTAAGTAACTAAGTGTTGCATGGTATAAAAGATCTCTAAGACCTGAAGAATTTCAATTAACTTTTAGAGAATGAGGGAACAGGTTTTTTTAATAGAAATCAGATGTAGTTTAATTGTTTCAAGTTTAGCATTCATTACAAAGAGGCTGTCTGTAAATTTTGTTCAGCATTTACCTGCAGTAACCAGGATTATTTTGCCAAGAGGCTTTTTCATCTATTGTAGCTGAAAGGAGCAGTACTGCGGAGAAGGGGAGAAGCAAGGCTTGGAAGCCACGGAGCAATATGGAGGCAAAAAATAATTACTTTCCTAAAGCTATTGGCAGAAATATCTACTAAATGGCTAGGTAGACTCATTAAAAGTGGTCACTTTTTAATCTTTAGTTTCTGTAGACAAATCTGACTACAATATGCATTTGATAGACAAGGCAGCCTTAAGCTTGCAACTTCTGTCACACATAATGCTTAATGTAGGATAGCATTTGAGTAGTGTCCATCAAAAATACAAGCTGTATGGGAACTGGAGTAGATAGATGTCATTGTATTTTCCAGGTAATAAGAGCATTCACCGTGTAATGATTCTTTGTTTTAGTCTAAATTCCCTCTGTCATCCATTCTGGAAAAAACAATTTTTTGGGGATCCAAGATTTCCCTACTTCCCCCAAACATTACTTCATTTATGTTTTCTCAGGTGACAACCCTACCTCCCTCTGGATTCTACTACCTTGGCCATCTTCAACACACCGTACGTGCGCTGTATCTCATCTCTGTTGCCTTAATGACCCACCTGGTTAGCCAGATGCCTCTTTGTTACAAGGACTGTCTTAAACATCCCATACTCCATGACTGCATGACATATACAAATGACTGGATCCTTCTTTGATGTTCACATGCCTTTTGCACTGCTATAATCTGTATTTGGATACTGAGAAAAAAAGAGCAGAAATTCATATTTCACACTCTTTGCAGCATTTTTCAGAGATGGTCAGAGACATGTGATTGCTACAGAGCAATAATGTAAGTGAGCCCATGCTGGCAGAGGCTTTTCCCTCAACACTGGCCATCTGGTCAATGAAAGACATTTGTGTATCTGTTCTTAGATGCTCACTGAGCTCTCCTCTGTTTGCAGAGGATGCACCTAATTCGTTGTCTCTGATAGAGCAACCCTTTTTTATGTTTACCATAGTTAAGATTTTTTATTTCCCCATTGACGAGTGTCTTTTCTGCAGGGAAGAACTGGCAATGACACAGGCCTTCAGCTGTAACCCAGTGTGTAGCCCAAGACTGACAATCTTACTTTCCTACTAGATAAATGTAACTTATGTATTTTTGGAACAATATCACATTGCAAGCTCATATCCATAATCATCTTCTGCTGTTTCCATATATGCTGTTCCTTACTAACAATCTTCTCCAATATTATAATTCTACATGGCTCTTTTTTTTCTCCTTAAAATCTGCCATTTCCCTAAGAAACTACTCTCACAACCCAAATTCTCCACTTCTGTTCAAACTCTCTTTTCTCTGTCCTTCGCTAAATCTATTTTTTCTTCTAAAACCATAATTGCAAGGCAGAGTCTTTCTGTTAACCTCAGGTCAGATGTTTAGTTCACCATCATGAGTGAATTTGCTAACATCACTAATTAACCACTTATTTCTTCCTGTAAAGTGGTTTTTTTTATTGATACGTTAAACATCAACATGCTAAAGGCAGGCTCTGGATCTCATTTCTTAGCTTGCTATTGGATCATCTGTTTTTTCTTTCTGTCTGTGGGACATACTCTGCATTCATGTGCATCCCACAAAATACCCCAAAGGGCCTCGTATGGGGGCTCATTATGGAATGGCTGTCAATCAACTATTGTAGTACGGAGTTCAATAAAAAATATCTTCGCATCCTCTGAAGCCAAGTTTCATCCATAGTGAAACTGGGTATTTGAATTGCTCATAATAAGTCAAGAATTAAGGCAATGAGGATAAGGTCACGTTAAGATAAGTGTTTCTGTTCTCTTTTTAGAAAATAATGAAACGTCTGATTAAGCGGTATGTACTGAAGGCTCAGGTTGACCGAGAAAATGATGAGGTCAATGAAGGCAAGTGGATTTTTATAATTCACACAGATTAGAGCATATAATATTATTGCTATTGATACGGCCAGTAAGAGGGTTGAGCTTAGATAACATCCTCTGTAGACACAGAGGATGCTTATGCTTGCACTACGGCGAGCAGTGGTGACTCTGAGCCACCCTTATGTGCTTGAAATCCTAGGTCCTTAATTTTCCTTAGCAGGGCACATATACCATAGGATCTGTCTTTACATATTCCTGCTCTGCCCTATAGTTCTACCTCTCCTGGCTTTATAGCATCCATTATATTGCCAACACATAACCTTGTCCTGGGTTTTAAGCAAAGTAATTTATGATTGTCCTGCCTGTCCCAAGAACTTTTTTTGAATTGGATCAAGATTTGTATGGCCATGGTGTATTATAGGATTTATATGTAGATGGAAAAGAACCTCCTTCTAACACCTCTTAACTACTACCCTCCTGCAAATGTCCTGTGTAGGTGGAGATCAATATGTGGAGAGAGAACAGGCTTGAGAACAAAAAATTAACTTTCCATACATACTTGTTGTCAGTACCACTACTGCAAGTATAGGTTATTTCTTGTAAGTCAGTCATATGTTAAGTGCACAAATGCAGGGACATCATATGGAGCTCCACAAACACTTATGACCAAGGACACTGAAATTAATTCTTTCTCAGGTCTTAAAACTAGAGTTTAATTATTTGGTTCAATATTGCTAACAGAAAAATTTTCCTCCTTTTAGGAGAACTTAAAGAGATTAAGCAAGATATTTCCAGTCTCCGCTATGAACTCTTAGAGGAAAAGTCTCAAGCTACTGGTGAGCTGGCAAGACTAATACAGCAGCTGAGCGACAAATTTGGGAAGAACTTAAATAAGGACATTTGATGGCGAACACAGAGAAAGGCAACTGATTTTCTAAACATTATTCACTCTCAACCAGCATCTTAGGAGGGCAAAAACCAGGCAAAGGATGGGTACTGCACACTCAGCTTCTACTAACTAGCAAGTATTAGTAGGAGCTCTTTGCATCATTCCTGTGCTTGGTGAGTTACCAGTTAAATATTTATGATGCAAAAGCGATTTACTGGTAAAAATATATGCCCTTTGACATCAGAAATAGATGTACCATAGGGAAGGCACCTTCTAGTTAAAGGCAAAAAAAAAAAGACAGATCTTCATCCATCTGACTCTAGTGACGACAATGCAACTGTACTCATTTATACCGATGGAGACTGTACTGATCAGAATTGGCTGAAGTCTGAAGAAACAAATGTGCCAAGCATATTCCTTAAAAAATTTAAAAGATTCCTATCCTTGGGTATGTCTTCTCCTTTTATGTTTACACGGGCATCCATGAAGACAACTTTGAACAGCACTGTGGTTAATAAGTAAATGAGAAATCATCTACCGAGATGACCAAGGCAAAGTATGGCATGTAAAGGTCATCTACCTTCTAGACTGGATGACAGCACTGGAAAAAATGGACTAAGCTTGTTGGGTAAAGCATCCTTTCACCCCTTTGCTAAAACGGGATAAAGGGATTCACAGCTAAAAAAACTCTCCACTTTTTCTAGCTGTATCAGCTAGTCCACTAACAGATACAGTCTCTTTGTACACACCTGGCCTCTCTTTTATCCTTAGATGATCCCAGCTTCAACAACACTGTACTGAAATATTCATAATGATGTGGAACTCACTTCCCAGGATTACCCAGAAATAATTTATATTGTGCTAATGCCTTCAGTTCAAGGAACGACATTAATCCAGCGACAGCGATGCAACTGAGCTCAGCTTCAGGATTCCAGAGGTGTCAGACAGCAAGCCATAGAGTAGAGATAAATCACGAAGAACTTAGCCCAGTAGTTTCAAACATTTAAATCAATATGAAAAGGCTTCGATTCCACTGAGAACATTCTGACAAAAAACGGAAAAACCCTTGTAGAAATTATTATGTGTTCAGCTCTTTCAAAGGATGTGGAAGGCATTAAAACTGTTTTAAAGGCTGCAGTAATACAAGAACTTGGATTGCACTTTCACAGCTGGAAAGTGATGAGTCTGCTCAACACAACTGCAAACTTGGATTGCTTGGGTTTTTACATTTAGCAACATGATTTCAACTACTTAAAGCACACCTTACGACTTGGGAACCACTGAACTGTACTGTTTGTTTACAAGAGACACCTATAAGATGAACGTTACGTTTAGGTGTCAGCTGAGAAAAACAAGCAGAACCAGAAGGTGACCTGTGATCAGTTCTTAAGTGCCAGATGAGAACACAGCCTAATAGAATAATAGTTATATTTATTAAAAAAAAAAAAAAAAAAGAAAAGAAAAAAAAGAAATGTGTACTGTATGTAGATCTGTTTAGAGAAAAATACTGTATTTTTACCTTTAATAATATTATCTTGTATACTATAATATTTTTACCAAAAAATGGGGAAAAAATAAAATTACCTCATAATATTTTGTTGTACGTTGAGTGAAATATTTGCCTGATCTTTTGATTATCCAAACATGGATTTTTTTTTTTTTTTCTTTTCTGTGATGTGTGAACAACGAGATCATTATATGAAGCAATTTCGTTGTAGGAATTCTGAAGCCTGAAAGAGTAAAAAAGCAAAACTTAAACTAAAATGCATTTTTTAAGAACAAAACTAAGAAATTAAAGGTTCTGTGACTGAGTATAATCTGCAAAAATTACTCCTACAAAGAGCGTAATATTTTCTAGGACTTCAAAAATAGACTAAAAGATGTATTAAAAAAATACTGTTAACCTGCTTCCTCCCCTTTTGCATTTACATTCCAGGAATTATCAAGGCACAGAGACTTCTTGTATAAATATTAATGACAAGCAAAATCCCACTTTATCAGAGTGCTTTCCTCATCTAGTCCCAAGAACACACGCAAGAAAGCTACGCACTATGTATTAATGTGCTATAACCAGAAACTATGTTATATTCACAGCTTATTTTCCAAACTGTCTAGAAGAAATTAAAATTAAGAAGCCTTACTAAAGGAACCCTGAGAGAACTTAGAGAGTTTGAAGAGGAAAAATCAAAGTCAGTGGGTCCCAGATTGGATTAGACCTGAGACATGCAGGTCCCTGTCCCACCTCCCATCACTGGTGGGACCTCATCACAGGCCAGTGTCACACCCACCCACCTGTTGAGTTAGCCAGATTTGATCCAGTCTGCAACAGCTCTTTTGGCTTTGAAATATAGGATTTAATATTTCTTGGACAAATTCACACTGCAAAGGAATGGAACTTCACCCAATCTCTCTGTAGATACAGAATTATATGTTTTTATGGGAAACATGTTAGAGAGAGGTCAGACAAAGATGAATCTAAGCTGAAGTCATCCCCACAAGGGTGAATATGCTCCAAGAGACCATCCTAATTCTGCAAATCCTGCAGACGAATCAAACTAGAACTTAAATAGACACCCTGAGGAAGATCAGAAGAAAGCCATTAACTAGCCAATATTGATTTATTGACTGCCCAGGTCTTCAGACAATTGTTTCACCCCATGCAAAGACCAAACCACTCAGCTCCTGCTAACAGAAAGGCAGCAAACAGCAGAAAGCATTAATGTGACCTGAAACAGCTGAACTGAGGTGCAAATCCTCAAATAAAGGAGCTGCCCGAGGGCATCTGGCATCATGCCACTGCTTTCAGCAGCACGGGATGGGATTTGCAGCCCACAGGGCAGAGATGATGTTTCATACACAGCTTTGCTCTCACAGCTGGACTAATTCTGCCTGTAACTTTCCAGAGAACAACTAACAACTACTGTCCCCAGGTCCCACAAAGCCAGGTTTAAAAGTAAATAAGAAGCAAGAACAGTGTCATGAAAAGTGGCTTAGAAGACTGCCTGCATCCTGAGCAGAGCTCAAAGCAGATTAAGTTGTCAGAGCTAGGCTTTATTTTTAATTAATCTACATGAGAAAAGCATTTCCAGCAAGTCAAAAGAAATTACCCTAATTAAAAGATGTAAGAGATTAAGGATCACTCAACAAGGACAAGCCAGGACACAGTCCATCACCAGTAACGTAGGAGACCTGAGCAGTGTGGACAGGGTTTCAAACACATCCCCAGCAGATCTCTGCTGCCCCAGGGCCAGGTCTGTGCTGCAGCCCTGGGCTGCATGTGGGGCGGGAGGGGGCAGCATCAGTCCCACATCGTGCAGCACAGCACCTCTGCTGCCTCTCACACCCCAAGCAGGAACCTGGCAAACAGGTCTTTTCATTCCTCAGTTGGTTTGTGTTTGCCTCCCTGACCAACCAACAGCCAGGGAAACGACAGCCATGACTTCATAGCCAAGGCTCCCAGGACTGTCTTGCAAGATGGTTTTCAGGTGGGGAGGGTAGAAGTTTCCTCTATCCAGACATTATAAACACTTCCCTTGTGACCCAGCCTGACCCCCAAAAGTAGGTCTGCCCTTGCTTTGACCACAAGTTTCTCCCCACTACAGAGTTAGAGATGCTACGATCAGTAGGTCCCATTGCTCCAGTCTTCACCCACTTGGTTCACAGCCGTGGTTTTACCCGGCAGTGACCAGCCTGTAAACCCTGCAGGTGGGAAACCTGATGCTGGACACAGGCTGCATGAACTATGGCCTTAAAGAATTTACGTTTTTAGTAAAAAATGATAGAGAGGGCACAGGAGAAATAGCCCTAGCTTCCAGTGAGGGAAGGGAGGTGCAGAGAAATTCAGGGATTGGCCCTAATGAGCTGGAAGTCAGGGGCCAAAAAAGGATGCGTGATTTTCTGAGTCTTATTTGGGGCTACACATACCCATTAGCTTCACCTTCTCTTGGTCCCTGTCCTGCATCTTAGTAGGCCACATACCCTGGTGTGAGGGATAAAACCTGCCAATGTCCAGTGCAAGCAGCACAAGAGCAACAGTAGGAAAAAAGAATCACTGCCTCAGTTATCATCTATCATTTTGGGAAGTGATTCCCTTAATCTCTGGGAGGTTTTAATGGCTCCATATCAATAATGAGATAAGTCTTCACTATAGTTTAATTTAAATAAACCCAAATAAAAAGGGAGATAATAACCTAAGGGGCAAAATAACTAAACTGGTTCTGGAATTTGTAATACCTCTAGTAGCAAGCAAAAGGGCACTCACCTAAGGTCATTTGAGGCAGATATTTAACACAAACCTGCAGTGTGATAAAGGGGATTTGGAAGGGCTTAAAAGGTTAATGAATAGTGAACAAGCTTGTTAATAGATAACTGATGTTTGCTATAATACAGACTAATATTTAATTCCCTCGCTAATGATTAATTATTCTGCTGCAAGGGTTTAATTAGGGCTTACGCAGCAGGAGCGCAGGGGGATCTGGTGCTGAGATGAATTTCCTCACTGCAGTTGCTGGCCCCGACTCTGGGCTCCGCTCCAGCAGCTGCCCCTGCGATGGGCACAGCTTTCGATGGCACAGGGGTGTCGAGGAAGCAGGAGGCTGACGGCTGAGACCTTCCTTAGGATGAAGGTCATTCTCCTGTACATCCAAACAGGTGGCGCACAGACTCCATAGCAAGTTTCTTTTGAAAACAAGCAAACAAATCCCCAAAGCAAACCTCTGCCTGTTACCCGGGGGCTGACAGCATCGTGCACTGCAGCTGTGCCCTCCCCTCAGAGCAGGTCTCCCAGTCTCCTTATACTGGTACCCAGCGTCACTTCTGATTGTGAGGACTGTGGAACTGGCAGTGTGATAACTCACTCCAAGGTTTTTATCTGAAAATGAGAGCTTCTACCAAATTAAAAAGCTGATTTTATGCAAAAGTGTTTTCTGTATGAAAACGTGCTTCGGGCCAAATTTGCATGATGATTCCCAAACACAAATAACAGAAGTGCATTCATCCTATAAAGAAAATTGTTGGGCACATGCAGCCTGTTCAAGTAACACTTAGGCAAAGCTTTACCTAAAGAGTTGTCAACAATTTCATTCAAGGGGCAGTCACTAAGCACATCTAATGGCAGTTCTCCAGCTCATGGCTTTCTGGTAGTATCTGATTTCTTAATAACAAAGCAGTGTTATTGAGATTAAAGCATGACAGTGAACAAGCAACCTCATCAGCAACAATACTCACTGCTGAGTAAAAAGACACAACCTGAGGGAGACTTCTGTACTTATTTAACACTCTTAACCGTCTGTTGTGTACCTAATAACACCTAACTTGGTCCCTGCTACTATCTAGCCATTACACCAGAACATATTTTTCATGACGGCCACAGTCACCTTGTCTGCTCTGATAGGTATTGTCATGGGAAATCCCATGCAGGTGACAGCAGAGGTAGCTCTTCCTGGGCACACGAGCTGCAGAGAGAAATGGGGTCCTGCAGCAAACCAGCTACCACTGTCCTAAAGGGGAGGATGGAGGAGATGATGTTATGGACCTGAACCACAAACCTTCAGCAGGTTTTGCTTGCAGGGTGGGAGCAGAAGTCTGCCGGCACAAAGCCAGGGCAGTGAGGGCAGGAGATTTGCACCCATGGCAGCTGAGCTGTAGCATGGAGACTGCGGTGTCTATCACCTGGCTGTGCCTCATCACCCTTTTGCAGAAATCATAGTCCGCGCACTCTGGGTTTTGTTGATTTGTTGTTTTTTTTTTTTAACCCCTAACAAAATATTTGTGCGGTTCATGTTCTGCAGCCTCCCTAAGGAGAAAATGATGACGAGGAAAAGGTGTAACTAAAACTACAATGAAATTAGAGGAAAAAGTGTCACAGATGGGTGTCAGCAGGCAAAATTAAAATAACAGCCCTTCCTTGACTGGAGTTACAGCCACACAGAATGAACTGCTGTCTCTAAACATCTTTTTCCACAAGCTGTGCAGACACACTAACTAGCTCAGAGGTAACTCAGAGGTTTAAAGGTGGCATAGACATACCTATATAGCCTGCTAAAAGCCAACCCTGAACCTAAATGCTGGGTATAGCCCAGAGATAGCATCATCAGCTAATAGGAATAATTGCGCCTGGTAATGTCAAGTGATGCAACGGCCTGCAATAACCCCGCAAACCCTGTTACCTATTACCCCTAGGCAGTCTGAGAGGGGAGAAACTATTTTCCCTTATCTCAGGAGGGTTTTTTCTGGGTTTTTAACTGTAAAAGTTCAAATCTCTTGTCCATGCAGAAATCTGCAAGGTGTTTCCCTACATATTCTCCATGCTTTGGGGTAAAGGCTGTGGGTGTCTCATAGGGATTTTAGTGGACACGTCCGTTCCCCAGGGGAAAACACAAACCATAGGATTCCCAAGCTGGGAATGGAGGAGGACCCGTCCTTGCTGGTTGCAGTCGGAGCCAGCAGGCTGTGCTCATGAACAAGTAATCCACAGCTCTGCCTCTGGGATACTCTAAAATAACGCCAAAGCTACAGGAGGGGAAAAAAAAAAAAATCCTCTTTCTGCAGCGTTTTTCTTCAGCTCATTATAGCAACCTGCCTACATGCTTTAACAACGCATAAAGCCACAAGAATCTGGCTCTTATTAAACTGTATTATTAAACCAAAGAAATGTTGAAATGCCGCTTTCTTGTTAGAAGGAAAGACGATACTTCTTCAGCTGACTGATGCACTCAGATAGGCTTTCTTTGTACTGTCTTACTCTTTTTTTGGTAAATGTTTACCTAGCTCTGAGGGGAGCACATCTTTCCATATCTCACACTCATTCATAGGTGCACAAAATAAAGACAGAAATCTCGACAAGCAATTTTTTTCCTTCAGCTGAATTTTGTGTTTAGGATCTACTGTGGCCAAATCACCATCTGCTCTTACCCCAAACTGGAGATTCAGCTATTTATATTTATTTTTAAAATACAAAAATTAGGTTCTCCTCCAATCTGTACCAAAATCTGTAAGCCAAAACCGAACTGCTTTAAACTTGAAAACAAAATAACGCTTCTGTTATCACCTCACATAATATTAATAATCAGGGTTTTCTTCATCCATGCTTCAAATTTTAGTAGTATTTCTAACAAAATGTGGAGAATACCTATATCTGAGGTACCAAGGCACTTGTGATAGCAAAGTGACAGCTCTTTTCAAATTGTGATAGAGAATCCCTCCAGCATGCATCTTTCTTGGAGCTGGAACTCCTTTAGCCTTTACTCTTTCTAGGCATAAAGTCTGTCCTTGATTAAAGACAACACCTCAGTCATAACCTAAACTTCCATAAGTACAGGAGTTTACTTCTTGCTATTCTTCCTGCGGTGGTGAGTCAGAAATCTTTGTGTTGTGACAGCTTAAACCAACAAACTTGTTGCTCCCAGATGCAATTAAGAGACAGGGAAAAGCTCAAGAGTCAAGTGCACCTCTCCTGTGCCAGAGCCAATGTAACCTCCTTCCTGAAATTTAGGTCTCCAGTGACACCAAGATGCACTGTCAGCAACTCCTCTGAGGGCTGAGTGAGAGACAAGAGTGGTACAGAATTACTAGGATGACATAACCACCACGCTCTTCAACTTTAATTGGGATTTCATGATAAAAAAGCTGACTAGTCCCAGGTACGGAAGTTCAACTGCTTCTTGAAAAAAACAATACAGCAAAGACACATAAAAAGCGTGCCGTAAGTGAATTAGTGAATATCAGAAAAATAAAAACTAGTCTATCAACAGCTCTGTGTGTCAGTCCCATCGCTTCACACCCTCCCCACAGCCCTTCTGCTCTGCAGTGCGAGGATTGCAGGGACCCGCAGCCACCCCCATGACATGGGCACGACCGTGTGTCAGTGACATACACAGCATAAACCACAGCCTGCACCTTGTTCAGGCAGAGAACTGCGGTTCAGAAACATATTGTTATCATCTAAGCCAACCAATTCCAGCAACTCGCTTTGAAAATACCACCCACATTCTATAAAAAAAAATCAGATTTCAAATGCAGCCCACAGAGATTAATGAGAGTTTCAATTTATGCCTCAAGAGCTTCTAATAGTTTTATTTTTCTGCTATACCACTATAATCTTCCTATACCTGAAGGTTGGTCAAATACTTCCAGCTAGGGAAAGGGCTTGATTTCACAGTTAATAAAAATTGCATTCAGGAAAAAAAAAAAAAAAGAAGCAATTGCTTTTACTCAGGCTGTATTTTAACACAAAGTTTAGTAATGTAAATTGGCATGTAGTAGACAAACTAAGTTTCAGGAGGTATTTTTCCTCAGTTAAAGCTCCTACGATGTGCAAGTGGGCTCGGTGTGAGGCAGACACAGGGCAGCGTGGATGTGCATCCCCCCTGGGTGTCCTGGCACCTATGGGGGAGCATTCCTTACTGAAAGGTTTTTGCTTGAGGATGGAAGTCCAGAGACATAAAGCAGTGGCAGCAGCCAACAAGACCCTTCCAGCATTCCTCAGCTGGACAGACCTTGTGATAATTCCTCACCACTCAGGCAGTAAATGCTGCTGAAAGCCACCCCACTGAGCATACCGGTTAAAAGCAACCAGGCACAGCTCTGTGCTTACCAGGCACTTCAGCATGAGAGCTAAACAAGCACGTTAGTTTGGGCAGAGCAGGCTGGAAAACATCTCTGTGAATTTATATTTTATTGCACTGCGGACACAGGCAGCCCAAGCAGAGCACCTGGGTTTCGCTTTCCTCTCATAGTGTCACTTTTCAGATTTCATTTTTTCTAAGTTTGAATTGGAGATGCTAGGGGAAAGAAGGGGAAAGAATCCCATGTATTTCCTGAAAAAGCCAAATAACCTTGTTCTCCCAGACTATGAGAAAATCTCTCTGTCCTTTCCACCTCCTCTCAAAAAGAAAAGAGAGAAAGTTTATCTTCACTTAACACTGAGTATCTCCTGTTATATATTATATTTCTGAGTGATTCCAGTACCTATAAAGCTGTAGGACAAAAAAAGACATTCTTCCTCTCTACACATTATGTGAGACACCCTCAAATATTAGTACGTCTCAAGACTGTTCCATAGACCAGGACCAGAACGATGGTGTGAACCACCCCTGTCTGATGTGTGCGATATTCTTACTTCTACGCGTGCATCTGTTTGTGTTGCATTGTGCATAATTCAGCACAATTGTACACATTTCTTGGTTAACGTACTCAAAATAAGCATTACTCAGTTTGATGACTAGGTCTTCACTTACAGCCATCTGGATGGCTTATTTTAGGAAGTGATTTGGAAGAACATCGCTTTATTCATATTGTTATGAGGGCTCTGTGGGAACACAAGGGCTGCAGGGATCCAGCTCCCAAGCATGTTTTGCCCTTCATTAACCTTCAGGTTTACCTTAGTAGTTCCTACATCTTTTGAAGGAGGAGGATAACATTTATCATTAACCACAACACGCTCTTATCATCAACCTTTGAACAGCAACACCAAAAAGGCCACCTGGCTCCGGAGATGACTCACCATACACCCTTACACACCACGAGCACGTGTCAACCTGCACTGGACTGCAGCCAGATAACTGAACTACGCTTAACATTAATGCCAATTAATATTCAAATGACTCACTCAGACCTTTTCTGGAAGTGTCTCCTTTTGGTATACCACTTGCTGCAGCTGGAGCTGTGCCCGGCAATGGCAGGAGGAAAAAGTGTGGTTGATGATAAATGAAGATAAATATCTTCCTGCATTTGAAGGCAGCTTCTGAGATCCTGCACTAGCAGCTCAGGACCCAAGATGGCTGGCAGACATCACTTGACACTGAAAACATTGTCACTGATGAATGCACCTGAGATATTCCAGTAAAAGCTGACCTCAATTCAGCTGAGCTCAAAGGGTGTCAGGTGGAGCATTGAGAAGGGTTGTGCTGCCTTACCCTGGTCAGGAAAGGTGATCCAATGCCACTGACATAGGTCTGAGAGGCTGCAAACCTCCTGCAACGCAATAAAAGGAGAGACGCTGCAAAATTAGAAGGGGTTCTTATGTATTTCAACCAAGCCTCACAGCACCTAAATGATTTACTGTACATTTGTTGCATTATTTATTGTGTCCCTTTTACCTACACATGCAAGAAACATGCATCATCCTAAATCCAATGGTTTCTTCCAATTTTCTTCCAAAAGACAGATTGCCATGTTATTTTCAAGGTGTATATGTTTTCCCTTGGGTGAAGAAGTCCCCTTGGGTGAAAAGGTCCTAATCAGCCCCTGATTAGGACAAGAACATGCCTAGAAACCACGGCAGAATGAGCTGAAATGATCACAAAAGGTCACTGAAAGAGTCATTATTATAAACTTTGTCTGATCACTGTGGGTAAGCAGCTGTCTTGCAAACCACAGGGTACTTACGTGCCCCGGAGCCTGTTGCAGGACCCTCCTGCAGGTTCTTTCTCCTTGGAAGAGCCCATAGAGATTCTGGAGCGTTTCTGATCTCTGAACGAATGAAGTCTTTGGGGACTGGCTCTGCTTTCCTACACTGGCTCCTACCACGTGGGGCAAAGCTTCTGCTTGTTTCCCCCGAGCCAACGCTACTGTTTAGAAAATGTTTCCATCTGTAATTACTGCACAATGGGGCAAAGTGAAGGTGCTTCAATCACATATTCATTATATCACCCCTGCTTTGAAGATAACTCTGCAGACTGACAGCATCTGTTTTAATCCCCAGGTAGCGCAAATGAATACAGGAACTAGTAGTTTAACACAACACTACCTGTGGTCTCATATTCCTTTAATAGCTAATAATAGAGCAAAACTACAAAATACAGCAATGATCCCGCAGCTGCAAACTACCCATTAAACCAACACAAGACATGTAAAGGATCGCTGTTAGCACCCTCAAAGCCAGTGAATGCCCTCCCATCTGCACAAAGGATTGCGGATTTCATTTATTTCTCCAATACCTACCAGAGCAGAAAAAGTATTGCATTTTAAAAGGGTATCAAAAATCATCACTGTCAGGACCAGGGTGGGACCTCTTAAATTGTCAGATTTCACTGCAGAGACTGCATGACATTTCTGCAGGTCTTTCCTAATCCTACCATATTAGAAAGTTTTAGGACCGCTTGCAATTTGATCTGTAAAGGAATTGTTAGTTGGGAAAAATAAGCAAGGCTACCCATTATATTTCACAAAGAACAAAACAAAAAAATAACAAGATAGAGGGTAGATTTGGCTTGCTGAAACAGATGGTTAATCCCTCGACTACATTGCAAGCATCAGGAAGACACATCAATTTCTTTCCCACTGTGGATTTTAAAAAAAAGAAACAGAAGCAAATAAGAAAGACTGATACTATGAGTCTGCAAGGGTGTCTGTAATCTCAAGCGAGATATTTTTGCCTGTAGTTCTTGCTGCGTGGTCTCTAGGGACGCATTCTTAGCTGCCATTAATGGGCATGGAAAATCAATCCAGCCATGTGTATTTGTTGCCTGGGTCTCTCTTTTCCTTCCTCTTCTCTTGCACAGAGGTGTTGTAGACTGACAAATTGCTTCTTGGGATGATATGTGCTAACTCTACAGTCCCTCCAGTAAAATCACTTTTTGTTAATCCTCTCTGGTGCAAAGGTTTATGAAGGCACTTGTGATTCCTGGATCTCTGCCTTTGGCTACACCTGTGATTAATACCATTCCCTCAGTCTTACACACTTAATTTTAAGAATATGGTGGGAGAAAACTTGAATTTGTCAGACCCCAGGAGTCTAAAGTATTTTCAGTGCCACATCTTTCCTATGTGGCATGAGATCATCCTCATTGATGATACATTATTTTATCCAGACCTTACGTTTCAAATAACAATCTTCTAGGGGTCCCTTGTATCATTTTTTTGTTAAACATGGATAAACACACTCATGCTTTTTTGCTGCTGTTTCCCTTGACACTCCATCCTTTTTTGACTGTATCCTCCTCCTTATTTTTCTCTTATTTAAACCTGGATAGTTTACTTTTCTTTTTTATTGCTATTCATTTTTTCACTTATTTCTTTCTGTTCTTTGCAATTCTCTGGTGCTGGTGACAGCATCCCAAAGAGGGCAGGACAGAGCTCCCCTCTTGCAGGACATGCGGGCTGGGTACCGTTCCTTGCTCTTTATTAGACATCCATTAAAGGCTGAAATGTGACTTTGAATGTGCTGATGTGTAACACACACATTCAAAAACCCCTGGAGGAGTAAGGCTGATAGGAGACATAGGCAGAGGAACATCAAGTCAGCAAGTCCCAGTGTGGCTCAGCCAAGGGCCAGACACCCATCAGCTCACCCTGTCTCTGCCATGGGCTCTACAGCAGCGAGTGTCACTCCTTTCTTTGGCAACCTGAGGAGTGCAATGAACACCGGGTTAGAATATTCCTTGCAGAAATCGTTTTATTGTCTGTACTCTGCAGGACTTCGTGTGCTGAGAACTGACTATTATCACTGCAGGATAAAAGGGAAGAAAGACAGCTTTCATGAACAAATGGACACTCAGCAGCAGACATCAAATAAATCTCCTAGAAGGCACCTTATATAGATCCCAGCAAATCCGCAGCACAAATCAGAATTGTGACCATCCTGTATATAGTTAAGAAAGAGCTAACCTGCCATTTGTCTTCTCTCCCAGTGGTGTCTTCTCCAGTCCAGCATAAGATGGATTTGCTTGACAGTAGCAGAAACAGATAGGAACCTACAGTTCAGATAAACAATGTAAACAGCAAAACAATAAAATCATTACATGGATTGTAATGCAGTGTGCCCAGGTGGCCAAGAAGGCCACCAGTATCTTGGCTTATGCTAGCACTAGTGTGGCCAGTAGGACCAGGGTTGTAACAATCCCCTGGACTGGGCACTAGCGAGGCTAAACCTTGAATCCTGGGGTCAGTTTTGGGCCCCTCACAACATGAATGACATTGAGGTGCTGGAGCAAATTCAGAGAAGGGCAATAGAGCTGGTGAAGGGGCTGGAGCACAAGTGAGCGGCAGAGAGACCTGGGGAGTTCAGCCTGGAGAACGGGAGCTGAGGGGAGACCTTCTGATCTCTGGACTACCTGAAAGGAGCTTGGAGCACAGAGGGCGTTGGTCTCTTCTCCCAAGTAACAAGCAATAGGACAAGAAGAAATGGCCTCAAGCTGCACCGAGAGGTTTAAATAGGATATTAGGAACAATTTCTTCACCAAAAGGGTTGTCAGGCATTGGAACAGGCTGCTCAGGGAAGAGGTGAATTCACCATCCCTGGAGGTATTTAAAAGATGTGTAGATGTGGTGCTTGGGATCATGGTTTAGTGGTGGACTTTGCGGTGTTAGGTTAATGGTTAGACTTGATCTTAAAGGTCCTTTCCAACCTAAATGATTCTATGATCCTGTGATAGCACTTACCAGGGGAATAAGAGCAGTAACGGTGGTGTAGCCAGGATGGCGCAACTCCACAAGCAAGAGTTTGTAAGTGTCCCAGGGAAGGGACTTTCTACCCAAAACCTTGTGTTTTCCTAGGATTATCATCTGGTCTAGTGAAAGGCTCCACCTTTCCCTACAGATTTGGCATCAGTCATGGACGATACTTGATGCTGGTTTAAGCGAGTGCTAATCCTCAACTCTTGCCACATGAAGAGGTGTCCTGGTTGGACGCTGCTGCAGGCATGAGGCAGAGGAGGAGCACATCCAGCCTTGGCTCTTTGACAGTGCAAAACAATGGACAAAATGAATCTGACTTAATGACACTATCCAAAAAGAAAATGCTCATGTGTCTGAGGATTTAAATTATTCTATCAGATGTTGCTCCTGGCATGAACTGTTGGCATGGAGACTGATGCGAAATGTAATACAACATAAATAAAATATTAATGACATAGGGGAAACCAGTAGTGATTTAAAGAGATACTGAGCTGCCAACAAAGCTACAGTCTGGAGCTCATCATACAAAGAGCAAGGAAAACTATGAATGAAGTTATAAAGGTCAATGGGGAACAGTCCCATTCTGCCTAAGTCTTCTGGCCATCAAAAACACTCAGAAAAGTCTGGTTTGGCAGAGGGATGAAGTTTAAAAATTCCTAAAACTGTTTTTCCTTTTTCCAAAACAGAATTGAAGGGAAGGCTCCTGCATCACAAGCAGCAGGGCCAGGCCTGCAGGCTGTGGGACCTAGTGTAGAAATGCACCAGACACATCACACCGAGATCAGAAAAATGCCGTCACAGCTCTTGCCTCACAGTCTTGGGTTGTCTTTGCAAGAAAATTGATACCCAGAGGGGAGGAGAAAGGATTCTGCTGAGGTGGGGGTGCCCAGAGCGAGGAGGCATTGCTGGTTGTATTAGTATGGATGTAGACTGGGAGGTTCAGAATCACGTCCCTACTCCAATAAGACAATTGTTCCAACAGGTTCAGCTGAGTGAGAAACTAATGCCAGATTAGCAAAAGCAGAGTTAGAATGTTCACTGGAGGGAAAAGCAGCACGAAAAATGTATCCCAGTCTCTCGCGTCCCGAGAAATCACCTTTCCCAGTAGATATGTTGCTAGTGGTGCACTCCCAGGCTGAGAAAATGACATTTTTCTTCTGCAAGGTTATTTTGTTTAAAAATTCCCAACAATCCCTGATTCTGAATTCTTACATTAAATTATATTTGAACACACACTTCCAAAACATGCAAAGATAATGAGCATGATGGAAAATGCTAAGCAAAATCTGATACTTATATGAGCTTTTCAGAGGCTCAGATAATTGCAAAGCTGTTGATAAACTGTCAGCAGAGGGGCAGAAATGATCAGAACAGTTCCTGAGCTGGTGCAACCACAAAATATCTCAGAGCCAGACCAACTTCATTGAAATAGTTGGCTTAGGTGGATTTACATCACTGGACATGGAGGCAGAAATTAATCCCAAACCAGCAAATTTCATATTTAATAATATCTAAAATAATGGGACTTAAGTCCTCTCTACTTACATCCCTTTTCTCTTTGCAAGACTTTGTGATCCACATCTCTTGCTCCAAATCCTCTTACTGGTTGTCTGTAAACAATATTAAAAAATAAATACATTTTCTGAAGCTGGATAACTTGCCATTTACATAAATCATAAAAATTTCTCTTGCATGAATTGGAAGAGCAAGAGCGAGTGATCTGGGAATAACTTAAGTCTATCTGAACTAAATATCTGAGAGCGAGCTGGAGATGAAAGACTCACAGATTCAGTGCAAAGAATTAGTCATGATTTAAAAGCCCTGTCTCCAGGAGATAAAATTTTCCCAAGTAACTAATATAAATGCTGAATTTGTGACACAGAACTTACAGCATTTCTTATTGAATACTCTGTGCATCACAGAGAAACATCACAAATACCTCTGGAGAAGGACACTATGTTGGGTGACAATGGAAACCAAAGCATAATCACTGGCGATTTGTTTATTGTCATTAAATTGCTATTCAAAATGTACTGGAGACAACACCCTCGAGAATCACAGGGAAAAAAATTCAAGGGCATTTTTGTGTTCGTAGGTGCAAACAAATCAACTGTGTATCTGTGCATGTGCAAAACTGGTCACAGTGCCTTTTGCACAAACTTGTATAATTGTATCTAAAATATTTAAAGCACGATCTTATTGTAGAAAGATTACACAGGCAAAAAAAATACTAGGAACATTATATTGAGACAGCATACATGGAACAAAATAAGTTCACGTTTCTGTCAGTTATTCAGTGAATGAGAAGTAATGTTTGGGCTGGTCCACGGCTGTATCGGTTTATTACGCACTATCTAGAATGATGCATGAGGTGCTTATTGACTCATGAGGATGTGGGGAAATGCAGGAGAATGGTGTGGAAGTGCTCCTTAAAGTGTTTAGCACATGCACCCATTGTGCTTGTTTTCCTTCTATTGTCTCTTGGGCAAGCCAGGAGGCTGGGCCGTTCTCCGAGAGAGGATGTCTGAAGTCAACATCAAAAATATTTTCCTGGGAAGTGGATGCTGAGTTTATAAACAAAAGAACTCTCAGCCAGGGGCCAAGTGTACTCATTGCCTGGTTAACGTCACCTCTGCACCTTCCATAGTCCCTCTGAAATCACCCCACAGAGAATAAGCCTCCTGCCTTAGCTGCTGTGGATGGGCATCTGCAAAGGGCTGTGCTTTGCAGTAGTGATGCTGAATACCTGTTCCTCTACACCTTCTCCATATAAGTGCCTGCTAAGGACTCTATATTTTAGACTGAAACTGTCTTTATTCAGAAATATCTACTGTGTAATTCTGACGTCATCACAGAAGAAAAAGACAAAGACAACCACCAGGATGTCTTCTTCAGAGCACCAGTCACTGTTAAAAAACAAAGGAAAAAAAAAAAGGAATACAGAAAACTTATCTAGTGGAAACAAACACCCACTCATTATTTCTTTCAGACTGTGCCCATGACCCTTAGTCTGACCTTAAAAAGGGTCCTTATCTCCTTGTGCCTTGCATTCTTCTCTTTTCTACAATGCCCCTACAATCTTCCTTCTCCTACACTCTTTCCAGCAGTTCCCTGCACTGCAAGCTCCTCTCTGTCCTAACTGCCCACCTACGGTTGGACTCTTGAGACACTAATCCCCCTCAGATCAGTCTTGCTGGTGTTGTTATCACGCTATCACGTCACATTGTATTTCCATCACTACAGCTTCAGATGTTACCTTATTCCCATTAAGTGCTAGCAAGCTCATTTGTGAAGGCACTTGCAATTAGGTAAATAATTGCAAACACATTTATAATAATCCACCTAGGACGCAGAGCATGAGGCTGCTCAGGAAAAGCTCATTTCCAGGCAGGTGGGTCTCAACTGCACTGGGTGCATTCTCACTGCAGAAGCTGAGGGTGGTTAGAGATGGATACCTGGGAGGAATTATTCCAGCTCTACTCCCAGCCTGACCCATTTTCCTACAACCTCATTGAACACTGAAAACAGTCAGCACAGAGGGCAGCCCCTCCACCGCTGACCCGGGGGACTCATACATTCCCATGATGTATTTTTCTGGAGCAGGGCCCCATAGAAGTATATTTTCCCAGCTATCATCTGCTGTACTGGGCAGAGCATCAAACACATCCATTGGGGGGGCTGTTGATTAAAATAATATACATGGCAGCACTAAGACATAAACACTGGAAGAGAAAACCAGCAAATATTCAGTTGTGAATAGCAACAGCAAGGCAAGAGTGTGTGAGAAGTGCAAATGAACAGTCTCAGCAGCATTTCCTATTTTTCTTAACTGCTTTGTAACATCATATAAAAGCAAGATCTTTCAGCAACCAGAAACTATTCCCTAAGCTGCCTGCTGAGCAGACCAGAGACACTCACCAGCACCAGGAAACCCACAGTCCTCTGCTGTCAGCTTCCTAAATAGCATCTCTACTGATCTCTTCAGGCATTGCAGTAGTGTGCCATTTTTAAACAGCGGTTCAAACACCTTATAAGCACCCATGTTTTGTCCGACATCTCCACAGGAGACTTGCCTGGGGGAATTTAAGAAGTTATTTGCATCCTTTCCTTCCATCCTAGCCCTACTGCTGTTTACTGTCACCTGGAGATGGGGACAACACCAGCACACCTCCCTCACCCTCCATGCTGGCTCAGCTCATGGGGTATCAGTCACTAATTGTACTAATGAAGGTTGTTAGAATAAGCCAGCTGATTCTGTGCAGAAATAGTAGCCCTTATGTAGACAACTTCGGCTATGACAGCAGTTACATCAGCCAAGGAGTCATAGCAAGCATCAAGTGGAGACGGTTTCTGCAGCTGTTTCAGCAAGATCACAGGAGACCTCCGGGCTATGCCCTTTAAATGTTTCTCTCATTGAACATTCAAAAGCTGAGGGTTCAGACATATTCTTTATCCCTCATTTCATTTCAGCCGACCCAATAGCACACTAAGGGAGCTGATCTGCTTTTTGAATGCCAAATTTTGCAACTGTGGCAACATGCAAATGTGTTTCATTTCCCCCTTCTTGGGGAAACAAACCGAAATACAAAACCACAAGAAGAAGAGTTTGAATGTCCAGTGAATCTGGCAGTGAGGAAGCAATATCAGCTGGGAAGGACTCATCAGAAGTGCCTAACACAAATTCTCTGCAAGGGATTGACAGCTTCAAAGATTTATACATGTTAATCTACTTAGCTAAATTGCTATAAGCTTGGCTCAGCTTTTAAGACTTGCTATAAGCTACCAAACAACACTGCCTGATTAGTTTTAGTCATTCCAGCACAACTTTCTGAGTCAGAAGAATTTGGTCTTTCTACTGCAGAAAATGATGGTTCCAGTTTGTAGGACTAATGCTCGTACACAAGGAAAAGTCAGAACCTGAGGTGGACCTCAATGTATTTTCACCTCATGCACCCTTCTGAGCTACGCGGGTTTGTTTTCTTTAATGATCAAACACCAGTACTTTAATAGATACAAGCTTTATCGCAGCAGAACAAAATGTTCACCTCTTTAACTAATTATGCTTGTATAGTCTATGTTCATTTCACTGATGATTCTCACCCTAGTCTTTTCACACATTATTTCCCTGGGTGGTTGCAACCTATTTTCCAAAGATAATGTAAAAGTCTCCTCGAGTCATGCAACAGAATTCCTCCAGGTAAATAGGAAAAACTTTCCCGACTGCTCTGTGGCTGCTCTCCAGTGAAAGCCGTGCCTCTCCTTTCTGCTGCTCTGTTTGCATTGCGGACGACAGCACAGAGCTTTTGCTGAAAGTGCTCTTGCTCTGCAGCATTTCACCCTCCCACATCCAGCCTCTCCTCAGTGTGTATTTCCCCGCTCCAGACGCAGCAGACCTGCGGGTACCTGGGAAGGCAGAGCAGACGCCACGCTTCATCCCCCAGCCCAGCGGAGCAAAATGAGCGGTTTGGCTTCAGTCCCGCTCCAACCCGCCTGCAGACTTTGAGCCCGGCGCTTTTGATGGTGGAAGGTAAGGACAGCAACTCTGCATTCACTGCTTTAGTCATTGTGGCATAAATAATTTCTGTGTCCCTGTACCTACTGGGAATAGCTACAGGAACATACTGGCAGCATCCAGTCATTTCTGAAAGAGCCCCACAAGAGCTTTCCCATGTTCTCTCACTCCTTTGCCAACCAAAGTGTCCACCTGTCCTTGCTGGCTGTGAGACATATTCTGGACATACAGAAGAGCCCTGGACTTTCTGTCCAGAAGGCAGCCCCCAAACTTGCAAAAACACACACAAAAAAGTAATTCAGTAATGAGGAGCTTAAATGCACTAACATACACTTAAATGCAGAAGCCGCGTTGCTAATAGAAACAGATGCTCCGTTTCTAAAGAGGAAGGTCCTCTGGTAGCTGATGCCAACACGGCCTCATCCTGCATGGTGCTGACTGCTCAATGGGAGAAGAGAACCACTTAGGGGGTGCTGAGCATCTTTCCACAAAAGCCCTATTAAAAATAGGCAGTGTCTGTTTCGAAAGCAGATTTTGATTTGCCTATAGTGTGAAATAGTTACAGGAGGGAGGAAAACATTCCCCCATCAATAGGACATTTGTGCAAATTCTCTGATGTGAGAATAGTCACTAGTTTGCAGCACATAAGCAATGTCACACCTTCAGTCTCACATCTAAATATATCGTGATGACTCTTTGGCACTATTGTCCATTTGCTTCAACATCGAAGAGTAGAAATCCCATGGGATTTAAATAATACTGAGGAATTTATGTAAGCATTTATCAAACGGCACGTGGGCTGCACAGCTCAAGCTGTCCCTGTGTCTGTAGTCACCTGGGAATCCCAAGGGATCCCTGAAGGCTTTTCTGCAGAGCTGGAAAATTATGGAAACTCATTCTGTTGTGACATGGAAACCTGCTATTCCTATTCACAAGCTTTTGGATGTTGAAAAGTTATCCTAATTTTCCAGTAATAGCAGATCATCTGAAAAAAAAAGATTTTATCTCTTCCTACAGACCTTGTAGTGCCTGAATATGGTTTAGTCTTGATGACACTTGACGGGTTATTTGAAAATATAAAATCTGAAATGATGATATCAGCACTAAATCTGGTTTGAATGGTAGATTCTCGTCTAATTTCTACAGATGTAGTGACAAGCAACAAGAACGACTCTGATTTTACTGAGTTGGTTTTGCTTTGTTTGTTTATTTGTTTTTCTCTATATAGAGATGGTGTGAAGAGCTATTACATTTTTCTTCCTCTGCCCTCAGATCCGCCTGACATTTCTCATAAAATAGCATCCGCTCTTTATTCTGCTGGGAACTAAACAGAGAACAGAAACCATGGCTAAATGCAGGCTTGCCTCCCCCGTAGCTATGGGAGAAGACACAAGGTCCTTGCAGGACAAAGAGCCACCACGAAAGCTCATCTGCTTGGCCAGGGAAGCCCCTGAGGGCTGTGGGTTTGGGTCAGAGCACTCCTCTGATGTCCCCACCACACTGGTGCTTTATGGACAGCTGTTTTACTGTGAATTGTATTCACCATGGAGGTACTGAGGAGTTCCTCCCGGTTGCCAGAGGAAAGATGTGTTTACCTTTTATTTGTCATGGAAAAAACACAGTGGGACAAAGGCAGTGTGTATGTGTCCTCAGGACACACCTGCTGCTGGTGGCCAGTTTGCTGGCCGGGCAGAAGTCTCCAAGCCCTCACCTCAGCTGGCCACCTCCTGTGATGACTGGTAAGAAACCTGGGAGATCTCACCTTTGAGGTCTTTCTGGGGTGAAGGCAGCTGTGGGACACAGACAGACAGAGGACAGGGGACACCTGACCACAACCAGAACTGGGCGAGATCTCCAGGGCCATCTCCCCCATCTCCACCCCCAAAAAGCAACAACCACACCAATGTCACTCCTGGCAAATGCTTCTCCAGCCTACCCTTAGAGATCCCAGCGACAATCTCTCCAGACTCACCCCCACCAGTCACTCAGCTGTCTTTTGCCACCCTCCTTCCCAATCAATCATGTTTTGTCTGTCTTCTTCGGTTTTGTTCGGCTCCTTTTTCTGTTCCCTCCCTGCCTGCTGTTTCTCTAATTCCTGACACTGATTTGTTTCGCTTCCAGCTTTGAGACTCATCTGATCTTTTCAACACCTTTTGTTCCCGCTCACCCTTCTCTTCTTTTCCCCTCCCAGATCCTTCTCACGTCAGTCTCAAGCACAGATCAGGCTGTGAAAGGCAATCAGCTCTGAAAGCCTTTCCAAACTGTATTTTCCTTCCTGGAAAGAATCCCAAAACCAAATAAAAAATGTTTATTTTAATTAGTGAGAGACCACTGGCCTAGTATTAAAATCACCTTCTACTGACAGTACGTACTTAACTGACTGGTGATTTGCTCAGTCAATGAGGCTGCTGGATTCTTTCATTAAGTCCAGCCAAGAAAAGAAGTACCACAACAGAATTGACTCCACACGTAAGCAGCACTTGTAATTATGGCAGCACATCTGTAGTTAAGGTTAAGCTAGTTTGCTTCTGCAAGCCGTGATTTTCCAGGCTTCTAACCTGGCAAAAATGGGACCTGCCGGTGCAGGAACGCACTCTTAAGCCAAATGAATTGGCGATTAAGGTAACTTCCCACCTATTGTGTTAGTCTTCCTATTAGATAACTGCAGTGAAGCAGGGAGCTTGACTCCCGCAGTGGGGTGTGCAGATACATCACTGGGAGTGCTGGAAGTCCTTCTCCAATCTCTGGGTGTCATGCCTATGGCGGGGTCCACCTCAGACTTCCTTAATGGACAAAAATGAACTGTGACCCAACCTGAAGTTTTTCTGACTCCCTAGGGCAGGACAATTCACTTGTTTAACCTTTGCAAGCACCTTCTATTAGTATCAGTAATTACTTAGTTTCCCTATTAAAGTTTTTAGATTGTTTGGAAGCAGGTTTTTTTGTTTGTTTGTTTGTTTGTTAAAGATGGAAGCAATCTCTTACAATGAGAATCCAGTTAACATCTGTAAATGTCAGCACATTGCATTTCCCCACTGGCTGGACAAATACACTAATACAATCTCCCAGTAGTTGATAAGTAGTTGAGGTGTCTCACTTTTACCATCATCATGTAGTATACCCACCGGTGACCTTTATCATGTCACAGTACCTGTGTCTTTGTATCCTCCAAGCATTGGGTAAGCTTCCAGGAGATGCACTGAATGATTATTAATGCAAGTTCCATGTGTTCATCAGGAGATATCCATCCAGCCCTCTGATGCCTCTGTCTGTGAGGGGATGGGGGAAACAGTATTCATTGCCTGCATCTGATCCAAGAGGAGACACAGCCCTGAGCTTGGGAAAGCAGACAGACTTGTTTCACTGCAAGGCACCATGTGCTGCAGCTGCCAAAATCCCCCAGGCAAGATGGTCCCTGGGGACTTACCTTCAAGCCTGGCACAGCCCAGACCCGGGGAGGTGCTGGGGGGAGGGCTGGTGACAGGGCCAACCCCCCACAAGCAGCGGAGGCTCATCTCTTCCTTGCAGCCACCTCTGGGATGAACCCAGCAAACGAGCTGGGTTGCTTTGTAATTCGTCTTTAAACCTGCGCCGTGTTGCCCCAGGTGGTCATCCTGGCCACCGCGTTGCCCCAGGTGGTCATCCTGGCCCAAACACCTCCAAATGATACCCCTCAGAACAGTTTTTCCAGACAGTGTTTGCAATACGCCCACTCGTAAAACAGGTGATGCTGCTTTTGGTGGAACTGCTGCAAGTTCGCATCATGCTCCATCAAATCTGCTCAAAGATAGAAAAGTTTCTAACCTGTCTACTAAATTGTTGGTGGCAGACTTAAACAAATACCTCTTTTTTTTTTTTTTTTTTCTTTCGAAGTTTCTTTTAAAGCTTCTGGATTCAACATGAATACTCATCCTTGTTTAAGAAAAGAAGCCTAGATCTGAGACATCACTCAGCCTTCTGTTGGCTGACACTTCCCTATGGACTGAGACAGGCTCACTTGCTAAAGTCCCACTGCCACACAACAGCAGATACGGTTTCGTTTGTTGTTCAGAAGTTATATCTGCATAACAAGGCTACAGAAGGCAAGCAAGAGCCTTTAGTAGAATAATTATTGTAAAATGTGTGCAGGTTTGTCACAATGGGCTCTTCTCAAAATCAGCATGATGGCAAATTTCTTTTAAAAATTAATCCTTTAAAACAAACCCCAATAACGTCCCATCTATTTGCCAGCCAGCGCACCGATAATCACACATTCAAAAGAAACAGCCACCCTTTGTCACTCTCAAGCATCAACAGAGAAATGTTTGTAGCCACTTTGCTACACGCCCCCACAAAAGGAGAAGGATTTCCAAGGGCTGCGTTTGCATCTCACGTTTCTCCCAGCGAGGCACCAGGTACCGTCTCAGGGCCAGCAACCATCAAGGTGAAACCCCTGTTTCTGACAAGCTGCTCAGTAAAGGTCAGCCACTTAGGAATGAAGCCATATACATCACCGACACAAAGAGAATACAAATGACAGGCAGTTCTGGGACACAGCAGTCCCTGCGCTGCACATGCCACAGGATCTGTCAGCAGTGGTCCCGATTTTTAATTTGCCTTGTGCCCCCAGTGAAGAGAAGCAGAATAAATCAGAGAGTCAGGATGGGAGGTCATCCGTACACATTTCTTCTGCTCCATATCAGACCAGAACCATATTTGAGGCTTTCTAGGAAAAGGTTTAGACAGGAATTCACTTGTTTCATGTGTCACATTGAACACTGAGCATACAGCCTCATGTGCAGCTTATGCCACACTGACACTGCACAGGCTGAGCTACCACCTGGCCCTAGAAACAGGGACACACATCCAGGGCTGTCCCCTCCCCTTTCCACGCTGGTGTCTGTGATGTCCCGTTTCAGCCAATTTTGTCCGTCACTTGTCAGGAAGAAGGCATCTCTTCATTTCTTATGAACCAGAGGAAATCCTCTTAGAAGCAAATGCCATGATGACATGTTCCCAAAGATGCCACACATTGTCCCACAGGGAAGGTGCCATGTGTCACCTTGCAGTGGGTACAGCTGTGATGACTTTCCATGGCTCTGATGGACCTGTGAAGTTCTTAGCTGGCTCAAGCATCACTCCATGAATTATCTTTCTCCTGATAAACACACACACATAGACACACAGATATACATACACACATTATACAAAAATACAGATATATTGTAAAAAATAAATGACATTATTGGCCCTGAGGATGCATTACTGATTACCTGGAATAATGAAAGAAAGCAGCAATTTATTTTTTCCTACAGGACAAGGGTATTTAACAAAATAACAATTTAAACGTTATTTATAGGGTACCCTTGTCTCCAAAACCTCTTACAGCAGAAATAAATTAAGGCGCATCCATCAAGAGCAAATGCTGCTGTTCCAGTCTCCTCTGGCACAGTTTTGTACCAGACTAGGCAATTTCCCAAGATTTCACCCAGCACCTGGTGCTGATCCGATCTCAGCTGCCTTTGGCCATGCTCAGCTGCCTGGTTAATGCACCTTTCCTGCACAAGCGGTGCAGATGAAGTCAGCACAACATTAAGGTAATCTGGAGCTGCCTGATTCAGATAATCAAAGTCAGATCCCCAGGGCTTGTCTCCACTTAGAAATTGGTGCAAAACATCCAGGATGTGAATTGTCAGTGCCGCAAGCATTTGCATCAAGTCTCCTGCTCCCCACTAAAATTAATTTCTCCCAGTTCAGCCTAACCCAGTTCCCAAACTGAACTGAATTCAGCAACACGAAGGTAATTTTGGAGAGCAGCGAAGGTGTTGTGGTGGAAATTAGTGCAAAAAGCTGCAACTCACCAGTACTGGCTCTACCTGCTCTCTCAGACATTCTAGATGAGTCTTCGGACATATTTCTATTTGAAGGTAGGAGAGTCATCTTCCCTCATTTCCTACCCACTATCTTATTTTAAGTAATGAATCACAGATTTTATTTTTTCCTCTTTTTCCCTTACAAAGGTGAAAATGCAGACCAAGCTTTTCTAGTCCATCAAAGCTCCAGGCTTCTGCAATGTCAGCAGCAAATAACCTCCTCTGCTATGAAACATTATTTTACCATTGCTAAATGTCATTTGTCATAGAAAAATGACACTTTTCTGATTCCTTAAAATGATCCCCATGGTGATACACCTTGTTTTTTCCCTAATCAGCAAATTCCTTTTTGACATTCAGAAATAAGGGAAATATTCCACTCTGAAATTTCAGGATTAACTGGAGGTCATATCCAGGATGTCTGTGAACCTCCTGAACCATGAAGGAGGTGAGAAGACCATGCATTGTGTTGATGTTGGGTCAGAGAAAGATAATTTTATATACTTTTATAAAACAACACGAGACCTTGGAAATTATTTCTGTTTCAAAAATGACAGAGAAAAGCAAAGCAGCAAACAAAACTGCCCCAGAGCTGATGGCATGTCACCAGTGCAGCCTGCACCATGTCCTTCAGCTGACAGCAGTTCCATTAGCAGCCGAGCGTGTTATATTTGCTCCAAGGTGCCTTGAACACCTCGGATTGACAGCTCTTCAGTTGCTTTATTGGGCCTGTTAGAGATAGTAGCAGGGAATCAATTAGCAGTCAGAATATTTAAGTTATATGTAACCGTGTGGACAAACACCCCAAAGCAACTCTCAGCCCCCTGCAGAGCCTCCACCAGTGTTTTATCACCCCCCCAAGGCTGGAAGCATTTTAAGCTAGGAGTCAGAGACCACAATAAATAAGGACAATTTGGGCAACTTGTGTGAGAAGTTGCTCTGTCTTGTAGATGGAGCCGTTAAATCTGGTCTGTCCAGAGGAGGGATTTGCTGTGGAGCAGCTCGACCTTCACCCAGCCAAGTTACCCCCCAAATGTCACGTTTTTCGAAGTTCTCACCTGATGTGAAAAACCTTTCTGGACTTGGGAAGAGAGAGATTTCTGGGTCAGTCCTGTCAGTCAAGGGCCTTTTACAGGCAGCAAATTAATTTCCAACATAAAAGCAGAAAATACGAAAACTCAAGGGGACACAGAAGGTAGAAAACCTAGGAAATAATTGCTCACTTGGCCAGAGTGCTGGCAGCAGATTCCTTTGCGAGCTTATTCGAACCGTACATGGTTATCCAAGACTTTTCTCTTGTAACCGATAAAATAATCAATACCTACCCACTTGTGAAGTTTAGTGAAAAGAATGAACTGGCAAATATTTATAGCAAAAGCCATGGCACATTAGGTATTCCAAAGGACTTATGTAAGTGCCACTTCCTTTAATGTGGCTTTAGAGGAAACACTTTAAGAAGCTTTATCAGCATAAAACATATTCTGAAATTCATGAAAATGAATAATTTGAATAGCAAAGTCAAAGCCATCTGAGCGGAATTACTTAACCCTGCTGGACAGTATTTTTCACTAACTATAATGGTTAATCTGTCAGTTGAGAGAGGCAAATTCTCTTCTATTGTCAAATGCAATGAAACAAAGGAGGAAACTTCTCCAGCTGGTGGGAACTTCATGAAAATAAAAGAAATATGGCAAGTTTTATGGAATAAAGCCCATTCTTCAAAATAAAACTAATTAGCCCCAACTAAGCTGAGGAAACTGAGTCAGAGCAATTTCCTTGTGACTGAACTAAGTGCTGGGTTTTAGTCTGGCCTCAGCCTTCATCTCCTGAGTGGGTATTTTCTTTGGACCAGGCCCTATGGGACTGGCATGAATTTCACACCCATTCAGTGGATGACTCCAACATATATTTTTAGCATACAAATGGCAGAGCCTAAGGCGTGGATTTTCTTCCAGCGGTCCCTGCAGGGGCCAGAGCAGCAGTCTCACCCTGCTCTGCATTCCTGAATTTGCCCAATTAAAAGTATGAATTAAACACACATTTATGTATGGAGATGTTACACTGCCATTCTTGCAAAGAGTACCCAAACCCCACTTACCACAGTAGATTAATTTAGAAGAAACTCCCTCTATCTTGGGTCTTGACGATAATTTTGTGCTTTAAAGAGTTGTTTGGGGTAGTTAAGGGCAACTCAGGCTTGGGATGCATCCCTCTGTAGCTACGAGCCAGCTCCTGGTAGCAATCATTCCTTCATGGAGAATTCACTTTCCTGCTGTCATCAAACACAACTCTATTAGCAACCAGCAAATTATTCCCCCTGCTAGCCAAACCAAACAATTTTTGCTTAAAACCAACTACGTCTTCAAGTTTCCTCCTACCAAGGGCTGCAAACAAAAGTCTCTTATCTATCCTAAATTCGGTTAACCCCTCTGTGGCCAGTTTCTTATACATTCTCTAATCTTTGCTGAGACCAGGGACATCAGCTGTTTATCCTGTTACATTAAATGGGTCCTTCTCAGTTCCCAGTTTAGAGGAATCTACAAGTGCCACTGGCACTACCCCTGGGCTGTCCGTAGCCTCCTCCCAGCCACGGCTTCTTGCTGACTTCTGCTCCTCCCTTCTCTCAGGCTGTCATTGTATGGTACAGACTTCCCAGAGTTCATTTTGGATCACAAGACTTTACCTGAATCCTTTTTTTTTTTTCTGGCATTTCTCACCTGCTGAATTTTGGGGCTCTACATCATGAGAAACCACCACGTCAAAGCAAAAGTGGTTGCCAAGGCTTTTTGAGTTTCAAATGAAAGCCACAAAGACAAACAAACAATGCAGGATTTGACTCTTCTGAGTTAGAACAGGTGAAGATTTGTAGCCTACTAAAACCTAAGATGAAATGAAACCTCCAGCCTTTTTATGCAACTAAAATGGATCCTTCCCCCTCAGCAGATTGAAACCACTATAACTCCCAAATTCTCTTTGTAATCTACTTAGCCAACAGCCATTTCTACTTTATAGATATAATTTGCTTTAATTACAAAACTGTGAACTCTGAGAAACACGGTGTCCACCTGTCACTGTCTTCCACACCCTCCAACACAGAACTGATGATGTAATTTTTCATAGAAATATTCCTTACTATCCATCATGAACTCCTTGGGGCAAGGAATGACTTTTTTTCTCTTTTTGTGTGTTGTGCCTGGCACAGCAGAGGCCAGATTTGCATTAAGAAGCATCTAATAGGATCTACAGCATAATGCAATATAAGAAGTGATAACAAGCAGAGTGGTAAATGCTGCCATTTAGTGCATACTATCCTTGTAGTTCCCTGTCATCAGCTTTTTATTGAACAGGCTTGTCCTCACAGTTTCTCGCAGATCTAAAAGTTTATCTCTATCATTATGCCCATCTGGGTGTCTATTTAATGCTTTTCTTCTGTAATTCCTCTGTTCCTGTCCCTCTTTCTCAGTCTGCTTCAGGTAGTTGGGGACTACATTCCTGTTTATCCTTTTCTTTTCTTCTTTCCTTTGTTTGATATTTCCTTTGCTGCTTCACTTCCCAGCTTGGTAAGCAACAAGGACAGCCAAGTGCTTCTGAAAGCCAACAGGTAATACGCAACCGCAGAGAGGCAGATTGGCCCCAAAACCAGAGATGATGCTCACAAAACCCCTTCTGCTTCCTCCGCTGTTTAAGCACCTAAAACCAAACACTTTTCAGAGCACGTCACTGCCAACTCTTCCTCAGCTCTCATCGGCATCTACTCAGGCCCCATTTGCAATTCTCCTTCCAGACCAAAACACACAAAACAAGAAGGCAGCTTTGCTCTGACCTGCACGCTCCTGTTAACGCCTCTCCCATGGACCTGTCTCCCACCAGACCTGACAGCAAAAGGACTGAGGACTTTCACATCCCAAGATTGTCATCTCAGGTTTTAGCTTGCATCGCTCTCGGTCCTCTTCCCGTCTGCGCCACCTCCTGCCACTTCCATCTTCAGTCCGCACATTTCAAAACACACAGCAGGAGCTAATATAAGGCTGCTCGCCTGTATTTCTATTAATCATCTTCCCCTCGTCCCATCTGCCACCTCTCTTCTTCAGTCTGGCCCACCCAGCTCCCAAATTTATAGTACTCACAATGCAGAAGAGTTAATCAAATCCCATCTTTCAGCAAAATCTCCAGCATCTGCTGTTCTGTATTTGGTTCCCAGCACGGGCTGCTCAGTCCCAGCCTCATCTCTGTTGTTTGTACCACGGTTCCCATTAGATCAAATGAAGAGCGTAATTAATTAATTGGCACCCAAACTTGAGAGTTCCACATGCATCATTAGGAATAATCAAAATAGCTCTGTCATATGTGTAAATATCTTTTGACTATGTCATCTCGTTACAGTTATTATTTGCCTGGCAGCAGCAGCGCGGAGCCCCAGCTCACCCCAGGATCTCATCACTGTAGGTCAGGAATAGGTGAGAGCTGCAGGCAAATAAATGGAAGGAAGGGAGAGCAAAACAGGGAAAGACAGGCAAATTTCTCCTTGGTCTATACCATGTGTACATTTGAGTAACATGCATATGAGTGTGGATTTTCTAAAAGAAGATATTAAAATTAAAGAAAGAAATAAATCAGAAGCAGCGTGGTCACCTCTACCAGGCTTACCTATTTTTTTTAAACAGAATTTCTCAACAGTTACTAGATTTCGAAGAAGATATTTTTAAAAGCATGACCACGATGTTTGGTCTATCACTGACGCTGGGGCCAGGGTTTTCTGGCATGACAACCAGAGGCAGGGCTGGGGCCAGGCAGCTCTGGGCACTGTCAGATGCGGAGGGTAAAGACTCAACAGCCCCAAACTGCCCTTTTATACCAGACTCAGTTGTGTTTCCTGAGTTTCTTCCATGTGTCCCCACTTAGGGAATACCTTGTCCTGCATAGCATCTGTTTGCATTTACCACTCCTGGATTTCAGCAGGTACCGGTGCACAGAGACGCATCAGCCCTTTTTGTACCAACGTCGCTGCTCTGCCAACAGCAGCTCAGTGAAGCGCTGAGCCTGGGGACACTGATGGAAAACCAATTACCCACGGATCCCACTGCTGCTTTCTTTTGGAGGATGGTACCTCAGGTGTCTACTTATTTGACATTCATTATTTTTTCTGGAGCCCAGCTGCTTTAGCTCTGCCTGTCATTTCTTTTCCTTGCAGTGCAAATCAGCCAGATGCGTACATAGCTCTGGAACAAAGCAGCCATTTCTTCCTGCACAGCAAAGCCTGATGCCTCCTGCTGAAGATTATTCATGTGCCTACTGTTCTCAGCAGCAGGGATGTAAAGGGAGAGGCTTGGGGTATGTTTAATAAAAATATATCTTATACTGTTTACTGACCAAAGAGTTGTTCAACAGATGCTCTATCCTTAGCTATGTTTGAATTATTCCCTAAGCAAACAATACAAACTGCACACTTCATCTTACCCAATACAAAAAATAAACAAAGCATGCAAAATATATGATCCTGGTGTAAGATCCCATACAAAAAACACTGACTTCTCCGTTGCTTAAATATTTTCTGCACAATGTTTGCTTAGTAATTCATTCTTCTACTGGCTACAACAAATTAAATGTCAAAATCTGTTTATCATCTTATGAATTTTCAAGAGTAATAGTGAGGCTTCTATTTTAGCTTAAATAATGTTGTAAGGTTGTTGGTGAGATACCTCTTGATGGATTGTATAATTAAAGCCAAATACAGAGATTTAAGGGAAAAAAAAAGCAAGAGCTGCTTTTTTCCCCCTTTTTCTTAATTTACCAAAGAGGCATGTGAATACTGCTATCAGCACTATTGTTCCTAAAACCAGAGCAGTGCAGATGCTGCCATGAAGACCAATAAAAATCACTTTTCACCTTGACCTTTGAAACCCAGAGCTATGTCAGACATACCAGAGAGCAGATCAGGGAGCAGGAGCCAGCGTACCTGAGGAAGGATCTGACCCATTGCCCACCATGGTCCTTTGTCACGTATCAGCCCAAGCTGGGGTCTCCATGGCTGCTAGAGAGCCTGGAATGAGATCCTACCCTGTTTCCCCGAAAACAAGACCTACCCCAAAAATAAGGCCTGGCATGATTTTTCAGGATTTTTGAGAATGTTTGAAATATAAGCCCTACTCCAAAAATAAGCCCTAGTTACAGTTCATTAAAAAGTCTATTTAAATAGTGTCCAGGCAGCTATACATGTGAAAAAGTAATAAGGTTTGGAGCAAAAATTAATATAAGATCCTGTCTTATGTTGGGGGAAACAGGATAGCTAACAGTCTTCACATGTACTTAGTATAAGTGTTTCCCACTAATTAAATTATTTGCTCACAAGCTGTAAATGGACTAAGCTTGGCAAAGGCCTTTCATATCTCTATAGCCACCTTATGTTAATTCACAAACAAATTATACCAATTTATTTCTCATGAGACTTAAAAGGCAGAGGAAGGAAGAATCAATTTAGAAACATCCTGGCATGGCTGCCAGGAGCTTCCTATCATTTTCACTGCAAAAGCAGAAGTTGAGCTGTTCTCTTGCTTTCTTGAAGCTCAAAAACAAGTGACACTTAATGTCATCCTTCAAAGCCCAAGAGCCACCATACCCCGACTGCCAGCAGTTTCAGTTGATTGCTACATGCTTGGAGCTCACCTGGGACAAAACCATGAATTTTTCTATTGAGACTTTTGTAACAGGGACAGGGACAAGTTCCTGCTTTGCTTTCACCCCTGACAGACTTAAAATCATCAGCAGCAAGGAGCAAAGAGGCAAACAGGAGCCCGTTTCCTAGTGCGTCTAACTCAGGTGCTGCAACAGGGCTTGAGCTGGGGAAGTTTCAATATTGACATTTTGGATCTGTCTCACCATGTCACTTCCCACCAAATATATTTAAAGAGAAGTTGAACAAAAGAATAAAACATGAGGGAGGTAATGAGGCTGATTCATGGTGGTGTTTCTCTAAATTTAGGTAATTCCTCTCAAAACTCCACTGCAGAAAATGCAGAAAAACTGAATGCAGAGACCAGCAGCAGAGCAATTTATGTGAATAGTGATTCAGGAGCAGCCATGCAGCCCTTGAGGGAAGAAAGGAGATGGCCTCAATTTATCAATTACTAATTCAATGAACAAATTAGCAAAATGGAGAGGGACCAGGGGTAAATAAATAATGCACTGGTTGCTGCTTAGCTCTGCTGTTCCTGCTGGAGGAGCTGAGCTGGGCAGCGTGGGTTGGGCTTTCAGCAAATGGTGCAGGTGGGTCCATGGGATGAGATGGCTGAAGAATAAGAGATGCCCTTGAGGAGAGATCAAAAGTGCAGCTATTCAGATAACTGGGCTGTTTCTCTGGCTCTTGGCCTATACAAACCAGTGTGGAGAAGGTGGATCAGTCATAGAGACTGTAGCATATGGACTTTTATGTTTAACGAGCTTTCTGCCTGAAGATAAAAATGCATCTTTGAACAGTAAAAATAGCTGGCAGGATCCAGGTCAGCATCTCATGAGCCTTATGATAAATGTTTCTAAGAAGAGTTAGAAGGAGCTTCTGTTCCACACCGCACAGAGTTCACCTGACGGGCCAGCTGGGAGGGGACAGGAGTGATGGGAGATCCTGGAGGGTCCATGTTTCACGCTGGTTGGGAGAGCTCACGTGAGTTTTGTGCCAGCAGAAACATGGGGGAAAGCATTTGACTGCAAAAGCACCAAACCAAAGCATAAAAATCATGAGTGTGTTACCTGAACTGACTCCTCAGGAGTGCCTTTGATAAGAGCTTTGCAGCAAAGAAGCCCTCAGTTTCTTACGAAGCTGAAGATAAGGAATTTAGCAAGAATACATGGTAAATAGAAAAGAGTAACCTGCTTGGAGTTAAGTTCTTCAACCACAATCCAAATAACAACACTAAAATTAAAGTAAGAAAAGCAGGACAGTTGCCACGTGACCTCTGGGAGTTGCATGCATAAAAGGGTTGCTTCCTTTAAATAACAGTTTTACCAAAGTTTATTTCTTAGCAGCAATGCTAAGAGGGAGGGAGGGAGCAACTCTTGTAGCTCCTTCTCACTAAAAAAATGCCAAACTCAAGAGAAAATACCTATAACTGAGAGAAAGAGGATTTACTTTAGTTTTCTTTGCATCCATGTACATTGCTGAGTCTCATCCTGGTGAATTATGAGAGATCGCTCAGTCCGGGGCCTCTTTACAGTCTTCTGGAATTAGCTCCATTAACAAGTCATGGAAAGATTCCATTCCACTCATTTCCCTGTTCCTGTGATTTGCTCACATCACGAGGAACTGCTGTGAGCCTGCTTTCCAATGACCTGCAGCAGCTACGTGATTTCACCTGCCAAATGCTGCTGGGGAGTTTATTGTCGATGAAACAGGCACACACTGGGCTGGTCCATTACGATGCATGAGCTGGAAAATGCTTTCAAAATGCTATGAATAGAAATATAGATTAGGAGAAGAAATACACTGTAAAATGCCTCTTTGAACATGACTGTCAACTAAGCCAGTAGTACAAATACTTTTATGATACGTTCGCTTGTGAAAGAGACTGTGAAAGTGATTTTTCTGTGAATACTGGTATATTTTCTTCTGCAAGATGCTACTGCATCAATACAGATCCCGAAGTAGGAGCAACCCCCCTTACCTTGAATATCAAAATGTACAATCATGCATTGCCTGCAAAGGAAATAAGGATAACTTGGTATTGCATAACTATCGCCTCATTATCAGCATGACTCACTTATTATTTTTACTGCATAGCTTGTTCCTGTGTCAGCCCCACAGTTTTCTCTAAATAAGAGGTTTATATTCCCCTTCTTGTAAATCAAACTCAGAACAAAGAAAATTTTTGCAAAATATGTTTTGCTGACCTTCTGCCGTTGCCTTCGTGTCAGTCTGTCTCAGCCAAATTCCTGTGTGTCCCCTTGGAGAGTTAAACTCCTTCCACCAAAATTACACGCTGACTTTACAGACCCCTTGTTTTTCACTATTCCATTAGAGAGTAGAAACAACGGCATAAGGCTTATCTAAACAGTGACCCCAAAACATGAGAAACTTGCAACCTCTGTCTGCACAGACAGTCTATGAACTGAAAAAGGGCTCAGTTACTTGTCTAACAGAAATATTTACCCAGCTCTAGGGAAAAAACTCAGCCACAGATTTTTATCTAACAACCTCTCTGGTGACAGTTTAATATGGAATTTGGACCCCAAAGGGTAATTGAATTTCAACAAGCTTTTCCTACAAAGAATACTGAAATTGCACTTTCTCCTAGCTGATGGATACTTTTGTTGTTTATGGTGTAATACTCTTTTAGCATATAGGAGGTTACTTGTATTTTACGCATTTACAGACATGGGTCCAAACGCATACACAGGTATTGTGTGTACCGCTGAGATGTTGCAAAGAAAAAATGCTGAGATTTTCACATCTTGGGAGAGGTTTTAACCAGCTCCCAAATGTCACATGGCAGTTAAAATGGAACTATACTCATGTTTTTATTCAAATAACTACTCTAAAATTACAAAAGATAAGTACCACCTTTCAGCATGAATAAACTTGAATACATACTAAAAATAATCCTACGTTAACTCCTGAAGTTACTGCCTTCTGAAAGGTATAAATGGATAGAGTTTGCTGTTAGATGCTTTACATAACGATATGTCAGAAAATTCAATAGAATGAAAATTGTGTACCCAAAAAGCGAATCTGCAGCATTTTGAGAGGTAGTTTCACCTAACATAAATAAATAAATAAACAAGTCTTTTAGCTAAGCACAAGATTTTTAACACAATTCACTTTTTCACTCTGATTAGATGGTATCAAAATTTCAAGGGATGGACGAAGAGGTCTGAAACACAGTTTAGGGATCAGGACAACTTGGACAGGTCAATCAGCTCTTGCTGGTTGTTCTTCTGTTAGATGGACAAGGTGGATCTCCCATGAAGGTGTACACAGGTTGTGTAGCATCACCTCCCAAACTTCTTTTTGCTAAACGACCCAGATCAGGCTCTGAGACATTCTTCCAGATTACAAAACATTTCTGTAGCTTTTGATTATAAAGATCCTTCATGGCATTAAAATCTAATAATCTGCACTGAATAAGCCTCACGATTGTCCCAGTGAGTGGTAATGATATGTCTGTGTGCTGTGATCAGAACCTTGGTTGTGAGCTGTAAATGCAAAATCCGATGGGCTTAACTAAAAGAAGAATTTGAATATGTGTTTGAATATGTGATTTTCAAGACAGATCAGCAAACATCAGGTTCTTTAAAAATATATTCTAACCAAAACTGTGACAGTGGAAACAGTTACATGTTGGGTCTTCTGCAGATTCGTCCCATTCCATTTACTTTATTGTAGCAGTCCAACTCAATGTTCATTATTGGCAGGACAGAACGCCATTTTTTTTTTTTACTAAAAGATCTATTCTGCATGTAACCTTACAGATCTCCTTGCTGTGAGTTTGCTTTACTCTGATGACTTCACCTCTCTGGAAGTGTAAGTGCCTGCCTCATTTGGACATAAAATACCGCACATTGAGAGGGGGAGGATTTTTGAAAGTCCACAGCTTACCCTTCTGTCTTCTGACATGCATCAGAAATTTTCCCCTGACTCCAACAGGAGCAGAGTTGGACCAGCACAGGCTTCCTTTTACAGCCAGTCCCTGCAGTCACACATTTGTAAATAATTCTTAGCTGTGGATATTTATGCTGCAAACATCTCATCTTTTATCAGTAAATACCTTTCAAAGCCAAGCCTTTGCTGCATCACAAGCTTGAATTCAAGAAGCAGATTTTAGGCGTTTGTTGAAGAGCCAAAAAATGAATGTACAGTTAAAGATTCTTGTCTTTGGGAACAGTCATTTGCCATCATTTTCTTTCTCTTTACTTACATCTTTCAGCAGAGCTGAACAATTTTATGTCTTACATAATGTAGACTGGATAATTACCAAATGTCCCACGTGTTGTAGGTCTTCCCATGGCTGTTGACACTTAATCCCTTGTCTGTTCTTTCTTCATGAGCAGACATCCTACCAAGTTCTGATGCACGTAATATATTGGGTAGAGGAAAAGGGTTCCTTTTCAGTAACAAAAAAAGGAAAGGAAGGAAAAAGAAAAAAAAAAAAATAAAGGAAGATAAATGTTTTGAACTAGCAGAGCAAAACATTCTAATTGAGCAGACAAAAAAAAACAGTCCAAAAAAGTATCAAAATCTCTCACGAGATGGCAAAATTTATCCAGCTCTCAGTTTGAGGGGTGGATGCTGAGGGCAGTCCGGAATCTGGAACAGAGACAAGGAATTACACAAACAGCAACCGCAGGAGCAGAGGGGTTATTTACGTGAGACTGATTTACAAGGAAACCATTTTGGGCCCGTTCGCTAGTGATTGACACTTCAGATCCCAAGGTGAAGAATTCCTGAGGCTCTGACAGGCTCATGTTTGGGGGAAGGTAATGAGAGCGTTTTGTGAGCAAAGTAGGTCACAGCTCAGCAAGAGAGGCACGTTGTCACATTGAACTATGAAGACGCAGAGCTTCCAAGAGGCTTTTTTTTTTTCCCCTGCAGTTATTTCGTTTAGCCAAGTATAATCTGTATTTTAAGCAAAACAAGATGGTAGTAATTTATGGGTCACCACATTGTTCTTGCAATGGCTTTGTGAAAGAGGAAAGTGATTGCACTGTCTCACTACAAAAGATGGTGATTTGAGTAAGTAAGTTCAATTGTCTGAATAATATTCTGCAAATGAGCGTAAAAAATTATATCAGAGAACAAAGCATGAGTCACACAGAACTACTCAATAAGAAACAGCAAATCGACTTTCATAGGATTTGGGTAACGTGGATATCTCCTGAAGTTACGCTTAGATGCAGCTGCAGTCATCATGGAGACAAGACACACACAGCAATAAAAAACCCCAGTCGGTTCAAGAGTAATAAGTTGAAAAATTGAGGTGACAAAAACCAAACTAAAACCAAAACTCAGCCATGTCATATTTCTGATAGCTTGCATAAACTCTTCAAAGTGAGCCCAGAAATCATGCACAGAGATCTGAGGAATGTAATTTTTTGCCCCCTCTCCTGTCAGGAGCAAGAGACTCATGACAGGAATGATTGAGGCTGGATTTTGACACTTGAGAGTACATAGAGTAGGTGTAGAAAAGATTACAGTTATGCACACAGATGGAAGAAGTAGATCACTGGAGAACAGAAGAGTGACAGTATTAAGACAGATAAAGTAATTTATTTTATAGGAAACTGTTATACAGTGAGAATCATGGGTCTTTTTTTTTTTTCCCAACCGAATGAAAAGGAGAGAATATCTGATTTTCTTCCACATGATACACAAGATGTGTCATGTGCTTCTGATGGTGTCAGAGAGAAAGAAAACGGTTTAGAGAGTAGGCAACCATTTGGATTTCTACCTGATTGACAATGTGCAAGTCAGGGAATTGGCCCAGCATCAATGAGTATCTACTTAATTTTGGCAGTAAATACCACCAACACTGCAGAAAAACAGTCATGTAACAGGTTCAGAATCAATAATTTGTCCTGTATTTAAAGAGTCACCACTGAATGAATAATAATGTTACTAAATGCCTGTCCCGGGCTTCCCATTGTAGAAGCTGGAATAACATCTAGGTTTAGGAATGGCTTTTTCCAGTGTTTCTCAGAGATTATTTAATCTAGTGACCAAACATAAAAAACCCCAAAATGCTGACAGTCACTCACTGGGAGTTACCCACATCTCTTCTGGGAGAACATCCTACCAAATCTGGCAAAATATGGTCTTTAGCTCTGAATTAAAGGACTTTGTGTGGCTTTGCAGTTTTTAACATAAAAATTCAGTTTTTAACATAAAAATGGTTTGTATTGCAGCACGCTGACACCAAATCCTCTCTTATAGCCAACCCAGGATTTTCACATAAATTAAAAGCTCCAATCTAGAATTATCTTATCCAATCTAAAATTATATTAGAAAAGAATGGAAGAAAAAGAAAATCTTTAAGGAGGAGAAGCACCTTGAGGTAGCTCAAAATTATTTCAGGAATTAATTGATCCAGAAGTAATTCGCAATTTTACTTAAGCACCAGATAAACAATTATTTATCTTATAAAGTAAGAGCTCAAATGTATGTTAAAAGGAGAGCAGAATACTTGTACAAAATATATGGGTTTTTTCCTGCTAATCTTCCATAATGTTATCTGTACAACACATCCAGACAGTACAAAGGTAGCAGAACCTTTCAGAGTCTTTGTATATTCTTCTTCTGCACATTAGAGACAGAGACATTAAGAGCTGAAAAAATCATCCAAAAAAAAAAAAAAGTATGGGCCTAAATTCCCTTCATTTCAGTGGCCTACATATTTTCTGAGGAGCTAAGTCCAGAGACACCAGATGGTCGTTTTTCTCAGATATTTAGGCACCTACACATGCAAATAGGTGCCCAGCAGTATTTTCAATCGTGTCCAAACACTTCGCTCTCTAAGTATCTATTAAAAATATTGATGCAACTTTTTCATCCTACGAATTTTTTCTAAAATACCCAAGGGAAAAAAATACTTCTATGGAAATCTGTCAGTAATTGAAAAGATGTGCACCTCCAGGCTACCAGGCGGGTACCACATAGATCTGTGATATTCCAGACGAATGCAATACTAGACAGGGCAAAACAATGACAGTGGCTCTGGGCATAACCTGGCACTGGAAGAGTTAAAAACTCCAGTTAAAACCAGAAAAAAGCAAACAAACAACAACAAAAATAACCCCCACACACACACAAAAACCCCCACCAAAAATAGCCAAAGAGCCACATCTCTTTGTATCCCAACCGTGCAGTTATCCCTGGCTGTGCACACAGAGCATCTGTGCTCCTGAGGTTCAACAGCCAAACGTCCCCGACCCTCCCCACCCTCCAGGATTCCCCAAAAACGGATGGGGGCACAAAAACACACTTGGGAAGCCTGATTTCAAGAGATTCGGCTGAAATATACCCTATAAACATTCAGCAAAGAGTCTCAAAGCATGAAAAAGAGAAGACTCAGGCAGCTCAGAGTGGAGAAAAACAGAAGTACAAATGCTAAACAAAAATACCAAGATTTATCCCCTTCTTTCTGCGAACGTGGATTTTGTGTACTCTAACACCAGCAGAGCTCCCTGTTAAACCAAACAGACTGTTCTGGGTTTTATTAAGGAGGAACAGGGTGTTTGGTTCTTAAAAATAATATATATTAAGAAGAATATTTGATAGGTTTTGTCCTAGATATATATATTTTTTTTTAGGTTCCTGACACTTCAGCAAATAAGTTTACAGCAAAATACAATGGAAGACTGTCTTGGGGAACAACCAAAGAGTTTTAAAATGCAACAAAAAGTTACATGGAAAATATCTCTTTGTTCTAATTCATAGTTTCGTCTCAAAGGAAAATAACATAGTTTTATTACTTTGATCTTCTAAAGAATTAGTTTCTTAACCTCATTAGTCATTTTGCCTAATTTTAAATACGGATGCCACAAAAGAGAAAACCCCAGAATTGTGAAAGGGACAGTCCTTTCTATATTTGTCAAAATTGCCCTGCTGAAGTTCAGTTCTGAAGTTCAGTTCAAAATTTCAGTTCAAGAGATCTTATGGCAGACAATCTCTTATAATGAATAAGCATTGATAATTAATGGCTAACCTAATGTAGCCTTTGAGAAGGATTGCAACCTTTCTCTTTAAGATCTCGACATAAAAATTTCTCTTTATGATCAAAACCTTTCTCTACTTAAAACTTTAGCAATGGGTTAAATGATAGCAAGAGTTAGATAATTCCACTATTAACCAAAGTTAAAAGTTCTTTAAGTTGCTGTTCTCAGAGACTGTACTAGCTGTGCTGATTATAAAGCATGAATTTTAATAACAATACTTATTTTTCACCAGCATAGGCTCAGAACTAATTAATATACAACGGGAATGTATTTACTTCTATCTAGGCAAGGAACATGACTGAGTAACAACAACTTCTTGCATCTTCTCAAAAAGAGGCAGCACTTGATAATGATGCTTTCGTCTGCAAAGTCAAAAGTCAGGTGAAGATTTATTTTACTAAGGGGGGGCATCAGCTGCAAATATTTTGAGGGGCTGAGATTTGAGGTATTTCTATTTGCTTTCTGCTTCATGCAGTTTTCCTTTTATGAGCACTGTTAGAGATGTGAAAAAGATAATATTGTTATCCTAACTGATACTGTTTATCAAGCTTTTCCAATTTATTTCCATTAACTTACAGCAATGAAACTAAACCAATCTGTTTGCTCCATGAAAGAGCAGATGCTCCAGAAGAAATAACGTTTTAGATTATTAAAATAACCCTTGCCACATGTTGATAGATTTTTATTTCTAAGTGTATTCAACAAGCACAAGTTTCAGACCATCTTTGCTGAGGGCATTTTACAGCTGGTGGTGGCCAGTGAGCACCAGGATGCCACGTACTCCCAGAGGAGCCACCACCCTACGATGGAGAACCTCTCCAAGGCTTCCTGAAGCAGGAGATGTTCCAGTGTGGTGCAATCCCATCCCACTTGGCAACCATGAGCTGCTCCCTTGCCTTGACTAATAATAATTACAGTCTGAGGCAACGAGAACCAAAGACGCCGAACCATTTGAGTTAACAAAGAGGATGAAGAGGACTTATGAGGTTAAGCTGTGCTAGAAGGAGAAGCAAGAAGATGAGTAAGAGTGGTTTTCCCTCCAGCAGGCGTTGCCGGCTGGGCCTGCTGCTCACAGATCTCCTTTCCCATCTCCGTCTGGCATCTGAGCTTTCCTCTTTCTTCTTCTACAAATGCGCAAATAACCTATAGCAAACCTTGCTTTCCATAAAGGCCTGACCAGCAACCTCCCACAGAAACAAGGAGAGGGTGCTTCTAGGTTTATGGGGAGCCTTAGGAATCCGGAACACGGGAAAAATTGACTGATTTCATTTGATTCAAGGCTGGGCCTGCTCCAGGCAGGGACATTTTGTAGTCGCTTACACAATTAAATGAAGCCTAAATATAGAGCATTGATACTATAGATCAAGTCCTTCTCCAGGATTCATACTCCACCACAGACTAAACAGACACAGAAACCTGATGTACATGTCTATGAACCTTTTTCACCCCTTTTGGGCAAATATGTTCAGTGAACAGTGCAAATCTTTCAGGTCAGCGCTGCTGTAGGAATTGAAACTACAAATTTACCCTTTCCTTGTACATCTGGCAGGTGGTTTTGCAGAAACAGGGAAGAGGCTGTTTTTCTTAATTAAGGATTTAATACAACAAAATTGGAACAAATCCTTTTATTCTGCCATCCTACAGGTGACTGCCTTCAGTTTGAGAGACAAGAGTTCAGCTGGTGGAAACCTTGGTTCTACTGAGGATTGACCATGCCCTGCCATGGGCTGGCCACCTGCTTCCAGAGACACTCCGTGTGTTTTACAGGAGGTTTCTATCTTAACACCAAAAAGACCTGTGAGTTAAAAACAACGAGCAATGTGATTTGTTAAGTCAGACTGTTACGAATGCCAAATGAGAAATTATAAAACTGATTTTCCTTATCAAGCAGCACACAAACAATTAAACCCCTCAATTCCCTGGTCTGCTGAGGAACACAGTGTTCAATCTTCCTTTAATTTTTTTTTGCAGTCATAAATGGAAATATGCCCTAAAGCGGTAGCCAGCCACACTGAGAATCTGGTAATTCCCAAAATACAGTTTATCTAAAACTCTGAAGTTTATAACCAGTCTGAGAAGGGTGATGTGCTGCTTCCTAATTTGTTCCTATCACCAAGGGGCACCCACAGACCTGCATGGCAGCCCTGTTTCTAGGATCATTGTTTCTCTGAGCTGATGCTGTGAGCAGGCTGAGCTCACACTGAGACCAACAATAAATAACCAACCCTGAGCAACACATCTGTTTCATTAACTCACGTAAGGAGGGAGGCAGACGCTCAGCAAACCCCAGCACAGCTTGGAGGTGAGGTTTGCCTGGCTGGGCAGAGGTCTTGGCTTAGAGCAATGGGATGAAGGTTTAACTCTACAGAGAGTGTCGACACCTATTAAGGTTTCAGCTCCATCGCTCCCAGGGTTCAGCTCCCTCTTCCACCCTGTTTCAGTTGGTTCTTCAGTCTTTTTTACTGTGTCAGACCACTTGGTAATTAATGCTCTGAACCCCTGCAGGGTAAAGGATTATCAAGTTCATTTTTCAAACAGGGGAGGGGTGGGGGTTGAAAAATAGACACCTTGTTGCACAGAATCTGATCAGAGAGATATCCAGGCTTGGCAGGCAGGGAGGTGGGAGCGCTCCTTGTCTGCAAAAGAAACTTCCATACATTTGTCTAGGGGCTCACCTTGGTTTAAAAACTCACCCTCATCACTTGGCGTTGATATCCCTCAAAATTTACAAACAACATAGACCATAAAAAAAAGGGGGGGGCGGGGGGGGCAAAAATCAATAACTAGAGAAGAAAGAGGAACCCTACCTACCTAACGTGTCATCTGCTGTCTGATAGACACATCCACAGCTTCCCATCACTGACAGATTATGCCCGGACGCGTGCAAGAAAGGAGGAAAAATTTCTGACACCAGACAGGAGAATTGTACAAGAAAGAAGTCATGAATAAAGACAGGCTCTACTAATAAAAGAACCCCTTGATGCTCTGTGAAGTTTCCTGAACAATCCTTGCCTCATCCCAAATGCCTAACGCTGGCAAAATTAAGGTAGCGAAAAGCAGGACAACGCCAGAGGAGGAGGATTTCTAGCTGAGAGTTTGACACTCTCAAAAGATTATAAGGACCCTCCCAGGCCCTTCCTGATCTGAATTTCCCTACAACGAAGCTGATTCTATAGTCAAACATGAAGTTTACAGCATACCAGTACAACAAGCAGGAGGAGGATTATACAGACAGGTGGGATGTGTTTTGTGCAGCAGCCTGGAGAAGGACTCCTTCTATTCTCTTTTAGAAAAGATGTGAATAGGAGGCAGATGAAAGCACAATTCCCACAGCCTCCCCAAATCCACTTCTGACCCCCAGAGTGTCCTCAGGATGGGACAGATGTTGCCTTTTATACATCCTGCAGGTTGGTAGGGATCTTTGGCACCAACAGCAAAATGTATTCCAAACTAAAACCTCAGTGAGCTGTAACACTTCGTCCCTTCTTAACTAAAATTCAGCCCCTAATATTTAAACGCCAGGAACATAGACACTGCCTACAGCATGTAGCCGTGTTAATGCATGTAGCTGTTCTTGGACACATCCCCCTCGGCAGTGACAGGCTGGACCAGGACTCAGCCCCAGGGAGCAGGGTCACACTGCAGAGATGGGACTAATACTATCACAAGCTGACACGTCCAGGAGCCCACAGAGCAGCAGCTCGGGTCTGTCTGAGGACAGCGCTGACACGCACCTGATGACCTGGGCAAAACCCTTCTCCTGCCCAGAGCTGGGCTGTCACAGAGCCCAGCACAGCATCCATGCCAGCGGCTCCTTTTGCAGAGCCGGCTCAGCTCGCAAACGTCATGACTAGAAATCAGTTGTCTAAGTGTAAAGGAGATACAAAGACAACCTTTCTCTGCAATTATACCTTTTGCTTTCACTTCCAAAACACCTTCCTGCTCATGTGCTACATGCGTGGATGTACTGATGCTGCATCTCCTGGAGCATCACCCACACGCTTCGGATGCATGAAGCTCACTTGTGCTTTCCCTTCTATATACACAAAGCAAGTTATTATAAAAAGGAAATAAATTGTTTAGGCTGTTTGTTTGTTTGTTTTCCAGGACACAGGGAACCCACATATCTACCACACAAGGACAAAAAACTTTTCACTCTGGGTGACGCTGCAAACCCAGCAAAACCCCTTGGAAGCTCTGTGGAGTTGCTGCATTGTGCTGGACCAGTGATGGGAGGGCAGGGAGGCTGGGACATCGCTGCTGTTCACCAGAGTTACTTCCCTGCATCCACCAGAGCAGTGCCAAATCTTACCTGGACGGCAGGAGGTGCAGGATGCTTATTTCCCATCCTCCGATGGGGCATGCCTTGATGAATCATGATGCTTCTCACAACCCAGAGAACGAAGGATTTGGACGCAACCCTGATAAAATACACACAAGCTCCATTTTTCACAAATTTATCTGGAAATTTTCTAAATTCTTCTGCTTCAGCTGGTGCAAACACGCCGCAAGAAAACTAAGGTTAGAAGTTAGTTTTAAATAACACACACAATCTCTTTTGAAGCAAAATATTTTCAAGACCTTTCTGCACTTGGGGCAATATCTTCAGGCATCCAGCCCCATATTTTAAGCACTGAAGGCAAGATCCCTGGATTAGAGGTCTCATACTTAGTTTTATTCTCTCACATTTGAAAATATGGTCCTCAATGTCTGATTCTCAGGCACCTGGAAGTAAGTATTTTCCTTTAGAGCGCTTAAAAAAAGGAATAATCTCTGTATATTATTTTTATTTTCTTTCCTCTGTATTGTTTTGAGGTTGCATTTTTGTGTCACTGGAAAGTTACAGCCCGTGATTTGTTGCTTTCTGGTCTGCTAATAAAAACATCCGCCTGTCTGCCGTTTGCTCCTAAGTGCAGAAGGATCATAACACAGATTGTAAATGGTTGCATTACTGAGAAAGATAATGTTTCTTTCCACTTTCATTTCCCTCAGTTGATATTTATCGTGGTAGGGGTTGTGTAGGCATATAAGAGAGAGATCATGCATTATTTACCAGTCTAGAAATGGGAAAAGGCTCCAGCCTTCCAGAGCGCAGCTGAACCCTGAGCAGTTCCCACCCGCTAAGATTTGCATTATGTTGGGAGTAGCTTGGCTGAAGGATTGTTAAAGCAAATACAATCATCGTGCCAGCCCGGGGAGCAGCAGCTCAGTGGTGCTGAGGGTCACAGGCTCCGTTTTCCCTTCTTTCTGCTCTGGATAGTTTATGCCACTATTTCAGTATTTCTATAAGACTGGACCAAGCTCAGGCCAGCACAGCAACCATAGATAAAACCCTTGGGGTCAGTTCGGGCTTCAGGAAGCTCCAACACCTCCGAGAGAAAACTTCTTGCTCTTAAATGTACTTGGGGGAAGACATGACCATAGGGGAGGGTGAGACAGGAGCAGGCGGAGAGCCTGTCCGGCCCCGGGATTGTCCCCATGATGCTACCATGGCCGACAATGCTGATCCAGCTTCCAAACGTGCCAGGAAGATGCAACACCAAAAAATTTATTATTGTTAAACTCCAGCCAGTGTCTGGAGGCTTTACATTTGTCCTTGCACCACTTTTGTCAGTGCACATTTAAAAAACTAACAAAACAAGTCATTAAATGCTGGAAAAGTTTTTTTTTTAAAAAAAACCAGCAACAATAACAACAAAGCTACTAAATAACAAGCTAATGAGGAAAAATTACAAAGAACTGAAGATTTTAAATGCTCTTGCAAAATAAGGAGAACGAGGGAAAGAATCAGCTCTTTCTTTTGTAATTAAGTATTATTTATGGCAATTTAGCTTTTTTGAGATTAAGCCTGGAAACAGCGCTGCAGAAAACACATCTAGTTTACTCCCAGGGCTTCTCATCAGTTTCTGTATCAGCCTCAGCCAGCCAAAAAGCAGGAGGAGTTTGGGGCACTCCCACACCTGCATCCACACAGAGCACTTGTAAAACACCCCGAGGATTTATCCCAGCGCCGGCTGGTTGGACTGTGACCATTGGGAACGGTTCTCAACTGGAGCTGAACTATGGTACCTTCAGGGCAGAAAACAAATCTTCCCAGAATGAGAGATAATGTTTTGCAGAAGTAAAAGGGAAAATATAAATAAAGATTCCAGCTCTGTGTCTGTGTGCAACCTGCACATGAACAGAGGTGGACAGAGGAAGCTGAGATGGGACAACCTTTGTGTGCAGGGAAGGGACATGCGGCCACGCGAGGTCACACGGGGGCAGTGACCTGGCAGAGCAAACAGCCTGTTTGTCCCCTCCCAGCAGCGAGGTGACTGTCCCATCGATGTGACTGTCCCATCCACCTTCGGGGACACCTCTGATGGCTCCAGTGAAGGATCTCTGGGGGCTGGAGGGAGGAGGATGAGCACACAGTCAGCGAGGAGCCACCTGGACAGAACCTTCCTCCTCCACTTCTGCGCAGCCTGACTCCAAGCCATCACACGAAACATCACAGGGCTACCAAAAAACACGCTTCTACGCAGGAACAAAACGCCCCCCGCAATTATGACATTCATGTGCATCCTCTGAGCTGGTTAGATTTGCAGAGGAGCTGTTTATAACAAACTTTTTGCTAAAGTATGTGAAACTTTAAGACTGTCCGCACTGTTTATAGGACTCAGCCCCCAGAGGCCTTCCTGCTTTTCCTGCAGACTAATAAAAACAATAAAGTAAATAAATAAAAAAGGATGCAAAGTTTGGTTAAACTCAAGAACAGTTCAGAGAGGAAAGAGCTGCAAACAGGATGGTCCTGGGAAGACATCCAGCCTACCAGACATCTATGTCGTGATGCTTCTCATAAACTCTCTGTTTTCAAGGAGACATGGTAGGTAAAACAGTTGCAAACTATACTGGCTTTTTTATGACTCTGTTGATTTTTCCAACCCCCGTGCTGGCTGCCCGCCTCCATGTCCTGTTCTTTGAACCCGAACAGAGTAAATAGATGTAACTACTTGGGCTCTGTGGGCAGGGGATGCGGCTCCAGGCAAGGAAGGAGCCCCTGAGCCATCCTGGAGGGCAGCATGTGGAAAAGGCAGCTCATCGAGCTGACAAAGGGGAAGGAAGGGAACAGCACAAAAACCCCCCACAAAACTAAACAAAACACAAACCCACCAAAACCCCCACACACAAACAAAAGAAACACTAGAGAAACAACAACCAGGAAAGCCTTAGAAGATGATCTCCTGAATTCAAAAGGTCCCCAAGACTTGGAAGTAAACACGTGGGTAGTGGCTTTTTGGCTTTTCTAAGGGCAGCTGCAGAAGGATGCGCCCGGGGATGTGACAGCTTTGGGCCGCCCCAGCAGAGTTGCTGGAGGCACAAAGGGTTTGACTGGAGCACCTGGAGCCCAGCAGGAGGTGAAGAACACGCTGACCAGGGCCCCAGGGGGTGTTGTTCTCTAGCAAAGACTTTATTTTATTTAAACCCAAATGACCAGAAGATTTCTTCCCTTTCCATTCTCCCTCTCCCAGCAGTAACATTTATTATGCTAATTGAAACATTTAACCACCCAGGACTGTTGGCTGCAATATCTCATCAAAAGCAGCTTTAACGTTTGCTTGGATCAGCACCCTAGGGCTGGAGAACATGTTTCACCCTCTCCTCTGCCCAGTTACCAAAGGCCCCTCTCTTTCCCCCTCCTCTCACCCCCAGCCCTGCCCTCTGGCCCTTTTTACAACTTGCGATGCGTTAAAATAAAGGTATTAACGGTGCTTATCTGATGCATGGGAGCGAGAGATTGTGCGAGCAAGCTGGCAAGCAGCCAGCAGCTAATAGCGGCATAAAAGCAATTTGATGGGGGAAAAAAAAATTAACATGCTAATTGTCAGGCTGGAGAGGGTGCTGAGGAGCATACAGAAGAAGAAGAAAAAAGACATTTTCTGATTACTCTAGATTTTAACAATAATGACGTGAGGAAGAAAGCAAGGTTCTCATGCAGTTTTCTTCTTTTTGTCCCATTCTCTGCTCCCCTCCCCCAGCTCAAAACCTCTAGCCGGAGCCTCAGGCACTCACAGGGATTTATCAGGGGATCTCTTCCTTTTGAGCATCGTGTCACTGGCAGCTGCACCACGGGCTGCGGAGCTGGTCGGCACCACCACGCAGTTCTCCCCTTCCCACGGCAGCAAGTGACGCCGCGATGGAGCTTCTGTCGGGGGGGAAAAGTGACATTTGACAGAACCCTGCCCAGTCCCACCTCGCAGCTCGGCTGAGCCCCGGGCAGAGAGGAGGTTTCCAAAGCACTGACCCCCCCTTCCCATTCACAGCGAGGCTTTTTTGGTGTTTCTTTTTTTAAACAGAAGGACATTGGTCCTTTTTTTTTTTTTCTTCCTTTTTCTTTTTCAATTTATTTTTCTCAAAGCGATCGAGAGGAGTGCCTGGAAAGCTCAAGCAGAAAGCTCAGCCTCTTAGTTACCTCCACAGCACACCTTTAAGTGGGATTAAGAAACTCAACTAATGCTTCCCAGCACCAGGATTTCAGCAGCACGGAGCCTGCCGAGGCACAGAACCGCGACGGCAAATTCAGCTCAATCTCCAAGCAGCAGCTGCCTCTCCCCGCAGATGCCGTTTAACCCCGGATTTTTGTGCATCCTACTTCAGAAAATCAGCTGGAAACCCATCGTGCCTTCCCTTGGCGGGCAGTGAGCGCTGCCGAACGGAGTCTTGGCTCCTTTGCCGGCTGCCAGTACCAGGCTGGGCTGGGGGAGCCTCTGCCCATGCACGTGGAGCAACTTCTGGGGGCTCCCAGCAGATTCTTGGGGCTCCCAGCAGATTCTTGGGGCTCCCAGCAGGTCCTCGGGGCTGCCAGCCCATCCCAGCTGACCAGCAGATGATCCAGCGCATTACCCCACAAGAGGTGTGCTGGGGGAACGAGGGCCAGGACACAAGGTATTTGTATCATTTTTGATTAATATTTGTGGATAAATGCTGTAAATGTGAGCCAAGAAGATTTGAAGGAAAGTCACTGAGGCGTGCAAGTGAATTAATATGCATGTAGACAAAATGCGGCTGGTTTTCAGCCTCTTACAAACTGGAACATTGTTCCTTTCCTATGCCAAAGACTGACTGCGTTTGCTCTCCTGCTTTACTTCTACCGTGGAGGAAGCATAAGCAAGAACATGTATAGTGAATTGCTAAATTCAACCAGTGCCACCGAAGCTCACCTCATCATTCAGACCAACACGCCCTATCTGAGTGGCACACCGAGACCCGTGAGCTCCTCTGCTTTTTACATGTCGACAGCCAGGGCGTTGAAAGAAGGGGAAATAAATAAGCCAGACCTGGTGACTTACATCATTCTGTTTTTCTTTCTGCTCTTGACTGTGACACTCATTGTGCTCTTCATCAACTGCCAGCTGAAAAATTCTTTTTTTGCTACTCTTCCTTACGACAGATCGCTCAGAGAAGCGAGGAGCCCGTGGAGGACACAAGCGGTCTGAGATTAGAGAGAAACTCGGAATTACAACAGCATCAGGCACCAGGAGCCCTGTGGGATGCGGCGTTACTGCCACGTGTCAGTCAAGGGACGTGACCCTCTGTAGGAATAGGGAAAGAGTGCTGAAAAATATGCTGTATGCAAAGCTGAATAGCTGTAAATAAAAAGCTTTGTTATGAACTAAAGAGAAAATGCTTTAGCAAATTTATGCAGTTTCGTGCAAAAAAATTACCCTGCCATTCCAGATTAAGCTCTATATGTATGCAAATGTCATCATCCACCCATTCAGTGTCCATACAAGGATATTTGCATTAACAACAATCTCTGATTTGGGCATCTGGTGGAGCTTGTTACCCATGTTTATGAAATCATAGCATCAAATGTAAAGAACCCACAGTATATTTACCTAACGGCTCCACGCTGAGGATATGAGTTTACTTTCCAGACGCGTTTGTCTCAACTGCTGCTGAAACTGCGTGGTAAGGCAGCGGGAGTCCTGCCAGGCAGGAGGAGAAAACTAAAAATGTTTATTTAGCCTTTTGATTGTGATTCTGTTAAGGGTGGTTTTCATGTTTTGATGCATCATTGAACAGGTTTTAAGTTACCAGTTCTGTGAAACACTAAGTACCCAAGGAATTTGTTGTCGAGGTTCTTAAGCTACAAAGGAAATTATTTGCCACGGCATGACACCAAAATAATCAGGATGAAGAGAAGGAAGGAGAGAAAATAAATATCGTTAATAGTACGTAAACTAATGAAAGGGGAGAGCAGAGCGCTCCGAGTTCAGTGCGAGAAGCAGATAAACTTCTGAAAGCCATAAAAGACAGTTTGATAGGAGTAGTTGCTTGGATGCACAACATCCCTATTCCTTGCTCTTTATATACATCTAGAACAATTAAAAACATGGTTTATCAATACGGGAACAGTTGGATTCAACACAGATCACTGGCAAAAAACACCAGTTTAAATTAGCTATCAGATTTTTGTTTTAAAAGCTTCTGCGTAACCTTGTTACCTGACGTGCTATTTGATATACGCTGATTTTTAATAAGCTTGTGGTTACAGCAGAATTCCAGATCCTACTGCATGAACCTCCAACAGTATTTTTTATTTCCCACAAACAGTGGGCAAAGGGCTTAATTTTTTTTTTAACCCCAGTAGCTCAACATCCAACTGAATTGCAGCTATCCAGAAACATGAAGTCCTAAACCCTATTTTTGTTTCAGTTTTTGCTAGTGGATCACCTATCAGAAAAATGGGGTTCAAGTGGTGTCAGGTCCTCTGTCTCTAAATTAATTCTTAACATGCAGAGTACAGCAGAAGTGCTGTGTGTATATATGTACATAACTTCTATAATCCCAATGAACAGATTTTACAATGCAGTTATACATATACAGGCTCAAATACCCTCAAATACACAGATAAAACATGTATACCTGGGAGCCTGTTTGCAAACTTTTTTTTTTTTAACACAGGAATTGCACAGTTGATAACACTTCCATGTCATTGTCTTGGTTACCATGTTTTATTATGCTCAAGTAAGTTAAACTGCTATATAACAGGCTTAAATATTTTATTCCTCAAGAGTTGGCTATTTTTTAATTTCCTCTGAACCAAATTTAACTGGTGTCATTATTCTAATGTAGAAAGTGAGAATAAATTCAAGTGTGTTTATCTCAGCCCTTTTTGAATAAACCAAGTCTTATCAAATCAGGCATTTCTTAATGATTTTTAAGTATGACACCGTTTTCAGCTATCAGTTACAGAGTTACAGAGTCTAAGAATTTCTGCTGGCAAAGAACCTCAGGATCTGATAAAGCACATACTGCATTGCAGCCTACTGTACTTTATTTCAGTGTTCAAGAATAACCCTGGAATAACCCTGTTTTCCCCCCACAGCCTGATAGTTGAAGTGATACCCCAGAAGAACCTGTCATGCTTAGAGTGCTGGCTTATTTACTGGGAAAGCTTTTATGCATGCCCTGTGGTGCTCTCATCAATACCTAGAATTATTTCCATTGCAGAAGAAAGTTCTATTAATGACATTTTAACCAATATATGAAACATACGTATAGAAAACATCTGAGATATTCTCTTTCACCAGGGCCAAAATTCAAATTGACATGAAATCTATTTCCTGAGCACGGGCACTCCAGGAAAGGGACCAATGGGTATTTTATCCCTTGTAACTGGTTCTTTAGGTGCATGACACACATGGTCCCAAACATCCACTCCATCCCTTTCCCTCCTCACCTTCTGCTGGTCACACACCTGCCCCCGACACAAATACACCATTCACTGTGTCTTTAGAGCAAACCCCATTTCTCAATGTGCCTTTTCAAAAAAGCCTCTGGACACTCGCGGCCCTGCGGCCGTCTCCTGCTTGGTGGCTCCTCACGGCAGCCTGGAGGTTGATGAAGGACAAGACATGAAGGACAAGACAAACACCAGAAATGTGGGACACAATGCTGTGAGACGTGGGGTGGCCCCAGTTCAGAGCAGCTCCTAATTATATGCTTTGCTTTCAAAAAATGAGTAGCTCCCATAACGCTTTGGAGAGCATCCATACGCTTAAAATACACGGCTGCGTGCTCTGCTGAATCAGGACCTGTGTGTTAAGTAAGGTTTAACTCTTCTTCCTCTGGGCCAGGGAAACAACTCATCACTTCCACCTGGAAGCAGCAAAAATCTTCCGCACCCGATGCCACCCATTCGACAGCTTTGTCCCACACCAAAACCACCTCGTCCCTCCAGCAGGAGCCTGGTGGGCTCCAGTGATGTTCAACAACCCAGCAGCCCGTGACCCGTCCCAGGGATGTGCTGCCTTATCGCTCTCGTCCTGCTTCTCTTCTCTCCAGCACAGCATCAGCAACCACTCAAACAGCACCACAGAGAGTTCATTAATTAAATACCGAACTGATTGACCTGGTGTAAACCTGCTTTGCAGCTATAGCCGGTCTGGCTTGGTAGCAGTTTCCCCAGTCACAGACCTTTAAAGGAAACATTGGGGCTAGCACAGCAAAAAGTCTGCAGAGAAGATAATTCCATGCTGCGCTCCTCTCATATAATTTTCTATAGATCTGTGCCTTCAATTCTTGCACTAAAGTATTTTTAGTCTTCTCCTAGAGCAGAGCTCCTTCAACACATTCACACAGAACTGCTCGCTGTAGGATTGTCCAACAGCAACCGCTTGTTCTAGACCAGATGTGACCATCGCGCTCAGAAAACGGGACACTCCTCTGATGTTGGCTTCTCACCACCCTTAAAAGAGCAGATGATTTCCACGTATCCAGCACAAATTCAAGGTAGTAGTGAAAAAAATGTCTTAGCTGGCAAAGTATCTCTGCTGGGACAGGTTGCCTGTCTCATAATTTTTGGAATGAACTTTTAGACCGATTTTTTTTTTGTCATTTCAATGTTATACGCTGTCAGTTACTGCAATGTTTTGCTTTTAACTGGACCCCTACAACCACATTTTCCAGCCAATGAAACTGCGGTCTCAGACTCACCTTTGGAAGCAGAAAACAGGCGGATTAAGATAATCCCAAACCAGATCTTCCATTCAGTTTGCACTTAACTAGAGCTAAAAAATGTTGCTTAAAGAAATATTTGTATAGCACACTTGAACATGTGGCTCTGTAAGGCAGTTAACAAGAACAATATATTTCAAAATAATTTGATGCAGACTGCCTGGAAATTGTAGAACACCAAAGCACCTATTTGCTCCTTTTTTAATGTGAATGTGCCCTGAGAACTCAGCCAGAAGATTCTTATTCAGAGTCTTGAGGTCTTGACTGTGCTGGACTTCAAAGATCTCTCAGGACGGTTTTAGAGGAAAATACGGCTAAACATAGAGACATAGGGCAGAGAAAAAGCCAGACTATGTTTTAATCCACCTGGCTAGCATGGACTAAAGGCAGGACAGGCCATTTTCCCCAGCATGTCTGAAAATCTGGGCACACAGTCCCCTTCACCCGGGTAGGGGACAAACCACGTGATAATAGGCAAAAGGAACAGAGATTTCAAAATTATGTTTCTTACGAGGTTAAAGGACCCATCTTCCAACACACAGGAGCTGGAAAGTCATGGAAAAGAGCAACCGAACTGAGCATGTGGGAAAAGCAGCAAGACATTTAGACTCGAAGAATATTTGTCTTTTCAGTGGCTTTGGTGATGGTTTTACACTGTGGGGATTAATAGTGGTTTGGGGGTTTGTTTGTTTTCTTTTTTCTCTTTTTGTCCCCCCTGCCCCCCCCCCCCAAAAAAATCTACTTTGACTCTTCGCTGTTCCCACTCTATAGCTTGTGTAGGCTTCATTTTCCAGTTTAGGCAAGCTACTTCCCAGCATGCAGCTTTCTTTTGCTTCACTATTACATTTGCGAGTGGCTGGAGTGGGAATTCACACTCCACAGCTACAGACAAACCATCTTCACTGCACCTGTATGATAAACATACACAGGACGACATTTCATCACTTCAAAGTTTATACACGGATATCCAAAACTAAGGGGAACGATTATTTCTGCTCGATGTTACCAACCCAGAGTGCAAACGCTAATCAGCATAAGCCAGTTCTTTCGCCAATACTAATTAAGCATTAAGATGACAGAGTACCTAAAAATATTTACATTTAACCAGCCGGGTGACAATTCACAGGTACTTTGGGACCTTTTACAAATGCCCCAGTGCACAGGGGAGATAACTGGCTCAGCATCCTAAACCAGAAGATTAACAGTGCTTAAAATTTCAAAGGAAACTAGAGCCGGTGCCATCACGAGTGCAGTCCAGCGATTTTTTTTTTTTTTTTTTTTTTTTTTTTTTTTTTTAATGCTAGCAGCGTCCGGAAAACACCAGCTCTAAATAATATAAAATACCGAATTTGGCAAATTAAACAGAATCAACATTTCCATTCAACAAAGCGCTTGCTTCGGGAAAGCTATTTGGAAAAGCCTGGTTTAGGGCACTGACTCAACACGAATGTCCTCTGACCAGAGTACCTACAGTAAGCGTCAATTTCTCTAATTTCCTTAACTTCTGTGAAACAGTTTTTCTAGCTGAGTGTGACTTGTGGGGATGCTGTCAGAGAGGGAAGGTTTTGTGGCCAAACAGGGCAGGGAGCGCTCCAGGACAAGACCAGCAGATTTCTCTTGACACAGGACACCGACGTTTAATCACTTTAAATGCCAGTGAGATATTTGCTTTTTACGCAGCAGTGAACAGAAGTCACCTGTGACTCATTTAGCACACAATGCAGGTTGGAGTGGGGGTGGAAAAGGTGGGTTTTGCCTAAAGCTTTTTTTCCTCTGAAAAAACCCCATGAATTAACGATTTCACAGGTTACTTCGGCGAGCTAAGAGATGTAATTATCAACTGTTCCTATACTCCTAATTCCCCAGAAAGACTAGTAAGACTAACAAAAACTCTCCACTTCTATAAAATAATATTTTAAAGCTTTTAAATAACCAGGATTTTTTCTTTTTTTTTTTTTTTCCTTAACTTATATAGAAAGCTATTAATGCAAGTCCATAAAGTTTCTTGAAAAATCAACAAACCACTGCAACACTGAATTTCAAATGTTACTCACTCACAAATCAGACTATCCTCTAGGTAATAAGATCATAATAAATCTTCTGGGAATTTTACATGGCAATCATTCTTTTGGAAACAAAACCATCGGGTTTCAGGAGACTTAACAAAAAAAATATATATGTATCTACTACCCGAGTGGCTGGATCCTCCTTAGTATAGTGTAGTTCTCTGTTTGGAGGGAAAAAAGGTATTATTGTTGAGAAAATGAGATGGAGTCCTGCTGTAAGGAAGCATCTGCTCACCAGATTACATCCTAAAGCAGGAAGCACAGACGTGATCAACCGGTACCGACACTTGTGTTTCAGTTTGGTACTAATCAAATAATTTGTCCTGTCTGTACTTCTTGAATACATATCCCTGGGGAATTGGGATTTTTGTACTTATCCTGCCAAATAAAGAGCTTTCTTTCAATTAGTGCACACCACCCATTATTATTTAAATCTCTATTTCTGTAGTATCTCGGTAAACAAGAAAAGTTTTCTTCCCCTCAACCTCCAAAAATAAGGCTAATAAAGAGTAAAAGAACAGCTTACTAAAATGCTCCTAAATTTCTATTTTATTGGAACAGTACTTGAATTTCAAGAGATATTTAAACAGCCTTCATTTCCATGAAAAGGCTACTGCTCATCCATTTAAAGCTCTACACATTCAAGCATGATGACAGTCGTTTAAAAACCGTGTGATCAGCCACAACGCTAAAAAAACCCAAACACAAGAATCAGTGTGTTGCTGAAGTCTTACCATTTTTTTTGTATTACTGACACATTTTTTTTATAAACACCAGCAAATCGATATTGTTACTGCAACTAGAGTTTTTGGCTGGCTGCATTCTACAAGCCCCACAAAAGACGACTCTTAAATCAGTTAAACAACTTAATCTCTGCTTCTGAAAGCACTGCAGCTTTTGCATCTCCCAAGAGAAATAGAAAACTATTTTTAAAGTTACAAGACCACATTCGTACGAGGAGAAATATGTACATGGTAAGGCATCAGCATCTAGTGTTACAAGAACTCTTAAATCAACCTTTGTAAGTAAGTATTTGAGACGTACTCAGTTACAGATAAAGGAAATCAGAAAAAAAACTGTGGGTTGTTTTGTTTTGTTTATTGAAATACGAGCAGCAGTATGCAAAAAATATCTTTAAAAACATAACATAGCAAAACCTAGTAATTTTAAAATTAACAAAATAAAAAGACGTTTAGAGTTAAATGAAAAAAACCTCATTGCTAGAACTGTGTTTCCTACAATGTAAACAAAAGCATAAAGGTTATGCTTGCAACAAACACAGAAGCAGGTTTATGGAGCAGCACAATAAAGCAACATTATGTTGTAATCTGATGGTTTGGTCTATTGATTTGAATTCAGAATGGGTTACCTGGTTACCTTCCTAAACAGAAACTTCACAACTACAAGAAAAAGAAACTTGTCACATCTTTTGAAGTAAAACATTTAGAAAAGGTTTTGTTTTGTTGTTTGGTGTTTCTTTCCTAAAAACCATCACTAGCAACACTTTGGGCAACTAAAACAATACCCTGGAAAAAATATTATTTCAAACTAGGGAGAAAGCCTGACACATTTTAAAATTCTCTAGATTTACACTGCGAGAGTACCTGCCCAAGAATATTCAACTTTCACATTGGAATACTGTGGGGGAGAAAAAAAAAATCATAGCTTCAAGCAAAACCCAAAAGAATTCCAGTATTTTAAACAATTTTATACCAAATCATAACAAATGGGCTGGTTCATTATTCTTTTGACTAATGGGCTGCTCTGTTAGATTTGTCTCTCATCAGTCAGTCATACTAGAAAGTTTTATTTTGGTCCTATTGATACTACAACCCAATGTCATCCCTTCATTTATGACTACTTCAGGCCTAACACAATTAAATGAACGTAATACTTACACAAGGCACCAGATTGACCACCAGCAAGACTAAAGTCCTCTAAGGAAGAATATCCCAGCTACCACCTTATCTTAGTGACTGTAACAGCAAACCCAGAAAGAACTTCAGTACGTGCCTGTTCAGGCTCTTTGCTGGTACTGCCAAAGCTGTTCGTTAATGCTGTGGTTGGTGCAAAGTAGAAAGATGACCCAAAAGAAGAAAATACACTACGAAAGCCAAAACAGTTTTCATTGAAGAGTAACATTCAATCTAAGCTGGGCTATACTGGAAAGGCTCCATCTTCCACTACCACACTACCGGCTGATTCAATCTCTCCACCTCTCCATCTAGATCAAGAAGTGACTTACACACAATTATGCTGCAACAGAGGCAGCACTCACTGCTATTGCTGTACTTAAAACATCACTAGGATCAAATGGTTCTCTTCCAATTCCTCTGTGCATCAATACCTGAATTTTGTACCAGCAGCACAGATAAACTAAACATGATTAGAAATACCATGAACCAGTAGCACACAAAATTTGCTAACTAGAAAGTTCTCAAAAAGTTCTACTTAAAAGGAAAAGTAGAACATAGACAAACCTCCCTGGGTCTGCTCCTGCAAGCCTACCCTGGCAAAATCAGCACTCACACGGATATTCCCAGCATGCATGTATTACAGTTCAAGAATATGTACAGAAGTAAAAAAAAAAAAAAAAAAAAAAAAAAGACGGACAACTTTAATGACAGCATCAGAAGTGGCTTAACTGGATATTATTGCAGAAATGACGGTTCAGTGCCTGGGTAGCCAATCTAAGCACAATACCAGCACTGAGCACCAGCCTGGCTCAGGAACACCCACTTCAGCACCCGGCCTCCAGTCATTTCTTTGGCCACTTCTAAACATGCAAGTGAACAGAGACAAAGCCAGGTGAAAAACATTTTGGATAAAGTAAAATCTTGTACCTACAACTTAGATCTTTCCTTAATCCAATGTGCCATGACATTTATTATAAAAGCTAGTAAAGAAAAAAAAATCCTGTAGTGTCAAATACATATATGCAGCAAATTGACTGAAAGTCAGGCCTGGGGAGAAGAAAATAGAAGCCTGATCCTGCAGCCAACTGACTTCGCAACTTATCCCATCAAAAGAACAATCTGTGGGTTGGAGTTCCAAAGAATGAAAGAGAAGACCCCAAAGGTGAGTGGCAAATAATGTTACTTCCCTTGTTTGTTTTTAAACACACTTGAGAAACTGCTTAAAAAAAACCCCAAAACACAAAACACCAAGTAATACAGAAATTCCTGTACAAGAGAATATTATGGTTCTGCAGAAGTATTACAGTTTATTCCTTTAAGGCATTTCATAAGAAACATTTTAATGACACGTAAACAACTTCATTCCTTTAAGATCATTTGTTACTTAGGTACCATATGATGCACGATTTCCACATTTGAGCAGAAACTGTCGTTCAATAGAAGACACAAGAACTCGTGTAAGCAATCAGTATCTCAGGATTGCAGTAATTAACTGCAACACATCTTTTAGTAAGTATTTGCATTTTAGAGTTTTCAACCTCTCCTCCAAACAATGAACCCTTTTCCGAAGGGCTGTTTGGGAAAAAGAAAAAGGAGGGTGGGAAGTTAAAAAATACAATAGATCATTTTCTGCATGCAAAGAAATTTTGTATATACTTCACTTGTAATTCTCTTAGAATGTTTCTTTCAGCCTCCTTTCTTATTATTTAGAGGGGAAAAATATGCATACATTATTTAACTGATTTCTTTTAGTGTTTAGTACAGTGTTTAAATTCTCTACTGAGTAATACAACAGCACAGGCAACAGGATTCTTTACATGTGAGAGAGAAATTTCATTGTCATATTAATGCAGTCCTTCCATCCCATAAAGCTGCCAACTACAGTTACGAGTCTTCTGATCGAACAACTGCCACCAGGGACAGGATCAAGACCAGTGTTTCATGTAGGCTACAAAGAAGTGATTACTTTTGGTCATTACCAACAGGTCTGTATTAAGTTACATGACCTGGAAGTAAAAGCTTCTGCATTCAGTTACTAACTCGCTAAGCCACTCACAGTCTCCAAAGAGACTCAAACTCATACTGAAAGTGAATTAAATACAGTGTAATCACTAATACTGCATAATGTCTACTGAGAGATTAAAAGGCCTAATGCAGATCAATTCCAGACAGGTAAAATAAACAGCTAGAACACCAAAAAGAAAACAAAAAAAACTTATTCCTTCCAAAAAGTAGTAAGCACTGCCATTTACAAATAGTAGTGTTTATGTTAAAATAGAGAAGGGTACCTAAAAAGAAATAGCCTTGGCAACCAAATCCAAATGGCATGAGTGTAAATCAAAGCAAAATGAGAATTACTACTCCAGAAACGTGCAAGGTGTTTACCTTGTATGAATTACTATTTAAAATGGTGGTTAAAAGAGCTATTACAAAACTGAAGTGGGAAAAGGCTAAGAACTGCTATTCTGTATTAATATACAGTGTGTTTATGACAGCATTTTCCAATAGACAATACAAGTGTTTTTACACCACTCCAATATTTGTAAAAAGTATATTTCATGTGTACACTTAAAAAAAATCACATTGTTCAATCTGAGGCAAATTAGCCCTAATAAAGTCTAATTTTGCTTATGACAGATGTCAACCTTAAGATGTTAAACAACTACGCTAAAAATACAGCTTGCCAGCTGGAGCTGCACATGTTCAGACAGTTTCATAAACCTAAAAAGAAAACCCCGAACTATGATATGTATTTATTTTCTGAAGTCAGTCTTCATAATTCTTGTCCCTACAGGACAAAATGAAAAAATTTTCCAGTTAAGACATATGCCTGTTTAAGTTCTACTTGAAGGAGGGGAAAAGTGTTCTGAATTTTTCAATAGACTTTTTTCCCTTAGGGCTCAACTATCACTTAAGCATCACAAGAACAAATTGAAATGTAAAACTGATTAGCTATACACAATGGAATTGGTCACAAAGGGATTTTTTTTTTTTAAAAAAAAAAGTTAAACCGTAAGATCCATCCTCCATATAGCTCACAGTATCCACACTGGAAGTTTCTCTAGAATTAGAATAAGTTCGCTAAAAATAAGGCTGAAGACAGAATTTCAGCACTATGAAACAGACGAGATGGGATTAAGAGGAGAACCCATTTGTGTAAGTACTTTATCCAGCCACTGGAGGGGCCCATGAAGATGAATTTCTATCCAGCATGGGGTGCTTGTGACATCTTGTCGGTGATATTCAGCTCCCCAGCCCTATAAAAACAAACAAAATGTTATCCAGCAAGTTGAGAACATGCTTGTCTTTCAAAATAACTGTACTAACAAGAAGCAGGAAATCACGTTTTAAGATCCTTCTCTCAAGGTAACTCACAATCTAGCAACACTTCTTATCTAACTGGAAAAAAAGGAGGGTGGGAAGGAGCGGCAGGGAGGCTGCACCAGAAGCCTGAACCGAGACTTGTCTGCTGCAGACTTGGAGCAACTACATGAGCTGCTCTGTAGAGCTCAGTGCCGACTGGAGAATGACTCCTGGCTATGGCCACATCTCTCTTCTGCTTCTCCCTCCTCCTCCCTACGCTCCACACTCCTTAACTGAGCAGCATTTATCATAGCTCACAAAACAAGTCATCTTTTGGGCAAGATCCAAAAAAACCCCTGTAAGGTCCAAGCGAGGCTCCATGCTACATCTGAAACAGACAGCATCTTGATTGAACAACATTGAGAAAACACTACTGTAAGAATAGCAGCAAAAATTCAAATTGTATTTTTTCCATTGTCAATTTTTAAACAATATTAATATCTTTGAAGGGGCTGCATTTTTTTTCTGCAATCACACTCCTCTCTACTCACATTCTTTTAGTGGTCTTGTAGTTCACTTTGTTCCTTAAAATTTAGATCATGAACTCAAATTTCCTTTAATAAAATTACAGCAATCGCAATGATTAAATCCCTGTCCTGAACACTGAAGTAACTAAATACACAGCCAACATTCAATATAGCAATCTGTGCTTTTACTGTCTTGCATTGATTTCCCTCCCCCCAAATTAACCATTTTCATTGAGAACCACATCAGGTCAGAATAGCTTTGCTGCATTGTTACAGTGCTAATGTAATTGCTGCTGAATACTCAAATCCACAATAAATTTAAATGGCTCCTAAACAATTTGTTTACCTTTACAAAACTCATTCGAATGGTGCACATCTTGGTGAGCTCATATACTGCTTCAAATCCATGGTTGACAGACTGAGCTAAAAGTTGAGCAAACTCCTGATTGTTGAAAATTTTCAGGCTGCATCCACTAGGAATCTTGCACACGGTTGTTGGATGAAAGCCATGGTGGTAGTTGCAGTTCCTGCTCTGTACAAATATGCTGCTATCACTTAAACACTCAGCATAGACTTCTCCACCAACATAGTAGAGATGAACTCCTTGAAAACAAAGATAAAAACATTTCAAATTATTTTTTTCCTAGGAGTACTTCATACAACTCCCTTGAAATCAGAGACAAAGTAAATTTTCTGTTTGAAGAGCTTTACAGAAAAGCTCTTTAGCCCACACTAGAACATATTTTCTCATTTCAAACGCAGTAGGTCTCATTATACATCAGCCACTAGATGTCCTTCTCTCATCAATTACAGAATAGGATGAAAAAACTACTTTCACAAGTCAAGGTATTTTCCTAGAGAACTTACGGGGATTTTAAAACTCCAGTTTTATATAACTGGTAGCTTCTGCCTATCAAAATTCCAACAGAAATCAAAGTGCCTAAGAAAAGAGGCTGTGACAGACACGAATGAGAAAGTGTATCTATAGTCTGCTCAGATTTTCAATGTATTCTATCAGGCAAAAGGAGAGGTAAGTCCAATTAGTTGCACAACTTAAATACCATCTGGCTTTACAGACCTTAAAAACCAGAGCTCCCAGATTTATCACATCTGCCTGGATTCAGCTACGCACAGGAGCTATTCCCTCCCTTCATGTTCTGAAGCAAATATTACACTACATCTGAATAAAAATTAATGTATAAAAGCCGCTGATCCTTTCAGGATCCCAACACGGATTCTCACACTCCTGTTTTGGTTGAGATCCTCGCCTCCTCCTTCCAGAGCTTCTCTCTTTCCCCCACCCACCATTACATGGTTGGGATACAGTTCAGTTTGACACATCTTCCTGCAACACCCTGAGAATCCCCTGCAGATTATCCCTTGGTTTGCCAGATGAGGCTGCAGGACCTCAACAGATGCAAGTTGATCTGTCAGACAGCAGCAACTGTTGTGAACATTGTTAGATCCACTTGAGACTAAGGTAGGATGAAGGTTACACAGAAGAACCGTCGGCTTCATCAACTATAAGTGGCTGTCAGAATATCTGAGCTGGGCAAGAATACATTTTCACAACACAACCCTATTCCTTTAAAAAGGCAGGGACCACAATGTGCTGGCTAACCTGTTTTGAGGAAAGACCTGTGAGACCTCTGAACAGGGGAACTGGATAATATAGTAGTCTGAGAAGAACACAGATATTTCAAAAATAATCCAACGCACAATCAGAAGTCATGCTTGCAATGCAATACTTCTACAGACAAAAACTGAGGAAATAGGATCGGGTAGTTTTAAGAAGGAAACAACTCAGACTTTCCAAACAAAAGCCATAAATAAATAACATTTTATCCCAAAACAAACTGTTCTCAGAACTGTTACCATAAAGCAAAGTTTTCATTAATAATTAGTATTAGAGATGTAGATATTTCAGAGCTCATTGCAACCAACACTATTCTACAACATGATATTGGCTCTTTGTTACATTTCTGACCTTCGGTGGATGCACAAGATTCCTCTGCTAGTATCATTGAAAGGGGCAAGCCCAAACAAAAGAACAAACCACTCACAATGAACAATAATAAATTTTCTTGGATGACAGAATTGCAGAGCCAAGTTTCCACCAGATATTAATATCTTGTGGTCTCCAGATTATCTACAAAACTTTGCCATACTTATAGGAGTTTCTAATTAAAAGACTGATGTGACAGGTCTTCAAGAGACTACAAGCAACAGTAACTTTCATTTAAAAAAAAAACACCACTCAAGACCAACTGTACCAAATTATTTTAGGTATTAAAAAGGCCTCTAGATATGTGCAATGCAAACAGGGGTCTCTTCTCAGGACTTAGTTACAAAAGAGATATTCAGGAAGAGTACTACATTTTAAGATAATTCAGGCACATTCCAAAGATGAAAACTGAGCACCTAGTTGTGCTATCAGCCAAACAGCACTAGAAGATCTTGCAAAACCTGTTGTCTTCAGGAATCCCTCCCACACACATACACACCCCCTGGATTCACTCAGACAAATCAGCCCTTGCAGCTTTGCATTAGCACTTCAAAGTCCTGCTGCCAACTCATGCAAGATATTTGAACACACTGCAGACCACAGTGTACTACCTTGCATAAACAACAAAATAAAAAAATTTAAAAAAACACTTTGATATACTGTAAAGTGGTATGAAGAATTTGATTTAAGCAGCAGGTATAACATAGAATATCAGAAGTCCTGCAATACGTTTCTTGGTGCTGAAACACAAAATTCTACACACAGACTATCCTTAACCATAACAAACAAGTCCCTGTGACAATATAGGTTGGTAAGGAAGAGGTAGTATTTAATCTTTTACATTAGTGACAAAGAAAAATGCATGCAATTCCTAGACTAATTAGAATCAAACTATGTCTAAGTCAATTGTCTTCAGATGCTGAAGAGGTAGACAAGAATAGCAGAAGTAATCTGTGATATATTATCTCAGAATAATCACTGCAGTATAGAGAAGCTGAAATAAAACCAAGAACTTAACCATGTGTAACACAACTAAACTTTACCTTTTCCAATATGTCGTCTAGTGTTCTCAATTGTTGAGTTGCGATTAACATTTGAGAGCAAACCTAAGCAGAATCTGTTCTTATTATTGGAGGGATCTGTAAACCCATCTACTAAGACACTTGTAGAAGATGCATGAAAAGCCTCCCCAACACGATTATTTAATTCGTAATACACAATCGAACACCAGTGTTTGGGTTCTTCATAGGCAACAGGCTGAACATCTGAAAATAAGCAAAATGGAAATACCAGTTTACATAAATGTTAAAATATTAAATCTAAGAACTGTAAAGCAGGCCTTCTAAAATACCAACAGATAACTAACAGCTTAGTCAGTAGTTACGATGGGCAAGAACAGTCCTGATTAAGATCTTAATGATTTTCACTTTCATGCATTTTTAGCTAGTCCATGGATTTTATAATTATTTTGCTATTTTAAGCCTGATATTAAACAAAAAAAAACCTACACAAAAAAAAATATAGATGACTATGTGATATCAGGTGAAACATGATTCTTCTGTCCACTTCTAAAAAAACCTGTTTTAATTGATATTTTGAGACTCAATTTTCACAGCCTTTGTGCATATACAATTCTAACAGCAGGCAAAAGTAGCAGAAAAGACTAATTCTGAAAAACGAAAAATTCAACTTCTTGTAAGCGACACTGTGCACCCGAGGCTTCAAAAAACAAGAGATGCAAATAAGCAAATTTTATTTCTCAATTCTTCCTGTTGTAGCCCCAGTTTGCCTTGAAGGACACTTCCACTTGTCAATAAAGTCTACTGGGCCATTTGAAGTTATTTGTTCAAAATGAGTCATGAGTTTTAAGAGGTGAAACTACGTTAATTTTACACCATACTATGTAACTTACCTCTGGTAGATATATTTGGCATAATTTGAGGGATCATTGTATTGCTCGTGTCCATAGACTGAGAATTATCCTGCCCCATTTGGTCATCAGGCGGCATATATGCAGGAGGTGGAGTATCAGCTACAAACACACAAAAAAAAGAATAAACCAGAATAAATCTCAATTTACTATATTTATTTGTTCATTCTACAGTTGTAAACACACAAAAATACTCTTGAACAAGAGACGTTAAAACTTTTGGACCCATTTTCAAAGTAATCTAAAGACAACCCAGCCAACTGTCTTTACAGTAACCTCCTTCAATAGCTGGGTTCTCACCTATGTGGCTAAAACCAAGATCAGACACTCGAGGAAAACTAAGAGACGTACTTTTTTCTTTTTGCCCTTTTCTTTAGCTGCAGTCCTGAAGCTGGGCAAGACAGCTATAGTTCCCACTTTTTTTTCACACAAACATTAGCTTTCTTGCCTACCCTCTTCTCCGTGTTCAAAAAGAAAGAAGTAGTAGAAGAGAGAACTGTAGTTGCTGTAGCATAACAAAGGCTTAAACCAGGTATTTTTCTGCTGCTTCTGTAGGCTGAGTTCATTATGAAAGTGTGGATCTCTGCATTCTTCCATTCAGCACAGTAGTCAGTGTACCAACACGCTATTAACCCCTATTTCGGAAATTCCCTCCACATACATGATGCATCTGTCCCAGTGATCGCAGTCCTTACCCAGGAGGGACACCTCACTAAACAGACACTCTTTTCGCAGCGCTGGGCGGCCAGAAAGAACAAAGATGAGGCCACTGTGCTACTGGAAAAATAAATTCTTTTATCTATTCACTTCTTCACTTTATAAAACACACCAACAACCAGACAGACTCAATAAGGCTTCTTTCCTTTGCCCCATCATTTTTTTTTCCCTATTTTCACCCAAATCTGTTAAGTTCGTATCAAAACTTTGCTCTATTTTTTTCCAGTTAAAGGCCATATGTGTCTTTATTCAGAGAAAGACGCCAATGAACTTCTTGCTCAGTTTCCTACATCTCCTTTCTTTTCAGTGCCGGATATTCTTCTAAAGTATGTATCAGGTATTCTACATCGAAGCTGTGCAAAATAACTCACCACTATGGTATCCATGACAAAAAACATTTGGAAAAATTAAACTATAATGATTAACTCTGACCAGTGACAAAACTAGGAAAAAAAAAAAATCCCAAGATGCAAATGGAAAAGCAATTTATTGCAAGTTATCACAAATTCCTGAGGTAGTATGTCACAATGGCATGTGACATTTCAATTATTTTTATGGAGTTGACATTTAGGCTTTACTTACCGGGTAGCTGAAATGGGCTAGATGGTCCAGAGCTAGCTGGGGAGCTGGGGTAAGTGCTGCTGGCTGGAGAAGGTGGATAGGGACTGTTTGGTGAAATGGAAAATGGAGTGCTGTTGGGCTGCTGGAAAGAATCTGGAAATGTCGCATTGTGTGGCATATGTGGTTCGTTGTGGCTTAGGTTCCTGAACTGAACTAGTAGACTGTGCTGTGGATTGAATTCACTATGTCTAGGCACTAACACTGGAGGTAGAACTGAAAAAACAAACCAGAAAACAGAGAAACTTCGATTAAAAACTGAGATAGAAGGAAAGAGATATAAATAATGTGCTATTCTGCTCATCATGAAAATTTCAACACTAGCTGAGGTGGAAAGGGCAGTAGAGGATTCATCTGTCATGCCTTTACCTCATCCTCTCTCTTTTTTTACATTATGCTTCATGGAAGACTCAATCTTTACTCTTTCAGAAATCAGAGCAAAACCACACTTATCTCATGCTATTGGAAGTAGATTTTTGTCTGCAGGGTTTTTGTGTTTTTGTTTGTCTTTAAATGCCACATGGCACACACCAAAGTACTGATTTAGAAGTGCCAAACGCACTGTATGTATACATTATCAAATCAGTAAAAACGGAAATACAGTCTATCTTACTATAGTCAAACTATGTAGTTACATGTAGTCATTTTCACTGAGGACAAATGAAATCTATACTACAATATGCAACTATTGCTAAGCTGAAGTTTTAATTTTCCAATTCAAGAGTGTTGGAGTCTGGAATTCAACTGCTACAGTAGAGCACTTGAGCACTAGAGCCAGTTGCAGTAGAGTTACAACCATTTTGTAGAACAACGGAAGCAACTTTTCACTATGTTTTCCAGAGCAACATAATTCATCTCTCCCACTCATAACCACAATCCTCCTCACCTTCTCCCATGGCAACGTGCCCTAACACCAGCCTTGCTACCAGACACAAATTTGGTACGTACCTTGTTCTAACTGATCATCACTCAGTTCTGTTCAGCTCTTCTGCCTGCTAATGGGAAATGAAGCGGGGAACACTGCACCCTAGAATATTTTTTTTTAAATCTCCTCAATTCATGTCACTCACTGATGAAATATTAAGCCTCTGAAAGAAGGCTACCGACCTCCTTGCAAGGACTGAGGTTTTTAAACAAGTTTCTCAAAGAAACTAAAGTCTTCTCATTACTACTTTCCTATTTTCTTATAAATGAGGGTTTTGCTACTAACTTTAAGCACAGCAAGCTTAAGAGATCTGTGGGAAAAGCGTGATTTACCACAAAGAAAATCAGCTAGCACAGAATGGACAACACACTTCTCCAAAACCCCACTAGAAAAGTACATGTTGAACATTCCTCTTCCAAACTCTCCCATACACCACATATAACTTGTTATATAGTACTGGAGGAGAAGAAGGAAATGAACAAGAAGTGGTTCCTGGAGATTCTGTTCAGTTTTTAGATAGACATACCTGGGCTTTCCACCCTCTTATAGTGGTACGGATTGATGCAGACTTCCTTCTGTTTAGATCCAAAAGGAAATTCACAAATATCCAATGGCTTCAGCTCATGATGGCTTTGTAGATCTGGCCAACGCCAAACACGACAGTAAATTACATGGGGAAGGCCTTTCCGGTGAGAAACTTGAAGTCGTCCATCTAAAGAGCGGGGGATAGTAACACACTTGCTGGGCTGTCCTGGACTGCTCAAGGCTCTCTCCAGTTCTTCCATAGCACCCTTTTTCTTTTTCAGCTTTTTTACCAAAGCATCAACAGCTTTTTCTGCCCATTTTTCCTCTTCATCTCCTTGTTTCCAGCCCAACAGACGCTTTACAGCTGGGCTAGTAAAGGAGAACAAACTGGCCATTGACGTCATTTGACACAAGTCTTCAAAAGGTTTGTTAGGTTTTGTCTGGTTTGGTTTTGGTTTTGTTTATTTGTTTTTTCAAATTAATGTCAGTGTATACCAAAAGCAGTTATTGCCATCGATGAGGTGTATTATTTCTTGGAGGCTGACGAATGAACATATAGATGCCAGTGAAGTCTTCACATCAAAAATAATGATCGATTCTTCCAACTTAGTTCTATTAAAAAGATAAGTTAACAAGCAATTAGTAAACAAGAACGTGGTAAAACAAAAAGGCGGATATTAAAAGAATGCCCGTTTCAACCCTAGCCATTGCACCTGATTCTGTTTCAAAACAGAATCCCAGAACTACTAGGACCTCATCCCAAAGCTAAATAAAGTAAAATGTGATCGAAGTCTCTAGTTCTTGCATTACTGATTAGTGGGAAAAGCACAGTCAAGGGACCAAAGGGACAGCACAGTTTCTGTTAACAACGCGCCTTAAATCTGCAAGTTTCCTTCAGAAGACAGGCTTGGGGAATATGCTTTAAAACTGGTATTATATCCCAAACACAGTGCTTCACCGGAAAATTTCTACTTGCTTTGAAGAAACAGGGAACAGGCACAGTGGAACCTGTAGTTCCACAGCCAGTATTGCACAGAAGTACCCAGCTTCTCAAACAGATTTTTATTTCCCAAAAGGAAAATTGCTAAAGCATCTATTTGTTCTTGAGCTCTAATTAGGTACCCTGTGTTTTTTGAAAAGTATTAAAAAAAGAGGAAGAAACTGTAGATAACTCAAAGGAAAAAACAAACCAGACCCAATTAAAAAATAACCAATAATCTCAAACCACCCCGCCCCCCCCAGCCACTCAAGAAGGTGGTCAACCTTTTCAGCTGTGGCTATTTTTATGCTGCACTTCCTTATATCTTTTAAGAAGAACATTTGAAGCACTGGATATTTTAACCTTTAGCAAAAAAAAAAAAAAGTTTTCTTTTCCCCAGAAAAAGGGGGAGGAGAAGGCACGGCAGAGTAAGTAGGAGAAATGTGACCTTTACTACAAACTGCCTCAGAGGGAGAGGAGCAGAACAGCACTGAGCAGCTCCAACAGTGCTCATGAATGGTGGTGTTTTCTACCACTCCCCAGCTCTAAAGCAAATCCTTCCCCCACCAATTTAAGGAGTAACGATGACAAGAGGAAATGATGTGCTGTGGCAACGAACTGATAAGAACTTGTAAAATCCCTTGTGAATACTAAATAAGCAAGTATAGACAATGAGCAGCTGGCAAAAAGCAAGAGCAGAGCTAAGAGAAAGGATGTCAATAACAAAAGATGCTTCCTCTCTTGCTACAGAGACTGCCAAACAACATTGTCTCTCAACTTTTGACAAACCGTGGTGAATTAGAACACCTAACATACCCCGAGACACCAAATCTGCACATAAGAGAAAAAGGGGTGTGTGTGTGGGGAGAAAGCAAGATTTTGTGTTGCTTCTTAGACTGCTACCTTTAATCAAGGGATCTTTTTTTTTTTCCTCTCATCTTTGATCAACTAAAAGTCATCTGATAAGGCTTTTTTAAGTGTCTAGGCACATTTACAAGCTCCCTCAGACATGGGTACTTCCCTGCAACAGAACCATATATTAGGCATCCTCAGCTAAACATACAGCAAACATCCCTAGACATTTACAATGTCACACATGTAATCATCCTAGATTTTCTACTGGGGAGATGGGAGGTGAGGAGACCAGAGAACAGACTGAAGGACACTGCTAAAATGAAGAATGTAAGTTTAAAAACTTATAAACACCCCCTACAGGAAAAAAAAAATCCATTTATTTCATGCAGTAGCTTAATTCTATTGGTACTACTTTGATCATTCAGCTTTGTTTCAATAATATGGAAAAAAATGGGAAAAGCAAAACAAACAGAAAAACTGTTTGAAGATCTTTCTTCCTAAGCTCTCATAAAAACAAAATGAATAAAAGAAATTAAAAGAAGTCTCTCACTGCTTCGGTACGTCCTATTGCAAAAAACCAAAAAACAAAACACACCCCAAACTCCAAACAAACAAACAAAAAAAGAAAAACACAACCACAGCACCAATTATGTATCACCTTATTTCTTCAGAAATAAAGACATGTCCACACCTTATGTATAAATTTAATTCTCTAGAACTATTACACACGAGAACCTTTGCACCCTTCAAAGTAACAGGAAATACATAAAGGGAGATAAACTTGGCGAAGAACTCAGACTAAATTTATTCTTTTACTGAGGATAAAAGTTTACTGTTCTAAAAAGTAAAAGCTGTTTATAGTTGCAATTAACTTCCAAGCCTTGGGTACATTCAATAGCTGTAAGTTATCAGCAGTTGCTCACACCCCTAAAAAAGGAAATGAACCCACCTAGAATCTCAGACCAGCAAGAAGACAATTAAAAAGTTCTATTTCTGTTTCTCAGCTATGCTTTCAAAGAATCTTAAGCACCATCAAGGCAGAAGACACACTAGAAACTTCTACAGTTAAGTTGAGCTCTAATAAGATTTTAAGAAATGTCTCGACTGTTGCCACCCTGATCTATTCCATCACAGCTGCCTCACCTATATCATGCAATCAAGCTTACAGATTTAGCATTCTGTTCCATGATCAAGTTTTTCGGTTTTTGTTTTTAGTATTTTGAACACAACACTAACATGCAACAACTACGAATGAAATTGTACTGGTTGTATACAACTTCAACATCATTTACCCGCAAGTATGCTTGCGGAATAAACAAGCTAACTAAAAGCAAAGAAAGCTGGAACAGTTCTACTAAAATGATGCATTGCACTAACTAGTATTTGTAGGGCAAGTGTCAAAAGAACTTTGATAAAAGATTCTGTCCTATAAACTATGATTTTAGAAAAAAAATCTGCTTGCAGTAACATAATTAGCTCTGAAAACTTTACATTAGTCTGAATACCTATCAAGCAAAATGTGGTAGAACAAGTATCCCAGAAGCATTGTAACAGATTTGATCAAAACAGTTGCGACTTCTTAAAAAAAAGTTTCCACATTCATGCTTGTCCCATAACCACTGAAAAACAAGATTGTTGAAGTTGAACACTAATAGAATTTACTGTAAATCCACTCTGGCCACGCATGAGGCTTTCAAGACTCTTATGCTGAAGTGTATTTTTACCTGTTCAAAAACTGCTTGGACAAAAAAGAAACTCTGCAACAAACTAATAGGATTTGAGGCGTACAAACAACACTGAATTTATCTCGTTACAGGCCTTTCGGACATTAATTCTGGAAGGCAAAAATACTGAAGGTTTACCGCTTCTGCTTTTTTGGAACACAACAAGGTAGTATTAAAAAGATTAATGAATTATTTTTAGACTAAAAGCATTCCCTTCTTTGGAGCTATTTAGGTAACAAAGCAGTAGGTTCAGGCATTTAATCTATAAACCAAACCTTTTCATGTAGAAACTGCAACTCTTGTAGGGTTTTAAAATTTCTGAATGAATGGCATCAACTCCATTTGGAAGATTTACTTGCATTCGATGTAATTTCAGCATGTAATTTTTGAAAGGTTTCTAACTAACCATGACATCTCCTAGGTATAGCTTCACCAGATCATCTATATTTACAATCAAATTCTTCTGAGGCTTTAAAAGTGCACATTATGAGATGTGACTGTAGTACAACAGTGCATCGATGTAAGATTTGAGCACAGAAACAAATGTTTTAAAGAGTCACATTTTCACTAATAGTGTTGCACAAATTACTCGTATTGTTGCAGTTCCAGATGCAGCTGGTAACAACTTTCATGGGGGGGAAAAAGCTTTCTTAAATTTCCTTAAGAGGCAGAGGGTCTAGTATGCATTACCTTCTTTTATTAAGTAACTTTCCAGCTGAGCTACAAGAGAACATCAACAGAAAAACACATTATTACATTTAGGAAAAACAGTGAAAAATGCTCTTTAAGGAGTGAGCGTAATGCATCACACGGGGTAGCATGAGGGGGTTTTTAATGGGTGAATATGAAAGGAAGTAATCTCTCTATCAGAGTTCGACTTTGGGGCAGGCATTATTTATAAATTTAAAGTTCTTGTTAATGACTACAGCAAGTGGAAGGAAACTAGTTGTGTGAACAGGCCCATTGTTTGAACCCCTTCTTAATACCTCATCAAGCCAGCTAGATATAAACAAAGTTGGTTAACAGTAGAATTTACAAATTACATTTCATTTGTGAAGATGGGAGAAATACACTTTCTTCCATCTACCATGACCAATTCTAAGCAACTCAACGACCTTTTGGTTCCTCTTCCAAGATTTTCTTACCCTACTATATTAAACTGGCAAATTTAGCAGATTAATTTCATTTGCTATCAAAGAATCTTCCGGCTAAAATGGCCTAAACGGAACTCACCGCAGAACAGATCAATATAAAATTATGTGCGGTGTATTTATTTTAACAAGATGCATTTTTTAAGTAACATGTTCTGCCATTGATTCCAAACTAATTTCCCACCTGCAAAATCTAAATTTAAAGTACCATTATCCAAGCAGCCCATTGCCCCAAGTAGTGCAGCAATGAATGATGCTTTTCACAAGCATAAGAGTAAAATGGGTAACAACTACTGGTCTTCATCCTTTCCTACTGCCAATACTAATATTGCAAATGGACAAGCACTATTCTTTTCCTGCTTAATTTACTTGTTTGCAAATTAAAAAAGCTTCCTGTAGCATCAAACACAATCTGAAACAAGGACCTTCCCTGCTCATGATTAGAAGCTGCTTTGAGACTCAATCTCATAATATAAACAAACCACTGCTTATAAGTAGCTATACAATTGGTAGTTCATTCGAGCTGCTGCAGACTCACAGTTAAAACTGCGTTTTACAGTCAGCTCTTGTGCCTGACTTTATTGCCCCTTCAAACTTAAAAATGCTCAAGTATTTTGACTCCATACACACATTAACACATTATACACTCATACAGAAAGCTCAGAAACTCAATTACAGTATATGACAGCATATCATACTATCTTCAGTTATCAATATTTTCTTTAAAACTACCTAAAACTACAATCTTGCACATCAATTTCACCTGGTCCTTCTTTCCTTATAAGTTTCCTGACAGGAATTGTGCAGGATTGTGCTTGGCTTTTATTATCATTTTCCCAAGTCTACATCTGACATTGTAGCCTAGCACAGGGTCCCATGTAATGGCATTCATTAGAGCGTTTTCTTGAGGACAAATACAAAAGAAACATTGGCTCCATGTTTTTTCCATGCACATCAAGGACAAAATTAACCACTGTGTAACTTTAGGGTTTAAGAATTTAGCCAATAAACTCAAAGGGCCTATATGTTCCCTACCATTACCACAGACTTAACAACAACAAAAAAAATCTTTCAATTACTCTGTGCAACATCTTACTCAAAGAATATCAATGATTTAACTCATCATTTTCCCCTCTTCCTCTTAAGGGTAAGTAAAGATGAAAGGAGACTTTATGAATGATACCAAAAAGGAACTTGCGGTATTTTCATCAGAACTGGGCTTGTATATCCAAATGCATATCCAGTTCACCAAAACCTACGATAAATGCTTTAGACTAACACTAGATTTCTTTGCTTCAAACATGCCTTGTAAGGCAATATATTCTAACTAATAATACATCTAAACAAGAACAGAGAAGAACTGTCTGGTCTCCTCACCAATTTTACTAACCGTGACTGCTCTCCAAACAAAAAAATGTATTGACAATTTCAGACATGGCCATGCACAAGCAGCACCCTACATGGAAAAACTGGCATCAAAGCCATAGAGCCCAGGTTGCAAAAGTGATGTTTCTGTTTTTTCTCAAAGTCTTCTCAAAAATCACTGTTAAAAAACATAACACAAGTGATAATGATTTATGTCACAAAAGAGTTCACTAATAGAACTCCACTGCATTTCAAAAGTACCCTCACTTCCAGCTGATGCCAAGAAAATCTCAGAAAAAGCGTAACCAAAGGACAAAGTTTTGAATTTGTTTCGCATCATGACAAAATTTGAATTTAACTGTGATACAGAGGAGGGGAGAAGGAAGGAGTAAAACCGAACACTTCCTAAGCCTAAAAAAGTTAGTATCTATTTCTTAAGGCATCCACTTAGAACAGAAAAAATCCAATGCTCACAGTGGCCCCAGCCTTTGCAACGACTCTAATTACTGAGCAATTAGCTTTTGTAGAAGTTCTCAAAAACTACAAATTCCTTCTTAGAACCAAAATCTCTTCCCCTAAGTGTTTTGTCAGAACCGTGCATTTTCTCACACTTCTATTTCAGCTAATTGGCACTTTCCAACAGAAGCATTATGCTGAAAAATGCCATCATCAAGAGCAGTTAGCACAACTGAAAGTCTGCTCTGAAATTGCCTCATGTTTTTAAGGTTATTTAAGATCTACTCTAAGCACAGCAGATACCTACAATTTAGCATCTATTTCTTAATTAAAATTACATACAAGAGCATCACCAAATTTCACTAAACATGACAACAAATGCCTATGCCTCCATTGGTAGGTTAGTGGACATGGACAGGCAAGTGGGTGATTACGAATGACCTTACTACTACACTTGGAGACAAAAAAAAGGGGGAAAGTAAAGGACACGTTATACTTTTTCACAAACTCTAAAATATGTTAAAAATTAACAAGCTGGGCAAAACCTTCCAAAACTTAGATGCTCATATGCAAGACTTTAATTAAAGAATAAGATCCTAAATACTGCCACTGAAAACGTGAATTGACAACAAGAAGTGTAACGTGAAAGCAAGGACTGGATAGACTTTTCATAAAGCTCTAAAGGAGGGAAAGAAAAATAAAGATGTATATATGTGTGTGTATACATTTCCACTCCAACTGAATTGCATTAAGACTCTGACAAGTTTACAAAGCTACAGGATTTGGAGGGAACACTGATAATAGTAATTCAGCAAGCTTTTTTTTCCCCTTCCACAGAATGAATGAATGGCAAAGTATTCTAAATTTGTCAGTTTGTGACATCCACTGACCCAGAATTCAGAGACACTACCTCATAGTTGGTGGATCAGTAGCAGCGATTCTGACAAAGATCCTCTGTCAAGGATGACAGTCCTGGCAGGCTCAACCTTGGTGGTAGGTCAGCAGGGATACAGACTTGGCAGGCAGAGTTCTGCACCTCGCCAACCCACACTGGTCAAGCACGCTGAGGTGCCAGCCAAACTTTTCCACGTGGTCACAGGAACGCAGCTAAAAAGGCCTCCAGAAAACAGTGCAGGAACTTGAACTGTGGCTAATGATAACTGCAAAAGTCTTAAATTAACTGTTCAACTTGCTTTTAATGAGTTATCAAATTTAGCCATGAAATACCTAGTGTTCTCAGATCACACGAGAACAAATATTTTAATTCTGAGCACGAGGTTCTTACATATTGCTATTAAAAATAATTTAAAGATCTTTAAAGAAGAAACATTAACACATTAAAACTAATTTTAGCAAATCTATCATAGAAGTTAGAAGAAACTTGCATTTTAATAAAAAAGAAACAACTGGCAGAGAAGGAAGATACAGGGACATGCACAGAACTGCCACAGCAGTATTTCTGCTGGTATAGAATTCAGCCAAGAGCAACAAAGAGTTCTTAGAGTTTTCTTTACAGAACTAAAGAGAAAATATAGAGGACATTTTTCTGAAATTAAAAGTGTCCTCTGCAATATTAAAGATCACAACATAATTTGCAAAGACCATTCGAATGAACCCAAAACCACAAACTACACTTAATAGAGCTCGAGCACTCCATCCTGAGAGACAGAATTTCTTCCAGCTCTGATAATATTCTATCATCATGAAAACTCTGCACAGGAGATCACCCACTCAAGGTGCAAAATTAAAAACCTGACTTTGTAACAATAACCAAGCAGTACAGGGTCCACAGTTATAGTTCCTTTAGGCTCCCATCAGAGGTTAAAACTCCAAACCGCACACAAAAACCATCCAGCACAGCTGTAGGCAGCATCACACCCTTTTGCTGTGATCTTTTGTCATCAAGAGAAAGAAATGCAGAGGAAGTCCCTCTTCCTCCTTTCCCCGTTCTCATCACAACTGTCCATCCTGGGCTTCCACTAGGAAAGCTGTCTTTAGAAAGTAAGAAAATTCCTCTCTTAAATGTATTTTCTCCACATTTTAAAGGAAAATAAAGGTTTGGCAAAGGCAGGTAGCCCAATAAGCACATGGTTTGTTGGAGTTTTGTTTTGCAAAAATAAGCGCCATTAAGCACTTAGCAACAATTTCAAGGCCAAGTGAACAAAATTTTAATATCAGAGGTTAGAGTAAACCACTATCAAATGGTAGAGATTAAGACATTAAATCCAACAGCACCCTACACAGACAGGGCATTCTCCAAAGTTACAACACACTAATTATGAAACATCTTCAATTAAGTTATTTGCTGCTTCTATTAACTTCCACTACCACCAGCTGCCAACTTCATGAAGTATTACAGCTTTTGAAGAGCATGGGCACGTGACTGCAAAAGCGTGTTTGAGAAGTGTGTTTGCACCTTCCCCCGCCTTCTCTTCAATCAAATTCTGTGATTCCTCAAAATATTAGAAGGATATTCCACGCAGAACTTCCGTAACTAAGATGTGCAATGAGCACCACTCGTTTCAGTTTTCAGTATTTTAAAGCCACTCGTGGCAGGTAAATTATCTGAAATTAAGAAAGGAATAAAAACCAGCAAGAGATTTCATCTAAAAACACCACATACTGACAATCTAATTTCCCACAGCAAGACAAAACTTACGGGCTGACGCAAATTTTGACAGTTATTCCTTGGAGATTTTGTTAAAGCAGAGAGCCCAAGCCATTCACTGATCAAAGGCTCTAAATCCCTACAGATTCCACCAAAAGACTAAACAGCTATTTTTGAACCCATTAATTCAATTACTACAGTTCTTCCCTCTCCCATTTTACTGAGAAATACATTCATTTTATCAGCTTAAAGTCACGCCAGACACTACACAAATAGAACAGAGCACTGATCACTTGATTTCCAGTCTTGTGCTTTTAACCACAAGACCACATTTCCTCTATTAAGTTTACAACCCGCAGAAAACAAAAATTGCCGTTCTAAATCGCTTAAGCAGTCCATCTGTTGTCAGGTTGCTGTCAGGACGGGATGCACACAAGGAAGGCCAAGGTGTGTGTGCCCTGACATCGCCTCTTTACCGACGGGTTTGAAACGTGTGGGATTGTTAACTCTCCCCTCTCTTTTGGTCAGGCCTTGCTGCAGTTAAGAGCAGAGTTCCTCGACTTAAAAACAAAACAAAAAAGCATAAAACACCGAGCCTCTCATTAGCATTGCAACAGTTTGCTCCTACAGTTACGTGCACAGACTTATTTTTATCAGCACGAAGCGCGCGCTCTCAGCCCCGCAGCGCGGTCCCGCGCTCCCTTTCCCTCCCGGGCTGCTCCTTCCTCCACACGCCGCTCACCGGCCTCTTCCTCCTCCTCCTCCTCCTCCTCCCCCTCCCGCCGCCCGCCCCCCCGCCAGCCCCGGCCCGGGACGCCCCCAAAGTCTGTCAGCGCCGGGCCCGCGCAGCCGGGGGTGGCCTCGGCCCCTCAACTTTCCCAAAGGGCCCGTTCCCCTCCGCCGGGAACCTGAACCGCAGCGCCTCGACCCGCCCGCTGCCCCCAACCACCCCCCCACACACACTTCTCCGCTTCGACCCACCCGGCACGCAGCGAGGCGGCCTCCCCGCCGCGGCGACCCGGGGCCCGGCGTCCGTGGGGGCTGGAGGCTCCGCCTGGGCCGCCCGCTCACAACAAAACTTTATGTGGAGCCCGCGGAGGGGACAGCGGCGCGGCGGCGCCGGCGGGGCCAGCGCCGGGACCCGGATGTGCGCGAGGGGCGGGAGGCGGGGGAGAGCGCGGGCTGGAGGCTGCGCGCCGCGCATGCGCGGAGGAAGCGGCCGCGGCGGGGAGGGCCCGGCGGGTACCGAACCTGCACCGGCATAAAAAAATAAAATTAAAAAAAAAAAAAAAAAGGCGAAGTGTTCGGGTTTGCTTGTGAAAAAAGTAATTTACCCGAAGATGGAGCAATATTAAAGCTTCTGAAGCTCAGCGCGGCCCTGCCGTGACCCCGTCAGGCGGAGGCCCGGAAGGCCCGGGCCTACCCGGGGCTGCCATGGAGCCGCTGGGCTGAGACCCGGCCCCTGCTGCCCGGGGCCGTGTGCTGCCGGCCCGCGGCACAGGTTGGGTTTTACCCGCAGTGCTGAGGCCCTTCAGGTGGCCGCATCTCGCAGTACCTGACTAAAACCACACGGTAAAGCTTCAGGGAAAGAAGTTAGCAGCGTTAGGAATGACTCTAGAAAGGACCGTATGGATGAGGACTTTCATACTGTATGTAGTGCCGGCATGGGACAAATTTCTGCTTTTCTCACGGTTGCCCTCATTCTATGAAGTGGAAATGACTGCTGTTTCCTCAAAGCTAGTTTTTGAACAGCACAGAAGAAAGTTTCAGAGAGATACTGGGGTAAAACCACCTCCAACATGCCACAACAGTGCCTGACCTTGATTAAGCACAATGCAGGCATCATGGTTTTTCGTCATTTTTAACTATGTAAATTGATTGATATGTGGGTGAATGAAAGAAGAATTGGGTTCCACACTGTGACTTGATGTCAGAATGTTTTCATTTTTTAAATTGCTGTCAATACACAACTGGCTGTTGGAAGTACAAATGCCTAAATTTCCACTAGATGTGAAGAATGTGCTTACTTCCACTGAAATCAGTAATAAGAACGACTTGTCTGCTCTAAGGCCTCTCTCATTGTAGGGAAGGACTGGCAAAGTCTTGTTTCCCATACAAAAGACAAGATACCTCAGAGCGACGTGTGGAGGGCTGAACCACACACAGCTCTGCTCTTCTTCAATCCATTCATGAGCAGGTGGAACTGCCCGCCACAAAGCACCGGTGAGGCCCAAACTCAGATGGCATTGAGAAATGTAGCTGCATATGGGCAACAGGAACATCCACAATTAGGGGAAAGTATTTCACACTTCAGCCCACAAAGTGATTTTAAGAGGAAACCTCTACAGGAAGATTACCTCATAAGGCTGCCTTCCTCAGAGGTTGATCAGAGCCTGTTTCAGACACACTACTGAACTAAACTGAATCTTAGTGTGATCCACTGCAGAAATTCCTACAGAAGAGTTTCTTTCTCTGGCAAAAAAAATGTTTAGGAACAGATATACAAGGCAAAATAATCATTTGTATGTAAATTCATGTCTCTGTTGTAAGACATGTAGCTATACTGTCTTGGAGCAGTTAAAAATCTGCAATTGCATCTTCTGGCATGCCAGCTGGATCTTGATATCAAATAAATTCCTTTTGGAAAAAAATATTAGAAATGAGCAAATGTAATGAAAAGTGATTTTATATATACATATTTATGTATATGTACTAATATACTAATACGTATACAACTAGGCTAAAAAGAAACCACATGAGATGAAGGTAAAATATCAACAACAACAACAACAAAAAAAGAAGAAAAAGCAATGTAAAATTTGTAGAAACAGGGAAGACTATCCAGTGAGCCAAACTCAAGTTTAAATTTCAAATATATTTGAGTTTTGAAGAAATTTTCTTCTGGTTCAACACTATGTGGCTCTTGATTTTTTTTTTATGTAAACAGAAGGTTTTAGCACCAGTGTGCTCTGATCAGATCTATACAGAAGTTAATTAATAGCCCAATGGCGTATCTCTACTAAAGTTCACAAGGGCAGTGAAGAAGCAAAGCTTTGGTGTGATTTACTCACGGAATGGAGCGAGCCTTTGGGGACTCCTGTGTATCTCTGCACCAGCAATTGTTCTGCTTTGGCCAGGCAGTCCAAAATACGGGACAAAAAAAATCCTGTTGGTCTTTTTCCAAATCTTTTGTGTAACTTAATTAATAAACCAAGTAACAAACAACAAATTGGCAGCAGGCATTTTAGGTGTTGTTCATGTGCCAGCCATGATGTCTCTATGAAACAAAATGTTCTCTGATTGAGAAGTTACAAAACAATTGGATGTTGTTGGATGAAGCTACAGCACAGAGCCCTGATGAGCTTCCTCCTGCAGGAGTTTTAGAGTTCCAGTCATGAGGAAAGCTGAAGGTGTTCATGGAAGTGTGTGGGAGAGGACAAAGAAAACTCTAAGTTTTCCAAGATGTTCTCAGTTTAAAACTGCAGGCAATTTTGGCATGTCTGCTTGCAGCACACCACTCCTCAGAAAGTAGTGATTCTTAAGCACAATATACAGACTGGTTTGGAGTATGGTAGTGAGTATGATATACCAGCTGCAAAGTTGTTTTCCTCTTTGTTTTTTCCCATTTTGTCACAGACTAGTGTTGAATGGGCAAAAGCCAAATGTCTAAAGTCCAGTTATCACCTTCTTGTCAATGGGAGAGAGTTACGGACAAAGTAAAAAAACTTTTGGTATCTAACGATACAAGTCTGTATATCCTTAAGGTCACAAGAAAATTAACACCACTTCCACCACCATCTACTTCATACGTGGTTTCCATCACATAAATCACTAGTGCCCCGCTCCAGTGGGTCCACTCTAATAATGTATCAAGTTCAATAAAAGGTTTAGAACAAGGAGACTCAAGGCATCCTGAACAAAGTTTCCAGAAATCGCGTGATTTCATGAATTTATGAATTTCACAACTCATGGAACCATCAGTCCTCTTTTAGCATTGCCAAACATGGATTTTAACAACATATAGATATGCAGCTGTGGTAATCCCAGGAAAAATGACTGGCTAATCATCTGCTTACCTGAATATTTTAATTATTAATTGTCTGTTCAGATTCTGCAGAGGCAACTGCAGACGTTTATACATTTAGTCCTGCCTTGTAAAGTCAGTGAAAGTACAAGTACCTGTGTCACATTCCTTTGTGCACAGCCTGATGGCAATGAAGAGAGAAAACTTCTCATAAACCTATGCGATTGTAAATGTTTATGTTGGAGGTAGCTATAACCTTGCAGTCTGATCAAAGTACAGAACACTCAACAGAAAAACTACCACCCATTTGTATCAGGCCTTGCATGCTTCAGAAGCAACCATGAAGTTCAAGAAGTATCTTAAATTACATTATTTTGATTTTTCTCTCCAGGTTTTGAATATGATCCCTGTATTTTTGATGAGATTTTTGTTTGGTTAGAAATGAATAGTTTGAAAATCAAATGGGTTGTTTGAATTATAAGGAAATAGTCTTGAAAAAAAGTTGCGTTATTATGAAACTTTGGCCTTCCTGTGACTTCTAAAATGAGTGCATTGTTCAACTTAATTCTCTATCAGCTTTCTAAACTGCTGGGAGGGGAGCATGTTGTTAAATATATATATATGTATATACTTTTATATATAGATATGTATGAACAATCACCATGTGTATTTTCTACCCACATTAAATTTTTGCAAAGCCACTTTATGTTAAAAAGTTCCTGTAGTGTCAAAGATGGCTTGGGCACTTAAACCAAATCTAGCTGAAAAACAGAATTGGGGAAAAATGGATAGGATAGCTCAAGACAGTTCCACTCACAGCTGTCAGCTGAGCAGAAATGGGGGAAGGGGGAAATGCTGAGAAAGGAATTTTTTTTTTTTGGCAGTGAAGAGAGGAACATGCCATCCCTGTTTGAAAAGCTTCAGAGTGGGAAAGGCTAAGGAGGGGCTAACATACTATACATACCTTTACATATATTTTTGAGGCAGAAAAACAGCGTTATGTTTGAGCAGAGTTCAAGTGGAAAGGGAGGTGGCATTCACTCTGGCCATCAGGTTCTCTGAAATAACCCCACAATTAACAGCACGCTGAGAGCAAGCACGATACATGATAAGTGGCTACCTAACAACAAGAAGGCAATGCAAACGTTGTGTACATCCCATCATGTGTCAGGAAATGAAAAACAAATTGTTTAGTGTCTGGAGGAAATATATTAAAAACGTTTACCTACAAGGCCCTGGGTAGTGTGGGCTCCTGTGAAGTTATGCTCACTGGCTCACAACCTGTGAATTTTAGGAGAATAAATTACGTACTCTGTTATTGTTACAGCCACACTTCTGGTACCTTGCATGACTCAGCTCACACAGCAGTACAGAGAAAGGGAGAGAAGAATTAGTCTTGCGTCCTGAAGCTACAGATATAAGACGTTAACATGAAATTGTAGACCAGGGGAGGGAAAGACAAGCCAAAGGTATGCTTCCCAGCAAGTTTAAAACTGCAAACTTTTCTTCCTAGACTGAAATAACAAATGAGGTGAGACTCATAAATGAGTACTGGTACTTCTATGGAGATGTTAGAAATAAAGACATTGTGTGAAGGTTTTGTTACTTCAACTCAACAGTGTAGCTTCATACTCTACAGAACAAAAACGTGAATATATTGGGGATGCTGTATCCAGTTTGACAGATCTGAGAGTCAACTAAGGCTGCAAAACAGAACACACAATTCAATAAATAAATGTGTGAAAAACATATAAAAAAGGCAAAATCATAAGAAGCGCAAAAGGTCGCTGCAGGAAGAGTAAGACATGTAAAAAGTAATGAATAAGAGAAGCCTTTGCCTGAGAACCGGCGCAAAGTCCATATCAGAGTATCAACCCTCTTCCATTGACACCTGTGGACAGCCTGGTCAGGACAGAGTACTGCTAAATCAGATCTGTTCTGAGAATGAGAAGTGGAAACCTTCCCAGAGGAATGGAAAAAATGCCCTCGCTGATTAACAAGAAGTGATACACTGCTGTGACAGAGGAAATGATAAAGAAAATAATTTTAAATGACACAATTCCTTTGAATATTCCTCCAGTGTTCCTGTTTTTCTAGACCATCTCCAGCTTGCCCTCACCATTGCACCAGCAGTACAGAAACATGTAATACTCCCATTCTTCTGCATCAGTTATTTTCGACTATGTCTAGAACATGACCTCCCATTATGTGAACACTTTCTGGAGTCTGACACCCACTGCTAAACTCAGAAGAAAGAGAGCCCCTGCCCCCTAAAACCTGTCTACAAGAACCAGACCAAATCCCATGGACAACAGAGAAGTTGGACCATAGAAGTGGAACAGAAAAGTTACTACAGAAAGAGAATGAATCTTAACTTTCTTTTACTTAGTATAAGCACATTATTGCTATGAGCTTTTTTCTTTTGTGTAAACTCTGCCCAAAATTAGCCATGAACAAAATTGTGTCTCATTTTCTTAAATATTTATTCCCTTCCCTACCACTTGTTTTAGGTCCCACACTGTTAGCCAAACATGGAGCTTCTGGGGTGTATTCTTCAATGTTTTCACCTGCACACACCAAATTTTTCTTAGTGCTATTCCCTCCTCGACCCAAGTGCTGCCTTCTGAGCATGGTCCCTTTTGGCATTTGGGTGGGACACGTCCTGGCTTTGGGACAGTGAGAACTAACGTGCAGTCTCACACTCAATCATCTGCTGACACAGTCAGGAGCTGGAATTCCATTTCTTGTACCAATAGTTGGGACCAACATCCACAATAACTGTGCACTGAAAACTTGTATTTGTGGCTCCATGGCCAAAACCACAGGAAAACTATTTTTAGCACAACGGAGCTCTAAATAGTGGAAGCACTGAAAATTTAGCTCACATCATGGGCCAAATTCTTCTCCTGGTTACGCCCACTCTATGGAGGAGCTTGAATATAATAAACAGAAACACTCTGAAACAGAAATTAAAAAAAAAATAGTGCCACTTTTGCTTATGAGTAAAATCAGTATTTTAAACTTTAAACTAAGAAAGGTACACATCCTCCAGTATTTCCTCTAGAAATAAATAAAGGGAAAGGAAAAAGGAACAGTTTGAACCAGAAGTGATCTATTACAATGATTGTACCTATTATGATAAAAGTAATTTATCCCATTATATGTGTCTGAACAATACCCATAGCTACAATCTCTCTCCCTTCATTATGCAGATCCTTTTGGCTTAGACCAGTGGAAAGGACCTTGAGTTTATCTGTATCTTGAAAGAGGCAGCAGATGAGTGTAGCCTATGAGTAACAAATCAGGTTTTAATAGCCAGACCTACACACAAGCCAACTTTCTAACAGCAGTTTATCACCTCAGGATTTCACAACCCGAAACAATTAGTGATGGCAATGCAGAGGACTCGAGTTTTCTCAGGTAGGAACAGACAGGACCTGACTTTCTCCTTCTGGGTGTTTTTCTGCCAAAGTCCCCAAGTTACAGGGCTCTGGGCCTTTACAGCCTGTATTTAAATTTTCTGGCACACTTAGGGACACAACTTTTTTTCCACCCTCATGACCAAATAGTTAAGTTTCATAATTTCCTCTACAGTATCAAGATCTGCATATACAATCATAATAATTGCTATTGTAAAATTAAAGTGCTCTGGGGCATAGTATAGTGCAGGTTTTGGACAGCGTGTTGCAAGCTATTTGCTCCTCTTCACAGAATTTCCGCAGAATTTTTTTCCTTTCTTTGTGTTTTGTTAGGAGAACAGGGAACTGGATCATTTTCTAAAACAAAAATTAAAACTTTTTGGAGAAGCCAGTAAGATGAGAAAATAACAAAATATGGGGTTTTTTTCTCGTCATCACAATAAAAAATGTTATTTTTCATTTATTATTTTATTGTTGATGAGATTTCTTCCCTTCTTTAAGCTGTGCCCTATGGCATATATTTTAAAAGGAAATACATGGAGGAAAATCAAAAGGCAAACAACACAGTTTTGATTTTAATTGCATTTTTGCAAATCTGAAATAAATTAGGATTATTATTATTTTCTAAACACCTTCATATTTCACACAGTAAAGGAAAAAAAAAAAGTTCATAAACTTTTTGCACCAGCTGCTTAGATGGGCCCCATGTAAGGCACTGTCACTAAAATAGTTCACAACCCTAATTACAATTCACCACATCTTGGGAATGACATTTAAGATTCTCGAGGCGCTTTTAGATAATTTTTAGACTCTGTGTAGAAGTTCAGCTGTCACGAAGTTGGTTTTATTTTGTAACAGATTTTATCCTTTGGAATGTTATGTTTGGATTGAGCTGAAGATACGGAAAAATACATGCAATATAGTTTGCTTACCCACTGAAATATAACTCCTAAAACAAAGCTGAGACTTTTTGTCCTTTAATGTTCATATTCCAGCCTGTGCTTGCCTATAGCTATTTAGATTTGGAAGCAGGGGGTAGCAGAAAAAACTCGCTCTTACTGTATTATTCTGACTCCATTAGTGTAGTCAGAGAGAATTCCTGCTCTGTATCGAGTAATTAAATAAATATTTAACATTGCAGGATTTAATTGGAATCCCAAAAGTTAACAATAGCCTCTGCTATCCATGTCGCTATCTCAGGGGTTCTGTTTTCACAGGCGTATATTTAGATCTCGGCCACATCGCCTACTTGCATTACGAATAGTACAACCTCCCCCCTCCCTTAAAAAAAAAAAAGAAAACAAACAAGAAGCTCAGTAAAATCTGGAAACTTTTATAAAGTGACGCCATCTCTGCGAATCTCCTTCCCTCTGCTGCAAAACATAATTCAAAGCTTAACAAATTAAGTGGCGGGCAGGCGCTCGCAAAACAAACAAACAAACAAACCAAACCAAACAAAAAAAACCCCAAAACTACAACAACCAATAACAAACGAACGCAACTTTACCTTCCAGAAAATTACTGCAGCTCCATTTTCTCAGCCCGGATTTTTTTCACCAGCTGCTTTCCAAGTGATTTTTGTGCCTCTCGCTCCTGCTGGCGCTGGGGAGGAGCCGTGCGGAGGGTCCCCAGCCCGCGGGGACCGGCTCGGGTAACACCCAGCAGCACCCCCCCAGCTGCCTGCACAGAATTCAAATTCCCACTTTAGAAACTTTCTGCAATACTTGTGTGTCAAGTCTATTTTTGTTTCCTTCCTTCATCCTATAATAATGCTCTTCGGTCCGATGCAATGCAGCCATCTTTTGTGCTGTGTCTTTTCATGCAATCTGTAGATCAAAAGCAATTTGCTGGTGTAAATCCTGGCTTTACCAGAGCTGGCTGATCCTTTTTGGTGAATAATTTATCTAGTTTGGAAAATGGGAACGACTGCAATCACAGTGTATTGACTCTTTGCATTAGGTCTCCCTGCACAAAAGGAATACTCACAATCTGAATGCATTTAATGGATACAAATGTGTCTGTACATGCATAATACATAGAAGTATATATACACATACAAATAAATATATACACATTTAGGGCATACAAATGGTATGTCTATGCACACAGGCACACACACACCTCAAAATAGGCCAGTTTAATTAGGATGATGGTACTTTTAATGTAAAAAATACAATTATAAAGTATGAGTGATCTTCATACCAGGCCTTCTACATTTGCATTTTACCACACTGTGTGTATATACAAAGATGGCAAAACCAGGGAGCAACATGTATAAACGAGAGTGTAAGTCTGCAAAAGATGGATCGTTCTCTGTGAATCTACTGAGCTAAACACAGTAAAAGCAGATTAGTCTTGTTGACAACTGAGCTCATAGAGGTTTCAAAGTCCAGTTCATATGAACAGTCCGACAGCTGCACGCCCTAGAGGAACCACTTAAAACAGAGAATAAAATTCATGCGATTAGATGCTTGCAGAATCAAAGCATTTCTTACTAAAATAATGATATTCTTGTGATTACATCTAGCCATTAGCCATTGGTCTTCATGAAGATGACCAGGGCTGTGTCTAAATGATCAGCCTTACCCTCTCAAACCCTGGTTTGTGAGAAGCCTCGTGTCTCCCTCACACTGCGAGTGTGAGTTCCCTTGCCAGAGCTCTGATGATCTGACAAGGTTTGAGCCAAAAGTCGAAAGGAAGGTGCAGACACCCCCCGTAAGGCACACAGTGGGGAAGGACGAGCGTGGCTTGTCAACAGAAAGTCAGACTTTGCAGATCACTACTGGATTTCTTTGAAGGATTCAGCCAGAGTGTGAAGAAGATAATGTTCTTGGTGTATTCTACCTGGACTTCTAAAAGACTCTTGGAAATGTCTCCCACCTTTCTCAGGGAAAATAATCTGTCAGGGGAAAGGAAGTAATGGTCACCTAAGAAGGTCTAAAGAAAGGCAGCAAAGAGTGGGAGTATCTGGTTACTTTTCAGAGCAGAGGGAAGTGGAATTTCACAGGCGTGTGCACATTGGTGCTGCTCAATGTGTTGGTGAGTGAGCTGGAGAAAGCAGTAGGGTGATCTGTGGATAATGGAGTTAGGAAAGTGAAGATGAGGACTCAGTGTGAAGAACTGAAGAGGGAGTGCGCCATGCTGAGCGGAAAACAAAAGGCAGATAAAATTTGGTGCAAATGTAAAGTTGCACACTTGGCAGTGAAGTCACATCTGAGATGATGTGCTCTAACAGACTGCTCGGGAACAACATTTTATAATAGTTCGATGCAGGTGTTGAATGCATTTTTGATCACCAAGGAGTGTGCTGAATGTCAGAAATTGCTAGCAAAGGAATGGCAGACAAAGCAAAGAAGATCACTCCAATGCTGTGAATTCCTGGTGCACCTGCATCCCAGGCTCCATGCAGAGGACTGGTTCTTCATCTCAAAAAGAAACGCTACAGCTGGCAGAGGTACAGACGAGGCCAAAAAGAGTGTTCTGAAGCACCAAATGGGTCCCATGCAGGGAATGTCTAAATAGTCTCTTCTATCTGGAAAAGAAACGGCTGAGAAGGGATATTACAGACATCTGCAAAAAGCCCAAGTGGAACAGGAAAGGTGAGAGAAGACTTTGTCTTCCAGCTCTGGAGGAGGTGAAAAGAAGCTTAGCTGCAGGCCTGTGAGAAAAAAACGGTAGTTCTTCACAAAACTGTGATAAGGGCTTCAAATCTCTGCCACTGAATGTTGTGGGTACTAAAAATTTACAGGAGTTCAAAAACCAAAATGGATGACAGAGCAATTCCACAAAAGAAAAACCTGTTAAAGGTCACTAAATATAAAGACACCGACCTCTGGCTCCGAAACTCCCTTGGCTGCAAATTGCTGGGCGGGAATTCTGTGGCATTACTGTTTGCCCTGTTCTTACCGTCTTCCTCCGGGCATCCTCCCATGCCAGCTGTTGGACAGGACGCTGAGCTGGACAGACCTCTGATCCCACCCGGCAGGGTCATACCCATGGTCTTCACATGCTGTCAGGAGAACTGCTTTCCATCCTGAAGCTCCTATCTCACTGCAGTCATATTTTATTGTCTAAAATATCACAAACTCTGGTCTGCATTTTTTTTCCAAACTGTTGTGTTACTCCGTTACTACCTCTCCACCATTCTACAAATATTGCTACATATTTACACATATAAATGCATCTGTTAATAGGAATAAAAGTCTCCTGGTCAAAAACTGTGAAATCATTCTTATTTAACATACCATGCTGGCTCTCTCACTATGTTCAGGAACAAAGCTTCCAAAAGTCAGTAATGCATTTACACTATGTAACTCAAAAATGCATTAATTGTTCTAGTTACATTAAGAAACTATTACGAAGAACTTCACATTAGAGGTAATTTAAATAGAGGCTTCAGTTTAGTGAAGCTTTGGTATGGTAGAGCACAACTATGCAGAGCTTATAGCCCAACTCAAAGACTGACTGAACTAACCATGTAACATCTTTTCATCCGCATTTTTTTATCATTATGTTCAACAATGAACGTTTTGTTTTGGAATGTGCATCTGGTCTCTTCCAGTGACACCAGAGCTGTGCAAGAATGGGAAACTTCCCTTCATGCCAAACAGGAAAAAAAAGTGGCTTTTTTACATTTTCTGTGAAGGTAAAATGGTAGCAGGGATGACAATCATTTGGCATTGGAAAAGTTGTGTTCTGATAGAAAAAGAAAAATTCTTTTAAAACAGTAACTGAAATGAGGAACATCTAATGGGAAAGTCATTTTCAAAACTTGTGTTTTGACATGGGACTGCAGCTGAACTTTCAATCTGCCCGTTCTCCTCCTTCCCTAAACTAGGAGTAAAATGCAGTGTATCTCACAAGGTACTTTAACACATTTATTATATATGCCAGTATGACAGATTTAGGCCAGAGTGTCTTTGGTCCAGCTCAAAATGACAGCAAAATAATTAATATTTAATTATTACAGTTTCAATTATTTCATTTTCATTCCTATTAGAAATACAAAGAAAATGAAGCTCAGCTAGAAAATTCCACATGTCCACAATCAGTCAGATATATCAGTGGCAAGTTCAGAGCTGAAATTTTCAATTCTACTCCTGATTTTGAGTTCCAAAGACTAACGTGATACAGAGGATCTCGGGTGTAAAAACACAGAGCAGTTGTAGTTGCACTGCAGTTCCCACTAATCCTGAAATACTGACATTTTGGGGTTTCGTAGAACAAGGAGGTGTTTGCATTCTAGATGACCAAGGATGTGTTTCTGAGAAAGCCACACAATTCAACTCGAAATAAGCTCTTTCCTGCCTTTCTTATACATAACTCATCATACCCAGATTTTGATATTTGTACTCATGTTTCAAACCTACTCTGCCAATTTATTACAAAAGCAGGACCTCAATCTCCATTCTATCTAACAAATTTCTTAGAAAAGCTCTGATTTTGGTGCCAGTTTTTATTAGCAAGATAGTTGGAACTGCTGATAGAAGGCCATAAACCTTGGTTTTAGGAAAAAACTGCTTAGTGCTCACATTTAAGCATGAGAATAATCTCCTGTCTATTCAGCAAAGTATTTATGGCTGTGCTTTACTTGAAGCACACACTAAATTCAATTAACTTCATTTTAATCATGGGCTTAAGTGCTTTGCTCTCTCAGGATAATGAGACTATTGGCATTTCATTTAGCTGGCTGAGCTTGTTTTTAAGTAAATTTCGTACTCTCAAGCACAAACTGACAAACATGCAAATAAGAGTTACCTTTTTGCCTAAAGACAGAAAATGATAAACCGAGTAGCTTTCCAGTCCATGAGGGGAAACACCTAGTCATGGAATAGATTTTCATTTCCCTGATAGTATCATATTAATTGTCTGGTAGTGAAATGCTGCCTTGTAAGAAGAGATTGTGCCATCTTTGATCTCCTGTACATGAGCAAGGAGAGACATAAGCGTTATTTTCCATTGAAATGAAGAGTGTTTGTTTGCTAGACAAAGGCAAAAGTCTTTTAGACATCGTGGGCCACAGCTTCACTGGATATAAATTGGCACGTCTCTTTCGTTCCAGGGGAATTACACTAATTTTACACCTCAGAGTACATCTCGGAGACTTTCCACGTCATGTATAAACTTGAATAGAGAGATTCCGTATCATGAGGTGAGATCATAAAACTATGAGGTCTGGGAGTGCTTGACAGTAGCTAGTAAATACAGCATGGCCTGGTCATTAAGTGGGACCAATTGTTTATAAGAAGAATAAACCCGTTGGTTGGCAGAGCCAAAAAGCAGTTTTCTTTACAATGGTATTCCTAATTAATGGCTTTTCCCCACCAAAGCAGTAAAATGCAAAATTATGATTTTATTAAATCTTATGTGGCTCAAAAAAACCTCCTTTCAAATGTCATTAACATTTGATCCATTCACCAAAGAAGTGGCCATTTTAAGTAAAAGAATAATTGAAAAATTTTAACATGAACCATCTTACACCACTGGCTAGAGTATTTCTGATGTAAATTGAGAACTGACATAAAATAATGCCAATTCTATCACCATTCAATTTTAAAGGAAATAAATTGTGTCATGTTGTCATAGTTACTTCAACTAACCCGAAATAAAAGATTTTCAGAATTTTTAACACTGTATTTACAGAACCAGACCAAAAGCAAACCCAGCAAAATTGGAATTTGTTTTCCATACTATCACTTCTATGAACAGTGATATTAACGAAGGCTTGGTATAAAAAAAATACATTGAGTGCACTTAGCATACTTTGATTTTTATTTTGTGAACATTACTGCAATTATTTTCATATACAGGAAAAAAATATTCCTAGCAGAAGAAAAACAATGCCGAACAGATATTGGGAGAACTTCAGACAGGAAACCCGGTACCTTCGAACCCACGAGTTTTGAAAAATGCTGAGTGATTCATGACCAGTTTAGAGAGCTGAGAAACTGCAAGAGCTGGAAGGGGACTGTGGGGACAACCAGGGGGCTGGGGGTGCCACACATACCGAAGATCATAGAATCATAGGATAGTTTGGGTTGAAGGGACCTTCAAAGCTCCCCCAGTGCCCCCCCTGCCATGGGCAGGGACATCTGCACCAGCTCAGGTTGCTCAGAGCCCCGTCCAGCCTGGCCTGGGATGTCTCCAGGGATGGGGCATCCACCACCTCTCTGGGCAACCTGGGCCAGGCTCTCACCACCCTCCGTGTAAAAAATTTCTTTATAAAGTGAGACTATGAGAAGCTTGCAATGAGCACTCGGGGTTTTCTCTCAAATTACAGCATATGGGTGCTGCTGCTAGTGACTCCAAATTTTATGGACAACAAAAATGCTGAGTAGAATGGCTTTTCCCAGGTCCTGCCCTTCACCTGACTGACAGATGCCTTTTCCTAACTTGAAGAAATACTATTTCTGGTTTGCAGAGATCTGTCATCTGGCCGATCGCTTCCCCTGCCTGCCTTCTTTCCTTTCTACTTTATTTCCCAGGCTTTCCACTTGGTAGAGCATAATGCCTTGTATAAGCCCAAAATATGTTATTAAGTCCTTTCTTCAAAAATGGAAAAAAAACCCCAAACATCCAGGGGCAGAATGATTTCAGGCTGATCAAATTCCTGACATGGAAAAACCTGTGGTTAGTCAAAGATAATCCTGTTATTTCCACCAGTTTTACAACACTATAACCATCACTTCCCGTTGGGTGGTTATGAAGCTACCCCAATGCGAAGGGAGAACAAAGTCAAACCATCCCAGCTTCTGTGTACAGAAAGGCTTTTGGACCTCCATAAAAAGTTCACTTCCTTGTTGTAAATGACAATAATTCAGGACAATTCTTCTGAGGTTCTTTGCATTTAAACATCAAATAAGATGCAAGGCTTCAGAAGTGCTTTCAGTCTGTGCTAGAAATCAGAGGGGAAAAAAAAGACAGTAAGAGTTAATAGCTTCTTTGGAGCAAATTATCATTTACAGACAGTTCACCATTAATGTGTACCTGAGCAACTACTCTGACTTCATAAAGTGCAGTGAATTCAGTAAAATTTAAATGAGATTATTGTATATTAAAGGCCAAGTCATATGGGTTTTTTATGCAGGCAAAAGCCTGGCTGCTTTCGTTCTGAATAGGGTCTGATTAACGACAGCAGAATTCAACTCTATGTTAATGCACCATTTAGTGCCCCACTTTTGCACACTGTAATGCTACATCTGTGCCCATTTCGTGTTCTCAGTTAAATTAGAAGTAAAAAAGAATATATTAAGATGGTGCATTCTAAGTACCGCTCACATAGGCTTGCTCATAAACTGAATGGCCCTTTTTGTAACCAAAAGGACCAGAAACAGCCTCCGTTCCCAACTAGAAGTCTTTTTTAAAATCTGGCTTTTAAAATTCTTTATGGTAACATAGAGGAAAAAACCCACATAGTCTATATTGATGCTCTGCTTGCAGATTGTCCTCCAGAGCAAGGGGCACAATGTGCTTCCCCCACCGACGCAGGGTTGTGTGAGAATCATCCATTTTTATCACTTTCAGTTATTGTTTCCTTCCCTCGCCACAAATATTTCCCACAGTGCCACTGTTTTCTCTTGGCCTCCTTACTCATCCAAGCTAATAGTTAGGGGCACACTGGGCATTTTGTTATGCCTTTTTTTTTTTTTTTCCATGTTCTGGTAGGCATGAAAACACTCAGTAGGGATTCCATTATGTTTTAGCAGTCGTGTTGAAGGGTGAAATAACTTCACAGCCTGTCACAGGAGTGACGCATCATGAATAGTTCCTTCTTTATTCTACATATTTTCATTTAAACATTCTTAACCATGTTTTGTAACAAGCTGCTTTCACAGTACTAGACTGTCTGGAGGAGGAGGATCTGTTTTAACTTTCAAATGACCGTGAAAGATTGGAGAGAAGCAACAAACAAGAACATCTCTGTATTAAGATATCAAACATTTCCAGGGATCTGAGGCTGAAGAGCCAAAGGTTAGAAAAGAGCTTTTGCCTTCATTCAGTGTTTTGCCACCTTTGTTTTCAGAAATGTGCATTGTTTTCACCTGGGTATTGATTTAATCTAAAACTTTGACAACTTTGTATCTTCTGTGAATTCTTTGAAGACTGAATGTGTCAGAATTTGCATGGGCAGAGCAAAGAGCAAACCAGCGTCAAACCCCACAATGTCTGTGTTCCACATTAGCACCTTTTTACTGATAATCTTCAAATTCTTGTCAACAACTCCTATGTTTCCAGCACCAGAAAATGTCAGATTTGCCATTTTTACCGTGTTACTAAAAGCCATTACCACATTCAACTAAATAACTGCACCAAGCCTTTAGTTAATGAACATCTCTGATGAGTTCATTTTTGTGAAACATCCAAACCTCCTTTTACAATATGAAATATGTGAAGGTCATTTAGCCTTAGCGCGTGGCCCTGCCTAGAAGGGTCTGTGGCACAGGTCAAGGTTGGAGAATCAACCAGGGAGAAGAGGAAAGGGCATTTTCCTCCTCTCAAAGCTCCTCGCAGTGCAGTTCAAACCAGAAGTTACTGAGTATTCCTGGCTCTTCCTCAGCTCTTTAAAACAAGTATGGCAGCGATGGAAGGGTTTTATATCCTCACAAGATGAATTCAAGATACAAAACCTCTGCAATGTCTTCTCATTCTGGTAACATCCTGCTAGCTCTATTTTGGGCCAAAGCCACCAGCTCTGATGGTACATCAAACTGGAACAATGCGTTAGCAGTAGTACAGCCTTCATTATCTTGCCTTATGCACCGATCTGTGCTCATCACTAACATTTCTCAAATAAACTACAACATTATATGTTCCCCCAGACATCCTCCTTTAAGCACAATCTAGGCACTGAATTCTAGAATGTTAAGTTGAAAACCTAAGAGCAATTTCTTCATGATACTGCAATCAGGAGCATCTGTTGTCACTTTGCCCAAAACCCCACTCATGGTGAGCAGGACACACGCTGCCCAGAGGCAGGCTGAGACATAGGTCATGACTCAAACTGTTCTTAATCTTTCTTCCTTAGGGTTTCCTTCCTCCCTGCCTCCAGGACATGGGTCCTACACCAGTTTTCTGCCTGGAACAAAGGGTGGCCCCACCGCAGCATCTCAGTTCCTGCTGACATCCAGGGAAGGGACAGAGCTGCCCTGCTGAGACCATTCACTTTGGTGCTACTTCTTGTAGTAGCATCAGGAGCATCAGGCCGTGAACAAGCTGTCCAGGGGTCTGCTTAGCAAATCTAGACCTGGCCAGGTCTAAACAATCTGTGCAAGGTTCTTCATTTAGAATTATAGAATCATTTTGGTTGGAAGAGACCCTCAAGATCATTGAGTCCAACCATAACCTAACTCTAGCACTAAACCACGTCCCTAAGAACCTCATCGATGCGTCTTTAAAACCCCTCCAGGGATGGTGACTCCACCACTGCCCTGGGCAGCCTGTTCCAGTGCTTCACAACCCTTTATGTGAAGAGATTTTTCCTAATATCCAATCTGAACCTACCCCGGCGCAACTTGAGGCCATTTCCTCTCATCCAATTGCTTGTCATGTGGGAGAAGAGCCCGACCCCCCCTGGCTCCAAGCTCCTTCCAGGCAGTTCAGAGATCAGAAGGTCTCCCCTCAGCTCCTGTTCTCCAGCTGAACCCCCAGGTCCCTCAGCCGCTCCCATCACACTTGTCTCCAGCCCCTTCCCCAGCTCCGTTCCCTTCTCTCAACTCGCTCCAGCACCTCAAGGTTTTTCTTGTCATGAGGGACCAAAACTGACCCCAGGATTCGAGGTGGGGCCTCACCAGTGTCCAGTGCAGGGGAACGGTCGCTGCCCTCGTCCTGCTGGCCTTTTGCTCAGCATCCACAGTACCAGGATGCCAGCAGCTGTAAGAAGCAGGATTGTGAAGTACAGAGACCATAGCAGCGTGCTGGCTTGTGTCATGCCAGAAGTCACAGGCTGTACCCATGGCATGATGCACCTCCAGAAATGGGTGTCATGCCCACCCCCATGCTGAAACCAAAGCTCTGCTGCCCAGCCCGTGCACAAGATCAGCTGCAGCCTGGCCTGTGCAATGGACACCAAGTTACTGACATGCGGTGACAAGCTTCACATCTCGTCTTCTGCCCCTAAAGTAAAAAGCAGAGGGGAAAAAAAATATTTAAATCGGTCCATTACTCTGCTAAAAAGATGGCAGTGAACTGGATTTATGCAGCTTTCACAGTAACAGGAAATCTAAGAACCCCATCTCTAAATCTCTGCTGTTCTGTACTGATTTACAAGCCCTAAGAATCAGAGTTCATTAACAATGCTCCCTTTCCCTGGCTTGGAATTTTTTTTTTCCACTACTGGCTAAGAATGTATCTCAAGAATAGTACCACAATATTTTCCTATTGACCCAGCAGAAGAGAGATTCAGGAGTGAATAAAATAGGTAGCTACATGGCTTCAATGACATGGGTGTGTAAACTAAAGTGCTTGCAATAAAATAACACCAAGAAACTTTAAACAAGCAGAAAAATATTTTGGATCTATCTTTGAGCTGATTTTTCATTGATTTCCTATAACATGAAGAGTTGAAAGGAAGCTTTAGCCTCAAAACCCAGAGTGAACAATAACAAGGTTTCTACAACATGGTAGCAAATTTACACAAAATAAGAAGAACATTTTCATAAGCTCTGCACCATGAATCTAGACTGCCCTTTTAAGGAATATCATGTATTGGCCGGGGTTTGTAAAAGTGATTTAGTAAATTTAGCAGCACAATGGTAACAGTCACTTGTTTTTTCATCAGTTCCGTGGTTTTGATAACAAACCCCTTCCCTTTGTTTCAATTTTCTGAGAATTTTGAGAAAACCTTTTTTCTACTGTTTGAAAATAAAATTAGTAACTCTTTTACTGATCCATGTATTATGGGAATAACCATGAGCTGCAGGGTAAAATTGCTGACTGCATGCAGTTTGTGCTCAAAGGACATGGACCAGACTTCATGCTCCCTCCTGCCTCACAGACATTTCATCAGCTGGAAGAAAATTAATAACATCTCAGCACTGATTTGTGTTCACAAGCTCAATGAAAGAGAGGCAATGCAGAAAAAGTAATCACACAGGAATGTACAGAACATTAAAACCAGCAGCAAAAGATAGTGTATAGTCAAAACACAGGTGCTTCATCATCATATTTTTACTCAAGTCTCCATATCCTCAAATAACCTGCACAAAAATCCCTGGAAGAGGCGGTGATGGGAACACTTCAGAGGATCAAGGAGAGAGTCTGAGGAGGACACAGAGTTGGCATCGAAGGATCAGAAGCGGCAGGAGGTTTCTGGGTTCAGCTCCTTCACATCTATACAAAGCTGCCAGGTTGCAGGCTGGGCTCTTTGGTGGGCAACCTGCTTTTATTTGCTCAGAAGAACAGATAGGACCTGTGAGTTACAGGCATTAGAATTATGGTGGTTTGTACATAGAGAATAAATAAAATACACGCTTTGGGCTTGCTTGGCCATGAATTTTACAGCTAATAATTCAAAATCAAGTCGAGAAGCAGACCCTTGATGAAGAAGGGGAGAGAAGAGGGCAGGGCTGGACACCACAGTCACAGCAGTGCCAGCTGCCATCAAGAGTGGCATTCTTAATGCTGAATACCCTGAAACTAAACCACAATAAAACAGATACTCTCAGTCTAATAGTGTCTGCGTACACATTATTCTGATTACATGCTCCTTCATCGGGGTAAGGAAGGTGCTTGAACAGCCAGAGCTGTTGAAGAACAGATGTCTTGTACACTATTTTACCGTCTCTGATCGGAAGAAGGAAGGAGAGAAACCATGTATGCTTGCAATTATAAACCAAGGGCCTGATCCAGAGTCTATTGAAGTCAACAGAAAGGTTTCCATTGACGTCAGCAAGTGCTGGGATGGGCCCCCAGAGCTTCACTGCATGCTAACAACATCTTGACTGTTGTCAGCTGGAGCTTCGCCGAGTGACTTTCAGGACTGGCTCAGATGCCCAGGTTTCTTCTCCTTGCACGATGGGTGAAAGGGCAGCCTGCAAGCATGGGGTTGCAGGTTTTAAGGCTGGTTCTAAACAAGGACTAAGCTTCGATGGATTGTGCAGCAGCCTTGGGCTGTGCTAAATTAATGCCATCTGCTACTGGCCTTCCTCCCCTCGCCTCCTCCCACCTCCTCCCTCAGGGGGCTCCTGACAGTGGAGAATAGCTGGAGTACAGTCACAAGCATCACGCCTCTTCCTGTCCCTAACACACCCTTTACACCCTTTGTTTCTCTTTAAGTGTCATGGGTGGAGTAGGATCCCAGTACACTGGCTCCAAACCAGCTGGCAGCATCTGGCCAGGCTCAGCCCGGTTTCTCCCTGACTTCAGGGGGACCTGAAGCAGTCAGAGCCTCCACTCTGCAATCTCCAGGGGTTAATGATTATTTATGTATGTATTTATTTATTACCCAGGAGAGGAGTTATATTCAGTGACATCACTGCCCTCCTGGCTGAAAGCTTATGGACTTTCCAAATTCAGAGAATTGCAAATACCACGTGCAATCTCTTCTCGCCCTGGGCTTAAACCTTTCCTTTCAGGGGAAGGCTCCCACCGTTGGTCTGAAAGTTCAAAAGGTAGGAGCCATTTCTCACCATCAGTGTTTGTGAAACACAATTGAAAGTAAAGATCCTAATTACATGTGGCATTTCTAATAGGCAGCCTCCTGCTAAACAAATGACATCATCTGTGGCATTGGCAGTAAAAGAGCCCACTGTAAGGCACTGTAAACAAGAGTCCATCCAGCCTCATTCTGCTCTAACAAAAGGAAGGGGAAGAGGGGGTGGAAATCTTGCTAAATGACCATGATGTTCACTTTTTTTTTTTTTTCCAAGTATTACAGATGTCCTGATACCTCTGCAAAATAGTTTGGAAATGGCGAAAAAAACATGCTCAGAAACTGGGGCTTTTGGCAACCATAAGGAAATCACTGTACTCGGCAACACACAGCCGCTCAGGCTGGGGGCATGATCACCCCTTTGCCTTTCTGGATCTGAATTTTGTAGGTGCTAAAGATCTGTGAGGTTGGATTGAACCTCCTTCTCGTAACTGAATGCCGTATTTGACGTTTCTATGGGATGTGTTTTCTGAAACATGACTGATATTCACAATTCCTCTTGGAAAAATGATTGCACATCATCGCTCTCTTCCTCATACCACATTTTGCATTCCTTGCCCTTCACCTGCGGGTGTCACAGCTCCCACCTCCAACGAAGGGGGAAGAGATGGTCTTATTTAAGCCTAGAAAGAGTAAAGAGGCTCTTTCACAGCAGGGACAACTCCACAGAGTTTTGGCGTAGCAATGTATCAGCCTGGTCTTTTTTTTTGAGAGAAATAGCAGGATGCTGGAGCTATGCATTGATCATGATTAACGGGACAGAAAAGAAATCTCTCCTTAAAACAAACAAACAAAATATATAGGTATATATAAAATATAATGTATCTATCTGTCTCAGACTGCTGTATTTCAGTCTCAGGCTGTGTAGTTTCTAGTTTGCCCTTGTACAGCAGTCTGTCCTGTGGCTCTGCTGGAAGTCAGTGCAATGCCAGCTCGGAGCAGCCTGAGCTGCCAACACGGGAGGATTCTTCAGAGCTCTCCTTTCCTCCTAATGATCCTGCTCGACTCTGCTTAGTTTGTGATATTTGAGGGCATCACAGCATGAAGTGGTATGAGCACAGACCATTAATTGTAACAGGATGCGGTTAGAGGCTTTTTGATATCTACATGCACGTAACCGTAACCTGCATTCAGCTATTTTCAGCCCTTCATGCAAATAGAAGTAACATTTACATTCAGATTGCCCTCAGTGCATAGATGTGCTGGATGATAAATTAACAGTACAGTGTAAGGGCAATACCCATCTGTTCCATGTCATATATATATAATTTTTTTTTCCTCACCAGGTACTGTAGATGGATGCTCTTTGCCAGATTTCGTTTTAGGCAATTGCACTCACCTCTGAAAAATAACTGCGCATTTGGAATGCGAGTCGAACTATGATCTTAATACTTTGCCACTGCTCAATTTTTGAAATCTCTTTCCTAGCTGTGCTTCTGATAGCTTCCTCATTCTAAGGAAAGATCTTCTCCTCAGTCTTTTTTTCCTTTGCAGAAGTAAAATACAGGACACATTCTTGATCTGAGCATATTTCCCTGCCTACAAAGTTGGATGGGTTCATAATGTTCCTTTCTCTTATGAATTTAGTTGCAAGACGCTCTCTGAATCACTCGCAGTATCATCATGCAAACCCTTTCACGGTAGTTAGGCTTTATTCATGGGAGCACTTGCCTTGCGGAGTGTAAAAGAGGCCATTTATGCTTAATAATGACAATAACCAGCAGTTGGAGGCAGGGAAAAGAAAGGAAAATAAAACCCTGCAGAAGTTTACAGGAAAGGACATTTAGTGTTGCCAGCAGGGTGAGAAGGTCAAACATCTGGTGGTTGGTCTCACCCTGGATTACAGGCAGGAATGCATGGCCGCGGTGGTGGGGCTCAGCTGGCTGCCAGGACAAGGGCACTCGCTGATGGGACTTTGGGGTGCCCTGGTGTAGCCCCCATTTGCACGAGACCTCTTTTGCTCAGGGTGCAAAGCACAGAGCAGGCTCATTCTGCGCAGCCAGGCTCCCAGGGAATGAACAAGAAGTGGAAAAAAAGCATGGCCTGAAAACATTTTAGAAAATCAGCTGGAGTAGGCTACCAAGGAAATATTTAGGAAATCCCTCAGAAATCATGTCGTATTCATCCTCATTAATCATGAAAACACCCAACAGACAGGGATCATGTAGACCTGTGTGTCCTTGCTTGGTGGTCCCGAACTTTATGGGCATAGACTGTCAGATATTCATTAAAAAATAAGTCCTTTGGGAATCCAGTTGTGCTCCTTGTAGACCCTTCTATAAGGGGTCACAGGCATGGCTGCTTTATTCTGCTCTAGTAAAGCAAAAACACTGCAAGTGTGCTGAAACTGTGAGTATCAAAACCATGGATGGAGAGATTATCTGGTCAGCTGTCACCTACCCACAAGTCATTGAAATATTTAGAGTAAGGGTATCTACATTTTCCTAAATACTAGGATAATGCTTGCGTTTAAGAGCTCAGCAGCCCACAAGAAAAGGAGTATCTTCTTATCAAATCCTGTAAGATCTTGCAGTGTTTTTCCTTTGGTGCTGCAATTTCAACGCCCCTGGCATTTATTGTAAGTTATCTCAAACATTCACTGTGTTCAGTTTACATTCATCTCCATCTATTTTTAACAAAAATAAACTCAAATGCACATTGGAACACTACAGTATTTCTCTTGAGTATCATAAGACTGCTTGATCACATCTTTTCCTGGCACTTAGTCCGTTGGTTTATGAATTATTTTGTTACACTGAGTACATAGTTGATAGTTTAATGGCTGGAAGTGATTGTTCTCGAAATATGGATGGAGTTGTCATGGTAATATATTGCTAGGAAGATTAAGGCATGCATTGAATTCTCAGTTGTTTTAGCTACTCTTTCCTTGCCATGTTTGGAGAACATCCTATCTAGCGCAATCCTCCAAGACGTCTTACTGGATTCCCCGTCAAGCAGTGACTAACCAAGCTTTGAGTCACCAATTTGCCATCCCTGGGCTGCAGCCAGTCCCGTGCAGCGTGCGCAGGGGCCAGCGGGGCAGCGATTGGCCTCCAGCACTGTCTGTTTTGCAATACCAGTAATTCCTTCCAGCCCCTTTGAACTAAATCCCGAACAGACTCATGCGCCGCCGGAGCATTGGGCTCCAAGATACACACGAAGGCTTTCAAAAGCAGACAGCAATAGAAGCTGGGTTTCTAGAATTTGATTTTTCTTAAGGGTTTTAAAAGCATTGATAGCAATAGATGGGTTTGTAGATGATTTTCAGAAACATGTAATAGTGTCACCCTGGCTTTGCCTCCCACCCACCCTACACATTAGTTTGTTCAGAAAAAGTCACCGTAGCAATTCCTATCAGAAACTCTGACAAAGAGATTTTAGTTGAGTATCTCAGTATTTGTGGTAGACCAAGAGCATTTCTGGCCTTTGTTCAAAGAGATGGGGTGACACCAGTTAAACCTCTGGTCGAGTGTGACCTGTCACTGGGGATTTTTTTCACGCAGCCTCACTGACAGAGACAGAGATTGTTTGCATGGGATAAACATCATTTCCCCAAAAGCAGCTCCCAGTAACCAGCCCACTTCGATGTTCTCGGCAGATTTAGTCTGTGCCTTCCCATCTATGCACAAAGAATATATACTAAAACCTTATCTTTGAGAAAATTTGCATGGGAAAGGAGCATTGGTAGTCACATGCAGTCTCAAATCCATGCTAGTATTTGAAACATAAGCAAAGAGAAACCTTCAGACATTGAAACTCAAAAAGAAAACAAAACAAAACAAACCCACCAGAATAAAAGGCCAGTCTATGAACATGTGGAAATACACTTTTCAGAATTGCCTGAATGAAACAGAAGCCCTATATTTATTTCTGAACATCCTATTGCAGTGGACAAAGTGAATCCACAGCAATAAAAGTTTGCAAAGAAAACAGTTCATTATCAAATCTACTGACATGGAGTAATGACAACTTATTTGCAACTGCAGTCAACAGTTTTCTTGCAAATCCAGCAAATAAATATTCACTGCTCTGTACGTGATCTGCAGCTTGCAGCAAGGGTGACCCCAAGCACATGGGAAAAGGATCAAAACAAAAAGCACGTGATGGTTCATAACAGAAACTACATTATCCATGGAAGGGACAAACACACATGGCCTTCAGATTCGTGTGAAACAATACCAGGGCTGCAGCAGGGCTGAAACTAGGAAAAGCAGATGCTGCCCAAAGCTCAGGAAGCTTAACATGCACAACACATACCAGGAAATCAAAGCGCTTTCATATGAGCAGAGGAGAGCTCACTGCGAGCTTATTTCCAGCTATCATCGACGAACCAAGTGACAGAGAGAGTCAAGAGGCAGAATTCAGACCAGAATCCGTACGTTCACTCAGTCTAGTTGAGTTAACCCTTGTATTCAGCCTCTTTTGGAGCCAGGAGCCAGCTACAAAAACAAGGCCTGGCTTAAGGTCAAGAGCTACTGAAAAACATAGAAACAGTTTTGCAGCATTTCCTCTTAAGAGACGCTATTATCCACAGCAAGGAGCAGAAAATTTCAGCTGGTGCTCATTCATGGGCAATTAAAAAAAGCACACAAAGCACGAGAGTCCCTGAGACACAGCGGGAGTGGGGAATTCCCACCCCAAGCCACATGTTTTTGACTCCTTCAAGGATACATTGAGTTTAACCCTCAAATCTAGAGCTGTTTTTGCAAATGTAAGAAAACCTTCTCCAACTTTTAATAGGTGCCAAATCCATTATTTTGGCTAGAGAGTCAAATTAGCTTCGGGCCGGTAGAACAGACTAGATGATTTACTGAAGTCCCTTTCACAGTGTTTGCCATAATTTTATAAACGAATTACAACATGCAGAGTGTTTTAAAACCACCCAAAGGCAATGCTGGCCTCCTTGTGCAGCACAAACCTGTGCACATTGCATCAAAGTTACCAGCATTGTTTCTAACGACAAATACATCTTAATTCCTTTAGTCACTCCCAGTTCACAGTAACAGATATGGAAAATTTACACAGTGTTTATGGCTGATTTAGAACTAAGATTCAATTTATGGCTCAACCATGAGAAGCAGCAGATAAATCTTGTAGGATAAAATGAACAAATATTGATGGGCTTCATGTGGGGCTCTCTCCTTCCGCGGCGCTGGAGGAAGATGTGGAGCTTCTTGCTTGTATGCAGGTGGGCATTCCCTGTTTTCCACACACACAGCTCACAGATGAGCGTGAAAGAAAAAGAAACCTCCACACTCAGCTACAACCACCTACGTGAATGGGAAAGGTCTGTTCACCACATTTCATGTCCTCCATTCTCTTTCTACACCAGGGTATTTGCATTCAAATCTTGAAGTGCTGAGAAGGCAGCAAAGACCAAAGCTTTTCCTCATCTCTCATTACCAAGTGTGAGAAGGTGATGCTCAGAGTGCCGGCAAGGAGATGCAGGTGCGCTGCATCCGTGGTCCTCACCGCGGCATCACTCCCAGCCGCCGTGGACCTCCTACGGGATCTTGCGGAGGAACTGCAGCGCCATATGAACAGGGTCAGGTGAACGGCAAAGCTCAGGCCAAAAGTGTCATCGGAAACAGCTGGGCCCTGCGAAAGGGAGGTGGCTGCAGTGCCGGTGTTGCTCTTGGCCGCCCTCCCTGCCCCGGGGCAGCCGCCGTGCAGTGCAGGGAGCACAGAGGATGCAGCTGCCCCGTGTTAGGATCTAAACAGAGCCTGTTCGGGTGAAGGAAAAGCTGCTTGTGCCCTGGGGCTATTTTTCTCCTTACTTTCTAAAAAACAAACAAACAAACGCCAAACAAACAAAAAACCACCACCCCCCCCCCAAACCAAAATATTAAGAACATAGGGTTGACACCTTCTCTAAAAGGATTTTTTTAAAAATCATTTGCCTTTTGAGAGTGTTATTTCAAGAGGGTATATCTATAGACATGTACCTGTCCCATAGACATCATCAGAGGCTAAAACTCCCCTCTTCATCAGGAGTGACAAACATCCCTCACGCAATTAACACAGCTCTGGCACTGATGTGCAGTCTGCCAGCCAGAGAAACATGCAAAGCAGCCACTTGAAAAACAAAATTCCCCAGTTTCTTGTGCATGTGGAATGAGCATGATTTATCTGGGAAGGAATTTGCCCTAAGTGTTGATCTCCTTAAAAGAGATGGTAGCTAAAATAGCTACAGGCTGCTCAAAAATTCACCAGTTGTCATGTGCAGCGATGTTGCCCCATTTTCCCCTTGTCCTAAACCCAGACTTTTATCTGTGTCAGTACTTTGTTAGCCCCTATCCGACATCAGATCATAGCAATGTTTTTGCAGAGGTTGGTATCACTGTTGGATAATTTCTAATTCAGCGGAAGAGCTGGGAGCCCCACTGGCACAGGTTACTGGGGCAGGAGAACCATTCCCAGTTTGTCCCAGGCAGAGAGCTGCCCAAGAGTGGGAAAGAAATGTTGTTTGGTAGTCAGGGAAGAAGCCAGCCAAACCACCAGGATTGCAAATATCAGGATGCAGGATTAAAAAAAAAAAAAAAAATCATTAAAATAATAATCACAATTTGTTGGCACAGGGATTATTGGCTTCATATCATTTGTGAAACCTGAAGTGAATCGGTTGGGTTTGGGAAGGAAACAACCAACCAGAAAAAAACCTCCTAAACAAAACAGTCTGTCTTTTGTTGGTTCATGTACAAGCTCTGCCACGCAGCCTGGGACCAAGTTTTGGATTGAGGCCTCAGCTTGGCTTTTATTTACTGGCCAAAACCAGGAGAACAGATTTACAGGGAGCAGGGGTGGGTGGTGCGGGGCAGGTTGTCGTCTTCTTGGGTTGTTGGGGGTGGTTTCTGCTTTCTCTCTGCACCCCAGCTGCAGGCTGCCTTCACATCCCCATGCAAGGAGAAGGGAGATGAATCCTGCTCACTTTGAAGAGCTCCTCACCCCAGCCAGTGCCCAGGGCTGGGCAGGATCTCACCCCTAACACCTCTAGCTGTCTAGCACCAAGAAGCGATACCCAATCTGAAATGCTCAAGGTAGACTGGGCACACCTTGGGCAGGAGAGCTCCTGAAGACAGCATATCCACAGGGAAGCTCCGAGCAATTAAATACTGTCCCACATTGAGATGTCATGACGATGATGGTACCATCATCGTAAGGACAATGAGGTACCCTCACAATGTAACAGAGGCTTTATCCAGTCTTTTTACTTATGTTATTATTCACAAAAATCTTGGTTTTAGTCTTTTGCTTTGAAAAAGCAAGAGTTCATTGAAGAGTTTAAATGAACCTTTAAAGGCATCATGGCAAGGACCGCCAAATTAACCTGCCAAAACAGCATTATTGAGCTCCTGGAAATTCATGACAAGGAAATGTGTGTTTAATGTACCTCATTTAACTCCTATTATTCAGAGGAATCAGCAGGTGTATTTCTCTGAAGCACATGAGATGCTAATGGAGACAGCGTGCTGTCGTTCAGCCTGTGCCTTTCTAGAGCTGAAGAAAAACAGTAAGAAAGAAAAATATTCTTTCCCCTCTCCCCAGAGCCTGCCAGAGGCAAATGGCTTTTTCAGTTGCTCTTTAAAAATCCGGAATTCTTATACCTCTCCCCCGCTTCCACCAGCTTTTATCCCCCACGTGCTGTGTGTTTCACCACAGTTCAGATGCCCCATTCCAGCAAAGTTCCTTTTATGCACCAATGCCTAAATACAGAGGTACTTACTTATCTACTGCACTTGCAGTGTCAAAGTAAATACCAATAAATAAGCAAGCTCCTGGAGCACAGCTTACATATCTGCCCTAAACAGCTGATTATTGACGTTGTGGCCTCTTGTAGCAAAGCAGCACAGACTGGCTTGAGTAAAAAAAATGTTCACAGAAACAAAACCGGGGCAATGTTGCTGGTGAGATAGGACAGGTCTGTGTTTGAAGCATGGGACAGGAGACCTGGCAAGACTCCTGATATGCCAGGGGCATCCCCATGTCCATCTGACATGTACTCTGCATATCTCCCATTTTGTGCACTTCAGACCCAGGCTGCGACCCTGAAAACCCTGACTGCCCTGCTTGCTTACCCGGGAAAGCACTATAACACCTCACCTGAAACATCACCAAGCACTTAAACTTCTGCACATGCCCCAGATTGCTGCAGTCCCCATGGCATCCCCTGGTTTCTCTTGCGGACGCAGCATCTCATAAGGTGCGATTGCTCTCAGCCCTGCACTCACATAGCAGCCTCAGCTCCAGGCTGAATTCCTATTTTTTTGCATGAAGAAACTGAAAGCTGCATCTTGCACTTCCCAAGAGAGCTGCAGGGCTACCAAAGTATTGGAAGTTATTTGTAAATATGTTATTTTACCCTGCAGATGAAGGTGCACAGGCAAATAATTGAAGATTCACTGGCCCTGAGAGCAGGATAATATGACATGCTGCTGGGTCCTGAGCTCATGCAGGGTGAAAGAGGAGCAGTTCTGGTCTTTACTTCCAAAACTACTCCATCTGACGGCGAATTGATGTAAAACATTTCCATAACCCTAGAAGTGAGAGCTCAGGTCTGACTCAGAAGGTGGCCCTTTGCTCTCAGCTTCCATGCCGAGAAACAACTCCTTCGGTAGCATCGCTGCGGGGTGCAAACACACCCACCCAGCAACAATGCCTTCAACAGAGAAACTGCCTGTATCTCTCAGGGTGAAAAGTGAATAGCTACAAGTCGCCTCTCAATATATTTTCACTGGAACGCAGAAAAATCGCTCCAGTGTTTAGGAGGGTGTGGAAAGCCTGCCAAAGGATGCTAAAACATCAAGATGCTCTTATCACAGCAGCTTGGTGCTTAAGAGAGGGATCGCCTGAAACCGCCCATCGCAGCCACATCTGGAGGGGGCCTCCCAGACCACCGGCTCCAGTCTGACATCCCCAGGGCAGCAGCCCAGGACCTGTGCGAGACATTTAAAGAGGGGCAATCTCCATCCCCTCCTCTCCAGCGCTGGCAGTGCTCCTAGATGTGGTCTGTCCTCCCATCAGAAATACTGCCTTTTTTTTTTTTTTTTGCAAGCTTGCCAACAGCATCATCCTCAGGCTTTGCCAAAGGGATATCCTCCACTTCTGGGCACATCACAGCAAGGGAGGGATGATAGGAGAGTAAGAAACAGATCTGTATTGCTTGGCTCTGCACTCCCTATGGAAAGCAGCACTGGGAAGCTCTCCCAGTTGGCCAGTGCTCACTCTCCCACTTGCTGCTGGTGCCAAGTGCATGGCAGCAAATGTCACAATTGCAAAGAGACTCTTGCTATTGGGCTGGGTGCATCCTAACGTAAGAAAACAGAGGCAGTTGGAAGAGATAAAAAGGGGTTATTCTGCTATTTCCCGTAACATGACTCTAGATTGTGCTAATGAGAGACAAGGACACCTTCTGTAAGTAGAGCAATTTGAAGCAATAATACTATTTCCCTTGTTTCATTAGACCTTCCTGTTTGAAACTGCAAAGGACAATCCTTCCTGGTGTCTTGTATCTGTGTTTTTCTGTATCTGTGTCCCTTTTCTCCCACTTATCTTCATTCCCATGCAGGTATTTGCAGAGCAGCACAACCAGCAACCAGTGCCACAAGGTCCCCAGCCCCTCTGCCCTCCATTTCCCTCAGTGCCATGGGTTTCTGGAAACAATGTTGGATTGCTCCTGCTTACTAAATCAGTCCTGGTTTTTACAGCACCATTTAAACTACTTCCTCAGGAAATTTCACAGGCACACTGGCAGGCATTGATTTCAAGCAGAAAATATCCCAGCAGGAAACTTAAAAAGGAAAGATGTGCTGTAATTATCTCTCTTCTGGTCTTGCAAGACAGAGGAAGACAAGATATAAACTAACACATGCACTGAAGCTGTAATGTGCAGTAATGCTGTAATTAATACAATCAAAACTTTCAGAGCACTTTTCTTGCACTCCGAGTTTTGAAGCCTTAGTGCACAGCTTTCCATTTGGTCACACACACGATCACAGCAGCATCGTCACTAAATGGCACAGACCATCTCATCTCTTCTCAATCCAGTTAAACAAGCACAAGCAATTAGACACCTGTGACAGCTTCTGGTTCACAGAAAGGGCCTGAGATGCAAATCCAGATTTTCAGTCAATTTCTAGACTAGAAGAAAGCAGAGAATAAAGCAGAGGAAAAACAACTACACAATGAATGTGGATACAGACTCTGAGAAGGTCTGAAACTATTTCACACTGTCACAACACCAGACGTTAGTTTCACGCAGCTTCTCTGAAACTGCTTTTTCTCAGCCAGTATAGGATCTGCATATGTGTTCTGCCCTTTACCTAATGGAAAATTAATCTGTGATGTTGTTTTACTTCAAAGCACACATGATTTACAAAGCATGGATCAGTTTTAGGTTGATAATTGTTTTCAAGTGAAATTCCCAGACGGAGAAATGAGGGTTCAAGGTGGGGGGGGAACTAGATTCACAATTTTTTTGTTTGTTTCAGTGAAAATAATTTCAGGATGCGTGCAGAGAGACCAAGTATCTTGCCCCAAGTCCCATGATAAGCCTGAAAATGAACCCATGGTTCCCACAGTTCGGACAGCATGCTACCGGGGGGGTTGCACCTTCTCTGTATAGCGCTCCTAAAAGGCTGATGTCCTCTGGCCGCAGAGCAGATACAACACAGATTGAAAGTCTTTTGGTCTTAGCTTGCTGCCTGCCCCTTCTTTGAAAGGAGAACCTTACTAATAAGAAGGGATATCTTGCTCCTCTTGTATCCTAAAGCCACCCTGCGATGTTGGGCAACAATGTGGAAAGTCCAGAGTCAGACAGTATCACGTAAAGGTTTAGTGAGGGATTAACCCACTTAGCCAAGGTCAGTTGGAATGAGATTGCAACCACAGACCACATCGAATAGGCTCAAAGTCGGCACCAGGAGCTGCTGAAAAAGAACTGTTTTCAGTTTTAACATCCTTGAACTTACACTGCAGAAGACCTGGGGAGCACTCCTGACCCAGACATAGTCAGTCCCTCTCCGAAGTGGCAAAACCAGTACTTTAACCCAAGGGCTTAACACAATGGGTTTTTCTAGGTTTTAATTGTGCTATTGGAAACAAACAAAGAAACAAACCCCCAAACAAACAAACAAACCACCACAAACCACTACCCAATTCTTGCATCCGAAAATTTGTTAAGTGGAAACCTGATTTATTTTTCTGAACCTGATTTTGGAGGAGCATTATATAAGAAGCAGTTTTTCATCTCCCACTTCTACGATTTAAAGCCTGCTTCGGCTTTGCCATGTACATTCAGGTACAAATGTCACGTTTGTTTGTAACAGGGGAAAACACACTTATTATTTTCCATCTCTCCTCAGAGCAGATTTACCTGTTGTGGTTTGCAGGAAAAAAACCAAACCAAAACAAATGCCAATAATGATTGTTTTGTGTTTGTGGGGTAAGTGGGAAATTCAGGCATAACTTTATGACCTTATTTTATAGATCTGATCTGTGGGTGGAAGTGTTCCTGGAGATGCTCCTTTCTCACCCTGCCACTGCTTTGTAACTTGCTCTACTTTCCTCACCTCAGAGCTAAAGAAGAAACGATGGTTTTATTTCAAAGCTTAGTTTTGCGTTATTACTAGCGCAGCTATTTATAACCCCTGGAACAATAGCTGACCTTGGCCCAGCGCAAGCACTTGGATGCCCTGCGCCTGCATTGCCTGGCAGCATTCCCACCCCGCTGCCTCCCCTCCCCAAGGCTGCCAAGCCCTTGGACACAGGGTGGGGACATCACAGAAATCATAAACAAAGCAGAGCAAGCCACAACACTCAAGGCTCGACCGACAACACGTCCAAAGCCGGGGAGAGGTGATTTCTCCCTCCCCCAGCAAGCACAGAGAAAAACGTCCCTGCTGACCTCTGTAATGAGATAGTTTGCCGTGCTATCAGCAAGACTTTCAAAGTATAAACTCTTGTCCCTGGTGGTTTTCTTCCTGGAAAACAAGCCAGGTGTCCTGCTTTTCCTCCTGGGTTATTTTTGCAATGAGGAGACCGCAGTTAGAGGGGAGTGGGGCATGCACTGCTGCCCACCCCCAGCTGCGAGCGCGGTGCTTGGGCAGCCCTGCTGTGCTGTGAGGAAGGGAGATGCTGCAGCCCCCACCACCATGCTACACATGGACAGAACCTGGATCCCCTCGCTGAGTGCACATCTGCCAGCCCTAGCATTGCTCCTCAGCTGCACAGGGGGCAAATCCCCTGGTGTGTTTGCAAAAGCAGAGCGGTGTGATAAAGCCAAGGCCACTGGCCAGTGTGCGGCCAAAGGACCTAGCAAGGAAGGGTTAGTGAGAAGGGGCAGCAAGCAAAGACGAGTGTCAGAAATCAGCCCCAAAGCAGGGGCCTCCCCTCCTTGCTACAGGGTCAGATAGGCAAACCTGTTGGTTTCTAACACTGCCCGTGGGGAACAGGTCTAGGGTGCAGAGAGTTGCTTGTCAGACTGGCCAGAGGTCCAAGTGCTGCTTTGGGCTCGGTTTAGAGCAGAGATCCCCACCAGAGGGACCTCTTGCTCAGAGCTGGGGAAACCAGGCTCCAACCAGGCTCCTGCCCCAGGGTGAGCCGTGGGCTGGGCAGAGGCAGCTCCCAGCTGTGTTGCCCATGTGTTTCTCCCTGGGTCAACACCTGGGTTCAGCTTTTTTGGAGAAGTGGCCTGGATTTGCTGGGGAGGGAGAGGGAGGCTAATGCAGGCAGCACCCCCCTCCCCCAGGCATGGGGGGAGGACAGAGGGCAGCCCACACTTGGTTGTGCCCCCTTGGCATGCGGCCATCATGGTTACTGTGAAATTAGACTGCTCACTGAAGACAAATTCCTGCATAGCGATGGTGAAAAACAGCAGCTCTCGCTCTGAGCCCAGGCTCGGATGACTATCTCGGGATGTAACTACCGAGCTCCCAGGAGAGCAAAGCCCTGTTCTTATTTTCAAGGAAACAACACACCCTCCTTGTTCCAGCAACAGCTGCTGCCAGTGCACGCGAGGAAGGAGGTGCAGGAGTGACAAGGTGCTTTTGGCCTCGCTTCTTGGCAAAGCTGCCGATAAGCCACCACCGGGAACACAGGGACTTCAGCATGTCAACAGCTTCTGCCTTTCTCCATCCATCCCAAATAAAACCTCATCGAACAAGAGAAAGCGCACACGCACAGTCCTTGTGTCACACCATCAGACGTCCCGAGATCCAATACCTTTCACAGAGAATCACCTTCCTTTTCCACCCGGTTCAGACCAGACTTGGTAGCTTAAATCTGAGGAGGGAGGGAAACTTTCATTCCTCACACTAAGATTTGTGTAAGAATTTCATTTAATTCCTTCTGATTTTGCGATTTCCTAACTAGAGTGAAATCAAATCAGTACACTTGCATTAAAAGCATTTGAGAAACTGGGTTCCCCATCTCCCATTAAACACCATTTCATTGCAAAAACTCCCCATCCACATCTCGGAGGAGAGGCAGAACACCCATCGGTGCCCAAAGCCCAGGAGCCATGCACGATTAACCACTCCATGGGTAGATCCGAGGCTGCAAAGACCAAGTGGATGTTATCAGAATGACTATTGAAGGCTGAATGATTTCTTCCCCCCTGTCCTAATAGGATCCTCAGCTGGCGCAGGGCCTGGGGGCAGGAGGAACCTGCCAAGGAAGCGGTTCTGAGCCCCGGCCACTCTGCTGGGCGATTTTTATTTCTTTCTAGCATGACCCTGAGTATGAATAAGCTCTAACAACAATTGGATTAGAGGTTAGACTGCCTTCCCAAAATCACTCTCTATCAGAGCTGCCCAAGAGGCAGTTTGTGCCAGCATGTACCTGCAGCAAACCCCAACCAGCCTCACAAACACCCAGTGAGTCATGTAACACGGGGAGGACAGGTGACCCGGCAGCACCCACAGCCACTAGTTAATATTGTATTGCTTTTTCCGTTAGCCTGAGTTAGCAAGAGCAGCCTCAGAGCAGACATGCTGTGATGGAGTTTAATTGCTGAGGCTATTTGGAGAAGAGGTTTGGGGCGAGTAAATACACACAAATGTTTGTGAGCAGAAGCCTGCGATTAATCCTGTTTTCCAGATGGTTTCTTTGGAAATGCATGGGAATTACTGCCCTGTTGCAGCACATGGTGCTCTCAGGCAGCACCAGAAAATAACACCTTAAACCCCTTTCCCTGGAGCTGGTTAAAGCACAGAGGTTTCCTTCCAGCACCAGCACCACCCAGTGCTTCCATCCAGGCTGGAGCTCTGACCCTCATCACCAATTTTTACAGCATTCAGTTTAAAAAGCAACAGGGACACCCAGTGATTTGGCATTTAGGCACCTGGTTCTGCACCGATTCAGAGCAACTACCCTTATAAAGTATAGTTTGGTATAACTTGGTGTAACTACCCTCATAAAAGAGGCCTTAAGCTTTTATGCCTCTTTGCTATATTCTATGGCAGCATCAGATGTTTTATTGTCATCCCAGGGAATTTCTTTTCCCTGCTCCCACCAGGACTGGCCACGGGCAGCCAGCCAAGGGCTGCTCCTTCCCCTTTCCAAAAACCTCCTCTTTTTTTTTTTTTTCCTCTCTCTGAGAGGTAACTGAAAAAAAAAAAAATTTCAGGTCATCCTCCCAGAGCAATCTTGGAGATTAGTCCTGTCAGTACAGGTGAGGAATGCTGTTCTCCAGGCTCTCCTGAGGCACTTTAGGTAGAAGACTTGGCATGGTGAGACCACAGCTCGCTGGACAGAAAGGACTTAAGCCCTGGTCACTGTATTAATTTATAGTTTGATAGTAAGAATGTGGGCATAAGGATTTATTTAAAAATATTTTGAGGTTTTATGGTTTATGCTTTAAGAGCAAAGAAACTAAAACCTTGGGAATTAAACCACAGGAAGAACAAGAACTCCCCTGTTGTGTAGGAACTGGAAGCAGATTTGACTCAGCTCTTGACTTGGGTTGGTTTGGGGGTATTTTTTGAACCATGGAAGCTGTAGTTATAGCCATGAGAAACCCTCTTACATCCTGCTGATTTAAGGAATTTTGAGGATGTTTGGTGCATTATTGAGGTTTGGCTATGTCAAAATTTAGTTCTGTTGTTAAAGCAGGTTCATCCCTCGTACCTGACAGATTGCAGCCATCCCCAACCACATCTCCAGCAGTGCCTGGGGAGTGGGGAGACTCCTGCTGTACACAGCTCCAAATTACCTCTTCCCTCCCTGTCTTTTCTTTCCATTAGTGTTTTAACCTCTCATTCTTTTCCCTTTTTCCCTTCTCTGGGGTCCAATGTCTGTTTCCGGAATGCGCAATGAATCAGCTATCCTTTTTTTAATAATATATAAATAATTTTACTGTGGAGCATTCTTCAATTATGATAAAAATGGTCATCCTAAATGGTACCTCAAAAAAGCAGTAGTCACCCACATGCATGACTCCACCTGGTTATTAATAATTTTGTGCTGACAACTGAAATGCTTAATAATTATACGGTAAAATTTTAAACACAAAAGTTTCATGCAGCCTTTGCGAACAGCTTGTGCTTCCCTACGTTAAGTGGCCAGGCCCAAAGCGAGCAGCCTTTGCACGAGTGAGAAACAATGGCTGCAAGCTCAGGATCACAAGCACATTGAATTATGTGCAGATTAATTCTCGTATTGATATTAAGGGGGTTTCCTTTCTTGATATGATAATTTCCTTTAATTGCTGACCTTGGAAGGGAGCCGTCCCCAGGGCCATTGTGCAGGGCTGCGCTGTGCTGGCCGCGGGGCGGTTGTTTTTGGGGGGGGCTGCATGTACTGCTCCAGCCTCCCCTCCTCCAAAACAGTTGCTGTGCCCCCAGGTTTCGTGGTGTGACACGGAGAGGTTCATTTTGCAAACACCAGCAGTGAGGTACCCCAGCTGTGATCCATTGCCCAACAGAGAAGGAAAACCCCCGAGATCTCCCTTTGTTTTGCTGCTCCCTTGGGGGTGTCACCAGGGCAGCTGCTGCTCCATGGATGTGACAGCCCCCTGCCAACTCCCTGCCCTTCCATTAGGAAACTCAAGTCTTGTGCTGTTTAGTTGTAGTTTTCTCCTTTCAGGCAAAGGGCAGATCCTCCCCCAGCATTGCCTGGTGTCCTCAGAACATCCCATCTTTTCCTGACCTGCCACTTGCTCTTGTTCCAGACTTTCACCTTCTCTCCCCAGCACTGTCCCTCTCCAGCCCCACAGCTTTCACTCAGTGGCACACTCATGCAGATGCTGTTTTGATGGGTGATTAAGCAGCATCTCCCTGCAGCAATCTCCAGGCAGCAGCACACCAGCATCTGCTTCGAGCCCGGTTTTCCCAATGCCCCAGACATGATTTCAGCACAAAGCAGTGTTTCATCATTAGCAGAAGCAAGGATGCTTTAAGAATTACGTGCCTGCCTCATCATGCTGCTACTGATTAACGCTCCACAGTCTTGGAAGAAAAAATTCAACAAAAACCAAAGAGCTACAAAATGAAAAAAATATTCCCTACGGCCAAGTTGAACTCCCACTGAAATCCCCGTAAGTGTTTCCACTGGCTCCAAGGGGAATTGGACCTGTTGCTATCCAGGAGACAACCTATAAATGGATGAGATTTCTCTGTGAGTCATCTCTGTGAACAGCCAAATTTAGCTCCTTTCTCCAGTGGGTCTTTTGTCTTGTCAGTGATGTTTATGTGAGGAGCTCTGTCCTTCTGTCACCTCAATACTTTAATGGCCAGATACCTGGCATCGCACTCAGGGTTGTGACGGCAGGCAGCAGCATAGGACTTTCTGCTTGAACAGGAATTCATTTTTTCCTTTGTATCAGCATTTGCTTATAGGCATCACCTTCCACAATAGAAATCTGTGCCCTCCATTTTGAAATAGCACATCACCATGAAAAAGGAGGAGGGCGTCAGAAGACCTCGTCAGCTTGTAAAGGCATTTTGTTAGGTGGCAGTAAAATAAATACCTGCCCAGACTCACTTCTCGGGGAGGACACACAGGAGGGAATGCTGCTCCCCTGGGATCTCCAGCAACTCGCCAGCTGTCAGCTAGCCCTTGCCACTCTTCCTCACTGGTAACTTTGTCAAACCAGCAACAGAAGAACAAGGAGGCTGGAAAAAGATGTCTGGAAATCATACTGGGAAAAGGGCTTTCAAAGCCATAATGCAGCACTCTGCTGTTACCTGACATCTCAATGAGCAGAAACAAAGGAGCTACGCCACCACTTTTGTAGATCCAGACATTAAAAAGTCATTCACCATTAAGTTCTGTAGCTGGAGATCTTCAAAATGTTTAAAAGAAGTAAGTAGCATTATCTGTTAACAGGGTTTAAGCAAATTGAGGCCAAGACAGCTTTTCAAGAACACCCAGAAAAACAAGCAGACATGGGCAGTAAATATCTCAGATCTAAACCCACCCTTGTCCGCTTCACCAAACTACCATTCAAGTCAATTTAAAGGGATTTAGGAGCCCCTGATATGTTTTAAGAGGGAACTGCTGAAGACAGTGGCAGAGAAGAAATGCAGTAATGAGAGAGAAGCCCTTAAGAAGCAACGAAACCGCCCTCACACCACATGTTTGAGACAGAGGAACAAACAAAAGCTGTAATTACTAGAAGGAAACACTTCCAGAGCTAACAATTATCCAATTAAAATAAAGACAGATATATACTGGATGGGTTTAAGGACAAGCAGCAGGTCCATGTCCCCAACTGGCCCTCTATAAACAATGCTTTCTGCTAGAAACTGGGCTTTCTGGCAAGACACAGCCAGTCCCCACTTCGGGGGATTTTTCTGGGCAGACAGTTTGTATTTCTTGTCGTCATTCAGTGCCCTGAAAATATCATGATGTCTATTTACCTGCCTGTGGACTGTCCCACTCTGCCTCAAGCACATCACCTCAAAGCCAAGGCTTTTACCAGCCACATCATCCCTCCATTCTCCAGGGTTCCAAAAGGACCCACGACCTCAAAGACTCACAGATCCAGTGCAAAATGAGGTGCTATCAGGTGATGACCAGTGATACCACTAGGCATTGTAACAGGATCAAGTTCAGAAGATGAAAGGGAAAAAAAACCCACCACAATCCACCACACACTTCCTCTGCTTAGTGGATGTTTTTCCTTTAGGAGACAGGAGAGATGGGTTTGGCTGGCTGCCTCCCATGCTTAAAACACTGTGCAAACTTTATTGACCTCATTACACTCCCACATTAATTAGCATGATTGGCCAAGTGTAATCCTAGAAGGTGCTTAACGCTTATATTTTCATGGCTACAACCAGAGACCCAGTGTTAATATCAGAGATGGTCATAAACTTCTTGCTTCACACTATGGAAACTGGGTTTGCAAATGACTCCCTGTCACCTTGCAGGATCATCTTCCCTACACGTCCCAGTGCCTTTGCTCTGCGTCTCATTTCTTGGTATTAGAAATTAAATTGTCCTGACTCTGAAAGATGAGAAAGATTTTACTCACTGCAGTTCGGAGGAAAACATATTAAAATATAAACATTAATGTAATATTACCTCTAAAATTCTGGTTGAGTGACAACTGCCTTTTTTTCCCCCCCCAAAGTGTAATTTTCAACTTTTCAAAATTCCATTTAATTAAATTCATTTATAGCAACAAAATCAGAGTCTAGATAACTAGGGAAATTTCCTTTCACTTACCATTTTTTCTGCTTTTTTAATTGCTTGGCTGAAATGCAAGCAGAGCTTTTCTTATCAGCCTTCCATGCTTATTGTTAATTTTCTTCTATAAACTAAACTCCAGACATCTTCCCTGTAGAAGCATGCCAGAATTTACAGTGGCACCAAGTTAAAGCAATAATTCCTGCAGAAACTAAGCAGATTTCATTACTGTCAGTGTGTTTTTCACATCAGAGGAAAAGGCTGGACAATTCAGATGTCACATAAAAGGTGGGATCATTTTACTGTGAAAGAGGGATGAAGGATTTCTGTGCCCTTGGCATTTTAGCAGCTATAATTCCTGCTACAAGGCAGAGGAGCGAGCTGCAGAAATCTAAAGACAAAATACCAAAACAAAAGCTTTCTCTTAATTTCAGTGGAATTTGGACCAGCACAAGTATGCAGAAATAAGGGTTTTTTTGCATCTCCTTCAGCTCTTACAGAAGGTTTTGGCATCAGTTTTAGCCGAAGCAGACTATTGCCATGTAAGACAGGTCTGCAAGGAGGTTTGCCAGACTGAGGAAGAAGCTAATAGACCTTCAAAAGATAAATCCATCCTGGAAGCCAACATCTAAATTCCTCGTGAATTCTCTAGTTTCCTCACATATCCTCCAGGAATTCATCCAAGAGCTCTGGGAGCATCAAGCATTTAATCTTTAAGTCAAATCCTATCCTATCAGCACCCCATTTATTTTATTTTTTTTAAGTTCATTTTTAATGTAAGCCTCCTTTCTCTCTCTGCTCACTTTTACCTCCTATGAACTCTTGTTTGAATGTTTGAGGACAACAAAACTGGGTCCTGCCAACTGACAGTTTCTTGGTCTGATTGGAAGACTACAGCACAGGAACAGCAGATTGCAAGAGTTCTTCTTTCTTTAACCTTGAAATGCATTGTGTTTCAGAAGAATTAAAAAAAAAAACCCACAACACCAACCCCCCAAAACCCACACATACACAAACAAAAACCCAAAACAACAACAAAAACCCCCCCAAAAAACCCAAACAAAACCAACACACAAACCCCCACACACACCCCAAAAAACCAAAACACACACAACAAAAGAACCAAACCCAAGAGAATACAGGAGAAACCCAGCATACACTGGGGAATACAGAAATAAATCTTTTACTCTCACGCAAGCATAGAGGCACCCTCAATCTGCAATCACTAATGTGGGCAGGCAAATTCAGGAAGGCTCCTGAAAGCTAAGAGCCCTTTGTTAAGAGCTGGAAGGGTTTCTCTCCCCAAGTAAGTCTCAGAGGAATGATGAGCAGCCTCTAGAAAAACCTTGAGGGCCTTCACACCTTTGGGCTGTTTTCCTGCAAGAACTGCCAGAGTGATGTCCAGAGAACTACATCTGTCCACACTGGAACTGAATGTATTCCTCACAGTTTATGTACATGGTACTCCTGAACCAGTGCCAGAGGGACTTAGCAGTTTTTTTGGTTTTGTTTTTGTTTGTTTGGGGGTTTTGTTGTTGTTGTTTGGTTTTTTGTTTTGGTTTTTTTTTTTTGTTTTTTCCCCCCCATTAACCAGCCCACACCCACATTCTTCCACTTTTCAGAGTAACAGTAAGTCTACCAAGTCCTGACACTCTTATATAAATGAAAAAAAATCTTAATTACATGGTAACGGATACATATTTATGTTGATGTTTAACAGATGAAGAAATGAGTGAAACTTGAGATTAATAGTTGATTTTTGAAGGAATTCATGACTATACCATCAGTACTGGCTCTGGAGCAGGTTCAATCACAGGGAGACTAAGGCTCCAGTGTGCCTTAGCATCACAACCAGTGATTGCTAGAAATGTTAAATTAGGAGCCAACTGGTGTGTGCACAGTCCATGCCTGGCTCTTGGTCTGCATTAGCATTCCAGATTGCACAACTGGTCATGGAATAACAAAACCACATGGAGAACCACAGCCACTGAAAACTGCAGGACCCAGCCAAAGGCCTGGGCTTTTTGGTTGCAATAGAAACAGAATATTTTGAGTAAAATCAGAGACAAATACTTTCTTCAAGCCCTTAGGGTCAAACTTAAAATCTAACATTTTTAATATAATTGAGGAAAAAAATGGCACATGGTAGAGCAGTAGTCAAGAATCCTAATAATGACACTGTACTGATTTTGCTTTTGACCATAAATTAACATTCCTCATCATAACGTAGTTAGCCATCAAGCTATCTTTTAATTCAGATTTAGCTGGAAAAATGTCTAGTTAATATGCAACCCATCAGCTGTATCTTTTTTGCACTAACACCACATTCAAAAGGTTTTGTCTGACATTGCTCCAATGACCTCACTGTTTCACCATCCATTTCTTTTCAGCATCCAGATGCACTAGACTCCCATCCCTCCAGCTTCCAACAGCCAGCAAGAAACAGAGGGGCTTTTCCAAGAAGTGAGTCTAGAACTCTGTCTAGGAGGTTGGGAAGAGCTGCCCTGGTGTGGAGATCCACAGGCAGCAAACGGAGCAGGAATGGCAAGACAATGCACAGTTCTCCTTTCAGGACCTTCCTGAAAGTGCACGGGAAAGGCAACCTCCAGCCATTGCCTGACCTTTGAGCCAGCCCTGCAGCCACCATCTCCGCAAAGCCTGCTCTGATGCTCTGAATGTCACATCACAACCTAAACCCGGCCCAGATTGGTCTCACCCCTTCTGAAAGCTGATCCTGTTCAGATCACCAACACTTCTGCAGAAAGGATGAGGTGGCCTGGGACTGACAGGTCAACGTTCAGTGAAAATCAATCAGAATTCTACACAGCAGAGTGAAGGCACTTAGTACAAAATGTTGATTATTGAGGAAACAGATCAAGATACAGTAGCACATTTAAAACAACTTTGCAGATGGTGAGTAGGTTGCAAAGGAAAACCCAGGACACACAACATTACAGACAAAACGAAAGCTTGAAGCAGCAATTAATTTAAGGAAATGATTTCTGAAATCCTTAGGCTGTCTGCTTACAGTCTGACCATTTAAAACGACTGTGCTCCTTCCAGAGCTAACATACTTGACATGCTTCAAGAAACCTTATGTAAACAGGCAAATATATTGCTTACATTTTATCTGGCAAAACCGCCTTTTGCTGTGGCACTGTGCTGTGAGTATTAGAACAGCAAGTAATTTTCTTTTTCAAAATGGAACAGAAAAGAGGAACAGGTAATAGGAGTGACCCTCCCAGGAAAACCACAAAAAGAACCATGCAAAATACCCTGACAAGCAACACTGTGACACCTGCCTTCCCTGCTCTGCTCCCATAGGAGAAACTTTGATGCCTGCAAAGAACAGCCAGATAAAATCTGCTGGTACTCACTCTTGGATTATTTTTCTGGAATAAGCCAGAAATCATCACAATCAATCAGGCTGTGTGCTCTCTGCCTTCCTATTCCTTGTCTTTACAACCACCCAGGAGAACTCTATTGTGCAAAGCAATAGGCATTTCCAAAGAACAATTCTAGTTTCTTTATCTGGGATTAAAACTTGCAGTTTTCTGTGAAGTAGCTTCATGATCTCTCTTTCCAAGTGCTTCAAATGGATTTTCCTTTTCCATTAGCTGCTTAGCATTCACAGGAGATGGTTGCTTTGGAGAAACCAGCAGCATGCCAGCAGCTTATCCAAAAGGCTACAGTTTGGACATGAATGCAAGAAGGGAATAGCTTTCAGTATTAAAAAGACATTTTCCATTAATATTTGGATGTCAAGTGGGTAATTTCAGCATGTGGAAGCTACTGCTGGGAAGAGATGTTCATACGTTAGTTAATGAGCAAAGGTCATCTAGCCCATGCAGCCTCTCTGGACCAGACTGACTGCTGGAGATGGGACAAGTGGAGCTTGACCCAGAATAACATGGCCTCAGCCCAACCTCTGATAATGAGTCATTTTGATCTGGGAACATTTGTTCAGTACAGCTGCCTTCAGATCTGAGTGTTGACGTGCACGGTTGAAGTCTTCAGAGACACAGGAGAGTCACACTGTTTCCAATGCCTCCTTCAAGAGCAAGGAGTTCAAGTGCTCCAAGCATCAGGCTCCACATATGGAGCTTCTTACTCAAGTGGCACAAGTGCTGAAAATGGCCAGATCTTCTCTACCTGTTTTTTCTCCTCAAAAATACCTGCACCCGCAGATGTTTCCCTCATAGAAGTTGGAGAAAAAAAAAACCCTGAGTGTGACTATTCAGTGTCTTAGATACCTGCTTCTGGCAAGCTGAGGACTTAGCCATCTATCTGCAGTCACAGGAGAGGTCTTAAACACTGGTAGCTCAGCTACACTCCAAACTCTCTCTGACAGCACCTGGCTGTGTTGGACAAGCAATGCTCAGATAGCTGATGGCATCAGAGCTCTCCCTGGAGATATCCAACATCATCCCCTGAGGAAGGCGACTACCCACAAACTGGGAAGCCACCTTCAGTCTGAAATCTCTGCTTGCTGGCTCTGCTCATAACCCAAATGACTGAATGGTTCTGGATGTCTCCAGAGACCTTCTGGGTTTCTGCTGGTACTGAGCTCCCTGGAGAACAGTTCTGCTCAGAGAGACTGATGGAAGAGCACATGGAGGTGGTACACTGGACATTTTCCAGAACTGATATGCAGCATGAAGGATATTGGTATGATCACAACAAGTGAAAAGAGGGAGGGATTGGAACCGAGAAGGGAAAAATATGAAAAATATGAAAGGAGGGACAACAAGTTGTGCCAAAAAAAAAAAAGTAGGTATTTCTGAGGTGAACACAGAGGAAAAAGTACAGATATTACAAAAAAAGTGGAACAACGGAAGAGATACATTGATAGATGCTTCTCTGAAGGCAAAGCTGATCTGACAACCCAGCAGGGAGGTTGCTCTTCTGAAGACTGTTTGCCAGCCTAGCTTACTGTGATGCTTAACACTCTTATAGCCTCATTGCGAAAGATTGAGGATGAGGAGACAAAGCAAACGGAGGCAAAGCAGAGGGGCCAATATTTGTAAGTCACAGGCAAGGAAGCAAGAGTCAATCAACGCAGACTCAGCAGCAACAGGAGGAATAGAGCTGCAAAGGTGCTCCACAGGCTCCCAAGCTTTGAATATTTGGGCTGAAAGCTACTGATAGCCATATTCTGTGTACTGGGAGCAGCAGCAAAACTTGAGGAAAGCCACAGGATCCCAAAGTAGCCACCTTGGGACAGCAAGTCTGTCTGTAGGATCTTTGGGAAAAGAGGAATCCCACACACACCTTTACTAGAGCCAGTTCATTACACCAGGGACAGAAGGGAGGCTGAAGACCTGCTCCCAAGCAGCAAGAGACCCCTGGAGACCCATATGACACATTTTAAGAAAGTTTTGCAGATATCAAATAGTTCACAGCTGCCCTGTGGCAGACCATGGCCTGCTCTACTGAGTGTGCCTTAATCAAGTAGTTTTGCCTTCATTCCCATGATTTAATGAATGTAGGAGTAGGAGGAAAAACCCCAAGTATTTCTTACATTCATCCAATCCTTCCATTTGCTTCTGATGTTCCTTGTTTCCCTTCTCCCCTGGCGAGCCAGAGCCAATAACATTTCCATGCCATAAGCTGGAAACAATTAATGCAGAGACAACAAAAAAAAAAAAACATCCTTTACAGATTAGTTCACGTAAGTAATTGCATTAGCCTCCTCAGCAAAACTCTGTTGAAGCCAAAAGGCTCCTGGCTTCTGTGACAGCAGGTGGTTCCAATTATAGTCAACCTGTACACAAAAACACACACACTTGCTGCAAGTGACAGCGATTCTCCTCCTACAGTAATTTTGTGACTTGGTTGTGATGTATTCAACTGCCAGAGACATGGCTATCTAGTCTTCAGAAACAGATCACTAGAACCAGAAGAATGTGGATGGAGTTAATAGTAAACGTAATTATACTACCACCTTAGAGTGATGGTATGTTTTCTACATAAGGCTCATAAAATGCAAGGCATCTTTATGTGCAAAACATACGGCAATGGAGAAAAAATTCTCATTAAAATCCAACAGATGAACCACAGAACAAATTCCAGAGTCTTTGCCAGTACTAAGCTAGCAGCAATTACAGCCACTAGAGACCAAATCTTTACAGACGTCTGCATCCCGTTGGCACATAGTTGCAAAAGGGCGGGTAGTCATTCACAAATAGACCTCGTGCCATGGTTTGAAAGGCCACACTAATGTGAACAAGCACTTACTACGTGGATGCAGCTGCTGCTATAGATGTAACAGTGGTATTACTGCTGTGTATTACATATTGAAGTACCTATAGTAAGCACACTGAAGTACGTATCTATTTAGACAGCTTACAACAGTAGCCAAAACACTTGCAGCTGAGCTTCAACATCATCCTAAGCACAATGCTGAGGTCTTCAAAGTCAAGATGGGGCAGGAGGGACCAAACCAGCAGCAGGGCCAGGGCCATCTCCATCTCCAACAGGGCTGTAAGCAGATGCCATCGCTATCTTCCATTTGTATATCCTTGTTTGAATTCTGACCCTGGTTAAAAATAACAAGGGAAATGGTAAAGACATCTTTCCACAAAGGAGTGGGCTGGAAGTAGACAACTTGAGTGTGCAGAAGTGTACATCTATGAATAGATCCCTGCTGGGTGGAACTGTTCTGGAACAGCAGCACTAATACATGTCTTTGCTTTTAGACCAACACAAGTCACCAAAAGGCATTACTGTCAGGGCTAAGTCAGCCCAGCAAGGTATATGTGCCACAATCCATACAATTAAAAAGCCCAAGAATTACTAGGACATGGGTGCTCAGACTGGTGATTTGGGCTGGTGGCCACTATGCTCTGCTCTTGTATCCAAGTCTACCGCCCTGTAATACAGCCAACCTGCACATTGTTGTGTGGATGCCAGTAGGTTCAACCACAGCCTCCAGTTGCAGCAGAGCCTCATTCTTTCTGATGGGTCCAGTTCTGAGAGTCTGCCTAATAGGAACCTTGATTAATCAATAGGGTAAACTATTTCAAGAGTCTGTCCTGCTGAAAGTGGGACAGCCTTGCTCAGCTAAGCCTCCATCATGGAACAGAAAAGCCACCCTTTGCAGAGCAGCCCAGAACCAGGAGTTAGCATTTCTTCCTCTTTTCCATCACTCTCTGATCAGCTGCCATCCCTGGTGAGCATCTGGTACAGTCCCAGAATTCAGGGAAGAAAATAATTTTGAGGTAGGAGTCATTGCTCTGTGGGTGAAGTATTAGAAGCAGGGTGTAAACAGGCATAGTACATTTTAATGCATGTGGGGATTTAATCCAATTTATTTCCTCTTCCACTATGGCAACTGGGAAGAGTCTGTGGAACCATAATAGATGTCAAATGTTTAAACCTGACAAGTTAATTCCCTGCATTGTGGAGCCAAAACCAGATGTGAACCCATTAACCTCCACCTGTTGTAAGTCTCCAGCAAGTTCTGTGTGCTTAAGGGATGTCTCATGACCAGCCTATTAAGCCTTATCTCCTGTGATCAGCCATACCCTCTCCTCTGGTCTCCAAGAGCTCCTTGGGCTTTGTAAGGAGCCAGCCAGCTCTGATGCTCCTCAGCCTTCAGTTCATGGCACTGCCCAAGTCCATATGAGGAGCTGGGAGGCCTCTTGCATCTCTCAAAGGGTGGAAACCACCAAGTTGCACCTGAGGTATGGATGAGATCCTCTCTAGCCTAAATCCAGCCTGAAATATCAACCTCAGTGTCTTAAGCCTGTGTGAACTATGCTGTGATGGTCACCGTCTCTCTTACCAAGCAGCCCATGCAGGATATAATGAGAAATTTTTCTCATTATTATGCTACGGTTTGGGTTCAGTGAATCAACGTTTCCCAGCAAAGAAGGATTTTACTGGAAAATTCCTAAACCAGATCTAATTTGCTCCTGAATGTAATAAAAATTCCAGAACAGATCTCCAAGTGTTGCAGCTCCAGCACCCGAGGCAATGTGGAGTGATGCCACCTCAGCTGGAACCTGGCACACGGTGCTTTGGCCAGGAACCTTCCTCTCACTGTTTATGGACATTCCAGTTTGCCTTTACCTTAAACAACCCAATCTGCAGTGGGCAGCTGTTATTAGATCTGTAGCTTGCTCCTTTTTCCATGTCTTACTTCTCAAGCTGCCATGGTGATCTCTTGCTCTGAACCATCTGGAATCTTGTGTTTGGCAGTGGATGGTGGAGACCAACGTGTTCCTGATTCAATGTTTGTCTTGGTCTGGAGTGAGTCAGCTTTGCCTTTCAGGACATGGTTATCTACTCCCATGTAGTGTTCTCCCCCAAACCCTGCAAAATTGGTTCTCAGCATCACTGTTCCTGTCAACTCCTATTAATCACATGGGAGTTGGGAGAAAAATATCAGAATAGCACCTTAGGACTCATATTAAAATAAATACAATTTTAAAAAGTTGTGTAGGAGTCAGGCAATACCTGTCCAAGCTGATGGGCGGAGACTTAAAAGTAATCTGCAGCCCAAAGCCATACAGCACCACATCCTGGGGAAAGTAAAGTTTCTTCTAAACTGCATTCTTAGTTATAGCTTAGTGGTAGGAAGCCAGAATTCTCATAAATTATGTAAAAAATGGATTTAGTTACTGGCTTTACAAAACTAGACTTGTAAATAGACCTCCTTGTCACAGCAGTGGTATCTGACTGCAGCTCAATTGCTTTGTCTTGCATGTGGATGTTTAGATGTTGCTAAATCCTGGTGGCAAGAGGAAGACATTGACCATGGAGACATCTGAATCTACACAAGAGTCACAGGACAGCACACAATGAAGAGCTGAGGCCATTCCAGTGGTGCTAGATGCACAAAGCTGGGGAAACACAGACCTTAGATCATCTACTCATCTATGCGTGCAAGATTCATATCAAGACTTCGACCAGCCATTGGGTAAAGACATTAAGGATTTCAGAAAGCCATACCTCTGAAAGAAAGGTATGTGTGGACTAGCCCAGCTTCACACTATTATATCTGCATCTAAGAGTACATCAAAGACCTCAGAGACTTACCCGGTGGCAGTGAAATGCTCTAACTGCTTTCTCAAGCCTCACTTGATGACACTTGGAGCTCTTAAGCATTAACTAGGAGTGAGACAAAACCTCTCCCTCTGCTAAGATGTGCCCCTCCTGACCGTCTACACATCTGCAGAGGCTCAGATGCACATTTTCTCACTAAGTGTCTGGTTTAAATTAGACTCAGAAAGTTGTACCAGATACCAGAACATGGAGAACTCGTGACTCATGCTCTGTCATGCCCATTCTGGCCCCCATTCTGGCCCAGGGAACCTCCAAGCAGGGAGAGGAACACCCAGTGATGCTTTAAAGGGTACAGCAGGAGGGTGCAGTGGCAGCAGGGAGCTGCCAAGGAGTCTGCACATTGTACATATTACTCAGCCAGAACTTGGAAGAAGAAGTCAAGCCTCTGACGCAGGTGACTTGAGGTCTAGGGTAGATATTCACTTTCCACAACAGGACAAACACAGACTTCTGCGCAGTTTCCAAGCAAAGTTCACTCAAGCATGGCAGACCAGCCCTTAGCAAACCTGTGTACTGAGGGAGATTCAGCATTAAAGGGAGCTGGAGGATTGATTACCTGGTGACAAACAACTAGCAAGATAACCTATTTAAAACTCTTGTGAGTGAAGACATTTATGTGGATACTACCCAAAGCTCCCCACCTTTCTTTTCAGCTGCCATGGTGTCTTTCTGGCTGCTGAAAAATTCAGATTTGTTTCTCATGTAGCATCTGCAGTGGCAGCATGAAAAGAGTAATTGCAAAGGGCTGGTTTTTTTGTGGGGAAAGCCCAGGCAGGATCAGTGCTGATACCACCGGCCTTCAAAGGAAGGAGACTGAACCCTTTCTTTTGCCCCACATGCATCTTTCCAGGGTACCTAGGTAACGACTGAGAAAGACCAAACCTAAAAGCCAAAAGTTTAACAGCAGCCTCCAGAGGTGATCAACAGAATGGAAACTGGGATTTTTAAAGGATAAGACTCCCGCAGTTTTCTTGTATCATGAATTTCTGGATGGTGAGCTGGCAACGTAGCGCACCACGTTCTCAATGAAGCTGGCAGGGACCTCTGGGCACCATGGATGTCTCAGACCATCCAGCCAGCAATGGTCCCCTTCATCCCACACCAGGCTGAGACCTTCCTTCATCACAGTCTCCTGATAAAAATCAAGCATTCACAGGGCTGCCCACCTGTGTGCTTTATTTCCCACTCAGAATTAAACCAGGTAGAGTCCATTCAAGTAGAAAAGCTATGAATAAATTTGCCGCTGAATTCCACATTTTATACTGTAATAAAGCCTTCCCAAGATCCTGCTACTATTAGTCTCTAAAATTTAGAAGAATCCTTAACACTTCATTTCCTTATACAATCTTTTTGCCTCTTAAAATGCATGCTGCTTACCAAAAACCACCCAGACAGTGAAGTGCAGTTCAGCCTATGCACTCTTACTGCCAAGCTCACCACACACCATTGACTCATTTCAAAAAAAATTAACTCGCATAGAAGTAGTTGGTAAGGATTTGCTACCAACAGCTGGAAGATGAAAACAAACAAAAGATATTGGCATAAGCTCAAGATTTTAGAAAGCTCTTCTCTTTCCATTAAGGTAACACAGGAGTCAGAGTTGATTGAAAAAGAAGCTCATAAAAATATCCGTGTAAGAAAGCCACAGCAGGGATGGTAAAGACTGAGTTATTTTGATGATTCATTCCCCAAAAGACTCAAGGTTACAGATCTTTACTTCTCCATTTGGAAGATGCTTGATCTGAAGAATTTTAGAATTAATATGCGATTTCAGTACCATTTACTATGAAGTCCACGAATCAGTTTTCAAAAGCTTAGCAAACAACTTTTTCCTGAAGATGAATTTAGCCAATTCGTAAATGGAAGAAGCTGTTTAAAACAGATAATTCCACAAAGATTTGTTACCTTTCGTCTATGTTTTAGTGCTTAAAAATATTGTCTCAATACCAAGTAATGAATGAGCAGAAAAAAAAAAATAAAAACCGAAGAAAAAAACCTTGGAGGGGAAAAAAAAAAAAAAGCCCAAAATGTGAAGTGCAAGACAAAACCGGGCTCCTTTCCTTTGGGTGGCCACTTCTCCCACCAGCCTCAACCCTGGCTCGTTGATTTCCATTCAATTTCTGTATTTTCTTTGTGTGTGGTTTTTTTGTTTGTTTTGGTTTGGGTTTTTTCTCCTCTCTCTCCTCAAATTACATTAACCAACAGCTTAAAATCCCAGTCTCCTGAGATGGATAGCTACCACAAGAGCAGGTACAACATATATACCTTCACTGAAAGCTTCCCAGTGGCCCTTTTTCACTATGTAAACCCAATCTAAAGGCTGTACCATTACACATGCGGAGGTATAACCCAATTTTCTAATTTAGAGCCACCTTCTGTATAACTGTGCAGACATACTGCTTACAGAAAATGGCCAAGCTGGAGGGAACTAAGATTTCAAGAAATCATGAACTTCTCTCAGGATATGGAACAGTAGAAGCCTGTTGCTATTTAGACTTTTTTTTTTTAATACTGGTCTTAGCTACAGTTTACTTTTCCCACTTAGAAACGTGGAAAAGTTTGTTCGGCTTAAAATTTCCTGTTTGGCGTTAGCAGCTGCTGGCTATCTTATTTATAAATATTTCAGCAGACCTTCCTAGGGGAATCTGGTTACAATTAAATGGGTAGCAACGCAGCTCTGCGGCCCCTCACTCCCAGGCAGAATTTGTCCTGCCCAAGGTTATCCGCGGGAGAGGAGGGGTTGCTGCTTGGTGAGTGTCAGCAACCAGCAACATAACTTTAGGGGGCTTGTTTTTAAGCAGGAAAGTGAAATCACTTGGCTTGTGGTATACAAATATAGTAGCTTGGGAAGAACATTTGTTCAGCAAGCTGGGGACCACCTACTCCATGTACTCATTGCGCTTCCCTCATTCCCCAATACCCACGAGCATCCCCAGGTTGTGTGGTGCAGAAATGCTTCTCCATGCTGAGCATCCCTCTCTCTGCCCATCATCCCAGCATTTTGTGCCGTCCCTGGTAAGCCCAGCCTCGGTTTCCCCCAATTCTGGTTCACCTGACCTAAAGCTAAGCAAGTCAGTCGTCTTAAAATAGCCTCCTATATAATCTGGACTGCTCTAATCCTTAAGAAAAAAAATGCCTTCAAACATCTCAGCATCTCCTTGGCCTCAGCAAGACTTTTGAGCAGTTGGCAGGCAGCATCCTGCATGGATGTGCTTTCAACTCGCAGTGCCATTGCCTGGTGACGGGCAGGGGATGAACAGGAGAACGTGGCTTCCACACAAGCCAGCTCGCTCTAAGCAGTCAGGAAACCCAATAAACAATGAGGCAATGATATTGCCTCAGAAACCACTAACCTGAAACAGCAGCTGCATTTTTTACTGTAAAGGTACTTAACTTGGGAGAGATTACTCAGAGGAAAGGAAGGTGGAGAGGACACATGTGCCAGGGAGTTGCTTTCCCCCAGACTGTCTGGCTTTTACCTCCTTAACACTACATCTTGCTCTCTCACTGTGTAAAGCCAGGGCAGCCCCAGAGCCTCTCTGCTGTGCCCCAGTCACACACCTGGGACCTTGTGGCAAGCCCAGTTCCCATGCCCAAGCCTGGGCAATCAGGGATGGACGAGCATCTTTCCTGCCCTGTCTGCATACCCAGTGGAAAGCATCTCCCAAATCTCCAGCAAAAGCTCTCTGGGCACAGCACAGGACCACATCTGAGCCTGCCCAGCGGCTCATTGTTCAGCACTGATCCAGTGTCTCATCTTTTAGGACTTAAACTCAAAGGCTTCTGTAGTTTCACAGGCATTTCAGAAAAAGCTTGGAGCACAGGTCATGTAATTACCATTTCCCTAGACTTCAGGGTAACAGCAGCAAGACTGTAAGGTAGAAGCAGCCCAAAAGAAGAAAGCCCGTAAACAATTCTGCATTCAAACCTTTTATGAGAGAAGGGACTTCAAGTTCCTCATTTGCTGCTTTTATGTAAAAAGAGGCAAAATATGCTGAGCAAATAAAAGGCACAATTGCACAGCTTCATCCCCAGCCTGTTTCCGGCTGTACGCAACAGCACCATGAACTTCCTAAAGAGCAGAATTTCCTGAACTTCAAGTGCTTGCAGCTGGTGTTGTCCTGGAGCACTTTCTGCTGATGCTCCTTGGTTCCTTTTGCCTTGCGTGACTACTTGGCAGCTTTGCTTTGTTTATTCCACTTTTTCCTGCTCTTTAGTTACGAGCTAAGGAAGGGAACCAGCCACTTTGCCTAGTTTAATCACTTGGTGCCAGTGCACGTCTGTGAGGGTGTTTAATGGGGTGTGTCACCACCATTCATGTGAGCGAAGATTGCAAAATCGGGTCCCTTTAGCTTAAGTGCAGGGATGGATGTACCGTTGTCAGGGACAAGTCTGTAAATATTTCTATGTGAACACTTGGGGTTCTGCATGATAAGAAGAGTGCGGATCTAGTATCTAAGTATAGAACCAAGCAGACTTGGTAGGGCACCCTGTCCAGCCAGACCCACAGCCTGAACTCTGAGATCCTCACCATAAGCCAGTTCTGAGCTGGAAGCCACATTACCACATGAGCCTGTCTGGTGTCCAAAGGCATGAACACTACTGACAGCATTGCTAGGAGAACACACATCCATGCTGGGTACGGGGATTAGGATGCCTACAACTTACAGCAAACTGATGTGTCTTCAGACTAGTGTTATAATTCTATATCATTAAGCCACATTATATTTTACATATATATATTGTGACATTGTATTATGTATGAGTCACTTAATTATAAAGTCACAACTGCTGTCGCTATCATCATGATACTTCACCTTTCTCCAGAGCCATCCTCTGGCTCTTCATGGAGGTTGGTAACTCCACAAGTACTGCATGTATGAAGATAGCATTGTAATACTTGGGGATTGTATGGGATTTCTACCTAATGGTCACTGAAAAAGGTCACTTATCCCATTGTAAGCTTTGAAACTAAGGCAGACAGCTAGAAAAACTATACAGAAATCCTGAAATCTATTAATTGCTCCTCCTGACTCCACAAAACCACAAATTCAACAAATGCTTTCAGAAGGCCTTCAGGTTTTTCACAATTATTTTCCAAACAGGAGGAAATCTCAATTCTTCTCCCAGAAGTAACAGTTAAAAATATCACCAATTTTGCATTTGTCAGATAATAGGGCTTGACACACAAGCTACACCTGAAAAAAAATGAAGGTGTGACTTCAGAAGTCAGATGAAATACCATTGGAAAGACCAAACAGAGAAAGAAGGGACAGGTGGCATGACAAAAGCCTAAGCAGCAGCCAAGCTCTCTGAAAAGCTGCAGAAAAGTCAAGGATAGGCATCCCAGGAAAGAGACGTGCCGGGGCCAACTCAGGACAATTCCGCAAAGAATTTTACAGTGTATCATGAATGGCAGCATCCAACAAACCCTTCCTGTCACCTTCCTTTCCAGGAGGAAATAACTGATCCTTAGGTAAGTTATTCTACCTCAGCCGGAGGCTGCCTTCATATGGCACAGTGTTCTGCGTGATTCACTGCACGCTTGATACCCCTCTGCTCTTGCTCCAGGTGACTTCTCCTGGGAAAAGTGCTGAGTTTTGCAAAGTATTTACTCATTAAAATATTACAAAACAGTAAGGCATCATTCATTGTTGGGAAAAAAAAAAGCTTCCCCCTACATATTTTTCTTTGGGGAATTTACAGATTTCTGCAAAATCTCTCAAAAAGGACTCTGAAGAAAAAAATGCAAGAGTTGCCTGAGCCACAGCTGGATGCCTGTGATGCCAATTGCTCTTTTGAGCCTTTCACCGACTCTAGTTCTACCCTTAGTTTTCCTTTTGCCCCTCCTGAGATAACAGCTAACAGCTGCAATGACTTTGCAACAAGTCACATGTACAAACAAGAATTTATATACAGCAGAAAAGCAGGGAGTACAATTTCTTCCAGCAATGGCACATGGGTGGCTTCACCCCTGGGCTTCACCCCTGGGCTTCACCCCAGGCTCAGCTTACAGGGGTCATCCTTCTGCAGAGCATCTGGCTGCGATGCCTTGGGTTCATTCAAGCCTCTGCCTGGTCTTTGACACATGCAAAGGCTTTTGCCTTTCCACTTTTCATGTAAGGAGGTGCAGGGGTGAGCTGCCGTCGCCCACCTCACAGCCCCCCCAGCCTGATTTCCCTCCCAAGCCCCAGCACTTAGGGCAGGTCAACTCCAAACCTCTTTTGTGAGCCAAGCATATAGTGCTCCGAGATTTCCGTGATGCTGGACGAGCACATGTTTTCCACCACTGCACTGAATGCAAGATCTCTACTGGGACAAAGCAGAGCGCTGCTTTTTCTCTCACTTTAAATATATTTGCAGAAGGCCACCAGAAAGTTAAAGAATTTTCTAGAAGAAAAGAGTCTCTGGCTCATCTCAAGATGCAAATGAGCAAAACCACCGTATTAAGCTCCCCAAAATGCAGTATTTCACATTCAAAATTTGCTTTTCTAGCCCTTCAGAGATGCTGCTTGCTTTCCACTTTCCAACCCCAGAGAGCACTGGTGCTCAGCCGACACAGGAGCTACCAACCAGCATCAGCCCAGCCATGATCACTGGGCATCAGTGGGATTTGAAGACTTAGCAGAGCACACACTTAAAAGCTGTATTTTTCCTACATGGATTTCTGCATACATTTAATTATTTTGTTGAACTGGAGCCACTGCAAGTGAAGGAATCATTATTCTAAAAAAGTAAACAAGGGCGGCTACACATTCCTGCAAATATTCAATGGGAAAACACTCTTGACTCCAATGTAGGAAAAATGCAAAATTCTCCTCTAAAAGCCTCATATTTGCTCTCAGTTCAGTTCTTTTTGCCCCAGCCCTGGAGGGAGTTCCTGAAGAAGACAGCCCCAATTTGAGCTCGCAGTGGCACGTACCCATGCATTCTCAGTTTTGGGTGGAAATACTCTGACAGAGAGACCAAAACCATCGGTGCAGTATGATTATGAGCTGAACACCCCAGTGGCATTTGCCACAAGAAGGCAAATCCTGAACACTGCTTGTCTCACAGCTGCCCCAGGGACTCTGCAGTCACAACAGCCCAGACCTTTCCCCAGCAGCACCTTAATCAGGTTTTGCTTCTTCCCTCCCCAGGGATGCCTGGAGCTGTGGGGTGGGATGGGGTGGGTCCAGAGGGGAACCCCAGCTCCTCCATTCCTCAGCTGGGACATCCCTCAGGTTCCCATGCCCAGCCGGACTTGGAGGAACTCTCTGCCCCTCGGCCAGCACTTCCCCGGGGGAGTTACGTTTCTCCTCAGCACCGGCAACTTCCTTCTTCTTTTCACTTCCACCTTTTGTCACATTAAAAAAATAAAAAATCTTTAGAAAGCGACAAGTTTTATATTCCCATCATCTCAGCATTCCTCATTTCCCCATCTTTCAGCTGTTCTCCTCTCGCTTCCGCCTGTTGTGCCCCTTGAAGGCTGAAGTAATAATGTCTTGCCCGCCTTGGTGGGATGACTGCCAGCACCTGCCCTCGCTCCTTGAGAGGTAATGTATAGGGATGAATATCCGTGGGGAAAAACATCCCCAAAGCGTCACTGAATCAAAGTGAGAGATGCAGTCCCTGCTGATAAACTAAAGCAGCTCAACCATTGATCTAAGCCATCCGGGTAACCCTCCCTGAGCACAGTGGGGTGAAAAAACAACTTGGACTAGGGAAAGGGAGGGAATTAAGCCATCTGAAGAGTTTCCACCAACATGAACTGGCATCTAGAGCCACCAAAGCACAGAGCCCATGGGAAGGTGCCCTGGGATGGCTTCCCAGGATGTGGGATCCCAGGGATCAGCTATGAGGATAGAGCGGGATGCAGGAAGAGCAGGGCAGGGAGCGCCGCCAGAGGGCCAGGCTGGACAAGCAATGGGAGAGAGCAAAAAGGCAACTGGATTGAAAGGATAATATGCCACTATCTACTGTAAACTCTGCTGGGACTCATAAACCTGGAGTCCCCCACAAAGCAAGCCTAGCAAAGTCAGGCCGTATGCAAAACATGAAGGAGACTATTGCTGTGTCACCAGCAACCCCAACACCTGCCCGTAAACCAGGCAATGGAGGAGCCAGGGCTGTGCTCCCAGGAGAGGATGATAACTGCTCTAGCAGCCGATGGGACTTCTTGCAGTTACTAAGCACATCTGAGCAAAGTTTCCCCTACTCCCATCTACTCAAGTGGTTTCATTTTGCAAAGAAACACTGAATTAGTCACCAGGTCAGACACCAAGAAGGTACCAGTAAAAGGTACTCACGTAGATGTGGATCAGATCTGCTTTCCAGCTTCCCAAGTTGTGATGGACTTTATATCACTTAGTCATGAAGCATCAAGGACGTTGGGGCAGTGGGGGGAGAAGGGCAAGGCAAAGCAAACCAAGAAAAGGCAAGGCTCTGCCCTTACAATTGCATGTGCTACTATTGAGCAAGATGCAAGGTGGTTTCTCCTCTCTTTCAGGCTTTTGTAGGAGCCAGTAATCAATTATTCTAACTACAAAAAGCTGAGCCTCCCTTGGGAGCCAATCCCCTGATATGACTCTTCTTCCTTGGGCTCCTGGGAACAGGTGGCTTGAAGTGTTCCCCATCACCACTCCAGCCTTAAATCACAGGACTGCACCATGCCAATAAAATAAAAATATGAGATGGGAGACTGGTGAAGGGAAATAAAAGAAGAGCTTGATTATTATCCACATTTTAACATTTGAATTATGCAGATGGCCGACAGCATATGGGATTCCAATTTGGGCTTTTAATAGAAGAAAAATTACCAGTGTGTTTCTCAGCCAGAGCAAGCAAAACAATCTGGGATTTTTGTATTCTGCACTTGACACTCATTTTCTCTTTTTTTGCCTCATAATCCTGGGTTTCACAAAGGTAACAACTGGCTGGGGAGCAAATATAAAGCCCTGATGGGGTGAATAAGTGCTGTTGGCATCACAGCATGGAGCACTGAGCCCCAGTTGGCGGCAGGGATGGCTGAGCATCCGCCGGGGGGATGCGCATGGCTGCCCTGTCCTTGAAATGGTGACAGTGACAGAAAAGTACCGCTGAAAAATGATGACAGGCCAGGATCAGAGAGGAGGAGAAAAGCTTTGCGATTCCACTCTAGTAACTATTAGACCTGTCAATACTGATCCGGCCAAATCTGACCGCACTCCTTCCCAGTGCTCAGGTGGTCAGACTGTGCCATCAGGTGACTCAAGCCAAACAGAAAAACAAACAAGCATTATAATCACTTGTCATATTTATATTTTTTATTTTACTTTAAATTTTTATTAAAAAAACAACCATTATTAAAAATGAATCATTTACTGGAAGGCTTCAGCCAGGGAGAAGTCTCATTTCAGTCTTGGGAACAAAATGCAGCACAGTTAAAACCCATAGGCATAAACAAAACCCAATAAAAACCAGAACAAAACGAAAACAAACAAAAACCCCCCAGTTCAAACCATAGCTTATAATTATGCAGTTTGCTCAGTGTCAATAGAGAGGCTTTTGTTAAAAAACTTCAATTCAAAATTTCATGGAAGACTTAAAACACAGGGGAAGAAGGAAACATATGCTTGTTTTAAAAAAAAAAAAGAATCCAGAAAAAAAAATTGCTTGGGTAATGGTTAATTAATTCAACAAATTTACTTCCTCCAAAGAAATTGCTGTTTGTCCAGCCATACAGTTAGCTCCGGGTGATGTATTTGCACAGAAAACTGAACATAAACAATTCCTGCCAAGTCAATCTGGACAAAATTTCTCAATCCTGGAACTGGTTTGGAGGGGGTTTCAGTGAGATCACACCTGGCTTCCCTCTTTGGGAGCCTGGAGTTTGCAGTACCAGTAGGTACCACTGGGAGCCTGGAAAAGGGGCTTTAAATTCAGCTGCTTTTGGTCTCCCCCAGGGAGATAGCACCAAGGTGAGCTCTGAGCATCCCTCTGAGCTCCTGAACCAGGGCAGAATTAAGCACCTGCCCTCATAAATCTGGGTATGTTAAAAATTGCAAATTAGTGACTACTTTAAAAAACAAAAGAAAACCTACCCTCAGTCTGGGAACTTTAATGTCAAAACCAAATAAAAATGGTCTTCAAATATATATGTATATATATGGCTTTTCATTTTTCCTATCCATTTTACTGGAAACAAAAATAAATTTAAGGGTGATATTTGGTTTTTAAAAATGATTCTGTCCTTCTCTTTAGGTGTCAGCCAGAGCGGGTGGGATAGAGGTGCTGACTGTGGTTGCTCATGATGCTGCTCAGAATCCACCTAAGTTCTCCTTCATCCTCGCGAGTAACCGGGAGTAGGCGGGTGCTGCAAGGAGAAAACTGAGCTGGGTGGGACAGCCACATAGCAACTCCCTGTCCCCTCCCCTCCTGGTTATGCTACATCTTGCTTGGAGCAAGAAAACAGAATAAACTTCTCTTTAAGGGAGAGGGATGTACGATGGAAATTAGAAACAAGGTAGAGAAGTTGTTTTACCTAGTCGAGGATTCCTCTGAGAAACCTGCATGGAAAGAAAATACAAGGTTTGCATAAATACAGCAAATCTCCAACAGCTCTAAGAACAGTTTGCATGTAAATATATTTATCCCTAGTCTCCAAAAACTATGGATAAATGACTCTTCGTTATTGGAGGATGACATATATATTACCATGTCAAGGTTCCATTCACAGTGTGCTGCAAACTGTAGGCTTCACATTGCAAAATGTTTTACTTCTTATATAATTAAATCATGTAAGAAGAGAGGGTTGGTCATTCCATGAAACACACACACATGCTCACTCTCTTTGGAAGCCAAAATCTGAACGTGACATTATCTTCCAATCATTATTACCAAAATGTAAGTTCAGTAGTTCTACAGTGGGAGATTTGTCTTTTACCTTGGATAATGCAGATGCCTGTTTGAAGATTTCTAATGCGGGATCTGCAGGCTCGTCACCTCTTTCTTGTGGCCTTGAAGCTAAGGGTGGGACATAAATAACATTGAAATACTCCTCAAAGCACACAGGCTGCTTCCTGCCAGTATTTCAGAGTATTTGGAGTATTTTCCATGCCAGTGTGCATTGAAAATCCCCTAATAGACTCATCCCCCTCAACAAACTGAAGCAATTGTCATGCGTCACCTCTCCCTCCCAAAGCAGCTCTGCCCTAATGGTATGGTTCTAGATATTGCTAACCATGGACCTACCCTGAGGCTGCAAGACAGAGTTCACGGCATAAATCACACCATTCGTGGCCATGATATCACTTTCAGCAACAGGCTCCTTGTTGATATGTACTATGTTGTTTTTCTGTTTCAAAGAAGTAAAAAAAAAAAAGAGTAGAAAATGAGAAACTTTTGTCATCAGTGGCTTCCAATTTTATTAAAAAAGCTCTCACTTTGCATTCATTCATTTACTGGATGGCTGTGGGCGTTTTCACTCTTCTTGCCAATTAAGGAGAATATAAAACCAAATTATAGCCGGAGCATGGACTTTCTCAGTGTTCTGGCTGGGAACGCTGTCCCACGGCAGCAGAACACATCCACCAGCTCCCCGATGGCTGAGGAGATGGCATCAGGAGAGGGCAGATTGGGACTGGACATGGGAAGAATCTAGCACACAAGTTGGCCAACCCAATGCCCTTGGAAACACCGGCCTTTCCATTTTTGTCCTGCATTTTCTTCCTTATGCACAGAGTGGGACTTGAGTGATTTACTTTCTGAATTTTTTTTATACCCTCAATAAAAGATTCTACATTCTCTTAATGCAGCGCAGAATTTCTGAAATTAAATTATACATCTAAATAAATCCTGCTGTGTTAAGGGAGCCCATGCAGAGATCATTTTTGTTACACCAAAAGAGATGTGTTAGCTGAACAAGCTATTCGTTTAATTTATTTATGCTTTTTCCCCCATGACTCAGGGTTAAAGTCATAATAGCTCCTGGAAATAATTTACAATTGGTCTTCTGGAGAGAAAGCTGAAAAACTCCCACATTTCAAGACTTCCAGCCTGTTGAGTTGAACACATGGCAACAGTCCCTCTGCTCCAGCCCAGAAAACACTTCCGTGGGTCTATGCACAAACTTGGAAGAGGTTCCCACACCACCCAAATGAGCACAGACACACTTTGGTCCTCAACACGGACACCTAAACACAGACCACAGCCCTGCTGACCACAAAACCCCATTCGAGGTGGCTCACCATGCTGACTTCCAGTTTATCTCCCTGCATGGACTTCAGCCTCACCAGGGCATTCACTGCACCGCTCACCAGGATCTCATCAGCCACGTGGAACTTGAGGATGTTGGCAAGCTCCTTGGCATTACCTGGGGGAAGACAACTTTTCAATCTGCAAAACAGCACCAGCACTTGCTTCCTGTATTCCATGTGCTGGAATGACACTACATGGAAAATACCATAATTTCCTCAAAGTGCAAGGAAACAATGGAAAGCTGAAAAGACCAGGTAGAAGGACCTTGGTTGGAGCTGGTTAGGACATTGAAGCCATTCCTGTCTGGACAGATCAGGATCCCAGTGACTCCAGAAGGACACTCTCCCAATGTCCCACCGTGGTATGTACCAAATCTGCCCTATACACAAAAATCCCCATTTCTTGGTTTTCCAGTCCCTTCATTCTCTCACTGTGCACATTATGAACGTGTTTCTGCTTCTGCTTTCACTTCCCAAGGAAGTCTAGGGGAGAAAAAAGCCCTATGTGAAATAAGGAAGCAAATACAACACTCTGGTATTTGCAAATGTCAATACTTTTGCCAAAGCCAGTGTCACTTTGCAACAATCTTCACAGCTGGAACTGTAGGATTTCTGGGTAGGAAGGGGAAAAGTGCAGGAGAAATGTCACTAATACCTTGCAGATTGGTGGCCTGATACCCATCCCACTGAGTCTCTACTCATATAGTCATGCGCTGAACAAGATCTTAGGAAGAAAAGATGCTTCCCCTTTGCCATCTATACTTCCAGAAGAGGCAGTGATGGTCACACATGGGCTTTCACTGACAAAACCCCCAGACAGGCAATGGGTAACAGCTGTTGCAAGAGATGGTCTCTGTCTATAAAACCAGAGCAGCTCCTTCAGCAAGGGGGACTTTTTGTTTCACTACCCATTTCTGAATACACTGTGAGCTTTTTTTCCATTACAGTTTTCCTAGGGTGGCTACAGTTCACACTGCACGTCCTCACCAGCATGATTCACTTCTTCATCAGAAGCGTAAGCTAAATATTTGCGTGAAAAAACAAGAACATCTGAAGTGTCTGCATCTGGAATACTTCATTCCTGCAGCCGTTTACAATAGCTACAAACCAGTTCTGAAATATTTATACATGAAGCACTAGGCTGGATATGCAGTCTGATATCACCAGTTCCTCATCCCTGCACTTAAAAGGATAACCAGCTACCATGGGTAGATGCTTCCCAAATTATGATGTCAATGTTTGGTTGGGCTTTGATGATGAGAAGACGTTACACTCAAATACCTGACATAGTTTCCAACCACAGCTGATTTTTAACACGAACAAAATAAAAGATTGTGCTGCTTATTGAGAAGAGCGTTATTAAACATTCCCATGTTTTTTTCCACACCCCGCCTGCATGCCTGTGCTTTTCAGGATATTGGTCTTCATCTGTGCTAGACTGGAATATTTATTGTCTTCTCAGGATCAGACTTCCTGCTTTGTCCACGTACACAGATGGAGCAACAGCTCCATCCTTTTACTACTTAAATTTAATGCAGTGTAACTTGGAGCTGAATGTGGACCATGTTTTCTATTTGCAAAACTTACTTTAGACACTCTGGTCTTATGTGGTTGACAGCCACATTCTCACTTCTTCCATCCCTGACTTGCAAGGCAGAGACCTCTTTGATTCCACTAGAAACACCTTAGAATTATCTTGCTTACACCAGCCAGCACAGCCAAATTAAAGTCATAGTACATTTGCAGCACACACTTAAGAATCATTTTGGTTGGAAAAGACCTTTAAGATCAGAGTCCAACCATTAACCCAGCACTGCCAAGTCCACCTCTAAACTATGTCCCTAAGAACCTCTTCTCCACATCTTTTAAACCCCTCCAGGGATGGTGACTCCACCACTGCCCTGGGCAGCCTGTTCCAATGCTGGATAACCCCTTCTGGGAAGATGTTTTTCCTAATGTCCAATCTAAACCTCCCCTGGAACAACTTGAGGCCATTTCTGCTGAGCATAAGTATAAACGCATGCCCACGTCTTGTGTATGAGTTCAGTGCCACTGTGTGTCCTTGGCCTTCTGCTGGATAGGGCTTATCCAAATCAGTTGTGTAGGAAGCCCATGCTTCCAACAGACAGGGTCAAAAAATGAGATATGGCAGAAAAATTTAGCCATTTCTCCCATATCATGCCAATAGCACCCAGTGGCTCTTCCTCTAAATACTGTAAAAAAGCTCACCCATGAGTTTGTTCAGTTCCCCTTGGGGCATGGCTCGGAAAGCTTCGTTTGTTGGAGCAAACACCGTGAAGGTGCCTGGCCTGTTCAGGTTCTCTGTCAGACCTGCAGATTGGATTGCAGCCACCAACGTACTGCAAAACAAAGAGAAAATGCTTCACTGTAAACTACTTTTATTGGTCTTTGAGCAATTGCATGTTGTGTTCAAAAGAGTTACAATTACAAAGATTCTGCTGGGTTCCTGTAAATCAATTAACCAAAAAGTCGATTAGGTATGAAATGAGCCTGTGAGGTCCAGTCAGAACATCTGAGAAATGGCAAAGCAACCTGGAGATGCTGAATCCTTGGAGACGGGGAGGCCTGGCCACAGTGGCTCTGATGGGCAGAGATGGCTTCAGAGCCAGGTTCTTACTGTGTTAAGGGGGACCACACACTCTTGGCTCATGATTCATGGAAGGGTTATTTGAAGTGCACTCCCTATAATTTAGGGATGAGACTATGGTTTTGGATGCTCTTTTGATGTTAAAAAAAATATATATATAGTCATGACTACGATGCATAACAAATAGAAACTGCTTTAGCAGCTCTTCTGCTCCTAAATAGCACTTAGGAAGAGCAGAAAGGTCACCTGAAGCGATGGTCTGCCTTGAGAACATCCATCACTGAGCCAGACGGTGGAGTCAACATTTTGTCCATGCTAAACAGCGTCCCAAACCTTCCTCTCTTGTCATGGGCAGCAATGCAGGCATTTTCAATGCAAAGGTTCTGCAAACAAAATTGAAGAAAAGAAAGGCTTTATTAGCCTATGCTTCAAAAGATTTTTATACTTTCCACAATGCTCAATTATAATTTTTACATGATAGCCATAACACTGCAGACAACAAACATCATTCAGCCATATACAGCGCTGCACACTGCAGGGACTTACGTTGCGGTACACAAAAACTCTCAGTTCTTTGTCACCCAGAGTCTGTAGTTTCTGTCCATGGTAAAGATACTTAGAGGAGAGCTGATCTCTCACAATGTGGTTCAGAAGCAAGTTTTTCATGTTGCTGTCAACAGTGGGGAGTCCATCTGCAGCAAAAAGTATGGAAAGAACCAGAGATTCACTTAAAACAACCACTGAGACACTAAAAAAGCCCAAATACAGAGTATTACCCACACTAGCTTTTAATTTTAAAGCTAGATGCCACTGCCTACAGCTGAGGCATTTGAGAGAGGATTTACATGCTTACGCACTGAAACTTGGCTGGAATGTGTGGCCCAGACTGATGCAAAAAAGGGATTTACTCCCCAGTTTACCTTTGAACACATCATTCACTGGGGCAAGGAGGGTCACTTTCTCGCTGCCAGTTAGATGAGAACTGAGGCCAGCTTGTCTGAAAAGGTCTGTAGACTTGGAAACTTCAGATTCTTGTGCCAACTCAAACAGGGTCTTAGCTGAAAAGAAAAGCAATGCATAGTGACCTTGCGTTAAAGGCAATCCACCCATTGCTACAAAATATCTACACCCTCTAAATCCAGTATTTCCTTGGCAAAAAGAAAAATAGACGAAAGAAAGGCAACAGAAAGATGCAGAGAGGCATCAGTACCTGAGTCTGGGATCAGCAGCTCATTAACAAAATGTACAACGCCATTGGTAGCCAGGATGTCCTTGTTGGCAATGATGGGCCTCCCGTTGAGGGTCAGCTCTTCTCCACTGCAGCCCACGTCCAAGGTGGTTCCTTCCAGAGTCTCCATTGTCAGGCCAGCGATGATGGCCTCAGCACACATGGCCGACTTCAGGATGTGATGGTTCAGCAGGTCTGTAGGAGAAGCAAGTGTCTTAGTGAGCTGGAACAATCAACTATAAAATCACTGCAGCTTTTAGGGATCCTGTTCAAGGGCAAGGGCCTCCTGTAGAGCACAGTATGGGGCTCCATTCCAAAAGATGCGCAGTCATTTTAAATTGTGCTGGTTTTAATTCACCAGCCTGGGAAACTAAGTGCCTAAAAAGAGTAATTTTTATACACCTTTGTCAACTTCAAAAGGTTTTGTGTGGTTATTTGACTCATGTGTCAGGGGGAGTTACACTGATTAGATACTGGTTTTCTTGCATCTTGCTGGATTGATAGAAATCACCATTGCATACAGGAGTGCTAAAGGAAAACTCAGAAAAGGGACTGCTTCAGCTCCCTCCTCCACATCTGGATACCACTGCCTCTGCCATGCCAACACGTCTACCACATCTACATCCAAAGAAGTCTGGTCTGTCCAGTTTAACCAGCTGGAATCTGTCAAATGTGTTTACTGCAGCTGTTGTTAGAGTGTATCAAGGAGCCGTTCAGGTGCCTTTGAGAAGGAATTCAGAAGAACTGCAAAATACTCTTCAGTCTCTCCATGGGCTCAGTAAACAAGCGCTTACCCCTCAGGGCTTCTGGGTCCCCCAGGATCCTGTTCAGTGTTTCTCGTGGGATCTTCTCAAAGGCTTCGTTGGTTGGAGCCAAGAGTGTGTACTGGCCTTCGCTTTCCAGCAAGCTGTTGAGGTCAGAGGCAGCCACAGCAGCCTGCAGAGAAATGAGGAGAGAGGGTAAAACAGTCAGCCAGAATACAAAGGTCAGCAACTTTGTCCAGGCACACACTAAGGGCCAGATTTATTAAGGCTTTTATAATTTCAGAGGACTTACAAAAAAAACCTGAATAGCTTCTTTCAGCACTTTGGTCCCTTTATAAATTTGACCTGGCCCCGTGGTTCTCTTGTGCTCCAGAAACTTGAGTACAAGAGCCCTTTTTTGGCAAGGCTGAGAGCTAGTTCAAATACCCTGATCTGCCTGGAAAGGGTCACAGTAGTTCCAGTGAATAATTCAGATCAGAACCCACAACCAGATAACTGCAAAACCCCTGTGCTTTTTAAGTTATTCCTTAACTTGGCAAATATCAAGGCAAATAAATTTGTGCTCATTAAACCTGAACAGTTAGTCAGGCCAAGACTCCCACTGAAGAGTGAGGAGACAGACTCAGTCCACATCTCTTTACTGACAACAATAGCAGAGTGACAATTATTCTCATAAAAACTCACTTGTGCTGATATCAAAGACTTCTCTTCCTAAAGCAAAATAAGCTATATTGGTACAAGGATTTTATCAGCAGCTTTAAGGTCACAGCACCCAGGCACTAGCGAGCTCTTGATGACAACTCACTGGGAGTGGGATAACTGAACATCTTTAAGGATCCCCAGAGCACACATGGGCTGGACTCACCCGAAGCGTTTCCAGGTTCTCGTCAGTCTCAATGATCTGCTGAATGCTGTTTGTAGTGGTGGCGATGACTTTGTCGATAACATGAACCACTCCGTTGGTGGCGTGGTGGTCAGCTTTCAGCAGCCTGGCACAGTTCACAGTCACAATCTGCAGAGAGAAAGAGCCATGGGGCATTATGTGAAGAAGGTAAAGCAGCCTCTGCTGGTTTTCTCTTTCAAATGCAGCAAGTGCTATAATATTGAATTAGCAGAGCAGAAATGTGGTTTCCCAAAAAAACCTACACAAAGAATGAGAACCCTCTTTCAAGCATGTTTGAAACATTCCATGTTTAAAGAGGTTTGAAAATAATCAGTGTTTTTGTCTACCCTGAATCATCAAGACTAAGAAAATATGCAAGAACCAACAAGCATACCATTATATAGTGATGTGGGCAACTTCCCTCCAACAGCATCAATGAAACTATCTGCTTATAAATATCCTTTTCAAGCTCCTTCTAGATACGTATCCTAAATCCATAGTTGTCAACCTAAGCATCACAAGGTCCTGAGGGCCCAAAGACAGTGTAGAAGGTGCAATGCAGCAGAAAAGCAAACCCACTGTGGGTAGGTTGAATACAAATGTCTTACCCCATTGGGATAGTGGTGAATCTGGATAGGCAGGCCCTGGTACATTGAGTTAAGTGTGGTCCCATGTTTCAGATCATCTGTGAGGACCCGTTTGTTCACCATGTGGTAGCGCAGGGCATTGAGCAGCTCAATGTTGACATTACTGACTAAGGAATCCAGAGTTTCCTGAAAATCAGAAAAAAATCATTTTTCAGTGCTGAGTGCAATTAAGCCAGTTGTTACAGAGAGCCAGGAGGTCTGGCTGCATCCAGGGTGTGTGTGTGTGTATATTAAGTGATCTATTCAGCCTTAAGCCATCTGCACAAATTAAGAGCTCTAACTTTTGTAAATCTTTATCTTTTGCCTTACAACAGCAGCTAGCGGCTCTAGAACACCCCACCCTTGGCAGATGAAGGGATGATAGCAGCAACCTCCAATGTGGGATCACTGCATCAAAATGAGCAGTAAGGCAACAAAAGGCATCACTCAGGGCCAAGGACAAATACACCAGGAGACCTTCCCCAATAGCATCATCCCTGCAAGAGGCTCTGCTGGTGCAGGTTTGGGATAGAGGCTTGGTAGTGGGGAAAGCCAAAAAGATGTGCCCTCCCTGCCCCAGTAGTTGTTCTTATATTTTTTTTTCTTATATATATGCATATGTATATACATATATATATATATATATGGACAAGTGATTTAAATGGGATGTAACTGGATAGGGGTTGTACAATCAGGACTCTCCCTTGTTCACAGAGATGCTCCAGTAGGATGGCAACACCAGCAGGACAGTGGTGACAACTTCAGGAGTGGAAATTTGGCAAGACACTGAGTGAGAAAAATCAAAACCAATGTAAGGGAAACTTATATGTAATTGGGCAGTGGAGCACACCAATGCACAAAGGCTGCAGGTTTACAGAGGCTCCAGTTCGGACTGGCTACTTGTGCAAATTATTAAGAACAACTAGACCGGTAAAGTAAGGGTCAACAAGAAAAAACAAAAGGGATGGAAAAAAAAAAAGTCACTTGCTGCAGGTCTTGATGCGATCTGTAATGGTAGGAGGTAGGGAAAACTGATTGAGGTGATTTCTACATCTACCCGCTGGAGAGCATCCACATCTCTCTAGTGTTTCGGAAACAAAGCTCTGGAGTTGATGGACCAGCACAGTGATTCTCATCGTAGACATTCATAGACCTTCCCGTGTGAGGGCTGTGTCTGTTCTGCCAAATGGGGCTGGATCCGGACCCCTGTAGAGGTGGATCTCCACTAGAAAAAGCCAGAGGAAGAGAAGAAAGAAGAGGAATTAAATCTTACAGCAGACAAGGATGCCCAGGCCTCATTACTTGGGGCAAAAATTGTAAAACTTCCAGGTCCTTCGATTTCTGGTCGTAGGTTAGACCGGTCGGAGTAGAGCTGTGTGGTGGCAGACCCAACGACTCCCAGGGTTTCATAGATGTTTGAAAGTGGCAGCGCTGAAAAAAGAGAAGGTTTGTTCCCAGCACAACATCATTCATCCTTCCCTGCACTGAGCTGAATTAAAGGAGAGCTACTGGTGAAAACGCTTGGGGAAATGAAGCACGCCAGGAAACTCCTATCTGTTCATTAATTAGATAATAAATAATCATAGCCTGACAGCTCCAGCCTCAATTACAGGAGTATAATCCAGGATCTACTGCATCTCTGCAGGTTTAAATGCAGTTACTCCGGATTTATATGGGTGTGAAATGAGGCAAGCAAAGATATTAATTGCTTTCACCCAACCCTTGTTTGTACTCAGGCTTTTGGTGCTCGGGGCCGGCAACTCACTGCTGCTCTCCCAACCACACCAGCCCACGTGGTTAACTGGGCGGCATCAAACTTTTGTGTAAGGAAGCATTCAGAAAGCAAAAGCAGACTGTGTCTTTCTTCAATAAACCCAGTTAATTCCCTCTCAATCCCCACCAGTGACTGAACTGTATTTTCTCCTAAATGCAATTTCACTAACCTTGTGCTTGCCAAAATAAAAATGAGCAGAGATTGGCAGAACTGTGCGCTACTCTATCATTCCTTTGTATTGCACTTCCAACACAGCTATATTACTTGTTGGAATATGTAGTTCCCCATGGCCCTCCCATGCTTGATTAAGTTTAATTATATCCAAGGTTTTAAGTTGTCTGGAACATTTTGCACGCTTTGGAGCTGATCTGGCACTCAGCTGGTGCTCTGCTGAGTCCATTTTTGACTTGTTCATGGTGATATTGTGCACAAATTGCAAAAAAATCAAATCCACTTTGAGTAATTTTCTAACATTTCCCTTTACTAGGCAGCTGTATAATTTTAAGAAGTCTGAAAAATGTCAAAAGTATTTTTACCAGCTGGGCAGCCTTTTTCTCCAGGAACCTTTTCATATCCAGGACAGCACTCATAACTGATTACTCTGGAATAAGAGATGGATATGGCAGATTAACTGATGGCGTCCCACTGCTTTTCCTCTATTGGCTATAGATCTGTGTCCATCCATATTTGGTGATGTTTCTAAGCAGATTCTTCATTAGAAATACAGACTTGAACAAAAGACAAACCACAATTTTTATCTCCTTCAAGGCTTCATGTTGCCAGATCCTCCACCAAACAAAAGCAGACACAATTTCTTTTCAAAACCACACTTTCCAGGAGACTTTGTGTGAACAGTGGATGGAAACTGATGTCATGGTCCCAACAGATAACCTACGCAAGACACTGTAAGTACTGGTTCATTTGGGCGCATTCCCCATGGCATTTAGGGACCTCCCCAGCCGACTGCTGCTGTCATGTCTGATCACTGTACAGGCGACATGCTGCAACTCCTCTGCAGCTGCTTTACCGAACCAGCCAAGCGTTTCCCCTTCATTTCACCGCATTCGTGTCCACCAGCAGAAATTATTTGCTTATTTATGGCAAAATCCACAAGGCAGACCTGGAGGGGAAGGAGCATCCTTGGTCTTGGATGCACTCACATAAGGGCTTGGGATAAATCCTGCAAGGACAAACTTCACCGGTGGTGGCATGTACACCCATGGGCACCCTGGGCAGTACTGCAGCACAACCACATTTGCTAACCCTGGGTACGTCCATTCGAGCACCCTCAGCACAGCATTTTCTTCTGGCTGGCAGCAAACTGCTGCTCCAATCAAGCACTATCCCTCAGTAAAACCAAAGGGGCCAGAGACGCTGTCCTGGGGACTCGGGGCCATCCTGCAGATTTGCAGACCCTAAATAAGCAAGAATGAATGCCTGAATGTTGTGTCCATCATCTGCAGCTCAGTGGGAAATAAAAGTCATCTGATTCTCAAGGCCGGTCCTTTGAGTGAACATGTTCTGATATTTACAGGAAAAAAAAAAAAAAGAAAAAAAAAATATCAATCCAGAAGGTGCTTGTTTATTTTTCACAGGGGGTTCTTTCACCTATTGCTCTTACACTTGGTGTGGCAGGAGCAAAGCTGTCTGATTGACGGGCTAAGACAGCGAGGGAATAGGTGTTCTTCCCAAAGACGAGAGTTTCCTCTGAGCTCCTGGTTGGATTCAAGACAATTAGGATGCTGTATCACCGAGCCTCAGCACACTCATTCAGAGAGAAAGGAAAATCCTCAAGCTTCAGATATTTGTCATAATTTTAACATTGTTAACAAACAGTGGAAATGCCTGGGGTTTAAGAGGGAATTCTTTAAGGTAATTAAGAGCCAGTAAGTGAAACAAATACCTGCTTTTCTGTGACAGAAGCAAATAAATTCTGTGTCATGGTTTCCTAAGAGAATTACAAAGCAAACCCAGACTGATTGTCTAGACATTATATATTCCATGTGGGAAAGAGTTTGCCTAAAGCAATCCCTTCCTTTAACTACCGGAGATCTTAACACCCTGCTGCTCCACTTTCCCCAGCCCCCCTGTCTCATGTTCATTAGAAACACACACTTTCTCCCCCCACCACTTCCCTCCCCTACCTCCAGTTTTTCTTTTTTTCCCCATAGAAACTAAATCCAGTCTAGACAGTTCCCTTGATTCAGACCTGTAATCAAAGACGAAGACCTGATTAAAGAGAAATCATTCCAAAGTTCAGCATAAATATTCCTGAGTGCTGGCGTGGGCTTTAAAAGGCTTATTTATAGAACGATCGTAGATTAACGAGCTGTGAGGAAGGGGCAGGATGCTGATGCACGCAGCCTGCAGCGCAGGGCTCAGGGCTGCCCCGGCAGCCAGGAGGGGAGGGCACTGGGAAGGGATGGAAGGACCACACCATCTGCTTTTCAGCAAGATTGTGAGTATCTCCACCACCACCCCACAAGGGAAGCGAATGGCAAGAAGCACCAAGGCCAGTAATGAGGCCAGCTCCACCTGTGTGGGGGCTCCTTCAAGCCCCTGGTCTCACTCGCCCACCGAAGGTGGCCTACCAGCATCATCTGGTACGCATCTTGCATACCAGCATTTTGAGTTGAGTACCAGAAAACTCCAAAGGGCCAGGTGAACACAGAGGTGCTCAGCCAAGTGTTCGCACTTACTACAGCCAGAGATGGGGACTGTAAAAAACAGCTTCAGTCGTTTGCCCTTCTGTGGCTGGTGGACTTGGTGGAAGCACAAGACCACCCAGCCCACCCAAAGGCACATGGGCACTGTTGAAGGGGTCGCTCCAGGCTGGGCACAGGCCATCATAGAATTGTTTTGGTTGGAAAAGTCCTTTAAGATCATCGAGCCCAATCATCAACATGACACTGCCAAGTCCACCTCTAAACCATGTCCCTATGAACCTCATCTCCGCATCTGTTCAACCTCTCCAGAGATGGTGACTCCACCACAACCCTGGGCAGCCTGTTCCAATGCCCAACAACCCTTTCTGGGAAGCTGGTCCTGCAGCCACCTCCAGCCCTTGGGGAGGAGCAGTACAGCCATGGCTGAAGGCTGCCCTGCCTCGCTTGCAGGACTCTGCATCTCGATGCTACAGTACCCTACACATCCATATGGGAGGAAGGCTGCTCCTTTGACATGTCCTCCTCCAGTTGGGTCAGAGCCGCAGTCTGCTGTAAGGAGTATTTCTTTTACATGGCCAGGGGCAAACAGCTCATGGGAGAAAACACCGAACACTTGCAACCACCGCACCATGTGGCAGGTTCTGCACAAAAGCTTTTGGAATTGCCAAGTCCAGTCCTGTTTCTGGTGTCTGCTCCGCAGCTCCAGACCACTACACCGGGAGACGGCGGGTGCCAGCGATGTGGGTTAAATTAGCAATGCCCTCCTACAAAGAGCGTTTGTCATCCACTCCGCAGTGCCTCTGACCACAATTTCCTGACCTCCTCAGCGAGGAATTCTGAGCCAAATCTATAGCTTTTCAGCCTCTGGTTTTGAAACACTATTTCTTAAATGTCTATCTGTGTCTGACTGCAGAAGCAAGCTCCCTGGCTTTTATTAGGCATTGTTTCACCGCTGTTGCATTCTCAGGATCTGAAATTAAATTTTAAGTGCATTTTTCAAGGTAATAAAAATAAGCTTAGGCATATATTAGTGAATAAAGATCGATTTGTAATAATTTCCTGTAATAAAACCCATATGTTTTGTTTTTATAAAGTAAGTGCCAGAGAGTCATTTTTTTCTCCTGAACTGAGGGAAATACATCAGACAAGAAAAGGAAAGTTAATTTAAAAGAAAAAAAAGAATGTAGTAAGGGGCAACTTACTGCCAGTAGTTATTCCTCAAAAAATAATCAAAAACCACGTTTATGTAAGTTGTCTTTTCATTCTCACGACAAAAAAAGTGTATGGGGATGTATTCAATCACAACCCCAATTCTGGAAGAATGAGTTCAGTGCATACCGGAGGCAGAAAAAATACAAAAAACACAGGCCCAACTATGAGAATATACTCTAAATAAACTATTTCTTTGGCTTTGGAATAACCAACAGTGGAAAATTACCTAATTACCAAAACAACCTTGTTTCAGTGCTCATTAAAATCAAAGCAGTGTCAGACTTTTTGCCAGCTGTCTTATCTCACTTCGTCAGCAAATAACGCAATGATAAAAAATGTACATAAATCCTCTATCTAATTTCTTCCTAACTGTGTGAGCCAATACTTAAGCAAAGACAAGAAAAACAAAGAAAAAAAGCAGATAAGGAGGTAGGAGTCCTCTGCTGATGAATGAGTTGAAATTTCCATCATGCCTACAGCAGTGACCAAAAAGTGATGCACCCAGAGAAAAGATTAAAGACCAGGCACATCCACTTTTGTTTTAGCTGGTTTCCTTGCTGCTCCAGTCACTCTGTGTCTCCTGATGCAAGATGTGACCATCCAAGAAGGAGTGAAGTTGTGCTCCAGGCTTGCAGCAGCTTTTCTGCCTTCCTCACTCAGGGTTGAGTTTCTCCACTCTGAGTCAGCCCTGCAGCAGCTCAGCTTTGCCTCTCTGCACTACCTGGTGTCTGACTGACCTCCCTCTCTACTACCTGTTTGAAACAGTGCTCAGAGCAGGAAAAGACGAGGAGAGGAGAGGAAGAGGAGAGGAAGAGGAGAGGAAGAGGAGAGGAAGAGGAGAGGAAGAGGAGAGGAAGAGGAGAGGAAGAGGAGAGAAATCAAAGCAGTTAAACTATCTTCCTAGAGCCAGGTATTTGCACCCAACTTGTTGCACCGCTGACCCTTTCAGGAGGACAACCGATCCTCTATAGGGGGTAACAGCCAGGTCAAATGTGAAGTAGGTGAGATGGGTCAAGTGTCTACAATCCCAGGACTGCTCTTCTCACAGGGAAAACCTTTTAGGAGGAGGAGAGAAATGACCATGCTCATCCAGCTCCACAATGGCCCCCTGGGCTGATGGAGTAGATCCCCCTCCAATGGGAGGACCAAGCACACAGCTTCAGGAGAGGACTTCTGACTACGGATCCCAAGCAAAAGTTGGATCCACCTGCTTATGCTGATGAACATGCCAAATCCTGACTCCTTCTGGGATTTAAAGGCTGTTGGTATTTGCGAAACCTCTCACGGATCAGCTCAGTCCCATACAACAGGCCAGTTTTCAGGGTTCATGCTGAGCACCCATTGTTAACTGTGTCCACACATTCTCTTGGGTGCTGATGCACTGAGCCCAGCACAGCATTAGGCCCCAACACAGCTTTAAGAATCTGACAGCTGCAGCTTAACACATTGAGTCCTTTACAGCCCAAATGACTCCTGATTGCTTCCATACGCCAGGAATACCACGTCCAGTGGGAGCCATCACCAGCAAACATTTGTAATCAGAGCTGTCCCAGGGTCCTCCGGAAAATGCGAGTGAAGGCATGTGTCTGTTGTTCTGCACAAGCTCTGCTAAAGGGCAAAGTAGGGCCCAGGCTCAAAAATGACTAGGAAAAGAGAAGATGACAATAACACCCATTGTTGAGATGATGCAAAGTGAAGAACAGTGAGCAAATTCCACGTATAACGGGAACATTATCTCACAGGTTAACAGGCAGGTTAACACTGTGTAAGCTTTTCTTTCAGCAATGCATCATTGGATTAGACCCTTGGGTAAAAGCAGAGAAAATGAGGTTAGAAGAAACCAACCCCTTCTCCTCAAATGAAATCATAAAATACTGCCAGATGCCAGTTGTTCCACCTCTTTCTGGAGATAAGTGGGTGAGCTTGTTTCTGCCAAATACAGCTGCACACGTGGGTTATGTGAGGTTAGTTTCCCATTTGCTTCAGAGCTGAAGAAATCTGTGGCTGGATGGCTTTGTCTTTCAGTGACTATAAAAGAAAGCAATCCCACATCCACAGCTGAGTCATGTTTTCTCTGGAGACCTACTAAGCTACTCTGTTATCAGAAGAGGCAATGACAATACCATATTGCCATGCCATAATCTTGTCCGTTTTACGTCAAAAAAGCCACCATTTGGCCAAGATGAGAGCCTGAACTCTAATCACCCAAATTAAGTCTTCCCAGATTTGGTGGTTTTGTTGAATTAAGGGGGAGGGGGGCATTGTTTGTTTGGTTTTACAATATTGCCTCTCCTTTTTTTCTTTTTTTTTTTTGCTCTGTAAAGACAATTGGACATAAGAGAAACCATTATACATGCTCTTTATATTGTATATCCTGCAATATATCCTCCTGAAGTACAGAATTTTCCTCTTTCAGACAAATTCATGGGTAGTACAATGAAAGGCCAAAAACCATTCACAGTGACAATTCCTGTTTTGCATCCCTTCTCACAATACCAACACTAGACACATGAAACTAATCCCCATGACCAGCCACCACAGCTAAACCAATGCAGGCAACCAAAAAAAAAAGCAATACAGATTACCAGACTTCAAGATCTCAGTCTGGTTTTGACTACAGAAACAGAAGTTATTTATTCTGCAGTAAAGAACAGCATGTTCCTATGGATCTAATCACAATTCACATCGGACCACATCAGAAACACATGAGAGGACTTTGTGCTGTTTGTTCTTCTTGACCTTGCGGATCCCGGACCGGACCTGGCCCACAGCTCTGTTCCCCATGGCCAGCACCTTTGCACTGATATTGGGTAACGTGGTAGTATGTGCTAAAGTCTGGGCCAGCAAATGTGTCTGAAAGCCCAGTTTGGCGTACACCAAGGAAAAAGATTCCCCACTCCTGATCTACAGCGTGGCAGATAGTCAAGCACGCATATCCTTAATTATCTGCTGACTACATCTTTCAAAAGAATGTCCCGAGGCTGCTCACACAGATACTTTATGCAACAGCTACTTGAATATTATTGTTTGCAATCTTAAATGGGGAACTGGCCTGCAAGTCTAATTAACTTTCCTGGTGGAGTCATCAGAGAGCGTTGGCTAAGACTGACACCTCTTTCCCCTTATTTCTGTTTTTCCTTCCAAAGCAAACACATGTAGATGAATTTTATGTCCTCTCCAATATCCGTCAGCTCTGGATTGCCTTTTTTTTTTTCTTTCTTTTCTTTAGCTAAGCATGTAGAGAGACACGGCTAAGTACTAGAAAACATCTGGTACACACTTCATTACAGCATTGAGAGCTCTATAAGTATATATAGAAATGCAATTAGAATAAACCATCAGGGTTTGTATTTATACAGTACTTTCCATCCTTAACATCTAAGTGTTTTAGGTTCATGTTTGCCAATTGAGAAAAAAGCAAATATTTCTTAGGGAGTAAAAGGCTAAAACAATTCTTAACACATATAGACCTTAAGCCCACACCATGGGCTCTGACATCCCACATCTGTCACACCATCTGCTTCTCCCACCCAGCACCCACCTCCACAAGGGGCTCTTTGGGGGGGCCCTGGCCGGTGCTCGGGTACTTACGTGGACTTCCCGCAGATCTTCCTCTGGTACCACTGCTTGCAGTTGGTGAAGTATTTTCTGTTAGTGCCAATCAGCTTCTGCACCGCGCACACGTTAGGGCTACAGGTAATGAGAAAGCAGAAGAGGGTCCTGTAAGTCTCCCTCCTGTTGGTGCTGAACCCCAATGTGGAGCCAGACCTGACCTGACAGCATCTGAAAAGCCCTGCTGGTGTTGCAAGGGAGGAAACTTTGAGAGCTGTAAGTCAACTTGCTCGATTTGAGTGTATAATGACTATCATGAAGTGGAAGAAGCAGTGAAAGAGATCTCTCTTCAGTCTGTCAGGGTATCTTTTTCTTCATTGACTTTTTTCCACGTTGAACCTCTCACCAAAATATAAAGAAATTAAGTTAAAACTAATACTTTGGTCAGTATTTCCATGGTGAACAGCTACTTCCAATTTGGGATCGCAGCTAAAACCTGATAAAGTTACGCAATACTTCAAATCCTTCCAAAAAATCCACATTATTTTATCATTTGAGACATAAAAACGGACAGATATTTATCAGCCTATAGACTGACTTGCATCAAAACCAGAACAGGTACTTTTGCTGTATGGCAGACTCAGCTGATCCTGGATGTGGATGCTGAGCAGCTGATGGAGAAAATGAGCAGTGGCACTGCCCACTTCAGTTTCAACAGCACAGATTGAGGGTGGCTTTATCACCCCCAAAAGTACCGAAAGCTCCTTCTCAACCAGAAAAGCAGACGGCTGGTGTTACACGTGTGACTAACCCCACTGAGAGCTGACTGCAGCCCTTCAGCTTTCTAAGAAGTGGTATCACTGTGAGCAAAGACGTGGTCACACAGGAGCTGGGAGTTTCCTCGCTGCTGGTTTGGCCAGCACAGCATTTCCCTGCTCAGCCTGGCTCACCAGCTCTGCGGTTTGTGGCCAGCAGCCCTGGCCAGTGATGTGGGCAATGCACAGTCAATGCATGAGATCTGATTTATGGATCTGGGTTGCGAAGCCACCGACTTGCCTCTGGGCTTGAGCCAGAGCTGTAACAAATGCCCAAGCAAGCTGAGGATGCTCAGCTCAACTGAGACTGGATTCCCAACACCAACACCATGTCCCAGTTGCAGCAGCATCACCAAAAGTATGTACAGTATTAGCTGCCAAGCAGATGGAGGGAACACAAATAATCAAAATACATAAATCATGACTATAGCCCATCAGAAGTGCTCTGTACTGTCCAAGGCAGAGTTCTCATTTGCACAAATGAAACTCCTGGTGGAGTCTGGTGATGCTGTTGTAAAGGTCTCGTTGATCTGTTTAGGAAAACAGACAGCAGCCTGTTTCACACTGGGTTGACTGAGACACTGCTTGCTTGCCTACCAAAATTAATAAAAGAGGAGTTTGCAGGCCAACCATCAAGTCTTCCTGAGGCCACGCTTGCTTTTCACCGGCATCTCAAATTCAGCTCTCCAAAACGGGTCAGTCTGCCTGTCATTAGCATGAATTAATGTGAGGGTCTTCTATATGTTGGCTAACTCCAGCACCAGTCTTGGCGGGAGCTTGGCTTGTCTTCAGTGAGTGTTTGTTGACATGGCTGACGCAGGGTCCTGCAGAGGCAGGATCTGACCCTGCGCGGTCCTGGCATCTTTGTCCTGCCCTGAGGGGAAGGTGAGGGCCCATGGGACCTGGGGGAATTAGGGTCACCGTTTCCCTCGTTACTGCCATATCCAGTAATGGTAGTTTGATTCTGCACGAAAGCATTTAATTCCCTTCCTATATTTAAGGCGAGGGACAAAGAAATAATCTACTGCAAAAAAGTCAGAAATCACAAAGCCAGAATTCCAGCTGGTGCAAACTGGCCCAGGCTCAGTAATTTCCACGCCAAATCATCGCTTAGAGAGACGTCTGCGCTGTCTGACTCAGCCCACCTCGGCTACCCCGGCCCCACCACGCCGAAATATGGTTCCAATTACATCGAAATTCCAAACCTTGCCTCGATTTCAGTGTCTGGCTAACGGCGTTGGACAATCCCTCTAATATTCGTCTTGACAAGCCTGGCTACTGAAGGACTTGTTTGATCATTTTCTCCGGATCCCTGGGAGCAGCCTGCCAAGAAAACCCTTGTGCCTTCAGGACAGCATCGAACCCAGCACTGCCTTGCTCCCTCCTCCCTGCCTGGGACTGCAGCTCCGCAGGGCTGCTGCTCCCTCCCTGATTTATCAGAGAAAACTTCTTCCTAGTTATTCTTCAGTGTGGAAAGGTGCCCCCCCCCCAGGGCCGTGTTATCTATGATTCCCACAGACAGGCTGTAGTAGCGGCTCCCCGCAGTGCGTGTTCTGGTCCTTTGCCCAGTCTGGCTTAAAATGAATTTGTCAACACTCTCCCCTCTCCTCGTTGGAGTTCATCACCTCTGCCATGCTGTTCCCAGCCAGCCGCGCTGACTCAAGGATAAAACTGCCTATTGTTCCCCTTCAGCTGAAGCCTTCCACTTGGCAGGCAGCAGCTGGGAGCTGCTGGTGCAGGGTCTGCCCTTCGGGAAGAGGCAGAGAAGAGCAGGACCTACCATATGGTTCCAGCTACCTGCTGTGACTGCACCCATGAAGCTCCCCAGCACCATGTAGTGCCCACAAAGCCAAGTGGATTTTGGGGAGAGAGCTCCTACGTTGTCATCTTCAAATGTTAGTGTTCCTTCTATACTTCTCAGCTCCCCACCAAAACTTGAGCTGATTCACTTCAAAAAAAAGTTAATTAGGATGTACAAGTTTTGCTGCAGGGCCAAGCTCTGCCACCCAACTCGCTCTCGGCTCAATAGGAGCATTGATGGTGTGTGGGGATGCTCACAGCAGAAAGGGTGGCAGCCCTGGTTGCACATCCCTCCCGAGCTCCCTCCTGCAAGCAAAACAACACACCTTACATCCATGGGGCTGGTTTTGTGTTGCTGTATCCATTTGGCATGTCATTAATCAATGTTCAAAATTCAGCTGACATTTAAAAATTGGCTTGGTATAAATTGCTCTCTCCATCAGAAAGGGACCAGTGAGCAAAGTGCTGTGGCTGTATTTATCTAAGCATAACTTCACTTTGCCTGGAAACCCTGGTGTGCTAATTCCTCGTGTCTCCCTAACATCTCAGGCACCAGCATGGACCACAGCCACATTGCCCTGTGCTTCTATTGATTATACAAGGAGTAACCGGCTTCTCTCTGCAGAGTGCACTGAGTTATACCAGGACTGCACTGTAACTTACCGAGTCTGAGCAAACTTCTGCCTCAAGGCTATCAGCAGAACTGGATATTAGTTTCAGATCATGTAGAGATGAAGAACCAGGCTCACTGTATTTGTATGCATATCACTGTAGTTCTTTAATTATTGAGATTTTACAAATAGACATCAGCTCAGAATTTGTCTTTTGGGTTCTGTACCTGATCAGGCACAGAAAGAGCATACCCTGTTTCATAAATACTGACCTGGATCCCTGCCAGCTAATGTATAAAATGGCAATATTTAAGTCTTGGAGTTCTTAAAAGGCATTTCATCACCCTGCTTTCAGCAATCCATTTAAGTGGAAGCTACAGTTCCATTAATGACAAAAGCCAGCTGAAACATTTGTCATCCTTTCACCCATCCTAATTCCCACTACATTTTAAAAACTGTTTCTCAAGAAAACTTTCAAGACTTACTAGGGGCTCCAGCCAAAGAGTAGATTGGTGCTTACTCTACAGAGATACTCCTCTGCCATTGAATGAATTTTCTTTCTTTTTCTATAAATTCATGAAAAGGAGAATTCCTTTCACAAAATGTTTAACCATTCAAAATCTGGGGTTTATTTTTTTTCCCTTTTTCCTTAATGGGATTAGAGTGATAAAGAATCACTGAGTAGTCTAAAATGACATCTGCAATATTAAGCATCCTAAAAGAAAGGAATAAAGTCATCCAAAGAAGAAAGAAAAAGTTGTTATCCGAGGATGAAAGTTCTCAACCCCAGAAGAAAGAAACAGTCGTTACCCCAGAGAGAAAGCAACCCGCCGGAGTTGTCCCCGAGTGTTGGGCCGAGCTGCTGGTACCCGGCCCCGGGCTCGTCAGCGCCTCCGCACTCGCCCAAAGAGCCGGACGGTACCCGGCGATGGGCGAGAGGGCAACCGAGCCGCCACCCGCTGCGGGGCCGCCGCTTCCCACCGGGATTTGTGCAAATATAAGGGAAAAAAAGTTTTTTTTTTTTTCCCCGGGGAGGGGGGCACACGGAGATCCGCCCTCCCGCCGCGCTTACCCGTGCTGCCGGCCGCGGAGCCGGCTGTGCTGCAGGACCTGCTGGTACGGGGACTTGGCGGCGGCGGCGAAGCCCAGCGCCAGCGCCAGCGCCAGCAGCAGCGGCAGCGGCGGCCGCGCCATGACCGGGAGGCGGCGGGACGGGCCGGGACGGGCCGGCGGCGGCCGCGCGCCCCGTTAAATGCGGCGGCGGCGGCGCGGGGGCGGGGAGCGGTGGCGCGGCCCCGCGGGGGGAGCGGATCCGCCGCCCGGCCCGGCCCGACCCGGCCGGAGGGGAGGGGAGAGGAGAGGAGGGGACAGGGGGCCGCCCCCCCCGGAAGGGCATCCATCCATCCCTCCCTCCCTCCGTCCGTCCGCCCACCCCCCCGTCTATCCATCCATCCGTCCCTTGGTCCACCCGTCTATCCATCCATCCATCCATCCATCCGTAACTTGGTCCATCCGTTCCCCACAGCCCTGCCGCTGCGGAAGCAGAAAGCGGCCAGAAACGTCCTCCATCCTCCCTTCCAGTTCAGCGTTTCGTCCACAATCGCGTTTTCTTCTGCACTTTTTTCCCTCCATCCGCTCCCCAGGCGGGACTCGGAGCGGGGTGGCTGGACTCACTCCGGGGGTCCCATCGATCTCAGCCCCTCTGCAATCATCGTGCCCCAGCAAGTTTTGCTGACTGCCACCTAGCCAGCCCAGCCCTGCCCCATCGCCTGTTTGAATGTCACCCCGTGCTGCCTCGCTTGGCACCCTCTCAGTGCCTGCCGGTGTCACCCCTGCTCCCCGGGGGGCTCCTGTGTCAGGAGTCACACGTGGTGAGAGGTTTCTGGGTTTTCTTAAACCAACACAGAGCAATAAGGCTGCCATCAGTGTGCCCCCTTCGCTAGGCTGGTGGTGTTGTGTGCAGCTCTGGGGTGAAGCCCAGGGGTGTGTTTTGCAGCGAGCCACATGCCACCCCATTGCTCTGAAGGGTGGCAGACACAAAGCCACAGGCCCACCATGGCTGGTGGGACAAGTCCCCACGAGCCAACCTGGCCCTGAAGCCAGCTCTGGCATCGCAGCCATCCTAACAGCTTGCGTGGGAAACCTCCACTCCAGCCAAGGGCAGCGTGGTGTTCAGTGTTTGTAAAGATAACGGCAGCAGAGAAGTCAAACCCTCGCATGAGGCCGTCACTGTGCTAATCACCACAGGATTCCCAGGAAAGAGGCCATGCAGAATTCCTAAAGAGGCGACAAAGTGGACAAACAACTGAGGTGCCTAAATCCTTCTGGGAAGCAGAAGGATTGCCTTGTGGCAACTCAACCTCAGGGACAGACTTCTGCAAAACCCTCGTGTGGCTTTGCAGACTGAGCAGTGGCCAGGAAGGGCAGCTGCTTGGCAAAGGACGGGAATTGTGACGTATCCAGCGAGGAGCCACTGAACCAAACAGAAGAAGTCTTTAGCAATAACAAACACTTTGTATTTGCAAAGATTTTTTTTTTCCCCACAGTAAATAAATCTGATCAGAGTAAACAGTATTAACGCTTCTTGGATAAAATCCATGAAACCATTCCTCAGTTGAGTTTCTTCTCCCCAGAGAGTGCCTCACTGCTGTCTCCATCTGAGTAGGTAAACTGTGAAGTCTTACCTGCAAAGGCTCATGACTACAGCCTAAAAGACAAGAAATGGAGGTTTCAGGTCTTACTGAGAAAAGGGAGAGGTTTTGAACCCTCTTAGGTATCGCCTTATGCAAGCCTCTCTTAGCTGCACCTCTATAAAATGGAGCTATTTTATGAGTGCCTCCAACACTCTGTTTAAAAGGGAGGAGTGATCTACACTCTCCCCAAAAAGGGGTGACTTGGTTCCCTGGCTCTGGGAAAAGATTTAGGGCTGTGAAGCCTGATCTGATGGATGTGTATTTTTCCAGGTCAGAGTTAGACCTCTCGGCCCCAGAAGAGAAAAAGCCTTAAAATTCACTCCTCCTCTACCAGCTATGGTAATTTATTGCCAGTGAAAGGCTTAAAGCTCCAAAAAAGTGAAACGAAAAGAGGAGGGAGATCATAGCGAAAGCATTGCCAACTGCTGAGTCCTCTGACAACAGCAGTCAGTTGCTATTTCTCTGCAAAGAAGAACAGTGAAACTCCTGTGTGGTGGCAGGGCCAGGCACCTGGATGTGGGCTCCTGCCTTGACTCCCCAGACTGGTGTTTCAGGAGTTGCAAGGTCCCTCTCATTCACACAGCTGGTTTATAGACCTGTGAGCTTCTCTCCTAGATACTTCCAAGGAGCAGGAATCCCAGATCCTCAGAAGAGCACAGGGCTGCCTGTCCTAGGATGAGCTCATCAGGATCACCATGTTCATGTTGTGACCTTACAAAACAAGGGTTGATGTCCTCAAGACATCAAACCCTGTGTCGTAGTCAACAGAAGTTTTTTGAACCGCAAGTGCTGGAAAAGAACTTGGCAAAGCTTTTTCCCAGGGAAGGTTTTTCCTGAAGACTAAGCAAACACTGGGTGAGCAGGGACAAGTGGCTGAGAGGGGTCAGGGCGGAGAGCGGGGAGGGATGGGGCAGCCCTGTCACCTTCCTGCACCCAGCGCCAGCACTTGTCCTGAGCAACACGCTGCTTCTCCTGCCCCAAAAAGTCTGCTTTGGTTGTGTCGAGACACACAGAGCAAGGCAAGGGCAGGACTGGAGAATACTCGGTGTGCAGGCAGGTGGGCAGAGCCGGCGCATTTGCCATTTGGGCAGTGGAGAGCTCTCATGGAAAAGGACCTCCTGCAAACCCCACAGGCAAATCCATGTTTTTTATCTATCATTGTTGGTTTCCTTCCTCCTCATCCCTTCCCCCTGGTCCTGCTGCCTCCTTGTTCTTCTCCAGTGCATCCTTATTCATTATTCGTCTCCAGCAGGACTCTCTGTACTAAGCCTTCAATTAGCTTCTGTGAATCTATTTGAGAGCGGTTCAACTGTTGCAAAGAAATATTGAACTATCCTAGGATATAACAAATACCCTATTTGTGAATGACCATTGCTTGGTTTGCACTTGTTTTAACCTCTGCTTTCAGGCGGATGTTTAGTTTGAAATGAAATTCATGTGCAGTGGACTTTCTGCACACTCATGCAAATACTCTAAAATCAATCACGTAGAAAATTGCACTTACACAAGTAGACACTTCTATACACATTTCAGAGTAAGCAATAGGCAGAAATAACAGCTGCTCCACCAAAAGGAAGAAATTGCAAGATGTACTCTGAGCCAAAACGAAGAAATCTTCAGCAATAATAAACATCTATTATTTAAAAAGCTTTCTTTGTATAAACAAATCTGAAGGCTGAAATTACCGAATCTTTAGGACCATAAATACTTTTTACTTTGTTCTGTGAGCTGCACAGAAAGGCCAGAAGGAGAGCTTGTACAAAAAAACCCCACCTTTCCACCTCTCTAGTAATAGTTTTAGGAGAAATGACCAACGGCATAGAATTATATTTCTACTGTCCTCAGAATATTATAAGCAATAATTCCCATAATCAAAAGTTATAGTGACATTTGGTAAACCCCACATCCATGCAACAGGTTGGATCTCCATTGTTAATGGTATTTTCAGGTTGGATTTTTTTTTTCCCAGAGTAGCCTTTGCTCTCATTTTCACAGATGCTGAGCAAAAGCACTGGAAATATCTCCGAGTGTGTTGTTGTGCTTGTGTTTTAAATACAGCAGAATTTATATAGAAGAATAAACAGATGATCCTTCATTCATTTTACTCTCAGACGATTTATGAAATGCCTGGCAGAGGGACAGCCCTGCACAGGACATGGCAGGACCTGAGTGGCTCAGGTGCAAAAGGGGCTGAAGCAAACAGAAAATGATCCAGACAGATGGAATGAGAATATCACAGGAAAATATACCCTGGTGACAGTGGCTCTGACAGCCAGCAGTTCATGCCTGGCTTGGGTTGGTGGAGTGATGGGTTTATTGGTGGGAAAAAACTGCTGGAGAGAGTCCAGCGCAGGGCCAAAAAGATGATTAAGGGAGTGGAGCATCTCCCTTATGAGGAAAGGCTGAGGGAGCTGGGGCTCTTTAGCTTGGAGAAGAGGAGACTGAGGGGTGACCTCATCAATGTTTATAAATATATAAAGGGTGGGTGTCACGAGGATGGAGCCAGGCTCTTCTCGGTGACAACCAACAGTAAGACAAGGGGTAATGGGTTCAAGCTAGAACACAAGAGGTTCCACTTAAATTTGAGAAGAAACTTCTTCTCAGTGAGAAAGATGGAACACTGCAACAGGCTGCCCAGGGAGGTTGTGGATTCTCCTTCTCTGGAGACATTCAAAACCCGCCTGGACGCCTTCCTGTGTAACCTCACCTGGGTGTTCCTGCCCTGGCAGGGGGATTGGACTAGATGATCTTTTGAGGTCCCTTCCAATCCCTAACATTTTGTGATTCTGTGAAATGACCTTAACCATGAGCCTGTTAATATATTAGTATAAAAAAATCCCATCCCACTCAACTGCATGCTCCCACTTTTTTTATCTGTTTTCACTATCAATACTGATATCAAGGGAAAATATTTCCCTTCTGGGTCTTTTTAGAACAACTTCTTCACCCCAAATGCTCCCGCATTTGCCTTTTGGGTCTTCTTTCCATGTCCCGTGTATTAATGATGTGGCAGATGCTCCTTCGTGCCACACTCTTGCTTTCACATCTCAGTCTTGTAAAAAGATCCTGATAAAGATCACATAATCCTCTTGGTTTTCCTTTGTAGACAGCTCCATTTGATGTGTCCAGAGTCCACCGAAAAAGGAAGAACACTAATCCCACTTGCCTCCACTGCACACGGTGGGGAATTAATGGGATTTATGTTCCAGCTCCACTCAAAACTGTGTCCAAAAGACCCTCTGTATGTATACAGCTTTATTATTATGTACAGTAACATCTAGGCCAGCAATTGGAATAGCAACAGGCAGCATGAGCTGCCTTTGAAACCTCAGAAGAGCCGGTGCAGCCCTTCAGAGATGTGACATACACTGGAAATTCAGAATAAAATAAAAATCAGGGCTGTATTTGGAGTAGGAAGAGTGGGCAAGAGCAGAAAGGAACAAAAATGAACCATGCTCTGGCTATCAAATTTAGTGTGATGGAACAGTGCTTCATTAGAGCCTGAGAAGGTGAAAGCCTCCTGCTTGCTGCTGCGGTGGCCAACTTACCCCTGTCAAAAGGCATGAAACTCTGCCAGTTCCTCAGCCTGCAGCATCCATACGGGGCCTTCATCGCAAGCTATGGACAATTTGGGTACCCAGCAGTTCACAGAATGCACGTTTGCCTGGGAGGAGCTGAGATGCTCCATGGTGAGGGCCAGACCAACCCAATTCTGTCACATCCCCCAAAAAACTGCTTGGAGGAAGCTGGGTGCAGTTACTGTTTGTTTTCTCCCTCCTTTCTGATTAAGGGTGAAGTTATTGCTGAATGTCTTGTTAGGTCTGGCGAAATGAATCTACTTGGAGCGATGCAAGCAGCTAAGCAGGGTGGCTGCCCTGAGCGAGCTCGTGAGCTTTAAAAGGCACCTTGTCATTCTGTCCTTAGGGGCCTCGGGGAGCACCAGCCAAAAAGGCAATTAACACACAATATTCTGCTTCCTTTTAATATATCATCGTGATGGAAGAAATATGTGCTTTATCTTCTCTGGTATAAACAAAACAATTCTCTTACCTCATCGTATAAGCTTGTGATTATCTTCCCACGTTAGATACTTTGAGATAAATCTTTTTAAGAATGCCTCTCCGTTGCTGTTTCTCTCTCGTATGCTGACACTCATAAACCCACTGAAGATCGTGAGTAGTGCTATGGGGCCAAGCTGATATCCCTCATCTGTTTTCTATTTTCCCCTCCTTCCCCCTGCCCTATATTGCAGATATATGATACAGTAAAATTGTAGAGCAGGAAGTCACAAGAAGTAGCAATTCAACTTTCAGAGAATAATTCAGTGTCACTTAGTCATATCGTCCATATACGAAAAAGAAAAAAGAGAGAGAAAACAGCTCCCACAAGGCATTTCTAGCTCTCACATGTTCTCATTTTTTTCCTTATGCTGCAATTTATCTTCTTGTTTTCAGCAAGCCAGCAATGAAGTAGAAAAACCCTAAGAAAGCTTAGTCTGACATATCTTTCTGGGGAGTATTCATTTCCATGCATAGCTGCATAAGCCATGGAAAAGTCTGTGCCATCAGTGGAGAGCAAACCACTTGATGAGCAGAGTCTACAGACCTTAAAACGGATAAAAGCAAGTTTTTTCTGGCCTGCTTCAACTGATTTAAAGGTCTGATAGACACCCAGTGTCAGTGCGGTAATCTGCTGAGGTTGGCTGTTGGCCATTCTGTAACACAGGAAGACAGCGAACGTTTGAGCATCCTGAGCCAAATTACACCAGACTGTTATTTTGGAATGCTCATCTTTGAAATCTGAATTCATTTAGTTTATTATGATATATTGGAACTTCCAAAAAAAAAAAAAATATATACTCATTAACCTCAGTTAAATGGGACAGGCAGAAGAAACTGTTCCCTGCCAAAAAGATAAACAAACCACATTACATTATGTCAATCGACCATCTCGTAACTGGGGATGCGTAGCCAGAAGGCTGCTTCTGTTAGCCTACAGTCTTTGAATGAAATTCAGCTCCCTGAAGGCATGACAAAACTCTGACTTCACGACTAACCTCAAAACGTTCTTCTGCAGCTCGGCATGATAATTTCTTCAGCAACATTTAAGGAGCCATTTTATTCTCCATCTCTCTATCACAACAACATGCTACACCCAACATGACAAGGTGGTCATTACCTACCGACCACAGGACCTCTGCACAATCATCTATCAACACATTTCACGAGGTGTTAACAAAGCAAAGAGACATTAGAGCATAAAAGTGCAAACATGTTCCCTACTGTACTTTTTCCAACACACTATTGTTAGGGAATAGAAACTTCTCTAACACTATCCATACATCTGAAGTAAACCTGAGAGTTTATACAAACCCCGTGGGCTCTTGCAGTTAGGAGCATATTAAAAATATTTAGAATTACAAAGTGCTGAGAAGTCAAGAAACTGTTTGGAGAACAGCAGAGTATTTCTCAAGGCTACAATGCCTTGTTTGATTCACTCCCTCATCAATGGGAAGACATGCTGTACCTAAGAAAAAGAGAGAGTCTTAAATAATAATAAAATATTGGTGAATATTTCACATAGCATTTGCACGTCACTGATATCCCAGTTCTGCAAAGTTATAGAAATGCTGGGTGTTGTTTTTTTCTGGTTGCTCCATTCTTCAGACAACAGCCTCCTCAAGCACCAAGGTGAAGCAGATACGTAATGAAGCGCAGGACAGAAGACCAGGCGAGCAGTGATAAACTTTAGGAAAACTAGGTCCCGTTAAAGAAAAGTCTCCCTTTTTAATGAAGCCAGAACAAGCGTCAATGACACTAGAGGGACATTTTGCAACACAGCCAGTCACAGTTTGTGCCAGGCCACCACGGAGGAGGCACAGCCCTCTCCTACCGTGCATCAGACCAAATGCTCGGACACAGCAACCTCCCTCCTTCCCACTCCATCACTTTTCTCTTGGCTCTGTAAGCAGATCCAAGCACTGTGTGGATGTGTGACCACACACCTGACATCGGACAGTGTCTGTATAGCTGTGAGGTAGGAAGTTGAGCAGCCTCCCCTCTTGAATTCAGTAACAGCTTGGACAGACACCTGCTGGGAGGAGAGAGCTTGCACGGAGCCAGCCCTGGCATAGGGGGATGGACTAGATGACCTGAGCTGTCAGTGGGGATTAGATCCACTTACACCTTCCTGGACCAGTTTCTGCTGGGTAACCTTTGACACCACAGCTGACTTGCTCTGAAAAGGATGCTCCTCCCTGTCCTGTGCACCAGCTCTTTTCCTGCCTCCATCAGCCCAGCACGGTGCTCCCAGGCTGCTCCTTTGCCCTAGCATGGTGGGACCCACTTTGCAGGTCCAGCTTCCTGCCAGATTCATGAGCTGAAGCAGCTCCCCAGCAGTAGCAGCATTTCTGGAGGCAGCAGGCAGGACAGGCAAGAGCACGCAGGGAAGTGAATGATGCCAGCAGCAGCAGGGATTCGTGCACGGGCTCTGCCTGCCCCAGATTTCGCTCACTGGACACCTCCACACTGATCCCCACAGGGCTGGACCGTGGTAGGTACAAAAGCAGAACATCCCACTCGACACGTTCTCCTGCCTGGCATCACATCGGCAGCAGCAAAAGACTTTCTCAGGCTTTCCTTTGGCCCTGAGACTGTGCACTGCAGGTGATTATATACGTCATCATCTCCTTCATGTCTGAATTTTCCCTTTTCCTCCTGCTTCCTCGTGGCTGGAAAACTGAGACAGAGACGTCTCCTTCACCACGGTCTGTGTTGGGGGGCTGTATGACCAGCAGAGCTTCACCCAAGCCTGTGATTCTGGCCCATTTCTATCTGCATACACACACAGGTAGAAACACAAAACGCATACAGACACATATTAGATGTTGTGAGTTCATCATCACTGCGAGGAATCATAGGGGGACATATGGCTTAATTTAGTTTCAGTGGTTTTCTAGTCACAGCTGAGTAGATAACATGACAAGATTAGTAATAATTTCAAAGAGGGAATGATTTAGTAATATGGTCTACAGCACTTATTAAAGGCTCCTTGATAAAGGGCCAGGGAGACCTGGAACAGTTTGGATCCATTTCCTCACTACTGCTGAGAACGAATGTTGCAATATGTGTTAGGAGGGTTGAATGGAAAATAATTGCCTTCGTTATGCAAGTTCAACGTACAGACATATGTTCCTGGATAAACCACTTCTACAACTAGCCAGGTCCACGTAGCTTATTTTCCGTAAAATAAAAGAAGCAGCATTTTCTGCAGGTTTCAGTCAAATATTTGAAACAGGCAGGCACTGTTTTATCCAGCAAAGCATATGCACATTACTGAAGTTCACAAGCACATAGGTTTATTGCTTTTTACAGGAGATGCAGGTGTGGGAGTAGGTCTTGTAGAGGATGTTTGAACATGTACCAGGACTTTGGCATATCCAAAGCAGAGAGAAACTGGAGACGTGGATTTTTATAGGAGACGTAGCACATTATAAAGCAAGATATCTTGGGCCAAATCTGGTTCCTTTTGTTTAGGCAAACTGACCTCTTGATTTCAGTGGTGCTTCTCACGCAGGCAAGGTAAACAGAAACTCAGCTTCGGGCATTTATGTCAAGATTCAGAGAAGTAATCTCTTCAGAGTGATACAATAGGACTTCATATTAGCATTAGCCCCAAGTGCCTGGAAATCTGGAATTCAAATGAAGGAAAACCTCACTGCAAATAAAGAGCTTCTTGAAACCAAAGTTATTTCCACCATTACGATTAAAAAGCAGAGTTGCCAGCTACTGAGAAACTAAGTGATGCTCTGGCTCAGGAGGATTCCAGCAGGATTAGTCTGGCAGTTGTAGCACAATCAAGACCAACTAATTTCTTCATTATTAGTTTTTAATTCTTCTAAGTCTGCTTTTCACAATGGTTTGGCACCATCCACCCTCATCACTCTCTGACTCCAAAGCTGGCAAGCAGACACATTTGCTTTCTTCTTTTATTATAGCAGAGGGATGAGCTAATTTACATTGGGAGTCCAGTGTGCCTGCGAAACTGGGAGAAGTGGGAAGGCAACACTCCCTTGCTTCAGCTGCTGTGGGAGAGAGGTTTCATCCATGAGCAGGAATAAATATTTATCAGACAGGCTTTCCAGTCATATGGTCCTAATCCTCACAGCAATGTGAAACTCCAAGAATGAGGTCATGGTTGTCTAATCCCAAACTGTACTTTTTTCTAGAGGCCACATCAGGTAGGTGGGAGATGGAACACTCTTCTCCCCACCTGGGGCTTGCCAAGAGCAAACCGCAGGGTCTAAGGGACACAGTGATATGCAAATACACACACAAAGACTTGCTCCAGAGCATAAAAGGGCTGCCAGGGCACAACATTAAATTTCCAGCGCCAACACTAGGTACCTGTTGTCCTGAGTTTTCAGAACTTGTCAAAATCCAATTGTCAAAGTCCTTGAAAGATTCTTTAAATGATTTTTTTTTCTTAAAAGTGATTTTTCAAAAATTATTATTATATTTTTAAAGCTCATCAGAAGATGCTTCCAGCTGATTACTACTGGGAGTATGTTTTTAGGTGGTTGAGGTATCTTTGGTTTGCTCGTTAGCCTTTCACTGGACTTTGGTGATTTACACTTTAAACTGAAGAACCAGGGAATTTCCCAGCCGTTCTCCTCGAGGAACTGTTTGGATCAGGAATTGCCCAAATTAGGAATTGTATCTGAATCATACCAAGGTCTGAGCTAACAAACCAGCTCATGGCTCCCAGACAGACCCTTATTATTTTAGCCCAGATGGTACTAAAAAAAGACCATCTCAAAAACATGAGACATGCAAGAGCATAATTTAGGACTGCAAATTAAACACATAGACCAGCTATATTCCTTCAGTTTTCTCCTTACATAAATAGAGGAGTACCATACATAGGATAATATTCCCAATCTTGCGTTACATTAAGTAAAACAACTTAAAACATGTTGCTTACCAGTACACAATGTATAGCAGCACCATGTCTAGGGATAAGGTTATCTTGAGCAGGTCTGAACCAAGGGAAAGAACATGACCAACATGTTGTATGTTGTGTATCCTGGTGGAAGGTTTCCCAAACGTGAGACACGATGAAATACGGGTCACTCCCGGAAGAACTTCACAGGCAAGTAATCAAGGAGGTTGGAAAGTCAGATCATCTCTTATTTTGAACCACCTTTTGGGTCTGCAATTTTATGTAAGACTGAGTAATTTCTGAGTGTGACTAACCCAGAACAGCCCATTTTCCTGTGGCCAAGGGCTTCTCAAGAAGGGAGCTCAGGTCTCCCACAGCCCAGGTGAGCCCCAAACACCACATCTGGCTTTGGGAAATCTCCCTCTTTCTCTGCACAATGTTTTCCAGAAGTCTTGGGTTTTATGTCATACCGAAATAAAACAAAAAATTAAAACCTCTGCGTTTCCATCTCTGTCACCCACATTTGTCTCAGGTCAGTGATGGGCTCTATTCTGGTCATGCCATTGAGCCAAAGGCAGGGTCACAGGCTGAGCCTCAAACGCACTCGCCAAGTCTGGATGAGAGTTTGTACCAAGTGATGGTTTGGGCTTTAGTTAAAGCTCTGCTTACCACCTCTGCAGGACAAGCATTGCTGAGCCCCAAGTGCTCAGTCGAGAAGGGGAAGGTGGCCGGGAGTCAGCATGGGGGAGACCCATAGAGCCCTCCGCTACCCTACAGAAACCCAGACTCTGCAGGGCGGAGTGTGTTGTAGTCACCTCCAACAAAATAGCAAGCAAAGGGAAAAGGAAGAGAAAGTGGTTGATGCTGCAGAGCTGGGTTATTTACCTTTTCCTGAGCAGGCCCTTTATTTATTTCACATGTGGCAAGAATCAGCCCTTGGTTCTTCAGTTTTCTTTTCTCCTTCTACCTCATTCCCTTTGAATCCATCAGCTGGGGAGATTAGCAGTGTCACAGGAACCAGACCTTTCTGCTAAATCCCTTCCAGATGTCCAGAGCCACAAACATGTCAATCATTGACAAGAACCTAATGACAAGTTGCTCCCTGTGATGTAGTGATGGCTACTGTTTCCTGGCAGAAAAACTTCCTCCCGCCCTGTCCAGAAATCTCTGAAAGCAGTTTTTGCAGGGAGGGTTTCTTCTTTCTTCCCCAGGAACTATCTGTTCCTGTCTTCCTAATGGAGAAGGCCAGGAGCTGGGTGTCAAGGGGCTCTCTTGAGCACAGGATGCAATGGAATTTTCATTCCCAGCCTGGAAACCAGGTCCTTTCCTTTCTGCTTGCCCAAAGACATGTCATGGTTTTCTCAACCTGTTGCAGTACATTAAATTACACACCACCCTTCTCTGAGTGCATTTTGATCAGTCTGTGATTGCTATGTTGGATCTGACTGAAACCCCCAAGCTCCTCACAAGCTCAGGAGGTATGTTTCCAGGCTAAAAGCATCCTCAGAAAAATCAATACTATCCATTGTGGACATTCCTGATGTTTATATTTTCCCTTCCTTTCATTGCTCTTAATGGATAGAATTTAGAAAGTGCAGCTGGCCAGGAAAGGCTGTTTATTCCATGGAAAGTGCCAGTCTCCTCGCAGGGATGGGCAGGCAGGATGGACTGATGCAACATCCTTTGCTGTGCTCCCAACCACACCACTGCAGGGAAATGAGATTCAGCAGCTCGTCCCACCTTGGCACAGAGGCTGTGGTGTGATGCCAAGCCAAAACTTGTGCTGAAGTCTCTGGGAGCTGCTCTTTTAACGTAGCTGCTTATTAACATGACCCTGGTTAGGGAGATTTCTTCCTTTATCCTTTGAATTACGAAAACCATTTCAAAACTTGATCCCCATGAAGGCTGGGCATTGTGTCAGCTTTAAGAAGCTGAAAATAGCGATGGGTTCTCTGCAGTGAGGAAAAAAAAAGCACAACACACTTGGAGTCTGTCATTTGGATTTATGAATGTAAAGTCTGCTCTTTTGACATAATCTTCTTGATTTAAGCTTGTGGTTTCTGCACACAGTTTCCATTAAAATTAATGTAAGTCATCTGGGCAAATCTCTCCCACGTTGACAGGACAAAAAGTTTGACTACTGGAGCTTTATTCCTTATTTATGGGCCCAACACTGACCTGTGCAGGACCCAGCCTACAGCCTGGGTTGGAACCTCCCATCCCCACTCAGCAGGATCTGCAGTGATCAGGTATGACGTGCCTGATCTGGACACCCAAAGCACCAGGAAAGGTTAGCAAACACCTCTGGAAATGGTGCTCCTGAGATATTTGCTAGATAAACGAGAAAGTCAGATCTTGCCCACCTCAAGATGCTGCAGAGCTGTTGTTGGTTGAGATGTTCTGCCTGGTGTGAAACCAGCTGCAGCACCAGCATTGCTCCTGCAGCAACGCACCGTAAATGGGTGAAGCAGAAAATGGAGCAACTCCAAAAAAAAATCCCAAACCAGGAGGTTTGGTTGCAAAACAATGCAATACAAATAAATGCCATGAAAGAACATACAGATATCTCCTCAAATACACTAGTGCCTCATTTTAAGTCAAACCCACCGGTTTTGCTGAGGATCGCAAACATCACATTCATTTGAGAAACATCTGGAGGCTGAATCCTTCGCAGATTCAGGTCATCCATGTGAGCCACCACAGCCAGCCCAGGAGGGTGTTGTTTGAGAACCAGTCTTCCAAATTTCCCCTGATAAAACCACTAGAAGATGCAGCTCTGTTCAATAGCAAGCCCACAAGTGCTGACTCGGCTCATTGCCTCTCACACAGTTCCCAGTGACGATTTTTTTCCTTTTTCTCCACTACAATCACATCCCTGACCTCAGAAAAGGACCACAAGCTATCTCCAAACAAAGATTTGTCTCTTCTTTCCAGCACACATTGACACACGCTTGCTGGGTTCTCAGAAGCGGGGTGCTTTGTGTTTTCCCCAAGGAAATTTGGAGAAACCCATCTCTCAAAGCCCTTTTTCTCCTTTTATCCCTCAGGATGTGAGTTCATTTCTCCATCCCACAGCCCCCAGCCCTGCCCCATTGGTTCACATTGCCTTCCCCAAGTCCTGAGGGAAGATGCCTCTCCTGGATGGATGTAAAGAAAATCTCACCAAAACCCTACAAAACTACAATATTGGGATCCCTCTGTGCTAATATAACAGCACTTCTCCTTTCCCTTGAGCCTGTGCATCCCCAAGCCTGCATCCACCCAGTATCTTCCAATCACTCCCTCCTGTGCACCTCAGGCCTCCTCCTCCTCCTCTTCCTCCATGCACCTCAGCGATGGAGAGCAAATATCTCAGAGATGAACCACAACTCAGTGTTCTCCTGAGGTGCAGACAGGTGTGGTGGAAAAAAATCAAACATAACCTTATTCCTCCCCATGAGAGACAAAACCATGCAATTTTTTCCAGTAAGTGATACAGCTGGTCCAGAAAACACAGCACCCTCCAGGCATTGGCTCTGGTTTGGGGAGCAAGGTGGGATGGAGGGACAAGAAAACCAGAGTGAAAGCTAAGATAGGTGACCCAGGGAGGAGATTTCTCTGCCAATGTTTTGCTTTGACACTTGTAACTGTGGTTATTCATTTTCCAGTAAGTTTACACTGCTCTTAACCAAAATAGTCAGTGCAAAAAAAATGACATTATGAACACTTGAGGAGTTACATGAAGTGTTGATATCAGAGCAGCCGTGTGCAGGCACAGCCTGTCACCAGGAGCAGCAGCCCTGGGGGGGTCTGACCACAGCCCCCCAGATTTGCACCACACCTCAGCACATACTCAGGACTAAAAATGGGGCAAATAACCTTCACCAAGTAAATGTTTGGGATTCCTCAGTCATAGCAGCAGGAGCATGATGTGCCCATATAATGGATTAATTAAGAACTCCATTACATAATTGCTAATTATTATTTTTTAAGAATGACTAATTAAATAAGAATTTTTTTTTCCCAAAACATTAGAAAGCTGTAAGTGGCCTAAAGGAAGAAAGTGGGATGTGTGGCAGTACTGATTTTACTCAGAGCATAAGTCAAATGCCATTTAAGTTACTGAATGTAAACTAAAAATTAGAAAAGGAAGCAGAGTCCATACCTACCATGGGCTATTTATTTCTCGTCGCTCTGACTTCCCCGCTATCCTTCAGCTCTCTTGCCTTTGACATAGCACACACTGCACTATTGTCTCGTAAAAGCCTTAGTTCAGCAAATGAGAAACATATTGTAGAGTCTGACATAATTGCAGGCCATGATTCATCTGCATCCCAGTCCCTCCAGTAGACTCCTTGTTGCCGTCCAAGGCTGCTTCTCATTCCCAGTTGCCGGTGGAGACATGGAGGGGACCTGAGGCTGTGGCTCTGGGTATTATGTGCAGGAGGATGAAATCATCACAGCATGAACAGCAAGGGGAGAGAGAGGGGAAAATATCATAATTGCTTCTTGCTGTGCAATAACTGGACTTATCCTATCACATCAAATTGGCATCTACAAGCATAGAGGCTGTGCTCTTTGCTGTGAGCAGGTTCACCAGACTATAAATTGCAGAGTAATACCAACACTAATGAACCAGCAGCACCCCAAAATGGAGATGTCTCACTGGTGCTCACCAACCCACATGCACTTACAGTAGTTAATACCTGGCCCAAGTGCTGTCTACGATCCTTAGGCATCCTCACTGAGAATTTTTCATTTTTTACAGTTAGAATTTGTCTTTCCCATTTTGTCTGTCCAGTGGGAAAAGTCTGGCACTGACATTAGTCCCTGATGCTATTGCCTCATGTTCTGCTTTGACTGTAAAAAGCAGAAAAGGAGGAAGAAAAAGTCCTTCCTGCTTAAAGGGGTGAGGGGAAAAAATAGGCTGAGAAGCAAACTCAAAGGCATAGAAATTGTGCAATCTAGTCTGTAAGACACTCATCAAGAAAATCACCTGTGAAGTCATAGCTCAGACTTCTCTTTAGCTGGAAAAAAACTTTTCCCTTTCCTCCAAGGGTTATCAGGTTTTTCAAAATAAAAAGCAAATGAAGGGCCTAATGCAAGGAATTTGAGCTACTGCTGTGAAACCTGTAAGCTCTTAAATAGAGACCTTCATTGGTATTACACTGAGATAAATGATTCCATATAGTCCGAAGTTAATCTGTACTGCTACTAGGTACCTTAGTCTTGGGTAACTGTAGGAATAAAGAAATACTGTGTATAAATCTCTCCATTATCTTTTCATATAGAAAAATAAAGTGCGGTTGGCTTTGAAGAAGATCAATGGAGTTGCTGGTTTTGTCTTATTTTATTATGCAAGTATGCCATGTAGGAATTTGGACAACAAATGATTTATGAAATGTAATAAATACATTTGTTAGAGTAATAAGAAGGAATTTTCATCAGTGCTAATGTATTATTCTTTCATGAACATATATATACACACATATGCATATATGTTTGCAACATGTTACCATAAATCATGTGAAAATGTAGAGCAGATGTTCTGTAGTAGCTGGGATTATCATGCCCTGGTTGTTTTCATGGGAACCGACCCACAGAGGGCTCAGCAGAACGTGCCTCATGGATATAGTAATGGGGCTACGAGAAAAGAATATTTATACGTGGTGCTAACATAGTTTTATTAAACATGAAAGGTGACTTGTCTCCTTAGTCTGCTTTTTGATGAGTCAGACTGTATATAGACGGTTTCATTAGAAAAATATTTTCCAGTAATTGGTCATTTGTAATGGTCTGCACATCCGGACAGGTTTTCTCAGCCGTTTCCCCAGCCCAGGCACAGAGATGCTGCGAGTCAAACCTCGGCCGCGTTTGAAACACTGCTGGACCCAAATGATAAAAAGCCAGAACAGACTGAGTTAAAAATGACTGGTCAGAAAGAGGCTTACCAAAACTCCTGAGGTTTACACCCTTGTTTCTGGTGGGGAACTGCACATCAGGTGGAAACTGGTCCTATTTATCCAACTGTGCCCAAGCCAAGGGATTCGTGTATGTGCATCCTGAAAAGGCAGCCTGAGGGAAGACCAAAATAACTTCTTCAGAATAAACTGCTTAAATTATGCTTGGTTGGCTGCCTGTATTTCTAAGGACAATGCAGTGACTGCTGCAGAGATGAATTGCTTTGCCATCTGTGTTTCTCTACAGCAGAGGTTATAGGGACTAAAACCATAATACTATATGTAAATTTGTAGCAATTTATAAGAAACTAAATATTAATGCAGCAAAATCCTCAGCAGCATCAAATAAAATACAGAAACAAATGCACCTTTAAGTAGCATCAGAGAGAATATGGCACAAAGCAACTTCAGAAACACCAAGATCTCCTATAATTTTTTTTTTTGAAAGATTTTTCCAGTATAGAGTTAATATGGGCCATTGCAGCTCCCACATTTGAAAAGTGATCTAAACATGATAACTGGGCACAAAAGGAAGCCAATGGAGAGGTCACATATGAAGCCTCATGTATAGAAAGGGGGTCCCGGCTGTGATGGGCAAGCGAAGAAGTCACACACCCTCAGCCCCTCTGCCTTCCGGCTTGGCCCTTGGCAGCATTTTCAGCAACTTTTTCCCCATATTTGGGGATCTTCTCTCAGAGCATGTTAAATCAGGACTGCAAAGAGCGCATTTCTGTAAGACAAAGGGGTAGAGGGAGACCTCACCACAGCAGCACCCACGGTGTAAGGAGAGGCCATCTCGGCAAGGCAAGGCGGGACCACAAACGAGATGTGGGAGACCTTGCAACGCCCCTGCAAATATTTTCCACATCTCAGAGCAGACAGCGCTGAATGAAAAGTTAGAAATTTAACATGCATACATATTTATTTTTTTTAAAGAAAAAAACAACCAGTTTCTATGCCGTGCTTGCCAAGGGGCAGCTCTAATTCATCCCCTTGGCCATCTCTGTTGAATTTTCCCCTCTACAATTTGCTAAACAGCCGGATTTCCATGGTTACCAGGGCTCACTACTGATACGCCTCAAACATATTGTACATTTTTGCTGGGGAGGTGCAGACACAGAGTTGTTCCTGCACAACTGCCCGGAGCAACAGGACGCGGCTGAGCCCTGTGCTGGCCACTGCTGAGGGCACAAAGGAGACAGCAGGGACTAACCCAGGTGATGGGAGAGGTGACGCTTCATCCTTTCATCTCCTTGCTCTGGGGAAGAGACATCACATAGCCATCCCACATGGCTTTAAACATTTGGCACAGCTGCAGGAACCCCTGGATCCCCTGGCCTTACCCTTTGAACATGCATCAATATCTTTAGCTAAGGAACCACCGTGGCTTGGCATGGCCAACTCCCAACATCCGAACCTTTTTCCCCCATTTTATTTTTGGCAGGCGTGCGCATAAGCACGCACACACATATTGCATCAGTGGTGGGTTCGTAGGTGGGAATTGCTATGTTAAATTCAGACTTTAAAAAAAAAAGCAATAATTAATTCACACCAAGAGATCATATATATTTCCTGCTTTTGATGTCTAATAAGCTAATTTCAATCAAGAGGTTGTATAATTTCCTGCTTATGAAGTCTGATGAGTAAATTGCATGGAAACCTCCATAAAGCACTGAACTCATTAATAAATGTATAGTCCCTTTGTCCAAGGCTTCCAACTTTAAATCAAATGCACAACAACCAGATGTTTTTCACATTACTGCATTTCAAGATTTTACTGGAAGTGATCTCATCATACATACTTAATGTAGGTGTCCAACTGTGCGTGTTATTCATATCACGAATCAGACCTTGCAGCTTTAGGACACTGTGTGGCAAACACAAGTATTGTTTAAAGTGGATAAAATTTATGCTAAACTTGCCACAGGGATATGAAGGAGACCAAATTGGATACAATATGCTGATTTTGATGAGTGTCAGAAGTGAGGAAATTATATCATTCAAACTTACTGTTAGGAAACACTGAGCCACTGTTTCTGGGAAAGATATTGAATTTAGCCAATCTAGTAAATCAAGGACCTTTCTGTTTTTCTTTGAAGTAGGAAATTAACTGCAAATGCAAAAGATTGAGACTGGTACAGAGGTAGAGCTGAAACAAGACATACGTTTTTTCAAAACTAATGAAAACAAAGGCTCCCTTGCAGGGAGAGGTGGAATAATGTTTCAGCAGGAAAACATTGCTTCATCATTTTTGAAAAAAAATATACACAGTTAAGTTATGATTTGAACTTTTTTTTATAGGAAGCCCAGTGAGCTGGAATGAGGCTTCCTTCCCTGAAGGGATGGAGAGCACAGGATGCAGCTCAGTCAATGCGCTTGCACACCATGGCTTCAGCTATCTTTGGTCATTAGGGAAATATCCGCTATGGACTCCAACCTACACATACTAATGAGTCACCTTTTAATTACCAGCAAGAGTTAGCTGAAGGTTATTCAGGACTGTTTATCATCAGAGCTGAGCAGTGGGCAGACTTTTGCCAGAGGCAGAAGAGCCCTAACAACCCCCTCCTCTTCCCTCCATGTCTGAATAAGGTTTTGATTTTCCTCAAGACTCTAAGAAATCTCACGGGAAGGTTTCTCTGGGGTCTTCATACTCTTTTTGGTTCCTTCTCCCATTGGAAACACCATTGGAACTCAAACCATGCAGAGCATCTCGCGGGGCATTTCCTGAACCACTCACCCAGCCCTCTGAACCGAGGGGCCATGGGAGGCAAGGAAGGAGGACAACCAGTATTTAATTTGAGAAACGGGTGAAATTATCACTTCTTACCCTCCCCATCAATTCAGCCCAACCTACTTTGATGCCATCTTCCTACAGAGATCAGGTTCCCTTCTATTGCTCTGCCACAGCTTTCTGAGACATCCTCAACAGTAAAGGGAAGGCTCACAGCCTTTCTACAAAAAAATGACCATCAAAAATGAACATACTGCCACTTCCTATTGGGACAGCTTTGGCTCACATCACAGGCAATGGGGAAGCAGGAGCAGTGACCAGCATCTGACTGGTTTCCTCTTTCAGAGATAGGGGAAGTTCACCCAATTTCTCAGCCCATTCATTGGGGAGGAAAGAAGGAAGCAGAAATGACTCACTTTTTTTTTTTTTTTTCTTTCTACCAGGAGAACAGTGTCAAGGAGCTGTTAAATTTGTGCCTCTTGCAGAGAGATCATCTGAGCAGGTTCAGTGGAAGTTGTCCAAGTCCTGGTGTAACAACAGGGATCATGTTGGCACATATAAACACAAAGTGTCACATTTAAATGGGTGAATTCTCTCCTTTTAGAGAAATAATAGGCTTTTCAAACACATTAGCAAGCCCTTTAGTGATGTCTAGAGACAGCTCAATATAAACAGACAAATCACACAGCCATGAGCACGTGGTCCCAGGCTGTACTCAGACCTGAGGTCCTTGACATGGCCCTTAGGTGCCAGTGTGAGCAGCAGGTCTGAATGTGGGATCTGAGTTGCTCAGTGCAGTTTCTGCAGGAATTAAACAACTTTTTGGCCCTCCTTAGCTTAATGCATAGTCTGTTAGAGCAGCCAAAGCAAGGAGGGCTCTGCCTGGGTGCAGCCAGAACACGGCATTGCTGAGGTCTTGGCTCTCTCTTCCTTTGCAAGCGGAATAAATTTGCTGCATGGCTCACAACACACTCACGGATATCTCATCAATAACCTTTGTAAGATCTATAGCTCATTATGAAGAGAACATAGACTTGAATTAGGAGGCTGAATCCAATTAAGCTGCACTGAGTTGCAATGTTCCAAGTCTTAAAGAGGCCACAAAAGCCTGAACCCATCTGAGATGTACAGTTTACATGCTGGATGTTTGCAAAGAACAGATTTTTGCAAACCCTCAGACCATTTTTACAGCAGTCCTCATTATCCCCATGCCAATTTCTGTCAATCATTACTGGCACTGTGAAATAAATAGATCTCCAAGCCACTGCAAAGAGGTGGGGAACCTTCTGGAGACTTGGCACCTGTGTGGCACTGCTCGTCTGTGGGTGAACTCAGCACAGAAGCCCCTGCTATGAGAATAACGAGGCCTTGATCAACTCAGCCTTCAGCATCAAGCCCTGAGCTGTCATCTAGTGAAATTATCCTCTGGCCCTTCTCACCGGGTGCTGGGATGCAAAGGCAGCAGTGTGTCTGGGCAAGCTCCTGCCCAAGATGGGGCAAAATGCCTGCTGGCTTTTCGTAGGACCAGTGTGGTTTTGGTTTTTTATTTTATTTTAATTAAAAATAGAAGTGTCAAAAAAGACCTTACTGCTTGATCCCAGGCAATTCTCCAGTGCTGTTTGGCTGACCCTTGGTGGCAGAGAAATTATGCACCACTGTTTGGTATAAGGATCATAACCAAGTGACACCTGAAGCCCATCCTACAAAGGAGGGCTTCATAATTATAGTACCAATTTCCTCCTGCCCAACTGTGAGTATTGTGTGGGCAGTTTTTAAAGCCTTTTGTTCCAGGGGAAAAACCTTGTGTCAGTCTGTACAGAAACTGGAAGGAGTAGCCATTGAGCATTGGGAGGGTGATTTAAAGGAGAGCTAATCTCGCACCGTATTTGCATTCTGAAAGCAAGAGCATAAAGATTCAAATTTTCCACCAAGTAATGCTCTCCTGCAGCATCTGTGATGCTGAGAACTCGTAACTCAAAGAAAGAAATATCCTGCCCTTGCTAAAAACACTGAGAACAACACACCCCAAAAAGCATTACAAAACATTAACCACCCCAACACAATTTGATACATAAAGGCTCCATAAAAGCACATAAAATTAAATATAAAAGGACACTTACAAACCTCCCATTCTGTTGCCTATTGGTAATCATTTCACATAGCTGGATACCAGAGAGTGTTTTTTGAATGACCTATAATACTGCTGTATTTCTCTCTAAAATTAAGTAGATATCAGTTTTGATATGGGCAGTAAATAACGTCTGTTTTCAGACAGCAAAAGTGTCCTGCAATCTTTTTCCTTTTTAAAAACAGAATTAACAGAAGTAAGCAATAAAGACATCCTTTTCCTGAAAATCAGCTGTGCAGACACAAAAAGTCACTGCACCCTCTGCCGGACACTGCCAGAGGAGTCCTTTAAACAAGCTTCATACATCGTATGTTGTCCTGAACAAGATAAATTATTTTTTCCTGAAGTTATCTTTTCAATTGGACTGAACAGATGAAACCCCAACGCGGCTCAAAGCAGCTCTCATCCCAGTTAGAGATGACCAGTGGTACAAACTGTGCTCTGGGTACTGGGAATGATAAATCTGGTATCGGCCACAACTGGGAGTGAATGGGCAGCTGACAAATGTGCATCGAGCAAACAGAGAAGATGTGTCCAGCACTCCTGGTCTGGGCACAGCTGGGTCAGAAACACCCAAGAGGGGCCAAGCACCAGGCAGCTGGAACGGCCCAGAGCATCCTCTCCCCTGCAGCAGGTTTTGGAGATCCACAGCTCCACGTGAGCTGGACTCATGCTACATCTCTTGGTGGGGCATGGTCTTCTTCTGAGGGGCAATGGGGCAAAACCGAGAGGCACCATCTACCTCCTGAGCTGGATAACCAGGCCCTGAGATAAAGCGCTCTGGGTTTTCCATAACAAAACATTAGTCTGTGAGGTTTTCCAGAGCCACAGGTCTTTCCAATTTCATAGTACAATGGACTAAAGCAAAGCTGTGTGTTCAGGAAGGACCCTGCAAACAAGTAGGAATGTCTTATCAGAGCCACAGGAGCATGCAGACTACCTGCAGACATTCGGTTGTTTCTTAACAGAAAAAAAAAAAAAAAAAAGCTTCCCTAGTCTTCATTGCATCAAAGCAACAAAGCCTAAGGAGGTTTTAATTAACATTTATGTGCCAACGGAAGGAAATGCATAGCAGGAAAGACTGTTTTCTGAGAGAAGCCATACAGGAAAGTTATCAGCAACCCAAGAGATGAAATACAAGGGCAGGGAATGAACTGTGGATTTAATGACGCAAGAAGGAGTTATTTACAAACCTTCTCTTAATGGTGCAGCATAGTTATCAAATCTGAAGTAGGTGTTCAGCAGTGAGGGCCCGATGCCACTGGAAGTGGCATTTAAGGTATCACAAAGCAGCTGTGACACCTCAAATGCATCAAGGGGGACCCAGGGTGTGCTCATGTCCTCAACTCTGAGGTTAGTTGCCCAGAAGAAATACTTGCTGCTGGATACTCATTGGCAATGTTTAAATTAAATGGGATGATTTTTCTAGTTTAAACTAGAATTAATTTGGGTGACTTCAATAGTCCATTGTGGCTTCAGTGTTTGTGGCTCAGAGTTAGAATGTCTTCTCAGAGCAGTCTGGGCTCATTTTCTGGCATGACAACATAATCACATCACTCTTCTCTCCACGACTCCCCCTCTGTCATGTCAAACACACCAATCCATCTCAAGGCTCTTCCCAGCTCATCCCCACACCAGCCATCTCCCACATGCTGTCAAGCTGTCAGCACCCACCTCCCATCTGCCAGCACAGGTCGCCTCCACTGCCAACAGTGAACTCTCCAGCCTGTCCCCTGCTTGGCTGCATGCAGGGGACCTCTTCGCCATCACCCAGTGACCCTCCTCAGATGTTTCCTGGAGCTTTATTCCTCCTATGAAAAAGCAGACTAAGCCCTTTGCCCTTGGTGCTGGCCAGCATGGTGTCCTTGCTGCTTTCACCCTCCAGCCCACCAGAGTGCTCACCCTGAGCACAGATCTCCTTCAGTGCGCTGTCACACAGCTCCGAGCACAAGGGACCAGAATGCGATGATGGGGATCGTCAGCCATGACCACAGAGCAATAAATCCCCAAACACAAAAACAGGATAAGAAATACCATGCAAACTTCTAGATCTGGCTTTTTTCTTTGCTGGGTGAGCAACAGTTTAATGATGCCATCCCATCACCACCAAGAGACTTGTGTTACAACACTTCCAAGCTTTTGAGCCAGCTGTGCTGCACAGCTGGATTCATGAGCCAAGAAGAGCCTTGGCCAAGGCACTGCCTATTAAAGCAGATCTTTGCTGCTTGCCTCCACTCTGGCAAAAGGAAGTATGTGCAATGGAAGTATAGGTATAAGAGAAATGATATTTAGACAAATATCTACATTTTAGCAGTAGCAGACTATTCTACTTTGAATGCCAGAGCAAGTCAGTCTTCTTTCTCTATGTCTGTACCCCAAGCCCAACCCTCTTCCATGCAAACTCTCTCCCTGCACAGGCTTGGGCAGAGAAAAGGAGAGAGGCTTCACAATAACACACGTTTAAGCAAATGGTTTATTTCCCCAAATCAGGACCATAGGCTTTAGGAGGGATTACTTGACCTAGAGTCAGCAATTTCTTCCACCAACACTAAAAATACCCTTGAATGAGCAGTGGAAATACGATAGCTTAAACACTTAGCAGTACTTTAGGCTAGACAGTGGTTTATAATTATATGGTTTCCATTCAGAGACCTGCCAAGGGGCCATTTCCACACAGTCTTTATTTTAGTGAGGGTATGGCCCTGACAGCCTGAAGGAAAGGGGGATAGACAGTATCTGCCTTCATCTATCAGCAGAACCAGCCTCAACTTCTGCACATTTTCTGTCTGTAGCTTTTTAAAATCCAACAACACTTCCTCTTAAACTGTAAAAGAAAATCTGCTGAACATGAAAGAGTAACAATCCTCACAACAGCTGTATCACTTATGTTTATAATCATCTTTATGTGCTTTCGTATTTGAATACTCAGTATATTGCAGTTCTCTGTGCTGCTAATGCCAAAGTACTGAGAAGTTGTTTGTGGGCTGATCTTGAAGACTGGGGTACCTGCACAAGGGAGATTTGGGATCCTGGCACCACAAGACCTGCTTGAGGGTCCTGAATTAAAGTACTTGTGCTGAGATAAATGTCTCTTTTCCTTTTTCCAAATGAAAACAAATGTGCTGGAGCACAGCCCTGGATGGTGGGAGGTGCAGGAGCATGTAGACGTGCAATGATGGAAAAGCGAAGCAACTTTTCCATTTCTGCCCACAAATCTCCATTAATAGCAGCCACCACGTCAGCATTTCATGTCAGATGGATGAGCCCAGCTGTGCTAAGATGAGCTCTTATTCAATAGGTTTTTAGAAGGAAAAAAAAAATAATAATCCCCAAATACTCCAAAATCCAGCAACAGGACAAGAACAAAGACAAGGCCATTGATGAAGAAAAGACAGAGAGACACCGTTACACGAGGGGCATCTCGGGGCTGATGCACCACAGAGGAGGGGAAGGGATATGGGACTGTGGAGCTCGTCCCGTCGCACCCCGCCATGCTGACAGGGACCTGGGACCTAAAGAAATGTCTTTCTGCAAGAGCCAGCAAGCAGCTGTGCACAGTAGACTGCGGGGTTTAAAGTTAACAACAGACTAAATACTGGGTGCGAAGCCTCACAAACCACATCTCACCTGGGTTTGCAGGAGCATCTGGTGGGACAACCCAGAGGCAGCTCTGCAGCAGCTGGGAACGTGCTGCAGAGACAAGTGTGTTTTCCTGATTGCACACGACATCTTCAGTTGCTCACATTATCTAATAAAAAACCACTATGTGTTTCTATAGATTGAAGCAAGGCTTTTTGAGGAACCATGAAACCTTTCTTTTCCACAGGCTGAATGTTTCTAAACTATTTCCCGTGAAACTCTGCAATAAAGTCTCTCTCTAAATTACACTCATTAGTTAAATTGGGTTTCATTACCATCCTTTCCCTCAGTGCCCATTACACCAGCTGGATGCTGCATTTCAGGAATTCATTACACACTAACAACAAAAATGTTTCCTCTTAAAAAAAAAAAAAAAACACCAAACCTTTTTGTGATAAACTATTTCCTATTTCTTTAAAGGTCCAATATGTTATCAGAGAAGGCAGATGAAACATCTACTTTCGGACACCAGTGTGCTCTCTAGAATGCCCTGTTATTCCGATTTATTTCTTTTATAAGCATAATTAACAGAAGCAATAAGTTGTTATCCACATAGACAGTTTTTTGACTAATTCGGGCCTTCTTTTCCACATTTGGCAGTCTCTAGGAAACTTGGGTGACACAACCCAGTGCAGCAGAGGAATGTGTGCTGGCTCATATGTGGCCTTTGCCACCATCAAAAAAGAGAAGAACAATAAGACGTTGGTAACAGAGACCTGCAGTACCATGCCCTGGGGCTTACTTCCTTTAATTTCATGTTAGAAATTAAACTAGAATCTTGCAAAACCTGGATATTTCCAAAACCTGGCATTTAGATAACCAAACTGCCCTCTCATCTCTGCTGCAATCTACCCATACTCAGAGATTTCAGTCTATTTTATTCTGAAGGTCTTTTAAGCATATTTAGGCGATTCAGGTTGTACTAAGCGATGAACAGAAGAAAATGAGAAGGCTCCTGTCTGTTGGGTAATGCCAGTAAAGCAAAAACCAGAGCAGGCTGAGCATCACTCTACCTGCATTACCAAAAAACTAAAAATTTAAGGGGTGGGAGGGAGGAACAAAGAACATTTCTAGCATAAGTTACTTAGACTGAGAATTCTCAGCCTTCAGAGCATTACCAACAAACTCAGTCATGCCTTGGTATTTGGTAAAACAGAAAGGAAACTATTAAAGCTATTTGCATCCCTTGCACAACAGGAGAAAAAAAAAAAAACAAAAAACCAACCAAAAATCCCAACCCTTATATTGCTAAGTGACAGGCTGAGTCAAACACTTCCTCTTTAATGAAAACTTTATTAGATCCCAGCATGGTTACAATTTTGGAAATTGCTTTTAGTGAGTTTGATGAGTTTTGGAGCTAGGATTTAATGTCGTTGTCTTCTAAATTTAATCTTATTCAAATTACATTTAATTTGATTGCACTGTGGTGCTTACTTGCAATATGATTAAGTTTCCATTTTGCTGCTTATTCACCCTTTCGTAAGCAGAACACTCACCTCCCCCAGCGTTATCCCCAAGTGCGGCACTGTGGGTATTCATAAACCACAAGGCGTCCTGCAAAGCTGCAGTTTCGGGGTTTTTTGTTGTGTTTTCTTTGGTGGAGGTGGGGGGGGTTGGCCATTTGTTTTTGTCTGTTTTGTTTTTTCCTCCTCCAGACATACATGCTATCCAGGCTCCCACACGCATTTTACCTCTATTTCTCAGCGGCTCGCAGCACTATGCGGGATGAGGAAAAGCCCCATCCTGCCTCACTTACCTGCCACAGGATTCCCCCATCTCATCCCCAACAAAGGGGATCTTTTCCACCTGCATCACCCAGGCTCTGCCCTTGGTTGCACTCATCCTGTCCTGCTTTATCTCTTTATTTTAACTCACACACCTGCCATCAATGCAAAATTAAGTAACTGCCAATCACTGCCAGCTTTCTGTGACTGTTTTTTCTGCAAATCAAAAAAAATAAACTTTGGCGAGAGTTCGCAACAAGCAGAATGTGAAGAAACTGGTGGTTTACGTGCATTGCTGCAGTGCTCGGAGTGGTGTTCAGATACAGAATGGGGCTGTAATCCCCATGAAACGCAGCTGGTGGGTGCAGAGAAGACGAGTGAAGCATTGGCTGCTCTTGCACAGTTCACACGAAATCTACATTAATCACTCTTTACCTCCCTGATCTTTATCTCAAGGCATAATGTAAAATGTCAGCAAATAATTTGGTCTTCACCGTGTTTAATTCACTCAATTAGCTCCGTAAAAAAAAATCCAACTCAGTTAACGAAATCAAAACAAAGCCAAAAAATGACACAGAGGGGTGTGGGGAGTCAAGCCTTGCAGACCTGAGTAGAACTTCATTAAAACACCTTGGAGAAACCAATATCCAACATGGGAATGCAGATTTCTGAAAAGCTTTTAACCCAAATTTCCCAGCGTGACACAAAATCAGGTGCACGTTTTCTACAGTCTACGTGGCCGAGTGTATTGGCGACACCACTAGTTTCGGCCATGAGCAGAAGTTAGCTCTTGTGAGTCAGGCAAATATCAGAGGTGGCATGGGCCGATAGCCAGGAGACCTTACTGTTGTGTTTGAAGAACGTCCTTGAAGCTGGTGGGTTTTCCTGCTGCATCTCACCATGGTATGTTCACTTCTGCTGCACTAAACTGAACGTGCAACTTGAAACCAATAAAGTATCTGGCCTTCAGGATATTTCTTAGTAACAGAATTAGGAAAAAAGCCCATTTTCTGAGGAAATGCATAGAATTACTTCACTCGTTCTTTTCTCCTGTTCAATCTCAATTGGTAAGTTTCTAACAAAATTAGTAATTAAGAAAATTAAGATAATGCAATTTTATCTGGATTAGTTTAGCTGAGCCCTGGGCATGAGAAGCTTTGCACAGAGAGTTAGATGTTGTCATCTTTTTTCCTACATACTCTGTCTAAACATATTGTTTCAAAATGTTACTGTCAAAAAGATTTTTCCCCTTTCTACATGTAACATCTGATGATCAAGGAAAACATTAAATCAGGAGTATTTCTTCTGGAGAAAAAAATCTCGCAGGGATTCAAATGGGAGTGTGGGGTGTGGGAAGGTGGCAGTGGGTTTAAAACCCCTCAAGTAGCAGGACAGGCACATCTCTCCACCTCGCCTTGCTCATTTGCAGTGTGTTATCTGGAGCTGAAACATCTCCCATGGTCTCCATCAGGCTCTGAAGCCCACTCCAGTCAGGCTTCAGATGGTGGTTTTGTCCAAGCTGTTACCCTGTCACTGCGTGACAGACATAATGACATAGTTGGATGACATTTCACTGGGAGAAGGGCAAAAGAGAAAGTAGCACATGTGTCTTGAAGACATCCTGGTGGGATCACTTTCTTTTGCCATGAAATGCAATTTCTGTTCAGTGGCATCCACCAGCAGCTGATGTGATGTTTCCGTCTCCAGCAAATCATAGAATCACAGAATCATAGAATCATTTTGGTTGGAAGAGACCCTCAAGATCATTGAGTCCAACCATAACCTTACTCTAGCGCTAAATCATGTCCCTAAGAACCTCATCTCTGCATCTTTATACCCCTCCAGGGATGGTGACTCCACCACTTCCTTGGGCAGCCTGTTCCAGTGCCTGACAACCCTTTCAGTGAAGAATTTTTTCCTAATATCCAATCTGAACCTTCCCTGTTACAACTAAGACAGGGTTTGAATTCTGTGCAGCAGAACAGCACTTGGTGCTGTTCTGGGATGTAAGGCCAGTCTTCACCCACCTAGTGCCACAAAAAAGAGAGTGAGGGCTCGGCATCCTGGCTGAGAGCCCCAACATGAAGCTGTATCTAATCTGGGCTCTCAGTTTTTGATTGCACAGAGAAACAAAATGGTCAGTGGCTCCCCATGGCACAGACCGGGCGGCCAAAGACCCGTTTCCAGCTCCTGGCTGTAAACCAGAGCATTGCGTTCCCTCCCTTTCCAGGAACAACACTCGAGGTGGCCTTGTTCATGCTCCAGTGTTCTCTTCTTCATTTTCATGTAATTTTGCTCAGCCACAATATTGAGGGTTTCTAAGATTTTCTGTTCAGGCACAGTGACAACTGTAAACATGTGTCTCTCCCACTGTTAAAGCTGAAGTCTCATCATCAGCAACATGGCAATATCTGGGATGCATTAATGAAGCTGACTAATAAAAATGGGGTACAAAGCTCTCATTTCACAGGATGCCTAATCAGATTGTTCCAGCATGACACAGAGCTGTGTTCACCCAGCTGACCTTCTTTCCATGAAGCAACAGCCACGGTTAGAGTGCAACATATCGATCTGCCCAGATATATTTTTAAGTTAATTTGAACTCTTTTCACCTTTTCCACCTGCATTTTCCTGATAAACTTCAGGATTATGCAACAGGCAGGAACAGTTACAAATTATCCTTAAAATTTGGGTTTAATATTAATGGTTTCATTGTAAACAAAAGCAAACAAAACCACATAGCTGCTATTGCTAAATAGGTTGGAACCTCTACACTGCCAATTAGCCAGGCCGGTTGTAGACCTTGAGAGCTGCTGTCGGGTCTTACTGTTGGCCTGAATCTGCAAGCAAAACAACTGCGGCCACATAAATTTTCTGATTGGCTGGAAAAATTTGGATACAGCCTCTGTTGGGGTGTATAAATAGAAAGCAAAATATTTTAGACCTTTCACTTTGAAATCAGGGCTCTCAAGACACATGAAAATGCACAGAGTCACAGCAGTCATCCTCTTGATTGCCATCTCCAGTGGTAAGTTAGCTGAATTCTTCTAAACATTACTCATTGTATCTTTCTTTCTTTTTCTTTCCTTCTCTCCTTCATTCTTTATTCTGATTTGTTCTCTGCCATTTTATGCTTTTGAAAATAACCCCTCTCACGTTGCATAGAAACCTCCACGGAAAAGTATGTTTTAGACATGATAAAGGGTTATGGCAAAATTTTCTTGGAGTAATAATGTTGGTTGACTAAGAAAGAATCAGCTGAGGCATATCGATTACTAACAGCATGTGTGTTTTCTTAAAAGCCTTTTACTTAAAGATCAGCCTGCTGAGCTCAGAGCGTTCACAGAGATGTTTCTGTGTCATCACCTTTGATTCCACAAAGAATACGCATTTCACTAAAATAAATGAAGGCTACCTAGAACAAAGAGCTGTTTTGCTTGAGGAAGGCATTAAGGGTTTCCTGCATCCTTTTAGCACCAGACCTTCAGTGCCAGCACATCATTTCCCCTGTTTGCGTATGTTCCCAGAGCCCGACAGGGATGGGGGAGTGGGGTTGTTAGAGGTTTGCAGAAGGTACCAAGTCAGGGGTTGCCTCTTCCCCCTTCTCCCCGTAAATGTCTTCCCTCTCTCAGACACCTCCAGGGCTGTAGGATCAGCATGGGTTTGACTGTGGAGTCTGGAATAAAAAATATGAGGATATTACCCTGCTGGCTGCTGTGTTGAAAGAGTAATATAGAAACACAGGGAGATAGAAAATACTGTTAATAAAAGGTAGATGACATCTTTTATTTTTGACTGGATCCCACATTAGGGCATGGGAATGAACTCGGTGGGTCTCTCTCAGTCCTGTTTTTCACAGTTTCAGCTCAGTATCCCAAGATCCTGGGTGTCTCAGGTCACCTTCCAGGCAGAGACATCCCGTAGCTCCAGCCCCATGTCTGCCCTGGGGCAATGGGAGAGGAGGGGTCCCCGGTGTCCATGGTGTCCCTCCAGATCTATTTGTTCTGTGTTTTTGCTTTGAAGCCACTGCTTTAAGTACCCTCAAACATCACTGGACAAAGCATAAAACAAACAAAAAAAATTGCTGTTTCCTTGCATCCCTAAAATTGCATTAAAAGATGAACAACTTTCTAGTTCCCTGACGCCTGATCCATGGTTACAGCGAAGTCCAAAGGGCCCTTGCTATTGATTAAACAACACTGGCTGGGAAATTCCCTTTCTAGCTTGTGCGTTTCATCTTCTGATCTTCTCTTTTCTTCTTTTCTAGCTACTGCAGCACAATGGGCAAAAATCTGCTCAGGTCAACCTACAAACAAAATCAGAGGCTGCGACTCCCAGGGCTGCGGTAGATACAACGACCCCAGGTCCTGGGCTGCGGTGACGGGAGATGGCTGGGCTTGAAATGTTCTTAAAATAGAAAAAAACCACAAAAAAAGTGGGCAAGTGGAGGGTTTCTAGCTGGCAAGGTGCTGTGCTGTGGGCTAACCTGCCTTGCTCTTCTTCAGAGAAGGGAGGAAGCACAACGGGGTGGACGTGGTGTGCGAGGACGGCGCTGCGGTGTTCGCGCCCTTCACGGGGACCATTGACAGGCAGGTCAGGCCCTACGGAAACGGCAATGCCATTGACAACGGAGTCCAGCTGTCAGGATCAGGTACCAGAGCTGAAAAACATGCATCTTGCAAGGCCTGATTGCAAAACACACTGATTCGTTTATAGAGCTTTAAACCGAGGCAAAAATCATGAACCCAACCCAAAGTGCAGTGTGCTTGCACGTGAATCCAGGTGAAAACTATAACTTTGAAATCCAGGTTCTGTTAATGCAGGAAAGTGGATTGAAATAATTGCAGCGTTTCACCGCTACTAAAAAAGTCAAAGGATGAAGCTGGTCCCTTTGCAGACTTTGGATAATTAAAGGAACAGCCTCTGACTTGCCCATGCAGTTTTACCCACCTTAATCCCCTTCCCCACCCTCCTCATGTTAATTTATTTATTTTCCTATTCTCTCTTCTTGATGCTATAGGAACATCGCAGCATTTTCTGTAACTTTTTCTGCTGATGAATCTCTCGCATTTTATTGTAATTTGTATTTTGCTTCTGAACATTATCACTTTGCCAGGCTTTTAAACCATTTCACAGGAGCAATGGTTTCCCCCTCTTCTCTCTCCCCTGTTACCAGGATTCTGCATTAAGATGTTTTACATCAAACCAGTCAAGTACAGTGGCCCCATCAAGAAGGGAGAGAAAATCGGCGTCCTGCTGCCCATGCAAAGGGTCTACCGAGGAATTACGTCCCACGTCCACATCCAGAACTGTGACTTAACAGATCCTACTCCCAACCTGTAAACAGGTGGCTGCACATCAGGGGCAAAGCCCCCAGCTTGTGTATTCATTAAATTGCTTGGGCATAAGTCGTCACTCTAGTAAAGCAGAAGCCATTGAGCCTCAAATAGTTTTTTTTCCACCTAAAAAGTACCCATGAACAAAATTCTGGCAATTATCTGACCATGAACAGATTCAGAATAAGGTATAAGAGGTGTTTTAAAGCTGTTATCACATCCTGCACATCACTGCACGTGTAAATGAAGGCTGAAGCGGCAGGGAAGGGACAAGTGGCTGGGAGGTGGTGGAACCTCAATGCAATGAGCTGTGCTGCAGCTCACTTGTCTTGGACTTCTCTGCTCCCTTTGCAGCCAAAAATGAAGATTTCTTCAATCAGTCAGAAATTTCGCTCGCGCTTGAGTATGGAAAAATCACATTATTAAAGAGCTGCTTCGCTACAAATCGTTTTGAATTCCTTTGGTGCTGTCACAGAGTTTGGGTTGGGTTCTGCTTTTTTAGTGCAGCTAGGGAGAAAAAAATACCTGTATAAAGCTGAAACCCAAATCTTTCCTAGGGCCCATGACCAAAACCATAAACCAACATTAACGAAGTAACTCATTCCTTTTCCCCAGACTCCTGCTTCAGGATTGCCTGGGCACACGCAGGTTTCATTTTGTCCAAGTGAGGCATTTCTTTCCATTAGCAAATCAGCTGAAGAATTTCTGGGACAAGCTCTTGTTAACAGAACAGGGCTTTTCAGGCCAAGGCTACAAACATGCTACTGGGAGTCTCAAGGGCTAAAGTGCTGCAGGCTCACGTATTTACTAATGCAACTGCAGCCTTGGACAAGCAGAGAAGCTGCTTCTGTGGGAGCTGTGTATGTCCTGACAGCAGATTGATTTCTTCTAAGAAATTACAGAAAAATATTTGATACACCAGTGAAAAGAGCTTAACCTGCTGTGTCCCATTCACTTTCCCCCAGAACCACTTTATTTTTGCTACGGATGAAAAATCAGCACGTCCATATAAACGTATAGCCCAAAGTAGCAGGGGCAGACAGCAACCAGACTTTGAAGGCGAGTCAATGCAATTGAGTTTGCTGTGAAAATATAACCTTTTCCTTTTACTGAAAGCAGAAACATTTCAGAAAAAGTCCCCAGTGTCCTCCTGTTTGGATCAATTTTTTAAATTTTTGTCACGAAGTTGGTTGCCTGCAGAAAAGAAAGACTCCCACATAAGTTTCCCACTTGGTTAAAATCCCAGGTCCTAACCCAGTTATCAGCTTCTCACATTTGAAAAGGGAAGGTCCCAATCAAAGCCCCGACTTCTCCACGCAAATCCTAATGAAAGACTGAGCAGGACCTTGAGCCTCCAGCCAACACACACACCCCGGCTTTTCTCCTCCACAAGTAACAGCTTCACCTGCATGTTAACGACAACAGCACTTTCTTGGTGTGTCCCCAAAGTCTGGTTTCACAAACCTTTTCAGGGAGCTCTTATTTGAGTTTTTCCAGCAGCGCGGGGAGGTGCAGCGCTTTGCCGCAGGGATGCAGGATGCTCCCGCAGGTGCCTGGGAGAGGCACAGGGCAAATGCGAAATCTTACGGTTTTAGCTGGAGTCGTCAGCCAGCAGCAGAAAAGAAAAAGTAAATACCACTTTTTTAGGTTACAGAGCAGTTGTGGCAAAGGGTGTAAGTAAATCCAGCTTTACCTTTTCAGTCTAGTAAAAAAATAACTGGCCGTAGAGGAAGGGAAAGTACAATATGTAGCTGTTTCTGGGAAGGAAATAAAGGGCTGGTAAAATACACTGTTCTAGAATATTCAAGGTGAGGGGCAAGGGGTTGGGTGAAGTAACAGGGGCAAGTAGGCTTTCCAGGAAAGGGTTAGAAACTCAGGCCATGCAGAATTGCTTTGTTTCTGCACCAGTTCTGCAGGGATCATTTTCCTTGCAATCCCTTTGATTTTATAAGTTTGTATCACAGGGTCCAAGGGTAACTCCCTGAAGTTGCCACCCAAACTACACTGTATCCTTCTATTTCCCCAAACATTAAAGGACTTTGGGAGGATTCAGCCTAAGCTTTGTCAGCCCCATGAGATAGGATGTAGGTAGCAAAAAGATTTTGTGTTGCTCAACCCTCCTTATTAAAACCTGCCTAAGGCAGGCTTAGTAAGGATGTTAATAAAGGCAAAATAAATGTGAGGTAGAGTCTTCGGTCAGAAGATTTTGGCTGATCAGCTGGCGCAACCTTCTGACTTTCCAGCGATACTACAATATAAGCTGTGTACACAAAGCTCAGTTAAGCATTGAGGCGAAATTCTCTTATCTCAGCCTTGCCAATGGTCAGAGGCCTAAATAAACAGCGAGTGGAATTTGTTTTACATTGTGCCAGATTGATTTTCCCCATGAAAGTCTGCGCTGCTAATTGCACAAGTAAATTCTTCTACAGTTAATTTTTAAAACGTATTTTGTTTTATAATGATTAACACAAAGAATGTTATGCATTTTTCAAAGAAACAGTTTTTAAGGTTCTTTAGTAACATATTGTACGCAGCTCAGCGTTGGCTTGCTCCCACACTGAACACACCAGGCCAGCCGAGAAGGACAAAGCCAACTGTTCTGTGAGATGTATCTGTTACAGAAAGAGGATCTACCTTTTCAATTGCCTCCTAACAAGCCTGGCAAAACTACAGTTATGATACTGCAACATTAGCAAGAAACGAGATGTGCAGCTCTCATTTATCCAATTTGCTGGGGCTGCAGCCCCACAGAGGCTGCAAAGAGGAAGGACTTTGTGGATCAAATCATCAGTATTTGGATGCTGGCTAAATCCTACTGAGCAGAAATATGTGTAAAGGAAATGAAGGAGAAACCAGCCCTTGCTGGGGGGGCAACCAAAGGGGGGTGGCAGTGCAGCTGGAAGGAAACCGCAGGCCTTGGCTGGGGGTGGGATTTGCTCTGGCCCAGGGTTTGGCCTTGGCTTTTGCCGATGTTTCTGCTCAAAATGTCCACTACCATTGCCCAGGTGTGTCTCTCAGTTTTCTAGCTTTTTTAAACTCTGAAAATCTTATTCCCTAATTTTACCATCTGACTTTTCTCATTAATTACCTTATCACTTAACACGTTGAGGGACTAGTCTAACATTTGCAAGGCTTATGGCCACATGCATGGCAGGTACCATCTAGCCGAAAGTCCTGGTGACTGGCAGTGGACCCTTCTGAAACACGACAGAATTTACCCAGCAGTGTCACGGTGTCTTTGGAAAGGCTGAAGAGCAAAGTAGGGATTTCTCCTGGGCAGCATCAGCCCTAACTCATTCCCTGCCTCTTGATACCAGCCCAAACACTCACATTTGCGCGCCGCACTCTTGCTCAGTCCCTAAGAATACCTCAAAGGGACTGACACAGTCAGGGAAGATACTACTGATATAAAAGGGGTAAACTGGGGAATTAGCACCATTCATGCAAGAGAAAATCGTCAGCATTTCCCAAGTCAGCCCTGCTGCTCTCGGTGTGCTCCTCGCAGCGCTCTGGGCTGGCTCCTCTCCATCTCCGTGCCTGTTCCCCACCGCAGGGAAGGAAATGGTGCAACTCCAGCTCCCAGAGCTGTGCAACACTGGCCAGTTGTTCCATATCCTTCTGTTAGTGTGTGCCAAGCGGCCAGTTCGGGTCTTTCACAACTCAACCTACTGACTGTTATATTGGCATCTCCGTTGCCCAACACAGGATCCCAGCAGCTTCGGGTCAGAGCTTCCTCATGCCCAAGGTGAGAGCTGTGCCACCTCCAGCTCACCCAGGAAAGACAAGGAATGCACTGAGAAATCTGAACTGCAGCATCATACACTTGAAAACTGCTCTATTAAGAATACTTTACAAGAAGTGCATTGGATATGTTATCATACCAAATGACATTTTGACATGTTTCAGAAAGACCAGAGCAAAATATATGGAGAAAAATATTAAAAAAATACACAGCTATGAGCAGTTTGGAGTCAGCTCTGTAACAAAAATGAGACAGGAAAAAAACCCCAACAATAACAACAACAAAAAAACAAAACAAAACAAACCCCAACCACACAAAGAACCAGTATCTTAGAGTTATTTACAAAGTACCAGACTGCAAAACAGAACTCGGAGAAAAGCTTCTTCGGTGTCTGTGCACCTGTAACACAGTTGCACATCTCTCCTTGTGCCTACCAGCTTGGCAGGCTTTACACCCAGCCTTTGCTTTGCAAGGCCTTGTAGAGTTGATTGAGGTGCTGCAGTTCCTTCCTTGGTAAAATCAGGAGCATGTGAGCTCACAAAAGTCTATAAAAATCATTAGCTTTTCAAGGCAGGTCTGCCTCAGTTAAAATTTGTATAATGAGATGTTTAAAACTACTAGTACAAACTGGCAGTTAGGAATAAATCAAATTAAATTTAGTTGAGAGAGATTATTGCAGAAACCCCACTAGAGACCCCTCAACTGAGAATGGCGAGGCATCACCCAAATAAAGTCCCTGTTTTTAAATGGCTTTATTTCCAGTAGGAAAACAAACAAACACACACCAAACAAACAAACCCAAAAAAACCAAACCAACACTTAAAACAGCTCGTATCAAGCCAGCCAAGCTTGGAAATGCTTTACTACCTCTATTCTATGAAATCTTCACTGAAAGATGCCACCCATACCACCTCCCTTGCTAATTCTGTCTGCTAAGGAAAGCCAAGGGGGTTTGTGAAGGTGAAAAAGTCTGGAAAGAATATTACACAGGGTTTTTCCCAGCTTGTAACAACAAAGGCTGTTTCTGGCAAAGGTCACACAAAGCCATATACTCCGTATTTCAGCATCCTCAAGTCCCGAAGACCCACTGAGAGCTCTTACCAGCACCTTGTATTGTTTGTAAGCCTGGACTACGTTATATTGAGCAAAGTACAACCAAAAGCCCCATCGAAACTAGGCTGAGGGGACATAACATTTATATAAATATTTGTTTGGTGGCTACAAGTGTGAAAAGCAGCAGTTCTTTATGGCAGGATGGGTAAAAATCAGCAAAGTCACTTGTAATAACCCCAGGGAGGGCAAAAAGATTTTTTGAGGGTTAAATATTGGCTGTAAAAAAAAAAAAAAGCTTAGAACCACATGCAAAAAATTTGTCTCCAGTTGCTTGTTCTGTGAAGTTTTTCAGAAAACACAATGCACAGATGCTCTTTGCAAACTAGAAGTGAGGCAGAGAGACATCTGTTTCTCCTCTGAATAAAACCTGCAGGATTCCAGAGGTTTCTGTAACATGCAGTATCAGATAGTTCATGTGAAAGCACCATGACTCATTTAAATTTCATACTAATTAAGACATGTCTGTAAAGAAAATCTAATGCTTTTCTTTAAGTAGTGCAGAAAAATCAAACCGAAGGATTAAGAGACACTAAGGAGCCTGCTTAATGGTACACCTGAAACGTTTTAAAACCTAGGATTTTTTAACTCCATGTCAGTTATGCCATGCAATTTGGGTTTGCAACTGTTTCAGAACTTGAAGATGTTTTAGTAAGAATTTAATCGTCAAAAAACTTGGGTTTCATTGAAAAGACTTCATGAATTTAAGTCCAGGCTAGGTGATAATTTCAGATGAAGAGGAAAAAAAGACAAGTTTCCATGCAAGAGTATCTGTATTTCATACCCTAAGTGAACAAACATTACACCTCCATGTGTTCTCTGTCACTCAGAAAGCTCTAATGGGCACATACACCAGGAAGGCAGTACTGGAACAAGCAGTGAAGGACACACTGGTTACATCCCCTGTGGAGTTTTGCTTATCTTTTCCCTCCAACTCAGTCCTCTGGACCATATGCTTTGTTCCTATCATTTCTGGCCTAAGCATGGCCTCGCTGCAGGAGGGGGAACAAAAGGTGTTAAGAAACAATTCCACCAGAGCTTCCTGAAATGTGGGATTGTTCATTTCCATCTGTTACTGTGTGCTAAGAGACCAATTACATCCATCTTTCCCAACCAGCTCTAACAACTGTTTGTAGACATCCTCAGTGCCTAATATGGCAACACCATCTCCCTGGAGCTGTAATACTTTACTCCAGACTGATTGGCCAAGACAACAGACTCAGGCTTTCAAAAACACATAAATACCCCAGGCAGCTACTGCTCAACGTCTTTGATTTGATCAAAGAACACCGGTGTAACAGCCACAAGATGTCAGCTCTCAGCCTGGTGGCTCTGGTCAGCTTGGTGTCCGCTGGTAAGTTGAAATCACTGTATTGCAGTTGGTCTTGACTGGTTTTAGGCAGACACTAATGCATTATTGACATTTGCTCCAACATAAATAGTGCTGAGTTTTTTTTCAATTTATTTTGATGAAGAATTATGGTAACAAGCACAGTTATGAGTATTATAAAATATGGAATTAGGTGTGCATTTATAGTCATATAATGACATGTTTAGAGGTTTCATGAAGTGAAAGTAATTTGACTTATTTCATAAATATTAAAAATATTAATCTACAGCTTTGCTTTGTTCAGTGTATGTACCTTAAAATAAGACCTCAAGAAAAATGGATCAAATCTACATAGTAGGTTGTACAATGTCCTTTCACCTACAGTTTCTGAAATTATGAACTTCCAGGAGCTCAAGTCTTCCACTTTAAACACTCTGTTTTGCACATTAATGCTTTCTGCTGTACTGTATTAAGAACACGGTTGAATTTTCCCCATTTTCCTCTTTTGCACGTAAAGTTTTTGCCAAGCAGTTGGATGCACACCCACCTCAACAACAACACAGACACTGGGCACAGATCTGCAGCGGGAATCCCACCAACAGAATCCGCGGCTGCGACAGATACGGCTGTGGCCAGTACGGTGCCGACAGGTAACGTGGCAGAAGCAACGGAGTTCCCTCTTGCTTTCCTACATGAAATCGTCAGACGGGAAAAAGAGCAGAGTTTAAGCAGGAGTTGCTTACAGACCAGATATTTAACTAACATTCAGCAACAGCTTACAGGAAGTAGATTCATTTACACCAGCTAAACATCTGCCAGCATTGTTGTCTTCAAGTAGACACCTCATAAAAAACCAGGTTATATTTCCCTGAAAAATGGTTTTATATGTAGAATGACTCCTGCCTTCCCTGAGTTTTCCTGTCACCTCCTCTTCTCAGGCCTATAAGAAATGTCCATCGTCATCATGCAACTTCTGAATTTCTAAATGAGGAAATTCCAAACATAAGATTCTACTTTACACTGGCACAGATTATTTTGCGGTAGAACAGCTATAACAGCTTGAAATAGCCCATGAACTTGGGAAAATTAAAAATACACTTAAAATGTGAAATCTCAGTTGCCTTTAAAAAAGATCAGACTAATACAAATATTTTATGATAAAATAAAGACGGATCGAAACCACTGTTTCTTTCTAACTTCATTGCAGATGCAAAACTTTTGTTAGAGAAGCTTCAGATATTGCATGGTGTTTAACTGATCTATCTATCCGTGATCTTAAGCCTGAGAGAGTTCTCTAATCACATATTTCTGTTTTCAGGCACAGTGGCAAAGGAAAGCACGTGGGTGTGGATGTCATCTGTGCTGACGGAGCGACGGTGTACGCTCCTTTCAGCGGCCAGCTCTCCGGACCCATTCGATTCTTTCATAATGGAAACGCCATCGATGACGGAGTCCAAATCCAGGGATCAGGCAAGTCATGACAGCAGATGTGTTCTGAGGCATGCGTTTATTCATTTTATTTACTTGAGTAAGGTTTCTGTCGCTCTTCAATTCAAGCAAAGGGTTGACTAATCTTACACCTTCTCTAGTTCCTGCACTGAAGCACAACTAGGCTGCTGCTAAGAAATATCAGAAATCAGTACCAGCTGGATATAGTCTTTTTCCTATGTTTTTCTTGGAGAGGAGGGAGGAAGGGACTTGAAAAAACAGGTAGCAGGAAAACAACCACACAAATAAAAAAAAGGAAACAGTAAAAATAAAGTATCAGAAATATGTCCTCAGTTTTGCTGAGAGGACATTTTCCTGTCCCTGTTTTCCAGCTCACTCTTTTCCCTAGCAATCCAAGAAATTTTGATTTCAGGATTGTTGGTACCTTATTTCTGCTTCAGCATTATAGTCTCCAGTGAAAGGTCAGCGGGAAAGGTTTCTTGCTCACTCCAAGAATAGACACAGCTGGTTCTTCCTGACCTCACATCCTCTCCCATCTCTTCCAGGTTACTGTGTGAAGCTCGTCTGTATTCACCCCATCCGGTACCAAGGCCAAATCCAGAGAGGGCAACAACTCGGGAGAATGCTGCCAATGCAAAAAGTATTTCCTGGCATTATCTCTCACATCCATGTTGAGAACTGCGACCACTCTGATCCTACTCATCTACTTACACCTGGTAAAAATGAACAAACAACAACAAAAAATACAACAACAACAAAAAAATTCAACTCCAGAATAAGTAGTTTAACGAACAAAAATGAAGTTATTAATTTCAAATAAGGACAATAATATCAAATAGCAATAGTCTCCTCCGTCTTAGGTTCTCCCCAACAGCAACACCTGAAAGAACGAAAATAAGCATTACAAATATAGCATGACAGGACTGCAGGCAGTCTTAGAGGAAGAAAATATATCAGCTTATCGCGTTCTATTTCTTGCTCCCCCATGACACAGCGGCATCAAGCCTCAGCGATAAACTGAGTCAGGCATCTCTTCTGCTTGTACCCTTTTAATTATTAGTGTTTTCAGTACTTCATCTTGGCAGACTTTAGGACTATTCTTTGCAAATACAAATACTACACAGATAGTAATGGAGGACTTAAAAGAGTCCAGTCCCATCAGCCCAGGCGCAGAATAACAAACAAAACTGAGTCTTTTCCTGTCCCTCAGATCACACTCTAGGAATTGCAATAATATTTTTGAATTTCTGTCTCTAAAGTATGTTCCTTATATGAGATAACCCTAATCTAGAAACATTACAATCCAGTAATCCTAAAGGATGACAAATTTTGTGGAGGAGACATCCAACTACACGTGGGATGCAATTCCAGTATTTTCCCACCTAAAATTAAAACTAGTAGCTACAAACATGCAACACTTAGAACCTAAAAGTTAACTTTGATGTGCTGTGTTTCTGTATTTTTAAGTTGTCCCACCGTTTCCACAACAAGACACACGCTGGGCAACAGTGTGCTCTGGGAATCCCACAAACGAGATAAGAGGCTGTGATAGGTACGGCTGCGGATACTACGGAGCTCCAAGGTACTGTAAGCAGAACACATGGGTTTTCTTGCTGCTCCACTGAAACGGAGTTGAACTTTGTTTAAGCCAGTTAAGAATTACAGCTTTGAAGGTTTAGGTTGGACATGAGGCAACATTTTCACTGCAAGGGTAATGCAGCAGTAGAACAGGTTGCCCAAATTGTTCAAAAAACCTCTGCACTTGGAGGTTTTTATGACTCAGACCAAGCCGTGCTGGACCTGACCCGGTATTGGGAACAGTCTGGACTCAAGTGGAAGGCTGGACTTGATGGCTTCCACAGGCACCTGCCAACCAACATTTCTGCCACTTCACAGTTCTGTTTAAAGGCTTGGAAGAAAGGCAGTATTTTTTTCCTCCAGTTTGCAAAACTGCAAAGCTAACAGATGATCAGCCCTAAATAGCATGACATCATCTACACCAAAAAGCTTTTTATAGATTCTTCAGCCAGCCAACTGTGTCAACACTGTCTCAGTACAAACAACCCATTTCCAGATCTTGTAGCAAGGTAACTAGTCTCTCACTAATGTTAGGCCTGACAAGAGACTTCTCTAATTACGTATTTGGTTCTAGACGCAACGGGAAAGGAAAGCACACGGGTGTGGATGTCATCTGCTCTGATGGAGCAACCGTGTACGCTCCGTTTTCTGGCGAGCTCTCTGGACCCATTAAATTCTTCCACAACGGAAATGCCATTGATGATGGAGTCCAAATCAGGGGATCAGGTAAACAGCTATTTTTCATTTAATGTTTCTTTGTCTTGAGGCCATGTATTATCTTGCAGCTAGTCAAGTAGTTAAGCAAGGTACATGTTTTGGAACACTGTGTCTTCTATTCATTTACACACAGAACTTTTTGCTCCTATGACAGAATGCAAATAATTGAGTTCTGTAAAATGCCTTAGAGCTCTTCTCTTCACTAAAGCCGGAATTCCCACCTTTTCTCCCTGACCCCCATCTTCCCTTCTCCACCAAGCCAACAACTCCAACCACTATCTCTATTTTTTAAGACCACGGTGTCTTCACTTATTGGTATTTCCACTATTGTTATCTCACCAGAAAGGACAAGACAGAAAACATCAATATTTCTGAAACAGAGTTAGTATGGAAGAGCAAATGCTTCATCAGTCATCTGATGTTTTCTATCCTCATTTTCCCCAGGCTTCTGCGTAAAACTACTCTGCATCCACCCCATCAGATACAATGGTAGAATTTCTAAGGGGCAAATCCTTGGGAGAATGTTGCCAATGCAAAGAGTATTTCCTGGGATCACATCTCATATTCATGTTGAGAACTGTGACCGTTCAGACCCTACTAGCAATCTCGAAAGGGGAAAAGGGCAAAGAGAGTGAAATGGCAATGTAGTAAATTCTAAATAAACTCATCTCAGCATCCAAAAGTTGTCAGTGGTTTGTTGTTGTTGTTTTGGTTTTTTTTAATCATGTGGACAGCCTATCTCAGTGAAGGAAGGAAAAAATGTATTTGACAGAATTTAAGAAGTTGTACAATACGCACAACAGTTTATATTACTACTGATTCAATACTTTGGACCTTACGTAATATTGCAAGGTGCTAACATTAATATACACTCCACATACCTGTTAGGCACTGTTTTGTAAGTACCTGTAATTGTTGTGAACATTTTATCTTAGGCTAATTCAAAAACTTTACTACATCTTGGAAAACAAGATTACTTTTGATTTTGAAGGCACTTGAACTGAGGAAAAGTAGAAGGAAACTTATTGAAACACTCCACAAGGCATAAATGATGCTGTTTGGAGTCATTATGCCCGAACAACTGGTGTCTCTATGGGATATCAAAAGGGACCCCACACGAGCAAAAAAGGATTTGCATTTTTGTTACAATCCGCATTTACAAGAGAATCAGGAAATTAGCAATGACTGATTATACGCTTTCTCAAGGAGTCTGAAAAGTTAGCGAGTACGAAGACTAGCTCAGTCCTGCATGTGGCAGAAGAGGTGGTGCCACTGTTAGCTTCTCACTGCGAGGGGGACTTCTGAGTGACCCTACAGACGATCTTAGTGTATCAGGTGGAAATTCGGTACTTCATTTTGAGGGTTTTAGTTACTCTAACAAACTGTATCACTGCCTTATACACTTTAGAGATGGTGTTTTAGAAAGCCTTCACACAGCAGTGAAACTAAGAGAAAAAAAAAAAGTAATAAAACAAAATGAAACTTGCCTTAGCTGGAAGAAGGCAGAGCTCTGAAGTACAGGGTACCCACAGGAGGGCAAGGCGGCAGCAGGCAGCTCTCTGCAGGTCCTTGCCAAGTGCCATCCTCCCCCTGTAGCCACTCAGGAAGACTTACAAAGAAGGAAAAGGAGAATTAATGCTGCTTTACACAAGGCAGCGTTTTGCCACTTGTCCCCAAAGCACAAGGCATATACCATAGCACCAACACACATCGCTAAACAAAACCAACACTAAAACTATAAAATTAAACATCACCTCATGTCAGAAGTTACCTTTCAATTAAAACTAGCTTCCCACAGCACCAGTGAAGAATCAGTATTTCACACTGAGACTAATATATCAATTTTGTTGGCATTTAGTTATAAACTCAAGTTACCAATTTGTCTTCCTTGTTAAGATCAATTAGCAGAGCAAACGCACAAGAAAAAACATCACATCAAAATTCACTTTAATAAATGCAGGCCCATTTTTCTAGAAGCCTGGAGCTAGAGCAAGCTAACACTCACAGCTTCATAGAAAAGCTGCTTTAGTAAAAGGGACAGAGAACGGGACAATATCCAAAGGAGCATTTTAACAGTTTCCTCCTGAACTGTATTTCTGTATATAGCCATTAGTGTTCGACACTTCATTAATGCTGTTATGTTGGCTAGAGAAACACAAAGGACTTGAGGACTTACCAATCATCTACAAGATTTGTCCACATGCCATTTTGCAGTTTCAGCATTTCAAAAATCCTCGTTTGATGAACATGAAATGACAATGACTAATTTGCCAGAATCCAAAGTTTATACATTTCTACTGCCTCGCCCCAGGTTTGTCAAGTATACAGTTTCTAGCAGGACAGAACTCAGCCTCACAGGAGGACATGGTGCAACAGATGGAGAAGAGTCTAATATCAGTGCCTGTATGAGACCACTTTATTATATTTACATTTAAAGCAAGCCACACATCTTAAACCAAATACTGTTTAGAAGTATTTTAGTGTTTTGTTGAAAGGACAATTATAATCTCCTTGATTATGGAAGCAAGTGCTTGCATAACAGGCAACAATGCATTACTGGTTCAGACATGCATTAAATGTTATCTTAAATCCTTTAGCTTGCAACTGGGAACAAGTCTGTCCAAGATAATGGTGGTTTAACCCTTCAGCTCTTATTTTTGCAATAAAGACGTAGAAGTGTGGAAGAAACTGACATTTTATCTGCTGCGACAAATACAACCAGCAAATCAAATGTGGACTTCTCATTATAAACAGGAAGATAGAACTACAGCATGAAAATAATTACAGCAAAATTTGTATACAATGCATTTCAGTTTACAGTATGCAAAAATGTCAACACAAAAATACAGACTTGAATTCACATCAACCACTATTCCTTTCCCCTTTAAAGAAAATAAAAAAATAAAATAATCTTCCTCAAAAACCAATTAATAGCAACAAGTATTAAACAGTCTTGAATTAAAAACTTCAGGATCACCTCCAGCAACTTGGACTCTAGAAGTCGGCACTTACAGCACAGTTCTGTGAGATACAGGCAGGATTACTACAGGCCATTTGGGCCTCTAACTGGCAAATATTTTCTTTAAGCATTTTAAATCCCTGATTCCAGATAGAAAGTGATCAAATACAACTATGTTCCATTTGATCCTTCCTTCTCAATAGCCATATTTACGAGATCCTTCTTGTCTCTTAATAACAAAAGCACAGAACAGCATTCAGACATCAATCCTTGTTATCAAAGACTTGAACTCTTGCAAACACTGAAGCTATTCCTTGTACTCTGGCAGTTTCCAAAGTGCTTTGTCATTCACCCAACCAATCGATCTAGAGCCAAACTTTTAAATTCATCAATTATAACAGGATTTCTTTCCCATCCATTGAATGCATAGGACAGAAAAACAACATACTGGACAATGCAGTCTCTACAGTTTAGCTAATCTGACAAAATTATTTAAAGTGCAATTTAAAACTGGAAAGTTTTTTATAAGAATAAGCTTATTTACCACAACATTTTAATATACTGGCATGAGTTCAAGCTAGATTATATCTGAGTAACCTGGGCTAGTTTAAGTATTTTAATGTGTAAGTTTTTACATCTATAACAAGAATATTTTGAAAAATAGCTCCAAGATGTACCCACCTTCCCATAAAGTTAGATTTCCTAAAGAAAAAAGTTTCTCTAGACCTCTTCCGACTACATACAAAAACACACCAAAAAAAAAAAATCTTTGACGTGAATGGAACATTTAAACTGAAGCTCAGAGAAGCCCAAGTTCACTGGTTTGAAGCACCTGTAAACCACAGACATACTTTCAGAAGTGTTAAGTACACCTAATCTATTTTCTATTCCAATATACCATTAACATTCTAGAATGTTTTGCTGTTAAACTACTAGAGGTTTTCAAGGTAGAAAAACTCAAGTCTGGAAATATGTTTCTACATTTAATTTTTTTAATTCTTTATTTGCATAGAAAGCAACACCCTGATTCTACCAGTTCACCTACGAATGTAGAGACTTTACCATGTTGGCATCATATCAGGAAACCACATTCTTCCAAGGTGTTTGGAGACTTCCAAATGAAGTCGATCTAGGCTGTAATCATTATCTGGAATCAATACCTCCTCCATTATTGAAAGCTGGGTAAGCCTGCCTCCACACATCTTTACAAATTCGATAAAACCTCTGCAAGTTACTTCACATTCACCAAGTCCCATTGCTGTTAAGTTCTTACAGCGCTCCGCGATCCGAATAAGTTCGTCATCTAAAGGTTGAAGTCCATTAGCACACACAACCAACTCAATTAACCTTGGGCAATTCATGCCAATCCGACCCAACATCGCTTTGCTTACTGCACGACCAAAGTAAAGGTGTGTAACAGGGGTTTCCTCTCTGAAGAAAGCATCAAATTCTTCTTCGTATAAGAAGAAATACATCACAATGTTGACTTTGGGAGAGTGTTTAACAAGAGCATCCCAGCTTTGCTTTTTAATAGTGTGAAATTCAACTTGTCCGGGATTTTCACTCACAACATCTATGCGAAGGTGTTCAAGATCAACATGTTTTTCACTTGAAAGAGCCAGCAGCAGTTCATCACTTAATATGTAGTAATTCAAAGCCAGCTCCTTTAGTCCATGACACTGGTCAGCAACACAAAGAATTCCTGAGGAACAAAAAAAAAGTTACTCTGTAAAATGAAAACTGAATGTCAGCACAGTCGTTTGCTGTAAAGCTCGAGCAAGTACTAATTCTATTGGTTTGAGTATTCATGCCTATATCCAAAAACCATGAAATATGACAAAGTTTTAGCTATCCACATCCTTTTACGGGGTTCTGGCCACAAACACTTATTAGTAGAAGCAGCCAGTCTTAACTAGTTGCATTCATCTTTCATTCATCTTGGATCTGCACATCTTTCTCCTTCTTTGCCCTTCCCTGTGTAGAATTTCCTCAGCTTTGAAGAGGCAACTGAAATCAGGTAGGATTCAGCTGAAGTTGCCACTGTGTTCCTTTCCCTAACACTCCTTCCTTCAGCACTGATCTAAGCATTCTATTTAAATAACAACCAGCAGCTCAGTTTCAGAGCTATGCTACAACAGATCCTTCCCTGAATTAAGACATAAGCAACATAACTGCTTCTAATCTGTTGGAATACAAACTACATGGATTCAACCACCCTTTGTAGACTCTAAAAGAATTTAGGAAGGTGACCAGAGCAGGATTCCCCTTCCCTAGCACCAGGGTTTCAGGAGAAAGGTAAGTGAGATGGGATCCAAAAGTCCTCTGAACTTTCTGGCAAGCCCGTATTTTGAAGGGAGTGAGCACTTCACCAAGCTGTACTAAAATGAACAAGTTCATACTACCAGATCTGGACACACGAGGGCACTACAGCACTGAAAAATTCTCAGTCTTTACTAGATCTTGCAATCTGTACACACTCCATGCGGGTTTTTTTAATATAACTTTGAAGTACTAGTACTTCTACTCAATAAGTTCAACTCACAGCACCTTGTGAAACAATTACTGACAACTGCATTTATCTCCTTTATCCCATCAAGCAGTAGTTGATTCATAGCTCAGGGATTTTGCATGTGTGTTCCCACAGAATGCCAGTTAGTTAAATTTACAGAGTTGCACACACTGAATAGCACATATGTGGTTATCCTTACACAGAACTGGCAATGAACATCAAGTCCTTGGAACACGTGTTAAAGACCTGCAGTAATTTTGGAGGCTTTTCGTCCTCAAGGCCTATCAGAGATACTGAAGCAGCAGAGAGGAACGTAAAAAAAAACCAAACCCAGGATTCTAGAAGATGCAGCCAAGCAAGAGCAGCTCCACCTTCATTAATCCAACTCATTCAGTAACAAAGACATTATTCTTCTTCCCCTTCCAACTCTCTAAAGCCAAAACTAAGTCAATAAAAGGCCTCTGCTAAGAGACTACAAAGAGCACTAGAAGTTTTACGAATAACTTGTTTCAAATTAAGTCTTGACTACTGCTTTATGATACTTTACTGCTAGATTTTTCATATACAACCACTACTCACCAGCAGGTGATACGTGAGGACAGCTGCTCATTTTTAGCAGTTTTAGAGTATCACTATTGTTAGCAACAAGAACCTTCAAGGAAGGATCATCAAGTGGTGTGTCATCTACCTTGATTGATGATAATGACTTGGAGTTTACAAAAACTACTGTCAGTGCTGAAGCAAAATGAGCCTGTTTGGAGAAATTGAAGGAGAGTTAAAAAACAAAACCAAACAACTTATGAAAAGACAGGCAGAACTTCAGCATCTAAACCTCAGGCTTTGCATGCACAGAAAGTACAATCACATTTTAGGCATCCTTTTTCTTGTGTAATAAAGAAAGGCTTATTTGAACATGAACATAAGAAATCTCTGTTTAAAATATGCTGCTGCATGTGACAAAAATCAACTTTACACTCAGTAGTTAACTGATCCGCCCCAATTTATCTTCTCACTGCAATAAAACAAGCATAAGTGGACATGTTGTGTGACTGAATTATCGAGAACTTATCTGTGGAAAAAGTAAATGGCATTAATCTTATTTTCCAGAAAGTGACTCTGCTGTGACCTATAGAGTCAAAGGAAAAGAAGTAATCTCACAACTATTTTAACAATACATTGCAGCACATGGTCATTGTATCTTTTAATCTAGAAATGAGGAAACTCAAGCCTTTTAAATTATTCCCTATCTCTATGCCACAAAGTATCAACACTAGTACATTTAAGGAATGGAATCAATGTTTAACTCTTCTTAATACTAATGGATGCCACAAGTTAAAGAAGATATGCTGATACATGCAGACTGTTTCATAAAAATTACCATCGACTGCTTAACAGCACAACACGAAAACTAAAGTGGTTTAAAAGTGAATTAAGTCACTCTAGTTACAGTTTGTAAGAAAATTACCTTAGAGACATTCATGAAGCTTGGTTTTGCTGTAGAAATCAAACCCAGTGTCTTGATAGAACAGTTCACCAATTGAGAAAGGATGTCACAGGCTGCTTCTGCAGACTCAGTACTACTATCAACCTATAAAAGCAATTTAAAAAGAAGGAAGTAATTCTTTATTATTATTTAGGAAACAGCATAATGGATACCTAAGACTGCAAGTTCCACACCCACTCAGCTGTACTGCACCAGACTGCATTTACCAGAAGGACAAAGCGCAACATTAATCAATTTCAAGACAAGAAAGAGTTCAGGAAAGCTACTAGTAGAAAATTTTCCTGAGTTATGACTGCTGGGTATTTCTAATATGAACAGAGAGCTTAAAGCTAAGCCTTCTCTTCAAATAACTTCATGCCTTCCTGAACAACCTGTCAGTACTGGTGTTACAACAGACAGTGGTGCGTATGCACCATTTAAAAAACTCTAATTCTAGACTCGTAGAGCAGAAAAAAGACTTGATAAAGCCTAGATATACTCCATCAAACTAATTCATTTTACCTGCAGGGACAACACCTTTGCATCTTGAATAATGAACTGATTCTCAATTCATCTATAATCCTGATGACTAACTTTGGACAAATCACTATTTCATCTCACCTTCCTCCTCTGTAGTAGCTGAGATGGTAAAAGAGTAGCTGAAAAAGCATAAAAGTTGCATTAAGACATTATAATGCAAATTCATTATAATCAGTTATATGAAGTGCAGAAGTTACAGGTATTTAATAACTGATTATCCATAATCTGCTCTGCAACCAAATCACGGTATCTCCAAATGTAAAACTGCTACCAGTGGTGAAAAAAAAAAAAAGCTTCTGATTTTTGTCCTAGCTTTAATAGCAATCATCTGCTTTTCCTTCACAGCATAGATCTATGATCTCCTTTATGAAGAAGTGACTGCCAAAAGTGAAGAAAGCACCTAAAATTCCAACTATCATCTCAGATAAGCAGAATTAACTGTACCAAGTATTCAAATGAAAGAAGTCAAAATTTATGTAATCCTGAGACAACAAACATAACCCGCATTTAAATCAAATTTACTGTTATTTAATTATGTCCCTGTGTGTCAATCACCTGAATATACAGGCATGGAATCTTTCTCCCTTACTCATACTTTTTCAAAGCAGGGTTCTAAAATTTCAAGACATTCTTCACTATATAGCTCTATTTTGCAAGTGAATTATACACAGAAGACAAACTTATTTCCTCAAATGCTTCCACGTATAAGAAATATTTATCTTCACAATAATCTGCTGAAGTACTCAGACTGCCACTCACGTTGATTCACAGAAACCACACACTCTGTATACTCTGAAAACATATCATTCAATCTCCAGCACTGTACTGCATGACGTTAGCTCCTTCTTTACTTCATAGAGATTAGAGCACAGACAATGGAAGGAAACCATTTGCATGTGTGGAAATAAACTGCTGCATCAGTTGCATTTTTAAACATGAGACTTCCCAGGTACAACACTTGAGCCACCCGACAGAGAAGCTGCACACATTACGCACAGTAACACGACAAAATAAGCCTCCATTCATCCAAGATTTACCTTGAAGCTGACGTACTGCAGATGATCAGCGTGTCTCTTGATAATCTGCTGAATGAGATCAGGATGCGTAGACTTCAAGTAAGACGTAGCTGGCTGGTTAAGTTCAAATTCAAATCTCCTCCAGAGATCTGGGATGTGAAAAATTTCATTCCACCTTCGACAAACTGAAGATGCCCTGGCTCGATCTACCAAAGGCAGGAACTGAAAGATACGCAGAATAACGTGGTGTGGAAGGCTTCCCCAGTCCATTGAGGCATGTAAGGCAGATTCACCAAACACCGAGCCATATGAACAAGTTTTTTGTTTTTTGCTTTTCTGTGATGTTTGAGGAGCTTCATTTTCAACCACAACTTTCTGCCTAGCTCTCTTCATCATGAAAGTTTCAGGTTCTGGAACAATCCGATGTATTTAAACTGCACAGCAGGTCTCTAGAAAAATATGAAAGATTAGGGGAGGAAGGGAGACAAGGCAGTGGAAGCACAGTAAGAGACAAGTTAGTAAAATTTAAATATAGCACGTTACTATGAAAAAAAGGTACGTCCATATGTTAATATCCAGTCCACACACATTAGCAGACATTTGTTTCTTGATACCTTTTATTCTGTACAACTTGATTCGAATCTGGAGAACTTGCGTTTGTTAATTTACCAGCTGTAGTTTCATGTGTTAGTACTTCATAGTATATAGAGCACTTTGTAGGGGAAAAATTGCATTTAACAGCAATTTAGTTTAGCAGTAGCAAATTATGCATGTTTAAACTCAGCAGACAAACTATGGACTCTAACCACGATTTCTAACAGAATTTTATCAACTACAGAACCCAATTCATAAACTCACTTTTTAAACACTGACAAACTTGGAACAGAGGTGTTCAGAAGAGTCAGATTAAAGAAGTTTCGCCTGCCTCCCCCACTGCTTTGCTTTTTTTTTTTAAAAAAAAAAAAAATCATGCCAGGCAGAAGAAAAAAGTTTGTACAACTAACAACAAAAAAAACTTAAGAAGCCACTTATCAAAACAGGGCAGAGTAAGGTTCACATGCTGGTTTTTTTCAGCAGGAGAAAAGGACAGTGACCCTGGATCACAGCAAACCGCATGAATCTCCTTCACTGAGGAACATTTGCCACTTGAGCCTGAGTTCTGAGAAGAGCAGTGTAAGGAAAAGCTCTGCTTTCACATGCTGAAGCAGTGCGAACTAGTCAAGTCCATACTAGAATGAATTCTGTTATTCAGTCAATTCTCAACAACTGTCTTGACTGTTTCAAATACCACTTTATTTTACAGTGGGACAAGGCCCCTTCTCAAATGTCCTATTAATCAGATGTTCAGCCAGACCTTACCTCTTCCCAACCAGGCTGAAGCTGAAATTTTCAAAGCAACCATGCATTCTTCAAGAACAAACAGAATGTGCTATCTATTTTTACTGAACAATCTTCCACAGCAACCCTCACAGCATGCTTGGTCTGGATTGAAAATTTTCTACAGTATCTTCATTATGGGGGGCGAAGGGAACCAACAAAAAAAAACCCCCAAACACCATATACAAAACCAAAATCCAGAAACAGCTGCCAAAATACAGACTATCCTATCACAAATTTATCTGGCATTTTCCCCTACTTAGAAAACCTGATCTGTATGGCTGCTGAGGTGCCCGACACAGAAGTGTAACCTCATTTTTATGAAAAGCACGTGCATTCTTTGAGAAGTGGGAAAGAACAACCTAGCCAATTAATCAAAAGCTGTCCATACGACCAGCTTCACTACTGTTTGTCCTCCTGACAGATCATCTCAACCACCAAGGAATTAAATCTAGCAGTCTTCAGAAATCTTCACTCTCAAAAGTTCCACTTACGATAACGACAGGTGATGTATGCAGAAGGACAAGCTTGTAACACTCTTTAAATTATATTTAATAACAGAAGTTTTTTTCCCTGAACAGACACATGTGCCTTGCCTTAGCAAGCAAAGGCAGTGAGTCAAAGAGAATGAAAAACAATACGCTCCAAAACAAAGTAGTATTTTTAAACACTACAACAGAGTTACCAATGTAATGATGATGCAAGCTCTGCATGAATAAACATTTTGCTACTAGACTATTTTATCAAATTATCTTCTACACAACCACGTTTTATGACTTCTGAGTGCTTTAAGTCACACAATGAACAGGCATTCCAAAGCATTATGTGTCGATGTAGTAATTAACTGTTACATAACTCTCTCTTCCAGTTGCTCATGCCCTTGCTAAGTTTAGCTTGAGCCAAATACCTGCTTTTTAATTTTTTTCCTTCTCTCTCCTTGGGAGATGCTACAAATTTGGCAGTTTCTTAAACTAAAGCCCAGGACAAAAACATGCAATGAAAAAAATGCTGTTGTCTGTGATGCTTCTGTATGCTTTTACTATTCTCATGCAAATCAGCAATAACTCAGCAAAATGTAAGTTTCTGGAAAAAAAAATGGAAATTTTCACTTTCTTATTTGGAACTTGAGCTTCATGGATACTGTTTCGGTTCCCACAAAGTTTTGGCATCTGAGAACTACCAGAAAGGCCATTCCCCTAAACCACAGGCCAGGCTATAGACCAGATGCGGCATATCCAGTCCAGATGTATGAAGAGGTGTGACAACGTATGCACGAGTACATAGTATCTACGCTCTTGCTGATGCAACATGGTCATAACTTGTTTTTGTTGCTACATCACTTTAAAACTGATAACTCTCGAACTTCTACTTTTACTATTCTATGTTGCAGCACTTAAAATCTAGCAAAATTACATTATATTACTCACTGTGGGATGCAAAACCAGAAAAAGGTTCCATCAGTTATATACCACGAAATTTTTACCAAACATGAAGCCCTAATATTTACTGTGAGAATGTGAATGCTTATTTCATTCTAAATACTTAAACTATAAGCAGTATATATTTTAAAACACAACTGAAGTTAACTATAGTTCCATGTGATATAATGCAGGTAGCATTTAATGAGAAGTTTACATGCACACATACCTCCAAAGAATGTGGAAGCTCCTGTCAAGTTACCAGCACCTTTCTGGTATCTGAACATCCATCCCACTGTGGAGTCATCCTGTATGTGTGCATGGATTCCTTAACCAGAAGGCAGGGACGGGTCCCACAAGATGAACTGACCTGTGAAGCCACCAACCAAAGAAAAACTGTTCTGCAACATCTGGGAGACCCACAGGAGGGACTAAACTCAGTTTTGGAACAAAGACTGAGATTAATGGTACACTCTGTGCTGCAAGTCAGATGTGGAAGTGGAATGCGACAAGCAAATTAGTTTTAGCAAGTGTTGTTATCTGAAAACTATCATTCAACTAACTGGATGGTGTTAAGTGTTGGCACAGATCTAGCTTTTGCATTATCTACAGTTTTAGTCATAACAGTACTCCTACGCAACACAGATATACCTCTGGATTCTTGAAAATTACTTAGAGAAATTAAGAACCTGGATAAGAAGCATTGATTTTTTTTTCAGTTCACTGTATACCGTAACAACACAAATCAAAGCAGTTATACTGGAACACATGACTTCTAACGTCAAAAAATTTAAGGACTCTTGGGTTTAAATGTTATTCGCTTTTACTCCGAAAGCATGCTTAATGCACCACAAGAACCTTGACAGTAAACAAACTATTTTGGCTAATTAAACTCTATCTGGAAAAAAAGGCAGCAATGACATACAAATACGCTCCCATATTCTAATATGCAAAAACTACCCTGTATCTTAGTATCAAAGAGTATCTTGGTGTCCTATAGGAAAATATACCACAAACCTCCAAATACAGTGACCTATTTTACATTATTTGAAGGTGGTTTAGTTGTAAGCTAAAAGCTATAGGAACAGCAACACAGATCTTACTAAATTATGACACTTTTGAAATTAAAAAGTAGAAAACTGAACTACATTACAACTTTAGGATGTTTACAAAGTACTGTATTCAACAAGTAATAACATTCTTCAGAAACCTTGTAACAGGGAACTTTTTATTTGTCTTTAAAAGATAGGAGACACAAAGCTTTAGATTCTTGCAGGTCATATAATCATATTTTGATAAACTACCCAATTAATATCAGTTTTATAGTTGTAAAGTTTAACATAGGTTTAGGATACATGTTAATTATAAATACAAAAAGAGAAGTTGCCCCATCTCCCAAGCAAAATCAAATTTAAAGGCTTAAATCTGTGCAAGTAACATTGCTGCTCAGCTCACACATCAAAAAATTTAAGAGCTGCATAGTCATGCTTGTCTATAATTAGAACGCTGATTTACACTAGTAAATCTGTTCGCAGATGGCATCTGAAGAAGTTTGTAATTTATGGTGGCCTTGTATTTCAGCTAGTTTATGAATATTACATGTTCTTCTGTGAAGTGAACAGACTGTCCCTTTGCTAACTCTGCATGGCACATAAAATTCATATGCAAAAGTGCTGTCAGTTCCTAACTCGTAAAAGGCAGGTTTGTAATGACACATGTAAACAAAACACATAAATAACATTATAACTGAGAGAGCAAAACACTGAGATGCAATTTAAAGATTCAACACAGAAGTGTGTTAAGTGTAAGTTTATAAACAACATAATGTATTTTGAAGTGGCTTTCTTACCTAAAGGATGCTTCCAAGTTACAATAGGCAACAAATGAATGAACTGAGGCAGCTGCAGCCATGGGGCACTCACAAGCATCTGTCTGCTTTCCCCTCCTGCCCAAACAAAATGCCACAAAAAAATCTTTATTAGTTAAAAAAAAAAAAATTCCTTGTGTTACATCCTATGCAAAAATTATAGGAAAATACAGCAACACCAATTTATATGTTTTCTGGCGTTAGTGAAGGAGCTTGAGGGCATCACCTTAATACCAGGTAGCTTATCCCACATTGCAAATACTGTGTCATTAATAGAAATGTGAGGTCAGATCAGGTGTAAAGCTGATGGGAAAGAAATGTTGCAAGTGCATTTACATTGCCTTGGTAAACAGTACAACATAAACAGTAAGTTATCCAATATTTACCTTAGCATTACCATTAGAGAAGTTCGGTAAACAACACTGTCTATACTAATGCAATCTAAGAGTCCTAGAAAACACAGGAAAAAAAATTTATTTCCTGCCTTTTTCCCTTAATTGGCAAGGCTGCGTATTGGCCTGGGCAACTCTGTGACAGATGATCAGGGCAGCCAAATGTCAGCACCCAGTGCAGCCCTGGCACACACCACATGGCAAGAGCAGTCAGGAGCTGAGGTCCATCCCCAGCAACTTCTGGTTAGCAGATAAAAGTAGCAATATTTTAGATACTATATTTAAAAAAAAAAAGTTACGAAAATTCTTGTTAACAACAACAAAAAATTCATCAGGTGTACAATCTAATGATAATTCCTTCAAATGTCCAAGCCCACAAAGAACCACCCAAAGCAGCTTAAACTATGTCAGCTCATCTATGCAACAATGTTTATAATAAAAAATAACTACTTATCAGAAATGCAATCAAATAAAAGTTTGTTATCTAAATAACAGTGAACTGCTAAGACTAAGGTAGTTATCCAAATTATTATCAAAGATAAACAGCAGCAACGCAGTCGTTGAAATGAAACACTTTGATAACTGATGAGGTTTTGTACATCTATTCATATCCTCATTCACGCAAAGTATCAAATATTGGTGCCCAAACCTATACAGCTGTTTTCTTCTATAAACTCCTTGACCTCTATGTCCTGTGATCAAATATTTTGCACAGCTGCATGTTATCCTACTCAAACACACTCAAATCCACAAAAATCACCAGGGATCCAGAAAAACCCAAGTTAAATAAGTGTTTCTGCATCTTATCCTGGTAACAGAACCGTAAACTAAAATTAAGATGTTAAAATCCCTCCCATAACGTGGGGTCTCAGCGGGGGATTCTGAGATGCGGTCAGTGGCGGCTCAGTTCTGTTAGCAGCTGTTCGCTGCTTCCCGTGCTGTAACATCGGCTGCAAAAGTGAGGTTTTACGACTATAACCCAACAAATTATAGATTCAAGCCACAAAGAAGTGACTGCTTCCTCCGGTTTGTATATTCCCCTTTCAGTTCGCTACACCAGGACTCTGCAGGAATTAATAAAATAAAACACCATAAAATCAGGTTTCTAATAAAGGCAGTAAAAAAAATCCAAACCAAAACAAATCCAGCAGAAGAAAGTTCCTGAAAAACAAAAAACTTTGCAAATAACCAAGCCTGGAGATCCACTGGGATAAAGCAGGCACCACGATAATTAAGCTTTAACTTTCTAACACTTGGAATTTAATGTTTCTAGCTCTGCCTTTACCAGCTGAAATACTTGTCACATTAATCGCATTGTCTTCAAGAAATCACAGTTCAGTGACAGTATCAAGGTCAATGTTAAGGAATTCAGAGTGTGTCTGGGGAACGAGAGCAGCTGAGACAGTACCCAAGAAGGGCAGCGCTGGGAAGCGGCTGCAACTGCTCATACAGCCTCAAATTCAACTGCTGAGTATGTGTCCAAACATGTATCAAAAATGCATTTTAACATTAAGTCTCAGAAGATTTGGTCCTTCAGTGTGATGAGGTCCAAGATTAAGCTTTTTCTTCATTTAGGACACGGCGATCTTTTAATGGGTGGCATTTTTACTTCTGAACAGGGTTAGTTTTTTTGTAAATCGATCCTCATTTTTCTCACAACTAAGCCTCTGAGCCTCTCTCTCAAGGGATTTGTCACATCTTTAACACATTTATGACAAAACCTCAGAAACCTAAAAATAACAGCATTCAGCTGAACATACTAATGCTTCCATTAGTCTTAACAGAAGAAATACAAGCGCAGTGCCACTTTTAGTGTTATTTAGGTGACGAAATGTAGCTATTCATGTTCTACTGAACAGCTTTTAGACCCCTTGTTTTACTAAATGACACATCTGAAGATCCACAGCTCTTTAAAAGCCTTCTTTTGAGGGCTTACCCAAACATTACACAGCACAAAAAAAAATTATTTCCACGGGTTTCTCTAGAAATGTTTCCACCCGACTTTAACAAGCCATTTAAGCTCTTTAGGCTGGAAAAACCCTTCTCTTCCAAGCCACGGCTCCCGGGCATCTCAGCGCCCTCCCCGGCCCGCCGGGTCGCTCTCCGCTGATTTTCCCTGCGTGCGGCCGAGCAAGTGACTTTCAACAGGGGACGAACCCGGCGATAAAGCTCATCGAACCCCTCCTGCGCACAGGGGTTTTACAGCCTCCGTTTCACCTGAAAATCCAGCACAAGGCGGCTGTGAGCGACCGCGGCCCGGGCCAGGCGCGGCCCTCTCCCAGAGGGGAGGGAACGCGGCCGGGTCCCGCACCGCGGTGACCTCCCCTCGGGCCGAGGGTTTACGAACACCACACGTAGGCAGGAGCCCCGCTTAGGCCAGGCCTTTTCACGACTCAGGGAGAACTCGGGTCTCCAAGCGCCGCGTCCGCCCGGCCCCGCACCGCCCTCCCGGGCCGCCACCCCGCGGCTTCTCCCCACCCGCCCGCCCGCCGCGTTAAGGCCGGTGTCCCCCCCTCCCAAGCCGTCCCGCTACTCACCGCCACCTCAGCGTGGCTCCCTCGCAGTGGCAGGGCCGAGGCCAGCCGCACAGCACGGGGGGAGCCGCCGCGAAGAGACCTGCAGCCTCCCGGCCCGCCGAGGGGAGGAGCAGGGCCCCCCCCCGCCGCCCCAGTGCGCAGGCGCCGCGCGAGGGCCCGCGGGGGCGGCGGCACGTGACGGCGGGCGCCATTTCGCGCCCAGGCCGAGTGTCGCCCCGCGGCCAAAATGGGGAGGGCGGGCGGTGGTTGCGGGTTCCGAAGCGGCAGTGCTGCCTTTCCAGGGAAGGATCCCGCCGCTGGGCGCTTGCCCTCTTCTTGTGAGGAACGTTGTTTTTACAAAACCGGGGACTTGGCGCCTAACCCCAGCAGGGGGCAAGGACTGAGAGACGTCAGAGTATGAATCCTTAATGTAAACCAAAGTCTTTTCAAACTAGTCCCAGAACTCATACCTGTATTGTAAAAAAACCCGAAAGCCACAAAACACCAACCAACACAAAAAATCAATCTAGGGAGAAGATGAGCCAAACAGCCAGGAAACCATGTTCTACATAGATCGATAATGGCACGGGTTAGATGAGGCAGGTGAACCGAGGCAGGGTGGGGCGGCCTGTAAACCTGCAGTGCCAACCAGTGGGGAACGGGAGGGAAGTTGCAGCCAGGATTAGGGGGGTATACACAGGGGCTTTTTGCCCTATTTTGTGTGCCTACTTTTAGGCAGAACACCCAGTCTTGCAAAATAGTCAATAAAATATGCTTTGCTGAGAGATCCTGTGTGGGCCTATTGGCAAGATGATTGTTTCCTACATTCTTTCCCTCCCCAGTGCAACAGGGGTGGTTGTTCCTCCTGACCAGGCCTCGTGCAGCCCCGTACTGCTGTTTGTCACTTATTTTTCTGCCTTGTGGATTTTGCATCATTTCCTGACGTGAAGCAGCTATAACCTCGTATCTTCCTTGAGCTGAGGCAGTCCTGGGCTTTGGAAGCTGCCCCATGAGCCTCTTCAGGAGGCTGTTTCATCCAGGCACAGCTTTCCCCGAACAAACAGACAAAAAACCAACACACAACATTTTATTTCTGCAGATATACTGCATAAGAGCTCATCACTACTCAGTGTTCCCTTACAATTGTTCTTATATCTGAACAGCTTTTATAACCAGGTGCTACAAAACACTTGTAACCACAGGTTTCCTGGCTCTGGCATATAACAAAAATTAACCAATAACAAGCCTTTACAATATCTTTTTCATGACGAGATAATACTAAACATATGAAGCATTTCAGTGGTAAATTATACCTGCTCTATATAAAAGCAGAGCTGGGAAAATCCTACTGAGTGTTTGTGTGACATCAAAACACAATTTCTTCAAGCAGATTGAAAAAATAGAAAATGAACATGCTAAAGGGCTAACGAAACAAGCGGAAAGGAATATATATCATAATGACTGTGATGTCTTCCAAGTACACAATTTCTTCAAACAGAACGATGAAACACACTGCACATTTAAAAATTTAGTTTAGAAAATTTACCAAAACTGCTCTTACCTATATGGTTCTTGACTGTTTTATTTAGTCCTTAAAGGAAGGAGGAGATTAAACTTCAGGTAATTTTTTCAAGTCTTTTGTTCCTGATATATGCTTTAAAATGGATTTTTCAGTAAATACTGCTACAAAAAAGCACCTTTAACTTAGGAGCTCCTATCTGTAGACAATAACAGAGGATAGATTGTAAACAGAGATTAACAGAGATTTGCAGCTAGTATCTAAATCCACCAGTCATGGGTTTCTTTGGTGCATTGCCAATAACCTGCTGCACAGGAACAGCTTCAAATGTACTTTAGAAAGATTCATATCGACTAATGTCTGAGGCTTTCTATATAGAAGAGTTTCCTCTTTTGATCTAGTCTAGCAGAGGCATAATGTATACCTAACTTAAAATGGAGAAATATAGAATAGTGTAGAAGAATTCTATGCACTTTATAGCTATACTCATTATTGATCTAAAACGCTTGCATGTATGTATGAAAAAGAATCAGCTATGAATTTGTCACTTCTGGGAGGAATGTGCACAAACAGGCACACACCAGGAGCTTCCATCTTCTGCTCATCTTCCAGGTATCAAACATTGGCCTGGCACAGAGCTGCTGCTTGTGTCTCCAGATCCTTTATCTCATACACAAGATACAGAGAGCTGAAGGCAAACTGCACTGCTGGATATATGCTCTCCCTATCTAACCCGTTACTGTGAGCTGCCCATGACATCCAGCCACTCAAAGTCAAGCTTAACCTTCCTCCTGTGGTTGTCTCTCCTGGAGACAGATTTACAGAAAGAGATATTCTACTCAGCTCTCATGTTTGTGGCGGCTACAGGAATATTTTGCATAATATTTCACACAGGTATCATAATACACTTTGTACTTTGATCAACAGTGATATCCACATTGTTTTTATCATTGGGCTTTGAAAGTAGTTATAAAAAAAATAATTTGAGTAAACCCATGAGTTGATTAATATAAAAAAGCTTTCAGGAAATCAAATGTTTCCTGAGACTGAAGGATCAACGTACATCGATTCAGAATCAGTGTGTGAAATGTTAAAGACAGGTTTCTTGAGATTATTTGCCATTTCTTAACTAGTTTTTAATAGAAGGACTCCAAGAGAGGAGAGAAGTGAGAAAAAAAAAAAGTCAAGGATGTTTGTCAGGTCAAGTAGATAACCATGCAATATATTGTGCTGTACAACAATAGCTCACACAGATAGTTCTCACAACAAGAAATCACTACCAGCTTTTTTGATATGCTAACTTCAGCATAACTGAATTTCACAGTGGGACTTCTACGTATTAATGCAAGCCCTACTTAGTTTCCATCATGACCGTGATTCTGACAAATCCTCATAACCAAAGGATGCTTGTAGTTGTATGCTTGCTGCCTTGAACTCTTGGGAGATACCGTGGTGCAGGGCTTGGGCCGGAGTTTGGCACAGGCACCATCACTGCTGTACTGAATGATACTCGGAGCCAGTCTGGCTTTTCTCTGAAAGTTGCTGCATTTGTGTCAGTGTGCTACACCAAATAACAACCGTGTTGTAGCTCCTGTTTTTGAAAGCTTAATTTTAGAAAGAACCTTGTATTTCACAAACAGTATCGAAAACACAATGTCATTCTTAATTTTAAACCCAAATACTCAAACCTTGTGCTCGAACATTGCAGCTCTAATAATTTAAAACTTCACTGAGCAGACCCGAATAGCAAATGATGGTCATGCCCAGAAAGTAGGTTAGTGTGTCGTGTTCGCTGGAGGCTGGTGAGCTGCTCTGCCAGACACCAGCTGCTGCACAGGCAACAACAAACAGCCTGTTTCAGGAAGAGAAATCACTCCGGTTCTTTTGTAAAAGTTTCTATAACCCATACTGAATCTGAAATAAAATTAGTGAAAACAATAGCTTATTTACATGCCTGTTTGCCAATTTCTTCCTTTATAAGAAAGACTTTAAACATGGTTTATATGGACTATTCTTTATGAGACAACATTAAGCTTTTAGAAGTGCAGTAACAGTCTAATATTATATCTCCAGAAGTAAGGACAAATCACTAAAGGGAATAACTCTAAGTATGTTGTAATCCTATCCTTTAATGACTTTTTAATGTATGTGTATATGCCAGATGTATGGCTTTCAGACAAAACTGATAATAAGTAAAATCAATGGTTTCCATTAAACTGCAAAACAAGTGTAAGAAAATTATTGAAACAGAAGCTGTTTGTATTTTCTGTGCAAAAAGCCACCACAAAGACCTATTAACAGTTTTTAACTTGTCTGAAAATAAATTTTGTAGAATCAAAATGCTCTATTCCTTTGGTATACTGTGGGAATGTTATTAAAATCCTATTGGACCAATGCATTTTAATCTCTTAAATTATTACAAATACCCAAGTGTCATACCATTTCTAAGTAGCAGAGACCAGATTCTTACTATTAACTTTTTTGTTAAGTACCTGGTGATGAGACAGGTCCAAGGTCAAGGCCAGCGGGGGTCCCTGGCCAGGCACAGGGTGGCAGTGCCTGCAAACCCACACTCCAGCATCACTCAGGGAGGGACTAAACTGCCAGGGCTGAGCTTAAATGGGCAGCTGGGCCGAGGTTGTAGGTGAGGCCGCAGGTGAGGCTGCTCAGGGACATTAATGCCCATTAGAGTATTAATGCATTAGTGCCCTGACACTTTTTGACGGATAACTCTGCCCACTAATCCATAAAATAGGTTATTTGGTCCTCTGCTTGAATATTATCTGCTCGGTGTTGAAAGTAAATTGCCAGCTAATTCAGCTTCTGTTTATTAGTGATGAGATGTGGATTGTCATTTGGGGGAAAAAAAAAAGAAGAGAGATTCTCCAGATTTTTTTTCTTATTGCCTATTTGGTAAATACCAGTAATTAAATCTTCAGAAGTGGTTGTATCCACTTATGTTCTGATAAATGTGTCACCATTTAGGGCAGGGCAGCAACAGACAGAGTGACAGATGCTCTCTATTACCCTCCGCCCTCCCCACCAAGGAAAGGGAAAGGGAAGAGAGACAAAGTTGGAAAGTTAAAACAGGTTTCCTAATAATGTCTTTGAGTTGAACACACAATGAATTGTCTTTTAAGATGTCATCTGTAGTAACTGCAGCTCTGATTGCCTGCTTTAACAAATAGATGCCCTCCACACTAAATAAAACACCGACCTTAGAGGACTAAGGCTGTCTGAATTAGGCAGCTGAAGATTTGATTTGATCAGAAAAATAGATGGTAATTAAAAAACCCTAATAATAAACTAGCAGGTGAAGTAGCAGCAGACATTTCAAGTTTTAAAACTAGAAAAATCGTTGTAGTTTTGTAGCTGAGTTACAGGTCAGAGCTGTGGAGGCTGCAGAGCCTGCTGTGGAAGGTTTCAGAGCAGACAAGCAAAATTTTGGTGTAGACATACAGAACTCTGCTTTAGAGCAGGGGAAGAGATTCAGTGGCCATTAAAATTCCCCATCATTCCTATATTTTGATCATCTATGCTCACTTTATGTCCATATCTCCTTTTTCTGCTACTGGCAAGTGCCCACTTTTTTTTTTCCACATATTTAAGAAAACCTGTTCACGCAGTTGGCAGGAGAAGGAAGTGAGTTTATGACAGTTCCTCTGCTGGAAAACAATAAAGTTTATAAGTTTATAATGATAAAGTTTATAAAAGGGGTTTGGACCAGTTTTTTCCACTCTTTCTCGATTCTGTCTGCAGGGCCTAGGATTCCTGCATAGATAAAATAATATTTTAGCTTCAGCAACCTCATCTTCCTTTTTGGTTCATATTTGTGACACACTTTTCCAGAGACACATTTCTGCTAATTCTTTTCTGTACTACGCACAGATGGTGTAATTTTTAAAAAAATGTTAGATCAATGGCCAGTGAACAAAAAAAAATGCAGGACTGACATATTCTCTGCAATTTGAATTGCTTCTTTGCTTTCTAAAGGTCTGTTTTCTTAAACACGTATTTTGCGTTTACTTTCAGGTGTTGCTATAGCATCGCTTGGTCACAAGAGGGAACTCACGTATCAGTCTCTGTTTTATTTTTTATATTAAAACTGAGGACTCTGCAGACTAATAAAGGGAATATGTTAGGATATGCATGTGTGTGACATGTAACTGTGCATATATAAATCTATGTATATTTATATACCCATGCCTTTTAGTTACCAGAGAAGGGAGACCATTCATAGCAATAAGGAACAATAACCCTGGCAAGCATGAAAGCAGAAAAGAGCCTTAGAATGGCCCAGAAATAACTTTATTTTGCTCATGGGTGTATATCTTACACTCACAGATATATGCTCATGGGTTGTGGCTCATCTCTGTTCCCATACTGCAGTTCTGTAAATCTCAAAACTAACTTACGGTATCAGGACATGGACGGAGCAGAACAAGCTCCCTCCCAGCAGAGCTTGACAGCAGGGATTACACTCACCAATATTTTTGAGGAGCCCTTGGTTTTGACTTTCTGTTTTGAGCCCATGATTGCCTTTCACCTTTGTGGAGAGTCCTTTGCCAGCCCAAAACTTGACTGTATTTGGAATCTGTCCCAGAATTCAGAGGATTGAGTGTACATGCATATTGTTTGATTGTTAACTGTGTTCATTAAAGGAAAATACTTAAATACTAATTAATTTTTGATTTCTGCCAGATGCCAGTGGCAGCAGCATGGATTGTATCCAATCTGCTCAAGGCTCATTTTTCTAAAATAAATAAACTTATAAATCCAGAGCTTTCTAACCTGAGAATTGTCTTCAGAACTTGGTGTCGCACATCTTCCTACACTGATGTTTCCACTGCTCAAGCAATTGGCCAGCAATCCTGCTGATGTATTTGCAAGTTCCTTCAAGAAAACACATCATAAATGCCCCTAATAACCAGAGCACAGTATGGGAACTTTTCTTGGAAACCTCGCTGCTGTTTCTGTCCCACTGCTGGAGAACACAGGGCGCACACAGCTTATGAGATAACCCCTGACAGTTCCATAGCTGGATTTGGAGCTGGATTTGCCAATATTTGATTGTAGCTGTTCAGGGCGGTTGGTTCCCCAGGAACTGGCAGCAACCTCCCAGTGTTAAGGTGAACAACCTCATCTCACCCCTGGGACATGGCCAGTCCCTCACACAGGTTCGTTAAGTGCTGCTGTCTCGAGCACAAATTGTAGCGTCCTGCACCATAGGGCTGGTTCCTAGAAGAACGGTTAGATATTTTGTTTGGGATCTAGGAGGAGATGTTTGGAGCAATGTGCAAGTTTCAAGAAGCACGGGGTGGGTTTTGTGAAGCTGATTCTTGCTTATGCAAAGCCACCATAGAAGGGAGAAGGCAGCTTTCCTAACCTGAGCTTGCTGAACCACAGATCATGTTGGCTAGCTGTCAGGTTTGATAGATGGTAAGGCTGCTGGTCTTGAAACTTCTAAGAGAAGGTTAGGCATAACTAATCATTATCTGTAATCTGCACATCTGATTTATTAAATGATCTAATTATCATTTTAATTGCACCGCACCTGCATACCATTAGTCTGTTTGTTTAACTTGGTGGGATAAGAAAGTTTGCGCAATCTAATTTTGAAGATCTTCAAAGTCTGGGGCTAGTCCAAGAAAATTACAAATAGTAAGGTTAGACCTCAAGCCAGCTGTACAGTCACGAACATGTCTCATGCTGTTGGGACTTTTCATGTGGTACTGCAACTTGGGTGGAAGCACAAACACACTGTCAGAAAGGTGAAGATCATCTCAAGGCTGTATTTTAATTGCTGTAATATTTTTGTGTGCTGTTGCTCATCCTGGGTTTGGTTCATGTCTTGATATACTTGTAGATGTCCTTTACTAGTGTCTATATGTCTTTTTGTAATAAATATAGCCAGACTACAGGACTGGATGGCCCTCCTTGAGAAAAAGTATATGATGAGATACTGTTGCTATTCTGTGAGTCTAGGCTCTGGGCACTCTCATCTTTGTGGATTCATGTGCAATAACTCGTCTTCCACCCTGAATTTTGGTAGGGGTGCCAACAAATATGTTTATCAAAATGTGAAGTAAAAACAAACCATGGTGATAGCAGAACTTCATTTCACAATGGAGCCAGAGGACTGCAAACTGTAGAAACATGTGGCAGTGTTTGGTTGATTCCAAGAAACTTTGAGGAAAAATTGAACGGGAACAAAAAACATTTAGTTTTCATTATTAGTTCTCCTAATGTTTTCTCAGAACAGCTAAGTCAAAACTAGGAGTTTTTCCTTAGTTTTCAGTTGCTGAAAATGAAAAACATTTCCATAAGTTTTCCAGTGAGAATATGAATAGGTAGACACTGCTTGAAAATATTTATATTTTGAGAGTACGGGCATTCAGATCTTATAGTTAGTATGAAAAAGATTCAGTTAGATCTTGTAAGAATTCATTATAGAGCCATCCGTTATCTTTTCCATGTCAGACAGGACTTGTAAGGAGTCGTAGTTATGCCAGGTTTCCTTTAATTATTGATAAATCCAAAGAGGATGAATCATGTTACCATACGTACTTACCGGAGTGTTGATTGAAAAAGTACCTTTAATGAATGTACTTAGATTTGGCCTTTTTGAACAGAAAAACTGACAACTTGTCCAAGTATGATTTCGTGATATGCCTAAACTTACTTAATTGACAGCACCCAGTGCAGGTACAGTCCTGTTCTTCTTCTCCCTCTTCCAGCTGTATGAAGAGTAGGGTGGAAAATGAAGGATTATATTTAGGTTGGACAGTTTTCCATCCTGTGCAACCCTGTGATTCCAGTGCAGGAAACTGTTTAGTATGGCCAGGTTGTTCCAAAGCCCCAGGCATTTTCTAGTCACTGGATTGCCTCCTGGGGACAGCAGATAGCAAAGCTGTCAGCACTGGGCAGGATCTTCTCACCATCACATCCCTGGGGAATTTTTGGACATTCTGTTGATACTATAGTCTGTCTATTTGTCAATAAGTTCAGTTACTTTGTTTATGCAAATAATTCTGTTTGTATTTTGACTCAGTACATTTTAAATGTCTTCACGAGGTATTTGTATCGAAGAGAATGGCCTGTGCTAGGACATGTCATTTTGATAAAATATCTCTGGAATGAAACAAGTATCAGACTAGACTTCGATGTGCCTCTGCTGACTACTGCCTGATGCATCTCCCACATATACATTCAGACAAAGGTTTTCCTCTTTTATTTTTTCATAGTTCCTCTTCCTTATATCAAATAAGTATAAAGTAGGAGTAAGGAAAGGTTCTCTGTTCATTTCTGTAGCTGGTATTGCCTTGCTCTCTACAGTCTTGGGGCTGGCAGCAGAACATTCCTGCAATGCACACCTCTTGCGCCTGCTTCACGCACACCGCTCCACTTCCATGGAGGTTTCCGCTCCTGCAAGGGGATTTCTCAGTTTACTGCCTGGAAATCTCTGGTTCCCCATAACGAAGTTGTTCCAATGCCCAGGAGGCAATTAGTAGGGAATAAAATTTTCAGCAGTCACTGGGATCTTCTGGTCTTCCAGCCTGTCCCAAAGTCTGCTAGATTCTTGCCACTTCTTTTCCTCATCTTCATGCCCCATGTAAATGGAAGCATTATATTGAAATATGCAAAATATACACTGTACACACATAGCTTTTCTTAATTGCACATAGACCAGTAAGAAAATAATTGGAATGGTGAAAGCTGCATAAAATTTTCCTTCACCTGCCCGTGTTGTCCTCCATGGCTCATCAATATCACAGTCTGCAAGGAGCAGGGAGGCCATACTTTAAAACACCTGTATTTCCCTTCCCTGTTCCCCAGAACAGTTCCACAAGTTGTCCTGCCTCAGTCAGCCACTGATGAAGGGGATCATTAGGTCCTAAATGCCAGTTTTCTTAAATCATCATGAGACGAGCTAAAGTGACTAGTCCTTAGGGGTGCTGGCCTCTAAAAGGTGATAACTATTAAATGCATTTTTGCACTTTTCCTCCCTTATGAACAACCTTAGCCTTTATTTCTAATGGCCTGTGTTGCTGAAAATACCTTGTGGTCAATGGGGATCTCGAAGTCTTCATGCTTTCCTTTCTATTGCATTTTACTTAATAATATGATGTCAGATGTATGGGAACATGGCAACATGAGAGTGAGAAACTTTTTCTGTCACCATGGAACAATCTTATATCTCAATGGCTGATTGATATCCTGCCTGAAGTCAGACAGAACATCTCTCTTCTCTCCCACAGGCTGCTTACAAAGTCAGAAGCAGACTGATCATTATCTGCATCTCTCAAGTCATGATTTCCCTCTTATTTTGCTCTTTTACAATTCCAATTTTGTGGGGAGTTGGGGGAAAGTCCCCTCACTCCTGGACTTTTTGTTGACCTATTACCCCTGGAAAATTTATTTAGTTTGAAAGTTATAAAATTAAAAACTACCAATATGAAAGCATTAAACAAATCAAGGCCATCTGTTTTCTTGTGAAGTGTCTTGATGATGCTGTTTCTGACCTGAGTAAAAAGAAATTTCATTGATATTTTACATGGAAAAACATCTTTAATGTAGTTTCTTGCTCTCACTTTTTCTAGATTATGACTTCGTATAAGCTAAGGATTGTTTCATGTATTACTACACTACTAGATTTAAGATAGCAGAAAGAATTCAGACACATTGTTCATTTGTAAGCATCTCTGACTTTTAAAGTCTGTATGTGAATCAGGAAAAAAGACGATTCTGGCAATCTAGATGTTGTGTCAATGAAGCATTTTGCCTTCTCTTCGCAGCCTTTTCACTCCTTTGGTTGCCCAAGCCACGCTAATGATGAGCTACAATCCATTCTGTGTCTCAGCAGGAAGAAGACAACATTTATCTTGTATCTCATGACAGTAGCATGAACAATCAGGATTATTTACCTAAGTTCATATAAGATGACAAAAGATTACTGTTTGATCTGGAGCTTGGTGTGCAGTTTATGCTACACACTGTGTGTCATGAAGATGCTGTAATTTATAGATCACCACAGTTGCTTCTGTGACAGATGCACATAAAAGTCCCAGGAATTTTTAGTTCTAACTTCTGGAGATTTTTTAGTTGATTGAATCAAATGTGGGAGACCAATAGAGAAGATAAGAAGGGAGCTGTGGGCAGGTATAGGCTTATCTGGGGGGAAAACAGCCTGGAAATGGTGGTTACTTTGGCTTTAGTCTTCCCAATAGCACCATCTGATGTCATGTGTGCTGTCATTTGTGTCTGGGCAATGTTAAACCCCGGTGTCTGGTGAGCTGTGCAAGCAAATGCTCTCAGTCTCCAGGCAACTGTAAACTGCAGAGTTTTGGGGAGAAATGAGTTCTGTCTCACCAAACTCTTGTTTCAACACCTTTCTGTAAAACTATAAGAGTGAGGCTTGTCCACATGCCTCAGGAGGGTGTTGTGACAATTAGTGAGATAAGATCAGCTTACTTATATAAATGTGTAAAACTGCTTTTAAATACCAAGTGTGAGTTAAGACCAGGAAACATTTGAATGGCAGCCCAGTGCCTCCCCTTCCCATAGCATGGCATATGCCAAACTTGTTCTTATGGGGTGAAAGAGGCTTGGAAAAACAACATACTGGGTGCACTGGGGCAGTTATTATAGGCCCTCCAAAAGCATCTTCTAAACCAGTGTTTGCCTATCTGTCATTGGAGACAGGTTCTTATTAGGTCTTTGGCACTGCTCAGGGTTTGGGCTTGTCCTGCAGCAGGTTATGGAGTAAAACCAAGGCCCTAACATTCTGTGATTCTGTGATTCTGTGTAGTGGACTGGGGCACAAGACCTTTGGCTCTGCTGCTGTACTTCTGCCTTGATGAGTATTGTAGCAGAGAGTCAAGCATATAAAGCTGTCCTAGCCAGGTTTCTGAAGGCAACACTAGAAGTTTTGATGGCTATCAGCAGCAACACCTTCCAAAGAAGGGTTGTGTGCTGGCTGGTGTTGCAGGACTGGGAGAATATAGATATAGCTGTGTATAGATATAGCTGTGGTGATATATGATATGAAATTGGTCTAGACATTCCCAAGACTTAACTGTCATGAGACAGACATTCCTGAAGAATGCAGTGCTGTGTACGGAGATAATGGTGTTACTTTCCAGTTTGTAGAAGATAGCCACTCCTACCCTGTATCCTCAGATGTTGAGGGTTTCTGTCTCAGAAATCATAAAGCAAATAGTGTTCAGAGCCTCCTCTTCCTGGTGTGGGTCATAGAAGCAAGGCAAGTGTGGAACTGTCCATATTTGAAAACAAGTGCACACCTTGCCGTGGACGCCTGGACAGGTTAGAATGGTTGGAAGAAGGGCTCTTTCCTAAAATCATGGTTAATTTTCAATTCCCCATTGTAAGTCTATTCCACAATATAACTGACTTGTGCAGTCAAGTAATCTTGTATCCCAAATGTCTGATCTTCTTCAGGTTCTCTGTCCCCCCTGCCCTATGCCACATCCTCTCCATCAGAGCATAGCTTGACACCTCCTGCTAGAGAGCTGCTAGAGAAAGATAATTGAGATAACAGAAAAGGGTACTTGTTACAGTAATTAAGTAACTCAATGGATTAGTTTTCTTTTGTTTTCATGTGGCAGTTTCACAATCCTATTGTGAACCAAACTCAAGAGAGAGAAAAGAGGCCCACGAACATTGGGCAGGTCCCACATCTGCTCAGGCGCTGTCTCAGGGCTGGCTGAAGGGGTGGTGGGTCCTGCCAAGAGACATCCAGCCCTTCCCACAGGGCTGCCCCAGGGTTTGCAAAGCCTTGCAGGGCATTAGAGTCCTGCGGAGAAGATCTGAACATGCCCATGGGGAGGCAAAGGGCTAAAATACTCAAGGATGGAGGACTACCATGCTTCCTGGACTCTGGATCACAGGGGTTTGGAGGAGAGCAGCAGTGCAAACACTTTGCCTCAGCTCCCGGATGCAAGGCGTACAGGCACAATAACAGCAGTGGAGACACGTAGTTCAGGTTGCACAGTTCTGCACTGCATGCTTTAAGCACACAACGATCATTTCTCTCATGCAGATTGCAAACCAAGGCATCAGATGAGTAGATATTTTGCAGATGTATCTTCTGCAGTTTAGTAGGTTTGGTTGGTTTTTCAAATTCTGTGCAAGAGTTTCCTATTACTGTCTTGCAGAAGTGATATGACTGGAAGCCGGCTGACTACATTTGACTTTTGCCAGATTATCTTGGGTAGAACTGAATTTAGGATGTCATTTGCTTGTGCCACAATTTCACGATTAGTGTATCTACTTCATAAATCTAATTAAGTTGTTTTGGGAGTAAAAGCGTTAGACAGAATAATTTTTGTTTTCCTTGCAGTTGCTGAAAACACAGTGCAGAGCAGCTATCTGCAGTCCTAGGACCTGGAAAGTCTTTTGCTCAGCTATAAAAATGAATCAACATTTTTCAGATTTTACGCTTGCTACAGATTATGACTAGACACAGTATTGGTGAGCTGCACAGACAAAGATATGAAAAGCAACACATCATGGAAACACTGAAATAGCTTGGACTTGCACTTGGAAAATATTAACAAGACTGAATATCAGTATTTGATGAGGCGATATTTGGATAATTTGGATGCTAGTGAGCCTTTTTCTTCTGTTCAAGGCCCAGAGGATTCATAAGCTTTCTCCTGATTTGTCAGAAATATGGATGATTTTTATTTGCACTAGAATCAAAAGAAATGGCTATTTAGGAGAAAGCTGAGCTGAACTTAGAGAATATAGGAAGATACGAAAATGTGAGAAAGGCTAAATAGTGGTTTTATTTCTTGGCTTTATCTGCATCAGCATAACCACAGTAGTCTTTTGTATTTTTATATTTATTATCTTCTTGTCAGATTTGAAGCAGGTGGCAGAAACACATCCAGAAATGCATTGCATCTGTTATGTATTACGTAAGTTTAACTCCTTTATATTGCTGTATCAGATGCATTTTCTATAATCTAGTTCTATCTTTTCCCCCAAGTCCATATTAATGCAAACTTTAAGAATAATAATGTAGTTCATGAGTGTTTCCATCATGCTTTTGATCCTAGAAACATGCTCATCCCACCAATATCACACTTTATGCTGAAAAAAGAAAGGAAATTATATACCTTTGTCTGTTCCTGGAAGTCTGAAAAATCCATCATACTCCAGTGGAGGTGATGAAGTAATGTTGTTCATTGAAGTTTTTTAAGATCCTCCACCTCAAAGGCCAGCCCTGTTAAAATGCCTCATCTTTTTTGTTCCTCTCCGAGGCACAAAGAAAATGGAATCTGACCTTCTGTCACCTGTTTGGGATTTTCCCTTGTGTGAGAGAACAAAGAAACTACTAGTAAGGCTGGAATAGGCATCTGAGTTAAGTGTCTCCCCTTATGTGTTTTTGTTTGGTTGGTTGTTGTTGGTTTTGTTTGGTTTTTGTTTGTTTAGGTTTTTTGGTTTGGTTTGGTTTGGGTTTTTTTCCAGCAGAGCTCCCTGTTGCCTCTTTTGTTTCTGTTGAGCTGCGTGGAGAGGTGATGGAGAAGCATATCTGAGCTCATGGCGCTATAGAAAGATTTTCTTAAAACCCAGTGTTAAATATGTCCTGAGAAAGAAACAGTTGTCCACAACACATTCTAAATACACAAGCCCGTTAAGAATTTGTAATTAACCTGGAGTATGGTTTTGCTTTTGTGTGTTAAGATGTTCATGAGTTCTCTACTACTGAATATTTAGAAGAAAAAAAAAAGGTGACTCTAGGCAGGAACATCTTCAGCCTTGCAAGAAAGAAGCTAAGCGACTTATTCATGCTGTGTAGATATTATCAAAAACCAAAAATTATGCAGAAAGAAAACACAATTTCTGTTTGAATCTCATGCCCACAGATATTCCTGGTGCGATACAGTGGTCAAAGTGTGCATTTTGCTGTAGCATCTCACATGAGTAAAATTGCTGGACTGGAGCTTTGCAGAAGCGCTTTAACACCCACTGGTATGAAAACAGGATGTTCAAACCTTTCACCAAGTACAAAACATATAAAATGAAGACTCTTGAATACTTTTAGTGCTCATGTAAATTATAATTTTATTAGCTTAGCAGTTGTTATATCTATCTTTTATATTTCAGGTGGACAATAAATACAATAAATAACTTTTCTGTTCCCCCTTCTTATCAAAGTGTTTTGGGTTTTATTAAAGATTTTTGGGGGGTTTTTTTAAGCTCTAGGTTTATTGATTGCTTGATAGGTTCTCAGAATTGTATTCAAAAATTCCTTCACATTTCCCTTGGTATTGTACTGGCATTGATCTCCACGTGCCAGGCTCTGTGACAAAAGAAAGAACAAAGTTTGGGTTACCAAAGATTTTATAAAAAGTACAGGATTTAGATTAAACAGTTAAAATGTGTCTTCTTTGGAGCTAAGCAAGGTTTTCAAAAACAATCCCTAAAGAACTGTTCCTTCAGCAGTGAGTGTAAGAATGGCTTTTCATGGTGACTAACAAAGTGGCAGCTGGACTATCATGTAGTTACAGCTGAAGTATCTAAACTGAGCTGTTTTAACCCAGCAAACGGCAGATAGAGCCACATGAGAAGCTGGGTAAGACGAGGAGAATGGGTCTGCTTGATGTTGCAGTGCCATCTGAACAATCTTCCCCCTTGCAAGTTTGAAGCTGGCTTAAAGGAGCTTGAGACACTGCAGCATCACCATCTTCTGTGTGTCATTGAATTACACAACGGGTTTGCTCAGTATGTAAATAAAGAATGTTTCACTGCCTCACAAAATGCTGATCCAGGAGCCATCCTGAGCATCATCATGAGTTTGAAGATGCTGCAGGTCACAGCAGTATTTCATGCCCAAGTATCCTTGAAGAAACTGTAGGAGAAAGCTGAGCTGAACTTAGAGTAGAAAATATAGGAAGATACGAAAATGTGAGAAAGGCTAAATAGTTGTTTTATTTCTTGGGTTTATCTGCGTCAGCATAACCACAGTTATGCATGCTTTAAGCACACAATGATCATTTTTCTCACGCAGATTGCAAACCAAGGCATCAGATGAGTAGATATTTTGCAGATGTATCTTCTGCAGGATTAGTGCTCCAGAAGAGAAGGATGTCTCTGCCCACCTGTCCCCAGCTGTGCCACTTCTGCACATCCCCTCTCCAATTCTATATCATTACTATTTAGCATAGAAACAGGTTTTGAGAAAGGAGAACAGAAAAGCAATTTAAATTAAGCTCCTCTCCCAGAGAGTTTAAAGGTCCTCCTGCTTTGGAGAAGGGAAAGGACACAGCGGGGCAGAACTCAGCTCCCTGCTTCCTCTGCCAATTTTAATAGCTTTCAATTGCCTCATGCATGTTGCAGCTATTGCACCTGCCTCCTGCATCAAACAACTATTTAAAACACATTTGAAATTAATCAAGTGCTTAGCTACAGATGTTTACATTATAAAAAAGCAATTTCTTTTGTAAAAGATAGACAAAGATCTACAGAAAGATAAGAAAAGTCTTACTTCGCAGAGGTTTCTATCCAGTTGAGTCTGAAAGGTTAGATTAAGCCTTGTAATTATTGCTTTTGAAGAGATGTTGTTTTTCAGCATGTGTTCGGTTCCCTCCACAAAGCATGCCAATTCGTGGCCAGGCTGTTAAACGAAGAAGGCATTAGAAAAAGCTAGAAGGCATTTTGTGTTTATCTACACAAAGAAGAAGTATGTATTCCTAAATGTGGCAGCATGTCACAATTAAACGTAACGTATTTTGCACTCTATTGAAAACTGATACATGAACTCTGGGGGGTTGTAGAACACTAGATCATCATGTACGCTGTAAGAAACACCTGTCACATCTCTCAGAAAACCTCAAACCGTAAAAGTAACTTCTTTGAAGCGTAGTTTCAGCTAATGCTGGGTTTCACCATGTCTGAGAAGGTTTACAAAAATGAAATGGGTTTTGGATGCATCTAGAGCTGAATATCTGAGGCCTGACATCTCCGGCCCAGGTTTGCTCAGTATTTAGGCACCAAACCATAAACCAAGGCCTTGTGGAGATTTACAAAGCAAGAACCTGTATCTCTTGATTTGTAAGTCAAGCCCCCAGAGGACTTTTGCCTGATTCTGGGCTTGGTTCTGATTGCACTGATAATGGGAGGACTTCTGCTTCCCTCCCCACCACTATTCATCAAGCTCAATTTTGCTGCTACCAGTGTATGAAAATCTTCTTCGTAACTGAAAGCAAAAGTTATGTAAGGATAAAAGTGATGAAACTTAAACTCAGTTAATACTGAAGCAGTACCTTAAAAAAAGTAGACTTACCTCAGCAATGGGAAGACATGAACATGACTGAAAATGAAAAGAGTCAACATTAAAATTCAGCATTGCTAGCATTCAACACACAAGTACATTTTTGCTTAGTTTCATCATATTCTCAAGAGTAATTTACTCACACTGACAGCTGTCTCCCTACACGGACAACTTACGAAACTTTCCTCCTGAAAAAATAACAAGTGAGAAATCAGTATTTATTATCATCTACTTTACAAGCGTGCATTTTTACAGAATTAAGGTGCTAAACAGCCACTTACAAGCAGACGTTTTGTATACCGGATAATTTCCCGGACACTGCAATTCTGTGCTTGCACAGAGAGCAGCAAACAAGAGAAGAGTAGGTATGACAGCATGCTGGCATCCATGTGCAACTCAGTCTGATGGGTGACAGAAGAATAGGAGGACACTCCTTTTAATTGAGTCTTCACAAAATTCCCATTCTAATATGGAAAAACCCAATTATAAAACTGATACCAGGTGCCCACTATTTTTTCCCACTAGCTTGGACAGCATTTTAAAGAAATCAAACGTGGAATTGAGTCACCTACTGCAGTGACTTTTCTTTAGTACTGCGGAAATTCACAAATGCTCCTCAGAAGTGATTAATTTGAACATTATGATATTGCACTCCAACAGGAAACAATGGTTAAAAATCTACGAAAGCATTTTTTTTTCCAGGTGTGGGTTTCGTCTCCTGTGTTTATGTAAATTATGGTTCCATGAAAGCAAAGATACAATAATGTTCAGCATTGCCAAAGTTCCTGAGAAAACAAACTGAGAGGCTGCAAGCTCGCTGCCCCCTGGATTCAAAGCAGGACATTTCTCAAAGAAAGTTGCTAACACTGCAGGGGTCTGTCAAGCAGACAGACAAGTGGATGGAGTTGTGGAGTTGTCACTCTGAATTACAGCTTCCACAGTTGGGGAGTGACCCCATAGTCCTTGGCTGTGATCCCACTTCTGCCAAGTGCAAGTGCACCGGCGTGCAGATAAGGATCGGGGCCTCAGAGTGCAAACACCGATTGCAATGTCACATCCCACCCCTTCCCTTTTTAAGCAGAAAGGAGACAATGCAAAAATAGTCCTAGGTGACCCAAATGGTATTAAGTTAGAAATTCTCTCAGATGGAGTCTCCAAATCAGGTTGAATGTCTGCTAGAGCTTTGTGTGGCCACAGAAGTTTCCTTTTTTTCCAGCAGATCACGTGGTAGCCCTTCAGATTTATTTTAGATCCCCCATGTTGACCTTCAAGCTTCTCTCCTGTTATGCCTTAAATCCCATTATGCCTCAAAGATCTTCTTCAAAAGGTTGAGCCTCCTGCTGGTCTGTCTGGCTGAAAGAGGAGCATGATCTCTGGAAACTGTCCTGGAAAGAGAAAACATCGGTTTGCAATTTGTTGTCTTTTCACTGGCATTTGCCTACTGGGAAGGGATTTATCTGGCTGAGCGTGGCTCCTCTGCCGCCTGCACGCCGAGCATGGCTCCAGCCTGGGGTGGATGCTCCCTGCCTTTTCTTTGAAGTTCATCCTTGGGTGATTTAGTGTGGGAAGTGTACATCCCATTAGGCAGCTACAGCTTTCACACAGGCTCTGGGAAATACCTAGAAAAAAACAAGAGACCCTCCCATGGCAGCGGGCTACATTACGATCAGACACACGAAAGTATGTCGCGGGCAGGGGTGGCATTCATGAGCCAGGCAGCGGCATCTTTCAGGGCACTGGGCTGTTAAAGAAGGGGTAAAAATCGTTGATTTGTGATCAAGAGGCTGTAATTCCCTGAACAGCAGTAAAGAGATGTCTGTGATGGGTAGAGTCCCTTGAGGAAACAGCTTTTTGCTTCGTCAGAGCAATGGGTATGCTGCTCTGTTTCTTCATCCAGTAAAGCCCCACACCAAGAGCTGGAACAATTGGTTTAATCAGAAACCCCTGAAGGAAATAAATTGTTTGTAACATTTTGGGTACACTTGGTTTCTCAGATGGCTGAAGAAACAGATTTATGTGGTTTTAAAGGAAGGAATTCTACAAGCATCTTTGATTTAGCCAAGGTTGTGCAAGGAATACAGTAACAAGCCATGGGTGGAGAGGGGCTTTTTGTGACAGAAGTTTCTGCTGCTTCTTGTTTTTAAGGAAAACATGTTCCTTAGAAATCCCATTTTGCCCAGTAGCTGCTACGGTCTGTCTTTGCAAGGATTTTACAAAATCTGGTATACATAGCAGAGTCTCTAGGGCATTTTCATCTAAGGAATGATATCTCAATGCAGCTGCCTTGCTCTCTAAGTGAAAGCAATTGGTGGCATAAATTGTATGCAAGATACATAATTAGGACCTTTCCATACATACGATGTAATTATGTTTACTGGACAGTGAGCAGATCAGGCAACTTCTTCCCAGGCCTATAGCCCAAAAGGACAAGATCTCTATTTTTGTTACTAGCTGAAACTCAGAATGGCAGAGCTTCCAAACCTGCCCCTGGTCTGCTCCCTAAGCCTGTGGTCCCTCCTCGCAGTCTCTTATCTGCCAGCGATGCCAGCGCTATCTCTACATCTTTTCATTTCTATTTGATTGCTTAGTGAGATCCATTTCATGCTGTTGTTGCTCCAGGCCAAATAGGTCACCAGACAAGCTGTATTCAGTTTACAGTGAAACAGAAATCACCAGAAGTCAAACCAGCAGAGAAAAAACTTCCCATGTATTGGTCAGACCAGCAGTGGCTTGAGCACAGAGTGAGTGGCACTGGTTATGGCTTCTCTTTGGAGAGTTTAGGCTCTATTCCAGCATTTAGAGGCTGATCCAAAGACCATGGAAACTAATATTTGCTGCAATCCCAGCAAAAAGACTAGCTTTTAAATATAATCTTTAAACACTTAGTTTTCATGTTTTAGAAGTCTTCATTTTGATGACCAGTTGCGGCAATGTATTTTCACAAATATGTTGTAATTTGTGTGTTAAATACGATCAGCAGTTTATTTTCTGTCCTCATGTCTAGATATCTGGTCCCCCTCTGTTCCTCTCCCTTAATCTCTGTTTCAGGAACACAGGCCAAAATGTAGAGAGGAAATAAAGGTTTTTCAACCATTGCTCAAAAAACCTGAAATAATTTCATGTTAAATTCAGTAGCCAAATTGCAGTAGGTGGGAAGGTGACAGTGCGAGTCCACTTCCCTCCGAGGCTGCAAACCCATGAGCCGGTTGCCAAAGTGGGGAGCTACGAAGGCCAAGTCCAGGCTTTCTGAAGCTTTTTCTTCCCTTTTAAGCTTTCTGGCCGAAAAAACACCCAGAAACAAAATGAATAATTGAAACTCAGATTTTTTAATAAAGGTCACCAAGCTTAAAGGCCGTGGGTGCATTAGCCCCTAGAAACATCCCCTACATTGCCATTGGGAAACCTGAGCGGGGAAAGTGGTTGTGGTCAGCCTGGGGCAGGACTGTGCGTTAGCAGATCATGTATCCCCAGCAGATCATATATCCCCAACAGATCGTATATCCCCATACTCCATCTCACTTCCCCACGTACTAAAGGATGGAGTGGGTGAGCCGAGTAAGGCAGGAGACAGAGAGCTCCTTCAGCCGGGAGTGCTGCCAGCACCACGGCACTACCAGAACCCTCCCGGTATCTTTCTGTGGTCTCTTACAGGCAGTTGCCTCTGGCTCGTTTGGAAATCTGCATCTGATGTCCTGTATGTTTTTGGTTTAATTTGTAAATATTTGGAGATATATTCTCTTGTAATGCACCTCTTTTGATGAGAGGTTGATAGACCAAAAATGCCACGCAAATGTCCAATTTCCAAACAACTGTCTTAACCTAGTCAGCGTGAACCTCCAGATCTTCTGAGTTCTCTTGAAAGAATTTGTATCCCACTGGAGTGTTTCCAAGAAACTGTATAGTTTGTGGGGGGGTTTTTCTTTTTTTTTTTTAATGTAGAAAAAAGATTCCTTGGAGAAAAAAAATACCAAGATCACATGCTAGTTTGTTTTACATTTACTGTGTACACTGATCAAGATGTAAGAGCTTGCAAAGACCACAAATGAAAAGATGCTATAGATAGTTTCATTTTCTAGAGATAAGGTGGGTTGGACTACTTTTCTTTCCTTTCTTTTAGATAACGATGACACACGCTAGTGTAGAAATAAAGGAAAATAGGGTCATTCTAATTCCTCCACGAAATGGTAAACCATAGCATAGTAATAGCAAGATTGCCTGTGACAGAAAGGTGTAAAATCCAGATGAACTCAGGGAACTTTTCACATGCCAGCTTGAAGAGGGCAGTGGCGTCTCCTGACAGCCACATGCTCTGCTCTGGCACATGGACCATGGGATGTCCTCAGGACTTACGTTAGCTTCTGTAGGTAATGGAGCCCCCATTCCTTTCAGAAGAATTGTAATTAATTTTAAACCATTTAAGCTAACTAATCAAAACTTGTGGTGCTCAGGAGCTATGAGACAGGGGACCAGACCTGAAAGGAACCTCCAGAGCTGCGAGTCATCCTTGTTTCATGCAAAACACAGTCACCGGAGCTTTCCTGGGTTTTCTAGCAGGAGAGCCAAGCTTTCCCTGCTGCAATGATATTTAGCAAAAGCTAAGGCATCTAAAAGCAAAAAGCCATGACAGCAACATGCCAGCCTTTCTGGACATTGCACGTGTTGCATCTCACAACCAACAGTCTCCATAAGTAAGCAGAGGAAAGCAGGAATTGTCCAGAAAGGTCACCAGCTCTCGCTTCAGCATCCCTTTGTGGGCCTGACTGCTTTCACAACAGGAAAGAGAAACTTTGCAGACCTGTCAGATCATAAGTCCACTCACCCTTCCTTTTTTTGTCCCACTGTGAGATGACCCTGGGTGCTGGATTTCCCTCTCAGTGCAGCATGCAGAGGGAGGTTGGACATGTCGGACAGACGGACAGTGCAAGGCTTTCACTCCCTGGCTGCATTAGATCCCTCCACCTGCCGTACCCGCATTGCAGCTCGCTTTCCATGCTGGAAGCATTGAAAAACCACCTGCAGACTGCTTGACTCAAACACAGCAATCACAATTTAATAGTGAAATAAGCACAGATATTGGTTCATACCTAGTTGTATGAGTAAGAATAGCCTGGCCCTCTTCCATAAGAGTTGGCAGGAATTTCTGTACTATGTGTCAAGTAGGCTACCTTGGTGCTAAATGTTTTGAAACAAGGGACTAGACGGTGAGTCAGTCCCATCCATGAAGATGAACTATGTAGGTGCCAGTCTTGAAGCACTCAGTGTTGGCGATGGGGCAATTTCAGCCTGTGCTTCCCCAGTTGCAAGTTTGTTTTTTCTCCAAATCTTTCTCCTTGTGATCCAATGCATTACTTTCTCCATCACTCATCAGGATTTTCATATTCTTTGCAGAAATTTGGTGATCTACAGTCCAGTAGCCTTGATATTTCACCTATACTAACAAAGGATTTCTTGATGTATTCAGCATTTTGTATCCCACAGTGAAACCTCATATGGGACCCCTGAGACCCTCTTAAAAAGATACTCTCCTTCTGCTGCACGTATGGCTCTTAACAGGTTGGTTGTTCCACTGGTGTCTGATTCTGGAGCTGTCACAGGATCTACAGTTTGGGAAAACTGCTTTGAAAATTGGTGTAAATACTTAAATTTCCCCTCACTGCATGGTTTAATTTCTTTTGGAACCTATCTCTGGAATGATACTTTACATGCTAATCTAAGTTGGCAGTGATCAGTCTGTGCATCACTGTGGGAGCATATATAGGAAGAAGAAGGCTTTAGAGAAAGGAAGCTGTTCTTGTGCCGTTTATATTCAATTTAGCAACTTGTACTTCTTCCCGCTTGTCTCCTTGAATCTCACCATTTTTTCTGACTCCGCCTTTTTCTTCACAATTGCAAGAGAGGCATTGGCCTTCTTGGCTTACATGAATGCCATGTTTAGGAGAGAAATCTCTACTATAACAACCTGTACGACATAAGAACGAACTTCAGATAAATCAAGGACATGTATCTTAATGCCTGCAAAGGTGTCACCTACTCTTCTCTCTCAGAGTACAAGAGAAAAAGAGAACCTGAGATGGGGACTATGATCTCGCTTTCCCTCGAGGTATGGCCACACCAGGCAGGAACTCCCAAGGTGTTAGAAGATCTCAGCCTGGCCTGGAGCCATCACAGGCAGGACTTCAGGGATGAGCTCCTGCATGGGATGTCGGCTGCGCCCTGCCTGGGAGAAGGACTCAAGGACGTTATAGGTGCCCAGCAACAGTGGGGATGCAGAAACAGGGTGGTGAGGTGGTCCCTTCCTTGTCACACATCACATGGGCATCACAGAGCTTCTCCCAGCACTGAAGACCTTCCTCTAGGTCAGGGCTCTTTTCCAGAAATAAAGCTTTTCGTTGGGAAATTGGTTTTTTTTTGTTTTTTTTTTTTTTTCTTTTAAACTGGGGAGATAAGCTGCTGTTATCTTTTTTTCCTTCCATAGCACTACATAGTGTATAAACTGAGAAAAACAGCTACACAGCCAGCCTCTCATTAAGTAATGTGGAGTGTTGTAAGAGCTGGAACACCACCAGTGACATGAAAATTTGGCAATTACAGGCTCATTTAAGGCATGACAGGTCTGAGGATGCTTTCACATCCCAGGCAAGAAAAGCGTAGAAGTAGGTATCCCTGATCCCTCTGGTGTCTGTTCTCATTTTTTACCAATATCAGGATTTACTGCATTTATCTTAGAAATGTGGGGCTTTGTGAGCATCTATGAACAAACTATCAAGCAGATGCCTCCTCCCACTCCAGCATGTGTGCTGTGGGGAACGTGCCACCGACACCAGGTCACCATGGCCACAGCACTGACAGAGCAGCAGGTATCCTGGATCACGCTGACACAGGGAATTTTTCTTTTGCGTAATTCAGGGCAAAACCACCAACATGCGCAATCAGTGCCCCATACAAGACATTTGCTTCAGCTGTATGTATGGCTATTTGCCTGCCAGGCAAGGCACTGTTTTACACTCCCATCAGCAGGTCCCCAAAAAAGATTCCTTAGAGATCCTAATTTCTATTAATGGATAACGATGTTGATATTATCTCTAAAAATTAAGGCATTTGATATATTGTAAAGAGAAACATTCACAAGACACAGCCCTTTCAGGTTTCTGTGTGTGTAAATTGTAATCGCCATCCCTCATCTTCGAGACATGGGGCTGACCCCCTGCAGCATCTCTCAGTCCCACCACCAGACCTCTTTCCTTGGTGACACAACTACATCAAAAGCAAGATGAAATTATTTATCAGGCTCTGTGTGCAAGAATCTGAAGTGATCCATCACAGCGGCAGGTACCACACTGCCACAAAGTGCTGTACATCAAACGCTGCTTGTCCGGACCCTGCCGCGCCTGACCCAGCGTCAGCCCAAACTCCTGCCTGGTGGCCTGGTTGCTGTCACCCTCAAAACCCTCGAGGTCCAGCCTGGTGTTACTTTGCCTCACTCATGGTTTGTGCGTGAATTCTAACGGGGTGATACAATCATGAACCAGTGCATCCAGGGGTTGCCTCCTGTGCTACCAGACTAGGGCAGCCTTTTGCAGGGCAGGGTCACGCAAAATCACCTGCACGCTGCCCGGTGTGGGGCTGCCTGTTGGGAAAGGAGCGTGTGGTGGTCTGGCAGCAAACCTGGACTCGGGGTTGAATGGAGCAAGGCAGAAAGAGGTTGCCTGGCAGCTCAAAAACAGTGCAGCAAGTGGCACATGGCCATGCCTGACACAGGGGAGGATGCCATCATGTGGCCAAAGCCTTTTATTCACTTCCCTCTTGCTTTGCATATTTTTGTGTTAAAAGCTTTCCGCCCTCTGCTCCTTTTCAATGCCCGGTAGTGCACGGCTCTCCCTGACAGCTCCTGGCAGGGGTGTATTATAGAAGAGTTTTGTCCAAGTAAATCCTGGGCATCCATCTCAACATTGGTTTAATTGGATGAAGAATATCTGAAAAAATCACTGTGTAACTCCAACGTGGTTCTCAGGGCTTTACACCCAGGGGGACGCTGAAAACACCAAACCTGGGCACCGTGAGGGCAGGATCATTCAGATACACAGCTGGTTGCAAACCTCATCAGTTTAATTAATTAATGGTCCATTTTACATAATGCAGACAGATAAGCGACACCATTTATTTGCACTGAAAAACCAGTCTTCCCAGGTATTATCCCTGGAGACATATGATATTATGCATCTGGAGAACATTTTACGTATATGCATTAAAACAGGTGACATGGAAAGGATGAATCCTTAAATGCAGGAACAAATACTTGTGTGAAGACTCATCAATTTTATCTAGATTGTTTATCAAAACCTGTGTTCTTGCCAAGCTCAGAGGCACCCTGAGTCTCCTGACCTGCAAGTCCTGAGATGAAGCAACACCAGCTGTTTCTCCCACTTTTTAAGGCCAGTTTTGGGGGAAACCACACTTCTGGTTTTAGTTCGGGCCCCAGCGGAGTCCAAGGTTACCCCATTTCTGAGTACTGCTCCAGACTCGAGTTTTTAGGCACTTTCTGCTGAGGTCTTCAAGTCTTGTCACCAGTTCCTCCATTCATCCAGGGAAGAGGACGTAGGAGTTTCTTTCTCCAGCTTTTTTGGAGGCAAGCTCCAGGTTGTCTTCAGAAACCTTCATGAGGGCATCTGCTAAAACTGCCATTGCTGGGCTTTTTCCCCAGAATTCTTCTCCAGAGGAAGATGAGGGGAACTATACATTTCCCAGAGGACACTGTTGGTCCACACTGTTCCCCCATGCCACTTGTCCCTCTGCGTGCAAGGCTGTTACCTCTCAGCCTCTCCTGCCAGTACCACCAGAGTCCTCTTGTCCCAGCAGAGCTAGTTCTTCTTGGTTTTTGGCATCAGAAGTTCCATGCTTAGAAAATAAAGCATGGAGATATTTAACAGCAATAATAATGATGTAAAAGATCTTGGAATAATTGAAGGGCTGAGGTAGACCAAAAAGAGACCTGGGTCTGCTCCAGTTGTCTCAGCAGGATTGTAGCAAAGAGCTGGAGGTCTGAAGCTGGCACGTGTATTTTAGAGAATAGTTTGGGATAAACCCTGCATCCTTTAAGAAGACTTCCTTTGCTGGTGGTATCTCAAGGCTGCAAAGCGGTGTCTGCAGGATTTGGCAGTTGGCAAAGCTAGACTGTCACATCAGGGAAATCGGATGGTCTAACGAGATACCTCTAGCAGGTCCCTGGAGCTATACACAAGGTGAGTTACATAAATTGATAGGCACCCATCAATGTGAAACGCAGACTGGTTTTATTGTTTTCTGATGAAAAAGAGCAGCTTTGTCTCTGAAATTAATATCTTCCCGTTTCCCAATTTAATTTATACCCTAGATAACAAACAGAAGTTGTTGAAGCCCTTCACATCTTTTCATGATAAACTTGCCCGAATTGTGGGAAACTGAAGAGTTTTACGCTGTAAAACATGAGTGTCTATTCATATGGATCCTGAAATCAAGCTAGGATTTGGTGAGAATCCATACCTTCCTACACGAAAAGCACCGGCACACCCATCACACCTTCTCCTTTCCTTGTTCACAAAAAAGACAAGTTGTACCCAGTGTTGTACAAAAGACACTCCCTTGGCTGATGTCGAATGGGCTGGGTTTGGGTATATCTGTCTCACTCATGTGGGTAAGGGAAGTGGTTCTGTCCACTCAGTGGGAAAAATGTCATTGGTGAAAAAACCCAACATCAACACAGGAATTATTAAGGTGCTTTTAGACAACAGAGCAAAAGATTTGGTAAAAAAGGGTCTTTCAATTTCATTGAGCTGGTGCAGTTTTCGAAGTCCTCCAGGGACTAAGTCCATGGCAGAAGAGAAAGTAGATGCTGTAGGTGCAGAACGGGAGACTTCGATCAGAGCAGCCCCAACACCATGCTGCTGATTTGGCTCAGGAAAGCAGGAGAATTTCAGGTCATCTTGACAACACTTTTGAAACAAGAAAGAAGAAGGTTTATAAAGTACTGCAGAAAACAGCAAAGACTTCCAAGAATAAGCTTGAGTATTTAACTGCTAAAAAAGTTTCTGTAATCAGGTATTTTTATTGCTGCTCCTTAATGCAATCTTAGGTTTATGAAGGAAAGAATAAAACTGTGAGCTGATAGTCAAGACACTTTGAAAGGGCTTAATTTCAGGTCTTTGGGGATGGATTAGGGGAGGAAAAGAGCCTGTGCAGGGAGTTTAGTGAGAATGATATTTTGAAACTTATAAAAATGTTAGAGAATATTCTCCCTTCAGATTTTCTTTTCTGATTCACACTAATCAAAACAATCACAACAATCAGAATGGATTCCAATGAAATTCCAGGAGATCTGGAATGAAACCAAAATCCATCGGTACATCTGTTGTCTGCTCCACATCCCACAGACCCAAATTTGAAAAGTGTTTGATTATCCAAGTGTAGATACCCATGTAAGTTATCTGACTTTTAGAGGATCTGTACAATTGCAACTCCATTTGATTCAAAGATTAATCGTCTAATTTTAATAAAGCTAGAGGGTCTTTATGCGCTGACCTGGAAGTTAAGGATTGGTCGCAGTTTGGTCTCTTTTCATTGCTGTGAGGGAAAGTTCATAGCCAAGAAACATGGCTGAACTCATTGGGAATCCTCGCACTGCATTGACCGTGATGCCCCTAAAAAAGACCTGTTGGGGATGGAGAAAGGTTAGAGCATAGGAATATACTGGCTATTTTAAGAAGAAAACATTGAATGAAGCTGTGGTGGGATTCTGAAGAACAAAATCTTGCTTTGCTCAGGAGATGTGCCCTCACTGCTGGTCTTTGCCGAAGTCTGTGCTGGAGAACAGAAACTCAACGGCAGAAGTCACTGGTTTGGTGTCATTGTGCTCCACTCTCCCTATGGACCCCCCTCTGTGTTTGCCAGCAACAGCTACAAGAGATAAAGAGTAAAAGATGGCCTCCTGCAACTGGAGCAGAGTAGAAAGCAAGAAAATAAAATGTCTTACAGTGTTTTCCTACCTACCTACGGGTCCTCCTTCCCTTTGCATACAAAAGTGTGCGAGGATCATACAGACCCCTGGGTACAGTAAGGAGGCTGTTGCTTTCATGCAGCAAATACTCTGACTCCGGGAGCTGGGTCTGTGGGTGCAGAAGATGTTTGGGAAGTGGAGAGGGAGCGGTGTGGCTGGAGCCAGCCCTGCTGATGTGGGCACTGTGCCGCACGGGCTATTTTGCAGGTTTCACCTTTGGGCATAGAAACAGTAGAAACAGCAGAAAATTAGATTTATTCTGTACCTTGCTGAGAACTAGCTCCTGCCACCAGCTTTGGAAAAAGTATTCGATGGAAGCTGATACTGTCACATGTGGGTTCCTAAGGTCAAGCTTTGTTGCTTATATATATCCCAGAGTTTTCTTTCATTAAGGTAATGAATATGAGTGTATACAGCCAGAGTTCCCGTTCTCCTCAATATATATTTTTCTAAAAGATTTTGGCACTTACAAGTGTGAAAGACCCTGTGGTTGTTAAGTGCTTGAACAGGAAAGTGCTTTTTGGGAAGTGGAGAAGGGGCTGTTGTCACTCCTGGCATTGGCTCGCCCCCTTCACAACCCCTCCTTGCTCCAGACACCACTGCCCGGTACGTGCAAGGCCGTGCACAAACCACTCCGTCTGGGCCGAGCCTGTTTACAAAATGATGATTGCAGGGAGTATCTCTGCTGGCCTGTTTCTCACCAAACCACTCCATTAACCACCCAGGCTAATCACTGTGGTCACTTATCTAAACACCAGAAGTTCAGAACAGACATGAAAAGTAACGTCAGCAAAGCAAGTGCCCTTCCAGGATTTACAAAGGCAAAGCTCCCACGGCTGCTGTGGGAAAACAGGGAAGATCTCAGCTGCAAGACCAGAAGTCCATAGATTTAAGTGTCTAACCAATATTTTCCCTGAAATACTGAGCTCTGCTGAACATGACGGTATCTTGTATCCAATAAATCCAGTGCATAGTGCTGACTTGTACAAGAAAATCAAGACATCTTCACATTGTTTAGGATGACGTTTGCAATGAGAAATTGCAATATTAGCATATTTCGGATATTTCTTGATTGATTAGGGTGTTTTATTTTTCTAGGAAAGGTATAATTTTATGGGAGGCAATTCACATTTTTGCAGTACCCATAAAATAACATGAGAGAGCCAGATTAAATAATAATGAAGATTCGTGAATAAAAGCCCAGAGGCATCGGTTTTTCTCATCAGAATGAACACACCTGACTATGGAGAAAGAAGAGGGCTATATTGCATTTTTTGTGTGTGTACAGAAGGCAATTATTTTCAGCACTGCAAATGCTGTTCCTTTGTCTCTGAATTAAAACATCCAGAGCTGGGTTTGCCATTTATCAATTGTGTCTCTCCCAACACACAAAAAGATTTTCCTTACGAGAGAAGGATCTTGTCTTATCATCAACTATTACTCAGTCCTATTGCCAGTTTCGGTCTGGGTGCCAGGCATGAGAGCAGAAAAACTGTAAGCAGCTCAGACCTCTAACACAAAAAACCGAAGTGCCTGAATTATTTGTTAATAGCGAGGCAGGGCGAGGAGGGTAGGGGGTGAAGATGAGGATGGGGACAGAAGGAAAACACATGGAAATTCCCTTTTCAGCTACCCTGCTGTGTCCGACCATCTGAGCTTGGTCTTCAGCATCTCTCCAGGTGCCTGCGCTTCATATGACTGTGACATTCTTCACATAATGGCAAAACACAAACGAGGCTGCAGGCTCCTGGGACAGCTGGCATAATATAGTGGCATGTTGACAAATATTTAAATCACACTGACTTGTGATTTTGCAGCTTATTTTTTGTAATTTATTACTTTTCCCTCAGAAGGTGAAAATTAATACTTTGGAGCTAAGAGTCCATGTGATGTTGTGATGACAGCTTAATTACAGATTTACTTCAATATCAGAAGATATCTCTTCTCATAACCATGCATTGGCAGTGCAATAAAGCTGCAAACCCCAATTCTCTGCCATTCACAATTAACCGAGGCAAAGTTTGCAGGTAGAACAAGCTACTTTTATTACACTAGTATACAAAGTCAGAAAAAGGAGATAAGTTCTTTTTTTTTTGGCACACAGCCCTTCTTCATGGTTGAAGCTGAAGCAATTCCGATTTAAGAGCATTTTCAACCGACTCTGTCTTGGCGGAAAATGAGGGTGGGCAGTGCAAACCGCAGCATCAGTTCCACCAAAGCATTGCCCAAAGCGACCACATGCATTTTGGGTGCCAGCACGGTCATGCTGGAATCACATCCCATTGACTTCCATGTCAATCGGAAATATTTGACCTCTGCATTTTGTAGTAGCTATCACAGAGGCAAGATTTTCTACCTGTGATTTACAATAAGTCAAATCATATCCACAATTAAAGGCACTGACATGAAGTGTCTTTTTAAGTTAATTACACCAGCAGACTGTGACCCCCAGTCATTTATTTTTTAATTGCTGCAAGGCACATTATTACTCTTACTATTATGATTTAGAAAGAATCTGCACTATAAGTACCTACTGTCATAATTTAGCAGACAGGCTTTAGCTGTCTCTCAACCCTGCAGATAGGTTTGTAGCAGCCCTTCTATTTCCCAGTTGAAAATTAAAGGCCCAATACCCAGATTTTACTTCAAATACCACTTACTTTTAAGCCCTCGTTCTGGTAGCTCTGCAAGATACAGTCAAAGGTCCCTTTGTACCTGTTTAAATAAACTCCATCTGCCTGAAGTCGACTTTTCACAACATCCATTGGAGTTGCAGTCCCCCAGGAAATGGCTCCTAGAAAAATGCAGAAGTATTTGAACAATTTATTCTCTGTATTTCCTTGGCTGCAGGTCAGTGAACTCAGAAATTCCTCTCTCCTCTACCACATCATATTCATGGGGTTTTCATTTCGGGGTATTTGCCCTGCTCAGGCACAGGAACAGTATTTCTGGGAGCCAAGTTCCCTGTTTCTGGAAGAAGCATTGAGATTTTGGGGGTTACACTGGTAATCAAATGCGGGCAGCCCAGGAGGCGCTTCCCCAGGTACAAATGCATCTTCTGCCATGCTTCTGGTGGAACATGGACATGCCATGGGAAGAGCCTGAGGGAGATGCCGTTTGGGGCAGTTTCAGAAAAACTGGAGTCCTCAGTGTTGAAAAGCAAAGTTTGAGCTGAGAATGCAAGTAAGAGGCTGGTCCATCTCATGCAGCCAGGATTAGGCTCCGTGCAACTGAGATACATCATCATTCCTATAAATAAACTGTCTATTTACATTGATCCTGCAGCCAGGTGGGATGTTCTGCCTCTCCGAAAAGGTCAGCATGTGACCACAATACATGGCCCAGTTGGACAGACAAGAGTTTGAACCTACGTGAGTGTTGGGTCATACAAAAGTAGCTGTCCAGTTGGGCCAGGGGTCTGGTTATTTCCAGGAGAAACGGAGAGGTGGTTTTGTAATCACTGCCTGAGCTAAAGATTGATCTACATTTCGGGGTCTGCAGTTTAGAAATGGCCAAGAAATGGGGAGTGGGTGTAGGGTGACCTTACACTTGTAAGCATGGTGGGGGACACACATGCCAGTCTTATTGGCAAGTGTACTCGGGAAAAAAAGATCAATAACAGTTAATTCTGCTTGTTCTGGGTGTGGGTAGGGTGCGTACCCTGCCGGTGGGCAGCCAACAGGTTGAAGTCCTCTTCTGAAGGCATCTTGTCTGCCATGTATCCCTGGCAAGGAGATACGCAGGCTGCCGAGAGACAGCCAGGGAGAGGAAGGCACTGGCTGTTTTCCTTCTCGCTGACATTGAGCTTGATGAAATGCTGCTAACATGACTTCCATAAAGTCTGACAAATCATAAGGCGCAGCTGTGGTGCCAGGGGACCTGGCCCTGGGGAAGGAAGGTCATTCAGCCCCATGTCCTCCCCTTGTGACCAGGAGGGTGTGGTGGCTCCTCCGGGAACCTTCCTGTCCTTGTTTTGCCAGTGTTGTGGGATAAAACGGTGCTTACCTGCTACACCCCCTGCCAGCCAGACTGAGGAGGGATTAGGGGAAATGCATCCATCAGGGGTAATCCAGCCACAGAAAAATGTGTAAGGGATGAAATAGAGGCAGTACCCAGGAACATCCCTCAGAAGCATTGCTCCCGCGCCTCGGTATATTCCTGCTATCCCCTCTTTCTGTAGGACTGTCCTGAAGCAGTGAATTGGGCCTCGGTACACAGGAAATCCAGGAACTGTGGGCTTTAGTTTAATGTTTGCTGCAAATAAAGATACAACCGTTATAATAGCTGTATTGCTACAGAACTCCTTTTAAAAGCCAACCGCCATCCAACAGAAATCACTGCCATCCATTTTCTTTTGCAGGGATCAACATCTAGTGTGGGAAAAAAAAAATGTTTTAAGAAAGAGGACCTAGGTCCATTTTTTAAAGACATTTAGACACTTTGGGCAGATTCTTCTTAGATGCATTGCATACCTCCCAATGTGTGCCCTGTGATATTTCCAATTGAATTTGAGGCTATGTGCTCAGTTTTCATGGATTTTAACCGAATCTGGTGCCAAGTTGCATCCTGGAAAGCCTTGGCATCTTCAGAGTCTGGCCCTTCCCATGTAGACCAAGTTTGTTTTGGAAAGGGCTAAGCTGCATGGAGACTTTTAAAAATGGACATAATATAATTTCATCAAAGCAATACAAAAAAGTCAGTATTTTACAGTTAAACACCACAATGGTAATCATCAGAAAAGTGTTAATGAAACTGCTGAAATTCAAGGTGTTCAGCTCTGAAGCTGCACCGTCTCTTCCTTCGGCCGTGCATGTGCTCTGGTGGGGTTTGCAGCCTGCAATCAAATTCAGCCGCTGTCACGAGCAGAAGCAGCTCCTTCTGCCTCCAGCTTCTGGAGAGGTTACAGCTGCCCGTGCATCCCCTCCTCACCCATGGAATCATGGAATCAGAGAATAGTTTGGAATGGAAGGGGCCTTCAAAGCTCATCTAGTCCAACCCCCCTGTGATGAGCAGGGACATCTTCAACCAGATCATCCATCCTGCCTGCACCTGGCTTACCTGTAACTCTGCCCCAAATAAGCCAGTGGTTTTCAAATGTACATGTGAAATTTTTGTTTTTGAACAGAGGAAAGTGGAATAACAGAGAGGGGTTTATGGGCAAATATATATGGGACTGAGAGTGTGCAACAGGCGATGGGGAGCTGGCGTTACTGCTGGCAGGAGCCCCCGCAGCCTGGAGACTCGCCGTTCCTGCCCCACGGCCACTTGGGGAAGGTGGCTCCAATGGCTCCTGGTCCTGAGCAGACCTGCCCCTGTGTTCATTATAGATCACAATCAGCTGGAAATGCCAGCAGAGGTCTGATGACTGTCATTGATAAACCCCCTGCTCTTGAGCTGAGGAGGATGGAGTCCATCCTGAGGCAGAAGGAAACATTTTTAGCTCAATCACAGTGGCACAAGGCATCAGAGAGCCAGGCCTTGAAGCAAAGTTGTCCTAAAGCTCTTGGCAAACACCAAGGACTGGCAGAGAAAGCAAAAAGAAACTCTTGCTTCCTACCTTCAATGTAAGGCTGCGTTTGCATCTGTAGCCGTATCTTTACCAGGTCCACGGGAGTGCCGATGCCCACGGAGACGAACCCTGCCACCATGCTGGCCAGAGCCACATCGGCAAGCGCGGGTGTATGGGACAGGTCTCCGTGGCGGAGCTGGCTGAGGAACCGTTGCGTGTTGCTGAAGACGCCGAACACCACGGAGCTGTAGATGGCGATGCTGGCCAGTGGGAAGGACATGCCTTTGAAGAAGCCAGCCACCTACTCAAGGAAGGGAGCAGGAGTTAAGAGAGCAAATGGGATGGAGCAGATTAAGCCCCAACTTGTCCATCAGGCCAGAAACACAAATCCAAGGACCAGATGTCTCCTGGAACCAACCGCTTGCACATACTGAGCAAACGAAAATTGATTCATACTGCTAAAGAGTTGTAAAAATTGTGCAGAATACAGTGTATGTTGAAAGCACAGAAACCCATGTCAAGTTCCTCTTATGGCCAATTTCTGTCCTGGCATCACCAAAGTTAGTAAAGTACCTCCAGTACAGCTTTGCCAGCAGGTACAGGCAAAACAGTCACTGTGGATGTAACGCTCTGACCCATGCAGAGACATGGGCAGTGTCATTTGTCACTCCAGGGATCTGTCTTTTCCCTGTAGGAGCAACCAAGAGAGTTACCTTGGAGTTAAGCAAGAGGAGGCTGTAGGGATTTGCAGGCTCAGTTGCACCAGCTTTATTGGTCTTCATATAACTGCTGGAGTCAACTGTGATTTTATATAATTGCTTCATGTATTTATCTACGTATTTATTTGCATTTTCTAGCAGCACATTTTAAGTAAGATAAAATACTTACAGACTCATTTCTGTACACAGTGAGAACACAGTTGAGTGTATTTCCATATCCTTGACCGGCTTGCAAACGAGTCTGCAAAAGGAATTCATGAAATGCAATTAAAATCCCATGCTTCTAGTCCAGTGGAAGCTCATGCTACATAAACAATGAGTAGTTTGCTTTGAGAGAGAATCCTTCCTTAGTTGTTAAGAAAATACAGCAAAAAAATAAGATATATATGCATCCATCCCCCTTGAACTTCGCCAGAAGCAGGCCTCAGAGGTCTGAAGTTTCTGCAACATCTGGAATTGTCTGTCAATTGGAACTGACTGTCGAATTGCTCTGGAGTCCAGACCAGCTGCCCTGGCCCAGCACAGTGCTTGGGGCAGACTGCTGGTGTGCAGTGCTGTTATTGCAAGGTCTTGATTTATGTGGCAATTGGAGAGCAATGTGGTCTCCTCCATTTGAATGCCCTTCCTGTCCAAGGTGGATTTTAAGACATAGAAATACTAAATGGAGCCAAAAATAATTCAGCTCCATCTCAGAAATTCTCCATGCTTCACTCAAAAATATATTTTTACATCATTTCCAAAATGATATTTTTGTTTCTGGAAAGCAATGGTTATACCCCTTCCAAAAGATGCCTATGACAGCTGTCAGAAATGGCATGTAAACTATGGCAAAGCTTGTGTGCTTCAAAATACTTTCTCATTCTCACACACACATATTTAGATCATCTTTCATTCAAGCTGCTCACAAGTTTACAATAAAAGAATCCTAACAAGTGATCCATTTTTTGGGCTTAGAGGTGTGTGAGGAAATGGAAGCCCTGTTTGATTCACAGGACCTGGGGCTTCAGCAATTAATTTTGGCTGAAGCCAGAGCTCAGTTTTTATTGGAAGACACTCCCATGTGCTCTATTGGGGATGTTTTTAGGGAATGGGGACAGTATTTCTCATCATTTCCATCAACGTTGCTGCTAGCAGGAATGGCAAAATGAAGCCTGGAGGGACAGTGCTCAGTCCCCTCCAGTGGCTCAGCCCTGACTTACACCAGGGTGAAGCAGGAACTTCATTTGGGAATTTAAAGCACAAAGGAGTGTCTTCCCAAGTTCGTGCCTGGGGAGAGCTTTTGGCCAGCAAACGGCAGGTTTAATGATACAATCATTTGGCCCAAAGCCCTGCCCAGGGCTCTGCCAGAGCCTCGCTGGTGGGATGCTGCCGCGGGACCCTAGCTGGGGAGTGGGAAGGACCAAACCTCAGGCTCACCCCTCATCCCAGGGCTGCTCCGTGCAGCCGTCTGCCCACACCCAGCACTGAACATCCAGCACCGGTCCACACCTGGCCACAGAGAAGGCAGCAGCAAAAGCAGAATATCTGCTGAGCCCATACAAACAAGCTGGTACATGAAGATGCCGGCTGTGGCTCATGCAGCAAACATTGTGCAACGCGGGCAGGCCCGGGCCGGGGCGCAGACCTCTGTGTGCCGTGACTCACGCTGCGGGTAACGGGGTCGGGGGAACCGGCTGCACCCCGGGGAGCCCTGGACAGGGTAACCAGGGTGCACAGCACTGCATCCCTCCTGGCTTCATGTGAACACCTAGCCCAGACATTTCCATTTTGCCTCCGTGGGCTTGGTTTTTTTTCTTTTACACAGTAACCAGGTATTCAGAGGTACAAGTTAATACATTTTTTGAATAACTCGGGGCAACTGCCCGTCCTCACAAGCTGCTCCTCGTGCATATGCCCCTTGGCTAAGCTGTTAACACACAGAGCTGAAACCCCTGCTAGCATCTCTGTCAAAATCAGCTGATACCAATATGAATATTCCTCAGGAAACTTCCTCTGTTTGTTACATTTTAATTAGACAGGGCCCTTCAGTGGCACCCAGAAACTGAAGAAAGTTCTGGGGAAATAAATGCAATGTGGATGGTGAAAAGTGAGTAAATGTAAAACTCTAAAGAGTTTTGCAGGGCTGTGGAAAAATAGCTGCTTGAGTTTGATGGAAGCTGCAATGCTGGGAAGGGGCCAGCTGAAGGAGGAGATCTGCTTCATGGGAACTGTGGTGCAGATACCACATACCTCATCCAGCTTTCGTTCAGTCCTGTCCCCTGCTCCGGGCAGGGAAGGACCCCCGCATGGCCTGGAGGCTGCGAATGCCACTCAGCTGCCCCTTTGCTGGCTTAGTGCTGTGTAAAAGCTCCCCTTTCCACTTCCCCTAAATTTGGAAAGATAACAAGTTTGCCTACTTCGTATTCCCAGGCAATATCCAAAGCCAAGGGCAAGCGAGGGTCAGTCTGACAGTTGTCTTTATAAGCACTGAAGGATGGGCTTGCTCTTTCTTGGCATCCAGAAACTGGATGCTTCCCAACAGGATCCTCTCTCAGTTGTTGCCAAAATCCTCCAAACCTGGCCCTGACATCCAGCCTGAGATGGGGATTGCCTTGGCAACCCAGGCAAAGCCTTGCCTATGCACCCCATGCCCTGGCCCTGCCCATCTCTGGGGGGTCTGCACCCCTCCTCACACAACGGTGCTCCTGGGGCCGATATCAGCAGCTCAGAAAGGAGAGGGTGTGCGGGCCACCTCCTGACACCAGGAGAGCCAGCTTTGTGCAAGGGGATGGCTGTGATGTCTGGGGAAAGGATGTGGCGTGGGTTGTGCTGGACCCTGCTTCCTCCCTGTCACACTCCAAGGGTGTCTGAGGTGCAAACAGGGCCACTAGCTTTGGGTCTGCCGCATCTGAGAGCCCAGCCTCGTGCCAGCAATGAGGCTCAAACCAGATCAGAGCACGTGGGCTCTGTTGAAGTGGTGAAAGATGGCCTGAGATGCCTGTGACACTGAAAAGCAGAAAGGAAGAAGAACAGGGTCTTCCTCTGTATCTCTGCGTCAGTAGGGATGGTCAACTCGGTTGTGTCAGGCTGTACTGCTGTATGCATGAGTTTGTCTGCATCATGCTAGCAAGTATCTTCTTACATCTATCAATCCTTCCCTCTGAAGAATAGTTGCCTTGCAGGAATAGCAAATATTGCATCTCATAGGCCTGGGATAACGATTTCAGCACTCTGTCCTTCCAGCCCTGCCAACACAAGGAAAACACGTAAAATGTGCCTGCAGCAAAACAAATAGAGTTTCCCTATTGCCCTTTGAATATTTGACTGTGGTACAGTTCAGTAAAACATTGCATTGTGGTAAACCACACAGTAAGTAAGGCCAGGTTTAATTTTCAGCATTAATCCTTACTGGAGAAGCTCACAGATATCAGCCAGTTCTTCTAGTTTCTCATTTGAAATGAGTATTGGAGAGAAAGAAAGGCTAAAGCCTATGAAAACATTTCTACTCAGGCTAAATTCTCCCTTGGGGTGGCGGGAGAAGAGAAGGCCTTTTGAAGGGTCATCTAGAGAGGCCACCTCCCCGTTGGTGAGAGCACGGTTCTAAGTGGTTTACCTTGATTGTGTCCAGGGGGTGGCCCACAATCACACTGGCGGCTCCTGGGAATGAAAGCAAAGTATTACGCAAAACATTGAAGATGTATTTGTGACAGGACAGGAAGCGATGGGTTTATAAGGGAGGAGGAGAGAGATTTCCACAAGAACAGCCATACTGGGCCAGAGCAATGCCCAGTATGAACTCCATCAACTTTACATCTCAAATTCATCCCAGTGAGAGGAGGTGTTATGTTTGTATGACCTGTCCATGAACAATCCCCATTGCACTCTTGTAAGCTCATGCAAATAATTAGCCTCAAAATGGTGAGATTCAGGTTAGCCACAAGGAAATGCCTTCTCCTGGCTCAAACAGAGATGCTCTGGAGCTGTCTGCTGATGGGAACTGTGAACCTCATCCTTCGCTGTTTTAAGAGCAGTTTATAGAGATACCTGTCAAGGATGATTCACATTAAGAGGATCCTGCTCTACGGTCCCATCCAGCCTCATTCCCATAGTTCTCTGGGAGAAACTGGCCCATTCCCCCACACTGTCCTGCCCACCCTCTCATGCCATTTGCTGCCAGGAACCACTGTGGTGGGGTAGAACATGGCTTGGTTTCCTTGTTCTCCAGGAGGATGGAGCAACCCATGTGCCATGGGCAGGACACGGCTTTGTGTGCTTATAGCAAACAACATGGGCAGTTTTCAGTGTGTTTGTGGAGATGTTGGGTAGTTTGTGCTTCTTCCACATCTGCAAGTCTCTGTGCAAACCAGTGTCTCCAAGTGCTTTAGAGAAATTTCTGACTTGTATTGGGTTAGGACTGAAAAGAACGTCATGTCCTTGGTCAACGCATTATGACTTTACTCAAAAATGTATTGTAAAATGTCGCCTTTCCTCCTGGACCTTAACCTGAGACCACCTGTGGCCCAGAACTATGTGTGAAAACTCGCTGCTGCCACCAACACTGAGCACTGGTGGCTGGTCACCCCCTAGACATCTCGTCCCGCCCCAGGGGTGTGCGGCCATAGCACAAGGTCAGTGGGACAGAAGGAGCAACTGCATGCTGCACAACCTCCACAGGATGCAAAGAGCTCCATATCAGCTGCTTGCATAACCTTTTGATGGAAGTTCTGCATTGTTTTGGAGTCAGCTAAGCTATGACACTTGTCTGGCCGGTCGGGATCTGTGAGCCATCTCACAGCCCCTTCCTGAGCCTGGTGCGAGCTGTAGCCCGGGCAGAGCTCTGGTCTGCAGTGGTCAGTGCCTCAGTTTCCCCTCTGCACAGCCGCTGCTGCAGCCCATCGCAGGAGCGGGCAGCTTAGCCATGCACCTTTTCGGCTGTTAAACACAGTGGGAACTTTCAGTTCTGTAACACTACATGAGTGGCGCCTTTACAGATCCTCATGTTTTCTTTCTTGCATCTGTTTTCCCGGTGTTTGCAATCAGCATTTTCAGCAGACCGGATCAATATTCCTCCCTGGCCATCAGCCCGTTTGTCGTGTCGGGGCCGCGGGGTCAAAGCCAGACGGTGCCTTCCCGGGGGCGTATGCGATGGGGGACCCCGGGTTGGCTGCTGTGAGCAGGACGGGAGAGCCGGCGGGGGCGTGCGGGGTGGCTGGGGCAGCGGCCCCCGCCTCCCGGGGCGCACAGCAGCATCCCACGTACTGACACATTTTAAGTATCCCGCCCGTGGAAATAGGATTAAACTGCACTTGTGGGCCAAAGCAAAGCAAACCGCGCATCCGCTGCTATGAGCACGCCGGTCGGAGGCACAGACCGTAGGTGACACGGAGAATGTCATTCCGACACACGCTCCTGCACCCCCCCGACTCCCGGAGCCCACGGCACCACTTACCGCCCACCCAGCCCGCCGCGAAGTCCTGCAGCTGGACGCTGCCCATGCTGCGCCGCCGAGCCCGTTCCGCCGGGAAGGAGGTCCCCGCCGGGCAGGGGGTCCCGCCGGGCAGGGGGTCCCCCCGGGCAGGAGTTCCAGCTGGACAGGGGGTCTCCCCCGGGCAAGCGGTCCCGCCGGGCAAGGGGTCCCTCCGGGCAGCGGTCCCCGCTGGACACGGGGTCCCGCCGGGCAGGGGATCCCCACCGGGCAAGGGGTACCCGCCGGACGGGGGGTCCCGCCGACCGCGCTCCCCGCGGCAGCCCCGCCGCCCCGGTCTCCCAGCCCTGTGACATCACGCACCGGGGCTTAAAGGCGCCGCGCAGGGGCCGGCTGTGGAGAGACAGCCGGCGGGGGGGTGTCTCGGTCAGGCGGGGGGGTGACGGTGGGGGCAGCGCGGCTGTTTCTCATGGGACTGATTTTGCCGGGTGTCAGGTAACTGAGGTCAGCGCAGGCTCCTCTTTACCCCGGGGGGCGCGGGGAAAGCAGCATCACCCCTTCGGCCAGGCAACAGGGGATGGGGGGGAAAAACAGGGATTTGGGGTGAAGTATGCTATAAATTCTCAAAGATGTAAATCCAGGTATAAAGAGTGTATCTCATGCAGCCTTACTCCATTGGAAAACATCTCCATTTGCTTCACTGGAGGCACACTGCCTCATCTTTTCAGGAGATACCTTCTATTTCTCTATTCTCTCTTTAGGAGTTGTCTGAAATTTCTGTATTTTGGCATGCAATGAACAATCGCTTCTTATTCCCTTCCTTCTCCATAGCATTCATCGTGCTCTTATACCTCTATTACCTGCTTCTCCCTCAGTTCTTTCTTTCCCAGAGCCAAGAGCCCAGCTCTGTTTTGTTCCCCTCTCATGCAAGATTCTCATTTTTACACTCCTCAGACTTTTTTTTTTTTTTAAGTCTTTGAACTGGGCAGCTAGAACCACAAGTAACAGGAACAAAACAGGCATTCAGCAGCATAAAGATAATTTCTGTTTTGATCTCAAATCCTTTTCTGGCAATTCCTAACATGCCTTTCTGATTGACATGGGAAGACTGGACTCTCTTTCTCAAATAGTAAATACCTGATTTTGAGTCCAGCCTGGCTGTTGTGCCTCCTGTGTGGTACTTTCAGCTAGTAAATCTAATGTCTTATGCCTAAATAGCACCCAGCCGCTCAACAGCAGGTCATCCTTCTGGTCCTTAACCAGGTCACTGATACCCTTCTGCTCACCAATTCCATCAGAAAACTCCTCTTGGACTTAAGGGGCACGACTTTGCTCTGCAAAAGATGTGTTGGCCCTCTGCCACTGAGCACATACATCTGTTGCATCTGGCTGTGATTTACTACAGCCCAATGTGATTTTTTTTCTATAGAGGTCAGATTTCTGCAGATAGCAGTTTGTTGGAGCAGTTTTGGAGACTTTCTGAAAAGATTGGGATCAGGTTTGCTACATTGCCTTCCTGGAATACCAGATTGGGTATTTTTGTTGAAAGGTGTTTGGCTACCTATTCTGGTCACTACAAAAAATATTGATAGTTCATAAACAATAAATACTGAATGCCAAAATACTGGCTGAAAATATATTTTTTTTCTCAAATACTTAGTATGTGAATTTCCACTGAAAAATTTATATTTTCTACAAAAAGAGACAACTATTCAAGCCAGCCTTAAGACAATGTACCCTTATGTGCCTGCACATATACATAAGAAACCTTATCACTAAGTTGGTGAAGGAAGTTTTTGTCTAGAAATTGCTCGTAGAAATTTGATACTAGTTACATGGTTATCAGTTCAGATAATCTACACCTGAAACTTTAGATTTTTCAATGTATATAACAATGTGTGTTTTCCATGAGGAAGGTTTCCTAAAGCACTGGGTCTCCAGTGGTGCAGTGCAGGTTTCGGGGGCCTATGGTCCTGGTTAAATGTTGGAGACAACATGTATGCACAAGCACTGTGGAAACTTGTCAGTTATTTGTTTTCTCAAATAAATTTGTTCTCATCTTTTTAGAAGAAATCCGATTCCATATATACAGTAATACAGAAGGAGGATATTGTCCTCATTTTTCACGCATATTTTCTTGCAAAGCTGGAATAAGAGCTGCCTAAATGAGGTAATTACTCAGTTAACAGCATTAATCATTAATCGTGTGAATTCTCTTTAACTGTAACACATTTCCATGCCACATTCAGAACATTGGCTAACTCAGGGAAAACACTGGAAATGTTTTTTTTGTGACAATGAGCTATGGGTAGAAGCCAAATGTTATGGACACTTGGTTCTAAACAGCTCCTAGCCTAGAAGCAGAAGGTAGTGACGCTCGGAGGGATGCAGGAGGTGAACAGGGATGCTCTTGCAGCCGTGCCTGTGGACATGCTCATCCAGCGGCATGCAGGGGTGCAGGACACTTATAGATCTTGCTCTCGGCTGCTGTTAGCAATACCCACAAACCTGCAAACCAGCCCCAGAGCGGGCAGACACCTGTGCACAAGCTCGCAGTAGTTAATATGTGTTTGGCCCCTCAGTGTCCTGGTCCTCTGTGGTTTGTGAGGGTGTGTTTCCCCCTAAAGTGAAGGGGCTACAACTCAAAAAGAGAATTTATCATAACTGTCAGCTATGGGTTGTGAGCAGATGAGCTGTTTCAATGCAGACTGCAGCACCTCCCAGCAGTTACGCACAAGTAAACCTGTGCTGGTCTATCGAGGATTCTGCGGAACTGCTGTTATACTGGAGTGGACTAGGACCCATTAAAGTGAGGCAGAACTCCCCTGCTTTGGGCAGTGGCACCAGCAAGAACATCTTTGAACCCAAAAATACTTCCAAGCATGCTGCCAAGTCCTGCTGGTGAGCTGAGAAGCTTGTGGTTCTGATCTTCGGCTGACAGCATCAGATATATTGCTGTTCATAGAGACCTGTGCATACAGCTGACGGAGCATTTTCTCTTACTGATAACAGGCAGCAGTGCTGTATGCAGAACTGGGGAGGGTTCCATCCTTTCTGCTCTGAGTCTCAGCCTGGGCTTGTAGCCCCTCACAGCAAGTGCTGAACGAAGGGAGACAAGCGTGGATTTGATTAGGGACGAAGAATCCTCTTCCTCCTGCCAAGAGGGAGAACAGGGAGACTATGTCATCCTGAATACTGCTGATTCTGCCACCTTCTCAACCATAAACCCATTGTTTTTCACTGTACCACACTCTTTTGACCAGCTTACATTGTTTCCGTGACAGATTTTAATGCTGTGGATAAAAGGGAAGAAGTTTCCCACCATTTTACTGGGAGCCGTATATTTTCTCTGGGCAAGCACTGCAGGGCAGGGACTCATTTACTTGTGGTAGATACACACTTAACCACTCTGGGAATTAATGATACAACTCAGCAGAGACAGAGTATGTTAGAGATGAAAAGGGATTATAAATTTCTCATCCAGCTGTTAAAGATTTCTGGGCTAGGATGCACTTCACTCGTAATACAGCCGATCCCGGGATAGATTCCCTTTAAATATTAACCTATTAATAACATATAATGGCTTAAGCTTCTGGGCAAGATACAAGTAAAACAACATTAAACCTCACTGCTGGGGCCAGAGTCACTGGTTATCAGGGTCTAACACTTGGTGTCCCTTTGAGGTGCTGGGTCTCATGAGCAGAGGCCAGTGAATTAAAAAGCTGTGCATGCACACACCCCGAAGCAACGTGTGAGCAGTGATAAGAGGATGACTTCATGGGCTACAGCAGTCAGATGAATCCAGGCAGCAGAAAACATGTCAGGGACCACATAGCAGAAATAGTTATCCCCTCCAGGAGCTACCAAACAGGCTCTTTTCTGTGGGCAGTGAGATGCGAGCGCTTTCTCTGCAGGAATGTATGTGGAGGATGGATTACAGATGACAAAACCACCAAAAACAGGCATAGAGGGCCCCACTGTTAATGGCTCCAAAGGTCTTCTCTGCCCTTCTTTGCCCAGGACCTGTGCAGGCTTTATTGGAGCAATAGTGTCCCAGGAAGACTTAGACAGTGAGGGGAATCCTCTGGTCTTTTCATCACCTATTTGCTTATGCTTTTATGTAGGAAACACCTCTGACAGATGCCTGAAGTAGCTGATGTCCCATGAGAAGATGTGTTTCCAGACCTACAGGCAAGACTCAGGTGATGTAATTGCACAATGCTGGAGCAGACCTCCTGGGATAGGCTGCCCTCAGCCTCAAGGGACCAGGCCATTTCCCACTTACATCCAACATATCCCTCCAGATCACAGCCTGGCTGAGCACCAGCCAGCAGTCAGGGCAAGTGTCCAATGAGCAGCCCCCTAGCACCATCTTCACTTGACGGCCATGCACTGCTTTCTCTGGCGTACCAAGGTATTCCTCTGCCACAATTTCTGAGGAGCAGGAGAAGCAGCAGCATCTGGAGCCTGGCGAGCTACATCCACACTGCCATGCAGGCAAGGCTGACCACCCACAAGCCAAGGAGGTTTTGGCTGAGATGAGCCAGTTCGGTCAGGACATGCTTGAGGCTGAGAGCAGAGCAATGCTGCAACAGGCAGCTACAGTATTGAAGAAAAGGCATTTTTCTTCATCCTCTTGGGAGGAGACATCCAGCTGTGGCTTATACTCCCAGCTTCTATCCCCTGGGTTCATTTTTGACACAGCAGCTATTGATAAGACCCTGAAAGAGCAGGAAGTTTCCCTGGCAGAGGCGGCTGGCCAGGCAACGTGTGTTTATACTGCTAATGAGCTTAAGTGGAGCACTTTGCTCAAAGGCATGAACAAGTTTCCAAGCTCTGACTGTTTCATCAACAGCCGCCTGCTCGTGGTGCTCAGCTCACTGCCACCAGACTTCATGGTCAAAGGGACACTTTCACCAACACCACCACTATATTAGTTTTATTATGGACAGAGAAGAGAAAGAACTGCCAAAGAGGAGATCAAGGGAAGAGCTGGTGTTCAACCGGTGCAGAACTTAACAGCGCAGGCTGTTCTAATTCAATAGCAATGTGACAGTCACAGAAAAAAATACTTTCCCAGATGTCTCTAGGAAATGCTGACTCCTGCAACCTGCTATCCTACATGTTAGACCCTCCACTCTCTCATGGAGAGAACTGGAGCATGTAGAAAGAGTGATTGAAAATGGTGGAGGCTTTCTCCAAGGTTAGAGCCAGGGATGTCCCTGGAGGCTACAAGCAAGTTGCAAGCTCAGGGAGCTTCACACTCCATCAGCCAAACATCTGCAACGGCCACTCCAGAGTACTCCCACTGCAAATAGCTGCAGGAGCATTCGCTGCCCTCCAGCCTGCTTGTAGCTGAGAGACAAAACCCTGCCCAGGCTGCCCAAACTCTCTTTTTAAACTCCAAAAGACTTCAAACATGACCATCACATGTTATGCCCCTGAAAGTGACCTCCTGATGGGCAAAAGTCCTTGTAAAATGCTCCTGGAATTTCACCAGGCTCTTTGTATTTTTATTTCTTGGACAATGGTTAATGTTTCAAGTAGAAAACCAAGTAAGTTTGCTCAAACGTGTGAACAAGAAAAACTGAGCCTCAGCCAGTTTTTATTGGAAAATGCCAGCAGAAACTTGGAAAAAACTTTGAGGGAAGTGTCTAGCCCTAAAGGTGTTTGTCAGCTGTGATGTTTGTCGTGTTCTCTCTGATGGTGGAGGGGAACTGAGAGGGTTGGACCCAAAGCAAGGCCTGTGTGGGTGGGCAGGAGTAGAAGCAAAGGGGAGTAGAAGAGGAATTGTATCAAGAATAGTGTGGCCAGCAGGACCAGGGAAGTGATCGTTCCACTGTACTTGGCACTAGTGAGACCCCACCTTATACTGTGTTCAGTTTTGGACCCCTCACGACAAGAATGACCTTGAGGTGCTGGAGCGAGTTGAGAGAAGGGAACGGAGCTGGGGAAGGGGCTGGAGCACAAGTGTGATGGGAGCGGCTGAGGGAGCTGGGGGTTCAGCTGGAGAACAGGAGCTGAGGGGAGACCTTCTGATCTCTGACCTGCCTGAAAGGAGGTTGCAGCCGGGGGGTGTTGGTCTCTTCTCCCAAGTAGCAAGTGATAGGACAAGAGGAAAGGGCCTCAAGTTGTGCCAGGGTAGGTTCAGATTGGATATTAGGAGAAATTTCTTCATGGAAAGGGTTGTTGGGCATTGGAACAGGCTGCCCAGGGCAGTGGTTGAGTCACCATCCCTAGAGGTGTTTAAAAGGTGTTTAGACAACGTTCTTAGGGACATGGTTTAGTGCTAGAGTTAGGTTATGGTTGGACTCAATGATCCTGAGAGTCTCTTCCAACCAAAATGATTCTATGATTCTATGAATTGGACACCAGAGGCAGGCCCAGGTCTGCCGGGCTGAGAGACGAGAAGGTCCAGAACAAAGAGACGGTGGTGGAGAGGAATATTCTCAACATTTTGGACAGGATTTTTCCCTCGGAACTTTACATTTCCCTTCTGCCATTGTCTGCCTGAGCTGGTCACCTCAGCAGCATTAGGCTTCTAAGATGAGCTGTGGCTTGTGATCCAGTGGGAAGTGAAGCTCAGGTGTCCACCCTTCCACTATAGAAAGCCACATTTAGCTAAAATGATTCCCACTCTTGGCTTTCAGTTCTTGTGTCAAGTCAGACACCAGAGACTCACCAGGTGAGATGAGCTCTGTTTGAGCTCCAGCTTTGAGGGATCAAACCCGTCCTCCTTATACCCATGTGCTAAATACCACATCTGTCATAGCAGCACGTGAATGCACAGCTCCTCACATAAACCCACTGGCAACTGAAAATTAGAATAAACCATTCTTTTCAGCTTGTGGAAGCTGAATATCTAACTATCCAGAAACATAAATGTCAATTTTTCTAAACTGCTCTGAAAAATCTTAGTAATTGGGAGTAATTAAAGTGTTTAGTCCTAAAATCTAGTTTAAATGGGTTTTTGTGTGTGCATGTGTGATTGTTTTCAGCTTAATATAGTTTCCTCCATGTTTACCCCTCCAAGCATCTTTCCACCCTTTTTTCTGTTATTCTCTTGCAGGAAAGCGATTTTGTAAGGTTGCCAAGCCCAGCTGGGCTGGAGTAGAAGCTCATCATCATCGAAGAAAGAGGAGCAGGCTAATTTTACAAGGTGAACACTCCTATTTGCATGGAAACATCCCTGCAATCACATCAGGAAGAAGAATAGCAAACAAGACAGTTAAACTGAGTTTTTCAAAGCTGCAAATTCCAGTCAGAGTCTTTGAAAGCTGCAGGAAAATTTACGTGAGAGAAGTAAACACTACTTCTTTGTGTGCAATTATTTGATTAAACAAGCACAGTGAGACGGTTTCTCATTTGTGTTAATGGAGAAGCATCTTTTGTTTGTGTTCAGTCCTGCTGATTCCCTGCTCATAATGTCCTCTTTAAGCTCCATTAATTCACTGTGGAGCCTATAGGAAGATTTTGTGTTCATCTTTGTTGGAAGGACTCGAAGCATCACTGCTCGTGAAAGGAAAAATCAAGACAGCAGCTGAGAAGGGCTTGGATATGAAAAATCAGCAGAGTGAAAACTGGACAATGAGGAGTGGAGCCTTGGATCTGCTGAAGAAATCTCAGTGGTCGTGCCTGTGCCAGTAATTCACCCCTTGCAAACCTCTTTATGACAATTATCTAACCTTATAAATCAGGAGCCCTAGAAGGTCCCTCTAGAAGTGCATGGTTCAGAGCCCAGATGTGGTGCAAATGATGCCTTTGCAATTTCAATCCAAAGCTCGAGGAAACGCTTATTCTTCAAAATGTGTTATTTTTGCAAATGGCTCATTACCGTGCATCCTTGCTGGCATTTCAGACTACCCATTGACGTGACCACTACCTAAAGAAATTTATGCACAAAAACTTTAGGTCCTACCTTGACCAACATTCAAAGCTGCTCTCTGGTTTGCCCAGCAGATATTTATCTCTGTTGCACTGCTGGCTAATTAGCTAATTGCATGGTTCAACACCTTTCCTCCAAAACCTGTGGAAGCAACAGAAAAAATTTGCTGCAATGTATTTCCCCCAGCAGCAAAAGCCGCATTTTGGTACCTGGAGGAAGCCAGACCCAAGCGAGGAATTTCCACCTGAAACAGTAGCTGATGATTTGATAATATTTGGGCAAACAGTGCCACCAAAAGGAAACATGATAAACTACCCAGCCAAAAAATACCTTTTGTTGGTGCTTTTTGAGCAGTTACTATGACTACCCTCCATCCACAGACCTCTGCTTTGTTCCCCCCTCAGCTCCTCAGATGATGCTCAAGTGCATTCATCTCTATCAGAAACACACACAGCCCTCCTAAGGCTCTGGGCTTGAGAAACAATGGTTTTAGTTGTTCAGCTAAGGAAAAGTCTCTTTTTAACCTAGCAGCTAAAGATTTTCCAGCCCTATACAGCACAATCATATAAAATTGCTTGAATACTAAATTGCAACACATGGAGAAATCTTATTCTTTGATAGTTTTTAGATAATGTATTAATTCACCTATATCCTGAAAAAAACCCACTTTATTTACTCCCGATTAACTGCAATACTTTTCTATTTTTTTTTTTTTTTCAAAGCAGGCACTACCAACAAGAAATTAAACATTTTAGAGTTTGCCTGGGTCTTTAAAGTACCCATTACTGTAGTTGACTTTGCCCCAGGATGCAGCTTGGAGGCTGAGCCTGCTCCCGGTCCATGGCCTGACTCTGGCCACAGCCCTGGAGCATCGCAGCCCCATCACAAATGGGGACAGGGACAAGGGACTTCACATCCCGTGTGCTTTACATCAAGCTGATGTCACAACTGCAAGTTTCTCCTAAATTAATGGCAAGCCAAAATAACGGTCTGCATTTATACAGGAAGATGGATTAAAATGCTTCTCTGAGGCTGGATTCTCCTGGATTTCTCTGCCAGGGTGGCTGCAGAGGGTGCTGTTATCCTGCGTACACCAGCACCCAATTGTGGACTCCATCGAGCAGGACAGAACCTGCAGCTACTGCAGGCACCGTATGACTTTGAGGGGATATTAAAGGGTTTTACTGTTAGGATGACAATTCAGGCTCTGCACAGACCTGTCTGCTACAACCCCACCTGAAGACTTTAATTTAATATGACAGGGAAAGGCTGGGTCCTGTTGGTACATCCCATCTAGCTGCCTTGAGGTTGCACCTTGGAAAAAAAGTTGTCATCTGGGTTGATGCTGGGTGCAGCAGGATCCTGTGGGTCCTTGCTGGGTCTTGGCACACCCTGGGTGTCCCTTGAGCGAGCAGTGGTGGGTTTGAGGGGGACCAAGCTGGCAAAGGGGGTTTGGTAAGACCAGGCTAATTGCTTGGAGCAGAAAAGATGAATAAGCTTCACACAAATTGTATTTTCTTTGCTGGTGGGAGGGATGTGTATCTGTATTTTTTTTTAACCTGACAATGAGGAAAGCATGGCTTGGCTTTCCTGCAGTGCTGAAGTGTAAAAATACTCCTTTATCTCTTCAAGGCCATCCCAAGGATCCTTGTCCCTTGCCAACATTTGAATTTCATTACCAATGGCAACACAGTTGTTATTTATTTTATCAAACAAAAAATGCCCCATTTGTTTGTGAGGAATGGGCTTGGCACAGTTGAGCTGCGTCAGTTCTGGCCTTGGGGCTGAGCTGTAGCTTTTCTACAGCATCACGTCTCGGGAGACAGTAAAAATTATTTCAGTCCTTTCCTATGATTCAACCCTTCATTTTCTATTTTCAAAGGTATCTTCTTGCCCTAAGTAATGATAAAACCAGACCGTGCTGCCTCTACCTAACACTGCCTTCTACCCTTTCCTTTGATTTTTCCTAATTCAGAGGAGATGGCCGCCGGGCTGAGAGCACGCTGCAGGTTTCACTGCGTGCTTGCAGGGTGGACACCAGGACAGGGACGGGGATGGGGATGTGGATGCGGATGGCAGGTGACAGTGGGGGCTGTGGACATCCTGGAGGAACTTTCACAGGACTCAGCAGCTGAGGTCATTTTTTCATGATGGCTTTTAAATCCATTTCATTTCAGCATTAAATGCATATGCCTTGCTCATCATCAGCTACACGATGATTTTAAAAGCTGGTTTCTTCCCTTAAAAATCCTGCCATGATTTTACTCCCGGTTGCTCTTGGGTTTCTTCTAATCCTGCCGCTCTTGCGAAGGCAGCTGCAGCTCTCGCATGCCTCCACTTGGATGCAGACCACCTTGAGGACCGTGTTTTTCATCATTTGGCTCACCACCTATGCAATTATTTTCCGTTCAGTGAGTACACGCAGGTGCCAGCTAGCAGATGCAGCCGACAGACTGGTCTGAACGGGCCAAGGATGGTGAGTGGCCTTTCGAGCTGGGACTGTAACATTTTTACATATGGAACATCGTTACCTTCTCAGGTTTTCTGGTGGTGTTGTGTGTGTGTTGGTTTGTTGGTTTGGTTTGGTTTTAAATAATAGTTTCAGCATCATTTCTCTGGCTTTCTGCCTATCCATATCAGGAAGAGTAATGTCAGAGGAGTCAGTCCAAAGCTGATGGAATTTTTTTTAATACTGGATTTGGGCAGGAATAGGCACTGGGGAATGCAGATCCTCCCAGGGGTAGGCTGGGGCTGTGCGGGGAAGAAGCAGAAAGCTTCTCTTTCCAGCCTCAGCACCCTTCAGACAGGGCATGTGGCACCCAGCCTGGGCATTTTGATTGTAAAAAACAGAGAAAAAAGACAGAAGGGGGAAAGATTCTTCCGGTGAGGGTCTTGTAGGAAACAGCAGAAGACCGTTTCCCATAGTATCCCAAGACCATCCCACTCCATCCACTGTTACTGCTTAGTGGAAAAGCAGTGAAAATCACATCAAAAACTAGTCTGGAGCTGCTGTGCATGACAGCAAACAGAAACTTTCAGCTTGATTTATTTCCCCATAGCTGCTTGCTGCTGCACAGTGGGTTTAGTGTCTGTGACCCAAACCTCGAAGCTGCACCTGTAGGCACTGCGTCTGGATGTGCTTCAACTTCGTCTCCACCACTCCTCGGACAACCCGGCTCCATCAGCAGAGCTCCTCGGGGAGCCTAAAGGGAAATAGCTGCAGCAGGTATTGCTGAGGCTTCTTGCTGCCAGCCCCAAAGTCGCTCGGGGCCACTTTTAACAGAGTTAATGCAATTAGTGCAATTAGCAGTGTTAGTGTTGTGGGCATACGCTGGGGCCAGGATTGAGCCACCCAAGCTGCTGCTGCTCCCTCCCAGGTCACCTCCAGCACAGACCTGCAGCCAGGCTCCCCGCCTGTGTTTTCACCTTTCCTTTTCCTTCTATGTGCTTTTTATGTTTTATTAAACTTTAAAGTTCCTTGATGGTCCATAAGAAGCATCACCCTGGTTTCTGTCCCTTGTTTACCCTATGAGACAGCAGCAGTGATTGCTGCAAAAAAAAAAAAAAGGCCATTTGTGTTTTTCTACCCAACTGTTTCCTTGCTGGTGATTCAAGAGCACCGTGATTTCCCTTCAGCTCCTCTGGAGTTTTCAGTAGTTCCTTCTCCTGTCCATTTTCTGTGATAACTCAGTCTGAAAAACATCTGTACCCCATTAGGAGCAGCTTTGGGTACATAAAACTGAACACGAAGGGTAAAAAAATGTTTGATGGCCGAGTCACACTCTCATCCAGGAAGCAATCTGGCAATCGGCACAGGGTCCCTGGGGTATCCAAGCTGAAAAACAGGCTCGACCCTTATTTCTCACACATCACTGAAGCTACTTACGCTGTTAGAGTAGTAAAGCTGCTATGAATCATATGTAGAGCATGCAGAAGCTGATGTCTTTGGTGTCACCTAGCAGTGTCAGCTTCCTTTTTAGTAAAAACTACCTGGTGAAGTTCTATTGTAGCGTCACCATCCTGAGAGAGGGGCTTTGTACCCACTTTCTGGCTGCTATAGCAGTCACCTTCACTTGACGTTTTCTCAAAAGCTGGAACAAATGGGTGCTGGAAATCTGACTCGCTGCCAAGGGGTTTCAGGTAGATGTGATTTTGGTAAATTGGAGGCTATTTGGTGAATTACCCATTGGACAGCAGTGATTTGCCAGCTGTGCTCCGTAGTTATTCTCAGTTGTGTATCTGAAGTGAGAATGGTGCTTTTCAGGGGTTGCAAGCTCGTCGTGGGACCAGTGGGATACATCTCCATTGGACTTTAGTCCTGAGATCCCCCTGAGCCAACCACCTCTCATGGGTGATTTTACAGCCCATCTGCCTGCTGTGGTCATTTAAGCATGCCCTTTGCAATCTTTTCTCAAGAAATTCAGAGTGACTCTCAATTTTGGTGGTCTCCAGGTTTTTTTGTGGTACCTGCTGATGCCCCATGGCCCTGTTCTTCTTCAGATGACCAGCACACTCCTCAAGAGCTCTCGGCCCGTTTTCTCTTGAGGCATATTTGGTTTTCCTTGTCTTTCTGGGAACAAGCAGAGATAAAGGTGTTTAATGGCCATTCGAAGATTTATTTTTGCATTTGTAGACTTCTGTTTTGAGGCTGTTTTGACTGTAAAGCTCCTTCTATGCCCATTGCTGTCCACAGCAGACCGGTTGCTGGCTGCTGCAGACGCTAGAGGTGGGTGAATCTTCCCACCGTTTCCCTGGGCTGGATGTGGTTGGCCACATTTTCACAGATGCTGGGGAATTTCCATCAATTCCTGACGAAAACTCACAACTGTGCATGCAGCTATTTTTTTTTTTTTTTAACCTACAACCTGTTCATGCTTTCTCTGTGCCCACATAGTTTAACAACTTATTTTCCAAAGTTGGGCTCTGAGGTTGAAGTCTTTACTGGCTGAGTAATACTGTAGGCACAAAATCTGACCATATTTTACATCCTCCTCTGCTGATTTTCTCAGTCTTTATACATGAACATAATCACAAGATTCATGTTCCTACTTTCAAGTGAAAGCACAATCAAAGAAATCACATCCACCCAGCCAGGGTTCAGGCATGTCTGGGGAGGGTAATAAAATATTAAAAAAATGAAAAATGTTTTTCATGCTGCCTGTTGCTGCAGCTGACAGTGCATTGCTGAGAGCCGGGAGGAGATTCCTCCAAATTTAATAGCCAGGACTTAGATGGATAACTAGAAATAAATCAAGATAAGTATAGTCCAGAGCCAAATGGTTTGCTACACTGTGTAGAGACAGGATCATGGTTTGAGAAGCACAGTGGTTAATTTGTTTTCATGGAGTAATTACCAATTAATCATTTGGCTAATGATGCTGTATTATGAAATAGTTCTAAACAGACTTCAGTCCAATTATAAGGATTCAATTAGATCATTTAATTGAACGTTTATTCTTCGAAGAGTGCTGCACAAGTCTGGTTTTTTTTAGCAGCTGAACATGTACATCTAACTGGAAAACAGCACACACTTAAAATCACTGGCTGCTAAAGATGCCTTAAATTACACCCTATTGTAATGAGGAGGCTCAGTGGTGTATCCATAGCTGAGCTTGACCTCTGTGATAATGCCAGTTTTTTAAGTATGTGATCATTCTTTTAGATCAAGTGCTTTTCCCTGAAAATATTAGTATTTAAGGGGTTTTTTTTCACTTCATCAGATAGGGGGGCCTAAAATAAATATTCTTCGCTAGGCTGACACATGACAGAATTAACAATGAGTTGAAACTAAAATTGCACATAATATGCTGTTTAGAAGAATGTCCTCAAAGTTGCTGCAGAAAATACCAGCTGTACATAGCAGACTAGTACTTAGCAATTCAAGTTCCCCCTTGGGGGTACATCTGCCAGATATAAATATTAATGAAAGGGAATTGTGACAGAAAGATTAAGATTCATTAATCATTATTATTAACCAGCATCAGGTGCTAACAGGGCAGCTGCTTGGAGTGAGACGCCGTCACCTTGGCCCAGTGCGCACATTTGTGAGGATGCCATAAGAAAAACGAGGTCTTCAAAGGCAGCAATAAGCACACTGCTGCAAGATGACATGTATTTAGGGAGCAAATCCACAGCTGAGTGGCTGTGGGTGTATGCCGGGTCTCTGTGAGGATCTGCTGGGACAGGGTAGGACCTGGGGCACAGCCTCGGGTTTAAACAAGCGGCACCACGGCCTCTGTCCCCACATTGCTGGGGTGAATCCCTCTGCTGTCCCCTCTGCAGATGGGACCCACACTCAGCCCATGCGCTGACAGTAACTCTGCTGTCTGGGGACAATACAGCTAGAGAAACCAGGAAAAGCTGCAGCTCCCATGCTCTGGTGGGATATAGAAGATTTCACACACTTCCCATCTGACACGTTGTTCAAACACTCTGCAGCTGTCAGACTCCTATTGTTCAGGTTTATATTGTGTTGGTTTTGACGTCTCAGCCATTGCAAAGCTTTCAAATGGGAAATAGAGGCCCCACCATCGTCCTCCTCCTCCGTGCTGATCCTCCATTCCCAGCCAGGTCGGTGTCTATTTTCACAGCCCTCTGATCAGCCAGGCAAACTTAACTCCTTGCTCTCCAGCCCACTCCCTTTGCATTACACATATTGCCACTTGCCTTCAAATCTTGCTTCAGCAATAGTTTCCATGTTAGCTGTTTGCATTCGATACTTTTGCTCACTGCTAGCCATCACAGGGTGTATTTGCTCCTTGGCGTAATTGCAACAGAAGTGGTTTTGTGCCACCTCTAGTCTTTGGCGTTATTTATTTCTCAGCTAATAACATAAGAAGGTGCCTCAGTTTCCTCCCAGACTGCAGAAGATTGCCATGCACGTTGCTGTGCCCAATGCAATAGCTGTTACACACAAACACCATGCACAGGAGGTACGTGCTCAGAAAAGCAGAAACACAGTCATTCCCCTATACAATGTGTATATGTATAAATAAGTAAATGGAGAAACCAATTCTTCTCTGAGGAGTCCCAGAGCTCAGGCAATCCTGTTGTGAGGCTGTCCTGGGGAATTGGTTTCTCCATTTATTTTTACCAGTAGCAGAAACTAGCCCAAGGACACCAGCCTTGATAAAAGACTGCTAACTAAAATATGCACATGCAGTTTTCCACATATGAGACTCTAATGATTGCTGCAGAAGTCAGTCAAGTAAAAGTAAAGGCTGCATAACTTGGATCAGGTGCTAGCATTTCTGCCTTGCCCACACCTGCAAATCCCATCAGCTTGTGGCCCTGGGAAAGGCAAAAGTGCCCCCAGCAGCTGGGAAGCCTGGAGGGAGTTAATGAGAACTGGTAGCGCTGGGGTAGGGACAGAGAGATTTATGGGGGATAAGGTAAGTCAGTGGGCTATTTGCTCTTTTGTCATCCATTCCCACCTGCATTCTTAACCAAGAAAGGATTACAGACAGGTCGAGCCTATGCCTTCAGCACAGCTTTTCTCATTGTGTTTTGGGGAACAAAACTGCTCTGGGCAGAGACCTCACCTAGATTATACACACATTTGTTCTGGTGAGAATGAAGATATAGCTCGATATAGATATAGAGTCATAGAACCATTTTGTTTGGAAGAGACCCTTAAGATCGTGGACTCCAGACATAACCTAACTCTGACACTAAACCATGTCCTTAAGAACCTCATCTCTGCATCTTTTAAGCCCCTCCAGGGATGGTGAGTCCACCACCTCCCTGGGCAGCCTGTTCCAATGCCTGACAACACTTTCCATTAAAAAAAATTTCCTGATATCCAATCTGAACCTTTCCTGCCACAACTTGAGGCCATTTTTTCTCATTCTGTGTCAGGATAAACTAATCAAGTCAGTTTGAGGGTCCAGGTGTGACGGGGAGCGCAGCTGCTTCCCCTCCTGATGCACCAGCTTCCATGTGGATCCCTGGAGCTTTCATCCCTTGCTTCTTCATTCCTTTATATTTCTGTTTATCCCTGCTGATGATTAGCATTCAGCACAGCCCTCTGGCTCTACCTTAGTAGACGACGATGTCGCGACGACGCAACGGTGACAACATGACGATGCGTCGACGACGACGTGACAATGATGACACGTCGACGATGATGACGCTTTGACAACGACAACACAATGACGACAATGTCATGACCACCACAACGATGACAAGGACTGTGACAACACAAGGACCACGACGACAATGACATGACGACACTGATGACACGACGACGATGACGCTGATGACATGACAACGTGACGACAACACAACAATGCAATGACGACGTTGGCAATGCGATGATGAAGCTGATGACATGATGACTATGGCATGACGGTGACAATCATGATGACAAGACGACCATGATGGCGACGACATGACAAGGACGCTACGATGACACAACGGCAACAATGCAGCAACAACGACCGTGACGATAGGACGATGATGACATGACGACGATGACGACCACGACTATAAGACAATGACATGACGATGACCAAGGGAACATTTCAGCCTACTGCTCTGTGTCAGATGGGGAGTCTAGAGCCCTAAGCCTCACCTTGCTGAAGCTGAAGGAGTTTTCTCATTGATTTTAGGATGCTTTGGGTCTAGATCTTAAGGCCTGGAGTACTTTACTGAAGATAACCTCTCATAACTGATTTCAGAGACAAATTCCATGCCCAGCAATGTGTGTGAGTCTTTTTTTTTACTTTGAAGGAGGTTTTTCCCTGGAGATATGCAGATTAACAAATATGGTGACTAAGTCCTTTCACCCCTTTTCAAATGAAATCTAACATCGGATGTTGAGAAAGAATAACCTGTGTTGTATCAAATCCCTAAAGACAGCTATGGTCATTACCAGTTTTGTTATTAAAGGGCATACTTTGCCATGGTTTGTTTGGTTTGTCTTATGAATTAAGTTTGTGAATTCATGAGATTAAAAGCTTAAATGGAATCAATGAAGGCTACACAGCATGCATCAAAGTAATTGCGGGTTGTTTTTCAAACTCCGGAGGACCACTAGTATTGAAGTACTAAGGGTTTAGAGCAATAATTATGAACTTTTCAAATAGATAGATGAAAGGAAATACATTATCAGTACATGAGGCTGAACTGAACTGTTTGTCATTTCCAGCTGACTAGGACCTCTCTTGGGGTAAAGGTACGTGATGTCCTCTCTAAGGTAGCAATATGATCCATGGAGCACTTTGAGAAAAATCATTTGCTGTCTGTGTACAGGATGTTAACTATGTGGAAAAGTAATAAAGCAGTGTTAGCCTTCAAGAGAAACACAGAAGCTTCCAACACTCCATCCTTTCCTTTTTACCTCTGAGCAAGACTGTATGGAAAATATATTAAAATAATGAGTTTTGTTCAGCTCCCATTTCCAGATGGCAACATATGATATGATATTTGCCGGCTTTTGATTAAAATTAGGTTTTTCTGATCCAGAAGGGCGAAGCTTGTAATATTCTCATCTTCCAAATCCTTGATTTCTGATGTTCATTGTTCCCATAAATTTTCAAATCTAGCCAATAGAAAGCAGCAAATTTCTATCTAGCGAAAGTCAGGCAGATTTATGGATTCGATGTTACGTAGTTTGAAGTATTTTAATATGCTGAATTTATGGAAATACCGAATTTAATATTCTCAGCACAAATCACACCTGATTTTCAGACAGATTTCTCTCCCTCCTCTGCCCGATCCCTTGAGTTTGGATAATCCCTCTATATTTTGCATGGCTTTATTTCAGCATACCAGAGATGTAGGCCGCCTTCATGCTTAAAACCAGAAGCTGTTTCATACAGCCTGACTCAGTTCCATCAGAGTTTGATTTGTCTTATTTTTCAGTGAGAAACTGGCAGAATGATACTGAGGTGCCCACAGGAATGTGGGGATGCAGAAGGAGCAACGGCTGCTCTAGTCACATTTCTGTTTCCAGCCAGGGCATCTGTGTGTGTGGATATTGGGATGAATTTTCATCAGTTTGGCTGACTCCAGGTTTTCTGAAACAGGAGTGATGCATCACTTCATCCTGAAGAACAAGGTCAAAGCTCCCATCCTCTGGCGGGTCCCAGTATCCAGCCAAAACCCTTCCCTACCTGTCAAAACACCAAAGTGCAGCATGGGCAGAAATTGTTATCCAAGTCATCTTGTACCTTACATGGTTGTAGCCTTCCTGGTCTCAGTGTTGCACTTACCCACAGGAAAAACTGGTCTAAATATTGAGATGTGAAATAGCTAAATATGATGTGTTTTGCTTCTTCGATTGTTAAGAGAAAATAGGCAACACAGGTACATTTAGCTGCAGGCTGCTTTCTGAATAGAGCTATTCGAGGCCACTGATACCAATGTGCAATCATTACAGAAGCACACAAAGATCAATAAATGATTGCGGTAAACGCATCTATTTTTAACAGAGAGTGTCTACGCACATAGGAGGAATGGGAAAGAGTCATGTTCAATTAACTTCTGTGGTGGCTCAAAGAGGTGACAAAGTTGGCAGTAAGGAGAGTGTTGCAAGGTTTCACAGTTGCAAAGGAAACACCGTGCTGACCTTTTTTTGGTCAGATCCTCATCTGGTGTAAATTGGTGAAGCTTTACCAAAGCCGAGTTTTTCCTGGATGCTGTTTCCCAGTTTTCCAGAGTCAAAACAAATGTTTTATAGAAGTTCATTGTTGCACATATTAAAGTAATCAAGAATATTTTCATTACTGACCGTGCAAGTGAAATGAAGACAGACATAATGGTAATGTGTTCAAAAATTTTATTGACAAAGAATTTAAATAAAAATGGGGGTTTTTTTCTCCCGTGTATGACTGTTGTGCACAGTAACCAGGTCTAACAGATGCCATTAATACAATAGAAGGATTGTACTGGAGGGGAGAGGAAATGTATTTCCCAATCCTTACTGGAAATTATGTTTCTGCTTAATTCCTCCAAGCAGCTTAGATTTAAATAATTGTTGGGGTTTTGGTTTAGTTTGGTTTTTTCCCGCTGACCATTTCCCATAGCTGTACATCCTTCAAGTGAGCATCTAGCTTTTGGGATTCACCACAGAAAAACACAGTCTGAGCCGCATTCTCCTCCTTCGGGATGTTTTCTAGAGCGAGTTTATCTGGATTCCTCGAAATCAGGCATTTTCCTCTCTGCTTTTTTCTGCTATCATTACACAGTCTGGGTTATCACTTGTTTTGTTTGAGGAGAGGAGTAGTTTAATTCCATATGTTTGCAGATTTTCATGTTGTTGTAGTTTTCAAGAGCTTCTCATTCACACATGTGTTGACTCAATCTTTTGCTGACAAAGACAACCCCCTGCTTTGTTCTCAGCACAACAAGCAGTTGTCACTGAGACTCCAAATATCTTTTTCTCTCCCTTCTTCTCCCTCTTTGTTCACCAAACCTTCTATCCCAGGGAAGAACCTGTCACCTAGAACCGGACCGGGACAGAGCTTTTCCTCTGTCCTGTAGTAAGGGAAGTACTCAGTGGAGGGAAAGGGCTGATTCAGACCTGGCAGCCCACTGGAGAAGGAGATTGTTGATGGGCAGTGTCCAGAGGTTCTGTCTCTCAGGAGATGATGAACTCTTGGCTCTTCATCGGTCATAGAAGAAAATGCCCTCTTGTCCAAATCCAAACTTGGTGGGATGGTCTGAAAGAAACACGTGCAGGACCAAAAGCTAAGGCCTCAAATGCATGAAAAAGCAGGGATGACCCATTGGAAACCGCGTTTTATCTGGGAATGCAGCAGTCCTCTGCAGCAATGGGACAGATCTCATCCAGAGCCAACCGTGTCCCCACACAGCAGGGGTTTGGGGTCCATAGGGTTGTTTCAAGGAGCAGGGACCTTGCCAGGGCTGTCTCAGGGATCTCCTCCTTGCAGATAGCTCTACTCCTGCATTGTGTTTTCAGAGCGCAATTCATTATTGTGTTCTTAAGGGCCTAATTTTGGGGAACAGTACAGTTTGAGATGTGCCTACCTCTCTTCCTTCCCATCCCTTGCAGAAATATTAAAAGTGAGTTTCACCTCACCTAATTTGCAGGTATTTAACTCAATTCAACCACATAGACTTTGAAACAGTCTATGCGGGGTGACAAGCTCTCCTGAGGGGCAGCTCACATGATAGAGGGAGCTGAGCTGCCTTGCTCAGACAGGGGGGGACGTCCCCACCACACACTCCGCTAAAGGCAGCTGCAAGGGCTCCCACTCTCACCTTTGGCTTTTTCCTTTTTTTCTCCCCCTGGTTATGTCTCTTCCTGCTCTGGAAGTAGGTGTTTGTGCAAAGGCACTGCTTGCACAAATGCTGCGTTTCTTTGTGCATGAGCTCAACTAAAGAAAAGCGCAATAGCAATGCTCAGGCAAAGCACATCTCAACGTCTGACTCACCTACAACACTGGTGCCATCAGAAAGGCACCGGAGAGACACCAATGCTGGTGGGGTCAGTGGTCCCACTGATGGTGGACAGAGCATTCCCTGACTGTGCAATCTCAGGGAGCAATTAGCAATTACTCTTGCAACTTACTGTCTCAACATCTCCTTCGCATTCACCTTTCCCATCATTATCAGTTTTTTTTCCCTCTGCATTTAATCCAAATGTGAGTGGCTGGCAAAGAAGCTCTCCATATGTTCTGAAATATGGAAAATATCCTGTGGAGGTGGCTGAATAACTCACTGTCTCATCCTGCTTAGTGTTAACCTCGCCTTCATTGAAGCTTTCTTCTGTTTCTGTGCTGATGTGTGATGCAGTGAGGGAAGATGGGCTGATAAAGACGTAAGACGTTCTGTAGTAGGGCAGGTACGCAAACGCAGACACCAGGTAATCTGGGACTGACTGGTCATTGCAAAGTGAGAGTTGGGAATTCAAGTCTTCAGGACTGTCCCTGGTCAGCAGAACCTGCTCCAAGACTCCTGGGCTGGATGGTGGGGGAGTGGTTTCATCGCTTGTCTCCAGAGGCATTAGTAAAACCAATCACCAATGTTAATCAGTTCTCCTGCCCACCCAGGGCACGGCACGGCACATCAGCCGCTGCAAAGAGATTATGAGGGCAGTTAGAAGATTGAAGATTGTAGGGATTTGGCACAATCTTTCAGTTCATGAGCTTCCTTGAAAAAATTCCAGGCCAAAGAAATTGGATTCTCACAAGCTTGGGCTATTTAGGGTTATTAATGGCCTCCTGAAAAACTTAGCATATCATCAGCGCTTGTGAGCATTTTGGATATGGAAGAACATTATAATTTTGGTAGAGCCTGAAAAAAAATCTCTACAACCCTCCTCTCCTCCAGATATTTTCTTTTTGTTTTTTTCCATGCACCTAAAACTGGCATATGCAGTTCAAGGCCTTAAAAGAGTCTGGATTTGATGTTTCAATTCAACTCCAGTTTTATATCTCTCTATTTGAAAAGCCTATTGAAACCGCTATTATAAGACACTATTTCATTGAAAAAAAAGTAAAAAGTCATCTTACTGTTATAGATAAACACACATAAATATTTTCCTACTAGAAAAATTGTCTGCTCCTTAGCTGTTTGCTGCTCTGGTGCTGTTAATTCCTGATCCACACTGACTTTCTTTTGCTTTTTCCTGATCAAGAGACCTGTCTCTAAGGTTTTTTGCATTTGAAGGATACCTTACAAATATCTCATTTAAATGGGCCTGAATCTACACATATGGGTAACAACTGCAACCCATCTGTTCACTGGGGTAAGAGAAAGGATATTTTCATAGTTACCAGGTACTCAAGATGCATCCAAGAAGAGAAAGTCAGTGGGAAGCCCCGAACCAGGAGAACCAGGGCAGCCCATGCCCACCTGGCTGCCCTGGTGATGGGGTTCCAGGGCAGCATCACAAACGGGGCACACCCCACCACACCCCCCAGCTTCCTGCTGGCAGAGTTGTCCCCTTCCTCCTTCCCAGTACCATCTTGTGGACATCCTGGTTTTACTGGGTTGCTTACAGATGGCCCGGCTTCCTTCTGAACAAGGATCAGTTGCTTTTGTCCCTGTCAGTGAGATTACAAACCACAGAGATAAGACCAAATAAACCACCGAGTCCCAGTTGTGGTGTTGGTCCTGGTTGGGGTGTTTCGGTTGAGCCCAGAGAGGACAGGCTCCTCCACCTTGATCTTCACTGGTGCAGCAGAGCTTGTTTGATGGACTCCCAACCGAGCAACCAGCAGCCCAAATGTCACATTCAAAAGGATAAATTTCAACAGAAATAGATTAATGCATTTTTTTTTCATCTTCATACTAATCACTGTGAAGGCAGTGATAAGGATAAATTTTATTTTACTGTGACAGAATAATGCATCTCTTTCTGGTTTATAAATGTAGAAGAAAGCACAGGAATGCCTCAGTTGTGCTTTTTAAGGCATTTTCAAAGCCATATATTTCCATACTTTAAAAAAAGGATATATCCTGTATATACATAGAAACAGACAAAGACTTCCTGATATTTCACATTGAAGTAGTTATCATCTCGTTTCCTCCATTCAGGCTTAAAATATTTTTTTTGTAAATGAAAGACGATTTTTCTTATTAATGCATCAACATGTATGTGTTTCAGTGTTTAACTGGCAAGTGCAATACAGTGGAGCAGCTCCTCTGACAATACATTAAAAACGCTCAGAAATACCTGGGTAACAGAGAAATTCAGAATAAGATTAATTCCTGCTTAATATTTGATCTATTTACCAAAATTCCAGAACTCCAAAGCATCAGAACAGTTTTGAATGGACTATATTATTATTCATCCCATTTATTATCCTAGTTGCTGCCTGCAGTATAAAGTGGTTCATTATAATGTGATTTCTCAACTGCATCACTATGGTATACCGGCAGCTAATGAAGTGCTCAGGCACCCAAAACCCCAGCTTCATTGAAATTCATTACCACAAAGATTCTGCCAGAATTAATTGCTGTCAAAGCTGCTTATGCGTATGTCTTGGTTTCATTTCACAAAATGACAGAGCTAATGCTGATACAAACCAACGTAAAAAAACCCTCCGGCCTGCGACACGTCCCAGCACATTGCAGGAGGTTTCTCCAGTGAGCTGACACTCCTGCAAAGCCAAGAATAGTCTGAGGGTTTGGATAGTTTTTTTGAAATTGAAAGATGGCATTTACGTGCAGAGGAAATAATGATTGAGTATGGGAGGGTCTTAAGGAAAATATGGAAAAGTCTCTGCTGCCTCCTACACAACCCAAATCACTGGGCTTTGGGCAAGGCCTGGGCTTTGGGCCAGAGAAGGAGTTAAACGGGATTTGAAGACAGGAGAAGGCAGAGGCGAGCACCAGCCAAGGTGCAAATCCTCCCTATGCCCCCAAATTCATAACCACAGCCACAAGACCAGACCCTCCTTCAGAGCTGCAAATGTTGTTTTGCAAACTAAGTGTTGCTTTAAAGACACTTTTTCAGGTGAAAAAAAGTAAATGCAATTTTCCAGGAAGGAAAGGGGAGAAATCTGCGAGTGCAGATGAAGTTTGTGAACCCCAGGACTTGCTCGAGCAGTTTTGCTGAACAACTCCATTTACATAATGTTTGCACATTCCTGTTTCAAAAGTCAGCCTACGCGGATCCCTCCAGATACGCCTTGCCAAAATACTTGGGACTGATCCAAGGGAATGATCTTGACTGTTGCAGGTGGGTTATGGACCCCCTGAGAGGTGCTAGAAGTGTCAGGGAGTTCACTAATTAGGGCTCATTATGGCACGTAGGGGAAGGATGCTCTCAGCACAGCGAGTCAGGGTGCTCACGCAGGACACCTTTTCAGACACCTCCTGATGTGGGCAAGGCAAACAGGGATGCGGGGTTTTCATTTTAACCCTCTGGAGTTACATTTTGCTGCTGAGATGGGTGGGAGCAAAGCTGCCCTTTCGGGGAGCCTTTCAGCGTTTTCCGTAATGATTTCCCTGCGACTTCAGCCCTCTGCGACTTGGCCAGTTAGTTTCAACAAAGACAACTTTTATTATCTTACTGAAAAGCCTGGATGTGCTGGTATGTTGTGCTTGCTACATACACATTTTCAAGCATTAGTCATGCCATAACATCTGCTTTTTATTGGTAATTACACTATCCCCATTTTAATAAGAGGTAATTCTTAAATTTCTCATAAAATATATATGACTCCAGGGAAAGAAGGTGAAAGGGTTTGCAAGCCTCTCACAGCCGCAAGACCAAAATGAGTGGAAATAAATCCTTTCTGAGCACAACTTGTCCAGCCGCTCACGACAGCACGTCCAGGGATGCCTGTGCGACTTGCCGTCCCTATTTCTCCTAATTGTTCATGCTCTGCAGAACAGACCTGCAAAGTCTGTGCGCCATGGCCCTTCTGGGTGCTATTAATGTGTTCAAAAATGGGGACATGGTCCTAAAATTGCAGGTACATGGATACCCCCTCCTGGGTGTAACTTGACTGGAATTAGTGGGAAGGGGGTTCTGTGAGATCAGGACGGAGCTGTAGAACAGTAAAAGTTTGTGGGCTGTTTCCAAGTGGTTTAGATGCTTTAGAATTGCAAATAGGTGTCCTGATTAATGGACCGTAACTTGTTTGCGTTCGTATTTATTGCAGACTTGGTATAAACTCAGTTGAAATAGTGTGTCTGAAAAATGAGTAACATCTGAAGTGAAAGACCAATATCCAGATAAAGCATGAAGAAAAAAATCTTTTGGGGCTCCACGAAAAGCTTCAAGTTTCTTATTTCTCACTGTCTCTCTGTAGGTAAGAGCTGCTGCGCTGCTTTGGCAATGCAAGAGTTGGGCTCTGTGATTCTGTTTCATGTTTCCAGGGACTTTACTAGCAATTCTGGACAAGTCAGTGACAAATGACATTTTTGCAAGGTCATCGCTAAATCTCTGAAAACCAGGGAGGTTTTCAGTGGCTCCTGCCATTCGCTGAATGCCAGCAGCCAAGGCCATATGGAGCATTGTGTGCTGAGCTCATTGTTGATGCAAATGCACACAACTAGTTTTGATTAAGAACAAAATGCAGAATTGACTCAAACTGCTTTTTTTTGTTGTTTGAAAAGCTTCAAGCCTCTCATTATCATCAGGGTTTCTTTCAGGGCAGGAAATTGGAATTTCCATAATATAATGCTGAAAGGCACAGGGCGAAGTCAAAGAACATTTACATTCCTAATGAATGGAAGGATAAACATGCAAAACAAATTTGGGGACACTCAACTAAACATTTGGGGGCATGTTATGGCATGGGGATTGTTTAAGTTATTCAATATATATTAAGCAGCCACATAAACAAATGGTAAAAGGACAAAGCAGTGGGTTTAAGAGGGGCCTTTTCCCTTTGCACAGGAACTCATAGCTATCCAGAATGTGATTATTGCATTGAATAACTAAGGAGGGTTTGTATTGTAGTGTGCCTGGGCTGCATGGTTTTCACATGAAGAAGGAGCTTGTTCCAGTACAGAATCATAGAATCATTTTGTTTGGAAGAGACCCTTAAGATCATTGAGTCCAACCATAACCTAACTCTAGCACCAAACCATGTCCCTAAGAGCCTCATCTACACGTCTTATAAATGCCTCCAGGGATGGGGAGTCCACCACTTCCTGGGGCAGCCTGTTACAATGCCCAACAACCCTAGAAGAGGGTCCCACAGCAGCATTTGTATCCCTGAGGTCACAGAGGTGGGTCAAAAAGACTTTTTGTGACCTCAGGGTTGCTCTGCTGTGTTTGGAAATGCTGGTGCTTGGAAGGACTTGCCGGCCACTGAGCAGAGCCAGCACGCAGGTGGTCCAGCACCATTTCCCATCCTTGGGATGTCCTGGCTGATTGGAAAATCCTTGTGCCAAGGGAAACTGGAAAGTGGCAACCACATTCTTCACTCTTTCAACACCCGGATGAATCTGGCAAGATAGTCTCTTCATTTTTGTGGGAGCTTAAGTCTAGCCAGTGCTGACAGTGTTCCTTACAAAGAAGAGTGTTTGGTATTTCCTGGTGCAAAATCAGGCTACTCCATGTATGATACTGCAAGGCGGTTTTGTGTTTTCTGCAAGGAGGGAAATAAAAGGAAGTACGTTTTTGCCAAGGGTGACATTAAAAAGCTATATTGCAAAGACAAGCTCTACAAAATTAGAAAGCTGGGGAATCAAATATATTTTGTCCCTGTTTCTCTGCATGCCTCATCGTGCAGCTTTCAATAACAAAACCGACTCCGGTTTGCTTGTGTTGTCTGCCTGCCTTCCCAGGTCATCAGGGAGCTGTGGCATGTGGAGTTCAGGTTCATTTGATGTGGCTGGAGAGAAGGAAAACTGTTTTCATGGTGCTGTTTTGGAGAGAATAAACTGCCTGTGCGCAGGCAAGGGTCTGAGTGCACAGGCAAGGGTCTGGAAAGTGAGTGGCCATTGCTTTACTCTGCTCCCAGGTGACATTGCTGGGAAATAAATTGTCTTTGAGACAGATACTTACAAACACAGATGTTGTTTCCAGAAATATCTTAGAAATAAGGAAACAAACAAAAAAAATCTTAAAATCTATTATAAACCTAAAAGTAATTAATGTGAGGGAGATTAACTGTCCAACTGTCTGTTTGTGAAGTTGGTGATTACCGTGTGCTGTCTTCACAGCAAATGTTCCCAGTGTAACTACCTCAAACAACCCAGTGAAACCATCACCCTAAACAACACACAAACTTGCCTTTGGTTTGATGATTTGAACAGCAGCTCCCAGCCTCTGGAGTTGTGAACTCCTGGAGTATCAGCGGTGGTCAAAGGGTGGGCATAATACTAGAGACACAGGAATTTTCCTATGGGGAGTATTCCCATCATTTGGGAATTGGTGGCTTGGTGTTGGGGAAGTTTTGCAGAGGGAAGAACAGTACGGGAAAAAACAAGCCAGATTTAATGGTTAATTGGAAAAAACCAAAACAAAACAAAACAACTCGTAGTACATTGGAAAAATACTGAAAAATTTTCTTTTGGCTCTGAGCAACCTGATTTAGTAGAAGATCTTCCTGCTCATTGCAGGGGGATTGGATTAGATGACATTTGAAGGTCTCTTCCAACCCAAACTATTCTATCATTCTATGATTCAAAGGAAATATCTCTGTGCCTGTGCAGGACAACCTCCAATGGGGGAAAAGTATTACAACACCTAGGCAACATCTAGAAACCAGAAGAAGCCTAGAGCAGAGAGAGGATGTATCAGCGACGGGCACCATAACATTTTCTTATAACAAATCTATCCCTGCTTTCCCACTGGTAGGTGGCAGTGGAAAGAAAACTCATTGTGTGTTTAAAAAACAGGTCATTTTCAAGCAACATCACAGAAACCTTGAGTAGACATGAGCAAACAGCCCTGGGGGAGTCATTTATCTTTGCTGTCAAGAGGAAAATTAAGACTCCAGGGGACACAGGGGCTGGGCTTGATGGATGCTTGCAGCAGAAGGCAAGTGGGTCAGCATTCCTGTCCACCACAAAATCAGGTTCTTTCCCTGGAGAAAACTGACTGTATCAAGTGCACACCTGTGGGGAGGAGAGAAGGGATGGAAAGATAAATGGTGGAAAGTCCCTAAAATGATAACTCTCTCTTCTTGTTTGATATTGACAGGAATAACCTCTCTCTAGGAAAGCAAACTGGCTCACCATGAGCTGGGGGCTGTTTATTGCTGCATGAACGTATATTAGTGGCTACACCTGCATTAGCTTGAGCAAACAGATCTGAGAAGCAAGTGTCCATGCTAGATGTTTTCAGGGGATATCTGTCCCGATACTGGGTGATTATTAGAGAACCATGCATTTTGGTGAGCTGGAGCACATCGTCCGGTCTCATGTCCTCTAAAAAGCATCCAGTTCACGTGCGGCAGCACCACTACGTGGTGCAAACCAAATTGCTGTAAGTGGAGATGGTTGGGATATTTGCTTGAAAATTCCTGATCCTAGTGACAACCCTTACATAGATATACCCAGATACACTACCTATTGGTTAGGAGAACATTCCTGTAATGGATGATGCCAAGCAGCTCTCCAACCCCCAACCACACAGTATGAGACTCAGTCCTGAAAAGGAAGAAAAAATGTGATTTCTCTTACAGCCAAAATTCAAGCGAATATTGCTCCATGTATATCCTTGGAGCTCTTCTAGATCAAGGATCTTGTCATCCTCTTAGAACAAACACACACATACACAGAAGATAGCTGCTGATTAATAGCCTCGATCCATTTTAGTGGACAGACTCACCCCAGTCAGCTGTGTAATATATGTTTCTACTTGAAAACAAAATTCGACTCCTATAAGCAACCTATTTCAGTCAGTGAGGGTATGGTGAATCATGCCACTAGTTTTACTGATTATTTTCGTGTTTTCTAATCAGATTTATTTCGGCCATAAAACACAGAATCTGGTGATCAATGTTCAGCAGATTTCAGCTGAGCAATATGTGGTCTTGGGTTTCTAATATCTTTAAAAAAAAAGGAAAAACTTTTTTTTAATAATATTTCAATATTGATAACTGCAAATGCTGAAGCTACAGACAGGCTCCAAGTCTTGAGGTCATCTTAAATACTATTTCAACTTTTTAATTATATTAGAGATTCTTCATCTACTTTTTCAGTTTAGGCATTGAGGATGTACCGAAGTCTTTAAACTTAACTTTTCCTGCAGTTGTCACATAATCATGGGCTGCAGAAGGGGGGAAAGCACCACATATAATGAGACATACTAGTAAGCTGCAGTTTGGCAAGCACAGAGATCTCTAGAGGGACTCAAGGTGTTTATAGGCATTTTGGCCACAACAGATCTTATGGACTAGGCTTTAAACTGTCAGCATCTGCAGCCGTTTCTGAGCAGGTATAGAAGAAAAGGTACTGGTGACACAGGGGTAGGACTGGCAAGAGTTACCTGGACCCTGAGACCAGTCCCAGAACATGACAGTCACCTCCATCAGTTAGTCCCCAGTAAGGGACAAGCCCCTGCTTGGCAGCAAATCTCCTCATCATAGTGCCCTCTTAGAAACATGTTAAATTTCCATTGCATCCTGTGACATCCAGCCCTGAAAGGGGAGGAAGAAAGGAAAATGCTCTTTGGGTTGCCAGCCCCACCGCCACCTCCCTGCACACATGGCAGCAGTCAGTGGTTCATACTTGATGGTCTGGTTAACCATTCAATTTATTTTAGGGAAGATATTCTTCATTTGGCATCTGTGACTGTTTCCTATCAGGGAAAAAATCATGGGTGCAGCAGCTCTCTAGCTTTGCATTTGCTCAAGCTTCAGCTCGTTTGCCTCTGGCAAAATTTCAATGGTGCAGCTGGAAAACAGGTCCACAACCACCCTTGGTGTAGTCCGAGATAGTTTCACACTGCGGGTTTTTAACACGGGTGTCTGATCCACGCACACTATTTGCTGCAGCAGCAGCTGCAGACAGCTGTGCTCCTCAAAAAAAAAAAAAAAGGGTGAAAAGAAGGTCTTGCCTTTTGGTCCTGGTCCTCCTGTGACTTTCCTGGTCCTCAGCGTGGGGCTGTGGTTCCCCACAGAGCAGGCTTGGCCAGAGGAGAGAAGGAGGCTGGTCCCAGCAGGACGGGTGAGCGGAGGGAGGTGGATGCAGCGTGTCCAGGAAGCACATTCCCGGGACATGACGGCACATCCCAGGGGCACATCCCAGAGGCTGCACTTGTGCTGGGAAGAAAGGAAGGACTGGGCTTGCTTTCAGGTTCCCTTTCTCACTCGGGAGCAGAACTCCAAATACATTTTCTAAAGCCACTTCTGTGTTTTCCCCAGATTCCCTCCTCAATACTCTCACTTTAATTCAGAAGGAAAAAATAATCCATAAGGGTTAGCCTGCAAAGTGCCAAGGGCTCGTGACGTGTCCAGAATCCCTGCCAGCCTCACTCCCTCCTTGTGTGTGTGCCCATATCTCCCCATGCTGGGGGGAAAACCTCTATGGAGAAGGGACATTTTGTCCCACACCAGCTAACACGGGATCCCCAGGGAGCCACGGGATTCCCAGACAACTGGCTAACACATTTATAAAACTCCAGTAACATGCACGGAGGGTGTGCCCAGCTGCAGCCTCACCACGCTCCCAGCCCACACAAGATGGAAAGGAGACAACGTGGGTCAGCAGGACACCCAAAGGGGATGTGTCCTCACCTTCTGTCCTGTCCATGGTCATCGTTGCAAGGAGGGCAGGTACAGCAGGACCTGAATATCCAGCCTCATTTTAGCTGGATATGCTCTGTTGAAAGTTGTGCTCACTTTTGCCCGAAAAGGTGCTTTAAGGGAAGGAATTTGTTCACACACACGATGTTCACATGAGATGTGAATTCACTTTCCATGGTCTTCTTGTGCTAGAAATCTGATTTTAATATTCACACTTATACAATCCAAGACTGACAAAATGTGACATTTGTTCTTCTCCACTGAACTATACTGGGCAGCACAACCAAACTCTTGAAAATTATGAAAATGAGATAAATTATTTTTAAGTCACAGATAAATCTGAGTACATATTAAAAGCAAATGACAAAATCATGTACTGTTGGAGACAGCCAAGGCAGAGCACAATCATGCCAGAACGGAGATTTGGAGATATACCTTCTAAATCGACGCAGGCTTCCCCGTGTCGACGGGCTTGCAAGCTTGCAGCAGAGCTCTGAGCCTGGAATTTGCTCTGAGGGAGCTGTGGTTGAGTTTCTTTTTGTCACTGTTGTTTTGCAATGCCATAATAAGCGTTGGTGAATTTACAAATCATAAAAACATGGGCCAGGGGTGGGTGCTTTCATCCAAGGGCTACAACAAACATTTTTGGTGTCAGTCCATTCCAGAGAGATTTTCAGTGTTATAAATTAAAAACAACAACGACCTTTTTTTGTTTTTTTAAAGCTAAACAAGCAACAGCTGTTTGGAACCAAGCCCTAAACCTGAAGTATATAAATGGCGTTCAGGCAAATGCTTAGAGACAGTGGCAAGAAAATGCTCAACGCAAGAAATTCTAGCTACTCTGCTCACAGGACACTGATTTTTATCCAGCCACAATAAATTAGTCATTCTCAGTGATGAGAGAGGCTTTGATGGCAATGCCGGTGCCACCTCTATCTGGAGGACAGGACTGGTCAGAGCCCTTGGTGACAATGGGTGACAACTTTGGGATGTCCCTGATGACTGCAGGGGAATGTGGCACAGCCTCACACAGCAGATGAGGAAACATTGAAAATGGCTGAATTAGGAAGCTGTCCATAGAAATTTTAACACTGGGGATGATAAACCAGAAAATAAATATCAAAAACCCCCTGCAATGCTGAACAGCCTCCTATAAGGGGACATATATACTCTCTGAGTTGAATTATGAGTATTAGTTTGTTTGGAAAGGTATTTGCCCTTTGGACAGCCATATTTGTGTTTTGAGCTTCAGAAACATAAATTACAGTCATTTAAACCCCAGGCTTACATTTTACTTCAATGACGTAAATGAGTTCCCAACTTTCAAAGGCCAGCTGTCCCTTACAGCAAGAGGTAGCAATTATATAAAATTCTTTTATTACATGGAGGTATTTTCAGTCCTTTAAATTTATGTGCCCCAGGTGAAGCAATATAAACAAACTATAGCTGTCACAGTTGTGTTAATAATAGAAACTGCATTTGGGAAGTTTTAGGGATAAAACCTATAACTTTATACTGCTAAGGTGTCAAACCTTTCCAATATAAAACAGAAGTGCAGCTGTGTAAGGCGCCGAGAAAGGTTTCTGAAAAGCCAACATTCACAGACTCTTTAGTTATATAAAGGCAGTTACTTCCAAGCCACAGCCATTAATAAGAATTGCTGGGAAAAAATAAGGTTAAAAATAAATTTAAATGGCTCTGGGTTTTTGGTAAACTTCAGATACCCAGAGTTAAATCCACCCCTAATCCAGACTCACTGAAATCCATATTTTACAGATGTGCCTGTGCTCATAGCTGATGGCAGTAATGAAAAACTGAGGCGCGGCGTGAGTGTGGACACGCCAGAGTCCAGCCTGGCTCTCAGCTCAGGGAATTGCTCCATCGGCCCCACTGCTGGAGTTTCCCATTGTGGATTTTTGATTGCTTGGCTTACACTTCCAGGCAAAGCAATCGATTGCAACAGTGCAGGTAGTTGGGTTTGCCTTGTTTTTCTCAGCCTCAGTAGATGAACGGAGAAATGCCACTACCTTAAAAGAACTGTTTGAAGGGTCAAAAACAAGAAAAAAACACACCAAAAAGTGCCCCTGAGCCTACGGATGGGTCTAATTTGTTGCCCTGTCCACCCCGAGAGCAGAGCGAGGTGCAGCAGCTGAAGCACACTGCGTTGCCAGCTCCGCACACAGCTGGACCCGAGCTTGCTTTCCAGCTTCTCACTCATTTTTGTACAACACTGAAACACTGAGCTATGTGAATGACAAAAATTCTGCTCTGTGGCAATATTTCGAACCAGTTTGCATCCTGCATTCAGAAACATTGCTTTCCTTTCACCTTTCTTCAGGCAGAACATGGGAAAGTTGGGCCTCCTGAATCGGTGGCAATGATGTAACCACCGTGCCGGGGAGCTGCAGCCAACCTTCCTGCTCCGAGGAACCGCGCAGCACAATGCGCACACAGCTGAGCCAGCATCACGGGTCACTTGCTTTTGGAGATGGAGATGGTCCAGGAATGGTTTACAGTCAGGAACTCACCAGAGCTCCTCTGCACCGCTGTGGGATGGAGCAGAGCTTGCAAGCCCTGGTCCCAGAGGAGAGGGACTTCACCTCCTGGTGAAAGCGCTGTTGAAAGCAATAGCCTTTTAGTGTTACAGTTGCAGCGTTGATGTGTGTACTCATGAAAAGCTTTTTACAACCCACAAAAGATATACATATATATATTTTTTTTTTTCCCCTAGGAAGAGCAAGGAAAAAAAAAAAAAGTACATTTAGTCATCTGGTTTGATTTAGGGATAGAAAATCCAAATGCATTCACATCCGGAGAAATGAGTTCACATTGGAGTGGACGTCCAAGCTCTTCTCTCCTGTTAACCTCCCCATACTTTCAGCTGTCACCTGCAGAGCTAACTATTTTTTAACACAACTTTTTCTGACCTTGTCCCATGAAAAAGTCAGGGCATTTACTATAAGGTAGGCTTCCAGCAAGGCAAGGCAAAGGTTTGAGGCAGAAAAGGGAAGGTTTGGATGCAGTTCACGTCTCTTGCTTGGTGAACTGACAAGGCAGAGAATCGAACTTCAAAGGCACATCTGATGACATTTAGGAAGAAAAGGAAAATTGTTGCTTTTTTAGGAGATTTACAAATGCCATCCATGTCCATGGGTGTAATTTTCCATTAAGGAAAAAGGATTTCAGAAGCAACATATGGACCATGCAGTAAAGAAGTTACCATAGCAACCAGCCTTCTAAAAATCCCTCTATATGTATACAGAAATCAAATGCATGCAATGATTAAGGCCACATGTCTAACGTAATTTATAAATCCCATCTTCCTAGCTTTTTTTTTGTCTATTAAAAGTCTAATTCGTGCTTCAAACATCAGCTCACTGTGCTGCCTCTTGAACCTGCACACTTTTCGCAAATGAAAGTCAAAAGCATCATGACTGACAGTCACTGATAACATAGTGAAATCTAATTTAGCTATTTCAAAATATATGCTGTAAGCATAAAAGAATGGTTATGGGACCAGCATGAATTAAACTCTGGGAATACAGCTGAGATGACATTTAGGTTCAGAAAATGTTAGCTGTTAAAGATAAACAGATGAAGGGGTGTGAACATCAGAAAAGTATTTCACAAGTAGGGTGTTTTACCAGGGCAGAAGGGTGTTTAGGGGGTTACATCTGCGCTGTGGTCCCTGCGTGGGGACAAACAGGTCTGTTAAAACCATTTTTTCATCCCACCTGGCTCTTTTTACTGCAGGTGGGAGCCATCTCTGTGTACGCTGTGCCAAAATCTGCACTCCTGTTTGTGGGATGCTGCATCCCTGATGTAGAAACAAGATTCCTGCTGTCACAGGAGCAGACGGTCCAAGGAAGACATTCACTTCCTTTTCAAAACAAACAATTTGAGATGTCAATTGAGTACCTGCTCATTGCTGAGGTGTTTCACAGTCCCTCCTTCCTCCAACTGCTGTTCTGCTGCCTGCTCCAAGCATCGGCTGCTGCAGACTCTGCAAAAGTCTTGACAGGGATTGTTCATGTTGCCTCCACTTGCATCCTTTCAAAGCCCTTCCAACTGCTCATTCTTTCACCCTTTCAAAGTGAGATGAGCAGCTGGTGAGAAGATTGGGAAGGGTGAGGTCCTGCAAATGTATGTTCTGAGGGAATGCCTTGCTAATGCTCTTAAATGGGCATTTAGCCTGCACTGAACATGGACAGAAAGTTAATAAAATCACATTTCTAAGCCCTCGGAGCACTCATGCTTGATGAGAGTTATTTCCATCGCAAGATTTAGCTTTCTCCCTCCAGCTAATTTGCAGCAAAGTTGCCCAAGAAAAGTCTGAGCCATGATTCTTCTTACATGAGCAAAGATGTATTTGCTCTCCCTGAGTGGAAATCAGTGCTTTTAGAGAGCCACAAGAAGACCTTGGCTGAATTTAAATCCTTTATTTTACTGTGAATGGATATAAAGCTAGATTTTGCTCAAATGTCCTATCGCTCTTCTTTTGCAGAGACATCTGATTCCATCTTGCTCAATGAGAAAATAAAAGGCATCTTTGGACCTGAAAGGCACTGCCTGTTTTCTGCAATGTCTCATGGGACCGTAACACTTCTTTCCTGCCTGCAATGGGGACCAGGGTTTTTCTGCCCAAATTAAAACTCACCGGTTTTCCTTGGTTCTTTTCTTCTGCTTAAGTAACATGGCAGGTCCTCCTAAGCAATGAGGGTACAAAGTCCACGTCATATCTACGCAGGACCAGATCAGCCTGTGCCTTGTCTGCTGGGGAGGAGGTTTTAGTACGTTATGCTCAGCGTGACATGCCAAGACTTGTAGCTCCTGCCTGTGAGGGAAAATGAGGAAGAGTCCCCAAACTTGGTGGTTATGGTAAGGCTTTCCACCTCGTGGCTTTGCCTGGTGCCCACAGCTGGCAGCCCTGGTGCCATCCCCCGGCTCCCAGCCTCAGCCTCACAGGAGTCGTCTTCCTACAGCATGTGGTAGAGCAAGGCACTGTCCACTGGGATGAAAACAGCTTGTTGCAATATTTTTTTCTAGCTCACATGAAATGGCAAACCAGGTGGCTTTTGGGAAATTTCGGCCCATGTTTCCATGCCATGGGAGGGCCACACGGGGGGATTATGGTTCCACCCTCATCCCATAGAGAATGTGTGGCTTTATGGGTGATACAACATTTGGTAAATGTTTCTTTGAAATGGCCATTCTTTTTCCTTATGAGCAAATCATATTCCTTCTGGTGGCCAGACACAGAATTATTTTTCTTAATACTTTTCCCATTAAAAATTCACTTAACACAGGGAAATCTACATGCCTTTAGGACTCTATCTGAGGAATACCAATTCTCAATAGGGTAGAAACACTGCAGCCTTTTAATGTCTCGCAACAACAGCAAAGTGCCAGCAACAAGAAAGGGGCCATGAGCAGTGTCTTGGGGCTGGGTATCTGATTTCTTGCATTGCAACAGGCTTCCTGCTTGATCTTGTATGAAACACCCCTCTCTTGTGTCCCCAGCTTCGCACCTTTAGGAAGTAAAGATCAAGATGTGTATATCACTGCATCCCTTCTGCTTCTCAGAAGAAATTTCTGAACATACAAAGACGACGGTGTTTTATAAACTCAGTCACCTAAAGATGAGGTCTGTAATTTGCATGTAACATGCCAAATGTGAGGACTGAAGATTTTGATTCGTGTCTGTTCTTCATATCCCAATTTCTCCTTCTGAAGGGGAATTTGCCAAGGCTGATGCTGTGATCTGTGGGTTGTAGGCTGAGAAGGCAGCGTGCAAAACCTGCTGCCTCCTTCTGACCTGCTGGGCAGAGTCTGTCCATCCTCAAAGCAGAAAAGCCTGAGGGTCCAGACTTTCTGGCAGTATTGGGCTTCCTGGAGCTCACGGTGTGCTCATGTCTCTGCCCAAGTCTCTACAACAACTTATGTCACTGTTTCTGGCTGAAATTCGGGAAAGCATCTCTAGGAAAGGACTTGCACTCCATTGAAGTGAGACTGAAACACATGCTCAGGTGCCTCCTTGAGCAAAGATATATATGCACATGATGAGAAGGTGGCACAGTTCACCTGGCAAAGAATAAGTAACTTTCCTACAAGCTGGCATCTTCTCCTCCTCAGGCCAGCATCATGGTGCACCAGATCCACAGATTTACCCCCTTGGGCTTGAAGAGAGGCCATTTGTGGGACGAATTTCTGTGACCTTTCCAAAGCTTTCCCCAGGCTAGAGATGCCAGGCTTGAAAAAAGTCATTTGCCAAATGGTTTCTTAATGTTTGTGTCTCCGGGTGAAATTTCTCATGATTTTAATTTATTACAGAAGAAGAGTGGAAACATGGGATGCTTTATGATTTGTAAATGTTCTAACATTTATTCCAGTGTTTCAGTTTCTATTACGATTATGTCTGTGGCAGAGGAAATTTCTCAAGACCAAAGGTTAACGTTGCTTTCAGCCATTAATGCATTTTCCATTAATGTCAAAGAATACTAAAACTCCTTTCACTGCTTTAGAAGTGAAAAAAAGCCTCTGGCACATGAGCGTGCAACATTGCCACTCCTGTTAGAAGTAAGCACTGCCCAAGTACACCTGCCTTTTACCATGCATTTCCCTTTACTGGGTCATGGTTTTCCTCTGTTGATTTTCTCTTGAGCTGGATTTCTCTCTGAAGGCTTCTTGATGAGCATTTTGCAAAAGTCACTTAGTTCTTTTCAGGCTGGTGTGTCAAAAGCAATCTGTTCCTTTCACACTGTTCTGACCAGAAATGCTGAATATGCATCTCTTGCAACAGCTATTTTCCTTTCCTGCAACCACATCTGTAAGCACCAAGTTCCTTCTTAGTGCTTCCAGCAGAGTGGTTCCAGCAGTAGTACCAGTGATGGGCAAACTGGTGTCATCAGATGGTCTGAATCTCATTTCAAGGCTCTGCATTCTTCCATGTGACATCTGAACCTCAAATAAAATGTTTAATACAGTCACTTAACTCATGATCCCTGGATTTCCTACCTCGGCATTGTTGATAGCTTACATCCACTTCTGACATTATATGATACTTATTATAACTGGGGAGTCACACAAGTAAATAGCTGCTTCTTGCTGCTCTGTGAACTCCTAGAATATTGTGATCCTTAATATTATAAGTTAAGATGTGACTATAGTAAATAAAATGAACACATACGGTGTTCTCAGAGATGCGTGATGCAGATACCACATCTCGATCGTATTAGATAGGGCTAAGTGTCTGTACATGTGCGTTAATTCACAAACAGCAAGGTGGGAAGGAGCCTGCTGGACTGGGATGTGAACTTTGATTTGACCCTTTCTCGTGGTGCAGAGCCTTTTGCTGTGATATGTGTCCAGACATGCTGGACCTGCTAAGTAAGATTTTTTTCCCAGGCATGTGTATTGGGATAGATGGTAGGAGGTGAAAACATCAGTCTTGCATGAGTCCCATCATGTAGATAGAGAAAATATGGACTAACAGCGGAATAAAAACAGCAGGACTTTGAAGGATGAACAGCCAGGATGAGGAAAATCAGAGTGGGAAAATGTGTGTCCTCCTGGCAGTAAGATAAACAGATTAATGTAAAAATGTAATAAAAGCTACAGTGGGCCAGTCTGAAGGTTCGGCTGTCCTGGGAGCCCGTGGTCAGCTGTAGCCAACACATGTCTAAGGACCGACCACAGAGACCAGACTGCAGGAGCAAGGTGAGTGTATGCCACCCTGGTTTACTCTCCCAGGTTGCAGGCAGGATTTGTTTATTATTATTTTATTTAAATATTCCACATCTGTTGCTCTCAATTTGCTTCTCTGCTTCCTAAAATCATTTTGTGTCACTTCATGCATCGGGGAAACTCAGAGGTAGGATGACCAGCCCGGCCTGGTCACTAAGCCCATGCAGTGCAGCACAGAGCATCCAGGCTTTGGTCCCTGTGGCCCGTGGCAGACGGAGGGAGCTGTGGGATGTGGGGATAGTAGCGTTAGTCACCTCCATACCAAGGCCCTTGGAACTGTTCTCTGTTTGTTAAATGTTGCGATGAGTGTTTGGTTTCTACTGGTGACATAAATCAATCTCATTGCCTTGGCGCCACTTTTCCAGAACAAATAATTCCCAGAAAATGGGAACCCCGCTGCTGGTTTGTATAATACAAATGTATGATCCTGTTGGCCACATGCTATTTCCAACACTGGATGTATTTTTTCCAGGATACAACCAGGATGCTAATGAAAACAACACATGGAAGACCTCAGGATAAGCCCCAGTGTCTGCTGAAGAGTACATAGCTCTGGTCTGGGTCCTAAAGCAAACACAGATGCATCTAAAACAATTATCAAAGAAAAACAACATGTGACTCAAGAAGGAACGTCTATATATGCCTGCAAGACTAATGGCTGGCTGCTCTAGGCTGCAGGATTAACTTGCAGACTTTGCATATGAAGAAGCAAACTCTGGTAAGAGGAACAGGAGCTGAACATACATGTGTCCATGAAGGGAGTGCTGAGTGTTGTTTCTCCTGCTTCGTTGGCTGGTGAACCAGAGCCAAGTGCCTCAGCCTTCAGACAGCCAAGTCCAGAGCCCTCCTGTATCCTGGTGCATTGCAAAAACCCCCAGCAGAAAGGTGAATTGTAAGCACTGCAACCAAAATGAGAAAAAAAAAAAATCAAGCCTCTGTTCCTCAAACCAGAACTCTCTTGTCTGGAGGGAATTAAGGAGCAGCCTGTTTCCCCTGCTGTGGGTGCTGGGGGAAACCCTGGGCTAAAGCCTCCACGGACACCATAAAATATTTCGACAGACTTTGTAGTGCATTTTCTGCAGGGAAAAATTCCTTCTTCCAGGTTAGATCACAACAAATGCCAAACATTTTTCTCAGCTATAAAGCTGAATTTTTCATGTAGATTTTGATGGGCAAATTTTGCACTGATCACAGGTGATACGATACAAATATCCAGAAACAGATCCAAGCAAACAGATGAGGAAAAAGTGTGATTTTGGGGAGGCAGTTCATTCAATGGAGAAAGTGATGACTGAGCACAATACTGCAAGAAGAAATTTTAGAAGCAAGTCCACAACGTAACAGAAACCTTCCAGCCCAGCTTCATGCCATTCAGTGTGCTGGCTGGCACACCTACTCCTGTGTGCTCAGGTAACATTACTAATACGGCATTACTTATATCAGTTGGTTTTGATTCCTGACATTTTTCAGAGGAAATAGGAATTATTTAGTTGGAATTTTTTCTTCTTGTTCTTTATTTCTGCCTCAAAAGGCCTCTGGCACAGTTGTGCTGGGGCAGGACAAGGGCTCTGTGGGCTTGGGCAGGAGATGCAGGTGGGCAGCATCCTCTGTATCACTGGCACAGTCAGAAAGTGACAAAATTTGGCTTTTTTCAAAGCTTCCTAAAGAGTCACTTGTTCCTCTGCTATCTAAATTTATGAGAGTCATATATTATGAAAGTCAAGCATCCAAATCCCTGGGATTTGCTAATGCCCCACAGTGTGTGCACTTTCTCACCAGACTTTGAATACCTAAAATGACTTAATATCAAGAGCAGGGAAGTGGATGGAATAGAGACATCCTAGCCTCATAAAAGTCCTTCCTATGCCTAAAAATTCTATTCCCATATTTAGGTTCCTCTCCTCCTGTGAATCATACTCAGATGATTTTCAAGGACCTTTCATTCTCTCTCTGCCTCACATGTTAATCCAAATCTCCTTTCTTAATTAAAGTTTTGCTATACAAGAGTCTTTAACCTCCATTTCCAAGTGACAAAATCAAATCCAACTCCTCTTGATAAGGAAAACTCATTTCTGTTTGATTGACAAGTTTAATTAAATACCAATATTTTCGTTTAATTGCTAGATTATTACTAAGGCAGCAGCTTCAAGGATTACTACAGATGCATAGGGGAATGGTACCTAAAGACTGAGCAGCACAACTGTTTCTTGCTTTCTGCTTCCCCTTTCCCATAAGGGGCTCAAGGTTACATGGAAAAGCAGAGTATGGGCAGGCTCCAAGCTCTGATCACACTTAAGGCCACTGACATTCCTGGGCTTAACTCTGGTCCTGAGCATCCCTATAGACATGTATACAGCCCCTCTGTCAGGACACGGAACACCCCCCTCTGCTTGCTGCAGCCTGCAGCTCCATGGAGCTTGCTGGACCTTGAGTTTTATACTTTGCTGAAATAGAAGATGTGAGCAGCCAAGCTGTGCCAAGCCTTGGTCCAGATGTATCTCTGTTTATGCTGAAAATTGCAGTTAATAACCAAAAGATGGCAGGATGGAAACTGCATTATGAAAAACATCCCATCGACATTCCTGGGGCTTCTCCATATTACAACACTCTGTGGTGTTGCAACACAATGTTCGTCGCTGGAGAAAGTGGAAAAACCTGGTTATGGGTCTATTGCACCACCGTATGTGCCAATAGCTATTATCTTTCCAAAACTATCGAACGTCTAGAGAAAACAGGGTGGCCATCGCAGACCAGGGATTCTCTAATTAATTCAAACTTCATTCGTGATGAATCACTGCTTATTTCGGTTGCAGTCTGCAAACAGGCATAGGAGTAATCACGGACATATGTGAAGTCTCATTTTCAATTAGTTATTCTTGACACTGATTTTAGTAAATTATTGGTGAACAGCAGGCAATTACAACTGTCTTTTTTTGGTTTTGCTGTGGTTTTTTTTTTCAGGTAGCTACACTTTTACTTTGTTAGATTGTTATTACAGAAAACAACCAAACCATAATAAAAGAAGCTAATAGGTCTTTCTTCCAACACACAGCTAAGCCCTTCCCCTGTTGTACCGATGTTATTTGTGGGATATGAGTCAGACATTGGTTTTGCATGAAAAATAGAGGAGCAGAGCTGAATCACATGAAAGGTATCGTGGTAATGATCTTGGTGACAGAATAAAGCCCCAAGAGCCAAGTCAGAGAAACTTTCCTAGCAAGACCTTCCACTGTCCTCCAGAAACCATATCATATGGCCTCAGATAGGAAAGCTGCTAAATAACTCTTTCAAAGAGCAATTACATCCCAACGCTCTCTACCTTGACAAAGATATTGTCACGATGCCAAACTATTCATCATACCCTATTAAGATGTCAAAGCTGGAAATTCTCTTTGTTTATGTATCTTAGGAAAATGTTTATGGTTTTCCATCTGTTAAAGAAACACTATTTAATATGTATTAACTGGGCTGTAGTTTTCGTTTAGTCTTTGCTATAACTTTGTTGATATACAGGAATGAGATGTGTTGTAGGAATCCTGATCACTGGTCAAAGAGATGGAGAGCCCTTGCCACCTTTCCTAGGCTTGATTCTGGCCAGTCAATTAAAACATCCAGCCATAAGTTCACTGAACTGTGTGACAAGGTTAACATTACTTATCACTAAAAGCAAAAGGCCTTGACTCTCCCTGGTTCATGCCGTCACAGGCTGGCAGAAAAGGGCACTATTGTGTCCAGAAATACCATTCAGAGAGCCATTCCCTTGTATACACCTTCGAGATCTACTTCATTTTTTCTGCACTTATTTGAAGGATATCTTAACCACAGATTTTCAGTTATGATTCTCATTAGGCACCTTCACCAAATTTGCATCCACATAACATTAATATATGACTCTGATCAGATTATTATTTACTCTATTCTTCCTTTTCACAAATAAACTTCAACTCAATGCTGGCAAACAATTCAGATGCTCAAATATCGCAAAACTAAGTACTCTCCTACCCTCCTCCTGAAATCCTAAGACTGCCACAGCCTCTGTGCTATTTCTCCATGTCAGTATACCCACAGTTCAGCCCACATTATGCCAAGCAAACACTACAAGCCCAAAGTGTTAGTGACAGTGGTTTTTATAAAATTAAAAACAAAATCACTGGCCATTGATAGTTTCCCCAAAGAACAACCTTGACACCATGCGGTACATTCCCAAGGCAATGTAAGGCATTTCAGCTATAACACTCCCATTAAATTTAACAAAAGCCATGAGACCGACTCTCCACATACATCACAGACTTTAAGATGGTCCAGAGGCTCAAAATTCAGTTTTCAATTTAGGCGATTTATTTTATGACATATTCCCCCATCACACAACTACATTAATGTGCTGTTGGTTTTCTGTTTCATATGCATTCTGGGCTAAGCCATTAGGTATTTCAGAGCATGAGGATGTATGACATGCCAATAGGGGTAATCTTCCTACGATCAAGCTGCTCTTTCTTTTTTCCAACAGACTTGGTTACTCCTTCTCCCATATTTAATATTTCCTTTTCATTACTGAGAAGGGACAGGCTTCAGGATCTCAAGATCCTTTTTCTCATCCAGCTTTCCCTGTCCCATCGCCGATGCAGCATTCAGCACCCGTTCCTCAGCTGGCACCTGGGGTGGAGGGTCCCAGAGACCCGTGGTGGTCCATGGGTGGCTGCATCCTGCTCCCCATGGGTGCCAGCCCCACCATGCAACCTCCAGCCAAAGGCTTATGCACCGTCTGGAAGGGAAGAGGGTTTATTCCCACCAAGTTGAAGCAAACACTGAGCTCTTGCTCAATCCTGCAAGGGCTGAGTGTGTGAGAGCGGTATCTGATACGCTAATTAGGGAAAATTGTTTCCCTTCCAACATCCTGTTATTTTACCCACATGGTGATTTACTGATGTTAAAAATTAGGCTTGGCAGGTAGAGTCTTCCTTGCTGTTAGTAACTGCCAGAAAAGCAGGTGTCTTATTTCTGGTTTTAAGAGGCTTTTTGATTTTCTTTGCCTGGATACTTTTTTTTTCTTTTTGAATATACCTTCCCTTCCTTCATGGCTTTGTTCTTTGCAATTCATTTTTTTTTTCCTAATCTCTGATTTTGGAACATTTCCATATTTGACTGTCACTGGTATTTAAACAACTTCCTAATCTCTAGGATTTCCTTTTGTCTGTAAATCACCTTTAAAAACCCAGCAATCCCTTATTATTTCCTCTTTCATTTTCATTGTTTCATCTATAGCAAGCGACATTAAATCCACAGAGCGTTTAAGACCAATTTCAATTTCTGCATGAAAAAACTCCAACATTTTTTGAAGCCTGAAGTAGAGATTTTGCCAGAGGGGATATTTGTTCTCTCTAGTAACAAGGTGACATGATGCCAGTTCAGTCTAATTTCACATGGGGCCAGGAAAGAAGCATTTAAATGGCTGCTATATTCATTCAGCATTTCTTTCAGAGAGTGTCCTAAATAAAGTAAGAGCTTCGTGATGTTCACTGAGTTGTTTCCTTCCTCCCAGGGAAATAGGAGGACTGTACTTATTTTCACAGGTAGCAACAAAAGAGACCATCTGCTTGGCTATTTTATAATCAGCTTATTTATCTGCATGTGGCCACTGCGGGAGTCTTCAAACATGCTCCCTGAAGCCGATGACCAGAGGGGAGTCGCAATGTCTTCATGTTCTTTGGGACAAGGACCAGTGACTGTCCCTGCACTTTCCACCTCATGAACCGTCCCTTTGGCTGCGCTTGTAGCCGATGTTATTTGCCACGCATCATTATTTGCAAAAGCTGGGCTGAGACCCAAAAGGGCAACAGGTAGGGTGAGAAATCAGCCAAGTGGGCATTGCAAAGGGAAGAGAAGGGGGCAATGGGTTTTCTTCGCAATTAGCTGCCTGCTGCCTTCATAGATGGAAGGAGCCCAGCAGTGTCAATAATTGTGGTAATCGAAGTCAATCATATCTTTCCACTTGCCTAGATGACATTTTTCTCCCTGTGCATGAGAACAGAGATGAACTTTCCAGTTGCATTTGAAGAGGATGATTTCAGAGATTTTGCAAGAGGATTAGTTACACTTTTCAGCTTTCAGTGCTGGAAAAGGAGGTAGTAAGGAAAAGAGAAATTTGGAGCTTTTTGTGAGATTTTGAAGAATGCTATGGAGAGCCTGGACATAAGTCAGAACAAAAATGGACCCTGTGTATGTTGGATTGTTGATATCTTTAAAAGAGCAATTGTGCTTTGAAGTACAATAGGAACATAGAGATTTTTATCTCAATGAGGTATGAAGATAATTGCACTCAAATGCTTTAATCAGCATGCTTCAGATTTAAGCAGATGGATACAGAGGGCAGATCTGTGAAGGATGAATTATTTATTTTCAGCACACTAAAACTTTGTCTCTTAAAGGTCATCGAACTTTCAACAGAATTGACAAAGTCTGCTGCATATGTGAATGCGATTAATCTTCTCATTAGTGAGAGGCAACATTTTCTTTTGAACTTGATATGCCTCGTAGGGGAACAAAAAAAAACAGAACAAAATCATTTATGGAAAAGTACAGCTGAAGAGCATCTGTTTGTCTTACATCAGTGGTTCTGCCCAATTGCTTACAAAAACGTTGAACTGGAAACCTTAGAGCAGAATAATATGTTCTGTCCAGTAGGCACAAATATTTAACATATCAATCATTTTAAACAGGATTATAAAATTAAATACCCCCCAATTAAGCAGCATTTGTCAATTAATATGGTGCCTCTTTAATGGCTGGCTAAGGGACATTGGTGTCAAAGGAAATAAAAGAGTCATTTACACCCTGTACCAGAAATCAGCAGTGAATACAGAAGAAAGAAATGCCATTGTTCATAATTGACTTCAATGAGACTGCTCGCATGAGTAAGCTCAAACACATGCAGGAATGGCTTTAAACGATTTACGATATTTTGCATTAAATCAGACATGGGTCAAAACTGGGGCCCCAGCTTGAATTTATCCATCTGGATCCTGATCAGTGGGGCCAAATTTTCATTTCTGAGATTACGTTGCATTTCAGATGACACAGGATGGTTGTCTGCAGAGGGCTGGGACCAGCGTTATGCTACCAGCCCCCAGAGCTGGAATTTCCAGGGGAATTTCACATGAGTGAACTCAAAGCAAGCCCACGTACCAAAGGGGTTTGTAGGCAAAGGTGACTCACACTCTCCCCGGTCAACACAGGGAATCCATGCAGAAAATAAAAAGAGAAACTGCATTGTTAATGGAGTTAAATAAAGATAGAAAGACTCATGCATGATTAAAAGTTGTGTCGTTCAGTGAAAGAGGTCTCCAATAGGTACAACATAATATGGGACCACAGACAGGAACAATATCAATAAAAATTTGGGCAAGACATCATGGTGTTTACAGTCTGTTCCCTGTGCTGTTGGTGCCCCAGGAACAACAGAAAAACTCATTTCATGGTCTTCCCCTGTAAAATAGGGATGATAATTATCTTTCATTTTTTTCAAAGTACTTTGTAATACACAGATGAAAAACTCTCAAGGTGAGTTTTGTGGCATTAGTTGTTTCCAATAAAAAGTACTTTCTATTACTTTTGTTGAAGAGTAACTTATTTTTAAATAGATGCTATTGTAAAAAACATTCTATGTGATTGCTTTTGCATAAAACACCTTTAATTTATTTGCAAGAGGCAGAAAATTATCTGCAGTTTTTCAATCAAACAACTAAATGAGCTCATTAGGGACAGAATAAGTGTTACTCCATCAGGCTTCTTAGTGCATTACAGTAATCCCAACGTTCGGGCCATTTGACATTAATAAATGCCTTAAGAAACCCTTCATGGAGGGATGGAGAGAGAATTGGAAGAGCTGCACAGGTGTGGGCATTGCTCTGACAGCAAGAGCCACTAACTGGGAATTTGGCCCTTTTTTCTGGAGGATGTGCCCAAGGCTGTGAAGCAGCATCCTCCCAAGTTGGGAGAGCACTTTGCTCTGGGTACCAGGCTACTCATTAGTTCAGATCTGCCAGTAAAACCAGCGTTACTGGAGGTAGAACCAAACTGGCTCCACAGATTTTGTGGAAAGGTGTTATCCCTTCCAAAAGAGTAAAGGAACAGGAACTGGTTTGGTGTCTGGCTTTCATTTTACTACTTAATTCCTACACAAAGAGTAAATGTTTAATCCTCACAGCCTAAACCAGAGCTGACCTCCCCATCTCCACCTTCTCCTACAAAATATCCACCAGATGCTTCTGAGAGGGGAAGGATGAGGACACACCGTGCAGGCAACCAGAATTCAAAAATACAGATAACATCTTCATGCTACTGTCAAATTAAGGATATTATGTTACTAATGTGTGTGAAAGGGGGCAATTAATTTAATCAAATAACTGATAGCGGCTTCTTAAAATTACATTTCTTCATCTTCATGGCTTAAAAATCTATAGGAAATTACAGTCAAATAACTGATAGCGGCTTCTTAAAATTACATTTCTTCATCTTCATGGCTTAAAAATCTATAGGAAATTACAGTCTAATGTACCTGAATATTAAAAATCAGAGATTCATGTGGAATAGGAAAAAAAACGGAGATCCTGGCAGTTACTCAGATGATACAGTTATTGAGTTAATGACACAGACCAGACTCTGGAATTTGAGCCAGGATAATAATAATGGTTCTTTTTGCGACTCTAGTAACAGCACAGAGTCTTTATTGTGCTCAGAAAAAGCAAACATTTTAACAAGCCGTACCTTCTCTTTAATTGCATGGACCACAGCCTTACTACCTCAAAGCGTGGTTTACACATGTTTTAATGTAAGTTCCTCTCTACTCAGAAAAGTATTTCAAGATGCACTAAAGCACCTTTTTTAATCAGGAAGTGAGTAACATGAAAGGTTGCATCTATGTGCCAGCTTGCCTTTCACAAATAACTACTTCACAATAGCTTCTTAAATATAGTTGCACAAAAAATGGGAAACTGGTCTGAAAGGTGGATGCTGAGCATCCTCTGACCTGGAAATCCCTCAGCCCCATGGCAGGGCATCAGGTCAGGATCTCCCTCACCACTGACCTGCCCCACGATGGTCCATGTCTATTTGCGGCACAAACCTAGCACAGAAACACTCAAAACTCAATTCTGAGATGCTGCACATCTACCAGGACTATAGCAGTGATTAAAAGACTGAAAGATCTGCTGTCAAATGTCACAGTGTGGTGTTATTTTGCACGATGAGACCTGAGCAAAGCAAGCTTCAGAGGCTGTGTTCCTTGCAGAGATCTTCTTTCTTAAGAGAAGATTGTAACCAAACTACCCTGAGAAGAAAAGGGCCTTTGAAGAATAAACTTAATAAAATTCTAAATTTAAAGTTAAACACACACACAAATCATTTATGAACATTTATTTCATTTCACAACGGGAAAATCCCCCTTCCTTTGGTTAGAATTATTACCTTTTAATGGGTACCAGAAGTTTTGCTTGTTGCCCTAAAACTTCCAGGATTTTTCTTCCTTTATGTGTCCACGGTGTTCCCCTGTTTAGTTCTTTCCAGTAGTCCCAGGAATGTGCCCCATATTCACTGGGACAAACAACTGGGTGTTTTCAGCAGCACCTGAAATTTCCAGGCAGAGATTTTAGGCTGGAGATTAGAACTAAAATAGCTAAAATGGAAGGCAGGTGGGGGGCGGATAAAAAAAAAAGCTAGAATTGTCATGATTTTGTTATTAGTAGTAATTGCTTTGATATAAGGCACTGCACATAACAGAGAATGAGTTTATGATTTATTGGCAGTTTGGCAGTACCACATCTGGGATGTCCGACGTTCCTCTCTTAAAGAGCAAAAACAAACTGGTGTGACAATTTGTGGACTGAGGTGACATACAGCTTATGATTTCTGGTTGTGCTTTTAGAAATGCGATGTGTTCCTGGTGTGGGCATGCGGATCCCCACACTGGAGACCTTCAGCCCCCAGGCTGGGAGGCAGGAGCGGGGAACACTGCAACAGTCCCTACACCAACGAGGGGCTGAGCTGGGAAGCCAGATTGACTTAATTTGTTGCACAGAGGAGGTCTGGAAAGTGGAAAATTACCCAAGGATGAACGAAGATGCTGAGCTGTAGCCATGGGGACACATAGAGGGGCCCAGCACCACCAAGGATGGCTTGGTTGGGAGGAAGGACAGACAGACAGACATGCTGCTGGACTGGGTTAAAGTAAGCTGAGCTGGACAAGGACAGAAACTTTCCACTATTTTGAGGAGAAGTAATAAGCTGCAGGATAAATATCTTGGACAACCCCAGGAGGCTTTGGCCCCTATGAATACACCAGTACAGGAGTCAGTATTATCGTATTTAGGCACTATAAGGATGCCCAAATCTTCCACAGCCCCACGACTGAGAGCTGTGGGGCGCAAAAGCAGCCAAGAAGTGAATATGGAGATTTGGGAAACCTAGTCTAACAGCCAGGACCTCTTGTCTCCTTTCATCTAAATTAAGTAATTAACTCTCCTAAATCTCCATCCTCACCTGCCTCCTGGCACAGAAAGGACATTCCCATTTATTCTGTCAGATACTCAACGCTGTGATTTAAAGAAAAATCAAGAAACTTTACCCTTATCCTGGTGTCCTGGTCAATCCCAGCATTGTAGTAGGACTTCATTGGATTGCTGGAACTACTTGTTTTTTTTTTTTATTGGTAAACCAGACTTCTCTTCAGTTACCACCTGTTTATCATCTGTCTGACACAATATATTTTTGATCAAGAAATTATTTTTAAATCACTTTTTTTGGCCAAGGCTATCATTGCTTAAAAGCAGCAGTTTACAGACTGCAATTCCAAACCCTTGGAAAATGGGCGACAGTTTAACACTCTGTAAAGAACGAGTAAATGCACAGGAACCTGCTAAAGTGGTAGGAAATGAGGAATTCTGAACACATGCCCTGGCAGCATCTAGAAATTTGTTCTTAACCTCCTTTCATCCATACGGGTGAAGCCTCGCTGTGCCCCGGTACTGAACCCTTCTGCGCTTGCACGCAGCCGCGCCATGGAGGGAGAGATTTATTTATTCTGCATGGGAATAAACTCCCACCCCTGCTTTGATGTCGGCCGCTCCCGGCACAGCCACGGAAGCAGCTCCCACGGCGCCCATCCCTGCAAGTTGGAGCAGTTGGGGATCTGGAGATAATCTTCCCTGCCCAGGCCCACTCCTGGCTTCAGGAAGAGTTTGCAAACGTGATGTCTTTGATTTTATCTACCCATTTTCACTTTAGGGCTGTAACAGAAGAGGATACAGAAAAAAGCCTTTCAAAACTCCTCTGTCTCTTTTCGTGAGTCTACTAAATATCAGAGTGTTACCTAAAACTGTATCAGCCAAAAAAAAAAAAACAACCACAAACAAAAAAACCCCACCAAACCAAACCCAAACAAACAAAAAACCCCCACCATACTAAAACAAAACACTCAGATGTATATTATCTGTGGTCCAGCGTCAAAGTTTCTACTCTCTGTCAAGCTGATGTAAATTGAATTTTTTGCAACTAAATTATGAGTGAAAAATAAATTCCCTACAGGCACAAGCTGTATTACCAAGCCTGGGAGGGAAGAAGCCACCAGCACTTAACTAGTCTGTGACCTGGCATCAGAGAAAAAAAGCTTAAACACAGAGAGTGTCCTGGCTGTGAGTGAGAGACAGCGCTTAAAATGTAATAACCACAGTGCTGCTCTAGATGCTGAAGTTTTAATCATTGCTGGGAACTCAGTCACTGTTATTAAGCAACCAAACAGACTGAATGACGTTTTTCTTAACAACTTGAAACATTCCAAACCAAACCTGTTTGGGATATATTATTCCTACTGAGTTGCCCAAATCCCTCAGCTGTTGCAGACCTGCCGGCAGCCTGGGAGGGTACTGCTAGGTAACCTCAAACCCAAGCACTGAAAAAAAACCCCAGGTGATGTCCTGGAAACCACATGAGCTGCTTGAATCCGTGAGGTTTTCCTCTTGCAAGACGACCCTGGCTTTTCAAGAATTTAGAGAAAGTGTTTCAAAGCCCTTTGCTACTTTGTGGTCAGCGGCTTAACGGGAAAAAGGAAAATGCACTGAGGGAGTGTTTCCTCCCAGCAGCCATGTAGGGGAGAGGCAGCTTGTTCCTTGTTCCTGTGGCTCCATTTGTAGGACATACATCCCAAAAAGCAGGTGAGGAAAGTCAAGGGAATGGACAACACTGCAACCTGCCCAGACCAAAAGGATCTAAGAAACACATGGAGCCCGAGCTTGGGAAGCCCTGCCAGGACTGTGATGTCTCATAAACGACCAAGGGTTTAACGGCTTAGGACATAATCCACAAAACATCTTCTTTATCCTGTCTACAGGGCATCACGTTCTCTCCATGGCTTTGGGGAGCCAGCAGCCCAGGCTGTCAGAGGAGGCATGTTAGCGGAAGGACCACACTCGAAACATATTTTCTGGGAAATTATGATTCCCACATGGTCTCAAATGCCTGGGAGAAGCTCCCACTCCACCTCATGTGCGCTAATAGTGCTCGCTGGCTTCAGCATGGGCAGCATGGGATGCTGAGCTCCCATACCTCTTTTCAGGACCAGGATGAGACCAGGGAAGGAACTGGGCTGGTGGCTTCTTTTGAAGTGAGGCTCTTCTAAAAATGAGCATATAGATCCAAGCTGGGACGTGGGACGCAGCAACAGGACCACAGAGATGAGCAGCCCACGTTTCTAGCACAGCTGCTGAGACGCCTCCTCTCTGGGAAGGTGATGGGGAGGAATCCACAGCTGACATACACATCTTTCTGCTGGAGCATTTCACGTCTTTTCTCAGGCACTGTGACTAATTATGTAAATTAAAAAAAAAAAAAATAGATAAAAAATCAGATTTTGCCATCAGACATTAGACTTAGAATAAAATTAAAAAGCAAACTACCAGGGGACAATACACATGACCAACCAGAAAAAAAAGGTAAACAGCTGCACTTTAACATCTGTACTGCAGAGTCATACTCTGCAAGAAGGAGTTAATCAGCAGAATAAGAATTGCTGATAGCTCCTCTGTTCAAGCCCAGCAGCAGGGCAAGTTTTTTTCTCAAACTCTTCTAGAAAGGTTTTTGGAAAATAGATTAATATGTTTGAATAATATCTTTATGTTCATTTGGCAATATTTCTAAAAAGAATCGAAAGTATTTGCAAAGCTGTCTATATACTTTGTTTCAGCGTTTTCTAGAAGAAATAGGTTATGTTTTTAAGAGAAAAAAATACTTTTTCCTATTTGAAACTGTTGAAAACTGGGGGAAAAAAGACTCTATCATTTTAAATGCCTGGAAACAATTTTTTTTTCAGCAATATTTTAGACCTTTCAGCTACCTGGAACACTTGCTATATCTTCAGCCTGACTCTCTCTGGAGAATGTACTTTGATATCATTAATTAAAAAAAGGGGCTGAAGAGCAAACTACTGAGCTTGCCTTAAAATCTCAGCTTGCAGAAATCAAAGGAAAGCCATAAAAAGGGAGTCAGACGTTTACAAGAGCTGCAAATTTGTCCCATTTTTGCTATAAATACGTGCACCAGAATGTCATGTACACTTTCACATGCTAATGGCAGTGTCGTATTAAATGCTGTGAAATCACACTTGCGAGCTGTGGAGACTATAAATGTCAGTTGGGTAAAAGGATTTTAGAACAGAGTGCGTAAGATTTCAAAACTCATTTTTGGCTGAAGGATGAGGGAAACAGACAGTCCTTTGCACTTTTACTTTTGACTCCCCTGTCAATACTGACTTGCTGTGTCTTATCACATAAAGCAACCAGTGACTCTCCAAGCTCCAGTGAAACCAACTGAGAAAATCACCGTGAACATTCCACGGCTGGAATGACGAATTTTGGTAATGAATATTTTAAGCTTATTTGACATTTGCAGCACTCATTCCCAGAGCAGGGATGGATTTGAAAGACAAGTTGAGGATCCTGACGGGGTCTGACGTCACTTGAGCTGCCACGCTCAGCAGAACCATTGAATTAAATGAGTACCAGAGTCCTTCAAAACCTGCTGTTCCTGCAGGTTGGAGCTTAGGAGTTGTCTCTTCTTCAGATCATCTCGGGCTTTACATTTTGTCTGTAGTGCTTTTTGTTGTTCTGTCTTGATGTATTTAATTAATCAATCAATCAATCAATCACCTTAAGTGCTCTTAGTTTCCTTTTAGACGGAGCCCTTTTGTTACTCGATGTGGATGAGCTGTGTTGCTCTGTCCGTGAGCAGTGGATGAGGGTATCCAGGGATCTGAATTTTGACTGTTTTCCATTATTCTGTCAATCCATTGATATACCAAGAGGAAGGAGAGCTGTATCTGGACCTTGGAGATGGTCTCTCCCACAGTGCTGCCGATTGCGTTGGTAAACCTCCATCAATTTATATACAGGCATGAAAAGGCATGGCCTGATTTTCAGAGAACCTAAGTACTGCAATCTCCATTACTTTCCACATTAGCTCTCTGAAAAGTTAGGGTCCAGTGTTCCTGTACTATCTGTTTCTCCTTTATCTTATTTAAGAGTGAAAGCAAAACAGAAGGGAAACATTCTTCTACTTGCATAACAAAACCTGGTGCAAGTAACTTTACCATATTTGCGTTGACTCTGCCATATTTCACACCTTACCCAAATTTACCATGTTTGCATGGACTTTTCCAAGCTGAATGCTCTGCTCTCCAAGACATTAACATGCTGGCTACAGGTAAGAAACAGCATTCAGGCTCACAAGCATGTGTGCCCTGGTTTCCCCAGTAACATGGAGCTATCATTCGGTTTGTCATAGCATGTCACTAGAAAATAGCAATGAGAAGACTCAGAGTGGGTGAGGTGTTTATGTCTTCTGAGCCTCAAACAAGACCAAAAAAAGAAAATGAACTCAAAATAGATCTTGAGATGTTCCTCCCACAGAGATGGGAGATATTCCTCCCTGCAATGTGGGAATCATCTAAATGTGAGAAAGAGATCCTGCACAAATCTCTAAGATTGGAACTAATCTCATATTTCAACTCTGTGATCTAAGACCATTAAATATTTATACTGTTGGGATACACACAAAGAAAATTAATATGTGTTCAAATGAAAAGGATCAAGCTGGGAAGGAGGTTAAAAGCAAAAGAGAACAAAATATCAAGTTGGATTTTCTGTCCATTTTTATTCTCAGCTCTCCTGCTAATGTGTTATTTCACCCTCAATAACTCTGACAATACCAGCTGCTTTGATCTCAAAGGCTTATTTGCTCCCTAAGTCAGCAAGTTTGCAATAGCTTAAATAAACTCCACAACATTCAAAGCCCAACAGAGAGAGATAAAATATAATTTTAAAAGACATGAAGTCAGGAAGGCATGTGTTCCTTAATGACTTTCCTGGAGGCTATATCTCTTCTCATCCCCCCACTCCTCCTCCTCATCTACCTTCCTTCTGTTTCCTGGCTTAAATTAGACTGTAAGATCTTCTGGATAGTGAACGCATCCTTCCTGTGCAATGGGCCATGATCTCCACCAAAGCCCCTGGTCCACCCTGAGACTAATTTACCATCTGTTGTCAAGGATACCTCTTTGGTCCATTAACAAATAATAAAACAAACAAAGAAAAAAGGGCCAGTTAGCACAAGGTGTATTAGTTCTCATCTCCACACTGCTCATTTTTCATCTCTGGAGAATCCTTCTAAAATGCAACGGGTATTTTGCACTTGTGCCAAGGTAGTGGAGAGTCTGTGGACAATCATAACAAGCCCAAACAAGTTATGGAAACTGCAAGGACTGCTTTCATACACAGCATAATTTATTACCTGTTGCATTCTGCTAGTGGCAGGATTACATCTGTCACAGCCTAGAAGGATGAATAAGGAGGTGCCACACGAGTAGGATATCACACAGGTTACTGAGTGTCCTAAAGCTGCTGTTGTAAAAAGCAACTTGTCTTGAGTGTAGGGAAGGAGGAACAAATGCATTAGAGATGAACTGGTTTTCTTTGAACATAATGAGAATTTTTGTTTGTGACAGCAGGGAGATCAAGGCCATGTTTTGCCCTGAGTTATATTCCCTTTTCACCCTCTTTTTTTGGATGACGATACCAATACTGCTTCTTCCATATGCTGCAGACTTCTGCCCGTCTCATGACTTTCTCAGAAGTTAAACGCTAAGGGCATAACAATATAGCTTTGCCAGGCTCCCTGGACTTCAAGAGCCTCCAGCAAGGCCACACAATTTTAAAACATTACTTCTCCCTCACCATCCCTCAAAATGTCCAGGGAGGGTTAATGCTATGAGAAAGCTGAGACTGTAACTTTCCCACTAAAGGGGGAGAAAAAAAAGAAGTGTTGAACATTATATTTGCTGCCAGTTGTCAAGCCTGGCTTAAGCTGCCCATCCCACTTTATCACCTCTCTGGCATGAGCAGCACAGGGACCTGCTGCTTTGGGCATGGTGCACTGCAGTCCCCACCCAGTATCGCCAGGCGAGCAGTGAGATGCCAACACGCCATCACCTCCCCGAAGCCCCCACTGGCCTGGCTGCAACACAGCCCACTCTCCTGTTTCCAGAATTTGGAGAATCTGGTTCAGATTAAAATAAATTCCGTCAATTTTCTCACTAGTAAATCATGCATAACTCTCTATTTACTGGCAGAACAGGGATTGTTAATTTATAACTGCATTTCAAGAATATTTCTTTTATGGGGAGAGGCATCTTCCCTTCTCCTTCTCCTCGTGGCTTGAGGGCAATGATCTGGGGAGTCATTAAGTCACCTCATCTGGGGTCCAGCATTTTGCCATTTAGCTCTCCCCACACACATTGCTGGTTACTACTGACTTTGATTCATTTCATATGTAATTTCTGGTCATTCGGTTTGCATAAAGGAAAAACATTGATGTGTGAAGCTTTGGCATGCAGGGCAGGCGGAGCTGCTGGGAGATGGCCACAGGTGGGATTATTTACTCACAGCACAGTTTACAAATATGCAAGGAAATCAGCAGTCCCAGCCAACAGCAATACACACCTGGGACCTGTTACACACACCACGATCACCCACCTGGGAAGTATAAATGGGAGTCAGGTTGCAATTTACCTGTCTTGTCTGGGTATCTACTTCGGGAAGACTGAAATTGCACAAAGAAATATTTGCTTCTATTCCTAGATAACAAAACAAGCTTAAAACACCAAGGACAACTGGGGGTGCTGTTGTTTGACCAACTGACTCCCAGCTCTCAGTATAGGTGAGAAATGGCCATGTAACTGTTGTTCACATCTTTAAAATATTTCCTCTGCACATCCTTGCTCCTCACAGATCAAGGCAAAGAGCATCCAGGTCACAGTGACAAAATTCAGTACATTTCTGCACAAAATACAAGATAACCAAAATCTACAGAAAATTGAGAGTGCTTATATATATCTCTGCTTATACCCACTAAGGGAACAACCACAAGCCAATTTGAATTCATTACGGTCATGTCTCTGTGTGCAATCTGCCTGTTTCCAAGCATCTTGATCAACAATCACATAAAACCTTCTGCACGTCAAACACTGTCTCTCTTCTTCTAGAAGCAATTCCCACAGTTGATCCTAATCCAAGGCCTTCCAGCAGTAGAAAGTTAGTGTGCATTAGAAACACATGTAAATCTTTGGTAGATTATGTCCAAAATACTGAGAACAACAAACATGCGCATTCAACCAGTAGCCACCAACTTTTTTGTAAATATTTATATAGGAAAACAGGCACAAAATCTCTGTTTACTGCACAGCAAAACTCTCAAAATTAAGGAATTTTTAAGTGTATATGCAGCATTCATTAGTTGAAAATCTGCACTTGAAGTGACAAATCCTGGGTTTAGCTGCAGTCAGTTTGATTCTCCTGAGCTGAATTCAAGGACTCTGTCTTTGCTAGCGGCAAAGAGGAGCTCTCATGGACCATTCCCAACAGTGGCCGTGTAAATGCACTACAGGCTCCCAGTTGTATATATATTAAGCCAAAATGTACAGCTCCAGCTTTACCCAGCCTCATTCCTTGGTTTTACCTTGTGTTCACATCACAGTGCTTCAGAGCAGACCAAGAGGTCTTCATTGGCAGGACCGCATCCTCTTGATGTTTTCATGACATGCTTATGCATTAAATTAAATGTGGATAGACATAATGGTCCAGAATTTAAAGGGAGCCAGAGCCAGCAGACAGTTTGTATATTTTCCACGTGCATTGCATGGCCTGGCTGCTGGAGCAAGCTCCCGGGGTGAACTCGGCTCCTCGGGATCCTGTTCCCTCTGGTTCATGCCATGAGCTCCCTCTCAAGCCATGGCCCCTGGGCTTGCCCAAGGCATTTTGGGAGAAGGGGCCAGCCACACTTTCCCTTGCCACAGGAGAAGAGGAAAAGTCTGAGGACTCAGGTCCTGATTGCAGCTTTGCAAAGGAACTGGAGATCAGTCGGTGGGAGAGCAGGAGATGGGCACCACCCTAACAGCACGGAGTCAAGAGTAAATCCTTACCAATGTCTCTGGGCTTTGTTGGTTTCTATCCCTTCTCTCAGTCTGTTGGTAAAACAGAGAACTTTGTAGATTTGGGAAGGGGGGTGGCTTTTTGTTTGTTTGTTTGTTTGTGGGGTTTTTTTTGTTTTGGTGGGTTTTTTTGGGTTTTGGGTTTTTTTTTTCCCCAGGATCCTCAAGGAGCATTAGACTGGGGGGAAGATATAATCAGCTTGCCATCCATCAACCAAGTAAACCCCTAGGGAGAATGAGGACTAGCGATCAACACACAGATGGGCAATTATTCCTTGAACCATCAACATTTTCATTACCAGGACCATTCCTATAGCAATATGCTTTGGCAGATCCCAGCTTTACTTCCCCAAGCAATGGGTATGGGTGCATGCTAAAGCAAGGAGGAGGCAGCGTGTCCTTGGGGGACAGGGACAGTCACAGCCAGGGTGACCTGGGCAATGCCCTAAAGAACCAGCTGAATCAAGAAGTTAGACTTCAATGCATTCAAAATTAATGGGGAAGGGAGTATTTGTTAACTCTTCGTTTATAACCACAGAGTGCCTTTAAATGAATGAGTTTCCCCTGAATATTCTTCCCAGGAACTCAGTCCCTTGGGAAGAGAGGGAAGAACACTGATGAATATCTGATCGCACATAGGGACAAGCTAAAAAAATTCAACCTTTTTCCAATGGAGCAAACAATGAACTGTAAAGAGCATAAAGTAAGCTGCAGATGATCAAACCTGGAATATTTCACATTATATGTAAGGAGACAAGGTTAGCTAAAGGATTTAACCTTTCCTCAGTACCCTGTCCTACCTACTCAGTTTCTTTATTTCCTTCGGATTTCATAAGCTTGATGATTTCCTATTTTGGATGCAAAGAAACAAGTAATAGTCACTTAGGGAAAAAATGTATCAAACATAGGAGAGGATTTTTTTTCCACTTCTGCTGCTTAATAACTTTAGGAATGTGTGTCAAAGTATCTCTTTCTCTACTTCTACTACATTAATGACACGTAAATTTTAGAGAGCTCCATTCCCTGTGTTTCCCAGTATCTTTCTTTTTAAATCACACAAACTAAAGACAAGCTTCTTTGGGACACCCCCAAACCAGTGTTGTTTACTGCCTGGCAGGGGATTAGGTCATGCTTTGAAAAGCTCTTTGAGACCCTCGACCGAAAGAATCCCTCAAATCTGAGGCACCACCTGCCAGTCATCCTTCCTAAGCCCATGGTCAGCATGGGGTTTGGGACACTAATTTAGTATTTTGTTCAGGAAAAACCCTCGAGGATCCAAAAAGCCATATGTATGTGCAGAAAGGCAGCAAAAGAGAAAAGAATGTCTCACCTCTTAAAGACAAAGAGCATGTGCGGAGGGTATCCCAGAGGTACCATGCTGGCACCCCAGGCACCCAAGGGTGCTGAGCAGGGTGGGATCAAGCCACGGGCTGCTTCCCCTCTGTGAGGCCAGCAGTGCACAGCCAGACAGAAAGCGAACCCCTTAAAATCCTGCTTAAAAATTAAGCACATAGGATTAAATCCCACCCTTGTAAGAAACAGCTCCCCCCGTCTCCTTATATCATTCTGTAGAGAGCCTTTTCTATCAGAAATACCTACTAATCCTGTCTGCTAGACAAAATGACGCTGTTAGGGTAAAGAAAGAGCTTGAATTAAACCCAGCTCTCAGCCTAAATTGAGCCCTGGTGCAGAGCAGCTGCATCCACCACATGCCTCTGCTCAGCCTAACTCCTGGCCCCCTCTCTAGCCCCCCATAACCCCCTCATAGCAAATCTGGCACAAACAGCTTCATCCCCACCCCACCTGGCTGTGGCCCATCAGCACCCATTGCCCACCCCGAACACTTCTTGCAGATAAAAAGAGAATTGCTCTTACATTCCCCCTGCCCACAAATCTTTATGAGCAGTGGCAGAGTGGGAGCTGCAGGGAGTGTTCACTGACTACCTTCAAAGCCAGACTTAGAGTTATTGAGTAATCCAGTAAGTCTTGGTCTGATCTTTGAGAAACAAGATCTGGCCAAGTCCTTCTGTGGTGGCAACAAGATGTTAATGAAAAGATTATATCAACAGCTCTCGGGTTGTCTCCTTTATTTATGCTAGAAGCTGGAGATAGACGTAATTACAGTAGATTAACTTTGGCATAGCTTCAGCATGAAAACAATATACCAGGGCCAAATTTTATTCCAAGTATAATATATCTATTGCCCTGCCTGCGTTTCTGTTTATTTTGTTTGGACTGACAAACTTTAATTCAAAGAATGTAATTACAACATAACTTACCACTAGGTTTTTTCAAGACTATATTATTCACTTGATGGGAAAGTAAGTTTACTTCTCATTGAGTTTAAATATGAAGGTTAATTTTCCTTGAGCTAAAGGAGTTTAGTTTTGACTTGATTTCTATACATCTGGGGCAACCAGCACAGCTGTAAAAACGTAATTGCTCTTAGAAATTTAGGGCCGCTCATCCTCATTTTCAAAATTGCTCTCTCTTTTGTATGCTTTCCTAATTTCAGCTCTCTGAAGCGGCCGCTGATTAGCTATCACAGATGCAATCCTTCTGGACTGTTCGCTACCTCCGACTCAAACATTTCCAACTACATTCTGCATCGCAGAAAATAGCCTAATTAGAGACAAAAAGCTGATCCATTAAAATAGCAGAGAGCCCAGCAAGAGAAGGGGGGAGAGTTATTTGTCCCATCAAAGTCAAGGGGAAATTCACTCTTAGCATCAGCAGGGAGAGAGCTGCCCCAGTGAGATGCAGGGGACATGCAACACCCGAGGTGTCAGACGACAGGAGTGAAAGAATGGCAGAAAGTTGTTATTTATGACCCACGAATGTAACTAATAAACGTACAGCAGCAGCATCCCCAGGACCTCACTTCTTTGCAGCCTCCAGACAGGATAGAGGCTTTTCTCTACAAATATGCAGAGCTGTAGCAAAGTCCCCATACGGGTGCCAAGGCCTTGGGGGATGCACTGGTGAAGCACAGGGCAGTGTCTGGAGCTGTGGCTGTAATGAGCACATACATCATCCCTAACGAGCCCCTCCACTGGCCAGCATGTGTGGGGGACAGTGAGCCTGGCCCACGCCTGCAGTGGCTGCTCGAGAAACGCTTCGGGTTGCAGTGAGCACAAATGGCTCTTTCACACGTCTGAGCAGATGTTACTCATTTTCTCCTCATCTGACTTTAAGATTTGGCTCCATTCTTTCCCGGCTCCCAAAGCCCAGCAGTTGTCCTAGAAACCTCTCCCGGCTTGTCCATGGGCAAGAGGCTACTCCAGCTATTCGGCAGGGGCCGGTGCACATCTGCAGGCATCCCACCCCTCCAATTTCTCGTCTGAATTGCTTCTGTCTCCCCACTGAAACTTGCCTCATCTACTGGCCATTTCCGCTGCTCCACTGCATGTGATGTTATTCATCGAGGTGCTTGTCCCTTCTGCACAGCGACAAGCACTCCAAAATACTTCAGGACGTTTGCAAAATTCGGATGGAGGATAGTAACAACAAGCAGGTCCAGATGTTCAGTGGGAAAGGCTAACGATGCACCTCTGTAACACAGTGCCTGAGGCTCAGCCCTGGACCACAGGAGGCTGAAGAGCAGCCGGTGAGGACAGTGTGAAGATGCACCAGAGCAGCAATGACTTCCCAAAATGCAAAAATAATTCACTTGATTGGGATGGGTTTGCCTGTGTGTACATGCACTGACAGAATTCAGGTTTGTAGAGGCTACCAGCATGTTGTCACCAGTGTGCCCACTGGAGCAGATGACTTCAGTGTGTTTAGTCCCATTGGAAAACTTGGTTTTGTGGACAAAAACCTACTCTATATTCCTCCCAATTCTATCTGCTGCTTAGTTCCCCAGCTCTCTGTGAAAATCAAAACATCATCTGCACAGCCCTGGCAGCATGTGGGCCATACTGCTTTGACTGAAGAGTCATCTGTGTGAGTAGAAGTCTGTGATTCACATGATACCTTCTCATAAACTATATTTTCATTTATTCTAAGGATCCCAGAAGAAACTAAAAAGCCTCAATAGATGCTTCATTTTCTTTTGCCATGTCAATATTTTCAGCTGTTTTGTGCTTTGTAAAGAAAAAGATAATATGACCCAATTCTTAGAAATGGATTCCTGACAACATGTGTAGGTGGCTTTGCTCAAATCTATATACCAGTTGTGCATCGTAAGACATAGAAGTCACTAACCAATCTATAACTTAAGAAAAATGACATTCCCTATGGATTCTGCTTGTTATATTAAGCACACAGATCATCCAAAGTCACTTGTCACCACCAGCAGGCATTGACCTAAAATAAATCATCAGAGAGAGCTGCAGTGCTAAGACTGGGAGCCCAGGCTGGGTGAGAAAACCTCTGATTCCTCTGCGGTTCAAGGACCATGTGTTTGCCTGGCTTGGTCCTTGGACCCTCCATGCTCCTCACCAACAAAGCTGAGGGGACCTTCCCAGCCCACAACATCCCAAGGACATTCTCAGCAATTCACAATTTCACAAGAAATCCTGAAACGAAAATAAACTCCATGGTAGAGTGTGTTCATGAGAAATACAATTAAAACATTGACACATAAGGAGGAAATCCTCCATGCAAAGTATGTGTTTCACTGAAGCTCTAATTTCACCAAAGGCAAGTTTAGAAAAGCCCTGGGCAGTAAAGTAGTAAAACATAAGCAACCACAACCAACAGTTGATCAATATGTAACTCAGTTTTGCAGTAGCATTTTCATATGGATGAAGAAGCTTACAAAGTCACTCAGTGTTATTTGCTACATACTCATATGAATGACAAAAACATAAATCAAGAATAGCTTCAGGTAATCAAACCTCAGTTGTCGGGACTGAAAGCTGACGTGTCCAACCAGTGATTTGTTTTACTCTGGGAAGAGATTTGTGGTGATCCTTGACACAAGAAATGTGCCCGTCAATTACTGGATTTATGAGCATGCCTCTGCACCATCAGAAACCCTGCAGCCACCAGCCGAGGGACAGCATGCTCGACTTTCATCTGTATGCCGTATTTCAACAAGGAAAACACTGAGCAATGCCTTGTGGCTGTCATTTAAAGAAACCTTGTATTTTGCAAGCAGCGTAGTAGATGTTGGCCATGCTGTGTCCGCTCTTATCACAAGCCCAGCAATTAGGGGTGCAGGGAAGGTGAAAGGAGCCATATACAAGAAAGTTCACAAAATTGCCGTGTGTAATTACGACTGCTTTGCTCCGAGAACACCAGTTTTTGATATCGACCCTCAGCTCAGCCATTGCCTGTAGAAACTCATCATATCTCATCATGTTATCACGCCAAGGTGCATTTTTCGGTGAATGCATTTGCCGCTGTCCCTGTGGGTGCGGTGGAGGCAGCTGCAGCCCGAGCTGAGGGAAACGCCAGCGACAGAGCCGAGCTCCAAATGAAATGAATTAAAAGGGAATGATTTCCCCAAATGGAGGCTGGGGGGAATCATCAGAAACAACTTAAAATCAAAACAACTTTTCAGCAGGAAACAATGGAACAGATGTAATAATATTTTTTACTGGAAACTGCTAAACATGCCAATTAATTTTGAAGGGACTTAAATGGATTAAGCCCTTTTTTACTGGAAAATATGAAGGAGTCATGAATCACAGCAATACCTTCAGCAATATAGATGTGTTTTCTTGGAAGCTTGTTCAGAAATCAAAGAAAAAAAAATCTGAAAAGTCCCAAACTGGACAATAATCTTTCTATTTCATTGATTGTATCAATATCCCCATTACTATACCTGGAAATATCAGGGGGAGGCAAAAATCAAACTGTTGTTTCCATACATCAAGTTGGTCATTTCAGTCTGAACCAGAAAAACACTTGACTGGGGCCAAAATTAGCCCATTCCTGTTACTATGCAGAGGAATTATATTATTATTAAAACCAGAAAATAAGTATCCATCTTTATTTATTTTGACACAAGAACATGGAACTCCTTTCCCACAAAAAATTTATGATGTTTAAAAAATGTTCATCCTACATTGGGATATAAAGTAAAACAAGAACAAAAAATATATACTAAACCAATTCAATTTTAGGAGCACCAAGAGTGATTTTTTTTACTGGTTTTTACATGCTCATTTAGAAGACCTTTACCCACACTGGTTCCTGCTAGTATGCAGAAAGAGAGTTGAGAAGTGCCTTTCTGGTAAGACTAAAGAATCAAACTGATTTTTCTAAAAGGAAATTAAAAGTACTTCACAGCACTGAGATTTTCCCATTTTAAATGTTCATTTTGCAAAAGGACATTTTAGTCCAGAAAACTGTCCAGAAGCATTCTACTCAGCTCCACTTATTATCGCTGCCTTCTCTTCCTTTCACATTTTCTATAGCACTCCATGTTTTCTTATGTAAAATTGTCATGTTCCTCCCAAAATTGTACAATGTTTAGAGGGGTTATAAGAAGGTACAATGAAATTGTGGTTATTTAAAAGGTACAAGATAAATATGACACACACGCACAAATAAAAAGCAGCTGGAAGAATACTAAGAGTGTCAGGGTTATGTGTAAACTCCATTTTCCTATCAAAAACTATGGGAACAGAAAAAGAACTGAGAAAAATTCACTGTTTGCTTAAGCTGAGATTATTGCTCCTGATTCTGGATGTGTCTTGTACAAGAGACAAATTTATTCATGTTTCCAAGCTTTGCTATTCTGATCTCAGCCAGAAAGTTTCATTCTAATTTCCTCCCTAATAACTTAAATATATTTTCTTTGGCAGATTCCTTGCAATTGTAAAAATATTTTGTCCCTAAATGCGAGCAGGTTTTCTTTTCCACAAAGTGACCTAAGCCCCTGAGATTTTGACCTGTTTATACATACTGAATAGTAGTTCAGTGGGAGCTTTGACTCTGTAAGGAAGCTAAGATGACACCGTTTCAACAAGAGCATGGTGGTATTTGACCTATCCCAGTGGAGTCCTTCAACAGGCAACGGGGAGATAGAGCCACTTCCAAAAATTGATCCATCCTAGAGGAGTTATTTGAGAGGAAAGGATGGGAACGGGCCATAAATTCAGTCTGATCTTGCTCATCCCCACGTAAGGCCATCTCTAAATGCCAAACATTGCCATCATGCAACAGCCACGGGAGCCATTCTTGTGGAAATGGTTAAAAAAACCTCTCAAGTAATGAGAATCGAGCTGCCTCGGGGCATTTCAGCTGCTGAAGTGCAGGTGTCACTTATGGAAACCTCAAAAACCACAATCTTTTTCCTTTTTCCTACCACCAATACTAAAGCCCACAAGGAATTTCTCTCACACTTACAACCAGATGCTGCGATCAGCTGTGCTGGGAGAGCGGTGGGAAGGACCCGCTGATCGCACAGGGTGGCTTTCGTCAGGCAGAGGATGCGTGGAGCCAGATCACACTCCCAGTGACACCAGTGACACCAGTGCAGTGACTGTGCCGGAAAGCGAGTGACCGTGCTGGAGCGGTACCAAGGATGCTGAAGCAGGATATGCCTGCCTGTCTCTTACAGCAAGTGGGAGGCCATCGGGCCAGTCATATCCCTTCCTTGCTTATTAAATATTTAATTATTAACTCTAAATTTCTTGCCTAAAAGGACTTTTTGCTTTTAATTTAAACATAGCTCAGGTGCAGGAAACACTGCGAGTGTGGTACATTGCTCATTGCCTGCTTTCTCTGGCAATGCTGTTTCCCCGGCTTTCCTTCAAGTGATGGATGAAGCCTACAACATGTAAATGAAGTGGCTTAAATACTGCTTAATGCTGCTGGATGTAATGCCACTGAGTGATCAGCCCCTTTATGTCCTCCCTGGGCACAAGGCATAGCAGGGCACTGCGCTGCATTGGGCAGCTCTGTCCCATTGTGGAAACTCAGCCTCCATGGCCAAAGCCAACACCTTCAGGTTGTTTTTTTTCCATGGCTTGCACTGCCCATGTATAGAAACACATCTGCAGGGCAGGCTGGACACTGCTGACCTGGCAAGGGAGATGAGCAGGAGGTTAGAAAACTGCTTAACAGAGTCTTCCAGCATTTAGCCATCACTTGCCAGGCACTTTCTGGAGCTTTAATCTGGACCAGTATTGGTAATAGCCAATAACCACATCTTCACAGGTCTGTCCACCTCCACTTCGAACCCATTTATACCCTTGTCGCCATGACTTCTCTTGTTTGCGCAACAGGTATGAAATTAAAACACATCTTTCAATTTAAAGCAAACTTGTCTTTGTGTGACCCAAGCCCTTGTATTACAAGAAACAGGAATAAAGGGCTCCTCTCTCCCTCTACTGCTCCTGACCCAGCCCTCGCTTCTCCCAGGGGATTTAGGAAAGCTGCATCATCACAAGCCTGGAAACCCGACCACAAAACCTTTGAACCTGCTCACAGATTTCTCTCCTGGTCAGAGGAACAGGTGTGTGTGCTATTCCAACAAACACCCCAGGAAAAAAAAATACTAATATTATTAGCATCTTATTAGCATCTATTATTAGCCATATTAGCATCTTCTCACTGGATAAAAGTATAAGACAGCAGATTTCAGAGGAATTAAGGAATTACTCTGGTTGAAAACAGTAATAATATTCATCGCCACAAGCTAAGATACAAACTGACATTGTGGTAGAGGCAATAAGGCACAAGCTGTTTCCAGCCCACATTTCTCAAACCAAATGTGCAGGAAGGAACATGGTGGGGAGGAGGAGGAGAGGCTGAAGGTGCCCATAGCCCGTTGCTGCCACGTGGTGCCCATGCAGCTGGTGCTCACAGCGTCATCTCCTGTTTAAAGGAGGGTCACATCCACCCCAGAAACCTGCATGTACATGGAAGAAAAGCAAAGCAATGTGAAACACGTTTGGCTCAGTCCCTGGAGAGGTCATGTTTTACTAAATTAATAATCTATTTAGATCTGTTCAGCTTCAGCTTCTTAAGAAACTAATCCAGACAAGCCCAAAAGTATTAATAAAATTTCAGTCTGGGCTTGAAGAGAGATTAGAGAACATTTATTTTGCTTCCAGTATTTTCTGATTGCTCTCAACCTTTCCTTGCACAAGAATCTAAATGAGGAAATATGAACAAAAAGTCTAAGTAGTCAGTTTTATGTTGAATTAAATTCCGCTGGAAAAAAAAATCAAGCCAATCTCAGTAAAATTGATCCACTTAACATTCAATAAAATAAGTACACAGGAACATGCTTGTCTGTGCATGTAGTAAACTGGGGATTTATAGGTCCATATTTCAAAACTACTGCAATGAACACATATATGCCACTTAAATCTTAGCTCCCAGCTCACCTGCAACCCACAGAAAACTGTTATACTTAAGTTTCCTGCTTTGATTGTTTTGGGGTTTTTTTGTTGATCCCTCAGCATGAGCACATTGACCTAAGTGATGGAGAGAACCCCCTAATCTGGACTTTTTTAACAATAAGCTAAAACTCAACTTTCTCCTAAAATCATACCTTTGGCCTGAAATCCAGTGTAAATATAATATCAAAGCGAAGGAAAGTGGGAAGGCTCAGAAATGCAGATCTGGATTTCAGATTTCTCTGACCATGCTGCCTGTGCCCACAGGGCTCAGGGAGAAGGCAAAGTGTTTTACTACCCACAGAACAACTTATGAAAGGAGGGTGGTTGTGCAGGAAAAGTCGCAAGGTGAAAACGGCAAGCAGTAATAGCTGGGGAATAAAAACAAACCAGGTTCATGGAGGCAGAACTGGGGCGAGGTGTGTTTGCTTTAAGCATCGCTGCAAAAATATATTGTTTAGAAACTGCCTCCGTGACACAGATAGGGCCTGGGAAATCAATACCAGGAACCAGCGAATTCACGTTACCCGCTATTTGGTCTTGCTCAGATTTATGGGCTGATAAGTGGATCATGTATATAGGTATAAAACCGTAACAATATTATGTGTGAATGGTAAGGAGGTTATAGTCTACAAGGAAGCACCGTGCAGCCCAGGAGAAGGCTGTGGTGATTAATGGCAGCAAAAGCACTGCCGTGGTTTACATAGTGCTTGGCAGTGTGACAAAATGCAAAAGCTGGATGAGGTTGTGTTAGAGACATGAAAATAGAGACATGGGGTGAGTCTCACTCAACCTGCAATGGAGATAAATTATGTCTGTCAGCATACACCAGGCCCTAGGACTAGCGTATCCCCCCTGATCCTTATTCAGTTTTCCCCTTTCCTGGTTCCTGCCCCATAGCCCTGTGACCCAGAGCTGCAGCCACTGCGTCTCGTGGGGACAGACACATAGTGCATGGAAATCCTGCCCACCAAGAAAGGAAAACTATGATTATTGGGGTACTGCATTGATTCATCAAATGTCAGCCTTTTAAAATTATTTCAAAGCCTTAAAAATCCATGGTGAGATTTTTAAAAGAACCAGTTGTGTGATTTTTGTCGCCTCAAGCCCATGGTACAGGATCCAGGGGCACTTCCCGGCCCCAGGATGGGGCTGTGTCACCTTTGCGTCCCCGTCCCTGTGCACTTTTTTTCCCACTGGGAAAGAAACATAGGTATGTGGGTTGGAAAGGAGCTGTGATACCTACATATGTGTGTATGTATGTTTAATATTAGAGTATTGTGACTCTATGTCTTGGGAAACAAATGTTTACTTGCTCTAGTACATCAAAGGTTCTTGTTAATTCTAGCAATTATATTGAATATTTTTATTTATATAGATATATATATGATAATTTGCAATCTTTGTTTGAAGTCATTAATCCTTCACTTATTTTTGGAAGTGACTTGGCACTGCTAATTTACAGATGGGGAGAGAAAGTCAAGAAGGCAGCACATCATTTCCACACTGTGCCCCAAGCTGGGTTTGTCCTGGGGCTCTGCTCTGCCAGCCCCAGGCCCCAGCTCTCCCACATCGTGTGGGCTGGAAACAGCCCCAGGATCTTTGGGAACCTGGCAGTGACAAGGTGAAGACAAGCAAAGAAAAGTGCCGTGGACACCACCCTGGGAATAGAAGGAGAAAATTTGTCTGCAGGGGCAGGAAAGCATAAATGAACGTAGAAAAGGTCTTCAGGGCTTTTTTTAGCTCTTGCGGCCCCCATCTCTCTAAAGGAAGGCTGCAGGTAGGGCCACAGGCTGCATGTCAGACTCCTGCGCAGGTGAATATCTGGATGCATAGCACGGCAGTGTTAAACAGTGATTTCAGACCTTCCCCATCTCCTATATGCCACAGAAAAAAATCAGGCAGATACAGGTGCCCAGCCATATTACTTGTAACCATCAGAAATTGTCTGTGATATTAGTCCTGTGTTAAGCTTAGCTGGAAATAGGTATCAAGCTTAAATATTTATTGTGGGAGAAGAGAGAGACGATGCAATCACATAAATTGATTTCTGTAAGAGACATGATTAAAACTGCTCATATTTTCAGGTTACTAAAATGCTGCCTTGGTGCAGGGTGCCTTTGTCATTCCTCAAGTAATTGCACATTTAATCTGCTGAAGAGAGGCAAAATCTATGGAGGTGTTTAACATAGCTGACATCTGTCTTACTATATTATAAAGCATTTTTTAATAAATCAAATCCTGCAGTATAAGACACAAGTCTTAACATGAGAAACAAACAGCCGAGGAAAGGCATTCGCATGGACTCAGGCTGAACATACATCAAACCCACAGGATCCTGGGCAACAATAGCCAGAGCTATCAGCAACCTACCCATTGTCATAAATAAAGTTTTGACAAAAAGGAATACAGAAAAGGATTTGTCAAGTTAATTTTCCTTCATGGGTCAAAGTCAGGGATGGTTTATAGAATGCATCTTGAACGAATTAAGAAAAAAATATGCAAGATTTGGCCACTGAGTTTGTTAAAACTATGCACTGAAAAGAAACAGAATATTCTGTAGTGGAGCTTCAACTGATGGAGTTATGCTGACTTATATGTCCTGGAGATCTGATATGTGGTTTATACTGTCCAAGGTGTTCCCAAAATGATGTGCAATACTCTGTCAATCTATCAATCCCACATCCAGCAAACCCCGCCATGAAAATCAGAGAGAGGGAATTATTATTTTTCTTCTACTTTTTTTGCTTAGTTGGCTTCCACTGGCTTTCAAGCAAGAGGGACTACTGATGGTGACATTAGAGAGGCTAATGTTTACATCTAAACAATAAATTGCTTTTAATGCCTGTTTTTGTTTAGTCCTGGTAAGGAGCAGTACTGGGTGATCTCCGCGCCTATCAGAAGCCAGTGTAGCCGGAAGTTTAAGTGCTGTGTTTTGGGTATTAGTATGTTCAAGAGCAGTAAAGCAGAACACTACAAAGCAAGAGCTACACTGCAGAAAACATTTGCTCTTTTCCCTTTAAGCCTAAAGAAAACAAAGCAAAGGATATTAAGCTCAAGGCTACTGTAAACCCCTATCAGTTTCTTCTTATTTTTCTTTTTTTTTCTGCCATGACAGGGAATCCTTTACATTTGGACCTAATGTGAATCATGGCTGCTTTTACTAGATAAAGACTACGTGCAAAATTCAGCTGCCTCACCCTGGAAATTGTCTCCTAGCGGCACAAAACAGAAGATAAAGAATGTTAAATATTAACTTGTCTTATCATGCTTGAGCCCCAGATGGATTTGTGCAGACATAGGCACAAATTATACCTTAAAACAGCAGGTTGTTGACATTGAGAAAACAGTTACAGCACTTTTTTCTCCCGTTTGGTCTCATCAGCCAAATTCCCATCTCTGCAACTTCAAGTGTAACATCAAATGGAATTGTACACGAGGCTAGGGAAGAAGTAAAGGTCTGGAATGGAAATCCCTAATGTTTGTTGTACTCAGGGGACAGAGGCAGGCCCAGAGGTCTATGAAAGTTATTATAAGAGGCTTTAAAAGTGACATTGGTGTGCTGTATCCTCTGCTGTCTGCTGCCGCTGTGGCCAACTTACAAAAGGAATAAAATGGAAATTTCTGAGAAACTCAACATAACTGGAAATATCCTTTAACAGAAATATGGGGGTGAAGGGAAGGGGGAAAATGGTCACTTAACTTGAACTGGACTGTTTTAAGAGTTTATTCAGGAAATATCCCCATCCTATACATACGAGTCAAATTAGCAATTACATTCTTGGCTGATATAATCCTCCTGACCAACAAGTGTGACCACGGATATAAGACCAGGCTAGTGTTGTGGAGAAGGCAAATTTATCCTGATTTTTTTCTTTCTGCAGCCAGCCTTACCCAATAACTTATCTGGAGCTATTTACACGCTAAAGAAATCACCATGTTGGGTATAACGTGGGTTTGTTTGGGTACAAACATGTCTAAAGGCTGTGTGGGCTGCTTCTTGTACTTAGAAACTGTATTTGCTATTCAAGAGCATTACAGAGTTCGATTTTCACTTCCGGAGAGCGTTTCCCAGGCGACTTTCTTCCGCTGCCCTGCTCCGGTGAGGAACATCAAGAGCCGCTGCAGATCTTTGAAGAACCGGCCAATAATTTCAGCGTCTCCTTGGCAAAAACAGACCCCGCAAGGCGATTGTCCCACCTGAGAGCTTGGGAGCGAGGGGGTGGGCTGCACGGGGACCAGGGGCACAGCTGCATTCACAGCAGAACAGCCTTTCCCAAGCCAGGCACTAAATGCAATTAGAGAAAACAGGATATCCCAAGTATAAGATATCAAAACAAAACGCATTCAAAGGCTGGAAGCTGAGTGTGGGGCAAGGCTGGGATTGTTTGGAGCTGGCCGCCTTTCTGCTGGCACCCACCGCTGGCAGACGCGGAGAGAAATGCTCTTTAAAAGCTTTTTCTTGTTGTTCTTTGCATTCGTGGGGAGTTTCAGTTTTGGAGTTTTAACTGCCTGTTGTTGCAGTGCAGGTTTTCTTACTGCTAAAATGTGGCTCCCGTGTCACCAAAGTGTGATATCTGTGGAAAGTTCGCTACGGCAAGGGGAAGAGATGCTGCACAGCACGGCCAAAGTGATTGCTGAGGGGAAAGAAAAGCCCACTGAGGTGCTTGGAAGGGAAACCAGTGTCTAATCCAGGTGATACCACCAGCAAATATGTGCAAAGCACCAGAGATACAAATCCTAAGAATTTATAAAGGTGAAGGAGTTAGTCACAGAGACCTCAGTCTTCAGGAACTATGAGAGTAGCACAAAGATAAATAATTCATTTTGGCCTCTGGCAGCAGTTGCCCGCTACCAGCCAGCTGGTCAACATTTCAGACCAGGGGCTTGCACATCAGGGCAGGAGCAAAGCCGGACTGTTTGTGCTCACACGGCGAGGAGCTGTGAGCATGTGGCTGCAAAAACAAAACCCTCAAATCTTTGCTCACGAGAGGCCAGTGCTGGCTGGAGCTGATCACCAACCCCTGACTGCTGGTGTCAAAAGGACAGGGCAACCGCCTCTTTACCCAAGAACATGAAGATTTATTTTTTTGTCTCCAATGCAAGACTTTCCACATTGATTTCCAGCTGGGAAGAGGTCTGGTGGTTGCAGAAGCAGCCATGGGAGTGTATGACACATGCACAGCACAGTAATGTCCCAGAGCTATGGAGCGGGCACAGCAATCTGCTTTAAAAGAAGAAGAAACAAAATCATATCTGGCCTCCAGGGAAATGTGGGGACCAGAAGCTACTGCTTGGGTTGAGGGCTCATGGAAAGTACTTCTTTCTCTGAGGGCAAGTCAGTTAGAAGATGGAATGACAAAGCCCACTGCAAATCTGAAGTCCCCGAAAGGATCTTTTTAAAGGCATGAGGACTGTGACTCCAGAAGCATTACAGAAATGTTGAAAAGGAAGGATGCTGATCCTTTTGTGTATCTTAGTTTTGAGCATCTGCAATGCTGCCTTGTTAACGGGCCTGGAGAAGGAAGGTGTGTGCAGCTTCAGCCTCTACGAGATGCTGATATCGATCAGTTGATGTAGCTGTTATGATGTGCCTGGACGCACGGCTCCGATAACCCAGGCCTCGAACCCTGTGGGAAGCCACACTCTGGCAGACGCTGCAGCTTTTTGTGGTTTCTGAAGAGCTCCAAGGGAAAATTTCCCAATTCACCATACGAAATAACCTGTAAAGCAGGCTGTCCTTTGATTTCTCATTTGCTTTTATTTTTCCATTGATCTCATCACATTCTCTCATTGTCTCATAGCGCAAAGCAAGAGGACAGCTGATCTGTTTTCCCTCTGGCCTTCTTAATGTCTTCTTGATTGAAATTCACATTAACTCTTAGCTACCCAAATCTCAGAGAGCATCTATAAAGCCACATCCACTTCTATAAAATTCAGCTGCTCTGAAGCTTTTCTTTCAAGCCACTGAGTTCTGGAGAGCTCTCAGGAATGGGACAGATACTTTCATAAAATCCTTAGCACGTAGCCAAAGTGCTGGCTGCTGAGTTTCTCCAACACTTTCCTGGGGACAGAGCGATGCTCCAGCACAGGGGATGAAGGGAAGGACAGAGAGGTACTGCATGCCCATGAGCCTCCTGGCCTCTCCTTCCAAAGATGAGCTGCTAGCACAAAGCCAGCCCCATCCACGATGGGGGCTACCCTGGGCAACAACCCTCTCCTGCAGCATTAGGGCTCCAGAGCATCATTTCTGCTTCCAAATCACTGTAGCAACAACCTCCTGCCTTTTCAGAAACAGCCAACTGCCAGGAGAGGCTGCCAAAGACCTTTGGAAAGAATCATGAGGTGGGCATATTTTTGTCCCCACGAGTGAGAGAGGCAAATCCCTGAATCTGGGGGAGACACCTAAGGCAGCTCACAGAGAGCAGAGGCTGCACCAACAGTTTGCCAGTCCCTGTCCCGGTCCTGCTGCTGATGCGCAGCCCCATGGCATCATTGTATTTGGCATTTATAGATTTTAAGAGTCCTGCCTTGTTCTCCAGCTTATTTCTCGTTTAATTTCAACAACAAAAAACAGTGCTTCTTCACCACATTGTTTCTCCAGTGTGCCATCCTTGTGTGATTTTTTGGATTAATAATAAAAAAAATAAAACCTCACATCTACATACTGAAGGATGTGACAGTGCAGCAAAGCACAGTGCGAATTTTTTGTGATTTAGCTGTTCATGGTGCAAGCATCCTCAGCACGGAACAAGCAGGCGTGGGTTACCCAGAGTACAGCAAGGAGGGGGATGCTGCCCAGCACCACTGCTCTTTCCCTCCCCATTCTCATCCCGTGACTATCTACGATCCTGGCCGAATGACCATGCTTTTAGGGAGTGATGGACTTAAGAGAATTTGCTGTCAAACTGGGCCATGAAGTACTTGGCCTGTGAAAAGGAGAAATGTCAGGAATAGGTTTTCTCGTGCCTGAACGTTTGTGGTTCTTGCTGCCACAGCCTTCCCTCTTGGTAAGAGCTCACCTGGGCCCAGGTCAGAAACTATTCAGCTGCTGATCTCATTTGGTCCTATTGTGCAAAAATAAAACACTTTGTGGTTTCCTTTTCAGAATCCCCAGGCTTTTGAATGTAGATGGGTTGGCAGCAGAGCCATATCTTTTCAGAGAAGTGGCATTAATAGCGCAGAGGGAGGCTGCCTGTAGTTTATTACATACAGTAACACCCCATTCCATCCCAAAAGCCTTTCATCTGAAAAACTGGCACCCACAGATGACCCAAAACTACTGACACACAAAAAGAGATGTGATGAGCAAATCAGGATGACACAATTTGTTTCCAAGCCTGGGGCAATAAGAAACGTTTTCCATCCAATTGCCCTTGTGTTATTCAGCTGGTATAATGTCCCAAATGTACATATACGGAGTAATGCAGCATGCCCTCAGTCCAAGACCAAGGATTAAGAAACAATCAGGAAAGGGAAGACACAATAATGAGGGAAGGACCCCCATGCCATCCCCATCCCAAGGAGCTCTCACCCCACCCACCACCACGGAGACTTCTCAGAGCTTTGACCAGTACAACCAGGAATGTGAGTCAGATCCAACAAACTGCCTTTCTTTCCTTCACATTATTCCCTCTACACTATAGCAAATGTTGGGGTGGGTAGCAAAAAAGGCATCCAACTCACTGCATAATTAAGCACAAAATAAATACCTACAACTATCCTCAGCTTAGATACCTATTAAGAAAATCATACAAAGTGTAAGCTGTACTTGCAATTGAAAACCAATGGTAAGTTGTAGCACGCAAGGAAATGAGTCAGTAGGAAATTCAACACAACTTACTATTTTCTCAACTTAAAAAGCCACAGGCAGGATTAATTCTTTTGTGCATATCTAAAGTTGATTCTCAGATCACCTACACAAAGAGTCAGTTCTCCGTTTTGCCATGTTATTGCAGAGCTTTTTAATGATTCATGACAAAGAGCTTCAAAGAGCTCCAAGCCCTGACAACAGTCCTGGATCCGACCTACTCGTTCTCATCTCAGCAAAAAATCCTTCTTGGTGAATAATTTAGGTCTATGAAAAGAGCTGCCTTAAAACTATTCCCAAGTGAAGGAGCAGTGTCTAGAATTTAATCTCATCATGGAAATCAAAATAAAAAGAAAATATCAAAAGAAAGCAGTGACTGCAACAACAATACAAGCCTTATTTTGCAGAATTCATCCATTGTGAAACTCCACAGAAGGGACCACAGCTGTTTTCCCTGAAATATGCTCCACTTTTCCAGAGACCAAAGATGAAATCCAAAGCTTTGACTTTCAACTTACGATAGACAAACACATACAAAGATGACACAACTACTGTTCAGGGCTCTTGAGGAAAGAAAAAGGCCATTTAGAGCTAAAGGCTAAAATATAGACTTGACCACAGCCTCTATCACATCTTCCGCTGACTAAGGATGGCTCTGTGGGTGCAGGCTTGCAACACTCTCTTGAAATCTGAGGCAATTCTAGCCTCACTTCAAGCTTGGGATTGAGTTTTATATTTGCTGTGTTGCAAGGGCTGAGGGCCCATGCGCTGCAGGAGGCTCACACCATCTCTCCCATATAGAACATGGCATCTGGTGCTGAATACAACACAGTTACAAAACCAGAGGCATAAAAACTGAAGTGTGACACCCTCTCCCAAAAAAATTGAATACAACATACATAGCATCTGTGCACCTCCACCTTAATGCCAAATATTCTAGTGAGCATTTAAGTCTAATTCCTCTGCCAAATTCCTGACATGATATGCAGGGATTATGTCACGTCACTTCAAACCCTTAATCTTCTCCTCGACGGGCTGATTGGGATATTTTTATAAATTAAACTCAGATGAGCCATTCACATCACTTTGCCTCAACAGCAATAAGTAGCTTCAGTTTAATGGCCATTTTACAAAGATTTCTCACGATGACTGGCATCTTCATCTTCCTTCGATGAAACACTAGGGCATTTTGAAGGAGAGTTAATCCAAATCACAGCTCACTCTGCACTTGAAATAACCAGCATAACCGAAACCAGCAATACTGAAATATTTCTAATGATGGTAACACTTGTAATAGTGTATCTTCTGGTCCCTGAGATGCAGAGAAATTTCCAAGGGACCCTCTCTGTGTGGTGGGTCAGGATGTTGTGTGCACCCTCAGCAAAAGGAAAAGCCTTACCTGAGGGTATCAGAGCACAGACCCCATCCAAACCTTGTTTCAGCACAAAGATATAAATGCCTTTGCACTGGCAGACCCAAGGGCTTGTCTGGAGCTTTTCAGGCTGACAATATTAATTCTGGGGTGAGTCTCTGTTCCAACAGCTGCCACTTCGAAGGGCCTCCCCGATGGCAGCGTGTGGCTGGGGTTTGTCTCCATGTCTTAGAGCGCAAATGTTTTGCTGCAGCTCAGCTACATGTTGTGCTTGACATGAAACATTTCCACTTCCAGGTGGCTGAAAATGGTGAAGATTCTGCTTTGAATTGTAATCCCATTGCTAAACCTCTTCCTTCTTATTTTAGGATGAGATAACCACAAACCACCCTCCTGGGGGTGGCAAATCCCCTCTGTTCCCACCAGGTCTTACCTCAGAGGTAAAGCCAAGTTTCACCTTGGTTTTCCAGGGAGCCTTATGCTGGGGCAGAGGCCTGAAAAGCATACTTAATAAGGTGAAATGACAGAGCTTTCACCAGTGACAATGCCCTTCTAATTAGTGGGACAAAGCGGGTGATACACTCTGCACAGGTATGGTTGTGCTCCCCTGGGGACGGGCACGGCTCCAAGCACGTCCCATCTGCTGAGCTGAGAACGACAGCTAGACCTCGAGGACTACATCTGCTCTGAAACACTCCTTTTGTGGCAGGCAAAACCCAAGCCCTGATTAATTACGATGCAATCAGGTGGCTTTGTGCGGGCTGAAAGGGATGCCTGGACTGGCGCTCACCCCACGGCTCACCCAGCACAGCCCACCCCAGCCTCATGAAACACCAGCTGCTTCCCAAAACACATTTGCTGGGGCTTAGCAGATCTGCTGGAGATACTGCAGGCACATGAAGCACCAACATATGCTGAGCAACTCAGCATATGCTTGCACAAAGAAAATATATTTGGATTATAAGGGGTTTTTTTGGGACAGACTGTGGTGAATTCCATACATGTTTCCTTTCCTTCAAATCTTTTGCTAAAACTTCTTCCTCTTCTGTGTTCGTCATTTTGAGATAGAGCAGGTGTCAGAGACAGCTGTACATGGCCACCAAAATCTGTCACACCAAGAAAAAGACACCTTTGAGCTCTCAGAAATAATTACTATCAAGGCCAGCACTTGGCATAAAGACACCAAACTGCCTGGGCGCATAGCAAGCAGTTACCGTATTTACACACACCTCAAATACATCCATTTCTACATGTAAATTGGAACTAAAGCAGAATTTCACTTATTCAATAGCTAATAAGCTTGGTTCTTTCAACATGAGCAAGAGTCACACAAGAAGAGGGGATTTGCTTTTGGTAAGCTCAAGAATTTCCTTCAATTTTTCTCTAGCCTGTACTTGAATTTCCTAGCTCGGGGGAAGTTCAAATTGCTGTCAGCTAAAGCTGCACCCAAATTCTTATTAGCAAAGGGGGAGAGAAAATGGCTTTCCTTTCCCACGGTTTTGCCTGAGACTGTTCCTGAGCACAGTGGAGATGAGGTTGCCGAGGAAGGAATTACTCCGAGCTGTAGCAGGGCAGGATTACAGCCCTGGATGGGATATGGATGAGTTTGTTTAAGCCAAGTCTCCCCAGTGCCCAGTGAGCATCCTCACCAGCCAGCTGACAGTGACTTTGAAATTAGCATTTTCTGTTGTCCTGCAGTTTTATCCTTCCTCGTATAAGGAATTGGATAAGGACAATTTCTTTCAAGGAGTTGAACCAAGATCTGCCATGCCTCAGGTACATGTTTTTATCACCAGGCTGTGGAACGAACCTCTCTCTTTCATCCCATTGGCATTTAATAACACACACCCCAACCAACACATCCTCAGGAGGGTACAATGAGAGCCTCGGGAGCTGGTTTGGAGCTGTGCAGTGCAAATGCCCAAAGCATAACAAAAATTATCATACCACCCCCCCGCTTTCTTGCACCAGCAGCAGCTGTACAAACCTGCTCAGCAACGGGGCTTTCACCCCAAAAGCTCCCTGCCACGTTGGCTGTCTCCCCCCCAGCCTTGTCTCCAACGTGCCGCCCACCCCTGCTTCCACATCCCATGCAGGGCAACGGAGGCAGGCTGTTCCCGGCGTGTCGGCACGTCTCGCATGAAACCCAGGGCCAAGAACAAGGCAGCTGCCTGCGCGCAACGTGCAGGCTGTGTGTGGTAGGGCTGTACTCACAGCCTGCCAACACCCAGGCTGGGAACACGGTGGGGATGGCCACTGCCAATGGGAGTCGGCAGGAACGAAGCCATGTGGGAAACTTAAAATGCAAGCGGAGCTGGGAGTGCATGGCGTGTCCTTCCCAAGCGCTGCCTGAACTGGCAGGATGGCTGGTTTCGGTGGGATTTAATGCGGAGGAGTGGGGAGCGTGGGCTGGGAGTGGGGCTGAGACGAACCGCGGATCAGCAGAGGCGTTTATCTGCAATATGGTTGGAATACATTACTATGAAGGAGATTAGAGACCCGACTCTGATCTTCACCCATTTCAGTTACGCAGGCAAGAGTCTGGAATCTGGATTTTAAAGATGCTATTTTAGCTGTTACTGAAATCAGAAACAGACTCTGAAAGGGACAGAGAACATGTATTTACATCCATGAAGTTCCTGCGTGTTACTATCCTGTTCTTTGCAAAGCAGAACATTGCTGGAGTGTTCATTAAAGCAACCCTAAATTGATCTTATTTCCTGAAACATTCCACATGCTAAAACCGCCTAACAATGCTCGTAGGAATATTTTTTTCCCATTTAATTCACTAAGCGTTCCTTTAGATTTGAAAGCCCGTTAAAGCTAGAAAATAACGTTATTAAAGTCAATAGGTGACACCCCTCCTCAGGTGAGACTTCTCCAAAATTCCATTTCCAAGGTCCACGGGAATTTCTGGAGCACTCCCACACCGGTTTTTTTCCACCTAGCAGCCCCATTCACACAAATACCACCCTCCCCCCAGCAAACCTCCTCCTGGTGAAAAATGTCCCAGCTGGGCAGGAGCAGCCACCCCATCATCTGTGCTCCCACCCCCGGGATGCTCGGGGCGGGGAGGGGGAGTCCCCCCCGGGGCAGGAGCGGCCGCGGGGTGCCGGTCCCCCCCGCCCCGCTCCCTGCTGGGGCTGAGGAAGCGCAGGGAGCCGCGGAGTCGTTCTGCATATTAATGAGCCGACAGCAAGGGCAGCGGGAGCTGTTTTAAAAGAGGACAAGGAGAGGAAAGCGGCAGAGCGCAGGCAGAGCGCGGGCAGGGAGCGGGCAGGGAGCGGGCAGGGAGCGGGCAGGGAGCGGGCAGGGAGCGGGCAGGGAGCGGGCAGGGAGCGGAAGGAGCGCCGGTAGCGACAGGGCATCAGCACCGCCGGGAACCGCTCTTTGCTGTCCTCTCCTTGGTGACATCCAGCCCCAGGGACAAGGGGATCTGGGGGACAAAGCCGAAGCAAGAAAATTCATTGAAGTCCCCGGCATCTCTGCAGGTACCTGCTGCCTCACCATGAAGCTCCTGACAGCAGCTTTGCTTCTGCTGTTCATCGCGATGTGCTTAGCCAGCGCAGAAGGTAAGTTGATTTATTCTACTTATTGCCATGTAAACACCTTTTCCAGGGGGTTGCTTTTCCGGTAGTTTTTATTTGCTTCTTGGTAGCCTTGAGTTTGATTTAGCTGTCCCCTGCACTTTGGGAAAAGTGATGTATTGTATCTGTGGGGTAAGGTAACTGTGAGTTTTTTAAAGATGGAAGAAGAGATAAAATACATGCAACAAAATTATGTCTTCATTGCAAGCCAAATAGCCCCAGCTCAGGATGTGGGAGGTCACACCGTGTTCTCCATTATTCAGGAGATATCTCCTTCAAAACTAAGGGTGGTTTTCACAAGGAAAGTAGAACAGAGCTGGATTTCATAGCATAAATTCCACCAAGTGTGCCAGTGCGCGTTTTCTGTCGTGCACTAAAGTAATGGTTTAAAAAACACACAGCTTTTGTCTGGCTGCAAATGCACCACAGCATCCGTGCAAGGAGAAATTACTGAAAGTCCTACAAAGTCCAAGAGAGACATAAGTGAATGAGAAAGTAGCTGGGATGTGCATTTGCTTGCTCAGTTTAAAGCAAGTTCTGACTCTTCCATTTCCTTTTGTTAAATACGATTACATTTAATCACAGCAGGTGCACTTTAAAAAAACGCTCTCAGATTTACAAAGCCTCAGAACACACATAGTGCTCTAAAACATATTTCCCAGAGAGTCACTACCTTTTTCTGGGATATAGCAAAGAAAATATTACTCTTTTTAAGCTCAATGGCATTTAAAAAAAAAAAAAAAAAGCTTTTCCCACTGAGGCTTGAAAGACCAAACCGAAGTTTGTGTGTGCACACAGGCTGGTAGGGAAGGGACGCTTGGTATGCAGGAGGCTGTGCAGGCACATGAGAAAATGCTTTCTCTTGTAGGCATAAAGTGCAAATGTTCAAGAAAAGGTCCTAAGATAAGATTCTCTAACGTACGGAAGCTGGAAATAAAACCGAGGTACCCGTTTTGTGTGGAAGAGATGATTATGTAAGTTTTATTTCATTTATTGCATTCTGTTTCCCTATCGGCTGAATCGCTTTACCTTATACTGCAAGTTCCTTCTCTGTTCTTTGTTTTTCTCATGCCCTGGCATGCTAATTTCTGGGAATAGGCATTTGCTGTATCTGATGCAACAAAATGTGCAATTCTGACCAAAAAACAAGCTATCATTTTTTGACATAATTTTTTTGCTCGAAGAAATATTTACCGAACAGGTAGTGATAAAAGGATAAATCTTTAGTTCAAGTGAAGATAGGGACAAATCCTACTCCAAGCCACCTGATGTAAAATCCAGAAGGATTTAGTCAAGTTATTTCGGGCGTGCAGGGTAAGAACATGAGCAGAGTTTGGTCCATGGTGGTTTCTGCAAGGAAGAGTTACCTCAGCCACAGCCAGATTCTCACCTGTGTTGTACCAGAGCCACCCTCTTGCATTTGATGGGATTACCCAGCATGTAAGGAAATGCTTTCCTCCCCATCTCACTGCAAGCTGTGACCAGTGCTGCCGTGAAATATCAAAGTGATATAGTGACTCACCGAACCGAGGCAGATGCAGGGATTTTTCTTATCTCTGGCTTAAAAGAAAGTTGTTTTTCAATTTTAACTGAAAGAAGACAGCAATGAGCCCCTCTGCCAACTAAGAAGAAAAAAAAGGATCCCAAAAGAAGCTGCACCCCCAGAACACTAAGAACCGATTTGCTCCAGTGTTTATGCTCCCTTACTGAATGTTTGCCGTTCACTTAATCTTAGAAAGGTGCTTTAACAGCAGGATCTGAGTCCCGTCTTGCTGAGCTGCATGTCACCTCCAGTGCTCTGTAATGCCCACGGGGCCAAATCCTGCCCATCCAACTGGCACAAAAAAGAAGATACCATAGAAGCCTGATCCTGCCCACACAGAAATGACTCGCCAGAGGGTTTATGGAGGAGAAACGGAGAGCCAAGCTTCCTTAGGCTTCCTCCAGATTTACACCAGCATCATTGTGAGCAAAGCTTAGCTCAGGGAACATCCGACCCACCTCTTTGAAGCCCAAATCAGCTGATGGCAATCCGAACGGAAAAACGCTTGCAAAGCATCACTGCCTGAATCACTTCCTTGCAGCTTTACTTTGTTTGCTTTGACCTTTCAATAGCAAAAGGTTGGTGTAGAGGGTCACTAACTCTTCACACCCCACTTCAGGCATTTGCCTGAAAGCAGCTGGTGGCTGGGTTGGTGTAAAATAAATCTCATTAATGCAACATTTAATCAGAAAGTCAGGAAAGCTGGAACACTGCACAAGCAGTTGCTTTCCCAGATGGATAGCTATGCAGATGCCCAGCAATGCTATTCAAAATCAGAGCGTGTCCCCAGGTTTGCAGCAGCTGCAGGGACAGAGCTGTCCCATTGCTGTCCCATCGCTGCTGCTGCCTGTGGGGCAGGCAGGGCTCAGCCGCTGCCATCGCTGCCTTTCCAGCTACTCTGGTGCTGTCTGAAATCAGTATTGAAAACAAGCTGAAATTAATATTCCAAGAACCAATTGATCTGGGAGTCTCAGGACAAGGCACAGAAGAGCTGAATTCCTGCAACTGAGTTATTGTTGCTGTGGTGATCATCTAAAATGAGTTGTCAAAGCTCAGTCTTCTCCTGACCTCCTTGAAAGCTCTCTTATCTTTTCATATAGGAGAAGTATGATATAAATGAGGTTTGGCAGAGAAGAAGTAGCTACATGTGTGCAGTTTAGGAAGGAATTTGTCTGGGGGGACCATAACCCCCCAGCAGAGCTGTGGCACAGACTAAGAGGTACTTAAACTGAGTCCTCAGCCTAGTCAAAACCTATCAAGATTCACAGTACATCTAGCAGTTATTGCGTGTGTATCCGTCTCCTGGAATAAGAAAAAGCAGCTGAAAATAGGAGGGAGGTTTAACTCTTCCTGTCTGAAAGAATCCAATCCCCTTGCACTTATTGCCCCATCCCAAAGAGGGGGGATGTGTCAGGGTGAGGATGGCTGAGCCAGAGATGGGAAATGGGCACCACTGGGGGCCTTTCTCAAGGGACAGCTGAGGTGACGGCAGTCCCTGCACTGGCTCAAGTGAAGGAACCAGAGCCAGCAACCTGCTGGCCATGGGAACAGGGTGTCTGTAGGCAGAGGTGCAGCCCCACCATCCCTGTGGATGAGAGGCATGGGGGCACAAGATGCTGAGAGGTCAAAGATTGAGCTGGGACACTCGTCCCAGCTCCAGAGGCGTGGATGTACTTGGAGAATTTTGGCACAGGGATCTATCCGGAGGGGTAAGTTCTGGTGCTTCAGTCCCTTCTCCATCCCTCTCAACCTCTTCTTGCAGCCCATCCAAACAGCCCCTCTCTCAGGGTATCGGCTGCCACAGTGCCTCTTCTTCAGCCCATCCCCTTACATCTGCCAGACCAGTATCCCCAAAAGCAAGGCCAGGTCAGCTCAGGGTGCCCAAAATTGCTACCAGCCAACCCTGTGCCCACAGCACCAGGGACTGCACAGGAACCGCAGGGGACCATGGGGCTGCCTTGGGAATATCTCCTCTGCTGTCCAGCCTCCAGCATCAAAGCAGAAGGCATGTGCATGATGTCAAAGCAACACATCTCAGCCTGAAAAGAGCACTGGTTGGTTGCCCGAGAAGCAAGCCATGCACCAACTCCTTCTTAGACTGCAGGCTCTAGTAAATCCAGAATTGTCCTTCACTACTCCTGGTGCAAATGTAGAGCTTGCTGCTTTTCAGAGTAGCTCCTGTTCCTCCTCCTGTGATTCGGCCTGTCCATCACTTTCTGGAAATACCCTTTATGGTCTGTCAGAAAAGAAATCCAAGCCAAGTTCTGGCATCAGCCAGTGCAGATGGCACAGCTGAGAAGGTGGCCGCTGGGTGGAGAAACTTTGTGCTGACCTCAAGTCCTTTAAAACTCACATACTTTGTGCCTCCAGTGAGGGTTTGGTTTCACTCGTATTCAAAGCTGTAGGAAAATTCCCCTTGGCTGAGAACACCCTTGAAGCAGAGACAATCCATAGGTTTTAGCAGTGACCCTTCTCTTGCTGATGTCTGCAGCCACAGAGGTTCTTGGAGGCTTTCCCAGGGGTTGGGGAAAGGGCCACATCCTCCCAGAAAACAACCCAAAAGTTACACCTTGTCCTTTTGTGACTTTAGCTCACACCTGATGGAGGTGGAGCAGAGAAGCGGAGCAGAGAAGGTTAATTGAATAGAAAGAACAATTCAATCACATTGTAAAACATGGAAATGGAAAACATGGTGAGACCCTTAGCTCAGCTCATGCAGGTGATGTGCAGCATTTCACTTCCATGTCCCCTCTGCACCAGGCAGGTAAGCTGGGAAAGTTTGCAAGAAACTTTTCCTTGTGTTAAAAGATAAACAGCTCTTTTCTGAACCAAACTACAAAAGAAGACCATCGTTACACACATATTTCTGGTTTTCTGCCACCATTTTACTCACGTTTCTAGAAGTGTTCAAATAATCCCATTATAGTATTTTAGTTAAACAGAAAACCATGTTTCCCTGTTATGGATGGTATTTCCAAAAAAACTACTAATTCCAATTATAATTGTGGGTGATTTTTTTTTTTTTTAAATCACAAAATTAATAACGAAACCAGAAAACTGTCTGATTTTGAGCCCTGAGAAGTGATAGCAGTCTTGACATTTCTGGAAAGCCACCCTCTTGGGAAGCAGCTCCAGGTCTCTTGTGTCACCTTGTTTGTGGCAGATCAACCGGTGCTGGCTTCACTAAGCCCTCTGGAAGGAAACCTGAAAGGAAGAGTTTTGCCATATTTTGTTTCCCAACACGCTTTGTCCTGACAATAAGGGGACACCAAACCACTGCTGCTGGCAGGGAGAGCAGGATCAGCTTGTGATCAGAGGAGGCTCAGGCCCCCAGGACTGTATGTTGGGGCTCAGAAGTAGTCTGTTGGGCACACAGGCATTCTGCCATGTGCAAGTAAAGTATTGTGGACTTAAAGAAAAATTAAACAATAACAACAACAAAGGAAAAAACGACCAATGAAGTGTGCCTGATCTTTTCTCTTGGATGTGATATTTTAGAGTGTAAGGCAACTTACTCCTCATGCAAACACCTTGCAGTTGACTGAATGAGCCCTAATTAAATCAGCTATTAAGCTCAAAAGACAGTCAGAGTAAACCTACTGATTAAAAACAGTGGGTAAGTCTTCATCTGGTACAACCTAGTCTAATGGTGGACAATACTGCACTGCACTGAGGTTCCACTTAATATGAGAAGAAACTTCTTCACAGTGAGGGTGACAGAGCCTGGAACAGGCTGCCCAGGAAGGTTGTGGGATCATCTTCTCTGGAGACATTCAAAACCTGCCTGGATGCCTTCCCGTGTAACCTCATCTGGGTGTTCCTGCTCCAGCGGGAGGTTTGGACTGGATGAGCTTTCAAGGTCCCTTCCAACCCCCGACATTCTGTGATTCTGTGATAACAGCTGAAGATCTGCTCCAATATTATGACAATAAACACAAATATCTGCCATAAAACACAAACCAGGAATGCTTCCCACCTGGGTGAGAGCCCCTGACTGATTTTGGATTTATCCAGAGTGGGGGCAGAGGAGCAGCATTTTCCTCAACTTCCATAACCTGTGCTCGCTTCTCTTGCAGCGTGACCCTGTGGACGCGGGTGAGAGGGGAGCAGCAGCACTGCCTAAACCCCAAACGCCAAAACACCGTGAGGCTGCTGAAGTGGTACAGAGTATGGAAAGAGAAAGGCAGGTAAGTATGAACTTACTCAATAGGCGAGGAGAAAAATCTCGGTGGCAAGTTGGGCAATCAGCAGCTTTCAGGCAGAGAGCAGCCAGGAAAATTTACACACTGCAAATACTCTATCCAGCACAGAGAATGTATTTCATTACCAAAATTACAGTTATTAATGGATGTTCTTGATGTTATTTCTTTCCTGCCACATGCAGTCCTTACTTCTATTTTAGGATTAGGCTGCTCCAACTATAAATAGTGGTTATTTTCTGTTAAATTATTCATCAGCTGATGTTCTCAGTTATTTACATACACTCACCTCCCTTCTATGGGTAAAAAAAACAAGTTGAAAAGCTAAATTACTTCCACACAGCCACAAGGAAAGCAGTCAGCAGAGCTGGGAAGAGTGTGCACTGTCACACACTTTAATTACCTCAAAATAATCGGTATCTGATGATGCAGATCTTTGCCCATTTTAACTACTGTATCATTCCCAGAAAAACAAACAAACAAACAAAAGAAGCTGGTAAGATGCTCTGCCACCTTCTCCCTTGCAAAGAGTTGGGGTTTTTTTGGTTTTTTTGCAAGCCATCGGTCATAGATAGAAGAGAAGAGTGAGAAAAAGGAATTCCTGCTGGTTGGTGGTCAGTGGTGATGTCCCCAGCTGTAATTAAGGGGACCTGCCTGACTCCAACCACCTCTCCAGCAATGAACAAGAAGGATCCTCTGCAGGCAGTACAGTCCCACCAAACCTGATCCTCCTCAACCAATGGGAAATTTGCTCCCCAAAATTAGAGAGCAAATGAGGCTGGCATGCAACAAGCCCCATCTCTTGGCAGGTTCAAGGATGCCATCGAGCTCTGCCGCAGCCAGGCGGTGCCAGTGGCGCAGATGTCGTGGCACCACGAGCGGTGGTGGGTGCTGAACCCTTAGCCAGATCCCTTGTCCCCCTGCGGCTCCATAAACAGAGGACATGGGGAAGCCCTGGCTATTGCGTAACCACAGATTTACACTCTTCCCTTTTTTTTTTTTGTTTTGCTTCGTTTAATAGGGCTATCATTAAGATGATGAAAGATGCTTGTGCATTCAGGAAAGTTCCCCTGCGTGGAGCAAGAGGAGGGATGCCCTGTGCAAGGTTGTGAGGGCCAGGTGTGGGCTCTGCAGAGTGGCTCCTGTCTGCAGATATTAACAGTGCTGCTCACAGTCTCCTCTGTAGCCCAAAATAAGGGTCAGCTTGAGGCTTCCCCATACTCCAGCCAGGGGATAGGGACCAGGCAAAAAGGAGGGACGGCAAGCCCAGCATCCCTGCTGCAGCTTTGGCTGTCAACCTGGGGCATGTAGAAGGGATGCAGTGCAACCCTCGGTGCTTTACCTTGCTTTGCCATGTCCAGCGCTGGCATCACCCCACTGCAGAATGTCACCCCTACATTACACCCAGCAGGTCCCCGACACTGCTAACCAGGCAGCCGAGTCGAACTGCAGTTGAAGAAGCATCAAGGAATTATTTCAGACATAAAGAGCCTGATTGAAACCAAGTCATCATAACAAATACACAATTTGTCAGTGACTTCAGTGCCAGCTGTACCAAACCCACTGAATTGCTCCCCAGGAAAAGACAGGAAATTTAAATGTAAATGAAATTTAAATATAGTCCAAACATAATCTCTTCCCCAAATCACCATTGCTCCTCATTTTCCCTATGCCCTGGAAAACCACTTTCATGCACACTTGCCAATGAGCCAGGGATTTTTCAGCAAACAAGCCTGTCAAGTGGTCTTCCCAGGATGCAAACTAGGTAAATAATAGTGCCTATAATATTATTCCAAATGTAACAGATACTGTGAATTTATTATCTAGTACAGCTCATGTTATACTTCAACATTTTATCTGAAAAAAGGATTTTTCCAGTGGTTACATTGTATTAGCAGATATGGATTTTTTTTATCTTATGTATCCTGATAATCATGGCAGAGCATGTTATTCCCCACATGCCTGCAAGATGTGAGGGTTTAAAAGTCCAAACGTCTTCCCAGATGCTTTATGGATTATAATAATCTGGTGACTGCTGAAGTCAATAATTTATTTTCCAATTTAAGCAAAGGCTAAAACTCTGGCTTCTGGTTTTTTGTTGTTGTTTGTGGAGATTTTTATTATTTTGTTATTAATTTTTTTATTACTATCATTGGGAAAGCAGTTTTTTCCATTCATAGTTCAAGTTTCTTGCTCTCGACTTTCCTTCTGTTTAGGGTTTATGAAGAATAAGAGGAAGCAGCATGAGGAATGGAATGGACTCCCTTGGCTGGCATAGGATTGGGCTCTGCAGAAGGTTATTTCTCACACAGACATAAGACACAAATTCTATATTATTATAAAGCACTTTTTACCAAGGGTCAGTTTTTACATTTTATAGCCACGTGCAAAAGGCTTCCAGATTTCACAAGCATCTGTTGCACTTCAGATTTCATACCCATCTGCTCGGGAAAACTCATGCTTTTCATTTTAAAGAGATTGGGGTTTTTTGTGTTTGAGTGGGGGTTTTTTTGTTTGTTTTTAATTGTTATTCATTCATACTTCACTATGATTGCAATCGAGCTTTATAAGCTCATTAGACAAACAGTAACGTTTGCAAAGGTGTTATACAGCCACATCCCTCACCCTTTTGCAGCGGGAAAGCTTCGGTGCTGCGGCTGTTGCTCACGTTTGCAGCCTCCACTTTAGTTGGGCAAAGCGGGGACCAAAGACAAGTTTGCTGGGGAAGATGCCACCAAAATGTCATGGTTGTAACTGCAGAAGTGAGGTCCCTCAGCACACCGTCAGATGAGTATCAACGTCACTTGTGTACCTCTTCTTTAATGGACTTGAGGGCTTGCTGCAGGATGAAGCGTCTCTTATCTTCTATTTAACATTTCAGGTCTTAGAAAGCATTTCTAGGTCATTTTTATTACTAAGAAAATGTTTAATTTTTTTTTCCACCTGAAGTTCTCACAGAAAGTTTGTGTCTTCAGTACTGAGACATTTTAAGCTTCAAGACTATGATTTCCTAGATTTGTAGCAACAACACCACCTTTAAAAGGTACCTTTTTATGGAAAATGATAGGGTAAACATATAAATACCTATATACATTTTAGTCACAATACAACATATTCATTATTTTGAATGTAATACTTCAATGTTAAGCAATGAATTCATCTTTTTAAAATAACAAAACTACCTTTTCATTTGTAAATACACTATAGGAAGTCTCCCTGTATTATCTTTCTGTATAATGTACTGTACTGCTAAATTATCATATGCTATTTAAATGTTGGAAATATTTAGAAGGTTGCATGCAGATTTCGTATTTCTTTCTAAGACAAATGAAAAAGTAATAAAAAAATATATTTAAAAAAAGCTGATAATTGCTCTCAAATTCCTTATGCCATCAGAGAACTCCAGCCACTTGTAATAACATTTTACTAAATGAATTGGTTTGGGGAAAAATACTGAATTGGAGAAGCTGATTTAAAGACATGGCACCTTGATGACATTTGAATTAAAAACCATTATTTTGGTCCAATTTACTTGCCTTTCTCATTTTAGGATTCGGACTTAACCCAAATACCAAGGAATCTTGTTACATAAAGAAAGGCTGTGCCGTGCCCCTATCGCCACTAGTCTATTGTTATGTTAAATAAACCTAAACCAACCACTCCAGCTCCATATGAAAACAAGTTAATTGCAGCGATTTAGAAAAGATCACGGTTAAATACGGGGAAGTTGTACAATGGAAGTCATGCAACAAAATCCCATGAGCGATCTCCTCCTTTCCGTGCAGTCTCTGCTCTTGCCCAAAGAGAGAGACTTTGCATCCAATTCTACAACGTTCCCCACCTAAAAAGGAGAGCAATGGATAAAAAGCCAGCAAAAACTTAACTGCATTAAAACCTCCTGGTGTTCCCCGAACAGCACCGCTCTTGCCCTCGGCTGCTTCCAGCTGTGCAATGGCAGGTTTGCACGGGGCTGCTGCCAAGATCTGTGCAACTCCTGCAACAGTGATCTTATACTGTGTAATCAAGGCAATGCCTAGTCTCAGCTCAAGGGTTTCCTTCAGTTCAGACCAAAAAAAAAAATTTTATATTTTTATATATATAATATGCACACACTATATACATACTTATTTACTGTGATAATACCCCAGCAGAGCTGAAGGAGAAAGAGCTGTCAGATTTCAAAGTATTTTCCTATTCTGCACAAGGATGGGACTACAAGCTTCAGATTCCTGTAGAAAGGAAGTAAAGATTCCAGGTAAAATGCTTGATGAAGATCCCAGGGTATTTAAGAAATTAAACCTCTAGGGACATTAACCACAAGGTGCTGCTTCAGACTGAACTTCTGAACCCGATCTCCAGGCAAACCCAAACCTGCGGGCTACCCGAGCTGCCCCTCTCCTTTCTTGACTCATATTTTAGCAAAACAAGGATACTTGATTTCAACATGCTGACAGACTTCAAGAAAAAGTTTATGCTTATTTAGTGACTACTGGGCAATGTATTTCCTGGAAAAGTATTGATACGGTTGCACAAGATTTGGTTAACGCTCCGTCAGGAACGCTGTGCACAGCTCCAGTTGCCCAAATGCAGTACTGGGTGACTCACACCTGGCAGGGTATCGCCTGGACAAGCGACTCTTAGCTCTGGGATTATCTGCCAGACCAAAACCACCAGCAAAAATGGGCCACAGAGGAAACCAATTGTGATTTTTTTTTTCTTCCCTACCTGCTAGAATAGGCGACTAAAGAAAAAGAACTGTTTGGTTCAATATGTGTGTTCCCTTTAACCTATGTGCTTAGAACAAAACAACTGTTGGAAACACGAGCCAAAACCATCAAGAGAAAAAAAAAAAAAATACACAATGTGTGTCTGAGCTGGTTTTCCCAAGCCTGTTAAAACGCATCTCCAGGCAGGTTTGTCAAGTTCACAGAAACAGGAGGAGCATCCCTTGCTGTCCCTGATACTGCAATTATAAAGGGAAATACTGCGTCAGAAGGTAACAGGCCATACACAAAACACCAACCACTTTCCTTCAGACTGAAACATCTTTGTTAAAACATTTATATTTTTATATGTGTGTATATATATATATATATGCATGTAGGTACCTCCTCCACCCAGATTTGGCAGCAGCCTTAAAGTTTTCTTTTTTCCCCGGCAGGTTGCAAAGCCACAGGAGACCAGTCCAGCCTCCTTAATACAGAGACCATACATTTGTACTTTGAGACTGAAAATTTAAGCTGCTGAAGTATGGTCTGAGCACACACCAACCAACCCTGACTGCTCACCAGTTACCAATTTACCTTCCTAAGAGCTTGCACATTTGCAGGGTGAGCCAGAGCCCTGTTCCATCCTGGGGTGCAGGAGCACAAGCAGACCCCACAGCTCCTTTACTCAAGCACCGATGCTACGTTGCAAGGATGTAAATAAACCCTTAACAGAGCTTCCAAGGAGGGCAGCGGGCAACTGCTTTCCCCGAATCAACCTGCAAAGCTTTTCCCCAGCACACAGCAGCTGGAAGCACCCAGAGACAGAGCACCCAGCCCTGTGCACAAAACCTCCACACCCCCCTCCAATCCCTCCCATGGGCACTCCCAGGTTGCCCCATTCAGAAACAGCACTAGCAAATTTTATTTTAATAAAAGCACGAGTGTGAACCAAGCAGCTGCAGCAAAAGGACACAATAACAGGAGGACCTGCCTTGCCTTTTCAGTGAGAGCGCTACATGGGATTAGTAATGTTATACAGATCCTTTCACCACTTGCCTTTCACTTGTTCATATACAGTCTAGGTCAGCAGTGGTCAAAAATTTTATTAAGAAGTGATAGCTGCTTGGTGGTCTGTGCGGTGCTCTTGGCAGGTCCAGCTGCCTGTCATGCCCCAGCTCCCCCCAGCCTCCCTAAATCAAGGCACAAGGCCACACCACATTGCTACACGCATGGGGACCTTTCCTGGCCACGTCCATGTGGTGGGAGAGCTGGTCCCGCACTAATGAGGTTTCATCAGGGCTGTGGGAGCAAAAGTGAGACTCAATGGCAAAGTCATCAGAGGGGCCTGGGGGTTTGCACTGGTCACCTCCGAGCCCTGTGTGGGAGGTTGAAGGCAGCATTACAGCAATACAAATGCTCTCTGAGCTACTTCAACTGAGTTGGGTTTCTTCTGGACCCACATTTGTAGAGAACAGGAACAAATGTGAATAAAAAGCCACCACCCCCAGGACTCATCATGCCACCAAGATCCACAGCCAGGGAACTGCGTCTGTCCAAGGCCAAAGGGCCTCCCGTGTGACCTGACATCACTTCATATAAGCCCAGAGCTTGCACTCTCCGAAACACACTTCCCATTAAGTCAAACGAAACATCATGGCATTTTTCCTCCAAAGCCAGCTTCCAAATCTAGATGTGCATAGTAGCTGAAGACCTAACTTATTTTGAGTTGCTCAGCATCTTTGTGAAGAGGCAAGCTGGTTTTGGCTGTTGGCTGAGTTGGGATTTCAGATCCAGAAGGACAGGCAGCCCATCCTGAAAGCTCTGGTCATGCTGACTTCATGCCAGGGCAGCTCTCAGTTTTCCACTTCGTAGATCTTCCATGCATAGAATTCATGCCGGGATTTCTTGTTCAGTTTGTTCCCTTCAATGGGTTGGGGTGCATGTGCTCACAAATCGAAATATAGGTATTTTTGAAGATCATTCTTTCCGGCTTTCACTGACTGTGTTTGCTCTTTCAGAAACCCCCCATGTCTGTTATTCCTTGATTTCCCTCTGATCCTAAACAAAGAGCCAAGTGCTTCCTGGAAGGTGCTCAGTTCGCCTTGAAAGGCTGCACCCTGTGAGCCCTCGGATATCCTTGTAACCAGCACATGGTTCTGGCAAAGTACCCCAAAGCACATTTCCTATAATTCCTTTATCTGATATAACCCACCCTAGAACAGCACCTGGAATTGCCACTGCCTGAGGAACCGCAGCTGCAGATGCATTTGCAAGCACAGAGCTCCAGATGCTTACAGGGATTTTTGGTGCTTCTAGGTATCAATACACACCTTACAGAAATCCCAATTTTTTGCTTAATTGTGGGCAGCTAGGCAACTTGGAAAAATCCCACACCACTGTTAGATGAGCTTTCTTACACCAAATACCTCTGGAAAGACTGACCCCTTCATCTCTATGGACAATACCTGCAAAGGTGTTTGGGCTACCGTTTCATAGAGAAAATGCTAAAAGCCTGCACAAAATTAGGCCACCATTTGGTCATCATATCTCACATGAAGCTGAGACAGCGTAATTTTTTTTTTTTTTTAACCCCTCCCAGGGTTGCTTCCTTGGGCCATTACCTCTACTAATCAGTGGCCCTGCCCAGGCAGCAATGCAATAGCAGTCCCTGATTCATACTAGAGATATTAAATACCCAGTACGGATACAGAAGATGGGGTTTTGGTGCTTTCCAAAGCATCCTCATTTCTATTAGCCAGCACTACATGAGAGAAAGCTGTGTGAGATCAGAGGGATGTTTGGGGACTCCAGCAGCCCGGGTTCAGCCCCAATCCTTGCTCTCGCCAGCCCCACAGCACTGTGGTGTCCAGTGGCTCTTGGGCAATGGCCAGTAGTTCCCAGCCCATATGGCTGCTCTGGAGGAGCACTGGGAGAAAGCAGGGCTGAAAGGACATCTAGTGGCAACCAAAAACCTTCCCAGGCAGCCTCAGGGCACCTCTACATCCATCTGCATTATAAATCAGCTTGAAGCCTGGTCATTGCAGAGCTGTGGAAGGGCATTCTCAGCATCGCAGTGCAAGGAAAGCTTCAACTGTTGCATTTCCATATCCAGGTAGGGGAAATCCCCCAAAACAAAGAAAATGCAGCTGTATTTCGGGAAACCTGCTCAGGGGTTTACACAGTCATATTACCCTGTTAACGTGGAATATGCACACCACCAGCTCCCCAGTGATTCCAGTGCCCGCAGGATCCCATAGCCCCAGGTGTTGCATTCAGGTCCTGTCCTCAGACAGGACCATCCAACTTCCCAGCAGAAACAACAAAAAAACCCACAGACAAACGAACAACAAAAAAAAAAAATCATATGTGCACACTATCACCTTCAATGCCCGAAGAAGAGAACTTGCTCCCTCTCGCTGGGTATGAGCACAATTTCAACCAACCATCAAACGAAAGCCAAGATCCCTGGAGGAAACACTTTGTAGAGATGCAACATGCACGAGCATTTATTTTCTGAACACAGAGTGACAGGTTATATTTCTGGCCCTTTTGTCAACCTCTGAAGCACCCAAATCCTCTTAGATTTCTGTCTCATCTTTTGCCTGTTCATATTATTTATTAGCTCTTTGGGTAGCGACCACTCTAACGACACACATGGAGGACATCCAGCACAACAGGAGCCACTCGACTGTGAGTGGGCACACAGGACCTGGGAGGGAGAATGACATGACATGAAGTGACAATAAGGCAGGTAGCCAAGGCCTGGGAAAATCACCACGCCTGTGTTTTTGTTTTTCTTCCTACACAACAAAAGAGTTTAGTGAATTACTCTTGGATGGGTTTCAGAACCTCTCCCAAGAAAAAAAAAAAAAAAACACACACCAACACAACACCCTCCTGCTCGTGTTCATTTAAGACTGATAATTACAGGAATAATTATGATCTATTCCCATCATAAATCTTGGAGCAAGAAAAGGGTTTTGAAGTTTGCAAGATTTGCTGGATGACAGAAGCAAAACACGGCTCTAATTGCCCTTCTTTGTTGTGTTTAATTAAGGATTCTGAAGCAACTGATCTCAGTGTCTTTTCATGGTTAGAAACCTGCAAGGAAAAGAAAAATCTTTCTGCAGAGCCACCAATCGAAGCTTTGTTGGGTTACTAGGCACTAAGTGTGCTACATCTGAACACTCAGGACTCCCAGAAAAAGAAGCTTATTAAAGGAAAAGAAATGTTACAACAGGTTGCTTTTTTTTCCTCTTCCAGTAGGCTTTAGCAATTTTGAGCTCACTTCTAATCCCGGAAGAACTGTCTTATCTTTATTCCTCAGCATTTTTGCCTCATTACTGTCCATTCCATTGTGTTGCATAAAAATACTTCTCCATCTCTATTACCTTCATAATTGCACTATTTACATTTTTCCTTGGGGTTTATTTCAGCTTCCTCTCCCAGTCTAAAAGATTTATCACTCCTGCAAACACATCAGGAAAAACAAACCAGCCTGGAGCTCCTCAGCTCCCTCCATGGGCCGGTAATTCCCAGTCAAGCGCCACTCCTCCCCAGCAAGAACCAGTTTGCCAAGCACTACCTCTCAAATTCACACTAAGTGACTGGCAGGGTGTTCCCTCTCCATTTTTGTGCAACAGCTGAAACAGTTCTTCCAGGGAAATCCAGTTCCTCATAACACTAATCAGTGTCAAATCATCACACCTGACTCAGAGCGATGCCACCAGCCCACAAGCTCCCACAGCGGTTACACTCAGCCCAGGCTGCGTGGGCTCTGTGAAGCTAAGAAATTTTTTAAAAATTAAAAAAAAAAAAAAAAAAAAAAAAAAAAAAGGCAAGAAATCCTTGGGACTGCTTGGAATCTAAAGACACTTGAGGCAGCGTTTTTTGCAGAAAGCAACTGCACTTGATGAGCGTGGCACACCACAGGACCACCATGTGCTGCATCCCCAAAGGGAACACCTGCAAGGAAGCTGAGGAGGTTTGGTGTTGCCCAGAAGGTAAAATCCCAGCTGCATAAGCTGCACAGAGCAACATGCTGCATAACAATGCATGGAAATGCTGATCTACAAAGGGAAAATGTCAAATACAGCTTTAGGAGAAGAGAGGACTTTTGGGGTTTGTCATACCTGGAAAACATTCTTCTAAGATCAGGAGAAAAGGCCAGGGGAAGACAAAAACCAGCACAGGGCACAGAACAGAAAACACAAAACCAGCAGCATTACTGATCAGAGCAACCGTATCTGACCTCAGGTTCTTGGCATAGACGACAGCGCAAGCATAGAATAGCTCAGGTTGGAGGGGACCTTCAAAGCTCATCCAGTCCAACCCCTGCCATCTTCACCCAGCTCAGAGCCCCATCCAGCCTGGCCTGGGATGTCTCCAGGGCTGGGACATCCATCACCTCTCTGGGCAACCTGGGCCAGTGTTTTACCACACTCGTTATAAAAAAGTCAGGGTCCCAGCCCAAAACCCTTTACTGGTCCTACCATCCCTGCATCAGCCCATGGGCACAGCCACATTTGCCAAGAAGGGCCATTGCTTGGGGGTTCAATTGCTTTTGTCATAAAAGTTGATGACAAGAACTAGAAGACAGCAAGGTCTGAAATCCGGAGTTGAAACACAAATTGAAACGTGGTTTTCTATGGGAAAACCAATCTCCTTCCTGTTTTCCCAGAGTTTTAGCTCTACGTCATTTGCATCACAATAATCCCAAGAGTTTATTGAATGCCAGTTGCTCTGTTTTAAGAATAATTACAGGATGCTGTAACCCAAGGAGAGGAACGCTATGTGCACAGCTCCGCAACTGGACAAGAAGATCCACAGTAACTCACTGCAATGACTTGCTACTCACATATATACACACAAATATAACACAGAATTGACAAGACTCTTTCTTCACCCATATTTGACCTCATCTCTTTTGGATAGCACACTCTTCCTAGCAAGTCCCACTCCCTTTTCTATTATACACATAGTGACGAGAATATTGAAATTGGCTAAAGCTTGCAGTGCAAAATAATAAATGAAATAAAATAGAAATAAAGAATTGTCATAAAGCAAAGACTGGTGGTAAATCAATCCATTTTCCATGTTCTCAAAAGCCTCAGGGCATTTTCCCCACTTACTCCAAAGCAGGTACCCGGGTTTTCCAGCACAACCTCCACACAGGGTTGCCAGGGCTGGCTCCAAGTTGCAACTTGGTAAAGGTTGACACCTTGTGGCTATTTTTATCACTTACAAGTCAGGAAAGTTCGGTTTTTCTCTTCTTCTGGGGAAGGCTGTGGGTGGAGTTCAGAGATTAAGAGGTAAATTCCCAGCACCTGGCATGTAACGTGTGGGGCTGAAGCCTGGGGGTCATTAACAGGTTAATGAAGATAAATAACACCAAACACTGAAAACTATAAAAGCCAAAATCATACTCTATTTATTTCTGGGGGAAACAAACAAAAGATTCCTTGGGATAAGAGCCATCTGTATATACACAAGGTCCACACAAGTAATAAAAAAGTGACCTTGTGAATGATGTTTCTCTGTGATTTTGCAGCCCCATCGGATCCCCTCCTCTGTTTGCACAGCAGGGTAAGAGGCTCAGAGCCCAACCTAACGTTGACAGCTGCTTTGGAGTAGTGTAGCTGCACTAACTCCAGAGAAATTCTCCCTAATACTCACTAGAATAAATGGAAACAGGCTCAAGACCTGCAGCGTGTTAAACCTGAGGTGAAAGAAAAAACAATACTTTGGGTTTTATCCAAGGAGGGTAAAAACAAAGGATATCTACAGTCTGAAGACGAGGCACATTCACTTAATGATTAGCAATTGCACTTATTTTACTATTTATCTGTGAACACAGAATTTATTGCAATTTAATACGTGCTTAAATTGGAAAGGAAAGCGGCATCCCCGCAGCAGAGGCTCAGTGCAAAGACATCAGCCAACCCTGTCTCCCCTCATTAGCCAACTACTTGTTTCAGAGGAATGCGTTACTGTGGAAGAGCATACAGCCCCAAGGAAAAGAAAAAAACTCACTTAGGACAACATGTACTTTCCCTTAATCATGCTGCTCCACTGTCTTTCTAATACCCTGACCACTAGAACTAGTATTTTGTATTTATCTAGCATTTTACACCTTCAAGCCATTCTAAAATATGTAGTAGCAGACTAAAAGCTACCCTAGCAGAAAAATACTTACTAATCACAAGGGCTAATATACACCTTGAAAACTATTCTTGCCATCTAACTGTGGGTCAAGCTTATCTGTGTACTCTGGAGCTCTTCAGCCCAGCTCCAGGCATAAGGCACAGCACCTGCAGAATCTTCCCTTTGCTCTCTGCCCACTTCAGCTGCATCGTTAAGCACTGGTCCCAGCAAAACAAGTACTTTGGACCCACAGGAGTTTTCAAGGGCTGTTACACCTGTAGTTTAACGCTGTGCTTTTATTTTTCTTTTTATACCCAGAGACTTTATCGTAAAGAGACACCGAAAGAGAAGATACTTCGCTGTCAGTGTGATGGAGAGCAAGACGGAGTCCCTCAACTTCCCTGTGGCTGCTTGCACTCACAGCGAGGTGATTCAGGCTAGAATTTAAGATGTTCTTACCTGTGTTTTTGTCCCTGAAGAATGGGAACTTTAAAAGATACATTGCACATATAACACTAAGGTAATCAACTGCAAAGCAGCCCAGTTAAATGGATAGCCAGAGGCCAGTTAAGTCAGTGCAAATTATTCCTTTAAATTCCAGAAAGCAGAGCAGATCTACAATTTATTTATAAGTTACTTTCAGCTAAGTTCAATGAAATTTGTTTGAAAAACAGTAGGACATCCTTCAAAAAGCTGTGTTGGTACAGAAAAAAAAAAAAAGGGTTACTTTAAAAAGAGTTGGTGCCATCTCAGTGTGTTTTCACTGAAGCATCTTAATTCAGGAGCCATCAGGTGCTCGATTTTGTCATTTTCCAAAAATCATATTCTATTTAAGCCAAACCAAATCTCTTCTTCCTTCTACCCTCCCTGAGCCCAGTTTTACTGTTTGCCCTCTGAACTGCAAAATCCATTGCGACCCAGCTCTCTGCTGCCCAGCCAGCCCCGCGCACCTCCCCACACCCCAACGCCGGTTCTCTGAAACCCAGCTCCCACCGCAGCCAAAACAGCCCCAAACCATCAACCCTCCACCAGGAAAAGCTCTTTGTATCACTTTTTCTTGGTCAGAAATCTTTACAATTGTACCTTAGGTCACACAGCTTTTTTACTGATATAGGTTTTTTTGTTGTTTTTTGTTTGGTTTGGTTTTGCTAATACGATAAAAGCAATAAAACAACAGCACAAGCCCAAATGGAAGCACAGGATTTTTAAGTCACTAGGGCAAGTTTTGCTTTGCTAAATAAGCCACATCCACAAGAGCTTTTCTGGAGCCCACAGAGATGTGAACCCTCCACTCTGCGTGGCGAGTTTGCAGCTCTGCGCCTTGGGGTGTCACCCTCGGCCCTCTCACGGCCAGGCCAGGGGAGCTGCACCCCAAAGGTGGCACCCTCGGGGCTCAGGGTGTGGGGGCTCTGCCCACTGTGGCCCGGGGCCACAGGTTGGGGCTGTCTCCTCACCTTTTCCACCGGTCCTGCTCTTCCCAGGCACTGGGGCTCCCACAAGTCCTTGGCCAGCTCTCACATTTCTTTCGGGGTGAATTCACCTGCTTTTTTTTCTTTTTTTTTTTAATGAAATATCAGCTTTTTCCTCACTGATATAATCTTTAATATATATGGCCTCTGTTTATATGTAATACATCCAGCCTCCTTTAATGTGAAAAGCATCTGGATGGTCTCATACTGATGTCCCTTTACAGAGGGACAAACCAAAAATTACAGGCAAACCTTTCCTACCTGCAACGAAAGTCTGCAGGTAGGTGCATTTCAAAATGACTCTTTGCTTAAAAACATGTGAAGCATCTCCTTTTTTTTTTTTTTTTTTAATGCATGTGTGCTCTAATTGACAGGGCAAAACAGCAATTGAGGTGTGACAGGAAATTTTCATCTAGACCCCCTGGGAACACTGGTGACCCAGCCCTCCTCTCCCATTTTGTGTGCAGATGTACATATACCACCTACATGCATATGCAAAAGTTGATACCATCACTGTTATTAACAATTTATCTTGGCCTTAGCCACAGCCAGAGCCAGACATTGCAGAAACACTACAAACAAAACCATACGTGATCCCAAGTACACCAGCCACAGGTATTTCCAAATATCTCTGGCTGCTGTCACTGCAGTTCTTAGAATCACAGAATAATTTTGGTTGAAAATGACCCTGAAGATCATCAAGTCCAATTGTTAACCCAACACTGTCACTAAACCCTGTCCCTAAGAACCCCTCATTCTTACAACAGACGAGACATCGTCGGGACAGCGGTAAAGCTCCGCACAGGAGCGGCATGTGTGCACACGCGTTCAGATGTGCACGGGTGTGACCGCATGTGTGCACACACGTGAGTGCACACGGCTGCATGCACACGCGTGGTGAGCACAGGTCTGCACGTGTTCACACGCGTGTCTGTGTGTGCACAGCACTGGGGGGTTGCTCCCCAGCCTTGCCCTCCTGCCCTAAAGCCTGGGGAAGGAAACAGGCAATTCTCCCGCGGGTGCAACCCTTGTACGTACAATGCCAGGGAAGGGATTATACCAGGGATTAACATTTTAAACTTCCCTACCAGACCAACTGACTCAAAGATCCTCAGGCCAGTAATCGTATTACTGTCACTGGGATTATCGCGTTCTTGGGTTCAAACCCGAATTTCAGAAGTCGGTGAGAGCCACCCCCCACCCCTGTGCACCCCGAACTCCCCAGGCTGGGGCAAGAGCTGCTGCATTTGGGCTTTTTCTTCTTTTCTTTAGCCATTCTGTTTCCCCTGCAATAGTCAGGAGAAGACTCCATGAGTATTTTTCTTGTCATCTGCCTCCTCTTAATTCCCAGTAATTTATCCCGTATTAAAACTCCCTTAAGGAAGAATGGCCCAGGAGCCAACACCTGCTATGCAAATGGCAGCAAATCCCCTGGGCCCCCGTGGCGGGTGGTGAGGACCCGTGGGCTGCTGGTGGTCCCAGAGCATCCCCCCCCAGCCACAAGACTCCATCTCCGGAGCCGGGGGCACCCCGAGAGCCCCCCCAAAACCTCAAGCTCAATTTCATCCCACCATTGTGACGCTTCCCTTCTTCCAGGTTGTCTTTATTGCAGGTAAAATAAAATAAAAATAAAAGCTACTCCTAAGCAGAATTATTTATATGGAAGGTATAAAAGAAAACCTGAGCATCTCAGCATGGAGTTAATCTTCCCGCTTTGGATGGTGTTGGGGGGGATTTCATCCGCATGGCGGTCAATGAATTTTGTCCCTTTCTTTTAGGATAAGTGTTCTAGTTTCAATTGACAAAATACTGATCAACAAAAGAGGGGGAATTGTGGGCGGGAGAAGGTGGAGGGGGAGAAAAAAAAAGAGAAGAAAAACCTCTTGCACAATAAGGTGAGGGAAAAAAAGGGCTCGTTTCTTGGAGGTGACATCCTAATCTCATTTTTCCCAGTTAATGTGGTAGCCAGGAGGCTGGGGAAGGGCCAGGCAGGGAGCCAGCATGACCACATCAGGAGGGTTTGGTCCTTTCCCTTGGATAACTGGGATTAGGGGTGTAGAAACCTCAGGCAGATGATCACATCCCTGGGCACCTGCACCCTGCACCAGGTCCAGCCCAGCTCCCCAGGGGTACCCGGTGCCGAAATGGGGGGAGATGGGGAAGGCCCCGCACAAACTCCTCCATCTCCGCGCTTTCTTCCCGTGCCCCTTTACCATGACCATATATTTCCCAGCCCTGAGCGCTTGACTGACATTTGGGCTATTATTCAGGGAGATAGATTGTTTGGCCTGAAGATGCATTGTTTGGGCTCCTCATAAAAGAAATAAGCTAAATGCCGCAGCTACCACACACAAAAATGACTCCTTCTGGCCATAAAACCAGTGGGACAAGGAAGTGGTTGTAGGAGTCAAACATAATTGATGCTCAGAAAGATGTTATAAATAATCTGCGTCGAGTCCTCTCTCATGTGCCTCAAAACCACAGAAAGTGGTGCTTTTTTTTTTTTTTCTCTTTATCTTCCCTTGAATTCAGGAGCATAATACACCATGAGCACCAATAATTGATGTATGTTATAATTCTTCATTACCCTATCAGTAGTCTGGGAAAATTGGAAGAAAAGAAAATGCCAGAAAGTTATGGTAAAACTTAAGATGCGACAGAAGTAGCTTTCTTTGCTCATGCTGTGAGTGTTTGAATAAGAAGAATGTCCCTGCACTGTAACAAGCTAAAAGAATGAGGAAGACAAAGGATTTCACGAAAAAGGTTTAGATAGAAGACAAGGCAAGTGAAACTGAAAGGAAAGGAAAAAAAACCATTTACAATGGAACAATGCGTGTACTAATCGCTTTGATATATTATACAAACCCAAAGACCCAAAACATTGTGTAATTATTTATAAATGACTTCTCCACTCCTGTGTATAATACCGAAGAAAGAATAAAACTGCAGGCTACTCTCAAAACTATTTCTAAATAGACCTAGCTCAAAAGGAAGCAGAAGTGTTTGAAAAAAAATAATTAATGGTTGATTTTATGGTTGTCTCATTAAAACATTTTAATTACAACAAACAAAATACATTTGTGCTTGCAGGGAACAATTGCTTACCTACTCGGCCCCTTTCCAAAAAAAAAAAAAAAAAAAAAGAAAAAGGAAAAAGTTACATCACATGTTTAAAACCTGAAAATAAAACATTTCCACTATTTCTGCAAAGTCCCCGGGAGGGGCTGAGCCCCAGCAAGAGCTTCCAGGCACTTCTGCAGGATTCCAGAGCGGATTCAGCTCCTCCAGAACAGGAACCCCCCAGCACACAGGGAATCCCCCTGCGATGTCCTCTGCTCCCCCCACGCTGCCCACGGACAGGTAGATGAGGCCAAACCGTTTAGGGACAAAGCCCTTGAGCTGCTCCAGAAGCATTTCCCCCACAGAAGAACCAGCTCCTGCTCCAGAAGGGGTTAACGCCGCCCCTGTGCAAGCTGAGATCCCTTTCAAATATTGGACTTCCAGGGCTGTCCATTAGTCAGGAGTCACAGCGTGAACCCCTGAACCCTCCAGTAGCCCCGGGCTGGGAGCTGTAAGCTGACTCCAGCCGGGCGATGGGTCCCAGGGGCACAGCACCGTCTGTCCGTCCCATCGCTGGCAGCCCTCACCGCACGTCTGTCCCCAGCCCAGGCTGGGCAAGTGGCCACCACACTCCGCACCATACCCATGCAAGCGCAGGGGGACAACCTGCCCCATCAAGCCATCTTCTGGTTTTCTATCTATTTTTAACATTCCCACTGCATCAAGCTGGGCATCGCCTGGGGTGAGTGACCATGATCCTCCTTTTACCCCTTCAAGGCACTGGGTCAAGCTTTCTCCTCCCAGGATGATGGCTTTGCCACCAGGCACATCGCCTCTCCAAATTCAGCTCAAAGTATCTCCCGCAGACAGCTCTGCCTTCTTGCTCCAGCCATGCTTTCAAGCAAGGGAACAAAAAAGTAGTATTTTCCTGGTTGGTACATTGTTTTGACACTCATCCCAACATCACTTTAAGCCCTCGTGGACTAACGTAAGAAAACACAGAGTTTGGCAAGTTGTACCGATGTACATCTTAAACCTTAAGAAAAATTAAGCACTTCAGACTTCTCTGAGGCATCTTCCAACTGCGGGAGTGGTTTTACTATGAACCACTCATTTCCGTGCTTGCAGAGAAGAGTGATAGTGACACTGCTCTAATAATCGTCATTCTGGCCATTTTTTCCATTTGAGGCTGATTTCTAACATGGAGATTTGTTTACTTTTATGAGGTATGATGAACGCTTACAAGGGAATGGTATCTTCTCACGGAGCAGCTTTTTCCTTGCTAGAAATGGTGCGTTTCAAGAGCAGTGCCGAGCACCTGGGAGCCTTGCAGCACCTATTCTCCAACAGCCTTTCCTCCACCTTTATTTATTAATTCCTACTTTTTCTGGAGTCCATCCCTGAGTGAGACCCAACACACGACATCTCAACACAAGGGTGGAGGTTTGAGCTTCAAGCTGGAGGCCCCAGTGCACCAAGTGATAAATGTGCTGCATGGAAACGCACCCACAACAGTTTGCTCTGATTTCAGATGAGCATTTTGCCATCCCACACAGCGAAGGATGGACAGCTGTGCTTTTACAGTTTCCATAGTCAAAAATGCCATTTTAATTTTTTTCTCCTTGTTAAAGTGCTGTAAAGCATCTCAAAATAGATGGTATTTACGGCAAGCTTCCTTAGAGTTCAAAATACGAAACTAATAACATCCATGAGTCCATCTGAGCCCAGCAGCACTTATGTCAGGTGAAGAAGATAATATCCAAGGCTAAAAATCAGAATAAGGCCATCAGAGAGATTCTGGAAACACATTCTGTGTTGCTCGAAATCAAAGGTCCTGTTTCATTTGGGGATTTTTTTTCTTTCCTGATCGCAAAAAACTTCATGAAACTTCAGCAGCAGACTGCTGTAGAGCAGGCCCATAAGGTGTAAGTGCTATTATCTCTGTTGGCTGAATAATTTATCTGCAAAATTAGTAGACTGTCTGCGATAGAACTGGCTGAATTATTCATTGGGAATAAATTATCCAAGATATTTAGCACTTCTGTTTGCGAAGGCTTCCTGAAACAATTCTGGTTCTGTGAATGCATTCGTTATTCATAAGTACGCAGTGAATAGATTATGCAAACAAATTTCAGCCTATGGGTTGTTTGTGAAACATTCACTTCATTCGGGCTATTCATGGCTGTGACTGATCATAGAGACACATGGTGCTCTCTCCCCTCCTTGATTGGAGCACAAACTTCTAAAACAAGAGAATAACAAATGACAAACTGCAAATGATGGATAAGGACTAATGAATAATGCGCTTTCACTGCAAACTTTCAGACAAGTGATCGGTTGTGCCAAAGTCTGTGAAACTCTAGGGAATCATAAACATTTTAATGAATAAACTATTGACTACCCAAAGACACCTAAACAAAAGACAGTAAAAGTGTTGAAGACAACACCAGAGTTTATACCACTGTATACAAAGTGCACTTAACAAAAGTTTAACATTTTTTTCCATATGCTTCCTTTAAATTTTGGTCCTTTCTGATTTTCTTCTTGTTCATGCTGGAAACTCCACTGCCTATCTCAGCCTGGCAACCGAGGCCACTAATTGTGCCGTCACTTAAGGACATGAGTAATGCAGTGAAGTGGAACTACTTAGTGCAGAAAGTCATTTACGTATGCACAGGCCCTAAAAACATCAGCATAATTGCAGGTTCAGTGATTGAGAGGGCTCAGTCTCTCCTGCAGAACAGTCAGTTGCCTGGTCTTCAGTGGTTATACTGCACATCGAAGGTCTGTAGTCATATAAAGATGTTAAAAAGAAGAAAGCAAACTGATTCGGCAAGCTTGACCACTGGAAAACTATTTCTAGTTTGAGACTCGTTAATATTCATCACTCAGGGCTTTTTGGATTGCTCACTTCTGCGCGTGTTCTTTTTGGCACAAAGCAGGTTGGTTGTGGCAGTTTGCTGGTTTGTGGATCATCTCAAAGTGAAAGGAGCGAAAACCAGAAGGAATACCCCTAATAACAAACTCCTCAAGTTCAAGTAAAGAATGGTTGCTATGAATTTAAAATGCAAAGACAAAGACAATAACTTATGCTGTCAATTTTCCCTGTTTATCAAAGGCACAGGAGAAAATCACGGGAGTGGGAATTAATCTACATTTAACGTAAGGGAAAATCATGTAAATAAATTTGCGTTTAGGCACAGAAGTCTAAAAATGGCTATTGATGGAGGGTGAAACTGAAAACCTTCCAGAGGGGCAAGTACCTGAGTGCTGACAATGGGGCTTCCTTACAGCAGAGAGAGGCAGGATGTAAAAAGACAGATGTCAGAATTCGGGAACTTTTTAACCACTTATAAAATTGCCTTCTCAAAGTGTTAAATACTGGTACTTGGGCACTTAATGGGGATTAGCAGCAGCAGCAAGAACTTTGCAATAAAACCAGCACAGTTCTCGTTTTTTATCCAGAGACAAACTTCACTTACAAATTACACAATATACTTTCACAACCACTTAAGTTTTTCAGATAAACAGAATCTGTAATTTTTAAATTTCTCAGCACCTGCAAAACTCCTTTCAAAGTGAAGCGTGCAAAAGCCAAAGCACATGTGGATATTCGCCTCTGAAATGCAGGAGGGAAAAGACCTGCTTTGAGTTAAAGTTTTATCATTTCAGAAAATTTTCACTTCGAAGACAACGTGTAGGAAAAACTGTAAGGTGCAAAGAAAAGCTGAAGAAATCCTCCGGCTGGGTCTAGCTGGGGGAAAAAAACCTCGGCTCATCTTCTTCAAGTCCAGACTAACCACCTTCTTCCAAACCCCTGTTCGCAGGGATTTAAACTCACACCGGACACCCTTCGGCCGGAGCGGACCGGTGACCCCCCCTGCCCCCCTTTGTCCCTCCCCCGCCGCTCGCCGCACACGGGGGACAAAAGAGTTGGGGGAAAAGGGGGCAGCGCGGCCCCCTCGGGACCCCCCCACCCCCTCCTCCCCCGGGGGCGCGGCAGATGCGCGGCTGCCCGCGGTAATTGCGGGCACGCTCCGGAGGGCGCGGCGCACGGGGCCGACCTGCCGCCTCGGCGCGGCCCCGCGGGGCGGCCACGGGGCCATTGTCCCCCCGCCGCTATAAGTACGGGCGGCCGCGCCGTCGTGTGCCAAAGCCGCCGCTCACACGAGCGGATCGCAGCCCGCAGCACTTCAAAGACAAGAGCGGTCGCGTGTCCCCCCCGCCCCGCCTTTCCCCGCCGCTTTTTTTTTTTCCTTTTTTTTTTTTTTTTTCCCTCTTCTCTCAGCGCTGAAGTCCGCCCTGTTTCCCCCTGCAGCGGGAAGCGTTGCTTTTGCCTGTCTAGATTTTTATACCGTTATTGCTTAACTGCATCCCTGGGAGTGCCTTTCCATGTGAGTACGGAGGCGCAGGCACCTGCGCGCCGCAGTGCCGCCGTGCCAAGCACTCCCCCACCTCCACCCCACCCCCCATAGTTTGGTGGTTTGTTTTTGGTTTGGGGTTTTTTTTTCTTTCTCCCTCCACCTCTTCCCCGGCCACTTCGCACCTTCCTCCCTCGCTCCCACCCCTAAACCCCCGCCACCCCTTCCCTGCCCCGCCCGGGCCGCGCAGTGACGGCGGCTCCGTCTTCTCTCTCCGCAGGATGCCCGCGGAGGCGGCCAGCAGCGGCGGCGGTGCGGAGCCGCCCGGTGCTCCGCGGGAACGGCGGAGACGGCGCGGCCGTGCGCGGGCGCGTACCGAAGCGCTGCTGCACACGCTGAAACGCAGCCGGCGAGTGAAGGCCAACGATCGGGAGCGGAACCGCATGCACCACCTCAACGCCGCTCTAGACGAGCTCCGCAGCGTCCTGCCCACCTTCCCCGACGACACCAAGCTCACCAAGATCGAGACCCTGCGCTTCGCCTACAACTACATCTGGGCTCTCTCCGAGACCCTCCGCCTGGCCGAGCAGTGCCTCCCGCCGCCCCCCAACTTCCGTGGGGCCGCCGCGCCCCCCAGCCCCGGCAGCGACGCCGGCTCCTGGTTGTCTAGCGCTTCCCCGTCCGCCCCCTCGTTCTGCGCCTCCGCCTCCGGCCCCAGCAGCCCCGCCACCTCCGAGGACTGCGCTTACGCGCCCCCCGACAACCTGCGCAGCTTCCGCGGGCTGCCCGCCGCCGCACCCCCCGGCGCTCCCTGCCGCTAGGGCGCACCGCTCCGCGCCGCTCCGCGCAGCGCGCCCGGCTCCCCCGCCCGAGGGCCGAGGGTGGCGGGGGGGACGACGTCGCCTCCCGTTGCACTTTGCAGCCCCGCGCCCCCCAGTCCCCTTCCCCCGACCCCCGCCTCGCATCCCGTACGACAACGAAAACCGGGAAGAAAAGCGACAGATTTGCTGCCGCAGACGAGGTGAAAAGTCAATTTTACAATTTGTAGCTCTCCAGCGAAGAAAAACGAGCATGAAAATTTGGTTTGAACGCCCTGACAATGCCATGAAAAGGCTTAGGGGGCCGATGCGGCCCGGGGCGCAGCACGGGGCTCAGCGCGTCCCCCCTGCCCTGCGCCCGGGGCGGCTCAGCCCCTCCCGGGGGGGGGCCCAGCACCGGCCTCGATAGGACCTGGTGTTCGACGGACAAGGAGAGAGGCTCATGCATTATAGATGCTGACCCCCAGCGCGGCGGTCTTGCTTTAGAGCAGGAGTATTCAGCGACTGGGCCAGATAGGGGTTTAATTTATTCAAGATGTTCATTCATATGAAAATTGTATTTTTGTACATAAAGAGCTTTATTCTATTATTATGCCTCTTATCAAAGTGGGTTCTTTTTTTTTTTTTAAGAAATTGTACTTTGCCCTGTAAATAAAATTTTTAACTTTTCTACTGAATTTCAGCAGTGCCTCTGGAGTTTTGTTTCTTAAGCTCAGGGGTTTTTGCTCCTCAGAAGGAGCCTGGGGTAGATGCGAAGCATTTGCCCCAAGGCGACAGTCAGCACGGCCAAGCCGTCATTTCTCACACCACGCTGGGTACAGACACGTGCGGCTACCTGCAAACACCAGCTGGCCCCTGACTCACTGAGAAGGGATTAGAGATGCAGGCAGAGAGCAGGAGTGCAGCAGTGCTGGCAGCAGTGTTGGGATTCAGGCCTGTCCTTGCCATGGGTAGGAAGAAGAGCTGGAAGGTGTTGGGGGATTTGGGGCAAGGACACGATGCTGGACAGGGGCTGGAGCTCACAGCTTTGCCTGACCCTGCAACGTTGGGAGAACCTGGCTGGCAAAAGCTGTCCCTTTTCCCCAAGTCATGCGGTGAGATGGAGGCTTTCCCTGCTCGCTCCCACGCAGGGTGAGGGGAAAAGGTGGCCAGGGGTGCATTGCTTGAGCTTGGCAAAAGCCCTGGCACAGCTGTGGCCCTTGGCCAGAGATTGGGGTTGGTAAGAGGGGCCCTCGACTCCACAAAATCTTGTTCCGCTATTGGGAAGCCCCAGCTTTTCCTTTCTCCTGCATTTGTGTGCAGTGGAGTAGCCATCTGAGCCCCCAAATCCTACCTTGCTGAAGGGCTTCTGCTCTTCATGTCTTCATCCTCCCTCTCTTCAGCATTGCTCAACACTCCTGTATTTCACTAGACACACAAACACCCTTAAAAGCAACAGTTTATCCTCTTTGCCCTGTTTTATGGGTGGAATGAGGCAGCTCAGCCATATCTTTCCAGCCGTCTCCAAAACATAGGTGAATCAGAGCTGCATGGGCAGTTAACAAGGTGTTTGTGGGGAACGGAGGTGTATGTTTGAATATATGGTGTTGTACAAGCCCAAGTAAGTCAGCTCCTACACATTTCAGACAGGACAGCCCAGGGTTAGTGGAATGAATTGGTTTTCATTTTTTCTATGCCTCAGTTTCCCATCTGTAAAACTGGGGTACCACAGTCCTCTCACACCATCAGTGAATTTTATTATTTCATTAAGCAGAGTTTTCAGAGCATTCAGATGCTCAGGACTGATGTACAAGTCCAAGGAGAGATTCAGTCTTCAGGACAAAATCATATACTGTCCAGGGAAAAAGGCCGAGGGCAAACACAGACAGCATCAGGCAAAGCACTGAGAAGCTGTTCATCACACAGGCAAAATCTCTGCCTGAAAGTCAGCCCTGCTATGTAATGAAGAAGGTGGAGATGTTATAAAAAATAAAACATGGGATAATATAATTGCTACAAAAATTAGAAGGAGAGGAGCTGGATTAAGTTTGCACAGACACTGCAGTGTCAGCATTTCCTCCTTTTCAAGTGCCTAAGTCTGCATTCTTTATATTTCTTTAATATAGTTTTCATGTGCTTGTCTATAAACACACATACACACATCCAGCTCTGTTTCTCAGTGAGTGCAAATGCTGAAAAAGAAATGTTATTGTTTGGAAATCCTAATAGCAGTATAATACTTACATTAATTAAAGACACCATCAAGCAGTATAGTCCAGTTCCTTAATGATGTCCTGTTAAATAAAAGAGATTTGTGAAATCTAATTCTGGCAGTAACAGGTCTTGATCTGTGACGCAGTGAAGCTTTGCTTGCACCTGCCCTTGAAAGCCAGGAGGTTTTGTATGGAGTAGCCTCCAGGGGCTGAAATTTAGTACAGTCCGTAGAGACGGAAGGTCATCTAAAGTCACTGGGTCCCAAGACACTGGACTTCAATCTCAAAGGAAAAAAAAAACCCAACTTCACAAAACTTCAAAATATCCTCGATTCTTTTGTGTTTTCTTAGCTCCGAGCAGAGATCTGTGGACATTATGCAGTATATAAAGACCATACATCTAGCAGGACTCAGTGTATGATGTTAATGTTCCTAATGGGCAATGAAAGCTGCGAACTGCGTTGAGGATACAATTAGATTCATACATTAACATGAGTCAAAGAACAGTTTTTCCCCCAAGCGGTGATAGGTTCAGACATAGTTGAACAAATCTGCCGCCGGGACAGATGGAATGGCTATATTCAGAGGCTGCAGCACCAACCTGCACCCCCGTTTACAACAACAGGGTTTGTATTTGTTTTTTGTGAAAAGAGTAGTTTGGTGAATTGGCAGAGAGCTGGAACAGGTTTCCCAGACTGCAAACAGGTGGCTTTTTTTAATTGCACTGAAATCATCTCCTTGCACAAGTAGGACAGGAAAACAAATAGGTGAATTAAATGCTAGGGCTCATGAAATCCTTGGAAAAATATTTGGAAATACCAGATAGTTACATGGTAAAAGATTTCCACAAACAGGCAGTGATCTCAGTCCCACTGAAACCGGTGGCAAGACCCTTACTGACTTCAGCAATAACAGAAATAGCATGAATTTGAATCTTGGCACTGCATTATACATATGTATATGCATTTTTTCATATGTCTGCTAAAAGGTGTTGGTAACCCTTTATCCTTGCTGGAGCCAAACAACCACCTCCAGGGCATGCAAGCATTAGGGACCCTCTGCCAGAGGGTTCTGCGAGTCCTTAGGTCTAACTTAATTCCCCTTTAGCTAGGAAAGTCTGAGATTTCCCCACAGATAGGGCATCCTTGCTAGCTGGGAAACGTGCTTCCAGCACAGACTTTCTCAAAACACAACTGAGATTATCCCACTTTCTCTCTGCTGAGATTTACGATCTGCTACCATCTACAAGGTGCTCGTGTGCTCCAGGGACGGGGCCCACAGCAGCCTGACAGCACTGGAACCGCTCTGTCCCAGCCTTTTCCAACTGATTCGAAGCTCTAGAGAGACTCTGTGAATTATCTATGCTCAAAAAGTAAGCAAATAGCCACAAATCCAAAATTCTGTACAGGCTTTAGATAACAAGTATTTTCTGTGATTTTCCTGCCATGTGGTGCCCTACTTACTGTCATCCCTGCTGGGGTGAGGCTCAAACAATGCTTGGGGTTTAGTTATTAACAAGGGCATCCTCAGAAGGATTTTCGTTATTGGATGTCAATCTGTTGTAGATTTTGATTTTACTCTGTACATGGTGTGTAAAATACAGCCTGCACTACTACCTGTGAGCACATGAAACTTAATACTATAATTATACATCTCTGGGGCTCAAACACTCCATTAAGACTGGTTTGTATAGTAGGTAGAGATTATCAGAACAGAAGCAGGTGAGAACTCATTTTCAGCTTTCTTATTGGTGGCATATGCCATTAAAAGAAATTGTCTGGAGGAGCAGAGCTGCTGAGGACCAAGTAGATTTACATATCATACTGCACATGAGCACTGCAGAATAGAGATGCCAAAATACTGCATAAAATACTTTCAGCTGACACTTTGCTGAATTTTTACTTTTGTAGTCTTCAAGGACATTATTGAAGCATTTGTTCATCTAGTTTAATGAATTAACCGATTTGTTAAAACCAGTTTTATAACCAGTAGCATGATAATACTGCCCATGATGAACTAATCCCTTTTCTTTCTTCCTCCTCTACCAAAAGCCACAATGGTCAATATGAAAAAATATTGAAGATACCACAGAAATCATAGAGCCATGATGAAGTAACAGATCCTTTTAAAAGGCCTGTGAGACCCAGCCCCATTATTAATCACCGGGGCGATGAGGAGTATAAGGTCAAGCTGAGGATGTGAAATAGCTGTGGCCACTGAAAATAGGATTTTCCTCCCCACCACCTCTCTGCTGGGGTTTCTGTCCTCTCAGGAGAGATGGCAAAAGGTTCACGTGAGGCATTGCTGGTGCCAGATCAAGGCTCCACACACCAAGCAACGCTCCTCTATTATCATTATTAATTATATTATTATTTTTCCATTGTCAGTCTTCCAGTTTAAGATCCACTAGACAAGAGTGAATAGACTCTTCCCAATGGATAATGCTCTTCTCTGCTAGTTTGGAAATGGCGATGGCACAGCACTGGTTGTTATTCACATCTCCCACTTTTGTCCCTCTCGGACTGTCTCTGCAGCAGCATCTGTTAGTACCTCCCATTTCGCTGTTTGAAAATCTTAGGAAACTCTGATGGATTGAAAAAGAAAAAGAAATATCAGATTAGAGAGGCTGGGACAGAGATGCCACCCTTCTCCATGCCATATGCACAGCTTTGCAGATCCAAGAAATGGTTCTCACTCAGCTCCTACCCTGTTCATTTGACTCGTTGACTGTCAATAGGACTTTGGCAACTGTTGATAGGATGGAACACACCGCATACTTCTACATAAAGTAAAAACTTCCTGAAGCAAGACTTTCAGAGAAGAGCTTAGGTTTTTTCTTCGAGCAATAGTGAATAAGGGTCCACTGACACAATCTTGCATGCATTGTGCCAATGGAAGTGTTGCCATAAAGGTCAGAAAGTGAGTTTTCTAATGCTGTAACTGGAAAGAAAATGGTTAGTGTGTCTCACTGACATCCTTGCCCTGAGCTCATACATTTAGTTGCACTATTCAGCCCCCTACTCCCTTGCCTTCCACCCAGGAGATTTGTTGTGCTTCAGGGAAAGACCAGCCTGTGTCTGTGCACAGCCTCTGTTCTGCTCTTGCTTCATGCCCATGAGATGTACTTAATTACAAATTGCAGCATGTGAGGGGACTGATGCCTCTATTTCCCAAACAGGGATTTGGCAGAGTCCTCAGGACTTCACTGTCTCTTTCTTGGATTATTACATTCTGCACATTCCAGGATTTTTTTTTTTAACCTGAAGATTTCACAGAATTGCCTTCTAGGAAAGCATTTAAAGCTGTCTAATGGGAGTCCAAGGAGATTATGGACCATAATGGTTTGTTGCACAAATAATGGATTAAGTTCCATCTGTAGGAGTTAATTTGACTTATTTCTACAAACAAACAACTTGTTCTGCTCCTCTCTGTATGGCAGATGTCAGTAATCTTCATAAAATCATACCCAGGGGTACCTTGAGCAGGACTGTCTACAGCAGCAAACCTGGCAGATCATCATGTTTCTCCAACTTGCAGGTTTCCATTGAGATGAGAAGCCTGAAGAAACACAACATTTTCACGTGTGAAAGATGCAAATACAAAATCCTGTACATAAGATGGTGTTAGTCCACTTTTGAAGGTGGCAGAAGAGGAGACATATAGCCCAAGGGACACCATGGACTCAGTAGTTTGCCCCTGTCCCTCCCATGGGGACCAAGAGATTAAGGGGTCCTTGGTGAACAATTTGGCTGAGATAAATGAGGCCAAAGAGAGAAGGCAAGTGTTAAAAAGCAAAGGGAGGAAGACTAAATTCCCAGCATGGTCATAGTCACATTGGATTCCCCATGTTGACCTTCAGGATAATGTACTGAAAAGAGAGCCTCAAGGCAGGATCAGAAAGAATGAAAATCACTAATGGCAGGTAAAAGTCGAACAAACTGCACTAAACAGTCCTTTCCCACTTGAATTTCTCCTTGAAAATATTCACTTTTGAGAAAGCAGATGTCCTCCCTGGCAAGGCTGCTCTCCTTGTGGAAGAACAGCACAGGGCCTTAGGATGCAAATCTGAACATGGACCAGAAAAAGCATCTCTTCTTCCCCTGTGATTTTCCAGTTTTGTCTCTGGGATTCACAGGAAACAGGGAATATTTACAGGCTATTTTGCCTGGAACCTAGCAAAGCTAGAGACCTTACCAGGAAAGATCAGCAACTGTAGGCAGCTGAGTCGATCTCTCCCTCCAAAGCCCAAGTAACTTGATTTACATTTCTTATTGTTTTTTACTTGGCTATCTGTAGGTATAAATGCGCAAGGTTTTTTTTGTTTGGTTGGGGTTTGTTTGTTTGTTTGTTTGTTTTCTCTTAATTCGCTGGTATGTGTATTCGAACCTAAGGGATTCCACTCCTGAGATAAAAGAATGTGGCATTTTTTAACTTCCTATTTGAGTACCATCTCTCCTGCAGCAAGTCTTTTGTAGTCTGAAAGGAAAACCTTTCCTGTCACAACACCAGTAATGGATATTGCTCTCTCAATTACCCCTTGCTTCACCAGGAGAGCAACTGATGCGCATCGTGTTTATCCAGCTCACTGAAGTGCTTTCATTATCTAAGAAAAGAGGTTAATTAGTATTTAATCAATCTTTTCACAGGGTACAGTTTCCTCCTCTCCTATTTGCAATCCAAAAAGATGTCAGCTTCCAAAGCCATAATGCCCTCTTGATAAATCAAGTGGCAGCTAATGAGGTCTGTGGTCCCAGGGAAGGAGGGTCCGGGATACCTGACCCTCTGTGGCTGTCACCAGTGCCGCCGTCACCTGTGCCGCTCTCCCAGGAAGCACTTGTTGAGATGCTGGGAGACGCACGGAGCCATATGGGATGCAGAAAAAGGAACTGTCAGCTAAGGGAAGGTGGTGGTGGCTGCGCAAACCTAAATTGGGGTGTGTGTGCATGTGTCCAGTGCATGCTTCACGCCAATCAAGCCCAGAGAAGCCAGGAGATAAATCTCACAGAAACTCTACCCTCCAGAAGGAAACAGATGGGATTTCTTTTCTTTTCTTTTCTTTTCTTTTCTTTTCTTTCCTTTCCTTTCCTTTCCTTTCCTTTCCTTTCCTTTCCTTTCCTTTCCTTTCCTTTTTTTCTTTTCTTTTTTTAAAAATATATTTAAAGGTAACTTGGGAGCCATCCTTGCACCTGTATGGGGCTGAACTTCAGAGGTGAATAAAAGGTGCTAATGATGCTTGGTGCCAAGAGTTATGGAAAATAAAAGCATTAGCCCATTTCAAAGAAACATATGTAGGATGGAGCTTCCTTCATTAGGCAGTAGGCGAGTTTTTGTTCTTCCCTGAAAAATGCCAGAAGCAAAACTGAACTTCACTCTCTCACCATTTCCACTACGTTGGTCCTGCCAGCTGCAGCTCCACACAGCTGCACCGAGGCTGAACCATGGCTGAGACCAACACCCACCAAAGCAAACGAAAGTTAATTTTGGCCACTCTTAGAGGGGATCTGGGGTGAAATACTGGTCTAGGACAGCTGTTCCAGCCAGCCAGCCTTCCCATCTTAAAAGAGGCCTAGCAGCACTTGTAGTAATATTTTTTCTGAGATATTTAAGCAGAGAAAGTGGCCTGTGCATCCATATGCTCAAACTCTTTTGGCTACTGGGCTATTCTCTCTGTAGCCAGCACTGCTGACAATGAGGGGCTGAGCCGCATGCCCTGTGGTAGCCATGCTCTGGATTTCTTTCCCTGACTTTGGGAAATTCATTGTCTTTGGCATCGTCTGTAGGTTCAAAGTCCGCTTTCACTCTGCAGGGCACTCTTTCTAGGTTCATAAAGCTACGTTCAGAAATCTTTGGGCCGACCGAAAGCTGACAAAAGTGTCATTAAATAATGCTGCCAATGAATGAAGCTACCAAAGAAGACATAGTCCAGTTTGCATCTCAGTTACAAGAAGAAAGTGCAATGACAGAGTGAGTAATTGGCTAATTGTCTATATGAGCCCTATTTTAACAGTGCAGTCGTGCGATCGCACCATCTGGGGGGAGCTCGGGGAGGGAGCCCCAGCACACACAAAGCCAGCATGCGTTTCCCAACACGCAGGCCAGGCAACTGCCTCCTTCCCAGGCGGGCAGTGGGAGCAGCAGCCCCCCAAGACCCCCAAATACAGGCTGAGAGCTGAACCTCTGCTGAGGGTAAAAGGTGGGACGTTTGGCCAAGCAATTTCCATATTTTTGGAGGTGCGCGCTGAAGCCCACCTAAATTGCACAGTGAAGTAACGCAAGTGGCAGTGAACAGTGATATTACCCTGATTGCATGGCTGCTAACGAGCACAATTAAACGGGCGGTGTTGGATGGGTGGTAGGTGCAACGAGACAACAACCCTGGCCCAAGCTTGTGCGAGATGGTGAGGGTGCTGCAGTTGCGGAGCTCAGCACACCGTTGTGCTTTCTGGGCCATTCAGAAATGATGGCATTTCCCCCTCCTTGTCTTGAAAAAAGTTGAATTACTGCCTTTGAGTCCCCATCTATTTTCTTCCAAAGTTACCATGACGCAAAAAAGTATAAATCACACTTTTAAGTGGGCCTGGCACTTGTCTCACAAGAAGAAGGGAGAAAAAAAAAAAAAAAAGAGGTAATGCCATAATGTAAAATAGTTAAAAGCTTATTAGAGCCGTTCAGGGCAGTATGATTTCCACTTTGTTTCAGAACACCCCAAGCCCATCCTTTCATGCTATTGTGAAGGCAGCAATTCAAATCTCCTTTTGTCAGTATGAATGGCCCCTCTTAAAGCTCTTTTATGCCAACATATTCCCTACAGGCATATGCCCTTTAGCTCTATTACTGATTTACCCAAGTATTCAGCCCATACCTTCTGCTTTTCTTTTTCACTTACTGAAGTTCCACATGACACGAGCTGCAGCCTCTGCTTTGGTGCCTGCCCCACAGCCCAGCCCCAGCCGGGATGCTGCTGTCTCCGCCGCTATCTATCTCACCAGGAAAAGCCACACAAAAAAACTAACAGAGGAGACTTTTCAAATGATTGATTTTTCTTCCCCCCACCCTCTACCTCTCCCCCTTCTTTCCATCCCTACATTTGTTAGCGCAAACAAATGAGAGAGAGTATATGCGCCCCCCAGCCCCCCACCCCGACCCAGCCATAGGGGAAAAAGAGCCTTGCAGGCTTTGAGGGGGGAAAAATGCGAGTGTAAAAAACGCAAGTGGGCCTATTACCTCTACTTACCCTAATTAGACTTGCTTTGAAGGGCTATTCAGAGGTTTTGAAAGGCTGTCCTCTCCCTGCATCTCATTGTGCGATGTTTGCAGAGACATTTGCATCTGTTTGTGCTTCTGAAAATAGCAATGGATGCTTCGAAGGAAGCAAAGCCACCTCCAAGCCCAGGGCCGCAGCAGTCGAGGTATGTGCGGCTGGCGCTGGGCGGGGGGACACCCCAGCTCCAAGGGTTTCAGGGTTCTCCACCGGTCCCCATTTAAACAATTCCCTTTAACAATGCAATTTTAGGCATAAAATCTGCTAACTAGATTAAATCCAGATGACACAGGATGCAGAAATGGAAAAGAAAAAAAATCAACCCTCAAGTAAATGGTAGGCATCCTAACAGGATAGAAAGTGTGAAATCCATGCAGAGCTAGAGAGAATAGGTGGCAGAGCAGCCCAGGCTTTCATACGCATATGGCCTTGACCATTTGACTCTGGTCCCATTGAGGTGATCAGCTGGAGATGTGAAGGGGCATCTCTGGCAACACACACGTCCCGCTCGCTCCTTGAAGAAAGCTCACAAAATAAAGCTGCATAAAGGTGATTGATAGTAAACATTTTGTAATTTGGAGGGATTAAACTTGCGGGATGATCTTGATCAGGTTCTCAAGGCATTGCCAGAATGCAATTACATTAGAATAGCCGCTGCTGGATCGCTGCTGGCAAAGCCACAATATCCGTCAAAGAAAGGGGGTGTGAATGGGACAAAAGGGTTAATTTGAATACGCGCTGAAAAGACTGGAGGTGGACAAGGAGCTCTGCAAGGACTTCATCAGGAGCCATGGGCAGAAGGAGACGGTTTTGCAAATACAGAGGGCGAGCAGAGAGGATGTTTGTAAAGCACACTTGGAAAGGAGGGGGAAAATAAAAGGAAAAAAAAAAAAAGCCCCACAAAGCTCAAACTGCTTCTTTCTTATATTGCCCTTGGCTACGCTCAGAGGAGCACTTTAGATGGATTAATCGCAGGGAAAAACAATGGGATAAAAGTCGTCTTCTCCTCCGTCTGTCCTGGGCTGCAGAGGAGCTGAGCTGCTCTTTCCTCACCAGCACATGGTGGGTGCTGGGTCTGGCCTGAGCCTGGACCCAGCGCGGCCACGATGGGGTGGTCAGATCCCTTCCCTTGGCCCCGTGCTGCACACCTGGGAGCTGGTAGTCCCACGGGCTTTTTATGAGGGTTATGCTATCAGCAGGTTGAAGATTTTATCAGATTACTCCTCCAAAAATGCTTAAGAGGAATTAAGCATGCAAATCCACTCGCTTGCTCTGGGGTCAATACACTCCCCCATGCCAGTGAAATTCTCCCGCTAGCTCAGGCACCCATGACATGGGCTTTTCCACTCATCTTTTTAACCTTTAAACTCACACTGGCATCTGGAAAATGCTCCCATGCATGGGCCATGTGCTGGGTGGGCTGGGAGGAGGCATGTCCCACCTCTCCAAGGTGATGGAGAAGATGCTGCATTGTCACCTCCCTGCCCTGTTTGGTACCACAGTTGCACCCACCCCACTGCAGCGCCTGTTTAAAAAGGGGAAACATGTCCTGTGCCCTCCCAGAGCTGCTGCAAAGTGCAGAATCTGAGCCTGAAGCCAAACAGCAAGGCCAGAAGCCAAGCAGGGATGGAGGACACAGGTGGGGAAAGCCCAGGTTTCAAGAGAGGAGGTGGGAACACGATGCCATCTCTGCCAGCTTGTGATTTAGGGCAGATCCTGCACTCTTTGGGGCTCTTTGTGCAGCGGCTGGAGGCTGTATTAAGGTGTCTCTGTCTTGGTTAGGCAGAAAGCAGCAGCTGGGCATGGGTTTGGGGACAAGCAGAGCCAGGCAAGGTGGTGACCCTCAACACCCTAAATCAGTCCAAAGCTCCCCAGGGGGAATGCAGCTGTTTGCACAAGCACCTGTCCCCACAGGGAGCCACCGACTGGGACCTGGTGGCCTCTCTTGAGCATTAAGAACTGTTGAAAGTGAGGCACTGGCTGTGCAGAACAACGATGGTAGTGACCCAGCTCGCTTACAGACGCCTGCCCCATCCTACCTGCCCCCACCACCACTCCCTGCCCCGAGCAAGGGTGCCAGCCCCAGGGACAGTGCCAGCCCTGGGGACAGTGCCAGCCCTGGGGACAGTGCCAGCCGGGCTGTCTGACCCACGCGTGGCAATCACACACCATGGGGGATTCAGGTCAGGGCTTGGTGTGCTTCGTGGTGCAGGGCTTAGGCTGCTCCAGCCCCTTTTTGACATTGGAAATTTCAAATGAAGTTTCAGCTTTTTCTGCAGAGACACAAGTGGGGTTTAGCTCTGCTTTTTTCCTTTGGACACATGGATACAGCATCTAATCTCCACACTGTATTTTTGCCAGCACATTCATCAAGCACTCCCCGAAAGCAAAAAAAGCCTGTTTTCTTTTTATATTTAGAAATGCAGAACCCACAGGGAAACCCACTTTTCATCAACCCCCCCATCTTGCTGAGCCACACCTAAAGCCAGCAAAGACCCTGCTGCAGAAGGAGTCCAAGGAGCTCCAGAAACCCCCCAGCAACGAGTTTCTGGGGCAGCTTTGCCCGACAGCGCGTGTGCCTGCGCTTTCTCCCCGGCTGCCCCTCGCTGCCAGCTTGGGGAGGATTTTTTTTCCACTGGGTTTTTGTTTCCTTTGAGAACACCCCGTGTTTGTGTTGCTCTTTCTCCGCGGCACAATGCCCCTCTCCATTTCCTCGGCCGGGGGCTCGCGCGAGCGTCAGATCTCGGCGGAGCGAAGTCGCAGGGGTCGCGGGTCACCCGAGGGCATCAGGGACAGACAAAGTCCCTTCAGCCGCTAATGTAAGCCGGGGTAACAGCGCACTGAAAGCGCATCCACTTGAGACTATCTACAAGGCACTCAGCCCTCTCTAAGGGCTTATAATGTTGACTCTCCTGTCATTGGATCCAACCTTACTATAAGCCCTGGAGGTATGGGGGGCTTAGAAACATTCATTCAGAAAAATAAATCCCCCTGCTACCATTCTCTTCATGAAGATAAATATACCACAAACAGAACAAGGAAAGAGGCTGAACTCCTGATCTCTGCTCCAGCCACTTAAAAATTGCCATTAAAAAAACCCCGACAGTTTATTAGATTCCTTTATTATTTGCCATTAAAAACCCAACAGTTTATGAGAGTCCAAAGCAGTTTATTAGTGTGTTTTATTAGTAAAACTTGCTTTCAGCTCAATGTCACTTCTAGTCCCCTCAAAAGAGAAAATTTTGCAAAGAAAATGGGATTTGTTTGTATTTGAACTCGCCGTTTCTTGTGACGTTGCAACCCCAGCTGCTCCAGCCCGGGGAAAGGCTTGTATTTACTGCTGGAGGGGTTATTGCTCAGCTCCAAACTATTGTTATTTGTGTTGGTATTAAACCTGGGAAGCTCCTTGGTGAGCAGGACCATGGCTTGTCCAGGGCTGTACAGACACTGGGGAACCTGGAGCACCAGTTCCCAAACTGGAAAGATTTTCCAGGCTCACCTTGTGAGACTGTCGACACCGCACAGCGTCACCTCCCCTCTAACTGCTTCATGACCTGTTTTGCCTCTATAATTCTTGCCCAAAGCTGTGTCAAACTGGAATGAGAGTCTGGTGTAAAATCTGCAAGGGATGGATGTATTCAACTGGTACTCAGCCAGGAGAAAAACCAGTTACCCAGGGGTTGTGCCTCCATCTCCCAAATAAAAGTCAGCCCCCTTTCCCCGTCCCTTCTCTTACATTGAATCTTGCCGAAATACCCCTGAGCACCTGGCTGTGGTGATACAACTTTTGTTGACTGTGGATTTTTGCAGATTCACAGATTTTTCCTGAGAATGGTGCCTTAGTGTCCCCTGGGAGTGCAAAAAGAGCAGCAGCTCCCTCTAAGTCCTTGTCCATAAGTGCATCCAACTTGGGATGTTCCCAGATACGTGTCCCTGTGAGCCAGCATCTCCAGTGTGCTGACTACAAGGGTGGAGGAGTCCTGTGGCCAGAGCTGCTTAATCCCAGTCATCATAATTTAGAGCTGCCCATGAGCTGGTTTAAATGTCAGTGAACCTGGGAAGGGGGACATATGGAAGGTCTCCAGTGGAGGCAAAGCCCAGCAAGGTCCCTGCTTAATAGACCCGAGCTGGTGTCAGCATTTCTTCTTCTATGTGGTTTACTCACTCAAAAAAGTCAACCAAACCATTGATTTTTAGGAGAATCTTACCTTCTGCTGTAGCTTTACCTAGCTCTGAATGAAGATGCAAGTTTTAGACCATCAAGTTTTGCCTCAAGTTGTCAGGTGCTAAAGCTTCACCAGCATCTTGAAAGCAAAGCCTGAGTGCATCAGCAGGTTTTGAAATGCAACAAATTGCTTATTCTTGACTTAAGAAAAATAGCCTGGTGAATGTGGGTGCTCTTGCAAAATACTTCCCTCCTCTACTTCTATCCGTTCATTTTCTGTCACCTCTGCTGTCATGGTGGGGACTGCAAGTCACAGCCACTTACAAGGATTCAAAGGAGAAGGGGACCAGGCTCTGCAGCATCACATGTGTGCACAGTGAGGTGCTCAGATCTTGAGGGGGGAAACAAGCACAAAGGGGGAAAGTTGTCGCCTTGGGGAGGGAAAAGGCTGAACTGATCAAACTGCTGGCCTAAAAGAGGAATAATGGGATTTTGTGGGATTCACATTGATGTTCACATGAGAGGAGCCTCTGGTTGCCTTTTGTCTTTCAAGCCACTGAACAAGAATTTTAAAGCCCCTTTAAAATCTGCCTTGGCTTAGTCAATTATTATCACAGAAGTTATTAGACAAAAGCTCAATGGCTTTCCCAGTGGCTCTTCAACAGTTTCTGGGTTGCTTTGACAGTAAGAACTGGATCTGCATTTTTTTGATTGCCATATTCTTCTAAAAGTTTTCCACTGCTGATCTGTAATTTAACACTCACAGGAAACACAGGCAGCCAAGATGGGCGCCCATCACCCCGACTCAGTCTCCTCTCACCCCACAGCCTGCAGCATCGCTGTTCCCCATCAGCACCGCTGTACTGCGCCCAGCCGCTTTCTTTTCTGAAGTCTACTGGAGGAAAAATAAATGTCATAACAGAGTATCCGGTTTTGGAGTAGTAAGACAGAGACCTACGGGAAGCAGCAGCCAGCCCATGCCTGGCTGAGGCTATCCAGTGACTTATTCAAGGAAGCCATTCACACCTTCTCCCCAAGGAAAGGGCTGCCTTGGGAAGCAACTGGCCCAGCACAGAAATGTGCTTGTGGGCTTTCCATCCGAGCAGGTCACCGGAGTGGTTCCAGGACACAGCCTGGATGGTGAAGCCTCGGTCCTGCAGCCTTTATTCTCCACCAGCGCTTTTGAGATCTTCACAGTTTGATAAACTGTCTTTTTATCTTCTTTTTTTCCCTAGTAGAAGCAATAATTGTATGTTTTTAAACTAATGGTACCCAAGGAAAAGCAGAAAGTAATAAACAAAGTAATCAGTAATAAGCAAAAAAGTAAAGACAGCAGTAAGGCTGTTTGAGGTGGGGTATTTCTCCAAAACTTTGCCAGCACCGGAGAGGACCTGAGACCTCATTTAGCTCCTCTGAGACTGATAAACCTTTGATATTTCCCAGGAGGGAGAATTTCCCCACTTCCAAGAGGAGTGGCAGTACATGAAATGCAGAAATCACTTTTTAGCCCCCTTGTGGCTCTACCCAGCCCACAGGCTGCGTGGCTGCGGGGTGCGCTGGTGGGACCCACCATCCAGCACTGAAAGCATCTTGTCCCCATGCCTCCATCTCAGCTGGCAGAGGCGCAAGCCTGGCACCGTTTTCCGTTCTTTTTAGGAAACCTATGTTAAAAAGCAGCTGTTGATGGTGTAAGCAATGTGGGAATTGATGGTGGCAATAGTTGGAAGCTGTCCTTCAGCAGATGTGAGAGCCACCAGCTCAATCCCACAAGTTCCAAGCCCACAGACTGCTCCTCACGGGACTCCCAGCAGTAGCACTAAATTGCTGCAGTGATTTCTTTCACATTGTTTTGAGACGGTACTTCAAGATAGATGGACTTTTTTTTTTCCTTTCTCCATAATTGAAAATCTAAACAAAATCTTTCCAAGGACTTCATCCTGCCTGATGGACAGCCAGGAAATGGGAATGATCCATCAAGTGCTGACGGTTATGGTGCTGGCACCTGGGCTCAGGTTTCGGGGCAGAGCCTGATAATGAAGCAGCCCTCATTCGTGCTGCCTGCACGGGCAGCTCCCTGCCTTCCTCTGCAGTGGGCAGCCAGAAAGATTCCTGCCACCACAGCACCCATCCCTGGCAAGGCAGGAGCCAGGGTGACTGGCGGCTGGGTGGGAGAAGGATGCGGGGGGCTCTCCCCATCACTTGAGCTTTCTTCTCTTTTAGCATAAAGGACAGCAACACTGACCACACACCCTTCAACTTACTGCACAAACCAGGATTATTCTAAGGCAAGAGAAAAACCCTTGGTGCCAAATAAATCACAGATGAGGTGAAACAGGCTATTTCTTCACACTGGCCCAGCCCAGGCAGTCGCTGTTGGGAGGAGATGTCCCCGCGGCTGCACCGCAGGGCTGGGAATTCATTCCCATCTTACTCATGGCTTCCAAAGCTGGCTCAAGCAAACAGTGGGCTGCATGAGATGGGATAATATTTATTGCCTCCCAGGCGGGCTGTGAGGACGTTCACTGCTTTTTGCAGGGGCACAGACCAAGCACGCACATCTGGTCAGTGATGCCTGGTGCCTTCACCGTACCCCCACCCAACACCAGCACCAAATTTGTCATAAGGAAAAGCCATTTCTACCTGCGTTAAACAATATGGAGGTTTATGACCCTCTTGTCAGTAGCACGTGCTGATGCTGGGCCATAATGAGGATTTTGAACAAATATGAGGCATGTTTTCCCCTACAACCTTCCCAATTAATATTTTAAGTGATTTTTTGGGCTTGCCCTCTCTTTTTGCTCAGAACTGAGTTTGAGATGAAGCAGTGCCAGCACACGAGGAAGATCCTGTGAGTGATGCAGCTCCGTTACATGTTCCGGAGTCAAAGCACTGTTCCAGCAAGGAGAAAGCAACACCCTCTTCTGATTTCTTGGGTATGGGTAGGTGCAGAGCAGCATCCTCAGTCCAGACCCTACGTATAGTACCTCCACATGAAAACTCCGGGCCAAGACAACCTCCCAGCCCTGCAGAAGGGCAAAGGCTCATCTCCTCTCTCTTCCCTCTTCCCTTCTTCTGACCCCTCTCCACCTCCCTCCATGCCCAAAGGTGTGTGCTGGGGAAGCCATCGACCGCGGGGCAGCGACCACTTCCCCGCCACCAACACCGAGATGTCGGGATAGGCAGCCCCCAGCCGGCCCCCGGCTCCTCTCCCTTCCCCTCTGCAGAAGTCATCTATTTTGTTGTGTGTACACACAGAAAACAAGGGGCTGCCCCTTGTTCTCCTCCAGCCATGACACATCAAATTATCTTGCCTCCAAATATCCCATCTGGCTGTTAGTTTTTAGCTTCTTTTTCCTCCCCCCACTTCCTTCTAGGTTGTTTCTGCTTTCCTCCTCCTCCTTTCTCTGCTCCCCAGCCCATGTGTAAAAGTAGCAGGGGGGCCTTTATTAAAGGCAAAGCCCCACGGCAGCAGCTTCCCAGCCAAACTGCTCTTGTATTACTTTTTGATGAGTTTTCAATTTAGGCCTTTGCAGACAGGGGGAAGAAGGCGACTTGAGAGACAGAGGGGGGAAAAAAATGCAACAGATGGGGCCAATTGTGCTCTCTAGGCAAATTAAGGAAGACATCTGTAGCTCCCAAATACTGGTGGTCTAAAGCAATTAGTCCCCTGTGAAAAGGGGCCTCTCTGAGCCTCCTCCAGCCAATCCGCGCCCCGGCAGCACTCACGTTACAATGGCCTTGACCACAATTCACTGAGCCAAAAAAAAGAAAGATTAATCCAGGAGGAGCTGTGCGGCCAGGCTGGAGTTGCTAGGCTTAAAAGGGAAGGTTACGTCCGTTTCTGCCTGAGTTTGGAGCAGAAAAGAAGGACGGGGGGAGGTGGGTTTTTTTCTTGTTGGTGGTTTTTTTTTTTTTCATTCTTTCTGATGGTCACCCAAGGCGTACCTGGTTTGTGTCTGATGTCTGGAGCGAGTGTGTGGGTGTGGGTGTGTGTGCGCGCACACGTGTCCCTGTACCAGGAGAGAGCTGTAATCTGTAAATTGCTCAGGGACTTCAATTTTCCAGTGGCTTGTTTGGAAAGTGATGAATGGAGATGCAAACCCCTGCGGTTGGAATTATCTCCCCCAGCCCCCTTCGGTCCTCCTCCATCCCCAATAAAAAGAAGCTGTTATATGATAAGACCCCTCTGTAAGTGATAATTATAATGATTGTTATGATGCCAGGGTTCTGCTTTTACAATTGGAAATAAGAACTCTGGCTGAGCTAATCCGGCAGTGTGGTCCCTTATTTCATTCAACGTCAGGAAGCCGAGAGTGGAAAATTCAGAAAAGGACTTTATCCAAGCTGGTTATGAGCCCACTTCTCCCCCTCCCCTCCTCTCCCCTGGCTCTTTTATTCATGCATATTTATGATCAGTAGATCTCAGTGGAGAAAAAAAACACATACAGAAAACAAAACCGGCAGCACAATGGGGAGAGCTGCTCATGGGAGGTCACAGCACCTTTAAATTACACCTCTTGGCTTTGTTCACCCCCGCACAATGGAGCTAAGAGATAGGAAGAATAGCACCCTGTGTCCTGGTGCATCACAATTCTCCTAATGGTTTCAAAAAAGAACAGAGAGCCCCAACTAATTTGATATCTTATTGGGTTTCTGTTAACCTAAGGACATGCCTCATCCCAGCCACCAAGGCTAGTCTCATACAAAGAGCCTGGCTTAGTCTCTGCACTATGCTGGGTTTTGCTAGTCCAAGCATATCTGTCTTGGTCAGGTTTGAATTTGAGCTGAGTTAACTGGTTTGGAAATACAAAAGCACCACCCGCCCACTGAACCTTTGCCCCTTTAAATTAATTAATTTAATTAACGTGTTTATTGTCATGGTGCCTGTCAGAATGGGATCTTCCCGGGGCCACACCAAGCTCCAGCCTTCCCTCACATACAAAGGAGACGGGCTCATGGTTTTGGAGCTGAGTTTGAACCAAGTGACTTCTCAAGGCACTGAAATTTGAGTCTATAATTTATTTCTCATCCAGCCCCAGAAGCTGTGGTTCACAACAAGCACCAGTGAAGGGAGCAAAGATAAAGTGGAAAACTGCTGGAAGTAAGCTGGTGTCCTTAGGCTGCTATCGTGAAACATGCTTTTAAATGCAGCAACCTGAATATTTGGTAATAACTGCCTCTGAAGGCAAACTAGGAAGGAAAAAGTTAAGCTGGTGCCAATAAAGAGCAAAAGAACACCCTTCAAGAGAGAGCTAACCCATCTAGAGAAGGACCTGCCCATGCTAGAAGAAGACCAGGCAGTCTGTGACTACCAGTCTGTAAAGCCCAGCCTTTTCCCTTCTCTTTTGTCATGGTTTGTGGATGAAAAGCAGGGCAGGTCAGGGAAGCAAAATAATCCCAAGTCATTTTTAGATCCTGAATGTTGAAACCATTCAAATGTTGCAAATGCTGCCCATGTTAAATATAATACAAGCCCACTACTACATGGCCAAAGGATTTCTGGAAATTTAGAAAGCTATTTTAATTAATTAAATGCTAAATGGAATCATCACCATCCCTCGATGGCCTTGAAAATTGACGTACCCATGTGATGCACAAACCTTGCTGCAGTCCAACCGTGTCACCTTGGGTTGAGTTGCGTTATCATGCCTAAGAGACATGAAAAACCCTTTGCTATAGTCAAACTTAGATCTCTAGGCACTGAAAAGACATGCGACATTCATTCTTCACTGCCTCACTTTGTTATTCATAATGACCAGAATTAATGTTTAAATACACTTGCGTTTTAAAATCAACAAAAAACTATCTCCCTCCAAGACTCTAAGACTCTCAAATCTGCCTAGGAATGCCATTAGAAGAAGAAGGAAGCTTCCGTACCCCTGAGGAGGGAAAGAGAGAGAGAGGGGCTTTCAAAGTGTCTCCCAGCAGCAAGCAAATGTTTGCTCAGCAATATAATCATATCTGCTGCGAGCATCCTGCAGAAAGCTGCTCACCGGCATCGGTGGAAGAAGCTGCCTGGGACAGGGTATGGATTTCTCTGCCCGGGAGCCAGGGTATGGCTTGACTGACATCACCATGGGTAGTAATGACAGAAGATTTCCCCAAAGACACTTGAGGCTTTGGTCTTTCATTCAGTGCTGAACATACAGATAAAATGTCCATGGCAGAAAACTAATCAGATCATCTGTGGTTTGCTTTGTCGTTTGCTCAGGTCACTATCCCATGGTTTACTATTATCTCAGTCAAAAACCATACAGATGTCCAAACTGGCCTCCTGGCTTTTTCCTTAAGAGTCCTGCTTTGGAGAATAGCGATTTCTACCAGGAAGTTCTTGGCCAAATCCCTCGCATTTAAACCTATCTCCAAGGAGAGAGTCCTGCTCCAGCCTTTAGGCAAAGCTGAAACATCCCACTACTGCCCATTGCCAAAATAAGCATTGTAAGTCACACACCAGCGATCGAGAGACAAAGATTTATATGCAGAGAGGCAAGGAAGAGGGGAAAGGAGGCGAGACTCTCAAGATGTCTGCTGGATTAGATTTCCACAGCCATTTAAAACAGTTGGGAACTCAACGTGCACATTTTGGGGGTATCTCTGGGAATTTCAGCATTTTGTTTTGCAGCTTTTCTGGTGAGCACCAGCGCTCGTGTGCTTCACTTTGCTCCCATGTCTTTGTGGTAGCAGTGGCAGGGCCATGGAAATCTACTGCTACTTGCTCGGGGTATCAATCATTTCACTGTAAGAATCACTTTTAAAATAGGATAACCGTAAATATTCTACTTAATTACTCTGATGACTATAATAAGGATGCATGACCATGTGGCAGCTTTTGCCTATGCTGGAGAGAGATGAGGATGTCCTCATAGTCCCTGAAATGCTGCTGGTGAGGGAAATAAACGGCTCCTGGCCCCAAAAGTCAGACCCCCTGCCTGTCTTCGTTTATCTCAGTTGAAATTTGGAAAAGTGTTTCTGCATCTGAATTTATTCTGGTTCGCTCAGGACTTTGATCCTACAGAAGCAGCGTGTGCTGCTGGGCTGTAAGGAGATGGGGAATTTAATATCTAAATTATCCTCAAATGTAGTTTTGATTACTACGAGCCAGAAGATCATGACAAGTAAGCTATAGAAAGTTAAATAAAAACTTTAGAAACACTTTACAGGCCAAACTCCACTTGGAGTAAGTAGCCCCTTACAGGTGGCACAAAGGAAATTAATAGACTCCCACATTCAAGGTTGTTTATGCCTTGTTTTTTTGTGGACTCCACCTCAAGAGCCGGCTTTGTAGAGGCACACGGTGGCCTTTCAAAAGCAAGTTCTTCAGAGGTAGCTGAAGTTGAATATTCCCAAAATGTTCCATCCCAAGCTATTGCTGCCGCTTTGAAACCGGCTGCACCGCCCGGGCGTGCAACCCCCCACTCCGCTCCGCCTCCTCACCCGGGTACCACCCCAAAAGCTCAGCAGCAGGAAGGTCAGCAAAGCATGGATCGAGCACCACCCTCTGGCACAAAGCTAAACTGGAGGGGCGAAGGAGAAAGGCTTTTTCTCCATGAAAATGAACAAAACTCTTCTTTGCTGAGTGGCCGGGTTGTACATGGCACTGCAGCCCTGCGAGGGGGAAAGATGCCCTTGTGCAATTATAGTGGCCACATGAAATTAATTAGTACCTCTAAGAGGATCTGTAGGGCTTAGGTTTTGCAGGCAAAATGCACCTCCAGAACACAGGAGAAACCTGACTCTTTTAAACCTGTGCTCCTGGGGCTGGTTCTTGGCTGCCCTTGGTGCCGCAGCAGAGCTGGAACATCTCAGGCAAGCGTCTGCCCAGCACCCACGGCCAAAGGGACCCCAGTGCCTGGGAACCTAAGTTGGGTGGCATAAACCCAAAAGCAAGTAGCGGAGGAAGAGTCTGCTTTGCAAACAGTGAGCATAAAGCGGTGGGAAATGTTCTGTATCCTAAATGGTTTTCAGCAGGCAGTGCTGCTCCTGGGATATGTGCAGCCCAGAGCACCAGGCTGGCAAGCAGCATGTTTGCCCCATCACTCCCCATGTCCCTCTGCTCCCGCCATGTCCCTGCTGTGCCACTCTAAAAGGGCAGTTCCCTGGGTTAAACAGAGGAGAAAAGGCTTTGTCTCTGCTCTCCAAGCCCTATAACAACACTGACAGCATCATTTCAGGGTCAGGATCTCTGTCCCCCATGCTCTGCACACCCCAGTATGGCAGCATCTTGACACTGGGTGGGGAAATGCCACCAAAAAGTCTGGGCAGATGATTTGTGCACTTGGGATGCCCCATCCTTCATGTGCTGAGGCCAAGCAGCCCAGGGGCACTGGGAAAGGTGGGGGGTTTGAACTGGCTCACTTAGAGATGAGGTGTTAGAGTCCTGTCCCACCGACACTGGGTCCCAGCACTAAACTGTGCTCAGCCAAGCTCTGAAATCCTTTCTCATCTTCATTTTTCTAACCGAAAGGCCGCTGAGTGACCAGAGTGCTTTTATGCATTGGATCCATCTGTTCTCCCATATCGAATGGGAATGATTTAGAAAGGAGATAGAAAATGCTGTCTGCATGGCGGCCCTGTTGCCTGCTCCATCAAAAAACCCACAGCCACCCTGCATGGTCTAGTTGTGAAATGCTCAACCTTCTGTTCCTTACCTGCAGCTTGGGTTTCATTTAACAACTGTGATGTCCTCTTTCAATATTTTTTTCCTTGTGAAGGCACTTTACAGAAGTTAATTACAAGTTTTGTGCATTATGAAAGGGATTTGTTCGCTTCAGACATATTGCAGAGCCCACAGAACCAGGAGGAGTTTTTAGAAACTCATTCTAAGAGCTCAGGCTCTGATAAATCTATGTTTTGTCTCACTTCCAGAAGATGGTGCCAGAAAGCCGAGAGTTGCTGCTGCAGTGTGGGAAAATCACCTTCTCCTCCTGCTGGTGAGCAAAACCTTTCCCTTCTCAAGAGTTGTCCTAAGTGGTGAAGGTGCCACACCTTGGGGACAAGAGATGCCATGGGGTACCATGGAGACTGGTTTTCTTGTTTTCTTCTCCATGACCCCCTGTACAATGTCAGAGGAAGGACGGGCTTGCCAGTTAGCAGGATGGGATGGGGATACACAAGTTTTATTCCCAGTCCGGCTGCTAATTTCCTTCAGGCCAGAGCAAGACCCTGAATCAGCCGGTGTCCCTGTGTTTGCTGGAGGGGACAGACTGGGGACCGGGGGATGCTGAACCTGCCTGTGCTGGAAAGCAGCGGCACTGCACAGAGTGCACTGCTGTCGCTCACTATTTGTAACTTGGTCCCAGGTTTCAGCCTCTTTTCCAGCTGATGGCACATCCTGGACCAGAGTGTGGTTTCTGGGAATATATTCATCACACACAATAACCTGATGGATATTTTCAAGGCACTTGGGGTTTTTTTGGTTAATATATAACTTCAAAATTTGGAGCAGGAAGTGAATGATTTGGAGAATATTTTCAGAACAGTTATCACCTATTTTTTGACTGTCTGCAGAACTATCCAGAGGTCTTCGGAGTTGTCATTTTTAGATCTTTTACTTACAAAAATAACATTAAAAAAATAAGGCAACATTTTTATGAAAGACTTCTTACTGTTTTACTTCTTTTGGGTCTACTTTTTTTAATTTTTATTTTATCAAGAGGACAGGTTAGACCAGGCCACGTGCTCAGAAGATACTTGCAGGAAAGCTTCAGTGCTGTGACCTGGGAGGCTCCATTAGGCTGCAGACGGCTCTTGCTGGCTGCTCTGTCCCCTTCCCCTTGGTGCCAGGGTCCAGAGGAAGCCCCTGTCAGCAGTGGGCAGGCAGACCACAGGGAGGGTCCTCTGCACCTCTAACAGGGGGCTTGCCCCTGCTTTATCCCATGGGATGCTGCCAGGGCACCGGCATCTCTGGGAGCATGTCCAGGGCTGGGCGATGCCACGTGGGCTGAGCACCAATTTAGACATCACCCAGGGTAGCAAAGCACCAAAGTATTCCTGTTATCCTTCATCATGCCAAGTAATCCCTGCAACGGGCTGCACCTCCTTTTTTGGCTACCGTCTCTTCTAGCATGCACAACTCCTTCAGTTAAACATAACCTGAATGATAAACAATTTCAAGATATACGTGTGGCTGCAATACTTTCCTCTTGCCAGTAGCAAGAAACTCAGCATGTTTTGTTTTGTATATTCAGGTAACAGCATTGCTTGAGTGCTGCTAATGATTTATGTCCCTTTCAGCAGCAGGACTCTGGAAAACTACTTGGAAGATAAGAACACCAAGCGCTTTTTTCATTTTCTCATCAGATTTCAATTGTTATGATATATGGCCTCGAGAGACTGCAAGGAGGGGAGAGGGGGGCAGGGGAAAACCATTTATGGTATATTGGTATCCATATGGAAAAAATATATATTTCCCACACATCTGATTCAATACAGTGTGCACATTTGTGAGGCACATGTGAATGAATGCCAAGAGAGGTGAATTTTTATGAAAGCAGACTGATTACATGGCAAAAAATATATCGGTTGAAGCTAGATTTATTTACAGTGTAGTAAATAGGCTGCTCAGAAGGGCTGGCACTATATTGGTGATCAAGATGTCTGGGGAAATGTTGAGTTATGTTTGACAAAATCCGCCTGGGACAATGTTCCCCAAGCCAAAGCATCCATGTGTCATGTCTTCTTGTGTCACAACAAGCTAAAGTGCTGGATAATATTTGCACCAGCCTCCCAAGGATCAAGTCAGAGAAAGGAATGAAGAATGTTGCAGGCTAAAAATGTCTTGTAAAGCATTAAACGGGGCTCCAGAGATTTGAGGTTCATTCTCATTTCTGCCTCTGCCCAGTGGGGTGACCTGGCCAAGCTATTTCCCTGTTTTCACCTCAGCTGGAAGCAAAGTGCCCTCCTCCATGGGGACTGCGAGACCTGTGAGCGAAGGGGAGGAAGAGGAAGGTGGGATCCTCCACCCTGGGTTTGTGCACAACCACCTCAGAACCATCCTCCCAGGCCAGAGATCCTGACAGCTGCACAGCGGAGCATCCCAACAGAGGATGGTGGAGGATATTCCCAGGAAAATGGGTTTCCAGAAAAATGGCGAAAAAGTCTGACACCCCCTCCAGTCTTCCTCCACTACAGAGACAAAAATATCTGAAGGCGTAAGGGTTTTCTCCTTTCCTTCTAGCAAATCTAGACTTTCAAATTTCAGCATTAGAAAGAGTTTTCTGCAATTCGGTGTTGCCCTTTGGTTAGTTTTATCCCATATTTCTCATTCCTGTTGTCACTTTTCTTTTCCACTCCAGCTCCATGGTGCTGTACAGAGCAAAAAGAGAATAATCTTTTATTTCCCCAGGTTCAGGAATGATTTTAATAGCTGGCCCTGTAATTAGGTGTTCGTTTTCTAACTGGGGATGAACTGGAGCAGAAGGGATCATATCAAACCTGCAGAAATTGTGCTGCACCACTGATCATCTCTGGAGATGCTCAGTAAATGGTAAAGCTCTTCCTCTGTCACAACAGTAGATTGTCCCATTAGATTGTCCTGCATCGAAATGATGGGGCAGGTGGAATCTGTCATCCTGCCTGCAGTGAGGCTAATTTGGGACAAAGCTAATGAGCTTTGAAATATTTGTTTGCATTGCAAAACAGCAAAGAGAATTTGAGAGAAGATACCAGAATCCTGTTTAAAAAGCACACCAGAGTCTATAAATGCACGCACACACACACACATACAGGCTTTTTTTTTAAGCGAAAGCAAACCAGATTGCATTACCCCATAAGATTAGTACTTTATTGAACCTCATTATAGGTTCACGTCCTCCCATAGTTATATCCCACTGTTATTTTTGGCACATGGAGCCATCATGATTTAGTATCCTGTGTGAGAAAAATGAAGTCTCTTTCTAAAATATGTTGACTATTATTCCAGATGTGGTAGTTGCCTGAGATTCTTTTCAAGCGGGTTTTTATGGCTGAGGTTGTTTGAATCAGGCGTTATTTATTTATATGTTCAAGTTAAAGAAGGGGTGGGAGCAGTTTTTAATGAAAGCTAAAGGAAAAGGGATAATAAAGTGTGCTCACTGGAGAAAGAAATATTTACACATAACTTTTGTATGTTCCCCAAGAAAAATAAAATGAGGTTATATTGAAAAGCACTGTTATTATTTGGCATTCTCCTGCAACAGCAAAAACCCAGGAAAAGGTTGAATTTTAAGTAATTAGACTTTCCAGTTAATTAACTGGTTATAACTAACTGTGATATTGGCAGTAGGTCCAAGAGAGGCAATGAGTCATTACAGATTCTTTCAAGGCAAGATCACAGATTTGCAGATATAAATGACGCAGAGGCTGGGGGAGTGAGAGAGGACCCGAATTTCCCTCTGCCACAAAAAGTTCCCCATGTTTGCAGCTGGAGGTTGGATTTACTGGGGACCCACTATAAACAGAGGCATTTGCACAACCAGATCGCGGGCCTAAATGCACAAATGAACATACTGAGTGTCAGAAGAGAATGCAGTTGAGTGGGAATAAGAAGGATTAAGAAATTAATGGATTGGATGAGGAATAGTAAGAAATGAAAGCAGGGTGAATCATACCCAGGGTATGAGCTTTTGCCACTGATGTCAGTAGGGCTGGGATGTGACCCTGGTGTGCAGGAAAGGACAGTGCCCATCATTGCACTTCTGGGCATTAATTCATCTCTAATCACTTTCTCCATGAGCAAACTCCTTCTAAATGCTCGTGGAGGAGCATCCCGTGGGTGGCCCTGGGCAGACGACATGAGGCAGAGCAGCAGTTCTCACGGACTGCGAAGTGTGAGCATCTCCACTGAGCAGCGGACTGGGATTTGCATTTCAGGTTACAAGGAATCCTCCTTCAAAAAAGGCCAAAAAGAAAAAAAAAAAAAAAGGCTACAAATGCTGAAGAAAGCTCAGTCAGAAGACACACTCAAATCATAGCGGAAAATAAGGATTCAGGTCCAAATTTTCACCGGAACATCAAACTGAAATAGTCCCGGTCTGTTCCCACAGTGATTTTGTCATGTACCTTCCCTCCCGTATGTCTTGCACGGAACTGAAAATGGAAGCACCAAAATACCAGGCAAAAAGCTTTTCCGTGGAGTTTCCTCGAGTGCTTGGAAGAGCAAAGCCCTGGGAATCACTTCGTGTTTCTGGCCCGTTTTGGCTGATTGAGCAGGGTGAGATGGCAAAGTTGGAGCCCAGCACCAAGGTGGGTTTGAATCGTCCTCCAAATGTGCTTCCTATAGGTTTTGGTTTCCTTCGATTTGCCATGAGGTTGTGCACTTGGTGATTTTAACTTGAGCACAAATTACTATGGAATAAATTCTGCCTGCGTGTACCTGGCACACGGGATCCACACCGCCACCAGTTAATGAGAATTTTTTAAGCAAATGAACAAATCTGTCACCTCTCTGGCAGGAGCAGTGCTGAGGGGAGGCTGGTGCAGCTGTACGGGGCCCCTCTGCATGGCTGGGTGGGATGCGGGACCTGCAGCCGCAGCATCGCAGGGCAGGTCCACAGCAAGGGTCGCTCACGCCCGTGGGGATGATGCTGGGGATGCAGCCCAGCAGCCAGCTCTGCTTCATGCTCCTCGTGTTTCCATGACAGCTTGTATGCTGGGACATCTCCTAAAACACAAAATAAGAAGGAGTGAGCCTGTCATTGGTTTTCCCCCCGCCTTGAGACAAGTGCTTCAAACTAAACTTGAAAAGGAAAATGAGAATGAAATGCTTCCACATCTGTGCTCACACCCAGGCTCACTCCCCAGTTATTCCAGATCTACATTTCAGAGGGCTGTCTGCTCCACAGATCTCCAGACCAGGTGTGTAAATCTGCATGCTGGACTTTGCACGGGCACGAGCAGTTGGCATCACCGACATCCCTCATCCCCTTCCCAAGTCGAGCGAGCGGAGAGCTGCATGGGAGATGGGAGCACGTGTCAGGGGCAAAGAACAGTTAAAGTCCATGATGAATGCACCATCTCCATCTTCCCACCCGCACCCATCCCATCCCCAGAGCGCTGGATCATGCTCTGCCTTGTCCCACCTCACCCCATCGCAGCATCTCACCAAGGGAGTGAGCACGGAGGATACATGTCTTGAAGAGGTCAAAAGCCAACACTAACTGCTGGATCTTAACATCTCTGGTCTTTCTTTTTGTGTCTCAGCTAAACGGCCTAAGGCTGTTGATGCAACTGCACTAGGAAATTTTACAGACATTGGACCCTGAACGTCCACATTTCATCTAGCTCCTGCAACTTCAGATTGCTGCTCCATCAGAGAGTTAGGGCTGGAGGGTTTAAACCAAGTTGAGAAGGAGACAGAAAAGCTGTACAAAATCAATACAAATAGGTTCACCTGCTGTGTAGGGATACAATAAAAGCCTTCTCTGCTTTTAACTAACACTGTGTCCTAAATTATGCCTGAATTCAGTGGCAACACCTGGTTTATTATTAAAGCATCACAGGGCTGGCAACCACCCTGGATGCAGAATTTGCTCTTGCAAATTCCTTGCCCACCCAATAGTCTGCTTCAATAATGGCTCATGTGAGTTTAGTTCACTCTGCACTGGAAGGGATGAAGAGCACTTGTACAGTCATCACAACATGTCAAGTAAGTGGGAACAGGGACTTTTCAAGCTTCTGTTGCTGTTTCACAAGCCAGTGCTGGCCTTTTGCATCTCATGAGCAGGACCTGAGATTCTGCATTTAGCCCACAGCAATAAAGGGAAAGAGAAATGCTCAAAGTCAGAAAAAGGAGACAACAGGCAGAACAAAATAATCTCCAGATAAAAAAAGAAAAAAAAAAAAAGCACAAGATTTCTCGGGTCTGCATTCGAGCAGAATAAAATTCAGCCTGGGCACAATGCAGTTCTTATTTATTAGTGGCTCTGCGTGAAGGCAGCAAGAAAAGTGTGAGAGAAGAAGTGACCAGCTGGCTCTGAGCACCATGGTGGGTCCTACGGGCAGCAACTGGGCTGCTGGAAACCTGCAGAGGCTTCATGGGGCTGCTCCTGCCGCACCCCAGCCCGTGTGCCTTCATCCCCCGGTACTCGAGCATCAGCCCAGCTCGCTGAAACACAAACACAAACACACTTGCACTGATAAAAGGGCTGCAAACTTATTTAGAAACACAATACTGAAGAGAAAAACAAGTAAATGTGGCTGTAAGAAGAGAACGGGGATGAATTATGATATTTTTTACCCCGCCTTGAGCAGCACCTAATGCACAAGCAGCAACTCCAGGCTGAGTGTAAAACCACCAGGATGCTGGGGAGTCTCCCAGGCAGCTCTCGGTGACCTGGGTAGTCTGTGCCTGATTTTCCTTTTATTTATGCCAGACTGACACTGCCAGCAATCTCCAACTGGCCTGCACAAGTGAGAAGAGAATTAGGCATTTTTTTGGCAAGCTTTTCAAAAGAGCGCTCAGCAGCTCCTAGGGTTCTCACTATTGGCAAAAAAATAAAGGGGATAAACCTAGAAAATTAAATATATATCTGCTGCTCTAAATCTATTTGCTGATAGCCAGATGTTAGCTTTAATCTGGGTATTTCAGCCAGGAGGCACAGAAGGGCCAGCTACAGATTAGCTACAGGAAGGTTAGCTTTTATCTTACGGCCTTCATCAAGTTTTCAGGAAACTGAGGAAAAATAGATATTATCCGTATGATGCTGTCATGAGGCAGAGTAGATTGGGCTGAGGTAAGGGCATGGATAGTTGCATAGGGAACGGACCCAGACTCCAATGCACCCTCCATTTTTGGCAGTTTTTACTTGCCTCTTCACAACATCCAATGTGCTTTCTTAAGCTAAACGCTTTTTTGGGGGAGCATTTCACACTTTGGCCATTACATAGGCATACTGAAGCACTAGTATGAGGTTTAACATTTTTCCAATGTTACTCAGCACTCAGGGAAAAAAAAAAAGTCAGACGACAGATTTACATCCCTGAATTTCAGTGGATGTGAAGGGTCTAAAATCTCCCTCATGTTTCTTTTTATTGATTGCTCCCAAGATGAAACAATTGGGAGTTTGAGTAAATTTATAACTAGCTTGTGAAATAAACCTCACATCTAGCAAAGATATTACAGCGAACAGGAAACAAGCCCACAGAAATTCATTATGTTCCCAGAATTAAATGAAAACAATATAGTTTATGGACCATAGAAGGTAGTTACAGCAAAAACGAAATGAAAATCCCCGGGTTGTGCAGACAGCCCGTGCAGGGGTCCTGGATCTTCTGGAGCGAGGACGTTTCAGCTGCCAGTTTTGTGTCATCACTTTGGTGCTCCTGATCCTGGAGCCGTGTGCTGAGCAGCGCAGCACAAAACCACACGTGAATGGTCTCGTGTCTCCATTCGCCCAAGAAACACAACCGGCCGCACCGCGGGATTGAGTCCCTGCAGTATGTCGGGGACCACCGAAGCGAGAGGGATGGGAGGGGATGGCACCACGCCGGCAAGGGAAGCAGCGACATGGCCAGGGCAGCATCCCTCAGCCCGGAGGGAAAAGGACGATGCGAGGTGGAGCCTTTTAAGCTGGCAATGAAAAGTAGAAAGGGTCTTGATAAGCTGGCTTTCCCGAGCATTTATTTTTAGCAAAAAACATTCCTCTCCCACTGCCTCTGTGACTGGAGGTGAATTGCTGCCGTAGGAAATCGTGGGCTGAATTTCCAGCAGTGGAAATCTGCTTGCTCCAGGGTAAACACTGAGGAATATATGTATATATTGGTTTTAGGAAGAGCAAATCACTAAATAGCACAAGCAGCACCTGCGCAGACCTTTCTGCAGGCAGCACCCATGGCTGCCGTGGGGCAACAGGCATGTCCACGTCATGCCTGAGGGGAGTCGCAGCTTTTAACCCTACGTTTTGCCGGTGGGAATAATTAACTTACTGGGGTCAGCACCAAGAGGTGAGACAAAAGCAGGGACAACAAAGCTGTATGTCCACACCCAGGGAAACAAGTGTGGGTATCACTGAGGTGACACAGGTTGGTGTCCTCAAAGAGGATGCAGGCAGCAGGATGCTCATGTCGGCAGATATTTTATTTCATTACGAAAACAGGCTGGAACATGAAAAGAGAACTAGAGCAAAACATAATCATCTCACCCATTCATAGTGCAGTAGGAAGGTTTTTAAAAGCTAAGTCGTAGGAGGAATGCAGACGAAATAAAACCCCATCATTGGAGACACGTAGTGTGGGGCTGCCCCATGGAGCCCATCACTGCCCCGGGGGCCAGCTGGGGCAGGACAACCTGTTCTTCTGAAATAGGCTCGACTGAAGTGCTGGGGATTTACGGCAGCACCAGAGCGCTGTGGAAATGATAAATGATGTTTCTGTATCACAGGCAGATGCTGGGACATAAAAGAGTAACTGTAAATTTGAATATGCCTTGAAATAAGGCCTTTAAAATCCCGAGCAGTGCCTGCTTAACCCTACGCTAGGAATGTGCAGCTGTTTGGCTGCATCAGCCCTTCCCCAGACCAGTGAACCAGCACAGCCCTGGCTCAGACTGGATGCTAAAAGGCCTGCAGGTGGAAAGAGAGAAGATTTTGAGTGTATTTAATGCTGCTGCCTTTGCTCAGCCTCCCACCGCCATCCCCGGCCATCGCTGCCTGCGCTAGCCCTGTGTGTCCTCATTGCAGCGGTCACGGACAGGGCGGCTGCTGCTGCTGGAAGCAAAGCTTTATTTCTGCCTGATAAACCCAGGTCCTATTAAACCTTGCTAATTAAGAACTGACCCAACAAGGGAAAGCCCTGCTCGGTGGCCTATAAAGAATAACTGACAGACAGCATTTAAAAAATGGCCAAGGATTTCAGTCTGCAGCAAGCTTTGGTCACAGGGTTAATTGAGAGCGAGCCTTGGCTAATAGCAGCCCATGTCCACCTACAGAGGAGGCTCGCACATTCAAGCAGGGGCTATATTATATGATCTGTGCCATGTGGCTTAAGAGACACACAGTGTTGGCATGCAGGTGAAATTACTTCTGTCCCCAGTTCAGCCTCTGCTTCACACAGACTTGCTCTGTGCCTCAGTTTCCCCACTGAGAACCAGAGAAAATATGTCAACCCTTTTTGCAAAGAGATCTGCTGGTGAAGACCGCCGCACAAAAATTAGCCTTTAGGATCGTGACACACCTGTGAGGCACCCAGCACATACAATAATTAGAACAAAATGGAAGAAAATGGCTGTGGCTGCCAGCTTATTGAAACAGAGAAAGAAAAAAGCTGTTCTGGGAGCCGTGCTGGCTGAGCAAGTCCAGCAAGCTGATGGAAAGAGTGAGCAGACCTGATGGGCTTGAGATCCCCTCCCAATCTACCTCCCTCATTCCTTCAGTCCTCCCAACACGCAATCCCAGAAAAAGGGAGCAACGAGCAAAGGAATGGTGTTACGGCAGCTGGGATGGAGCCACAGCAGAACTCAGCCCAGACCTCAGCTGCCTTGGGAAAGCCACATGAGCAGCACTGGCCGAAACTCAAATTAGGAAAAAGAAAAGCCAATAAAATGGCTTCATAGTCCCTGCAGTGAAGCAAGGAGGAGTGAAACTCTAAAAGCAAGAAAGGCAGCTTAGAGAAGGGTCACTTCTTTAGGAATTACTGCATGGAAGAAATACTCAGAAGTGATTTGGGATCCTCTCTGGCCTGGCAGTTGGGGAGCAGAGTTGGGTGGAGAAGGGCTTCCTTCCAATACCACATTTCCTACAGTATACTTTTACCTCCGGAAAAAGGTTTCGCATCTACTGAAATAAGACAAGATGTAACAAACTGCATAACAGAAAACCTGGCAAGGCTGGTTCCCCCTAGGGAGTTGCAGAATTTCAGCCCTTGGTTTTCCTGGTCCACACAATAAGCTTCCAAAAGGAGACGTCAGTGTGAGGAGAGATCTCGGAGCAGGCAGGTGCACACCAGGTCCTGCATCCCTACCCAGGGGGTTATCATTCCTGCACAGGCTGGGTCTGAAAGCAGCAGCTTTCCAGCTTGGCAATAGGAAAGGGTTCTGGCATTACAGCCCCAGTCATCTGATAGAGCCTTTAGAAGAAACCACGTTCCCACTACTGAAAATCTTGCTCCCCACAACACACAAAAAGAAGCTAGAAATGAGAATATTAGCTTCCTTGTGAGTTTTAACACAGCAATTTATCCTGCAAATAGCAAAACTAGTAAAGCCTGGATGTCGCCACACTTGTGATTGATCTTAAAGGCAAAGCAGCAGTAGTCTTTTCTGGGGTTGGTCACACACGGATACTCTAGAGTATCTTCTGTGTAAGCTGGTGCTATAACGTTACTTGGTCAGTATAAACATACATTGCTTCCTACTCCCATAAACTTTTAAGAATTTAACTATATCTGAGCTTTCTTACTGTTTGGCGAATTTGGATAAAATTGATCAATAGATTCACAAGTTACAGCAGGGTAAGAGAGGTGGGAAAGGGCAGGCACAGGGAAGGACATGAGCGTTAGGAAACTCCCTTCCATGAGAAACCAGGCTTAGGGCTGCTCTGCCTTCATCTATGAATGGCAGAAAAGTTTCCACAGCATTATCCTTTCCAACATTATGAGAAACATGGTCTCATCTGTGAGTGGTGTTCCTGGCCAGGTTCACCTCTGAAGTCATTGGGACTTCCAGTGAGTTTGAACTGGGCACATCCTCAAACACGTCCCTCCTTCTGCAGGCAGAAAACAGCCTCCAGCACACACCCTGACCTAATCATCACAGGAGACTGCTGGGTTTTCCAGATCCTAATGATGTCCACACTGAAGTCAACAGCAAAACTCCCATCTGCTCCAGTGAGGGCAAAAGCTGGGCCAAAGCAAAACACTTTGGAAAAATGCCACTCCATTGAAGCTTTAGGATTATTACATATGGCGATGAAAATTACAGATGTGCAGAGAAGGGGTAAGACGTAAGGCTTTCTTAGATGAGATATCATTTATCCACTTGCAGGCAAAGGCTAAATAAATAGTATCAGAATTATCTTATTCCTTGGCAGCATCTTTTCCAGGCCACCAAACCCCTGACCAGCAGGTGCCACCCACCGAGGGTCAGATGCCTTCATCGCTTGAGCTAAACTAGGCTATTGGCACCAAAAGCCATGTCTGCCCGGGGCCAGGGACACTGTGCAGCCCCAGCCCACCCCAGGACACAGCAAGAGCCACAAGCCCACAAATCCAACCTCACGTGTCCTTTCCATGCAAAGGAAACTCTGAAAGCAACCCAAACCACTGCTGATCTTGCTGGATGTTTTTGGAAATAGCGTGGCCAGCAGGAAGCCCAGGCTTCTCTCCTAATAGTCAAACAGAGGGTGTTTTTATCACAGATATAAATATTCATCCCAATTTATACCTGTTTCCTTTTATTATTCAACCAGCTTACGTAAGTAGCTCAGATGAAGCCAAACTTTGAATCTTTTGAGCATCACCAATTACTACTCTATACCAAAGCTGGCTTCCTTCTTGCTCTCAGTCTGATGATATTCAACAGGACACTCACTCCATGGCAGAACTTTCTCAGGCTTGTGCACATCCAAAGACTGTACTCAAATGGCAATTATTCCCGCAGTGACTTATGTGGTTGAGCTGCCGAGGCAGCAAACACATGTTAGAAATTAGTGTATGTCTGGTACTGTCTCCTTTCTCTGTTTCTCCAGGTGGCTGAGCAAAAGCAAGAGCAAGAACATTTTCTGATGCTGACCCTGGTTAATGTGAGCATAAATACAAGGTTAATACCCAAAGGATGGTTGATGAAGGAAAAAGTGAAGAAAAGTAATCAGGATGAGGAAAGTAATTCAAACGATTCCTTGAAAAATGTGCACCTTTGGCTTGCATTCTGACAACAAAGGGTGAGGATTACCTTGAAATAGGAGAGTAGCATGTGTTATGTTACTTACTCCTCAGGAAGTAAATCAGAAGATGTTAAATCTAAATCTCCTAGTAAAACTAACTCAGTGACTATTTTTAATCAGACAGTATGCCCCAGCAGCAGGCAGTGTGTGCAGCCCCCTCTGTGTGAATGCAGATGGCTTTCCTGTGTGGACAGATAATGTTTTCTTGCAATCTTACAGCTCAGCTTATCCTCACAGTTTTCAAAACCTGCTGCACTGAAATGAAGATCCTGCTGCTCGAAGCATCTCTGGAGCCACATGCATCCCATTGCAGCACCCCCTGAGCACCTATGGGTGCTGCGGGCTGACACTCCCCCACATCTCGCCATGCAAGAGCATCCAAGCACAACACAGAGAGAACAGATATCTAAGACACTAGATGCAGCATTACAGCTCCAGCGGACGACAGACCTAGCGACTGTATTCCCAATGGGGACGCTGGTGCAAAGAAGGATCAGGCGAAGGGCCAGGTACTGCGATGTCAGGGGAATTATTCATCATCTCCATCATTTTGTTTTCTCTTTATATCTATTTTTTCAGTACTATGCTTAACTTCTTTTCTATATACTTAGAAAAGCAGCATTCTCCCATTTACCTGTTGCGGGATGAGCCATTAGGGCTAGAGGACCATGAGTTTTTATTATTCTCCTGGCCAGAGAAGTCCAAGGACCTGATGTAGCTCATGTTTGATTTGGGAGAACTGTGCTTTTGCCTGAAGGCAGGATCACATCCTGGATAAACTGATGTTCAAATAAGCAAGATCTGCATTTTTGCCATCTACCTGTTGGCTTTCTTGGGAGAGATGTGACACTCATGCATGGGGTGGTAGAGGATCTGCACCTTTTGGCCCCTGGTGAGATGATCCTCAGGATGCCAGGACACATGGAAGCAGTGGCTGGAGAACGAAATTTGAACACTGCCTTCTCTCTTTTCCAGCCCATTCAAATTGACCTTCTCTGAGCCATTCAATGATGTCATTTTGGGCAAGTAAATGTACTAAGTCCTGCATTTTTTAATGCCAGAGACTATAGCACTTTTCTGTGGGAAGGAAGAGGGAAATTCCTGCTCCCTCCTGCACACACATACTCAAGCAAAGCACAATCTGTCCCAAAGCTTTAATAAAATTTTATACATACTTCAGACCAGTTTCTGCTCTAAAATTCTTCGAGGTAAATCTGGAGTGAGCAGACTTCAGTGGAGCTGCTTCATTTTCCCCAAGAGCAGAATTGTCCTCTCTCTTCCCAGTGCAATCGAACGAAAATAATGGGAACCACAGCTTTGATGTCCTCACAGACTGGTTCTCCTCCTCTTCTCACTTATCCCAAAGTTTACTTCATTAGCTGTGGTCTTCTCTGATTAGCTTGTCAGCTACGTTTCGCGTCCCATAGATGGGAAGTACTGTAGGAAATGAAGAAAAGGCAGCGCAAGTGCAAGGTCAGGCTGCAGAGGAGACTGTGGGCTGTGCTGAGAGCTTCTCCCCATGCTCCTGCACCATGCCAGGAGGGCTGCAAGGCCCACCAAGAGCAGGTCCCCAGCCCCCAGCACCACGTATGTCTGCACAGAGTCCCATGACATGACTGTGGCATGTTTGTTCTAGGGATGGATCCATCTGCATGGGTGGGGTTATGGTTTGCAATTGCTGCTTCTGCCCACTCTGGAAATACCCTACAGTATCTGCTCAATTCTGCAGATCTTTCCAGCTAGGCACCAAACCAGATCTCTCCCTAGATGATCAAGGGATCAAGGCAAGAGAAGTAGCTCTTATTCATAAAAAGAAACATTCCCAGGACATTATGGCCAGTGCAGGAGAGGATGCATTTACACTCTCCCCAGCTCCTGATTTACTGCTCTGTGGATGAGCATTAGGAAGTGCAATTCTTTTTCCAGGACAGAGGCTTTCGGCATGAACAATAGGCGAGGATATGAATACTTCTAACACCGCCTATAAATTCTTGCTGAATGTGTAACAGGGAGAGTTAAGAATAAGCTTGGTTGTCTACAGAAACATATTTCAAGTAATTTCAGACAAAATGAAATGAAAATTAATACAATATATGTTTTCAACCTTCTGTAAGGCAACGGTCTTATCAAACAGAGAGGTACAGCTCAGAATCTGCTCCTCTGTCATCTTTGGAAGCAACAGACTGGACAGAAAAAATGGTTTTTAACCCTCTGAGGTCATCATTTCTTTGGGTCTTAGGTTCCCTCTTGGCCCTTCCAACTCAGTATCATGCCACCCTTCTTGCTTTTAAACTGCTTTTGCTCTAGTTCCTTTTGACCACGTGTCAGCCTGGGAGCAGGGAATGGAGGGAATCTAAAGTCAGAAAAAATCCTGCCTAAGGGAAAATTCCAACTTAAGGCAAGTTCTCCTGTGCCCAGCCAAGCCTTGTGCTGTTTTCCTCATTGTTCTTCTCCCCCCTGTTTCTGACAGACTCATGCTGCAGGAGCAGCACTGCATCTTAGTGTGATGTGTGAAATAAGCCTTCTCAGGACTTACCATGTCATCCGGCCACCCAATAATGCATTAAAATATACCACATTGCTTGTAATCTGTAGCTGTAGACAAAGAGCCGGCCTAAAACCACTCTCCCGTCAAAGAAAACCAGACGCACTTGCAAGACTTTCAATTACCCCTTAAGCCACCTTCTCCTCCCTGCTCCACTCATCCCTGAAGTCCCTGAAAAACAGATGGTCCTTGCAGCTCGCCTGAGAGTTTAATAAATCTGCTGGACCAAATGCGAGGAAGCACGTTTCAGAAAGAGGGGGCTGCGATGAGGATGCTCTGTCAGCTACTCCCCCCATTCACCAAGGATTTTGGCTGGAGTCTCTCAGACACCTGCAGATGCTGCAGATCCATGCTGGCAGGAGAAGCTCCTTCCTTCTCTTTACTACCAAAGTCACAAAATGGTTAAGGCTTTGCAAGCTCTGCTCCAGACCTGGAATTCCACCCGGAAACCTGTTGGCAGCTGCACTGATCCCAGAGCTCTGCTCTAACGGGCTGTGGGTGTGAAATTCAGCTTAATGAGGGGGCAGCTGCATTCTGAGCTGCTCAGCCCCCAGGAGTGGCAATGTGGAACTTTTGGAGACAAAGGTCCACAGTCACATCTCTGAGCATGGGCAAATGGAAGCTGTGTCCAAGATGTACCTGACGCATCCCAGATAATTCATACGCTCCTGAGAAGGAGCAAGGCTGAATTTATAACCTGCAGATGCCCCAGGGAAACACGTTTGACAGCTTTCCTGTACTCATTGGACATATACACAGTCCTGCCATATTTCTTCATGGAATAGCTGGATTTCCCTCTTAGGTTTTTCCTCCAGGAACCCCGTTGTGACCGTTAGGCAAATCTCTAGAGCCACTATCTGCCTGTTGTTCACAACCAGTAAGAGGGATGAGCCACTGCCTGCACAACCATGGAACTGCTGATGGGACAAAGTCTCCTCCTCCCAGTGGGGCTGCTCAGGAGCAAGCGCTGCAGACATCAACATCTAACCCTCATCTATAAACATTCGACTCCAACCTGAATTAAACATATACCCAAAATATGGACGCATTCAGCTCAGAGTAATGGCAAAGCTTATAATTGGCTCATAAAGAGGACTTTCATCAGCTGTACATGTGGCTTTCCTGAGTGCCACCTCTTCCAATCGCTCCGTACCACAGGAGGCTGCAGCAATGGTGGGGAAGAAGGAAATAAAAGGATGGATTTTGCTAGTTTGCTAGTTTAAATTTAATCTTTTAGCTCACATAGCTTTATCTTCATTTAGCTCCCAGAAAAGAAGTTCATTTCCAGTTTAACCCAATGTGCACTGAGATTCCTGTGCTTTTGCACAGGACAGGGATGTCTCTGCAAGTGCTTCAACCCCGAGGTCACCACATTCTGCACAAGGACATAAAATATCAGCCGAGCTCTATTTCCTTCCTGCTTCTGATAGCACAGAAAGAAGAAACAGCAGTGGTCTCCAAACCCTCTCTGAAGAGAGGGCTCAGATACTGTGCTTTAATGAGCTGCTATCACCTTGACTGAAGAGCTGAAGTATTTCAAGACATTTCTCAGCAGCTGCACTGCAAAGTTAATGATCTGTTCATTACAAGAGCACATACAGATTCAGGCTAAAAGATGTGGAGTCAGCCTAGTCACCTTGAACCTTTTGATATTAACCTTCTCCTGGCATTTGACCTCAGAAATGTGACCAAGGAAAGTCACCAGCACAAAGAGAAGAGACTGTGATTGCAATTAGGTGATGGACTGCATGTTTGTGGAGTCCAAGTATGATGGATGTTTTCACAAAAGAGTCTTGCTTCAAACTGATTTACCTCAAACCCAGACTGATAGATCAATGCAACAAAACCAGAGGTGACTGATGTAAAAAAAAAACAACCGCACACCCAAATTATATGTGTGAATAAAAGCTGAACTAGCAAGAGCTGAATTAGCTTTGTTTCAATGAGTGGACAATTCTACAGACCAAAGCAACATAAAAAACTCACCAAGGTAATTCCAAGGTGAAAGCTTATGAGAAAAGATCTGTTGTTTTAACACACACTCGAATGTTAACAGAGAAAACAGGACTGTGTTCATATCTCCAAATTTGCCCAAGAGAAAAGCTTGAACTTGCAGTCAGGAAATTATTAAGAGGTACAAGCTCGTTATATAAAAGAAAACCACCTGAGTCAGAGGTACTTGGATGCACAAAACACAAGATCATCAACACTTGCTTTGTTGATGTGCAAGTGTTTCAGTTTGCTGAAGTAATTTTGAAGTGTTTATATAGAAGAGAATTGCGGTGAACCGCTTTGAAATCACCTCTAAACACTGAGGACAGAGCACTTGAGCATCTGAGTTTGGCAGCAAAGAATCTTCAGGGAACAGAACCTCAGAACAGCCAAGGACATTTCTGTATAGAGGGGAAATTAAGTAGCTGGCATAAGAAACAGAAGAAATGCTGTTAGGCACATCTATGAAAACAGCCTCTTCATGTACCTGTGGCCTTGAGGACAAATAACTTCCAAGTACTCTTGCAAGCACCTGAGCAGGGGAATAGAGGAAAATGAGAATTTGCCATTAAAATCATTATGATAAACTGGAGAACTCACTGGCATGGACTCAGTTCTTCTCAGTGAGGTCTGAAGCGCTCCTTTGTTGAGTAGATGAGATTTTGCAGAAGGCGAAGCTCCCAGCCTACACAGAAAGGCCAGTTGCCTTTGGCATCCCGATAGAGGATCTTTCAGGCTTATTCAAGCTACCAAGAAACACCTCAGAAGACACTGAATCTGGCATTTGGTGCTTAAGTGATTCATATTTTCGTTGATAGACTGTGGGAAGCTTAAGAATTATGAACTTGTTTAAGGGAGATTTTTATTTTATTTCATGGGGCAAAATGAATGCACGGTGCATTATTTTAAGATTCGGATTTTTAAAATGTCACATTTTAATGCTTGAGGAGGGCTTGCTTTTCCAGAATGTCACACATTGCATGTAATTCATTCTGGAACACAACTTATTTCTAGACAGAAAACCCTTTCACTGCCAGCTTCACGTGGGAAGAAAAATTGGTTTCCCTGGATGCAGTCTTCACTTTGTTACTCTAGATAGAAGCATTGGCAACCAGAAACGAGTGCATCGAGAGAGCTCTCTCTGTTGGGTAGTTTCATGAACATTCAAATTTCCAAACCACTCACAAGTGAAGTCCACCATTTGACATAATACATTCAAAACACCTTTTTCCTGAGGTTTGTACCTTGCTGGTCAGCCTGGTGTGCTGGTATGGACATGGCTTCATGCCAAGAAGCAGAATTAAATGTGTGTTGCCTTCCCCACAGTAACCAGGCATCTCTCGTCACCAGATCCTGCCGCTGTGTGCAACTGATGTGTCCTCCAGCCGAGTTTCCAGTGATGTGCAGATCTTGGGTGAGCCACAACCATCACCATACTCTGGTGTTGATATTGGAGATGCTCCAAGAACACCTCTCAGCTGTGGAAAGAAAGAAAAAAAAAAAAAGCATTTATTGGTTCAAGATGAATCTCCTCCCAGGTGCATGCAGCCGGGGGCTGAGGTCTGCACCGAGACCTGCAAAAAGGATAAGCAGGAGCTTAGTGCACTTGATTCTGCAAAGTGGCCAGAGCTCAGGTCCCAGTTCTGCAAGTCAGTGAAATGCAGACTTAACTTTACGCACGTGAGTAGTCTCTCCCCCACTTAGTAGAAGCTTTTTTCCAGTACACATTTAAAACAAAGTCGGACAGAAAACCAGAAATCCGAGAAAAAAAGACCAATTCCCACAATAAGTGGGAAACAGAGAAGGACTAATAAGCATTTAGCATTCCTAAAAGCAACGTTTGCAGCAGGGAGTGCCTTGGAGAAGGATCTCGCCTGGGTCTGAGCTGGGAACGTGCCGTTTCCTTAGAGTCCTCCCCATGCCTGTCAGCTGTGGGGCTATATTTTCTTCTTTTTCTGGGGCAGGGAGAAGGGGAGAGGAGCAAGCTTGCTTCTTTTTGTGTGTGTGTGTGCGCGCGCATAGCTCAGGAAAAAAAAAAGCAATATTTCCCGAATGTTGCAAGGCTCTCGATGTACTTCATTTGGTCACTATAACATCATTTGCCGTTGTCCTTGCTGCACCAGTAGAGCCATTTCCCAGTTGGTCTTGCCCTCAGAAACACTCTGGAAGCCTTTATGCATAAGGAGATCCAGGGCTTCTTCCAAAAGGAGCTGCAGAATTTCATTAACGCTACTCCATGTTTGCAGTCCTGTGATTTCTCTTACCTTTAACGTGAACTCACATACGGATTAAAGTGAAATAAAACCTACAATTTGAGTTCAATTCAAAGCTGATTGGAAACATGTATTACCTTTCCTTGACCCAGCAGCGAGAAGGGAAGTTATTACAGTTCTTTAGTGAGTTTGTAAACTCTTTACTGCTGTGGCAGTTTTAATCCTGCTGAGAGAAAATTTGATCTGGAAAATAAATTGCTCCCATTTTATTCTTATGTTTTACAATCACAGGTTTAGATAGCAAACAAGCATCAAGTTTTTTTGGAATCAACAAGAAAGAGTATAATCAGGATCCAGATGGCATGTTTAGGTTAAATAATAAATAACCATAAAAAATAATAAAGAAATGCTCCAGATCTTGCAGATTTTAATATTCTGACATGATACAGAAAAATTTGCAAATTTTAATGATTCAGTTACAATATGACCATGAAACAAGTTGTATGTCTGAACAAAATTAACTAATTCTATGTTCCCAGACAAAACAGCAGATTTTCAGCATTCTTTAGAAGTTTGCAAACATTTTAAGGTCACACACAGAAGAGTCACAAACTCGAGATGCTAAAATGCTGGCAACGCTTTCATGAAAATGAGAGTCTGGTCTCACCGAGTTCAGAACAAAACCCCGTTAGTTATAAAGCGCTAACAAGACCTAATGGCCGTTTGCATGTCAGCTAAATTGAACTGGAAACAAAGAACATGCGCTGAGTGATGAAGGTGATTAACACATTACGAAAGGAAGAATTGGATTTTCTATCTCCTGAGGTCTTCAAATGAAGGCAGGCTGCCTTCCTGGAAGATGTGCTTTGGCAAAAGAGAAATTATGAGGTTCCAAACAGAAATGAGCTGGGCAACTTTTATTGGCCAGTGATAGATGAGATGTACCTAATCTAATGTGCTTCCAGCTTTCAGTGCCATGAATCTCTGAACAAAAAATCCATGAAGAGTTTCATCCAGGAAGTCTAAATCAAATATCTGAGATCTTTGCTTAAATTAAGCAAATCAAATACTTTGCGCAGGACAGATGTCTCCTATGTGTTTGCTTTTCTGCATTTGCAGGATGGTGAGGTACTAATCCCCCGTGCAGTGTGAGGTTCCCAACCTTTCCTCTTAATTTACTGGTTCTGCATATTCTCACATGGGACAGACCTCAGCCAGCCCAGTATGTCACTGTCTACAGCAAAGGAGCCAACACTGGATGGAAGAACAACTTGATATATTTCAGCAATAGAGTGAAATGCCACCTGCTAAGGATTTTTCCATAATTCCTTAAAAAGAAGCTAACAAGGCAGGTACACGAAGGGGGAAAAGACATTTTTCCTCTGCTCTTAATTCACTTGCCAAGCTGGATGCTGTGTAAGCCACCTGGGCACTCGGGCACTTGGAAAGGCACAGTCCACTAACAGGGTTTTCTATAGCACCTGGACACCAAGTATCCGCAGTTTCTGAGATCCATTTGCCACACCATTAAAACTGAAATGTTAAACACTCCAGGATACTCAGCAGAAAAGTGGGGTTTATTATTCTAAATGAGCTGCAGACTCGCCAGGCAGAAATAGTCAATAATATTTCTTTTTAACCCAAATAAATTATTTGTACTACACAGTAGAGTCAACATAACATTATTTACAGGAACATAATCATACCATCTCTTTCAGTATCTCCATTTTTTGCATGGCGCAAAGGTAAAAAACAAAAATATTGATACTGAAATCAAATCAGATAGAATACGATGCAGTGTAAATAGAGCATAAGGGAAGAACTTTCTGGATTTGTTTTCACTGCTGGCATCAGTTCCTCCTGATACATAAAATCACAGAGAATGATAATATGTTTTCATGGGCAAAGAAAGAACTACTGGTAAAATAGAAATAAAATGAGAAATACATAAGAATGTGTATAATGGGTCATACCAAAGATGAACTACCTGACAGTAGCTGGTGCTTAGGCTTGAAAAAAAAAAATGAGGTAGAGGATAAATACAGTGCAATGCTCCCCCAGCATCCTCCCTGCTCCTGGCATGCCAACACATCAGGGCTCCCTAGGCTGGGGTCCGAGCCCAGGCTGCCGTGTTTCCCACCGAGCAGCCGAGCTGCGGGACTGCTACAGGATCTAGTTGTACTTTGGTTTGTTCAGAAGCTACTGCCCTGTAATTTCACTCAGTGCTCACTCCTTTTGTCTTATGACAAAAACGATAATCATTCCCTACTCAATTTCTCTGTCCACATGCAGTTTCACTGATCCCTGCCATACTCCCCTCCATCCTCTCTTTCCCAAGCTGAAATCTTTCTGTTTAGCCTCTCTTTTTATGGCAGCTATTACATATTCACAGAAGCACAGAGTGGTTTGGGTTGGTAGGGACCTCTGGAGATCATCTAGTCCAACCCACCCGCTACAGCAGGTTCACCAGAGCAGATCGCACAGGAACGTGTCCAGGTGGGTTTGAATGTCTCCAGAGAAGGAGACTCCACAAGCTCTCTGGGCAGCCTGTTCCAGGGCTCTGGCACCCCCAAAGTAAAGAAGTTTCTCCTCATATTCAGATGGAACCTTCTGTGCTTCAGTCTGTGCCCATTGCCCCTCATCCTATCATCGGGCACCACTGAGAAGAGTCTGGTCCATCCTCTTGACACCCATCCTTGAGATATTTATCAGCATTGATAAGATCCCTCTCAGCCTTCTCCAGGCTGAACAGACGCAGCTCTCTCAGTGTTTCCTCATAAGAAAGATGCTCCAGACCCCTCAGCATCTAATCATATTCCCGACTCTCTGGACCACTCCTCTTCAGACTATTCCCAGTCTGAAATCTCTCCTTCGAGAGGGATTACCAGCCCCCAGATCTGGGCACAACTGCGAAAACATGAGGGGTGCAACAGCGTCTCCTCGCCCGTCCCCCTCAGGCTCCCATTGGAGAGGCAAAGCATCTTCGTAAATACTTTTTTACAAACTCCAGAAGACTTTCAGACTGAAGGAGGAATTACTTTCTCTGTTGATAGATGCTGCAAGGGTGAGGAGGGAGGGTGTCACTGGGCAGTCCCCCGCAAGCATGCCTGAAGCACCCAGCACCTTGGGTCATGCCAGAGGCTCTGTTCTTGCCCCTCGGGTGCTGTCACTACTGGGGACACAGCCCTGTCCCCAACCTTGCTCCAGCCCCGTCCCTACCCCAGGTATACGTGCTGCTCCTCCGGAGAAGGGCTGAGCACTGGGTTTCAATGTGCTTTTTCCAGCATTGCTGTAACCAGCTGACTACACTCCCCCCGGCACCAATTTAACGTTATATGATTAAACAACAAGGTACGGTCCAGAATATCTAAAGCCTTTGAGTGGTCAATGCAAACTACACCCGTCAAAAGCTCCTGATCCCCAGCCAAAGCTAACTCATTAGGTACCAGAGAAACAGCAGTGGTAACACTGTTTTTCTTGAAACCCTGACTGCACTGGGGATATTATATGAGGAATGTATAAATGGAATATAATTTTTACTTGGTCGGTAATAACCCTATGAGGTTTATAATTGCTCAGGTCTTACAGGTCATGAGTTTTTAAAATGCAGTTATTAATTTTGCGTGCCTACCAATGTCTGGTGTAATGCTCTAAGAAACAAACATTTTGGTGCTTGGACAAGAAATCAAAGCTGTTGTCCAAGGCTGCAGAAAGGGCAGCAGGGATGCTGGGAGCAGGAGGGGCAGGCAGGAGCTGGTGGCTGAACAGCCCCAGGAGCTCCCTCCCCTCTCTCACACCATCCCCAAGCTTGTGCTCTGCAAACTTTTCTCCCAACCATTGGGCAGAGGAAAGAAGAACTGGCTCTTCATTTCATGTTCCAACTCTTCTAAGTCACGGAGAAATAGGTCCAAAACTATAGTGATTTTTGGTAAAGAGCATTAATTTCAGCAGAACCTGAGCAGGACCAGGACCTGCCACTTGTTACCAGGATCCAGAGAAAGGTCTCAGCAGCGCTGGGCTGGAAAGGGAAACCTGGGAGCTCTCAGATGGTGCTCATGCTGTGCCTGGCTGTGCCTGGGGCAGGGACAGGATGAGATGAAATGGCCTCAAGTTGCACCAGAGGAGGTTTAGATTGAATATTAGGAAAAATATTTTCACAGAAAGGGTTGTCAGGCATTGGAACAGGCTGCCCAGGGAAGTGGCGGAGTCACCATCCCTGGAGGGGTTTAAAAGACACGGAGATGAGGTTGTCAGGGACGTGATTTAGTGGTGGGCTTGGCACTGCTGGGCTAATGGTTGGACTCGATGACCTTGAGGGTGTCTTCCAACCAAAATGATTCTATGATTTTACAGAAGCAGGGCTGTGGTTGATGCAGATGAGCTGGCCTGGCTGTCCCTGCATGCTCTCCCTGCTGGGGATTGGACCTGGAGTGTGAGAGGTGGGGAGATGAGCTCTTCTTGCAGAGCAGTGGTCAGTCCTGGTGCCGCCTCAAGGATCAGGGGTGTTCTGAGGAGAGGAGAATGATGAAAAGTGTCACGGAGGACTATGAGCCTTTCCCTCTCACTGTTAATCAAAGCAGGGTTAATATGCTGATGGGAGTAATCGGAAATTGCAGCTTGATGCCTGGCTCCAAGGGTGCTGGGCAGTGGGACAGTGGAGTGGGGTGGGGATGGGGATGGGAGCAGTTTTTTCCTTGTACTGCTCCCTCCCTGCTCCTGGGCTCCCTGCTTGTAGCTAAACATTTCAGCCAGACTTCCAGGGCTGCTTTTGTTCTCTTTTTGCCTCTAAAAACCTGCCAGGGAAATGCTGTGCTAACACATTAGCCAGTGCTGTGCTCAGCATGTGAAAGGAGAAGGGGGGGAACATACAGGCACCGAAATCCAGAGGTCACCGCACCGATGAGAAGCACAGAACAGGCTTTGTGCAGATTTGCCCTGCCAGTTCCCTTCATTCTTGACTTGAAACACTTGCTGATAATCCACTCCTTGACCTCTCCTACACAGGATGCAGTGTCACTATATGGAAGCCATATGGAACAAAGGGATTGCTCTCAATACACACTGAGCATAAAAAATAAAGGTTTCAATGGCGCCGTAACCACGGCAGCTGGGTCGGCTGTTTGCCAGCGTGCCCTCATGTTGGCAGCTGAAAGCTCGTGTGCCCGCTATGATAAAGCACAGTGTATCATGCTTTAATAAGAGGCATTTCAGCCAGAGGAGGTGTTTGTACCCCTCTGTACACAAGCTAGCTCCTGAATTTGTTGTCCAGCATTTTCCCCCCTTTGAATAATCATTAGAGCTGTGAAATGCTTTCTAGAACATGAGAAACAGATATGATTCTTGATGTTCCTGTTCCTTTGAAGGAGGATACCTGGTTCTCATTAATAACCTATGTGTTACAGGATGGAGCTATGGACAATTTGCTTTCTAGTGATTGCAGATTGGAGTACAAAGCTCAAGAATACTCAGAAAATACACTGAGTTTCTGCTCCAAATGTTTTAAATGTGCATGCACCTCTCATGTCTAAAGTTTAGAAATACCCCATGATTTGAACAACTCCCGCCAGGATAAAGAACCTACTTGTGTTTAGGGGGCAAAATGGGGGAAATCAACTGAAAAGCTGCATGACTTTGCAAAGAAATAGTCACACTCAAATTTTGCCCCTCCAGTACAGAAATGAGTACAAGGCTTCAAATAAGCCTTAGAGGGATGGAGTTCCATGTAAGGTTTTGACCTTCTTGTTCCATATTTCTTCACTAATCTGTCTCTAATGGCAGAAAAGATGTTCTGGCAGACACAAAAGCCACCTGATGACCAAATCTGAGCCAATGTTTCCATTCTACTTTCATCGACAAGGTGCTAGTCATACCCTGCCCTGCATTTCCAGAGCTTCTGGAGCAGATGGCTGGAGGCAGATTACGACCCAGCATCTTGTCTCTACTCCTTTGCCTTTCAGAAAGGTTTTATTGGAAATCTCATCTGCTCCCATTGGTTTGGTCCCGTGCCAGCTCTAAATGAGAAATGGCCCATTTCCCGCTTCATTTCCCCTTCAAAACTCACAGGGAGTATTTGGCAGTTTTCAAATCAAGCCCTGCCCAAAAAACCCAGCACAGACTAAATCCACCACCAGAAGCAAAACCTGGTTATTTCAGCCCATCGCTGCTGCACTGGCACTGCTATATGGGAGACTGAGCTTTGCTTGTTTTCAGCATCTCCACCAGAAACGCTCCTGTCCACACCACAAAGGTGCACATAATTTTTTTTTTTTATTTTGCAGGTCATCAGAGATGTTTGATAGTGAGAAATTTTTCGCTGTATGGCAGAGCACAAGCAATGGCTTCTTTGGCAAGACAAGCCAAACCCCTCTCCAGTTTTCAGCCAGGAAGAAGGAGGGGCTTAGTTTGGGGCCGATTATTTAATTATTAGGCTTAAGAGCTCAGTATCCCTTAGAAAAATGATAGAGAAAAATGTGATGGGTTTTAAAGCAGAGACTGAGTGACCTTCCTTGCACACAAATCCCAGCTTGCTACTCCACACTTTCGGGTGGCAAAAAAAAAAAAGAGGACAAAATGTGTCTTTTCTTGTATGCTAGCAGCTGACCCCAACAGAGCCTGAGGGCATTTTAAACCTATCTCTGCCTTTATTATGTGTGTCATATGCCCCTATTCATCCTTTGTAGTTTAAAGCAAAAATGACCTTTTATAGCTATCTAAAGCATAATTTTGCCCATGTTCTCCACTCTCACCATTTGTTTTGAGTTAAATATCAAACAGATGTGCACCCATTTTAAAAAAAAATGTTTAATATTAGAGAGCATGCCCTCATATAAGACTGGGAAAGCCTTTCAGAGAAATAAGCCTTTCAAATAAAAAGGCATATTAGTAAATTTTAAGGTGATTTTAACTGTATATTTTCAAGCATTAAAGGAAACAGATCCAGCAAGCCATAAAGTGACAAGTAGGAGGTGGGGAAAGATATACGGTACTAGTTTGAAAGAGAAATTAGACCTGGAACAGGGTGGAAAAATCCACCTACCCTGGAGCTATTTGGATTCCCAGGTTTGGGGGTGGGGACGCTGGAGCGAGGGAGGGCTGAAGGCTGGAAGGAGGCAGCAGCTCCATCCTTCACCCCCTGGCAGATACAGAAAATCACACCATGGAAAAGGTGGCAACCTCCAGGCTCGATTTATATGTCATGACTAAAAGGTAAACACCAGCGAGGGCAGGTTTTTCAAAGCCAGGTCTCAGATGGAATGTTGTGCTGTGGCTCTGATGAAGGTATCAGCCAGCTAAGAAAGAGCTTTGCCCTGGTTCTCCTCCCGACTCTGCAGCCCTGATGGTGCAGGGCTGCATTCCACATTCCACAACCCCTAATATTTCTTGGCGTTGCACATATTTAAAGTTCAGAACTAAATTACCTGGCTCTCATGATCTGCAACAGCCATCTCCTCTGATGGTTAATGCTGAAATTAAAGTATTTCCATGTGGCTGCTTGAATCTCTTCTCCTGTAGGAAAGGACTCTCTCTGCTGACACATGCCTGCAAATTACATTTCCATTTGGTATCAAAGGCGGTTTGCATAGCATTACTCTATTCTGGGGCTATTTCATTTGCAGTTTGTGGCACCGGGAAGGAGAGCTGATGCCTTTGGTGTTTTACAAAACTTCAGGTTGTGTCTCCTTGTACAGTCCAGGAAGATGTAACTGGTTATCACTCCATTAGGCTGCTGTAGCAGTACCTGAAATCTTGAACAATCTGAAGTCGTTTTCCTTAATGACTGCTTAAGGGAAATGGTCCTGTTTCCATCCACTTAGCTTTGACAATGCAAGCAAGCCCAGGGGTCTGCAAGAATTAGAGCTTTGAAGGCTTGGGGAAATAATTCTCTCGCTTGGTCTCTCTGTTTCTTTTACAAGCCAGGCTGCCAGCTTGCACATCCACAACAGTCTCACTGATTCAACCGTTCAGCTTCATTGCAGTAAATGAAATACCTTTTCCTCAACTTTGGTCAAAGACATTTCTGTCTCTTTTAATCCCTTTATTTCCTATGAGCAGCGGAAGTGGGAATGGGGCATAATTTATGTTTTGAGAAGTGTATCAAGGCTGTGGGAGGTTTATTCCTGACGCTGCTACTCTTGCTGAGGGATGTCTCGACCAAGGTCTCATAATTTGGAGGGCTCTGGAGCCTAGGGCAGAAGGCAAAGCCCATTTTTGGGTAACTTTTGCATACCCCAGGAATGGGCCATGCAGCGTGCAGGTACCCAGAGGTCACAGCAGCCATGGGACTGGTTAATGGACAAGATCCCTCAGATCATGGTGGCACTGGAGAAATTAGTGTGTATTTTCCATGCCCACAACTGCAAGGCATGTCCATTGTATCATGAATTTTAAGGTCAGAAGGCACTATTAATACTGTCCTCCAGGTGTATTTATTTCTCTGTTCACCTACTTAGTTAAATGATCAAGTCTACCACCAACACCTAGGTCTATCACAGGCTCATCAGTCGCTGAATTAACTCCGATTTTGCTTGTATTCGTTCACAAAGGAGCAGCTCAGCCATTCAGAGGCCTTCCAGCCTGATCCATCCCCCGGCAAGTCAGTGGAACTGAGGCTGGGCCCTTCATGCTTTCATCTGGGAAGGAAAATTAGCACAAGTCAGGCTGGAGAACAGGAGCAGGAGAGTACACAGCTGTGTTATAAAGGCAGCTCAAATCACAATCCAACGGAATTAAATGGTGTTTTTTAAATTCAGTCCATTAAACCAGGACCACCCAATAAAACCAGCTTTTCACCCTAACAATTGAAAGCGAACAATGAAATTATCGCTGCTTGCAGGACCTGTTACTCAGCTCAGGAGGATTTTCCCATCCTTCGCTGAGAACAAATACAGCGGCTGCCAGAATGTCAATGTATGGGACTAAGCAATGAGAATCATTTAGATTCCAAACCATCCCATCCTAATCCTCGCCTCCCCACTAGCTGACTTATTCATCGGATAACCAGAAACACCTGGGTACAAGGAATTTCCTGCTGCAATTCAGCCTTAATTTCCTCAGATAGTAAAAACCTAAGGCTCACAAAGGTGAAAGAAACCAGCAGTCAATCAAGTAAATCACCACCACCACCACCACCGCAGCAGTGATAGTACATTCTAAATTAAATTTTAATTCCCACCTGATGGTTCACCGGGAGTTACTTTTATATGAACCACTCATCTGACCCACCTTTGTATTTCAGAAGATTTGTTGGGGTCCCATTAGTTGTTAACACCCGTCCAAGTTTCAGAATGGCTTTTTTTCTGCATTTGTGATCAGAATCAAAATAAGAAGCAAAGAAAGTGAAGTCTGTAGGTATCAGCTGGACAGACACATTAAGGCTACATAGACAATGTTACTGTGGAAAGCAATGAACAACAAAAATATCAAGAAATCTCCCAAGTTCAAGCACAAAGTATAAACAGGGCAGGTTTGGGATCTTTTATGTTGATTTCTTTTTGGGTTATCAAGTGGTTACAGTGCTTAACTGGGACCATGCCTAGAGATGAGCTTTGTCACCTCTCCTTGTGGCCAACAGCCTTAGCAGCAAAAACATCTGAGAGTTTGGCATAAACCGCATGACATTATTCCTCAAAGAAGCTCAGACATTAATCAGAAAAGGTGATCAGGGCTGAGGCGTGGGGGAAAGCAAGAGGGGGCATTTCTAGCCAGCACTTTCAGCCTCTCATCACCTGGATTAACTAATTAAATAAATAAAAGTAAACCAAGTCTTTAAAACCAACTTTTTAAGAGAGATATTCATGGAGTTTCCATTTTCACATGCTCAGCACAGCATCTGCACTCATTTCTGTTTGCAATTCTGCCAGATCTTTTGAAATAGCACGCACAATTAAAGGATGTTTTGGCAAAATTGACGACAAAAAAGCTGAAAAGGAAAAAAAAGGTGAATTCCATAGAAGATTCACTCAAAATTGCTGACATTCCTTTTTTCTTCTCAGTAAATCCAAATATGAATGTTCACAAATGCCTATGAAAACTAGATTCTTTATGCTAAGAAGAGGTGTTGCGGGACAGCTTTCTGAGACACTTGAAGACTACTGAGACCACGAAGCCGTCTGTCCTTGCCAGGCACAGGACACCAGCCTTGGGCTTGTGTTAGCAGACAGCTGTCAATACCAAACAAGCGAGACCTCCCTAGCAAAGGTGTCGTTAGGTTTTATTGGCAGGACCCATGAGACAGGCATTTCAAAAACACACATTGCAGCTCCAGCATCCCAGCCACAGAGAAATGTACCTTCTCTGGTGGGAGGCCCTTTGCCTTCTGGGGAAGGAGAGAAATACAGCTTTCTTGATCAGCTTGAGAATTATTTTGAGCTAACCAATGTTGTAGTTATCAGTGTGAATGCAGCAGCATCTTTAAGGAAGGAATTTGCTCTGGCACATTGCAGTGTGAGGTCTTTAGAGAAAATACTATTTTAAAACAGTCGTATTGTTGGTGTTCAAAGAGCAACAGCATGGCAGCTGGAAGGTCTATATTCAGTGGTCCAGTAACAAATTTATGCACCACTTGGCTCTCATATCAAGATCAGTGCAAGGCAACTGAGACCTTGCCAAATCCTGAGCCACCACAATGAGGCAGATGTCGGTGCCTGCAATGATAGGCAGCGTAAAATCAAAAATAAAAAGAAAAAAACAAACAAACAACCAACCTACAACAAAGGCATAGGCAACTCTGCCATTGCAAACTACGGAACAGCACAGGATGTTGCAGCAACAACTGAGTGATGTTCTGCCAATGTGAAATTCATGTTGGAAAACTGGAATCCTGCACTCACAAGGAGAAAACAAAGCAGACACCACATTCAGGTCTTTACCCTTTCTGATTTCTGTCATGCTACAAAGCTGACCACAGCCAGGAAAGGCTCCCAGAGTCAATGTCACCTTACACGCATTGCTGGGACCTTCTGAAGGAGGAGGAAGATCTCGAGCAGATGCCTCCGTAGGGCTCAGCTCCTCATGGATCAACTAACTCCTTGGGACCTTATTCAAGGGAATCCAAAGGAAGATCTGTCAAACCATAAGGGCAGCATTTCAAATCCACTTGGTCACCATTACTCAGATGAAAACCTGTCAAAACGACAGGTCATGATAAGCCCTGGTCTTGAAGAGGAGAATATCTGCAGTGAAGAACGATTTCCACAGACCAATTTCCAGCCTATGACATGCAGATTTCCCAGGCAGGGTATGCTTTTCATTACGGCTCTAATGATACACGTGTCCACGGATGACCACAGCCAACAAACAGACTCTAAGAAGGGAAGGGTAATGGGTTGACTGAACAAGGATTGCACGAGGAACACAATCATGTGAAAATAATCAGCAGCCTTTCTCAGGGGAGGAGATCTCTCTCCCCGTCTCCAAGCTTATCTGTAAATTCCTCCCTTTCAGTTAGCCTGGGCAATTTTTAAATTCATAAACTATGTTCCTTAGGAGGGATTTTCCAGCCTTCTGGTTGTTTATAGCAATTAGGGTTGCCTCTGTAGTGATATCATGTCTATTTAAAAATGTTTATAACTCACTGATTTAAGCAAATTTCAAAGCATATTTGTGTTGCCCAGCAACAGAAAAAGCTGGCTGCTGTTTCCTGAACAGAAAATTAGGAGTGTAATCACCTAATGTCATCCTGTTCACTGAAAATTAAGCAAATTATGTTCAAGGAAATGCCTTATATTAAGGTTACAGCAGTGATTTTTGCTTCCACCCGCAGGATCAGATCTTGGCTCCTCCTCTGTGGTTTGCTGAGTGACCTGAAAAACTTAATATTTGATGAAAAGTGTTACTCCTAAGTCCTAGTTACTCAGGACAACCTCAGAGCTGTAACTCCAACCAGGTCATGAGAGAGAGGGAGGAATCACACTCAGACCTCTTGAAATTCATCCCAACACCCCAACCACAACATGAGCCGTTCTGAACAGTGTGCAGCTATTTCCTCTAGGTCTTCATTGTACTCTGCTTCCCATGGCCAGAGGACCTGCCTGACTCTGAGGTTCTGCATACACCCACAGCTCAATGACACACCAGTAACACCTCTTGAGGTCTGCCCTTCCCAGTGGTCCTCTTGACCTTAATTTAAGTGGATTTACTTCTACATGTCGCTGAATGCAATGTACTCCAGGAACAGTTATCCACTGTCTTGGGTGGCACTGGTGATCCCAATGAAGCCTGGTCCTGTTGTGCAAAGGATGATGAGAACTGGCTCCTCCAATGCTCTTCTCATTGCCAGAGAAAGGAAGCCAGGGGCATCCTGAACAGCTTAGAGCTTTCGTAAAATGAGAGCAATTAATTTTAATCCCCACTAGATGGTGCAGGAAGTCAATAAATGTCAATCGTCCTCTAACACTGGACTTGTCTTTCAAGTGCTTCCATATTCCACTGCAAAGACCTCATCAGATGGTTTCTTTCATGAAGCCCTAAATAGGGCTTGAACTGGAATCTGAACAGCACCTGAACTCCCTGTCGTGCACCAGAAAGAGTTTTAAAATACCTTTTGAGCATAGTTCTGTATGTGTGTACAGCACACTAACATTTTAAAGAATAATAAAAACAATACTAAAAATAATAACCAGATAGGAATTACTTGTAAGACTTAACAGAAATGTAGTTCTGCTGACATTCAGAACTTGTCTATGAGATTTAATAGGCAATTGCATCCTTTTTCTATAATAGGACGTTTTAATGTATCAAAAGACAAGATGTGTTGTCTTATAATTAGATTGTAAATGATTTGAAAGTACAGACTGTACAGCTTCTAGTACAAATGGTCTAATTCATGGTTAAAGATCTCCAAGATGCTGGGATGATATAAAAGTATACATAAAGATAATGAAATCCTGATGGATTTTATAATTATTTCTGTCTTGCAAGATCACAATAGCTTCATACCCCTATTGCAGTTTTCTGAATCTCAGGCCATAAACCAGTGGGGTCTTGCAGGATCAATATGCAAGTTATTTAGGAGACTGTTTGATGCACATCTGACTTTCTGTAACACAGACACATGGCAGCATGTAGATCTAAAACCAACAACAAAACATGCACACGCTTGGGTAAGGATGAAAGAGAGAATGAACATGGCAGATGTTAGCTGGATCACATAACGCGTAGCTGGGGCGCACTCAGATCCTCTCTGGTGATGAAGGCAGAATAACATCCCATATAGATGAGAATCCAATTTACCCAGGGAACTTGCAAGCAAGTAAAAAAAAATACAGTACCATACTCATGAAATGAGCCCTCTTTCTTCAGTCCTAAATTTTGCCATGAGGCAGTACTCCCAAATATCTAAATCTACATGGGTCAGATGAGTTTCCAGCTCTCTGAAAACAAATCATATTCAGAGAGATAATGAGCCAAACAGAGACAGTAATTATTTTTTATGTTGTCATTTATTTTGAGACATTTAATTAATGTCATAAAAAAATATAATATACATTTTCAATAAAGAATTCAAAGTACCACAATCAAAGATCACATGACCCTACTTTCATTATGAAAAGTACCTGGATTCAATAAAAAGAGGACATAGCTTTATCCTAGACATAAATTTGGTTCAGGCAGCAATATTGAGAAAGGTTAAATGGTAAAGAAAGCTAATCTCTTAAGGCAATATGAATCATAGGAAAAGAGGCTGTGGTAAAGCGATAATAAAAATCACAGCTGTAATTTTCTTCTCCCAGCACCAATGCCAGCAGCTCTGCCGGTGCCTCCATACCATGGCCGTGGACTCATCGACGTGACTGACCAGGGACCGGATCTGCAGCGATTGTAGGTTGTACATGAGAAGTGAAGACAGGAGCAGATACAACCTGCACCATATGAAGCACAGAATATTTCCTTAACATGGCTGGCTCGCAACCTTCCAAGTGTCACCAGGGTAAAATACCACAAACACGTTGCCTTCTGGTGCCAAGGGCGGCAGCAGCATCCTATTATTTTGAAGTTGTGCCAACTTACCCCAATGGACAACTCGGTGCCATATATTTCCAATTAGCACAGTTGCTTGCTTGCATTTTTGAAGCCAGTTTAGATTAGTCAAAGACAGTTTAAAACTTGTCCTTTACTCTTCAGCGTTTATTCTCTTTGCTGTTGGCCTGAAAATGAGACCACACCAAAGTCAGTCGGTTTTATTGCCAGTTGTACAACAGCTTTAGGCTTTGATGCGTTCAAAATTTGGAGTCAGACTGCAGAGATCCACCTTTTGGACAGCACATCTGGTCAGTCTTTGGGATTCGGGAGCATTAATTTACAGATATGTAGGGGAAACCTTCATGTTGTTCTGCTTTGCTTTTTAGTTGTTTCCATTATTTATTGTAAACCTTGGCATGTTTGGGGTTTAAGTTTTTTAATAGTCTCTTTGGGGGCTCAAATTTGATCTGAAGAAATATACCATAAACTAACTCTTCTGCAATGCTCAAATGCCATTCTGAGGCAGCTAAATGCTGTGTATGAGTGCTCGGCACAGCGGTACAGGCTGGCCACAAAAAGGCCTTTAACTGTTTGAAGTTGAAGCAACCCTAGCTCTCTGCTACAACTTGCTTTTTCTACAGAACATGATAAATGCTCCTAGGAAAGAATGAGGGGGAAAAAAATGGAAAAAAAAAACAGGAAAAGCAATGTCATTGTTCTCCAGATTTAGTCTGGTTTACTTTAGTCTTTCCTGAGTCCAAATTGGAAAAACACAATAATGTGTGGCAAGGCTCTCAACCCCAGCGAAAAAAAAAAAAAGGCTGTGTCTTTAAGCCATTGCTTCCCAAGGGATGGAACTGCAACCTGTCTTCACTGATTCACAAAGGAGATGACTCTGTCATTAGGAAAAACGCAGTTCAGTTTCCCTCCTGGCATCAGAGAAAGACTTGCTTTAGACTATTATTCCAAATGACAGCACTGCTGAGAGGTTTACGAAGAGAGCACTTGGATTAAATCAGCTTCTTTAACAAATCAGGTTTTCCCTGTATTTTCCTGATAGCTCTATGAAAACCATTGCTGCACATGCATTATCCTGCTAGCAGCTGCCTAAAACCATAACGAGCGTCTCTGGAATGGCAAAGGCACCAGATCCATCTCGTATCTGAACCTCTGATGAAAACATTAGATGCACAGCCTGGAATTGAGCTGGCTCATGAGGAAAGGCTGATCTTTCCCCAAAATAAAAATCCCACCTCTGTTGCTCACCAGCTGGATGTGGAGAGCAACAGCTCATATTCCTAATAATTTTCATATATGGGCATCAACCAGACTATAAAATGGATGAAACTGGAAACCTCCCATGGTAAGGCCTCTTGGATTTGGTGTTCATGCAGAAAAAGAGAAAGGACTGAGTGGGACTCAACTGTTTTAAGCTCTTGAGCAAATCAGAGACATCCTGCCATGCTGGCTGTGCATGGGACATGACCTTCTGTCACGTGTACTCTCCCCCTCCTGCACCCTTAAACTTGCAGTAAAATATTGGATTTATCTGTAATTTCTCTAACTCTCTTACTATTTATTGCCAGACTCTGTGGAAACTGTTCTAGCTTCTCTTTGTTCCTATTTCCCTGGCAGCTCTGCAGCTACATTCAGGATTTATTTCTTCTTGAAAGTACAGACTAAGTCCTAGACACAGTCATACTACATCACCGCCCTGTGTAGAGGTTGTCTTCGCATTCTACTACATTCCCTGTGAGTTTCTATATTATTTTAACTCCGACATTTTGTTTAATTACATTAACTCTGCTTTTATAGCTGTTAGCTTGTCTGATAACCAAAATATGTTCATTGGGGTTGTACATTTAAGTGCTTTAATATAGTACGATGTCTCTTGTGTGCCTTTTGGAGGAATAGATACAGCCCAGCTAATGCTGTCTGGATATTGGGAGTCCAGAAGGTAAGGAGAATGTGGCACTCGAGCATGTTTTACACAATCTAGAGCCCTGACAAATAACAATACAAAGCAAAATAATAAATACCTCATGCAATACACTGCAAGTACTGCCTAATGAGAAAATATGCATCTTCAGGATGTATATCTGACAGAGGTCTTTATTCCATAAAATCAGCAAACTGTTCCGATGAATCCTCTTGCAGCCTCAATAGCTTAAATCTGCTCATTCCGGCTGCAATGTTCTGTCTGCTTACTTCTCACACCATGATCCCCTTTTCTAAACAGTCAGTGGCAAATCTTAGACATTCCAAACTGATCACAACCCCCTCCTTGTAACTTCAGTAATTAACCCAGTCAGACAGCAAAAACGGGGGGTTCCCCTTGCCTTCCAAACAACTGCTTCTCGTGGCCATTGAGCTATTTCCCAGATTTAAAGAAAGGAGCATTGCAAAGCAGAGCTGCATTTGCATCACAGCAACCTCCAGCACAGCCATCCGCAAAGGAACGGCACACACGCGCGCCGCAGGGACAGGAACAAACCCCGCTCTTTGCAGCAGGAGGTGAACGTTTCACGAACACACAGGGAGGAGAATAACCTAAAAAAAGCAACAGCCCTTCGTGACGAGCTACCACGGGTCTCCTGCACACTTAAAGCTACATGATACAGGAGCTCCTGCACAGAAACGAGGGGCCTTTAACAAAAAAACACGAGTTTCCTAGAAACCAAAGGTGATGATCTTCTACAATCCTCTCCCACGGCCAGTTCCCCATTTTACATTCCTCCCTCCTCATTCCCTCTGACTGGCAGAAATCGGCAAAGACGTGATAATAATAAAACACTCACTGTCTGCTTTGTCTTCAGAGTGAGGTGATGGCATGGATCTCTGCAGAAAACAAAAACTCACTGCCGATGAAGTAATTTTAAAGCCATCTGTTGTAATTTACTGACTAATGAAGTGAAGGCTCACTCTCCCAAGCCTCAGTGCATTTTGCCATTTTTTCAGCACATACATAAAATGCCACTGGCCTCTTCTAGAAGTCTCTGTGACAGTTTCAAGGTGACTGGCCAAACACTCCTCACCGCTGGCAAATGTAAAATCCCCAAACTTAGCTTGACCCTCGCTGATAAACACTGTAATAAAGCTGGTTCTGTAATACTCTAATAGTAAATTCTGTCCCAGTGGCAGGTATGCTGGCAGTAAAGGACAAGATCACACAGAATATACAGCAAACCCAAGTAAAACTGGAGTTCATGGCAGAATTGATTGATGGAGGTTCAGATGCAACTTAAAAGGTAAAATCATGAGTTACCTCACTATCCCTTTTTTTTATCTTATATAGCAAATCACCATCCTTGACTTTGAATTCCTTCCCTCTTCTCTTTTTTTTTAATGCCTGTTCATTTCTTTTGATGTCTGAAATAAAAATCAGTGTGCTGGAAATATTGCAGCTAATATGTGGGAATCCAAGCATTGCATTACTTGTGGGATCCCATCTGATTTCAGGTGCATCTCATTGACCTCATATCCCATACATTGGCAGCTAGATTTTGTATAGAAGGTGAAGAAAAAAATCATATGAGAAAACTTTATTTAATTAAAAATAAGAAATAGCCTGATCTTGGCAGAATTTCCCACTTATAGTTTAGCAAGGTTTATAGCTTGCCAGTTGTTGCAGCCTTCATCCTTTGCACATTTTTCTTCCTTTATGTCTGCAACTCCTTTCCACACTGGCAGGTTTAATGATGTTGGGACTGTAAGCACCGAAGTACAGGAGTTTGCTGACATCAGGCAGGAAGCATTGCACCAGCAGACTGGAAAGGTAGTTTATAGCATATCATTTCAAGAATGGAACGCCACATATTTTCTTTACTTTTTGTAGCTTTCTTTAAGAAGTTGTCGTAGAGTGCGCTGCTGATTCAGCATTGCCTCCTGGCGAGCTATGAGAGAGTGAGGATGTGAAACTGAAGCACTAGACCCAGGGCTGGAACAGATCCTTAGATCAGCAAGGCCAATCTTCTGCTATGGCAGAAAGCACATCACCCAGGCTTTTAGATTACTGAGGTTTGCTAAGGTGGCAAGCAAAATACTGTTAATTTTTGCAGCCAGCAAAGCAGCAGGAATAAACTAGGGCTGGTTGTCTGAGGCCACCCAGGCAGGGATGGCTGCGTCCCGAAATGCTTCTCCCGCACCAGTGGCCAACTTTGGGGTTTTTTTGGCACTTAGTATGGAGAAAATTCTCCTTTTTGCCAGGTGAAATGTATTCACTGAACTGTGGGTATTGGTAGCAAACTCTTGCTAGGGCTTTGTTTAAAGTTACTTGGGTCTAGTGCAGTTTGTCCATCTGTTCCCTAGCTCCTGCATCCCTTATGGGTGCTGAGATGCTCATTTTATAGCTCCTGTTATTTCCTTCTCCTAAGGCATTCTGATAAGCAAGTGCCTGGCTGGTTTGAGAATATGAGCAAGTTTTCAGATGTAAGGACCCGAAAGACATTTCAGTTCCTCCACACACCTGGGCATTTTCCAGCAGGTTTTTTTACAGCCTGTGTCATCTGCTTTGAACATGCTTTTTGTGGTGCTTTGCAAATCTCTGTTGAGTCCTTTGTCACAGGTTTAGTGTCACCAGTTCAGGAACAGACCTGGTTTAGATTAAAGCAATAGTTTTTCCTGTAGCGTCTATAACTGAAATTTCAGCCTGGACATTTTTCTTCAGTTTTTTTGCCTGTAATTCACATTGTCTCTGCAGCCATCGGGTTGTGTCATCATGTGCTTTTAATGGCTGCCAATTCCCTTTCTTCTCCTGCATAGCTTGAGGGAGTCAGGGTAACCTGGCAGGCCCTGATCTGCCTGTCCGCTTCGCTTTCCCTTTCCTATTTGCATGCTCCTGCCTGGTTTTGTGCCCAGTATGACTTTAGATTTTATAGACTGCATCTTCATGAGGTTCTGCAAGCCATTCCTGTCAGGAAGGTCCAAAATGTCACCCTTCAAATCACCACAGCATGGTGTACTGTTTTTTCTTTTTTTTTTTTTTCAACCCACTGAAAACTGTAATATAAGGACTTCCCTGGATGCCAGTACTGCTTACATCTCTATTAACCAAAGCAAAACCATCATGCTTTTTCTTTGCAGACTTATACACTTCTTACACTGATTTCTGGATAACAGCAGAAAATGCCTCCAAAACAGAATAGCTTATCATAGCAGCATTTATAAAATTGATCTTCTCTTTAACCTTAAGCCAGAACTCACAGGGTAAGATAAAGTGGTGCCAGACCACACAGTTCATCTTGAAGATGGAGGTATAAGCCTTGGAGTCTGGCTTCATTCCCAGGCAGATGCCAGCCATAGCCATATCCTGCTCAGAAGGCTTGGCCAGCTCTGGTTTCTCTTGCTTTGGCTGTTGTTCAGCACTAGATTCATAATAAAGCTCAGTGGCAGATGCAAGAAACCCTTCTCTCGTCTACCTCCCATTGCTACCCATCCAGCATTATGATTTTTGTCAGATATTTCTTGACCCTCTCATCTCTTTCAGTGCTTAATACAGATACTAGTGGAGCATTGCCATTGAATCCTACCCTCATCCTATTTTTTGCTGTCAAGGCAAAAAACCAAAAAAGTTTAAATTGGGAATTCAGGTCATCTGAGTGCTCCTTCCCCTTCATGCCTGTTCAGGTATATATAAAATCCACAGCTTTTTTATTAATTTACACATAGCACTCTTCCACATTACTCCAAAGTGAGTTAACAAACCGTATGTGTCATCTTTGCACTAGTGACGTGACGCACATATAAATAGTCTGGCAGCCAATGGAAGCTTTAACGACCCAACGCTCTTCCAGAACTGTCAGAAAGAGGCATTTTCAGTAGCGCAGTTCCAGCTAAGCCCGAATCTGAGTCTAAAGCTCTGCTGTTTAAATGCAATTTAAACTCCACCTGCTGGCTGAGCTCCTTAATGGCATCATGTCTTCAGAGACAGATGGTGAAGGTGCTTAAGGATGCTCCCCTTTCCGTGGCAAGGGGTTTAAGAAAGATCTCATGATACACCCAGTTAAGGAAAATACTAGGCAATACTTTCTAAAGTGATTAATGATCCCTCTAGCTCTGTTAAATAGATACATGTCTAAAAGATCTGATTTGCAAAATCACTAATCACATTTGAAAAAGTTGGCCACGACAGCCCAGAAACATTCTGAGACAAAAATAGGTCTAAGGAGAAGCAACGAATGTCCTGTCAGTTTTTAAAAAAAGGAATATGTTTAATGAAAAAGGCTTGACATAGTGGTTCGAGTGACCAGATGTTGCTTTGTTTGCCAAATCAAGTTTCCACAGATATATTTAAAGTAATTGTATAACAGCGGATTTCACTAATTGCACATACATATGCACAACACAATGCATAAAAATGAAAAGGAGAGTAATGGGATTGGTGCAGAAAGTTGACATTTACTTCTGTCGGGACTCCTGCATGCCTATGTTTTTACAAAATCATGCAATAAAAGAAAATCAGGATTTTGTTTTCTCTTCTTTATTTCGGTACCTAAAAAGCAATGTCAGTGGAAAAACAATCAACAGAGTAGTTTAAGAATATGAGATGTATTCAGGAGATATGCTGTGCTCTAGTAAATGCTTCCATGTGTGATAAGGGCGATTTAGCATAAAAATACACATCTCTTATTTTCTCAAAACTAGCCAAACATTAGAAAAATGTTATGATATTAATGAGACAGAAACCTCTGAGAATTCAATGCATAGCATAAAGGGAAATAAAAAATTAATTTAAGAGGCATATTCCCAAGCTATAGGGGTTATTCACAATAATCAGTATACTCAGGAAGTCACCAAATACTATTTTCATCTCAGAAGAGTACATAGATTTAGATTTTCATTTTGTTTCATATTCATATTTCATATTCATTTATTATCCAATAAACAGTTTACGTGACCGTATTTCTATTGTATGAATTGTTTGGAAAGTATTCACCACAACTATCACCCAGAGAATGCTTTGCTTTCCACAGCTCAATTTGTGGGACAGGTCAACTGACACGTGAGACTAATTCTGCTGGCCTGGTTGATCCACAACCTTCAGAACAACCCTCTAAGCACTTCCAGACAAATATCCTGGCATATTTCTCATCGATATTCACCCCAGTGCTTTCTATAAGCCACTTTTTATGGACAAAAATGTCATGAGATGAATTAGCAAGAAGTAAGTAAAGGGAATAACATCCCAAAATGAACTGTAGGGCTTTATGTAAATAAAGCAACAAGCAATATTAAAATATATATACAGATATATATTTTACAGGCACTTGCTTATTCTCATTGTGTCTAGTGACATAATCTGAAGATGACAAAGTCTGTTTCATATCTCTAGACTTTTGCTTGGGTTCAGCATAGTGACATTTTCCTCCCTCTGTAAAACAATGTGGTTCCTTCTTCTTCCAGGGACTGTGCAGAAGGGTTGAACTGTCAAAACACAGAAGGATGGGCCTGTTCACCTGGTGATTGGTAGGGAGTTGCATGCTGGTTACCCCATCAAAAGTAGTGCATGTACGCACAAACAAATTGCAAAGCCTGCTACGGGGGGGAAAAAAAAAAAAAAAAGCAAAACCCATCAATAATCACGGGTTTCTCATTAACATGTGTAAACTCTTTAAAAGCACAAGTTCTGAGTAGCTGTCAAGGAACCAAGACTTTAGTTAGAAATAATTAGTTACGGTTCATACTCTCAGCATCTGTTTGCTGTCGGGCCCCACAGCCCATCTGCAATTAGCAGGAGCGGCTGACAAGGTTTGGCCCACCGGACAGGTATCCAGCACCACAAGAGATTTCAGCTGCCAAGAGCCTGGGGCTGCAATCCAGGCGACTCCCGTAGAGGGAGACGTTGCTTTGTTTCCTTCTTGTTTTAAAGGTTTTCATACGTCCACACCATGCGAAAAACTTCACGTGTTCCAGTCATCGTGCAGACACTTCTCAACATGCAGATTTTTAAAACAAGCAGAGCACGCACTAGAACTTGTCATTCGTGTCTATTATTGTATTACGTTTCTTTTCCTTTGCCCTGACATAACAGCTTTGTTTCACATTTCTGCTCCACAGAGAGATAGACTGTTACAGAGTGACAGCAGTGACTTGGCAAATCTTGTTGAGACAGCACTACTAAATTTACAATTCATTACTGTTTTCTTCACCAATCCTAATAACATTTCCCGAAGAGGGATGGAGATGGAAACTGTTTTTAAGAAGCAAAACAGCTACTGCATTCCCAGAGCTACCGAGGTCTTTGGGTCCTTCAGCAAAGCCCAGGGTGACCATATCATCTGGCACTCCTTTTGACACAAACATGCAGCCACAATTCATATTTCTGCATCCATCACAAACAAGTATCCAGCACCATCATTTCTGCTTTCTGCAGTCCGCTCCCTGAATAGAGAATATACTTCAAAATAAACAGAAGAAATAATGGACTCTCTGATATGAATGCATTTATGATGTTAAGTTTAAACTGAGGATGTTAGCTGCTAGTAAACTTTTGTTTGCTGTGACAGTTGGTGATCTTCATATCTGCAAGAGAAGTTGTGTTTAATTTAAAGAGTAAGGTTTGTCTCATGAGATGGATATGGAAGCTCTTGATTTCATTGCTGCCTGGTATTATGGTGGACTCTCATTCTCTTGACTCCTTCATGAACTATATTCTACATAATGTCTGTTGTCCAGCACAGGAGCTTTTTAAATTAATATTCCTCAGAGAGGTGATCTGATTTTGCTTTTGCAGGCAAAGAAATGGGTCTACTTTAAAAATAACCTCTTATTTCAAATGATGTATCATTGTGCTCTCATGCAGAACAGCAGCAGTTAGTAAAGTATTCCATAGCAACAGCCACATCTTAATAGAAGATCATCTCCTGGACATCTCCCTCTGCATTTCTGCAATTACCAACTATGTTTCCTACCATCTGCAATTATATAAAATCCCCCTGGCAACTACAGCTATTGCTTACATGGAAAATTAATGTTGGGGAAGCAATGGGATTTAATAACTAAAAATATGAAATATGAGTTATTACTACACGACTATCCACCAAACTTTTCACCAGCTACCAGGAACCATCGAGCAGATCATCACAGGATGTAATTTTGAATCCTCTGACTTAATAATATAAATCATAGCTCTTAGATTTAATACTTCCTTTGCACACTAACACAGAACTTTCCCCAGCCACTTGACATTAAAAATGCAGTTGTGCAAGAGGCTGTTTTGAATACCAGAAGAGAATGAACTGCTTGGCTTAATGCACAACCTGGAATCAGGTTATTCTTGGAGCAGAGGCGGCCTATGCGAGGGACAGACAAAGGTGCCTGTTCTCCGTCTGCTCGAGAGTGCTTCTGTCTTATTTTGGAGCACGCTTCTTCCACACCACTGGGAAACAAGCATTTATGTTTCCTGATGTCGCTGTGTTATACTGCTGGTGAGCTACCAATTTTATAACTCAAAACAGCATTCAGCTTTTCTTTGGAAGAAGCAGGTTTTGAAATGCATTATACTGGAGCTTAATATTATCCCTAATCTACTGATCAACTATGATTTTACAGGTTTCGGCAGTTTTTTGAGTCACGGCATGAATAGCCATATGAATGACTTTACAACCTGGGTTCAAAAGTGCAGTTATCATAGTGGCTTTCATTTTCCAGATTTAAAATGGAAAAAGTTTGCCTTCCTTAAAGTGACATTTTATATAAAATATTTTCAAAGCAATTAAGCAGTTTTTCATAGGAGATATAAGCATGGTTAGAAATTTCCATAGTTTATCTTTTTCTAGAACAAAGCAATTACTAAAATGGCGCAGGTATTTGAAAATGTTGGTTGGCACAATTTTCATTTTGAAAAAAAATAAGAGGTAGCCTGCTTACAAAAATTTTCAGTGAAATAAGTAAATTATCTGCAATAACTTATCTCTGTCTACCAACCTAGGAAATGAATCCCAGACATTCACTTCTTTTGCCCTGAAATCTCACCATAACATATTAGCACCAGTTGGCACTTCTGCTATAGAACAACACACCTGGCAATAATACAGAGCCTATGATTCTATGATTCAGAGTTGACGGTGCCTTGAGAATGTCAAGGCAGGAACAAGTAATTGTTTTCCATGTTCAGAAGAAGAGGAATATCCTCACAATTGTCATGACTTGGACGTCAAAGCAAATGTTGACTGTTGGAAAATGGAATTAATTCTGTTCGCTTGCAGAAAATAAAAAGTGTGAAACAGCAGCTCACTTCGACAAAGTCAGCTGGCAGTGTTTGAAGTGTGCTGGAAACCAAACTGCAGTTCTCTGTTTGTCTAGATAATGAAGATAAAAAGAGATCATTAAGATCAGGGACTCCAACCCTGCGCAAAAGAGGTATCAAAACACACCATGGCTCTAGCATCAGCTTGTGGTCGATCTCACTTGCAGAAACTCCTGATCTCGATGGGCTAATTTTGAATAACAGGGCAGCTGCGTATCTTTACGGGGCTGGCCACCAAAGTGAAAGAAAAATAAACACCTGTCCCACACACATTCAAGTACCATAGTGAGGTATTTTTCAATATGGTAACAACCACGGTGGATTACAGCAATCTGCAGGAAGGCCAGTGTCAGCCCTCTGGAAATCACAGTTAATACTCTGCCAGGAGAGGTATTAAGTCTGTGGGTTGTGTTAAGAGCGTGGTGAGCACTGACCGGATTTGGTACGACGTCACCGTGCCCCATTTGACAGAGAATGCAAGAACGTCAATAGCATTACGCACATTAAAGGTACATATATGTGATTGTTACTTGACTGCAAGGAATTAACTGAAGCATGGATTAGTCATATAGTCTGCAAAATGAGAGGAGACTAAGCAGCCGAAGGAGGCTCAGTCAGCCCCTTCAGAGAAGTAGGTCGTGTCTGAGGACTCTGTACTTTCTTTTGACCAAGTGAAGATGGAAGGAAAAGAGCAGGGACCTGCTGGCTGGGCACATCACACCTTGAAGAGAGATTTCAGCAAACTGAAGTAACCTAGGACATGCATTCTGAATACCCAATATAACAAACACACAGTGACAAATAAACAGCAATGACAAATAGGGTAACGCATTCAGAATTAAGATAGCTATCTCCAAGTGAAAACACTTATCTCAGTTTATGAGGATTATCATCAGCCACAACCTTCCTGCATTGCTCTGCCCCCTCCCAAGTAATATTTCCTTCTTTGCCACCTAAGCTGCATAAACAAGCGAGGTGTTTATATTCTCAATCACTCAGAACTATCTTCTGCAAATAGTCCCTTGACATTGCTAAAATTGATTACAGAGTCAGGGTGTCAAAATGAAGTAAGAATAAAAGAATGTAAGAATATGAACTGTTTATATTAATCATAAAGACAGCAGAGCTCTGGAAAGGTGTTTTTTATCATTCTAGATGTAAATAAAAACATCACTAAACTGGCAAAGGGAATAAAATCTAAGCCAAGGTTTGTTTTAGTGAGGTAGTTTATGTAGTGTCGTTTCAGGGACTTTTGTAGCAAGGTTCCCTTCTCAACATCTATGACACACTGTGTGCTTTCAAAATGGGTGCTCTCTGCAGACCCAGATGTTCAGTATGATAAATCTGTGCTTTGGTGGGAGGTGAGCCAGTCAATGTGAACATTAAAATCATCCACAGCAGCCTCCATGCTAGCATCCTAGTCCATGGACAAATTTTTCAGACCCTCTGCAAACGCAGGCAGCTCTCGCTCCAGAAATTCTCAACAATTGTGGTTTTTGCCTCAGGAAACAAACAAAATGAACAACAATAGTAGAAGAGCACAGGAACCAACCTACACTGGTTTTCCAGATAAACCCTTCTATGTGCCCCTGTAGGTCGCTCCCTTCACCTTGTAGCCTTGTATCAACCCCATTAGAAATGTGGTGGGTTCTTTAGATTCCACATAGGCCTTTGCAGCTCATCATGTCAACAGAGATATTTGGGGGCTGTTTGGGGTTTTTTTTAAAATAAAACTTTTGTGGGTAACAGCAAAATGAAGTGGGAAGAGCCAAGTCTTGGAGGACCAGCTCTGTTCGGTGTTCTGCACAGCCCACGGGAAGGGTTATTGCGTGGGTGGTTCTACCCACACGGAAAAAGGGAGCGGAGCTCTGCCGTGCTGTGGAGGAGGAGGAAGAGGGAGGAAGATGGTTTGTATGAATGGGAACACAGGGAGAGCAGAGTGTGTCCTCAGCTGTGTAAGAGGAGCCATGGCAGATGGCAGTAAGTACTGTATCCATATCCTTGGGTTAAGGGCAATCAGGGACTAGAGGGTACTTTTCTTAGCAGGGAGTCTTTGTTAGGCAAAACCGCTTGTCTGAATAGTATTCAGGTCACAATTAGCACTCTGGGAGCACCCTCAGGCCAAGGCTGCATTTGACCATACGCTGCACAGAAGCATCACAAGAGACGTCCTGAGAGACGCAGTTCAGCTGCGTTAAGAAACAGACCAAGCCTGGCCATTTAGACGGATGAGAACACCACAATTACAAGGTGTTTCAAAAAGATAGACCCAGTTTCAAAGCAATATATTTCACAATGGCAACATGTTACAATTACACAAAAATTTATGAACAGTTTAATGAGTTATCAAGCAGTAATCATCTGAAAGTCTATGACCCGCCCTTTCAGGTGGTCATGGGCAGTTCATTGTTGCAGAGATTTAGTGATTTCAAATTGGGTCCGTCTTTTTGAAACACTCTGTATAATGCCCAAGTGTGCCTAGTGGAATCACACACAACATTGCTTTTGTACGCCACATGTATTGCTCGCAGCCCTGTGCATTCTGTCTTCTTGCCTCTTATTTCAGAAACACTTTTTGAAGGGATGTTTCTCAAACCAGCCCTGTGTTTTATGCAGGCTGTCCCCAATTCCCTGGTTTTCATTTTTCCTTTACACCATTTTCTTCCTTTATGCTTTTTATTTCATATGACAAAGGTGCTGTGAATACATGCCGATACTGAACAAAATACAGAGAGCTCAGGGTGGTTGAGAAGGGGGAGAGAAATAAACTCCTTGTCTCTACCAGCTGTTGGTAGCTGCAATATTATGCCACTGTCACCTGTCATAGCTCTAGCCATGAAGGAACAGCAAGGAACAATGAGGGGCGAGGTCATGTGCTGGCATCCTGCTTTCGGCACTGAAGAAAGGGGATGCTCTGTTCAGGTGGGAGCAGCAGAAAGGCCTGGGAGTGCTGGCAAGCCAGGAGTCTGCCATGACATTCAAAACTCCACCTGCTTATAGTCCCACCGTTGTAAACGCAGAAGCAACCTGTTCTGACCCGTCTGTGCTCCAGCCCAGGCCCGCTGTGGCAGCCACTCTCTTCCCCCGGCAGCGGTGGTAAGGGCAGAGGAGGCAGTGGGGGGCTGCACCCTCCGTTTGCCGGCTGGGTGGGCAGCAGCAGCAACCCAGCTCTCCCAGCCCAGCAAGGTGCACTCAAGGACATCGTCATCTCCCGTGTGGAAACTCCTCCGCAATCTCCATCTGGGGCCTTTAGAAAATGGCAGCCAGCCAGTTTAGTACAGCACGGGTGGAGCGTGAACGCCTCGCACCAGCGCTAACGATCCAGTCACTCGTTCTCTTCTCTCCCCAAACAAGAAACTTCATTTTCGGAGGAATGTGGCATTAACCCCCTGCTTTGTCCTCCCCGCTTGAGGAGCGAACACGCTCGTAGACAATGGCCGGGCAGGGCGCAGGGAGAGGGGGGCCGGGAGCAGCTGTGGAGGACGCAGCGCCAAGGCCCAGCCCCACGCAGGGACGCGGCCTTTCACCCGCCGGGCCGGGCGCCCGCGTGGCAGCCAGCTGCCGCGGGGGGAACCGAGCGGGCGACCGCTGAGGCGGGAGGCTCCGCACCGCTGCCAGCGGAGGGGGTGGCGGGCGAGCGGCCTCCGGGGCGCCGCTGTGGCGAGGCCCGGCCGGGAGCGCGTGGCGGCAGCGGCCCGTGGGGCGAGCGCGAGGCGGCCGCCGTGAGGGGCGGGGCCACGCGGGGAGGTGGACGCGCGTGGGGGGGGGGGAGGGATGTGACGCGAGGGCGCGCGGGGCATTGTGGGAGTTCGCCGCCAGCCGCGCCAGCCGTTCCCGTTGGCCCCGCGGAGGCAGCGGCTGCGGGAGCGGGGCCGCCGCCGGCCCACGGGAGACATCTTGCCGCCGGAGGCCGGGCTGTAAGTCGCTGCCGCGGGGCGCCCGCCTCACGCACGGCCGCCCGCTGTGTGGGGAAGGGGGGCGGCGGGGTCGCTGAGGGGCTGTGCCGCGGCGGGTGGCACCGGGCCGGGGGCAGCGAGCCGGCCGGGGTGGGCTGTGAGAAAGGGGGCGTCTTAGCACCAGCACCCCCCCCGCCCAGCCCTTCCCTGAGGAAAACCGCGGGCCCGGGCCGCGCCGGGCGGTCTGGCGGTTCAGCCTCTTCTCGTAGTGCCTCGGGTGAAGCCCGGAGATCCCCCCGCTCCCGGGGAAATGGTGGCAGCGGGGTTTTATTTCTATTGAATTTGCTTCTGGGCTCTGGCAGGGAGGCTGGAAGGGGTCCAGCCGGCGCCCCGCAGACGCGCACCCCGCACGGTGATTCCAAGGGACGGCTGCGGGTGTCGAGCCGCGGTTCCTCCTTTATGCACTCGCACGGACTCTTTTTTTTTTTTTTTTCCCCCTTTTTTTTTTTTTGTTCCTTTTTTCCACCTCGGGTCATCGGGCAGGAGAAGAAGATAATCTAGAGAGACTGCAAAAAGCGCAAGCGAGAAGCAGCAGAACGTGTTTTCAGTGCGTTTCACTTCGGGATGAAGAAACTGTGGCGTAAAAGTTACCTGCCACATGCGAGTGACTTAAAAAAAAAAAAAGGCACTTTTAAACCTGTAAGCAAAGGCTTCCAAGAGTGGTAAAATAAATGTTCAGCTAGAAATGCATCTTATTCTTTTAGAGCTGTCACTTCTTGTATAGCCTGCAATATGTCTGCCTGCAGGATTTGAACAACCCGTACAGACTGTCTCTGGGTGTGGGTGTTTCTCACGGGGGACTGCGAGTACTGCAAGATGCAGGTGAATGCGGGTTCCTAAGACTCAACGTGAGGTATATCACAGGGGTGCCCAGATTTAGACAGAAGACTGACACGTTTGTGCGTGTAGAAGACAGTCAGGGGAGCAAACTGTTTCTGTAACTTGCATTTTTCTATAATCCTTTTGTTTCCTCTGTAATCTTTAAAAGTAAGTTGCAGAAGGCCCATGAAATTGCATCTGAAGCCAGGCTAGTGTAAAACTGAGGTTGCTTCATTTATGCTGATGGGAGGAGACTGGTTGTTGAAATGTATTTGGATGAGGCTTGTTATTTATCTCTTGACCATACAAATGAACGACCATTTTTTACCCAGGACTGTGTGTGGCTGTCACTTAGCAACAGGTCTGTTGGGAACTTTGCAGATCCACTGCCTCCCTCATTCCTAAGAGCAGAAGAAATGAATGAGCTAAGGAGCAAGTGAGCAATTAATAAAAACAAGACCCAGGTTCTCATGCACAAGCCAGAGTTAAAAGATTTAGGTGGGAACAAGGTAATTACAGTTGCTTTGAAAAATATATTTTAATGTAATGGGGTATGGGAGATCTTGTATCAAGTGGTCTCTAGAAAACTACCCAATGTGTTTTGTTTGTTTGTTTTTAAGTGTTCTGAAAGAAAGGAATTGCATTATTGTTTACTTAGTAATGGCTGCAGGTTATTTTGCTGTGTTACGTGTTGTAACCTTTCACACTGAAATCTTCTAGGCCACTTGGGTTCCTGAAGAGTAACTTTGTTTTGTTTTGTGTAAGGCATACCCTTCTAATTGCCAGTAAAGCCAAATGTTGACAGTATAGATTAAGCCATAACTGATCTAAAAACTAGTAGTAAGATTAGAATTTGGCCTAATGACAGTAATATAGGAAGAGTGCTTAAGCACTGCTTATTTTTTAAATCAGCATTAGCAAAAAGAAAAATCCACTGCTGCAAACTTAGTCTTAAAAGAAATCAGTATGTTTAAATTTGTCCTTAGAGGTTGCCTGGTTCTGCAGGTAAAATCCAATACACAGCAATGAGCTTTGATTCTCTTGATAAGGTAGGTGATATAGTCATATTCCTGAAGAATGGTCAAAATCTTGTTCTCTCAAAGAAATTCAGAACTATTTTTGTACAGCTCTGTCAACCGGGATCAAGGCCTGTTGTCTGTTCTGCATAGAAGGCGGTCCTGCACAAGCAAGGTTATCAAGTAGAGATGAAGGAGCAAGAATCTAGAATTGATGCCACAAGAGGCAAAAAAGAGTCTCCAGGGACCTTTGGAAAAGAGACTGTTGACACAGTGGGCAATGCAGCGAGTGTTATGTTTTGGCAGCTTGGTGCTTCCTAGAGGTAAAATGGGAAAAGAAACATGCAGCGTCTGTGGAAGGAACACAGTGCTTGCTCGCTTCTCAGGTAAAGAGGCTGTAGTCACAGAAAGAGTTACAGTTCCTGACCCAGACCATCCCTAAAGAGAGGGTGGGCAGGATTCATCTTGTGGTCCTTGCTCCAGGAGTGATGCTGGAATCACGCCATTCATGGCCTTCTCAGTGAGTTGAGTTCTTGCACTCCCTTCCCTCAGCAGTATAGCATCTATCATAGATTTCCTTCTACATCTGGATTTTGCCTTGGAAACATCCACGTGAATTCTTGATTGCATTTTTGCTTCCACAAATGTCAAGGGGCAAAAAAGTTTTTGAAATGTTCTTTACAACAGTTTTTCTGAACGCTCAGTTTGTAAGTGGTCCAGTGATTTAAGGTCCTGTGTCAGATTTACCTAGTATACAAAAAGCTGTAATGCACAAATGGGCTTGAGTTCATGCTAGTACTCCTAGCAGTGGTCGGTGAAGACAGTTGTATTTACATTTTCCTGACTATTGGTGGCAGGATGCCCAGTGAAAACCGTCCTCATGCTCCCAGTGCTGTTCATAGTGGAGATTTGCAAATTAAGGGGATATTTGTTTCAGGGTTTCAGACCCATTGTGGGTGGGAGGGACTTTTTGCTGGTTGAATACAATTGTACAACAATGTTTTCTTTTGCACACAGATTTTGTGAAAATGTTAGTCTTCTTTTTCCCATCCTTTGCATTATCACTGTGGGGATTTTAGTCTTCTTAATGTTCAATAGGAAGTACACCTGTTGGGCATTCCTGGATGAGAAATGTTCATTGGTTTTCCAAGTGAAAGTAAACATATGTTTGGTGCTGCCTTTTCAGATGAGAAATTAACATAGTACTGGAATGACTGTTTCATAATCGGTTTTACTCCTGTTTCAGACCACAAAGAGTTACTGCTTTGATAAAGCACTTAAACTAAAATTTGAAATCGCATCAGATCAAACAGTAACTGATTAGCTCTTCTTTTATTACTGTTGTACTGAGGAGCCACAGTCACAGACTGAGACGTTGTTGTGCTAGGCAAGTAATATTAGAGACCATTTTATAGCGACTATAAACAGTGTATTTTATAAATATGCCAGACTAGTTTGTGAATAGCCAAGAACAGAGCAAGTTAGTTGTCAAAGCAAATTCAAATGCACGTTTTCAAAAAGAGTTCAGTGAGTGGCTATTATTGTAGTACATAAATAGATTTAAGAGAGAATGGCAGCACTTACATTGTTAATCTTTTGAAACAATGGAAAGAAAATAGCATTGCAGTTAATCTCTTGTGACACAAAAATGAACTTTCCAGCTTAGTCTTTGTACTGGAAAGAAGAGAAAAGTAATTACTAAATCTTAGTATTTATCTTGTAGTAATGATCTCCTGATGTTATAACATAGATCTAAATTTAATCATCTGTTTGCTGAGTGCAGTTAATACATCAGTGTAAACCTATGATCAGAACAGTCCCTGCCTGACAGCAGTAGCATACATAGTAATTTGTTAAGTCCTTAAGAATCAGTACCTGAAAACTATTAATAGCAGGGGCTTTTATTCCTATTGTTTGATGAAAGTGTCAAATTGACTGAGCTAATGAAGTACTGGTATTTGGAAATTAGGTATCACTTTACCAGGATGTGCAGGCTGTACTTTCAGAATTGTGTGATGTTAAACCTTTCAGGAAAACTGATGCCTATGTGCATTACAGGAAGATGGTATTTGAAAGTGTGGTTTAGCAGAGGATCTATCTTCACACAGAAAAATATGGCTAACCAGATTTACTACAGGCAATTTCAAATAGAAAAATATTACTTATGTTGATTTCATTGCTACACCTTAGTATTATTTTTTTTTCTTAGAAAAAGTATTTATGGCTTGCAAAGATGTGACAGTGGAGGAGCCTTGTAGCTTGAATCTTTGCAATGAGCCCAAATAATATACCATCAAATTCTCATTTCTGTGACTTTTGAGATCTTAGAAAGCAGTCTGAATCTTGCTACAGTCTTTAAGGGTTTTCACAGGGCTATGAATCAGGTGCTAAATTCTGCGACTAGTGCAATTTGTGTCCAAGTACAGAAGAGCCACTGAAGAATATAGCATTAAATTGGATTCAAAGTCAAAGGTGGACTTATCTAAGTTGGCTTCTCAGTGATATCCCCTGATTATCACAGTGATAATTTTTGGAACTGTCACATTGAAACTAGATCATTTGATTGTCAGATCTTTGAAGACTTTGCAATGTATTTGTTAAAGTTTCTTAGTAATTCCATTGCAAAGACAAAGGAAAGGAGTGGTCCATTGACTGTGATTGTTGGTTGTTTTTTTTTTTTTAATTACCCTGCTCAAATCTTGTCTAAACTGTGGCACATGTGATAAGGTTCCCTTTGGTTGCTGGTTCGCAGTGACTCAGCAAACAGCTCTGGTTCATTAATATTGGCAGCATTCCAGCATTTCTGGTGTTACAAAGATAAACCATTTGAGAACATGTAAGGCATGCAGTTTTCTTGTTTTTTTGATGTTGCCATGCTCTTTACATTTAACTTCAATCTTATTTTTTTTTTCTTTTGCTGGCTGTTGCAAGTGAAATCTCTTTTCATTCTCTTTTGCTGTGGAGAGCTAGAAGTAGAGAAGAGACTTTGCGAGCTCATTGCGCCATCCCTCAGCTCAAAGACAGGACAAACACGTTCTGCAAAGTAATGGTCCTGAATCCACAATTAAGCCAGAAAAAGGTCTTCCATGCCAGGCTTCCTTTTTCTCCTTCCAAATTACATGGTTTGCAAAATCAAAAGTGGTACTTGAAACCTAATTGGAATTTCCCTCCCTCCATCCCCAACATCTAAAGATACAGTGATTTACTACATGTTGTAGGAATGGGGTCTGTAGGAATGGAAGCTGTGAAACTCATCTCTATGGTATTTCACCTTTAATCCCAAAAGCGGCAGAAGTTCTTGCTTTTTTTCAATATGCAAGCCCCTCACCTTTCTGGTTTGGGCAAAATTTTTCCTCACAAATAAAGTTACAGCTAGAAGGCTCTTTAATGTACAGTATGAGAGGATCAGGTTGATTGTGAAGATTGGTCCAGGGTTATCTTAAATATTAATGAGAGAAATGTGACCAGGAGTATAAAATAAAGGGGGGAATTAACCTGTGAAGTTTGCAGAAGTGATAAAATAAGGTTATTAAGACAGGAGAAAAAGGTACCATTTTATATATGGGTAGGTGTTAACTGCAGATGACAGGAGGCTTGGAGGTATTAAGTAGAAAATAGTATGTTAAAGGGAAGGAACATCTGAACACTAGATGAAAGAGGTTGGAAAGTAACAGCAAAGTGTTTTTCTCAAGGGTAGCGTAGGGGAGGTTGGTTCAGCGTGACTGATGAGAATTGACAGGATGTTAGCAACAAACTTAGCATTGCTTCGCATAGGTGAAGTGTATCCAGAAACAGTGATATACAGTGCCCATTTGTTTCAATATATGAAGGAACCACTTCCTGTCTCTATGATTAGTCCTTTTCTTGGAACTAAAAATGAAAGGGCAGTGAGTGCTCTTTCTTCTCTTTCTTTTACCAGCTACAGCATGGCCATCCATGTGTGTCTTCCCCTGGGATTTTTAGATTGGGTGAACTGTATTTACTGCAGCTCCTTCAAAGCCTCTTTGGCAGTAGTTCTGTATTGATACATACTTTACTCAGACTCTGATCCAAGTGGTACAGCAGCTGATGGCTCCATGACACTCTCCCAAAAAAAAACCAAAACACAAAATCAAAAAAACCAACATCAGGAAATAAGGATTTCTGTATTCTCTTCCAGCTATTCTGACTATCCCATAAACTCATAAGCCAGATGAAGTTTACTGCTTAAGGCTTGCAAGTTTTCCTTAGAAAAAATATGTTTTTCATCCTTCACCTATTGCTTAAAAAACAAAGGAATTATGGGGGAAGCTAGAAGCACTGGTATTTCTCATGCCTGCTTTCCTAGGTGTTTGGTTCAGTGAATCTCTTAACACTTGTGAGATTAAACAGTTGTAGTATTTATGAAAATGGATTATGAACTATGAAAATAATTTCTGGCAGAAAGTCCATAGCCAACTCAAAGGCACACCCAGCCTTCCTTCAAACAAAGCCAGAGCTAAGTTGCTGACAAAATGCAATTAAATGGAAAGTTTTTGAAATCAGTTGTGAGCTCCTGTTAGGCAGTTTCTCAAAGCAAGAAAATTGACTTCTGTCCTCTTCTTAGCAGAATAATAGTTGTTACAGAGCTGAGTTCACAGCAGAGGAAGGGGGAAGGAACACTTTTGATGGCTTCCCTCTTCCAAAGTTTTCTGTCTGTTTTTTGACATGAGTTTAGTAAATATAGTGTGACTTTCATCTGAACTAATAAGATGAGATTATTTAATTTACCTTTAACAAGCAGTAAGCCCTTTGCATTTATTTTACTTAATGTGCTGTACAAGTATAGACTCCTTGATGAATGGAGTGTGGAAGTGGAAAGAAAATATTTGAGACTCATGTTTCTTTAGTTATCCTCAGTAGACTTCATTTGATAGTTATGTAGTCTGAATCTCAGTGACTCATTGAGATTTAAAAGACTGAAGGACATGTCAGCACAGAACAGAAGTTGCAAAACTTAGAAGTGAGCTTGGTGAACCTGTTTTGCCTAATTCTGAGCCCGACTAATCATTGCGGATTCAGATGTATGGCAAATACAGTTAGGCTCATAAGAACGAATTCAGAATAAACGAGAGAAAAAAAGGGAAACAGAACTGGTGTGATGGGAAAGGAGGTTTAAAGAGGCTTCGTTGTGGGGTGTATAAACACACCAGTGAATTTGCATTTGTGTTAGTTAGGATTTGTGCAGCAAGGAAAGCACTAGGATATTCAGAGGTGCGTGTGTGTCACTGGTGCATTCGGCCGGTTTCCCTGGAGGTCAGACGTGCGGGAGGGAGGGAGGGGGAGATGGGGACAGTCTCCTTTCCTTAGAGTTCATTTCAAAACCCAGTGCATTGCCTAAACCGTCAAAGATGCCTTGAGAGCCTGCAAAGCCTCCACCTCTTTGGATTTGTCAGCTTCTATTTACAGCCTGAGCAGAAATCAAAGAGAGAAAAAAAATATGCTTGACAGCTGTATCAGCAGTAGGTTTCTTCACTGAGATAAACCAAGATACAGTTGTCAGATATCTGCTGGGTGTTCAGACCACTGTTACATTAAGGAAAAGTGGCAGATTGAAGTTCATCACATTCCTAGAGGGTGTGTAGAAGGATTACAGTCTTTGATGTTGAGATAGCTGATTTGTGGTACGTTCAAATCTCAAGGGGTTAATTTCAAATCTTTCTAAAAATAGAACATTTAGTGTACAGGAGGTGTGTTTTGCTATGCGTAGGTGTTTGTTCTGTAAATTCACACATGCTTGAAGATCTAGTTCTTTAAGGAAGGTGAATGCCCTTTATGAAACCTTTAGTGGATGCAGTTTTTCCTAGTTAGGAGCATAGTTATTAGTGAGTGTTACAGTCCTATCACAGTTGCCCAAATGCCCAGTCAAGATTTTTTCCCAGAGAGCAGAGGGATGTATCAGTCTCCTTGCAGGAAGCATTCTCTGCTTTAATGCAGCAGCTCTACTCTACTCTATTTCACATTAGGTAGTTATCACACTTAGTTCCATTAATGGTACTGGATTTGATCTGTTAGGAATTTCAGAAATGTAATTCCAACGCAGATTTAAATGAAATTAGTTCTCTGGCTTATATATTTACTGTATAAAATCATGCCAAGATTACAATGGCAAGTAAGCATTCTGTTTAAAATTATTTTAGATTCTTTTTTTATGTATCTACAAAGGTGACATTAAGCACCTTAATGCATTGCCTACTCCAAAATACTGATCTGTCTTAAAATCCAGTATATGGTGTTATGACATCAGTCCTTATTGATAACGTGTTATCTTTTTTTTTTTTTTTTTTTTTTCTCTCCTTTATATATAGAGTGCTGTTCCAGACCCAGTGCAGACAAAATGTCCAGCAGGGGTGGAAAGAAGAAGTCAACCAAGACTTCCCGCTCTGCAAAGGCTGGGGTCATATTCCCTGTTGGAAGAATGCTACGTTACATTAAGAAAGGCCACCCAAAGTACAGAATTGGTGTTGGTGCTCCTGTGTACATGGCTGCTGTACTGGAATATCTGACTGGTAGGTTTTGCTGAACAGTGTGAAATAGCAGCAGTGAAAGTAATAATACAAACTGAATTTGCACAGGAGGAAAAAAAAAAAAAAGGAAAAAGATGCTCTGATTTATAGATGACTAAAAAAGTTATAGCTGAAGTAAGTGCTATGCTGGTCACACATCTAAGCCAAAAATCAAGGTACCTCCACCTCTACTTCACAGCTTTGATGGCTTTTGTGCATTCCAGCACTGGGTTTGCTTTGACCTGCTGTAAACACACTTCTTCCAAGTAGGCAGGCAGAAGAATTCCTACTAACCTCAATGCGTATGGACTGAGCCTTCAGTGTTGCAGTCCTGCCTGTTCCAGTTTTGTGCTTTATGGCTTTGTTTGGGTTATAATTGTCTGTGAAGCATATACATTCCTTTTAGAGAGCTTCTCAGTGTTTACACAGGACTGAGATTGCTTACAGCATTGTTTAAACAATTTTGTTCAATTTGCAGATTATTTTTGAGACTGCATATGTTGTGTGCAATTTGTTTGGTTGAGTCTGTGTATAAATGCACACTCTGTTCATCTGCCCCAGATCAACATAGCTTATTTCCTTACATTTGTCATGCTTTCTCTGTTCCCGTCATCACATCACAATGAGAACACCTTAAATAATTATCTCATCCTCACAGTACCTTCTTGGAGGACAGAAGTATTATTTTTCTTCCATTTAGAAAGAAGTTTCAAAGGAAAAAAATGCTTTGCCCAAAGACAAACTAGACGTGCAAGTAAAGAACATTACATAGCAGTTCTCCTCTCAAGCGAGATTCAAAATATTGCCAAGTTTACCCCACAGACAGCATTACAAAAGTAGTCTTCTCGTGGAAAATAAACCCCAGCTATAATTGCATCAACAGACGGGCTTTTCACAATATTGGTTTACTTAATATTTTTTAAAAATAGATAAGAATAAACCACCAGTTCAGTCACATTTGTGTGGCCAGACTGATTTACAAGCATATCCCTGTAAGCTGGGTATCTAGGAGAAACCACAAGTGCTAGAGGGATTAGTGTGGAGAAACAGGTTCTATTAGCGTGACTAAGGAAAAGCTTGCATTGGATCTCATTTCTCCTAGCAGTGTTTCTTTTTACAATGCATCTGCTTGTGTCTGTGTTCTGGTTCCAGCAGGTTTGAGTGTTTCAAGGGACAGTAGTCTTTAAGCTATAATAGTGAGCTGAGTCTCCAAGGAAGAGATACAGTTCATTCTTTCTTTGACTTAAGCACAAAGTAGCAAAGCATGTGGTTTAACTTTGCTGAGAGTATTTAAAACCGAAGTGACCTAGCTGTTGAGACAATTTTAGATACACCTTAAAACGGATATTGACTTTGAAGAACAGAAATAGACCGATTTTTTTTTTTTAATGTTTTTTTCTGTAGAGTCTCTTCTTCCTCTAAAGATGAAGATTGGTAAAATCAGAGAATAATTAATAGAGTGCCTGTTTTCTGTAAAGTATTTGTATTACATAATTTTTCTCAGCCATTAAATATCCCTTTTTTATCTTTACTTGTTCATGTTCATAGTTGTCTTTATTTGGGCCTTTTCTTTAAAAGAATGCTTTTGAACTTCATAGATGGCGTTAAAAAAATTAACATTTCCTTCAGCTAGGTTCCTGCTTACACCAATAACAACTCAAATAAAATTCTTCTTAAGGTGAAGGATGCTTTGAATGCTGCCCTTTTAAAGAAACAGAACAATAACACATGAGCTTAAGGCACTGCTAATGAGCAGCACATGTTATTGGTTAACTGTTTGATTTAAAGTGTTTACTGAGGCAGTGATGTTTTAGGTAGCTAAGAACAGGCTGGGGAAATAAAGGTGTTTCTTTAACTGCTGTGCATCCTGGGAAACTGAGGAGATTAACAACGACAAAAAATTGCACACATTGCTTCTTTAGGAAAAAGAAAAAGGGAGGAGGGAAGGAGAGTTGAAGGAAAAGTACCTTCTTTTTTCTTCCTTTAAATATTTTTAAGCTGCGAGTTTGTTTGTTTGTTTTTTCCTCTGAAGGCTAGGTAGATAGTTCTAGCATCCTGTATCTTGGGATTTTCTTTCATTCTTCTACATAGTCGCGTCTCAAAAGCACAGATGATCTTTCCTTACTGAGTTAGTGATAGTTTTATGTTTTATGACTCTCTCAGTCTGGTGGGGTTTTTTTTCCCCATTCTCTTTCTGTAAGTTTTTCACACCCTATATAGTGTAATTCTTTAGCCTTTTAATGCTCAATATGTTTTCTGAACTTCAGGTCATTCATCTTTTTGCAGTATGATTCGACAACACTTCCTTGAAATGGGATGCCTGCAGATTTTTGGTGTGTGTTCTTTTTACTTCTTGGCAGTTATTGCTTCACAAAACCAGAGAAATGCTGACGTTTCTCCAGGAGAGTTTTTAAAGATGCTCATGTCGGCACATGATCTGAGACTAAATCAAAGCATTTCAGCCATTTCAAAATAAAAGCAGGAATGTGACATAACAGGAAGGAGACCATGTGAAGTGGCATGCTAATAAGTTGGCTAAATCAAAAAAGCAATCCTGTGCATCCAGGAAGGACAGAGAAACGTAAAATATCAAAAGCAGTTGCAGGAAAGAACTTCAGAAAAGACTAGGACGGGAAATGACAGAGACGTGACCTAATAGAAAGAAACCTTCTAAGGTTTGAAAACTAGTTCATGTGTGTGCAGAATATGGCACTGACTTTAATCCTTTAGAAGATGAGGTGCTAAATTTTGCTGGCCTTTGCTAAAGTTTAACTCTGATGTAAATCTGACATTAGCCTATAATATGCTCAGATCTGGGATTTTGATTTGGTTCAGTTTGAGATTTGAACTTCCTTAATTCTTCCAGCTGTTAGACTTGGAGTTCTCTTCTGGATCGATCTGTAGTTATGCCTTTATCTGCTTTATACTCTGAAGGTAACTTACTGTTACAATATATGTAGTACTACTCATCAAAAAGTAAAATTATGCATTCTATAATTTCTTGTAGTATGTGGGCCCATTTATAATTTAAGCACTTCTTCAGTCTGTGCCCGATGAAGTGCTTTTCAAACTACATTTATGTTGTTCTTACACTTTTGCATTAGCATGTTTATACACAGTACAGCTCTGCCAGCAGGAACATGCATTGGTTTAGCACACAGGAGTTAGTCTGGCTGCTTCGGTTGCTTTGAACTAAAAACTGTGTGTCTTTGCTGTGCTGCTTTTCAGTCCCTTGGCTTCAGACAACTTCTTCTACAGGAACTGCCTGGAATACATCTTGCCTGTGTTGCCTGTTCTGGTAGCTTTAAAAATAATAATAATAAACCTACTGTATTATTAGATGTACAATTTGTCTTCTGGTCTTCAGCTAATAAAGTGTTTTTCCTTATCTTACATTTCAAATACTCAATATATAGACAGGTTCTACAGTGAGTATTATCCTTCTCTTATTTCTTTACTGAAGGTTCTTGATACCTATGAATAATATTACAAATTAATTCTCTCATCAGCACACCCAGTGTATGCAGTTTGGTTTCTTAAGCAAGCCACCTGCTTATTCTTTCCTGCTTTTCAACTAAGGAAATCATGTATAATGTCCCCTATAAATAGGATGCAAGTGTGTGTTTGTGGGTGAATGTGTAGAAAGTACCTTTGAGTTCTGCTGATATTGAAGCAAGTGGATATACTTCCATTCTGTACTCTGGAGGAAGAGTGTGGGTGCTGAAGAACTCTAATGCATATTCTCATTTCTCTTCTGTCTTTGCAGCAGCATTTCATGCAGTGCTGCCTGTCTTGCAGGGAGTAGTCAGAATATTGGGATTAATTTAGGCTTATGCTGTACAACTAATTGTAAGCATTATCAACTGCTTTAAGCTGTCAAGAAGTTCAGTGTTAGTATTTCCTTTTGTCTTTTTAACTTATTGTGGCACTTCTTTTACAATGGTTCATTGCCTGTTTATCTTCCCTAATGTGTACTTCGGAAAACTCCAATCCGCTCTTTATTTTCTCTGCAAAGTAGTGCATCAGTATCAGTTCATGTCAAAAAACCCCCCAAAACCAAACAAACAAAAAACAAAACAAAAACAAAACAAACACAACAAAAACAAAAAAACCAAACAAACAAAAAACCAAACCGAACAAACAAAAACCCCACCACAACAAAACCAAAAAACAAAAACCAACTAGGTCAGTTAAGAGAATGGCCAGAGACTTCATTTGGGCATTGCAGCTGCTCTGATGAAGTTGTGTGGTTTGTATTTGTCAGAACTGGTCCAGCCATACATGTAATCAGGTATGTTCCCTTCAGATATATAGCTTGCAAAGTTATAATATAGTCCAAACTTTCTTACTAACTGAAAAAGACGCTCCTTTGTCCTCAAAAAGTAGAAATCTCTTGAGTATATTTAAAGGCAGCAAGAACCAGGCCTGCAAGTGATTTCAGCTCTCCCTGGCCCCCATCGTTTTCTCTGCACTGTAAATAATTTTCAATTGCCAAAATGTCATAGCAAATGAGGAGAAGGAGAAGTTTATAAAACAGCAGGAGAACAGGAATACAGAAGAAATGAGACTTTGATTTATGTTTGTTCTGTACATACTGAAGTAAGGTAGGAGAAAATGTTAAATGTCTGTTTTCTCCATTAGATTTTTTTTTTTTTTTTCTCCTTACCTGGATTTTTATTGCCCATTGTGTACTGTTGATCATGTATTTTGTTAAAATGTAAAGCACCTTTGGAATCCCACAGTTAGAATTGCATCTGGGGCATTCTGGTGCTTACCTGACTTTTTGTTTTCAGGGTTTCTGATGTCACCAGAATTCCTTAATGGAGGTTCATGTGCTGGAGCTCAGTTCGTTGCATTTCCATCTTGGTTAATTTTCGATGTGGAAAACTTTCTTAAGTCAGCTGCTGATTGGCTGCAAATTGAAAGTCCTTCCCAAATGCAGTAAGTTTAGCTGCTCACTTCAGCGGCTCACTTTCCAACATGCAAGCTGATCAACTTGAACCGCTGCTCACCTCTTTTGTTCTCCTTGCTGCTGAAAATTTTTACAGGGTCACAGAGGAGAACAGTGATTTGCCCTATTTGACAAAGCAGATGTACTGCTGAACTTCTGCTTGCAGGCAGAGGGATAGCTCAGAGGTCCACAGTGAAAAAGCATTAGGTTAAAAGTAGATTCAAGTTCCAGGCACTCTGAGAATACCATAAATAATGGCCCTTAGGGAGTAATGAAATTTAAGAAGAGAAATAATTAAAAGTATCTTTTTGATACTGTTGAAATGTGCACTCACTACCAAGATACATTTCTTTTATTTGAACAGGCAGTTTTAGAAACACTAATCCTTGTTATGGTGGTGTGCCACAAACTGTCCCCCGAAAGAGGTTTAAAATAAATTAGGGGCTTGTCACAATTTAAAATTACTGTACTTGCAAGTGCCTCTTTAAATTTAAAACTTTGCATTGTTATCAACTGAATGACCAGCTTTCTTTCTGAACTTATAAATGCATGAATTGGTGGAATTTAGTTGATCTTGGAGTGCAAAAAGCTAAGTTGATACAAAATTACTTACCTGATTAGGATCCTAATGTGTACTTAAAGCTACAGAGATCAGACTCAATGAAAAACAATAAAAGCGAAAGCATTTTCTCATAATAAACGCCATAACAGTGCATACCTATATGCCAGTATATACACTTATTTCGGAGAGGTAAATATGCATCAGAATTTGCATTGTGATGTGTGTCACATTCGGATAGCATACAAAATGCTGGACTGGATTGGTTTGATTTTTTTATATCATAGTCACAGAATTATTTTATCTCTTTAAAATGTTAAATTTTAGTTATATTTTAATATCCTTAGAGCTAGAATTAAATGCTTTTAATTCTAGCAACAGTCATTACATCTATTTATTTGGCTAAGTTGCAACAAAGTAAAGATATTTGGCTAAGTTGAACGAAGTAATGACTTCTATAAATTGCTGTTCAATTTAATATTGGTATCACCCTTCGTTTTGAAGAACGGAGTTTAAGTGAAGTGTAAAACAAAAATATAGCTGATTTTGCTACACATTTTTTCCTACCCTTATCTTTGTTTTGACTTATATCTCTCATTGAGAACAACAGACGGCATCCTTTCCTCAGATGTTCTCAGACTTGAAGTTCTAACATCAAGTATCGTAAGCATGCTTTTTTCCCCTTGTCTTTTTTCCATAAGGATTATTTAAGAATACCCATGTTCAGATCACACTGTATGTTTGGTCTTCAGTTTTTTTTCCAGAGTGCATTTATCCCTGAATTTCTTTCAGGGATGAAATTCCATGTGGATTCTTAGGTGCAGTCAGATGAAATGCGTCATCCTCAATATAAACTTCATTGGGGAAAAATACATTTATCATCAGTAGATGGTTGGCACCTGCCACTTCTGTTATGTTTGGAAATGCAAATTCCTAACATGTGCCTGCAAAGGCCAGAAACTGATTACAATATTTTTGAAACAAACAGGAGGTACTTTTGCTCCAAATCGCAAAAATATCTGTGATGTTGTGAGGCTTGTTACTGCAAGATGTTATGGATACCAAACCATTCTGAACGGTTTCAGAAAACAATTAGACATTTGCATAGAAATAAAACCCACTGGGGGACTAAACACAAAGATGGCAGTTCTAAGTTGGGAAACCACTAAGCTGCACGTGGCTGGAATCAGAGGGAATGTTCTGGAAAAAAATAGCGTTTTAATTTTGCCTGTTCTTTTAATCTTCCTGAGCATCTGCTCTTGGGCACTGGCTGGGGACAGGATATCGGGCTAGATGTATTTTTTTGCTCCAGTGGAGTTATAGCTAATCCATATGCTCACCTACCACAGAACACTCAAAGTAATAGAATTTTTTACATGCTTTGTTCTCCAGACATAGGTTTAAAAAAAAAAAAAAGTATTTGTCTACAGATACTTGTATTTATTATGGCTTCAATTTTTACCTTAATACAAAAAGACTTGATGTTGGGAAAAGGCTTTGAGACAACAGCAATTTAATGTCATAATATTTTCAGTAACAAATATTGAATCCCACTTTCCTCACTGTCAGAGGCAGTATCTAATAGAACCATTATCGCCATCTGCCAGATCATTGAAATGGGTACACTACAAAAATGAGAGCAGAGCATATATGGTTTACATTACCTTTGGTCATTGTTTAGTAAAGTTTTTGATGGTGACTTGTACGCCTTGCTTCTCTTTGTAGGGGCAGGAGTACGCACACCCTTGACACATATTTCCATTTCCTCTTTGAAGCCCAGGCTTTGGAGCCGCTTCAGTAAAATCCAAAGTTTCAATATGAACTCCTATTGTCTCTTTCTTTTGTTAATAATGCGATTAATGTTCACTGAGTTTCAGTAGATGATTGGCACCTGCCACTTCTATAACGTTTGGAAATACAAATTTCTAACGTGTGGCTGCAAAGGCCAGAAACTAAGTTAGGACCAGGTGTTAAGACATGAGCAGTCTCCTGCAGACCATAACAGCCCGGCCAAAGCATACATGCTGCACTTGATTGAGTAACGTCTGGCAGCGGTGATATTAATCATGTTTGAGTGCATTTCTAAAACATGTAAACTGTTAGGAGGAATGGCAAAGTGTAAACTGCTAGGTAGAGGAAGCTCCACTGTGAAAAAAGAAAAAAGGTTAATTTGAGTTGGATCAGGATTCTTCAAATCAGCGGAGGCTATTGCTTTTTAAATTAGTATCTGGGATGTGACTGTTGTAATAAATAACATTTGAGCTTAAATTCACTTTCAGGTTTCCCTGAAAAGTAAACTTACATACCTTTTACAGATTGATAGTAAACCACGACATTTTAAAAATTAGGAAGTTAAATAATGTTGGATCTCTTACCAAAAAAAAAGGGAGGGAAGTGGTATTAAAGTGTCAAGAAGAGCTGAAAAGAAGTGTGAGACAGATCAGAAGGCTCTAAGTGGAGGTGGCTTTTGTGGCCTCAACTTGAGTTTTATGTAAACAGCAGTCTGTCATCTGCCTCACAGAAATGCAAAACTTATAATAACTTGGCAAAGTGAACAGTATCTCCTTTAAGGGGCCCAGTTTTGATACAGCTCAGACACTAAAGACTGAGTGGTTTGAGGTTTTTTTATCATATCTTAAGAGAATGATTGCTCTGTAGAGAGTTGAGGTTTCATTAAGGCTTGTTCAAAGCAGTAACTTTTCTTGAATTGATTTTCACTGCATCAAATTTCCATGACTTTGAACCAAGGCTGAGAACTGTTTTATTGGAATGCATAAGAGGGAAAGTGGTGTTAAATGATTCTACCTTCACTCTCACAACTGCAGATTCCAGGGAGATTGGGTGGAATACACGGAGAGAAGAATGCAGGAAACTCTTAACAGTCTTAGTTGATTGGGGTTGATTGGGTTAAAACCTTCCAGAATCATGTAAAATGATTCTGAAGTCAATAAAGTGCTGATGGAAGGATGATTAATTTAAAATACAATAAACAGACTCCTTGTCATGTAGTTGGCTTTGTAGGAAATACAGATTTTTCTCAGTGGAATTGTATCAACATTCGTTTTTCTTTAATTTCTGGATATTGTTCTCAATTTTCTTTTGAGCAGAGGCTTCAAGATTTTTTAGAAACCTCTGGCTTGTTCCTGTTGGAATTTGCGTGTTCAGAAACTGGCCTTGTGTCAGCATATCACCTGTTAGTTGTTAAGAATTTAATTTTCAAAGCTATGATTTCATCTCCCTGAAGGGAAGGTGGACAAAGGGATTCAATGCAACAGCAGTGTTTTAGCTTGAGATGTAAACAAAAAAAAAAGAAAAAAAAAAATGGGGGATGAACTTGGACCAGGTTGATGATTTACATTTAGAAAGTATTATAGCTCAGAATGCATGATAAGCTAAAGGCCTTGTCATTTAAGCTTTACAGCAGTTTTAGTCAGTAATGCCCAGTAATATTTTGTTTGAAAATTAGGATAAATGAACCAGAGCATTCTCCAGGAGTGGAGAAGAATGCATTTGCTTTTGTTTCCATCCAGGTCTGCAGTTGCTACTGTGCCTGCTTTGGCTTGGTCTAATTGCAATTTGTTTCATTTTAACCTTGTGCTGTGTTCTTGTTCCAAAATTTGCAAGTGTTGTGAAATGCCAAAGCAACGGTATTTAAGGCAGAGCAGTACCACTGTGAAACAGGGAAGTGCAGATAAGGAAATTAGGAACTTAGTAGGATGGCCGAGAGATAACCAGAGATTATAGAGTCTCTGTGAGTAGAGGATGAGGAACTCGATCTGAAAACTTGCTTCAGGATGAGGTTTTTGTGGAGAATTCTAAAACTTTTTGGTTGTCTTTGATTAGGAAATGCCTTGAAAACAGCTTTTCCTGTGGTCTTACGTTAGGCTTAAGTACAAAGATATACAACCTGGGTTTTTTTTTTCTCCTTTAAAAATATTTAACTGAACTTTTCAAAACCTCAGAGAAAAAATAGTTTCAGTTCAAGTGCTGAGAACAGGCTTAGACCAGTTTTCACTGCCCATACCATTTGCCTAGTTCTAAACATTGCAGAGAATCTTTTCAGTTGATATAAATGAGAACTACATTTCATAGAATCATAGTTCTATTAAATGAATTATATTAATAATTTAATAGAATTTAAATAAGTTAATTTTTAAGAGAAAATGTATTAATTTCTGAGACTTTCTCTTCCCCCCCTTAACTATTTACTTTAAAGATGAGTGAAAAGAAAAATATTGATCAAAACTAGGTCTTTGAAATAAAGTTGATGTTTTCATATTATAGTCAAACTCCTAAGGCATCCATTGCTTTTCTTGGTACATAAAAGCTGTCCATACTTGAATATATCACATGCTGCCATGGCATTCCTACATAGTTTTTTCTTTCCTAATTATATACTTCTCTCAGTTTCTTCACTAGATTGTTTTATATCTGCAGTTAAAGCAATACATCTTGTTTTGCTTTTTTTTGGAAATTATTTAAAAGCACATAAAAAGCCATTTGTGTAAATACAAAGAGTATCTCTTCATATTAAGCAAAGATTTCAATATGTAGCAGTTGAAGAGTTACACCTTCAAAAGGTTATAATATTGAATAATTTGTATATTTTCCTCATTAAAAAAAAAAGTTAGTGTTCAGTGCTTCTGTAAAGTGTGTTTCACAGTTGCCTTTTGCATGAGTGGTGGGGGTGTAATTATTCTCTGGGGGGAAATGCCTTGAGTAAATAAATGAAAGGAATGGAATAGACATTATGCAACTTGCATCCTTTTTGTGAGGCCTCATTTTTGTAAAATGGTCTTGTTTTGGTCTTCTGGCTGGGTAAATACCAGCTGAGTAAATCCTGATGTCATGGATGCTCCTAACACTTGCTTTTGCCTCAACACTGACAACCAAAGCTTTCTCTCTTGACCCTGTTCAGTTGCAGAAGTTGATTTTTGAATGTCTATTTTTTCCCACTGTTGGAAGGTCACTTTTAATAAACAGAACTCTTCAATGACTCGAATCTTTGAGCCTGTTAGAATGGCATTTCCAAACACAAGTCTGACCTAAGAATTCAGATCCAATCTCGATTTTTAAATACCTTTTCCCACCTACCACTCTTTGCAGACCCACATCTAAATCCAGAATGATTATTTTGGAGATTTGAGTCAGTTCCCTTACAGAGAGTGCCAGATTTTAATCTAATTTAAAATTGGTTCAAAACACAGATGAAACACCATTTCAATCTTTAGCATGAAGTAGCATAAAACAGATGTGAAAGTAAAGCTGGCTGCAAGCAAAATCCAGACAAGATCCCATCCAGATCCAGAAAGTCTTCATTTCTACCATTTGTTGGGCTTGGATTGGGTTTGTCTCTGTCAGTGCTAAATCACAAAAAAAAAAAAAAAAAAAAAAAAAAAAAAGTTGCCTATATTGGCTTCAGCTTGAATACGTCCTGATTTTCTGTTTTTAAATAGGGGAGAGTCCCCCTTTGACCGGACTTGCGTGCATAGCTGTGTTTGGCTGTTCTCTGTGCTGCGGGTCTCTCTGCGTGCATGAGCAATGCTTGGTTATTATTGGAGAGCTGAGAAGGCCAGAAGAAAAATTCCTCTCTCCATGCTCTCCTCTCTCCCTCTCCCCAAGCTCCTCTTTTGTGGTCCCCAACACCAGTGCAAAGCGTTCTGTTCCAGCAAAGGAAGCGGGGTACCTCAACTTCCCTAAAGGACCATTAGAAAACTGTAATTTCAAAATGAGTTTCCTGTCCAAGGAAGAGGGCTTAGCACTTACAAGAACAGTTCTCCACTGTACGAGGCAGACATTTTAGTTTTATGAGGAACAAATAAAACATTCCTCTGCGCTTTACAGGCATAACACTTTCTTAGACTCTTTAGTTACAAAACGACCTGTCTGCATAGTTATGCTGATCGGTTGCAGAGAATAACACGGACCGACTGTTTCGTGGTGCCTGATACAGTAAAGAAGCAGAGGTGGGGGAAGCAGAGGCAAACCAAAAAGTTGTGTGCTGTTTGTGGCAGATCCTTCCCGTGCTTTTTAGCCAGTGTTAAAGTCTGAGATACAGCCAAGACAATTACTGATCTAGAGAGGTGGAGATGCTGGAGTTATTACAGTGACACAGAATCTCGCTGAGGTCAGTGGGGATGCGTGGGGTGTAACCGAGAGCACAGCTTCTCCATTGGAAGGTGGTAACATGTCTTCTGTCACGACAGGCGGCTGTATGCAGTGCTGAATGCAAGCTAAAGCTCCCCTGTGTGAGCTGTGGCTTTTGAGAAGTACATGAAAAGGATTATGCCAGGTTAATTCAGTTCTTTGGAGGTGTGGAAGGTATAGTCAGGTTGACCTTACCCCACTAATCCTGCTTGAAAAATAAATTAAAGCAATTGTTGTCAGCGTGAAATGCTGAGTTACTTTTGGGGGCTTAGACTTAATATTCTATCTTGTATAATAAAGTTAATTGTGCACTTTGAAGAATGCAAAAAGAGTGAAAGCCTACCAAAATCCTTCATGAAGTTTAGCTGTAGAACATCCAGAAGCAGCTGTAAGTTTTCCAGTAGGTGTCATAACTAGGTTATTATGGAACTTCCAATGAAAAATAATTGGGGAATCATGCTAAATTCAGCCTAATGAAAAGCCATAGTCTGTGCTATGTACTATTACCTAAGATTTACTATGTGTTATGGTAAAGGCATGTGGTCATGTGGGCTTTGATTTTAGTCTTTTTCATTTCCAGATTAATGTCTTAATTCAGTTCTATTTACCTCTAAAGCAAGCTTATAGGAGAGCTTTCATGGTATAGCCAGTTGTTAAATGCGAAATCAATCATCTCATACCCTATTCAATGTTAAATTTTAATATAATAGTGTGTAATAGATGTAAAAAAGACACTTTCATTTTCTTTTTTCTCCAAACGTTACCAGATTTGCAAAAGGAAATTTACCAAAAGCAATAGTGAAACACAGTCTGTACAGAGGGAGATGAAAGGTTATGTGTAATGGAGACAGCAATAGCACATTATTGTGAAGTCAGATAAACATGTCATTTTTAAAAATTGTTCCCCAGACTTTCTTGTAATTAATTGCATTCTCTGCCTAAGGCTTGTCGAGTTGAAGACAGATGAGTTAGCAGGTAATGCTGTAGCCTTTCACTTCATAGATCTTTGCAGGGGAGCAAGTTAATCTTTCCTGATTCCAATAAAAGTCATTTTATGCACAGCTGCTAAATGTGTTTTGTCAGGACTGGAAATTTCTTTTAAGGAGATAATTTACTGGGAGCAAACAAACATGATTCATCAATTACTTTTTCTGGACAGAAACTTCTCAGATAGAGGAAAAAAAATCATTAAGTCAGTGTAGCAGTGGAGTTTGTAGTTTTAGTGTCCTAACTTGGATGTGTGCTAACATGTTTCCATAATGTTAAAAATTACAAACTGAGATAATGTATTTTCCACTAACAAAAAAATAGAATCAATGCAAGCCAGAACTCATATTTATGACAGGTTTGGGAAAAAAACCTGTAGTATTTGTACATCTAGTACTCTGTCACCTGATAGGAGAGGGATCCGAGGAGATAAACACAGTAGCCCTAACAAGAACACTGAAAAGTCAAGAATCTAGAGGGACTGTTTTAAAAGGACAAAAAAGTGAATCTAGTTTAGACTACAGGACTTCAAGTGTGCACTCGCCCATCGGTGATTAGATATATAAAATGAAATTATAATATTAAGGTTAGATGTCTATTGAGGGTATCCTACAGTAGTTAGGAATAACATGATATAATTCAGATATTTGCATGGATGCTAAATAACACATTCATTTTTCTTAATGATCACAATGTAATTAAAAGGGACTTACTTTTTCCCCAGCGGAAATTCTTGAATTGGCCGGAAATGCAGCAAGGGACAACAAGAAGGGTCGAGTCACTCCTAGACACATCCTATTGGCTGTAGCAAATGATGAAGAATTAAATCAGGTAAGAAAAAACTCCACTGTGTGAGGGCCAGGATTTCCTTTAGGGCTTTTAAAATTGTCTTTCCATATAGCTGAATTGTAACTCAAGACCTCTGCTTATTGAGTAGCCCACCAGGAAGCAGCTCATTCACTCACTAGCACACTGCCTGTGTAACAAACTGCAGCACTCAGCTTAATTATGTATTTCAGGACTCTTAAAATGTGTAAAAATGCAATGGAGATGTTCTCGCTATTACATCCACTTCTGTTAGAGCAGGACATTTTCATAGACTCTACAGAGACATGGAGAAAATCTGGTAGATGCTTGTTTGTTTTTGTTTTCCCCCTTATGCAGCTTAGGACTCTGTGGGACCTATCGTGTTCCCATTGAAGTCTGTCAGTTGTGACCACAGAATTAAGAGCTCTGGAACTCTTGCAAGTCTGTGTCCTTTGCAGATTTCAAGATGCCTGTAACTCAGCCAAAAAAAAATTTGGGCATTATTATTACAGTGCTGTGGTGTCAGCCAGGGACACTGGCTAGGATTAATGTCCCTTTGTGTGAGGTGTTGTAAAAACACGTCTGAAAAGATATTTTTTCCAAACCTACATATCGTGATGGAGCAGGAAAGAAGGAAATAATATCCCCAAACCAACCTCCTCCTGACTTTGTCTGAAATTTGATACTTTCCATTCATCATCCCTTTGTAAGCTTGGAGCCTCACTGAGTTGTGGCTGGGGAGCAGTAAACACGAATCAGAAGGTGGGAGTACCTGAGGGACTTCGATGTCACCTTTTGTATCCTCCTGAATAGTGAATTAGTCCCGGTTAGGTGTATAAAAAAATGGGTTAAAGTGGTTTTAAATACAGAACATGATATATTTCACCTCTGCTTTTAAAGGCTTGAATGAACTGCACACTTTTGAATATTGATCTGCTTTTCTTCAACTACATAAAGATTTTTTTGGAGAAAGACTTCCAGGTATAGAGATTTGTATAAATGTTACCCTCCATTTGAAGTTTCTTTTTCTCATTAAAAAAAATCTGTTTTAAAAATCCACTTTCAAGAAGATTCAGCAATTGGGACAGATATTGGGTTCTCCACAGCGTGGTACCCATTGCAGTCCCATCCCTTGGACTTTGGATCCCGTCCCTGCTGCAGACCGCCCTGCAGAACCCTCATGTCTGGGCCTGGGGCTGTTCTGAGCTGAGTAATGGTCTGGATTGCATGGCCTCACAGAAACTCATCTGGTGTGAGCCCAAGAGGTACTGACACTAACAAGTATATGTGCGAGAATACCTGTTCCCTTTATAGTTAAAATTTAGTACATGATCAGCTGCATTTCATACATTTCATGGCTCTCTTCTTCAAGGATAATGTGTTGCGAAAAACACAAGAACCAGTTAAAATATACAAAGTTTGTAGTAACTGCCGTTTTCTATTTATTGGTGAGTGAATGCTGAAAATTGTTATCTACAACTTTTTTTTATTAGCTATTGAAAGGGGTCACCATAGCCAGTGGTGGAGTGTTACCCAATATTCACCCAGAGCTGTTGGCAAAGAAGCGGGGATCAAAAGGAAAACTGGAAGCCATCATCACTCCACCTCCAGCAAAGAAGGCCAAGTCTCCATCACAGAAAAAAACTGTATCAAAGAAAACAGGTGGCAAGAAAGGAGCGAGGAAATCCAAGGTAGAGTCACCTGTTTGTTGTAAACCCAACGAGCTTGCCTGTTAGCTGTGGGGAGCATCACACAGGGTTGACTTTCCGTTCCGTGTGTTGTTGCCAACAGGGATTTCAGGAGCAGTGTAAGGAAATGCTGAAGGAGGGCTGCCCTCTGCCCAGCACGGGTGGAAGGCTGAAAACTGTCAGGTCCGCAGGACAGGCAGGCAAGCTGGAAATACTCTGTTCTTTGTACAAAACAGGTGTTAGGTGGGCACAGGCTGGAGTCACCAAGAGGCAGAAGAAGCGAGTGTATGGGGGCTGTACTGGTCGTGCCGCCCTGGTGAGCAAGCAAGACCTTGCGTAGCAACTGCAGGACTAGCTTCGCTCTGGTGCCTGCATTGGGCTGGGCAGAGTAAACTCGCTGGGACTTTGTTTGTGTGTTGAGATGTGTCTGCCAGAAACAGGGAATCTGGGTATTTTTTTCAAAAGCAATGTCACACTAAAGCAACATTTTGCAATTGTAAATATCGGCAAAAAACAACAGCTCAAGTCTCTTGTGTTATTATGTCCTTAGCCACCAGCAGGTCAGATCCTTGTTTTCAAGTGTCATGTTTTTCTGTTTGGTGTTGGGTTTGTTTGTTTTGGTTTGGGTTTTGTGTGTGTGTGTGTTTTGGTTTATTTGTTTGGTTTTTTGTTGTGGTGGTGTCGTTTGTTTGTTTTTTAATTTGGTTTGTTCCAACTTAGTAAAAGATTCCTCTTAGTTGACTTGATGAAATCCAAAGAGGGTGAAATATTTCAGTAGGGTGCATTTCTGCTAGAGCAGGTAGCTGAGTCTCTTGCAATGTCAGAGAAACTGTGTTATGGCTACACAAAATTGCTTTGGCTAAGCTAAGACCCACAAATGTCCCCCTCTGTTTTTAATATGTTATAGATGAGAATCCTCCATGTTTAGACTTGTATTTTGTTTTGGTTTTAATTCCTAGCAATTAATTAAACTTGAAATGAAGTGTGGAGGTGAGGGGAAGAACAAGAGGACCAGAACATGTTTTTTCTTGTATTAGGAAACTAAGAATAACTTTTTTTTTAAGCTGAAGTGAACATTCGTTTACTCGTTCTTTTAGTTTCAGTTTGTAGGAGTAGGGAATCTTTCTAATGTGTATGTGTTTAGCCAAGGATTTTTTTTGCAGAACAACTACAGTCAAGCAGTAAGCTATGAAATTACAGAAAAAAATAACATGAATTGCATGTGAAATGGACAGTGCATGTGAAAAGTTGCCTTTCCTGTCAAACAAAGCTTCTGTATTCATCATGTATGTCTCTGTTATTGTTTACTTGGTCACCCTTCTGATTGTTTCACTTTTTTGTTTTTTGAACTGTTGAATTTAGTTTTGTCTTTTAGAGCACCTAATAGCTGACATTTCAAGTGCAGTACCTCTAATAAACATGCACTAATAATTTACCTAAATCTGGATTTTTTTCCCCCTACTTGATTACAAAAGCAGGAAGTCTGTTGTGGGGCTCTGTTTTTCTTCCACACAATAAACTGTATTGTCTGCTTACTATTGGTATTTGACTAACAGTAAACTCCTGGGAAATTGAAATTGGACCCATGAAAATCTAACTTTCAAAACATTTGTGTAAAGTAAAGCATGGTTACAGCTTCTACAAGCACCAATATACCCTTGCATCAAAGTCATTTTAGTTGCTGAGCCACAGATTTAGTTTATATACTTTGGAAAAGGAGACTAGGAGAACAGTGGCTTGCTTAATATTCCAGGTGTGCTTTTTAGCTTCAGCATATGTATTGCTGAGGCACCAAATATTTATATTAAATCATAAGTAGTAATTTTATGGAAAATATAAAATGATTTTTGTCACAAACTGAGTTTATAAACGCAGCAGTCAATTCACTGTCTTCATGAAACATCCTTTTCAACATGTTCCTAGTTCTCATTTTTATTCAGTAAATCTATTCATTCTTGAAATCTGTCATTTTATTTCAGTAATACAGTTGGAAAAAGGAATAGTGGTTGAGAGGAGCTTCCTCTCCCCCTACAGTTTTACTGGCGATGAAGGTGATCATGTTAAACACGACAGAGAAAATCGTTCAGCCCATTTTCTAGTACTAGGCAGGTAGAAGGTAGATGTATTCTTCTGACGCTGGCTCTAAGGATGGCCAGAATTCAAAGCAGTATTTCTAAAAATCAGTTTCTGAAATCTGGGAGCACCGCTCTTCACAGAGAGAGAAAGTTTGCCCTCTAACAAGTCAGTTTTTACCTTAAAATTAATGTCCGCCCACATGTATAAATAGATACATCATCTTTTTCCACAAAAGCCATTAGAAAGCTGTTAAAAGTCTGGGGGTGTTTACATGTTTTCCTGCAACGTTTAAGAGAACTGTCATCTGAATTGTGCACTGTCCTAGGCAAGAAAAGGCTTATGTAGATGTGCAGACGTTGAGGTCATTTTTCCTATTGGTTCCTTCAGCTGAAATCAGTCACCTTAGTTAGACTGAAGGATAAAATCCAAACCCCAGTGTTTGTACTGGCATTTTATTGCCTGGTAAGCATTTATGGCATGTCATATATCTTAGTGTTGTTAAATGGCGTTTTTCTCTCGGTCTTGAGTTAACTAATTAACTGTATTTTTGGAAGAAGAAGCAGGGAGAAGTGAGCAAATCAGCCAGTGCTGACAGCACAACAGAGGGAACTCCTGCAGATGGTTTCACAGTCCTGTCCACCAAAAGTCTGTTTCTGGGCCAGAAGGTATGCTCCTGCGTTTTTATAAATGGATACCTATTTTTCAGCGCTACTTAGGGAATACCCCCTCCCACCACCCCACTTTCCCCAGAACATCTAGGTACAATGGACATTTCCCCACTGAGCACTTGAGGAGATGTATCATATTAGTTTTTGAACAAAGAAATTCTCTGAAACCACTTTTGGAACATTTTAAAAATGTATAAATGAGACTTCATATGGCTACATAATTAAATACTTAAAGAGAAGGAAAGCCTGTGTGCTTGTAATCTATCTCACTTTATTCATAAAAGGCATAATTGTTACAGCTCAGCTTCTGCCAAAGATGACATTATTCTAAGACTAAAATGTCTTTTTTCCAATGGGCAGCCCATTTCACTGCTGATGTAAATGATTTACAGGTTTTTATCAAAAACTATTTTAGACATTTGCTCGTAATAATGGTTTTATGCTTTGTTCTGCTTTGTTATTTACAAAAGTTAATGCTGTGTAATAATGAATGATGCTTTTATGAAAAGCTAGAAGTCAACAATCCTTTTTTCCCTGTGAATATGCTTTGGGACATGGGGTGGTTTAATACAAATACATATCTGATTAAAGAGAGGATCCATTTAAAGAGACAATTCATTAAATTAATTCGGTCTTTTATCTTGAAACCTGCCTTTAGTTCGTGATACAAAATTTTGTTAAGTAAAACTGCATCTTTCTTCCATCATTCAGTAATCAGATCATTGTGTTGTAAGTCATAAAAGATGAGCCATTGTCCATTGTGGGATGTGTCTCCTCTGATTCATTTTTATGTCATACTGAGGTGGTTCTCCATTTATCCTTCCACAGTTTGTTTGCACGAGAGTAACATTATTTTTTGCAAGATATGTGATTTTCCACCTTTAATTTTACAGCTAGGGTTAGATTGCTCATTTGGTAGGGTTTTTTTGTTATTTGACTACTACTAAGGGGGGTCGTTTTGAATGTATTTTTTTAAAACATTTGAATGACTAAATTAGAACCCAAAATTTATAAACCATTTCAAGAAAGCAAGTAACATCAGCCTTCTGGACCTGATCTTGAGCCCCTTTTTAGTTACTACAAGAAACCTGTAGTAAGACCTGGCATTGCGTTCCAGCAAGACTGACCCAGCAAATAAACAGGGCTTTGATCTTGGGCTTAGTGGAAGAGAATCGTGAACTCCAGGACTGCTTTAAGCTGTGGTGAGCAAAGCCAGAGTCTGTTGTAGAGCTTTCCAGTGAGTACCTTGTACTGGGAAATGGACTTTCTGGCTTTCTCATTTGCTTGGAGTGCAGCCCCTGACTGATTATTACTGATATATGACATGTTTGTCCCCGTGCTGGGTCGTGGTCATTTAGTGCATGAGAGGGGCCAGGTGTCAGCCTTTAGTTGTAACACAGTACACATAATTAAAAGAAAAATGAAAACCCATTTGTCTCCTGTGAGGGAACACTCCAATTGAAATGGATTGATTACTGAGGTGCAGAGAATGCATAGGTGCTGTTGAGATGTCTCTAGCACAGGTTATATTTTGCTTTTGATTCCCTGTGAGAAACTGTCTTCAGAGGCAGTAAATGGTTAGTGTAAAAATCTAAGCAAAGTAGGCTATGTCTAACGAATATAGGAGTTTTCCATATCCTATTATTTGTGACTTGAAATTCTTACCTTGTTTGAGCTGATAAATAATATATTAATGTCTTTGTTCTGATTTACCCCCAAAATAGCACATTTAGACCAACCTAAATTCTTTCTCGTTAAGACTGAAAATGTGGAAAGCATAAAATACAAAAAAACCTTCGTGCTGTAGCGATCAAAGAGATTATACTTAGCATAAAAACAACAACAAAAAACCCCCTATTATGCTGGTCTATTCCTAGAAATATTTTCAAAACATGCATTTTCAAAATTATCAAAATAATGTTTAGTTTCTTGGAATAAAAAGGCAAAGATAAATCTTTCAATCTTGGGATCGGTGGGAGTTGGAGCCTTGCTCTCTCCTACATGTGAGGTGTGTTTTGCATGGGCCAAGAGGCTCCTGGGTGTCTGCTGCTCCGTGCAGGTTTAGCAGGCTGCAGTCGCATTGATAGCAGTGGTTGTTAATTATTTAAGTGACACATGGAAGTCTCAAATAATTGCTATTTATTTTGGAAATTTAAAAATTAAATATAACAATTATCTATAAAAACACTAGTAGCTTTGAAGTGGCTAAATGCTTCTGCTGAGCCATTTCTACATGCAATTGCTGTTTAAAAAGATAATATTGGTTTTAAAGTATTTATCTAAGTATGATACTTAACAGAAAAAAATCTGCTTTGTTATAGTTGTCTTAAATTAGTGCCATGCGGTATTCATAAACATAAAGAACTAAGAATTTTCTTCAACAGTGATTCTGCACAGTAGTGTTGCAGTTCGATTCCTTAGATTCGTGCATGTTGATTTTTTTCCAAAGCCTGTGAGGGCAGAAGGTGTTTGCCTGTTTGCAGCAGGACCCATCTGCTGTTCAGCACATCCTCACTGTCCTTAAACAGCATTTTCAGGGAAGGAAAAGTCTCTTGGGCAGGGAGGACGGGGAGTTTAGGTGGTTTAGCTGGAGGCCTGGAAACCATGACTCCTGCCTTCTGATTTTGGTGGATTCAGAGATACTGTAAATGACCTTTTCTTTCTCTGTTGCCTTCCCCATTTGCAAAATGGAGATACAGTTACACTCTTCACATGGATGGAAGGAAAACTTAATATGTAAAAACATTTTGAGCTTTTCCATTTGAAAAGCAAAAATATTTGTATTAATCACAGTTATTTGATTTTTCTTGAATTTGTACATACGGATTTTCAGTATAATTTCATGCTCTGTGTGTTCTTAATAAACCACTGTGCAAACACAAAAACCTGAAGCGGAAAAACCCAAACAACTGCTATCTTTCAAACCTTCCGTGACATCCTTGAACACCTTTACATGATGTCTCTTTGGTCTGCAAAACCGCTATCTGCTAGAACAGGAAATAATTTACTAGATGCAGAGAAGGAAGAAAATAAATCCTGTTCTCAGTATCACGTCACTTATGAGTATTTAATGGGAGAATTTTTTTCTTGGCTCCATGTTTGCAGAAGGGAAAGGGAAGGGCTTTATTTGCAAGAACAGCTTTTCATCCTTCTCATATCCTCAGATTTATCTACTGAAGACGCAAATGAGAATGTTGCAAATCTGGGTATTGTTCAGTTTTTAAAAAATACTGTTATTGCATTTAATCTTCAAGTAACTGCTGACAGTCAGCTAGAAATTCTCAGAGGTCAGGAAACGGCAAAGAACCCTTCAGTTATTCCTGTGGAAATGTGTTAGTGCTACTCTAATTAACTCTTAAACAATGTAAATAATTGCACATCCCACAAGTGACATCCCAAAGAAAACATGGTATTCTGCACGTTGTTTTTCCTGAGACAATTATGGAGTAGATGGCCTTGAGGTCTTACAACTCTGCCTTTGAAGTGGCGTTAGGATTTAGACTTTCAGAGCGAACTCAGCTTGTTGTCTGCAACAAGCATCCTCAGTTTTCTGTATGAAACTCATACCAGAAAAAGTTACAAGGTTTCAAAGGTAATTTTGTCTGAAACAAGAAATGCAAGGTTTGGTTCAGAAAATATTCATGGACCTCCTAAGTGCCATCTGCACTTTATCTAACTCACGTGTAACATAAATATTACCTGAGGTTATGTCCATTCTTTGCACATGTATTTGTACGTTGTGCCTATTTTTTTTTTTAAGTGTCCCGTTAGGGGATCACTTCTTCCATCTAATACATGTTTCGTAATATTGGGTAGTAAAATTAAGCAATTATTCATTGGAGAATTTAATTCTATGGGAAAACATCTTTTTTTAAAAAAATTGTTTTCGGCAATCAGATAGCTAACAGTGCAGTGAACAGTACATGCAAAATTTAGCAAAATAATACTTAGCTGCCAACATATGCTGTCAGTAAGGGGCAGCTTTTTAAGCATTTTGTTGCTGTTAAAACTTTAATTATCAGCTGGCTGGTATGTAAATCCCATATATGAGTAGGCACAGAGATAGATTAAAGATCTGAAACCAAAATGGTCTCTAGCCAGTAGATCTGAGGCAAAAAGTTGTAGAACACAGAATTAGGGATCAAAAAGAGTCACCTATGAAATGAACAAAATACGCTTAGGAACATGCAAAAATCTCCACAAAACAGTCTTTTGGTGTGTGCATGTGTTTTGTTGTTGTGTTTATTTCAAAATTCATGAAGTTTCTTTAACATTTTGGTTTTATTTTATTTGACTTTTTTTTTTTTAAACAGCAGTTGCTTGTAGTCAAACTCAAGACTCAAACTCAAGTATGAATAACTTGCCACGTGTGAAGTATTAAAAGATTCTAAGCTATTTGGAAAGCAAGCTTTCTTAGATTTTATTACAAATTCCCGAACAGACCTGTACCTAAACCAGGGCTGAATTACACTCATTTTTAGCCAAAATCATCCTGTTTTGAGGGAACATAGTTTACTCAAGCAACATATGCAAATTATATGAAAATGCAAGCTTTTAAAAAGAGAAAGAAGGTCAGTTAATGTAATCACATGAATGGAATGGAAATATTTTTTTCATAAAACTAAGTATATGGATGTTGGCCTCCTTAAATGACCCATTCACTTGTATTGGTTACGTGAATTGGCTCACATTCCCTATTAATAAACTCACATGCACAAGGAGAAGATTTGAAGTGTTAAGTTTACAGAATGTGGATTACAAACGAAGAGGCAAAATTCAGTTATTGATGAGATTCATTGCCATGCCTGAATGTAGGTGTTATGCTTCATAGGTTGAACCCAGCAGGCTTTGGCTTAGAAAGCAAGCCTGGCTTAACTGCGGCTGGCTTCAGGACTTGCATAAATCAATGAGAACTTTCTCTTTCATAGTTGATTTCTATATTGCCTAATCAGCTACTGAAACGATCATTTTAAATGCATGCTGTTGATATAAGTATAATTTATGATATAGATAACAAATTTCCATGCATGAAAGTGCATGTTTTGCACTTTAAAGTGTTTTAAGTTTTGGTGGAAGTAAACTTGGTACATGTGAAATCAGACTCCTGAGGCTGAGGACGAAGCAGCGTCACACACCCTGGTTATGAGCTTCCTCTCCTACCTGTCAGCTGCCGTTTTAACTTTTGCCAAGTTCAGCATTCTCATCAAACTGCCTTAAATGATGGAGTTGTTTCTGTGCCGTGGGTCACGTACTATGATGAGACACCCGAACTGTCAGTAGTGAGCAAACTGTGCTGTTGCTTTATCCCTCTAAGTACTTCCAAAAAACATCCTCACTAGTATGATACAGTAGGATCAGTTTGTTACCATTGCTGGTCTGATTTTTTTCATCAACTTATTTCATATACTAGTTTGTAAGGCTTGCTCAAAATGTATTGCTAGAAGTTGAAATCTGCACTTTCTCATATTTCATTAATTATTTTTATACTTTAAAGAACATGTGCAGATTTGAGGTTAATCTTTAGATATCTGCGCTAACTGCTTCACCTTACTGTATGCCCGTGAGAAATCCTTCTGCTTCTGTAATGATTCAGGCAGCAATTGAGAAGCATGCTTTAAATACATGGGTGCTAATGAGAGGAGTTAATCATAGCATCATTTTGGTTGCAAGAGACCTTCAAGATCATTGAGTCCAACCATAGCCTAACTCTGGCACTAGACCATGTCCCTAAGACCTTATCTCTGCGTCTTTTAAACCCCTCCAGGGATGGTGACTCCACCACTGCCCTGGGCAGCCTGTTCCAATGCCCGACAACCCTTTCCATGAAGAAATTTTTCCTAATATCCAATCTGAACCTCCCTTGGTGCAACTTGAGGGCATTTCCTGTCATCCTATCACTTGGTACTCAGAAGAAGAGACCAACACCCTCTGTGCTCCAACCTCCTTTCAGGCAGTTGTAGAGAGCAAAAAGGTCTCCCCTCAGCCTTATTGGGCATTAATGGGCATTAATGGGTGGGGTTAAAATCTCTATTTTCATAAATTACAAAAGGAAGTAAAGCAAATAAAAACTAGAAGCAATCAGTACATAATAGTGCCTGCTTACCGTATGTCACCAGCCGTTCCCAAAGGCAGCAGAATTGTACAAATGAAAACTGAAGTGACTGCGATATAGAAAACAGTGACCACTAATAACAAAAGAAAAAGAAACATCCTTTTGTTAGGATGGAGGAATCCCTGGAGACAGGTGTGTGCTTCCTCCCAGATAGGCTTCTGTTTGCTGGCATAAAGAAGGAGGAGCAGCACCTTTTATCCAGTAGCAGTGCTGAACGGTCATGGCACATTCCTGTAATTGATGCTTAAGAAATTATTGGGGTGTGCTTCATCTATACGGTGAGGAGAAACAAATGTCAAAATAGAGCTTATTAGTAGGTACATTCATATCCTCCCAGTGTGAACAGTGTTTGAGTCTTGTGTTTGATTTTTTTTTTTGGATAATAATCCTCATTTATGACCTGCCTTTTATTTTGCATATATGTTTGCAGTGATGCTATCTCCATCTGTGTTGCAAAGCTCACTTTTCTGCAGCTTCTCTGTGATTTCCCAGCTGTCCTGTTATTTCCCACCTCATGCTTTTCTTTTCAGCTGAACCTTATTCACAGTGAAATCAGTAATTTAGCCGGCTTCGAGGTGGAGGCCATTATCAATCCTACCAATGCTGACATTGACCTTAAAGATGACCTAGGTAAATGGGGCATGGGTTGACACAACTAACGGTCACATGGAAGTTATGGAACCCAGAATTTACTCTCTAGGGCTTCATACATTTAATAAAAGCAGAAATTCAAATCTTGCAGGTTCTGTTTTCTTGAAGAACTGTATTCAAAAGACTTTTTTTCACCAAATCTGAATACTTGCAGTTATTGCTGGTCTTCAAGTTGATTTCAGTTAAAACAAATCATTTAAATTCTTTTCCATAATGATCATATGTGACTGTTAGCTATTTTGGGGGGTTTCTTATTTGGATACTTTGAGGACTAAAATACTTTTTTGTCAGGTTGTTTTCAAAATAAGCAGTTTCTCCATTCTAACTGCAGTCTTGGGGTTTTTTCCTGATACTCAGAGTAAGCATACAATTTTTAAAGAGGAATAATGAAATAATGAACTATCCTCAAATCTTTCCTACCTTGATTTCATGTTTAATTCTGTTAAATAATTTGTTTCCATTAGGCTTAAATTACTCCTTGTCCCTTTCACATTCAGCTGAAAAAAAATGCTGACATTATTATACCAACACTGAACTTGCAGATACTATCATAGGTGGTATATCACTTTTAAAGCTTTTGTCTTGTTCCAGATTGGGGGAAAAAAAAAAAAAATCCTTCAACAAAAGCCTGTTCTTCAGCAAAAGAAAAATTAACTTTTATGCGTTATGTACTGCCTTCCTTTCTTATTTGATTATACCTGCTGCTGTCTTTTTCTAAAACTTCCTTAATGGATTACAACCCATAATTCCCCTACTACTGCATTTCCTATGGGAATGTACATATGTAATTTAATAAGAAAAATATTTAAGAAGGCTAATTTTTAAATCAGCCTTTCTCTGAAATATGTATATTTGTACGTCTCAGCCATTCCAACACATAATTAGCAAATATGCTTTATCTTTAAAATATATCGATCATTTAAATTTTTAAAAGCAAATTCATTACGACCCTGCCTGCAAATACGTGGTTTCCTCCATATGAAGGAGACTGTCATTTTTCAAAACAAAATGGTGAGTCGCTCACTATACATATGAAGATTAGTGCCTGTCAGCTTATTGACGCTGACAAAATGGAGAAACTAGTTATTTTGTTTGGCTTGATGATCCTGAATTTCTTTGTTTAAACAGATTCCATATTTTAGTGTCATGCTCTGTGGGGAACTGGTTGTTCTAGGTTTCTGCAAAGTGAAATGGGGTGTTAGCTGATTTTAAAACTTTGCAAATGATCTCGTGTGATTGCTCTGACTTGTCATTTTAACATTTATTTGATCATGTCATACTCAAGATTCCTCCTCCTGTTCCCTACACCCCTTTCCCTACACACACCTGCACACACACCTCAGCATACTCCTTTGGCGCAAGGTTTGGAGATGTAAAGGTAGGAAAATATGGACGTTGGTACATGTGTAAATGTAGAGCCTGTGCTGGGTCTCTGTCCAACGTGGTTGATATACATCTGTTTACCTGTTGTAGTTGCAAGTTGTACAGGCTGACATTGCCACGATCGACAGTGATGCTGTCGTTCACCCGACAAACTCTGACATCTACACCGGTGGTGAAGTAGGTAATGGCAAGTTCAGTGCTGCGGAGTTTGTATGTGTGTGCATGGTCAATCAGCAGCCACAAGCTTGTTGTAGCTATGCAGATTTGCATTCATTTCTCACTTCCAGCAGTCCTGACTGATAGTAAAAAGAAATGCATAATTGCAAACTCAGTTGGCATTTCTGATCTTTATCACCAAATCAGACTTTTCAGAAGTAACAACAGAATGCACCGCCAAAATTTGAAGTGCAGGAACAGTTCAATGCAGGTGTGTGACCCAGGAAAAAGAATTACAGCATTGTTTGTTTGACATGTTAAATGCCTGTTTTTAATATGATTTGAGTCTTCATCTTAAGACTTCTAACTAGTTCCAATTCACCCTCTCCATGCCAAGTTTCAGATGTTCACATCTGACATGCTTGATCTAGCCCATCTCTATTTTATGAACTCTTGAGATTGGTTAGTTTGTTCATGTTTTACCTATGGACCAATTACCTTCGTAGCTGTGCTCAATGGTCCTAAACCCCAGAAGCACATGGCTAGTGACGTTACAGACATTTTCCAGGCGGTCAGTCATCTAAGCTACACTGATGCGAGAATACACAGTAGAAAACATGACAGACATCTTAATTCAGTATCTTAAGTGTCCCTTGAGTATCTTAGTAGTACCCCTCTCTGTGTACAGTATTTTGAAGGGTTTTGTAAAAGGGTAGCAGTACTTTTACTGAACTGCCTTGGTAATTTGAGAAGGCAAATCAGAATTTGGGCTGAATACAGATGTTGCTGGTAAGGGTGAAGACCCACCACACTTAAAAGAAAAAAGCCACGTGATCCCAGCCTCTGACCTTAACCACCTCTTTGCTGTGTGGACGGAGTCCCTGCAGGCCTGAGGTCCTGTTCCAGTGCTGGCTTGGAGGGGCACGTGTCCTGCTGCAGAGCCGGGTGTTCTACAACACCTGCTTTTTCTGGACAGGCCGCTTGCTGAGTAACATGCGGGCAAATGTAGCTCTGCATAGCCTGGCAGGAACAGCTGGAATTGGCTGCCTAAATGTTATGCAGAGACATTAAAATAAAAATGCCCTAATACCCTGTATCTGAAGAATATGCTTTTAACGTCTGTCAGACCCATTTAGAGCGCTTTCCTACCCTACAAAGAAAACTGTCTCTCGAAGCTGCACTGCTCATTCCTTAGTGTAGGTTCCTGTTGCCTCTGACTGCTGTAAGAAAGAATAGAAGTGCACAAATGCTTAGCTTCCAATGATTAACTTTTACCCATCTAAATATATTTTTATTATTATTATTATTATTATTATTTATTTTTGTTGGTTTTTTCCCTAACAATTTAAATGTACCGGGGGTTATCCTGAGACTTTTAGAGCCTAAATTTCTGCTAACGCTGTTTTCAACACTGATACCAATGCCTGCTTGGAAAGCATGAGATAATAATGATCTTATTCTCATGGGAGTGACACATATTTATGCCTGTGAGCAAATAAGCTACTAACCTTGAAGCTGTGAAGCAAGACTTCCATCAAGAAATTTGCCAACGTAGTGGAAAATAGTTAAATACAGTATGTCCTTTCCCAGATGAAGCTAATTTACAACATAGGTCTGAAAGATGATTTTGATATAAACCCTCACTATTAATCAGACAGAACAGCATAATTGAGGAGTAAATGCAGAAAACCTCACTGATTCATAGCAAACACTACTTTTGCTCTTCTTTGTACTGGATCTGCAAGAAGAGAGCTCAGTGAAATAAACTGACAGGGTTGTTCATTGCTTTTAATTATAAATTAATTCCCAGCAGAAGGAAAAAAAGAGATCCTTCTGGATTGAATTAAACCAAATTAGGCTAAATTCCATTAAATGTACAACAGCTTTGCAATGGCAAAGAAATGACCTACTTAATAGGTCTTTTCTGTTCCTCGGTTCTGCACAAGGCTTAATTATGTTTCCCCTTGAAACAAGAGAAATTAAGGATTATGAATGTCATGGGTTTTAGGACTGATCTGAGTTTATGGACTCGAGGGGAATATAACTGGAATATATACAAATATAAATAGGAATGATATAGAAATACATACAACAGGACTAGAACTAGAATGGAAGACTGTTTCTCTCCCTTCCCATCCCTGCTCTGTCAGTGATTTTTGTACAACCTGGTGTCTGGCAGCTCGTTTCCAGGCACCTCCATTCTGGGCTGGATCTCCCTTCCCAGCACACTCTCCAAAGACTATTTATTTGCTGCTACAAATAAAGCCATCGCTGTCTTTTCTAAGAGATTGGTAAGATGGTGCCTTCTACTCAGTTCCACAGGAATAGGTAACTTTGAGTTTCAGAAAATTCATAGTGAGGAGTTTGTCTGAATAAACTTAGACCAAAGCTCAACTGAGCACAAAGAGCAAATTACAATCTGACCTTGCAATCCAGCTTTTGGCCAACACCCATTGTGAATTGGTTATGAAAAAGGCAAAAGAAAAGGCATACATTGTTTAATTATCCTCAGCTTTTGTACTCCAAAAACAATAGACTGTCAATAGCAGAATAGAGGCAGTCAGAGAGCCAGTATTTGAGTGAACAAACAAATGCATTGCTTTCAACTTTTAGTTTTATTTTGGAAGAAATGTAGCAACGGTGTCAAAACAAAAGCATCTTGCAGTCCTCTTAGTTCTTAGAGCTATAACCCCATTTAGTAAACTGAATCTCGGAGGACGAGTTCTGCTTCCTTGAGCGTATAGTATGTGCACTTCCATCAGAACATGTGTTTTTTCTTTCTTCATCAGTGAAAGTAGAGGATTTCACCAAATAAATGTCTAGATCTTTAGAGATCCTAGTTCTGAATTTTTGGAAATCAGTTTTCAAAGTAATATCTCAAATCAGAGCCTTTATGATATCACTGCTTTTTACTTATCTACCTTTATAATTAATATGCACAGTGCAAAATTATGTGGGATGCTTATGTAGTTAGGAAAATGCTTTCTTGGGCCATTTTTTTTAAGTTAATATTTACAACTAGAGCTGCAAAATAAGATCTAAACCATTTAGTGACGGACTGCCTTTGTAAACATCTTTTGGTTGCCCTGACACGCTGCACAGCTCTTCTCCTCCCAGAATGACTTTGTCCAGCTCCTTAGCTGTAGTATAGAGAAATTCATTGGAGGAATATGTTCCTTAGAGATTCTCCTGATTTCTGAGGCTCTTCCTCTTGGTTAAAGGTGGCTCAACAAGCTGGGCAGTTACCAAGTAAAGCAGCCCGCTGCACTCACGAGACTGTTTCATTCCTGGTGCCACCTGTTGGGGTCAGGGACCAAGATCAGGTGAGTTTCAAATTCTTATTGTGGCAAATGGCTCTTTAAAACAATTTGTAAGAGAGAGGGGAAATGAATCTTAGGGGAAGGAATTATGAACCTTCAGCCACTCTTGAGCTAGCACATTCTTCTGGAACATTTCACACTAACAGATGCTCGTGATAAGGAAGGAGGTAGGGATGTCATGTCAGATGTTTCAGCTTTAAAATCAGATTCTGAGAATGTAAGCAATGGATGTGAGGTTTTTGGGTTCTTAGGGTTGTCTTTTTTTTTTTTTTCTTGTTGTTGTTGTTGTTGTTGTTATTTTTAATGACTAGCTAATTCTGAAGTCCCAAAAGGTTTAGATCTTACTTTGCAGTCCCCAAAAAAATGTTTGGGCAGAAAACTCTAGAATGATGTAATAAAAAAATAACGATTAATCACATATTTGCTGTGGAAACCTGGGATCAGAGGAGTAAAACAACAATTCTCTGTTCAGGGAGCACTTTGGAAAAGAAAGGCGGCAAGGAGTTTGTGGAAGCCGTCATTGAGCTTCGGAAAAAGAACGGGCCGTTGGACGTAGCTGGAGGTGAGTTTCTGCGCTTCGGGAACCTGCAGATGAAAACTCTGCGGGCACAGACTTCGCTGCCTGCCAGGTCTTCGTTGTGGTCAGGCGGCTGAAATCCTTCCAGTACAACACTTGGGTTCTTGTCACATCTCCAGACAACTCTTACGGGTTACGTGATATTTGTATTCTCCAAAGTTAAAATACACACGTTGCATCTTAAGTCACCTTTACCAAAGCATCTGGGAAATGGTGTAGTGATGTCGTGTTACAAGTACTAGCAGGCTGTGCACGAATACGTGCACACACAGAAAATGTTGATTATTAAGGGCACAGTTCAGGAAAGCAATTAATTAGATGCTTATTTTTCAGAACAGTTGAGCCCAACTCTGTTAAACATCTGCTTTGCTGAAGTGCCACTGACTTTCACTGAACTTAAGAACGTGCTTAAAGTTAAGCATCTGTTTGGGTACTTTGTTTAATCAGTGCCAAAATCATCACTATAAAAGCTTACAACGTTTTGGTGCCTAGTTATCAAAATTTATGTAATATCTGAGAAAAATCTACTATATGAGTAATAAAGTTTGGTAATGGCGATATATAATTTACACCATCTGTGAAATTGCTGATGCATGTTGTTCATATAGAAGGCTGATTCTGCCATCTGTGTTTATGCTATAAAAATAAATACAGTGTGCACAGTTTTGTAAACGAATTCTGACTGAAGCTGAAAGGGAGATATAAGCCTTCAGCTCTGACAGGAAAAATTACAACTGTTTACTTTTGGTTCTTAATATGGTGGTTTTTTTCCTTTTTAAAATTTTGTAATAAGTTTTTCTTGGAATTCTTGTTCTGGAAAAATATGTATAATTGATTCCTTTTTTTTTTTTTTTTTCTTTTTTGCTTACTTCTGTACAGTATTCTGTATCAGAACAAACTGCTCACAAATTGGTTAGAAGTTGGAGAGAAAAGATTTTTTTTCTCAGCCATCTGTGCATCCCTGAGATCTGTGGGCTCCGTGGCAGCCCTGCCCGGGGGGAGCTCTACAGGACACCGGCAGAAACTGCTTGTCAAGGACTTGTTGGAGAACTCTAGAGAGAACTGGTGCACCTCGATTTCTCAGTCACATGGATATCCAGTTTCCAGATTTCTCAGTTATATGGATATCCCTTTAATCTACCAATAACCAGGATCCATACCTGGATTATAATTGTAACTAGCACAGGATATAGCCACTGTTCCCTCTTTCTGTTTCTACAGCAAAGGCAGAACACTCCCCTTGCAGAGCATTTGCATTTGAAGTAAGGGACAACTGCTCTTAGTAATTAACAGTTGTCCTCAACAGAATTCTAATGAGTTAATGAATGACTACCCTAGAAAACACTCCCTGAGAAATATTAATGTTGTTGATGCGTATCGATACAGTATTTTATTACTTCAGGACAATGGTATTATCCGCATTTCACATCTGAGTAGAGATATGTCAGCTGCTTTTAATAGATTTTTCTTGGATTTATGATGCGTTATGAATCTGCCAACATTTTCCTTGCACATTATGACAAATTAGCATTGCCTACCACTGAGGCTATTCAACATGTTGAGAATCTACAAACTCATAAGAATATAAATGCTTGTACTTCCATAGTCCTTCAAAATGGACCCTTCTGATTAACCTCTGGTCAGAACACCACATGACAAAGTCTGTTTTCTCTTTCCTGCAGCAGCTACAGGATAGTATCCATATGTGATGACTGTGCTCCAATAGTTATTTCTACTACACTTAAGTAACAAAATGTCTCATAAACATTCCAGAATGGAGTAGGGGATTTCTGGCCTTTGAGCACCTTTACAAACCTGGCTTTTTATTATTAAAAAAAAAAAAATAAAAAAATCGTCATTGTTTTCGAAGATGTAAGCTGCCATTTTATACCTACACATTTGTGGCCATGTATGATCTCATCTCAAAGCGTGTGTTAAGGGGGCTGACTCCTGAAGGTTCAGGGTTTGTTCTTCAGAGATTTCAACTAGGTGTTTTTCTTCCCTCAGTTTGTGATTAGGATTGGAATGTTTTCCTTCCCCCTCCTGTTTTTTTTTTTAACAAGCTGAAGTTACAGGCTTTTAATTGCAACCACAGACCTGTGAGTTCAGAAATGACCGTGATCCTCTTGTCTTGTTTTGTGGCAGGCAGGGCACAGTCTGTTCTTGCTCTGTGATGGGCTGTGGTGAACCCAGACTGTGTTCTGCTGAGAGAACGCTCCTGTGCTGCATCCTTAGTCCCCACGTATCTGTGGTAGTATTGTGGTGGTCATATAGGATTAACATACTAAAAATTCTTCTTTGTTTCTTTGTACATACAAGGTCTTGTCCATTTGTATATAAACAGTGTGAATCAAGCATTGTAAATATATAAATGCATCCTCTCCAACTGTCTGTCGAGAATGTGATGAAAGAGATAAACTAGAACCAGCATTGTTTAAGTGGTCTTGGACGACCCATACACAAAAAAAAGCTTGAATAACATCAGGCCCAAAGTCTTGAAGTCGTGCAAAATGTTTTCTTTACAGTTACTCAGAAACAAATCTGGAACTAAAGCAAAAATCTTAATTCACCTCTTTTCTAGCCTTTCTTAACAGTTTGCAGAGCACTAGTAGCTCTGGACTGATCCAGTTTTGGGGCTGCAGCGTGATCAGAAGGTGTCTGAACAAACTGCATCAAGCAGGAGCAGCAAGGTCACACAGGTGGTAACTGTGCGACTGTTTAACATCCTGATACTTACTGTAGCTCTGCAGTAAACTGAACCAAAGCAAGATCATCCCCTGAACGGTTTACATTCTAACAGATTATTTGCCCTATTCCTTACATATTACACAAGTTTGCACAATCCCCAATATAAATGTGTTTCCTTTGATGTCAGCCATGAATTCTTGCTGTCTCTAAAATAAGCTCGATTATAGCTATTATTTATAAATTACCGCAGTAAAGTGCAGCTGGAAGTGGAAAATACAAAGTCTATGTAATCATCTTGTTATATTTTAAGGCTCTGTGATTTGTAATGTAAAATATTCAGAGGGTCTAAAGGAATGTCTGTCAATTGTTTGCTATTTTAATCATATATGCACTCTTAATCCTAAGGAGAAGAAAGTAATTGTGTTTCACTTTCGGTTCTTACTAGCTGTTGTCAGTGCTGGCCACGGATTGCCCGCGAAATTTGTGATCCATTGTAATAGCCCAGGTTGGGGCTCAGACAAATGTGAGGAGCTGCTGGAAAAGACGGTGAAGAACTGCTTGGCTCTGGCTGATGAAAAGAAGCTGAAATCAATTGCATTTCCTTCAATTGGCAGTGGCAGGTAAGGCTGTTACACAAACCCCATGCCAAATAGGTCACATTTTCTTAGTGCCGTCTCGTATGTTCCAGTTCCTTCTCGTGCACAAAACCCATTGCTACAATGCTGACTTTATTCTTGTTTGTTCAGATCAGTTCCCTGAATGAAATGTTTCTTCTAGGTTCCTTCAAGCTCTGCACGGAGCCTGCAGTGTTGTCCTGAATACTAGTTCAACTTTTTGGCAGGTCTAGTAGTGATCCCTGCAGAATCTTAAAGCACACAAATAGGTTAAAGAGCATAAAATGAACTTTTCAAGATTATATTAAAAGACTTCAGGCTGTCAATTTTTTCATATAAATTGGAGATGTGGAGGAGAATGTGAAGAAAAGAGATCTATTATACCTAGTTTTAGTGCATAATTAAACTTACTGACTACATGTCTTAGGATGACCAGAAGACATGGCTTAGCATTTGTTTAAGCAGGAAACCTGAAATGCCTTGATACTCAGGGTTTGCAGAGTCACTTCAAGCTTTCACCCAAAACCATAAGCGGAATTCCATGCAGTTTACATCACGGGACTCTTTTTCTGGGGAAAAAAAAAAGGCTTTAAAAACTTTTGCCAAGTTTTTTGAAAGCAGAAGCCTGTTAAGGTCCTTTGGCTTTGTACAGGATGCTCGGTGCCTTTGAAAGTTGGATCATGGTCTTAAGAGCCTAAATATGGACTACAGATTTAATCTGAGGCTCTTGGGTCTGGGATGGGAAGGCAGGTTTGGAACACTTAGCCAGTAATGATGGCTCAGTGTGAAGACCAAGGGCCAAATCTAGGCTGAATTACACAGTTGTGTATTTAACCCTGAACAACTGCTACTTTTGAATTTGCCATGAAAGAAGTCGGCTGATGCACAGCAAGAATATTCTTCCCATTGTGCTGTGTTGCAACACTAGATGGATTCCTGCATGTTCTGTGGGTTAGGACAAGAAGGGCTATTTGAGCTTTTGGGTGAATAAAGAAAAACAACTTTCACCAGGATAATAAATTTAAACGACTTGCATCAGACAAAGCTCTAAATAAGGTTAATTTGCATGGGTGTCGTTTTAAGGAGGTAATATGAGCAAACATTGTGGAATTGTAGAGAAATACAGTGGAAGGTTTGTATTAACGTGTTGAATTAGCCGTCAGGTTCACAGGCTAGTCAGTACAAAGCGAAACTCTGAATTGCTCTTTGGAGAAACTGTATTTCTCCACAGACTGTAGAGTTGGTTATGTAGGCGCCTAAAGTGAGACTAAAAAGTATCTTCCACAGAGCCCTTTCCTTTTGGGATAGCTCCCAGCAAAGAAATATTCCCAACGTGAAGAACCATTTCCAACCCTTGTTGCGAAGTAGTGGATTGGTATTGGAAGATGATGAGACCTAGAATAATCATGAGATTTGCATTTTGTTATGAAATCTGGTTACTGACAGGCAAGATCTGTGGCTAAGTCCTCAGCTTGGCATATGCATGTCATTCTCGCTCAAAGCAGTTCAAGTGGTGCATTTGAAAGATGGAGAGAGATCAACAGGCCTTGAGGAATAATGAGGTTGTATATTTTCCCTTTTTCTCCTAATTAGAGATATTCAAGCATAAATTAGTTTTGGAGAGAACAGAATATATTCTGACAGTACTCTACTTGTTTTTATTAAGTCAGAAGCGTTAAAAAAATAAAAGTAAAGCTTTTAAAGACAACAAATGCCAAAGACACCACATGTATGCAGCTGTTCTAGTACAGACATCTGTCAAGCAGACATCACCCAATAAACCCACATAAACAGTTTCATTCTCTTTTATAGTTGAGGAATGGGATTACATGAAGGCAGTTCAAATAAATCACGGACGAAAATAAAATAGCATATTTGTAGCATTCAGTGGGCCAGATGCGCAGCTACAGCCAACTTGTGGAAAGCAGAAGTTGGGTGCTGTACAAAGGTAGCCTGGAGTTCAGTCTGGTAGAGCCAGCAGGAGAACAGGGAAAGGGGAGTTAGGGATTGAACATAAAATCATCCTGGGAGTAGGGATCTCATTCTGAGGCTCAGACTTTGATCTGAATTGACACTAACTTGACTAAAGTCTCGAACGGCCTTTTCACAAGGGTTTAATTCAGAGCAGTAAATCAATGCAAGAGGCTTCTGTTTCTTGCAGCCCATACATGGCCATTGGGTCAGCAGCTTCTGATTTTTTACTTTTTCTTTTGGGAAAGAGTGGTCCTAAAGGATTTACTTTAATTGGCTTCCTGTGTGTGTCCCTCCCTCTGACCAGGCTGCTCTTCTTCCCTTTGCCCTGGTGTGACCACCTTGTTAGAACACTACTGAAGTGGAAGTTGTCTGACTTCAGAATCCCCTGTGAGCAATTCAGCAGTGGTGTATACCCTCATTTTGATGCTGGCCTGCATGACAATTCCTGCTCGGGAGCAAAATTCCTCAAAGAACTGTTCGATTATGTGCCAGAATGCAGCATTCATAAGTAACTAGCAAGTGATCAGAGGTGGAGGGATGCTGAGTCTCTGTCTTTTTCACTGTGTTAGCTGACAGTAGGAAGTAGCTCCTGTGTCAAAACTATGCTCTCAGTTGATTAACTTGTCACACAGCTGATTCTCGCTGACCAGCTCATTTGGCTTTGGAAGAGTACAAGGTTTTCTCATAATGCTTTTTCCTTTTTTTCTTCTTGGGTAAAAGAAAAAATGGGGCTTTTTCAGGAAAGAAAGAAACAGCATGAGCTATTTCATGTCATCATTTTTGAAATATCACAAGCATTATCTTCAGGCAGTGTGTACAATATCAGATTACAGGCAGCACTACCACAGAGTTGCTCTTGGAATATAGTTTATGGTAAGGTAATGTGCAGTAAGTGGGCCGTGACACAGGCAGTTGCCTTTCTCATTTAGTGTCTTGCAGCATGTAATGAGAACAGCAGCGTTTCATTACCAGAGTTTGGTGCTTCAGTGAGCAAACGCTATGTGATGTTGCACCTCTTAGTGCCAGAGGTGAATTTAGCCCAGCTTCTTCAAATTGCTGAGGACACTCCTGAGGAACTCTGCTATCTGTAATCTGTAAATTATTAGTAGTATTAATAGTACGCACTTTATAACTGAGAGTACTGACCATCGTGTATGTGTAAGTGCATGGCAGGCAACCAGGTGATGTTCAGCAGCATCGTTCAAGCTCTGGGTCCTGCTCGTAACACTGATCGTGTCCTTCAGACTTTGCTGCAGCTCAGGGAGTACACAGACTTCGGCCAGGGCGAAACCACAGCCTGGGTGGGTAGAGGTTCTTAATGAGTAATACAGCAGCAAAGCTCAGGCCACATCCATGGTAGTTACCAGGTATAATTTCAGAAGTTTGCCATGACCTGTAAAACTCACAGTTTGGGCCATGGCTTCGTTCAGAACATTGTGCTTGACCTGTTTTAAGATTAGATGAAACTTTCAGACAGGGGCTGTTAGATAAAAGTGTGGAAAAGCTTGTAAGAAGGGTTCCCAGATTAGGCACTGAGCTTTGAAATTCAGTCATGAAGAGAAAGTAGCAAGGTTTGTTCTGTTTGTCTGTGGCTTCTTCAGAAGGAGGCAGGAACCTCTTTAGACATTGCTAGGGGAGTAGAAAGGCCTCTGGTTTTTAAATCTTTCTGGTTGATACCAAGCAGGTATCTTACAAGATATTTTTCTTAGGACTGTACTTCCATTGAATCAGCCTTTAATTAAAAAGGGTGTAAGGAGTGTTGCAAGTGTTGCTGAGGTTGGTTTAGAAAAGCCATTGTCCCTCAAGTCTGTGCTTAGACCCGACACAGCTCCTTGGGCTTCCCAAGCCCAGTGGGGTTAGACTGGCCCCATCTGGACAAGGCTCATGGTGACCCAGGTGACCCTCAGCACACGTCACTTCTTCTACCACATCTGTGATGGGAAGGGGGCTGCCAGTGCCGTTCTTCACTACCAAACCTCTACAACTCATACTCTTCCTTTCAGTCTGCAGCAAGGCTGGACGAGTAACTTTTAAAATGTTGTGCTATATTATTAACCAGTAATAGCGATAAAACCATTTTGTACTTTGTGTCTTTTTGTGCTTCACTTTCTATATCAAGTTCTCTATCCTTTTTAAATTTTATTTAATGGTTGGTTTGATTTCAGGACAGGTTGAACTCTGCAACTCTTCACATATGTGCTGCTTTCCTGAACACTTCAGGCTGACTGGCCATTGGTTTACTTCTCTGTTAAGTGAGAATAATTAACCCATCAGATATTGTAGGGTTCAAGCCATTAATGTGTGTGGACTCTGTGTTTATATTTTGGGAATGTTTTTCTTCTGTTTGAACATTTTAAGTCTTGCCTAAACAAACAAGTTTGTATTTTCTAGTTCAGACTGTAAACACTGGCTTTGTAGCTCTATTTACCGTGCTGCGGTAGAGAAAAAAAACTAAGCATTCCCTGCAAGGTCAGACTGTCAAAAGCTTTTTCAGCAAGTCTTGATTTTCTTTCCTTTTTTTTTGCCTTTCCTTCTAGAAATGGCTTCCCAAAGCAGACAGCCGCTCAGCTGATCCTGAAAGCCATCTCCAGCTATTTTGTGTCAACAATGTCCTCTTCAATCAAGACAGTGTACTTCGTGCTCTTTGACAGCGAGAGTATAGGGATCTACGTGCAGGAAATGGCCAAACTCGATGCCAACTAAGCCCAGAAAGCTGCAGTACCAGCCCCCTCTTCTGCCCATTGTCCTCTCCCCATCCTTAACTCATTGTGAAGCAGAGCATCCCTTATTTTAAATTTTGCTCATCTAGGGGAAGAAAGGTGGGGTTTCTGTTGTTTCTTTGTTTTGAGGATTTTTTTGTTTGTTTTGGTTTTACTTCCTAAAATGTTTTATGTTGGCACTGATAGTTGGCATTACTGCTGTTAATGCACTGTATACCAGGCATTGTCTGAACTTAGTGTAATCTAGGAGATTTTATAGTTTTATTTTAATGAAGTATGAATTGAAACAGAAAGCCGTTAGGAGTATGTAGTCTTTTACTTGTGAAAGAAACAGGCCAACTCCTTTTGTAACTGTGTTGTGGTGCTTTATCAATACATCAAGTGGCGTTCCTTTCGTTTTTTAAAAGAACAGATGCTATAAACCTGATTTGTGTTTGTTTATTGTCTTAATGATAAATCTGGAAGAAAAAATACAGAAACCCTGTTGTCCTTGATTATATTTACAATTTTGAAGTTGTGTGAATTGATTTAGTAAAATGTTTGAACTGTTGGTGTACTTGAATTAATTTTCCCTTAAGCCTTCATTTTCTAAATTCTAAGAAGATCTGATCACCAGATCTGAACCAGTGAGCTGGAAGCTCATTTGGAGATGTGGGGCCTCTTACCTGCACCAGCTGGGTGACACATGGTCACATCTTTTCCCAATAAGCATTCTGTCTTCCCAGTTGGTGCTTCACAGATTCCTGTTCTGAATCTGACCTACTTGCCTGTTTAGTTTGGGGAGGTTGAAGTCTTTTAGATTAAGCAAGGCCTAGGATTTTTTGAAGGAGTTCCAGTCATTTCATATTGGCCCATTTGAAGCCATTTTGTATTTTTTCCAAATATTTATGAGCCCTGTTTGTAATGGTTGCTGTATCATTTGCACAGCTGAATTCCATACCAAAATAAAGTACAAAAACAAGTGGCTTCTGCAAAGGTTTAAGGAAGAAGAGGTTACACGTTCAAAAGCAGTTACATATGAACACTTGCTCTGAAGAGGAAGCTTTTCCTTTGAAGACTGTAGCCTTCTCTCTAGGTAGCACGCATGTGTTAGCCATCACTGTGGAGAACTTCATTTGCTGATGAAAGAATGCTTCAGATCCACACTAGATTTATCCAGAGCAATGAATGGGCCAAATCTGACTGACTTTTCAGTGAGCTCAGGAATACCAAATATTAAAAATGTGTAGCTCAAGCTCTTGCAAGAGTTTGGTGTTTTGTGTAGAAGTCCAGATACTTGTGGCTTCGGCAGGCGGGCTGCTCTAGAGGAACAACAGCAGCAACAAAAGATGACAAAATTTAAAATAAGCATTATTCTACATACACAAAGTTAAAAGGAAGAAAGAGTAAATTAATTTTTGTGCCTCTAATACATAAGGTGTTTGACCATACTATGGGCTCAAACTTAATTTTTAAACAGCCAAAATGCATCTGGTGTCATTCTTCAAAGACAGCAGTTCAAGTGGCAGTAAATGAAATAAGGTGCAGCACTTCAGCATTTAATTGTGAAAGGTGTGTTACTGCAGTTGCATTGATTCTTCAAGAAAAATCAAACTGCACCTCCCACAAATTTCACTAGGTGTCAGTAAAAGGATTGAAAAACAAGCACAGCTGAGGAGGTACCCGAGGAAAGACTTGGTGAGAGAAAGGCCCAAGTTTTCTCAGCACAGAAGGAGATTTTGAACACAGAAGAAATGCACACATCAAAATGAGTGCACAGATTACAGCTTTCTGGTCTTTTTGCACTGTAGACTGTACACTCTAGAAAGTCTCACTTTTTTAAAGTCTCAATTCTAGTATCAGCAAGAGAAAAAAAATGGGTTTGTCCACAAGTATTTTCAAAGTAGTGAAAAGCACAGCCTCCAACTGCATTTAATAAATTGGTATTTTACACCATTACACTATGGTGGGAGGGCCAACTTCTGTCTTTCAACTATTATAGAAAATCCCAGAGCAAACTCTGTTGTAGTTCAAATCACACAGACTTGCCCCTTCTGGCCTCGCATCTCGTCAGCTGCTTCAGCTCCTGGCTCCAGAAATAGCTCTGTTGGTTTCACTGGGATTGCTGGTGATGTGCTGTTTGCTTCGTCCAAACTCAGGGCCTTTTGCAAAAAGAAAAAAAAAATGCCATGAACATCTCCCACCTGATGAGAATCTGAGCTCTCAGCACCATGTCCCAGCATGACCAAAAACAGTTATCAAGGATTTTTACCATTGTCCTGAGCAAGGGACATGCTCTGCTTCCCATGGCAGGCAGGGCCACAGTCCCAGAGCTGTCAGAAAGTCTCTTCTCATTCCAGCTTGTCACTATGGACCACATTTTGCTCCTGTACAAAACCATTCACAGTGTTGAATCTGCTCTCCCAGAGGCATCGCCGTATTCTCCTTCTGTACCAGTTCCAGAGCATCCCCTCCATTATCATTCATTCAAAAGCCCATAAACCCTCAGTGTGTCCAAAGAAAACCACGAATCTGCTGCTTTGACCCATCTTTTTCTGCACATGACCCTGAACCCCTGCCCAGCCGGTCCCCACGGTGCTCACAGCCAGGTGAGTCTGTCTGGAGGAGGGGTGAGCCCATCTCTGACACGGTCCTGCCTCCCGGTCTGTGTTCTCCCACCTCCCGCAGCCCCGGGAACGCTGCTCTGAGTTTCCAGAGATCCAGCAGGCTCTGTCAGGATAACCTGAGGTCCCAGCACAAGCTTGAACTCCGCCACATGGGGCAGCCCGAGCAGATTACGGCATGCAGTCAAGAACCTAAAAAGTAACATATCAGGTTACACACATAACAAGAAAAACAAGAGAAGAAATTCCTGCTAACACATCCACTGCAGCCAGGACATGACTTTGGGAATCTCCGTAGTGTTTTGCTCATTATAGCTAAATGTGCAAGCGCCACTTGCAAAAAAATTTATCACCCTTTGGGAAGGCCATAAGGACACACCAATATTTTACAGCACTTTACAAAGAGAGGTCTGACATCTGCCGAGAATGGTGGGTTTCCTCATAATACTCCATTTAGCTGGTTATTTCCATATTATGTTTTATTTCCCTTTGTTACATGTACATTTTCAAAAAAATGCCTGCAACGAGCATCTTTAAGTGGCATTATAGCCTCTGATGTCAGTTACGAGATGCACAGGATGTCACTTGTCAAGCCCTCATTCAGTTGCTCCTACACTGTTTTTCCCCAGGTATTGATTGTTCTTCCCACAGACTAGATTAATTAGGATTCCAATCATCCATTCAATTATATCTCTGCTACAAATTGCGAGGGCATTGCAAAGGCTCTCTCTAAACTATCCCATTGCAGAAATCCAGTGTGCAGCACAGTAATGAATGCACTGATGGGACAGTGTCAGAACATCTGCTCTCCAGAGATTTGACATGAACGAACGCTTCCATGTACAAGATTTCATCATAATTATAAAAAGCCATTCACGGGCTCATTAGGAGCAGCATCAACATAATTATAAGCATAATATGAAAATATAAAAAGACGAGTATTAACAGCTAGATAGATGAGCTTGTAATCATTCAGCCTCCAAACGTACTAAGGAGGAGTCAGTAGAATGGCTGTTTGTCCAAGTGTGAGGAAGGCTGGAATCAGATTCATTGGGTGCGAGCAAAGCACTTCTAGAAATGTGGTGTTTGTTTTTTTTAATAAAGAGGCATTGGGAACCTTTCAGTTTGTAAACTCCAAAAACCAGAGTACATCCATCCTATAACCTGAGAGATTAAGAACTCAGAGAAAGTTCCCCAAAAGGGAAAAATAACAAAACGGACAAAACATTAGTACCATATGCAGGCTGTGACTGCATTAGCCAAACAGACAAAAGTTTGCAGAAAAAAAAAACTTCGGTTTTCCAGCATTCATTAGCACCAAGTTTTTGTGAGCTCACTTCCCCTTGATCCCAGCTAAAACGGCGTTTTCTAGCCTGAAAAATGGCATTGACAGTAGGCGCAGGTGCCTGGGTGCTTGAAGATCAGGTCTGTAGCCTGCGGTAACTAGTCACATACTCTGCTCTACAATGGGTTTCCAGAGGACAGTAATGCCTAAAGTTGTAGCAGCAACTCAGAGGGAGCAGCATAATTGATAGGCCTGAGGAGCACAGGTAAGTAGAAGGATTGTATTTATATCCCTGGCATGAAACCCGCCGGGAACCGGGCTATTGCACACTGGCTAAAGTGCTTGAAAATTGCCACTGAGTCCTTTTTGTGTCAAGTTCTTCAGAGATTTAGTTCATTCCTCCATAGAATCCTACTTAATGCCTCCACAACTCATGTTTAACCATTATCACTAGCAACCTGCTCATAAATGCTTCTTCCTTGTCAGATTCCACGAACAGGAATCAAGGGGCAATGATGCTGCTGTTTCCTAATACAAAGGAAAGAGCGACAACATTTCACAGCGTAGCCTACGAAATCCCAACTCTTTCACACTTTTTCCACCAGCCTGGTTAACAGAAGAAATTTGATATTTTTGTACCTTGAAATGACTAGCCTTCTCAGGCTTAGGAGAATAAATTAAAGTTGAGCCAAAGTATGCCTCAGCTGCAGCGATGGGCAGATTGATTTGCTTTCCATCTGGGAGATTAAATTCCACTGCCAAAAAAATGGCACCAGCATAATTAGCTGTCAGTCAAGCTGCAAAGAGACAGACTATGTGGGATAATTGAAAGCCCTGCAGCCTCTCATTACATACTACAGTAGCCCTATTTGCAAATTCCCACCTTGAGGAGGTTCTCCCAGCAGAGGCAGGATTGTACTTATTCCTCCTGGCACATTCTTCTGAAGTGAAACAGGAGTATCGTGCAGGGATGGATTAATTTTAAGTAACTTTCGCTTAAGCTAAGTTGGTTATAATATATTTGTCAACAGCCCCTGACAGCTCCACTAGGCTTTAATTGCAAGCAAATCCAAACAGCTAGAACAAAATGGTAGATCTTCAACTCCAGTTATGCCCAGGAGACACCTTTATAGGCATAAAAAAAATCACCTCCTGCCTTTTTTCTTTCTTTTCTCTCCATGTGCTATCCCTCCCTCGTGAATTCTCTTATTCAGCAAATTGTAATTCATAATGAACCTATCAGTATGCGATATTACAAACATGTATGTTTCATAGAGAAATCAATTCCTTTTTTTTTATGAGGTTTGAGCACGCCTCAGCGATTGCTGAGCATACAGGGAAGTTTAGGGAGGACAAGTAGCTCTGATGATCATCAGCCCAAGTCTCACTGAATGCTGGGGGGTCATCTTGGCAACGGGGCAAGAGGCAAAAAGAGCATCAAAAGTAAAAATACATTACAGCTTTCATCCTAAAACCACAGGGAATATGTAAACCAGATTTTTATTCTGAGTGTAATGGGAGCCGGCAGTGAATTCAGTCTTTTAGGGTGAGATGTACTGTTACTGTTCCCCAGTAACCTCCTCACTCACTGATGAAACAAGGAGAATTAGGTGCATCACACTCAGCAATTCGCCAGCTTTTAACAAGAACCAATTCCTGCCAGCTCCAGCTGGAGGCCTGGGCCACCCTTCCCTCCCAGCTCTGCCCCTCTCATCCCATCACCTGCGCCGGTCGGGCCCTGGTGCCTCTGAGGTGGGAGGGGAAGGGGGAGATTTTATGGGCCTCGCCTGCTTTTTGGCAGCTTCAAAGTCCTCCAAACCAGAAAAGTTACTGCTTCCCACAGAAGAGGGAGCCAGTGTCCCACCTCCCACATGACTCTGAAACCTCCGAGCTCATAAAGCCCAGCCTAATACACTAATACCTCTTCTTAAACCAGAGCTTTCATTATAAAGTGTAATTTATGTTCGCCTTTAAGAGCAACACAAACCTGAGCCCTCTTACAGGCACAGATTTGCCTCTTGCCTCCCCGCAGCACTTCCTCGAAGCTGGGAGTGTTTCCAGACCTGACAGGACTCACTGGTGTGAACTGGGAGCCAAACTGGGAACAGAACAGGTGGTTCCTAAAATGAGTAAAGCTGAAGTAACCAGCTTGCTGCTGCGATGTGGTAGAAGACCGGCTTGGGACAAAAGAGCATGACAGAAACTGCAGAAAATGGTGTGAAACTCTGATCATTCAGATTCTATCAGAAATATAAACACACCAACCTACTCCTAAGTCTAGAGGGAGCGAGTCAGGATTTAGTGCACAGCCAGGTCTCACGCTGGTTTATCCTCATGTATGTTAGGAAAGGGAAAATTGCCCCCCTTGTGTGTGCACAATGCCTCTTTATGATTTATTAGACAGTCCTCCTTTTTTGCCTCAATTACTCACTTCAAAAGAGGGTGGAAACGGGACATTCCTAGCCCTAATACTAAATGCATGTAGTCAATAAAAAAAGAAAAAGAACGTTGAAAAAAATGTTTAAAGGGAGGGTGCTTAAGTTATTGCAGCCCTTGGGAGCACTAATGTATGTGCCAACAAGTTACTGTATGTGGCTTTAACATGCTTATTTATTCTGCTGCGCAATAAAACTCTGTCTTAAATAGTGCCAAAACCTGTTTGCCATGGCAACCCCTCATCACACATGTGTTCCAGTAGTACTTACAAGCACCTTCTTAAAGAGAAATACACAGCAGGATGAATGGCTTGTGACCTTCGGGGCATTTTACTAAGTTTTAAGCACCCGAGTAAATATTACTTTGGACTGAAATATTTCTTCCAGGTATTTTTTTTTTTCCTTTTTGAGTAACTCTAAGCAGTGAAGCAAAGCTTGTTCCTTGCTCACTTCTCTCCAAATGGAGCTCTAATGACTTGGACAAAGCACAGAGCCTGGTTTTTACCTGGCAGGGCTCAGGTGTTGCCAGTTGGCTGGGGAAACACAATAAGAATCAGCTGGTCTTCTATAGTTTCAAGTGCACTGCAGCTGTTCCTGCTGTAATTAGTCATCCTTTGTACCAGCACAAGAAAATAGATGTTTTCCCTCCTCCTATCCACACTGAATATTTGCTCAGTCTAGCCACTGGCCTTTAAAGCCAAGTGTGCACGTGTCCATAATAAAGCCACATAATGCTAAGGTTACACTTAGCAGTTCTGCAAGTTCCAGCCCAGGAAAGGGTTTAATTCTGCTTTTTTTTTTTTTTTTTTACACTGCTTCATTACTGCTGTGTCTTGATGAAACTGGAGAGACAAGCTCATTTCATACAGAAAGGGGATGGATCCTAGCAGCTAATCACATTACGTGAGGTAGTTACAGGTTTGCCATAACCATCCTCCAACTCCAGGATTCCGCAGTGTGGGAATCCCCACAGGAAACCAGGTTCCCGGGATTGCTCCCCTCTTACTGTCTGACCACAATATCCCCGCTAGACACAGCACTAAGCGGAGGAGCAGTTCCACGACTTTTCCAAATAGAAATTCAGTTTAATCCTTATGGGAAGGACTCTCCAAACATGACCAGCCTCTCCTGGGCCACATGCTTTCCCTAGAGCTAAACCTCCCTCACCCACCTAAATCCCTGTCCCAGGCCCAGCTGCAGACTGTGCTGGGAGGGACAGGGCTGGTCCCACCAAGGCACAAGGGACATGACCAGAAATGGTTGTGGAGACGTCTCCAGCACCCAGGAGAGAAATCCTAGAAAGCACCGAACCCAGTTGTTTTAAAAATAAATATCTATAAAACAAGAAAAGAAAACAGTGTATTCTTAATGCTCCATTATTAACGGTGCTCAGTAAGGGATTTTCTGCTTTGCTGGAGCATGTAACAGGCTTAAATAACAATCCCTATCAGAATATAACTTCGTAATTATGCAGATAACGTGTTGTTCTTGTAATGACAACATAAATACTCACAAACTGCATTGGTTACACATTTCAGGAAATAGCAGAGACGTCTCTTTAGCTTGCACTTCAATAAAGATCACAAGCACGTCACCTTGACAAACTACTCTCCATTTAAGACTCCAGGCGTTTAATAGTGTTGTCCTGTTGTTTTTAGTGAGGCTTTTGGCTACTGCTTCCTGGCACAATTCCTGAAGCAGTTGTGCCAGGGATGAATCCTCATTTCCCAGCCCTGTGCTACTAGTTAACCCTTTCCAGCCTGCATCATTACCAAGTTTCAGCACTACCTCAAGTTCATCCTTGTGATGCTCAGTAAACCTGTAGAAACAAAAGTTGTCCCAGGGACAATTTTCTAACGTTAAAGTTCTGCTCTTTATCTCCCAAAACAATACCATTCCTAGGGGAAAAAAAAAAGGCAGATGAAATATCCTTTTTATTTCTTCTTACAGTGACCAACATGGAATATAAACACAGCACTTACATACTTGCAAGTGTGACAGGACATAACTCAAAATTCCAAATGTACAGAAATAAAGTGTAATAGCTCTGTACAGTAAATGGTTCCTTCGGGTAAGCTGTGACCTGCTTCTGTGCTATTGCAGCAAATGTGTGTTTTACTGCTCTCGCAGTGGGATCGATCCCTTCCACAGTAAGTGTTGTAAACAGATACATTCCTTGCTGGAGAGCTGACTTTGGATCCACTCCATGCAAGTTAAAATTTGTGCTGAAATGTCCTATTATGAACACTTCCATCATGTCTTACAGCTTCTTACATCCCAGCTAGAAAACATTGATATTATGCTGGTGTCATCAGTTTAGAAGAACATATAAAGCTAAGTTTATTGAACTGCAATTTTGCAGTGTATTTGCAAAATTCAGAAAACATGTTAATGCGTTATTTCTCCTAAAAGCAGGCACTGAAAACACACACTGATCTACTTGTGCATGTGTTTACAATTATTTCTGTACATTACTGTTCCAAATAGCTGTTAGAATTTCCAAGCTAGTGTGTATATGTTCAGTTTTACTCAAATTCCCATAAATGCATAAGAAATCTTTGCTGCCTAGAGACTTTTGAAAATGTAGTTTTAACTGGAATCAAATATCATGAGTGATACCTATAACTGCATCCTACTTGCCTATTCCATTATAACTGGGAGGCATCACAGTATTGTGTGTCATTACATAGTGCTGGAGGCATGAAAACTCTCTAGGCTGATTAGCATCTTAAACTTTCTCACACTAAAGCACCTAATCCATCAGAAACGACTGTTAGGTCTCGGCTGATCATTCATTTGTCTCATTGAAACCCTATGACTCCATTTTAAGAGCTTTTTTATAGACTCGTATAAAGGGGAAAGTGAACTTTTTAACATGTTTGCACTCCACTAAGTCAATACACATAAAAAGAAGTAGAACTGGGGTTCCTGCATGAATATATGGTGCAGAAGTGCTAAGCTGGTAAAGAGATACAGCTACTAGTTAGGCAAGAGATTAACTTTTTGGTTTCCTTTTCTGCACTTTGCTAACTTCTTCCTAGAAGCAAGAGGCATCCAGGAGTGTGACAGCAGGATGAGTCGGATCCCAGACTCTCCAGACAGATGTTTTGCCCAGTGAATTCATAGGTGCATTTTTCCCTAAATTATGCTCTTGGAATAGTCCATGTTACTCTGGTTATCATTTTGCTGTTGCTTATCTGTCCTTGGAATGTCAGTCCAAAACCAACAGCATTTAGCAGGATTCCCACAGCGCTGTCATTTCTGTCTTTATAGGACTCTATTCTTCAAGGAAATACCCAACGTAAAATAAACAGTAGCCTCTGTCCCAACAAGTTCTATATATAAAATACTTTGCTCGGTCACCTGGTAGGTTGGTCACTATCCTTCCTACACCAATACAAAGAGCTGAGTAATGGGAGAGAGAATAAAATCAAGTTCTCTCCACTGGCGTTGTTGAAGACACTTGAACCCCCCATCTCTGACGCTTGTGAAATGATACAAGAAACTTATAGGAAGCAAGACAAAGAATCTCAGCAGCTGCAAGATGCAGCAAATGGAGAGACAGTGTTTTTAAATAGAAACCATCGGTACCAATACAGCTGTCAACTGTGCTTTGCCCCAAAAGCCAATTTTTGTTAAGCCCCATAAAAGCTTCTAAATATGGAACTTTAAAAGCATTTTTCTGTTTAAAATGAAACTTTAAAATGGCAGAGGTTTATTGAAAACTAATGTTAAAGCAAGAGTTTTGCCAAGAGAATCACTGAGATGAATACTGTTATTAATTATCATTTAAAAATCTACGTCTTCTACAGTCTTTCAAACACTGACTGAAGTGGTACAATCAGGATCTCCCAGCCAGACAACTAATGAAATAGCATGAGCCAGCCTTTCCCACACACGATTACCTTCCAAAATGTCCACATCACTGACGAAGTTTAAGAGGTTTAATCCAAAGTTAATGATATTGGTATAGCACCATTGATTGCTCAGTTTGCAGGAACCTGAGTGGTATTTGGGAAGTAATGAAAGAAATACAGAAAAGCTCAAAGGGCAGCCTGAGGCCACAGAAATCAAGGCAGTTCACTATCTTTAGGTCTGAAGAACATTTTGCTTTCTAAAAATCCAGAGCTGAGCTACACAGCCAGAAAGTGGAGACTGAGGGGAGGTGACAGCACAGTCAAGTGATGGATTTGTCAAGAAGCATAATTTGGGAAGGAAAGGCAAAGAGGAAATCTCAGGACTTTAGATCAAGAGCATAATTTGGCCTCAACAAGGACCTGACTCTTGCCAGGGCTGGTTGGAACTGTTCAAGACAAGGTAATTTTGAACTGCAGAAGAACTAGGAAGGAAAGCAGCAACATAGGAACAAACAGTGGAAGGAATGCACAGATAAATGAAAGAATGAACGAGCAAAAAAGAGGAAGAAGAAAAACAGAGGAAAGTGAGAAAAAATAAAGGAAAGAAAGATTAGGAGGTGGTATACAGAGATTCAGAAAGCCTAGTTATATACAGGGGGAAATAAACCACAAACAAACCACACACACACGAAAATGAAAACCCTCATGTCAGCTAACAGAATCAAAGGAAAAGTTGTGACTTTTCTTGGATGGTATTTTAGCTGAAACTTTCCCAAGCTGTTATTTTTTTTGTTGTTTTCTTGTAAAGTATACACTTTAGTCCAAGCGCTCTGAAGGGCAGTGAAAGCCACAGAATCCCCAGCCATTGCCAAGTATTATCTTTTCCTAAAAATACTGTTCTATTCTGTTATTTGACAAAAATGTTGAGAACATTTAAACCAGAGGGAACCACACACTAGAGAAAATACTTATTTAAAACAGCCTCAAATTATATGTATAGTTTGATACTGTTTTTAAAAGTATATAACAATAGTTCAACTTTTTCAATAGAGTCAGGTTATGCTGCCCAGCAAAACACCCTGGACAAAGACAGTGTTTCCATAGGGGAGATTTTCTGATCATGTTGTTCTCGGACTCTAACAGCATTTGATATGCTTTCTTTGGATCACCCTACCTATTACTTACACCAGGATACAACATGAATGGCCACACCTCATCTACACACCTGCAAGAAAACAAGGAAACTTATTCCAAGGAGGGATCAGGTTTAGTCTCCAAGCAATAGTTCCTGCCTACCCATTGACTTCTTGACGAGGACAATCCCCGTGGGCTCCTTTGAAAGGCTTTGCTTTCAAAATACAGGTGTAAAACACACAAGCCACCGTGGTCTTCCTGGAAATGAGGGCATAAGTTTATGCTGTCCACTCCTTTCTGACACTCCAGTGAGAAATACTCTAGAAACTCCTGTTTTATTACCTTAAAATGAGAGTTCAAGGGAGGAGGTGTTTCAGGACAAGCAGACCTGCAGCTGCTGGATCAAGATAAACACACACACAACAAGAGAAAAAAAATGTTCATTGGTAAGCCTAGAATTTGAGGGAACCCAACTGCTCCACAAGTTTTATGTAAGTAACTTATTATCATATCCATAACTGTATTAAGAATATAACTGCAGATTAAAATAACCCTGAGTATTAGGTACTCACATAGTTTGATAAACTTGGACCGTAACTTCTTAATTTCCATATTGTAAAAGTAGGGATGTAAACACAACTCTTGCCTCACAGAAAAAAACCAAACCAAAAACCACCACATTATTTATTCCCCCCTGCCTGGAGGGACATCCTGGGAGCCAAACCTGTTGCTGAGCTCTGCCAGCCAACAGACAAGATTTCCAGTCATGGGCAAACTTACTGAGGAAGATCAGAGGTGGACAGAGCCCAGCCTTAGAAACTGAATGACAGACATCGCGACAGCAGCAGCAATGCAGAATCCCAGTGCTTCCTACTGTTCAAACATATTGAAACGAGCTGTCAGATATAAAAGGGGCTTGAGAGCATTGGTGTGCAGAGTATGTTCCCCAAGTCTACACTGAGCTAAAGTTTTGCAGGGAAATCTTGATTTAAGTATCCACATCATGCTGAATTGGCTCTATCACCCAGGGAATTAAGGTCATCTCAAAACAATTGCAAGCTTCTTATATAACCGGGGATTTTTTTTTTTTATTCCCCCCAAAAAAGAGAAAAGGCACCACAGTTTTGGAAGCTTCTACTTCCATAGAATCTGCAGACCCTTCAAACAGCAGGCTAATTAGCTCCTGATTCTGAAAGTCTTAAAAGGACATCAAGAATAAAAGGACATCAAGGTCTTTGGGTGAATGAATACAGGATAGCAAGCCATAAGTAAGCCAAGTGTTCTAGTGTTTCTACTGTTACTCTTACTCCTAATGTGCTTTGGACCTGGTGGAGCTTAAGTTATGATAGACAATTTGACAACAATCTGAAATATGCCATATTCAAAACAAAATCTGTGACAACAAACCATCCAGGCAACAAATACAATGTTTGAATATGTGGAGTAGCATTAAATGAGAATTTGAAATGCTATAGAGTTTGACTTTATTACCTCACTCAGTGCCTTGTTAACTAGGCCTAATTTTAATCAACCAACTGTCTTAATTTAGCAGAATGGTCTTCTAGGGGATGGTGAGAACTACAGGTCACTGTCACATTACATCTATCCAAGGAGCAGCATTCCTGGAGTGCTTGTCATTCTAAATAGCTTTGTTTCAGAAACAATGGGTAGTATAATTTTATTGAGCCCTGAAGACAGTCTTGAGATCCACTTCACCGTATTTCTCACAATGACAGGATTCTCAGAGATCCAAGTTTCAAGCTGTTCACTTCAGCAAGATCACCATGACCCTGCTCCCATCCTGCAGAAAGGTCAAGAGAAAGCCATCCTGATAACAGCTCTTGGGCCAGAATACTTGGACCTTTCCCTATTGGGACAGTTCATCAAAAGATCTCTAATTTTCCTTAACTCCAAATGGCCAAGTTTTCTAGGAGGTTCCCCCGCCCCCCCCCCACCTTTATTAAGACAACCTGTTTCTTCTTAATTAAAAAAGCCAGTGCCCTCCTGAGAGATAAACAAGAGGGAGGGGGAACCACAGCCAAGTGAACAGGATCCACTCTTGGATATGCAGTTTGTGCATGGTTAATGGATGTTGGGCATTAATATTTCTTACCCTTTTGTCTGTGTTCACTGTAATAGAAACCCCTGTCTAGACTGAGTGGCTACTACAAGTAATCCCAGTAATATCCAGTAAAATCACTCTGAAATGCGATAGCTATAGTTATCAAGGAGCACCAGGATTAACTTGATTGATTGAACAATGGACCTCTGGTTTTTAACATAATCTATATATGTCCCAAAAAATAAAAAAATATACATATGGTTGTAAACCCTTCAATGCGGGGCAACTTATCATAGTCTGTAAATGTACTGACACACCCTAAAAGGATTGAGATTAGTGCTGCTCCAAAATGAAAGGATAAATGGCAATGGCCATAAAGAAATACTTTCACTCAACCAGCTTCTTCAAGGACAGGACATATCAACCAGTCTGCTGGCAGCCAGCAAACAAACAATACATACTTGAATCAATCTTTCCTTAAAAGTCCTCTCCTGAAAATGCATCACAGGAGAAGACTTTTGCGCTAAGTCCAGCCAAAAGAGTCATGTTCTCTTCCTAGAGAGACTGCTGCAGTATCTCAGTAAATAACTATTTAATTCAACAAAAAGAGCTAGGTTCTACCAAGAGATACGAGATTACATTGAATGCATTTACTGGATTTAAACGAGCAGTAAAACTTCTAGGCCCAGGTGCAGAGCATCATCCACTTCTGTTATGAACACATGAAGGTTTTCTTGCTGACCTAAGTCTGCAAGTGTGCAATAGATACCTTTGCTTGAGCTGAGATAATCTGCAGTGTGGCTGGTCTTTCTAAAGACTGATTCACATCAGTGAATAATTAGCCAAAAATATAAGACTTGAAACCAGAAGTCGTGTACTCATTTCTAGCTCTGCTCATAGTTCTCCTCATGAACTTGATTGAACCTTTGAGTTCTTTGTCTGAACTAGTACAGGTTTGGAAGTGAGAAAAATGCTTCTATCTGGCACAATAGATCCAAAATTCAGTAACAACATACATAGTTAGGTAAAAGATAAACCACTTCTCAAGCCAGGAAAGTATTAAGCTTTAAAAGAGTTACTTCATAAATCACTTTCATCTAAGGAATCATCACCTAAAAAGCTGAATCTCTAGAGTTCATTATCAATTCCCACTAAATTGAAAGAGAGTTATCTTGACTCTGTAATAGCACCCATATGTAAAAAAGTAACAAAAAAATATATATATATATGGTTACCAAGTGTTTTAGTACAGTGATATTCTCTTTAGGAATAGCTTTTTGGAATTACCTAGCAGGAAGGTGGACTCTTTTTGCTAATCTATAGTGCACTGATAAACATTATTACAAAGGAATGGAAAACTACTAACCTTATCAAATTCTTCTGATGTTCAGGTTATTTCTGCCCAAATTGTGCAAACAATAGTCAATCACTGAATTTTCAGGCTCTGTCTCATGCCATAGTGAAAAGAAAAGCTTCCTTCTCAAGCACCTCTGTCTTCTCTTTTATAATACACCTGTGACTCACATTGCCTTTGCTTCCTGCATTTAAATGGCAGAACAGGTGGCTCAGGTTTGTCTGAAAAAAAAATTAAAAGAGCTCTCACCATATTGCTAATTGTTAAGTAGCTCACACTTACTCACCTGGGACTAGTCTCCTGTAATAAGGCTGCTTGTTCCCTTTGTTTCTGTAAGTAATTCAATTCAAGCAGGGTAGAGCAGGAAAGGGAACTCCACAGAAAGTCGCTCACTTGGGGCTGTATATGTTGGGTTTTTTTTTTTCCTGGTGGAAATACTTTTATTTCTGGAAGCTGGGTCTGTACCCAATATTTAATCTAATACTTAAAATGAACAAGAGGTGAATGATTTAAATCACTTGCACTCCATCAGCTGCTATGGAGCTGTGACAATTTCTTAGGTGAAGACATGGTCCATATCTAGAAAACACAGTTAAAGAGTTCACTGTGTTGACCTGATACTGAACCTTGTGCTGAGCCATTCTCAGTGCAAGAAAATATTTATTTTATTACAGCCCTGCAGAACTCATCCCAGTCCAGGCACTCGGATTAAGACCAAATGTGTTGAGTTTGCATTAGGTGAAGTTATGAGAGATCTGTATTTGGGATTTTATCTGACTTCTTTTGTAGATGCTAGTGATGCTGAAATGGCACAAACTAAAAGAATTGCAATAATAATAGTGCTCAAGGCATCTTGCAGGTTCTGCTGGGGACTTCATAAAGTGGATAGCCTTATCCGGTGTCAAACATTGTTTTCAAAGGATTATGTAACACAAGTATCCCTGAATCCTAAGAAATTCTTTTTACAAGGAAATTCATGAGGCTCTCCAGGCTGGCTGAGCAACTTCAAGCCTTTGAGTCTTGGCTTAAATCAGTTCCTTGCACGTGACAGGGCCTGCAGACATCTCTAGACCTTGCTCAGTAACAGCACAAACCATCCCCACAGCAAGAGAGAGGTGGAGAAAAGAACCAAAACCGGAAAGATGTCGAACTGTGGAGAGTTCATAGTGGACATGTGTCTCTAGCCATAACCCAGATCTGATCTTGGGAATCCTCAAATATGATAGAAGGGACCATCTGACCTGTGCTGAGACTTAAGTCTGAGATGTACAGTAAGACACCGATGAAACACGCTCTTACGTTTCTGACTTTCACTGCATTAATAGCTATTTCAATAGCAGTGAAAGAACTGAAATCTCCTGGGGTTAGACATTGATGAAGCCATTAAGAGTTTTCTCACCAAAATTTCTGAGTAATCCATGTTCTCATGGTAACAGCAAAATCCCTGTTAAAATATAGTTGCAAATATCCTGTTTCTTTTTATTGCTGAGCTGATATATCAGACCTGGGATATGAGATATATGATATTTCCATTACAACCATAATGTCTCCTTGGGACCTATATGGTGTCACTGTGTATTACCAGGCTTCAAGAGTGATTCTGAATACAATGATTTTATTTACTAAAATATCACATAGACCAGTTCCTGATCCATCTTTTGTAATACAAAGAAAATGAAAACTAATGAAAAATAAAAGCTAATCCTAGTATTTTAAAGCCCAAATGTAAATTTCAAACTTAGAAAGTGCGGTAGGGAAAAACAGAGGAAGAAAGTGTGAAATTAGAAGTTCTTTTATCTGAACATGACCACAAGAAAAATGCCAAATGAATAGCATGAGGCTTTACTAGTGTCTCTGGGCGTGTTTCTGTGACTGTGCGAAAAAAACCTTTATAAAGAACGCATTATTTGAAGACACCCCCCAGTTCTCATACAATTTTCCAAAAGCGTAACGATACATCAGTAATACAGAAACCAAGATCTGCCACAGTATTATCTATCCGATCTATTTGGAAGTAGCTTGAGACGCAAGGAAGGCTGGTGAGATGCAGATGTTAGCAATTAACCAAAGAAGTTAACAAAACAACTTCAAACCGCAACAGTTGTTCCAGCTGAGAAGTTTGAAGAGGGTATTGAGCTGTTGCTGTGCACTCACTTCTTTTGTATGTAATGATAGGAAACCGGTCAGACCACAGCTGTGAAATCCCAGCTTTGGGAACCAGATCCTCCCTGTCAAATCCAAGGCTTGCATTGCAGGGGATGCCCAGTCCCCAGGCATAAATCACAACTGAAAAGCAACAGGTCTTGTAAAATAGTTATTGATAAACAGAGTGATAAAGAAAAGTAAACCCACTTCTGTCAGTGGCCAAACCAGCAGTGATACAAAGGTTATGTGAATTGCTGTTAAAAATAATTCCTCCAAATCATGACAAATAAGGCAAATGTGTGGGAAAGGATGATCAAGTCTAGAAATGGAGAGGAAATTTACTTGTTCTGTGCCCTGAAATGCCACCACCTCACTGAGGTGCAGTTGCATGAGAGTATGTGGGTTTTTGCAAATGCCTCATCTTCAGACTATGCCGAATCCTCAGGGCCATCCGTTGACCTCTACCTAGAATAGCTAAACTATGGCAGAAGGAAAATCAGGGATTTGTATTAGTCACTGACAAGAAAAGAGCACAGGAGAGACCTAAGTCCTTCCTTCCCTACTACAGCTGCTGGACTCCCAGCCCCTGTCTCTCCCTTGTGTATTTAGTGCACCCTCTGACCATTCTAGCAGGTCCATCACATCTAACTAAACCTGGTATTGAAAGCCAGCATACAAATGCATCCGGGGGATGAACATGATTGTTCGTTCAGCCACTGAAGGCACTGCGAGTGCAAGAGCAGCCTGAGGATGCTGTAGGACTGCAACAGGCTGCCCAGAGAGATTGTGGAGTCTCCTTTTCTGGAGACATTCAAACCTGCCTGGACACATTGCTGTGCGATCCGCTCTGCTGAACCTGCTTTAGCGAGTGGGTTGGACTAGATGATCTCCAGAGGTCCCTTCCAACCTCAACCAGTCTGTGATCAGGGTAGTGTCTAAAGGCTGTGGGAACGAGCAGAGCCTGTGGTGCTTCCTGCAGGATCCAGGTGAGCCAAGCAGAAGCTGCTTATCACCTCTGTAAAACTCATCCAGGCTACAAGTTCTGACCTACTTCCATGGAATTCAAAACAGAGTCTAGGAAAGAAGTAAATTCGAGATAAATACAGCTCGCCTGCAAAGGCACGGTGTCTTGATTGTGACAAGGCTCTTGGTGATGTCCCTGGCTCAAAATTTTTGGTGAGAAACAGAAATATAACACACTGTTGAGCCAACAAGGCTCTTCAGTGACAAGCCCACAATGCAGAGCAAACCAGGGAGAGATCGTGGGTTACGTGGTTGGAAGCATTAAGAGACCAGAACAATCAAGGGCAGCTGAGTAACTGTACTTCTCACAGTTAATTAAAAAATCAGTGTGATTCAGAAGAGTGCAGCCAGAGGTTTACAAGCCAAAACGTAGTGTGGAGTGTGTGTGTGTTGGCGTGATTTAAAAGAAATAACAGCAAGAAATACTACATTGTCTGATACTGAAGTGACAAGAGAGAAACAATAAAAAGTTGCTGTACCTGCAGTTTGTCAGTGAGCTCTACAATATGCCAAGGGCAAATGGGAGTGAAAGAGTTTATTTCACTGCCTTGGAGCAAAGAGCCATCCCTTCTGTACCACTGAGTCCTGCATGCCATGGCCACTAGCCCAGAGCTGCTGCCATCCATGGTGTGTCATTTGGATGGCATCTGCTGCAGTCTTATCTAGGGCAAAACACTAACTTCACTGAGTTCAAAGGCAAGTGGCTGCACCAGCATAGAGCAGTTTGAACAAGGTCTGAGTCACACAGCCCTGGCACCTGGTGCACCAGTCTTTGCGTAAAATAGGACTGAGCGAGGCCTCCTGGATTGTCAAGCCTTGTCTCCTGCTATCACAGGCACCATGTCCTCTAATCCCCTTCATAAACACAGCAGCAGCTGTGGGAGAAAAGCCTGGACCGGCTAAGGATGCTGAATGTGAGGTGTTATAGGCCCCTGTGTCAGGGGCATTTGGAGTATGCAAAGAATGCAGCTTTGTGCTATTTATAAGAGCAACATGATATTTTATTAATGAAGCTGGAAAGTCATATATGCAGGGAAACACCCAAGACCTTAATTATGCCAGAGAGGCATCAGGGTAATGCAGTACTTGCTTTCCACTTCTGGCCTTCAGTTCAGAGAATTATTCTCCTCTGTTTCAACATTTGGTTGAGCACAACATGCCAGCAGGAGAGAAAAAAAATGCACAGCTTTCCATTCCTGCAAGTACTGTGTCTGTTTTAAATCATGAGAGAAGGAGACTTCTAATGAGGCTGATTCATATAATGATGTATTTTACAAGCTGTTCTCAGCAGATTCACTGCAATATGTCATTCTTTATGCACCATGAGAGATATATGAGCACACGAGCTTATGAAGGGTGGGGAAGTCTGAATAACTGAGCAGTTTTGCACCTCATGTGCTGGAGAAGGAGAGAAAGAATTGGAAGTTCACATAGACTATTGCTTCCAAACCCTCCAGACCTCAGGTCCGCTGTGAACTCCACTCCAATAAATATGAACATTACAAGACTCATGTCTTAAAACTTATTTCCAAGGAAGTGTCTCATTTTATTGCAACATGAATAAGAGACTCTAAGGTAATATTTAGTTTGTTTTATGTTTCATAAAAAAAAAAAAAAAAAAATAGAAGACTGTAATTTCATGGAGGCTCTAACAGAAATTCCTCTTTCCATCCAAGCGGAAGAAATCATGTTCAGGACCTTTCCCTGAGGGCTCGGGGAAAGCACATTAACATGGAAACTCCCACTTTGCTTTATTTGTAAGTTACTTTTCCAGGAGGATGAGGCTGGAATTGAGAGAAGCTATAACTGCACTAACTGGCCAAAGCCTGTGAAATTAAGGGGTAGGCAAGGATGCTGAGAGGATAATCCCAAAGATGCAGCTCTCCAGTTGATGAAAATCAGAAGAGCCAGACAATCACTGGAGAGATTCCCACCTAGAAAGAAGGTAATTGCAGGGGCTTTAAGTAAAAGGGCGTAGTAGTTACTCCAGTTCTGCCTGTCACTTCTGTCATTGCTGACTTTCCCAGCACTGTCTTTTAAGATGCTGGAGGAGGGGTCAAGGCCCCTTTTAACGAAGTGAAAAGTTGAGTGGGAGGCCTGTCCAGAACAGCAGTGGAAAGAGAAAAGCTACATGCAGAGAGCCCCGTGCATGGGGAAACCAGAGTTGCAGTCGGTTCCGGACGCAGAAGCTGCTGAAGCACAGATGTCTTCAGGAAATCTCCGCGCTGAGCCCCAAAGAGTTTTGACCAGGTGACAATGTTAGTCCACACCAGCGCCTGGCTCTGCCACGTGCCAACCAGCGAGGACATCCCGACAGCGCCTGGTCCCTGGGACCACTTGCCGAAGGACAGTGCAGGCATCTGACTGGTGAGTCCCACCTGGCCGGGGCTTTTCAAGCCGCGACATCCCAAAGGCACGGTCACAGATCTTTTCCGGGCATCTCTTTGCAAGCCCCATGCCTGCTGTATCGAAGGGGCCCTTCTTTAGCCTTTTTCCACCGCCAGTGTAGCAACCTGATTTCTGGCAAGCAGAGCTGGCTGCTGTTCCCTCGCTCGGCTGCCAATATACCTCGTCTTTCTGGCCCGAGGGGCCACCAGAGAGCGATAAGGGCTGTTGCCAACTCTGTCTGCCTGGGAACAAGGGACCCAGCTTGGAGCACAAGCCCGGATCTTAGCGGCTCCCTGCTGCAAGCCCGCAGACCAGCCCTGCTGGATTTCTTAAAGGCAGGCTGCCCTTACGTACTAATTTTCTTAATTTTTTGTGGCCTCATCGGTGACTTAGTCATAACACCGGGGTCAGCCACCAGCTGCTGCCTATTCCCACGGTGTAACCTGCCCACTTCACTGTCTATCTTTAAATGTAATACGTGGTGCATTTGTGTCTGGTACTTTCTCTTGTTTCTGCAAATGAAATTTTATCCGTTCATGCAGTACCCAAAATTCTGCAGAGACACTTGGCCTGAATACTCATTTCATTGTTGAAAGCCAATACTGTTTTAACAGATGCAGTAAAATTGTGAGAATCTAAAGTTCACTTTTCTGCTTTAACTACCGCAGATGAAAGGGGGCTGCTCCACACAGCTGAAAGCCTCTCTTGCTGGCACATTAGTTTTTAAGGTGTTCTGGTAGTTTTCAGTCCTCTATGTTGCCTAAGTACTTTAGTCCAGATCCTCAGCTGCAGTGGATAGATACAGCCATGCTGCAGTCAGCAGAGTTATGCTGATTTATACCACCAGGCATACTTTTTTTTATACGTGTATGTCCTTAGAAAGTAATCAGCAGGCTCCCTCAAGCTGATTCCACACGACTTGCAACTGCAGTTTCAAAAGCAAAGCTGTTCCTGAAGCTTCGGCAGCCCTCGCAGCATCTCCCCTCACTGCATACGCTTCTGTCCAGGGCACAAAGGAATCTGGTGGCAAACTCCCAGCCTCCACTCAAAGTATCGTTCATCCTCAGACATGCTTGACCATATAATTTTTGTATTGCCTTGCACAATTTCAAACATTTCATAATGACACAGAAATCTCCAGACCAAGCTGTCAAATTATTGTCATTGCAATAATTTTAAAAATACCAAACCTGTCATTTCTTCACCTCTAGGAAACAAAACCAGAACACGCCAAAGTGTTAGCAGTGCATACTTTGTCTAAACCTGATGTTTTTAGATTCTCTTCCAATATCATTTCTGCCCTGTGAGTTAGACCAGTGCAGACCAGTTCCCTTCTGCATTTGCAGCAACTAAACATCCTGTGGAGATGTCAGGCTCTGTTTAGTGTACGGAACTCACAGTCCTGCGTTACATGGCTGTCTCCATTCAGCAACACAGTTCCTCTGTTCCCTGCCGACCTTGCAGGTTTGTCACCATTTGAAAACAATTATTTTCCTCTGATTTGGCATTTTTGGCTGCTACCCAACTGCTAGCGGGCACTTTGGGATTTATAGTCAGAGCCCCTCAAAGGAATAGTTATCTTGAAAGCTGAAACTATTTCCAAAAGGCTAAAACGCATCTTTCAGCTGAGTGCGGTTTTCCCTGCTAGAATTGCTTCATATGGATCCAGCCAATTCATTTTCCTGCAATGAAGTGGTTGCGGGAATACCCAAGGGTTGGAGCAGAGTGAAGAGGCTGATTGCCTCTTACCTCCAAGGACTTTAAGACAGCTGTACAATTGACTTCCCTTTTGAGATGCTTTACATAGTGGACGAATGTGAATCAGATCTTCTAACTAGAATAACTTTTTATGAAGAAATAATGTAGAATGAATTAATTTGGCTAGTAAGCAAAGCTAATAAAGAATTTTAATGTTCACAAGAGAAGGACAGAGGAAGATCCAAGGGTTAGCGCCAGTCTCAACTCCCACTGAAGGGTTTAATACCCAGACCAGGAGTCCTCACACACCTAAACATGAAGGTCCTGACCCTGACAGTCTGTCTACCATAGTGCACCATGAGGCTGCATCACCAACGGGGAGCACTGGGAATGGGAGCTTAGGATAAAATTACGTAGGCTGTACCTGCCCTCCAAACTGTAAGCCAGGATCTTGACATCCTTGTGTGCTGTATAGCGATGAAAATGATTGTGTGTAGTCCAAACAGGCATCTGGATCCCAACTTTCCTGGCTAGGGTTTAGCTGTAGGGAAGCCTGAGCAAGCCCCTGACTTCAAAAAGGGGGAATTGTGTATGTAGCAGAAATGAGATTCCAGACTTGGAATTGGCACTGTTTTCCTAGGTGAAACTTTCCAGGTCTTTGTTTCAAAGGTGACTTTCTGATAGAGAAAAACAGAAATAAAACAAGTGATGTCAGAATGTTTACCTTGCAGTTTTCTCTTACTCAGTGCAGTCAAGGCATCTTTGAATTACTTCTCACAAACACACTAGCAACAACAACAAAATCCCTGGTTTTGGTGTAAAGAACTTCTTTCCTGGAGTAACACATCTAGCACCTCATGCTTTTCTCACTTTTTATAAATGGGGAAGGCAAGATGTTAAACTAGATTTGGAATTTGTGCTTTGATCACTAGCTATGTCATAAAGGGCCATGCCAAGTGGAACAGTCTTCTTACAAACACCCTTCTACAGATCACATAAAGATCTGGACCTCACTTTGGAATGTTTCAGACTTGCTGATTTCTGCAGTTAAAAAGTTAAAAAGGAGCAATGTCACTAGCAGCACTTTTGGAAATGTTCAGTACCCCAGCCTTGTCATGCAGCTTGTTCATGGTGCCATGAGTCCACGTCATGCTCCAGCTCACATTTCTGCCCCTATTATGACCCAGTCATTTAATAAGAGAGAAATATTTTAGTCAGCTTTCAAGCCTTGTTTCTGCAGTTGCAATATCTTCCTGAAGTGTAGGCTTTCACCTGCTCGTTAGTAAAACATGCAGATTACTATGGTAAAAAGGAGCGAATCCATGCAACTTTACCCTGCCAGCAAAATGTCAGTAATTTATTATAATTATTTTAGCACAAGTCAGATGAATTGAATGGTCAGTGTGATTTGTGTCATTGTTCTGACAGTGACAGTCATGCATCATCTGGAATGACACCACCATTTGACCAAAGGGAACAACAGGAAACCTACACAAACTGACACATAGACAAAGAATTGGGTATGCACAGGATTCTTTCCAACATAAAGTAAAACAGTATCCACACTGGGTCTAAAAAAGGATTTTCAAGGCTCTGTCATTGCATGACAGGGTTGTCAGGCATTGGAACGGTCTGCCCAGGGAAATGGTGGAGTCACCATCCCTGGAGGTGTTTAAAAAGGCATTTAGATGAGGTTCTTAGGGACATGGTTTAGTGCTACAGTTAGGTTATGGCTGGAGTCAATGATCCTGAGGGTCTCTTCCAACTGAAATGTTCCTATGATTCTATGATTCTATGAGTCTATGAGTCTACGAGTCTATGAGTCTACGAGTCTATTCCTTTGCAGTTAAATGAGCTTTTTTTCTTTCCATACACAATAATACATATTTGTAGCTATTACAGCAAAAGTAAGACTTCAAGCTCACCTTTAAATAGGTATTTAACAGTCTATATTCCATTATAATAGGTGGACATGAGGAAGAAAGCCGTTACCACTGGACAAAAAGTTTCGTGCTGCTTGTCAGCTGTCTGTGAACTGTGATCTGGGAAAATACTCGCTTAGGAAGATCAGTCAGAGACAGGACATGATACAAGTTGACACCTCTGCCTTCTGCGGAGCACTCAGACTTACACAAGCAGATGCATGAAATGGAATTGAGCCTGCCTGTTTTACAAAAAAAAACATCTTATGCCAATGCTAGCTTTGGCCATGCTTCATTCTCAGGAATAATTCCTGGCATTGCCTTTGACTGTTTCTCTGCACATCAACAGCTGAATGATCTCACTGGAAAGCCCTTCTCACAGGGTGTGCTGTCCTGCCAGGACTCTGCTTCTGCTCGTGCCAGTGCTACCTGCATGCACTGATCCATTGGAGTGCCTGCAGTTCCTTCAAATGCCTTTCCCTGCTGAGAGACCACCATTAAAAACTGTTAGTAAATTCTGTTTGTAAGTGGTTAAATCTGTTTACTTATAGAAAAGTGAAACCACAAGCAGGGTAAGAGAGTTGGGGGAAAATTCCTAATGCCTGGAATTCAGTGCACTTTAGAATAAAAATACAATAAATTTGCTTAGTGAGTGATGGCAGCACTTGGTAGGATAGTAATTGTGAAGCATACTAGTTATCAAAGCTGTGCTTTGCATCACAGCTTTATTGGGCAGATTTCTTTGCAGAGCTTGACTACATCACCATCCCAAAAACTCATAAAAATGCGAAGTTAGGTCTTACCTGCCTTCCCTGGCCATGCAGTTCCTTGACTTGCACTGGATTCCTGACACCCTCACCTCTTGCAGACAAGAGCTTCGTTCAGCACAAGTTTTAGGTGATATTCAGATTGCTTTCGACACCCGGAGTGCTTAATTCTTCAGGCTGTCTGGAATATATTGGCATCAATGGTGAATAATCCCTCCCAAGTCATCACATCAAGCCCGTTTTAGTAAATCTTTCCACTTATTAAGAACAAATTTAAACTGCCCAAATATGCTTATTTTTGTAAGGAGTCCTTTAAAAAATAGTTCATAAATTTATGAGCCAGCATGCACTGCAAAAATACAATAAAAAAGAAAAAAAAAATCAGTGACGGATTTTAGCCCAGTTTAAACTGTCAGCCAAATCCTCCCGTCTTGTACAAAGCAAGCAAGAGGTTTTGCATAAAAGCAGTTGGCAAAGTCCTGCTGGGGTTAAGATGTTCTTTCTGAGGCACAGGGCAACACTTCATCTGCTTTATTAGCCCATGGCTGAGTTGGTATCCACATTCCTGAACAGGCAGACAGGATTTAGAGAGGAACACGTGCAGACCCAGCGACTCGGGAGGAGGGGAGGGGATCTCCCCTGGACCCAGCTGGACACACAAGCCTCTTGCATGAGCTCCCTGTGCCCTTGTTACTCACGGCCCTGCCCAGGAGAAACTGGCCTGACTCGAGCAGCAGATACAAAATTGAGTCCCTGAAGCCCTGGTGTGTCCCCTGAAATGTTGCCAGACACTAAAGGGGTCCTTGGGAGGAGAAGGCAGGGGACCGGTTGCTTGCAGCAACCTGCGGGTTGTCCGTGGCAGCCGCAGGGAGCAGGCCTCGTGGCTGCCATCCGTATGCCCAGGTTTTAGCTGAGCAGTGGGGACAGAACGTTGCAATATTGTCTAGGAGATACCAGCAACACTCGGGAGAGTTACTGTAAAATCTTAGTGACTCAGAGCTTTGTACAACTGAAAGCCAGACTTTCTTCAGCGGCACGTTGACCGCTTTCCTCAGGCCGATGGATCAGAGCAAACACACCAACCACTGCCCGGCGAGGGGACCTTGCCCTCTCTTCACATCGCTTTTGCAACAGGGTCGTGGCTTTGAATTCTGCTGAGATCTGCCCTCACTGGTGGGCGTGCAAGAAGAGGTGCAGGTCCAAACCTGGCTGTTACCATACTCTGCCTGAGAGTACACACTGTGAAAATTGCAGTGGTTTGGTCAGTGTGTTCTTAAATCAAAGATCCTTTTAAAGAAACAGACTGCCAGTGGATGGAGAATTCATTGGTATTGCAGGAGTGCCTTTTAAAGCTGTTCCCCCAGGACCAGCTAGAAGCTTCTGCTTGACAGGTGTATGTAACGTACCGAGATCCAGGGAGAAATCCTGCCCTGTCAATTCAGCTGAAATGAGGCAATGAACAGAAATGACAGAGACAGCGGTTTCACGTGTGGGTTAATTTACAGCATCTCTAAGTGTCTGCCATTTCAGTACTTGGAAATCCCGTCACATTCTTCGAGAATGTATGAATTATAAATTCCCACTAAAGGCCTCACACATACAGATGTTTTGAGAGTTAGTAGTTGCTTATTTTCCCTTTTCTATGTAACAAAATAGACAAAAGGAGTTGCAGCCCATTCCAAAGTAATCTATTTCCCATAACGACGGTACTTCCCTATGCTATTAAGAGTTGTATTTATCATCCAGGAAATTATTCTTCTATACTTGCCATATAAGTAAATATAAAGCATTTTGGTCTAGCTTTTATTCAGGCAGATTGATACCTTGAATAAAGCCCACATCTCAATGTACAGACAATATTAGGCAAGTCAAAACAAAATCTGATTCTCATAAGTACACAGTTTGGGGTTTGAAACGATTTTGCCTTTTTCCCACCAAAATATACAAATACCAACTACGCACCTCACAATATTCCCACTGAAAACAAGCATGATTCCACTGCATGAGACACAATCAAAGCAAAGTGTGTCTGTACAGCACAGAGAAAGGTTACTGAGATACCCAGAGAAGATTATGGTATCTTGCTGCAACCCTGGCCTCTGGGTTTAAAAATAGCAGTTTTGCTGCAAAGCACTGTAACTCCGATTTTCAGTTGGAACCTTTTGATGGGAAGAAAAGCAGAACAGGTATCTCCCCTAAGCCAAAGACTGATCTGCAAGTTTCTCCACGAATACCATCTCAAAGACCTATGGACTTGAGGAAAGGGTGGTTAATATTTTAATTAATTAATTACTTTGAAATTACTATAGATTACACCTTAAATTATTCCCCAACTTTTCTACATTCCCATAGGTTCTCTTGATTAATTTGGTACTCGGTACTATTTGAAAAGCTGGCTGCACACAAGTATATATGATCCTACAGCTAGTTTGGAAACATTTTTTCTAGAAGTTTTGTGTTTCTGTGGAGAGCTACAGTCGCTGCACCATAGGCACATCACAATGCATCTGTGCCCTGTGTTCAGAAAATACAGAAGAGTAAGCAGAGGGACATTGCATTCTGCATCAGCAGTTGTCACGAGCCCAGCAACACACATCAACATCAACACATTTATTTTTGCCACATATGGTCTTGTGGTATCGCAATACAGAGGATAAACCTGACACAATAAAGCAAATTTCTATTTTGTTTCCGGAGGTACATTCCTCTGCCAGATTTCCTCTTGCAGTCCCAGCCTCCACAAGGCTGTGATAAGGGAACACAACTCTTAGAAAATCTGCCCCATGCTGAACTGTCTGACTTCAGGATCCATTTTTTGGTAACACATATTGCTGTGACTACATCAGTAAGCGGTGATAACAGCTCTTTTCTCCAGGGCCACATTAAGCTGCTTCAGGGCAGACTTTTTAATGTCCTCTTTCTCATGCCATTATGCACAAGCTTCATGTACAAAAAAATCGTCTGTCACTTCCAGTTCCTGCAACATTATTCTGACAAAAATCAGTCACTAGGAAAGTCCTTGATGTCAGAGGTTTCATCAAAGCAAAGTAATAAATATTGCAGAAGTCAGCTTGTCTTCAGAGTCCTAGTGCTTTTGCCAGAAATCTCACTTACTCCTTCAACACTGTGTTGTCAAAAGAATTTCATTTGTTGGAGTTTCTCTTTCCTCCTACTGCCTTTTTTTTTTCCTCTCCTTTTCTTTTTCTTCTCTTCCCAAGGAAATGAGGGGCAAATACAAGTGAGATACTGTACCATCTTTATCACTCCACCATCTGCAAATGGTTTCATTCTTCTGACAATTTCACATGCAACCTTATAAAAAGACCTGGCTCACTTACACTGCTAACTTCAAAGATGTACAAAGCTCTGTTAGACCAGTCTATGCTGGTGGGGCAGATAATAGGAGGCTGTGTTTGATTTCTGTGAGAATCTATCTCTGTCTCAAATGGCTAATGGGTGAGAAAACATTTCTTCCAGTCGTAGAGCTCAATCCTTCTTCAAAATGAAGGCAGAGAACAAATTAGCAGCCAAGTGAGGTAAAGAAACCCTAGAAGTAGGGAACGAACCTCAGAATTTTTCCTATCAATCTACAGAGAAGCCCATGTAAGCTTTTGGCATCCCTGTGAATATTTCAATGGAATTTAATATTATTTCTTTCTCCTTTTAATTCTTTCTCTGTGAGGGAAGTTTTGTGAACTCCTGGAAGCAGGATACGAAGCTCAAGTCAACTGCATAGTGCCCATCTTTGCCCAAACCATCTTTTCCTTTGGATGGTGCAGATGTGAAGCAGTGATGTCTGACCCTCCCTGTCTTTCCACAGCTCCATCCTGTTGATCCAAAACAGTTCTGCCATGTGCTCGCCCCTCCCAGCTCCTGTTAAAAATCAGGAGGCTTTGGGGATGCTCAGGAGCTTGCAGTCCTGTGCTGGGTCTGGCCTGCAGCCCTGCAGCCCACGGTTCAACACAAAACTTTTGTACCTGACAGAAGGACAAAGAGAAACAAGCCTTTTTTGTCTCTTTGCTAAAGGCACCTTCCTGAATGTTTCAGTGGCTGGGGTTTTTTTTAACATGAGCATTTTTCTATTTTCTATCTATTAGAGAAGGTCATGACATTGTATTTTGCCCTGTGGAAATGTTAAACAAAAATAAAGCTACTTTTATTTTCATTTCCAGTTCCTCTGAATATCAAAGGAATGTACATTAGCCCCTTTTCTCTCAAAATGACTTTTTAATGCAAACAAGTTTTTCCCAACACTGAAGACATGGCTTTCTGTTCTCTTGAACACTCTTGGTTTTGCTTTAAGTAGTTTTGATGAAAATTACTTTGGTTCTCTTTTACTAGACAGCTTACATGTAGCGAGGCAGAACATTGCTTTGAAACGAAGACAAAAAATCTCTGATTTTAATGTTTTTATAAAAAGCCTCACTTTTTTTCTCTACCTCATTACTCATATTAAAAAAAAAAAAAATCAGAGGACAACATTTTGAATATTGCTCTTTGGCTCTGTGCTCAATTTGAAAGTTTTTAAAATTCTCCTTGACTGTTCACAAGCCCAGAGGATTTCTTTTTATTTTTAAGGCTTTCTAGAAAGTGCAGCTTTTTCTCTGGGGATGAGTTCTGAAAGAAACAAATCAGAGACGAGGAATTTTAGTAGTCTGTTCCCTCTCTGGCTCATTCCTTTGTCTCTCTCCTGTCAAGACACTTTGATTCTGCATCCCCCACATATCCCAGCCTTTTGAGGCATTTATAAATTATAGAAGTATTTATTATTGTGGGGAAAAGATGATCATTCACTGAACTCATCATGAACTTTGCACGCATGCTCACTCCTTTGGTCTTCAGATTTTTTTTCATAGCAAGCAACCCCCTTGCGTAAAGCCTGCAGACAGAATTCCAACGCTGAGAGCTTGGCAGGTGATTTCAGGCTCATACTGGGGACCCTGCAGCAAGAGCAACATGTTAAAATGTCCACTGTATCCTACTCTTTTCTAAACCAAATCTGCAACTTTCCTTCATGTTTGTCTAGTTTATCGCATAAAGGCAGCAAGCACATGTCAGTGTGTAAATCTCTGGAAAAAACAAACAAAACGAAACAAAACAAACAAACCAAACAACAAAAAAATCCTATCCATCATCTCACACAGCTTTATGAAGAAGTTTTTGTGAGATTTTTCATTCCTCTTGTTGCTAAAATATATGCTTATGAGGATAGGATGTGAAAAACTGAATGCAATTAAACTGTAAGTTTCACTTTCTCTGCCAGATAATACAAGGATCTGCTGGTAGATATCTAACAGGCATCTTAATATTCCTTCACTCTTCTGAAACTATTAAACAGGATAGTTCAATGTAGAAGAGGATTCTGGATATCCAGGTGTGAGAGAGATTGATAATTCCTAATATGTGGGATCTGATTGTGGAAATACGTGATAATGTCACGTTTCCTTCCATACTCTTCCTTAAAGCTGAAAAGAAGAAGAACGTTCTTCTCAGTATGTTCTGTTCTGCTGCAGCAAAGACACTTCTTGGCTATAGACACTCTGGATTTGAACTCAAGCCCCTAGAGAAGGTCACTTAATCCTCAGAAACACCTACAGTAGCCCCCTTAAAGACTCCTCACTTAGTACGTCTTGTGTGATATCTCCCATTAAAGCTACCAGGGAACCCATACTCTGCCTGATCACTAAATGATCTGTTCTCCACCAGGCCAGAAAATGAATGCATTTAATAAGGATTAACCCCTACTGGCACTAGGGAGCAATAAATATCATAGCACCGGCATTTGTAACGCTATAGTTATCATTGTGTCAGCATTTCTGTTATAAACCAGGGTTTGGGGTGGATTAGAACTCAGCCATAAAATTTTCTCCAGGCTGAAACTTGGCATGAAAAAGAAATAACAGTCTATGATTATTTTTTTCTTTTTTTTTTTTTAATTTTAGCCTTGGAAAAAAAAAAAACCTCTTCAGTCTATTTTAAGTTGTAAAAGGGAAGAATATGAGACTCTTCCCAAATTCTTGAAACTGGCATCCGTGCCTCTGGGAACAAAGACTCTGCCTGCGGCTGCATTTAGGGGCGAGTTTCCATTGGGGTATCAGAAGTCCAGGGACTAAAGATGCTTTTTGGTATTTCTTAAAAGCCAAAAGCTTTGTCATATTATATGCAAGAGCTCAGTTCTTTAGCAATGGTGCTTTAAAAATATTTTTTGCTCCCCTTTTTGTGCAGGGAAGTGGATAATTTTAAATAACCAGGACCTCCAAACCACAGTCGGTACCTTGACCAAGCTCCGAGCAAGGAGTCCCACCATGCTCCCTGTTTGTGCCGGGCTGCGGTAGCACAGGGGACAGGCTGGGATATCTGAAATCAGGTTTGTTTGAAGGTTTATTCTGAGCTCAGCTCAGTTCCTTCTCAGAAAACAGCTGCAAAGAAAGAGAACCTGATGCTGATGATGGTGGAAGGTGTGGAGGAAGAGTCGGCACAGACCTTTGCTGTGGGATGTCACACGTGAGTCCGAGCCAGGTCACAGCTGCAGACGTTCATCCCCCTGCTCCTGACTCGCCGCCGTCCAACAGCACCATGGAGGTTTCACTGTTTCTGGAAGAGCTGCTGTTTGGAGAAAAACATGATTTACCCTGCAGTGTATAAGCTCACACTGTCAAAAGGGTCACCACTGCTTCGTGTAGACCTCAAGAGGAAAACATGGGTTAGTTTGTTCCCCCAAAATAAGGTTTTCTTTTAGAAACAGGAGTGCTATTTTTTTTTTCATGCCGTCTGAGGTATAATATTGAGTTCCAGTTTCCCTTAAGAGTTCAACTTCATCCTCCTACTAGCATGGTTTTATTTTAGTTACCAAATATTTGAGGTTAAAGTGAATAGTTCATCTTTAATGGGATTATCTCTTTCAATGTTTGCTTTCATTACAGTTCGAATTGCTCTGAGCATGAGAATCTAACCTCACCAAAAGCATATTTTTGTAATTTGATACAAACTAAATTTAACCTTTGACTCTCATCTATAAAGACGTTACTTTTTTCCACTAAAAAGCAGAATGTTAGATTAAAGATCTGCCAGTTTCAATTTCCAGGTTGCTAACCTTCCTGTGATTGGGTCCTGAAATGTGGAAAGCTCTATATTTAGTAAAGGTATTTAATATTAATAGTAACAGTCAAGATGGTCTTATACCTGCTACTTACAATAGCTAGATGGAGGTTCTCTACTGACTTTTAAAATAGAGAATAATTTCATTGACCCACACTGTGCAATACAGTAGAACTCTTTTGACAGAGACATTTAAAATAAAATCTTCCCTTTGAGATACTTAAACAGTTTATCACAGTTCTTTTGTTAAACAAATAATTCTCATGCGAGTGATTTGGAATATTAAGCCTGTGCTTAGGAAAAAAAAGATTCATGTTCTCTCTCCCGATGGCTGGCTTTAAATGTGATACAGAAAGGGAAATGGATTCTCTGTATTAGTCTATATTTTCCCCAGCAAATCATTAAGAAAACTGGGGAGAAGGGGCTGCTTTTTTTAAAAAAAAATATTCTTGTTCTCTGCTGGAAGAATCCTTCTAAATACATGAAGTTTTTCACTTCTACTTTGATAAGATGAAGTGCTGAAACTTTCACTGAAAAAGCTTTCCAGATATTTGTCAGGAATTTAATTTAAAAAATAAACAAAACAGCACGATCAAGTGTGAATGAAAAATTATTTTGTCTCCAGTTCTGCAAAAAATAGATAAATGGATCGACTGTCAGAGCTCTGGTGAAGTCTGAGATATTTCTTCTCTGCATTTCTGCAGTAACGACGTAAAGGGGGAAACGGCTCGTTGCAGACGTCAGGACATGAAGGAGAACTTGGGCGCATGTATTTATTTAACCCAGGAAAATTCGCTACAAATTCTACAAAATCCTTCCACTGGATACAGTTCCTATGACTCTATTTTTGTACAATTCATAGAAAAGCCTTTGTGTTCAAATACTTACTCAGGCTCCATATGGAAGACTGATTTAGATATAAAAATTATACTGTGTAAAACTGTCCATTCTGTACAGGGAAGCAAGCAAGAAAAAAAGAAACCCACCTTATATTTCAGCTCTGCAGTCATCAGAGAAGAACACTGCAACCAAAATTCAAATTTTAGTTTGAACACATACTGCGCTAATAAATGGTCAGCTTAGAAGCATTTCCTGTTTATACACTGTGTTAATAAGCATTCATCACCCATGTCACATATATGGGATACCAAATTCAAATGTCAAACAAAATGTAAGAGGTCACACATTTTCCTTTGCTAACTAAAAGTGTAATTCATAAATATTATTGCTACCAAACTCTCCATCTACAGCACTTGTTTAGAAATATGCACATGTAATATAAATTGTGATTAAGTTAAATGGGTATATTATTTCCTGTTTTAAGGGTGAACAGCAGCATGAATTATGTTTTACTCAATAGGCATTTCAATAAAAACCTATAGACTAACAAGCTGCTATCATATAGTTCAGCTGCGCAGACTAACGTAAAAAGAGGCTTATGATCCACCACTGATATTTAAGCTGTTCCTGTGTCTGTTATTTCTGCTGATGCATAGAAAAAATATTTCCTTAGCTCAATACCCCTTTCTATTTTTTGTTATAAAAATAAAGTCTACAGGGGGGTTCCACATGCAGAATAAATAAGACAAATGTAATCAGCAAACATCAATCTTTTTATTTTTACCAACTGAAGAAATGTAGGAATTGAGGAAATATCTCTATGAGAATAACCATCAATGCCCATATTTTGAAATTACTCATTTTGGTTCACAGAAATCAAATACGCAAAGAACAAAATAAGCCAAAGATTTTAGAAATGGCTTAAACAGATTTTTGAAAATGGGAAATGTACTTTCTACTGTCATGTAGTCAGTAGATTTTGTAGATTTTTCCGGGTAGCCTGCTGCTGTGTCTCTTTTTGTTTGATCTGTATTTCCAGTTAATTTGAAGCATTTTAGAGCCTGATTCAGAATTCTCTGAAGTCATCTTAAAGACATGCAAAGCTGTAAAGAGATTAGATTTAAATGATCTAAAGTAAAAAAATGAAACTCTGGTGTTACAAGCAATAATGCTGTACTGACAAAATGTTCTTCCTTCAGGCCCAATTGCAGATTTCTCACAAACACAATGAAAACATTAAAATTGAATTAAAAATATACCATTCTTGCCACTGTTATATGAAAACTGCATGAATTACTTAGCTTTCTGAGTGCAATTAAGCAACAGGAGCAAAGGCACATTATGCTAAAGAAATATCTTAGATTGTATGTAAAGAGGGCTATTCCCACCGAGGAGCTGCATAGCCCAAGATAAGGAAGCCCAGTTACTGCTTGTCTTGAACAACTGCATACAAAACGCCGTTGCAAATACCGTCGAATCAAAGGCTTTTGAGGCAAATAAGAATGCCACACATTCCCAAGTTATCTACTCTTTTTTTTTTTAAGCTTTGGTAGAAAAGAGATTTTACCAAGTCGCCGGAGTCTGGTGTTCTTTTAAAAGCTTGTAAAATGGGAGTCTGAATATTTTGTTTTATTAGGAGGAATATAGTGCATAGCAAATGCAAAGATTACTAAAAAGGAAGGGGTGCTAAGTGCGCTAAGATACTCAGAAATGAAAATGAGTTCCATATTCTGAAAATCATAGGAAAGCAGACATATAGGAACACAGTACATTAATATAATTCAGACTGTTTTACAGTAGTATAAAATATTTGATGTGTCCCTACTTACGAAGTGAAGCAGACACCAAGGCAGATAATATCAAAAAGGGAAAGACGTCATGCCGTTTAAGTGTTCCAGTAACAGAGTCGTATCATTAAAATTCCAACAATAATGAATAACTAATTTTGTTAATCTTATTCTCCATGGATTGGCCACTGAATTTCAGTAGTTGAAAATACAATAACTTGCATTAAGTTATTGTTGAGTTACTGAGTTATTTCCTTGAAAGCCACCGAAAAGTACAAAAGAAATCCAAAATCCATGTTTATGAATCCCTGTGCTGAGTTCATTTTGCTGTATGGTCATATTGTTTATTTTTCACAACAGCTTTTGGTACTCCTGAAAAACTCCCAGATGGAATTTGCCAAGAGAGGGTCTGCATTTCCACCTTACCCCATGGGGACCTGGATTGTCTGTCCATCTCCAGGGTAGAAAGATAAACCCTCGGGTGGTCCTGGGAGCAGCTGCTGGCAGTCAGCTCTGGAGGGAGAAGATGCCGGGCAGCAGCAGCGTGGAGGCTCTCAAGGTCATCTGGAGAAAAAAGGTTTCACATGGGAGCAACCAGGACTTTCTGGATCCCAGGGGGTACCTGGAGCTTGGGAACCATGGCCCAGTCCACAAGGAAAGCAAGAATGATGGAGGTGGGGGAAGAGGAGGCCAGCAACTACAGATCTCTTGACTGGATGATGTATGGGGAAGTCCACAGGGAAAACCTCTCCCGGCATTTAATAGTGGAGGGGTGGGGGTGCGATCCAGCCCCAGGTTAGGAACTCCCGCATGTTCAAAGGAAAGCTTTTATGAGTAAAGACAATGTCCTTATATGAGTGAAGATCAAACCCTTCCTAATCTTCTGTTGCAACAGACAAATGACTTAATAACTGTCTGCGTATTCTCCACACAAGCTTTTTAAAAATAACAGACTAAGTTAGTAGAGGTTAGTAAGAACGCATTTGCTTTCCTCTCCAAGAGGCCAAATCGTTGGATTGGTTTGGTTTGGTTTTTTTCCTTTCTCACACAAGCAGTACCATTTTCTTGGGAGATATAATTTTTCCTGAAGACAAATAGAACTAATGCCACCATGTCCTTCTCGTCCCGAAGTGCCCTACGCATGTCCCAGCTGATCCCATTTAGCTGGGAGAGCTTCTACAAAATCTGTCCTTTTTTCCTACACTTATTGCCAAAATCCCTATTTGTGCTCATATGAGATTTTGATACAGTTAATGAAATATTTTCCTCTTCTAGATGTTTTGTGAATGTGCATTGACATACAAGTAGACCTCTACATAACAGTAATAATTTCTGTTTGTGAAAAATTAACCAGTGTTGCCACCACAGATCTTTACAGTCCCATGATGTTTTAATGATACTCATTTCCCCTCCTCCCCAAGATCTGTTTTAATTAAAATTAAAACTCAGTAATTTTCATAGGTTGTAAAAGAGTTCCGTGCTGTTTTAATTTCATATATACATTGTTTAAAGCACATCCTCCACTGGAGGTAAAAGTGCTTCACTGCTAGGTTTCCATTTTCTTTGCATTCACACCTGTGACATTTTACAATTAAAAGGAGATAATACGACATCTAGACACTCATATAGAATGTAATGTTGCAGCTCCTCCTCCGTGTCAGAGACAAATGATGAATTCTGATGGGAGGAAGGCTGTGGGACACAAATTTTACAGTAAAAGCCAAATGCTATTTCTTCCTGTTTATAACTGCGGAACTCTGGCTCAGCAGTGCACCAACACCTCCCAGGCGCTGAGAATGTGTACAGCACAGAGCTAAATCTGCATTAAGCCCTCAGACAGCAAATGTAACACAACTGTCAGGTAAGAAGGGAAATTTTATCCATCCATAGTCAATTAGGCTAATTTAATTCCCCAGCAACTCAGTGGATAATGTTCAGCCCTTTCCATCACTTGTTTTGTTCCACTGACATTCAGTCACTTCTTTATCTCTGTTGCCGAAGGACCACACCTGAGTTCTGATTTATGGAGCACAGTCACAAGGGAAGAGCAGCCTGTTTTACTGTTGATTATTGTGTTTCTATTTAGTGAGTAACAGGTTCAACCTGCACTGGTAACTTGGAAGGAAATTGGCAACTGAGACTTCAATCCTCCCACCTGTCCAACTGCATTCTCTGCTTTTATTCGAAGTACCAAGCTTTTCTTGTTGCCCGTGTGGACTTTTCATGTGCTGCTGGGTTATCTTGCAATATTTCTTTCCATATACCAATGGCGTGTTTTCACTTCTAGGTATATTTAACAAGCCTGACACTTCTGGGAAGACTCCGTCCTTCTATGCAAGCATTGGTAGAGGAAGCTCACCATGACTCAAACACATCATGTTTATCACTAGCACAGACTGTGTCTGCAGCTCCTGAGCAGTAGGTCTGACTATCCCCAAAGCACTTATCTCACAGCACATTCGTGATAGCTTTGATCTAATCACGGGCAATGGATAGAGCTGAGATTTCAGGATGGCCAGCAGCTTAACTGGCACGAAAACTCGCTTGGATTGCCAAACATCTGGATATCCGCCCCTAAAATTAAAAAAAAAAAAAAAAAAAAAAAATCTCCAGATTACACTCAGACAAAATTTCCAGGAGAAAAGGGAGAATGTGTCCAGGAAAATGCAGTTGTCGACATAGCTCTAGGTTGGACTGTATTTAGATTGGTGGGATGGGGGAGTAGGGGCAATTAGTATTTTTTTAATAGGAAAACAAGGTTGTAAACCAACATGAACTAGTAGTGGGCTTCATGAATAAATGCAGGCTTCTGGTTTCTGGCCCCGTTCTCAGAGGTTCTGAGCACTTAAAATTCATATTTAAGGCAAACAGACCTTTAGATGTTCAACTATGTTAAAGTCATTGAAGTCTATTGTGTTCCTTGAACCTCGAGACACAGCAGCCTTTTAACTGCAACTTCCCGTGGCTCATTTCCAGCACAGAAACATAAACATGTGAGGTCTGCTGACTCTCCATCTCCATTTAGACTCTGGGAACTTGATAAATGCAAAACATTTTCTTACCTTATGAGAAGAGGAAGTTGTGCTCTAGATTGCAAAATTTTGATGGCAGAATGGAGGACTTGCTGCTGTAAACCAAGAAAAATAATGCCAGAAAAGTGCATTTTCAGACAGATTGCGTGGATTATTTTTTATGATTTCTGACTGTTTTGACTTGGCAAAGCAGGAGTCTAACAAAACAAGTGATGAAGGCTCCTGGCATGTGACTTCTCAAATATTTAGCAAGCATTTGTAAGCTTTATTAAGTCAAGATGAGTCATCCATCTTGACTTGCTTACATGTATGTATCATGTACTATGCTACGTAGACCAATAGAAACTGTTAGTCATTTGTTTTATTACTGCAGGGTTATATTTCAGTAAAACTATCTAGTTCTGATGCTGTTTATTTTCAGAACAGCTCGAGGTGAATTTTGTAGGTCTGCAAAGCCACTGGCCTTTCTAACTTATTTTCTTGGCAGAGGAGACCCAGAAATGTGAAGTAGAATCTCGGTTTTCAGTTTAAAATTAAAAGAATAAGTTGCTTTCCCTTTTCTTTGGGGATTGTGTTCTTGGAAATATAATTCTGGTAAAGGCAGAGCAATTACTTTTGCCAAAACTCTTTCACTGCTCTTTGCACAAGGCCAAGTCTTTTGTAGCCAGGAAAAAAGAAACCCATAACCGTAAGTGTTTTGATTTGGAGAAAGCATCCACATGAGGTACAGTTTAAGTAGGGAGTGACAATAACACAGATATTTGCTGCAGGGGGCATGGGCATTTTAATCCTTTTTTGGGGTTCAACTTGGCCTGCTTAAATGCTTTTTATATATATGTTTTTATACACGCACACATGTGTATATTATATATAGTCTCTTTAGAGCTGTAGCAGCCACTGGCTGCCCAAAAGTCCTGCACCAGCAGCCACTGGGTTTGCACAGACTGCCTTGCGGTATGTGCTGGGTAATTCAAGACCAGGACAGAAATATGGGATTTCTCAACCTATAATAATATCATAACTGTGCCATATTATTGTATAATCATTGGAGTAGGGGTTATGGCCAGCTGTGCCATGGCTGGACAAAGTCATTTCTTCCATAACGAATTTATGAAGTGAGTCCTCTGCTTATCACAAGTGGAGTGAGCAGGTTTTTGACCAGAAAAAGGGTTCAGCCCACTAAGAAGATTGCAGCATGATCTAATGAGCTGTTTATCAGTCTGACAGAGGAATCAGATTGTGCCAGTGAAACATTATGAAGTCATACAGGCCACAAGGCAATAATTTGGGACATGAGTGTTCAACATATGACCTAAACCTAACTGAGGTTTGTTCATCTCACCAGATCTTACTTTAAGCCAGTTCTGGAATTACTGTCTGAAGCCAGAAAACCACACAGCTAGGACTTATTTAAAGAAATAAAATAAAATAAATAAAATAAAATAAAATAAAATAAAATAAAATAAAATAAAATAAAATAAAATGAAATAAAATAAAATAAAATCTGGGGTTTTTTTCTGTGCAAAATTGTTGTTCTGACTAAAAGAAACTTGCAGACAGTGCTTTCTTTCTGCTAAAAACTTTGTATTTTCAACTGAAAAGGGAAATCCTGGGCACTGAAATGTATCTGCTGAAAAGTGCAAATTTTATGTATTAGTTCCTGCCAACAAGTTGCTTGTAATGGAAACTTTATTTTCATCATACTTTCTGCAGAAAAATCTTGCCCAATATTTTATCAGCTCCACACATCAGTAATTTCCATTTGCAAAGTCTATACTACATTTCTTCATTCGTGTCTTCATCATATAAACAGTCATTTTTATTACATTCTCTTACTCTTGCAGACCAACAGCACTTCTTCAGAAAAGAGAGTAAGGGGAAATTAACTCTTTTCAATAGATGTGTTTTTTCAATCAGTAAAAGGGAACAGATGGAGTGACATGTGAGAGGTTCTTGAACTGAAAAATATTTCAGTAGTAAATACATATATTTATGTGTGTATAAATCACATACATGAACACACAGACACACGTGTATGCACAGATGTGCATGCACACACAAACAGCATATACATGCTTCAAGGTAAATAAATGCAGATGGAAACAGATTTATGCTTCATAGCCAAATGCTCTTAACAGTATCCAAATGAACCCTGAGAACGACGTTGTGGAAGTATATTGTATCTGCAATAGCAATCTACCTAATCTGTTCTGGACCTCATAGGTTTTTGGCTGATGTCTCGGTGTGCTGTAATGTTGCAAATTGTGCAGTAAATCTGCTGGGTCATATTACTAGACATATCATACCATTCATGGTACAAATGAGCCATCAGCCAACAGCAAACACCAATATGGATTATTGGTAACAAGAAAAGACAAAAATAAGTGGGACTGCCCTATCTTCTTACAGCTGTGTGAGTGAAAAATGAATTATAATGCAGAACACCTGCACCACATAATGAAAGTCCTGGAAAGCAGTAATGGCTCAGGAAAGCTGGCTCGCGAGCACAACATATCACGGCGTCCACCATCCAGGAATGTAAAGCACCATAAACAAACCCAAAACAGCTCAGACTGGACACCACTTTTGCCTAGGTGTTTTTCTGATGACAAAGAAGCAGTAAGGTGCTTAAGGTGTTTTGGGGAAAAACAATATAAAGACCTTCCCAACTCAGTCTGGTAGATGGCTACTGACACAGAGTGAAGAGTCGCCCATTTTGAAGGCCCTAGGGAACACAGAAATAATGGGCACTGCCCTTTTCTTTGCCCAAGTCAATAATTTCTTCACCAAGTTCAAAAACATATGGCTGAGCCACTAGATTTATTTTTCAGAAGACATGATTTGAAGAGGCACAGTCTGTGAGAAGATGCTTCTTCTTTAGACTAAACATTCTTGGAAAACTATGGAGAAGTTTTGGGGCACAAAAGCCCTTGTAGAAGTCGTCAATGTCAAGCCCAACACAGGCTGAGAAAACCTTCTCTGCGTGGTGTAATTACATTAGTCATTTTGTTAGTCTGAGTAAAAAGGGTGATTGGCATCTGAGAGGCTGAAGAAGGTGATCAGATTTTAACTCTGTGGGACAGAGAGCAGGAGTTTTGGAGGGTTGCCTGGAGAAGGGGGTTGTGTGAGGAAAATTGTGACGGCCAATAAGACCGGAGTTCAAGAGGCTCTATCATGTTCCTTGGGAAGCTGTCCTGTTAATCACATGTTTAAAAGTTTACCTCTTAGTTCCAGTTTCGATTTTTTCATTTCTGGCTTCAAGCCAGGGGGTTTTGTGTGCCAACCTTAAACAGATTTTTATTTGTGACTTATAAAGATTGGTAGGACAGTTCAGAACTACATTTCCACTTACAGATCTTTCCTTCCACCTAAGGGTGTTTCCACCACTTTTTATTCCAGTGTTTTCTTTTGTATCAGAAGGTGGAGTCCCTAATTTCACTCTTCGGAGGTCAAACGTAACACAGCACAGACTGCGTAGAAAAGCACTTAGAAAATGCATATGGAAGCTCTAGAGAGATCCTGAAAAAGCCACAGAGCTCTGCGATTAACACAAACCAGAACTGCTTCCTGGAGCCTTCTAAAACAAAATGGCTGCCTTATTAAAATTTACATTTTAAAACTAAATCTCAGTTTGAGTGGCAAGTACAGGAAAAAAAAAAGCTGAAATTGGTTTCCAGAGGGCTGGTCCTGCACGGTCAACCCACCGGTGGAGTGACTGTGGATTTATGCTGTTGTAAATAACAGCAGAATTGTCCCCCTTATCAGGAGATATACCTATATTGTGCCTTGTAGTCTTGTTATTCTTTGGAAGGCCTTTATGTAACATTACTGGTTGTCCTGAAAAAATTTGGATTAACTCGGAAGACATATATTGCAGATTGGATTAGACTTCAAAGAGGTGTTGCAAAAGAGAACTTTTTAAAAGCTTTAAAAATGAGTTGTACCAATATAGGGTCTTTCCCTTTGAACATTAAAAAAAAAAAAAAAGGCAGAGTTTAATATTACTTAAATACATCGAACAGTTAAGTTTCTTAGTACTCAAGCAAACCACACAGGGGGGTTTTCAAAGGAAAGCAGATATTTTAGCGACTTATCAATGGCCCCATTCGTCCTCAGTTTTCCCATGTTGCCTGCAGTAAAGGCAGCCATTCGCCATTAAGAGCCAAGGAAGAGTATGGCATGGAAAAGGGAAATGGTGGCAACCTCTCCTCTACAGGACACCGAGCAAATGCTGAAATGCAGAAACAACCCAAAAAATCAGCCGAAGGAGATAACAAATGCCAAACATTTGCAGGCCACAGCTACACCTCAGGCCCTTGCACGTCTACGGTTGCCATGGTCATGCCAGGCCACTCTGCCTGGGCCTGTGGTGCCCCAAAGCCCCCCAAAGCCTGCATCAGTGACCATGTCTGACCCTGACCTCAAAATACAGCACCAATACCCCCATCAATCATACAGCTGCTAAAACATCCCCTCGCCGTATAGACACTCCAGCCAGCTCATAGCTTCCATCAACCCGGCAAGGGCCACTGAGATAGCAGAGCCCAAGACTTGGTCCCCCCTAGATGGGACTCCCCTGTCCCATCTGGGTATAAAATGTCCACTTTGGTTTTTTACCCTATCCTGTCACATTGTGGCTATCCACTTCTCAGGCTCTGCAAATGAGTTGGGAACTGATCATAGAATCACAGAATAATTTTGGTTGGAAGAGACCCTCAAGATTGAGTCCAGCCATTAACCCAACACTGTTTCTAAACCATGTCCTGAAGAACCTCATCTACACATCTTTTAAACACCTCCGGGGTGGTGATTCAACTACTTCCCTGGCCAGCCTGTTCTAATGCCCGACAACCCTTTCTGTGAAAAAATTTTTCCTCATATCCAGTCTAAACCTCCTCTGGCACAACTTGAGACCATTTCCTCTTGTCCCATCACTTGTTACTTAGGGGAAAAGACCAACACCCACCATGCTACAATCTCCTTTCAGGCAGCCGTAGACAGCAATAAGGTCTCCCCTCAGCCTCCTTTTCTCCAGGCTAAGGAATCCCAGTTCCCTCAACTGCTCCTAATAAGACTTGTGCTCCAACACGCCTGACCATACCAGCACCTTCGGCTCTGAAGCATCATGCAGGGTTTAAACTGGGGACAATGAGAAAGTGATGGGCTAATTTCTGGCCAGTGCCTCATGGCCAGTGTCTGTCCCAAAAGCTCCACCTTGGCTTGGAGGAGCTGAGACAAACAGAGAGGAGGGATGGCTTCACACCACCCCATATACCCCAGCCCCGGTGCTGCTTTCCCTTGACGCTCTCCATGCCATTGCTGGAGGGAATGGACAGTAAGGCTTTTAGTTAATTTGTTTTACTTCAGGGAAGATGAAGCACTGGAAAATGAAGTCAAGTGCTTCTCCAAGTATACTTGGTTGTTTGTAAGGGCACGTGAAATGCATGGTAGAAGTGCCAAGTGTTGCTCCGTTACCCTGGCTTGGTGCAGATTTTCTATTGGAAGAGTAAATAAAGAGGGTAAAATGTCATCGCTTTTGTAGAACATAATAGCTCTCTTTCTTTTTCTCCTGAGAAGCCTAGGAACTCCAAACGAATTTGGGGGCAGTTTTATTAAATGAAAATATTCGTGCATTATGAGCTAATTTATATCTTTCCAGCCCAGCCCCATGAAAGGTCAGTTTAACAAACCACTCTCTCAGGAGCTGGAGAGGAGTTAGGAGCTCACGGTAATCCTCCAAATTGCACTCTGCCTTGGTTTCTCATTTTGCTAATCATTGGCCAACAAATCCCAGCTTTCAAAACTCATTATGAACCTGCTCTGTACTAACACCCCTGCCCTCTCCCTTTGGATGCACACTCTGCACATCCCTCTGGCTTAGGTATCCTCCAGGTTACGTTCTTCATCTTTCTCCTTCACAATCATAACCAACTTCTGAATATAGGTCAGCTATAAATAACTGGGGTGCTGCTGTACGTATGGATTAGTGCCAATGAAGAAGCAGAACAGAATGAGCGCTGGTGGCCAGCTTTGCTCCTGTGGGGAGCTTTAAAATCCAGTCTGGGTTCCAGAAGATCTCTGCCAGTGGAAACTGCCCAGGCCCAACACTTCATCACTGTATCTCCTGGCTGGATCAGCCCCACCCAACTTTATTATTAGACAAAATTTTACAATTGGAAGTTTAGGTCAACTTTTCACAATCTGCAAATATTTTTTTTTAAAAAGAAAAAGTAGTTTGAATTTTCTCCAAACTTTACATGACCCTTCTCCCTTCCCTTCAGAGTAGATCTGGCAATTTTAGGGTCTAATGAATTTTCCAAGTCCCAGTAAAAGGGGAAGCTGCCTGCAACTCTGCCTACAAGCTTCCAAGCCTGCCAGCTCCTCAAAGCTCAGCAGCACTTTCCACTGGGGTGCCTCTTCATGGTATGCGCAACAAAAGTGTAAGTTTCTCCTGGACTTTCTTCTCCCTCTTCTTTTTTGGTTACAGTCTGTCTCAAACACACACACAAAAAAAAAGAGGATTAGAAGTGGAGTTTGGCTGAAAAACAATGACATCTGTTCCAGTGCCAGGTGAATGCCATTTTTTGAGGGGTTTGTGACAAGAACACTACTTAAGAGTACGGCTAGATGAGAAACATGTCCCACCTCTATCCTGTGGATTCTTGATCTAAGATTGTGGAAGCTGCGAAAAATCCATTTTCTGCAGCTCCTTCAGAAGCCAGGATTTATTTTATAAGGACACTCAACTATTTTATCAGCTGTTGCAGATCAAGTATCCACTTGTATCCAGATGAGCAGTGGCTACTTCTTTGCTTCCTCCCCAACCCTCTGGAATTATATTCTTAAGAAATAAAATAACAGTAGTCATTGTTAACTTGCCATAGCCCATTTGTTTGAGTTTGTCCTACAAAAGCCATGAAATATCAACCTTTGCTGTTCTTTTGGTGTCTGGACATTACAGCACATTATGCTCAGGCAGCATATACAAGAGCTAACCTAGAATGAGGTCAAAACACCATGACAGCAAGATTCAGGGGGATTTTCTGCCTCAGTACTCAACATCCTTGATTGCATGGGCTTGCGGCACAGCTGTATTGTCATACTCAAATAAAAGAATGGAAACGGTTGAGTTTCTTACACTGAGATCTGGGGCTTTGTAAGCCACCAGTGTGACCTGGCGTCATGTTGTGCAAGACAATGTGGGCACCTCAGAGTTAGATATAAGTGGATAGCGTGCTCTAGCTCATCCTTAGGATGAAGGTGATGGAATTTCTCATTCACATAGATGCATTGACAAGAAGCAAATATAAAGCAGTGCTCAGAAGCAGACAGCTTTCCCTCCCCACACCTGATCAGCCGTAAACACTGTGCACAGACATACGGGCCCCTCTGCTAGAATCCGGCTTTATGTGCATGGACTCTCATAACGACATAATACCCAGATCTCCTCACCAGACTCAGCTGTAATTCTTCCCCAGGACTGCTCAGCCCAACCTCCTTCCACCTAGGAAGCTTCTCTCACTTCCTGCACATGGAGGCTGAAATCAATAGCCACCTGCAACAGGATCCACTGAGCATCTCCCAAAAGAGCCTATAATGTTACATGCTGCATGTTCAGAAACACTCCTGCAAATCTAAGCACACTATTGTTTGCTTTCCATATATAACAGAAAGGCTACATTGCTGTATGTCCAAGAATAAAGCAAATCCTCCTCCATCTTGCATGCAGAAGAAAAGGGCTGACCTAATTCATCTCAAGTTTCCCCCATTTTGGCTCAGATTTTTACCAGTTTCTCAAGATGCAGGTAGAAATCTGAATGGGTTGTTCCGAAGCATGTGTTTACCTCCTTCTACAACAGAAGCACCTGAAAGACTTCACCAAATCTTACTCTTTGCCTATCTTCTGTTGAGGAGCTGCCACCATCAGAAAACTGCCCACTTCTTTTTGGAGGCTGGAGGCCATGGAAGCCGTGTCACTTGTCACCCAGTCTCTTCACCAACATCTGTTGCACCATCAGCCCTCAGCCCCCACCATATCACATGAACTGCAGACTCTGCACCAGAGGAATTACGTGGAGCTTGAGGAAGCCATGATTTATGTTGCAATACAAATTGCATCGTAAGTTATGCTGCCCTCAAAGGCAAGGGATGCTGACAAGAGCACCTGTTGTCCAGATTCTCCCCTTCTCCCCAGACCACTCTCCCTCAAGGTCAAGTCATGGCCAGAATGGTTTAGGATTCAGGTCACAGGGCTTCACAAGTGGAAGGTGTTGGGGACAGCTGCTTAGCCAAATTTTCAAGAGGGAGTTTTAAATATGCTTAGTATATAAGAATAGAGGAATTTAAGTCAAAATTAGTAGAGACAAAGTAAATAATAATGGCTAGACCTAGCTTGGCTCTCTAGGCTGAATGTCCTTGATAAAAACAGAAATCATAGTAACAAATATCCATCAAGCAAAAAAAGATACAGATTATCAGTGCACTGTAATGCCTTATCTTTTTTTAACTGTTCTTTTTAGTTGCTAGCACATGCTGATGTACATTAGCAAAGCTTACAAGGCAGACTTAACAAAATTTGTATAATTCACTCTCACACTTCAAAACTTTCTCAGCCTCTAAGGATTTAAAGCTCTGTTTGTGCCAATAGCTGTGACCGGTTCACATCAGTAAACCAGAGATGAGCAATGGCCAGCCATGCAGGAGAGTTAAATATTCTGTTTTAACGGGTAATCATCTCCGCTTTTCTCTATCACTTTATGGAAGTGTTTAGTTCCCACCAGGCTGTCAATGAACACAGGGTTTCTGTTTCATTTAGTTGCCTTACATCTCACCTACATAATCTGGAAATTAAGAAAAGCAAGATGACCTGGTGCAATGTTCTGCTGTTAGTGTGGCCCTGCAAACAAATATCTCCCATTCAGGCCAGAATAGCAAAGGATACAGCATAGCTATCTGATGGGTTTTTCACATCATGCCCTCTTTTTCCCCTGGGAACTTTTTGCTTGGGCAGAATCTGAGGAACTTTAAAAAAAAAAAAAATCTCTGGCATAGCCAGTCAATTGAAGTGACTCTGCTCCCAGAACTACCTGTCGTGGTTATTTCAGGTGCCTGAAGCAGCTATTTAGAGCTGTTCTGTGCAGCTGCTACAACCTGTCCTGAACAGATTGAGGTCTGCAGTACGCACACCTTTCTGTCTTGTCTATGGCACTCAGAAGGACATGGCACGCAGCATAGCAGAGGTAAGACACAGCATTAACAACTGCACTGAGACAGGCTGAATCTTGGACTTTGATCCCCCCCAGTGTCCTTTGGACTCCCCCCTTCATAACATGCCTGTTGCGATGCACAAAGACTCATATCTTTGAGAGGAACTATAGGGAAAGGTGTGCCGTATTTGTTCAAAAATTAATTATTGATGTCAGTCAAACTCCTCAGCCTTGAAGGTGTGAAGGGGAAACATTAAACCAGTGCAAAGGTCAGCTTTACCAGGACCTGCCTATTCAATGAAAAGAACTAAGGCAGAATGATGAATTGCCAGCAAGTTCCTGTGTGTTCAAGCAAACGACAAACTATTAACCTGTAAAACTGAACATTGCAATACAGGAATTCAGCTTTGGGATAGATTTTCCACTGAAGTATGTAAGCAGGATTTTCCGTGAGTTGCAGATCAGATCTGTTGATTTCTTCCTTCATATTTTAATCTTAAGGTCAATAACTGAGTACTAAATGTGGAGAAGCGAGATCATGCAAAAGAAAGTAGAAGTTATTGAGAACAAAAGAGTGGCTCTTCAGCTATACACAAAGGTGAAAAATGGAAGATGCTTTTACCAAACTAACTGTACTTTTGGTTAAAATGGATATGCAGATTCCTGTGGACTGAACAAGGAAGCACTGGTGGTATATGGAAAGGAGAAGATGCAAATGGACCTTCCATTGCTGGATACTGGAGTCTATCAGTATGGAACCATTTGTTGAACTGAGGTAGTAAAGTACTCCTTTGCCTATAATCCTCTTGTTTCAAAAACAGGCCACTTGTGAAACAGGAAATCTCTTGGAGTCAAAACTTTCATTGAGTTACACTTAAAGACCAAGTGCAACTAAACTGTACAACCACATATTGGTATGGATAGAAGAGCAAATAAATAAAAAATGGCAGTTTTGACAATAATGTACTTCAAACACCCCAGACCAACACCTTTCCCAGTTTCCCCCAGTTATTGGAATGAAGATTCTTCCATGAACCTGTTTTTTCTGCTATAAAATTAGAATGCTTGTTAAGAGAAGGCTCAGGGGCTGAAGCAATACATAGCTGGCTGCCGTGCTTGCATGTGATCTATAGTCCCAGCTCACAGAGAGTTTTTAATGCAATGATTTTGCAGCCCCAGGGCTCCCACACTTATTGGGATATGAACAGACACTCACCCATTTAGGAGCCTAAACCAGACCAGACATTTTTGTTTAGGCCCTTCAAAAGTTGCTCCCTCTGTTTGCTTTCCTTAGTAATCCACCAGTGTTGAACATCTGGGACTCATCATCTGTTTTCTGATGACTATGAGGTATCTCATATTTTGAGCAAGCCCAGCAAATCTCAGTGTATTGCCCAGTAAATTACTAGGCTATGTCAAAAGAACCCAGTGGACAGTCACCTGAGTCTCTGGTCATCCAGCTCCATCTGGGTAAGGTCTACCTGATTCGAATGGGATGTCACATCTGTTTCAATCTCTCCTACACAGTTTTGGTATGCAACTGCTAACACTAACTTGATCTAGGACATAAGTTGATAACAAGACACTCAAAAAAGCCAGGAAACATTCCATTTCCAAGATAAAAATAAATATTCGAGATGCTTCTTGGAAATATGCATATATTTTAAAAATAAACCACACCAAAGAAAGCGAAGAAAGCAAAAGGCTCTGATAGTTTATTATATCAATTTCAGTTCAAAGTGAATTCAAACCTATGGCTTGGGTTATGTCTGCACTAAATCTCAAGGTCTGCCAGCAAGCCGGTGTTAGACAAAATTTCCTGTGGGTCCAAAGAGAGAACTTGCAAGCACAGCTTCGTGCAGGGCTACAGAGTAACTCTGCGTCCTTCCCCAGAGTATGAGGAGACCTCAGTCCTCTTACGCTGCTGTGTGTGCATGGTCCAGCTGCATAGATAGGGCATGGGTGTGCAGACACATACCACGCTCAACACCGTCCTTGAGGGTGCTCTCTGCATCCACAGCTGACACAGGCACCAGTCCCTGGGAGGTAGAGATGCTAATGCAAAATCAGTCCTGCAGGATTTGAAGAGGAGCTGTGGGTACTCACCACCTTGTCTAACAGCATCCAAGACTATAAAAAGCAAGAAAAAAAAAGTAATTCCTATTCTCATAGGGTCTGCAGACTTGGCCTGCCTGAGAAGTGAAATAACTGACTGCATTGTGGCTAGACTTGGATTGCACACACAGGGGAATACTTCGACCCATGCTTGTATTTCACATGTTTCACAGGTTCTGAAGATTATGAAGATCAGCTTTGTTCGGCTGTAGGTTATACTGACCAGACAGATGCAAACACACCTGAGTAATGCCACTTCAACTTGGAGTTTAACATAGATAAGTCACCTGAATCAAATTTATTCACATGTGTTTTTAAAGACTTCAGTTCTCAGCTGGAGCAGCCAAGGCTCAGGACTGAAGTGCTGACACCCTTAGTGGAAAGATAATTCAGCTGGCTACAAACATCAGCAACTATATTTGCATCTGTCATCACAAATATATTTTGGTTTTAGATGGAAGGAGAAAAGAAAACAAACACAACATTTTCTGGTTAAATAGAAACAGCGTAGGGAATCACTGAGACTTTCTAAAGGAGAGTTTATTTAATTTATTCTTCTGTACACACAGCCAGTTTGCTAGTATATTATAACTCAACTCATTTCTCTAGTGACCCATGGTAACCTCTGGATCAAAAGGATTACTTGTGACTCATAACTTACCTTGGCTAAATATAAATACAGGGGTTCAGGTTAAGTAATCTAGGCCTTAATCAATAAAACATTTAAAGTGACAGTACAAGGAGGGATTTCAAAAGTTGTGCTATTACAGTGTTAACTCCTAGTACCTGCATTTCTGGGGCTGTCCTTTCCTGTTTTTAACACAACCGCCCCACATCAAGGATTTTCCACGCATTTTGTGCATACAAGTACAGCTGCATATAGTTTGAATATTCTCCTGCTCCACAGAGGGCATATGCTCATTTTTCCCCACAGGAAATCCAAGCAATCACCCCTATGTGGAATACCACAATTAGGTGACCATAATTGCATACTTAATGAGCTTGTATATGTCTTGAGTGCCAGTTTCTCATATGTGGCCACCTGAATGGATGTCTAAATCTCACTTTTGGGTGGTGAGGTTGAGAAAAAATGTATGAAAGTCTTATTTCATATACTTAAATTGGACCATTGAAATGCTCAAAACTTGCTTAAGTGCCTGTATTTCAATAGCAAATTTTACGTGCAAATCAGCCAGCCCCATGGGCTAGTGTTGGCAACAAGAGGTTGAGAAAATACAAGCCGGATAAAATACAACTCTGTTAAAAGAAGTCTGGAAGCTTTCCAAATAACTACAAGGATGTGAAGATTACAAAATTGTTTCTTCTCAGCCTGGGGAACCTGCAGGATCATTCCTACTTACAGCCATGGTGTCTAGCTGAGGGAAGTGGTTGCCAGTCCATTGGGCCCTGGGACAATTTCCAAGTCTACAAGCACCAACAGATTAGACTTGATATGAGAATTGTTTTCTAGCTGGGTAGCAAGTTAAAAAAATGATAAGAAGCTGGTTTTATCTGTAATTGTTTTAGTATTATTGACTAGCTGGCACTTTGCAAACAAATATAAACTATGCTGTCCACAGTCCCTAGTTCCACTGATTTCACAGGAAAGAGTCTGGACTAACACACCTTCCTCAGATCTTGTACAGTCCAAACTATGAATAAGCGGAACTACTAGTTTCAGATCTTAAATAACTACATTTTTTCCTTTCCAAAAGAAAGAGCCAAATTTGTATCTGGCTTTTATTCTTGCGCAAGGTAATGGAAAAGAAAAGATGAATTGCAGCCTTAAAAACCCTTCCATGAGTCCTCCACTATGAATTATTTTATATAATTCACAGAGAAGGTGACATGATTTACATCAATATATACAGTTAAATTGTTCTATATTGTAAACCATTAGCAAAGAGGGATGAAGGGCTTATAAAGAGGAGTGGAGAGACTACAATGTTATGACAGAATGAAAAATTTCTTGACATGCAAGAAGACATCGCATTGTTTCCATTGGAAGATACTTGTGTATGTTTCCTACAGCAACTATAAGATCTTTGCCCTGTGCACTGGAGACTATACTTTGTTTATTTTTATTATATACCAGAAACTTTTGTACAGAAGAGCAGGGCAGATCACACTTCAACTCCTCAAGTACAAGGAGGGGTCCATTATGGCGGTGTGTTTCAGGGGGATGTAAGTCAAAGGTTTTATCCAGCCTACAATGTTCACCCAAGTCCTCAACAGTGCCAAAAGGACAATTTTTTATAGTACAAGGTTGGTGCTTAAGGAGATTTGAGATGCAGTTGCCCCATGTGTCTCAAGTGAAGGAGACATGTTCTCAATGTCAGCAAGTTGGGCATCAAAGCCAGAGCTGCTGTGATGTGAATCCCCTGAGTTCAGGGAGCAAGAGGTAGAAAAGCCTCCTTCCTCGCTGCGTGCAAGAGCTTCGGAGCGTAGTGCTGTATGATCCGGACCAAGAAGACCAGAACCTGAGGTGGTGTCCCCAGCTCCCAGTGTTGGGGTTTGCTGTTGGAGGTTCCCACAGGAGGTTGTGGATGAAGGAAGAATGCAACGGACCCACCAAATAATTTATTTTGAGAACTAGAACTCACCCTGGACAAAATGGATGGGAATACTAGGAAAAGAACTAGGAACACTAGGAAAGGAACCGCTGAGTGTCTGTCTTCTTGTTGACACAGACAACTTTGTCCTTTTCATCATCTACTTTTGTGGTCTGCTATAACTCTGGGGAAAGGAACCATTTCCAATCCAATACAGAGCTCTGATACTCTCTTCATCTAGGTCGTGGCTTCAGCCTTGCTTATTTGATATTGTTTTCTGTCTGGTGCTGAAGACTCCTAAGGAAAAACTGCCAATTAATCCCTTAATCATTCTTGCAACCGTGTTTCAAGAAACATTCTTGTTTTCTAAAAGGTGTTTCATTTTTTCCCCCTGGGGACCCATTTAACTTTCCTTTCTAATCTCCTAACAGTCTGGAATGAGGTCTTTAGTAGTTCTGCTTGTTGTGAAACAGCTTTGGGAGATAATTCCTAGTCCACGTTAACCATACTTCAAATAATCTTTGTGTAACTGTGATGCAAACCCATAATCTCCCAAAGCAAGTTTATAACCATTTTAACAACCGAGTCTTAAGGAGGTTATTGCAGGATGGGCAGGGAGAGAGGGGTGAAGAACTGCCCAAGGAAGCACAGTTCAGTTTGTCTTCCAAACAGCTCCATATCTCTTAAAGCTTTACAAGGATGAAGAGACTGGTGAACAAACAAGGCGACCTTATCTCAAATAAAGAAAGAGGATCCCATTTTGACCAGCAGCCTTCTTCTGGAAGGTCATATAAGCACATACTTGTTTCCTTGCAGTGAGACAGATGCTTGAGTTTCATAGGACTCAACACCTTCAAACGTAAATGAAACATACCCTTGGGATAATGAATATACCGAGCTCTGACGTCTGAATGCACACACATAACAGCTGTGTGCTGTCATTGGGAACATCAATGGTGAGTGAAAAGACAGGTTAAAGCTTTGTATTCGAACACTGGAGAATATATTGCAGTAAAATGTTCCTTAGACAAAGTCTGCCTCTGACTACCATGTTGGGGCCTGCCTTTTGGTAAAAGAAACCTTGCACATATCAAGGACAGAAAGCAGATTGGGATTTAAAAATAAGGTGGTTTCAACATCCCTTCAAATAAGACTACCAAGAACACAGTAAAACACGCAGTAATATACAAGGGCAGAACTGCTTCGAGAAGATAAAAGCCTCTAAATATAACTTTTGAATGCTTTCTGTTTACTCAATCGCTTTTAATTAAACCCTGCTTGGTTTGGGAAGTCAGCCAAATGTGGAGAACAAAAAGGAAAGCAAGAAACCCAGCTCCTCAAACCTTTGCTCACTAGTTGAAATTTCACAGCTTTAAAACACAATCTTCCTCCATGGAGGCACAATGCTTCTGTCTAAACCTGCTTGTGAGAATTTATTATCCCTGTGTGCAAGTCTTTGAAACCATGATTTTAACGGTAATAATTTCTAAGCAGTGAAATTCATGAGAGGCTGTAATATAATGCCAAGTCTATCCTATTATGGTTTTAATTGGAATATATGTTTTATGTGTTATTAGAGAAATGTTACTGTCCTCCTTATGCTTAATACTGTATGAATAGCTAAAGCCATTTAATGACCGTGTAATTTATTGTCCCTATAGTTATGGCATTAAGCTACAAGTCACCTAATACTTGCAAACATTGTAAACTCCAATTACAGCTACACCAGTGATCCTTCTGTCAACTGAGCCAGAAATGACTGAATGATAAGGTTAAGCACTGAGCCACGTAGCGCAGTTATCTGGAGCTCGGCACCTGTACTACAGAGAAATGTCCAATAAACTATGGTTAAATAGTTTTACTTTGTTATCCGATATAAGTACAGCAAATACAACCAGCTTCCCGAATTATGTTGATGGCTCTGATCCCACCAATCTTATATGTATTTGTCAGCTTTATCCTAATTTACTGCTAATTGTCAATCACTGATTCTCAAGAACCTGAGAGATACCACAGGCACCAAAGTGGATTCTGCCTACCCCTACAGAAATCTCAGAGTTTCATGAAAAATTGCCTGCAGTTTCTGTGCAAGGTGGGCTATTCTTTTCAAATATCCACAGCTGTTTGAGAAAGTGCAAAGCTAGATGACAGCAGAATTCAGAGAATTGGGGAGCAAGTTAGGCAGCTTTTGGCTTCTAAGTGACAGTAACTACTTACCATTTGAGGGTAATCTTTACCTAGAAAGCAAGGTAACCTTCAACAACAATTGTAAACTGCCAGAGTACAAAAGCAGACCTGAATACCTTGGTCTGGCAACTTCAACCAAGGAGTCAAAAATTCACTCAGCACAGAGAAGTCAGTGCAAAAAAAATCCTGTAAAGACCAACCAGAAAAAGTCCCCCAAAACAGGAGACTTCAACCATGATAACTGAAGATATGGCTAGTGTCAGAAGACATATACAATCTTAATTCTTCATTGGCTTTTTCTGAACATGAATGGTGTAAGTCTAATCTGTAGACCAGAAGACCAGCAAGCTATGTGCAGAAACTAAATCACCTCCATGCAAGCTTTTTTATCAGCACAAATGGCTCTTCAGAATCATTAACGATTTTATCTTCAACAAGATTTTTATTTTTCATTGCTCAGAAAAAGGGTAGGTGGAAACAAAAGGGGCTGTCTAGACTGATCCCCTTTCTGAGCAGTTCTGCACCCCATAACTTTTAAGCGGCTTCCAAATACCTATCTCTAGTGTTAGCTTTTCAAACCTCTGTATTCCAAAAGTAGAGTGGAAATTCAACTTCAGAAGTGACTTATGAGTCAAGGTGGGCTCCCAGAAAGAGAGGGCAACTTCAAAGGCTCGTTGCATCCAGGTACTCTGCACTGTACCGCTCAGGTACCATTGCTGGGTCACAGTCACTGTCATTTCTGGTGAAGCTGTAAGTGAAACACAAACACACAGCCTATCCTAGGGACATTCTGTTTCTATGTAGTAAAACTTTTCCTAAACAATCTATTTGAAATATTCCTGAGATATGCCATGAGGCTGAGGGAGACTCTATCACAGTATTAAATTTCATTTCCTTTTTAAAGGTGGAGGTGTGTGAGAATTATAACTTCATTTATTGATGTTATCATGTTTACCCGCAGAGTCACTCATGCTCCCCAATTTGCTTTTTACCGCATGCTTTGCAATACTGTAGTGTACAAAAGTACCATAAAAACCCTTGTCAGTCTGTTTTATTATATTTCCTATAAAAACACATAGATTATGTGTGTGTATATATATTTCCACAAACTGTAATTTGTATTTGTTTTGGAGGGTTTTAAGCCAAACAAAAGGCAATAGTTAAAGAGAATCCCAGTACCAGTCACACTGAGATTATTACAAATGTTAGCAGAATTCATCTGCTGGATGATCCGTGATGTCTGTGTAATTCCTCTGGCTAAACATTCCGTTCAAAAAATACATGTAGCAAATCAAGTGCATAAAATGGATAAATCGCATTTCCTCACTCATGATTTGTGATTGCTCACTGAAGCCACCTAACGCTTCTGCAGCCCAAAGAGGTGGACTAAAACTTGCTAAAGAGGAAAACGGTAAGTTATGCAGTTCAGCCACACATTTTTAAACGAATGAGCACTCTAATTACATTTTGTGACACATTTGAGATTTGCGTGGCTTCATATATTTCCCATGACCATCCAAATACTCATGAAGAATTAATAATTTGGTCCTGCCTTTAGCAAGTTCCATTCATTCTTATTTGTATCTGGCTATAATCAGCACCAAGACCCCAAATATTGGACGACTGCATTTGATTCTTGAGTTCTTTTCTTTTTGTTTATGTCAAAGCAAATTAGCTGGAAGGAGCCTGATGAGGAAATCGAGCAAACTGTGGAAGGTCGAGAGGGTATTTCACTGAAATGTAATATCATAAGTACAATTTAAACAATGACAAATCCCATTCACCTCTTTTGTTTTCTTGAAATGTTTAGAATTATTTTTAGCCGTCTTCTTAATAAATAAAATTGTTCTATTAGTTTGGCCTACATTTGGATTTCATTAATTTTAGAATATTTTCCAGGCATCTAAAATTAAACAGATGTCATCGGGCTCATTTAGACCTGAAATAACCCTTGCAACAAAACCAATTATTCAAGGGTCAGCTGGAAGTTGGAATTTTATAATAAAGAAAAGTTTAAAAGTTAAAAAAATAAAATGAAGAAGAAGAAATAATGCCAATTCCCTGTCCACACAATCGTTAGTGCAACAACTGAAGATTTGTTTTATTGTTAGGGAAAAGGGTGGAGCCACAGAGTGAAAGTTCAGGAAAGCTGGTCTATTCCCTGAATGCCCTGATTGTTCCCTTTCCCATGGGGATTAGTCAAGAAATCTTTCTTCCAGATTTCTAGGTCTATCGTGGCGATGGTTAACAGCACAAAGGTTTGATTTTGTTCTGAAAGTTGGTCCTGTGGGTCAAAGAAATTTCCAAATCATGATCATGTCTGGGCAAGTGCAATCCCAGGAAACAGCAGAATGAGCAAAGGCAGAAGCTGGCAGCCCTGGTTACAACCCCATACTCTAAACAACGCTTCCACCTACTGTAAGAATGAAGGGGATTAGTTTTGCCTTGTAAACACAAATTGTAATTTGCTGGGGAGGTTTTAGGCTGTGGAAAAGGTTTGCATCTCTACTAGCTTCTTTGAAACTTCCAGCTCCTCAGCTCAGACCCAGCTCCACGAGCAGCTGATCTGATGTTTGGCACAAATGGGATGGCAGGTCTGCAGCAGGAGAGCTGGGGAGAGGGACCAGGCTGACAACAAGCCATGGCAAGGATGGGTTGGAAACCAGCTGGAGATATCTCAGGGGACAATGCTCAGCCAGTACAAGATGCTTGGGACGAATAAATGGCTTCTGTTAGCCCTATGGAATGGGAAGCTTGGAAGCATGGTAGAAAGATAATTGCTTTCCCTTTTCCCTCACCGTATCAAAGAAGGAACCAGGTTCCCAGCTCTGCAAGCATCTCCAGATTTATAGGGGTGTGTCTGAGATCAGATACGAAAAATCCAACCATTGTGATTTCTTCACTGAAAATTAGGAGCTGGGTTTCACTTTGCTGAGCAGGAGGGAAAATGAAAATTTCTTTTCCTTTGTAACCTGAGAGGCTTAGCTTAGTCTGCCAGACTGCAAAGATCTGCAGTGGCCCCTGCCCTAAACTATACCATCCCTCTTAGCTGCCAGGATTGCTAAATGGAGACCTAGAAAAATGAATAATGTATTGTACAAAAAATATATTACCATAACTTTACAATCCTGCTGCTAGGGGCAGAAGATCTCTCTGAAATACTATCAAGCATAATGGGAAGGGAGTACAGGGCTAACATCTGAAAAGAAATTTAATCATTGACCTCTGAAAATCACAGTTTTGCTTTTGCCTTTTTTTCAAGATACAGTAGCTCTAACTCTCCATCTGACCTAACATTAACTTCCTGCAAATTATAACAGATGATTTATAAAAACACCTCCTATTGCCTTGACCTATTTTATGCTGCTCTTGCCTCCTACACAATTGCATTTTGTGGTCTCAGTCGACATGCTGGCTTGTTGCTTTGGGACTGAAATTGGTCACTCAAGCCATGACGGCTGTTCCCAGAGAGGCACATCAGCCCAGCAGAGCTTCTGTCCACAGGAGGTTTAGCTCTAACACAAAAAGATACAAGAATGCGATAGGCTCAGTGGAAAATTCACACTGATGAGCAATGGGTAGAAGTCCTATGAACGACCTGAGCTGTTCTGAGCACAGCTGGGGAAGGAGACAGTGCTCCACTTTGAAAATCCTTCCAGACCAGTGTCAGAGTCCTGGCATCCACCCAGCTGAGCTACTGTGGGGATCAGTGTCCTAAACGGTGAAGAGTAACTTATAGAATAGGGGGATGCAAAGCTAGTAGAGAGTTTTCCAAAACAGTCCCGTTCCTGCAGAAGCTCTTTGGATCAGTGAGAACCCTGAGAATCCCACTGCTTAAAACTCCTCTCCAGCAGCTGAGAGGGTGCAGGATCTGCTTCTGCCTACCCTGGGTTTGGGTCCTGGGCTTAGGTCTGGGCTCAGGTTTGCAAAGCCAAATGACCCAAACCGATGGCATTAACAACAAGGTAATATAACCCCCCTGTCAGGGCTTTCCTGCTGGGTGAGCCGGCAGGTTTGCTCCAGGGACACAAGGGGACAGTCAAGACATGGGCAGTGTGGACATAAAGGGAATGGAGTGAACACAACGGCAATATGGCAAACGCTATCCTAGTACAAGCAGCACCCCAATTCCTTGTGTCTTACTGCTGCCATGCTCCCAGGCACCGGGGACTGGTGACCCTAAGGAGGACAAGCGAGTTCGGACAGTCGTTGGCTGAAGGTTTTCTTCCCAGAGTAGATCGCAGCCAGTGCCGTTGATGGGCTTTGGGTATTTCGGATCTGCTCAGCCACACCGCTACAACGGAAAGTCAAAAATGCTATGATGGTAATAATTGCATTTTCAGGCTGCTTCTTCATCAAACGAACGCAGAAAAAAAAATCCACAAATTTGGGGACTTTTATTGATCGGAGAGGCCAAAGAGCAGGAGAGATTTAAGGACGATTTCATGGGTGGGGGTCCCCGATGTCTTTGCTGAGCTGTGCCAAGGCTGCGAAGCTGCACGGGAGCTTCTGCCATGAGCCAAGCACAGCAGATCACAAGCCTCGGCTGCTGCACCCGCGCCGGAGTCAGAGGAGACTTTTTAACATGACCCTGGTCAAGTTGTCAACCCATTGCTTGTAAATAACCTCAGATAACAGATGGCAGAAAAACAACAACCGTTGCAAATTAGTACTAAATTTTCCTAGCAATAAGATTACCAGACCTGCCAGGAGTTTGTTTCAGTTAATGCAGCGGATCCTGCTGCAGAGAGACACACCCTGCAGTAACTGCAGCCTTCACAGAAAGCAAACATACCTCTTCAGATTTCAGTTTTTCAGTAGGTTTTATTTTGGTTTGCTTTTTACATTTTCCTCCCCCTCTTACTTAGTGCTTTCCAGGTTTAAAAACCAAAGGCTGCTCATGGTGGAGGAGCAATAGTGGCTTTCATATTTAATAACTCTTAAATCTTGTTCAACATGTGGCAATTGTTAGGTAGATTTGAGCTGCAATTAAAGAGGCACCCTTCTTTCTCTTCAGCAACAATATAGGCTCTTAATCTGACTAAAACCATCATATTTTAAGAGCTGAGATCATCCTGAGGCAAATGGCATCACACTTAACTTGGATCTGTTTTTCATAGGGAAGTTTAAAAGTTAAAGTTCACTTTCCTAAAAGTCTTCCATTAAAGAGCCAGCAGCTCTAAGTGCTCTTTTCAAGTATCCACAGGTACCTATATCGTACAAAACAACATCTGGGGGATGGAGGGGAGAGGATAATTACTGAAATTCCTTTGTGAAGTCCCTTTTTCTTTAAGAGCCTGAATTGGGACTCTAAATAGAAGTGAGATGAGGGGGTTTTGTTGCCTGATTATAGATTTGACTCCAGATAAAAGTACTATTTGTGTGACTCAGCCCTCACAGTGCTCACAGGTCTGATGTGGCTAACTGATAAAGGCTGTGAAAGACAGGAATAAACAGTGATAAAACAACCGAGCGCAGTTTGGCTTCGAACCAAAACACATGTTTAATAAAACCTGCGTGTTTCATGGTGAGACATTTACGTTTCCTTTTGCGGTGCCGAGGTGACTGTAAATATCCATAAGGAATCTGGGTTTGAACGCGGTCGGTGCTGTCACTGCGGTCCGGTGGCCGGGCTGGCCTGCCGTGCCCTGCTTTGCTCCCACAGTGGCGCTGGGATGGGGTCAGGACACCAGGCTCGTGGCTCCAGTTAGTTTCACAGCTTTTGGGGTTACAATTCAGTTTTTTCAGCTGCAACATGAGGAAATACCTGCCAGAGGACCAAAGGCAGGTAGCAGGGCTGAAAGATGATAGTGATGGCAGCTCACACAACAGGGTCAAATAAAAGTATCGGGAGGAGGGAAAATATTTCTTTTCCAGTCTTGTCCCTATTTCACATTCAAGTTCCCCTTTGCACCTCAGAGCATTAGTTCAGATGCCTCAAATTCCTGTTTTCCCATGACAGCTCCCACCCCCTAATCAGCTGCTATTCCTAATGCCTTACCCTCTCTCCCTTTTTCTTTCTCCATTTTTCACAGACCTCACACTCCAGAGCAACGTTAGTAAGACGTGAGCCCTCGCTCTGATTTACAGACTTCATCTGTGCAAAGGTAAGAAAGCCACCGTGACAGCAAAAGTGTCTTTCAGAGGTATAAATACCAAGAGGTATTTATTAATATCCACTAGTCATGCTGCTAAACCCCTACGTCCTCCTTTGAAAAGATAATCCTGTATTGTAAAGGCTCAACAAATGAGAACACCAAGGGACTTCCCTCATTTATAATACCTGCAAATGACTTGAATGAAAATACCTCCACAAACTATCAAAGTTTGTGGAGGGCACAAAATTGGAGAGGGAACAAGTAACGAGGAACAAGGGATTTGAATCCACTGGTTGCCTGGGCCAGTGAATCGAAAATGCAGTTTAATGTACAGAAACATAAAATAATAAGTCTGGGGCCAGCAAACCAGACAGAAGGATATTATACTGAATGGTGATGCATCATACTGACCAGTGAAAGGATTTAGAGGTCACTGCAGAAAAATCCTTGAAGCCTTCAACTTGGCATAGAGCTAAAATGAAAATAACTCCAGGAAAGCAGCAGAGGCAAAGGGAAGGGATGCAGCCTTCTTCCCCTGTCTGTGCAGCAAAACAGCACTGGGACTTTGCTCTAATTGACACAATACCATCTGGTCCTGGGCAGCATAACACAGAGACACACGGGACACCCGTTCCCTGTGTACCTCAGCTCCTGTCTCTGCACAACGTGCCGTCCCCACAGCTTGGCCTCCAACGGGCACGGGGGAAACGGCAGCCCAAGGTGTTCATTTATTACTGGTAAAGAACTGTGCAAGTTCACTCCAAGGCTTAGCGATGCTGGTCAGCGGGAATGCAGGAACCCAAACCCCCGGCTCATTTGCTCGTCTGTCTGTTCTTTGCTTTTGGCTCTGACCAGGAAGAAAAGTCAAAGCAGTGAAAGCACAGACTCCCCACAGGCATGGCAGGTTTGCCTGTCTGAGCACAGAACAGCTCCCTGAATCCAGCAGTCACTCAAGGGACTGAGAACCCACGTCTCTATATCCATAGGACCTTCCTGATACATTTGCAATGACCTATCAGAGATAAAGTGGAATAGCGAAGCTTGGGGGAGAAGCAGCAAAGGTGATAGGGCAATTAATTTTCTTCCCCATGTCCCTAACAAGCAGTCTCATTTAGTTATTTTCCTTCTCCTTCCTCTGGCAGAGTGCTTCATCCCTCTTTCCTCACAGCTTTCCTGCAAAAACATCAACCAAAAGAAATCTTAAAATCTGCTCCTCTCCCAGCTGATCCCTATTTGAACCAATACTTTCCCCCATTCCTTCTTCTATGATTGTAAATACAAATATACAACCTTTAAGATTTGCTGAGCTGAACTGCTAGTGAGCTGCAGGTAAAGGGCTCCATAAGCTCATTAACAATATCCTTGGAGTATCTTAATCCCTGTGGGTGACAAGCTGGGACATTAAGGGGAATATATAGTTATACATGATTGAAAATGGTGAGCAAATTCAGCATTGGTCTGAATCAGCAGCTCACACACGCACATGCACCCAGCCTTGTAAGATGGATTTGTCAGAAGCACCGGGTGAGGAAGAGTTTTCTCATTCTTGGCTTGCTGGGCAAGTGCATTACCTCTGCCAGCTGCTCCTGAGTTAATTCTGCTTTTTCCCACCTGGGGGAGCAGCAGAGATTCAAAGCCAGACTGCCAGCACAGGTCCTTCTTCCCTGTGATGTCCACACATGTAGAACAGGGTAAATACCCTTGGGGGAAGGTTCTCATGAGCAGCCAGAGGATGCAAGCACTGGGAGAAATCCCCACTTCTCTGTCTCCTCTTCTGTCCCTCTGCAATCCCTTTAGCTCTTCTTCTCTATCCCTCCCCACCGCTTCTGCCCTTCCACAGCTCCCCAAAACCCTGCAGAGGACAGGGCCAGGAGAGATGGTGGGCAGCAGGCAGGTACCACGGCTCGTATCTGGCGGAGGAGCCGCCGTCCAGGCAGGCGGGATAAGGGCGACTAGCCAAAGGAGGATCTTGCAACATCTGGCACTGTCTGTTCTTCGGCTGTCTGCCTCTGGCTGTTTTCTTGTCTAAATGGATAGATAATCTGGATGTATTCCAGCTGAATTAGTGTACACGTGATGCTCAAAATGAACTTGAGGATAGAAATATGTTACTGACCTATTATGATGCCTAAAATACAGGACCTGGAATTGCTTCCAAGTCCTTGGCTCAGATGCAGGTCCTGGCTGTCTCCCAGCTCCGTGGCAGGTGAGACAGATGTCAGATCTGCTTTCTTGCCCTGCTCCCATGTTTCTATGGGGGAAAAAAAAACGAAAAAAAAAAACCCAAACAAACAAACAAAAAACCCAAAACACCAAACCACCCTGGGTGCGCAAGCCTGAAGCCACAACAAAGCCCTACAGAACTAATGTGGCCACAGGTCCCAGTGCAGAGATATGCCCAGCCGAGGTGGAGCCCCTGAGGTCTGATATGACCATTCATGTTGCATGGAAGTTTTAATACATACCAGTTGATTGCCTGTCAGTTTGATCTATGGCAATTTCTTATTGAATAAATAAGATTTTCATGCTGTGGGTACATTTTCTTTTCAGAGGGAGAATGGCTTCCATCCTGCACAAACATCAAGGAAAATAAAAAAGTGTTTGATGCCATAATAACCCATCTCTTCCGGCTGCCTCAGCTGATATGCTTTTTTGACTACTCACAATACTTGAAATATATATATACCAGCTAAAATCAAGTTTTCTTCTTCTTTTTTTTTTCTTTTTGCTTGTGTTCCCCATTCAGCAAAGGGTTATGTCTCCCCTCCTATGCTACAGACCACTATTTTCAAAAGCAGGCTTTAAAGGAGGAATCAAGTAACAAAGAAAGGTGAGGCTGAATGTAATCTTCTGAACTTAACTTTCAGAAATTTTCTAAAAGAACAGTCAGAAAATACTTAGGAACATGCAGGCATTTTCTGTGCATACTACTGATGCCAGCAGGAGCTTAAAAAACAGCCCTTAAGGTGCTTTATTGTCTTAAAGAAAAGTCATTGCAATACTACAGCAAAGATGAGCAGTTCTAGCTCTTGCTTTTCCATTCCTGTACAGACTGTTAAAAGACAAGAAAAACTACAATAATAAACACGAACGAGCTTGCTGCAGCTGTGCTTGTCAGCTCCAGACATTAGTGTGGCTAATTCCAATTGGGAACAGTTCCTGGGCTTGGTGATAAATTAATCCTGACTCTGATAGTATGTAAAGATTTCTATACACATAAGCTGAAAGAAAACTTCCCAAATTGCTTACAAATTCCCCTGTACGGTTATTTCGGTGACTACACACCAAAATATTTAGTCTGTGTATCTTTTTTTGATAGAGTGCAATCTATTTTTTATTTTTATTAAATGATATTAGAATAGGATATGCTTCGTCCAAAAGAAAAAGATTACACACAGGCTTGCACTGAAATTGCAGAAGTATGAAGTACAACCGATGGGGTAATGTCTGTTTTCCCAGAGATAAGCCGCAACTGCTTTATAGGAAAAAAGCAGCACCATTGAAACCCTTCTGAGAACGGCCCAAATATTATTTCAGATTGCTGGTTTTGGAAAAACTCAGAGACTGACTGCTAAAATCAGGAAACATAACATCATTCACTCATTTTTTTCCAATCTGTGCCTGTGTCTGTGTTGGTCCATTGGCAGAAGGACACGGCCCAGAGGACAAGGAGAAGACCCACTGGCTAAATGCAAATCCCCAGGGCAGAGATCAAGCTTGGCCAATGCCTGGGAGAGACAGTACAAGGAGGATGCTGGAGCAGTGGGGTCCTGGACAACTGGGCATCTCCTCCCAGCTGCATCCTGCCCCCACCATCTCTATAATTCCTCTGCTTTCTCCCTGACATTCAAATTAACACATCGCCTTCATTTTGCAGTTGATTTTGGTCACACTCCTGCAGGAACTATGGGTTTCAGAAAGTTATTCACCTGGGCAGTTTCATCTCAGCCCCAATGAATAGCTTCATTCTGGAATAACAAATATAAACAGAGGGAAGGCTGCTCGCCACAAGGATTCCTTTATGCTGCACCGTGAATTGTTGGCCAGTGGCCATTTAGCATTGAAAGGCAAGAGCCACCTGTGTCAGGTGTGTTTAAAGTTCATATTGACTCCTGCCCACCGGTATTTGCATGATGGGCAACATCAGAGAAAGGTGCATTTAGTCATTAATTTTTGCCTGACACAGGGAACAGAAATGAAAAGGAGCCCTTTTCTTCCAGGTACAGCTTTTGTTTTCCAGTGTGATCAGTCAACGATCAGCTCTGCGTCAGCCAGCACGGGGCAAACTCAGGTCTAGTGTGCTGGGGACATTCTGGGGTTCTTTCCTGCCCCACCAGCCCGCACCCAGTGGGACCTGACAACCATCTGGCCCCACAAACCCTCTTCTCTGCCCCTTGCTGCCTCCCAACTTTGCTGGATGTCAAGATCCGCTCAGCCTCACGCAACGCAGCTTCCTGGGAATGGATTAGAAAGCAAGCTGTGTGATATATTTGTTATGGCCATGACTTGCATGGAGAAAACTGTGACTTCTAGCAGTTTTTTGTAGGTTTTGTAACCCCAGCCAGCCTGCTACTGACTCCTTCATGAATTTTTACAGCTTTGGCTCTGTTCGTGAGCAGTATAGTAGAGAATGGAGTTTTTTAATGGATTTAAGTTATTAGTTACGTCTTACCAAAGGGTGTAACATTATTTGTGTTGTAAAATAAAGTCCGTTTGTCTTCTCCCCATTTCCCACGGCACACAGTGTTCAATACAGTGCACTGTTGTTGGTTTTCTCTCTGAAGCTGGCTGCGAGGAGTCTTGGGCCATGACAGTGCATCAGCTGCAGTTGCAATGATTGCTGCAGATGCAGGATATCGTACCAGTCACAGCCCATGGGAAACCCTAAGGAGCCTCATCACATGTGGGAATCTTCTTCCCATGAAAAGAGGGGGACCACAGGTGGGGGGAGCACGTGGCGTGGCTAAGTTGGGAGGACTGGAGGGATTTGTAAAGGGTTTTGGAGCCCAGGGCTCAGCCACGGTATGTGCCACTGGAGGATTTATAAGGTTTCCTTTCTGTTCCCTGATGGGAAACTTTATTGGGGGGGAAATTATGATCTCTACCCATACTGATGTACCTCGCTGATGATCAAAGCTTATTTTCCCGCTCCCACACACACACTTTACAAGTGGGGTAAATTTGCAGTGTCTGGCTGCAAACTTGGCAGTGGCCTTTGCGCGGATGTCGCGGAGGGCAGAATTTGCTTGATTAGTACAAATACCATCTGTATGCTTGGTTCAGATGAACGCAGTGTTTTAGAAATGACCCATTTTGCTTATATAAGGACTAACGACACAGCCAAAATCTGCAGCACATTTCTGGTTTTCTCAAACAATTATTGGTGGGTATCCAATATTTGTTACTTTTCTCCAGAACAATGAATAAACTACGGCACAGAGACAACTGGCCACTCCATACGCTGTCATACAAGAAACTCTGTGCTCTAAATTACTTAAACCAATTTATTTCCAGTTAAAAAAGAGAGACAGGCAAGAAAAAGGCATTTATATTCTGTTTAAAACCACTCAGAATACATTTTAGCATTGTTATCCATTGGAACAGAGAGGTAAATCCAGTCCCTTAGACACTGTAGGTCTCTTTTATAAATGATGCAGCTTTAATATTTTTGTTTTGTTTGAATTTTCCTGACCTAAAATGTCTTCTTCAGTCTAATAATAGTTGAACAGTTAAGCCGCTGTTCCAAAACTTTATTTCTTTGCACAGTAAAGTTAAGGGAAGAGCTCTTTTGGCCCTCATACAGCTTCTCTTCAAGCCTTGCAGAAAAAGCAAAGCTCAGAGATCTGTAGAGAAGGGACGATTTTATGGCTGTCGTCTGTCTGTAACGCGTGGGATCTTTAGGGACTGACTCTTACACGTCATCTGTCACTCAGAGGCTGAAAAGAAACAAAAGAAACCAAGGAAACTTTCTCCCAAATCATTCCAGGCCTGATCCTGCAAACATTTATTGCAGGGCTTTGGTGGGATTATTCCCCTGAGCAGTCAGACATCAGTCCCACCAAGACCTTGGTTTGTATTTATTGCACATCTTGCATTTGCATGGCCGGACTGGAATAGGAGGGGGGCTGCTCACCTGCCTGGGGTTTCCACCTATGTTAAAGCATCTCCTGGCTCAGGGCACCGAGTGTTTTCAGAGCTGCCCCTTGCACTTGGAAGGAATCCACCTAAATATTTACATGGATTTTGCTCCTATAGTAACAAGAATATTGCGGTGGTATGTCTCGCATAAATGCGCCGATGTATTCTAGCCTTATGCCGTTGGTTTAAATAGAATACCACACCAAGGCAGATGTGCAGTTTCTTGTTCGCAAGGAAGGACGGACGGTTTGCGGGAAACATCACGTCAGCGTCGAACGCAGGGGAAAAAATAACACAGGGAGGGAAAAATCAAATAAATTATTTCAAAAATAGAAAAAAATAATAAAAAGAGAAGAGGTTTGTAAAGCTGTGGGCTGCCCAGCTGGAGAGCAGCCCCTCGCCTGTGGTTCCCCGGGCCGGGCTCTGCTGGGGGGCCTGGGGGGAACATCAGCCTCCTCGTTCCGCTCGGAGGCAGAAATCCCAGCGAAATGGGAGGGGTTAGAAAAATTACAATTGATCCCATTAGTTCCTGTGAGTGCTCTTTTCAGGAAAGCCAGGCTTTCGCTAAGGAGATAAGTAAATTCCTGTATTCCCTCCCAATCCTGCCCTGATTTAAGTTAATTTGGAGTTTTAGCTAGTATCATTAATTGCACTTTTCACTCTGGATTTGAAGAAGAGAACGGTTATCCTCAATATTTCAAGGTTTACTCGGGTAAATCTTGTATCTCTGCTAAGGGGAATCTTGCCTGAATATGGTGGTAAAATCTGAGCTTTTGTTAAATTGTGTCATGAAGCAGAGTGAGAAGTGGGGAGAGGTATTTGAGGAAAATGCTTCTTTTCTCTGTGAAGAGTCTGGGGATTAAGCTGGATGTTTGTTACAAAGTTGGGCGAACTCCACAAAAACATTCTTCCTTCATCTCTATTTCAAGTTTACAAGTTAATTTGTGAACTCACCTCTCCTGTACCTTAGTCACTTTGCGGACTGAGACAGTCACGCAAACAAGGAATTGTATGCAAACACTGCTGAAAAAAAGGCAAATAAATTAATTTCTGAAATCATATTTGGACAAAGAAACCAAACCAGCTTGAATTTCCAGCAGTAAATGCTAATAATAAGTCTATCGGAAAGAGTTTGGCATGTTAAAAAAAAAAAGTCACACAAAAAATTAATTCAAGAAAATAATATTTTATGCTCAGCAAAAGCGAAACTGATTACATAACTAATATTGAATTACTCACTGAGCTCTGATCCTATAGTCCTCATACGAGATCTGTCCTGCAGTACCAGTACAGAATTTAGTCTATCATTCTCAGAGGTACTAAAACCCCTTGCTTTTATACAGGTGGTTATAGATCATGTTTCTACATAAAATTTCATGCTTTTATAAAAGTAAATTCCAAAGCAAATGTAACTCTTCAGAGCCATCATTACCCAAGGTTTTATTGCCAGGCTTGTTAACTCTCCTGGTAAACATCAGGTGCAGCTGCTCTGCTCAGTCTTGACTCTTCTTCAGGGGCTGGTAAGATTTATTTTCCAAGTAATACTGAGAACATGCTTCTCACTAAGTTGCTCTGTCAGTGAAACTGTAGGAAAAAAAAAAAAAGAAAAAGAAAAGAAAAAAGGTCCTTAGGTTTGGTGGCCTTATCTGGCATTTTACAGGTGTAAGGGAGAGCACCGAGAGCCCCACGGTTGCTTAACAAGGGAGACTTTTGGCTTTGCCAGGAGATAATTGCTCCAGTCGTGAGCTGCCGTTAATCCCAGGCTGTGTGCTTGGTGCTGACCTGCGGCCCTGCTGTTTACATCACTGGGATTTTTAGGGCCAAATTCTGCAGTTAATTGCAGCAGTGTAAATCTGGATTCCTAAACCTCCCTCCCCAGGCGTGGAGCTCCTTTGGATTTGAGGGCGAAATTCGGGGCTGATCCTGCAGCCGCTGACATCGGTGGGCCTCGTCTCGCAGAAAAACACAGGAAAAGACCTGGGCTAAGCCCTCTCCCAAATTTCCTAAGGGCAATAAACGCGAGCAATTAGGGGCTCCGCTTGCTTGGAGGAGCAAGGGCTGGCTTATCTCTGCCTGCCGCAAGCCTTGGGACGGTCAAGCCTGGGTGGTACGGGGAGGTGTCGCTATTAGAGGGGCTGTAGAGGGGATTAATACCGCTGTGAGCGACATTGTGTCCTGTCAGAAATCTTTGCAAAAAGAGTAGGAACTGGAACTGCAAGCTTTCAGCTTTAAGCCCTGAACTTGAGGCTATACAGCAAGATTAAAGCGTTTGTCTTTTAATGTTTTCTCATCTAGAAGGGAGAAATCTCAATGAATTTAAAGGCATTCCCTGTTTTTCAATAACCAATTGATGTCGGTGCTCACCATGTTCCTCCGTTACAGTCCCTAAAGTGCTACAAGAAACTGGCAGCTGCTGAGCAAGAGGCTAAAAACCTTTAGCAAAAAGGCATCTGGACCGGTGTTGCAGCCGAGGGCTTCACAGCCTGAGGTTCACGCTCCCTCCCCGGCCCTGAGACCAAGTCTGGCTGCAGATATTGCACACTGGGACTTCTGCAGAGCAAACCGAATTATATTGTATAAAGGAACTACAGAAAAGTCTAAGCATCAAGGTCTCTGCTGGAGGAAAGCATGGATTAAATTGCTTGGTTGCTGTGAAATGCAAAGAGAAGCTGGTAGACAGCAAAGTGACAAAATAATTCATTAAAGAGTTTTTTTATTAGCCCCGTGGAATTTCCTAGTTTCTTGGTAAATCTGTTTTAGTGGCCTCAGGTTTGCTGTCTCCCACTGCAAACAGCATGGGGACAGGAATGTTTTGGTTGCAAAGGGTTTATTCAACAAAAATGCAAATTCTTTGCCAAATCCTGTTTTTACAATCATGAATTTGACCTGCACATGGAAAGCAGCACAGAGAATACAAGTTAGCTCTTCATCAATTTTTACACCTCAATCAAACACATTTACTCTTAATTGGGCATGATGAAATAAGAAAATACAGAGGGAGAATTTCAGCCCTTACACCTTGAAGCACAGTGTCCATCTCCCCAGGCTCACATTTGGATGAACATCAACACACACAGAACTGTGTCACTGATGTGCTTCAGATCAGCTTGATGCTTACTTAACATTCAGAAAATGCAGCATTCAGAAGAAAATAGCCATGATTTTAGAGAGCTTGGATCACATCCTTCTTTTTCTATAGGCAGTTGCTATACTCTATAATGTATAATTATTCAGTACTAAATCTGCCATTATAGAATTACAGAAAAGGCAATTACCACGTTGAAAGTACCTGACAGGCTGATATTTAATTTTTGTCAGGAAACAGATGAAAGCAGCTTTAGTCAGAGCAAAGCATACAGGTTAAAGCCAGAACATTATATTGTAATTTTAAATTCAAGAAACTATTGTGGAAAGGAAGGACAGAAGTGAAGGCAATGATTTCCCCTGTTTAATGCTTGTGAAAACAGCCTCGTGCGCTTTTACGTCTAGTGTATGAGTACAGAATATACACATGCTTTTATTTTGTACTTAAAATTTAAGGGACCTCCAGGAGACTGGTTTATAAGACAGGAGAAAGGAATAATGACTCCAAAAATATAAAACAAAACTTTCTTTTGAAAAAAAAAAAAAAAACAAACAGAAAAAACCCCACGAAGAGTAAAGCTTGGTTTTCTGAAGCCAGACAAGATTTGTTAGCGGACATTGCATTTTAAATGTGTGTTGAGATGTTAAAACTGACGGAAACTGCATGTAATAAAACCCTGTACCCAAGATCAAAATACTGGTATATTATTTGAGCCAACCCTTCTTAATTCACCCCGACAAGCAGACACGATGACTTCAATGAAATTACTTTCACAGGTAAAGTACACAGATAGGGCTGATTTTTAAGGCACACATAATTTTCCACAAGTACCTGATATTATTTGAGAAATTGTAACATATTTAGCAGGTTTTAACTTAAAGCTTTTGTGCACACACCTATGCATATCTGACTGTGTACTATTCTTAATCGTTGTGTGAAAACTGCTCAGAAATGCTAGAAAACTGATTGCCTTAAGTCGTTTTATCACATCTTGCTCCCATCGGGGTTCAGGCCCCATTGACTTCAATGGCAACAGGAACAGCCAAAAATATACAAATATTTGTCCGGTGTTACAGACTACACAAGTCACCCGGAAAGGTTGCCTGCGTGATTCTGACATTATTGTATGCAAGTGGTGCTGTTTGCTCTGTAGGAAAAATACGTTTGTAATTAAAACCAGCAAACATATGTTCTAACTTTAGCCAAGATTTTTCATCACCAGAAATATGTAAAAAACAAATAAATGAAAATTTAGTTGAGATGTTTAATTAAACAAGCAACTAAAGGTGCCCACACTGCCAAGCCCTTTTGTGTTACTACTATTTTTATTTCTCTAAGAGAAACCTTGATTTTCCAAAGGTTTATCTTGCGGAAAATCACTGCCTTTAATTAATATTCCTTTCATCAGATGTAGCTTAAATCACTGAATATACTGTTGTAAAATGATGTCCTGTGTGTTACTTCAGAAATAAACAGCCTCTTCCTTGTTTTTTTGTTTTCTTTTCTTTTTTTAAGTACCAGTTTCAGTAGAGGAGGGAGATCTGTTTAAAGAGAAATTTTCCTTCACAGAGCAAACTCTTTGAAAAGCCACACACACACACATTGAGCCTTTGTCTATCGCAGCATCTCAGAGTTGCTAAAGGAGTTTCATAATCTGAAAGGAGGCAGCTGTAAAACCTAAAGATGCTTTAAACTTGCACCCTCGCCAGGTTTTTGCATGGCTGGCTTGCTCCCGAATGAGAAATTTGGGGCATATATTTGTTAATTTTAAACGCTTTGGACAAGACTGCTGAGTTTTTCTCTTTTTTTTTTTTTAAGTTATGAAAGTAGTGATTTTTTCAGCATGATTTTTGCAATAAGGGGCACCTGGTGACTCCGAGAAACTCTGCAGTGGTTTGAGCTCCTGCTTCTTTGCAGGATCAGGAGTTTTAATGAGCTCTCAGCGGCCTGATCCCGTTAACACTCTGGCAAGTAAGTAACTGGCTTTGGTGATATTGCTTACATGACCGAAATTACTAGTCAAATTAAAAATTAACTCCAGTCTTTTGGAATGATCTTGAGTATGAAGTTGAACTTTGTGCAAGTTTCCTTAAAAAAAAAAACAAAACAACAATAAGAGAGAATTAAGGATGCCTGGAAGGGTGCAGCTCTTGTAAAAGTGAATAGGGGTGAAAGCAGCACATCTGAGCACAAATTATATCAAGAACTTATAAAAATTTAACAGGGAGTGGTGTCCTTTCTGGAATTATTTAGGCTGTTTCATAGCAGTGTAATAGTTTATATCTCTGCGATGCAATTTTTAAATCAACTGCAGAATTTTATAGAAAACTGACTTCAACCCTCTTAAAATCTATAGGGCTGCTTCCCTGGGCATTTGAAAGGACCTTCCTTAGGAAAGATTTTCACTGGGGACAGGGTTTATTTTTTGGATCTGATAACCCCTTGGTTACCCATGAATTCCTTTCTCGAATAATCCTATGATGTTGCTTGGTGAAGGGTCAGTCCTGCATGTATAGCTGTGAATTGTGCCCAGGGTCGGTGACTTGCACACATAATGCTCCTTATACCTATCTGCGATTTCTAAGATTGGACCTTTTATTGAAGCTTACTTTTAAAACAGTCCCAGAAGGATTGTACATAAAACTGAAGAAACCCATTTAAGGAACCAGCTTGCTTCCTTTGGAAACAAATGAGAGTTGGAGCATGTGGAGTCAGGAAACTATATCTGGCCATCAAAACTGGCTGCACAAAAGACATGTCGGTGCAGCATTTCCTACCTCGTGAAGCCACTTTCCCCTCGATGCGGATCTACAAATACAATAGTGCATTGATTGAATCTTAAACTCGCCAGACTTCAATAAATTCTGAAAGTGTATGAAATTAAAATCGAAGCAAGGGACACACAGAGTGTTAGTCCTTCTCAAAATAATAACTTAATAACTCTCCAAAAAGTATAGTGGTTTGGGAAAGGCAACCCAGATGGGAGCATATAAAATAAAGCTATAAAGTTTCCTTCAAATGTATTTTAATCATTGTCAAATATTTACATTTAATAAGCACTACTTTTTATTGCAAGAGAGATGTAATTACACTTATCATTCATGGAAAAATTGAGTTTTAATAGCCTGTACATTGATTTGCTAAGATGAAATAGTGTCCTAAAAATATGTTGCTTGCTCTCCCCTGGGAATATGTTCCATATGTGAATGCAAAACAGATGAGGATTTTTTATCAGTGCACAAACTGTATCAACTTTATTTCTCATTGTCTCTGTTACGTTTAAAATAAATCTTTACCTCTGATGTTTTGCTAATTAGGAGCACCTTATCAGGCTTGTACAACACTTACTAACAAGGTTATTTATTTAGAGATCACTAACAGGAGAAATAGCAACACCTTGATATTGACTCTGGGGAAGCTGTTGGTTGAGATTATGGCCTCACACAATTTTATCAAGAATTTGTGGCTACGTTTGATGCATCAGAGACAAATAAGGCAGCTCAAAGGGACTGCACATCCATGTGGAACTGTGTGTCTGCTTTGCCAAGCCAACAGAAAAGGAAAGGAAAAGTCAATTAGGTGCAATGAATAAGCAAAAATTATCCCTCATTTTTATGTTGTCGTTATTTATCCACCTTTTTTTTTCTTCTTTCTTTTCTCTTTTTTTTTCCCCTGGTTTCCCCATTCCCAGCTATAGGGAAGTTTTCCATCAGCTGCCCTTCGCCGACACGAGCAGCTCCGGGAGCAGCACAGCCACAGCTCCGTGGCAGGGACCAGCCCGGCCTTCCCTGTAATTCTTGATCGTTTTTCTACCTTGACACTTGTGGGCATGAAAAAAAGATGTAATAGGAAGTCTAATAGAAGAACTAGCTGGATTTTAGGAACCCACAGCAATGACACTGTGGGCATCACTGCAGGGAACTGCTTGACCTGGTACCTTCTGAAATATTGACTGTCACAGCACCTGGAAGCCTTTTGTCTTGAGAAGATGTTCAATGTTTCTACTCTGTAGGCAACCATGAAAGCCTCTGTTAACATAATTCATTAGGACTGAAAAATGATTTTTTTTCCCCATATATCATGTCTTTCCAGGTGAACTGCAGTAATGAGGAGGAATAAGCTAAATCATTTGGTGGATATTTTGTTTTGTTATTGCGCTTGAGAGCTACATATTTTCCCAGCAGAAAGATACTGCTACAGAAATACAACAGCAAGCAAGACAGAGGGAACACACAAATGTGGAGAAAAAATATAAGGTTTTAAAAATTAACCATATAAAATGGTCAGTCGGATTTCCCCCAGCACGAAGCCCACTTGGGTCAGTAAATGGATAGGTAATGCATGGAGTGGCTTTAGGGTGGCTGTGGGTTTATTCTCACCCTCTTGCATGGATGCCCATGGTTTTAGTACTCCTAAGCCAAGCTTTGCAGGAGGGAACCACCTTATTGAGAATTAAATTAACTAAAACAAACACACCCCCAAAATATCTATTTTTCTAGTGGAAATGTGTGTCTTCCGTCATTACATGGTCCCAGGCTCTTGTGCAAGCTAAAATCGTCATCCTTTGCTCTAACCCTGCAAGAATTGAGTCTAGGCACAGACATTTAGTGCATTTGAACATATTAATTACATTACACTCAGAAATACCCACAGCTCGTTGCTAGCAGGGGTGTTTGCCTTAAGCTCGTACCTGCAAAGAAGCTTTTTGCCATTGCACAATTTCACTCACGCGGAGGCTCCTCTGGTATCCTGGCTGTATCCAGCATTTCTGGATGGCTACAGAATATCTGTGCCTTTTACTAGAGCTTGCTGTAGCCTGCACCATAAGGTAATAATATACCTGAGCATAACACTAGGTAGGTAAATTCTGGAGCTTGGCACGCAGTGTAACTTCTGCTTGTTGTAAGGTACCATCATTTGGAAATATTAAACAAAATGGACTTGTGCTCACTCTTAAATGAAGGTTAATTGTCCCTGTAGCCATCATACACATGTGCTAGCAATTACAGCCTTGTTTTGTCCATATTCCAATAGTGGCTGTTGCAGTGAACTGAGGAACTGCTGCCAGGAAATGCCCTTCTCTAAATGACATAATTAGGGTTTAGAGGAGCCCAGTGAAAGCAGATTGGGGGCATCACCACTGTTCTTGATGCAAGCAACAACTCAAACCACATAAGCAAACATTTAGACTATACAGATGATTTAATATTGATTAAACTCTGATATCTGAGACTCCATGGAAGGCAGGTACAGCATGCTGGGAGGAAAACAAAGCACTGACTTCACATTTTGCATTAGCTAAAAAATGAACTGTTGTCATTGACATGACCAGAAATGAAAAAGCCAAACCATTATGCAAATTAAAGCTATTGGCTCAACTAATTAAAATTACTGGACTGCCTGATAAAATTAAATGATGGATCATTCAGTAAGCTTAAAAGCTATGCTTTCTGTTTTATTTAGGTCTTGAAATGGCCCAGTGGTTTGGGTACAGCCATAGATAAGGTGAACCATAGACTTGCCTGTCGAGCTGTGGCCGCGCCAGGAGGAGACGCTTTTCCCTCCTTTCCCTGTCCAGTCCTCAACTCTGCAAGTGGTTTTGTTGATGGAAAAGCATGGCAGGTCACCAACACACCAGCTTCTTCTCTATCAGCAATGGGGGCACACTGACTTTGCCAAACTTTTTTATTTTTTCATACTTTCATTATTAAGGCAAGAAACACACATCCTCATGAAATGATTGGGTAGACTTCCAGGTGGTGAAATTCACTGCTATCTTGACACCAACAGATCCGCAAATATCAGGCACTTTATTAACTCTGATCTCATATGTAGACTCATTGACTCCAGTGGGAACTGTTCGTATGACCATGAGGTTACCTCTTTAAGGGTTTACAGGACCTACAACACTGCTGGAGCTTTTAAACTGACCATCTTGGCTGCTGTGAATGATTCATTAAGTGCTATTCCTCCCGCTCAGGACTTCACAGTTTATTATTCAGGCACCTTACTTAATATCTTATGCATTTTCTCCTTTGGTCTTTTTTACCAAATGCCTGTGAGGCACTTGTGAATATATAGGAAAATAATATCCACAGGTGTGGCACAATTCTCCATCCTTTCTGTCTCCTTCCAGTGTATAAGTGTATAGCATTTCTGGCTTGTGTCCAGCACTCCTGCATGCTGTGTTGATACAGAAGCCTTTTAAAATATGATTTGCTCTTTTTCTAAATGAGCATTAATGCATAATTGAAGATCAATCTAAATATAAGCAGACTGCAGACATGGTAAGAAAGTCTTTGGCAGAATGTCAGACACGGGATACTTTCGCATGCTCATTTGCCCTGCTCTTCTGGTTAGATTTTGAGCGGCTGAGTTCAGAGGGTGGCTGGGGTCCTCGGATAATCCCGCACAACACTGACACTGCGGCACTCAGCCCCAGAGATGCTCTCATGAGCTTAGAGAATGCCACCTGTAGTATTAGCACTACACAGGTATCTCATTCGTCTCTGCACGTCACCATCTTTCTCTTTTACTCCCAAATCCTGTGATATTCTGGAGCGCGCCCAGCCCCAGCCCAGAGTGTAAAACACCCCTTACACTGGGTAAGCTGAGCCTGGAAGCACCCAAAGCTGTGCACATAGCTTGGTGTCCAAAGGCTTGGGTTTCTTGTTTCTTATATATTTTGCTCTTGAAGCCACTCACCATCCCAGTTGCAGCACTTGTTTTGTGCATACATAGACTATTATATTGCTTCCCAGCAGCCGCTTGTTCTCTTTTCCGTGCCCCCTCCCACGGCTGAGAGCACAGAGAGCTGCATTTCCACACTCTACCTCCAACCAGTGTTTGATGTAAAGGCAGAAACAGAGCAGCCTTTTGGGAGAGCAGACAAGCTCTTCTCCTTCCTGCAAGCTCCACCACCAGCTCCAGCTGTTCTGACCTACAAGGCATGAAGACAAATTCCTTAGCCTGAGGAAGGTGTTAAAATCTTGACCAAAGGTCCCCAGCCACCAGCAGCATTTTTGCTTATCTACAAACCGCTGTTCTGCTTTAAACAGAGTGTCTTGGATAAGAAACAGCCACTTCCTATTGATCCAGGCAGTGGGGAAGAGCATCTTCTACAACTGTGCAGGTGCAGCAGCATTTTTGGTCCAGACAAGCAGGGCTACAGCAAGTGGCCAAGGAGGTTAATTCCCTCTGAATCGTCACTTTTCTTTGCATCTTTATCACATTCCTTGATGCAAGCCGTGTTCCTGCAGCTTCTTCACCCTTGATTTTACAGGAGGAGGGAAATGGGAAAGTTGCTGTAATATCCTTGGCAGATACTGTTTAACAGCGGTGAAATGGCTGAACCCCTTCACTTTTGCTTCGGCAGCAGCCAAATTAAATTCTCAGAGGGTTTAACTGGTGTTTCCTCCTGTACGATGTCAGCCAAGGGGATGCAGGACCACAGGAGCTCACACCAGGCAGCCACACATGGGGTTTTCCAGAATATCAGTGAATATCTCCATCCCTCGGCTCCTTGCTCAGGTTTGGGAATTTGGGAAGATGGTGCATCAGGAATGGAGTGTTCAGAGGAGAAAAACCAGAGAATTCTCCTGAGGGGAAAAAAACTACATAAGGAACTTTAGGGGGTTGATCACCAAGTAGAATAATATTTACCACTGCAATCAGTGCAACCCTAGTCATAGAAAAAAGCTGACGTTCAAACCTATGAGAGTTTCTGAGAAGAGCTTGCACTAGACACAAACTATTTCAGTTTGATAATAGTTAGACTCAGCTGAAAGCCTTAATAGATGCTGGTTTGTGCTTCACTTCAGATGATTCCAAATTCACTTTGCACGTCTGTGTGATTTCTTCACTCCTGCATGAAGTTAGATAATTTTGAGGGATGCTCTGCAAGCAAAGTCCTGGAGGTCATGGCATTGGGAATTTAACCAGCTCCTCTTTGCTCAGGTAGGAAAAGCTGGTGTTGGTTTGAGCACTTCTGCACACAGATCAAAGTAGGACTTAACATAAAATAAATGGTCAGAATTAATTCAGCCTCATTGTGATGGTGATCATCGCATTTGATCACTGAGCTGTTGAGTCAAACTCTCACTGAAGCAGGAGCTGCAGTGCAAATTCTGGCAGACCTGCTTGCAGAAAAAGCAGAGCTGTGTCTGCTCCAAATCTGCAATTTTTACTGAGGTGGGTTTTTTTATTATTTTCATTTTCTCTGATATTTATTGTTCTTATGAGACATGTTCAAAGCAGTGAATCAAAATATCCTTTTCTGGGGAAGTAAATCTCCCAGAGCTTAATTCATCATTTTGAAGTAATACCAAGCCTAAATTTGTCTTTGCTGGAGCTGCATACTAAGTATTCAAGCATAAATAAAGAAAATATAAATAAAGCAGACCTGAATCTATTTCACTCTGTTATTAAAATTCCATTGTTTGTTCTGCGGGAAAAGACCTCCCAAAATGACAGTGGTAATCTGGGCAAAAAGCATATTATTGCCAAAGGGTTCAGCTCTTAAAGGGGGGAAGCATTTTAAAAACTGCCAAGGAAAATATTTTCATTCATGAGTTCACCCAGCCTAAACATGCATCTAATCCTCCCAAACTGACAGTTCAAAAAGGCAACCGCAGTTGAGACAGGCAAAGTGTTCAGTTCAAAGGGAAACAAAAAACAAAAAACAAAACAAAACAAAAGACCTAGGGATTATTAGCATTATCACTTTATCACGAAATGACCATCAGCTCTGGAAGCACAGAGCTCCACCTCCCCTTCCCAAACCCAGGGGCTCAGTCCCCATCGCGTTGCTAAAATGGCAGCAAAGCCTTCCTCAACGATGCACCGCAGTGAGAAGAGCCTTCAGAAGGGTAAGGACTTGCACTCATTTGAAACTGTAAAGACTGACACAAATGGAAGCAAAGTGCCCTGAATCCACAGAACAGGAGCAAATTGGGAATCTCGAATGGTGTCCCTAGTCAAGGCGCCCGCTTTTCCTGAAATTCTTATTGAACAGCCTGAAAAAGAAAGTATTTCCACACTTACTAATACACAAATCTTAGCGTATTTAGCAAAAGAAACCATCACGCTCCCTGTCTTATAAATATTCGATGGGAGAATTAAGTGTCTTGTCCATGGCTGCAAGAGACAACAGTGTCAGAGATGGGGAACAAATAACCAGACCGCCCAAAAAAAAGCTGCAGCAAGTTTAAATTGAGTCCTTGGGAAACATAAGCCTTCCAAATAAATTGAGAAGATATGACTTTTTTGTTTGCTTTTGTTTGGGGGGTGCATTTGGGGTTTGCCTTGTTTCCCCCCAATACTCTACTTTGCCAGCCCGGTGTGAAGCCACCAGCCCTCTCACCAGCCAACCCATTTCTCATTCGTTTTTGACGATATCAAACCTGTGGTCCCAGTCAGCCAAATGTGAACAAAGCTGTAGAGGTCTCACAAATGCTGAGTACTCACATATTCTGCAAAAATAGGCATAAGAGAAAGACCGAAGTGCGAGTCCAATTATGTTTTAAGACACCAAGATATCTGCATGAGAGATTATTGAATACCCCAGCTGGTGGGCGGGAGGGGGAAAAAAAAAAAAAACACCACGAATTTTCAGACCTGAGTATAGAACAATTTAACCAACAGAGGCAAAAACAGACTCAAAATCTCACCGGCCCCTGAACTATTTGTTGTTGAAGTCCACAACTGCTCGCCCTTGCAGCAGAGACATGAGGGATGGGAGACCTGCGGGAAGCGAGCAGTGATCTTCAGTCGAGGGCTACGCTTGTCCCTCCTCCATCCCCTATCAGCAGCCGCTTCTCATGGTACAGGGGACAAAGGTGGACAGGGACACACAGCAGGACTGAGATGCTCCAGCCTGTTGTCCTGGTTGAGGCCCCACCATGGTTCTCCAGGGCTTTGGAGATGGGCAGCCAGCAGAGGGGGTGGAAGAGCCAGACCGATACTGATTGTCAGTGAAATCTCTCCATTTCTGACCTGTAAAATAGATTGCAGCAGCAGAAACATCTCCTTGCCCAACTGAGGGAGGAGCAGCTCCCTCAAAATCACTCTACGTCATGAACGTGCTTTCCAGGTCCCGGGGACACGCACGGCGGAGAAGTGCTGCTGCAAAGCAAACAGCCTGTGCAAGAGCATCTGCAGCAATATGTGCATGACCAGCTGTATGCTGGTGTTTTTGGCATTTATTCTCAGATGAAGCTTTCCTAAAAAAAACCTTCTCGAGTTTAAACCACAACAATGCATGCTTTAAATATTGGCAAGCATTTTAAATGGCTGGCAAAACCACAAAGCCATCAGCCGAGCCACGGCTGTGGTTCTGTTTTGCGATCGGCCGCTGGACTGCAGTCATCCCCTCAGGGCTCAGCTCTGTCATCTGTTTGTAGAAATAAAAAAGTGAAAAGTTAGTGAGTGTTTTCAGCAGACTCTCTGCTCCTTTGCAGAGCAGCCAAGCTGCGGGCTCTCCATCGCTCCCTGCCTTCTCCAACAAAGCAAGGGCCAAGCCCGTAGCTTGGCTATGGGTTTTCCCTTGGCCTCTGCGTGGGACCCCTGTGGGGAAACTCTGGTCAGAATGGGGCCACATGCAGCACGAATCACGAGGACAAATGAGGTGACCATTGGGCAATGTGCTGTTCTGTACCCTTAACTTGGCCGAGTATGGCACATCAGCCCTTTGGAAAGACAGCAGTATCTCACCTGAAACCCGAGTCCTGGGAAAAAGCTCTTTCCTCCAGGAGAGGATGATGATGCTTCAGGTTCATCTGGATGCCAATGTCTCTGCTCTGTCTCCTGTGAACACGTGCACTGTGAGCCAAGAGCTCTGCCCATGCACAGCTGAGTACAACACCCATACGAGTCAGGGAGAAGATTCCTTTTGACAGTGGCAACCAAACAGGTCCCAAAGCAAAAGCACATTCATGAACATGATGTCATCTTGCCCCAATAAATGGTTATCTTCAGCACTAAATCTCAACCCACCTCTCTGTTTCACCTCTTAGAAAAAATAAAAAGGTCCAAACCAAGCATCAAACATATAGCAACAAGAACGTGGTTCCCGGCTGCATTTTCCTTCATGTTTCCTCAAGTCCTGCATTACAAGGTGAGTTTAACATAGGCAATTACCTTCCTCCCGTGTGAGCCTTGCTGTTCTTTTGCTGGTTTTATTTGCATATATTGGTAACGATTTATTTTAGAGAACATTAAATGTTGATGGAAAGATATCTCCAAACAGCTGCAACTTCAGCACCACGTGTGAGAGCCCCCATTGGCACGAGCGGCTGGTTGCATGGTGCCTGAGTAACCTGGTACCCGGCTGCTTGCCCCTTCCACTGGAAAGGAACACCAGAGCTTTAAAAGAGCCAGATGAATAATTGCATGATGTGTTGAACGTTTATTGTGTTTGAAAACACACCTGAAATATCCTGCCAAACATGCCATATGCTATTGGGCAGCTCCAGCCTGCAATGAGTGCATGCAGGTAAGACCTCTGCCAAGGTTTGGTGTTTAGGAAAACACCTGCTCCCAGAAGGAGGAATACCCACCACTGCCTTGCCAGTGTCCATGGGATCTGTCATTGTCACCTTGGGCTCTCGGCACACACACACACACTCTGCTTGTGGTTGGAGCAAGCTGAAGAATGTCACCCGTTTTCTCTGGGAAAACAATCCTCTTACAGAAAGAAGACATTCACGGTGCTACTGCTAAGCAGGCATGCACAAAATACACACATTACTCCTCAACTGAAGACCTTAAGCCTCTTATTATGCAGCTGCTGGTGGTTTTTTTCCCCTATTTGAAAGTTAATTCAGATGACAACAGGATTAGCTGCCGTAGAGCTCCTTAGCCGTATGCTCACAACGTCATGATGGGCAACGGCTGGGCTGTCACTTGGCAGGATTCCTGTTCTCACCAGTCACATTTGATACAGATGAATGTTATTTTGACTGCCTTTATGCTTTAGCCGTGTATTATGATAGTATCAGATTATCTTTTGCCTAAGACAAATTGTAACAAGGGAATATTTAGATGAGCAACCCACATAACACCACGAAGAACGTCGCATGATTTAGTAAACTGTAGGGCATGCTTATAGTGAAGAGCTTACACAGGATAAACAGATGGGAATACAGAATCATCTATTAGATCCTGGGGCTTGATCCAAGTCACATCAGTACAGATCTTCTAAACTGGCTCAATATTATCTTTTCTGTATTAATTTTATCTTCCTTTGTGTAGGCTTCTGGTTATTAGCATTTGGCAAATCAAATATTACCAGCCAATATTTTCAAACAATATGGACAACCAGATTTCCTGCATTTTAGAAGAAAATGATACAGTAATTGAGAAATTTTACTTCCTTCATGCTCTTTGACTGGATGTTTCTATAGCATTGAATAGAAAATCAGAGCTCTCTATTCACAGCTTTGAAGAGGCTCATAAATGAAGATTAAGTGAGCAGCACATCTATAAACTGCAACCCCATAGGTCTGGCTTGGATTCCCAAGATTTCCTAATAATTTCCTACTAATTTGGGTTAATTGCTTGATTTCTTTGAGGCTCAGATACCCATTGTATCTTTTTTTTCTGTTTAGATTACTAACTGTGGAGCAGAAACAACCTCTCCTGATATATTTAGGCAATGCACACGCAGCAGGGCTTCCCTTGAGCCCCTCACTGTTGTTGTAATACAACTCTTAATAATTGCAATCTGATGCAATTAAATAATCCGTAAATATATTTTCTGTCAAACCTGATTTTATTGCCTATTAAATTTCACAAGATGTTAGAGCAGCCCCATGCTATGTGCTGGTCCCTCCTTCCCATCCATCACCACTGTTGCCAGCAAACATGGTAACATGGACATCCTTTGTATGGGGTGTCCAGCCCATTCAGGGTTCAGCCATAGTACAGCAGACTTTTGGGGGGTCACAGCTCTGAGCATATGTACAAAGTCCTTCTCAGATCCTTGGCAAACCTGCCCCTAGCACCTACACACAGGAATTCAATTCATTTCAAAGAAACTGCTGGTTTTCCTTACCTTTCCACGTCTGCATGTCTCTACTTTCTTGACCTGGCATGACGTTTTGGCAGGAGCAGAGATGACTAGAAAAGAGCTCAGGCTCAAGAAACAGTGAGATGGGCACCGTTATGACCACAGACTCTCTGCAGTGGTGCCACCACCCTAAAAAAAAGGCTTGTGACTCACAAAGTAAAGAAGAGCATTTGGCATTTGATTGTTCTTTGTGTGTCTCTAAATCTTATGGAGCATCTAGTCACTTGAAGGACTTGTTACTTGCTCAGCCTCTCCCATAGTCATTAGTAGCTAATGTTGAGATGGGAATTGAGCACTGGCAGGAGAGCAGAAGATGTTTATGAGAGCTGCTGCTGAAAGCATGCCCGACTTCATGACTCTGACTCTACCTCATCACAGAACCACACTGAAATCTAGGAACCCCTCGAAGTCATAGGTTTTCTGGAGTTTGGAACATTTTTGCCTGTGTAGTAAGGTCATTTATCATCTGCACATGAAAACCTGCTGCGGTGACTCTTGGATTGCTCAGACTCATCTTCAGACAGACACCCCGGAGCTGCTGGCCACAGGTGGTCTCTTCTCAAAATCCACTTGATGGTTGTGGACTTCCAGCAGTGTTTTGGCTGTTGCTTCAGCAAGTGCGTGGCTCAGCCATCCTGTCCTATTAGTTACAGTTGCAATTGAAGACAATTCCAACCAAATATGACATTTCCATAAATCATCAGGTCATGCTGGAGGCTTCCAGGTGCTGCTGTGGTGGGCACCAGCACCCTCAGGTGCATGGGCAGTGGTGCTCAGCATCCCACCTTGCCATCCTCACCTGGCACATTGAGGCCAGGAACCCTTGGGATCACTAACGCAATGTCTCCCAGGATTTAGGGATGACATTAAAAAAGCAGGTTTTTTTCTACGTTTGCAAAAACCTCCTAGCTCAAGAGTGCCTACTTGGGCTCATGTCATGGTATGCATGGTGGTGCTGGGATCTGAAGGACATTTTCCAAGAAGTGGAGAAGGCAATACACTGTGATTTTTATGGTGGTGATTTATTTCAATACATGGACAGAAACTGTTCCCATAACTCAAAAGAAATTGCAGAGAGGGAAAAATGAGGTATGGCTTTTTATGCATACAAAATGGAAAGAAATAAAAAATGCACTGTTTTCTGAGACATGTTCCAAAAATGTGGACTGATTATTTTCAAGGTTTTATGGGGTTTGGGTTTTGGATTCTGTTCACTAAAAGTATACAAATACTTTTGAGAATTACTTTTTTTCCCCATCCAAAAAGAAAAAAAATCTGAATTAAAAATTTAGATGAGTTGCAGATGCAAGAAAGTAACTGGATGGGAGATGACAGCAGGCCAAATCCAGAAGGGCTCCTTTCCCTGCTCCAGCCTGGGCATCTCCTCTTGCTCCTCATCAACTAGAGGTCTCAAACTGAAGTGCATATATCCCCTCACAAAACAGCCATAGTTCTTGCTTGTATTCCCCAGAAAATAGATATATCACTGCTGGGGCTTGTGAGGACACCAAGGCTGGACTGCAGGGCTGGACCTAATCCAGATGGATGCCCCAAACTTCTTTTGAGGATGCTTGTAGAAGATGGCTCGTCTTTCCCCTGGATGGAGCTACAGATAAGTCTGGTTAGCTTTTCTCGGATTTTTAAAGGATCATATATAGCAATGAATACAATGCTTAGCAACCTGCAAGACCTCCTGCTAAGCAAGAGTCTATACATTGGGCGGTTAAAATAAATGCGAAATCACCATCGGTCTCAGCATGAGCAGGATTTGCCCAGATCTGAATCATATGAAGGAAAAAAGAGAAAAAATACAGTCATGGATATTAAAGTGTGGTTGCATAAACAGTGGTTTTCCTGGTGATGCTTATTCAGTCCTCTACCTTCTAAAGCACTGTTTTTCTTTTCTCACAGGATGAGTACAGATCAAGGCAATTTACATCAAACTCCTTCCCTAAACTTGACACTGGTAATTATTCCAAATTACAAGATTTGACAGGAGCCTGAAGAAGTGGCACTTAACTCCACTATAGCATTATGTCCTTTCTTTCCTTCTTAATCCCTTTCCTAAAAGCAGAAAAATGATATGGCACTGTAGGTTGAAATGAGTGACTGAAAATACAATGCTAAAAGTAAAAACGTAGCTGTCGATATCTTGCAAACAGGACTACAATTATGCATACTTTGACTTTTGTAATGGTCTCTTCAGTCCCCTGTGCTCAGGTCCCTGGCTCCTCTGCTCCAGGCCGTACGGAGGATGGAGATGCTGAGACCTGCAGACAGCCCAAGCTGCCTGGGAAATTTGAAGATGGAGCTGAATCTTTCATCCTTATTGCTACAATACTAGGATTCCAGCTCAGGAATATTTTTTGCCACTTGTTCTTCATTACGGTCATTGAACGCAATTGGAAGGTGGTGCAACGGTAAGTGAATTTAATTCCTTACCATAATGTTACAGGCATGTGCAGTTCTGGTCAGCTCAGTCACTCGCTCCTTAAAGACTTGCTAACATTTTATATAAATATTCCTTAAGAATTCCTCCTGTCCATCAGCTGTTTCACTAAGCTGGTACCTCTTACAGAGCTTCATAAAAGATTTAGAACCTGGGCAGTGTCCAGATCTCGGCTTTCTCTGTCCCCCATCCAAATGAGAACAGAAAAATGTCCACACCATCCCTGGGGAGAGGTCAGGAGAGGCTCCAGTGGGGCACAGCTCCTGGTGTCCCCCCCTTTCCTCACAGGAATTTTTACGGACAGCAATCGGGGCAGATTTGGGGACAGGCAGCTGTCCCTGAGCGGATGCCCTTAACCTTGAAGCCAGCTCCCAAAACTCAAGCTTGGGAGCTGATGGGATCCCCCAGCTGGCAGCAAGGCCCCATCCACCCGGTGGTGGGGTGTCCTGGGAAGGGCTGGGATTGCTCGGCCATTCCCAGGACCTTCAAGGCAACGGCTCATTCCAGCATCCCCGGCCTGTGTGCTGGAGCACCACAATACTGGGGTACTATTACAGCAGCAAATTGGTCCATTAAGCCTTAGGAATAATGACTGCTGTTGGTAATTACCCCTAATCCACTAATGAGCTATTGTTTGCTTGGAGCACTAAGTGTAAGCTTAATGATGTGAAAAGAAAAAAAAAAAAAAAAAGCAAAATAGACTTGCCCCAAAACTGCTAAACCAACTTAATTGAACAGATGCTTGCTTAACACCTGCATTGTCATGCTGATTCATAGAGAACTGTTTTAATTGCAAGATGATCCTCAATGGATTGTGTTTCCTTCACCTTAGGGTAGGTTCAGAAGTCAGAAAGTAGGAATTGATTCATTTGGTGGCATTAGTATTAAGGTTTAGCACATGCAATGTGGCTTTTAATCTAAACTGACCAAGACATGGATGATAAGGACCAACAGCACTGAGAAAACTCTGTAGCAAAAACAGGAGAGCATTAAAATCTCCTAATAGGAACTGCAAAATTGAAACCAAGTGTTGTACAATATAATTTCTGTCCTATATGAATTATATAGTTATTAAGTAGAAGAAATGTTAAATGAAATGTATAAATTATTATAACAGCACTTGCATAAAACAAAGTTTCACTTTGTAAACTTTCAAATGCCAAGATTGATGGTTTTCATGACTTTCCTAAGATCTTGCAAATTTGGCCAGGGTTGCTATTTTTGCAAAATTTAGTCAGTGAATTTATTAGTTACATGGCAAAATCAGTGCAGTTCATTACCAACATAAGAACTGCAAACATGTTATGAATTAGGTGAAAACAGCTTTTCCTAGAAAGATGAGGCATTTACACTGGTTAAACATGACCTTTTCTTGTTGAAAACCACAACACATTGAAGGTCAAACTTCAATATTCCTTGTTCTGCCCCTAACTGCTAAAAACTACTCTATCAACACAGGAAAGAGGATACTTTGCTCCCTCTCCTCTAATTTATATATATCAAATCTGAACACTGCAATTTGCCTTCAAATACTGCGCTGTCGAAGATATTGCTCTTGAATAAAACCTTCATGTTTTTATCTGAAGTAATTCCTTAACAGCTGGCTTTGAAATGCCAGCAGAAGTGAAAGATGGTGAAATGTAAAGAGGAAGAAAAAGTCTGGGTAAGAAAACAGGATTTATACCTCTAAGGAGTGCCAAATAAAATCTAGGCAGATAGGGCCAAGGTGTCCCTCAAAGTTATCTCTGCATCCTCTCTGTCACCAGCTCCTTTGGACCTGAGCTCTGCAGAGGCTGCATCAGCCTTTGCATCACCAGGACCACGCTGGCACATCTCTCGTGGTGGAGTTTGCATACAAAGACATGCTCTACTTTTTAAATTATTATTGGTTTTAGTTGAAATACATCGTTTTGTTCTTAGCATTAAAAAAAGGGCAAATTTTATGTGCAAGATAAGACGAGGGACTGCTGTGGTTAACCTTAAAATACTTTTTGTGGACACTGCATGCCCATTTCCCCAGTCTGATATAGCACTGTGCTTCTTAATAAGCATCATTCATGAAATAAGCTTTATGCACACCTTTTCCTCTTCACCAGGCGTTTGGAAACATAAAATGATCATTACAATCTTTTTGAGCACCCTAGAGAGAACACTTAAGTTACTCATCCAAATAATAATAATAATTCATATTTTTCAGAGCCAGCATGGCAGGCACAAGGTTTGAGTTCTTGTCCCAGAAATGTCCCCATTTTTTTCTATCTCTCCTCTCAATTTTGGCAGCTAAACACCTGCAACTTCCAGCTTTCACTGTTCCAGTGTTTTTCCTTTTCCTCGTCCTGGAGGAGGGGGAACATTTCCTCAGGGAAACACAGACAAGGAAAAGTACTGAGAGAGCAGCAACGCTCTCCTGCTCATCCCGCTGCCTCCACTGGAAACAGCATCCCATCAATTTCAGTACAAGCTCTCCTGGGATGATGTCTTCAAGGGTATTTTTCTTTGAATAAAATGCCATGTTCTCAGTTGGTGCTCAGGGCATCACACCAGCAGAGTCAGCCGATAACCAGGACAGAGACTGTGGTACCAAGCTTGGGAACTGAAGGACAATAACTCTTCTGGATCTTGAGGTAGAATTGGTGATACCAGCGGAGATCACCAGGCTGCTTCTGCCACAGCTGCCTCCCAAACCTCTGCTGAGTTCTCAGAGGTGGAAAAACAGATTCAGACCTTGAAAATGCGCTTTCTGATCTGAAATAGTCAGCCATCACTCTCAGCCAAAGGGTCTTCCTGATGTCAGCGCTCAGCATCCCCCTCTGCAGTTGTGCTTGGTGTGAAAACCAGCTCAAGCCCATAAATCTGTAGTTCACTTGTCTGCACTTATGCAAATAAGGTCTACAAAACACCCATTGTCACAAGTGTTAAAATCTGAGTTGTTAAAATCTAAATTCAAATCCCTTGATATTCTGTTATATTTATAATTTCTTAGTAAATATCCAATCATAGTGACATAATAAGTTCATAATTCTTTCTCTTTTTTTCCCACCATTTCCTATTCAGGTGCATTTCACCAAATTAGTCCAGGAGGAGGAGTTTCAGTGGCTGCTGTCGTCATTGTTCAAGCACAAGTTAGAAAAAACAAGAAGTTGTTCCTGGCAGAAGTGCAGGATAGAAATAAGCTGTTCTCAGCTCAGCCCCCAGCTCATGACTTTGAATATGCTTTGGCATTTTCTTACAGAGGATGTTAAACTCACTGCTTATAGCCATATGAAATAGGAAAAATCCTGCTATTTGTCCTTTGGGAATCACATGCTGCTCACTCTCTGCAACACCACCCCACAGCCAGGGACTGATCTATCAGCTTTGAATTGTGCCTTCTTTTTCAGGTGCATTCAAGGATTCTAGAGTCCATTCCTATACCAAGAATAATCACTGTGAAACCAAACAGTTTAGAAGTATGTGAAATACAGGACTTTGGGATAGCAGGGGGTGAAAGAGAAAAGGCTTTTCTGAAGTTGTGCTCCTGTCATCTCTCTTATCCCCAGAACTAGGTGTAGAAAGGGCTTTGCATGAAGGAAGGAGAGAGGGAAAGCCGCTTTACACAAACATCACTTCTATGAGCCTTTCAGCCCTCAGCTCTCACCTCTCCCCTGCCCTGCATCCCAGCATGGCTCCCCTGCCTAAACCTGACATCAGACTTCAGAGCGCTCAGAATTTAACTGAAAAACCAATTTACACATCCCTCTTCCTTAAATTCCTTCCAAATCCTCAGTTAAGTGCTGAATATCGTGGGGCTGAAAATTTCACCCAAATGTTATTGATATGTCAAACATTTTGATGCAAAATGTGTCCTATGATTGTGGAACCTCCTCTTTTCATTAAAGCATTCCTTGCCATAATAAATCTGTCTCAGAGGGGCTAATTTATGTCTAGAGCAAATGATTTCCCATTCTTTTATAATATAAATGTTCAGATTGCAACATTCTCCCTTCTCTGGAGATTCCGTACCTACGTTCATGGGAACAGCAATCTCACTAACACATATTCATATAGACTGCTTTCACTGTACCTTGCTCGCCAGGCCAGGAGGCTCTGCAGTCCTTGGTGAGCACTTCCTGGATCATACATCGTATACTGTGCCAGACAGACATCACCACAACAGAAACAAAGGTTACCTTTACAGAGTCTGCAAAGCAAAGGAACACTTTCCGCTCAGCTGTGATTGTGTCCTTTCAGAGAAACTGGGAGAAGGAAAGTGAAAAGTGAGGGGTGGCCCCGGCTTTCAGAGGAAAAAGCAAGATTTTCTGCATCCAGCTCATGCTGTCTCATGATGCGGAAGGCTATGACCTCTGGTTACAGCAAGGTGCACTAGATTGCTTTCAGAGGTGGACTAACACAGCAACACCATTTGCATCACAAGGTAGAGCTAACATTGTGGTGGATGTTCTCTGTGGGCTGATGTGAAGCTTTTTAATAAGACTGTTCCTGTACTTAAAGGCACTTTTCCTCATGCATATTCACTACCACACTCACTTTGCTTTGGTCCCATGTCCCCCACACAGCAGGTCTCCTCTGTGCCCTGTTATATGCAGTTACTGCTATGTTGGACCTTCATTCCCAACCACAATGAGAGCAGTTGGGCTTGGCCAGCCACTCCAGCGCACAGCTCTTCTGGTACTAACAGAGAGGTTACTTTCTCAGACAACAGATCACAACCTCATTTTCCCTTTCTGAGGAGATTTCCTAACTAATAATACTTAACTATGAACAGAAAATTGTGTGGGATTATCAAGGATTTTTAATTCATTAATTTGGATACAATTTATGTGCAGAATCACCATGTGTTCAAGCCAAGGCTGAGCTAGAACCACACAAATATTACACACTGCCTTGTTAATGCCAGCAAAGCCCTTTTTATTGCATAATTCTGCAGCCTGTCTGTAGTTTTTATTTCATTAATTTTCATCCTGATAATTGGAAGCAGCTTCTCTCCTTGCTTTTTTAAGGTTTAATGACCTACATAACTTCATGCCTCCCACTGCGGGGCTGTAGGTCACTTTGCACTCTGGAGAACTGCAACACCTTTCCTTACATCTCTTTTGCTCTCCAGTAACAGAAGACAATGCTTATTGTCATCCGGCAGAGGTGGGATGGGTAAAGGGAATAGAATTAAGAGTTCACAGTCATGCCCCTTTGGCTGGATGCTCACTTGATAATGACTTTGTCTGAACACACTACATGAATAGTTATAGTCACTCTTGGAAGAACGTAATGGAAGAAGAAAATTGTGTTACATTTTTAAATCCTTAGAAACAGATACAGTTCCATACACTATTTCAATTTCCAGTGCCAAGAAGTAAGAAACAGCATTTTTCTACCATCTCTGATGCAACTTCTATTTGCCACAATTCATCCATCTTCTCTAACTATTGCAAGGCCTCTATCATCAATAAAAGAAAAATAAGTTGAAGACTGGTTTGTCTAGAAAATTCTGAGAACAGAAACATGATTTGGTATATGAGGACAGTTTTGGGAAAATTTCAGATTTGTTTCACTCATGGAATCACCATTTTTTTATTGTCTTGATGAATCAATCTCTATTAGAAGAGGACAGAGGTCACGGGGAATCACATCCTTTTTTACATTTGTAAATGTGTATCGACATTGGAAAGTAAATTATTCTGGCCTAAGACACAAAAGCTTATCTACATACATGGAAAAACACAATATTATCTCTCTTGCAGCTTCTACAGATAGTTACCAACCAAAAGGATTTTACATGGGCAACCTGACAGGGTAGGTGGCCCAAAATACCCCTGAGAGTTTGCCAGCTGAGTTAGGACACTGCTTTTCCACAGTACTTTAAGAGTCAAAAAAGAAAGATGGCTTCATCCAGCTGGAATGTCATCAGGAATTGGACTGAAATGTCCTTCAGAGCCATCAAATTGTGCAATAGATGCTCATTAGCATGTTGTATTAATTGATATATCTGCAATGGTCCTCAAGTTGCCTCATCTCATGTTCCTTTACTTTTCCTGATTTCCTTGCAATTTGGGAGCAGCTCGGAGGTCCTCAAGTGGCATCATGGAGGGGAGTCCAGTTCAAAAATGCTCATGCTAAATTTTGATTGTTTCTAAGAGAGAAAACATTATACACTTGTTTTTCACATTGCTGACTGTTGCTCTTTGAGTTGGTTTTACTTAGCTTTTAAGGGATTTTTAATCACACATTTTCAACTGGGTTAAATATCCCCAACAGGGCTTCCAAGGTTCCAATGAAATACTGCCCTACCACAAAAATAGGCGCTGTCCCCCTCTACCAGTTTGACTGACACAAACAAGAGCTATAAAAATGCTACGTGCACATGTGAAGTCCAGCAATTGCACCATCTGAAATGCAATTATCTTGAGAACCTTTTTCAAGATGTGTTTTTCCTAACAATCCCAAAACGCATGAGATAAATGGGGATACTAAGAAAATAAACCACACAAGCCCTCGTATTCAGGTATGTAAAAAGACATCCTAAATTGTCCCAGTTTGCTCTGCTCATCTTTAATGTGTTTACAATGCAAATTAAAAAGCAATCATAGCTTTGCTAGCTTTCAAGGGTGAATTACTCTGTACAACAGAAAGACCATTCACACCAGGAGTCTCACTCCTAAAAAGCACGTTTCTGAAGCAAAGTGCTAAGTGACCTAGAAAAACACACAACAAACAAGAATCTTGTCTATACAGGAGCTTTGCATTGTACTGTGGCCCATAGCTGTATATGGATCACATTGAATAGGAACCTATTTACTCATTTCGGTACATAATTCCGCCTAAGATGAGTCAACAACCAGTGTAAATAGAAGCTTTATTACCATTTGTCACCTGAAAGAACTGCCTCAAATGCCGTCAGTTGAATCTGGAAGGCAAGTGGTGCCCTGCACATGAAAATGAAAACCCTTGTGTTTTCTGCCTGCTCGGCTCATATATAGTTGTCAACTTTTTACATTAAGCTTAAAATTGATCTGCCCTCAGGGCACTTTCTGCTCCGCATTGTGGGGGGTCCCATTGCACAAACCTGTTGGTGCAGCCAGTGCCGCAGCCTGCCATGTCGTGCTGGCCTGGGAACGCTTTCAAAGCACATCTTCATCCTCCTCCTCCTCCCCCTGCACACGCTTCCCTCCCATGAGCTGTTTCTGAAGATGGGATAGGGACAGTCCCTGCTGTGGTTGGTGCTGCAAGCACCTCTGCAACAAGTTGATGTGCTGCTCCCTGAAAAAGGGTTCATCCAGGCAGCAAAGCATCCCAGGCTCTACACTGGAGTGCTGAGCACATCCCAAAAAGCCATGGAGGCTATAAGGCGGGGTCTTGTCCAAAATACATCAAAAGATACTCAGTAGATGATGTGTGACATCCCTGGCAGGTCACACAGATGTTGAGTTTGGGAGTTCTCAGCTGATGATGAGCAGCTGCCACTCTGTTGTCACCAGCTGGTCCCAGGGAACAGCATGAAGCAGCAAGATGTGTACAAAGAATTGCCACCACAGGTTTATCCCCCTGAATTTTCTTTACAATTCTAACTCATTAATGGAAATGAACACCAGAAGCGGACACCCGGTTAAGCTTTTGTGATTTCTGCAGGAAGATAAATGCAATAAAGGAGTAGAATGACTTAAATAAGGCCCTGGAATTGGAGGAGCTGCATATTTGCAACTGCATCACGGAAGAAACAGTAGCTACATTTGAGGAATCTCCACACCCTTGTTTAATTTAGGTTTTATATTTCTTAAAAAAAATCCCAACCCACAAGCTCAGTGCTTTTGGATTAATAACAAATACTTGTCAGCAAACAGTACATTAGCTGGCTCTTGGCAGTGCATCAAAACACATCACGGAATCGAGCTGCTCATGTTTACAAAGAAAGGGAAGGGCAGGACATGCTGTATAACGGGTAGCAACTCATTCTCTAGCCTGTACGAATGGGCTAAAAGGCTCAGAGAAACTATTGCATGAATATGAAAGAGGAAATATTTTTTCAGTTAGTCAAAATGGTTTATGGGCTGTGATTAATGAAACATCCACCCACTTATTTGCGTTAACAATAGCAGCATCTATCAAGCAGCATGCAGGTTTCTAATTCGGGCTACTGGAGCAGGCACTGCAAGCGCAGGGTGCCGCTCAAAAGCCATCCCCTCCCCCCAAAATGAAGGAGTGTCGCAAGGGAGGGACCCAGCCCGTGTTTGCAAATGAGCAAATAGGCTGAAACCACTCTCATAGACAGATGCACAGGCTGTTCCTAAAGGCAGTTGGTCCATAGGACTTTCTACCAGTTTTATCATTCACCTGCAGGGTAGGACCACGGCTGTGCTGGAGGCAGGTTGGTGCAAACAGGTTGTTCCCCATCACCATCATCCCCCCTGCCCCCAGTCTGGGGAGAACCGCAGCATCCGTGATACCCAGGGACTCCCAGGGCTTGGCAGAGAGCGGGTGTGTTTTGTTGGATGACAGCATTCAATTCCAGTGCTTCAATGTCTCCTATATCTGCTTGGGATGCAGACCTACGTGACTCGTCCCTGTTGGTTATGCAGCTTTTGAAGTTAACAGCTGTTTAGTGGTTTGGGTATACAAGAGAGAACCAGGACTCCAGCCCTGACACCAGCTCTGTGTCTGGCCTTGGGCAAGCTCTGCAATCTCTCCTTGGCCATTTTCTGTCTTAATAGTGTTTGCTTACCCACCTCATAAGTACAGAGACAGTTTGTTTATATTGTAGAGCCCTTTGAAGTTGTAAATCTCTGTGAAAATGTCAAGTGTCACTATTATTTTATACTTGGTTGGTATTTCAGATTGAATGAGAGCCTTAGTACATGTAAATTGAATGCATATTAGGAGATTTCAATTTAAAACATCAGCCAGTTATTGTAGCCTGAAACATCTTGCTCAACTTAAGATAACTATATACTTAAAGCAGAAAAGTCTGCCAAAAGCCTAAGATGAAAGTGGCTAGAATAACATCATGCAATGCAAAGGTGAGGAGGCAAACGAGGGTAACCCTGAAGATCAGGCGTGTAGTGGGATGGGAAAGCTTCCTCGCAGTGAGTCAAATGTTTTATTAGCTTTATTCAGCAATAACATCCCAGCGCACGAGTCTGTGCCATTCATCTGTGCACGCAATAACCGCGGAGCAGGGCAGGGGAGAGGTGCTGCGGCTGTTGCCCCGAGGCGGGGAGGGCAATTTTGCAGGAAAGCCGCATTCCTGGAAAGGCAGGTTGGGCTGGGACATGCCTGTGCCATTGCTGTCCCCACTTTGTTGAACCCCAAATGTTTGTTAAACATCTTGTCTTTGGTAAGCGATGGGGGATTGTTGCTTTCAAAATGTTTGGTCATTACGGTGCTTGTGTGGTGGTGATGGGAAATGGAAATCTGCAGGAAAACTGTACGTGGCCATAATTCTACTGACAAAACAGGGAGAAACCATGGGGTGGCTCACAGCATCTCAACTTACTTTTGAAGTCTAAATAGGTTTTAAATAATGCTCCTACCTACAGGTCTCTGAACGTTATTGTTACTTATCCTTTCCTGAGGTAGTATCCCAAAGACCCTTGTTTGCTTTTTTATTTATGTTATAATTAAGAGTAAGGTCTTTGTGGTGTCCAGGAAGCTACAGTGGCCTTTGGAGGGCAGAAGAGCTGCATATGCTGTTGCATCTAAAAAAGGGCAAACCTTCTCTCAGGAAGCTGGATGGCCACAATAAAGATTTAAAAAAAAAACCCCACTATGGCAATGATGACACAGAAAATGCTCTTTAAAAAAAGTGTACAAAGAAGGGCTCAGAGGGAATTGGAGAGAACATATTTGTCGAGAGTGTCAAGAGCTGACAAGTGGACATGAGCATCTTGCTGAGAAGCTTGGGCACTGGGGACAAGTGTTTGCCAGTTATCTCTGGGCACATTGTATCTGTATTTTCCTGTTTATTTCTTTATTTCTATCTTTTTTTCCTCACTGGACAGCTGCCATGCATCCAATGGCTTGAAAATTCATAAAACTTCACAAAAACAATTTGTGGCATACCACCTGAAACAAAGTTCACAGCGCCATGAAATGTCCATTTCGCTCTGTTCAAATAGCTGGTGGCCAGATACTCCTTGGCAGGATCTTCCCATCACAAGAGCAAGTTTGTTCTTGCCCTGATTCATCCTACAGCAGCTCTAGAAAATCCCCCCACTCCTCTGGAGAGAGACATGAATGTTTGAACATCAACAGTGAAGGATTCAGCACAGGATCTGAATATGGAGTGATGTTCACATGCAGTGTTACAATTGTATATGATAATTTGGCTCCTTTTAAACACCGAAGGCAAAAATCCATCTTGAAAACATGTTTCCCTGGCTCATAATTCAGTTGAAACATAACCTACAGTGTCTTTGCAAAGACAAGGCTTACAGTGAGCGGAATCTGAAGGAAATCTCTGTGAGGAAATGGGAGGCAGGGAGAGAAGCAGAACCAGCTTAGAGGGATGCAAGGGGGACATCTGGACTGTGATTAAACCCAGCAAGCTCAGTAGCGACCATTTCTGCCCATGCAGGGCCAGCACTGCCTCTCCTTCTGCTGTTGTCACCTGGAAGATCCAATAAATTACCTATTTCCCTATAAAGTGCATGAAAACCAATGGCCAACCTTACCCTAGGTAGCAGCTGCTACTTCCCTCCCTCCCTGTTGTTGCATTGAAACACACAGCTTATTTCTGCTGCTCCCCAAAACCGCCCGTCCTGCAGCTCTCCTGCACGTGGAGCCTTCAAAACACAGGTCCTGCTTGGCATGAAGGGCTGACCAGCCTTTTGGGTACAGGACAGCTTCTCTGCAAGGCAGCCCTGTCATGTTTCAAAGCGACAGAGCTGCTGGAGGAGCAAGTCAACACACAAGCATCTTTGCAGAAAGCTCTCCCCCGCCTTTGGCTCCCCTTCGCAGCCACATGTTCTCCCGCCTCTCGCTCAGCGTGGGAGACACCACCCATCACCACACATACAGTCTGCTTGGCAGCTGCGGGATGTCAAATCCCATCCTCTGGAATGGATTTTCAAGCAGTAGCTTTTATTCCATTGTCTTCCCTCTCCAACTTGTGTCTTAAAGAGTTTTCTCCTTTGGCCTCCTCTCTGCGGGCATGGCTGAGCCACTGCGCTGCAGGAAGGCTTTGGATGCGCGGCAACCGGTTTGATCTAAAATTCAAACACAGGGTACTTTGCTGGGAGGCATTTTTGCTGGGAAAAGCAAAGGGAAATAACTGAACCTTCTTTATTTTGAACCATATGACCTGGCATGAAAGTTTAATCTCTGTTGTTCGATGCACCTCTCCAAACCGGGTTGGCTACAAAGCAGTTACATTTCTTGATGGAAATCAGGGCTTGACCTTTGGTTCCAGCCCAAAGTGATGCCAAGTTTGGCTGGCACTTTTCAAGGGAAAAATAGGGGCAGAGGAAAAATTCTGAAACCTAAATCCCCTTATCTTTGGGAAATTATATTGGCCAGTGATTTGGACGGGCTGTTGTGCAGGAAGAAAGACAGTCCCTGCTTTTTCAAGCTTTGGCAGAAACTACATCCTGGATTTTAAAAACCTCCCTAGCAAAGTTGTGGGGTTTGGTTTTTGTTTTGGTTTGGTTTTTTTAAAAAAGAACATGTTCATGCGAAAACAATTGCAATTTGATGAAACAGAATTTTCCAACCACCTCCCCCCAACTCTATTTTATCGGATAGTTTCCACCCGTGCTTTGCGTTTGGGATTAAGCAAGGTTTCTCCTCTCTGTCTCTGTCTTTGTAATCGAGGGCCTCTGTCAACAACTGAAGACAAATTTGCAGAGCAATTCCCAGCTGACCTACAAGCAGTTTTCGTTTCAAATTCCAGCAACTCCTTGCAATGTTCCTCTGCCTAGCGAGGAAAACCAGGACATTTTGGACCAGCAGATCAGCAGGTAGGCAGCAGCATGGCTGCAAAGGAACAATTCCCAGTTTTATTTAACAGAAAATTTGGTCTTGACTCTCCTGAAATGAGATAGCAGGGGGCACACTTACAGCTGCTTAGGAGAATTGCATGCAGGGAAAGAGGATAAATGAATGTCATCAGCAAAGCAATAATCACTATAAACAGATCTGTGGGGTTTTTTCAAACAGTTGCAAAAATCAATAGTTATAAACCATGTGTTTTCTTAGCTTTTTATTCCACTGAGGCATTTAACACTTGACTCTACTAACGAGATTGTGACAAGCCCAAATTATATACCGAGCAAATCTTTGCTAAAAAATACAGAAAGGGGAGGAGGGGGCAAAAAGATAAAGTTTTTATTCTCATTCTGATAATCTGAAAAAAAAATTGTTGGACCAGAATTAAGAATTTTAATCCTTTGAAGTCAGTAACGTTCAACAGGAAGTTAGAGTTAGATGCAAATGAAAATGTCAGATTGAAGTGGAAAACATATCACCTCCTATTTGCAGAAGGGCCATAATAGGTCTATAATGAGGTACATTTTTGCTGAGAACAGAAAGGTGGAGAAACAAAATCTTTACTGAGACTTTAAATAATAATTAATAATCCACTGCAAAGCCATGCAAGGAGATATACTTTAGCCAGACCACTTAAAATAATACTCACTAAAACCCTCTCTCCCACCAATGCAATTTGGTGTAGCCTCACTGAAGTGCTAATAAGAAGTGTTAGTAAAAGTTCTGACCCACACACTTTTTCTGATGATAAATTATTACTTTTATTGTCTTGAAATCAAGTTCTGTCTTTTCTTTTCAGCCAGACATTCAATTTTTTTAATTTATGTGACAGTTTGTATCGACTCCGAAGACAGGAATGAGATGGGATGCCCACACTCCAGGCATATATAATACAAACAGAACAGTCACTTTTGCCTTTTTTCATAAAAATATGAATTCACCCTTTTGCTCCTTGTTCAGTGCTATATATTTAAGGAAGTATTCTCAATTACAGAATTTGGCCGTAAGCCCTTTTCTGTGTAAAAGACAAATAGGTTTTTATCGCTGTTGAAGTGTTAAGTTGTTAAGTTCCTTAATATTTCCTCTGAAAAGTAGACTTGCTCAGTGAGATTTCATCTGAAATGTCACGGTATTTGCAATTTATAAGATAAGTGCTTTCCAAACGTGATCCTGCAGTGGGGCTACCAAAGCTAGGAAGGGTCTGGCTCAATGCTCTGGGCAAAGGAGCAGTATGCATAGCTTCTCCTGAGCTGTAAGTCTAGATCTGACCTCAGTTCCTTTAACAATGAATCACTTCAGCTCTGCCTCCTTTTCGTAGTCTGTAAAACCAAGACTGCATCTGCTTGTACCAACCTCACAACGTAAGTGATGGAAAGAAGAAATAAAGTGAGGAAGGGGTGTAAGCAGCTTAAATATTTTGAGGGAAACCGTGGTCACCAAAGAGGAGGACACTATAAAAGTTTAGTGGAGGAGCCAGACCAAAACCGTGTATAACCTTACGATCTGGGGAACAATTTGCATTGAAATCAGGATGCAATCCACACCAGTGTGTTTGCAGAGGGGCTCCTGCAGCCCGGGAAACGCGGCTGTTGATCTAATGAATAACACACAGGGAGGGTTTTCAGCTCACAGGCGCACAAATGCAGACTCTGTTGTCTTTCTCCTAAAAACCTCATCAACAGATGTGGCAGAAAAAAATTACCAGCTCATGAGTGAGGGAATTACTCTATAGAAACGCGTGATGGCCATCACCTGGCCATGCACATGGCTTGGTCAAGGCTCACCAGGGAACGACCAGGAAAGATCCATTTGGGTGAGCAGATCAAAAATATCCCACACTCCATGTCCTCATGAAGGTAAGTATATTCAAGGATTAATTTTGCCCAGCACCTGGAAATACAGGTAAACCAGATGCTTCAAGATCCATTGAGCAAATTATAAGTTCTCCCAAAAATGCCTTAGTGTGAAATCCCACATGAAAGCTGAGAATTGTCCTCTCAAACCCAAGTGTCCCGGGCTATGATGCAATGCGAGGAAGGTATGAGGTTCCTGACTGTGATTGCAGAACGACATTATAATAATTTCCAAGGTGATAATTGAGGGGTTTGCACTTCCTGTGACTGTCGTCTCCACCAACTTTTCCCCTGCTTCCCTCGAGTCGTGCCCCTCACAGGCCTTTCATTTTGCCTCTCATAGAATTTTGTTCAGCCCTGTAATAAAATGGCATCTTTTATTTCACATAGCTGGGATAGTTTGTGGGAGAGGAAGATTTGGGACAAGCGGTTTGTTATCATTTTAGCAGAACATGGCAATAACAACAAAGTAGGACAGCTGATACAAATCATCCATTTTATAAGTTCTAATACAGATAATGCAAGGAAAAGAAACACATAACAGGAACCAGATATCTCAGTGGGGCTGCTACACGCCATCCGTGTTTGGGTGATTTCAGCTCCTTCAAACGTTTCACATATTCTCCGTCTGGTTTTTAGGGAGAGGCCGGGCAGAAGTAGGGCTTCATATCCGTGGTTTGAAGGGCAGTTGTTTTCAGACTGTTGAGTTTTTGCTAGCAGACCAATTTGGGGTGGGGGGAAACAGGCAGCTGTTGGTTGAGCACAGTGGGGGAATTGGGGTTTTGTGGGGAATTCAGTCCCAGGGCAGCGGAACAGGCGATTCAAGGTGGTAAAAATCAGCCTGAGCGGTGTTGTGCAGTGGCCTGGTGGGATCGCCATGTTCCCGTGAGACTACAAGCCGACCTCAAACTGGAATGAAAACCCGGGACTAAACCTGGTTGGGATTTCATCCACCTCTGAATATTGACCTGTGTTGCATGCTACCTGCGACTGCTGCTTTCCTTTAGGAAGAGAATAAATAGGGGAGACTTACAGCCAACTCTTCATTAGCACATGCACTTGGAAAGGGTGAAGCTGCTTTGCCCGGCTTTGCTGGGCTGGACTGGAGGCATTGGGGAGCTCCCAGGAGTAGATGGGTCCCTTGTGTAGGCAGGTGGGGCATCCACAGCCAGCCAAGGGCCGCAAGCATGTCGTGTCACCACAAAGCTCCAGGTACACAAAGAGTTCCCACACACAGAGGAAAAATATCCTTACACACCCTCAGTTAGACGAAGCTGTTTAAAACACCATTGTGAAACATTTGTTTTCTTTTAAACTTGTTTTTCTTCCTTCCAAAGGTCACCTTAAGCGGGTCCCAGGTTCATTTCTCCAGGTTGTTTTTGAGCCCGTATTGACTGATTGCCAAATCTCAGCCCTGTTGATTGCCGGTTTATAACACGCTGATAAAGCTGGCTTAAGCGGCTTGTGCTCCCCCACCCCAGAAATGTCCCCTGCCATCCCTGACATCTCACTGCCCTTATCCCCTCCATCCCCACTCCCGGCCAGGCACACCGGACTGGTAAGGTCCAAGGATGAAGGTGGCTCCTGTCCGCAGCACAGGTGCTCTCACCTCCACACCAGCACCGGGCTGGAGGTGGCCGGACACCCCCTGCTTCCCTGCAGAGCAGCTCCTGCCCCGGAGCTACGTCCTCCGACAGCTTTCCGAGCAAACATTTTACTAAACAAAAAATTTCCAGGAGGGGAAAAATGAATTAATGAGTGTGACGAAAGCCTACAGTCTTCATTTCTGCATTTTTAGGTGAAAAGTGTTCATGTTTCCTTTTTCTATTATTTTTGATTAGCCAGATTTTTAAAAAAATATATTGCAGATGGTTTTTAAAAGTCTGAGATGAACTAAAATATTTTGTTTAATCTCAGTCAGGGCAAGTTATTTGGAGCCCGTGAAAGCTGAATCTTTGAGAGGGAAGGAGGTTCTTTCAATAGAAAATAAAAAGCTTTCCATTTCTGGTCAGTCCAAGTTATATGAGTTTTGCCACTGAGGAAAATGAAAGCAATTACTTTCTTTTCCAAGTAAAACATGCAATTTTCCTCATTCCAAAGGCAAAATATTTTTAATTTGTCCTCGTTTTTCCCTTCTTTTTTAGAAAAACAAAGCCAGGGCTTTGGGTGACTGAATTAAATGTCCCGGGGAAGTGTTATTGCCCTGAAAGATTACACGGGATATTATGAAGACACCGTCTTTCAAGTGAGGTATAAAATCACGGTGCAAGCTAATTGTATGCAGAAGGATTTCATGGTAGTCTTTTTGCAAAAATCCAGGTATCAGTTAGAAGGTTTTAGCCGAATTTCAGCTTCGTTCTGCTCGCAGAGATTTCAGGCTATGTACACAAAACAATTCTTAATTTTCTATAACGATGCTTCAAACTGCCCTGTGTTATCCCCGGCATTAGCTATTAATACCAACAGCTGCTGGCCATGATTTTCGTCCATGCTTTATATTTTCATGTAGTCATTTTGTTGAGTTTATGAAAAGATTTGGGGCAAAATCCTGGCCAAAGTCAAATCACTGCTAAAATTTCAATGGGCTTCACTAAAGACAGGATTTCTCCCAGAGGATTAGAGCAGGGGGATGTAAAACTGTTAATAGTGGGGGGAAACTCCGGATGATTGATTTTCTCACTGGCTATCAACATTTTGTGCTGTTTTGAAATGTGCTCTGAGCACACTGCAGTTTTTTCGCTATTTATTCATGATTCGAAGCTATTTCACAGCTCAGTTTGGGCACTTCTTCTTGCAGGGATTTGAGAGCAAAAGCCATTTTGGTTCATTTCATTAAGAACCTCAGTTCAGGGATTTACTTCAAATCCTTGAACAAAAATATCTCTCAGAACTGAGTTTCTCGTGCAATGTTTTCCTAAATTGAAGGAAAGAAAAAAAAAATTAAAAAGACACTTGTCAGGAACATCCCCTATTACTTACTTAAATTTTTCTGTTTCCACAGACTTTTTATCCAGCATTTCCATGCCTCGCAGCCTGCTTGTGACTGGCCACAGGAGGGATTCAAACTGCACATTTGTTAAAAAATCAGAAAGTAGTCGCTCAAAACCTAAATAAAAGTGAGAACATGTATTTGTCCCCAGCTCAGGAAGAGACATTTTATTTTCTTGTTAAGATGATTGTAGGAATTGAGTTTTATTGAACACCTTCTATTTACAATTAAAAAGCAGTATTATGCATAAAATCAGTGATGGGTAAGAAATAGATATTTCATTAGCACTGGGGTGGTTTGGGGCTTACCCGGGGTACATGATATCACAGGGTCGCATTTTTCATCGCAAAAAAATTAAATTGGGTGATGCTGGGCCAGATTCCACACCGAAAAGGAATTTTCCCAGGTGCTCCTTCACCTCTGTGAAATAAAGAGGGAGAAATGTCCCCTTTGTCCACCAGGTGGCACGAAGGGAATCCCGGCTGGAAACCGGCTGAAATATTAACGCCTGTAATAATATATTTACCATAGGAAATGGCGAGGGACAGAGGGACCCCAGGTGAAAACCGCCTGTCCTGGGAGAGGTGACATTGGCCATCAGGGTTTGGGACACTCGTGCCTGTCCCTTCCAAGCCGTGGCTGAACATCTTGTAGGTGAGCTTGCAGAAAGGCTTTGCTTTGGATGCGCTGGTGGTGGAGGCTTTGGAGGTGTCCACCGCTCTTCAGGACACAGCTGGGACAGTGATGGGGTGCAGAGATGGGGCAGTGATGGGGTGCAGAGGTGGGGCAGTGATGGGGTGCAGAGATGGGGCAGTGATGGGATGCAGAGATGGGGCAGTGATGTGGTGCAGAGATGCGGCAGTGATGGGGCGCAGAGGTGGGGCAGTGATGGGATGCAGAGATGGGGCAGTGATGGGGTGCAGAGATGCGGCAGTGATGGGGTGCAGAGGTGGGGCAGTGATGGGATGCAGAGATGGGGCAGTGATGGGATGCAGATATGCGGCAGTGATGGGGTACAGAGGTGCGGCAGTGATGGGGTGCAGAGGTGGGGCAGTGATGGCTGATTCACTGCTTTACCATGCAGAGATGGAGTGATGTGAGGAATAAGGAGGGAGTTGATACAAACAGGGTATTTGTGGCCAAACGAGAGGGAATTGTGAAATCTTCCGGGGGCCATAGGGAGCTGCTGTGGTTACACTTGGCTGGAGGGGGCAGCTAAGAGAGGGGAGAAGGTTTCTGGGAAGAGCTGGAAGCTGCTGCCGGTAGCACAATACGGATGAACCATCAAAGGCAGAGAGGGAGGGGAGAAGCAGATGGACTTCCCTGGAAAGAGGGGTGAGGAAAGAAGTGGAAATGGGAATGTCCCGAGCTCAGCTATGGGAGCTGCACAGCAGGGAGCCAGCTGCAGCCAGCTGCTGGGCTGCCCAGCCCCTGCTTAGCTCAGCTCAGCTCAGCTAGGCCAGGCTCTGCGGCCCCTGGCCCTCACCTTGGGCTGTGCTTGGAAAGTTGTAGCAGGAAGACCAAAGGCGTTTTGTGTCTTTGGTTGTCTCAGAGGCGGCCGAGTATAAACCCACAGGGCAGAGGCAGCAGGAGAGCAGCAGTGAGATACAAAAGAGGCAAAAGTGCAGCAGGGAGGTTTCAGCCTGGTCTCAGCCTTTTGCCGTGGCACAGGCATGAAGAACAGCAGCAGGGACATGGATCTGGTTGCCTGAAACCCATACAGCCATAACTTTCTGTACAGATGAAGGGGAATTAAATATTTGTATAAAACACAGCTTGGCACTTCATGAGGTGGCAAGACCTTCATCCACAACTGATGCTCCAGCAAGTGCCCTGGCAGGTGTCTGTGGGCAATAAGAGCTCAAGGGCAGAATTTCAGGAGCGTGTGGAGTCCCCTCAAGAAATCTCAGGACAGTGAGGAGGTGCCTGGGGAGAGTTTAGGGGAGGGCAGGAGAAGAGTGGCAGCGTGAGGAGCAGCAGGACCGTGGGAGCAAAAATGTATTTTAGAGTAAAAATAAGCCTGATGTGCACAGAAGAACCTGGCCTGACACATCACTCGGAGAAGCATCAGTCTGACACTCGCCGTCCCCCTTCGGTGCGACTGAGCTACAGGATGGTGCCTCTTGGCTCTGCGCAAGGGATGCAGAGGAGAAACATCAGGGAGGTAGATGGAGTAAACCAGTAGGAACCCAGCGATTTCAAAGCCATTTCTGCCATTGTATTAAAATATGTTTATATCTCAGTTCTTTATTAAATATAAGCAGATTTCTTCTTGTATACATTTGTACATCTTCAGAGCAATCTGCTTTGCATCAGGCATTGATAAATTGGTATAGTCTCTGAAGCGTTAGCTCTTGAGTAATATTAATAGCATGCTGATATTAAATCTGCTTTCAAAAATAGTTACACTACAATAAATTTGAAAGACTTGAAGGTTTTTAATCACCTCTACTTAGTTAATCAGGGATAGGCCAAAAAAGCAATCATTGCACTGAAAGAACTGAAACAGGCACAACAGAGAATTCTTGTGCACGACAATTGCCTTCTCTACAAATATTTATGCTAAGGCTAAGAAAATATTTTTGAATTTTACAAATATCTTTCTCTCTTAATTTTTCCAGCTCTTTAAATATTGATCCAAAGAAATATATTGAGGCTGTCCCGTTATTTTTTTCTTTTTTTTCTTTTCTTTTCTTTTTTCTCCATTTCAAGGAATCCTAAATGACAGAGCTGGGGGGGAGATCGCTGCCAGGGATTAGGCGAGTACAGCTCGTAGTGCTTTGCTGGACCCCCGCCATCGGCTACAGCTCCCTCTATTGCTTTTGCCAGTATTGCAATTTTATAAAAGCCAGATCTATTTTGGCTGTGGAGTGGCAGTGGGAGCTGCTCCTCTGTTTCTTTCTCTTTTTTTCGCTCCCATTACAGTGCTGAAAAACAAAATTGAAGGGAATACAGGTGAGCTGGAGAGATGGAAAGGGCTGCGGAGGGAAGGCTGCACTAGGACATGGGAGGGAGCGACAGAAAGAGGCAGGATGCTCGCGAGAGGTGCTGTATCCGTGGGAGAAATGGGGCAAAACACTGAACAAGCCACGAAATTAGGAGTGGGAAAGCAGCAGGCTCTGACAAGGATGGTTTTATGGCTGAAGCAAAGGGCTAGGGAAGACTTCTTAAGTAACCTCCTCCGAGTTGCCTTAGGCCCTGCAAAGATTTTATATATTATTGGACTTAATTCACTTAATAGCCACGTTGGACTCAATGGAGCTATTCATGTGCATAAAGCATCAGTTTGAGCAGATCTGCTTCCTAATCTCCAAAGCAGAGCGAGCTCTACCTGAGGAAAGGGCTGCTGCAGTAATTAATGCAGGTGAAGGAATGAGCCCCGGCATCGCTAATGTGCCTCTATCGCGCCCATTAACTAAGGACGGTGCCACTGATACCGCAGCCATCCTGGCCAAAATCAGCCATGAGCTGGAAAACAAAATGTTATTATTTTACCCATTACATCTTGTACGTTTGCTGTTTGAAATAAGAAAAAGTGCCTTAAATATAAGGTATTCTTAAGCAACATAAATGTAAAATACAGTTGCACACTCGTAAATTCTGTCACTGTCATTGTTCAACTATCTAAATTTAAAAGAATGCAAAAGCAGCTGGAAAAGGTTGTACAGAAGGCAAGAAGCTCATGCAGAAGTAAATTCAAAGTGCCATTTATTCTTTTTTGAAGAAAGTATAACTCCTAATAAAATACAAATGAGGCAGATAAAAATTATCTGCAAGCACAGATCCCAGGTTCCCATGTATAGTAACTGGTTATATTTAAAGTTAATTAATAAAAAGCTTTGGTTTTAATTGAAATAAGTATGAGTCCATCTCTATTTCCCAAGAAGATGAAATCCTCGAAAAATACCAAACATAGCTACACACAAATTGCCTTTTCCCAAAGAGAGCTTCAGTATCTCGAAATACGTCCTGGATGAGAGCAGTCGTATCCAGACTGGGCACAGCTAATTGGTACTCTGGAGAGTTTTTACTCTTGGCATTTGAGAAATAATGAGAATCAAAACCATTAGTAGGCAAGGAAAAAGGGTGATAGAAATGCTACCCTGCTCTTTTTTGTCATCTTCATATTATTGTTATCTCTGTGCAAGAATTCCCAGTAATTTTCCTTCCAAAGTCCAGTAACTCTATTTCAAATTGTACATGTTTGACAAGTACAGCCCTTCATTGAACAAAGTTGTAAAAATTGCTCAGGCAGATAACTAGTGTATGGACATGATAAAAGAAGGAATTGGAGCTACTCTGTTCTTGACAAATCCCATCCTATTTACTAGAACAGGCATCACCCCAAATGGAGAGACAAGAAATGTGATTTTTTTTTTTCTTTTTTTTTTTTTTGGTGGCAAGCATTTTACGCTTTTTTGCATCTTCATAAAAAGAAAAAATCAAATGCATGTGTGAATTTCTTCAGCCTTGGAGATGGGTGGCTGCTTAGTGTCATGCTGGAAAGCAATCTGGAAGTTAGAATTGTACTACTGTGGTTATCATCAAAACTAATCAAACGCTGCTATCCAAAAGTGTGAAAGCCTTTCAGCAGGCAAATCAAAAAACGTACCATTTCTGAGAACCGAGGCAGACCAAACGAGAAATTACAAACACATGTCTGGAAGCAGGTCCAGCTCCACGCATCTCAGCGAGAAAACTGCGATGTTCCTGAAACGTGGGACACCATCGGTCCTGCCCTGTATACAAAGCCATCCCTCAGATTTAAACAGTGTTTCCTCTGAGACCACTAAGTGGGTCACGCTAATCCTAATAGAAATAAAACAACATCAAGTAAAGGCCTTGGAGAGAAACATCAGGAGGAGGGCAGGCTGGCCTCACAGTATCCACGCTGACCAAAGCGGAGGGTTCGAGGCACTGTCCGCTTTTTTCTCTATTTAGAGATTGCTTTGAATCTTCAGAAGGATTTTAGAGTTTGGCATTTTCCTGGGAATATGTCTTTTAACTAAAATAGAGAGAAAAAAAAAAGTGCCCTGGACCTAGAAAAATATAAGGCTGGAAGTAGGTAGAAAAATATTGTCTGGTTGGGATTTTTCTGAGGGAGGAATACACTGCATTGCATGATTTGGATAATTTTCATTGCTAGGAAGCTTTGCATCCCATTTGGTGATGCGTACACAAACCAAGAGATGAAAAATTTCCAAGGCACATTCTCAAGTTTCTTTAGAAATTCATTAATTCACAGTGATTTCACTAACCTTGTACTTCCCACCATCATCACAAAAAAAAATAACCATATGTATGTTTTCTGCCTAGATAATAAATAACCTCAGCAAGACAACCAAGAGAAATATTTCAAATTACTGCGGCTTCATTGCTCACCATGGGGTCATGAACATAAACCACCAAGATTCAACTCCTTATCAGTCTTGTGCAGAATAACTTAAGGAGTTTTCCAAACCTATGAATGAAAAGCACCAAGTGATCCAGACCTGCGGTGCAGGTTGTGCTGAGTGAGGGGAATCCTCTCTGCCAAATCCATCTTGCCCTCTAGAAGTAGGTCGTGCTTTCATTTTTATATCTAGAGGCAAATTCAGGAGTAGGTTCTGGATTTTTTGCACTGCAGTGGTGCAAACCATCAATGACTATCAAATGCAGGATAATGCCTTGAACAAGAGATGGCTGGAGGAGAGGGCAGGAGTCCCAGGAGGAATGGTTGATGCTCTCCTTCTAGAATGCCTGGACACTTTGCTCTGAGCCATACGCCTCATCTCATGGGAATTAGTGTTTTATTTCATGGGTGGGAAGAGACGAATGGACACGAGCCAAAACAGCAATGAGCAGCGACTTCACCTCCGTGAAAAATTGTCCTTGGTTTCAGCAGCAGCCTGGGGCTGGGCAAGTTAATTTAGTTTTACTTCAGGTAAGAGAGTCCATCCTACTCAACACCAAGTTATTACCATTTGCTAACAACAAATCATACAAGAGATGCAGAGAGCAAATGAATAGGTCTGCAGAAAGTGATGGAGCCGGGGGAAACTCTGCATAATTGGCAGTTGGGTACCAAGTCGCTCCCTGCCAGCAGGCAGAGCCTGACATCCCCGAGGAAGTCGGACTCTGATGCAACAAACTGTTACGAAGGAAAACACCATCACAAACCATCAGCTGCCTGCCTACGCTCTTCCCTAAGCCAAGCAAATAGCAGCTGTGGGCACCACGGTCCGTGCAGGTGCTGAAGTTTAAAGGAATTTTTCTGATCACCTTACCGGCATGAACAACAGCCAGCCTGGTGCTCGCCTGAATCCAAAATTTCGGGCTGAAATCTGAATCAGAGTAGTGGCAACGTTGAGCTGGGAGGCAGGGGATGTGGTCCGGGGTGCCAGGCACCACCCACAGACCCCAGCGCGGTGGGGCGGGCGCAGCGTCACATGAAACAGCCACATCTGCTTGCATTTCATCACCCAAACGGTGAAGTTTGACTTTAGCTTGACCTTGTAATTCACAAGCTCCAGGGAAAAAAAAAGTAACAAAAAGCAGCTAGAAAGCAAGCAGGAACTAAAACAGGCTGTAGCCTCATGGTACACAATGAATTAAAACCAAATGAGCTGCTTTTCAGTATAAGCAGAGTATGGTGTGATTTTTGCTAGGATGCTGTAATATTTGAACCATCTCTCTCCATAAGACAAAATCTCCAAATCAATCTGTTTATACCAATGTTCCCTGAACATTTCAGGACTCATACCTGGAAGCCTTTTGAGCAAAAATATTAAAAATCCCCTGTGTTGGCAGGATGTGCCTTTTCAAAAGCAAGACTGAGACATACTTGTTTTTCAAATTTCGCCCAGGAAACAGTTGTCTAATGTCGATTAACAGTTATGTCCCAGAAGTTGTGACTCAGATCCTCACTGGAACATACTGGGTTTGTTCCAGGGGATCTGGCCCACTGGGTATCTCACATGACTTAGGCAAGCAGCTCTTAGGCCAATATTTGACCAACATTTAATAGCGGCTGCTGCTGGTGCTGGTCCCTGGGAGGTTGTGCTGCAGCCCCCCCGCCCCCTCCCTCACCAGGATTGTTCTGGTTTGTCCCACTGCCGCCCGTTTTCAGAACATGCTGCAACCAGGTGCTCTGCAGACCCAAGGCTGCACCGAGGAGTTTGGATTTACCAAACACACCGTGACCATTAACACGTTTATCCCTACACCATCACTGCCTCCCAGGAATTCAAGTCTTTTTTCCAGCACATCACTATTTAGCCAAGATATCATTAAGTGTCATCATGTGTGTCAGCGGCGGCGTAAAAGAGGAGAAGCTTTTGGCTCTGCTCCAGTCCCAGCAATATACGCATTTCTCGCTATGTCTGAGCTACAGTTTGGCCCCAGAAAATGCATTGCGGATCCAAAACATGTACAGAAATGAAGCAATGTTTTCACTTCTGTCAGAAAATGCTCTTCAGCTGGTGAGCGTGTACTGGGTATTTGTATTTACAAAACCAGAAGGGAAAAGCAGTGTCTGACAGCCCCTCTCCCCTAGTCTGCAGCATCTCAAGGGAACAAGCAGCCATTTTTTGCCCAGCTCCACTTTGTTAAACTTTGGTGGTAATGTTTAATTTCAGGCTTGGATAGTATTTGCCATAGAAAACCTATTAATGACTTCAGACTACCCAGTCCTTTTCTAAAGGCAGAGTCAATGCTACAAATATTCCTTTAGGCTCTTCTTCTCCTCATCTCTGGATATACCCCACAATCACCCAGTGCCATCTCTGCTTTCCTTCATGCACCAAGTGCCAGCAAAATGTCCCCTAAAGCCACTGGCAGCCTGGCAGAGACTCCAGCCCACCAGACCTCCCTCCTTCGTGGTGCCAGTATTTAATGAATATGTGAGATCCTGGCCCTGAAAATGGGCATGAGAAAACTCCTCAGGATTTCAGCAGGACCACAATGCCACCTACTGCTCTTTATCTTCATTTAGATGCTCCCACATTAAAAGCCAGGATTAGGAATCACTTTTTCCCACCTTAGAGAAGAGGAGCCTAAGGCTGGGTGTGAGGACACGTTACTGGGCTGTTAAGCAGGAATGAGGCAGAAGTTCAGACCAAGAGGAAATACCAGACTATTGCTGTGCACCCTTTCACATGGTGATCCCTTTTTTCTCTACCTGTTTGTATGACCCTTTAAAGACATTTTCCTAGGGTGATCTGACTTATATTAGAGATGCAGAAGCCCATGGTCATCTCTCGTGGAAGGTCACTGGTTAGAGGCACACAGTAGGTGCAATGCTCCGGCACAGTGACCGGACCAGCCTGGGCTGTGACCTCAGTCCAGACATGGTTAATTCTCTCCCCTCTCGTCCTGACTTGCACTGCCTGAACTTTTGCTCTGTCCTGCTGAGTCATTTCTATTCAGCTGATGATCTATGTCATCCTTTATGCAAACAACCGTAAATTGACTAATTAATCCCTGGGGTAACCCCACCGATTTCAGTGGAGCAGCAGACAAAGTGAAACAGGACTAACATCTTTAATCTACTCTTTGCTCCTGCGGCACAGCCTTTGCCTTGTCCACGAGTCAAAGTAGACCTCTAATTATATGGATTTGGCTCTTAATCTTTTCTGGTCTCGGGAGATTCCAGTTGCTGAAAATTATGGATTTCACTTGGAAACTGATGAGGGTCTGTACAACATCACCAAAATGCCTTGCTGGAAATCTGATGACATTTTGGACCTGTACCTCAAAACTGGTGCTAGGGACTGAGTGGCTCAGGATTAACCACCGTGCCACCGGGAAACCTGAATTCCTGCAGCTTGCCTCCCATTTATTGCCCTCAGCCACAACAAAGCTTGGTTTTGCAAAGCACCACATTTGGACATTTCCGCATCATTTCAAAACTGACTTGTTGCTCGAACCACTCTTCCAGGGCAAGACAGTGAGTGCTTTCTGCAACACAGAAGCAGACAGGTGAAAATGGGAAGTGTCACTATGTATTTAAGTGGCTTCATGTGAAAATACTTGCCTTTTAAATCATAGTCAGAGCCTTCTCCATCACCAGCTTTGCTGCTTTTTCCTTCCCCTATCCCATAACTTTCTTCACAACTATGTGCAGCTGAAGGGTTTGTGACAGTTATTGTCAAAGACTAAACAACAGATCAGAGCGATGGCCAGGAATTTGAAGGTTTCCTTTTTTTTCAGAGTGAAAAAGACGGGTTACAGCTGACAGCTGTCCATAAAAATTGTAACATACAAATCGTATAATATAAACTAAAGAGAGACCAAAAGTACTACTGAAAAAAAAAAGAAAAATGAGCTTGTTAGAATGGTCTGTATTACAGCTGTTTCCCTTGACAGTTTTCTGTACCCTAATACACTCAACAAATTGGCAACCTGTCCTTATATATTTGCATCAGGATTCCCTTAAGGGAAATGTCTATATTATTCTGGTTTGGATAAAGGAAGCAGTTTGATATGACAGGTAGGTCAAGTGTTTCTTTAATAAAGCATATGGGTAGGAAGAAAGAAATAGGCTGTTGTCAATGACTTGACAAATAGGTAGATATGCCCCCCTTGAGTATAGCCAGGGAAAGCTACTAGATAAATCGCTCTTGTTATTTTGATTTAACCACTTTGTTACTGAATACATTTCTTCCCAGAGAACAGAGTCCTCAATAAAGGTCATACCAAAGATTTCTTTATAGACTGTAGCGTGGCATTAACGCAGTTCAGATTTTAGTTATGCAGAACAAGTCTGGACCAAAGTTGCAAAATAATTTCTGTATCGTGTGAACATGTGTAATACTTGTATGTCATTACAGATGGATGTTCACACTGTCACTTCAGCAAAGTTTGTCATCTCAGTTCAGGTGGCATCTGCCCGGGTGACCCACACGATGCTGCCCATCCCCTTCCACTCAAAGGGACCGTGAACATGGACAAGGAGCTTCCCCGTCCCAGTTTGGACATGGGGCTGAATTAACCCCTATCCCCAGACTTTGCACCCTTTGCACCCGCACAAACAGGCTGCAAAACCCAATCCTGCTGATTTGATGGCTGCTGTCCAAATCCAACCAGCAAGGGTTGCTTGGGACACTGAAAACCAGCCCTGGAATAGGAAATTATCTTTAAAGTTGCTGGGATTTAACTAAGAAAGCCACTTCTGAAGGCTGGGGGGAAATTTTTCCAAAGGTGAACCTGAATATCCTTCAGCAATGAAGCCATCGCTAGTGAAGTTACAGGCGAAAATGGACAAAAAGCCTCCAAGATTGTTTGGCTGGTGAAGCCACTGGTTAGGGGCAGTGCAGGGCTTTGATTGCAGAAATGATGCTGCAATAGCCAGGTCTAGAGTGATCACAGCTCTCTGGGGACATCCACCCTGCAGGGTGCCATTGGGAGGGGACCAGTCCGCTCTCAGGACACATCGTGGTACCCATAGTCCCAGAGCTGTTAGAGCTGGTGGCAAGTAAACATCTGAGCTGTGCTCAAAGCCTGGATTAGGTAAATACGTATTTAGGGACCTTTTACAGCAGAGAGTGTTCTCTTCCAATTAATTCTAAAGGCCCCGTTGGAGCTGTTAGGGTCTGTTGTGTAAACACATGGGAATGAATATTTTTTAAGTTCTTCTTCTTTACCCCAAGGGCAAAGGTTTCTAATGCTATAGCTTAATACAAAACCGCTCCCCCTGACTGCAGATTGGCAGGTATATTTGTATACCAGGAGAAATTTTTTTGGCTGAAATTTGAATAAAGATTCAGATCAAGCTAATGAAACTACTAAAAGAAAATATCAAGATTGTCTCCGTGGAGATTCCTGATTTGCTCATCCCTAAGAAAATATCACATTTTTTTAAAATATTGCATTTCTTGGCCACTTGAGCAGGGTTTCTGGACTTTGCCAGGCCTGGGGAGGTCATTCTCCCTGCCCTGCATCAGGGCAGCACTGAGGAAAGGAAGAGTTCTCTTCCCTTCTTAGCTTTTTCCTACAACCACAGCCCTCAACAAACAAGACAGGACATTTTCTCACAATTCAAAAGCAAACTGGGGAATAACAGCAGCCTGTTGACCCGTCTGTGTTTCTCCATCAGACGGAGCTGCCCAGGTTCCCCACCCACCTTGGGTCCCACTCACTAGCAATTCAGAAAGGATGCATATCGAAATCTGCGGAAGAAATACCATGATCAGTTTTCCTGTTCTGAGTTGTTCCCAGCCTGTGGATTTAAGATGTATGCTCTCATCATGCCAGATTTCCAAGCGGAGCTAACACCAAACCACCATTGTTATCATTATTTCAATTACTTACATATTTATAGTATATACTAGCTATATATTAACAATATAATATATTCAATAACTATCTTTCTATAACATATTAATAATGTATTATATTTTAACTCTATTATTACTTATATTATTAGTAGTATTAAGAATGAAAACTTGAATTTCTACGATTAGATAAATACATTTTTAGGGACTTTTAAAATATCATCTGCTTTGTTAATATTTTATTCTTGCCTTTCTTTTACATTCAAAGTGATTTTCCGGCTGCAGACCTTTCTATACGGAAAAAGCTGTCATTCCCCCCAATCAGTATACACTCCTGCTTTCCTTATCTGCCTGAAAGCACATTTTCTCCTATTTATAACTGGGCATTCCTATATTGCTGACCCAAACGAGAAGAGGGCTGGAGCTCCATGTTATCTTTTTTATTCTTCATATATGTAGAAAGCAGAATTTATGCCTTGGCTTTGGGGAAGTCAATCCTTTTCACCATACATGGTAGCACACAGAGCTTGGCAGCCCGTTTTGTGTTTTCCATATTAAGCCATATACAAGGGCAGCAAACAGGGAGCTGTTGACTATGCCCGTTACCAAAATCAGAGGTGGATGAAAAGCCATGGCAGGGCCAGATGGTTTTCACAGCAGCTCAGAAAGAAGATCTGGCTGGTGTTGAAGCCAACAGAAAAACAGTGGCAGGGAAGAAGCAACACTGCACATGTTTTTATCAATTATTGCATTAGTTTCTGCTAGATTTAGAGAAAAACTCATGTAAAGGGCAGCCACACAAAGGTGTATCATGCTTTTCAAGGAGGTTTTGTATTTTGGAGGCCACGGGTCTGTTGTGTAGCAAGGCTTCTGGATGCCTTCTTGGAGGTTTTGTGCCAATATTAATGTCACGAACATTGTCCCTTTTTCTATCACATTTTCCTGTTACGACTAGAAGCCATGAAAAATACATGGACTTTCACACAATATTTTCCTGAGAGAGGAAACAAACTGTGTTTCAGTTAAATGTTCCTGTTTAAACTTGCAGGTGCTTCTGTTGATAATTAACATATTTTTGCATTTGGTGTTCCTGTTTGTTTTGCTTCCCAAAAAACAAGGAGGTTTGTTTCACATCACCTGGAGTAGTTTGGCTTCTGGTCATTTAGTTTTCCTCATTCACAAGCACAAAGTTAATGTGTTTGAGTTGCACAGTCCATAGGTAATAATAGGAGAACAGAAACTATTTTGGAATAACATATTTTCTTTTTTTTTTCCTTTAATGAAAACACTCCCGCTTCATTTGTATTTTGTAAAACTCTTTCTTTTGACCACTTTTCCTTTCCCAATGTATGTTTCAGCGTAAACTGAGTTGACATATTCCTTTTAATGTGTTTTTAAAATATGCTTAATGGTGCTGAAAGCTAAGGAACCTCAAATATAATTCCAAAAGCCTGAGCCCACCAGAAGCCTAATGAAAACATTATTATAAAAACTCTAGGATGGTTAGAGGTTTCAGGGAAACCTGGGTGTTCATTAACAAAATCAGAAATGTTATCTGCATGAGGAAAATGTGTTCTGTCATTTGGCATCTTGATGGACATTCAATTTTTCTTTTTTCTGCACCCAGAAAATCTGTTTCCAATGTTTCTGCCACACAGAATATGGAACAGCAGGAGCAGAAGTTGATGCAAGAGGGGGATTGAAGGATTGTTATTCAGCTCACATCTCTGGCAGGCACATTCGCTCTCCCCAGATTTCTCCCGAGAAATCGGCTGAATAAAGAGCGGCTCTGACATGAAGGACGGGAGAGGGGAAGAATATTTCTCCAATCCACATGGGACAGGCATACAAATTGTCCAGCAAACCTTAATCAATAGTCCTTACATTTCCCCAGCAGTTAACCTGTGCCAAAGGGAGGAGGGCAGTCGGTTGTATTTTTTGTTTTGCAGGCTGGAGAAGGGTGCAGGGTGCTGGGGGTCTCAGGGCAACCAGAGCCAAGTGCTTGTGTCCTTCATGCCAGACTCCCTCACGTCCCCATGCTGCTGAGGACTGGCATTTTTAGGGCATTTTTCACTTGGCCATATCGTGCCCCACCCGAAGGACGTGTCCCCCAACATGTGCTGCAAACACCAGCCTGCCCTGAGCCAGGAGGACCAGCGCTTCCCTGGGCTGGGCATCCAGCAGAGCACTGGAAAGCCTGTTGGGAAACAACAGCAGATTATTCAGTCCCTGGTGACAGAACATCTGTGAAAACTGTGTCCATGGAGGTTTACAGGAGAAGAACTCCCTTACTCACACTGGCATCAGCCCCTGCTACGCAGAGACAAAAATCCGTCTGGGACTCTTCGGTGGTGTCTGGTATTCTGCTCCAGGCAAGCACACATCTCAAGTGTTGCTTTGAAACGTTCACCATTTGCTGGGAAACTCCTGTTGTAAATTCCAAAAGAGGCAAAAGCAAAGGTTTCTCTGGATATTTTTCCCTTCCCACTTCAGCAGGGCAGGAGTGTGCTTCATTTCATCTCCAACCAAAAACCTTGTGGTCACAAATGGACCTTGGGTTTTCACATAGTGCCATTCCTTTAAGGGAAGGAGAGCCAGAACCAAAATAACCTTCCTGCAGATATGCCGTCAGCACAGAAATAACACAGGAGCCAGCCACAGAGGAAGGATTTCATTCAACGTCAGCGGGCTTCCTCCTGCATGCCTTGTGGCGAGAAGCACGTGGAAAACCTGATGGGACTGCCTCTGCCTTCGTTGCATCAGGGGAAACACCACGTTTGCATTTCACTGCAGAAACACGCTCCATACACTGTAAATGTCTCATTTTGGGCTGTGTTGCCTTAACACTCCTCAAGATGAGCCTGAGCAGAAGCCTATCTGTCAGGCTGTCCTGCCCTAATGGGTCTTCCCAAGGAGGGATGGTGTTAAACCACTTTTACTGTCCCTCTGTGTATGACAGCTGTAAGATGCCCTTGCTGCGGACCCCCTGTTTCTAAAATAAAATGTGGCTTGAGTTGCAATGGGAGCAGCATCTTCCATGGCAGACCTGGTTGCAGGATGGGGACCTCATTTTTCAGGAGTGTTATTTGGAGCAGCCGGTGGGTGCTAAGCAGAAACAGCCTGTCCTGCACCCCATCCAAATCCTCCCTCAGCCTCCCTGGCTGCTTCCTGCAACAGCTCTTCATTGCTACTTTGCCATCAAGCTGCATCCAGTCTGGCACAAAATCCCAAATTCTGTTGTTTGGAATTTCATATCCAGCTGTTTCAGGCTGGCTTTCCTCTTCTACTTGTTTTTAAAAAATTCAGAACTAACAATTAAGTAAAACCAACATTTTCTTTCCCTACACTTCAAATAGGAAATTATCTTTGCTAGAAAATGCATTCTTTCTCTTGAAAATTATGCTTAGCTGCATGAATTCATTCACAAGAATATTCTCTTCTACTGAATTAGCAGCAAAATAAGAAAGGAGAGAAAACCTGAACTCAATGAACCATGATCAAGTAATCCGAGGAAATCAGCATGTTTCTCTCTAGACAGTTCAGAATACCAAATGCTAAGACACAAGAATCCCACTAAATATACCTCTTCTCTTTATCTCCATAAATGTCTAATGGTACTTTCAATTCTCACCATTTTATCATGAGTCATCTGTATTTGCTGGTGATTTAGAGCTCGGATCCATTTTTAACCTAACAATTTAAGCTTTCATTTTTTTCTTTAACACATTTCCAGCCTTCCTGAAAGGCATATGAGTGCAAAATGCTCAGCCTTCAGAGAGCGAATAAAAGAACCTGATATGAAACATTTCTCAGGTCTAGCTTTAAGCCAAGCTCGTGATTTCTGAAAGCTTGGATTAAGCAACACAGTTACGTGGGGAAAAAAAAAAAAAAAGAAAAAAAGAAAAAGACTTGAAATTATGTAGTGTGGAGTAAGCAGTGTATTTGACACACAAGACCTTGATTTTATTTCTATTAATTCTTTTTTTTTTTTCCCATGGCTGCTTGTCTAACAATCTCTCTTAAAAGCACTATTCCAGGTTTCACAGCTTAGCACCTGGCTAGTGTAGACGAGGTTCTCAGGGACATGAGTTAGTGATGGACTTGGCACTGTTGGGTTAACGGTTGGACTCAATGACCTTAAAGGTCTTTTCCAGCAAAAATGATTCTATGATTCTGTCCGACCACTCTTTGTCTTTCCACCTCTGACTCTGAGTTCACCTGGGGTGGATTTGGGAGAACTAAGCAGACGGCAGGTCCGTGCTGAAGCTCATCTTCAGCCACTGCCCTCAGGCATGGAGGGAGATGATCGGGCAGCTCACTGGGATGGGGATGCCCCTTGGGGCTCCCCTCTAAAAGCCTTTCCCAATGCTGTGGGAGGCTGCACACTGTAGCCCAAATAATTAGTGAAAACTTGATTTAATGCATATATTTGCTTTATTCCTTTATTTTAACACAATAAGAAAGGGAGCGGGGGAATTGGGCTGGCAGCCAATGCAACAATCGCCTGTGAGTGCTGTTGGGGCAAGCCCTGGCCGCGCCGCAAAGGAGCCCATTGCAGACAGCAGCACGCAGCCCTGTTCGGTCACGCCACACCGATGGGGCTGATGCTGCCAACTGCTGTACAAAAAACCCCATGGGAACCCTTCACTCAGCCATGCTCCCGGACAGGCAAACACCCCAGGGAGAGTTGGATGATGGACGACCACCTCCAGAGCCACGACAGCCGCACTGGCAAGCACGGGCGATGCTCCCGTCAGCTCTCAATGTGCCAGTGTCCTCGGCTGCAGGAAGGGTGGATGATCAGAAGTAGTCCCTGTTTGAGGAAAGAGGCAAAACACCATAAATCAGATTTAGTCTGCTGAAACCTCCAAGTGATAAAACAGTTGAAACTACTACTTTATTTATAAAACGCATATGGGGACCTTAATCAAGCCAGGAATGAGGTCATTTCTGCCAATTAAGTCTCACTCATTCTGCAGTTGGAAGCAATCTAAACAAAGGCAGAATTATCAATGGCATGTCTATGTGCTGTGGCCCCAAAAATACCTGTTGTGCTGGAGTTACAGTAAATCACTTCTCACTGTGTGCTGGGGAGGTTGGTGCCCTCGGTTTCCCTGGACCCAGGGAGGAAAGGAGGGCTTAGCTTTTTTACCTAATTAATGGGTAGTATTTTGAACATATCCTATCTAAGTCTTATTTTAAAGCAAAAGGCAGTATTGTAGCCAAATAAAAAGGGGTAGCATTAAACCCCAAGCTCACATTTGGAACTGGTTTATGTCTGTCCCCATTCCAGTCCCCCCAGCACTCACTGGAGCTGTTGGAGGGGTTTTTTTTCCCAGGTCAAGGAAGTTGCACTCGTTGCCTCTTGTTGAAATATCCCCATTATATGTTATTTGTCCTAGTGGTAACCAAATACTGAGAACTCCTCTCATGAAAAATATTAAGAGAAGCACTGCGGCTATAAGCATAATGAGCTTTATTTAATATTAGACACAGAATACCAGCCAGTCAACATTTTTAAAGGGCATGAATTAATTGGATTAACATAATGAGTGATAAACCGACAGTAACAGTACTTTGAACTCCTATGCAACTTCATGCTTAGGTCTGAGACCTTAGACACACATTAATGATCCTCTTAACACCTCTATAATTATTAATATGTTAATTTTAATTAAAAGGAAAGTGAGGCACAGAGAGATTTGTTCCATGTGGATGTAGCAAACCCATTTATCCTCAGCAGCTTGTATGCTGCTCTAATTCAAATCATTCCTCTGCCATTGCAGAAGCAAATGGTGGAGCCAAGAAATCTGCAAAAGGACTTAGATGCCCAAGCACGAAATTATGATCTTCAGACCTCCCTGACCTTGCAGCAAGCATCCATAAACATCTGTGTTTTCTACATTAAAGTTCTCCAGATGTCTAAAATTCCCAGAAGTTCTCTGTTCCCCTCTGTGCACTGCAGCTCAGAGCTTATCTCACACGTAAACTGTGTCAGCATCTGCAGAGGAGGTTTCTCCAGCTCCTGCAGCACCCAGCCTGGAAGGCACCCTCACGTGGGAGAGGAGCACGCTGAGCTCCAGCCCTAAACCCAGCTGAAGTTTAGGAGCTGTACATGGAGACCCCCTCCTCCAAATGCAGAGGACCCCCTCCTTCTTGTGCAGCATGTGCGTGCACCATCACCTGGTGTGATACCTCATCACTGGAGGTCGGTGGCACCAGGGAAGACTGGACACAGGGGCAGCTTTTGCAGGACCTGGGGTAGGTGCAGTGGAGCACTCATGCAGCCTGTGCACTCTCCTCTAGCAGCACAAGGAACCAGCATGGGGCTGAGGAGCCCTGGTGAGTGCCATACCCTGTGAAATGCTGCGGTGGCAGGGGTGCGGGTGGCTCCACCCCAGCCCTGGTCTTTCCCTCACCTCTGGAGGCTGTGGACACGTCCCAGCAGGTCGATGTTTTTAACTCTTGGGGAAACACTGGGGCCAGGTGATGAAAGACGTTCCTCCAAGGTGGAGCCGTGACCCGAGGACGACGTACGATTCCCGCTTCTGGTGTGCAAGTGAACGGCCGCCAAGGAGAACGCGTCCTTCCTTCTCTGCTCACCCAGGCTTTCCTCCTGCCTGGCCTCAGCATGCCCTTGGCAGGTTGAGGATCCCACCTCATCCTGGGCGTTTCCTCACTGCAATCCAGCATTTCGCCATGGCTCATGCAAGCACAGCATGCTGGCAGTTACTGCACCGCTTCACAGATCCAGCAGCAGCAAGACCAGCATTTCATAGTGCTGTGCACCAGAAAAAATACAGACACAAAACCGGGGCATAGAAAGTGGTAAAGTCAGTAACAGAGACCTCATTATATCTCTATTAGATGTGCTCCTTCAACTATATGATAGACACGGAGAATCAGCATGGATACAGCAAACTGAGAGTCTGGCACAAAAGGATGAGCACCCTGAATTAGTCTTCATCCTGCACCAAGGAAACATCTAAAGTGCTGGTATTGCACTTTGAATGTCGCACATCCCCTCCTTTCCCATGAACCTTCCCAGCATCCACATTTGGTTTTGTGACATTATTTAGTGTCCAGATGCCAGACACCCACTGTGCAGGGAGGGACATCCCCAGAGCCCAGCACTGCAAGTTGGCTCTCACAGAGCATTTCACCCTCTCCTGGGATGTCGAAAGCAGCAGAAACCTTCTCTCTTTGTGACTTTGCTCTGGTGTTTGCTCATGCATCAGCTTTGTGAGCTCTGGGAGAGCAAGAGGGGAATCCTAGGACAGAGGTGATGGATGCACAGGATGCCCAGACAGACGGACTCTGTGAGGAGGAGCCCAAGGGGACATGGTGCAAGTGATGCATCTCACCCCACCTGCTCCCCACCATTTTGAGACAGATGATCCCATTTGCCCGATAGCTGTTAATCTGCAAGAGGCACCATTGCATTCACCCATTCCCAGTCCTCTGCATGGTGACAGGCTGCTGCCATGTGTCTACGGAGTGGCACTTCATTTAGCATTTTTCTTAAATCCTCAGCTGCTGGAGACACATGAAGAGGTGAGCAGCTCAAGATTTCTTTCTCCAAAGATACACTTCTACCCAAGCCACCTGCAGAAAAAGCTAGCCTACTTCTAAGCTGAGGGCTCAGGAATGAAAAGACAAGGTATAAACACCTTCCTCCCATTACTGGAAGAGTAGCTCAAGACTTTGGAAGCAAATTCGCAATTTTCCAAGTCCTGATTCAATGTTTTCATTGTTTCTAGAGTTGGCAATAATTTTAGTGATCCATTTGAACAGATGGAGGTAGTGATTCATTACAGTCTTGCAAATGGTAGATGCTTACATCCTCAAAAAGTGACTCTTGATTTATCCTAGTGCACAACTAGTTATCAGTACACCAAACCAGTTCAGCAGTTGACTCAGGGTTTGTTTCCATTGAGCAGATCATGTCTCCCCGTAAGTAGATTTGTAGCAAAATTGTACACCTGCTTTTCAAAAACGCTAGTAACTCCAGAGGGTGGAGGCCTTGGGTATCATTAGAGTAGAAAATGATTAAAAATAAATAAATAAAATAAGGTAACAGTGAAAGCAAACCGTTCTCCTGAATCATATATTGGTCAAAACATCTGTCAGAACAGCTGTGTAGGTCCAAGGTGGAAGCCAGTCCCCAGTCAGAGTCATTCCCAATCCAGGCAGGAACATGTCAACGAAAGGAAATACAGAAAGATTAACTGAAGCACTAATTCCATTTTAATTAAATGCTTTATATCAACACCTATTTCACTTACAATAAGTAATTTTCTATTTCCAGGTACATTTTAAGGCTTACATAAGCTTCGTTTGTGAGGTGTTTTTCTTGATGTATTTACGAGTGGATTTGCATTGCTTTTTGTTCTGTTGTAATCCCAAGTCCAGATCGAAGAGATACTCTTATGTGGATGCATAAGTTTAGACAGACCAGCAGCAGAGTCAATCAACGAAGCTGTGCTTGTGCTTAACCCCAGTGCTGTGTTGTGTTAGGGCACTGGTACAGGGAAGGTTTTAATCTCTTTTCTGGATTTCTCCTTTTTCTGAATTAATGGTGAAATGCTGAATTTGGAGTCACACCGAAGCTTGCTGTAAGGAGTTTCAGCTCAGCCAGAGCTGGCATCACCCAGTGTCACTGGGATCACAAAGAACTGCTCACAGTAATGCCAGCACGAATTCAAGAGGGGAAAAAAAAGTTTAAAATGGAAGGGGATGGTGCTCAGCAGCAACCCTCGTGTTTACAGGAGATCTCAGAACACTGTCTCCTTCTGCCTACCTGGCAAAACCTCCCGCTGCCTGCTCATACCTTCCCAGAATGGTGTGATAGAAATTCTGCTGCTAGGCAAAGGAGAGGAGAGTTGGAAAGTCACTCCCATTGATCTTAAATGTTTGAACCAGGTGCACCTACACAAAAAAAAGGTTGCTATTCATGACTGTATTACTGCAATTGTTTGTTCTGTAATTAGTGATGATAGGTAAGCAAGCTTGACATAAAGCAAATATGAAGTTAGTAAATGGAGCAGCATTCCAAGTGGGAAAAAAAGCAACAAAATGACTCCTGGAAATGACACTGGTAGGGCATGCTAATCTCTGCTCAGTTATCATTTCATTAGCACCTGACTTTCAGATCGAGGTCTTTCCACCTGAGCGTAACGAGGGGATGGAGCTCCAAAACTCAGCTCAGGTGCACAGCAAACCGTGCCAGGGAAGTTGCAGGGCATCATTCAGCAGGTTCTCAGTTGATGGATTAAAAACGGAGAGGTCTTGCCCCAAGTCACATGGCAAACGGAAAACAGAGCGATTTCCACCGACTGTCATGCACAGAGACAGTGCTGGCATCGCTGAAGCTCTCGAAACAAATTTGCTGTTTAAAGAGGGGGAAGGGGTCCCTGGGGGCAGTTTTTGCTGAGAGACTGAAGGTTTTTCAAGCAAACAGATCAGTTTAAAAGCCCATTTCCATCGCAGATTGCGTAATGTTTGAAAGCCTAAAACCACAGATATGTAGAGGGCTCTCTGACATTTTATGGGGCAGAAGAGTAATAAAAGGGGAAAATACAGCTTGGCTGCATTTAGGAAAATATTGTCTAGCACGGGGAAGTGTGGTTGAAGTCTGTACTCCTGCCTCCACCTGACTGGTGGCTCCTTCTCCATCTTACCCGAGGTTGAAAGCTAACCATCCCACCTCTCACTCTGCTCATGGCGGTCCAGCTCCCACCTCCCTAGCAGACCAACAGCAGTGAATGGACCAGCATTTGGAATGGCGATGAGGGCTGGAAGAATATTCTTCCTCAAAAAAAAAAAAAAAGAAAAAAAGAAAAACAAACGCGCTTTGGGGTTTTGAAAGCACCGTGTTGCACATGCTGCTGTGCCACCGTGTAATCGCATCACCATGCCACGCCAGTGCGTCCCTTTGCATTATTGCTCTCATGTATCACCTGATTCTCAATCATATTGCACATTCTTTGGGGAGGAGATGCAGGGCAGTTGTCAAAATTATTTTGGCACTGAGAGATACAGAGAGGTGCTTGAGTGATTTGAAGACAGTCTAGAAGAGGAACTTTTACTAGCACTGGTTTCCTGTCGATTTTACCTCCATCTCAAGCGTACAAACCCCATTGCTTAGAATACACTTCAATGCAGGTTTCTAATAGAGATTTTTTAAATCTCTCTATCTTATCTTCATCTTGAAATACTTAACTTCACACCTAGTCAACTCAGGCCCTGAGGCTTCTCAAGGGCGAGGTCTGTACCCTGATACCTCATTGCCACTCAGAGCTGAACAATGGAGAAGTTCAACCCATGGAGAAACCTGCGTTGGGCAACTGTCCCACCCCACAGAGGTCACGCAGCCTCCACCGCCCACAGATGTCAGAAGAAGACACAACGCTCTGAGCAACACAGGACACAGGAAAACTCACTGGCAATGGGAATTTTCACAGGATTTGCCTTTCTTTTTCCCTAATTCTTGCCCCTAACTGGGCACAGTGGGCTCCAGCTCCTGGCTTGACCATGACAGCTATTCTGTGGTTCAACCACTTGCTTTGTTAGAGCTTGAAGAGGAGTTTCTCCATGGTAATTACTCATAGCAAAAACAATCTCCGCGGAGTCAGCTTTGTCAGTGACAGTCCTGAAGGGCTGTCAGCCCCTCCTAAGTCACCTGGTGTACAAAGCATCATAACACATGATATAATATACCATTAAAAAAAAGGCATCCAAGGCCTTGGCTCTATTGTAGGGGCTTTGTAATTAAATAACTTCAAATGAGTGGCCTAGGAATATCACACAAAGGCGTGAAAAAAGCTCAACAAAGTGATAAGATCACTTATTAGTGCCAAATTTTTTATTTAATTATATATTCCTGGAGCCCTGTTCTCAAGGGAACTGCTTACACAACCACATGGTGAAACAAAAGAAGGGATTAAAACCTGTGGGAGAGAAGCTGGAGAATGTGCTCCCGATTCACAAAGAAAATTCTCCGCACATCTGACCAAGGAGGACTCTGAGATTAAAGGACCAATAGGGCTAAAATAAAAGGATTTTCTTTTCTTTTTTTTTTTTTTTACTGCTAGGGAGGTAATAAAATACTCATTATCAACATGAAATGGAGAATCTGACACAGCACCTCCACATTAAGAGGGTTAATATTCACACCACAGACAGGGCGCGCCCAAACGGCAGCGTCCCCTTGAATCACCATCTCTCAATTGTGCTTTTATTTTTAGGTGAGGGAGGCCCTTCAGAGTTCATACATCTCCACACTTTGCCTTACCCAAGTGTCAGATTCAAGCTGGCTGGACACAGAAAGCTGGGCTAGAACCAGCTCAGCTCACAGGAGGGTGATACAAGGCAGAAAATTGCTTTTCTCCATATTTTAGGACCAGACCTTTGGATTGTTGGCAGCATCTGAGGACAGGAGTCCCCACCTCAGGTCTCTGGGCATGGGGCACCTCTGCAGAGCGGAGCCACCTCCGCTCCATCTGCCCGTGACACAGCCTGTAATTGAGTGGTTAACTGTGGTTAACATCTCCCTCTTGCCCACACACTGAGGCTGTTTCAAAACCTTTTTGTTTTGTACTTCTGACATTTCTCCCATTCTTTCCTCCCTCTGTTTGCATAGCCCAAAGTCCTGTTCAGGACATATCTTCTGCCACCTTCCCCATCGTAAACCCAGGTTATTTGGCTTTTCTCACACCCTCTTCTTCCTGACTGATCTGCTTATCCAGCGCCAGCTCCCACTGATGACATTGCCATTGCCCCACAGTAATGACTTCTTGGGTGAATGCTGGTTTCCCATCCTGGTCTTCTCAGGACCTGTTACCTGTGAACCCCACAGAGAAGTCTTAAAATGGACCCTTAAATATCACCATCTCCATATTCATGTATATACACAGATTCAGCAAAACCTTGCACATCCTCTTCCAACAAGCTGCACCAGGTTCCCACCCTTCCATGTTGCTGGAACCCACAGCCAAAGTGGAGACAGATCCAGAAAGGTCTTTCTTATCCTTTTTCCTCTGTTTTGCCCAGCTCCAGTTTGACAGCAGCACAGAATGTGGTCCTCTCGTTGGCCAGCTACCTTGTAAAAACTGCCAGCTCCAAGCACTTTAGGAAAACTGTGGAAGCTCTCTGCAGGGGTGCCAGCAACAAGCTGATACTTCCAGCAAGTTGCCCAGCCTTCACACACAGTGTATGACATGAGTGGCTCAAGTGCTCAGCAGGTTCCCCTCAGCACCGTCAGAAGTGGATGAGCCGTGATAGGGCCGCAACAACCAGCCCGGCAACAGTGAGGAGCCCGGCAGTTATGTTTGTTGGAGCCCATCTGGCTTTGCCTTTCCTCGCAGTCTGCAACACTGAAGTTCCAAATTTGCAGAGAGGTTGGCTCAGACAAGTATTTGCTGCCCTCAGGAGCTGGTCCACAACACGACTGCAGGCACCCTATGGCTCTCCATGCCTGCAGCAGCCAAATGGGAGTTAGTAGGCAAGTTTCAGACCAGTGACGCTGCAATCCTGTGATATAATAAAATGTTGTGCACTTAAAAGCTAAGTACTTATTTACCTTCAGGCTCCTGAGTCACCAAGCAGCAAGACACACCACAGGTTTTCTTCCAAAATTGAGTAGGTCCAAAAGGTAAAGAGGCTAATTACAAGGAGGTTTTGTCAGTAATCAATCATTCTTAAGGACCAAGGTCTTAATAGCTCTTAAAGTCTGGATCTCAGCTCCAGAGCCTGAATACACTGTCTGGAGGAGACACTTGCAGATGAGGCAAACTGAGCATCTCACAGCACCGTCTGGTCGACCCCCCTCCCAGGCCGAAGGCGGCCCTGACGCTGAGGAGATGATTCTCTGCCTGTCCAAGATAATCCTATTCAAAGCAATCATCTGTTAAACAACTGGAGAGAGGCCAGCCCACACACTGCAGATCCAAACCTGAATGTTCCCACAACCTGAGGAAGGAGCTTGGGATCAGGAAATGTTTTGAAAAAAAGAAGTATCGCACGAGAAGTGAGAAAAATGCTGAACAGCTCTCCAAAGGCAGCCATCAAGCTACTGTTTATTCAAGAGATGCACTGAAGCTTTACAAAAACACCATTTGCATGCAGGGCAGACCCTCAAGCACCGTCCATAGAGCCGAGCACAAAGTGATGCACGGGCACTGTGCTCCCATTCCTCCTCTGCCAGGGTGGAGACAAGGTGTGCCAGCCCAGCCGGGTACCGCGAGGCCGGGGAAAGGTGCCGTGCCCCCTCGCCAGCCCCAGAGGGAATTTAGCCCAACATTGTACCTCACCCTGAGCCCTCCACCCATCTGTGCTCGCTATGGCCAGGATTTGGGCCAAAGGCTCCCAGCAGGGACCCCAGTGCAGACTGACCCTGGAAATATCCCCCCAACACACCCATCTACGAGTAACCTTTTGGGCGGCTGTTTGGATATTTAAAGGAAAAATTCTGTGTTATGACAAACAGACAGTTTTCCCCATTTATTAAATGCTCATAATTTGTTTTAATGGTTTCTCTAAACAAGTAGACTTTTTTCTCAGCTCTTTGAGCTTTTAAATGACACAACTGTTATGTTAAAAGGGAAAAGGGTGATGATTTACATTTGGAGCGGCGCGGGGGCGGCCGGGAGGCAGAGGGACAGCTGCAACCCATCGGACATGGCTCTCCTCCACACAGCTATTTTGTTTGTGCCGCTTCACCAGCTCATTCAGCCAGTGCCCTCGACGCCGGCTGTGGGCTCGGCCACCGGCACATGGGTGGTGTGTGCTCCTCTGTGCCCGGCCGGGTGGGCTGGGATGGGTCTGACCTCTGTGGTGCTGCAGCCAGACCAAGCCATGCTTCCCTCTACATGAAAACCATGAAGGATGGGAAGTGTCCCCTAAAACCTGAGTGAGCTTCTGTGGACCACAACCAAGCCAGTGCCCTTGGTTAATGCCAACACCTTCCTGCAACTGGGATGATTCAGTGTGAAAATCAGACACTTGCTATTTTTTTCGACTTACAGTTAATACCAAAAAGCAGTTGGCACACTTGGCTCCCTGCATAGGTACCATAGCTAGTGTAGATCTTATGGAAATCAATGAATTATACAAAATAGCATTAACTGTACTTATGATGGACGTTGCAGATAGTGCTAGATCAGCCACAAATGGCAAACCAGATGAACAAGCTCCACTTGCTTTTCCTTTATGTATAAAATTCATCTCTTTCTGAGAGGACTCCCAACCATTGGTATCAGCTGGAGACCGTTTTTCACTCACCTGTCTCCCTTCTCTTAACCTCTTCTCCTTATGTCTCTGGAGATTGCTCATGTCTCTGTGGCAAAAGCCACAAGCAGAGATGAAACAAGTTTGAGTGTGCAAAGTCCAGAAATGATTTTTTTTTAAGGAAACATCTTTGGATAGCAAACACTTGACTCAGGATTTTCGAAAGCCGTAGAGCGAGTTGGGTTATCTGATCACCCACAGGTATTTGGGTGGCATCTGCTGTGATTATTTCCTTCATACGTACATAAACTGCAGGAAGCATAGAGCTATGCAGCCAGGGGATGGATTCCAGAGAATATACATGAAAGAAACAACATGCATACTCATTTACAGAGCAGCAAATAGGAGCTTCCACATCTCCCAAGAGTTATAAAAATTGATGCCAGCTTGACGCTCTAGACAATAAAGCAAAGGACGCACAGACCCACTTGAGAGCCGATCGCCCTGCTCCTTGTTTTTCTTTTTCTCCTTCTGCCTCTGGTTGTTGTTTCTCAAAACTTTAAAATGTTTGTACAAACTTCCATCTTGGAAGCCCAGCAGAATAAACAAGAATATACATGAGCTGCAAGAAAAGCCAGCAGACGGGAAAGAGGTTTCTTTTTTTTCAGCTTATGGGTGTAACCATTTTGGCTATAGAAAATATGCACAAAAATAGCTATAAACCACACACAGCAGTCATTAAAAATTTCCACCTATCCATACCAGTATCTCAGGTACCCATTCAACACAATGCAAGAAAAAGTAATGCTGAATCCTTATGAAATACTTGGGAAGACAGTAAGCCTGGATTCAGAGGGCGAGCATTTTTCACAGCCAAAGATCATCCTCAAAATCTGTTTTGGATTGGAACAATTTGGTGAGTCATCACGAAAATTCCATCTGAGTACAACAGACAAGGTGTTCCATCAGAGAAGAGCACCGAGATCCTAAAATGTAGATCCTGTATAAAAATGAAGACCTAGAGCTGACTAGGGGTTGCATTAGCCTCAAGAGAGTTGAGACTGGCTGAGCAACAAGAATTCAGTTTTGCAAAAAAAAAATATCTCAAGCTTCAGTAATGGGTCCAGTTCCAAATCAAGGCAAAACTAAAATCTTTCCCTGAATAACTGTGAGGAAAGAATGATGTTGTGCAGGAAACTTTGGCTCATATAGAGTATCTCCAGCCCAGAGCTACAGTACCAGGTGGTACTTGTGTCTCCTACTCAGGCCACAAAGAGCGCGTCTATGAACCAGGAGGTTTGGCAGAGAAGGGAAATGCCACCCCTGTCAGGCCATTTTTCTTTCTGGGCTTTGTATGATTTGGAAGAGATGTTTTTCTGGTCCCAATAGATCTTTCCCAATGCAAGCTGCATTAAAAAATAATATGTTTATTTAAAAAAAAAAAAAGCAGTACCACTTCCTAGTTCAACGCATTGTTGTGTTCCAAATTTTAAAACATCCTCATCAAAACCCCTTCCCAACCAGCTGCAGAAGTTTTAGGAGACCTTGTACAGAAATGCAACCTCTGCAAGCTGCTGACAGAGATGGACCTTCAGCCACCCTGGGGATCTGCTGAGCCTCCACAGTCCTCTTCCACTCACCAACACGCTTGGACATATCTGCAGGAGCAGTTTCTCCTGCCTCAGTTGTCGTTGGTGGTCTTTGGGAGGAGCCGCACAGATGGCTGGATTGCAGTGATACATGCGGAGTAACCACAGGCATGCACTATGGCGGCAAGATCTCCATGCTGAAGAACAGGTTGCAACCTCATTCTTTGGGGCAGTGATCAGATCTTCCTCTGCAAAAGAAATAAGACATTTTCACCAAGAGCGTTCCCAATCCCCAATCCAAATAGGTCTTGTCGTATCCACAGAAGCTAACAATTGTAGAAGCATCCTATTTGTAGACGTGGGGCTTAGGAACATGGCTTAGTGGTCGTTGGCAGTGTAAGGTTTACAGTTGGAGTTGATGATTTTAAAGGTCTTTTCTAACCTAAATGATTCTATGACTTCCAGCATATAACTCAGGAGTGCTAACTGTGCAGAAGAGTACATGCCTATGAATTCTACCTACTTCTGACACAGGAGAACACCACCAGACCTCTGCTCCTACACCTTCCCTAGCCTTCCTACCTACACGACATGGAGAGAGTTTTCACGTGACAGAGACAGACAATGAAAACTAACAATTACCTCCCTTGCCAGCACCTGTTTGGACAATGCAAATGCCGTTAGCCCAATCTGAAATGTCATAGGTAATCTTCACCCTAGTGATCGGTGGAAATGTTACCCTTGGTTTCAACAGGATCAGGTTTTTACTCATCTTACACAATCCAGTTGCTTCATGCCCAATCTTCCACCCACTCACAGAATCCAGATGGGCTTGAATGTCACTGCTAAAGAAAATTCACCTTTTTCCCTAGCAGACAGCATATTTAGAGCAGGCAGCCTGTGATACGCACAGAGTGAGAAATCGAGTCATTGCTGCTCTCAGTGCACCGTTCTTCAGCTGGATTAAACCCAGTTTATAACAGTCCTTTTTGGAGAAATCTATGTTAGACCAACTTTCAGTAGCTTATAAACAAACCAAAGCAAAGATGCTCAGTGCTTCTCAGAAGAAAAAGAGTTCTTTATAATACTACAGGCGCCTATCAGTAGTTAAACTGGAATCAAAGCCTAATCCCTGGATTTCTAGCCTCACATGGCTACTAGGGTAGACATTAAAGTTTAATAGAGCAGTCTGTATGTGTTACAGCTGGAGTGACAGGCCAAGGATTAGCATTTCGAATTATGAGTTGTGATTTCATCCAGTTTTGAATTTCCTGTAAATTATGAGATAGTAAAAGAGATAACAACATTGCAATGGGAAAGCCAAAAACAAGGGGTGAACAAGAAAATGGTATTTTAGCCAGCAGTCAACATAGGGACATATAGATTACCAGTGTCTTGGAAGTTAAATCAAGTGTACTTACTTTGCAGTAAAATGGTTTGTAGAGGCATATTCACAGAATCTCGTTTTTTGTAGAAACAAGAGATACTGTTTCAAGACAACCAGCCTGGGGTATGGGATACTATTAGTCCTTGCTCTGCTGCTGTCTCACATGGGTTTAGGGGCATGTCATTTTAGGACACGAGTTCCCAAAGAGCTGCCAGGAATTCTGCATTCTGGTTACACAGGCTTTCATGGGCCATGAGTCTAAGTCCCCAAGACTGCTTGAAAACCTGAAACCTCAATGAAGAACCTATAAAAATGAGAAAAATATTTCCATGTTGCCTATATGCCATGTATGGCTTATGCTACAACCTATACCTGGACTCATCATGCTTGAATTGAGAACATTTTCCTCCTAAAGAAAATAATGGTGTTTAATAATAAACTAGTAACTGCACAAACAAATAAAGATTAATCAACACTGCAGACCTCCGAAGGATTGTTCCTTCCTCTGTGTTTGGACACCCGGCACAATAGGATTCCAGACCTAATTGTGGCCTTGGGGCGCAATAGCAAGCACAGTAAAACCAGCTATGTTTTCTTGCAGCGATCATCCCATTCCGAGCCCCACATTTTCTTCCAACATTTTAGGAAAAAAAATAATAATAATACAAGGATCTAAATTTATTTCCTGCTAAGAAAATGTTGCTTGACTTTTGGCTGGCTCACGCCTCCCCTTTGAGTAGCCTCACAGAGAAACTCTCTATTCTGGTCACAGACATAAACAAAAAATCCAGCAGCAGAAGATTCAGCTTGAGAGCCCAAATCAATCTGTAGTGCAATTGAATCATCTTCCTGAGCTTTCAGCTCGTACCTACTAGATGGGATGCAAATGCTTCAGTCTTTTTGACTGGCTTCACTCAATTCTTGAGTTGGATTTCAAAAATGGCATTGGGCTGGTTGTGCCATTAATGGTCTTTGTGATGATGGCACCTCTCTGGTGCTTGGTAGCTAATGCTCTGCTAATCCTGGCAACAGGTGGGCTCAGTAAGCGGGCAGGGAAAAGGGTAGAGGCTTCTTCTAGCAGAAACCGGTTTTGTCCCCATTCCCTCTCTCCAAGCACAGGCTCATCTTTTCAAAGCACTAAAAATTGGGATTAAAAACCTGCATGAGCAAAAGTCATTGTTCATGCAAAATTATGAAGGCAACTTTTAGAGACAGTCTGAAAAAACATACACAGCATTTACAGATGCCAGAGTCTAAAAACCAGGAATCATAAATTTGCTTTCAAGCAAGTGGAGGTCCACTGGCTACGGCAACTAACACCTCCTGCTTCTTTTAGGTCAAGCACATCTATGTTCATTCCACAGTTTTGAAAACTACTCCATTTGCAAAGCTGACTCAGTATTTATTAGGATAACCCGGGCAAGACAGCCAAATTTAGCATTTTTGGACCAATTTGTCTGTTCTGTGATCAAAGATGTTTAGATGTCATTATGACTTTGGAACATTATTATCTTTGGGACTAGAAGGTAAATGCTGCAGATGCCAAGTTGCTGGATGATTTAATGGTTAAATTCAACTTTTTTTCGTCTCCACCCATTCCACAAGATTTTTGGATTACCTCCAAGCTGAGTTCATTCCAGAGTGTTTCCTCGATTTAGTTCTGTCCTTCTGCAGAGGACTGCACATCCCAAAACCATAACAGAGGATTTGGCAAATATCACTCTCCTTGTTTAACATATTTCCAGAAACTATAGGCTCATTCTGACTACACACAGTGTGTTTATGCAAACATGTTTTACAGAGGAACTTGAAAACATTAATGTATTTTCCTTTTGTCAGTCCCGTATTTTCCATTGCCTTTCTGGATATATTTCATATTTTTAAACCATAAAAAAACCTTAAAAATTAATATAAATGATCTGGTTTTCTCTCTTTTCCACAGGGGAAAAAAAAAAAAAAAAGTTGTATTTGGCCTAATATGTTCTCATCCAAGTCAGTGACCACGAGAGTTACCCATTGCCCAATGAATTAGTTGGCTGGAAAGCAGTCCTGAGCCCCAACCTGCTCCCTTATACTGTGCCAGAATAGAGGGTCTTCTCTCATCCCATCAGCAATCAGCAGGTTCAAGATGATACCACACAGTATTTTGTAAAAGAAACAAAAATCACACTATATAAAGTTATTTTTGCTTTGGAACTTTTATTGGCCTGTAAAATATTTTTACATTTATTACACTTTTAATGAGAACTCCTAGAATCAAGGCTGGTGTAAATAATGAAAACAACGCTAGTAAATGTCCCCATAAACCTCGCACCAAGCCTTTGATGCTAATTTGCAGGCCTGGCGTTCCTTCCCTCCTCCCCACTGCCTTCTGCAGCGGGAGCAATCAGCTCAATTCAAAATGCAAGATATCTAACAGGAAAGACATCCTGCAGGTTTGCTGCTCCCTGCCCCGGTGCTGCCATGGGGCTGGGAGAGGAGGACAGCCCAGGATCAACAGGGACCAACGTTGTCACCTTGGTGTCCCTCAGCCACATCTTCTGCAGCATCGCTCCATCACAGCTGGCTCCACAGACATGGACCACTGGTCCCGGGGCTGGTGGACACAGGGCTCTCGGCATTCTGGAAAGTTGTGTGTTGCTTGCTGAGTCATTTTATTAAGATCCTTAGATAAGTGAGAATATTTTGGAAGCACCTTTACAATTCCCAGAATCCCAATGGCAGCCGATTGCCTGTGCAAATATCAGCATTTCTGGTGTAGTTGGACTTCGCCCCACTGGATGAAATCTCCCAGTGCCCAAGCACAGCGCAGGGCGGGGATGCAGTGGGGTTGTTCCTCGGTTCTCACCCCCAGTTTCTTTATGTGGGTGGGACCTGGAGACACCACCACACACCTGTTCAAGGATCCATTTTGGTTGCAAAATTCAAGCTCATTTGCACACACAAAATACAAAAGGTGATTGTTCTGCTCCACCTTCCATCTCAGACTGCAGGCATTCCTCTAAATACCACTAGCTGAGTACCACCATACCACCATGCTCCAAGATCACGGTGGCACAGGAGAGAACGAGAGCACAGCCAGGTTAGGGATTGAGCCCAGAAGGCACCTTGAATTGCCAGGATACAGGACTGGACCCTAAACCGACTTCAAGTCGTGTGCTCAAACCCCAAGACTATATTACCTCCTTTATTTTCTCCTGGAAGCCCGACCACTACATTGCTGTATTTTGGTTTAATTCCAATAGCAAAAAGCTCAAGAAGCGTCTCAAATCCTGCTGATGAAACACAGATCAGCCTGACATGGCAGCACATGATACACAGCGTGTGGCTGCACTCAGGGCAGGAGCGTGGGCTGCATTGCTGCAGAGATTTTTATGATTTTTTTATGATTTGTTTCCCATTTTCTTCATTTTACGGCTGGGTTTGACACTGTACTGTGGACCTTCCCTTTGGCACCTCCAACTCAGTATGTGTGGATTAATTTTATGGCTAAATTTTGCTGCATGGACTAGTGGCTTCAAAAAAAATCTGGGGGCTGTGCCCCTTTTCCCACCATGTGACATCCTTCCTGAAGCCATGAAAAAATCCAGGGCTACCACAGCTTATTTCTCCAGCCCTGACTCCCAGGCTGCACAGATGGTTGGAAATGGCTGGCTACAGACGATTGCGACTCAAATTCCAGTTGCTACAAAAATTATCATTTCTGTGTGCTATCAGTTACGAATAGCACATCGGATTTTCCTTTGCTATTTAATCCTCTCGATTCCTGGGCCAGACCCCATAAAAATTCCTTCCAGTATCTACATCACAGAAACTCACCCAAACCTTAACAAATCACTTTTTTGCAGGGCTTACCAGCCCTGCCTGCTGCGGAAGGTTGCACTCACTCCAGGTTGGGTTGGTATATTTTGCCTTCCTGACTTTCCTATGACATTTCAATTGAAGTTGTCTCTCCTCAGTTCCTGTCCCGAAATACTCTGTGCCAGTACCATGCACTTTTAATGAAAACCGATGCGTCTCATGCAGAGTTAGCTGGATTTCGCTAGGAAGTGAAGATAGAGACCTCTGGATCAGACTAATTTCATATTTCAGTTTTCCTTTGGGGCACCTCCTAGTCAGGAGCAATCCCTTCAACAATCAGGTCTCTTAACTGGAACTAATGACTGTTCATTCAGGAACTTCACAAAATGTTGTGTGATAAAGAAAACAGTGTAAAAAGCATCGTGACGTCATATTACATGATATTAATGACATAGATCTGGACAAAAAAAAAAGGAGGAATATCAAGTATGTAAATGTTGAATATGGTATTATACACCCTCAGTGAGGGGAAGGAAAAGGAGAAAGAATGTCAATGTCCATGAGGATGACCCAGGACATAAGATGACTGATGTGCAGCACTGTTATATTCCCCACATGTAAACTGATGATGGCAATGTACTTCTAGGAGCACTGCCCACACAAAACATTTCATTGAGGATCTTCATCGTCTAGAGATCAAACCTGATGCTGCCACCCTCACAATGGCGGACAGAAACCTCCTTCTACCAAGTTAAATATCTTTGCTTTGTGTTTTTTAAGTGCAATAATACCCTTCAGTGTCATTTTCCCAAACTTCAATCATCAGGAAAGTGGCATTCCCGCAAACCAAGACATTAGGCATTGCAAAATGCAAACGGGTTTCACTTTGCCTGGTCCAAACCCAGGCCAGCAGTGAAGAGAGAGCCTTACCCTCGCCAGATGTGTCCAATAAGAGGCAACGTAAAACTGAGCCTTGGTGGGATCTGGCTTTACCCTTAAGCAATGGCAACGTTAACCATCGTGCTCGACTTCTACCATGGGAATGCCGCTGCTCTTGCCACATAAATCAAACCCGGCTGAGAGATCAAAAACTTCAGCAGAACCAGATGGCTGCATATGGGGCAGATAATGCAAGAGTTAACTGTGCATGCAGACCTTCTGCCTCTCCTCCGGCAGCAGAGACGGGGAAAATACCATTTCTTCCTGCAGTCTCCCCCGGTTTGTGCTGTCTGTAGGGATGGGAAGGCTGGTAAAGGGAAAAAATTGCATGCGGCAATTAATCAGGCAAGGGCTTATGGTGTGAGCACGAAGGGATGCACATTTCACACTCAGGACCTGTGAAAAACTTCACAAACAGCCCAGAAATGTCTTTTCCTTGTATGTTTCTGGCAGGAAAAATACTCAAGGAAAGCATCAGCATTGGATCCCACAGCACTCCTTTTCCCATAGTGCTTTTCAGAAGTCTCTGGGTAATTCTCCAAGTTGTGTGAGACTGGAAAAAAGTTGGCATCTTCAAGAACATTCAGGTTCTTAATTCCCAGGATTGGTGCCTATCTCCTAGTGTCTGAGCATCTGTCCTGCTCATGTCTAAGACAAGAGCTGTAACATTGGGGGATGTGGAAAACTAATGAATATAAAAGCAACAAATAACAGCAAGAGACAGTCAGGTGAGCTAAGCATGCAAACAGGCAGGTAACTTTTAGATGCCAGATTGATTGTATGACATTTCCTCTACCTGGCAAGGGCTTTGGCATGCCAGTTGTGCCCAGTGGTACCAAGGAAGGTATAATCAGCTCGAAAGACTTGTCTGTGCTGTGTTCCCAGTGTGCCCGGTGCTGTGCCACCCCAGCTCTGTCCCTGTACGGTGTGGGTGGGGTAGGTGCTCACTGCAGGTCACGCACTCTGAAAAAAAAAAAACCAACATTTGAGGTTATGATACCAAGACACATAGATCTGTTCCTCCCTCCCCTAGATGTGTCTTTCTTTTGCTTCTGATCCATAGAAAGGAACAAGTGAGGGCTTGCTGCTGACATGGTGATGGATGGTTTGGGGCAGAAGCTGCTTTGATGGATGAGTGACAACCTCCCAGGACAGAGAGCTGATGGCAAACTGCCCAATTTGCCAAGCTCCACTGCTAAAGAGGTGGAGCCGCAGGGTGCAGCATGGAGCACTTACAAGCAGTTTGATTTCGACGGTCTCAGGTCACAGGAAAAGTATTTTCTGAGAAATGTGTGACCTATGGAGAGCTGCTCCACCTACGCCTCTGCTCAGAGCAACATCAGCAGAGACGTGGGTGCATCACACAGTATGACCTTGTAAGAGAGAGGCAATGAGCGCGCTGGCGTAAGCAATGGTTGTTCTCTCAAAGATGGGTTGCAGGAGATCACAGTCCTTTCTGATTGCTTTAAAGCATGGTTGGTATCTAATTTACTGTGTACCAAACACTGTCCAGCCTTTTTTTAAAATAAATATGAGCATCATCTTTAAGAAACAGGCAAGTATTCACAGAGAGCACGGGGATGGCATTGATTTACAAACAGTTGAAATTCCAATTCAGATTGATTTCCATTAAACATGCCAAGGGTTTCTTTTTTTACTTGTTTTTTTCCTCTATGCCATACGAGCTCTAAGAAATTCACCACTGAAACCAAGAACAAAAAATAACTATGCTTCCAAGTTATTTACTTCACATTTCATTGCAGAGCTTTTTAACTTGTTATACACAGGATATTACTTCAAACGTTATTTCTTTTGTACCACTTCAGAAGACTATTGAAGTCACATTAACAAAGCAAAAAACCACTCAGACTGAGGGATCTTCTCTAACTCTTAGGTGATACTTAAAGGAAAACTGGATAAATTGCCTGTATTCTTTCCTTCATCCTACATGTTGGCAAAGAAGCCGTACAGGAGCCCCTGGCATCCAGGGCACCCAGCCTGCATGCTGCCCTTGCTGGCAGAGCATCCCGCTTATTTACTCCCTTTCTGTCCTCCAACCACAGCAAAACAAAACCAGCATTTCATCACAAAACACTCTGCAGTCCTAGAGAGCTTGTGCTTGCTCAGAGAAAAAAATAATGATAATAATTTTTTTTTAAATAATTTTTTAAGCACAACCTGAAACTGCCATTTCGAGAAGTCTTTGGTCTGGGTGCACATTGCAATGCCAAGTGTGACAAGCTGCAAAGCTTGGGACGGGGCCTGGGGAGGTGAAAACCAACAGCAGTTTCACAAGACGCAGTTGGGTACCAAGACTGAGGGGTATATTTTTGCCAGAGGAATGTTTCCTCACCTGCCAAATGCTATTCCTGTCCTCACCATCAACCCAAGAGACCCAGGAAATGGCACCAGGATTGGGGCAGCACCACCACCCGCCCTCGCTTCCCAGCAGAGCTGCACAGGAGGGTTCTTGGGGCCACCTCAGCCTGTTTCTGGGTGCTGATGGCTTTTTTCTATCTGGAAAGGAGCGGGTTTGTCCTTGGTTTTGATTTTGGGATGAAAAGCACATGTGATTTCCTACTCGGCACCAAAGGCAAGCCTGGAACGTGGAACAGCCATAATTTAACAGCTCTGGAAAATGCTTATTTAGACAGAGAAAAAGAAAGTTTCTGGAATGGAAATCCTTCCCTATTTCTTACCTCACTATTCAATAAAGATTTCTGATTCATGTTTAATTCAACTCTGCTGGGGCTCCCCAAAGCCATATTCTCTTCAGGTCATACTCAGTCTGAAAACCCAAAGCCCTCCTCCAGCAGCTTTTCTTCTCAGTTGCTTTGCAAACATTTGCCATATATCATTCACAATGCTTATAACAATCGCGTGTGCTCGTTTCTTAAGCCACTGCCAAAGTCATCTACAGGGGAACTCCAGGTGCAGGACTACGTAGCGTCCTGCTGGTGTGGAGTTTCTTCCGTGACTTTTCTCTACGAAGTCTCATCCATCGCATTTTGTCTTGAATGTTCAGGAGCACTCTTTGCTCTGACTCATGTTGAATGTCCATATGGTACAAATGTACCCAGTAGAAAACAATAACGCATCTTAATTGCAGTTGCCATCACTTCAGAAGAACACAGCTGACTTTACATTAAACACAGATAGCTCCTGTACAGCAGGAAAGAAAGATAAAATGGATAGAAACCAAGTCATTTAATTGAAAATGCATTATCTGAGTGAAAAAATGTGTTTCTGCAGCAGGTCTCTGCACACAGGTGAAGTTAATGAAAGGAAGGTTCCCAGCATACATGTGTGACTCTTTAGGCGACAGTAATCAAGCCGGGGTGCATTTCCTGGGGATTGGGAGCCAGCTGGGAGGAGCTGGTGTGCCTCGGGTCATTAAGCGCAGCCAGCCAGTTATCAACTGCACCAATATCATTACTGATAATATCCCTGAGCAGAAAAAAACCTTGCCAAGCTCAAAGTGGGAGAGTCCCAGGGATTTTGCCCCTTACGTACCATTTATGGAGCTCATGGACTGTCAGGAATCTGCATGCAAACTTGGGTGGCAGGGCAAAGCATCTCAGCAGTGCGGAGATGCTGCATGCATCATGTGGTGACAACATATTTTTCACAGCTGGGGTTTTCACCAAAATAAGTGGTTGGCCAAACTGAGGAATCCTTAGACATCATTTTCTTTCCCTGTTGCCACTGGAAAAGGGTGTTTGCTTTCACTGTCCTGCAACCAGAATGACATATTTTATTCATCCCTGAGTTTGTTCCCCTAAAGAAGTGCTGTAAGAGCCTTCAGAAATGGCTTAGGAGAGGCAACAACTTCTAATTTAAGTATGCTTTTTTAGTAAATACCAGAGTAAATAGACATAAATGCGCAGTGTTTAAATAGCAACAGCCCTAAGGCATAAGTAAATCATCTTTATCCTCTTTTAACTAAATGGTTTCTGAGGAGTAGGGAGGTTTTTGCACATAAATATGTATCTCTAACAAATATTCAGCAGAACCCTTTGAATTTATGTCCTGCTTATGCAAAGAGAAAAAGCAATCTTCCAATTCCCAGGGCTTTCAGAGACAAGCGGAAAGGCAAGTAGCAAGGCGAATGCTGCACTTCACGTGGAAAATAAAAGTGCTCAGTGGTCCCAGCATGGCTCACACTGAGACCAGGGCAGCCACCAGGGGTGAACCACAGTGGGACACCTCCTCACCATGGCGTGCACCTCTGCAAAGCTGCCACTGCCATCGGGGAACTGTGCCCAGTCTGCAGATGGTATCAGCACATGTACTCCTCGTCTATCAGTGTGAAATCTAACGTGATTCACAGCCCAAACATCACTCCTCAGGCTATAATTAAGCAGAAGTCTTGTTGCTCGTTTGCAACCTGATTTTAGGAGGGGAAATTATGAGATTGGGGCTGGACTCTTAAAGTGGCTTTGATGGGGCATATTTGCACCACATAATTGCATCGAAAAACTGCAGGAGCATTTTCTTAAACATACAAGGCCATTTACACCAAGCTTTATTCTTCTTTAACCACATTTGTATTTATCTAATTAAGTAAAATGATGATTCACAAACAAAATTATAATGACTACTACTTAAGCAACCCATTTGATCCTGCAATGTCCCTGAGCATTTTCCTCACTCCCACCACTCCCAGCCCAAACTCCTGATGCATGAAGAGGCACAGGCACCTATCGCCATGCAGAGGGGTGCTGGTGCCACCCCGTGATCCAGGCCCAGTTTTGGGCACCTCTAATGGAAAGGTCTCGACACATCTGCAGAATGTTTTCACCAGCTCTTCAAAGTGAGTCTCTGTTGTTAGCCCCAGCACTTGCCTGGGGATGCTTGAGGTTTTGGAGGAATTTTAGGAAGACGACTCAGGTCCTCTAACACCAACCATTATTTCTGTCCCCTGGAGAAGCAGTTGCCATGGCTCTGTGGTTTCTGAGAAGGTGCATCATGGCTCACTTCTGCCAAAGAAAGGCCACTTCTTAAGGCTCTCTCTGTAGATGATGGACAGAGACCTCTCCAGAGAGCAAACACACTGTTGCAGGATGCTCCGTCAGTCTGCAGCTGGAGAGGACCATCAGCAACTGAGTGTGATGAGCTGGAAGCTCAGCCTTGCATGCATCCTGAGTCTAAGGACGTTGGTTTCTCTCTGCTTAAATTAACAAGCAGCACTAATGGCTAGAGCTCAGAGCAGGGGGCTCTTGAACAGATACTGAGCCCCCGGTGAACCGTGGTGCAGTGTGAGGCCCTCAACTGCACGAGGCCAAGAATAAATGAAGAGTACATCTCAACAGAAAGAGTGAAGTGATCTGAAGCACCATCAAGTCTAAAACTCTTCACAACTCTGAAGGACAGCCAGGGATTTAAAACTGGGTGCAAGCAAAAAGACAGAGAGGTGGAAGGGAGCTCTGGCTGGGACAGTCTCTGGCTCTGGAGTGCTGGATGTTTACCAGGGCTGCAGGATGCAGTCTCTAGCTTTGCACCTCAAAATCTGAGTATGACCAAGTGGCACCCCAAAACTCATGGTGTGAATTGCCTGTCCCACAGGAAAGCCTGCCAATAAATCACTCACTGAAACCCATTTTCTTACATTTCTTACAGTTTCTTACAGTTTCTCGTCATGCCCATGAGGACTGGGTTTCTCATTAGCATCTTGGTGAGCCAAAAGATGTGTAAACAGGTGTAGCTACAGAGTGTCCTACTGGGTACACATCTAAGGAGGCTCCAAAGCATAAATTACTCTCTCCAAAGTCCGTTTTAAATCATGCTCACTAACAGCCATCTCCTGCCCTTGATCCTTGCTCCTAGGATGGCAATAGAAGTTTCACATATGGTTTGAGTGAAGTGCGAGGCCTTCAGTCACTCCACATCCACCTGTTTCAGATTGTGTCATAGGTATGTGCTTAAGCATTTCATTAACATTTCCCTTTTTTAATGTTAACCCAAGCCACGCTGACTCTACGCATGCAGCTAAAATATTGCAGCAGAAATGCAACATGAATCCAAAACTGCTGCATGTCGGAGGCAGCAGGATGTGAAGCCTGCAGGTGAGCAACGCAGCTCCGAAATATTTCTGTTGAGAACTGGATGATATGTGCCATTCAAATGAAATGGGAACTCCACAGACTTGTGACCTGGGCAGCTTTGAAGATCCAGCCCTAAATGTACGGCTTTTGGGTATCATATCATTCCCCAATGAAACACACACTTTGCTCAGGGATCTCAGCTGCATTCAATCTTAATTTCTCCAAGGGCATATCTGTGTTTCTTATTTCTTCCTCGTCAGAGCAGAGCTGCACCCTGCCTCCTTTATTAATATTTTGTGAGGTGGGAGGGTATTTGCTATTTTGCAATTGCTTTAGGAAAACCAGTGCAGTATCTGCGACTGAAAGAGCCACCCATCGCTATGCCTTTGTTTTACAAGCAGCAATATTACCCAGCAGCACAGCTCTGAAGCCCGACTGGGAGCCAAACAGGTTTTAGCATGTTTTTTCATCTCATTCTTTCTGCCTCCTTTCAGTTGGAAGCTCAACTGTCAAGATTAAACCATCCACCTGTGTGGCATACTCCAGCGTGGCTGAACTTGATAGATCTGCACAGTTGGATTCTGCAGGAAAGATCATAGATCTAAGACATACACATTGAGAATAGTCTACTAATCTTTCCTCCCTCTGCTCCCCCCCACCAAAAAAAGCCCCGAACATGTGTTTTTCCTTACGGTGCTTTCTTTTTAAGGTATCTCCTGTCAGCAATGTCATGACGGGAATTCTCAGTGGAAGTCTTTGCAAAACTATGTTTCTGTCCTTACCTCGTGCCTTACACACAGCATATCACAGCAGTTGAGGACAGAAAGGTTTAAAAAATTATTTGCAAACAAAAAACAAACCAAAAAAAAGTGAAAAGTCAGCTACGAAAGACACAGAAAAAGGAAGGGAAATGCATGAATGGTGCAGGGCAAAGTGGGCAGAAGCACCAGGTCATTCTCTAGGGAAGCCTGGAGGTGAACACATCTGCATAGAGGTTTTGGTGCTTACGTATTTTAGAGCAAGACAAACATCTTCACAGCACTGCCCCCCTTCCATGGGGAAACATGACAGAAATTACACAAACTACCCAAGAATCTTAAACCCTTCCTGAGAAAAACCTTGACATTTAGCCTTCTCAGGTCTGGGCTTGGAGTAACAGATATTTCTCAGCCATTTCCTCCATGAGGTGTTTTTTTCCATGTTGTTTTCCAGTGTTGCTACCATACCACCTGCTATTTTATTTCAGTTGCAAAATCTAGTGCATTCAAGTCCACCTTCAAACTTATGTTACAATGCTCTGTGGCATTCAGTTAAGTATCCGATCTTCTTTCCATTCCACAAACCAGGCTGTTGTCCCTTTATCTTTTATTCTTACCTCATCTGTTGAACAAATGTCACAGCCACAGTTATTAGAAATATTTGAATCTGACAGCTGCGAATACTCAAAGGCAACTATACGTGCACAGAAGTATAATTAGGTGGAGTATTTAATTTTGTTTTTAAATCGCTGAGGTCCAGTATTGGAATCTCTGCAGACACAGACAATCAATACAGACGGTGTGACTTAGCAAGCTTTACGGTCATTTATTTTCCATGTATGTAAGGATAACTAATATGCCCGGCCTACTATCACATATATTGTGTTGCACAAGAAGGGATTTTGCCTCACAAAAGCTCAGACCATGATACATTCACTCATGCCAACTTTTGCAATTATACCACACTGACTCCAGCAGTCAAAAACTACTCTTCAGTGAAAGGGGACTACAGGCTTGGGCTGAAAAAAAAATGGTGCACAACAATTACTACTAATGCAGGGTGCATTAAAAATATAGGCTGGAATTTCTGATGTACCTCGAAGTATGTATCTTTCATCGCTCCTGTCTTATGAAGAGAGGATCAAGAGACAGAAGATACCCAATTTGGTCAAAGGCAGCATCAGAGATGAGGCTAGAACCTACAAGTCCCAACCTTGCAACTCATTATTCAAAGCAGTTAGATTTTCTCTGGTATTTAGGTAAATAAAAATTTCTAATATGTTGTGCCTCCTCCACTTTGATTTCTCTGATCAGATGCAACCTTCTCCAGAGCTTTGGACCACCAACCCTCCATCCTCTCCATACACAATAAATCTGGGGAATATTTTATCTTCCCTTCTCCCATGGCCAAAGCACAGCAGAGATGCCCAGAGCAGAACCTTTCCAAATAGCCCATCCTCAAACCATCCAGATCAAACATACCAGGAGTTTCTTCTTCCAATTCATCAGATTCTTCTTCTCTTTGCTGTTTTCCAAGGAAACCTTTCAGAGCTGGGACTCAGTAATAAATATCTGGTCATCTCTGCTTCTTCATTCCTGACTGATATATCTGCACGCATTGTGCAATGTTACTTTGGGGTTCTAATTGTGAGATTAATTAGTTTATTTGAAGAGAATCATTTGAAGTAATAAAAGAAAGAAAATGAAGAAGCAGCAGCCTATAAAATCATTATACCCTAGTAGTTTTATTGATATAGATTAGGAGAAATAGCTGGAAGACAGAGAAAGAATCATACTTAGCTCAGGTAATAAAATTATATGAGCTGCCATTTTCATAATGTTAAACAAGACCTGAGGGAAGCTTAACTTAAAAGATTACACAGGTGGATTCTTTTCCTTTGGAGAGCATGTGAGATTATTGTAAATGTCTTTTTATGCAGCCTAACTCTTCAAACACAGTCACAAAAAATTAGCCAAACACCAATTTTTCACTAAGTGGACTTGACTCATGCAGGAGTGTGGGGAAGGATTTCTTATTGCTGCCTCTGCTCAAAACAGGGCACAGGGATGTTATTTTTGCTCATCATAAGTTTAAGCATGGTTGTGTTGTTCCAGCTCCTCTCTGTGTGCCATTGTCCTGTTTCCCACAGTTTGGGCACCACAGAACCAGCTTAGGGCACCGCAGAACCTGGCTTAGGGCACCGCTGAGCCTGTCTTACAGGCACCACTGGCATTCACAGCTTCAGGCATCGCATGCTGATGGACAGTCAGGGGATAAAGATACAAAATCTGGGGGAGATATTAAGATATAATATGTGCTTACTGATTTGGGAACAGGCAGAGAAGCTTGGCAACCAGCCAGGTAATACCCGCAGGCAGGGGTCTTTCTTCTCTCAAAAACAGGAGCACCTATGAGCAAGGCACAAACGAGAAGGAGAAAGCAGTCCTCCGTGCCCTCCCAATGCATGCTGCTGTTGCTGGTGAACAGTGGGTTTAATTCCTTGAACAAAACTGGAAGAAATACTTGGGTAAAATGCATCTAAGCTTGGTTTAAATTAGCGGTTTTCCCTCCAGTGACTTTGCTTCCAAGTAACACACTTGTTTTGGGCCATATTCTGTTAAAATGCTCCAGCTGAGCTTTTGATTTAGGTACCCTAGTCCCTGGTTTAGCAGAAGTTCAATTGTATACCAAGCGTGGAAAACTAGCGAGCCTCACCTAATCTGAGACATTAAGTTTACAATTAAAAAAACAAGGTGGAGAAAAATAGCAACTTGTCTGTCATGAAAGCAAGAGGTGTTCCTGAATAGTCAGCGTCCTGGGCCTGGGAATTTGTTTTGGTTTTTACCTTGATGTTCGCTAGCTGAAAGCACGAAAATTCAAAGCCTATGATGAGAGCAATAACCATTCCGAGACATTTATAAATGACCCTCTTAACTGTTTATGAGACATTATCTGAGGTAAAGCAGAGTAGGAGAAATAAACTTGAAGTAGGAAGAGCTGGCTCGCCTCCCAGATGGAGCATGATAAAGCACCAGTGTCAGTGTTTCTTCTCAGTTTTATGGCAGCCTTTAACTGCTTGGTGTTTAGGATTTTTTATCAGAAAACGGAAAGGAGAAGGAATGGATCCAAAGCAAAGAGGTTTTCACAAACAATATTCTCCAAATGACTTTATGTGAGCAGATACTGTGTTATCTGGCTATCAAGATAACACCATTTTTTTTTTTTTTTACTTGCCACAACAGCCTGCTACTCAGATTCCCAGTCCTGGTATGTACAAGAAATTCCTGAGCACAGCAATAAATTTTCAAAGGGATCTGGATGACCCCACTCCTTCTTTCCTATTAGAAAATATCCTGAACAAAGTTAATCTCTGGTCAGATTTACCTCGTTAAATAGATTTCTATTGTCTCTCTTAAACAGTGTGTTAGTTTTCAGTTCCCATGTTTAGCAAAGCTCTCTGAATTTTGTTCATCTCCCACAAAAGGTTAATGAATGGCCCTTTGTGGAACCATGGGAATGGGACACATTTGTTAATCCAAAAACTCTCCTGGAAGTTGAAATTACATAAAAACGACCTTGTTTCTGACTTTTCTTTAACCCAAAGCATAAATCATCTCAAATCACAATTTTTCACTGTCCCTTCAAATCATTTTCAACATTGCTTTGAGAAAAAAAGGGCGAATCTCAGTTGTTCCAGTTTGCTTGTATTTTAAAATGCAAGATGCAGATCAAAGAGTTCCCACACTGGACCTGGAAGAAAGGTAAACAGAAATGGAGGGTTCTCAACAGAAATCTCTGCTTTAAACCACCTGCTTCAGGCAGCTCCTCAGCAAGGATGTACCTAAAATGTGCAACAAGGCTCCCAATAAAAAGTGCTATCGATGAACTCTAGGCATTCAGTTCTGAAAACACGGTCTAGTTTGCTATTAAAACAGAAGACAGTGAGCTATCACATTTATAAAGCTAGTGCTTGGATCTTGACTGGTTTTTATTGCTTGATTATTCTGGCTTACTCCTTGGTTATGAATTAGTAAAGCCAGTGGGTTTACCCAACACCATTCTGCACAGACAAGACTATTGGTCAGGTCTAGGAAAGAGAAAAAATAAGTGAATGCTCCTTATTGAGCAATAGCTCTTTATTCAGAACAATCCATAAGGAAAATTTGCTTATTGTATTGGACATACTTATACTGGATGAAAAGCTTCGTTTTTCTCTACTCCGTTTTTCAAAATGTTATGAAAACTTTATTGAAATGGTTGTCAAATTCATAGAGTGAACAGAGTTTTGATAAACTAAAATGTCTAGATCCATTTCAATAACATATTTTTCGTGCTTCTGCAAGAACTTGCAAATGTGACAAAATTCATGAAAGAAATCTGGCAAACAGGGATTTTTTTTTTTTTAATACGTTGGAAATTGAAGATTTCAGATTGTCCTTTGCACAAACAGAAGGGTCAGCTTTTCCAGCCCACCAGTGCTCATGGCATCTCCTCTGTCACATGCTGTGAAATGCCGGCAGGACCAAGGGATGGAGCCAGGAGGCGCGGAGCTGGGGGAAGCTCTGGAAATCCTCCACATCTTCTCAGACTGAAACTGAAATCGGTTCACGAGGACAGAGCCAAAGAGCTGAGGAAGCTCCGTGTCTCGGCACCCAGGGAGCCAATTTTTGGTTGGATCCAGCATCACAGGTTTCTGCCAAGTCTAGTGTAAATTTATCATCAGTTCTCTTGAAACTGGTTTTCCTCTTCTCCTTAATTGGTTGATTCAGTTCAGCTCCCTCAGACCGAGCTACTGTCCACAGGCAAAAGGGAAACCATTTCTCTTTGGGAGTTTACCTGAGAATAAAGCAGTTTGTGGGCTGTTACAACAAATGATGATTTACGAGAATAAAAGACCCAGCCATTCCCATGTCATTAACACTCTCCATCGCTCTGTTGCATGAGGCATTCCCATGGCTGATGCTCATCTTACTTTCCCACGGGTAAACTACATCCCTCAGAGCATCATTGCTCCTGATTTTCACTGGGACAGCTGAGCTCAAGCTGTGATCCAGCAGCAGCTTGTCCGCTGTATCTCTGCGGGGCTGCCCAAAGTGAACCGTGTGCTTTGTAGCACATGCTTCTGGCAAACATCGAGTCAACCGCACTGGCTGCCATGGTGGCCCAGCACTCACAGCCCATCCAGCGATGCCCCAGGGCTGCCCAGCCAAGCAGGAGCAGTGGGAGTCTGTGTCAGTGATGGGCAGGCAGGGCTACTGCTCCAGCCAGGCACCAGATGCTGGAAATCCTGGATAAATATGTAAAATCCCCTAATTCCACCGGTATAAAATTTCCAGGCAGAAAAAAGAGGACGTGTCCAGGGAAACCATGCAACAGGCTGAACTTCAAGCTTTCAGTTCCAGGGATTTCAGAAAGCCCTGAATCAAAATTTCCACTAACATTGTTTAAAAATATACCCTCCCTAGCCAGCAGGAACCCAAATGGAGAGTTGAGCATTATTTGAGTTCACAGCAAGCAAAAAAAAAAAACAACCAAAAGTCACAGCCAGGCCCTGAAGTACCAGAATAGTTTTGGGGATCAAGGAGAAGAAAGTGATCCCATCTCTGGGGTGATGGGATTTCCCTGCAGAGATGCGATCCTGCAGGACTCCATGTCTTTCCCCCATGCACAATCTTGGTGGCACACCACACATTTTCATTCCCTCCAGTTTCTCCCACACTGAAACCGAGCTGCTTTAAGTCGTATTACAGCACTACTCAGGTTTACACTTGTAACATGTTTCTCTTTTTTGTTTTCACCTAGCTGTGTTTTTCTCTGGATAAGAATAGGTTCATGGAAATGTTTATGTACACTACCTTTTCAAACAGAAATGACTAGAAATGCTCATTTCTATCACCCTTTTTAGCTGCCTAAGGAAAGGAATAGGTTGTTCTTCCAAGACCAGCCATCCAGCAAGAGGTTAAGAACTAAATTTCTGTAAGAATTTAAATTGCAATTCTTCTGCACTCATTATTTGCTGGTAGAATAAAACATAGCATCCAAGTGCAAAGCAGGCAATAAACCCTTATACTTAGCACAATCCCCTCCCAAGTAAACCCCCCAGATCTACACCACTTTTAAGTACAGCCCAATGACTGTCGAAATTATCTTAAGTGTCTTAGCACATCTCCACTGAAAAATGAGGTACTTTGTTTGAGATCTATGAGTTGGCTCCAAGAAAGCTGATGCCTCTATAAAATATGTCACACCACCCGAAGCCTGTTGCTCGGGTACCAAAAGCACAATGGGCCAGTTAGTGCAGCACTGACCCCAGGATAACTCACCTGGAGCAACAACACATTGTCCATCTCTGCTGCCTTGAACTTGCTGTTGGCTTCTGTAGGTCTTGCTTGAGGATGTCGGCACCACAACCCTTCACACAGACTAGGCATCTTTCCCCGTACAGCAATGCCAACCTCAGTAAAAAGGGGAAAAGATTTGAAAATCTCTTTCACAGCATGGCGCGACTGTACAATTTTTTATCTAAGTCATCCAGCATAAACACAGGGAAGGATTTTTGGACATTGAAGTGTTATTATCTAATTACCACTTAGAGCAAAATGGAAGGAGAGTCCTTGATGCAGCATACTGCTCACAGATTAGTATAGGGAAGACTAACTTGTAAAATAAAAATGGGGACTTAAAAATAAAATAGCTTGACAACAAAATACTTGAGCTGTCTAAAATAGATTTATTTATACTTTTTGGCAAGGATCATATTTTAATCAGGGTTATTATTCACACAAGCCCAGAACTATATAGTGTTATCCAGTAACACAGAGAATCTGACACCAAAACACGTCACAGCACACATTATATTTGCATTTGCCAGACATGGAATCCTATAAATTGTTGCCTGATAATGGTCTGCAGTTCAATGGATAAGACTTTTAAAAATTTGTAGGGGATTATGGATTTTGACATACAACATCCAGTCACAGTTATTCGTAATCAGATGGTGTAGTGGGAGAGGGAAATAAGACTCCAAAGCCGAGCCCAGCCCGAGGCTCTGTTAACTTGAGAACAGCACCTTCAAAACCTGGGCTATCCTCAGTAACGAGATACTGACAGCCTCAGCCATTTGAACCTCCAAGGAAGGTAGAGCTGATCTTGATGTCCAGGAAGAGAAGGCACAAATCATTTTACAGCTTCAAAGATGAAAAATCTAGGATGTGCAATTTACTGCATACGCGATGCTGTTCATGGACAAAGGAGAATGAGATTTTATGGCAATTGCTCATGTTTCCTGTAAAGTTCAAAGCTCATACAGGGAGACTGTCAGGAGGAAGCAAGGGCCAATTACCACTTATTTCTCTGCAGAACAGGGACCTAAACTGGAAAAAGGCTTCAGCAGAGCCGTTGCAGGACCAAAGAGCAGCAACAGCAACAGGGATGGAAATGGTCCTCGGGGCATAAGCCCAAATACCCAGAACTCCTGAAAGATTCAGTGAGCTCTAACACAATAGTCACCGTCACCATGCTCCCTACCAGGACTGCAGTACATATGGGGCACAGTGGAAAATTTTCTGGTTGGTAAAAAAAAGGAAGATTGAGTAATCCAGCCCTGGCCCCTAACACTGCAGGGTGGGATCTGATCCCAGCCACCATGCCCTGGGTTCTGCTGCATCCCTGCAAGAGGGATGTTCAGCCTCCCTGAGATACCTTTTTTCCAGGTCATATCCAAGACCTCTGGGCCAAACGTCAGAGAACTGCCCATTTTTTTCTCATGCTTCATTTGATTCAACCTAGCCTGGGTTGTGTGGACTTGGTGGCTCACCAGGGCACCCAGGGGGTGGTCATGGGGAAGTGGGGAGCAGCCTCACCTTGGAGAAGCACAGATCCACTTTCTCAGCAGCAATGCCTACTTGAAGGAATCACAAAATCACAGTTTCAGGCAGGAAGACCAACTCTGGAGCTCAAGCTTTGAGTTTAGTTGTACTGAACCTCTGCTACAGTCATAATTAAGGATTGCAGACCTTTGCCAGGGACATGTGCAAAGAACCCAGTAAAATCCAAGTATGTCAAGGTTTGGAATCGTGCAGTCTCAGAGCATTTCAGGAAAGAATGCATCTAGTGGAATGAAATGATAGAAAAGGAGAAAAAGCAGGTGTTGCTTTTAATGCGGATCTCTGCACACATTGAGGGCTATAAGCAAAATATCAACGACAAGATGGGCCAGTATAGGGAGATGTACTTGGAAACAAGGATTTTAACCACCTTAGATTATCTTTGCCTTGGTCCATTGCTTTGGAGCAGCACAAAAGAGCAGCAAAGCACAAAGCCTTGAAGTTCTTGAATGTCAGCCTGGACACCAAGGTTATGCTCTGTTCTTGCCAAAATCTCCCCAGGATCATTATCCTTTCCCCTTCCTTCTATGGAGAATGCTGGAAACCACTTTAAAATTTGAGTGCGTGCTGAATGTGTGCGATCAGACCAAAGCTTTCCAAGTGAGCTGAGCGCTGGCAACACAATCCAGCTTGAGAGCAATGGGAATTGCTCTGCTCCATTTAGTAAGAGTAGAAGAGCATCAATAGCACAAACAGCCTTGCATCCCCCTGCCAGGAATCTCAGCGGGCTCAGGAAGGAAAAGAAAGAGAGGCTCTAAAGGAGCCATGCACATGCTTGAACCTCACGCTATGGCAATATCTGGTTCAAGACATTTTGATCTGTCCTTCATTGATTAGAAAGGGTGGTACTTATGGGCTGATCTTTTCTCTCTCCTTGGGGTCTTGTTCATGCTGTCTTGAAAACAAAGCGACCCTCTATCTTCAGAGAGACCCCATGAGCTCCCACATGGCACAGAACAGTGCAAGTAGTTCCGCAAGAGTCAGAAGGTAAAAAGCCCTAAAGAGATGGCAAGTTGAGGGTGTCCAACCATGCTCTGCACTTCCAAATGCTCAAAAAGCCACGCTAGCCAAGCTTTATAATTTTCATAAATTTTCTGATTTCAGCAAAAGCAAAGTTTGGCTTTCTGTTTCTCAGAGCAGCTCCAAAATAGAGTTACTCTGAGTAGCTTCGAATTCATACAGAAGGAGAGCTCCTGGTTTCGCACAGCACAATGGCAAGAGCAAAGTAAGTGCTAAACAAAGCCAGTGATCTGCTTTTTTGTAGCAACGGTAAAGTCATTTCACTCACCTTCTGCTATTCAGATCACACCACACATATTTGAATCCTTTGATAATGTTCACTGGGACAGCACAGATTTGTGTCACAGCAGGGTTTTGAATAAAGCAATAAGAAATTAAAGTATATCCTGAGAAATAAAAAACTGTACACTTGTATCATTTTAAAATTAAATTAATCCAGTATGAGAGATGCCTGGAAATACTCTTAGAACAGCAACAGCAGCTACCACAGAGCATTTTGAAATGGGATCTGGTGACATCCATTTTACTGATGTGCTCCTGAGGCAAAAACAACAAGAAGTGACAGTCCACACTCACCCTGGAGACCAATTGAATCCAGGGGCTTTGCAGGTGTAAAACCACTGCAGAAGATTGACACATCCTCTTCACCCTACCAGAGATCCATGGAAGTTTTCTGGAGTAGAGATAACACCTGCATAATTTTTATGGCATCAGTGAAACAAATGAAACTCTGTCAGTGTACAATCAGTGATCTAAGAAATAAGCCTTGTACATAAAGGACTTGAAATTCTTGCCTGTGTTCCATCTGCTAGCATGAAAAACAAAATGGTCAAAAAGTATGAAATTCAGCTTTTTGTTACTTTTGACTGAATCATAAACTTTGAATAAGGAAAACTATATTTATTAAATGTTCAATGTAGGTCTTCCACATAGCCATGGAGCTGGTGGCACTTTGGGATTTTGTGAATACCGCTGGAGTTTTTTCATTAGGATTGTACATTTTTCTGGCAAATGACTTAAACATTAATTAAATTCTTCCATGACACTGAAATGGCCCTAAGGAGGAAGACAGAACATTTCTCAGCCATCTGCTCACCTGGACAAGGCACAGGGCTGACTTCAGCCCTGCATGGACCAGAGTTGGTCCCTGATGGAGGGTGTCTGAGAGCTTTCACATCCTTGATGGTTCCAGCCGTCACCCGCATCCTTACGTGACGCTCTCCGTTTCGGGTATGCATTCAGCCTGGGACACAGAGCTCATTTCCAAATTGGCTTCAATACCTTATTTCCTCATTGGTGCCGTAACGACAAAGCATTCCTTATCATGTGCTATTCTTCTTTTTGGTTTTGGGGAGGGTTTTTTAACGTAATTAATTGTCCTCAGTGACAGTTCTAAAGGGCTGGTTGGTTTTTTCCCCTCTGATAAGACAAACGCATTTGAATGGAACAAGCCTTGACAGATGCTGGAGATACACATTGCACCAAAATAATGAGGGAGCTCTTTAATACAACACCACAATATGTATGGGCAAGTTGTTGCACTGGAGCAGTATGAGCTTGTCCGATCACAGTGAAATGGTATTTATTGAAAGAAAACGTACAAGGAAGAAAAGCAGAAAGAATTCTGCTGTACAAACATGCAGCTGAGCAAAACCTTTGGAAAAATAGAACACATGCAACATCAAACCCTTTTCTGTACAAACCTGCCTGATGTCAATAAAATTGCCCACAATAAAGTGAAATATTTTCTTGCAAAAGAGAAAAATGCAAATTAAATGCCAAATTTAGTCAACTCCAGATGCATGAAACGGAGAGAATCGGTAGCTGTCAATAGCTGCTAATTTATTTGACTGCAAACTATAAACCTGAAACAAGCAAACAAAAAGGTCCCAGAGTGATGTTTGATAAAATACTCAGGGCTACAGCAAATTTAGACAGAAGTGTGCAAAGTTACACTTCCCAAACCAGTGAATAACTCGCAAGTAACTTCTGTGCATTTCTCATAATATGAATTTGCTAAAATCAGGAAAAGGAAAGCGTGACAGCAACCCTTCACACTAGTCGTGTGTTTGAGGGCATGTGTACGTAACATAGGCAACCAGCTTCACAAAGCATACGGCAGCATGACTCACCTTGTCAGTATAACTCCCCAACTTCATAATTACTAGGAGGTGCCTGTTTCATGCTATTCAAAGTATAATTTGAAGAGTAAAATGCTTCCTGGACTGACAACTAACCCACCTGCAACACTGGCTGGTCTGTGCAGATCCGTGTCCGTGATGCCGAGTGTTTTTGCCGCAGGGCAACTGCATTATGGGAAGGAGCGATGCTCAGTGTCCAGCTGCAAACCTCCTCTTCCACCACCCACACCACCGCAGGACTGAGCCCGTAAGGCTCTGCCCTTCGCAGGCGTTTCAGTGTGAACAGGCTTGCAGCCAGCTCCTGCCCTTGCTTGAGGGGTTAGTGATGGAGAGCGGCGAAATGGGGCTTTCCGAGGGCACAGCTTGTCTGGGGTTCACACAGATGTTGAACACATCGAGCCTCCACCTATGCCACCACCACCAAAATGGGAGCTGGCAGCTATGCTGGAAGGAAGGTCAGCCGCACCATTTTGTCTTGGCAAGGGCTCTATAAATTTGAATATGCCTGCCTCAAGAGGAGGTGCTGGCAGGAGGGGTGGGTTTGCCTGGAGGGAGGCTCCTCTCCAGCGCACTGACCACAGACATGAGCCATCCCTTAGTACTAGTTTGCAGTGAGTCCTCCCAGGTCAGTTTGGTCAAACCAAAGGACCTCAGCATGGCCTGATCCTGCTGGATTCCTGCCTCCAGGAGGATCAGTGTCTTGAAGCCATCAGCAGCACAATGCTGAGTGTGAGTTGGCCACTGCCACTCTGAGACAGGGCTCGATCTCCCTTCCCAGCCCAGCTCCCCACTGCCTTCATAGAATCACAGAATCACAGAATGGTTGAGGTTGGAAGGGACCTCTGGAGATCATCTAGTCCAACCCACCTGCTAAAGCAGGTTCACCAGAACAGATGGCACAAGAATATGTCCAGATGGGTTTTGAATGTCTCCAGAGAAGGAGACTCCACAACCTCTCTGGGCAGCCTGTTCCAGGACTCTGGCACCTCAAAGAACCATTCATATGGAACCTCCTGTGCTTCAGTCTGTGCCTGTTGCCTCTCATCCTATCACTGGGCACCACTGAAAAGGACCTGGTCCCATTCTCTTATTACCCACCCTTGAGATATTTATAATACACATATTATTATATGGTCACACAATGGTCTCACCTCCAGACATGCTTGCTGGAGGGCAGAGAGCATCATCCATAGGTGACACCTTGCCCTTGGGCTTCTGCCTGCCCCAGTGTGTCACTTCTGCCACCAACAAGGTACATCTGGATCCTTCTCAGGTGCTGAAGAAGAAGGAAAGCAAAAACCCCACTGCACTGGCACAGCAATCCTGGAGGGAAAGAACTTGTATGGAGCTGCCCTACTCCCACCACACTGGGCTCCCAGTCACCTGCTTGTTCTCACTCCTGTTGTTGCTGCAGGCGCTGCGGGTCAGGGGAAGACGATAGCTGCAAGCCCAATACAGAAATAATTAACTGTGATGCACCGAGGGGAAAATACCACAATGACTGCAATGAGCATCAAGAGCCTGCAGGCTAAGGCAGCCGGTGTGTCAGCAGAAGGGAGCAGCATCCCTGTGAGAGCTGCCACTCACAGCTCTAATTTGTAGTGGCTGGGCAGCCCTCTCCCGTCTGCCCTCCGTCTGCTGTTAGAAAACAACTCTGGGTATAAATTTACACTGGGAGGAATTAGCAGCCAGCCTGCCCTAGGGCTGGAAGGAGGCGTTTCGGGTTTCACGGCTGCCCCTGGGTGATCAGAGCTGGGGAAGAAGGACCCAGCATCTCGCAGCATCTTCCTGCAGCCATTGAGCCCGTGGGCAATCTGTGGGAGGGCTCCCGAAAGAGCACTGCTGGGCAGGTGCTTCTCAAAATGAAGATGTCATGGGACTCTTCTCCAGCCACCAGCTTTGACACTAATAATTCTACAGATAGCCTGTGGGGTTTAACTTCTCCTCTGAGTGAGGAAAAGACTGGAGAAAAATGAAAGCCATGGCAAGATGGGATCTCTGCAGCAGCTCGGCAAATCCTGCTGCCCAGGGAACAGGGAAAGATGCGGCTTCTGGTTCCCATTCCCCTGGGATGAAGGAGAGGACCTGAGAAAGGGTCTGGAAGAAGAAAGGCAAAGTAATTTGAAAACACAATTTTGTCCAAGCTTGGCTCCATCTCAAGAAGCTGCAGGAGATGAGAAAGAGCATCATGAGGTGTGGGAGGGTGACAGCCTGGCCAGGGCATGGGGACAGGTGTGTGTCCTGAAGGCCACCCCTCAGGGACAGACCTGCCCCCCAGCTCTGCAGGAAGCTGTGTGGGGAAGGTTGCAGCCCAATCAGAGCCCCTGATGGCTGGGAAGGGACTGGGAAGGGACTGGGAAAGGACTGGGAAGGGGTTTGGAGAAAAGCAGAGGACCGCAGTGAGGCGGCTGGGATGGAGAGTGTGGGCTGAGTTCTAAGGAGAGGTTAAAAGAGCCAAATACATAGACCTCAGCTAGGAGACAACTAAGAGGACATGATAACAACCTACAAGTATTTGAAGGCTGTAAACAGCAAGGAGAGAGAGGAATTATTTACAGTTATACATGGGACATAACTAAGAGTAATGGGATGAGATTAAGAAAGGAAGGGTTTAGGCTGAATATCAGGAAATATTTCCCAACAATGAAATGTGTTAGGCTGCAGAATAATCCTTCCAGGGGAGCCATGGGAGCACAGCAGTTCAGATGGTTATGACTACCCATGACTAAACCCTGGGCTATGTGCTGCCAGGCGTAATGGATAATGTAATTTCTGTCTCTGGCCTCCAAGGTTGTTTTCTTTCCATCTTTACAGGAGGAATATCTTATCAAGTAATACATGCTTCTAACATGATGCTCCTTTTGTCAGAGACAAAAGAGACTCTCAGTTCCCAGCGCTGCCAGGAGTGTCACTGCAGCCAGCAGATTAGGGATGTACCCTGCTCTGCGAGTCACACCTCTTGCCTTTAGTGCACAGTCACTTCTCCCAGATTCCAAGCAAAACAAATACAACCTGACCTTCCAAAAAAAAAAAAAAAAAAAAAAAAAAGAAAGAGTGGAGTTGGGTAATTTTGCACTGTTTTTAAATTTACACTTATATAGCAATAAATGGAGAAATGTAGAAGAAATTCATCCAAATGAAGTGCCAGGGGGTGGGGGAAGAAAAAAAGAAAAAATGAAAAAAAAAAAAGGAATGGGAGCATCGACAGTTCACAGCTAATATCCTTGGTTTTTTGCTGCCTCTTTTGTCATAAGAGGGACCTGGACTGGCCTCCATTTGACATCAAAGTATTCCTTTAGTCAAGTCTAGGAAGCTTTTGTATGCCACAAACAACTGACTCCCTTCAGAAAACAGGATTTCCAGTCATTTTCAGGGAGAGTTTCCATCCAGCCTCCTCAAAAAAGAGCAAGGCATCTGGGAAGATCCATCCATCGGGATCTGACTCACTGCATTTGCATTTGTAATTAGGGGACTGGGAATGCTCAGCAGCGGCATTAGGTGGTAACAGAACTGGAACAGTATCACATTTCATAGCTCTTGCAAAAAGCATTGGGTGCAAGCCCTCGGTGGCAGCGGGGTGGCAGGGTTGGGACACGTGGGCACAGAGTTCGAGGGGACAGAGGAACCACACACGTGTTTCCTGAGGGCAGAAGTGCAGTTGTACCACGTTTCTCCTGTTTATTCGGAGTAAACAGCAGGAGAGCAGCACAGGTCTGAGCTTCAGCCTTGAATGTAGATCCCCAAGGGATGAGGCTTGGTGAAGAGGCAGTCTGGAGAAGTGGCATTTCTGAGTCTTTTGGAGCCCCAAGGCTTGGACGTGGTGGGAGGAGGAGGACTGGGGAGCTATAATAAATAAACACTCTTTAACATTGAATCCCAGGGATAATAATCCATCATATCCTACAGGTTTGCCCTGAGCAACTGCCTAGTTTATGTACAGTGGGTTATTCCCTTTGTACGAAACCTTTCATGCATCCTTATTTCCCATATACTGTTTCACCTCATGTTATACCTTGTAATCTTGGCTTGTAACACAGTTCAGAGTTATTATATGTCACATAAGGGTTGAAGTTTAAAACAACCAAACCGCAGCTCAGCTCAGACGCACCATAGCAATAGGAGGAGTGATTCTGAAGACTGAAATAAACCTGGGGAATGCTTTTCCCACCTGCAGTCTTTAATACCAGCAATTTCTATATGTGTGAGCCATGACCGAAGACCCCAGCACACCAGGGAGGAGCAATGCAGGGACATGTCGGTGTGCAAGCGCAGAACCCACAGGAGGTTTCTCATGGCAAAATGCCAGTACAGCCACGATGGGGAAAAGACCGAGCAGCAGCAGGTCTGCAGGTGCTGTTGATGAAGACAATGAGGCTCTTCTAAAATAGCATTTCTAACATTTTATGGTGTATTAAAACTAAGGACAGTGCAATGATTTGAAACTGAAGGGTTTTCTGCTCAGGACAGGCAGGATGGGAGCGTGTGGTGCCCAGTCGGTCCTTGCATCCCAGCGCACACACATCCCTGCTCCCACTATCAGATGTGAGTCACTGCCAGAGGCAGGATACGAGACCTGATGAACCAGAGGTCTTATCCGGTACAGAGGATCCAAACTTCCAGTGTTTACTTAAGCATGAAGCAGAATAAACTCTGATCCTTAAAACCAAACATCTAAATGCACTCGCTAATCCAGAGACGTACAGTAAGCAATTACACAAACACACCTTAAATGTTTTTTTGGCAATTTTTGCAGTTCACCCAGAAAGACGTATCGTCTTTCAAAACACAGAACTCCAACTTCCTCAAGTCAATGGGGAAGTGTTCTGCTCTTCTCCTTTGCAGGTTCTGAAAGGTGAAGCAAGAAAAGCCCCAGTCAGATACATCTTCACATAAAATATCAAGCACTACAAACAACACAGAGGCAAAACCACCTCTGTGAGCAGGACATGCAGGTGGATTATCTCTAGAGGCTGGGGGAGACAGAGGAGGATTAAAATACCTGACACCCTCATGCATAGTGCTTCATTTTATGGTCAGAAGCCTAAGCCTACTGTTTTCCCTCATAGCCATGTGTGATCCCTTTTTAAAAGTACTCTGGTCCAGCCACACTATTTGAAATACTGTTCAAATACATTCTGAAAGTTGGGTTTTTTTAATTTAGATTTTTTTCCCTGAAAACATGGGCAGTTGCTGAATTTAATGTTTTGTTGAGTAAAACCACAAGGTTTCACTCAGTCCTCCTCTATAATTGTGGTAGACACTAAAAAATCCCTCGATAGTCCCAGCACATACAGAGCCAGACCAGATCCTCTGAGTTTCCTCCACACACAAATCCTCCTGAATAACAAATATTAATATATAGTAAATAGTAATTGTAATGCTTAGCACTTCCCAACTGTAGATCTCACGGTATTTCATTGAGCTGGATGAATGCCTTTAATTCTCTTGCTCACAGGCAAATGAGGACTTCTCTTCTGCAAACACATTCCAGGCAGGTGTTTAATTTTAACCTTATACCTAGTTTGGGTGATTACGTTGTGGTCAGCCCAGTCATTGGGAGAGCTCCAGGTTAGTCGTTTTCTGTGGCTGTTCGCTTTGGGAGAGTAAAAATGCTAAAGGTGTTTTTAACATACACACACGGACAATTCATCTGCTTTCTAAACACCAAATATTTGCACCCAAGCTCATTCGTTTTCTTGCTCTTTCATTGCTGTGAGCATCTTCGGTTTGGTATAGTGTTATTTCAGGAGTAGAGAGTCCAGCCCTTTTATGCCTTTGGAGTAAATGTATTTACATCATGCTTCATATTTGCAGTGGCCAGAAATGCCTTCCCTCTCCTGACCCTGGGTGGGTTTCCAGCCTGGGATGGTACCTCACAGGAGCCTGGCCCTGCTCTGGGAACCGTACAGCTTTCCCCTGTGCAAACAGGATAAAAACTTGCCTGTGCCCTGTAGCATGGACAAGCTGGTCTCTATAAAGGTTCTGCCATAATTTTGTCTGCACTGTTAAAACAGGCACAAAAAAATCTCTCTCTCCTTCACCAAAATGCTCTGCTGGTTTTGAAAGCAGGCAGAAGAATAATGGTGAAAAACCTTATTTTGTGCTGCTTTGACTTCAGAGGTACATGACCCTGAACTTTTGCTGCTGATCATCATGGTAAATCAGAGATGGAGACACCAACAAGACACCTGCCGTAGGCCAGAAAGCTGGCAATCCAGCTTTGAAACTGTGGCCTAAACCAGAGGGGTCTCAGGAGAGTGGAAGCATGGTGATCTGGACATCTTTGGCAGAATGATGTCCCCAGGCCCAAGGAGAGAGCCAGAGTGGGATGGTAGGAGGAACACCACAGGGGCACAGGGAGCTCTTCAAGGAAGCTCATGCGGTGTAAAGCTTTTGGGAATAACAAGATCCAGCAGGTCTTCACACGTGCAACTATCAAATCTACCTTGAGCACCCTCAGCCGGGTGCCTAGCTCTGCTATAAAACACACAAAAGCCCATAAAATGATATTTTATCACGTCTACTCCACCAGTCGCTCTCAGGCTCCCTCTGGAAGCCGCCTCTCCTTTCTGCCTCACTGAATTCAGCAGACCTCAGGGACAGGTTTGGCAATTAAAGAGGTCATCTAAATACAGTTTTGTGTGGTAGGTCCATGAGTAATGATGCATATTGAGAAATCGGTGCAGAGCTGGTTGCATCCTCCCATGTCCTTGGAACTGCACAGAAAGTGCAAATTCTTTCGGAAATGCCGCTCCTAGTGCAACACCAGCCTGTGTTAAACCCCGGTTCATCCACTGGTGATGGGACTTGCTGGTGACAAGCATGACCAGGGCAGAGAGACGGAGCAGGAGGGGAACCCCTCAACCCCCACTGTCCAGGTGACAACTCAAGGCTGACACAGGGCAGCCTCTCCCTGAATGAGCACACTCTCTTTGGTTTAATCCGTCCCTGCAATTAGGAGGTAATAACTCTGGTGGGAAAAATGCAACAAAATATTAAGCCATCAGTTTTCATTTGTATGAGGCCCTGTGTATGCTGCCAGAAAGCGCTGTCCGATATACAGCTCCTGCCAAATAATATGCATTTACCTCATCTCCACTCGCAGGCCAGCGGGGTCACCTATAAAGATTAACACTTGGGACCTGTGCACAGAGCGGAGATGAGTTTCAGATGGATCATCAGGCACTTAAATAGTTTTAGAACAACTTTGGAAGTCATTAATCATAATAGATACAGTAATGATAATATGAGATGGAGAAGGTCCCACTGAGCTGGAGAAGAGGCGGTCCTGGCTCTAAGAAAGTCTTGCTCCGCAGCACTGTTTAACATCAGGAATGAAGAGTGGCCAGGCCAAAGTTCCCTCTCCTGCCTCTCACCATGGCCCAAAGCTGATCTCCGGGGAAGAGGGAGGAATAAAGTACATACCCAGTGACAGGTCCTCAAAATACTGCACATCTCTGCCCTCAGCCATCTCTTCATGAATGAGCACAAATTTACCCTTCAATATCTTCTTGGTCCCTGTTAAGGGCAAAGCTAAATGCTTTTCATCTGAAGGTAGATTTGAGCATCTGTATCATCTGTATCTATGTCTATCTATATGGGGTTTTTCCTGCCAAGGCCTAAGAAACTGGTTTAATTAGATGCCAAGGACTAATAGATGGCACGTTAAGATCCAGTATGACATTCAGACTGTGCATGAGCGAAGACACAGCTGTGCTGTCAAAGCACAGATTAATGACAGTAAACACAGCAGAGTATTTGGAGTCAGATGTAATGACTACCTTGTGAGAACACAGGAGGCATGTTAGCTAGTTTGAAAGTATACATGCCGTTTATCACTTTCCTCCAAAATCTATAGTGTGTGGAATAAACTGAAGCAGAGGTACTTGGAATGATGTCTAGACCTTAAGTATCTTTTTGCTGGTGCCCAAATCCCCAAGATCACATTCTTTGGCTGTAAGTCTTCAGAACGATCTTTAGAAAGTCATTAAATGTGTTGTGATTTAACTGGCAAATAAACAGCTGACCACAAGCTGCAGAATCAAAAACCCTGCTAGTGCAAAGACAAGAAATACATCGATATTTAATTGATTGAGATCTACACCCATTAGTGTCTATGTTGTATAGGGAAACATCTCCAAGTGTCACTCTTGAAGAATAACAAGCAGTTTTATAGGAGTGTGGCCTTTCCAGTTGTCACAAACAGGGCTATAATTATTTTAAAGGTCTAAGAGAATTAAAGTAAGTATTACCACCATCTACAAAACTTTGTTTGTTTGTTTGTTGGTTTGTTGTTTGTTGTGGGTGATCTTCGGTTTGCAGCTTGTTAGCAGCATGTCACCAGGGAATAAACACAACAGCACACACCAAAAAAAACTCTCTTTCCCACATCTCCTTTTAAAGCATCTTGCACGCTCTGCATGCTGCTAATTGCCAATGTACACAATTGCCACAGCTTTTTCTGTTGCCACATAAATGTCACCATTAGCGGTTGGGAATGCATAAATATCGCATTTGTTTATTACTTAAAGATGAGAATTATGATAAATTCAGTGATTTAAGAGGAGTAAAGGGATTTTCTTGCCACAACAAAAAATTTCTGTGTTTCCATCTAACCACCAAGGCAGCAACGCATCCCTCATTTGTCCACAAAGAAATCAGGTCTAGCATCATCAATGCACTGCGGCCATAGCAGCCATTCACAAGCATGATCAAAATGCCAATAAACTCTGCTCTTCTATAGCTTCTTCCACTTGCCTGGCATCCTTTCCTGCCTTAACCTGCTCACACCCTGGGGGTAGGTTGGTGTAGTTGGTTGCAGGCACATAAACCTCATACAACTTGCTGGAATCACACCAGGAGGCTGGGCAGGGCTGGAAAGAGGACTTCTCCTGGTCCTCATCCTTAAATTTTCTTGCTCCAGAGTGTTTTTTGCTTTTCGCATAAATTCACAGATATGTTTTCTAAGTGACAGAGCTGCTCTGCCTTTTCCTTTGCTGTAGTTCATCTTCAGCAGTACCGGGCTGCGGATGAGGTTAGGAGGGATGGCGACAGGGATGTCTCTGGGTCCCATTCCATTGCTCTTACCATAAATCTGAGAGGGTCGACCCCACTTCACTCCTATTCCCCACTTTTTTTCTTTGGGAAATAGGAGCGAAGCAGGGAGGGGACTGAAGTGCTGGAAATATTACCCTAAAGGGATGATCTTGCAGGTCTGACTCACACAAACCTCCCAGTGGAGAGGATGGGAGGGCTGCTGGATTCAAATATAAAGGGAAAATTTCAGTATTGACTCCCTTCCCCCCATACAGTTAGGTCTGTCTTGGGAAGGACAATATTTTCCAAACAATTCATCATTTTTTTTTCCTGAGCTCTCCTTTCCATTTGGCTCCAAAGCAAATGTGCGTGCACAGAAAGAGGCTTATTCCTTTACAATTTGCCTCTTCTGGGAAGTTTAGAAACGTTACAATCCAGTCATGATCCAAACATCCTAGTTTCTCCCAGAGAAGCAGTGTGGCCTCTTAGACACCATTCCAACGATACACTAACAGGGAAGGTTGCAAATAAAGGAATGGCTGAGCCTGGAGAGTCATTTCTTTGCTATATTTGAAAATATGGAGACTTTCTTCTAATGAATGTTTGCGATTATTAAAAAAAAAACATGGAAAGGGTTCTTCTGTTTGTGTAGGAGCAATTTGTGCCACCATCATGCAGAATATGAGCTTGGCTGTGGAAACCATCGTTTTGGAAACTGAGTTGGGTTGGAGGTGATTTGATGCAGGAAGGTCACCTGGCAAGGAGATGCCCTTCCCTCCTGACCTCCAGCAACACTGTTCATTCCTCAGTGTCTTTTGGGCACAAGCCCCTGTGTATTGTGGGCATCTGAATCCATCTGATGTTTTCTCTGGGGGAAAAGCTTTATGATGGCCATCTTTTAAACTGGAAGCTAAAACATAGACATTATGACTAATTAATCTATCTTTTGATCAAGCGCAAAAGAAATAACAAGGCTTAGGCACTTGCAGAAAGATTTATATTCAGAGCTTCTGTTTCCACCTTGTTTTAGGCACCACATCCAGAAGTTCACTCCCTACGTCTTGCCTCAAATCTACCTGGAGCTTGCTGTTAGTGCATGACCAGAGCTGTCCCAATCCAACTGACCTATATGAGTGAAGAGCTCAGGCAGGCTTCCAGCCCACTGTACAAATTCAGTGAGGATCATCTTCCAGATTAGGAGGGAGAGGGTCTGCATACAATGTGCACTTGCAGCCCAAAGGCCCACGGGCCAGCCCCAGCCCTGCCACTGCTTTACTGGTCAATCTTTGACCAGTTGTTTGCCTCTCCAGAGCTCTTCTGAGTCCCTGCTAAAAGGGAGATACCTCAGAGCTTGTCCCTCCAGAAAGAGACTCTTGCACAGAGGGATATTCCTGTATCCCTACCCAATCTTTATGGGGAAGGATCCTGGGAGCCCTGACCTGCGCTGAACACTAGCAAGATGTTCTCAACATTTGCCATAGTCACCTGCTCATAGTCACGACTCAAACTACTTGAAAACCTTGCAGCAATTCAGCACGCTGGAGGAGTTCCCTCAGCATCCAGCTGAAGACCTGGCTAAATCCTTTCCTAATGCCAGCCCTCAGCTGAGTCCAATGCCGAATGAGCTGTGCCCCTGTGCTGGGGACATCGGGGCCATCTGCAAGACTGGCGGGACACGGGGACATCTCCCCCACTCCTCAGGCAGACAGGCAGCCTGGGAAGATCCTCTCCATCCTCGGCATGTAAACATCTGCTGGAGGAAGACTTTTCTCCTAATAACACATCATTAAACATTGATTTAAAGACAATCATCTTCCCTCTCTTTAACTTCACGGCACCTTTAAAACAGCTGTTAGGCTGCAGCAGAGACGATGAGCCGAACAGGAAACGCATTGTTAGCTCCTAGTATTAAAACAGTAGAATGCATTAATTTATGAGCTCCTACTCCCTCTCCAAATGTTTTATTATGTTAATATCACCTTGATGTGCTGGTAGGCCCCAGTGCCAAAGCCTCTTTCACACAGTATGTGCCATCCTAAATTACAAGCTGGGCGCCTCCTGGAACTGCCTTTGGAAAACTGGAGTAAACCAGCAAGCACTAAAGTTAATATTATCTTACAGACTAACAACCGGCTAATGCTCGACATGTGAATCCCATTTACTTGTTCTCTCTCTAACAAATGGTAAGTGTGGGACAGGACTGTTCCTGATTTTATGCTATTTATCTTTCTGATCCCTTCCATATTCGTTGTCCTTGGTTTTCTATAGCTATAGCTATAGCCTCTGTGTGTGTGCATATGTCTGTGACCCACTCTACTCAGGAAAGCATAAGCCATGTCCCCATTGAGGTGTTCATTCAGTCGACGCACGACTTGTGTGTTTTTCTCTTGAGAGGAGACCTTCCTGGGGGGAGGGTATGAGAAGTGAAGTGTCTGAAACTCCAGAAACACCCCTGGACAATTGAACTGGACAAAGGGGCTGGGGATGGGTCTTTAGCCGGCTGGACAGCACAGTGTGCCTGTCCCGTATCACCCACGCAAGCATCCCCATGGAGCCCCGTGTCCTCCAGCCCCAGCCGCAGCCCGGGCAGCCCTGGGCGCTGCTTGCTGCCCCGCCCGGGGTGCTCGGCGCTGCACATCCACCTCCCCGCTGCAGTCCTGAACCAGGGGCGTATTTCAGGAGAAAAAAAAAAAAAAAAAAAAGTGGCCTTTCCTTGTCCCTGCCCCCTCGGACAAGAACACCGACCCGAAGGAAATTAAGAGGGCAGGGGCCATGTAACCGGGAGCACGAAGCCGCCCCGAGGCTGAGGGCCAGCGGTGGCGGCGGGGCGGCTCGGCCAGGCGGGGGCCGGAGCCGGGCCCAGGGATGCCCTTGGCGGCAGGACGGAGGTGAGGGGCGCGGGGCAGCCGGCGCCGCCGGTGTCCCGGTGCGGCCGGCCCTGCCCCCGGCCCTCCCCCGTCTGCGGCACCCTGGGACGGGGCTGACGTCAGGAGGAGACGGGGAAATCTCCCAAGAAAACCCTGGAGCAGCGGCCGGGGCGCGCAAAGCGCCCGCCGGGCCCGGTACCCCGCCGCCGCCGCCACACTGGCCGGTAAGTTGCCCGGGGACGTCCCCACGCGTGTCCTCCTGCGCCCGGCCTGCCCCACGCGTGTCGCCGCCTGTCCCACGCGGGTGGCCCCGTGAGCCCCGTCCCGACCTCCCACGCGTGCGCCCGGTTCTCCGTCCCGCCTCACGCGTGCCCGCCGTGTCTCCCCACGCGTGTCCCACGGGGCCGTCCCGCCCCCGTCCCCTCCTCTCGCCTCCTCCAGGCCCAGCTCGGGGATGCGGGCGGCGGCCGAAGGTGCGGAGCGTTTCGGGGCTGGAAAACAAAGCCGAGAGGGGACGCGTCGCCGGCGGGGGAAAGCGCCCCTCACCGCGGCCTCGCCTCCCGCTCTGGAGCTCGGTGGCGGCTCGGCTCCGCGCTCCGCTCTCTGCGCAGTCCTTGACATCTTTATACCGTGTATAAATTCTTTCGGGGCCTCTGCGCTTCGTCAACTCTGACAAATGCCCTGGGAAATGCAATTCCAGAGGGGTTACCTCATTTTATATATTTTTTACATATATATATTTAATTTTTTTCCTAGTGCACCTCACCGTTTTCAGCCTCCAGCGCTTCTGCTCGGGGCGCTCCGCGGTGCGGTGCAAAGCGCGGCTCGCACCCGTGTCCCAGCTGGCAGCAGCGCGGTGTGCGGCGGCCATGCGCGGAGGTTCGGGTGGCCCCGGCGGGGCGCGGGTTCCCCGGGACCAGCTGGGGGTGCAGGTGGTGCGGCCCGGGGGGTCCGGTGTCTCCTCGGTGCTCTCTCGGAGCTGCACTCCCGTGGAGGGGAGGTGGGAGCTGTCGGGGATGAGCGGGGCGGGCGGGGAGAGTCTGGGCCATCGATTAATTCCCTTTTCCTAAAAATAATGTGCTACGGCCCCTCTTTTCTTTAAAAAAAAAATATGAAATTAAAAAATAGTCACCATCTTTAGGAGCTACAGATAGTGCGAGTGTCTCTCAGCACCGCTCCGGGGTAACGCTTCCTGCAGCGGAACTGAAATTCTCGGAGTGAAGGGAAGAAGCCTTTTTTCTTTTCCGCCTATTAACCCCGCTTAAAGGAATGTGAGGGCTTCCCACAGACGGTATCTTTAGGAGATTTTTTTTTTTAGATCTCCCGTTAAAAAAATTTTCACGAGGCGAGTTTTCTGTTATTTCGCCCTTTTCCCCAAATTTTGTCAACCGCACTGCGGGCGAACACGAAGTCCGGAGCACGAATTGAACCTAAAACAATACTGTTGTGTCTGAATCCAGGACCGAGATGCTTTTTGCTTTTTCTGTAATAATTTTAAAATATGTCATTTCCACTTCACAAACGAAGGTCCTTGTTCTCCGGATTATTTCCTGCGCGTACTCCAGCCGCTGATCTAAAACTGACTTCCAAATAATTCCTGAAAGCTACCTCTCCCAAATCCTTCATTTGCCTGAAATATAGACAAAGTCCCTGGAAATCCCGCGCTGGAGCGGTGGCTACGTTTCCCTGGGAAAGTTTTAGCCGAGTTAAAGGCGCCTGTGATCGAGGCAGATATTCTCTACCGAAACCCATCGCCGAACAATAACCTGGCGGGCTCTGCAGCCTGTCCTTTACAGTCCATTTTATTGTTCACGCAGGTTTTATTATGAAATCGTGTATTTCCGAGAGTATATATCTTTCTTGTCGGGTTTAGAGAGGGGAGCGCCTTTCTCCGAGAAAACGACCACAGATTGAACCATACATTATTTCCCTCCTGTGATGAGCAGCTCAGATATATGTTGCTTTTCAATAACAAAAGGGGAGGAGAAAACATTCTCTAGTAAAGCCGAATTCCTTCCTTAGACCGCCTCCTAAACGTGCTAATAAAACTAATTCGATTTATTTGCCCTGAACTCTTATATCTAACCCGGAGTGCTGATTAGCACAGCCCTCTGGAAGGCAGTAGGTTCCTATCTCTCCCCGAGATGTACCCGTTAAGATACGGCCGTTCCCACAATGAAATTGGAAAGAAAAGTGTCCCGTGCCTTTATCTCGGCGGTGTTTGCTCTCTGGGCAGCGGAGCCGAGCGGCGAATGAGGCAGAATGGGCAGCGGGGCGAAATCAACCTTTTGGGGCAAAATAAATTTTAAAAAAATAAAAGTAAATTAGAACATTTTATTTAAAAAAAAAAAAAAGAAAGAAAAAAAGGAAAAAATAGAAGAGAAGAACCTGAATGCAAACAAAAGTTAATCGTTTCTCTGATTTCGTATTTTAAAGCAGGAAATGTGCGGCTCTGCAGAGATTCGCTGCTGTTCTGAGAACATGAAAGAGCCCGGCGAGTTATTAGAATATTTCAGCCTTTCAGGAAATGTTCTGTTTAAGGGAAATGTGTTTTCCCCCATTGCTGCAGCAATTAAGAGGTTGCTCGCTCGAAAAAAGGTGGAGGAAACCCACATGGAAGCATTATATCAGTGATGCAAACGCAGCCTGCTTTTTTCTACTGAAGAAGTGTCTGCAGCGAATGCCAATGGAGTGCCCGGGCCTTTGATTATCCTGCTTCAGAGGCATCTTTTTTAGTCCTCAAAAGAGACACATTTCGTGATCTAAAGATGCACAGAGTAACATGAGCAGGCTGCCTAGAAAACTCCGGTGCCCTTTCCTCCATCAAATAATAAGAAAAGCATGTTCTCTTTGCTCAGAGAGGGGATTGTGGGACTATATTGTACTTTTCCTCTCTCTTCCCCCAACCCAGGGAAACAGTGCCCTATATTCCTGAGCTGTCCACCGTCTGGTGTTGTCATTGTAGGTCACTGATACTCTCACGCTCACATCAGGCTGCGAACGGCCAGAAACAAGCCCAAGGCACTTCTAACAGAAAATTAATATTTTCTTAGAGCAGAGTTCAGTGCCTGTGGTCTGAAGGATGCGGAGGGGGCTGGGAAGGAGCTCTGGCCCAGGGTGGGACTGTGACATCGGTGATTCGGGGAAAAGAGTTGTCGCAGGTCGCCGCCGGACGCCCAGGAGATGGTTTTATTTTTGGGGTGAGGGTAGGGGAAGGAGGGCCGAGGGGAACCCTCCTCCCCGCGTCTGCTTCCAGCTGCAGAAATCCGAATAGGAAAACCGTTTCTCCAGCCGTCAGTCGTTGCATTTCAAGAAAGCCTTGGGGTATCATTTGTATCTGTCAGAAAACATTAAGCCTTCAACTTTTTCATCCCTAGTTTTTGCAAGAGCTGCCGCTGGCCGCCGGCGCCCGGGCCAGCCCCGGGGTGGGATGGGGAAGGGGGAGGAGGGGGAACCGGGACAAGCCGCAGCCCCGGGCGCCCCAGGTGCCTCGGGAGGTGTCACGGACCAAACGCCCCGAGAAAATTCCTTTTCCCCCATTGGGTGTCAACGACGGGAGCAGCCGAGGCGATGGGGCAACCTCGGCCGGGCTGAGAGAAGTGGGATGGGGCAGGGAGAGACCCGGGAGGTTTGGGGGGCTGCGGGAGGCCGGGGACGGCCACTGGAAACCCGCACCCGCCGTGCAACGTTGCGCGGAGGGGCCCTGGGAGCCCGCGGAAGGCGGAGGCTTGGCCGGCACGCGGAGCGAGGAGGGCTGCGGATACATAAGGGGCTGATTTCGTTTTGCACAGCTTCTTAGGAAAATTGCTCTCCTGGCTGCCCGGAGGAGGACATGCCGGCTGGGAGCCAGCGTAATTTTCCACCTTCGTCTCCTGAGCGATTTAACACGCTCTCCGGGCTGGGTTTCTTCCCCCTCTCTGCTTCTCGCTGCCCACTCTGCCCGCCCAGGGGGAGATCCGATTCCGGCAGGAGGTCGGGGGGTAACAGGGCTCGTTTCATGGTCGTCGTTATTCAGCGTCTGCTCCGTTTTCATTCGGGCCGGATCCGGGCAGGGGCTGCAGTTGCGGCGGGTAGTGCTGAGTTTTGCCTTACGCGCGGGAGGACGCGGGTCTCCACCTTGCGCGTAAGACGGTGTTTGGGGCGATATTTGTTTAGGACAGGACACCCCCGGGACATGGATGCCCTGACATTCGTCACCCACCCCATCCCCCGCGGTGCACTGCAACAACAAACATCATCCATCCAGTGCGGTCCGTGATCCGCGGAGCACCACGCTGTCCTGCGCACACGCCTGCGCGCATCGCCGGCCTCTGCTTTTTCCCAACACGTGTGGGCATCCCGTGGGTCGGAGACACACACCAGCAAAAGCCGGGAGCGGGGGCTGGAGGCCGAAAACCTCTGATCCACTCGTGGGGGGGACATTTTCATGGAGGGAAGTTTTAAAAATGCCCTTGGCGCTTGTCGCGGCGCTGCCGGCGCTGGGCACAGGGGAGCTGCGCCGTTCCAGCCGCTCTCACAGCCCTAGAGATGCCCCTTCGCTACCCGCTGGGCACTTTTAAGAGGGTTTTGTCGTTAAAAGTTGTTTTCCTGCAGCAGCTCCCGGCTGCTGGGCGGCGCGAATGTGGCACCAGGTGGAGATTGACCCCTTTGGTTTGGTTTGTCTTCGATTGCTTTGGTTTGGCTTGTTTCGGTTGCGTTGCTTGCGGTTTCGTTTGGTTTGGTTTGTCTTGGTTGAGTTGGGTAGGGTTGGGTGGGCTTGGGTTTGGTTGCGTTGGATTTGGTTGCGTTAGATTTGGTTGCGTTGGGTTTGGTTGGGGAGCCTTTCTTCCTCTGCAGCTCTGTTTTTCAGAGGGCTTCGCTCCCCTCTCGGGCAGAGGTGCTCTTGGGAGGAGATGCCTTCATTTTTGTAACAATTCCTAACAATTTATAGACTGAATCTCGGTCTATACAACGCTAATAAATCTGAAGAGGAAAAGCTGGCAGAGACTGAACCTCGCCGCCTGATATACGGCCCAGGTGGTTTTGCGTTCGCTACAACCACCACAGCCAGTCGGGGATGGGAACGCATCTCTGATAGCTGGGAACCCTACCCGTCACCCGAGGGGCGACATGGCCCCGTCCCCTTCGTTCTCTGCGGGGTCCGTCCTCCCCTCGGGGGTCAGTGGAGTCCTACACTCGCCTTCGTCTCATCCTCTTCTTCGTGGGGCTGTCACCGGCGTAGCCGGCGCTGATTTATTTATAAGCGCCATCCCCTCGTTCTTGGGTTATTTATAGCAAGAGGAAGCGGAGCGGTTTATTTGCGGGCTCCCAGCATTTTACAGATCCCTGATGCAGCCCCCAGCCGGGTGGAGCCTCGGGGTGCGGTGGCTGCGCGGGCGCGGAGCGGCAGTGCTCCCCGACCAGCCCCACGCGGCGCTGCGTCGAGTTTTCCCACGTGAATCCCTCCCGTGACCCGTGCACACCGGCCGCGTCCCGGCCGGAGCTCTGTGGGCCCCTTTCAGCCCCCGGACATTCCCACGCCCGCGCAGGTCGCGGCCTGGCGGGGAGGGCGGCTGGTCGGGGCCCCCGCGGCCGGGTTACCCTCGTCTGCTGCGGCCTCTCCTCCCTTCCCGCAGCTCCCCACGGCCTCTAGAGAGCCGGGGGAAGTGGTGGGGAGAGGGAGACCCGGGGCCACTGTCTTGTCCGGCCCGGGGAGCAGGCGTTCCACCTTCACGTCGCGGGAAGAGCAGCCGGCTCCGAGATGAGCATTAAGGCTTGCTTTTGGTTCTGGCCTAGCTGAAAGGCGAGACGTGACGTCAGAGACGCGAGACATGACGTCACACTAGTGGACCCTTGGCGTAGCGTCTGCTGGAGGGTGTTACCAGAGGAGAGGTGTCCTCAGCATCCCGAAACCGAGCGGGCCCGGCGGAGAGGAGAGAGGAGAAAACGCAAATATGGGGGCGACAGCCCCTGCGGTGCGCTCTGTTGTCGCGACACGTGTTGTCGCGACCAGCCACGGGAAGCACCGGGCGGATTCGAGTCTGTGCGAAGCGTGGACTGAGTGTATGCCCTTAAGTCCACGTAAGACATCGAGACATAAACAGGACCTATATATATAGATATATATATATATCCGCCCGTGTGAGACTGGTGACCCGTGCGCAGGTGCGTGGTAAAGGCCTGATCCGCGCCACGGGCCGGGCGGGGACACGCGTGGGGGGTCAGGAGGAAGCCAGGCGCTGCTCCGCCTCCCGAAACCCCCTCGGAGGGCCGGGAGCGGCAGGGCCGGCCCGTTATTCTCCATTTAATGCCGTTATTGTGGGGTGTCTGCCCCAGGGACCCCCTGAAGGAGCCGGGGGGGCCGTCGCCCAGGGAGGCAGCTGGACTCGGCGTTATCTCGGTCGCCGCTTAGGCGAAATCGCGCCCGTGCCCGGAGCAGAGCCTTTCTCTGCGCCCGACCTGGAGGAAATGAGCCTAGAACGATTCTTCTAAAAGATATCTTTTCTAGAGTAGAACAAAAACTGTAAATTAGGCGCACTTAAAAAAACCCAAACAAACAAACAAACAAACAACGCAAGAAAAAGAAAGAAAAATCCCACTGCCGGCTTTGAGGCTGCCTGTGAGCAGTAGGTCTAAAATAGCCGCAGTGGTGCAGCCGTGCTGTTGGCAGCCCCCCTCCAGCACTGCCCCCGGGGCTCCCGGAGGGCAGGAGCCCCCTCGAGACCTGTGCTGAGGCTGCCGCCTCTGTGTCTTGGAAATAAAGGCAAAAAAAAAAAAAAAAAAAGAGAACTGTGAAGAGTCTCACAGTGCACGTTTTGCAGTCTAGTCACCTTCCTCCTCCTCCTCGGGAGAAAAGCCGTCCCCTTCTCTCCTGGGAGGAGGTCCCCATCCTTCCAGTGCCGTGCGTCAGCTGAGCCCCTCGATGCCCAGAGGCCCTGACCCTGGTAAATATTTGCATTTTAAAACACGTCCATCTTTAGCAGCCCTGAGATTGCTTGGTTCACCTCGAGTGCCCGAAATTCCCCGTCGTTTGCAGAATCTTGAGCGAAGTTCAGCCGGGAGTGGCTGACAGACTGACGGACATCTGCATGCCACTCAAAAAAATAAAAAACAATTTAAAAAAAAAGAGTGACCTAAGGAGACCTGACCTTGGCATTCTCCACCTGTACATCCCCTAAACTGCAAAAGGTTGTGGAGAGCAGAGGTGCAACGGATTGGGGCTGGCAGCTTTGGGCTCTGTCAGCCTGCTGTCCCCAGGCCCATGGCGGGGGAGGGGGGCCGGGCCCTGCGGGGCACAGCCGGGGGGTGCAGGGCGGGCCCAGCTGCATCACCCTGGCGGTGTAGGAAAAAGCCTGCGCGGCTGGAACATTGCTTCCCTCCACTTTTCCATAAAACAGTTCAAAAGTTCTCTCCCACATCTTTACTTGATTTGAAAGCAAAATAGAGTGTCAGGATGGATCAGTTAAAGTGAGCCGAGAAAATAAAGAGGAGAGAAGGTCCTTTCCCCGGGCAGAGTTACAGCCAAGGTCCTTCTCCCCCTTTCTCTCGTCCCTTTCCCCGGTGAAGCGAGCCCCCCGCCGCCTGCCCCGCCGGTACCCCAGGTTCCCACCTGCCCCCCAAGGCTGAGGGTTTCCCGTGCGTTATTCCACCTCCCCAAAGACGGAGGTGTTATCCAGGAGGGCTCACGGCCTTGTTCCGGCCTGCGCGGGCAGCCCCAGGGACCGGCCCCGCTCCAGCCGCTCCGGGCACTTCCCTGGGACAGGACGCACCGGTGCCTGTTGCGGGATTCAGGGGACGTCTCACGCCCCCTTCACACCCCTTGCCCCGGCCCCCAGCCTGGTAGAGCTGCAGACATCCCTACAAGAGGATTACTGCGAGTTCGGCTGCGGGAGGAAAATTATTTGTTATTAATCATGTGCTGAATGATGATGTGATGGGAGCGTTCGCGCTGCCGCTGTTCTCCACGCTGCGGTCCCCCGAACGCCGGGCAGGGTCTGAGCCGCTTGATTATAAGCGCGTCAGCCGGAAAAAAAAAATGTTAAAAAAAGAAAAAAAAAATTTCAGACACAACCCCCAGGAGGCCACCCCCAAAAGAAATACCCTCCAGCTCGGAGGAACGTGTTCCCCGCGGGGCTGAAACTCGCGGTGGGGGTCGCTTCGTGCCGGGACGGGCCGCGCAGCCCCGCGCAAGGATGTTGAGGGGTGCGCAGGTTGCGAATCCACCGCAGGGTGTGGGAGGCGGAGGTTCCGCGGGCCGGGAGACCCAGCCAGGCTGGGTACCGGGATGCCCTTGGAGATGCCGTGCTGAGCAGGGGCGCAACCTGCGCGCTGCCGGATGGCAGGACCCTGCGGAGAAGGGCAGCCTGGCGGGGTGCTGGGGGAGGCCAGAGGGTCCCGAGCCTCCCCCCGCGCGGCTGGGAGTGATTTTCCACCTTTCCATTCGTTTCTGAAATATTTTTAATACCTCAACGAGTTTAGGGGAGGCTGCGGGGGAGGAGCAGAAGGAGGAGGGAGCACCCTCGGAGGAGACGCCGCCGGGCGGCGGGGGCCGGTCGGGGGCCCGGCAGGGGGTTGCGGGCTGGGCCGCGGCCGCGGAAGGCGCGCACATCGGCGGGGAGCGCGGAGGCAGATCCGCCCGTGCGGCCGGGCTGGGCGAGCGCTAGATGGAGTGATGCATTAGCGAGACGGGGAGGTTTTAACCTTCAGGGGGAGGAGCCCCGTTTAACTACAGGCATTTGTTCTAGGGCAGGTCACTTTAATCTCTTTAGCTTTAAACTGTCCAACTCGCAACTCGCGTTCCTCTATAAGGGATCTTTACCACTTCCCTGCCTATGCGGCCGGACTGCCGTGCCTCTCCCCGAGCAGAGACAATCGGCTTCGAGGCATTGCCCAGATCCTTTCTTCCGACACCCTTAAAATAATACTGTTAGTAATAAGTGGATTTGATTTTGGTTTTGGTTTGTTTGGGTTTTGTTTTTTGGTTTTGGTTTTTGTTTTGTTTTGTTTTTCTTTAAAAAAAAAAAAAAGGCAAAAAAAAAAAAAAACCTCCTTGTTCCTTTCTGTGTGGAATAAACACCTGCAAACTCCCCCAGACAGCCCGGCGCCCCTGCCATGGATTCCTTTAAAGGTGGAATGAATTTGGAGAGACTGCCCGAGAGCTTGAGACCCCAACCCTCCCATGACATGGCTTCCAGCTTCCATTTGCAAAGATCCTCGGAACCCAGAGACCCGATCGAGAACTCAGCCAGTGAATCCTCCGACACGGAGGTGCCAGGTAACCCCCCACACCCCCCAGCCCGCGGTCCCGGCCCGCTCCCCCGTGCGCTGCCTCCCCCTCCCCACCGCGCTTCCCTTCGCGGGGCGGTCGGTGGTCTTTTGCCTGCAACCTCTGCACAACCAAAGGCTATGGGGGGGGACGAGAGGGGCAAGAGCTGATGGTGACCCCGATGGCTCCATCGCGACCGAGCCCCGGGAACCGGAGCGGGGCCTGGGGCCCGCCCGGACCTGCCGCCGCCGCCGTGCCCGGCGCTGACAACCCGCCGAGAGGAAACATACGGCCACCCTTCTTCATCCCTGGAGTTGCTTTTTTTTTTAATAAAAAACACAGTTATTAATTGATGGGGTGGAAGGGAGGGGAGGCTCTTCGGGGAGTGCGGTTTTGCCGGATATTTCTGAGATCATGTCAGCTTTTGCCCGGGTTTCTTTTCCAGCTCGGGTGGTGCAGAGATGGAAAAAGATCTCTCTGTCAAAGCCAGCTGGGGGGAGGAGAAAAAAAATTTTCAAAAGAAAGAAAATGCCCCGCAGAGCAGGAAAGGCGGCGTGGGGCCAGGCGCAGGCTGCGCGGGCCGCCGCGGAGATGTGCACGGCCGCGGAGAGGTTTAGCGCGGGAGCTGCGCCCTTTCCGCTCTGGAAAGAGTCCCCGCACTCTGAGCACCATGTGCAAGGGCTGCAGGGAAAGCTGTGGTTTCCCAGTTTGTATCTAATTAAAGTCGCGACGTTTCTAAAATGACAAGGGAAGCTAGGAGAATGAAACAAAAGCTGCAGGAAGGAGCGTAATACTCGTTCTCCACTGAGACCCGTTCAGGAGGAGATTTTGTCTTCTTTAATTTAAATTTTTTGATAGCTGTTTTTGCTTTTCGGAGTTTCAGTAGGTCCTATAACCTAGAAAGTGTCTGCGGCGAGACTCGGTCCCGAAGCGGCACCCGGTGATAAACATGGTTTGGGTTGTGCCTCTCAGCCTGATTCACAAACAAAGTTAGAGACCGGCGTCTGGATGGGACTTCGAGATTAGAGGAGATTATTTGAGATTAGAGAGGGAGATTTGCTCCATTTTGCCCTTCCCTTGCGTGTGACCCTCGGTGCTGGAAGAGGGCTGAGGACCTGTCTGCTTTGCTTCTCCGAGAAGCTGCAAAATACCTTTTCCATCCTTTTTTTTTTTTTTTTTTAATTGAAAGAGGAAAAAAAGGTACAAAAGCCGATTATCGCTAATGCGCATTATGATTTGAAATCGTACCACAGCCCGGCGCCCAGACCACATTTTTAAACGAAATCCTGGCGGGGTTAAACCCGGAGCGGGGTGAGAGGCCGCGGGGACGGATCCCACCGCGGCCGCAGCTGCTTTCCTGTCGCCCTCGGCTCCCTCTCGGCCCGGTTTCTCCGGGCGCTTCCTAGCTGAAAGCCAGAGGATTTGTCTTTGCGGGAGTTATTTTGGTTTCTGTTTCTCCACCGCCGCCGGGCCCTGCGGCTCGGCCGGTCCAGTGGCCGCAGAGACCGGGGGGCCGGGGGGCCCGGTGGCGATGGGGTCTGCTCTGCAGAGGCCTTGTTTGCTCTGCAAACGACTCCCTGCAGACAGAGGCCAGCCGGGCTGCGATCGGCCACTTTTGGGGTTTCCATCGAGCCGTTGGAGCTCGCTTGCCCCCCATTTTGCTATGAGCGATTCAGGGGTGACTTTGCAAGGACGAGTCCTCTCGGGCTTTGGATGCAGCCCGCGATTATTTTTAGACTCCCGCTTACCTCGCAGAGTTCTGGGCTGTAGAAATTCTCCCATGGCCGCCGCGGCTGGGAGAAAAACCCCTAAAAGGTGGAGGAAAACCCTCTGAAAAGAAAAATTCCCCACCAAGGTTCCTTCAGGCAGCAGCAGGACAGAGGCCGGGCGGATGGCCGCGCACCCCGGTCTTGCCGCCTCCCATGCCCGCCGCCCGGCCGCACCTCTCCCCCCTCCGCCGGGGCCCTACCGGGAGCACATTTCGTTCAGGCCTTTGAGTCCTTTTCCGAGCTGTTAAATTGTTCTAAATCCAGCCAAAACCCGGGCTGGGAGAGACGAAAAGGCCGTTACGAGAAGGGAGCAGGGTTTGTCCCCCCATTGCGGCGGGACAGGGGCTGGATTCCTGCTTCCAGTCCGCGTAAATCCCGATCGCCAAAACACTGCTGGTTTTTTGTCCTTTGCTTCTTTCGATATGATTTTTTGCAGAGGGCTTCGCTTAGCCTCGGGTTAAAATAAACACTAAAATCCTAAAAGAGACAAAGGAAAAAAAAAAAAAAAAAAAGAAGAAGTGTAGAGGCGAAGAAAGAGGCTGCCTTTTGCAATTAATTGCTGCTGGGTTTTACACCCCTGCCCTTCCAAAGTTTCCTGTCGCGGCCGAATACAACAAAGACAATGGAGCAAAGATCGCGCCTCAGGTTGAAGGGAGTGAAGAGGTGCCGTGGAAAGGCAGAGCGGCCGGTGCTGCGGGGAACCCGCTCCTCCCCGACTGCCTTGGCCCCTCGAGCCCGCTTCGAGCCCGGCCGCTCGGGGGGTCCCGCTGCCTCCCCGAGCGGCTTGGGCCCGGGCAGGGCTCCGTGCTCCTTCCCCAGCCCCCCCGGGAAAGGCCAGCTGTGGCTGCTGGACGCTTGGTGGGTGCAGGGCCCGGCAGGGACCCGCGGGGATGCCCCCACGCGTCCCTCCAGCGGGGCGGGTAGAGCTGGGTGCGGGGGCGGCGTGCCGGCCTTTGTGTGTCTGTATATCTGTTTGGAAAAAAAAAAACCAAAACCAAAACCAACAAACCACCACACACACTCAAAACCCAAACTTCGACATCCCACCGCAGAAAAGGAACGCAGCGGCGACCAGAAGAACGAGGACGGGGCCGCCGACGACCCCGCGAAGAAGAAGAAGCAGCGTCGGCAGCGGACCCACTTCACCAGCCAGCAGCTCCAGGAGCTGGAGGCCACTTTCCAGCGGAACCGCTACCCCGACATGAGCATGCGAGAGGAGATCGCCGTTTGGACCAACCTCACCGAACCCCGAGTCCGGGTAAGAGGGTCGCTCAGCCCCGCGGGGATGTCGGGCTCTGCTCCAGAGCCCGCTGCGGGGCGGGGGGTGGGGGCTGGGGGAAAATGGCCCTTTTGGGAGACGTTGAGACGGTTCGCGAGCAGCACCCGGCCTCTGTGGGCTTCATTTCAATGACTAAATTTGGGATCCAGGCCGGAGAGGAGAAATTCAGCTCCCGGCTGCGGAGAGATGAAGCCCGGAGAGGGCCGCGGCCGCCGGCCCGGCGCCTGGAGACAGATCTGAAAACGGGAGGTTAAGCAGCGCAAAGGGCAGCGGGGAGACCGGGCCTTGGGAAGTGCCCTATTGTGGGAGAAGACCCCCCTCGAGTCGGCCTAAACCCGGCGCGAGGCTGGAGCAACCCTTCAGCTCCAGCGGCCCTTCCCTTTGCTCTGGTTTATTCCCAATAATCCCAGCAATCGTGATCCCTACCCAACAAACCGCTGCTTGATGCCGTTGCGGCGGCGGGTTGCGGCTCAGCCCCCGGGGCCGCGGCCGCGGGCGGAGCGGCTGTTTGCAGGGGCCACCGATGGGCAAAGTGAAGGAAAAGGGCTGGGGAGCGATTGCTCTCAAAAGTCAATAAGCGCTGTAGACACATACTTGTATGGCGCAGGCATCTCGTCTTTACACGCCTCGGAGCCGATGCCACCACATATATATATAGAGAGCCTCGGCAGTTCCTTAGAGAAATTAATGAGTGAAATATCCTGGCAATGAACGACCGGCCCGAAATGACTCGGGTTGTGTTGATCCGCCTTGCCGGGGCTGTCACGGTTTCTCTATCTCCCCTTTGCGTTTCCCCCCGGGACATTTCCCCACGCGGTTTCAGCCGTGGCCGCACATCCCGCCGAGCCCACCGACCCCCGGGACCGTGGGCTGAGCATGAACCGGGGAGGGGGGAAACCCGGGAGAAAACGGGAACCGCGCAGGGCAGCTCCGGCGTCCCGAAAAGCCACTTTTTTTTTCCTTGGCGATTAAACCACGAGTGACCAAATCGGATTACAGAGATTCTTCTTTAAACCTTTCAAGAGTAAACACCCATCTGCAATGGGGAAAATGCATCTGAAAGCATTGTCTTAATTGAGTTTAAAACAAAACAAAGCCGGAGCGGAGACTAAACTGCATTAATATTGGTGGAATATTTCAGGAAGCAAATAAAACTAATATATGAGTTGCCATTAGCGTAATTTCGTTCTCCCTCTGCGTGGAGATGTTTTGGTTTGATGTTCTGAGATTGCAGATTGCAAATCTAACCTTAATTTGCTATGAGGGCCTTCCTTTAAAATGTCTAGGAGCCATAATTAAAACTATTACCCTCATTTTCAGGAAATTCCTGTCTGGAAGCACCTTCCGAGGAGTATATTACAGATTTCGAACATGTTGGCTTTCGTTTCCTATTTCTACGGCATTCTTTTTATTACTATTTTTTTTAAAATAGACTCCTACATCCATTCCCCCTCCCAAGTTTCCATCCTTGAGACCTGTGTTTAATAATAATTGCACCATTTCTACACCGGGAGGGGAGGCCCGAAGAGTTCCGCCCTCCCCTCCCCCCCGGCTCCGGAGGGAGTGCGGAGGGAGCGCAGTTTCCGCAGGGCCGAGCGCACGGAACCGCGCGGCTCCGGCCGGGGCCCCGGTGTCCGCAGAGAGCCCGGGGGCGACGGCTCGATCGGAGAAAGCCGGGGAGGGGGGATGCAGCAGGAAAATCTCGCAGACCGGGCGCAGCCGGCAGGCAGGACGATGCTGGTTTTTAACCTGGAAAAAGAATTTTGGGGGCTGCCCGGCTTCCATCATGGGGGGGCTAAAAAAAAAAAAAAAAAGAGCCCGGATCAGGTTTTTGCATCAAACACCAGGAGCGGCCCCTGCTTCTCTGTTCCTCCGTCAGGGCTGTAAATTCTCATTAGATATAAAGGCAGAGGCTGCATCCATCCAAGGCTGATGCGGGACTGATTTTTTTTTTTTTTTGAAACCTAAACATACTAATCCAATCTCCTTTTTTATGGTCTGTAACAGGGGACTTTTATTACACAGCATTAGCGTTCGGAAACGCGGCGGAGCCGGGGCGAGCCTGCCCTTACCAGAGCGGGCCGTGCCTTCGCCCCTTGCCTTGCTCGGGGAGAGGGGCGGCGGGGAGGCCAGGGGGACGCGGCCCGGGCCGTGGCGCGGACACCCGCGCAGGCGGCTTTCGCGGAGAGGCGGCTGCGCGCAACCCGGCTGCCACATCCCGCTGAATAGAGAGGGATGCTCGCAGAGGTGCGCGCAAGCACCCCGCGGAGCTGGACTCACGGGGCAGGGGCTGCAGGGAGAGGCTGTGCGCGGCCGCGGAGTTGTGCCCGCAATCTGCGGAGGTGGGGGCCGCCAAACCTCCCCGCACACCTCGGTGCCGGTGGCCAGGGCGGGGGTGCGGGCGCTTGGCCGGGGGCTGCCTGCGCGCCCCTGCCATGGTCCCGCACTCACCGTGCCGTGTCGGTGTGTCCGTCCCGTCCCTCCCCAGGTCTGGTTCAAGAACCGCCGAGCCAAATGGAGAAAGCGGGAGCGGAACCAGCAGATGGACCTGTGCAAGAACGGGTACGTGCCGCAGTTCAGCGGGCTGATGCAGCCCTACGACGACATGTACGCTGGGTACCCCTACAACAACTGGGCCACCAAAAGCCTCACCCCGGCGCCGCTTTCCACCAAAAGCTTCACCTTTTTCAACTCCATGAGCCCCCTCTCCTCGCAGTCCATGTTCTCGGCGCCCAGCAGCATCTCCTCCATGAACATGCCCTCCAGTATGGGCCACTCGGCCGTGCCGGGCATGGCCAACTCCGGCCTCAACAACATCAACAACATCAGCGGCTCCTCGCTGAACTCGGCCATGTCCTCGCCAGCCTGTCCCTACGGGCCACCGGGCTCGCCCTACAGCGTCTACCGGGACACTTGCAACTCCAGCTTAGCCAGCCTTAGACTGAAATCAAAGCAGCACTCCAGTTTCGGCTACAGCAGTTTGCAAAGCCCCGGCTCTAGTCTAAACGCCTGTCAGTACAACAGTTGACGGACTTGACACAAACCACCTCCGACAAAACATCGCCGACAAAGCAAAGCAGAAGGAAAGCGACGCTTAACGGAAAAAAAAAATTAAACCCTATTATGATTAAAAGCAAAACCCGAGCAAGTGAGAGAGGAAAACAAAACAAAACATCACAAAAAAAAATCCCAAAAGCTCCGCGGACTTCAACTGTATAGAAACAAACAAAAAAAAAAAAAAAGAAAAGAAAAAAATAATGCAAATCAAAGACGCAACCAACAAAACAGCGCTTAAAAATATTAAAAATAAACCATCGAAAGCCGTAAACGGACCAGAAAACTTTTGCAAGAGACACCGAAATCTGGTACATGGATGAGTTGCAATTTTTCTCTGGATTATGCGGGTTGTATGTGTTTACTTGAACTTGCACAGGAGCTGGTAAAGCGGCCGCTTCCCCGCGGGGAGGGCGGCGAGGGAGGGAGACGCCTCGGTGGTAAGAGCTGGTGGGACGGTTCTTGGCCGCTTGTCGCACGGGAAGAGTTTGGTTAATGTTTACCACTGAGAAACAGAATCACACTCAAAAAAAAAAAAAAAAAAGAAAGAAAAAAAGTTTAAAAAAAAGAGAGGGGGGAAAAATATAATTCGCAGAGTAGGTTCTGCGGGGAAAATGGTTAAAATATTAGGTATGAAACTATTAAAAATAATAATGACAAGGGTCAACCACTTATATAAGGTTATATTTATATCTACCGTTGCATTGTGCCGGATCATCGTCCTTGGCCGTTGAATAAACTGGTTTTAAAATGCATGATTCTTGACGTTTTTTCTTTAGTTAGAAGCTATAATCCAGTCATTCCTGATACTAAGCAGCTCAAGGTTCCTACCTCTTCATCCTTTCCAAAAGACTGCAGTATCCTCGGTTGTAAGAAAGGACAGAACTCCTCCAACGATGCAAAAACTGTTCAGCATTTTGCCCATCCAAAGTCTTATCCTGATAATAAAATTATCATTCATCTTTATTTAAATGCAGGGGGGCGGGGGGATTCTCTTTAAGAAACGAAAAACCAAACGCCTTCTAAAGACTTTAGGAAAAAAAAGACGAAAAATTGTCTGTTATAAAGTGAATTCAGATACTGCATCTCTGCTAGAGAAACAACGAGCCTCGGCGTCCGGAAAGGTTGCTTAGCAAAGCTGAAAGCGTTCCTTGGTTTTCTAACTGTGAAGGAAAAGCAAGGAACAATAAAACAAACAAACAAAAAACCCCTAAGGTGTTATTATGTAAATGTAGATATTTTAACAAGTGCTTGTTAGAAAAAAAAAAAAAGGAAATTATAAATAAGATCTTTATAAATACGCATACGAAACGCATACGGAGTTTAATTACAGGCATATTTGTTGCTTTTTTTGGTCGATACTTATTAACTGTAGATGACAAAGAAACGTAATATAAAATGCACACGGTACTTCTTTCCCAGTGTATTTCACACCTGTGGTAAACGTTACGCTGGATGTTTCAGTTATGCTGTTGTGGATAAGGATGCAGTATATATATTGTTTTATAAGTTATGTTTTGTGATTTTTTTTCCAAAATTAAGAGCATGGGAATAAAAAAAAAGAAAGAAAAAAAACCAGAAACGAAATCTAGAAATGCCTTTAATGTTCTTTTCTGGCTGTTTTTAAGAGATCGATTAAATAAGAAGAAAAGCAGCTTTCTGCTCCCACCCCCGCCCGGTGGTGGCATTTTGGGGAGGGCCCCTCAGCTTCCCCCCGGTAACTGAGCCGTCGCCCCGCGTCCCCCCCCGCGCCCCCGCAGGGGAGGGGGCCCCGGTCCCCGCCACCCCGAGGGGCAGCCCCGGCACTGGAAATCCTCCCCACCTCTAATTTTATGGCAGACTTTTACCGCTGCTCTTTCGGCGGCGGGGTTTGGGCAGGCGGCCCTCCTTCCCGCCTGGATTTCTGCTCCCACGAATTCATAACGCCTCCGGCCGTGGATTGGAGATTTCCCCCCCCAAAAAAGAGTTAAACCTCACACCCTGAAGAACTCCCCTCTGCGTGGCGCAGCCCTGGGACCGCTCCTTCCCGCTGAACCGTTTTGCCCGTTTTGCTAAGGTGCGTTTTGCTCTTGTTCCTCCAAATTCTCCGAGATCCTGAATTTTAAAGGTCGTTCGATTTATTTTTTTCTTTTCCAAGCTGTTCCGAGTACAAAAGACTCTGATTTCATTACCATTTCCTTACTATTATGATTACTATTAATATTTTGTGAAAAGGTCATAATTCAGACAAAGAAATCAATAAATCATCTGGGGCGAAGCCGGATCCAGCGGTAGCCGCCTTCCTCCACGGACACAAAAGCCATCACCGGGGCTGCCCCCGCGCTGCCCAAAGGCGCAGTTTGCGCGGCCGCGGATGTTTCCCCTCTCCCGGGATTTTGCAGCTTTCTGCACGGAGCCGTTTGAGCCCCGGGAGCCGTTCCCTGGCAGCGGGGGGGGCTTTGCCTGCCGAGCCCCCGTCCTGGGGCTGCTTTGCCCCTAAGCCGGGGGCTCACCAGAGAGGACCTGAGTCTCCTCGACTACTTTATCCCTTCTTACAGCTACGGGATCGTGCACCAGACCAGGAAAAGTCGGGTTTCCTCTCCGGTTTCCCTCCGGGAGGGTATCTGCAAGCTCTCAGCTGTTATTTTAGATTTTTAGAATTTTAGATTTACCGTGTTCGTTTTCTCCTGTTCCTGGAGGTAGCACTGTTAGTCCTAAACCAAATCAGAGACTACAGGGCTCACGTTTAGCCAAACCCTGCCGCAGGTTTCAGTGTTGTTGGAGTCCTGAATCACCCCTGAAGCTCAGCTGGGGACCAGGGACACAGCCTGCTTGGGTTTCTGTGCCGGTGGCCGTCACTGGCGTCCCCCTGCACTGCGAATGTGCCACGGAAAGCTGATCCGCTACTCCTGGGTGAAATTTGGGCATCTTGACACATTTATAGCTCAGGGAAAGGAAAATTCCAAGGAGACACTGAGCAGAAAACGGCTTCTACACCTTCCCTATGCACCTTTACGGACACCTGGCTTCCAGCAGCCTTTAGGTCTCCCCCACAATGGTTAGAGCTTGAATTATCTGAGGGTTTGGTGTGTTTGAAGCCTGGCTTGGGACCGTCTTGCCCAAGCACATCTTCCTTAGGGATACACCCTTGGAAGTGCCCAGATGTGTGCCCACGCTGGAGGCAGCCAAGGGGAGATGTCGTTTAATGGTCCCTTAGTCCCCAAAGGGGGTCCCACATATAAAATGGTTCTCCCCACCACTCTTTGCACTTGGATTTTTGAACTGCCCGTGCCAGCATCTGGCTGGTGGGTGTTTCCGCACGCTGGAGGTGATGGTTTTCCATCTCTCAACCCGTGCATTCCTGCGAGTGGTTCCCAGTGCATTAAGCTCAAACAGGCATTTCTGAAGCTGCCTTGCTTCGACCTGGCGTGGTTCCAGCCCGGTGGGACTCTGTCTTCCAGGGGTGCCACAGAGAGCCACTCAGACTCCTGCCCACAGATCGCAGCCTTGCCTTTGTCAAGGCAAGCAGATACTTGGAGCCAGAGAAATAACTGAATCAAGTTTTCCATTTGTTCTGAGTGTGCTGGCTTACCTATTCACATTGCCAAGGCAAAGCTGCCTGGGGAGCACTTCGCATACCTACCTGGGCCAGAGTTTTGCTTGGGAACACTCTGCTCCTGAGAGGTCCCAGACGACCAACCCAGAAGTTGCTGCACAACAGAGGCTCCAATGGCACCAGCCCAGATGAAGTTCACAAAGATTTTATGCCTCAGACTGGGCTGTTCGTTCGAGATTAAATGTCTTCTAATAAAAAGCTGTGGTCAGTTTAACTCCAAATTGCATACTTTTCTTTATCTGTGGCCTGGAACTCAGCAAACTATGCAAAGTCCCATTTAAATTAATGGGATGCTTCAGTACTGATTTTAATGGGATTTTGTATAATAAAAATAACACTTAGAAATGCCCTAACATTTTGCTGCAAACTTGCAACAAAAGTCACTGGAACTGGGATAATAAAAATACAAGCTTTATGTGAAACCTATGAAGGGTTGTCATTAACTTCAATGGCACAGTTTCAGGCCTTATTATTTTAGTTCACCTGTGTATAAGTAAAAATTACTTTACCGATTAAACAAGAGTCTGTGACAACTTTTCTGTTCCAGTCTGGCAACTTGTATGTGAAAATTTAGTTTGTTATTATCAAAACAGCCAAGATATTTGGACTCATAAACCAGCCTGTGTACAAAGACTGAGAACAAATAAAAATAAGAAACTGCACATTGTTTTTGCTAAGAGTTCACCTATCAAATAAAGTTTTACTTCTAAAAACTACTTCATATCCTTCCTTTAATCTATCCAGGAGAACAGTTTTCTGCTCACCCTCATAGAAAACAGTAAAAACCTCCTTCAAAGTAAAAAATGTTTTAATTAACAGAGCTGCAAAATAAAATCCATAGCTATGCAACAAGCCTCCTCTGCAGCTCAGCATTGTGCAAACTGCTCGGGCAAGCTGCTCTTATTAACAAGCTACAGGCTATGCTCTGCTCCAAACTGATTAAGCAGCAGGGCTGCAGGCAGATTTTCTATCAAAAATGTTTCAATGGCAGGCAGCCTTTTCTTCTGCGGCATGATTTTTTTTTTTAACAGGAAAAAATAATTTGTTTATCCCAAACTCCAATGTCTCTAATGAAGAAAGCATATGCACAAAATTTTTATTTGCCAAAAAACTTCCCAACAAACGAAAATTCCCATAGGAAAAAAAAAGAGAGAGAGAAACGAAAGAACATATGTATTTGATTTTTTCCCGTTCTTCACCCAAGTCATTTCTTGCAAAAACCCAGGTAACAATGCTCAGTCTCTGCTAGAGATGAGCACATTTGCTCGCAAATCTTCCCAGGAGATCAGTGGAGCTGAGCAAAGGCTTGTGCCGGCGGGAGAACCCCACCGATGTAAATGAGCAGCCGACCCAGCTCCTCCCGACACCTCGGCTGCTGCAGATCTGCCACCCGCGGCAGCGTGCGGTGCCTCCCCAGAATAACATGCAAAACAGCACTCGAGCCGGGTGGTTAATTCAAGTCTCGCATGGCAGTTTCAGAGCTTCTCAAAAAAAAAAAGAAAAAAAAATCTGTGTGTTAATATGCAAGAAACAAAAATCTGACTCAGTATGAGCAGGGACGAAGTAGCTGCTGTCCCCCAGGAGCACAAAGCAATTTATTTTACAGGCTTCAAAGTGATACATGCCTGGGTACAGGAGATTAGCAGTGGGATTTTCAAAAGCCCTATGTGAGTGAGGACCAGGTTTAAAAAAATGATTCAGTGAATTAGTCCTGGTGTGAGATTTTCCTAGAAGTGAGTTAGGCACCTGGGATTTAGACACTAAGAGTGAGACTTTTAGAGGGATTTAGATGTCTGAAGATACAGCCAGGTATATAGTGGGATCTTTAAAATCACCCAGTGCCTGTGTCTATCTGTGTATCTGCTCTGGCTACCTCTGAGGCTCCTCTGACTGCCTGGGTGAAACTGTGGGAAACAAAAAATCCCTTCCAGAGGCTCAGGCACCCTCAAAAATTCCCATTCTCCTTCCACTCCCTTCTTGTCTTTTTCCCAGAAAATCTAGAAGGAGAGTTCAGTCATCTAACAGCTAATTCAGGAAAGTGCTTAAGCACATGAGGAAACTACCCAGGAAAATGCTTCTAGGCATGAGGCGAAGCCCTGGTCCCACCGAGGCCAGCTGGAGATTTGCCGCTGGCTCTGAGGGAGCAGGGCTGCGCCCCATGGCCAGCGCAGCACCGCTCGCACCCTGCTGCTTGCACTCTGCTCAAGTCAGCAAAGTAAAGTTGCTTAAAGTTAAGCATCAAGTTAAGCGAGGCGAAGGAAGCAGCCTGGAGAGTCAGGCTTTCACAAGTCCCCATTTGGAGTCAGGTCTTGTATTTAACCTCACGCTCTCAGAAAGCAAGACCCCACTCTTTAAACATTTACAGAGGCAGGTTTTGAACCTTTGAAAGCAAACCTAGAAAGATGGGTGAGAGGCCAGCCTGCTCTTCCCCTCCCCAGGAACCAGGTTACAGGGGCAGCAGCCTCCCCTCCCTGGTCTGCAGAAGCCAGCATCTTTCGGGAGCATCCCCTCCACGACACAGGGAGCAGGGCTGTGACATCCCGCATGTGTCTCTGCCCATGTCATCAGCATGTTCCCTGCAGTGAGCAAAACAAAATACTGAGTCAGTGCAGACATCTGGAGCTAAAGGAAAGCTTGTTGCTGTTTCTGGCAGGGAAAAATGCTTGCACCTCTTGCTCTGCGCTCTGCAGCGCCTGCTGAGATGGGTCTTGGCCCCTCCACTGACCCACCCATGGCCCGACATGGTGACACTGAACTGGGTTCAGCACAGGACCTGTGGAACACCCCCCACCTGGCGCAGCAGTGAAAAGGGCTATATCCTGTCCTCTGAAATTTCATCCCGTTACCTTAAGTGGCTTTGCATGTTTTACCACTGAGCACATCAGCCCACCCGTGCCCCCCCATACCCCTTGCCCCTACCCCAGCCATGCTGCCCCGTGTGATGAACGGGGGGGTTGCTCCCCTCACTGGGCCCCATCTCATTTCCAGGGCTTCAGGGAGAGCATTAAGCAGCATTCACCTGCAGTTCACCGGGCTAAAGCTCACTGGGCAGGAGCTGGCACCTCCACTGGTCACATTTGCAGGGGACACAACGTGAAAAAGGCAGAATGTACCAATCTAGGGTCCTGTCTGCTTTCCTGACCTGAACCCATCCCCTTACCTATTCTGTCCATACATTTCCACAAGCTCTGACAGCATTCGCACCTATTCATTCCATGGATCACCCGCCCTGTGTGTATTCACCTGCCTTACATCTCCTCCTTTGTTCCTTACCTGTTTATCTCACACAAATACCTGTCTACCTCAGGCCTACCTGGATGTGTGATTTAACTAGCAGGTTGTACATATCACTCTGTTTATATACCTTCATCTATCTGACCTCCGATTTGAGATCAGAACTATGAATTTCTTATTTACTTGCATACTCCGAGCTCTCTGGTGTAACTGTTCTACACAGACATATATAATTTGTTCAGCTCTATCTTACACCCCCTTATTTAGCCAACCCTCCTACCTCCCCATAGCAAATGAATACTGTATAACTTTATAATACATAAAACTGACAGCTCATTCTTTGACATATTTACCTCATCTTCTTTCTTTTGTTTTAACACAGTCTAGTATCAACTAAATACAAGTGCATCATATCTGTCTACCTGTTCCTCTAAAGTGCAAGGTTAAGATTTAATTAGGCATAGGTTAAGACTTAGTGCTAAGATATAGGGTCAGGATTTAGTTAGGGTTAAGGTTGGGTTGTGGTTGGTTTAGAGTTAGGGCCAGGGTTGGTTCAGCATTTAGGATTATGTTTGGATTATGGCTGGGTTAGGGTGAGGCATGGGTTAGGTTTCGGATGGGATTATGGTTAGTGTCAGGGTCAATGGTAGGTCGCAGCTTGTGTTCAGTTTAGGTGTTGGGTGCAAAATTTTAGGTGAGATTAGGGTTATGTGTTAGTGCTATGTTCAGATACTGTTAGGGGTAAGGTTTGGCTTAGTGTTTTATTAAAATAAAATTTAATCTTAGGGTTGGGTTTGTGTCAGGATTTAGATTCTGGGTTAGTTTTAGGATTGATTTGGGAGTCACATCTCAGCCTTGATCGTGTAATTTCTGTATATTTATTTCTTGTGCAAACAGATCTGTTGTCTTTCTGTCTCTCTTATGGCAGCAGATCACCCCATTTTCTCTCCCACACATCCCTGGAGTTTCATAACACTTAGCCATCCATTTTCCCCATGTATTCTCATTTACCTGACCTCTTTGCCTATTTTGCATATGTCCATGTCTCACACATCTAGTCTATCACACATCTACTAATCTCTCTTGTTCTTTCTTACAACACTAATGTGTTCACCACTCCTGCTTTTGCTTGTCGTGCCTAAGACATCAATGCAACTAATGCCACGATTAACTGATTGTTTTTGCAGCCTCTTTTATATATACTCATTAAACTAATGCCTGTGACTACTTACCTAGCTGATCAATCTGATGCAAATTTTAATTAATCTCTCTGGATCTCCATAGCATATGGTAAAATATGTATTTTCATCTTCCTCCTTCTTCCATCCATATTCATCTTTCTGCTCACTGGTACCCATTCTGTCGAGCTTCCTGGTACCTGCTCATCTGTATATGCACCCACATCCTGCTTCATCAATCATCCTGCCCAGGATTTACTCCCTCATTTAACATCCCTCTAATTCGTACTTGATCATCAGGCTAATTTCTTAACACTCCCAACTCATGAATGCTCCTCTGTCTCTTTATCTACCCGATACCTAGTCCAACCTGTTAGTTCACTAATTGTTCCAAGCTTGTTTTATTTACCATAATCTCTTTATTCTTTATGAATTTTATATGTAACCTATTTACTCCATGCCTGTTTTGTCTGACTCTTCCTTAAATGCTTTTTGGTTTTGCTTTTTCGCATATCTTCTCTCTTGTCTGTGCATTTTATCTTTTTTTTTTTTTTTTTTTTTTTGTATGCATCTACCCAATACTTCCTTCTCTCATCTATGTCTTGTACACCACCTTTTTCACACGTTTCTTACTTTGTATTTGCAGGGAGTCTCAATGACCCTCTCTATGGGTATTACTCGTCTCTTACTCTATTAACCATTCATCTATTAACTCCGTTATTGTTCTTCTCTTATCTGTTCCTCCCTCTATCCTCATTCCCCATAATCAATGCCCTATTCACCGTATCAGCCCATATTTTCTGGCTGTATTAGTCGTATATTTATTCCACCATTCCAGCTATCTTTCCGTCCTTTTACCCAGACAACACGTGTTCTATCTGCCATAAAGCTGTCCATCTCAATCTAATCTCTTTCTCTTTTGGCCTTTAATTTATTAGGCTGCTCTCTACAGGTTTCTCTAGTCAACCTTTCTAGCTAAAACAAGCTCAGTTAATAATCTCTTCAGTCTGTATATATACTCATCTCTTCATTCACACATCAATCCAATTTCTACTCAGCTGACCTAACCCCAGAACATTTCCAGTATTTCTAGGGGATCACCTCTTCCTCCTTATATCCATTTGCCCATTTTCTTTTCTTCACATGCTTTCCTTTCATTATCACTTCTTCTGGATTAATGTCAAATTACCCATCTTGTGCACAGACCCTGTATATATCTATGTCATTATGCCAATTATCCTGATCCATCCATTCCCCCATGTAACTGTCTGTATCTCTCTACCCATTTATTCTTGCATGTTTATCTAAACTGTCCATCAGTCCAACAGTTTACACTATAAAATCCAGCAACCAACATGTAGCCATTTGGTCCAGGAACCCAACCTGCTGTCCTTCCTTATACAAGAGGGAATTTAGTTCAAAGTAACTTTCAGGAATAATGTTTGTATCACTCTTGGAGACCCAGCCTTGTATCAGAGTGATGGATACAGGGATGTGGAGAGGAAGAATGGATATTGTCTGAGTAAACGTCATGTAACCCCAGGTGTCTCAAACCAGAAATAACAGTAATTTGCAAAAAAAGTAAAGGTTTGCTCTGGAGAGGGGGTCAAGACTATTATGCCAATAAGCTGAAGAAAAGCAGACATTAGGAACAGACACAATAATCACCTCTGCATCTATGAAATATGCGATTTTGTGGTATGGGATGGATTTTTCCAACTTTAAATATCTGCAGGGTGTGGCAGCTGCAGTGATGTTATGCAGGTATGTCTTTTGTCATATATATCAGGGTAAGAGAACTGATATCAAAGTTTCCCACCTGAGCTTTCCACTCTCTCCTTACAAGTTGGATTTCCTATTTTTTTGTGGTACTCCGTACCTTTCCTTGACCAAACAAATCTACACATGCCTGCAGCTGTTCCTAGGGGAGTTTCTATACCGAAAAATAGATACCCTCTCTCTTCTCACTTTTAATCATCTTTTTTTTTTTATTTCTTCTTGACCTGGGTTCAAACGAGAGCCTTGCAGGGCCAACCTGCAAGGCTGAAAGGGTGAAAATCTTTAAAGTGCTGAGTTTGGAAGAGTTCAGACCCAGGAATTTGGATTATCAGGATGCTGACCAACAGGATTTGGTTTTGAATGCTTTGCTGTTATTTTATCTATTCTCAATTACTCCCCAAAACCATACCAGTATCACTTGATGCCAAAAAAATTGGGGATCATTGAACCATCAGGTGGCAAAGAGCGACAAGGCGAGTCTGAAAGTGCATAGAGTTACACTCCCAGGTGCTGCAGAGGGAGCTGAGGACCGGGATGCCCTGGATGACTTTGCTGAGTCCTCGCAAGTCATAGGAGCTGGGGAAGAGGAGGGCAGGAGTTGGGAAACTCTTGGGAAAGTGTCATAAATACCTCTCGATATTCACTGAGATAGCAGAGCCCATACATGCACTGCTGGCCACAATCACCAGCCTGTGTGAGAAATCATTCGTCTTGGTCTTTGCATTAGGCAAATGCCCAACCCAAATTCACTGATTAAAGCAGACACCGAAAAAAAAAAAAAAGAAAAGAAAAAAAAGAAACAACCCAGAGACAAGATTTCCTTGGGCCCCCAATCAACAACAAAAAAAGGCAGCAACCAGACAGCCATTTAGTGAGCATCTCAAAGCTATCTACCGTCTGCTGGAGGGGCTTTAAAGGCATCAGATTTGTGTGTTTGGCTCAAGCCAAGCGAATTGTAGTCTAAAGCTTTTCCTTGAACTCAAGGCTGTGTTTACTGCAGTCAGGGCGAGGGGAAGGAGGCAACCCCAAAGCCCTCCCTCCTCCTCTTCCCCCACCCTGCAAGCCCCAGGCTTGAAACTTGGTTTAAAAAAAAAAATACGAGATTGAATTTCAGTTTGCAGGATTAGGGAGACGACTTTTAGGGGCTGCTTGTTGGAAAAAAAGCAAAGCAAAGCAGCTGGGAGGGATTAGGCTGAGCTGGCGTCTGCACTTTCAACTGATTCAATTTTGCTCCACAAGACATTGTATCTGAGCCTTTCTGGAGACTATTCAAAGCAAATCATTTTCATTTTACCATTTGGTAAGTGATCAGAGTCTATTTTTAGTGTCTTGGAAGCGTCGGGTTTTTTCCTTTTCTCTCTCTTTTTTTTTTCTTTCTTTCTTTCTTTCTTTCTTTCTTTCTCCTTTTTCTTCCATTCTTCCACAATTGAATATCTACATTTAGGGTATCAAGAACAGGCATGTTTGGAGGGAATGTTTACCACAGCCAGCAGCTTCAATTTATTTTGTGCCTCACTTCAAGAAGAAAAGGCACCAGAGGTCGGTGACTGTCAAGCCACTCTCTCAGAAAGTTTCTCAGAGCCCAGGCTCTGCACCAGTTTGGGTCTCTGCACCAGTTTGGGTTTTTTTCAGGTGATTCTTTACAATTTTGGTGCAAAACCAACCAGTTGCCTGTAGGGCTGTTTGCAGAGATGAGGGTGCCAGCGGGCACCGGCAGAGTGCAGGGCTACCGGGGTGCAGCCGAGGGTCCTGGCTGATGTTTTTCCAGCTGATCCTTTTTTTTTTTTTCCCCCCTTCTTTATTTTTTTTTTTCCCCCCATCCAAAGGTTAATTTGGCAACTTTGTGATGTTTTGAAAAATCTGTGTTGCTTTTGCTGCATTTTTCATTGAAAAAAACCAACAGGAATCGGAAAACCTTTTGGAAAATAAGAAAAGGAAGAAAAAAAATCCATATACACTTATGGGGGGAAATGTTTAAATGTATTCTGCCACATTTTGCCACGTATTTCAATACATTTTGCGTTTTCTTAAATTTCACTGTACAGAAAACCAAAGAGTTTGGAAGGTGTTTTTTTCTTTCTTTCTTTCTCTCTTTCTTTCTTTCTTTCTTTCTTTCTTTCTTTCTTTCTTTCTTTCTTTCTTTCTTTCTTTCTTTCTTTCTTTCTTTCTTTCTTTCTCTCTTTCTTTCTTTCTTTCTTTCTTTCTCTCTTTCTTTCTCTCTTTCTTTCTCTCTTTCTTTCTCTCTTTCTTTCTCTCTTTCTTTCTTTCTCTCTTTCTTTCTCTCTTTCTCTCTCTCTTTCTCTCTCTCTTTCTCTCTCTCTTTCTCTCTCTCTTTCTCTCTCTCTTTCTCTCTTTCTCTCTTTCTTTCTTTCTTTTTCTCTTTCTTCCTTCCTTCCTTCCTTCCTTCCTTCCTTTCTTCCTTCCTTCCTTTCTTTCTTTCTCTCTCTCTTTCTTTTTTCTTTCTCTCTTTCTTTCTCTCTTTCTTTCTCTCTTTCTTTCTTTCTCCCTTTCTCCCTTTCTTTCTTTCTTCCTTCCTTCCTTCCTTCCTTCCTTCCTTCCTTCCTTCCTTCCTTCCTTCCTTCCATCCTTCCTTCCTTCCTTCCTTCCTTCCTTCCTTCCTTCCTTCCTTCCTTCCTTCCTTTCTCTCTTTCTCTCTCTCTTTCTCTCTCTCTCTCTTTCTCTCTCTTTCTCTCTCTCTTTCTCTCTTTCTCTCTTTCTCTCTCTCTTTCTTTCTCTCTTTCTTTCTCTCTTTTTCTCCTCTCTCTCTCTCTTTCTTTCTTCTCTCTCTCTCTTTCTCTCTCTCTTACTCTCTTTCTCTCTCTCTCTTTCTCTCCCTTTTTCTTTTATTTCTTTTCATTCTTGGAGCTGTTTGATCTGGTACATTGCTCCACAAACTGAAACCCCTCTACAAAAGGGGCACAGGCTGGGCGAGGGTCCCACAGCATCATCCTCCGGTCTTTCCCTGCCAAAGCATTTTCCTTAGACTTTGGGGAGGACATGGGGCTACGACCAGCCTACGGAAATTACTGCTTGGGCAAGGCTCTTGCAAGCAATAGTTAAAAGCATTTCTCTTGCCGGCCTTGCCACAGATTCATTGTGTACCTTTAGGGCAAGTTATTTATTCTCTTTACATCTTCCCTTACACAAAATGCCTGTAGCAGGGAACAGAAAATGATAAATCTCAGGGTGTTTTCCTCCCAGACTATATTGCAAAATATCGGTTTGCTCCAGGAGCAGAGAATGCCTTCCTCTGTTCCCTAAGCGGCAGATGGCAGATAACCGATACAATATTAAACGCTGCATTTCCAAATCCAAAAGCCAGCCTTTGGACAAGAGCCCTCAAGGACAAATGTTTTTTTCTTCTTCTATTATATTCTTCAGGAGGTGTTTTTCCTATTAGCGGTGTCTAAAAAGCACTTGATTTAATAACCTGCGGATTGCATCCCAAACTAACTGGATGAGCTTATTCAGTTTAGCTTGTCTGTAAAATGGGGACAAGGCACTGTCAGTCCCTGACAGGCATCCCCGTGGTGGTGTAAGGTTTTTCGGTGAGGTGCCAGCAGCAGCCCCGTGGGACTGGCAGCCCTTCGAGAAGCACAGGGCTGCTCACGGTGAACACTTATGCTGGCACGAGGCAGCTTGAAAGGATGGATTAAAACAACAAGAAGGAATGTAATATTAATAACACACTGTGCTGGGGGGGAGACAGCACAGGACATCTTAATGACACTGGATCCAAAAACGAAGCCATGGGACACTGACAGGGAGACCACTGTCTTCAGGAAGGTTTGGTGAGACAGCTAGGGTCAGCTATTCCTTAAAAACAAGGAAAAGCCTCTCCTGCCTTGTCCTTGTTGTCCTAGGCTGAGCCTTGTATCCTGGCCAGGTGTTTTAGCCAAAGCAATCCCCCATCCCGCAGAGCCGGGCAGCAAGAGCCGCTAGCTATTGCAATAGCAACAATTATTTATTCACAAGCTGGAGCAAAAAGGGATCTGCGAGCAGGGGGAGAGAAGGGGCAGCAAAACACAACCTGATCTTGTAAAAGAGAGCCTTAAAAAAATACCATATATGAAGGTCCTTGCACAAGCTTTTTATTTATCAGTCTGCAGTCAGAAAAGGAGAATGCAATAAGTGCGTGGCACACAGGGAACTGGGGGTAGGAGGGTCTCTTCTAATAAAAAAGAATGGGTCAGAACAAAACAAAAGTTTCTGCTAAGTTGATGGTGGCAGATGGCATCAGCCCCACCGTGTTCCCCTTCAATTGCGGGAAAATATAGTAAAGTAATTTAATGAAAACGCTTAAATAAGCAAACAGTGTAGTTAATTGAACCCATATGCATTAGGAAGGAAATCTAAAGTATACTGATTCATTAAGTTTTATATAACTGTAAACCCTCAGAACCTAAGACAGAGTAAGAAGCCATGATGAAGTGCCAACTAGAAGGAGACCTTCTACCCAGCTTCACTTCGATCTGGTTTGTTATGACAAGAACAAGTGGTTTTAACAAGTACACCATAAATCAGGAGTGTGCACTCCAGCTTGGAATCTTCCAGGTACCAAACTGTGCTGCAAACACACATTCATTTTCTTCTGGTAGGGTTTGTTATTTTCCAAGGCAGAAATAAGTGGAACTTGGATGCTGCCATCTGCAAAGAAAATAAGTAGTGAAGAGCTGGTCCTTGACGTCTTTATTATTTTTTTTATTCAGGAAAGGTTAGCACAGTATCTAGATGATGCTCCCTGAGGCATGTCTAACCAAAGGCCACAGGTTCATAATACTTGGCTTTGACTGGTAAAACAAAATCCTCCCTTTCGCAGTAATCATCCTTCTCTAGCCATGACCTTTTGGGTAGAGAGGTGATGTAGACAGAAAACTGGGGCTGGGAAAGGGAGCGGGTTTGATGTCCAACAGGCTCCTTTGATCCAGAGAGCTGCTGCCATACCCACAATTTGAAAACTGGCCAGAAATAAAATCCTGGGGAGAAAGAAGCTCCGGCCCCATTGAAGCAAATGCAAAAGTTCTCTTTGACTGCAAGAAGCACAGAACTTCACCTACAAAGTACCAACTCTGGTCTCTGCTTTCAATGAGCCCTCCCTGGCTCACAAAACAAGATCTGTTCAGTTTTCAGAGAAATATGGTTCACTGCAAATAAAAGCCGACAGATTCTGATGATTTGGTCCCAAGCCACAGAAATGACTGAGAGCTGGACTTGGGGGTTTCCAGTGACGTTGATTCAAAGTGTCATGACAGCGACGAGAATGAGAAGATCTTCATTCTCAGTAACTTCAGTCTGAAATGAAGATAACCTACAGCCAAGAAAAAGAACCTCAAGCTAGTTGGAAGGGCATCTTGGAGCATCCAGGCTGGTTCAGGAGGTCATCAGTAACCTGTGAAGGCTCCAAGGCCTTTCCCATTCCTATGCACCTGCTGATACATACAACTCAGTGGATGGAGGATGTAAAAAAAGAAAAATCTACAGAAGAAAAAAAAAAATAAAGCAAAATTAAGTTTTCATGCATAAAGGTTGACCAGGGAGGCTAAAGCATTGCACAGTGCACTTAGTGTTCAGGAATAGAAAAAAAAAAAAAAAGAAACCTGAAAATAAAGCATGTAAAACACGTAGAAAGCAAGCATCGTTTGTGAACACCCAGAAAATTATGGAAAAATATTTTGACTTAAAAACCAATAAAAATAAAGGGACAAAAGATTTCTAGGTGGGGTCTTCATAGAGACTTACAAATGTGACCGTTTCTTGGTCTCTCCACAGGTGACCCCATGGGCACTGTCACATGGGGCTCCCAAGGGGTGGGGAGTGATGGGGGCACGAAGGTGCCTGAGGTGGCCTGACCCTGCCACCCAAACGTGCTGCAAAATCGATGCAGCCACTGTCTGAAGGGAAAAGAAATGCCGGTAGGTGAACACAGCAACCCCTGCTTGAATTTCCTGGATGTCAGACACAGTTAGTGTCAGGGAGACAGAGGGAGAGCTGAAGCATTGGCCCCAATTCAACAAAGCACTTAAGCACAAGCTTAACTGTAAGTACGTACTTAAGTCCCTCCTTATATAGCAGAACATATGTTAACGCCCCGCCGAAGCCGGTGTTAAGTGCATGCTTAAAGTTAAGTGTCTGCTTAAGAGCTTTGTTGAATCAGGACTGTTGTTTACTTCTAACAATTGATGTCTCCTGGAGTATCCACATTTCTGGTTGCAAACCTGAAGCATCTGTTTTCTCTTAACGTTATTAATAGAACAATTCTTTAAAAAAATACATGTCAACACGATCCTTGAAAATCTGCAATCGCGGCATTCAAGAGAGTGAGTGACCAAGTCCCGAGCATTTCCATAAAGATCCCCCATATTTTCCTTATTTTCTATTTTATTCTAGGGAGTTTAAGGAGAAGCAACAGGGTTACAAAACAGTGTGGAATCACCAAAAATACGAATAATCTGATTTTAGCTTGATTAGAAAAAAATGTGTTACCAACGTTAAGAAATCTTGAAACATCAGAGATTGCTGGAATATAAACTTGTAAATTACGATTAAATTGCTACAGTAAATGTGTGTCAAATTAGTATATATACATGTAAATAACATAAATATAATACTGTTCGTATAAATAGAACAGCTATGTCAGGAAATCCTAAACTACAGAAGATTATGGGAACATGGCTTAACTCCACCATCAGGTAGCAGGCGGGACATCTTAGGGAAATTAAGATAATTCACAATTTGGGTTCTTTTCAAAGATACACACCTCCAAGGGGATCGGCTCCTAGAGAAATTACACTCCTTGTTAAAATGCACTGCCGTGTGTCTGGGAAACACTATCGGGATGCTCTCAGGGGCTGCCAGGATGGGTAAGGCACCGAGCAACATTTTGTGCCTCTACTCTTTTTTTTTTTTTAATTACTTTTTAAAAAATTTTATTTTACCTGGTTGTTGAGCATCTCTCTTGTGCCTCGCTCTCCTTCAGAAACAAGGCTGCGTGCTCCATTGCTCCAGGCGGGTGCTAGCATCCCTGTGGATGTCCCAGGGAGGATTTGGGGGCCCCCTGAGTCTCCGCGGTGTCCTGGACATGACAAGCAGCCACCCCAGCCATGGTTTCGCTGCCCGGGGCTCAGGTCTGCTGCCAGCCCTCCTGGCCCTGCCAGGCGTTTTCCCAGCGATGCTGGAGACCTAGACCACAATAGAAGGAAATCACTAAAGCTGAATTGCTCCAAGTCAGTCCTCAGCAGGGTTTGACTGGTAAATATTTAACAAGGAGAACTCCCTATCCTCTCCTGGTACGTATTAAACTAATACATTTATTTTAACAAGGGAAACGGTTTCCCCAAGCTCCTGCTCAATTTGAGCCCTTGACTTCTACAAAAGCCTCAGTAAGGTAGGCTTCCTGGGGCTCAGTAATTCACTGGGACTAAACGAGAGATGGCTCTGAGCCATGAACTTGGAGTCTGGAGGTGACAGGACCTCCCCAGGGTTGGGGAGAGCTTGGTACTGGGGTCTCCATTCCTACCTGTCTCCAGACAAACCCAATACCCAGTTTCCGACCACTTCAGCCATCCTGTGGAGCCAGGTTGACCTGTGATGATTTCTGTGTGCTAGAAGTGGTTCATGTGCCAAGTCCTTCCCACAGAGGCTTCATGAAGCGCCAGCTCCACCAGCATCTATCCACCCCCTCAGCCCTTCCTGCTGCCTCTGTCCCTGTGCTCACATGGAGCTGGGTGTCATGGGCAAGGACATGATGCTGGGAGAGTGAACAGCTCCCATCCCTTCTCCCTGGGCTGGTGATGCTGAGGTTTTATCCTCCCTCAGCTCTGCTCTTTGCTCCATTGCGTAGACCAGAGAGGGACTGGCAAAATCCCAAGAGCAAAAGTGCATTCACTGCAGAACATCCTCAGAGATACCAAAAGTTCTGCTCTGGAAACCCTGCTGAGCCATCTCCTGATGCATTCTGACCTAAACAGGACACACTCTACATATATAGCCCCAAATACGGGGGCCCGGTGCTCCCTAAGACCTTCCTGCGTGAGCCAAGGCTCTGCCCTCCTGTGCTCCGAGCAGGATGGTGGCTGCCAGGTGAATGCTGCCTCTGCAAGACATGCCCCGAACAGCTTGTGGGACACGTCACCAGAGCCAGGGCTCACCCACTTCACCCACGGGTGCCCACAAACTATACGGCTGCTTTCCCTGCTGCAGCATTGCCATTGCTGGGGACACCAGAGACTGTCCCATCCCCGCAGGCGGCAGGCAGGATCTGACACTGCTGGAGTCTCTCTTGCTCCCGCACTAATGTTTTTCAGACTTGCCTTCATGGAAATAAAAACCTCTGAAAGCAACTCCCAGCTTTGCATCTTTGCTCCAAGCCATCCCACGACTCTGGCACTTCCACTCTGATTCATGGGTGAGAGGGCAGGTTTGAACAACTGCGGCCACTTCTGCCAAGGTGATTATGAGTCTTGGCGTCATAGCCCAAAAGCCTCTGGGAAACTTTCCCTGCTCAGATTTCCCTGGTTGCAGCGCACGCGAGCAGCCGGGGCTGATGTGTGGTGTTCCCAGGAGAGATGCAGGCGCTTGTAGGTGGAAATGGCAGATGCGAGACCTTGCTGCATTGAGAAGAGCTCCCTGGTAGTACCACATATCTCCCTGGTACCACCAAATATCTTCTGCTTCACAGTCTGCAGAGCAGAGACTGCCTTGGCATCTGCCTTGGTGCCTCATGGTTAGGAAGTGCTGGGAGATCCTTTCAGGTGATGCCACGAGCATGGAAACATCCAGCAAAAACCTGCTTCAGCCTGAGCATCCGACATTTTTTCTCCTGCCATTACAAGTGATATCATGTTTACCCTTCATCACCACCAAAAACTGATCCGTGAAGTGTCTCTCCAGGTATTCCTTCTCCAAGTATTTCAGTCTGCCTTCAGTTCTTTACAATATTTAATATGTTTCCCTCTTGGAAAGGGTTGAGGAGAAAACCAAAACATCTACAAATGTTTTCCTCACCCTCACAAGCAAGCAGAAGGCACATCCCTGTCCCTACCTGTCCCAGCCAGCAGCAGGCAGCAAGGTCTCTCCCACAGCCAACAGTATCAACAGGAAAATCCTTTCCACTCTGTTTCTCTGGGGTGGTGATTCCAGCAAGTCTTACAGCAGCTTGGCAGTACAGTAAATAAGAAACAGATTTCCTAATTTTTGTTTTTTTCACCATTTTCTTCTTTGTAGCACCTAAGCCCAGAGGCTGAGGAACTGAATCCTGAAGGTCTCCGTCTGGATTACGGATCTGCTCCCACATGCAGGAACCCCGTGGTGGGGCAGGCACCAGGCACAGCCTACCAGGGGAGCATCTCAGAGGAGAGTGCATCGAGTGGACCATCAGGCCAATAGAACTTCACAGGCACCTGTTCAGAAGTGCCCAATCTCAGTGCAAAATGGAAAACTCGATAGAAAACAAGGCCCCCAGGGTACACGCTGTGTCAAGAATGGTAAGCAGCGAAACATTCATGGCAATTTCTTGGACCTTTCTACAGCTAGCTTCTGTGCTGGTTTGTGATTTTGTGTTGCTTCTTATCACAGTTGTCCCCAACTGCTTTTTTCCCCGTGGTCATTCATGTCAGGCCTTAAAACTCTGGGACTGATCCTCTTCCCACACCAGCATTAGTCCAGAATAACTTCATCAGTTGGAATCAGCCCCGGTGCACGGGTACATAGGAGAAGCATGAATTGAAGGATTCAGGTAATTATCTCTATTACAACAGAAAGCCCATTTTCAGGCCCTTTCTTAGTCTCCTTCTAACTGAACTCTCTACTCCTTGAACTCGGGGAAGTTTCCACTGAGTTCAAACCCTCTCCCACAATACTCCTTGCTGCTGGGAAGGCAGCAGAGATGGCTCTGGGTCTCATGACTTTTACGTTTCAGAGTGTCATGCTGCCTAGGAGCCTTGTATCAAACACAGCATCCATCTGAAGACTCCCTCTTGCGCAGGACGAGGCTGGACTCCATCCAGTAGCACATTTTTGGAACAAATTTTGAGCCTTTTTCAAGGAAAATCCCTCTGGGATGGGCTCATCTCACAGAATAAATCTTGTTCTCCTTGTCTGATTCATACAGGTGATGACTAAGCACACGAAGCATTCCTCAGCCCTGTGTTACAGAACTTTCACCCAGTGCCTTCTCCCACCACAGGCAAAAACCATACTGCAACTCAGTGATTGCAGAGAAAAGCCTCTTCTCTATCTGTGTCTCACTGCCATGTAATTGTGTTGTTCAGGGTCTGCAGCCTTGGAGAAATACATGTCATGACACTCAAGGAAGTCTTCTAGAAAAGACCAGTCTCTGGTCTGTATGCAAAAGCTTCCAAACTTCTTCAGCCTCATAAATCATTTTTTCTCTTTTAAATGCAATGTTTCACACATTGTAGACTTGTTTTTAGGACACATTAATGAGGTCAGATTAGTCCTACACTTATTTCAGCTAGAGCTAGGGTGGCAGTATTATAATAACAGTGATCCAGCCTCCAAAGCCAACATGCCTCCAAGCACCCCCGTAATCCATTGTGCAAGGCTGACTTGCAAAGTAGGCGGATAAATTGTGGGCTTATGCATTTTGTAATATTGGCGCTCGGATGAGTACCAGGGTGCACGGTAATCCCTAGGGATCACAGAGGCAGCATTTTGAGTGCAGAGCTTCAAAGTAGAGTCTAGATGCTGCAGGAACTGGTGCTGGCATGGACTTAGTTCCCACCTATCATTTTCTGCACTGCTATTTTCTTTTCTACTACAGCCATTGCTTCAAACTGAGCTGGCAAAGCAGGGTGAAAGTGGATCAGCAGCAGTCAGTGCCATGGATATAGGAGATGATCCCTCCTCCCAGTGCACGCGTGAGCTGGCTACACCGTGAGGGAGGACCTGGAGCTTGTCACCCGCCAAACCAGGCTCTTCCCAGGCTGTATTACCCGTCATGCAGGCAGCTGCCAGCCTGCTAGAGCCCCACAGCAGCATCACAGCTCTGTGTTTGGAAGTGCTGCAGCATGTGGACACAGGCTGGCAGGCAAAATCGACATGGGCAGCTTAGGAGAGCAGGTCAATGGGTGTCCAAAAACCAGCCACGGACACATGCATGCAGTGTATGATCATACAGCAATATACACAGACAAGAAAGTTATGGTGTGCAGAGGTTTACACGAAACAGACAAAGTCCTATTGGGTTATAAGACAAAATCAACATCACCCTGGTTAGTAACTTGGGAAGTAATTAAGAGGAGCTTTATAGGGGCAAGATCCCAGTGCGTGATAGACCACTAAAACTGTGTCTGAGTCTTCAGATGGACATGTGCAAGGATATGTGTAACACACAGGTGTGCCTGCTCATCCCCATCACCTCCGCCGGTCAGAGAGAGATCAGGGCACTTTATATGGAACCTAATTCCCCTCTCACATCCATCTAGTGCACGTTGAGGCATGACTCCACCTGCTCTGGAGGAGCACAGGGTGATTCACACGATGTCCAAACCAGAACTAAATGGCCATGCTCCCAAAAAGCTGGACCAAATTTATGAAATTAAGCTACAGCGAGGCTTCGCAGGTCGGCTTGGGGACAGCAGTGACGGAGCGGTGCTCCGAGCATGTGTACACCTGACACCTCCAAGCTGGCCATCCAGAAGTGAAGGCAACCAGCAGGAGCCAGGTGTTTCCCCAGATCCATGCTTTGGGTTTTAGTAGTTCAATATCAGCAGAAGGGGCAGGAGGCTGTTTCCAAGATGCCAGAAGGAACCACAACGGTGGGACCCACCGAGATAACTGGGTCGTCCCTCTGTGGCTGCCCTGGCACAGCCCATGGGGCCTGTTCTTGGCTAAACCAGAGCTGGGGCTTGAGAACCAGCTCATGTTTCCAGACCAAGGCAACGTTTTTACTGAGCCAGTTTAAACCATGAATAATTGTCTCTACAAACCTTCACAAGATTCCAATGCTATGTAAACAGAAATGAATTAAAATTAATTTTTTCTGTGATTGTTTAAAATGTGCGATACTTTTTCTAAACGGCCCCACTAGCAAAAGAGAGAGAAATGATTCCCTGGACTCCGGCCAGGTCCCAGTGAGTACTTTATATTTCACTTCAAGATGGTCGAAGCAGAGGTCTAAGAGGCTTTGAAAACAAACAGTGTTAGGTTAGTTAAGTCCTGCTTTGACCAGCAGCGAGCGTTGAAGACATAAACAGATTTCATTTGAACCAGGCCTAATGTAACTGGGTTTACAGAGTCACAGCTGATTTCGACATACATCACAAGTGGTGTACATTGAGGGAGGCAGCGTGGTCTGACGGCGAGGGTGATGGTCCGTATAGGTGCCCCAGCACTGGCGCTGACCCCTGGGAACCCCTCGGCAATCCCCACCATTCCTTTATCTGCAAAATGGAAAGAGCTGACCTACTTCGCAGAGCAAACCTGGAATCAATTAATGTCTAGCCTGCATTTAGAAGAGGCAAAACACTATATAAACATTATGTATCATTTAGCTTCTGAGGAAAAGCCATCGCCTGACAAAAGGGGCCTCTCCTTTCTGTTTTATGAAGTTGGGTTTACACTGGTGCAGCCCTCCTGACTTCTTTGGCCTGGTCCTCATATATGCCAGCCCAAAGTTCAGGAGAAGCTAACTCGCAAAATGCATTAATATCCCTTATTAATATATGGGGGTCTCTTTGCTGAGTACCCTCATTTCATATTTGGTCACTCTCCAAGTCTCCGAAGGACAAAGCCAAGGGGCAGCATCATGCTGCATGTTGGGCACTAGAAAGGCTGCTGGCACCTCCTAAAACCAAAAACACCAGCCAGAGGGCTGCTTCACACTGCCCAGCCTGGGCAAAGCAGCTGAGCCATGTCGCAACACCTTCAGAGCATTTCTCAAAGTGTTTCAGCAGCTCTTTGTTCAGGCCAGCCCGTTCAAAGGTACGCAGAGGCGCAGGGAAAAGCAGCGAGAAAAAGCTTTATTGGGATGTGAGATTAAGCTGAAGGTGGGAAATGCCCAGGACTGACCAAGGACAAGTCCCACGTGGAAGGTCAAAGCAAAGGCTTTCATAGGAAAAAAACAAACCCCAAATCCCCCCTGGCAGGAGCCATCGTGGGGCAGAGCCCTGCCCTGCAGCAAGCAAGCAGAGGTGGGAATCTGCCCCCAGACAACTTCTCCAGCCCCCGTCCAACAAGAGGCAGAGAGGCTTCTTCCAAAGCAGCAATGTTTCTGGTGATCAAGCAAGGCCAGGAATCTGCAAAACTTGAGAGTGCTTTGCCATTTCCACCTGGAACCTGGAAATCTGCTGTAGGGCTGGAAGATTTTGCCACTCTCCAACTTTTTGATTGCCGCCTGTGATTGCTAGCCTCTGCATTCATCCCAAATGACTCACCAATATCACTGTTGTACTTTCCTGGCATTGGAATTTAAAAATATCCTTTAAAAATATCCCCAGACCACTTGTGACTGGTGTCTTTTCATGCTGGTTGCTGTCCTGTGGTCTCCAACTCTTGCATGCCATTTTTTCAGCCTGTCAGAGCCCTTCTTATAAACACAGGGAGGCTGAGGATTGTTTTCCACACCATACAAAACTGTTATGTTACCATTAAAATAATGAAAACCAGGATTACTGACAACTTGCATCCTGAGCCGGGGATGCTGCATGGGGTGCTGCCACGGTGTTGCTGGTGACAGCCAGCTCTGCATTTTTGGGGACCCTCTGCACCCACCGCTGCAGGGAAGCGGATGCCAGTGGCCCTGGCTGATGGGCAAGGTGACCCTGGTCACTCACCCAAATACAAATACTGCAAGAATTGTCCCGGTTCAGTGACACCTGCTGTGGTGTGGCTCAAATACAGCCAGTGACGGTGATACCTCAGCCATAATCCTTGCAGAGGGATTTGCTAATTCAAATAAGTGAAGGTCCTCTAACCTTGGCATTATTAACTTTGAGGAATGCAGAAACCATTTCTAGGGTTGGTGTTTGCTTTCCTCAGTTTGGTTCTGTCCTTGAAGTGAGCACAGGAGCAAACTTGCACTTCGGCTAAAATCCCAAGCGATGCTTTCCATGTCACCTGGGGGGATGACACGTGGACATGCATAGGCACAGAGCCAGGTTACCTCTAAAAAAAAAAAAAAGGTGAAAAGTTTAAGTAATTAATTAACAAGAAAATCTACCTGGAGATTGTGCATGCACAGGTATGTAGGCAGTATTTTTGGAGGGAAGAACAGTGTGGCCATAGCTGATGGCAGGTCAGATACACCATGCCCTGCTGATTCTCTGGCTCGCTGGACCATATCTGACACAGCTGTCAGAGAAAAACAGGTTTTAATCTCGTTTCTCCACCAAAAGGGTCATGTTAGATAATATAGACTGCCTTCATGTATTATGTATTCGTGTAATATCAGGTATTATAGCACCACATGTATTTCCGTCATGTTGGGAAAGTTTTAGGGAGTATCCCTCATAAACCACAAAATTATTACAAATGAGAACATGAAAAACAAATTCAGCAGGAGCTCGTGTCATTGTTTTCTCCCCAGCCCTTCTACAAGGAGCTCTTGTCACCAGCTCGGGCTGGCCAGCTCAGGCGAAGACTTTGGGGCACAAACCCACTGCAAGCAGCAGCCCCAGGGCTGGTATCAAACCCAGATTTTAAAGAACCCCAGAGATGAGCTCTGTGGGTTTGGTGAGAGGCAGGCAGGGCCACGGCAGCGGTGGAGAGAGCTCTACAAAGTCAACCCATCCCTCTCCATAGGGATGCATCAATAATTTTGTCTTAGATACTGTTCATGTCTGGCTTTCATCTATTTTGCTACTGGAAGCCAAAGTGTAGCAGTGAAGAGGATGTTTTCTAGGTATTCCTCCAGTAATACTGAACTCTCATAGATTATGGAGAATCAGAAGAACTGGTCATATAAAAACTATCGAGATTGAGAAAAACTCAACACTTGATGTTATACCAGCAGTGCCATCAGAGGCAAAACATGTAGCAGCCTCATATTCAGGCTGACAGAGGCTCGGTCCTGCCCGCTCGCTGCAGAGGGAGTTACCGTGAACCCCCTGTGTCCCCAGCACAAAGCACCCACCCCTCTCCCCACATCAGAAAGATCATCCAGCCCAAGAGCCAAACCTCCAAACCCAGAATCCTCCAGGCATTTTCCTCCCTTTCATCATCCCCAGCCCTCATTGCTTGGTTCCTGCTGTACCGTGCCCACGGGGGACCATGTCGGGGACAAAGCAGAGCCGAGCAGCCAGCCCCGCTCTGCTAATGCCTGTTGCCTGCACAACCAGGAAGGTGTCAGGGTGGCTCATTCCTCATCATCTCGGGCAGATTGACCGGTGCTGTCACGGCCATCACACCTGGGCTTTGGGGTCGTATCTCCGTACCAGTACACCCCGTGCCGTGCAGAGGCTCTGCAGGTCTCCTCTTTCCTTCTCCAATTACCCAAAGCTGCGTAGGTGTGTTTGCGTTAAAACTGCCAGACGAACCTAAGCAGGTTATTTCAAGATGCTCATTACCATCAGAGCACAGAAAGGAGAGCTGCCTTGTTTAGAGACATCATGATCCATTTCCTTAGTGCAGGTCAGTTTGCTCTGACTCAGAGCAGCCCCTGAGCTATGCTTGATCTTAGAAAGAGGGAGCTGGCAGGGAGAGCACCAGAAGCCTGGGCTCTAGTCCCAGCTTTGCCACAAGATTTCCAGGAAAAGGACCTGGGCTCTGATCCTTTCCCAGCTCATGGTTTCTCCAGCTCTGAACGACAACGTGCTGCCTGCAGCACAGGGCCAGCGGCTGCGCTTCCACCCGGTCTGCAAGAAGAAAGGAGAGCAGATATTTTCTGAATTATTTTTAATTATAAATGTTTCTGGCTTATGTTAATGAAGGTTTGAAGAAGAGGTTGTAGGCAGAGCTCTGACAGCCACCAAGGATCACGTTCCCCCTAAAGAGCTTTTAATCCCATGAGCTGGTGATGATTTTTTTCTTTCATGATTTGCACAGCCTCTCTCAATATGCCAATATGTTTGTAATAGTGATGTTGCAACCTGCAGTGAGGGAAGAGGAAGGTAAAAAGATCCACAAATACCATGCAAGATGGGAAGCACCATGTCTAAGGCATATGAAGAACTGCGCTCTCTGCAAACACCCCTCCATTCACCCCACAGGGCAAGGAGCAATGGAAAGATCCCAAGTATTTTGCATGATGTCGAGCCCTCTGGGTCTGCAGATTTTCCTTAACATCCTTGTAAATATTTTTCTCCCAAAAGATCAGAGGAGAATGGCAGAAATGCACCCCAAGACTGGTTCCGCATTGTGTGCCATGTGTACAGTAAAAGATTTTCGGAAGCACTAGTCTCAGTCAGTGCCTTCAAAGTACGGGAGAAAATAATACAGAGAGTCCTGACAGTAACTGCAGTCATCTATGGAATGGGGCAAAAGGGAATGTTTGATATCCAGGGAATTTTTTCTGGACACCAGGCCAGACTGCGGGTTTTTTAAACAATAGGTACTAAGCCATGATCATAGGCTTGCATCACATTAAGGTTAACCTAAACCATGTAAAACTCAGCAGTCGCTATTTGGGGGATTTGTGAGAGGTTTTTCTGGTTACGTGGTTTAGACTCACTGCCTGGGGTTGGTCATTCCCCAAACAAGATCCAGACAAGGCCATTGCTGAGGCAAAGCACAGGTCAGCCTGGACTGCTGCTGTAAGAAGGTAAGTCCTCACCTCCCAAACTCAGCTGCAAACATGTCCTCCCACTCCACTGCCTCCAGAAATCTGGGACGTGCACTCACCTCTTCCAGGCGTGCTGAGGGGTGAACGTGGGAGCCGGAGCAAGAGGATGGAGCCTCGGTCAGGGCTGTGCACCCAGGGGACGCCCGGGAATCTGTGGACCCCTGGACAAGGGGTGATGGTTTTAAATTAAAAGAGGGGAAATTCAGGTTAGACATGAGGAAGAAATTTTTTTATAATGAGGGTGGTAAAGTACCAGTACAGGTTGCCCAGAGAGGTGGTGGATGCCCATCCCTGGAGACATCCCAGGCGAGGCTGGACGGGGCTCTGAGCAACCTGAGCTGGTGCAGATGTCCCTGCTCATGGCGGGGGGGCACTGGATGAGCTTGGAAGGTCCCTTCCAACCCAAACCATTCTCTGATTCTATGATCCCAAGCTGAGGTGCAATGAAGATCAGTGAAGAACAGTGAATTTTCCAGCAGGAAATGGAGTACATTCGTGATGGACACCGATCCCACACTGACACCGCATGACGGGGAGAAAACCAGTCCCATTTCTAGCATGTGCTGTGTATTGGTAGGTTCCTACACCCTCAGCAGTGCTTGTGCTGAGACCAGCAGGATTTGCCCTAGGGAGAACAGCCTCAAAATATCCATTCGTTCCAAGAAAATTACTCAGTACACCAAAACAGCATCTGTTTTTGTAACTTGGAGTCTCTCCTGTAGTCATCTTCTCCACCCATTACTGACCTGTTCCATGTGTCATCCTGGAGGTCCAGGAACAGCAAATACAGATCAATAAATGGGACAGTGAAACAAAAACCCTCCATAATGATGATATCAGAGGAGTGCAAAGCCTTTTTGATGTCATCCAGCAGCTCACTGAAATCTTCACCTTGAGCGATTTTGCACTGTCGAAAAGAACAAGCCCAGGAAGAAAACACTGTTAGCAAGAATGAGGTGACACTTGGGACTGTCACCCTGCAGACCCCTCCATGGGCTCTGCGCTGGCTGCGGGCTGGCAACAGGGCTGGCTGTGACCCCTGTCCCCAAGGCACTTTTGGAGCTGCCAGAGATGCCACGCGGTGCCAGAGCTCCTGGGTGTTGAGGGGATGGGGTTATATGTCCCATGAGAAGTCCCAGGGTCTCCCCAGCACCCACCTGGGTTCTGCAGGGACCCCCACTGGGACCCCCACCCCTGCCCTTGGGGTGGGACCCAAACCACTGACCCAAATCGGTCACTCAGTCTAATACTCGAACCAATGATTTTCTGGCCCAAACGCAAGAACACTCTCAACCAAGCCACCCTGAACCGATTATTTTTAAATTACATTTGCTAAAAGCAAGAATGAGCAGAAGAGTTGGGGAAAACATGGAGTCGCATTGCTCTAATCATTTACATTTCAGTGACAGCTTTACTACATTTATTTCAAGTCAGCTTTGCAAAAGTCCTTTATCAAGCAGCACACAGCTCCCCTACAGACACTGTGGCATGAGTTTCAAGCCTGCAGTAATATTTTGGATACGTCACATCAACGGGCTCTGAGATCATGAGAAGGAGCACCAAACCCACCGAGTTTAACAGAAATTCTCAGAGGAACCAGCGGAGGGTTTTCCCACCTCCCTGCACACATAGGTCTCTCAGCAGGCGCAGCCCAGCACTAGCAGGGGAACAAAAGCCATTCAACCCCCAAAATCAGGTGACATTTTTGCCAAGTTATGTCATGGCATTGGGCAGGTTTGGGCTGTGACACGTGGTCATAAAGAAAACCAGCCACCCAGAGCTGGGGGTGACAGGAGGGCTGTAAAATGCTTCCAGTACCTGCAGACTGGTGAGTGCCTCCCATGCAGGACCATCACCTCGTTTCGATTGCCAAGGCTTCTCTGGCTGCTTCAGGAATCACTGTGGAGTCCTATGAGCTTTTATTAAGAAAGAGCTTTGTGGTTCGAGTCTGCACAGGTAGTAAACTACATCAGAATTAATCCCAAATATTTTTTTAAAAAAACAGAAAAGTTTTGTTTTGTTTTGTTTTGTTTTTTCAGAACAACCTGGCATTTTCAAAGTTTATTTTGAAATTGAAATAAGGACGAATGGGGCCTACACTGAAACAGGGACTGCAGCTAACAGAACGTCTCTGTATGGAATACAACAAGGAAATTATTTCCTCAAGGTGTAAATTTATTGCTCCAAGGTGGAAGGCAGAGTGTTTTAAAGAGGTTTTTAATTAATAAAGGGAAACGTGCCAAGAATGTGTTGCATGTTTGAGCTCTCTGCATTAAATACTGCTGACCTGTTGAGGGCTAATTTAGGCTTCAATTAATAAATTACAATACACACAGAGGCACAAACAGCCTCCCACACCTTCAGCGAAATTAATTTAGGCAGCCATATCACATTTTAAAATAAATTTCAAGCAAAGAGGCGGCGTCTCTTGAGATGCCACGTGGCTCAGGGCACTTGTCGTTTCAGGTCAGGACACAAAGGCAAGTACCAGACACCCCTGGCACTGAAAAGCAGTGGTGTGGCAGGGCTTTGCAGGGTATTTACAGCATCCCTGAAACAGGAAGGGACTGTGACAGCCTAAAGAATTTTCCTCTGGTATTTTTTTCCCCCAATAATGCCATTCTAGGCATTCTTACCCAACGCCAGCATGCAATTTTCCAGTGGCCCCTGTCCCTTGGGTGTTAAGTCCATCCAACTTCCATCAAAACCCAGTGCTGCACAGCCCAGATTTTGAAAGGCATTTAGTCTCTTAAACTTGAAAATTTGTGCCAAGCAGGATTTTTCTTTTTCAAAGCACCTCAATATTTTAAGTGTCTCAGGAGAGAACAGTGCCAAATCTCATCCTACAGGTTTTCTTCTTTATGGTCCCTAGATGAGGCATCTCCTGGCAGTGAGTTCCAAACGCACATAGCATGAGGCTCCCACCAACACAAACTTAAACTGATTTAAATGTCTCCCCATTTTGCCATGCATCGATCTGTTCCCATAAAACCAAACGGACCAAAGAGGAGCATCTGATCCATCATGTCTAAACCATTCGTTATTTCACCCACTTCTACATGTTTTCCCTTCTCCCAAAGACACAGAATAATTAACATATAAAAGTCTGGTGATAAGTGAAGTTTACGATCCAAACCAGAGGAACGAAGGCTCAGAAGTAAACATTATAAGACCCCTGTGCCCATAAATGTCCCACTTCTGGTGGGCTACCCAGCCAATTAATTACACGCAGAAATGCTGGCTGAGCATTCATTGCCCACATAAGCTCCTTGCTGAAAAACAAACCTCCAGAGTCGTCACGAGAAAACTAAGTATAAGATGGTGTGCTGGAGAGAAAAATACACACGGACCAAGAATAGGACATGACCCACGTTTTATAGGGTTTTTTTTTTTTGCATCTACTCTGCAACAGCAAAACCAAAAATCTCTTGTCTCCTTGTGGGAAGGATAACCAGGGGAAAGAATTAATGGCCAAGCCATAGGTTTCTTAAAAAATCAGGAATTATTAGTTTTTGCCTTTGTTCATGAGGTATTGCAAGCATCAGCCTCTCTTGGGCCAGGCAGCCCCCAAAACCTGGGTACAGCAAAACCTCCCCCTGCTCCTGGGCTTGGGATCCCCACTCTCTGCTGTGACTTAACTGACGAGCAGAGCTTTACCCTCATCCTGCTGCTGGACTTGAGCTCTAGTGTGTGGAGGGTCTGAAGACCTTTGGTTGTCCCCTCCAGGTGGGTGCAGGTCCACGGGCAAGAGGTGTGGGAGGAAGGCAATGAGGACGATGGCAGTGTCCAGGGTGTTGTAGTTGCTCTTCCAGTAGGCAATGGGGCCTGTGTAGAGCTTCAGCAAAAGCTCGGTGGTGTAAACAGTGATGAAGAAGGCGTCTGTGACCTGGAAAGAGGAGGAAGCAAACCCAGGCAGCTGCCTGCAGCTGCCAGACCCCAAGCACTGAGTTGGTGCTTCCCTCGCTCTCACGGGAAATGTCCCCAACAACATCCCTCTGCTCACAGTGACCATTTCAAACATGAGCCAAGCTCACTCCACCACAGTTATCATCGTGGGTCACTGCTCAGCACAGGAGGGTCCTGGCCGCATACCAATGCACCGTGTACCCCACCGGGCACGTGCCGCTTGCTTCCCGCATGGAGCCTGGTCCTGCAGCCAGAGCTCTTGGAAACCTCCCACACTCGGGACTGGGTTTCTTGACATTAGCCAGGCCTGGCTATATATTACTGGGATATATAATTAAGGCTCAGAGGTTTGCATACAGTAGCTGGCTTGTGTAAGACGAGGAAATCAAGGAGTGTGACCAAGAAGGATTTTTTCAATGTCAAAATTGAGTATTAAAAGTGTGCTTAAAAGTAGCTGTGCTAAAAAACCACGAGGGGGGAAAGGGCTGCCATGGAAAGGACTGAACAATTGCATTTTAGTAACCATAATTATCGAATAAATGAAGGGATCTGAAGCTGAAATACAGCCAGGCCCTGGGCTGGTGGAAGCAATGGCACGGGGGAGAATGACAGGCTGGCAGCCACCTCAAGCAGCCGTGGTCCACCCGCCCCGGTCATGACATGTGGGAACATGCCACCATGTCTCACCTCGAAAAAGGTACCCAGCACCACCGGCAGTTGGTCTCCATGGCTAGGGAGATGGCATTGATGGAGATGATGCAGGTCATGAGCATCGTGAACTTGCAGCTGGCCAGCAGCCTGTGCGGGGAGGCATAAAACTTGGTGTCCTTTCTCCTGTCCAAAAAACCAGCAGAGCTAGAGGGATCTCTTACAGTTTGATGTCTTTTTTTGTTGTTTTTTGCATGACTCAGCTGGAGATCCTGCCCCTGTCTGAGTCCTCCCTTCACCCCAGCTGAACCAGACCCAAATCAGCAGGTCCGGCAGCATCGGCATCACCTGGGGGGAGCTCTGCACTAAAAGGGCTTTGCTCTGTGTGTACCTGAGCTGGCAGAAGGGAGCATGACTTGCAACAGCCTCCAATAGACGCTGGAAGGATCTAATAAGAAAATTGGAGGTGACTTGTCCATTCTGGGAATGGTCTGGATGCTCCGTGTGCAGCTTCCCTGATGGCTCCATGAAATAGCCAGGTGTTCCTTAGCTTCCTCAAGAGGGTAGAACTTGCTGTTTGACATCACCACCTTACGAGGTCACTTCCAGAAGAAGAAACCACATGGGCAAGCGCCGGGGCCAAGTCCTAGATAAAGAAAAATTTCTGCATTAGCAGTATAACAAGCAGATATTACTGTGTTTGCGTTGCTGAGTGGTTTAGGCACAAACCCCCTCCTACCTGGGGGAGATGATCTGGCGTGATGCTGCATGGCAGCGGGCCCCATCCGTCCCGGCACAGAATCTTAGAACAGTTTGGGTTGGAAGGGACCTTCCCAGCTCCCCCAGTGCCCCCCCTGCCATGAGCAGGGACATCTGCACCAGCTCAGGTTGCTCAGAGCCCCGTCCAGCCTGGCCTGGGATGTCTCCAGGGATGGGGCATCCACCACCTCTCTGGCCAACCTGGGACCACCTCTCACCACCCTCAGTGCAAACAATTTCTTCTTCATGTCTAGCCTGCATTTCTCCTCTTCCAGTTTAAAACCATCATCCCTTGTACTGTCGCAACAGGCCCAGATAAAAATTCTGTCCCCGGCACCCTGGGCTGAGGCGGGAGCAGCCAGTGGTCAAACGCTGCCAGACCCGCAGAGGAGCATCACACCATCACGTCAGCCTGGCACTAGCATCTAACAGCAAAAAGAAAATGATGAGGGCTCCTACAACGAGGGGAGCATTTGAGCTTTAGGGGGATAATCCTCCTTCGTGTACCCACCACTGGTCTGGAAATGATGCAGGAGCCCAAGCAGAGACCTCTCGTCTTCCTGGGGACCCTTCCCAGGGCTCCAGCATCCCCAGAGGCCGCGTATGCTGGCCTGGCTCTAACCACAGGACTGCTGGCAGCCATGCCTGGGCTCCTTCCAAAGTTCATTTGCAAACAAGTTGTCAGTCTCTCACCAAAGAGTCCAACTCTGCAACAGATCTTCAGTGCGAGCAGCACTTACGTAAACACAGCCTTTGATGTCAGTGGGATAACTCACATCCATGTTTTCTTCTTGTCTTTGTTCTTTAAGAGAAGGAGTATTAACAATTGCCAATTTATTTCAATTAGTCAGCATCTCTGTGCTTGCTAGTCTGGATGCTCTGCGAGCACTTGTTCCAGGACACACACACATTTGGCTAATCCCGAGGTGCAGCTTTGAGCAAGCCACGAATATTCGTTTCTTGGAACAAACAATTGTGAAAAACTGGAACTAGCTCATGCAGAAGAACTCATGAGCTTCAGTTAATTGGCAAATCCCTTCATTAACCTGGGGGTGAAAAGGCCAGGTATGCACACATCTATCAGAAGCTGCAAAAAGCTCGAGGCTTTCAAAACTGTGTTTTGCATGATTGAAAAGCACTTGCAGATGAGGAAAAGGCAGAGTGGGGCTGGGGACGTGGCAGGCTGCAAGGCTGAGCAGGAAGGCAGTGCTGGAGCAGGGAACTGGGCAAACCCAGAAATCATGCTCATCACCGCTAACTGGGGACACCGCAAGCATCCCTGACCCAGGGCCAAGCCATCTGGGGGACACAACCCAACAGAAAACTCCAGTCCAACAGGATCCACTCTGTGGTTTTGTTCTGCTGAACCCTTACGGCTCCAGGAAGGGACGATGCCGAGCAAGTGGCCACCAGCACCACAGCCCGCACATGTCCCAGGGGATGCTGTGACCCCTCCAGTCCCATCCTGGGACAGGGGACATATCACAGCCAATAGGGAAGCCTCTGAAAAATAACCATGTCAGTCCGTGCTTCCAGCCTGGAGAAGCAGCTGGGTGAAGACACATCCTCGTTAGCCTTCTAATGTCCAAACTGCCCCTGATGAGAGAGGTTAATTAACAGAAAACCCACCTTTTCTTCAAACACTCCGCCACAAGTATGGGCAGTTGGAAGGAGCAGGAAGGGCAGAAGGAATCCTAGCACGGTCAGACAGGGCCATAACTCACAAACCAAGACAGAGAAGTTTATTTTCTAACACGTTCCTGCAGAGCTGCCTGTAGGACCCCATCCCCAGAGCTCCAGAGCACATCCAACATCAACGCTGCCCTCCCAGTGTGATTTTTGCAGTTTACTGGACTTGAGCTCCCATGTTGAGGAAGGGATTATTCGCTGGCTCTGTTTCAGAGGTGTGATCTCCAGCCTCACAGGACCCAAGCAGCCATCCCAACCACACAACACGCCGCAGGCATCTTTCCTACTCTGCTCTCTCAGCCTCAAGTTTTTGCTTTTTAATTTCCTGTGGCCACATAGCAACATCGAAGGGTCCCCCAGGGATGGCATTTCCCACACGCCATGGACTGGGTTGGTGAGGGGACACACCGAGTTAAATCAAACTCAATGCAGGGAAGTTACCTGCAAGGAGAAGGCTGTTCCATGATAGATTATCCCAATACTTCAAGCCACAATCAGTCTTAACGCAAAAAAACCCCCAAAACCAAAAAAAACCCAACCCAAACCAAAACTACAAAGGCTCCAGGGGAATATTTAAGCTGGTGGCTACCAGCCAGGAGCTGAACCTTGCAGTGACAGCGAAACGCGATCAGTTTGCAGGAGCGGCCCCATCCCACGTCAGGCTGCGACCCACGCTGGGAGCAGGAACCAAACCAACCCCGAGGAGATGCTGGCACAGCCAAGGAAGCTGTATTTTGGGCAGCTGCTCAAACTGTATCGTCCTGGAGCAGCACAGCTCCAGCAATGCCATCACCTGCAGAAGACTTGTGTTCAGAACAAAGCTGACGATGCTCTTCACAACAGAAGCTGCCTTAGGCTGAGTCTACCATCCCAAGTCCAGTGCCTGTCATTAAATCTTCGCTGTTATAAATTTCCCATGAAGTTCCAGCTCAGGCAGGGACACTGTGCATCCCCTCCCTGTGCCCCTCCGCATCCTGCTCTCGCCGCACCAGCAGTTATGTGCAAATGGAGAGGAGCTGGGGAGACGTGGGAGCATGGAGCGGGTGTGAGCTGGCTGCTGTGCATTTTGGGAGCTTTGTGAAGGGGGTTCAGGGCTCCTCAGCATCACAAGGTTCCCCTGCCCGGCTCTGCAGGGATCAGCGAGTGGCAAATGGTGCTGAGATGCGGCAGGAGGTAGAGTTCAATGAGGGTTCATCGCACATTTGGGATGAGTTTCAGAAATGCTGGGAACCCTGTCCAAAAAAAAAACCAAAATCAAAATAAAAGGTGCCTTTATAACGAAAAAAATTCCCAGTGCCTGCAAGGCGAAGGGAAGCCCAGGAGAGTGCCACCGCCTCCCGAGGTGAGCAGCGTGGGTACCGACCCTGCAGCCGAACAAAACCCCGCGGGGCTGGAGGCAAAGGCATGGGCTGGGAGCCCCGAGGGAAGCTGCATCGTGAGCAGCGACGGCAGAGCTCTTCACAGCATCGGCACAGCCAGGATTCCATGTCTCAGACTGCCCTGAAGTCAGCACTCACTGGAAAAGAAAGCAGAAGCTGTTTATTCACTAGTTTTATTACATTTATTATGCACAGCAACGCTCACAAAAGGCACTCACGGGTCCAGGGGATGCCCCAGAAGTTAACAAGAAATTATGGCTAAACAAGCACTGACCTAGAAACCATAAGTGTTTCAAAGCCACCCTCCCCTTTTCTGAGTATTCTTGCCTCTTCACCGTTCAGGATCCTCAAACCACCACGGCTGCACAGCTCCATGCTGTAGCTGGACAGTGCAGCTCCCTGAGCTACATTAGTTGGTAGGGATTTTTTTTTTCCTCCGAGTATGTAAATAAATATCAATACTCTAAACCAAAGACCTCCCAGTAACTAAATATTATTTATCTTAAATTTATCTTAAAACTAAACAGCTTTGTCACATATGTATAATAACAAAGAAACAAATTACAAAGGAGGAATTTGATTTTATTGGTTTTATTAAAAGTGATTGCATTATATATCAATTTCTAACGGAGTTTTCACAGTTCATCAGAGATGTTGTCAAAACTCTGGGTGAGGCTCATTTCATTTCCCCACCCGTAACAGGAGACATCACAGCCTGCTTGTTTGTTTTAGTTTTATTCATTCCTCACAACAGTGACCATTTTCAAGCCATATCGGGGAAATCTGCTGCTTCGCTGGGGAAAGGCACTTGTGAGCAAAGAACATTTGCGCACGTAGTCTGAATTTGGGTCTTTTTAGGCATTAACTCGATATCCCAAGTAGGGTTACTGACAACAAACCCCAACATCTTACATCTTGCTTACCGCGATCAATTAGCACATGACAGCGCACTTGCTAAGGATTAACAAAAAATACCTTTCTTATTTTATCCACATGAATCCTTGCGTGGCAGCTAGTGGCATTTTGTATCCCAAATATCTGAGAGACCACACACCTCGCATATACACCCGATACAGATTTTGGCACTTGTGTATCTCCCTTCTCGGTAACTGTGCTGCCGCGGCGTCATTCGAGCAATGCACTCAGGCATTTCGGAGGTGTCAATCTCCTGGGAGCTCTGCACCCAGAGCTGCTTGCAGGGCATGATGGTGCACGTTAGGGACACTCGGCAGTGGGATTGCAAGCCTTAAGCAGGATGAAATCTCCATGCCGGCAGTGGAAATCTGTCTCGGTGAGGATCACAGGATAAAAACAAAGACTTTGAAACCACCGAAGAAAGTGTTTTTAACCTCGTCAGTGGGATCTGCAGCTCTTGCAACAATGCCTGCAATGAGTAATTGTAGCTACTGAAAAAAAAAAAAAAAGGGGTGAGCATAGCTTCAGCTGAGTCCAGCTTAGCAAGAATCCTGCGAACGCTGCTTCCTCCGCTGTCGGCAGCTCCCATCGGTGCTCCGGGCGCTCGGCCAAGCTGCTCCCCAACAATCTGGCAGATAGGGGAGCGTTACAACACAAATAATCCTGCAAGGTGCTGAGCACTGACCTGACCCAGCCAAGCCCTTAAGCGGATGCTTCATTTAATGATGTGAGCGTCAGGAGCTCACTGGGATTCTTTTGTATTTGCTGGACGAGAGCTGAAGTTTGCAGGAACTGCAGGATCCAGTCCTGCACCACAGACGGGGAATGGTTCTCAAGCACACAGCAAGACTTTTTTTTCTGGATACGGCTGTTCCCCATCTGAGGTGCAGGAGCTGTTGGACAAGCACAAGATAAACACCAAAACGAAGAGTTGTAACTGCTGGTTGAGCTGCAAACTCCAAGGAAACACAACTTAATAAATTGTTTACACGGAGGGTGGTGAGAGCCTGGCCCAGGTTGCCCAGAGAGGTGGTGGATGCCCCATCCCTGGAGACATCCCAGGCCAGGCTGGACGGGGCTCTGAGCAACCTGAGCTGGTGCAGATGTCCCTGCTCGTGGCAGGGGGGGCACTGGGGGAGCTGGGAAGGTCCCTTCCAACCCAAACCATTCTGTGATTCTGTGATCATCAGCTGCTTGCGCTGCTCTTACCAGCATCCCTTGCACTTGCCGCTGCTCACTGGTAGAGATGGAGGGACTGAGGCAGAGGGGACTGGCCCAGCCTGGCTGCTCTGACGCTGTCTGCAGTGCCAAGATGTACAGATCTATAGGAGGGACGTGGCAGGGCACAGGGCAGGCTCGTGTGGCAGCTGCCATCAGCCTCGGCTGCTGTGGGCTTGGGGAACACCGACACGTGTGGGCGGGCTACTCCTTCCATTCCAGCTTATTTTACTTTCTAGAAAAGGATTGTTTGAAATTGATTTGTTGCTGGTTTATCTGCTAAATATTTTAGGCGGAGTCAACAATGGCAAAGGACAAGCATCCAGAGGGGTCTTGGACTAAAAGCCCAAGATACTCTTTCTACAAAATTTCTCGTCTCAAGGGTTTTGTGAAATCAAGGTTACAAGGCATAAAGAACACCATTTAAATAAAAAATACTGGTGGACACTCTACTAAAGCACTTTACATTTCGGTTACACTGAGGCAGCGGCTTTGTCAATAAACTGAGCCAGCTTCACGTCTCTCTTGGTCAGTCCACTGCAGTCGTGGGAAATCAGCGTGATCTGAACCTGTCACAAAGGAAAGGAAAGGGGTTACAAAGCCATTTTGATCTCTGCCACATAGGCTGAGCAGCAGTTCATTGGGAATGCTGTGTGTCTCTGCAGTGAACTGGTTTTACATGATGCTTACTGCTCACGTAAACCAGGAGACATTGGAGGTGAGGAGGCTTAACAGAGCCTGAAGTCTGACCAAAGCGAGCCCCGTTGCAGAATAAAACAGCCTTTGCGTTCCTGGGCTTCATCCAAGAGGTGTCTGATTAAATAACTCAATCTTTACATTTAAATTCCATGGATTGGTTTCATGAAGAACCTGGGCCAGTGACCAAGCTGCCAACAGCCGAGTCAGGGGCCCATGTGTTTTGTTAAAAACCAGCACTCTGAAGGTGGAAAAAAAAAAAAAAAAAATTTCATCGCTGAGCTTGTTGCAGATTAATTTCAAAAAGAAAAACAAACGGACTGGTGCATTTTGCTATGACGCAGCTGCCTGCACGGGTTTGTTTAGACTAAGCCAGATGACACGTTGGGTGTTACTCTGTCTCGCTTTTGACTGAGATTTTGGGGAGGGAGGGGAAAAAATTTCTGAATATTCTGGAAAGCCAAGAAAATAATGAAGAGTAGGTGATAAGGACTTTGTCTGCTGATCATTTAATGTCCCCTTAAAGAGGGTGACCTGAAGGGCTGATGAGGAGGAGCCTGTGCTGGGATGCCTCTGTTAGGGGGAACGTTCTGCTCTGGGGGTGGTGGTTCCCAGCCACAGGCTGCTTGTCCACGTGTCCTTTTGGTATATTTTTAGTGGGATTGCCATATATTTGCGAAATGCTAAAAGAAACAACTCGCTACAATGCAATGAGAAGTATTAGAAAATAAAAATAAAGGGAGAGCAATCATTTCCCCCTTCACACGGCACTTTCATTCGGGGGTTGCAGTATACCTTACAAGCCTTGTAAATACGAGACCACCATCAGGTAATATTATAAATAAATTTTATAAGCTGCTATGTTGAGACATTGGAGACTACAATTTTTAAAAAGTCAACCTTAAATTGAGACTGCCAGGCTCCCATTTAGGTAGCTATACATCGACAGTCTGCTACCCTGCACCGCTGGGCTCTCGACTTGTCGCACAGAAAAGAACGAGGGTTGGTGGGTAGTTTCAAAACAGTCATTCATTCAGGTTCGCTAAATATGAGTTTAAAGGCTTCTACTTTACTTTTAGATCCCAGCCAGTGTGGTGAAAGACAGGTCCCAACCATGCAGCTGGTAGCAAACAACTGCAAAGAGTTTGATTCCTGGGGCCATATCACCACTACAAATATCTCCATATGTCTTTAAAATCTCAAATATCTTTACAAAGACACACCACCTCTTTCCATTCCCCTACCTCCTCCTCGCATATAAACTACAAAAAAAAAAAAAAAAAAAAAAAAAGCTAGTGGTTTCATCTCCTTAACTTGCTATGCCTGTAACTAGGGCTGGTGAACATCTTACCTTGCTGTAGACATTAAACCATTCTGGGTGGTGATTCATCTTCTCTGCTTGTAGAGCAACACGTGTCATAAATCCAAAAGCCTAAGGAGAGAAAGAGCAAAGAGGAAAATACTCCTCCACCTGCCAGGACTGGCAGCGGATCTGCAAAATTCACCCCAAAAAATCTCAAAAACTCCTGGAGATGCTCCAGGTTGCTGCACCGCAGCCTTGTGCGCATTCAAGGAGCATTTCACCTTCTCACGATAGCGATGCATTTCCTGAGGCTCCTGAAATCATCCCCTTCAGACCCCAGTAAATCACACTGCTCGATGTTACTTACTCCAGGATTCAGAGCCATTGCATGAGAGCAATGATTCTACCTTTGGCATCCAACAGTGATTTTTAAACATCCAAACCCCTCATCCCTTACTGCATCCTCAAAATGTGCCGTTTCCAATTACGCATCACACCACAGCATTACTGATACCACTTCCAGAAACACATCCTTTCACGTAGCTATTTTGCTATTTATTTTACTGGAGTGAGAAAGGTGGCAGGGGAGTTTGCCACTCTGATTTATGAGAAAATATTTTCCCTTAAAATGAGTTAAAATAGGTTTCCCAATCCTCCATTCCTGTATTCTGCACAGCATGCTCCCTCAAGATGCAGGTTTCATCACAGGCTCAAGAAGGAAATAATAGCAGGCTCTTGCCAAAATACTTAGAAGCAAATCACTACATTATAAAGCAAATTAGAATGTCCATGTAAATCAAGAACACAATTACGCAGCAGGGTCCGAAGGGCCTCAGTGCGTGAGCAGGACACCCCTAAGTCAGCAGGTTTTGTTCATACTGAGCACCATCCGTTGGGGTTCTGGACCTGAATTAACATGCAAAGCAAAAGTAACATCCACATTATAGTCTGGTTCATATTATAATACAACAAGCTCAACAAAACCCTACCTGATTTAGGTATTTTTTTTAGTGCTAATTTATGGAAGAGAATGTATATAGCCTGCATTCCAGCAAGTGATGGCAGTTTCAAACAAACATGTGGTCAATGAATAACATATAATGGTTGATAATAGTTTCAGTCTTTTTTCCTCTCACAAATTACAAAAACCTTTAAGTAAAAAAAAAAAAAAAAAAAAAGAATCAGTGCCTGGATGAAGTATGACTTTGTTAGTTGCTTTGCCAGTCAAATGAATGCAAACGTTATAATCAGGGGAAATCATTCCAATGAGGTTTGTCATTTGGAAATCACCAAACTGTCAGCAATTAAAAAGCTTTTTTCTTTGACCCGGGAGCATTCAAAAATTCGGGAAAAACCTAACTTCCCTTGAAGCTCTCACTTGGTTTAGTTTTACTTCAAGTGAACAATTACTTTTAAAAATTTGCAAATGTTTCAGCAGCACGTCTGAAGCAGAAAGCTCCAAGTTGTGCATTAGATGTTAGCAATGATTTGCAAAACTTCTGCATTAATAGTGCTGAACGATACTAGATTTAAATGTTTTTAGGGTATTCGTTGGCTTAATAGAAATGTATTTCCAACACAGCAATCTATATAGAAATGTCCCCAAAAGTTTAAAACATGCATCTGCAACTACATTGCCTCTGTGCAACCAAACAGCAGGGGGAAAATAGATCAAACTTATGAAATCCCTACCAAGTTCATGTGTGCTCTACCAGTGTCTGTCTGTCCATCTGAGGAACTCACCCACCTACATATATATGCAGGTTATATTACACGTTGCACGATCTCCATTAAGGTCTTAAATACTTCCTTTGCTAATTAAATGAATTGGAATGCTATTGTTTATGAATCACCTTTATATTTGTAGAGCCGTAACCTTTCTTTGGGAAAATACAATTGGCTCTGGAACGAAAAGATATTTAGGTTTGATTAGATATGAAAACACTATTACATAAAATCAGCTTGGACATTTCTTCACGTCTTGAAACTTGATCAGTAATTTGGTCTAATTGGTGATCGAGGAAACTATCTTGTGATCAATTAAAGTAATTACCACATTCCGGCAACACAACCAACCTTAATTTGAGTAGGAGTCTGCACTTCTTCAACTTTAATTAAAAATAATGAAAATTATTAAGCAGTCTGCAGTGCAAGATCATTGTCAAGACTGCATTGGTGGGCAGAGTTTATCAGACCATCACACATTTCTTGATGAAAGTGGGGCAAGTACTTCATTCACCACAGCGAGACCCAATACAGTCTCGACTTTAGTTATATTAGTAACAGAGATCTGCAGCCCCTCAGCCACTACCAAGAACTTTTTCAGATTTTTCCCTGAAAAAAAATAGAGGAGAAAGAAAGGATTTGTGCATTTTCTAGAAGGCATAAAGAAGTGTTAAAAGAGGCTTTGGTGTATTAAATATTATCAAGTATTCTGACATTTCAGTAACAGGCACATCAGGCAGACATTTTCAGTCTAACCCTTTTAGGACATTTGGGCTAAAATAACATCCAGACATACAGGTTACTCTAAATAAGTTCATGATGTCACCCAAGTGACGGCAGACAGAGGGTCCCCTCAATGAGCCACAAACATCATTAGAAAAGGCAACAAGTGAAGGAATCCTGCACAGACAAGGAGAAGCCTTGGGTGTACCAGTATGTCTCTTCCCTTCATATCTTTTAAAACCATGAAAGAAGGACCTAAAGGAACTAAAACCTGGTGTTTCAGTCATAACATTACTTCTAAAAATGTTTCTTTAATACCACCAGCCATAGCATGCCTCTATGAGATACAAATCAGGGCTACAATTGGAAGAACAAGTTAACCTAATAAAGTAAAAAAAAACCCCAAGCCAATCAAACACACCCTCCCCCCCACTTTAAAATATTCGGCTATCACATAGTGGTTTGAGACTGGCCAAACTTCTTTTGAAAGTGACAAAATATGCCATCACAAAATAAAACTTGATGTGGCTTTTGTTGCCTGAGAATGGGAAAACCAGGGCCAGACAATCTGCTGTCAGAAGTGGGAGGAAAAAAATGAAATTCCATCCATCCCTCTGCGCCGCACGTGGCTGCACGGCTCCAGGAGAACCGCGGCATCCCGGAGCTAATCTGCTATTATTCTTCCTTTCACACTTCTTAAGCAAGGAATCAATTCATCTTAATACTTTTTAAACATGCTGCTTTTGTATAACGCTTGCCAACATTATCTTGATGAGTTACACATCAAAGCAACACAGGTCGATATGTCGTGCTAATACATCACCGCCCGCAAGTCCCCAGTGATGGATTATCCCAGAGCATCTCCAGAACAAAGCAGCTGACAGTACTTGACTCAAAAGTGGAGATATTCAAGAAAAACAGCTGAAAGGCTCAACAATATAACCATACACACTTTTTATTTATTTGTTCTAAAATGCGTATGCTAGGAAGAGCATACCCAGGCTTCTTAAATCCTTCGGACGCTCAGCCAAGGAAACCATATGCTAATCACAAGTACATTAAGGTTTCTGCCTCCCATCTGTCATTATTACACTGGAGGTAGCATTAACCTTGACCTTCTGGCGTGCGAGGGCTACCTGTCTTCCCTTCCCCACCCACCCAGCCTGCATCTGTATCATTTATCAGTGGGAAGTGAAGAAATAAAACAAGTTATAGCGACATTGTCATACAAGGCAATGATGACGCCGCCTCACACATTTGCTTTCCATTCGCCCCAGTAAAAACCACCCAGTATACAGCACGTGTTCTCCGGAGGAGTTTGACACGTGTAACAACAATAAACTCAAATCCTTAAGGTTCACTTCCAAACTGCAGAAGCTTTCACATATCCAGCTGACATTACTACCTAACAGTGAGCTATGGGTCAGTAGATAAAAGGAAAAAAATCTCATTAATGTCAAGCTACTTTAAGTTATGTTTAGCTAGTCACAAGGGTTTGACTTAATCTCATGACATTTTCTGTTGTGCTCTCAAGAAAAATGCAGGGCTTGTTTTATTTTAACTCTCTTTACTCCATTAAGAAAGACTTTTACCTTACAAATATGCAAAAACCATCTCACAAGGCTACACTTTTCATCTAAAGAGGACAAGATGGTTAAAACACACAAAAAAAGAGGAATCCAACTGGTATTTAGGAAGGTGATTGCAGCACAGGAGGACAGGTATTCATTCTCAAAACCAGGTGCCCATTGTGGGATTCTCCCCTGATGGCATCATCTGCCTGAACCATCCCCAGGGACGCCACATCCATGTGGCATTAGATATTTTCATTTTTTCTTCTTTTTTCTTAGCCCTGTGTTCAACCATGCCATAAACCAGGGGAACGCCTTCCCACTGCTCTTCGCCTTTTTAATACCATTCCAAGAACAGCCGGACAGTCCTTGAGAATGCAACTAAATCATGTCCCGAAATAGAGCTAAACTCAGATTATTCTCGTCCCCATCTCTCTGGTGAGAGTGGAAGCGATGGCCACGCCAGCTCCAGCGTTGTGCCCGCGTTTCCCTTCTCTCTCCATCCCACCCCACCCAGACACGGGCAGCCAGAAGGGTCTAGGGGTGAGCAACATCTCACACATCACAGGCAGATATTTTTTTTTCGCCCCTTTAATAGCCCAAGCCAATCTCCCCACTCCCCAGGCATCACTCAGGACTGGGGAAAACCATACTCTCAATTCCAAACGACACTAATAAAGGGAAAGGATGGGAGAGGAATACAGCAGACATACTGCCATTTCTGTCTTCGTAACAAAACGTGAAACTGAAAAAAAAAAACCCCCACAACTACAATTTCAAATGTAATTTGCCTATGCTTTTCTGTGTTTACAATATCCTTTTAACATCCAGCACCAACTGCTCGCATCCCCCATACTTATCTGCACACATCATTTATACAAAAGTGAAATGCTGCTTTGCTCTCTAAAAAGTTACCTTTTTATATTCATATTACAGCTGTAAACACTGCTCTCCATGTTAGATCTGTGAAGACCTTTACACCATGTTCTGCAAAGAATGCTGTTTCTGTCTCCCAAGACTTGTTTACAATTATGTCGGTGAAGAAACTAGCTCACCAGCTCTATATCAAACATTTTTGACAGCAAAAGCACAAACACTGATCTATTCTAAGTAGTTTGCCACTCTATGTAATCTTGGAAAAGGCATTCTTGCCTTTGATTCTAAAAATGTTTATACTTCATACATTATGCAAATAGTTTTTATATATTAAGAAATAATGCAAGCAAAGCTCAAGTTAAATTAAATTCTTCAACAGTAACCTTGCCAAAGCACTGATTTTCCTATAAAAAAAAATTATTCCAATTTGTTGATCTTACATTGGATGAAACATACTGTAACAATCTTCATAATTTATGTCCTGTTGGGACACTATGATTTAAAGTAACATAATACAGACCAGCATCACCGCTAATCTAAACCACCTGACCAGATAAACAACAGTTTCCCCTTCTCTCTTCATTGAGGGTATTTCTGTTTATTGTCATATGATTTACCAATTTGAAGAACATGAAGAATAAATGGAGGCAAAGAGGAGCGGAGCTGGGAGGCACAGCCTCTCCTCAATGGGGACGTTTCTCACACAGGTACCGGCACAATGTCAAGAGCTCCAGGAGATGACAGAAGGCAATTTCAGGAATTCTGTCCAAGGAAAAGCCCAAACCACTTGGAATTTTACACTCGCTCAGCAGGACCCAGACCAGGCGCGGCACTAGACATGACACCGTCCTGATGCTGCTCGAGATGCAGCTTCTCCAAGAGAGGTTTGAGTCAAGGGCTTCAACTCCCAAGCTCAGCAGCAACCTAAGTGATGACATCAGTTTGTCGTAAAGCAGGTGCAAGAGTCATTTGCCCCATCTGAGACTCAACTGGTCTGGAAAAACAAATACAAATTTTCATCTGAGGCCGAGGGACATGGGATCAACACGAGCAAAGGGACCAAGGAAGGCAGAGAGCAGGGACCTGCTCCTACAGCCTTCTCCTCGCTCACCTTTTCTCTTCCCCTCGTGCTCGCTAAGCGTGTGACATACACACAATCTGCACAACAAACCTCAACTTTCTCTTTTCTCAGTCTATTAATATCAGGATTTTCATAACCGCTGACTTTAGATATATTTTTCTCTTATTGCTAATAACACAAAATGTTACATCTGTTACCATCTTCCTCATCACATCTTGACTTTCCCAGCAGCCTCACTGCTGAGGATCCTTTTTCCTGTTCTCATTTTTATTACAATAAGTGATTGCACCTGGATTTCGTGAACAGAAGGCAGATAATATTCTTGGTGATTCAATGAACAGACTTCACGCCAAAATTAATCACCTATTGCACCAAAAAGATTTACAGACTTGATGCAGTAGAAGTGAGAGAACATGGAGATGTCGTAAAACGGCATAAAAACTTTTTTCTGAGAGTGATAAAAGTTTCAAGCCTAGACTCTGCTGGCTTAATACAACCATATTACAAAACACATTCATTTGCTTATAGGTAGATTAAAATAATTACAGTTGCACATAAAGACTATTGCAAAATCAGTAGACATCCTAAATCCCAACCAAGCCTGGAACAAGGTCCCATGATATTTGTGATATATCACTTCATAGAAATATTCAAAATAAATGCCTTTTTTTCCCCCCAGTTTCAGTTCCTTAGCTCTCTAGGTAAACATAGCCTCATAAATATTATTTATTCAAAAATACAGAACTCTAAATTAGATTTTAGAGAGAAAGAAGGAAAATAATCCCTGTTTTCAGGAGTGAACTAGAACACAGAATAAGTCCTCCAGCCACATAGTCAGCTAAATGTGACTCTCCACCTCCCAAGCCAATTTTGTATGCTTTGTGCTCAAAAATGGAATATAACGGTTGCACTCAGGAGGTTTACACCAAATAAAAGGGCTATTTTGAGAAGCATTACTTTTTAAAATGAGCTTTTTGCACTCTACCTAAAACCATTAAATAATACAGTGAAGCCCCCATTAACCAAGCACCTGCTAAAGTGATCAGTCACTTCAAATAATAAACTCTCTCGGCTGCACAACTGAAAGAACAATGATAACTTCACCTGTTAAAGCAAATGTTTGGACCAGCAAATCAAACCCCTGGCTGTACTGTAATAAAGCCATCACACAAGCCACCACAAAAATAAACCTGTAACAAGGTGCGGCTGGTCTCCAGTTGCAGCCCTGTCAGTTCATGCACCCTCTGCCAGGGCGCTGCCCACCGACGTCCTTCGTGCTGCACAAGGGTGCTGCCCCTTGGGCAATGAACCAGCCTCAGCCGCGATGAGAAGCCGTGGCAAAACGGCCTAAATCAGAATTAATTTGTGCAATTGCCCCACTTCAGAAAAGGTGCTCAAATCCTCTGACTTTGTTATAGAGCTCAGGTACGGTGCAGAAGAACAGAGACATTCATTATCCCATCGCACCATGTTTTGGATGGAACAGACCTGGTGAAATCAGGACAAAATATTACTGGTTTACCCCTGTTTCTTTTTAAACACACGTGAAGGAATGATTTCATTCTGTAGACATGAAAACGAAGTTCACATGCCATGCGTGCTGTGGATAACATAGTGAGTGCTCAGACAAAATTCTCCTTGGTCTTTTGGCCAAGATTACACGTACTACCAGTTTAATATCCAAAATCTTCTCTGCTGAGTATCCAAGGGCAATCATATCCTGCATCTGATAATCCTCTAAATCTCTGCCGTTTATGATCCTAGGAAAACATCAAAGAGTGATAAGAAAGGCACTGCTTTCTGATGGATTAAGAGAAGAAGCGCCTGGTCTCATGACCGTTCCATCTTCCACTATGCCCCTTACCCACTACACTGTCAGCTTTTTGGTTCTGTTTTGGTTTGGTTTTTTTTAAAGACAGGGTCAACAATTCAAAGATGTGACAAAGAAATCACAATGGAGGTGTGAGGAATTCTCAAGAGGTCTTCTGATCACCCTCTTGGCCAAGTCAGAAGCTAAAAAGACCTAATGCTATGAAACAAAGCAAACTGAGGAACATTTACTGCAGATCCAGCCAGGGATGCTGAAAGCATCCTGCTGTATTGTCAGAATAGGTCTTCATGTTTGGCTTTTAATTTATATTGCACTATAAAATTCAAACATTATTTTGCAAACAGACATTTCAACTCTAGAAGTGACAAATCCTTTGAAGAAAGAGTAGGAGAGAGCAAGCGTCTTCCTCTTTGCGGCATCCTTCGGTCTCGGAGCAGTTTGGTACCTTGCCTGGTTTCCCATGCCCACTGGTCCCTCTGTGACCTGTAGGCCACCTGGACCTGTGTTTCACCTCCTGTCCCTGGTATTTGGAAGAATGAGTGGAGCAGGTCATGGAGAAATAAGGAATACAACTGCCTTAAGTCACATTATTAAGAACCAGGCTCATTTAAGTGCCAACAATTTAGACAGACAAGCTATATTTGACATTTTCAGCTGTCTTCAGACCCCTCCATGTGCTCGAAGTGGCAGAGTACATTCAATGTATAATATTTTGAGAGGTCCCACGAAGTTTTTTTTGGCTGGTTGATTTTTTTCACTAAGACACAAGGGTTCCTCTGGGTAATCCACACCATTAGTACATTGGTACACCTGGGAACAGAGAGATGGGCTCACAAGGGGAGACAACTACTAATTCTCAGTCCTCTAGCAAACATCAAATTCTTTTACAAATTCATAGAAGCACACCACAAAGGGAAACCCTTTGTACACCTCTGTTTTTTCATTAGATTGGTCATTACAAGATGCATGCAGAAACACAACATCCTGGGCTTGTACAGCCAATGCTGGTTTTGCTTGCTACAACCACCCACCCGCCTACTGTATCATGGAATAAAGATTCTCCCAACCACGGACATCTTGGTCATACACAGACATACATTTAACTGCCTACTGTTATCAGGGCATGAGGAAAATCATACTAAATCGTGAAATCAGGACATTCCTCTTTGACCCGAGGAATAAAACCACCTTTTCCTACACAGCACCCCTAGCACTAGGTAAGCCCATATGAAGCAGGTTTGTGGGAATAAAGAGGAATAAAAAAAAAAAAAAAATTACACTCAGGTCACCTCGATAAACTACGGGCCTGCCAGTGGCTTTTCAGAGCAGATGTAACGTTTTAGCCAACCGTGATTGTTTGTGAAAGAAATAATTCTGATCAAAACCCCGAAATTGCAGCCAGCAGAAGCGCTGCACTTCATCACGTTAATCCGGCCTGACGGGGAGCGGCGAGCGGAGATTCCGACTGCGAGGGGAGCAGATGTGAAAGGTCAGCGCTGGCCCGCGACTTCAAACCCCTTAACGTGTAAAACAGTGTGCATTAAAGCCCGAAACGGCTCACCGCGGGATTAACGGATGTCCGCTAAGCGGGTTTGATGTGCTTTTTTGGTGAGTAATGGTTAAGTTTTAAACAGGGGCGTTGCAGTTTTATTTTAGTTGATTTTGCCAGCCAGCGTCCATTTTAAATTACAATTGCAGAGGATAATATCCCAAAGCTTCTCCCTCCTTCATGGGAGTAGGAGAAAGTGAGAACTGCTGGCGTAAAAGGCAATTAATGGTTGGAAAACACAGTCAGGCATTATTCCAAAAGCAAGGGGATGCAAAAGGTTAAACAATCAAGACAGAGAGATGTGCTGTTTGCATTTAATCAGCATCTTTCCAGCATTCTCATAACAATAAATTTTAATGCATAGAGAGTAGCAAGACACCAGGTTTCCTTAACTGAAAAAGTAAAAAATCATTCTGAGTGACCATCTTCAGAAAAGGCAGCATCAGTCACACTTGCGTTTTCCCCAAACGAAGGTGGCCAACTGAATTCAAAATTATGACATTTTCCAAAGGTGGTTTAACAAGGAAAGAGTCTGAACTTTAGTTAAAATCAAGTTGACCTGCTCACATTTGTGGTACTTTGGTATGAATGTACCGCGGCCCTGCCCACATGGCTGATATAACATTTGTTCTGTTTAATTCAAATAGAGTGAGCAATCAATCTGTGCAGCTGAAAAAAAGGAGAAACATTTCTTCTACTCCAAATCTACAAGACAGCTTGTGAAGTCCAAGAGGAATTTTGACAAATAATTTCTTTTGCACTTTCAGATCGATGCATGAAACAAGCACAAGGCAAATGCTGTAATAATTTTTCCATGAGTGATAATAAATTCATCTTTTAAGGAAAGCATTTGTATTAGAGCCAACTGGAGAGCAGCCCAAAGGTCAGATGGGCAGATTTAAGCAGTGGCCTGTTTAAATGGAGATACAACAGGTCTACTCAGTGGGGCAAACTCAGCCATTAGGAACACCACCGCCCCAAATAATTATAACCAATAAAATAATGGTTTATTCTAGGGCAAAATATGACTTAGCTCATCAAGAAAATGAGCATCCCTAATTACAGCTAAGTCACGAGAAAAATTAAACTGATGCAACTTCTCCAACACCTATGATGGGCCACCTTGCATGATGAAAGAGATGAAGGACATTCCTACTCCGAACCTTTAACTTCAACATGATTAGTTTTATTTAAATATGACTAATATAATGAAATTTTACACAATCCTGGCAGCCCGATACTGGTGGTACTGCCAGGACGACATTATAACGGTGACACTGGTACTGTAACTTGTCCCAAACAGATGGGACACAAGGGCAGTGCGACCCGTACACACAGACCCTGGCCAAAGAGGAGACGAGATACCCCACAATGAGAAGAGGAGCAATCACTGCTCATCACCTGCCTGACTTTCATCAGACATTAATTTCTCATATGCATTAAACTCCAAAGTTTTAACGAAGGGACTGAAGGACAAAACAAGAGTTCCCAGATATATAAGGAAAGGCTAATTGTGAAGGACTTTAAAAGGCACAAGAAGCTGCTCATGCACTAAGGCTATCTGAAACAGAGAAACTTTGCCAAGTGCAAAACGTTGGTCTGAAAATATTCTGGAGCACTGGCTGGCTTTACACGTGGTTTTATACCCTGCCAGTCATGCTGGCCATGAGAAGAAAATAAATCCAGTATTTCCCGGCTCCCAGTACCAAGGACTTAATTTCTGCCTAGATGCAACCCAGTTCCTTATTTCCACCAGTACAGACTTCCGAGCTCTGCAGAATTTCCCACTGTAGCGAACCGCTCGCTGGCCGGTAACTGGGAACATCACTGGACACACCGTGTCCCACCAGCAGCATCTTCTCCTCTAAGGCCAGGGAAGGAGACTCGGAAGCTTTCAAACAAACCATCTCCCCAGAACAGCCCCCGTCATGCTCCACCAGCCCCGGAGCTCCTGCTTCCCCGGGCAGGGCCGGGCAGTGGCGCGGGCAGGGGGACCACATCCACATCCCACAGCTGCACCTCAAGCCGCCGACTCGGAGGCGAGAGCGTCATTTACTCAATCACAAGAAGGCTGGACCATCCAGGAATCATATATATTTTACTGTGCACACTTGAGCCAGCTCATTGGCTTCATTTCAGCCAGCAGGTCAACCTCTGCCAGTCCCAAAAACTTCACTATCAGTTTCTAATAAAGGAAAATGTCGACAGGAAGATACGCCAGAAATTCATTATTTTCAGATACAAAGTTTTTCTCAACTCCATAAATCCACCCATAAATAATTCTGATTTATTGTAAATCGGTTATTGTATTCATAAACTGAGGGAAGTTAGTGAACAACATAACTACTAAAAGAAATACTTTCATAACTTTGCAGGTGCACAAATCACAGCATATGAGAGAGGATTCAAAGGATAATGGAAAATGAACCAGTTTAGGAATGACTATATGAAAACCAGCACCTACCTGGGCAGACAAAAAAAACATTTCGTTCGATAGGCAATCTAATGAAAACTCTAGCAGAGGGAGCGAGCAGACTGATACTACATTAAAAACAGTGAAAATTAAAACCGCTACATTAAAAATACCCAAATTTAAAATACTACAATAAAAATAGCAATTCCTCCCCAAACAAATGAAAACAGGTTCGTCTTTTGATTTGCACAAGTGACAGTCAGGGGCTGAGGCTGCTCAGGCTTTGAGGTTAAACACAACCGACATAAGCTGCACCTGAATCCAATCAGTCCCCGGCTCTGAGAAGATTCACACGTGAGGACTAAATTTGTCACAAATGGGTTGGTTTCCGATCCTCCTGTAGCCAGCTTGCTTTATTCTGACCCCCATTTAACAAATCAACTTAATGGGCACTGGGAGTGCTATAAAACTTAACAATGGAGTGATTTTAACTTTTAAAATATAGTTATGAAGCAAAATGTTGGAGAGCTCCTTCAATACTGGAAATCAAATTAAATCTAGACATTTTTTAACAGTCTTGACAGATATAATCCTAGTTACCATGTAAATTTATGGTAAGCTGCTGTGATATTAGCCACAGGTGCTACTTTTAATATATGGCCCGCATCTGGCTGGGAATAAAATTTCTCAGAGGACTGAAAATGACCTCACTATCAGACAATGGAGAAGAAAAAAACCCACAAGACCACTGTGGCATATAAAAAGCTGGAGATGTGGTCCACAACCGAATATTTGACATAAAATTCATTTTAACTCTGCAGACTGCAGGTTAAAGGATATTATGTTTTCAATACGTAAAAGACGTGGACAGATTTCAGCCAAACAGCCAAAAAATTAAGTACATAAAGCAGCAATGAAATACACTGCCTATGTACATAAAAACAAATTTCCCAATCTTTGATCAATCCAGAAGACAAAGCAACGTGCCGGGAGTAGAAAAAGGGAACGTTGAGACAGATGACGTTACAGGGACTGGCCCCAAGTACCAGCATCAAAATAAATAAAGAGTATTCATTGCATATCCTACAAAATTCCTTCAGATGTGTAATTGTGATACTACAATAAGGATTATCAATTTAAAGGGACAAATCTGAGTATGTGTCCCTACAGCTGAAGGAAAATAATTGGCATTTCCATGAGGACGGGGAAAAAAAAGGCATCTACTGTAACATGTTTCGTCTGTGGTTTTTTACTTTTTTTTTTTTTTCTGGATTTCAAGCAACAGAGCTAGAAAATTTAGAAAGGAAATGCAAAGTGAGAATAACAATTTATTACACAGTTCTAGATTTTTTGCATATCTTTAAATAAGTTCTCAAAAAGCAACAATTCCAACAAAACACATGTGCTTCTACTCTCGCTAAGCACTGTCCTCCAAGGCATTTCCTTACTGTCCCCTCCACTCAGGCTCATCTTTTGCCTGGTCCTGTAGCCCCAAAACAGAAGATATTTTTAAAAGCTATTTTAAATCTCTTAGAGCATTTGATTTCCTGTCATTTTACAAAATGACGTTAGAGGTCTTATGGAGACTTCCTACATGATTTTTTTTTTTTTTTTAAGAAACCAACCTTAATTAAAAACTTACCCTATAAAAGAAAGCAGCTGTAAACGTTGAACCTGACCATCAGCAAATGTGCCCACCTTTGTAATTTCCTAACTACATTTTCTGCCTTGGCGTGATTACCGAAGGAAATGCAATCACACAGGCAGTTGCCCCTTAAACCCTCTGATCAAATCCAACCAGCTTTGACAAGAGACATGGAAGTCTCGGAGTTAAGATGTTCCTGCAAATTTGGCAAAAATGAGCAGCTGGGCAAAGGAGCCAAACTGTGTGCTCAGCACCATCCCCTGGAGCCCTTGGCAGCCACCTGCCCTGCGGGTATCGGGCTCAAGATGAACCCGGGGAAACTCTGATTTTTAAGGCAGTTCTGTACCTTTTGCAGGATCAGCCCTCCCGAGAGGTACCGAACTGCTGAGAAAATCCCAGGAAATTCCTGAGATACAGGCGAGAACATCGAGGTCCTCAACAACCCTTCCCTCCCTCGATGACCAGCTTTTAACATTAGTCCCAACGTTTCTGCAGTTTCTTTTCTGAGCATGCAGAACAATAATTGGGAGAAGTTACCAGCGTGGTCTGAAGGTGTAAATTAACTTTCTATCAGGATTCTGAATTTTGCTTGGGCAGACTGAAAGCAGAGGGCTTGCTCCACAGCTGGAAGAGAAGTGTTTTTGGTAGCACAAAGACACGACTGGACTAGAGCGCGCCTGTTTGGTGCTACGCAGCGGCCCGAAAGCATCACTAGCAGCTTTTCTCTTCCCTGCAGCCAGGGAAAAAGGCCCTGAATAAGCTCCCTGACGTGGCTGTGGGGCTCACGGAAGCTCAGCAGCCCCTGGACCTGTGGCAGGGCTCGAGACTTGCCACGGCGTGGTCCGAGCACACGCGCTCGCCAAGATCTCGCTCATGGTCAGAGGTTTCTGCCGAGCATCATGTGGGTCCTTGGGTCAGTGCACCCGAGCGACGGTCCTGGAGGTAAAAGACTCCGAGTTTAACTCCTCGCTGCCTACCTGCTGTTCAACAGTGGCAATAACCCGCAGCAACTGCAGGGCGTAAGGAGGAATGGATGCATCGGTGCGATCGGCGCGGTGGCTCTTCCAAAGTGCCTCCTCCACAGTTGAGTTACATTTGCGGTTTTCCCCTCACTGTCAAAGTATTTCATATTTCATACAAGGCTCAGAACACCCACCAGCCATCTCACGCTGAAGGCAATAGGAACACAGACCAGCACCCAGTCCAGGACCAGTGTGTGATGGGCACCCACCACAACCAAAGGGCTTCCAGCTGGGGCCCAGGCTGGTTTCCAGCTTCTTGTAGAGAATTGTACCCAAAAAGCCCATTTTCATGAAAACATATCTTCCGACTAACTAACGGCACCAGCATTTTCAAGTTCTGGGCTCCAAACTAATTCCCTAAGCCAGCGGTGTCATTAGCTCGTCAGCCTTAACGGAGGCAGCCCGTCGCTGATGGCTTTTACCCGAGCTAATCTCAGCCTGAAAGCTTCAGGAATCTAAATAACTCTTGTTTCACAGAAGTTTCATTTCATTCTCATGCTGAAAATAATATACATAAACCAAACTCATGTCTACACATTTGCAGGACTTTATAATAAAAGTTGTGTTTATATTCTTAACATCTGTTGACATACACAGACTTTGTAAACCTGGCAGAGATTTTAAAGCCACAGAATTTTCCATGCATCATGAACATTATCTGTGAGAAGCAATAAAAAAAAGCAATGAATACATTAATCATACCAATATCATCTGCAAAACATAAATCTGAAATACCTTTCATGTCAGCTCAACTACTTTTTTCTTCTTTTTTTTTTCTTTTTTTATACACACCTGATTTTACACCATCTGTAAAAGGGCAGCAGGAAGATCAGTGAGGAAATGATAATTCTCAGTCCTGTGACTTTTACTGAATACTCACACTTTAAATAACGCAAACAGAATATTCATTAAGTGAAATGAAATAAGTTGTATCTGCAAGTTTGATTTTTTTCATTGCAGGACTAAATTCTCCCAAAGTACCATGCAGATATAGCTCCGCTTTTGTCATTTGTTCCCTAGGTGGTAATAAGCACAATATTTATTAATAGTTATTATAAACATATGCATCAATAAGCATACATCCATAATTTTAATTTACTTTCAGCTTCAACTTATCGAAAGGCAAATACTTGCTCCCTAATACCAGCTCTGAGCATCCCCTCTGGATCTGCACGTTGAGCCCTTTCCCGGGACTCCGATAACAGGAACAGGTTCTGCCCTCCACGACTGCAAACGGGGACACTGCAGTAGCTCCTACAAATCAGCAGGTGAAATTCTGCCTTCAGATGTTTGCACATAAACCTTGATCCAACCAGGGGACCCACCTGCCCAGCTCGTTCTCCTGGCTGGACACAGAATGTTCAGTTTTGAAGCCGATTTCCAGACTCTGTTCTCGTTTCTGCCTTCCCCAACATCCACGAAGGGCAACCAAGAATGAAAAAGCCTGTACCAATATCTCCCAAACAATTCAAGTGGCAATTTTTTTTGAGTACCCTAAGATGACATGTACCAGAACTATAAATGTATACTACATCATTTCCTAATGACCATATTAAACATACTGTGCTTCATCAGTCTTCAAATGAGGAAGACATATGGATATCTACCTATGTTGTAAGACAAACATGCACAGTCAAAACCCCACAATTTTGTAATTTTTTGCCATAGCAATGGGTTTTCTAAATATCTGCTGCTGGGGCACACTGGTTTGTCTCTTGACCTGTCTGTTGGCACACAGAAGTCCCTCTGATCAAACCGATTTATTTACAGTGTGCAAAACCACTTTTTATTAACTTTGGGAAAAAAAGTCGTTTCTAGTTGTGCTGAACCAACAAAGACTCTGACCATGCCCCTGCAGAGATGCAGTTTCATGAATATTCAAAGCACAAAGGCTGAAAATCTCAACTCTTCCAAGGGTTACTTCCACCTCATCGGTATCAAACGTGCCAGTCTCTCCTGGTTGCTCCAGCTCGGAGCTGCCTGCACATCTCACCGAGGCTTCATGTGAGCTCCCTCTCACGGGCTTCCCTCCTTCCTTCCCCTCTGAATTATCTGATACAGTTTTATTTGTTCTGTATTAACGTTCAGGTTTGAAGTGCAATCCAGGAAAAGATGTACTCGGGGCTCTGGATGTGCTCCCTGGGCCAGCACCATTCTGCTCCTGAGCTGGATTTGTCTGAAGTTTTCTCTTCTGCTTTCCCCCAGCTCAGAGGGGCCAGCTCCTCACCCACCTTCTCTCTACTGCCCAGGCTTTCCTTGCCATGATAGCTACTGCACGAAATGGGGAAAAAATAAAGAGCCAGCCTTACAAGTTGTTGTTTATGTAGCTCACTGTGATTTCCAAAAAAATCTTGATCAGGGTTGAGGCACAGCCATGTAAATGAGAAGCTGAGAGCAAAGCTCCAGGTCCCCCCGCACACCGACAAAGCCTGGAGCTCACCCCGTGCCCCTCACAGCGGGAAAAAACAGCTCGGCAGGAGCCATCGCCCGAACAAAGCCTGAGGTTTCCTCTCCTACTGAGACAGCGCTCACCCCCTTCAGAAATAAAACAGAAGGGAAACGCCTGCTCTTGGAACGTGACTTTTTCCTAAGCAATGTCATGGCTCCTCAGAAGGCAATTTTTGAGCGGAATGTAGCTGACCGCAAATCTCAGGATACAGTCAGGATTTCTAAAGCAAGTTTGTGACTGATGTCCAAGATGTGTTACCGTGAGTTTGAGACACGGCTCAGGATCCTGACTCCAAATGAAAACCCAACGCGGTCTAACTCCAGCCTGCCATGCTGAAGACACTGCGAGATCAGCTACTACAATTCATTCCAGAATATACCAGAATTCTGCCTTCCTGCTGAGAAGGCAAAACGTATCGTATTTTCTCCACCTTATTTCCCAAAACTTTCTGTTCTGATCCCATTTTTCTCAAGTTTTTCCAGTCAAAAATGAACCCCACTGTACATCAGCTATGTATTTCTAGCATTCATTTATGAGTGCCAGTAATGAAAAAAATACCAGGATCAAATAATATTTGTCTAATCCCATAGTACTGGCCCTGCTATTATAATCAAGAAATTGTAATATTAGAAAAAAATCTACTTAACAACTACAAAACAGAATTAATTTAGTCCACCTAATGAGATCAGAATCAGAGAGCAATCTGTCAAGGCAAACCCAAGATAGTTTGGCCCCACAAGGATGCTCTCAAATTTTGAATATAAACACTTTCCCATCAGGATCATATGGAAATCAAAGCAATTACATTTCCTTTATATTCAAAGTGGTATATAAAAAGAATTACCTGATTAAAATTTTTGAAATTGAACTCTTTGTAGATGGCGTCTCTTTCACCTAACTCAGACCAGCCAGAAGCTTTGAGATCAAGTAAAACTTGGTTCCTCTCCTCTGCTGTCAACCAGTGAGACTGCGAAGACTATTGAGGAAAAAAAAACATTATAGGAGTGAGGCTGAGGTTCTCTTTTGTCCAACAATAAGAAAACCACACAATGAAATTGTGGTTATATATTGTAGAAAGGTAAAGAGGTAGAAAATTCACTGTACAGTTTCGTACCATCTATAATTTCACAGACCAGCTTAACTCAAAACGGCCAAGAAAGACCATTTCTGTTTGGTCAATTAAGTTCAGCAAATGCTTTTGTACAAAGCTAACGAAGAGCATCAGGCTCCTTCATGGGAATGAACATGGACACCAGCACACCTGTACCCTCGTTCACCTCAATCATCCAAATGCCATAACAACTGAATTAATTTTCAGATATTCCATTCTGTCACATAAATAAAGGATTAGTTACATTATATGCTAAATGTACAATTACAAGGTTAAAAGGGATATCAGGGGAATATCTAAAAAGACAGAAGCAAAATAGGAAATTGTGTTCTCCACAACTTGCATGCTGCTATTCCTAAGGGAGCTGGAACAGATTTAAAGATAGCACACATTGTGGAGTTTCTGCAAGCAATAAAGAGCTTTTTAACTCACAATGAAAAGAAAAAAAAATACAATAAAGACACAATTACGATATGCTACAAGTTACTTCTATAAGCACTAGATTCTGCAAAGCACCTATGTTTAAATATGTCCTGTTTTAAGCAAATTAGCCCTTCTTAAGCCGCTGGGAACACGGACGTAACAAATCACACCATCTGCTTAAATATCCGAATCACTGTCTGAACTGCACATGAGGCCAGAGCCAGACCCGCAGATAGAGGAGAATTCTGCGGGGTGTTCAGAGCTTTGATATATAAAAAAAAAGAGCAGAGACTAAGGGCATCAGAGATTACTTAGACGCTACATTCTAACAAGTGGGTCTCAAAACTCACATTATAAACACCATGCTTTAATGGGATGAACTTCTGTCCCCAGCAGAACAAAATTCAGGCTGCTGTAGCCGTTAAATCAGCAGCCAGCACAGGTTTGTGAGAACCTCCAGAAAAGGGCTGAGCGATTTTGCCCCAGAGCACCCCCGAGGCGCGGGGGGTCTGTGGGCACCACGGCAGCTCGGGGGCGGTGACTTTGACTTTGGCAGCGCCGGCAGCTCCGCTGCAGAGACCGGCCGGAGCCCCAGTGCCACCAGATGGGGCTGCGAGCCCGAGCAGAGCAGGAATTAACGCAATTAGTGCGACCTCGGCAAGGCTTGGACGTGCAGACAGCCGAGGAGCAACATTTTCACCAATAACAAGGGCCAAAAACCCCGAAACGGCATAAGTCGATCTGACGGCATCACTGCCACCGCTCGGGTTCAGCAGGATACACCCAGTCCAATAGATGGGTTTTACAGATCCCAAAATGAACTAATTTAGGCTCTTTACGCTTCAAACACAGCTTTGGCCTTGTGAGAATACAAATATCAGATTTGTTGTTGCTATAACTGCAGTTGCAGGCATGAATTTCTTACACTCTTCTTTTTCCAAGCACATACAAAAAATGCAAAAGCTAATTGCTGTCTTGAAATGTATTTTTATCTGGCAAGAGATGAAATGAGTAGGCTAATTTACAAAAAATCATGCGGGCGTTCTTTTTTTGAGATAGCAAAGTCCAGGACTGCAACCAGGAGGCAGCACCAAGTTCAGTCCCTGGCGGGCAGTGGATGATCTCTGTTGGTTTTAGGGACGTTGCAGTCACCTTCCCGAGACACACAGGCATTGCCAAGGCGGTGCTGTGCCTTCAAATTAAATGGTGTAGTTTTTAATAGAAATACAGAGAGTGAGTTTGATGCAGGCCCCAGAGCGCGCCAATTGCAGCGTTTTGATAAGGAATAAGTTACCCGCGTTAGTCCCTCCAACACATCCACAATATATTCAGAAATGTAGCAGAAAGCAGCAGGAACTTGCTTGCAAAAAGAAAAAGAGAAGGTGGGAGATGCCATTTACATTTTCAGTCACACGCCCACAGTCACGGGGCCCACCCAAAAAGCAGAAACGTGCAGTGTGGGCACCGACACGCCAATATTGACCTAGCGCAAAATATCATGACCTGACCCACAACACACGGGCGACACGTAATCATCGTGAGGTTTAACCTCCGTCATCGATAACCTTCATCTAGAAGTTCAGGGGGGAAAAGCAGCCATTAATTACATTAAAAAAATGAGTGTTAAATATTGCCCGTTTGATGGGTGAGAGCCATTAGCGATCAGCTTCATGCACAAACACCCACCAGCCACCGGGCGGGGAGCGGGGCCGGAGGCTGCGCCCCGAGCACGCGTGGCCGTGGGCGGCCCCTCCGCCCCGCTCCCGCCGGGCCCGCAGGACCCGGCCCCGCCGCCGCCCGCCCCGGGCGGGTCCCGGCCGCCCCCCCGCCCCGCCGGGCCCCTCACCATGGCGGCTCCCCGGGCCGCCGCGCCCGCCGCCCGCCGCGCTCCCAGCAGCGCCCGCCGCAGCCCGGCCCCGCCGCCCGGCATCGCCGCGCTCGGCCCCGGCCCCGCCTCCGCCGCTCCGGCAGCGGGAGGAGCCGCCGCCCGGATCCCGCAGCGGGAACCGCGGCTGCAAAGCGGAACCGAGCGGGGGGACGCGGCGGGAGGGAGCTGCTTTACCCCCCCGCCTCGCAACAGCAGCGGTGCCGGTGAAGGAGCCACCGGCCGGGAACGACACCGAGCCCGGAGGAGAACGGGAGAGCGGGGCCGCCTCGGGCTGCGGTCCCGGCGCTCCCGAGATGATCCGTGGCTTCTGTTTAACCCCGAGCGACGTTTCGTTGTCCGTTCCACGGGAACGCACTGCAAGAGGCACTTTTCAGAGCAGGAGGCACCGCGTTTTTCAGGACAGGGCTGTTTCTTCAGAGGTATGGAGATAATTCCTGGGGAGAATCCAGCCTGGGCCCCTCCAACTAATCAGATGGTAGCAGGAAGAACACTCCAACTAATGTTCAAAATCTTGAATCTTTATTAATAAAATATTTTCTAGTTTTATCTGCAGTAATACCAAAGTTTTATCAGTGCATTTGCCTTTTAACACACAGATATACAGGACCTCAGCTTTCCAAACTGGAAAGATGTGGCCATCAGAAAAATACCTGAAGAATTATGTTGCAGGGATATGAGCTCTTTGTCAAACAATAAATATTACAACTGTCTTTGTTTCTTCTTAGCTTAATTCACACTCTAAAGCTTCCTATCAGGGTACTGTGGCAAACCTCCACCAGCTGTAAGTGCTATGCAATCAAATAATCTGGAAACCACATAACATACCAGTCCATACCTAATTCAAAGTCTTCCACACTAATTATAACTAAAAACCATGTTAATTCTTTATGTAGCCTCCGCTGTAGACTGTGCAACCATCAAACATGCTCGTAGAAATGTAAATAAGTCTCAGGACTGGTCTTGCTAATTTAGGCAGGTGATCCCTACTTCAGTCCTGTGAGAAAGTGACTTAAAAGGTTACAGTAAAAACGTGGTTTATTTAAATGAGTAAGGACAATGAATGCAATTTAGTTCTAGAGGAATGTGGTAAATAAGTTGTGCATACACACACAAAAATAATGAGGTGAGCTTGGGAAGTTATGCTAAATCTTATACAGAACTGCCACTAAGTCAAAACTCATGGGCACAGTGAACAAGGAAACCAGCACTAAAAGTGGGACACAGTCACCCTGCCAAGGGTTGTGTAACATGCTTTGGAATTGTTGCTATTGCTGGAATACACACTGGTAATATTAACATCTTTTCAACAATGGAATAATTCATTTGAAGTCCACTATTTAAAAAAAAAATATTTCTTCATAGTTCATTTTACTGACAATTAAACTAATGCAACAACATCACCATTCCCTGGTGTATCCCTTTAAAACGTTATTATTTCAGAACACATGAACATGATCTCTGTGTGGGGTAACATATCCCAATTCCGTAGCATTTACCACATCATCTGTGTAGAAGCCTTAGTCCGTACATCTGTGGGATGTATAAGGAAGATCCCCAGACTGCATGGAAGCAACTCCACTCCCATGCCAAGCAGTGCCACACATGTGCTGTAAAAACCTTATGTGATTGACAAAGCTCAGGGACCTCTTCAGGAGAATAAAATAGAACCGTATCACCTATTTACATTAAAGTCCATGAAAAATAAACCAGAGCAACTTAATACTATTTTAGTTCATATTTTTTCATATTTCTTTACTTACCACATTAATCGCCACGAATTTGCTTTTTACAGATTTAGTAGTTGATAAATAAAGCAGACTTTTAGTCAGGAATATTAATTACAATGAACAAATTCAACAGTTCGTTCTCATGTACTTCTAGTCCATATGAAGTCCTACTTTACCAATAAGCAGGAAATTCTGTCCCTATTTCAGCACCTGAGATCACTCCTGATGTTCGTGCTCTTGTCCTGGGATCAGCCACCGAATGCTCTCCGTCCGAACGGTCGCGTACATGACAAAGCTCGCCAGGAAGAGCACAGAAAACAGAAGCAGCCAGTCGATGCCTTTTGTCAGGACGCTGGGCAGGGGCCCTTCCCAGTCTTCCTCCGTCACAGCCACGTCGCTTTTAGCTTCTATACCTGAAAAAGAAAACACTCGATCAACACCGGTAATAATCATTAAATACAGAGAAGCTGGTTGCATTTGGAGCTTTGTTCCAATTCTCAGACTAAGGCGCATGTACAGTTAGACATAAAATTTTGGAGAGACAGTCCTTGTATGTTAACACATGTCTAGCATACAGTTTACTTACATAAAAACATATTAGTATTTATACATATTTTTTTAACAGAAGGCTTGTTCTGCCCTTCCACAGCACAGCCTTGGGTAAGTTTGTGGGTTGTGTTTTGGTTTGGTTGCTTTGTTTGTTTTTCTCTGGAGGTTTTTTTTGTTTGAGTGTTTCTGCTGTATTAGTAAATATATCAATTTCTCACCTCTAATGAAGGCCCTGATAGGCCTTTACGTGTGTTTGGTTTGACTTTTCTTTATAGAGCACAAGAGGACCGCGAGCTGGCTGGCATGAAGCTCACAGCATGAACGGCCAGATCACAGAAACTGGAATTCTTTTGTCACCTCCAGCACAAGGTCTGAAAACCCCTTGTCCCCCAGCTGCTGTCAGCCTTACATGGCTATGGCAACGATGCTGAGGTTCACCTGCCACTGTTCCCAAATTAAATATCTGGGTGGGAAGATGTGCTTGATCCTCCAGCACCCTCCCTAGCTAAACCCCGCTGTTTCCCTCCAGTCTGTGACAGCAGCCCTGGGAGCTGAGCTTCTGCCCTCAGTACACCCCAAAATCCAGCTCGCTACAGCAGCTGATTGTATAAACTTCTGCCGGGTCCTCTCAGGATCTTCATTGAATTCATTTTAAAGAACAAACAGCAGGGAAAAGAAAGCCCAGTTCAGAGCTAAGACACAACCTGTTATTCCCGCTGACACATCAGGGCTGATTTACATACCTGTTTGATTAAAAATGAAGTCTTTCAGCGTTTCCAGTGTTCTCTCTGTGTGATTAAATCTAGCCATAGGTTTAGCACCTTGGAAAAGGAGGATATTGGGCACAGCCACAGTTCCGAATCTAGTTGATAAACTGTGGACATAAAGCAAATACAAGGTATGAACAAAAAGAAATCCCCTGGAGGAAGGAACAAAGATAGTCATGATACAAGAAGTGTCAGTTTTACTAAATTACATTGTCATTTCATAATAATAATAATAAAAAAATCACTCCTGTTTTTAAAACACAACTTGCTAATGGAAATAAACTGATGCTAAAGCAGAGGAAGTGCCAATTACCTGCTGTGCTGAGATGCATCCAGTGCCAGGAAGCGAAGAGTTGGAAATGCTCGAGGTAAAGAATTAAAATGAGGTGCCAGACTGGCAGAAAAGCGGCACCATGGCGTGTAGAACAAGACTAACGTACAGTCACTGCTGTTTGGGTTTAAGAACTCCATCAGGTCCTTCGAGAAAGCCGAATAAAAGCAGACAAAGACAAATTATTAATAGAGTTGTTCTACACAGGAATCCATCATTCAGAAACTGGTTAGATACCTGACAATATTTATCAAGTACTTGCCCATTTGTTTAACCTTTTTAAAACAGAAGAAGTGTATTTAAACTTTGATAAAGGTAGCTTTAAAAGTTTATTACATATGTATGGATCTATATACATATCCATTACAAGAAACAAACTAGAAATGGGCACTGGCAGTAAACACCATTAACAAGTTCAGAGAGAGAGACACTAATCCCTGCAGCAGGAACACTGACAGTTCACTGCAGGCGCACAGAGGAGAGACACAGGCATGTGGACAAAGCTGTATCTCCTTTTTTTTTTTTTTTTTCCCCCTACTCGGAACGACAAAAAAAGCCTCTTTGCCCAGACATTTAATCTTTTCAACAGCGCACAGGACGTTATACAAGGCAATTCACCAAGTCAAACACTGAAATAAACACACACGCGGTGCTGACGGGGCATCTCGCACCAGCCCCATACGCTCAAAGCAACGTCAGGCGACCCGCTCACCTGAGACACGTTCAGGATCTGCAGCGTGAAGCGCTCGATGCCGGTGACGTTCCTCTCCTCGCAGTTCACTTTGGGAGCTTTGGCGCTGTCGGTGCCGTTCGACTCCTCGGCAGGCGCGGGCGGCACCGGCTCCGGCACGGCCTGTTCCCGGTCCCGGCCGCCCGCCTGCCCCGGGGGAGCCGTGGGGCTGCTCTCCGCGCCGCAAGCATCACCGCCGGCCGTCGCATCGCAAGCCTCCGTGGCGACGGCGGACGCGGGGCCGTCCCTCGCCTCCCCCGGCAGCAGCGGGAGCCCCGGGGCCTGCTGCGCGGGGAGCCCGCTGCCCAGCATCGCGTCCGCCATCTCCGCAGTCCGGTACCGCACCGGCTCGCCGCCGCCCTGCCCGCCGGAGCTGTGCTCCGTCACCGCCCCTGCGCCGGGAGAGACAGGGGACCGGTCAGCTCCGCGCTGCGGCCGAGCCCCGGCCTCCCCGCACACGCCGCCCAGCCCCCGGAGCCCGCCGCGCTCACCTGGAGGAAGGGGCCTGCCGAGCCAGACCAGCAACAGCAGCAGCCGCCACATCCCCGGCGCCGCCTCCACCCCGCTGCGTCTCCCCGGACAACGGCCACTTCCGCCGGTGCCCTCACCCACTTCCGCTTCCGGCGCGCCACCGCCGTGCGTGCGTAACGCCGTGAGGGCGCGGTGCCGCCATGTTGTGTGGGCTCCGGGCGGCCGCGCTGCCGGTGGCGGGTTCGGCGGGGCACGGGCAGCGGCTCAGGCGTTCGCCGGCGTGAGGGCGGGCAGCGCCCAGCCTGCGCTCTTTTTCCCCCGCCCGCCCCCTTTGTATTTCTGCGGGCTCGGGGTGGGGGCGCAGCGGGGACACGATCGGCACAGCCGCGTCCGGCTGCGGGCTCCGGAGGCAGCGCCGTGTGTCCGGGCCCCTCGCTGAGGGGACAGGAGGCTGCGGGTTCAGAGAGCGGTACAGAACAATACACAGGATTCAGCTCGGCTCCCGCTCCCTGCCGCTATTAAATACAAATAGTGATTTTATCTTTTTTTGTTTTAACCAAGTCCCGACAGCCGCGTCTGCCCGCCGAAGGATTTTCCTGCTGCCACCCGCCACAGAGCACGGAGGTTTGTGTTGTCACAGGTTTTCACGTGAAAACTAAACTTTAACCTACAGCCAGGCTGGGGTAAGGGTAAAAGCCTATTTTTTAAAGCTAAAAAGAAAATATGAGCTCTTCCCCATCTGTTTATCGCCCAAGCTCCCAAGCTGAAAGGCAAGATAAGTATTCTGGTATTTCTTTCTTTAGGAAATAATACTCCTCCTGACGCAGAATTCTTACTTTCAGTTTAGTAGTAAAGCTTCAGGACTATTTGTGGCATTTTGAAAAGGAATGTAATACTTAACTGCTCATGCCCCCTTTTTTACTGTGTTCCTTAAAACTGCCAGCAGCACACAATGGTATTTCACCAAAATTCTGCATCTGTCCAAAAGTGAGAATTATGAACTATGTGAGTATGACCCGTACACATGCACGGGAAAAAAAACAAGGAAAACACTTTGCATGCATAGAAATGAAAGCAGGTGTCAGCTTTATTACAAAATGGGATTTTTGTTTTAACCAGGGGATGCTTCCCCTAGTCTATCCTTCTTGTTGCTTGGAATTTTTTTCCTTTCAAAGTCCAATTTGCATAAGCATTAATATTGAGGGCATAAAAGTAGAAAAAAAAATACAAAACATGAGGTTTGCACCAAGAAGGAAAACATTTGATTAAAGCAGCTGATACAAACCAAGCTTGAAAGCAAAAGCACATCAAGGAATCCCAGCTGGTGTGGACTAGCCAGGAAAAAACTGCCCCATTCCCAATTGTCCTTATCTTTGAGTTTGACAAAAGCAGCATTTTCAACTTGGAAACAATCTCCAGGCACGCAGTTCCCGGGTCGTGGCTCTGTGCCACCATCAGGGTCCCACGTTTCCCCTGGATGGGCTCAGACCTTAAGGACAGGTGATCACATTCCAAACCTTTAAAATAACAGACGGCTTTCTGGCAGCGTACCTCCATCCGAGACATCTGTGGACTTAGTCCTAACATAATATTCTTCCTACCGTAACAGCAAGAGGTTTGTGCAAAATGGCTTTTTTTTTTTTCCTTTTTCATGGCACTACTAAGTAATCTACTAATGGAACACAAATGAATTCCCAAGAATTACAGGTAGTCAGGCTTTGTCGTACTCAACTCACAACAAACAGACTGTCCCAGTGCTTACTACAGAGAAGGCACATTGCTCACAATACCTGCCAGTTTTCTTGCAAAACTGTTTTCCGTGGCCTACATTTTTCCGATTTTTAAAGATGTCTGTTTTGAGGAAAAAGTCTACTAAAAAATACATTGGGTTGCATCTATTAAAAAAAACTTGGGCACATTAGAATAGCTTTCTCTGTTAGCGAAGGAGCCAAAATTCAGCAAAGAGGAGGATTTGGCAAAACATGAGTCTTTTGTTGCACCCATGAATAAACACCCAAACTCATTTGTGCATCTCAGATTTCTGCAGCTGAAATCCTTCAGATTTCAGTCACTCTGGGCAAACTCCTTCACAGGCAATGTGGTGAGGGAAAGAACCAAAGAGGACACGGACTGGGACAAAGAAGCAATGCCAGGACCTTCGCCAAGACCAAGGTTTCCACTCATGTATCATCCTGACGTCCTCACAGCTGCAACGTTCAACAGCGCAAAGATGACATAGAAGAAAACATGACGGGCACTGAAGTCAGAAGCACAGGCTGTGGTCACACAGGGAACTTACACCTACACCTAAATCTGGGATGTGTGACTGTGTAATCTTTGTTTTCTCAATGTGGCTGCAGTTGATTATTTTAAAATATGGCCACTTGAAGCAGTAAATACATATTTTAGTATTATGCATATCTCAAAGGCCTACTCTAAGTAATCAAACTTGCGCTAATTGTTACTGTGATATTTTTCACTAATTAGAACAAGCTTTTGTGGTATTGAATATGAAAGGCAAGATGTATTTGCCTCAGATCATTTAAACAACACTTCAGAATTCTACAACATTTTTCAGCTTCAAAGTAGTTAAAAGTTGTTAACTAATGATCCAGCAACCCTGCAAGAATAAGCAGATACTTTCACGTTTTTACTGACAGGGAAAAGGAGACCTTACTGTCCCTAGGTTGTGCAGGGAACCTGTGAGAGAACCAGCTCCAGAACACGGTAGCTTTTGGGCTGCCAATTATTTTCTTTAAATCTTAAATAATAAACACAGAGCCACAGGTAGAACCTGCATAAAAATAGCACGCAACATAAGGCGGCAAGTCAGCCCTTTGCTTTTAGGCTTTAAATGCTGAACTGTCAAGAACAGTCTTTGTCTTGGTCCAAAAACACACTCTGTTGAGCCGGCACGTTCAATAGGTGCGATATCACTAATTCACACTGTACTATTTGTGCTACTTTAAGAGGTCGCACCAAAGACGTACAAAACCGTAAAAATACCAGTTCAGGCCCAAGTCAAGCCCTGGTGTCTCATCATACATATAAGTGAAATTATTAAAAGATATTACCATCTTAAAGACTCCTTCAAGATGTCCAGCTCACACAGCTGACACCCCAGCACTGAGTCTGTCAGCACGAAGAAATCATGAACTGGTCCCGTCATCAGAACCTGCATCAACACACCGTGAGTCGAGGGAACAGACCACGGGGCAACATCATTGATCAGGTCATTACCCGGCAGAGAACGCAGCAGCCAAGCAACTTCCACCACAGCTGAAAAGCCTGTGTTCTTGTACGATGTAATTTATGACCGATTTATGTATACTCGCATTTTCATTACGACCAAGAAAATAATCCATTTTGCTCAAGGAATCACATCCAGGAACTGATTTTTAGATCAGGATGTAGTAGGCTGTAGTCAAACTCTGTTCTGAACATATCCAGTCAACTCGAAAGCCAAATATTTACAATGACCAGAATGGCCAACAACAAAAGGCATCAGATGTCTTTTTCAGGTAAAAGCAACTTAGAGTCTGGAAAATAACTGCAGCTGACATTTAAAACACTTCAGCCCTAGATGTATTCAGGGCCTTTGAAAGTATGTGTAAGAGAAAACAGAGGGTGTTGGAGAGCAAGGGGAGGATGCAGACCCAGGAGTCCTGGATGCAGGTTCTGGTAGGTAGGACTGCCCGTCTTCCCCCAGAGTTATCGGAAAACCTCAGCGGGGTGGGAGGAGATAGGGAAAGGGGTTGGGTGGTGTGCAGAGCACATCTTACTAACACACATAAATTGGAATATTGTTAGAATACATGGATAAATACCTCTTATCACAAAAATGAATAATGATGACTATTCCATTAAAAAGTTTAGTTTGACTAATTTGAAATTGATTTTCATGTGCAACGCACACACAAAAAAGCAGCTTACTACTTGTATGTACACAGCTATAACTCCTTCCCTCCCCTCTCCTCATATTTGAGTGAAATGATAAAAACAATTAAGTCACTGTAGCAGCATTTTCAATCATTAAAAAATAAGCAACATTCCTCTGTTTTTGAACACGTTGCAATTCATACAGGCTTTTTGCCTTAATTCAAACATATGGGACTTGCCTATGACAAGCAATTCATGTCTTACATTGAAATTCAGAAAGCAAAGTATACTGAAAGGGTGTGCTTATTTATTTAATTTTAAAATCATACAATACAGTGGCCTCCTGGCTCTCACAAATCCTGTGTGCATTTTGAAGTCTACACAGGCATGAACACACTCAGTCTATTGTAGTCAGATTCGATTACACTTCAGGGAGGAAAGGGACAAACACAACAAGTCAAGTTTAAGTGAAATATGTACAAGGTGAACCAAAACATTTCAGTGCCCATTGGAGTCACTTAACTATGACTGAGACATCAGGAGAACAAACAGTATTTTCATGCACAAGAAAGGACTAAGGTTATTAGTTTGGTAACGCTGTCAATAGGCATCTTCAGCCAGAATTTAAAAGACATTAAAAAAAGACCACAGAAAAAAAAAGTTAGGTTTTAAAGTATTAACTTTATTAATAAATATACATCCATATGATGATGTAAATACAGATCATGAACACTACTCCATTCCCATACACATAATTGCACACGAGTAGCTCAAGTTCATGGACATAGAAAACATACACAGTATCTAATCAGGCTTTTTACAGCAGAGGACGGGGTGCTTATACTAGTTATTTAATAGATTACTGTTTCCCGCAAAGTAGATCTGTGGAAAAGCCAATGATGAAAGATTAAAGTATCAGAAAGTGGTTCAAATTTCAGAATACAGATTTATCTATTTGGAAAAAAAAAAATCACAAGGAAAAAGGTCTAGTCTCTACTAAATTCATAAATATATTTAAGCAGTGTTAAAATATATGCATTAAAATAGAGAAGAATAAACTTCTGTGGTCAGAAATGAAGTCTGCAGTTCAAAGTATTTATGATTGTTATCAACTGTTTTAATTGTCAACTCTAAGGATAGCGTGAAACATTATTACACATATAACAAAAAATAGCAGAGTCACAGCTAATGAAACCATCGGACAAATGACTTCACATTGCTCTGCCTTTTAAAGCTCTTCAAAAATGGGGGAGGGAGTTAAATTCTCATCTGAATTACTCTGTGTATTGTAGTTCCAAGTAATTCTTTTTCACAGACACATCACTTTTCACTGACAAGGCTTGGTTTCGTCCTGACTGAACTCTTAAGATCTTTCAGACAAAATAAAATATATTCATTCAGAACAGAGATCTTTAATGGCTCTTGATACTGTTATTTCGATTAAACTAAATCCAAGATATAAAAAACATTGCTTTAATGACAAAGCTAACTGCTGATTTAAAAAATACTACCTTTGATATCAAAGTCAGCCACTTCTGATGGTATCTCATTTTTTTTTCTGCCAAAATATGGTGCTAGCATCTTGAACATGTCCAGTGCAAGACTTTATAGTAGCAAAATTATTTGGTTTTAAAGTTTAAGTAAATTTGATCAGAAACTGAATAGCAGTTGTTATATGTATATTAAACAGTGAACTGTATAGCATCATTAAGGAATAATAGCAAGCTAATACATTTTATTTATGCATAAATAAGACGTTAGAAACTTGATAATTAAAAGAAATTATTAAAAAACAAACTTGACATGTAGATCTTCCAAACAGTGTTAACACACAACAGTGACCCTAGTTTATGAATAGCTGAATTATGATATATAAAATAAGCAATTTACCTTGCAAGTAATGTTTTCATACTGTAGGGGGAAAAGACCAGTTTTCCCATTGGTACTAATAAAGTTTAGGCATTAACATGCTGTTTCAGTGTTTCTCATGGAAAGAAAAGTGTTGAAAAAAAGCACAATGTATTCTGCAGATCATACATAGGAAAAGCAGAAGTATTTGAAAATTCCATTTCTAGTTTATTTTGAATCTCTTAACTTCTTTTTTCTTCCCCTCACTGCGCGGCACCAGGAAGCTATAGTCAGATATCAAATAAACCAGAATTAGGAAGTGCTCAGCAGTGCATTTCTGGTCTCCTCGCTAAAGCTAGAGTGCCAAGCAGCCCGTTAACAGACTCTTGGAACACTTTTCTACTTTATGTTCATCATTTCACAACTGACAACGTTAATTGTTTGGTTGGTTTTTTTCTGGGATTATATTCCATCTGATCTAATTAATAAACACTGTAATGAACAGAAATTGCTTAGATTATTTCATTAGTTTGTCAGCATACTCGAATACAAAATTCATTATACTAGCAGAATGGCAATACATCTGCATTATCTCCTGACACACAGCACAGCACCATTGACTAGATGCAAAAGTGAGAAACAAAACAGGAGCAAAGAGGATCAAGAGGAGGAGGTAAGACATGGAGTTTCTCCAAGGTACAGCGGTGACATGCAACATGTGTTGTTCCTTGCAGCGAGGTGCAGTTACTACATTCAGCTGAAGAGGACGGCTTTCCCAGCTGAGTTCAGGAAAGAACTTAAAGCAGTCTTTTGTTGAAAAATCATCTGATTAAAAACAGCCAATACAACACAGATCCTGAGGGTGAATTAACTCACGTTAGCATTTTGCATGTGTCGGAAGTTACATCGTTCTGAGAAAGATTGCTAAATTTCAGACTTGCGAGTTTGTTGAGGAACAGAACATATAACTGGATTTCGTAGCTTCAGCATGAAGAAACTATTTTTAGTAGCAGTTTAGCTGCCGTTAGTTCATCTATCGACTAAGGAGCCGTTGAGGTTCATTGTCTTAGTTGCCAGTGCATACACAGTTCCCCCAAAACAATTCAACACACCTATTGTAAAGTACAGCATAAAGTCCAGCTCAATATGTGTTAGGCATCACTGGAACACCTGAAGGCTTGCTGCTTTTTTCCTGATAAAAAAGGTATGAAACATCTGTTTCTTAAGTTGTCATCACTGAAATCAAGAGTTCTCATCAAAATGACAGCAGGCCAGAATGGCATTTATGTTAACAAAAATTATCAGCATCATTACTCATTCAGCACAAGCTCAATTAACCCAAATTTTTCTGCTTCCCCAAATCTGCAAACTCTATATATCCCCCCAACCAGATATTTGAAGCTACAAATTTATCATAATGTCATGTTATACATGAAACAGCTTAAATGTAAACTTACTTTCAGATGAAAAAAACCACGCTTTAATTCCAGTAAAATAATTTTAGAACAAACAATATGCAACATTGAAGACTAATTTTTTGAAGTCTAGATGAAAGTATTTTACACACACACTCACACACTCTCTCACACTTAAAAAAAAATTAAACACAGCTGAAAAATGGAACATTTCTTTTAGAAGGAGGAAAGGTTTTCGTTTGAGTCAAGAAAGGTATTTATAGTTAACCAACAACATTTTTTTTCAGCTTGTGTGCATAGATGAATTACTTTGTATCTGGGGTCTGGCAGTGCAGTAAACTGCATCCTGTTTGCACCAGCTATACAGTTTGCTTTTATTAATCATGAAAATGGTGTCCTTTGGTAGATATATAAGCTTCCATAACTTAAATATAGTATAAGTGTCAAACAACGAAATAACTCTATTTCCAGGAATATCTGGCAAAACTAAGTCTGAAAACTTGGCAACAGCATCTATTTTAAAAGTTTAATTTGTAAACATTATAGATTAATACTTTAAAAGCTATTAAACTGTCACCACCTAAACACAGATTTTAAAGGCAAAAAAGAGTGTAAATAGCTATTTACAGATTTAAGAACATACTGTTTAATATTAACCAAGTGCATAACTACAATGAACAGTTCTTAATTTCTTATAAAATATTTCAAATTTCAAAGAATTACTTGTGGTTTGGTATAGGTATTATTAGGCATTTCAAAATCACACAGCAGAATCCTGTAACAGCAGAACTAAAAGAACAGCTATCACCTAAAGGCAAATTAGCTTGTATTAATAAGGTGCTGTGAAGCTGTAATGTGTTGTACAAATGCTCAGTTTTCTTTAATATTTTCAAAAATATTTTTGGAGCACTAGTTGAAATTGTCTTACTGCTACAACTCCAGAAAGAAAAGCCACCTGAAATCAGCACTTTAAAAAAAAGCTTGAGTTTCTTTGTTTGCTTTTTAAGTATCTACTTGAGGTCTGTAGAAGCTCTTGCAGAAGTGGAAAACGTAACTTACTGCTTTATCAATTTTTCTTATCAAGTAAGAACTCATGTGGCTACGTTCCTTACTGTGGGACAGGTCGCATCATGAACCAATAGCCAGCTAATTCTGTCCTCTTTATTTTAATTATATAATGCATAACCACACAACTAGATTTACCAGAAATTGCATGTAAAACTAGGGACATAGACATTACTTAAGTATCAACACCAGGGTACACGCGTCACTTCAGACTTCTTTATAAATTATGATTTAAAGCCAACAAAACTCCCTTTAAACCAGTGCCTCCTCAACATTGCTTTAATAGTTACTGAATTGCACCTGTAGGCTATGGCATTACTTGAATAAAAAGAAAATCTAGAAATTCAGACTTAGGCAAACACTACAACAAAATGCAAGAAACATGCCAAAACTCAGAGTGAAGTGGATTAGTAAGGAGTTACTAATTCCCTCCTTTCATTCATTAGGCTGTTTCATTTTGCTACTAGTTTCACCAGCAGCATGTACTCCTCTGTTATGCACCATAGGATAGGGAAAAGCTGTACCACCACAAGTATAATTGAGATTTGCAAGCCGTGATAGAGCTTTAATGCTACCTGGAGGTCTGCCTGGGCTGACTTTGTATCCTGCCGCTTTAGTTGTACCCAAGGGTCTGCCTGGACTTGTCTTAAATCCAGCTGCTTTGGTGGTCCCCAGGGGTCGACCTGTGCTGGTTCGGTACCCTGCTGATTTGGTGGTCCCTGATGGCCTTCCACGTTTACCAGATCGGTTGAGGTTTTTCTTTTTCTTTAGTTCATCTTTTGTCTCTATATTCCTGCCACTTGTGGTCTGCAAGTGCGATTCGTTCAACGCATCTTGTCTCTGGCACGCAATCGGTTTGTGGCTGACCGCGTGGCCGTATTTGCTTTGCTGCGTGGCGTACAAGTCAAACTGATCGGCAGCCCTCACGTTGTCTTCGTTAAGGCAAGAATTCTTGCCAGTCCCGCAGAAAGCTGGATTGCTGCTGGCAACCGGGTGCATCATTTTCTACCAAAAATAAGAGAGGCAAATATGTATCAGTATATAAGAATACCACAGCGTTCCACAAGTGACAAAAGCTACCTCTGTTTCTTAAAATTAGTTGAAACTACTTTATTTTTTGTAAAACACAGTAACCTTTACACATATTTAAAAATGGCAATTTTAACTATGTATTATTCAGATAGGTGTAATTAGGGAAGATTAGATTACAGCAACCAAGACAATCAATATCCACTCACCTACCACCATTTCAAAACCCTTCTAACAGAATCTCATCTAAATTCTAGCTGTTCTAGCTGCAAGATCAACCTATCACCTGTGAGCCAAGGAAAAACATGGTATCACTCTCTTGATTTAGCAGATACAGGCTCCTAAAGATTTATTTTTTATTTTTTTATTTTTTTTGCTTAACTGCAGCAAATTAATAAGACACTCATCAGTTTTGTCATTTCTTGTCACAATTAATGTGAAAGAAAGAACCGGGTAAGGCATTCAGTAAAGATGATAGTGCCATAGTTGGGAAAGCAGAGGTACAAAATGAGTCTACTGCAAAGTGCGAGAAGCTAGATTGCAGAAATGCCACTGCTGTCCTAGTCAGAAAAGCAGGTACCAACTGCTGGCAATGCCAACTCTAAGATAAGAACTTTGTGAAAAACACCACAACTCCCATTACAGACGTGCATGTTGTCACACAACTCCAAATATTCTGGAAAACAAACGTGGCACATTGATGTCAACAACTGTTTTATATAGCCTGCTCTTTTCTTTAGACAAAACCAAGTTGAGCTATGCTCTGTTTACAAAGGTTTACTTCTTTAAACAAGAATCAAAGCCCATCTTCAGGACAGCAGCAGGGTGACTCTCACCTGCATGTTACTGCAGGTGAACCTGGTTCCAATGGACAAACTGTCACCCAGCTACTAGAAACCACATATGGTCACCATCATAATTACAAGCAACTATTCCTGAGTAAATAGGTTATGCTTATATCCGTATATCAAATCCCTGCTACATTATGTCCTGGCACGGAACCACAACAATTAAGAATTCTACTGGTATTCTAAAACTTTTTTAGTATTAATGCTTCTAAGCAGCAACTGCACAGATACTGCCTCAGATTTCTTCATAGTGGCAATACTATAAGACGCCAGCAAGCCCCTCAAGGAGCAACACGGTATTTTCACCCAACAACTATATTGGTTCTACAACTTCGATGAGATGCAAATACTCAGTTTAAGATAATAATATTTAGCCATGCTGAAGACAAGATTAAGCCCATCAATATTTGGCACATCAGAGTATTTCTGCACCCTATAGTCATGCTTAGGACAACAAGTATTTCTTCCTGTGGTAAATTGCTCTACTAGATAGGCCTGGAAGATGTATTTTATTTTCCCTGCAGTAGCTCTGGAATATCACCTAGAGCAACCCGATTTAAATGCTACCATTGATTACTGAATTTATTTGGCAGTTATGAATGTCTCCTCCCAGTCAGAGAGAAAGCATAGAGCAGAGGGTCTATTTACTCAGGAGTAAATCCCCGTGCCATTTTCTTCTTATTACAACGATACATTCATTCCCTCTTGTATACCCAATTTACCTTGGCTTGTCAAATGCACATCACAGTGTAGGCATTACTCTTGTGCAAATACATGAATATGGTTTTATGTCAAATATTTAAACTATATTACTATAATAATTTCACTATGACATGGTTCTAGCAGAGATTATCTGAGTGCTACAGTTCTGGTGTGTAGAATGGGCTATAGTGGAACGAATGTGAAACCACTGTTATCGCGGGTGTTGATTAGCAAACCAAACAACTAAGAATAATTAGCAAGCCTGCACTTTGCAAAAAACAAAGGCAGTAAGCTACAGGTCAAGACAGGTAAGCTACAAGCCAGACTTTTCTGTGCAGCAATAAAAAGGAAGTTCAAGCTTCTCTACGATTAGCAGTAAAAAAAAAAAAAGTTACCTTTCTTTAACCCCACTAGAATAGGGCCCACAATATCACAAAAATACCTGAGATTTTTCATGATACATAATTGCAAACATAAGGGTTCTGCTAATGTACTTTTGCTGCCGAGAGAGTAAGCCCAGTGGCTCTGAAAGGCTGTTCAACTGTTTGTGGATACACTAGACGACACTTGGAGTGGTTAGCAGCTATTCTTGTCTCAGCGCTCACTTTAAATGCAGGAATACTGGCTTCGGCCCCAAAAAGCCACTCCGAGCTCGACTGCCACAAAGGAGGATCAGTTCAGCTGCTCAGTATCTGAGGAACACACCAGAGCAGGGAGAAGGCGCTGAATGCAGTGGAGGCCCCTGGGATTTCTCAGGAGACCAACCACCGCTCAGACTCGTTCCTCTCTATGTTATATTCCAATTCTCTGCTTTTTCTCCTCGTTACCGTCAGAGGGATTATTCCTACAGACACCATCCATCTTTCATGGGGAGAACCATCACAGGTACTCCCAGACAGTGACTGTATCCTGCTGTAACTGACAAACGTTGGAGCTTCAGCATCATATGCCTGTGTTTTGTCTCCTGTAATATCCCTGAGAGCTCCTGACAAACACAAACTTTACATACAAAACCTAGCTGATGCCAGTTTACCTTCCATCTGGCAACAGCCAGTAGCACTGGAACCGATGAAAGAAGAAAAACGTACAAATCAGGAACTGTTTAAAATTTCTTACAAGAGGAGGAAGCTTAAAAAAACCCCCACGATCTTGATGGAAGAATGCCAATGGGATGTTTTTTTCCTCTCTGCACCGTTTTTCATCAAGCCATGAAAATTTCAAGTAGTAGCCAAAGTTTGTATTCTGTGTTGTTTGATTTAAGACGTTTTTGTGAAAAATTTAAAAAAGGAAATCTGCAATCGAGCTTAATTACCCTACCATGGACATCTCCAGCATAATTTTACTTCATTCACATTACAGCAGGGAATAAAAGAATGCAGTGAGTCTATCTGTAGAGTGGAAGCAGGTTTCTTGGCAGGGAGACACAGTATAAATGAGAATTGGTATAAAATGCAAAGCTATGCCAACTTAAAAATCACACTCTAGCTAAATTGTATAGCCAAACACACACAACTTTGTGTGCTAGCACTCTCAAATAAAACTGGCCAGAAAAGTTTCCAGAGAAATAGAACTTCCTTGTTTTAAACCTGTCAATAGATATGTAAAAGATATTTGCAACAGTTTACTTAAATCAGTTTCTAAACTGATTCAACTGACTGGCTGAGGGTGAGTGTAAAAAAGTAGTTAAGATGAGGGATTGTAGTAATGCAATCTAGTTAATATCTCAAAGATATTTTTACTGGAAAGTGGGCGTAGAGGATTTTCTGCATGGATCCTTTCCTATCTGGTAATTTATTTTTATACAATGCTGTGGAAGGGAGGAGATGACTGGATAAACCAGGTTTGAAAAAAAGAGAGGCAGCATTAGAGCTTCCGACACAATGAAGTGCAGAACCTCCACCACTGCTAGAAAAAAAGAAAGAAACGACCATCAATCCAGGACCTGCAGAGCTTTGCTGCAGGGGATTTCTGGACGTGGTGAGGACCCCTCCTTTTGAAGCACAGCTGCATTGCCACTCTCCCGAGCACCCACCAAGTTAACCTGCCTTAGCGCTGGCCACGTGAGTGTGAAGTTTTGGGTTGCTCAGATGACAGCCAGGCTGATCAGTCAATACATAATGTATGAGGCTGCCACTAAGAGTTTTGGTATTTCACAGTCAAGCATGGTATTGTTTGCTTTCTTCTGCTGGGAGCTGAAACAGAAACCCTACTTAGGCAATACAGATGCAGCAAAACACTTAAGAAATCTTGTTTAATTCCAGTGGTATTACGGGTTTTGGACAGAGAGAGTGCATCCTCGTATCCCTAAATACAGGTTAGCATACTGCATAGTTGTAGCTTACAACTGCCAAGGCTTCTGTCACTCGTGTGACCCATCTCTCTCTAGGCTTGAACTACGCAGAAAATCTCCACTCCTGTCCTGTTCACTACACAAAATTTTAGGATCAAAGCTACTCAAATGACATTACATAAAAACACCCTTTTGGGTTGTGACATGATGCTGTCTTTGGATTTCAAACATCATGCCCTTTACCTTCTTCATGGGCAGAATTTAGCTGCCAGTGTAGACAAGATAAGAACTTTGATGAGCAGAGAAAGTACGCAAGCCCCTTGGAACAGACACTGTTATACTGCGTACTGGACCTGCGACCCATTATCTGCATTAAGCAGAATAATCAGTTCCAACATAAGAAGGTGGCAACTGCTCTGGCCTCACCCCTCCGGCTTGCTTTCTGTAACTACACCAGGTCAGCACCAAAACAGACCTGACCCAGTAAGTGCTTTCAACTTCTGGTAAAACACACTTGAATCAGAGCAAAACTGAACAAAACTGGAAGTACATCCGTATCACAGCTTTTCAAATGATGAACACCAGGAAAGGTAACCTCCTATCACCAACAGGGACTATTTTGCTTTTAGTGAGGGTTAATATATAAAACCCACTAATTTTTCTGACATTTTCCATCACTGAGCTTGCAATAGCTTCAACAGTATTGATGGAGCAGCAGGAAGCTGTAGCAGTATATTTTCACAATCATCCAACACATACAAACTATATGACATACTACGTAGAACCACAAGCAGCTACAAGTATTATTTCTGCACTAGTACTCTCAACATCACTTCTACCAATTAAAACCGCTGGAGTGGAGCACAGGACCGGCTCTGTTTGAGATCTCTGCATAAAGAACGCTCTATGCCACGTGCAACAGCACAGGGGCTGCAGGCCCTGGGGAACACCAAAGGGCTCATTTTCTTTGCAAGGGGAGTTTAATCAGCACAGATATTTTGCCTTTCAAGATTGCAACAGAGATATGGTATTGATTCTGCTTTTCCCTCTTAGGATAGTGGGTGTGATAAATACTTTCGTCACTTGGTAAAAAGAATGAATATCAATTTAAATGTTTTTCAAGTGTCCCTTTTATTGTCAGCTACTTTTCTACACATTAATTCATGCTAAAGTAGGGCCTTACCCAATTTTTAAAAACTTACAACTGTTTTTTTCACAATAAATACTAAGTATGAAATCCTGTCAGTGGCACAACATGCACTGTAACACCTGGAACCTGCACTTGAAATCTAATCTACTTCTGAAGCTGGATAACCAGTTTCTTCAAAGTGTGCTTACAAAGCACATTGCACAGCTCATTGCATAATACATTTTTTCCTCATCATTTGACACTAGGTAAAATATACTAAAACCAGCCAAAATATAAGCAATAATTTCTTTACAGCAGTGACTCACTAGAGCTCCTACATAACAACATGAGACTGCAAATTGAAGAGAGAATATTATTTTATGCCACCCCATCCAGTGGTGAAGTCACCATCCCTGGAGGTGTTTAGAAGACGTGTAGATGAGGTTCTCAGGGACATTGTTTAGTGCCAGTGTTGGGTAAATGGTTGGACTCAATGATCTTGAGGGTCTCGTCCAACCAAAATGATTCTATGATTTTGAAAACGGTTTCTTTCTCAATTATTCTTAGTGCAAAAAGACTAAGAAATTAAGAGTTCCCCAAACAATACAACAACTTAAAAGTGCAGCCCTCTGCCAGTGACCCAGGGTAATTTTCTTAAATGACAGAAGGGAAGAGATACTTGGAGCAGATATACCCACCCCCTTCAAATTCCTCTTCCCCAGACTTGTCAGGCGGAGGGGGAGCCTCCTCTCGCAACGGGGCTGCAACTCCTGCTCCTCACCAGAGCGCTGAAACCTGGGAACATCCTTGTGCCTCCAGAAGTTCAAGTCTTTTGGCTCAGACGCTCTTGGAGAAACAGTGCTCTCCAAAGCCCAAGCACCAGCTTTGTATTAAAAACTGAGATCGGCGCTGCTCTCGCAAAGATTAGATATCATCAGGCACTAGCTAGGGCATCAAGTAAACTGTGAACTTTTAGGGATCATTCATGATTTGATTGCAAAACCAGACAAGCAACTAATTGTTAGGCTCTCTAACCTTAAAAGACAAAAAAGTCCTATCTAAGGGTGGAGTTTCACTAGATGCTAACATCAGCAAGAATGTCAGCTGGCTTCTTCCCACCCTAAAATTAAGATCATATAACCATGTGATGATGGTACATTTGAAAGGGTTAGGACAGCTTCACAAAAATTAAGGATGATCATGTCAATGACTTAATTAACTGTGTACCTCTAGTTACACTGACACAATTGACAGTTTGGTTTCAGAATCAACAGAAACCACTCTTAATCTGCATTTTTTTACTGCACAGGACAATCTTGCCCTTTCCTCTTCTCTCACATTCCTGCTCCTTGTGCCAACAATAACCGTTGTGCAAGAGCAGGACAAACTAACACCAGGGACCTTACCCAGGTGAAAACTAATCCAACAAAAAAGAAAAAGTAACAGTTGGCTGGCATTGAGACAAGAGAAGAACAGAAACACACATTTCCATTAGAAGCAAAGAGACAGAGGTCCCAGGTCTGCGTAAGCCACGTTACTCACTGGCTGCCACCAACCCACTCCCCCCTGGTCCCTGTTACTTAAAAACCTAACCAGGCCTCAAAAAAATGATTTTTGACATCTTAGTGGACTTAAAAGACTTGAATGAAGAGTATGACAAGTCCCAAACACAGCAAAGGCAATGGAGGTTGGGGAAAAAACCCTACAGCTGGGAACGGGGGAGTGCAGAATCAAGGCAGTCATCAGGCCAGATAGACTGGCTTAGAAGAGTGAGGTTGTGAAACTGTACCCTGATTATTCTGTGGTTCTGTAATTACCAGACTTCAAAGCAATCCAAATACGTGCATGAATGACAGAGCAGGTAGAGGTAGATCTTTATAAAGAAAGGATTATTAGTGTTTGTGAAATGGTCCATTCACCTCAAGGAGCTGTTCTCAGGTAAACAGGAGCAGACCTCGCCATAGCCTAGAACATCGGCTTTGAGGAGCTGGAAGTGCTTATTCATCTCCGTGGGTGTTCTCACCCACTTGCTCTTCTCCCCAGGGAACAGACCTCGCTGTAGTCTAGAACAATAGCTCGGAGAGGTGAGGGGTGCTCATTCATCTCACTGGGTGTTCTCACCTCCCCTCTCCTCTTTCCCTACTCTCCTCCCACAAAAGGATTTGGAAGCTTAAGAGATGGATCAAACATCCCCTTCCTGATGTGCCCTTCCACGGTGTTTCTCAGCAACAGGACTAGTGCGAACAGCTCCAGACAGCTGTCAACACACCCAAACACAGCCACTGCAGCGTACCCATGCTGGACTGCAGAAAGACAAAGTCCACTTGTTGAATCTATTCAACAATGGTCAATGGACAAACATGTGGGACTTTTTTTCTTTAAAACTGTATCTAGAACCTGAAGGATATGCATACATGCAAAAAACAAAACAAAGCAAAAGTTGTCAGAGAAACTGTGGCATCTGAAGACTGAAATGGAAATAATCCATAATTTAAGAAATATATTAACTGAGCGTTCCTCCAACTCTTTTATTTTACAAAAATAAAAACCACATGGATCAAAATAGCTGTTACTTTCGTTAGAGATATCCCGAGAGAAATGCATGCAAATTAAAGGTGCAACTACCCACTAATTAGTTACTCCAGAAGGGCTATGCACAAAAAAGGATGTACTAAACTATCTGTAATTATCCACAAGAATATACACCGTTCACATGCATCACGCCAGAATGCAAAGAGGCACAGAAGGAACACAGCAGAGGCTTTCCAGGTACTCTGACATACAGGTGAATGAAGGCACTACGTAGGTGTGCCGAGGAAATACACCCACGCACTGTATGCAGGCATTAAGACCCCCCACGCCAATGCAAATACGTCCCAAGCAAAAAGCCCCGCGTACCCGCTGTCCCCGCGCACCAGAGCGGCGGGCGCTGAAGGCAGTTCCCGGTCCCTGCGCACCGCGGACAGGCCGGGCTGGGAGGGCCCAGGGCCAGCTGAGGGGACAAAGGGGCGGCGCAGCCCCGTCCTGCCGCCTCAGCGGCCACCGCGGGGTGCTGGCCTCGGGTGTCACCTGTCTCCCGCGGCTGGCACGGAACAGCGCCCGGCCCAAAGCCCCGCTCGGCCCCGGCTGCGCCGCCTCCCCCCGGCCCAGGCACAACCCGGCTCCGGCCGGGCGGGGGGCACAGCGGGACGGGGGTGGCGATGGCGCAGCTCCCCGCCTGCGGCCCTGCGGGGCCCGGCTCCCGCACCCCAGAAGGGCTCGCAGGCGGAGCCCCCCGTGAGGAGACCGGGGGACCCCCATCAGCGGCGGGGCAGGACGCGGCCCGCGGGGGAGGGGAGCGCAGCTTGCTCCCCTCCCCCGCCGGCTGCGTCTCCATCTTGCCCGCCCGCCGCCTCCCACCGCGCGGAGAAGGGCCCAGGGGACGCAGCCCCGGGCCTGCACCTACCTGAGGGGATCGGGGCGACCTGCAGGGCGGCGGACGAGCGGGCGGCGGGTGGGAGCGAGCGGCCGCCTCCCCCACACCCCGCCGGGCGGCTGCAGGGAGCGGCGCTGCGGCGGGCGCGGGCGGGACGGCGGGGGCGCGCTCCCGAGCAGGGACGCGCCGCGGGGGCGCGCGGCGAGCGTGCGCGGGGCGGGGCCGGCGGGCGGCTCCTCCCGCCTCTCAGGCGCTCAGCGCCGGGCACCCGCCGCCATTTTGTCCTGCGGGCGGGAAGGCGGCGGGCGGGCAGCCGGCCGACGTGCGAGGCGCACACAGAGCGGTGAGGGCCGAGGTGGGGCCGGCGCCTCGCTTTGCTGCACAGGATGAGGCAGGGCCGCCAGGCGGGACGGCGTGCAGCAGCCTTGAGCACAGGCAAACGATCCCCGTCGCCCAGGACCTCTGTGACAGGGCCCGGGAGCAGAGGAGGCTTTGCTGAGCAGCAGGAACAGCTCTGGTCCATCATTCCCGTTCTTCTCCACCTCATGAATAGTATTATCCACATTTGCCGTTGCATCTGGCTCTGAAGGAGAAATCGCTGGTTTCTTGTACAGTGAAATACATCCTAGAACATGTTCTCTACATTTGAAATACCATAAAGGGTTTTAGGGACATTCATGAAAACTCAGGATGTTCCCACTACTTTCATTTGGATGGAGAAGAATGATACTTTCCGTCTCAAAGGTGCACACACTGCGATCCATTATAGAATAGCCAAGCTTTAGGACTGTATTAAAATGATGTATTAGGTTAGTTCTCTGCAATGAAGACAGCAGCCATTTCCAATGTAACTCAGAACCGAATCCATGCACCATTAGCCACTCGTGTCTTACAGCAGCTGCTCCAATGAAGTACTGTTGATTATTAAAGATTTTGCCCTACTTCATCCATCTACATACTAGAGAGTTTAGTTACTCTGCTAGTACTCTTGAGCCATTGATAGACAGTAGCATATACACCTCCAATTTACAGGGTTTAAATGAACATGCAAGTCCCTACATGATTGAACATGAGTTCAAAAGATCTGCTGCGTTATTCAGATAAGGTCTTAAAAAAATAAAAGCAAGAAAGATCAGGCAAAAAAGAACCTGCAGCTTTTAAAAAAACAGCTAATTCTGGTTTTTTATATTTTCCTCTCCTGCTGTTGTTTGGGGAGCTGGCTGCTGTACTCCAACCCTGTGATATTCCATTTCTATAATACTTGGAGCTCTTCAGGCCGAAAATTGCTGTGAAACATCCTGCCAAGACGATGGCTCTTTTGCCAGTGCTTCCTAATGCACACAGGAATCCTCACTTGCAATATAAGAAAGCAGTAGGAAAAGCAGCATTTATTTAGCTTAATTTAGCAAATTATTCGGTTTATTTACAAACCTCATCTTTCTGCTGTTTTTTAGCTCTCGTTGGAAAGCCGCTCCCAATCAAAAGCAGTAGAGTTTGATACCTCTTTGATAACTTATTTTCCTTTTAGTATCTTAGTCTGGAGGTGATGGGAGTCAGGCTAGGCTTAGGCTCCTGATTTAGCTAGAAATCATGATCTGAACAGAATGCAGAAGCAGTCAGGTAATAGAGAGAAGTGATCTTGTAATTTGAAGCAGCGGAAGGTTCCATCCCAAGAAGCTGTGAAACCTGAATCGGGTTGGTTTTAGGGCTATGGGCAGCAAAGCGAGACCTAAATGTTTGACCTCGGAGCTGGACAAGCCTCAGCAAGGGTGCTGTGTGACTGCCCTGGATCATGCTCCAGATGAGCCAACTCCAGTGCCCACTGTGCTCAAATATTAATCTGGTAGCAGTGGGGTCCGGTTTCCTCATCTGCACGCCATGCTAATAAAAACAGGAACAAACAAAAGATAAATTGGTCTGCGGCTTGTCCCCAAGGCCTGCAGCACGGCCGCTACTCGGGCTGTGAATCTGCTCCCCCCTTCTCTGAAGGGCGGCTCTCACTGGCAGTAGCAAATGATTATGTTAATTAGCCATAAGGTAGAAGATACAATGAAATGTTGCCCCTTCCTGCATCCAGATCACAAAGTCCTATTTTCCTTCTTCCTCACTGGAGTTCTCATGGGTGGATCCAAATTTTCAAGGAGAGGAAGGGCCTAAAAGCACAAGTTTCTCCTTCTACCAACACAGGAGCTTCTCACCATCTCTCAGCTGCACAGCTGGCTGAGCAAGCCAGAATTCAGCACCGTAACCGCCACGACCTCCTCTTTCACTGTGAATTATCAGCATTGATAATTTTTACAAAGTCACTTGCTTGCTAACATGCACAAGCACAGGAAATGGAGGTTTAAGTTAAGATTAAGGATTTTATTTAAGCGTAACGTTTTCTTTCCTCAGCAGTTAGTTTCAGAACAGTTGCCCAGTAGCATTTATTGTTCTGAGCAATGTGTTTGTGAAGATGAACTTTGTACTTAAAATGGCCAAAGTATAAAATTACTTCAGAATCATATGCTCACTCCACTGTAGGTTATTAATAATTTCTTAGCACACTAGAGCTACTTAGTTCTGAGATACTAATTAATTTACCTCTGCTTATGCTGGTCAGCTTGACAATTTTGTGTCTCTCGTTTTGACTAAAGAAAAATATTTAAATCTGTTTCAGATGAGAAGTCTCAGAGAAGCAATGTTTGGGTGGCAATCACTCAGACTAATGGTCATTTATTTAAAAACAGTTGTTTCCCCTGCAGCTAAAATTATGAAAACAAATCCTCCCGCCTAGCATTGTATAAACATTTTACAAAATGTACATTTTGGGACAATTTGAGTCCAGCTGTGTGCCTTTTATCTTTACATTTTTAGGTTGCTCTCTGCCTCCACTTCCCCCTGCTTCAGCCACAGTTAGCTGGAAGCCAGAATTTCTTCTGCAAATGCCTGAGCTCTAAGTACACAAACTTGTTTAAGCTGAGACCATATTTGGAAGAGATCTGGGTTAAGAAAAATAATCAAAGGAAAGTGCATTCCTGGAGCATCACGTGAGGAGGCCAGAACGCGCAGACACAGCCTGGCGCTCACGCTGGGATAAAGCGAAGGGGCTGTGTGCAATCTTCATGAGGGACTCCCTGCGAGCAGGCTCGTGGCAAGGGCTGGTTTTACACCAACGTTCACGCTGAGAAGAACCTCATCAGCCTATTTAAGGACATTCAGGCAAATTTAAGAAAACCTTTTCTATTAGAGGTGTTCAGCACTGTGCCATCAATGGCACGTGTCCATGGCAGAACGTTAAAAACTAATTCTGGGAAGCTACGCAGGCTCCCTGCTCAGAGATACATGTACCTGTCACTGTAACCCTGTCTCTTGTTTCACCAAATTAACCACCATTTCTTATAAATGTAAACACAGCTGAAGGACTGAAATGCCAGAGTGCACTTGCTCTCCCTGACACTCTGGTATTGTTTTACATATTATTTTAGCAAGATACCAAATCCAGCCTTTGGTGTTTGCTTTGTATTCATCTATTACAATTGCAGAATTTTAGCAAAGCTTTGCTTAAAAATCTTTTGTCTTCCACTTGGAAGACTTGAGTGAGAAAAGCTCCTACAGATGATACTTGAAGCCTCAGAATCTTTTTTTCAATTAGCAGCCGAATGCACATTACCTAGACTGCACTGCTTTAATTGTACAAGTAAAATCTCAAGCAGCCAGGACAGGGAACAGCTACGGAATGTGCCACACTGTGATCTACACTCATTATACTTTGGTTACAACTTTCACAACATAAGGACTAACATGTAAAATAAGCCTTGAGCTGCCTAGTTAACAAAACAAAGGGTGGCAACGATGTGCAATATAGTTAGAGCAGTATAAAATTCTGAACTGCGATTGCATCCATTTTTCATCTTGCTGTGAATTTTTTTTTCCCCATCTAGAACACTGGATTTAGTCCTCATCTCCTGTTTTCTTGGCTAGGACACAGTGCAAAACCTCTGCCCATTTGCCCACTTGGACACACAGAGAGTACCCTGACATGCTACATCAGCTCTTGCACACCAACAGCCACCACAGTGACAGCTGGGATGTCTACTAACCCCTCACAATGTGGTGAGGAATGTTGCTGTGCTGAATCTTTGCTGTGCCACTTTGCAGCGAGAACAAGGGAGCCGCTCCCAGTGCTCACCGTCTCCTCCACATCCACAGACCTTCACGTACACAGTTCTCTGCTGCCTACAAGTGCCAGTGTCCTGTTCCCCGGGAACAGCAACACCCCAAGAGTATCACCCTTCACCACCGCCACAGCATGATGTCAGCACTGCCTTACTGCAACACACAAGCAAAAACTCGTTCATAATCCAGAATCAAATACTTATCACTTATCCACCCAAAATACCACTCTTTGCCCAAGCACTGAAAGCATAAGGCAACCTAGAAAGCTGGCAGTGTATCTATCACCGTAGGCAGCTAACAGAACAAGCACTACTTATATGTATTAAATGAAAAAAAACCAAACAACCAAAACCAGCATCCCTGTGCTCTTCCAACAACTGGTGACAGGAATCTGTGCAGGGCAGATTCCCTGAAAAGCAACCAAAGTGTGATGTTTATAAAGATCTTGTCTATAGCCATGGACACACTTGGAAAGCATCCAATATAACATCTTTTATTATTGTGTCTTCTCCCTACTTTTATTATCTTGTTTCCACTTAAAAAAACCCAACCAAACAAACAACAACTTGTGTGTTTGTTAATTGGAGAGATTTTTCTCCTCTGGCTTATGTGGACTTTGCTCCTGGTTTTGTGTATCCAAACGCCTTCGCTGCAACTTTCTTAACAGAGCCTGAGCTGCACCTCATTGCATTTCTAGCAGAAAAACACAAGCACTGTACACATCACCCTACTCCAAAAAGTATGGGGTTAACCGTCATAGGAAAAAAACGCAGAAGCAATGTAAGTGCAGAAAACAGATGAGCTATTCAGAAAGACATTTTCTGAAAAATATACATTGAAATTATTTTTATTTTTGCTGGAATTTAAAAAACATAGTAATATTGACATTGTATTTAAAAACCCCAGGAAGTTGAAGATTATACATTGTTGCATTTCTGAAATCCAACAGTGCAAAGCTGGAAATCACAAAAATGTCTCCATCATGCCTTTTTTAGGAGATACCAATATATATATGAACATTTTGAAACATGACTTTTAAAGAAGCGTCAGACTGTCCAAACTTGAAAGTGCCCTTCATTAAATACACCAAAATCTGCTACTCTTCTGGGGGGATGCTGTCAGAAAGCCAGACAATTCAACAAACGAGTTGTGTGGAACATATCAAAACCCTGTTCTTAACAGAAGAAAACCCAATGTATTTAAAGGGAACCATAGGGCTTTAGTTTGATATTTCTGCTTTACATTTTGAGAAGTGCTATTGTGTGTGTGCTCCTTCTCAACCGATTAATATTGGCAAATATTGGGTGTTCTTATCCTAAATATATACTGTTAACGTGGTATGACCATTACTTTCCTGTATGGCAAATAAAGTACACTGACATGAGAGTAACAGACAGTTGTATGCAAACAGAAATAGTCATTCAAATTACCTGAAGTTGGGAAACAGAAGCTGTGAATTTATACAGCCATGATGCAGGTTGTATGATTTGTCTTAACGAGGGTTAAAGCAGTATATACACGGCTGTTTTAAAACAACACATTTCTTCTGAATGTGTCAGGTAAGAAAAGCTTTCTACAAAAGTCCTTTTGAAAGTCCTCATCTTGAAAGTCTTGCAGCTGCTAGAATGAGACGATTCAAATTGCTACCGCCCAGGCTCCAGATAAGTAGACAGGAAAGTTAAATGCTTAAGAGTAGTTAAGTGTCCATCGTAAATACTAATGGTTATGGGGATGAGACCTCAAAAAGAAAGGTCTTGCCTGTCCCAGTAGCTTATTGAATGCAATGATAATCAATATTTGTGGAATTCACTCATAAATATCATTATTCATTTTTACTTAAAGCCATGTCCTAGCAATAGTAAAGGTGACAACCCTGGGGAAAAAAAATCACATTAAATGTATATATAAGAACACTATAAAAAAGTGACAAAGTCTTATTTCATTACAAAAGAGGTTTCTCTTTTTTTCTTTTTTTCTGAGAATTTCTTTTTAAACTAAACAAGCTTTCATTCTTATGTCAGAAAATGAGGAAAGAAAATCAAATCCTAAAATTCCGATGTTTAGAAAAAAACAGGAAAATTATTTTCATACTACAAAACATTTCACTTTACAAAAACCCCAAAGAGTTATTCTATTACCTGGATGATAAAGACAGAATGAGATGTGAAAAGGATAATATGATCTTAAAACTAGACCTCAAGTATTTCTGGATAAAATTCTCTACTCTGATCACTGCAAGACTCTGACCTTAGCGGGACATTTGTACAGGGCACAAGTGTGTATGGAACCAGCCAGAGAGATGCTATGGATCAGGGGAAAATCCTGCCTTTATTTTGGTGGTTTATCAGTTTTCCAGTAGAAACTGATATGGCGTGAACCAACCAGGTACATTCTAACAATTTCCAACACAAATCCCAACATTGTTTAATTTACTTAACAGTATAGTCTGTCAGGACAAGTAAAATCTGTTTTATTTTATACTCTTTATGGTGAAAAGTATATAAACTGCACTTTTAAATTAAATCATGCTCTGCCAAAACTGGTCTGCTTTAAGACTGATAACTTTAGTGGAGAGAATGAAGACGTTTCAGCAAGTATCAATTTTCTGTTAAAAAATGTCCGCAAGACAAAAAAAAAAAAAATCTTAATTTACAATAAGCAGTGTAAACAGCAAAAACAACAGAAGCCACAAAGTTTCACGCACCAGCCACTGGCAGACAGAAAACTCCAAATACTCATAGAACTTTGTATCTTCCTTTGTTGGTTGGCTGGTATGAATTTTGCTGCAAATAAAGGAGAGAATAATCACAGTTAAAAGTGAAAATGGCTAAATCAATTGCAATAAAATCCCATTAACAATAATTCCACATTACATGTAAATAAGCAGTTCCTTAGCAACCTCCTTCCTTTGGAAAACATTTTTATGGGGAGGTCAACAATTTTGAAAAAGAAAGAAAACTATCGATAACGGTTCAACAGGACTGCTGGAATTGGCTGCTGATTTGAAAGGCTGCTGAAGAGAAAACGCCAAAGACACTGTCCAGTCTAATGCAGCATCACTGAACGTTATTCTGGTGAAAGCTGCAGTTTCTTCTACTAGAGAACTCAAAATACTATTTCTCAAGACAATATCTTATTTGCAAACAGAGTATGTTGAACACAGCAGATTATTAGCTGGGTAAAGTTATGGCAAAACAAATCTCTCAGCACATATAAAGTACTAAAATGAGGGGAATAATTCTCCTCCCCACTGCCTGATGGTGCTGAAATTAGGAAATGTATTGGGAGATAATTCTCGAAGGGGTCTCCAGTCAAAAAGCTCTGTTAACGTGTTACCTCCACCTGCTGGCTGATAACAGCCCTATGTCTGGCTGATCAAACACAGCAATCTATTTTCTAGGCTGTTCGATGACACAATGGTTTTGAGATCTATAGGTCCCAGTCCCCAATATTAATAAAAATGTCAACATTTGCAGAAGTGGATCTCCTAAAGCATAAATTAAGCCACCTTCCCCTCTGCATTCTGGATATTTCACTCACCAATCTGATGAGCTCCTCTTTTATAAGTCGTGTGATTTCTGCCTTTGCTTTCTGTACAGCCAGTTCATTGGCACCTGAAGACAAAACAAGTAGTACTGTCTTTAACACTTTCTGTATGTGAAGCCTACAGAATAAGCACTTTTTGTCTGTGAAGCTATTTTCAGAAATGCTATAAAATTGCTGAATATCCTCAACTATTTGCCAAAGAACACTCTAGTATTGTATAGACTGCCACAGCCAGACTGTCTCCTTTTACACGGAAGATACATAAAACAGTCATAAATGACACTATTCAGAAACACCTAGGACTTGAGGTTTCTTTGAGAAAAACCTCTACTCAACCATCCTGATATATGCAAAGTCTTTGTTCTAGTAGTTGATGCAATTTCTTATACCAGCTGAAACCTACACAATTCCATTTTCTTCCTTATTTCACACTGGGACAGACATCTTTGTGCTTATTCTGATACTTTTTTCCTCCTTTCTTTCCATCTCCTCCAAACTGATTCCATACATATTTGCTGTGGCGAGTCAGTCTTCTCAGGAGAGGCATCTCTGTGATCCCCATGGATCATATGGCAAAGTGTATTAAGACAAACAATTGTGTCTTTAGTAATTATATTAATTTGCAAAGTAACTACAGTGGGTCTGTAACTGAGCATCCAGACACTCTGACTATAGAGATTCCATGTCTCACTACAAAAGTAGGGTTGTATCTTTAATTGAGACATTTATAAAAAGAATACGTACTTTCTATAGCCAAATAAATCTTTCGTTCTCCTTCCTTGGGTTCTTTGCCTGGAGGGAAATAAGTTCCTCTGATTGTAATAGCAGCTTCAGAATATTCACTGATTCTCTGTAGCGCTTCTTTGGAGGTAACTTTCCATCTAGCAGTCTGCAAGGAAAAGGATGTGGGAGGATCAGCAAGAGAAAGGGATCACACAAAACGGCAAGCCAAAGGTTACGTGACATTTGAGACAACAAGAACTCTGCACTGTGAAAATTGGTCACAGCATTCTACTTTAAAAAATGCAGATTGAAATTCTAGCTAGTTATTTTAATGCAAGTATATTTAAAAGTATCCGCCTCTTGTGTCAGCAAGATAAAGTTATGGAAAAAAGAGAAAAGCGAATGGATGCATAGTACTACTACTCTAAAAACCTTCCATTTTGTTACACTGGAAGTTTAAAACTTGTAACTTTTTCTTACCACTTTCTGCAGCAGCATTCAAGTAATTTCTTTAGCACTTTTTGTACAGCAATAGACTTCAGGAGCAAACATATATTGTTACTAGCTGCAAGTATTTCCCTTTAACAAAATAAAGGCTGTTTATTTCTACACAGTTCGTTGGTTAAAGACAAAAACAAGTAAACCTTAAAATCTCCATAAATAAAGTTTAAGGAATAAACACTGCCAGGTGTTTTTCAGAAAAATATGTCCCAAATCTCTACAATATCCTCAAAAATATTTCATTTTAATAAGTGCATCCCATTAGACAATGAAATTACAATTTATTTGCAGACACACGTATGCAGAAAACGGAACAGTTATCTGACTAGCTTTTAGGAGCAGATAATGTTTTGCACCCAGCAAGCATATCCTTAAAGGGTTAGAAGGATCCTTAGCAAAATTATAAAATCTGGAACAAGTTCTATTGATGAGAAACTGCTTAGCATAAAAATTAGGAGGATTTTGGAGAGGGAAGGGTAATAAACTAATAACAACTTGATAAAATAAGGCAAACCTGGACAGAACCTCAAAGATAAATACAAGGACTTTGTGCTTGATACAGTGGCATATAAATCCTCAAAATAATAGATGAGGTAAACTAGAGCAGCAATATTCTGAATGGCAAAAATACTCAGGTAATAAAAAAAGCAGTATCAGTCACAGTAGTATGGCCTTTGAAATAAAATGCCAGACAGTGTCAAAGATTTGGATAAGAGAGAAGTCAGTGGCAGAGGGTGGAAAAAATTTTGTATGATAAGGAATGCTTGTTTTTCTGATATTCTCTGGAATATGTCCAAACCATTGTGTATCTAAGCTGAGAGGCAATCACAGATAATGTGGTAATTTCAATTAGGTATAAGAAATAGAGACAAAATATTTTATTGGTGTAACCTAAGCTACAAAGACAGCCTTTGTTATTTAACAGTCATTTACACTTGATTACAGCAAAATAGTTACTTGCCTGTGGGAAGTCATTGATCTCTAATTCTTCTTCGTATCTCTTGAAGGATTCGTTTTGTCCTCCATCCTGCTTCTCTTCCTCCTGCTTCTCTATGGGTACGTAATTGAGCTTAGCATTGATTTTTTCAGCCAGTTGCTCTGCAATAGTCTTGGCAGATACAGTAGGAGCCTGAATTGTGCCTCCTCTCAGGATGGCATTTGTAGCCTGCTGCATCACATCCTGGAAAAAAGTCAGTCCATGTTGAAAACAAGGTAGCCAAAAGAAGTCCGATACAAACCAAAGCTTTCATTAAAGCTTTCTATGTAATGTAACTGTCCACATAACACATACATTCTCCAAATTTCTTCTTCTTTCCTTCCTCTCAGTTACTCCTCTCGCATAGAAAAGATCTTACTGGTCTTTTGTATCTTCATCTCAAAATACCTTTGGATATTCCAGACCGCATTAACCTAAATCTAAACGGATTGTGTGTTACATGCTTCAGCAGAGAAAGATGTTCTGCAACTCTGCTAAAGCTGACAAAACCTAATTGTGTGATTTTATAAGTAATGAATTAACTCTTTGCCAGGGCAGACAAAGAATTTCCAGTTCTCTATTAAATCTTATTATATTAGCTCAATTACAAATCCTACAACTTATAACTGAGTTAGCTCAGCACAAATCAGCTCAATAATGCAGTATGTTATTAGTGTGCAGAAACATTAAATAAAATGGCAACTGCCGAACAAGTAATTGTACAAGATTTATTAAAAGAAAAAAAGAAATTGCTCTGTAAAGAGCCTGACCTTAAAGTGGAAGGGGACCAATACTTGTGCCTCTGCCCCAAGATTCTTCTGGGCATTGATTCTCAAAGCCAACCTCTTGGCAATTTCTAGTTTTTCTGCGTTCCCAGCTGATGGTGTAGGAGCATTTGATGTTCCTGGTGTTCCCATATCTTTCACTCTTTTCTTTGAGTTGAACATGCTTTCAATTTGTTCATCAATCTGAAGAAAATAACAATTAAAAGATCACTGCATTGACCATTACATAATCTTATCATACTAAAGAAAGAAAACACTAAGGTGCATTTAGTTTACATGCTTTTAAAGAAGTAAATCTTGTATAAATGGTAGAAGCCTACAGAGAACTACAACTAACAAAAGGAACAGATGATCTAATAATCAGGAAAAAGTCTGAACATAGCGTTTACTTTCAATGTCATGATCAGGAGTCTAAAAGACATTAAGAAAGGAATCTAATAGGGATTTATAAATAGAAAAGGCTAACATGAATTTCTTTAAAACACTGCAAGTAAAAACATGTTTGTAATTGAGGGCAATCATTCTATTTCATTTATGCAAGATTAATATTACAAAGAAAATAATTTCTCTGATATTTACATAGCTACATATTTTAAGTATAAAATACCAGTAAGTCAGAAAGAGACTTTCAAAATTCCCATAGATCTTGACCTTCGTAGCTATATATCTTTTGTATCAAAGAATACATATGGATCTTACTCATGGAAGTTAACTAAGTCAGTAGCGTAGGACATAGAGTAACAAAAATCCATGCATTCCACAAGGTGTTACATAACCTACTGGTGAAAAACCAAATATATTGGAAATCCTTAAACAACTTAAATCTGATTTTCAGGTACTTACATCAACAGCTGTATCTTCATCATCTGAATCTTGCAAGCCAAGAGCTGCTTTTTGTAGTTTCTTTCTTTCATTAGCCAACGCCTGTTCTGTTTCATCGAATTTAAAACCTTTGCCAGAGAATCCACTGCTTTTTTTAATCAACTTTCCCTCCTGAAAACAAAATCATATATTTTCATACTTAGAAGTTTAAAACCCCAATTCCAAGTCATAAAACAACTGTAAAATTATACACATAATTTTGAGGTTATTTATTTTAAAAAGTAAATCCTAGCACATTTAGAGAGCTCTTCAAATTTTAAAAACTGTATTTTACAATGAAGTGTAATAGAAAGCTATGTTAATTCAGCAGATAAAAACAATACATTATTGGGATTTTCTGTAAATATACATTTTAAACACTTTTCAAAGTAAGTAAATAAAACCCTCCAGGAAAAACTCTCAGCATGAGCAAGATCCTCTGATGGGGAGAGCTCTAGAAATAATAATACAAATTTTGTGAAAGAACTTTATTTTATGTGAGTTTTGATAAAAGCCAAAGTGTCCTATATACAGTAGGTGCTCCTCTGTCACATACCAGTTGACAAGAATTAAATTCTCAAGAAAAACCCTGTAAATTATTCAAGATCCCAATCCTGAAAACATTTACACACTTAGAGAAGCATTCGTGTGTGTTCTCAATAAAGTCAGTGAGATGACTCGTGTATATTCTGTACAATTGGACCCAACATGCATACGCATTAAACCAGACCAAAGCCCACTACAGAAGGAAGAATTACTTACAGCCTTCTGTTGGTCTTTGAAGTCAGCCCAGAGCTTCTCCAAATCAGCAGGAATTGGATTCCCAGACAATTCCAAAGCCTTAATGATATCACCAGCATACCGTGCCTGATCCTCAGTAATGAATGTGTATGCATACCCCTGGTCAAAATTAATTTAAAAGATAATAAAGAAAAATCTCTAAAGACACTTTATCTCTACATTTTTTGAAGCACCCTTGCACAGATGTTGTTGTTCTGGTCAATAAAAGTACCTATGATACTCATGAATAAACTTTGTTTAGCAAGAATGTAGAATGAATAATGTGATTTCCCAGGAAGCAGATACAGAGGTCATCAACCACAGACAGTAGAAGCTGAAGTCTTTCTTTTCAATCTTGTCATTGTTAAAAGCTTGGAAAATAAAGTCTTATAAATTTAGTCTGGCATATTTCCACCAGTGAAAAACACTTAGACTTTCAGCCACAAATGGGATTTAGAAGAACATTCATACATCAGAAGAACATGCAAGTTCCAACTTTCATAGTGCTAAAAATGAGAATATATTTCACACATCATCACTCAAAAACCTTAGATGCACTCAAAAGGAAAACCCTCTTCCCACCAATAATGTAAGTTAGTCCCTCTGTAGCTATGCCTGGGGAACACCTTGATCAAACAATAAATAAGGAAAAAATTTCAGTAATAACTGAAACAGGCAACTGGTTATACATACTTTATTGCCAGCTCGTCCAGTTCGGCCTGCTCGGTGCACATAATCTTCGTAATGGTTCGGACAGCTATAATTGACAACCAGCACCAATTGTTTTACATCCAAGCCCCTTGCTGCTACAGATGTGGCCACTAGAAGTTTGCAAATTCCATTCTTGAAATCATTAATTATGCTGTCCCTGTCATACTGATCAATACCTGCAAGAAACCAGAGAAAAGTTAATTATAAAGCTTTGCTCTTTGAGCCAAAAGAATCTGTACACAGCTCAAAACGCTCTCCAACTTCAAACAACGGAAAGCCTAAGCAAATAAAGTTTCAATATATTCACACTTTTACAGGCAAAATACATTAGCCAGAATAATAAATCTCTTACTCTATTATTCAGAATAACAAAATCTTTATTTTTTTCCACTACAATAAGATGTCTTCCCCATACCGAGATTCTCAAAAACTTATTTATTATGATTTTCTATTTGACTTCTTATATTCAATTGAGGCCTCATGTGGAAGCTTTGTCTGTTCTGTAAAGGCAACAGAAATCTTGGGAAAATCAGACTATTTTTCTCTCTTCCATTGTTGCACTAAATGAATAGTGGTTTTGTACTTATTGGTTAGAGTATTTTTAGGAGCATCATATATAGAAAGTTTTAAAGTACTTGGGACGTACAATATTTTAATAGCAAGAGAAGGAAATCTCTTTAAACTACTTCCGTTATATTACTACTTGATGGCAGAAAAGTGGAACAGCAGCTGCGACTATTGCAGAATCTCAAATAAAAATATCATATAATACTCCCTCAATGGCAGTCACTACCATAGTGTAGGTAGCGATATTCCCTGAGAGGTGTTAACTCTCAGTCACAATCCTGTTGTACAGAGACAAGATTTGGCATCTGATGACATCTCACAGGGAACAATAAAGAGTAATGATGAAAAACTATCATGTCTATTTTAAATTAAGAGACAGATATCTTTCCCAATTATAAAGCAAAACCTGCTTAGGAAGAAATAATAATTGGTACTATAAAGGAACTAAGTAACCTCTCTTTGTGACTACCGAATACAAATATTCTAATTTGAAGTTGTTAATATGAATCCTTAAGATTGCAGATTACCTCCATGAAGAGACAGGCAAGGATAAGAGGCTCTCATTAAATCTTTCAACAACCCATCTGCGTGTTCTTGTTTATCTACAAATATGATAACTGATCCTTTCTCCTGATAGTGTCCCAATAGCTCCAGCAACTTCAAAAACTTCTGCTCCTCTTCTAAGATAACCTGGAAAAAGACATAAAAAACCAAAGTAGAAAAAGTATGAAATGTATCTTAAGTCATTAAACATGTTCGGGGTGTATAAAAATAAAAATCAGGAACACAAGATGACTTTTTCAGGCTGTTTCCACAGCCAGTGGCAAAATTGCTGTTCAGCTTAATGGTATAAAACCAAGGGGTTTTTTTAAAAAAAAGTGATTGCATTGCATCTTCAGATTAGGGTGTTAGTTTATTTTGAGTTCATGTTTAATACGGTCTCTAAACTAAAAATAAAATCTCTGCGGGTATATTGGTTTACACTCAATATTGCTGGAATTAATCTTTTGCAAGCAAACGAGAAGGTAAGCGAGGCAGACGTGCGATACTCACAACGTGTTGCTCCACATCAGAACAGACAACACTTCTGCCTCCCACCTGCACTTCTATAGGTTTACTCAGGATCCTCCGAGCTAATGCCTCCATAGCTCTGGGAAAAGTAGCAGAGAACATGACAGTCTGACGATCAGGCCTGACGTTGTCTACAATGCGCATAACCTGGTTGAAGAGAACATTCCTTGTTAACACCCAAGTGCTGTAATTGAACTTCATACACACCCAGAGCTGTCGTTTTCAAAGTTCAGTGGGATGTGCACAACACAGACCACAAAGCATTTGTTCACAGATTTCCTCTTGGGATGCAGGTCCTGGCATTTGAAGACAGGCAAAACTTGCTGGATTTGAAAGGAAGCTGAGTGGCAATATGCAACCCGACAACAGCCCAGCAGAAATCTTGAGACATGCAGCAGAAACCCTATAGCTCAAGAGACGAAATACAGGAATATTCCTAGTTTGGGAAGAAAACATAGCCTGATGACAACTGAATGAGTCCCAGATGTCCAAAGCCAGCAAGTAATTTGTCACCAACAGTTCGTTCCTGTCTCCTGCACAACATTGCCAGGAGATATCGAAGACTTTACAAGCAGAATACAACTACTACCATGACACCTGCATCAAGGGATTACATAGGGCTACAACATGGTCACAAGTATCCAAAACAAGTGTGTAAAAAAAATATTTTAAAAAAATATATATTGGAGAAAAATAAAAAAATCTAAGAACTTATTGAAAACAAAGCACATGAGGATAGCAGAAAAACTAAAGAGTCAGTTTAAACCGCTGTCCATACGTAGCACATCTTTTTGAATGCTCATTGGCAGTGTAATAACAACATAGCATTGCAAAATCCTTTAAGTGGAAAATAACATCTTGTAGCACTATCACTCATGTCATTAATTACCTGAGGCTCAAAACCCATGTCAAACATTCTGTCTGCTTCATCAAGTACAACATACGTGACTCTGCGGAGATTTGTCACCCGACCTGTGAAAGGAGAGGAAAAAACACATGGGAAACAAAATCAAATGGAAATCTGGTTTCCCTCAGGAATAATTTTTTTAAAATGTTACATAGTCTCACTATCTTCTAACAAATACATTAATTAATATTTTAAAAATTCACTAAATGTGAATTTTAATGCTCTCATTTTAATCACATATACATTCTGGGAAATGTGTAAGTATGCACAAGGCCCTTTATTTTGTTAAACTCTTCTCTTGCATACCATCATAGGGCCAGAAGAACCTGTAAAATTCAGAAAACTGCCCTCGCCAAAACACATCATAAAACTAAGACTGAGATGAAGCAAGGAGCCACATCAGCCATTATCTGACAGCGCCACCTAGAAAAAAACATATTAGAGATTACAGCGCATGTGTGGAAGGCAAAGTCCAGTGCTAACTGTTGCAGCCTCAGAAAAATTCCTTTCATACATATAATCTGTAACGCTTCCTTGGAGTTAGAAATAGCTACTTGAAAATAATCATACTAATTCTAGTTAGCTGCTAATAATATGCATAAAACAGAGTAAGCAGTCTCTTCAAAACGAATATATAAAGATTAAAACCTACCCACTAACACGACTAAGTTTAACACTAAGAACCACCCCAAACTCTGGGACAGCTGGAAACAAAATAAGCAAGTTGTATATCTGTGAACATTTTGAAATTATGATGGACAGGATAATTAGCTAATTAGGATAATTAGATAATTAGCCTTCCCAAACAAATAGCTAAGAGATTGTCTTTCATGAGAAGGATCTAACTCGAGGATTTAAGAAACATATTCTCAAATGATACAAATGTGAACACATTCAGTTCCAAACAACTCTGGAGTGACACCGTCAAATGCTCCCAGAATGGAACAGATTTTTCACATTTTCTGCAACTATCACTCAGACTTGTGCCTATCAAACTACAGTAGAATTGGGTCCTTTCAGCCTCAGCAAATTATACCTGAATACTCAAATTATTTTTTAGAGATTCAGCGCTGCATTTTTTTAAGATACGGAGTTCATACTTAAGCAACAAAATAAATATTTCTTAAAATCTACATATCTATTTAACATCTTAACACTTTCATCCCCAAATAATAACTTTGTAAAATTACTTGGGAACAGCATTAATGTACCTACCTTTGACGATTTAAGTCTTGGAAGCCCAGTTCTATATGTCTTGAAGGTACTTTTTCCACAGAAGTTAAATAATGTCAACAGTTTAGTAGAGGTTTTGATGTGGAATAATTTAATAATAAAACTTTATCTAATAAGCATGCAATGGTTACACTAGGACAAAACCTCTTAAAGCTGCAGTGGCTCAGTGTAATCAATCTAAGTATTTGATGTAAGGTCAGTTCTTTTACTTTTGAACAGTTATTTAGGGAGGGCTTCTTTGTCTGTCTGGTTTTTAAAACCAACAGATGAAGGCAGAGTCAGACACTTACGTAAAAGTGGGTAACTGCTGAGCTACACTAACAATAATAAAGGATCAATGGGCAGACAAAATAAGCAACTGTTAAATAACCTTTACCTAAATTACTTGAAGTGAAAAAATTTGGGCCAGCACATTTTAAGTTTAACAGTGATAAACATTCACAGAAACTCTTCAAGTATGTAGTATTTCCTGTCCTCCCCAAAAAAGTCAAACCAATATAAGACTAAACCTATTATTAGTGCTATATATTCTCAATAGCTAGATAGTGCAGCCTGAAGAGATATAAGAAAATTTCATAAGACCATTTATCAAAATACGTGATCTTTTGAATTTGTTAGAATTACACAACAAATTTAAAAAATTCTCCATAGGAAAAGGTTTTCTACTCACCATTGTTAGCTGCTAACATGTCAATCATACGTCCAGGTGTGCAAACAATAATTTCAGCACCTCTTTTGAGTTCAGCTATCTGATTTTAGAACATAGTAAACTATTAGAGTGGGTTTTTTGCTTTGTTTCTCTTTTTTTTTTAAACATATATCACTTTGCAAAAAAGAAAACAACATATACTGTAATACAGCTGTACTACTAATGTAAATTGCTTATATAAAGCTTTCGCTTGGCAATTACCTTAAGTTTTTGGAAAACTTTATTACTTTCCAAAAGAATAACCTCTGACAACCAAAGTTACTACCAGCTGAAGCAGTTATAATGGGGATACAACTTCTATACACTTAAGGGCCTAAAGAAAATGTCATATTGTATCAGGAACAACTGATACTAAATAAATCATGTTCCATCACAGATGGTCACAGAAGTTTACAATCCTATTGTTTCCATAAATGGGAGGGGGCAGGATGAACCTTGAAATTAATCTCTAAATTAGTCTAACATGCAGTATTTGATAATGCAATAAACCAAAGTTAACATTTTCTGGCTTTTGTCATCTTGAGGGGAACTCATAAAAATATAGTTTGAAAACTTTCAAATGATCACATCCCACTAGTAGTTTAACTGCTGCCATGTTCAGTACATATGTAAAAAGAAACAGACAAACTTTAAAGGACCATACTTTTTTAAATTTTAAATTTTCAAGGAGGTCAGTATGTTTAAGGCTAAATTATGTTCCAACACTTTTGCATTACCACCATTCATACAGCGAAAATCCATAATGAAGGCTGCAAATGTACTGAATTCATGGGAAAGAGAAAGGAACTAAACTCACTGCAAAAGTAGCATTAACCAATGAAGTTCAAGAGTTATTTGACAAGTAAAGTATGTCTTCTGCTTACCTGTTCACTGATTCCTGTTCCTCCATAAACACAGACAACTCGAAGCCCAAGTGTCTTTGAGAATTTCTTACACTCCTTGGTAATCTGCAAAGCCAACTCGCGAGTAGGTGTCATAATGACAGCTGAAAAGCACAGCATTTTCATCACACGTTGTAATGGAAGATATATTGTTATTTATACAATAAAAATTGATCTTTTGTAATGATGTTTAAAGCAATTCACTTATATGTACTTTAAAAACTGTAATTTTAAGAAAAAGAGACTAAAGACAGTATGAGAATGGGGTGGAACTTTGTTCAAAGTTTCAAAGTCAAAAGAGTAAGGTCTCCTAGATATATGGACAAGCAAGTGCTCTTGAAACAACATCAGACAGCACTGTCACCACAAACAACATTGAACAGCATGGTGATCATTAACTAAATTAGAACTAGCCGCTCATTAATGGACATTAATAAGTAAACATTCCTCCCTATAACCAATAGAAGAACTGAAGATCCTTCTAAAGAGTGTGAGTTTTTATTAATTTACATAGCAATTTTGAAAATAAAAGCTTTGTACCTATGGGACCTTCTCCTTCTTCTAACGCTCTCTGATCCATAATATGTCTGAACATGGGCAACAGAAATGCAATAGTTTTTCCGCTTCCTGTCTTAGCAATGCCAATCAAGTCACGTCCATTCATGATGGCTGGGATAGCCTGGGCTTGAATGGGAGTGGGCTTTTCATAGCCATGTCTTAAAGAGAGAAAAAAAAAGATATTTTAACAACAAAATAGGGTTTGACAGATGTGAATCACAAAGTCATGCTGAAAAAAAATTCCGTATTCATACTTAGATACACATATCAGTGCCATTCAAAAAATACAGTTTAAAAATGAGCAGCAAAATCATGCTACAAACGGCAGAAGGAATAGTTCATAACAACAGCTCAATACTGAGTGATAAGCACTCTGATGATTGTGTATAACATCTACAAACATGGGCATGCTGCAATACACAACAAAGAAAAAGGTTTTCCTCATAAACGTATGATAGAACACAGTGAGCTAAATCAGACATGAAATAGTTCATAAAGTGCTTGCTTACTTTTTGAGGGCAGTGAGAATCTTCATGGAAATACCACACTGCACCCAGGTTTTTATTGGTTTGGGGCAGCCTTTTCCCTTTACTGTAATTCCCTCCATCTCCAGCCTGTATACATTCACCTCTGAAACAGAGTTTGCATTACAACAGAGTCAAACTTGACATTTCTCTACTACTTTGATCATAATAATCTTGATCTGTCTCTGAACATGAAATACTAATTTTATCACGACCAGAAAAACAGCTTTTAGCTTGTTACACATAAATACAGGAAGTAGGTAGAAAGGACTTGTGTAAATCTTTCATTCAAAGCCTCACAGATAATTATATTAAGTTATCAATAACAGTGATCCAGCTGATTCAGTGTTTTTCTACACCAAGCTGCTCCAAATGCTCTTTATATTGCAAAATAATTTGCTGTTTCTTTGCACATCAAAATCCATTACTCTTCTCTTCAATGGTACCCAAGGTGTTCTGGTTCTATTTGTCCTTACCTTCTTGAGTCATTTTAGCTAGTTCTGGTACTTCAACATAGAAGTTTTTCCTGAAAGGTTCATATTCTATCTTTCCATGATCCACTGGTTCCAGCAGCTTTCTCTGCTTGGTCTGATAGCCAGTCAGGGCAGTCTGAAGATCAACCTCCTCCTCTTCTGAGGAATACTGTGTAGATTATAATTTGTGTGTAAATTAGCACGAATGGCATTCTGAGAGGCTCTGTTTTTTCATTTATAGAGGAACTTGACTCAGAAGCAACAATTACTCCTCACCCTATTAGACGAGATACTGAAAACCCACTCCTGGTCTATAAAGAGTCTCCATCATTTTTTCATGTTTCTTTTCTATTTACAGTTAGTATAAAAGAAAATGCTTGTAAATTTGATTTAGGGTGCTGTCTACTAGAACACATGACTTGGCATAGCATTTTGTAGCTCTAGGCAGAATCAAATTCCTTTCTACTGTTTCCTAAACTGTAAAATGAGAACATCCACCTCTCATTTGTGCTAAAAGAGATGTCTCATTTTGATTTATGAAGTGTTGTGAGATCTGTAACTTACAGGTGTTTCAGAAATTAATATATTTAAACCTAAAAGGAAATTCAGCAGAAGTGTAACACAAAGACCTCATTTTTTTCAGATTAGATACATGCAACTGAACACACAGCTGCAAACATGAACACTCTATACTGTCTCATGGGACATTCACACACGGGGTCACCAGGACTGCCTGCCCAGTTTCAGTAAGGTGACCTGAACACACACGTGCGACATACACCAGCCCAGCCATATTAAGAACGATTTCAAATCCAGACAACCTGACGCGCCCATTCAGTTCTCATCTGTCTAACCCCACTTCTGAACAGCAAAGCTGTGATAGTAATTTCTGAAAAAAATAGTACAACTAACAAGAAACTGTGTAAGATCAAAAATCTTGTGACCGCAGTTCTGCAAATTGAATCACTAAATGTTTATCTCCTAGGAGACAGAAAAATCCCAGGACTACCTGCATTCTCCTGCCTGTTGTAAGCAGCACGTTGCTTTTTCATACTAGAAATACAAGACATTTTCATTACCTCCATTGCATCTTGGTCATTCTCCATGAGCTCCCCTTTCTTCTTTGACTCTGCAGCTGCCTTTTTGGTTGTCACCACAGTTACTACTTTGGTAACAGTTGGTCCAGATTTCTACAAAAATAGTTAAGAAACATTATAGCATTACCATATTAAAAAACCAACCAAACAACAACACCACCACCAAACAAACTGTATAAAATATATCTGAATGCATTATGCTCTTTGGTCTGTTTGGGGCAGGAGGTTGTTGTTTGTTTGTGGGTTTGGTTTGTTTTCACTTACTTCAGTGAAATTTTATCAGAATAATGTTTGATAAAAACATCAGGAAATTCAAGTTAAGGCGAACAGGCATTAAGTGCAACTAATTTATTTCTTGCTTTTTTGCCATTTTTCAAAGTCATTTTGATACTAAAACATAAAGCTACTTTTAAAAGACAAAGATAAGACATCTTAATAAGTTATTTTACCTTTTCTCCACCTTTCACACTTTTTATGTTGAACTTCTTGACCTCTTCCTTTACTTCTTCCATATAAGCATCCAAAGGATCTAACTCTTCATCTTCAACCTCATTGCCTTCTTTTTCTCCTTCTGCAGTTTCCTCTTCATCATCTAATACAAGTAAGAAAGATGGGAATAAAACAGACAGGGAAAGAGAAAAGTGCTCATATGTGTTAAATTATTCGTCTACTCAAATAATTAGAGTCCAGTTTCATTACTATAACATTTTTCCTCATACAAATCTCTCCAGTCTGTTAATCTCAATTGTATCTCATTTGAAGCCATGACCAGATTTAGGCTTCGTTATTTTATAGTTCACATTCTGAAAAGTAATTAAATGTTTTAAAGATAAGGTAATAAAAACGTCATTAGGAACAAAAGTATTTTAACTGTCATATATAAAAAGTTAAATACCATCATCATCTTCTAAACTCCATTTTTTCCCCTGCTTCATCTCTTCAATCTCTTTTTTCAGTTCTCCTATGTTTTCCATAGCCTTCTTGCGTTGTTCTTCCCTCCATTTCTCCACTCTTTCTTTTCGTTTTCTCATTTCTTCTTCTAGTTTATTCTGATCAAAATTCTATGGTAAAAAACAACCAAATAGTGAAAATTAACGGCCGCTGGCTTTAGCCAAATAGAACTGTTGTGTGAACATGCTGTATAAGACTGCACATCCACAAACTTATCACAAAAGAAGTGAAAAATACTAACATCAAATATAACATTTTCAAGATAGATTTATTCTTCATTACTGAAGAGAATACTCTCTCAGAGGGGGAATTTGTCCAGCTCTAAGAACAGGTTTTCTTTTGTCAATGCAGTTATCTACAACTAATTTAATTCCCAGTTTAAATTCTCTCTTTCAAATTTATCAGTGTTAAAAGCGTCTACCTCAGTGGCCACGGTATTTGTGGTAGCATCTTTATCTTTCTCTTCTTCTTTGTCGTCTTTGTCTTTTTTCTTTTCTTTGGAAACTTCCACACCATCTGTCCTTTCTTTAGATCTTGATCTAAAAAGTAAGATCAAAGATTTCTGAGAACATTACAGCTTTTCTCAGGGGGAGGATACACATGTGCTGGATAGAAACAGAACTATGAACACCATGTACAGGTTTATGTTTTCGAATACCTTACAAAGCTCACTGCCTCCCAGAGACCTTTCCATTTCATGGAAATATCCCCTTTGACTACCAGAGATGTAGTATCTGTTGCAAGCCACCGATTTACATGCTTTGATTCTGTTTTTCTCATTTCTTTACAGGGGGAAGTTGCAGACCTTATTTCCAGAACACACGATAGATACTCCAGTGGTTCTGCAGTTTATTTTACACCTCCTTGAAGACAGCAGTTAGAAAAGAGATACTAAAAAAATTCCTGTTTGTGGAACATCTAGAGAAAGGTAAAGTGATCTAGCCCCTTGCCATAGAAGTTTGAACAACGCCCTGAGCGTACAATACTGGCTGAAAGACATAAAACACCTCTCCCTGGGAAAAGCTACTCCTGTAACTCAATGTAACACGCAGACTTGCATTTAAAACAAAATGCATTTATCACAGATTTTATCATTCTGACTTGCTTCCATTTTTTTTTAAAGCATCCAAAACAAGCCAATTAAATCTCATTAAGCCTTTTTCATTGGGCTATTCTAATACAAACCATACGCCTATTTCAAAGGACTTTGTGATTCCAGCTTGTTACAATTTCTAGATTGTCATCAACCTGCTTATTCTTTGTACTGCTGTTACGACTTAGGGACTTCGCACTCATTTGACAATATAGCATTATTACACGCTGGTTTTAATTATATCTGAAGATTCCATTAAAATATATTGAAAAGAACATAACCTATATTCAGTTTTTATATGTTTCTGAAGCCAACATCTAAAGGAGTTCAAGCTCTTTAGTAATCCTATTTACTAGACATTTATTCAATTTTAAGTCCCTAAGACTGGCACTTGTCAAATCCAAACTGTTGCAGCACTAAGCACACCTACAGAATTCAACAAACTGCAGAGAAACAGGTGATGGCTTTACCAAAGCAGACTCCTCGAGCTTCTCTGAAGTGTTAACACTATATACTTTATTTTTCTGCACAAATATAATTTGAAAAAGCAGATTCCAAACTTTATTGGCTTACATTCTTTAGAACACTTTTTCTGCAAAGAATGGATGAAACATTGAGCTCAGGTGCAAACACTGGCACATTCAGCAGTTTAGAAATTCCTGTTACAGATGTCACCATGATGCCGCTTACAGATCCCGTATTGCTACCTTGCCCACATTTTAAAAAGTCCGGTACGTTTCCAAAGAAATAAAGCGCTTTATCTGAGAAAGAAAATGATACAGTGCATCACTGAGAACACTGAACCTCAGCAAATCTGGTAACTAAAACTTACTTATTCTCCAATAATTCACAAGTTTAAAGAAAGTTACACTTCAATATAATGTCTGTGCTAAAGAGCACCTGTACTTTATTAATTTGGGCATACACGCCAGAACACAAAACATTCCTTATTGATACTGGAATCTGAGATAACAAAGAAGCACTACAAAACTTTCAGAATGAAATTCGGTGTTAATTTTGTTACTATGACATTGACTGTCCTTAGAGAACACAAATACCTGTTTTCTGTTTTCCTGTTCTTGCTCGGACTGGAGGATCGAGACCGTCTACCTCTGCTTCTGCTTCTAGAGCGCCTCCTCTCGCGGCTCCGGGATCTTCTTCTCTCCCGGCTCCGTTCCCTTTCTCTACTTCTTGAACGTCTGCCACAGAACAAAATTGTATTTATTTAGCACGTGATCACAGTATAATTTTAGGCTGCTACTGAGGAACAGGTTGTAAAAGAAATCCAACAATCATCAAGAACACTAAGAGCTTACAAATTCCAGCAGCTAGAAACTGTTTAATAACTAAAAACACTAAGCATAGTGAAGTCTGTCATGAACAATAGCAAAGTAACTAATCATAGTGTAAGAACATCAATATTCAGATGACAGGCATTTTTATTTACTTTGATTAGAACTGATAACTCATACCTTTGACGCTTTCTGTCACGTGATCGAGACCGTCTCTTGTCCCTACTGCGTGACCTCTCACGTCTACGTTCTCGATCTCGACTTCTAGACCGTCTGTCTTCTCCACGTTTTCTTTTGTCAGACGGAGAACGACTTCTAGAACGGCTACCAGAGCGTCCACGTGACGCAGAGCGCTTACGATAATGCCTGCATCGTAAGTTCACAACAAAAGATGAACATGAGCATGAGAACAATTTGCAGTCGAAGGACATTTGTCATATTTAGGTGGACAGGCTAAAAAGAATTATTTATCCTGACTCCTTGGACCATTTAAATTTCTAAACATTTGTAATCATCTTGCCAAACTGATAAATATATGTATACTCTTAACAATGCTAAAATCAGAGGGATTACTTGGTCATATTTTTTGTTTTGGTGTTAGAGTACTACTATAAGCACATAATGAGAACACTAGAACACCAAGAACAATTTCCTTTTTGGAAATCCACAGACTTCCATTATACACAGGGAAAGACTAAGACCCTTTGAAGCTATCTCAAAATTTGTCAAAGAAATAAAACTGTTCTTTGTTGTTTTTTATACAATATATAATTTTTAGCCAGGTAAACTAGATAAATTATACCTCTGCTCAATGGAAAAGCTGCCAAAACATCATATATGGAAACATAAAACCCCAAGTCCAAGTGACAAGTGTACAAGTCACAGATGACTACGACCATCTCCTCTTCCTCCAATTCCTGATTTTCAATCACCACGTCAGAATAATTCCCTTGTTCAACCACCCGTAGCCCAGGACTCGCAGACCCTTTCTCCTGACACGCTTGGCAAGCAGGAAGAAGCACCAAGGGCAAGACCTCAGGCCCCCCACCTCTTTCTTTTCCTTCCATCATTGCCACCCAGGGTTGTATTACACCAGTATCAGCACTAAAAATAATACAGTTTATTTCAGCAAGTTGGTGTATTTAGGTATCGTGTACATTTGGAATCAGTACAGTAGCAGCATGATATCCAGCAGTATAACTGAATCCAAAACACATCTGTGTTAGTACCTCTAATTTCTTTCTCATCTCTGTCACAAAATGTCATGAGATCTGCTCCATACTCCCTCCTTTTCTAAACTTTTTTTTTTTTTTTTTTAACATTTTTTCCTACAGCATGCAATAAAACTGAGTGTATGGTTTCAGGTTTCAAAAGCCCTAGTCCGATGAATATTTCCAACTCCACCACATGCAGCCCACCCAATTCATCTCCACCCACAATTCATTCTCACCCTCCTATTTCTTCACTTTTAAAAATTTTGTAGGTATTCAAATAGAAAATTAATACAAGTTGAAACCCACTTCTTACATTATTTTTAGCCCAAACAGAAAAAGCTTGTATTTATCAGAAGAGTGGCTGAACTGTGATAAACAAGGGAGTCCTGCTCGCTTGAGTGCCAGCACTTTGGCGTTCAGTTCCCAGGAGATTTTGCAGCCTGAGTCTCTAGCGGTGTCCTGTTGGCAACAGTTCATTCGCTAGCTACTTCAAAACTAATTTAGACATACCTATGGGGGGACCCAGCTCTTCACCGGATCATTAATTTGAACCTAAGGTGGTTATTAAAATTTCAACTCATCTGCCCCTCTCAGTATAAATCTCAATTACGGATCTAAGGAGGCTGTAACAGTGTGGGGACAACTGCATGCGAGGACTATTCTGTCACAGCTGCAGTGTTAAAATCTGATAGTTAAAATAGGAAATAAAGACATATGCCACAACAGCACTTGTAAATTATGGAGTCGGTTTAAAGCCTGATAGGTGTGAGCAGCTCCAAATCATCTGGCAGCACAGGCTTGGCCCGAAACACACAGAAGTGCACGGTCCCGTTACTGCTGAGTTAATTACAGCACCTCATCAGGTGTTTGTACAAGCTACGAGAGGACAAGAGACACGTGATCCTGCATAAACTTCAAAAGAACCAGCAAAACCGTCTAATCCAGGTCAAAAACGCTACCCGACTAGTGATGCCATTGCTATCGATTTTTAAAAGGCAGCGAAGTCCAGGTGGGCCCGGACAGGCTCGGGGGGCCCGACGCCCCGCACCGCAACCAGGCGCTTTATCCCCGCGTCCCCCCGCGCAAAGCCCGAGCGGCTCCGGACCCGCGGCCACGGCGGCTCCTCCGAGCGGCGGAGGGAACGGGCAGCGCCCGGGGCAGCGCAAAGCCCCTCAGGGCGCCTCGGCCGGGCGGCTGGAACGGGCTCTGAAGCCCGGCCCGGAGCCTCGATCCACCTCAGAGCGAGCTGCTCGCCCCCGCGCCGGGCCCGGGCCCTGCCGCGTTGGCCCCGCCGCCCTCAGCGTGCCCGCCACCGCCCTTTGTTCCCCCCACGCAGCCACCCGCACCGGCCCGAGGGAGCCGCGAGCCCCGGCGCGGGCCAAGCCGGTGACGGCAGCCCCGTTGCCCTCACCTGGACTCCCGGCCCATGGCGGCGGCGGCGCGGGCCCTGCGCTAGACGGCGGCGGCCATTCCGCGCCTCAGCGCCCGGGACGACGAGAGGCGCGGCGGGAAGCTGCCGCCCCCCCGCTTCCGGCCCGCCGCCCGCCTGCCGCGCCCCCTGGCGGCCGGAGGACGCAGAGCCGGGGCGGGGCAGCAAAAACCGGGCAGGAACGGGCCGCGCGCGCAGTCCCGCCCATCGCACCCGCCCGGGGCTGCCCAGGCGGGATTCCCGGCGCGCGGCGCCTGTGGCGGACACAACCCCCCTCCCCAGCCAGGACAAACCGCCAAGGAAGGGGGTAACAAATATACTTTTAATAGAAAACAAACACTTTGGCAAGAAACGTTAAATATAATTATGTACATGAACAGAATAAGTTAAAAACGGAATAAAAGGGACAAATTCCTTGACCAAAGGTGAGGAAGCGCCAGCCCCTCCTGGCACCGAGCCCGTTCCAGGGAGGTTTCCTCCAGCCCACCCTGAGCTCGTCGGACAAAAATAAGCGTTTATGGGCCGAAAAGTTCCAGGTCAGGTCTCACAGCAAGATTTCTGTCACTGCTTGAGAAGAAAACCCACTCCAGCTTGCTTTGCAGAGCTGAATGAACACACAGCAGGTGGGGCAGCTCTTTCCTTAGCATTTCATTCATTGGGATTAAAATCTTCACACTGAGGATTAAAAAAAACATTGCCTTTGCAGGTGTTAGTAGCCAGTATTCTTGCAATTTATTTGTATTACTTTTGGGCATATAGAGTCAGAACAAGTCTAACTTTTGAGCAAACTCATTTACATATCTCAACCTTAATTTAAATGACAGCTATTTCAATTCGCTGAAGTTCCTAACACAAATTTAAAGATTCCGAATAAATAATTGTGCTAATAGACCTAAATCAGAATCTTCTGCAGCCCAGCCCTGGACAACTGTAACACGATACGTACTGTAAAATAATCAGTAAAAAAGAAAATTGTCAAATCAAAACATAGGCTTTTTGTTTTCATGCAACAAACAAACATATATTTAACTTAGAGGTTAGACATGCAGTGCTAAAATTAAAGCAGGAAGCTTTAGCAGAGAAGATTAAGCAGAAAGCAGGGCTATTTACTTTAACAAGGCATAATCAAACATTTTTGCTCCCTAAAAAATTTCTGCAAATACCAACAGAAATAGGTGTTTCTCTATGTTAAAAAAAAGCATTGGCCTAGATTACCTGAAAGTCGAAATTCTAAACAGAAAACTGCAAGTTGAAAATAATAGCAAATTTAGCTTCAATAGAAATCTTCACAGATTATCATTGTTTAAGCTACATGGAATGACACTCCCTCTCAGCGTGCAAAATTCACAAGACTGAAAACTAGAGCAGTTTGCTACTTCATGACTGCGTCCAGTGACAGGATTCATCTGCATTTGTCATTATTTCACCTGTGTGGCTGGACATCCACAGAACAAAATACAAAGCACTATTGTCCCTTCATACATAGATCTTCATGTGGGAGTCAACTCAAAGCACTGGTTTTTATTTCACTGTCTCTTGGAGTATTTAGGATTTAAAGAGGAATGGCTACTGTGATTTCGCTGGGCCAATTTCCAAAACACACCAAAAAAATTAAGATAAATAGCTCTGCTGAATCAAAGGCTGTATGCTGTTGGGTTGTAGCATTACATAGCAGGAGCAGAACTCCACAATTAAGATCCTGTTTACATGCAAATGTCTGGTAATAAACAGAAACAAACTGCAGAAATTAGTGTCAGATTAAAAGTTGTCTTATGCAATCTGGGAAGGAGCTAGAAAAAAACCAAAAATACTTCCCTTGGCAGTTTTAGTCTACTAGAGCAACCATCTGATGCTGCAGGTTTGTTGCCAACGTATACAAGTTTCTCCTCATGAAATGAACTGTTAAAATAAAGACATCAGACTGAAAACACATGTGTGAGCTACACTAGGACTAGGCTGCTGGAAACTCACAAACAGGTGAGATTAACAATTTTGTTTCTTCCTGCTTTTTGATTAATGACATTTGTGAGCAACAGGACTTTGTTGTTGGTTTTGCTTAGCTGTTTTGCATTATAATCATCAAATGAAATTAATCACAATCACAACAAATTATGTATAGCAAGGCAAGGATTAGGACAACCAAGTGGCATGTTTCACCAACATTCTCCAGAAGCAGCTACTTCGTTCAACAGTCTGAATTTGAATGACAGAATACAGGGATTTCTTTTATTGAGAGCTTGCTTAAAAAATGGGAACACCACAAAATGAGCAGTTCTTATTAGCTATAGTGATACTGGAGATATATAGATATATATATATGGTTTTGCTGAAAGGAATCCTCTTTGTTCTCACTGAAAAGAACAAAGGCAGCTTTGTAAATGTTTATGAAGGAGGGTGAGAAGAGTAGCATTAACTAAACCAAAGAAATAATCCACTGACACTTGCATCCTATTCTTCACATTTGTAACAGGCAGACACAGTATTTAAATAAACTGAACCAATGCAACTGGCAGTCTGGGAACCTGCTCTTCCTTTCCCAAGATGGCTCCTTTCAAGCATTTGAACAGGTAAGAATTTTAATGAAGGTTTAAACCTGTCTGCAGAGTCAGACATTAAAGGAATACAGTCCAGAAAGCTTTAGTGTAACTATCGTGTTGAATTCTACAGCCATCATGGTACTTCAGAACCAAAAACCAACGTAAGTTCATGGCAAAAGATAAAAGTAAAGAAATAGACACAAAGGTCTGTGAAAACATCTCCCATTTTGCTGTAAGTGTCCATGGAGCGACTTATCACTTCTGCAGGGATTCCAGACAGTAAAAGGGCAGCAGTTAGTACTGTTGTTTTCACCTTCTTCTCACACTAAAAGAAAACAAAACAAAACACAACAATATGAAGTTAGTTCCTCTGTTATAATTCAATTCTGCTTTAAGGTGTTGTGTCCATTTCACACCTAGCCAGGCATGTTCCAGATTCATTGCTACGAGCAGCAGGTGTGGACTCATTCTCTCCAGACAGGCTCCTGGATTCACAGCACTTAGCCCAGCTACACACTGAAGCTGTGATGGATCCAGCAGAGCCAAGTGAGAGCCTGGTTAACAGCAGATAAAATTTACCACAGATAATATGTCTACTTCATGCTGGCACTCCAAGCAGGCTGTGAAGCGCAGCAGCTTCTGCATGAGTGGGAAGAGTCCCAGACAAGGGTAACTTGGGTGTAAGAAGGCAAGTCAGGCATCTGCACGGGCAGAACAGGATTAATCTCACCACACTGCTTGGCAAAGGATACTGCTACTTTTCTAATACAGAAAAATTATTTAGAACTGAAAACCAACTGTTCCTTTCTATTTTAGTAAGACTCTACTTGGTAGTTTTATCCTTTCAACTCAGAAATGCCCCCAAACCCTTTTGAAAGCTGTTCTTCTGTCCTTAAGATGACGAATCCCAAGGATGGGAAGTCTGACAGGCAGGAAAAGATGATAGTGGCTGAAAAGGTTGGTAATTTGATGATACTTGCTGGATATCTTGATTTAATCCAATCTAAAGTTTTCAAAAATCTTTCTAGGTTTCATGAGAGAAAAATTAAGGATAACACGCTGATGGAGCTCATCTGAGTATAAGTGCAGTAAAAGCAAGTTGTGGAAAGGAACCAACTCTTTAAATGCTGAAACTGAAGAGCTGATTTTTAAAACAATAGAAACAAGATCAAGATGATCTAGCAGATAAGCTACTACAAGTCTAAGGGTAATTCTAGTGTTTCGTGTTTTGACACATCAGCTTAGAATGCGTAATGTGAAGTTTAGTTTTGAATTAGATACTTAACTACGCAAGAACCACTGATTTATTCTGACATGCTACAGCTAATCTATTTTTCCTTTTTAAATGCAAATGTTTGCTTTCAAGTACGGATTGAGCATCATTCAAACCCCCTTTGCACTGCAGACCTGACAAGTCATTAACCAAACAAATACTTCAGCACAATTAACTGGTGTAAATATACAAAGCAGGTGATATAGCAAATCTTGCTAATAAGCAGCAAGGTTCACACACGAAGAAATGTCTTATTTCAAGTTGCCATTCAAACTGATACTAGCAATGGAACACAGAGCCCTTAAAACCGAAGGACTGTCTCATTTTTTAACAAACACTCTCCCAAATTTCGTCCATGTATCACATGCAAAACAGCTGTTGACAGAGCAAGCAGTAACCACAGAAAAGCATGACCTACAAGACAAAAAAAAAAAGTTTCCCAAATGCATGAATGAACTAACTGGCTTTCCTGGTCATGTGCTTTTAATTAGGCTACAGCTAAATAAGTTGCTAGTATACATTTTCACAGCAACTTTAAAAAAGATTTGGACGAAATCCGGGTAGATTAAAAACTAGTATAGACTATCAGCATTTGGTAACTCCCAATTCTACAGTTTAAAACAAGGGAAGAATACTTCACATGCGTTGGTTCTAAAACAAGACAATCTAAGCACAAGTTCAAATTAAACATTTTAAATCTAATTCTGAAAAAATACCTTACCTTTGGAAAGTACTTGGACAGTCCCATGTAAGCAAGTTGTAGAGTAAGAAATGGTGCAAATATTGACTGAAGGAACATAAAAGAATATACAAAAATTAACTTGGTCAGAAGTAACAGCAAAGAAAACACAGAAATTTAATGCTTCCCAAGTCATAAAAGAAAATTAAGCAGGTAAAAAATAATTTGTGGACAATAGCAACAGTATTCTTGAATACTACAAACCTAAGTAGACAAGTTACATGTCAAAAATAACCTTCTGCCTTACTAGAGCCTAAAAACCTGAAATTGCAGAAGCGTACAGCAGTGTGTAAAAATGAGCCCAGTGATCCCAGAGGTGGAAGGCTGTACCAGCCACACACTTCTGCACGATGTACTGGCAGACACCCTGAATACTGAGGAACTACTTTTCTCAGAAGACTGATAATTGAGTAGGATCTGCTTATAGTGGGACAACTATTGTTCTTACTCTATTATTCTTTCATAGACTCCAAACTAGAAGTGCAGTTGACTCATGCTCACAAAGACAGGAATAAACTTGCACGAGACTTAAGCTGCAATAACTATTCCAGTGCTTCTACCAATCAAACACTGTTTTATACAGTTGTTGGAAATGTGAAGAGTGGCTGAAGTTCCCAGTCACTGCTGATAGATTTCACCCCTAAATAAAGAGTATTTCACAGTAAGTTTGCAGTTAACTAGCAAAACAAAATAGGATTGTTTTTTCCCTGAACTCACCAAGTACTTGCACACAAAAGCCCTGACTGTGATGGCAAGCAGAGCACATCCCACCAATCTGAAAATGCGGAAAGAGTCAAACTCCTCCACCGCATTCCCATTCTCTTGGCTTGGCTTCTCATTCATCAGCTGGTTCCTCAGCTTCAGAGCTTCATCAAATCTGGATAAGTACTGGTCTAATCCACGTCTAGGTGGTCGCGGTGCAGCTTCAGATGGCAGCTCTGCTCTGTGACGGTGACGGAGCTCGCTTGTACCCTCACTGATAAGCTCTGGAGTTTTACTGAAGAAGTCCTTATCCCCTACCACGCTGCCTCCATGGTCAGCTGCACCAGCCACATTACAGACAGAATCACCAAGAACTATTCGCTTGGAAACTGAAGGAATGGGAAGGGAGTTTGATATATCTTGTTCGTGCTGAAGTTTTGATTCTGTGTGACTTTCATCATCTAAAGAAGAGAAATAAAAATACAGAGTTATGCTCACCGGCCACAAGGAACAACACTTTAGCCATACTGGACTGAGGTCCTGGGTTGATGTCTCCACTTCCAAAGTGAAAGCACAGATTTATTATTAATAAACGTGCTAATTATTAATCACAAAGCCATTTGACATACCTGAATAGAAGTAATCGTATTATAAAAAGAAATGGGTTCAGCTGATACACAACCTGTTTGTGTATCAAAGGAAAGGTTTACACACACACATCACAGATGATGATAATGAAAAGGGAAGAGCACGGAGTGGACTAGACTTAAATGCTCATCAGCTTCACCCAGATTATGCTTTTATACAACTAGACTCGGCACGCTCCTGTCTCACTTCCGCCAGCCTACAAAGAACCCTGCACATACCACTCTTCAGAAATGGCAGAGACATGAGACAGCAAGCTGTGCAAGTCAGGTTGGAAGCTGAAGCTGTCAGTCAGCAAAGGAGAAATGAAAATACTGGACTTCCTCAAGCAGCAACATTGCATGCACAAGAGGAAAGATGTTGCAAATACAGGGAGCAATGTAAAAAAAGACAAACATTCAAAGAAAATGAGTCACACAGAAGGAATATTAGAGTGAGAAATGTGCAGGCAATAGAAGAAGTGTACTTTGGCTTGTTCTCCATTGTCAGAGGCAAAGCAGCATTAACTTGTATTAAACCTGAAGGCCTCATCTTACAGCGAAGGAAGTGATGCCAGAGAAGACAAACCGAATGGAGGGGCATGCGGAACAGGTCTGGTCCAACACTTAAGGAGTATTTTTCAGCATTAAAGCAGACTAATTCATGGCTTATGGGCATCCTTGTAAACTGAAATCTGAGACCTCTTTCCTGTCAAGCCAGTCAGCCTCCTCCAAGTATGTGCAGAAATACAAATAGCCAACTTATAAATCTGCAAGAAAATGCTGCATGCCAACCGCAAATAAACTATGACTGATTATTATCCAAATGCAAGAAAACTTTGATATCAAACACAACTATGGAAGGAAACAGTTACTGAATGAAAACGTGGGGGAGGGTCATCATTTCTTCAGCTAAGAAAAACCACTTGAAGTGCCAGGCTGTCCACTCGCTGCGTGTGCACAGCAACAGGCCCGTGACCTGATCTCGGCACATTTCTGGTGGCATTTGGGTTTTACCCGCGGGTCTCTCGAGAAGCTCGGGCTTCACTTAAAGCATCGCTGAAACGAGAGATCGCGCTGGGAAGGCAAACAGCAGCCGCTCCCGTCCCACGGGGAGCGGCTCCGGCAGGAGGAGGCCGCCGCCGGCCGCCACCGCCAGCCCCACGGCCGGGAGCCCTCACGCCGCCGCCTGTCACAGGGCTCACCCTTGCCCGCCGCGGGCCGGTGGAAGCCCATGATGCGGTTGATCCGCTCCTCCGAGTTCATCAGCAGCTTCCTCCGCCGCAGCTCGGCTCGGCGCTGCGAGGCCGAGGGGCCAGCGGGGGCCCCCGGGGGCGCGGGCACCGCTCCCGCCCCGCCACCGTCCTCCATCCCCGGCGGAAAAGGCCGCGGCGTTATCTCAGCGCCGCACAATGGGGCCGCCCCGCCTCAGCGCGCAGGCGCTAGCACCCTCCAGCCGCTGAAGCAGACGCCGCCATCTTGCGCAAGGGCAGAACAACGGGCCAGGCAGGGAGTCGCTTTCACTAGCCGTGCTCTCTGACAGTACGGTGCCCGCATTAAAGATGGCCGCTCCGGCCTCGGAAGTGACATTACGGCGCGAGAGGAGATGGCGTCTGCGCAGTGAGGGGACGGGAATGGCGAGAGCTGAGGCGGCGGCGGGGGAGACTCGGCGCTGACAGAAACCTGACTGAGAGCGTCAGTCAAGGCGAGGGGTTTTGCATGGCTATAGGAAAAGCAAAGCAGCAGTGACGTGACGCCGTCCTCCGAGGGCGAGCGGCGGCCAGCTTCTTCCTTAATTGGCTTGAATTCTGGTTTCAGTAAACCTGGCAAATCCGCCTTGTGTTCAGTGAGGAGAATCTGCTTAACAATGCGATATAAAAACTAGGGCAGGGTGGTAACATTTTCCTTATCGTACAAAGAGACGAGAGCAGTGTTCTATATAGAAACATACAGTATTAGAATAAGCAAAAATGCATGTTTCTAGCCAAAGTTGTATTTACCTAACACTCTACAAAATTGTGACCATGCAGAAGCAGCAGAACATCAGAGGTGTTCAGAACGGCAAATCAACAGAGTTCAAGTTCCAGCACACGATGTTCAGCAGAGCAGCACACGGAGGAGCAGGCCTGGGGGTGGAGATTTGCTGTTGGAAAAGCTGCGAGTGCTGCTGTACAGCCGAATTTGGGAAATTAATCTGTCATCTCTGGGCACGCTCCAAAGGAGGGAAGAGAATATGCTGCTTATTGGAGTGCCAGCAAACAGATGTTTTCACGTGTACATGAAAGGGATCCTAACATAGGAAAGTGCCTTCAGGGAGCTGCTGGGCAGCACGGGGCCGCTTCCCAAAGGCTGTTCCCCATATGGTGTCACTGCACAGCTGTTAATACATTAAGCATCTGAAGGGATTGACTGTGGATACTGAGCAGAAAAAAACCAAGGAACAAGGACCGCTCAAGGATTCCAGAATTACCATAACACTATAAACCAGGAAAGATCTCCAGTTATTTCTACCAAGATACAGTTGGTGTAATATTCATATTTATGTACAATAAAAAGTCCATTACACCTCTAATTGCGTTGACAAAAAGTGATAAAACCAGGCTGCAGTATTCTTCCCTTAGCTGAACATTCTGTGGCTAACACACATAGCGAAAGCACCCGAAAGCCAAACCAAATGAAGACAGTGACATGGATCAATACTTCAAATTAATTACCTTAACATCCGCGACACTGAACAACTTGCACTCCATAACTCCCAGACTGCACCACAGGCACTTCCATTAGAAGCAAGACTCGGCTTCAGGATCCTGTTCTTGAATTTCCACAGACTGGTGCCAGGATGGAACATGTGGCCGCTAATGAAATTCAGCAGCAGCAGGACAGAGGTGGTTACACATATTGGGGAAAACCTTTGTATTGACAAGTCCAATTAGTATTTCTATGATACTAAGTGATTTAGAGAATGATACAATCCTGTATTCAAAAACTGAGATGAAAGTACCAAGCTCATGCATTAAGTTATATATGATGAACCAGAAGCAGCAGTGATGACAGCTCATAAAAAACCTGTCAAGCAGAAGATGGAATGCCTTTTATAAAAGGGTGTTGAAATAATAGGCTGTTAAATGAAGATCTAGGATTACCTACAATAAAATTGATCATCACCTTGGGAACACTGCTGAAGGCTAAATTCCAACCACTGATGTCAGCTGGCGAGGACCACACAGCAGGGGACAGCCCTGCTGTGGGGGTACTGGCAGAACAAACCCCAAGGTAGGATGGAATTAACTGTGCTGACTGACAAGACATGCTCTGGAGGGACAAAAAAATGCCAGGGACAGAAGGGAAGTTTGGATCAGCTGCAACTAATTTTCTCAACTTCCCCCTCAGTTTATATCACCTAAACATTACGTTTTAGCTAAAAGTAGAATTTATCACTTGTTGGTAAATGGTATCTAGACCAATCAAATATATTATTCTATTTATAAGAAAGGACTGATGGACTTGCATGAGTTCTTTCAATTAATTTTATTGCGTAGCCAAATCTGATAAATTAGCACAGATAAAATAAGCATTTGCACGTGTTACAAATGACTTTTTACAGAATAAAACAGTGAAAATTACAAACTGTAAAAAGGAGGACAAGTAAATCCTGTCTCAAATTCAGAAGGGGGAAGATTTATAGCTTCATACTGAAGATCAAAAGTTTGAGTTCATAAAACAAAGATTTAATATTACAATATTATACACTACTTTACAAAATTAAATTTACTATAAGGATTACATCCATAATAGTAAACAGAACCTTAAAATCACATTTAATGGTCCCTTATCTAACAGCCATTCTGCATCTTTGATTAGTTTCTGTTAAGAAATTAATTCTAAATAAAAGTGAATCCTTCTAGTTATTGCAACAAAGTCTATGTGAACTTAGACTCAAATATATTAAATTAAAAACGATAATGAAAGCAAAGTAAAATGGATGGTAACAATGTTGGCTGAACACTAATGTGTCGAATACAGCAATAGTTTAAACAAAAAAAAGTCTTCAACTAGAAAAATAGAGTACATCTGCAGCGGTAGAGTTGTCGTGCTGAGATCTAAGTACCAGAGCCACTCTTGCCTGTTTTTGCAGTTCAATCTTCAGTGTCCTCATTTTTCAATTGTAGGTAAAAAAATCAGGTAGTTTGTATGTTCACCTGCCCTGTATTGCCCTTACGGCAATCCAAGGTGAACCAGCAGGACTTTCCCAGCGCAAGCGAATAAACTAACGAAGGTCAATACAGAATTTCTTCCAAGGTGAAGAGAACTCCCAAAGAGGGTTCATCTGAGTCTTGGTTATAATGTTTTACTCTGTAAAACTTAAGGACCCTAATTCAAAGTTGTTAACTGCCACAAAGACTGACATCTTTAGCCAGTAGGCTGGTGTACATAACGCAATGAAGCCAATTCCAATATTTGTTTGTTTTAAAAAATATGGGATATATAATAGTAGCAAAATACAGTCATAGTAAGAAACAGACTTTGGGTGGCCTGTTAGATGCAAGGATGATTTTCAACATCTGAGTGATAATACACCCAAAACACAGGTTTTAAGTCATAGCCTATGCAACTGCATAACTGCCATTTATGATTTAAATGAAGAGACTCCTTTCCTCCAGGGAAAAAAAAAAGAAAAAAAAAAATCAGACTGTCGAAACTTAAAAAACCTCTTTGCTATGACTAGAAAATGTGCAATTCTCTGAAAAGCTGTTCAAGTAAATATACTCCTGTGTGCTATGGAGCCAGCAGACAGGGAAGCTTAAGTTGGTTCCATAATAATCTTTTCATGCTATTTCAGACATCGTTCTGAACTTCAACTTCTCGTGCTCAAGTGACAACAACAATTTCCCCAAAGAAACTCCTCCCCTGAAATAAGGCAACTCCTGACAATCACATGAAGCTACAGCCTGAAATGGTAGCAAATTATTATCCTATGATGTCCTTTGACATTTATATCACAAAATGTAAGTTAATTAGCCTCATCACAGTATGTTTGACCACTTCGAAGTGTTTCACCTGTTCAAGTTACTTGCCCCAGGAAGTAGGTTTTGCAAGACCTTTAAGTTTACCACTATTAACCAAAAAAACAAATCAAGATTTTTCCATATGAAAGACTTCCAAGGGCATAGGGATACAGTAACTTAAATACTCTTTACATTGCTAGGCATCAATGATAGCTTAATATCCAAAACAGAACAATTATTAATACATTTTTATAAAATTATTTTCGTGCATAAATTTTCACTTTAAGTTCAATGTCAACCTCCATCTGTAGCTCTGCCAAGCATGTAAGAGTATATTTAAAGCTTTTATTTGGTGCACACTGGCTTTGGACCTAGACACGGCTGCAGTAAAAAAAACCTGAAAGTTTAAAAACTTCAAACCTGTCTGAAACCATGGACAAAACTTCAAACACAATATAAAATTTTTGTCTTTGGAAAAATGATTTCATTTCCAATTTTAACATCACAATATTAAATGTTGTCTCAAAAGATTAGGTTTGAAGTCCTGTCATATAAACTCGCTTCAGAGACACACTAGATTTTAGGGGCCTAATATTCCGTTAATGTAAACAAGAGCCAAAAGTATTCTAAACGTTAATTAAATAAATCTGAGATAACCTTCCTTGCCCTTCTCCTCCCACACCATTGACAAACTGAAATGAAAACTATTCTTTTTACTGAAGAAAAACAAAGCTTGCCATCTACCTAATATACTGCTGACTCAGGCACTGACTTTTTAAAATGCCTCATATACGGCCCGCTCCTCCCCACTCTATTTTTTTTAATTAGAATACTGATTTATTAAACGCTTTCACAAATTCAGCCACCTTGTCCAGGTTAAGCTTACCTTTAGTCCTATTAGCCACAATCCAATCCAAGCACTGGATTCTACACTTCATATAGTATTTGTTCGTTTCACAATGAACAGTTGTTTCATTGCTACTTTAAGTATCAAGCAGAACACTGAGATGCTTTGTCCGTAATCACTGGATGCACTTAGAAAGAATTTCCCTGCAAATCATAATCAGTATTGTGAGGTTTTATATCTAGCAGCAAAAAAAAAAAAAAAAAAAAAAAAGGCAAAGAGTTACAGAAATATACATTTTGAACAACAAAGAACTCTTTATTTTACAAAATGTATTTCACCTTTTCGGTATTGCCTTTGTAAATGTACTTCATGCTGCAACTACTTACAGTAAAAACATGATTTGCAGCAAATTAAAGGTGCTCAACCAGTTCCAATAGTTTGATTTTTAAGGTACAATATTATGTAGTTGCACATTTGATTCTCAGATGTGGTCCTTTATTTGCTTTAGTTCGTTGAAATCACAGTGAGAACTTCTCATCAACTGCCTCAGGCCACAGATTTAATGAAGATATTACAAGCACAATCGTTCTTTACTGCAAAAATCTTTCCTTAAAGAAGTCAGCCAAAGGCTAGTGTTTCATTTATTCACTTGCTGCTGTATATGAAGGAGGAATTCATAGTATGATAAGGCTGATTCTGTTCTGTCTTCAATCATATTTTGCAGAAAACTTGGTTTCAATGGGCTGTCATCCCTTAAAAATGAAAATATAAGGGTTTGAGTGAGATAAACATTTGCCAAGGTCTACAATGCAAGACATTCAAAAAGCTACAGGTCAAGCAAGATATTTCAAGAGCTTAAGGAAATATGAAAAGAGCCAATAGCCCTTGTGATTAACCCCAACAAGTGTACTTATCAGCATTTACTTAGTTTTTTACTTATCTGCCATTAGCTAAAGATTATTCTGTGATATTTACTATTTTTAATGTATGGAAATTAATTGGAGACAACTCATAACAAGTCATATCTGTTGTCAAATCTGTTAGGCACAGCACGCACCATTGTTAAAGCTTCCATTAAGAAAGCTCAGTATATGATACCTAAATATGCATTGTTAAGGGGTCCCTAAAGAAGCACAAAGATTGTTAAAAAACTTACTTTATTATATATAGTATAGGAAAGAAAGGTCTCTGTTCTCTCAGCCAAGAAATGAAAGCTATTGTTCTGATGGATTCTGCAGTTTCAAGTTCTGGGAGATGTGTCTAAGAGACAAAGGATAATATTAATACATACATCATAGTTTTCAGAAAAACAGTAAAAGGAACGCTTAAAATAGCCCAAACGCTGTCCTAGTCAGGTATAAAGGACACTCAGGCAGATATGTTTTGTGATGGATAGTTTTAGTCTAGTCTCCTTCGAAAGGGCTTGAAACGGTCAAATCCACTATGCTGGTATCAGCAATTACCTGTCAGCACAGTGACAACTGAGCTGTGGTCGACCCCTGTTTTAATGCAGAAACCAAAGGATTTCCCACTAACCCACCATCCTTAATATTCCCAAGTACTCTCAGTCTGCTCCCACAGTTCTATGAGACTTCATCACTACCAGCCTCTTCTTACTCTGCTTTCATGGGAGATCTATAAAGTTTTAGCCTGGAGAAACTCCAAGAGAGGCATTGGAAATTCTTTCTTGCCCTGCATCTGGATTTATAGTGAATGATAACTAGAGGGCTAATATTCAAATAGTGGTGTCTTAGTTCTCATGAAGGTCATATTTCTGGCAGGATTGTATGACTGGCATACAGCAAAGCAAGCACATACCATATTCTGCGGTATTGAACCATAATTTGGAACTCCAAGGACTTGGCTGATAAAGCTCTGCCCACAGTTCTTCCCAATCCACAGAAACATTACCTGAAAAATACCCAGCAATAACAACAATAATTCAACGCAAAACTACACCTCAGCGGTCTCCTGCACATTTTGAGTTCTCAGAAAGAACCCGTCAAGTAAATTTAGATAATTTTTAAATAACCACCACCACACAACTTACAGAGCCAGCATCCATAAGGTAAGCACCATCCCTACTCAACTTCTCCACTGACAGCTGGAGAATGGGTGGCTGAGGTATAGTTCTATCATTTATGTTAAGAGCTCCCTAAAGGAAAAAGCAAACAGAAAAACAGAGGTTCACATCTTGATGCATTGAAACAGGCACAAGAACAAAAGGTTAAATAAGAATAGCATGTATTACACTGGATACTGAAGCTGGACCCTTTTCCTCAGTTTAATGCAACTCATACTTAAAGTGTCTGATTTATTAACAAATCTCAATGCTTTATTTAAAGAGGGCGTACTTCAACTTAGTTAATTAGTTCTAGAACTGGAATATCAGATTTGTTATGTACAAAAAGATGTGATTTCTAAAATTATCCAGGCTCCTACATAAACATTCTCTCACTGTTCACAAAACTACTTTGACGTTTTAAAATAAAGGAAGCTACAGAGGGACAAAAAGCTAAAACATATGTTATACTGTCTTTATGCACATGTGATTTATAGTGCAAGATAATGACAAGGCAAAAAGTTAGAAAAAACCTTCCCCGTGCATCCATAGCCAGAGTACAGCTCCTTTCCAGAATTCCCAAACAACAAATGCACAAATGCAACAAATGGGAAAATATGAAACAGCAAATTTTAGCTATGCAGAGTTAATGTGAAAAACCTGTGAGATTTTTAACGCAAATTTATTTTCACATCATACAAATCTTTTTTGGACCAGACAACGACATTGTAGCAATGCAAACACTCACCTCATCTGTAAGATTATCAACTCTGTACAGACTGGGATGTGTCATAAGCATGAGGTAAACAAGCGGCTGGTTTTTCACTTGACACATGTTAAAAATGCGTTCATCTAAACGAGCATTCGTCCCAGTTTGAAATGCTTTCTGCAAAAAAACAGGCATTTAATTTGACCGTGAAAGCAAAGTGTGATAAGCTAAATTTATCACACCATCTATTGTTTATTTCTAACTTACTTTGAAGTCTTAGAGTTGAGCCATAAGTATTTTCTCAAATATGGTACTTTACCACTGCTATTTGACTTCTCCATAGTTCTCTTCAGTGTTTCACATACAAATTATACAATTCTCCTCATTCCCATTTCTGGGTTCTAGAACTTAGATGACCTTGCACCATCAATCCTTTCTAGTGAGCACTACAGCTGAGGTAAAAGCATCTTGAAATATCTCCCTTCTAACATACACCTCAAAAATGCTACTTGATGGAATTTAAAAGAATAAGTATTGGAGCAGTTTAAAATTGGCTTCAATCTACAGAATCTTAAGTAATTCTGGATTTACAATTAAGATACAGACAGTCCTGGCTTCTTGGGACCAAAAAAAAAAAAAAGCCCAGCTATAACTGGAACAAGGGCTCGCTTCTCCCACTTGACTGGGTCAAACAGTTACAGAGTCTTCTACATGAAAAAGCTCAAACATCCTTATGAACACGCTAGTAGCAACATGCTGGTTACTTCCTTATCAAGATCTATGAACCAGAACACTCTCTCTAGAACAGAAAGGCAGCTTGTCCAACCCTTAAAACAACTTCAGGGAAATCCAATCAAAAAATACTTTCACTGAGCAAATATTATGAAACTCTTTAAACCTTTTCTGAGAACAGGCAACCAACTACCTCTCTGCCAGCCAGCCAGCCAGCTCTCTTAATCCATACTGAGCTGCTGTGTGGATCTACATTTCCAGAAATGCACAGAAATTAGGTTCTTGAAAAAACACTCTACCAGTACTCTTCCACATTCTCTAGACTAGTCGGTGTCTTTAATATTTTCCTATTCCCTTGGTTATACCACTTATTCTTCTGGTTTTGTACACACTTCTAAACTTCTCAACTAGTTCACTCCTATTAGTGATATTCTTTAAACATCTTCTCTATCCCCTTGCTCTCCTCTGCAGGCAAGAGCAGAAGGCCCATCCATTATTATCCTTATACATTTGCTCCATAAAATTCTCCGAATCTCTTCATTTTTCATAACGTAACAGACTCCAAAATACAAACACACATCCACCACCTGTAAAATCACATGCTATCTACCCAGGCTTGAGAAACAATTGAATAGGCTTTGTTCTACATTGACCTTTCAAGTCATCAAATTCTGGGGTGCGGTTATCTTGAGATAACTTTATCTGTGTAAGAAGGACCATTCTCAAATCCGTAAAATAACTCAGAACCCCAATGGCAAATTGCAGGAAGGCTCATTTTATTAAACAGTCTAAATCAAGCAACTTTTCAATTTTGCATCCTACAAAAATACTGAAAGAGAAGACAAATGCTATTTTGTACACCAAATAAATGTCTTTTTACTTCAGGCTGACATGCCAAGCAGATAATCATGCTCTTGCACAGCTTCCATTTAACTCTTACCTGTTTTAAGAGTGCCAGTACATAAAGCGGAAAGAGCCGTAGTGAGAAGGGGGCCATGAGACCAGGTTGTTGAATGCTTAGGACTGATGAACGGTAAGCAGATAAAGTATCTATCACTGCGTTGACCAAGGCATCCCGAGCATCACTCAAGGTAGCAGAAACTGATCTGTCCACAGCTAAAAAGAGTACAAAGCTCAAATAAGAGGCTTTTCCTCCCTTGGCAGAAATACAACCACATATGCTAACTTTTCTCATTTTAGCATATACCTCCATGCACCTTAATAAGCTTTTACTACACTATAGAGGAAGTCAAGACAAGTGATTCAGAAAAAAAATCCAGAGGCTCATGATGATGCACCAGACTAAATTGAGGTGACTACATACAACTACACTGACACTTCGCCTAAGCCAAGCATTGAAAAAAAATCCTCTTCTGTTTGCAACTTAGAAAGCACTCTTAGAAAGAGAGAATCTTTTCCTTTAATGTTACTCCCGAGAGGATTATGGCTCAAAGCTTTTGGGATATCATCCATACATATCCAAACAAGCTCTTATCATGCCTACCCATATTGGCCAACAGCCCAGTGATGGCTTGTACATCTGCCCCCAGGTAGACATCACTCAGTGTTGTTACAACAGGTAAGCACATAGTGTGGACACGAATTCGTCTTTCACCTGTAAGGAAAGAAAACCTTAGTCTCTAAACGTAACTTCTGTTTTATGAAACAATACAAGAAATGCCACTGTTTACTCAACAGCAAAAAGAAAACTAAGATTTAATCTAATTTATCATACAAGAGGTGAATCAGGCCATTTCCAGCAGCTTTTAAAAACTGTTAGTTCTCAGTTTCTGGGTGAAGTCTACCTATTTTCAGACCAGAACTAAGTTTCCCAAAAAACTTCTTGGTCTAGAAGACACAATAACATCAACAACATGCAGTAACCCATCACAGCTGTGATCTTGATATTATGTAAAACAGTTTGTGGAAGTTACTGCAACTGAATTGCAGCTGATAAATGGACATAAAAAGACTCATCTGAACACTGTACTGTTAATGCAGCTGAACTGCCTGTATATCTTACCTTTGCTGGACGTGTACAGGAGAGCTGACTGAAAAGAAACAACTTGCATATCAGTAAGACTCTCTTCTACTGACATCTGCACAGCATATCCTGCATCTGGGTTTACATTGGGTAATGACAACAAGTCCGTAGATCGTACGAAGAAGTTCCCATGGAAGGTATGAATGGAAAGACCTACAAGATCAGCATTGGCTTGAATCAATTTTATTTTTCTAGTCATGAAGTACAGACACCGTTTACACATCCGCCGTCACTGTTAGATGGCTCTGTATCAGGATGTTAAGATCCTTCACAATGAAAACAAGTATGTTCAAGAAAGGTGAACATCCCAAACAGACAACTAATCCACAGAATCCACAAAGGCTAGCAGAAAGCAGGAATTTGGAAGTCAAATCAATGCACCATAGCAGTAAGTCTCCAGACTATAAAAACAGTCCCTTGTTGAAAATAACAGCCCAACAAAATTTCCAGTTTTAACCATTGTAAAATGGGACTTGGATGCCAGTAAAGATACTGTAAATACAGTCTTTAATTAATGGTCTGATGCCTGGTACTGAATTTTACTTTTCTAATCTTTGTCTTTTAACCATTAAAGCTTAAATGACTGTCAAAATACCAACCAAAACATTCCCAAGTAACAGCAAACACCCACTTCCCCTCCACACCCCCCAAGCCCTAAAAAAAAAAAAACAACTTGTGTCCAAACCTTTGGTGCATCTTATCCTCATGACAGCCTCAAACCCAATCTTTCTAGTTAAATATCGTTTCAGTTCCTTTTGCAATTTCTCCACCTGGACAGGGTTGTGTTTGTGATGGTAAGACTGATAGTAATAGACACTACCTGCAGAATACCTTGATATACAACCTGAAACCAAAACAACAGACATTGGCAGAGTGCAGACAGCTGCTGCTGTGGTCTTTCAATATACCAGTTGAATGCAATATTCCCTTCAATTTTTAAATCGTTCACACCTGCAAATAGCTCTGTTTCACAGTTATAGACCTGCATACAGAGACATAGATGGAACACAACTATATGTTCAAGTATGTATGTAGTTTCAGGTGTTTTCCGTTGGCCTGCAATGACATATACTTTGTCACTTGAAAGTTTGGTTAAATGGAGAAAAAAAATTTAAATGCTAATGAAGCTTCCTCTAAAGATGTTTACACTGATTGTTAAAAGGCATACAAGGAAAGCACTTCAGCCACTTATACCAGGATCACAAGAATCCTGACTCACTAAGAGAGAATATGAAAACAACTAGGTTAAATCAGGAAAGATTGCAAGATTACAATCTATTCCCTGTCACTGCTCGTCAAGGATGAATTTGCAACTTGACACACTAGATTCATTCAAATCAGGTTCATATACTAAATGTTAACGTAGATTCTATGTATTTGCCAAAAGTACAAGAGTTACACGCCCCAAAACAGCTTAATATGCCTTACCTAGAGAAGCCAAGTCAGAATATTGTCCACTAAGAAGAAATAAATCCACTGCAACCTGCTGCCCTGAGCAGTCCAAGGCTAATTTCTTGTAAAAATCAGTCGATGGTGTCAAATGTATGTCCTGTTAAAACAACAGAGTATTACAAAATAAAAAGGAAATCCAAACAGATTAACACATTTATTGCCTGTTTTCAGAGGCACTTACAATTGATTCTCTATCACTAATTACAGTGATAGTTTTAAAAAAAAAAAAAATCAGATCATTAATCTGTGTTTACACTGCCTAGCTTTTTGTTGTTGTTGTTCTTTCTACTGCTTTAACAAGTGGTGGTTAGCTCAACAAGAGAACCACAAAAGTAACCCAGAACGGGCAATTCCAGAGCCACCCGCATGTACAGAACAGGTTAGCCAGTTCTCTCAACCTTTTTGCTTTTCTGACCTTTGCGGTTGCTCTGTGGTTTGGCTCTTCTCGTGACTTCAGTGCTCCCATTCCCACAGATGGAAGCTGTGTCTGGAAGACAGAGATTCTACCTCCAGTGGGGGACATGAGTTTAAAGGCAGCCTGTAAGGCAGGCCCCAGAGCACTCTGGGTTTCCAGGGACTTGGTAAACATCTGTGGCAAGGTCCTCAACAGATCTTGAATTAGCTACAATGGAGAGAACAAAAATATTAAGATCAAGAGTCCTAGGAGTTTTCTTCTTTTATAGAGCTGACTGCTGAACATACATAAACGTGTATGAATACTTCTAATATTAAGGGAGTAAAGAAAAAAACATAGCAAAAGTGTTGTCTTGTTTCAGGTTGGCAAATGTTTAGAGTCACATTGATAAATTAAGAGACCTCTTTTTTCCACCTCAAACTTGGCATTTAAACTGGAGGTGTTAAAGGGCATTAAGTAATCCAGAAATTATCAAGCATATCTCAAACTGTATGAATGTCACTAATAATGTACGGTAAGGTAGTTCTTACCTCTTTATTTTCATTTAAATTTACTAATAAGTTTTCTGGCATTGGTATAAATACATCTGGAAGAAAAAAAAGTTTTAAAGTTATTTTTCAAACACACATCAAGCTTCCCCCAATTGTATTTGCCAACCACTATACCCATTGTAAAATGCATACAGTATCAGTGTGTAAATCCATTAAAACATAATTCTATGGGTTTTTTTTCCTCATAAGCCTACCTGTGGCTTGAATGCCATGTCAGAGTAGCAATTGACAGGGTTGAAGGATAATCAAGACTATTAAGCAAAAACGCATAACAAAGGTTTCCTAGTGTTCATTCTACCCTACCCCATAACATACAGTGAAAGGTGACTTGAAACTAAAGGCAGAAGAACAAGCACTAAGCATCAGTCATCACAGAATCTACAGCAATTTACCAAGCATCAATATTTGGTATCATAAGAGAAATCTAGATAATTTTACAAATTAAACTACAAGTTAGGAAGGTTGTCTTGATGTCTAAAGTCATGAACAGCCACAGCATTGCTCAGACATCAGAGGCTTCACAAACGAACACAGACATATGCTAGTTCTAAAGCTATTACTAGAGAGACTAATGATCTATCTAGAACTCCCACAGATATATTTTTTAAAAAGGCTGCCAAACCCAACAGTCATTAGTAGACACTAACGACAGAAGTTATTTCTGCATACCTTCAATATCTGAAACTATAAGCATCTGTGGCTGAGCGAGACCTTCCTGAAGGCTGTAGAAATGGATTGTGCTGTCAAACGTTATGAAGCCTATTTTTGTTCTAGTGTTCCCAGGAAGCCTAAAAATAAGACATATGGTGTTCAGCAAGATGAAATTTCATTTCTGCGTGCATTTTTTTTCTAAAAAAAAAAAATCCACTGCACCTGCCCAAGGTTGTTACTCAGTAGTTAGCTTAACAGCTATAGTGCAACAGCTTGACTAAGTCATTTTGGTTAAAAAAAAACCCAAAACCACCCAACAAACCAAAACAAACCAAAAAAGGTATAGTAGAATCATCTAGGAGACGCTCAGGAAATTTTTAAGAGAGTAATATGAAATGGAAGAAAAGGAAGACACAAGCTGCAAAATACCAAGTGGGATTTATGTAAGTTCATACAGCATGTATTTTAAGAAAAGCTCATTAGATATATGCATTCTTTTCAGTAAATACATATCTGAACTTCAACTTTTAAAAAATACAGTTCAAAAGACATAATAAACATGATGTTCATTCCTTTTTGGGATTGGTGAAGCAGATAGGAAAGAGCCGGATTGAAAAATATGCCTCAAAATTACCTTTCATACTGTGATGGAAAAAAGACTACAGCTTTACACTATATTTTAATACAACATTGGCCATTACGAGCCAGCGCTACGAAATTTCTCTTCTTAACAGGAAGCAGTGGCATGTTGAAGTCTATAACAAGTCTCATAAGAGTAAAGAAAATAGCAGATTGTAAAGAAAAGGTACTTACGAGTCAAGATTGTCTAATAAGGTCTGGCAGACTGTATTCAAGTACCCTGTCTCTATTGCATTATGAGAGACATCAAACACAAAGAGGTACACAGGTGGTTGAGGTGGACGTAGCTGAGCAAAGAAAAGACTACCTTTAATTTTTAAAGTGACATTTATTAGATTTGAGTTATATAACTCCATGGCAAGCTTAAACTCTATTAAAACACGACACAGATAATAGCTAAAACCTCTAAATGCATTTGTCTTGTATTGGGTAATTCTAGAATTATAGTTTTCTTCCAGAAGATCTACAAACATCTACATATTCTAAATACAGAACTCTTCTGACATCCTAAATGTTTAGAAATGGAGAACTATCTGAAGTTCTTCCCAGGAGTTCTCAGATATACTCGAGGCAGCAACTGTTCTAAGCTGGGAAGCATCCTCCATAACAAGGTTTTTCCTGACTTTCCTTTAGAAATAAAACAAAGGGAGAGAATAATTAAGAGTAAATAAAGACTTACCATGTATTCAGATGGAGCCATAAACTCAATAGTAGCATTCTGGACTTCAGGTCTTTTATGAGGTTCTCCATAAACTCTTGTCACAGGATTATACATGAATTCTTCAGGAACTACGCAGACAAGTTTATATATATTATTATTTCACACTAGTATTAGCTGTGCTGCATTTTAAAACAAATATATCGACTCTTTTGTGCCTGTTGGGCAACGCTTCTTGGAGAACGACCCTAGGCAGGGAAACACTTCTTGTGTCTCCCAGCCCCAGCATGATTGACAACGATCCCTAGTACTGATATGGCCAACAATATTACAGGCTCAAAGGCCAAGGTGGAAAACATTAACCTTAAGAGTTTATTGCAATAAGCACGTTTAAAACCTACCATCATTCACTCTATAGCACAAATTGCATTTCCATCTCCTTTGGTCTAGGAAGCTGACAAAAGGGTTAATGTATGTCCGGCAGGAACGGCACCTCACGATAGTACTTGAAGTGACCACTGGCAATTGCTGAAAAAGAAAAGTTTCCTGTTTTAAAGCATCACCACACCACAGCTACTCATCTACGGTAACAGCATTACGTACACTGTACTGCCTGGTTAGCTACTCAAAGCTCACTTCTCAAAGGAAAAAGTATTTCTGCATCCTCACAGCACCGCTACAATTCCTTAATAAGATGACAGGCCAGAACTGAGCTCTAACCTATTTGACTGTGTAGGTTCCCTTTTCAAGCCTCTGAAGTCTTGACTTTTACACTGATGGTTTAAGGCCAAGTCCTACACGCAATACAGATCGAAAAATCAGAAAAAAACCCCAGCACATCTTTGAAAAATTACTTAAATTGCAAAAAATAACAATGTTTAAAAGAAAAAGGCACTGTTAAATTCAAAGTCTCCTGGCTATCTAAGGACATCCAAACCTCTTTAACTTTGTTAATCTAAGTTTAGAATTAGTACTACATTTGGTATAGGAAATCAATAACTACAATTGATACGTGACGAGATAAATCTATCTAAGCAATACTGGAATTTATATGTGTCACCCTCTGTCACAGTCCGAGTGCTGTGCTGTACCTAAGCTTCTGGGTTTTTTGAGGTCTGGGAGGTTTTCTTGATTAAGAAGTGAGCCTTGAAAGTTTAAAAATAGTTGGGGAAAAAAAAAAAAATCAGAAAATTTGCGATGATCTGTATGGAATAGGGAAGTGTCAGCTACCAAGGTAATTTTTCTGGGCCAAGATTAGCTAACATACTTGACCTTCTTTTATAATTCATTGTCCAGCTCTGGATTTAATAAAGGCATTGTTGATATTTCAGCATTTAAAGTTTCGAATATTTGTCATACCGATAAGTCTTTGAAAGGATGAAGCAGGAGCCCCAAAGGAAGTTTGGCTTTATTCAATAAGGCCTGAGTTTGAGGAATGTTAGTCAGGGTACAGCGGAACAACCTACATGGAGGACAAAGGGTTATTTTCAGAGGCTTTCACATTAAAAAAAATATTATTTCAATAGTAAAAGAGTATCCTTTATACTTTTCTACAGCTGGTAATGGTGAATTTCCATTTCCAGATAAAGGATCTTCTCCAACTCTGTCAAATTGTTCTGGTTTAGTCTGAGCTTGGCTCAGAGTACATACTTGGAGTTCTTACATTATTTTACACAGAGGCTCTTTACACAGAACTGAGCATCATTTTAGTCACTCAAGTCAAAGTGACTAAAGCCTAACAATGTTCAAAGTTGCACCAAATCTTCATATTCTGTGTTATTTTGGACTACCATTTTGAGGTGGCCTTATATACAAATCTGAACTGGCGAAGTTTAAAAAGTTATCTTAAAACTATATAGAAATATAAACGAGCCCACAGTCATTTCTAAAGACTTGAGAACTCGGTGGTTTCTGAAGTGCAGAAGTGCACAGTATTTCTGCAAACACAGCCCAGCTTGTTTGCATGAACAACTTCCCAAAGCCGCTGTTATTTCCTTTATCGATCACAAAAGGCTTGCAAAGCAGGAGTACCTGCTTATTCACAGTTTGGCTGGTCTCCTCAGAGATTACCTGAATAACCAAGTGCCAGCTGCTTGTCTGACGTTCCATCTACTCTCTTGTTTTAAATGGTTACACGCAATACAGAGGTTTCTGCATTCACAATCTTTTTGGTATACCTCACTGAAGTTGAGTTAACTCCTATTTTATCTTTTCTCAATCATACTCATTGCCCACTGTATTGTAAAGGTCTTATACCTGTCTATAGCTGCCTTGCAAGCAATGTATTTTTCTTCGTATTTTCTACACAAATAATTTTCCTCACTCCACAGTTTAAACCACTTACCACCTTTATCTTAACACAAAGTGAAGCCTGTTTTCAATGTTTTCTACTCACAAAATTAAGGAAATATTTTGTGAAGAGTTACATTTACAAGTAGAAATGTATACTTCCATTTATTTTGATGGATTACAGCAAATGGATAATCTTACCCAGGATTACAGTTGAGCTTCTGGATGTCTTCATGCAAGTTCGGGACAGGAGCTTTCAAGAGGCTTGTAGGAAGAATATTTCTTTCTTGAAGAAGATTCACAGGTCTTAATCCTTCTTGCTGTAGACTCAGGCCACCCATAGATGCAGTTAAGTGATCAGTGCCCAGGGCAGGCTAGAATCAAATAAAATTTCAGAAATTAACACCAATTATTTGGATGAAACCTGCCATTCATTTAAAAAGCAAACATTTCCCTTTCATTTTTTGTTTTATTTGTGTATTAACTGCCATTGTATTACAATTATATATTTAGAAATACTAGTTGTTGCACAAACTTAGACATGTAACATAATAGAGGCAAAAATGAGCATACATCTGCTACAAAACTGTTGAAATACAGAGGCTCAGCTGGCAAAAGTGTTGGTCAGTTCGCTTTGAAAGTTCAGGGAAAAAACCAAATACTTCAGCTAACAATAACAACTCAAGGGAAGAAAAACACGCCAAAAGCAGCTGAAAGTTTTAAGATAAATACTCTGAACAGATTCAAGGATAGAAGACTTCAGAAAGGGCCGGCACACGGCTTTTCCAAACTGGTACAAGGTGTCAGCAAAAGCATTAATTTCAGGCTACATCCGTCACCTTGAACAAACGCTGCACCAAGCAGTGAACCGGAGAAGCAGCACCTCAGAGATGCACAACATACACCAGTCAGCACTCCATTTCACTCACACATACCACAGGTAGTAAATGAGATCGAAACCAGACAACCTTTACCTGGTGGAAATGTTTTGCTCCATCTGGATACTGCAAAGCAGTTGCTTGCATTCCCGGTGCTCCGGGTGGGGAAGTATTTTGGTAGCCTGGAGGTAAGGCAGGGTAAGAATAGCCAACACTTCTATTCATCTTAAGATTCGGTGCTGCAGGAGAAGGATGTGGAGTTGCTAGAAGCAGAGAAGACAAATACTTTAAATTAATTGCTGAAGAAGTGCAGCTTGCTCAATGCATTACGACAGCAGGAAGACCTTTTGTTGTTCAGTTTCCAAGTGTGAAAAACTGACGATTCCTGAGAATTTTGTAAAATGCTCTTAACTGCTTTACCATACTTACAGGCAAAGACATGCTGTCAGTGCTTCAAATTTCACACTTAGGTTCAAGACAGACATCGAATCAAGTATATATGTTTGTACATAAATGCCTAAACTTTGATCTTTCCCAGATCTTAACAAAAGTCACATAATAGTAAACATTTTTCATCCCCAAGCCTTACCCATGAGGCCACCACCTTCTATTGCATCATAGCTGTTTTGCACCGCGGATCCATCACTGGCAGCAGATGTAGCATCACCTATTAAGAAAGACAATCCTAGTAAAAATTTTCACAAGTTACTAAGAAGTTGCAATGAGGTAACTGTGAAGAAATCCTAGGAATATTAAGATCAACGTAGTTTGGATCTACTTTGTTTCTGTCCCAGGATGAAACTGCATTAAATATACATCTTGGCCTCTCTTCTCACACACTTCCCCTGCTGACATGACCTCAAAGGACATTCACAAAGCCCCATGATCTTTTTTTCAAGGAAAACAAAAGTCTCTACTCTTCTGGTTGAATGATGTTTGAAGATTACGTCAGATATTCACCATAACTTCCAAGCTGATATGCAGTAAAGTGTCAGGGGACGCATCCTCCTCATCAGAGGAAATGTCTGTAGGCCACAGTTTTTAGAATACCCTGGAATGTAGGTACTGAGTTCCCTGAAGAACTTTTTCCACTGATAATTCAAGGAAAGATCAAATTACATTCACTTAGTCCAGTACTGCTCACCAAATACCAACAGTTCCGATACAGTCACATACCAGTCAAGATATAAATTCCAGCTGAGATAAGAAAAACCTAGAAATTGTGAGAGTGCTCCCAAAGGACAGCTTTTTGTATGCTATGTTTAAATATACTATTGCTAAGGAGGAGTCAGTACACAATTTACTTTTTATTTTCATTAAAATGTTCAAAGATGACCCAATGAAAGGAACTTACATTATATCCTGAATCTTGCTAGTAAGCAGCAGTCATCTTACTTCACAGACTAAACATTTCTACCTGTCCAGGGCCCTGGAAACATTTCTCTTCATTATGAAGAAAAGACTTTCTAAGCAAAAGCAGTTTCTAATGCATTTCATATGCTCAAAACTAAGCTATATCTGAATATACTATTCTTGCACTCACACAGCTACCACACAGAAACTGTCAATCTGAACCTGCAAGGAACCAACAGCTGTGACAGAACAAACTATATATGTGAAAATAAAACTGCTGACTACCACATGGCCCCATCTAGCAGGGGCAGTAAATACAATACAGCTCTAGCTCTGTTTGCTACAGAGCCCTGATGAGTTCTTAAACAACAGCATATTTGTGCAGGGCCCACAAGAGACAGAGAAAGTCATATATGTCTTTAACAGCTGACACTTAACAGTCTCTACTAACTACCTGCAGAAAATGAACAAATCCAAGATACGTTTCAGTGATTTTAAACAGAAAGGAAGAATAAGGTACAGCTATGTAAACAGGCAAGGAATTGCAGGGTTTGCATTTTAGATCTCCCTGTAGAATAAAATTATATATACACACATTATGTCCTCCACAGCAGTCAGGAATGCAGAGAAATCAGAATTTCAATACCATTTTAGAAAGCTAAAAACAAAAAAAGAGATGGCAACTGTGGGAGACAGGAACATGTTAAACAGCACTTAGAAAACTATTTTGAAGTGTTAATTATTGTTACTTTATTAACAACTGTCAACAAGAAATATTTTACTTCCTTCCAGGTCCTTACCTGCTCCATTCAGATAAAATTATGCTATATTAGTATAAATTTTACTATTTGAGTCTAACAGTGTACTTGAGAAGAGTGTACTTGACTTGAAACGTTACATATTAGAGCAAGTTGCAACGCTCAAATTCAACAAAAAGAACAAATTATTTCTTACCTTCTCGATTTGGAGCTGAATTTAGCAGAGACTGTGTAGTAGCTGGTCCTGCTATCAGTGTTGGCGGCCTAATCAATGGTGGGCCACCGACTGGCGGGGGGCCCAAAGGTGGCCTTGCAGGGGGGTGGAGTGGAGCTAAAGGCTGGGTCACTGGTGGAGGTGCAGCTCCTGTAAGAGATTCATTTTTAGAAGGAGTTTAACTGAGATGAAAGGGTCACAAAAGTTTTGTTACAAAACCACACGGATGGAAATCTAAATTTTTCTCTTATTCAAACATTAAACAGCATGACATACATAAATCCTAATATGCATGTAGAAAGTTTCACAACTTCAGATTGTTTCTGTCATGCCCTTCTCATAGTGGGTTCCTGTAGCTGTTATCCATTATCTCTTTCTTTTTGGTGCTCTTGTTGGTAAGAATTTCAAGAGGTACAGAAAGAATCTCAACTTCGGTTACTAAGTCTGGACTTTATAAAGTTACAGTACAGCCCCATATTAGACAGAGAATATGAACTGCTAAGAGTCTAAACAGATTCCTTTTGACATGATGCTCATCTTCAACGATCTAATGCAAAACAGCAATGTACAGATTCCATAGCTGCTAAAATTATTTGGGAAAAAAGATTTCTCTTGGAAAACCATCTTTTGCTCTGAAGTGTTTAATCCTCCATGTTAGAAGTTACAGGAAAGTCTTTAACTGCTTCTGTTTTAAAATCCTAGGACTTTTTCACACCCAGACAGTTAGAAACCCAATTGCTTTTCTTCCTGTCAAATAATGCCAAATCCTAAGAGCACTTCCAGCTCTTTGTTCCTTATTATTCCAGAGACCAGTATAACTGCCCTTTAACTTTAGGAAGACACCAATGTATTTTAATACAAAAATCAGCCTTTCAAAAGATAAGTCCAAATTGTCCAGCATCACCAGGTCTCAACCCAGCACAGAAGCCTCTAAGCCATACACGACAGCTCACTAACAAATTCCCCACCACACAAAATACACAACTTCAAAAGTCTGCAAGGTATGGTCACATTTAAGGGAGGAGGGAAAGGAAAAAAAGTCACAGTGAAGTTATCTGTCTGTTCACTTAGTGTTTGCTACTGCAAAGTTAATTAATAATTGCTATACACAGGCAACACTACCATAGACGTGGAAGAGATTCTGTGTCTAAGAGGCTGTCCCAAGTTGGCCACACAGGCCTGGAGCTGGCAGACCTTTGTTCTAAGAACAAGCTACGTTCATTTTAACAGTTATCACTGTTCCACAAAAACTACCAGGGAAATTGCTCAGGAGGATTCACCATTGAATGGATATAAGCATTCTCTTATACCAGACACTCACTCTCGTTTCATATGCCACTTCCCAAAATTTCTCAGCATTTTGCTCGCTAACTCTAAAGTACTAATTGTTTATTCCCATAAACTGCCAGAAATAGTTGCATAAATTCTGTGAGCTTAAGTCAGTTTGAACATCATAACAAAATCAGTCAAGCATCTAACAAAAAGCTAGCATCAAGAAAAATCTCTACTGAAGCTAAAAGCACTTCGTAAGAAAAAAAAAATATTTGCTTTAACATTGAAAATATTTCTGTATGTAATTCCTATTTGCATGCCCAGTAAGAAAAACCTCTATAACAACAAACAGCAGTTTGGCAAAGGGAAACTTGAGGATTAACTTTGTTTCCATAATAATCACTTGCATAATGGAGCTATTTAATGTTAGAAAAAGTTTTTGCCACTGCATATACCAGCACACAAGCGGCAGAAATAGAATGCAGGCTGCAGTAGTGGTAATTCTTTGCATCTCCTGCTTTCCAAATGCTTTCTAAAGACTGACAATTACTATTAGGTAGTGCAAATTACAAGTTTAGAGGAAGGAAGCTTTCCATTCAACTGGCCTCTTTCATGACACAACATCCAGCTTTCTTTCCAGGCTGTGCTCAAGTTGGTTGCATCAGTCTGACTGCAGCTGTTCAGAGAAGGACCTGAATTAAGTGATGAACAGAAAGGCTAACTAGGTTTAAACTGCTAAAGACCACAGTCACTAAAGACGGGTACAGTTTTCAACCCTGAAGTCCCAAAGTTCTCACTTGACTGAAGCCAATGCTCCAACAGCCAGCCCAAGGAGACACAGAAACAGCATTTCCCACAAACAGCTTCCCAGAACAACCAGACACCATTCGCGGGTTACCTGCTTCAGCCACCCAAGCAAACTGAAATGCCTGACCTGTGCACAGAACTTGCACTTATAACCCAAAGAAATCTCCCCAGTATTTACAATATGCACTTTCTCAAAGTATCTGTTTTGACAACTTCATTCCACAAGCAAAACACTGCCGCAGAGTCAATTCTTTTTTTTTTTTTTTAAAAAAAAAGAAACACTGAGAAATGGGCATGGGCAAAATACCAAAAATGTATGGTTACCTGGCTTCATATAGCTGTTCTGAAGTGGAGGACCTCCCGGAGAAGCAGCATATTGATAATTTCCTGGAGGATTTGTATTTCCTGATAACGACGACGGTGGCTGAACTGACCCCGTCCCTGTCATGTGAGCCAAATGGCTTGATGGGGCCCCAGCGGGCTGACTCCCAGGGCTCTGGCTGTACTGCCAGTTTGAAAGCACTGGCGGGCTCGCTCCAGGAGGAAAGCTACCGGCAGATGATATAGCAGCTGAGTTTTGCAGTGCAGGTGGCAGCACTTGTGGAACAGGACCTGTTTGTTGTACTGGTGACCCAGAGAAAGGTGCCACTGGTGGTCTGTTGAGAGTCTGCCCAGGTCCTTGATAATTGTTTAATTGAGAAACATTCTGTGAGCCACTATAGTTGTACTGTCCAGAAGGCTGATGGGGAGGAGCCTTCGCCGGTGTCTGATGTGAATACAATCCTGGAACCGAAGGGCTATATCCCTGGCCATCTGGTGAATGCATCAGCTGATTCTGAACAGGACCTGGAAGAAAAATAAACCACAAACCCTTTAGAAAGTTAGTGGTGTGTATCACTTCTGAAAATAAGAGATGTTCCTGGGAATCACTTTCCTTAGGATTTTATTAGTCTTCAAGCTCTTTTTTTTAAAAAAAAAAACCAAACAATCAGGTGTGACAAAAGTACTGCTGCATGGGACATGAATTCAGTAGAATTTTGCTATCAACACTTAGATATTTGTTTTGTTTTACAGTAGCCTCCCAAGCACCAAGCATTCTGGTGCCTGAGCACAATCCATCCTCCTGGACTGAAATACACACACGACACTATTTCTGCCTTCAGAAACACCCAAAAAGGAGCCAACCAAAGTGGAGCGCTCACCCACACGGCTGGCAGTAGTACACGTGAGCAGACCGAAAGTGGAAGCATCCATTTGCTAATAACTCAGTTCCACTTGAGGATTGACGTCAACTTAAACTTCACCTTACGGAAAAGACACCAACAGCCAGTTTCAGCATAGGTCACTATGCTGTTTCTCAAGTGACAGAGTTAATCTATGAAAGTTTCTGCAGTTAATTTTAGTAAGGGAACTACTCATACACATATCACTCATGTGAGCAGCCAACTGGTCACAAAGATGGAATGACCAGTAGTTTTCTCATAAAGTAATTCATTAATCAGGAAAATAAAACATGATAGGTTAATGGTGCTTTTAATGTATTTTTTGGTTGGTACAGCTGCACTGAGTTTTAATCTTTTGAAGAAAATAAATTGAAAAAAGGCTAATAATTCTTCAAACGGCAAACAACGCTAGCAAGAGCATTATCAGATTTCTGCTTTACACAAGAACACGGAGAGACAGAATACTGTGAGATTTCCAGTGTGGTAAAAGCTCCGTCAAGAGAGCTACTGCTGGAGGTTGTTCATTGCCACAAAACAGACATTCTGAAGGGAGACTATAGATTTTCAAGCTAAATCCTTCTGAGCAGAATACACTAGATTATGCACCTCACAGCCAGCCATGACTTCTTAAAAAAAAAAAAAAAAAAAAAAATCACTAAACCACTTTCCAATGGTATATAGTTTACTCAATCCAGTGGTATTGTGGTTCCCCCCCATCTACAGTTTGAATACTGAAGACATTTCACATAAACGGTTAAACATCTCAAAGCAGAAGAGATCCTCTTCATGGTTTAGAGTTAAGATTCTTTTCTTTGCAACCCTGTACTATTCTCCAGATTTCCAGAATTAGTTAAGATTTGGACCATTTTTTCAAACCTAGATAAAAGCAAGCACTTAATTTTCCAGATCAGAAAATCCTGCAGGATTCACCACTTCAGTCTTCAAAAACATGCCAGAACTGATATATTTATCATACAAGTATTACAAACAGCTGCCATCAGAATGGAATCACAGGATTTCATTTAACATTAAAACAAAGATGGCAGGTTTCCTATTAAAACATTCTAGCTAAATTTCAAAAGGTGAGGAAGTTCGCATTTCCAAGTTAAAACAACTTTGAACTCAGGCCTTTCTGACAATAAATTAAGCTAAACACTGAATACATTGAAGTTCTTAGGACAAATACTGCACTGGTCATTCAGCCCCTCCTTCCCTAGAAAGCCTTAGGCTGCGGTTCACAGACAGCTGTAAATTCATTGAGCATCGTACATATCCAGGATAATACACAGGCAAGGCAGTACTACAGTGTTAGTGACCTCATCCTCACTGCCTCTGTTGTCTGTGCATAAAAAGTACATACCATATTATTCTCCACCCATTAATCTCAATATGCTGCTTGCCTTTCAGTTAGGAAATCCAGTTATATGCCACTGTCCTTAAAATGCTGCTCATAAATCTTAGTAATAATTCTCTAAAACCAAAGATGTCTGAAGAAATAGCTTGCAAACACAAAAATGCTAACAAATGACTCACCTTCAAAAATTACCCTGCAGTGTGTCAGATGGGTTTTCAACAATCGATTTACAAAACCCACTGTAAATCAAACTTGCTAACTTTTAAGAACGGTGATTTCTTATGTGATGCCTGGCCTCCTGATGGCATCACCACATACACTGATATAACAACATTACTATAAGCCATAAGAAAAACACAGAACAAATATAAATTAATTTCATAACCTGATTGTTTGCCTTCAGGCATGACTCTCTAGCCTGGGCAGGAGTCATAGCATGGGAAGTGCTCTCTTACATACTGTTTTCCCTGCTTGAGCAATAAGTTTGAGGATAAAGTAATGGAAGTGAGGTGAAACCCCAAACTGACCAACCTGATATTAATATTTTCTATGGCACTTTGCTTTAAAAATTGAATTCATCACAGCACAATGTTCCAAATTTTAGTTTTGATTTTTAGTCAGAAGCACAACTAGAAGTCTTAATAGCCTACGGGCAGTTCATGTTTTCAAGACAAGCCTGCATAAAGCTGCCAACAAAACTAAAGCAACAACACTGAGGGGTGCAAACCCTTTCCAAAGGGTTTCAGAGTCCACAAAAACTTTTCAGAACTTGCTGGTTTGGTGCTGCCAGGTATTCATCTTGACCTGACCTCTTTACTGAGGCCTATCAGAGAGCACATAGGTTCTCCAGCTTTACCTATAACACTGCTGCTGTGTTTTTGTGCTGTCCCACAAAGCAAGGAACCAACAAGGAATTGAGTGCAGAATGAAGAGTTGGACCACCTGCATGGCATCCAAACCACCAACGCTTGGAGATCATGGAGGTGAGTCAGTAACACAAGAAAGGCCACATACTTAACAGCGAAAGACACCTCTACAGCAACACCAGGTCATTTAACGTTCCTGAGATCAGGAATGGCACCGGAATATATATGAAGTTTGACCGATGGTTCTATAAAATGATGGGTCCAAATATTAGTATGGGAAGCTAGGACTCAAGTGACCTTCTCTTACAAACAGAATTTCACTGTCATCTATTCCCAGGCAGTTATTTAGCACATTACTTTCAGCAGGCGCCACCTCTCCAAGCTCCCAGGAGATGCGAGGATAAACACACTGGAAAGCTGCATCCCAACCAAACCGTCAGTGCCCACTTCAGCTGAGTCTGACCCGCTGGTCCCCAGGCTCACAGAGAGCTGACCAAAACCAACAGCTGCCAAAGCTTCTCAGGACCTCAAAGTGCCACTCTAAGATATCACATAGGGAGAACAAAACATCCTAGAAGAATTGTTTCTCCTTCTTGTCTGCATTTCAAACCTATTAACTGGAAAGCAAATTAGTAATCTGCAGTTAAAATAATACAGAATACTGATCCTACTAAAAAAAATAAATGAAGTAGAGGAAGGTTGTTGCTAAGCAACTCGATACTCCATGCTAAACAATTTCCTGGACAATTTATTGCCTTCGCTGGACATGCAAGCGTGGGGAGTTACCTGCAAACAAATAAAGCAAGCAATAAGTTGAGAGGAAGAGCTGACAACTATCTAACAATTCATCATTTCTTTCCTCATAGATCACTGCAAGTGCCACAACAGCACTCTCAGTAGTCTCTAGACTGTTTTGAAAAGCTTTATTTTTACTGTAAAGGTCAAGGATTATAGCACCTTCTCAACATAGATTTTAAATGATGCTAAGAACAGTCCACGCTTGAATAATCTAATTTATTCAAAAGGTCTGGAACCCAAACCATAACATACCATACCATAACAACTGTTTTTTACACTGTATTTGCATAACTTGAAATTTCAGTTCTTTATTTTTTATACACCTGACAGCTGGGTAGCCTGAAATTCCTCCTCCTGACTGCCTCCCCAGAACCTCCATTACGAGCTTAATCCGACCACAGGGAAATCAGGAAATGTAAAGTGATGCCAGTCTGTAAATCATCCCACTCGGGGACTCCATTAGCAAACGTTCTCTTTGTACATTCTCTGCTTAGCCTGCGAGCTCTCCAGAACAGAGGCTCATTCCTCAGGCTGTACTCAGACGCTTCCCACTTTCTTGACCCTATAAGCAACTCTACAGTTGTTTGTAAAATGTCATTTTGCAGATGACTTTGAGGAAAAGTAATAAGCATCCTGTGAAGGAGGAAGGGGGTTTGACAAGTCAAACCATTTAATTACCCATGCAGAAAGCAGAAAAATCAAAAGATCTTATTATAACCGAATTGTTTATAATGCAGTGCAAGTACTGAAACACAGAAGTATATAATAAGGAACCAAGTACAGAGGATGCTGTCTGTACATGTGAAATCACTAAATACTTCCAACAGCAGAGATTTCCATGCTTACAAAGAAAATAGATACAGAGACAAGGCTCGCCTTGTGTTTCTTTCTTCCTAGCTTAGAAGGCCGGCCAGTAAGTTATCCAGTTTCACCTTCAATATCTCGCTTTAAAAAAAGATCTATTTTGAGAGGAAGATATTCATCAAGACTTTCCCGGATTGTAGCACACGGAACGAGATAATATCAGTTTTACGTGAATGACAAGATAAAATCCCGTCGCTGCAGCCTGCGCCCAGCCAGGTCCCCCCCCTGCCAGCGATAAGCGGGTGCCACATGTACAGCTCCGTTCCAAAGGGTCAGAGGCTCCGGTCGCTGCCTCAGCTGTGTCCCCGGCCGGGGTACAGGCTGAAACACCGTCCAGTGCCCCTCCTGCCACACATTTCACCTCGTTAGCGCAAACACGGGTGTTCTGAAAGGCACTTTTGCCTATTCATAAGTCGAGACACACAAAAACATATACAGGGACGCTTTTGTCGTGAGACGAGATAGGAATGAAGATTTATCGTGCCTGGTAAACAGCTCTGCATGTCTCTCGGTAACGCTTTGGGCAGGACAGGCCCCGCAAGCAGCTTCGCCGCGACTCCCACGTCCAGCAGCCCCCAGGGCTTCCCTACTTTTTTTCTTTTTTATTTTTTTGTTTCCTGATTCAGTTGCGTTTCCCCTCGGGACACCGGGTGTCTGCGATGCGGTGAGGACACCGCTGAAGCCGGACACAGACCTGTCCCCGGGGCCGCCACGGATCCCGCCCGCTCCTACGGGCTGTAAACTCAGCGAGCCGAGCAGCCAACCCACCGGGAGCCCCCGCGGCCGCCGGCGGCCCCGGCTCCCGGCACCCCGACACCTGCTCCCCACCGCTCTGCCCGCGGCCACCAACCCCCTCCCCCGCGCCGCTGCCCCCCGCAGCACCGGGGAGAACGGGCGCAGGCCAGGCTGGGGCCGTGGGAAGCGCCACAGGGCAGGAGCCGCCCCGGCCAGGCCCCCGCCCAGGCCAGGCCCCGTTCCCGCGGACCGGGCCCCGCGTCCCCCTACCGCCACCGGGGCGGCCCAGCGCCGCACTCACCGTTGCTGTAGGGCTGCTGACCGCCGCCGTTCTGGCTGGGGTAGGCGGCGGGGGGCCTGGCGGGCTGGGCCATGGCGGCGGGCTGGTCTCGGCTCGGCGGTGCCGCCCGTCTGGTGGCGCCCGGCCCAGCGCAGGGGAGGAGGGGAAGGACGGCCCCGCACCGGAACTACCGGGAGGCGCGCGCAGGCGCACCGCGTACACGTGGCACTTCCGGGAGCGGCGCTCTGCGGCAGTGGGCGGAGCCTGGGCCTTAAGGGGGCAGGGGCCGCCGGGCTGCGGGTGGGCCCGCGGGGGAGAGGCGGTGCCGGGGGAGCCCCGCGGGCCGAGCTCAGCTCAGCTCGGAGCCGGGGCCACACACGGGCGGTGCGACGCGGCCGCCAGGCCCGGAAGGAGCCGCGCGGGGGCGGAGCGGGGCGCAGCCGCGGGGTTGCGTGTCGGTACCGGCGGAGAGGAGCGCCCGCACCTCAGGCTCGGCGGCGGCGGCGGCGGGTGAGTGCGGGGCGGTGAGGTGGGGGGCGCTGCCCGCCGGGGGCCGTGGCCTCGCCCTCGGTGGCCGGCGGAGTGGCCGGGCGAGCCCCGCAGGGCGTCGGGCCGCCGTCGGCTCCCGCCGGGAACAGCCCGTGGCTGGGCCTGAACGGCGGTCCGTGCCTCCCGAGGAGGCCGCGGCCTGTGTGGGTCGTTGGGGGCTCCGCTCCTCTCCCGCTCCCTCTTCTCGCTCGCCCCGGGGAGAGCTCTCCTGGCTCGGCGGGCCCGGGGGCAGCGGCCCGTGTGCCCCCGCCCGGTACCGGAGCCTCCCGGGGGCCGGCAGCGCTGCTGTAGCCCGGGCTCGTCCCTCGGCGGGTCTGTGGCCCGGGAGCGCTTCGTCACTGTGACCCACAGCCTGCAGGTTTGTGCAGCTGTCTGCCACTTTGTACCCGTCTGCCAGGATTATTATTTATTCAGAAATCGTGATTTCCGAGGTTAAGAATAACTTCATACTCGTGCTCCAATGCAGCCGTTTTGTTTCTTTGTAAGTAGGGAAATTCCTTCAACAGGCCCCACTTTGATATTGTGCTCTGAAAACTGTGTTTTGTGAGCTGGGCTGCGGCCGAACCGCCGCATCAGGTGTCCTGAGGAACCACATAAACTGTTTGCTTTGCTGCTTCAGGTGTGCTGAACTTCTATGTTGAATTCAAATAGGGCATCCCAGAGTAAAAGGTATAATAGAACTAAATTTAAGTCGTCTGCTATGCAGTATGTCATCTTCCTTGTTTTTCAACCCCATTAGTTATGGACTGGTATAATGATTATTCTTTCTGGAATCTCAGAGATGACTTGCTATCAAAAAACTGATTAAAATACTCCAAGCAAATCTATTCCATTACCTTGTTTCCAAACTCGATCTTTTCCTCAACTTTTAAAATACTGTATCAAAGTGCATTTTCATATTATAGAACAAACTGGACTGTAGAAGGCAGATACCAGTTTATCCACAGTTTCTTAGGGATTTTGATTTTTGTTGTCTATGGTAACGTTTTTACGATGTTAAAATTATCATATGTGAAATTATCATTCTTAAGTGATCCTGTTTAGATCCTACTTGAAAAGGTGCAAATACACACTTAACAGTAGGCGTTAAGCTCTTGTTTGCAAGTCGTGTTCTCAGCCTAAGCTGTGGCCGGGGCGCAGGGCTGGTGCAGGTTGGCTGGGCAGAGGTTTCTCTGTAGCTCTTGCTCACAGGACCCACCCAGGTGGAGCACAGTGTGTTACCAGTTACTGCAAGAGCTGTTCTGGTTGGGTGTCGCTGGTTTCTGCTTCCTAATTATTCTGTAAAGGGAATTTTGAACTGTCTTTAGAAGCCTGATATTCTCTCTTATCTGAAGTTTCACAGACTTTGGAAGTGAGCACTAACTGGTTTGGAAGAGAAAGGATGGATTTTTAGCTAGAAAAATGGAGATCCAGAGTTGGAAAAAATTCCCTGGTTTTCATTATATAAAATAAATTAGTGTGAGTTTGCTTGCTAGTCCTTACTGTTGGCGATGTTCCCTTCAGGAGGCTGGCTCAAAGTGTTACCAAAGCCACTTGGGGGGGAATTCTGCATCCCCATGGTCGGAAGTGCTTTCCAGTAAGCAAACCCGTTTCCTTGGGTTGTGGGGTGGCTTATGGGGCTCCGCGGGAGTTACCGAATGGCACTTTGCCGATAAAGTAACGTTAGCCAGAATTGTTGGAGACATTTTAAAGTGAAAGCTCTCTGCTGTTGATGTGATGCTAGAAAATTAACTTTCATATTTTCATTAAGGAGGAACAAGTAAGTTGATGATATCTGTAAAAAATAGTTGGTATCAAAAAGATTGTCTTGAGTCTAGCACAATTTTTCATTAAAAGCTCATGTCTGCTTGCAACTGGTTGTTTTTCAGGGAACCCTTAAAGTAAACTTAAAATAGTATTTTGCCTTCCTTGTTGCTTGTGAACAGTCATTGCTGGACTTTTCATTGTTCTGCTTTTACAGTATTTTTAATGTGGGCTGAGAGTTTGTGTCTGTGCGTGTTGAACGGCCTCGGCGTCCCCGTGGTTCGGCGTAGCTCCCTGGGCTGGACATCCCTGTAGTGTCACAACTCTTGATAACAGTGCAGAGCCGCTATGGCTTCTTAATCCTGCGATTTGACACTCCTGTGAATTATGTGGTTACTTTTCCTGTATGATAAGAGTAGATTTAATATATCTATATTCAAATACTACCAGTGTGCTTTTACAATTAGCTGTCTGGTTTCTTTCCCCATTTTAAAAAGTATTTTCCTTTAAGTGCTGCCAGCTGATATGGAGAATGTTATGGGTGTATTTGGATAGGTCTGTTTCCAAACCCACTTTTCTTATGGTAATGGAAATTTAACCTGTATTAATGCTACTTCAGCTGTGTTTGTAGAGTAATCCTGTTCTCACTTTAATAATTTGAATCTTGATTCTTAAAGTCTTTTCTGTAATGCATAAAGATTTTTTTCTTTTATTCATGAGTTTAATAGATAGGAAAGGTTAATACAACTAAATGAGTGAAGTTATTCTCACCTCAGTAATACGAGCGCTTCTCTTACATCATGTCGTTTGCCCTGATTTGCAGGTTATTTGAGTCGATCGTTTTTCTAAGCTCCATAGAGGCTTTTCTCGATTGGTATTTTGCTCAAGCAATAAATAAATCTGCTGACGTGTATGTTCTGCCATGTTTGCTTATTCTTGACCTTTGCTTTTTAGCTATGCAAGAGACAGTTTCAGTCGTGATGTTGTGTAACTGGATGTTTATGCATTGACAAACGTATTTGATTTGTATTCTTAAAATTTGTGCATGTTGCAGTTGATTGGTTGTTCAGAGTCATGTAGGATGTGGGTGACATTTTCAGGGTCAGTCGTGGAGAAACCAAGACTCCCAGTGCTTTGTCATCTGAACAGATTTTGTTCCAGTGTGAGCAAACATAGTTAAAATACTGTTTACTCTTCTTCCCATGTTATCTTTCTGTGATATACCTGTTGTTGTATAGTGGAGAAACTCTTTTCATTGCCACACGTGTAATTGCTCTGACGGATGCCTGGATTTTGGTCTGGTTCTGACCTGTGTTTTGAGTGCTGTGCTCTGGGGTCCGAGCTGCCCTAAAGCCATCCTGTGACCCCCAAGGCAGCGCTGCAGCATCAACAGGAGTGGCTATTCAGCCTCTGGTGCTGTGGGTGTCCCTGCCAGCTGCACTCACCAGTACGGCCCAGTTTCTCGAGGGTGGTCAGATAGGATTGTGCACTCTGGTACAAATGAGCTGGCTAAAAGCTTCTAAGGGTGTTGCCATTTAGTCTTTCAAGATGTTTTCCTGCTAGGTACTAATTCACTGTGTCCAACTGCTGCATTCAGTGTGATTATCCTCACTTTAGATAATGAGGAAATTAAGATGAAAGCTAAGAAATTAATTGCTCGCGGTTGCGCAGTGAGCCTAGTGATGGCTCTATTCTTGTGCCCCAAAGCGTCGCTTTGGCAGGAGCAGCGGTTCCTCCTCTGTGCTACTCGGGTGCTTGAGATGTGCTTTTTTTCTGGGGCAAGAACAACCAAATTCATCAGTCTGTGCAGCCTGTCTTGGCCACTCGCTTCTTTCTCTGGGATGAGTGTAGCAGCCTTATGTTTGTTTAACCATACCACGATGAAGGGGTACTCGTGGAGTAGCAGAGCTTCATCCTGGTAGCAAGGGGTGTCTCGGCTGCTGGTTGCACAGCACAACCAGGGTGTTGGTTATAATCATCCTGGCTGCACTCAGCTCATCCTGTTGGGCTTGAATCTAAGCTGAAGGAATTTGGTGGGAAACATGGTGTTCTAGAGCCCTTTTAGAAAAATAAGTTTTGCATTTAAGGTTTAAATTGTGGCAGCCTGTGCAGGACGGTACAGGAGGTCGTGGTCTTTGAATGGCAATTCCGGTGCTTTGCGCTAAGTAGTTGTTTCTCACTACAAGACAAACAGATAGGTTATGCGCTGAAAATAGGGATTTATTTGGTACCAAACTCCTCTGGATTCAACTTCACAGAACTTGTTCAGCTCTTATCACGTCTGCTTCAAACCCCGGCAGCTCCCAAGGGAGGCTGGAGCACTGACTCTGCACTGACATCCCTCTATTGCCCTCTCAAAAATGCTGCTTTTCCAAGTTGAAAAGTCTACATGATGATCCCACTTGAAATCTTCAACATCGTACACCTCCACCAAACAGTACTTAAGATAAAATTCTTTTCACTTCTTGCAAAGACTTCATGTAGCATTTTCTCAGGGAAGGAAAAGGTCTCTGCTGTTGAATCACAAGGTCTGGATTCTGTTTTCTATTTCTACACTAATTTTTAATGCGTTGTGGGGTCACTTAATTGATTGATGATACAGTTTATTAAAGCTAAATTGTTTGCTTTTCACCCAGGACTTTGAATTACTTTTGTTTCCTAGAAATATCTTGCGATGTTTAATATGCTCTTCTGAGAGAGATTCACCACATTATATTTTCTGTTTGTTTCAGACTTTAAGATTCAGATATGTCCTTCATATTTGATTGGATTTACAGTGGTTTCAGTAGCGTATTACAGTTTTTAGGTAAGTTTTTATTGTTTGGGATTTTTCCTTTCTGCTATTCTTGTACAAAGTGTTCACCTCTGTCATCTTCAAACATAGCTGCTGGTTAAATAATATCAATACTGAATATTTTCAGTGCATGCTCTCCACTTATTCCCATGTTAATCCTTTAACCTCCTGAAAAAAATTAGTTTTCTTTCATGAGCCTAACAGGTTTGAATTTTCTAATCATACTACACTTAAGCTGGTGTGATTCAGTTTACTTTTATGGTGTTTCTCTTGATTTTTCTCTATAGTAAAGAACTGAACTCATTTAGTTCAGTTTTTTTTGTATGTGGGGATATCACTTGAGAATCCAAATATGAGGGACTGTCTACAAAACATCAGTGCCAGGTATTGAAGCCCTTGTTCATGTTCAGCAGTACCTTATTTTGTGACTGTCACCAAAATTGGTGTGAAACTTCGCTGACATCTGCTGAAGAGCCTCAGGAAAGGCGAAGAGAGTTTACAACTCATATTGATCCAAGGTGAAATATTAGCTTGTGAAAAATGGGAGGAGGAACACAACAGGAAGAAAAGGAATGTTAGATACTAAAAAGAAGAACAGAAGTTGCAGATGACATAGGTAAAAGGCACAATTTACAAGTTCCAAGGATTTTATCGAAGCAGATAAAGAGCATTTGAGATTAATGAATCATGGCAAACTGTGCCACCTGCCTTTTATCAGTTGAAAGTTTAAACTTTTTTTCTGGATGTTAGACCCTTGGCCTACTATCAAAATATTAGCCAGTGAAATTTTAACTAAGTTGACTAATCTTTCTTATCTCCTCTTACTTAGCCAAGCAGTGATTACTGCATGCCAGCTTGCTTTTCCGTTCCCATGCACACATTCCTCTGGTGAAAGATACTGGAGCTGGGAGTAGGAAGGAGAGTTAATTTCAATATGTCCCTCTTATTCTAGAAGAAACATTTTCTCTTTTCATTCTCATTTACATTTACAGTTGAAGATTGATTATAACATGGAAAACTCCCCACAGTTCCCTGTGCTCTCCTGTCAGCAGGCTGATGAGATCGCTTTATGAAGTACAGCTTTGCACACATATACTTTTAGAATGCACGAAGAATCTTTATTTATATATAAGCTGTGGTCCTAGCGTAGCTCATAGCTGAAGTTTTGCTGCTTGTTTGTCTTGTGTTTCTATGAAAGACACTTGGGCAGCATGAAGTGTTTCGGGGAAAGCAGCAACACCTGATTTATGAGCAAAAGCTCCTGGATGTCCAGGCTGAGAGTGGCAAAAAAAATATTGTTTTACCGTGGCTTAGTAGGGTTTTGCTTAACTCATAAGATAAGTGTGAACTGGAGTTTCTCCTGTGGCATAAGTTAATATATTAAAATGTTTGTCCACTCCTTCTTTCTCTGTAAACTTCAATACTTTCTCCTCCACTGTGCGGTTTAATAGTTATACATATTTGGGCATGTGAGAAGGTGAGTTTGGGAAGTAAGAGTTATTGTATTTGAAAGAACTGTGAAGAGACTCTACAGTACCCATAGTAATAAAGATAATTAATGAAATAAGCTGAAGAATATGAAAGAATATTCCTGCAAGTTCCAAACCACGTCATGCTGGAACGCGATCCCAGAGATCAGCTCAAAGGCTGAGGGGAGCAAACAGCAGCGGTGTAAAGGTCGGCTGGACAGAGACACGTGTGTCCCTGTAACACTGCGGTGTCGGGGCTGTCCGAGCATCCACCTGTGCAACATCATCACCTAAAATCCCACCAAATAAAATGCGTATGAGGATAACACGTTAGATAAGAAGAAAATAATGAGGGCTCTGGAAACGGATGTTAGTGGCTTGCGCAGGGAGAGCCGGGGCAGCTGTCCGTGTGTCCTTTGGGCAGCTGTCCATGCGTCCTTTGGGCGGCCACCAGCCGCTCGAGCGCGGCGCAGGACGGTGCTGTGGGGTTTGCAGGTCAGGAGTGTTGGTTGTGCTTGCAGGAGAAGGTGCAGTTACATGTAGGGACTGCGGCGATGGGACGGTGGAGCTTTAATAGTAAAAGCTGATTGTGTTCTTCACAAAATGTTTCTGGATCATCGCCGTGGCGGTAAAATAAACTTTTCTTCAGCATATTGCAAAGAACTGTAATACTGTGACATTATATAGTAAAAGATCCTGGTGACTTAAAAACTCCCACATTACAATATTTGGCTGTATTTTGCAATTCTTTTGCAGAAAGAAGAGAGAGTTCTATTAGTGACATAGCCCAGTTTTGCTTTTAAGGAAACGTAATTTCAGCATATACATGTATATTTCTTTTCCCACCCTCTGCTGTAAGTGTTCTGCCCTCTTCAGCACCTGTGGAGGCTGCAGGGTCAGTGGTGGTTCCTAAGGAGATGTGCAGTGTGTAGTGTCCAGACACAGCTTTTTAGGAGGGAATAAGGGAAGATTTTTCTCCGTTTTAAAAAAAGGTAAAGCTAAGTCTCTTACATCAGTAGTTCTTCAGTACAGAATGTGATTTTTTTTTTAATGAAATTTTTCTTAAAAATGTTTTACTTTCAATGTCCATCACTTTGAAGCAGTGAAAAATAATCCTGGCATAGGATGTAGTGTTGACAAGTTTAAGAGAATCACCCTTTGATAACCTCAAACTTCAGACAATATGTTGTTCATGTTTTACACATCCTTCCTCTCCTTCACAGCAACTGTTGCGTTTACTGGGGTTATAAGTAGAGGAAAAAAGGAGAACATTTTTATAAAGATGACAATCGGTGAAAATAACATTCCTTACTCCTGTTAGGAAGGCATTATCACGTGACAGCAAGTGTGTCAGAATTACCATGACTATGCCATTCAGGATATATCCATACAATTTAGCTAGGAGTACGGGTGAATGTTACTTTTTGTCAAAACAATAGATGAACCAACATAAAAGAATTCGTACATACACTAATTGTGACTATTGCCATTGAAACTAATTTCTTTGTAATATACCCATTGAGGTCTGAACTTCCTTTTTGCCTCGAACAAGTTTTTTGTCTGAATTGGAGGTAGCTGAACAAAACGCCCTCTGTTCGGGTCCAGGATGGTCTGTATTTTAGAGCTTGTCAGCACTGTACCTGCACACCCAACTCTCCACCTGTGAGCAAAACTGGCCTTTTGCTGGGGCAGAGGAAGACACACTGGCAAAATTTAGTCCTGTTTTGTTGTGGTTTTCCTAAAATAACATAAATGCATTTATACAAGTGACACTTTTACACCAGTTGTGTGTCTCTTCCCCACTGAGCATCCCGTAAGCTGCAGGTGGTACATGTAGTGCAGTTGGGTACGTGAGCAAGTGTGAATGTAGTTTGTATGAGCAGGAGAACATGGATAAAGGGCGTTGATAAAGTGCGTGGTGGAGTTTGGCTGGCGTGTATTTTGTACATGACTGTACTTTGTTCCTGGGAGTAAAATCATATCTGGTGCTAGAAATGGACTCCCACTGATTTAACCGATTATTCACGAGGTCCTTCTTTGTTCTAGGACTGTACAAGAAATCTGGAAAACTCGTGTTTCTTGGACTGGACAATGCTGGAAAAACTACACTGCTGCACATGCTCAAAGATGACAGACTGGGACAACACGTCCCCACGTTACACCCCAGTAAGTTAAAATTGCTGGTTCCATAGCTAGAAAGTATTTAAAATGTTGCAGGAAAAGCAGGATCTGATGATACATGATAAGGCAAACAGTGTAACTGGGGAGAAACAAATTTCTGGGATTGTAATCTGTAGATGGTTCAAGTAATACTAAAAAAAATAATAGCGTGGCATAGTTCAGTGTGTTTTATTTAAAACAGGAAAAAAACAAGCAGAGTGGTGAATCTGAGAGTGTAGGTAACAGGAGCTCCGGACATTTGGGCTTGCAGTTTTTGGGAGTAGCTTCTCTGTGTAGCTGGAAAACTAGCATTTATGCATACTGTGTTAATTTTTTTTTTGGCTCAGAAGTTGCTGTGTAATCGTTATCCTGGTAGCCTTGCAGGAGAAAAAGTTCAACACAGGTTAAAAATGTGGATTGGTGACGTCCAGTGAGGAGGCAAGAAATCAGGAAAGTATGTGAAGAGGAGAAACATTGAACAGTGTTGTACATGAAATGCCATCTTTGTGGCAAACCAGATGCCAGAGCCAACTGTTGTTTGTGTAATGTGTATGGTCAATTCATGTATGAATATTCTCTGCTATTCTTAACTATAGATATTTCACATGTGTTTTAATGGTTAATAGTGTTGTTGTTAAACAAAAATGAGAAAAAAATGTATTGCTCTGATTTGTTTCTTGAATAACAAAATACTGAAAAGTCCCAAGAGATAAAGTAAAATCTATGTGCTAGAAGGTTAGACTGTTCCAACACACTGCATAATTTCACAGAGAACGTAATTCTGTGTATTTTCAGCTTCAGAAGAGCTGACAATTGCTGGCATGACTTTCACTACGTTTGATCTGGGTGGACACGCTCAAGGTAAGAGGATGTGGTGTTGCACTGCACTGAGTTGAGTTAGAGTTGTTTCGGATCAGAAATGCAACTGTGCTGCAGAGGTTGACTTTACGCTCTGACAGTATAAAAAACATCCACTGCTGTGTTGTCCATTTCCACCATTTATCACAAATCCCAAAACCAGTTTGTCAAGAGTTGAAGTAGAGCAGAAATTTTTGATGGATATCTGTATTTTGAAGAGGATTCTGTACTTTGAGTCACTTATATTTACCTTTAAGCTTTATGCTTCAAACTTACTTTAGTTGACATAATTCTTGGGGAAACATGAAGTTTCAGTACATCAGTGTCCACATGGAATAGACAGAGTGGTGGTAACAGTGAAGGGGATGATACTTCTGCTCCATTATTTCAAGCTTTGTAAAACACAAAACTACATCGTGAAGACTGGCAACATAAGCTAAGACTTCCAAAAAACCTGTTGCTTCTTAATTACTGATGTGCGTCACTCTGAATTTTGGGATAATTTCGTTTTGCTTTTAATTCGCTTCTTCCTTGTAGCTCGCAGAGTGTGGAAAAACTATCTGCCTGCAATCAATGGCATTGTGTTCTTGGTGGACTGTGCAGATCAAGAAAGATTGCTTGAATCAAAAGAAGAACTTGATGTAAGTTTAAATAAGTTTTTGAAAGTTTAAACTTTCACCTCTAAGAAATAAACTCAAATTCCCAGTATCCAACAGAGCTCTGCTGCCGCCTGGACATGAGTAGTAGGGATTTCACCTTCTATAGTCTGAATTAATCTCTTTTCCTTCCCTTTGTAGTCACTAATGACAGATGAAACTATTGCTAATGTGCCTATCCTAATTCTTGGTAACAAGATTGACAGACCTGAAGCCATTAGTGAAGAGAGGTTACGAGAGATGTTTGGTCTGTATGGCCAGACAACGGGAAAGGTAATGCTCCATTTTATGTTTTGTTTTGTTGGGGAGTTTGCCTTATTTGTGCATTGATTCCAGTTCACTCCAACTACACAAAAGGAATGATTTTGAAAGTACTTAGTACATAATAACTGCATATGGATGAATTATGGAGTTTCTTTGTGTGTGTGTGTGTTAGATGCATCTCTGTTACAATTTTTTGTCATATTTACTGCCACATATTTTCAAAGAAAACCTAATTGCACTTAGGATAATTTTTAGTACTTCAACTTTTTTATGCAGTACTTTAAAAGGATGAACAGATTTTCAGTGGCTATAGTTCTAGTGAGACCCATAAGAGAAAAATGGGTGAAGTCTTCCAGTAAGTGACTTTTCTCCTTTGAGGTGCAGACTTGGTACAATTTGTTACTTAACGTGTTTACCTAAAGCTTAGAAACAGATTTCCAGTGTTGCAGAAGTCTGAGTTTGTACTCTTGTTCTCTAAGAGCGTTTTCTCTTAGATGCTTCCCTCAAAGTTCAGTGCCAGTCAGAGTTTAGGGGACAAATCTTTACCACCTTGTTTTCCATGTGGCAGAGAATTGCACACGTTAGTTTTAGAGTAGGTGTAATGGGCTATAAGCAGTTACTACTGACTTTAATTTATTTTTTTATCTTGCCATGGTTTTTACAACACTGCACACAGTCTGCGAAGTATGAATATGAATACTGTTGTGAATCTCCAGTTGAGCAACAGCTTTATCACACTGGCAAGCATGCAACTTGCACTCTTGCTATGGTTAGTCCTGCAATTGGTAGCAAATGCTCTTTTTATCTGATTGGAAAGTTATTAGAAACAAAGCAGGGAACCGTGACTGAAAATTAAGTATAAGCTCTCAAATTCTCTGCTCTTGCTCTTGCACTCTGGTTTCATGTACTTCACCTTCTCCAAATGTGGATTCACATGAAAACATGCTCAGTATCTATCTCAGGTGACCCTGGTCTTAGTAACATGTACAGGTTTTAGATTAATTTATTTTCTAGCATTCCAGTATCTAACACAGGTTAAATAATGGCATTCCATAGGCACAGACTGTCTCTTTATGACAACAGGATAACTTGGAACACTTGTGTCTCTCCGCAGGGCAGTATACCACTGAAAGAACTGAATGCGAGGCCGCTAGAAGTGTTTATGTGCAGCGTGCTGAAGAGACAAGGCTACGGCGAAGGCTTCCGTTGGATGGCACAGTACATCGATTAATGCCAAAATCCCATCAGTACATTCTGTCCCATGTCTCAATATTAAGTCTGCTCCTTATTTGATCACTCAGTGTACGTAACTTGAATTCATCTGACTGTTTAGTTATAAAAATATACATTTTTAGCTAATTATATCACGTATGCTAAATTGTAAGTGTGAGGATTGAAAAATTATTTCAAGCAAGTGTGTAAGTTTACCACAACCTGTGAGCTTTCTAATCCCATGCAACATTCTTTTGCAGCTTTTAATTTAACAAGTCTCTGGCAATGTTTTTAGTCAGAGCAACTTTCCAGTACAGTCTGTTCGAATGCACTTTTTAACAGCTAAAAACTACGAACATGTGAAAAATATTTAATGCTTATGTTAAATTTTTTTATGTACTTTTTGGAAACTGGTTTTATAACTTTAGAGTATATAACCATCTTTCAAGGAATAATAAATAATTAGCTGATGAATAATTGCATGATGCCTTACAGTTTTCAATAATATACTTTCTTATGCAACGTCATGCAATAAATTTAAATCCAGTTTTTGGCGACTTTAATGGAAAATGTTTCATTTTAATGTGTCTTAACTAGTGAGGCTGCCTGATGATCTGAATATGTGGGGTATTTTCCTGAAATGCAGAAGGCCACAAAGTAGTTTGTGTGTTAAAGAGTAAGGTGGGTTTTTTTTCAGACTACCAAATTGCATTTATTGTAGGATTTTGTGTTAGTGAAAGAAAAATCTAATCTCATGCCCTTATAACCACCACCTTTAAAATGTACAAATAATGTAAATCAGCTGTGTCATCTTGAACCAATGTCAAAAGTGGTCTTCCTCTACTGATCTCATGAATTAAACCCCTGAAGCAACACAGGAAATACAGATTTTTTTTTTCCTGAAGAAATTAAGAATACCACTGCACTAAATATCCTGTTCCTAATTTAATTAGATTTAGGCTCTACCAGAAGATTTGCCAATGAAATTGCCAGGAAAAAAGTTGCCATTGTTGCTTGTGAAAATTTATCAGCCCACACCCAATAGGCCCATTTTATTTTTGCTGGTTTGAACTGGGACAAGATGGATTATTTTCTGTGAGTTTTGCCCTGAAACCTAGTCAGTGTGGCAGCTGCTGGCTGCCCAAGTGCATTATTTAAGGGTAAAATTTGGTTATCTGCAGTCCTTGTTTCCAAGGCTGTTGTGGGTTTTTTTCCCCATCTTTGAGTGCATCAGTTCCCTGAGGGTTATTTTTGAAGAGCTGTGGCTGGTGCCTCCCTGTGCTGAGGGTGTTTTGCTCTGATCCGTCGAGCATAGGGAGGATTTCAGCCCTGGAGTCACCATTTCACTCTGCTGGGTTTGAGTTTCACTCTGTAGTTTGTTTCCCCCTGGTAAGAGTATGAACTACTACAGATGTTTTTGCTGAATCCCTTTTACTCACTGCGATAAGTCTTCTCCAAAATATTTTTTAGGCCTTATGTTTCTGAGATCCATGGCAGCAAATGTATTTCTGAGTGCATTGATTTCATAAATAACTTTTGCTCTTGACCTGCTGGGCTTGAATCTCAGATTTTAAAGCCTACAGGCTCATAGCAAATAAATGAGACTTATTCATTGCCCAGATCTGAACTTGCATGATTGAATATTGATGATCAGTTCCCTGCAGTCCTAGATTGTGCACCTGAATAAGATGAATAACTTGGAACCTAACTAATATAAATTGTAACTGAAGTTTGTTACTGCACAGTTGTATGCAAAGTATTAAGCCTAGTTTATGCGTGGAGTTCAGAGGTGCGGTATCGAATAGCTTTTCCAAATGACCAACATAGGAGAATTCTACATTTAAACTAGTGCTCAGCTGTAGAGTGGTGTCTCTGCATAAATCAAAACTGGACGTAAGAAATGGCCTTGCACCAGCATGTGGACAATATTTGAGTCTTTGCTGCCTACAGCTATTACATTTGGGGACATGCTCCTTCTCTCTAGATTTTTCTGATGATGGTTAGAGTGCAGAGAACAGCAATTAACTCAGTAGATGGTGTAAATATTAAAAATACTACTAGCGGAGTCACATTGTGGTGTTGATGTGGGAGACTGGGGACTGTGGTGCCCGAGCGTGTGGAAATGAAGCTGGAGATGTTCTGGTGCAGAGCATTTCCACGGGCTGAGCCGTGACCCGGGCACCGAGAGCTCCTCTCCTGACCGTCCAACTGTGAATAACACCAGCAGTCAGGAAAGGGGTGGTAGTATTAAGAATTAAAAAAGGAGGTGATGCTGCTTTAAAAGTGTGTGTTCAGAGTAATTCTTAGTATTGTGGAAATACTCAGATTTCATGTTTCTGGCTGTAGGGCGCTAGTTTAAATGTGATTGTAATGAGGGCACGAAGAAATCTGGACCTTGTGTTTATCCACCTGGGTATTGTAATGGTTCCTGTTGTGGGAACAGCTGATCACCACTCGGTTAAATACACAAATAATCTCGCTCTGTTTCGTTCCATTCAGTAGAGGAAGTATCTTCTGTAGTTTGTGGTGCACATGGATGTGAATGGGTGTTGTGTGTCTTTGTGTGAAGACTTTATTAATAGAAAAACATACCGATGAGAGTTTTTCTGGTGGTTTTCATCCTCGCTCTCTCAACATCTCCCCAGTCACTTACTCCTGGGGGTTGCTTATTCCCATGATTGTGACCAGTCCTACTTAGAAGCAACGTTCACGTTTGGGTCTGACTTCTATGATATTTCTTTTTTTTTTTTTTTTTTTCCACTCTTGACTATGCAGTTTCAATTCAACATAACTTTAAAGAATGTGAAAAAGAGAACTCATTAATAAAGATGTTATTTATGAAGTGTCTCAGATCTTGTTTTTATATCACAACAGTTCTTCAAGATAAATGAATGCAGATTTCTAAGATACTAATAACTACTGACAAAATGGCCTGTATTTTGCTGCAGTGATCACATACACTGTATTTATGAGTTGAATAAGATCTGTTTTGCTTGGATTTAATTAAGCTTTGGGTTTAGTGTGTATTTTGTAACTGAGAGGCACTATTAGATTTCAGTCTTGGTTTAATAACTTTTTCAGCAACAGTTATTGGCGTTGGAGATGGGAAGGTTCTTTGAGCTTTCTCATTTATCCTTTTTGCCAGATCAAGATTGTTTCCTGAATATTTCTGGATTCAGTGTTCAGGTACTGTCTGTGATGTGCCAAAGATGAGCTGTGGCATTCACTGGAATACAATGCCTGCACACATTTATTTTGTTTTCATAATTGGAATTGAACGTCAAATAGAACACTTGGCATCTGCTTAATTTATAACTAAAATCAGGTCAGAAAAATGATAGTGGTGGTCTCCAGTCCCAGTGAATCCACAGGTCTGCTTGAAGTGGAATTGTTCTTCTCTTGTTTGTAATGTCAGAGTATTTGGTTGTTACCAGCCAGAGTCCAGTATTTCTATTGACTGCAATGTGCTCAGATTTAGTGTGTGTAACATCATTGTTGGTTGCGAATGTAGGAATGATTAAAAACAGCCTAATCCACTGGTTGGCAGTGGGGACATATAACTTACTTGCACTTAGGGAAACCACTTTTTTTCTATTAATATCTCAGTGTGGAACTGAACATTTTCTGTTTTGAAATGTGAGTGCTCTAAATGTTTAAAAGCGTAATTTGTATAATAAACTGCAGAAGAAAAGCTGATGATGAAAGTGTTCTTAAACATGTTCTTCAAGTGGTGTGTGTTATTATGTTATCCCATCCCATGCTTGAAATTTAAGTATCAGGAACAGAAAATAGAATTCTGACTTGGAATTTGAAGAAAAGTAATTTTAGAAGTAGTTCTTGTCAAATGATCAAAACCAGGAAAAAAGTGTGCTTAGTATGTGGTTTAGTAGTGAGTCTGGGTTTATCCAGTTGGGTATAATAATAATTCAGTCTCTTCTTTGTTGGGGTATCTGTTCATGTGTGCATGGAAGGAAATCCTCTACTTGGAAAACTCTTTGAACATGGAAAAAACAAGGGTTCCTTTGTAATTTTAGAATGAGATGGAAGGATCCAATCTTAGAGGCAAATGATGCTGCCTTCGGTCCAGCTGCCTCTGGGATTTGCGCTGTTGGTGCAACTGGGCTGGGTGGGGATTGCCACTGAGTTGAGGTGCTCATCAAACAGAGTCCGCTCAGCCCTGTTTGACACAGCCCACAGGAAGGTGTGTTAACCTGCAGTCACAGAGAACTAATTTCCAGTCCTAAAGAGATGTTCTCCTTAGTTTGTTGTCTTCAAATTATTTCATACTTGACTGCTTTAGAACTAGAACTTTGGTGGTGAGCAGTTATGGTAAACTCCTTGGTTTTCTTATGGCGTGTGTCCCATCACAGTAAGAAATGTATAATATTTTAGAACCTTTGATGCCTTTTATTCCAGGATCTTGAAGCTTTCTACCTGCTGATGCTGCCTCAACATCCTTGTGAACCACAGGGTTTTGATAGCCTTGCTTAACCTACAAAGAAAGTGAGATCCAGAGGGATTAGGTTGTGCTTTGTCACAGCCTGAACAAGAGCAGCTCTCACAGTGACCACCAGCAACATCGCATGAAATGATTCCTCCCTTCACCTGGGCACCATCTGCCCATGTCCTAGAGTGGTGATGGAAGCCTTCATCACATGCAAGCTACTGAAGACACTGTGCAAACCATGTGTAAATCAGTGGCGTTTTGCGTCGCCTCCTCTGCGTTTGTAGCAAAAAAGCTGGTCTAAGCACATACTGTTGACTGACAACTGTGTTGCACCCAACTATGACAATATTTAGTAGATTGCAAGTTTTTGTGCTGTTCTTTTAACTTGTTATGTGTGGAGTGGGTGCAAACCTTGGATCTACTTGCAATTTCTGATTCTCTTTCCTAAATGTGTGATGTAAATAAATGCTGTCTTTGCAAAAAGATAATTTAAAGGCATACTTTCAGTATTTGCATCCAAATGCCTGGGTTTGCCACAGGAAAATAAGAACTTATATTGTTTGGTTAGATTTTTCGCCCTGGCAAAGGTGGTACTTTACTGGCGGAGCCGTTTGATTAACTCCCAGGAGCAGCACGAGTTGGAGCAAACCCCTGGCAGTAGCCTGGGGCAGAGACGAGCTGTTGGAGACCTGATCTTAGTCATGGCGATGATATTTGAGCACCCAAACAGGAGCAGATCTGGCTGGTTTGTTGACAAGGGGTGTCCTGTGACAAGCGGCTGCTCTGGGAGGGGATGGGACTGGCAGACGGGGAGCCTGATCTGACCCTGCAAGAGGATCTGAAGCGGTTCAGGTTTTGTAGCACACGGGGTTTCCAAGTGAAGGAACCTGCTTTTCAATGAGAACGTGGCTCTTGAGAGGAAGGTTGGAGTTTAAGTCAGAGTTTGTTAAAATCTTTGGTAGAGGTTTGTTGAAACCAAAAACCTGTGCTCGTGGTAGGAAATGGGGCACTGAGCAAGCTGGAGGAGGGAGTCAGGCGTGGGGAGCGCAGCCCAGGGCCTGACCTGCGGCTTGTGCGGGCATCTCTGGGAAATACTTGACCGGGTTCCTGGCTGTGCAAAGGAGGAAGGGAAAAATCAAATGGGCTGAACAATGTCCTCTTGCCAGCGAGGTAAGAGGGAGAACAATTACAAACAGGGCTCCTAACGCAGCTCTGCCGTGGCTTGTTTTGGGCTGACCCCGGGGCTGGTATTTGGAAATGCTGGTGCTTGTGAAAGCAGAGTGTGGGGAGAAAAATCAGCTAGAGATAGGAGCTGTATTTCGATCAGTTTGTGCACACTATGTAATTAATGCCAGTGTTTGTCAGGTTATTTGGAAATCCAGTATCCTACAATTAAGCTGGGCTTTGCTAAGTCACTGAAAACTGCTGATCCCTGGTTGACTTCCCCAAGGACGAAGCTGAGGTCGCTTGTTTAATGCACTTGACTTCTGACCAGAGATAAGCACCAGCTGCAAAACTTAAAACCATATTTCAAGCTCTCTCATGCCTGTTGGCACTCAGAGCTGGATTTTGAGTCCAGCCTAAATAATTGGTTCCAGCCCCAGTGCCCAAATGCCATTTTCTCTACTGCTTTGTTAGAGCAGGGTTTTAGTTTATGTTCAAATAAATTTGAACTGTAAAAGGAAGACTCCTGTATGTGCCACCTACTTCTTGTATTCCTTGATGTGTGTGTGTATATATACATGTAATGTATGCATAATATATAAATACTTATGTATGCTTATATATACACACAAGAGGTTTAAAATCTGCTCAAAATATTGTTGCTGAGATGCATTAGCATGAAACTGAAGAGGACATTTAGTGAAAGTCTGTGTTTGTAGCAGGTTTTAAAGGCTAAAAAAATCAGGATGAGTTTGCAATAGGGAAAATTAAAAGCTTTTGCTTTACTGGTGAATAAATAATTACAGGAGATGCTGTGGGGGAAATTCAGATGTGCAGCTACAGTAGGGAAAGCAGCTGGAGTCCTGGGTGCCGCCTGGGGAAACAGCATTTAGCAGAAGAGGAGACAGAACTAATAATATAGTTTGCCTTTTTTGCTTTGTTACTGGCATCTGAGACACTTTTAGCATTGGCATAAAGTAGTTTGGGTGTTCCTACAAAATGAGATGTTTACTTCAGCAGTTTTTAGAAAACGTGTCCTGTCTGCTTGCTCCTGCTCGTTGCTGTCAGTGGCAGCTGGTTCTGAAGAGCTCACGTGAGCATCTCCTGAAGGGGGTACGTTGATTTGATGTTTGTACCTGAAAACTGGTCTGTAAAAAGAACTTCCTTTTGATTTATAGTCTTTTTTTTTTTTTCTCCCAGTCCTCCTGTCTGCTATTCTGTAATACCATTTTGTTTCCTAATCTGTATCTTGAGTTACCTCCTCAGTTTAAAAAACATGACTTTTTTTTCCCCAGGCTGTTTTGGGGAGAGCTTTTCTTCAACAGTTTGATGTTCAAAGTCCTGGGGAAGAAATTTGTAAGGGGGCCCTTTATCAAAAAGAAGAAAATCTCCTTGTATTTTCAGAGCTGTTGTCAGGCAGAAGACAAGAGGGAATCAGTAAAAGATTTGCATGTGTGGTTTGCTGTTATTATTTTGGGAGAAATGAGGAAAACCAAAGAAGTTACAGTCACTGTGGTTAGCTGAAGTTCACAGAGCTGCTGCAAGTCTGACTGCAGCAAAGAATGTGTAACAGATCCTCATGCATGTGACTGTGGGATGGAGTCTATTTATGTCTCCGTAAACATGAAATTATGAAATACACACCACGGAGATGGTGCTGGTGGAGTCCTTGTCTGACCTGGTTGTGTGTCACTGGACTTGCACCTCTCTGGGAGTACAAAGTGAATTTGAACTTGCTGCAGAACATTGTGCTGCTGGAAGATAATCATTGAAAGGGAAATAGGTTAAGCAATAAAGCAAAGAAACCACCTGGTGTGTTACCAGGTAAGAGGAAAGCTCTGTGAGTTCTTGTAATAATATCTCATACACCTTGTGGATATAAGAGCACTTCACAAGATATCATCTAGAAAAAAAAAATGGCCAAAAACCCTGCACATTTTCTTTTGTACAGTGCAGATTTGAAATAAATTCCTGTTAAAAGAGATGTGCAGCTGAGACCTGGATCTTCCTGCAAAAATTAAGGAAAAAATGTTTCAAGATTGCACAAGGCAGAAAAGAAGACACGGGAGAAATGCACCACGTATACTTTGTTGCGCTCATCAGGCGGTACCGATGGTGACCTGCGTGGTACAAGGCTGTGGTGGGGAAGGAGCTTGTCCTTCCCTGAGTCTTCTGCTGGCACCTGCCTCAGCCATGCCCTCCCGTCCTGCTGCTCCTCCCAGAGATGTGTCACCACCTGCTGTCACTGGGACCATCCCTGACACGTCTGCATCAGCTCCAGCGCTGAGCCTGTATCCCTGGTGCAAAGGTCAGTGACAGTCCCTACCCCAGATGCTTCATTCCTCCCCAATACTCAAGGATGGCCATAGATCATAGAACAGTTTGGGTTGGAAGGGACCTTCCCAGCTCCCCCAGTGCCCCCCCTGCCATGAGCAGGGACATCTGCACCAGCTCAGGTTGCTCAGAGCCCCGTCCAGCCTGGCCTGGGATGTCTCTAGGGATGGTTCATCCACCACCTCTCTGGGCAACCTGGGCCAGTGTTTTACCACCCTCATTGTAAAAAAATTTCTTCCTCATGTCTACCCTGAATCTCCCCTCCTTTAGTTTAAAACTATCACCCCTTGTCCTGTTGTAACACACCCTTCTAAACACTCTGTCCCCATCTTTCTAATTGACCCCTTTTAAGTATGGAAAGGCAGCAATAAGGTCTCCCTGGAGCCTTCTCTTCTCCAGCTGAACACCCCAACTCTCTCAGCCTGTCCTCCCAGCAGAGCTGTTCCAGCCTCGGATCATTTCTGTGGCTCCAGCAGGTCCGTGTCTGTCCTGTGCTGAGAGCTCAGAGCTGGATGCAGCACCGCAGGGGGGTCTCACCAGCGCGGGGCAGAGGGGCAGAGTCACCTCCCTGACCTGCTGGCCCCGCTCCTTGTGATGCAGCCCAAGATACAATTGTCCTTCTGGGCTGCAAGCGCACATGGCCAGCTCTGCCCTAACACAGCATCTTCTCATCCGGCACCACACTTGGTGTAGCTCGCTCCTGTCTGGAGGCTCGGGCAGCCTCCTGGGCATCCAGAGCCTGTTGCCAGAGGACGATGAGCGGGCAGGGAGTGGGCTGTGCGCTGGGTTGCACCAGGCAGGAGCTTGTCGGGACAAGCAGCAGCCTGCCTGTGTGGGCAGGTGGGAGGAAAACCAGAGCCTGTCCTGGGGACTGGGGGTAAAAAGTCAGGCAAGGAGGGAGAGTGAAAACATGGAGGAAAAAAGACTAGTAGGATCCTGCATTTACTTTGTTCCTATTTTTTCTCATTTCACAGAAGATACAGTCAAAGGAGAGTGGTAAAACACTCGCCCAGGTTGGCCAGAGAGGTGGTGGATGCCCCATCCCTGGAGACATCCCAGGCCAGGCTGGACGGGGCTCTGAGCAACCTGAGCTGGTGCAGATGTCCCTGCTCGTGGCAGGGGGGGCACTGGGGGAGCTTTGAAGCTCCAACCTCCAACCCAAACTCTTCTATGCTTCTATGAAACTCCAGCCTTATTGCAGCAAGTGACTCAGCAGACAGTCTTTTCAAAAACAGATGGTGGCCCTCCAGTCACAGACACATCCCCGACCCTCCTGCAGCAGTGTGTGCCTTCATTTCTTGTGTGGAATGTGGCCTGCAGGGCATGCGTTTGCAACCCTGCACCTGCTTCCACCAGTCTATCTTTCTATATCTCCTTAGGGATTAATCTGCTCCCAGTTCTGGTCCTTAGGAAGGTTGGAGGGTTTTTGTGCTGAAACTAAAAAATTAGGTGAAGTGGAAGGAGCAGCTTCCTTCCCACAAGCCTTCTACAGTACAGGAGAGGTCCTCAGCGAAAAGCTGCGCCAGATGAGGAGGATTCAGTCAGGATCCCAGGCTGGCGTGTTACTGCTGCTCAAGAGCCAAAGAAAAACCCCAAGCCCCAAATTCAGCTCATTCCCCCATGAAAATACAGCCGTGCCTCATAAGGCATGGCTGGGCAGCTCTGCCAGCAGTGAAGGGTGGTGACTGCTGTAGAAATATTGGCTAGAGATTAATTTCAAATGGTTTTCCCATTAGCCTTATAAAGGTAAACAAAGAAAGGACTGGCAGAGAAGAGTAGGAAGGCAAGAAAAACTAAACTACGTACAGTTTCATCAATAGGCTGTTTGCTGTTAGAGCAAACCAGGAATTTATTCCCAGTGTTAAGCTCATCATGGTGTAAAACCCACTTTTGGGCCACTTAACAGAAATCATGATAGTCTTAGGTCGGGATGTTGGTTTGATTCTTCCCACTCGTTTTCAAGTGATGTTCTCACACTTTTCTCACCTCAGGCAGGACTCAGCGTTAAGGCTGCTCTGTGCCTTGTGCAGCCCTCCTGCCCTCGAAATGAATCTCAGCCCAAGTGCTGCATCACGTATTTAGGGTGAGGTGCTGAGTATCAATCAGTCTTGACAATTGTGGGATTTAGAAGAAATAATGCATTCAGACTCCTCAGTTTCTTTTGTTTCATTGACATTTATTCAGTAGCAGAAGTGCACAAGGAAAATTACTAAGGTCTAGGTGCATAAGAAAACCAGGATCAAGCCTTTTATTTTGCACCTTTGAACTCTAAAGACTTTGTTTTGCTCACACAAAACTCACTCATCCCTTGCATGCTGCTGCTGGCACTACATTTGCTGGGTGACGTACCTCTGGGTGGCAGAGGGGAGTCTAGCTCCAAAACAGCTCCTCTTGACTTGGATTTCAAAAATATATAGTTATGATCTGTGTAAGAGCTTCAATGCAGTGAATAATTTGGATGATGGCCTCCTTTCCCCCATGAATTCTAGTAGATGAGGTATGTCTCAGAAACAAAGAGATGTGTTCTCTGCCTCATGACAGGCTGGTTTCTGGAAACTTGATATTTCCAGGTGTTTCGGAACTAGCATTTAGATACTTGTGTGTCCTTGCAAGTTTTTGTATTTGTATTTAAACATCAGACTGTCAGCAAGACATAGTTCATGTGAGCACTCTTCATAGAAGATGATTACAAAAGCAAACAGAACGATCACTCTGGGTTCACAGTTGGGAAGTAGGAAAAAAATTAGTCTTGCAGAGCAATGAGTCAATGCAGCGATGAAATGCCTATTTATTGGTAAATAAAGGCTGGCTGCCATTGCCTGCTTGGTAGCCCGCGTGCCCCTGAGGGGTTTGGGAAGTGGTGATGCAAGCTGGTGAGTCACAGTTTAGAACAATAGTTTCTTCACGCAAATGACTCAAGATAAAAGAAAAACAGGTTTTTCAAGAAGCTGAAGCAGAAGAAATTGCAAAAAGAAATAAAATAATAGGGCATTTTTAACCCTGTATTGAAAGGATTAAGTCTTTTTTCTAAAGAGTAAGGCAGTGGTTGTGGTGGATGTCTGAGACCTTTCAGTCAGCTTTCCACTTCCAGAGTGTGCATGCAGATAACCAGAGGAAGAAAAACCAGCTGAATACTGTGTGTATAATCGCTAAATATAGTGTATACAACAGTATTTTATAGAACATTGAATTGTGGTCATTTGCCTGCATTGTGCTCACTGCCGTCTCTTTTTTTTGGTCCAATTTAAGGTAAAAGGTTGGTCCTGTGGGGCGAAGGGGATCGCAGCTCCCCATGAGGTCTGGTTGGCGGGTGGGAGGTGTCCCCCAGCAGCCACCAAACAGGCTCAGCCATCGGCTAAAAGCTCTGTCAGGTATGATGCTGCACCAGTAATGTGCACTTGCTATTATAGATAACCCCATTCCCTCCGGCAAGGATAGAATATGCTGCTCTGTAGTTTCCATGGCCCTGCAAATGTCCATTTCAGGTATTCTGTAGAGTTTTATTGCAGAAATTATCACCTTAGCAATCTGAACACAAATATGTACCATTTTAAAAATCAGAACAATTAGGTAACGGGCAAGGCAAGCTATGGTCTGTCAATAAAAACACTGTAATCAGATTAATCCCACAAGCCAAAAAATGGTGTGGGATTTTGTGTGGGTTTTTTTGTTTTGTTTTGTTTGTTGTTTGTTTGTTTGTTTTTTCGTGGTTTGGGGTTTTTTGTTTGGTTTGGGGGGCGGGTTTTGGTGTGGTTTTTTTGGTTGGTTGGTTTGGTGGTTTTTTTGGTCGCGTTTTTGTTTTTTTTTTCCCTTGTATTATACGTAATCACAGGATGGGTAGCAAGTTTCCCAATACCTTCCCTCGGCCCTCTGTGTCCTGAACCTTGTTAAGTTTGTGTGAAGAAGGAGAAAGCCCAGGGCTGCTGGCACTCCGCACTACCCGTGGCTTTGGTTCAGAGCTGAAGTTTCAGCCGCCTGCGCCTCCCGGGAGGTTTCCTGCTCTCACTGGTTGCCATCCATAGGTGGCAGCAGGCTTTAAAATCTTTGGTTTTTAGGAGCTCAGGGAGTCCTGCAATGATCTCCAGAACTTTGGTGCAAGGAGCTGCTATAAGAGGAATTAATTATTTTCAAAGAACAAAACATCCTTTGCAGTTGTTTGCTTAATTCCTCTATGAGAGCAAAGAGAAGGTCAAACTCGGAGGTAAGAAAGAGCAGCCAAGCACCTATTTTGGGCCAACATATCCTTGCAAAGAGCAGAAATGTTGTCTGATAAGTTACTCAGGAAAAATACTGTGGCTAACAGCTTTCCGTTGCAAAAGCACGTGGATGCAAAAAGTCACGTTTGTGATGCAGATTTAAGCCACTTCGCTCAAATTTGCTTTTGCATTTTCTGTGTGTCTCTGGCTGCGGTCTGGGTCAGGCTCGGGAGGTGTCACCAAGCACGGGGGGGACACGGGGACAGCTCAGGGCAGGGTCGGCTGCTCATGTGGGTACGGTTTGCTCCATGGTGATGATAACCCGAGCTGCCAAAACCTGTGTTGGCTGCAGGCAGGGCTGGGAGGTCAGCGGGCTCAGGGTGAGGAAGGTGCTTGTTTGGAGGAGGCAATGAGTTACGGCTGCTCCCAGGGCGATTAATCAGGAATTTATTGAAGTGTGGCTGGGCCAGGGGTGAGACAGAAAAGCTCAGCTGCAGGAGCACGGGAGCAGCACTGGCCAAGGGTGAGGGAAACCCGCCATGTAAGCCATTACACTTCTCCTGTAAGAATTAATCACGGCTTTAATTGCATGAGATATTCTTTTCCACCTGCCTGTTGGCTGATGGGGTGTTGCTGGAGCAATGGTAATGACTCACCGGGAAACTAGAAAGGTGGCAGGATTTTTCACAGGCAGCAGAGCAATCCTGGATTGCTTGCAAGCTGTACACGGTGCCTGTGAAAGTTAAATAATAGTAAACATTATAGTTATAGTAGCGTGTATATGCATGGGGAGCTCTGTGACTTGGGCAGGAGAAGAGGCAGCCAAAGGCGAAAGAGAAAGACAAAGGGTTTATGTATCAACCTCCTGGGGCTGATGGCTCTCCCGGGAGAGACGGGACAATCCTGCGCATTCGGTTCAGCCGTGGGAGATGCAGGGAGGGAGCAGGATCCGTCCTGGTGAGCAGAGGAGCTGGGAGAGGCCGTGGTCTCCTCCGGCAGAGAGGGAGCACGTCCAGCTCTCCGCCCGTGCCGGAGGGATGCTGTGCTCAGCTGGACCTCAAGGAACTGGATCTTCTTCTGTTTGAATGGTAAATTAAGCCACATTTCCTTCCTCAGACTTTATTTTCTGATCCTGTGGGGAAAAGTACGTGCCGATTTGTATTTAACTTTTCCTAATAACACGCTTAAATACTTATGCCTTACACAGCTTGCTCGTACAAGGCGAGGAGGAGATTTCACTCGATGGCGGTGCAACGCCGGAGCCACTGCTGGGACGTTATCCCACCTCTCCATCCCCACGGCCCCAGGAGCTGCTCCATGTGGGCACTCTGAGGTGAAGCACGATGGGTTGTTTTACAGCCATTACCTGACATCGCAGGTAAAATTACTCCTATTTTGACACCTCAGAAGCTAGCGGTGATGAGTGATGGCTCTTCCAGAGGAGCAGCAGCTCTGCTCAGGCTGCCGTTGACAGTTGCAGACGACAGGAATATGAGGGTCTAGTTATTATATAATTAAGTTGAAGTGATCATCTTCTGTCTGTTTAGTGTCTGTCGTAAAATGAGCTGGTGATCTCAGTCTGGTTTGCAGTGGCCTTTGGTTAGAAACCATTTGCATGTGGGATGCAAGGGGATGTTGACACCCTGGGCGATAAGTGGGACAGGGAGGGGGTCCTGCCTGGGTGATGGAGTCTGGGCCAGAGACTGGGTTTCTGCAGTGTTCTGCCCAGATTTGGGTGGCTTTTTCTCTTCTCCACTCCAGGAAATTCCCAAGGAATGATTTTTGTGTCAGGCAGTTGCGAGAACAGTGGTTCTTAGTTCGTTGTAGCATCAAATGCAGATTTGTGCGGGATGCAGGGGACTCACTGTGCAGGTGGTGGTTGTCCTTGGGGCCAGGATCGCTGCGGTCCTGCCTTGCCCGAGGTGGGAAAGTGGGGAAACCCACAGCCTCCATCACCTCTGCTGGTTCCAAGCACCCAGCAGGAAGGTTCCCAGCACCAAGTATATCAGCAAAAAACTAAAAATAGTTGTAAAAAGCCACTATTCAAACCACTGATGTATACCCCAGCTTCTTGGTAGTCCTTCAAAATCGTATGTCCTTGGGAACAGAGTTCAGAAGATGGTCCCTGTCCATCAGCCTGGACTGGAGGATGAGCCACAGGGATGCAGGGACCCCACCAGCTGCGAGTGTCCCAGGACTGAGCCTTGTCGATGGCTGATGCCATGTGTCATGACTGGAAAGGACATGAGTCAAGGCCTCTCTCTTCCCACACAGAACTGGATTTTTCAACCTTGAATTCTATTAATACAGTTGTTCCTATAAGATATTCAATATAGTTGTGCCTATAAAATGCTCTGATAAGGTTAAAAAAACCCTTTCAGGTAAATGTGGGTGCTGGCACCAGTGGGATGCTCAGCTGTAATGCCTGAAAAGCTGCTGTGCCTGCAGGTGGGAGCTGTGTTAGGAGATGCTCTTTAATCCTGCAGCTTCACCACAGTTTTGCTTTTTGGTGGTGGTTGATGCCATCCAGCCTCATTTTCTTGTTTTTCTCTAAAGCGAAAGTGGCATAGGAAACATTATAGCAGGTGTTAGGCCATGTTTATGTTTTAAAGGCATTTCACATTGTGGTTCACATCTGTGTTTGGAAAGCCAAAGAAAGGTATTGCAGGTTGTTGTGGGAAATTTACAGGTTAAGCATCGCACTTAATAGAAACCCCTTCTGCTCAGGCTTGGGCTATTACTGTATTATTTCCAGGCTCCATCTGTGCCTGCTGCTCCAACGCGCTGAGTGCCTGCAATTACTTCCAGAAGAAGTTCAGCCTCTGTTCAAAAGTGCCCATTTCACCCTGGCTTGAGCTGTCCATGACTTCCATCCAAAAAAGATCTCCAAGTGCTCTTTGAGCTGCATGGTGCTGAGCTGGGGGATGCGGCAGCTGCTGGGCGGCCAAAGCGGGATGCTCTTTCTCCCATCAGGAGGGTTCTCTACAGCAATTGCTGCTTTATATTTATTTGCATGATATCTCTGCACAAACCACACGGGTAAGTAACTGCCACGCAGCTAAACAGTGGCTGGATGTAACAAGAGCCTGCAAATTTCAGTGCATCCCCACCCTTCCCCTGTGGTTTACTGTATTGTTTGCTGAAATAGTGGTTAATGTGGTTTTATTTATTTATGGATTCATTTTGTCAGGTTCAGCCTTACTCTCACCCCCCAGCTTGCCGGGTGGTGAGCCACCAGGGTGGACACATGGGGACAACTCAGTGTCATTTGGAATAGCAGCGATAGCTCTGGCATGCTCTGTAGCACAGTCGCCTGCCTGTGGGGCCGGAGCACCAGTTTGCCATCAAATTAGAATCGAGAAGTCATAAAATAATTGCAGTAACATCTTCACGCTGTTTTTATCGGTAAGCTAAGAGCGCTGCACGCACAGAGCACGGGGAAGCTGGAGGGCTGCGGCAATGCTGGGCATCATGGTGCGCCGCGGGGGTCCCTGTCTTAGTCCCTCCTCCCTGTCCTCATCCCTGTCCCCGCTGCCAGGGTGGGAAGATGCTCGGCAGGGCTGTGCTGCCAGCACAGAGCGTGTGTGCAATGGTGAGGGGAAGCTCTCTTTGAGCAAAGCCCCTCTCCACCGCATCAGCCCCAACACAAACTGCTTGGAGAGCTGCATGTAACTCAGGGAGGGAGGAGATAAGCCTCGGTTTCTCTTTCTGAAGCCATCTGGCCCAGATGAACCACAAAAACTCCCAACTCAGCATCCTTTTGAGCAGAGCCAGTGGCTGTCGAAAGCGGCGGAGGAAGGAAGGAGGGGGCTGGGTGCTGCCGGGAAGCCAAACACCCCGTTTTGGCTGGCCGTGTTCTGCAGCGTGTGGGCAGAGCGCTGGGTCCTGTGTCTCGGCTGACACCGGCTGGGCACTGCGGAGGTGACTCGTGTTTCACGGGGAGGATGATGCTCTCGGTGTCACCGAGCAATGCCTTCGCCTCCCTCCTCTTCCCCAGGTGAAGACGCCAAAACTGCACTGAGGGCAAACTGCACTGGGGAGCAGAGAGGCAGGGGCTGAGCACTGGCTGGGACAGGCAGCACTGCAGGCTTCTCATCTCAGTTAGGAAGGAGATGTTCTGTTCCTTGCCTTGATAATTTGGGATCTTAATTGCACACGCTGGAGTGGGGACCAGGCATCCCCCCCCGTGCTGCTGAGCTGCGCTGAGCTGCAGCAGGACTCAGCTCATGTGGGGCAAAGGCTGTGTCCAGGCTGGGGGATCTGGGCCAGTCATTAGAGGACATAGTTAGAGCTGGATCAGCCACAGGAGTGTTTCGGTCTGGGCTTTTCCTTTAGGTGTACATTTGATGGTGTCACAGTATGGAAAAACAAAGTGCCACAGAGGAGCTGAGCCTGTCAGTCCCCTCGCTGGGATCAGGTCCTGGAGCATCCTAAAAGGGGATGCAGCACCCGCAGGATGCTGGGCTGGGAGCAGAGAGGACCAGCGGTTGGGGCTCCCAGTCGGTGACTGGTCCCAGCCCGACTTCGGTGTTTCAGATCGCCCCCCCCTCCTCGCTGCCAGTTTCGTTCTGACTTTCAGGTTGGGATGAGTCAATCTCAGAGCAAAATGTTGATGAAACTGGTGCCTGCAGCTGGGTTTCTGCTCAGACCAGCTGGAGGGAGCGTTTTTTGGGGTGGACCAGGACTGAGGGCCGTGTCCCAGGGAGGGCACAGAGCCCTGGCCCCATGTGCCTTCCAGGGAAAGGCAAAGAGGCACAAAGTGAAGGAGATGGAGATGTTTTACCAGCAAGACCTCAGCTCCTGCTGCTTACCTTCAGAGAGCTGCAAAAGCTCATTTGAGCTGGGTTTAGTCAATGGTTGAGGCTGGGAAATGTTTCAGTTGCTGCTGGGAACTGGCTCCTGGTTCTTCCTTGTCATTCAGCAATGAGCTAATTCCTGATTTATTTACCCCAGCGGTATAGCCCTTCAGATCCATGCAAGCTTCAGTCAGCAAACCTTCCCCTCCTTTCCAAGGGATCCTTTTCACTGATATAGAAACCAAAAATGCAAAAGGAGTCTGTAAATCCATTGTGAGTTCACTGCTGCCAGCCCTCGGCATCCCATCTCTTCTTCAGCAGCCAGCAAACCCTAACTTCAGACTGGGAAAACGGCCAGAATGTGATTTTTATGAGGGTACGAGCGCATTTCCTTCTTATTAGCAGACAGCACTGCCCTTGGCCTCGCTCGGCCATGCATTCATTAGTACAAGGTAATTCTGTTTGCTCAAGCGAATGGTGGTGTCCGCTTAATCGTAAGGAGATGGGGATCCTTAGCTATGCCAAAGATTTTTATGGAAGTATTAAAAAAAGCCATCAAGCAGTCTCGTAAGCCAGTAAATGGCATCCTATGTGCCCCCATTAGAAAGCGGGGAGTTACATGGAGGTTAATATTTCATTTGGGAAATAAATCTGCTCTTACTCTATGCAGTCCATAAAAGCAGTCTGAGGCACTCCCCACAGATCAGCAGTCACCGGCTGCCAGGAGTTTGGGAAAAAACACTCTCCCTGTTAATACAAGAGGCACGAGTGCTGCTGCTCTCCATCCTGGCTTGTGCCCAGTCCCGGAGGAGCCAGCCCTGGCTGCGGACTCGGTGGTGATGAACCACCCTGAGGGTGACACGTTCTCCTGTTGGGTGCGTTGGCTTCTCCCTTCCCCACCCAGAGGGAAAGCAGAGCAGCTGGTAGAAACCGGCATCATCAGTGCTGAATGAAAAACAGAGAGGGAAGAAAGGGGGGAAAAAAAAAAGATCTATTGATTTACCCAGGCCATTTCCCTTGAAATGAAGGAACAAATATTTTTCAGCATCTCCGGACTCTGAGTTTTGCTTATCGGGACATTAGGCATTCCTGCATCCATCCTACCCCTGAGCCTCCCTCCTGCTGCACACCCTCTTCCAGCCCAAAAACATCCTCTTGGTGAAGCTTACAGCCTTCAAAAGTACATTTAATTTTGCTCTTAAGGCATCTTAGCCAAAATTTGCCTTCTCTTTGAAGAAGTTCAGAGAAAACCCCCATGAAAGCTGAGCTATTTACCATGATGCTCTTGTTATTTACCACCAAACCCAAATGCAACCTCACAGGCAGAGCTGCAAAAGCGACATTTTGACACGGGCTTTGCTGGGTTTCCTGATGGTTTGGTGTATTCTGCCCTGCATTTAGCTGGCTCTTTTCCAGCTTTTTTGCTGAGATACTACCGAAACCCAGAGGAGAGGTGGGCAGGGAGGACTAGAGCAATAAAAGTACTCAATACCAACCTTTTTTTTTTTTCCTTTTCTTTCTTTCCCCTCTGCAACTGCTATACTCGTCACATGGGAAACAATCCATTCTCTTTTCTCTTCATGTAGAACAAGCCCAAACACTCAGAGCATATTTGCCTTGTCCCATGCACATACTGACATTTTTCATCCTTCTGTTATTACAGATGCTGCAAAGGCAATAACCCTGAAATGTCACAGCTGCAGATTTGTATCACACAGATAAGATGGTGTGATTAAATAAAGAATCGCTCAACATCTAAATATTCGGTAAAAGACAACAGAATCCACAAGAGCGAGAACAACACAGTGTAAAGGGTTCACATCCCCACTCAACCTGGGAAACTTTGAATGGCCTGGTATAGATAAACTAATTTAACTCTCTTTTAAAGTGCTAGAAAGTATGTAGAGCTTGACCAGGCTTGGAGAGAAGATCGTTCCTCTGAAGTTTAAAGCTGATCTCTGCTCCTTGCTTTGCTCCCAGCAGCATTCAATGAGCTGTTCAGCAGAGGAGGTTTGCAAGGGACAGGCTGAATAAATGACTTTATAGGAAAGTTACTGTCAGACATTTGCAATCCCCACTGAGAGACCACGTGGTGGGTCAGGTTTGCATTGTAGCTGGACTTTGCAGGGGATGTTAAGTCTTTTCTCAGCTTGAGAGTGTCTTCAAACTATAATTATATCCAGTTACTGCTGTAGCATGTGCGGGTGGCTGATTGCTCCCAAACCAGCTGCGTTGCTGCTCACTTCCATCCAGCTTTGCCTTTGCTGGATGGGAGTGACCTGGATGGAAACACCTCTGCAGGGTAATGCCCACCAGCACTGCTCCCCCTGCTTGGGCCAAGGGGACCAGATTTGCTGAATTTCAAAGCTCAGGTCATGTTTTCCAGCTGTAGAAGAGAGCTGTGAGCCATACGTGGCAGTGACATCTCCCTTGCTGTCAGGTGGGGCAGTTACTTCATCCTCACCCACTATTTTCTGACGCTTGGGAGGGATAAGATTGCACATGCGTTGCTGGTGGGATGCGGCGAGGCGGCTGTGGTTGCTGTTGGCAGGGGGAAGGCATGGCTCCCAGAGCTCAGCTATTTATAGCGTTTCTTCATCCTACTGTATTTATATGAGCCAGTCTCATAGCTGTTGTCTAGCACAAACAGAGGACGGGGGAGATGCTCACAGGCTTCAAATCAGAGGAGTGACCAAAGTTCTCATGGCTCAGCACACATCTGGCGTTTGCCGTGCCGATTAACGGTGGCACTGCTGCCCTGTGCCTGACTTCGTGCTTTGGCAGTCTCATGCCTCAGAAAGCCTAAAAAATCAGCCACGGGTGCCTTTTTCTGCTGGAGAAGAGCCGGTGCCGAGGAGGCGATGCTCAGGGCACGGGGGATGCGTGTCCCCGTCCTGCCTCTGGCTGCCCAGTGATGCTGCTTGGTTCTGTGCTGCTCCAGAGGCTGCTCTCTGTCTGTATGGTGGATTTAAAATGCAAATTCAGACCAGGGCGCTCCCCACGTGTCTCCAGAAGCAACCCTTTGGGGGAAGAGGATCACTCCAGGTCTGTGTGCTGACCTCTCTGGGAGCCGGGGACCCCTCTGTCCCCCAGGCTGGTGTCTCTGGGCATGCGCAGCACAAAAACTGGCATCCTTGCTGCTATTTTTTATCCTCCAAACTTAGTCATCTTAAAGCCAGAGCTACAAAAATTGCTGATTTCGCTCTTTTAGAAATGCTTTATTGATCCTGCTTGCTAATTAAGGGCAGGAATTTATCCCCTGCCTGCCAGTCCCTCTGCGCAGCCTGAGTGTTATTTGTGGTATCTCGTACAACAAACACCTATTTTTAGCTGAGCATTCTTGGAAGGGGTTTCAGTACCTTGTTTTCCGCAGGGAGTTCTCTCTCGCAGGATGCCCGGAGCTGCTGGTGGTACTCCAGCCTGCACAGGGGGATGCTTGGATGGAGGCAGGTCCAGACCTGTGTGGATGGCCGGTGTCCCTCTCTCGTGGCAGCAGCATCCTAAACAAACACAGCGTCTTGCTCCTCGGAATAATTTTCTCAGGAGTTATAGCTGCAGATGTGTTATTTTGCTTTTTGACCTGCCTGCCTCCTAGGAAAAACTCCATTTCATTGATCAGAGCATTTCAAGCTCATTGCAGGGTTGCCAATAGCCAAGTCGTAACAGTAATTTTAACCTCTGCATTTTCTCCTAGTGTTTAGTGTCAGCGTTATAAAGTACCACTCCAAATATAAGCACAGGCAGTCAATTATTTTAATCTTTATTACATTGGAATGTACAGCAGCTTCTCCCGAGCAAAAACACTGCGTCTGATACTCAGCAGAGTGGGTTTGGCTGGGAAATGGCATCCAACCACTTTGGGAAGCTCCATCCCACCACGACACACATCAGCCGAGCTCGTGGACACCCCCAGGACTCATTTCTCAGGGCAGCCACAGCACAAACGACACCCCCAGCACCTGACTCCTGCCTTTGGAAGGGACTGTATTCCTCCCACCTCCTTCTAATTCCCCTATAAATTGGTTGCAGGATTCAGGATCAGTGCCCACAGCATCCACTCATGGATGAGGGACGGATCCAGACAAAGCTGCGGGCTCACCCTGTGCCCCCAAAACCGCTTGGCTGGGAGTTGAGCACCTGCCCACCACGAATCCATGGATGGTCTCCAGTGTATCCCAGGGGCAGAAAGAGCTGCCCGTGAACAAAACCAGCCCCATCTCATCACTCTGACTTCCCCGTGAAAAACGGTGCTGGTTAAACCCCGCACGCCACACGTGCAAGTCTATATTTAACTTGTGCATTAAATGGACAAGGAATGAGTTTGTCAAGTGGAATTTGGGATGGGTGAGACATCAAGGCAGAGGCAGTGCTGGCAAAATCCAGCTGGTTCAGCCAGGGTCAGCGTTGGCTACAGTGGGAATTTTTTTCCCCTTGTTGTGTGGGTTAGTCATAGGTTTGTTTATTTTTTTAGATTTTTTTTTCTTATTCATCTGTTGCAATCATAGCAGACACATCATTTCACAGCCCTACATGGAAATCCAAGTCTAATGAACTATTTTTAGCACACAAAATGTCTTCTCTAAATGTATTAACTTTGGAAGAGTAAATATTAAATACACTCTCATTGCATTAGGAACATTTATGCAGAAGTACAGCACCAGCATTTTTAATGGTTAGGGGAAATTATGTTATGCCACTAGCACTTAATCAAACACAATAAAATGAGATCTTACTGCAGTTCTTTCAGGATAAGTTGAAGGGAAATGAATTCATTTTCACACCCATTGCTGACGATTTACTGACACTGGGGCGCTTTTGTCCCATTAGTATTTATGGTGGCACTTGCAATCCTTATGCAAAACATACTGGGGATAGCCTAACATTTATTTTGCAATTAAACTGAAATGATTCTTCGCCTGCTCACTCCCAATTGAGGCATTCAGCACCATCTGTGAGGAGGGTACTATAGGCAAACCCCAAGCAAGCAACACAGGGAAACCCTATGTGCTATAAATGCCTATATTTTTTAAAAATAAGAATGCCTTTTTGTAACTTTATTGGGGAAGTATTTTTCAGGCCGGGCTGTAGGAGAAGGATGATGTGGTGCTGCTGGTGGAACCCCGGTGTCCCAGAGCTGGCTGGGGATGATGTCCCTGCTCTGTCGGGTGCCTGGGAGAACAGCGGTGACCCTCAGGGCTGGTGGCTCGGGGACCTGTTCTGGTGGCTCTCGCCTGGTGATGGGCACTGGGGTACTGCCTGGGTTTGGGTACGCAGGGGTTGGGTCCGGTCCTTGCAGAGCTCCCCATTGTTCCTTGCTCCTGCAAGAACCAGCTGCTAGTTTGGGAGTTGTTTCCCCAAGCAGAAGGACACCAGGACTGAGCAGCTGAGCTGTTCTTGGTGGATTGGTTTTGTTGTCATGTCCGTTATTGTCTCTCCTGTGAAACGGGCTCTCTGGGAAAAGAGGAGACATACAGAGCAACTGTTAGCTGCCCAAATGTAAATGCAAACACAATGGAAATTTCAAAATTCACTGTTTGCGGGCAGACAGTGGCTGTACCAGGAGGGCCGGACCAGCTCTGCATCCCCCATGCACAGAGCTGCATCCCTGGGATTATAGAATCATTTTGGTTGGAAGAGACCCACAAGATCATCGAGTCCAACCATAACTTAACTCTGGTACAAAACCATGTCCCTAAGAACCTCATCTCTGCATCTGTTCAACCCCCCAGGGATGGTGACTCCACCACTGCCCTGGGCAGCCTGTTCCAGTGCCCGACAACCCTTTCTGGGAAGAAATTTGGTTCACATAATAACGGTTTACATGGTCCCCGGATAACTTTGCTCTGTGTGACCTTGCTCACCACACAGACACTGAGGTACACAGAAAACACTGCTTTATTGACTGCATTTGCCAATACACTGAGGAATGCAAAGGGTTTTCTTTTCATAAGCAATGGGTCATGGTCCCAATGTGTATTAAAGCATACACTGTACCTAAACAGGATGAAAATAATGGCAGACAGCTATTCCAAGGCAACACAAATAGCATGCATAATACAGTCTCACACAGAACGAGTTTGATAACATTATATTGCTTTAAGGATTAACTAACATGGAAAATGTACAAAAAGGAGAAATAGGTTTTTGCATTAATGAAAAATACATTTTTTCTCTACAAAGGAATTTCTAATACAAGAAAATAAATATTGCAACATAAGCCAAAAATAATTTAAAATTGCTCTTTTCAATATATTTTCAATATTTCTCTTTTATATTAACAAATGGCACATCACGTTCTTTGAAACAAAGAAAACAGAAGGGTTTCTCCTCCTGTGACATTCATATCATTTCCTGTAACTGATGTGAAGTGGGTCTGTTTTGTATGTGAAATGGCGCAAACCGTGGGGGATTTCCTTAAAGAACAACCAAACCTGCCCTACACCAGCATCTTCCCGCTCGGCGGCTGCTCCCGCATCCTGCTCGCACCTGCTGGCTCCATTCTGCATCCCGCCTTGGGGTGAGCTCTGTGGGACAGCAGGCACCCAGACCCCGTAAAATAGGTGCAAGCAAAAAAAAAAAAAAAAAAAAGAGGGTGGGGAGAAGGGGTGTGTGGAATCGGAGCTGTCCTCGGGGCTGGGGACGGTGTTGGGGCTGTGCTCCGTGCTCAGCGCATGATGCTATTCGCATCCTCATCTCAACCACAACAGCTGCTGCTTCTCCAAGGAAACGGCTGCTCTGACAGTGCAAATGGCGATTCCTGCAGTTTATACATCTTTAAAAGACAACATTTCTCTACTAAAATAAACGCTTGTATTTTTTTTTTTAAATTCCTTTCTATTCATTTCAAAATACATTTACAGTGACATCAAAAATATTGGCCTTGTGCATCTTCTCTCCTGACCGCCAGACTCCCCTGATCCAAGGCGAGGGGATGGCAAGGATGCGCCAGGCAGGGATTCCGCAGCCCCCAGAGAGCCCCTTCCCTCCACGGATGCCCCTTTTCTCTTACTTCACCCACCCCATTCTTCTCCCAGGGTCTGACAAACCCCACAACCCTCTTTAGTTTTCCCCACCTAAACACAGTCTCCCGATGGCAAAATATGACGTTTTGGGGAGCGTTTCAAACTGGTTCATTGCCTGGTGCTGGTGGTGCCGAGTTGGTTGCTCTTTAAGGTCTCCCTCTTTTTGCTTTCCTGTACTGAGAAGACAAGTAGTGCAGAAGCTGATGAATGGAGCTGTGTACAGTGAAATTTGTGGATTGCTTTTTTTTTTTTTAACCATAATTGAGTGAAGCACACGGAAGCAAGATTCATTAAAAGGCAGCATATTGATTATTGTTATGACTCTTATACTAGGATACTGTAGCTAAAGCTAGCAAGCCTGATAAGATAAACTAAGTCCTATTTACTGTATTTAACATTATCTGAACACACTGAGCCTTAATTAATGAGCAGATTTTCATTTCCAACCTCAATGGATTATGCTAATTTATAGCAAAGGTGGTTCCCATTTTGGTTTTTTTTTTTTTTTTTTCTTCCTGCTAATAACTTGTGTAACATTTTTCCCATCTGAGGCAGATTTCCCCCCAAGCATGGTCAGTGTGGGGCTTAGCCAGGGCTGGGTGCATCCGACCCGAAGCCCCCGCTGCTCGCCATGCCTGGGATGAGCTCGGCTGTCATTGCTTATCTTCGCTGCAATTTTATCAAGAATAAGGACTTTGGAAGGCTGATAAAGATGATCTACTCTAAAACATCAATTGAAGGAGTCTCAGAGTTTCAAAAGAAAGCTCACAGTGAAATGAGCACAAAGCATCGGAAATCAAAACGGCAGGATGCGGTCTGGGAGCGGCAGCATCCCTCGGAGCAAGCTTGGAACCTAACGCCACAGCAGTGTGTTATGAGTGTGTCTTTAGTCCTTTGTTGCTAAACAACTTCCAATTCTTTTTCGTAATGATAAGTTTCTGGTTTCTGGCTGTGCTGCTTGACTGTCAAAATATTCTTTGGCATCCACAAAATTATTTGACTGATTGGTTTGACAATTGCAAGGTTTTTTTGTTTAGTGATGGGTTTAACCGGTTGCAGAAGTGTCCCAGGTTTGGTTTATTTTTTTTTAAGTTTTTTTTTTTTTTAGACATTTTTTATTTTTAAAAAACAACAACAACAAAAGTTTCAGTGAATTCCTTTTTTTTTTTGTTCCCTGAGCTCACACTGGGGTCACTCCAATAAAACACGTAGCACGACTTAACTGTGACCTTTGAAGCCAAAACCGAAGTAATGGTGCAATTAAGTGCAAACATGGAAATTCGCCTGACTTGTAGGTAACATGGGCTTTTAAACAACATTTAAGGCTTATTTGGGACATTTTATGCATTAAATTATTGTAGTATTTATAATGTCAGCTTCTGTGAATCACCCTCCCACAACGAGTCAACAGCTTGTAACCAAGACTTAAGGAATAATAATTAAAAAAAAAAAAAAAAGATGGGGAGGAATAAATTCACCATTTCCATTGTAGCGTTTAGTGGGGAAAACAAAATGGTGAAGGCAAGCGTTTCCATTTCCCCTCGGTGACGGTACATTTAGCCTTGGGGCCAAGCTTTTCCTTGTGGAAAGGGGCTTTCAAATGCGCTGCCCCGGCACGGTGGGACCACAGCAGCTGCTGGAGAGAATCATGGGCAGAAAACTTTGCTCAGCCTCCCAGATTAAACCAACCCTGACTCCCCACGGTGTTTTTAAAGGATGCTTTTCTCCTCCATCCTGCCGCACTTTTCCATTTTTCCAGCTTGCTAAGAGCCGATCAATTCACCTGAGTAAATCACTTCGGTTTTTCTAACGACCTCAACAGGGTCGACCCACAGGGATGGGGAGAAGTTTTGCATCCTGGCCCCTGGATGGATCCTGACCAGATGGAAAAGTGAGGGGAAAAATAATGACCGAGGGTTGGTTTTTTTTCTGAAAATAGAAACATAACATTGCTCTCTTCCACCCCAAGCGCTACCCTCCAACAAGCTTTTTGTGCTTTAGTCTTTTTTTTTTTTTAATTTTAGTATCGCTTATTTTGCTTCCTCACATACGCGCAGGCAGGCAGGGATTTCCCCTCCCGCAGCTCTGCTACCGTACCCTCCGCTCGCTCCCTGCTTCGGGGGCAACCGTCCTGGGCAGAAATCTGCCCCTCGTTAAATAATGCCCATTAATTAAACTGTCATCCCTGCAGAAAGCACGGGTACCGGCACCCTCCGCCCTCTCGGCACCCTCGGCATCGGTCCCGCCGGGCGCCGGCTTAAGCTCCCGGGAAGTGGGGTCCAGCGGGGATCCGGGGAGGGACCACGACTGTTACGGTCATCGATGTCGGTGAAGCTGAAGCTGTATCACAGGCGTATAGAGAAGAAAAAAAGACAACAGTGCCGAATTTCCAACTATATACACATATTAAAAATCCCCCGTGCTATGATACCAGGCAGAAATTGGACATGGCAGTTGTAACTGGGTAGAGGACTCGTCGAGCTGGTGTGATGGGCAGGAATTAGGATGCCAGGATGCTCATCCTGACGATGTCCTCGCCGGCAGCATCCAGCTGTCCCCGCTGTGCCCTGCCGCTGCGGGACTCCCCGTCTGAGTCGCTCATCTCTGCGTCGGAGAAGTAGCCGTCCGTCTCGGCGTCGAAACGATGCAAGGGAGCTCCTCCGGCACCATCGGGCTTGGGGGGCTGCGACCTCCGAGTCCCTCGGCTCTCCTTTGGTAATTTGAACCGCACGACGGTTTTGGGGCTACCTACGGAGTCAGGCACTTTGGCCGCGGGGCTGGGCTCCGGTTGAGCACAGCTCGGCGTCTCCTCCTCCTCTTCTTCCTCCTCCTCCTCCTCCTTGCTGACGCACCCCCTCGCGCCGGTCGGGGGGTGAGGCTCACCAGCTTTCGGGAGAGAGCCCTTCTTGGTGGCCTTTTTCACCTCGCCCGTCCCTTTGCGGTCGGAGGGAAGCTTCACCGCCCCTTTCTCCGATTTGCTTGCTCTGGATTCGGGAGCGAAGGGCTTGGTGGCATCATCCGACAAGTCGCTGGCATTGTTAGTCCAGGGCTCCGAGCTCTCCGGGTGGCTCCCGCCCACGGCGGGGGGGCTGCTCCTGGGCAGCTTTTTCTTAGTGTTCGTTCTCGTTTTGCTTTTCACTTTCTTTGTGGCCTCGCTCTGCTTGAACGGGGACCTGAGGGAATGGTCCATCATGAAGCTCAGCAAGGTCTCCTCGTCCTGGAGGAGCTCCTCGGAGAGCCCGGGGGTGCTGTCCTCGTGGTGGGCGTTGTTGAGGGACCACTCGCTCATCGCCATGTTCTCGGCGGTGATCTGGACCGACTGAGCCAACCAGCTGTTGAAAAAGGTCCCGTCGATGGGGAAGGAGGTTGACAAGCCTGGAAAAAACAAAAAGGTAAGAGTGAGTCAGGAGCCAGAAATGGCCACACTGCCCTTTGACACCACCACCAACTTCATTGGAACTCCCCGGCACCGGAGAATCACTCAAAAAGTCACCCATAATGTACCAGGGCACAGAAGAGTTTACTCCAGAAGAGTTTACTCACAACGCAACAACCCGCACAGTCCCCCACACCCAACACTCCGTGAACCTCCCCATATCTAAACGGAGCATCTTTCCGCCCCAAACATGCCAGGCCCCAACCCACTCCAGCACAGGTGGAAAACACATTCCCATGCGAAAGCAGCAGACAAACAATCTGGGTGTAAGGCTAAAGATTTGGTGACTGCTACCAGAGTGGGACGTATGCCCAGGAAAGGGGTGCGGGGTTCCCCAGGGAGCAGCTGCTGCCGGGCCACCAACATGCTGTCAAAAGCCCAGGCAGCAGCAGAGCGATGGGACCAGTGCTAAATCTGTGTGCAAAGGCAGGGAGGGAGGGAGGCAGGTCTGAGAACATCTCCAAATACTCAAGAGGTGTGAAAACTGAAGAGGAGGAGCAGAGATGACAGGCTGCAACAGGAAAAGCTAAAAAACTTCCTAATAATTATCTCTGAGAGCAAGGGGAGCACTGTGGGGTAGGTCTAATTAGCAACTGGAAAGGCACACACCTGCACCAGCACACCCAGTTTTAATACCCATAACAGAAACCCCTGGGTTCCACACCACAGCTGGTTTTATGGAATAGATTTGATTTTTTTATTCCAGGTGAGAGCTTTCCTTTTAAAGCAGCCCATTTAGCAACAGGTGAGGGAAAGAGCAGCAGCACGGGCAGGGTGACTCGCGCCTGCAATGTTTGCCTGTCTTGATGGCAAACTTGCATCACCCTCCCCTGTGAGCAGCGACGACTCCAGGGACACACAAACCACCCTGCGCGATGCCAGGGCTGCTGCTCAAGGGCAGCACTGGGGTGGTGGGTCAGGTCAGAGCCCTCCTTGGAGATGACACTGTCCAGGTGTCTGTCCCACACCTCCTGGCAGGTCCCCACGGTCCTTTTGGAGAAGCGAGCCACCCACCCTGGCAGCCCAATCCGGGGAAGGGGGTGCAGGAGCGCGGATGAGCTCAGGCATCGCCTGATACCCAGGAATGGAACAGCCTGAGGTCTTGCTGGCAAGTGAACTGTCAAGGTCACCGTCCCCCAGCCCTGCCCTGATGACTGTGGCCTCAGGTGATGCCTCAAGCCCCTAAAATTTAAATCCAGGAGGTTACAAAGACCCCAGTGTAGGTTTGGGTCAGCTGCCTAGTTTCCCTGGCTTGCAAAGTGCAGCTTTTCTCAAAGATGTCCCAGCCCTCCGTCATTTGACAGAATTTGCCCCAGAAAATCAAAAGTTTCTTCAACTGAGAACAGTGCAGCGACAGGACAAGCACAAAAGTCCAGTTTCCAAAGGAGTTCCTGCCTAAAACCCAACAGCTTTAAGCTGAACAGAACGCAGCAGTCAGGGCGAGCAATGGGCAAAGCAGGGCAAGGCAGGGTGGTCCAGACCCCCAGACCTCCCTCAGAAACTCTCTGTACCCCCCCAGCAGGATTTATAGCACCCCTGGACTGTCCAAGTGCCCCATGGGACCAGTGCAAAGCAGCTGAGCTGATACTCATCACCTCCTGCCCCGTCTGCTGGAGGAGGTGACAGTGCTAGAGGAAGTTGAACAAAAACCCAATTCAGTCTGAAAACCATATGCAGTTGTCAAGGATCTTGACAAAAATGACCTTTCTGTTCTGTTCTTTTAGTTCCCCCCAAGACCCATCGGCTGCCAAGCAGTGGTAGGTTGTAGCTGATGGGGAAGAGTCAGAGGTGGGAGAAGCATCAGCAGAGCCAGCCTGCATCTCCTTGCCCCCCGAGCAAATTCAGGAGACCAGCCATGCTCTGTGCCTGCCTCCTGGATGCTCCCGGACCGCCGGCACGACCAGCACGACCACACAGTCCTGGACAGTATATGCCATGAAGAAGCACAGCCCACGTGCTGTACCCACCATCGGTGCACAGCACAGCGGACACAGGGGATCAGCCCTACTGTGGGGTGGGTAAGTCTGATTTTATCACCAGAAAGCGAAATCATGCTTCAGCAGCACATGACAGGGTTTGTAACACATTCTCCCAGACTGGGTACAAGCCCTGAGGCTGCGGCGTGTGGGGGGATTTTACACCCCCTGCCCCACAGCGGCTGACGATGTCTCTCCCACAGAACCACCGTAATGGATCGTTCAGGCTGATGCCTGCAAGGGAGACATGGAAGAGGCTCCACGGCCTCAGGTGTATCTCCACCACGGACGTGCAGGAGGGATCAGGGGCTCTGGGACTCCTAACCCTGCTCCCCAAAACAGGGAGCCGCCAGCGGCACAGGTCAACTCTGCACCCATAAAATCAGACTTACCCAGTTGTCCCAATACAGTTTCGTTGACTGATTTCCTTTTCTCTTTCTTCTCAGGACTACTTTTTCTACCATCTCTTCCTTTCCTTCTTGGGTCACTTTTCTTACCCTTTGTCTTCTTCCCAGTTTGTTCTGGCATTTTTCAGAAAAAAAGGAAAACTCCGTGTGAGACGAGGCATCAGGGATGCTGCGGTGAGCAAGTTCCCCGGGGGCACAACCCTGTGGTGGAGACCTGGACCAGACCTGAAAACAACTCCAAGCTGAAGGGAGAACAGCGGCCGCTTTTTGGCTAACGGTAGGCTAAAGTCTCTATAGGTTAAGAAAATCTGTACCTTGTAGGTTATATAAAAAGAAATTTGGGCCTTGAACCCCTAACCCTGCTCAGACACCTTCCAGGAGCCATGGGGACCTCGAGCGTGCCACCCGTCACCGACTACAGCATGTCCTGGAAGGATTCACCTGCAAGTTTGACAGCAACGGTACCAGGAGCATTTTAAAGCAGACTTTTGATTTGATTTGACCTTTTGGTGATACTAACTGCTTGCACTCACACTGTGAGGGAGTGAAAAACCCCAAAGATATAAAACCTAAGCAGCATGTTGAACATATGTAAATGGAATAGGAAAGACTACCAGCATTGCCTGCAGAAAGCCAGAGATACAACTCTTAGCTATGCAGACATTCAGCTAAAAATCAATGTTTCCTAAATGGCTTTGAACTTCTACTGCATTTATTCCTCTTGGGTAAACAGGACAAACACCCTATAAAAGAACGACTTGTATTGCCAAGCGAAATACTCCAACAGTCTTTACCTACACTGTTAGGTCATTCTCCCGAAGAAGTCCATGCTAGAACTGCTATTAATTTTCAGAGGTGGGAAGGATATTGCCCTTAAACCACAATGTGAGTGGCTCATGGAAGAGGAGGTGGGACATGCAGGTTTTTCAGAGTCTGGCCCATAGGTTGAACCCAAAGAAGTTGTGCAGCTATTGAAGCAACAATTTTAAAAGCTGGTTGGGTCAGAGGGAATAACCTCTGTTATTGTGCTGCACTGGAAATGTACTGGGCGAGCAGAGGAGAGAATTTGCATTGCACCTGCCTGAGTCTGGGTTAACAGAGGATGTACAGTCCCGGGGTTGCCAAGCCAGGAACCCCTCCTGCCCAAAGGACTCACTGAAAGAAAGAAAAGTAGAAGCAAAACCAGTATTTGCTACGTTCCTGCCAAATAACTGGAGAAACGCAGACACATTTTTCACTTCGCTTACAAAATAAAATTCTAACTTTGTTTAGACAGCACAATAGGGCTAAAGAGAAACCCGAGCAGTGCTTTTTGAAGAGGAATCTGTCAAAATAGTAGCCGTATTTCAAAGTCAGACAGTGTTTACTTTCCACTCCATGAAAAATATAGGGGAGAGAGGTGGGTTCATTTTACACGGGCAGTTCTCACTAATTTTATTAAAAATCTCCTGCTTAAATGACCATTTGTCAGCATGAAAAATAAAACCCCTCCAGTTTTGAGTTTTATGTGGGAGCCACTCCAAAAAAAACCTTTGCGCCAAACCCATCTTTGGAATAACCCAAACAGATTTTGGTCAATGACTACTGTAACAGCAATTAAAAACTGGCCTCATCCAGGCAAAATAATGCAGACTTTTTCTTTTCTCCAAGAAACCCCAGGTACGCAGAGCTGCCCAGTCAGGAGCTGTGTGGAAGGGATGCTACAGGATGCATCCTCCCCACTTTCAAACCAGTTACCACTTCGTAACGATGCGAAACGCAGCAGTGAGTTATCCAGAGCTTTGGTCCCACTGGGAGATGAATATCTTTAGCTCTAAGTATCGTCAACTGGCATCGAGGATACTGTCCCTCCGTGCCGTGCCGCCGACGGCCCCGGAGGAGCTGGGGGTCACCATGAGGGTTGTGTGCTGCACCGTGGAGGAGGTACGGACCGATGCTGTGCTCCTACCTGCGCTGTGACTGTCACAGCTAACCCGGCCATCCTCTCTTCCCACATTTGGGATCGCAGCTTACGGCCTGATGCTGCCTCTCGGTAAGGAATTCCTCCCAAGCTCAGGAGAACATACACGCCAATGTGAAAAGGCACTCAGATCCCTAACATCCCCCTGACATGGGAAGGACTCAGGTGCACAAAACCACCTGGAAATCCCAGGACCAAATTCCAGCAGCCGAGCCCTTTCCCCAGCACCGGACTCACGGCAGCCGGCTCCTGGAGGCAGCAGCCCCTGCTCACGCTCAACCAAAAAGCCCATCCTGGGAGAGATGAGCAGCTTGTCTCAGGTGGTTCAGATCACAAACCAAATTGTGAAACACCAACCATTTGGGGTAGGAGAGAAGAACGTTTGCATCACAACATACGAAGCAATCCCCTAACCTGCACATCGATCACCACCCAAGCCACCTGCACACTGTGGGTTTGTCTCCGATCGCTCACCTTTAAGCAGAACAAACACCAAGTGCTGCAGACAGCCCCGAAACGCAGCCGGCAGAGTCCTGACACAGCTCCTGCTCGCTGTCTGGCATCCCCACCCCATGGGGGAAGGTTCCAGCTCACCCCAAAGCCCTCCCTGGAGGAGCTGCCGACTGCCCCCGCATCACTGTGCTGGAGAGGGTCGGGCACGCCCTGGAGGCTGGACTCTCCAAGGCATTTTGGGGAATGTATGTCCCCAGGGGGAATCTCCAGCCATCTAACACCCCACCCCATTTGCAAGGGAGGTGAGCTCAAAAAGCCTTCCTGGCAACCTATCCAGCACCTGTCTCCTCCCAAGAGCTGCAAATGCTAAACTAAGTTCAACCAGCTGAACTGAAGAGCATCACAGGGTCCTTTGCAATTCCCTCAAAACCCCCAGAGTCTGGCAGCGACAGCACACGGCATCTCCCTTCAGGATCTGAGGTTGTTGGTCTTGTCTTTAATCTACCTGTTACTGACGAGCTGAACCTTCCGCCTCGCCACCCCGGCCAACAGCATCCCTGCTGGAAGCAGCACCCAGCACACACTTCGTGGGTGCAGGGAACGGCTCTGGAGATGTGCAGCACAGGGTCTCCCCTTGGTGAGACCACCACAAACACCATTTTGTGTGTGTCCAAGCTGGTGACCCATATCGCTGGTTCAGTGAGGACGTATGGAGCAACACAGAGTGTCCTGGGGACCGAGATTTACAGGACCCACATCTCTTTGGGCGCCAGTTACCCCTGCCCTGCGCAGCTGCCTGCCTCTGGCCATCGAGAGGAATTCACACAGACTCAGAGTCACAAACATCTCAACGTACACACTTCTCAGCCTCCAAAAGTTCAGTCAAAGGAAACTTTTGTCAAGGAAAGCTCAGCCCAGATGGTTCCTGAAGAAACCCCAGCCATGTGATGGCTTCAAATGCAACTCCAAAGCCACAAACACAACCACCGTCGGCACAGTCTGCCAAAGCACCAGATGCTGCTGCTGGAAAAACTGTTCTGCAGCCACGGGCTTTGGTCTGCACTGCCACCGAAGGGAAAGGAGGGGGGAGCAGGAGCTGTGGGCTCTGGCACTGCTTGTGCAAAAGGAAAAAAAAATAGGACAGAAGGAAATCAACTTTATTTCAGTTCCTTAATAAAAGGTGCCAGAGGTTTTGCATGCAGTAGTGCAACGTTCTCCACTAGTAAGTACATGGAGCAGAGAACTGCAGCGGACCAGAGCTAAAGGAGCTGGTCTCTAGGAGCAACAGACATCCCACCAGCAGCTTAACCTTCGGTTCTCAATAGAGCCAAAGGCATCTCCAAAGAGTCCAAAGCGAGGGCTGCTGACCTGTGCCAAGGAGCCAGCTGCCGTGGATCAGCCCCAATGTCAGCAGCCCGGTGCCCAGGATTTGTCATCTGCTCCCAAACAGCTCCATCTCCACAAAAGTCACCCAAAACGCTGCCTTAGCATCAACATCTAACCAAACAGTCTTTCTGACTGATTCCTGTGGTGAGGAGGTTCAAGAGGGATCTGTAAAAAGCAAGGAGCTCCAACACTCCTGGTCACCCAGGTTATGGTTTTATTGCGTGTTTCTGAACAAAACTGGAGATGTGCAAAGAGTCAAAATACAAACTGTGCTTAAAAAAACACCACAGGGGAGGGGGCAGCTCTGGTTTCCTTGGGGTGGGGACTGAGGCTCAGGCACGAGTCTTTAGCTGCAGAAGACGGCAGGGACATGTGCAAGAACCAGCTCTGGTGGTACTGACCTGGGTAAAGATCTTTCTCAATAAGCTTCATCTGGAGATGGAAGATCTGCTCCTGAAGTTTACAAATGGTGTGTTTCATTTTCTCCCGTCTCGTCACCATGTAACAGAGATTTCTAACCTACAGAAACACAAGAAACAGCGTCAGGCAGGGCTCGAAGAGAGTCCTCTCAAGCTGTGTCGCTGCTGGAAATCCCTGTGCCCTGGGATTCCGTCCTCTTCATCTCGCCATCATCTGCGCTGCACCGAAACTTCTACCAGGGCTCTTTGGATATGCCAGGACTAGAGATGAGGAGTCTTGATCCAAACTGTGCAATACATGTGGGAAAGATCATGCAGTGAATGATTCAAAACCTAAACATGCTAGACATGGGGAAGAAATTGTTTGCACTGAGGGTGGTGAGAGCCTGGCCCAGGTTGCCCAGAGAGGTGGTGGATGCCCCATCCCTGGAGACATCCCAGGCCAGGCTGGACGGGGCTCTGAGCAACCTGAGCTGGTGCAGATGTCCCTGCTCGTGGCAGGGGGGGCACTGGGTGAGCTTGGAAGGTCCCTTCAACCCAAACTGTTCTATGATTCTGTGATTCTTAAACATGCCTGTTCTGGCTCCAATAGCCATGACCCCATGAGGGGGACAAGGAGGGCTGGTCGGCTTCTCCAGCACATGCACTGTGCACATGAAAGCCATAAGGACACATGATATCTCCAGAGATGCAGCTTTGCTTACCCCAACAGCGAGTCTCTCCTGTAGCAGCAAGTCTCCCTGCAAAGCCCTGCAGATACCAGCCAACCTGCCTGGGGCACCCACCCCAAACCAGAGCGGCCACCTTGGGAACCCCAAACACGGCTCCCCCAGCCTCTCTCACGGCACGAGGGACATCGGCCACCACCGCTGACAGTGCCTGGGGCGGCAGCAGGCTGGGACCGTCCTGCCCAAGGGGCAGCCCCAGTCCGAAGCCCTCCCCATGCAGGGGAGTCTCTCTCTTTCCTGTCTTCTTCTGAGCATAAACAATAAGCAAGTTAATGTTTAACTTCTCCCATCAAAGGCCTGAATGCACGGGCAGGGTTTGCCCTTCAGCATCGGTTCTTTCGAGGGCACAAATTCAGCCCGAATAACACAGCATGCAGGGAGTCAAACGGGGCCAAGCACGCTGCTAATCTGCTCTGATTAGTCAGGATTAACTTTCAGTACTTGTTGCAGCACATACCTTAACTCTGTTGTTGCTACACATCAGTGTACAAAGTGACCAAGACCCACGAAATGGGAAAAGAGCTAGGAGAAACGGGTAAATTATTTTGTGATCTTACCCAGGTATGGCAACGGTGGGGACACACAGGCTGGTTTAATCTCCTGCTAATTTTCACAGACCTGTATGAAGAAGTTAATGTCTCTAAAGGATTTGGAAAGTCTCGGAAGGGAAGATGCTGTAGAAGGAGCATTATAATATAGTTATGCAAAGGCCCAGCAGAAGTACAGAGCCCCGAGCATCGCGCTGAGCCCTCAGCCCTGCAGCTGCATCACCCACGTGCCCTGTTCACACCCAACACAGAAACCTGCACAAAGAAATGCCAAATGCTCAGAGGTACTTCAGTGCCCTGGGTCAATACGGCAGTTCTCATCTACAAATGGCTCCTTTTGCAGGGAGGGAGAGACTCTCTTCCCGCAGCCAGCATGGGGAAGGGGCACAGCTGGGACAGAGCTGCAGGTATGAGGATACCGATCTGCACATCTGCCTTACCGAACTGCCTGTTGCCCTAAAGCAAATGCCAGGACAGAGCATAGAAAATACAGCAAAATATCCAGGTGACGCTGGCCCAGGTCAGCAGCGGGTGCAGCTCTCCTACCCCAAATCTGGCCCCTCGATATGGTTACTCACACTCACTCCACATCTACCTGCAAACCCCAGTACAAGAAACTGTTACCCAAGCGGGAAGCCATAAATGCAAACAATAAAGCAGGAGACACAAATGCTCGTGTGAGCTCTGTTAAACCCTGCTCGTCACACGGGGTTGCTGATAAACAGCCCAGCAGCCCCCGATGACAGGGCTATGCTGTGACACCCGCTGGCATCTGCCTTGGGACAAGTTTCAGTGCCATGCTTTTTGCCAGCCCTGCATAAGGGTGGCTGGAGAGCCAGGCTCTGTCACCATGGTTGCGGCGGGCTTCACGGCTTTTGGAGGAAACGGATGGTTTTGGTGCAAAACAGAAAGTGCTGATGGCAGCTAACAGGGTTTGAGAGCATTTACTCAGCTTCCTGATATTGTGAAAGAACAAAACTGCCTGTAATAAGGTGAGGAAGAGGTGGCCTGAATCAACAGGCGCTAATGTGCGTGCGTACGTCCACATTCGCATGTGACTCTGATGTTTCTGATTCCTCCTCGTCCTCAGACCCCTCTCTGCAGAGGAAAGCTGGGCTATTTCCAGGCTCGGGGGACAGTCCCAATGGGGTCAGGAGCCTTTGTGCCTCTCCTGGTGACAGGGCAAGCCAGGACCTCGTCCCACGCTTACCTGATCTCTGCCACCAAAGGCTGTGAAAGCAGCAGAATGCCCGTGGCCATCCCCTAATAGCATCGTTCTTACCTAAGGACAATTTGGAAACACCGAGGAATAGAGGAGAAAGAGCTGCTCTTTCTTCATTGTTGTCGAATTCCCTAGTTATAAACATAAATCAGTGAGCTACATGCCATATATTTTACCACATTCTCTTTTTTTGTTCGGGATTGGAGAAAACATCAAACTAAAATTTCTTTATGAGGAAAACAACTGCCTCTGGCAACCTGCATCTCAAAGTGTTTGGCGGTATCTCTCCTCTATGATTTGGTATTCCTGGGAGAAAACATGACTTGTGCTCTGCTTAGAGACTGCTGGTATTTACACACACTTGCACAGCTTAACCCCATCCAGCGCTGCTTCCCCAAGCCACGCTTAGATGCTGGTACAAAAGCCTGGAAACTATGTTGTTTTTTACAGCTGTAATTTAAACAACCAGTCCCTGGAAAAAGCTTAAAAAAAAAAAAAAAGGCAAAGAGGGTTAAAAAAGCCCAAAAAGAAAATGGAGGAACGGTATTAGGATTCCCCGGCAATAGCTTTAATTTGCTGACACTGAAGTGCAGAAATGACAGTGGTCAAGGGATGGCAGAGGGAAACACCACCACTCTGGCTGCCCCTGCATCACCTGCCCCACTGCTTCTGCCTCCCCAACTCCTGGATCCAGATACCATCATCAGCCCCCAAATCACAACCATTTCTGCCAGATTAATTGCTGAAAACACTAAAATTGAATGTGATACCCCAAGGACACCTCTGAAAGTCACCCCTCCAGGCTGCTCTTCTCTGACCCCTATTTGATATCAAATATCAAAGCGACAGGATGAGAGGAAATGGCCTCAAGTTGCACCGGAGAGGTTTAGATTGGATACTGGGAACAATTTCTTCATGGAAAGGGCTGTCAGGCATTGGAACAGGCTGCCCCCAGAAGTGGTGGAGTCACCATCCCCGGAGGAATTTAAAAGACACGTAGACAAGGTTCTTAGGGACATGGTCTTGTGCCAGTGTTGGGTTAACAGCTGGACTTGATGATCTTGAGGTTGTCTTCCAACCAAAATTATTCTATGACTCTATTCTATGACGTGATGCCTCCTTATTGCAAGTGAAACAGGGCAGCTGGCAGGATCAGAGACCTGGGGTGTGCTGGCAGTGATGGGATTTAAAGCCCTATCACCCATTTCAGCACCGAACTTTGATCTGGCCAATATTTATTGTTCCCCCCTCTTGCAAGAAGAGCAAACAAATAGCTCTTCCAGGGCCAGGCAGAGAAACGCGTCCGGGAGTTGCTAAGCAAAGGCTGAACACCAATGGGGAATGAACCCACAAAGCCTGAAGGCAACTCTAGAAAATGAGAAATCTGGTAAAACCTGTAGTTTTGACACAAAGAAATCAAAGAGAAGCTGCCATGCCACGTCTTTGAATTAGGCAGCTCCTGGAGCAAAGTTCTGTACCCAGAGATGCACAGTGGTTCCACGCAGCTGGGCAAGTCAGGCTGGGAGCAAGTGGAAGCAGAGGGAGGTGGAGCAGCCTGGTTTAGATTTATAACATAAGCAGATGAGGGGAATAACGTGAGTTAAACTCGTCACCCTTGGATCTGGCAGCTGCAGCCTGTTGCCTACGGCTCGGTGCTGGAGACTCATTAATGGTGTCACCAGCCCAGCCCAACACAGAGGTGGAAACACAATGCAGTAAAAGCAGGAGCAAAGGAGGGACAGGCTGGCAGAGCGATGGCAACAACGTACGCAGGGATGAAGGCTAATAGGGCCACAGAAAAGGGATCAATAGTTTGAAATCCAATTGCTTTTACACAGGAGAAGGGTCTGAGGCTCTGAGACCCACCTGAGGAGGTGGGTGCAGCAAGGGACCAGGGCAGGCTGGTCCAGAGCCAAAACTCCACCTGGACACGAACACAGTCCTCAGCCGCGCCACCTTTCTCCAGTGGGTTAAATTATACCACAGACCCACAGCAGCTTGGAGAGAGAGTTCAGGGACAGGCAGGGGCAGCATCACTGTCATCTTCACCTCCCAGGGAGCAGCATGTCCCCTGCAGCGCTCTCTGCACTCCCTGCTTAGGGTTTCCACGGCGCCACCTCCACCGAGTCAAAGCGATGCTGTTTTCCTGCCTTCCTCCTTCCTTGCTGCTCACAGAGACCCCCTGAGCCCTTCCATGGTTTTGCACCCCTGGAGGGTGGTCAGGCAGGGGCCATGGGTTCACTCCTCTGGCAGGAGCAGGAGAGGGGGACCAGGCAGGGCTCAGGTTTTAATCAGAGCAGGAGAGGGAGCTTAGTCCCTGCATGCCAGGCTCAGCAGCCCTGCCCTGCCTGTCCCTGTCCCACTGCCGTGCCCGTGTCCCCCCCCAGCAGTGGTGCTACCGCACGCATCCCCTCCCTGGCCGCTCTCTGCTGTCTCACTCCAGGTGCTGTGTTTCTTCGGTTCTTCTTCCCCTGGCTGCTTCTTGCCTTCGCCACCCCTCCTCCTCTCCAGCCTGCCTCTGCCCACCCCGCTCCTTCCCTGCGAGCAGCCATGACAGCCAAACCCTCAGGCTGGCAGCGCGGTGCGGCACCGAGCGCAGCCCTGGGGGGGCTCCGGCACCGCTCTGGCACTGCTGCTCCACCAACGTTTGTTCTCCCCCAAAAAGCTGCTGTGGAGGGTGGCTGCTCCCGCCCCTGTGCAAGGATGCTCTGTGCCACAGGGATGCCTGCATCCTCCGGCTGCATCCTCCGGCTTGGCTCTGCCTCTGCCGGCAGCTCCCCGAGGAGCCGACCCACTTTGGGCTGCGGCAGGGAATGCCCAGTCCCGCTGGCCCTGCAGCTCACTCCTGCCATTCACCCGTCTTTGATGTTTAATGTGAGGAAATGATGAAGTGTTGCCATGCCTTGCTGCTGGAAAGCATCTGAGGGGCAGCACAGGATAATTTTGTGGTTTGCGACTATTCAGATATAGTGGATATAAGCTGCAGCATCACCTGCCTCGCTGAAGCACCCCTCCCCACAGAGATTTTGAACCCCCAGCTGAGACCACCACTGACTTACTTCATCAGTGTCAGTGTTTTGGCAGCGATGACACACAGGCTGAGCAACATTATTCATCTGAATATGCACTAGATGAAGGGACACAACTGTGAGGGGTCAAGAGGGAACAGGGCTCGTTCTGTCTATAGGTGCCAGCACATATTAAAGCGGCTCTGATGGAGCACACGGGTACAGCACTGAAGGAAAAGCTGTACTCACCCTCTCCAGGTCTTGCCTGAGGTGCATGAAGAGCTTTAAGCGTCGGTAGAGAACATCCTGTTCTTGCTGGGCCAAGTTGTCCACCTCATCCGTTTTTGGGGTCAGCAGCGGTTTGTTGGAATTTGCTTTCCTCTTCAGCTTCCAGTACTGGTAGACAAAATCCACCAGCGATTCACTTAAGTCAAGGTTCTCAGCCACCTCTGAAGGCTTCACGAGTTCATAGAAGTCCTCCTCCAGCTGCTGGAGCTTCTGCTTCCGCAGCGTGACCTTCTCCAAGTCCAGCTGGGCTTGGTCGGGCTCTGTCCGTGCCTCCTCGGGCAACTTGGTGGCACCGGTGCTGTGCTCAAGGCAGAAGGACTTGAACTTCACTTCATCATTGTCTGCTAGAATAGTCCGCATGTCCAGGTTGTGATCGAAGGCGCAGGTGACGTGGAACGCGGTGACGCAGGCGGGCATGGAGCACTGCAGGGAGAAGGACAGGGCTTACAGCCAGGGCAAAGCATCATTGGTGGGGGGGATGCTTACCAACACAACAGGACCACAAGTGCTTACTACAAAACCCAGTGACACCCATGCGAGTGACAACACCTACCACAAAGCGATGGATGCTCGACCACAGGTTCTCCTTACGGAGGAACACCTGTATTGCCCAAGTCTTGCACACCTATGAGTTGGACACCATAAACCCAAGCAGAAGAAACACAGGTACAGCAGATATCAGCAGGCATCTTCCCACTTCACCTGCTTCAATCCTCCCCTGTGACTGGCCCTGCTCATCTGTCACCTTCCATCAACAGGAGCTTCTGATGGTTCTTCCAACAAGACACATCAACAGCCAGCGACAATAGCACGGGCCAATGGGATACTCAAAGACTGTCAATGGATTTCTCCTGATGGAGAAATTTTCATCTCTATTTCACCCTTAAACTACCCCACTCTGCTACCACATCTAAAGCAAATATGTTATTTTTACTGAAAGAATACAGAACATGTCAAGGATTATGAGTGAACGTGGTATCTCAGAAGCAGCCAACACTCACAGAGCACGATGTCTTTCTCCTCTGTAAATTACATTGCCTCCAATTAGCTCCATTAAAAAAGAAAAAAAAAAGGCAACTCAGCACCTATAGAGTAAAACATCATGAAATTAACTTTTCAGAACTACAGTAGTGGCTGGAGTGTTGTCAAACTTCTATCAGATTAATTTTTGAACAATTTTCCTAACTTACCTCATGCTTAAAGCACCTTGGACCCCACAGGCAGCAAACTCCAGCCTGGTTTCCTACAGAGGGACCTCTCCAGCCAGCACTGTGCCCGTGTCCATGCCAGCACCTTCTCCCCCTCTACTCATTAACTTGTTTTTAATGGCCGAGAGTGTCAGGTAATTAATTCAGCCATAACCCATAAGAAATCAGTCTATTCCAGCTGCTAATGACCAGTTAAACTGCCATAATGAGACATTTTAAGTGGGCTATTACTGTAGGCACCATATATCAGCATTTATAGAAGAATTATTCTTGTAGGGGATGAAGATGCAGTTGTGGCCTGAGGGACCAGGCAGAGGGACATGAAATTTCCTGGACATTGACGACAAACCATTCGGGATGCTGTAGAGTTTTACTTGAGCTTTACCGCACTTCAATTCTCAAAAAGAAGAACAAAATAATTCTGGTAGTAGTTGAAGAACAGAAGTGTTATGTCTTTTTATCTTCATCCCATCAGCCCTGAACTCCAGCTCAGTCACCCGACGTGTGAACTTTTGACCTTGCTGCTTTTAGATACTTTCCCTTGACTTTGTTTATCAATCTGCTGGTCCTTATGAAAGCAAGAGACCTGTGTGGCTGCCAGGGCCAACAAAAGCGTTGGCAAGCGGTGTCTAAGTCCTCCCCTTCCAGGGTTCTCCAGGCCCCGCTCCAAAGCCTCCAAAACCAGTGGGACGAGGCAGCTGCAGCCCCCGCCAAGCCCCGAGCTGTGCTAGCAGGGCTGCGGGCACTAACTCCTGCGGGCACCAAATCCAAGTGGATTATGAACTCCTAACCCTCCGCTTACCTTGTGTAAATACAGCCATTTGTTCCTAATTTCAGCCTGAAATTGCTCGTGAAAATAGGTGATAGCTTGCGTAAATCAGCTTGCACACGACCGTTTATTTCTGGTACCGCAGCAGGGACAGAGGGAGCCCAGCCTGACTGCAGCATCCAGTACTGGTCAGTACATCATACGATGGCTTTTAAAGTGCAGGTGCTCACTCCTGCAGCCACGGGGTGAGCACTAACAGAAGGAGGATTTGTGATGACTTTCAGGTTGGACGCCTTTGCCAGCTGGAAGTTCCCATGACCGAGCTTTCTTCTGTGGTAGCCAACATGGTAATGGTGCTGCATGGAGCTACAGAGCTCTTTATGCACTCCTGATGTACTCCTGACGTACTCCTTATGTACTCCTCATGCACTCCTGACGTACTACTGATGCACTTCTGACATACTCCTAACACACTCCTGATGTACTCCATCCTGGCTGTTCTGGTGTAACAGCCACGGGCGCTTCAAACTTCAGCATCCTTTTTGTGCTGTTATGCACATAAAGGTAGAAAAAGTGGAGACCGAGAACTCGCTGCCATCGGTGAAGTACGTGAGCTAAGGAAAGCCATACAGCGATCTCCCCTCCCTCCTGTTTCTGCCACCAGCGCTACTAACGGCATTAACAGCACGGCTGTGGCTTCTGCCAGGACAACGTCCTACTCACAGGAACCACCATCACTCCCCCTTAGGAGTAAAGCAAAGCAAGTGACACCCACCCTGGATCTCTCCTCTGACAGATGGCAAGCAGCACTTGTCAGAGACCGTGCCCAAAATGCAAACAGAAAACAATTAAGCAGCTCAGCTGACAGGGCAGCAAAGAAAGGTACCTGGTTGGCCACGGCTACCCAAGGTCTTTGCATAAACTGACAATAAAAACATATTGATCCATCCCAGAACGGTGGAATGAAGCCGCTCTTCACAGGCAGAAGGGATTTGCCATGCAGAATAAACCAGGCTCAAAAGAATGGTGCAGTCCCCAAGTCTACTTCGTTACTGATCATTATCTTCATTATCTTACAGCACCTTTCATTCAAGGATTTCAGCACACTTTGCTTAGCCAGGCAAATCCATCCCCAAACAGAATTCCGAGAGAGAGGGTGAAAACTGCACCAGAGATTAACATGGGCTGTTAATTAGTCCTCAAACCACTCTTACTGGGAAGAAATAGAGGGATGATTTTATTTGCCAAGGACTTTACCAGCTCACAGCGATGCTCTGCTGCAGTTTGGGGCCAGAGGGGAAGGAAGCGGCTCCTCCAACAGTCCTGCAAAGGGAACTCAGGAAGGAAAAATTAATTACCGGTGCTGAACTCCAGCCAAGCCATCAGCCACAACACTTCTGCATCCTCACAAAAACTACCATGTGATTTTTAGTGACCACAGATGGTCTGGATCCTGGTAGCACTTCTCAGCCGGAACAGGTGATTTCAGCATGGAGACATCCTGGGAGGATGCGGGGCTGAGGCAGGGGATGGCGGGGGGGCTGCGCAGTACAAACACGCTGCTCTTCCCCCAGGGCAAAATGCACATTTTCAGGGCTACAGACACAATCCCATGACAGCTCCGAGAACCGCCACACCAGTTATCCCAGTGGATGGGGACCAGCAGCACAAGCAGCTCAAGGGCAGCTGGGAGCAGCAGTCAAAGGAGCGATAATAAATGAGCAGTGGGGGACACTTCCCAGGGCTTTTTCTCCAAAAAACACCACCAAAAAGAAAGCTGGAAGATAATGACAACGAAAGATGGTGCCCTTTGGAGAAGCCTGCCAGCAACTAATAGAGACCTGGCATTTTGTGCTGTGTTGCAAGGCTTGGTGAGCTCTTCCAGATGCTCTGAGAAGCGAGGAGGGAGTTGGTGAGGAGCGAGCTGGGTCCCAAGCAAGTGCAGTCGGGACTCGGGCTGTGCCAGAGACCGACTCCTAGCATCCTCTTTTCCGTCTCAGCAATGCAAATCAGAAAATTCCTGCTGGATACTGAGTTCTCTTTGGCATCTCCTGATGTCTGACCACAAGAACCACCATGAGGTCATGACTTCCCCTTAACGGGAGATGGGGAAGCTGCATCCCTGACCAGCATCCGGGAGCTCTGGCTCGGCTACAGCCACACCAAGTTACCCTGGGTTCACAGCTCCGCACCAGCAAAGCAAGGGAAGTAATTACAGACAAGCAGCAAGGGCAGACGCATGGAGAGCAGTGGGGAGCCCTTCCTCAGGCTTCCTTGGGTTCGTTTCCATTTTGATGGTCAAATTTGGATGGGGAAAAATACTCCGATGCACAGAGGTGCCTATGTAGAAATATCTCATATTGGTCTCCATAAACGTGGTGGAGGTGGATGTTTTCTGAGCATCCCCGTGCCCCTCTGGGATGATGGTCTTCTACTCCTCCAAGCCTGACCTCTGGATCCACCTCTTGTTTCAGCAAAGCCCAGTTCTAACCAGTCACTTGGAAAACCCCCTCCTGGAAGTAACACCCCTCCTTCCCCAGACCTGCCCCACCTGGGGCACTCGATTCCCACTGCCAAGGATAAAAGCTCAGTGCTTTAGCAGAAAACAACCTTCTCCTTTTAGAACTGGGTCACAAACCTGAAACGCTGACAAAGGTAGTTAGATTACACCTATATAAACAGGCACTAATAAAAAAAATGCTCCATAAACATAAGCTTTCAAAACAGAGCTCTGTACCACTGGTGAGTATGGAGCGTGTTTATTTATCCATGGGTGAACTTGCTGATTTACCCCATAAATCTTAAATAAAGTCACCGCCTGCTTTTTTTGTTTCTTCTCCCCCTTTTCCTTGAAGCTAAACCATCCCGGGCGTGCTAGGGTGGCCTCAGAGAACGCTCCTGTGACAATCTCGTGAAGACTTAGAAACTGTGAGCTGCCGGCACAGAAGACAATAAAGCTCCTGTTCCATCTCAGGTGACCTTTAACGCAAATCCATTCAGTCCAAGGGATCTCACAGCTCCCGTGCCATGCCGGCACTAAGAGGATGAAGCCTCAGAGAAGCTGAATTCTTTTTGATGCTGCCAAGCCTGTTGTTTGCCTCCTTCCCTGCCCTTCCGTTCTTTGAAAGCAGTTGCCGTTATGACACAGTATCTCCATCTGGCAGGGTGAATAAGCAGATCCACCCAGAGCCATCAAAAAAGAAGTGAGTCAACGCTAGAGATTTAAAGAAGTATTGTGATATTCATTTCAAGCTAAGGGGATTGCTTTTAAGTAGCTCCCTTTAAAGTATTAAACCCAAGGCAGTCACACAAACGTAACGGAGCCTGCGGAGATACTATTCCTATCATCCTTCTGCAACCAGCCAGCTATTCTGGTTCCCAACAGTCACCTCTGCCTACACTGACCTCTGAGGTACAGCTCCCATTGGTGTACGGGAGCTGATCAGTCAGGATTGGTGCACATCCCAAACTTTCTCCCAATTTTTCAAAGCTAGTCCATCCTCCTCTGCACACCAAGACTGCTTCCACGCCTGGTCTGCCAATGAAAGCAACAGGCAGCAGCACCGCAGAGTAGCAGATCCGACAGGACAAGGGGTGACGGTTTTAAACTAAAGGAGGGGAGATTCAGGTTAGACAGGAGGAAGAAATTGTTTACAACAAAGGTGGTGAGAGCCTGGCCCAGGTTGCCCAGAGAGGTGGTGGATGAACCATCCCTGAAGACATCCAAGGCCAGGCTGGACGGGGCTCTGAGCAACCTGAGCTGGTGAAGGAGTCCCTGCTCATGGCAGGATGAGCTCTGAAGGTCCCTTCCAACCCAAACCATTCCATGATTCTATGATCCCCCAGCCCCTTCCTAGGGACTGCCAGCCACTTACACAGGCAGAGTAGGGGGATGCAGGGAAACCACTGGGTGCAAGAAGGCTCCCCAAATGCTCTCACATCAAGTCTGCTGCATTTTGGATGGGAGCTTCTGCTCTTTGTTCCCCAAGAAAAGAGATCATGGCCTTGGAAGCTGTGTCTCACTTTTGTAACAGGAAAGCCCAGAGCATCCTGCTTTCGGTCTGAAAAGAGAACATCTCACACTGCTGCTGGGGGAAAAGTTGGCAATCAGATGCCTGCAGTGGTTTGCTTAGGTGTGGAGAAAATGTGGAATGTAATATGCAGTCAATACTCTATCTTCCAAGCCAGCAGGCTAGTGAGGACTATCTAATTCCAGGGTTTCCTGATATACTCCCAACAGAAAGGCTTCTCAGCCAACCCCCACTGGTTTGTGAAATACTCAGGCTTTGCATCTCACGAGTATCTCACTTTTCCAGAAGCTATGCCAAGCCTTTCTGCTGGAGATTCCTGATTTCAAACCAAGGTCATTTGGAGTCCCAGTAATTAGTGTCACTACAGCAACAACCCCATGTTATGCAAAGACAGATTCCTAGCACTCAATATATTAAATGATTGCAAACAGCACCTGATGATGTCTGATGAGTGCTAGTGCTCCCTGTTGTTAGGTTTATTTGGAGCAGGAATAAGCCTCAGCCAGATCGTGTCTGCCAACAAGTCGAGACTCTCCAGTGGCTATTACAGGCTCAACCCCGGAGGTCTGAGTTTTTCAGTGCCAAAATACATACCTGAATACACGTCCCAGTGCACTCCTTGCAGAGGCTGCAGGACAAAGCCCATCTGCTTGCTGGGATATGTGAGATCTTTGTAATGGGTTCCATTTTTTCAGGACATCCAATGCTAACCTGGTAATGCAATAGAAGACGAGTTGTAAATGCTGGTTACCATCCCAAATCTCCTACAAGGGGATGTCTGTATGGATATTTTTTTTGTTATTTTTCAGTGTCACTTGTAATGCGGGAATAAAAAACGAACCCAAAACTCCAGAAGCAAATCTGGATGAAATGGAAGTAAAAATTCATGACAGTGTTTCCTCCGAACTAATTCCTCACCTGGATGTCACTGTGTATCTCAGACGGGCACATGAAATCAGCTTTACCCTGCCCAGGCAGGTCCTGTGAATGCCCCCACCCTTGCGCCCTTACACCCCACCTCTGTCCTCCCTTAATGAGCTACACCTCGGCTGCTAATTAAACACATAGCCCAACGACCAACCAGCATGGCAGCTCTGACCTGGGCACGGCTTGACGAGCCAAACTGGACTTGCCACTTAGACCATAAATGAACATCGTAGGCTGAGACCTGGAAACCAGGTCTGTGCCCACCCACGTGTCAAGAGGAGGCTGGAAAACATCTTACTTCAGGTATCCATAAGGCACAGCTAACGTGGACCCATTTCGTCCCGCTCCGGGTGGGCTTCAGGGCTCCCCCTCTCTTGGGGCACAGGAGACACTTTGGCTGAACCCCGAGGGCGCAGGTCCGGCACAGCCAGCTCCCGATGGGCACCTTCAGGATGCCATAGCACGCCTGTGGGGACATGAGAAAGAAGGATTAGTCCCAGCAGCCCAGGAAGAGAATCCTCCAGTGCCTCCTCCTTCCCTCGCACCTTCTTCACTACCGCTGGCTTGTTGCCACTGCATCTGGGCATCCTAATGATAAACAGCAGATGTAAAGCAGCTCTGCAGTCACAGACAGTGAGGTTAAGTCCTTCCTTCCTTGCTGCCTTCCCTGTTTTCATGTGGAGACTCATACTGGATCAATATGTCCTGGTTTTTAATTAAAAGCTAAGTAGACAAACGTGCTGTGTATCGTGCCAAGCATCCACCCGGCTGCGTGTCAGGGTGCTGGGGGCATCCAGGCTGCTCCATTAGAGCCCCCATCACTGGCAGCTTTGCCATGCAGACATCTGCCCACTCATCTCCTGCCCATTCCTGAACAGCTACCAGACCCACGACAACTCAGAGAAGTAAGAAATGCTGTGTGGAGAAAACCTCTGAGGTAGCTGAGGGCTGAAAAGCCACAACCCCATGATTGAGAAAGTTGCCCACACTGGTTACACACCCAATCCAGCCCAAAGGGGAAGCGAAAAGAACTACGGGAAGGTAAAAAGGGGAAACCAATAGTCATGAATATAAATCAGAAGGGAGGAACCAAAGAGGATGGTAAATCTAAAGGATGATAAACCTAAAGGAGGCAAGGACAGTACTATGGCCAGGAGAGCAAGAGCTAAAGGACTCTGGTCACCCATGGAGCTCCCAACCTACTGTGATAGCACAGGACGCAGAGAAGCCAAAGTGCTTCATAAATACTTCTGTACTTGGGGAAGAGCCAAACGATAAGCCATATCACATAATAGTGATGATAAAATACTTTCCACTTTGGCTGTAACTTACGATTGTATAAAACAACTACTGCTAAAACTAGACAGTTTTTCACCAGCAGGTCCTGATAACTTGCACTTAAAGGGTTTTTAGGGAGTGGCAGACAACTGCCTTGGGCGCTAATGCGGGGCTGTGTCACTACTTTAAGCGAGGCGATGTAATTAATTCTAGATCTGGCTGCTCTGACATCCCTCCAGAAGGCAAGCGGGCAGCACCGATAAGCACCCCCAGCGCTGCTGGCTGTAAACTCAGCCCAGGCATTCGTCAACTCTGCTTCTTGAAGTTTACCCCAAAAAAGAACAAGTTTTTCGCCCCGGTGCTGTAAGTCACCGTCACAGCAAGTGCCCGAGCCGCAGGTGGGGATGGGGCAGGGGGAGCACACAGAGAGGCAGGAGCATGGGAAAAGTGCATCTTCGGCCTTTACTGGCCAAAACAGACTTCATAACATGGCTTTAGGCTGCCTCAAATCACAAATTGACCCTGATAGTGATTTCCAAGGGGAAAAAGCCACTTCGTGAACATCTTATTGGGATAATAAGGAATTAAGGGAGGTAATATTATTGCTGTGAGTCTACACAGTTCAGAGAGACTTAACTGTGTGTTTCACAGCACCTCCAAATCTGACAGATAAATCTCATCTGCAACAGAGTTTCCTAAAATGTGATTTACTACCAGACAAAACCAGCTAGGTACGTACTACCAGGAGAATAAACTGGCAGGCTGATCTCAAAATCCAAGGGAAAACAGGAATTACGACCAGGTGTACATCTCTAGCAATGTCTTGGCTCTTGGTTATTTATTCCTAGAGGCTTTAGAGCGGCTGAAGGTGCAATTCTACTCCTAGGAGCCTCTGTCCTGGACAAGGAGCAGCTCTGGAAATGAGGTGGGTTATCAGCTCTCCCAGTCCTGTGCCAGTCCGAAGGTGCTCCAGGAACACAGAGCCAGAGCAATGCTCAGTAGGAGCAGAGCAGCTCTTTTTATCACTGTCTCTGTCATGGGCTCAACATCACCGAGAAGGTGACACTGAAAAAAATGGGGAGGATGCTGAGCCAGGGCAAAGCTTGGCATGGTTCATGTAACAGAGGGAGGGCTTGGCTGGGTCCCCACGCCTGGGAACGGGGATTTGGTAGTGACGGGACCTCGGCGTGGTGGCTGGAACCTGGATGGATCATTCCTGTGCTAAAGAGAAGCGCGATGTTGTTACCACAAGAGCAATGAACCACAACGGTTTAGCAGCGGGGGGAAGATTCCTCCTCACCGAAAATTTAGAAATTAAGACTGCATGTGTTTTCTAAAAGCTACATTTCATAGAAATTAACTAATAGCAAGCCTCATGGCTTGTGTTATGTGGATAATTATAACGATCCCTTCCGGCACCATAACTCACCAATGTGTGTCTTGGCACAACCCTGCTCTGCCCCTTCCCGCTGGGGTGCAGGAGGACGAGGCATCGCTCTGGCCATGCCCCACGGGACCCCAGCTCCCCTCCACTGCTGCCCAAATACACAAAGCCCCTGGCTTCGACACCTGGTTCCCTACAGGAAAGCATCGACCCCAACAAGTTTTGGATGTGGGGCTGGCAAAGGCACGTGGCAGGATAGATAAGGAGTATGATGCCACATAACACCCTGCACTCTGGCTCTGGACCTGTGTAAATCAGGGCAGAGATTAAATCAGGGGCAGCTTGTGGGCTGGCATCGGGCTGGACTCTGCTCTCTGCAAACAATGGGAAATCTTCCTTTTTTTTCAAGAGCCTTGAAATCCAGCCCGCCGTGTCCCCTTCTACAGCACCGCTCTGCTCCCAGCACCGGGGTTGATGCCAAAAGGAGCCCACAGGTGCCATGGCCCGCAGTGGGGACAGCCGGGGTCCGTATGTCCCCACGGCAGCCCCGTGCACGCTGACCTGCCTCCCCCTGAGGCCCGTGTCAGCTCACGGCGTTGCCACTTGGGCTTGTTAAAAAAAAAATTAAAAAAAATCAACCCCAACCCTGAATCGTCCTGGCATTTTGTGGAATCTGATTCACTGATGGAAACCATTCAAAACACCCACATCCCGCAACTATAGATATCTCCAGTGCTCTCCCACCTCCGGGAAGTGCTGATGGAAAAGCTGCCCAAAAGATGAGCAAATGGCTCTCTTCAGAGGGAAAAAAAAAGCCGAAACCTCTACACAGAGAGTGAAGCCCAGCAGCTGCCACCACCATCCCAGCACTGCACAGTGTTTCCCCTCAAAACACGACCAGCAAAACCTCCCCGGACCCACGAGGGGCCCAGGGAGACCCTCGCACGGCTGTTTGCTCCTTGTCAAGGTTTCCCCAAGAGCGGGAGCCCACAGATCCCCCCAGCAAGGGCTTGAAGCATTTGCACTCAATTCTAAAAATAAAATTACTTCCTCCAGGCAGCAAAATAAACACAAAATCCAACACTTGTACAGCAGGGAAGATGGGACAGAAACCCTGTAATGGGAGACAGTGCTAGTGGAGCTGGAAGGTCCCAGTACCCCCAGTATAATGCTGGGGAGGAGGGGGGAGGTCCATGCAAGCGAGTGCAGGGCTGCAGACCTGCATCCCTCCCAGCCCACAGGCCCACACGCAGTCCCGGTCATCTCTGGGTGCTAAAGGTCCCACGGCTGCAGTTTAATAAAGAAAGATGGGCTAAAGAAAGATAAGGTAAAGAAAGAAGAATCAGCACATTAATGGAAGAGGAGGCATAAAATGAAATATCACAGGGAACAGAGGCAGAGGGCAAAGCAAGCTCGCAGGAGGTGGTTTTCAACCTCTGGCTGTTTATTTCTGTGGGCACTTATCAAGGGTTGGGGCTAAGAAAGTAAAAAAGGCAAGTTTGCTGCCTGCTATCTACCCAAGACCCCATTTGCTACCCCTGCTCTGCTGCAAACGGGCTTGGAATCCACTAGAACACCTGAGCAGGGGTCTCCAGCCACTCGGGGCGAGAGGGACGGCGGGGATGGGGGGAACTGCCGGGGGGGTACAGGAGTGCGATGTGCCGACAGCCAAAACCTGTGGTGGGGGCTCACCTGGTGCACGCAGACGTTGCACTTGTCGCAGAAAACCATCTCGTTGCCGTCCTCCCCCTCCGGCGAGCGGCAGACGTCGCACACCACATCCTCATCGTACTCGATGCCCAAACCTTCCTCCGTTTCAATGGCGATGTTCATGTTCTCGTAGCACATGGTCTCCAGCTCCTCCAGCACTCGCTCCAGGGTGATCTCGTCCAGCTCGGGCTTTTCTGCAAGGCAGAAGGCAGAGGAGGACACTGATGCGGCTCCCATCCGCCTTTGGGGAGCGTTTTGCAAAGGGCTGAGCATTTTAAACCGTAGCTCAAGAGGCAAATCCACCGTGATGGTACAAGCGGCGATTCAGAAAGTGGCTGCTTGTAACTCGGGATGCAGTTTATGTTTCATAGACAGTAACGAAATATTGCTGCTGGCTGAGAGGAAAGAAATCCATTCAGCTGAAGCAATGCGGATAATTAGGTCTGACAGTTTAAATGTTCAAGGAGACAAGTTTTGCAAAGATGCTTTCTGCAGCGAGGGCTCAGACAAGCTTTGGCAAAACAAAGTCAATGCTTTAATTGTTAAGACTGAAAACTGACCCTTTTAAGGCCAATTAAACGGAACTGTAAAACTGAAGCCAAAGGCTGAAACTGAGAACAAATAAGGATTTTTTCCCCTGGCTGGGTTTAGCGGAATCAGAAGGCCAGACACTGCTGTGCTGCTGTTTATCCCCCCCATACCAGGATCTTCAGTGGAAAGAAGCGGCAGAGGTGCTTCACCAGCCGTTTATCCAGAGTGACGACCAGGAATATGAGGCAAATAACCAGAATAGGGTTTTTCAGAGCATTAACCCCCTGCAGCGGGATACCTGGCCACCTTTACGGGAGATGCTGCTGCTGCCAGGAGCTCAGCAGCTCCAAAACGGTGCCACACTAAGCGCTGCTCCCAAAGGTGCTGAGTCTCACCTGCACACAAACATCCCGGTGCCACAAACGCAACGTGAGGTCACTCCAGGTAAAGGAAAGAAGAAGGAAAAAATTAATCAGCAGCAGGAGTGAGGTTCTCTGTGAGGGGTACGAGGCAGAGTTAAGCCCCCACCGCACCCCGTCTCCCCATGAGCACTATTTCATCACCAGAGAAGGTGCAGAGATGGGGATGGAGATACCAGCAGGATGCAATGAAAATCACTTCATCTCTGCATTCTGTTTGTGTATATTATCCGTGGTGATGGCCAGGATGCTTCAGAATGCACCAGACAGCAGAGGAGCCTGACCCACGCTGCTATACACCCTTTTTGTTGCAAGGTAATGGGAGAAAATATCTCATTTATGAGCAGAGAAGGGCAAAAAAGGCTTGAGGAAGTAGTAATATGAAGCAGTTATTAATTAAATGCTCAGTGAGAAGGTTGTTATCCTGGGCATCTCTCGAGCCACAGTGTGACATCCCTGTCCTGGACGAGCTCTGGGGCCCTGGGAGGCCCCCGGGGCCGGGGAGGGACGCGGAACAGGGGTCCCAGCCAGCGCTCCCAGCCCCTCCAGCTGGATGATGCTGGCAGAGGCTGCACCTTCCCCCGACAGCCACAGACCGGCCAAAAAACCTCTGTCAACGGGGAAAGCAACCTGCAGTTGAGCTCGGCCAGCAAACACACCATGGTCTGCCTTTTTAAGCTCTTCCCCAATGTTTCGTGTTGGCACGGATTCCCTTGGCTTGACAAGTCTCTGCAAACATCTAGCCTGGCATTTTACATGTCTGTGTCAAGTCTGAGATACCATCTAAGACAGACAACACTGTTCCCTATCGCAGCCCTTTCAAGGGCTCGGGCTGCTGTGCCACAACATGCTGAGGAACCTGACAATACCTGTTTTATTGCCCAGCAGCCCGGGCAATGGGCGCAGCTTGCTCTTGGCATCATGCTGGTCGGACGCAATAGGGCAGGGAGAGGGTTACAGACAAAGCCAGAGTGTTACTTTTGCCTTAATGGTGTCCCTTTATAAACACACCACCTGTGTTGCACTTGATGGAGAGCTGCAAGCCATGAATTCATGCGAGCGTTGTGTGGCCAAAAAGGCCACCAGCATCCTGGCTTCTATCAAGACCAGTGTGGCCAGCAGGACCAGGGCTGTGACCGTCCCCCTGCACTGGACACTGGTGAGGTTGCACCTTGAATCAGGGGTCAGTTTTGGGCCCCTCACAACAAGAAAAACCTTGAGGTGCTGGAGCGAGTTGAGAGAAAGGAACGGAGCTGGTGAGGGGCTGGAGCACAAGTGTGATGGGAGCGGCTGAGGGAGCTGGGGGTTCAGCTGGAGAACAGGAGCTGAGGGGAGACCTTCTGATCTCTGAACTGCCTGGAAGGAGCTTGGAGCCAGGGGGGTCGGGCTCTGCTCCCCAGGAACAAGCAACAGGATGAGAGGAAACAGCCTCGACTTGCACCCATTGGTTATTGGGAAAAATTTCTTCATGGAAAAGGTTGTAAAGCACTGGAACAGGCTGCCCAGGGCAGTGGTGGAGTCACCACCCCTAGAGGGGTTTATAAGAAGCGGAGATGAGGTTCTTAGGGACATGGTTTAGTGACAATGTTGCGTTAATGGTTGGACTTGATGATCTTGACAGTCTTTTCCAACCCAAACAATTCTATGATTAAGTAAGCTCTCGGTCAGTGTCTCAAATCCACACCTGTGATCATGATCCTGGGCACCGGAGCGTCAGCCTGAGTTACTCCCTTTCTCCCAATATCTCAGCCTCTGCTCTTCTGAAAAGTAAAATGGTCATTAAAGCATTCCTGGTGCTTTTCCCCACACACTTGCTGTATCTGCTCAGGGGAGAGGGCAGGCAGAGAGCAGGCAGCTGCAGGCAGCGCCAGGAAGGAAAGCGATGGGAATTTCCACAGGAATCCTGATCTTGACCTGCCCGCGGGGTCAGGATCGCTCTGGCATCACCACTGTTCCCATTTCATGGGAATATACGTGCAATACAGTTGTTATACCGTTACATCAAAAAATATGGATCTCTCCCGCCCGCACACGCGTGCTCTCACTCTCCATTTAGATGTAATTACATTAGGAATTCTTTGCCAAGTGCCATTCAGAATACCTCGGAGCTTATTGAATTGACAATTGCACTTGATGGGGATGAAGCGATTAATCGTTTATGAAACACTAAACAATGGGGCCTGGGGTGAAGCGCTTTTTCCATTTGTGCTCCATTTATCTCCTTCTGCATCATACAAAGTTTGTGCTATTGGAATCCATTCATAAAATCGTCATCTCTTTGGCTGCAAAAATGCTATCTGAATTGATTTTGACCAGCTAAACAGCAAAAACAAAAACATACTCCACCAAAACACTCCATGTGTACATGTACAAGTGACACTGTTATTGACCCCAAGGAAGGAAAAGCAAAGACCCAAGTACTAATCTTGGCTACAATGAATAAATCCAGCAACATCCAGGGAGCAAGTCACACTTTTGAGACCATCACCTGGACCGTGGACTCTACCTGCTGACCAGGAGAAAGGTATTTTTACCTGGTTAAGGTAAGCCAGGGTCTTGTATGAAAGATGGGGAGAAAACGAAGCTTTTCTGAGTCTCTGCAGAGAAGTGCCATGTAGCTGCAAAATCCTCCATAGTTTCTATCCAGAGGGACACAGGCAGAAGTGAGAATTTAGTATTTTATCCCAAAGGAGCTGAGATTGCTGGGTTGGCACCGAAGCCAGAGCGCCGGGTCTGGGAGAACCACCGGGCGCATTACTTTACACAATGCTGCTCTCCGTTATAATTATTTCTGTAATATCGTAATTTATGTGGCATGAAGGAGCAATATTCTTCTGCTAAATGAATTCTCAGCTATTCCTTATCGTGGTGTGAGCCAACTCACTGTGCAGGGAGGAAAAAAATAGCCACCTCTCACAAAACAGAGACCTATTTCTGACTAAGATGTGCTCCACTAAAATCAATTTACTGAAACAATAAATCCTTTTACCCTGTGGAGGATACCTGGAAATAAAACAGCTCATGAACAAACAGTCATCAGGACTGCAGGCTGTGCCGTTTGCTGATTCACAAGCCATAAACCTTGGAGTCTACTTTTCAGTAAAAATACATATAAACAAGCAAAAGTACCGTTTTTAAAAATAATAATTAAAAAAAAAGGAAAGCACTTGTGAGATGATGTAGGCTTGTCTCTTAGTATCTTTGAAAAACTGAGAGTGAAAGGATGCCAGCTCCCTGATGGGACAGAGGTGTTGGTATGTGTCACGGGGACTTTGGGCTCCTGACTTTGTCCACCTCGCTGTCCCTCCACCCCACTGTCCCTGCAGCTCAGCCTGGACAAGTCACTTCAAACCTGCCCACTGCTTCTGCCTCTGCAAAGCTGTGCTGAGGATCCTTCCCACCTCAGAGGCCAGCAGAATGAAAGCAATCCGAAGGACAAAGGCACTGGCTATTTGCTAAAACTGAGTTTAGGCTCCGCTGTGCAGAAGGACACTTCGGGAGAAGCGCAGTTTGCCTGTGAACAAGGCTGGGAGCTGAGGAACGGCACACTGGAGGCACCCGTGGGGACACCAGCCACCCCTGCCCCGGCCCAGGTGCTGCCCGGGGTGTCCCAGGTCCTGTCCCGAGCATCCTTGGCAAAGGTGACGGGATGATGGACAAGCACCCCAACACCACACCAGACCACCTGGGACTCCCCCAGCCACCTTTAACCCTTCCCCTCTAGGCACGTGATGCTTGGGAGATGCGGCAATCGAACATTAACCTTTTATCGATGACCCTTATCATAAAGCGTGACCAACAAAGCAAACGGCAACACGCAACCTGTGCCAGCTGAGCATCCAGTGAAACTTCTAGATATTTTGTTACAAACACAGCCTGCTAATGCACTTAAAAGATTTACAGGAGCCAATTATCACCCTTTCTGCCACCCACCAACATCAATTATTGCTCAAAATTAAGATGATGATGAAATGTTTTAGAAGGCACTTTATAAGCTGCTGTCTCTCTCCAGCGGCGCTCGGCACTGACAGAGCTGTCCTGGAGCACTTCTGGTGAAAGCCTTCTCACAAAACTCTGAGTATTGCTGGAAACTACTGCAAGGGATTTATGGAAATTGCGAAACGATGACTTGACATAAAAACTGATTGTGCTGAAAAACATGCAGGCAAAAGGTCTAACGCGTCTCCCACTGATCTCCAACAGCATCCACCTCTACATTAAGAGCAACAGCCCAGCAGCAAGCGTGAGCCTACGGGCAGCTCAGGCGAGTCCTCCTCCTGTTGACACCAATGGTGTTAATCCAGATGAACGGTGATATAATCGAGAACAGCTTCCAGCCCTAAATCCACTCCCAAGATACTTCCACGCTGTACATTGGTGCCTCTATTAAATACATCTCTCGCTTGTAATATACCACCAAGTAGTCGAGGATTAGCTGGTTCATCTGTCCAGGCACCAAACTGATCTGCTGCCGAAATGGTAACTTGTGCAATGAGCATATGATCTCGGCAGAGAACAAAGATTTCAGGCTACGTGCAGATGTTTGTTGTGGGCTGCAGCACAGACATGTTATAAACCAGCTCCAAACTGGCAAGATTTCTTCAAAACAAGAAAAAAAATCCAAACAAACAGAGCCTGAATTATTAATGGGGTAAGCTTTCTCAAGCGATGAGTGGTAAAAGAAGGGTGAGCCCAGGTATGGGGTCGCGGCGGGAGAAGGGGTGGAAGGGACACTGCTGTGAGTGGTCCCCTATCTGGCGACAAGGCTTGAAAAGGGGAAGCCAGGCTGGTGGTTAAAGGAAACGGATCCCACTACAGAAAGGCCAGAGCTCTGCACATCCACCTGCCAGCCAGGGCTGGGGAGCATCCCCATGGGGGGACGGCAGCCCCTGGATCCCCCACAGCGGGGGCAGCATCCCTGTCATGGGGCTCCCTCTGTCCGGCTGCACCGGTGGGGAGCGGGGCTGCGCCTCTGCTGCCGTGGCACAGCGGAGAATCGTGCCTGAAGTCGTTAAAATAATAGAAAAATTTCACACAACAGAGACTGGGGTGGCTCTACGCAGCGGATGGAGCCGGGCCACGGTGAAGGGCAACTTGGGTGGGTGCCAGGTGCATGGGGACAGGCTCTGCCTGGGGACACCAATGTGCTGCTTCCGGGGGAGAATGGGGCTCCCCGAATCCCGAAAGGATGTGGTGCGATGGGGGTAGCCTCGGCCAAGGACTCCCAGCGCTGCTGGGTGGCAGGCAGCCGCTCTCCAAGGCGTACAATTAATGGCAACCTCTGCTCCATGGAGTACATCTTCCCCGGGGTTACTCCACCGACTGCGGTTTATTCCACATCTACTTGACCAATCTCACCTCTGCCGAGGGAGGGATCATCTCATTAGTACACAGACATCGCTCAAGTACGCAGTGATGAATTCCCCCCGGAGCTTCAAAAGCAATAAATGTGACCTTTGCATGTTCCTGCCATAAAATACCAGGAACACCTTCAGCTCCCAAGATAGAAGCTGTGGTGGGCATATGTGAGCAGCATACACCATATGGATTAAGTCAAGGCAATACTTAGAAACTTCGACTCTGCCTTCAGCAAAATTGATTCCCGCAATGTTTTTAGCAATTTCTTGAGGATTTTCCGTGTGTTTATGAAGTGCCGATCACCACAAACGTATCTTTCAGCCTAAGTCTTTGAAGTCTCTCTAGCCTCGCTCTTACAATAGCTTTGGATCTAGTGGAAATCAAAATACAGCATAAAATGTTAATATAAAAATGAAGACTTATGGCACAGCTCCTCTCTAAAAGGAAAGGTCTGTGCTGCCTGGAGTGGCATGTACGTAAATCTGGGTCAGGGTTTCATTCAGACTACTTCAGCCCCACTTTTTTTACTATCTGATATTGCAGCAGCAACAAATAAAACATCTAGGTGTGCTTAAACATTGATCTCATCTCTAGCACACAAAAGTTCCTTAAACAGTACATTTCTACTGAGCACAGTAACACCTATGGAGGCATCTTACTGGGTGGGGGGGTTAAAACTATTTAAAGCCGTTTTACATTAACAACTTTTGCTTTTCAGAGCAATTCCACCTAACTGGGAGAGGAGCCGACAGAGTGAAGTGAGCTGGAGCTATCTGGAGGTTTATCTGATCTTGGTGATAAAATTCCATCCCTGGGGTGACCTAAAAAGGACTGGAAAAGGCATGTGCTATGTGCTACGTGGATCAACGCCGCGCTAACGGCAAAGTGAGATGGATGATCTCATAGGTGTTTTCCAGCTCTCCTCCCTGCGGCTCCTCAAGAGCCACTCACAAATCAGGCTCCTTCTTTGTCATTAAATATTTTGGGAATGACACATTGTGCCCCTGGACTGCCCAGTGACAACAGGTCAGTTAAACACCCAGGGGGAATTTAAACTTCTGCATATCTCTTGAGGCTGGGAGATAACTCCTGACTTCTCTGAATAGGAGGAGAGGCTGCAATTCTCCAATTAAGTCATGTTAATGATCTCAGAGGTTAGCAAAGCTGGTTTAGAAATCTCAGTATGTCCGGGGCTTCTGTAAGAAAGCGCTTTCTCTGGACTCCCTTCAGACCAACCCAGGCAGGTGGCAATCTTCTGGGTTGGGTGGTGAAGGGCAGCCTAATCCTCCGCGCACCGCTCCCAGCTGCACGGTTTCTCCCATATGGGATGCAGAGGGAGCAAAGTCTCTGCTCCAGCACAGCCCGGCAGGTGAGCAGCCATAGATCTAGCTTTCCGCTACGTGCACCCAAAATCCATCACTTCCACAAGAAGGAAAACGCATCCCCCCGAAGAAACCCGCTGCCCCAGCAGCCCCGATGCCCCACAGCCTCCATGGTCCAGCCCCGCACTGTGGGGTGATGTGACCGTGGTCCCACAGCCGGGGACACCAGCACCCACCCTGCCCCCTGACAGACCCCTGGCTCCCCGCAGCCCCAAGAACAGGTTATTAATCAATGCCACATGTTTTCCCGTTCAAGCCACTGGAAAAAATGCACTAGTCCTCATACTGCTAGAGAAGTGGGGAGGGCCAGGGGATGGGGCGAGCAATCAGAATCCTTCGGGCAGGAGCCATATCCGCTGTGGATTTCACATGCCAAATGCTGGTTTTCAAAGCTTCTCTCTCCCCAGCGTATTTAAGGCTCAGCCAGTAATTACACTTGCAGAAATGGGCTGGAGAATCAGCTAACAGACAGTGAGGCTCTTTGCATTCCCACTGCTCCAATCCCCTGGGATCGTTATTACCATCCGTAGTTGGTACTGGCAGGAGGGCTCAGGGGCTTTGTCAGAGACCATGGTCCCACCCAGCCTGGTGCTGTACAAACATCTCCTAAGGACTGTCCTTGAACGAGCTCACTGGCTGATAAATGACAAAGAGCTGGAGGAAGAAAAAATGCAGCTCGCTCAAAACTGCACGAGGGTCAGCGGCAAAGCATCGCCCGTGCCCCGACGCAGGGTCAGGGTGTGCTCATGGGGACACGGCGATGCCAGCCCACCTGAGGAGCCCAGCTACCAGGGCTATACGGCTGTGGCAATGCTCCAGCTCCTCTCCTAAATCCAACAGTCTCCCAAGGCAGCCCCGCTGGCAAAGCCACCTTTCTCCCCCCACACACGCAGGTTTGGCACGTGCCAGCCCCACGGTGACATCCCGCTCACAGGGGACAGCCAGATCCCGGCTGGCCTGGGGCAGGAGCATCCCTGCCCCGACAGCACCCGTCTCATCACAACCTTCCAGTTACCCTTCAGCATGGGAGCTCCACATCTGAAAGCCATTTAAGACATTGCATTTGTAACCTAATACTTTGAAGATATATATGATAAAGTGAGCCAATTTTAAACCCAGCTGGATAAGCCAAATCTTTGCCTGCTGCCTTTGGAGAGACCTACGAAATATGTACAAGGGGGAAGTCAAAACACAGACAACCCTTCCCTGGAGCCCAGAGACAGCTCTGATGGCCACCCAGCTGTGGAGACGGCGAGGGAAATGCAGCGGGAGATACAGCTAAAGCACTGTGGGGAGAAAAGCAGGATGTCCAGTGTGGTACAAGCTGGTTTCCTGATGCAATACTGCAGCTGGGCAGTGTTAGCAAGGGTGGATCCTCTGCGAGGCACCCAAGCAGAACCAAACCACTTGTCTTTGCCCAGGAGCACCCTCTGCTCTGCCCAAGGACTTGACTGTAGCTGCCAATATCTCAAAACCTGGCCATGCTAACGAGAGAGCTGAGGTTGCTAATAGAGGACCAGTTAACGAGGGCAAAGCTGACTGTGATTTGCTAGTGACACTACAGACTCCACAACACCAAGATTACGGGAAATCCGATATACAGGATACGTATAATAGATAATTAGCCAAACTCAAAAGCCAGCTTCTACAACTTTCTCAAAGTCCTGGAGGTTGTGGTAACAAAATTTAGTTGTAAATGATGAGTACATCAGAAGAACAGAGATCTGCACCCAAGATCAACCAACGTGGTAGCCAACTTCTGAGCTTGTTTATGCTCCGTGCGAGCTTACTGAACCGAATCTTACTGCGGCGGCACTGAATCTCCCTGCAGCTCTGAGCCAGCCGGCTGTGAGACTCAGCACAGCCTTCTGTTCAGCAGCGCACGATCCCGTCTGCTCCAGCACTTGAGAACATGCTTTGTCCCAACCTTGAAAGACCTTTGCAACAGGAAGTAATGCTTCATGTAGGCACGCTTCAGCTTTCACCGACCTCACAAGGTGAATGTTTTATTGTGTTGTTATTCTTACCTGTGCAGCAGTAACCACGCCACAGCAATCCTGACCTAACAAGGACTGGAAAATCCCTCCCTGGTCTGGCAGGACAACACACCCACGTGCCTGTGCCAACAAATCTGCCCAGCAGACCATGCTAAGCACTAGTGCCAATGGTCAAATTCCAAGTCCGGGTACTTGCACTCAACCATAATGCACTAATAGATTTTAGGAATGTGCAGTGATATAACAGCAGTGATGCAGGCAATGTTATGCTGTGATATTTAGAGACACCTGGGAAAGGAGAGACAACGCAGGACCACGATTTCTGAGAATTACACATTTGACTAGGAAATCCTCTTTCCTCTGACTCCATCTGCCCAGTTGGCTACAGTTGGAGAAATGTTGGAGAAATGTTGGAGAAATGCTTTCAGATGTGGGCAGTCAAAGGAAGAGGAACCAGGCTCAACACACCCATCCTGACCAACACCTCCTCCGGCAGCACAGATGCTGCAGGGACGTGTACAGGAGATAATGATGGTCATGAAATCAGAGCATGGTCATGAGTAATCTGGATCTATTGGTTCTTCTGCACACCAGAGCCCTGCTCCACAGGACATGCTGCACTGGCCCTACCATCATCTGGTTTGCCCCGTTCTTCTTGGACCACGTCCCAAAACCCCTACATGAGTGCGAGGCACTGAAATGCACTCAAGATCCTGCACTGCAGGAATCAGTGTAATCTCTTCTGGAGAGCCTGAACAAAAAGGTCTTCAAGAACTTTTGTTCCACATGATTACTTAGAAAGACTGAATGCCCACGCCGGGATGCCCAGGTAAGGATAAAAACAACTGCAACACTCACCCATCTCCTTGAGCTCCATATTAACAAGTTCCAACCAGCAAGCATCGAGCTCGTCCAGGTCATAGCGGCTCATGCCTTGCAAGTAAGTCCTTGTAGCTTCTGAAATCTCAGAGCCAGGCAGGCTACTCGGTGAAACCTGTGAAGGCGAGTTCTCCAGCTGGGGTATAATCCTGGAAGAAAAGAGAGGTTGAGAAAGAGCTACAACTTGCAGAAGCATCTGATTTCTTGCCATGGAGGGTACAACCACTCCATGTACAAACCCAACCCTAAGAAGGAACTGAGTCCAGCAAAATAAAAGGGGTTCTGTGCACTCAGTGCCGTCTCCTGTGCCTTGAATGCTCTGAGGACCACAACTTGGACATGAGCACTTTCCCAAGGACTGCTGGTCTGGGTACCCTATATGATTATTTGAGTTCAGATGCATCAAAACAAGCTGATTTTCAGAAAATGCTGAGCATACTCCAACTGCCAGCTCCCCATCTTGGGACCTCAAACCTGCAGTTTGTACTTTTCTCAGTGTCCCACACAAAAGCAGCAGCACGGCTCCAGCATCGTGCCTGCTGCTGAGGACCAGCCCGCATCCCACCGCGGCACGGCACCATGCCCACCCGCCTCCTGCAATCAAGAGAGGAATGAACAGTCTGAGAACCAGGAATTTGGCTTCTGATGCTTTTCAGTAGGAACCAGCCCGTGCCCCGCAGGGCTCCATGCCGCAGAGCAGCCCCGGGGAAGCACTGAGTGGGCGGCTCTGCTCCGGGCTCTCCGCAGGAACACGCCTGCTCAAGAGCTCTGCAATTCCCCCTTACAATCATGAGAAATTAAGCCATTTTTTCCACTTTGCGTGGCTCCTTTTCTTCCTCCCAGCAGCAGCTTCCTACGTGTTTGGATTCCCGAGTCAAATAACTCGACCTACGGCTACAGCTGCTGGCATCAACCTCATGTTGCTCCTCCTGACATTAGAGAATTGTTTCTCTCCATGGGGCCTCATGAGAGGCTCATGCAGGAATATCACATCAGGGCAGAAACAGCCCATTTGGGAGAAATAATACCCTGTCCTGCCTCTGAAACTGGGAAATCTGATGTGGAAAGCACATGCAAGCACAGGACTGGGGCTGTTACCGAGTGATGCTCTTGCCCGGAGCCAGCGGTCCTGCCGGTGCAGTGGGACCAACACATCCCTGCTCCGTGGCTGTGAAGCAGCATCCCACACCCCCAGCGAGGCGGGATGCACCCAAACCACAGGATTAACACGGGGATGGGGCTACAGCAAGGGCTTCTGCTCACCACTGTTGTCTCAGCCATGCTCCCACCCAGCTCCTTCTACCCGCCAGGCAGGAAGGTGGCACGTGGGTGCCAGGTCTGGCACCGCAACACACTCCGTGCCCTGGAGAAGATGAGACTCTGCCCAGTGGATGAATTTAAGTGCAAAGCTCTGTCCTAGTTACATTCAGAAACATGAGCCAGCAGCAGCTGAATGCCTCGTCCCCGCTCTGCCCTGCCCATAGTGCTCAGCAGGAGCACAGGCGTCTGTCGGGTCTCTCTCCAGAGATCCCCAAGGACTGGAGAAAGCCCCAGCTCTGCCAGTGCTTCCCCGCGTGCCTGGCCGAGGACCTGACTGCAGGAAAAACGAGTTACAGTTTGGTGAGCCGAAGTCGCCCAGCTTTGCTCGCTGCCCTCCCCAGTGATGTGGCAGCCTTGGCCGGGCTCTCTGCTCCAGCCCCATGGCACCAACGTCAACCGGTGGGGTCACACTGACAGTCCATCCCAGCATGGGTCCGTGGCAACTTTTCTTTACCTACAGCAATAGTTTAACCATTCGTCTATGGAAATTAACTCTTTACCTGAGAAAGATTAGGTCCAATGGCTACGATGATCCTAATCCTGACAGCAACAGTGACTTCTCCAGCCACTGATTCCTCATAAGCAATTACTGCTAATTTATTGCTACGATGGTCCAAATACTGACAGCAACAGTGACTCCTCCAGCCACTGACTCCTCACAAGCAATTACTGCTAATTTACTGGGGTACAACAGAGACCAGATCCTGGTCCATGGCTGTCCAGATGAGATGCCCAAGCCCACTCCGTGCAGGTACCGATGCCCCAGAACACTGTTTGCAGGCAGAGTGACCTCCGATTTAAAACATCCTCCAGCCAAGCCCCTGCGAACGAGCCCCACGTTTCAGGCAGGCTGCCTGCTGCCCGCCACCACGGACACCTTCGGCACTTCAGTGCCACGTCCACACCGTGCTGGGCAGCCCTTCGGCAAGCTCGGCAACAGCCAACGTCCCACGGTGGTCTGTGAGATGCATTCTGAGCACCCTGCAATCGCCACCGCAGGGACGGGGAGAGGAGCAGCCTGGCCTGCTGCGGACTCCCCGCACAGAAAGCGAACAGGCGCTCGCTGTTAGCTCTTCTGCCTTTTCTTGGCAACTCGGCGGCAACACGCGTGACACTTGCCATGCACACGTCAACAGTGTCGCGCGTAATGACATGCAAGCAGAGGACGAGCTGGAAATGAAAAGCAGGCTGTGCTGCCAGCTGCCAGATCTCTGCAAAGTTGGGAGCTGGAGCTCACTGCAGTATTTGCACAGCTCACGTTTCCTCCCCGAAATACCACCTCCCGGCACAAATGTCAACACAAAAAGACTCCGCAAAGAAACAAACAAGCAAACAGCAACCGCTGCAGCACGCTGGCCCTTTCCAAGCAGCTTTTCTGCTGTGCAAAGCCTGAGAATCCAACCCTCCTCTTGCACCAGCCCACTGGCCCCTGTCAGACTTTTATCTGCCTTCTGTTCTGATACGTAAGTTAATGTCAGAGCATCGAGTGCCTCGTGCTCCATGATGTGTCTGGGGCAAAGCCATCATGTCCATCACGTAACCAGCTGAATAGTGGTACCAGATGCTCCGAGGTCTGTAAGTGCCAAGGGAAGAAATTTGTGTGCAGCTGCTCTTGGGAAGGGGACCCTGCCTGCCTTGCCCAAGGAAATCTGTGGCAGGGCAGGAAAAATAAACCTGGAGTTTCTCCAGACCCAGACATGTAGTTTAATTGCTGTCCTCTGCAGTCACAACCACTGGAGGCACTTCCAGAGCCACCAGTGGGAGAAGGAACAGCTTCATTGCGCAGAGAGGGAAACATCAAGAACAGAGATGGAAACATCAAGAACATTTTCCTTACTTCCCCCCCAAGTAAACTGAAAATAAAGGTGTGCCTTGATGCCATAAAGGACACCTCCAAATTTCAGTCCAAGGTCTGAAAATCACCCCATGAAAAGACAGCTCTCAGTCCCCAGGTTTTAAACTGAGCTCACTGTAATCTAGGACAGGGCTTGAGGATTCAGTAACGTCTATATTTAATGCAAAGACCCACTGGAACCTTGGTCCAGATCAAACCCCTGACCCGCCTGCAGCACTTGGTTAAACATCAGGTTCTTATGGCTTGCAGGCGATCCGGCAAACCATATGAGCATGTACAGCCGTCCCTCCCGCCCCGAGGGGTGCAGGAGGCTGCCAGGTGCTGGGGGCTCACACAGGACACCCCAAGCAGGACATGATGCCCGGAGGCGTGTGGCCCACCAGCGATCCCTGGAATTGCTTTAGTGGGTGAAATCATGTTCCTAAAGCACAGCCTGTTCCTCCCTGACACATGCTAACACACCTGCAAAGAGCTTCGTGGTGTACAGATATAAAGATCAATGACTGCAGAGACAGTTGCCTTGGGCTAGGGGAAACAGTGGAGGGAAGAGAACCTACAATTTTAATAAAAGAGAGCAATCCTTTGGAAAAACCCATGCCCTGATTTGCAGCGATACAGAGAACAGACCATGCTGTGCACCCCTCCTCATCTATAATAACATCAAGAAAACTGGAGTGTGGAAGGCTGTGAGCTTTGTGCTGCTTTGTGCTCCGCACTGAAGCCTGGACACAGCCAGAAGAAGCGAAGAAACCACCAAAGCTGCCCTGGCCAGCATCTCCTGCCCTTCTCCCGCTGGGGTCCGAGAGCTGGGGCTGGCGGGGACGTCATCAGGGCTTTCCTTGCACGCAGGAAAGAGGCTTAATGCCTTTGGAAACATCCACGTTTCCACATAGTTGCTGAGTGTAAAAAGAAAAAAAACAGCCTGAATGATGATGATGTCTGCACATGCGCCACCAACTCACACAAATTTGCAGTGAATTTTGCATTATGTACTAATATGCTTCACGCCCCAGGTTCAGGCATCAGTAATCCCATAGGAATCAACCCTTCCTTCTCATTTCTAGTCTTGTTTTCTAGTTTTCCTCTTCTGTTCCAGCCTCGGGCGTACTGGGGGAGATGCAGGGCTTCCTACCTGCTTCAGGATGCCCAGACACCGCCCGGGGTGTGGGCCGTGGGAAACCAGGGATGCTCGCTGCCATTGCCGGACTGGGCAGCGTGTACCCGGAGGAGCCTGGCAATACACAGGTACGTGCTCAGGGAGATGATTTTCTAAAGATTGGTGAAAACACCTATTCCTTGCCCTTGGTGAGAGCCAGCGGTGCGGTCATGCTGTGCCCTGGCATCTGCCTCAGCTTGGGAGGGCACCCAGCCCCACTCCTGCTGACAGCACCGACACGCTCCATTGATTTTTCCCTTCTCAGAGAGAAAGCAAGAGTCAAGCTCTTAATTACCTCAATTACCTGTTTTCCCGTTTGCCTTTATCTGTATTAAAGGGCTTCTGTTGGCTCGTTTAGAAAATTTCCTCCTTTTTAGAAGAAGTCAGGTAAACAGCAAAAGGAAACAGCAAAAGGAAATTAACTGTTGGGGCATTGGTGAGGCTGAGAAGTCACTGTCCTGGTGGGGTCAGCTCCTGCACGAGCAGATTTCCATAGCCCAAGAGGAATTTCATGTGTCTTGGAGGGTTTTTCCCATTCTGCCCGAGTTTTGATGCCTTCGTTATTCATCCCTACACTCGATGGCGAGACACGCTCGGCCCCAGGCTGTATCAGCTTCGGCATGCTCCAAATAAATGGTGACAGCAACACACGAGCATCCCTGCAGCCAGGGACCCTGTGCAGGGCATGACCAACCAATCCACTCAGACTGAGTCTGCATGAAAAGCAATAAAATGCTCCAAAAGGCCCCAAACCACCACTCCCAACCTAAACTAGAGCAAAAGAGTCTTGGTTAGCAAGGAATGTGTTAAGAAGCATGTGGATGAGGCAAGACCGTGAGCTTCTGAGGCTCTGTGATGTGCAGGGGGTGCTGAGAGAAGGGACAGTATCGTGTGTGACCCTGGGTTGGGGACAGAAATGGTCTCAAGGTCATGGTGGCTCATAGCCCAATGGAGAATGTCTCAAATGTCCCAGAATGGGCAGGTGGCAAGAGGATAAATAACACCAAAGCGGGAAAGGAAAACATTACAGGACCAAACAGCATGGCCTGAAGGTTCACCAGTACAACATAGGTGCATTACAGAGAATCATTACCCCGTTACAGCAACACAAGCATTTTCTTCATCTCAAAAATTCCTTGAAAAATTCAAGCAGAAATCTCTTCGCTGGACCGTGAAGTTTTATTCGCGTAAAAAGCCCACTTCTACTGAAAGTAAAAAAAAACCCCACACTGTGCTACTGAAGAGCACAGTGAGAACCATATTCCCTGAATTACACTGTCCTTGGGGAAAAAACACGGTCCTGAGTGCCACCAAACAGCTCAGAGAGCCACAAGGTGCCTTGGCCCTGTGAGTGCTCTTCAACACCACCCCCACCACACCCCAAAGTGACCTCCAAAGTCCTGCTCGCCCCTCCAGCCCCTACAGCAGAGGATGCGGTGATGGGCAGGACAGACCTGCCCCGCTCCACGGTGACACGAGGGCTTTACCTGCATCTCAGCCCCATCACAGAGCATCCCAGCACAGCAGACCCACAACCATGAGATAAACCACGTCTCACTGACCCACAGCACATCGCTGCCACCCCAACGACCCGGGATGAGGCCAACCTGTGGCCTGACGTGACTCATTTTCCAAGCAGGTGGGACCACACGCCTTCCCATCACAGCTACCAGGACTGGCGTCTGCTAGTCATGCGCCACCACTGCGATGGTCCAGCTCTCCCTGCACCACCATGGCAAAGCATCACAGAGGCAAGGCCTCCAAGAAGTGCCAAACCATTTGCAGAAGCTCGATTACACTGGAGGAGCATTTATTCCTTAATTTATCCATCCAGCCAGAGACATCGTGCTTAAAAAAAATGTATCAATCAAGGGTTTATTTAAATGAAGAGCTGAAAATTGGGAGCAGCCTGTAAAGCACAACAAACCTCAGGCCATTAGTCTGAAAGTGGGTCTCAAGGGCACTTGAGGAAAACGAGTAAGTGGACCCCAACACTCTTGAGGATCACATCTATCCCTAGAGAAGATTACGTGGTAATAAAATATACTCAGCAAATTTCCATGGTTAATCATCTCTGTAAACTGAATGCTTCACTTGGCTGAGAGGCGAAGGCATTTTTTTCTATATGCTCCCTTTTAATTTACTAGATAGAAATAATTAATCCTGCGTAGTGTTTCTCTTCTGAAAATACTTAATTTTATTGCAATGAAGACTTTAGTCAGTCATCTCTTCTTTACCTACATTACAGTCTAAATTAGTCTTGTCCAGTGTCCATAAATAAATCAGCTTAGGAAAGTCAGTGGAAAGATAACTCCGCCAGCAACCGTCAGCCGATGCTGATACTGTTCTTACCATCAGCTCTGCTCGCGGGGGAATTGTCCTGCGGCACTCGTCAACTTTAGAAAAGGCAGTTTAAAGGGATGATTTTCATTTTCTGTTTATTAAAATAGTATCTAGCAGGCCATGCAGAGCAGATGCCCAATCTTATAAACTTCAGCTAACAGATTTTATAGATGCTATTGCTCCTCAATAGTAGAGCAGAATTTAAGATGTTAGAAAAAGAGCCGAGTGGCATAAGGGTGAAGGACTGGGGCTGCAGAGTCGTGGATTGTCATAGTAACAAGCTGCAACCCACATGCAAGATTTTGGGACCCTCGGCGTACCCAGGCCCAGATTTACTGACCATGTTACACCTACGTATTCCACTTATACAGCTTCTAGCAAAGTCTGTAAAACCATGAGCCAAAAACTATACGCCCAAAGCTGAGTTCAAAGAAGAAACGGAATGCCAAGAAGGTATCAAATAGGTTAGGTTTTAAATTAATGGGTCTGAAGTTCAGACTAGCAGGTAACTGGCTGGAGGAGTAACCTAAAAGCATCTCTAGGATCCAGGTCTCAGCGCTAACGGATGCCTGTGCACTTCACCACTCTCTCCTTGACTGAAGATGCTCCAGGTCACATCAGGATCACCCTGGTCACCAGCACAACATGCTCGAGAGCTCACAGCCCTGCAGGCACCCCGCTGTCACCCCGAAACCAGAGACAAGGACCCTGCAGGAGGGACAACTGGTACCCAGTGTCTGCCAGCATGTCCCCGAGTGACGGAGCAGAGAAAGGGCTGGAGGTCCCGGGGAGGAGAGTGGTGACGCAGTGCCTTGGCAGGCCACTGGCACCAAACTCTTTTATTCGAAAACAAATTAAATAGACAAGAACTTCAACAGAATTAAAGCCCCATTTTTAGCTGGCACTGCTGGGACCACTTTGTTCAGAAAAGTAAGAATTTGCAGTATTTCCTCATCAGCTGTTGGAGCCAAAACCCCTCAAGATTTGGCAACAGCCTTTGCAAATCCGCAAAAATTCATCTGTACGTAACAGAGCGACTGCAGGCACATGGCTCAGCCTGGGGGCCAAAGGTGGGTCTGCAAGGGGAACCTGCAGTGGCTGTCTGGTCTGGTGGCCCTGTCTGCCACCCCGCCTCATGCCACTCGTTGGCTATCCTCATGTCGGGGGCTGTAACAAGCATATTTCTAGCAAAAAAAGTTGATGGAGTTAACATAACATCAACCCTTCCCTTGGACATCGGTGCTTGAGGAAGCAGCCCCGTGTAACCATGCCGTTTGTCACCACTACTGCTGATGTGGGTGGGCCAGCACCAGCCTCGGGTACAACCTAAACCTTCAGTAAAACACTTGTCCGAAAATCCTACGTGAGCAGTAAACACTTGGTTCAGCTCTGAACTCTCGTTTGGCTTCTTGCTGCTGTTTTCGGAGAACAAAGCAGTTGGATTTGTCCCTGGGAGGATCCACCAAGCTCCAGTAAAAGAAGCACTTGTGCCCAAAAGGCAGCCCCGACTGCACAGACACGGGTGGTCAACACTCAGTCCCACAAAGGTCCCTTTGTGTTACCCGAGCAGCGCTCGGGAACGCTCAGGAAGGGGTTAACGCTGCTTGCAGCAGTGTCCTGCCCTCCGGGTACCAGCAGCCAGTGAGTGTGGCTGCGGGTGATGTAATGCTGGGTGGCTGTGCAGGCTGCACCCCCCACCCCTCCTGCACCTGCCATGTCCCTCTTGCACCCTCATTCCCCCTGCACCCTTAACCCTGCTGCACGCTCATCCCTCCTGCATCTGCCTTATCTCTCCTGCACCCTCACCCCCCCGCACCCTCCATCCCTCCTGCACGCTCCATTCCCCCTGCACCCCACATCCCTCCTGCATCCCCCATACCCCTCTTGCACCCCCCATCTCTCCTGCATCCTCCATACCCCTCTTGCACCCCCACATCCCTCCTGCACTCCCCATATCCCTCCTGCACCCCCTATCCCTCCTGCACCCCACATCCCTCCTGCATCTCCATCCCTTCTGCGCTGGAGATGTGCCAGGGACCTCAGGATGCGTCAGGGACCCCGGCATCCTCTGCCAGGCAGGGACCAGCCCAGGACAGTGTGGCTCATCTACACCCGCCGTCCCTTTATCTGTTGTTTTTCCCAGCTGAAACTCACGCAGTGCTATCCAATGAATATGAGAAATGATCATTATCAGCTTTTAAAGCATCTCCAGTAATCAGAGCGCACAGTGACCGGCACTGGAACCCCAGCACAGCCTCGCTGCACCGTGAGCACATCTCGGCTGGGAAATTCCTTTTGAGTCTGGCACTGTCCAGAGTCTCACTGTTTGGGTTTGAAAATGCCCTTCTGACAATCCTATTTCTGTGCAAAATGTTAAGGACGGGGTAGGGTGGCTCCTCACATACTGCTGGCAGTTTAAGATTCATATAGGCAGGTCCTGGAAGTTTTACAGCAATGCAGCTGAAGCTCCAAATTGCAATGAATAGGTGCAATAAGAAAAATGCCCTGTTCTCCCCCCCTTCCTCTAAAATCTTCTCCAGTAACAGCCTGTAACCAGAGTAGGTCCTTCCAGGCCTCTGGAATAATGTAATCCTCTAAGGAGAAAGTGATTCACTCTTCTTTGATGTGATAAAAAGAGGAAAACAAGTGAACAGGAGGCACTAAACAGCCATCTTGTTAAACCCAGACAGCTTTTCCAATTTCATTTCTGAGCTGTTTATCACCACATAAAAAGCCTGATACTCAGCAGACTAGATAAAGCCCAGAGTATGGATGTCCCTGTCTTTCTCACGTTTATATTCCAGCCTAAATCTCACCAAGATTTAGCTCAACAAATGAATTAATGAGGTCTCAACTCAGGTTCTGTGCCCAGAAAATAATTTTGATGTGGACCAGAGAAGGGATCTGGTAAAGAAGAGGAGAGGACGGGCACCGTTTCACAGCGGGGCTCATCTGCACATCTTCTGTGCAGAAGAAAACCAGGGCTGCAGGGACAAACAGCCACGGCCAGGCAGCGGTTTGCTGGTGGGCTGCTTGGAACAACAAAGCCCAGATGTTTTTCTGGTTGACTAGACAAAACCAGCATCTGGGCTGGGAGCAAAATACACACAATTTTTGATGCTGTGCAAGGAGCATTTTCATATTCCTTGCCCCCTTTCCCCTTTGTGCCATTCAGCCTTAACAGCAGCATTGAAGGCCATGGCGGGGCTCTGACCCACTGCTGGGAAGAGGCACGACCTGCTCCTCGGCTTTTCTGGCCCCAAAATACACCAAAACATGGCAGCCCCCACCCCCGGGCAGCTGCAGAGGATGCTCAGGCAGCATCTGCTCCCCATGGGCAAGCAGGGCAGAGCCAGCACCAGCACCCATGGGTGCTGCTCTTCTGCTCCCCGAGCACCACCCACCTACCTGGTGGCACTCTGGGGACCAGTGCTTCATATCAACCTTCTCCAAACCCAGCCAGCAGGCCACTACTATGCTGCTCATTTCCATTTAAGCAACATATATCTTGGAATTGCTACTAGGGAAGTCAAGGACACTTGAGCGTATGTTTTCTAGATATAAAAAGACAAAAAATGATGCTTCCTTGTGTAACTTCAGCCAAGCTACTAACATTAAAGCATCTGGAATTAATTATCTCAGCCAGATAATGTTTCCACAATTATTTCAGTAACGCAAACAGCTCCACTTGCATCCACCTACTAACAGAGAGCAGAGACAGAGGCTGCGAGCGATGGCAGCAGCTCTGCACCTGCCGTGCTCTGAAGAGGATGGGAGCACAACCCACAGCACATCAGGAATTGGCCAAACCCCCCCGATCCCACTGCTAACGACGCTGAGCATCGGCAAGCTCCAAACACAGGCAAGGGCACAATGACGACTATTTCTGTGATTAGCACAGTGCCATCGCACAGGTCTCCTTATGCAAAACGAACCCAGCAAAAGCAAATCTTTGAGGAATTTGAAAAGGCAGCATCCAGCCTTTTTTAATGTGTTTTGAGTCACTGCACTAACGCTGAACCCTGAAATGCATGGGAAGAGTTTTGGCGCTGAGTCACCCAAAGCGGCGCGCAGTCCATCCCACAAACCCGGGAGGGATCCGTCTGCCTCCTGCACCATCCCCATGCTGCTACGCAGCTACGCTTCTTTTGGTGCATTTCCCCAGATCATCTACAAGCGCACTGAGAAAAAAAACCTACCAGCTCTTCTTCACCTCACCAAGGTCCCGGGAACATGCTAAAACTCAATTTCCAGCAGTGCAGCCTTTACCTAAATTCAACAGGATTATCCACAGCAGCACCAAGAACGGAGCAGCTATTCCCACTGCCAGGCTGTCCTGGTCCTCCCATCACTCTGAAGAGCGCTTAAGAGTAATAGTTTCTTGTATCGTTCAATGGGGACACAAGGGGCACTAAATCACTAAGAGGTGATTTAATTACTGCTGTGGTTGCAAGCAGCAGCAATCAGATGTGCTACGGTTCGCCTGGCTATACGCTGAATTCATGGTTCTGGATGGAGAGCAGAGGTGATGGAGAGAGATGTGGAGACTCCCAAGGCTGAAGCAAACTGGAGTCTGTCCCAAGAGCCATAAACCTCGTTATGGGGCAGCAGGAATCAAGCCTTGCTCGTAATATACATTAACTGCTGAAACGCACTTGATTTTCTGTGTGCTTGATCCAGTATAAACCACAGGCATCCACTGGGAGGATTAGCAAACATTTAAAATAAAAGTCCAGGTGGCTGGGTACTAGGTAAGAACAGCCTGGATTAACACGTTTGCCTGTAGCAAACTAATAAAGGTGAGGACTTGCTGAAAGCAAGATTGTAAACCAGAAATAATTCCAAGTAACAGACAGAGTAAATCAGGCTTACTCCTTTGCAAAGCACCAGACACAATCTAACAACCCTCTACAGCGCCGATACCACCTTTTGCACGGCCCAGACCCTCTGAACCACCCAACCCCTGCTGCCGTACAGGTGATTCACCCCATCCCAAATGACATACCTGAAAGACCGGCAGCACAGACCACCCGGCAGCAACCCGTCCCTCCCCGTCACTTGCAGGGACAAAGGCTGCCTGGGCAGACCCAACTGGAAGCCTCCCTTTCCCAGCACAGGGTTGCAGAGCGAACTCAAGGATGTCACACTGCTGGGGTTTTTTTGCTGCCCTGGATCAGTGCCGCCAGCCAGCCCGTCCTCACCATGACCAGGCATCGCCCGGGGTCTCTGGGAGTGCACGGAATGTGCAGGCAGCAAGTTTTCCTCTCCCAGCGCTTCTGTGTCCCAGGGCTTGTGATCTCAACATTTAGGCCTAGGGCAGCTGGGATTTTTATTTCTTTTGATCAGAACAGTCTCAGATGTCGAAAGGGAAGCATACACTTATTTCTGAAGCATACCAGAATCCAGGCATATTTAAGGGCAGGCAGGCACAGAACGGGGACAACTGACCCAAGAAACAGCCCCTTATAAAATCACCAGCGTGCCACCTGCAAGCCCCAAACTCACACATTTTTCATGATGAGCTGCAGGGAAGGAAAAAAAAAAAAAAAAGAAAGAAAAAAAGGATCATGTTAAAAAAAAAAAAACAAACTCTGCTCCAAAAGATACACAAACTGCTGCAGAATCCTGCCTGCCCCTTCTGCAGCAAAGCCCAAGGGAAGCTGCTGATGAGTCAACAGCCAGCCTGCATCGCCGACCGAGGGAAGGAAATCCAATCTCAACACTTGAGAACAAAGTGTGCTGGTTCATACAGTACATGCTGAGAACGAAGCCTCGGAAAGCCCTTCCCCGGGCTGGGAGCCGGGCAGCTGCGAGGATCCAGCCTGGCCGCCATCCAGGGCTCCCGCTGCCGGCGGAGGCAGAGGCGAAGTCCAGGCATTGCTGGGATGTTCGCGTCGTGCCGCCCGCTGCTGGGCCAGCCTGGCCGCAGCTCCTCGGTGCTACCACATGTCACACCGCGGCAGAGGTTGCTCTCGGGGCTTTTTTCTCCCTTGGCTGGAATTGCTCCCTCCCTGTGCTGAGTGTTCAGGATGCAGCATCCAGTCTCACCAGGATGAGCCGAGGCATCCGCTCAGTGGGAGCAGAAGGGAAGAAGGGCAGGGACATGTCCCAGTCCTACACTCATTACTGGTGTACCAGTATTCCTGCCTTTCTCATTCTATGAGTTAATTGTCCTCCCTGGCCCAGTACATGCATCTCCAACACCGCTCTCTGTGAGCAGACCTGCTCCGCATCTTTCCTCTTGCTCCCTTTTGCAATGATTCTGGTATCACAAAGCCACAACATGAAAATTTCTGCCAACAACTGTGCACCCTCTCGAAGAACTGATGGACCTCCTGGAGATGTTGGGGCAACTCCTTATGGGACTGGAGTCTGCTAAAGAGCAACAGAGCTGGAAGGAGATGAACACAGGGCAGCTCCACATCACGATCCAGGCACAGCCAGCCCTGCACCTGCACCAGCTCAGCACATATCCAGCAGCACAAAGAGCTGCTTTACCTGCCTGTGTAGCTGTTGGCGGAGAGGGGACAGAGGGGACCCGGAGGAGGACAGGACAGTGATGCAAACACCGTGCCAACGTGGCAGCCACTCTCCCTGCAGCGTTTGCGCTGGTGCTGTCGCCAGGTTGGTACTCGCAGAGGTTGTGCCTTCGTGTAGCCACAGCACTTTGTTTTCTGTTAAAACAGGGCCACTGCAACGATGTAAGTATAGATCTGCAATGCCAAGAATATCCGGGAAGCCTGCCAACAAAGAGCAGCCTTCCTGCTCGTCCTCCTGCTGTGGGCAAATTCACAGGAAACAGAATCTACAGCACATACTAATGTGGCTTAATGCAAGATCCAAGAGCCACCTCTAGATCCTGCCTGCATCCCTGCTGGCCTGGGGAAGGAGCCGCGTGCCAAAAATGTTAAATCATTACATGAAAGAGGAATTAAAGCCTGTACAGGTGCATAAAATCCCACATAGGTGCTGCTGCTTTATGGAGTGATGCTCTGCTGAGCGAGCTAAATGTGATGCCTTGCACGGCACCACCAAAGCCACCAGTGGGTAGGGACAAGCCCGGGTCAGATCCCTGCACACGTGCTCTGCAAAAAGGGCTTCACAGCCTCCTACGAGTATCCAGGGCAAACCAGCAAGGCCTCACTTTCCTCTTGGGTGTATCAGGGTGTGACTTGAGGAAGACAAAGCTAATCTAAAGCTTCTCTTTCCCATTTACAACAGGAGTGGTACCCGCAACCTGGATGCTCCAAGACCATTGCAATTATTCTTCCTGCTACCTTACCTTGTGTAATCCTTAAACTCAAGCCATGCTGAGACGCTCCAACATTGCATCCAGCACCCAACAGTGCCTCAACACCAGCCCAAGACCTTGTACCTGGCTCTGCCACTGACTGATGGTGAAAATCTCTGTGCCTCAGTTTCCCCATTTGTAAAATAACTGCAGAGCTCACAGGGGGGCTGTAAGGCTCATCTCCGGTTCTGGAAAGCCAGGGGAGATCCTCCAGCTATGGGCTCTAGCAAAGGTGGGACATGCTGTCATCACTGGGATGCAGTGACATCACCATCCACATCCCAGGGCGGGTGACCTGGAGACACACAGGCAGAGGAACCTCGCCTCAACTCCTCATTCTCCTCCTCTCATCTGGCTGCAAGTGGCTTTTCTCGCCATGCTGGAGCCCTTCGAGCCTTGGGCAATTCTCACGCACGTTACCGTCCACAATAAAACCCTTTTTCAGTAGTGATGAGCCAGAAATTATTGTGGAGAGGAAAGAGCTGATCTCCTGCGCTGCCTGAAGACCCTGGTGTGCGGGTGGCCGGTGGCAGCATCCCTGCTTCCCGGGACACCCAGCCAAGAGATGCTGCACCTCTTCCCCCACCGCCTTCCTCGCAACTGCACTGCAATTTGTGCTAGCCTAGAAAGGACCCTCCAGTTTAAGGCGGCTCTTAGTAGACGCATTTTGAGACAGCAGCTTTCTGGGGAAAGCATTCCTTAAAATACAGCTCTTTCCTTCTGCCTCACCTCCAGCTTTTGGCATTTTAGAGCTCCAGAAAAATAAAATCTCTCAAAAAAATCTAATTTTCAGCTTTGGAAGCACAAAACCTAGAGGCAGGGTGCGGGTAGGAAGAGCCGGTTTCCAAGTACCCAGGCAGGAGGTGACAAAAGCGGCTGCGTACAAAGCACCTTTTGGAGGGTGAGATCCAGCTCTGGAGTGGGAAACGACTCTCTTTGCAGCAAAATGTGCTCCTTGCTGAGGGCTCAGCCCAGGAACCAGACCCCTGGCGTCACAGGACGATGGGCTGAGTATGATTTTGCAGGCAGTGCCTGCCTGCTCTCCAGCTCCCGGGGATGTAGCGGCATCTCCCACCCTCCCTCTAGGAATTTCACGTGGAAACTGCTGTCAGGAGTAACATCAGGACTGGATTGCTACGGGCATCCATCCCCCGCTGCTGCAAACCTAAGGGCAGGACACACTGTCACGACCCCGCGTTACACCTTTGAGACAGAGGGGAAAAGCAAAATGCTGCCCTGACAGCGAGGGAAAACTGCAGCGAGGAAAAGCGAGGAGCCCGGCAGCTGCGGTGCTCCACCTTTCCCAGTCTAGGAAAAAATCAGCGCTGGGATTTTTTTCAGCAAAGAATTTGGATTGCCCACATCCAACACATGGAGGATCTGTTGGGTTTATGTGAAATTTTTTGAGTGGTGGAAGAAGGAAAGCTTGGAAAGAAAAGGGAAAAGGGGTACAGAGCCCATGGAGCAGTGGAACCAGCAGCTCAGGTGGGACCAGCGAGGTACCTGCTCACTACTGCCAGGATGGAGGTAGGGGCAGTTAAAGCAACTAAACTAGGGAGGTAAATGGAGTTGTCAGGCCTTTTAAGGCTGCACTCTTCAGGCAGATGAAATATAGCTACCTCTTGTGACAAAATACTTGACACCTCTCCAAAGGAGGGCAAGCTGCAAGAGGGAGCTGTCTGACACTGGAAATAGGAGAGGGACTGAAGTCTCCATCTGTCCTTGGCAGCCCGAGTGCTGCTCTCTCCATCCCCTGCACTCCCATCATTGAGCCAAATGGGAAAACATTGAGGGCACGGATGCTATGGGAGGGAGAACTGCTCAGGAGGAGCACACCCGTCTCTGCTGTGCCTTCTGGTGCGCATGTGGAGAGATGTTGTCTTGATTAAAAAAAAAATCTGGCAGTGTCACTGCTTGTCCCCCTGGGATGTGCATCACGGCCACAAACCAGGTGCAACCATTAACGCTGCTGTAAGAAGAGCTCTTCATTCCACTCACATCGCACCAACAGAGGTAAAATATCCTGAATGGGCTTCAGTTTGTGGACAAAGCCCTTCAGGCCATGCTCAGTGTCATGCCAGCAAAGAGAGATGGTTCAGGCAGATAAGACACGATGCAGGACAGACAGACAGAGCAACAAGAGAGGAAAAACCTCCGAGGAAGCTCAGGCTGTGGGTAAGCAGCACCATCCCGCAGCAGACCAGGAGGAGCAGCCTGGGATGAACAAGGCACGTTGTAACCCGGTGGGGCTGCAAAAATCCACCTGGGATTAGCTGAGAGTGATGGAGCCACCAACAAGTAACTTAGGGAGGTCACGGAGAACAGGTCAGATTGCAGAAGACCAGAAGAAGATACACCTTATCCGCCTTTAAAAAGGAAACTTGGGGAAAACCACTGAAACACATAAATAAGCAATCTAAATGAATGCACGCGGAAAATAACCCAGCATGGGTTGGGACCTCTGTGGTGGGTGGATAGGAAAGGAGCAGATGGGACCCATCTCGGCTTGGCAAGGCTTCAACGCTGCCTATCAGGAGATGCTTGCCCGTGTCCGTGGGCTGCGCCGAGACCTCTGTGGGACCAGGCTTCCTCGCACAGACACGGGTACACCCGCTCACTCCAATGAAGGGGAAGCCACAAACTCTTCGGAGAGCAAGGCTTGAAAACAAAATGGTGTTGAGGAATTGAAGAAAGAGCTGGAAATATTACAAGAGGCAATTCATCAAGGATTATGGAATAGCACCGAGCTTGAGAATAATCAGAAGAGGAAAAAAAATATCCCAAGAATTAGGAAATTTTTCAGAAAGGATCTGATGGTTGGAGTGAATTCCAAGCTCAAGGTGAGTGGGCAGCACCAGGCTGTGGTGGTGTGTCCGATGACTCCCCGAAGCCCACAGGTCAGTGCCAGGCACACGGGCACATCCCCAGGGTGATGTGGGCGAAGCCTGGAAGATGGCAACAAAAACGTTCACAATTCCAGAAAACATGACCTTTGATGGAAGCTCAAAATGAATGCATCTGTTTAATCTAGAGGGGAGAGGACTCAGAGGAGGCATGACAGCAGCCTGAACATTGTGAAAGAGATTGGGAGAGGCTGGTGTCGGAGCAGGGCTGTGAGTGGGGACCAGGGTGGGATGCGGACATGGTGGGGGCGACCCACACCAGGCGCAGCTTTAGCAGCATCCCTGCACAAGAACAGGCAGCACCAGCAGAGCTGCCCCGAGGTCCCCCCAAAAAACAAGGGCTTGGAGAACAGCAGAGGGGTCTGCAGCCTGCCCCGCGCCCCCACACCCTCGGCTCAGAGGTGTGGGATGCAAACCCCCACCCGAGGGACGGCTGGGAAGCAGCAGTACACGGGCACCGCCAGCCCAGGCAGTGCCCAGCTATTGCTTTTTGGCTGGAAATAGCACGAGCACAAGCCCTCAGCTGGGGAGCAGAGCGCTCGGAAGTCCAGACTGCGGTCAGCTATCAAAGACAACTAAAAAAAGATACTCCACACACAGTTTTTTATTTCCCCTCTCTTCTTTTCTGTTTGCTTTGGGGTTTTTGTTTTTGTTTTTTTCCCAAGGATTAAACCAACTCAACAGCCCCCTTTACAACTTCCCTTTTGATATGTTCAGATTCATTAAAGTTTCATTTCTTTCTCTGCTTTCCCCAGGGGAGGAAGGGGAGCGTACACAAAAGTTTACTTCAGAAGCGGGGTCGGCAGCTGCAGCAGCAGCTGCTCTTGCTGTGGGATGAGCGGAGCCTCTGCTGGCCCCCGCACCCTGCCCAAATCGCCCAAATCCCCCAGCACAGGGCATCCTCCTGCAGCCGCTCCGCTCCCAGGCGCAGCCCCAGCATTGCACCAGCATGATGCTTTCTCGAGTACGGGATGTGCACCCAGGGCTGCACACCACAGATCAAGCAGCGTGAGAGCTGCAAAACTGCTGCAAACCCTATGAGTTTCAGGTTCCCACCCTAGGAGTTTTGGGGTCCAACCCTGCAAGCTTTAGGATCCCTTCCTGATCCCCCCTGGTTCTCCTCACTGGCAGCATCAGCCTTTCCTCCATCGCCCTGGGATAATTCCCTGTGCACAACGAACGCGTAGCAGCTCCCCCACGTTTCTTTTCTGCCTGAGCAGCCGTTTAAGTGTCTATTTTAAAACTCAGTTCCCTATTTTAAAATAGCTAATGAGACACTGATCTGGGCCGGTAGACATCGTCTCTACAAGGTTCAGGAGATGGCTGTCTATTCATTGGGCTCCTTTTCCCAAGCCCTGAATCTCGGCATGCCCATCACGTTTCCAATACGCACAAATAGCTCACATGGTAAAGAGGAAAGTTTTTAAGAACCAATTCCCGCTCCCCTGCTGTGAAATACCAGCACTACAGCCACATCTTTCTAGATGAAGATGCATCAACCAGCCAGGCAGAGGCTGACATTCTGGGTGGGTTCCTGTTGGTATTTTTTTTTTACCATCCCTCTGAGTTTATCAGTTCTTTTAAGAATTCCCTGGCCTGCCTGGCACGGCTCCTTGCTGCTGCTCAAGAAAAGCCGGGCACGTATGAGAGGGACTTTCAAAAAGCAGCTGCCCACGGCAGGGTGCAGCAGGAGGTCCCCATCCATCCATCCCTATGCAAGCCCGGGATCCCCTGCATCCCTTTTACATGCTCTTCGAGATGCTGTGCACCCCACCGAGGCTGAGGGGACCCCACGGACAGGACCCCACAGCAGGGACCCTGCTCGCTTACCTGACCACGGGTTCGGGGATGGCCTCGGCGCTCGCCGGCACCTGGACGCCTTTCTCCCACTCCTGCCTCCAGGGATCGGCCAGGACGTAGTATTCATCAGGGCTCAGCTGGAAGGAGTCGGGGATCTTCATGGCTGTTATCAGATCCGTACGGAAAACCTGCACCGGGAAAAACAAACACGCAACAGGGTGAAGGGGTCTGGCAGAGGTTGGGTGCACGGGGAGGGTGCCCTGGGGAATCGGTCCCCAAGGGACAGTGTGGTGGGTCCTCACATCCCCAAGGGTGTGGCTTTGAGGTGTCACTTTATGTCACCTCCCAAGTGAGGTTTGGGCAGGATTTGGGGAGAACAAGGTGCTGCAGGCCAGGCAGTGTCAAGAACCTGAGCCCCACAGCTGTCACCCCGCCGCAGATCCCCCAGCCCAGGCAGATGTGGAATCCAGCTGCAGGGTGCAAGCTCGGCCAAAACAAAAATTAGTATTAAACTAAAGAAACAACAGGCTGCTTTCCCTCAGGGGGTCAGTGTTTTCAACACAGCCACACGGATGTCAACCCCAAACACCAAGGGATGTGCAGCAACCGGGCTTCTTCACGTCCAGCCTTACTGGGGGAAATAACATTCCTGCCACAAAAGAAGCTGTTGGAAACTCAGAGCCACCTCATCGTCCCAAGCACCCTTATGTCCCCATTGTGTCACCGCACTGCCCCGAGTGGGACAGCCAAAAGCTAAAGGTACTTCATGGGGCCTTGATTCCTCCAGCAGTGATTGCACACCAAGGAGCAAAAGGAAAAATAAAGCCAAGCTGGGTTATGCCAGAGCTGGAAAATATCTGACTACGAGGTGATCTATGTGCCTGCGAAAACATCCACAGCCAAATAACGGAGATTTTTACTGACCCAATAAACCTCCTGTGAGATGGACACTTGACCCCTCCTCTACAAAAATCCTCTAGCCCCACAGACACTGGATGGGCTCGTTCTCCACCTCACGCCTGGCCCTGCAGAGTCTTCGTCCAATATACTACAATGAAAAACTCATTCCAAAAGAAATCCCTCATGGTAAATAAGGTTTTCCTTCCAGAGGATTGCCTGACAGCAATGACTCGAGCAATCCTGCCTCTTGCAGCATAAAAATAAATTGTAAATGAAAATGGATGATTTCTCCTCTCTACCATCTGCTATTACACGAAATAATAACCAACGGTGCCAGCAATCATGCCTGGACACCATCTCGCTCTATCCACTCCATCCCTGATACTCCTGCGTTACCTTCTGCGTTACCGGGATGGATCAGGTGTTCTCTTCAGATGCTGATTAATCTGTTTGCAGAGCCTACTCTCCAAATGAGTATTGCTTTGTCAGAACCACAATAAATGATATAATATGGTTTTAGACTTTTCATACAAAGATAACATGCTTTGGAGAGTATTTGGGAAACCAAATCGGCTGAGAAGCAGGAAACTAGACATTAGCTAACACCACTGAGACCAGTATTTAGGTCAGTTTGTTTAATCCTCAGAGTCTCAGCTGCTAACCCAATTAGAGTTAAATACAATACATAAACAACCTTTTCTATGTTGGGACCTTTCTGAATTGTGCTGGTACCCTCCTCTCAATGCATCTGCTTGGAGACATTTTTGACTACATCTATATAAACTCGATTTGAGTCGGCCAGACGCAGTCTCAGCCCATCCTTCAATAAACATAATTAACAGCCTACATATTACAGTCAGAATTAGGCTCAATTTGAGAAAGATCAGGTTCCTTTAAGTCTCCGTGTGCTACAAATGCACAGTTAGGAATGCCACAGTAACCTTTTACTGTGTTGCCAGTGTGAGAAATTTAGAAAAGATAAACAATAATCAAACATGAGAAGGGATATGTGAGATGTCATAGTACTTCCAGCGCCGCGTGTCTGTGTATAAAAATAACCTCGCTGTAGCTCATTTTCTAAGATACAGTGTACAAATACATCCTGTTCTTGACACCCCTGCATTGCCAGGGTCACAACACGGGCAAAAGGCATCTCCATTACCCAGTTTCGGTGCATGAGGACAACGCAAACCCGAGCGAGTCTCCCCACCTCGGACTGCTCTGCTTTGCTAGACAAGATGCTTCCTGGTGCCTGGACCACGCACGGGCATGGGCAGCACCTGGGACTGGCGCCACCTCCCTGCTCCAGTCACCAGTACCGGGGCAGGAGTGTCACAGCACTTCTACACCGCTCCATTTGCAGAACTGCAACCAGCCCAGGCAGGAGCCAGCAGCGCTGCTGGGGAGCCCTGGTACCCCTGAGAGCTGCCATCCACGGGCAGGAAATAAAACAGTTCCATCCGATCCTCGCATCGCACACTAAAGACATTTTCTTTTGCTTACAGCTATTACTTAGATAATTTCTTTAGTGCTTTCTGCTGTTTGCTGGGGTTGTGACTTCCGCAGTCCAGCATCCCACAGACCATGCATCCCCCACCGCTCAACGCTGCTCTGAACCAGCAGGACCAGCCTCACCAACGCTTCACAACGTCCTCAGCAGATGGAAAACCCTCCGGCAAACCGCCGCAGGTACCTCGCAGCTTCTGCATTGGAAAACGCAGCAAGGGGATCAGCCCTCAGTATAATTTCTCCCCTCTGCATGGTGTGGATCCCAGGCTCGTGTTTTCCTGCATTAAGTCTTCCCCAAATTCATCCCTTCTGGCTTTTCAGTTCACATTGGCATAGAAGCTTAGTTTTAATTTTAAGCCAAATAAGCATGATTGTATCTATTTCCCTGAAGATGATAAGGCACATCGCAGGCTGGATTTGCAATCTCACTACTTCATTTATTTAGTCCTTCTTGGAAAACAGATAAGCTTGCCCATCCAAAGGCAGCATGCACCCCCGCACTTTATCACAGCAATGCCTCTGTCTTTTCATGAAGAACTGGAAATGCTCAAATTATTAACTATCAAAGCAGAACACTTTAGAAATGATAGAACGGCACAGAAATTCTAAAGGAAAGCAGATCAGTTGTCTGGATATCTCCCAACAGCTAATACGCTCAAATTGTAATCTAAATGTCTTTTTGTTTTGAATTGTCTGGGATTAGGGTTGGGAAAAGACTCAATTATTCTACTCAAACTCTTCTGAATTATTTATGAAAACCAAATAAAGGATAAATTGGGCACCGATGAACCGAGGACCTGGCGGTGAAGAGAAAGTTGGGTACCAGAAAACAAGCAATTTTCCCTCAATAGGAGTGTTTACTGTTTCTCCCAGGCCACAGGGGCTGACAAATTGTCTCCCAGGCCAGGCTGCATCCCTCCCCGCTCCCCCCGCAGCCCTGGCCCGGCTCCATTCTTCCGTTCCAGCCCAGCAGCGGGATCCAGTTTATTGCCTATCGATCTGCCGGCGATGGAGAAGACCAAACGAAGACGTTCACTTTATTACCTCTGCTTGCTCGGGAACCTCAGGCAGGTTTCAGCGATGCTCGGAGATGCATCGCACCGATGCCCAGGGGACAGCTTCACCCTTTGCTAGCATCAGCTTTAAAGATGGGGAATAAGAACACAAAACTGCAAAATCCTGAGATATTTTTCCTTTTGCATTTCCAAGAGAGAGGGACCAGGAGTCGGTGTTGATGTGCTCATGCAGCCTCAGGTAGAAGAAAGGCACAGGGACAAAAGCTGTGTCTCAGTCCCCGTTGATCCCAAAGCCACGCGGGTGAGCAAAAAAAGTGTTTCATGTCAGGGCAGGGTGAGGAAAAGGCAAAAAGAAGGGAGGTGCCCAGCGTTCCCCCAGAAGCTGCAGGAGGGAGGCACACCAAAGCCATTGCATTCCTCAATGACACATCAAAATTTTTTATCTGTAATTTTCTGTTGTGAAGCAAAGGCTGTATGGATTTACTCTCTAAAAAAAAAAAAAAAAAAAATTCCACAAACTAATTAAATATAACACATCTTCTGATCTTCACATCCTAAGGCTTCACTCCACTCCAGCCTGGTGTGGGAAGGATGTTCCTGGGGTTATGGGTTCTGGAAACAACCTGTAAGGCAGGGCTTGGAGTCAGCTCCCCGTGAAGCACAAGCACCTCGTACACAGCGCATCCCACCTCACAGAGGATCTCCTGCTTCACCTGCCAGACCTGCACCCTGAGATGGCTGCTGGGCAGGATTTGGCCAGCATCAATTTGTCCAACGCTCAGGCAACCTTAGACAGAAACAGCTCCCCATGGGAGGAGATGCCATGGCACATTGTGCCTCACTGCGATGGGCACCCATAAGGAACTCTTAGCAAAGGATGCCTTGCAGCAGCATCCCTCCTCCTTCTCCACCTCCTCCGTGGCCAACCAGCCCTTCTCCAAGCCTCTCCACCACCTTTCTGTGCAATCCTCTTACCGATTTCCAGGTTCTTTGACTCACTCACCAACTCCTCTAATAAAGTGGCCCGGCAATCTCACTGCCATTCAACTCCCACTTTACGTGCTCTGTCAAGGACTCAGCTTTTCAAGTGGCTGCACCGTAGGTCTGTGTCTGCCAATCATCCCCTTAGCCCCAAATACCGATGCGAAAACACCGAATTCACATCCCACGGTAACAACTTTCCACTCGTACGAAACCAGCTCCTGGGTGAGAGCCAAAAAGCGGTATCTGTTTTGGGCTTCAAATCGAAACGAGGAGAAATCCGTCTAGCGCTGGTTTTAATTCGCTTTTAAAACCGCAGCCAGCCCAGGGACTGCCGTGCGGGATCCGGATCGCGGCCGACGAGGCGGCACAGCCTCGGCATCCCCAACACAGGTTTGCGGTCGGGGTGCTGGCTCCAGCCGCCTGCTGCAAACCCACCCGGGTGAAAACCGGCTCCGAAGGGACCAGGCAGCTCAGCCAAATGCAACTGGCCCCCTGCACACAAGGTTTTCCAAGCCAGTGGGAATTGTGTTACGCATTTTCCCCCGCATCTGCACCCAGCTGACCCTGGGGCTTTCAGACCTGGCTCTTGGGGCAGAGGGACAGGTGCCATCCCTGCTCCCAGCACTGGGATGGAATGCAGGTTTTGTTTATACACGTTCGTATCCTAAAAGTTTTAGCAAAAATAAACCTTTCCAAGCACTGCACAATGCAAATAACTGGTTCAATAAGAGAAATGAAGCCCATCGTTCACAATCCAAGCGCATGCTCTGAAGTGTAACATACTCGCTAAGGAGAGGGCAGGCAGGAGAGGTGGGACCAGCCGCAGCCCGCACCCGAAATCTCACGTTTGGATCTGTTCCCTCCTATAACCCAACAAATCCGCAATCCTCCCGACACCCTCACATCCGCAGCAGCGATGCGGGACCTCGCACAGACGAGCTCTCCGAGCACCGCTTTGAAGGACGGGCAGCAGCAGGTCACTTCACGAAGGAGAGTGCTTCTTGACACTGAAATAACAGTTTTTCTTTAGGTTTTGGTTCAACATTCTCTTTCTCCCCCCAGCTGCAGTCCTGGCAGTTGTGTCCCGCATAACGCCCCCCCCCAGCCATAGCCCCCTCTCTCCATCCACAGCGGGACCGGGGGGATGCTCCCTCCTCATTTCCAGCCAGCACTATTAGCCCTTCACTCTCTCAAGCATAAAATTGTTTGTTGTAGCTCATGAGTCACAAGGATTTTGAGAGAAAGAGAAAACAATGGGAGCCCTGGGAATAGTTTTTGGTTGTACAAACTGTCTTCGTATCAGCTTGAGTCGGCACCTCCGTGGGTGCCCAGCCCTGCTCCTCTCCGGCCTCCCCAGCCCTATTTCCCTGCCATTATATCACATTTTTCCAGCCCTTTCCAAAATGAGACAAGCTGCAATACTCGGTAGCAAGGCTCTGAAACACGGCAATGCCTGGTGTGTGCTTGTCGGCAGCGATATTATCTGCCTGTGGGGAAAAAAAATACTTGCTCTCGTGTTCATTTGGGAGCCAGCCTGCTATCTCTTCATCTAGTCTTGTTTCCTCTCAAAATGCTGAATGTTAAAGATTCAATGAACAACAGAATTTAAAATAGGAACAAGAAGCATTTTTGTCTGGCCCTTCTCAGCATTCGAGAGACAGTGGTAATTATCTGTTATCCCCAGGCCGGCCTGGGAAAAGTGACAAAGCTGCTGCAGTCAAACCTTTCAACAGACACAGATTTTTCTCCTCATCCAGCCCAGTAAAAGCATGTCCAGTCTTGCTCGGCCATACTCATAAAAGCCCTTCTTCAAGCATGGAGAGCCCAAGGACTACATTCACATTGCACTGGGCCACTATGTATCTCTCATAGGGAAAAAAACCCCTAAGATCCAATGCACTAAGAATCACTTTTTAGAAGAGAAGCAATGCAGATGTTTGTTAAAAGGGTTAAAACCTTGTAAAGAGACAAAGTCATCTTTCAAAACACGGAAGTAACATCTAAACAAGGCAAGTAGAAAATAAAGTAAATTGTATAAATTTGTGGTTTCCCCTTCATCTTGAACCCTGCCTGCAGCTGCGGTCCCCTCATCTCCGCAAGGTCCGGACCGAGGGAGAAGGGCGGTAAGGATGTCCGGGGAGACGAGCAGAGACGAGACTGTGCAGGGCTCTTCAGCTTCGAAAGGGGACGGCTGGGGGGGTGTCAGGCAGCTGGCTTGCACAAAAAAGCAGGGGTTTTCTTTTCCCCCAAAATAATACATTCTAGCAGTGCAACTCATTGCAAGGTAGTGCTTTGGATCCCAAATAGTTCAGGAGCTCATGACTAACACATGGGCTAAGGCAGTGACTCGGGGAGTCCCCAGGCCGCTGATGGCTGGGAGCTGGCGCATAGAACCAGCATCATTACACACTTGCCGTGGTCTTATATTTTCTCCTTAGACGCTAACAACCGTTCCCTGTCAGAAACAGAAGAGAGGGCTTGATGACTGCGGTCTAACCAGCGAGGCTTGTGCTCACATCCCCAGCAGCCCTATAGCCAGGGGCAGGATTGCGCTAATGTGCCACGAAAAGAAGCAGAAATCCGTACTTCAGGCACATCTTATTCCCTGCTGCAGATTCCGCATCCAAGACAGGGAGCACCCGAGCGAGCAACCCCCTCCCTCCGGCTCCAGGGAGCGCGACCAGCATCTCCTCGCAGGGCTCCGGGGATGGGTACCGGCCACCACGCTCTGTTTGAGGCCAGGTTCAGTGACAAACGGGCTCTCACAAGATTAATTAAAATGACCAGATTGGGGGACTGCTATCACCGCAGATAGAAGCAGCTGCTGGCAGCTGCCCGTGTCCATCCTACGGGCAAGGGCAGGAGAGCTGTGCCCGTGTCACCGCTGACATCGCGCCCAGGTCTCTGCTGCCCAGGCATGGCGTAGGGGAGGACAACTGTCACCTCTGCAAGGGAGACAGCTGGGACGGAGCCGCGGTGCCTGGGATACATCAAGAAAGAGCCCGGGCAGAGCCCCGTGACAGGCACAGATAAATATAATCACCCGCCCTGGCAATGGCCCCCTTCGCGGATGTTTACAAACAGCTCAGTACTTTTCCAAGTTAAGAAGCTTGTTTTTCCAGATGCCTTGTATCGGGTGGTTTTTAATGTGTAGAGTTAATCCCTTCTCACAGAGTCTTTCATAATAAACATCACCCCCTGACCTGGCTAATAACTATGTAACACTAATGCTTTTGATTTTTTTTTTTTATCTCCTGCTCGGCTTGCCAGGGGGAATGCAGACAGCAGCTCGGTAAGAAACGTGGACATGACTTTGAGAGGAGCAGGAGAGCTCAGTGCTTCCCCACGCACACAGACCCCCCGCTGCTCCCCCAGCATCACCGCTGCTCAGGCCGTGCCCGGACCCCCTGCACCTGGAGGGCAGCTCAGCTCTCCATAAAGCTACATGAGTGTGTAAACCTGGAGGCTGAGTTACTGTTTGAAAAGGTGTGTTCAGCCCCAAAATGTCTGGGGCGGACTGCCCACGGTGGGTTAAAAACCTGATAATACATCCATCACAGTCTCAATGTCACCCTCCCGTGGTTTCCATCCTCAATGAGATGGAAAGGTACTGCAAAGAGGAAGGTGCTTCGGCATTTCATGTGAAATGGGTTTGACAGTGGAGCGGTTTATGTTTTACGCTCCTCAGCACTTGCTCCAGCGGGACACGATGTCCATCCTGGTCCGTGCCTGAAATCCCCCAGGGCTCCTGTGAGAAATCCCCCGGGACATCCCAAACCCTGCAGTGTTTCACAGATAACAGCAGATCCCACACATGGACTCAGACAGGTTCACACGTGCTCCCAGTAAGAGCAGAAGTTGGGTCACTCACGGAAAAGTTTGGAAGATGCTGTCACATAGGAAATCCATAAACTAGTACTCACCAGAGTGAGCTCCAAACCGTTACCGTGCACCGCTATGGCTCTTGGACCTGTGTCCAACCCCAGGGACAGTCCACGCTCTCCTGACCCCTGTTTGTACCTGGAGCTGGACTCGAGCAGCCCTGGACTCCTGCAGCCGTAGGGTGAGGGGAGTAAAGCTGAGATCTGGACCAGTCCCATCTGCTCAGGTTCCCACCATGCTTTTGTAAAAGATGGTTTGTCAGCTTGTTTGTCCTGGCCAAACTCCAACTTCAGTAATTACACACTGCCTCCCCAAATTCCCCAGGAGTTTCAGTTCAGGTAGGCCATCGGGGTTTACCTTCTGTCCCAACTGTTGCTAAGCCAGCCATTATTAAGCTTTTGCCCTGCTTTATTTGTTCCAGAGCTACATTGCACTGAGAACCACCCTCTGGGCATAATGGAGCATGAAGCAGAAGGGATGAACCTGGCCTCCGTGGTCCCACATCTGACATCTCCCCAGGTCCCATGGACTAACATCCCATTTTCACTCCAGCTGTTGTAGAGCAGCAAAACTTGCATCTGGGTCTGCACATCCTTCACAAAGCACAGAAGCATTTTCACTTGGAGTCTTGGCTCCGACTTACACCCAGGAATTTCATTAGCAGCCAGGTAAACTCCTAGCTGGCTGATGAAGCTAATTCATATTAAAGACAAAAGCGTGTCTGTAGCAGTGATGCAGATCTCCCAGTGCAGGCTCTTTTGGAGGAGGATTTTACTGGGTAGCAGCAGGGTGGCATGTGTGACACTGCTGGTGACATGAGTCACATTGTCAGACATCTAAACAGGTCTAACGCTGGGCATCTCCGCCGGACTCCTGACAGCACCTACATGGCTAATCTGATGCCTTTATGGACTCATCAGGTACAGAGATGGGCAGTTATTCTGGGGCAGAAGGTAACAGTGTCCCAGGAAGAGGAGATGCTCTAAATACTTCACCTTTTCAGCAGGGGACTCAGCTCACAAAATATAGCCCCTCACGCATTTCAAGAGACACATCTATAATCAAAAAATGACATTACCAGTGCTAATGTGCAACTTTCTGAAAGCCTTGTCAGCAGCCAGTGACATCCGTACCCCTGGTTCTTCGCTCTCTGGAGTGTTTCCAATTACCTCAGCTGGTAATTACAGCTTTTCAGCCCCTCTCTTTACCCAAGACACAAGCAACTCGGACTTTCTAAATCTCTGTCCACTGCCAACACATTAGATATATCAACGTAAATCTGTCACAGCAATAAGAACTAAGCGCAGCTGTAATCCAGGCAGCGACCACACAAAAACCTCGAAATCTCTACTCAGCCTGATGCAAAGGGAGGACGTTAGAGAGGTTTGTGCTTATCGGGCCACGGCCTCCAGAGAGGCGTAATGTGGGGGTTTAGGAAGGAATTTACAGCCTGAAGCCAGCATTAGCCAGGCCAGCTTCACCTGCTGCTAAACTTAGCTCTGTTTGACTCCGGACCCCGGTCCAGAGGAAAGGGAATGTGAGAACAATGTTCCTCTGGCTTTGCTCAGGTTGCTCTTGAAACGAAGAGGACCAGGGCTAAACACGGCAGTTGCTACAACAGCAGCTCATGCCAAGTATAGTTTCCATGTCTAGTGGAAACGTATCCGAGGCACGCAAGGGAAAACAGCGCACAGCATCATCACAGCATGGTCCTTGGGGAACGCAGCTCCTCCTGACCCCGTCCCAGACCCTGCACTGCAGAGCTGACAGAGGGGACCTGGGTGATGTCCTCAGGGTGGGCAGCACTGCCTGGGCCAGCGAGGAGCGAGGGAAAACCCTGCGGCAAGGTCAGACGCCAACAGCCTCGGCTTAATGCCCTCGAGCCCCGTGACCGGAGGAAGCCGACACAACATGATCTCCAACCCAGTTGTGCTGTCTTTCATTTCACAGCTCTCTGCACCACCCACTTCTTCGCCAGGAGGAGCCTCCAGACCACTGAGCACCCACCAGTGCTAGGACCTGTGCCATTAATGACAGAGCACCCAGGTGGGCACCCAAACAGGGAACCTCAGCACACAGCCACCACGATACTGTCCAACCTCCCATTCCCAGCAAACTTGACCTCTTCAACAGGGATGGAGCGGGCACAAGGACCCCCCCATCCTTTGTCCCAGATGCCCACCGGGTACCTCCTCCTGCTGCCCCCCAGCAGAGCTGGGGCTCTGCACTGTGGGCTCCGGCTTCTCAGAGGACGTCCTGTCCTGGCACCCACCACCCACATTCACGGGCACGCTGGCTGCCACCACGCCTGGGCTGGCACAGCCCCAGGGAAAAACTCTGCTTTGGCAAAAGCCCACATACCTCAGAGGGCTTCTTCTCCTTCTGCCGTGACCAGGTGGATTTGGTGTTTGGAATTTTGGAGCATCTGGAGGCGGACGTGGTGTGACCTGCAACGAGGTAACAGAGACAGGTTACCTGGGAAAGAGACAAAGTTTTTTCCATATCTTTGTCACCAGCCCCACTGCCATTACTACAGCCTCACCCAACACTTTGGGTCAATGTTAAGAGGTGACAAGACTTTATTTTTGTGCACATCTGAGGGTACCTCAACAAAACAGGTGAATGTCACTTTCCTGCTGCTACAGATGATACAGAGGCCACTGAAATTTAAAAACATTGTTTTCAAATGCAGACATCAGAAATGAGAAACCCAAAGTCGTGAGTAAGAACAGCTTCTAGGAGGGAATCGGGAATTAAGGAGATAAGATCAAAATTTTCTAACAAGGCTGCTTAAAGACAAGTATCTGAACTGCTTGAGGGCTTCAGCCCCCATGGTCAAAAATACTGACCAGATTGGGTAAAACTCCTCTGCCGTTGTCAGGACTAGTAACTCCCACACCTGCGTGCAGTTTGGCATCAAGTGGTAACCATGAAACAGAACACATCGAGCGATTGCACATTACACTTTTCAGCAGTAAGAGAGTATTTGCTTTGGGGTTTGGGATCACTTTACTCTGGGAGCATTATGAATGGGCTCTCACCATCCTGCCTGCAGCGGGATCATCAGCACCGCTACCGCCTCAGCAAGGCGAGGGCAGTCGAAGCCTGAAATGTGCTGGGACCATTATGTTATTAATCTGTATTTCCAATCCACAGGTGTTACTATCGCTTAAAAAAACCATGAAACCTGTATGTATTTAATAATAATATATAATAAACTAATCATTGAAATCTTTTTACAATAATGATGACACCTGGATCTTTTGTATAGCAGGATCCCCCATATTCCACTATATAAAAATGTGGGGGTGCAACAGATGAACTACTGATAAGCCTATTTAACACTGATTTTATCGTTGGAAAGCTGAATAGGAGGAAACAACACTGTGCACATAAGCAAATGCCAAACACAATGGAGCCATGCATGAAGGACTTCAGAAGGGGTTCGGAGCTGGGACCTGAGTTCACATGAGGGCCTGGGGTAGTCCCTGGTGCGGTACCAGCACAGTGGGAAACATCCCTCCTCTGCCAGCTCAGGGAACTGAGTCCCTCATGGTCCCAAATACATCTCACATGCCTTTTTTTTTGCTCGCAGTGGAAGAGGCACTAGTTCACCTTGCACTCTTTACTTGATAAACCCACTTTCTTGTACTTCATAAAATGAAGACCACACCTGATGGCATCAGCTGTTCCCAAAGAACAGCTGCTTTCCTGACTGCAGCATCAGGCTCCATGTCATTGAAGTGGACTCCAGGTAAATGCTTTTTTTTTAATCATTTCAGTACATAACAGGACCACATAGGCAAAGCCCACTGTAGAAGTCCCTGTGCTGTAGACACCGGGAAACGTTGCTTTACTCATTGAGCTGCTCAAAGCATCGCAGCAGCAGGTCTGCCGTTTCTACTGAGAGATTGAGCCACTAATTTCCACCTTGCCCCCTCTTCTCAACGTACAATGTGGTGCTGCAACTCTGTAGACTTAGATAACACGCCACCACCATCCTTCCCTGGCAGAGGCATAGAAAAAGGTCATCACTTATTTTACAATTATCCTGCAGGAGAGTGTTTGTCAACAGCTTAGGTATCACCTGCAGCATAAATAGCCAAGCCCAATAGAGATAAGGCCACGGTGTTTAATACCATGATTAAAGATGCCTTACCCCAAAAGGCAGAGCAGCCACCAGCACAGCTCGGCTTGGAAAAGCCTCTGAGCACCTGGGCAAGAGGGGACGGGAAGTTTGAAGCACAGCTTCCAAAACAAACCCCTTTCTGAGATAGAGATGTTTTATTTTACAAGAAGCCCGTGGTGTTGACAGAGCTTGAAACACTTTCCATAGGCACAGCCCAGCCCCCAGACCCCCGCCCAGGGCTCCAGCAGGACAGGGGTCCCCGCCATCCGCCAAATAGCAGGTTCCCCTTGGCAGTAGTGGTGCAAACTCCACTCACACTGACAATTTTTTTGGCTAAAGCTGTGGGAACGGCAGCCAAGCCCAGCAAGATCAGCCTTTCCATAACCCCCTGTAATCTCCCCATCATCCTGTTAAGAAAAAGCCCAGAAATTTAGTGTCTTTAGCAAAGTCCCTTTCGTTCTCGGGTATCCAGCAGCCAGATCCTGTAAAGTGTGGACAGCAAATTCCCAGCATGGCCCGGACGAAATTACTGTGACATTTGTAAGAAATCAAGAGCAACTAGTAGGAAACTCCAGATCCCAGACGAGGGATTAGACTAGTGCCTGGAGGGTACCAAACACTAAGGCACTGCAGTATGTCTGCAGTGGGTGAAACCCGGGAATAAGTGGGAGAGGAAAGCGCTCTATTTATAGCCAAAATTCAGCACATTTGCACATGTTTATTGTTGAGCACATGCTTCTGTGCTTTCCTGAACGACAAAGTGAGGTAGATGTTGAAAAGCAAGCGTGGGCTTGCAAGCTTTGCTGGCTTGAGCCTTATCCCTTTTCCCACATCACTCTCCAGCTCGCAAGAAGGGAACAAGGCAGCTCTGGTTTTACCCTGACTCCGGCAAAAACTTCCCTTTCCCCCAGTACAACTCAGTCAAGAGTTAACTGGTCCCAGGCTGCAGCTCACAAGAAAGAACAACTTGTCTACAAAGGGCGTTTGCTTCCTTAGCAGATTTGCGATCAGCAGCTCTCCCTTCACACAAGGCCAGGGAGATGCTCTCACCAGTTAAGAGGAGCCACAACCAGGCACTTAAATTGATATCAGCTTGCTGCTGCACTTCTGACAAACCCAGCCCAGTGCACAATTCATTGCGAGACGACTTCCCAGTAAATGCAGCTTCCTCCACTCTTTGCAAAGTAATTATTCAAGCGTTTTCCCTGCTGGAGGTGAACAGCTTAGTTATCTTGTTCAAAGCCTTGAATTAAAGGTCTTACTGTCAGTGGTGTCTGAGTTATCACTGCTGATCGAGTACTTGCGTCGTTTTTCTTCCATCTGTAACAAAAGAAATTGAACATTACACTTAATGCCCAGGAAACTCATCTCAGCACCAAATCACTGTTATCTCTGAATATCTGCACACAGTGTTGTCCCAGCACCAGCCAGTACCTGCCTCACAACAGGCAACTACACGGGGGCTTTAAAAAAAGGAAGAAAACAACCCTCGCAGCACTTTTTTTTAAAACTTGAAGGGCGTCAGTGTTTCTCTACCAGCTTTCCCAGCTCCTAGGCGGTACAGTCAGCACACTTTGATCACTCAATTTGCCTGCGCAGGATTCACAACCAAATGTCCTTCCCTCTGTCGGAGGATGCCCCATCACGGACCACGGAACTGCTGGATGGGACAAAAGCCAGGACCAACCATCTGGGCTGCAAATCTGAGAAGCGCACAGATAGAAGAACGGAAACTCTGTGGACTCTCAGTATGTCTGCAGGGGGAAGTCCGAGCATCGGGGTGCTCAAGAGGACCCTTGTGTACAACGAGACGGGGTTTTACCCTCTGACTCATCTTCCAACTCAGGTGGTTTCTCCTTCTTTTAAGACTTTAAGACACACTTCCCATCACCCAGAGCTGCTCTGCCCGCTCTGGCACAGCCGCACAGCCCCTCGCCAGCACCACGGCTCCCAGGGGCTGAGCAAGTGGCTTCTGCACAGCTGCTCTGACTTCTCCATCCTCTCGCAGACAAAACCACGGCAGCGGGTACCACTGCATCGATTAGGAGGACAGGAGACCCATTTCAAGCTTGGCTGCTGATTTGCTTTGTGAGTTTGGACAAGCCACAGAACTGCTTGAAATCGGCACGTTCTCCTGAACTCGCTCCTCACAAACTAAGCACTTGGAGCTGAAAGTCAAGTACCTGTACCAGTGGGAGGAAAAAGGGAGGAAAAAGGGAGGAAAAAGGGAGGAAAAAGGGAGGAAAAAGGGAGGAAAAAGGGAGGAAAAAGGGAGGAAAAAGGGAGGAAAAAGGGAGGAAAAAGGGAGGAAAAAGGGAGGAAAAAGGGAGGAGCCTGCCTGTGTGGTCGGTCCCCAGCGCAGGGCTTTGGGAGCTCTGGATGGAAAGTGCTACCCACAGACCAGACAACCATCCAACAGGTTGTGAGCTGAAATACACCAGCAGAAAACAACATTAACCTTGTGGAAAGCTTCCTAGTACTTCCAGAGATATTTTGTAAGAATCCAGGGGTGTTAACATGGCACACACACCACTGCTTCTGCAAACGGTAAGTAGGAATTATAATAAACCAGTGGTTTTGTGTGGTGCGCTCACAGCAGGTACTAGGGGCACACACTAGACCATGCCATTTCCCCCTGAACAACAGGAAAAGTTCCTCAGAAGTATATAAATAAACCCCTTGCAATTCCTGTATTTTACAATATATGTCCTCTGTTTTATCACACCATTATAAGGGATAATACTACAAAGTATCATAAACGTTTTAACTATCAGTGTTGTGGCAAGGCATTACCCTGTCAAAACATGATTAAAAATGTTCCTCGAGAACACGGCAATATCAATACTTTCCCCCAGTGATTCAAGGGGAAACAGATGTTATTAAACCAGCTTTGTTCCAAGTAGTCATTAGAATTTGCTTGGGGAATATGATGTCCAAGACAACCCTAACTGCAATTTATTTACTTTTAGTGGAAATTCTACCTGAACCTTTTGAACTGGCTCCTACTGGTTTGAAGTGGCAAATAGGCTTTGGAGCACAAAGCTATGCTTTTATTGATTCTGGAGTTCCTAGTCAGAGAGATTAAATAAGCCAAATTCAATGGGGAAAAGAAACAGCTGAGCTGAAGCAAAGGAATGCTACCCACAGCCAGGGAGATTTCCAGTGTTTCCCATCTTCGCCTTTACAGCAAGACAGCGTCACTGACATCACTCTCCTTCCAAGGGAGCGAAAAAGGTATATGATTAATACACAGCACAGGTGTCAGGATGCTGGGACTAGTTTTAGGTCTGCTAAATGTGAAGAGATGCACTGATCATCCCTTTAATTGAACCTGGTCCCTGTACCCTGCTCCTCTCCTGCTCCTATCTACACAACACACTTTTATGTGCTCACTATATAACAGTATGAATTTATATCCACATACAGAACTGGTTCACACTACAGGTAAATAGTGGCCCTACTTCAGTAAATCATTTTGCCACTGCTTGGCAGGATCCAAGACAGCATCCTCTGAACCACATTGCATTTCAACTGCTCTGAATGAAATTCTGGGTTGAGCAAAGCACTGACACCTCTGAACACAGCAGCTCTGAAAGGCAGCGACCGCCTGGGTAGAGGATGGCACAAGACGGCCAACAAGGTACTGCTGGCCTAAAGGGAGTGAAATTTGGCGCAAAACACACCGAATTCAACCAACCCCTTGCAGAAAAGGGTTAACTTCCAGGCAGTGCTTCGAATGCACTGTTTTCCAAGGGACTCATCTTCTTGAGCAGGCAAACAGTAGTAAACCCGCATGGTACTTAACAGAGGAATTTACTGTAGGAGAAGGGTAATTGGGCCATTTCCCCACCTGGAGCACAGGGTTATAAAGTCTGGCGGTGGGTGGGCAAGTTATTGCCTCCCGACACCCCTTCGGCACCCAGCGCGGGGGACCCATCGCCCACATCCCTCGCACTCCCAGGGCGAAGCCTTGCAGAGAGCAAGCTCTTGGGATCAATTCAGTTGGTGTACTAGTAAGCAATTAAAGTCCCACAAAATACGGTCTCCGCTCCAAAATTAATCGTTTGTTTACATTAGAAGCTAATTTCACCTTTAACTGACCCACTCCCCACATGGCATCATTATTAAAGTCATAAACAAATACCAAAAAAATTTGTAATACTTTGGAAAGGTCACTGTTAGGTCAAACTTGGCCCAAAATTTAGCTTTTACAGAGCCAGAAACCAAGAGAAAGCTTTCTATGTATGCTTGCTTTAAAAATTCAAACAGAAACAGATGTGGGTTTCTTTTATAAACAAATGAACATCCCCCTGAAGTGTCTGCAACTCAAACCCACGGACATAGTCCTGCCTTAATGCCTGGAAACTCAAAAACGGAATTGCTTGCAAACTAACACATGTTCAGCATTGCCTTTGTTCAAGCTGAGAAAGGCAGATAAATGCTAAACCAAGGAAGATGATGGCCCTCCATCAGCCTAAACAAATGTAAATCACCGGGCTTTGGGCAAATTAGCTACAGGGTTGGCGGTAAAATTGAGATGATGGCTTCAGGCTGCCCGGTCCTGCCTCGCAGCAGGGGAGGGTTGGAGAAGAGCTTTTGGAAATGCAATTTTGCCCAACCCATGTAAGCTGGGAGCAGCAAAGGCAGCAGCACTCTTCAGCACCCCCAGAAATACGTGTGCCCAGATCCTGAGCTCCTGTCCTCACTCCCATCCACAGGAAACCAAAATGCCTGATGCAACCTTCCAGCCGGCAAACAACTCCTTCCAATGAACTCCTCGCCCTCCACGAACCCCTCCAGGATCCCTGTGCTCTGGGGAATCCACTGATGTTTCCCAGCTCCCTGCAAACATCAGGTCCACGTGGGATGTGGAGCTCCTGGTGGCATCACAGCACCATGTGCAGGGGCTGTCTGCAAGACTGAACCATTCTGGATTGTAGCAAGCGAACTGGAGAAATTCATATGTGTCTGTGCACACAGGGAACAGGTACAGAAACCTGCAGAAGTTGTAGATTAAAAAAAAAAGTATTTGGTCATCACCTCTTCCCAGCGCTCATCCGCACTTTAAAGGATGCGCCGCGCTCGGTCCCCCTGCGCCGTCACCTCTGACGCTGTGACAGTTGAGCAACACCGGCGGAATTCTGTGCTCTGTTTGTGAGCTGCAATGAGACTGCAGAAAACCACTTCCCTGTTTGTTCTTCCAGCACAGAAATAGGAACACAAACAGAAAATGGTGCCCCCAGCGGCACCCGCGCTGCTCCGGCCAGCCCGGGGCCCCGATCCCACGGACCCCGCTCCACCGAACCCCGGTCCCACACACCCCCAGTCCCATCGCCCGTGCCCGGCTGGGGGACGTGGAGTCGAGGGGCTGCTCTCGATGATTCCCCTCTGCCTTAACTATTTCTTTGCTCTGTCCAGGAACACCAGCAGGTTGCTCGAAAGTATAATAAGAAGGGCGGAGGGCTGGAAGGTCCTAGCCTTGACACCGTAGGAGGGTTGTCGGCATCGGACTGCCTTTTCAATTAACAATTTTGGAGCCAAACGCTGCTGCAGGAGGCTCTGAGAGAGCAGCAGCATCCCCTGATGCAGGCACAGCCCAAATTTCACAATAACAGAAGAACAAACTTTTTGACTGAAGGATGCGCTGTGCCAACAGACCATCAGCAAATCTTGGTGCACAGCCCCTACGTCTCAGATGAAGCAGCACTGCCCTTTTCTTAACCTTTGTGGTAACCCTGCAAAGTGTAAATCCAGAAAGCCACGGCCCAGGTACCCAGGAACAGTCATTTTCTGTGTGGCAGGAGCCTGTCCCGGCCAGCTGGGGCTTGCCCGCCCCTCCGCAGGCTGCTGTCAGCTCCAAGGTCTTCAGCAAAATCTCAACTGCCCAGTTGAAGACAGAGCCATCCCTCCTCTCCTCCACATCAACTCTGCGTGCTATCTTGGCTCCCTGGGGCAATATTTAATCTCATTTAAATTTAAAACAAAACAAGCCCTCCTTTACTTCCTGTGCTTTGCCTTCTTCCACATCTAGAAGGGGATTTTTTTTTTCTTTATTACTCACATTTATAACTTTGCTTGCCTCTTCTAACTTGTTACCCTCTAATTATCCCTTTTTTTTCTTCAGCAAGCCCAGGCAGAGCACAGGTAATCAGAAAGGTTCCTGCAGGCACTCGGAGCCAGCCCTGCCTTGGGGGAGGAGGGAGTGGACAGGGACAGAGGGCAAGGGCAGGGACACAGAGCAGCGACACAGTCGCTGCCCCATCCTGCAGGTCTCTGAGCATCTGCAACTCAGAGGAAAATCAACAGGAGCTACGGGCACTCCAAACTTTGTACCCAACATCCAGCGAAAGGCAAAGACCAGACCTCATTTTAAATTACCTTACTTTGAGGACCACCTATCCACCAACTTTCAGAACTTGGTGCCAAACACTATCAGCAGTCACCAATACGTTAAATGAATTGCACCTCCCTGCCTACAGACCTAATGTGTACCCTCCCACCCTTTACTCCAAGCCTTCATTTTCGGACATCAGCCTCAATTTCCCTAGGAAAAACAAACTTAACCTTTGATTTAACCTTTCTGCGAGCTATTTTTACTTCTATCTCAAGCTTATTTTAACCTCAGTAGCCAATAAATGCTTAAAGGTCAAACACTATTCCTAAGAGCTCGGCTCCTTACCCTTGGGAGAAAGGCTGAGATCCTTGATTTTCCCAAGCAAATCCCTCTCTTAGAAATGTCCCAGCAGTAGGAGGGTCCAGGCTCAAACCCGTAAGTAAACAATTTTCACTCTGAGTGCTGAGAGAAGCTGGGAATTTTCCCTGTGAATGCCATCCTTCCCTTCCCACTCAAAAAGCGCTCAGGATGTACAGGTATGGAGACATATATACACTCCCCCTCCTCCCCCCAGTCGCATCCGAGCTTGACAATTCAGCATCCCCCCATCTTCGCAGCGCTTCCCAACTTCCAGGTCGCTGCCTCCATCCCTAGAAGCCGAACAGCCGGAGCGGGGGGATGTCAGGGTCAGGGCGGCAGGTAAAGGCGCTCCCAGCCCCGCATCCTAAAAGCGAAGCGGTCGCCGCGCTCAGCAGGTGGGGAAGGGGCTGGAGCGGCTGCGGGGGCGGCGCGGGGCACCGGAGGGAGCCCGGGGAAGGGGGGGAGCCGCCCCCCAGGACACCCGGTAGGGCCACCGGGGATGTTTTCGGGCCCGGGAGACGCAGCCCTCCTCACCCTGCATCACCAGCCCGGGGACCCACGGCGGGGAAAGCCCCGAGGAGCTGCGGCCGGGAGGGAGGGCAGGCGGGAGCCGGCAGCCGCCACGCCCCCGGGCACCGCCATCCCCGCGCAGAGTCCGCGCCCGCGGGCCCGCTGCTCCCCGGTCCCGCGGTAGCGCTTCCCGGCGCCGGAGGCCCCCCCGCCCCCGGTGCAGCACATCGGCCCGAGAAGCCGCGGAGCGAGCCCCCTCCCCCAGGCGGGCAGGGCGCGGGGCAGCCTCTGCCGCAGTCATTAATTTGGAAAATTAAAAAAAAAAAAAGAGGCGAAGCTGCGAATCGACCCTTTAAAAGTTCTTGTTTACATTCTCGCTGCCTCCCTCGTACACTTTAAAACAAGAGTGACCAACATGCGCAATCCACCCCTGGAAATGCTGCACATCCCCCGCCTCGCAGCCGGGAGGGGGGGGGGGGGGAGGAGGGGAAAAAATAATAAAAAAATAAATAAATACAAGCAAAGCAGGGGGAGCTGCAAAATAACCATCCGCTGCAAAATAAGCCCATTCCCGACGCCAGCCCCGCCGAGCCTTTACCTTTGCCAGGAGAGTGTCCTCCAAGAGTTGAGGCTGTCTCTCGGGTTACGGGCGGGGAGCAGGCGGGGGGCGGGGGATGCTCCCGCAGTCCCCGGCCGGGAGAGCCCCTTCGCCGGCTCAATCCGGTGTCATTGCCGGGGCCGCGCCGCCCGGGCCCTCCTTAGGAGCGCCCGCCCGGTAACTCCATGGATGCGGCCCCGCTCCCAGCCGAGATGGCCGCTCCGCGGCGGCCGGGCGAGCCCTGCCCGCCTGTTTCTCTTTCTTTTTTTTACCCCGCACTTCCTCAGGCTCTCCTCGCCCTGCCGCCGCTCGGGCTCCGGCAGGGAGGCGGGGAAGCGACTTTCGGAGCGGGGACGGATAATGGTGGCGGCGCTTCCACACCCCCCCCCCCCCTTGCTTCTCGGCCGCCCCAAATCTTCAATTTCTTTCCCTCCTGCGCCTTCTTCCTTCCCCAGGCGCAGCGGCAGGGCCAGGTGCGGCCAGCGCCGGTCCCATCCCGGGCCGTGCCGCCGCCGCCGCCCGCCCCGCTCCTCACCCCCCCGCCGGCCGCCGGGGCCCCATGGCGCTGCCCGGAGCCCCAGAGCCGCACGCCCGGAGCCCGCTCGCCCCGGAGGCGTCCGGCCGGCCCCGCACCCCCCCGCACACGCTCACACTCTTTCCCTCCTCTTCCCCCCACCAGCCACCCCCCCGAGGCACCCCCCCGCTCCCCCTCGCCGCGCTGTGCACAGGCGTACACGGGGCCGCTGCTGCAACCTTAAAAAAAAAATAAGCTTATACTTAAAAAAAAAAAAAAAAAACCTTTTGGCGCCATATTAATGACGTACTTAAAATTTGCCATTTCTCCTGCGTCAAAAAGACGGTTCTTGCCCAGCGCGGAGCGGGCGGGGGCCGCGGCGTGGAACCGCTTTCCACCCCCTCCGCTTTTCCGCGTAGCAAAGTTCCGCGGCCGCGGGGCGGGCCGGCGGCGTGGGAATTGCCGGGAAGGGCCGCGGCGCCTCCGCGCTGCTCCGCGGCAGCTCTGGAGGTGCTGAGCGCCCGCGGAGGGACGAGTAGCGGCGGGGCTGGACATGCGGCTGCAGCAGCAAAGCCCCGGCGAAGGGGGATCATCCCCCCCAAACTTCGCAGAGTTTCTGCGGAGGGGAGCGGAGCGGCTCCCACACCCCCCCCACCCCGGGGTGACCCTGCCGTGTGCTCCCCAAATTGATGGTTTGGGTTCGCTGTGGCTCACGGCTGCCTCTTGCCAGGAGTTTCCCCAGGATTAAAAACAGCAACAGCACAGCTGTCAAGATAGAAACGGGGTCTTAAATTAAAATCATCATAATTGAATGGAGCAGTCTATACAACCTACATATTTCCAAACTCCCGAAGGCCCTACAGTAAAACAAATTGCAGAAGTTGCCTTTCACTGTTTTAAACTATTGCTGCAGATTAAAATTCAGGTTAAAGATGGTCTTTCAATCGCATACTTCCATCATCTCTTACATTCATTAAGCTGGTCAGCTCTGAAACTGAATTACCAGTTGGTAAAACCCATTGAGACCACAGCTAGAACCACCACAACTAAAGTAATCAGATGCTCCCCCTGTACATCTCTGCTCTGGGTCCTTATAATTTGCCAAACTTGAATGAATTAGTCTGCAACTTTCACCCTTGGCAGCCTGTGGTGGATGGTTGATGGTTTTCCTTTTTTTCCTTTGACTCTTCCAAGGATCAAAACAGAGGAGGAGTATTGCTTGTGTCGTTTGGGGGTTTGCTGTGGGTTTTTGGATTATAACTGTGGAAATAGGGTCTTGACATTTGGCATCAGGCAGCCTTTTATGGTCTTCTAGGTAAACCCACCCAAATTAGTTATGTTAGTCTTTGAAGAAGAGCAGCTTGCAACACATGGCAAAAAACATCCTTCATTCTGGCTGCTGAAATCTCAAGATGCTGCTCCTGGGGCCCTCTCGGCAGCCCCCCAAGGAACGGGAAACTCCAGCCCTCAGTTAAAAAAAGCCTTTTCTGGTGGTGTAAGAGCAGTGAAACACATGAGCATGGCCCCTTTTAGTCAGTCCCCAGTACCTTGGTGGGCACTGGCCCCGCTGCTCCAGGGACTTTCAGTGCCGGGGCTTCATCTGTGGATCCCACCCCATCTATGTGTACCAGTTGCAGTGAGGCATATTTTGAAGAACACTGTGTTACCTGGTCAGAACATCAGAGCTGTCCGAAGTGAGGCATTCTGTACCAATTTATGGAGACTTTCTTGTGCATGCATGTTCAAATGCAGTTCTTAACTACATTGTCACAATCTGTTTTCCATATGACACCTGCATGCCATGGACCTGCTCTGTAAGTCAAAAAGGAAACAGATTTTGGCCAGGTCTCCATTTTATCCACAGAGCCAAAAACTGCCCAGGGAGTGATGCAAGGACTGCAGGACATAGGCACAGTCCAACAGTGACAACAGGATAAAACTCACCCAAAGAAGAGGATTCTCTCCTTCCCTCGCCACAGGCTTTGTAGGCTAACAAAGTAATTAAACCAAACTTTAGGATGCTGATGGTTGTATTGCCCACGTTCTGAGTTTGTAGCTTGAAACCTTTAGCCTGAATTGCTGACATCCATCTTCGTACAGCTGGAAGCAGCGGGTGCTGTGCTTGCATGTATGAAGTGCTGTATCATGTTAAATGCTCTGAAAAAGCAGACATTAGGCTTCTCAGATGGAGTACCCTGAATTAGTCAAAACTGACCTTAATCCGTCCATGTGTCACCCTGACCCATCTTCATAACGGGTGTTTGGGGAGGATTAATGAAGGTGCAGAAGCACTGATGCAGCATAGTGGAAAGTACCATAGAAAAAGCCACAAGGAAATGGATAATTCTGTCTTCAGAGAAACCTGCCAAAATCCCTGCTCCGGTCTGGTACACCACACTACAGCCTGACAACACTTCTGGCCATTTCTCCAAGATTTCTGGACAACACTTCCAGGGGAGGTCACGGCACCTCAAAATCCACGTACGTGATCACTCCTCAATGCCGATGGGTCACGCACAATGGGTCCACAGCATCCTTAGATGCAACGTCCATGCATTTTTGCTATTTAGAAGATGAGTACCTTGTTCTGCTTTGAAAACTGTGCAGAGCAACACCGGAGCTGTATTTTCTGGTGCTGTGAAATCCAAAAGCGGTCAGACGTGAATAATGTGCTGAGCTAAGGCCTAGGATCGTGTGCTGAACAATAGGAACAAGCCGGCATCATTGAGCCCCTCGCTTACCATCTCATGCTCTGCACACCATGGCGATGCAGAAGAAAAATAGTATCTGAACATGCAATTAAAATCTTGTTCTGCTTCAGGGTGCAGATTAAGTTGCACTGACAACAAGAATTCGGACATTTCTGCATTTTGAGTACTTTCTTAGGCAGCAGCAATCACGTGCTTAACAGATTTTTGGGTACCATATATGCACACTGAAACTAAACTTGTATACAAACGCACATATGTAAGACATACATATAAAATACACAGAGATAACACCTGATGGATGGTTCTACAGAAAGGTCAGCTGCATGATATATATGATACTCAGTTTACATAGTATGACATTTATGTAACACCTAAGAAGAGCTCTGACAGGGTGTTGTCAGTTGGCACTTGCTAAAAGACGATATAAATCTAATAATAAAAACAACAAAAAAAAGCATTTTGGAAGAAATAATACTGCACAAATCCTCTAAAAGGACAGAATTGTCTACACAACAAAGGCTCGGCTGATTGATGCTAAAATAAGCAGTTATGCAACAAGTAAGAAATACGATCCCCAGGGAAGAAACCAGAAACATTTTCCTTTCATCTTCATTCACTGGTGCTTATTTTTGCATACCTAAAAGAAAAATATAGGCAACCTTTCGATGATGAGCATGTACGTAGAATTAACAGATGGTTTTAAGTGGAGTACGGAATCTCTGTGAGCTTTGTGCGAGTTCTGCAGAATTAAATCCCATCATTAAACACAAGACCCCAAAATGCCACGGAGCTGCTGCTACCGCTGCCCGTGCCTCGGTGCTTTTTAGGGGTGAGTGGGTTCACTGTAGAGCTACAGTGACAAAACTGTTCGAACACCTTCCAGAGAAGAAGCATACAAAATAATTCATCTCTCAACAATTTGGTTTAATAAAACTTCTCAACAGGACTTGAGACCAGTGAAAAAAATCTCAGTGCAGACAGAGCTCACAGGAGAGGAGAAGGAAAACCCAGTGGCCTTGTTGGCATAAAATTTGGTTACTGTAGCACACTGGCACCAGACACACGGATAGAACAGGTTCAAGGGAGCACATGTGTTCCCCAAATATAATAAAAATTCACTGTCATTTCAAAGACCCTTAGAAACAAGCTATTTAGTAACATTAGCTAGTGAGGCTACGTTGAGTTCTGTAAGGAGCAGAGCAGTCCACAGCCATTCCAGGAGGGGAACACGAAGATGATTAAAACCTCCCTGCATCCATGTCCCAGGCAGGGTCATCCAATATCCCAGCTATGATCAGGATATTTAGTTTTTGTTGAGATAAGTGTTCATTTGGAGAGTAGTAAGATGCGGTAGAAGGAAAAAGAACAAGCTCTGTTCTAAATTACAGTAATAATCACTCCCATCTTTGAGAATTAACTACTACAGAAAGATCAAGGGAGAGGTGGCAGCTATGGTCATTATATAAACTAATCCCTTTTCTTTCTCATTCATTCTGCATAATTCTTTTTCTCTCTGAAGCTAAGGAAAAATACTATACTTACAGGAGAAAAATTTGATTTGGCAGATCAGTGGATAGTGAGATTTTGTTTGCAGTCTCTATTACATTCAGTAGCTAGAAATTTGGTATCAAAATAAACCATAAACAACAACAAAAACCAGAAATAGCATTACAAATGTCCATCCCTTGATGGATAGCTCAAAAAATCACTATGTTCTAGCAACAGCTGCTTTAATATCTTTCACTGAAATGGCAACCTTTCTCTATCTGAAGGGATTACCTTTGCAGAATGCATCCGTAAGTGGTTTTGTGCAAAGATGCTCATGTTCTTGTGGGTTTTGTGCACTGAATTTTGCATGACAAATTTCAATATCCCGTTTTGTCCTGTTGTGGGCTTCTCTGTTTTCTGCAAGTTCATTTCTATTGCAAAACGTATCTAATGCGGCACACGTTTCACTTGGTCCCCAAGGCTGGAAGAACCCGGGCTTTCAGAGGGCCCTCAAGGATAGATTTGGGGAAATAAGGACCATTGGCGGTCAGCTGAACAGCTTCAGTGCTGCTCCTGCCACAGAAGACCTGTTGTAGCTCCTCATGCTTTGGACGGACTCTTGGGTGTCCCAGCAGACTCTCCTGCAATGCCCTTCCCCACTTTCTTTCCTTTGCTCCCTTTTTGTTGGCACTTCGAGCTTTCCGCGTTCGATGCGGTGATGGGATAACACGGCTCCTCAGACCGCTCGAGTTCCAGCGTGAAGATGTTTGACTGCTATGGGCAAAAAGTCTGTAGTTCTGGGTGACGGGCAACAAAAATAGCAGATTTAGAAGATTTAGCATATTTCAGTTGGAGGGGACGTACAAGGATCATCTAGTCCAACCACCTAAATACCTCTTCTCTCCCTCATGAAGGGCCATCGCAAAGGCAGGACATGCCATCACAAGCTCTTGTCCTGCCCATTCCCACCCTGCAACACAGGGAAGGATCCGTCTAGGTGTAAAAACAGTCATGTTTTACCCTGCTGAGGAGGCCAGGAGAGCTTTCCTCCTCCTCCAGCCTCCCTGGCTTGGGAGAGAGGTTAAGAGCCAGGTGCCAGCAGCTGTCTTCCCACCTGCAGATCCCACCACAGAACATGCGGTTACCCTCCTATTCAAAAAAAAAACCAGGGACACACACACACACATTAAAGATCTAAGTCACAATTCAATGCGCCATTTGAGCAAATGGTACATATGCTAAACAATACATGCATCAAGACTGCATTAATCCGCATTTTATATGGATTCCCTCTAGACATTCAGTTTATAACCAAGTTGGCCATTTCCCTGTATTTCTGTGGAGTTGGAGGGTGTGAAAAAGACATTTCCATTTCATTGACTAAGTTCCCAAGGGGAGAGTTTATGAAAGTGCAAGTGCATAATTTACTGCCTGACAGGATAAAGATGGTATCTGGTTTTTAAAAAATAGTGTACCCTGAAAAACAAAATTGCTAGAACAGGCATTTGTTTTCCGTAAGTACCATATTTTAGAAGCATTTAATTTAGCTTAGAAGCACCGTTAAAAATATATGTATTGTAAATTGCAGCTGTATAACACGATATTTATCAGATAATGTCACTGAATAGTCTCCTGTTGCAATATAAATGCCAAGGCATTTATAGAAAATAAATGTTGGAGTGGAGAGCTCTCTTTTCAAAGCGGAAAACCATTATCTCATCCAAAAGTCATAAATAAAATGATGAGGGTTTGCTTACGGGGTTGGTTTTAACCATAGTGGGGCTGACATGGACACTATCGCCTGAGCAATATTCCCAAGCAGCAAACTTATCCTGGATGCCAGGAGCAGAGAGGGAGGGACGTGGGACGTGGGACTGGTGACGACGGCCCAGAGAGACCTAAAGAGTAGCCAGAAGGACAATCAGCTGCTAATACGTTTGAGGAAAAGACATAAAGGTGGGATTTATTGAAACACTTCACGCAATACTTATTTCAAGGGTGAAGACTTGTTAAATCATCAAGTCCATCCTCTCCTAGAATAGCATTACAGCCCCTCTGCAGAGGTTGCACCAGCTATTTATTTGAATTTGCCTTAGCACTTTGAAAACAAGCCGCTCTTAACTAGTACTGCCAGGCTGCCGAGCAGCCCCACATCCATCAGAACCATTTTCTGGTGAGTTCCACAGATGACAGACAACCACCAAAGCAACAATTCCTGCACACCAGGACTTTAACACATTGTATATGCAACTCCTATCTCCTTTATAGTGGTTATAATGTTCAAATCAATTGTACCTGGCAGCGGAAGTTTAACATTAATGACTTTCTTATTATGGATGGAAAAACCTTACAGAGCTAAAGAGCAGGAACAAGACTGCTGAGCTCCCACCTGAGGAGGTGACTCCACGGTCATGACCAGCACTTGGAGCAGAGCTGGAGCGATGCGTTAGCACAGCAAACTCAGAAGAGTTGGTCTGGCAAACTAGGCAGCCTCTGCCTTTGGAGTTGAGACCTGAATTCAGAGAAGGCTTTCAGGATCTCACCTCATGCCCACCTAACAGCAGGGAAGAGCAACTGCATTACTCATCATGCAGCTGTCGACCCAGCTGCATCCCCTGTCCCTGCAACAGGAGCTGGGACTGTGGTCCCAGGGGACACCTTCCTATCCCCAGCCAGGACATAGGGACAGCTTCCAAGCTGTCAAAGAGGCAGGGAGGGGGGCTGTTGGATTGAATTTTATCTTGATAGCCAGGAGAAAACAGGACCCCAATGAGTTACACATTGAATTTCCAAGCTGGTCCCGCAGGGCAGGAGGAATGGGTGAGGTTGTGTACCCTGGCCGGGGCATCACAGGGTGCCCGGGGCTGGTGGCATCTGCCCTGGCATAGCTCAGGGAGCCTGGCTGCCGGAGGGAAAAATAAACAAATACAGTGAGTCACAAAGGCAAGCGGCATATGACGGGGACAGGTACTTATGCAAATAAACAGTTAACACCCAGCCAGACAGAGCTGATAAGCTTCCTAGGCCAGCTGGAGGCTTCTTCATCCTGCTGGGAGGAGGAGGAGAGCTTTAGGATAACAATAAAAAAAATAAAAAATAATTAAAAAAAAGAAGAGCAAGGCAGCTCTGGGAAGGCTGCGGAGGGCTGCCCCGCTTCAGCACTGATCTGCTGCACCCTGCCATGCCGGCGTGTCACCGCGCTGCTTCCAGAAGCATCCACCCGTGCCACCGCGGGTTGGCGTGTGCCGTGGTGCCCGTCACCGATACCTCCTGGGGGTGGTGGGCACCTGCCAGCCCGCGGCAGCAAGGTCATCAATCACGCAGCAAAGTTCCTCAGCTTTGCAAGGCTGCAGCACACAGGGAGCTGCCATCCCCCAGGCTTGTGCTGTCCCTGTATCTCTTCCCCCCTGCTCTCTGCTGAGCAGCCCGTCAGGAGCATAAATGAGAAGCAAATTATCCTTCTGTGGTGCTACTGGGGATTCCCACCCCACCCCCCAGGAAGCTTCATATCTGGCCTGGTTGGGCTGCTGATAATCAGATAGAGGGGGTTTAAAATAATCAAGTCTAAGCAGCTGAAATCCAAACTGTAATGGGGTCAGAAGACAAATGCTACAGCCAGGGCACAGCAGAGGGTCTGCAGGGCCCCATGGGCAGGGCAGGCTGGGCCAGGAGCTGTGGTCGTCTTCAGGATGCTGCCCAAAAACCAGAGGTTCTCAAGTCCTTTGCTTTTCTGGCACTTGGAAAGCTGCATGAAAGACCTCACATGTTTCACGTGGAGCCCTGCCAGCCAGGTGGCTCCTGCTCCTTCTCCTTCCCTCCCATTGCATCCATCACCACAAGCCTGAGCTATGGAAAAAAGGTTTTGCTGCCCCAGAGCTCCATTCCCATCGGAGGATGGAGGACACCTCCCAGCTCCTGTAGCATCACCACACACAGGCTCCCAGTCCCCTGTCCCATGCTGGATCTCTGCTGACACCTTCAGCTGCCTCACCTGTGGGCCAGGAAGAGGAGACAGAAGCACCAAGGACAAAGAGGGACTGATAAGTTTAGGGAATATTTATTTCACCCACCTCTCGGATTTCCAGCTCTTATTAATGAGGTAATGCTGCAATAGTGAGAAGCCAAAGTTTGCCCTTCCTGTGGTATTCCCTTAGGAAAAAATATTACTGTAATGTAAAACTGAAAATTGAAACAGCCTGGTGATTCACGAGAGAAAATGCCTCTTCCTTTTCCCTATTCAGTGAGGCGAAGATGAATACTGTGAGGTTTAAAAGAAAAACTGAAAAAGCCTTTAATTAATCCCTGGAGGCTAAACTATGCCAGATATGGACAGGGTTTCTTCTCCGTCTCCTTTTTGGAACAAGAACATGCTGCTGTCTTCTGCTGCAGCTCTTTCCGGGGATTCTCTGGTCCCCAGAGGAGGATCCAAAGCATTTTCCAAAGCTTTTTTTGGGGAGAGGGTCGCTGTCAGGGTGTTCTTGCTGCTGTCCTAGGGCAGCAAGGAGACCCAGAGCCCCCTCTGGCATTTCCCAGCTCAGCACACACTTTGGGAAGCTTCTACCTGCTGGGAGGAAACTTTCCAAGTTCAAGGTCAGGTTTGTTTGTCTTCCATCCGGACAGACACAAACTGTTACGCAATATTCAGGAAGCCACTTTTATCAGACTCAATTCAATTTATAAGATTATGAGCATGGAAAAACAAATACAAGTGCTGGATGGAAAGTGCTGGCACTAACCAGGCCAACGCTTTGTTTGGAGAAGGATTAATAAGGTATCTCTTATTTCCACAAGTCAGTAGGGGCAGGATACAAAATGTGCTGCTTTTTACAGGGGGCTGGTGATGATGAAAAAAATTAACCCTTGCTTTGAGAGAACTGAAACTGTAGCAAAGGGGTTTTTTTGAGAGCAACATCTGTCATTGCTGCTGCAGCTCCTGCAGAAACAGGAAAATAAAATAGAAGAAAAGAAGCAGGAACTGCAACAGAGGAGCATCGATCATTCATCCCATGGAGCAGAGGCCCATGCCAGAGATCACATCAGCCATGGTCCAGAAAACGTATCTGCCTTCTTGACACTTTTATCAACCAAGGCCCTTACAAAGTTTCAATAATCACCCCTATTATGACTAGTTCAGACCAGTACTTCCTGCTGATACAGAAAAATTTGGAAAGGTAGTTTCCAGCACTGTGAACTCCCTTAATTCAGTACCACACACACCTATATAGAAATTATACACAAAGTTAAAATGTAGTAAATAAGGAGCTGTGTAGTTTGATAATACCTAAGGGAGAACCTGAGTTTTGAAAACTATTAGCAGTAGCAGATTTGCATGTTTGGCTATGGGAAGGATAAACTCTAGAATGCATGCGATATATCTGCTTTTCATTGACTGCTTTGTCAGGAGCTGCATTTCTTGCTGAAGCCGGGAGCTGCAAAGTGCACTCTGTGTTGATTCTGATTACAGAGTGGTGGTAATTAAACCTTTGGAGCATTAAGTTACCATTTTAACCAAATGCCTGCATTCTATCTTGATAGGAAATTGAGAGCAAGATTCAAATTTTCACAGTAAATAAAAACTGCTGGCTGCTTCGCAGATAATGTTTCCTCAGCCTATATATGAGAAAACCTTCCAGACGGTTGTTTCTTCCTTTTTGCAAATGCACACACTCCTTGAAGAAGCCCAGCAGCAGCACTGCCAGCTTCTGCACTCTGTTCAGCCTATAAAATAATAATTATAATCTTAATGTGGCTCCTTAATAACACTTTTAATCCAGGGACCAGTGTCCTTATCTGCACATAAGAAAACAGAAGCACAGGGAATTTTTCTCCAGTGGTTTAATTGGCCAAGGCCAAAGTCAGCAATAACCCAGCACCCAGGTTCACGGTCTGTCCATCAGCTGTATCTGCGATCTTATCTACAAACAGATATGCAAGGTGCAAATCTAGTTTCTTCTTAGACTCAGTTCTGTGATGACAACCACAGGTCTGCGGCACCGCACACCTGTAGCTTCGGAACTGGGGAAATACAGCCACTTCAGGTCATGTAGATACCTGGTGGTTATTTGCATTGCATACTGCCCTGAGCCCACTTAAACAAGCAACATAAACAGGTGAATCCCTTAAATGCACCATTTGATTGCAATTAACAGCAATATATTGCTGCTGGAGCAAGGCCGAGATGCTCAGCAGCACTGGCAAAACGCTGCAGCGTGCGCTGGCTCCGCATGGTGCAGGCAGTGGTGTTAAGTGCTTCGGGAGATCAGTTATTCTGATAATAAAACAGTTGCTTGTGCAGAGGATTGGGCTCAGTCGCTTTCAAAGCACAGCCGTTGCCACAAAGGCTTTCATCCTTCAGGGTAAAGTGCATCCTCCCTGCCCTGAGCAGCAACAGGTTTACCACAAAATACTTGCAGCATTTGATGTCTGCAGCGGCAGGTATTACTCACCCAGTTGCTTCTTATGCAAATGCATCATCACCGCTGGGATGGCAGGGTGAGGAGTCTGAATCGAGGGCTGCTGGAGACGCCCATCCACATGTGTCATCTCCAAGTGCAAAGTAAAGACCAGATGAGGCTTGTTGGGGGCTGTATTTCTCAGCAGATGGTCGTCCTGCAGATCTGAGGGGTGACTCGCCATGGTAGAGCATCGGGAGCTGGTGGGTACCAGAGTCTGAGGCTGCATCACTTCACCTTCATCATCATCACTCCACCTCCAGCCATCATAGAATCATTTTGGTCGGAAGAGACCCTTAAGATCACTGAGTCCAACCATAACCTCACTCTGGCACTAAACCATGTCCCTAAGAACCTCATCTATATGTTTTTTAAACCCCTCCAGGGGTGCTGAGTAGAAATGACTCTGTCGCAGCACATCGGTGTATGTACACAGAGACGTACCCAGAGCTCTGGGAGCTCCTGTCTGCACAGCTGCCTTGGAACTCATGGAAACCGAAGTAAACTCAGAGCCAAAGCCGTGATCAAGGTTTCTCTGAACAGAAATGTGATTGTTGCTGGTGTGGTTGAGCACTAAAATAGAGTAACATTGCTTACAGTTTGAAAAAAGATCACAAAGAAGTGATTTATTTTGGAGAAATCAGTGTTTGCTCTTGAAAGAGTATGAATTATTCTATTATTCATATCTAATAAAGAAAACTAAAGGAACTATTGCTACTGATGTCTCTGGATCCAGGATTTCACACCTTCTTTCCATCATACTGTACTGGAGATGATGCTCTTCAAGTCTAACTGGTACAAATCCCCCACCCATATCCAACTGTTCTACGTCCTGTTTTTGTACTCCAACATGAACAAAACAAAAAAAATCAACATATAAAGAAATTTGTTTCCAACCAAGCAAATAAAGCAAGGAAGATAAATCTACTTCTTAACATTTCCACGTGTAAATATTTGGGGCAGGAGAAAGAAATAGCTGATTATCTTCTGTATTTGATGAGACAAATATAAAAGTATCTTCTTTGGAAGACTCATCTAGGCATTATTCTGCATTCTGACATTAAGTGAAACATTACTTGATTGCGTCTTCTTTCAGGAATGGGTAAACTGGTCTGGTGGTTTGGAAAAATATAAGCATCTATTTTTTTTTTTCCACAGACCACTGCCTTTCTTTTATTTGAGTGATGGCCAGAGTTAGAAAGGATAAACCACCGCAAGACAAAATTTTCTCAGAGTATTTCGCTGCTATGAACTTCTGGAAATAGCAAGAGAAACCTTGTTTGCATGAAGCTGGTGTCAGATGAAGACTCTGAATCCCCAAGGTACCACCCGCAGTCACCTGCACTGTGTGACACTGGGCGAGTTACCCAAGTCAGTAATGACATACACATAAAGATCTGTTAATGAGCGAGTAGACTGGAAATATACTCAGATAACTCAAAGGCTGTGGCAGCTCTACAGAACAGCTCAGTTCTCCGCTTTCCCCCTCCCGCAAGCCCGGTGTGCACGGTTTGCTGCCATCCTCCCTCTTGCCCAGGTGATACCACATCCTCCGAGTCTCACCCACCACATGCAGACTGCATTTATTTGGAATCATGTCTCAAGCTTGTGCTTTTTCTTTTTAACATCTCTAAACCCTTTTCTTGGGAAAAAGAAAAAAAAAATTTAAAAAAATTCTCCTCAAGCCTCTCTACCCTTATATCAGTTAGTGTGTAATCTTCAGCTTTAGCAGCTGCCCTCAAGACCACATCAATTCACTCCACAATCATACCGGTCCTTCGTTTACATAATTTACAAGCTTCTTGCCTTCTCCTCTTTATTCCTATTACCTTTCCACATCTCCTCTTACCTCACTGAACCAATAACCTACCTGCCGTATAGCCAGCCCAGAACCTTTGCCTCGCCAGCCCCTATAATCTCTGTCAGCTTCTTCCCTAAGCGCAGACTCGCGCTCTCCCCAGCTTGCTTCTGAGCCTGGGAAAACCTTCCCGATAAAATCTCAACAGCCACTCCCTTCTCCTCCTTCAAAACTATCTGTACTACTCACTTCTGCCAAAAAAACCTACTAAACGCAGCCTTGGCTATGACTGGGCAACTGATGAACTAAGATTTTCTTTCTTCCTTTCCTTGCTCCCTGCCTCTGCTCTCAGCTGAGCATTATTACAAATTACACTACCAAAGAATGCTCCTTGCCAAATATATACACACACACACAATTTAGTTGTATTCTTTATCCTTGTGGTTATTAGTGCCTGCAGAACTCTCAGGGCAGGGATTGCCTTTTTTTCCTGCTTTTGCAAAGCACCTCACAGAACTGTGGTGCAATTCCCTGCACGTGGTCCCAAAATACAAACGCACACACATGACAGCCTGTTCCCTGGAGAAGAGGTACAGCAGAGCTGGGAACCACCAGTCAGCTGCAGTTGTCACTGGCACAGAATGGGAGGGCGAAGAGATCAGACTAATTGGACAAGAGTGAGATAAGAGAGCACAGAGCTTTGAAACTGCTGATTTTGTATGTGGGAGCAAGTGACCACCGGCACTTCCAGAAGCTCCCGCGTTTCTGTGCTCCAGCCCATCACAAAGCTTTCAGACAGAAGTGTCCCCATTTCCCATTATTTAAAGCAAACTTTGTTTTCAGAAAAAAACCCCCAGTGCTTTCAGCCTTCATGTCTAAACCAAACCCATATCACAACAGCTAAAATGTCAGAGCTAATTAAGAAGAGGAAGCTGTGTATGAACCAGCCAAGACGTGCATCTGCCACCGAAGAGCAAGCGCCCGTTTTCTGCAGCCCTCGCCAGGAGCCGGCGCACAGTGAGTCTTCCCCGAGAAGCAGATAGCTGGCAATTTGGTCAACCCTGAATTATGTGCTGGAGTGCTAACTTCCCTTGTGGTTGCAAAAAAAAGAAATGCTTTAAAAATATGATTTTAAATGATGCCCAGGGGTATATTTAAAGAATAGCCAGCCAAATTCCACCCTGCCTTCTAGAGCACCATCAGGCTCCAGTGGGGTTGCACAGTAGATAAGAGCATGGTGTTTGGCTAATTAGTTTTAACCATCATTATATAATATTGATGTCATATCGGATACTCATATATATTCTGGCATAGCGACCGAAATTACATTGATTTATTAAGTTGATAGTCTGCACTGGTGCCAAACTACCAGGTAATAGATCAGCTGCCTGGGCTGAACTTCAACGTGTAATTTCCAGCGCAATTTGACTGATCAGCAATACCATAATTGGTTGCAAACGTCCTTCCTTCTATTTGTTTTGTTAAGTGGCTTTTTCATTAATGCAGCAGAGCCAAGTAAATAAATATTACTTTACTATTGGACTGAAGGCAGAGAATAGTTGAGAACTGGATACAGACTGGGACGGGACTGTGTGATACTGTCAAGCCAGCGCTTTTTTTTTTTTTTTAATACATTCTCTGGTTTGCTGCATGTAGGACTCTGGCTGCTTCAGAAGAGATATCCTTTTAGCAAAAGGGACTTGGCCAATGCTCTGCTCAGTAAAATGCAACTATATTGAATTTATGCCCCCAAATGCCTTAAGTCAATAGGTTTATTATTAGGCCAAGCCTTGATGTGTCTACTTAGAGTATGGCCCTCAGGTGTCCCTGCTAAGAGAGGACACCCAATCAGGTCTCTGGGAACAGGCTCTCTGCTCTGTAGGGCAGCACTCGGTCATCTGAAGGAGCCGGCAAACTCAGAACTGGGCACAGAGGCTTTAAGGGAGGTGGCACCTCCCTCCTCTGACCCACTCTAACACCAAAGCCCAAGCCGAACCGGGTGGTGGGTCCCACCTCCAGAGCCTCATCCCCGCTCAGATCTGCTCCTGCAGCACACTCACAGCTCTGCACTCGTACAGGACCACATGGAGCTTTGCTATTTTAAAGACCAAGAAGCCTCAGATATGGTCTGAGGCCAAGTTGAATCATAGAATCATTTTGGTTGGAAGAGACCCTCAAGGTCATCAAGGCCAGCCGTTAACCCAACACTGCCTGGTCCACCGCTAAACCATGTCCTTGAGAACCTCATCTCCATGACTTCTAAGCCCCTCCAGAGACGGTGACTCCACCATTGCCCTGGGCAGCCTGTCCTAACGCCCAACAACCCTTTCCAGGAAGAAACGTTTCCCAATATCCAATTTAAACCTCCCTGGTGCAACTCAAGGCCATTTTGTCTCGTCCTGTCACTTGTTCCTGGGGAGCAGAGCCCGACCCCCCCTGGCTCCAGGCTCCTTTCAGGCAGTTCAGAGATCAGAAGGTCTCCCCTCAGCTCCTGTTCTCCAGCTGAACCCCCAGCTCCCTCAGCCGCTCCCATCACACTTGCGCTCCAGCCCCTTCACCACCAAGTTGCAAAGTTCCTGAAAATATTGACTCAACCATTGGATCTGTCAGCAAGTGCAATTATTTGAACAGGAGAAGGGCAGAAGCCGCTTCTGTGACACCAGCTATCCCACAAAATAGCTCTGTACATCACTGGATTATCGCATGACATTTCTGATTTCCAAGAGATATGTAAAACATTGGGGTTTGGGTGCACGATTCCTCAGTACACGCTTTTTAATGCTCTTTCCATCTCTTATTTTACCCTATTCTATCGATGCCAGCCCATTTCTGGCTCTATTCTAAACATTTGTATTCGTGTTAGGCTGGAGAATGAATAGTGGTTATCTGGTGCATTCAGAGCAACGAAACATCATCACAGACCTTTCACACTGAGTCACCACGATGCGTTATAGGAGCAAAGGCAATTAAAAAATCATGTAAAAAAAGAAGAAAGGCATTGAGTCAGGAAAGAAGAACTAATCCATTATTTTAAACTATTTTCTTCAGTTTAGGACTTTATACCTTTGATACTTTTCATCCACTGGACTCTGCCAGATAGAGCTATTGTTTTTCTTCTGTTAGCTCCCTGAAAATACCCAGCGATGGCTTATTCCAGTGTGAATAAAATTAAAGACTAAGCTACTTAACCAACGTGTGTTCTTTGAACTATCCCATTTAAAACTCCAGGATATCAGCACATTGCAAACAGGCAGACCTTGTTAGCTGATGCTTAAACCTACCCACAAAAGAAATTGGGATAGAAGTGTTCAATACTGTGGAGTTTGTGGGGGTTTTTTTGTTTGTTTGGTTTTGGTTTGGTTTTGTTGTTTTTTTGGTTTTGGTTTGGGTTTTTTTTTGGTGTGGAGGGGTGGTGGTTTGTTTTGGTGGCACTTTTTTTTTTTGAAGCTTTTAATGTTGCAGGTTTTTGAAGGGCTCTGCTCTGCCATCATGCAGTGACACAGGTCTGCCTGGAGCACAGCCCTGCAGCAGCAGCACTAGGAATGATGCTGTTGGAAGAAATGATGGCTAAGGCATCACTCCGTAGCCATTCAGGGCATACATGGCACAGGGCTGAGGTTTGTGATTTTGTATGTGCTTCAAAAAGAGCTTAGCATAGTCATTACTCAGCAAATAATCTAAAGAAACAGGTTTGTAATGGGTTTGTTCAGACAGTTGTAAATTCTTAGCATTTACTATGCCCTGGTGCATGTACAACGCAGGAAAAAACACCCTTCTTGTAAGGACCTGTCCTGCAACTTCTGCTCTGAGCATTTGCTCCTATGAGTGGGGTCACAGAAACCATCATGATTATTAATGTCCCCCTGTATTTAACTTTGAAAGGGCTCCAGTGCCTGAACCATGCTAGGTCCCCACCTGGCTCCCATCCCAACCTGCCTGCACAGCGGCTCCTTCCCACATCGCTGGCTGCTTCTGCCCCTTCGAACTGCTTCTGTTGCTTCAAACTGCTGCTTCTCAAGCCTGAATCCCAACTCCACGTGAGCACAACCTCCCCAAAATCTAGGGCAGGGCTCCCAGCAAAGCACACGGCAAAACAGAAGATTACTTTTCATGCAAAGCGTAATAAATCTGCCCCGACTGATTGGAAAGGATGCATTAATTGAGCCTGGAATTTTTTCACCCCCAGCTCTTCATGGGGAAGGAGGTTGCGCTGGTTTGCAACAGTTCCAGAAGTTGGATATGAGAGGGAAACACGCACACCAGCTTTCAATGATCTGTCAAGGGCAGTGGCTGCTTCTTGGCAGGAGCCTCTGCTGAAACACCAGCGAGCATCTCTCTCCCTCCCAGCACAGCACTGCTGCCAGTGACTAAGCAGTTTCTATAAATCAAGCTGCAGCAGAGTTCAGAAGCCTAATAATAATCTGGAGATGTAAAATAATAATAATATGGTGGTTTGAATGTTAAGAAGGTCACAGATAAGTGTAATAGGCATTCTGATGTTGAGACTTGTAGCTTGGTTTAGAATAATTTTAGCACTCTATTTGATGTCTAGTCTTAGAACTTTAGAAACTAGAATTAAACAATGCAATTAAAACATAGCAAAGCTGTAATCCGATCTTATTTTCTACTTCTTGCCTTACTGCTTCACCTTTTCCTCCAAGCCCTTCGTCTCTCACATGTTAAAAGTGCTCACCATCGCCCATTTGGGGCTTTGGTACCCGTTTGCCTGCCAAGACATCAGCAGTGCTCCTCCTGCTCCCATCCCGCTCTGTTTAGCAGCCAAGGCCACCCCAGCAGCTGGGTGTTCACGGGGGGCTGTGAAGCAGCAGCGTAAGGGTGCGGACACCCTCCCCAGGACCAGGAACACCCAAGGCTTTTGCACAACCCATCCAAAATTCCTGACAGTACCTCTGCAGCTGGCACAGGACGAGCGCTGCTCATTCCGTTTACTGCAACCATCTCATTATTACTTTGTTTATATTGGTAGAACTTAATCCAACTAATTACCATCATGAACTGCAGCGCATTAAGGCCCTGGCTATAAAGGACTATTGTACCACACTAAACACAATACTTCTTAAAACGTCCTGTGTTCGTACCTACCAATTTTCCAAGATTCCATCTGTCTAACACACCACACCGAATGCTCTGCAGACCTTTGATGTCCATGTGCTGAAGCAAATGTGTCCGAAGCAGGTACAGCTTTGCACTGCCAGCTCTTTTGGGGCAGGAACAGTTTGTTACACATTTGTTCAGTACCAAACAGTACCAGACACCGTGGCTGGAAGCGATAGACATTCCCACAGCAAGATTAATGAAAACCTTACAAAACGTCATCTCCGTATTGCCATTGCTTTTGTTTTACCGGCAGAAGCCATTTTCCTGGAGTTTCTAACCCAACCTCAAGTGCAGTGTGGTTCAGGACAAGGCAAGCTCTCCTTCTCAACAAAGCTGAAGGATCAGCTCTGGATGTTTGTCGTGGAGGATGAGGACCAGGGCCAAACACACCACTGGTCCAGCTCAGCCCAGCACCGTTCCCATTAGCCAAATAAAATTGATCCTGATGACACCAAAAAGCAGGTGCTTTGGCAATGCCCAAATTTTGTGATGCCCTGCTGAGCACAAGGGAAGGAAGGGCAATATCTCTGGATGCATAAAAACATCCTCCAGCACCAGCATATCCATCACCTTTGGCAGCTTAGGGAAGGATTCCCTCATCAACACCAGCCCTTTACCCAACTGTCATCCTTTAACGCTTGCATACACCATATATCCCAGAGCTGTTCCATCATTAGGGAATAATGTTGTAATAAAAAACTTAAGCCGCAGATCACAGCATAATGTGTCACCGCCATACTCCCTTGCAAAACATGGTGATCAAGCATCCAAATAGTCCAGCCCCTATAGCAAATAACACATCCCACTCCTGTCACATAGTCAAAGGCCTGAAACGTTAACTGCTGTTACTGGAAAGGTCAGCAAGAGGATCATACCTTCGAGCAAGGCCACTCTAACAGCAAGCCAGGATAAAAAGGTTTACGTTTGAAAACAAGACTTAGTGATTCTGATGACACTACCGAGATCTGTGGGGCCTGGGACCATTTTCATGACAGACCCTCAGGTTTTGCATAACGCAGGTTGGAATCAGCCTCGTATCCAGCAACAGCATGGTGACATTCAGGTGTACATCTAGTCCAGGGGGCAAGAAATAGTTTTACTGGAAAACAATCCAGCTTTATGCCACTTTGGTGTGGCAGTTAATTATTACCATCATTATTAATTCAAGCCCTCCACCTCTTGTTAATCCCCTGCTCTGCCGCTAAGTACAACACCATTACTTAAGCACCTAAAAACCAGCCTAATTTTCAGAGGTCCTGGGTGTTTGCATTGAGTCCAGAAATGTCTGAGGATCTTCAGAACTGCTGAAAATCAGGGCACTATTACTGAATCAATATCTATGTCTCTTAATAAGATATCACCTTAAAGAGAATAGCAGAAGTCCACAATACACTACCTGGGCTATACACTTCAGTGACGGTGGTGTTATAGTCAAGGCATTGCACTGAGTTATAGAAAATCCTGCAGAAATCACTCAATTTCTGTGTGCCCTATTTCCACATCTGTGAAATGGGGATAACAAGACATTGTGTCGCGAGGTGCTGAGCCACTAAGAGTTATTATGGGAGCAGCAGAAGTTGCTATAAATACCTGAAGAACGAGGGCATTCAGTGTTACACTAATAGAATACAAGGGCTATAAAAGCCTTTGCATTTTGGAGATGAAGGCTTGAGATAACTACAGGAAATTGCAAAAAAAACCTCCGAGACCTTCATCCACAGCTACTGGTGTTCCCCTGCAGACTGGGGCACATTGATACGGTGGGAAGGCAGTACTTATTCTCTACACAGATGGGGATCTAAGAGGCCTTCAAGCCAGTTACTGGTTGAACTTTGCTTTCCCAATGAGAAGGTTCTAGTTTTGAAAGTAAGCAGCAGGACTTTGGAGCTCACTTTCATGTTCAAATTGGGCCGAGTTTGGAGAGCCCACAGACCATTTCAGCACTCTTGGCTTTCTCTTAAAGTCAGGCTACTTTGAGTCCTCTTCCCATCACCCAAATGGTACAAAAAGGCTTTAGAATAAGCCTGTCCCAGCTCTAGCCCTCATCCTCCAGCAAGAAGGTGCTTAAATCCTGCACAGCTGTGACCTCCAATCCCTTGGACTCACAGAGACTCTCCTGCAAGATCCAGATGTAGCCAAAATAAATGCATGAACCTTAAGGAGAGGGGAGGAGAAAGACCTGCCCCTGCACAGGTGGTGCAGCAAAGCTTGTCTGGAAGCATGAACCTCTCTTTAGGTGAAAGAGGCCGTTTCTGTGGGCAGCTGCAGCTGGCGAGTTTCTGCGGCACAACCCGCAGCCAGCAAAGCAGGAAAAAGCAGACTCGGACAGCAGCAGAGCTCCACCTGGTTGTACCTTTGCTCCTGGGAGGAGTGGTTGGTCTGCAGCCTCTCCAGCTTGGGGATCCCCCAGTATTTCCCCTGCGGGGCTGCAGGAGGTTTTGCTTTCCTTGGGTACTCTGCCCAGACCCTCGGAAGGAGCCCACAGACACCTTTTCCACTTACCACAAGTGAAAAATTTCTCTGGAGGAGTCTCAAGACTCCCGTAGATCTCTGAGGATCAAAAGGATTTTGAAGGGCAAATCCCCTTTCTCCCCCAGGGCACTCGCCATCCCTGTGTAGGTTAATTTAGCAAAAAGGTAGCAAAGGAACTTCATGTAGTGTGGGGCTTTTTTGCCCCATGCTATGCTGGTGGCTGTGATGAGAGGCAAGGAATAAAGAACTGGGGAAATCTGTCAATAATCCCATCTCAGTGCTGTTACCATCATCTGTCCTGTATATTGTGTTGGCAGCAAAAGGGAGGTGCCTCAGGCAGAAAAATACCCTGAAAAGTATTTCGCTACCCCCGACCTTGTCAAACAATATTTATTCCCGGCGAAATGTTTCATTTCTCCAGTTCAGCTGTTTTCTCAACAAATGTGTCTGTGCCTTTCGCTGGGTGCTTCTGCAGGTTACAAATTGACTGAACACACCGATTTCATGAACCGTCTGGAGCTGTAGCACCTTTATCAAAGCTGCCATCAAATGTATTTATTGAGCCATACGTGTGAGAGAGAGTAAGATGAATTGTAAGTCTCTACTCACTAACTGCAGAGTCTGTCTGGCTGTCCAGCTTCTGCATGTGCCAGTCAGTGGGGCTGGAGAAGTGAATATTCTCAAATACAGTGGTTAAAATGCACTGGACAAGGTCAGTCTGAAGCTGCCTCGGTCTCATTCGCATGGGAAATGTTTAGTCGAAGGGACTGAGAACTCAGAGCACTGGGCAGAGCTGCTTTAGACTGGTGAAAATCAAGTGCCTCAAAGAATGGAAACAGTATAGACCATAGTGCACCTAAAACCCAGGCAGACCTCTCTCTAAGTTACAATTGTCAACATTCAGCCTGCAGTGATAAAATAACGAATTTAATTATTATCCTTAGTAATATATTCACATATACATGACCAGGAAAATTTCTGGTCTCTGATGCATTAAAATCTGAATAAGCTACCTGCTCTAGCAATAGCCTTTGTAAATGAGGCTCACGGGGTTGTTGGGAGCGTGTTGTTACATGTTACAAAGTGGGGCATTAAACTTTGAGTGTCCCGCTTATTTAGTTAAATTTTAAAATGATCTGATTTGTCGTCTGTATTTCAGTTATTTACAGGCAAGAGAAATAAATACTAGTGTTGCCTACGTAGTTTGTACTTACTCAAAAAAAGTAATTTATATTAACTACTTAGAAAACTTTTTTTTTTTAAAAAAAAAAAGGTACTTGGACATTGAAGACATCCTAGTAGGATTCTTATAAGTGACTCAGCCCCACCAGCCAAATGACACTCAGGTTCCCCACCTTTAATGTTTTACACTTGATAACGTACCCGAAACCACAGCAATATCCACTCTGGCACGTACTCCAAGCCTCCTATTTGACTGTGGCCTCAGCCCTTCTGGGAACACACTCTGCCCTTTTCCGCTTGCTGTTTGTCCCAGCTCGTGACCGCAGGAGAAGGGACATTTGGGCAGTACAGACCCATCCTGTGTGCAGTAACGTCGGTTCTGTCATCACACCTATGCTGCATTTTTTCAGAGGCGTTTTGCACTGGAGCCACTGGAAAGATATGTTGAAGATGTCTATGTCATTCCTCTGGGCTTAATTCTTATTAATTTGAGTATATTACTATATAAATTATAATTTAACTGTCAAATTGATTAATTGATGGTCAATTAGTGCTCATTAAGGTGAAGTGATAAACTCAAAATTGATAAAAATGTGCTGTTAGATTTGCTAGAAGAGGTCATGGATGCTCATAAATCAGCAACAGTCAAGGAGAGACCCAAGTCCTATGTGGATAAGTATACCCAGAGCCACAGCCTGGGCAAAGATCAAGATTTAAGCCAGTTCCTCAAGTATTAGAACAACATCTTTTGGGGGAAAAAAAAGTAAAAAAAAAAAAAAAAAATCGTCTTCTGCAGCGCCTGGAGTTTGCCACAGGGTGCAGGAGCCAGCTGGACCACAGCGTGGTGTGGTTTGAGACCTCATGTACTTGACAAAAGCCAATCTCAATCACGTGCCTGTAGTTCGGAAAGAACCGGCTTTTAGAGATCTTGACTGCAGAGATATTTAGTTACATCAGAACTAAAAAATGACCTCAGCACAAGTCCCAGCTTTACTGCATCCTGCACTTGGGAAGAACTGAGAGCAGGAAGGATGCAGAGGACAGCTCTGCAATGGAGCAAACAGAGTTTGGATCGAAAAGCCTCCAGACTCCAGGGAAATTCAGGTCCAAATTTGTGCTTTCCAGCTGTACGCTGCACCCTTGCTTGTGGTATCTCATTTCACTTGGCACTGCTGTCACGTTTTTCAAGCAGCAGACATGGAAACCTATTGGTTTTGGTTCTGTCTAACATTCTGGGCAACGGTTCAGAAACTTGGAATCTGACCGAGACTCATGTCTAAGCTCCACTGAGCACTTCAAGCACCACTGTTAGCATTTTATTACTAAAATTTCACCCAGTTCTCATCCAAACCTCACCCCTAACCAGTTGCTTACCACAACACAGTACTGCTCTCTCTTTAAGGTGCCTCTCCACTAAAAAACCATCCATTTCTACTCATTTACAGAAACTGCACCAGCTTATTGTCACGAATCCAGCGCAGAATCACCCGCATCTGGCTACAGCTGCAGTGTTCTGGTTAAAACAGTTCTCAAAGCCTCTGTGGGGCTCGGGGGGCACTTTGAGGCCACCACGGCCGCTCCTGGCCAGCAGCAGGACGCTGTCCCCAAACTGCCCCACCTCCAAACCAGCCCTTTCTCGTGCACCTTGAGTAAGGCTCCACCTGTGCAAAATCCTACAACCGTCTATTTAAGTGCTTTTTTTAAACTTCTAGCACATGCATCTTTCCTCTTATTTCAAAGACTTGACATTCTTTTTGGTGACATAATTTGTCAACATATGCAGTTTGTAATAGAAAAACGGTTGATCAAAGAATAGGAGGTAGCTCTTATTTACTGTGTGATAGCAAGCTAAATTGCTGCTACAGCTTTGTGTTAGCAGCTCTGCACTTAGTGCTTTTGTCAGCATTTCAGCTGCACCACACTCTTCAACTTTGGACAGACAATTTACTAACCAGAAAAGAGGGTTTTTCCCCCCTCCAACAGACAAAGCTCAGTGCCAGTGTTACAATGCAGAAAGCCTTACTTACAGCTAGTGATAACCCCAGACAAAATACTGGATTTGCCCCTCATGCGGGAAGATGGGGAGCCCTGCACAGCTGTGTAACCATCAGAAAACGGTGCAGGTCTGCGGGTGCTTGCAGCGGGCTTTGAGGCTTGTTCGGGGGTCAAAGGCAGAAGAAATGGTTGAAAAAACAAAAGCAAATGATGCATGGCTGTTGAAATTTAGATTCAATTTTTGATTTGTGATAAACCTTCTGTTATTTGGATTCATCACTACAACTACATAGCAGAATAAAGCTGTTTAGTTCCCAACACTTATAGCCTTCTTTAAGAAGATCTCAGACCACAAAAAACTGCTTTGCTGACATTACTAACACCATCCCACTTCCTAGAAACACCAACAGCCCTGGGTTTCAGTCTTGATTTGGGTGCCAGTGGATATGACAGCATCTTCCACATTGATAACCTGGTCACATAGTGCCTATGTTTTTAACCATTTGCATTACCTATGATTATAATTCTTTTTTTCTTTTAGAGAATTCATAATGCTTCAAGAGCGCAGAGCTCCAGGGCCACGTGGTGGCCCTGTATCAGCTAAAGTCTGCGGGCTCATCTGAACACTCTACATCTCACTTTGAACACCACATTACCCTCCCATGCCCTAAAAAGCCACACATCACACCCCACACTGCATTAATAAACCTAATCTATCTACCCCCCAAAAGCAGATATTTAATTTATCAGTTAGAATGCAGCCCTGGACAACATCATCTCCCCAGCACAAACTGCCAGTTCTGGGGAAAAGTTGCATTTTACTGAATTCTTCAATCCCTGCCATGAGTCATCTTACCAAAATCAATTTAAAATAAATAGATTTGAGGTTTAAAAGTCTTTACAGGGACAAGGAGGCTAGAGCCCAGCCCAGTACCACAGCCAGCAAAGCCCTCGGTACCTGAGCAAGGCGAGCAGAGCCACAGATCACAGCCAGGTTCAACCAAGAGCCCACATCATCAGGCAGGTCTGAGGACAAGCCACACAGTCAAGGTGAGATCCAAGGAGGGTAACCCAGGTCAGACACCACCCAGGCAGGTCCATCACAACGCCAGGACTCTTACAAAGACAGAAAGTCCATGGACCTGAGTCTGATCGATAAGGTCCGTGGCCAGCACAGGCACAGCTGTGGCCAAGCTGGAGACCAGCAGCTCCCTGATACAGCTCAAGAAAGGACTGATGGTCTTGGGTTGAGCCTAAATGGGCTCCTGGGCAGAGGCTGTGGGTGATTAATGGGTGATTAACGCCTATTAGTGCTCTCACCTGACACTGGAGCCTGTTGCAGTGAAAAGACTTGCTTTTCTTAGCAGTAAAATCTATATGACAGTACCTATACCATGCTTCAGATTTACTAAAACCAGTCTGGTCACGATTAGCAATATATTGTAAGACTCTGCTTCTAGTTTTCTATATGAACTGTAAATAATACCTTAACTGCTGGGCATCTGGGAAAGAAACACACAGTGAGATGAGGCCACCTCCTCGCTTACGGCTACATCAAAGGCAAAGCCCCTTCCTTCAAAGGCAGGCAGAAGACTTTTTCTGGAGAAATCCACACCCCAACTCCTAAGCATATGCGAAAGGGAGGGTTTTGCAACTTGTGACTTAAGTGGCTTGAAACAAATCAGATGTTGAGCCATATGGATTTCAGGCTTTTGGAGACTGTAAACGTTTTTCATTGCAGATAAAGGTAACGGCGAGGCAGTTGTGTGCTCCAGAGCTGCAGCCCAGGAGGTCTGAAAACAGACAGGTGAAGTCGGAGGGTGATGCCCTAAGAATACATAAGGTGATAAAATCACGAAGAGCCATTATGTGTTGCATGACAGCAGCTTCATGGACATCACATAAGGGCTGAAGGGCATAATTTGCCCCACTGAGAGGCATGTTGTTGGCTGAGCAGCAGAGTGAGGGTAATACCTGAACTCTATAGAAGACAACAAACCGATCTTGCGTTTGGCTTTAGTTCAGCTGAGCAGCCCAGGCAGGTCAGAGGTCTCAGACCACACATTGTATCTGGTACAAGTGGCCATTAGTCACCGCACAACTCCAGAGGGCCATATTTTGACTTATAAGTTGTGTATTGCTCGTGTATCTCTTTGCTTACCTCTGATTTTTTCTACTGTGCCCATCTCTGCTTCCCCCACACTATCGCCTCAAGCCTATTTTAAAAACAAGATGTTTGTTCATTCTCCACAGTCCCACTCATTTTCCATTCCATACTGCCAGTGGTCTCCATTAGATAGGTGGTGGACTCCATTAGGAAGCTGCGGACTTCCAAAAAATAAGGACAAACAATGGCTGTATCCCCTTACCTGAGCTGGCAGCATTCAATGGAGTGGTAACACAACCTGAGGGGAAATATAAAGGAAGGTTTGAAGGGGTAGATGTTGCTTATCACAAACCAAACATTGATGCGCTAGCAGAATAAAACTGTCAGCACCAAGAAACTTCTCAGAGAGGTAGATGGATATCCAGTTTTGCAGCTTTTATTCCATCTAGAATAGCAGCAAATAATCTTTCTTCACTGTAAAATAATGTTCATATTTTGACCAGAAACTACCTGTCTACTAACTGTAGACACATTTTATGACATCAAAACATCATAAAGCAGAATAAAAGGTGTTTTCTGTAATCGAACATGAGCAGAAGTTTGCTGTTACAAAAAAAATGTCCATAACGTGTGTCAACATGTGTAGGTAATGAAGCAGGAAGAAGACTTCATGTTTTCTGGGAAGTATAAAGGGTCATAATGCAACAGTCCAACCCTCATTCTCATAAGTACGACCGCACTCACATTGTACCCAAATGCATAATATATTTTGTTCAAAATATCACACTTTTGGCTGCTCAAGGAGCAATGGAGGCAAATAAAAATGATCCCTAAGTTGCAGTTTTCTGCTGCATTTTGTGTTAATTCTTTTCACTGCCTGTCCAATGAGAGCAGTGGAGATCTGCCTGTTGATCCCCGTCAGCTCTACCAGCCTCACAGGGTTACAGAAAACGCACCGATTGTGCGTCACACCAAAACCACCACTCCAGGACATTCAATGGAGAAGTGAGACATAAGAAAGGCTGTACTGTAAATATTTGAAAAAGCACAAGGTGCAAGTATATTTAATTGCATGCTTTGGTAATAGGCCATCCTGCAGTCTACAAAATTTTGGCAACAGAACAATGTTTCATAACTGAGACAAATAAACTTGACCCTTTTAGAAAAAGGAAAGGGCCGTATATTACAAACTGTCTACATTTAAAATCCAGTTCTCAAACTGCCAAAATGTGGATAATTGCTCACAGCATCGTATGGTGAGAAAATATGAATGTGGCTCCAATTGCAGTGTTTTAACTTGAATGCATTATCCCCATCAATTAATATTATGTTACCAGCTTTGTGAAGAAATTAACTCATTTTTAATATCCTGGCATCAGCTGAGACAGGAAAGAATGACTGGGCCAGCCGCCTCTTCTGATGCACACCATTATCTTCAGCCAAGCCAGCTGCCTTAAATCCTCAGTGATCGTCTCTCTGATAAACTGAACTCCCAGATATTCACTTAGGGGATTCGTCTTCCTCATCCTCAGCTGCCCAGGTGCTCGTTGGCCAACAGCCACTGGAGAAGAAGGGAGCCCAGCCCAGTGCAACCTTTGGAAACACCAAGATTAAGAGGGAATGAATTGTCCTCTGGATGTGCCCACACTGGGATCTCCATCACCACGTCCATCTCAGGTGAGATGACCTCCATCTGGGAATTCTTTGAGAGCACCTAAAAATGAAAGGCTCCTGGGATGGCTTTCCTCCCACCAAAGAATTTCTCCATCTGCTTTGCAGCATGTTATGAACCAGCTGGCTGTTGCCCTTCACAGCAGAAGACGCAGCATCTTAGTGATGTTCTCCTTTCTGACCATGCTGGGATGAAAATTTGCATACAAGCGTGAAATATTATTACATATGTGACACAATATCTTCATTTCTTTCTGTTAACTCCTTTCTCCCAGACAGACGAACGGTTAAACATGAAGGTGGTGATCCTGAGGGTGGTGACCTCCTCTGTTCTGCAGGAACAGTTGTGCTGAGCTCTCCAGGAACATTTATTAAACGCAAAGCGTCTGATTCACTCTGCTGCTGCAGCCCTGCTCGCAGGACTGAGCCCAGCAAGTTCACTGGGGAGAGGATGGGGCATGAGCAGCTGCCTGCAACACGGTCTGATCATCCAGGTGCCAGGAACGGGCGGGGAAGAGGTGATGGGGCAAGATTGTCCTGGAAGGAAAATGTGCTGACTCAGCACCCGCCAGCTGCTGATGAGACCACGGCGATGCAAAGGTGAGGGGCAGCAGAAACCTTTGGAGAGGCTTCCCTGATTGTAGGTGTTTGGGACAGTATTCCTACAAGGCTGAGTCGTACGGGAAAAATGAGACCTTAACACCGCTCTTCCCTCGTGAGTCTGCAACGGGAAGACATCCTATTCCTCACAGCCTTCCTGGCATTTACTGACGGTAAGAGGAAGAATTTTTTTTATACTGAGGGTGGTGAAACACTGGCCCAGGTTGCCCAGAGAGGTGGTGGATGCCCCATCCCTTGAGACATTCGAAGTCAGGCTGGATGAAGCTCTGAGCAACCTGATCTGGTTGAAGACGTCCCAAGGAACGTTTAGGGCTCCAGAGTCTCTCATAGCATTGTCCATCACCTGGCACCAACAACCACCCAAAGCTAAGCAGTATTTGCAAACCAGAAGAAATGGAGGAAACAGGATCATGCCATAAATCCAGCACGAAGAACCTCCTCCGACCATTGCATTGGTCTTTGGATGATTCCTCTGTCACAACACAAGGCATCAACCATCTGACCTTCCTGACTCCACAGCGGACTCAGAGTCACCTGTATTTGATGGGCAAGCAGCCCATTCTCCTTGTTACTTCACTTCATTATTAACAAGCCTTTTCGCCCAAGTTTTTCAGCCTTTCTCAAGGTTGCTGTGGGTCAGCTACACTGTAATGTCCTCAATTAATTTTTGTTTTTACTTGTGACATTGGCAAGTCTGAATTGAAAGCTTCTGGATTTTTTTTGTTGTTATCATTTTGGTTTTGTTTTGTTTGGTTTGTAGCACCAGTTTAATTTACAGAAAACAGCTCCTGAACCAGCCTTGTCCATGGGAGTCAGAAGTCGCTTGGCAATACCACCCAAAGAGCCATGTGGGTTTATGGCCGTGCCGTGGGGCTTATGAAGCCACAGAGATGGGCAGCAGTGGCCAGGCAGCACTTTGCATTGCTCTGTAGCTGTGCCTGCTAGAATCGCCTGTGGTACAATACAAGATAAGAGTTCCCAGATGGTGCTATCTGCCTCACTGGCTAAGACTTGTATCAAGTGTTTGTGTTGCCAGAATTCAGTCTGAATTTGCTTCTCCCTGGCTATTCATCATTTCTTCCAAGGGTCATGAAGAAGATATCATTGAGCTGGCAGTGCTGATCCTGGGATGCATCAGGGATTTCACTATACGAGGAATTCACCTATAAGTCTGCTTTACTCATGTGGACCAATGGAAATAGCCTTAATTGAAGCTATAAACTACCTCATGATGACATTTTCTGCCAGTTCTGTGTATCACAGAGGATATGCATGCACTGAAAAGTCCTAAATTATTTCCCAGCTGGAACATAAAATCAATCTATTTAAATATGTTGTTTAAGAGTAAAAGGTTCATTGAAAACTGCCTTCTGCTTTCAATGGTGTGTATAGATATATCCTCCACAAAGTTTCTTCCCGTGGGTTTTGTTTGAGATGCTTCTGTATCAAGGTTGAGAGCGGCCAGTTCCCCTCGCTGCATCATTTTCTAGAGGCTTATGTCAGCAGCAGGTTTCAGTCAGGCTAAAGATCAAAGGCTTTGATCTCCATTCATCTCCACTTAACTAAAAGGAAGCCACATCTGGAGAATTTATCTAATTCTGCAAGCTATAAATATGTATGGTTTTGGTACTATGTAATTAATCAAAAGCCTGAGACAGAATACATGTGCTAACCTGCAAAGATGTTGGGTTGCAAACTATAGGAACAGATGAAATATCTTCTGATGCATATTTCTGTGTATAAGTAAACCACTCAGTGGTTTAGCAGTTTATCTTTGTTTAAACTGAACCCAGTACCAAGGACACAAGCCTTCAAGAGTTTTAAAGAATTAATTCAGTTATTTCTAAGCAAATACAGGTTTCCTCCAGGTGAACAACCCAGAGCCTTTCCTTACAGGATTTTGAATCAGTCCACTCTGAAGGCAGGGGCCTCAATATAAAACTTGCATCTAGGTCTGGGTTTAAGTCCTGATTTTTTCACTCTCAAAATCAGGATCAGCTTATGTGTCTGGACCCCATCTCTGATTTTCCCATTTACTCTAAATCAGCCATAAACAGCACCAAGTTTAATCTAATCAGGCAGCACTTTTAAAATATGTAATCAGGCTCCAGTGGTGACTACCTACTTTAGTCTCCTAAATACAACTGATTTGTGCGCAGAAATTCCGAGACAATCGGAACTCCTGATTAGCTGAATACACCACTCGTGTGGTTATTTTTAAGTTTGTGTACTTTTGCTGCAGGTTTTTCAAGAATACGTCATAGCTTTATTTGAAGGCTGTACCTAAAAGCCAGTGGTGTATATCCAGCTGTTGAAATGGCTGAAGCTCGTGTTTGCAATTAATGGCTGAAGTCTATGCTGGGAAACGGATGGGTTGGGATGGTTTGGAACCAGTTCCAAAAATTCTGAAGGTAGGCTGGAAAAATGAGTATTGAGGATCTCCTGGAAGTTACTTCAAACCCAAACAAACCAGCATCGCGCTCTGCACCTGCCGGTGCTGCTGGCTGCTGCTTCTGGCTCTTGCCGGGCACCTTTGCTAACGAATCTCCTCGTGGTCTTCACCTGCCAGACTCAAGACCCAAGGGCAAAAAAAATAAAGCTCAGAAAAAGATTTTTCTTTGTGGTCATCACTGTCAATGGATTCTCTCTGTTAAAACTCTTTTTCTACAAGTCAAGGAGGAAATAACCGTAATGAAAGGCAAATATTGAGGAGCAGACCAGGACAGCTCTCGGTTTCCAAGCAACACAGACACTGATCATGACTATTATGATTTAACCTTTTAAAGAATCTCCTGTCTATGGCTAATTTTACATCATGGGCTTTATTAATATTAATTAAATCTCACACCTGGTGTGTGATGTAGCTAAGACACACAGTTTCAAGGTAAAACCCAGAAAAGTTACGTGGGTGCAAAAGGCATGAAGATTGTAATGCAGTCAGAAGAAGTAATTCCCTCTCCTGATTCCTCAGTCTTTGGGACCAAACTTAAACCTGCCTCCTCTCCAGCAGCTTGCATGGCTGCTGCTGCTCCTGTTTTTCCAAGGAACTTTAAAGTCTCGTACACATTTGATTTTCTCATAGTGTCTGCCACCCAGCACCAACAACCCCACAACTTTGAGCAGTATCTCCAAACCAGAAGAAACGGTGTCATGCCATAAATCCAGCATGAAGAATGACGTCTGGTAGACATTCCCATTGTACTTTAAAGTTTCTCCATGATTTCTACAGCAATTCCAGAGCAAGACTGACTAGACTAATTTACAAAGCAAACCACTTTTCCTCCTCACTTCAGACGGCACTCAAGAAAGGTTTGCTTCACTGCTTCTGTCCCTGCCACGTACTTGCTCCGGGCTGGGAGCAGATCCCTTTCCTCTTGTGTATCTCCTGGCACATCCAGAAGCAGAAGGTGCTTCTCAAGAGGAGAAAAACAACCAATCAAACAAACAAAACCAAAACCCAAACAAATAAAAAAACCCCAAACACGCAAAACAAACACCCATGCGATAAGCCTCTTGGGAAAATCTCTCTTACTTTGCCGTATTTAAGGCAGGATACCTGCAGATCTCTAATTCGTATTCTGTTGACTCAGTATTTTTCCTGTCTGTTCACACCCATCACTGGGTAATGGAAATTTGATTACTGATGGTTTGCACCACAACAAAATAAATCTAATGCTTTTAAATGGTATGCTTACATGGAGTCTGTCCATACCACTTTTTTCATTATCTGGCTTAGAGTAATTAATTATTATTAAGGCTTGTGTGCTGAGTTTGGGCAACCACTTCAAGCAGAAGAAAATTCTGGATGGTGAAAAGCAGATTTCAAACCTGGTCTCTAGGGTTTATTTCACCAGATTTTTGCATGCTTGATTGATCAAGTCTGCAGTATGAAAACCCAGGGGCAACACAGAAAGTTTAGTTTTACACTGGTTTTGAAAAAATAAATCTAATACTCTAAAATTTACCCCCAGGGTTGCAAAGAAAATAGTACTCTATTTGTATTGTATGTTTAATAATTAGTAATGAGCGGCAACTGTAGAATCATTCCAGCAGTAGTGGTTAAATATCCTGTACAAGTGAAAGTGAACATGATGAAAAGACTGCAGCAATACAGGTACATCCGTAAATATACTTCCTTTACAGGCCAGAGTCACCAGACCAAAGACAAAAAAAACCCGCAAGGTGGCCAAAAATAAAGAAAACTGGTCCATGTGCACGCATGCACTGGTCACACAACCAGCCATTCTCCAGCCCAGGTATGTAAATCCCCTCCGTAGACACCAGAAGGTAAACGAAAAGCATCCTTTTGCTGAATATAACACAAAATCCAGCTTTTACAGATACCTCTGTATTGGTCTGTTATTGATGTGTCACGGGCCCCACATCGAGCATCATCACAGCTGCGCTTTGCTTCCCTGGCCCCTGCATGTGGAAGAAAAGGTTGATTTGGTGTTAAATTCATGCCTGCAGGAGATTTCCCATTTACTTAAGGTCACTTTGCTGTTTCATGGGAGTCCAAATGCTACTGATAAAGTGCCTTCATAATATGCACCAAAAAAGCCCTGTCTGGGACTAATCCCAGGGAGAAGAAGAAGGCAGCTTGTCCTTCATCATGCAGAGGCAAGAAGTTAATCACAAAACCACCTGAGAATTGTGGAGCCGCGGTCACCTGCCTTGGTCATGCTAGACGAGGCAAGTTGTGAGGCTGTGGGAAGGCTCCTGATGGATGCAGAGAGGTCCATGTCCTGGCTCCTGCATCCCGGGAAGATCTCCCACAGAAGATGTACATGTTGTCTGATACCTCACTCATGGGGCATCTCCTGAGAAGCTCTTGCTGAGCACACAAGGAGACGTGCATTGCAGCAGCTTCCTGCTGACACTTGCAAAGTGTTATATGATGTTCATCGGTTGGAAAGAGCCAAAAGAGGCATCTGCTCTTGGGACGTTCTCCTCCTGGCTTCACACATTTACTTCTTGTATCTGCTCTGGTCCCCGTGCCTATTACCAGCAATGCCTGGCCAGTGCAAAACAGCAGGCAAAGGGATTTTGGCAGAATTTAGAAGGTCTGAACTGGAGTCAGTGTTTTGTTCGTGTATGCTCATGCACAGGAAGAAATACAAGAACCGCCCATCACATCATGGTTCTTTCCTTGAGCACCTCTATACTCTGTGACTGCTGAGATGCTGCTCCCAGCAAGTGGAAAATCCTCACAGTGGTGACACTCAAAGTGCCTTTTCTATTTAGTATCTGAAGACCGCTTTTCTGTTTTGCAGGTTAGTACCCTTGAAACCCTTTCAATTCATACTGGAGCGTTTCTGACCTAAATACAACCAAGGAGCTGAACGGGTCTCTGCAGACACCAATCATGATTTCCGTGCATGGGCTCTGGTGTTGCAGCTCAGGAATGAGACTCTGCATTCCAGCTGCTACAAGATTGTTGGATACTCAAAACCCATCCTCACTTGAGCTCCACACTTGAGGGTACTTCACTTTATAGTTTAACCCTTGAGGAGTAATGCCTGAACCAGTGCGCTGTGCACAGGGCTCTCGAAGGAACGGCTAAAAGGCTCACAAGGCATTTACTCACACACAGACTGAACGTACACACAGATTTAAGTGGTGTGTTAAATATCCTCAGGCTATTCCATGCCTTTCAGAACCCACGTCATCACTCAGCTTCTACTTTAGTTTTGTCATACGTCTTCTGGGCTCCCTGGTCGCAGGATGTTTTACGATTCCTGCCCACAACGTGTTTGAACCACTCCTCCCATCACCAGCTGCGTCTCCTCTTCACAGCACTTAAACACGCATTTGCCTTTACTCCTTTCTGCTGGGGGTTTTCCAGTGCCAGCAATCATTTGCAGAGACCAGATTTCCTCTGCTTTTCACCCAGATCAGCATCTTCGCCTCCTTCCAGCAAGTTATTACAATAAATGACACTCGGTTGCTCCTCTCACGACTCTTTAAGCTCAGGCCTGAAGCAGGGAACATAAAGTTTGAAACAAACATCTGAGTCTTTATATGGTGAGGCATTAAATAATACAACAGCTTCATGAATTCAGGCAGAATTCAGAAGTTTGACACAGTGGAATTGTTCTAAACCTTCACTTTATACTTCCACACCTTGATGACACAGGAGGCTGATGACTCTCCAAGGGCTTTGCTGCAGAAAAAGTTGTATTGCTGCAGAACTTCACAGGAATCCACAAACCAGTACAGTCTGACTGGAGCAAGGACTGCGCACGTGCTTATTTCCATATGAAGTAGCTTATTATGGGTTAGTCAAATGTGTTCCCAACCAAACCAGGCAAAATTGATATTACTTGTATTGATTTAAATTTAGAGATCAGTTGTAGCGAGGCAGCTTTCTGCTGTAGCCGATCAGTGATGAGCGAGATGCCAGCATGGGGAGTTCCATCTCCAGTTGCAGAGCAATTCTCTGCCATCCCCCAGCACCTCATCTTGTGCTCAAAACGTTGGTCCTCTCCCTGGAATATGGCTGTTGGTGTGAATGTGTTCATGCTGTACCCTGACATCTGTCTTTACAAAACCGCAATGGTTTTGCCTTCGCTTTATACACCTCACCTTGACTTTTGATGGGATGTGGCATTGGTAGGAAACAAGGTTGTACAGAATGGTGTCCAGCTGTTAATTGGATGGAGCAGAGAAGTAGCCACTCTTTCTCTAATTTCAGTGATTTTTTAACTAATTAACATCTATCAGATTCAGAGATAAAAGTAATTTTCAAAGCTCAAGGTACCATAATAAGCAGGAGGCCAAGGCTTTTATAAAATCACACAGCGCACAAATGATTCTTCTTCAGTAAAAAACTCTGAGTTGTGATTTTCTATTATACCTTTTGCTGCAGAAAAAACCCCTAGGATCTAGGAGTGGCTAACACACAGAACAGTGGGTGAGGAGATCCCAATTTCAGTGTGTTTTCCTGGTTATTTTAGTGACTGTTGAGTAAGAGCATGAAGAACCCGCTCCATTCTCTGCGCTTGTTTTGAGCCTCTGCACTGTGATTATCGGTACTTCACGACACTTCTGTGAAGTGTTCTGCGAAGTTTTCGGACAGCATACGTCACAGAATTATATACATTACCATAATTATGCACACATATGCCGATGCATTTTTATTAATTGAGTAGCCAACCAGGAAAATTCCAGTCCTAATAGTAAGCCCTAATAAGTTTAGGCAATGTATTAACTAAGAATGACTTGAAAATACATCTCAGAAAGGTGCTGTCACCTGATGTTGACACCCATGGAGAAGACATTTGCCCGAAGTAGAGGAACTGGGAGGATGGATCCATCAAGGTGAGACACGAGGAAGCCCGTTCCCCTGGGACCAGAGTGGGAACAAGTGGAAAAAATTATTCTGGAGAGTAACTGAAATTCCTGTTACAAGGACTGTTTTAGCCATAAGCTGGTGAAGAGATGAAAAACTGACATCAGAATGAAAAGTGCTAGAAGCAGCAGAAACGCATGCAACTGAAAGGTTAGCAATTGGGTAGGAAAAAGGAGGAAAAAAACCCTGCAGAATCTTCACTGTCAGCAAAAATTTAAGGAAAAATCCAACAGAATCTGTTTAAAGAAATCATTTACAGCAACTTTCTTTACTCCCAAGTTATGGCATGCATGTTCTCATTCCAACTGAATAAGTGAGCCTTTTTGCTGATGCAGAACACATCTCACTAGTTCATTTTCAGTACAATGCACAGAGAATTAGGTGCACAATTCCTGGTAACAAGAATGGAGATTGCTCCCATCTCCTTCCTTCCTGCACATCGCGGAATAAATAACCAGGAGTGTAGGGCAGAGAACGCCAGACACATAACTCTTGCTTCGGTTATCAGGAGTCGGAGGGCTATGGCTAAAATCTATCCTAAAACAGAAGAAATATTTCTCTGCTGTAGCAATTCCTCCTATCTACCATTTACAAGACCGATGACCAGCTTCAATATGCAGCAGTCGAATACAAATCAGGCTGCCAGCTCTGCGCCATGCAAAAAGAAATGCCTGAATTTTACCTTCTTGGGGAATGATGTAAACACCAGCACAATCACACGTCTTGCTTCCAGTGTAATCTCAATCAGGGTGCAATTCAATTCTGCGAGGCTTTTGTAAATATGTGACTGACCTTTTCAAGCGTGTGACGTGGGCTTGAGCGAGGCTTCGCTGGCTTCAGCGTCTGCCTGATCCGCCGAGGTGATGAGCTCCTTCCGCGCTCATCGAGCTCATCGGGATTTAAGAGCAGAGCTGGACCCTGAGCACTCAATTCGGCATCTATGAAACAAGCGTGACATTGATCCTTGACTTGGATGGCCACAAGGGTCTAAGCCAGAGCAGTAGCAGAGCTACACTCAGTCACTTAGGGAGAGAAATGTGTTTTTTTCTTGCAGCATAAGGCAGAAAATATCTCATTGAGAAGACGGTTTATGACAAAACTTACAGCCTACTTGTAGGATTATAATGTCTGTTGGTTTGTAGATTCTTCTAATTGGATTTTTCTCTTTTTATCAAGCAAAAAGGGTACATCTCCCCAGGTGAACTGAACATGCTGGATCCTCCCCTGGCACTTGGGCCATGACTCTTTATCTTAAAGCCTTCCCCTCTTCAGAGCAGAGCAGCACGTCCAAACCACCTATTGAAAATGGCCTGAACTAACCCTTAAGCCCTGTCTAGGACAGAATGGTCCAGGAAAGTGTTGACCCCAACAGAAAAGGCGCTAACAGCGGGAAGCAGAGGCAATGGCACCGTCCTCTGATCCGGCTCAGCTGCAGCCAAACTGCAGGGGATGAGCCCCTGGAGGAGCCACCACCTTCCCAGCAGCATCGTCCCACCACCGACCACCACAGACAGCGTCTGGGATGTACATACGGGCACGTTTTCAACTGTTAAGGTCACCGCTGAGCCCTGTAATTAAGGTTTCCATCCAGAGGCAGTGGGCAGGTTTATCTTACATCTTTCAGCAACAGTCCATGGCTTCATTGCACAAAGGTCTCCAAGGAACAATTGTGAGGTTTCTAACCAGCACTCTGAGCTCTGGAGTCCCCCTTTTGTTTTAGGAGATAGCTAAAACATGACACCGTTCTGCCAAATAACTGAAACAAACACGACCTCTTTGTTTTAATTCAAGCTGATGGTGATAAGATAGATGCAACCAGATTCTGTAATCATTAACATCTCTTATGAAGAGAAGGTTACCATATGTAAGACCTATAACTCTAGTTTCCAGAGATGGTTGACAAGAGAGAGAATCTTCCAGTAAATAAACTGGACCAAATTCATTCCTGAATTATGTCCTAAAATAACAAGAGGAGACTGTTCTTGCTGTAAAGGACACAGGGCACCATTTCAGTCTTTCACTGTAAAAAAACCCCACAGTCACCAAGGAACAGAAAGATAAAACTCAGCAGTGTCTGTATTGCTAAAATGTGCTGCATTTCAGGCTCTCAGCAAAAGCTGCTTCTGTGGCATGTCCACGTGTTCATACAATCAGGGCACTCTCAGGCTCTGCCAGCTACGAATTGCGTTTCGCTGGCAGCTCTGAAGAGGAATCGTTTTCCCAGAGAACCGAGGAGCGGCCGTGCCCGGGGCTCCTGTCTCGGAGCCTCTTCCTACATCTATAAATAGCAAACCATCAGCTCACCTCCCGGGAGCATCTCGCGCTCCCTCACTTCGCCGCCCGCCCCTTTGCTGGAGCTGTCACCCTGACTCACATCTCCCCGGCCGGATGCTCCGGGCAGGGAGATTCCCCATCCCTGATGTGCCATCGTGAAGCTGTTAAGCTACTTAGGTTTCTACCACCTAAGCTGCTTACGTTTCCATCACCACAAGTGATACGCTGTGGAAGAACCTGACATTTGAAGCAATGTAATTACCATTTAAGGTCTCGGAGCTCCAAACCACTTAAAGTAACAGAGGGTCTGCATCTTTTTGATGACAACATTGAGTGAAAATGAGGTGTGAAAATCCCAGAGAAATGTCATACACAAAACCAATGCCAAACATAAAGCTATGACTGTGCAGGGCTGCAACATTTCACTGATACTCTTGCAAAATTCCCTACAATCCAAGCTATGGAGTATCAACCTCTTTCCATTACATCCAGCTCCCTGCTCAACAAAAATATTGTTATTTACACTCTAAACCAAAATACTCTGTTATTCTTTGCATAAGAAACACACCAATGAAGAAAGACGTTTCTCATTGTAATAGACTGCTAATTTTCAGACTATATTATAATTGCTGAAATGACTGTAACTTCAACACCAATCTAATCTCACTTGCAAACTCGTATAATGGTCTTACTCATGTATTCATCAAAGCATTGGATTGTTTGCACTAGAAAATCTCCAGATAACCTGCTTACTCAGTGGCACTCGAGATATCTGTCAGGCCCTAATATTTCATTTCTTGAATAAATGTTTCATAGACTCTGTTCTCTGGCAGTGAAAAGAGTAAAATATTCTTTTGATCATTCATTTGAAGTATTTTTTTCATCCTTTAAAAAAGAATGTAAACCGGCATGCAGCCAGCAGTAAGACAATTAAGTTAGATAAACTGATATACGGAGATGTAATGACATTTTGTATTCTTTAAAGTGATGCAAAACCAAAGAGTGTTGCCCTTATCCTGCATACATCTGACCTCTATTTTGCCAGGTTTAGGGATGAAATGTCCCTGAAGATGTTGCCCGAAGTTTCCGTTCAAGGTGAGCGTTCATAGCGAGGCCACATTGAGCTGGCGTACACCCCACACTCAACGTCCGTGCAGTCCCAGCCTTGCGATCCAGGGCAAATCAGAACACTTGTACCCGAACGTGCCCAGTGTTTCACCAGCTCACATTGCTGTGGGTCCTGCCCTGCCCGTACCAAATTCACAAACAAGAAGTCTCGTGATTGACCCAGAGGATCTGTTTCTCATCAAATAAAAATACCGGAAAATTCTGTATTTGTTAATTTAATGCATAGGGGAATGTGGTTACATTAATACCCACAGAACAGCATGGTGAGAGTTGCGGGTCCATCCTTCTTTGGGTGGATGTGCATCAGCAGAGCTCAAGAGCTCGTGGGGGAGCTCGGCCGCTCTTCGGGTTGACCCTCCATGACTCTTACCTGCTTGGTAAGCAAATATAGTTTCTGGGAAATAACAGAAACGAGCGGCAATTTAACTTGTAGTGCTTCAGAATGCTTTGAAGAATCCTTTTAGAAATACAGAACTGCAGGAAAATCATGGTGGAGATCACCCGGTCTGTGAACAGCGTGCTGTGTAACCCGGGTCTGGAGCTGAAATGCAGACACTGAGCACAATTTGGCTTCTTGCTTCAGGTGTGCATAACTCCATATTTATATTTTTTAATTAAGTGTACAAATTGCCAAACTTATTTATTTATTAGAAATAGTGAGACCGTTAGCTTTCTCGGCAGTAATTATCATTTTGGTATTTTCTTTCCTTCTGTGCCTGACCATGTTCCCTGTCATCACCTGCCTTACACTTGGGCTGAAAGCCCCTCGGAATAAAGACAATACTCTGGTTTTGTTTGTGTCGAGCCCATGGCATGTAGGCTCCTGACCACGACCAGGCATCTGAGACACTATAACGATTCAAATACTAATATGCCAACAGAATCCAATGTCATACATGGAGAACTTGTTTCCATGCTGCTTTAAAACACCAATAAATAAGAATTTTACTTCTGCTGTTGTTTGTTATGTACTTTTATCAAGGGAGCCAGTTGCAACAAGTACAATCCTGGGTTGGTTAAAGCTTATTTCAAGTTAATTTAAAATAATGCACCCTCTCTCTAGACTCATACATCTTCACAAAGAAAATGGCAAGCAATCCAGAACATTCAAAGTATAATGACATTCAGATGTGTCTAGACATAAATAGCAACTTCTAAACCAAGAATTTGCCTCTGGAGTCTTTTCAGTAGGCCCTCAAACAGAAAATATTTAAAGGGAGACCATGATAGTATAATTTCTCTTTGTTTAAGGCAAGGATGGAGTGAATGTGTCATAAGGCACTAACAAAGAACAAGAGAAATCTCAGTGAGCCAAAATGAAAGGACTTCATTACAGACAAAATCCTCACTCCATTTAAATCAATCATAAATCTGTTGACTTCAGTAGCCAAGGATTTCATGACACAGCTTCAACCAAAAACAATTTTCAGCACCATACTGTGCAATTTGAGGCCTCTTTTTTTTTTTTTTTTTCATGTAAATTACTAAGAATCTTCATACACAAGAGCTGCAGGATCCGGCCCCCGCTCGAAGCCGTGGCTGGAGCTGGGGTCACCAGAGGCTTCCCACCACCCCTTGAGCAACATCCCAAACTTCCAGAATGGAGAAACTCTTCCTAAGTGTGAGTATATTAGTGAACTGTTGGACTTTCACTGCTATGATTCAGAGTGTTCTAACAAATTGACATTAGAGAGTGCCCTCAGGAGCCACTGGGTCACAATGATGAGCCACCTGGACCTCTCCCCGGCAGGAGACGTGGGGGGACTGAAACACCCTCCTCGCGTCCCAGTTTCCAGGAAAAAACACCAGCAATGAGTGAAACCAGGAGAGCTCCACCTTTGCCTCGTGGGTTATCGCACTGTAACCACACTCCCTGCCTTGTCTGCAAACACAGCAACCTCGAAAAAGATGGATCGCAACGCAAATATCTAGAATTTCTCCTTCCTTATTTCTGTATACAGAAGAGCAAGCATGCAAACAAAACCGGGAACAACAAACTGAGTTCTCCAGTCTGCTCCTTTTCCCACTTAATAAATTCAATGGAAAAATTCTTTTAGGTCTCCATGGGAACAGCATTGGGTCTATGATACTTAACCATAAGTACCAAATTCTATAAGCTTTGGCTGAAACTTTTTAATGTCCTTTTTAAAGATCTCTGCGGATAAAGAGCTTCAGGCTCCGGAGTCAATAAAGTCAATGAAGCAGCTTTGACGGGCATCAAAAGTTCAGTTGCAAACTTTTCTACAAAATAGTTACTGGAATTTGGGGAAAGCGAGCACAAAGAAAACACTGTAATAACTGACACAATGACCCTTTCAACAAGGAGAGCAAGCCGTCTTTTTAATGAAATTGGACTTAATGTATGTTTGGACCAGAGAGTGAAAGGAAATCTCTCACCAGCACATCACAAGGCCAATAATGTGTAAACAGATAATAGCAAGAGCTGTGTGGTTCATAATTAATTCAAAAGAGATGGCATTTCTTCCTTCTACTTGGTTTTGGTCAGTCACTGAAGACAAGTTGCCTCTCAGTCTGTGTGAAGTACCGTATTTCAGAACTAAATCCTTCCATTCCCATCACAATAGCAATAACATGAAGTAATAAAAATAACAATATTTACATTTACTGGACATTGTACTTACATGGCAGAATTCTGGGCAAAACCCTGAACCCATAATCTTCTCTTCACACCCAAATAAACTTGAAAACGAACAGAAACACAAATAATAAATGAGTCGTGATGATAAGCAACAGTGTTACTGATAATATGATACCGAAACCAAGCAGTTCAAAGTTCAACTCATAGCTTTGAAAACAGAATGGACACCTCCACTGATTTGTAAGCAAGGGTTTATTTAGAATAAAAACAAACGTGGGTCTCAGATGCTTGGGATGACCTCACTTTGCCCAACTTATTCCCCGGTAAATAGGTATTTGGTCCCCGCGGGGTGCGGAGGTGCTGCCGTGCCCGGGCTGCCCGTCCTTTCCCAGCTCCGCGGCTCCCCAGCTCAGCCCGTGGTATGTGTACCGAATTGGCAGCTGTCAAAAATTATTCAGCTTCGAAATGAATCAGACACGGCAGTTAACGACCCGAAATGAAAAACAAGGAAAGGAACACAAGATCTTTTCAGTTCTGTGGGTTGAGGACCGATCGCCCCGCGCTACAGGTGGAGGCTCGGGCAGGAGGAGTCGACTCACCTTCGATGCGAACGGCCTCTGCACCGAGGTCTCTAATAAATCAGTTGACACCATCATACCATAGTACTGCCTTTATGCCACAGTGTGACCCGGCCCTGGCACATTTTTAAGGGCAAAAATAAATATATTTTATGACATCGCTGATTTCCTCATTAAAACATTCACATACCGGGATTTTCAAAACGCACTTTCTCTTACTTACGTTTTCACTAGCTCAGAAAATCCCACGCCGTGTGCTTTGACCACATCATAAAGAAAAAGGCTTCATTTTGGATGCTGAAAAACAGACACTGTTTAAGAGCAGCACGGTTACTTTTGGGCAGGATACAGTTTTCACACAGACCAGCTCAGAAATACGACTCTGACACAGCATTAAGAATGGATTCACCCAGTCACGGGGCTGGAACATTACCATTAGTGGGATGGTACCAAATACAGAAGATACTCTGTCTTAAAAATCTTTATTTTTCAGTGCAGAAACATGGGAGAATGACAAGAAAACTTTAGGGAATATTGCAATTTCCATAGCCTGTGATGCTAATTACAGTCATTATCAGAGTCTAAAAAGTTCTGTGTATTTTTTGTTCTCTGCTCATGGCAGCTGCGGTATAAGACAAACTCAAGGTGCAATAACAATGCTAAGCACAAAAAAACCCCAAACTCTAAACCCCATTTATTTTCAATGTTCCTATCTAATTATTTAATGTTTCTATAATAATAAATTCAAAAAGCCCTCCCCTCTCCTATGTACACACACACATATGATCCAAGGTATATTATTTTCCAAAATGACACCTTCTATCCTTTGAATGCACAGCAAAAGCAGAACAGCACAGGGGGTTTTAATGCATTCTCTTAGACTCTTCTTTTTTTTTTTTAGATTTAGCTCCTTTTTCCGTTACCTCTTACACCATTCTTTCAATATGAAGAGACTTCCAGAGATTAACCGCGAAGAAGACTCATGTTCAACAAAACTGTCCACGCATGTACAACACCACACAACTCGTCTTTGTTCTCCTAGTTTTGGACTGGTTTCACCCCAAAACCTTTCATGAAATAAAAACGATGCCTCCTAAATTGCTCACCACTGGCTATATGGTGTTTGTATGGTCCAAGGGCTGGATCCAAGCAAGGGTTTCTATCAGCAACTAGTGCAAGGTCTGAGTTTACACCTTCTAATGACGACAGGTGCCCCACAATGGATCTGTAAGAATACCCCAATGCTGCAGCGGACAGATAAATTTTGTACTCTATTGAACTTCTTCCATTAGAAAAATTAACGAAAGCAGGGAGAGAAGGCCAGATAATTCTTTTATCCAGTGACTTAAATAACATTAACCAGAGTGCTGGAGCTGCTCACAAACAAACCCATCCGGAGCCTCTGGTCACTGGTTTCCCACTCGCAGCCCAACCAGCCTCTCGGTCTTTCGTCCATCAAAAGGAGCAGAGGTGGAGAACGGTGCCTCGCCAACTCACACACGACAGCAGACTGGCTGTTCATTGCATCTTTCCTCTTGTAAAAAAACAACTCTAAACAAATAAGGCATAGTATTTGCCTGGGACAGCTTCCACAAACAGTAAAGTGCTCAAATAAAACACAAGGTAGGGAAGCCTGGGCAGATGACAAGGCTCTTCCTCTCCTCGGCATTTTGACATACATCAACAGCTATTCTCACGGAATTCTGACAGGCTAAACACAAAGTACTTTACTATCTGTCTATATCATCCTACCCATTTTATTTTGAATAACTGAATGCCGCTGTAGTGATCAGGGAATCTTCCCTTTTTTCCTGTAAATTTTTTATTAGGGACCTCCTAATCTCTAAATATTTAAAGCTTTATTTGTTTGACACATTTAATTAATTGACTATTAATACAAAACCTCCCACAAAGAAACAACGGATATACCACCTCAAGCTGTGATTTCTTCACTTCTCACAGCCTAAGGCCTCGATTCTGCAATTACACACATTTATCTGTGCTACAGCGAATAATCCCAACGGGACGACTCACACTAGTGAAGTTAATCACATTTGTGAAGATCTGACTCCCACAGTTTCGGCTTGGGACCATATTTGGATGAGACATCTTCAGGGAACCAAGATCTGAAGAGAGCAGCACCAGCAGTGCAGTGTTTGAAGCTTCTCATGAATAACGTTAGTAGGATAAACCTGAAGGCGAAGGTGTTCTCGTACTTGAAACTCTGAGGAATCACCACGAACGACTCAGACCCGCCACCGGCTTCCTCTTGACCTGCCCAAAAGTGCCGCAGGTCTGGACGCCTCCATCTCTCCTGTAAAATCAGGTGAGTGACGTGCACATATAGCACAAAAGGACTGGGATGAATAATTTAAATACGTCTTCAGAGTGATTTTAGAGCTTTACACGGGATCCCACGGAAAAGAAGTGATTATGAACTGTGTAATATTGATGAACCAAAGACCCAGGAGAAGCTATGAAACCAAAATCTGTGTAACCATCAGCACTTCCTTAATTAATCCCACTGTCCCAGCAAGCTTTGTGAACGACATTTCCTAATTCATTAATTAAAAAATCAAGCATCCCAGCACACTATTAAGAAATCAACCATGCCACAAAGTTTATCATGACCACGCTGTGCTCTTGTGAATCAGGATTTTTTTGTCCTTTAATTCCACTGGACTGCTGTTCTTTGCAGCATGAAGACGCAAGCGCAGCGGCTGCGCTCGCGCTGCCCGTTATCCACGGTCCTCACCCGGCGCTTCGGCAGGAGAAGCTCTCCAGACACCCCTAATAATGTGCATATTTGGGGGATTCTCTCTCTCCTGAAGGAGGGATGAATTACCCCAAAGTTCCCACGCCTGGGTGACAGACCAAGAGGAGCGCTGGAGAGGTTTGAAAGGCGTACAGACGAGGTTCTTAGCGACAGAGTGAGGCTATGGCTGGACTCGATGATCCTGAGGGTCTCTTCCAACCAGAATGGTTCTACGGTTCCATGAAGCCCAGCCCGCGGTGGCCCCAACCCACCCCTAAGCGAAGCCTTCACAGCGGCTTTCCCCGAGAGCCGAAGCCACCGCGCACGGCGGGACCGGCCACGGCAGCTCGCCCGACACCGCCTCCCCGGGCCCTCCTGAGGCTCCGCGGCTTCCCCCGCCGCCCCTCCGCTGCGCAGCCGCTCGGCGCCTCCCACCGCCGCCGGCCCGGGCCCGCCGGACAGCCCGGGGCGCGGCCCCCGCGGCTGGGCCACGAGGCGCCGCTCCGCCCGCGGCCACCCCGCCCAACGCAGCGGCGGCCCCGGGGCAGCGCGCAGGCCGCGGCCGGCCCGCAGCTCCCCAGCCCGGGCGCGCCTGCGCGGCCCCGCCCGCTCCTCCCGGGCAGGGCGGCGGGGCGGGTGGCGGCCCCGCGGGCCCCGCGGAGCCCGGCTCCGGGGCGGGCGGGGCGGTGCTCGGCGGGCGGAGGCAGCGCGGCTGCCCTGGGCTGTACCGAACGGCGAAGGGCCCGTCCCCGGCAGCCCCGCGGCCTGCAGACCGCACGGGTGCCCGGCGGTACGTAGCTGCGCTGCAGCTGTAAATCCGCAGCAGAAGAGTTAATCAACGTACGGACAGGCCGGTGGAGCCACGGGCTGTGCTCCTGCAAGGCAGGGCTGCTCCCGGGCGCTCCCAGCCACGGCAGGGCCGGTCTGTATTGCAAGGGAGAGGACAAGAAGAAATGGCCTCAAGTTGCACCAAGGGAGGTTCAGATTGGATATTGGGAAAAATTTCTTCCCAGAAAAGGTTATAAAGCACTGGAACAGGCCGCCCGGGGATGTGGTGGAGTCACCGTCCCTGGAGAGGTTCAAAAGATGCCGAGATGAGGTTCTTAGGGACACGGTTTAGTGCCAGAGTTACGATTGGACTCTTGAGGGTCTCTTAGAAGCAAAACGGTTTTATGTGGGGAGCAGGAAAGCAAAGGAAGGAGGAAATCCCACCAGCCTGAACATGAGTTCGAACAGACCAGCCGGTGATGTTTTCCCAGGGGCTGCAGGAGGAACCCGAGTCCAGGCTGGCGACACCAGGGAGCCAACGGGGAAAAGAGCGAAGCCACCACGCGCTGCGGGAGGTGGGCTTGGCTGTCAATTACGTGCTTACACAATAATCAATGGGCTCATTTCGCCTGGCAATCAAACTCTATCAACTGTTTTTAATCTATACTCTATTTTCAATGTGTACTTCGGGAGGGCTCGCAGGAGCTGCCAGACCTTTTCCCCAGCAGCTGTCGGGGGACGGTGTGCGCTGTCCTGCACGCTCGGGACTCCCACCTCAAGAAACGCTGGTTTCTCTTCCCCAGCATCTACCCACAGGTAATCATCAAAACCCTGAATTCTCACCATCAGGCTGGTCTCATCCAGATTCTACAGCCATAACAGTGTCAACACGAGATCTGGGCAAACGAGGGAACTTCCAACTCCACAACACATTCGGAATACAATAATTAACTTCATGGGACAGCAGAACATTTTCCACGCAGACTTTACTTGCGGCAGGCTCCAAACCCTGCCTACAACAGAGAACACCACTCTGATGCCTTTGAACGTGCACGTGTGGCCGTACATTGTGGGTCCCTCCCCAGGCACTCTGCATTAGTGTTGATCGCTAATTAAAACTCCTGCTCCAATTCCGTTTCTCAGACATACACTGCTTCCATCCCAGATACGTAAAAAACATTTTCTGAGCTTCATCAGTCTATAACTAGGCTAAATTGGCTGTTCAGGAATAATTAAATGAATGTGGACTCTAATGAATGGCAAATCTCACGCTCACGCACGTGTCAAAGGAACAAAAATAAGTAGTGAAACAGGAGGCAAAATTAAAAGAAAAAGACATCTTTCAAGTTCACGCTAACTCTTAGAAACAGGAAGCTTTTTCATATTATATTTGTGAACAAACATCTCTGCACTGATGCTGCTTTATGCCATGTAACACCACTTTGCTCGTGTTACTGTAATCGCACAATATTCAAAAGGCAAATTGGATCCTTTGGGGTTTCTCTTATTAATTAGACATAGACTGAAGAATTTTTAAACACAAATTCACTGACTCAAGGAAAGCAAACCAACTTACCAAGATTGCAGTTTAGTATTACTTAGCACTAATGTTTCTGAGCCTTTGCACACTAGTTACAGTTTTCTAACAGTTCTTATCTAAGGTAGAATAGTTTTGCATCGCCAGCTACTAACACAGAATGGTTTTACTTTATTTCTGATTGCTGTTTCTAAACTTAATAGCGCTGCTCCTATATGTCACAAAACAACTTTATGAGCGGGTATGAGGTGTAAATTGATACTCCTGTTTCACCACATCAATGGAGACTTTTAGTAATCACTATTGCAAATAAACAGCGTGTTCTTTTCTAGCTGAAATAAACTTCCACTGCTCGTCAGGCCACACCGAGCTGTATTTTTCTGGTCTGGGATTTGGGGGGATCTTAATACACACATAATGCTGGTTGGAATTATGACAGCAGGATTACAATTTTGCTGCTGGGAGAAAAAAAAAAAAAAAAAAAAAAAAAAGCTCTAATTCTTTCCTGTAGTCATCCAGCCTGGCTTACAGAATACAGTAAGAAGTGACCACATTGGCATTTCCAAAAACAACCCCAAACTTCTTTAAAATTGGCAATTTAAGACTACGTGGAACCTCTGTGACAGACACAAGACCTGGCCATGTGGTACACAGCCAAGATCCAAGGAATAACTCCACTAATCTGCAGACGTTTCCTTCTGTTGGTGATTAATTTTTTTCCCTACCCCAAGGGAAACTAATGGGACACCTCTTTAATTATTTCATAATAATTAGATATTAGATAGTAAGATTAAAAACTATATTATAGTAGCAGTATGTGAATATAGGATAGATTTAGATGACAACATTTTACAACTTGGTAAAATACAATCTCCCTGAAAAATAAAAGTTATTAGAATACATGATCATCAAGCCTGGTCATCCAGGTCCTGTTTGCAACTCTGTCGTTGGTTTAAAGTGGGACTTCTAACAAAACAGTTACATCTGCTGCTCCATTTTTAAGTTGGCACCTGCCAACATTGCTCTTCCTCATACAACTGAGGACACAGAATCAAGTGCTGGTGCAGAAGCAGAACCATCCAGTGAAGACAGTTACATCTTGGATTAACTTTTCTGTTTGTAAAGTGCGTGGTATAACTAGCGTGTAGCAAAAGGGAAAATGGACTAAAAACGAGTCCTTTGAAAGAGATACAGAGCGAAAGCAGAATGTCTTGCACTAAGGTTATGTATTTAACAGTTTTACATGAAATATTTATATATAAAAACTTTGTTAAGTGCTTTTCTCCAATTAAAAATCTAAAGAATTCAAAAATAAGGCATTCAATATTTGAAAAAGTACAGATTTACAAAATGTGTATATTCTGTCATGAAAACTCCACACCAACATTATACACTTGGAAAAAAAATACAAACAGGATATATTACAAATTTATGTAGCAATAACTTAGTTCATACCATGCAATAAAAAGTACGTTAATCAGGATACACAAGCTTTTAAGTTTCCTAAACTGGAGGGCTTAATTTTGGTTGCAAATGAGTTTTTATGCAAATTCTTAGAACTGTGGCACTTGAAATTTCTGGTAGCCTTTATACTGAAAATTAAATTGTACATAATGATTATGAGGAGGGAGAGTAACAGAGCAGCTGTTACGAATCATTCCAACTTTGTTCGACAATAGCTGAAACTCTTTTCTCATATTCACGTTTGTTCTCCTGGTAGAGTTGTGCCGCCTGACTGTTTGCTGGACTGTTTGGATTAGGTTCATCAAGTAGAGACTGTAAAAAGGGGAAAACAAAATGTGAGACAAACCAACACATTTTAAATCAGGGAAAAAAAAAAAAAAAATCAACTTAGAGCTTTCAAATCACATGTGTTTCAGGAGGCAGACATGACTCACAAGAGCCCAGTTGAAAAAAAGAACAGTTAAAGTCATGGTTAGACACCCATAATTACACTGCTGAACCTCAAATTACACACTGCAGAAGCATTAGCACTGTGTGCACTTCTAGGTTTACAAACCTAACAGATACATGGTCATTTTTGCCAGTTAGCAGTATGATGCTAATTGATTATTTAGCATTTACAGTACTATTGTCATTCAGGACTAAAGAGGGGTTTAAGATGCCTCCTATAAAACTTCACTGTAGAAAAACAACCACGCAGGAGAAAAGAAAATGTGCATTTTTGCCGTGCCAGGCCACTTATTCCAAGTAAAGCAAGTTTCAGCAGTATTGTCTCCTTGAGGACTTCCTAGGGCAAGGCTTCATGCTAAAGGTTACAGCGTTTCAAACACCAAGCAAATTTCTACATCTGATGTCCTACCTTTACAAAAACAGTTAAAAAGGAATCAAAATCCCTAACTGTCTTCCCATAAAAAAACCATATAATAGCAGTTTTGTAGCTCAAAATTAGTAGTTACATAGGTCAGCACCATGGCCTCTATTTGATGTAAAAAACTACTGCTTAGCTCACACGTATTTGAAGTCCCCTTGATCCAGATACCTGCTAGCCACATCACTGAGCTGTGTATTCTGGAACAAAGATAACAACAACATAATTATTTGCCAAAATAGATGCAAACTTACCTGAATTGAAGTTAAAATAGATGAAACATCGTATGTTGGACTCCAACGATTCTGAAGAATATCTAAACATATGCTACCATCCGCATAAACTGTAAATACAACACAGATATCATTTAGAAACTATCAGATTTATTTTATAGTTTATTCATTACATACTGCTCAAGGCAGAGTTACTGTTCCGATTCAGTCTGTGCTTAAATTAACGCTTTCGGAAAGAGGACAGCAGTTATGTCTCACAATCTCCTGTAGTCTGACTTGTATTTTGAAGGAAGTAACAGAATGCTTCAGAGGAAAAGAAGGAAAGTCTGAAGACTGTGGCATTAGCACAGAACTGGTAGACTTGGTTTCTTGCTCCTCTGGTGTGACTTCCCAGCGAGACATTTAGTGCAGGAATGGAATCCACGGCACCAGCCGAAGACCGTGGAGTCTGAAGGGACTCACACACTGAACAGAGGGAGTCCGTGCCCTGTTTTCACACACTCTACACTAACTATGAGAGACACTAAGGCAGATAATAGAAAATACCGCAAAGTGCCTGAAACCCTACTGCTGTCTAGATACCTCTCAGTAGAATCACAGAATTATAGAATGATTTGGGTTGGAAGGGACCTTCAAAGCTCATCCAGTGCCACCCCTGCCATAAGCAGGGACATCTTCACCCAGACCAGGTTGGTCAGAGCCCCGTCCAGCCTGGCCTGGGATGTCTCCAGGGATGGGGCATCCACCACCCCTCTGGGCAACCTGGGCCAGGCTCTCACCACCCTCAGTGTAAAATATTTCTTCCTCATGTCTAGCCTGAATCTCCCCTCCTTTACTTTAAAACCATTGTGCCTTGTCATTTTAATACAAGAGCCTGTATGAATCAGATTTGCCACTCAAACTCCTACACCCCAGTCTTGTAGCCTGTTCACGCCAACAAAACCCAACAAATTACGAAAACCTTGTCAGAGGCACACTGGCATGCGTTTTACGTGCCAGATGAATGGTTAAACAGCACGGCCTAGAAAGTCACCGAACAGAAGCCAAGGTTACCCCTGTTCAAAGAGGGCTCGAGCTACAAGAAATGCTGCAATGGGCTTACGCTTCAGCCCTCCAGTCTATACCCATCTTTGCTACAGAGTCACTGGGAAAAGCAAAAGGCACGGTTTGTGTTTTCTGCATGCAAGAAAGTGCTGGAGCAGGAACCACAGCACTCTCCCCATAACGCTGCCCTCATCGTGGGGTTTGGATCAGCTGCGCTCCCCTACGACTGCACGTTCTCACCTTCTGCCCTGAGCTAGTACTGGTTGGTACAGTGAACCAAACGAGGGCATGGACTTGGCTGAAATCTCACCTGACAAATAAATAACATTTGGCTCAGTCAGTTCCCCACTCCAACACAGGACCCGACTGCTGTGAAATAGAAGGGGGAAGGAATCTGCAACCAGAATCACCCCTCTAAACCAAGCTAAGTGCAGCTGCTGCAAATGCTCACAGGCTTTGCTACCGAAGCTGTGTATCGATTAGAAAGAGACAGAGAGCTGCTCCTTATAGCATCATAATTCTTAATTTTTCATCAAGCAGTTGCTGTCCCAGACATCTCCTTAGGAGACGGCAATGAAGAGAGATGGAGAGTTGTTAGGCATTCTGGAGCTTTGCAGAATACATGACCACGCTGTAATATTTAATGGGTATTATGGCTAAATAAAAATTATTTACTCACCATTTGGATGGAACATTTTTGATAAAAACCTAACAGTTGGAGGCTTATTTGGATATTCTTCTGAAAATTCTATTACTAGTTTAAAAGTACCTGTCCAAACAAACATAAGTACCATCAGGCAACTAAGAACAACAAAACACCTCCAGCAATATATACAACATAAGTTAATTTACGTGCCACATGATCGATATTTCTTCTCACCATTATATACACAAATGACACTGAGTCTGGTTTCTTTTAATGTATTTCAAGTGATAATGGAACTACGGAACTACTACATAGCGATATAATAAACCCAGCAGCAGCAGCAGCTGGAAGCTTGGAGCCTCACAGTACACAAGGCAAACGCAGCCAGATCCAACATCAATTATTCCACCCCAACTCCAAACCCCTCCTCCCTTTTTCTGTGACCCAACATGCCAGTTCCAGGGACTTCGGTGACTTTAAGGCGTTTCATTAAGGCAGCACGGTGGTGCCAGCAAAGAAACACTGGAATTTCATAATCAGCAAACTCAGTCTTTGGAGCTCATGACTGATTCACTGAAAACCTTTATTATGGATCAGTGAATAATTTACTGTAACTGCTCCAACCCAACACAGAGAAAAACCCATCTGCTGCTGATTACTGCAATAATAGTATAATTATTAAACTCATTATTCCTCATATGCCTAAGGGAGGTTCATTACACACCAACTTTCATGTTTATGTACAAATTTGGTATTCCCTCCCTCCCCCTCACTGAGTTCTATATTTGAAACAATTCAAGATCTTTCACCTGTTCTTCATTAAGAGAACAGAGATGAATCAAACATGCCACAAAGAAGAAACCAGAACAGCACCCTGTCTTCTTGTGCTTAGCTACGGAGATGTGAAAACACATCTGGCAGCATCAGACCAACCTCCCCCACTAAAAGCCCTGGTGTATCTGTATAAACAGCTCTTGGTACAAGCATTTCTTCGCAGCTTTCTAACCATCAGCCACTGTGACAAGGCACTGCTTACATCCAAATACGTATTTTTACAGCCAACAAGACCTTACTCCTTCACTTGCTTGCTTAGTTTGTTTCAAATTATATACAGATAACATCTATTTTTTTTTTCAAAACAGAACAATGTTAACACTGGTAATACTTATAAGAATGACAGAGGATATAAAAGTTAGTGGCTTACCATCTTCAAAAGGTGTCCCTTCTGGCCTGAAAGGTTTTAAAAATAAACTCCAGTTAAAAATGATCATTACCTAAACAGGCACAACAAATGCATCTCTTCTTTCTCATCCTCCCCAAGTATCCAAATGCAACCCCTAAGAGCTTTGTTTTATCTAAGACACGTTCCCATAGCTAATCTGCTAGTCCAGATATCTACTTTATCGCATTGCAAACAAAATATATGCCATGACGTGACCAGATGGGACTTAATGAGCAAATTACTAGCAAGCATACTTCAGTTTTATGAAGGATACTGAGGCAGTTCCTGGTCTGTAGGATGTGTAATGTAACTTCCTAGACAGAACCTGGACCTTGTTCTGCTGGGAATCAATCCAATCACTGCTAATACATCTGGATTTAATGGCTGAGAACATGCGGCTCTTATGTACTTTAAAGAGAAAGCCTGCTTTTTCATAACCCAACTCCTACACAGTCTAACCTATTTATTAAGCCATATGCAAGCTTTATTCAACAATGAAAACCCCCCCATATTTTAATTTTTTCTTTCCTATGTGTTCTGTGTTACCCCTAAAACCAGATGTTTACTGCAACAGCTTGGTCATTTTTCTAAGTCTCCCAACTTTATGTACATAAAAGAATAATTGTAAAAACAAACCCCAGGTTTCATAATATTTAGCCCTTTGATACAGAATTTTTTATAGTGATCAAAAACTCTTACCCAAATATAACTGCATTCCATTGCATTATATTATTCTCAGATGGTGCACCACTGACACCCACAGGAGGGTCTTCTTGCAATCTAAGAATTACAAATATAGAATGACAAGCTTTATATCAATGAAATACTCCCACCTGCAAGTATAATTTAACAGCAATATCCACATTTGGTAAATATGTTCTCATTCCAAATCACAGAATACGCAAAGCATTCCATGCAGTTTATCAACACTCTAAAAGACAAACCTCCAAGATGATGCGCATCAAGATTTTCTCATGTATTACGCCAACACAGCATAACAGCCCAACGGGTCAGATTGAGTGCGCAGGGAGCAAAGCATTAACTCCAAGAGTAATTTAAAGTGCAGGTGCAGCTGGGACTGACAGTATTACACCATGAACAATGGAGGAGCAATTGCTGCCGGCTGGTGCGACGAAGGGAACGAACGCCGAGCCCAGGCAGTGCCACGCAGCACACCTCAGCGCCCGGGGCTGTCAGCAGAGCTGCTCCTGCGCTGCCAGAGACGCGTGCGTAATGCGGCTAAATTGGGTACAAGCTTATTCTGACTGGCAAGCCGATTGATTCAAAAGGGAGAGCGGGGGGAAACCTGCGTACTGCTCCCTCTTCCCACTTCAACAAACGTGTTGGTATCTAAAGTAATCGTGGAAGCATTTTAGATTTTTAGTTCCTTAATCCTTGGACTAGGGAAAAGCACGTTACTTATTGAAAGCCACATCAACCTGGACCATACACAATATATATATCGCAATCAAAGAACAGGATTGAGATACCCTCCTTCTGCAATTTGCCCAATAAAACCCCTTCAGTGACTGCTCTCACCCACCCCACTTATTCAGTCTCCTGAATTTTGCAAGAATAAAGAAAATGAAGCCACTGCCCTTGCTCCAAAAGCAATCCTTTAATGTTAACATGGGGTTTGACCACATCACAGTACACCCTTATGAACAAGTTGCCACTGAAAGCCCTGCAGACCAAGGGACAAATTCTAATTATGGTGGGTGTGCAAATGCAGGTTTGTTCAGGGCAGACACTGGGGCGCAGCCAGAACATTGCTCGGGTTGCCTCTGATCTCCGTGTTCACATCCCCACTCCCCCAGCACACCCAGTCCAGCCAGCTTAGTATCAACAGCATAAGCCGCCGACTATTTTGGGCAGGTAGAGGAGGAACGGGGCTTCTCACTGTGTGACAGCCGGGCTGCACGCCAGCAGTAATGCCCAAGCGTTCAGCCGGACTAATGCATCTGAAGGATGGATTTGGTTTTTAGATCAATTTAAAAAGCTCACATGCACCCTGCTGTCAAAGGCTCCAACTACTGAAAGGTGGTGGCAAGGACTAGAAATTAGACCGATCCAAATGAGGCCTGGAAATCTCTAACAGCCAGGGAAAATGTGTTCAGAGCCTCTTTTCCAACAGCAAAAATTAAAAAATAATTAACTTGGTTTTCTTTTGGTTTTGCCCAACAAATTATATGAGATACAAAATCTGTCAAACTGTTTCTCTCTTTGCTGCTCTTGACAGTCACAGTATGCAAAATAAGTTCGTATTTAATAAAGTGAATCAGAGTTCACAGCACACAGTCTGCTTTTTCAGTATTAGGTATTATACAAGTAATATAAGGCTAAACAAAAATATAACTTACAGTAGGAAAGAGAAAAGTAAAAATATGACGTAAAAAAGTTGCATAAGCTTTGGGGTATTAAAGTTGTCATATATTTGATAAATAAATTTGATTTTCTTTGCATTTATTTAGTTATAATTTTCCACAGCTATCAAGTCTTCTCTCCACCTTACATTTCAAAATTATTAAACCAGTCCTTCTAAGATTATATAATCACAAAAAACGTGTCTGATTGCAATCCTGAAAAATTACTTAGTTCCTCACCCTAAAAAAAAAATGAAACACACCGGTTCATGTCATCTGTGTAAGCAAACACAAAAGACTGAGTATCCTCTTTTGATTTGAACAGGAATCAAGCAACACCTGCTTAGCAAACAACAACACCCAAATACAACAGAGGAGACAGGCTCCACATCTCGAAAACCTCCAACTTTTGGCAGATTCACAAATCAGGCTTTTAGTGCTATAGTTTTACATGCAGTCACGTAAAGCAACTACAACACGCGTCAACTGTTTACTGATGTATTTTCAGATACTAGTCTAACACAGCTACGCTAAAAAAAGAGTCACTATCAAAGCTGACTCACCTCCAACAACTTATGAGCGACTCCAGTCCAGGGAAATCACACGACATTATTGTAAAGCTTACAAAAGACCCCCCCCCGCCTTTTTCCACACTATTCTAAGTGTGTTTACATGTCAGACTGGAAATAAATTATTCTAGAGTCTGTGGTTCAGTCATTAACATTTAAAAGAGTGCAACTAATAACTGCGTCTTTAGCAGTTTGTGTATGTTATACAGGAGAGTCTTGATTGAAAACCTTAGACAGAATAGCATGCGCACAAAAACATTAAAGGCCATTTTACGTTTTCTATTACATACAGACAAATCAAGCGTTTGCTAATTCTTTGCGCTTCATTTTGAGATGTCCGCCCCGGACTGCGCTTATTTTCAGAGCCCGTCAGCCCAGCAAGCCCCAAGCGCCAGCACGGCCCGGTCTCTTGGGAACACCGGGCCAAAAGCTTGTGCGAGGAGCGGGGGCAGCGGGAGCACGGCACGAACACCCGGCCCCGCTCCGCCGGGCCCCGCAGGGCGAGGGCACCCCGGGACACTCACACCTGACCCGGCCCCCAGCGCAGCCCCCGCCGCACCGCCCCCGGAGAGGCTCCCCGGACCCGGGCCCTGCCCTTGTTTTGGAGGCTCCGCTTCAACTTTTATCCTCAGACGCCCCCAGCCGTCGGCGCACGGGTGAAGCGGGCGGCACAAAGCCGGCCCTGCCGGGCGGGACCCCCCCGCTCCCCCTCCCAGCCCCGCTCCCCGAGGCGGCGATGGGCGAAGCCGCCGGCTCGGAGCGCTCCGGCCCCGCGGCAGCCAGGGGGAGAGGACCCGGGGACGGGCGGCTCCGGTGCCAGCCCCCCCGGCACAAAGGAGCGGGGCCGGAGGGACGGCCCGGGACACGCCGCCCCCGCGCAGCTCCTCGCCGCGCCGCTGCCCGCGGGGACGGCTCCCCCGGCCGGGGCGAGCCCGAGCCCGAGCCCGAGCCCCGGCCCCGCAAACGGCCGGGTCAGGCCCGCAGCCGGGCGGCGCGTCCCCCGCTGCCAGGCCGGCCCCGGCCCCCGGGCGGGGTCCCCGCTCCCCGCCGTGCCGGGGTCCCGCTCACCTCTTGAAGTCGCGCATCAGCCTGCGCCGCGCCGGGGTGGACATGATCGCCGCGGGGAAAGAGGCCGCGGCCGCAGCGCCGCCTCCCTCCGCCGCCGCCTGCACAAACAACCCGCAATGGCGTCTCCCTCCGCGGGGGGCGGGCCGCGCCGCTGGGCCGGCCGACGTCGCGGGCGCGGGGGGGTTGGAGAACCCGGGCCGGCCCACCGCACCGCGCCGCGGGGGGAGGCGCCTGCGCGCAACGCCGCGGATCCCTGAGCGCTGCCCCGCGGTACCTCCGCACCTCCAGCCGGAAAAAGGCTGCAGGATCGGACACTGCAGTACCCGGCTCCGTGAGTCCGGCTCCCTCACCCCTGTGGGAGATATTGCTTTATTTTGTTTTGGTTTTTTAATTACAGTTTTGGGCTTAAAGCAAGCAGATTTTAGCAAGTGCGAAACAGCAACCTTCTGCTTTTAACTTGGAGCTGCTGAACAACCTCGAACTTGAAATGGCACAAGGAGTGAGAAATCATTTTACAAAAATATTCGTACCCACTTGGCTTATGCTCTGAAGGGAAGTAATAGGGAACCAGGGCAGGGATGTTAGTATTTGTTTTTTTAATCCTATTACTCCGACAGACTCCAGCAGATCTCTTTCAAGTCATGACCTAATTCTTACGTGGAGCCTTGGATGTTAGCCCCAGAACTTGGATTTGTGTGACTGCGTGTGCCTCCTTGCTTTTCCTTCAGAAGATTTTAAGGAGGTCAAAACATGATCAGACTCATAATGAAGTGACAGAAATAAAAATTCTTTATCCTCTGCCCGTTTCTTTCGCCTCCTGCTCTCCGTGTGCTTGAAAAGCTTCGATCCTGGGTTTAATTTAGCACAAAGCTTCTAACTGCTTTTTGCCCAAGTTTGTGCGAAGCCTGTGCTGCAGCAGCTCCACTGACACGGGTTATTTTAGACACAACTGACCTGAGCGCTGCTCGGTTTTTACCTTTCACCAGGATTTCACCCTGCAAGGTCTTATGCTCTGAGCACTTTTTAACCCAACATGAAAATATTCAGATGCTAAAAGTGAGATATAAGCATAGGAATTCACGTAAAGCCTGATACTGCAAGGGAGTGTAATAAGAAACTGTCATTCCCCAGCCACTAAAACATTATTCCCCACACTAGTCAGAAATGGTTCCCAACAAACAATTCTCTCTGCTGGGTTTTCCTCCTCCTCCCATCACATGAACATTTGGATCTTACATTCCACTGCTGCTCCTCTGGCTTTATATGGTTTATATTTAGCTCCAGCTAATTCGTAGGGGAGAAGGCAGACTGTAAAAAACAAGTGCAAGCTTGGACCTGTATAAATAATGAAACCCGGTTTAAGAACACTCATTATTTCACTACTAGCAGGTGCTCTAGCATCCCCTGCCCCAGGGGCAGCTCTACCCTTTGAACATCAAGTGCCTCTCAAGCCCCCTACACTCAGAGCTCAGGGCCCGCATTGAGAATGAAAACAAAGAAAACCCCCAACAGCAGGCACCACACCAGAACTAAATCAAATCCTATGTTGTTTCCACCTGTCTTCTGAACTTTTTCAATAACAGCTCAGCAGTGACATTGGGAACAGTGTGTTGATGTTCTTGAACAGAAAGTTTTCCTTTTAATCCTATCTGGCACTTCCACAGGTGTGGCTGGTAGTTTTATTAATAAATGGAAAACTTTTTTTTTTCTTCCCTCTGAAGAACTAGCTGCAACTTCTGCTCTGTTGATTGTATGGCACATGCAGGTTTTAAAATGAAATTAACTATATCTTATGATAATTTCAAAAAATCACTCCCAACTGTAGTGATAAGAGGCTCTGCCCTTGCCCGGGTCTAGAACATGAATGAATGTTTTCCTTCTACAAACTTCTTGAATAGTACTGATATATATATAATATATATGTAATAACTTCCTGATCGTAAAGCTGTTTCGCATTCAGTTTTATCCCTATTTTTCCCCCAAAAGTGATATTTGGTAGGGGATTACATTAAATAAGAAAGTAGCATTTTGCAGCACAGTCATTCTGTAGTAATCTTGAGTAAACACTACATTTGTGTAGCATTTTGCAAACCCCAAGCATTTCTAAGGTAACTCTGTCCCATTGTGAGATAGGAAGCTTGAGAAGTAACAGTGAAACCAAACTACTTGTTTTCCTGTTAGAACAATCCATCCTCCTAGTAACCTCATTTTTTTTCCAGGTCACTCTCTCAAGCTGCAGTGTCCCTCTGGGAAGAATTACTTATATTAACATCAGCCAAGCCCAAGACTCCAAAATTAGGGAAATGAATAAGCCAAGTCCCCTTTTAGAAACTGGTTTTTGTTCTCATTCATTGCAGCGGCCGCTGAGGAGAGACAATACTTCGTGTGGCAAAGAAATGATTGTTTTCCTCATCCTCAGCTCCAATATAGGAGCCACTAAGCGGTGCCACAGCGAAGAGGAGAATTAAGAGGTGATTTGATCTACACAGCAGCAGAGCTGGAAGCAGCCAGTGTATTGATCCAATGTGTCCCGATTCCCAGCCCACCTTCCAGAGCCCCTGAGCCCTCTGTGCCTGTCAGGGCCACCAACCCCATTTCAAGCTTTCAAGAAAAATACCAGACTCGAAAAATCCGTGTGGACCTACTCGACGCATGCTCTTTGGCAGGAAGCTACTGATGGTTGTCGTTTGGCTGTATTTCAATGAAGAGTGCTCCTATTTACCGCCTACCGAACCCACCGCACCCGCCTCCTTCTCTCCACCAAACCGGCTGACGGGGTTTAACACTTGTTCTCAGTGACTCCACTTCTCCACGGGCTCAACGCGGCCACCTGCGTCAGGGTTCCTCAAAAACCCCAAACGAATTCCCTCAACTTTCACGCATGTATTCATTTATTTTTGCGAAGATCGGAGCAGGGAGATGGCGGTTCTGCCTCTGGGGGCAGCAGTTACATCCTCGACCAGCCCGGCGCAGCCGGACACCCTCCATTACCTGACGCCACGACCCGCGGAAGCACAGGCGGCCACGTCTGCCCGAGTAAGACACATTTAACCACGGGCTCCCGCTGAGGGGACAGCACGGCGACACCACAACGCCCGCCCCGCCGGCGGGAAACGCCGCTCTGAAGCGGCGCGAGGCAGAGCCCCGCCCCGCCGTGCGCCTGACGTCACCGCGCCACCGCCCCGCCCGTTGCCATGGCAGCAGGGCCTGGCGGCTCCGGCCGGGAGACCCGGCGGGGCTGAGGGCGGTCCCGCGGTCCGGCTTGGGGCCCGGCTCCGGTCCCGGGGCTCGGCCCGTTTCGCTCGCCGGCCTTCCGGAGATGCGGCGGCCGAGGCCAAGTGGCGGCTGAGGCCTCAGCGCAGCGCCGGCCTCACGGAGAAGCGACACCGGGGCCAGGCCGCGGGAGAGGCCGTTTTCAAAACTACCATCAGCGGTTTTTGGAACAGCGCGATAAGGCAGATACCCAGGCCCTTCCCAGTCACGCTGGTCGCACCTTTGTTTTCTAGGAGATGGGGCTATGTTTATATTATTTAAAATTTGCATTCCGTATTTTAATGGCACACGTTTAAAGGTGGCGCTTGGGGATGCCTCTGGGAGCGTGTATGAGTGTAAAGCTGGTTCTTGTCGTCCCCGTGTATGTTTAAAACCAGCTGGACCAAGGGATTGGGGGCCTCAAGGACTTGCAGAAACGTTTGGGATGCTGTGCGTGCTGCCGTCTTCAGGTGTTGCTCCCCTCGAAACACCGTATATAAATATGTGTTTAAAGAACTGTATATGCCTCAAATCAGTTAAAACGTTTGTTCTCCTATGAAGAAATAACCACAGAGGAAGGTGTACGAGATCCTTGCCAAAGTGGAAGTTAAAGAAGTGAAGTGCAAGCACAAGGACATGGGACAGACAGCAGCCATTAAAATATTGTATGGGAAACCGGAAAAATGTTAGCAAAACCACAATGAGAGATATAAAGAATCTACAGGTTAGCAGCTTTACATGTGTAACAAGGGGGAAATGGCTTGAAAATCAGACCTGTATCATTGCCAGGGTATTGGTGACTTGTAGGCTGCTTTGCGCACAGAACAGCATGAAAACAAATTGTTTCTACAATGCCTTGCTGTCAAATTAAAACGAGCATCTAAACTAAATTTAAAATTTGGAGACAAAGTTTGGAAATGATGTTGACAAAAGCAATTCCTGTTTAAAGAGTGAAGGAATATGTGTGAGTTCTGCTGGCTTACTAACTATCCCGCCTGGGAGCGGTGTTGCTGTGGGTGCGTCTGTTTCTGAGCTCTTGCCTGTCCTAAGCTACATCAGGCTACGGGAGAGGGAAAGCAGAACTGGCCGAAAGGCTTAACCTCCTGCCTTCTCCTTCTGCTCCTGCCCTCCCGGGGCCAGCGGTGCAGCTCACAGTTCCCTGTCCCAGATTCCCCAGGTGGCCTTCTTTTGTCAGCGGTGGATGACATCACTTTGCTTTGGCTCTCTTACCAGGATCCTCAGTGCACGTTACAGGAAACATGGAAGTTTTTCCAAGTGTGTAATTAATTCCCGCTAATACTCTGTATTTTATAAAATTCTGTTATTGTCCACCTACTATTATGAAATTCTGTAGAGGAGGTTTGGAATTATGGAATGATAATTCCTGTATGCGCTCATTCATGCTGTTAGATAGTGATTATTATTACTCTTAGTAATAATAATAACAGTACATTGCAGAGGTTATTCTGGCAGTGTTGAACTATAAACATGGAGGTAAATAGCTTTTTAACAACCTGTGATAATTCCTTTATTCTCAAACCTCAAATATGGAGCAGAATGAGTCAGCAGGAAGGATCTGCGCTTACACATCCTCCTCCTCTGAGAGGAAGAACAGACAGGAATGCAGCAGTGTGGCGCAGTTGGATTCACTTCAGTTTTGAAGACAGCAGGCTTTTTGAGGAGAGATTTTTAATGTATTTTAGCCATTCCTGTGTGGACACAAGAATAAGAATATGGTACACAATTTTATATCTGTTTTAAGCAGCTAATTTATTATCTATTCATAATGTCCTTTTGTCAAGCAGTTGGACACCTCTTCTTCAAGAGTATTTTATAAAGAGCCCAGGATTTTCAGGCATGGTACTTCCTGAAGTCCAGCATCCTAAAAATGTAAGGAAAAGGTTTGCCCAGCTCACTGCCTTACTGGAGATGCTATTTCCTATTAGAAACCCCATTCAGTTACAGTCCGTCTCCCTAAGTTGTATGAGGACTTCAGTGGGTTTAACTGAGATGTCCACACATGATGAATGTGGCACATCAGAAATTGCTAATTAGAGAAGTTAAAATTTTCAGAAATGCCAAGGAGATTCAGGAGTGTAAATGCCAGTCCCCAGTTTCATAAGTAGTTAATTTAAATTCACTTATAATTACTATATTCACTAAGATGCAGTTGCAGACACTAATAGTTTTTTTTAAAAAATGTGTTCTGTTCAGACATCAAATCTTGTTTCCCCTGATGTCAGTGGGAATGAGAATGGATTTAGGTTTTGCCATTTCCACTAAGCAAAATCAAAAATCCGATAGGCAATTTCCTGTCATAAAAAGATCTGAGAGAGCAGATGGAGGAAGAATAATCTAATTGAGATACATTTTCTTTTTTATTAGCTTGCTCTATTTAATTTTTAAGAGCAAACCTAACATGTCTTCTTCCACAAAGAGAGCTTGTTCATTAAGTCTTAAAATAAATGGCAAGCAAAAAGCTCTTTTACTAATCCAGAATGCTAGTGGTGATACCAGGCATTGCTAATAACCTATTAACACCAGGAAAACTGAAAACAAAAACGATGCAGCACTGTGATGAGTAAAGACCAGTGAAGCTTTCACCAGCAGCAGGCTGTTCTGACTCATCCTTTCTCCGGCAATAGAAAATGCAGTTGCTGCAGAGAAATGAAGGATCTCATTCATTTGTGAGGGACGGGGAAACGGAAAGGCCAGGGGCCAAGCTTTCCTCCTGCAGCTGAGTTACAGCAATGGAGAGGGTTTACTCCTCCCCTCTGGCTCTGTTACATCCTTGTGAATCTCTGATACTTGTTGTGGGAAATATGTTTAAATCTCCAGAGTCATTGATTTGGTTGATGATGGGTTGACTTTGTGTTACAGATGGTTTGCAGAAGGTGTTATAACAACTAAGTTTAATACTTAAATTGAAACGGAGCTTTGAAGTGTAAGAAAGAAGAAAGGGAAAGCAGTTTACCCATTAGGCTACTTTGATTCCTCAGAAGTCTTTGTAACCCTACAAAATCCTTCCACATTTTGAGAGCTTTATTTTATTTTGTCTTAATGTGTTTATTCAGGTTTCTTTTAGCTTTCCCATGTTTAAGATGAATCATCCAGAGACAGCATAAAGGGACATCGTAAAGTGACCCACTTTGGAAGTGGCCACCATCATCCAGCTGTGGTAGCCAGAAGTGAAATGGCAATGGAGGGACGGAGGATGTTCTTTCAGAATGAGGACACGATACAGGAAGCCGGTGTCTTCCTACGCATTTAGAGGGTATTAGTCCATCTATTTCAGACATCTGATTTGTTTAGGTTAGAAACATCTGTTTTTCATCCGAACAGCCAATGGAAGAGAAGCAGAGATTCTCTGAAAATGCTTCGCATCACCTCAACTGGGCAATAATTAAACTCCTAAATCAGATGTTCTAAACTGCTTACGGAAGAATATCTCTGTTTATTGGGATAGGGATCCTATCTTTCTCACCCAGGCCTTTTAATTTATGAAGCTCCAGGCAAGCAGTCTTAAAGTTAGGCAATATCCCTGCGGCATGCAGAAGAGGAAGGTACGAATGTGAGATGAGGTAAAATCAGCTCTGGAAACACTGCCAGCATGAGCCTGGATCCACCTGAGCTGGGCTGCAAACCCGTTGTATCTTCTGATATGCTCAGAGATGTTACATGTTGGAGGAAGAACCTGCAGTCAGAGATGTTACATTTTCCTGGCTGAAGATCATCTTTCCAGAAGATCAAAGTTGTTTGGTACCTGTCTCTTGTTTCCTGTTCCATGCTCAAAAACTGCACGACTCTAAGAACTGCAGGCTCTGTACATGTGAATCACATCCACAGAAACATAAAGGATAGGGCAGCACACGTAAACGCCATTTGGAAATAAAGATACAGGGACAGATCATTTGTTTTAATGAGAAAGGGGCAGCATGGGAGGTGAAAAAGCCTTGAGTTGATGCATAGTTACCACAGCTACCCCATTCATAACCCCTAGCTAATGAGTCAGAGGAGTATTTTGGGACAGAACTCTGCCAGCAAAGTGCTCCTGAAGGGAATATTCTCCCTAGTATAATTTAGATAAAACTCTGGGGCCCTTACCTACCCTAGAACTCGCAGCTAAAATAATAACTCACCTTCCACCCACCCGCTGTACCAATTCAGAAAGATGAGCCAAAAACCGTGAACTAGGTTACACAGCGGCAGAGTAAGATCCAGACATCCTAGATGTAGGTGCAATGACAAAAAAATGATAATTTGAGAATGGACACCTAATAGCACTAGATTAAAAGATTCTTCATAACCTAATGATCTGAATTGATGAATAATCTAGTGATAGGAACAGATATAAATTCATAAATATGTGCACACTGGTAAACTAGCCACTCCTGTAGATTGCAAACTGTCCTCGGTTTGTGTGTGCGCACAGCCTGAATATGTTCCAAAAGGTCTCCGAAAGCCTGTATTTCCCTAAAATTCTGCAAGATCTCTCACAAAACATTACTTAAATGTTATCCTACACAAACAAGGGTGGATTCAGAGACATTCGCCACATCTTCACTGTGCTGAGCCTGCTCCTCAAGAGGCATAAATTTTAACATGGAACAGCACCAGATCTGGCCCTTTGCAGAGCAAGGAGACACAGACTGAAGAGAGGAAAAACCAGTTTGCTGCTGCCCAGACAGAGGTTGAGTAAAACAAGCTACACAATCAAAATAGCACATACCATGCAATCACCTTTCAATGTATAAACAAAGGCTATCGGGTTAAGGTTGCTGAGGAAATGTGATTTCCAGTTTTTAACTTTTTGAACAAAGATTTTTTTACAAGAACCTCCCTACAGCACTTTTTATAATACTTTAAAAACTGTTTACATTTTTCTTAATGACATACTGAGGGCATCACGGTGTGATACAGCATTAAACATTGGTTTAGAGTGATTTCTCTAAAAAGCTCACTGTTGGCTTCATCTCCACAGTGCTGAGCCCGCCAGCCAGCAGGTGTGGCTGTGGAGCCTTTTGAAATCCATGGGATTTGCTCCACGAGTCCAGAGGCTGCAGAGCGATGTCACCACTGTACCCGCTTCCAACAAGGACACAGCAACACTACGTGTTTGCCTTCACCCTGAGAAATCCCAGGCTGGCTGTAAACACAAGTGCTGTATGGATTCCTGTCTTTTATGCAGATGTTAATGTCGGTATTTTTTGCTGCAAAGGACTTGAAACTATCATTTGTGTCATTCACTGACAAGCTCCATTTTTCAAGTACACAATTGGCATTATCCTTGGAACTACTCATGAGGTGTTTGGCTGAGTTGTTAAATAACAGATTTACTTTCAATGCTGGCATATAATTTTAAGAAAAAAATATTCTTCAACATAACTTAAAAGATCATATCAGTTTTTGCTGTCAGATTCTTACTAGAGGTAAAAGCCAGGTTCTTACAACAAACAAAATTTAATTTTTGTTCAAAGCGCAGAATAACAAAGATGTAGAACTACTAAAGATGAGAAGTGCTGTTTTTAATGACTGTCAGAATGGTCCAGGATTTGGGAAAGCAAGAACTGCTTTTCTTAAAATATTTACTGCTGCATAAAATTGTTATTGTAACTCTAACACACTGGTACTGCAGGGGGGAAAATGCATGGGGGATCCTACCTCGAAGTCTTCTTAGGTTGATACCTTCCTACTTTTCCTGTCTAAAGTGTTCATATTTTACATGTGGTTTTAAACACCAGCATCAAAAACTTCTGCACCTGTTAAAGGATCTTCCAGTTAGGGAATAGGGGACACCATTTGGGGTTCTGTGTGTTATTACAGAATATTTCTCTTCTAGATGATCATGTGCTGTTTTGTTCCAGGTACGTTAAGAAACCCTGGACTGAGTATTTCAGATGAGGTTTTGTCATAGTTTCCAAAAATAAAAGAAAGTAAATGAAGATTGTACAAAATCAGTCATGATTGTGGAGTAAGCAATCGCTGGCTGACTTACACCTGGAATAAGGGTCAGTAAAAAACCAACAAAACTTGGCTCATAAAAATTTCCAGAACTGGAGCAGCCAACAGGATTATTTCTAGTTCAGGTTTTAACCTTTTATCATTTAAAGGGAAAACATTTGCCAGATTAAAAACATTATGTACAGTTTGAACTGAAGTTATTTTCCTATGTGCTAAACTTTTAAACAACAGATTTTTACAAGGTATGGTTTCAGCTACCTCCGTTTCTTAAATTTTCCAGCCCAAGCATCATTAACAAAAATAAAGCTATTGTGAAAAAGTGAGAAGGGATATTTTAGCCAAAAGCTATTTTTGGTGTACTTTTAACAGTGATGTGAGGAGATGCTAGAGTTAGTGGTCCACCATAGCCCAGGAAACCCCTTTACTCCTAAACATTGATTATAGGCTGTAGCTTGGCAAGCAGAAGGGCAGGCATGAAGGATTTAAAATATTTAATATTTTTTATTGTTAAATATGTAGTATTTAAATATTCACTGTGAAATTACCTATTTAGACTTCATAGAGTCTAATTTTGTATCTGCTTATTCTGTATAATTAGAAGCCAGATTTAGCTTTGGCTGTGGCCTTTTATCCCAACAACTAAACACGTTTCATCTACGAGTGTTCTGAAACTTTATGTTAAAATTGTTTCAAAATAAATATTTGGTATAGCTTGATTAATGTTTCCTTTGGCAGCAGCTCTGCCTTATGCAGCCCAGAGTCATGGTGTTTTTTTCCAGTCCCACATCTTTCTCAAGTGGTGCTGGCGCAATTGCCATTTGGGGTTGCACAGTGAACCCAGTCAGGGGCTTGATCTGGACTAAAATAATCTGACCCAAGATGGTTGTTTTGAACTTGAATCCCTTTTCTGCACAACAGCCTCACAAAGTTGTGGTGGCACCACCGAGACAGTAGCCTGGGAAGGGAAGAGCGAGGCAGGGGGGGACAGGGAAAAGTGGGGCTGCAGCCCCAGCTTTACAAGCCAAACCCCCCTACAATAACTTGGCCCATTCAGTATCTAAAGAAAAAAGAAAAAAAAAAAGTAATTGCATAGCTATGATACTGTATTTGTGGTTTAATTATGTTTCTCCAGTATCCACACCTAAATTAACTGAGTGTACTATGAATTAATGGCATACTACAGCGATTAGTAGCTAAAATGTATATATGAGTAATCTGCATAATAATATAAGATCAGGGAAAACATGCAAACATGCGCTTCTGAGAGGAAAATCTACTTAGAGAACACAAATTACAAACAACCAACCTAACAGAAAATTAAGAGGTATTTTATAGTTATCGTGCTGGTTTCTGTTACTAGCCCTGATTGATAATGGGTCTGCAGGGAGATGAACAGTTACTCATTAACAGCAGAATAACTACAGGAAGATTCAGGAGGCCGGGCAGTATCTACGATTGTTGGTGTTCCCCAGGTGTGAACTGAGCATAAATTACCTGCACAGGCAGTAAAAAAATCTGGAACTAGAAAAATACCTAGTGGGGGCGAGCTAAACTGCCATTCCACATGTTTAACTAAAACTGGTAGGAATTTGGGTTATACGGAAACTGTGTCCTTGGGGGTATATGGAAAGTGTTACTGGGGCTCTCTGTCCACCCTGTACTTTTTGAGAGAAGCAATTACTGCCGGATCATTACATTATCTGATATCATGAGGTGTCTGTAAAGTATTTAAAGAATCTTGCTGAGCAGCAAAGCTAATACAATAAAGAAACTGAAAGAGTTTACGAGCCATGAAGTCTAAAAGCTGTCATTTATCATAGGAATCAGGAAGCAAATTCCATGTCTAATTGCGATAACTTTTCCTATTTGTTATAACATATTTAAAATTTTTCATAAGCTTTTCTCTGTTGCGCTTTCCAGGTGGTCACTGACGTTGCTAGGCAAAAAAAAAAAAATACAAACACCCTAAGCTACCTAGTAGAAAACGTCAGAAAACGATGAAAATGTTAAAAATGGAATGTTAAAAAAATATAGAATGCTATTTTTATGTTTAAATTTTAAATAAATATTTATTTTATTTTATGGCTTTATGGTAACTACTTAAGTTCAACAATTACAATATAAAATCTTGAAATAGGATCAGAGTTTTGGATAACATTTTGTGGCAACAAAAAGTCACACCATCAAAATTAGGACAACCTGGGCACATCTTAATTTCTTCCTATTTAGATTTGCGCTGTTTATTAAACTTAAGCATCAGGACAGTGCAGTACTTTGGATTTTGCTCTCTGGCCTGTGGTTTGCTGCCAGCCTGTTTATGCAGGAGCAATGTTCCTGCCATGGCAGGATTAATAAAGCATTGACTGACAGATTCTAACTGTAACAGCTGTTTTATGGGTTGTCACATGTGGGTGTGAAAAAGCCGCACTGGCCCTCTGAAGAAAGCAGATTTACTATAGATAAACCTTTAATGACATCACCCGGGTGTAACCAACACTTCAGAATGCTTCAAAAATATGTAAGTATTTGTAAAGCATATCTCCTACACGTAGGTCATCCTTGCCAACACTGGGCTAGTACAGCTCCATGCCCTGTGCTCAAATACTGGGACAATTAGACACGATTACATAGAGATTTAGACGCTAGACTATTTTTAAAATCTCTTCCTCTCCTAATGCGTTTTCCCATATAATCCTATCTAAAATTTATTTTGATGGATCGGGGTAAGTAGGGATCTGGGAGCTTAAAGTCACCCAATCCAGAAAATGCTTACATGGGCTACGGGTCCAGTTAGTGCTCAGAAAAGCAGATTTCATTCACGGTATCCCAGCTCAGGAGACAGAAGAGCGTACCTCAAAGATCCCAGAAAGAAAAACAGTATCTATGAGGCTCAAAGAAAAAAAAGGCGTGACAGGGAGACAGACCTAGGAAATCCTCCTAGAATAAATAAATAAATATTTTCCATTTAAAGTGGCCATCTGGACCTGATGCTAGCCTAGATGTCTGGATTGTGTTCTTTCCTTGCTGTGCTGCTGGCAAAGATGGGTAACAAATCTCATTGCTGAAGAGGTCAGATCCCTCATCTGTGAAGTGGTATTGACTTTGCAAGAGAGCTACTGATGGAAAATGCTATTCTAGAGTTGGTATTAAAATATGATGCTTTCCCCATAGAAGACTGGTATTTGAATTCTTTTAGAAATGTGCTCTGTTTGTTCAGATACAAACAACTATCAGGTTTTAAAGGGTGGCCAGAGAAGACCAGAAAATCAACTAATCTCTGCTGTTCAGTGCTTTGCCCCTGCAAAACAAGTAATTATTTGCCTACATGCTGTATGCCTCCCCCCACTCTGCCGAGTCAGCAAACATAACACCAGAAAGAGGAAATCATAACACAAGCAGGAATCTCATTGCTGGAAGAAAATCGAGGTGGGGGAAACAGTGCTTCTGTGAATAATATAGAAATAACTACTCAATTCAGAAATCTCTACTGCACTTAGTGATGCAGCTGAAGGCACGTCCAGATCTCAGAGTCACCAGCCATGAGCTGTGCAAGAGGATCTACCACAGACTAACCGTGCAGCTCTAGGAGTTCTGCTCTTTGCCATCAGTTTCTATTTGTTTTTAATCATTTTCTGCAGAGGAATTAATATTAACATTATTATTTTATTGCATATATGGATAAATATTTAAGAAACATGTCACAGTTGCTCAACTGCAGAAGTGTATTTTCCAAGTGAAAAGACTGATTGTCAGAGACTGCGTTAGATAAAGAGTACCTTACATCAAGCGTTATTTTGAAGTGTTTCAAACAGATTCCTTTCTTGTTGGTTGTGGGACACCACTGATAGTAAAAGCAGTAACTTCTTAAACCTCCGTTCAATGGCATTCTTTCCATTTAATGGAGAAAAAGTAGCACCAGCTGTTGAAACAAAATAGTTATTTTCCTAGTGTAAGTATTTTGGACTCGTTGCTTAATTCTTTCCTTTGTTCTGCTGCACAGAAAGCTTACGCAGACTGTGATGAGACAAAATTACATCAGATATACAAACACCCTCTCAAAAATCAGAACTCAAATCTTCCCTTGAGTCACTTGAATACAGCTGGTAATTATCTCATAGAATGTGTTTTGCTGCAGTTCGAAGAGCATATGGTATCAAAGGAGAAACTGCTCAGTAACACCACAGGCTTTACTTCAGCTGTGTGAATGTTTCTCCAAACCACAAGTCCCTACCTTTTTATGCAGAGGAAGGATAAACTAGTAGTTGAAGTAGAGAAGCGAGAAACAGCCAGCGCAGGAGACATTTCTCCACTGAGAGCTTACAGAAGTTTTCCTTCCCCGACCAGGGGAAACAGGGAAAAGGGAATGATACGTCACATCTCATCCAGCGGCAGGCAAAGACTTAAAACACTGTGTACCAGGTTCCCTGGCAAAACCCACTGCCATTAAGGCAACGTCCTGCTTTGTTCTGGGAGAGATGTGTTAGATTCTGAAACTATTAACCATCCTATTTTTCATTTCCATACACCATATTTCAGTATGTCTGAAATAACATTGCAAAAGTTGGATGCTGAAAATCTGAAAACCTGAGATGTCAGTGAGAGATAAATATACGCAGTTAATAAACATGTTTTTCTTTCATTAAGTCCTAGAAGCAAATACAGCATTACTGAAGAAGGAAACAATTTTGTTGATATCAGTGGGGCTGAACATACTTCAGCCAGAATGAAACATAAATGTCCACATAATCCTCTGTGACCTCTCAATTATTCCCACACTGCGTAACAGTGATTTCACAGATTACACTGAAGGGAACGGTAATTTAAACTTTCTGTGGTACGTGTGCTTGCCCCTTGAACTTTCTTGTTCAGTAGTCACTGAGGCAAGTTAATCTGCAGTGTATTTTAGTTGAAATAAGGGTTGCAGCAGAAACACTTGTGCCTATTGTGAGTCTCTGTTCTTTCTAGTCCTATTTTCCATAATGATTTCATCCCTATCTCAGCATCTGCATAAAAAGGCTATTCCTCTAATAATCAAAAGACAATGTATCAATTGCCATCATGGAGCTGTGCGAGGGGTTAGTGTAATGTATCTACAGCTGAAGCTTGCTGGACTAAAGAATCACTAGTACAAAACATTTGCTGTAACTTTCCATGGATAAAAAGCATTTCAGTAATAAAATACAGGATGCCCAAAATGGAGCTTAGACAAGTTTCACTCAGATATTTACAGTTAAGTATAAATTTCCTGAGATTTAGGAAAACCCAGCAGTGTCCACTGCTGCTTATAAAATTCACACCTCTACTTTTGGATTTTCTTTTTCTGTCTTAACTATAGTAATTCAAACCCCTGTCTCAACAGAAACGAGGAAGTTTGTTTTCTGAACTTTTGAAATTGCTTGCCATCCAAAGAATAGCATCTTGATTCCTGGAACTGCCAAAACATTCATTGATTTTTACTAGTATCGATGTTTAGTTTGGATTGTCTGCCTTAACTCTATGTCTGAAATCATATCAAATCCAACCCCTCTTGTTACACCATTCTTAATACTAGACCAGCCAGCTTGTCCTTATTAATAACTACTCTTTTTTAACCATACGCAGTCAGACAACATTGTCTCTCTTTGGTGTGACAAAATCCACAGGTGTATAGTCAAAAAAAGCCTCACTGTAGGGTGGCATGTGAAATATATTGGCATGAAGAAACACCCTTTTCTAACTGGGTTGGTCATATGATTGGTATTTGGCAGAGACTCATATCATGACGCAGTGAAATCTTTTAACAGTGAAGTTTCTCATATAGTAAACATTCCCAAGCACTAAACTGTATAGTTTTATTTCACTGAAGTAAAATCCCATTATATTAAATTATAATGCGGAGACATTCTCTATGTTAATTTAATGGATGCAGCTCTTCAAGTTCTCACCATCTGTTCCACCCTTTAATTACAGAAACAAAAAAGTACAATTCACAATCCCATCATAAAAAGAGGACTAGAAGTGATTTTGATGCACAGGTACGTATCATACTCAGACTGCCAGCATCTGTTCCTTACATGGTTTCACTTAACAGTAAGCTGTACTTCGCTGGTACCACCCCAACTTTAAAAATATGCGTTGGGAGTTTCAAGGGTATAAATGATTAGTCGGTCACTCACCTAGAAATCTTATTGTCCAGCGCTGTGGTTCTGCCTTCCTCTTAGATCCAGCTGCCTTTCAGAATAAGTAAAATTACTTTTGTGCCTGCAAGCCATTGAAAACTGCAGAATCTTTTGGGGCAAAAGAGGGTACAGAAATACAGTAAGTGAAAAGCCATGTTATAGATACTCTTTGTCAGTATTTTTTAGACAGGCTACCCTCTTTAAAAGGAGTATATTTTTCTTCTTCTAGATGATATGTAGAAAGCATTTACATTTAAAACAGTTGAACAAAATCCAAGTATTTGCATACAGTGACATTGCTGAGAAGCTTTTTCATTCACAGACATAAGACAATAATGAGTTTGTTCACCCAATAGTTATGACTTTTCTGTGAAAGATAACTTACACTCTGAAGAAAGTGTGTTTCAGTTCAAAAATATCTGCTCATATAACTAGCAAAATTAATAGTAGCTGTACCACTTCACAGAAGGGGAAGTCGGAGTTGAAATGGCTCTGGAAATCTTTAAACAGATACACGAGACAACTCCCGTCTCTTGATCTGCTCACCAGCATGTGGTGCCTCTTGCTCTACTGGTTTCATAGTACAGAGTTAAGAGCAAGAGTTATTTTCTTGAACACAGAACTGTATTAAATAGTCACATAAAACCAGAAGAACTTGTTTTGGAATAAGTCAGCCCTATCTCAAGGCTACTATAATGTACACACCTTTATTGTGGAAATTCTTTTACATTGTTTATTATCTGCACCAGTAATTCTTGATAGATTTTGATACATTTGCCTGTCTCCAGTTGGACACTGTAAAAAAATTGGAGCAGTAGTAGCTATACAATACAGTTTTTTTGACTACTAAAAGAATGAATATGGATGATTTTTCCACTGTAATAGATCCAGTTTTTAAAGGGAAGTGCAACTATAGTCAGGACAGAGAGCGAAATTTATAAAAACATACATTGAGGGATTTCATGTAGAAACAGCTGCAACACAAGAATGGTAGGTTTAATACTTACACTGTTAAGACTAATTTGTATCATAGCTTGGTGCCTGGAAGGTGCCATTTCTGATATAAACATTCTTCTGAGGAAGTTCAGCCAGGCTTTGTAAGATTATTTTTGATAGTAAAACGTGAATCAAAATTTAACTTGCTGTGCAGTGTCCCAAAGCACTGGGCCAGTGATTCCATGATGGAGAGCCACCCTTGTGAAGCTGGCAAGCTTCCCCCTCTCATTCTGTGCAACAGGGATGAACCACTGTTGTGATATACTTTGCATTCATTCAGTCCTGTAATAATATACATTCGTTATGGAATTGAAAAAAATCCAATTGCTCAAGGTAATGACAGTTTTCTGAAACCAGTTCTTCTCTCTGATAAGGCACTCGGTATCATTATTTAATTATGGAGTAATTATTCATCCAATGAAAACAACAGTCATAATTTCATTGATCTTTTCAGTTTGTAATCTGAGGAGGAAAACCACATTGGTGAAGTGTACAAATTAACATTATGTTTGTGCTACATATGTACTCCCAAGAGCAAATTTCTGAATACCACGGCAGCAAGAAACATTAGCACTAGTTCCTGTCTTTGAGCACGTACAGACTGACAGCTTTTGGATGCTCTTACTGCGTATGAGTGAAATTCAGCTAGTTATTCAGCAAACACAGCTCAAGTCCAGGATGCACTGGGACAGCCCAGCATAAGTCCAGGTTTTATCCAACAGCTGGGTGTGTGTAGCATCTAGATGACAGACATGCAATACAATATAATAGCTGAGCATTCTGAGGCCAACACAAGGAAGGTGTTATTTGGCCAGCGAATGCACTCAGCAGTTATTGTTAACGCAATATACATCAAAAAGGAGGTTAGACAGAGTACAGGCCAGTACGATCCAAGTTTCAGCTGAAATATTGAGAGTTTCGGCATTACCATCTACCAGTGAGATTAACGGGTCACCCCTCATGGCCATTTCTCATCCTTTTGCCAAATGTAAGATTTTTATTAGTCAAATTTATAACTGTGTATTTTTTACTTTCATGATATTTATCTTATACACAACTTCAGGGAGAAAAGCTTCTCAGTTTAGAATGATGTTTCCAGAGCTTATGAGGTGTTGCAGATCATTTGACTAAATCCAATTCAGTAAGGCTGAAAGGGGTAAGAAAAGAAGTTCTACACAGGAAAAAGGATGGAGGAAAATAATGGCAATCAGGAAGAATTATGCTAACTTTGACAGAAAAAAGACGTTGATCAAAGCGGGAGGTCACAGCGTGCAATGAAATAGGAGATGAAAAAATAAAATTTGTTGTTCAAATAGAAGAGATCAGCGTTTGTTGTTACTGTGATCACCAGGAGAGCTGAAGAGTTTGTTACAGCTGAAGGGAAGTATCTAATGTTCTCGGGATTGACCACTGATGCTTCCCACCAGTCTTCCATCCTTATCAAGTCACAGGAGTTTGATGGATATGATGAGGAAAGGTGGGGAAAGGTGACCCAGCTCAAGGCTGGAAGGGTAAGTAGTCTTAGCTAGTAAAAATGGAGATAATACCTATGAACACAGTGTTACTAATGAGGAAGCTCAGGTTTATCAAGTGTAGCTCCATCCACCTGGGGATATTCTCTTTCCAGGTGATTTACCACTGTTATTTCATTTTGCATGTGTATATATTTACTATTATTACTCACAAATATTTTGACTGTCATTGAATTGGCATGACTAATAGTTTCTGCTTGGGCAATACAGGATTGCCAAGGATCCTTATGCTTGGGACTGAGGTGTGCTGACAACACATGACTTTAGAATGCCAAATGTGAGTCAGTCCACACATTTTAATTTTCATTAATATATTTATTTTTGTGAATATTAATCTGGCTCTCCAACTTTCCTCAAAAAAGAGACAGTTCTACATTGGCTACCCTGCTACAGTAGTGCAAATAATTTCATCTTGCTACAGCATATTCTTCCACTTCACCTTTAAAATAAGGCTTTTGGTGAGAACACTTATGTAAAGCTGCAAACTAGATTTGGAACAATAAAAATGATCCAACTTGCCACCTATTTTTAATACCCAAGATGGAAGGCACTGAAATTCTGAATGATAATATTCAAAGAGCAAAGCACAGCAGTTAATCCACCTATTACAATGAAATCTGATTCAGTATTAGGTTAAAAATAAGGTCAGGTTATTATTTGTAACTAGCTATTACTAATAATACACTTGTTAACCACAGTGAAGTTAAATCATGATCTAAGAATAAGTGTGCCTGTGCAGTGAATATATCACGGTTCTCCTTTGTCCTTTAGCACATACATAAATAGATTTCAAAAGAAATCTTCCCTCTCCAGTCTATTCAGAGGAAGCATTTAGGCAGCAGGCAGGACACGGCACTGCTTGGAACTGAGCTGGAGAGCTGATGCTGAGCTGGATGGCATGGCAGCAGTTTAGAGAAGGCACCTCTAGCAGGTGGTGCATACCTGTTTTGTCATGCAAGACATCTGTGACACCTCCAAAACAACACAGATACTACATTAACACACTTCTAGAGGTCACAGGTACTGCCCAACTGGGTTCATGCTTCCTTCACTACAAGATACTGGCAGTGCTATGAGGGAAACATACATTTACCTGGCGGGAAAGGGAATGAGGAATACCTCATGTTTTTTTGCTGCAATCCTTTCTTGCAGTCTTTCTATAGCTTAACTCTTCAGTTGCTTGGCCCAGATGAAGGTCATTATGACACCAACTGTGATGTAGTATTACCTGAAGAGTAAATATCTGGAAAAATAAAAAAGTGCAACGGCTATAATATGCAGAGAATTTAATTCATTCCCTCAAATAGCAACAGAATGGCTATATCAGTTAGGTGTTGTCTGGCTTAAGCATAATAGGACAAGATATCCAGGACAAGACGAGGAAAAGAGGCACAGAACAAACATAAGAGTCCTACTTATTGGCTGAACTGCATTGTGCACTTCTCCATTGTCTCAGCACTTTGCAAGGGCACAGTTAAAGAGCAGAAGTGTTATGACAACCAAGGGCAAAACATTTTGGAGAGATCAGGCTTAATATCCTTAAGTCTGCAGGTAAGGCACTAAGTCCTCCTGGATTTAAAGGCATTTAATAGGATTGCAGGCTCATTCCAAGGAAAGCAATCCTCATTACAGCCCTGAAGCCTCCCCAGCTACATTAGCCAGCTGCTTGCTTTTGCATTAGTTACTGCATTTTGCTGTAAGCCTATGCACCAAGATAAGGAGACAAAATGTATCCTGCAAAGGTTTTAGCCATAATTCAGCTATCACACTGTGTTTTGAGATTTCACAGAAGTGAACAATGCAGCCCCTTGCTAAGATATTGCAATTTGAAATAACAAAACACAAGTCCTACATTTTTCAAATTCCTAAACCCAACCATCTGAAAGCCAGAAACAGTGGTTTCTCCATAGTGTGCTGGCACAAAAAGCAAAGATAAATATCTATCCCTTTCCTAACGCAGGAAATATTATGTAGGAATTGTCCATACAAAGCATACGAGATGTGCCAAGTTTGTGTAACTTATTAAATAAAACAAACCACCTTGTATCATATTATCTCCATGACAACTGCTCGTATGTATTAATAATTTGCTATGTGCTTAAATGTAGCTTATGGAAAAGATTGCACAATAGGAGAGCTTTTCCAAAGAAAGTACTTGTATCATGAGCCACGCTGACCGGAGCACCACACCAGCAATCAGCAAGCCGAAAGCCTCCTCGCACAAGCTTAGCAGGATATTGCACAGATGTTTACATCGTTTGTTTAAAAGGAAGGAATTTAAGCATGTGCCCAAGCAGCTATTGAACTGGGGTCTCTACTTTCTTGACTTTAAATGCTTTTGTCACGTTTGGCAAGTTAGCTAACTTTACTGTTTCCTCAATGGGACTGAAATAATGTATTTCTCTATTTGGTCATGATAGTGACAGAATTTGTCCTGGCAGTGACAGTGTTTGTCAAGTGCTCCAAAGATTAGAGCTGTTAGATGGCATGTAGCATTTCCAGAAGGGAGGAGGAAGGCAGCCGTGTGCTCAGAAGCGCAGGGATGTATCCACCTCACGGGGCTCCTGCCCAGCCAGCTGGGAGACAGTGCTGGGCTTCAGTGCCACACTCGCAGGGAAAGAGCAGGACACAAAATATTTGCAAAATATTAAAAAACTAATGTTTGTGAATGAGCACTCTATTCCTGGCTTTTTAAATATTATTCACTATGAATTATCTGTATTGATTTGAAAATGAGATTTTCAGTTACTTTGCAGTTCTTTCAGTAAGACTGTATATTTCCTGCTTTCTCCACAACACCAGAGTGAACTATGATCGAGCAAATTTCAAGTAATGTTTTGCGATATATAAGGTGATTAATAATGAGATTCCACCCTTTACAGAAGCCACTTAGTTGAACGTGTAAAGTGAGCAGGCTTCTGTTGATAGCAGTATCACTGATGTCACTGATTTTGTCACGTACTATCTGGACTTTGGAATGAGTCAAATATACAGAAATAATATTTGTTCATGCTGATGCAACACAAATATCCAACGTAAATAGCTTCTCTTCTAGGTTGCCCATCTTTTGCAATCGTTTAGTAAAGATCACAAGATTTATCTGACTTAATGGAACTATAAAAACACAAAACATGCAATATGTTCTCTCAGTAAGTGGCCAGTATCTGAATACGTGATTACATTATGTATACTTCTGACTTCGTCTGATCAGGAAAAGTCCCTTTCCCCATAGAGGCAGGTGGTTTCTACACTGAAGTACCAACCAATGTCTATAGTCTTTGCTTACAAAAAAGTGTATTTAATCAAAGAAGGCAGCCCTACATCAAATGGTGGCAACTTTTTATTACAATAACATATAGCCTTTTAATTTTGCATTTAGTATTAAAACACCATAGCAAAAGACACTACAGACACAGGTTAGCAGATAATTTAAAACCAGTAAAATATTCAGAGAGAGATAAGCGTGAAGAAAACTAATTTACGTGTTCCTTACTCGACACTACATTCACATTGTTGTACGATGCCTGACAATATAAATCTGCATAGTTTAAACACTGATGTCTCTTTCACTACAATGGAGATACTGGTGTTACTGCAGTAACTGATAAAGATTATTGCAATTGCTAACACACACATCAATGAGTTTGAGATTCATTGCAGACGGTTACTAGTTGGCACTATCAGTGGTTTTGCAAAAAAGCTGAATAACCTACCAATCTGACGTGTGTAAACAGAAGTGCAGTCAGCCCAAGCAGTTAACCTTTTTCAGGAATGCTGTAGATATGAAACATTTGTCACTGACTCAAGTGCCAGGCTCCCATACAGCAGCAGGGACTACCCTGCTCATCGTGGCTGCCACACCCAGTCAATCTCCTTAGCTACAAACCACACACACACAGAAGTGTCTGGCATATATTCACATAGTAAATACAAGTATTACTGCCATCTCACAATTCACAGTTTAATCTTACTGTATATCTGAAGTACTGACAAACCCCCAGCTTATGCAACACAGCAGGTATTCTTTCATTATTTCACTCTCCTTTGAAGGCTCAGATAACTATCTATAAAAGACAAAAGCAACCGTGATTCTCTAAACTATTGATTATGACTCTTAAGTAGGTGGAAGGAACAAGATCTGACTTCTGATCCACATGTAGACTATTCAAAACAATATGAGGAAAAAATACAGAGCTAATGCTTGGGCTAGAACTGGAAACCAGAATTTTCCCCTTCTCTGTGAGTGTCCAGGTAACTGAATCCTGAATTTCCTGAGCCAAGCCCTGAATTCTCTTCTGGGCAATGGCACAGCTTCAGCTGCAAGCAGGGAGTGCTGAATCACCTGCCCCTTGTGAAGTGGCATTTGTCCCGGCAGTTAAGAGCTATGACTGAGTCTTTTCATAGAAAAAGGGCTACTTTCCAAGGTGAGCGCTTTAACACCATGCTCCTGGGCACCAACAGTGGGTCTGGGAACCACCACGCCTGTTCTAAAGACAGCAGTGATCATTATTGACATCTGTAAGGAGCCCAGTCGAATCCACACTGGCTGTGCTTTTCCCACATCTATTAGATAAAACATCACAGGACTTTGATTGTAGTTTCATAAGCAAATGACCCAGTTTCCTGCTGCTGAGGTTCTTTTATTTCTCCTCTCACTGTAACTTTCCTATTCCAGAAACAAAGCCGGCAGCAGGCAATGCAGCCCTGCCCAGTTTTGAGCACTCAGATCAGTGCCCAGCGTGGGCGTCCCCTCCCACATCAGCTCAAACCACTCGCACACTCACATAAAGATGTGGACAAGGGTACACATGCAGCAAAGAAACACTTTTTTCAAGTAGAGCAAGGTTTTTTAACACTAATTTTTGCTGGCAACAGAGAGGGAATAATGTCAAGAGGGGATGGATACCTCTGCCCTCTCCCTGTCAGCCTCGAGCGACCAGCACCCCAGAGGAGAGACCACCTTGGTCTGGATCACGGTCAGACTCCGACAACACACTGAAGAACTCGTTTCTCTTGAGACCGAGGCACAGAGTTGCAAAATTATGCATTCAGATATTTCTGAATGTTGGGAAAAATAAGTAAACAATAACAGTAATTAGCTATTTTTTTGTAGACAGAAGCATAATTAACTATAAGATTGACACCATTAAGTTCAAGGATATTATCTACTTGAGTTTCACTAAGAATTTCACTATGTCTGTGGAAAATACAGAGCTAAATGTGGTCTTAGAACATCTGAGTATGCCAGGAGGTCAAAAGTTACTAAAGAAAATAAACCTTAGCCTGGCAAGTTACACAAGAGATGATGTGATTGCTTCATGTCCTTTGCATTTATTTGTTCAAGATTATTTTGGGAGTATTAAGGAAGATGTGCTACAAAGTAAATTCTTGAAACCTATAATTTTTCAATGAATAACACTTTTCCTTCTACAACTTTAAGTACAAAATTAAGAACATCTGAAGATGCAAATCTATGTAAAAAGTGCAAAAACATTCTGGAAGAAAAACAAAACAGCTGTGTGACGTCATTCAAACAAACTGATGTCTGCTAGGAGAGTATGACACCAAGAAACTGAGACTGACCTATGAAAGCAAACATTCTTTTCCCCTTGCTCACTATGTAATTGTTAATTTGCCCCAATAGTAGGCAAAGAATTTAACAATTTAGACTCTGTATTAGGCAAACCCTGACCGAGACAATTAACACCTATTAGCTAGGAAAGGTCCTTGTTGATTTGATAATTTCAACGGGGTCCATCTTGTCCAAATTTCGACTCATTTAAGTGAAAGAATACTTTTAACTGATTTTTTTCATAATTTTGGAAGTTATTTAAGAGAAATCTTGCATTAACTAATACCTCAGCAATTTAAAATGCAAATTGCAAAAAAATACACAAACCATTCTAGATCACAGATGCACATTTCTTTCATTCCTTTTTATTGCATCTTATTTGTCTTCATCTTACAGACATCTCCTTTAGGTAGAAAGCAAGAGTCCAAGTACACTAAGGCAGCTGAGATCCACCACTAGTGTCCTGTATTTCACTGAAAGCTTATGCTATGTCTCAGTTAGTCCTTCTCTCTTATGAGGCCATAATAAATCCAAGTCTTCCAAGAACTCCCGTTTTAAAGAAAAGAAATGCAACACAGCGTTTTTAATCTAAGCACTACCTAGTGGCATAAGCGAGATAATATTTAACGCTCCGGCTTGAGCTGAGAAGGTTTATTTTTAAGTACCTAACACCAACAAGTGCCCTCCACTTCCTCGATCCCAGAGGGACACAACGGTGCGCAGGACTACAGGAAAAGCACAAACACGACAGAGGCAGAAGAAGTGATGCCCAACTATCGCTTTCTCGACCCGCCCCGCAGATATTGGGCGGGTCGGGCACCCCGTCCAGGCTGTGCCCCCTGAGGAGCCACCTCACTGCCCTCAGGGCTCTCCCGGGCAGCAGAGACAGACACCGCCAGGCCAGGCCGCTGACAGACCCCCTCAGAGCCCTCGCTCCCGCCTCAGGGGTGCGGGCGGGGCTGCGCCGCCCCCGTCACACAGAGGCCCGCTGAGGAGGGCGTCAGCCCTCAGCGCTGAGCGGCACCACCGGGCTCACGCACCACAGGCCCAGGGGACGGCGGAGACAAGGCCGCCTCAGACCACCCGACCCCGCCGGGACGCCGAGTCCCACTCACCGCCCCGGCGGGGACCCGCCCTCGCGGGCATGCGCCGGCCGCTCCTCCCGCGCAAGCGCCACCGCCTCGCCCACGCCGCTTTGTGTCGCGCCGCGCAGGCGCAGACGAGTCCCGGCGCCGTCCCGCCTCCGCCGTCCCGCCGGTCCGGCTGGTTCCGCCCGGCCTCAGCCCGGCGCGCGCGCGCGGCCCCGCCCACGGACCGCGCACGCGCCGCCGCCTCCCGTGGCGTCTCCCTCCCCCTCCCCGTAGTGGAAGCTGAGGCGGTGACGTCAGGAGCGGCGGCCATTACACGGGCTGGTGCGAGGGAGCGGGCGGCACAGCTGCAGCAGCCGAGAGCGCCGCGCCGGCCGCCCGACCCGCAGCGCTCCGGGCCGCTTCCCCGCCTGTCCTGCCGTGTCGCGGCCGCTGCTGTTGGGAGCGGGGATCGTAGGGGCTTCCGGGGTGGTGCGGCAGCAGCCGGTGAGGAGGAGGGGGAGAGCGGGATGGAGGAGAAGGTGTTCACCAAGGAGCTCGACCAGTGGGTGGAGCAGCTCAACGAGTGCAAGCAGCTCTCCGAGGGGCAGGTGAAGAGCCTCTGCGAGAAGGTGAGGGCTGGCGAGCGGGCGGCCGGGGCCGGGTCGCTGCGGGGAGGCGGTGCCCGGCGGGGGAGCCCGCGGGACCGGGGCGGCCGCTCGGCGGGCAGGCCGGGGAGCCGGGGAAGGTGCCGCCGGGCGGGGGAGGCGTCTCTCCGCCGGGTAGGCGGGGGGTCTGCGGGCGGGACGCGGGAAGAGGCGCCGGGGCGAGCGGGCCGGAGCCTCCCGGGTGGCTCCGCGGGGCTGGCGGGCGCCCGACCCGCCGGCGGTGGTAGGGGAGCCGGGCGAGCCGCGGGCGGCTCCGCGCCCCCTCTCGCTGCGCCGGAGCCTGGCTCCGCCTCCCGCCTTTTCATCGCCTCCTAAAATGGCGCCGCTGCCGGGATTCTCGGGAGAGACCCCCGAGAGCGGTCGCCATCCCGGGGGCCGGGGGGCGCCCGCCTGGGCGGCGCTGCCCCGGCCTTTCCCCGCTGCCGGTTCCCGGGCCAGGCCCAGCGCGGGGGGCCGTGCCCGCCGCTGCCGGGGTGACCGGCCGTGCTGTGCGGAGGGTCCTGCCCGCAGCGGCGCGACATCCTCTCGTGACACGGTTAGATGTTTAAAGCAGCCCTCAAAGAGTAAGCTCTTACGTTGGAAATAAAAGCTTATGGTAACCAGTTGAAAATTACATGGGGTAAAGAGCTGCTGCTTGAATGTAAAAGCTTTTTTTCTTCATAATATACGTAAGCATGGGCGCATTTGTAACTACTCGAAGGATAGATTAACTTTGGGAGTTGGTTTCTCTGAATAAAATTCCGGCTTTCATGAAATAAACTGCGGATAGACAGTTGAGATCCCATACAGCTATTTATTTTTATGGTGACAGATTGCAAATGTTGAGACTTGGATGTTCGAGTGCTGTGTTGATTGAGTCATTTATAGTTTAGAAAGGTCTTAAAATCAGCCCAGGATAGTTTGCCTTTTGGAAGTTGAAGGAAAAATTGTTCTAGCAGCATCCAGCTGTATTTTCCAATTGGATTCTAGTTCTGGATGTAGCTTAACAGCTGAGCAGTTTTTTTGGGGTATTGAGTATTTTGCGTGTTCTTACATTTCTAGGCTGAAGGAAGTAATATTTGTGAACTGTTCGGGAACTAGAACTTAAGGAATATGGGAAGTTATTGGTGTACTGGGTTCTAAAGAAGCCTGCATACCTGCTATGAGAAGTAATTAGAATATTTTAAATTTGGCATCTTGCCTTCAAATACTACAGCGTGTTGTTTTGGAAGCAAATAGTTTCCAGAGGACTGTCTGTGAACTTAATAAAGAACTCGCATTGGTTTTGGCTAGATGAGTTCTTGCTGGAGTACAGATTTTAGTTGACTAGTATTCCAGCAACTTAAAATTGTTACCATTTGATACAGTTTGGGTGTTTTAAATTGTGTTGCAAGCAAGTGGCAATGTCACTGCCTGACTGTTTTTCATGTGTGACTCTAGTAACAGCAGTGCAGCTTCTTCCTTGTATTGCTCTGTTGGAGAGGCACTTGCCATCATTTATAAACTGGTGCTGGTACAGGGTCCTGAATACCGCACGAGTGGGCGTCTTTTGTAAGGTATATTCATGAGGAATATACAAAAGGCTTTCGGTTTGCTGGGGGGTTTCGATAGTTGAGCAGTAGGTATACCATTACAAATTCCTTATAGAAGATACTGTAGTCCCAGTCATCATTGTGCAAGATGACGTTTTCATTTTTTTTTCCTGGGGAAGAATGGAAATGAGCTGTATCTCTGCATAAACGTATAGTGCTAGTCACCAAAATAATGGTGGAGAGAAGGAAAGGTTACAGAAAGTTGTGTGTCTAACTACTGTGTTTTTGAAACAAGAGACCACAGGAAAGTGTGAGAGAAGTCTACCTGGAAAATATATAGTTTATCAGTAACCTCTTTGCCTCAAGTTGGGTGGATATGAGCCAGCTCCAAACCAAAGGTGGTATTTCTCCCAGTAGTGTGATACCGTGTTTGAGCTGAAATTCCCTCTTTGGCTGGTTTGCGGTCAGCATTTTGCAGGGTACAGCCACGAGGCTGTTTATGGTAAGGAAAGACGATTTGGTGCTGATAACTACAGGTGGATTTACTGGGACTTCCTGATGAGAGTGATGTTTCTGCATAGTTGCTGATGCAAGGAATTGGAAGGCCTCCAAAGTCTGAGTTTTCCGTCAAGTCGTCTCTGTCCCATTCAGCGGGAAGCCCTGTCTGTGAAAGCGGAACCCAACTAACACCCCGTGTCCTCCCGCTGAGTGACAGCATTTGCTTTCAGGTGTTTCCATCCTTCAGCACTGACTTTGAGAAATTTCACTGAATTGTGCTCCATGTTTTGGTTGCCTTAAGTAGTTTTGTGGCTGGAATGGCACTTAAAGGTTGTGTTTTTCCATAAATAGCTTAATGTGTTAAGGTTGATGTCAAATATATCTACCATTCGAAAGAACAGATAAAGACCCTACTAAGTATAAACTGTCATTCTTCACGACATTGAATTGTAGCTAGGGCTAGTTAAAATAATTTTAAAATCTTTGCAAGGGCTTTTCCCCCATAACACTATTTGATTGGATGATCTTCATGACTGGTATTTCTTGATCTGCTGGGGCTCCGTGTGTGCGGACTGGTGCCTCTCTAATAAGAATAAGCCTGAGGGCTCTCTTGTATTTCAGTATCGATATCTAAATAATGTAACAACTCTTTACGAACATAACTGTGGCCATTTGTGCATTCAGGTACTTTCTTAGCACGTCTTATATTGTGCCTGGTTACCTGGGTGATGATGGTGATGGTAACTGGCAGAATTATATGCCTCGGAATAATTTGTAACTATGAATAATACATAATATTTTCACAGATAATTTGAAAAAATATGAACCTCTGAGTGGCAGTTAAGTTATTCTAAGCTTAATATGTGCTACGTATTTTATGTTAACATCAATGTAGTGACCAATTGTGTGTGCTTTGCTTAAGGATCTGATAAGTGGAAATTTTGAAGAAGCGGTTAAAATGTACACTATATAGTCACTGTTAGGTATCAGCAGCGTTTGTCCTATTAACACTGAATTGGTTATTGACTAATGTCCATGAACAGAGGAGAAAGGAAGTCCTTTATTGCCAGGTGAAGGTTTTTCCACTGGCCATTTTGAATGAAAGGATGCTGGTTTGGGGCACTGTTCTTTTCTGTAATTTGTGAGGGTAGAGAGGGAAGTGGTCTTGTCTCCTTGCTGTTGTGTATAAATGCCCTTTATCAGAGGAGATGGGGGTGTGGTACATTGCTCAGGAAGGTGGGATGACACTAAAAACGCACATAGGAATGAGTCTAATTTGTGGATGGAGTCTCTGTTGCTTATTTCAGAAAACATGTAGTGCAGGTGGAGGGAGAGGTATCAGACTCTCTTCCCTGGAAATACTAGTCTATAATTGAGTTTGAACATGGCATACAGTTTTTAGAAAAATAAGATAATGTGGTCATATATGCTCTGTTGAATGTTCAAGGTTCTCTTCCTATGTACTTGAATTACTGGTAAAATACATCCAAATAGACAGTGCTGCTATCCAGAATTCTTTAAGTGAAGGGCTGATACTGGCAAAGGCATTCAAGAAACCTTAACTCAGGCTTTGTCTCCAGCAGCTTTTGATCTGTAACAAGAATCTTTGTTACATTTGCTTTTTGATTTGTCACCAGTGCTAATTTTCATAGTAGAAATATGCTCCTGGGCTAAACTGTTCTCTGGTATGTACCTTGTTAATGGTGTATTTATCTATTTTTTTTTCCTGTTGTAGAACTTCCACCTTTGTTTAACACCAGATCTTCTAAGTCAGATTTTCTGAGACTGATTGCAGATGAAAACTGACCAAACATCCATGTACCCACTGCAACCATGTGAGCTGCTTGAACTGGTGCAGCTTATGTTAAGTGCCTTAATTCTGGGCAGGCAGTGTGTAACTGATGAAGCTTTCTTTTGGGTCAACCCCCCCCAATCTAAGTTCAGTTCCCCTGATGCATAGAACTGGCAAGTTTTGTGAATCTCACTGCTGTGTTTTAAGCTGTTACTGCCCACTTCTTTCTTCAGAGAGAGGCATATGTTCCCTTTTACCTCCTCTGCTGCTGGGGAGTTAGCTTTCTTAGCTGATTATTTTTGACCAGATGTGAGTGTTTTAAACTGACTCCAGCTGTGTTTGTAAAGGCTTTTCCATTAGCTAGCTTTTTCACATATAACTGTTCTTCAAACTAAGGTGATTGTAAAAATGAATGTTCCTGTCTGAACTTGCTGTAAATCAACTGAAAAACCCACCTCAACAGAATTCCCAGCTAGTGAGAGTTTCCATGCGGTGGGCTGTGCATTGGACAAGTCCTATGTCCTTCCACCACTACTCCTGGCAGAAGAACAATGTGGGTCTGGAACCACAGCATTTCAGTTCCTCTGTGCTACTGCATTGGCTTCTGGATTCACTAACAAGGAAACCTGTGAACTGATAACTGTATTGTAGATTATTCTGGAACACTTCCGCAGAAAAGATCCTTTTACTCCCAGTGTTCTGTGTGGTGTGGGTTGAATTTTTTTTTTCTTTTATTTTCTTGTGATGGTTGGTAATATAAAATGGAAATTGTCTCTTTACACAAAAGCAATTTGAAGTGTCAACCTTGCCAGTCTTCTCACCTGGTCCTTACGATACTTGTAACACTTAGGTGTGCCTCTGAGCATTTAGTCTATGTGCCAACTCTTGTAGCATCAGCAGCTTTCTAATTTTTTTTTTCTTTTTGTTCTAGGAAATAGTGTAAAATTGAGTTGTGCTGGCCTGGTTTTTTGTTTTTAATTACAACACTAGTTGTGATCAAATGGGAGTGAAATATATTTTTATGTTTGTTTAGAAGCTATTTTGGGCATAGTTTAAGTGAAGTAAGTACTCATAAGTCAGAGCAAGTTCCTACTTGAATTCTCCCAGTGTAAGGCTCAGGACACGGAGGAGGCTGTAGATCGATGTCCTGCTCCAAACCTGCTCTCTGTGGTGAGGCTGTTGGCTCCTTGGCTCTGATGCTGCTCTGCGGCTGCTCCCCAGCCCTTCTCAGTCCGTCACTGCAACAACCTGACCTGTCCGGCAGCAGTTGAGGAGACCTTGCACATAAGGATGGGCAAAGGGGATAAATGGAGCAGGGACTGAATTTCCATCCTCCCTTAGGGACCCTTAACCACTACACCTGTGTGCAGTAACACAGTTGTTGTCCTCGGTTCCTTTTCTTGAGGCAGTACGTTAAGCTGGAAAAACATTTTATTCCTGGCTAAAGAATAAGTACTGGAGTTCAACTGCTCAGGATTTCTGCTGAGTATGTTGAAAATACATTCCAGTATAGGTATTACTTACCTGCTAGTTGGTTTTGAAGTACGTTTCTTGAGTTTGACACATGTGCCCGCCCCAGGCTCCCATCAGTGTCCTAACTGGACCTTTAACATCACCGTGCCTACCTGTGGTTGGAGTTGTTTCAGCAAAAGAGTTGAAAACTTTTTGAGTTTATTTGCAAGTCCACCTTCATGTATCAGGCACAGCTACTTTGGGAATAGCTTTAGCCTATTTCTTTTTTTAACAACTTGAATAATACAAAATGAATTCAGCTTGCACCTACAGATGGGGCTGAGGACCATTTCTGTGCAAGTGGTCAGCTTCGTGCATCGCTGCTGTTGCTGTGTTTCTTGGAACTGCCATGTGGAGAGGAAGGTGTCTGGATTTCCTGAGCTATTTGGCCTCCCTTTTTTAAAAAATATTATTTTTCTAGACTTTCTTCTTTGAATTCAAAGTTAAAGGCACTAAGATGTTTTGCATGATGTGGAATAATGACACTGGATTCTTTCAGAGGAGCCCCTTCCTATCCTCATTTTCCATCTGGTCTTGTCAACTACTGATATTTAAATAGCAGTTCCCTTTTCTTTCTCTCAAATCTGAGGGAAGGAACACTTTCAGTTATGCAGAATATGTAAGACTGCTAATGATTTTCCAAATTGAAGTTTAGGGGACTATTGAGGCTGAGAGAGTGGTGTCAGTCATTCTTTTGTAATGCAAGGGAACAGAGGGTAATTTGGGAGAAGTTTTCTGCCTTCATGTTTTCTCCTAGAGCTTCTAGAATTTACAGGAGAAAAAAAGGAAGGTGGTTGTCTCATTTAGTCTTGTATGCAGGACTGGCATTAGGATTCATCTTCTGGTTGGCTAATACCTTGTGTTTAGCTGGTCTCTCTTCTAACCAAATACACATTGCTGAAAGAGGAAGGGAGCAGTTATTGATACTTCGCTGTGTGTTATGAAATACAAAGCTGATTGGATTTTTATGCTTTTTTTTTGGTTAGTTGTTTGTTCTCGGTTCACTGGCAAATAGTAATGGATACATAAGCTACTAAACTTTCATTTTGTGCACTTAGCATTAAAATAAATCTTTTGAGTTCATTCATTAGTTCTATTTGCCCAATCCCAAGAAAATTAAGGGCTGTGAATGTATTGACCATAGTGTGACACGTGTTCTGAGGAGCTGCGCTGTGACTCCTTGACCAGGCATGCCTTGTGTTCCTCTGCTGAGTTCTAAAAATCCAATATTGCTGTCAGTGAGCAACATTAGAAACAGAGGTATATGGGCTAGTCACAAATCCAAAGAGAAAGCAGATTGGTTATCTTCTGTTTCAGTCCTGGGAAAAGAAAATTTTGGAGCTGTGGCGGCTTCTATGTGGATGTAAATCTTGTTATTACTTACTTTGGAATACTAACTATAATTAAATGTCACCGAGAACTTTGTATTTTAATTTTATGGATTCTGAAGTTCAGGAAAAATTGGTTTCCCATTTGTGTCATATGTAGTCTGCCTGCTGTCGTAGTTCACAGAAGGGTGATATTGGAGGCATCATTTCTCTAGTTTTGTTTTAAATGTCAGACAGTGAATGAAAATACCTTTGGTTCTAAAAAGGGGGAGTCCATCTTTTGTTTTTTCTCTGCAATTAAGGAGTGGGGGGAGAAACTCTTGAAGGAAACAAACGCATTCATTCTGCAGAAGATTTGCTGACTGTAATGGATGACTTTGCTTGGAACTGGAAACTCTTCCAGGCCATGATGTCTGGCCAACTAAGACCAGTATTCATCCCAATTAGCTGATCATTGTGCCTTTAGTCACATCCTGTGCATCTTGACGACAGGAAATTATGGGTGTGGTTGAAGTCTTCGATCTCATCAAAATATCTTTATGGCAACTACGAATACCTTTTTTAACATTGGTTACAGTGGATACTTCTCAGCACACGCTTTACTAGACAACATGGTGGGTTGCAGTTGTGAATTCTGGTCTGCCAAGAATGACACATTACTGACTGCAACCATGACTTCGGAGCTGTGTTGTCTAATCAGAATAATGGTTGTATTTCCTTTACTTGAGTTAGTGGTAATCTTTTAACAAGTGCTTTATAGCACTGGTTTGCTGCTCTGCAGCAGTTTCAAGCATTGTTCTACAAAGCCACAATAATGTTTACTGCCTTTTTTTTTTTTTTTTTCTGATGTGTCCCAGAGTTTTTCAGGGTAGATATTTGGTCTGAGCTGTCAGAGCTCCTTCTAGAATGTAGAGATCTAGTAAGGTGTAGGTGTAATTGAGAAATAACTGATATGTTGTGGAAACCCGTATGAATTTGGTTACAGTTGAGTTCAGAGGATTTTTTCAAAATTGAACTGCTCGAAATGAATTTTCTGAGGCAAGGCTGATAATATACTCCATGAGAGAAACCCGCTTCTCCTCAGTGTAGACTGAGTTGAAAGTGGATTGATTATAGCCTTTATGGTACTTGACTCTCAGACTTAAATCTGTGGCATGTAGGATAAAAGTCCATGCAGGGAACATGGGAAATAGGACATTCCCCTGCGTCTCATTAAATAAAATTGTGAAGATCTGAAAATCCTGTGGTAGTAACTTTTATGGTCATACAGGTTTGTTTGGTTTTTTAATTAATTCTTATCCCTGACTGTTCATTATAAAATGCAGAGTTTACACTTGGGTCTTGCATTGTCTTAAAACAATGAAGGTAATATTTGTATTTTAAGAACAGTGTTTTGCATAGATGATGTTCTTTGTAAACAAAGGCAACAAAACAGTGCTTTACTGTTTGGCCATTTAGAAGATGTACAGCAATCCAGGAATGTTTTAATTCTTGAATACTAGGTTGTATTTTTATGCAGTACCACTTGCTCTACAGTAAAGTGAAAAACTGATGTTTTCTTGTGTGGTTAAACCGATATTGGTTTTAATCGTGTCATCTTTTGGGTGTTTTGGGTTTGTACAAGTTGCATCTTTCCAGCGAAACAGATGAGTAAGCCAATATTTCAGTTATCAAGTAGGAAGGAATTGCAGTCACTATGACTAAGCTGAAGTGTATTTGATATGTGCTTATTGTTTGAACTTTGAGATTGCTCTAAGTAAAATGCGTGACTTTCCACCTCATCAATTGTTGTTTATGACAGCATTTTACTTACGCTCTTCTTGTGCAACTATGTTGTACGGTTACTTTTTTTTTCTGTGTTAGACTTTATTGGTATGTGGCTGTAAAATTAGCATTTGTCAGTTTGAAATAATGGGTTCTTTTCAGTCTTAATCTGTATCCATTTGCACGTGGTTTTGAAATCTGTGTGTAGGGCTGAAAAAAAAGCTGAGCTGCTTCAGAGGCAGCATCTTTTAATTGCAATGTAGTATGCTGTTGACATTCATTTTTTTTGCTTAAGTTTATTCATATTTTTTAAATTGTAGAATACCATCACAAGTTAAATTTTCTATGGTGTGGGTACTTATGAGGTTTGAAGACATACAGAAGTTCATGGCTATCTTAAGAATTGTTAAGAACTGAAAAAGACTGATAAATAAAAGCACTAATAAGTGTTCAAGAAAAATCTTTCAGAATTGCATAATTGTTTATCCTGATGATAGGCGAGGAAACCTGGATATTTCAAAACATTAGTGTCAAAATACTGCAAAGGTATTGCACTATTATCCTCCTTGGCAATAGGTCACTGGGGTTTTGAAGCACACGGAGTCAGGTGTGTGTCTCCTCCCTCGTTCTCTCTCATCAGGGGTTTGACCGAGGAATAACTCATTCTTGCACTGAAGGCTGCTGAAATGCTCTGCTGTTCCTCGCTGGGAGGACGTGCAGGAGATGCTGCTGGGAAGCCCCATGTGTTGGAAGGAGGATGGATGGGGATGGACAGGGAGGGAGTTGCGTGATATGGCTGAGCAAGTAGAATCATTGTGTATCTTGGAGAAAGCAAGGTCCAGGGTCACAGGTACTTAGATTAGTGATAGCTTAAGTCCCATGAAACTTGAATTGCGAAATTGTAATATTACATGTACTATTGTCTTACCAACCTGTGGTTTTGTTATGTTATGATGTATTAAACCATTTTTTTGCTTTACCCTCTTATGGGAATTAATTTAATGTGGAGATTCGGGATCTAGTTGACGGACCACTTGTTGATTAGCTTGTTCTCTAGGGTGTTACTTTTTCCACTTTCAGCTCTGCTGAAGCTCTTTTGTAGAGGGAAGTGTGCTGCTGAAGCACTTCGGTATATGGCACTGTTAAATCCTGCGGGACATGATAAGACTGTAAATGAGCTAAGCAGTTCATGAGGCAGCATTTCATGCAGCTCATTTCAGAACGTGGAAATACTGAAATCCCTACACCAGCATTCTTCCACTGCAGGATTTAAATAGAGACTGCTGTTTGCAAGTTGACCTGGAACAGTCTTTTTCCATCAGATGAGCTGTCTGACTTATCTACGTGTTTAGTCATATGCATATCTGAGTGGTTTAATATTTCATAAACTGAGGAAGCAACAACTCTGTTGAAAACCATGCCATTTTAATCTCGGTCAGCATAAACATTGCATACCTTTGATGAAAAATGAATGCTGCATTCTTTGTGCAATGCTTCCAGTGTGTTAAGAAAATATGGCAGTAGAAGACATTCTAATTAAAGAGTAGCTTTTTTAATATTGAAGCACTATTAGTATCTGTAATATTCTCTGTCAAAAGGAGAATAAAGATTGCTAACGCTCCTGAAGGTAGCAACACATTAGAAGAGGCTGAGGCTGCTAAAACACCTTAAAAACATCCGGTGAGTGTCATTGCATTAAAATTAAGTCAGGCCGTCTGAAAATAAATCTACACTTTTAGCATCTGCCACAAGCCAGCAATGACCTCTCTTTAGTACTAGGCATGGAATGAGTGGAAACTGTCACATGAGAGATACTTTTGATACAAATATGTCTGCAGTGATGTAACTCTGCCCATTCTGTAATATCTAAAACTCTGTGTCGTGCAGGGTGCTTAACCATGACTGCATTGTTGCATTTCCTTTCAGTCTTGAATGAAATGTTGAATTTCATGAATCTCCATCACTAAGTGTTGCTAGCACTTTTCTTGTTTGAAGTGGTGACTGCGGCGGTTAGCCTGGACCGTGTGCAGGAACAGTGAGACCACTTCGGGGGTGGTGGTGTCACTGTCCAGCTAGTGGCTTCATGAATAGGGTGGAGAATTGGACACAGCAGCATGTTTATTAGTAGCTTGGCTCATGTCAATACCCAGTATTTAATATATTGTTCAGATTGTAACTTTAAATGTTTCTTTCCTAACCTTTTAAAATCTAGTGCTCTTCAAATGATGATGAATTTTTTGTAGTGTCTCAAAATACTTCTCTGTTTAACAGACCACTCCCTCAAATAAGTATGCTACCTTAGGTGTCAGGTTAGGGTTGAGAAAGTTAAGAAAAGTGACCCTAAAATGAATGTGGTCTTGCTTTTCCATTTATCTCTTCTTGGTATATGCTTCAGTATATTTTGGATTCAGTGTGGCGTGTGCATAGGTGGTATTTGGTGCTGTTTCTGCAACAACCTTTATCTTGGGTTATAAAATAGAATATAGTTTTTATATATTCTCTTGTCTTTCTGTTAACGAGGTAAAAAAAGGGATCCCTTTTAAATAGGAACATTGGTGCTTGAAAGGTGTAGAAATCTTTGTATGTGGTAACTTGTAAACCTGATACTATTTATATTTTTAATACCCTTTTGATTTGGAAAACTATAATGACATGCGCTTGGTGACTGTTCTGAGAACAAACCTTAACTACTGGCAGTGTGATATGATTAAGGAATTCTTGCATTATTTCAAAATTACCTTTCTGATGCAGTATTTAGCTTGTGCTCCTTCATACGAATTGCATTTGTCTGCAACTTTGATACAAACAGTTTTGTGGAAAAAAGTGATGCTGACGAAGATCTGTTTCTCTACTTTGCTTTATAAAAACACAACTCAGTGTTACTTGTGGACACATAAGCACAAAACTTGCTCAGAAAGCTTGTGCAGATAATCCACCTGCTGTGCAGTTGCTGGTGCCACTGGATGTTAGTTCTGTTCTAGTGCTTCAGACAAGGAAGAGATAAGAGTTGATAGAGCAGGCAGGAGAAGCTGGAAGTTGTCGAGCATGCTTTGAATAAAATGGCTCTTCATAGACAAACTCACTATTTCTTTGTTTTTTGTTTTATAGGCTAAAGAAATTTTGACAAAAGAATCTAATGTACAAGAAGTGCGATGTCCAGTCACAGTGTGTGGAGATGTCCACGGACAATTTCACGACCTCATGGAACTTTTCAGAATTGGAGGCAAATCACCAGATACAAACTATTTGTTTATGGGGGACTACGTTGACAGAGGCTATTATTCAGTCGAAACAGTCACATTGCTTGTAGCTCTAAAGGTAACTTCTCAGCTGTACAATTCTGTATAAAACATATATAATTACTATCCTGACTGCACTTTATTGCACTACATTGGTTTTATAGATATGAAGACTGAAATGTTGGCTGTCTCAGTTTTGAGATACTTCTGAAAAAAATGTAACATTCAGGTGCATACCTGGATAAGTTTTTCTAAAATGAGTGCTGTATTTATTTTTTTACTTGCCTAAGTAGCAATCTTTAAGAATTTGCTTAGAGACATCAGCTAAATGCACAGGGGTAGTGGCGTCCACTAGTAACAATTAATAAAATCTGGAATTTATCTCTAAAGTATTTGGCAGCTGAAGATTTGAATGAATTATCCCTTCTTTTCTCAAAGCTTGGAACTGAATATTCACCTTAAAAAGAATATGGCTTTGATTGCTTTATTGATGTATGATAGGGAGGCAAATTCTGTTTTTTTGGGAAGATGTGTATATTCCGATGCCTCTAAAACGAGCTGTTATGTTTAGGTCCGTTACCGTGAACGTATCACAATTCTTCGAGGGAACCATGAAAGCAGGCAAATCACACAAGTATATGGTTTCTATGATGAATGTTTAAGAAAATACGGAAATGCAAATGTTTGGAAATACTTTACAGACCTTTTTGATTACCTTCCTCTAACTGCCTTGGTGGATGGCCAGGTACGTTGACATTTGACAAAGTTAAATGTTATTAATTGTAAAGGGAGCTGTTAACACTCTGTATTCTTTCAGCTTTAAAGGGCTCTCTTGCAGACTTTCTCCTAGTAATTTATACTAAACAATTATAATTGTACTGATACAATTAACATAAGCTTCATATGTCTAATGCTTCCAGATTTTCTGTCTACATGGTGGCCTCTCCCCATCAATAGATACACTGGATCACATCAGAGCACTTGATCGCTTGCAGGAAGTTCCCCATGAGGTACTTGAAAAATTGTTTTCTAAATTCATGGCGGGGTTTCATGATTCAGCGTATGTTGGGTATTTGAGTACACAGGCCGAAAATGAAATTCGAAGTGACTTAGCAATATGAAAGTGGCTCTCTTCCTGTACCAGGTGTGTGGGTGTTTGTTTTTGTTGTGTGGTGTTTGTTGTTTTTTAAGGAAAATGAAGGGGCATGTTCTGGCCTAAAGTAAGAAACATTTTAGTGTGCCTAGAATCTCAACAGGTATTACCACTTAATGATCTGAGAGATGAGAACTATTTCTATGAAGATTCTTCATTCAGATTAAGTTCTCGATAGTATTTCCTATGTTAACTGCACTAGCTGTTGTAGTTGGTTGTGGGTTTTATTTAGGTCTTCAAGAGATGCTGCAACAAGTTGTGCAGGATGTGTATGTTGGGTTTTTTTTTTTTACACTCAATTTCTGAAATGTCTTCAAAATCTCTTACAGGGTCCAATGTGTGACTTGCTATGGTCAGATCCAGATGATCGTGGTGGCTGGGGAATTTCTCCTCGTGGCGCAGGTTATACATTCGGACAGGACATTTCAGAAACCTTTAACCATGCTAATGGCCTTACGTTGGTTTCAAGAGCTCATCAGTTGGTAATGGAGGTAAGCAGGGCAGCTGGTGTGTTTTAACTCTCGATTGTGTAGTTGGTGCATTAATAACATACTCTGTGTCTCAGAGATGTGCATATGCTGCTGTCACAACTGATGATCCATCTGAAAGTCTCCCAGAAACTCTTACTTTGACAGTATTTGTGTGCTACTACTAAAGGAGTTTCTCAATTCGACAGTGGAGTAAGCTTTATTTTGGCCTTTTTTCTGAAAATTTACAGTAACATCCCAAACCAGACTTCAGTAGCAGATGTGGTATTGCATTTCTATGTAGATAAAATGGTTCTTAAACATAAGTGCTGAGTCCCTTGATAAGAAAATGCACAGAAATATGTGTGCCTTGAAAAAAGATGTATTTGTCTTTTTTACCTTGGATGTGTGTCTTTGTTTTTAGTCTCTAGGTATCCCTTGTAGTTAAGATTTTTAAATGTATGTCTGGATTCTGGTTTTAGTGATCACAGCTAAAGATTCAGAATACATTGTGTACTTCAGAATTGGTGTCTTAGTTTTTTAATGTTAATACCATGGAGAATTCTTACTTTTTTATTTTTTTAATATGTTTAGCTCATGCTTACTAGTAAGAAGCAACATATGAAGGCCAGAATTCCTTTTTACCTGTTTTTCTCTTGAGAAGACAAAGGGACTGCCTTAATCTTATTTAAAATGACACTACGAATGCCACCTAGGATTTTGGGTGTTAAAATTTCATCTTAGTAGTCAGGTGGTTATATGGGTTACAAAAAATTAACTTGGCTGTCTTTTTTTTTTTTTAATTTTCTCCAGGGGTACAACTGGTGCCATGATCGGAATGTAGTAACAATTTTCAGTGCTCCAAACTATTGCTACCGTTGTGGCAACCAGGCTGCAATTATGGAACTCGATGATACTCTAAAATACTCCTTGTAAGTATGCTTAAAAATGAGATTTATGTTGCCCATGATTTTAAGATAGTTGCTGTAGCAAGATACCGCTTAAATATTGTGTTAAGGTGTAGGTTTTCTCTTAGGTTTTCTCTTACATGCTTTTGGGAGGTGAAGTGAGTGTGGAATTGTTGAGTTAACCACATCTCAAGTATCTGGAACTGTTGTTGGCATCTCTTCTCTGTTAGATTAAAGTGAGACTCCTCAATTTTGTTTTATAGAAAGAGTTTAATGAAATACTATAAAAGTGTGTGATTTGAGAGTAGGAGTACTCTGTCGCATCTGATGCAATGCCCTCCTATCTAGGCCAAGAAACTTGTGGAATCTTGGAATTTTTCAGATGTTAGGATGTCTGCTTTTTTTTTTAATGAGGTTTCTAGTTAACTACCTTAACAGCAACTTTCTTAGTAACCAAGGCAAAAGCATTGTGTAAACTGCCCCTTTCTTCTTTCTAGATGTACACTAATGTTTGACTAATTGATGACTCTTAGAGCTAAGATTCATTTCTCTCCAGTCTATAGTAGTAATCATAAGAGGAGTTTAAAATACGGGTATTATAAGTACATACTAATAGAAAGAATTGAAGAAGTTGAACGCTCATTCCAGAAGACTTTAATTGTTTGAAAAAACTTGAAAAGACTTAGCCTGTGTTAAGACCACTGCTACTGTAATTCACATATAAAACATACCTGGATGTCAAGTGAACTCTTGCAGTTTCATTAATACCTGTGCTTTTCAGTTTGCAGTTTGATCCAGCACCGCGTAGAGGTGAACCGCATGTTACTCGTCGCACCCCAGACTACTTCCTGTAAAGAGATTTTAGACCTGTACAGTATTGCCATGAACCATATGTTGACCTAAAGAAAATGGGAAGAGCAACAGTAACTCCAAAGTGTCAGAAAATATTTAACATTCAAACTTGTTTTCACATGGACCAAAAGATGTGCCATATTCAAATACAAAGCCTCTTGTCGTCAACAACTGTGACCACTTTAGAATGAACCAGTTCATTGCATGCTGAAGCAACATTGTTGGTCAAGAAACCAGTTTCTGGCATAGCGCTATTTGTAGTTACTTTTGCTTTCTCTGAGAGACTGCAAATAATAAGATGTAGACATTAACACCTCGTGAATACATTTAACTTTCCATTTAGCTATAGCTTTATTCAGCATGATTGTAGATAAGGGTAGCAGCAAACAATCATTGGAGCTTAAAGAACATTTTAAAAATAAGTACCAAGGCCTCATATTTGTTCTGAAACTGTTTGTTTTATTTTCAGGGAATACTGTTTAATTTAATTGTCTTTTTTTTTTTTTTTTTTTTTTGTCTGCACTTAGTTCCCTCCTCCACTCTTTGCCCTACCATATTGTCCCTTGTATTTGTCCAAGGATAGTGAATTACTTTGAACAGAACTGTTTTTTTCTGTAAAACAATGTTACTGCAGGACAGAGCTGCAGTGTTTTTCATAATAAACTTGTGAACTAAGTATGGAAAAATGTCAAATCCTAATTGCATCTCAGGTCAACTGTGGTTTAATAAACTAACGTGTAGATGGATGGGTTTTTATAAACATGCACAGAAGTTCCCACCTTAAATAACTAAACCCAAGGTGATTGGAGTCTCCTGTAAAACTCCGACCTGTTGAATTTTGTCCCAGGGAGGTGCCTGGTCATTGATGTCAGGAGCTGAGAACGGAGCTCACTTATGACTGACCTCTCAGTGCTCTACTGAAATATTCAAAAATGGAAGAATATAGGATAACTTAAGTGATTTAGCATGGCTTTTTTCAAGTGTAAATCTGAGTTCTTTACAATGTAGGTGCTAATACTTAAAATCATTTTCTGAAAACTAATAATAAAATCTGTTTTCTAAATATTAAAGGGAAATAACGTGACATTTAGCACTACATGTATTGCCCAACCTCCCATTCTAAAAAATTGTGGTGTGTATGTTGACTTTTGCTAAAATCTTTCTACTAATTATTTTCATAATTTGCCTCTTCATTTGATTATTTCATTCAAAACAAATTCAAATGTTATGCCTTCTTAAAGCTTATGCTTGAAACTTACTTGGCATATCTTAAAAAAATGTACCTGGCTGTGGTTTTAATAGAGAACTCTTAATATTCATATTGTTTAAGAGACTTTAAATTCCTTGGGAACAATGTAGACTCTGGAACAACACAAAAGATTTTTTTTTCACATTGCTTGTTTCAAAGGGAAAGTTCAGAAATTTTCCAGATGTCCAACTTACCTGGAGACCTGGTCCCAGACACAGTTTTGGGGGCCTTCTTGCTTTTCTGCTGCAGGGTTGCTGAGTTCTCTAACTTGCAAAGAAGGTGCTGCATTTCACCAAGCATTACCTCAGCCCTTTTCTGAAAGACTCGAGTGATTGCTTTTTGCTTCAGCAATAACTCTGATGTGTCCTGTAGGTTGGGTTCCAAATGGTTTCTGGAGAGCGCTCAGCTTTCTGCAGTTTGAGCTCTTGCAGGAAGAAGCGTGTACTAAAAATAAGCGCATTTGAAGTGTCTTTTTTTAGTATATCGGGAACTTTTGCTTTGATCACTATTAAAAATCCTTTGCTGTAGAGTGTAGTTCACTTCAAATTCCTTTCACTTGCATTTCTCTGTAAATGTTTTTGTAGATAGAACTTTGTGCCTTAATTGACACCATTCCTTCAAGAGTAACGACTTTGCCCTATTTTCTCTTTTCCCTGTTACTTCGATTGCCGTGACCCACCTCGTGCTCTTGGGGGGGAGCAGCCAATTCATTTCTTCAGTTTCTGTACACAGATGCAAGCAGTTGTAAGAGAAGTCAACAGAAAATGTTGAAAGTCACTCCAGTTTTTGCACTTTCCCCCGTAATTACGCTGTGACTGGCCGTTTGAAGTTTTCATTGAGAATATTGCCTTGTGAGCAAAAAAAAAGTCACTGATGGAGATTGGCCACCAGCAGCACTAAGCAACTAATAGCATGTTTGGAAGATTCAAGAGGAAGAAGGAAAACTTCAAGTAGAAATAATTACTGACTGATTTATTGGTGGCTGTTTAAAGTTCACCCGAGCAAAACTTCCTTCGTTTCAGACTGACGCCAGCTGCAGGGAAACAGGCACAATTAGGATTTGTACTTGATTCGGCGATCAGTGTCTGTTGCCTTCTTCACTACAAATACTGGTGAATTCCATGAAATAGGAGTAGCTGGAAATCCCATATTATGGTAATTCAAAGGGTGTGTGTGTGGTTTTTTGTTTTGCTGTTGGGTTTTTTCGGCAGGATAGTTAGAAGCAGTGGTCAGTGAAGAGTGCTGGCATTGGGGTTTAACTTGTCCGAAGGCAGTTGCGAATGAAACTTGGCATTTTTGCATGAACCAGTCTTAACAACTTCTCAATTTTTCTTTTGTTTCTCAGAATTTGGATAGACTCGGTAGAATCCTGTTATTGTTGGAGAGATGGGGGGTGGTTAGCCTTCCCACATTGCATTTTACTTAAATCACATTGACGTCCTGTCATTTGGCCATTTAGCTGTATTTGTGTATCAGACTGAAGTAACCAGCCTTCATTTGTGGAGTCTTACCATTCTGAAATGAGGAGACAATAAGTCAAAAAAAGAGATGAAATTGCACTCCTATGCAGGAAAATATTCAGTAACTTTGGTTTTGGATGGAAAAATGGGATGGATTTGAAGCGCAGATACTTGCCAGGTGTGGTTTTTTTCTTCATGTGGTTTTACACCTTTCTTCTGTCTGTTTCCCACCCTGTTGCCTCCATGGCCACCTCTGCCCATCACCTCCTGGCCAGCAGAGCCCCGGAGAACGGCTCCCTCGGGGACAGACAAGGAGCTTGGTGTGTGTGACAGATGTTTTCTCCGAGGTACATCAGTGCGTGTGTTCCTCGGCTTGTGCCCATGCCAGATTGTTTCCAGCTGCTGACATTTGCACACACGTTCTGTCTCCCCACTTCAAGTGCTTGGGCAGCGTTACCTCTTTTTAGATGCGATAGTGCCCTGGGAGGATACTTGACACATGGGCGAGTGAAGACAGAGCTGGTTACCCCTCTTCCCTGCATGTCTGGATGATGACAGTAAATTCTGCCTTGGGCAAAAGCGGGTGAGCGTACATATTGCTGAGGAAAGCTTTGACAATTCATCTGCCCGGGTTTCAGTCTGGTTAGTATCAAAAATCCATCTGGAAATGTTAGAGAAAAGATTTCCCAGAGTTACTGATACCTGCTGATCTGTGCTTTCCACGTTCCACCTGAGGGTGTTGGTGTTTTTTTTCTCTTGTAATAGCAGTAAACACTGGAAGTAATTTTCATGAAGTAATTGTGCATTAAGAGCCTGGGACAAAGTCTTTGCTTTGGCAATTTAAAAGTTCAGCCTCAAATCTTAAAGGCGAAGGGTTTCCTCATGTACAATGCAAAACTGTTATGCAAGTGCTAGGTTTATTTGGGGCCTTTTTTTGTAGTTCGATAAACACATTTGTCTGTTTTTCCCCTCTCATCCCTTCATCCTCATTTCCTTACTAATACTGTGGCACAATTCCTGCTGTCGAGGAGCTGTGACCGCAAGCAGGAGGGGTCTGAAGGATAAATGCACTTGTGCCATCGAATCATGATTTTGAATTTGAAATTAAAAGCTGCTCCAAATTAATTGAAGGTGTGGCTCTACTTTCACCACTTCTGCAGCTGTTGTTTATCACTCTTTAATTGCTTCTTGTTTTGTCTGTATGTTGAGCACTCATGGAAACTCAAGGTATGTTGTAGGGGAGTTTGCTTAGGTTAAAGGTTTACGTAAGACAAATGGCTTTTTAGTATTCCTTGGTTTTTGCAACCATATGCATGGTTTATACGAGCTTAAGATTTTGGAGGAAAATATTGCAAGCAATGATTTTTTGAACACTCACAGAATGCATAGGCTACCTTCTGTACGCTACAGTGATTGCTACACCGAGTAGTAGTTCTCTGCAAGTTCCAGGAGAAGGTTGGAAAGCAAAGTGTTAAGTAAAAATTGCACTGGACTGTAGAAATCTTTCAGTACCCGTGAATACAGTAAAAAAGCCCTGCAGAGTAAGCAGTTCATGAGTCAGCCTGCTGTGGTTTTTTAAGAAGTTATTTTGGTGCTCTAATTCATTTGACTGTGCTCCTTTTGGATGAGAATAAAGGCAAGCTGCTCTCTTGAGTGAGGGACTGGAGTTCTTTGGCATATATACAGGAAAAAAAGGCTGAAATGACACTTTTGGTTTTAAATTAAGTAGTACTGCATGGTTTAAGCCTTTTAAAACCTGTGCTGTGGCTTAAAAGCTTTATTCTTTAAGATGGTTTGAACTACAGCTCCTGATCTCTTGTAATTATGGTGAATGGAACTGCTTTTGGATGCTGATTAAACTGATTGCTGCTGGGGTACGAAACAATAATCTGGAACAGTACCCAAGTATTACATATAAGTAATTAACCAACATTTGGGAAACCTCTAAAACCAGGTTGGACATAATAGCTTTTCAAATAGGAGGGCACTGTAGCACTGGGATGAGTTAGCTGGTGAGGCTGCAGAATATCTAGTTTTGGGTGTTCTCAGGGCTAGGACAGAAAATGCCGACATTTCTGTCCTTAAAAAAGCATCTTCCTGGGTTACAGTACATGAGACTCAGGACTGGTGCTTATCCCATTAGCTCGTTCATCAGCTGCTGTGAAGCTGTCACAAGGCTTTGGTTGTGGTTTGCAAAACATAAGCTGGAAATGGAGTGGGGAGATGCTCCAATAACTTCAAACTGGTATCTGTTTGTTTTTTCTGACCCTCGCGCAGGCTCTGCAGCTCTGGGGCTGGTGTTGGAGGTGGAGCAGGATGATTTGGGGGGAAGATACTGGCTGAAAACTCGCAGGCAGGTGCTTCTGCTGACTGTCCATTTTGTAGATACTTGCATCATTGCATACAGTTGTGTAAATCAGACTAAATCTTTGCTACTTGGTCCTATTGCTGACTCCTGTATACATCTTCCTCATGAGATTTCCCCCAAACAGAACTTTTTTGGGGAGGAGTTGGGGCTTTTCCCTGATTTTTATTAAATATGTAAACTGTCTTCTGGAGTATGCATTTGAAAACCAAGTGCTGAACAGTCCAAGAGGAATGTACTGTGTGAACTGGTAACAGCGTGATCCATTGGGCTGAAAGGCTTTAGCCTGGCTCCCGCCTGCCTTCCTTTTTCAGGCAGTTCCAAAAAGTTACCCACCACCCCCTGCCTCATCATAAAACTTTGTGTCCAAACCCTTTCTTTTAACAGTCAGTGCAAGAGCAGGCAATGAATGCTGCTCTGTCTCCTTTTTTTTTTTTTTTTAAATCAAGAAAAAGAGGGTGTCCCTGGATGAGCCTTATCTGAGAGGATCCTGCGATGTTCATTCCATGCCTGACCCAGTTTGCAGGCAGCTTTGCTCCTTTTGAGCTGGGGATGGGTTCTGCGTTGTGGCTGCTCATGAGTTTATCTAGTTTTAGTTCAGCCGTCTCAAAACAGCACTGGACTCGCCCTTTTCCCCTGCAATCTCTTAAAAATGCTTTGAATTAGCCTGACTTCTGAAACACACTCTATTTATTCCCAAGGACTTTGAAACCTCAAACCAACTGCTCTTTATTGACTGTGGTGTAAGAACCAGCCTAGAATAATCTGTTTTTCTGGACTTTGAACAGCTGCAAGATTGAAATCAGGTGCCATGCAACCCTTTAAAGCCAACCTGGTTCACCTGCTCTCATGCTTGGTTATCGGGGATGTTCACAACTTTATATGTTGCCACTCAAAGTGGTTCTTAAGACTGTTTAAAGCAACTCTACTCTTTTCACGGAATAAATACGAGTACATCTCTCTGTGGATGAGCCCTATGGGCCACTCATCATCCCTGAGCCTGGCTCCTTCTAGCACTCCAAAGGGTTTAAAGCACCAAAAGGTACCAAAATCGGTCTGTTTAAGTATGTGGAGGTGGACTGAAGATGAAGTTAGGAGGTAGATGCTGCAAATACACTTGAGGTAGGTGAGTTTTTATTTTTAATCCTTTTTTTTTTTTTTTTTTAGGTTTTCCCCGTCTTTAGTCTTCTAAACTATCATGAATCCCTGCAGTTACGTAAGGGGAATCTGAGTCTTGTTAGAGGAAGAAACAGAGGCTGATAAAGAAAAAAAACAGTTGATGTCTGCTTGGCAGGATTTGGCTATTGAGTTTTGTCTGTAGAGTTAATCGGATTCTCACCCAGTCGGGGGGGCTCTGCCACCCACCGTGTTGCGTTGCTGGGGCACAGCTTGGATGAGAAGCGGCACCTTCTTGAGGATGCACCTGTAATGAAAGTTTTGATGAAGTGGAAACAATAATCAGCTTTTTCCAGAGTTGTACTGAGAACAAGAATTTTTCTCTTCTGCTGCATTGTTGCAAGATTGCATTAAACAACGGTGGTACAGGCTGCTGAGCTCAACAATGTCTTTCTGCCATCTCTGTCATGAATAATTCTGTTTTCTGGTTTTATGCTGAACCAGTCAGTTCCAATTTTTTTCTAACTTGCTGCTGTGGCTGTTTGTTTTAAAAAATGTCCCCTATCTTTTGTATTCCTGAAAAGAAAAAGGAGTATTTTTGAAGCAAGTCTCACCTTCCTCTACGTGTAGATTAGGTTCTTGTTCAGATTCGATTGTCACAGCTGCTTTGCAGCAAATTGTCCCTGGTGCTCTCTGCAGCTCCGCTTGCAAGACCCTCAAGTTTGGCCCTTGTCGCACCCCATCCGTGTGGCTTGGGACTGAGTTCTGTGAAGTTTCCCAACTTGCCCATGGAGCAAAGCTGAGCTTTTTCAAGCCTGGTTCTTATTAGGCTTAGATGCTTGTGGTGTTGAAAAATAATCAGTGTGTTATCTCTGTAGTCTCTAAATAACCACCAGCAGGAAACAAACAAAAACCTCACCACACACAACAACAAAAACCCCACCAGTTTCTGGGTAAAAGTGGGAAGTGCGAGGTGTTTGGAGGGGTGGGGAGCACGGTAATTTTTGGCTGACAATGCCAGGAAGGGACTCTGTGACTGTGGAGCAGATCAGTGCTGTGTCTGGGAGGCTGCCCTGATGCTCATCTGTTTCAATCCCCTTGCACGGCTTTGCCCACAGCCCAGCGATGCTGCGAGGATGTAGGTCAGAGCTCTTCTGGATCCAGTAGGCGTTAAATCAAGCTTGCACTGATCTTGATTGCTCCAGTCTCTTCAGGTATTTGCTTTAGTGTTCAGCTTCCCCTTCCTCATCTGGGTTCTTAGGGGTAAAAGGCCCTTAATTGTATTTATCTGTGGCTGGTGTAATTATCTTTCTGGCTCAGGGTGGCAATGCTTCGGTTTAGGATTATTTGCATTGCAATGATTATGGATGTGTGTAACAATTGAAATTGGGCCACCCATCTTCCTGAAAAATCTTGTTCTCTGCCTTGCAGCTTTACCAAAGGATGGATGTTTTGTGTTATTAATACTGACTCACTCGTGGGACTTTAGCTATCAACGCTGCAGCAGCTGCTTTTTCAGGAGAGATAACAGAAAGCATCTGGACGTGCTGCGGCCGTTCGTTGTACGATATGTAGGGCACAGCGGGAGGTGGCCTTCATGTGATTACAGCCTATCAGTGACAGCCGGCTGCTGCTCTTTTTGAGTGTGGGGTGTTGTTGTTGTTTTAACTTTCACAGACTTCTAATTCAACAGCTGAATTCAAAGTTCACTGTGGACTGAATTTTCTCCTTTAGAAGGCTGTATCAAATAAAAACCTCATCAATAGTATCACTTCAAATTAAATTCATATACAGACCATAATTAAGCATGGAATTTAGCTGACTACTCCTAGATTTTATTAGATTTGTCTTGTGTAGAAAGCAAACCCCATCCCCCTCTGCTGAGCCTGATTTGTGGTCTGAGAGCCTGTGCTCGCTGGTCACGAGCCAAATCAGAAACCTTCATCTTTGGCAACATTGGGGAAGAGGATTTAGGATTTGCAGATATGTTTTCCACAGACCACCTTCTGTCATCATCTGATCCTCTAAACCAAGGAGTTTTCATATAAATAAAACAAACAAAAAAGAATGTTTAAGGAAAATAAAGGCAGTGTTGTTTCTTTTTGTAGTGCAGTGAATGCAGTTCTCAGCATTGGAGCATGAGATGGACTGATCAAGGAGGAAAGAGGTAAATGTGATAATGGTACAATCAAAAGGTCACCCTAGGCATAGTTTGGAGGCTTCACATATATATATGTGAGACATATGTATATATTAAAAAAAATGATAACTAGGTCCTAACGAATGGTGAACAAAGAGCTTATCTGGTTACTAATAGCAGGATCTTTGAGGAACCTCTGTTAGCGTCAAAGTCTGCCGTATAAGCACCACCTGACACCTTTGGATGCTCACTCAGCTGTTATGAAGAGTTCCACAGAAGCACATGTTACAGAAGCGTACAGTAATTCAGTGTACAGTAATTCAGGCTGGAAGGGACCACTGAGGTCCTCTGGACCATACTCTGCATTTAGATCCATCTTCAAATTCAGAGCAGGTTCCTCAGACCCATCTTCAAGTGAACTGTGGCTAACGAGCTGCTCGGCATTCTAAAGTCCATGAAAGAAGATTCCCAAGTCAGGCAGTCTCCTCCAAGTTCTTGGGAATTTGTGTGTAAAGCTATTTAAGTGATATGACACAGTGTGGAGCAGCCTCACCATCACCTGAGCTCTAAGAGGTTCTTCCTGGCTGTGAATCTGTAGTTCAGTCTTTGATCTCTACGAGGTATCAGCTGTAACCAACAGGCTGCAAGAAACACTATCAGCGTGCTTTCACTATAAACTAAACCTGCTCGTTGTTCTGCATCAAATACTTGCAATATTTGTGATCTTGCTGGTTATGTCACTCAGGTAGAAAACTAAGAAAAGAAAGTTGACTTTATACATCTGCCACTAGGCTACTGCCTGGGGCTGCAGCATCTGAAATGAGAATTTCTGAATCTTAGAGGAATTCTTTGTTAGAAGGTATTTTCTAGTGGGTATGACTCACTTGTTCAATAAGGTGCGTAGTGCACAGCCTGGGACCCTCTGGGATCCTAAGGGAAGGGAAAGCGGTGACTTACACTGCACTGTGCTCTGGAGGGCAATGCTCTTGCAGCTACCAGGCTGCTCACAAGTAGCATGGATATGTCTGCATTGGAGTGCTGTGAAAACATTCTTTGGTTCTAAAAACATTTTTAATTAAGATTTGAAGTAAAGCAAATAGTTGTAATTATAGGTCGTCACTGAGTAAATATCTCAGCTACTTAAAAGCCACTTTGCCGTGGGCAGCTGATGCAAAACCAGGCTCAACAATAGCGTGGAACGCGTGGTGTCTGTGTCAGCACAATGCAGCACCTGGACACCTTGCATTTACTTTGGTGGACTTGTACCCCAGTCTGCCTTCATCACTGAGCAAAAACTTCCCAGTCTCTTTTTCTGACTACTCAATGCCTGTTGCCATCTAGAACAACTCTTGACCTTTCAGAAAACGGTACGTGCTCAGGTCAGGGGTTGTGCTAAGGCAGCGCAGCTTTGGCTGCATCACCGTGGTTCCCAGCTCCCAGTCCGCTCCTCCAGCCTGGTGGCTCCTTGTGCAGCTGGTGTCTGGAGATGCTCTAATGGGCTCTGGGCAGGGGCAGAGCTGTAGCTGCCTGAATACCCGGCAGACTTGGGGTAGATGTTCAGCGACTGTTAGACCTATAATACGTTTCCAGTCCTGTGCGCTGTCCTCAGCTGTACTGCCACTCGAGGAGAGCAACCTGCTGTTGTAACTATTTGAAGTCGGCCACTTTTCCAGGATAGTTTTTCAGTTAAAATGTTTTCTGCTGCCCTCGCAGCCACTGAAGCTCACACCTCGCAGCGCTCACATCCGAGATGCCACCGCGCACCCGACCGGCCTCCCCCGCCGCCTCGGGCTGCCCTCGCAGGGGCGTCGGTTCCCCCCGGGCCTTGGGCTTTCTCCTTGTGGAACCCCGCTAAAAGGAAAACGCCCAACGTGAGCTTTTTGCGACCAGCCCGGGCTCCTCCCAGTCACCGTTTTTAAGCACACGGCCGGTTGTTTCCCCAGGAGGGCACCGGGCCGGCCTCCCGGCACCACAGGCCGCACCACCACGGGTGGTTTCCATCGGGACGCCGCGCTCCCCGTCACGGGCAGCACCCGGCCGCACCCCGTTCCCCCACCACCGGGCCCGGGGCTCCCCGGGCGCGTCCCCGTCCCCGCACTCGGGGCCCGAGGCCGCCCCGGCCGCTCAGCCGCGCGCGGGGGGCAGGGGCGCCGCAGCCGTTGGCCCGCGCGACGCGCCCCCGCCCATTCTGCGGTTCCTGGGGCGACCATGCCACTGCCTGAAAGACCCGACCGCCGCCGCTTTCCCCCTCCCCTCGTTTCGGCTCTGCTTCCCCCGTCCCCGCGCTGCACAGGGCGGTGCGGGCCCGTTTTTTCAGCCCTCAGCCGCACTCTGCGCCGTTTGGGCGCCAGAGCGGGGTGTTTCGCTTAGGCGTTCGCGGCGGGCAGTCCGGCCGTTGCGAGGCAGAGAGAGGCGGGTCCTTCCCCCTCCCCCGCGCCCCTCCCTCGCCATATAAAGCCGCCGTCGCAGTTGGGCCCCGAGCGCCGCCGCCGCCAGATCCCGTCAGCGCGGAGCCGGACGCAGCCGCCTCACGGTGAGGCCTGCGAGCTCAGGGGGTTGCCCAGTGCCGGCGGGGCCGGGATAGGTGCTGGAGGCGGCGGCGGGGGCTGAGCTGGGCCGTGGGGCCCGCTCGGTGGGGGCAGTAGGCCTGGCCTGGGCCCGCCTGGCGCGGGTGACCGTGGCGGCGGAGCTCCCGGGTGGCGGTCGGGGAGGGTCGCTGAGGGGCTGAGCCGAGGGCTGAGCCCTCCCTGGGCAGTGTGGGGCTGAGACGCTCGTGGTGCCCTTAGGGGAGGTGGGGAGTGGCTGTGGGGATGTGCCGCCTGTGGGGCCTGGTAAATAAAGCTGAGGAGCTGCCCCCCGCCCCGCTCCCCCCCCGCGGGGCCCGAGCCTCCCCCGAGCGGCCGCCCCGGGGCTCCCCGGGCAGCTCCTCGTGGCGAGGGAGGCTGGAGCGGCAGCGCGGGCAGAGCGGCTCAGGTGCGAGGTGATGAAATAAAGGCAGCGGTGCAGCCGGTGACACGGAGGGGAAGGGGCGGGAATCTATCCGGAGTGGCTCTGGGAGACGCGGAGTTGCCTAGTAGCGCTCGTGGAGGTGCCTGAGTTCTCCGTTTCAAGCTTATGCATGCAAATTACTGTTGTGATTCAGGTGTGGCTTTTGAAATAGCTCTCAACCTGTTTTGCTGTTGTCGAATAGAGCTGTTAGGACCGGTCTGCTTAGTCACCCAATTGTCTTGCTATTCTGGGCCTGTCTCTTTCCAGAGCTGTATGGCAGTTTGTTAAAAATGATTTTTTTTTTCTCTTTTCTTTCAGGACACTGTGCTCTGTGTTTTAAAAAAGAAAAAAAAAAAAAAGGATGAAATACTGATCTTTTATCAGTGATAAGACAATAGATTAGCTTCATTCCACCTGATTAAGACTCTTAACCATAACCTAAATGTTTTGATAAAAGTGGGCTTGGGTGATATAAGGGTCTCAGTGTGAATATTTTTGCAGGGGCTGGACTCGTTAAGGCAGCATTATGTAAACCTGGGCACCAGCATGGGGAGGCTGGCGAATGAAGCTGGGTTTGTTCTTGGGCGTTCTCAGTCACTGCAAGAACAGATGCATTAAATCTGGAGTGTATGCCTAGATAATTTTTTTTTTTTCAGAGCATCATTGAAACTACGAACTCAAAACTATGCTTTACTCAGAATTCTATTTTTGTTTATATATATTTGTTATCTTTGGAACAGTCTTAACCATGTCTCTCCAGAACACCCGTCTTAATTAGAAGTAGCACTGTCATATAGGGTTACATGACTGTGTAAACATTAACTATCTGCTTGCGCTGCCAAATGGAAATTAAAGCAACGAGGGCTTCATGCTGGTGTGAGCTGCTTAATAGCATGTTTTGGCTGGTCTCCACTGGCCTGGGTTTGGTGCGGTACTGTCAGGCTCAGCCATGCTGATGAACTACAGGAGACATTCAGAAAGGGATAATGTAAGTTTGCTGAAAGTGGTCCAGCTAATTCGATTTGGGTACTTCAAGTACTACTGTAAGGAGCTGGTTCTTAGGTTTGGTGGGGGAAGAACACTTGAAAATTAAATGAAATTAATTTGATGTTCTCTGTTTCTAGAGCTTCTTTTTACAGTGCTCTTGCAGGCTGTATTTACAAATACAGGCTTTAGAGATCTTTAAGCAGGTGACTTGAAAAAAAATGAAACTGTCGCAGTGGTCTGCTGCTAACATATTTTGAGTGGTAAAGGAACTTTTTGTAGTACATCCTACTAGTTTGTTGAGAACTGACTTATAAAATTTTTGTGGCCAGGCAAATATGTTTGTCATGTCCCTTGAGTCAGTTGATACAAGTGCAGTGATACCCAAACGGACTTAATGTGTAGTTCTAGACGGAAGTTGTAACCTATGAGCTGCTGTATCAAGTACATTTCTTCTGGGTTTGAGTTGTTAAATATCTGGAAAGATAGATTCTTGTAAGGTTTATTTTAATACTATTGACATATTTGAAGTCTGTTGCTTCTATTGTAGGTCTTATCATGACTTAAAAAACTCTGTTAAAATGCATAGTCATCTTGGTCTTTCCTAATGCTGACAAAGTGCTGATCTATCTTCCTACTCTGTAAGAGTAGCCTTCCTCACAGTGGTATATTGCTTTTTATTCTTTTCAGAAAACCAAACACTTTTCTTAAGGAAACCCCTTGATCCTGAGTAACCTGGTCTATTTGGCTTTGGAGGAAGGGAGACTGGACTAGACTTTGCCTAGAGAGGTTTCTTCCAACCTCAATTTTGTGATTCTGTTCAAGAGACTATAATTTGAAAACTGCTTTTGAGATCTGACCTGAGTAGTCAAAGTGAGTAGCAGTTGTTTGGATTTGAAAACAGTAGTGTTTGGAAGTCTTGAAAGTAAGCTTGAGAGAAATATAGCTGTAGTGTTGTACTGTAAAAAAAATATGGGAACGGACTAATAAATTTTGTGTATTTTCTGCTTTCAAATGGAGAAAAAAGTTCTCTTACATTGAGGTTATGCTTCTTTCTGTCAATCCTTGTTTCTTAAGCAGGAGGATTAATGAATTTAGGCCTGTCAATTCAAGCAGTGAATAATCTGAGCATACTTTAGGTGGCACTGGGCTGTCTGCTGTTGGTAAGAACCAGTATAAATAGGAAGGGTAATGTACATCTTTAAGTCTGCTAAACTTGTAACATTTGCTGAATATTGTGTGGAGATAACTGTCCTTCTCTTGTAGATGCCTTCAATTAAACTGCAGAGCTCAGATGGCGAAATCTTTGAAGTTGATGTTGAAATTGCAAAACAGTCTGTCACTATAAAGACCATGCTGGAAGGTAAGAGTGAAGCCCAAGGAAGCTTTTTGAACAGGAGTTGTGACCAAAGGAGACAAACCGGTACTGTGCTGAAACAGGGTTTCCAGGCCTATGGAACCATTCGCTGTCTCATGTCAGAACAGCTGGAACTATGTTTTGGGTGGATGTGCTCTTGCAAAAAGCTTAAAGTTAAGTCCTCTTGTTAAGAGCATTTACAGGGAGACTAGTAAAATACAAGCACCCCACTGCCTCACCTACAGTGTACTTTGGTTTTGTGAAAGTTAAGCAAACAGAACATCTAGTAATATTAAAAACTGAGTTTATTTAATCATATAAACCCGTCTTACAATGTAAACATATTTTAAATGGAGCGGGAAATGATAAAGAAATGTGATGAAGACAGAGCTGAAATGAAACCTTTATTATGAGACTATGGATGCAGTCAAATTATTTGGAATAAATACTTAGTTCTCATCTCCCGCTGACATAAATTTGAAACAAAAGAACTCGTGGTGGGGGAGGGGAAGTCTGCCAGATGGCTAGGATACAGAGCAAACTGTGTCTAATCCCTCTAGTGCAAATCCTCATTGTTTACTGGTGTGTATTTTCCAGTTTTTGGGTGTATTCGTGAATTGGGGGGGAAAAAAATCTTTCTGTAGGTGTAGTTAAAATTCTGTTCTTGGTAATAAATCTTTGGGTGTGACACCTTATATATAAGAATAGTAAAAATAAGATTGAAATACTCCAAGCATTGAACACTTTGATTCCGTTAATAAGATGCTGTTGAACATGACTGGCGACATGAGCAGGAAATGCAGCAGTTGACTGGGATACATGAGGGAGCACAATAATTTGCAGTCCAGCTGGTTAAGCATCAGTTAATAAACATTTTGTGTGTTGGGTGCTGCAGCTGGAAGGTCATGTTGAGCATCATGGGACCACCAATGAAGTATAATTTTTTGATAACAGATGAAATTTCTGCCTTGGAGGTGGTGGGGACAAGTTGAGCAGAGTCGACTAAATGTGAGATACTGCTTGAATTATTTCCCCATACCAGTAATTTTGAACTGGTCACTTTTTACACTAGTATCTGCCACTGTGTTCGAAGCGTGCATTTGGAGTTTCCAGTAATTGGTGATATATTGAGTACCCTTTAATGTCAGTATTTTAGTTTCTGGATCTCTGAAGTTATTTCAAACAAAAAGTAGTGCTAATTAATATCCCACTAATAGTAACAGTAGTTAACTTGCCTAATACGGAAGTACATGCTATTCTTGTGCACAAATTTGATCAGTGATGATGGTGTGACAGTCATCTTAAAAAATTAAGTTCCTTGGGGATGTAGAGTTGGCTCATCTGTGCATATGATGAGTGAAGGTCTGTGTAGTTACTCAATTATGTAACTAATTATAAGATGTTAAACTTTGACAGCTAGGGTCATCCAACTGTTAGCTTTTGTGTAATAAAAAACCCCATTCTCTAATCAAGGATGGCTAAGGTGCTATTTGTTCTGCATATCAAGTTCAAATTTTTTTTCAAATTTTTACTTTGTCTCCTTCATATGATTAAGGAATCGAAGTGACAAACTTTATCCAAATCTCTCTTGAGCATGCTGACAAGCTTTTAAAACAAAGAGTATTGGAAGCCATGCTTTATAAATGTTATTTGGATTGAAGGGTTTGTGCTGCTGTCTTAGTGTGCAAACTCCTTCAGCTGTTAAGAATCAGTGCAAGTGCTTCAGAGGCAAATTCATGAGCATTTCTATGGCTATGGTATTTCCCACTCCTATAGGGGACAAAAAATTTCTCTCCTTACCACAGTAGATCAGAATTCTTATGAAATAATAATTTGAATGGGAGCTCTCAGTTGGAACACTTTGGTTTAACTTGTGGACTGAACTGTTGAAAGTGGTAAAAATATATAAATATTTGTCTGATTCTTCAGCACATCCTGTTCCCAGAACACTGAACTAGCAAGTTCTGCTCTAACAAGCAACTGACTGTTTAACCAATGGTTTGCTGATGCTCTCATTTGAGGTAGCCTTATTAGCTCCTTAGCCTAAACTTGGTATAACCTATTATCTGTAATGCAGCTGTGGCTCCACAGAGCCTCATCAGAGCGTTCTAGAAGCTTCTGACTTCTCCAGTCTGAGATCCTTTGCTACCAATCCATTCTGCCCCCGTCTTATTGAAATAGTGGAGAACTGGTGAAACGGCCCAATTCAGAGAAGAGTAAATGGCTTTGCCTGCTGATTGCTTAGTCATCTTTCCATTTTTAGATTTGGGAATGGATGATGAAGGTGATGATGACCCAGTCCCTCTTCCAAATGTGAATGCAGCCATCTTAAAAAAGGTAAGATGCTGGAAGTGGTAGTGTTGTATAGCAGTAATGAAATGTGAAATTCATGTTGACTATTATGAACTATTGTATTAAAAATACTTCTAATGTGCTAGCTACAAGCTTAACCAGTCCGAGGTGCATGAATGCAGACATCTAGGGTGTCTGACAAGTGGGGTGAGGCTGGTGGGCAGATAATGGCAGAAGACTGACAGGGGTGACCAGCCAGAGGCCAGACAGGCTTCCTAAGGTGCTAATGTGTGCTGGGCATCTGTGCATGCTGCTATTTCATGGTATTAAGGCACTGGTTTTAGCTGGATTCTGTAAACTGAAGTGGCTATTCATGAGATCCAAATGTTAAGAGACCGGATGAAGGGACAGGCAGTGGTGAGAGCACCTGCAGTAGCTGTGTCCCTGTGGCAGTCACGGTGCTGAAGAGACACCATGCAGACTCGCTGGTGTTAAATTCATGGTTATTGTTGGGTCAAGTGAGAAAAGGGGAAAAAGTATGCTGCTGTCTTCTAAGATGCTTTTTGCTCTGGAGTAGAAAGTGTGCTAAAACAAGCACTGGACTGTTTAGGACTAAATACAGGGTTAGGAATTATTTCCTAGTGAACATACACATAAACAACTTGGGAAGACTCTTGGGCTGGCAGAACAGAACAGGATTTTACTTGCAGTACATCCCTGTTCCTTTTAATTGTCTGGGTGATGAAGTGATGATTTTTTTTTAATAAAAAGGACAAGCTTGGGAACATGCAAACTTTTACCAGATGAACTTTGTACTGTGGCAAATGTCCTGCTGGCAGCTGTTACCACTCTACACTCTTATGTAGTATTCTGCTTAATAAATATTGTGTTTCTGCAAAGAGATTAAACACTGAAAAATGAGGTTTAGGTTTCCTTTGTACAGTCCTGTGTGTGTTAGCACAGGGTTGAATATAATGCCAGCAACTGCCTTTTAAGATGGTAAGTAATTAAATAGCTACTGTCTCAAATGGAATCCTTGAAGGTTGTTGTACTCCAGGATTGGGGATCAATTGTCCTAAGATGAAAATATTGGGTAATGGAGCATGTTTATACAGGATTCTAGTATTCATCTAGGGAAAAAGGTGCAGTTCTTCTAAAATGCTGTTAAGTTATAGTTGGGACCTAATGGGAGAATAATTTGGATAAAACTTTAATATCAAAACAATAATTAGGTGATTCAGTGGTGCACCCATCACAAGGATGATCCACCTCCTCCTGAGGATGATGAGAACAAAGAAAAAAGAACAGATGACATCCCTGTGTGGGATCAAGAATTTCTGAAAGTAGACCAAGGAACACTCTTCGAACTTATCCTGGTAAGTGTGTTCAGGAAGTATAAAGGCTTGTGCCCTGTGAAGTGCATGCTATTTGTGCACTTGATAAATCTTTATGCTTGAATAACTTCTGGGGGGGTATGTGGGGAGGGTGAGTAGTTCTGGCAAACTACTGGCTAAAGTTGAGGATGTTAGAATGCTTGTTAATCTAATGCTGTGCATTAAACTTGCTCATTTATCAATTAATACACTTTTCTCAATATGGGGCCCTACAGCTGTCTTCTTTTCTTGTGGCTCTTGAGTCCTTAGTTGAGGGCTTATTCCTAGAAATAGAGTTCTGGAGATCTGCATACAAATTAAAATCTAGCTTTGACTTAAATTTTGTACCTTCTGTGGTACTGTGGTCCAACATTGTGTCTTAGCTGGTTAACAGCACTTCAGCTGCAAATGTTTGCAGGCTTCTGAAAGACCTTTGTAAAAGAAGGAACGGGGTGGGTGTGTCTTTGGTGCAAATTACTGTCTTTTCTGTTTGGCAAGCAAGTTTTAGGTATTCCAAGGTTCTAGCTAGAAGCCTCTCAAAATGGAGATGATCTGTTTGCAGTTATAGTATTCTACAGTTTCAGTGTAAGCAAGCTTGGGTAGTACGTCAACAGAGGCAGAATATTGATATGGAGGCTTTAAATTTGGAAACCCTTCTACAGGCTGCAAATTACTTGGACATCAAAGGTTTGCTTGATGTCACGTGCAAGACAGTGGCAAACATGATCAAGGGGAAAACTCCAGAAGAAATTCGCAAGACATTCAATATTAAGAATGACTTCACTGAGGAGGAAGAAGCACAGGTACCTGATCTGGGTTTAATTATAATTTAGCGCTTTTTTTAATGCTGAATTATTGTGCGGTGCTTCACAATTTAATGTACGATACAACAGACTTGTTAGCAATAAGTGTAAACTAATCCCTGAGCTCCTAATTGGAAGATTGCTATTAGTGGAAGACCTTTCAGTGCCTACAGTGCTTGTACCCCGTTGCCTGAAAAGGTCAAGACAAAGCTTATTGACTTCTGATCTCAATGTGTGTCTGAGAAAGCACGTAGGATTGTTTATGGCAGCCTTAGCTTGCTGGTTTGGAGCTGCGGTAAGAATGCTGAAGATGCATTGTTGCATGTGGCTGGAAAGGTAAGATGTTTGGATTCTCATCTTTAAGTAATGAACTCATTGATCTTACAGCTTGAACAACAAACCAACTGTAAAATGGCTGAGTTGGGAAAGATCAGAGCAAGATGCCTTGTTTAAATACAAAGGCAGTGAATTGTGCACTTTAGTTTGCCCTCAGTGCTATGTCATGAAACAATTTAGTCTTAAGCTAGTCTGTTTGCTTTACTTAGTGGAAGAAATTCAGTTTTGATCAAATCTAGGCATGAGAACTAAATTTCTTGGTTTATATTGATAAACAGGTCAGTTTGGAAGACCGACTTCCTAATTGCAAATCTGCATGAAAAATTAAAGCTGCTTCCAGGTTTATGCCTTCCTGTGATAAGTAATCCTGAATGCTTAGGGGAATTTACAGCTAACTTTTAGAAGTTCACTGCAACATATTAATAGTTAAAATGGGTTTTTTTTAGGTACGCAAAGAGAACCAGTGGTGTGAAGAGAAGTGAAGCATTGTGCCTGACACTCGAACACTGTAAGGATTGTTCCAAATACTAGTTGCACTGCTCTGTTCATAATTGTTAATATTAGACAAATGCAGCAGCAAATGAAGTTGTGTTAGCAGGATATTGTTCCCTTTGCATGTGTAGTGTTTTTTTTGAGTACAAATTTAAATCTGAGTTTTTACTAGTGTAATTCGATGTCTTTTTACTTTACTCTGCAATGAATAAAACTGAACTAAGTGTGGGTTCTCTATGGAAAGTGGCACTTAAGGTCATTTTATTACACTTTTAAACTGTTCAAGTCCAGTTACAGTGCTAAACATTGACTCCATTGTAAATAAAACCACCTATGACATCTTCTTCAAGAAGAACAAAACACTTGTATTTACAGGGTATTGATAGCTTCAGAAAGAAAAACAAACTAGAATGTGTCTTGAGGAACTAGGTAAAGTAAAAAAAGTTACTGGATTTCTTCCAAAAATATTGTGGGGAAAATTAGTGTTACTTAAAGCTATATAACTTTCAAGATGGTTCTTGTCCTGCATAGAAAAAGAGAGATTTAAAAAAACAAAACAAACCTTTTTGCCCATTTTCTTGTCCTGTTAGTCTTGTTTTACAGACTAGTGAAAGATGTGATCTAGAACTAAGCAAGCCCCTGACGCTTAAATTTGAATACTTCAGCCATGTCTTGAAGACCTGCCTCTAGCTGGTAGCAAAGTGTGTTGCTTTATGCACAGGATGGGTGTGTTTTTTATACATATTCCTGTTACAAGCGGATCCAGGTTTGACCAAAAATGAGTGACATTACCAAAGTTAATATTATTGACCTGTGCATGTCATTAGTGGCTTGTTTTTAGGCGATTTTAAACAACCCTTGTGATGTAGCTCTTTAAAACATGGTTTTGTGTGTCCACGGGAAATCTTACGCCTCTGTATGTGATACTTCAGCTTGTAGAGACTTAATTATTGCATACCAAGCTAATGCAATATCAAGCTTAACTTCTTTGGACAAAGCCACTTGCAACTAGTTAAACAGTAACTGGTTTTCTGATATTTTTTTTTTTTTTATGGTTCCCTTATAGGGAGTAGGGGATGGGTGTGTGGTATATCTTTGAGGTGTGCTCTTAGCTTGTATTGCATTCCATTCTCTGTATAAACCTTAGAGTAGAATGAACCTTAATAAACATACTTATCTCACTTTAAATATCAGTGTTTCACTTCTGAATTAATAAAGGGCTTTTAAACTTTCATTTGTAAATGGTTCTAGTTATTTGGAACTAGACAATCTTACTGTCACTTATTGCTGAGTGTACAAATGATAGCACTGAGGCAGTGCTTAATTGAAATGAAAACAGATGTAAAGGCTTTCTTAATGACTAATGCGAGCCACTAGTCAGACACAATGGACAACTTGTCAAATTAAGTCAGAAATTAAATAGCAAGCAGTCCAGATGGATATTTTTTGTTGGCTTACCAGCTTTTATTTTATCTTTGATGTGACCATTAATGAAAGCATTCATAACTTGCTCTAAGGCAGCATTTGGACCCATGCTTTGGATGCAGCTGCTGCTCACATCTGCTTATTAATGAGGTTGCTGGGCCTGCCCTTGTGTTGGTGTGTGTATTATATGGGCATATTATAGATATTATAGTGTCACTGGGCATAAAATACTCCAGTGCTGGACTTGGACATGAGGAAGCCTTTCCAGCATCCTGTATTGCAAACAGTACACCTCAGCTTAAAAGTGCTCCAAGAGAAATTCTTCCTGGAGTTTAATACTCGGTTTATCCTGGATTCTTACAAGAAGTTTAATCCATCTGTGTGCTCCAGGATACACTTGGAGTGTATCCTGTACATCCTTGGAGTGCTGTGTTGCTAATACAGAACGCTATATGTAATTCTGTTTGTATTTTGCTGAAGCTCCAGGGTTGTGCCAGCTGGCTCCTGTTAGCAATGCATGTGTGGAGCTGTAGCAGAGCAGCATGTGGAAGCAAGGGCCAGTCTGGGTGTTCAGAGTATTATGTAGCTTTGACAAATTTCAATGTTCTTCGTAGTCCTGGTGGCCAGGATTCTATACAACTTTCTCTAACTGAAATTCCCCTGTAGTACTGTCTCAGCTGCATACTTTGAAATTCTTGAGAGAGACTGTTGTATTTCTCACTGTTAAACTTCATATTGCTGTTTAACTTGTCTGGTGCTGCCTTAACTTCCCAGTGCCCCCCGCTCCTTTTTATTTCTTTTCAGTAATGACATGATCAAGGCTAGCTGCTCCTGGCTGAAGTGATGAAGTGTGGGGGTAGGGAAGGCAAGGGGCTGGTAGGGATTGTAGAAGAAGGTATTTTTTCTTAGTCTTGGTTTACTATTTCAGTCTTACCCATTGAAGACTTGGCAATTATTCTGAAAACTATTTGTACATACAAATGCTGAAGGGGGGGCGAGGGGGAAAGGCAGGAATCTTCTTAAATTCTAAGAAATAGTTATTTGAGAGTTTGATAGGATTACAACTTCCAGTGGCCTATTTTGAATAGCCAGTCTGGCAATTACTTTATTTATAAAGCTATAAACATATTTTGAACATAAAAGCCAAAAAATACAAAATCAATGAAATAAAAAAAATTACAACAAATGGTGGATAGTCATTGGACAAATGAAAGTACAGCTGCAAAACATTTATCCCTGCTACATACATACAGTGGTTTTACTTGGTTTAATGAAGTGGTACTTCCATGACTTCTACATTCAAACTGATTTCAGGAATTCAAATATGTATTTCAGGAAGAGTTGAAATTGCTGCAAAGTAACTAAAAAATTCTTGTTGTGATAAAATCTTAAGGGCAAAGTTTTCCTTCTATTAAAAAAAAAAAAGTATTAAAATAGTAACACTTCATATAGCATTTCTAAAGACTTTTTTTGGTCTTGATAAAAGTAACTCTGTTTTGGTATCACTTATCAGCTATTAGGCATGTAACAAAAGCTGGTCATGCTCACTGTTTTGTCCTGGGAATGGGCAGCTTAAAGGTCTCTTGTGTGTTTTGGGAAAAAAAAAAAGTTTTCTCGGTTAGACCAGTATAAACTGACCGTGTTGGAGTAGCCCAAGTGGATATTCTGAGTTTATACTGCAGTAGCTGAAAGCACAGGGTAAGGTCTGGCTCTAAACCTGTACGTATAGAGCAGCATGCAGAGTTGGAATAATGTCAGAAAATAGATACAATTGCTCCAGCTCTGTGGCTGTGGAATTGCGTCCCTGCTGTGGATGCACGAGGGGAGGCTCCTGGAGAGGGGGCAGCAGGTTCCACTGAGATTTTGCAAGAATTGGATGGGATAAAAATGGTGAGAGGATGCTGTGACACAGGCATTCTGCTGGTCAGCATGCCCTGACCGAGGCAGGTGTCCACCATGGAGGGGACTAAGTAGCCTTGAAAAAAATGGGTGAAAATCCTGGTGAATTCTGAAATGAGTGAGGGCTGGCAGGTGTACGCCAGTGCTGTGTGCTCCTCAGGGGACATGTTTAACACTGTTCAGGACTTTCCCCTAAATTTCCGCTGCTGTTTTTTTAGACATATCTGGTTTTTCTCTTATACCTGCCTTTGCTTTGCTGCAAAATTACATGTTTAATCCAGAGCAAGGTACCAATCAGGTGTTAGTTACCCCAGCTTTACACGAGTGTTGAGTTACACTAGGCCACTGCGGCTGATGTGTCATCCGTGGCGCTGACAGAAGCTGACGCTTCTAGGGCACCTCACATCTGAGGGTCTCAGTGTCAAATGGTTACGTGAGACATAGCTATTTTTTTAAGCTTTTTTTTTTTTTTTTTTTAGTCAACCAATTTAAAAAAATGTGTCAGATTTGGGAAGAGTCTGCTGAGTTCCTCTGTTCAGCACTGGAGCCTGCTGTTGTCTAAGCTTGCTAAAATAATTTAGCAATGAGCAGATTGCTTGTTGATCTAGTGCTGTATAACCCTCTGAGTGCAGGAAGTACATGACCAAGTGTACAGGTGGCAGTCTGTCCAGGTAATGCTACTCCTCTAAGGGTTAAACTGATTCTTGCAAATGACTCTCTTCAAACTTTTCAGGTTTGTGCACGTAGCTTTCATTCAGTGCTTCTGAAGTTACATTTACACAGGAGAGGAATAAAGCCATAGGTTTAGAACTTCTAAACTAAAACTGGAATTAAAAAAATCTACCCTACTAAAAGCAATAGTACCTAAATAAAGGAAATAAACTCAAAGCTACTCTACAGATTAATTTTTTTTTTAAATTTTCAATCTTTGAGGCATAAATTTGTCTAAAAAGTTATGTTTAGTCCAATGTAAAAAATTAGGGTTTGTGTTCTTGCATTAAGAAAAAAAATATAAAAATATTTTGTACATTATAAAGGTCATCTTAAATTTCTTGCAGTTATACAGTAATATTACTACATAATTTGTATTCAGTACTCTAAAACCTATTCTGTAAAGTAGGAAAAAATAGACCCCCCTCTCCCTCTGTGTGGTGTTATTTTTCTCTTCAGCACTAGCGTATATGTCTTTCAAGCAGGAAAAAATTGGCACTGGACCGGATTGTGGTCTCTGTGAGAAGTCTGTAAACCTGATGTAAATCAAGAACTTGGATTAATTTGGGGTTTACATCAGTTCAATGAGATCAGAATCTGTCTACAGTGTTGTTTATCAAGCTCAAAATATAAATAAAATACCAGAAACTGGTAGGTGTTCTCAAGCTGGAGAGAATACATTAACATTTGGCATCATCATGGGGTTGGAGGGAGGATTTTTTAGTAAAAGCTAGAATAAGTTTTTTAAAAAGTTAAACACCAAATCATGAAAAAAGGATCGTGATGTCTGCACAGAGACCTGTTACCTGCACACAATATCTTCCTGTTCTCAGACAAGAAGTTTAAAAAATTCACCTTGTTGGTTTGAATATTTGATTTCTCTATTATCTGGTCAGATTGGGGAGCTCACATTGCTACATTTCATTTTCAGACATTGGGGTTTTTAAAAAATGCTCCTATTCCAGCTTTTCCAGCTCCGTGGTATATCGGCTATGAGAGATGTGTGAGTGAGGGACTATGCTCTAAAGCAGCTTGGAGGGCAGGAGTGGAAGCCAGTGTTAGATTGACAGCACCTACCATCTACTGCAGCAAGCTGGGGAGTTCTCTGCTCTCTGCCATACCTGAAGATAATGCAGTTAAAAACAAAAATCCCAAACAAAAAAAGCACCACAGAGCAGGGAGAAAAGGCTTGTTTACTCATCAGCACTTTAAGTTTTGGCAAGTACTTACTTTTTTACCTTTTTTTTTTTTTTTTTTTTGAAATCACGTTTCTATCTTGAACAACCCCTTCCCAAAAAAGAAAAAAAAAAACCCAAAACAACAAATGAGTTTTCCAGCATCCTTAAGCCATCCTGTTACCTAACTCTGCGCGTTTTACAGCAAGATGTGGAATTTGGGATGGGCCTCTTGGTCCTTCCGGATGGGCAGTGAAACCAGGTGGGAGAGAGCGAAGTGCCCAGTGTCTCGGCTGGGCGCCTGGGACTATGTCCCCGTGGAGGCCACGCGGTACGTGGGGGACTCCGCGGGCGCAGAAGAGCACCTGGTTGTCAGTCTGGAGGAGCCGGTGGCGGTTTGGAGGGGAGCGGAGTCGGGGAAGGGGTCGGGCTGTTGTCTGTGTGCGGAGTCAGCGGGGGCTGCGAGCTTGTCTGAAGGAAAAGCAGAGGAGATGCATTGGAGTGCGTCCAGAGGAGAGGGAGGGGAGTCTATAGCACTTCCATCGGAAGAAACTGGGCTGGCACAGCGTCCTTCTCCTTGTAAGTACCGAATGCACTTCTTTTTCCTCCTAAGAACAGTCAAGAGAGTTATCTGTGAATAAAGGGTGAGTTCAGTCATACACGAGATTAAACCAGCGCCTGGCGCAGGCCGGGGCACGCAGCCAGCCCGGGGATCCGCGGCCTCCCCGGTCCCCGCGGTCCCCGGCCCGGGGCTCGGGCTCGCCCGCGGGGCCGCTGCGGCAGCGCCGGCGCCTCGGAGCGGGCTGTGCCCGCGGCCGCCAGGCGGCGCCGTAGCAGCGGCCCCGCGGGGACGCGCGCAGGAGGCACTGGCGCTGCTGCTGCCGCGGAAAGTGCGCTGCTCTGGGAGCGGGGTGGCAAGGGAAAGGCTTCACCCACAAAATGAAAACGGGGGGGTGTCATAAAGAAAACAATAATTTAAAAAAAAAAAAAGAGTAAAAAAAAAAATCAAAATAATCATAGAAACATTTTGGTTGGAAGCGACCCTTAAGGTCATCGAGTCCAACCATAACCTATTATTATTATTTGTAACAATAAAACTTCAAACAACAATAAAAATAAAAATGGTATGAGTCAAAACAACAATACAAATGAAAATAATCATAAAAATCAGAACAATAAAAATCAGAACAATAAAAATCAGAACAAAATAATGATAAAAATCAAACCAAGGAGGTCATTTCTCAGCAGCCACCATCCAGGCTTCTCTAATCCTGGGAGGCTGAGCAGGGCAGACGCGATCTCAGTGAGTTCCAGACTAAATCGTTGCTCTCCGAAGCGCAGGCCCACGCGTGCCCGCCGCAGAGCACCGGGGACACACGTGACGGGGCCGGTTGGCTGACGTGCCGTGGCACAGGGCCGCTGTCTGGCAGAGCCCCGGCGCCGGGCTGTGCCGCTCAGACACGGCGTGGGACACACGGCATCTCTGTGCTCAGGAGGGCCAGGTCCTGCGCTGCCAGGACATTGCTCCTCATACCAATTTTGGCTTTTCTCAGGCAATGCAAGTCAATCCAAAAATCTTACGAGCCCACTTCCTAGCACTTTCCTAGACTTGTGCACAATATCGTCTACTGAGCTCTTCTTTCAGCAGCAAAAGCCTCTGATATCAGCCATGTCTGTATCTCCAAATACTCTACATTGATTCCCAGCTCTAACGATGACCCGGTGATGCAGCTGAGCTCAAAGTGCTCAGCAGAGATTCAGGAAGGGGCAGAAGACGCGCTGGAACTGGCTGAAGGAAGACACGGTCCGAGGCTGTCTGAGGTGCTGCTTCGGATGTCACAGCATCATTTTGATTGGAAGAGACCTTTAAGATTATCAAATCCAACCAAAATCTAATCGATTTCTCCACATCCCTGGACAGTTCTGCTGTTCAGTATCAAACCCAGAAATAAATATTTAGCCTGAGTTGTCCTCTCATACACCCCAATTACTTTAACCACTCCTGGCTATTCAGAGTCAGTCTCATGTTATCTTTACATGCTCTGTGCTGAGCTGGTTTTCCTTCTCTTCATGTGACAGATGCCTCATGTCACCTGCTATGGGCTCTTGAGCATCTCAGTATAGTTTTAAACAAAAGAACTTTCCACGATGTCAACTTAATAGTAGCGAGGGAACAATTCCCCTGCTGGAAATGGTATTAATGACTTTACAGCTAAAAGAGCTAAAAAGAACATCTTCCTCCTGCCCAGCTCCCTGGCTCGGCTGTCTCATTTAAGGAAAAAAGATGTAATGGAGAACTTGTTAATGCAGGCACACACCTTTCTTTGATCTTACTAATGAAAAACTAAACAGTGTTAGAATATGTATTAACTATCCAGTATTAAACATGACTCTGCACCGGATGTGAACAAGAGAAGTGCTATCACTGCTGTCAGTGCCATCGTTAGCCATGGTGACCCAATTAATGCGATATGAAACACGACAGCCCTGCTGAACTGAGTATTTAACTCGGAGGTTATTTCACAGGGGCTGTGATTTCCCAGAGCAGACAAGCCCGAGCAGAATTTGTTTCCCACAGACATCTCCAGAGGAGCTGCAGGAGGGAGAGTTTCAGTGACCTGTTCAAGATGACACAAATTGATCCATTGATCCACTGATTTGAAGTAATGGTGGAAAAAAGCAGATCTGATACTACCAATTGTTGATAATGAACCTGCTAGCGGGCTACAGTGGACGTGGCTATTAAACAGCTAAAGGGATTTATCCCTCTCCCTTTAGGAACTACAGCTCCCTGGCGCCGTTTGCCCAGGGCGATGGGGAGGAGGGTGAAAGCTCCAGAGCACGAACACTCAGTTTTAACCAGTTAACCTCTCCTGCAGAGTGGAAATCTCTGCTGGGAGGTGCTCTCTGCAGGTGAGCAGAGTGCGCAGGACAGGAGCCCTTGAGCCAGCAGCAGCACGTTAGTACGGGGAACTCAGAACAGCTGCGACTAACCAGGGTTTGAGGCAAAGGTTTAAAAATAAAAGCATGCCGAGGTCTCCGAGTGTTTCAGCAGCCTATGTTAATGGGGAAGCAGCGCAGAGGAGAAGCTGAATTAAGAGTTCAAACAAAGGCAGAGGGAAGCTGGAGGAACTGCCCGGAGAGTCGTGCCCTGTGCTGTGGAACGGGGCTCTCAGCTCGGTGGCGTCGCTGTGTGAGCAATGGGGGGCAAAAATTCCCTCTCAGCGTAAAGTATTAATGAGACATTAAGGGAGCTCTTAATCAATTAAAAAATGGGATTTGATGATGTGACCCATCGAGCGGGGAGGTTTGGGGCTGCCCAGCACCCCGGGGTGCAGGATGTGGCTGCAGGGAGGGGACCTCACCTTGGGCTCAGCCATGGGGACCTGGCTTGCTGGCACGGTTGGTGGCCAAACACTGCTGGGGCTGCGGGTTCACGTTTGGGTAGACTAAAGAATCCGAGTCACTTTAAGCTGCGGTAAGCACTTTAAGCAATACTTTGCTAGATTTTGCTGGAGTCCGCTATGTATTGGTACAAAGAAGTGCTTATGAAAACCTGGCTGCATTTCCACCCGCTCTGAGCCAGGCAGCACGTGGTTCGTGTGCTAAGCTTTGCTATCGCCTGGCTGTGCCCATTCCCCAGGAGCCCGAGGCGCAGGGTGCTCGCAGACTGTCCCTCTGCGTGAGGCTCTGCCAGCCCACGGTGGGTACTGCTTCAGGGCCAAGAAGAGGCGGATTTCAAAATCCATGCTTAGCCCCAGTATAAATAGCAAAATAAACACATTAACTACTCACTTCTGGCCCCAGGGTGCTATTTATGCAACAGGACATCTCTAACAGGGGGGGCAAAAAAGCCCCGCATCAGCATCACAGAGGTCTTCACCCTGGAAATCAGCTTTTAACACCAGGGAACTGAGGAACACATACAGCATTACACCAGCATTGCCAGGAGGAGGGCAAGAACCCCAGGGTGCAGCCTGACCCTCGCAGCTCGGACAGCGAGTGATGATGCCCAGAGGAAACCCCATCCCGCCTGGCCGGCGCTGGGAGAGCTGCCGCAGGACGCAGGAGCCGAACCCGCTCGCCCAGCAGCACCCGAGCAGCGAGGAGATGCCGATACACACCTGCACGGGCCGCACCAGTCCGTTTGTTGGTTGAGGCCAAAGCGAGCTCTGCATTTCTTAGGAGAGGCAGGATCTGAACACAGAAGCATGCGTGGCGGAGAATGGGCAAGGCAGAGGCACAAAGAGGAGGAGCAGCAGGAGGAAGAAAAGAGGCAACATCATTTTAGCCACTTTAACACATGACTAACAGACTACAATCCAATTTTTTTTTTTTTTTTTTTTCTTCTGCAACAGAATGGTGCCAGCACCACCTCTCCTGGAAAAAAGTGATCGTTAGGTAAATATCAGTGATCACTGCTGGCAGCTGGAGAAGAAGGAGGTTTGGGAAACGGCCTCAGCTGTGGGAAATACAAGCAATTATGGGGAGATTCACAGCTCTTTGCATTTCTTAAGTTTGGAAAAGCTGCCAAATCCCAGAGGCGCTGGCTGGCTCCTGTGTCTGCATCCTTACCTGCTCCCTGCCTGTCCGGCAGCGACCAAACGGGGCTGCCAGCGAGCTCGGGCTGCGCAAGGGAAAGAAGAGGAGGAAACGTTGCAGAAGCAGGCTGAAAGCACAGTTAGCACAAGGAGACCTGGGCCCGGGTTATTCTACTCTGTCCCCTGCCATTCCCCTTCCAGTTTTAACGGAAAAGTGATTCTCCATGGTCTTTCCTAAAAGCTTGTAGTTTTACTGTATAATTATGGGACTCATTAGGGTGAAGCCCTGTTTGCTTTCAGGCATATTACAGTTTTTTTCTAGTGCTGTAAATGGGATTTGAACAGCACATTTCTGTGCTGGATTCACACTCCCTCTTTCAGCCACCACCAGTGTCTCTGGTTGTGTATGACCAGCAGCTGGTTTTCAACCCATAACAGGTGAAATTATCATCTTTTCATCATATAGACAAGACATATGTATGGAAATATAAATATATATTATACACACTACATATAAGCCTAAAAGCTTGTATTCCCCTTATCAATCTAGATACCAAGTGAGATCAGCAGTGTTAACTAAACCGAAGATATTACTGGGACACAGTCATGGAACGGCTTTGTATGGATAATTCAAAGAGGTCATCCAACAGCGATTCATTAAATTAATGGGAAAATCAGAACTTTATGAATTAATGCAGGCTGTGGGATTCTGGTTGCATGGATGTATAATCCCCAGCAATAACACCAGAGCTGGACTCCCATGTCCAAACCAACAACTACACTGCCCTGGTGCAGTGTTTTGCTTAGAAAGCCAATACCTCAATATCTGGCTGACTTAATTTCATCCAAATGTAAGAAAGAGTAATAAGCGCTAACGAACTGGTCAGATGGAGAGTGGGAAAAGCTCTTTGTAAGTCTCTAGGTGACCACAAAATGAACATACTGGAAAAAGCAGGCTGTCCAGCTTCACATATGATACCATAGCAGGCAAGGACAATCTCCTGATGCTTTATAATGAATATTTAGTGGTGCAGATATTATTTATTCCTGATATCGCAAAAAACTTCAGAAACCAGCACAGGAATAGCCTTGGATGATGGGTATGTGTGTGTCACCAGCTGAAATCTGTCAAAAGGGCCTTTTTTAATACACAGCGTGGTGCAGGGATGCAGCTGGTGCTGGTTTTTAGTATGACTTTCCTTGAACTCTAGTTTACTTTGAAACAAAACCCAAAGTTGGGGTACTGCCATGAGTGACCTTTAGTCCTGTCACTGCATTTAGTCTCACATACAATATTGATGCACTGGAGAGGAGTTTTCTTCAATTAATGGTATCTGTAGGGCAGATGGGGACATTCACCCTGGATGTTTTGAATAGATTAAGCTCAGTGATAGTTTACATGAAGGTATGCACTTGCCAAAAATGTAATTTTTTTCAGTTTTCAAACACTGCCCATGTTCTAATTCAAACATGTCTATGAAAAAAGTCACAGAAATGTTAATTTACTGCATCTTAAAAAAAAAAAAGTATATTTCTTTAGTTACCTCAGGAGAATAAGTGAAAACATGGTAAAACACAATAACTGCTTTGGATTATCCTCTCTGAGCAGAACCGAAGGGATGGCCACCGAGCCACGTGCATTTACCTGAGTTGGAATCTTGCTGCTTCTCCCGTGTTCGTCTCTTCTTTTTCCCCTAGGAAATCAAAGGAAAGGCCATTAGTCCCTGTGCTGGGTTTTTTGGGCTGGCACCCTGACTTACGCTGCAGTCTGCATAAAAATATCACAAGATAAAATGTTTGTGGATGCAAAACAACTAAAATAAACCAGCGCCTGTGCTGCTCAGCACCTCTCTTCTCCTCAGCCCACCCTGATGTGTCTTACCTGGGAATCCCACCCATTATCACTTTAATTAATTAATTGATAATTTAATTAGTATATTTAACCAGATTAATAGAATTGAACAAGAATTACTGCATGCAATGGAGGCAGTCTGATCAACAGCTGATCCTCCTGGTGTATTCTTATTCCTTCTCCCTAATTATGTTTCTAAAAAGCAGTTGGCCCATTTTAGCACCTTCCCCATTGCCAATAGGCACTTTAACGTGGTACCTTATACCTGAGCAGAAATTGCTCCATAACGTGTTACCCGGAGGAGCATCCCTGATTTCAAATGGGAAAGAACGGTTTAGGAAATACCCAGATAGTTTAAATAATACTTAACTCTCTATTTCAGAGATTTCACAGCTCTGGACCCATCTTTCATTCTTCTGTTTTCTTCTCTCACTAACAATAAAACCCAAATTTATCCCTAAACTGCCTCTCTGACTTACTATATGCAACAGCCCCCTGCTCATATCCTAATGAGCTTACTAACGAGGGCACAGCCGTGCAGGAGCAAATCTGGCCTGTGTGGAGCAGGCAGCTCGCAGGGCTGCCTTTGACCCGTGACTTTTTATATGACTTCTTGTGGTTTGAGTGAAGGTGGAAAGCTCCCAGCTGCGGTAAGCTTTTTCTTCAGTGTGGGAGCAACTGTATTTCCTGCTCGATATCTGCATCACGTGTCGCAGAAGTGACCTACATTCCTCCTTCTCCTCCCCGCTCAAGCTCCGGAGAGAAAAAAGCATCTCTTACAACAACCACAAGACCCGAAGCAGCTGCTTGCCAGTGCTGGAAGAGCCAACGGAAGGAAAACTCCTCTGGAGCAAGGAACTGGTTCTTGCCAAGATAAAGGATGCTACGCGATTGAGATTTCCATAGAGGATGCGCTTGCTCTTGGAAGAAAACGGTGCCTTGCTCTCAGCAATGCTGCTGTCCTGAAAATGCTGATGCTCTCCAGGTGCTGCTGCCCTCCAGAGCTGCCCTCAGAGAAACCGGGGCAGCACCTTTGGTTTCTGCTCTGCTTTCTCTAAGGGTGGCTCTGGAGGGTGACAGAATCCAGCACTGATCCTGCAAAGCTGCATACAGATGCTGAGCTCCTGGTCTGTGCTTTCAAGGAGGCAGAGATGCTTGTGCTGCTGCAGGGAAACAGGGGTTTTCTACTTCTATTTACTTGGACAATAAGCAACCAAACAGTTGTGGAAGCTGGGGAGCTATAACATTCGTGCTATAGGTAGGCATTGAGCCAAGAGGATGTTCAAAATGCTCCTGAAATGTGAAGTTCTATAGCTATCCTGCCGTCAGGATACCAGGGACAGGCGTGATGTTTGGCAAACGCCAGTGGTCAGCCCCCGTCCCGGGGTGATTTCTGGCCGTGCCATGGGCAGGGAGCCCACGCCGCGGCACCACTCACGTAGTTGTCCCTGGCAGACCAGCCGGGGTAGAGCTGCATGTGGAGCTGCCGTTCCTTGCGAGCCAGTTCGTAGTACTTGGCCTGCTCCTCCCGGGACAGCGCGTGCCACTGCAAGGACAAGTGCGACCGTGAGATGCGTCCCAGCCGTCCCCTCCCAGCCCATCCCACCGCAGCCGCCCCGCTCCGGGGCTCATCTGATTCTGTGTATTTAAGGAATAAAAGCACCCGGTTTTGAAAGCAGATGCTTGTTGGGTGGTTCAGAGCAGCTGCAAGGGACAGGGATGCTGCATGGGATGATGGTGCTGAGCCCTGTGTGCTCTTACCCTCCTTCCCAAGATCTGGTTGATGGCAGCGCTCTCCTTCAGGGTGCACTCGGCAATGACTTTCGCCCGCATTTCTTTCATATACAACATGAAAGCGTTCAGGGGCTTCTTGATAGTGGGCTTCTTGGCTTCCTTCTCTCTCTTTGGTTCTGGTTGAGGTTTCCTTGGTGGGAACAAAAGAGGAGCCGTCAGCATCAGAGCCACCCTCCAGCCTGGCTGTCTGCCGGCACCCAGCTCGGCAGAACACTCATTGCCAAGCCCACCCGTTGGCATGAGCGGGTGGGTGGGGGCTGAGACGTGCACCTTGGATGCTCACCATTGCCTGCTGCAGGCAGAACCTGGTGTTCATCCATCCTGCCCCCTGTGCAGGCAGGAATAGGGATAAATGAATCATAGAATGTCCTGAGTTGGAAGGGACCCACAAGGACCATCGAGTCCAACTCCCGTCCCTGCACAGGACCCCCCACAGTTCACACCGTGTGTCTGAGGGTGTTGTCCAGTCTCGTCTTGAACACTGTCAGGTTGGGGCTGTGACACCTCCCTGGGGAGCCTGTTCCAGTGTCCAGCACCCTCTGGGGGAAGAACCTTTTCCTAATGTCCAACCTGAACCTCCCCTGGCACATCTTCCTGCCATTCCCTCGGGTTCTGTCACTGGTCACCAGAGAGAAGAGCTCAGCCCTGCTCCTCCTGCTCCCCTGCTGAGGAAGCTGCAGCCCCATGAGCTCTGCCCTCAGTCTCCTCTTCTCCAGGCTGCACAAACCAAGTGACTTCAGCCGCTCCTCATGCGGCTTCCCCTCCAAACCCTTCACCAACTTCGTAGCCTCTTCTGGACACTCTCCAGTAGCTTTATATCCTTTTCACACTGTGGCGCCCAGACCTGCACACGGTGCTCCAGGTGAGGCCGCATTCAGGCGCTAATGCAGATGAGGAGCCCTGCCAGCGCTTCCAACTTACATGTTTCGGTCATAGTGCTCCATCTCTTGCTTGCCGGAGTGGGGCACGATGGCGGGGTGCGGGATGCCGGTGGTGTGCATGCCGGAGCCCAGCATCAGCGGGTGAGGGAACCTGCAACAGAGAGCGGATGAGCCGCGCCGGGAGGGCTGCGCTGGGGATGCTCGGGGAGGCTCCGAGCGGCGCGTCTCACGAGATGGCACGTTGACGTGGCAAAGCAGACGGTAAGCGGAGGACACGGAAAGCAAACCCACGGGTGCTGGCAGTGCCCGTCGCCCCCACGCCGCCCCCGCCGCGGCGGCAGCGGGCACTGGGGTGGGAAGGGTCCGGGTGCCGCAGAGCGGCCGGGAAACCAGCCTGCAGCAGGAGCCGGCCTGAGATCAAGGGCACTTTCAACCAGCAGTTTCAGCTACTCAGATCTCTGTTGCAATATCTGATGAGCACTGCAGAAAGGAACAACAAACTCAACCCAGGGTTTGGATGGGAAAGATTAGGACCACCCTGCACTTTTCTTTTAACAGAAACAGCCTAAGTCTGAACATGAACCAAACTGCAACTCTAGGAGGTGCACCTTGCCTAAGCAACGTTCTCCACCAACGCGGGACTGAGATCACGAGAGGTCTCGCTAGCTTTCAAGCTTCATTAGCTCTCCTGCGAGTTTTAGAGGGTAAAGCCAGCGCAGTCAGCTTTGCCAAGCCTGCCACTTTATGACTGCAGCTTCAGATGGCAGAATTGCCCATGGGAGATGAACTGTTCATTAGATATGCTGGCACGAAAAGAAAAGCTGTTTAATTTAATCCACCAGCACAGTCTGATCCTTATCTGACCAGGTGTACTTACTCGGCTGCAGCAGCGCTGCAAAATCCACCCCAAAATCCTGCAAGCTGGAGCTCCTGCACCGGGCTGGGGGAGGCTGCTGGGTCTGTGGGGAACCGTTAGCTCCTCTCTCGCCTTCAAGGCCGGGCAAAGCGATGCCTCGGCGAGCCAGGAGGCCTGGCAGCGCTCCCCCGCCTCTGCTGCAGGGCTCAGGGTTTGCACGGATCGAGGGCGGCATGGATTGAGGCTTTTGCACGAGTCAGGGTTTGCACGTTTTTTCCTGCAGGAATCTTCTGCTAACAGCTCTTCAGGACAACACGAAGCAGAAGCGAAAGCTGGTGCGTGAGCACAGGCATCCCCACAGTGCTGCCGTCCTTGCTGGAGCGACAGGGGCTTTGCCCACCAGCATGCATGGAGGGGCTGGACTCCGTGATTTCCATCCACAGGGGATGTATTTTGCTCACTGGGACATCACTGGGGTCTGGTATATTTACAGAGGGCAAAGTTTGGTCCTGGGTGACCATAAACTTGCAGTATGAATGGGCTGAGGTCATGTTATGCACTTACGTCTCAGAGGACTAAGTTGTGCCGATAGGAAAACAGCAAATTGCTGCCCGTCCTGATTTTAAGGCTGAGACCAAATAAAACAGATCACTCTCCGCAGAGCAAAACTCAGCGGTGGTGGCAGCAGGGATATATTCGAGATTAGGGTTAGTGACAAGGAGCAAAATCCTGAGCAATGGATTTCACCCCCGTTTCCCAACACTGAGCTCAAGGCAGGGATTTCTGGCTGATTAAAACCCAGTCGCTGCGCATCCTCCCAGGATGCTCGATATTCCCCTGACCGCCCTTTGGACCAGGCACTGTGTAAAAGCTCCTTCCCTTCCCCTGGCTGCCCGGGGAAGGTGCGTGGCCGTCCCTGGGTGGCTGCAGTCTGCTGCAAGCTCCTACCGCACAAACTGCAAGCTGCGAGCCCAGCCGAGCTGCTGCCCTGGCTCACACAGCTCATACTCACCTGGAGAAAGAAGCCCCAGCAGAAAGCGCTGACGAATACGGCTGTCTAAATCCACATGACGGGAGCGGATAGACAGACTGGCTCTGCCTGGGATCGGGAAGAAAGAGTCTATAAAGTACCCACAGCTACGTGGCGTTTGCTAAAGATCCCCCTTGCTAAGGGAGACTCAGCACCGATGCAGCAGGAGCTCTGCCTGGTGGGATGCTCGGGGTGTCCCCTGAGCTCAAGGGACAATGCAGGACTTGGACTTCAATTTGGGAGAAGACGGACCTCCCTGTGAAGGCTGGATCCAACTCTAACCCTCCCTCCGTCCCCGGTGTTGAGGAACACTGCGGCTTCGAGTTTATCCTGTTAAAGCACAAAATGCAGAGGTGTGCGGAAAAAATAGGAGGCGTTGCTATTGAGCAGAAGTTGCTTAAAAGAGCAGAGTTTGGCCATAAAAACCTAAAGCCTGGTCAGAATCTCCCCCTGTGCGGTGCACAAGAGGCAACGCAGTCACGGGATACACTGAGAGAATGCCCAAGGACGGGAACCTCCCGGAGAGAAAGCACCTACTCTGCCCTTGTCCACGCTTCCGAAATGCTCTGGTTTCCCCAGTGCATCTCTAAAAGGACGCCCATCATTTTTAAACAAGCCAAAAGCTCGATCCTACATTTCTTTTGAAAGTCATTTCATATAGGGACTGGCCACGTATCAGACCTGGAAATTATTTTTGAGATAGTAAAATAACTATTAAGGAAGTTCCTCATTGTTCCCAGCAAGGGAAACCCCCTCCTGTTTCATATGGAGATCGCTCCAAAATACCTTGGCTTGTTCTGCAAACCTGTCAAAAGATGCTCCCAGCCTAAAACTGCACACGGAGACCGAGACGCCCGATGAGGATGCGATGGGTGCTTAAACCCGCGTGGATGGTCATGCTCCTCCGGCCAGGCTGCACAGAGCTGTGCTTAAAACCAGCATCAGCTATTTTCAGCGCTAATACACAAAAAAGCCCATCAATCACTAAGTGAGGTGCCACCCCACTGCCCTGGGAAGGACTGAGCTCCTGGATGCCAGGGATTTTTTTAGGGCTAAAGATATTTTTCTGCCCTGAAGAGGAATAACGACAGAGCCACGGCAGTCGGGCCCTCGAGCTGTGCTGGGGAGGAAGGAGGTTTCTGTTCCTGCTGCTCCGGGAGCTGCTGTGTCTCGGCTTGACCGAAATCTGCAGGATCTGTCTGTAGGAAAGGCAGGCGAGGCGCGGGGCTGTTTACACTCTCTCCCACTCCTTAGATGTCGGCGGGTATAAACACACCAACAAACAGCCAAGTGCTACCACGCATCGGGAAACCGAAACAACCTTTGAAGTTAAACGCGGCTGCCCCAGGGCTGAGAAAACGCTCGGAGCTAATCCAGAAGCGACATGCATTGCTGAGATATCGGGATAGGAAAGGAGACGGGCACTCGTGGCTTCATCCAAAGTGATTCTGACGCGCAAATGAATGCAATTGCAAAAACAATCTCCGATGGGTGAGAATACACAATTACAGCCCGTACCACCCGGCAATAGGAGGGCGGCTGGGGAAAAAGCCGTGGGACGGCCGTGGAGGGGCTGCCGTGGCACGGCTGCTGCTCGGCCTGGGGAGCGGGTGAGCGACACCGTTCGCAGCTCCCAGCTGAGGTTTGCTGCCAGGCTCCTGCCACCAAAACTCACTCGGCTGGACTCCCAGAGGCTTTTATCTGACTGTCATCCCAGCTAATTACAAAGAGAGTGATTGCAGCTCCTCCTCCTGAAGCACTGGCGAGAACAAAACCCGTTTCTGCCCAGCTCCTGCCTGCCGGCTCGTGGAGGAAAAGCTGCTTCCCATGGGCTCGGCAGCACCGGGGTGAGCATCTCTGGCATGGTCATCTCGGGCACAAGCATCAGTGGGCACAAGCACCTCTGGCATGAGCATCGCCAGCCCACAGCCCCCGCTGCCTCCTGCACAAGATCAATGCTGCCACTTTCTGCACCTGCCTGCACCAACCTGCTGAGCCTCAGCTGAGGACTGGGCACTTTGGGCAAGGTTTTGGGGCTCTTTCTGTAAATTTGGGCAGGCAAATGGATGAGCGAAGTCTCTATTAGACGCATGCACTTCGAGGTGCTCTATGCTCCGTCAGGCCGTTTGTTGCTTTACTCTGTTCTATTAGTCACTAATGAACACGTCTGACAAGGTTGCTTGAGGATGCCAAACCCTGCAGATGCTAGAGCAGCTCTCAGCAATGCAAACTCCCTCTGCCACCAACCAAACGACAAAACCTCATGCAAATCAGACTTTTTCCCCTCCACGTGCCCTGGCCTGCCCTTAACAGCCAGAGTGGACCTTGCATTTGGCAAACAGGCTCCTTTCTCATCCCCGAGTATTTCTTTCATGTTAGAGCACAGTCACCTCAGTACTTGTTTTTCCTGAGGATGAATCACATCATACGAGGAGTTAAATCATCACCCAAGAGTAGCAGATTGAGCAGAGAAGGCAAAATGTAATCTCTTTGAAGCCAAACTCTGTATCAAAAGCCTCAGCCTCTGTTTCCTTGTGGTTAAATCTCTGGAACACGAAAATTCATAAACAAACCAAAATGCTAAGATTTTACTTTGTGTTTTCATATGCTTTGCCTCTCCCATTTCGCAATATGTTCTTGTACCTGGAGGTCTCCGCCGGGCTTTGCTGGGGTTTTATCAGCCAGCACCAGGGAGGATCTGGCCGCCTGTCCCCGCAATCGCCCACCCCACGCTCTGCCCCTGGTCCCGGCCACCCTGACCTGCAGCCACCAGCCTCCCCAGGAGCCTCTGCAAGGTCCCTGCGTCACCGACCGGGATTAAAAATTAATCTGCAGAGTGACGATGCCCACACGGCACTGCCTGCCAGACCTGCTCCTTCACTGTGCTTACGATCACGGTGACAAAAGCCAGCGGCAATGACCACGGAACACATACCCTCTGTATTTAACTCATGTCCCTGGGGCAGGTTTCCCAACAGGCTCCACTCTGTGGGATGCTCCTTGGGGCTGGCCCATGTAGGGGGGATATTTTGGGAGTGCTCCAGCTCACGGCCCCTCCTTCCCCATCCTCCCTGGGGCACTGGGTGCCGGCTGCGGGTACCGGCGCCGTTTGCTGGCGCAGGTCTCTGCCACAGTGTGGTTTTGACCTGATTGTCAGACCCTGAGAGGCACCACGGCCAGGTGGACGGAGCATCCCAGCAGATGGAGCATCCCACTGGATTACACCACACCAGCAGCACTGTTTGCGCTGAAAATCCCAGCGAGGGAGAGAGTTACTTCCTACTAAAAAGAGAGGGTTTTGTTGTGATTAGGAGAGGTGGGTAGGAAGCTCTCCCTGGGTTTCCTAATCCGCACTGCCAGCCTGATGTAAGGCTGGAGGCGGTTTTGAATTGGGCAGGTTGTAACCTCACTCTAGGGATGTCCCAGCCTGAACAAAGCCTTCGGCCTCTCCACAGATCCACTCCCCATCTCTAAAACAGGGCTAAACCATAGAATCATAGAATCATTTTGGTTGGAAGACACCCTCAAGATCATCAAGTCCAGCCATTAACCCAATTCTGGCACTGAACCATGTCTCTAAGAACCTCATCTATATGTTTTTTAAACACCTCCAGGGATGGTGACTCCACCACTGCCCTGGGCAGCCTGTTCCAATGCCCGACAGCCCTTTCCAGGAAGAAATTGTTCCCAAGATCCAACCTAAACCTCCCCTGGTGCAACTTGAGGCTGTTTCCTCTCATCCTACCACTTGCTACTTGGGAGCAGAGCCCGACCCCCCCCGGCTCCAAGCTCCTTTCAGGCAGGTCAGAGATCAGAAGGTCTCCCCTCAGCTCCTGTTCTCCAGCTGAACCCCCAGCTCCCTCAGCCGCTCCCATCACACTTGTGCTCCAGCCCCTTCCCCAGCTCCATTGCCCTAAATCCTCCTCCCCATCACACAGCACGTGGAAGGGATGAAGCCGGGGGAGAAGCACCGTGGAGGTTACAGAGAGCGGCTGCAGGCAGATTGTTCAATGAACTGACCCCCGTCCGGAGCGGCCGGTGGGCTGGGGGCTGTGTGAGGCCGAGCCCTCCACACTCACCATCCCATCGACGGCGTGATCTGTCCGACTCCACCGGGAGGGAGCGGGTAGAAACCGGGGATGTCTGAGGTCTGGGAAGGACGGTGCACTCCTGGGAGAAGGAAGAAGGAGATGAGTTGGACCCAGCATTGTGCTCCTGGGACGACCCGGACTGCTCCCAACCCCCCTGGCTGCTCCATCTATGGGCACTCATGGGAATGTCTGTGAAAGAGCTGTCTGCAAGTGGCAGGATATTTTAATCGCCCTTTTTATTGCTGTGGTTCTCTCTGTGGGGATGTGGTGGGTCATCCACACTGCTGCAGAATCACTAACACTCATGTAATGGGGTGGGGAAGGCAGCTTGTTCCTGCACAAGCATCATCCCCGCTCTGTGTCATCCTGGGGCCAAGCAGCAACTTGCTTTGGTGAGGATTTGCTGGGCTCTGGACATCCCTCTGCCCTTCCCAGAGAACCTGTTCAGGTGCACAAGAGATGGTCAAAGCTGTTCTTACATCCCCATCCCATCAGTCATCCCTGGGACCCTCCACGAGCAGCCAGTCAGGATGCTGTATCTCAATTTTAAATGACTTGAGTCCCTTTTTGAAGTAAGCATTTTATGGGCTCTGCGGGTGCCAAATAATGGCGGAGGTGGGTATGGTGCCAGGTGGGAATTCACTCTTCACACGGGGAATCCCTGCGTGGTCTTCAAAGCCGCTGGCACAGGCGGCATGGCCAGGGGATACAGCCGCAGCATCTCTCCGTTTCTATCTGGACTCGAAAACAGCCTGTGGAGCCCGGGGCTGCGGGTGGGACTCAGACAACTGTGGTGCTGCTGGCAAAACCAGCCTCCAGCTGAGCCCTGGACTGGAAAACCGGCGGGGAGCTGGGGCTGAGCTCTGCCGCAGCATCGCTAGCGCAGAGCCGGGTCCCCGGGAGCAGACAAGCCTCGCTGCACCACCTCGGCACCCAGCTGAGCCTGCAGGACTTGGCAACGCAAAGCACCAGCTCTCCTCTGACTGCTAACGAACCCCAGACAAAAACTGCTGCACAGAGGTTGCCCAGCAGTTGTCCTGGGCAACAAATACATTTACTAAATAGGTGATTAGTCGCAAGCAAACTCAGAAGTTTAGATTATTCTCCTAAGTGTATTAATAATAAATTATTAATTATGAACGACACTAACAGATTCCAAAGGTCGTATTAGGAGTTAGCTAAAATAAATATATAACTGAACTGAAAGGAATACACAACTTAGTAAGATCTCCCTACAATTGTGCTCAAGCGGGATGCAGCAGCCCACCGAAGGTCAAACCAAACCAGCATCCACATGAGGCATCTGCCAGGATTTCCTGAGATTTGGCCCTCCGACAGTACAAGCTGCGTAAGCCAGAGCACTAGTTATTCTTGCTGGCCCAGTGGCTGGGGCACCAGCCACTGACTCAGAAGATCCTGCTTGTATTTCCTTGTCTGTGTGTCCTTGGGCTACTGTGAAAATGCTTTAAAGTGATGCTGTGAGAATGAGTACGATGGTGACTCTCAAGCGCTTACACTAGGTGATAATGGGAGATATTTCAGTGATGAAAATAGAGATGGGACACATCCAGAATGAACGGGGAAGGAAACCCTCGCCCTAGCAGCACAGGGATGTGGGATGCAAAGCTGATCACAGCTGCACCACGGAGGCAGGTCCCAGATGAGGATGACGGTCCATAAATAAGACCTGGGGGCTCTTTGGGATGGAGAGCCTGCCCCTGTCTCCGACCTAAAAGTTCATGCTGAATGGGAAAGGGGAGATTGGGACATGCCTACGGGTGGGTGTGCAGCGAGAGGACAGCTGCCCAGAATGACTGACCCACCACAGATGAACGCTTAGGGACTACTCCAGTGCCAATCGTAGCCTCCACAGAGGGACATAACCAGCTCATTCCCTGGGTGAGCTGCTCCCGTATTGCTCAGGCTAATGGCGAGTCCCTGGGGGCAGCTCATGGTGAGGAGCTTTCGTGCTCCTCAAGGCATCATCTGCCAAGGCAGCGCCAAGGAAGGTGTGTCGGGTCACCTTCCAGGAGACACAGAAATCTGCACGCTTCCTCTCGAGATTCGGAAATCTGCCACTGGCTGAGCTTTTAATAGGTTTATTTTGTTAACTCTTCATATTTTTCTGCTGAGTTTATTATGCTTTGGTGGCTGACAAGCAATGTGCTGGCTGGAAGAACACCAGGATGTGTCTGGCTGTCTCTTACACCAGACCTAAATCCTGCCCATCAGCATCCCTGACGAATTCAGAATATGGTCTCTGGGTTCAGACCCAGGATAATTCAGCATGTCCTCCAGCCAAGAGCATCATCAATACCCCATCGTTTTAGAAATGATGTTAACTCAGTGAAGCTGATGTCTCTGGGACAGTTTGGACCACTCTTGGGTGGAGGCCTTTGCCCAAATCAAACAACTGGGTTTGTGCCTCCATTTTTGCACTGATTTCTGGGCTCTGATGAATTCTGAATCCCTTCCCAAATGTACTTTGACATCAAACCATCGTTCGCTCACTTTCACATGAGATCAATGCCAGGTTTGTGCAAAAGCCTGGGTAATCTGAACAGATGCTGAAAGATTCTGCTGCACTAACGTAACGTTGAGAAAAGTTTGATTTTACACTCAGCTTGCCTGTAACCCACAAAAAATGACGGGCTGGGGTGAATTTTTACAGTTCAGGGTTTAACCTATTTTTACAGTACAGAGTTTAACCTCTACGTACTGTACTTTCCTCTGTAGCCTCACGAGCTAATTGACGTGTCCTGGACTCACACAGGAACCCAAAGAGCCAAACCGTGTGACAACCACATAATGTGTGCTAGGGACACACACATATAACAATCCAGTTAGCTATCAAACACTGATCCTAGCTAGTCAAAATATTTCCTGTTTCAAGCATTTATTTTCTCAAAATGACAACCCGACAACAGTCTGGGTATGAGTCAAAGGAAAGATTACTTTCCATTTTCTGGTTGACTCTTACACATCATCTTGCAGGCTCTGGTCTCATCTCAAGCTACAGGAGAGCTTGCACAGAGAATTAAGCACACTTTATCAGCAGGGTTGGCACTTTTGATATCAAACACCTCTTAACCAGGATTACGACACATTGCCAAGATGCTAAATAAACTCCTGCTGCTAAGCAATGCCCCAGCTGACCCAAGCTGTTGACTTCTCCCATCGATTTGGGACCAGGAAGGTGACAGCCTCGATCTCAGCAATCTCCAGCACCGTCCCCCTCCCACCATGTGGGTCCCCAGTGATGCCAGTACCTTGTTTCTGGTTGATGTCGGCGGGCAAGTGGGGCGAGTGGGAGCCGTGGCTGAAATGGTCGTTGCTGTACGGGATGAGCGGGGTGAGCGGGTGGACTCCGTGGGATGGCTGCACGACAGGAACTTTGTTGGACTGCAAGACACAAGGAGGGAGAGCGCTCAGAAGTCATTGGGCTCCGTGAGCAAGGAGGGATGGTGCCCTTTGCAGTCCTGTCATTGCAAGTGAGGCTGGGAATTACTACAAGTCCCCAGTGTCTCTCAAGGGTAAGGCAGAAAATGCCCTTGCCTACTTAAACAAACCCTACAGCATCCTGCAAGAAAAATCCATAAACCGAAGAATGTCAATAGCTGAAGACCAAGTGGAAAAAAGCTCAAATCAACATGAAGTTTTCAAAATACAGAACTTGTTTTCAATTATTTCCAGTATCTTTTATTCCAGGATGAATGCTACAAGCATGTTACCCAATGCGTTGCTCTTGTTTTCTGTCTTGTGCTACCACGGGGTCTACATCTGGACTTTCACATCCTGCACATTGACTCTGAGACCCACGCTCGGGCTTTCCCAACTGGGGTGCTCAAGCGGGAAGAGCCCTGCTGAGAGCAACACCTTTGGAACCCTGACCCGGTCACCAGCGAGTCCTTGGGCTGAAATCCCCCTCGCTCCCAGCTCTGGCACTGGGAGAAGGACCAGAGGAAGCTGAGGCAGTGCTGGGGATGCAACAAGCCCAGGAAATTTGAAAAAGAAAAATCCAGTCTCCTCTTGCAGCTACTCCTGGTTACGCACGGCGAGGCCATCAGAGCCCAACATCTTTGTAAAAGGCGCTTTTTTGTGCACACAATGGGGAGTACCTCTGCATGTTGGAGCAGAGAGAGGGGAACCCGTTCAAAAGAGCTGCAAGGAAAACGCACACGCACACACGCTGCCGTCTCCAGCCTCCTCGCCTCCAGCGTCTTACGCTGCTCCCGACATGCCCAGTTTCGCCCATGGTTGCCTTTAAACCCAAACCGGCTTCACCTTGGTGGTGGAACGTTAGGATTTGTCCCAGATAAATCTGTAAAGAGAAACACGACTAAGAGCACCCCAAAACAGGAAGAGAATGAGAATGGACCAGGTCAGACAGCTCCCCAAGGGCGAAGAGCTGGGTACTGCCAGCCAGACCTCTTGTGTCCCACCAGGACATCTACAGATGATTGCTGTGTGACTTTCGACAAGTCATTTACAATCTCTGGACTTGATTCACTGGTGCCTTTCACTTTGGTAATGATTTTGCTCAGGCAGAGCGAGCAGGGAACAGCCCCTGGCTTTGGTGGAGGTGGTGGAGCTGGAGCCGCTGGCTCTGGAGGACCTGCCATGGACCTCTCCCTGCTGCTCCGAGATGTTTGCGCAGCAGCTCCAGAGCCCTGGCCAAGTCCTGTGTTTTGCATCACTGCTCTGAGGAGGAAACCCATGAAGCGGAAAAAGAAAACTGACTGATGGAGATGCCACTTTACATCTGTCTTTCCCACAAAGGTTTGCTCATGCAAATAAAAACCAAGAGGCATGCAGGTTTGCATTTAAGAATGAATGAAACCCCTAACTCCTGATGCTTACCAGGTGTAGATTTACTGCGTACAGTGCAATACTGGGAATGCAGCCCCCCTCCCCAGCACAAACTGGTGTGGTACACGCTTTTCTGTCCTGCAGCGGGGCCATGGGCTGGGTGGTTTTCCCATCGAGGGCAGTGCTGCGCTGGCTCCTGCCTAGTTAAACACACTTGCAGCTCTGAGCTTTAATATTCTTGCCCATGAAACGAGAAGAAGAACAGCTTTTCAGCGATATTTCTAAAATTAGCTACGGTTTAGCTTTTTTAAGAGACAGAAAGCCTAAATTAGGGATGTGCAGATCCACGTGTACATTTTAACATGACTCCTGAGCAGAACGAGCTCGATGCTGAATTGTTTGGAAAACTTCAACTTAAGCATTTCTGCCCTTCAAAGTGGGGCAGATCTTTCCTTGCCATTCGCATCGTGCCTGATGCCAAGGACAGCCCGTGAACAGCTTTTGAAGCAACGACAGGAGACACAGACCATGACAAAGGCGGCTGAACAGTCCTGATGCTGATCCACAGGACACCTCAAGAGTGAAAAGCACAGAGCACGTGTGGTTACAGCAAAGGCACGGGCTGTCCCTTCTTTCCCATCAAAGCAGAACATGATAACTTGGTGATACAATAAGCTGCAGCTCAGTTACTCAAATTTTCCATCAGTTCAGATGCAAAACGAGATGTTGCACCGGTAAGAAGAGCTGGCCTTCCCTCTGTCCCTTCTACGTTTGTACTTGCCTTGCTGAAAAACATTTTTCCTACTCTTTTGAAGTCATAAAAAGAAGGAAATGTTGCACAAAGATCCAGAGAAACAGAAAATACACCTTCAGTGTTGATCCCCGTTTAAATGGTGCGGCCACTAATGGTCGCGGTCCATGGTCATGTCAGCAGCTCCTGGTGTTCAGATGCACTGTGGCTGCGCACGTATCTTCGCTATGAAATAATACCTCGTTATAGAAATCTATATGCCAGAGAAATGGTATCATTTCCTCTTTTTTATAAAGTCTAGATTTATTTCCTGCAAATCAGCTGAAGCACACGAACCTTGAAGAGGCTTTCAAAGCCAAAACTTAGCAGCTGACAATGTCTTATGCCATAAAACTAACCTGATGTAAACGTTTTCTGCCCAGAGGATGGATTTAACGTGAGGGCAGTTGGTTTGATGTCCCCTCACAGGTCCTCTGGGAGGATGCGGGGTGGTGCTGGTCGGGACATCAGGAGGATGCGCTGTGGTTTGGTGAAGCATCTTATTGTGTCTCCTCCCCAAAGCTGTGTTTTGCGGCAGCGGTGCTGGAGCCGCTGGCTGCCCACCCGCCCACAACAACACAGTGGTGCCCAGCGGCACGGCCCCAACCCCAAGTCACCCCAAGTCACCTCCCAGCCTTTGGCAGCCGCGATGGGACACGAAAGAGCTCCGAGGACACAGCTTTGTCACACCTCTCCGAGTGCAGCCCTTCGAGGGCAGGTCGGGGAATGAGCTGAGCAGCCACAACCTCGCTACAGAAACGAAGAGGCGCACTTACAGCAACACCAGAACGGTATTTCCAGACGGGACGGAGCAGCAGGATGGGTTTTTGCAAGCCTAGAGGGCCTTTTTGTCCTTCTCAAATTTGATGAATTGCAACTCTCCTGAGTGCCCACCTCCCCGGTGATCGGTGCCTGCTCCGGTCCCCGTGTCCCTTGTGCTGGCAGCTGGTGCCGCTCGGCGCTGGGCACACACCGACCCCGCAGAGCATCACCCTGCCGGCATTCATCAGCCCTCACCATCCTGCCTGAGAATAATAATAATAAAAAAAATACTATGATGGAAGAAGCTTCTGCTTTGAAGCCAAGATGTGACTTTAATAACTAGAGGTAATTGAATGAGCAAAGAGAAAACGCCGTGGCATTAATTATTAAGAAAGACTAATTGTTGGCAAGGCAAAATTAGGAGACCTCACCGCTCATGCATGGGTGTCAGATTGCGATAGCAGCTGGAGGCGAGCTGGAAAACCCTCCTTTCGCTGAGCACACACAAACCCGGCAGCTCTTTCGCATGAGGATCACCCGCATGATCGGAGCCGCGATGTAATTTGGCTCCGAGGTGCCCGACGGGGTGCAGCATCCTGCACCGCTGCTCCCATCCCACACGGGCAGCCGCGGGGTCATCCGCGCCCGCCAGCAGAGTGCTGCTTGCTCAGAACTATAAATGAGCTTTTTTTTTTTTTTTTCAACAAAAGGGAGGTTTTTCATTAGAAAACAGCGAGAGATTGCAATCAAACATTTTCTGGAAAGCACCTCGTGTTAGCAAGTATTTTGAGTCATTTTTTTAAGGCTGATCTATTAGCGACACACTAAAAATGAGCAGTTTTACTTTGCTGGCTTGACAGAGGATTTTTCCTTTAAACTTTAAAGCTAATCTTAGCAAAATGTAGCACAAAAAGTCAAAATTCGAGTGAAATGATCAAACGAAACAATTTCCATGGCCGCCAAAACTCTTTGGGTTTTTAGCTCTGCGAAAATACTAGAAAAAAATTGAAAGATTCAACTGCTTCAACCAGTTTAGGAAAAGAAACAAATAACGAAAAAAGGAATTGCATGTTTTGTAACCTGTGAAAACTATTCCTTACTGCCAACTGGAAGCAGCTCTTAAGAGCAGCAGTGGTCAGACCAAGCTGCAGGGGCAGCTGATGGAGACCCCAGTATCCCACCAGTGCTGCTTCTACGCATGGGAAGATTTAAAATTAATTTTCTAGTAAAAGACAACTCCGAACTAAAAGAAAGCAGCTTAATTCTACTGCCCCTGCCAACATTTGTTGCCCAGTTTAGCGAAAAGGTTTTGTTAAATTTAAAGCACCCAGGATCAGTCCTCACATGGGGCGGTCAGGGCTGCAAACCTGACCTGCACCATGGCGAGCTGTTTAATACATTAGAGGAGAAGAGGAAATTTTTCTGCCACAATTCAGATTACACCAACCAAATAGAGGATCTCATCTTACAGGGTTGCTCTTGACATGCCCAGCTGCACACAGGCACAAAGCATCCTTCCTACGAATAACGTCTTCTGGGTTTTGATGGTTGTATTTCAAGAGTTCTTACATTTTCCCCAGATTTCGAACAAAAACAACTTAAGTGAAAAGCTGGCCTTTTTACAGTTTGTTTTTAAGGCAAAGTCACGTAGATGATGCTGTTTTGCAGGAAAGAAACTTGTATTTTACAGATTTCCAATATGTTTGAAATAAGAGAACAAATTTAAGAAGTTACTCTCACTTGAGAGAAGTCAGTTCCCAGCAGATGTACCGCACTGTCAGCCAATTCTGAATGTGCAAATATTAATATCACTGTCCTGCAAAAACAGAGTATCACACAGCCCCCCACTCTGAGTGGGGAAAACTCCACTCAAGTTTCTTCCACAGGATTTCTGGACATCTTAATCCTCCTACGCCACTTGTGTATGTTTTTTTAATACGACGTTTTATTTAACACTCTGGAACAAGAGACTGTGCATTTGCAGATGAGCCAGCTGGGGCTTCATCACGGGAAGGCGGCTCCAGCATTTGGGCTTCAATTTCTGCAGAATCTGTCTCAGAGAGGAGGGGGGTTCCCAGCTGATGGGGGCCCTGAATGTATGGGGGATCTCATGGCCATAGGGGACCCCAGTGAAATAGGGAACTTTACACACGTAAGGGACCTGAAACAGGCTGCAGGCATCGTGGGTCCCATAAACACGGGGGATTCCATGCACAGAGGGGGTGCGCTGCAGAGAGGGGACCCCATGCACAGAGGGGACCCTGCGGGCCAGGGAACAAGGACAGAGTGTCAGGACTGTGCACAGCACCAGCATGGCTGGGGCCCAGCACCTCTGGGGACCTGGCTCCATGCTGCGCTCCCCATGAAAGACAACGGTGCTGCCTTGCAAGAACCTCAGCTCCCACCCACCGAACACACTCCTGTGGCACAAAAGCACCAGCTGACACTAAGACAACTGAAATCCCAGCCCAAAAGTGAGCAAAGCAAGGACGAACCTGCCCGAAAGCCCTGCACTGTGGAAGCTGCCATCCATCCTGGCAGCCCCACGTGCAGAGGAGTTTGCAGGGAGAGGAAAACTCCATCACCCCTCCGGGATGCCCGGATCCAGATGCGCCCATCACACCAGGCTGTGCTGGCCCTGGCGACAGCCTCCTGGGCCAGGGGAGGCTGGAAGCATCCCAGGGGGGTGCAGGACCTGTCCCCCATGGCACGGCGGCACAGAGCACCCTGGCGCACGAGCCAGCGGCCGGGGAGAGAGCTGTGGTTTCCAGCCTCGCCGGGGAGCCGAGCCGCGGTGAGGCGAGATTACTCACGTCACTTTCAAATTTTCCCACATCACCGGCCCCAAAAATAGTGAAACGAAAAACCTGTGGGCCAGCCCGGCGGTGGCCGGCGTGGGGCCTGGCCAAGGGATGGCAGCTCGGAGCCGTGCCGGCGGCTGTCACCACCGAGGCAGGCGGGGGTTTCGGCACCCTGAGAGCCCCGTGCCCCCAGCCTGGGAGCAGCCCCTGGGGCCGGTCCTGTCTCAGAGCAGGCGGATGGATGGGCTGAGCTCCGAGCTCACCTCCGTGCCTCTCTGCCCTGCTCGGGTGCCCCCCGGGTGAGAGCCCTGGGTGCAGCACACACGCTGCAGTCCGGCCCCAAGTCACCCTAAATGTGTTTGCTTCGACGTCACTTCTCAGAGAAGGTGAGATGAGTCAACATGCTGGCTATGAAAAACAAAACCTACCAAGTTTGGCTGTTGCTGATTCAATGAGGAATTAATTCCTTTTCACTGCAAAATTAGTCATCATGCCACAGAAAGAAAGGTATAAGGTCAGGCTGCACCGAGCGTGCACCCCTGCTGGGGAAGGTACCTGTCACCGGGGGGGCTGTGCCTTCTGCTCCTTATCCCACAGTTACTCCAAATGAGCAAATTATCACGGACATATCACTAGGGGCATCACTGGGTACATCCCGCAGCACCAGATCTGCTCCTGGGAGGGCTCGCAGGGCAGCGCTGTCATTTGGGCTGTTTGAGGACCCGGAGCCCGTGACTCAAACCCAGCTCTGCAGAGTTTAAGGGCACCTGGGAGTTCTGATAACATCTCCCAGCTCGGGGCTCCAGACCGTGTCATCAGACACCTTCACTCCTCCTTTCCCTGTGGTGTTGCACCAGGAGATGCTGTGATAAAAGATCACTCCAAATACCCACTGCAGACCGTTTTCGGCGCTGACTGTAAGCGCCGGGGCCGGAGCCCTCGGCAGCCCGCGGGCGAAGGCAGCACAGACTCATTTCTCGTCTCGGCACGCTCTTTTCTCTTTTCTCACTTTTGCTGCATTCACATCGCCCCAGCCCGCTGCCGCAGCAGAAAGGAAACAGGGAAAGTTAAAGTCACCCACGCTCAGGCGCTGCCCTCGCCCAGCCATGCACCCCTTCAGAAAAGCCAAATTTTAGCAGCAGAGACTAGAAACCCACGTCTCCCACGATCAGATAAGCACCTCTGCCCCGTGCACCCCATCTCTGGCTGGCCCAGCTGTGCTTATGAGCAGTGGTCAAACGAAGAGGAAAGTAATAACTTGCAGCTATTAATTTGTGCATTAATTCTGCATATGAATTGCAATAAGGAGCCGATGGGTTTAAGATACACATTGCGCACACAGGCAAATATTGTTCTTGCTCAGGTTTTTATCCAAATATTGTCCCTGCTCAGATTTTTATACAAATGTTGTCCTTGCTCATGTTTTTATCCCTGCACTCTACATTTTGTGATTGATAGGGCATTACTCCCTCAACTCTTCCCTTTCTCTCTGATTTCTTTCAGCTTCCTTAAAATCCAGCTCTGCTTTGAAAATGTGAAAGAGGCACCCAAGTGGCCCTGCTCTTTTTTTTTTTGCACATCGAAGGGGATGCACTCGCTTTAGTGACAAAACTCAGCTCCAGTGATGCTGACCCTGCAACTCAGATGCACATCACAGCGGTGTTAGGGGATTCTGCCTGGGTATCAGGGGACAAGTTCCCCAGCATTTAACATCTTCCATGCCCCAGCACTCAGAGAAATGGCCATGCTCCAGACAAGATGGGGTCAAAAAAACCTTCTAAAAGTCCTCAGTGACCTTCTGTGCTGCTGACGGTTTCTGTTTTTAAGCAATGATGGTTATTATTTTTAAGTTAAAACTCTGCAGGGGAAATTGCTGAGCTTTTCACCATTTACGGGCACAGGAAGAGCCGTTTCACTTCTCAAGTATTTATCTTCTAAGAGAAAGATGTAGGTGGCTCTTTGTGAAAAAAGAAAAATAAGTATGGAAAAATAAAGATCAAAAGTCCCTCCCAGAGGCTGCTCTCTTATGGTAACAGTGGGCAAGTGCAGAGGCAAGTTCACCCCAGAGAGAAGAAACCCCCTGAGAAATGAACTTTTGGCATCACCAACCAATATTTACAGTCACGTGCAGCAGAAGAACCATTTCACTCCAGAAGCCTCCTCAACCCTGCAGAAAGTCCCCTTGCTCAGGAAACGCTGCTGCTGTGATGCTGAACACCCCCCAGTCCCGCAAAAGTTGACAGTGACATATGGCTTCATGGAAACAAATGCTGGGACAATATATCCAAACCTCAGCTATTTTCTCCCAAACGCCAGGGCAATATAACAGTGGGGCTGCATCACCCCCCTCAGTTGTTTCCCCTGTTCTGCAAAATCCACCCCTGGTTATTTCCCCTCTTGGGTTCTGGGCTGTGAAGAAAACAAAACAAAACAAAACAAAAATCTCTGTCCCCTTTGTGCTACGTGGTTCTGCGAATTTGAATCAAAAGCTGCAAACCCTGGAGTTACCGGTAACACTTGAGGCTTCAAATGAGGAGGCACTTACTTGACCCATGGAGGCTGATAATATCTGACCTCCTTTATTTCGCTCTGCTGCGGTCAGTCTCATACCCAGAATTAATCAGGAAAATGTCCAAGAAGGCAAGGGAGGAAAGCAAAATAAATGTATGACACGGAGCCAAGGCTGGCCCTTCGGAAAGGCTTGAGACACTGTTTCTCAAATGACCAGAGACATTGCCCTCTGTGTGCCAGCTCACGGGCAGCGCCGGGACCGGCCGAACCTCAGGGTGAAACATGGGAGGTTTGCAGGGTGAGAGCAATGTCTCAGGCCCAGACACCAGTGTCTCAGGGTCTTTTCACCAGTTTTGAGAAACCATTTGCAAACCCCAGCGCTAGCTGGGTCCTGGATCTGAACTGAGGTGGCTTTGGCATCTGGTTGTTGCATCCCTCCCTGCTGAGGATGCGCTGCAGCAGCAGATGGAAAATCCTGTGAGGTTTCTGGGTGCATTCGTCAGCAAATCAACCCAAGAGGAACCCTCCAGGTGTCAGTGCTGCACAGTTTTCTGGAGGCAAATGTTTGCTTACACATCCCCTGGGCAACAGGAGAGGCCTCCTGGCTGCTTGGGGTTTTTTTTCTTTCCATTTCAAACAAAAACCAAACCAGCCCATGTACTTGAAAGAATGCAGGGGAGTTCACAAAACACAAAAAACCTCTGATGTGATCTGAGATGTTTCGATTCTCCAGACATCAGAGGGGGTGAAACCTGCCCCTTCATGCTGCAGCGGTGCCGGGGTACACGGCCACCACGGGTGACACTGTCCTGCTGGTGTCACCACTGTCACCCCAGGACTTGGAGAGTAGACCCGTTACAGGACTTTTGTACCTGTCTCTAGGCTTGGGATGGAACAGCTGCCGGCCGCTCCTGGCAGGCACTATACTTCCTATTTTATTTAATTTTGTTTTGTTTTACTTTGTCTTATTATTCTATTCTATTCTATTCTATTCTATTCTATTCTATTCTATTCTATTCTATTCTATTCTATTCTATTCTATTCTATTCGGTCCGGTCCGGTCCGGTCCGGTCCGGTCTGGTCCGGTCCTATCCTATCCTATCCTATCCTATCCTATCCATTTTCAATCTGCTAGTCTCAGAGCTCAGCTTCAGGGGGGGGAAGTCACCATGCAAGAATGTCACTGTTTTTTAAAAAAGACAACAAATCAAAAGTGTCTCATCCCCTCTGAAAGTAAATCCCCAACTCAGTGACTGTGTGGTGAAAATAGAATAGTGATAACAGTAATAATAATAACAATAATAATGATACTGTAATGCTGCTGACTCGTTCAGAGAGAGCTTTCTCCCGTGGCATACGACCGCCGAGGCCATGTGTCAGACAACACCAAAAGAAGATCTTTTAACACACTGGAGGTGGCCATGCCCAAGCACTTGCCACCAGCTAATGACCAGAGAAGACAAAACAACCGGAGATGATAATCTGTAAGAGTTTCCTCATTCTCGGGTACGCGTTTTCCCTGCTATGGTGAAACCCGTTGATATTTATACGGATGTCAAGTGCATTCCCAGCACGGATGGCCACGGATGGATGAACCACGGCTGCTCCAGGTCCCCTCTGGGGTCTCTCCCAGACCCTTTGGCAGCATCGCTGGATGCAGGACGGCACGGGGATGGGACGTTGCTCCCCCCCACATCAGTTTTTCCAACCAGCCACGAAGCCCAAGGGGCGAGGGCTGTGGTGGGGGACAACCCTCCCCACCGAGTTCCCCAAAACCCACTGGTGACCCCCAGGCAGGAGAGAGGGGATTGGCCTGCTGCCCAGCCCGGAGCCACCCCCGCATTATTCTCATCTGCGCTCACACTTATTTCCCGGTTTCCACGATAAATGTCTCTCCGGAGGGCGCGGGGGAAGCTAATCCCCTCCGGAGCCGGAGGGATGCTTTATTGCCACCCTGCAGCTGTAAGGCGACAGCAGCGTTCCTTGTTGCTCACTTCCAAGGGTGACATGTTTACAAAGAATGCTACAGCCGCTAATCCTGGATGATACCCCATGTCTGCCTGGGAGAAATCCCAATTTTCTTGATAGGAGGAATTAGTTCCTTTAATGCTTAATACCCCTTTTTTCCTCTGAAAGCAAGCGTTATTGTGCAGAGCGGAATAAACATTTTAATTAAAATGTGGAATTTATCTTGCAGTCAAACTCAGACGAGCCCCCGACGATACGTCAAACTCCGCTTTCCTATTTTGAATCTCTCTCTGATCTCTTAATGCGAATGGCTGAATTAAAACCTGGGCTGGGTGGATTTGCATATAATTAGAGAGCAAGGGAAATTAATAGGGAACGGAATGGTTTTCTCCTCTGCCCATTTGATGTTTTTACCAGATTAAAAAGAGTTGTTTTTTTAATGACTGTAAAAATGTATTAAATATTATTTAACCTTTTTTTATTGGGGGGGAGGGAAGCAGACAGACTAAAGAAACAAACTTATACATATGATAATGAACGCCTCCTATCGTGGGAAGCAAATATCATTGTAATTAGGATTAGAGAGGAATCCTAATTAATCTTGTCCTGCCACTTGACTTCTAGACTGTTCCTTAAATGTTAGCTCCAATGAGATGTAAAACAAGGAGCAGTTTAAAGGCTCACCAGCTAATCCCTGCATACAACAGTGAGGAGCTGCCATGGCCACGGCCATCCCGGCCGAGAGCCGCCAGATTCAGGACTGAGTGGTCTGATCCTGGCTCGTGAGCTAGATTCAGACTGAAGGGGAACACACAGCTCTGCTGCCTAAATTTCCTAATTCCCCACTACGAACTAGGTAACGAGACAGTAAACCAAGAGAGATGGGATGCACCAAGCACCACAGCAATGCCTGACTCCATATGGGGATCTCTTCAGATCTTTTACCATGTTTTGATTTTTTTTAAAGTATTGTCTAAATATTTAGCAATACCTATTAGGCTTGTTTTCAGGATGGGACTCAAGGTAAGGGATGGGAATAAATGAGAAAACTTCACCCCATGCCTCGATGCCATATTCTCTACGCTCGTGATGATAAAGATTACCTACCGTGCTGTTATTAAGTCATACATATTTTAACTCAGCTCTTGTCATGTGTCATCAAATCCTGTTTTTCAGGTATTGAGATTCATGGATTTAGTTGCATAAGATTTTACTATGGGAGTGGATGGTCATGAGATTATTTTCATCTTTGGGCCTCTATGGAAAACAGCTCTCAGAGAGCTGGTTCCCAAACTTCAGACCCTGGCTGAAGGTCTCGTTTTCTAAATACAGCTAAATACAGTGCAAGGAGGTGCCGTAACATGGGATTATAATTTAGAGTTGTAATGAAACACAGCAAACTTTATGTTTCATGCTAAATAATAAATAATAAATGAATCTTGCTATGCCCGGTTGGCTTCTCAGCATATTTATTCCGTGACCTCCAGTAAGTTTTTGGCTACGGCTTTATGAGAGTGACTGTGAATAACAGCCCGGGAATAACATGGTTAGCACAAATGTGAAAAATTTTCACTTCGAAACCAGAGACCACACAAAATGTGACCCGTCTTGGATTTCCTTTTAACCCAGGCTGATCAAAAGTTCACAAGGCAGGACTGATCAAAGGCTTCATGTTGAAAAAAATGAGAAAGTCACAATTTCATATGGTTTTAATGAGAAAAATAACTGATGAAACTTTGCTCTTCCAACTTGGTTTTGCTTTGAGTTTGGGGTTCATCTGAATACAAGAAGCAACGGGGGCAAACCGCAAGGATTGAAATCTTAGTACAGTTTTAATGATCTAGTTCTTACTGTGGGAGCTTGTCACCTGTTCCAGGACTGCATGGGGTCAGCAATTTTAAGCAACATTATTTATTCTTGTCAGAAAACCCACGTCATGGAAACCACAACCCTTTGTAGGGTGCACCTTCACCAAAGTTTTGTTGGGAGAAGTTTCGGTCCAGGGCAGAGTTCTGAGCCGCCTCCTGGTCACTGCACTTGACTTCCTGGAAGGCAGAAGACCCAGATGCAAGCCATGCTCAGCCTGAATCTTTATTTTTATTTTCATGCTCTGATCAGACTGCAATAGCCATCTTCTACTAGAACGTGCTCTTTTACATCAACCATGCCGGCCAACCACGAAGAAGGTCCCGGTGGCCCGACCCTGACCAGGGAGAACAGCCCGAGTGCTGTGGCTGGAGGTTCACGTCCGTTCCCATCACCACAAACTCAAGATATCACAATGTCGTGCAGGAGGTGAAGGGGAACGATGTTAAAGCACCAACTTTTCTGGTTGAGGTCGGACTTGTTTTCCGAAACAGCTCGCCCTGGGAGCTCACCCTGCCCCGCGGTCAGCCGCGACATGGGACTCCATGAAAAAGGTTTTCCAGAAACGTTAAACGAAGCAGAACTGCACAAACAGAAGGGTGTGCAAACAGCCGGTCCCATGGCAGGGAGGGATCGGGGCTGCTGAGCCGCAAATGGCACACTGGTGCCATCAAAAGTGTCCCCATGGCAGGGGACTATTTTCCTTTTGGCAGCTCATTTTGGGGGATTTGCTGGGGAACAGAGGGTTGTTTCTCAGTTCCTCCTGAGGGGCTTCAGCCCTCTTTGACAGGAGAAAAACCTTGAGAGGTGTTTGCTGAACTCACTGATTTGGGTTCTATTCTGTGCCAGCTGTTGCCATGAAATACCAACTGATTCACTACAACTGCCCCAGCGTTTACACTCATTTAGATAAAAAGAAGTGGAAAAAGAATTCAAGAAGAAGGGAGAACAGATGATAATCCAAGGTACCATCAGTATATCAAGCTTCTGGCATAGATTTTTTTTCCTAACCAGATAATTAACTGATTTAACCCACTACCAGGGATCAGCTATTTAACTGTAGGCCATTTTGTAACACAAACTCTTTTTTTTTAACTTACTTGCAATGCCCTCTGATCTACTACAATAATTGACAGCTTCATTTGCCAAATGATGAAACTGAGGTTACACAGAACACTAATTACACACACACATGCACACACACAAGATCTACCACACCTGTACGCATATGATCTCCACATGCCTACAGTGCAATTTTTTAGCTTAGGTATTATTTAGGGCCTGAGCTGGAAGTCTGTGTATCTCACATCTGTTTTCTGAAAGTCTGGGAATGAAAAACTTCTCTTGCTTTCAGGACAATGATCGACGAGCACAAAAATCCTTGCTTCAAGACATTAGTACACATTCAAATCCTATACTAGTATTTCATTTTTTAAAGTAAAAGTGCTCTTCGTAACCAGTGGGTTGCACATTTGCTGAAAAAATCAAATTAAAACACTGTTTCCATTAGGTTAGGATTTACATTTTTCCCTGCAAAATTTGCAATTAAGAAATAAACCCATCTATCTCATGGCCATCATCTAAGCTCCTTAGAATGCAAAAGGTAAAACCATATAGATTACAAAGGATTATACTTTTTTACACCTCTCTTGGTTTTAACTGAGGTGCTACACAGAGAAAGCGATTTCTTCTTAAAACACATGCTTAATATAAAACCTTTCCTTTAATTTTTTGCCTGTCTTTCTCCACTATTTCAGGACATAAAGCAGCCTGGGACTTTCCTGAAGAAATAAATCCCCAAACACAGCCAAGACCCAGCCGATGGGATTTAGAGGGCAACTCCATCTCAGCACAATTGAGTCCTTACATCCCCAGTTGAAACTGGAGGTTGGGCTAGGTGACCTTTGAAGGTCCCTTCCAACCCAAACTGTTCTATGATTCTACGATAAGTGTTTGGGGTGACCCTCCCACAGGCAGAATAAAGTGTCTCTATGCTCAGGCTGCTGCTCCCCAGCCTGCACAAGGACACACCACATCACATCTGCAAACAGCTGAGATAATGGATTGATAGGATAGAAAATAAGATTCAACCCACGCCAAAGTCAATGGAAGTTTTTCCACTGATTTATCTCACCTAAGGCCAAAGATACGCCGTTATCCCCAGTGCTGGTAGGCGTTCACTCAGGTTTTGAGAAACTGTAAAAGTGGGAAATGCTATTCATCACTGGCCTGGGAGATTTCAGGTGGTTTATTTTCTTTTTGTAAATGTGCATAAACAACACAAGGTGCTTTCAGCTCGTCAGGCACACCGACTCTCAACCCCGTGCGCGGTAGAAGCACAGCGCCTGGAGAAGAAAATCACAAACTACGAGCTTAACAACAGCAGCAAATTTTAGTCTGTTGTTTTAGCACCTCTCTTTCGACTCGAATTTACTCATTTCAGAAACCCGCTTCCCTCCCCGGCCGCGCTCCTCGGTCCGAGGAGGCGCCTGCCCCGGCTCTGCAGCCGCGGGGGCTCCGCGCGGCCGTCCCGCTGCCGCGGCACAACCGCCCGATCCCGGCTCCCGGCCCCGCCACATGAAAGACGACGGGTTTTGGAGAGGTTGTGTGCTGAGCAAAGGCCACAGCACTACATCACCGCTTATCTCGGGGTTCCTGCCAGAGCCCTGCCAGTCACCCACAAGATAAATACTTGTTTGTTGTGTTACGAGGAGACTGGTGACACGGCCCGTAAAACGTTGCCTTCAGTCGATCTCTCTTATCTTCACATCTATCTGCCTCGGCGCAACTGTTTCGTATGCATACAGGGCTATATTCAGACCAAGAGTTTAACAGCAATTGCATTTCTTAACTGTATTTTTTTTAGGGCGGAGACCTGTTATCTCCTGCATCTGAACAATATCGAGCTCAGCACACTCGCTTCTGGTTGTGATCTTCACCATGCAAACAGTAAATATTGCATACAACAGGAGATTTTACATAAAATATTTCTATACATTTTATACAACAGTATACAATAGTTACCAACCACGCTCTTTGATTCAGCTTGGTGGTGTTTCTCTCTCAACCCCAGAGAGAGAAGAGGAGTGGCGAAATTTCCGAGGAACAGAGGTTAATGAGTGTTTTGCCTTATTTTGTCTTTATGACAGCACCCTGGAGCCATCAGCATAAAAATTTATGAGGATTAGAAATTGGTTAGAAAGAGCATAAACACATGCACGGACACCCAGGGCAGGGCTCTCCCGCGCGCCCCCCGCAGCATCCTCCGCCCCGGCAGCAGCCGCGGCACATTTCCAGGTTACAGACAGGGTTTTGTGCAGAGAGGTCTGACACCCTGTGACACTGTGCTGCAGAAGACACGACGCTGCCACGGAGATGCTCAGCCAAACTGTTCGGTGGGCTCGTTTCCACGTTCCACATACGCAGCATCGCAGTCCGACCGCTGGCCAGGGACCGTGTTTTCCACGTTAACTGAAGATGTGCAGCCAGTGCAACTGGGATCTGCCCCCCTGAGCTATCCCAGAGCGGCTGCACACACGGTATCTGCAGGGTGCCTGCACCAAGGAAGCATGGAATTATTTTGCACCGGTGAGAAAATGGCAATAAAACACCTGGCGCTTACGGACAAGGCAGCACAACTCCAGTGCGACACTAAACCCAACCTTGTGCCAGAAGGTGACACAAAGACAAGGTCTCAATGGCCTGTTTCCAGCAGTGTTCCTGCCCAGAAGCACGGCACGGGAAAGGAGGGCACGTCATCGCCCGGGCAGTTTTTGGCCGAAGAGGCTGGGCACAGCCCACAGATTTGGGCAGGCTCCGGGGATGGCACAGGAAGAGGGTGATTTGGCCATGAGACCAAATTACAGCTGAGGCTCTGCCGACAGCGACACAACCGCAACACGGGGATGCGCACGATCTACCAGGGTCCTGGAGACGCAAGGAGAAAAGGAAGGAGGGAAGCCCGGATAACACGTATTGGCACGGAGTCACTCCTCGAATCAACACCCCACGGCCCCGAGTGCCGCCGGCCCTGATCCCCCCCTCGCCTTGGTGGGGCCAGCACGGGAGGGAGCACGGACATGTCGAGGACAGAGCATGATCCGGGAGCACCCCACGAGCAGGGAGGGAGGTAAAGGTGTCCTGCACCCCCAAATAGGCTGCTGGGCACCGGCACGTTCTCCCCATCACTCCCCGAGCACTACACCCAAGTTACTGCGAAGCGGAGGGGGAGCCCCTGGCCAGCCCTCCTCGTTTATCCTCAGGCTCGTTACGTTATCAGGGCCCAACTATCCCCATTAAACACAATCCACTTGCGTGTTCCTTTTGAAAAAACTTATTAATATTTTAAATTACCATAATTTGTGCTTGGGACTAATAAATCTTAATTATTCAGCAGAAAACAAATTGTAGTGTGGAATTTAATCCTTCATATCTACTCTATCTACTACAAACTAGCTACCAGTGATCTAAGAATGAGCTACCTGGCAATCAGAGATTGTGTAATTTATTTTTTTATTTTCATTTTCCATTGGGTATGATCTGAATACCTGCAGTGCCTCAGTTCTCGCCCGACGTCTCCCAAGCTGCGCTGGCTGCAATGACATCTGCTGGTGGGTACAAACCTTCTCAGCCAGCCCAGGTATTTTTATTCACCATCGCAAACGCAGCAGCTATGCGCTCCTGCACTTTTGGTTTGGGGTTACATTTTTTTTTTTTTCCCAGATCAGTTCAGAGCTGTGAGACAGTACTTATGTGAAAACTAATAATTATGCTACATCTGAACAACCTCATGAGGCAAAAATCACTGACCCGCTCCAGCAGTTCATGGAGCACAATGCTGCTCTGAGACTTCTCAGTGGTTTCTCTAAAAAACCCATGTGCCATGGTTAAAAAAGGAACAGGCGGGTTTCAGCATAATGGAAGAGTCAGTGTAATTATAAGTTATGGGACCAGGGCAAAATCCAGAGAAAAAAAGGCATTTCCAGTGGCAGATGTCCAGCAGTTTCACGGAAAGATAACCTCAGTTCTGTCTTTGGGTAGCAAGGACACATGTTGGGCACAGGGCAATGGCAAAGGACCACATGGACTTGAGTTTTGTAGGACTCCTGACCCACAGACTAGAAAACATTTTCATTTTTCTTGCTCTGGGGGTTTGTTAAAGCGCATCCCCTATCTTCCTGCTACCAAACTCGAGGTGCACAGGGAATGCAGAGGAGGAAACACACCACTAAAGCCAACGTATTTCAAAATCTGGAGGCATTCTGCAGATGCCAATACATAAAGGAATTTGTCACAAACAATCCTTCAAATAGGCCAGCAGTCACGCAGGGTGGTGTTTGACGGCGTCTTTTTGCTGAGGCTGAATTCCTCGTGTTTCTGCACCGCAGACTGGAACGCGGATTGCAACAGCCCTGCCCGGCCAGGGTAAGTAAGACAGCTGGCACCCAGGCACGGCACGTAAGGAAGTATTTACAGTCATGCCTGTTGCTAAGGATTTTTTGCTAGAAGGTACAGTACTAGAAGAAAAAAACTGCAATATAATTTTTAAAATTTCTACAAAAAGTCCCAGAGCAGAAAGAAGGGAACGTAGCCTGATAGCACAACTACTCTACATAAGAGAAATACTCATCACCACTTACTACACGTGATGGGACCTCCCTCTTCTGTGATATTGCAATAAGTTAGGAGTAATTTAAATTCTGGAGATAGACATGTAACGATTTTAATGGGAGGGGGCTGTAGGCAGACTTCTTGCAGGGAGAAACTTTTAAGTCGAGCAGCCATCCCACCCACAACGTGACCCAGACACGGTCTGTGGACTTTCAGGCTGTGCCGAGAAGCGAGATGATGGGTGAGATCAGGGCACGATGGAGACGGAGGGACACGAAAGGGTTGTTAAATTTGGCATGGTACTGAAGACTACCAGTCTACCAGCCTGGGAGCTTTGAAGAGCCTGATTTGTAAAATCGAAAGAAATGAAAATAAAATAATTAAGTAACTCAGATGGTAGCCAACAGACTGCTCACCTAGCATTTTCCCACCTCGGGCAGGAGCTCTGATTAATGCTAATTAGCTTATCTTCACATTAGATCCTGATGATTCATCACTTACTACCCCAGGAATTATGACGCACTGGGGAGAGATATATTTGTAGATTCCATGGGTGTATGCCATGTCTGGAACACTTAAATGATTTTGGCATGAAAAGGGACCAACCACAAGCCCAGCTAATCAAACCAGCATTTCTCAACCTACACCTTCCAGTAGTTATAAAAAAGATTCAGAGCAAAGACAAGACTATGGCACTGAAGACAAATCTATCTGCCTCATCAGTGGTGTACAATCTTTGCAGAACAAAGGGCTTTATAGGCGACCTGCCAGGAGCCTGTGGCTGCTCCTTGTTTGCATATAAATTTAAAAAGAATTTTAATAAGTGTTAAATGCACATGATTATTTTTTATTTATAGCTGAAAGTAGGTGTATGCAGCACTTTACAAAACACAGAGAAAAGAAAAAGTACCTTTGGAAGTCTGAATGGAAATCAATGACAAGACCTGTGACTGCTTCTCTGAACTAACTTCTGGGTATGCGGCTTTATCCTCCCGTGGCCACGGGCGCAGTGGGGACAGGTTTGAATACAAACCTCCTCCTTTCACGCGTACAGCCTAGCATCGGAGAGGATGCGCTCACGGCTGTGTGCAGCTCCCGGGAGACACATGCAGATGGGCAACCTCCCCCGTACCGCCAGCAACAGGCGCTCAGCACCAGTTTGGAAATGGAGCAGCTCATCCTCTCCCCACTTGGGGTAGGCTGGTCTGCAACGCCGGGACAGGCGGCTTGGGGTGGACTTCGGCCTCCAGTGTCTTTGCATTCAGTTGCAAGCAAGCATGCAAACAGCCTGGAACTTCTCTTCTTCTGATAGTTTTTGAATTGTTGATTACCTAAATCCCAAACCCTCTTTTTATATGTAGAACAGGAGTAGCTGTCATACTCCTTCCAAATTGAACATTCTGTTCTATTCTATTCCATGGACTTGACAGTCTTAGGTTAATGGTTGGACTCAATGATCTTAAAGGTCTTTTCCAACCAAAATTATTCCACTCCATTCCATTCCATCCCATCCTACCCCAATTTCTTGAGCATTTGTCACCGAGCGGGAAAGAAGGGGAGGTCATTCCCTCGCACTCATTGCACCACCAGGATCTGCCACCTGCCTGAGTTTGTTGTCAGCAGAATAAGAAAAAAAAAAAAAAGCTGAATTTTTCTGTGGGGGTTGAGGATTCAGCTGTCTTTCAAAAGCAACGTGGAGTCACGAAACACAAAAGATCAAAGACTTATTTGCAAACTTCAGAACTATTATTGGATTCAGTACCTTTGCAGTCAAAGCATCTTTACCTTTTCTGGAATTCAGAAGAATTTCCTCAGAAATAGATCTTTGCGCCACTGCTGAGCTGCAGTGCATCAAAGTACGTTATTTACAGGAGGGTAATTAAGGAAACTGTTCTAGCCCAGTCATCTCATGGTGACGACATCAGATACTCTTTCTTGAAGCTTGTTTTTTCCAAGGAAGACTTTTGTCAGAGCGTGCACCTACGGTACCGATTCTCATTTCATCCATGTGACAGCGGGTAGGGAAATCTGGGACAGGTCACTCCCCGACCCACTTGCTTGGGACAGCAGCACCCATGACCTGAGACGCGCCACACCACCAGCACTCTCCCATTTTTCCCTGGCTCATGTGAAACATGAGCCTAAACTTAAGCCTAAGCTTAATTTGGATAATGATATTAACCCCAGACCCAATCCCAGTCCCAATTTTTGGGACTGCAGATCTTAGTGTAGTTTCTACCAAAAAAGCATTCCAACAGCTCCACCTGGATCCTCTTTTAAGGCAGGTTGAATATAGTTTGTATCTTTATGGTACGGGTGAGAGTTTTGGTTACGGTTAGTGTCTGGCAAGGGGAAAGCAATGGTGTTGAGGTTGGAGTAGGCGTTAGGATTATAACCCAGGATTAACAGATGAAGTCGGGTCATGAGAAGGTTCAATGGAGCAAAGGGGAGAGGACATGGAGCTCTCCAAGACCATTTTCTTCTGGGATGGGTGATGGCTGCATGAGTTCAGGAAAGACCAGAATTACAGTTTTATCAGAAGAACCGGTGGACTAGGGTAATAAAGGGATATGGGGAAGACAACACCAAAACTGAAAGCTCATGTTGCATGAATTTGTGACTCCTTTGAAATCTGGGGTAACCAGGAGTCATTGGAGCAGTGAAAGGGCTGAAGCTGAGCTCAGGGTTAGAGTCTAGAAAGTTATACAGTGGACTCTGCATGTGCTGCCACATCTGGAGCCATTATTAACCTCAGAATATATTTAGTTTAGGAACAGGAAGACATTCCTAGGGCTGGGCTGACACTGAGTGCAGGATTAGGGCTTGAACCAGGAGAAACCGTTGAGATTGCAGCACTGACGAGGTCACTGAAGCGATGTGAGAACCACCGCGTGCCTCGGGCCCTACTGCCAACCATGGCCAGCAAGGCTCTGATGACCAAGGCTCAAAGTAGTAGGTAGAGCTCAAAGGGAAAGTGCCAACTAAATAGTGTATCATGGGAATTCAGAAGCAGCTACACTGTCTCATGGCTTTTCTCAGCCAAATCTTAAGCCTAAGATCTTCCCCTCCTACCCAGTGTCTCCCAGCAGCCCTAACCCCCGAGCAGGTCAGTGCTCTGCCCTGGTCCCCAGGCTCACTTCCAGCTGTAGCTTGTGTTCATTTAGTTCATCGGTTTCTACCAGCCCAAACCTTAACTCTAACATATGCCTTATTCTAACTCAAAACCAGATTTTACCTTTTCAAATCCTCACAAAATTGTTGCCATGTGAAAAACGATCATATCTTGGTTCTCCCAGTTGCAGCGACATTCTGTATTCAGCTCATTGTGGTTACTAGCACCAATGAAGAATACAAGGAGTAAATGAGAAACTACCCATGAAATGTGTTTCCACCAGGTCAGGTTGACTGACCTGAGAAACCCACGGATATTGTGTTATAGACTGTAAACCTTCAATGCTGCAGCAGGAATCAAAAGTAAAAGCAACTAAGAATGTGGAAGGCAATTCTCTCACCCACCCCAAGAATGCATAATGATAAATACATCCAAGTGTCCTTTGCATAGAGTCTATACGGGGGAAATCACTTTTTTTGCCCCAGTCCCAAAGTGGAAACTCTCTATTTCAGATGATGTATTGTAGATCTGGTCAACCATACTTTTCTTTCTGACTTTTTGAGTAACAAACAAATAATATCACCACTGAGACCTGCATCCTGCCCTTCCTTTCATGGGTACAAGCCACTGGAAACCAGTCAGTGGCTGTAGTCATGCTGCAAAGGGACAAGACATGAAAGGACTCCCGAGTCTCCTTGCATTTTCGGGCTTTACTCCCTGGATTTTGATCCTCAGCATGTTTGGCAGCAAAGCAGAGGCAGCTTAGATGTGTCCTGTGCACAAGTAACTCTTCCCGGCTCGCTCACCTCCTGCAGAAGGGTCTTTTCCTGCCTTTCCCTGCCACCCCCCAGCTGGGAAGATACTGTCATCCACATGGGCTGCTGAAGTGTATTGCTCTGGTATGAGCAAAAGCAAGGAAGATTTTTGTGCCTTACTTCTGGGAAAGCACTTATAAACGAAAGGCTTACAAAGACCTGAACTTGGCTACAAAGGGTTGTAGAGGCTAACTGTCCAGGTTTGTGCAGAATACAGCTAACGTATCCCCCATACAAATGCCACTGGAGTGAGCTCCTGCCGTGCAAAACCTCCCCTCTGCGGCTGGGGATGTCGGAGCTTTGCTCACCCACTGCTCCGCGGTGGCCACAGGCTGCTGCTCGCTGCCACCCGACCCGCTCTGCAACCAAAAACAGTGCAAGGAAATCGCCCTCCAGCAGCCTGTGTGTGTGTTTATCTGTATTTGTCTGTCCACACACCGAGGAAGTTACTTTTAGTTTCATGTCTGAAATTCTTCACTGCTCGAGCTACACGGTCTCCTCTGCCTTCAGTCTGCATGTAGTGAAGTTCAGGTGAAAAACACGTCTGTATTTTCCACGGTAAACCACAGGGGGTTTAAATTCACATCACTGTATTTGCAAACAAGCAACTTCTGCATGCACAGAATCCAGTTTCATTTGAAAACCTCACCCCCAAAGTGTCTTACGTTAGAGCACGTTCAGAAAAAAAGAAAGTTAAATTCTCGACCACAAGCAAAAAACCTCACACTGGCCCCACTGTATCCTGTGTACCATTAGTGAAATAGAAGGCCGTGTTTTGATTTCCATGCCATGCTGTCTTTCTGGTCTGGCTAGGCTTGGTCTAGACTGTATTCTGAACAGAAGGAGAAGCTAGTCCTTCACCTCCCTCCCCTGAGCACCTCTGTGATACGAGATGAGCCTGGGTGTTCTCAGGCACAGGAGCAGGAATAATCACCCTCCAGGACCACACATTAATTTGTTCTGCTCTCTGCCTAAATTTAGTCTCTCTCTTCTTCAATTATCGTTCTTGTTTTCCACCCAACCCACAGCATGAGATTTTGCAGGCTGGGTATTTCAGGCTTTAGGGCCCAGCTCCTAATTTCCCATCTCTGCTTCTGGCTTCCCATGCTACAGGAGCTTTTTCTTTGCTCTATACATTGGCTAAAGAACGGAAAGCAAAGCCAGGGCTCTAAAAACGCTTTTTACCACCCAGACAGTTCATTATATTGCTCCCTTTTTTGCAGGTGCTTTAAACAGAAAGATTCAACTGAGGGAAAAGAAGATTAATCAATTTGTGAATGACCAGATACTCTCATTAGCACTGGCTGCTAGTGTTTTCTTCAGAAAGTTGCACCACTGAGTCTGGCTTGCCTACATTCTCTGTAGGTAATGTAATCCTCATTTAAAAGAGGGTTTGTGGCTATCCAATGTCACTTGTTACGTCCCTTCCACAAGTAGCAGTAGAAGGCAGAAGATGCTGAAATTAGACTTTATCGTTGGCTTGCACTCTACGATATGGTAGAGCCTCAGTTTACCATGACAGAAGTGAACTAAAAAAATGGGGACAAATGAGCTGAATTCCTCGTCCTGGCTTCCGCAGCACCAGCAGCACAGGAGCTCCAGGCGGCGATGCCCAGCGTTTGGGGACAGGACGAATTCGGGATCCACCCGGCTCTGAGTACCTCCCTGCGCGCTCCCTGTGAGTAATGATGCCAACTCATCCATTACTCATGGGTAAATCCATGCAAGGTAGCTCAGAAATTAAACATAAAAAGAGATTTTTTTAATATAAATACCTATCTAAACATGTTGCTGAGACTATCAGCTAGACTGAAAAGGAAACTCCAGTGCGAGGCCACGTTAGCACACATTCGCCAGGAGGCCATAGGAGTTATTCCTGGATTTTCCAAGGAGTGGCCCACCCTTTGCTGATGGATCGTTTCCAGACATCTCCACTCCTACCTGTGATTACAGCAGCTCAAGCTTCTCCCCTCCCTCTCTCCGGGCACGTTTTTGGGCAACCCAGCAGTAGCTTGGATCTCCACAGCTGGTGGTGGCCCCAGCACTTGAGGAAAATGCTTCACCCGTGCTCTCTCCACCAGGCAGCAGAGCTGACTCCCTCTCCTTTCCAGACAATTTACCCATCCACTTTGGAAGGGAAAATCCAAATCTCTGTGAACACGTTGTTTAAGGGAGCAGGACAGCAGAGACCAACACCCATCAGCATGCTCTGCTCATCATTTAAGCAGCAGCGTTTTAAAAAATACATCAGAGTAGCAACATTTTTTCTCTTTTTTTTTGCTCTCTCCTGATCTGATGCTCACAGGACGTGTTGCGTCTTAACCATACGCACCAATGGGCAGAGTGATGCAGCCGGGTGAATCACCCTAAATAGCACACTACATCCTACAACCCAAGTGACAAACCCCACAGCCATTTCTGCTGCCTATGGAAGTCGGGACATTCCACACGTATGAGATTGAACCAGTTGATATAAAACAGTCCTTTCCATCAAGCTAATCGAGAATATGCAACACTACAGCACAGGGCAATGGGCCGTGGAAACGGCAGAACCCCAGCGCGGTACCCGAGGATGCTGCTGTCCTTAGGCACCGACCTCATGGGATCACCTGGGAGTTTGGTACTCGGGATACTGGTGTCACTGGCTTAATTGCCTCTTTTGTAAGCACCACCGTGCTGCTGCACCTCCTCCCTTCATGTGTCATCTACCTGATGGGAAAATGGAGAGGACAGAGTGGCCCAGGGACGCAGCTGGGGAGCAAGGGCTCAGCACTGGTGGCACTGGGATGCAGGAGAAGGATGCACTGGAGACACAGTCCTCTGGCCCAGAAAGATGCAAATAAATACCCAAACTGCCACCCTGTCCTGCGTCTTCCTCCAAGCGGGGAGTTCCTCCAAGAACTGGGGAAATCCTGCAGTGTCACTAGATTTTTTGGGAAGGCTGGACGACAAAAAAGGCACCTGCCTCCATTTGAGTCTCTAAAACCTCAGAGGCCTCTCTGCCAGCAGAACATCAATGGAATAACAGAGTGGTTTGTGGGATTGGGATAATTTTCTGTAGAGGTTATTTTAAGAGAGCAGGATCACCACCATCTGGCAATAGTGTGAGTCGAAGGTCCATCTGAAATCTTCTTCAAGTGCCAAAGAGGTGCTCTTAACAAAGTGGTTAAAAGGAAATATATTTACAGTTGCTTTCCAAAAGAGAGTTAACTGTTTTTTTCTCAATTCAGGTGGATGAGCATCAGTAAACGGCTCCAAAAAATGCCTATACTGGTTTCCACAGTTGTCAGCTTGTGATTTCATGATGCAATTCCAAGACTGAAATTAAATGGCTGTTTTATTAATTTTAGTCATGCAACCTTCCTCTGGGATCTGAATGTCAAGCTGGGTCAAGCTCTCTCTTTCCTCCACATGGTCACCAATTCTAAGGAATATATAGGTCAAATTCTACGCAGACAAACTTGTAAAGCTATTATTTCAAATTATATGTCAATTATGTATGTTGAATTTAGCAACTCTTCCTTTTAAATGTGAGCTTGCTTGAGGACTTTCAAACTCTTGGTATCTGCAGTAAAATATTTTGCCTTAGAGTTGTTGTCCTGAATCCAGACAGGACCAGCAGTGCATGAAAGTTGTCTTTTTCACGGAGTTGTGTGGTGGCCTTTGAAAACCATTTCTGATGGTCTCAAAAATTCAGAAAATCTCAGCACCCCAATTACTCCAAACACCAAGAGGGAGGCAAAGGACTGAACAGAGAGAAAAAATAACTATGTCTGCAACCTAAAAGATGTTGATCTAGAGCTTTCTACCTCTTTAGTAAAAACCTTTACCGTCAGCAGTGTAGAAAAATTGTACAGCAAAGAAAGTTATGTGCATATGTAGCTGAGGTGGAGCTGGGGAGGCTGGACTAGAGTTAGGATCTAAAGAAAACATTAAAGAATCATATTCCTTGTTTTGCATAGGGCAGTACACATGAAAAAACACCTAAAGCACAGAAATAAGCATAATTCATTTTCTTTCACCTAATCTAGTCGCTGCAAAGAGACACATGGGAAACCAAAAATGTAAGAACCCAAGCGCAGCCAATGATTTGAACAATTAAACGAAGAAATTCAAGCAGAATGAGATGAAGATGAAAGAGAATTTCTGCATGACGCCATTCGGAGTCGTTTTGCAGGCCTTCGCAGCATCACGTACTGGTTGGCAACAGCAGGATACGGGATTTTACCACTTCTGTATTTTTCCTTCACAAACTAGAGATTATAGATTTGTGGGTTAATTAACTAGAACTAATTCTCTTTCATTGTTGAAGTACAATACTGCAAAATGACAGAAATCCGTGATTGATCAAGCAAGAAAAATGCTATTTGAAATGCGGACAGAGTCAAACTGGGGGAAAAAGGTGCCCCTGACTTTCCAGAGCAAGATTTCCTTTAATTTGATTTCCTTTAACCGGATGGAGAATTCGCGAGCTAATTTAGCAAATAAAAGGAAGTTTGACAAGCTTTGAGGTAAAGTCAGTTAAAGTAATGGTATACTAAGTGAGGTAAAATAACCAAAGATAGGAACCCCACGTCCTCCTAATCTCTATTCAATCAAACGCATTGAAAGAGGCTGAGAAGAAAGTGTATACTTTATTCTGCCAAAAATATAAATTTTTTGAGTCTAGATTGCTGGCAACACATCATTTGAAATGTTGTATCCTACAGAGAGCTGACCTGCTGGAATATCCTTCAGTTCATCATACATTTTAAAATTTTAAGAATAGCTGGGTGTGCTCAAGAAAGGCGTATGAGTGGCTGCTATTGAAATTCAACAGAACTTATGCAGCAGAGACCTCTGAGTACGCAGTCAACAAAGTGTTTATGTATCAAACAAAAAAATTTACAAACTAAATGTCCTTGATCTTGCAAGTGTAAGTCCAACACTTGCGAATACAAATGCATACAAATAACTTTGTGCCCAAATTGTTAGGCCACTCATATATGTGAAATCATTTAGCTACATGAGCATCCGCAGGTCTGAGCCTTATGCACAGCAAAGATTTTGGGAACGTCGCCCATGGAAGAAGCAGCAACCATCAATTCAGCAACACAAGGCACATAAGGCCATAAACCTTTAGTGTCCATAGGAATCAGACAAGATCTGAGTTTTTAATAATTAATATATATGTTGTGCTGCTTGGACCCTTACCCACTGATGGGGAAGCTGCACTAGTGCAAACCTCGCTTGTAGACATGTTGTGCAGTGTAAGCCACAACTTGGAGGAGAAGCTTATCCCAGATAGCCTGTATTCATTATTTAAGAAAATTACAGAACTGAAAAGGGATTAATCCAACAAAATATGCAGACATCAAAAGCTGCCTTCAGAATTTTATCTAAAAACCTACACTATTCTTAGAGAATGATACCCTTTGTGATGAGCATGTTAACCATGGTATGGATAGGAGTGAAGAATCATATCTCTGAATTGTATTAGAGAATTGCACTCCCTGCCACAGAAATCTGTAGGCTAGGAAAAAAAAAAACACCGTAAAAAATTGGTCTTAGATGCTCCGGGAATCTTTCACATGGGCACATCCTACCTGCAAGCAGGTTTCTCCAGAGTCTGAGGACTCAGTTCTATTTTGGGAATACTATCAGAAGCAACAAGAATAGCCAAAAAGTAGGAAGAGCTGCTGCTGGAGAGAAAGAGCAAAATTGGATCACACAAACCAGGGGAAAACACGGAGCGCCAGGACAATGAAAACTTCAGGGCTTTCCCAGCCACTGACAGCATGCAGCCCATGCCAGTTCACTGCAGACGAACATCCAGCCCTAGCTACAAAGGTAGGTAACCAAGGATGTCATTTTCCAGCTCCAAAGCTAAAGAAAACAGATTACCTGCCAGCAAAGGGATCATTTTTGCCACTACTGTGTTTTGCACTCCCAGCTTCTGCCTTTACTTGTCACTTTGTGTGCACAGCAGCAGAACCAATTCTTTCCTGATGAGATAAAGCACTTCTGTACAGTGCTTATACTGAAGGCAAATTGTACATGTGAGGGTTATAATTTATTTATGTACATTAGGAACTAGCTAATTTGCACTAGTGACTAGATACCCTATTGGAGGTTTTCATATTTTATGAATCAGCAAGCAAGCTAATGAACAAACAATTAAGGAGTGAACAAAGAAACGTACTTTGTTTGTTACTTTCAGTAAGCTCTAATAATATATTATACTAGTGAATACATTTGGTTCAAGTGATGCAGTCTAGACAGTAACTCGCACCATGCATTAAGATATTTCAGAAAAGAAGTGAAATGTCTGCGCTGGGTGCGATAATGAGAAGCCGGTGAGCAAGGCAGGGCTGCCGAGAACCTGTGTGTGAACCAAACGCCGATGGGCGAGAGCAACAGGCAGGGAATTTCTGTCTGATGGGATGAGCCGACAACTGAAAAAGGTCTGGGTTTATATTCTTAAATACAGCTGTGGGTCAACAAACATGCAGCTGTTATTTGCATAGAGAAAATAAATTTATTTAGAGGAGGTAGAAATTAAAGCAATTTGCGCAGGGTGTTGTTGCGCTGCCCGGGTGGACGCGGATGCTGCTGTTTGCTGACTGTGCGCGGGCGGCGGGAGGGCTGCGACCTTGCGCTCCCAAAAGAGAGGGGAAGGGAGGTGCTCCAGCAGCGCATCCCCCCACCCCGCTTTCAGAGCAGCCTGGTCCTCTCCACCCCCGGCAGGAAGCGTGGCACATCTGCACCCACCGAGCACCCCGCGGTGACAGCACCTTGCCTTCCGGCACGCTGCCACGGGCGCACAGGCTTCACACGAGACGTGCCCAGCGGCTCCGGGGCGGCTGGCGATGGGGTGGCCCGGTCACCCCGACCCCGCTGCTGAAAACCAGGCTACAACTGGGCACCCAGGGCTCTGCTCTGCTGCCAGATCCCGTGCCTGAAATATCGCAAACAAACCCAGCAGCTCCTCTCGCTACCAGCTCACTGGCTCTTTTTAGGCCAGCTATAAAGCTGGTAAACACTTGGACTTGTCTGACAAAACATTCGAGCAGGAGGAAATGGGGTGTGTGTAGAAATACTCTATTACATATTGTAATGGCAGACATTAATTCAATGTTAATAACACTTTGCACTTTTCAATCACATATTCTAAAACCTTTTAGATAGGTGGGGAAGCATTTGGCTGATGATTACTGGGCAGAGCCCAAAGGTGTATTCTTCCCTTAGGCATGAGGAGATGAAGTGACTTGTCAGAGTGGCAGAGCTGGGAAGAGAATCTCCATCTACCCATTTCCAGACCTACGTTCCCATCTAGTTGCCAGGAAGAGGAGATAATTTAAATATTACCGTTTGCTGACCTACTTACAATGCTACCATCAAAACTTGGAAGCTGTGATCAAGTCTATTCCCCTCTATACTTGGGCTTTTTTAGGATAACACTATCTTTGAAGTACGCCTTTCAGCTGCATTAAACAGACGGATCATTATTATTTGCTCCACTTTCTTAACAAGTCCCTGTTTGCTGCGCTTCAGTCGCTGCGGAATTTGGATAAGACTCCAGCTCAGCCTTGTAACCCTGAAAAACACCTTCCCAGCGCAGGGATTGCTGGCTGTGATTATCACCCCACGGCCATCGTCACACTGTGCCCAGGGAGCCAGAAGCACCTTGAGACACGGCAGGGAGTTTGCAACCGTGCCTGTATCTGCTCCTGTTCATCCTCTTCCCCTCAGTTTTCTCTCTGAACAACCCTCTCCTTCCTCAGCCAGCTCATTTTCGGTACTTAGTGGGCTACTTTGTCACCTTTTATTGTCAGCCTTCCTCCCCTTTACCAAAACCCCAAACCCTTTCCTGCTTGCAGAGAGAACTACAGGCACAACCGAATGTCAACAACCACAGCATGCAACGTGAAAGACAAATGGTAAGCACAGGCTGCCTCCTTCCCGGCGGCCAGCATCACCCAGCATGGCTGTCCTCCTGTGGTTTCTCGGGTCCCGATCCCGGTGCCGGGCAGGGTAAAACCTCGCTGGAGGTTTAAGCCACTGCACTAGATTAAAAAGCTGATAGTGAACATTTGAAGTAAGAGGACAGAGGAAATGGTCAGCGTTGTGCCCGCTTGCGAGGGCTGACCAGTGCTTCCTAAGTAGGTCACATTGCGTGGAGGAGAAATCACTTGTCTGGCCCCGCTGTCGCTGAGCTGTCCCAAAGTCCCTCACCGGGGACGGTCACCCTGACCATGCTATGCTTGTCCTACATGCTACCTATGGGCATACAGCTGTGGAAGGGCAAAATCCCAATTTTAATCCCCTGGGTGATTCCAGCCCAACAGAAACGCCATCCCCAAAACTCGGTGTTTCTCTCCTTGCACTTGCCTGGGTCGCCCGGAGCCGTTAGACGTCCTCAGCCTTGCCGCAGCCTCACTCTATACAAACTGTTTACAGACATTTTATCGAGGTGCACCAGGTGTGAATGCGGTTACCGACTTTGAGACTGTTTACCTCATCCTCCTTTCTGCATCACATTGTCACAGACTGTATATGGAAATCAGATAACAATGGTACTTCGGTCACAGCCAGCTCAGCCTCTGCACACTCCATCACACACACGCTGGAGGACGCGGCATATGTACAATCCTCGCAGCAAACCACACACGAGCTGCTGCAATCAACTATCTGCCTTATCGCATTTTTTGCTGAAGTAAATTACACTGAATTTTTTTTTCTTTCTACCCCTTTCAAAGCTAATACACAAATGACAGGATGTTGTTGGAGGAAAATATGAGCTTTCATAAGCTATTATTATTAGCACATGCGCACCTCTCTGCTGCTTTGATCTCACTGTAGGTTCGTGTTTATTCCTCCTAACTCTGTACCAGCTGAACTCAAACCCGATGCCTGCTCCGATAGAGATCACGAACAATTAAACTTGGATTTGTTAGCCACAACATCGTGGAGCCAGAGCTCTGGGATAACTACAAAGGTGACATTCGGCCGAATACGCTATGTATAGTTTTCCCAAAGTCTCTCTCGGCTGTGACGAGGTGTTTGCTGTAAAACGGAAGGGTGGTAATGTGTACTGAGTAAGAGCTCTTTGATATTTCACATGTAAGTTAGAGCATGTTCAGGTTTTGTTTGCAGCGGAACTGTGCTTCTTCCATTGTTTTCCGAGCAGAGAAAAAGAAAACAATGTTCAAAAGAGTCATTACAGGCTGCTTTAAAATAGGCGTCAAGGATTCACAGCCGTCTCAGCTGGTTTCAGGAACCAAAATAAGTTTATATATATTATTATATATGTTTTTTTAACACTTTTGCTGGGAGTGCAGTCCCAGGGTGTTTCTGCTTTGGTCACTGGGGGAGTTGTTTGCTGAGTGCCAATCATTTACATGTCCACAGCCTCACGGAACGCAGGGCGGTTGTGCAGACAATACTCTGGGCATGATTTGGTGGTGATGCACAGAAAGAAAAAACTACCTTGGCTCTTAGTCCCCGGACCAAAGGTGCAAAGCCAGCAATCAAGAAAAAGCGAGCAGCTATTCAGTGAGGAAACATGACTCTACTATAAATTAAGTCCTGGAGGCTCCGGTACCTCTCAGCAGGATTCACTTGTGCTCGGTGCTGCTTACAGGAGCAGAGCCCTTCAGCTGTAAAACCAGCTGAAAATAACGCCTTTCACCAAATGGGGGGAATGAGTTAAGGAGAATAGAGTAAGAGAGATGGGATAGGAAGAAATGCTGCAGCGGTGGGAGACCCATGTCTGGAGGGGGGACTTGTCCATCTGTCCTTCCCCGTAGCACCTGCTGCCAGCTCCCTCCCCTTTGTCCCCACAGGGCACATAGATGTGCATTAAAAATGCCCCTGCAAAATGGGGAGGGGGGGGTATTTTTAAAACCTTGCTCAGCTCACTGACCTCAGCAGTGCCCCACCAGCGTCTGCAGCCCCAGCCACGCTGGTGGCACGCGAGGGCTCGGGCAGAGCGATGCCACCGACATCTCAAGGAATGCCACCAGCTTTGGGGGTGACACACAAGGTGGCAGGTGGCTTACAGCGTTGGCACAGGCCCGCTGCAAAAGCAAATGCTATTTGTATGGAAGGACGATGAGAGGCTGCGTGACAGTAGCATTAGGAGGCTGGAAAGAGCTACGTGAAAAATACATCAGGGAAAAAAAGTACTGCAGAAAAAAAAAATATTCTTAATTGATGTTTTTGTAAAAATTCTGATCTGGTGAAAAATGTTACCTATTCAATGTTGAAAAACAACATTAACTGAGCACAGGCAGGTTTTGAAAAACACCAAAGACAAGAAGTTTGCAGAACTCTGAAAATTCCCCGTCAGGCCTAACAACTGTGGAAAGGGAATCGAAAACAGCAGCAATCTCACGAGACAACGATGCCAGTGCTGCTGAGTGATACCTACATCAATGTCTTGCCAACAATATCATTACTGGATTATCAGGGCGGATTAAGCCTTTAGCCAATTAACCCGACTGGTAAATTGTAGATTGTCTAGACTTTTTCATGTTCAACAATATGCATGAAGTTTCTCTTTATCGCTACAGCATCACACGATGCTCTTGTGGGATGTAACCCTGCGCTTCCCCGGGAGGCTCAGGTGAGCCGTGCCTGCAGCTCTGGGTTGACTAGTGTGGCCCTGTGCACAGACAGATTTATTTCAGACAGGATTCTCATAAATTCAGAACGACTTCCAAATTTCTTGACTAGGAGATCAAAGAGGCAAGCATTTGCTTCATGCCATCTGTGGAGCTGCTCGACAGGGCAACGCAGTCTGGGGAGCGGGGAGGAGAAGGGAAAAAAGAAAGTCTCAGAGATTATGCCCTCAAAAACAAGCTCAAATGCCACCCTCATATTAAAAAACACTGGTTGGCAGTAACAATTAATTTCTTAACTGAAACCCGCCCAACTATGTCCAAATGTTTTAATTTGCCTATTGCTACAATATGCAAGGGAGCTGGCAGTAATGGATTTGCAATTAAAACTAAAACTGGCAAAATTGCAAAGCTGACAAAAGAGCTAATCTGCAAGCCATGATCACAAGATTATAAAGTGTTTATGCACATGCTAATTACCCGAGTACATAGCTGAGAATGACATGTAGGAGAGAACACTGGGTTTGCATGATCCAAATCCCTGGATCCGCATCGTCAGCCCAGCCGGCACCCTACCTACCTCCCACAGCTCCCACGAGGTGGGGAATGCAGGGGGAATTGCCACGGTCCCTGCGTGGAAGCAGGGAGGGGGACAAGGGACAGGCAGGCAGGGTCCCTGGTGCCACCTGCATTGCAGCAGGGGACGGATGGCACTCATCTCCCGAGCAGGTAAAAGCCAGCGGTCACTGGGAGGCACCACCTTGTCCTCGACTGGAATATGGACCCACTGCTGTGAAATTAAATTGGCCCTAATAAACAAGCACCCAGTTATTCACCATAAATGCTTTCAACCTGCTATCTCTTGGCTCTAAAAAGAGTAATTCCAGCAGGTCGCTGGAGATCGGCAGGTTGCCGAGCACATGGCCCTGGCGCTGCAACAACCAAGGGCAAACACGGCTCTGTGGCCACAAGCATGAAACCTTTAAAAATGGGCTGCAAAGGACAGGATGGGAAGGGAAAAGGACTTAAAAGTGATCAAACGTCTGTGCAAACAGCTCATAACAGAAAGCAACAGTGGTCAGGGGCACCATGAAGAGCAATTTTGAGCCACAGGAGAGAATTTCAAGGAGAAAACAGAGTGGAAGAGTAGTCCCAGAATAAAAGGCTGCTGGGAAAACTGAGATTCTTTAATATATAGGATTAAGGATTGCCAGTATCCTCAGGGAGGAAATGTAAATGGAGTTCAGACCATTTTTTCCATAAAAATTAGGAAGCAGAAAGAATAGACTTTGAAGTTCAACATGTTAGTAAATTAAAGCAACAGCAAAGGAGACACAAAGAGAAAGCAAGCCCTGGACGCCTAAAATTATGTCTTCAGCACTTGGTACTGAAAGGCAGAACCTGAGGTGATGAGGAGGCTTCTCTTCACACCACGAACAGATCCCAGAAAATCTCTAGATTAGAAACTGCCTGAGAAAAAAGTATTGCACAACAAATGTAGGATGGAGTACAGCATTCAAATGGGATTCTTTGTGCCTTATTCAGCCAGCCTGGGATGACGAGGCTGCAAGAAGCACATCCATGAAGATCTGGTACGGATGGCAGGCTGCTCCTGGATGCGCTGAGCAGAGACAGGATTTCTGGACATTGCTCTTTGCTCTACAAAATAGTGGCTGGAGTCGGTGTGGAAGGAGGTGACAGCTAATAGACATCTATGGAGAAGTCAGAAATCCAACAGGCACCTCTACAGAGATTTGCAGGCTCGGTTGCGTTGACGGGGGCTGATCATTCCTGACACCCTCATGAAAGCTGGCCAGTCAGTACAGACTTGAGTGGAGGTGGTGAAGGACCAGAAGGACATCGTAAGGATGCACAGCAACACTCATTGCTGGGTCTGGCAGGTGGATGGATGGTCTTTGTAGTGACTTCTTGGAGGTACCAACAGCCCTGCTCAATTCTGGTAGCCACCTGAGTTTGTATTTGTCTGACGGTCATTCCAACTTGTCTACTCGGGTAAGGCAATTAACAGAACGAGTTCAACTCATCGTTACTGGTGGCCATGGAATGCCATGTGTCAGGAAATGGCACCCGACCATCACTGATGTAGATAAGCGTTGTGGAGTTAATTAGTTGTACGGAAAGGGTGGTTCCAGGGAGAAGCACTTCAAAACTTGGCTTGGAGATTAATTTATCCATCCTTACCTGTAATGCACTGTCGAGCAGTTAATGGTACATCCAGCTATTGGGGTAGCTGAGTGAAATTCCAGAATCCATGGCATACAGGAGATGATACAATGCTGGGTCCCTCAGACTATAAACTCTATGACTCTATAGCTGTTCCTTGCTCCCAATGAGGAATGTGGACTGTAAGAGTTTAAAGAACATAACACAACCACGAAGTCTTTTTTTTTTTTTTTTAAATACATTTGGGAGAATGTTTTCCTTACATCCAGAGATTTGGTTGGCTTCTCTGTACTTGTTAGCCAGTATCTAAGCCAGGCTCTGCTGATGGGGTCTGCCATTCTGCCTTTCACAAGAAGAGCCCCAGATACAACTGTTGCCTATTTAAAGTCGTCTCCAAACCAGTTTAATAAAAGCTGACTGCATCTGCTTCCATGTTATTAGTTCTGCCCCAAAACTCTGTTCCTGGCAACACAATGTTCCACACTAATGAGCCAAATCTTCCCCTCCCATGGCACTACTCCTAAACCTCCACACCATTCAGTTCACAAAGTTACCACCCTGTTTTTCCCTCGGGGGAGGGAAGGATTGCAGCTGCAGAGGGGGTTCTTCAAATAATATGAAGGCCAAAGATCTGTGGGAAAATCTGCTCTCAGACAAATAGCACTTGGGGGCATCTGCAGAGAGAACCAGCCCCTCTTTACTTCTGTCTGGGTCCCACGTCCTTCTGGCAGCAGAGTTTTTTTATGAACTGGGCTGCCATTAATCCCCTGCCAGTTCCTACACCCTACCATCCTCTGTGGGCAGACAGCACCGAGTGGGAGATAATGCTGCAGGGAAGTGGTATTTACTTCAGCTAGATTTTGCGGCTTCATGAGAGAGTTTCTACTTGGGGCAGTTATTTCTCGCCCGCTCCTGCTGCAAGAAAGAGGGATTTGGTGTGGACTGGGATAACTTTTCTCAGCTCCTTTTCCAGTGCCGCTTTTCTCCCTGCAGTGCCGAGTGCGAGATAAACAGAGAATCGAGGTTATTGTGCTGTAGCGATGCTGCTCAGGTTAAAGAGAAATCAGATAACTCTCATTACCTAACTGAAACTCGTTGCTAGGCTTTTATAGAAAAATGATAACATCTGAGAGCTGGAGGACTCTGCTGCCCTGGCAGACACCCCACAACACCCCAGCTGAGCTGGGGGGGCTGCGCCCTGGCTCACCCGCCTGGGATGCGGAGATGCCTGGGATGCAGAGATGCCCGGGATGCAGAGATGCACCAGGGACAGAGATGCCTGGGATGCAGAGATGGGGAGATGCCCGGGATGCAGAGATGCACCAGGGACAGAGATGGGGAGATGCCCGGGATGCAGAGATGCCCGGGATGCAGAGATGCACCAGGGACAGAGATGCCTGGGATGCAGAGATGCCCGGGATGCAGAGATGCGGAGGTGCCCAAGATGTCCAGGATGCAGAGATGCCTGGGATGTGGAGATACCCGGGGTGCAAGGCAGAGCCCCAGCCACTGTGAACACGTGTGGTTTTGGCCTCCATGCACTCACACCTGGAGCCTCCAGTAAGGAAATTTTAGGCTTAGAAGTTGACATGGGCACGATTGATGGCTTTAATATTTTACAAATGGATGCGCTAGCAAAACAGCCGTCTCTACCTCATGCCGAGTTTCCTCATGTTTCTAAATGTTGGACTGAACTCATCTGACCGCCTCCTCTAATGCTTTGTTATAAACCTTTCTACACCACATGCGACAGCGGCATCTCCCTGGAAAAGATTTCATTTGCCTCTGACTTTGCCTCAAGCCATTAACTGACAAACTGGCAGCTAACTACTGTTAACAAATGATTTCCTAGAGATTACTGTTTAAGTAAAAAAGGTTCCAAAATAAATAGACTCATTCTTCGTTATGAGGAATTTCAATTATGCATCCAGGGGTTTGGTACATGTGTCCAAAAACTATGCTGTGCAATCCTGGAGCTTGTTCTCATCAACATATTACAAATGGGTAAATAAGAAATGACATTTTGTCCTCAGTTTAATAGCACGGATTTCTATGGCATGTGTACTTGAGACAAACATGTTGGACCATCCAGTCATCATTCCCATCCAACTAATGCCACTCTATGAAATTACTGTTTAGGCTGAAAAAGTTATTTGTTTTTAAAGCAAGAAAAGATGCTAACCGCCTTGAAGGAGTTGTGGTTTTAGGGCCACCTGCAACTTGCTAAAAGATTATGAAATTCCAATTTATTGCAATTATGAAATTGCAAATAATATCTTGAAGCAAATGGTCTAAAAAGCAGCACAGCTCACTTTTTTGGCTAGTCCTTCTCTGACTGTTTCTGAAACATCCCCTCTCACAGCACCTTGAGTTGGATTTTATGGGGTTTTTTTCAGTATCGACGCAGCTCTCTCTGCAGTGCTCTTTAAACATCACTTACCCAAGAAATGATAAAGCTTCAAAATGTTCCTAGGGGAAACTGAGTCACGGAAAAACAAGCTGCTGGGGGACTGGGAGCAGAAGCTGGGATAAGGCCACGCTTCCTCTGCCGCAGCCCTGCTCGGCAGTTACAAGATTATCCGGTTCCTCTGCTATAAAACTCGGTAACATGCCTCACTTCTTACCTGATTTTGAGAACATCCTGTGTTAACACAAAAACAACTGGTGTTACTACTGTCTGTTTATTTGGCTCTTTACGTGTGTCTGACACAGCACCTGGTGCTCTCCGGTAAGAGGATCGCTCGGCTCCATATCAAACAAACTCCCAGGCAGGAGAGAGGCAGCTCCCACCCACGGCAAACAGACAGACACGTACTGCAGCACTGGTTTTGGAAGAAAATTTGGATGAAGAGTGATGCTTTTGGATACAGGAGCTGACCTTTCAGGGATTCACTGCTGCCTGCCTCATCCCTCATTGTCCATGTATATGCAGATCCACGTACTTGATCAGTACGAATAGTGCATGATCATTTAAAAACATTTAATTTTGCAAAGTTTAAGTATATGCATGTAGTTATATACCATTTCCAGTTAATGCCAATAACCAAGCAACTGGCACTGATAGATCAGGTAATTTTCTGTCGTCTTGACTGAAGAAATCAGATTTTCTCTACAACAACTCTTGTGTTCAAGCGCTGTCAGAAGTCCCGGCCAATACACATTTAGTATTTTACCTGAATTCTGCTCCTAGCAGGAAAAGCACACAGTTCAACAGAACAGTAAAAAACTGACATCACCAAATATAACCCTGGTTTCAGCCATCAAATTAATTATCAAAACCACAAAAGGACTCAAGGATGATGTTAACTTCAAGCCAGAAGTGTTTTAAAAACTTTCTGGCTTTTTCTGAACGTCAGTATATGTTGCATTATACAGAGCGCGTATGTCAACACAAGCCAACATTTCTTAGAAATATATCCTTACGTTACTGTGTTTAGAAATTAATGCATTTACTCCATGATAAAATTACTGCCTTGTCAAGGTGCTCCCACATCTCCCCATCCAGCTGCTTTGGGGAGCTACATTAGCAACAGCACACACACTTCTGTGATGTCATTTTGCAGCATTTGATTATTCAAAGTTGCTAACAGCCTGCAAGAATTCAACTGATCGATCTAAAAACTTGAGAGCCGGTTTCCGTGGGACAAGGACTCTGGAGCTGGACAAGGGACAAGAGCTGCCCTGAAGTTAAACCAACCTGGAGAACAACTGTGAATGTCGGAGTGAATCGCTCGGAGTTGCATTGCTTGAAGAGTTTGTGTCCTGCCCCATTACAACCACAGCTACATCTGATTCAAATGAAGCTCCAGACTTAATGATTTTCATGCTAGCTATTTCAGAAGCACTGTCATTTTCTTCAACACCCTATTATTTCATTCACTATCTCCAAAGATTTTGCTCCAATTCCAAAAGCAAACTTATTTTGAGGAAACAGACTGCTTCCAAATGGCTTAAGAAGGGCCACACACTTAAAACTCTGAACAGACTTAAACCACAACCTCCAGACATCCTCGTGTTTGAGGGTGTTCATCTCCAGCATCCCCATTTCTACTTACAAAAGAAAAATGCAAACAAGAGATCAGCACTGAAGATTCAAACAGGATTTTTTTTTTGTTTTTTATATTTTTCAGAAAACTATCCCTATAGTAATGATTTCAAACAAATAACAACCTAAAACCAAAACACGACGGCAATAAAATAAAAGCTGATGAGCTCTTCAAAAAGATCTGCAGCGATATCGGCTGGCAGGACGGTGTTGCCTATCCCAGAGCTACGGCAGTTTATCCCAGCCAGGGCTTTGCTGCAAACATCCCACAGCCAGGAGGCTCCATCCTTTCAGATTCCAAAACAAAAGCCAAGTTCTGATTCGCTGGGACGAGGAAGAAATTTTTTGTTGTGGATTCATTACTGCATAATTACTGTAGATTGCATCTTTGGAATACTATGGCAGATACAAGCCGGGAAGATGTGGTGGCTTCCCATGTTATCATCTAATGCTTTAGGTTTACATTTTGAGTGCCAGCCCTCCAAAATATCGGGGATGTGTGCGTCTATTGAAGGAAAAAGAAAATATTTTCATTGACAGGAGACAGGGAAATACAACCAATCCTGTCAACTGCTGTCAAACTGATACCAAGGAAAGAGTTTCATGTTAAATTATAAGAAAAAAAAATAATTTACCCATTTGCTCAATAAAATCAGGGTTAGGAACACAGTGATAAAATCAGAAAGGAACACCCCTGGGTAAGGGACTATTCATGGGACCAGAATGTGGAAAATTCCATAAAGCACAAATGTTGCTAAGAATATTCAAAAGTCAAAGCTTTCTGTGGGTGTGCATGCACAGAAATGTCAACACAACTATTTCACGATCACCGAAATTGCTACTAGCCTGCATCCTCTCTGAATGGCTATTTTTAGGACCCAGCCTTTCATGTGGTGTAATGATGTGGATTTTACAAGAGCATTTATAATGTGTTTCATATGGTGTACAGTCCTGGAGAAATTGCTTCGTATCAGAGAAAGTTAAACAAAAAGATTTGGGCAGTTTAAAAAAAAAAAAAAGTCTTATTTTATAATAAAATATAATAATAATAATTATAATAATAATTATATTATTATTATATATTATATACATATATATATTATTATTATATATTATATATATATTATATATTATATTATATTATATATATATAATATATATATTATATATATATATTATATATTATATTATATATTATATATTATATATATATATATTATTATATTATATATTATTATATATATATAATAATATATAATAATAATAATAATATAATAAATCTGTTTCAGATTTAGGGTTCATCCACATATTTTAATTTATCTGGTGTGACAGCACCGGCTGTCCCAAAGAGACTCTCGGTATAGCACGATGTGATCCCGCAAAATGTCACCTGGATTTCTGAATCCGCGCATCCCTTTGGACGGTCGCATTTCAAAGTTCACAATGCCACACGGGCTAAGTTATAGCAGAAAGGCAAAGCTCAAAGGCCAAATTTTGATCTAGGGTATGCTGGTCTCGGGCTGTGCACTGTCTGCCCCATTGGAGTGTTAGAATTGTCCTTTCTTCTTTTAGGGCGAAGTCATACAGAGTGAGGTTTGTAGAAGACGATGACTCCTCCTCACTATCTCTGCTCCCGTGTCAGTAATTCCAGGGCAGCGGCACGTAACGAGAACCAACTCATCAGCATCTCCGTGCTAAGAACAACAAATTTTCATGTGGTAGATCTTACGATGGCTTATTTCCTAAACATGAAAGCAATCTCCACAGTGCCATCTCCCCAGTGTTAGAATAAAAATTCCACATTTTTGATCTTCTCTTAGCATTTTGCTGGGAAGAGCATCTCCACAGCTCTTCTTCCACCCGTGTGTTTATAATTGCATCCCCCTCGTGTTGAGCCAAGCATACTTTACAATCCTGGGCTTTCACATTTTGCTTTTGTGTAAGTCCCATCAGAGAGAACCTCTGTTCACGCTCCTGCGTGCTATTCCTCAGAGCAAACCACAGCAGAAAACAAATTCAACATATAGCATACAAGTTTAATCACTTAAAGAAAGGTCCTTTTTTTTTTTTGGTCAGTCCATGATTACTGTGTAGCTCTTTAAGGCAGACATGTACTTTGTATATTATAGTTCCAGATTCTCAAATGGAACAAAGGAGATACTGTTGAGACCTTTTTTGCCTATCATTTTATCAAATGTAAAGTTGTTATAACCAGAGGGGAAAAGTGCTCTAGATTCTAGTATCCAGCTTTACTTTGGTTTCAAAAACTTACCACAGTATTGTTGAGTTTATTGTTTTGTTTAACAAAATACTAATTTGGGGACCCTGTGAAACACAATGAACCAGATTCTTTTCGTTGCAGCCAAGCTGTGTTTAGCACAGAAGCGCTGGATGGGCAAGGAGTCGTGGTTCAAAGCCACTTTGGTGACCTCTTGCCCAGCATCTCCAGCCAGTGGGATGCTCTGGATGGGTACCGCTAGTTCTGCCGGGTTTTGCTAACCCTCCTCATCCTCAGCCTTGATCAAATATCCTACTTTCTCTGTGAAACTACCTCACAGAAGCAGCATGGAACAGTCCTTCCAAGCCAGGCTGGACGGGGCTCTGAGCAACCTGATCTGGGTGAAGATGTCCCTGCTCATGGCAGGGGGGTGAACTGGATGAGCTTCGAAGGTCCTTCCAACACAAACTATTCTATGATTTTGTAGCTTTGGGAATGGTCATACATTATAAAGACCCAAAGACAAAAATAAGATAAATGGCCACAGGCCAGAGCAGTGGAGAGTCGCTCTGTAAGGAGGCGAAGGTGAGAGCTCTTTGCCCAAGCTCGTTGGGAGGTGACCAAGAAGCAAATCCTGCTGTAATCAAGACTCAGAGGCACATGATGTTGCAATCACTTCCTTTAGGAAATGAAGTCGGAGGGTTGTGAGCCAGCACCATGTGCTGAACTGGCAGGTCCCAAGGCAAGAAGGAAGACCTGGGCTGACACTGGGTTTGGTACAGACTTTGCAGGTTCCCAGGACGTCTCATCATTCACCCATGAAACACTCGCCCTGCCTGGGGCCTGGAGGGAGCCGTGCCCTCCCGGACAGACCGCTGGACAAGCCAGCAGACAGAACAGGCATTCGGTCTTTACTGATTCAGCTGGATTAGAACTGTAAACTAGGAAAGGAACAGCTCTGCATCCTGTTACCAACCCTGTGAGTCACCCGTCCTCCTACCAAACCTTCATTTCATCCTCCAGACACAGGGACTAATGAGCAAGTATCATGTTCTAGCCTAGTTTTCAAAGGGAGATTTGGTAGGAGCTTGTGAGGGGGACTCAGATAGCCCAGCTTGGCACCAACCTGGGATTTGGTTAGGCTGAGAAGTTTCCCCCGTGGCTTTGCAAATTGTTCAGGAAGCAACTGGTATCTACCCTCCTGTTTTTGTGCCCTCCACCCACCATTGGTAAATGATGAAGTAAGGGCATATATACATCAGGCTGGCAGAGATGCTGATGTAAGCCATCTCCGGGCACCGAGAGCAGGGAGCTGCAGTGGCAAAAGCATGGGAAACCGAGGAAAAGCAGCAGCAAACGAAAGGAGAGTCATGAGGTGATGGCTGCGAACAGCCCAAAGCCTTGGAGGGGTGGGATGGAGAGAAGCTCCCAGGGTGACAATGCCCTCTCCACGAAAACAGTGCTGGAGATGTCTGGCATCTGGTCCCTCTTCAGATCAATGCAACAGACAGGAGAAGACAAACCTTGAGGATTTCATGAGGAATTTGTGACTCACACATGGTGCAGGAGAGTTTAGTTACTGAACGGCAGCACGTGCTTGCCCCAAACCCCGCTGCCCAGCGCAGCCTCCCCGCGAGCACAGACGATGCTCATAGACGCACGGGTCCTTCCCTCACCTTCTCTACAGCGAATTAGTGAGGGGGCTCAAAGGCCAACCTCAACACAACTAAGACTAAATTCGGTCTTGCTGAATCACTCACGACCAAAGGGCAGAGAAAGAACTGGGGGTGTGAAATTAATTGGAAGCCATAATGTTTCCTCAAAACTGTTGGTATTTCTCAGACTTGACTGTGTTTCACCAATAACCATCGTGTCATGTACACACAGACACACATCTCTGGACTGGACTGCAATCTTTGGTGTGCAGCTCACACCACCCATACCCTGAAAACCCGCTTCACTTGCAGATCACGCTAGAGATAGAGAGGGATTCAGCCTGCAATGACGATCTGGCCCTTCACAGATGATCTGCAAGAGGAGACGAGAGTCATCCCTACGGACCCGGCAATGTCTGTTTAGTCACAGGAACACACAGGTTAGTTGGGCAGGTACCTCGGAACAGCAAATGCCAGCACAGCCGACCGTAGGGATTTGTCAGAGTTTCCACCCGAACGCAGGAATTTAATGGTGCCTGTAGACTTATGGCAGGAGAGGGACTACAAACAGCGAGGTGACACGTGAAGGCCTTGCAGAGCTCCTCGCTGCCCTCCCACCGCTCCCCCCTTCTCTCGGTTAAAGCTTTGGAGACCAGACCATATCCGTTCTTTCATCTTGGACACATCGTGTCCCGCTAACCCTGAAATCACTCTGCTGTTCACAGTTAAAATTTCAAAAATATTAATCATTAACATGAATGAGCTTTGGGAGCCTGGGCTGATGCTACGTTTTCGCTTTTCTCTCCAAATTCTCAACCAGTTGAACTACTAACACTTCACAAACAGCAACAGTTGGAAGCTTGCAGGAACGGTGCCCTTACCACACACAAGCTCATAACAGGTCCCCACCGACAAAGCATCCCATGGCTGGGAAGCCAGTTCCAGGATAGCCTGCGAAGGAATCCCAGGGGGAGAGCAGATATTGTTGAACTGTCTGAATCACGTGTGCACTTATTCACATGCTCGGATTTACATAAAACTTGCTTTTGTTTCCCTGTGACATTTTTCTTTTTTTTTTTTTCATTCCAAACAATTTTTAAAATAAGGTTATATTAGACCACACACAGGCAGTGCTGTATCATGTCACTGCTTCTTAAGCAGAACTCTCTAATTTATTTCAAAGGGAAGTTCTGCTTCAAAATTGAGGGTGTGATATGAACTCAGAAATTAACACAAGAATTTTCCTTGGGGGGAACCAAGGCTGAATCAGACATGCAATAAATGACCTCGGAAGCCCTGTCTGTGCCTTGGTACATCCACCTATTCGACATTATGCTTTAATATAAAAAATTATTTTCACCATTATCCTATTTCAACTAGGTAGAAGAGCTGGAAGAAGTGGATTTGGTCTGGTCAGGAGGGAACAAATTACTCATCTGTCTGCCAGGACGTGCATCAGCAGCCACCGCACTCCTAACGCTTTCTGCTGGGAATATAGCAATTTACGGGAACAGAATGCTGTCCCAGCGAGGTCCTGTCGCTGCCAGGGAACCTGGTTGGGACGCTGCTGGCACTGCTGGGAACACGTGGAGTTCCCATTTGCTTGCAGCTGCCTTTCCTCCCCGCACAACATCTGGAGAGGGACGCGGCAGCCCTTTCACAGCGACAAATCTCCATCACGCAGCGACTCCAGGGAGTTTTGCCACTGGTTTTAACAGGATCAGAGCTCGACGCAGGAAAAAGCAATACTAAACTGACAGTGCAAGCTAGGACAGACAAACCTCTCCAGAGAAGCAGCTGAGCTGCAGATTTCCTTCCGCCAACTGCTGCGGGGGCAAGAGCCTCCCGCAAAGGGATGGAGCATCCTTGGGGGAAGGGGCTGCAGCAGAAGTGGCTGCGTCCCAGGGCTCAGCGGCTGTTGCCTGAGCTTCTGTCCTGCAAAGGGCGGCAGGAGGCTTCCAGCTCCATGTTTTTTTGCTTTTTGACCTCGTGATAAGACATTTGGGACCTGTGGCCCTGGGACAGCAGTAACTGCACTTTCATCTTGCCCTGCCCCAAGGGGACATTTCAAAGCCACTGAACAGACACCGAGCTCGAGGAGCCTGGCTGACCACAGGGACCTGGCTCCGACCATCAGCGTTATTTCCTTGGCCTGCCATCTCATCTGGCGACTTCAGATGTGCAGAGCTTGGGAAGGTACCACCACCCTTCTGCTCCTACATGAGCTCTGGTCAGACTACGTAGTAATTAAGATTAGGTAGTGTCTGTTTTCCAAAGAAATAGAGGCTCTTGGACCTTTTTTCACACAGACAGAAAGTCCAGTGCCACAGCTTTACACATAAAACATTTTAATGCTGCCTTCACACGTCTCACATGCTCCCTACACATAAGAGAGGTGAACAGAAGGTGTAAAGAGTTTCCCTGGGAGCTCTCCTGCTGACCGGAGTGGGGAGAGCTTGTGCCCTGCAAACGGGACAGCGCAGCTCATTCCCCTATTTTATAAACCGATTTACAAAAGGAACTTAAAGGAACTTATAAATGCTCCTTCTACCACTTAACTACCACATGGTACAAGATATAACAATGTTCAGAAAACCCCCTCGGGTCTAAACTAAATTATACAACTGTAGCAAGAAAAATATTTTAATCTGATCAAAGTGTTAACATGTTTGACCATGTCTGACCTCTAATGTTTGTAACCACCTAAAAGGCTGATGTTCTTACTAAGGATGTACCTTAATTTGATTTAAAGTCATTTGTACTATTTAAAAAAGGATATAGTTTTATGATTTTATATTTCATTTAGAAAAAACAGTTCCTCAACTTGTTAATATTATTTGGAAGTTTCTTGCAGATTTTTAACCAGTAAATCCTATATATTCCACCCTGGGAAAAACTGGACTTTGCAAGAGAAAGGAGACTCAAAGCAGCCACGAACCACCACGCACACGATGCTTGAGAGCCAAGCGAGGAGCGGTTCTCCTGGTGCCTGGCAAAATGTTGAGATTTCAGATGCGTGCACAGTCTGCACTGAGATGCTCTTAACACACGTCACTGAGAGCGTGCCCTCTCCAGCCCGGCCAGCTGACAGGGGGTCACAGCAATGTCCCAAAACACAGGACACCCTGTCCCCAGCTCCAGGAGCACCTTCACTCGCACACCCTGGCCATCCCCGAGTCCTCCTTTCTCTCTTTGACAGCTCTGCTGCCAGTCCAGGCCGCTTGTGCCTGCTCAGAGCAGCATCCCTGTGGCTGAATTACCCTGACCTGGCGTTTGCCACCTGCGGCAGAGGTGGCCCACACAGCCGAACGCCCGGGACCTGCCCGCTGCAGGGTGGCTCTTGCCACGTCCTGGGGACATCAGCCGGGCTTGATGCTGCTGCTGATGTCGGGTACCCGGACACGTTCAGTGCATCACTCTGGAGCGACATCAGAGCATGCAAATAACACAAGTGGGTGTGTTTTGGTAAAAAGAGACAATTTTAGCAGGGGAGATGTGGGCAGACTAGCTGGATGCTGGGGTGAGTAGTCTAACAGTTAGGAGGCTACAACCACCTTGAGGGAAACAAAGCAAAAGTGATGCTGCTGAGAAAATAAAAGAGGGAAGCAGGAGGCCCGTAACACCGGTAGCAACACACCCACCAGGCGGGAGCTCCGGGCCAGCTCCAGCACCGCTCGCAGCACCCGGCGGGGTTCGGAGGGAGCCCGCAGAAAAAAAAAAACCTGCAGCCTCGATGCTGGCCACCCTTCATCTTTCAGGGAGCTGTGTTATATATTTCAATTAGTTCAATGTAAAAGCCCTGACAGTTTGCCAAAGTACTCCAGGGTTAATTTTTTTCATTTTTATTTTTGAAGATTCTGAAATTAATCCTAACTGCAAACAACCATTTCCAGGAAGCCTCATTAACCAAAATACAATCTCTACTATCAAATGCACGCATGACTGTGATACATAATCCCATTCACTCGCACAACCCTCCTCCCTGACTCTACTTGTGCTAAAGCATTAACTAAACACACTTTTATCTATGGTTAAGTATAGGCAATCTTCGGTCACAGATCTGACCTCCTCAGTTATTGGAAACAGCCACCAGATTATAGCCTGTGCTTTATATAATATATAGAGAAGCAATAAATCTATATAAGAGCAATACACAATTTACTACTATAACCTTTGCACAGTCAATACAAACACAAGACAAAATAGCCCAGAAAGATAAATTGGAATAGTTATGGTACCAAATTGAAAAACCAAAAGATGAGCCTTTATCTGAGGAAGAAATCTTCCCATGTCTGTTAGATAACTGATTTTTAGGTGAAAACATCAAACCAGCTTTTGAAGTCATACAACATAAACCACTGCAGGATCCGAACAGGCCAAAGGCAAAGCTGGCCGAGGCAGTGGATGATTTCTGTGGCTCTCGAGGGGACAGGATCATTCCTTCTCTGCTACTTAGTTTTCTCCCCTCCGAGTTCTGCACAGCCTATTTGCTCCTGTCTGTTGCTCCAACAATAATCTCTTGGGTTCTTATTTCATTATCAAGGGGAGAAGCAATTCACAAACCACAATCTACTTTTTAGCTTAATTGCTAATAAATAGGCTATGGTACTTTGTTGCCCATCTAGTATGGGTTTATTAAAAGAAATATTCTACTGCAGCAAGTAGTTGCTGGGCTAATGTAACTCCGAATTTACCCAGATTCTATACCAGGGAGCAAAGTAAGTGCTTTTAAATAAGACAAATTTAATATCATCATTTAAAATGTATCAGGAAGAGAGAGGAACTTAATATTTTAGAGGGGCAAGGGGGACACCTCAGAGGAAGGGATACGAGCTGGGACGCAACAGAAGAAATGCTTATTTGTATTAAAACAATGTACATTGGCCCTGCCTTGCAAACACATCTTTTCTTGCTGTAAACTGAAGGAAAACTTCGAACTTTACTGCCAGATCCTCAATATCTGCACACTGACTTCAGCAAAGCTGTGACGGTCTGCAGCAGGGAAATCAGGTCCCGAGAAGGGCACGGGCAGGCCGGGGACCCGGCTCCTGCCGCCCAGGCCACTGATCCAGTGAACAATATTCCATCACACTCTAGAGTTTCACCGCCTGCAATCCATCCCTTTTTCATAACGTCAGTTTAACACCTTAGTCCTCCAGTGAACAAAGGGTTAAAACTAAGGAGGGTGTTATTTATTCTTTTAAACTACAGGTTAAAAACTAAAACTGAAATAAACTAAGAGATGTTCTGTTCTCGTTTACCAACTGCAAATGCAAAGTAACACCCAAAATGAACGCAGCCATGCCAGCTCCCCAGGGGCGACACGAACACGACTGCCCACTGCAATGTCGTGACATTATTTTCTGAAGTTCTGACAGAGATGGCGATGGGAAAAGACAGCTTTTGTAGGGAAGCCTTTAGTTTACTTATTCAGATAGCAAAATTTACAAACATTAGAATATACAGAACTACTGAAGCCAGTTTGACCTGAGAGGGAAAAACTTTACAGGAAGAAGACAGGAATAGTCCCCCAGCAGTATTAAAGCTTTTCCTAAGACCCTCTGTTGCCATTTTAGAAGCCCAAGATACACTTTATGGGCCATCATCCACTACAGAGCCCTAAACCGAAGGCAGGCCAAAACCTGGCTATTTTACAAGCAGATAACGTCAAACTAAAGTTAAGCTGCGGGATATATCCGTGAACACAAACACCAAAAGCTGCTCGCCTCCAAAGCCCGGGGCCCAGAAAAAGGAAGGGGCATTCTCACATCAGATATTACGGTGTGATTGCTGGAGGAGTAAAGGTGAAGCTAGAGGACAGGGAGGTTGGAAAAGCAGCTCCTCCAGCTAACTGGGAGTGAAACTGACACTTGCCGAGCATCTTCCCCCCTTCCCATTCCTTGTCCCTTTGGCTTGGACAGAATAGTGCCTGGGCATTTTAGAAACAGGGCTGCAATTTGTCAGAAAGAAAAGCACATGTAGGTGCCTGCACAATACCTGCAACATACTTCAGCAGAGAGAGAGAGTACAAAACTTCTCCATAAGGAGAGGATGAACTCACCAGAGGTGACATAGATCCATTTGGCAGATAAGGGTCCGAAAGCATTAGGAACGGGTAGCCAGAATACGCAGATCCTTTATACATCCCTGGGTCCTGGTGCTTCATACCTGTTAAAATTAAAGATCACCATCAAGATCTGCCTTACGACAGGTGACTCCCCTGCCTGTTGAGAGCTCCCGAAGAGGTTACAGAACATTTTGGGAGTCTTTTTGCCCCATACTCCTCGGAGAGGGTGTTGGGGGGGTGCCAGGGTCCCCTGGGGGTGCACCGGGAAACCTCACTGCTGACAGCTGCAGCTTTCCCGGCGGGGCAGTGGCGGCCAGGCCGGCATCCCTCACTCCCGGGAGCTGCAGGGCAGCAAGCTCGGGGACCAAGGGGCTCACCCACCCCGGTGATGCCGAGCACTTGGACGGGGCGAGCCGGGGATGCCAGCGGGGACCAGAGATGGACACACACACACACACACAGAGAGCCGGGGGGATCAGTGCCACTAACCATCATCCATGTGGTCCGGGAGCTTCTCCTGATAAACCCTCTGCGGATCCTGCACACGCCTGATGGCCTGCGTGGGGAGAAGAGAGAGAAGCGGAGCGGGGGGTGGCGGGGCGGGGGACGCGGGCCCGGGGCAGGGGCGGCGGGGGCGGCCCGGCTCACCTCGGGGTCCGCGGCGGCGGCGGCCGGGCTGCCGCTGCCCTCCGACTCGTTCACCAGCGAGGACTTGAGGTCGGCCAGGTCGCGCTCCGTGAAGGCGTTCTCGGGGATCTTCTCCTCCTGCTCGCCCTCGTCCTTGAAGGCCAGCATCTCGTCGGTGGCCCCCAGGTCGTCCCCGCCGCCGCTGCCCAGCTGCGGCATTTTCCTCCCGCCGCTCCCTCCCGAGCCGCGCAGCAACTTTCCCGGCGAGTATTGTTCTCCGCCGCCCGGATCAAACCCTTCGCAATTATTAATTTTTTTTCTCCCTCAATTTTTTTTTTCTCTTGGAAAAAAAAAAAGAAATTGCTCCCTCTTGAAATTTTTCTTTTTAAAGTTTTTTTTCCTTTCTTTTTGAACTTTTAAACTTTTCCCTTTAATTTTGCCCCCCCTTTTCAAACTCCCTTTAAATCCTTTCTTTAAAAAAATCAATTATAATTGTTTTTTCCTTCTTAAAAAAAAAAAAAAATCGTTTCCTCCCCCCTCCCTCCCTCCCCGGCGGCTCACGGGGGGCTCTGCGGGCGGGCGGGCGTCGCGGGATGCCGGGCTCGACAGGCGCCCCCCCCCGTGCCGCCCCCCACCCCCCCCGAGCCCCGGAAAGTTTCCCTGGGAGCAGCGGGCGCCGGCGGCAGCCAGAGGCACGGAGCGCCCGGTGCCTGTGTGCGAGCGCGGCGGCGCGGCGGCCAAGGGCTGCCGACATCAAAGCGGCCGCCGGGTGATTGGCAGCTCCGGGGAGGGGCCGGGGGCGGGCGCGCACACATACACACACACATATATGTACACACGCGCTCCGACGTGCCTGCCTTAAAGGGACCGCCAGCCCGCGGTGTAGCGGGGTGACCCCCCCAACCCGCTCTCGGGGAGGAGGAGGGACCCCGCCGGCACCCTCGGTGCCAGCCCGGGCCGGCTGCGTTGCGGGGGGCTTGGGGGTGCGGGGTGGTCCGGTGGTGGGTGGCAGTGGGGGCTTGGTGCAGCCCCTGGCTGTGTGTGGACATCTGTGCTCACACATCTGTACACACATCTGTGCCCACGTATTTACACATGCACACCTGTACACGCATCTGTACACATGGACACACACATGCACACACCTGTGCACACATCTGCGCACACACACTTCTGCACACGCTCATCTGCACATACATCTGTGTGTCCACATCTGTAGGTGCTTATTTGCATGCGCAACTGCACACACATCTGCATGCACACATCTGCACACATATCCACACTTCTGCACCCGCTCATCTGCACGTGCATCTGCACACCCACATCCATAGGTGCTCATTTGCACACACAGTGTGCATGCCCACATCTGCACATACACATCTGCACACAAATCAACACATGGTTCTGTGTGTTCACGCATCTGCACGTGCACAGTCTGTACACATGCATCAGCACACATGCATATGTGCAGCCATGCGCATGGCTGTACAGGTGTCTCTGTGTACATCTGCACACATACATCTGTATGCAGACATTGGCATACACAACTGCACATCTGACACACACGAGCACTCACATACCCCAGCGGGATCCACACACATCCCTGAACACATCAGCACAAGAGAACACAAAACTGCACACATCAGCACACACACACCTCTGCACATGCAAACACATCAGCACACACACACCTGCACACACACATCTGCATACACACATCCGCACACTCACATTTGCCCACAAATCTACAAGCACAGATTGGTAGCACACAACTAAAAACAGAGAAGTTTGTACATGTAACTGTAGACACACATCGGCACATGTATGTGTGCACACGGACACACCTCACCACGTACATGTGTGCACACAGACACACATCAGCACATATATGTGTGCACAGACACATCAACACATATATGCATGCATAGACACACACATCAGCACGTATAGGTGTGCACGCAGATGCTCAACACGTGTGCACACAGACACACCTTGCCACCTACATGTGTGCACACAGACGCACATCAGCACAAATAGGTGTGCGCACACACACATCAGCACATATACATGTGCATGCACAGACACATCAGCATGTATACGTGTGCACACCCACACTGCAGTGGGTGTCTCAGCCGTGGGTGCCCCCTCTCACCCGACACCCGTGGGTGCCGATGGCAGAGCACGGCTGGGTGCGGGGCGATGTCCGCAGCTCCCCACTCCCCCCATCGCCCCCTCATCCCCAGCCTCTTGGGGACACAGGCATGACGTCGCATCCTAGAAAATTATTAGTTTTCCTGACTGGCCCCAAGGGTCAGGAAACATGAAATTACCATCTCGCAGCCAGTTCTGAAGACACTAGACACTTCTGTGTCAGCGTCGGAGATTTTTTTTAAGCAGTTCCCATGGAAAAGGAAACTCCCCATCTCTTCTGATCACATACGACAGGTCCTGTGCATGTCTCCGGTAGCTTAAAACAACACACCGATATTTATTTTCCTTAATTAAGATTGCATAAGATAGCCCTGGGTCCTGGAGACTTTTCTACAGACTGTAATGACGCCATGTAAATTGTTTTTTATGACCCAATATACTACATATTGTCACATTCGGCCCTTGAATAGGAAACTAAAAATCTCGGTCCCTATTTTTCTTGTTAATTAGGGTATTATTACTAGGGATATAATCTCATTACTTTTTGGGGAGGAGAAGAACTAGTTTGGAGATGCTTTGAAAAGTACTGAATATATTTAAATGAAGCAAAATCCGTCTTTCTGCTAATTGCTGATTTTGCATGACATGGAATTATTGTTCTGATTTGGGGGGCTAAAGGAGATGGGAGAGGGAAAGGATGCTGTTTGCTTTTTTCCAGCTCAGCTCTCCCATCCAACTGAATGAGCGGGGCTACCCCGTAGGAAACTCCGTCTGCAAATTTCCATTCTTTTAAACATCACAAAAATAAAATAAGCTGCAGCCACTTTGAGTAATAATAATTTGAATGAAATATTTGCTACTTTAAGATTTTTTTTTTTCTTTCAGATGATCCTCTTGGTTTGCATGTGAAAAAAACCGTCTGAGATTTACAGCCCTCCCAAATGGAGATAAAGCCTTGGCAATGAGTTGGAAACCTGTTGTAATCTGTGATCCAGGAAACAAAGAGCCTCATTAATGCAGAGACTTTGGTGAGCCTTTGATGTTAGCTAGCATAGCATTCACTCTCAGTTCCATTTGCATTTAAACATTCATAAAAACATCATCTCTGCTTCCTTTGCCTTAAGCAATTTAGGAGTAAAGTATAGCTTCTATTTAAAGAAACCCACTGTGGTGAGGCTTAGAATACAAATATCACATAATCTTCAAGCAGAGCAAATATTTTATCCTACATTTCTGGTGGGCACATTTAATAGTATTATATTTAAGACCCAAAATAAAAGATCCATCTTATTTTCATTAACCTTACACCACATATTCGAGTGAAAAGAGGAAAGGGGTCCTGTTCATTCTAAATATACTACACACCAATTTGTGGAAGTCAGGGAATCCAGAGGATTTTACATTATTCACAAGAGCTGAATTTTTGAAAACTGCATGCCTACAGCAAGGTGCCTGAATCCATATTTAGACACACAACACCGAAAATTTTGAACAAGGTTAGGTTTTGGGTTTTGTTTTGGTTTGGTTTTGGTTTGGTTTGGTTTTTGGTTTTTGGGGTTTTTTTAAATATATGTAGTTTTCTGAACTGCAGAATCTTCATCCTGGTGTTAGAATGGAGTAAAAAAAAATTTATTTTTAATTTTAATTTTTATTTTTAACAAACTGAAGTGTAAATGTAAAATACTAAAAAATCAGAATAAGCCTAAAATGTGGAGATTTTCTTCCAAGAGAAGGCACTGTTGCTCCCAGACAGCATCCTGAGGGAATGGCAGCATGGGGGGAATTGCTTAGAAAACAAAGGCCTATCTATGTTATTATTTTCAAAAGTATTATTCACAAGCACACCTATGAGAAGTGGAAAAGTGCTAAAAATATTGGAGTGGACTTGACTCGATGTTTGGAAGTACTCAACTCAATTTGTCCACGTTCACTGTACCATTAAAAACAACAGAGCAAGTTGAGATTGATCCCGTGTCACATCGGGAGCTCTTTATGTTTTCACTCTTAGGAGCAAATATAAGGAAATCTTTATGTTTGGTGCTGTGAGCCAGTCCAGCCAGACTGGTGTTTTAAGCACTATAAGCAAGTTTCCTATATGATGAATATCCAAAATTAAAAACTGAAATGGAAAACACTTAAAAACAACTTTACCTTGGATAAAATATTTCTGGAGCTGGATCAAAGCAAAACAAAAAGCCTGGCTTACTTGTCAGATCATATCTGCGCTGAACTTCAAGGTTTGATTTGTATTATTTACATGGAAAAGGTCCCAAGAAACCAATTTGGCACCGAGTATCTTCATTACGTTTTTTCGCTTGTATGGGTGATTAAATCAATCTAGGGTTCCTATTTTAATTTTTTTTGAAAGGTGCAGCCATGTGTGAATTGAGGAACTTTTCTGATGTCATCTTTGTGCTTCAGACATTTTTTTTTCTTTTAATAAGAAGAGTTCTAAAGGAGCGTGTTTGTTTCACTATTAGAATTTCTAACTGTCCTTCCAGTAACTGTTTAGAATTAAAGGTATATGATAACTTTTTAGAACATTTTAACTGTAACACCTGCAGATAACAGTAAACCAGATTAAATTATAACCAAGTCTGTCTGTCAGTCCGTCTATTCCTCATCCTGCATTTATCAGCACGTTCTCTGAATGCTGCGTGTGAAACTCAGCACATGTATTTTTGCACCGCACTGCACACAGTGGCATTACGGGACTTCACCGTACACATGATATTAAGTGAAGCCTCTCCTTTAAAGTCAATGTAAATGTTGCCACTAACTTCTCTTAGGCTCAGGTTTCACCTTCTGATCTTTGAAAGGGGCTTCAGACTGAAGCACTTGGATTTATTTAATTTAGGTTTTGTTGTTTGTTTGGTTTGGTTTGTTTTTCTCATTTTATTGTTCATTTCATAGAACTATTTTGGAGTAGCTCCCATTTTACTCTCTTTGGACACATTTTATCCTCTCATACGAGTTCATTTAAAGTGGGTAAAGGACACATCTTTCCTTGGCAGGTTGAACATCCTACATTTGCCTACCTATTTCATTATATTTGCAGCAAATATGTTTCCCTGATATGCATACGCGAATCAAAGAATGTTTTAATTTAAAAACAGATTTATTTCAGCTTTTTTTTTTTTGTAGCAAATGAATCAATTCTCTACTAAGAGACGAACCTTCTAAATATTTACCATTCTTCTGAAGAGAAAAATATTTGCATGATTGTCCCATAAGGATGACCGGATTGACTGATAGATTGGCAGTGCAAATGTTTCAGATGAGACGGATGAAAACTCCCGTGCGGGGTTTCCAGCTGGGAGCAGGAGCTCGGGGAGGACAGGCTGGTACCAGCTGAACTAATCCTGGCAAGTGACCAGAGCAAATCAGGCCACCGAAAGCTCTGTTTTGCCCAAAGGGGTTTACACCGGTATAATTATCTCAGCATAGTCATAGCAGGAACATTTCCTTAGTCTAGACAAGCTCTAATAGTTAAAACAGATCTATCGTTTGCAACTGAAACATTTCGACCCAGCTAAGCCAAGCGCAAAGCTTCGTCTTCTTCCCACTTGGCCTTTCTTTCGCTCACGTGTGCCTGGGTACAGCAGGATTTTGTGTTGGTTTGGAACGTCCTCCAGTTTTGTTGGTCTGTGACAGAAAAAAGGGCCGAGCAGTTGCTCAGCCATTTCCCTACTTGATTCACTCTGCCCTTCTTAATCTTGCAGGATTTTAAGTCTTTAATTGACTTTGTGCATTGATCTAAACATACTTAAAGGATTCACTGGCAGTTGCCAAAAGATTGCTTTTAAAATACCAACAGAAAATTGACTTCCTGACATTGCAATATTTAGGTTGCTTTCAAAGGTCTATATGTTTTTCTGAAAATGTCTCCAGCTGTTAGGACTGGAGACTCCTTTTTTTTCCCCCTTGGGAGGCAAATAGCAAAGGTCCTGACTGGGACCAGCATCCTGCTTTCTCCAGGAAAAGAGGATAATCGCTCCCGAAAGACTTCATCAGATGTCAAAAGCCATTGTGTGAAATTCATTTTGGAGACTGTGATCTTTGGACAACTCCTTGCATGTACGGCACAACATGGCACAAGCCATCATGAAATCTTCCAGCGCAGTTTTTTGGTTTTTCCTTTGCTTAGAAGATACCCTTCGTTTTGATTTTGTCAGGTTGCAAGACCATCTCTTCAAGCAATTTTCACTTAACAAGTCTTTTCTTTGTTCCTGATACAAATAACACTTCAGATTATTAAAGGACTTTAAAAGAATTGTCTATTTTTCACTCTCTGTGTTTTGTTCAACTCTTGCTGTTGGAACTGGACCAAGGAACTGGCATCGTGTTAAATATTTTTTATTACTTTCACTGTTGGGTTCTCAGGCGCTTGCCCAATGCTGGAAGATCTGAGTTTCAAACAGGAAAGAGCATGTTTATTTGTTTACAAAAACACTTTTCCAGGGCTGCATCCTGTGGTCATACCCAAGTAGTCCCTGCTCCGATGAGTCATGCCTCTAAATTAAAAGGACCCATGAAGACGGATTTGCAGAATCATTGCTCCACAACCATTTTTCCGTAAACCATGGGGAAAAGTATGCTGATTTTTGGGTCCATAAAACCTTGTTTTTATCAAACCAAAGTACTGGATTCCTTTTTTTTTTTTCTGACAGTGTCCTTTATATTTTAACAAAATCCTTACAAGCCGATAGCTGTACACTTGGTACAATTCACATAAAGTACACTTTGTCCTGGGATTCCTGTTTGTACATTGGATGGAACAAAGTACAGGAGAAATCCAAATATTGTCCTTTTAGCTCAGGCCCTGCTCAGACATGCGATCCAGGCTGCAGCTGAGCCTGGTTAAGAGGTTGTTACCCAGAACCAGCTTCCAACTGCTTCTTCCCTTCCTGCACATCTCCCGCCGAAGGTATCTGTGCTCCATCAGATGGGGCAGCGTGATTTCACACGTAGGCAATCCCCAACCTGCTTTTGGCCAAATGAGCCCCTTTCTAACAGACAGTCCTGTTGTTAAAAAGGCACTAACAAGAATAATTTCCAAAAACCTGGGTTAGATAGATCTGAATGATGATCAGCGGGGCTGGACGGCACCAATGAGCTGCTGAACTGAGTGGCAGACAGCGGAGCGGGTTTGGTCGTTGTGACCTGGGACATCTGAATGGACAACTGTTGTCTCTGGGTGCTCAAGAGAGCAGTGGAAGGAATGAGACTCAAACTAGAGGCTGCTTCGCCAAGAGGTACCTGCGGAGACTGGTGCTGCTGGGGAAAAGTGGAAAGAGTTTCAAATTATTATGACAACCTCGTCTGCAGCTCTTTCTGTGATCCCCACATTAGCACATCAAACTTCTGCAGAGCAGAGCTGGAGGCTTTGGCAGTCTCCTGCCTTACACGAACACATACTTGAGTCTTATGGCAGGAAGCCTTCTCTGAGTCCCTGTGGTCTGATCCTTCTCAGCGCCGGAGCTATGCAGAAAGAAATGGAAACAGCTGGTAGGAAGTGAGACAAAAAGGAAATTGTCAGGAGAATGGTGGTGGGATAAGGTGGCCAGATCAGAAGCCAAAGGAAAATTATTCCAATGTCTAAGAGCCACCCGTATCATGTGGGGCATATAGATCACTTCGGACACATTCAGCTCAACTCCGAACCCATGGCAAAAGGTGCCTTTCTTTGCACTTTTATTTTTCCTGCATTGTTTTTGGTTATGATTGTTTCCTGCTGTGAGAAAGAAGAAAAATAATTGAAGAGATGAGGGAGGAAATGGAGCAGGGAAAAAAACATGAGACTAGGAGAGGAATGCTGAATTTAAAAATGTTCGCACTAAAATTATTGAAAGGATAAGGAGGAAAGAACCAAACATATTTACAATTCTGAATTCAGCAAGGCAGAGCTTTCTGCTAATGAATGCAGAACACTCCATTTACTACTTGGAATATATTTTTATTTATTTTGCAGATGCTTTTTCTTTCAGATCTTTACTGATGATTTTGTTGAGACACACTGACAAGAAGCCGGGGTGAGCTTGTCAGCATCATACCTCTCTGTACTTTAGACTGAAAAATGAAAGAAAAGTGAGGGAAGGTAAAAGCAGAAGGGAGGTGGGTATTACCGCACCATTTATGCCACCCCCTCTGTCCTTGCCATTTCCCTCTTGCCAACAGTTTAATCACTTCTCCTGGTTCAAATGGATGTGGGGAACCTTGTGCAAAGTACAACATGGTTGCTCCTACCTCTGCACTTCTGGAGTGCCTATAAAGAAACCAGATTAAAGCAGCATTAAAAGTCGTGCTACAAATCCTACCATTTTAAGCAAGACAATTCTTACAGTTGTTTTGGGCTAGCTGAACAGGAGGGGTGCCTTTGAGTTGAACTACATGTTTCAACAGTATGTTGTTCTGAAAAAGTGTTGTATATGTGCCGACATCCGCTGTTGGCATGTGTACAGACCGGAGCTTGCCAGCTCCTCCTAATCTGGAAAGAGGAGACATGCAGTGTTAAATACATGTGTCATCACCAGTCATTCCCCTTCCCCCCATCCCAATTTTATCATTTGGTTGTGCAATATATTTGAACCAACTCAGCCCATTTAGTTTAGATGAACTTAGGCCAAATAACTGTACTGGAGCTGACTTCAGAGGCTTGCGAGGAGTTGCTAGAGTGGCTCTTCCATAAGTAAATGCAAACACTCTGTTACGCTCCTTATTCTACTCCTTAGACAAAGGCCTTTTGGTAGGGTTGCAGTCAGAAGAAGGGAAGGGAGAGCCCCTAAGCAAACAAACAAACTAAGCAGCTCATTGCATCATATGACTTTTGACTCCCATCGTGTTAAATCTTACAGGCAAAACAGGGCCAGTCCTAGGCAGGGCTTATGAAGGGGACTCCAAGGAAACCCATGCTGTAAGGGATGGTTTTGGTGACTCAGTAGGTGACAAGGGTTCTTCTGACTCAGGACTGAACCAGCGTTCTTGTGACGTTAGCACACCCGAGCTTTGGATGTTTTTTAGGCTGAAAGCCTGACCACTTATGCCAGTAAGTGTCCTGGGAGACTTTTGCACTCATACAGATGGTGATTCCAGTCTCCTGGTCAAAGTCCACCTGTATTAATTGTGTTTTCCCTCTGTTTTTTATGGTGTAAATTCTCACCCCCTTTCAGGCTACAACCATGGTCTGTACCACAGTCCTGAAGTACGACTGTAGCTGGTTGTGATGCACCTGCGACTAGTTAGTTGGAAGCCAACACCTGGGCAACCACAGCTGCTCAGTATTTAAGCAGGGACCTCAGAGCTCTCTCTTTTCCCCTGATGATGGCTACAGCACTACTGGTATGTGAAATTGTTCATTTAAAATACAGGGTATGCTCAGGAGTTACCTGCAACTCTCTTCTGTTTTTCTGAAGTGGCTTTGGTGCTCCTTATCTTGTCAACCAAGAGTTGCTGAATTTAGCCAGGAGTCCAGGGTATGGTTTGGTGGATCCTCGTCCAGGCTTTAGCTCTTGAGATCCTCCGTTTTTGACTGGTGCATATGGGGGTTTGTGTCCTTAATTCTGTGGTGAACCTGCTAGCTGTCTGCTCATGGTGTGTGTGGGTCCAGCATTGGTGCAGTGGTAGCAGGTGATGTGTTTCCGAAGGCGGTGGAGGTGTGGAAGGTGTGCAGTTGCTGTAGGCAGCTTGGTAAGAGACAAATAGTAGTTGCTACAAGTTTTGGTGATTAGAGAAAAAAGCACAGAAGCAGACAGTTTAGAAGGACAAGAAGAAAAAAGTATGTAAAAATGTGATCACCCATTTTAATGGCTAAACATGAATTATGTTATGAGATGCTTTCATCTAAGTATAGGTTAGCATTCCCTAGCTTTTATATTTGTATATAAATATTTTTCTTGAAGTAAAGTCAGCCTAATTGGAAGTAAGAGCTATTCTATGTCATTTATTTTAATACTCTAATATATTTCCTAGTTAATCATTGCTCTTTCTAAATATAAATTTCCTTTCCTTTTCTTTCAAGTCACTTAAAATGAAAGGGCCTGCTTTACTCTTTGACCTTCTCTAACAAGCAGACCCTTGAAATGCAGCATTTCCAGAAAGCAAACCATAGAAACAACAGATGGATTTAGTAAATTACAGCCTGCAGATGAATCGTATGAGGAGTAAGTTTGGGATGGAGGCTTAAAATACACAGAAATTTTCTAGGCTGTAGCTTGTTCCTTGCTGTCAAACACTGCCTGGTAAATGCACAGTTTGTGTGATGTTGGCTTTCTGTACTGATTGATTTGTAGAAGCTGTCCCATCCCAAATTACCAGCTATTTGGGTCTCAGCCTGCAATCCTACTCAGCCAGGAGACTCTGTCCTCTAGGTATGTTTCAGTATTTTGCATTTCTTTTATTTACTAAAGCTATTCTGACAGACTACTTACACTGATCAGCAGATTCTGAAACCTGTTTGTGGTTTCCCAGGGATTTCGTAGACAAATTAGTGCATGTGTATTTGCAGGGCAGGTGGCTTCTAAATTATAAAAATGTAGTTTATAATCAAAGTGCCTTTCTTGTAACAATAATCTCGAGCTAGATATTTTCTTATTTTCCAATCTGTTAATCCTTTTCAGGATTAACAACTAATTTGTCAAAAGTGTGATCTTAGTTCTGCAGACCTTGCTGATGTAACTAAATCTCACCGAGTTCATGAGGTGTAATTGTGTGCAAGGACTGCAGGAATGGACATTCACCTCAGTCGATTTCCTGGACATGATTTATCTATTGCTCTGGGGTTTAAAGCTCCATAATATATTTGATGCAGAGTAGCAGCAGTGAGTTGTCATTGTGATCAAACACAAAGCTTCTGCCGGGAAGAATAAATTATTTGCATGGGTGTGATGAACACTTGAAGGGAATTTGATAAGTTGCATGTTGAGCACTGGGAAAATTTCTGAAAATGATCCACGTGTTCTTTGTGGTGTCAGGAACTTGGCATTGAAAAGAGATCCTCACTGGCTCTCATTATTGCACAGTATTATTGAAGGTCTTCTGAAATTAATTTATGTAAAGATAGCATGCCAATAAATATAAAACTAGGTAAGCTCAGATTTTTTACATCACTAAGGATTTATTTCTACTCTTATATTCATAAGATGGCCAACACATTTTACAAGTTCCTATGCTGAGTCTGAGTTTGTAGTCCTTGAAGTCACTTGCATTTAAATCAGTTGTGTGACAGACTTCAGTGAATCTCTACATCGGGGTTTTGCACTGAGCCTATGTTACACAGTATGAGACTCGCAGGAACTGCATCTGCTTTAGCTAAAATAGGATTCCTTTTTGTAAGGAAAATATGTGTATGGTAATATGAGGATGGTAATAACAACAATCTTGTCAACACTTGGGAAGGTTGTGCACAGTATTGAGTGCTGCTTTCTGTTTGCCCTCTGAACGTGGGTTGCAGTATCAGCAGCTGCAGTTTGTCACTGTCCCCTGCCCTGGTCCCCAGATCGTACGGACTGTGGCTCAGCCCCCATCGTGCCCTGGCTTCCTCACCAAGGGAACCAGTGCACGTGGGGGACGGGTGTGCGCAGATCTCTTCCTGCAACAGAGACAGTGTGGGGCGAGGGTGCGTGCCCAGGGATGAGGATCGCAGGGAGTATTTCAGAGCATCTGCCCAACAAAGTCCGTGCTGCCTCTAGGGAACCTTCCTCAGAAGAGGATCTGGCACTGGAAATCCTCTGCTCGTAGACCAGGTCTTGGTGCTGCAGCACTTATTGTGCTGGTAGCATCCAGTGGCCAGGCTACAAATGCCATGCATTGGGAATGGTGTTACAAGACTCTGCAAAATTTTCTCTGTAACTCACAGATCTGAGCAGGACTGCTTCGATGAGAAACAGTGACACAATGCACACTTCAACAATTAATCCAGTAAAACACCATCCCCATCTTGTACCTGTGAGTTTCTTACAAAGCAGACACTGTGAGTGAAAACACAATATATATATATATATTTAATCCTTTGAAAGTATTATCTGCACAGTAGGTTTCACTGAATTCCTACAACTACTCAGATGTAAAGGGGCTGCAGCAATGCAAAGTAACTGGAATAGTGTTTCCATGATGTGATTTTGTACTGCTCTAAGGTTTGCACCTCCACAGTATGAGTTTTTGATGCAGAATATCAGTGGGTTGTCACAGTGATCAAGTAAAGTCCTTTTCTTAAGCCATTGTCAGCAAAGGTACGTAACGGTTTAAGATCCGAAATGTCCAGCTGAAACTCTGCAGAGAACCGCTCGGGGAGGCAGAAGGTAATTACCCATGTTGGAGTCTGGCCAGGTTTCCAAGGTTAACACCTTTCGTCTTGACATCAAATCTGTAATGAACACATGTGGTAAAGACATTTGTTCAACATCTCATTTGGGAATACAGTATATCCAGAGTTACTGTGCCTCTGTTGTCATGCTGGAGTATTGGTTCAGTATTGGTCTAAAGGAAAATTGCTCTCAAAGTTGCCAGCAGTTCTTCGTGGACAACCACATGTTTCCTCTGGAGATTCCTCTGAGTATAACCAGGACCTACTGGTCTGATTTTTCTTTCCTCCAAATCATCTGATGCTCTGTCCTTCTTACAAGCTAATAGCAAACACTGCAATTACCTTAATTTCCAGGTTGCCAAATAAAATAATTAGAGAAGTAGGCATTGTGATTTTGGAAAGATACATTAGAAAATGAAGGGGAGTGATGACAGCATGTTCTTGCAGTGCCAATTAAAACACTGCTGAGGAGATTCAATGCTACTGCCTGCAGATCCAAGCAGACAAGAGAGACTCAGAGGGATTCACTCAAACAGGAGGATCACAGAAAGGCTCCTTTCTGCTTCTAAGCATATGGCATATGGAAATACAGCCAGGGGAACAACCTATAGAGTGACTTTCTTGAGCAGTATGTACTTAGAAAACAGATGGAACAATCTGAAGCACCTTTAAAGAAGATATTTGCTGTGATAGCTGAGATGGTCTAGCTGAAGCAAAGAACTGTTAGTTGCATTTACCTACCAATTAGTCTTGTTTAAACTCTAACAAAGACTTCTCTTTATGACCATTAAACACATTAAAATTTCCACTTTATTAATCTCTGCTTAACCATAACTATAATATGAGCACAATAACTCTCAAATACTAAATACAGAGGTGAAAAGAAAGGAGACAGGAGCATCCAGAGTAACATAGGTGATAGATTATGTACAGAATTGACTGTATAGAGAATACCTCAGGATCGTTTTGTCTATTAACAGAAATATCTGTTATGAAGTATTTTTCCTTCCTTGTGGTTAAACGCGTGCATGCACATATCCAGATAGTGTTTGGGATGTGGTTCCTTTGAACCTCCACCAGAATCTGGTCATGCGCTTTGTTTCTCATCTTTGTCAGTGGCACTTCAGCAATTCAGAATTTCTGGATTGGTACATTTTTAGTGTTTGGGTTTTTTTATTTGTTGCTGGTTGGTTTTTTTGTTGTTTGGGGTTTTTTTTTAGAAGTAATAAGAAAAGCAGCACATCCTCTTCTTCGGCTGGTGTTATGCTGTAGCTCAGTATGAGCTCACGAGCATGCTTTTGATAACATGAATAGCGGTGAGGCAAACCTGGAGCTGCTACCTTATGTCCCCAGGAAAAGGGAAATGTCTCAAACCCTTTTGTTTTAAGGTATTGGAAAGCACAAGGTTTCCACCCGATTCTCATTCTTGACGCTGAAAGCCTCTCAGCAATGTGGAGGCAGCTGGTTTGCCAAGACCCGTGCTGGCTCTGAGCTGGGGCTCTCCTGTTCCCCTGTACTATCTGCTCTGTTGACCCACTCTCACCCATCTTCTCCTCAAGCACTGAGTGTTTGGGGCAGAAAATGTCTGTTTGCTCTTTGCAGACAGCGTTTGTGCCTTAATGGAGTCGGACACTTCTGCCTGGGCTTGGGGTGAGCCGTGTGCCGGCGGTAGCCGTGCCGTGGCAGCAGCGCTCCGCCATCTCCAGGAGGGTCTTGTGGGGCTTGAGCAGCCGCTGGTGCTGAGCAATGGCAGCGGTGGTTAACCCGCCCCAGACACGCTGCCCGCAGCCTTGCGGACACCAGCTGGGATGGTCAATGCCTCGCAGGGCTGCACTTGGGTCTGGGGCCAGCAAAATGGCCACCCTTCCCCTCAAGCCTCGTTCCCACCGCTCCTTGGGCGGGAAGACAAAATGTGTGATGGCGGGGCTGGAGGAAGACCGAGAACATACACGCTCCTGGCAGCCCTCTTTCTCCAAACCTTCAAACCAGAGAAGGTTAAATGCAGATAAGCGAGGTGTGTGTTGCTGGTTTGGGTGCTGACACGCGGGGCCGGCAGGGCTGCGGGTGCTTGCTGGGAGGTCGGCACTTGCTGAGGAGCCACCTGTCCCCGCAGGGCTGGCGGAGGAGGAGGCTCGGGGCCAGCCGTGCCCATCCATCCTGTTGCAGGATGAGCTGAGCCGTCCCTTCCCCTCACTCTTGCCCCTGTGCTGCTTTGGTTGGCCGCCTTCCACATCCAGCCGGGTCCGGAGGGCTGCGCGGCCGGCAGCAGCCGGTGTGCGGAGGCCATGCCCAGCCCTGCACGGCTCCTACACTCCCAATTTTACTCTCAGTCTTGAGAGTATCTATAAAGTCCTTGCTTCTGCAGTTCCAAGGCTTGGCTTGCCTTCTATCTCTTAAAAACAAACAAACAAAAACCCTAAGAAAAACGCATACACCCCCCAGCCAACCAAACAAAAACCACACCAAAAACAGAAACACCCCCAAAACAAAAAAACACCACTAAATTCTAGTTTTCATGACTCCAGAGAAAAAGTGTAGGGGGCGGGGAGGGAAGAGAAAGCCTGAACATCTTTATCAGTTTGGGGGCTTTTTTACACTTTTTTTTTTTCTTAAATAAAATCTCTCTATTTTTTTCACTCTTTCTGTGTGCAGTCTGACTAATGACTTTTGTAAACTTGTGTTGGCAGAATTAACAACATTTTATTTAAAACGACTAATTATTTTTGTTCATCGTTATTAATTGCAAGAGCAATTATAGTTTCAGCATTCTGTCCCCAAATGAGGGCTGGATCCTGCAGTCATGTATTATTTATATTACCTGTCCCCCATTCACATTCTCTAGCACATAGATGGCTCCATTCTATGTAAAATCTGGTTGTCTCAGACCTGAGTCAGAATTTGGACAACCCAACATACCTGCAGCGCATTGTGATTTCAAGCCAGAAATAAATTACAATCTATTCTTGTAGCTTGATTTGTTCATATGGTGGTAGGTGGATACTAAAATGTCAAGATGCCTTTTCTTGCCTTTTTCTGTTAAGCTGAAATTTAGCACTGAAGGCAAGTTGCCATACTACCGCCAAGACATCAAGTTCATTTTGTGAAGCATACTAAGTATTTCCAGCTCATTGGTAATTTTTTAAATTTTCCCACAGATAAGATTTAAGAAAAAAAAAATTAAAATCCCCATAGCAAATCTCAGGTTTCCTTGGCAAAGCACACCCAGTCTGTGAAAGAACCAGAAATAGTTCAATTTGAAATGGTTAAGTAAAAGACTAATCTTTCACCTGCTTGTTTGACATGAGTTGTAGGATGGGCTGAGTAAGCTGCTCTGGGAATGGAGCTCGTGTTCCCTGGTGCCCCGGGTAGGGGTGAAGGATGAGTCTGTAAAGGTCTCATCGTCTGGGATTTTGTTGTAGTTGTGTGGTTAGAAATTATTGGATGGAACAGCTCAGCAGGGATTCAAGTCCTCTCTCCTGCGAAGGTCCACGTGTGGTGGCGTTGGCTGCCTGGAGCACAGGGAGTGTTCAACCCGCAGGAGCAGTGGGAGAAATGTGTAGGGATGGAGTCATGTCGCTATAGGCACCTCCGTCCGCAAATCTTTATTGCTTTTCACGCTGCTTCGCTGCAATGTGGAAGAGTCACAGAAATCTGCTTTAGTTCTGTCTCAGAGCCAAAATTGAGCCAAAAACCCAAGTAAAGACAGCTTTACTGGATTTTGTTGAATTCTGGACATGGATTGAAAATTTTGTAATGTTCCCTTGTCTTCCTAGTGGGCATAAGAAAAATCGAGGCTTCGAAAGTCATTAAGTCTAAATAGGGAATTTCTCATCTAATCCAAGCTTCATAGCTTGATCCTATTTCTGCAAACTACATTTGTGTGTCTGATACCCTGAAAGGTATAATATTCATTACTAAACCCCTTATCTGCTTCTTGTCTACAAAGCAGCTGTAATTGATAGCAAGCAATTCATGGGGGGGTGGAAAAATCAAAGTGAAAATTGTAATCTTAACTCTCTACTTGTACATGGCAGATCTCAAAACACTTCACAAAGTGAAGGTGTCTAATTTTAAATCCTTCAGCCACCCAATGTGCTAGTTAACAGGAGGGAGGAGAAGCATTTGTTTGTAACTGAGCTATTAAATGTAGGATTTGTGTCTTATAAAGTCGCAGTGTTGCTTTTCAAGGCTGATTAGGAATGGTGAATAGATTTGGTTTCTGCAGCCCTTGAAATGAATGCAAAACTCACTGCACTTCAATGGGAGATGGAGAAAGTTGTTCCTGTTCCAGCATCTTCTCCTGTGAGTGTCATGAGTAACATCCTGAATTGCATGAATGTTGTATCTAGGTTTTGAATATTCTGGAAGTAATCCTTAATGCTAATGGGTAGCAAAGTGATACAAGAAATATGAATCTCCTAAGAGTTTAATTTTAAACATAGCTTCTGACAGCAATGCGGTTCTATTACAACATCAAAACTACTTTGCATGTATATATATTTCTCCTTTTCAAGGCTCTCAATATGATTTATGAGCAGCAATTAACTAAACCTTTTAACACCATGTGACAGAGGTGTTGCCGGGCCCATTTATGAACTAGGCAAGCTGAGGCACAGAGGTGTCAAATGTATTAATAGCTCGACAGCAATGGTATTGCAAAACAAAGAACAGAACTTGAGAATCCTGAATCATAGCCCCTATTCTAAAAGCTGCCCATTTATTGTTAGAAGATTGTTAAAATCCACTGAGCTTGCTACAAATTCTGGCAGACTTTATAAACTTATCAATGCTTTTAAATGTGGAGGGGTTATCTTTATTAAATGATGAATGTAGGAGGGTTTTAACATAATACTGAAGAAACATCTAAACTGTGGTGGAATGAGAATCAATATAAGTCATTAAAAAAAGAAATCCTTGCTGGAACAGATTTTTTTCTGTTATCCAGCAATGTTTATATTCTGTACCCCCTTTATGCTGCTCTACCTATGTAACATAAAAGCCTTTTAAAAAATGTAAAAGGCAGATGGCTTCTAGGATTCTGTACCTTAGTGCTTGGGGACCTTGGGCATCCTTCCACCTCTGGTCAGCAGGACCAAGTCTCTATCACAGTTTTCACTTAAGTGCACTTGATATCAGCTTATGCTGAAATCAGGATAGGGCCAAGTGTTCTAGGAAAAAATGGGTGTCTGAACCTCTATTTTACAGCACTATGTACAAAGTAGATTATAATGTATCTTGTGGAAGGATAAGAAACCTGTGAAAACTTGATAAATACAGCATGGGGACTTGCCATGTGTTTAAATCTTGGAAAGGGAAATGCTTTATTCACATCTGAAACTAACAGCTATGTAGTAGTGGAAATAGTACTTTGTTGTTGTTGTATGGAGATTTCTGCTGCATGGAAGATGATTTAATCGGGGGATTTTTTTTTTAATAAAAAAGGAAAAGTAGAATACAGATGTGGGTAATTAAATATAGGAGATCCTGTTTCTCGTTTTAGTGTAAATACATTTATTATTTCTAAACCTGAGTCATTTGTAAAGAGACACACACAAAAATGGGCACATATTCAGAATAATCCAAGCTTTTGTGTGAGTAGTACTTCATTAACTGGTATCAATGTTGTCCAGTAATGGTCTGGGCTACCAGTACAGTTATTGCTGTCACTGACATACATGTTCTGTATGTTTATTTTCACATGCAATTATATTAAAGTCTGTGCAGTATTTTACCCTTCATAGATAAGTACTTAAAAGAGAACCAGGTAAGCAGATAATATTGCTGAAAAGAAACTCAAAGATAGAAAACCCATTCTCAAAATCAAAACCAAAGCAAAACAAGTAGCCTTTTAGGACCCTGTAATCCAACACAAGCTTTGCAACCCATAAGATTGGATATTTTGATTATCCTTGCGTTACTTCAGGCACCTGATTCAACTCAAAATCCTGCAAAATTGAAGACAATCCCTGCCTGTTGTGGGAATTTTTGGTTTGGTGTGGGGTTTCTTTGGTTCGGGTTTTTTTTTTGTTTGTTTTTTGGTTGGTTGGGTTTTTCGTGTGGTGGTTTTTTTTCTTTGTTTTTTGGTTTTGTTTTGTTTTCTCTCCCCCCTCTTTTTTCATCTGGCCGAAGGTGTAAAGCAAAATAGGTCTGTGGGCCTGCTCCCACTACAGCCTGTGAGTTCGCTTGCACTGAAGTCACTGACAAAACCCTCGGAAGCTCTAATGGGGGCAAGAACAGGCTCACCATGATTTAGTCTAAAGTGTTCAGCTCAAGGCAGAAAGACGGGGGCTCTTTGAAAATGACAACTTGTGGGTTTTAGCGAGGTCATTAACATATTTGTCATGGGGGAAAGAGGGTAAATAAGGAACTTGAAAAGAAAGACAGATATTAATTACGCTTCAGACAACATTGTTGTGTGCTGATGACATACTGTAGCTCTCCAGACGACTATAATTTGCAAGTGAACCCAACGAGTATGAGACTTTACAACAAGCCGAGCAATTAGTTCTTCCTGAGTTGCAAGAGTGACATCATGTGTGCAAAACATGCCTTCGCCTTCAGCTAACAACACGCACTCATTTATTCTTCCTGTGGGGTCACTGTTTGCTGTGAAGACCATTAAATCACACCTCTGATGGATGCACTAACTTTCAGAGTCTAGTGAATGAAGGCCCACAAAGTGCAGATAAAAATACATGTGTCCAAAGCACCAGCTATCACCAGAAGCAACTCAATATCTGATTTTTATGCCCTATAGCTGGTCTACAAAATTCTTGTATTCTCCTAAATACCTTAAGTTACTTGGCCAGGGTGTTGAAAACTTGTCTGTGTTGAAGGGATCTGACCTATTAAGTCTGGCTGTTTGTGGTGTGTGGTGGGGTTTTTTGTTTTTATTTTTTGGTGTGGTAGGGGTTTTTGTGTGTATGTGTCTGGAATTTGTCAAGACATTGGAAAAGGTGAAGGGTTGCTTTTATGAGCTCTTTATATTGAATTCTGAAAAAAAGCAAGCATTGCATTTCACGAGGAAACGTAATAGAAATTAAATATTCAGAGATGTTTATATGTATCTGGGTGTAGACTTCCAGTAGTGCATGTGTGGTTTCATAGCTTGGGTCACTTAATGTTTTGCACTGCATGAGTTTATCAAAGAGACTATAATGATCCATCTGATACTCAAGGAGGAATAAATCATGGCATGGATCTATTGAGACAGTTACACTTATCCTTTGATCAGATACATCATCCCACTGGAGCCACATACTCCTTACTTGCAGTAAATTAAGCTTCTGCTTAAGTGCGCTGTAGAATCAAGAGCCAAAAACATCTCATGAAGTTTTAAAATCTCTTTTGTCTGTTAGAAGTGTGATACAAATTGTCGTGTAGTTGTGTATATATACACACACACACTCTGGATTAATGAAAAAGAAAAATGGGATATGAACAGGCTTGACTTTAGAGATAAATTTCAGTGTGTGAAAAGCTGCTTTATCTTTTGAAGTAAACTGTTACTACAAATGCAAAATGAGCATTTCACCACCTTTTTTTTTTCTCAACGTATCAGTGAAGAAGATTTGGCAGAGCAGGTGCAGAATGAGGCTGCAAATGGCACGGCACAGGGAGCTGAGGAGCCTTGCAGTGACTGGGAGCAAGTTTCTCCTCCTGCGGTGAGGCTGAACCCAGACCCTCGTCGCCTTTCCGCAACCCTGACAGTGTTTAATGCTCAGTGTTGATGGCTTTCACTGCACCTCTATCTGTCCTGAGTTTAATGTCTCCCAGTCAAGTAGGTGGGAAAACTTTTTAGCAGCAGCCCATGATACTTCTGTGCTTCACTTTGTTCTTCAGATCTCTGCAAGTCCAGGGCACGGACTTCAGTATAGCAAAGTATTTGGATCTGATTACCCACCTCAGGCTTTCAGCAAATAATCTATATAGTTCTCTTCTTCATTTCTAGCTCACATGCTTACATAGTCCCCAGAAGCTTCTAAAATTAGAACCTGAGGAAAATAGAAACCTGTTCTCTGAAGCCAGCAGGATGTCTTAATAGGAGCTGTTATTGCTATTATTAAGAATATTAATAATCTTATGGTAACCAAGGCAGGAATGAGTCTGCTGGCCTGTGTCTGGGATATGTGACATGTCTTTGTCCTTACCGAGCTGGGGCATAAAACCATCCAAGAGAAATGGTAACGCTAAAGACAGCTGCTATGCAGAAAGCCGTACAGCAGGGAGCTGGGAAGCCTTTTAGTCCCTGCTGACACTGAATTTTCTGGGTATTTCTTCTGTTTGTGACAACTCCTCCCAGCACAGAGAGACAGATCATGTACAGCATTCAATTGACTGTTTTCTGCAGTAAAGTTCCTGTTTTGATCACAGCAACGAAGGAAGGTAGACACTGAGTGTGTGATGCTAAAAGTGCCAAGCAGAGCCCAAAGGGAGGGAAAAATTCTGAATTCTGTGAAAAAGCTTGAACTGCGTTCCTCAGCTTCAACTGCAGGGACTTTCCTCTTAACTGAAACCCGAGGATCCCTTAATAGGAGCTGATTCGGTTAACTTCTTTATCTGTAGCTGCCAGCATGGCCGCAGATGCGATAGGGGAAACTATTGGTTTTGGTGGTGTGGTCAAATAAAGAGTAAGGCGTGTTTGCATGAACTGCCTTTTCGGTGACCGAGCTCTGCACAGCCTGAAGAAGTGAACCTCCCACAGAGCCAGAATCTGCCAGCTTTGTGGACCATTCTGGTTGAATTATTCTTCTGGCAATGTACCCCCTGAGCTAAAGTTTAATAATGTAAAGCTGGTTTAGGTTTTAAGTGCATGGTGTTGATTAATTCACTACGTTTCAAGGGAAAAAAGTGTAAACTAGGTCTTTACTGAATACTACACCAATTTCCATGTGCTGTTGACCTACCAAAATTGTACCTACCTGACATGCTTCTCCATGTAGTAGAGGGACAGAGCTGGGACACTCCACATTTAAATCAATACTTAACAATCTACTTGAAGTCGTACAGCAAAACTAAGGTTGTCAAAGAATTAGCTTGGAAGCGTTCAGTCTCAAAAAAATGGGAGTGTGAGCAGAAAGTCCAGCTATCACAAAACATGCATCCTTTTGTCTATTCACCTTGCTATATTGACACATAGTATACAAAGTAAGTCATCTCTCTCTTTTCTTCTACATAGACACATGCATGTGTGCCCATGGACGTACCCACCAAGCTCCCCACACAGAACGTAAGAGAGAATCTACTTGGTGGTTTTAATGAAAATGCAGTTTCATAGCTCTAATGATCAACAGCTGCAAAAATATGTGCTTTTCTCCTTCATCTCCAGACTTATTTGAAATATTTTTGTTTTGTGGCTTTAGTGGGTGACTTCCCCGATGAACTGATTTAAAAAAATAATTTCTTCGAAGACCATAGTGGTTACCATAGAAATACGTTAGCTGCAAAATAAGGAATAATTAGTTTATGTTTGTTCCTTTGTGTCTCCTAATGTCTTCCATTCAGGATTTTTAAGTGTATAATTAAAGGGGATTATTCAGCTTTGTGATTCCCTGCCCTCCCCCCCCATAAAGTAATTTAAAGACAAAACTCTGTAGAGCATATATAATAATGATTATATGTGGTAATCACTCCAACCTGTTTGTCCACATAGCAGAAAACAATGTGTTTTGTGTCGGAAGACTGCAATGCTGACTCGTGGTCACTCTCAACTTCGACTGTGGCATTTCCAGTTATCTATCGCATCCTTTATGGCTACTTAACTAATTACCTTTAAGGAAACATGGTTTGGCAGTGGGCGTCTTGAGAGCACTGCAGGACACTTTCTTGTGTCATTTAAGTTCTGGGGCAAGCTAAATTTGACCAGAAAGGCATCAGCAGGCTCCAGAAGTCTCTAAGGTCAGGTGACGATTGGGCAAGGACAGGGAGTATTGCGACACTGGGGTTTAAGGTAGTTATTTAACACATCTGCCCTGGCAGGATTTGCCGAGTAGGCAAAGTTCTGCCTGTCTGTGCGGAAGCGCTGAAACTTGTAGGAGTTCTCCAGCAACCTTTGTGGTGGATTGGGTTTTTATTTTTTTTTTTCTTTTCAAAATGGCAGTTTTCCCTGAACACAGGAAAAGGGCGGTGGAGCTCCTCAGTTCAGAGTAGTTCAGCGGTTAAATCACTTTGCAGCAATTCTCCGTTGGGAGAAATGCTGTTTCTTTAAAGCTCCAATGAATAAAGAGGAATAAGAGACTTATCCCAGAGCTCCACAGTCCTGTTCTCCTTCTCCAGCCTGATCAGTCTGGAAAGATTCCATACTAGGTAAGGGAAAAACATCACAAGCAGGATTTACGTGCAGCCTTCTGTTGCCCATCAGACCAGGCTGCAGTTTGGTAGGTGAGATGCCGTCTACGGAGGCCATACGCTCCCAGCATTCAAATCAATGGCCTAACCTCTGAATTTTTCTGTGGAAAAGGGAGGAATGCTGCCAGTACCTGATCTGGTCAGTATTTTCCAATTCTTCTGGATCCAGCCTTTCAGGAAAAATAATAATTGGTGTCACGTGGTTTTTGAGGGCTCAGATCTGAGCTAGATTCTGAGATGCTTTGGCCCAGACAAAGGGACTTTGGGGGTTAATTTAGTCACCTGGAGATCGGTGTGGCTTTCGAGCATTACTGTTTTAGGTGTTGGGCTTTAAAGTCTATATTAGTCCTACTTTATGCATCTTGCTCTTTCTTTGACCATCATTTTCAAGCTTCTGTTTCTCTCAAGCATTTTACATCCCCCGTATCACCTGGGAACAAAACTGCTCAAGTCCGAGTGTCCCGAAACACACTTCCTGCTCTGCTCACCCTGAACCCACCCGTGCCTTCATTTCAAAATGCAGCTGCTTATTTAAGGGTCTAAATACGATCCCGCCTCACTACAGAACCCAAGCTCCGAAGCTTGAGCCACGCTGGCGGCTGTGACAGACCCAGCGGGGCCGGTCCGAGGGCCGGCACCGCCACGAGTGGCACAGCCCGCGCCTTGCTCGCCAATTGCTTTCCCGGCGGCTGCCCGCCCGCTGCCGCCCGTGGGTCCCGCCCGCTGCCGCCCGTGGGTCCCGCGGGTCCCGCCCGCTGCCGCCCGTGGGTCCCGCCGGGTGCCGCCCGTGGGTCCCGTGGGTCCCGCCGGGTGCCGCCCGTGGGTCCCGCGGGTCCCGCCGGGGCGGAGGCTGCGCGGGCAGCGCGGCGCCCCCTGGCGGCGGGCGCTGCAGCCGGGCTCCGTCCCGCCGCGGATCCTTGGGCGTTCCGAGGTGCAAGGGACCCGCAAGGAGCATCGAGTCCAGCTCGGCAGTTCACACCGTGTGTCTGGGGACGTTGTCCAGTCTCTTCTTGAACACTGTCAGGTTGGGGCTGTGACACCTCCCTGGGGAGCCTGTTCCAGTGTCCAGCACCCTCTGGGTGAAGAGCCTTTTCCTAATGTCCAACCTGAACCTCGCCTGGCACGTCTTCCTGCCGTTCCCTCGGGTTCTGTCACTGGTCACCAGAGAGAAGAGCTCAGCCCTGCCCCTCCTGCTCCCCTGCTGAGGAAGCTGCAGCCCCATGAGCTCTGCCCTCAGTCTCCTCTTCTCCAGGCTGCACAAACCAAGTGACTTCAGCCGCTCCTCATGCGGCTTCCCCTCCAAACCCTTCACCAACTTTGTAGCCTCTTCTGGACACTCTCCAGTAGCTTTATCTTTTTTTATCCTGTGGCTCCCAGCCCTGCACCCAGCGCTCCAGGTGAGGCCGCACCGGTGCAGAGCAGAGCGGGACAATCCCCTCCCTGCCCGGCTGGCCGTGCTGGGCTGGATGCACCAGGACACGGTTGGCCCTCTTGGCTGCCAGGGACACTGCTGGCTATTGTGGGTGACAAATGCAGAATGCTGTAGGACACCAGAGAAGTGATGGTGATTTCCTTTGGGGAATGATCCTACTGCTTCTCACAGCTTGTTTCCCACAGCTGATATTTAGGGTAGGGGTGTGATGGCTTCTGGGGAGAGTTCGGGGCTCAAACTGTGTCAGGGATGCCCTGGGTGGCTGAGTGAGAGTTCTGCTCCCTGGGGTGCAGGAGCTGTGACCACTTCAAGGGATCAAGGGGCAAAGCGCAAATCCCTGTTTCTCTCTGATGCATTCAATGATTCCTGGTCTTGTACAAACCTAATTTGCACTTTGACAGCGCCTCTGGTATCCAGGACTTAATTTCCACTGTTGTTTGGGGTTTTTTTTATCTTTCACATGCATGTGCTGTCTGCTTTAGCTTCTCGAAATATAAAATTAACTTCCTAATGCAAGGATGACTTTTGGTAATAGAACATAATATCTGGGAATGGACATTCAGGATAGAGCATTCCACTTAATGTGATACTTGCACAGTTATGAGTTGTTTACCTTAAACAGTGTTCTGAGGAGTAATAATAAAAAAAAATTCTGGTTAATAACCTGGGCAAAACAATTATCCTGCTAAGACTCTTTATTGAATCATGTATGCAAAACGCAGAAAGTTTTCATAACAGATGTATTTAATCTTTATGCAATGCCTAGATTTAACCCCACAATGTGTTGCAATTCAGTCAGAGCTGGACTAGTTCTGCTGTGCTTGAATAGGAGAGGCTGAGCCAGAAGCCTCTGGGATCACAAACAAGACTTTGCTATTGTGGAAGCCCCTGAAAGCCTTGTTTTTGTCCAATAGTAACAATAATAATGAAGGCCTGGAAGATCATTTCTATAATAGTTCAGTGGCTTGATTAGTTTTCATAACTCTGCAACAGGCTTTGGGAAGCTCTCCCAGTGTTTATTGAAATAAATATCAGAGTGAGACTATTGTGTTGTTTGTGTCATAGATGTGAACTAGGAAAAAAAGGAGAATAACCTAGTGGCATGCGTTGCTTCAGAGTTTTACCCTTCTAGGGGCAGGGCAGCGTCTGGCAGCTCTCTCTGCTCTTGGATGCTATTCAGAGTAGCTCTGCTTGTACTTGGCTCCTGCTGTGACTAGTGGCCAAGCGTCCTGGAGCACGACGAAGCTCAAAGACTGGACACGTGGAAGCAGAGAGATCAAGAAAAGGCTTCCCTGAAAGTGTGTTAGACTTTACTGCATTGAATCCTATGGTGCGGTCAGGTATAAACAGAGCACCAGATCTTTGAGCTGGCAAAGAACTAGTGGTTCACACGGACAATTTCCCTACTTCACAAAGGATGATTCTCCTTGTCGAATATTTATTAGGGCTTTATCATGCTTGCTTTTAAATTCTCCAGTGAAAGAGTTTCTGCAAATGACCCTTTTGCCCACAAAATATTTCATATTCTAGTTTTCCTCTTTAATTTTCTTTCCTCCTATTGAGCATAAATTTATTTTTGTTCACTTTCTAATAAATGCTCCCAGTTATCCACCCTATTCCATCTTGAATGCTTCTCTCCCCTCTGCAAAGCTGATACCTGTCAGATATCCATGGACTGTTTCCTTTGGTCAAAGATATACATATGCAATTCCTCTAATCTTCACTCTACCATCTGTTCCCTCAGGGTCTTCATTACTTTGCTAGCCCTGCTCCGAATCGCTTCCCATTTATCGATACTATTTCATGACGATTTCTGAACTGCTGCCTTCCTGGCATTATTGTGTGGACACACAACCCACAGAGGTCATGTTTTGGGTACAGATCTGGCTGATCCCCCTCCCTTAGCTAAGGAAGCTTTCACATACCCTGTCCCACCATGTAATCACATACCCTGCAGATGGGAGTATGGCATGTCAAATACTACTTACAGTTAAATATTTACCCAGAATAAAACATTAGTGGCAAGCATGACTGGTGAGGGAAGAGGACAGTTTGTCCTGATCACTTAAAAATTCTTTTCTGAAGATTCCTTTAGTGTCTGAGATCTTTGCCTACCTGGTTCTTTTGCAGGCAGGAGCAGTCTCTGAGACACAGCTTTCAGTCATGTAACTTGCTTTTAAAAATCACTATTTATTTTCCATCCATGTTGTCTGCTGAGTGCAGAAGCCCAGAGTCTGTGCTTCCAGTGTGCCAGTCTCCTGCATGCTGGGATTCTTGCTATCATGGTATTTCTTGCGACAATAACAATGTGATGCGTTTCTGGTGGGGTGTGGTGTATGTACCCATGTTGTTGTTTTTAAGGGCTTTTAAGCTTCTCTGGAAAATAAGCAGTTAGAGTCTGCGAGTGAAACTGGTTTTGGGTAAGAACATTTTGAGACTTGAGTTATCCTTAGTGTCTTTCATATAACATTCAGGTTTCATCTGTAATGGACAAGGGATATTGGAGAAATATATGTTTAGGAGTCTTTTTATAGAAAACATATTATGTTAATGTGTAGAACAGAAAACAACTTTTAAAACCACTAAGTACTAGTAGCAAAATAGAGTGACCACCAAGTATTTCATTTCTGACAACAGACCACCAAAGAATTATATTTCAAAATGTTTTGCCAGCTGAACATCTTTCTAAAAAGTTAATCTTTACAAGAACAGAAGAAAAGGCTCGAATAATAAGTCTACATGAAATAATTGTGTCAGTAAATATCAAGCTAGTTAAGGGAGCAAAACTGGAGTGAACCTCACGCACACAGTGTGTGTGAACAATAAGCCAGACCGTGACTGGAACAGGTGGCCAGGCCCTCCTTTGGGATAAATTATTGGCACAATATGAGGATTTGGCACAGGGTTTATGATTACAATGTCTTGCTCCTGGTTGAAGTGCAGGATGTTCTGGTGGTTGTTTACTTTTGCCTTGGCTAATATTGAGAAGAATAAGGGAAGGATATGGGTGGAAGGCAGGAGCTCCTGGGACAGCAGCTGCTTTGTTCAAAGAACATGCAATTTTGCCGCCTCTTTGCTGGTTATTGTAACTCATCTTTTTGTTACTTAATTTTTTTCTTTTTCTCTTAGTGCTTGGAAAGGCTGATCTCAGAAACGACCTCTCCATAACGGACAAAACCTTAATGTTCTTGTTGATACTCAGATGTTACGTTGATGGAGGAGCTCTGAAGGTGGTGGGAGAGGGTGAGCGACGGAGTGGGTCGGAATGAAAACAGTGTGACATAAGATCTGAACGATCTGTCAATACAGCTTTCTGTTGTTGTTTCTAGACAAGGTCTAAGAAAGAAAATATGAGCCCAAGCACGCCATGGAGATCCTTTTGTGGAAGAGCTTTGTCACTGGAGCTCCATCCTTTTCACTCAAGCAAAGCCAGTTCCTGGAGAACTCTGTGGGTCTTGAAGTGAAAGGCAATCAAGGTAGACTCTTGCCTGTTCCCACCATATATCTCTGTCAGCAGAGTGGAATTGCATCATCTCTTTGGACCTTCTGGGCAAGGTTGGCCACTAACTGTTGTTGAGGGTTTAAAAATCCAGAAAATTGTATTATTACAACATCCATGAATCTGCAGTTGCATTGTGCTTGGTTAAGTGTTTGCTTTGATCTTCCTGGAGAACCTAACCATAACTAGCTGTTTAATAAGCAAGGAAAGGATTTCTCAAGTTTTCTGACCCATCCCCTTAACCACTACAGGAAAAACTACCTTTGTCGTTCTAGTGAAAAAGTTTTTAATCTGTTCTTGAAGACTTCCCATGATGGGAGCTCTACAGCTTCTCCAGTCAACCTGTTCCAGTGCTGCTCTCTCACTAGAGGGTTTTGTTCAAGTCTGACCTATGTCTGTCTTGCCAAAGTTTGTCTGTCCTTCTCATTGTTTCATTTGTGGCTGTGCCAAATAAACTATTTTCTTCTTTGGATGCCTTTTATGTCTGTGACCATGTTGTTCCCTTGCTGGTGAGCAGGGGCTCAACATTGGGCTGAGCTCAGCACTGAGCTCAGAAATCTCAATTTTCTCAGTCCTCTCCTATGTGCCGTATTTTCAGGTTGTCTGATCGTTCCTCTCTTTGACTTTTGCACTCTCTCCAACTGCTCCATATCTTTCTGGAAGTTGAAGCCCCAAAGTGGGTTGGTAGTACAGCTGAGACCACACTGGTACCGAACATAGCTGATGCATTTCATCGTGGATCCTTCAGGAGATACTGCATATTCACTTTTTTGGGAAACAATCAGCAATTATAGACTCCCGTTTGCTGTAACTCTTTCAGAAGGTACATCTGCAGGTACATATTAGTGCTTACTCCTTCCATTTATGATACTTGTCCATATTGAACTTCACCCATTTTTATTTCTATTGTAAAGATCACATTGAGCTTCCATTTTGTTCTGTGACATGTTTGCAATGGCTTCCACATTCACACCATCTGCAAATCTAAACGTGCCCTTTCCATTTTATCATCCTTGATTTTAGGGAAACATGAAGCAGAATTGGATCTGAGACAGTTTCCTGCAGAAATTTGATGAATAAGCTTGTTAATGAGCTGTTGATGTTCACCCTCTGGGTATGGCTGGACACCCAGGTACCTGGGAATGGGTGGCCACTTTGGCACCCATGCTGAAGAATCACTCAAACCTTATGGAGTCAATAGGGCTAAAAGTGGCCAAGTACTCCCATCTGCTTTATCTAAATCTGACCAAATCTGAGGCTCTTTTGTGCCTGAAAAATGATGTTTGCTGCCGGTTCAGAATGGGAGCTATTGAAAGACCCTGAGGGCAAAACCATTGCCTTCTTTGGGAACTGGAAACAACCTGAGAGCCACAGCCTCGTCAGATTTCCAGCCCGTAGAAACTAGCTTCTGTGTGGGTAGGAAGCATTGCGGTAAAGGGATCCAAAGATGAGAAGGGGCAGAAAACTTTTGAATGTAAAGTGTGAACCCAAAGCTCAGTGAGGTCAATGGAAACTCTCTGACTGGCAGCTCATGGCCATGTGGAGGGCGGTTAAAAAAGAAGAGCAGAGAAAGAAAAAAATATACTTTTGAAGCAAAAAGATTGTCAAGATAGGAGAGGAAAATACAGTTCTGTAGAAACCTTGAGGGCTGTGGAAAGATATCCTACCAAAGGCTACTTGGAAATGTTTAGAGAAAGCCCTTTCCAGTTAGGTAATAATGATAACACAGGACTCGAAAGAGAGAGAGAGGAGGTGGGACAGAATAAAAACAAAATAGAAAAAAACCCAAATTCTAGAAAAATAAAATCAAGCTGCTCAGCTTTCTGAAACTCCAGGTGTTGTGTGCCAGCCTTCCCACATTTTAGGGTTTCTGTTTTGAAAATTTACTTTCTTCTGTCTGGGTAGTGAGCACATAATCGGTGCCATGGGGGGAACTGCCCTTCTGTCTGTGGTGTGGGAGCTGTGGGGCTCCATCGGCTGTGGGCTCTGCGTGACCCAAAACCATGCAGCTTCTTTCCTGTTCTCCTCTTCACTTGTGCGTTTTGCTGCCATACAAATAAACGTGTTGTGTTGTTTCTGGTTGGGTGTAGGATGGAGGGTGTTGGTCTCTTCTCCCAGGTAGCAAGTGACAGGACAAGATGAAATGGCCTCAAGGTGTGCCAGGGAAGGTTCAGATTGGATATTAGGAAAAATTTCTTCCTAGAAAGGGTTGTGAAACACTGGAACAGGCTGCCCAGGGCAGTGGTGGAGTCACCGTCCCTGGAGGGATTTAGAAGACATATAGATGAGGTTCTTACGGGCACAGTTTAGTGTTAGAGTTAGGTTATGGCTGGGCTTGATGATCTTAGAGGTCTCTTCCAACCAAAATGATTCTATGATTTTCCTCAAATCCTCTGCCTCCTGTGTCATCCTGCTAATTGCTGTTAAAAGTGGTGCTGTGGGTACCTATTGTGGGCCTGCATGTGTATATATGTCCATGTAAAAGTCAGAGGGCAGAATTTGTTTATGCTGTGATGTTTTAGCAGCAGCAGGGTAGCAATTGGAGGAGAATTAGTCCCTGGCTGCTGTTTGGTTTCTAGAGCCTGTAGACTATTGTTACAATAATGAGAGATGCGAGTAAGCAGCATCGCATCAGCACTTGCAGTCCCACTTTCTATTGCTGTCATCAAAGGGTTTAGGAAAGTTTGCGTTCAGAGTAGTATTGCTTTTTTTTTTTTTTCATTGTGCATATGCATTTGCACAATACATCTGAGAAATCCTGTACTGTAGACAGCAGCTTATGGGTAAGGCATGATTTGGATTTGGGCACTTGGTTTAGTCCAGATGACCCAAGAAAGAAGTATGGCTGGGAGCTGGATCATCACCAGAAAGCTGAAAAAGTGACATTGTACCACACTGGTACATGACGCTGATGTGGATTTTAACCAGAAAACTGGAATCATCCCAACTCTGAAAAACCACTTAGAGCAAACACACTTGGAGGATTGTAGGCAGATTATTCTCATTCATTTCTGCCTCTTTTTTTTTTTCTTTTTTCAGTTTGGGGAAGCGGAAGCTTTGCACTGGCTAAAAATAGTGGTGCTTACAAGCACTTACACACTTTTATTGTATTGCAGGAACAGAATTATTGCTTTTAGCCTGGATTTCCAGCTACCAAGGGGTCAGTGTTGAAATGTGGAGGTAAAATCCCATGGTGTTTTCCTACCATTGGATTTCATGTGGTGCTTTCAAGTTTACCAGCCGCACAATAGGCTGGATAAAACTGATTGTGATCAAATTAGCAACAAATATATTGTTATAGAGAACCCTGAAATGGCATCACTAGGAGCCCCAGGAACACATCAAGGGGTTGTGAACAGGCTCTGTTGTGGCCAAAAATAAAATATTTAGACAACACAGACCCTGAAAGTGAAAATTGCAGAAACATTTTTTAGGAATGAGAAATCCATCAACTGAAAAGTCACATTTGCAAATTAAGAGTAACCTTTTGCTTTTAGGGAATTTTTTTGTTTTAATATTTTTTGCTTTATTTTTCTCCTTGTGCTTTATAATGTTCCTTTGCCCTGGGATAAAACATAGCAAGGGATTGTCACAAAAGCTGTGCAGCTTTGATGGCTTTTGTGAAGTTTGAAGAAAGACATAAACAGGAGATACTGAACTGGTCTCATCTGAATGCCAACTTTCACTTCTAGTGAACGCTCAGAATTTGTATTTCACATAAGATGAAACACAGCTATATGTTACATTAAAGGATCTGACCTCATTACTTCTGTATTTAGTCGTGTGTTAGATTTTTGTCCTGCACTCGGAGGCTATATTAGATGTCCAAGAAGTACCGAGGTTTCAGAGTACTGCTCCAAACCTCCAGGAAGACTTCGGTAAGCAGGTTATAAACTCTCCGTACCAGAATAATCTCATTGTACCAGAATACTGGCTGGCATTTTAGCATTCTCATTGGACTTTGCTTATGACTAGATTTTTTGGTCCTATTTTATATTTTTTTTATATATATATATATATATATATATATATATATACACACATACTCACTGGTAGGTTGCTGATTCCATAGTGTTTTAGACCACATGCCCTTTTTTGGTGTCTCCAGGAATATTTCTCCTTTTTCTTCCTGGCCCCCCACCCCAACCCACTGCCATACGGCCTTTCCTCTACCTGGGCACCTGAGGGAAGTTTACTGGAGAACGGAGTGATACATTTGAAACAGTCTTCAGGTTATTAATTGATGTCTGGTTCACATTTTGGTTACATAGACAAGCTGTATTGTCAAAGTTGTGCTTTTTAATTCGCTGTTACAAAGACTGAGAAACCATCAGCCATAGTTAAAACTGAACTCTATTAACCATGTGGGAAGGAGAAGGCTCTTGAAGCCATCAGATTTCTTTAAGAAAGCAAAGTTAGTCATCACTTGGATTTTATTCAATTTATTTATTTCACTTCATTAATTTTTAAAGTTCTGTTGCACAGAAATACATATCTTCTTTGGAATTGCTTAAGTATCAGGATGAATATTTAACATGATTCCCTGAAAGATGAGGTTTTGAAACACACAATGTTGTAGCTATTACAAATTAATGAATGTTCTCTTAAATATTTCTGTTTTATAACTTTGCTTCCTTAAAGCCTTGCCAGTCTAGGGGAAAAGAAAGCTTAATAAAAATAAGCAAATTGCTTTCCAGTTTGCTAGAAGTAATGACTTTCTGCGGGTATTTGAATGGCTCTTCCAGCAGTGCTGAGAAATTGGTGTGTCGATCTCATGGGCTTCTGAATTTGGGTCCTATGGTCTGAAATGGAACCTTATGTGAGTTGTCATGTCCCACAGAACTCACCAGGGCTTTACTGACTCCCACTAGCTGATGATGTTGTCTTTTTCCCCAAAATGGGTGCTTAGTTTTTTTATAAACTGAGGCATTAGCTCTGTTAGAGGAACATCATCTCTGCAGGCTTTACCTGAGTTCTGGGGTTTGGTAGAAACCTCACCTGCCCTTGGGCACAGTCCCCAGAGCCGTGGGGACCGAGCGGCGAAACGGGAAGCCTATGGGAGGCAACCTGCAGCCAAACGACGGGTAATAACATCTAACCCACTGTGGCTGCTGGTTTTGGGGTGTGCAAGCCGAACCCTGTATCAAAGCCTCTTGCAGCAGCAACGGCTATTGCTGGTTGCTGGCAACAAGCCTGGAGCCAGGTCACAGCAGCTGCGTGGTGATAAAAGACAGGGAGAATTTAAAAAAAAAAAAAATTTAAAAAGCCCGGGTGTGTTTGGTTTGTAATCTGGTACGTATCTGTTTTCTCCAGTTTGGCAAATATTTGACTCTTCCCATCTAGAATTAATTGGAGAATTATTCTGATTTTGCTGAATGTTCACCTGATAGCAGCAAGAGGGGGAGAATGGACAACAGAGACCAGGGCTACTCGGGGAGCTCCATCCGTGACCGAAGGTCCCATACAGGGGGACCATATAGACCCTGGCCTTTACAACAACTATAAACCTGTATTTCTCAAATTTTACCTTGCTACTTTAGTTCTGCTTAATATCTTCCATGTAGTAATTGCCTCACTCAGTAGTTCAGAAATTATTGTTCTGCTAAAAAAGAAAATAAACCACGCTAAATGCCACAGAATTATTTGAATAAAGATAGTTATTTCACTTTTACATGTTGAGCTGTGCTTTGGTGCGGGTCAAAGTCCAGAAGCCCAAAGCTGTGGTACCACACCTGCTGTGATCAGCTGTAACTTGTGGAAAGCATCTTAAAAAATATTATTAAAGATGAGAGAGAAATACAGAGTTCAGCACACTCAAACTATGAATTTTGAAAGTTTCCATTGTTTACTTATCTAATTGAGAATCTATCTCCATATAGGCACACGAACAGCAGGTACAAATATATATCTAGATGTCTATCTTTGTTCCACTGTACGTTTGCCTGCAGGTCTCTATAGATAGAAACATAAAACGGCATGTATATCCTGCTGCCTTTTGAAAGTTACAGAAAATTACCAACAGTTTCTTTTCTCTAGTTTGCTCAAATGCTTGTGGTTAGATATTCTGAAAGTATAGAATTGAAAAAAAAAAAAAAGAAAAAAGACAAAGATTTAGACATTTCGAAATTTAGTTGCTTTATTAAAAATGCTGCTTTTTTTTCTTAATTAGCCACCACAGTATTTTGATTCTCAGCCTCTGCGTGTTCTGTTTGATAACATAAAATTAGGTAATATTGCTGATAAATGTTAATTCAGAGCTGGAGTCACACTCAGTGTGTGGCACCTGGTGGCTGGAATTTGAGAACAATGTGGTTGGATTCACAGAGCAGGACTGGATCTTGTGTTTGTTACCAGGAAAGTCTGGATAAAATAAACGAAGATTTTGCCCAGAGCACACAGAGCCCTATTGCATCTTATTAACTGTCTCAAAACCCTAACTAAAAGGAGAAGTTGAAAAGACAAAAAGTAAATATTACTAAGAGGACTATTCCTTGCAATTATTTTATTCAAATAAAAATCAAAACATTTGGTAGCAACACTTCGTCATGAAGAGTTCAATAAAAAGGGAAAATTCTGTAACGAAATGGTACCGAATGAACATAATGAACAGAAATAATATTTAATAATTGAATTAATCTGGCTTTATCTCTTGGTTAAATTTGATTATCTTCCTGATTGTCCATTAATATTCAAAATCTACAAAGAGTATGAGCATACCTGGCCTCATTATTTGCTAAAACAAGACCGAATCAACGGGAACAGCACTTAAATGTAACAATTCACAGCAGCACTTAAAGACTCAAAGGAACAAAGATCTGTAGTGTGTTGTTTTAAGCAGTTCCACTTCAAAAAGTATTCGAAAACTGGCCATAGATTAGTATTCAGTTTAAACAAACCCTTCACTCCTGTAAATTTATGATGCTATAGTGTTGTATATGAACAACCAGTGTTCTCGGGTTTTTTTCAGTGCTGTGTCATGTAATACTGAATTAATTTGATGTTTTTTCTAGTTATGAAACTACTGTGTTTTGTTGTTCTAGATACTGTTGGGTTTTATCTTATGCACTTTTAAACTATGTAAGTCCATTTCTAATGACATTGATATGAATTACTACAAAATTTTTTTGGCTTAATCCTGATATCCTTAAATAAGTGAATGGGCAATGTTTTCAGTGACAGCAGGATTCCTCCAGCTTTCTCCTGTGATTTATAGCCCTGACTCAGGAAAGCTCTTAAGTCACAGGTATTAAGTTAATCACTCTCTTAGGTCCCAGAGATTTCAGGGGAATTTCAGTATCAGGCTGCTGGGAGCATATCATTTATCTTGCATTTGTCAACTGCGCCAGAATGACCAGTTAAAATCCAGCTGGCAAAATCCATCCCATCTCGTGGGGGAAAAAAACTTCACTAAATTTACAAAAATTATTATAGAAAATAATGAATTTATCTGAAAGGGTTCTAGCTCAGAAAAAAGTCAAACACAATACCCAGTATTTTAAGGGAACAATTATTTGCTGAGTTTCACTGTTCCTCCAGCTGTGAGCTCTGAGGGGTTGAGCTGTGCATCAAGTGTTTAAGGAACTTGCAGCTTTTTTTCTGCTTTAAACTTACTAGTTACTGCTAGTAGGTAAAAAAGGCTTTTGCAAGCTAAGTGAATTTATGACTAACCCAGATCTGAAATCCCAACTGTTATTTAGCTGCAACTGGTTGGCCTGTTGTAGGGAATTGTTCTGTTCCTTGATTTAACAGTTTTAATTTTCGCTTTACTTTCACGTGTATTACAGCCTGCAAAATGAAAACTTCCTTTCTGTGAGCATTAACCATAGAAGAGGCTCACTCATGGCAGTTGGAGAAATCAAGATAACAAATAAATCCATGAGAACGGGCAGAATCGGATCCGTACAGCGTTGTCTTTGGTGAGTCTCTGTAGCTGTGACCCATTCCTGCGCTTGGGTCTGCAGCCCATAAGGAGGCGAAACAGGTTTTTGAGAGGAGCTTGCTGCCACCATCTCCTCAGCCGTGTTTTTGAGGTTAGCCATGTGCACGTAGCCCTAAAATGGACGGTTTTGAAGGTCTGACCCTGTGTGGTGTTGAGCACTGCTCCCCATCAGCTGGGGACCCATCGCTGCGCAGGGCACAGCCCACGCGAGAAGTTCAAATACTCTCCTCGTAGCGTCTTGATGTGCTGATTTCATGGTAATGGTTCAAGGTGTTGATGTTCTCCAAGGACAGCATTCCTCCTGGAGGACTATGTTCCCTTCATCGGGTTTTGATGGAAGCTCCTCGTGTTTGGGCTATGAGAACTGATGATATGAATTTGGGATCCACAGTTTTGAGGAGAGTTTTGCCTCAACGAATGAGCCGAAGCAGCTCTAAGTTATTCATTTATCAAATTGTAATGTGGAGCTATGAACTAGGTGTACCCCCTGAGATGACTTGTGTTTAGCAGAGATCTGGGAGGCCTTTTAATAGAGTTTTTGGAAAAGACGTTTTGCTTTAGAGTGTAAGGAAAATTGAGGCTTAGCTTTGCGTATACAAAGGCACTGTGATGTGACATTAGGGGTGGTGGAAAGGAGAAGGCATCGCAAGTACGTGAGAGCAGATGGGGATGCTGGAGCTGGAGATCTGCTTGTGGAAAGGAAGAGACCGCGTAGGGTCCTTTGAGCTCTTCACTTCACACCTGGAGAGCTGGACTGGAGGGCGAGCCGCTGGTCCGAGTACGATTTGATGTTTGGACACTGGTTAGACTTTATCCGAAAGTATAAGTGAAGTTTGTAGGGGTTGACCTGTGAGACGGGAGGAAGCAGCGTTGGCTGGCGTGAGGGAAGCAGGCAGGCTTTCAGCTGCAATTTTGTTTGATCACTTTGGCAGAGAACTTTGGGAAGTCTCTTACTAACGGTACAATTCTTGCCAGCACCTCTTAGAGCTGGGCTGGGCGTCCGGGTCTGACGAGGTCTCTGTCCACAGCGTTCCCACCCAAATCTATTCGCTTTCCTTTCTCCTGCAGGACAGTCTGTGCCGCTCATGCCGAATCGATCCCTCCTGGCTCTCCTTGCTGCAGGTTACTCATTGGGGTTTGCAGCTCAGAGGAGCTGGCAAGTGGGAACACTGGCATTGTCCCCAGTCCCCCTGTGGTACCACTCGAAGGGAAGAGCATGGCACACAGCCGGAACAAAACCACGATGTTTTAAGCCATTTTCTCCACTATCTAGTTTCTTTTTTTTTTTTTCTTCAATAGTTTGGGTAGTTCTGTTAGTGAGAATCATAACGAGGGAAAGTTTTAATTTGAACAGTCAAACAGACACACACACACACAAAAGAAAGAAGAATGATCTGGAAAAAATCCCCCAAACTCCTTTCGCCTGACATGCAGTGAGAAATGGAAATAAAGGTGGCCACTGCCTGTACTCGACAACGCTGCGACATGTGATATTTTCAGAGGTATCTCGGGAGCATCTACCACATTTTACAGCATGTGAGGCATATCACCTGGAGCAGTTTTGATCTCCTGTAACCTGTTCATAAGTGCATATATTTCATAACAGGCCTTGTGCCCCGATAAGGATCTCTGAGTTTCTTCTGCGCGGTATCTGCAAACAATTCAAAGCTGTTCCACACAAACAAATGTGAGAACCCCCTGACCACAGACTCCCTTTAGAGCAGACCAAGATTTGATGTTACTCATATCTTCCAGTACCTGTCAGAGTTCAAACAGGAAACCCGGTTTTTCCTCTCATGTCAACAACTTTTTTTTCTTTTTCTTTTTTCTGAACAGGCGTTTGGCAGCAGGCTTGTGCTCGAGCAGTGGAAGTCCTGTATTTCTTCGGGACAAACAAGTACTTGCTCTGGTACGTCATTGCTGACATTAACAAGAGCTGAATATATGGTTTTCGGTGATCCTGTGGGTGCTTCTATAGAAACGGACATATTGGCTTTGAACAATCACACAAGAAAGGAATTCATTCATACAGGATATAGGTAACGCACAGCGGAGGGCTCACCACAAATAGTGCTTTGCTTGGGAAAGGTCAGAAAAAAACCCTGGGTACTCTTTCTCCTGGTACTGCTATATTTTTTTGCTTACACAGTAACACTTTTTATCGCTTCAGCCTGTTTGTCATTTCTATGATATCCTGCTTGCCAGTGCCCCAGTGATGCCACATGGAAAGTTTAAACAGAATAAATATTTGGATTTACCAATGCGGAATTTTCATCTGAGCATCTCAGCTATTAATTAATTGATGTCCCAAAAAGCATGAAAAAAGCCTCATGCCCAGGTCAGAGATTTGACTATAGTCACTCATGTATCTTGTGGCACTGCTGGAAACAGAAATTAGGAATTACAGCTGACACACACCCCCCTTAAGCAGTGCTCATTACTTAGCTTTTATAATGCTGATCAATAAAAGCAGTCAAACCTTGAAACTCTCAGCACTTTCCAGTCCAGGGCTGGAAATGCTTTAGTAACATTTAACTTAACCTCCTTGTGACTGTGGGAAGTGGAAGCTTATAACGGGGAGTAATTCTTGACGAGGACTATTGTTTGTGACAGAAAACACTGACTATCAAGGAATAGGCTTGTTCCGAGGATCATTTTTCCATGTTTGATTTATGTTTGACAGATGCAAAAACCATCTCAAATACAGCTGCATTAAGAAAAGAACACACAGGCATTTCCATGACTTTCATCTTGCTTTGTATTTATGTCATTATAAAACATGCTTTTGTGGCAAGCATAATCAAGGGGCAGAACATCTGCTAAAGTCTTGTTACAGCAAAACGTTCATAAAGTTGAATATTATAGTTGTCTTTTTAAACAACAAACAGCTGGATAATATTATGACTAGTAATAATACTCACTGTGAGTGATACATGCTGAAATGATGGTTATAGACTCATAAGATGGGGAGACAGAGGAAGGTCAGGGAGTTTCTTGGTCGGGACCTGGGGCAGATGAATGTGCGATGGTGGGTACCTCTGAGCTGCGAAATGGCCATTTGAATCACCCTCAAAATCACACCGGCCCTTCCAGTAACGTGCTTTGTTTGCTCTTTATTTCTATATTTCTAGTAGGGTTTCTGCCCAAATAATTAAGTTATTTTGATTCCATAGCATTTTTTTTCCAGTAGCCATTTCAGAAAGCAAGTGCTTCACTTAAAATCTGATGTATAAAGGCTCCCAGAAACTATCACGGCTGTGCTGTTTGTGTCACTTGGTGTTGGTGTTCAACATGCTCTCATGGCTCAGCTGCAGACCTGAGAAGAGCTTCACCTCTTGCTTCCCCAACCCATCTCTGCCTTAAATGTTTGTAGACAGCTGGCAAGAAGAAAGGAATTATTTGCATTTAATAAAACTTTCCTTTCTAATTTTCTTACTAACTCTTAATATTCCACGAAGCTTCAGTGAAAAAATAATTCCAGGTCTGGGCTACTTATAAGCCTGATTCAGAGAAGAAGCATGTACATAGGGTACACAGCTAAAGTCAAGTTTGTGCTGTAACCTCCTGCTAAATAAATAAGTACATGTGGTTCAAATCAGTAACTCGTATCAGAAATGAGTCTTCAAGCATTTACAGGCTCTTAATTATTTTCCGCCTGCTTTGAGGAAATATCAGTGGATGTCCATTTTGCTGATGCCCCATGTTATCCATAGGACCTTCAGCTACTGACTGTGACTCGCGCAGGGCTGAGCCCGACTCTAAGAATGCTGATGCACAAACACGGGTTCTGCAGATGCAGCTGGTTGGGCTTCCCTGGCTGCAGGGTGACGTTACACAGGGTGACAAGGGATGGGCTGACCCTGGGAACCGGCCGGTGTCATCTGGGTACTGATTCAATGGATTAGTTCTTGGTGCTCACATTCCCCAAAGGCAACTAAGTGCTCCGTGTGCACCAATATGTTCAGAGGTATCTTCATGAAAATGCTGCTGGTTCCAATTTAGTCAGGGGTGTGATGATCTTCAATTAGGTTAATATAAGTAATTACAGTCAACTACTGTTTTAGGACAAACTGAGCTTTACCCACTAATTGTAGATATTACTGTTACCAGTCTGCATACAGTGGTGTGTATTTTTATAGTTATGAAAGCTTACTAGTAATTGAATGATAGATTGTTGCTATTATCCTGTATATCTGGGAGAAAACAGATAATTTTGTTGCTTTATCATGTGTTCTGTTACAAATAGGAGCTGGGTTTTATCTGTTTGCAATGGAAAAGTCTATACCAATATTCTTCCCTTCAGCTGCCTGCAGTATTTTACAGTACAGAAGTAAAAGACACCAGCTGCTTGAATTAAATCAAGTGTTTTCCAGAGTCTGCTCAACAGTGATGGTGAAGCCTTTGCTTGATTTCTCAGAATCCAAAGGGTAACAAATGTGTTTTGCCGGGGACCCCTGAGCCCCGCAAGGCAGCTCAGAGAGGGACCCAGGCTGGGGCAGACAGGTCGCTGGGGAGGGAGCGCTCTTAAGCTTCTCTGTGGCTTCATCTATAGCAATTACTGCACTAACTGCTCCCACACATGCTCGAGTTTTTCATTTTGTCAAGGTGTCAGACCCTGGATTTTGGAGTGGCACACAGTATGCGCACCCATAGCAGCGTGGGGAAGGACTCCCACCTCTGCCGTGCACAGGTAACTGCCTGCTTTACATTGCTCAGCAGGACAGAGGGATCCAGGTGGCAAACGGCAGCCTGCCTTGTGCTGGATCGGTTGTGTTGGGACGTACTTTTGGGAGGGTTCAGGGCTGTTTCATGTCTTCAAGGCCATAACCTTGGCCTAAGACATTGTTATGGCATGTGGCGGGGAAGAAGATGGTCTTGCCTTCCTCTTCTGCTCCCATGCGTTCATCTCTGCAGCTCCAGCCACCCCCTGACAGGCTGTCTGTAAGGTGCAAGGATTTCACTGGAGAAAACCGGGCATCCCTTGCTGCTGTGCCCCACCTGTTTTGGCTAATATCAACCACAGCAGTCACATGCTGCAAGATCATCACTCAGGCCAGTGGCAGTCTGCTGAGAAATAAAGAGTTCCTTTATAGCCGAGATATGAAGATAAGGCACTGCTATGTTATTTAAAGCAGAGTATTTATGCCTGAATAAAGTTACTCCAGTTTTGGAGCCGGGTGTTTGCCTGGAAAGTCGGGATTTACATTCCACCCCAGGGACAGAAGCTCCCTTGTACACTTTCATATGTCTGTTTTCTTCAAAGTCATATGCCTCACCTACAGCTTCATTACTACCTACAATTACAACGTACAGCTCCCACCAAGCATTTTGTAGCTTTTTTTGATAAACGTTGGCAGCATGCACAGAGGAACACACCAGCTAAGTCTGTGCCTCATTACCCTGCTGCAATAAAACATTGTGCGCTTCAGGATAGCCCTGTGAGTTAGGAAAATGGGGTGTTTTACAGACTGGGAGCAGAGACAAAAAGTGGGTGAGCACCTTGCCTGGGATCCCACAGGACATTGGCAGCGGGGAGTTGTATTGCTGTCTGGTGCCCTAACCACTGAACCGTCTTGTCTCCTGCTTTTGGGCGAGAGAGGCTGAAAATACAATTGATTAGAAAGTGCTGGTGAAGAAAGGTGGGACGGACTAGACTGTACTAGGAGACATGCAAAAATAAACAGAAGACAATAAATGGCATGATGTAAATTAGCTTTGTAAAATGTCTTTCTGCTTTAATAATCTAAGATGCTATTTAGAACACGCAGGCGAGGAGATATCTTTTTTGAAAACAAAACAAAATAAGATGTGATTCTAACTGGATAAAATCCCTTTAATTAGTCTGAAATTTTTGCTTATGTTTTATGACAACTAATTTCCATATGCGTCCCAGAAAGCTGGGGAAACATGGAAATCATTGTCAGTTTGCAGCATTCACTGCTGGGACACAGCAGCTTATTTCAGTGAAACCCAGATAAATTCTCTGCTTGTAGAAAACATTTGGTGGTCCCTTTGCTTTGTCATCTTCCACTGCACATCTGGTTTGGGATGGAATAAACGAGCCCACGCTTGAGATCAGGTTGTTTATATGATGCAATATTTAAAGGCTTTTTGTAATTCTGGAAACATAATTGTCATCTTGGTGGCACAGGTTACATGAACGAAGCCCTCCTGTTGTTGTGGGTGAGCTTGGCCCACTATAGAAAGCAGTTTTCTCCAAAACAGGTATAGGTTTGCACTCAGTTGAACTGATGTGGGATGAGACTTCTATGGCTGCTCAGCACCAAGGTTGTGCTGAAGGGAATTTCAGAGTCCACCACGATGCGAGTGATGGGGATTATTAGCTGGAATAAAATAGCAAGAATTTTTGTTAATGCATGTCCCTGGGAGATGCACACGAGGGGGTGACGGGGGGGCGCTGGGCCCTCTCCTGCCTTGCCGAAAGTGTGGGCACAGGAGGAGCTCGGCTGTGGGACTGGGTTTGGTGTGTGCACATGCTGGGGAAGGGAAGGTTCTTGTGTATTTTCCATTTAACTAACCACAGGCAGTTTGTTTTCAAGCACTTTGGTTATTCCGCTGCGGTAGGAATGGGCTGCATCACCACGGACCCCCCATCGCCGCGTCCCGTCCGACACCCTGACGTGCCGTGGGGCCCTGGCATTGAACAGTCTTGTGCCAGGCTCAGTGTGGGGCCGGGTTGAGGAGCTGCAGATGCTGAGAGTGCCACTTGTTCTTCCTGCAACCCTGCCTTTAATCTTGAAAGAATGACGGTGTTTTCCCTAAATTTCTGTTTGCCTCCATGAGGTGTCTGCTTGGCCCCAAGCTTGGCTGCTACTCCTGGGGACACCAACCCCTTTCCACCCCCAGCTTCTCCAAGAAGGACCACAAGGTGTTGACCCTGAGCACTAATTACCCATCTGTAAATTGTATGATATTTTCCCGTCAGGTTTTTTAAGCCACTGCAAATTTTCATCACGACAGTTGGCAGGGCCAGATGTCATCTCTAGCAATCAGATAATTTGCTGAGGTCTACAAGCTGCAGAAGTGCAGCGAGACCGGGGTTGATGTAGCAAACTCTGCCTGGGAAACCCCAGTTTGGGATCTGTGCCTCTCGCCCTGCTGCCCGGCTCCCAGCTTGGCGCCCCCGCGATGTGCCTCGGGCTGGCACCAAACGGAGAACGCACAAAAAATATTACAGCAGAGGAACACCCGCCTTCCCCCACCAGGGCCCTGTGGTGAGAACACATAGCAATTTTCTTTTCTTTCTGAATTTCTTTGCTGCCTTTTTTTTCCAAGGTGAGAGTGGGTGGCTGTGTACACAAGAGAACTTTTGGTCTTTTCACACAAATGCTTGTACAGTTGGGAAAAAGCTGGAGCATCACTTCAAAAAGGGATATTTTTCACTTGCACCTTCTAACACGGGATTTTTTTCCATATCTGTCCCACCAGACAAAGCGTTGGGAACTGAGGACACTCCACCCTCAGGGGGTCCCCTGGAGCACCCTGCGTGGGGACCCCCCTGTGTCCCATGTCCCCTCGGCCGCTGCTCCCTCGGGACAGCTCTGGGCCCCATGGTTAATGCCTGGGGGGGAACCCCAGTGCTAAACAGGGGCACTGGCAGCTTCAGCTCTCAGGGTTCATACGGTCTTGGAAAAGGTGAAACCTTGACTTTCCAGTTACTTACTGGCCTGGGTAAGAGAAGAGCTGTGCAAATAAATGCACTTTATAATAAAAGTGAAAACTGTCAGAATTGGGTATTTCACACTCACTGTAAAACCAAAACCTGATTTTTTTTTTGTTTGGTTTTTTTTTTTGTTGGTTAAAAATTCACTGGCGCTTTTTTTTTCCATTTAGAAATGAGTTATTTTCAAATAAAGAGATGAGGTTTTGTTTAGAAATGAGTAAAATTTGTCCTATCTTCAAGCAAAGGGGATTTGCAATGGGAATGTCTCGGTTTGCGCAGTGACGTACATGTGTGCATGCTCCTGTGTGAGAACTCTGCTTGACAAAACAGAAAACCGAACCTGCGTGATGGTGTTTGCAGCATCACCCAAAAAGGGATGGTGAAGATGCTCGGCAGATGCGTTTGCCAAGTCAGAGAATATATCCTTTTCTTTCTACACTCCTAAATTGTGTTTTTGTGAAGGTTTTTCCTTTGTGCAATTGGGCAGCAGAAATACTCCATTGCAACAGGAACACTGGCCATGCTTCCTCAGCATCCCATGCTGCTGTTAGTGGTTTACATTAGTGGTATGAATGATCCGATTTGCCCCGAATTCAGGATTGACAATGTCTCGCCTACATTTTTTGCTTTTGTATCAGTGACTGCAGAGCCCCGGCCTGCACACTCTGATCGATGGGGCTGCCGATTTGGGAGAGAGTAGCATGTTTCTGATGGTTTTAGGAGGAGCTAAACAAAGCCCAAAGTCAGATATTAATTACATGTTAATAGTCACCTTGTTTTCCAGAATTACCCACATTTTTTTTTTAATCTTTCCATCTTTGAAATAATATTCTGTTTCCCATACTTGTGCAAATCTCGTCGCTGTTTCTGCAAGCTCACTGTCCTTTCCGGCTATTTCCCTCTCTCCATCACGGCTGCGGCTTCATTTAACAGAAGAAAAAAAAGTGGATTTGCTGTCTGCTCCATGGTAATTATGGTGATCGCTTTAGCTTTGCTCAGTGTTGCGCTGCAGCGAGCTGAGAGCCAGCACACGTCTAATAAACAGCAGGTCACAACATGCGTATGTTTTTTTAAAGAATCTGGGTATTGTAGGCTTTTTTCAAATTGGGCTCCTTCTCATGTTTTAGCTGGTGTTTTGGATGAGAGAGCTACAGCAACAAGAAAACCAGCCAAGTGTAAATGAGCCCTTAATTTTAATTGATCAGAGATGACAAAGATTATTTTGGTGATTTAGGTGATTTAGGTCATTAATACAAAATGAAAAACAAATCTAGTATCTTATAACGTGTCACACTTGTAGATGAAACAGGTAAGTGAACCTGCTCATTCTTACACAACTCTGACTCCAAGCAAGCAGCTAAAAACCATCCCTCAACACCGGTGTTTTCACAGGAAGAAAACCAAGGTAACCAGTTACGATCCAATTCCTGCTCATTGGAGCTGGTGCTTATAGAATTAATGGATTCTATATTCATGAATCTATAATTCATGAATCTGCAGCCACCCATTTTTACCGAATTCAGGATTATTTCATGGACTGCCAAAATGCTGCTGAGATGCTACTTTGGAACAGAAATGTGTGTTGTAAAAGCAGCACAGGGGCAGCGTCCAGGCAGGTCAACAGCAAAAGCTCTCACATGCGGGATCATCCTGTGCTGGGCACAAGGGACAGAGCGGCTGAAGTTGCCCCATGGAAAATTATCATCTCCATTTGGGAATGATGGGTGAATCTCACAGCCCAGATTATGCTCGATCTCAGCCTGCGGGTACCAGGGGTGCAGGCAGAGAGAAATGAAGATAAATTTCATGTGAAGATAAAGTTTATCTACTTCTGATATGGGCCATGCAGAAATAGCTCATTTCCCACCGACACCAAGCAGGCAGATTCACTCACTTTTCTATTTATCACTAAACCACCTCCTCATGGCGCTTTTGATTGTAACACAGATTAAAATAATTCTCATTTTTACAAACAAGAAGTGCTAACTATTTATTTCTAATGCTTCCAGTTCGCAGGCTCCTTGCAGTGGAGATGGGGTTCCCTCCTGGGTAGTTTAATTTCTGTGGGCACTGTCACCCTCTAGTGGCATCTCGCTGTTGGTTTGCAGGGGCAGCTCCTGAATTATCCTCCCGTGGGGTTTGCCCCATGGTCATTCCTTTCTCCCACTTATCAACACTGGCTTTGCCAATTCACCAGTTAAAAGCCTGCAGGTGTGACAGCAGCTTTATCTGGCAGATTTTCCCTCTGCCCCTGCTAGGGAGTGACCCAGCCTGGTTGAATGAGGAGGGTTTCCATGGTAAGATGTCTTTGGAAGACTGGAGGGTTGTGTTTAAAGCTTTGATTTCGGTGTTTGAATGTATGAGGAAAGGCTTGCGGGAGAATTTCGTGCTCTTGAATACTCAGGCTATTGCAAAGTGGAAATGCAGAGCTGTGACCAGGCAAAATAATCTCTCGCAATAACACAGCAGGGATGGGTGTGCGTGTTAATCATACAGCTGTGATTATGTTATTTAGTGGTTTGCTTCAGTTCATGAAGGAAATGTACAGTGAAGACATCCCCTGCTTACTGCTCAGGTCTCTGCGCCATCCCCTCCAGTGTGAAACACTCACTTCTCGTGATCAAAGCCCAGCTCTTGCTTTCCTGTCTGATCCTTAAAAACTTGAGATGAGTAATGCTGTGTGTTTATCTTCAATTTCCTCCCCTCCTTGCTGTATCCTTCACAGCTCTCAGTGGGTTTTGGTGATGTCCTGTGGGTGATGTGTCCACAGCTGCTCTTGTGCAAGAGCTGGAGGGTGACACCACTTGCTGTGTGACAGTGCCTTGATTTTACATGGGTTATGTCTGCACAGGAGAACAAGCAAGGGACCAATAAACCAAAGCAGTAATTTCCTCTTGCCAATGCTGAGAAGGGACAATAAGCGGGATGAGGGTTGTGGCACTCTGCCTGGTATTGTAGGTTTCTCAGGAATGATTTTCAGCACTATAGATCCCAATCGCTTTACATAATAATGCGAATTTCAGGCGCCTCTTCCCCATGTGCAGCTTTGGTTTGAGTTTTCTTTGGTTGTGAGTCACTGGTGGCCCACAGCATGTGCATCACCAAGGAATATTTGTTGCATAATGAAACTGCAAACAGATCCTTGAGATACCTACTAGCTCCTTCTATGATACTTTGTTACAAACTAGGGAAAGAATTGCGTGAGTTCTCGTCAAAATTTGAATTAAGTTATACGAGCTAAGCTATTATGAATTCTATGCTATATTGTATACATGACTTATAGGACAGAGAGCTGAAACCTGTGACTTTTTTTTAAAAATTTAAATGTGATTATAGTAGCTGTAGTATAGTGGCTACGCTGCAAAAGCAAAGCCTCGTCCAGTCAATCCAGCTGGTTCTGCCTTTCCCAGACACCATGCAAAGCCCCAGGGAACCGAGCTGCTTGTGAGGTGCTCTCTTGCTCGCTTAAGAGAGGAGGGAGTCATAAAATTAGTGGCGAAAAAGGCAAAATCGGGCTCTCCAACCTGGCCTGTGTTATCTGGTAGCCTTGGCTCCTGCGGAGATCCCTGCAGCAGCCCTGGATGTGCACCCTTGGGTGCATGGCTTGGTGTAGGAGAGACCTTCAGAAAATGGAAATGCACTTGGATTTAACTCTGTAACTTTTACTGCTGCCAATGTCTGCCTGTGCAGCTGAAGGGCCGAAAGGTCTCAGCTCCAGGAAGGCAAAAAGCAATGTGGTCAGGTCTTCTCCTCGGGGAGAACCTCATCCCCACATGAAATGCCAACAAGGGACCTGAGTGTTGCTCTGGTCTGGCTTTAAAGAGCCTTGCAACCTCAAATAACACCACTGCTCATGTCTCATCCATAATACTGAAAACTTCATATGTTTTTTCAGTGTTTTATTTTTAAATTTAAACTATATCTTCCCTTATCCATCTGCCTCTCCATTTAGCAACTGTCCTGTGAGCAGGGGAGGCAGAGCAAACAAGGAGCTATTCTAAGAAAAATGAAGGTAACCACATCTGAAAAAGCAAGAGCATAACCCTCACAAAGAGCAGAAGATGAAAATAAATGCTTTTAGATCAATTAAGCTAACTACTGGGGTTTTTTTCTTTTATTTTTTAAATTTATTATTACTCCTGGTTGGACCTAATGAAGCATAATGAAACTGCAAACAGATAGATGTTTGAGATACCTACTAGCTCCTTGTATGATATTCTGTTACAAACTACAGAAAGAACTGTATGAATTCTAGTCAAAATTTGAATTAAGCTATAAGAGCTAAGCTATCGTGAATTTTATGCTAGATTGTATACATGACTTATAAGACAGAGCGCTGAAACCCATTTTTTTTTTTAAATTAAATGTGATTATAGTAGCATACATCCCTCTGTGGAGCATCCATATGTATCTGCTCATATTTTTAATGGTGGGGGAAAGGAAAGAAGTTAATAAAATCGTTACTGAGGAAGGTAGATGATTCTGTAAAGATCTTTCATATGGGAGTGTTACTGGTATCTCCCTGGAGCCAGGGTTGCATAAATATTTAGGAGTTTGTCTTGAGAATGACCCAAACCACTAAATAGCAGTTATTTTCTGCAGAATATATGTAGAGTTTCTCTTCAGCCACAGTAGGGTATATGCAAATAAAAGAAGATTTTTGGCCTCAACTAACTTTACACTGTGCTGTCAACACTGGGACTTCGCAGCACGTTGGTGGAATTACAGCCCCGTGGAAATTGGTGGTAAAGCTGTCGGCTTCACCAGGGTCACCCCCTTCACCCCTCGTCCCGTTTGCTCCCCAGGACGGGACCTGTGCTCTGGCAGCGAGTGCACGTGGCCCTTGCAAGCAGAGAAGGGTCTTTTTAATTCTGTTGCCATGATATTTGGGAGGTATGTATGTCTTAACAGCATTGATAGGACATTCATATTTATTCACCTCAAAATTTCAGCTTCAAAGGAAGAACTTGCCATTCGTTTTCCCTTTGGTGACGCACTTTAAAAAAAGAAAGTGACTGTATTCAGGAAAGCTACTTTTGGGGTATTGCCAATTACAATATTTAGAAAGCTCAGGCCTGATTAAGAGGCAGTGAATGGAGGTCAGTTTATCTACAGGTACAATTCTTGGTGCTGTGGGTGTTGGGGCATGGACAGGGAAATCATGCTCAGTATTAATCTTCAATTGCAGCTTCCTTCCTGTGACGTCCAAATCTACATACAGGTTGCCTTAAATAGCTCCTAATCAGCTAAAATCTAATATCTACCCCTTGCACCATTCCTCACTGAAAGCCAAGTGCCAACAAGGGTTGGTGGGGCTCTCTGGACCCGGCAGGAGAGGTTCCCTTAGTCTGTTCACATGGCAGAGGATGCTTAAAGCCAAAATGTAATTTACTTATTGGTATTTGACCAGGATGCTGTGGTCAACTCTTGTGAGAGGTCATGAGGTCTCCACTGACCACAGGAACTTGGTTTTGCATCTCATAGCAGGTATGGTAAACCCTCAGTGAATGTCTCTGCATAATGGATCAGGCTTTGATCTCTGTAGCAATCCTTTACGCCCAGCATAATAAACCATGTTTAGTGCATGGGGAAAAATCCACTTACCTTTTCTGCTGACTTTGTCCAAAAGATGAATTGGACACCTACTCTGATAATTGCTTCCAAGTTTCTGATTCTTCTCGCTAGCCTGTTTTTGAATTCATCTACAGAGAAATGACACCTTAAATTTTGCCTTTGCTCCCCATGAGAAAAGCAAAGCAAAGGGGGTATACTATTTTACACAGGTGTTCTGTAGTATCTGTTTTTATATCTTTTGTGAAAGGAAGTTTGGGGCTTTGGCTTGGTTTCAGTTGACATTACCGCAGAGCTGTGGTGCATCTCCTGGAGAGCTGGAACACCAAGGGCTCGGTTAGGACTTGTACAAATGGTTAATGGACCTAAACCCATTAAATACAAGTTCTGACAGCGTGGGTCAAACTTGTATGTGTCAGTCTTTAGGTTCTTCCTTTCTCATTCTCCTAATTGGGCTTATTTTCTCTTTAAAAATAATTGGCAGAATTTTATGATGTGAAAACAAAAATAAGGCAGCTGCTGAGATCTGTGAAGGCAAAACATTTTCATGTGATTTGGAGTTCATGTAACCTTTCTGTCAAAAGATTCACTAAGAGATGCATTTTGTCATGACCTGCTTTTGGCTGGTTGCTGGAAGTACAAGAGGTTGTTTTCTGTGACTGGGTGACAGAAATATGAATTTTCAGTTTGGTTCATGTAAAATGATGTGTGTAGTGATGCCCTGTGGATCAGTCAGGACCAATTTAAAAAAAAAAAAAAAAGGGGGGAAAAACCTAATCCCCTTTTCCCATTGATCTCTGAAAACTCAAAAAACAAGGGAAATCAGTCAGAACTTCTTCATTGTCATATTTTAGAGAGCTTTCTAGCTGCAGCACTTGCAACATGAAAAATGACTCCATTGTCCCTCAGCGCTTGGAGATAGGATTTTCATGCCAACCAAATCCCTGCTTGTCAATTAAGGTGCAATCCAGCTTTTTGCCAAATGTTTGTTTAAAAATAACCTGCATGGACTTGATCTCCTTTAAAGAAGACTTCCCAGTAATTTGCTGGGAAATAAAAAAGAGAGGAGGGAGGAAAGAAAGGGGGCTGCTTGGGCGGCAGCAATCCTGGATGGGATCATCACCTGGGCTGCTGCAAGACTGGGCACGGATTGTGGTGCTGGGCCCTGTTTTGGGGCAGGGATTGGGCATGTCTGTGCTGGACATCCTTAATAGTGTCTGAAAATGGGCAAGTGTCTCCTCTGGTTGTTCTTGCTCCAAGGAAGGAGCAAGATGTGCTGCAGCCACGTGTGGTCCAGCGGATGGTCCAGCGTCCCCTGCGGGGTGGTGCTGTGGCCAGGAGATGCGTGTCCCTGGTCACAGACACGCTGCTTGCTCTACTCTCTCTCTGGGAAAAGGTGAAGGCAGGAGCCCAATTCAGGTCTTAACAGTTTTCTGCAAGATATTCCTTATTTTGCAACTGTCCACTCATCAGTTCTGTGAATGATGTGTTTCTGTGTGCTCCTGAGCAACTGATGGGTGTCTTTGGACTGTAAACCCACATTGTTTCCCACTGGATGAATATGTTGCATGACACAGTTTTGCTCCCTCTTTAGGAACAGCTATTCCTAGGTTTCAGTGTCTGGTATAAAGTTCAGCATGATGAGCTGAAAATGTGGATTTTGGTCTTATTCAGAAACATAGGACTACAATTTACCATCTCGGTGACTATTCCCAGTGGTGTATTTATACATTTAGGCTTGGCATTTCATGGAGACTTAATGGAGTATGCTCCCCACAATGGAAATATTTTCCTTATGCATTCCTCCTAGAATGAGTCCAAGGGATAAGGCTGAGTAATTCCTTGAGGGTCCTCTAAAAACTCCAGCCAAAATATCTGGGAGAAGAGGGGAAACAGTCCCCAGTTATTCCACAGGCTGGTCTGGGCGATGTGTTGGATATGCCTAAGCTATTGGTGGTATTTTTTTCAGAGTGAAATTTGCTGCTTTGCCCAAGTCCCAAGCAATATCCTTTTCTTTTCGCAGTTTAAGGGGGATTTAAGTGAAATGCAGACCTTGTGCTGACTCTGTCTGACAGTGAATTCCACTCCAAGTGAGCAGAGGGAATTGCAGGAGAGCTCTTTAAGCTGAAGATTTATACCATGTATATATCAGCCACTCCTAATGTACAGTTCAAACCCCCGAGAGTCTCTCTGACATCCAAGTATTGGAGGGAATTGTAAAATTTAATGTGACTACAAAGTTTCTGCTGGCTTAATAACCATCACACGAATAAGTATCATTCGGTCCTGTAGAATTCTATAGGATGTGCCATTTAAGACTATGAACAAGAGTCTATGTTTTTGCAGCACTTTATGTAAAGCCTTGTAATGTTTTTATAGCTCTGCATTGCTTTCATCCCCATTGCATGAAGTTTTCTTACAACCAGTGTTTTATCAGAGGGGAGCTGAACGGCTGGTATATGAGTTTATGGAGTTATTACTGCTGTTCATCTGCTGTTGCACAGAGCAATGAATTCTTACCCAAGAAAGAGGAGAAAAGCTTGTGGAATATTTCATCTAGATCCAACTTCAAACTGCAGTAGCTTTGATGTCTTGGCACTGCTCATGTCCTGCATGGAGATGTCAACTGCCAGATTTGGTTTTATCATATGAGGAAACAAACTCTTTAATGAATGAAACCAGATGCACAAAATTGTGCTGAAAGACCTACAGTCACTTTGTAAAGAACTCCAGCCAGAAACCTTGGAAAAGGCACATAAAAACATTCATGGAATTTATTCTTGGCAATTAAAGGTAAATATGCATTATGCAGATATTTGCTTTTAACTGCACTATACCCATTCTCTGCATTTCCACACGATCCCTGTGGTGCAGGACTCCGGCACGGTCTGTCTGTTCCTCATCATTCTGTTCCTCATCGTGGGACACTGGCCAGGAATAGGGCTGGGGGTGGTTCCCTGGAGTTTTCTTCATAGAACAGAAAGACCCAGAAACACAAGCAGTTGTAAGAAGGGCAGATCTTCTGACAGTAGGTAAAGCAAATGCGAGTTAATCCTTTAAATGAACCAGGCTGGTAGAAAAGCTTGAACAAGCAGCTGGTTTCAGTTTGGACAATTCCCATTGACCTGAGTGGTTTCTCCAGCAGGACCCACATGGATTTGTCAGTACAGACTGCCGGTCATCCACTACACAATCAGCATGTGTTGCAACACATTCTATGAAACAAGCTAGTCAAAACTCCCTGAGAGCTACTGAAATGCTGCTAAACTGAAAAATAAAATGCCTTGTGAAAAAATGGATTGAATCGGAAGATATCTTGCAACTTCACAGCCCAAATCGCTTTAAACTTCTTTGATACTCATTTTATTAATACCAGTCAGATGAGAATCCCGTTGTAACTTGGGTGAGATACTGTTCGGTTGGTGTTTTTTGGTTTGTTTGGTTTGGGTTTTTTGTTTGTTTGTTGTTTTGTTTTGTTTTTTTAAAAAATCTCCAAATTGAATGATTAACTCTTCCCCGGGAGTCTTATTTTCACCTTACTATAGCCAGCAGCTGCTATTAGAATATGCTGCAGTGGCGGACTTGACTGTTAGCCAAGGCATGGTGTCACCAGCCTGGGTTGGCAAATAGGCAGCAATGACATCTGGGATGGAGGTAGGATGGGTGAACGTGGCTCATGCCATTCCCATGACACATGGGGACCAGCAGAATAAATGGGAGAGCCAGAATTCTCCAGGTGAATCTGAAATGAAATTAAATAATTTGTGTTTGCTTTAATATAGGGATGTCTGATATTATCTGTCTGCAGCACTAGTCTGTGCTGCTGCCTTTGAAGCTAATAATTGGCATTAGGGTGGTGTGTTAGTTGCATGATTTTGGAATGAATATTAGTTATCCAGACAAATGGGCATTTTCATGGTATTACCCATCACCACATGATGTTACATATTCCTCACTAGTGGTTGTGTTCAGGTTTGGGCATCACTGGGGTTTGGGTTTTTTCCTTAGCTAATTAAGAGTTGTGAGAAGGGTAAAAATATTTGGGGTGTTGGAGAAGAAAGGTTAAACCAGCAAAATATAGCAAGCTTAGCCAAACAAGGCTTAAGGTGGTCACGGCTTGTGATGTTGGAGGGGTTTAGCACTGAGGATGTCACCATTCATTAGTGCACCGTGTGGAGCAGCAGTTAAGGGTGGGGACAAGCAAAATGCAGATGAAATAGCAGGATGTGCCCTCGGAAATGAAGTATTTAAAGCCCAGGTTAGTCCCTCAAAAACTACATTGCTATAAATCTTGGGGAGGTGTGCTAGAAAGCAATGCCAGCGAAAGGCAGGCTGGAGGAGCCCAGGAGCTCTTCACAGGCTTTGGTTCTTTGGTTTTGGGTGTAACAGTCAACTCCACTGCAATGAGGCTTACTTTAGGTATGAGTTGGATCTGGTTTGTGCAATGGCCTGAGTTTTTTGGATTACAAGTTCTTAGATGATGGCCACAAAGGAATTTTAATTAGGGAAGTAAGAAAGATTCTGCTGGGAGACAGGCAAACCACGGTAATTATTGGCAGTGAGAAAGTCAGTAAAGAGCAAATAATCAGGGCATTTATAGAGGTCTTATTGAGAATTACCTTCATGTAATTTTTAAGGATACCAGTGAAAGAATCTTTCATAATGAAAATTACTTAAAATGACAGTACTGTCCACTCCTATGCTTTATCCAGTGTTCAGCTGCCCTCACAAGCTTTAACGAACATGCAGATGAGGATCAAGCTGGCTCTGTGGCCACTGAACATGTAATCACCACAAGTGTTGGGATCCCTCGAAGAACCCACCAGGGGATGCTGATTCCATGCTGGTGTCAGTGGAAGCTCCCAGGCCCTGGCAAGGCAATTGAGATGCCCAGAAGAGAGCTCATCTATCTTGCTGGGCAACAGATCCGAAGTCCTCTCAAAAATGGGGCAAACTGCACAGTTTAAAAGCAATTCTGCATTTCCAAATGCATCTCTCTTGAAACCAAATATTTAAACATCAAAATAAAATGACCCTTTACGTTTTTTCTTTAGGAAATAGTGGATAGCTTTTGCTCTCCTCTCCAAGATCCTGAATACCAAGTAACCTGAGAAGGGGATCATCACCATGCCAGCATAACACATCCCCTGCATTGTACTCTGAGTTTAAACTAACATGACCCACTCCACATGAGAATGCTCCTGGAGCAGCAAAGTGCTTGCTTGGCTAAATCCAGCCTCCTACTTCTGTCAGCAAAAACAGAACTGCACAAATTCTCCTCCGTCACTTCTGTGTAGGGGAGTCAGGTCCAAACGTGCCACTCTGTGCTACTGGTAAAGCTTTAACTTTTCTTCATAGGTGGTCACTTGATGGGATGGGCAGAATTGCCATGTACACAGTTAAAAGCTGGTGTGACTAGAGGATGCGTTTACTGGTCAGGGAACGACACCCACTGCTTGACCTAGAAGACATGCCTGGGCTGAGCAATGCACACGCCTACGGTCTTCTCATGGGAATAGTTCTTCCATTGTACATCAGGGCACTTCATGGCTTTTGTGGTATCATGTGTTTCCACCTTGTGGAACTATCTCGGTAGAAACACCTAAAAAGTTCATACCCTTCTTGTTCCAAATACCCTCCTCTGGCCCTGGCTGAGCTTTGAGTCAGTCGGTTCCAGTAGCAGGTTGCACTTCTCAGGTGTATTCAGAAGATCAAATTGACTTTCTTAGGCTCTGTGACTTTGTTCTGTTCCCTGCTAAGGTTACTTCTCTGTATATCAGCAAACAGGGCTGCTACCAAAGACATAGGATATTTGCGTCTGTAAGAATAAAACCAGTATTTGCAACAGATATTTTCCTGAGAGGATCCTGGCTCTGACAGGGGCACTGCTCAGGACCAGACTGGCAAGGTATTTAAGTGTTGGTCACCTTTGAAAGGCTGGTCTTTAACCTCTTGATCTTGTATTCATAATGAAATGGGAGGGGTGACAGGAACGTGCACTTTCTGATGTGGATTTTGCTAATTAGTCTAAATGCTTCTACAACATGTGGATATTTAAGGTCATGCACACCATTAATGCAAACTGCTTACTTGTAACGGAGTAAACAGCATTGGACAGACCACAGCACCAACACCAGCAGACTCCTGACTCGAGAGCCTGTAAAGGCTGTTCGCTGTGCCCAGTGCATGTGGGAAGTCGTTTTTGCAATGGTGCAACTGCATATTTTACTGATGACAAAAGCAGCAGTGGTGGGTGGTCACAACAGGCAGCGTCCCAGGCTGCTGCTGCTCGGAGGGGTGTCGGATACCCCATCTGCTACTGGGAGCTGCAGAGCCCTGTTCTTCCCCACTCTTGTGTGCACATCTGGGACCGAGGGGAGAAGAGGCAGCCCAGGAGGTGGTGATGGTGCTGGTACTTTGTGCCATCCTCAGGCACGAACCGTGGAGCTCCGGCTTTGTCCAGGGCAGAAACCTGATGAAATGGGGTTCTTCTCCCATTGATGAATGCTGCAAAGATCAAAACTAAGAAAGTCCCTTCATAGTGGTGGCTGGTCTTTCGCTTGGCACCTCTTCCCATCCGAGTCGGTCACACACATTGAGAAATTCACCCACTTGGCCCTTGTAAGTTCTTGGCTGGTGGGTGCTGCCTGTAGAAATAAGGTAAATGGCTTACCAGAGGTCACTCTATGAGCTGGTAGCTCTTGACATTTATTATGAAGCACATGACACATCAGAAAAGGGTGATGGGACATACATCTTGTTGATGCAGAAAGCAGGTGATGCAGTGACTGGGTGCTGGCGGGGGAACGTGTGCTCAGTACCACAAACAGACCCATCCGTGCCAGCCTCAGCATGAAACTGGTGGAAGCTTTTCTCATAACAGCTATTATTTGCAGTGGATTTAGGAGCTCTCGTTTCTGTTCAAGCCCACATACCTTCAGCCAGGAGTAGTCTGATGCAAGATATAGATGCAGGGTGGCAAGAGATGGGGGTGATGAAAGATAGCAAAAAAAGGAGCTCTTGTCATCTTCCTGTTAGACATGTGTTTTGAGTCAGCTGGAGCCTGATACACATCCACACTTCTGCAAAGACTGAGGTTGTGTCCAGCTCTGCTTAAATATTTCTTGATTGAATTGTATAGAAACTGCTTATTACGTCCTGCAGCTTGCAAAGACCATGTATTTAAGTTTCAGTTAAAATCTTCAATCTGACTAAGGTAGTATAAAAGGGCCTCATTAATTCATGAGGTAGTTTAAAGGGAGAATTTTCTGTATAAATAAGGTATATGGTAGATGTCGCAGACTGAAAACATGATTGATCTGTGAGGATTTTCCCCATGTCATTAAAGACTGTATTACTGTTAAGCACAGAAAAGCAGAACTCCTTTAAGTAGTTAATTTGAATATACAGAAGCAAAAGGAAGAGTAGGAGGAAGATGTAGGTCAAGTGCTTCAGGAAGATGCAAGGCAAACGTTCAAAGAAGTGCAAGATTGGTTTTTACCAGTGTCAGAAGTAGCTGTGTGCACTTCATCTGGTAGTATGGAATTCATTTTGCTCCTGTTAGAGGAAAAAATTTAAAAAAAAAAAAAAAAAAAAAAGGAGGCAAATAAGTAATACTCCGTAGTGGTGCGGCTGCTGTGCAATACGGAGGCACCTCGCTACAGCTTGTTGGTGTCCCTGTTTGGGACCCCTGTCTGGAAGGTGTCGGAGTTGTCACCTGCTGCCACCAGCACCGTCCCCAGGAGCCGCCTCTGCCGCAGCCCGGCTTGGACAATCGTCATTCCTGCTCATAGCAGCACGAACCGCTGAGGCCAGCAAAGGGCTGGAAGGAGAATTTCCTTTTGCTTCCTTTGTAGTGTGGTGAAGGAGCAGGATTTTCTGATCTATTTCTCTGATTTCAGAGGTGTTAAAGGATGTTTGAGTTTGTATGAGACTGGGGAAATTTGAGCTCTGACCCTCGTGCTCTGATCTGCTGGTTTAGGTCAAAAACCAGCACCACGATGCTCGGCTGCGGTGGAAAACTGCATTATAAAGTGAAGCTGTAAGTCGCACCGAGCGTGAGTGGCTCGGGGCCAAACCCGTCCCGTTCGGCAGCGGCCGGGGGTGCTGGGGTGCCTGGGGAGAGGGGACTCTGAAATAATTGTGCAGGAAAATTGAATTATTGAATTCTGCATCTGCATGTCTGAGGCTACCCATGCTGGGAATGGCTTGTAGGCAATTATTGGTGATGGGTTTGCGTCCTGCCTGACGTTAATTCCACTTGAAGTTATCAAATAGGAACAACCCCAGGTTCCAGTATAGGTTGGGGAATGACCTGTTAGAGAGCAGTGTAGGGGAAAGGGACCTGGGGGTCCTGGTGACAGCAGGATGACCATGAGCCAGCACTGGGCCCTTGCAGCCAGGAAGGCCAATGGGACCTGGGGTGGATTAGAAGCGGGGTGGTCAGTAGGTCGAGAGAGATTCTGCTTCCCCTCTACTCTGCCCTGGTGAGACCTCATCTGGAATATTGTGTCCAGTTGTGGGCCCCTCAGGTCCAGAAGGACAGGGAACTGCTGGAGAGAGTCCAGCGCAGCCACGAAGATGCTGAAGGGAGTGGAGCATCTCCCGTGTGAGGAAAGGCTGAGGAGCTGGGGCTCTGGAGCTGGAGAAGAGGAGACTGAGGGGTGACCTCATCAATGTTTATAAATATATAAAGGGTGGGTGTCACGAGGATGGAGCCAGGCTCTTCTCGGTGACAACCAACAGTAAGACAAGGGGTAATGGGTTCAAGCTGGAACACAAGAGGTTCCACTTAAATTTGAGAAGAAACTTCTTCTCAGTGAGGGTGCCAGAGCCTGGAACAGGCTGCCCAGGGAGGTTGTGGAGTCTCCTCCTCTGCAGACATTCCAACCCGCCTGGACGCCTTCCTGTGTAACCTCATCTGGGTGTTCCTGCTCCGGCGGGGGATTGGGCTGGATGAGCTTTTGAGGTCCCTTCCAACCCCTGACATTCTGGGATTCTGTGAAATAACCCTGCAGCATGCAGCAGGAATGGCGATTGGCGCCCAAGGGGCGGGTGGTTCTTCTGCAGCGCGATACTGAAATTCAGATATTTAACCGCTTGCGAAGGAGACGCGTTTTGAAGGGACTGCAGGCGCTTTTTAGCGGTTCGGGGGGAGCCCGGAGGGGCCGCCCGTGACCCCGCCCGCCGCCGCCAGGGGGCGCAGAGCGAGGGAGCGCTCCCCGCGCCCCACCACGTGACGCGCCACGCCCCCTCCGCCTTTCCTCTCGGCCGGGTCACGTGAGCAGCGGCGGCGCGGGGTCTGCCGGGAAGCGGGAGGAGCCGGCGAAGGGCCGGGCGGACGGAGGCGGGCGGGCCCCAGGGCTGCCCCGGCCGACGCCCTCCGACCTCCCACCTTCCCCCGTCGCCACCCCCGTCCCGTCCCGCGATGGAGCGGCGGGACCCCTGGGGAGCCGCTGTCGCCTCCCTCCCGTGAGCCGTTCCCGCTGCCCCGGGCCTTGTCCCCCGCCGGGGCCGAGCCCGGTCCTGCTCTGCCTGGGCCGGCGGGGACTCGGCCATGGCGCCCCCGCTCCCTCGGACCTCTTCGTCCCCCTCTCCCCGCCCCGCGGGCCGGTGGCGGCACCAGGAAACGGTCCGGGCCCAGCGGAGGTGAGACGGGGCCGGGCGCGGGCCAGGGGCGCCCCCCGGTACCGGCAGCCCCGCTGCGGGGGCGGGCAGGATCCGGTAACGGCCGCCGTCGGAGCCCGCGCTGCCCCCCGTTCTCCGGCTCGTTTCCCGGGGAGTTTTCCCGTCCCCCGCCCCGCCGGGCTGCGGTTCCCAGCGGTTGCGATCGCCCGTTCCGTGGCCCGTCTCTCCCGCCTCGGCCCGCCGTGTTTCCCCGCAGACGGCCCCACACCGACAGCTCCTGCACACCCGGCGGGACCGGCGGTCTGTGCCGGGCACCGCTCCCACACCGGCCTGTCCCGCCGTGCCTGCTCCCGACACAGCAAAACTGGGTGGCCCCCGTTAAAACCGACACTTGGGATGGGTCCTGGTGCTAACGGGGCAGATGCATTCCCCTCTCTTAGCTGTTGGGTGTAATCCTTTCCCAGTAATTGATGTCAGGGCTTTGTTCCTTCCCCTTTGCTCTCCGTGTTTCAGGCCCTGGGCCGCACTGGGGATGGAGCGAGGAGGCTGGGAGCCACTGGGAGCTACTGGGAGCTGTGGTGCTCGTAGGAAATGCCTTCAGGTAGGTGCTGGTGAAGGTCAGGAGAGGGAGACTCCGGGGGTTGTTGACTCCCAGTCACATCATCCGTGTGAGTGACCACATAGTTCTTCTGTAAAGCATCATCCCTCGTGAGGTTTGCGTTACACTTTTTAATCAAAATAAGCATGGCTGTATGGCAATGGTTTTTACCACTCAGGGATCAGTGGATGAGAGCAGTTTAAGTTTTGTATCAATCGTTTAGCTTAAGCAAATGCATGCTAAACAGAATGAATTACCTAGAATTATAAGGTTGTGTGATTTTTTTTAATTTTTTTTTTTAAATATACCCTCTGCTTCGTGTTACTCAGGAAGCTGAATTTGCTGAAATCTTGAACTGTAAAGTTCTACTCATATTTACCAAAACTGCTGCAGATTACACTGAACATTTTTAAAATAAGGTCTAATTTGTACTTTCCTAGGAAGAACAGAATTGACTGTGGAGAAAATAATGACTTCAAGGCTAATGCGAAGACATGAGAGACATCTGCAAAATGGGGTCCGTCTTGCTCTTTGCTGAGAAGAAAAGGATTAGTTCAGACTAAGCAGTCCCTGCAAGGCTATGGACCATAAACAAAGTCTACAGCTAAACAGAACCAAGGCCCATCTGAGACCAGTGGAAAAGATCCAGTGAGAAGCAAGTAGACCCCAGACTCAAGTATTGCTATTGGATTCAATCATGGTCTGTAAAGATATAAAAATCAATGGTTTTCTGTGCTTGATGGGACCTCTGCGCAGGTACCCAGCTTGAGCCAGCCCTTATGCTATTCTACTCCATTAAATTATTTATTTATACAAAATCTTTTGTCTGAAAGTTTGCTTCTTGAACAGATATCAGGCCCCTGGAGAGAAGGTAAGCAACGTTTGGCTTGGCATATTTTCTTCATGCAGTAAATAATAGAATGAACCTGCCACCAAACTCTCTGAAGTTGCACTTTTCTTTGAGTGATCTAAATGTTGTTCTGCGGTAAGCAGAACCCTGAATCACTCCCCTGTGACAAATTAGTGTCGGAAGTGGGGTGGCAGGTGGTATCACTAATTATTTACGGAGACGTGGGGTGATTCCAAGTCCTAAATTCTCAGAGGAATAGGCTTGTGTTAATTGGCATGATTGGAAAGATGTGGAAGAACAGCTAGCGGTGGCCAAGGGTTGTACAAAGGATGGAAAGGGAATTATTTGCAAAATATTAAGTACTTGCCTGGAAGCCGCTTGTCAGGAGAGGAAAACCTTGAATAGACAAAAATGAGATCTGAGGAAATAGAAGGTAGGAAAGCTGCTGAACTGTTATTGTGCTTGAAAACTGAGTAACTGCAGAAATAGTTACATGAAGAAACAGAAGTTAGAGGGAAAAAATGAAATGATATTTCTGCGGGCTCCTCATCCCCCTGATATTCTATAGATTAGGAAACTAATTGGTGTCTCCTGAAGAATGGGATGGAAATATTCGGAGTGAATACTCAGACTCTGATGTTGAGTTTAAATGTGATCTTGCCTTAAAAGGCAGGGAGGTGATGGGAGCACAACCCCCCGCACAAATAATGCGGCAGCGGGAACAAGCCGATGTGGGGAAGCAGATCGCGCATCCTTGTGCTCTGAAAGAGTTAAGGGAATTTTTAGAGATGTCTCAGCAGAAGAGTGGGAAAGGAATACCAGCATGGATTTTGCTAATTTGGCATAGTGGGGCTGCATCTTTTGTGGTTTTTAACAGATGTAAAAGATTTGTTAAGCCCTATAGCCAATGCTAATCAGATACAATGAGGATATGCTCCGCTGCAAAATGTCAGAGGTCCTGACAGGCAATATATTATTGCATCTATGTCATATCGGTGGTTGTGTGCAGCTGTTCTAACAGCATATGCTGAACCTGTTGAATTGGTGGCGTCCCTTGGAAACTGGTGTACAGTGAAGGAGGGTGTTAATTTAGTGCAGCATACAGGGACAGCTTAAGTGTTGATTACGGGGTACGATCCAGACAGGGTAGCGGTGGAGAAGTATTGAAATGCAGCTTTTGAGAGGAGTGCCTGCCTCACTAAAACCTGTGATTATCCCAGTAGCAACAAATGCCACAGGTGATGTAGGCGCTTTGGCAAATACCTTGAGGGAAATTGGTGATCTATTGATTATGACAGTTTCACAAAAAGAAACTGAAGCAGCTGCCAAACTTCTGAAAGTGCGTTTACAGGACCGAGGCTGGACAATTAATCTGACTAAAACACAGTCTGAAATGACTGTTACCCAGACCTTTACAGAGTCCGTCCCTTCTTGGAAAACCAGGTACTAACTGCTGGCTTAAAATCACTGCACCTCCCTGCGCACGAGATGTGTGTGAGATGTGTGACCTGAAAGACCTTGGAGCTTCTGCTTCCCGGCCAAGTGTAGAGCAGGTGTGCTGCGAAGGGGTGAGCGTGGCCCACCTGCCAGCGGCGGGGAGGGACGGGCGGATGTCCTTTGAAATGCCTGCAAAGAATCTCTGCTTTTCTAGTCAGACTCAATACCCTTGTCCCAGCTCTACCCGGTGCATTTTTTTTGTGTTGCTTTGTAGCAGACCTGGCTTTTCCAGACCAGAAATTTTCACACAACTGAATCCTGTGGTTGTTTGAATATATACACTTCAAGCAAGGCTGGGGCTTGTCGAATTCCTTTCCTTAGTTTTCATTGTGCAGGAGCAAATGGTTAATGCGTGTGCTTACTGTGGCCTCTTTTAAAAAGAGTTATTTGTGGAAATAACTCAGACAGCAAATGCTTTTTAATTATATCATTCATAAAAATCTTTGTGTTAAACTTTTTTAGAACAGACTTGTCTGTCTTTTGAAGAAATGTGGTGTTTGTCTCCAGTCAGGAGACAAGTCATTCAGGGCTGTTGGAGAGCGGAGGACCTGCTGCTCGCCCCATTGAGTTTTAAGAAGCTCTTGAGGAAGCGCTGCTTTGCCAACACTTACGGTGAGTGCCGGGGTTCTCTATCCCTCGCCGCACAAAACAGCCTCGAGCCCATCAGCACAGGAAAGGCTGTTGGCTCCGCAGTGACTTGCTGCCCATCTCCTCCCCAGCCTGATGGGAAACTGTACAACTTGTTCCACATCCGAGTGACAAATGCAGCAGTAAGTGTATTGGCACAAGATATTTTCATTTTTTTTCTTTAATGGTTATTCCCACATCCTCCTTCAGTCTTTGCCCTTTGAACCCACTTCAAGTAATTAAAATGATAATTCCAGTGTCTGCTCTTTGGCTGCCTAGTTACTTTGCCCTTGTAAATCCCGTGTAACCCCAAGGCTTTGATCTGCATGCATGTTCTTCCCTTGGATAATGGTCCCAGAACATCTTTGATTAACATATGGGTTTTTTTAGATATTGAGTTTTCTTCAGATTTGAGCAAGCCTTCCATTTATTCAGTTTCTAGTTTTGCCAGGTAAGGGTTTGAACACAAGCCTTGTTACTATGTTTGGGAAATTCAGGTGTGTGCTTGCTTTGTTGGTTTTTTTTTTTTTTTTTTTTTGGTTTTTTTGTTTGTGGGGTTTTTTTGTGCCAGCGGCTCCCGAACAGGATGATTGTGCCTGGGAAGGACCATGTACCTGCGCAGCCTCGCCGATGGCCATCCTTATGGCTTCGGGCCCTCAAACCATCAGAGAATTTTTGCTCCTGCTCAGAAAACTCCTGATCTATGAAATATCACCATCACTAGATGGCACATGTGAGCTGTTCTTGTCTGACGAGCTGAGCACAAGGCAGGCAGTGAGGTTTCCTCTCTCAATATTATTTTTTGTAGTTCTGTGTCTGCCAGCAGGGCACATACAACAGGTCCAAACCCACACTGTCGCCTCATTAAAAAACATCCTGCTATCCAGTGTGGCTCTGCCACCTCTGTTCCTGCACTTTCCATCCCAGGGATGGACCAGGATAGACCTGTTAATTTGTCATCCTTCAAGAGCACAAAATATAAGCCCAAGAAATACCATATAATAAATAAAACAAATGCTTTATCTTTGCAAAGATTGTCTTTTAGTGTATTTTATTAATTCTGTCTTTATATAAATAACTACCTGCAAAAATATCGGCAATCGAAGTCGAAAAAGGCAGAGTAAGGGCAGTGTAAGGGTCTGTGCTGGCAGGGGACGGCGGTGGCTGTCCCACCGCTGGCCCTCAGCAGCCGCTACGCTTTCCCTGGGACTTCTGTCCTCCCTGGTGCCACCACAGGGGTGACATGCATCAGTAATGGCCTGAAGTGGCTGAAACCAAGTGTCCCATGTGCTCCTAAACTGCCTCTGGGCCAGTCTTAACATCTGCTGCTTAATGGGACCTTTGTCACATTCACTAAGAGGAATTATTCTGTTTATTAGGTGCCTTGTTCACAGCTTGGTGTGCCAAGTGTCCAACTCGTGGAGGAATTTCCTTCGCTAAAGCTTTCAATCAAAGTTTAACACCAAAGATCAAAAGAGGCTTTTGGACAGACAGAAATAAAACACTTTGATCCAAAGAGAGTAGAAATTGGTAGCACTAATTGTAATCAGTGAGAGGCCGATGTGTATGTGCATGTGTGTGCAGTCAGTGTTTATTGTAAAATTTTGCCTTGTTCTTTCATAATTTAACTGAATTTCCATGCTGTGACTGATGTTTCTCAGAGCTGAGAAGAAAATTGCCTTGTCCTTCTCTAAGGTGGAGCAGATTAAAGAGCAGAATTCCTTCCAAAAGGGGAAACCCACATTCTTCCAGGATGCTGTGCAAGCTGCTATTACTGTCCTGCTTGCTGGACTTAATCCAGACTGGATGCAGCAAACAAATCTCTGCCGAGCTCTCAAGGCCAGCATCCCCAGAGCCAGGCTGCTCCCAGGCTCGGCAGAAGTGCCAGACGTCGGGTTATGCTTTTGCTTGTGCTCGGGAGATGATTTCTGCTCCAAACCCTGCTGGGATCCATGGAAAGGCTGCCCTGAGCTCAGCTTAGTGCAGTGAAACATCTGAACTATTTTCTCACTTGTGTCTGAGCAAGCAGGTGGAGGTTTTGCTCTGACCTTGCCTCCAACATGGAAGGGAATCCCTCCTCACCTCGTCCACATGGACTTAATTTGCAAAATCTTTTGCACCATAATTTTGCAGCATTTTCACCCTGCACCTGCCTCTATTTTTATAAACGTCAATCCAGAAGTTCTAGAGATTCTTGGCTCGAGTCACCCACTGATCCTCCCCATATGGCTCAGTGGGGTGACCCCAAGGTGACCAGCAATGTTCATCCCCAGTTGTAGACCATATTTCTTTAGGAGAAAATCTTTTTTTTTAGATGTTTCTATAAGTGCAAAGCAGGTTGGAAAGGAGAGCTCCTGGCCAGCACTTTGCCTGAGATCCTTGGCTGGGAAGTGTGAATTATAATGACCCTGAAGAGCCCTTTTCTGTGGAGGCTGGAGCAGATGTGGGGACAGACTCTCAGCAGCATGGCACAGCCTGCTCCTCTGGCAGCGGGATCTGCGTCCTCTGAGGAATCTCCCTTTGCAGCTGAGACATCTTTCATTTTCAAAAAACCACCCAAACAAAACAAACCTCTTTCCCAGAGCCACCCCCTGGCTTCCATTGCAAACAGCAATTTGTCTCGTGCTAACGCAGTCCTCCCCTCCCTGCAAGGGATGGAATTACGAGTGCACTCGATACCCAGCTTTAACCTGATGCCAGGACTTGCTCAAAGGGCTGTGAAAGGTCTTTCCTCTTGCATGCTCCTGACCATGTAATCCTTTCTCTGGAGTTTCTGGTATTACATCCCTACTATTCTTGCTGGTCAGTTGTTGGGCAGTCCTAATATTTTGAGTTTTTTGAAGAGGAAAACCCATGTGTTGTGGCATTGAAACAAGAGCTCTGGCTAATCCTGTGTAATGCCAAGGACGAGTCTAAACCAGCAGTGAGGTGGGAAGGACCTCCTGGCCGCCCTGGTCCTCTCCATGGGTGCTTCGCTTCCCTGCAGTCCTGTGTAGGAAGGAAACTAAAAAATGCAGCTTTCTGGCATGGGCTGTTCTGCCCTGACCCAGAGTCATTGAAAGAAGCAGCTCAAATGGAAAAGCTGTATATAAGATTATATACACCCTTCTGTATGGGTGTATCTGTCTTGCTTAGGACATCCAATAATTTAATGAATGCTATTTATTGCAACAAATAGGAAAAATTATTCTACTGTCCTGGTCCAGTGGCAGTTTCCACCATCTGCTTCAGTGGTAATCACAGTTGCATCCACCCAGCAACAACAGAAACCATTTGTCACAATGCTTAGAGATAGAGAAGCTCTCATTTATATACTCGGTTTTATCTGAAGGAATTTAAAAACCTGTATTCTAAACCTCTGTGTCCTGTTTTCTTGGGTACCGAAGATACAGCTGCATTTAAGACTGGGGATGCACATAACCCAGCCACATTTAGAGTTGTTCTCATGCATTTGGTTTAACTGCACAGAATAAACACTGCAGCTGATGAACAGATGTTCATAGCGGTTTTGGTGTATTTTTTTTTTTTTAAGCAGTCTTACATTTTGTCAGTATTTGCAGGATTATTCAGTCAGACGGCCACAACATGGCTTGGTTAAATAACCAGTTAAATAACGCTGAACCACTCACTCGCCTTTTCTCTTTTTTTGGCAAATATTAATCCAATGTGAACACTTTGCTGCCAAGTCCCTGCTTGCTTCTAGCAGCGTTCTAGTGCTTAAACTTCATTTGTGAAGATGACAAAAAACCAAGCATCCTTTTAGCTCCAGCAGTTCTTGTTTGCCAAGGTGAATTTTCCTTGAACAATTTGCGCGGCTGTGAAACCTCCTGCTGAGCCAATGGCTGCGGTCAGCTGTGAGCCCTGGCAGCTTCTTCCTTCCCCGAATCTCTTGTCCATCCCTGCAGCTGCCTGGCAAATGCACCGAGGATGAGCCACGATTGCATTTTCGATATCTGGCTCATCCCTTGCATGAGGGCTGGTTTCTCTTGAACCGGTTGTCAATGGATATTGATATCCATCAATATTGGATATCTTCATTTTCTGACCACATTCTTGCCTGGGGACACCCAGCACAGAAGTGTCAGCTGCGCTCGGTGGTCAGAAAAATCTCTCACCCAGAGGCCAGCTTCTGCCACCCCCACCGTGTCTACTTGATGTGATGAAGAGGGTTCTTCCAGTTCTGTTCAGCAGAGTCTGCTCCTGAACAAGTAAAAGAAGTGTTATACACTATTGCTAGTAGTCATGTTTGCAGCTCTGTAAGCACAGTGTGAAAGACTTATCTGCCAAATTAGTACCAATGCTTCCTGAATTTAAATAGCCTACAAACAATGTTTTGCTTGGTGTGTATTTATCACCTATTTATCTTACATACCATATCTTCACTGCTTCTTTAATGTTGCTTTCAAGACAAGATAATCATGTATATTTAGAAAATACTGTGACTACCACAAACTTTGGTGTTGATTTTCCCTTTTCCTGAGAAGGCTGCTGCATCCTTTGACATCTGCAGAAATAAAAAGTACGCTAGGAGGGCAGGACTTTGGCTTTCCTCTTTTATTCTCCAAAGCTCTCTTCGATACCTGCAGTCACAGCTGCTTTCAGTGGTGCCACGCTTGATGCCTCTGTGTCACTCACCGCTTCCCCATGGTTACTGACATTGTCCATGCTCCGTCCTCAAAGAGGCAACTGCTCCAGACAGCCTCACCCAACATATTAAACTTCCAACTCTCCCCAAACAATCTGAGTTGTAAAAGCCACATCTGTTTTGCTGAATCCAAGGGTGAGGGTGCATATAAGGTCTTTTCCAACCAAAAAAATTCTGTGATTCCATATTACCTTCCCCTCTCCCCTGCCCGGGTCACTGCTTGTTTGGCTCTGCAGTGTGAAGATGAGGTTACTGAGACCACAGGAGTTTGTGCTCTTGTGAACAGCTCTGTTTGAAGCAGATCACCGGTCCAGGACAGGCGCGAGATAGAGTGTTGAAACCTTTGCAACTTTTGTTCGGAGCAAAAAAGAAAAACATACGGTGATGGAGAGGCTCTCGGCTTTGATCGTTGCTGGTTAAGGGAAATAAAAATATAACCCAAAGGGAGTGAGCGAGGGTTGTAATAACGTCAGGTCGATCTCTGTTATTTCTACCAGATCAAAAGGAGCTGGAAGAGTTTAGCTTTTATTACGTTCCCCTTTTGTTTTCTGCTTTTTGGCTTTCTTCCTTAAGAATCAATATGGCTCTCTCTGGGCTTGTAACACCCCTGTAGCCCCCATCCTTGCCAACCCCAAGCTCACAGCAGACGGTGTTGGATGGCATTGGGGTAGCCCACAGGTCAGGGCTGCCCATCTCTGCTCAGCCTGCTGGCTGCGCTTCAGTAGAAATGCTAAAAAAGCTCTTTCTTCTGTGCTTTGAACTGGGGTTTATACTCTTGGTGAAGCTCACCTTGCCATGTTGGCGGAAGGCAGCCTGTTCCAATGCCCAACAACCCTTTCCAGGAAGAAATATTTCCCAATATCCACTTCGAACCTCCTCTGGAGCAACCCGAGGCCATTTCCTCTCATCTTGTTACTTGGGAGAAGAGACCAACACCTCCTCACTACAACCTCCTCTCAGGCAGTTGTAGAGAGGGAGACGGTCTCCCCTCAGCCTCCTTTTCTACCAGCTAAATAGCTCCAGTTCCCTCTTATTCTTATGCTTGTTCTTGGAGATCAGGAGCAATTCATTTACACTGGTCAAGGTAGAAATTATGATGATGTACAAATGCCCCATGGGGCACTGGAGCCGTGCAAGCATCCCCGATGCAGCGTTTGCTGCGGTGGAAACAAGCTGCCCTCTGCCATGGGGCCAGCAGGCAGGAAGGGCTTGCTCGGAGCAGCAAAACCTCATTAGACTTTGTAAGTGTAAGAGGCATGAAGATGTGTTTAGATAGTGTGATACCAAACAGCGAGGCATCCTTGCTTATTTTATCATTCCATCAGCGTGTTCTTGGCTGATTATGAATGAATTCCTTGCAAGTTAACAAGCTGAAAACATTTTTGTTATTGAAGAGGGACAAATCAAACTCTACCGAACAAATACATCCTGGATCTATGGCTAATGAGTTTTTCAGCTGTTCAGACATGTTGTGTGTTATGAATGATGCTGCAGTTGAATTAGACCTAGCTGTTCGTGTAAAGTGCACTAGCTGCAAATGAGCACTGGGGTGATTTTTTTCTCACAGCTTCATTTTAGGCAGCTAAATTCTTTTGTGAGGCAGAGAGAAAAAACGGCAGTTTTGCGTAGTTTAGCTGTATAAATGTTCTTAATGAAAATAGTATTTACTGATCTCGGTTTATGAAGAAGTTGAATCAGAAGCATACTTTGAAATGCAGAAGGGCTGATCCTCCCATCTTCTCACCACTACCTGCTGTACAGAACAAGCATAAAGCTGTACTCATCTGAAGAAGCCCCATCACCATAACCTGATGTTTTTGGTACTTGTGGTGAAACTCTGGACTTTGATTTATTCAATCGGTATGAAATAGTATCAGAACCAGGATCACGGCTATATCCATCAGTGATACAGGACAGAGCTTAAAAATAATCCTTTTGCTGACATGCAGGTTTATGTAACAAAGGGTGGGGCAGTTCCAGATTTCCCAGCAAACGGGTGTTAAATAAGGCTCTCTGTGTGCTCGAGACCTAAAGCTTGTGATGGCAAGGAACATTTAGATAGACCTTCTATGTGCATTATTTGTGGCTAATATTATTATTTGTCAAATCTGTTATGATGGATTCCCTTTTAGTCTATTTTCACCTGGTAAAATAAATCAATCAGTTACCAAAACCTGCCAAAATAAGAGGCAACTGATATTTAGAACATTTTGGTGATTTTTATACTGTTGAAGGAGTCTCTCAAATTTAAACCAAAGTCACAAGCACAGATTTTTCTCCCTTGAGAACACCTAGTGTAATCCTTTGGTTCATCTGGTGCTCGCCAGGATAATCTACAGCTCATGGCCTGTATGAAAAATAAAGCCCAGCAGAGCAGACCACACTGATGCTCAGCTCCGTATGGGGAGATTTGCTGCCATCTTTTGGTAGATGCATGTTCCAGAAAGTAATGAAAAATTATCTCTGCACAGATACTAAACATCTCCCTCTGCCTGTTCTTAGCCCACCTGCAGCTGCCCCAACCACACCACAAGTCCTTGGTGGTATAAAGATCTCCTGAGCTAGAAAAAGGCTGCAGGGAACAGGCCGCAACTTCTGCATTCCTGCAGGTAACAAGAGAATTTTTTATGCCTGGAGGTAATAAAAGTTTATATTTGAGAAGACAGGGCAGCAGTGGGTACAATGCGAGGGGAGGGAGCAAGGCGTGGAGGAAGCGCTCTGTGAATCACGCTCCTTGTTGTGCAAGTGCCCTTTGCAGAGGGCAAAGAGCTGGCGTTGCACTTTAGCAGGGGACAGGTTGAGGAATTGCTGCTTGGGATGAAAGTGCATCCTGTGGCTGAGCCAAAGGGATGACGGAGGACGTCCCATGTCCCTGCTCCCCTCTGGGGTCCTGCCTACGTGCGGGCAGCCCTCTCTCTTCCCTCGCTCCTCTGACTCTTGGGCGGTGGGTTCAATGCACCCTAGCAGAAAGCCGCCCAGCTGTTTTTGCTGGGCTGGGTTTTTGTCATGGGCCAGTGAGAGAAATCAGCCCAGGGCGTGAAATCAGCCCAGGGCAGGCTCTCACAAGCCCCAGAGCGCTGGGGAAGATGGAAGGGAGAGGCTGCTGTGAGCAGCAGATCCGAGAGGTTGGCCAAAGCTGACGCTTCACCCTGATTTCAACCCTGTGCTCTGGTTACGAAACTCGCACTTGTAGGCTTGCCTTGGCAGCTGGATTGACAAACCAGCTGTGGTTAGAAGCAACTCTCCAAATTTGAAAGAGACTTCTTGTTTCCATTGGTTCCTATGCTGGTGGCAGACCGTAGACTTTATTTTAGTGTGGAGTTGGTATCAGGCACAATCACTTCAGCCTTTGCTGCCATAGATGCATTTCCAAAGTCTGCGTGTGGCTCCACACAACCCTTTCCCCTCTACCATCATGAATGCCAAGAAATTCCTGAGATCTCACCGAACCCCACATGCCGCTGCATTTCTATGTTTCTGGTCAACATAAAGTCCCTTGCAAGATTTGTTTAATTTGAACCCCAATTCAAAGTCCACAAGTGCTGTCTGTGCATGCTCCAGTCACGTTTGGGAGCAGGGCGACACCGCGCTCCGCTCCCGGGGTGTGCTGGGGCCGTGCACCCATCGCTGCTGTGGGTGCAGCCCTGCGACAGCCGCGGGAGCGGTGCCTTTCTGGAGAGACGCCGCTGGGAAAGCAAATGCACGAGCCAGGTGAGAGTACGAGTAGGGAAACTGCCTCTCGCCATCCATTCCCACTGTGTGAGGGAGAAAGAGTAGGAAATAATTCATGGTAAAAAAACCCAAACAAACCAAAACAACTATGAGTTCTTGTGGGTGGGATGTGAACTCTTAGCAATGATTTATTTTTCTAATGAAAAGGCTGTTTTAGCCAGAAGGGTGACTATCAAGAACACCAGGAGCTTCCTGGGTGGGATGATTCTCCTGTTTATCTTGTGGGTGATGAGGAGCCTCCAACAACGAAGGACCCATTTTTATATCTCATCCTGAAAGCAGCACAGCTTGAGCTTCTGTTCCTCTCCGATAGCAGAACGCTCCCCACCTGACCTTGTCACTGGGAGAATTTCGCTACAGACTCAGCCCCAGCTTCCCTGGAAGTCGTGAAGGGAGAGTCATGTCCGAGTGGGAGTTAGGAAAGATGTAAAGCTCCCTAATTCACTGGGGCATGTCTGCACCCTGCGGCTCAGCCCTGCTCACAGCTGGTCCCGGCTCCTTCAGACACTCACCGTCACGCAAGGCTTCACCTGCTCAAACTCTCCCAAACTCTCACCACTCTTGTCTCAACAAGAATATCAGGAATCATAGAATCATACAGAATCATCGAATACCAGGTTGGAAGGGACCACAAGGATCATCTGGTCCAACCTTTCTTGGCAAAAGCCCAGTCTGGCCCAGCACCCTGTTCAGCTGTATCTTAAAAGTGTCCAGTGTTGGGCAATTCACCACTTCCCTCGGGAGATCGTTGTTCTCATTGGGAGAAATTTGCCTCTTTTATCTGATCGGAATCTCCCCAGGAGTAACATGTACCCATTGCCCCTCGGCTTTTCCATGGGACTCCTTACAAAAAGGGACTCTTCTTCTTCTTCGTAACCACCCTTTAAATACTGGCACACGGGGATGAGGTCCCCCCTGAACCTTCTCTTCTAGGCAATTCTACTTTAACGAATTCCGACTAAATGAGGAGCTTCCACCAGAGCTGGGGGGACCCGAGTACCCAGGTGCTGCAGGTGCCCTGGGCGGCTCCGGGGCTGGAACCGGCACATCCCGGGGAAGCTGTGCCCTGGGGCCGGTGGGCTCCCGGTGCCGCACCCGGGCCCGGACCCGCGGCGGCTCGTTGTGCCGGGGCCGCTCGGGGCAGCGCGACCCGCCGCGGGCAGCGCGCCGCTGGGGCGGCAAGGCCCGGTCCGCCCCGCCCGGCCCCGCCCGCCGTCACGCCGCCGCCGCCGCAGCGCCCGGGGAGGCGCCGGGCAGGGGCAGCCGCCGCCGGAGGAGGCCGAGGCGGGAGCGCGGCGCGGGAGCTGCCGCCGCGGCGGGGGCAGGTAGGGCGGGTCCCGGGCATCGTCCCCTCCGAGCCGCGGCGTGGGGGGGGCCCGCGACAGCGGGTGACGGGTGGGGGCAATCTGCATCCACCCGGAGGGTTTGTGCCGTCCGCGGCCTGGCAGAACGGGAATAACTGTTTTCGAACGTCGTAACGGGCGTTGCGAAACGAGGGCCCGTTTGCGGGGCAGCGGCGGGCGGGCAGGCGGTTACGTGCGGTAAGGCGGCGGCGCTGCCCGGCGCATCGCGGGGGGACCCGGGCGGGCCGGAGCCGCGCGGGCGCGGGCCCCGGGACGGGGATTTAAAGGTCGTTCGGGCGCGGAGGGGCGGGCGGGTTCTCCGCGGACGCTTCCGCAAGCGCGGAGCGTTTGTCGCGTTCCCGGGGAGCGAAGGTCGCGGGTGGCCGGCGGCCGCACCTGCCCGGGTTGAGCGCCGCGTTGGTGCCGGCATCCCGGCCACCTGGCTCGTCCGCACCCCTGGGATCCTTCCTCTGCAGGTGGGCACATTCGTCCTGACTTGCACCCAAACCCCACCCCAAGCAGCCAGACTGATTTTTGTTTCATTTTGCTTATTCTCAAAATGTAGTGCTTTACTTGGGGGAGGGGAATAATGTCGGTTTTAAAAATCTGGAGGACTCGGTTTTGCCCTCCCGACCCAGCCGCAATGGTGCCATTGCCTCCATTCTGCCTCATCACAGCCCTTCCTGGGAACAACTCTTGCTGGAGGGTGAAAGGCTCATTCAGTCTTTGAGCATTTGTAGGAAAAGAAAAAAAAAAAAAAGTAACAATTTTTTCTGAAAGCGAAGCAGAGCTGACTCATGTATACTGACTGACGCAGGGTTGTGTCTCTGGGGAATATTTATAGTGATGCCAGCTGAAACGGATCCCATCTCGTTTCTTAGACAGGATCAGAAGCGTGTTGCAGTTTGGTCAGTGCAGTGGGTGGTTGAATAATCACCTGTCTGATGGAATTTCAGCTATGAAATTTTGGCATAATTCCTTCAAAAAAGGGCTTTTGCACGTCCCAGAGTAATCCCTCCTCCCAGGACTCTCCATTGGAGGTTTACGCTGATCCACAGTCTGCACTTCCCTGCCCACGTCTCAGGTGGCGTGGGGTCTGTGATGCTGTGTGGGACATCACTGTCGGTTGCCATGGCAGCAGGCGTGATGTCCCCAGCCCTGGGCGCAGTCAGGAGCACAGCGTGGGCGCTCCTGGCTTTGACATCTGCTGCAGGTAGAGCAAAACCCATCCACCGGCTCCCCAGCCTGCGCTCCGGGCGTTGGATGCTCCTTTTTTTGTGTGAGGGGAGCGAGCTGGCACATTGTGCTGGAAACAAAATGGCATTTTAGTTATTTGCCCCCATTGATCTGGCGTTGGGTGTTCAGCAGTGAGATTGGGAGTGAGGGATGTGTCCCTTTTGAGCCCTGCACCTGCTCATCTCCTCTGCAGATATTTGAAAGGAACAGATAGTTAACCTGAATGTTTAATTAACATATAGGCTATGTGGATCTTTGTTCTTCCCTTGCAGTTTTAGTAAGTACAGTAGCTACAGCAGGCTGCAGTATCCCCCAACTTTGTTTAATTGATACTTATATGTGATAGTTTAATGAGGGGTTTCTGTATGGTGCTGTCGTTCTTAATTTATACCCGTGCAATTAAGAGGAGGGTCCGTCTTTAATTCCATGAATATTAGTATAGATGAAATCATTATATTTGCTTTTAAGGTGTTTGTCTCCTCTATGCTCCAGCATTTCTTGGGCTACAGAGATGGTGCATAGACCAGTCTTTAAAAACTAAATCTGCTCCATCATGTTTGTGGTTCAAAAGCAAAGCTGTGGTAGGAACGCATGAAAGAAACTGTGGACTGAAAATGTTAAATTTTGAGTCATAATGGTGTATGGATTGTATGACGTCAGCGCAGTACCAAGTTGGGGCAAAAAGTGTTGTTAAGTATTGTGTCCCATGAAGCAGAATATTTACAAATCACGTACTTATACTGGCTTCTCAGAAGACTTGTGAATGTGCCAAACTTGATGTTTGACCTCAGTGGGACTACTCACATATTTACGGGTAGGCGGGTTTTTAAACCTCTGCAGGATTAGGCTTTGAATCTGGTTGATCATAAAACCCAAACTGTGGAGCCAGGACTGTGCAAGCCAGTTGGCTCAGCTGGCAGCCTGGGATGTGGAGGGGGGACGGGGACAGGGACACCAGTGCCATGCGGAGGGAGCTGGGCCCTGTCCTGCCTTCGTGGTCTATTTATTGGTACAACATGTTGGTTGGGAGGTGACACTGCACAGGCTGGGGCGTCCAGAAAGGTGCTTAAAAGTTGCCTCATACCAAGGAATAATTTTTCCTTTAATTAAAGAGATAAATGAGAAATAATTTTTATTTTAAAGTCTTGAGGCAAAAGACCCTTGTGTGCTTTTCCCCCATGCAAACAGACCGTACCTGCTCTCATAATCCGATGCTGTCTTTCCCTCCCGGCTCACACGCCGGTGGGACGTGTCAGCTCTGCAGTTACCATCTTTTCAGGGGTACTGCTTGTGGAGATGGGGTGCTGAAATGCTCAGAGCTATTGTTACCATCAAGAAATGGTATACGAATTCCAATTTATTAGGAACAAACGTGGCTAGAGTAAGGTTAAATCCAACCTTTTTATTTTCTTAGCATTGAATCCGACAGACTCCTGTTGTCTTCGTGGGAATTTTATTCTTATAATGGATTTTATTCTTAAATTTGTAGATTGCTCCTTCCCCTCATGTAGTATCATAAAATTGATAAGTCTGTGCAGGGAAACTTTAACTTGGGCACGTAGGAGAGTTAGCAAGCAGAGAAGAGTTTTCCTTTGGTTGCAGCCAGTCCTTACGTTTGCCAAGGGCACCCTGGGGATTTGCTGCCTGTTGGGCCGATTTTGATTTAATTCCCCAGAACTACGTCTTAGAATGAAAACTTTGCCATCTGTGACACTGGCAAATACTCAAATTCGGCCTGCTGGAAGTGCTTTGTCTTTAATGAAATCTTCACCAGGGCTGCTCCTGGGTCCTACAGCTCCACAGGCAGCTTTTCTCCCGGTGACAAATACAAATCAGGTGTTTGTGGTGCTCACAGCAGCACTTGCAGCTTACTCCCCAGTGCACGTTTTCTTCGGTCATGACTTACAGTACAGTATTTCCTACTCAAGAAAACAAAACTATTTTCCTACTTAGAATGCGTTCGATATATGCTACTTGGCCTGCTGAGGTACGCACTCACTGAGCTATTTGCACAGTTGGACAAGGATAAAAGCCGTGAATTCGTTTCAGCCCTAACCTAATCTGAGTTAATGTGCTGGGATCCCGCTGTTGAAAAGCAAGGGCACTCGGCCATGGCCATTCCTTGATCCTTTAAGAGTTTGAATCCTTGTTAAGCATGCTTGTCTTGCAACCTGCACTCACACAGGATGTAATCAGTTTTGTTTTCCATCTGTTAAACAAGAGGCTTCTGATTAGCCAGTGCAAACAGAAATAATTATTTTTTTCTTGCTGACAACAGCGAAGTTCACCACCACCTACCCAGCTCGTAGTGTTTTCCATGCTTGACAATTTTAAACACCTTGCTCTTTGTGCATTACATGATTTGCCTTACAAGCAGCAGGGGTTTGGCTTTCAATATTGTCCCTTAATTATAGTAATTGCCTGAGGGGAGATCTTGATGTCTCGCACCGTCCTGCAGCCCCAGCCCAGACTGCAGCAGAGGAGCCGCCTGTCACAGCTCAGCCCTCCAGCGAGCCCGGCTGCATCCTGGGGAGATGCACAAATGTTGGTGGGAGCAAAACTTGGCTCCATGGGCTTGGATAAGGGAAAAACATAACCTACAAAATCCAAACCAAAAGCATACAGCATTCAGTTTTCAAGAAAATATTTTGATTTTACGAAGTGACTCAAAGGGATTATTGGTAAAGTATATCTGGTAGATTCCAAAGTGCAGCTGGCTGCGTTATCTTTCAAAGCTAGATTGGTTTTTAAATGCAGGGATTTGTAACATTTTTAATTTTCGATGATGCTAAATGGATATTGCCATCAGAGGGTTCTCATGAGACACGGGTGCTGTGGCAGGGAAGAAGTGTTTCCTGAACACACACACACACACACACACACACACACACACACAGAACCCTCTGAGTCCTCCCATCCCTCTCCCAGTCCTGCCTCAGCTCTGGCTTTAGGGTATGATCTCCAAGATGGTCCCTGGCCACTGCTTACAGGGGCTTTAGTAAGCAGCAGAGGAATTACTTTAAAAAAATTTGTTAATACTTGGTTTCGGTGTGGTGTGTGTGTGGTGTTTTTTTATTTTATTTTTTTTTTAATTTAACTGTTTAGCTGCATACATATTTGGGGTTGCAACTTATTACTGAGCTATACCTGGAAAGAGACGACAAGACTTCTTGGTGTGTCCAGGTCATCTCCACAACTGAAGCTACATCATAGTGTGGCGCCCTTGCATCCTGCTTTATTTATGTTCTGAGAAGACTAATTGCTTTTATTTAGCCACCAGATCTGTTTTGTTCCCTCCAGGACAGGGATTCTTCATTTATGCCATAGCAATATCCTGCTTTAACAGGCAGCAACTTGTTGGATGGAGTGCTTGAGGCGCTGAGCGACTGCTGAGACTCCCTGTGTGATAGTCGTGGGGTGGTTTGCTCACCCAGAGACCTGCACCCAGGTCTACAGCCAGAGGGATGATTGGGAGCATCCCTCATGTTCAGAGCCAGCTGTTTTGTTTGTGGTTTGAAAGAATCATTTTCTGCTAACATTGAGTAGTCTGGAGTAAGGATTGGCAGGCAATTTTTAAAGCATTTGCATGCTTAAGTAATAAGCTGGTGATTACTTTTGCATAACCAAAAAGTTTGGGAGTATGGAATTTTAGTGCAACATCTGGTATTGAGAGGACTAGCTTTGTTAGTATGATTTCTCTCTTTTGCTTCTTAAAAATGATGAAATCTTGTCTATAAAGACAGAAGGTGTACATCATTTCAGATTGACTTTGCTTCCCTAGAACAAATTACTGTATTTGGGTAAGAACGTAGATTTGTTGGTTTGTGCCTCTCAGGATTCTACTTTCTCCTCCGTATACAATGAGACAGTTTTCTCAGTGGCAGAGAAAATGGAACGCATTGAATTTCTTGCAGGAAGATACTGAACTAAGAATGGTCAGCGCCTGCCCGGAGATGGGAAAGTGAGGACACACGTGGCAGTGTTGGCATCCATGCTGAAGAAAACATGATGGAGAGAGCTGCCCGGGCTTTGCAGAGAGCTCTAGTCTGCATTTGACGGCTAGAGCAGGGTTGTGGCCACCCCTCCTGACTGCCCAGCATCCCAGTGTAGACTGGACTGAAGGGCCAAGGCCATTTGTATGAGGTTCAACAAGGCCAAGTGCTGGGTCCTGCACCTGAGTCACAACAACCCCATGTATCAGCACCAGTGTGGCCAGCAGGACCAGGGCAGCGACCGTCCCCCTGTACTGGGCACTAGTAAGGCCGCACCTCAAATCCTGGGGTCAGTTTTGGGCCCCTCACTATGCGAAAGACCTTGAGGTGCTGGAGCGAGTGGAGAGAAGGGAACGGAGCTGGGGAAGGGGCTGGAGCACAAGTGTGATGGGAGCGGCTGAGGGAGCTGGGGGTTCAGCCTGGAGAACAGGAGCTGAGGGGAGACCTTCTGATCTCTGAACTGCCTGAAAGGAGCTTGGAGCCGGGGCGGGTCGGGCTCTGCTCCCAGGTAGCAAGTGACAGGACAAGAGGAGATGGCCTCAAGTTGCACCAGAGGAGGTTGAGGTTGGATCTTGGGAACAATTTCTTCCTGGAAAGGGCTGTCAGGCATTGGAACAGGCTGCCCAGGGCAGTGGTGGAGTCACCATCTCTGGAGGGATTTAAAAGATGTGGACATGAGGTTCTTAGGGACATGGTTTAGTGACAGTGTTGGGTTAACAGTTGGATGATCTTAAAGGTCTTTTCCAACCCAAACGATTCTATGATTCTATCCCTTCAGTCTTAATTTTTCTCAGCAAGCTCTTATTTTTTTTTTTCCTCAGTTCATGAACCAAACAACACTTAAAGGTCAATGTCTAAGGAGACATCTTAAACCATTAGCAGCAGTACCAAAGTAAAAGAAAACTGAAGGTGAAGAATGATCATTTATTGATTTTGCTAACATATGTGATATGCATTTGCTGCTGTGAATTAGGGGGAGAGAGATGTTCCTGATGCTCGATGCCTCTCCTGGCTACATTTGCTAAGTTGATGACTTGAGGCCCTAATGCTTTGCATGAGAATACATAGATCTGCTGCAAGAAACAGGAGAAACGCTTCTGATAAATTGTTTTAAAAAAAGAAGTCATTCATTCATGCAGTTATACTGATAAGAGAACTGTCTGTGCCTTTCCTCTTCAGAAAGTCATAGTTTCTTTACATATATGTATATCTCTGTATATATATATTTGGTTTGCAACCTGTTTGTCAGCCTCAGTGGCAAATGCATGGTGATTGCTTCTGCTGGCTAATGAGCAAAATCAAATCAAATTGGCTGTAATGGAATTAAGTTTCTTGTTGCATAAATTAATTAAACAAGTTTCTGAACACTGTAATTTCCTTCTTTTTTTTTCTTTTTATTTTTTTTTCCCTTCCAGAAAATGGCTGTTCCACCTGCTTATGCTGATCTGGGCAAACCTGCCAGAGACGTTTTCAACAAGGGATTTGGTAAATAAAGCCAAAATAAATTTAGTCTTTCACTGTGTACCTGATTCCCGAAACTGCTAGGATTTTATTAGTTCTCTCTGATAAATATTCCAATAATTTGCATTAGAACCCAGAGACTTTTCTATTGTAGCTTCACCTTGCTCTTGCTGTCTGGAAGGGGAGGGTAACTTTTCTTTTGACAAAATGATTCCTGTTCCCTGTAGGACTGTTGTCTCTTTTCAAAGAAAATTGTGTGTTGTATTTTGACTATTTCCTTGTATCATGAATAGTATAATTGATGTTGGTAGGTTGCTTATGAATAAAGTGCTGCTCAGTATGAACAAAGACATTATTACCTAATTTGGTCCCAATTATATTGCTGAGGTCAGTAGGATTAATCAGTCAAGTGCTATCTGAAGTGAGCATGAGCTGCGTAATCTGCTTCGTAAAAACACATGGTTTGATAACTGTACCCTTGGTTTTTTTTTTTAATAGTTCACAGGATTTTTAGAAGGGAATTTTAAGAAATAAATTTGAACTGTTTTTCAAATTAACATATATGTAATTCATACTTTTTCCTTATCTTCTAGGTTTTGGGTTAGTAAAACTCGATTTGAAAACAAAATCTGAAAATGGACTGGTGAGTTTGGAAAGACATTGAAATCTAAAACATCGCAATGTTCTTGTTTTTACCGTATATTTCTTTCTAAAAGTCGAATCCCTTACTCCCTCCTTAACATTTTATAACCTTACAAGTTACTTTGCTTTTGTAATTTTTGCGTACTACATGAGACTGTGCACAAATTAGAGTAGAAGACACAGTGAAGGGCTCCTTTGCAACTGTGGTAATTGCTTACTATAAAAAAAATCATGTTGCTACTTGAGGCCATCGCCACGGCTTGCGCTCAGAGGACACGTCAGTGCCTTCCTCCTGCTTTACTGGTTTGAACGAGCAGAAATACGCTGGTTTCACGTTCTGAGAGGTTGTACTCCCCCATGGATTTCTTCCTGGAAAGGTTTTGGTTTACCTCTGTGCTCGCATGGGGCACAAACTCTCTGGGGGTCTCTTAATGAGCATTTCAAAATAATGTTTTGCCAATAATCAGTTTTAGAAGTGAGCTTGCACACAGTTGTGTCCTGTGGTCAGAATTTCAGACAGTATCATTTCTAAATGTGCTGTAGGCTCTTTTTCTTACCAGTCTCTAAACAAGTATAGTGTGTATTGGAGCTAATATTTAGAATATCTCTATGAAGCATTTCCAGACTTGCATGCCGATTCACCGGTACAGCTTGTACAAACCAGCACCTAATTCTGTGTTATTCTGGTAAGAGTTACCCATGTTCCTGTCCCACAGCCATTCCCTCAGCAGGCAATGCTTTTTCTCCCTGACACTGACAATTTTTGTGGGGCAAGTGTGTGTCGATATTAATGACTAGCAAACATGTTCTTAAATCTTCTGAGAACTTAGCAATATTGAATAATGTCACAAATTACAATGACTAGTATGTTCTGCAAGTATTTGCCTACCCGCAAATATATATATATTTGTAAATAGATATATATTGTGTATATATGTAATATTTTTTTTTCCTTTTAGGAATTTACAAGCTCAGGTTCAGCAAACTCCGAAACGAGCAAAGTTAATGGTAGTTTGGAAACAAAATACAAATGGGTGGAATATGGATTGATCTTCACAGAAAAGTGGAACACCGACAACACACTAGGCACTGACATTACTCTTGAAGATAAGGTAGTTTTTGGCTCAAAATATGCAATTTACAGATTAATTTATGACAATCTCTAATGATGAATCCAACCAGTGAATTTATTTTCTCTTCAGCCTGCACGTGGCCTGAAGCTGACCTTTGACTCCTCCTTCTCTCCCAACACCGGGTAAGAAGTGAGCAACCTCAAGTGGCAAAGAAAAGGCATTTTTAATTTTAGTTTTCCAGAATACTGTCTTGCTTCTTTACTCCTCCTGTCCTAAGATACCGCAACAGTAATAATCAGCCTATGTATGATGAAATAATGTACACCTGATTTAAATCTTAGTATTAACAATCCCTTTTTAATCCTAAGATACCGCAAACAAACTTTTAAATACAATAACTTGACAATTACAGTCAGAATTAGGATGAGAAGAAAAGGTTTTGTTTGCACCCCTGTTGCTTATTTCTGGCCATGTCAGAGGATAAGCTACTGTCTGAATAAAAGCGCTAAACAAGTCAGCTGTAATGCAAAGCTTAACAAGCTCTGGGAGCCAGTTGGCCACGGCTCTAATAGGTCGACACAGAAATTGGGCTCTTCTCCCGAGCTGAATTCATCATCCGAATTCGCGCTGGCTGCAGCGTGCCTTGGTGGTACATGAGTATTTCTGACATGGTGATTGGATGCCACGTTTTATGTGGGCCAGAGGAATTAAGCAGCAGCTGTAGGTCTAGATGTTAGTTTATTTTTTTTTCCCCTGATTATCTTTTTACAGGCAATGCTGCCAGTGAGTCAAAATATTCTGCATGTTAGCTTCCCAGAGCAGCACACTGCTGTCACCTGCTTCCAGTCTATTCCCAATTCTACATCAACTAGATATTTTTTATATTTGTTAACCAGAATAATCTCTAGTGTTTGTTGGTAATTATTTCTTAGCTGGTAGTGTTGTCCCCAAAAGGTGGCATTGTTACCTGGTGTGCAGGTATCAACACACAGGGTCGAGGTATTTGCTTTATTCACAGTTCTGCGCAGAAAGGGGCGCTATGCAATCTTTTGTGAAGCTGGCACACCAGGAAACAATTGCATAATACATTTGTACATTTTCATTTTATGACCACTCCCAATATTTACATGTTTACGCCTACTTAAAAGTCTTGATTCAAACTTTTCTTGGCTCAGTTTAAAGGTACAGTAAATGTAAAATCTTCTACGCGTGCTCAGTGAGTGTAGGGGTCTTCTGGAGGCAGGTAGCCTTCAATGAGGAGGTGTGTGTTTGCATTAAAATGAGTGTATAATGAGGGTAGCTCACCAAAATTTCACAGTATACCACTAGTCCTTGCCAAATTTCAGGGTTTGTTACTATGTGCATATTCTTCAAGTTTTATCTCTGGGTTTGTCCTTCAATTTCCTCTCATAAGTAACCAATTCCTTGTTTCTTTGACTTGTATCTTGTTTTATGGTCCGCTTTGTCCTTCTGTAAAATTCCATTAAACTTAACAGAGACATCAGTAGGCTCCTTAAAAAAGTAAAAAAGAAAAAAACTGTACAGGAATGAATGACAAATTACAGTTCTACAGCTATTTCTTAGGCACTTCACAGACACTATAGTATCTGAGTTGTAACAGTTGCGTTGTGGGACTGTTATAATCGGAGTAAATTGAGTGAGATTCAATCCTGGTATGACCTGGTTTAGGTTTAGGGATGCATCATGTCTGAATATAAGACACCTTCTCCTGCTTCCTTCCTACTTACTGGCTGTGACGGGTCTTTCAACAGGGCAAGTCATATGTAGGAGTGCCCTGTGTTAGCTTGGCTCTGTCCCTATTGACATTGGTGGGACAGGTACTGCTGACTTCTACAGAAGTTGCAGACAAGCTAATGCTGAGTGCTTTTGGCACTCTTGCTTTTTATGTCTGATTTTGCAAAACACAAGAAATTCCTGAACCTGAAATAATAAAAATGAGAGCAATCTCTATGTGGGTCTGATACAGCATTGAAATAGTTCTTGGAGACTGTTTTTGCTAGCTGAAGTGGAAGGTTGATTTGAAATTTCAAATTAGCCTGACTTTTCCAGAAAGATCTCGGTAAAAGATTCGTTCAAACACAGAAGACTCTTGTAAGGTAAAAAGAGAAGAAATAAATCTTACATAAGAGTAGCTGAATATATTAGATGCAACTCTCTTGCCCTGTGAGGATCTGAACCCTTGATGGAAACGGACCTGAGGATACATGGGAGAACACTGACCTGGCCAGTAGTATAAAAAGAAACAAGTGACTCAGGGAAGTTTATTTCTGCATTAACCTGGCAGCCTTTTTCATGGCTGTAACCATTAAACTTCATAAAGCATCCTAAGGAGAGAAAGGGGTGTCAGAGCCACTGAGGCAGCCTCCTTCCTTAGCAGCAGAGACTTTCCCTCAGGATGCTGGAGGGAAAGCAGTGATTTCTTGATGTCTGTCACAGTAAATTAAATTACCCAGTTCACTAGGTTTTTCTAAAAATTATTTGTTTGGGACAGGCCAGCTACTATTGACTTTCCGTGGCAAACTTGTAAACTGCTGCAGGTTCCATTCCTTCCCTATCTCTACCAAACTTCCAAACCCATCAGATTAGTTGGAGATAAGGATTTGTTTTTGTCACCTCCAGTCTGGCTTATTGTGCCGCTGCTTTTCAGAGCACAGCCCAGAAGTGCTCGCTGGGGTGCCACACCACATTTTATTACTTGGTTGCAAATAATTCACTGTAGCTGAATGGGGTTTTTTCAAATGTGAAAGGCAAGAAGGTGACATACCATGTGGCTCTCCAGATATGTATACTTTGTCTTCAAGCACTATTACACCAAGTTAAAGTAACTGATTTGATTTAATTGCTACCTATAAGTGTATCGGTTCAAAGATATGAGATTCTTTCTTTTCTCTGTAGGAAAAAGAGCGCTAAAGTTAAGACAGGGTACAAAAGGGAACACATCAATGTTGGCTGCGACATGGATTTTGATATTGCTGGTCCTTCAATACACGGAGCCCTGGTGGTTGGCTATGACGGGTGGCTGGCAGGTTACCAAATGAATTTTGAGACGGCGAAGTCAAGAATAACCCAGAGCAACTTTGCTGTTGGCTATAAGACTGATGACTTCCAGCTTCATACCAATGTGTAAGTATTGGCAGACAGGCATTAAAAAGGAATTTGAAAGGATTTTGCTGCTTGTTAGAACAATGAAGGGAATGGAGTTTCAGCAGTGGTGAAAGAGGAAATGGTGGATTTGAAATTACTTCTTCATTTCAGATGGCAGGTTGCATTTTTTTAGCTGCATTAACTTTTCTTTCAGTTATATGAGGGAGTGCATGATGGAAGGAGCTGGAACTCACTGAGCACCCAAGCATCCAGTGTCTATCCTTCTGACAGATAGAGATGATTAGAGTCTAGTAGTGTAGTAATGAAACAAGGGGGTTATAAAAATATTCTTCATGAAATAACAGTAATGCCTTCCTTTTGCACATATCAAAATCTAACAAAATGGTGGTTTGATCTGTAGATAAAAGAGTTAATCAGAGGATGAACAAGAACAGACAAAAGGGAATGAATGGAAGAGATAGGGAGTTGGTTTGTTTTAGTACTGGAAGAGATATGGTATAAAAGTTTCTTGTAGTATTGTAGCTCCTAATAATCTATTTACACAAGCATTAGTCCTTCCTGAATGCATGGGCAGTGGGAAACCAGGACCAAATTCCATGAAAACCTTTATTTCTCTGTCTCCTGTTCCTGTTAAAAAAACCACTTATGCCTTTGGAGAAGACAGATTTTTAAGATTAGGCAATCCCTAATCCATTCCCTTGGGTAACTGGATATTTCACGTATAGCTGAGCCATTGCAGGCTGTTCCTTTTTAGGGGCTGAACAACTGCTCTGCTTTCCTGGAGCTCCTTCTTCAAAGACTTTCTGTTCTGTTTCATGCTGTTTTGCAGAGATCTGTTTTAGGAAGCTCACATGGCTCAAAGAACAATTGAACCTTCACAGCCCAGACAGTATGTTTGAAGGATTGCCAAAGCACAAAATTGCGGGCAGAAAAATTTCATCGAAACAATATGTGGGGTCCCCCTCCAGTCAGTGTTAGGAGTTCTTCCTTCAAGCACAATGACTTCGTTATACTGCAGTAGTTCAAAACATTGTATTATTGGCTTTTGCTGTAAAATGCTGTAATTATTATTACCCTTAATAAAAGCAACTGCAGAAAATAACTTCATAACAGCAGCAGGTGCTCAGATTGAACTGTACTGTTTCTTGGATTCCCAAGGGTCTGTTTCTGAGGTTGCTGTTATCGTATGTGGGTGATAAATCATCTTCAGGAGGACACACAGTTTGTTTTTTTAATATTCATACTCTACCAATTGACAGGCAAAATCATAAATTTGTGATATGGATAGAAATCTTAGTTAGGTATTTGACGGGTTTCAGCTTTGAAACGTGTCTGAGTTTTTATATAACCCCAGAAGGAGGTGTGTGTGGAGCTCCATCAGTCGCCTGCTCAGCCATTGTATCGAGACAGCGCAGTGTTTCACAGGGACGCTGTGGCAGAGCTGATAATTTAACTAGGTGGGGCTTGAGGCATCGTCTTTTGTTCCTGGCCATTTCACAGACCAGCTGGGGACTTCAGCAAGTTACTTTCCTTAATGGGGCCTTAATATGTTCACTTTCATAGGATGATGTTTTTTTATCTGCATCCGAAAAGTGCTATTATTACTGTTAGAATTAGAGGCTTGACTTTTTCATTTTAATTATTTTTTTTAATAATAATAACTAAAGGGAGGTAACGATGGATAATTTCTAGTTTTAAACATGACTTTCCTAATTTTTTAAGCATAGCTCAGACCACCCTCCCTGCATTGTTGCAGGTCAAAACAGAGCTGTGTTGGAACCTCGCACAAAATCCGCCTGTATAACCAGCTCTCCTCAGTCCTCTTTAATCCCTCCTTTTCTTGAAAGCCAAGCACATTCAGTTATATGTGAGCTTCAGTCTTATCTGAAGTAAGCATTGTAGTGTTTTTCTGGAGGAACTGCTCTACGCATTTCAAAGGCTGCTGCTATTGCTCGAACTTTTGAATAGGCACATCACTACTGTTTGTGCAACTCATGAACTGAGGAACATCAGGCCAAAGGGGTAAAAGTGGAGAGATTCTAAATCTACCCCTATTTTTAAGGTTTGGCATGCTCTAATAATTGGAACAAGATTATTTCATAGTTTAGAAATAATCATAGGTATTTTATTTGCAGAGGTCTTCCTGTGGTTTAAAGCCTGTTTTGTGCAATATGTTTGTATCTTCTTTTAAGAAAATGAGTGAAAATGGAAATCCAGATGCTCATGGGTTTACAAGGAGTGCAAGGCTTTTTCAAAGTCTTATGCTCTTGTGTTTATGGTCTGCATGCTCTAAAATTTTGCAATTTATTTACCAGACTTTATCCCCTGTGTGACATTGGTGTCAGTAGTAACTGGAAGTGGTGCTACTCAGTAGCAGTGGTAGGAGGCTGTCACCATTCAGCTGTTGGCCAGTGCTCTCTGCAAAATCAAATTAGTTTCATTTCAGTTTCTAGTAGAGAGATACCACAGTAGAGATGTACCATAAGGACTATTACAAATGGTAATTCGTTTGCAAGTGCCAATAGAGTTGGACATTAAATTGACATCTTCACTTCTGACACAGTTCATCTGTGTCTGGTAAAAGCTCACTGCTGAGGCAGCGCTAGGACGGCTGCTCAGGGCACCAGGAACACATATGCCTGGGAAAATAATTATTTCGGAGATATGCAGCGAAGAATTAATCTCTTTACTACAAAGACTCCCATCGAGAGGGAAGGGAGAATGGGAAGCTGTCATCATTAGTCTGTTTTTGATAGTCTGTCATGGCTTTTTTTTCAGTTTCACAAGTTGTTTGTTGACATACAGTAACCATCAATGAATTTAAGCATTTAAAAATGACTTCATAACCCATCTGGCCTAATGTCTCAGTCTTAGTTGTTACAGGGATATTAAATGAGGTGTAAGTGAATGTTTTACAAATATAGATCTTACTGGCAAAAAAAAAAAGGTGATTGTTTTGGGGTGCAGTTTAACACCAGACTAATGTGTTCCTTCCAGGAACGATGGAACGGAATTTGGCGGCTCCATTTACCAGAAGGTGAACGATAAACTGGAAACTGCTGTGAATCTTGCTTGGACAGCTGGGAACAGCAACACCCGCTTTGGAATAGCGGCCAAGTACCAGATTGACCAAGATGCCTCTTTTTCTGTGAGTGAGGACAGTTACGTGCATTTGAAAATAGGCTCTCGTAATGGAAACGCGCAGCAACCTTTACATCAGCAAAGCTGGGTTTTGATGGTTTTGTGATGTAGAGTTGGCACATGTATCTGTTTGTCCTGGTTTTGGCAGCATGAGAGCACTACTGTGTTTTTCCTAAAAGTGACAGAGAATGTTTTATCATATTACTGGGCACTATTTTGAGAATTTTTTCATGTCAGTCTTTAAAATATTAAAAAATATGTAATAAAAACATTGTTTTCTATAGTGACTGTAGATTCATTGAGATTTTGGATTTAAGTTATGGCAAAATTAACTCTAGATTTTTTTTGTGATTGAAAACATGAAATCCTTTATCTGCTTAAAAGGTGTCACTTAATTTTCAAGCAGGAAGGACTTGGAAGAAAGATACTAAATTATTTACGTATGTGGTTTTTTTTCCCTTTAAGGCTAAAGTGAACAACTCCAGTCTGATCGGATTAGGATACACTCAGACTTTAAAGCCAGGTAAGTTATGCAGAAGAAATTCAGAATCAATAAGTGGTATTTTAGTCTGGAAATATCAAAGAGGTTTTTTGTGAGAAAATGTGAACCATTTTGTAACACTGCTGTTCCACTTGGTAAGTCAGTGATGAACTTTTCCAGGGACTGCTCTGTTGATTTTGGATGTCTATTGGAAGCAGAATTATTAGACACCACCATCCACTGACCAGTCAGATACTCTTTTATGTTGATACAAAATATACCTACAATTAGTTGTTTCACAGATAAGTAAATGTGGTTTTAGTACTTTTCAGAGGCCTCCTATTACTGAGTTTATTTTTGCTTGAAAATGTGAGTTTCTCGAGGTCCCCCGGTTTAGGAAGAGGACAATCTTACTGCTGTAGTCTCATAAATCTGCTGCCAGAATACCAAGGTGATTGATGTGAGATATTACAGTAGACAGGGCTTGGGCCTTTTCATACCTGGATTTTAAAGTGGTTTAGAAAGGTGGGTATGTATCAAGGTCCCAATTTTTCATAATACTCAACTCTAAAATTAGATTAATCAGTAGACCAGCAGCAGTGAACTGACCAAGAGGTTTAATTACTTGGAGTGATAAAAAGCCATATCTATCACCATATTTTATTATAACTTCCATAATTCAGAAAGATTTCATGTCTGCCAAGCACTTTAAAATTCCCAGTCCTTACAAGACTCGCTGCCGAATTACATTAACCTACCTACCCAAGAAATTAAAGCTGCAACACAGACGCTGCACTTCCTGACCATAAAGCTCATTCCAAGTTTTAACAGTTGTCTTTTCCCTCATTTTCTCTGTTTCACAGGTATCAAAATGACTTTGTCAGCTTTGCTGGATGGCAAGAATGTCAATGCAGGTGCTCACAAACTTGGTCTCGGATTGGAATTTCAAGGATAAGGAGTGATTCTACAATTGCTAATTTGAAAATACAGCATAGCTACCTTCAGAATATAGTGTACCTTTCAGTGTTTTATGTCTGGGATGCGAGTATTGCTAAGTATCAGTCCTGCTAGTCTGGGTTCAAGACAGCTAAGCTTTAAAAATGATGTTGTTAAAGAAGTGGAGACAAAAGCATAAAAAAAATCTTAATTCCAGGCTTTTTTTTTTTTTTAAATGTTACTCCCCATCACATCTGTCAGCTACCACATGATAGGAAGTAGGAGGGTATTGATTACCTTCACTAATGTATTGACTGCACAAGGGATATCTTAATGTGGTATAAAAACTGAGACATTAAGAATTGCAGACCACTATATTGTACTGCTAATTCCGTAAGCAAAATGTTCCGACACTTAAGGTTTCAATTCACAATGGAATGTGCAAACTTGTCTGAAAAAGGGATTTTTTTTTTTTAATTTTAGATAGGCATTTCATGATAGTTAGGTTTTTTTTGTTACCTTACACCTACAGCTGTCTCCAGAATGCTTTAGGTTGTCCACCTTGTGCAAGTTGGTTGCGGAGGAGGTTTGTTGTGGCTCAGCCAATACTACCTGTCCTGTGTTGTGGTTCCTTTCCCTTGCACTGACTGGAAAGCTGTAAGATGGGGCCATAATCAGGGAAGAGTCTTTCTAACTGCAATCACATAGTTGCATCACTAAAGTTGAAATGGACTTTTGTTTTATTATTACCACTTTTTTTTAGCAACTAAATGGGTAAATTTTTAGAGAGTCTTCCATTTTGTGTGGAACTAGACCCTAAAATGCTGTACTTGACACTACTAAAAATGGATACAAAACCCAAACCCAACTTGAATAAAATATTGAAACATCACCTTTTACTTTGCCTTTATTGTGAAAACAATTTCATATTAATTCTCGGCTCTAGAAGCAGACTGGCAACATTTTAGTGTGTATTTTGTACCACACAAGCAACAAATACTTGGTAGATTTAAGTTCCAGACATGGCCATGTTTCAGTGGTCGCTGAGCTCTGGCAACTGCACATATGAATATGTTTGACTTGTTTATTTCATTGCTGAGTTCACCAAGTTGAATTACCTTTCTATAAACAAATAGGCGTGAACAATGAACAGTTGTTGGCTGGGATAAACTTGGGTGGCTTTTCATTAAAACTCCGTAGTTTTTCGTATGTTGTGGCCACGGCACAGGGGACGCGCTGGTGAGGCAATGGCGTCACCGCTCTGTGAAACGGTTGATCTGCTCCAGTGCCAGCCCGCAAATTGTGCAACACCCTCTGCGTTCACTCTTAGCACAAGTCTTTCCTGATTATTTCTTAGTATGCTTTATCTCAAATATTTAACTGAACACTCGTGGGAGAAGTGGTCCGCTTCCAGCCTTCACTGAGTTAAACAAGCTGCGTGCAGCCAAGTCGCAGGAACATGGCAAATGCTCGAAGTCGATGCGTGTTCCTGGATGCTGTGCTGTCTGCTGTTCCAGAGTCTGTGGAAGGCTTGGGGCTCCACCTTGGTTCTCTCATGCTCGGGACATCCATGTTTTGGGATTTGTTCCCTCATGATCAGCTTCAAGGCTTCTCTCAGGGCTTGCATTGCCTCACTTGAGGTGAGAACAGGAAAGCATTTTGCCACGCATCTATCGAACTCCGCACAGAGCGCAAAACCCAGTCACGCACACGGGCTCTGATGAACCGCACCCCGGGGCTGTGATGGTGCTTGGAGAACCCAACCCCCTATGTCGACCTCTGTCTGAAAGAAGGAAAACCCTTATTTCCTGTCACGCTATCGCCCGCCCCGACACCCTGGGCGTTCCCCCCTTCCTCCTTCCCGCCCAGGCGCATGCGCAGCCGCTTCAGCGGCGGCGCGGACGGACCCGCCCTCCCGCGCAGGCGTGGTGCCCGCCCCCTCCCGCGCGGCGCCGGGGGCGGAGCCATCGCCACGTCGGTGCGGGGTGCCGGGAAGATGGCGGCCGCCGGCGAGCGGGGCGTCCCGGCGGGCCGTGCTCTCTGCCTGCTGCTGCTGCTCTGCGGCTGGGCCCTGGCGGCCCGCGGGCAGGAGGCCTCCGGTGAGCACGGCGGGGGGGCGGGCCGGGCGGCCGCAGGGGCGGGGGGCTGCGGGCGCTGCGGGGCAGCCCCGCCGGTCTGTCACCGGACTCCGACTGCAGCGCGTTTGGGCATGAGGGCCGGCGGGGCCCGGCTGTGGGCAGGGCCCGGGAACCGGCCTCGGGAACCGGCCTCTGAGGGCGGAGCGGCTGCGGAAAGTGCTGCTGGCTCGGCGGGTGTGCGGGAGAGCGCCTTGTTCCGCTGCTGCCGAGATCAGTTTAGCTGTCTGCTGCCATCATCAGACTTAGTATTTCGTTTTAATTGTTCTAGTTGGGTGCCTGCTTTTAGCCCCCCTCTTCTCCCTCCCGCTCCCGAAAATAAGATTATGTTATTTTGTGGGTAGACTCCTAGTTAAGTCCTTTTTTTTCTTCTTCCCCACTTCCCTTCAGCCTACAGACCAACTGTAACCAAGTGCTATAAGAAATACATATTTCAAGTGCAGTGAATTCCGCTTTGTTTTAGATGGAGTATTGGTTGGGCAGTGAGAGAAAGGGAATTCCTGAAGGCTGTTCTGAGCTGGCGGTTCCTTTCTGGCTCATCGGTCAGTTCAGCTGAACCAGCTCTGTTTGTGTTGCCCTGCACCTGCTCTCACGGGTAGGCAGAAATAAAGGAAGAGGTTCGGGATGTGGGACCCAAACCTGTAGGAAACAAAAGAGTTTTTCACTTCAGAAATCACAGAACAACTTGCTTTCTAAAAAGTAACTTTTATGGAAGTGATTTTTGACCCCGTCACATGTTTTTACTTACAGTGTTTACTAAGAGGGCTGTGCTGCTAGTTCTGTCCCCGTGACAGAACGTTAGTATCTATTTCTGAAGCTGAGGCATCTCTGGAGTTCAGGCACTGCGTCTGACATCATCCGACAGTGTTGTGTAACTGTAAACAGCGAAACCACCCTTTATAATGCCAAATAGTTCCGGGTGGATATCATAAATCAATTGTGGTGTAGTTGCTAAGCTGGCTACTACCATTAAAACAATAAATCACTTCTTTTAGGAATCAGAGGAATTATTCTTTCTCACTCTGAAGCTGCAGCATTAGCTGGTGGGAGTCCTTTGCATTTAGGCATATATCCTTCTAAACCTTCCATGTTAAAATGAGTTTAAGAACCATTGGAAGTGTAAGGACACATGCAGTGTCGTTCTATAGGAAAAATATGGTTGGTTGTATTTCAATCAATTTAACTATTACTTTTTAATACTTTTTGTCTATTCACTTGTAATGTACCAACTAGCTATAAATTTGAAACTACCTTGCAGCTGCCTTTCCTTGTTTATCTCCACGTATGCAATTAGCTGGTCTGACTGCTGAAGGGAGATAAGAATTCCCTAAACTTGTTCTGTACAAGAGCTGAACAAGTTAACATTGGTATGATAATTCAGACCAGTAATTTCTTCAGCAACCATGAGTGTGTTAGATGTAAAATAGATGACTTGAAACTTTAACAGAGAGGAACTGTAATGTCTGTTTCAGATGGTATTAGCTGGGTCTTTTCTGGTTTAGTTAGTTAAAGGGCAGTTCATACTGGGAACATGTACCATGTAAACAGGGAGAAGTCTGTTGTAACTGATCCTCTGTAAATACACGTTTCATGAATAACATCATTCAATGTCCCCTGTATAATATTTTACTTATAAGTAATTTGACACAAGCAGTTGGTTGAATGCTTCATTTCTAGAATCTGTAACTTTCCAGTGAACTTGGAAGCACTTAATAGCAGTATTCTTACTTTTTTAAAACAGAAAATTTAAAAAAAGTTTGGCATGCCAAAATACAAGACAAGTATGGTTTCACTATTTTAAATTATGTTGTGTACTGAAAGTCTAAAATGTGTTCTTCATTTTTAAAGTGCCTCCTGATTTGAATCTGGAGGCGACGTGCTGTAAACATGAATAGTTTGCTCTTTGCTATTTCTTTTAGGGTTAAAAAAACATTGGCTTTTTCTAAACTCCCTGTACGTCTGTTTTTACCTTCCTTTGAGTAGAGAAGAGGGTGATGGGCCCTGCATGTGACTTTAATACTCACCTTGGTTTTTATGTAGTTCTGCAAAGCCACCCCAGCATTGGAGAGATTATGAATGTGCCCAAGGCTGCACTGTTATGTAGCACTTTTACTGACTTTCTCCATTATAATAACTTGCTGCTGACAAAAGGCTTTCCTACAGGAGCATATGCAGTCAGATCGCCCTTTCTTCAGCTTTTTTTTAACCTGTGGTACAGTAGTTTTGTTCGGGTTAACATAAGGTTGGAAATCTCTTTCTGTTTCTACAAATTAAATTAAAGTAGGTGCCTGGGAAGAGATGCTAGGACCTTGTGACCTGACCGAAGGAGGCGTTGCAGTGTATTCTCATTTTTGTTGGCAGAATATGCAATGGTGAAAGACTGAAAAACTTTTAACTGTAGGAAAAGCTTTAGTGAGAACATCTTCCTCGACAGACTTCACCAAATTTTATGACAGAAGGAGTCTGATGATGGAGAAAATACTAATCACGTATGATTGTACAAGGCATCATAAATTCACAGAGGGAGGGAGGACACGTCTCTGAAGTTCTGTGTCTGGAAAATATGCATGCTAACGTTTTCAAGGACACTTTGGCATACTAATCTAGTAAGCATGTGCTTCCAGGCTTTAGTTCCTGTCCCACTCAAAACTTCTCTTTTGAAGTTGCTGAAGTAAAAGAGTGTATATTTCTGCATGTGAACTATAAAAAGTTTGCAGTGTGAAATATGCCCTGTTCATCATATGATTTCTTGCCTATAAAGTAAATGCCTTGCAATAATTTTCATTTATAACTGAAGTATTGCGGGAGATTGGTGCCTTGTACTTAACATTGACTGTTTTTCATCCTTTTCTCAGATTCTATGAAAGTGGAGATACTTCAAAAAAATATTTCTTTTAAGAGTGAGAATGAAACACTAAACAGATCCCAAAATTTGACAGATGACTTGCAGAGCATAACCTCACCAAAAAAAGACGTGAGCCCAACAACAGCTAAAATCGATTCTGTGACCGCAGTAAAACCATCTACAGCAAAAGGTGATTCTCTGCCGTATGTTCTCTCTCACGTGGTGACTGCTAGTCCTGTATCTGAAATGGATGTTGATGCTTCTGAAGATACTAGAATTGAGGAAGAAGATCTTCTAACAGGTCTGAAAGACACACTAAATAGTTCACCACCCATCATAAAAGAAACTATGGAGTCAGATGGAGTAGATGACTATCCTGCTTACGAAATGACACCAAATGCCAGATACAACCCAGACCTAGAGCTGCCAGAAGACGATGACTCTGACACCATTAGTAATTACAATGAGGAGATAAAGACCCTTGATGAGAAGATAAAAGATGTGTCTGTCACAGGGTTGGAAGAAGAAGACACCCATTTCTTTTTTCATCTGGTTGTAGTTGCCTTCTTAGTAGCTGTTGTTTATGTCACCTATCACAATAAGAGGAAGGTAGGTATGCTGGGGAAGGGTGAGAGAAACAGCTTTAGTATTAAAAATGAAGTTGCATTGTGTGTACACTTTTTTATAAAAGAGGAATTTAGCTTTTTGGAGAATGAAATCTTTGATCACTTAGTCTTGTTACTTTTATCTGCTCAATGAAAATAAACTTGAATCAGACATTTTAGATTAGAAGATCAATTAATTGATAACGTCTGTAATCAATCCGTTCAGTAATGGGCACTGGCAGTGTACAACAGGAATTCTATCAATGAAACCTGAGGCACGTGGAGTGAAGGTGATTGATTAACTAATTTTGTTTCTGCACGGGATTCTAAGCAGCAAATTAAGGAAGGTTTAATCCCAAATGATGCGGGAATGTTCTTGTTGTAACTGTGGTAACCCTCATAAAAAGTATTCACTTTAAGGCGGGCTTTAAGCCCTCAGGAGATCTATGATATAACTACAAACTTTCAGGAAATTTTTAACACTTTTTCCAGATGTAGAGAAGCCCACAGTTAGTGTTTTCAGATAATTGCTTTTTCAGTACAAACTAATTCTCTATATCTCAGAAGTAGCCTGATTAGTGTTATTTCAAAACATATTGCTAGCATAGAAAATTAACTCCAGCCCAGCCAGACCCTGTACAGATGCATACACAAATTTGCAATTAAATAATAGGTTATGGGTTTAGGTATGAGGAAAATTTAGTGTTTATTCTTTTAGGGAACACTGATTTGGTTGAGGATTTGGGGGACTCTGAAAAGAACACAGCTAAAAAAACCCCAGAAACTTACACTTTACAGTACAGTGGCATATTGAGTATATGCATTGCTAAGTGTTTATAGAGGAAAATATTGAAGACTGTGTTACATTTGAAAGTTTAACTTTGAGGGAAGTTCAAATAAGTGATAAAAAATGTCTTCGCTACATAAGTGAGATGATGCTTGTACTGTCATTTGGGTAATTGAAAAGCTATCTGTTGATATTACTTTTTTCTTTTAGAAGTAATTTTGGGAGCAGAAAATACACTAGTACTTTGAATACGTAGACAGTGGCATGTATTTCTGTGAAGCAACAGTCAAATTAGTTTAGGTTCTCCTTTTCTTTTTTACCCCGTGCCCATTTCCCCTTTTGCAAGTATAGTTGCCCTGTCTAGTAAAGTGGATTCTTAGATGATGTCAGTAAGAAACAAGGCTACATAGGGTGAAGATAATAAACATTTAGAAATCTGATCACATGGGTGTTTTGTCATATAACCTCTTTAACTGCTCTGCTGATGTTGCCGAAGGGGGCACTGAGCTGTAATGCAGAAAAAGTTGATCAAATTATACCATTGCTGCTTCTGTTGCCTTTTGTTTCAGCACCAGTAATACAATTATTTTTAGTGAGTGAAATGCCAGAGTAGGTAAGATGAACAAACTAACAAATGTCACCATCTGGGGGGTAGTTTAATAGCCTGTAATATGCAGTACTTCAGAAGCCACACACCTGTCTTTACCGAAAGACTTATGGGTTGAATGCCGTGGTTTTGCCAAACTGCAGCCGAGGTTGCTGATGACTTGGTGACAAGGACAGTAGGGAAACGGGTGACTCCTGGTGCCGTGTGTTATAGCAACAGTAACGCCGTTGCCACTGCCCAGGGGTAGAACTGTGATAGCAATAAAACTGTTACGCTGTCTCTCAGCCTCAAAATATTTCTGCATACCATGATGTAAATTGGCTGCTTTTTCTTTCAGATCTTCTTGTTGGTCCAGAGTCGAAGATGGAGGGATGGCCTGTGCTCTAGGACAGTAGAATATCATCGTTTGGATCAAAATGTTAATGAAGCAATGCCTTCCCTGAAAATAACAAACGACTATGTATTTTGAAAGCACTGTGATTTGAGTTTGCTGAACTTTTCACTCTTTGCCTGCCTAGTCATGTAATGATATTCAGGTATTCTAAATATGCTGTTTGTGCTGAAATGAGATTTACTCTCTCTGACCTGGGTGGTTTTGAGATTAAATCTCATGCAAGATCAAGGGCATGATACATCTGTTTGCTACTTTGGTCAGGTTTTGTATCAACTATGAAGATACAGAGTTTAATAATTAGTGCTCTTTCCATTCATTAAGCATCATTCCTTCTATCTGGAGCAGTCTTAATAGTGGTAATACAAAAATAAGCATAAAATATTTTAGGTCTGATAAATTAACGACTTTGTCATTACTAAATCAAATTAATGATCTCTTTGCCAATCACTTACATGGCTCATAAATCCCACTATACTGCAAATTTAAAATAAAATTACTTTCTTCTGTGCTTAAATCCTGACGTTGCAAACTTTCTTCTGGATTTGTTTCGGTTTTTTTTTCTTCTGTTTTCTTGTTCCATATCTTGATCCTCTTTTAGGCAGAAGAGCTAGCATGGCAACTTCATAATTTCTGGATGTGTTCATGCTGTAAATAATTTTAAAATGATTTATGTATAAACCATTTTATTTCAGAAGTTATATGCCATATATTTCTTTAAAATACTCATGGTCTTTGTCAAGGTATGCAGCTTATTGAGCAGTTTTTTTCTCTAACTGTATTTATGACTCTTTTATTATCTTTGTAATTAATGAATGGAAAATAAGCCTTGTATAATCTTACTAATATAGATAGTTGACAGGCTTTCAATAAATTGAAGCTTTCTGTTGAATTTTAAGACACTTGGGAAACAGTTATGTGATTTGCTATGTTCTAAATGGGAGAGGGCTGAGAATGTAAGGATAATTTATTTTGTTGTTATTCTGACCCAGGTAACAGGCAGATGAAAGTGACGGTGTGTGGGGCTGCCAGGCTGTGGTCAGCGCACTCTAATTTTTGACAAATGTTTATGCATTAATGTAAATCAAGTTACTGGTACTGTAGGGTTTTTTTTAATTTTGTCCTTTGTACTTTCATTATTTATGTTTTTATGAGTTGTAAAATATAAAATCTTAGTTTTCTGTACATTCTGTTTGTGATTTAGTTTTCAGACTGATAAGTATGTAAATAATGGTGGATCAGAACCCCATAATTAATGACTTGGTATTCAAGTAGTTATGTAACATTTTGGACAAATCAGCTTTACTGCTGTCGGCATGAGGAGTCTGAAGACATGACGGTACCTTATGAATGAAGTGCTAAAAGTTCTAAATCCTACCGTTAAATGCATTCTTTTCATAACCACAAGCAGTAAAGCACAAACAAAATATCCCAAAACTCTTTTCTTGCAGTAATTTTTATGGTATTTGGACTTGTATCACTTAGTATTTTGAATAAGGTTTTTAAAATAAATGACAATAATAAGCTTGTGGTTTTTTTAACTGTTTCACTGCTTTTCTACGGTACCTTCCGATAAAGAGCTTGCTTCTGCTTGGGATTGGGCAACCAGTTCAAAACGATCCTTTATGTTGCTGATTAAATTCCCCTCTGTGTAGGGGGTATACAGAGTTTTGTTTTATACATCTGTTAAATAGTGTGTAGGGTAGATAGCAAGGCTTAAATGAAATCCTTTAAGCTGTAGGAATTAAGAAGTTCTTTAAAAAGTAATTTTTTACCTAAGTTGTATAATTAATGATTCTCATGGAAGATACTTGGAAGCTCTTGCCTGAAAGTGCCCACATTAAGATGTAACACTGCTGTGGGCAGGATCCAAAGGCAAAAGTTACTTTGCAAAGCTCCTTTAGGATGTTTAAATGTTGGAATTGGAGAGAGGTAGGCTGATGTTTTTCCACCCAAGAAGTTCAGTAGCTGTCTCCTTAAATAACATTCATAAAGTGTAGTAGGTTTGACATTAGATGATAGTATGTTCGCAATTTACAGTGGTTCCTTTCAGGCTGGTAGTCCATTGTTACATTTGTTACTTTTTCAGCCACTTGACTGAATATAATAGCTGGAATACTAGCTATTGTTTAAAAAATGTAGAAAATTAACATTGACCTACATTAGTAGAAATAAGGCATATTTTGTTGATTTCTGGAGTTCACAGGTGTGTCACCTTATTCCGTCTTGGATGTCTTCCAGAGCTTTTGAAGCACAGTTCAGCTGAGCGACCAAAATGGTTTTCTTGCAGGCTTTCTGACTGACTAACAGTGTCCTCTTTAAGACTATATATCAATAGTGGAAAAATCTTGCGTTTCCTTGCTCTCCCTCCCTCAAATTCTTTGTCCTTGTGAAAAGACTGAGAGCAATTTATTAACTTTGCAGCATTTGAGCTGTTCCTTCCACCAAACCCACACTTTTAAAACCTGGTAACTTTTACTGGAGGAGAAATGCACACAGCTAAGAGCAAGATTGCTTTTTTCTGAGAGTTTTTTTTTGGGAAAAACTGTCAAAGGCTTAATGTCAACTCAACCCGCTTCTTTGCGGTTTGTTTTGCAGTCATCGCATCTTCAAACGCTCCGCTGTTTAGCTGCGTTGTGCCAATACTTGTCCCTCAGATTTAGTATTCGTTAGGCGCGCCCAACAGTGTAGAGACCTAATAGACTGCAGCTGGCTTTGGCTGCACACAAAAGTGAATAAATTATTTTCTGCAGTGTCCATTGAGCTGTCTTCTCTGAAGATGCTCCGACTTGAGGTTACCTTAGAGGCGAAAAATCAGATCTTGAGCCTTTTGCTCTTGGTAGTCATAATCAGGGCTGAAATATTTGAGTTAGGTAGGTGATATTTGAGGTCATGAAATGGTGGCTGGCGTGCGTGCCTTCTCTAGCAGGGTGCAGCTGTGCCTCACTTCACTCCCAGCAGTTATTCTCTGCTTGCTCTGGCTATTGTGCGCATCCTCTTTATCTCACAAGTAAGAAAAATGTCTTTTAAATATTTAAACAAATATTGTTTTGAATAAGCCACTTCAACAATGGTACTGAGGGCAGCTTATTCGAATGTTTTTAAATTCACAGGGAATTAACGTGAATTTGAAATCCTCGAAGTTCCTTAAACAGTGGGTTTCATTTGGGGAATCGTCTAAACGGATTCACTTCTCAGATGCTAATGTATTTTAAGTCCTTGGGACGAATCTTGCTCTGTCAGGTTGACAGTGATTGTAGCTGGCTGCCCCAGGAGACAGGTTTGGTCATACCCAGGCAGGTTTGTGGATGCATCTAAGCAAATTAATTCAGATAATGATGTTTGTGAAATACCATTATTCTTAAAACCTGGCTACTGTTGATCTGCTCCAGTATCCAGCTACACAGAGGCTGCAGTACCAGTTAACACTTGTTATTTGTGTCCTGAAAAATTGAATGTTAAATAATGAGTGTGTTGCCGAAGGCAGTTTGCCATCCAGTCCCTGCAACATGGCGTGTACTTGCTCACCTTCACTTGTAGCAAGATAACATCAGAAACAAAGTCAGAAGCTAGTGAACTGTCACCTCCGCCCAGGCTGGTGAGTGTGTGCAGTTGGGTCACACTTGTGTGTCACCGTCATCCCGGTGGTGTAAAAAAGGGCCTGCACCCTCATACAGACCAAAGATTTGAAATGTCTGTGATGACTTCAACACTTTTTTTTTGAGGTTATATTTTTCATTTGCGATAGCCCTTGGACTGTTGCCTGAAGAGGGGAAGTGCTTTGCCGAAGTGACTTAGGGAGTTGATAACCTGTTTCTTAATAGTACCAATAAAAAGGGAAAGGTTTCTAGTGATCCAGTTTTATAAGGGCTTTACCACCAGTGGGAGAGTGGAGCATATGTCATCCGCTGGGCAATAAAAGAGCCATTTGCTGATGAGGTAATCAGAATTGAACTACTGTTTTTTAATTTCTTTAATTGAATTTGCTTGTGGAAAATTAAGAGCAGGCTATCAAAAATTCATAAAGTGCTGAGATCAAATAGAGGAAAAAGCAAGCAGATTTATGTCAGATCTTACCAACAAGAAATGTCTTGATCAATTTCTTTACTGAAGAAAGGAAACTTTCTCACATTAAGGTGAATTATGACCTCCATCAATATTCTGATAAAAGGAATAAAATATTCCTGAAGAGCTTTCTGATTAAACTTCTCAAGTTTAAAGTTGAAGCTCTATTTATGTAGGTTCTTGTTAGTGCTCGAGTTTTATGAAATGAGGAAGGAAATAATGAAGAGGATAGTTTAAACAAATGATACATTTCATTTTTACTATCCAGGAAATGTATTTTAAGATATTTATAGTTTAATTTTCATTTAGCACCAGTGCATGTTATTCAGCTAAGGCAACTGTCCTTGGCTGCTGCTCAGTTGTGTACAGGGCGAACAGAGAAAGCTTTATCTGAGCAGGGTGCTTTGAGTTACGGGAAATTAATTTGCAACGTGGAGATGAAAAATGTGATCTCTTTTAAATTTAAATGCTACAGAAATAGCAGAAAGGGCAAAGGGATATTTCTGTATCTCTAGCACAGACAATTGATATTAGAAGGAGAAGGGGGATGCTGTTACAGCTGTAACTCAGGCTTGGAAAATCTGCTTGTTTTCCGAATAGGGAGCAGCCCAGTTGCAGGCCAAGGCGGACAAAACATTTCTCAGGGATTTTTCCAAGTCGCTGTCAGTTTAGGAAGCCTGCGATGAGCCACAGTGGGTGAGATTTTATTCACTTTCATTGCCCATGAAAAGCTGGTGTGCTGAGCAAAGAGAAGTCTGGCTGTCAGCTGCTCGGCGCCTCAATTTTCTGCCAAAACCTGGGGGCAGGGATGCTGCCCAGGGCTGGGATGATCCTGCAGCTGGCCCTGCTCTGGGAGGGGAGGAGCTGGTCCTCCCAGGCAGAGCTTCTGCCTAAGCTGGGACCAGTAAGGCGGAGGTTGTGGGTGGGGTGGTCCTGGCCCATCGCTGGCAGGTGAGAGTGCCCGACACCTGCAGAGGAGGCTCTGGCTTCCCCTCGCCACGCTCCCCTGCGCTGGAAGGTAAGCAAATTCCTTAATCCAGCAAAACAATTCCTCTTTTTTTTTTTTTTTTTTTTAAATCTTTCTTCTTGGGAGGGTTTTCAATCATTTTGGGGCACTGAGCTGGTTTACTGTGCAGCCAGACCAGTGCCGGAGCTGGCTTGAGGCAAGCAGTTAAAACAGAGATGGGGACATTCCCCGTTAAGCGGCAGCAAACTGTTAATTTGGTTTCTTGTAAAGCTGTTACTAAGCTCGCATAAAACCAAGTCCAAATAAGACTGTTCTACATTGTAGAGTCCAGTCACTGCAGTTTCAGCATAATGGTTTTTTGATGCTGAGAGCCCATATCAGCCTGAGGATTTGTGGTTTCTTTTAGTTTGAGTTGTTTCTTGTGGTAGTTTTCTTGGAGGAAAAGCCCGGAGGGTTCCCAGTGGGGAGGCTCTGCCCCGTTACAGGGATGCTGTGTGCGCTGTCCCTTTGTGTCACAGCACCTGCCCGGCCGTGCAGCTTCCTTCTCCTGCCCCAAATCCCCGCTGAAGCTGCGTTCTGCGCTCTGGCGAGGCTCAATAGCTTTATGGGAGTGCTAAACCCTCGTGTAAGGCTGATAGAGCAGTAATCTTCAAGGCCATATTTTCCAAAGCAGCAGGACTAATAATATCATTCTTGCACCTTTTCTTTTACAATCAAGTGTCCCTTAAAGAGGAGTCCCTGTACTGGTTTTTGTTAAACTTTTCTGATGTGAGGCATATGAATATCCTTACTGTAATAAAAATTGTTAACATCAGAACTTCTCAGCTTCACTGTTTCCAGTATATCTAATTAGAAAGGGAAGGATGACATCTTTTCTGTAATTGGTCCTTAAATCATTATCAGAATCATTTAGCAGTCTCCTAAAACTTATTTTTAATTACAAGGTCTATTGCCTTGTTAAGTTATTAACACTGAAAACCACTAATCTTGGCAATTTCCTGTCCTCATTGAAATGAAAATATGAAGGTCCTGTTATCCTTCTTGAGGTGCACTCATTGAGGTTTTATTAAAGATTAAGTGAAACCAGATTTAATCATTTTTTACTATTCTGTAAACAACATTGAAATGGATGTGATTAAGCTATTGAAGGGAGCTGGTCGGGTTAAGAACCGAAGTTCTGGTTCACAGATGGATCAAGGACACTGAAATCCTTCAAACTGAGATTACATGAATTAGGGGCTCTTGCCTTTGTTGATCGCAAAGCTGATGCTCATTACCACTAGCTCTGCAAGGCTGTGGAATTACATTGTATATTTTTGTTAACATTTACTGCTTTTCTTCTGCCAGCGTCATGTGGTGACTGCTGGGGGTCCTTTTTGTCCCTGCATTTATTTACTGTTTGTCAGAGGGGAAAATGGTTATGCTCTCTTCTTCCCTGCTCCCCACAAGTGGGGCACAGAGAATAAAACTTTCAAAAGTACCTACATGGAATAGTTTTGCATTACAAGAAGCTGTGATGACTCACTTTAGTCTTTATCTTTTAAGATTAACTCATGCTTACTCTTAATAGTTCTATTAAATTTCCAGATTGTTGCAGGGTGACTGTTCTTGAGCTGCAGCCACTGGGGCAAGGAACAGCTGATTATCCTTTATGAAGGCGCAAAGTTTTTTCAATGTCTACAAGTTGTCCTCGCAGTAATAGCCGACAAATTCTACCAGTTGATCTAGAATATGTTTTGATTTCTAATGCAGGCTGACTGTGAATCCCAACAGCTGGAATGCCAGATGTTCAGAAAAGGAAAATTATATTCCATGTTGTTTGAGGAGGGAAAGAAAGTGGAAGTAGAGGGCATAATGGCATCACGCTGAAACTAAGCCACCATCTCCCAAGCACTGAAGTCACGTTTTCAGTATAATTTATGGGAAAGATTCTCTGCATTTGAATAGTTGTTCCCTAGAGAAGGAAAATAAACTGTCCTTGATCCTATCCGAATACAGAGGGTTTGGGCTGGATTGTACCACAAAATGACAAAAAGGCTGTGTGACACGTGCTATTTTAGCGGTATTGGGGTGGCCTGAGAGGCAACCTTCTTTTGGGCTCACTCTTATTACGTTTAGCTTAATTTAAGATGCGTAACTTTATGCAGGAGTGGCCGCGTCGTGCTCACACGTAGCAGTTCGGTGACTCTAGGGAGGTGGCAGCACCTGAAAAACTTTCCAGTGGCTGTGTGGTTTGTGGTAAGTTGTTTAGCTTTGACCAGAAAGCTCGTTCTCCTACCTGGAACCAAATCAAGATGATTCTTCCAGACACTAGTGAGATGTAAATATTTGAGAGTCCCAATATCATCATCGCACTGAGTAAATGGTGGAAAGCCCTGGAGAAGCTATATATACTTTATATACTGCACGCTCCAACTGTTCATGGCTGAAGCCTGTGCGACAGGCTCTTCTGCACCATGTCACAGCTGAAAGGACAATCTTCTGGAATGTCAGAGGGGTCCAGACTGGCTCCTTTTGCCAGCTCCATGCCTGATTTCTCACTTCAGAGGTCAAGAAGTTGCAGGAGGTTGGATGTGCTTGCCTGACTCTCCCTCTTCCCGTGTCCTTCACAGTCGCACGTTGGTGCGACAGGTTTGGGGGAGTTTTGCTGACTCGGGAGGTTTATTTATCTCCCCACCCCAGAAAAAGCCCCATACTTGTCTCTTCTCATTTTGGTGTGAATATTATGAATATCACAGTAGAAATGAGTTGTGTTCTGCCGTGGGCAGGTGGTGGCTGTGGGAAAAAGAGGGTCCTGCTGTCATCCATCGCACTTGCCCTGCTCCCTGCCTGCGACTTCGCTGGTGCGTGAGCAGACAAAGTATTAAATCAAAGTCAGATCACAGAAAGAATTCAGCGGTGAGGCAGAGGAAGGTATTTTGACAGGCAACCAAGCTTACCTTGCTGGTGCCATGAAACCATGACTACTGAGAACAACTTTCCTCTAAGAAATGCCCAGAAAAAAAAATCACCAGTTTAGATATTAAAATAATTTATTTTTCCCTGCTCTTCCTGACGCTGCCCCGCTTTCGGAGAAGCAGCCAGCAGGGGGGAGTGTGACTGCGCCGTGCAACGCAGCCTTCCAGCCAGCAAAAAGCTGGAGAAGCGCAGAATAAGTTCAGAAATGAGCGTTGGGAGCCCTTCAGACAAAAGCTGATGCGGGGAGACAGGCGGCCCGATCCCGGCAAGCACCCGCCTTCGCTTCCAGCCGCTTGCCTGGGGACCGAGGAGGGATGGGGCTGCACCCTGCACCGCACGGGCTCCGGTTGCACCCGCGGTGCCGGGTCGGCGCTGATGCGGTGCCGGGATGAGACTTGAGGGGCTCCGGGAGCTCCTCTGCTCCACGGGGCAAGTGCTGGTGTTAAGGATAAGGTGAACTGGAGTGCTGTTCCGTAGCTCCATGGTTTCTGCACTGAGGTGTTTACCCACTCTTTTGAATTTAATTAAAAGAACCCCACTCTACGAAAGGGAAATTTTCCTTTGGATACATACTTACATTACATCCCCAGACCTATCTTTTTCATTTTCTCCTGAAAAATACGAGTCTCTAACATCATGAGCTCTTATATATTAATCCATCTGAGCTATAGCAATATGTTTCTAAGAATAAAAATAGCCTTTAGACTTGTAGGGCGCAGCAAAACAACCTCCAATTTTGAAATCACAGAGATCCTCTCTAACCCTGGGGAAAATAAGTCTGTTTCCTCAACCCAACATACATTTCTATTATTGTGCCAGAGGAAGACACTGGAAAACAGAGACGCCAATCTCCCTGAATGTTACTGTGTGGTAACAGAAATACATAAGAAGAAAAAATGTTGCTAATTATGGGATTATAATATGATGAATTTTACCTGACATAATCTGACCTTTTACAGAGCAATATACAAATGATTACTCTGCGCTTGAATAAATATAGATTTAGAAATATGTCACCCAAACACTAGTTAATAGATTAATTACATGCATGCTGCTAATACCCATTTCCTTGTTGGACTTGGTGTCTGAAAAGTGGTTATTTTATATCTGTAAATAGTTTGCTTGCCTAGTTACTTGCTTAGCCATTTCTCCTTCCAATTCCACACATGTGGAGTCATCATATAGGAACTGCTAATGCCTGTGGAGTTGAGCTCTGTTAACGTTCGAAGGACTCTGATGGACCTCTGAAGGATGTCAGTCCTTGATAATATTCCTTTTTATGCTTAATGCAAAAAATAAAATTGAATGTAAAACCTGAAACACTCACTAGATTAGTGCAGTCATTAACACGCCTCTTTCCCCAAGATAAAGGTGATTGATCTCCTAACAAAGGTTAATCAGAAATATGAAAAGGAGAATCACCCTTGTGGCACCCACCATGCCTTCCGGTTGACTTCCCACTTTATTTCTGTGTTACATGCCAGTCCTAGAACACAAAGCAGGATCCACAGGTAGAAATATCATCAGCAGAGAGGGTTTCTGATTAAAAATATGTCAGTGAGACTTCAGGATAGCTTGGAGATGACACAATGTTTAAGAAGTGGTGATGCAGCAGCACCACCGGAGTGATACTGGATGATAAGTCATGATTATTTGAGTGCTTGTCTTAAATATTTGAATCTGCTCTGCAGAAGCTGAATAGCCTTAGAAGTTTTGGATTGAACTGAATTAATTTAATTCATTTATGTTATTTAATAAAAGTGCTGTAGCTCCCTTAGGCCTCTCTGCTTTCCATCCAGTGATGGATGTAGGAGTGACATTCTTCCTCATGAAGTAACTATTGCAGGAAGGGTTTGGGGCTGTGAACACAGTAACATTGAATAAGTCTACTCATTTCTGTCCAGTTTCTTGCATTGAGTGTTGTTTAATTCCCTCTCTACATTGAATTGCAAACAGATGCTTGGGAAATTGAGGCCCGAGGCTTTAGAGACGATGGTCTGGGTTCTGATGCTGACACTCAAACTGGATTATACCTTACTGTGTAAGCAATCCCACTAGCTTCAGTACAATAAACCAAACAATATCGAAGAGGAATAAACAGAAAACCTAAATTAAACGGAGCACTGTGTGCAGCACTGTAAATGAAACTCGTTCCTACTGAAATGCCACTGACAGGTTGTGCTGGAGCTGCCAGAGGGACAAAGTGGGCTTTTAACAGCCTTTCCTTTCTGCCAGATGGTCTCATTGTTGTTTGGGTTTACAGCACTCTTTCCCCCTCTCTCTGAATCACTTCTGGGATTAATGTCAGTGGTGGTTTTTTTAGGAGGTTCCACTGAGAGTGAGGAGCAAAGGGGAAACATTCTGTCCGTGTGAGAAAATAAAAGGAAATACAGAAAAAAACAGAGGGTGTTTTGGCTGCTTGGCCCTGGTTTGAGAGCAGGGAGAATGTGGTTCCTCCCCTCTCTTCAGGGCTCATGGCTGCAGCTTTGCTGACGCCTCACCAAGGGCAGGGACACCTGTTGGGGACACAGTGGGAGCTGCTGTGGTGTGACCATGAAAGGAGGAAAAAGATGCCACCTCTTCTCTAAAAGGGAACAATCCTTTCTCTTCAATTCGTGGTGCTTGCTGCAAAGCCTAGGGAAGGGGTTGGCGTCATTCTCCTTCAAATTAGGGAAACCTTCTTGGGAAGGTGGAGCCGCATCGGCGTTCAGGGCAGGAGATGGGCAGGTAGCTCCTGCAGAAGCACTCAACAAGCAAACCTTCCCCAGACCAACACCACTCTCCTAAGCCCGGCTGAGCTCTCCCCCAGCTCCAGGATTACATAGTTCGACCAGACTGATCATGCTGAGCCTTACTCCACTGTTAGGAACCCAACAGTGATGAAGGCATTCAAATAAAGTAGCTAGTTTTTCTATTTCAAAACAAGATTATCTTGAAATATTTACTACAGAGGTGTTGATGGAACCAGCATGTTCATGCCAAGATGTCTGACTGACGTGTTGGGTTTCAAATAACCCTTTGCTCTTGAGATACTTAAAAGCTTTTCCAAACATATTCTCCTATCTCTGAGGGTATAATCTGCTTGTTTCATTTCTGGTCTGCTAAATATTGTCTTTTTGCTTTTGGGTGAGAACATTTGAATGTCACAATTTCTTCTGTTTGGTGAGAGGGACATTTACAGACTTTTATACAAACATTTACCATTTTTTGTGGAAATCACTGGTCAGATAGCAGTCTTCACTGCAAAAATGATATATGTAATGTATCACCTATTACCATCAAACCTCTTAAAAAAAAAAAGAAAAACCTAAGCCCTAAAATAGTTTCCTCTCTTGGAAAATACACAAAAGCCTGGTGCTTCTAGCAGAGCTTTGACCCCAGAAATAAAGTGCAAGAGCTGAAAGTTTTCCAAGTTATTGTAGTTGCTGCAAATTCTCACATACTGTGGTTGCAAGTGGAAGTATGCACGTGTCATACAGAAAAATGAGAACCTGTACCTCACAGAATTTATAATTCATTATCAGCAAGACACAGCACATATTTTAGTTGACGCCCAGCTGAAAGACAAACCTTTCTTTGTCCATGCGACTGATCCAAGTGTCCTCGTTATGCTGTGGGACCTGAACCCTGTGTGTATCGCAGCCCGGCATGGTCCGAGGGCTGGGATCACAGCCTGACCCTGGCAGCGCTGCTGCCTTCGGGGGTTATTTCTGACTTCTGTGCCTAATAACAGCCATCTGGGCTCAGTGTGCTGTCATGTACCTAGTTCTACTTGCAATAACACAGCAATAAAACTGCAAGATGCCTACAATCTGTTTGTAATCTTCTCCAGAATATCACCACCTGCATCTTGCGACTAAAAGATGTAAATAATTCCTTCTGCATAGAGTGGCTAAAACTCTCCCAAGGCTCAATTGCTGAGTGAATGGGTTTAGTTTTGCAAATGTTGTAAAGCTTGCGCCTTTTTCTTTTCCCCCCCAAGAATGCAGCTTTTGGCCTTTTTTTTTTTTCTTTTTTTTCTTTTCTTTTTTTTCCCCTTTGGCTTCCTTCTCTTTCCAGGGAGCCCATTGTTCAAAGCTCAGCTTAAGGATTTACAGAGTCCTGGGAGACCCTTGGTTACGGCTGAGCCAGAGGCCCTGGGGCAGATGAGATGCTTTGCAGCAAAACTGTGTGTAACACCTGACTTATTCTGTATTACAGAGGAGGAGAGGGACTGTTAAATTAGGTATGTGTTTTCCAGTCCATGCAGGTGTCTTCCCTGGCTATAACACTATCTGAATCTGAGGTAGGGAACTGGTATGAGCTATGAATACATTTACTGCTGAACGAGAGCAATGGGATATGTAGAGTGTGCGTGCAACTAAAGCATGGATACCTGCCAACTGCTGTTGGCAAAATGCTGGATTTGGTTGAGATTTATCATAACAAATCCTCTCTGCTGGAGGTGGGCTGTCCAGGACCTTGGCTGCTGTCTCCTGAAGAGCAGCAGTCACAGCAGTGGGGCTGAACTGGTGACGAACTGCGGAAGAGCTCATCCTTTCTGACACTTGCAAGGTGGCAATGGGCTTTTCCTTTGCCGCTCTATAATTTCCTGCAAATAATTTTATTACAGTGCTGCCCAAAGGCCTAAACTCAGCTCAGAGCTATGATGTACCAAACACACTCTCATACCATTAAAAAAAAATAAAAAAGGCTGAAACAACACAGTGCATCTCTGCGAGTTTCTCACAAGCATTACAAGGTTATCTAATCTGTGCAAAATATTGCTGCACTTCACTCTCCCTGCATCTGACTATGATCTTTGCATGGCAATATGCATTTTGGGGTGTTTGCACATCTGATTTATACCCATACAGCTTATGATTAAAAGGAAATTAGCACTTCCGTAGCAGCATTATTTACAAGGAATAGCACGTTCCTTGTCTAGAAGACCATCCTTGCTATAACTAATTAACACAGCATACTTAATTGCTTTGTGCAATTGAGGGTGGAGTTCCATTTACCTCCGGTGAGATGTGGGGAGCTCCCTCTGTGCAGTCACCCCAGGGCTGCACTGGACCTTTTGGTGATGGCAGAACAGCCGTAGGGAGTCTGGCACCTATAATTATTTCCTTTAAAAACTCTCCCACAGCTGAGTATTTAGAATATTTAATTAGCTGAAAGCCGTGATATCTGTCAATCACGTGTTGCCTCAGATTTGGGGTTTAAAGGGCAGAGTTATTACTGCAGACTTATTATTAAAGGAAATTACCAGTACAGTTGGCTCAGATCTTGCTAAGAAACAAGATTATAGATGGGTAATGTTACCATGGAAAACCAAACACTTTAATCATATCCCCAGCACATAGTAATAGAGTTTTGAAAGCCGTGCTACCAGAAAACTTAGCAAAACCTGGGTTTAGATAGATACTTGAATATTAGCAAGCACTCAAGAGAACTTTTAAATGTTTGAATTCATCATGGGGCTTTGCAGCCACAGTAGCAAGTCCTCATGTCTGTCTGGCATGTGTTTGACATGTATGGAAATGGCTGCACAGATTCACTGGGCAATGATGAATTAAATCCTGAAGAGCAGCAGCGTGGGGATCTGGGTAGAAAGTGGTTGGACTTACTATATGAATCTGTCTTATCCCATAGTTGCTGGAAAGTAGGTACAATTTGCCAACAGTGACTTATACCAGGAGAGTTGTTGCTCCTTCTTCACCCAGAGAGAAAGCGAAGAAGAAGGATTACTTGCTTTCTCGTGGCCAGGGATTAGGAGATGTTGGTGCCACTGTTCAGGCATGGACAGGTCAGAAGGTTTGGCCATGCTTTGGGGCAAGAAGTCACCCCCCGTGGGGTAGCAGCCGAGAGGGTGGGCTAGAAATCTGCCTCCTTCCAGTGGAAAAATGTTCAATATTCACAATCTGAATAGAAACAAACCCATGATAATCCACAGTCTTCGATCTATTTAGGACAAAATAGTCTCAAGTGCCCAAAGTTCTGATGGAGTCAGGATAAATTGGCTTTTACTGTCTCCTGTAATTCAAGGCTGAGTGAAGCAGAAATTGCATCATTTGGGATTTCCTCATGTTGTGGCAAGACAATGAGAATGACTCACTTGGACGTTTTATTATAGCCACTGGGAACCAAATGTAAATTATACACTTAAAAATGAAGCCGATAAAAAGCAAGGAGATTTAAATAGGAATGTGGCACGTGGCAGTCAGATTTAAAGCCGGCTGGAGGTTATATAGTAGCAATGAGATTAGAAAAGCCAAAGAGAAAGCCCTGGGCGACATAATAGATCTGATTTGTTATGGGTACATAGCTGAAATAATAATAATAATAATAAAAATTCTATTCTGCCTGTTGCCACACTCTTCCCCTGATCTCATAACATTAATAAGATCATGATGAAATGCTGGCAAGTTTTGGTGTCAGTCATAAAGTTTGAAGAGCATGCTCTGGTCTTCTCCTGAATGTCATAGGACAATGCCCCTCAACGCTGCAGACTGATAACAGTTTCTTCTCATGCAATCTAGTTATGAATATTTTGATGCATGTTCTCTTAGGCAGGATTTAGTGCCTGAACTGCGATCAGTGTTGGTAATGAGATAATACCTTTCTTTCCCCTTCTTCTGTCTGTGCATAAAGAACAACTATTATCAAATACAGCAAAGGGGTGAGTTTGATGTGGGCCAGGAGAACTTTTTGATTGTATTCCTGTGAAGGAAGCCTGATGCTCAGACCTCTCTGTAGACGTGCTGGTATCTCATGGATGTGTGCTAGTAATTTCAATGATAGAAAAATATATTAATCTGTTATCTGGGAAGACATTTCTTGGTCCATTTGAATCAGGTTAGCATGTTTCCCAAGCTCCAATTTCTGAATCTCATGAATCTGGGAAAAAAAAATTGAGACCTGTTGCAAATGGATCAGCGCAGAAGCTGGTGTAAAGAAAATATGAAAGTTCCTTTCAAGGAGTTAGTGCATTCTGTGAAATCAGATTCAGGGCTCAACAATGTGAGTGAATGCATGAAGAGGCTGTGCCTAATCCCAAGTGCTCTCAGAGTCCGAGAACGGTTGCTCATGGATTTTGAGCTTTGTGGTCAGACAGTTACAGATTCACTGATGCTCATTAGTGATCCAGCTCAATCATTCTCTCCTTTCTCCTAGCTTTTAATTGCTCCTTTTTTTCCCATCTTTGGAGGGATGTCCTCATGCCTTACCACACAGGATTGCTGCCTCCTCCACGGCACGAGCCTGTCTGGACCGTGCCACGACCTGCATGGAGGAGATGGCCACAGCCAGTCTCATCATCTCCTTGCTTCATTCTGTTCCTGCTTGCAATTGCAGGGATCTTTATATTAGTTAATACTTTGTAAAAATAAGTCAGAACATTCCGTTGTTGCAGCCCAAGTTCATTGGAAGGAGTGTGCATTTAACTTTCAGCCTTGTTTGAAGGGAAAGTCATGTGGCTGCAGGCAGTGGTGATGGTTGCTGCTGTTTCTAATGCCTCCATTTGTAGATCTGCTCCAGGAGAGGCTTTGTTAGATGCCAGCATCTAATAGGAGTTTTTGCCTTGCTGGTACCAACGATGTTTTTATCAGATGTTTTCGCAACCTCGCTCTGCCAGACTGCATGTATCGAGTGTTGTCATAGAAATTCCAGCTGTGCTGATGCTGTTACACCCATAAAAAGTTCTTAAGCTGGTATTATAGGATGATAGCTTCAGAGACAGTTTAAACATTTCTGCTGCTTTTCCTTTACTTTCTTTCCAACTTTTTGAACTTAAAAAAAAAAAAAAACCAACTTTTTTTTCCACTTCTCATCTTACCTCCCTTTCTGAGTTACTGACCTGTAGACTTATTGTTAGGCAAAGTATGAGGCAACATACGGGGCCCTCCCAGGTAAAGGACTCTGTCCTCCCACCTTTGCTTTACGTCCAGTTTGCACACTATGAGTTTGTTGGTTAGACCATAAAGTGCAGAAATGGAATTACATCTGTGCAAGCACTTGACAACTAGTTGGTACTTCAGGTTAGTCTTTTGTTAACAGGTAAGTGTAGTAGGAAAATTTTTATTTGGAGCCCTGAGCATAAGGATAAATAGTATCTTGTTACTTAATTGAATGCATGTCCAGTTTTAATTATTTGTTACATCTCAGGCACGGCAGAGGAAAAGAAAATGTGTGAGTGGGGAATAACCAAGCCAAAAGCTGGAGCTTAGCTAAGAAAAAGGCTGTCTTTCTTGGACACAGCTCTTTTGTTTTAATTGTCCATTTAATGTTAACTCAAGAAAATCTTAGTTTTTGACTAATTAGTTAATCCCTGTCTGGTGCTAATGGAAAACTATGTTTTTGGGGAGGTTTGTTGTTGCACAGCTGAGGATAGGCAATTAGTGGGAACATACACTAAAGCTGAGTCTCCAAACTTACACAAAATGTTTAACGAGACAACTGGGATAGATACAAAGGGGAGCCAAATGTGTTGCGAGTTGCTCACTGTTATTAAACCAAAAGCATATGGGTTGGAGAGTCTCCCTGATCCCTGCCCCGTCCCTCCCGTGCTGTCTTGGCTGGGGAGCAGCTGCTGGAATGGGGGTGCTGTGACCAGAGCTCCCCATCCAAATGTTTTGCAGAGCCTTTGAGCGCTTCCTCTTGCTGCCAGATCTCCAGCAAGGTGAACGGCTTTGTTGCAAGCACCAGATCGCAGCGTCAATAATTGATTTTTTTTTTTCAATTCCTACTGAGATCTTGGCAATCAAAGTCCTGGCAGCCTGAACAATCTCAGCAGTGAGGCAGAAGATCTTTTGTTTTGGAAACTTTTCTGAAGATGTGTGTTTAATTCATGTTGGGATTATTTCAGTTGAAAGAAGGCATGTTATCAAATAAACATCCTGCCTGCTGCTTTAGTCAGCAGCCTTATGAATTCCTGTAATTCCAGTCTTGCACAGATCAAAAGAAACACGTACCATGTGGATCTTGACCTACAGCCATAATTCCTATAGCTGAGCCCCAAACACATGTTTTGAGGGCTGTTTCTCTGCAGACAATCTGCCCATCTGTGCACGGGCTTTGGGCTGAGAAGAGCCAGGTTGGGCAGTGCCGTTGGACATCCCTGGCTTGGGCTGAGCTTTGGGTGCAGCTTCTTCAAACCAGAGTTTCTTCTGGTGCTGGAGGGAAGCTCTTGCCCCAAGTGCATGTGGTGGAGGGGAGAGCTGGGTCTCCATCTGCTCACAGTGGTGATGCTTATTTTATGCCCATTGGTATCACAGGAGATAGGAGCCATCGTTCCTGGACTGTTAAGGGATAGTTAGTGAGATGAATCATTCATCTAATGGCATCTTGGACGGGAGTCTGGCTCTTCATCCCCTTGCAGTAGGAGAGGGCTCAGGTGGCTGGTAGGTGGAGACTTATGGGTTTTTTATTTTATTTTGGAGAAGCTGGACAGGACTTGGAGGCATGACATGCTCCACAGGTGTGCCCAGTTCAGCTCATGAACATTACAGCTGCTTAGCAGAAATAAAATGTCCTTATTTTGGATGTCTCCCCCATGAATGTCTATAAGGTTAGGATTAGCCCCTAGTATCTGACTGCTTGTGTATAACATCTCAAAAATGACTTAAAACTGTTGCTCTCAGATTTCTTGTGTGCAACTTTCACACTGGAATAATTTTTTTCTTTTTTTCTTTTAGTTATAGAGCTGTGGTTAAGAAACAGTGCAGTCATTACAGTTACTATGATCTTCTGCCTAACCTCCACGATCTAGCCCGGATACCCCCCAACAGCATTATTCTAAAACTCAAACAAGTAATTTTCTTGAAAGAAATGACATCCCAGGATGAACTCCCAGGATGTCTGTCTGCAAAAGTGGTTGGGTCCCCAGCAGTAAATTGTACCATGGTAAATTAGAGAGGCATTTCATAACTTCAAAATTGATCATTTTTTAATAAATGTTAATATATTCAAAGGAAATTCTGTGATCCAACTGTGCCAGCCAATGCAAGCATTAAGGCAAAGAGTCAATCAAGACATAATTTTGTGATCATATAATTTAGAACGGCTGTGTATTCTTTCTAACTCACTTATTTTTTATTGCCGTGGCTCTATTACGGATAGCTGTAAAATGCTGTTTATGCCTATTCATTTATTCTCTTGACCCTTATTTAAAATATCATTTTTTACAATTCATTTTAAGCTGACAACACGTCAAACTCTGCAGATAATAAGAGTGTTAATAGGAAAACACTCTTTAACTGCAGCCTTTCTCAGTGCATTACACATCAGTTACTAATTGGACTTGGGGAAATTGCTGAAATATCTCATGAATGTTGGGTCTGATCCACCAAGGCATCCCTCTGGATCCGTGTCAGGACAGCCAGTTGCCTGACATCTGGTCCCTTTCCAATTTCTTAAGCCCAGAATAGCCTGTGTATAGTTTGGCTTTGCGAAGTGCAGAATTAAAAAAACTGGCTAAAAGTTGACTGAAGTGATACAGGTCACATCATGGACCAATTTATTTTTTTAGCTTGGTTTCCTAAGAAAATGACACTTGTGTTATCAGGCTGCGAGCGTACATGCTTGCGTGAGGGTGTATCCTTTCTTCTTGTAATTTTTGAACCCGTTAACGTATTTTAAACTGATATTTCAGTAGTAGAGGCTCTGAAGCGATGATATTCCTACAAATTTCATGACAATGGGCAGACAGTAGAGAAAATCCTTTTCAGAGCTTTAGACTACGGGAAAGGCTGAAGTGTGACCTCAAATCTTTGCTGAGCACCAGGGAGTCGGCAGAGGAGAGGGATCAGCTGGCGGGGATGCTGCAGGTGAGCGGAAATCTTCCCCGAAGCTCGGGCTTTTGAAGGCAAGCAGGAGCCGCGCCAGCTCTTGAAGGATGGCTTGTTTAGATGAAAAGGAGGAGAAAAGATGGATTTTTTAACAGAGTCACAAGCCCCATTGTTTTTCCTAATTGCTCTAAGACATCTTTCACACTCTCTATTTTATCTTTAGATTCTTCACCTTGGAGTAAATCCAGAGACAAAGCAATCTGAAAGATTGGCTATGTGCACATTTTTAATATTACTGGTCTGACGTGCATGGTTATACTTCTGAATGCAATAGTGTATTGGGTACATGTGTATTTTCAACAATCCATCTATGCAGTACCCTTGCAGAGGCTGTGTCAGCCAGTACCTTGCCCTTCTGTTCATCTGTTGGGTTTATTGTTACTTATAAGACACTCTCAAGGCTGCTGGTTGCTTTCATCTTGCCTTTTTACTGCCTTGCTTATTTTTATCTTCATCCTGTTGCCTCTAAAGAGGTCTTTGTAAAACAGTGTCTATCTGCTATGCATGTCTCTCTATTATTAATAATTCATTAATCAATTTAGACTAGAGAGAAAAAAGGCACCAAAACCAACAGCTAGAAGTGATCACAGCTCAGAAACAACGCCGTGCAGATTTTGCACCTCAGGCTGCATCACTTGCTAGCGCTACCTGCAAAACTCCTGCCAGAGATATCTGGAGGTTTTTACTTTGTAGATCTGCTTAAAAAAAAAAAAAAAAAAAATTTCTTTTTTCTTACATGGGAAAATGTTCCCTGGGAAATCGATTGATATCGAGCAAAAATGGCACCACGTTTCTGGAGCTGGTGTTTGATTTTTGCAGGGAAGCAGACATTCACGTATGTGCTTACCGGAGTCTGCTGGGCAAAGCAATTACAGGTTCATCAAGAATTAAAATTCACCAGTGGCTGCACAGTCATTTTGCTGAAGCTTCTGGTAATAAAGTCAAAATTGTTTCAATGACACGTAGGAATTAATGCCTAATTCTGAGCAGGCAGCTTGTTTTTACAGCCAACATCATTTGCCAGTTACTTTTAGTACATCTTGGAGAGGGAGACGTTGCCTTTATCTGTGCATGAGCCCGGGGACCTCCTTGGTCTGAAGAAATCCCGTCCCACGGCAGGGCAGGACCCGGGCACAGATCCTTGTGCTGCCCCTCGGGTTCTGTAGCACCTGATGGACAACAGCTGGGCAGCAGCTGGAGAGAACAGCGTGGCCACTGCTGTTGTGCTTTTATCTAATTGCTCCCAAATTAGCGCTGGCTGAGCTCTGATACTCCTCAGGCAGCTCGTGCAAGGTGGTTTGGTGATACTTCTGAAATATGTTATTTCAGATGCGCACAAACTCCTCCTCTCTGGCATTCACTGCTGAATTGTTTCCAAATCCAGTTATTTTACTATAACCAAATTTGCTCTACATGCCTCAAAGCTTCGTATTAAGATTCACCTTTACTTCTGTCCTCCGGACAGAAAATACAAAGATTCTCTGGGTTTTCCTATAACCTTCAGCTGGTTCAGTGCTAATCCTGGAGTGTTAAGTCAGTTTAATGCTCCGTTAATTATTTTGGAGGCAGTCTGGGAACTGCGCACGGTAACAACTACACTGCTTTTTCCATGGGAAGCAGCTTCTTAGCACGATGTTAACCCTCATTAATAAATGCAGGCTGGTCACCAAGGAGAGAGTTTTCCCTGTAAGGAAAGTTAAAGCCTTTTCTTAGTCTGCCTTTGACCCAGAGTTTGCCTCCTATAATCCTCCTTTCAGTAGGCACAAAGCTGCACGTTGTGAATTAACGGAGCTTGAGCAGCCCCCCGGAGGCAGATGAATCCCCAAATACGTAAGATGTTAAACAAGTTCCCATACTTCATCCAAGCTTCTGCCACAAAGTCACAGGAAGGGATAACATTATGAGTTTGTAATTTATTTCCATATTCTTTAATCATATTTCAGTGGCTGTTTGGTTTATGACCTTTAAAACCAGCTTAGATTTAGATTGATAAATGGGTGGCAAATAAATTTAGCAAAATAAGCAATTTCAGCCTATGGAAGGTCAGCAGAGGGCTATGCAATCATGGCTTCCATTAATATGTTATATTTCAGTCAAAAGCTTTGAAATGCTGAAGGTTTTCAGAGGGAAAATGTATAGCTTTGATGAATGGGTTTCTTCTAATAGCTGAATGGGAAATGAAAATAAAAGGGAAAAAACCACCTTGTTTCTGAAGCAGAGATGAAGTTAGGCAGTGAGTTTTCCTCTGGCATAAGGGCAGGACAGTCGAGTGGGTTCAGTAATGAGCAAATTACGTTTCAGCTTGTAAGGCCATTTGAATAGTCTTGTAAATTAGTTAATTGACAGAGATTATGAGTAATAACTATTATTATTATTGACATGGGTCTTGAGTGGAGGAGAGCCACACAGGACAGGTAAACTAAATAGGCATCTTTATTAGCAGATATTAACAGGGAGAGAGAGGAGAGAGCTCAGTGATGTTAACTCTCCATTTCCCACTGGCAGCTCTTCCAGCAATGTCAGCCGAGGTCTGAGCTGGCTGGGCAGGGGATTAAGCCTCTTTGAAGCAGACAAGTTTATTAAATTAATTACTTGCTGGATGTTACCTCAGCTACATTCATAACCACGTGCAGGGCTCCCTTTTTTGCTGGGGTACAAGAAGTTTGATGGAGAAAGCAAAGCAAAAGCTTCTTATGGGGCTGAGATGGTATTTTCTTCAAGTTTAAAGCTATGGAGTTTTTGTGCGGAGTAGGAACTTGTATCTGTCGAAAGCAGCAGGAAGGGAGAATCATTACAGGAGAGATCCAGGAGATAAATGAAAGCAGCACATTAAAAGCTGAGTTAGAGCTTATTTCTGACTCTCACTAAAGACTATTTTTTCCACAAGTGGACTTCAAAATCCATTGTAAAGTCTCATTAAAAAAAAAAAAAAAACCACCAACGATGAAGTAAAGTCAGTTGTCATTTCTAAGTGCTGTGGGTCAGATCACTGGCACAGATATTACAGAAAATATCTCGAATAGCTCCCGCAAGTCACAGGTGCCTTAGTGGTGATGTGACTTGCGGGGCTGGGGTTTGTGTGGGACAGGGAGCTGGGACAGCTCTGTCCCCTGCGCGGGAGGCTCTGGGGCGGGCTGTGGTTTGCCCCTATGAGGGGCCGATCGGGGTGGCCTTGGCCTGCTCTGCCCTGGGGCTGCTGGGGGGACGCCTGCCAATCATAGAATCATTTTGGTTGGAAGAGACCCTCAAGATCATCAAGTCCAGCCATAACCTAACTAGCACTAAGCCATGTCCCCAAGAGCCTCGATCCTCAGCCCTGGGGAAGAGCGAGCAGAGATGTGCCGTTGTCCCATTGCTCTGCTCCCACAGGGGCACAGCTCAGCTGCAGCCACCTCCCAGTGCCTACCACCAGCCAAGGTGGAGATGTGGGGCAAAATGTGGTTGGGGAGAGCATGGATTGGTGCTGACGGTTCTCCCGTGTGTGTGCCATCTCTGCAAAATGCAACCCCCCCTGTTATGCAAAGCTGTGAAAATTAAAATGCATACGACAACCAAAGCAAAGACGCGTCTGTGGACCGATGCGCACAGTGGCGGCGATGCGGGGCAGGGTGGCAGGGGCAGGGTCAGACTGGCTTTGTGGGAAGCCCTGAGGTTTACACTGGCAGAGGACCTGTTGTCTCTGGAGCGGGGAACTGTTCATTAATGCTTGAATTGCCAGTGGTGTTTGCGTCTGATTTAGTATCACTTAAGTAAGTGATGTATGATTTCAATTAGGAAGCAAAGATGCTTACTGCATCTCCGTGATATGTTTGGATGGAGAAAAGTGCTTTGCACAGTCTTTCTGTTTCGGGGGAGGTAAATGGAGCACAGGGTGTCTGTGGGTTGCTTGCCGCAAAGTTATTTCAATGTCGGCTGGGAAAGCAAACTGTGCCAAGTTCGTCCAATGTGTGCCAAAGTCGATGTAAAGTCACTGGGGTGGACTCGAGGGCTCTGCTGGCACTGGAGCCGGGCTGGTGAGTGCCATCGGGGATGGTTTCTTAGCAAATTAGCTGGCATCATACTAATATCCTCACAAAATAAATGCCAATCATGATTTTAAATGTTGTTTTCAGAACCTCGTTGCTACTAGCTCTGCTGGTGAGAGATGTTCCCATGTTTCAGCCGTGTGAACTTTCAAACTGCTGAGCTAAACAAAAGAGAGATAATTTTCCTTTAAAATAACACAGTAAAGGGTGAAGTGCTTACAAACAAATTAGAGTTACCATGCACTGATTAGAGGAGTAATTGGAAAGCCCCTGTAAAGCCGTAACAGAAATCACTTAACTGCTCAGAAAGAGTGACACATCACCAGTTGTGCCAGTGTTGTGTTTCCTACCAGATCCCATCCCACCCGCAGGCAGAGCAAGTTTTCCAGAGGAGGAAAACCCCAACCTTAGTGCTTTCCTTTGGTAGCTGGGAGCCTCTCTTTCCAGTGAGAAGACAGAAGAAATTTTTTACGGGTGCTGGGGTGACTGGAGGTGCGGACAATGGCTGCTTTGCTGCCTTCTGGAGTATCCTCTAAAAAGCAGTGTCCTTTCTCTCTTGCCACATCCTACCTTGTGCGTGACCGTTCCTGCTTTACCTGCACAGTCCATCACTTTCCTGCATTGCTCCAGCATGCTCGTTCCACCTTCAGGAAGGGTTTTCCTCTTAATTAAGTGTGATTTATTAACATTGTGCTGAACTCCAAAAGGGTGTGAGAACCCAGCCCTCCCCCAACGGTTGGGGTCAGCTCCTGGCCATGTTGTCCATCCGCAGCTCAGGAGTCCTTCAGGTCTGGATTCCCACAGGCCACATTTTTGAGTTGAAGGTGAGTCTGACAGCAAGCTCTTCAGATTCATGCACTATTCATGCAGTCCTCTAGGCTCCAGTGAAGCCCTTATAAGATAATAAGAAATTAATGAAACATGGCAGCCTACACCTCCACTACAGTTTTCATCCAAGGATCTCTGCGTTTCACTAATATTTATTAACTGAGCCTTGCAATAGTCCGGCAGAGTCTGAGATTCATTTCAGGTCCAAGGGACTTGCTCCGTGCAGTGAGCCCGTGGCAGGGTGGTGGTAAAACCTCAGCTCCTGGGAGGTAAAACATCAACTCCTGCTTCCACCTGCTGGTTACTGTGCGAGGACATGGGCATCTCATCTCAGACTCCTCACCCCCCTTGCTATCCTTAGGGTGCTATGGGGTTTGCTAGCAGAGCTTGCACCTTTGGGGTACCTCTGCCTTCAGCACTGTGGGAATGAAAGGAAAACTTTGGATCCTGCGCCCGTTGTGAAAGGACAAGGGGTGAGGGTTTTAAACTAAAGGAGGGGAGATTCGGGCTAGACATGAGGAAGAAATTGTTTACAATGAGGATGATAAAGTACAGATTGCCCAGAGAGGTGGTGGATGCCCCATCCCTGGAGACATCCCAGGCCAGGCTGGACGGGGCTCTGAGCAACCTGAGCTGGTGCAGATGTCCCTGCTCGTGGCAGGGGGGGCACTGGGGGAGCTGGGAAGGTCCCTTCCAACCCAAACTACTCCATGATTCTAAGGGGAGTGAAGATGAGGGAGCTCAGTGATACCAAACACAGTTGTGAGCAGAGGCAGGTACGGTGGAAGGATAAAATGGGCACCGAAATGAAGGACAAGGTCAAAAATTATGTCCCGCTTCTCAGCTCTCCTGAGGCAGATGGAGGGAACTGAAGTATCTGGAGACAGAAAGTTGCAGATGAGAAAGGGCAGGACAGCAAGCAGGAGAATTTAAGGCAGGACAGACCTGAGTGAGAAGGGAATGGCAAAGACAGGAGCTGAAAGGTGACAAGAAACAATGGCAAGAGAAAGGCATTCAAAGAAGAAAAAGATAATGGGCTGGGAAAATGAGAGTACCCAGGAAGTAATTTAGAAAGCACCTGTAAGTGTCCATGCGCCCCTCTGTGACCGTCCATGCGCACGGCTGTGACCGAGTTGTGCCCTATTTTTACAGAGGTATAGGTGTTTTTTCCAGCTAGGTTAAGTGTGGCATTGGCTCGTATTTCCATTTGAAGCTGACTGAGATCACCCAGCACCGGAGGCTGACTGCCCTGCTTCAGCACTTGGAGCTCCAGGCAGGGCACCCTGTTGACCTTAGCGATGGCCCTTGCTGAGGAAGCAGACCCCTACACTGTCCTCTTGAAAAGATATGCTAAAGAAAATTACTGCCATGATTGATATGAGTGCATATCTGCTACGTATTTTATGTAGCAATGAATGTGAAGGGAAAGAGTCCATCATTTTTCAGGTTATTGAATCTGTCTGTGTAGCCCACAGATATGAGGCAGTTGACATTATGTGTTTGCTTCAGAAATCAGAATAATCCCAACTCACAGGACGGCTCCCTTTCACAGAGATTCCATATCCTTTTTTGCTTTTTTAAAAAATAAATTGGACAACTAGACTGAAAATACCTTTTTATTCTTCATGATTCCTAAACAACATTTGAAAGTAAGCTCACTCTGTACTTGTACCACTTTAATTTAGAATTGCTTCTTTAGATCCGCGATATTAAGGAGCTACACATCTTCCACCCATAGCTAGTGGCATCTGTGCAGAGGCAAATACGTTAAAAATTGCTTGAGTGACTCCAGCCCTTGTTGAATCTTATACCTGCGTTTCATATGGTGATGGATACCAGATGCTGTAAGAGCCCCACCATAGGCAGACTTGAGATAATCTACTTCTGCCTCTCAATATCTGATCCTAACCCCTAATAGTCTGCAAATGTCTTAGTCCCAGAAAATCCAAGGTTTTACATTCTTTACAGTGTTTTCTCCTGTTGTCAATTATAAACCTCAGTCTTTTTGTCGATGTTCAGTTAAATGTCTGCACCTTCAGCTGCAATCCTTGGAAGAAACCTCTTACCAGCACTTTAAACCAAGACTGGTATTGTAATTTCTTTTCTCTGCTTCCTAAAATTAGATTTCCTATATATTATTTACAGTTGTTTAATGTCGCCCTGCTGTGATAAAGACAACAGCTTTGTGGCTTTTTTTGCAAAAACCTCATGCTAGCTTACCATGACATCCCCTCCCACGACTCTCTGTGTCAGCACAAGGGTGTTCCTCACGTGGTGTGTTGAAAGCCAGGAACGATTTACATCTGCAGAGTGTCACTTACCACTGAGGTTACTTTTATGAAAATCGGTGCTTATAACAGCTGCTTCACGTGGGTTGTTTGTGCTTTTTTTTTTTTTTTTTTTTTGCAGTATCTCATCTTCTGTTGGTTTCTGCTCGAGGAGGCTGAGCCTCATAGGAATGAAGAAATTTGGGGTCACATAGAGCTATTGCTCTTCCTGAGAGCAAGATGAGCCCCTGTGATCAAAGCAAGCAGTGACAGTGGCAGAAACCACCTGGCCATCCCTCTGCTTTCATAGCCCCGGGGCGCTATCAGTGCCGCACCTTGTTGTTTCTCAAAGATGCGGGAGAAGGAAGAAATTCCAAGTACCAAATGGGATCCAGCAATGAGAAGCCTGAGGGAGGATATACACCTGAAGTCTTGCATTACTGCAAAATTTCTCTTTCAGGGAAATGTAGGAAGCAAGAGAAAAAGGCGTTCGGCTTCTCTAAAGGAAATAAGGTGTCTGAGCAAAACCCAATAGCTCCTGAAGGGTAGGACCAGGCCAAGCCACTTCATCTTTGGGGTATGTTCGTCATTCAGCTGGGGACATTTGCGGCACTGAAATCTCACAGCTGCGCAGGTCTGAGGTGCTGTGGTGATGCAGATGGCCCCTGGCATGGCAGCAGGGCTGGTGGCTGGGGCTGGCTCCTCCTTTCCCCGCCACGGACCACAGAAGGGCTCTTTAGGGCACACTTCCATGCAGATCTGAGTCACCAGGTACTGTATGTGTTACCTAAGATGCAGAGCGGTATATCTCACCTGACAAGGTGCTCTGCCTCTGCACCTTCATGTGCAAGAAAAGAATAATTTATTTAAATTTATGATGGCTAACGGGCTTATCTAACTACAGTTAAAATAACTTGCTGAATTATTCATGTGATATTTGGAGTCATGATTGTGGGAACAAATTAGCTGACTGAAAACTGGAGACTGATGTTGCACATTAATAATACATGGAGGGAGGCCTGGTGCTGGGCGAGCGGGCGGGCTGGCTCCCAGCATACAAATGGGTTGTTTCCGTGTTAGAAATGTTCTTCTGGGCAGTGGTTGTGTGGAAAAGTATCATCAGCTCTGCCGCTGGCTGAGTGGTCGGATTTGATTGCAGAAGCAGGAGTCTGCATTGCATCAGGCTGCTGAGGATATTTCTAAGCTGAAGCACCATGTCCCGGGCAAATGCATGGCTATCCATGGAGAATTCGCACTTTTTAAAATGTCTCCAACAACAATCCAAATGTTGCCAGCTTCACTTGTGCAAGTGTTCCTCAAAAAAGACCTTTTTATTCTAGAGAGTTTCGTTTGAAAGATAAAGTGGTACCCTACATCACTCAGTATTTAGCAGTGATACTTCCCTTCTTTTAGGTCTTGTTTAAAAAGTCAGATAATGCGGTGGATGTGGAAAAAAAAGCTATCTTATCAGCTGGAGATCATTTAATGGCCATTGCTCTACATAGACAAAGAAGTGGAAAATATTTAAGGACTTAGGATCACATTAGCTTTGAGGATTTGCCAGATGGTTTGGTGTGCCATCAGAAAAGGATGATATAATACAAACAGGGCACGACTTGGATAATGAGGGGCTATATGTGAAGTGACATGATTGCTTGATTAAGATAATAGTTGAAGCATGTGGAGAAGGAAATTATAATTTATATATTGCTGATTGTGAGGTTTATTTTAAGGGTGTAATTTAAAGATTGTCAAAATCAGAAAGAAAGATCCTGAGCAAAACGAAGTCAATGAAAGAAAAAAAGAAATTGCTACTGAACAATAAATGTCTGAGGCCAACAAGGAGGGGCTGGTGGGCAGTGAAGGGTGGAAGTGCTGGAGAAGACAAAGACAAGAGCTCCCATTCTTAGCAAAGAACAGAACCAGGTGCCAAACACCTGTTGGGGTTGAGAATGGCGATGGGTATATCTACCTCAGCCTTTTAAGGTAGATGCTGCCGAAGTTCAGCTGGATGCACGGAAGATCCTGCCGCCAGCTCTTCCAGCCGCCCATGTCCATGTTGTTGGGGATATCAGCACTGGGGGCTGAGCTGGCCAGTCCTGCTGCATGTCCTAAGCAATCTGCACGATGCCACACATTTTTACTGTTGGCAGATATCTACAAAACGTATTGCTGCATGATCTGGGGGAAATTGTGGTAGTTTCCAACCAGGCCAAAATCTCTAGTGTGTGTCCAACTGCAACCAGCCCTCACTGTCTGGACGATGCTTTGGTGATGAATGTTGTTGGTGATGGTTTGGGAGACCAGGGAAGGCGACGGGCATGGTGGGTGAGATGCTGGCATGGCCCACAGCCCTCTGCAGCAGCAGATAGACATCGCTGTGTCTCCAGTGTCAGCGCCATGTGAGGACTTTCTCCAAGGCAGCCAGTTTTCTGCCCGCATTGCTGATTTGTTCATCTGCAATGTCTTTAATATGATTAATGTAGAGGGTTTTGCAAACTGATCAAGACAGGCCTGGTCTGCCTGTAATTTCAGCTAAATTACTGTGATGTTCAATTTCAAACATACCTTTGATACGGTAATAGAAAAAGCTAATTTAGCATATTGCACAGACTTCAAGTAAAGTGGAGGTGATACTGAATATTGATCAAATACATACACAGGTAGCAATATTGGGGGATAGTGATAAATATTTCTGTAGAGACCGAGTAGATTGATTTTGTTATCCCTCTGCAAGCTTGTACCTTAACTCCTAACACCTTTAATTAGAGCTGTTCAGGGCAGGCTTTCAGCTTGCTTCTATTGTGTTCCCATTATGAATCAAAAGTTTATTTGCTTCTCTGGTTGATGTGTGGGAAATAATGATATGGCGTATAAGCTCACAACTCGCACAGCCACCATCAAAATGCCACGGTGAATGAAACTACCCATGTGTTATGACCTTGATGCACAATTTAAATAGGTGATTTTTCAAGCCAAATAAAACCTTTCACATTAGGCAGTAGATGAGCCGCTTGTATGTGCTACAAATGCAGCTCCCCTCTCTCCTAATTAATAATACAAAATAGTGGTGGAATAGATTTATGCTTGTCAGCAGAGCAGTTAACTGTCACGCCAGTGATGAGTCAATGGCTTGTTGTATCCTAAGTGCTGATAATACCCAGATCTGGGCTAGGCACTAAGCTGTGCTATGGCCATTTAGTTTTCACACACCATTTAGTTATGCTTTCATTTCAGATTAATCTCTGTTTTTTTTTCCCTTTTTATTTCCGTTTTAATGCAATAGGCTCAACGGTGACCCAGGTCACAGTGTGAGAACTTGCTGTCACAGGCTGAACTTCAGCTGTGACTGTTTCTGCAGTTTTTGGAGAGAAGGATGCCTGACAGAACCAGGGGAACAACCACGTCTACATGATTCCTGTTGAATTTTATTAATTATAGACTAGGTAAATTTTGGAGCATGCAACAAAAGGGACAGACAGCCCCAAATAGACAAACATTCCACTGGTCGTCTTGTATTTGTGTTTTCCATTAGCTCCATAGTGGTGAACGCCCCCTTCTGCCACAACCGCAAAGCTGAAAACTTTTGTGTCATTTTTGCTCTTGCCAATGCACTGCAACCTGTTTGGAATAGAAAAGTTTGCAAAGGTCACTTATTTTCATAACAGGTATTCCTGATATATTTTCTGAAGATTTGTGGATAAATATAATAAGGCTGCATTTAAAAAAAAATAGTAACCGAGTTACTGGAGTATTTAAAATTTCTGTTAACATGTCTAAAAGCAGTAGAAATGCCATATACAGTTTGAAACATGGAGGGAGCAACAATTTTTTTAAAACTAACTGCAGAATGTTTGGATGGAAGGGATGCTGAAAAAGTGAATACTGGAAGAGGAAACCTGGTGTATGCGCAGATCAAACTGACAACACTGCAGTACCTAGCCTGCTCCTCTGAAATATTAACGATTTATTTTACGTACAGTGGCAGCAGATGTTACCGGAGATAATTCTGACCGTTTCTTTGCTGGAGCAAACAGCCTGTTCAGGGCAGACGTCCCCACGCTGCTGTTTCCTCTGCTGTGCCCAGCTCTCCACGGGGAGACCTGCAATCTCAGCAGCAATGAGGAGATTTTTTTTTGTTGTTTTCACCCCACACTCATGTCTGGCAGCATCAGGTCTGGAGTACAGAGCCTCCAAGAGAAGGCAGATGTGCGCCAGGACCAACGTGTGTGAAAACACAGATGCTTTGCCTGGACCGCAGCCACTAATATAAGTAATTTCTGCTTCAAAAAAAAAAAAAAAGAAGCCTGCAGAGGTCCTGAGCTTGGTCTTAGCAAAATGGCAGCAGCATTGTCCTTGTTAAATGGGTAGAGAACTGAGGTGCTGGAAAAAGAAAGTGCCACCAAAGAGCTAAGGGAAGGCAGGTCCTGCTTTGCTTTAAGCATCAGGTTGTCCTTCCCTCGGGCACTGCCCTAAAATTGTGTAATCTACGCAAAACTCCTTACGTTGAACCTGTTCTGAGCTCAGGGGAGCTGGGCTTGACTTGTCTGTGGCCAGTTAGAGCTGGTTTATATTTCCACTACCTGTCACCCTTTTATATTCTTTGTTCATATACATAAGATAATAAGGCTGAAAGAGGAAAATGAGTATGGTGATAGAGAATATATAAAGAGTGCAGATGATGCTAAGTAATGGCCGTTAAACTACATAATAAATCCTTGGAGATAGTACAAAACCTTTGCATCTGCTCACAAGGTAGAATTATTTCATTGCTTCCAGGCCCTGTAGGTGGATATATAAGTCAGTGCATCAGCATCTTCAGGGACACATCCATAATAAAGATAATACTAATTTTCATAGCAATGTTTTTTCCTGTCACCCAAAGGTAATTAAGTGGTTAAAGGAGAACTCAGTTTGCTACCTAATGTAAAAAATAACTCATGCGTTTTATGTCTCCTAGTCTTCTGACTTTCCCCGGTGTCAGGCCACATTGGTTTTGCATTTACTATAACAACCTCTCAGTAGATATGGGATAGTGTGGGGTTTCTAATCACTTTTCTTTTGTGTCTGGTGTCCCAGCTATCTGGGGACATTAGACAGGATCAGATCATGGCTCTGGACTAATCAGATTTAATGTAAAAGTAAAAGAATGGATCCCAAATGAGGTGGAACTAACAAATTAAAATAATAACAAAATTAAATGACAGTAATTGAAAAGGTTTCTAATGTCTTAGACGCAGTACAATAACATTCCGTTACTATTTATCCAGCCTTGAGACCAATTATTTGCTTTTGAAAAGTTTTGCAAAGGTATATAGATTGATGTAACTGGTGTATTTTCTGTACCTACTCTATCTAGACTAATGGAAAAGCTATCACGGAGAGGAAATTGGGTTGGTGTTGGGAGTTCGTGCTTGTGCTCTGATCTTCAAGAAGCTCTAGAAAATCTCCAGAAAATTAATTGTTTAGACTTGAAAGGGCTCCATTAAGCTGAGGTAATGGGCAAATTTGGCATTCTTCAACAGTGATCTCAGATTTCCTCCAAATCTTACTACACTAATCATTATTTCTGCATCATTCAGTCCCGTACTTTCTAAGCTTGCAGAGCATATGCTACCAAATTACCGCTGTAGTTGGTGAGGCCTCATAGCAGAGGCAGATACTTTTTAAATTGCAGTAAGTTTTGCACTGTTTTAAAAGAGAATATCATCCCAGGGTGATGGGGTTCCCACCTCCCCAGCAACAGAAAGGTCGTTAAAAATCCCCATAAGAATAAAAACGTGTTGGAGCTTAATTTTTAATGTTGTTTATGTGTGTGTATAAAAGGGAAATTTAAACCTTGTTTTCTGGCTGGGCCAGAAACCCTCAACCCTCCTGTGCCGCAGGACCAGTCCCTCCATCGCTGGGGACATGTCCTGTAATTTCATATCCCTTCCAACCCTCAGCGCCTTCCATACGTAGGAAACAACTTTCTTTTCTTCTCTTTATTTGCTTCTTATGCTTTTAACAGTGTCTTAGTGGCAGAGAAGCCCACGGAAATAAAAGCTCTGCACAAAAAGGCTACAGCAAAATACTTGATACCAGGGAGGGATGAATGAGACCTTGAAATTACAGCCTGCAATATATGACTCAGTTCTGCTCATGGGTACTAAAGACATTAATTTCTGAATACTGTCTGCTTTAGTAGGTAATTTTTGTGAAATGCCTGGAGAGGCTGGTGCATTTCACCATATACTATAATGAAGTATGGCAGGTTTTAGAGAGATGAAGGACTTTGCAAAGGTGCAGCAGCCTGACACCAGGATTCATTTTGAGCATGAGCTGGTTCCTATTTTATCTAAGCCTAATTCCGTCATCCTTGGAAAGGAGGGTGCTTGCTTTTGATGGTGAATCTTGTTATAAGTACTTATTTGGCATGCCAGTGAATAAGAAAAGCTATCATGATTTGACATGTGAAACGTGAAGTCTCAATTACTTTTATGTTGTTTTTCCTTCTGTAGATGGGGAGTGAAAAATATATTTTAATTAAAAAGTGAAATATGATATCCAGATCTCAGCATGCCTCGTGGAGAACAATCTGAATTTTGGAGTGCTTCATAAGTCTTGGAGCCGAGCTTACATTGCACTTCGCAGGCATGGGCAGCAGCCGTGGCTGATAACACTGACTGATTTATTTGGCCATTATCTGACAGTTTCTTTACTTAAGGGAAAAGGAGCCTGCGGATTACATCCTGCATATTCAGATAGCTGTTATTGTAGAGTTCCTTTATGCACTTTATATTTTAATGTTTTTTTTTTTTCTTGCAGACCTAATTTTTTAAGGAAATGAGGGTAATGAGGTTGTGCTTTCTGCTTTCCTTCATCACCTCGTGCCCAGCCGCTTTTGAATCCCTTGACCAGCCTCACTTGAATTTTATTGCAAGATGAAGGCTCAGAGGTGTTAAATCTCCGAAAATGCTGCGCCAATCAGTGGTGAAGCAAAGATGTTGCTCAGGTAAAATAAGGGAAAACTTCATTATTATATGTTTTTGCGATAATGTATGAGTTATTATTTGACATCTAAGATGGACTAGCTGCAGCAGATGTTCTTGACCATGCAGTGAGCCAAAATAAAGCTGAAAGCCACCGAAAATGCAAGGGCATTTCTGAACTTGTTGTGGTGCTAAGGTCATGTTGCCTCTCTTTTAAGGAGCTGAGCCTCTATCCACCATGTCAGTACAACCTGGCAAGATATTTTCCACTGACCAGAAATACAAGCAAATTAGATCTTTTGCTGAAATTAATGCCTAATTAAATAAAGAGGAAAATTCTTGGTATGCTGGGCAAAAATGTCTCCTAATGCATTTTGAAGAGCTATGTCTGAAAAAGTAGAGAGTGTTTTCCTTGCTTGTGTTTCTTCATGATCATTAAAGGCACCTCATTATTAATAAATAGTAACACATTCCTTCAATCAGTCTATGTAGTATAAAGACCTTGGCTCCTCCTCCATTACAGTAAGTGGACTGAAACTAAAGCTTTTTGTGGAGCTCTCTCTAATTTCCAGATGTAGCACACCACTTCACCATTAAAGCAGTATTTTTTTTCTTAACAGAAAATTCTATGTACCCAACACTTCGTGAAGCGAACTGTGTTGAAAGCAAACTGTCTTTAATATCTAGCCCATAATGATGCTTGCACTTTCCTTTGAATGCTCCAGCTGCTGGGGGCTGAGGTCGCTGCATATTGATGGATACTTCAGCTGGTGCTTCCTCAAAGCAGCCTCACTAAGCAAGCTTAAATTTAGTCCATGCCTTACTGAATAACACTAGAATCATAAAATCCTGTGCTATGAGATTGGCAATCACTACGCTTGGTGGTGCATGGTTTAAGCAGTACTCTGTGTATCTAAAGCTGTCAACAACTTAAAAAGGAATCAAAATGACAAAAATATAGATGGATAATTATGCAGTATTATAATGGAATCATAAAAAATTCATTATATTATTTGCATATGTTGTTCTCTTAAAAAAAAAAAGACAGAAAATAAATTTTTTTAAAATCCTACCTGTGTTAAATTAGAAAGATCTGCAGAATTTTTTGTGCTTTGCTCCAGAAATGACCCGGTGGAAGTTCATGGCATAATAACCCAAAATCCCGGTGATGTGAGGACCGCAGCAGGCGGGAGGCTCAGGAGCAAGGAGAGGGAATGGGACCCAGCAGAAGCTCATGTGGGCTGTCACCCCAGGGTTGTCCTTTCCCTGCCAGGGCTGGAGCTGGTGGAAGGATGTGGTGGACATGGTAGAAGATGTCTGCTCCCAGTCCCTGTCCTCCTGCGGTAAGGATGGCTGGGGGACTTCAACCCCTTCTCCAGACTTACGGAAATGGGCAGGACTCGCAGAAATATGCGGTTGTGTGTGTAGGCTTTCTGCTGAGTGCTGTTGTGCAGATTTGGTGTACATAGCACACACTTTTAACCAGGTTAAGGGGTTCATGATTGAATAAATAGGGTCTTTCTACATTAGCCCTTTTGGCACTCTAAGTCAGGCTAGAGCTCATAAATTGTTTAATACTTCGTTTATGTCAGTAATCATCTTTATGCACAAGGAACTGATTATATTTAAATCCTGGGAAGTCAATGAGTATTTTATTACCAATTTCATTAAGGCCAGCATTTTAATCCTTGCCATCTAAATCTCTGCATTTGAGTAGAAATTTCTCTAGAGCTCGTTACTTTAAATATGAGAGCAATGGGTGAACCTTACCAATCACACCATCTATTATTGTATGTAGTTCTGGGGTAGCTGCAATGCTAGAAGGACTGTTCAAATAAATGGTCACTAAGTATGACAGTGATAATGGAATGTGCAGTGTGAAGGTATCTAATTATTGACACTTCAAGTCTGTATCAACAATTTGTTTTGAAATAGAATATAATTAAATTCTTTTGCTCCAAGTACATCCTGAAGAGCAATAAACTTTCAGAGTTCAAATAACAAAGAGTGAACAAAAGGTTCCATGTAAAGATGATTTTGAACATTTGGAAGATAATATTCTTGCAGAAAAATGTATGTCACGACTACCATTCTTGGACCTGTTTGCTGGGATCTATTAAAACCTGTTGATGGTTATGGAAATGAAAAGGACGTTCCCGAAGGAAAGGGAGAAGATGAGAATAGTAACAGATGCTACAGCACCCCTGAATACTGTTGGCTGTGGAAGATATCTAGAGCCTGATTTGAACAGTAATTGCTTTATTGGGTCATAGCTTTGAAAAGTAATGTGGCGAAATGAACAGATGCATCTAATCTGTTATTCAGAATAAGAATGATCATAGATGCTTCTAAGCGTGGAAGTTCATCATTGCAATTTGTTGAAACAGGCTGTGAAACAGAAATATGAGTCAGCTTGCTAAACAATAGTTAGCATTAACTGGACACTTGGAAAGGTGTCTGCAAACATGTTTGATCCAAATCTGGTAGTTTTCCATAAATCTGAGTGTATGAGTATTGCAGGTAGCAGCTTGTGTTTTGCAGGTGAGGAAGCCATGGATGAGGTGGTAGGAACGTGCCCACCAAATCACAGAATTACAGGATGGTTGGGGTTGGAAGGGACCTCTGGAGATCATCCAGTTCAGGCCACCCGCTAAAGCAGGTTCACCAGAGCAGATCACACAGGATCATGTCCAGGCAGGTTTGAACATCTCCAGAGAAGGAGACTCCACAACCTCTCTGGGCAGCCTGTTCCAGGGCTCTGTCACCCTGAAAGTAAAGAAGTTTCCCCTCATATTCAGATGGAACCTCCTGTGTTTCAGTTTGTGCCTGTTGCCCCTCATCCTGTTGTTGGGCACCACTGAAAGGAGTCTGTTCCATCTTCTTGACCCCCACCCTGGAGATACTTATACACATTGATGAGATCCCCTCAGCCTTCACTTCTCCAGGCTGAACAGCCCCAGCTCTCTCAGCCTCTTCTCATAAGAAAGATGCTTGAGACCCCTCATCATCTTTCTGTCCTGCCACTGGACTCCCTCCAGTAGTTCCTTATCCTTCTTAAATGGGGAGCCCAGAACTGGCCACAGTGCTCTAGATGCAGCCTCGCCAGGACAGAGTAGAGAGGGAGGACAACCTCCCTCGACCTGCTGGTCACGCTTTTCCTAATAGCAAAGCAAAGCCAGAAGGGGACCCAAGAGGAGCCCAGGAGCTGTGAACCCATCTCTTGCTGGGTGTCCCTTGGGCAGTGGGTGCTGCGTGTGTGGGTGCTGGCTCACAGCCTGGGACCCCGCGCCGGGCAAGAGGCATCTCACTGTCTGGTCATGGTGTCACCAATGGTGGCAGATGAAAGATGTCATGACCTTTTCTGTCTCCTGATGTTTGGTCAGGAGTGTCCAGTAGAGAAACAGGCTCTAGAAGTATTTTGAGGGGGGCCTTTCTAGGTCCTAGCACTTGTATCCTTGTCAAGAGTAAGAGTAAAGTTCAGGAAAGAAAAGATGGCAAAGGAAACAAGAAAAAATGTTTTCTAGATTGCGCTGCTTGTAGCTTGCTAGAGCCCCTCCCTGTTTATGTCTTTATCAAGAAATCTAGGTTGCATGCATCTTTTTTAAATGTTGCTTGTCATCTACTAGCAAGAAAACTTGGGAGTAGTGTTCTCTTCTCATCTTTTTTTTTTTTTTAAATTAATTAGAAAATATATAACCAAGCAGTATAAAACAGCCAAGAATGTCATCTCTCAAGTATCACAGCCTTTAATAAAAATCAGAGTGGCATCATTCATGACCATGCGATGTTTACAGCTGCTGCTTCTAAAGTGCATTGTGTTTCAGCATCCACCTTGGCTCGTCTTCATTCTTGCTTTAACCTCAGTGACTTTGGCACAGTTATTTCAGTGCTGAACTTCGCCCATTTTATCTTCCGCAGAATATGAAGTCTGCTGCTTGCTTATCAAATATGAATCTGTGCACAACTGGGCAACCTAATGCTAATGGAATCGATACAGCAAAAAAGATCTCACAACCCCTCTGTACTTTTTACAATTTACTTTGTTCGTCACCCATTAATTCTTATATTGATTTTGCTATAAAACACAAACTGCATTCCTATCACAGCCCAAGAAAAAAGCACATTGATTATATTGGAACAAGGTATGTTGTAAAAATGAAATGCCTAAAACATTTAAATGTAGTAAGCTCTGCTAAAGTACATAAATCACATTGTTTAATGTTGTAAATGAGTGGTGCTGCCTTAAACAAGGGAAAAATATGGTGCCATAAACCAATTTTGACACAAAATAACAGTCTCTGTTTCTCTGTACCTGTCATTTTAGAAATGCTATCAAGAATGGTTACAGTTGTTTGCAAGTGGGAGGGGGAAAATGTTCTCAGTATCCCTTTTAAAAAATTCCTTCAAAGTCACTTTGTAAAATTGACAACAGTGGTGTTATACCTCACTATAAATAAAGCCTGATTATTACTGTGTCCTGTTTACTTTTATCATGCACTCATAAAAAACTTTTTGATGCATCATTACTAACGATGGTTTCATGAGCCAGAGTCGTCCCATGTGTTTGAATGTTATTGATGGGGGGGAGCTGCAGCTGCTTCCCACCATCTCGGTGACCGCAGCTCCTGCTGAAGATCATGGACACGGTTCCACCACCTTAGAGGGAAGATGGTTCAAAGGGAATTCATCTTTCTGCACCACTTAGAGTTTAACCCGGAATAGAGAATACTACTGATTAGGTATAAATTTGCACTGTGCGAGTGTCATGGCAGTGAAGAATGAAAAAGGAGAATTCCATGATTATTATAAAATAGGTGCTTTTTGTCACCAAAATTTGGATTGAAGAAATCTATTCTAATTGAGATTCCCGTAGTGCTTTGGAGCCCTGGTCATGATCCAGGGCTCTACTAAGCCCAGTACAAGCCCAGGAAAGCCTCTTTGGAGAGCCTGCAGCTAACAAGAGACACCAGCCAGGCACGGCTGGGTGTGGGTTCAGCAGAAAGAAAGGGAGGACAGGGGTAAGAGGATTGGGAGCAGCTCTAACAGCTTAAAACCCAAGCTGTTTCCAAGGTTTTCAGAATCCATGGAAATAGATTGGACAGAGACAAAAAAAAAAAAAAAGAGGAAGGCAGGAAGAAAGCAAAATTGAAGGTGATTAAGGTGGGTATTGTGCATTTGTTTAACATTTAAGCTGGTCAGAACAGGGGCCTTGCCTTCCCTCTCAGTGCTGTGCCTCTGCATGGTGCTACAAAGTCATCCCTTCTACCAGATTTTCTTCAATGAGCTTGGGAAGAAGGAGAAGAGGAATTAACTCATCTTGGATCATAAAGTAGGGATGGGATTATTGTCTGCTGCCTAACCCTCGGATGTGCGCTTCTCTTATTTTAGTTCTTGCTTCATCTTGCTCGATACATTCATCTTTTTGATTCAGCTTTTCTTGTGTGTTTTTCTCACCTGTGAATCAGAGAAGCTGCCGCAGAATCTGGGATGGGTCTGCCAAACTTTGCTTTGTCTGTCAGCTAAAGCCTCCCTGCTTCCAGCTACATCACTCTAAAACCCAGCAAAACTCAAGTGACTGTAAAGAGGTTGCTGTAGATTTTACCTAGTGAGAGCAGGATTTGTCCTGTTCTTCTGGAAAACACAGAAGCAGAGGATTTATTTTAGGGGATGTGAATATTCACTAAAGCTGCTGAGACTCTTCCCACACATGGCCTCCCTCAGGACAAGGCTGATGGAAAAGAAGCTGGTGACAACCCCTGGTGCAGGCTGCAGCATTAAACAACAAACACTGGGGGAAGCCAGCACACCTAGAAGATGTGCTGGGTATAAGTCCTTTTTTTTGGAGAAGAGAATATTATCTGTAGGGAGGTGACAGACATGAGACTGACTTTGCTCAACAGGAAATCCGCAGCTGCAAAATTCCAGTTAATTCCTGGGCACTTTGTTATTTGAATTCATTAGCCCCAGTTTTTCCTGTGTGGCTGACAATTGTTCCTCCGTTAAAGTCATAATGTACTCATCTGATGGGAGGTTTGTAGGGCAACGGGACTTCTTCCTTGCTCACCTCTGCCCTCTCTCTTCCTCACAGAAAATGGGGAAAATCAATGGAATTACTCTAATGCTGAAAACTCTGTGAAACAGATTCCTGTTCCTGCAAGAGGGAACTCCATGAGGCCAATGCTTATCTAAGAGGTCAGCTCCAAGGCTTTTCTAAGTTAATTATTAAAGTAAATTATCTCAGGTCTCTCATCAAGGAAGGCTTCATTTTCCAGGTTGAAGCTCTTAATTTTTTATTGCAAGGCTCAATCCTATGAGGTCCTCAGAAGTTCATTTAGGGCATTTTGTCCTAATGACAGCTCTTTTGTTTGGCTGCTGCAAATAAAAGCATCTGCAAAGAGTCCCCCAAACCTGGGTGGGTGGTGGAGGGCTGGTCCCCATCAAAAAAGGTGTGGAAACACAAAAAAACCTGAGGAACTGGAGAGGAAAACAATAAAGGAAAGAGTCTCATTTATGTTTTTGTGAGTGTTAAGCTCGTATAGCTGTCTTGCTTCGCCTGCATGCAGCACGTCTGGAAGAGCAGCTTGCTGTGATGGATGGACAGGAGATGTAACTGCTGCGGAAGTGGCTTTAGATAGGCCATTTGGTACAAGTTGCTGGAGTTTTTACAAAGGCACAAGAAGTGTGAGGAATTAGAGACAACCTTCTTGCAAACACCAGGGAACTGAATGTCTGGACCAGGCTTTTATAGGCTCTGCTCAAAACCCAAATATCACCGTTCCATGGTGACTGTTTCCTCACCAGTATCATCTCTGGGTGTTGGGGACACATAATAATAACCAAGCCAGGAAATATGGTTTATGTGGGATAAAATGGGGACTTTGTCTGAGGCCAACAAGCAGAGTTACAAATGGACAAGCTGAAAAGCCAGTTCCCAAGCTTCCTCCTTCTCTTTTGTGGAGGCTTTTTAACGAGCAACTCCTGCAGTCCTCTCCCATTCTAACTCCTCCGCAGCACACTGGGTGTCTGCAGGAGGTTAATTAGGGAGCCAGGCAAAGCTGGGGCTTTCTACTCACACATTTTGAGTCACTAAGTGCTTTCTTCTATTAAAACTAACATGCTTTTACAAGCCTGCCTTGTATTTATCTAACGAGGATGATTATCCACTCCCAAAATGACATGATCCTTTTGAGCCAAGGCAACTTTCCTGGAGATGTGGAAGAGGTTTTGTTGCTGGTTTCTTTGGACCTGTCCCTGCAGAGCAGCTAGCTGGTGAACTGGCCTGAGGCAGCAAAAGCAAAGCTCAAAGCCTGTGAATGACAGTCCAGCTCTGAGTAAGCTGAAAAGTTTTTCTTTGTTTAAGCTGAGTCTAAGCAAATCTCTTCCAAAGTGAAAGCTGACCTTGCTGTGGTGCAATGCTGGGAGCTGGTGGCAAAGGCGATGGGTGGATGGGGAAGCCTGACCTGCCTGGTCTGTTGTTTTTTCTGGTGTATTTTTTGGTTGGTTACTGTTTTACAAGTTTCTGTAAGTCAGTGTCGTGGCCGTGGTATTAGTTAAGAAGTTGGTTGTACTAAACAGGTGTTGTGGAGAGGATGAAGTAGCCCAACTTCTGATGGGTTTTATTCACCTGCTTACCAAGCTGGTCCTGCTCTTTCTCCAGACAGTTTCTCTTTTATGCGAGCTGTTGTTAATTTTAAGTGCTGTTTTTTGATGACCCAGTCTGTACTTCTGAGAAGGTACGGTGCCCTCAGCTTGAAGTGTTTTGGTCTATGTAACTACTCAGATTGCTGTTTTCTGCCTTAGACACAGGTAATTGTTATTGTTGCAAAATGTTTCCTTGGATGATTATCAGTTGACTTGTATTAATATTTACAATAACTTTTTGTTAGTAGTTTTTTTGCTGCGACAGGAAATGAAATGCAAATTAATAACTGTAAAGATTAAAACATAATGAAATAGGACATGAACTCCAGAGAACTAATGAATAAAGTGGCTCGAAGGCATGAAAAAATGTCCTTCAAAAACAAACATAGAGATAAATAATTTTGAGGCATTAAACTGACAAAGAGAAAGAAATACCAAGTATGGGATAAATTGTTTCATGCTGAAGTTATAATTGCGTTCCTTTTTCTTAATAAAAAGGTGATGTTTCTCCCCAAAGTTAAGCAGCTGCATAGTTGCTGCATGGTAGATACTTCCATAACTTACAAATCAGCACATCAAAAGGTCTCTCTGTTTGTTTACCTTTACTGTCCTCGTCTGGTTACTTAAATATATTGGGCTAATGGACAGAAACAACACTATTTTTTAATTTTTATAGTATTTGTCTCCTGTGCTTTCTGTTTTTAAGCAGAAATGTGTATCTGAAGCTACTGGGTGCTTTTATGAGGTGCTTAGAGCCTGTCCAAGCTGACAGGTATTAGTCCCTTCACCAACAAGGCTCCCAAGTCCCAACTTCTTTTCTCTACTGGCAGTATTTTGGCTTTGTTGGTTTAAGTTATTTTGGATTCTGTGAAATCATGAGGTATCTCTGAAAATCAGCTCATCTTTAATACTCTTTCACGTGCTGTTTAGCATGGCATAGCTTTAGTGTGATGCAAACATCTGTACAGCTCAAGTCTTTAGGTGTGAGGCTAAAATATCTCCCCTTAAAATCAAGAAAGGTGTTCCCAAGGCATCATTCATGGTGAGGTTTAATCCTTTAGACTCTGAATGTCGTCAGGGCTGGGATTCTCCCTTCTGCTCAAGGTTAAGCTATGCACAGCTCTGGCAGTTCAGAGGAGATAGAGAGGAGCCTCCAGGGCGCTGCTGCTCCCTGACACATGGACTTGGTAAGACTAGAACAGGACTTATTGCCCATGAGGATACAAACTTCTCTGTAATCCCAGACCACTTGGATTACCCAGTTACAGCCTGAGATGCCTTGCCTCTTGGTCTGCCTATCGTTGCTAATGCTTTTCTTAGGGAAAAGGATTCAAGTTTGGACTTCAGAAGTACCTGGGCACTCCCAGGTGAAGATACTTGCCTAGCTGGATTTTCAGGAGTCCTTGAGCCTCCCTGGAAATAAATGGAAACGAACATTGAACCTGGTTGAATTCCCAGGCTTAAAAAAAAAAATGGAAAAAAATAATTTAAAAAACGTGATTTCTATTCGCCTATCTTTTGTGAATTTTCATGACACACTTTGAAGACCCAAGTGGGACCTCACAGTAGTTACTTGCCCAGGTGAAGTTTGTTTGCATGTGTGAGTCAAGGCAGTCAGGCTCTCCTGCAGCTCATGGCTGGAGCCTTTCATGTTCTGTAAAGATTGTTTGGCTTTTACTCAGATTTTTTTTGTTGTTGTTTTAAAGAATCTCTCTTCTTTTTCCTTGATAAAAATAAGATCATCTTATTTTTAAGATTATACATGCAAATGCTGTTTCTATTTATTCTTAGACCGATGTCAGAATAATTCTGTGTATGATATTGCATTCGTTATCATACATAGTCGTGATGGCAAACAGAGGACTTATTCCTCTTCTTTGCTCTTTGGGTAGAACTCTCAAAAACATATCAAACCTCGAAAGTTAATTTTTAAAAAAGAGCTAGTTGTATAAAACATTTTTTTCTGACTCTTTTGTCATTTGCGCCTCAAATTCCCTTGGATGGTCAAACCCTGACACAGGAGTTAGAGTAAAAAAAAAACTCTCTTGGTTGACAAGTTTTCAGCTTTTTATCATGGAATCTTACTGCCTCTCAAAGTCATCTTTAATCTCTAGTTCCATCTTTGTGTCATCTAGCAGGTTTTGATGGCCTTGAGACTGCAGCTTGATTGGTCAGAGTTAGTGCTTTCCAGCTTGGTAGCACCTCATGATGTCTGAGCAATTAGATCAAGCATAAAAATAATATCTTGTACTCTGTTAACTGTAGAAGATGATCTGTCCTAGTAAATACATCTGGGGGAAAAAAAAATCTATCAACATTGATATACATTCTACTCCACCTTTTCATAACCTTGGTGGCAAGTTATACAAATATTTAATCTGCTGAATGCGGACTTGGCTTTAAAAATAGTGTATTTCAGCTCTCCAGAAATAAAAATAATGGGCCTAATTTTCATTTTTGCTAGGGGCTGCTTGTATCTGTTTGGGGACGGATCCTCAGTTAGTGTGAGTTCTCATGGCATCACCGCAGCTGGTGGAGTTCGGATGCCTCGCACCTACTGCGGGTTTGTTCCTGCGTGTTCCATGGCCCCATCGAGTCAGTGCAAATTTACACCGGAGCATTGCACAGGGCCTGAACCGGAATGAGAAACAGGTCTAATTAAGTTTTGTAACAGAAATCATTATGAAGGTCTCTCTCGTTTCCCCTATACAAATATTCCAGCTGAAAAGATTATATTTACAAGTGCTATTTATAATTAAACATTCCACTTGATTCACCTGCAAACAGAATGTAAATCATATTTTGCTCTGCTAAAAGGCAAGGAAAAGGGGAAAGTGTCTTCAAGTAATTTATACTACATTTTGTAGTTAGCAAAAACACGGGTTTATGCAAATATGGATTTGTTGAAGTCTGTGTATTTTACTTGTAATGGTACTTTTTTTCAGTTGGGCTCTGTTGGGCAGAGGAGAGGGGGGGAAAAAAGATTGACTTACTCATCCTCTGCAGTGCAGCTGAGCAACCCCTGGGTTCTGCAAACCAGGCTGGAAAGTGATAAATGTCCCCAGTGAGCAGCTCTTACAGCCAGTTTGCAGTGGTCTGAGGAGGTTAACAGGGACCCAAACCTGTCCTGGGATGAGAAGGGTCCTGGAGCATCTGTAAGGAGGTTGCCTGACATCCAGGGGATTACCTGCTTCAATCCAGCCTGTCCAGATGTAAGGGAAGATTAAAACCCCACTTTGGGCTGCCTCAGGGAGGGGAAAGCTGTCTGGAACAAGGTACTTGGATGTGTAGGGAATCCTTTTATGCAGAGATGAGACGAAGTTTGTCAAAGCACTGAAGGATGAGGATAGCCAACTCCTTTGGTACCTCGTGGCTCTGCTACAGATCAGATTTTCTTGCAATAAATGAGCTCCTAATGTTGCTTAAAGGCTTCTGGCGTTTGTTGCTGAGGATGGAAGGAGACTTAAGGACTCAATGCAGAGAGGGCACTTTTTTGCTCCACTGCCTTGGGAAGCTGATACCCAGGAGGTGACACCTCAGCTATGAAAATAGGATGTTAAGCAAGAGTCACTGGGTAATTTCATGGTTTTTATGGTATAGCCCCTCTCCCCACCGTAGTTCAGTTGCACTCCTGGGTCATGTCGAGGGGGATATTACATTCCTGTATAGGCACCCACTTATTTGCATTGCAAACCTTTCTGTAGCTGCTATGGCAATATAATTAATCGTTGTGAATGGTAAGGATGAAATAACTTACAAATTATACTCCTGATGTTAGCTAGTCCTGAGCAGGCATGAATTAGTCTTCATGCTTGCACATAAAAAAACCAAATAAGATTATTATTTTTTTTAGCTTTGTTTTCTTATTCCCTCTTGTCAAGTAGAAGTTCAAGGGCCCTGGTGTGTTTTAGTGTGTTTGTAGCAGTCAACTTAAACTGTTATTTTTCGGTTCATCTGCTGTTTCTAGGGCAAGAGGATCTTTCAGGAACACTCCTGAATTTGCTACAGAACCCAATTTTGTAGCCTTTATTTGCAAAGTTAAATTCTGTTTTCCATTTGCTAAATAATCCGCAATTTTCATCTTGCTATTCACCTTTGTGAGAGTGTTTACTAAGGAGATTAAGTTTGAAGGAAACGGAGACAGATTCTGATTTATGCACTGATGGAGACTGGAATAATTCAATCCTGAGTTATGGTGTTCAGGCACAACCAGATCAGTGGGATTCAAGCCCGCAGGGAGTTTGTGACTTGTTCAGCTGTAACCACATTAAACACAGAAAATGCGCATCCTTGGCCTCTGCGGGCACTTCTGCTCTGAAGCTTAAAATAACTTTAGGGAATTCTGAGCACACGTTTCCTTGTGGGTACATAGTGTTTTCTGCCTGGTATTAAGTGGGTTGTTAGTGGAGGCCACAACACTGAGGGTGGTTTAACTGCTGGAAGATGCTGTAGCTGGCAGAAGGGGTATTTCTGACCTTCCCCTTTGCTTTGGCTGTAGTGAGCATTTCCTCTTGGAGCAAGGCAGAGGATCCCATCCAAAAATGTTCCTAAAGAACTGGAAAAAGGAAACAAAAGGAAGTGTTTCCAATTAGATCTGTGAGCTTGAGCCTTTCCATGGGCATGTGGTCAGTAAAGGACTGTGGCTTCATTCAATAATTTTATACATAAGCTATAAAAGCATATTGTGTTCAGTTTAAATTACACACCTTTTAAACCATATTTTTGCTATACTTTAGGCATTTATCCTTTGGTTATTCCAGTTAATTGAGACCTGACTCTTCGGTTTACAACTGAAAATGAAATATTTTCATTACCGCGGTGATTAGGAGCTCCAGCCAGGGGTTAGACTCGGGTTGTGTTAGATACTGTACAGTCATAGCTCAAAAAGATGACACCTGCCTTAAATACCTCATAATCCAATAGGAAGACAAAGAAAATATATGTATCTAATTACAAGGGAAGGATCTGATGAGCGGAGGCCTGGGAAGGCAATAACCAAGTGACAGCTTGCGCGGGGCTGTCATCAAACCCTTCCCTACGGGGGAACGTCACTCGTGCTGCCTGAGCAGATCTCCAAAATTAGGAAAATGTAAAGGCCATCTGCTGGCAGATTAGGTAAATAAAAATACAACGTAATTGGATTGGGTGCTCATTTCAGCCTGGTGGGTTAGACATGATAGGGAAAAGGTCACGTTTTTTCAGGCTATCTGAAGCTGACTAGATTTATTGCTTCGGCTTTTTGTAACCCCCGGGTTAAGATGTAATATCAATTTCATTGTTATCTTTTTTCAGCGATGGAAAATCTCTCCGGCAATGCTGCGTGCGGCACAGCGCTGCCAGCACTGGCTGGACCCGTGCCAGAGGGCTGCGTGTTTTTATCTCTCCCGACTGTGTTTGGAAACAAGTAGATTTTTAAATGACAGGACAAATCAGTTGAGCTGTAAGCTTCCAGCTCGAGTAATTGCAGTTCTGTAATCTCCTGCTTCGCGATTTAGTGCTGCAGATCCTTCCCTCCAGGCGCTATGGGAATAGCAGGAGCTAAACTGCATCCCGAAGGAGAGATGCTGCGGAACCTCTGCCGGGGGGGAGCGTCCCAGGCAGGAGGTGCGTCAGGTGAAGCTACTAAAGGATGGAATGCAATTGTAGTGTTATTTTGGCTTTCCTTCAATTAATTGGGAAGTCCTGGAGACATACGGTGTGACTGAGGCAAAGATGAGGGGTATATTAATTTGTTATCAAATGTGAGAGACTCAACCTGGAAGATTTGTATTTACGTATCAGTGACACCAACAGGACACCGGGATTAAAAAAATGCAAGACAGGGGGACACAATTGATGTTTAAATCATACACATTTGGTTTAAAAGAATTGGATTTGTAAAACAAAATAACTGCTCACAAGCTGATGTCTGTATTTTAAGACAATAGTTCAGCAGTGAGGGAGGTGGTGTTACTGCATCTACAGAAGTTCAGCCAAATGAAAACACAACTAGGTGGAAAACGTGGGACACTGAGGATGCACATTTAGTTCTTCGAGTAATTTCTTCAGAGCTTTTATCTAGAAACATTTATTACTTTTAAAAGTTTGAATTAATACATTTTAAATTTCTGCAAAGTATTTTATTTTAATTACCAGCAATAATTTGATATTTCAGTGTGAAACTATGCTGCTTTTAAAACTTTCTAATTGACCCTGAGGTTCTCAGGGACATGGTTTAGAGTCAGTGTTAGGTTAACAATGATACTAAGGGTCTCTTCCAGCCAAAATGATTCTGTGATTTATCATTGGTAGATGTTTCCTCTAAACACAGGCCTCCTTCCCTCCAAACATTTCTTTTACATACACACTTATGTCTCTTCTCCATCATAACTCCCACTCACTGTGCTGGTTCCCACACACTAGAAGTGAAACGTGATTTATTTTCACCCCAACAGGACCAGTTTCATTACAGCATCATTATGCGATGTCACCTCACATGCCCAGCTGGAATTCCCACTATTTAATTTCTGGTAGTTTAAAAAGTGTCCAAACAGTTAATTTTAGGCCAGTGTACTTTAGACACAGCCCCCCCTCCCAATACATAGCTATGAAAATGTATTTTTAAAAGTCCAAACTCTTAAAGGGGACGAGGGCTGCTGTGTGGTACAACCAGTAAGAAACCAGAGGAGACAACTTCTGTCCCACAGCGTGAAGGGTGCCATGTCAAAGATGACAGTCTCGGCACACTAATTTTATTTAGGCAGGAGCTGGATGTTAAATCCTAACAAAGCAAAGCTCAATTTCACCCATTCTCAGCCTCAGTTTTACAGAGGTGCCATAGGACCTCTCTGGTCAGCATCCGGCAGCCCCAAGCTTGTTGGAGAAGCTACTGAAGAGCACATTTAATAAAGTAGAATGAAGACAAGTATTATAATACGGGGTGTGGGCACACAAAAATGTAATTGAGGAGAAAAATGAGCTCCCCAGGCCCTGTAATACAGATGTTGGGCAGCCTGTTTCTCTTCAGCCTGTTTTTGGTTTTGTTGTTGTTTGTGTGTGGTCGGATGGTTGGTTTGTTTTTTCCTCTTCTTGCCAGTCTCCGGCAATGGTTTGTTCAGCCTTGCAGAGGTTTTTGGGGCAAAGCTGGTGTTTCTGAGCTCATCTCTCTGGTGGGTCATCCATGTACCAGCTTAGAGACGGTGGGATTTTTTTGGGTGCCCAAGGTACCCTGCTTGGGCCAGCACAAACCCGCTTCTGGACTGGGGGCAGCAAAGCCAAGGCTTTTCCTGGTGCACTGAAACAAATCCATGGGAATTGAGTCTTTGTTCAAGGAAACAAAGCCCACGAAGATAAATGGGGCTAATCTCACCACAGCCTGCCAACAAACACCGCTGTTCAAACCCAGACAGAACACCAACAAAGCCAGGAAAGCAGTTTGGAGGGTGGCTAATCACACGACCAGGCCAATATATTACTCTGTGACTTCCAATTAGAGACTTGCCGCTGTATAATTGAGTTTCTGATGACACTGTATTTGAAGTCATGTCAGTGCTTTTGTTTATAAATACTGCTCTGCAGGTGCCTGAGCTCCCAGCTGGAATCTGGCTTTCAGGATCTAATCCTAGAAGTGATTTTTATTTTTTAAAAATTTCATTTTAATTTTGAGTGGGGGGGGGAAAAAAACCCCATCCTTCTGGGCAGTTAAGGTACACAGGAGGGGAAAGAATTAGGCATTTTCAGTATGTTTTAGTTCTGTTTTAGGTCCCAGCTGTGGGTATGTATGTTTTATTATTCGCATGAGAGTATGTGTGTACCCATGTTAGCACATTTCTGTAAATTAGCTGTAATCAGTGGAACCTGTGCTCTCTGGTGTATTTTATACTTCACATAAATTGCAATGGACATTAGTTCACTTTTTTTTTTATTCTTTATTTATCCTCTTTCCTTCATAAGACGCATGCATGCAGAACAAACTGTCCTTGCTTTTCCTGCACTGAGGGGTCTCAGTCTCAGCGAGAGCAGGGCTTGGCTGATGTTTGGGATGGAGGCAGCCCCTCTCCTGCTGGTGCGGGCAGGCTATGTTTAATTCGGTGCCTCTCAGGTGTATTTAATCGCACAGTGAGGATCTCATGGGCTGAGAGTCAGGGCTGGTGTGTGCCTGGCTGCCCCACAGTGAGACAAAGGTAGTATGTGGTGTTGAATCTCCTCTTACGTCTCAACATATAAAGCAACGAGCTGAGGGGGTTGGGAAGCAACCCCTGCCCCAGACACTAGTTCATACCACATCTTCTAATCTGCCCAGATCTGAGAAAATCCTGACCTGAGCTGGCAGCTGGTCCTGTCCAGAATGACCATGCCTGTGCTCTCACTTTAGCTCTTGTGTATAACAACAACAACAAAAAGGCAATAGAGATGAGTATGATGAGTATTGCCTTTGGAATGATCAATGCCTTTGGACTCAGTTTTGCTCTGAACACCAGAGCAGACACAGCAGACTCAGTTTTTGCACCCCCCGCTCATGCATGTACACAAGCATCAGCACAAGGGAGTGTGAGCATCTTTCTTATGAGGAGAGGCTGAGAGAGCTGGGGCTGTTCAGCCTGGAGAAGAGAAGCTGAGAGGGGATCTTATTGATGCTGATAAATATCTCAAGGGTGGGTGTCAAGAGGATGGACCAGACTGTTCAGTGGTGCCCAACGATGGGATGAGGGGCAACAGGAACAGACTGGAGCACAGGAGGTTCCATCTGAATATGACGAGAAACTTCTTTACTTTGGTGCCAGAGCCCTAGAAGAGGCTGCCCAGAGAGGCTGTGGAGTCTCCTCCTCTGGAGACATTCAAACCCTCCTGGATGTGACCCTGTGTGACCTGCTCTGCTGACCCTGTTTGAGCAGGTGGGTTGGACTGGATGATCTCCAGAGGTCCCTTCCAAACCCAACCAGTTTGATTCTGTGATGGACACTGTCCAGGGCAGGGGACGAGTGTGGCTGGAACTGTGCCCCTCTGCCAGCCTGGGCTGGGAACCAGGCTCCTGTCTGGACAGTCCCCTCTTTGACAAACCCAGCTCACACATGGTGGGAGATGTTGGATGCTGGTGGCCGCTCCTCTGCAAAGGCTGCATCCCCCAAGCCCAGCACAGTCACTGCTCGCGTCAGGCTCCTTGGCTCGGCGGTGGCTCTGCAGACATGGGAGGTGGTGACGTGGACACGGCGTGCTGGTGGTCTGGACAACTCTGTGCCTCCTTCTGCGCACTCGCTGCCCATGGCAGGGAAAACAGTCTCATGAGTTGAATTTCTTTTGAATGTCTTAAAACCACACTCAAGCTGTTGGTCATTACAGTACATTTAGAGGCAGATGTGGATGCCCACTGGTCCTTTTGGTTAGTTTTTATTGTGCTGATTGAAATCCTGTGGAGCCTTGAAGGATGAGGGGTCCGCAGACTCCAGTGGGGTGCAGGGACCTGTCAGTGCCTTTCTGCTGGAGGGACAGCAGATGTGGGTGCTCCTCCATTCTGAAAGGTGTTTGGTCCTTCAGATTCAACAGACGTGAATAATGACGCTCACCGAGCTGTGGAACCGTGTACGTGCCCTTCCTGAGGACTAAACCATTTGATTCTGTCTTGCTTAAAGGTCTGAAATTTCCGAATGGATAACTGAATTCCTGAGTCCATTAAGCAAGGCAATTTACAGTGTTCTCAAGCTTTGCCCATGGAAACACATTAACACAGTTTCCTATTCAGCTGGTCGAAAAGCCATTATTCTAAATACAAAAAGGGGAAGGAAAATAATTTTGCTTTTTCAAAATTTATTTGTTGTGTTTGTACCAGCACAGCAGGGTCGAGCAGTGCCCTGTGAAGCCTTTGACAATATCGGAGGGAAGTGGGGGGGAATACCATTTTCCCACATGAGAAATGCTCTTACCAGCCGGGATCTATCCAGGTAGCCCCTGCTGCTGCTGTGGAAATCTTCATTTTTCTGTTTTAGACGTGACCTAACAAGTGAAGAATGAAGGCAGTCCTCAGTGTGGATAAGAAAGATATGTCTTGGCATACCTGACCACTCCTGAAATCACCAAAATATACAGGAGGAGACACGGTAAATTGTCCCTGATGCCGTCTCTGATAATTTGTCACCTCCAAAGAGATCTTTAAGGTGATTGATCACTTGTGAAAAGCAGTTGTGCGGTGTTGTGTTGTGTTTTTTTTTTCCCCCCTTGATACTCTGTCTCCCTCTTAACACTGAAGGAGTATATTTCTCCTTTAGATGTGAGAAGAGGGATGGATTTGAGGGAAATAGGTGATGTGAAAAGAGGTTTCTTGGCTGGGGTTGGGAGTACTTTGTCTCCTTGAGTCTCTTCTTCCCCTCTGTAAGTCAAACAGATGCTCATGATATCTAGTTTCTTGCTTGTGGCTTTGGCTCTCAATGGCATCTGTGGACAAAGCACGGTACTGGATAGCTCTAGGGATGTAATTTGTTTTCTGCAGGTATTGGCTAGTGACTTGTTAATTCTAATTTTGAAGAGAAGTGGGATTTATCAGTAGTTAACACACTTTGTCTCAGAGAGGCAGCCCATGTAATCTCGCTGTTCAATTTAATGCATTAACACTATTTTCCTTTCTGTCAGGAGGATGCCGCCGAAGGCAGGGACAGTTGTGGAAAGGGACACCAAAGGAAACAGCACACATTATTCAAGTAGATGGGTAACTTTAGCCTAATGCTGCTCCCTTATGTTTCCAGCAGAAAACACTTTCAGGACATCGATATTGGGAATTAGCAGCAAATCTTGCTTATCTGTCATACGCTAAGTAAGCACCATGTATTATCTCAGGCCACCCATGAAAAATTCACTTGAGAAGACAAAATGAGCAGGACCTTTTACCTTTTAGTGGTGACGGTATCTCCAGGAAGATCTACATTAAGGCAGTGTTGAATACATATAGCTAACGCTAAATGGTTTCCTTTAAACAGAGTTAATTGTTCCTGATCTCTGAATTCCTTGGGCTGGTCTGTCTTTTGAATTTTTAATTATTGCTGGTATGCTTTTATATCAGTAAGGAGGAAATATATATTTGTCTGAGTAACTGTGTTCCATTGTTGAGTTAGGAAGACGCTTCGCTGCTCCGTTTGGTAAGAGTTCATATCTTGCTGGTAGAAAGTTATTATTTCTATTGATGTTGGTGGTGGTGTGGGTTTTTTTTTCAGTTTGGTGCTTTTTCAGTCGGATTGCAATTATCTGGTTATTTTTGTTTAATAGTTTCTAGAAGCATGCTCTAGCTGGCAGATGCAGCTGAAGCCTTATGGGTGGTCAGTAAGAGGGTGGTCTCACAGCCTTCAGCAAAAATGGTGTAATAGAAATCTATTTTCAATATACATTTCAGCTAAAGTTACTTTCTCTTGACTTTCCTTCCTATGGCACAGCATCAAGAAGTGGTAGTTTATTCTGCTTTTATGTTCTAATTGCTATCCATTAGTTGAAATTCTGGTGGACAGTTTATTTGAACAAAACTATGTGCACAAGGGTAGGAAAGAAAGGAGAATACACAGAAATTGATGCAAGAAGAGATGCATTTGCAGGAGAGATTTACTTTAAGCCTATTTAAGGGGATGACAGTTGAAAGATGACATTCATACACATACAGGAGGAAATAGTGTTTAGAAGGTAAGTGGGCACTCTTTATTATTATTGCTCCTGTCAATACAGGTGAAAGAAAAACTTTCTGTAAAGATATTTCCACAGCACACCAGCATCTGGAGCTCAGTACCGGGAGGCAGAGTTGTAGCCAAATGCTTGAGAACACCTGGGCAGGAAAGAAAATAGGAAAATGGCAGAAAAAACTCCAAAAGATCTGGAGATGTTAATAGATTGTCTTTGCAAGAAATAGCGTAGAAGCAAATTGCTTACTTGAGACCAATGAGAAAAGTATTCAGAGCGGGTATTTCATTGTGGTTAGTAAGCTGTCGATGTGTGGGCATGTGTGTGCACACGCTCATCTGTGGATGTGTGATCTGCACGCCGATAGCGATAATTTGAGCAGAAGTACCTGGATGCATGGTTTTTCCATGTTCTTTCATTACTTTTTACATGCTTTTCCAACTCTTAAAAAAATAGCTTTTAGAAAGGTGGAAAATGGAAGCCCTTAATATTCTTTACCTTGCCTCGAGGTGCTCTCTTAGAATAATCAAATGTGGTGCTTCAGGGTTAATCTGGGTCTTAGTAGACTCACAAACCTGGTAGGATTGTCCATCTACTCACCAGTGAAAGGGCAGAAGTGATGTGGTATGAAAAGCTCTTGTTCCCAAGTTACCTCATGGTATGGAGGCTGTATTGGAGTCCCTCTTTGGAGCTCTTTGAATTTCCCCACTCTAAATCCTTCCAGATTTAGAGAGCATGTGCCTCTCGCAAGGCTCACGATTCATCACAGGTTTAATGGTGCTTTCAGGCTTGCAATGCAAGGTGAGGCTTGCAAGATCACACTCTCCAGAGGTCACGGTTTGAAGGTCTGGCAAGCTCCTTGCTGTACCATGCTCTAAATAAAGCAGGATGCTATTTCCCAGGCTATCTTGTAAGGCTTACCACGAGGATGCGGAGCTTGTCCGTGGCTGAGCCGCTGCAGCCAGCTATAACTAGAGTGATGTGAAGGCTCTACAATTCCAGCTGATGACTCACAGCAGATCATTTGATATTTAGGGCTCTGTTCATTAATAAGTTATGCTCCATTTACCTTGTTTTCTGTGGAATTTATGAGTTAAAAGTGCAGAGTGCACCAAAAATGATCCATTCATCAAATTCCTCTTCTCTTTGTATAATTGCCTAACCCATCATCGCAGCCCCCAGGGGCACATTGCACAAAAAGGTGTGTCCCGCATGAGAGAGCAAAGCGGCCTTAGGAGGGGAAACAAGGATTTGGCTTTCCGTTGAGTCTGCAGGTTGCTCCGGTTGCTGTTTTTTGAGCTGTGTAGGCAAGAAACTTCTCGAGCCAATTTGTTTTCTCTGTGCATACGCTGGGCACTGTGACAGCCAAGGACATGTCCTGCTTGCCCCTGGCTCCCACCGAGTGCTTGAATGCAAAGGTTGCAACTGCAAGTGTCAAGAGGCAGAGCAGAGGGAGGAAAAGCTGTTTGGGTAATCTAAATCCACCTATGGTTTGCATGGATGTGTGTTAGCATAACCCGGCCTGTGACACAGAATGAAGGCAAATTTGTTGAGTGACAGAAAACCCCCAAGGTGACAGAAGTTGTGGTACCAAGGCACTGTCAGCTATGGGAATGTGGAGAATCGGTGAGGGGGGCAGGTTGTCTAAAAACCAGAAGAAGATGCCCCTTTGCTTGTAAAGAACAGGAAAATCTCTGCAGACCACAGTGTCTCTAGTTGGCATGTAAACAACTACTGTTGTTTCTTTTTTAATGTTCTTTTCCGTTGAGCACATAAATACTTAGATGCTGGCACAATTACTTACTCATTGACATAAGCTAGAGAAGCAATTTAATAGCAATGAAGACAAAAGAATGACTATTGCATATATCCTTTTGATTTCCCGCCACTTAATGGGTAAAGCCCCAAACAGAAGACAAAGCAAGTAATAATTATTACATTCTGCTTTACAAGATAAATTGTGGAAACGTCTCTGCTGCTGTCTGCAGTGTAGTGCAAAGATTCCTGCAATAGCTTTAAATGACCTGTCTAGCTGGTAAAGCAGAGAGCCTAACATAGATTAATTCACCATTTTTTAGCACCTGCTATCTTGTTTAAAACTGCTTTGGAGAACTACAGCATCCTGCAATATAGATACACTGCCTGACTCCCTTCTTTCCCTGGGTTACTTGATGAATAACCATTCAACATTGCGAGTGTCTGGAACTTGGTCTTGGCAGACTTTAGGAGAGTGGAGGTTGAGGAAAGTGGGGTCTAGAAATGCAAAATAAAACTGAATTTTGTATGCAAAGAGCTGAATTCTGTATTGCTGGGCGGCTGACTTTATTTTCAGATCTAATCTTCTTAGTAGGAGTTGGATATAAACTCAGAAAAACAGATGAGAGGTTTTGTTTTATGGTGAAAGGAGATACTGAAGCTTGCCGGGGGCCAGGATTCACCTACAAGTAACAGTTATTGAGGAAAACATTTACATTTTAAAAATACGTTGCCCCAAACTGCTTGCTCCCTACAATGAGCTGGATGGGTTGGAGCTTTACCAGACAGCATCAGAGAGACGGTAGACAGTCCTGGAAGATCCTGGTCATGATTCCTGGCTTCTCCTGTTGGACAGACCTGTCATTTCATCCAATTAAAAGCATTTAAAAATGTCTTTCAGCTTTGAAGCTCAGTCAGGAGAGGCTAGACGTGCTCCTTGGTCTCCAAAAGCCTGTGCACAGTTGGTTTCAACAGTTATCAGGTGTCTAAGAGGTTTCTTGTGCTGAAGCCAAGGTGTGTTGGACGGTGGCTTAGGCTGAAGGCTGTGTAGGTGGTTGTGTGTAGGTGGTTGTTGTCTTAGACAAGTCCTGGCTCAACTTGGGTGCTTTGTACATTGCAGAAGTTTGTGCTGATTTATAGGAGGCCTCAAAATCGATGTTTGCTAGAGCTCTGGCTTCCCCACACTGCTCGTGAGTGGGACATGGACAAAGGCACTGGGTTGGGGAGGGAAAACCTGGTCTTCCAGAGGCAGAACTGAGATGTGATTTATTCTGCACTTCAGTTCTCTTCAGAAAGCACATTTTTTTAGTGGTTCTCTTGAAGCAGGAGCTAACTCCACTTGATATCAGGCCAGTTGATGATGTGCTCAGCCACATCCAAGAAGGGAGGCTCCAGGCTGAATCTCTCCAGTGCTGGCTTCATGTGTCCATGCTCCTTACTGCACCAGGGCTTGTGTCTGGAGGTGCCAAGTTTGGAAGGATTGAAGTTTTGCTTTCAAAATAGACCCACTGAATGCAGCTCCTGGTGTAAGCCTAAAATAATAAAAAGTAATCTCAATAATTTGTCTTAATTGCTATAGAACCTAAAGATGAAAAACCTCTGTGTATTGAGTAGAAACAAGAAATAGGTATTTGGAAGTGTTTTGGGGGTCATGAGTATTGGATTGGAGCCTGTATGAATGTAATTTTTGTTGGGAGTCAAGTCTAATAGCAATGTAATTTATATGAAATATATATCTGGGGGCTATGTCTCGGTTCCACTGAAGTAAAACTCCAGTGTGCTCAGTGGGGGCAGGATTTGATGCCAGGAGCAATGTTTTAATAATAAAAGTTTATTAACACTTCATATGGAAGGTCTGTCTTCCCTTGCCATGGTGTTTCTTCTGTGTAGGCTTAAGAGCTGAAGAACTGAACAACAGAAATAATGCACCAAATCTTCCTTTCAGGCTGCAATTCTCAACACAGTGTTGTAATAAAGGACTGTATTGAAAATGTTTGCCAAATAGATTAAAATATGGTTCTTTTAGACAAAGAATCTTTGGAGAAGAGTACACAGAAGAGCTGCAGTTGACTTTTATCCTCTCAAATTTTGCAGTATAATGACTTATACTGAATTACAACAGGCAACCTACACAAACAATGAGTAATTTGGCTTGTGAATTTTACATGCTCCTGTCGCTGCGCCTGTAGGATTATTTCTTCACACACATTGTGAGTCCTTCATTTTCCTTGGTTCTGCCTGCCTGGGATTAATTTCGCTCTGCCTTTTTCTATATTTTTGAAATATATCTTGCATTTTAGAACTGAAAAGAAATTTTTGGTCCATACAAACATGTTTGAAGACAGTCCTGATCCGGGAGTGTCACACGTCCCTTTCTTTTCATTCACATGCACTTCAATAGCACTTTATGACCTTATAGTCCTATCAAACCTGCACTTCAGTGATGGGTATTGCTCTGTCATATCACTTTAGGGGATTGTTAATCTTATAATTAATTTCCACCATAATCTCAATTAAATGTGCAGACACCTTAGCTTTGCGCTCTTGTCTATGGAAAATGGATGGTCTCTATTATTGCAAGCTGATGGCTGAAGGTGCATTGCTGCATATGGAGCTGCCGGCTGCTTTTTTAACCTTGAAAAAAGGTGCCCTGTAGAAAGGTAACACTTTGCACAAGCAGGAATGGTCTGGTTTGCTCCATTTCAGACCAGTTCTGCTGCCAGATGTCCAGGATTCATGGGGGGCTTATGCATGCAGGTGAGAGTCAATTGGAGTTACCCACTTAAAGGATTTCAGCAGCGTTCCCTGGGTGCTTTTCTGCATCTTTAGGCAGCTAAATACATTCATCAACCTGACTCCTCCTCTTTGAGAAGGGGCTGACTGCTTCAGCACAAAGCTGGGATATCCCTGGATATTGGGATGGTGAACGTCTGTGACATTCTGTGAATGTCTGTGACATTCAGCCTGCGATGGCTGAAGGGCTGTCCTGGTGACCCTGTTCCTTGCAGCAGATCTGTGGGATGCTGTTACCAACCAACACCGCAAAGATCTGCAGGAGCAGAAGAAAACTCGAGAATTTGCTATACAGCTTTTCATCTCTGTTAGAGGTTGGAGAGAGACAAATTTATTAGTACTTCATAACATTTTTCCTGTTAATATTTCATGCAAGTTAGTTCCTGAAGGGCTTGAAAGGAGTTCTGAAAAATTACCGAGTATTAGTTGTTAATGCTGTTGATGTAAGTGGAGAATTCAGACTACTGAGCGCTTGGGTAGGACCTGCCAAGATAAAGAGACTGTTATTATGGGGATGGATTTTTCTGATGTATCTCTAGAGCTAGCCAAAGGGTTATTAGGCCGTATGACTTGTGAGAAAGCATTTCTTGTTATAAGCATTTGCAGAAGAAAAGCCTGTTCCTAATCAGTTTTGAAGTCTGCCTAATTTGAAAGCAGATATTACAAAATCAAATCCGAAATGACAGCTGTATCCACAGCTGCCACACAGCAGGTTGTAACCTTTGCGGATGTCTTGAAAAAACAGAACAAGAGTTGATTCTTAGCTGTCAGTTCTGGTTTCCTCCTTTTGGCTGCACTTTGAGATTTCCATTGACTGCACTATTTTCCTTTCAAAACCAGCCAAACTGGAAGATTTCTCATTTTGCCTCTTACTGGGTTTCTATTGTTATCAGTCTCAGCAACGTAGCTCTGTTACCATGCTTTTAATTGGAAGCTGTATTAACTAACTTGACATCTGGTACAGCGTGCAGTATCGGGGCTGGGGAAGCTGATTTACCTCCTTGGGCTTTGTGGACCACCGTAAGTGTGAAGAGCAAACAGGGCCAATTCTCAGATCCCAGCCCAAGCTTCACTTACCTCCACAAAAAGCAATGCTGGTACTGCTAAATCAGCTGCCACTTGAAAGGCACAAGCAGTTAGGAAATGGGATTTGAGGAGAGAAGGTTTGAAGCAATAGAAAGCACATGAGGTCTGCTTCATCCATAGCTAAATGTCTTAGATATTTGCATTTGAAAAAGCAGCCACCCCAGGTAAGGCCTCTAGCCAGAGTCTATAACAGCTTTGAAGTCCAATTCATATTTTCTTTTGCAATTTTTTCTTTTCTTTTTTTTTTTTTTTGTTTCCTGAGGGCTCCATTGTGAAGGCCTGGAAGCAAACAAATATTATCCACAATGTTTCATTTTAATTCAAATTAATCTGAAAGCCTTCATGCTTCAATAACTACATACTCAGCGAGTTAGTGGTGTGTTCAGTAAATAAATAATAAAAAAGGGGAAAAATAGTGTCTGAGTGTTTAAAAAACAAAGCCAAAACAACCAACCAAACAAAAACCCACCAAAAAAATCCCTCTAGCTCCCTCCAAAAATCCAAAACCAAACAAAAATCAAAGCCCAACAACAACAAAAGACCCCCGCAAATCCCCTGTCATCTGGAGGTTGATTTTTTTGGTGCTAAAGTTGGGCTGGGGTCAGGATACCCCAGCAGCGTTAGGAATTTGCTGCTGCTCTGGGGAAGTCTCTGCAGTAGATGAGTCCAGCAGAGACCTGCAATTTGGAAGACTGGCCAAATGAACGTACTAAGATTTTTGTCCCTCAATATCACTTTTAAGTAAGACCTATACACTGTACAGCTTTACCCAGCATTTAATGAGCTTGGATGGCACAATAAACTGTGGCTTACAAGACACCATTGAATTAAACCTGTTTTCCCTATTTTGATCCTTTTCTTCTTATGTTTCTGCTTAAGAAGGAGAAGTACTCATCAGCAAGAGAGAACTGCATATAAATTATGAGGTTTAAAGTAGCAGCAGTAGGTAGCTATTTATTAATCAAGCATTAGTTATGGTAGTTAAACATTTAGGGGTAATAAAATGTAAATGTGCTATCAGCACAAGTTGTGGTTCTTAAAGAATTTTTAAGAAAAATTGTTGCAATAAGGTTATGGCTAATATTAATCGCTGAATTTACTTTCCGTACCGGATACTTCTTATACTAAAAAGGAACTTAAGGAATTTCTTTTATTTACATATATAACATGACTTAAATTGTCTGATCTTCTGCAAGGGAAAACATGAAGACTTTCCTGGAAGATAATCATTTTAGTGCATCTCTTTTAAAAGGTGGTAGCCAAATTGACCCTGTTCTTCATTTAGAGAATACATGAGCACAGAATATAGTTTGCTGGGCTCTAAAGATTGCTCTGCTGTGAAATGGGAAAGTAGACCACAAACATGCCCTTTGAGTCTGTCTGTCAGCAGGAACTATATCCCATCTGTTAATATTAGCAAGCTTTGTGGATGTAGGTGATTTGCAAAATACTGATGTAGGTGAGTTATTCCTCACCTGTTCTCCCATCTACCTTTCTTGCATGTGTAATACTATGTTGGCATTGTAAATGCACCTAGTTAAAGCAAAAATGTAATTGTATTTTTGTAGGTAAACATAAGTAAATAAAATTTAATTAGGAAATCTTGTAAATAGAAATATTAAACATGGTAGATAAGCACGAAGTGCTGCTATGAAAAGCAGAAACACAGCATATGTGATCTCGGTTGGTTAAGCAGGAATTGCTGTTTAGGAACGTGGAGTCCCTTTGCTGTTTGTGGAGAACATCAGAAGCAGCTGCTTTCCCCACAGCTGATAAAGATGCTTGCTAAAGAGATGCTTTATCATGAGAACTTTTCTTCTGTATCCAAGTGACTCGGAAATGCTGGAAAGAGCTGCATATCCGTAACCTACCCCATAGATACCCCAGGAGAGGTGGGTGAAGTCCCTGTGGTGGTGCCAGGCTGTGCTGGTGGGTCACGAAACGGGACTGAGGTGCTGAGACTGGGAATGGCAGAGCAGCTGGGCTGGATCTGGCCTTTTTGGGAGCCTAGGGCAGAAATATGGCTGCAATTGGCAGCTACAGCTCTCCCTGTGGAGAAATATCATGTGAAAAATTGCCCCGGTAACACAACTGGTGGAAGCAAATCTCCAAGGTGCAGATGCTGAAACCCCAATGTTGCTGCCAAGCGCCTGCATCCACTTGCTGACTGCGGCTGCTCTTTCGTGTACCAGAATACTGGAGACATTAAAGAGATTTCATGGGCTAATCTATGCTTTTGATTGGCTTTAATGTTCTTTGCAGTCTGTTATTCATACACAGCAAGCTTTGTAATGCATTAGGTCATTAACGCACTTCCTTTACACTTGTTGGTTTTGCTGCTGAGCTAACCTGTCCTGGGTGTTCTGGGATATGTGCTGTGCTTCTAGATGGGTCTACTTTATTGATAAAGGAAAAAAAAAATAAAATGAGAAATCTAAAATGGCTTAGTAAGCGAGGGAGTGGTGGCTGTCAGATGCAGTTCTTTGCTTGGGACCTGCTAGGATTGGATCTTGTTTGTCCCAATCCTCGTGAAGTTGGTCCTTATTGACTTCTTCCTGGAGAAGATTGATTCCCTTGCAATAGGTAACAGAACCAGGCAAAAGGAATTTCTCAGTTTTATTTCTAATTCTTAGACAATGTAATGTAAAATCCCTTGGGTGATTCATTTTGTATGAAGATTTATAGCCTCCTTAAGGTTTGGTTTTTTTTTTTTTTTTTTTTTTTCCTGGACTTCCACTGTGTTTCTGAGGATGGGAGAAAGGCAAGTAAGCGTGCAACGCTGCTTTCCGTGACCAGGCTTTGCAAGGTGGATTGTCACCCCCCAAACCTTGATGGAGGTGGTGCCTGTGGCCGGGAACCCTATAGCTGTGAGATAACAGCTGCGCTTCAGAGGAAGGATGCAGAGTGCAGAAGGAATGTTGAACTCTGCTTTGCATCCTCTCTGTGTTGGAGCTATTTTTTTTTTCTCAGCTCCATTCTCTGCCACTCTTTCCTTGCGTTTGCTTTTGCTACCTTATACCACCGTGGAGTTGAGACTTGTTCTGTTAATTAATATAGCAAAAATTGTCTGAATTATGCCTTTTTTTTTTTTTTTTTAATAAAGAAAGGTACAAGTCAGAAGCTCCTGCTTTGACTTGTGCTGCAGAAGTTGTTCCCCTACGGCAAAGTGAGGGACTTTTAACACCAAAATAAACCAACCACCTGATGTGAGAAGGTCCTCATTAATGACTAATGCAAAGGCTTGAGTAAAAAGCATTTCAGCTGCAAGGCATTTCAGCAGGGCAGACGAGGCTGAGCGACTGAAAAGTGGAGCTTTTTATGCCAAAGGAAAGTATGTAAGTCCAAGCTGACTCATAAAACACACATACTTAAGTTTTGAGGTGAATTATTTTTGGAGAAGAACTCCAAACGATATTCAGGTGTTCAACATCAGGGCTTGGTTTTGTGGGCTGGAGGTGTCATGTGCTTGAGCTCTGATTTCTACTTCTGGCCCTTGGCAGGTTTTCTATATTTAAGGGCATTGCTCAGTCTCTGGGAGCAGCAGATGATTTAATAGAGGCTGTTTCAGTGGCAAGAATTTGGTAAAAAGAGATGCTTTTTGTGTCCTCTCCTGCTCTGGGGGTCTGACAACACCCCCCTGCTCCACAGCAGTGTTGAATCACTGAATAAATGAATATTTTGAAATTGCACTGAGCACCCAAACCCCCTCATAAGTATAAATAATCACTTGTATCCAGTTTCTATTTTTTTTTCCTGTCTTAGAAAATTTATCTTGTGCTATTTATGTCAAGGACTGCAACCAGTCAGAAGCTTAAATTTTCTTTTGGTGGGAAATTCTGTCATTTCAAGGTGTTTTACTAAAAATTGGAACAAAAAGCTAAAATTATGTGGATAAATAAAATTACAAAAGAAAAGTATATGAATTATTCACAACATTTTTAGTATTTCAATAAGACCAAATTATTGCCTTCCTATAACTGTGAAGTTTTAATATGATCAAATATTTCAATTACTTGAAAACATATTATAGCACATTAAACATATATAAGTGGAGCAAAGTTAATATTTCAGCACGATATAAAACTAGAAATGAAATTAATTGAAATAACAGGTAAAATACAAGTTTTTTCATGTTGGAGCACAGTGAGAGCTGTGCATGTTTCTTTTTGACTTTTTTTTTCCTATTTGTCCGGGATGGATGTATTGCTACGGATAGTTTCAGTTTTACAGGCATGGGTTTTCTCCAGGAAAACAGGTCTGCAATGCAGAGGGGAGATGGCTGGCGTTTGACCGGCATGTAAAGCCTCGGAAAAGCCAGATGACTTAAGGAATCTTGTGGCAGGCACTTGGCTCAGCAGGTCCCGGGTTTGTTGTTCTGCCAGTAAACCTCTTGCCTGGGCTCCCTAATTCTTGCTAAGGTGGGCGAATCCAGAGCAGCAGAGCTGTGGTGAGTGCGGTGCTGCTGAGCAGCTCTGCGGTGTGCATGCCGGGGCGATGCAGTCCTCACCCCGCTGCTTCTGGGACGCGGGTGCAGGGCCAAGGACGGGCGCTCCCGGCTGGCAGCGAGCGGCAGCCCCGCTCCTGTGCGCCACAGACAGTTATTTACAACCCTGCTGTGCGCAGATGATGAAATGGTAATAAACTGCGCGTGGAGTTTCGCACTTTTCTTTGTTCGGGTCTTTGGTAACAGAGACCACGTGTCCTCGTGCTTGCTGTGCTCGTGTTTGTCAAGAGGATCCTGGGGTGGGATGGTTGCTGTGGTCTTAAGCTGCTCTGCAAGGAGATCGTTAGGCTACGTGCTGTGTTTGGGATCCTGCTGGCCCTGCGGGGATGAGAGGTGTGTGGAGTTCGGGCAGGTGTGGCAGCAGCTCTGCCCCTGTGTCCGTGCTCCCGGATCCCCATGGAAGGTGACGTGGCTGAAACACGGCGATGCTGCGTCCAGCTGTGCAGCACCACAGAGCTCTGCAGCACCACAGAGCTCTGCGCCTTGTTCTCCTCCGTGAGGAACAGTAGCGACGAACCATCTGTAAAACAGGAGAGATTTGCAAGGTTCACATTTATTAAAGTTTGTAAAACACTTTGTGCTGCTTCAGATGGATGCCGATGCTGCTACATGGGATTATTTTACTTCTGTACTGCTTGGGAGAGCTGCTGTGATTTGCTGTTCTCCTCACTCCTGGCGAATCTGCAAGGACTCTTGGCTGCTTTCGGTCCCAAATGAGATTTTTCTGCATCCTTAATGTATTGAACTTACTGTAGTATAAAGAACATCATGACACCCAGGAGGTTTTATATCAGATTTTGTATGAATAGCATTATGGCCAAGCACAACTTTTGGTAAGGAGCTGCAACCCCCTGCTTTTGGCTCTGTCAGTGTTTGATTTTTATTGTTTTTGTAATGAAGGGAAGTAGGTTGATGCAAATACACATTGAACATGATCATCAGCAGGAAAAATATTGCTCTGTATCTCAAGTTTTGTCCAGGATCGGGTTTTCTTGTCTGAACCGTGGATGCATTCAGGTTCTGGTTCCTGCATAGGATCAAAATAGGAAGGAAGAGAAACCCAAGGTCTAACTGAATGTAGATCCAGGACCAAATGTTTGCAGCTGCGCTGGGGTGGTATTTGCAACTGCAGCAGGCAAAGGATGGGAGAATGGAGACAGGTCAGGAAATTCATCATTCCTAGTGATGGATTTCCAGTTGCTGGTTGTTTCTAGAAAACTTCCCTCATCTTTCTTACCAAGAATCATCACACAGAGTTTGTGAAACACTTATTTTCTGGTTTAGTTATAGGGATATAGAATTGTGTCTCATGTAGGTGGAAATGATGTTAAAACAAACTACGGCAGTTTAGAAAAATAATAATAAAAATAGTCATAAACAGGACTGAACCAGTGTCTATCAAGACAACTTGAAAGAAGGCAGCAGGAGGAGAAGCCTGGCTTAACATATGGCTAATGATGTGGCCAAATTGCTCTGAATCGTCATGCATGTGACTGAGAGCAGAATAAAGCCCAGATGTAATCTGCTCAATTCAGGCCAGAAAGACTGCAGGATGTTTTCTTCAGAATGAAGCTTTCATCTCTGGGTGTATTTTGGTTTTTTGCACAGCAGCTTTGATGTTGAATTGCTAGCTGAGCGGCATTGAGCAGATTGTACCTGTGCTGGGGCAGCAGAGCGGGTGGTCCAGAGCCCCCTCCCCACCAGTCAGTGAAGAGAAGCTTGCTTTATTTATTTGATTTATTTATTTATTTTTCTTCCCCAGAATCTACATTTTGCATGGAAATGAGCCAAAATCTGCTGAGATAATTTTGTGCTTGGCTATTGATTAAGTCCATCCTGTTCCTCAGCAGGTGTTTGTTGTCCAAATGCTCCTTTTCTTTACTCCTTGCCGATTATAACGGCGGAAATGTAATCCCTGCCCTTATCGGAAAAGAAAGGGCACTTCTTTAACCACCGATTAGAGACGCAGAGCTCTTGTCCAGCTGCGCCCTTCTTCTAACAGCTGCTGGTGGGTGCTTGGGATGGGCACCACGGGCAGACATGGAGCATCTGCAGCAGCTGAGCAATGGTTTGGATTAGTTTGTTGCTAACGAGCACCTTTTCGAGTTGATTGAAGTGGGTGTTAATATTAAAAGAGGTGCTGTGATGCTGATCTGTGTGTGCAGACAGGTTGTATTGATCTCTGTGTTGTTCCAGAGTGAAGTTAGTCTTGGATGAAATTATGAATTAATGCCGAAGTGGGGAGTATTGAAATATTTAATATAACATTCATAATATATGTCTCATTATAATAATATACATCTCATTTTGACACTTCCAAAACAAAGTGTTTTTCTTTTTGGCTCCAGAAAGTATGATTTGAGAGTAAAGTTAGTCAGTATATAGATTTTTCTTTTAAATCAGAGGAACTAAAAGAGACATTATGACTGCAAACAACATTTTTGTTTGTTCTTTGGCAGAAGAGAAATCTGGTAGATTATCATGAGGATGAAAAACAAATATGTGTTTTTTCCAAGCACTTTTGAGTTTTCCTGTCTGAAAGTCTCCTTTTGCCACAGGTCCACTTGGTCCCTGTTTCCCGAGTGTCCAGGGAAAGGCTCTGCAGCCAGAGAGAGGATGGAAAAGCAAAGTGCTCATCCTTTTCTGGGATACAGCAATGGAGCCGAGAGGTCCCTGTGACTTAACAGGGCCACTTTAAAATTCTGTCAAATTAATTTTCTCCCTGTTGTTAAAATGCCAACCTCTAGCGATGGGATAGACTTGAAAGGCAATAAACAAGGAAATTGCATATTCTATTGCCGGTGTATTAATTTCATAGTTCGAAACATGAACTCATTTTCTGCTGTTGCCCTGGGTGCTCTCTTTGAGTGGGTGTACGAGCACCTGGTGCTGGGGAAGATCGATGTGTCCTTGTTTGCAGAAGTGATGCAGAGGAGGGAAGACACCCAAGTGACCAGTTTGCTCAGCACAGTCAAAGTCGGGGGGCTCAGGGAGCTCATATCACGAAGGTGTTCACATCATCTGTTGGAGAGGGGCCAGAGGAGGCCACGAAAATGATCAGAGGCTGGAAGAGCTTTGCTGGGAGGACAGGCTGAGAGAGTTGGGGTGTTCAGATTGGAGAACAGAAGGCTCTGGGGAGACCTTATGGTGGCCTTTCCATACTTAAAAGTGGATTATAAGAAAGACGGGGACAGACATTTTAGCAGGACCTCTTGCGATAGGACAAGGGATGGTGGTTTTAAACTAGAAGAGGGGAGATTCAGGTTACACACGAGGAAGAAATATTTTACACGGAGGGTGGTGAGCGCCTGGCCCAGGTTGCCCAGAGAGGTGGTGGATGCCCCATCCCTGGAGACATCCCAGGCCAGGCTGGACGGGGCTCTGAGCAACCTGAGCTGGTGCAGATGTCCCTGCTCGTGGCAGGGGGGGCACTGGATGAGCTCTGAAGAGCCCCTCCAACCCAAACTATTTGATAACTATGATTTGCTCATTGGCATTTTGGCTGGGCACCACCCTTCCTTGTTTTTGCAGTGTTATCCTGCTGAATTATCATTCATGACAGAGATCGGAGATGGTTTACAGGCTGAAATTTAAAAGTGTCTGAGTTAGAGTAGAGGCTAAAAAGTATTTCTTCTGATACAAGTTTAGTTTCACTGGAGAGCCAGTTTCCTTCAGATGTAATCAAGGTCATTAGAACTAAACTGGGGCTGAATTTACTCATAATTTCTGTGTCTGGAAGCAGAAATTGCTGCAGGGTTCTTCATGCACATTCGCAATGTGTGCTGAATATATGGGCGGACATATCACAGAGGTTAACTGATTTATTGCAGTATAATAAATAAGTGACTTTCTGTAAGCCCCTGGAAAACTGCGGATCTGAACTGTACATGTGTTGTGATGAGGTGACCATATTTTGGTGCAAATCAATCTATTAATAGATTATTTTCCCTTTTTTTCCTCTTCCCCCCCTTTTTTTTTTCTTCTTCGTTTCCCGTCCCCCCTTTTTTTTTTCCTGTACTGACTTGCCATTTTTTTCATGTTTCATTACTATGGTGCATTGATACACACGTGTTTCTGGACTGGAATGCTACCAATATCCTGATCAAATGTATACTTTAGAAATATCTATAGAATGCATCTCCACTGAAGTTAATGGATGTAGGAGGGATGCTGCTCACTAAAGAGTAATGAAGAAACTGTAATTTCATGAGCAGCTGGATCAGTCCCTCCTGTTTAACTCATAAACTGATTCTTTCTTCTGTTCTTTGAGAAAGACTTTTGTATTGACTAAAGAATTGAGATGCAGTGGTACTGAAACAGGGAGTGAATAAAATGCTCCCTCTTTTGATGTTCAAGAAGCCAGATGGCTATTTCAGGTGGTCCCAAATCCGGTACACTTCCAAGTTACATTTAGAACTGATTAAGCTTCCTTTTAACTTTTTAATCTTGAACTGATATTGGGAAGTCTTTAAAAAGATGTTAAACAATGGGCTTCCTAATCAATCACACAAAATTATAATATATTGGAAACTTATTATTAATAATGGACTATTATTCTTTATGTATCATGTCTTACTATCTAATCTATCTATATTAGTTACTTTTAAAAGGAATCAGGTGATAAATTACTCCATTAAAACAGAACGAAGAGACTTAAGCTCTTCAATGGGGAAAATTGCAGAAGAGATTTTTACAGTGACTTAACAGCTTTACCAAACACATTACGTGCTGTTGGCTCCCTGGGTGCTGTGGAAGATGTGGGCTTTGGGCCAAGGGATGGGCGTTCGTTTAAACCCTGTGTCGTGGTGGAGAGGTGAGCAACATGAAGGCCACCTCTGCTTGGTGCAGCATGTGTGTGCCATGCGGGTTTCGTTTTTATTTTTCAAGTTGATGATGATTAAATATAAGTTTTGGAAGAGTTGTTTTGGCTTGGGCTCTTATCGGCTTCCATCAAGTCTCTGCTGCGTTCAGCAAGTCAGTACAGACTCTGAGTTGTGGGAACTTCTCTGCTCAACCCTATGTAGGAGATGATAAAAGAAAAAGAAAGCAGCAGCCCTTTCCTCGAGCTCTTCTGAGACTGTAGAGAAAATGTAGAGGAGAATTTGGGTGAAAGACTGTCAGGACATTTGCATTCCATTTTTTGCTTTGTAACTTACCCATCTCTGTCTCATTTTCTATCACTTTGGGGTAAGCTTTGAAAAACTGGCTGAAACAGTCTGCTCATGTCTGCTTTGTTTCTGTGGGCACCTTTTCCTGACAGGTGTGGATTTATTACACCATTTCCTTAATGCACTTATTTTTTTCCCCTCCAGCATGCCATGCAAGTCACTATTCTCTTGGGTATGTGCCAGGTTTGGGGAGATGAAAGCAGAAATGAACACATGTATGTTTGCATTTGTAATGGGTAGGAAAAAAGGCTGCAAAATAGCACTCTTTTATTTTCCTGTGGGCTGATAAAGAGCAGAATTTGTGGGTTTGGGGAAGAATTCCTTTCAGCTTTTGAGGCAGGTTCAAACCAAGGTGGAGGACCTGGACTGGTTGTTCTGCTGGGGACATGGGCTGTGTGTGGGGCTGTTTGAATGCTCTGGGCACCCTGGGGCTGGTAAAGTCATAATATTGGCACTGTTATGTGCAGGCTTAAGCTCATCTACTTTCTCTCTTATTACAACTTATTGCTATTAGAATAGCACATAAAGATTGGATTGGCATTGTGTGGCACTGGGCACACCTCGGTGCATTGCAAGGTGCTGCAGAAGAGCTTCCAGATACAGAAGGAGAATTTAGAAACTCAGATGAGCGAGGAGAGAAAATCAAACAAATAAGCAGAATGGGATTCATCTATTTGAATGTGCAATGCACATATAAGGGAAAAATCAATTTACTGAAATCCTAAATAAATAACTGATAACGGAATACATTCATCTTGAATTGAAAACAAAAATGGAAATGGTAAATAAATGATTCTCTGAATGGGTAAGAGTGCTAAAAGCAGCAGTAGCGGAGTTGGAGGGCTAAAGGCGCTACATTTTCATATAAAACAAAATATAAAAGCAGCATAAATTGAGGATAAAGGCCCGCTAGTAAGAGGCCTTTGTTTGTTTACTGATGCTTTAAACAGCTCGTTTTTTCTCTTCATTTTGATTTAAAATAATCTAAAATGGGGGGGAGGGATTTTCTGGGAAGTAGCACAGTGTGCAGCCTAATCTTCCATCCCACAGACTTACCAGCATTATCATAAAAATGCTGGAGGTTTTCTTGATTTTGAACTCATTTTTGTGAAAGTCTTGACAAATGAGCCCAAGCGCATTACTAATGGAACTGGAGTGATTTTCATGTGTATGGGGAAACAGACAATTTCTTTGAATTTTATATTTTCGTTGTCTTTGGCAATATTTGTAATGCCCCACAGGCAATAACAAACCCTTCTTCTGGGGTTTGGTTTGCCTGGGTTGGGATTTCCCAGTGCATTGTGTCATCCCAGTCCTAGCTGGCCCTGTTTTAAACTTCAGTATTGATGGGTGGAAACTTTCCCACTGATTTTTGTTGGGGAGTAAGCCAAGAATAAACGACAGCACAGCTGGTATTTGTTCAACCCCCTGCATGGAGATACCCCACCTGATTCCCAAATACAATCTCTCAGAGGGATTCAGCTGCGTTAGTTGTAACTGGCAGTAGTAAATGCATTGATTTGGCGTGTGTCAATGGATTAACTTACTGCCACTGCTGAATAACACAGTGTGAGGCATCAGTTGAGGATGCGATTGCTTTGAGTTAAGCTGGATCCCCACAGCCACATCCTGAATGCTAAGGATGCTGCAGGAGCCTGGGGCTCTGTACCATGAGTAGCATGGAAGGTGTTGGTCTCCTGAGTAACAGGCAATAGGATGAGAGGAAATGGCCTCAAGTTGTGCCAGGGGAGGTTTAGATTGGATATTATGAAAAATTTATTCACAGAAAGGGTTATGAAACACTAGAACAGACTGCCCAGGGAAGTGGTGGAGTGTATCCATCCCTGAAGGGGTTTAGAAGACATGTAGATGAGGTTTTTATGGACATGGCTTAGTGCTAGAGTTAGGTTATGGTTGGACTCGATGATCTTGAGGGTCTCTTCCAACCACAATGAGTCTATGGGTCCTCCCAGTGCTCCCCAGTATCCAGGTAACCATTTATGCATAAAAAGGTTTGTGCAGCCTCAACCTCATTGGGGTTGGTACCAGGGCTGGTAGCAAGATCTGTTATGTCTCTCACTGCTGTCCTCCTTCGGCAGCGTAGGCGTGAGACTTGGACAATGTCCTTAATAACGTGCTTTAACTTGGTCAGCTCTGAATTGGTCAGGCAGTTGGCTGAGATGATCGTTGTAGGTCCCTTCCAACTGAAATAGTCTATTCTAGATGGGCTTGGGTTGTACTTGGACGTTGCACCAATAAAGCTACGGTTGGTAGGTGAAGCCCTTAATATGGATAAAATTAACCTGCCACAAAGGTGGTTTATTCCATGAGTGTTGTTGCTCACTGCAGTATCTGAGTGTGAACGCACTTGGAGATGTGGCAGGAAATAAATCATTTTATCTTCTTTTGTCACCAATTAAATGTGCTGTTGTGTATCTTGTGGCTAAGTTAGTTGTGTTTTTCACTGTCACACAGTTTCATGGGAAAAAGGAAGAAAACTGTAAAAGAAAAAGTGAATTTCCTGGGACACAATGCTGATTGAGTAGTGTTTCTGAATGTTACCCTAATCTTAAATATCAGAGTTGTGCTAGTAGTAGCCCTACTTGAAGGTTAACTGCGGCAGTCAGTTGTTCTGGCCCACTGCAGCCGCCCGCTCCTCCTATTCTGAAGGAGAGGTCCCCAAATCCATCTTCCTGGGGTGTCACCACTGACAGCAGCTCTGGTTTCAGTGCTGCAGCTGGTGTCTTGGTATTTGACTGTATGTCGCTGTGGCTTAGCTAGCTTTTTATTAGTGGTAGATGCATCCAGTCTATTTTTTGTTTGATGCAGCTGCATCATGAGATCATAGGTACCTATGTCTGTTTTTTAAGGGTTGCTGAGGGTACGAGAAGTTGGAGTAAGGTGGTCCACAGACCTCCCTGAGCAGGACAAAAAGGCTTTTTGCTATTGCCTTTTTTACCAGCCCCTTTAAATGTATCGTGGTGTTCCATCCAGTGTCCCCCCTGAACCCCCAAGGTGTTACAGTGCTCCTGGGGTGCTGCGGAGCAGGAACACGAAGGTGATTTTCCCAGCCTCTCCATGTGTGCTGGTGCTGCTGGTGCTGTGTTCTGTGCTCCCAGTTGGGCTGCCAAGTCTACCTGAGGTGGGATGACTGGAAAGCACAATTTTCACCTGTGGGGTGTCACCGAGCTCTGTGACAAAATCACAATTTCAGCCTCCCCTTTCCTTCTCCTTTCTATCTGTTCATCTGTAGCACTTTGTACAGAGGTGCTTATTATAATACTTTCGTTTCCTTTAGAACTGGTTTTATTATAACCCAGGAACACAGACGAACACTTCAAAGAAAGAAATGGTTCATTACAGTAAAACAGAAGAGACTTGTGTTTTTTGTGTATGTGTGTGTTGTTGTGGTGGTTTTTTTGTTGTATGTTTGGGTTTTTTTGGGTTTTTTTTTGTTTTGTTGGTTTTTTTAATGCAGTCTTTTTTACTTAAAGCACAGAGACATTTTTAATTTCTCGTGGCTGGGCACTAACAGCTGTAGGAAGGACTCCACAGGAGACTTGTGAGTATCCCCATGAAAATGTATGCATTTGGAGGTAACTGTTGCATCAGTACCTGCCTGTTCTCCTCCCCAGCAATGGATCTCAAGTAAAGACTTGACGTTTTGGGGTTTTATGCAAACTAGCTAAAAAAGGCAAATTGGTGCTGATGCGACATGGAAAGTAACAGATTATGCAGTTTACAGTAACAAACTCTCTCTGAAACGAAAAGCTGTAAAATATATTAATAGGTCCAAATAACATATTTAAGAGTTAGTGCACTATGACCTAGCTTGCTTTTGAACCGTGTTTCGCAGTTTAGTTTTAAGAGCACAGTACTTATGGTCACAGAAGTTAAAAGCCTAAAACGTTTATTTTGTATTTTGCCCCGCAAATGGAGGGGGAGGCTACGGCCTCTGCTCTGGAGCTTCCAAGTTGTCAGAGGTACCGTATGCTTGTTATTAGGACACAAACTGTTACAGTACATCTTCCTGATGCCACAATTTCCAGTTAAATAGGGCATTACGTGAGAGCCATAAACCAGTTAATCCTACATCTTTTTAAGGGAGTAGTTTGGCATCGTTAGAGGAATGCCACTGGGAAGGAAACTGTCCTGGATGGCTGTCCAGAGGGAGCGGTGGAAAATGCAGTCCAAAGAAAATGTGATTTTTAGGTCAGGTGAGTTCATTTCAACACTGTATAATACTCAGCTTCTCAAAACACCATATTCAGTGCTATAGGAGAGCCTATATTTCTACTTATTTTGCTGGATAGAGCAGAATCTCTCTTTCTTACTTGGCTTTTAACAATAACTGTGTGTCGCAGTGGATTTCACCCTCTAGGACAATAAATATCTTGCAGGACAGGTGGAATTTTAAGACCTCATTTTGCTGCTGCTGCATGTTTGAAACTTCTATTGAAATTAATGGCGATTGCAGTCTTGTAACCGTGTTAGGAGAGAACCCCGTGACCTTATAAATGCAGGCAATATTGTGAAGCAGCCAGCTGCCTTCAGGTGGTGAAGAGCAAACAAAACCGCACTTTATATTAGACATCACTCATTTGTCCTTTCTCTTCTTCTATTGCACTCTGGGTCCTGATCCTATTAGCCACCGTGTCCTTTTCTAATTTACAAAAATAATGCTTCTTCCTGGGATGTGGGAGGTGATTTCCTGCATTGCCTCCATCAGCATCGCTTTTACCAGAGCCAGTATCTGCAAACAGCCGAGCTGTTCCAGTGCGTGCCAGAGAGGCTGTTTTATTTGCTGGCTCAGATACAAATCTCTTTTCAGTGGCCTCTCTCCCGTTTTCCAGCCCTGCAGAGAAAACTGATGATATTTGAGGAAGGAGGAAATACCAGGGGTGGGCAGAGGGCAGGAAAATGAATAAATGATCACGTAATTTATCTCTGATTCTTCCCAGTTATTCTTTTCTTACCTTTTGCCGTGGTTAATTGAGTTTTTGCCAAAATATGAACTCTCCTGACTCCCTTGTGCATTATTTTCAGAATGACTGTGTAACTTCTTTCCCCATAGTCTCCAACATGTTTAAGAACAAAGGTGTTAGGGCAGAGTGGTGAGCATCAGTGCTTCCTGAAGGTGTCCTGTCAGAAGCTGTTCATTTTGATGTATGATTTTCAGAAATTTGGATGTTTCTTGACTTTTGCTAAAGGATTAATTTTGATTTTTAAAAAATTCAAGTACATGCTTAACAGAAAACTGCAACTCATACTCTCAGGTCACTTCCCTGCTCTTGAAAATGTCTCCATGTTTTTTTCCAAATGTAACATATTCAAATTTCCATAAGACTTAAAACCTTGGTGTTCTGCATTACTGTTAGCAGTGAAAAATTTGGTGTCACTGTAAATGAATTTGGAGATTGTCTCTTTTCCTAGGCAGATCCAGGAGCCTGCATTTGCTTCCATTAACTCATTGAAAATGTATTTGAATAAAAGAGTAATTTTCCCCCTAAATGCATTTTAATCCAAATGTTAGAGCACAGTATGTACCTTCTGAAAAACACAGAACTCTTTGTTTTAAAAAGATCTGAGCACCAACAGTGCTTGAATTCTGCTTTTTTCTTTCTCTCTCTCTTTTTTTTTTTTTTTTTTATCTATCCTACCTGTGGAGAAATCAAGGGATGTATGGATTGAGTTGACCTTCCCCAGCCAGTGCAGAAAGCTGGATTAGGTTCCTGCAAAGGCTTCCTGGCCCTGCTGTCATCACAGGCAATATTTCTGGACAACAAAACAGTCAACGTGTTTATAGCTCAGGTTCAAAACACTTGAAAGAAGAGAACTCAAATAGGACTAGTGATTTGTTTCCCCTCTGCGTGCCCCTTCAATCACTCCGTGTCGAAGATGGTGTTGCTGGGGTAGCTCTGCTCTGCTCCTCCCGGCTACTGAGAAGGGATGTTGAATCTTCCTGTAGTGCTAATTACTGAAAATGTCTTAGTGTCCTTTATCTGAATCTTCAAAGGCTGAAACTATTATTATAGAGAAATATCATATCACATGAAATATTGCAATTGCGTGTGCGAGGCCATGGATCAGGAAGATTGCCTGAATTAACTCGACTCGGTGATGAATGGGAAGGGTAATAACTTCTCAGAAGAGCCATAGGAGGCAGGCAGCAGCTTGATTAGCAGTGATATATCATGGATGAGGATCTAGGGAAACATAGATCCAGAAAAAAATGGCAAAATTTGACTCTTTCCTGAGGCTGAGCTCTGGGGAAGAAGCTGGCACTGAAGGAAGGGGAGATGGAGCTTCATGAAAAGCAGGCACAGCGTTCGGGTGCCAGGGGTGTGGGGCAACGTACACCTGGAAAAGGAAGAATTGGAGAAGAGGAAGAGTTTTTCCTGTTTTCTGCAGATCATCCTAAAATCTCCATCCTGGGGATAACTTATTCTGAATTACGGGGCAGTGATAATCCCACTGAAAGAGAGTTGCCTACTTTCCTCTAGCTTACCCAAAGGCAGATCAGTGACTCCACAGAAATCAGTGGAGTTTGTTTTGATTTACTGCGTTTAAATGAAAGGATTATGCCAAAGGGCCCAGGGCCTTTAATCTGCTGTACTTTATTGAAATCAATGAGACAGCATCACGTTATACCAGCTAAGGACATGGCCTGACACGTTTTGTTTCTGGGATGCAAACGCAAAATCTCTTAATGGGGACAGATATTTTGAGATCCTTCTCCATTTGCTCTAAGTTGTCTCTCTCTCCTAATAACTTGGTTCTAAATAGTCTAGGAAGAAAATTCAGCTGCTGATTGCTGGGTTTGGATTTATTTGTATTAATTTCTCTTCATGGCATAGCTTCAAACAGCTGGGAGTCTGAAGATACTGTAACATGGATTAAGATTTCATAATCTGATAACAATATTTAATAGACCAATCTTTATTTGTGAAGTCATTTCTTCCTTTTTCTGTTCTTCCTTAAAATACAGCTTTATTTTATGTTATTTTAAAATTTAGTAAAGTCGCAAGAAGTCTCAGAAGACCACCTACTGTATATAAACACACTGCTTTTCAAGATCACTTTAGGTGCTTTGGAATTAAGCTACTAGAGAATAGTCCAATATAAAAGGACTTACAGAGAAGTAGAAGAGCAACCTCTGTCATCTGCTAAAACGGCAGGCTGGAGATCTGTGCTGAAGAAATTAGTTTATTATAAAATAAATTACTGGCTAATTCCATGTCAAGGTTCCTTCTAGAAATGTCAAATACCCAAAGTGAGCTGCTAATATTGTTCTGTTCTCTCACTGTCCCTTCCCAAAAAGGCTCTGCTATTACAACCCTAAATTATTCCAATTTCTTCAATATATGGATGTGCTGAATGCCAGATCTTTCTGCCCTGCCTGTCTCTGCTTGCAACACTAGAAGTCAATATAGCTATGAGAGAGTGAACCCCATGCTCCTGGGTTATTAGATCTACATGTGGTGGATTCACTGGAAACAATTGCCATGGTCATGGTGGGCTGCTTTTGGTAGCTATTGTAGTTGGAATTGCTCTGGAAGGTGCTACTTTGCTTTATCTCATTTGAGATCTGCAAGTGGTCTGTGCAATTAAAAGACAGAAGATGGAACAGCTGTCAGCAGTTCAGAGCACCAGCCTTTTGCGGGGCACTTTGAGCTTAAGAAACTAAAGAAACTTCTAGCCGGGGTTTAACTTCCAAAATGAGATGAACTTTGGGAAGGTTGTGCAAAGTAGGGCAGTTGGAACTATCACTTTAGGGATTTCTATTAGACCTAGCAAAATAATGGACAATATTAAGGAATAAGTTATACTTAATAAAGCAACATTTTATTTTCTACCATGCAGAAGGCTTTCAGATCCAAAAGATACTTTATGGCAGAATCCTGAACCTCAGCCTTGCCCTGATCAAGTTCTTATTTCTCAAGTTCTTATAAAATGCTCTGAAATTAAAAATTCAACATTTTTGGAGATTATTATAATGAGGTTTAGATCCTTTTCCAGTTTATAGATAAAATGCCATATTAAGTGTAAGCAGTATTATGTTTCGTTTTGCAGTTCTGGATAGCTCTGACTAGAAGATAAATCAGAGTAGACTAAAGAAGAGTATTTTTTGGTAACGTAAATTTATGGCAGCACACAATAAAGTGCTGCTTCTCAGTTACAGGTATTTTTGGCATTCCAGTTAAAAGTGTCAAAATAAATGATTAAATTCAAATCACCCAGCAGCAGCTCTGGTACTCCATACCAATGTAATAAAGCAAATACTAAAACTGCAAGAGACAAATCCAACAGCGTTCTCCTGCTGTGTCATTAACTTTCTCCCAAATTGCTGAGATATTTGCAGGTCTTGCTCTGTGTCTACAATACAGATGAGGAACAAGAAGTATGCTTTGGGGCTAAGGGCAGCAGCAGGAGTTGTTGTGGGTAGGGGAGAAGCGGGGAATTCTCAAGGTAAGGATTTAACTGTCTGTGTTGTCCCCAAAGCAGACCCCAGCGGGGTCCCGTATGTTACTTGTCATCTCTTTAATGCCATCCTCGGCAATTACAGAGAAAAGAGACCTGGAGTGACCCTGTGGGTTTTTATTTACTTCATTGTGTTTGTATTAAATATATATATTTATATAGATGAATCTTTATATAATATATTTATTTTGTTTTATTTACTCGATTATAGCTCTGTGCCTGAGTGGGAGCATTGGGCAGTGGGCAGAGGCTTAGGGTGGCAGTGCAGCAAGAGGGGACCCCATCACCGGGATGTGCTCAGACTCGGGCCGGCGTAGGCTTTGGTTTGATGTGTAGATCCTGGGGTTGAGGGGAGGAGCCTGTGGTATGGTCACATTTATAGTCCTGGAAAAGATAAAAAAACACCCCTGCGTGCCCAACCCAAAAAAAAAAAAGTCATCATTAACATCATTAACATCATTTTGAGTCCCTGAGTTGTAACTTTTACTTTTTTTCCCCTCCTCATTAACCCCAAAAACTTCGGTGGTACTGGCTACATAAACCAGTGCTGGGCTAAATGCAAGTTAATTATCCGGAGAAAGGTTGTGCCAAAGCTAAATCTGCCGTGAGAATTGTAGGTTCTCCGGCTGGCAGATGCACAGCGAGAGCAGAGGTGACGTGCTCCTGGTCCGTGTCCCACCGCTGCAGTTCAGCTGGTGTCAATGGGCGGGCCAGTCGTGGCAGGGGTGAGCGTCTCCATGTTTTAAACTTGACACCAGAGAAAAACACGTTGATCTGGGGCTTGAATTACACGTGTGGAATGTAGAAGTTGATGATATTCTATGAAAATTCAATAAACCTTGAGAACAGCATCAGGGTTGATATCTATAGTTTAAAATAATGGATATCAAGAAATTGTTTCTCATTTATCTTTACAGCCAAGTTTCAGAGGCACCAAAGAGACTTCATTAGGCTTTTTTTTTTTTTTAATAGCTTCATTTATCTCAATCAATGATGGGTTCTAGAGGTGGCTGACTATTATGTTTAATAATATACAGGATTAAAAAAAAAATCGCCATCCTTTCACAATTTTTGACATATGTGGAAAGGATGTATGAAATCTCTTCTCAGTGGGAGACAGAAATAGATTAAAAAAAAAAAACTTCATTATGCAAGATAAATGTGTCTTTTGTTGCACAATGTGATCTGTAGGCAGAATATTTAAATCTTTGTTTTACATGGATTGAAGTTTCATTGAAAGAAAATACTTTGGAATCTCAGGTTTAAGCAAATACTGCTACCTAAACACGATTTAATCCTGTGAATGCTACCTCCGAGGGGCCTCTCCAGGAGGTGCAGTTTACCCTGGACCTTTCAACAGAAGTTCTGTGGAAACCTGAAAATTGGATGTAACTGTTTTAAATTGCTCCCACGCCTCTCCATCCCTCTGGGCACCAGTTGCCTCAGCCAGGGGTTACTTAAGGAATCTATTAATATCTGTGTTTAGTGTTATCCCCAGGGTACATAACCTGAGTTTTGGAGCTGCTCAGCTCCTGACAATGCCATCTCTTGTCCCCCTCTCCTGGGCCCTGTGCTCTGCTCCAGAAAACCAGTATTTTCTTTTGCAAATTTAACCTCAGATCCTGCATTTGGGTGTCCCAGAGCGTGGAGGAATCTCTGCAGGTTTGTACCTGCTGCTCTGGCTTGCCATGGGCTGTCGCAGCTTCTCATTGCATATTGACTTGATGGGACTTAAAATTCTGTTTTTACTCCTCTCTCAGATAATTTGGTGACAGCTTTGGCACAGCTTAGGAAGCAGTCCTGAGGAATCTAACTTACTTTTGCTCTTTAGTGTCCTTCAAAAATTTGCAAAGCTGTTGAGAAGTGATTTTTTTCTTTTTTTTTTTTTTTTTTTTTGCCAAGTTTACCAAAGGCAGGTTGTTTGTAGTGTCTGACCAAAGGAGCATTGTGTTTGGGAACGAGGTGAGGTGCAAACAAAGAGTTCATCTAATGGAAAGGAATAAAGAAAAATTATGTCCAGGAAATGAAGAAATGCAATAGATCTTAGTGTTGTGGGCTCACAGCCAATGCTGCCATCCCAAGTGCTGCTTCTGTGCTCAGAGGAATTAAAGGAGATGAGATTTAAATAAATAAAATGAAAAAAAACCCCAAAAGTAACGAACCTGGTGGCAAGCTCGTGGCTTGTATCTGTGACAGGTACTCTAAATTGAGTTTTCTTTTGCTAAATGAAATGCTAGCCTGCTCTTGTGTACAGTGTGCTCCAAATTGCAAAGGCCAGGGCATGAACAGACTAAAACCCAAGAGTTCCTATGAAAGGGGTTTCTAAAAGGGATTGTCCCTCATGGCTGTTAGAAAGGAGAGTTTACCTGGCAGATTTGAATACTGAAGTCTGCCAAACGAGACATGCGTGAATGTGAGAAACTTGTGAAGCTTCTTTTGGCAGGGAAGAAAGGCTGGTTTGGGGTATGTCACGCCAATGGGGAATCGCGTAGTGGTATAAGCTGGTTTGAAATAACTTTGATTGCATGGTAGTGACTTGTAACTAGTCCCGTATATGGGCAACAGAAGCAAAATATGTCTTCATTAACTTTGATAAGTTGTAGGAGAAATATAGATGAACTGTGTAATTGCCAAGAGAGAAAAAATGAATTTCCAAAGAGAACTTCTGGAATAACTCTTCCTGGGAAGGGCAGGGCTGGCAATTGGCATGCTCCAGAAGCAATTTATTTCCTCTTGCTGCAAAATCTGAATTTTTGGGAGCCTACATTTGAACCACAGGAACATCAGTTTGTTAATTCAAACCTCATGGATAACTTCTACACAATTTTCTGGGGGAGTGGTCATGTCTCCAAAAGGCAAAGGACAGGGTGGGGCGGAAAACTCAAAAGCGTAAACGGACGGAAGGCCTTCAACTTCCATTGGCATAGAGCGGAATTAGGAAATTTGGTCTATTACTGGATGGCTGCTGTGTTTTCAGCCTTTGTATCAACAGAGGATGAGGGTGGGAGATGTTAACCCACAGTTCTGGGTGATGTGGGTGCACCAAGGAGGTTGCACAAGCAGGTAAACAGATGGAGTAGGTGGGTGATAGTGCGTTTGTGGCATGTAAGGCTGCCGATTCTGGTTAGGTTAAATACAAGTGTGATGATTGTTCAAACACTCAGAGTATAAATATCCAGATCAAAAATAGGTCTTTACTTTCAGAGATGGCCATGTGCCTTGAGGCTTCCTGCATGACATCCCTAAGTATCAGCAAGACCAATTCAATGAGGGCAGAGAGGTTTAAGCTAGTGCATAAATAAGATTAAATCAGACAGGAAATGTGTTAAAATGGGAATCCTTGGAGGTTTTGCTGTGTCATCTGGTGCAAATATTAAGGCTGGCAGTTTATCTTTGAATAAGAGGCCACTGAATAATTTACACATTCCGGCAAGCATTCTGCAGCTGCAGAAGCAGAGAGAGAACAGGTGATGTGATGGTAATGAACGAGTTAACTGGAGTGCAGAATCGAGGTAGATGTGTGTGGCTTTGCGAGGTCCCATCAAACATTATCACAGTTAACATCCGGCAATTAAGTTCTCCAGATAAGTGGAAAAGATTAGACCTTTCTCTTAATTCACACCAACAGTTTACGAAATGGGATAATCAGATATGATCTTTCTTTGCAATTACAGCTTACTGAGATCGAACATGGTATTTCTTTCTAAGTTGTTCCATTCTAACACAAATAAATCAAAAACCCCCTGGGAATCTGTTTTAAAGGGATCTAAGATATGGTGTTTTCTATCAGTTTCTTTCAATTCGCTCCCAAGAAATATGCCATTGCTTTTTGTTATATAGTTTTATTTCATCTTCCTGTTGCATCTCAAACATGGATCTGCACTTACTGTATGTTTCCAACAGGTGGTGTGGAGTGTCGTGCACAGCTGGGTTTTCCCAGTGTATGTTGTGGAACCATCTAAATTAACTTTTGAGGTTTAAAACACATCTTCTATTCTTACGGTTTGTTAAAAATGGAAGACTGGTCTTCAGGTAGGTGGTTCAAGGAACCCTTGAAATGCCAGAAAGTCAGGGCCAAGCTCTGTTTCCAGCGACAAAGTTTCCCCTGATGCATTGAGAGGGCTGGGGCAAAAGGATGTCATTATCTTTAAAGGCAATGCATTTTTATTTACATATACATATATATATATATATATATATGCATTTTTATATATGTAAATGGACTCTACATTTATGCTGGATTTCTCAGGCTGCTGGGGTTTTTTAGATCCTATTCACTCTCTTTGCTGAGTGCTATTGAGAAATATAGTTTCCAAAGGTTACAGTTGCTCCTGGGATCAATAATTCTGGCACAGTTGTGTACAAGGAATAAATAAATAAATCTGAACTTTCTGACATGTTGGAGTGTAGATTTCTGCGCCTGAGCAGGATGCGATCCATCTCTGGATTTGCAGCAGAAAGTGATGTGCTTATACCAAGTTTACTCTGAAGCTACTGCCATGGGTGTTTGCTTAATTAGGAGCTCCAAGCAACGAGAGAGAGGGTGGGTTTTGTTTTGTCGCTTGTGGGAACTATGGGCTCTCAGCTACGTGTGGTGTTTGTCAGAGGGGCTGCCCTTGGATTGCAGGTAGAAAATTTTGTGGGCAAAATGATGGAAGTGTCCTGGTAGAGCAAAGCTTTTGCACAGGCTACTGGCCCCTGGCAGGTCCTGTAATGCCAAGACATGCAAGTGGAGTGCTCTCAAGGGCAAAATCATGAAACCAGGCAACATGCAGTTATTTTTCCTCATGTTTACAGTGGAATTACAATGTTTTGAGCAATGCATGAGCTAGAGACACTACACTAGCTGCTGTCACATCAACTAAACTGATTATTAATCATCAATCATTGTCTATGTTCAGAACGTGTTCACCGTGTATTTGTACATATTTCTAAGCTAATGGTTTTTGATACAGTTGTATCGGAGATCTGAGCTTGTCACTTAAACTTGTAAAGTGCCTTTTATTAAATTCATCTTTTCATGTTGGCATTTTCAAGGACTGGTCTGGAATTTTCTATGAAAATATTGAGAAAACATTTTTATTTTTTATAAACAAAACCTGCTGAAACAAATTGACCATCTGACAGTGTACCAGACCACCTCATTGGGTTCCCATATGGAAGTCGTGTTTCAAATGCTCTTCCACCCTTCTTGGTGAGGAAACTCATTCACAGTGTCTCACGGCCCTACCAAAACTGGTACAATCACTTCATACCAAGTTTGGGCCATTCTGGAGGACTAACCCCAGGATAAAATATCATGGTGTGTGATGGGTTTTGGTTTGTTTGTTGTGTTGTTTTTTTTTTTTTTTAAACTATTGCTTTCTACACACATATGCTGAAGGTCATGGCTTTCAACCGGGCAATTTACCAAAAGCCCTTTTGAGATTACCATTTTAATTTTGGTTTTTTATTCCCATAAAAAAGTTTGGGCAAAGGTCCAAAAATCCAGCATTTCAATGGCCTCTTATTCCCTGTTACAGATTATCCTTTCCCTTTCAAGGACGTTTAGGATGTACAGCATCTTGTGCGTACACGGCCATGTGTGGGTTTTTAGCAAGATGTTACAGCTGGTTCCTGCTGCACTTGGACTTGCCTAATGAAGTCTTCTGATGAAAAACTTAAATTTACATGACTGATTCTACCTAATTCATATAAAGTATTATTCCTTTTGAGCGACATTTCTGATTTTGAAACTGAAATTCAGAAGGGAGCTGTCAGGGGTCTCCCGCTCCCCACCCCAATGCTGTGACTCGGTGTGGTTTTGGCTACAGGAGCAGTCTGTTACAAGGAAACTGGACATATTTTAGGACCTGTTGTAACTCATCTGTGGCTCTGGCAGAACATCCATCACTGCTGAGTTTTCTCCTCTGTCTGCATTAGCAATGGGAGTTTGGCTAAAATAATAGGCTTGAAAGCTCTCTAATTTGAATCCTGTCAGTATAAAATTTGTTTTCTCTCCCCTTAGGATTTTTGCTTGTTGGTTTTCTTCGAGAATTTTCCAATATATTTGAATTATGTCCTCCTCTTAATTTTATAAGATTCCTTCCATGTGAATAAATTTAAACTCTAAGACTGCAGCCATTCATACTGACTGTAAATCCCAAGGAAGCTCAAGAGAAAAGAAACGTTGTTCTCCAAGATACATTCCACTTTACTTAATTTTCTCCTGTTATGTTTGTGTCATGTCCAGTGGGGCTGATTATAGCTGTCTATGCGGTATCATCATGATGTTAAAATAGGAGTTTTATGCAGTTAAAATAGGAGGCTTTGTAATACCGCAGTTACTTGGATTTTTTTTTTTTTCCTGACGCTCACTAGCACACAAAGTTAACCTGCAACACAACTATTAGAGCCTAGACCTTCTTTCCACTCATTTTGGTGTAAAATTTGGCTTAGCATCAATAGGCTTTTGAGGCAAAATTTAAAATGAGCTACTTGCTGCAGAGGATTTTCTGTTGGGGATCTATTCTTGAGCAGTTTTCATGCCCTCATATCTAGATGGCTGATGGTGCATGTCCTTATTCTGCTAATTAAACAAGAATTCAAGCATGTCTTCATGGTATTGTTAAAGTAACACCTGCAGGATGCTTTGAGTAAGTAAGGGCTGATCTTGCTCATGGTGGGAAAGATCTATACACAAAGCAGCATGATGTTATTTCTGCAACAGCCAGCAGCCTGGCAATTTCACTGGAAGAAAGTTAAAATAATTTCAGTTGTTGAATTTATTTTTTCCTTTGTAGCTTTCTGTTTGGGACACTTTCCACTGGTTCTATACATACAGTATAATGTATCAATTGTGTAGATTTGGTTCAAACAAATAAGGCATCTCCAAGATGTTTAAAAATGGCCTTTCAATCAAAGAAGCATCTTTGTTCTCCATAATTTGGAGAATGCTGCAACTTTCATGATATCCTGTTTATCAAGCACTCCTCTTTTCCTGGCACTGAGCTACATACTTTTCAATGGAATTTAAGAGTTGAGGTTTAAGTACATTGCAGGTGTGTTTTTTCTCAAATGTGTAGTATCTACAGGTGCTGGCGGATACCTACAGATAACCACAATTCACCAATGGACTTTGTCTGTTTCTAAATGGTTTGTTGTTTTTGAAAGGGGGCACTTACCAGTTTGAGTCATTTAGACACTTCTGAAAAGTTTCTGTTGTCCAGTAGTTCAAATATGTCATGGGTTATCAAATCAAAGTTCTGTTTCAAGAAATGTCTGGATGATCCTGGTTTACAAGGATCTTGGGCTGTAGTAGGATGGAGTCATATTGAGTGAGGTGCATTGAGCTCTTCTAGAACTGAAAGGAAAGGATAAGAAATAGGGGGGAAGTATAATTAAAACCTAAAAATGTTAACTTTACCAGTATAGGAGTTCTTAAAGTACTGCTTCAATATGGGATTGGGACAAAGAGAAAATAAAAAGCCAGAAGAAATTGCAGGCTTGTCGTTACTTTTTAGAATCAGGTGGGACGGTCTCTGTCCTTCATTTGTACTCCTCTAGACACTTGCTTGAGTTTTACTTGGCCATCTGATTGTTTTATTTTCCTATTTCACCTCAGGCTTCCTGGGAAACCTTGGTTCTCTATCCCCTAAAGGTCCCAAACTCTACAGCTCGGTAAGGCTGATTTTTGTTACACCAATTCCTGCTCCATTAACACAGTCCATAGGTTATTTCTAATCCCCAGAATTGATTTATTTAATCCTTGTAGATGCCATTTGTTACATATTATTCTCAGCGTTTATTCACAGCACAAACAGATGGTCAACGAAACCAATTAACCTTTCCCGATCTCCCTTTCAGGCTTCCCACGTTTTTTTGCGTCTATGGACAAATGAACAAAAACTATCAGGGGAGTTCATGCCAGAGTGTGATGAATAGGAAAAGCCGAATGGCACGTGGGCTGTGCTCAAATAAACCTCGGCCCCCTCCTAGGCTTGAGCTCTGGAGGAGGACTATTGCTCACAAAATAGGGACAGCTTAACCTCATTCCTCAGTTTGTTTGTGTGGTGTGTGGGGTTTTTTTGTGTGGCATTTTGTTTGGTTGGTTTTTTTAGAATTTTCAAGATATGAGGTTAAGTAACAGGTTTTGTTATAAATGAATCTTTCGATCATCAAAACTTTCACTAAGTGCCACGTGAAAATAAAAGACATCTATCTGTTTTATTAGCAATAAATGTAATATATGAGTAATTATAAATTGCATCCCTGCCCTTCACTGATAAACTGAAAGACAGACCATGTAAATTTAGAACAGTGTTCATTGTTAACTTTTATGGTAAAACCATAAATAACTGTTGAGATGGATCCTATAGCAACCTATTTATTCATGTAATAAAAACACAACCGCATTTGTGTTGTACGAAATATCCTTTGATAGCTTCATGGCCAATTAGTTTATTATCAGAGCATGTGGGCTGTCTGATGGCCACATCTCTGTTGTCCTTTTGTCAAATCCTGAAGAAAACAGCCTGAAGGGACTCGGCAGGGCATGAAAAGGCTGTGTCAGGGTTCAGGGTGGGTTTTTGAGAGTTTCTTTAGTCTCCACAGGGTTTCCTGGTCCTACTTAGCAGATACTATGTTGTGTGGACAGCTGCAGTTATTTTATCTATCTAAGCTACGCCTGTCTGTCCAATGACCACCGTGATGTTTCTTATGTGTTTAACGCTGCCTGTGTGTCTGCACAGATTTTGTATGTGGTAAGTGGAGCTAGGACTTGACAAACCTACCAAAAAGACCTCACTTGGGCTGCAACTCTTCTGGTTTTAGTGAAGATAACATAGTCTGTACCAGCTGGAATAACATCCCACACCAGTTCCTCACTCCTGAATAGTCTTAACCTGTTGGAAAGTTTTACTCTGGGTCAGAGGTGAAGGTTTACTCAGGGTCTGAGGTGATAACTCATTGCCAGTAGTAGCCACGTGCTTGTCTTTATAGAAATACCTGCCATTTATCTCTCTTTTTGCTTAGGCCGTCCGGGTTATTTAAGTAGAAAGCCAAAGGTGCTTCCCTTCATTTACACTGAGTTGTACCAAAATAACTCACTCTAGGTATCCTCTCAAAAGAGTGCAGGCTTTATTATCAATCCAGTTCAATAGTTCATCAGATAGTGCTCGGTTAGCAGGTGAGACACTGTGGGCTGTAATTACTCATTTGGGTTAATCCTTGTCTCAGATTAGCACAGAGATAAAAAAATTCCCAGATTTTCAAGTCAAGCTGGATCTTAGCATGGTTATGCAGAAAGAATCTGTATAGTAGAACGGAATGTTTGGGAACTTGTTGCGTTGAACGTTTGAGTCTCGCGGGTGGGCAGCCCCTCCGAGCAGAGCCGAGTTCAGCCAGGGAAGCTCAGACCACAGACCCAGCTGCTCCTGGGAGGGCACTTCCCTGGGTATTCCAAAAATTGGCACTTTCTGAAGTGGAGGTTATTCCAATTTAAATATCCGTGCTCTGCTAATGTGTTCAACTACAAGCAGTCGTATGCTCTTTCACAAATATGAAAATTATTCTCTGAGAAGGAATTATTAAAATCTCATTATCATACGTAGTAAAAACAAATGAAGAAATCCTACCTAGGACAACAATGGCTGATGATATTTGTAAAACAAGCTATAAACCCATGCAGCCCTCGTGAACAGAGGAAGGCACAGCATGTCTGAAGTCTCCGTCCTCATCTTCACAAAGCACGGGAATGGTGAGTGAGGATGGCAGGAGAGGTGTCAGCCTCACCACCACCTGCCCACCCCTCTAACTGCAGCCCCCCAAAACTGCAGCATCCCCGAGGGCATTCCGGCTTTAGCTTGGGATCTGCCCAGTGTGATGGGTGGTGGGTAATTATGTCGCAGTAATTGGAGGGCAAATCCTCACACGAAATGGGAGAAGTGTTGGAGGTCCAGTGGTCTCGTGAGGTGGGAGTCTGAGTAGGGTGTTTCTCTGACCTTGCATTATATGTGAGCACATTAACATTTACAGTAAAGACTTGTCAGCAGTAGAAAGATTGGTTTGAGTTATGTTCGTTATTGTTAACATTTTGTGTAAAACCAGGGTTAGATATGGTGGCTTTTTTATTCTATTCAGAAAGCATCACTGAGTTGACCTCCTCGTGTGACATCCTGCTTCGAGTCTTTCGCCTGAATCTCTTGTGTTTTCTGAGGGATATAAGACGAATATCTTGCCTTTGTGCCTGTTTTTTGAAATGGGAATGACACTCCCTCTCCTTCAAATAAAGGGCATTTATGGCTGATAATATATTTTACTCCCCAAACCTTAAAATCAGAGGCTTTAAGTCTAATTTTGAACTTGACATTCTCTGATTAAAATTTAAAATTTAATAGAGCTCTGTATGCATTCAGCTATAGGGAAAGTAGTATCCAACTTCCAGCTGGCTGCCCCATCTGTTAAAACATCTCTGAGTAGCTAGTGGGGCTGTTTTGAGGCAATGTGGAAAACAGTGAGGATGGGTTTTTTGGTGGAAGGGGGTGTATTGAGACCTTCCCTGTTGGGAAGTGTTTGCAGCCCAAGAAAAGTTTTCAGTGAGCAGCTGCTTTGGCAGAAGCTCTTTAAGGAAAATATTTTGGTGGCGGTTGTTTGTGTGTTTGTTTTGTTTTTAGTAATCTAGCTCTGGTTTAGAGAGAGCTGAAAGGTGGTAATATTTGCTTGCCAGCCTTTCACTGGTTCTCTCTCATCATTATTTTCATGGTAAATGCCACAGTTTAGGTAGCTGCAAAAATCAACAGTCTTATTCGAAGCGTATATCAAGGGTTTTTTAAAGACTTCTTTAAAATCGAAGAACTGGTGAATATTTGTTTTTTAACTCCCATTTAAATGGGAGTCAGAGCTCAATGGAAGCTGATGAGGATGCTGTCACGTGGAGAAGAACTTCTTGTTGTGATTTATGTACCTGATTTGTCATGGGCTTTATCTTTCTGAAAAAAAGACTGAACTGGTCCTCCAAGTTAGGTTTAGGAGTCTGTGTATTTTGAATTGGATAAGGAATGAAGTTTGTAGTCCATCCACAGGTGAAAAGATGATATTTGTTGTAAATAGCTTAGCTGGCTCGGTGTTTCATCCCCTTGGATGGGAAACAACTCCCAGTTCTCTGACTGGAAGCTGCTGTGCATCAAGTAGGGGATGCAGGCTGGGTGGGGAATGTGTGTAAGTACCAGATCAGAAAACATGGCAAAACTGATAATCTGCCTCTTCCTGAGTAGCTTCGTTACTGAGTTAAATTTATCCTCTTCTCTTTTCCTTTTAGAGGATCTTTGCAGAATACATACTATAAAAATCATTGAAAGCTCAGGAGAATAAAGACAATACTATAAAAATCATTGAAAGCTCAGGAGAATAAAGACAATCTGCCTTCACTCTCTATCTCCAGAAAACATCACCCAACCCTAAGGGAAAAAAAAAAGAAACCAAACAATAACAACCCACCACAAACAAACAACCTAAAACAAAATTAAAAAACCCCACCAAATTTCCTTCCGTCTGTCCCATGTTTCCTGCTGAGGTCCAGTTTTCTCCATCCTCAGCAGAAACAACCTGAGCAACACTTCCAGAGCTAGAAGATAACGTGCCAGTACTAGAATATTTCTAGAAGTAGAAGAAATCTCTAAGTAAACTGAAATTTAGCTTCAGACAGTAAATTTCTTAATTCTCTTCATGAACAGTTTCTTGAAGGAGTTAATTGCATTTTAAAGTGATGATTGATTATCCTGATGTGGTTGAAACCACTGCAATTAAATGTAAGAGCAGTCATAACAGTAAGAGCAATATTAATATGCAAAATAATATTTTTTTTTTCCCAGCTCCCTCTTGAAACGTTTCCACACCTACATGTGCTTCGCTCCTTTTTTTTTTTTGAAGTAGATAATTAGCAAGCAAGTTAACTTGACAAACACAGTTACTGTTTTATATGATGGTAGTTGTGAGATATTTCAGTATTGATATATTTCTGCTTGCATTTAGTGTTTTTTGGATTAAATCTAAGCTGCACAACTCAAGTATTTTAGTGGCTGTAAAGCAAACTGCGTTTTCCTCTTTACCCATTTGGATTCATAGCTATTGATTTGTTGGGAAAATAAATATTTTGGAGAAGTAACTCCTTAAATTAAGAGTTAGGTGTTTCAGTTCTCCCTGTTTTAAATCAGGCTTTGGTAGCGTTGCAGAAAATTCTCCCCCTCGCTCTTCCTTATTCACAAGTGAAGGAGACTTAAAATCTTTTAAAAGTTTGAATCCAGTTCAGCTTTTAGCACAAGGGGTCTATTAATAAACAAATATTGGTTTTAGCATTAAACATGAGCTGGGATAAATTGTCCCAATTCCATCGAGCTCCATCAGTTTATTCCACTTGGGAATATAGCTAACATATTTCCCAAAATCCTATGTAAGACTCAATTAGCGCACACAAGTGTTTTTTGAGGTAAAATTCGGCAGTGTGACCACAAGCTCTTCTATTTTTATCTTTTGAAAGATTTGTTAATTGTTCTGCCTAATGGGGCCATGTAGAATCTGGAAAAGTAGTCTAATTTCCTGCTTCACATGTTTTTTTGGTTCATCTTTTTCTTTGCTGTCAAAAACTCCCCAAACATCCATTAGTTTCACTCGCTATATAGACAATGAATTCATTTCCTATTTTTTTCCTGTTGTTGTGCTCACTGCAGATTTAATTAACAATAAGTAATCTCTCTGTATTCTTGCTGCCTGCTATTTCTGGGTTTTGTGTTATGATTTTTAAAGAAATTATTATTATTTTTCTTACAAAGGATCCAACCCCTAAATCCTTTACTGGGTCCCAAAATGATCTTCGTGACAGACCTTCACATCTGCTTCCCTGTCCCTTGGGAAAAGGCTGTAAATCCAGCACCAGGACACCGCAGTTGAATCGACAGTCATTGCACCTACTGACTGGGGACTGTAAAATGCGCCCGTGCCAAACGCACGCTTCTGTTAGTTAACAGCTACTCCCATAAGCGCTACTTCACAAGAAAACTATATAACTGCCAGGATGATTTATGGTTTTCTATTGCTAAGCTCCTAGTCAGATAATTTTTCAGTGTCCACTTTTCTGCAGTATTGCGTAAAATAGAATTAAAATCCAGAATTTGGTTAAACCCTTCACTTTGGGGAAATGGCTTACTTTGGGAAATTAGTTCTTTTTGGGAAGTGGACAGCAACGGTGTGGAGGGGCAGCAGCCCCTGGCTGCTCTGTGGCCCCTGCAGTGGGTGTCGGGTCCGGTGGGTTTTGGGGTGCTGCTCCACATCCCTCCATCTCTTGCTGGTGCTCAGATAGAATCACAGAATAGTTTGTGTTGGAAAGGACCTTCCCAGCTCATCCGGTCCAACCCCTGCCATGAGCAGGGACATCTGCACCAGCTCAGGTTGCTCAGAGCCCCGTCCAGCCTGGCCTGGGATGTCTCCAGGGATGGTTCAGCCACCACCTCTCTGGCCAACCTGGGCCAGGCTCTCACCACCCTCAGCGTAAACAATTTCTTCCTCATGTCTAGCACGAATCTCCCCTCCTTTAGTTTAAAACCATCACCCCTTGTCCTATCACAACAAGCCCTGCTAAAGAAGTCTGTCCCCATCATCGGGGGGAACATGTGTCATGAGGAGCTGCTGAAGCTGGGGCGTGTGCTGTGTGATTAAACTGAAAAAGGTGCCCAGAGCATCGCAGAAGGTCTGGGAAGAGGAGACCCTCAAGGCTTAGGTGTGAGTGGAGCAACTTCTTCGCAGGCAGGATTTTACAGGAAGGGTGCTGGTATAATCCTGGGCTGGCAGGATTATCTAGATGGTGTCTGGCACATAATGGTGGAAGTAGAAGCTTGGGAATGTGTGGGGAAAACCCACACCTTTAAAATAAACGTGAGCAATTCAAGGGAACTTCTTGGGTCATTGTGTCCTGTGCCTCCTAACGTGAGCTTGTGATTTCTTCATCCTTATGCCCTGACTGTTCTCCGCTGCCAAAGTGGAATCTTGACAAATCAAGTGGCATGGTCATAGTCAATAAATACGCAGTTGTTAACACAAGAGAGGATGTTGGCACAACTGGGTTCCTCCAGGCTGGCAGCTGGAGGGTGCACCAGGTCCTCTCCCCATGAGGGTTAGTGCCATCAGAGGCCTGGAAGCCTTTCTAGCTGATTCTCACCCTCTTGGCTGTTGCAAGGTGGGGTTAAACCATGTTTACAAACCCAAAAGCATCATTTGTTACATCTCTAAGCTACTTTTCTGCAGTGGGTGATCGCAACAGCTCATCCCCTCAGTGGATTGGTATTGCACTGCACGTTGTTAAGTGTACTGCAATGCCTCCTGTGCAATATTTTAGAGTTCCTGCTGCCAGCAGGTACGGGAATAAGGGAGAGGATGCGTTTTACTAGAGAGAGACAGATATTTGTTGCTATTCTACTTTATTTGTGATAAAGGTGTGGAGTATCCTCCAGCAGCAGGAGCTGGTTGATGTCTGTTCCGAAATGAAGCACTGAGATTTTCCTGGTGGGAACTTTTTCAGCATGTCATGTGGTAAAACTCTGTCTTATGTGTTTTTCCTCACACTCTGGTTTCTGAGCTTTTATTTCAACAGAGCACTGACTCTTCTGAATATTTGATTAATGAAAATTGGCCTTTTGCATGGGTGCACAGTGCAATATTTTATATTTTGTATTAGGTGCTGTGGTGAGCCCAGTAATTCTGCAGAGATAGACATTATGGAGCACAATGATAAAGTATGAAAGGTGATGTGAAGTTCACAAGAGGGGAAATAAGAAAGAAAGGAAACCATAGGTAAATGTGTCTGGGTTTTACAGCTTCTTGGTATAGCAGTTGCATTGTAATTCTGATATAAAAATGCAGCAGAAACACTGAAACATCACACTAAAATTTGCCCTTAGGATAAGCCTCCAATTTATTTACATTTATATAAGTATGTGTTGATCTACAGATAGAAAAACCCCTGAAGAGGTGCATGGTGTTAATGTAATGGGTGAGCAGAAAGTTCCAGATGCAGGCAGCAGAGCTGCGACGGATGGGTATCCTTTTGCTATCCTTTTTCCTCCTTAGAAAGCAAAAAATGCCTGGCTTAGATAAAATAAGTGTATAAATCGCCACAAATGTGGGTATATTTATAGTGCTAATTTGTAACGTTGGATTTATCTCCTGCCTGGCGAGAAAGAGGGTGGGTTTTTTTCTGATGCCCTCAATAGCTGCTGCTTCTCAGTTTGTATCACTTGTCATTTTTTTATATCACTTGAAAGGCTATGTGTGAAAGTGGAATTTGTACCAACCTGTTACACCACAGTTAAAAATAACTTTGGATGTCCAGGTTTCCTCCCATTTGCTGGAGGAACAGAGGGCTTTCTCTCGGAGGACTGGTTAATTGGGACTCTGTCTAAAGGTATGAATTTATTTCAAGATTTAAAATGAGTGCTGTGAAGGACTTCGCAATGCAGAAGATGAAACAGGATAAAATGTAATCCTAAATTTTGAAGCTACGCCCAGCTTCTGAACTGGTTTCTTCCTGGGAAGAGCTGGGTAAGATAAATAACCTTCCCTAAGAAATGCACGTTCTTTTGTGATTTGGAGACTTGTGATCAAAACGCCTCCAATTTGGTTTTTGCCTGCGTGAGAATTTGTGGTCCAGGTTTTCTCTGAAGCGTAATGCTGTAAAGTTATGCTGGTACAAGTGCTGATGGGCATGGGGCAAGGTTGGAGGGCTGGGGTTGAAGGAAAACCACCCGACGCACAGTGCTTGTCCTGCAATTTTTAGACAACTGCGAGCAAGCTTTGATTTTTAAATACCTCTGGACAAATTAATGTCTAAAACCTGGGTTATGTTCAGACCTTGTTCTTTGAGATAATATTCCTGAGGCCAGCAAGACAGCACAACTACCAAGGTATCAGGTTAAACCATTTTACCTTGAACCTGGACTATGAATTATTCAAAGCTTTCTCATTAGTATTCATCTGTATAACCTCACTTGTCACTCATCTAATGTTGCATTTTTCCATCTATGCCCGATTCTTGTCCCTGTCTAGACCTCCCAAACCAGCGTATTTTTTCCATAAGCACTGAATTACATGGGCACAACTGGTGATGCCTCTTCCCCTCTCTAATTTCTGCCAGTGCTGAAGCCTTTAGTTTTTATCTAGGCCTCCTAAATACAAATCCAACAGCAACACAAGCTTTTGTAGTTAAGCAAACCCATGAAGAACGTGGCCAAGCAGTTTGCTGGTGAGTGCCTGTTTTTTTCCAAGGTCACACTCTGCAGTAGATTCCAGTGGAAAGCAAACGGTGCGGTCTGGAGTGCTTTGGTCCCACCATGTCTGGAGGGAGAAGTGATCTGGTTGAAGCAGTCAGGGACAGGCTGGTGGCAAGTGATTTAACTAGGAGGTGATCTGCGAAGGTAGGGACAGATGGAGCGTGCAGGTGTTCAGCTGCCCAGGGCTTGGCAGGGAGCTGGGAACACTTGAGACGGTTTTACTAAGAAGTTGCAGGTATTCAGATGTAGCAGGTTTTACTAGGTTGGGTTTTTCCCTTAATTATTTGGAAGCTGTGTTTCTATGTGTGCCTTATCAGATGCATGAGAGCCCCTTCTTGCAAAGCCCTCAGGTGATAAAAATGATGCTGCTCCTGTCTGCCAGTCTGCCTCCACTGCCACAGCAGCTTTTGAACCTGTTTCAAGCGTGTCCTGACAGGGAACTGGAGGGCTTAATATTCTTAGGAGTGTTTTGTCAGGAGAAACAGTTAGCTGGAAGAGGGAAACCTAATGGACATCGTAAAACACGTACAGAAAAGTGCCAGAGACAATCTGTCGTCATAAAACTTTGTTTTTCCTGAAACACGTTTTCTCTGCTGGCACCAGGAGATGCAAACCCGTGCGGGTATTTTGCCCGGCGGTTGTGTCTTTAGCACAGCTGGGAGCATGTTGCAATGGAGGGAAGTGTTGTTAAGCTGGGTCGGGCCGTGCTCTGGCTTTGCAGAAGAACTGTGGGCAGTGGGGAGTGTTTGGCAGCTGTAGGCATCTGGAGAAAACCCTGCTGTTTGATACAGCCAAAATGATAAATCAAAAGCAGTGTTCTCTATCTACACAATTTCCTTCAGTATCACTCGGTTTCATTTGGAATCTAGATTGAATGCACGTAGAGCATTCAAGTTAATTATTAATTTAAAACATTTTAGGAAATAATGAATTTACATATGATAACGACAACTTGTTTAAAGGTCACTGGGTAAAGACTGTGCAAAAATCTATTAAAGATCTCGCATCTGCAAGGCTATGTGATCAAATTGTTTGCTCATTCAGGAGCAGACTTCTCTGAGTTAGATTTATTCTTGGGTAAAACGAGGTGGAAGGGGCCTTTTCAATTACCTTCATTTTAACATTTCATTTCATTTTTAAAGTAATGTGGAAGCTGATGATCCAACCTTGATTGCTATTGCAATGGTGACAATGATGATTATGTATCCATAAAGTCCACTGAAAAAATTCAATCTGCTCTGCTGCTGGTGTTGCTTTGTGTAACGTGTCGCATATGTTTGTGTATTTGTGTCTTGTCTGAAGCACAACAGATGAATGCAGGGGCTTCTCATGGTTTCTGCTGCCACATCTGCCTCTTCTCTGACCTGGGTTGCTCCTGCAGCCAGAGTCATTTCAGGTCTCTGCTATGAGAGTCCCATATCTGGTTGTTTCCCTTACGTTGAATCTAGACCTGTTCTTGTGTTCATTAAAAATGACAGCAAAGATTTAATTAGTGAAAGGAAGAGCTGGGGCTAGTCTTGAGAGGGGGATTTGTCCCATTTAATTTTGGGACTAGCATCTTTATAGCAGGGTGAGTGGAAAAAGCAGCAGTTGGACATTGGGTGCAAGGATTGGTGATTCCTGGGATTGATTCCAAGATGTAGATGCTCTTAATGGTATTAAGACAGGGGAATTCCTGGTAACTGGTACTTGCGGTGGGGTTGACATCCCTGTTGCAATCTGCTGCTGAGCTGCGTTGCCTCCCCGCCAGCCCAGGGACGCGCTGCTGTGTTTTTCCTCTCCCTACTCCATGGGGCATCGGTGGTGCATCGGTGCTGCAGGAGAAGAGGAGGAAACAGGGACCAGCTGAAAACCAGCAACCACCGCTCCCATTAGAAGAAGTCCGAACCCATGACATCCGTGTGACTTCCAGTTTTTTTTGTAGAATTGGCTGCTATTATCCTTGCTTCTCTGTCTGAATGAACCAATACAATTTTATTAAATTAGCCGTTTGTAATGTTTCTGGTACACCATGGAAAGCAATTTCGGAGACTGACTGCAAGGTCCCTCACAACAGCAGATGTGAACTCCCCCTGCTGCAGCCACTCTTGCTGAGGATGGTGTCACCAGCGCTGGCACTGAGTGGGCAGAGGTGACAGAGCACCGATGACATACAGCGTCCACCTTCTTCAGACAGAAGACACCTGAACCCAGGCCATACGTCAGCAGGAGAATGTCCCTTTACTTAAGATCAGATTTTGTAAGAGGTGTCACCGGGCCAACTGCCATTTGGAAAAGTGCTGTGGCTGTTCCAATAGATGGACGTGTGACTCCTGCCGGCCCCCCCAAGCCACCCACCGCCTGGATTTGAGGAAAGTATTCCCCGTCTCCTGCCGTTATAGTAGAACGATGCCTTTGCAGACAAGCAATTAGAGACTGAAAAGAGGAAAATACCAAAAGCAATACCTGGGAGGAAGGATGGAGAACCATCTGGTAAAATCAGGAAGTGTTGTCTTGCCTTGAGGGAGATGAGGAGGGAGGGAAGTGTGTGCAGGTCTGGAGGAGATGTCGGCAGATTGGCAGCATTTGTGCTAGTGAATGTCCTTTGCTTTAATGTGGACCGTCACCTTTTCCTGCAGCAGCAACCATGCCTTTGTTGCCCACACCTTCAGAGTGAGGGGTGAGAAGGTGCAAGAGCTTCGTGGCTGCCAGGCGCTGTGCTGTGCTGTTATCCCCCTCCCAGAAAGCCACCAGTCGTCATCCTTCTTCTGTCGCACCCATGAATCCACTTTTTTTACTCCCAGAAGTCTCAAGGGATGGTAGCTCTAAAAATGAAGCCTTATCCCAGGTTCTGTCTCTGCAAGTAGGTGGAGTTATGAATTGCACCTCTTCCAGAAGGTCACTGGGTTCCCCATCTACAGAGGCATCAGGATATTTATGGGGCACCTCATAGCATTTCTGTCAGGATCCTTTCTTCTAATATATGTGTTAGGGATTTTGAGCTTGGTGTGCAAGAAGGCTTATAAAGCCTCCACAATAAATCTGCTTGTATTAATTCAATGGCTCTCTTGTGCAAAGCCTTTTTACTGCTACCAGTGCCGAGTAAACACAAAGCAAAGTCAAAGCACAATGATATTTTTTGAACAACTTGTGGGTGATGCAGAGGCTGAGGAAGCCCACACAGACAACATCAGAGCCAAATCACATGAGATGTTAAGCCCTAACAAATGACTGGGCTTTTTCCTATGAGCTAAGAAAGAGGGTGTCTAGCAGTGCTTCAGGTGGTCCGGTAACCCGTTTCCAATAGAGGACAGTGTTGCACAGTCACAATGGCTGCTTGTTAATTAGGATTCAAAATCCAAAGTTATAAAATTATCCAGTCAAAAAAATCCTGGCCTAATTTCTTAGTGGGCTTAGCTCTCCTGATTTTTAAATTCCTGCTGTTACAGTGTTTGACCCCAAACTTCCCTGCAGCAGAAACCACACTGTGTTGGGCTTTCTGGCATCTCTGCCCACTGCTGATTCTTCACCTTTTTTTGTGGGTCCCATCAAATCTCACTGTCTGGCGAGGAGGAAGACCAAATTGAGAGGAAAGAGTGTCAGAGGAGGTGATGCTGCCCAAACTGCTGCAAGTAACCAAGCAGGCGTACCTATCTGCCTGTACCCACGACCAGGGTTCATGGACAGCAAAACTCGGTGAGAAGCTCAGCTTAAATAATCATTAAGTTCCTTGAGGTTACCTGGCCTGAAGTAATTGTGTTCCCTGCTAGCATGGATCACAGCTCACTCCTTTTGGCCATCTTTTTGCCCAGCAAATTCTTTGCTGTCAAAAAAAAACCTCGAGATTTTCCTCTTTCTGTTCTTCTGGGGCATCTTGGCTGGTCTCTTTACTGAAGTGTTAGGTGTGTTATAGACTGTGGGGAAGCGTTTGCATTTTTGTCCAGGGAGGTATGCTATAGATTTTTCAGAGGGTTTTCTGATTCAGGCACCCGTTACAAGGCTGCATGTGATTGCCAAGGGTGGTATTTGTAAGTGAAAGGTCTTCTCCAGTGTTTGCTTCCATAGATTGGATTGAGGAGTTCATAAATTACACTAGACTAATTGCTAATTTTGGAGCTAAGTTATATGTTTGTGACTCTGTGGCATGAACAGCAGCCTCCGTCCTCAGTACTGGGGTTTCGCACCTTTGAGGAGCACAGGTGAATCCTGCTGTTGGGAGGCTGCTTGTCTCTCTCGGAAGGTGAGGTGTTCTGGATTTTAACCAGAAGGTAGTTGTTTTTCCTTGTGAGAAGAGGTTCTTCTGGAAAGAGCATCCACTCACCCTTAACCTGGAGGGATGGATGTTTCTCTGTGCCACCAGTCACTGTCAGATACCTGGGGAGAAGCCGGTGACATTTGGCCTGGGATCAGATACTGCTTTCTTATCATATTTCCATACTGGAGTGGTTTGGCTATAGCATCAGAACACTGGGGAAAACCTCTTGACAAATTGGGCAAATAGATGCAGCCAATAAACCCCATAAGCAACAAAGCCTTTTTTTATTGCATTCCGAGGCTACATTTTATTGGTGAATTAATAGGAATAACTGAACTATTTTAGTGGCTAACTGGGAACAGTATATTAGTAGCAGTATTAATAAGTGTGGAGTGACAGGAGACTTGTAAGAGTGGGAAAATGAGATACAGTATTTATCCCTTGTGCAAAATATCTTTTATTATTAAAGATATTGGGTTAACTAGGGATAGATTTAATACTTCAGCTCTGTTTTTATTGGATAATTAGTAGTGAGCAATCCCAACCCTGGGGCAAGGACAGAAATCCAAAAATCAAGGCAGTCATGAAAGGAAGGAGAAAGAAAAAGGAAATAGGTAGCAGGTTTGGTTTGTTGGCTGACTATCTAAAAAGATAGAAGTCACAATGTAAGACTTTGCTGGAGCAGACGAAGGGGCAGATCCTCAGTCCAGAGGCACGTGGGGAGGAAAGATGTGGGTTCTCCTCCACAGCCCTGTCCATGAGACAAACCCTTGCAGAAGAGTTTGACTTTTCATTAAACATCTCGCCACCCACCAGCTTGTGCTCTGCCAGGTTGGTTATAAGGAAGAATAAAAAAAAAAAAAGTGTTAGTTGTGTAATGGTAAAAGTCTTGCTTAATTTTAGTTTCCCAGATAAAAATGTATACCAAGAATAACAGATACAGGATGTGATTTTCAAAGAATTAGAATAAGATTTAAAAGCTGGGAGTTGAAGGCTCTGGAGATGTTGGGTGTTGATGAAGGGCACGAGAGATGCCAGCATTTTGTGGGGGGGTGTAAAATGTCAGCCACCCTTCTTTAGGCTAATTGTGCAGAAAAAGAGCAGAGTGCTGCAGTTTTCTCTGCAAAATGGTGCGATTGTGCAGCAGTACTAACATTTACTGACTATGGAGTCTGCTTATTTCCCCCATTTTTTATTATCAGCAAAACTTTAATTACAGCTTACCTACCACCTTCTGCCTAGGTTTACAATGCAATAAATTTTCAGTCTCCCTATGCAATCTGCATCTCAAACAGTGCAGTGCTCTGGCAATGGATGTTATTGATTCCTTGAAGAAATTATAACAGCATTTGTTCCAAGGAAAACAGGAACACAGAGGCATACGCACATGCTTGCCAGATATTAAAATGTCCCCTTTCTCCACCAGCACTCACTTGTCTGTGCTTTATTGAGCTACAGGACTCCAGGTTAGAAACCCAGTGCAATTATTTTGAAGTGATTGATGGGAGTCAGGAGGAGCAGAAGGATGAACAAGAATTTGATTCTTTATTTTCCAAAAAAACAGAAGCAGTTTTTGTTTGTTTTTCCATACCCTCAGTTGTAGGACTATTTAAAACTGGAATGCAGGAAAAGATGGTTGCTTAATGATTTAAAAAGTAAATGAGAAATTACTTTGTAGTGTTTAACTGTTGTGGTTTTTTTTTTTCTTTTTTTTGAATATCAGGATCATATGTGTCTGTGAACAGCAATTAAGGGTGGAATCAATGGGCTGTTAGGAAGGAAAAAATAGCTAGAAATTGAGTAAATGAAATATTTGAATAACATAATCTGACAAATTACTGCTAGCTTGAAAATATATACAACAGAATTCATTTTAGGGGTCTGAAGATGAAAATTTTCTTCTTATTTAAAGTTTGTGTTAATTGGTTGCTAGTGTTCAATGACTTCATGAATGCCTTAACTGCTGCAGCATCTGGCTGACCTCAGCCAAAGCTCCGTGTTCTCCGCTGCACCTTATGGAGAAGACTTCCCAAACACTTTCATTTAATAAGTGGGATGGCTGATGGCTGATCTGATGTAAATTAGTTTAAAGTGAAATTAGTAGAGCCGTAGCGATTAACATCCTGTGGAGATCGTCGCTTGTTAGAAGATGCCCAGTCCTAAGGTGTAACCCAGCCGGTGCAGTGCTGCGGGAGCTTTCTGTTCCAGTCCTGGGATAAAATAGCTAAAATACCACTAACAGGAGAAAAACTGAACTGTTCAGGTGACAAGTGAAATACAAAACCTGTGACTTTGCTATTCTTAGTGCGGTGATGAAGAGATCAGTCAGAAGGGTGATGTGACTCACTCAATCACCGAGCACCGAACGCGGCATCGCGGCTGTCTCGTGGCTCCCGTCCCTTCAAAAAAACGAGTGGGATTCTGCAGACGCGCGTCAGGAGAGGTGTAAAACCGTGAGGATGCGTGGCTGTGAGCCCGGGATCACATAGCAACTCTCGAGTGCTCATCCTAAGCAAGAAAAATGTTCCTGTTCTTTTATAGTGCCAAGTATTGAACCTTGATAATAATGATTTATCTCTAGAGTTAAGCTGGAGGAATATTAAAAGGTTGTAATTGTTGGAGAACAAGCCTGATTTTAAAAATGCTGTAACTTATTCCCCTCTGTAATGAGGCAGGGAAGAGAACTTCCTTCTTCCTGAATCTCCTGTGGTTGTCTCACTATAATCTGTCCCAAAGCAACATCCTGCAACTCAGTCAGATAAGACAGTGTTGAAAAAAAACTAAAGAGAAAAGAACAAAAGTGAGGGGTACTGATTTATTTTACAAAAATATCTCTGAAAATGAGGGTAATGTTGGTGCAGGTGAAGCTGCCTCTGCTGGCCTCCATCACCAGAGCATCACAGGGTCCAGGGGCTGAGGAGGGGTGCTGGGATGCTTGCGCCGGGTATTTCTGTGTAGGGATGTACTTTGCTATCAAATGCTGCTTATATGGATCAGAATATGATTGTGCATTTACAAATACACCCGTCTGGCCTTCCTGGCTGAAGGTAATCTAAAAGTAGGAGCTGGAGGATGGTTTTGACTGAAGACATAACCCAGTTTGCAGAGAAATTAAGTTTCCTTCTATTTGGTGATTCTTGTTAATTTTTTTTTTTCCCAATTCATGTAGTATCTTTTTGCTTCACTTCTTAACCCGAGGGACACTGTGAGGGTTAGATACAAGGATTTTTCAGAATTCTCAGGTGTTGCTGATGTAAGAAAGGCTATGTCTTTTATTTTGCGTTTGTGGTTTGCTTTTTTTTTTTTTTTTTTTTTGGTTGATGTAAGATGTGATTCTTGGCTGTGGCACTAGATGGTGTTTAACTAAGGACACTAAGCAGGAGTGGGGAGAGAAACTGGAATCCCAAACAGAAAGTTACTAGGGTTGAATAAAAAAGAATTATGGCTCAGGTGTTAGCCAGGTGAATGAGCACTGCATTCATGACTCCAAAACTCGTTGGAAAAAATCAGGTTTCAGCACCCCTTTTATTTTGAAAATCAATAGCACTGACATGTAACCTGCATTAAAAAAAAAAAAAAAAAAATCCCAACTTGGTCTCATCTTCAGCCCTTATATAATCAATAATGATAAAGGAATAAATCTAATAATAAACCTTATGAATTCTGAGAAAGTGAGAAATAGCATGCCTGTTCCCTTGAGAAATTTCAGTTTATAGTAACTCTTAAACAGGAGGAAGGTTTCTCAAAATGAATTACACTGTCCTTGTCCGAAAGGTTCCCCTCAGTGTGTGTAGTATATACGTGAGCATAAAGCCTGCTATAAACCATTGCAGGTGCAACGCAATTCCAGCAGCACGGCTTTCTGGGGCAGCCTCTTATCTTCTACATGAGGCAGAAATTGGATGCTTTGTTTTTATAGCAATAACAGGACATGTGAGGCCACCAGATGAGCAGACTTGGTGGGGTGTGGGGGGGGGAATAACAACAACAAAAAGGGAAAAATGCCCATGTTAAGCATTCCCAAAGTGCTTCAGGACGCTTAGGCGAATTGAGTGGAGTTAGTTTCATACAGTACATTTCGTGTACTCTGTGTATAATCTAAAAATAAGTGCCACAAGGTCTTATCTAGGTAAACCATTCACAAAAATCATACAAGAAATGTTTAGTTTGGCAAGCCAAGTGTTTTCCCATGTGTTGATGCTGTTTAACACCTTGTGTTACGTTTGGTCAATCTCAAATTAAGTTCCGAAGCTCTGATAAACAAAACATGCACAATATTAATAAAAGGTTAAAAACAAATGAAGCGATACTCCTTCAGCTGGATCTTAGTCCTAAAATACATTTATAGTGATAGAATTATTATCTCTTTTGTTTTCATTTAGGTTTAGCATTGCTAAATGTTTTCTAAACCCAGCATACATGGATATGTGTACAGCTGAGATTCATCATCTCGAGACCTAGAAGTAGCACCATTTACCTCCATCATTGCGATAGAGAAGTGTTTTCAGCATGAGATGTATTGTTTTCCTTGTCATACTGTGAAACAACAGAAAATAGTTGAAAATGGCAACATTAGGAAAAAAAAATTAAGAATGGAACATTGTCAACAGCAGCAAAGCCCTAGTGGGAGGGAGCAGCAGGTTGTGGTGCTGGGGCTGTGGGGCCACCACCGGTCTAGTCTTTGGAATATCTGCTCTGAACGTGTCACCATGGCTGTGAGTGACAGCTGCTCCAACCTGATGGGTGCCAAACCCGAAGCAGGTTTGGTAATTCCAAGCCCATTGCACGCAAGCAGCCAACGCTGGTGGCCATGGGTGGGACACAGGTAGGCTCTAACCCCCAGCCAGCTGGGGGCACTCGGTGCTCTCTGCGTGTGGGTCAGGCATCCAGCATCACCACTGCATCCAGCATCTCTTCTTTCACCTGCCTGCTGGTTTTGTCTCGCCGTCCTCCCTGGGGGATGCTGTGTCGCACCTCCTGATGCCAGCACAGAGCAGGTTCCCCAGGCTCGGGGCTGCCTTGTCACCTCTGGGGCTGGGACAAGTGGCTCTTCCTATGGGACAGGGCTTCTGGTTTCATGTCCCACCCATATCTGTGCCCCTGAGAAAGCCGATGTCAGGTTGTATATGCCCAGGCTGAAGTACTCTGAGCCATTCATCAATTTTTTAATAGTGTTCTTGTGAACACGTTACCCTTACATTAAGCTTTTTCTCTATAGCTTTCTAAATGTTTCACATCTGTGTATTACACTTGAGATGTAGGTACTTCTGTGGGGTGAATCACCAGGTGACGTGGGGATGGAGCTGGGAGCACGGTACAGAGCTCCCAACCCAGCCCATGGGCTGGAAGCCCTCGATGTGGTCAATGGTTTGGGAAACTGCTGCCAAACTCAGGGACCAAAATACATAGTGAAGTGCAAAGGTCACCATGTGGGATCAGACCCTCTATCTTGACATTTGTGGGTTTTTCCACCAGCCTAACTCTTCCTGTGCTGAGGCAAATGGAGTCCCAGCTTCAAAAGACCATTTGTTTAATCAACCGATTTATCTTTTTTATTTTATTATTGGTTTATACATTTATGTATGTTGTTTTGCATTACTTCTATCAAGCTAGCGTTTTTGTTCCCTTACAGCTAGGACAATCAAGTGATGTATGAAATATATAATGCTCTTTGATTAATATTAAATATGGAGAACAAATACATTTGGAAGATCTTTATCTTCGGATAGACTTGCTCGTTTGCGGTGCTGAGGCTGGGACTTGTGACAACTCCTGGGGATGCATGGAGTGGCTCCATTCTCTTCAAAGCCTCATTATGATTGAGCAAAACAGACCTTTTCTCAGTATTGCTTATTTGCTTGAATTTAAATTATTTTGGATTTTTTTTATTCTTTAACATCTTACACTTATAATTGCTGCTTTTAGTCTACTTTTAAAAGGCAACAGGTTACAGTTATTAATGCTCTATCCACCTTTGCTCTGTCCTTCCTGATGCAGCAGAAAAAATGCTTCTTTATGCTTTGGAAGTCAAGGTTTGCTTTATGTGCAGTATTGTATTAGGTAAAATTTTTCCGAAAATAGTAAACAAGCATCTACAACAGCTCTGCTTTATTGCATTTTAAATTTCATATTCTTTGGGGATGACAAATGTTAGGAGGAAGAAGGTATTTTTGTGAATGAAAGATAGATTAAGTGTATATGAAAAGAAATGTAATGCTTGTGGAAGATTCTGCAAATCTGTTATTTTCTGGCCAGAAGTAGCTTCCTCCTGCTTCCAAATGGCTTTGAACGCAATCAGTGGTATTACCACCAGTCATTACATGTTTCTGTTACGTCTCTTCTCTTTTTCACTGCTTTTCTTGGCATTTTGTGTCCAGCTTGTTTGCACAGTGAGATAAGGCAAGTGCCATAGCTGTGAGTAAATATTCCAGACTTTCAGGAAACCCTGAAGAATTGTTGGAGAATGACACTTTGGGGGATTTGGGAATAGAACACATTTCTGCCAGCATTGACCAGGGTCGGAGGTTATCAGAGAGGAAAGAAAGGACACTTGACAGTGATAAGTACTGTTGCTTTCAATATGTTCTGACCCTAAAGTCGGTGATGTTGGCTGTGGTGAATCAATAGTATCTCTCTGAGGTGGGACTGACCTTGGACATGTTCGTGTGACATTCGGTGCGTATCCTTGTCTGAGGCAGGCGGGTGGGTCAGTGCGTCACTGGCTTATGCTTTCATTAAGCTGTATTAGCAATTAAAAACAAAACTAAAGATTGAAATCAAACCTGGATGTGTTAGAGGGATTAGGGGAGAGATGCCCTCCCTGTGCCGTAGGGGAGAGCTGAAGGCAAAGACTGAAAGCTGGTGATGCTCCCACCTATCATTCCACCCAACGTCCAATGTCAGACACCATGTTGGTAGAGCTTTCGCTAGGGCTTCATAAGGTGAGTGATATTATCTATTACAGCAGATCTATGGTTGTTCCTCATCTTTACAAGTTATCTGTAAATAAGAGCTTTCCTTTTGTGTATAATAGAATTACATAGATAAATCAGTGCTCAGCTCCCTCCCTTTGCTGTAGCCTCCTGCAATTTTCTCTGTGAAGTCTTCAACATTGGACGGCCTCTCCAGAGGCTTAAAATGAATCACAGAACAAAATGAAACCCAACCTTATGCCATATGTATTTTTTATGACTGGAGCTTATCTTATCAGGCACGGTTGCCTACCTTGCACTGGAAAGAAATTCTGGCTGATGTTTCCTAACAGAAAGAGAGAGGTGTTGTTTCTTCAGGGCTTGATGATAGGATCAACCTTATATATACATTTCACCCAGGTATGACCTTACTTAAGAATAAAGCCATTTCTGAGCTCTGTTATAAGAGTGGCCTAGCGGAAGCCTCATTGCTTGGCAGCAGTTGAACGTGGAGGGAAAGGGTGTTGTGACGGGGATGACGGTGCCGCTGTTGCCGCTTGGCTTTGACGGTAATTGTGTTGGGCAGATGTCTCCGACAGCTGCAGCTAATGGGCTGCCACGCTGGGCAGGGACCAGACCTCGAAACTCTTTCTGCTCCACAGCAAATGTATGAGCCTGAGCACATGGAAAAATAAAACCTGTTCTACATTTAGCATTATCATTAAATGCTGCCTTTGCTACTAACTCAACAAATTGTTGGTGCTTTACACTTAGAAGACAGCCTTTTCTGCATAAGATCGATTCTGATTTTTCTTTTTTTAATTTTGATTTTTTATGTTGTTTTCCTATTTTATTTGTTTGAAATGGCTATTTAAATTATTGATAAGATATTAAAACTGAGCTAATTCACTTCAATTTATCCAGTAGACGAAACTATTTATAATTAACTGAGAAGCAGAGGTCACTTTGGTGTATAATAGCTGCCAAGACAAATGAATAACAATTAAGTAGTTTTTATGCTAAGCTAAAAATTATGCAAGGACTACCTTCCGAATAGGCTTGAAATGATTAGCAAGAGATTTGGGTGGCAGGGTCTGGGGAAGGAGGAAAGAAATCCAGCAAGGGTCTCAGAACACTGCACTTATTTATTCTCGGGTTAGACTAGCCATGCTGGCACTGGAAACAAATGATCTTTTAAAATAAACCTTATCTTTAAATCATAGTGACAGCAAAAACTATTGTAAGAACATGACCATACATAATTGAAAAGGACAAAGGGTGAGGGTTTTACATAAAAAGAATAGGATCTGAGTGGTGCCTTGCTTCAGCTGTCAGTATTTGCCCTGGCAGTTCCTAGGGCCGTTGGGATCCTTAGCTCAGGTGGAAACTGCTCTTATCAGTTGCATAACCTTTTGGTTTTCTTAATGTTAAGAAGAAAATGTCCCTAAAATGTTCCTACCACCTTGCTATAGGTTCCTCTGGGGCTTGCATGCTATTTGAGGAAGCAAGACATGAAGGAATGGATTTGCTCATACGCTGTCTGGGTAATGTGCTTTTGTTTGCACGACATACTTTATTACTGAGAAACAATGAATAGTTAAAAGAAAAAAAAAATTAATGTAGGCTACAATGCAGAGTTATTGCACCAAAGCTGAAACAACTGTAAAAAGTAGCAACTGTTGCATAATGGAACAATAAAAAAAGCTCCTTACCTTTGCTTTCAGGACATAATACCAGTTCACAGCACAGTATAATTAGATTGCCACACCACCCCTTGTAAAACTAGAAAGAAAAGAAATGTAGGGGTGCATTAAAACTCCTTTCATTTTCTAATGCCTTTAGAGAGCTATTGGACGTAGAGGACTTGCTCTGGCAAAAAGCTCTAGTGAGCTATTAGGTTTTTAACTATTTTATAGGTTTTTTTATTGTTGCCAGGCCTAGTTTTTCAGTACTTTGTCCTCTTTCCCTCTTCCAGCCTGTCGCACATTCATCAATCTCACAGATAACATTCACTATGAAGATTAGTCCAGGCTCTTATGAAGCCCTGTGTCCTGCTGACATACCCTGACATTCCCCCTACTTTTTTTTAGCGAGTCTCACATGGCTCCATTTATCTGATGATCTTCTGATACAAATTTCTGGTGCCAGCTCCAGATCCCACAGACAACAGCAAGAAAACCCTGTCGTGCAAAGAAGTGGACACCATCACCTCTGGGCCAGGTTTAAGTGGAACACAGTAGAGGAGAGCAGAGACCCTTCTGGGTCAGAACTTACCTTCCTGAAACAGTTAACCATGAGCAAAGCCCTTACTCTTGTTTCCCGTTAATTAGTGCAATTTTCTTTTTCCTCTGCATTAAGGCTGTAAGGCTTAAATACAAGCAGTCAGAAGGAGGCACTGAATGTTGAAAAGCAACTTTATTCCTTCAGTGAAGCTGATGAAATTTACTTCTAGAAAAAGACAGCTTTTGCCAAGGACAAATGGATGCAAAAACGCTACGTTGCCGAGGGTTGATTAGAATTGGGTCTTTTCAAAGAAAAACAATATTACTTATTAGTGCATCTGCCAAATTTTGTCCCAACTCCAATTTTTTTAAATCTGTGGAAATGTCAGAGCTGCTATAAGCAGGCACAGCTGACAATGATAAGTTGTGTGTATCTCTAACCAGGAGTTTTAAAATGATGCATGGAGAGAGCAGTTGAAAGAAAACTTGCAAACTGATATGAGCAAGAAAAATGTTCCTGATTAATGCAGTGGGAAAAAAAAGAAAGTTGAAGCTTCCTAGTGTTGATTGTTTTTATGGCAGTGGGAGATGTAGTCTTAGCAGGGAGTTAGGGATTGATTGGGACTCTCGCCATCTGTGCCAAACCCTTTGAGGCTTCCCAGGCAGCGTGGGCATGAGCTACCAAAGCCACTGAGGAACAGATGGGCTGCTGACCTGGTAACTGACTGTATCTTAGAATCATAGAATTATTTTGGTTGGAAGTGACCCTTAAGATCAAGTCCAACCATAACCTCACTCTGGCACTAAACCATGTCCCTAAGAACCGCATCTACGTGTCTTTTAATCCCCTCCAAGGATGGTGACTCCATCACTTTCCTGAGCAGCCTTTTCCAATGCCCAACAACCCCTTCTGTGAAGAAATTTTTCCTAATATCCAATATGAACCTTCCTTGGTGTGGCTTGAGGCCATCTTAATGTGTCCCAGTTCACCTTTTTCACCTATTTCACACTTAGTAGGCTGTAACTGGTCTCCAGAGCAGTATTCTTGGATCCATAATACACAAGTTCATGTTGTTGTAGAAAGATCGGGACAAGCCTGTCTGGTTTCTTCTATGTCCAGCCACCCTCCCCAAAAGCTGGCCCTGGCAGCTGGAATGGGTTTCCAAGCCACCCTGGTGGCTTTTGGGCTACGGCTGGACTGCCACATCCTGTGGCTTCCTAGAAATGTTTCCATGACTTTTTCCTGGTCGTAATAACGAAGTTCGCAACATTGTTCTGGCATTAATGGAGACCTCAGCTGTGCGTTTCAGTTTATATCTGTGTTTTGCAGTGAAAGGGAGATAAGAGGAATCTGCTCTTCACTCCACAGCTTGAATTTCCTACCCGAGTTACAGGATTTTCTAGAAGGCTGGCAGAATAAGGCTGGACCACGCAGTTCCAGAGACAGGACATTTCCAGCTGGCCTAGGCTGACATGATCTGTAAATTAAATTAAATTCAATACCACAAATATTTTACAAGAAAGGCACCTCTACTAGACTTATGTGAGTACTACATGTGTATGAGTGTACATGCAGGGTTACGCCATAGTTTTTATATATTTATGTGTTGTCCAATTATCCCTGCTATTGTTAAATTTCATTGAACCGAGTGTGTTGACTCTGCTGCCTGCAGTGCAGGAATTGAACAGTGTATTTCTAAGCATATAGAAGATAACAAGAAGAAAAAATAATTAACAAGAAGTCATGTCAAACCTATTCAGTTTTCATGTACAGCAGCAACAAACCTTGTGGGTAGTAAGCCAGTTTCACATAATATTACCATAAGCAAACATTTATACAGGGCAAGTACAAAAGTGGATGGAAAATTGTCCGCCAGCACCAGAAAATACCCTGCAAGTGTAGCCTGCTCTGCTTGGAGTGGAGTGGATGAGGGGAGAGCCGAGAGGACAGTTTTTGAGCACAAAGAAGCCTGCTATAAACAAAAACTGAACCATGTGGTCTTAGAATAGAATATTTCGATCAGAAGGGACCTTCATGCAGGTAGGACTAGAAAGAATAGCCTTAAATTGAAATAAGGAAAAATCAGGCTGGATAAATTAAACAAACAAACAAAACCAGAAAACAAAGCAAAACCCCAAACCAACAGACAAATGAAACAAAACCACACAAAAACGTCCCCAAACCAACAGAAGAGAAAGGTCCCGTTTGGCCCTGTTGTCCCAAGGTAAAAGTCTGAGCTTTCAAGCAAACAAAATTGTCAGTGTTTGCTAGATTTGTGTGAAAGGACTGGCTCTTGCTGAATACAGCAGCTCCTAAAAAGAAGAGGAACTTATCCCTGTTTTGGGCAACTTTCTTCTGTGATGACAATTGAGTAGTACAGGAAATGGTCTGAGGAAAGCAACTTTTAGAACAGGCATTAGCATGTTAATTATTACAGTGTTTCGACATGCAATCACATAAGTTTACCCAGAACATAAAGCCTAATGCTCAAGTGCTGCTGGTGATCAGTTTCCAGAAACAACCAAAGATGACTTTTTAATTTATGTTTGATGTTTCTTGCTAATTTAAATGTCACAGCCCATATCTATGTCTCTGTTACCTCAAGGGTACGCTATTCAAGTGTAAACTATAATAGAGCTGCATCTCAAACAGACGTGAAAAGGTACTTCAATGCAGAATGCCTCTATTTACAATTAAAATGCTATATTATTATTTATATTGCAGTAATACCCAGCAGCTGCAGACATCTATTAGGAAGCCTTTATGGTCAGCGCAAAACAGACTATAAAGTAATGTCCCTGCCTCTGATAGCTTTCATTTATAAGTAAATCCAGTGGTGAATCATCAGCATATCTTCACAGGAACCAGATACAGCTGTGTTTCAGTGTTGAGGCATTAGTTTTCAGTTTTCCAGCTGCCAATGGACTGAGATTTTGCTACACGAAAGGCTCATCTTCTTTCTTTCACAGCTAAAATCACCTGAGGCATTCAGGCTTGGGGCTACCCGGTTACATGGGAGAAAGTAGTTTAAAGAGTATGTATGGTTTGGCTTTTAAGTTGGTCTTATTTGGTGCAAATAACAACAATCTGATAGTATGTAAGCTACCTCGCAAATGTCCTATGAGACTTTTGAGGCATTAGAGACGGAGGAGTACTATTGGGATATTCTCTCTCTTCCCTTTTGTTTCCTTGAGCTGAAAGTTTAGAATTCCACACCACATGGAAACCTTTTAGATCTGTTTACCCAGAGATTATTTTTTCCTGCAGATATGTACAGGCTGACTGGCTCTGGCAGGCAGCGCAGCCTCTGCCTTGTCTGATGAGAGAGGCCCTGTGCTAATAAGCTAATATTCTCAGTTGCACTCATAAATGATGCAGTGATCCTAACAGACTCTTCAGTTGCTACCAAAGGTCCCTGATCCATACATCTGAGTGCACTCATAAATGCTGCAGGAATAGGGAAAGTTTGCTGCTCGTGTCAGGGAGCAGGTATGGTTGTTAATGTGTTGTTGCCCTTTTCTATTCTTCTATGCATCTAAGCTGTGCTTAGCTGCTGTCCCGTGTTGTGGAAGAAAAAGGCCATAGTTCTGGGTGCGGAAAGACATTGCATACGTTTTGTCTTGAATTCGATGGCAATCTGATGTCGTGCTGGCAATACTTCTTGATATCTGGTGGATGGAAAGCAAGTTTTTTAATAAGGATGCCCAGGTGTCAAAGGATGGTCTCAGTCTAGGTGGTGGTGTGTGAGATAAGAGTTGGGCTGAGATCCTGGAGACTTCGAGCTGGGACTCATGTTTTCTGAGACCTGGATATAGCTCTAAAACACGTCATAGGTGTGTTGGTCAGGCTTCTTAATGTGGAGAAACCAAAATTGCTATCCCTCCTCATTTAAACTTGCTAAGTGCTTGGTGGCATGGCCAGGCTGGTTGTCGGAGCAGGGAGGGGCTCTTGTGTTTTGTAAAATTAAGGCTTTCCGGAAGTGTTATGTTTTATGAGCTTGTATCTTAAGCAAATTGTATTGTCTGCTGCTCAAGTTGGGCTCTTGCTTCTCCTTTGTATTGTGTACTATTTTTGTTTGTTTTTATGTTAAGAAGAAAGGGGGTTAATTAAAAACAGTATTTGAACTGGGTCTATTTAACATGCATCTATCCAATATGCAGAGACATATCTTTTCCTGAAATTCCCTTTGTTTTCTTTCCTTGACACAAAGGCATTGCCTTGACAGTCTTAGAAAAAGCAAAACTCCACTAAAGCCATCATGACCAGCCCAGATGTTCATCCTGCCCCAAGTCAGGGCTCTGAGTCCAGCTTCCCACTTGGTCTGTAGGAGACAGCTACACAGAAGATGAAGGACAGCAAGAGACTTTTGCGTCTACTAACTCTACTGGAAATCTGGGGAAACTGATGTCCTTGTATGTATGTTCAACCTGCGTATCCAGTGACTCACACCTATGCCAACCATCACAGTCATATGAAGATAAGCACAAAATCTGCCTTTCCTCACTTTTTCTGCCAAAAATATTTCCCCCCCAAGTCTTCCTTTTCTATCTTGAAAAAAGTCTGCACTAGCTAACCTAGAGCCTTTTGTTTCGTGTGCTTTTCTATTGACAAAAAGATATATTTTCTGGCTAAATCGTTGCTTTGCTACATGACTCCAAGAGCAGATCAAGGCACGGTTTGTTCCTCTGTTCCCTTTTTGCCGCTTGAGCGAATGTCTGTGTTTAAAAGCATTTGCCTGGATTGAACCCAGTAAATTCAGTCGCAATATTTAAGAAAAGCTGTCAGCTGTACTGTGTTCCTTGTATTTAATCCAATAAGTGTCATACATGTTCAGAAGTACAGAACTCAATGTGAGATATCTTTGTGTGCATGTGGGCCTGCATCTGGCTATTTATCTTCTGTTTTTCTGACTACTCTTTAATAACCTGGACATTAATGTCACCCAACCTGTGACCTGCTCATCAGAGTTGGGTTTGATGCAGGGACTCTGAGTTCTTGCTTGGTACTGGATTATGAGCAGGGCAGAGGGATGAGGTGCTGGAAGACGGAACCAGCAGTGGCTGATGGTGATAGACCCTGGAGGTTCCTCCAGTGACTGCGATGGTCTCCCGAAGCTTCACCACACTGTCCCATAAAGGTGATGTGCAGGGAAGAAGTAGTGAGAACTTATAATAGGAGAGTACGTGGGGATTTGGTTGACTTGGGTGGCGTTTGGATGAATAGAGTTGAGGATTCAGAGAAATGAAAGCCCTGCAGCTGTTGTCCCTTCACCAGTGGCAGTATTGTGAGTCCTTCCCAAAGATTGCAAAATGTTCTTGTGGGAAGATGGAAGTCAAGACTGTGAATAGCAAGTAAATTTGGAGCTGAATCAATGAGAGTGACAATGAAAAGCCTTTAAAAATCTTTCTCCCCTTTCCCACCACCCCCAATTTTTCATGTACTGGTGTACTGAACTGTAGTTCAGAATAGATTTTCAAATACTTTTTTTTTTTTTTCCCAGTCGGTGCCGTATGTGTCTTCCAAAAGCACATAAGGGGTTGGTTAGGCTTTAACTCCTATTTGTTTTATTAAGACTCAAACATCTAATCAGTTTACATGAGTGTGGGGTTTTTAAGAAATGTATATTTGTGTCACTAAGCACCTTAATGTCACTGGAATAAATTTAAACCTTCAGATGGTAAATATTATTCATTTGCATAGTCTGTATTGGTGATTGGTTGTTGTTATTTGTATGGTGGAAAAAAAAAACCTGTCTTCACAGGCATTTCTTAAAAAGATCTTGGAAATGAGAATACGGCTGTTAATAATGATTGTTATCAGAATGATGTCATGATGGGGAGACAACTTTGCAAATAATGTCAGAGGAACATCTAGAGGTAATATGTAATGGAGCCTAATTATTCCTTGATGTAATAGCTCATGGATTTCTTACCCAACATTCCTTCAACCTGGGAAGAAGTGCTTACCCATACCTGGCTTAGTAGATTTCTTGGAGAAAATAACCTTTAACCAAGTGACATGAATAACTCCATTTAAATTAAAAGGAATAATAAGAAAGATGAAATCTCTAGCTAATATTTTACTTCAGGAAGGCAAACCTGAGAGGGGATTCTTTTGGAGTGAGTAGCTCATGAGAGGGGCTTGGAGCATCTCTGTGCCGCTGGCATCCCTCCCCTGCACGAAAAACAACCGTACGTCAGGCCTGTAGACATGTTTACATTTTCTGTGGATATGTAGGAAACTTGAAAGGGAAGGAAAAGTGAGATTGATTACGGGTTTAGAGACTTGCAGCGAGGATTAGCACTATAAGGCGGAAACTCATCAGCTAGAAATGTCTAATGAGGGGAAAGATTGTGGCATGGTGTTTGATCACAGGGTGATTATGAAACACTAAACCAGTTTGGCTGTATAAAAACCAAATGTACTGTAAGATTAAACAGCTGAAGTATTTCCTCCATTTATACAGAGGCATTAATCAGGAAATTATCAGTAAGGGTACTGAACACTGCACTGATCCGTCACAGTCAAAACAGCTGAAAAAGAAGTTAGAGCAAAGTGAAGAGAGTTTGATAATTATGTGGGAGAAAGTGTTACACAGGATGAAAATTAAAAAAGAGACGAACTTGTAGCCTATTTGGCCCAACAAAATGGAACCTTTGAAGGTTACTCTATATAGATAGACAGCAAGAGTAAGAGAAGAACTTTTAAACCCAGAAGGTGATACAGCAACAAGAGCAAATGAGTACAGATAAGCCAGAAATTAACAGGAACTGGGAGCAGCATGATTCTGGGAAGCCCTTGCAGGAGCTGGCAGGGTAAAAGAGAAAAGGCATTTGAGATGATGTTTGACCTGAGTGATGTGGTTACCCGCCTTTCAGGGCACAAAGTGACCCAGGGGAGTCCTTCCAGTCTCATGTTTCTGACTTTTTTTTCTTCTCTTACACTTGATCAAGTAGTAAGTACCTTCACTTATTATTTGGATGACTTTGTCACTGTTTGCAAAGTAATTCCATTCAAATATCTGTTCAATAGCCACGAAAATATTCATGAATCCTGATTGTTTTGTGGATTTCAGTGCCATAATCAGTCAAATAAGATGTGTTACACCTTGATGACTAGACAGTAAAACACTCGTTCTTTGCTCCATATAAAGTGACAGAGATTTTAATTGCATGCTTGAGAGGTCTGGAGTTGTTTCTGAATGAATGAATGAATCTATTAGTGCCGTTGTCTTTGACTATAAATGCTCTTGCATAATGATGAGGAAAAACTATTACATTCACTTGTAAGGAGCACTCCCACTCCTGTGTTGTTCAAATTGGTTTTAGCCAGTGGTCAACATTGCATTGGATTTGTGATCTCAAAAAGCAAAGTGGAAAACTAATGTAAAGTACCACTGACCCATTCAAAATTCAACTGGTTTTTTGATTATTAGAGGAAGTATTCCTTCACCTTACTCATGTCTTACTCTCTGGCTTCAGAGAATGTATCTTGCTTAATGTGAAGCCTTACTTGTGCTGGTAGGATTGTTACGCTAGTGGGATGGGTCAGCTTAAGGGATCAAAACTACTTTTTCTCCTCAAAAATAAGGAATATCTTTTATTTGGCTGTATCTAGTATGATACCTTTTCAAAAGGCAACCCCTAATGCCCGACATACTAGTGGAGAAAACCACTGGGAAGAGTTTTGTATCAAAAGCAGTATGGTGTGCTTTATTACTGACAAAAGATTATGATGCCTACTGGCTGCATTGTTCTGAATCTTGCTGTAGCATCCAAAGTCTTTTAAGGGATTCCTCTGCAGGTAGAAAACCCTGTGATACATGGAAATCCTAAGCACTGGCTGTAGGATTTTCTGGGCATGCTGAAGAGCTTTGCTAAAACAGCTGGAAAAAACAAGAGTTTATCTTTCCTGCTAAAAAAGGTGTCTTACAAAGGAGTGTTTAATATAAAGTAATATATATGAATGATGCATACTCAAAAATCACCCCGAAGGCTGGACGCATTAATTGCAGTGCCTTGACTAATGGCAACTTCATTTGTAGTAAAACTGTAGTGCTTTGCTCTTGCTGGAATCTGCGAGTTGAATATTTTTAGGCTAAAAAGTCGCATACTTTTGTTCAGTCATGACAAGCCCCTGCTGTAGCCACAGTTAACGTCAGCCAAGGAGTGCTTCGGGCACTGTTATTATTTATATCCGTTCTGTAAACAGTCTCTTGCTGGGATAACTGGGTCTTCAGTGGGGTTTTTATTGCTGCAAAATATTATGCTCATAATGTTATGCTTGACTGGAACAGTTATCTAGCCAGGAGTTATGTCCCAGTGAGAGTGAAGGGTCTGCAATTGGGTGAAATTACCCTGAGATGTGGATTGACAGAGTGTGGGAGTCTTGAGCAATGAAGAAATGGGCAAAACGACTTCACTAAAGGTCGGTCCCCACCATCCTGTATCAGAACTGGATTTCTGCTGCTGAATCCAAATGTTTTCGTCGTCTTTGTGCCAAACTCCATAAAACACATCAAAACACCTCTAGATGTTAGCACAAAACTCAGCAAGTGCCTATTGTATACCCTAGGTAGAGTGGAGAAGAATGGTTAAAATAAGATATTGAAGGACATAATTATTTGCATGGAAAATCCAGTTGTTCAGAATAATGGGTGAGGGAAGGGGAAATGGAGAGATTTCCATTATAATAATGTTCTGTCTGGGTCAAAGGGACAGACAAAAATTTGGAATTAGCCCTGGGTCTCTCTGAGTACTTGTCTGCATATTTAGGAGCCTTAAATAGGTAGATCCTAAGTTCTGCTCACTCTACTGCAGATTCGTGGTTTTTCTGCTTGCGTTTCTTCTGCAGTGTGTATATATCCTGAGCAATAGCAAGCTCAAAGTTACATCTTTCATTCCTAGCTGCACAAAACCAATAAGACTAAATGGCTGAAATACAGCATTATGGAACAAAAGCTTCCTCCTCCCTCATTTTCTTCCTGCATGACACAAGCTGATGACATGTCCTCAGAATTATTATATAGAATATAATCGATGGAATAAATCCTGAGCCTCTCTTCTTCCCTCTGTGACACGGGGAAGTGATATCTCCATGGCACAAAATCAGTGCAACTGGGCATGGAGTCAGATTATGATTTCTTAGTGTAATAGGATAAATTAATTCTTGCAAAAGAGAGTGGCGCGCTATTTGTCAAGGGTGTCAATAAATTTCCATCGTTGTTTCCCTTTGCGAGCAGAAAGTAGACAACAAGAGAACTAACAAATGGTTCCTCTCCTTTAGTGCCTCAAACATCACTATAATGATGGCAAAACAGTGGCAACTTCTATAACCATCAGGAAACTAAGAATTTACTGTCATGTTTCTCAAGGGATCTAATTTAAAGCAGTGCTCTTAGAGAAACTCAGGTCAAGAGTAAAGAAGAAAAAGCTGATGGAGATCTGGTTTGACAGCTGAAATATCACAGAGCACACCAGGTAAAACTCTGAAGGACTTTATGGAAAACGACTTATGGGGAGGGTTCTCGAATCCCAACTAACTGGAAATAAATAGCACAGCTTTTCTGCTTCTTCATATATAATTTCCTTTACTCATGCATGCTGTAAGTGCAGATAGTTTTGCCAGAAATGTTTCCAGGATCTGCTCTCTTCTTGCAGCAGTGCTGGGACGTGAGCCTTGCATTTCCTTAGGAAAAGCCCAGGGCTTTGCACCAGGGTCAGTGAGCAGATACGGCAACAGCTCTTTGAAGAGAACGTGACCTGAAGGCAGGGCATCCCTCAGTCTGTCAGTGTTCATCTTTCACACGGATTTCTTACCTCTCGCTAGTTCGTAGATCTCGTAGCTAACATGACGTAAGAAAGAATCCTTCTGATGAGTGAAGATGTGGCTTTGGTCACCTAGAAATATGTGTTTAATAGTTTTAAAATAAAGGAGGGGAGATTCAGGCCAAATGTGAGGAAGAAATCTTTTACACTGAGGGTGGTGAGAGCCTGGCCCAGGTTGGCCAGAGGGGTGGTGGATGAACCATCCCTGGAGACATCCCAGGCCAGGCTGGACGGGGCTCTGAGCAACCTGAGCTGGTGCAGATGTCCCTGCTCGTGGCAGGGGGATTGGACTAGGTGACCTTTGAAGGCGCCTTCCAACCCAAACCATTCTATGATTCTATGATCTTCTGACTTAAGCACTTCTCTACGAAAGTCAAAAAAAATGTAGAAAATGCCTAAATTAAGCAAAATTCAACATCTTTGCTTTGGATTTCTGTACACTGCATAAAATTCCTTCCATGCTTACTCTAGGACTGAATTTGGCACAAACATCTGTGAGAAGCACAACAGCTTTTTTTTTTTTTTCTAACTACTCTGAAAGCATGAGAAAACAACATACCCTTTACTTTTAGTCAACATTCTGAACTTCAGAGAGGCAAAGAGGTATCCTTAAGCTTTGAATTCCTTGTGATTTGTTTTAAACTTTTACAAATGTCGTGTAAATGAAGAGTTGGGGATGCCTGCAGAGAAATGTGGGGGTTTGGTGTGGGTTTTAAAAAAAAAATTTAATTTTTTTTTTTTTTTTTTTTTTACAGCAGGATCCCACAGTTAAGGCTATTTTTGTGGATTTTGCTAACAAAACTGAGTTTTTAACTGCTTTTATTTTTTTTTAATTGCTAAAGGTAGCAGACCTTCAGCAAGATTAAAAAAAAAAATAAAGCCCCATAGAGTCTTTGAATTAAATGCTCTTTTTGCTTTAAAAGGTTTGAGACTTTGAAATAATGGATGGTGAGGCCTCATATATTTGAGGGCTTTCCTTTTGGAAGCATCGTTTTTGTTTTACCATCTGAAACATCCTCTGGGATCCTGAGAACACTTTTACAAAGCATGAGTCCAAAAGTCAACTGTTTATGGCAAACTCCTATCTAGAGGGAAGGGAATAAGTGAAACTGAAGTATTTCACCTCAAAGATAAAAATAGACACAAATATCGTCAGGCTTTAATAAAAGATTAAGTGTTGCCGGATTGGAGAGGAGGAGAGCAGGGATTAGAAATAGAATGGGGATCATTAAATGGCAGGATCTCGTCCTGGGGGGTGATCCTCCAATTATTGGTATTTCTCTTTGTAAGGACAAGCTGTCCCAAAGTCCTGCCCCAAGGTGATGTTAAAGATCACAAACAACAGAGACATTGCCATTCTGTAACCAGGAACTGCCTGGTTGTCATTGACCCAAATCCAGAATAAAACCTCAGACAAAGCTGACAGGGATCACCTGATCATTACGGCGTAAACCTCTGCCAAGCCTTTTAACAGTGTTAATGAATAAAACAATGTCATGAAAAAAAAATTAAAAGTCAAGACAGAAGTATAAAATAAGTTGGAAATGGAAATAACTTCTTTTGAAACCTTGCAGTCTTAATTTTTTTAAGAGAAGCTGTTCGAATGTGGTGCCAGACCTCATCTTTTCCATGAATAAAATGTCATTGAGAAATATTTTTGCTTTCCTTAGTGTGGCATATTTGCTTAGAAATATCAGAAGTTTTCATGGGTTGTAGTCAACAAATTCAGGAACTAATGTATGTTGCTGAATTTTCTCACACCCTGGCCATATTGTGTTTTCTCTAAACAAACCTGTGCTCAAGAGCTGCCAGAAGCTGGTAAAGCTAAAAGCAATGTGTCTACAGGAAAGTACAATTTTGCTGTCTTTATTCTTGTAATTTAAATGGAGTAGCAAGAGCTGCTCTGTCTGACCCAAATTTTCTTTTGCCGAACTGGGACAACAGGAGATGGTTCATTTCTACGAAGAAAACAGCTCAAGGCGGACCAGAGAGAGATGCTCTCAGCCACTAGTGATGCCAAGCTCCATCACAGTTCTTCAGGTCTTTGCTTTCAGTTCAGGCAAAGGACACAGGCTTTGGCATGTACCACTTAAAAATAGTTCATTTGATCTGCATTGAGGGAGGGACATCCAGACCACGGACCTGGAGTATCCCCTAATATGTCCTCTCCTTTTGCAGGTCACTGTGAGTCCTTCGCTTTGACCTCCTCTCTATGTTCAGCTCTTACATCTCATTGTATATACAGTGCATATTTCACATAAAGAAACCCACGTTGTAACATAAAAGTGTATTTTCCCAAAAAAGATATTTTTGACAACCTGACAAAGGTCATCTATACATGCCAGCTACTCTTTTAAAACCTCAAATTCTCCAATACAATAATTATGCTGAAATACGTTTTCATGCTTTAGAAACTTGTTTATTGGGTCCTTTTGTTTGGCTGCTGCAGAACAAAAAATATTATCTTTAGATTGGTTTAAAGTCTTAGATAAGGTCTTCTTGGATATACAGGTTTTGTTAATGTGGTAAATTTGGCAATGTTTTTGAGGTTTTAGTTTGTGAATGTGAATTCTAAAAATCTTAACAGCAATGGAACGATCCACAAATGGGTTAACCATTAAAAAAAAAAAAAGCTTTTTCTAAAGAAGGATATAATCCACAGCTATTATCCAAGGTTTATCATGAGAAGAAAATAGTCCTAGTTTGTGTTATGACTGCAATGTAATGGGAAAGGTTGCATCTGAAATGGACATTTGGTTTTGTAATGTTGAATCGCGAATTCTATTGGGAGACTCCAGACCTGGCAGCCGACCTCGTGTGCTACTTCCACACAGAGTCTCAGCCGGATTGAATGCATTCCAGGTAGTGCTGTAATTTCCACATACCAATTGCCTTATGAAAACCTAGATGAAAATGTTACCAACTAATAAAGCCTAATTTCATCATCCTTGAGCGCTGGAGAAGAATAAGCAGTATAATTAGACTAACACTGTCAGTGGCCTTCAGAGGAGAATTGTTTTTAAATAAAGCCAACCTGAATAAGAAAATAATTGGATTTATGGGCTTTGGGATGTAGATTTGATAGCACTTCTGGATGAAAAGCCTAGTGTATCAACAGTGAAGTCCCACAAGGGGTCAGGCATAGGAAGGGCTTCAAAAGAAGGTGCTCAGCAACGTACAGCACTGTACAGATGCTTTGCAGAAGCTATAGAGACCTGACCTTACTGCTGTAGGGCTCTTCTTGAGAAGCAGCTGCATCCTTAGTCCAAATTTTATAGTGATTTTCGTACACTGATCATCTAAGAGTAAATTTAACCTTAAAGTTAGTGATATGCAGGTCTGTTCAAGGAGCTGTTAGCTCAGGTAGAGCATGTTGACCTGGTCCTTTAGTAGGTTTTGCCACGTACCTGGTGGCAAATCAGTAGGTGTTTGTAACAACACTTCCCATGAAAAAGTTCTTTGTAAATTAACTTAATTAGAAATGGCCTACCATTAAAGCACAATGCTGTTTCCCATCCAAAGAATTTCACTGACAGGTCTCAAGGTACCACGACATTTTTATCTACAAATCAATAGCAAAGCTCCCCAACACTTGTACTATCAGACAATCAAAGCTCCGATGGCACGAAAATCAGTCATGGCCAACGAGAGCACAATACCGGCTTCTAATGACACGAGTGTTATCTGAGATTTGCAGGACCTGATCAATTGAATGAGGCAGTAGCTGACAATCAATAGTTTTCTATCATTATTGCAGCCCCATTCATACTGCTGGAGTAAGAGGTTTGTCAGCATTTTCATTTCATGTATTTTTCTGGGTTTTTATTCACTCAGATGGCTGAACTCCATTTACCAGATGTGTTCTTGGAAGCAGGCTTTGCTTACATCCCAAATAGCTGAGTGGGTTTTTATAACTACTTTTTATTGAAAATCATTTTTCTGTGTATCCAAGAAGGGAAGGCTAATGAGTCATTACCTTAGACAACATTTTTTTGGGGGAGAGTTGCAGCAGGGATAACGCTGCCTGAGGACCACCACTGTTGTCAATATCGGTACCCAGGGCAAGGTGGCCAATATTCCATAAAATTGCCCTGGTTCCTACTCCATTTGTCTATCATATACACAGGTGTTTTTATGCTGGTTTTGGAGTACAGAGTTAAAAACCTTGAATTTTGGCATTTATTTTATGAATAGGCCTGTGCAAGTAGAGCATGACGTGAAAGTCTTCTCAGTCAAAATACTTTCCAAAAATAGAAGCCAAAATCAGTCTCCTAAATATGTAGCCAGGCTCTTAAATAGAAGACCTGATTTTCTCAATGCTAAGCCTCAGCTAGCTCCTGTTAGTTGGACACTCAGCAATCTTGAAATCAACTTATTTATGAGCTGAGTTACAGATTTAAGAGCTTAAGTTCAGGTTTCTCTTTCCAACACCCCAGTTTTGTCATGCCTGTATTTTCAAATCTGGCGTTCCACTTGTACTGGGTGTCTGGTTGAGAGAGTCACTCCACCTGCAGCAAATATTTGCAGCTTCACCCCTGGGTTAACAGCTCCGAGGTTGCTTCTACCCTTCCTCGTGGGTGCTGGGCTGAGCAAGTTGTTTTGAGCAAAACAGCCCGAGTCTCACCCTAATATACCAAAGCAGTGACGAATTTCTGTATCGCCTTTAGTTGAGGCTGAAGTGAGACTTTGGTGATGACAGCAGCTCTGCCAGGACTAACGTTAAGGTTAGGGCAAGACGATGGCGTGGAATAAAGAGGCGGTGAAACACCTGGGTGCCCTGGAAACATTTTGTGCCGTTGCTCTCTGCTTGTTAGCTGAGGACTTTTAACACAACTACTGGCCCAAAGTAACCCAAAACTTTCATCTGGGGGCGGAGGAGCGCGTGGGACTTGCTGGCTGGCAGGAATAATGTGTTCTAGCAGAGAAAGAGGCCCAGGAGGGTGATTGTGGGGGCAGCAGGTGCCTGTGGGGCAGGATGGGACCCATAAGTTACCTTCAGCTCCAAAGCAACTTTCTTTGCTCAGCACACAAACCATCACCTCTGCTTGATGGGAGCCAGGTTTGAGGTCTGCTTACAAGACCAATGGAAAAAATGGTTCTTATTACGTCAGGTCATGTACTTGTCCTTGGCCATTAAAAAAAAATAGTGGAGGTTTAGGATCAGATTCCCACCTTTGACTGGAAGTTAAACTGCTGGCTGTGCTTTCATTCATTATTTTGTTGTGTAAATAATTCAGTTTAATATTTTCTCATGATCTTTTTGCTGCAGTTTCCTTATCCCCACAGCCATCAATTTAATCACATATTACAGCTGGATTTGGGTTGCTGGCTGGATATTATTTTTGGGCTCCCAGACAGGAGTGTATCTCTTTATAAATTCTTTATCATATTTGAAGAGAAATATACTATCTCATTTGAATGTAATTAACTTAGTCACTGCGCAATTAGTTTATAGGATTTATTAATGCCACTATTAAAGCCAGCTAACAAGCTTTGGCAATCCCTCTGTGGATTTCAAACCACAACACAGATAGGCATAATAATAAAATAGAGACTTTTTAATATTCTCCTGTGAGTGAAATCCTGGCTTCCCTACATGTTTTACACTGTCTTCAAATTAAAGTGCCTGCCAGCAGTTCATACCCCGAGGTCCTCACTCAGTTTGTAATTTGGCTGCTTCAGACAAATTTCTATTGCCTTTTGGTCTGGATTTTTGTTTTATTTGTTGGGTGGTTTTTTTTTTTGTGTGTGTGTATGCCTTTTTTTAAAATTTTTTTTGAGGCGGGGCTATTTTCTGTATTTAGAAGTAAGTGTGGAATTTGAAAGAAGTATTTCTGATAGGACTTTCTCTGTGTTTAAGCTGACATGACTACGGTAATTATCTTGCTGAGATAATTATCAGTGGAGTGTTCAGTTTTTCTGGGTTTGGTCCTGGCTGTTGCTTTAGCAGAAGTCAGTAAACCTTGAAAGGAAAATTAGGACTGCACTAATTTACCGAGAACAGACTCAGAGCATGGAAATGTTTATGATTTCAGTATTATGCTTGAAACATTTGTTCTTGCTCTGTGTTTACATATTTATAGCAGTTAGAATCATTGAATGTCATGAGTTGGAAGGGACCCACACAGGTCATCGAGTCCAACTCCTGCACAGGACAACCCCAAAATTCACACCATGTGTCTGAGAGCTTTGTCCAATCGCTTCTTGAATGCTGTCAGGCTTGGGGCTGTGATTACAGTTTATATATATATAAAAAACAAACAAAAACCAAACAAACCATCCCCCTCCACCTCCCCCAACCAAAAAAAAAAAACCACCCCAAAGCACACAAAACTAAACCAAAAAAATCCTAAAGCTGAAGCTTCTACTTACTGCATTTTGTATTTACAAGGAAATTAGAAAACGGTAGCCTTTTTATCTTCAAGATTCCTGCTTGAGGTAAAATGGCAAAGATCAGGTTTTCATTGCAAGGTTATTAGATTTGGCTTTATGTGGATTCGGTTTATAAGAATTAAAGGAAATCTTAACTGTGCACCTTGTCTTGCCCCTGTGGCTCTCACAGCGTGGAAAGATGTGATCTTTTCCCCATAACAGTTATAGCCTTAAAGAAAATATAAAATAATGTAGTCATGGCTAAGTGCCATAAAGGTTGTGTGGTCTGGCACGGCAAAAAGGCACCTCCGTGCAGGGGGGTGGTGTCCGCAGCTGCGATGACCCCAGCCCCGTGGCCATCGTCCCCTCGGCTGGATGGAGATGTCTCCTTTTGGCAAAGCAACAGGCTGCAGAGCTGCAACCCGTGTCTGGAGGAGAGGAAACCTAATTATTGTAATTAAATCATAGGGTGCGTAATGCCTTTGAAAACAGCAATGCCTTGGCAAGCTACGGAGTGTACTTCTGTGCCTCCGTTCATCTATAAAATGAAAGTAACATGACTTTATATTAAAAGGTCTAAGTGATGCTTGTATCTTGCTGTGAAACCTTTAGATGAGGACTGGTGTGTGGTGTGAATGCAAAAAGCATGGATGGTGGTGTTTGTCACCAAACGTGGCAAGAGCTGATGGATATACCTGATTATCCACTAAAAAAACAGGCTTCCTGATGGCCACACAAAGACCATGCTCTTTGCACGAGCTTTGCCACTTCACACCTTCCATTTCATACAGATTAGGCTGTTTTTCTTGCACGGGACTTACTGCGCTCTTGAACTGGAGTGTGATGTTGTACTTGGAGCCCACGGATGTCCACGGTGAGCCCAGGTTTTCCCCTGAGAGCCGAGGATGTCCGTAGGGATTACTAAATTCATGGAGCTGTGTGCCTTCTTCCAGGTCAGGAGCTGTGATTTCCCTGATTTTTGACACAGGTTTGCTATCTTTCAAAGCCTGTTCTGCAGATTTGTCATGTGAGAACAGGCGCTCCCAGCTGCGTTGGAGTTGCTTTGCCATATGTCACAAAATAAGGTTTCTGACTTTTCTCCAGGTGAGGTATCAAATTGATTTAAATTTTCTATAGAGAGACGGGAGTTATTTTCAGAATAATATTTTTCTGTTTTCTCTTTGCTGCATTGTTATTTTCTACAAAAAGATATAGGAGAAGCTGTTAGTGGAAAAATAACTGCGGTCTTTGAATGGAAAAATAGAGGATTTATGTTTACATAAATAAACATAGAGGGTAAATAGGCCATTAGTTAGAAATTTCAGGTTTTGAATCAACATACATTGAAGAAATGACTGAAGTTATAAGCATTAAAAATAAATAACAATAATTCGAGTTTCATAAGCCCAGGTCATTCTGTGTGGTTTAGAGCTTCAAATTCTGGTTGTGCTGCAGTTAAAGGCAGCTTTGCTGTTACCTTCAGCATGGCCAGAATTTCACCCTGAGGGAAGCTGTTGCGAGAGCACAGGGTGATTTTCTGAGGCAAATTCAGATTTTCTTCTCATTAGAGTATTCAGTTTGGAGCAGAGTAATATATGGGAATTTCAGCGATTTGTGCACCTGAGAAGTGGTGAGAATGATTTCTCTTCTCCCTGTCGTGCCTCCTGCAAGGGGAGTCTCAGCTGTACAAAGGGCAGGCAGAAAAATCATGCAGTAAGTTATTGCTTGGAAGTGTTTATGTCAAGCAGCAATCATATAGATGTGACAAAACATCCAAAATAAACAAAGTACCTGAGAGTCCAATTCTGGGTACATCATACAGTTTAGATATTTCCTCTTACACTGTTATATTTTTCTAATGTTTGTCAGAATTTCAGGTTTGATTCAATAACAGCAGCCATTAAAATCTGGTTGTAGTACTTCTTTCTTTTCTCCTTATACTGAATAATTATATTTGTACTTTGGAGAGTTGTGCTTTATATCAGTTATTGCTCCCTGAAAAAATATTTTCCTTGGAAGTGAATTAAGCTTAATTAAATAGACTGACTTAATTCTGAAACTATCCATCTAGAGTTGTAATGCTGTTTAATTTACCCGTACTTATGTTGCCCTACAATTATCCCTTGAGAGGCTTGTTCTGGTTTGAAAGGTTTTGAAGAGAGGTGCGCTACAAAGTCATGCTCATGGAAGGTCCTTTTTCACTCTCCATCATTTAGAAAGGGGATAAAAAGGCTGTATGGAGAATATAACTGGCTTTGTGCCAGTATGGGCTGCCCAGGACAAGGAAGAGTATGTTCATTTTTGTCTCTTGAACTGTGGACTCGTAGGTTCAGTCGAGTTTATGATGGTTGTGACCCCAGGACAGCTGCACGTGGCTCAGTGAAGGACATAAACCCAGAGATGAATCTCAGCATGGCTGGGAACAACTTGTTCTTAGCCAAGCTGCTTAGGTGCGAAATTAATTGCTGGAGTAATTTGGATGGAGACAAACCCAATTCGGACATGCCCATCTGTGAGGTTAGGACACTCTTCCACAAATGAAAAGGTATAAAAAGACCACCCAACCAAAACCAAACAAAAACAACAAAAGCAAACAAAACCCCACTAAAAAAACAAACAAACAAAAACCCCAAACCAAACCAACCCCAAGAAGGCAAATACGAAGAGAGTTTTCCAGCCTCTGGAGCAGGGGGTGTTATCAAAGTGCTCTGCAGGTTTTGCGCCACAGACCTGGATTGCTGGGGCACGCTGGGGACTGGGTTAATCTGCCTTTTAACTCAGTGGTCATTGAGCAGTAAGGAAAAATGGCTTGCCCAGAATGTAAGTCAAGAACAAATTTGCCAAAGAGCATTTTTGTTGTATGTTGTACATGGGGATAGAGTTTAAGAGCAGGGTGGCACTTGAGCTCACTGGAAACCCACTGCTTCGTTGTGGTTTATTATTCTAGTGATGTTTTCTGAAGGATCTGATGATTATTGCAATCTTCCTTCTTCTCCTTTTGCGGGTGTTTTTGATAGGGTTTGTAACTTTGGAAAGAAGCCATTTCATGGAAGGCAGAAGCACCTTAATGTTGTAAGCATGGTCTTCGTGACAGCACCTGGCAGACCCTCCAGTAGGTTATCAGCCAGCAAACCTCTGCGAACTCGTCTGGAACCTGCTACTCACAGCTGCTTCCTTCCCTTTTTATGGCCGTTTTCCTTTACCTACCCTGTGTGTTTCTCAAACTGCCCATGACAAAAACAAACCTCTAAAGAAAACAGTTGCTTCTCTGGACAGAGTGCTGTCATCACATCCCTTAAACCACGTTTCCACCTGGGTTATGCTGACATGCCCAATATATCATCATTTTGTTTACTCAGCAAACATTGAGCTGTCTTTAGCATGTATTGTCTTTGGTCTTAAGTGATCCTATCAAATTTTAAATGATCTGCATCTATTATGGTTTTGGCAGCATCTCTGCATAATCTCTGGTGAGTTTATTAACCCTCTTTAAATGCAGCTATCTGCTCTCTTAATTTCCCGAGTCAAATACCAGCACAAAATCGCAGACCTGTATGAAGTTAAAAGCCAGAAAAATCAGTATTTTTTTCCACATCAAAAGATATTAGGAGAGATTTGTATTGTATTTGCACTGACATTTACTTACACACTTCTGCATCAATGAGCTTTGCTAGTTTGCCTTTTTTTTTTTGTATTGAAACAAAAACTGCTGCAGGCATTAATGCATTGAAAAAACCTTATTCCCTTATTTCTTTCCTGCTTATCTTACTTCTTTTTCAAACTGAAATCTTCCAAAGTAAACTCAAACTCCTGTCCTGCAAATAGCATATACTACACCCAAATCTAATTTAATATGCACGAGTGAGCAGTTTTGTATGTGCACATGAAGGAGCTGTGTTGAAGCCCCTTTGGAAACATCGTGCTCCAAGGCAGAGAAGTTTAAAGGTTATATTTTCATGTTTTTTTTTCCTCAGCTACATCTTCAAGAACCAAGAATCCATCTACTAACACATCACATTTTTCAGGCCATGTGTTCCAATGGAAATTTTCCAGCTGGCCCCAGTGGGGATATTGCTGTCAGCTCGACACTCTCTGCGGTACAAAATAATTCCAGCTTTAATATTTGAAGTTCATACCTATTTAGCCAGTACCTTATTCCACGTATCTGTTGCTCAGGAAGCAAGTTTTCTACTGTATAGGTGGACAGTATGGCACAAGCCTGAGGTGACATCCAGGTAAAACCACCTGGGAGAAGAAAATGTTATTGACTTCACTTTACAGAGGAAAAACTGAGACACAGATTGAACTGATGCCTTGTCTGAAAATAGAGTGGTAGACTACAGTAGAGCTGAAATTGGACTGTGATCATTTAAAAGCAATACACAAATTTTAACTGCACATCTGTATTTTCTCCTGACGCTGCTGGCATATCGGAGTCACTTTCTGTAGTTTCACCATCGCCATTTGCGAAGTCATCTTGACGTAGTCGCTTTGGTGCAGTGCAGTTTCACTTTTCTCTCTGGTTTTGCCCTGAGCATCTTACACGGAGGTCCCTGAACATCTGGGCTTCCAGCTGTGAGACTTTCGCCTCGCTCCCCCTCTCCCACACTTGCCACTGAACCTGAACAGTTTTTATGATGAGATGATGACAACAATGTCCGTTTGCAGTTAATTTGTTCTGATTACCAAGATACAGACCAAAGGTTTAGGTTTCCCACACTGGAAATAACCCTTCATATATTTTTAAATAATGTTTAGTGTTTAAAATAATGTTTGGTTTCCTTTTTGGTGCTTTAAGCACAAAAGCTACCTGTGTAAGTTTCATTTTCAACAAAATACTAACATGTAGCTCCCCTTAATGTGTCCTTATATTGAAAATCTCCTAAACTAGTCACTAGATTAGGCAATATAGTCACATATTCCTTCTAATCTTCCTCCTTTACTTGAGCTTTTGCTTTGCCCACATATTTAATGTTTTCCTGGTCTTTTAAATTTAAGAGTAAGAAGCGATTCCTGGATATTCCTTATTTGTCTTTGATTATAACAGGACTGCATGAATAAAGAATCATATCTTTGTATTCTGAACATAAGGGAAACCTGATAGTTCTTGAAAATTAAAACATGACATTGAAATTAAAATCAAATTTCAGTCTTTAATTAATCTGATAAACAGGAAACAACCCAGTTGATTAAGAGGAACCAGACTGCTGCGTGACACCAAGTTGCACAACTGCTGAGCACCTGCAGTTCTGCACCTTTAGGCTGATCAAAGGAACCCTGTGCCCAACACCATTGGCATCGCAAGGTGAAATATCACCCCGCTAATGCAAGTGGGAGTGGCTGCTTATTGGAATCGGAGTTTTAAAATCTGCTTAATTCCGTTTGTCTCTTCTCCCGTACAAGCACAGCTGCCGGTGCTGTGTCCCTTGCCAAGTGCTGAGCTGCTTCGCAGGTTCTCCCCTCTGAAGGGAGCTAAAAATATCGCCGAGCCTTGCAGGATCAAACCTGGAGATTTGCGAAGTTGTCAAAGGCAGCTGGTGCTGCAGAGCACAGCGGCACCGAGTACCTCTAAATCTTGGAAGCAAAAGTTTCCTTTGGAAGTTCACTGGCAGATGTAATAAAAATCCATAGTTTCTCGGGGTATCTCATGGATATTCTCGCTGGCAGGGATGTTCGCGAGGTGTCGCACACTTCATGTGGACTCTGCAAATACCAAGTGGCTCCTGTGTTCCTTCCAGGTCATTCACAGTGGTGATCGTTCTGGTTCAGATGCCCTCAGAAGAACATGCAGGCCAGCAGGAGCTTTTGTCAGACGTGCTTCTGCACCCCAGCGCAGCAATGGGGCTGCTCCAAAGAGGGGAGCTGGAGCAGTTGCACAGACTTTACTCTCATCTGCAAGTCCAGTGAGGACCTTCAGGACAGCCTTGGGACAAAAAGGATTTCCAGTGAGAAATCCAAAGCCACTGCTGCTGTAAGGCAGCATTCTTCTCTACATTTTGACATCTGCACGCACAGATACTACCATCAAAACCTGAAGCCATCATGCAAGTGTTGTTTTGTCCGAGGTCATATTTGGTGACCACAAATCTCTGGGAAGAAGGGAATCATTGACACTTCCATGAATAAAAGGTGTTAACATCAACTTTCAAAACAGTTGTTCTTTCTGATGTGCAGATTTCCCCTTTGGGTGTTTGGTTGCTGACTTGATCCTTGATGTCTGGTTTTCCTCTCTGTGCATAGGTAGAAATACACACCTTATCCCGTATACACAGTCATTATCGTTGTATTTTACATTGTGTATGTGGGGACAGTGGTTACTACCCTTAAGTGTTCCTCATGCTGAAAGCTGTTTTGGCTAAGCTACTGCCACTACATTGATGTGTCCACCTCCCCACTAAGATTCATTCTTAAGGATTCAAATGACTTTATCCGTCAACTCCAGGAAGAAATAAGGCAGGATAAGATGGCATTTTGTTAGATTAGTATTCAGTATCTTGAGCAATCTGAGTGCTTTTCTCGGTGAAATTAGGTGAGGGAAAGTGTAAAGGAATCAGAAGGCTGTATTTCTGTGGGAAAACACACAGTCCATTTTCTTTACATTATCTCCTCTAAGGTCATGAAAGGATGATGAAATGGGTCCCATGGGATGTGTTTGAAGTAGTTACGTTCCCAGGTTATTTAGTGGGCGGGCTCTCCTTTTACTTACAGCTCTGCTATTTAGAGTTAAATAAATAATTTTCTTTAATAGTTAGTCTACAATCATTGTATGAATTATGTTTGCTGCACATAATGAGAAAAATTGCACCGTGCAATTTTAATGTGTATGTTAGCATATTTATCATTGGACTAAGTTTATGTTTGGAGAGATGAGTAATCACCTAAACATGTGTTAAAATGATAATTTTTTTTGATGGCTTAGCAGCTAAAGCAAGACTCCAACCCCCTTCTGTCTCTGATAAGTAGACAAGACTTGTGGTGGTTTGAGGGGGATGAGGATGGTGTTGGTATTGTTTGAGTATTGTTTATCTGCTCAGTTTAACCCGGTGTGTTTCACTATGGGGCAGTGCATGGTGATAAAACTGGAGGAGTAGGGAATAAGGTATAAAAAGCTTAGAAAAAAATGAATCCTGGTTTCTTTAATTAAGCTGATTCTTGGTCTGGATCAGTCTAACTTGGGGCAATATGGGCTGCTTTTCCTCTAGGCCTTTGGTTCCCAGGCTTGAGGAAGAGGGGTTTAGGTCTCCTGTCCTCCTCCTCCAGCTGCGGTCGAGCTCAGGTCCTGGGTTAACTTTATTTCCAAAGGGCAAGAAAGCGTTAAGGTTTAATCTCTATGGGAAAGAAATCAAAAGATGCAGACCTAATACAGAATGATCATTTAGCTTTAAAAATCTCCCATCTCTAGTGCATTTGGATAAATGCAGACCTCGCATGTGCACTAAGAAGGGCTTTATTAGCCTAATGGAAATGGCTTATGGTGCCAAAAAAGGTATGAGTCAGTGGGGCCTGTGGTAATGAAATAGAGCATCACAGAAGTTTCTTTTATGCCCTCACCCAACTTTCTGGAGAAGCTGATCCGCTCTCTGGGCTGAGGGCTCTGCCCATCCCGACACAAGGATATAATTTTCTGTTCAGTTCTGCATTACAGGCCAAAAGTGCATTGAACTACTCTCTAAAAAATGGAACAGAGGTTAATAATTGTATCTCTGGGGATCTAAGGTTAAGGATGTGAATTGCTGTCAATGTAATAGCATCTACTTAAATTCATGGATTTATGTCTGCATTGGGATCAGCAGAGAATATTTCCAATTCCATAATGAACAAAACCTGTCAATAGAGATCAATACAATTTTCAGCTTATGAGAGACAACTCTTTCTCCTTCGCATGCCTTGTGCAGCTGTCACTCCCTGCTATGCACAGTGAAATTAGATCTTTTTTCATTTTACTTTTTTTTTTTTTTTAAATAGCATAGCAAAACAAAGCAAAAACTTGGTTATTTAACCATGGACAGTCCAGCAAGAGCATGTCCTACTCTGAGATAGTGAATATTGTGTTAAAGCAGCATTTGTAAGCGGGTGTAGGCATTTCCATATGTTTGTTGTGCTTCTATACCTATGGCAAATCGAATGAAGAGAAAGAGGTGGTCATTTTCCAGGATACGCTTAGCTTCACTGTTTTGCTCCTATAAAACTACTGGATTGTTAAACGACCCTGCCAGGGATTTTTCCTCATCTAAGCTGATTTAAGTTCACTTGCTCCAAGCTGGGACCTGACACACCACGGTGCTCATCACATTCAGCTCATGTCAGGACTTAGCAGGGAGGGAAAGTCAGGTCTGCATCACCCGGGACTCCTTCTGTGTTTGCTAAATCCTCTGTTTACCTGCAGTCACATTGTGTGTACCTGGAGATACATGTTTGCCTGTACATAAGGACAGAAAAAAAAATAGTTTTTTCATCCTTACAACATTACTGATTTATCGCGTTTGTGAAATCCCTTAACACCGACTATCTGGGGCTGTGCTGACGGCTCAAGGTGAGAAGCTGTGGGGTATCTGGTGGACACCTGCATGGCTGGGAATTCAGAAGGGCCAGGAAAAGAGGCAAAACATTGCCAAGGAGGTCAAAGGCGCTCTTGGCAAGCATAGGAAGAACTATTAAGACCACGACTAATTGCTGGGACTAACAGTGGGGTACCAAGGGGGCCTTGGAAGTCTCTTGCTGTGAGTGTATATTGTGATCAGGTTCCAAAAATGGGCTTCCTGGTACTTGTGGATGTATGGAAACAGGGAGGCGATGAAGCAGAGTTTCGTTGGGTGTGTTATGAACATGGAAACGTGCCACTGTCCTACTTTGCCTGCCTCTGAGCTGTCCAGTAGCCTGGAACGGGAGGAAAATTATTCCAGTGTCTGCCAAACTGGTGGAGGAGTGAAAGCCAGGGTCACGTACACTAATGTCATGATCTGGCTCATTGAACATTTCTATTCATGTCTCCTGTAAGGGACTGAAGAGATGAACTGAATACGTTCTACTGCTAAAAGAGGTTTCAGCTTGTGACCTTTTGGAACCAGGGGCTTGGCTATGAAGAATTGTTTGTTGGTCCAGTGTTATCTGTGTTTTCAGTGCTGCAGAGATGCAGGATGCTGTGAATATAAATCTTCCCTAAAAAGAAGCAAGAAAAACAAAGGTAGCAGAACAGCAAGGCTTCTAGGAAAAAGAACTGTCGGTCTTAACGCTGGAACGTGTATATACAGTGTGTTCTTATTTATTAGAACTATCTGCAATTTAGTATTTCTCTTCTGTGGAAGACTGACACTTCAAAATTCAATGAAAAATATAATTGAAAAAAACGTACCCGTGCAACCGATTTTTTTTTTTTTTTTGTCAATGAAATAAAAGTGTTTCTGTTTGATGTTTTAGTGATACATGTTTTGTTTTACCTGGAATTCCAAGTTATTCTGAGAGACACACTTCAGATGGTGGTCTACTTGGAATAGGTAATCTAATAGTAACTTGTTTCATAATTTTTAATTGGTATTCTAATTAATTGGTTTTGTCATTTGTGTTTTAATTGGATCAGCAATTGGTTCCTGGTTTTCATGTGTGACTGGAATTCAAAGTGTCCTTTGTAACTGATACCCAATCCTGTTAGGGTGGAAGAGAGGGAGTGTGGTTTTGAGTTTTGTTGCTGTTTGGCTGCTGCAGTTATTTTAACTTTATTTCTTCTTTCCTACTCTGCAGTTGTTCTCACAGAGTGATACTAGGAGAGGTACTATGCTTCAAATTACACCTAGAAACCAGTAGCCTCTACCAAAAAATTGCATGGGGTGCAGTTATTTAACTTTTTGTTAACTAGCTCAAGTCATTAAAACGAAATATAACTCACCCTCCCCAATAATACTTAAATAACTTCTTGAATTAATGCCTGCTACTTTTTATTTGATGCACAAAATTATACTCTATAAAATACCAGGAGCATCTTAGTGCTTTGAGGACAGAAAGTGTGCTTACTGAAATATTTTATTCTGTGCTCGGTTTCAAGCCTTTGTAATAAAATGAAGCAGGACCTGGCTATGAAGTGAACCTTAATTCAAGCAGACACGTTTCTTTCTCGAGGGGGGCATGCTTTCCTGATCGGTACGTGTGCTGTTGTAGCCTATTTAACATACCAGGTTTTTGCTTCAGTGGTAGACATCCAACTTTGAGAGGAACGTGAGGGAAGTTCCCTCCTGGTAGGTATTGTCTGGCAAAGACCGGCTGTGCTGCACGGTCCCTGGTTTCTCTCATTTAGGGAAAAAATACTTTTGAGGAGGCAACTTCTGAGATGGTCCCTGAGAACAGCAGATGCCAGTGGAGCTGGAGAAGCTGCTGAGATGGTGCAGTGCTTAACATCTTTACCAAAGGCAACTCGCAGAACTTCTTTTGTGTTTGTTTTGTTTAGCGTAACGAACTTTAAAGTTCAAGTGTTGAAAGTGCATGTCATGTAAATAGCATTTTCTTACTCATTTTTGCAACATATATTGATGAAATCTGTCTGAGTGGCTAGAGATGACAGACAAATTCCCTATGGTGCATTTGTGGGAGCAGGTTTTGGTTAGAATTACACCGATGTAACCCCATTAGTGCCCTGCTGTCATCAGTGAGGGTGGGAGTTCACCTGCAGCATCTCTCTCACTGGGAATGGGCTGAACACCAAGAATAACTGAACTGTATTTTTGAATTCCACGTTGAGGTTGTGGGATACTTGGGTTGCAGGTTTTTCATAAAGACTTGCCATGAAATTCCTGAAAGAGAGTAAATATGCAATATTGTGCAGTGTTCTCTTTAGAGCAATGCCTCAGACTTGCACTGTCCTTTTAGAGATGGTGTTTTGCATCTTCCTTTTTCTCACACTGCAGTCAGTAAAGAGTAGTAAACTTCCCCAACTGTGTGAAATCCAATGCATAAAAATGTGTGTTTTTATGAATTTTTATGGATATGTGAAAAAACAGTCAGAGATGAAAATAGTATTTATTCTTCAGCAAAGCAGCCTGATGCGATGGAGCCAGGAGATACTGTGACCATTAGTAGTGTTGGCATGTCCACGCTGCAAACGTACAGAGTTGCTAAGCAACATCCAGAAACGCATTTGTATCTTGGTACATGGGCATCGATCATGCAAAATTTTTCATGTTTACCCAGCCAGTTCGATTAGATTTGGCCAGTCTATCCATGTAGTGCCAGATATCAACCCGTTTGCAGAAGTAGGGCCATATCTGCTGGAGTAACTGGTGCTCTAGTGATGAGTGGTGGGTGTTGCCTGGGTGTCCCCGTGGTCCTCCTAAGGTGTAGTTGTGCTTGTCCTCCCTAAAATCCTGTCGTCGAAGGATGCTGATAAGTGGATCACTGGGTTTCGGTGTCCTCAACTTGAGGGTAAAACGAGGGGTGTGCAAGTAGAGGAAACTCGATTACATTTCAGTATTAGGTTCAGAGGTTCCCAGCATAATCAGTTTGTACTCTGTGATCTTTGGCTGAAAATTACTGACTAAATGTCAGTCTGTGTCGTCCTCTGCAGATCTTTGCAAATGCATAAATGTTACTGTTTAGTATGTTGCTTATTCTCAACTCTATTATAAGTTTCTATTTATAAGGCTATTGAAATCAAACTAGATTAGCTAAAATTTAGACTACTGAAACAACTAAAAGAACATTTTATTATCAGTTATTACTGTAGCACTGAGCTTTTAAGATTCAATTATTGTTTTACTTCACTGCTGACAGCTCCTACATCCTTCACTATTCTGATTTAACTTCTCACTGGCCCCTTTTGGTTTCCCTTGTCTGCCATGCATTGTTTTATAAATACTGAGGAGAAGAGCTTTCTTTCAGCAGATAGATAATGGGTGGAAAGAAACTCTTGGGAATCTATCAAGTTAAAACCACAGAAATGTAAGTGAATTGTTAGCATTTGGATTATGTACTTGGAGGGATAGACATTGGCACATTAATGATTTGTTAATTAATGCAGGCAAATAATATAGGTTGGAAAGGACTTCTGTGCAAATCTCAAACTTGATTTACTACATTTTCTACCTAACTCTCTGGCAAATCGTTTATGCCAGCTACAAAACCAAAACTCCTGCTAGAGTTAACAACATGTCTATGTCTGCACCAAGCACAGGATTGTGCCTTAAGCACAGGAGTCCCGTGCTCAAATATCATTGTCTTGTCTGGGGCTCCCTGACCTTCCCTGAAGCTCTGCACCATGAAGGATAAATAGCTGGGTATATTTAAACCAACTGAGAGGAAATTCGTGATATGTTTTTTTCTTCCTAGTTTGTTTGGCAATGATCAGGGTTGCAAAAAGTTTTATACCGGCTATTCTGGTAACTGTACGTTTTACATAAATCAGGAACAAAGAGATCAAGGTGCAGAGGGTATTCAAATCTGCTTGACCTCATCCCCTTAACTGTGCCAGAATTCATGCTGGGATGCAGCAAGTACAAGAAAGGGCAGAACAACCGGTGATAACCATCGCAGAAAATTCTCCAGGAGCTCCTGGTAGCCAATTCATCATAAGGCGTGAATCTCACCCCAGTACCGAGTGTCACTACAAGCCCTATTCATCATTTATGTCTCAAAACACTGTATTTGGAGGAGGTAAGTGGAGTGTAGGCATTTTGCTGGCTTGCTGCTCAGGATGAATTTTGACCTATGTGCTCACAGTTACTCTGAGTAATCAGAGTAGAAAGCGAATGTATCCAGCCCTGAGAAAGAAGCTTTCCTTCTGAGAAATTTCAGAGATGACAGTTCAAAATGATGAATGGTGTGTACTGCAAAGAACTGAAGATTAATTAAAAAGAGAGAGTTAACATTCTGCACTATTTCATAATGATGGCATTCTCCTTGAAATATATACAACATCTGTGTGCTGAAGTTCAGCCAGACACAATACATCAATAAATACTTTACTTTGAAAAATATAATTTCTTGATAAATATTGCATTCAAGAAGGTGACGCTGCTGGACACTCAGTGTCTGTAGGGTAGCCTGGCAAGACAATACCAAAATTATGTGCTGCACTCTCTGCATGTGTTGCATGGATTCGAGCTCAAGCTGTCTTCTGCTGAAGTCACCACTTTGTTGTTACTATGGCTGTAGTTCCCTGCACTTTATACCGTCTCCTTCTGTGTGGTTCCTGTCCTGAAAGGAGACCAGAGCAGCCTTCTAGAAAAGAACACTTTCTTGGCAAGTCTGCGAGCGTTATTTCTATCAATATCAAACTAATTAAAACCTCAGCGATCAATATTCTAGCCTTTGTATTAGTTTCTCTTATCTATTTAAACATGTGTTCTTGCTCTGACTCTTCCTTTTGCCCAAGAGGTCTTAATTAAAGATTAACAGAATAGTTGGAATCAAATAAGAGCGACGGAGCCAAAGTAAATATATGAACTCGTAGAAACCCTAACGCAAGCTTGGAAATTTTTTTTTTCTTAACCACTTACAAAACGTCTCTTCTTCATCTTATCTTTATGGTGCCCTGCAGAGAGAGAAGCAGAAGCTCATCAGTGCTGTGGGAGAGGCTGTTCCTCTGTGTTTCTTCTGATGCAAATAATGGCATCAAGAGTGCTGTGGCTACCAGTATTCATATCAGGAAAATACTTCACTGTTTATTTCAGTGAAGTGAGTCTTTGAATGTAGGAAGTGATTTGTTTTGATTTAACAAGGTTGTCTAAAATGTAACAAATTCAAGTATATCCACAGCGCCTGTCAGTACCACGCAGCGATGGGGAAAAAGAGCCGAAAACACTGAGTCGAGTGTGGGAAGAGAGTAAAGATGGGGAGAATGTGAAAGGAGAGCTGTGGGTGTAGATTGCAGACTGTGAGAGAAGTGTGCAATACTAAGGGACTGCTAAATTATTGTTAGTGTTAATTAGCGAATAGGAAACATGAGTGTTTGTTTTTGCTGAGGTTTCTCAGCCTGTGGTAGGGCATAGACTGCCTCAGCTTACTAAACCGCTTCTCTAACACCTGACTCAGCAACACTTCCAAAGGTTTTTGGAAACCAGAAAAAAAATCCTTGCATCTGTTGGACAACCTCCAGGCAAAGCCCAGTGCTTCAAAACTGCCTACCCTAAAGCTGTTTGGGATTTAAAACTAATTCCAAATTTTGCCAGCAGTCTTGGTGGTGTCTCATGCCTGATATCTCATAGATTGGTTATTAGGGAACATTTCTTCCTGGAAAGGTCTCTCGGGCATTGGAACAGGCTGCCCAGGGCAGTGGTGGAGTCACCATCTCTGGAGGGGTTTAAAAGCTGTGTAGACAAGGTTCTTAGGGACATGGTTTAGTGCCAGAGGGAGGTTATGGTTGGACTTGATCTTAAGGGTCTCTTCCAACCAAAAAAATGATTCTGTGATTCTATGCCGCAGAGATATGAGAGGTTTAAGCTGTAATGAGCATGAATAAGGGTCTTCCTGAGGCTGGAAACTGTTTGCTCCAAGCCATGCACGATCTTGGTGTTTTCTCGAGTCCTGTCCTAGACCTTGAACTTATGGAGACCCCTGCCCTGCAGATCAGCGTCTCTCTTTATAAAGGGATGTGCAGCCATCTGCCCCTGAGCCACTGCAGGTGGGAGATGGGCCAGTTCTGCATCTCATCTTCGCCTCGCCCCAGCGTGAAGAGCTGATCCATGCAAACGCTCTGATTTTATTTATCCCTTTATTTGAAGAATCAGATCACTTGGCAGTTGACAATGTTTCTCTCTTCAGTTGCACAGATACAGTGCCAAAAGTGAAGCTTCTCCTCCTCCTGATCCTTTTTTTTTTACCTGTTTTTTTGGTTTTTTTAAACTACATTGGCTGAAAGCAGCAAATGGATAAATGTGTTGACAAGCAGTAGCTCAGCAGAGAACAAAAGTGGGAAAGAACAGCTTGGAAGAGGTAATCTTCTCCTGTGTGAGAAGCAAATGCACATGGGAGTGAGAGATGAGCAGGTAATAAAGGTATTTTTCCCTTTAATGCATCCAGCTCCTGGTATGCAAGCAGAAATGAAATGAGAGAGAAGCTGATTCTTACTCAGATAGAATAAACATCTGCAGCATGGGCTACATAGATGCAGTGCTGCTGGGGCTGCCATGGAATTAACTGCTTTCTCGATATCAAGCCCATTCAGAGTTATCAACAATAACAGACAGATGGAAGTCTTGTGGTGTGTGTTTCTTTTTTTTTTTTTTTTTCCTTTCCCTTTTTTTTAGTAGATATATATGTACTGAAACCTTGCAATAAAACTTGCAGCAGTACAGCAGAGAGAAGATGCAGACACTCGGTGGAGTGGCTCAATGAACAAATAGTGAGAGGGATCACACCGCTGAGTGGGATTTTTCCACCCACACTTTTTAAATTGTTTTCCTCATAATTGGTAGCTTTCATTCTCTGAGGTCGACCTTCGGAATATAAAGACTGACTTCATAAACCACCATAACTTCCCCTCTCTCAGGTCCTTCTCTTTCACCCTCCTTCTACCTCCATTTCTCCTTCACTCTTCAGAAAAAGGAGGTGGAATATGTGTCTTACACAGATTTCTACTTCAGTTTGTGCTGAGGTTGTGTCTGGCCTGGATTAGAACATGGTTCCCACTATGGTTGTGGGTGCAAGTAGAAGTGAATACTAGCAGCCAAGCAAACCCAAAATATCAGGGAGAAATACCAGCTGGAATATCAACATTAAAATAAGAATTAATTTTAGATGTTTCTCCCCACCATGAGTGGTGCCAAGACACAAGCCAAATGTATTTGGAACTGGCAACATCTATGTCTAGTGCTGTGTAGCTCTGAGTGGTCTCTAAATCCAGATGCTTTTCTCACCCATACCTGTCTTGCTGTCATTCAACATGTTTCTCTTATTCAGAATAGACAAGTGACAGGATTTTTTTTTTCTTTTTTCCTGTTGAATCACATTTATGAAAACTCATGTTTGTTTCTACCTGGCTGAGCCGTGGTTAATAATGCTTGTTTGGACTCTGAACAGAAGAATATCCAGCTCGAACTCTTCTCAAACTAGAAAATAACTTGCAAAAAAGAAAGCTCAGCTGACCAGTGTTCCCTAGATCCACAAATGACTGAGATGGTTTGTTCCCTGCACTAACTGACCTTGTCACTCACTGTACCTCCATGCCAGTTAGAGGTTCTGCAGCCTTCTGGGCTGGCAGGTAAGAAAACCATTCTCACACATTTCATTTTTTCTCCTCTATTTCATTTGGTTTCTAAAGAGATTAAATTTCCTGCTCTAATATTTCCAGTTTCCACTGGAAGAAAATGTCTCCCTCAAACAACCTATCAACATAAATAACAGTGCACAGAGACTGGAAATATATAGGAACTCTAAGATGTACATGCAGAAAATGTAACAGAAGAGATTTTAAAAACCCCATAAAACATAATGTAGCCTCACTGTAGATTTAGAATTATGCCACCTCTTCTTCAAAGCCCACCAGACAAAGGTTTCATTTGCAAACATAATAAATGTCCATGCAAATGAATAATTGCTTATAGACTTACCTGGTTTGTGCCCGCAGCTTCCTTTCCTTAGCACAAATATAGCAGATGGCTGTAATGGGTGCTCTCCTCTTGGCATTAAGCTGTTGTGAAAAAACAAGTAGACCAAGATTTTACCTTTAATAAGACTCAATATGCAGCTGCTTAAGGCTATCATTCAGACTAAATGTGGATGAACGGTTTTATGGGTAAATACATTTCCAAAAAGTTTCGTTGTTTTTCTGAAAAGCTGAAGAGTGGCTGAAGGTGGCCCTGGGAGAAGAAAGCTGCGTCTCAGCAGGGCTCTGCTGGCAGCTGGAGAAAGGGGCAGCAGCTCTGCAGAAATCAGCAATATCTGTCCAAGATCAAAGCTGAAGCTCTTCTGATTTCGAGGGGACCGAAGATACGATACAGCCCTGCGGCTGCAGGTCTCAAACAGCTTTCCTAACCCCAGCAGAGATGGACGTCTGTGTTGTTTCCATCTCTACTCCACTCAGGTCTTTGTTATCTCTTGAAGTGTTCTGCTACACGGGACAGCCCAGTCTACAGCCTGCATGTACATGAGGTCTGCAAAATTAATTAACTCCCTATGATTTTGCGGGGAATTCAGGCTTCTAAAAGTTTTCTGAAGGTTTAGGTATCTCTTACCCTTACACCAAATGGAAGTGTGACCTAGGAGGTCAGGTTGGATAAAGGCAGTCATTCAGTTTGTGCCACTATGATTTTCTTCCACTCAACCTATTTTGGAAAAAACCTGCAGAGTATCTCGTTCAGAAGGCCCTTGCAAAGCTTATATGCTCTTTAAGCCCTCAAAATAGGGCATAAGTAGAACTTAAATAGTTTACAGACATTGGCCGAAGGGGGAAATATCATACCAGTAGCATTCAAATCTCCCTATCTTCTTGGCTGGGCCTTTCGCTTTTATTCTGCTTAATAGCATTGGTGAAAAGCCAAAGAAATGATCCAAAAATCTAACTGGGTACAGAATCAGCAAAATCTCACAGTAATGAATATGAGACTTCTTTTTCCTCCCCCTTAGACCTTGCATGTAAAAGAAACGTCAGCAGTTTGCCTATGCTGAGGACCAGAATTGAGCAGTGTGACCGAAGAGGTAGATCATTTATCCCTTTTGCACTGTGAAAATACTGATATGGCTTGTCACAGCGAGAATTATTTATTTAAGGAGATTGAAATGAAAAATCAAAAAAGTACATGGCAAACTTTTTTTTTTTTGGTAATATTTAGTAGGATGGTGGACTTAAGCCCTTAGTAATTTACAGTGGCTTAAATGTTTTCCCTACTACACATCAAAGCAAAGCTCTTGGCAATACATAAAATCTGACAGCTGCTCTTGAGCACATATACATTGCGAGCCGATCTGTCTGTTACACGTAGCTTCTCTGTTAGGAACTGATACGAATCTTGAACTGATAGGGAGAGGTTAAACCACCAAGTTTTGTAGAAAGGATCTAACAAAAATCCTGAATGAAATCTGGAAGTAATAAAAACATATTTATAAGCTTAAAGAGGATCCCGTGGAAAGGTGATAAGTATTGTGCAGTTCCTGCTAGATTGAGGGGTGTTGTTGTGCTGTCTTAGAAAGAGATAGTGTTCATCTTTATTTGTACGAGAACTTCAATAGAACAGGCTTAAAAGGTAAGATATATATGAGCTGTGCTCAGTTTCCAGTAGCAATGACAGTTTGATTTTATCACTGCCAAATGCAATATGCAGTCTTGTGTTCAGTAGCCCTCCAGAAATCGAGATGCATTTTAAATGCAGGTGTAAAGGATTTTTTTTTTCATAAAGCATTAAAGAGCGTGGCAAATGCTCTGCCTCTTACACAACTTGATCATTACTTGGTGGTGCAGCTGCAGGTGGGATTTGTGTTTCTCTTTGTACATGACTTTGGGAGATGCAGAAATGTGGCTTCTAGTCAGGGGGTATGGTAGCTGAAAATCTAACTTAGCGGAGCATGTATCCTCGGATTACTGTTGTACAGCCTTTTGGTTATATCAAAGCAGCTGGTGTACAGATAATAGTCATTGTCATGAGGTGGAATGGGGTTATTGAATTGGTGCAAGAACTGTAAATTGAAGTGAGCGCTGCTTTTCAGAGATCCTGAGAGGGAAGGGAATAGCCAGGCTGAATCTTCTTGCTGTAACAACACGTGCACATAACTTTGTGAGGAAATAAATATGTTTCCATCCACTTCTCTTAAAACTAAAATATTCCTCTTGCCAGCTTTGAAATAGGTAAAGGGATTGTGTACTCCTGAGACAGACATTAGCAATTGCGAAGAAAATGGCTCTGAGATAAAACATGTGGCTGGTTTTGAAACCTAACGTTGGAAATGAAGCAATTTGGATTCTATTCTTGACTCTGGCCCAAACATTCAATTATAGAAAAGTTATTGGAAACCCAGGAAAATTTCCTTTATTTCAGTTTTATGATGTATAAAATGGGAATAAGCGCACAGGTTCTTCGATACTATGTTAAATATTAAGTGACAACATTATCATAGTTAGTCCTTGATTTTTGTGAAACATGTGGAAATCTTTGAATATGTAGCTGTGTTTTTGCTTGATGATGCTGTAAAGCATAAGTAAGTGAAGAAAGAATAACTTTGTAGGATGTTACTGATATTTGCTTCCCATAGATATTTTAGCTAATACAGCTCAGAGTTTGAATTTCTGGGAGTGAAAATAGCCTAGATCTGCAGCGCCTGATTTGTGTGGGTATTTTTGGGAAATAAACAAGACTTTGAATATACCCTGATAAAAATGGAAACTACTGTATCACAGATATTTCCAGCGAGGCAACTACCACATTTAAGTGCATATATACACAATCTTGCAATAGGAAATGATGATCAACCCCCTGCTGTGTTAATGAATTATGACATGCCAGGTGGTGTAATATTTTACATGTTTCAGTAACATGAGAAAAATATGTTTCACAACTTTTGCTACCCAGAAAGTACATTACATGCTTGAGCGAGAGGTTTTCTTTAAGGAAGGTCAGATGTGGGGTAGGTAGTCCATGCTGGAGCATCTGTTGAACTGTCATTATGTGCCTTTAGACTAGAGCACGGTTTAGGTGGAGAAACTTATTTAGTGTCAAGGTCAAGAAAATTCTGTTTGAATTTGGTATGATTAAATACTGCTGAAATGGATAGAAAGAATTTGAATTGAAGGAGCCTGTAGAGATCACTTGCTGCCACCTTTAGAGAGATGTGCTTTCTGACATTTTAGTTAAACAGTAAAAGAAATTGTGAGTAAGATTGCTCTCGGTGAATATTCCTTCAAAAAACTTGTAACTTTTTCCCCCAACTTTTTTGACCTTTTCATTCCCTTATAACTTGGGGTCAGGTTGATGGTGAATCCATGGAATTTGCCTTTTTTCCTCTCCCTTCTGGGTGGTTATGTATGATGAATGCAAGATCACCGCCCCTGTAGCTGACCCCACGACCCGCTTCCTCTACTCCCCTTCGCCTCACTTTTAGATTTTAGTCTTTTTGGGGAATATCATTTGCAAAAATATGCTTTTCTTGTGAAATGTTTTTTGGCAGGCCTGCTATTAAACTCTCACTGCCTTTATATTTTTGACTGTGTGCACCAAATTGCTCATAATTCCATTATGCTCCATATATCACCGAGTAGGGAGAGTAATTCTGGCATATGCTAATGCTCCTTGGTTTACACACATAAAATGATATTCTGGTAACGAAGTAGTGAGTATGTTTTATAATGGGATATATATCATTACAAATGGAATGCTGGTTTTACAAAATATTTTAAGAGGAAGGTAAATTAGATCATGAAAAGTGCATAAGGGCTATAAATTATGCAGTAGCCTAAAGAATTATTATAAAGAGATTTGGTTGTGGCCTGATCCCATGAAACCTTTAACTGTGGCCATTAAAATAAACCATGCCAACTGCCCATGGCCACAGAAGATTTATTACATCCCATGGAATGGTCACCTGAAACTTCAAAATTGTGTACCACACTAAAAAATGGTCATCCCTAATCTTGGATGCAGACATTAAATGGGAAATGGTAGTAGTTGAAACTGGAGTTTTTATAGTTCTCTCTCTTGACATTCAAAACTTTTTCCCTTGAGAAATGCCTAGAATTTTTAGATGGGAAAAGCTTTAATGTCTGATTTGGCTTGTGAAAGATGCTCAGGGGTGACACCCTGAAGGACCAGGAGATGGAGCAGTGTATTTGAAACAGTCACTTGTCATTGAAGTTCTTCCTTGGGTATTGTGAGAGAACTTTGTTTTCCTTCCTGTCTAAAACAGGCATCTCTTAATCTTTCTCACTTTTTTTGGTCCCCTAATTTCTCTAGTCTTTCTTTTCAACATCACATCATTTATTTTTTGGCTTTCTTCAAGCTTACACAGCCAAACCCTTCTCTCAGAAGGATTTCCTTCAGAGGCCATTCATGGACCCCCCTGAAAACTTCTTGATTAGGTGTCATATCACAGCAGTAGTACAGGAATAATTTTTAAATGAAATTATTCCATTCGCACAATCATAGATGCTTGGAGAATTAGCAGGACTTTGGTCCGCTGGTCCTTGCTGGAATGGGGCAGCAGCTCAGTCTCCCAAGCTTCACCAAGAGGTCTTAGTCCCCAGTAACTGAGCTGGGGCCATGCAGGAGGGACCTGGGGGACTCATCACGGTGTGGTTCTGTGGTATTACAGACTTGCTTAATTTTTGTGCTGACGAGAGGTGAAATTGCAGATTATAGTTCATCATTAGCTCTGCCATAGAAAACGCCCTTCAGGAAATCTGAAGAAGAAACTGCATTTATTTGTGAGCTGTAGTAGTTTTGGATCATGGCCTTTTTTGAGAACCAAAAGACCCTTCACTGCTTTGGATGAACGTAGTGACTGAGTCCATGTTAGTGCTCTAGCACCTGGCCTGAAATTTGCAGTAACTCCTCTAGATAGCACAGCGAAGAAGCACTGCTTATGACAAAGCAGAGGAAGGGATAAAATAAAGTATCTTTGAAAGGAATTAAATTAAATCCTGATTAGGCATTAAGCATGTCATTAATTTCTGGGCTATTTTGGGAAAGAAGAAACCCTGCAGAAATATGTGGAGGAGTTGTGCTTCTCCCCACAGCCCAGATTTCTCTGAGATTCCCAAATTCTCTTGTCCCTATTACCCTACCTGGGATCAGGAGACACCATCCCTCTGGGTGATTCAGGCTCTCTGTGTGCCTGAGAAGTTAAATCCTTAAGTGCCTGTAAGTTTATCAAGTGCAGGTAGTAAAATCCCATTAATTTCAAGGGTGTTGTTTATACTGCTGCAAAACAGGAATGAGGAATAATTTGGCTTTACAGGTGGGCACTATGTCTGTCCATCTCCCTTTGACCCTTGGTCCTCAGCAATGTATGGGAAGAATGATGAAAAATTAATGCTACTGCCCATTTGCAGCTGTTCTTGGTGCATTAGTGTCAACAAGAAAGCAGTCCAATGTCCATATTGAAAAAAAACTTTTCCTGCATATTGAATACCCTGTGACAATTTGCACAAACTTTCATTCGAATGCATTTTGTTGTTTGTTGCCAACTTTAGGGATTTTCTCATTAGTCTCTTGACAGGGTATTTTTGTTTGGTTTTTGTGTGTGTGTGTTTTGTTTTGTTTTTTAATTCCTCCTCACAACAGTGCTACATGGCTTTTGCCAGTTTAGCCTAGTTTGATGGTGGGATGGTATTATAGTCGATAATAATTATAGTAGTAGTTAACTGTACTTTGATAGGATGGCTATAATGTGTCTGTAATTGTAGCTGGAATTATAGAAATATATCTCATTTTTTAAAGGAAAGTAAAATTCTAACCTTCATGGTACTGGGGAAAAGAGCTTGAAAATGTTATTTTCAAAAGATAAAAAGCTGGAGGGTTGAAATTAAGCCTTTCATTACGTTAAAGCTTAATCTTGTGATACTAAATCCTTTTTTATGTTTTGAGGGTCTAACCTGTGATTTTGGTGTGTCTGGGGCTGACAGCATCAATTACATTATAGCAACCCATTAAGTCAGTGGCCTTTGGGCACTGACCTTTTCATCGCTAATATTAAAGGAATTTATGCAGGCAGAGTTTGAGACAGGTATTTTTGTTTTCTTCCTCATTTTTCACAAGTTGGCAGTACACATAAATTGCTTGTTTGGGGTATTTTGCCTTGTGCTGGTGGACACCGTGGTTTCCATGAGCCCTTCTCTAGCGTCCTACGAGACAGGGATGAGAAAATGATTCAGTGTCGTCTGTCCATCCAGTCGTGTGTCAATGCCACAAAGTGGTATTTTTGCCATCCATCATCACTTGATGAGGTTCCTTAAAAGGTAGAAGGAGACTGGTGATTCGCTTCTACAGGTTATAATCAGGTTTTGCAGAATTAGGCTGTTTTTTCCTCGTAATTTGTGCCCAGCTGTCTCGGCTGTGGTGCCGCAGGTCACTGTTTGGTGGGCGAAGTGAAGGGAGAGATTCTGCATCAGCTCTGGCAATGACTTAGCCCTTGGTTTTGTAGGTCTGTAAATTGTCCCGAAGCCTGTGGAAGCTGCTGGATAATCATAAGTGGCGATAATGTGAGGCAATAAAAGAGATTAAGGCCATCAGAGATTCTTTTTTGTGAATTGTATGAAAATGTCTGAATAAGATTTTTTTTGTGCGTGTGCATGCCTGCCATCCTGAACCCTTACAATCCAGAAATATTTTCTGGAAGTTTTTAATCTTTACGCTTGGGTAGATTTAACTCTCTACTTCAACCAGTGAGTCCTCTTGTGTTTTCAGATTGCTTATTTGATATTTATCCTGTTTGAGTTGGAACACATGCTCCTTTTGTGGATAATTTGTTTTATCCAATCCTCATGACTAGAAAATGAGCTCAAATGCCTCAGAGGAGCCAATTCTTCCTAATGTATATATTGGATGTCACATATTTCTCATTTACTTTTTGGACATTTACCATCCAGTCTTATACAGGGCAATGCTGTAAGTAGAAAAATGCTTAAAAATGTACCATTAAGCAGAAGAAAAGCCTCCAGCTATTTTTAGTGGTGATTTAATTAATTATGAACAGCACAAATACTGTGTGCATTCAGTCATTCTTCTTTCATAGCAATTATGTGTATTATGAGTCTTTATCCCTGCTTTCTGCATATGGATAGACAAATATCTGAGTAATTTAACATTAATTATGTATGTGTGAACTCTTAGCATATTCAGGTATATATCAGCTAATTAGAGCTGTAGATTGAGTCCAGATACTCTTTGCTCCTTTTCTATCAGAAATGCCCTTTTGCTCACTTTTCTGTCCCAGCAGCAATGCGGGAAGTTGAAGCTGGTCCAGCCCCCAGATTCCTGTTCCCCAGATTCCAGCATCATCACCATCAGATTTCTGGCAGCTTGTCCTTCCTTCATCACTGTCTCTGCCTTGCCATGTCCTGTGAACACCTTGGTGCTCATTTCTTTGAAGCCCTGGCACTCTGGTGATGTGAGATCTGGCCATGTATGACCAGATTGTAAATTCACGTGGATTTTTTTTTTTTTTTCTTCCTTCAGGTGCTGAATATATTTTTGTTTAGAAGCTCAGGGGACAGATATGTGAGTGTAGGGTTAACTAGTAACGTATTTAATTCTAGCTCAGCACATGTCCAGCCAGTGAGCCCACCTCACTCCTGAGATCCTACCGTAACCCCAAATCTAACCCTGCTCCAGAAATACCTGTAGGTATTAGAACAGGCCATGAAATCCTTAATTTCCCTCATGAAACCAGTGTAGAAACACTGGCTAGCCCCTGACCTAAGTTTAGCAGCTGGCTCAGTAGTCCTGGGCCAAGCACCCTGAAACCGTCTTTATAAACTTATCCGTCTGGTAATTCCAGGGAAATTGTAGCTGCTCTTTCAAGTGCTGGTGGTGGAGGAGAAGCCGAGGAAAGCTGGATTTGGGAAGTATGACATGAGGTACTCCTGACAATTGTCAAATCTAATTTTCTCCAACTGGTCATCCAGTGCCTGTGGAGTAGGTCACGTATCTGGAGGGAAAATGAATTATCTGGTTCCTGAGTCTGAGGGAAGCAGCAGCTCATAATATCAAGACTGCTTTTCAGCCACCTGAAAAAAAATCATGTAGGAAAAGGCCTGAGGTAAAATATCAGAGCAGAGAGATAGTCTGGCACATCTGGAGGAGAAGACAGAGTTATAGCCCAGAAGGTGTAACTTAACCTCCCTTGATCTCCTCTAGCAAGGGAGAGGCAGCATCTTGGATTGCAAGGGGAGGACATGCGTTTGGGAGCTCTTGCCTTCGCCAGGGCCTCAGCCAGATTTTTACAACCCAGGGAGCAAAAGCTGCTACTGTGATAGCAGAATGAGTGGAGCCGTTCACAACTTTGGTGAGGAGGCGGTGTCTCTGCAGGTGTTTTTAGTATGTTTGTTGGGCTTTCGCTGGTGTGACCATGTTGCTGAGTGAACACTTTACACACTTTTTATGACAAACACCCATGAGAGTATCAGAGACCCAGCCAGCCCAGGTGTTTCTGACCCAGGTATCCAACCACGAGGCAGTTCTAGACTGTCAGATGCCTTTGGGCAGCTTGTTAAATGGTCTGAGGTTTTTGGGTGTTTCATTTCCACACACATGAGCTGGACTTGAGCAGAGCTTCCAGTGAACTTGAGATCTTTGGTGAACTTCTTAGCTTCAGCCCTCATGTTGGCATCCGCCTCCTATTGAGCAATCAAAATAGTTATGATAAATAAAATAAGGCTACCATGTGAAATGAGGGCTGCTTTCCTTGTTGCGCACCTTCCAGCTCTGACACTGTAATGTTACAGCTGATGTCAAGCAGGAGCTCTCCAAAGCACCTTGTCAGAAAGGACTTGGGGCAGGACTCTGCCTCCGCCCCTTTGTTTCCAGAACACTCGCTGTCTCTTAGACTTTTCCCTGTTGATAGCTGTTTGTAAATTCTTCAAGACTACTCTGACAAGAAAATCATTGGGGAAAGGGGTAATTGAAATTTCCCAGAGGGAATGCTTTAGGGTGGCAATGACTCAATGGTTGGCCAACACTGTTATGAGGCTTCCTGTCCCATTGTCAAAGCCGGTTAACTAAAAGGTTTTCTCCAATCGTGGACTGTCAGCCTGAATTTGTCTTATAGCATGAGGGTGAATCAATGAACTGATTAGGAATTGCTGAGTTGGATATTTTTGGAATTAGCACGGGTATGATTTCCAGGGTTTCTTTGTGGTTTTGAAGGATCATGATCAGGCCAAGTACAAATAGGAATAGCTCTTGTAGTTGCAATGGCTGGATTTGTCCCAGGGAATGTTTTGGGCCACCATGCAGCAGAGGAGATGCTGGAGTAAAGGCTTTAAACTAAAGTAAATCAGTCGCCCTTCCTTCCTGTATTCTTTTCCCTTTTCTGTTTTAATATTATTGATGAAGTGACCAAACTGTTACCTGGGCATATCTGAAAAATCAATGCAAAAGTAAATCTTAAAAAAAAAAAAAAAATCAATTGTCCTGCAATGTGAATTTAAATGCGACCTGTTTTGCTGTACTGTGTATATACTACATAAATTACCTGGCTGTCAAGAGATCTATTTTTGCTTTATTTCTTTCAACCAGATTCTTGTAGGACCTAATTTCTCAAGAGAGGAAAATGCTGTCTGTTTTAGTTTTTCCAGCAAAGGTGCCAAATCCAAGCTCCCTACATCAGAACCTTTCTGAACTTTTGAGTCCTCTGAGGACTTCAAAGAGCTTCCTAATTGCTTTGCTAAGTAACAGTTTAACCAGCTCCATTTAGATTTTCTTCCTCAGCTTTGTTCTCCTTTTTGACTGCATCTCTCAGACCACTGTACAGGATTTTATACTTCGTGAGATCACTTTGTTTTGGCTTAATCTCCCAGTTTCTATGTCTTTACCATCAACGGGCAGGCTCACCCCTGCTCCGTACCATCTCCCTCTGGTTGCTGCCCAGGCTTGTTTCTGCCCACAGCTGTCTTGTCTTCTCTGCCCACACGTGGCTGCCATCATCTCCTGTCCTGCACCAGGTCTGCTGTTTCTGCACTCTCTGACTGTTACCTCTGAGCCCAGACCATGAGGATTAACACAAACCACAAAGGGGATGTTTCATATAAAGTAGAACAAAATTAAAAAGGTATGAGATCTCCCGTGACCATCGCTGCGGGTGGAATTGCATCGGGGAAATCTCAGAGCCCATGTGGAAATATGTATTTTCCATATTTATTAATGATACAGACGTGCACAGAAGCACACTTGTAGATCTCCCACTTCTAAAGCACTACTCAAAGAGCATTTTCTTCACATGAGGGTCTTTATGAACACCAAACCTTCATTTTTTATGAGGAACCAAGGGGACCCCAGAAGGTCTTGGCTGATGGTCAGGAACTGGTCAGTGATGGCTGGAAGGGTGCAATTTTAAACATATAGGAAATGTGGTCTCTGCTTATCCAAAACAGGCCCTGTGCATGCAGAGAGGAGCTGTCTCAGCCCAGCAATTCCATTAAAAGGGGTATATATTGGGTTTTACAGAATGGCAGGCATATATCCCAAAAAATTCTGATGCTGGCCATGTGCAAGGGTGGGATACACACCAGTCATCATTTTGCCCGCTCTTCCTGACATGCAAAGCAAAGCACAGAAGCAACTTGCCCTAAGTTACCTGGTGCCAGGAGTCGAAGTCGGGTCTTTTGAGCACAAGGGCAGAATCCAGTTCAACAGTCCCACCTTCCGTAGGGATTTGACAGCATAATTTAACCATACTATGATTTACTATGCCCTGCTACATGTTCTACATTGCAGTGAAGCTGACCGAGTTTGTAATTTTAGTGTATGTTTTCCATTATCGAAGAAGTCTGTAATTCACCTCCCTCACTTGTATCTCATGCAGGAGCATTTAATATCCGTGACCGTAAATTATCAGCATTCAATCCTTGAAGGTGTGATTGTAGATCATAGCCTAAAGTTTCCCAGGTGAATTATTTCAGCTGTCCAACTTGTGACATCTTTGAGGGCTTTTTTTTTTTTTTTTTTTTTTTTTTTCCTACAGAGGAAAGTGTTCAGCATTTTCTGAAGACCATGACCTTCTACAGTGACTAAAACTTATTTTGTCTGAACTCTTATTTGTACAAAGTCTGTTATTACGTGTCCTCACTTTAGTTCTCCCACTAAGTCTCCAAAAGGTTAATAAACGTACAGCAGATAAATGGACAGTTTGTACTGCCAACCATTTTTTCCCAGGTTGCTGCCTGTAATTTGTATTTTGAAATAAGGTTTGCAAAACCTGCTTAAATTACTCTGAAGTTCCAGTGAAAGTTCTTAGGGTCTGAGCTTTTTCATTTGGGTTTATTTAAAACTCCTGTCCTTGTTGCCTGGCAATCACTGTTTACAACAGTCAGAACGAAACTATCAGTTTGATATTTTGAAGACATAAAGGTAATTAACTTCTCATTTCACACTCAAGAGAAATCAGGTGCTGTTAATGAAGTCCCATTTCTATCTTTGAAACTCTCCTCCAGCACGGAAATGTGGTATTTAGTGCAAATACTTGTCTCGATTCTACTATATATCTAGTGCAATAAATACTTGAGGCAATCTGTACATGAATCCAGCCTCCCCAGGGCTTTTGACACAGCATCATCCCCTGAATATGTGGTCAGTCTTAATATCCTTGCTACAATATGATTTATCCTGAATGCAGAGCCCTAGATGATGCCTGCAAGACACTTGGTGACCTGTGTGTCAAAGTACAATGAACCTTGTTCTTGAATTTGCTGGTGGTTACTCCAGCTATTCTGGGTCATATGCAAAACTCTGTTTTCTAATAGAAGCAACATTGGGCAGTTTGGTCACTGAAGCAGAAGACCAGGCTAATTTCCAGCAAGCAGACATTGTCGAAGGGTTGCTTTATCTTCACAGCCTGTGTGAGTTTCAAAAGAACAAGTTGTGACTTTTAAGGATACTATAAAAGTACTCTGGGAGGTGTAAATGAAGAGCACATTGAAATCCTGAACATATGGAGAGCGCGTGTTATTCTGATACACCTTGTATGTGGTTACCATGTCTTCAGAGACATCTTTCCTCATGTATGCACGGTGTGAGCTGTTCAATTGGCCACTGGCGTGCACAATTGCCAAGTACTTACTGCTTTGTATGTATGTCTCCATGCGTACAGTTAAAAAACTGCAGAGTTTTAATACATCAGCAAAGACAATGAACTGTACTGAGCCATCCGCAAACTCTTCCTCCTGTTGCTACAGGTAGCAGCACGCACCGTGTTTCCCTGGAAGGACAATTTGTATGATATATCATCTGTGGAAGTGAGAAGATTTAAAATGCTCCATTGTAAATTGTAGGAAAGCTCAGGCGTTGACGCTGTGGGAATGTCGGGACTTGTGCAGGGTGTAGTTGATCTCTTCAGTGTTTCACTTACCTTCCTGGCTTCCGACTGTGCATCTTTGTTCTGTGACTTGTCAGATTCACTAATGTTGATCACTTCCATTAATGTCAAGGCAATATCTGTTGACATAACCGGACAGACATGAGACTGTAAGGCATCAAACCCCCTCAGAAATGTAGGCATTTTTCTGAAAATGGCTGTTACTTGTTCTAATGATAAAATACTATCTAGGCTTGTTTCAAGAAAGTGGAAACAAGGAAACCACTTACCTTGGTCTTGCAGAGATTTTGACTAAGGGATATCATGAGGTTTAAGACAAGTGGTTGACTACAAAGGTTCATTCACAGATAATTTATTAGAATATGTTAAGAATTTTATTCTTATTATCTTATAAATACTTCATCTGTTTATTTGCCTGCTGTAAATGCAGAGTAAATTTCATTATTTCTGAGAGGTATGTATTTCCTTGATGTTTTAAAATTTACAAAACATTTTCTATGTCATACCTAAGTGTTTTTATTGCTACTTAAAACAACATAGATGTTTTATTGATCACAGGTCATGCTTTAGGAAGCATGGGGCAGCTCTGCCCCCAAAGTGTCATGGTTTGAGTGAGAGGGTGCAGCTTGGTCTTAAGTCCAGCTCAAGGTGCATTGACAATCCTTTTCTGCTGGGACCATGACCACAGGGAGATGGACAGAGCCCACAGACTTCTCTTAATGGTCATCAAATAGTCATCGCTTGTAATGGCTTTTTAGTACTGATCCATGGACTGAACTTTTCAAAAGCACGTCAGGCTCTTGAGCCTGTGCCCTGACAAGTCACTTGGATATAGGGTCATTGTTTCAAAGGGGCGAAGTCAGTGCAAATCTGGCTCGTAAACACTTGTAAAGGTCTACCTGAGCATCAGCTTGAAAACACTCAAGTGAATTATACTGATATGCTGACAAGCAACACAGCTCTCCCTCCCATCCCCACCCACATAATAAAGAGACCCATTAATTTTCATATTGCAATTTGTGAACTGTGTTCTTCTGGGAGCTGCTGCACATGGGAGAAGAAAGCTGTGGGGCAGGCGGGCTGGAGAGGGAGGAGCGGGAGTTGGCTCAGCCCTTGCAGTAAAATCCGTCACCGTACCTGAACCCACACCAGAACATAGTGCTGGGGAAATGCTCAGCCTGTACAGGCACCATGGACTCTGAAAGAATATGGAAACTCACCTATTGTATCCTGAAGCACTCCCTTCTTTGGCTAGTTCTAGTTCTTGATTTTTTTTTTTTTTTTCATATCTTGGCAGTTTTCTTCTTTCCCAAATAGCTACACCATCATTATTGCAATAAATGGAAACAAGCATCCCAAAAGCTGTATGCTTTTTAATCAATATTTGGAGTCACGTTTACTTGGAATTACAAGTAGAGTCACAAAAATGTATTAAAAAAAAATACACTTTTCTTCAAGAGCTAAGCTGGCAACACATGATTATAATGGAATGACTAACTATTGTAATCGGGCATTGTATCACATTGTATGGCTTTAATTTAAGAAAACAAGTGGCAATTCAATAACATAGATGCTGGAATTGCTTTTGAAACACTTTCATGCCTGAAGGATAAGCAAATATCTTAAAAGAATTGTGGATTATTTCTCCTACAATACTTACAACAAAAGAAGGAGCAGAACTGGCTGGGTTTTAAAAAAGCTCTGTACTTAGGGAAGGCATCCTGCATCCTGCAGCACCTGGGGAGAGTCGTGGTGAGATGCAGAAGAGGCAGAGTGAGGGAAAACGTGACAATCACTCAGCAGAGCTCATGTAGTCACACATATTATAATCTAGTATATCCAGCCTTTGAATAAAAAGCTTTTTATAAAGTTGCTTTGGAAAAGTAAACCATTATGAACAACACCGTGCTGTTACTTTCCTAGCAAACCTGAGTACTTGTGCTAGTATTCAGCATGGGCAACAGTTTTTAAGCCACTTTGGGTTCAGATTTTATATTGTGGTTTGCCTTTACACCATGTTCACCACCTCCGTGGAAGAACAGACGGACAGCATGAAATTTAAGGCAGGTTTTTTTTTTTTGAGAGAGGGAGATGAACATTGAGGCCTGTGGTGCAGCCATTATGGCCCAGAAAAAGAACAACCTCTACTGGCACATTCCCTTCTTCTCGTACAATAAAACTCATAGTATTTGCACCATATGGTGAAGGGATGAGGTAAAAAAAAGCACATTTCCTGATGGTTGCTACATGCGCAAGAACAGAGTGAGAGAGAAAGAGAAGGTGGCTGCATCACTCCCCACAGCCCGTGTCCGTCACCTCCCGTGCGCGCATCCATGTCGTGCTCTCTCCTCTGCTGCTCCCTCCACGCGGCTGAAGTGAGGATGATGGGCCGTGGAGCTGTAAGTGATGCACTGGACGGACAAAGCTTGATATAAATAAATTAGCCCCTGTGTTGCTTAAATTAATGGTGCTGTTGGTGATGACGAGCCAAGGTAAACTGGGCAGGCTCACCTTTCCTGAACAGGAGCTCACATCATGCGTTTTAGGTCTGTCAGCTACAAAATTAATATGAGGTTTTACAGCTTCCTGTTGTGCTTGGCAATGGAGGGCTGGGATATGCTTCTCAGAAATACATATTTTTAAAATTATACTTTAAAAATACTGATTTATTCAAAAGTTTTTTATGTCATATTAATGATTTTTGCCATATCCTTTATTTAAGCGCGTAAGTATTTTTTACAGAATGATGTATTTTATAATGTCACATTTAGGTCCGTACTCCCCCAAAAGCATCCTCAGAGTGGTGTGAAAACTGTTATTACTATATGAGTTGTTCACTTGCAGATATAAATCTACCTTCCGGGTTGTTTTTTGGTACCCTGATGGGCTACTTGCAGCATTTAATTTCTTTCTCGGTCTCAATGTACCTTAATTTTAATTGGGAATACTAAATTATCTTGGTAATTTGAGATACTGTCAGGTAGAGATTTACAAATAGCAGGAGGTGATCAACATTGTTTGTTACTCACTGCTGGGAGAGCGGCCTGGGAAGATGATGGTATGAAGAAAAGCAAATTATATGTTGCATGTGAATTAGAAATGTGAAAGCTAGGAAAATAACTTAGAAAAGCATCTGCTTTTTCCAAGAAAGGCGAGTGCAACATAGGCACACAAAGTAGAGAGGAAAAAAACCAAACACAAGCTTTGTCCTCATGTTCCACTGATTACCAGTGCTTTCTGTAATGGTTCCTGCATGATTTCATTTCTTTCATCAGTGATTATTTCAGCCTAAATTTAAAGGCATTCTTCTCTCTTAAGTGAGGAAAAAACTGTGAGTCTTGGTCCCAATTGTTTCGGATGTGCACTTCACTCTGGATTTCTAACATTATTAATCTTTTCTGTGCTGCTAAAATATCCACGGTTTACGGTAAGAAAAAAGAATGGCCTAACAGCCAATTGCTAATGACATGTACTCTGTTATTCCACTGTCTGCCTGACTGGTTCATATCTTCACCTACTCCTGCTATTCTTGTTTTTATTTCTTCTGCTGATAGATTAGAAGAGGAGTTAAACCTTTCTACATTCACCACTGACTTCTGAATAACAGTTATGTTGGGTTTGTCATTCTTACAGTTGTACATGTGCTGGACTGTTCTCATGGCAATTTTTTCCCACCTCTTTTCAGTCCTCCCCTGTATCACCCAATGTTTGGTGTTTGGTGTCCACCTGGTTCTTATATGCAGGAAATGAGAAATCTGCCTTGCTGTCTACAAAACTGTGGGTTGTTGGCTTCCTTCTGCCAGTAATTTTCTAATGAACAAATGCATGGGCGCTAGTAAAGCTTTGCTTGACTCCAGTTGCTATTCTGAGTCTCTCACACCCGTCAGGATCTCCATAACAGTTTCCTATTCTTCTCATTATCTCCTGAGATAATCCACATTTAGGCTTTATCTTCTGGAAGCATTTTTGTCCAGGCTATCAAAGGCTTTTTCAAAGTCAATAAAGTTAACGATGGTGGGTGCACAATTCCCTTCGGAAACCTTCTTGTTTTTCTTTTAGCTGCTCGTGTGTCTCTGATTTCATCTGCGATAGAATTATCCTCTTACGAAGTTTTGTCTGATGCTGACAGTAAGTCTGTGCTGCAGCGATTGCTACAATCTGTCAGATCTCTGTACTTCAGCAGTTTGGCAATTAAAGCCTTTTTTCCAGTTCCTTGTTAGCTTCTCGTCTCCCCAGATTCACTTGCGCTTGTATAACAGCCGCACAGTTGTTTTCTTAGATCCTCCCTTTGAGCACCGGTTTTGCAGTGCTAAATTTCTGCTGTAGCCTCTGCCTTCCCGGAGAAGTTTCCTTGGCAGCCACCGGTGCTGATGTTAGGACTGAGGGTATTTCTGTCTTGGTTTTGGTCTGTGAAGACACTCTGGAAAATATTCTCCGTATTTTGCTAGTTCTTTATCCACAATGTTGGCACAAACCACAGCAAATTCTTCAATGGTAGGTTTTCCCCCATTCATAACATTTTTTTCTAATCTTTTTTAACTATCATGTTCTGTCTATTCATTTTCTTCTATTTTTCTTTTTTTTCTCTCTCTCTCTTTTTTTTTTTTTTCCCCCCTTAGTTTATTTTCTTTATGTGCAGCTCCCAGAGATCATCTCTCTGATTTCCATGTTGCTGTGGAGGAGAGACAGTGGGTGTGGGAGGACACCAGTCCCACCAGGTTGTCCACTGCTGTGGCTTCTTCCCAGAAAAAATGGACTTTATTCTGCTGAACCAAGTCAGAATAGGGAATAATTTCAGGGGGGCAAGGAAAAGAAATTAATTTACTGCTTTTTGCATCAATTCTTATTTGATTAAAGCATGAAAGGAAGATACACACACCTAGAGGGAAAAGGTTTCCTGACTATAGAGAGAAATACTCTCAGTGCAGTATTTTTGTCCCATATCAAAAAGCACAAGGAAATGTTTTTGTCCTTTTGTCACCAGGTGCTTTACTTTATTAACATTTACGTCAGCTCTGGAATGCACACAAGGATGAGTTTTATTCCTATTCTGTGGGTAAATTTTCTCCATCCCAAATAATGTTCACGCTGCCCAGGAGGCTGCTGAGGACTTTGGATTTCTCCTTCTCCCTCTGCTCAAGTGGCAGTTGTGGAGTCTCTCCTCTGGACGGCCATAGAATCACAGAATCATAGAATCATTCAGGTTAGAAAAATACCTTTAAGATCATCAAGTCCAACTGCTAACCTAACACTGCCCAGTCCACCTCTAAACCATGTTCCTAAGAACCTCATCTACTCGTCTTCTAAAGGTCTCCAGGGATGGTGACTCCACCACTGCCCTGGGCAGCCTGTTCCAACGCCTGGCAACCCTTTTTGGGAAGAATTTTTTCCTAATATCCAATCTGAACCTTCCCTGGTGCAACTTGAGGCCATTTCCTCTTGTCCTGTCACTTGTTACCTGGGAGAAGAGACCAACACCCCCCTCTCTCCAACCTCTTTCAAGTAGTTGCAGGGAGCTGTGCTGAAGCACTACTCCTTTTCCCATCAATCTCGGACTTAGGCAAGTTGTTATAGTCTTTCTGTCTAGGGTCAATGGCATAGATTCTTTTGTGTGTGATTTTTTTTTTTTTAGCGTTGTAAATATACACTTGTAATTAACACTCACATTTATCTATTTGCCGACTGTAAAATGGAGGCCAGGATCTTATCTCATTTTGTGAATTCAGCGCATGCCTGATGCTTCAAATGGCCAAAAGGCACACATAAAAATCTAGTTGGAATTTCCTTCCTATTTTAAGCTGGTACTAATAATTCCTTGATTGCTGTTCTGGGTGCCTGAGAATACAAATGGGCAGTTAGTCATTTTGATGCTTATTAGCATACGCTGGTCTGCTAATTTCATGTAAATTGTTAAACCTGTGTGGGAAGATTAGACAAATACTAGCAGATGCATTTTTATATGCCGTGATGTGTGCTTGATTTTTTTTTTGAAAAACAAATATTCCTGGTGTGAGAATTGCATTATTTGAATTCCTTTTTCATCCTTTTTTTTTGAATACGTGAGAAGTAAAGTTTTGGTACATCATTCACAGTAAGTATGTCAGGGATGACCTAGGATCACTGCTGGGCAGAAATACAGGTGGGTTCGAATGCAGAAACTCTATGGGATCCTGATTCTGAAATACCCACAGAATATATTTGTTCTGGGATGAAAAGGGAGAAAAGAAGAAATGCATCTGAAAACTGTTTGATATGGTAAAAAGAGGCCATAATGATGGGAATGACATGGAAATCTGTGCAGAAGAGTTTAAATAAGAAAAGGGAGTGGTGGCAGGACCATGCAGGGTATCTTAGTCCTGTGGAAGTCTTCGTGCTTTGGGGCAATCTTTTGCCCTTGTCACTTATTATTTTGTTTGGTTAAAAACCAAACTATTTTTCCTGTCATATTTTAATCTTGTGTTTGCAATGTGACCTAGCTCCTGAGAAATTCCAAAGGTAATGGTAGACTTAAACAAGTTTCAAAGCTATAGATATAGACACAAAAACACACAAACATCACTCTTCGTGCTGCTAAAGCACATCCTCAGAGCAAATTTCAGTAGCTTTATAAAAAATGCTGGCACACGTTGTTCAAAGCAAGTAAAAACATCATTATTTTTCTGAAAAACATGAAACACGCTGGTGTCTAGGCAGATACTTCTTTTGTTCAGAATCAGCCAACCGGCCAAAAACTACAGAAGATAAGTCCTTAGAATATTTGAAGCCCTGGCTTTAGCTGGTTGATGTGCAAGCAGGGAGGGAGCTGTTTGTTTGTCCTTTGATGCAAGGGCTTTCTGCTGAAGTGATGAGGGCTTAAATGGGACTGAGGACAAGAATTTGTGCAAAGTAGGTCAGGGGAGGAAAATCTTTACTGTCTACCTACAGCCTGTCTCATCTCTGGAATAGGAGAGACCAATGAGAAACACCAGCTTGTGGCCCAACAAGTACAATTATTGTGTACTGTGTCTTCATTTGGATGCCACGCTCAGTTAATAACCAGACCTCTGCCATACTTCTTTATTGCTTAGGCTGAAGGAGAAAGTAATTAAACTTAATAGGTATTGCCCTTGCTTTAAGGCCACTATACATTTAAAGTTGCCAGCATAAATAATTAATACTAATAGAAGTCATGAGTCCTAAACAAAGACATTTGTTTGCCAAGTAATCTACAACACGTACTTTTTGGGATAAATTATTTATATTATTATACATCCTGTACATGAACGTAACTTCCTGCTTCATGGGTTTTATTCTCTCTGTCTCAAATTTGCAGTGAATCTTCTTTTTCTGTGTGTCTCTGAATGCCACTTCTCCCCTAGGATTTCTTAAGAAAAGTTGTAAGCTCACCATACTTTTTTTTCTTTTAAGATGTTAACAACTTCTTATTTGAATGCAAGCAAGAATTAAAAATATATATTTCTGTGTTGCAAGTTCTAATAATGCTGGGCAAGCATTGGGTATACTAATTGACCATATGGCTCTTTGATATTCACAGAAGGGGGAGATTTATATTATCATTAGAAATGTGATGATGTCAACATCTTAATGCAGCATCAATATCAACTCAGCAGCGGCATAAAAACAACCAGCTTGAACTCCTCAAGAAAGATATCACTACCATGTTCAGGTATAGCTATATGATCTTTGAATCATAATAGACAAGATTTTGCTTAGAATTAGTGTCATGTTTTCCCATTGTAAATCATTTTCTACTTACCTGCCAGTCAAGCTTGGCTTGGTTGGCTGCTGCATGGGAACAAATCAATTTCTGCATAGAAGAAAGACAGAAATCGCTTCTAATTGTTTTCTGGGGGAGCCATTAGATCATCCACGTGAAACCTAAGCCTGTACAACCTTGACGTATTTCCATGAATAACCTGTTTCAATACTTTAGTGACCCAATTATTTTAGTTCTGGAAAAAATGAACAAGTAACTTCAACTCTCACCAACTTCCCAAGGACAAAAGCCAAGTACCTACATGTATTCTTTCTACTGTCAGAATGATGTCAAAATGCCAGTCTGCTGGGTGCAGAACTCTCTTCTCAGCTTGTGCTGAGCAGAAGACAAACAGCACAAAGTCAAGTCATGCAGTGAGAGGAGGGGAAAATTCTTTGTAGCTCCGGAGCACAGCTTAAAAACCCTAAGTGGCAAAAAGTGAAACATCTGCCTTAGGCTACCAACTTTAATCCGTGCTAGGAGGCTGTATTTTTTCTTTGGAGGTTAATTTTGTCCAACTTCCAACACTAAATTGTCATTATACCTTTTCCTTAGCGTCAAATGTTCACTAATACCAAACTTCCCTGTCTGTAAGTGTGTTTGTGACTACAGTGTGTTGCCCTTAGGTCAGCTCAATGAGCTTTGCACATAAATAAGGTATGTTTTATTTTTCAGCCACTGAGTACATTCTGGGTCCTTCTCGTAGTCTCTGGGTCCATTTGGTGGCATCTGCCTCATCGTTGCTCTCTTACAATTTGTTTGCTCCTTAGGTGATTAATGTCTAAACCTTTCATTTTTAAAGACTTGTCTCTTTATTAAGTTGCTAATTGGCTTTAATAATTCAGACCTTTGTTCTGTCTCTGGTCCTGATGTCTGACAGGTTCTTTCATTGCCTCTGCTCCACTTTCATCCTCTCCTGGGGTCTTCATCTCTGCCCTACCCCCTCCACTTTTCCTTGTAGCCTGACAAATTTGACCCTGCTTTTAATACCTCAGCTGGCATTTCACTTAATGATCCTATTACACATTCTTGAAGCCCTTTTCACTCAAGATTCTCAAGGCTCTATCAGTGTCAATTAATTTCCAAACACTGCTGTTTTATCATGCAGATTTTACACATGGGTAAAGTGGGGCATGGAAAAGTCAGACAGTGCTCAGCATCACAGACAGAAGTAGCACAGCTTAAAAAGTGGCGTGATCTTCAGTGCCCTCGAGCATCTCCAGCTCCTCTAGGCTTCATTTGTAGCTCTAAGTGGTGCAAATCAAACCAGAGTAGATTTAATACCCATGCATTCGTCCCTTTGCTGTGTGTTGATGTGAATGAAGCATCTCTGTTGGTCTGTGCATTTACAAAATGCATAGCTGAAGTTAGTGTACTATTAAACCGAGTCCTTCAAAGATGAGCTAAAGAGTGCTGGATAATATTTAAACTCCTTAGATAAAGGTCAGTGTCCCAAGCATCCAGTAACATACACATTTAAACATCAGGAAAGCCACTGTTATAATCTCATTTTGGTTTCTTCTGCTTTATCTTGTTCAAACTAAGTTGAACACATTTATCACGACTGAGCTGAAATTTGCCACTTCAGTACCAAATCAGTTGATGGCTTTTTCATATGACCAGCACTGCAAGGGTCTTGTTTTGATGTTCAACAAGAAGGACACATAAATGTAGATGCCTCGCTCCTGACTTTTACTTATTCTTTTAAATTGAGTTCACGAGTTTTCATGTCAATATAAATTAGATAAATAGCTGGAAGAACTTGTTAGTCTGTTTCTGGTGGTGTGGGTTTTTTTAGTTTACTAGACTTGACTATGCATTTGTTGACAAAGGGAAGGGAAAGAAAAAAATCCATCACGATTATGCACATTTTGCTGCAAGGCTTGAAAGGGCAATTTGGAAACCAGATGATGAAGTAGTTAGGCAGATACATTAAAAAATGGCAAGGAAACAAAATTCCTGCTTTTAAACTGTCAAGCAAGTGCTTATGCATTTGCTGTATGTATGTCATCAAATGAAACAGTAAAAGAATCTTCATCTCCTGAAGTGTCCAGCTAATATCCAGAGATGATCTTGAGGGATTTTCCTTCAACCGGTGCTGGACAAGACCTGATGGAATATGGTGGGTTGGTAATTGCAGGAGGCTTGAGCAGAAGTCAGAGCTACTCCTTCTCTTTCTCCGTGCTTGAAGGCAGTGACAAAACTCTTGGTGGTTAATTGTAACAGGTCAGGGGCACTAAGAAGACCCACATTGAAGTGATGGCGTGCAGCAAGAGGTGAGCAGGGAGGAGGCTCTGGATGCTGTGGGGAAGCAAGAGAGACACACAGTCCCTCCTGCTCAGTTAAAATTAGAAAAATGTAGCTGGCCACTCTTTCCGATAACTACTTATTTGCAAATAGTCAGCACTTGCCTATTAAAAAGTAATATGTGTCAAATCTTGTCCCAGCGTGGCACTTGGATAATGAGCTCATTCACCAGAGGTTTCATGTTGTGGTCAGAGAAAATGCTCCTCAATTAGGACTTTTCTGTAGGAGGAGAAGGAAGTTCATGAAAATTAGTTTATCTCTCTGATCGTTACCCCTTCTGACCATTTATAGTACATGACACTCTGCTACTGATGTCAGATTTTTCTCCTGAGCTTTGTCTAGCTCCTTCTTGTTTTGAAGTTTGTTTTCAAGGTCTAACGAGAAGGGTGGCAGCATCTGACCCAAACCCGACACTTGGAATCACTCAGTAGAAAAGATGTGTGCCCATTCATGCATATTTGATACATCACTTCTAAAAATAAAAGGACTTTTTTATCTAAGAACAATGCGTTTTCCAGTTTAAGTCAGAAATAAATCAGATGACGCTGCTATTTTGAGCTGTCTTCATGCACCTTTGACTGCAATGTACATTTCCTAAGCAATACCTATGGAAAAGGAGGGCAAAAGTTGATCCTCAGCTTGTTGGGGTTTTTTCCAGTAATACCTTGGGATGTTGAGGGCAGCTGGAAGGGAATGATGTGTGTTGCGCGTCCTGTAAGATAAAGTTGAAGGACACAGCGGAGCCTTGGTAAAGAAATATAAAAAGAGCTGCTTTCTCATTTTTCAGGAACGGAGCCGTGGATCAGGTTTTCTTCCCCAGGCTGCTCGCAGCCTTTGTGTCTCGGAGCTGTGGGAGGTGGCAGGGGGCATCTCTGCTGCGTTTCCAGGCAGATGCCTTCATGTCTGCGGGTTGTAGCGCTGCCCCACCACGGCTAGCTGCTGAGCTACAGGATACGCAATAATTAAAAGAATTTATCTCCTTTTCCCAGGATCCTGCCTACCACAGCAGAAAAACATTCCTAATAGAATGATCTCAATGAAATGGGAAGGAAAGACAAAGGTTTACGTGCTCAGTGTTACCCCACCAAGGCAGAGATTGCCATTTTTCTGGGTGAAAGTGAGTTTTGCTCATTTGAACATCAGAAGCTCAGGCTCAAGCTCTGGATTAAAATGAATTCATAAAGCAACCTGAATTAGGGGCCAGATCCAGCCTATCCACCATATACAACCCCATGGTTTTTTATCTCTGCATGTATGTGCGCCCTTCTATTGTTCTCGTAATTTTGGGGAGAGGCTTTCTCTCTCACTATTTTCACTCACATTGTAGAGATCCTATAATCTATCTCAGACCAGATAAAGGCACTCTTTCATGCTTGCTGTCCCCATAATGATGGCTTCTCTTATCACAGAATCCCAGAATGTCAGGGATTGGAAGAGACCTCAAAAGCTCATCCAGTCCAATCCCCCTGCTGGAGCAGGAACACCCAGATGAGGTTACACCGGAATGTGTCCAGGCAGGTTTGAATGTCTGCAGAGAAGGAGACTCCACAACCTCCCTGGGCAGCCTGTTCCAGGCTCTGTCACCCTCACTGGGAAGAAGTCTCTTCTCAAATTTAAGTGGAACCTCCTGTGTTCCAGTTTGTATCCATTGCCCCTTGTTCTATCATTGGTTGTCACCAAGAGGAGCCTGGCTCCATCCTCCTGACACTCACTCTTTATATATTGATCACCATGAATGAGGTCACCCCTCAGTCTCCTCTTCTCCAAGCTAAAGAGACCCAGCTCCCTCAGCCTTTCCTCACACGGGAGATGCTCCATGCCCTTCAGCATCTTCGTGGCCCTGCGCTGGACTCTCTCCAGCAGTTCCCTGTCCTTCTGGACCTGAGGGGCGTAGAACTGGACACAGTATTCCAGATGTGGTCTCACCAGGGCAGAGTAGAGGGGAAGCAGAATCTCTCTCGACCTACTAACCACCCCCCTTCTAATCCACCCCAGGTCCCATTGGCCTTTTTGGCCACAAGGGCCCACTGCTGGCTCATGGTCATCCTGCTGCCCACCAGGACCCCCAGGTCCCTTTCTCCTACACTGCTCTCTAATAGGTCATTCCCCAACTTATACTGGAACCTGGGGTTGTTCCTGCCCAGATGCCAGACTCTACACTTTCCCTTGTTATATTTCATTAAACTTTTCCCTGCCCAACTCTCCAGCCTGTCTAGATCTCGCTGGATGGCAGCACAGCCTCTGGTGTGTCAGCCACTCCTCCCAGTTTGGTGTCACCAGCAAACTTGCTGACAGTGCACTCTGGTCCCTCATCCAAGTCATTGATGAATATATTGAATAGTACAGTGCAGGAGCTACTTTCTATCTGCTGCCGTATTCTGCCCTTTGTGGAAGAATTGGTATTGTTCGTTTGTCTGTCGCACACCACTATTAGGAAACGCGATAGAAAGGTTTCCTTTCCAAGACGTGGCTCCTGCTTTTTTAATAAAAGAGTGATAGATGCAAGGTCTTCTGTGCATTAAGAGAAAGAGAAGAGAAAGCAGGAGCAGCATCCTTTTCCTCCATTCCCTACCTTTTAGTGTATCTACTAGCCCTGAATTCTCTTCACCAGCACAAAGACGAAGGGCTGAGGTGTGCTTTTGTGTGCACAAACAATAAATGCAGCTATTTCTGGTAACTAGTTTTTTTAAAATTTCTATTTTTTTTAATTTTAGCCTTTTGGCATATTTTGTCTGATATCTTAGTTAAGCCTCTGTTCTTGGTTATTCCATTGAAATTTTGTATAGACCAAAGCAAAAAAAACGCATTAATTTATAAGGGCTGGGCAGAGCAACAGGGTTGAGAGAGCGCTATCCTGGAATGACGGGTGTGCAGCGTAGAAGGTTGCTAGAGAGGGCTGTAAATTATGTCATGTGTGGTTCATCAATTATATAGATAAAACTGTGAAGGAGAGTGGTTTGTCAGAAAAGATAAGAAAAGGGGGAATGAACCTAGATATATATTCTGTGCTGATGATCTGGTCGTTTTTAGAAGTGAGAGGAGTCACTTGTAGAAGCCACTTAATAAATTTAATGACTATTGGAAGGGACAGGATAAAAAAGGACAGGGATAAAATGTTAAGTATGCTTTCAATTTTAAAGTCTGTGCCACTTTTCTTTAAGTCTGCTAATGACTGGAGATGTCATCTGGAAATAAAGCACAGGTTGAAGAGGATGGGGTTACCCTCTTCTGACCAAAAGGGGAAGGGGTCCTGTTTGGGGGCTGGATTTGTGCAGGGGCTGGGACATCACATAAAGGACTCCCAGGCTCATCATGGGGTTTCTCAGCTGATTAGATTCCAGATGTGACAAGGTCAAGCACTTCCCTCCCAGGGTTATATGTGCTTCCAGAGGTGAAACAGTACAAGAAAAATGTGGGCATTTTTATCATTTCTCCTCTGTTTCAAATGAAAGTAGGAAGGAAGAAGGGAAGAACGATTTGCACATCCAGAAAAATACGCATAAACGTTATTGGGTATTGAAATTAACTTGGGCTGGATTTACTGGCATTTCTCCTCTTGCCTTACCCAGATGTTCATTTTACCCTGTGCCCCTTCGCAGGGGGGATGTGTGGGGCAGAGCGCCCTCCTCAAAGGCAGCTGCGAAGAAAGTGAAAAACAAATCCCTCCTCCTAACCATTGTCCCACTGGCATTTTTCTAGAGCAGAAGACAAAATTACTTCCTATATGTCAATGACAGAAAGTCCTCTGAGCTGTGTTAGAGAAGGGCCCTGTGCAGGGGACAGTGACAGAGGTAGTTTTTCTTCGCTGAGTTGCTCTATGGCTTTGGGTGAGGGGAAGGTCATTTGGGAAAAGAATAAAGGAGACCTCACCAAAACAAAAAGAGGGATTGCGAGGACGAGAAGAAGACTGAAATGTGCAGTTCTCTTTTTGGTTTTAATAGGCTACCCATCATGTCATTTTATAGTCTCATTTCTGTGAGTAATAAATCGTAATACTCAAAGCCCATGGATAGGATTGATGGGGTGTTTCATCAAGGCCCTTACCATTAAAACAAAGCCACCTCCTTCCAAAACCAGCCTTAATAACAGGTGTTATCGATGCATGCCAGTTTGTAGCTTTATTTGCCGAAAGATGGCAATATTTGAATATATAAAATTTTCCAAGGGGTCGAAAAGTAGAGGTTGCCACTGTACTGTGACCACTGCCACCTCTGCCCTGCCCTGGCTGGAGGACACTGTCACTGTCCAGGGCTGAATTACATCGTTGTCACCTCTTGATGAATATTTGTAGAGCTCATGAGGGTGAATACTTAACTACTCCTGATGGGTCACAGCATTTTGGACCAGATATCAGTACACTGTGCCACCTCTCAAGCATCTGGGGTGACTTTGTGGTAGAGATGCCGAGGTGCTCACTGACACCATCCAACATGCAAAGCCCTACCAGCTCGCAGGTCTCACGGAAGAAGTCGATGGGCAGTTTTTCATTAACAGCAAACGTGTTTGAGAAAATTCACTTCTGCCGTAAATCTGCATGACTCTGCTGAAATTATGTCAAGTTACATCCTCAGCCAATTTGGGCTATTATTTGATTTTATAAGTTGTATCAAGACAGTATTTTTTTTTAATTAAACCGTATCATTTCCCTTTTCTGCACCTTATTGCTGACAGAAGGCTCTCACACAGCAAAGTTTACCTTTCATTAGTTCCTGTGTAATAACCCATTAGGTCTGCTGAGAAATACCGTGTTTCTTATGCAGTGTCAACACCTACTTCCATTTACTCTTTCTCTTCAGAAAACACAGCATGAATCCCAGATGCTGCAGCATGCTGGTGTCCTTGACCCACTGGAGTGCTAAGAGAAAGTAATTAAAGGAAACAAATTGATGAGGATTTAAGGCTGGCAAAATGCGCAGCTTTTAGTTTTCTTTTTCCTTGTTGCAGTGGTGAAGTTTGCTGGGCAAAGTGAGATTGGTGGGTTTCCATGTGGGTCACAGACTCTGTGTTGGTACGTCCTAAAGGCCAGAGGTCTCAATAATTTCAAGAATGCTTAATTTAATTTTTCAAATTTACTTTTTATAGTTTGCATCAGACAGGCCTCTGAGATTTGCTCTGTTACTAAATAATTTTCTCTGTTGGGTGAGAAGATAAGCAAGGTTAAATGGGAAGATCTCATCTAACATTTTTATCTAGGATGTTTACCAACAGAATCTGCAGCAACTTGTTTTCATCTCTAACTACTATCTTCAGATAAAAATCTACTGTATTTCTTGTGGAATGCATCAAAGTCATGAGATGCATTTCAGATACTTGAATAATTCAGGTACTGACGTACACTAAAGCTCATATTTCCCTTTTATAGTAACACAGGCGTTATGCTGTTAGTTTTAAGTGATTTATTCCCATGTGTTAATAAAACAGTGATTCTGAAAGACTCTTCCAGCCACTCTTAGTTAAATCTTGAGTATTCTACCAAGTTTTCACAGTACTATAATATCTGCAAATAAATCCAATGCAAACACATGCTTCTGGGGTCTGCCAAAAGAGATTCTCTTGCATGAAAGGTTTCTTAACCAGTAAGACTGATGCTTGGCGCCAGGTAACTTCCAAAAGCTGCAAAACATGTACTTTCAGCTAGAATTAATGTTTCTGGTAGGGATTTTGGGGTTTATCTTCCTTTATTTTTGGCTAAAAAAATAAATAGAGCAGGGGCTCTACATCAACCAGCTTTTCTGAACTTCGAAATTGCTGTGTACCTATTTACTGTATGAGATCTGAAGAGTCTCACTGGACCCAGAAAACACATTACATCCCTTGAAGTGCTTCCCATTAAAGGGTTACTCAAAACATCAAAAAGGTTCTAATAAGGTTTTTTTAGTTGTGTGTTTTTGTGGGTTGGTTGGTTGGTTGGGGTTTGTTGGTTGGTTGGTTGTTGGGGGGAAGAGGGTTTGTTGTTTTTGTTGTTGGGTTTGTTTGTTTGTTTGTTTTTTATGTGTTTAAGTGAGTTTGTTCTTTTCTGATTTCTTTCTAACTAATACCTGAATTCATTTGGCTGCTGTTGCTCTGGCTTGATGGACACCCAGCTGAAGGGGCAGCTGCTGCTAGGGAGGTCATCAGGGATGCGAACGGTGGGAAGAGATGAGCCTCTTGATAAGAGGGGAGTTGCAAAGGCAGGAGGGTACAAATGATCCCAGAGGCTCTTATTGGGATTAACTGCCTTTGTGGAAGCTGTTGAGTGGAAAAAAGAAGGTTAGCTGTGACTTTGTAGTGTGCCATGCTGGGTTATTTGGGAAGCGGAGCAGGGAGAGCGACTTCTAGAGGCTGAGTTAAGGTGAGTCCTGGGGATTTCTGTGTTGTGAGGGGCTGTGTGAATCAAGCGAGCCCTGAAAGCTGCCAAATGCTTGGTACTTGTAAACAGCAACAACAAAATGTGTGCGGTCAGAGACACAGAAAGGCAAGGGCTGGGGTTGCAGTGGCAGAGCAACCCTCTTCATTTGTGGGTTACTGGTGGAGCAGATGATGCTGTGTTAATTTGTCTTGGCCATGGCAGCAGCGGTGAGCTGAGGCCTCTTTCATGGCTGTGTCTTGGGTGTCCTTGTCTGATGGTTTCACCAGATGCATTCAGCTCCTGGCAAAAACCTGATAGCACCAAGTAGGGAGCCAGCTTAACCTTGTTCCTGCTGCGTACATGACTGAATTTTCTAGTCTTGTTCTGTAATCTGCTGTTTGGTTGGGGTGAGGTAGGTTGAGGCTTTGGAGGTGGCTCGTGGACAGTTGATTCAACGCAGAACAGCTCCCTCCTGCATGTCAGAGACCTCTTACTGTAACTCTGAACTCTGCAGAAACACAGCACTTCTGACCCTGACCTCCTGCCAAGAGTCTCAGAGCTGGATGAGAACTGAGATAATAAGTGTTTTTCCAGAAGAGGTAATGGAATTAGGAGGGAGAGTCTCACTTGTAAATATTTTGGGTAGTGAATAAATATCACAGACCTGTCTATAATAAAAATGCTTTATTGCCATCAGTAACACTCTCACTGCACTTGTGAAAGAACTAACTATTATAGCTAAATGATAGGTGCTTACATAGACACAATACTAATCAAGTGGGGGGTTTAAGTTTTGGAGCATAAAGTAAAGCACTTGGTATGTAGGTACTCGAATAAGTGACATATGTGTACCTAACGTGGGTTAGCTTCTGATGTTGGTGTATAAGGAGGGTGGCCTGTGCAACTTGCTCCAAAGTCAGTCTGTAAGTCAGTGAGGCGATTCAGAGCAGACCCCAGGGGTCTTCTCCACTTGGCCCAAGCAATGTCATCTCCACTTCGTTTGGGACTTGTTCTAAATTGTTAGAAATTTTATATTTGTAATGTATAATTTATGTTTTTAATATGATTTAAAAGCTGAAATGTTGCTTCCACTGCAGTCTGCCATTGAAAAGTCCCTTGAGCACTTAAGCAGTTAACTTTGAACAAAATGTATGTCGTGAAGAAGTACCGAATTGCGTCAATTTAATTCCCAGGTCACTGGATTTCTCCTGGTTCAACCGGAGTAGCACCGAGTGTGTTTTTAGAATTTTCTCCAGTTCATTTGTTCATTAGTTTATTTTGGATTTGAGCCTACAGAAATCCCCCTAGAATGTGAACTTGGATTGCACAGCTCTTTATATTGAATTTCTGTTCTTTTTAGGGCAGGTAAAATGAAGCAGTTAATCACATAGACACATCAGTAAATGTAGTATTTAATATGCACATCTTCCTATATAGTTACATTGAATATTATGTGTACTTAAAGACCCTCATAAAATGGGTGGGGGAGGGAGTTGCTTTATGCCAGTAGGACACAGGCAAAAATATTTTGAAGTGAAAGCCCAAATGGACTACAGATGCAGCATGATGTATGTATTTTACTGGAGGACCAGTGGCCATTAACCCAAATTGCAGAGTTTGTTCTGTATTCCCCAGAGCCATAGTATTAAGTGGATGAGTAGGTATTTTCCCATTTCATAGGAATCACATATTTTCCACCATCTTTGGCCAGGACCTCTGTGCTGGCTGATGGGGCTTCAGTGCTGGAAGATGAAGCTCTTGGGCTACCCCTCATGTCCTTGTAGTGTTGGCTGGGAGGCACAGGACCAAAAACCTGCATGGATGATGGTTATTTCCAATGGGCAGTGATATATTCCAGCCAGCCCTAATACAGCTCTGGAGCCTAGTGCATGGGGTGTCATTGCTACTTTTCCTGGCCATTGAAAACTTACAGAGCTCTAACTTAAACTAAGTTATCTTTATTTTCCTAACAAATCAAGAAAAGCAGCTTGGGTTAAGTGTTAAAGGAGAAAACTTTCAAATCCAATACTGTTGCATCACTTCAGAAAAGTCTCAAGTCAAGACTTCAGGCATTTTCCCAGCAATGAAAGCTCATGAAAGTTGTGCCTCTTTTGTTTGTTTGGTTGGTTGTTTATTTGTTTGGTTGTGTGTTTGTGGTTTTTTGGGTTTTTGTGGGTTTTTTGCTTCCCTAGACACTGAAACCACTAACACTGGAATGTTAAATAATGGAATTATTAAATCTGCATTTTGGGACCCTGCCCATGAGATTTGTGGCATTTTGGCAGTAACCCAGTAATTTGACCTGGGGGTTCACAGGTGTTGCTTGATGGAACAAGCCATCAAAGGATCTTGCAGTTGGATTTCATGAATTCTGCAGGATGTTCTCGTGGCCAAGGACAGACCTGATAAAAATAGGAAGGACAGTCTTAATCAAGGTCTTAAAGATGAACAGAGAACCACAGTTCTAATAAGTAGCGAAATTCCTTCTCTCTGTCTTCTCTACAGGGCTTAGGTTAAAGCTTTTCACATGTGAATCTCAAAATAGACTTTTTTTCAAATTTTGAAGATACTTGCGAGTACCCAGTGAACACTGAAATCCATGGGATGGCTTCAGCGTGGACTAATTCCTATGGAACAAATGCAGTGACTGGAGCTGATAAAAGGATGGTGTAATACAACAAGTTTTTTATTAGGATTTGCAGATTAAATTTTTAGTTCAGCCACACACCTCGTGTCTGGGCAGTCTGTTTCCTTCGTGCAAAAACAGGATAGATGTTTCCATTTGTCAGTGGTGGTATTAAGAATGAAAAAAAAAAACCCCAACTATGAGTATCTCAGATGCTGGTGATGCAAATTGTCCAGCTATTTGTGCAGAGAGTTGGGGTTAGTAAAATAGAAAAATAGTCACCTTGTGCAGTTTGGTTTCCATTCCTTTAATTTCACCATGTGTAAAGAAAAGGAGTATTTGAATGACATCCTGAACAGGAAAGCAATTATATCGGTTATTTTCCTGCTTCTCCTTTAATTTGTTTTGTTTTCACTTTGCTTGTGATTTGCTGTGTGTGCATGTTCAAATTCTAGGAAGCATTTGTGTAAAACGACGAATGTGACAGATTAAAGAAGTAGAAATTACTGAATGCCAAGGTGTTTTAAGAAATGTATTGACCCAGGAAGGTTCTCTGCTGTTATCATGGTGATGTGCATCTCTGTTAGAAGAAAAATTTCACGGGTACATCTAGGTTCATATCAAGTGATTATCTCAATTTTTATACATTTACTTACATCCCAGCTGCTGAATTTAAAAGAATTCCAAAGAACTGACATGCTCATTTTAGAGCACAGTTTTTAACCATCTTGGTTGTTGGGAATAGCTCCAAACCAAGTAAATATTTATTGATGTCTCTGAATCACAAAGATAGATAACCTAGAATGGAATATTTTAAGTCAGGTTTATGATTTTTTGATGCAGCATTGCGATTTTGGAAAGGGGATGGGGGAGCTGATGTAGAATATTTCCACTTCTGATGCTGTCACTATTGGCAGACAGGGACAATATTTTCTCCTGGGCAGTAACATCTGTCACGGATGGGAGTTCAGATCCAGGCTCTCTGCCTGTGTCGGGCTGAGCTACTATTGAGCTGTAGTTCAGAAAAACAGACGGACACCTTCCCAGTGCTGAGACAGGTTTGCATATAGTGGGCTTTGGGACATCCACAGACTGGGAGCTGGAAGTAATTCTTCATTTAATACCCTAAGGGCTGCATCTGTATTCCCCATTCTACTGGGGACAAAACTGATCCCAAGAAAGGGAAACCCACTTCCCTGTGTTAAGGAGGTTTATTCCCTAACACCTGGGTGGCTCCATAGTGTTTAGTATTTGAGGTTTTTTCCATGAGACTCTTATTTTTCAATGTTACTATTAGTTCTTAAGTAACTCTTCTTGCATGTTCAACTCTACTACCTTATTTTCCATATGCTAATGAAATTTGGGCTGTTTGTTACTGTTCCCTAATCAAACTTTAAAACATCTGTGTATTTAATAAGTAGTACTGGCAGTCTTAACTATTCAGTATGGCTGGATGATGAAAACATTTAATTTTCTCAGCAAGATATATACAAGTCAAAGCTTCGCTTAGGAATGGTGCAATTAAATCCAAGTGGTCTATAGTTTTCCCAGAAAACAAAAAGCTTGTTCTAGTTTTTGAATGTACATCCTCAACACAGAAAGATGAGGTGACCAAAAGCTAATCATAGCAAAGGAATTGGCTTTAAAATTCATTATCTGCCTTGAATACAAAGCCTTTCTCTATAGCAAATGATGAAGAAGAAGTAAGTTTAATACAAGTGCAGTGTCTGATGCTTGTGACCATCTTCCTGTTTCTTTTGTGCCATTTCCCCACACCTCTGACCCATTGTCCTCCTCAAAAAACTGAGTGTTGAGACTGACATCACAGTCACTTGAAAGGCAGGTTTTTGCCTTGGAGTATTTACTAGCAGCATGTGGGTTTTTTGCTTCAATTTGATGATTTCCTTGTGCTAACCCAACACCCAGAAAAGAGCAATTACCAAATGTTGCAGTTCGAGGAGTTCATAGTGATGGAGGATACCTGGCCAGCACAGCCCCAAACCCACACTTCATTTTCAAGAATAACGATACCATTCCCTCCACAATTGATACAGCTCAGCACTGCTGCCAACAGGAGTTAATTCCAGATTTGAAGGACTGTCCTATCTAATAAAAATGGAAGATTATTGCAGAATGTCAGTGGATTTTAAATAAGGAAGTTGTATTTGCAAGAAAATCTGTCTTAACGACAGGCATCAAGTAACGTATGGTCTTGGATTTGTCAATAAGAGGCGTCTGAGCTCCCTTTTGGGAATATTCTGAGAAGCTGCTAATTGTTGATGAAGAGAAGTGGTAGGTCTTTTGATTAAAGTGATTAAAGTAATCTTCTGCTGGAGAATTTGCCTGTTTGATATGAGTCCTTCAGACTTTGTCCCACTTCTGCGATTAAGAATGACTATTTATTGTGCTGACGGGGGTTTCGTGCTTTATGGATCACAGCACTTGAACCAAGACCTGTATTGCAGCACATGTTTAATCACTGGAAACAGTATGGATATTTCCCCCTTTTCTGCCTTTGTTCTTCCTTCTCCTGCTTATCTTGTTTTCATTATAATGCAAATTAAAAACCATTTCCAAGACCTTGAAATAATTTTATGAAATGAATCTTTGTTTTCCAGCCAGTCTTAATCAAAGCCCCAAGTCAGGCTCTGTTTCTGTAGTTTTATTTTGGGCTGATTTTAGTTTTCTCTGAGGTGACTTGCTGCCATTGCAAAGAGCCCTCAAAGTGCTGGGGTTTTCAAATGCCACTTGCACTTACTGGAAGACCAAGGCGTTTGAAAGGCCTTAGCATTTTTATCCAATTCTTCTGCTGTTGAATTATGTACCCTCGATTTAAAAACATTTACCATAGACCCTCACTAAAAATATTAAATGCTTGTTGGATTTTTTTTTCCAGACACTTCACTCACTAGGAATTATTGAAGTTTTGTGTGAATAGCTTTATATTTTTTCTCTGTCAGCCTTTAAGTTTATTCCTTATCTACAGTTTTGCCACTATTCAAGTTCGTGTCATCTGCTGACACCATGACTTTCCCAGGTTTAAGAAGACAGAAAGAATCTTTGCTCTCCCTTCCCAGTCCCACCACGTTGATGCACAATTAAGCGGAGCTAAAATGGGAATTTATTTCTGAGATAGTTGTTAGAAAACATGGCAGAAGGAGACTGCTCAGCCCCCTGGTTCCCTCTAACCATGGAGCGACAGTTTCAACAGTGAACTTAAACCATGTTTAATCCAATCTTCCCAAGCTGAATATTTCTTTTGATGTTTAAAGAGAAAAATATGTCATTTTCTCTAATTCTTTCTGTCAGGGGAATATATCATCTGGAGATGAAGCCCTTTGCATGTCAGAGGCTGCCATCACCTATCATTGAAGCATTTCACACCTTTCTTCTGTGGCCACCTTTTGTCACCCTTTCCCTTGTGCCAGTGCCCAACTGGAAGAAGCTGCTCTGGCAGGTCTGTGGTAAACTGACATCAGATTAGCACATATAAAATTCTAAGTTATATGTGGGTTTGGTGTTGTGTTGTTGTTTGCGTTATGGGGGTTTTTTGTTTGTTTTTGTTTTTTTGGTGGTTTTGTGTATGTGGTTTTGTTGTTGTTTGTGGTGTTTCTCTGTTTTGCCTTTTCTTCCTCGTCTCTGTTGGATGAAAAGAGGACAAGATGAAATATTTTCTCGAGAGTTCTCCAGCACATTGCAGTTGCTGATCAGTCCTCAGCTTGGGTGTTCACCAGGATTTTTAGCTGTCCTGTTCAGATCAAATGCACAGCAGAAATACCTGAATATACAGTATGGAAAAACTGAAAATGAATCCACGGCACACGGCAGTGCTGATGGTGTTATGTGCTGTATAGACCAACAGTTGAATGGTACTCATAGTGCTCCCAGGAAGCTGTGGAAGTGATGCTGAGTTGTTCACCAGGGGCTTCTTTTGTCAGATCTGTATCCTTCCCCCCAACTTTTTGCTGTGTTCATACAAATTATACCGAGGGTGCAGTAATACTGCTTTCTGTTCATGAGAGGTTAGGTTTTCTCCTAAAAGCTGAAGGGAAAAAAACCCAAGCTCCCTAGTAGTTGCTAGTTCTAAGTCTAGAATTAAAAATAAATGGGAACTAGAATAATATGCTGCTTTATTTGCAGTCAAGCCTCTTGTTTCTTAAAAAAAAAATTCATAATATGATGCTTAGGACCTTGTTAGGATTTGTTTATGTGTAATCTGATTTCTGCCCATAAGTAGCTACATTTTTATCGAACTTTTCCTCATGCAATTGCACAAGTGAAAATGAACCCCTTATTTACCACAACTAGCTGAACCGTCTATGTGTTCATGGCATTAATATGTTTTGCCCTCAACCTGCAGCCTGGGTTTTGTTATTTAGAGGCTTGTCAGTACAGTGGCATTTAGGTTTGACTTGGTTTTGTCACTGTTTGCTCTTTATTGATCAAACCTGCTGTACTGTGGATAGGTTAGTCTCCTAAGCCATATATTGTATTATTATTAGTGATAAGAGAGCATCCGTTGGTGCTATTACTGATATACATCTTTAGCCCATTAAAATGCAAATTTTAAGGTGTGCAGCAGATAGAAATCTGCACTGAAAAGGCTGGCTAATTATGACTCAAACTATTTTTCAGATAAGTGAGCAGTAAGTCATTATAAAATTCCTAATGTAAATCCTTTTATTTCCCTTGTCCCCTGACTATTGAACTGCAGATGATCTCATAAGGCAGTCTCTTGTTTCTAGAATTAGTGCCCAAGAGTTTATGCATTACTCTAAATTCGAAAGCAAACACAGCTACAAAAACCAGCCCATAGTGCCTATTATTTGTCTAAAGCTACATGAATATATGTAGCCCAAAGATGTATAATTTATGTCAACAAGACAAAAAAAATCAAGATTTTTCTTATCGTGTAGCTATCAGATGCCTCTCTTGTCTGGGTAATCCTGTTTCTGGTATTTTCTATCTCAAGGTTAATCAAGAACCTAGAGATTCATGCCATTAAATATGACTCTGGGACAGACCTGACTTCTTTTCCAGCAGAGAGCTGCTGTCTGAGGACAGACCCTCTCGGATGTTGCCTAAAACCCTTCCATCCACCAGCACCCCATAATGTCCCACACTGTGAAACTCCTTGGGAAATTCCTGCCCTGAGCAATTAACTCGGCTGAACTGTCAACACCAGTGTCTGCAAATGTATCGGCCAAAAGAGAACATTCTTATCATCATTCAGTAAGAAATCGACAGGATCATTCGTGCGATGGCATTTATGTATGGTTGAGCCTGAACATCAATTTTTGTATGTGTGGACACTCAGCTGGCAAAGCATACTATAGATTTCATTTTATCTGAATTACTTTCCTACTGAAGTGGTTTTTGATCTGGTTGGTCTGGTGTTTTTATAGTCATTCCTCTTTGAACATGGGTGAACCCATTGTGTTGCAGTCTACAGCATGAATGCAATTGCTGTGATTACATAAAGATACAGGAAAAATCCAATCTTCTGCTTTGCAATTTATGATCCTCCAATTTAATATGACATTTATGGTGATCATTCTTCTCTTCTTCCCAGGTTTCAACTTTTTGACCGAGAGATTAACTGTGCATGTGTTAAGCCAGAAATAAGCCCCTGGCAATATGGCAGAGTCGCTTTGTAATAAAGCAGGTCTCAATATTTGTTCCAAACCAAAGAGGAGACTTTTCTTTGAGTTAAAGTTTAGTTAGCTTTCCCCATGTCGATTTTTCTTTGACTGTATTTGAAGAGCCCACCTCCAGCTGGCTTTTGAGACACAACCAAGATCTTTGAAAGATCAGCAGCTACATTAAAGGCAGAACAGGGAGCAGTTCCAATACAGCAGGTTAAATAGGAAAGTCTATGTCAGGAGCTTTAATTACTTTGTGTGACTCTTGTGCAGAGCCAGAGAAAGGAAAACCAGATAATCTCTGAGTACAAGCAGGGTGAGATTTATAAATGGCACTTCTTGTTCCAGCTCCCACTGAATTTGGGGTGCGGAAGGATGCAACCTGAACACCTCTTTCCTGGGGGGATTGGGTACAACCTGTCCTTAGTGGGCGTTTGGGATCCTCTCCCACAAAAATAATGTCTCTGCCACTAGGATTCAGTGGGAGCTGGAATGCAGCAGGCGAGTGCTCCTCAGCCACAACATGTTTGAACTCATCTTACAAAGGCAAGATCGGTTCCACGGTCCTGGAAAAGGGCTCTTTAGCTCATCTGAGAGGGGGCTGGAGGGAGAAAGAGTTTCTCTGTTTTTTAAAAAAAAATGTTCTAGTTTTGAGGCATTTTCTAAATGTAATTGGACAAGTGCAGCTCCCTCAGCGGCTGCTGCCGGAGACTTTACAAGGAAAGAACTAAACACTTTTATGCAAGATCCCCCTATACGCACATAGTTGCTGGCTCGCCTGCAGGGCCATGTGTCCCAGCTTTCCAGGGTGCCTTATATAATGTGGATTTTTATTTTTAAGTTCTCTATCTCATAACGGAATAGAAGTCTGGATGATGAGGGAAAAATAGAGGTGGGGCAGGGGGGAAGAAAACATCAATTTATGCATGGATGGGTTGTTCTGTGTCTCTTCCCCGGTTTGAACATGAGTATTGCTTCTGCCAGTAGAGTGTATGGGCTGGTATCAGTTCAGGATCTCTCCCTCCACTGGTTTTAGAAGCATTTGGGTTTTAGGTTTGAAGAGCCTGGCTTGAACCATGCTTTCCAAAGCAAGTCTTTGGCATGGATTCATTCTGGGCTGCAGGTGGCATTTCTCTTTGTGTTAAGCTATAGCAGAAGGGAGACAGGATAATGCAGCCAAAATTGGCTTTTTCTGCCCCTGGCCACTTCAGATCAATGAGAAGATCTATGGAAAGCCTCAGTGTGGAGAAAATAAAGAAAAACAAAGGGGAAAAAAGAAAACTCTTCTCCTGAGTGATCGTTTAAACCCTTCTGACAGCCCTGGAAATGGAATTTCACTTTCTTCTCCGCAAGTCCAGCCCGGATTGTTTACTTTTATCTGTGCACTTGTCTTTACTAGTTTTTCACCTCAAGTTAATTGATTGATTGCCACAAGGTGGTTAGTTAACACAATTGCAAACCTGTCTGGGTGCTCCCCAAACATTCATTGCAGTGTGTTATCCTGAGTTCCCAGTATTTTTGCCGGGGTCATATTTGAATAGAAAAACCCGTAGCATCTCTCTACCTGTTCGTCTGTGTCATTATAATATCGACAAATGATTTTTAGCTATTACAAATATTAAGGCCAAATTCATGGCAGGGGAAGATGACCTTCCCTATTACATGAAGTCTTTGTAAATGTAGTAGCTCAGGTAAACCTTTGCAGGATGCAAGTAACATGTTAAAAAACTGATTCACATAGTGGAGATGGAAAGTCTTGTGTAACTGTGTACAGCACAGGGAACAGACTGTAGAGGAGCATCTTTAAATTAAAACTATAAGTTTAACTACGTCTTAGCAGAAAGCAATTACCCAGGCTGGAATTTGATCCAGTCATCAGGATTAACATGCCATCATTCTTGAAGAAAATGCCTTTGGATACTTAGATTTCGTAAGAAGATAGAGGACTGGTTTTATATCTGAACAGAAGGAGACAAATAGTAAATAGCAGTAGGTCTCGCAGTTGGCTCATTACAGAAAACTATTAAGATGTCATCTTCTGTATGGCTAGTGCCACAGCTCCCATCACCTTTCTGGCAGCTTAGAGCTTGATTGCAGATGTGGTTAACACCTTTGCCTGTACAGCTATGATGTTTGCATGCATAATATAAAACATCTTGCCCATAGACCATTTTTTTTCTCTTACATAATTGGTTGTGCCTGCATAATAATATATATTTTTATTCAATCTTTTACATATAGATGAGTTTTATTGAATAGATGTTGCCATTGTCCATTCTCCACGCCATATTTTAGCTCTGTAACTAGTGAGTTTATGATTCCTCTTCGATTCTATTGCAGTAACAAGTTTGTTTATTGCTTTTTAAATCTCCTGCACTGACACTGTGTAAAATTAAGGATGTGTTAAAATTCTTTATAGTTTCAAAGTCTTTTTAAAATTTCACATTTCCATAACCTTGGAGACTTAGTGTCACAAATCAAAGCCGAGATGTTATGGCTAGCTGGGTCCAAGCTTGGGACAAGCTGCTGCAATCTGCTGGCAAAGTCACTGCGGAGCTTTTGAGGTTCCCATGCAAAGACAATGCACCACTCGGCTCTAATGAGAAGGACCGAAATACTGTATAAGCATTTTAATCTAGTTGTATTGTTTCTCCTTTTGTTTTACAAGTTTATGTAAATCCAAGCTGGGAACCAGTGGAGGTGTGCAGCTGGCTATACTGGAAGATTTGTCTGAGTAAACCAACTATTTTTTTCCTCTTGGATGACAGAGGGTGTTTGTAATATGTATGAAACATCAGGACCGATGCAGTGTGGATTTGAACAGGCTCGTCAGCTACTATTATTGACAGAAACTAATAACACAGCCAGTGTCACAGCTAATACATGCACAAACAGTGTAACTATAACAAGAGAGGTCTGCAAACATTCAAAATAAAATGAAAAACCACAAGTCCTAATCCTCCTCTTCCTTAAGTCAACAGTTTTACCTTTCAGTGCTGTAGATTGTGCCTGTTGTGATCTGGCATACCACAACATCAGCTCTGAAAGGTAGCAGCAAGGCAGGAGCAAAACTGGAAAAACAAGAAGGGCTACTCTGTTCTCTGGCTGGTGGAGCTCTGGATGGGACTGGTGTAAACTGGGGCAGAATGGGGCTGGGCAAAGCCCTCGTGTGCTGTTGGGGCCAATCCAATATCAAGACAGGGGCAAGGCCAGTAGTTCTTCGGAGAACACAAGTGTTGCACTAGTTTCGGGTATCCTATGCTGGAGGCTAATAGCTTCATAGACCACTTCCAGGATCTTTGTATCATCAAGTTTTAATATAAGGTTAATGAAAACGCAATTTATCACAGATTTTCAATGCAGAAAGGGGTTTTTAAAATAATGCCATAGTGGCTAAAATTGTACTTGCATGTGCAGTCATATGAATATATTTGTGGTTTGTGTGTAGCTCAGGCCTTAAGGTGAAGCCTTGTAATAGCCGAAATGTTAATTAATATGGGAAAATCAGAGACTTGGGCAAATGGAAGTCTTTCAAACAGTCTTTTCAATAATGTAACAAACACACCTTTTTCCTTTTCATTTTTGGTCTCGTAAATGGGGGATGTTTCCATCCCTTTGACTACAACACTTGGAATTGAGGCTACTTTTCAGCTTATGAAAATGTGTGTTTGGCTATTTGGCTCTATTTTGTTTGTGCACTCTTATCTTCCAAGTGTAGAAACACTTTTTCTGTTAAACGTGGCTATTGAACTCCTCTTATACAGTATAGCCTTTTCTGCAAAGCATTACATTATGGGGACAAGACAGAGGACATCAGATAAAAAATGAATCGCAGCCCCTATGTTCCCAGGTAGTTCAGTGTATTAAGGAAATGGAGGAATTTCCATGGGAGTAAAATGGCAACTAAATATCTGCTGAAGCTAATGGCAGGACTCCCACAGACTCAAACACTGTGAGAGTCTGGCTGTAATTCAGTCACCGCTAAATTACTGCAGCTGTTTCGGAGAAGGTTGGTGAGGTCAGTGTATTACAAGCACAGGAATGGGGAGGAATTTGAGGGAAGAGGGTTCGTTTCAGGGGGAGATGAAATAGTGGAATAAGTCAGTCCTTCTCCCTTGACCAGGGAACGAATGAGCAACACGTGGGCTGGGACCAGATTCTTGACTGCCGCAACCTGCAGGAGAGGGCAAAACAAATTAACTCCAGCAACAAGGTGGAGAAGAGTTTCTTTCTCAGCATCCGAAGAGCACAGGGGAACCAGGAGCTGAACTGCGGCTCGCCAGCAAGGCAGGTTTGTCCCTGCTCCCTGGGCTGAATGCTAATTGTACCAAAGCAATCTAGGGAGGTTTTTGGATGCTGAGCTTGCTTTTGGTTTTTTGTGTGCCTATAGCAAATAATGGGTTTAGCTTCAAAAATGAGGGTACTAGTTTATACAGATATCGGTTGGATCCGGATTTTTAAAATGAAACAAAGTGCATTAAAAAGCTTTTTTTAAAAAAAACAAAAACAACAACAAAAAAATCAAAACAAAACCCCCAAAACGAAACACACAAAAAACCAACAAAACCCCCAAACAAACAAACAAACCCAAAACAACAAAAACCCCAAGCAAAACAAAACACAAACCTGAAAACTATAGCTGCTAGTCTATTCTTCTTTTATATCACTTTCCTTGCTGCACTATCTGCATTCCTTCCAGTACCACTTTAAGTGTTGTGGCTAACATCTGACACGTGTTTCATTCTTCCTATCATGCAGTATTTAAAAAAAAACCACCAAAAACCAACAGTAAATTCTTTGCATAATGTATGGGATGTTTTCCTTGGAGTAAAACTGTGCTGTGCTTCAGGGAACAGGCTCTGCCTGCTGCTCAGTGATACTGCCCTGCTCACAAACCCGATCCATCACTCCCTGATGAAGTGTTTCATGTCTATAAATGTGGTGATATTTTATGTGGTCCACACTCAGCCTATGATCTCAACTGCTCCACAGATGCTTCTTTTGGTGCTTTTGCTAGAGATAAAGGTGCAACTGAAGCCCTTGCAGGAGGATCCCAGTGAGCTGTGCGGTTGTCCAGCTCAGCTGGTAGTGACTGCACAGAGCTCAGTGTGGACTGGGAAATCTTTCCTGGGAAATCTGCTGGGAATATGTTTAGGTGGTGAATCCAGGGTGATTTGCATGCCACTAAAGTCAGCCTAGTTTAACTAAGTAGGTTATCTTAAGCGCGCGTAACCGCAGCTTTGCTCCTGATATAGGGATGCAATGAGAGTGCAGCCGCATGTAGAGTGGGCAGGGAGCTGCTCTCAGGGGTGTGGGGCTGTGGTTGCATTCCAGGGATTTCTGCACTGGTTGTGTTATAAAAGAAGGAGAACAACATTGAAATTAGTTATACAGACACTACAGCTGCTAGGAGAATACTTGTTTGCAGTGTGGATGTAACCATATTTTGGAGCTGGTGAAAGATGTTAAATCAAATACTCTGGGGGTCAGGCCTAATTAAGATGTTGGTATCAGATTCTAAACTAATTATGCGGGGAAAGTGAGCTCTACATCATTATGTGGAAGTTGTTGCACACAAAGGTAATGCACACTGATTCGTGCAGTGGAAGATGATGTGATCTGTAATACATGTGTTGTGCTGAAGTCAGACCAACCACCCAGCTTGAACAGTGAGGAGCACAGGGGCTGAGGCAGTCCCAGTCACTTAGAGTCACAAAAGCTAATTACAAAGTGACTTATTTTTGAGGATATAGTAGTCTGCTGGCGGACATTCCCCAAGGGAAGAATGAGGCCAAATTCATCGGATGCCTCGTTCATTGTAAATAATTCGCAGCTGTGCACGAGGGGACCCTGCAGCTGCTCTGCCGAGCAGCCTCCAAGCACAGCCTGTCTCTGCATCGCTCCGCTCCCAGCACCGAAACCACGGCAGAGCATCAAAATGCTTTGAAAGGTACCCTCTAGAAGCCCTTCCTCTAGATTACAACAGCTATTTACATTTTGGTTGTGCTCCTTCTGTTGTCCAAATGCACCAAAAATCCTATATTGAGCCATAATGAAAATATTCTGAGAAGCAGTATTTAATACTGTTCCTGCTCCCATTGGCACCTGTGGCTGGTTCCACTGAATTAATGAGTAGGTCTCAACTGGCATCGCTGAAGCCAAAGGACAGAAAGCCAGGATAGAAATAAGTGTCTTCAAGGATGTAGAAGGCTGCTATAGAAATGATGGGAATAATCTGTTTTCCCTTGTATTGAGGCAACAGGCTTACACTGAAGGAGAGCCAGGTTAGACATTAAGGAACAGCTTTTCTGAGGTTAAAGAGAAGGTAGGAATGTGTGTGTGTGGTTTTTTTTTTTTTTTAATTTTCGTTTGGTTGGTTGGGTTTGTGTGGTTTTCTTTGGTTTTGTTGGTATATGTTTTTAAAAAAACCCAACAACAACAAAACCCAACAACAACAAAACCACACAAAACCCAACCTAGAAATCACCCTTTCCATGCAATAAATTTTAAAGGCTTCAGAACTAGGTTAGACAAACATCTGGGACTATAACCCTGTGACAGCCACGGAAACAGTCTTGCTACTGCAACTCCTCCTCCTGTTCTGTGGCTTTACCTGTTCCACCCCTAAAGCCCCCATGTCCTTAAATAAATTTCTCATAAGTCATCATCATCAACAATGATTCAAGAAGGGTAATTTTGTATGGGTCTTGCCTGCAGGCTGTAGTACAGAATAACTTCTGAAACTGCCATTTTACAAGAGACTTTTCAAATCCTAATGACATTTCATTTCAGCCAACAAATTTCTCTTCAAATCAGTCAAATTTTGGAGTTACTGAATAACTTACTTGAAGTCTCTGTGCTTCAGAGATTCCTGGTAGATAAGACAGTTATGTACAAATGGAGAGCAGGACACGGTGTCCTGGTTTCAGAGAGGCAGCCCATGTCACTTAGTGCGCTGTCCCTGTTGGTTTTCATCAGGGCATTAAAATGACCCAATTTTCTCCTGCTTTTGCTATTATCCTCCCTCACTTAAAGGTATTGGTGATATTTAAAGCTATCCTTTGCAGAATGTCAATGCTAAGACATCAGGACAGGTAGTGGGAATTGCTCACAGAGAAAAGCATCCAAAGAAAGGGTTTTTTTGACTGAAGCAATGCAGATTTCTGTAGGTAGCTTGCATTGCTCGTGCCTGTGCTGTGATGCTCTGGGCTCGCTGCTTTCCAGGTAGAAATGCTGCAGGAACAGGCAAATGGTTTGGGGAGGTTGTAGCTGAAATAAAGATGTGGGTAACAACAGAAGTTGTCATCATCGCATCTTTGGACCTCATCCCAGACAAGAAAAAACCCTGATGCTAGCACTGCATAATAAATGCAATATAATCAGAACCTATTATAATCTAGTTCTGCTTGAAATTCAAGTGGTTTGGACTGGAGTTCATTTTACATATGCCTCTAAATAAAGTTAATGTGTTCCCTACTTCCCCTTCCCCCTTCGCCTATACTCTATCTTAATGAATAACAGACTTAATCACTCTGGTATCAAGATAGCCCTTTTACAGCCATGCAAATGTTCTTTGGTATATAATTTGTACATGCTTCACTCATCTATTATCATTGTTCTTTCTAAATGACAAAATGCAAATGTTACACCAAGGGCCCAATCTTCGTAGCTTACTGAATATAATTCCTGACAGCAACATGAAGCTGTTTAGCATAATTTCCCTGTTAATAAACTGCCAATTACAGTAATTTACTTCTTGGCTTCCAAAGACCAAAAGGTATATGACGATTTCCAGCACGCTCCCAGTTAATATCTCAGTTTATTATTTTGATATGTCTGAGAAAACAGAAAAATTGGAAGGACTCAGTTTTTTTAAAGATGATACTAATGTGACTTCCTTTCATAAATTCAGAAGCTTTTCTAATCTGAGAAGCAAAATGCAATTTTGTGGGTATGCATTCCCCTTTGCACACGCGCATTCGTACATGTAAAACACTCAGAACAGTGTTGGCGGTATCTGTATAACACATGAACGTGAGTCAGCTTGAAAAACTACCAAATTAGACTTTGTAAAAGCTATTAGAAACACCTGACAGCCATGACAAACTTTTTTTTTTTCTCCCAGTAACTTCTGGTTTTTGTTCAAATGCCTCTCAAACTCAGATGGTTACACAGCACTTTATAAAAGTCAGTGGGAAATACTGCAAGAGACCTGGCAGGGAAAGAGAATATTTAAGGAAATGTTTATAGTTGCTGGGAAAGATTCAGAAGTATTATATTTAGAAGCAATTATGTTTTGAGCAGCTCTTCACATACAGTGTCTTCTGTTCAGATCTCTTCTCAACCTTTCTTATTAAAGGGAATATGCGTGAAAACAGAATCCTTGTTTCTTAAGAGTTTATGTGATTTTCCTGCTTATTTCTTACTCCCTGCTCCATCTGCTCCTGAAATCATCACTCACCATGATATAGCTGAACAATTTCTGAGGCAAGCTGGACTGATTTTAATTGAGGAATAAGCCATAGATGGGATCTCAGGAAATCAAGGTCCTATTACAATGCAAGAATCTCCATGTAGGTAAATGTAGGAAACAGAAGTGTTTTTAATTTGGGGTGAAGCTGAAAAAAATAACCCAGCTAGATGGAGCCCTTCAGATGGTTTGCTTTGGATATTGCCTTTCCCCCCCCCCTGCTTTGGAAGTCGCTGAAGAACCTGTCCTGGGGTTTTTGATCTATTATTTCTTTCAAGAATATACCCACAGATTCTGTGAAAAACTCTGCAATTTTTGTCTCAGGTAATTATATCTGAATCCAAACAAACAAAATATACAAAATCCATCTTTCCCTCAGCTCTGTGCAATCCTTTGGAAATATAAGAAACTCTGCCTTGTTTGAGCCTCCCATCACCTGCCAGAGAACAGCAGTAGGCTGCAAGTGATTAAACCCTGACCATAATATTTATTAGACATTCAGGAGTCAAGTTTGGCAGAAAAAAATTCCATTACCTGCATAGATACTCAAGCTAAAGCCTGCTCTGGCTTCTCTAAACAGCTAGAGTGGGTTATTTCACAGGGCTCACTGTTGGTGTCACTGGTCTCGGTAATGAAAATTAATTGGCTCCTATGGAAGCACGGTGAGGTCAATGCTAAACGATTACTTAAATTCCACCTTCCTGCAACCTGTGCTTAGAGCAAAAAAAGTGCATTCAGTGCCATTGCCACATCTTCTTTGCCCAGTCACCTCCTGGTATTAGTGAGTGCATCACCCAGGATCTCCAGCACCTGAACCCAAGTAGCCCCTATGCCAAAATAACTGACCCTGCCCGCTTGCTTTTGGTAGCAAACAGAGCAGCTTGCTTGCCCAGCTGGCTCTGTGCACAGCCAATGTGGGCAGGGGGTCTGTTTCATCCAGAGGTTATTGCCAGATCCGAGGTTCACCTGCACAATCACCGTGATTACCACGGGAGACAGTCCGGTCTGAGCCAGTTGCTACAGCAAGGCATGCTCTTTGCTAAGAAATTGCAAGAGCTTTGAGGAAAAAATCCAAGCAAGCTTGTTCAGGGACCTTATTCAAACAGAAAGCACCCTCTTAAGCTCTTCGTGTGTCTCTGATGTTGTTGATGGCGTTTGCCTGCTTGGCCAACTCCTCCCCAGTGTGATGCCTCAGGCAAGGGCTCAAACTAAAGAGGTTCCTGCAATGCTTTGAAAGCTAAATTGAAGAAAAGTTATTGAAGTTATTAAACTTTAAGAAGGCGCAAGTGTATGTGCCAGCTAGTTACTTTTTGATAAGTGTATGCTATTAATAGCACTTGAAGAAACCCAACTCAAGAACTGCAGCACAGGTATTCTTCAAGATACTTTTGACTATTATGAGATTAATGGATATAGAGCAGTTTGGAACTGATGCATTAATTTTAATCACTTAGCTCAGTTTGTATTAATGAGAGAGAAGTGGGTGAATCCTATAGAAAGACAGGAGAGTATATACCTTAAGGGCATACATGGTGATTATACATTTTGCATTAGAAAATTATTGCTAAGCACTGAAAATAACTGACAACTAAATTTATTAGATGGACACATCTAACACATAGGGCAGTGCAGCAATATATGACAGCAGCAATTCCACTTTGCTATTAGATGAAGCAAATTCTGAAATAAATCTAGGGAGTGAAATAATTGTATTTCTTCCTACGGAAGTCCTTTGTTTGTATTGGGACTGTGTTGCAGTGTGTTTGTCTGTGCTTGTACCGTGAATGCGGGCTTATGACCATGTTATGGTTTTTTATACACTTGAGTGTTTGGTTGGAGCTGAATGACTCAAAGTAATCATATCACTTTGAAGCGCCTTTGTTATCAGGTTTTTTATTTATAGACTAGAAATTAGGGCTCTACAGCACTTCCTTGCTGGCCTCGAAGCCAGCAAGTGCTCTTCTTTTCTAGCCTGACCTCTCTCCCCTGCTCTCGCTGTAAGCTCATCTCTGTAGCCCGAGGCTGGAAAAGCCTGACACGGGGCTGCCCTGGAACCTGTGTCAGGTTATTAAATGGAACAAGGAAAGAAATTTATACGGGAGTGACACCCCTGTGGATCTGCCCGGGGGCAGCGGTTCTCTGTCTGTACGTTGTCAGCCTGAGTACCGGGAGCCCCGCGTTAGAGGATGGTGTTGCACCTTGTGTAGGGCAAGCTAAGGTGCTGCTGCCATCCCGTTAGGTTGGTGCTTTGCTCCTCAGACAGCCCAGCGGGGATTTAACATGATGAGATGAGCTTTCATCACTAGGAAGCCTGCAAATGTTTGTAGTTATAATTAGGAAATGTGCTAACACTCCTATTAACCTGATCGATGTGAAGTCTTGCTTAGGCAGAAAACTGATTTTTTTCCTGAGTGGCTGCAACAGGATATCCATTTAGTTTGAAAAGAGAGTTATAAGGAGTGCAAATTTCTGATTATCCCTTTAACTAATGAACAAATGTTAGGTGCATCTTCAAAGGTTTATACTGATGGAAGAACCCCCGAAATGATGATGTGCATTATAGGAGGGCAACGCTTTTTAAAAATCCTATAGATAGGACCACAGCACAGAGTCTGGATAACCAGCGCCCCCCCCCCGCAACCACCGTGCTGTGTCGCTGACCTGAAGCAAAGCTTGCTGATGTGGCGCCATCCTCACCGGCTATCAAATTTAGGACATGTCTGTCCGTTCAAAAGGACAAGGTCATTTTAAAACTGGGAGCAGAAGAACGACATAAAAGCGAGGCTGATTATATGAGTGCATCCATACAGGTATATAGTTTGGGACCCATACTAATGTGTGCAGAGTGTCCTTGCTGCCTCGGGTCAATGCTAGCTCTGACGTCTCTGTACCACCTTCCATGGCACCAGGAAGATGTGCCCTTGCTGACCTAACAGAGTGATAAAGAAATCCACTCTCTTTTTAATGCAATTCTAGGAGAAAATGGCTGCTTTTCAGAAATAATACAGTTTCTGCTAAAGGTTTGCCACAGTACAAATGCACTAGTGATGCAACTGTACCTGTGCTGTGCGGCTCTCTACAACACAAAGTTTCTGACCTAAAGAAGAGCTTGTGTGCCCAAAAACTGCTTTTGTTTTCCCACTACTTTCACTGGTTTAATAAAAGATTGTAGCTCTCCATGTAAACTTTGCTGTCTGTACCATGAATTAAACTCCTGTGTCCAAAAGGACTTGATGTTGATCTTAAAAACCTTGAAAACCTGTTAATATTAGGCCGACTGAAGAAAATACATAGAACCAGGGTGGATCACGATTTACTTGTACACAGACAACCAAAGTTTTGTAATATAATCAGAGGCCAAAAATTAGCTCTAAGTAGATGCAATGGAGCCCCAATGACAGTTGTTGGACAGCACTTTGTCTCATTATTGTTTACGTATCAGTTGAAGCTACAATAATATTGAAGTCACCCTCACTAAACATACACCACTTTGTATTTTGACAGCACTTCATAAACATTAATGAATTAAGCTGAAGTAAACATTTCTCTGATATCAACCTTTCCTGAACTGATCTGCAAAGACAGATTAAAGGCAATGAGGAGCACATTGAAGTTCAAGCACATAAAAATCCCTCATTGACTGTCCAGGGCTTGAGGAAAGAAAAAAAAGGACCTTCCATCTGCTGCAGATCCATTAACAAAGTATCATAAGCAGCTTTTATGTGCCCTGTCATTTGGACATTATACTAATGTAGGGGAAGGAGAAGGGTCAGGATAAAAATACAATTTAAAAGGACCTTGCAAAGCTCAATGAATTTGGACTTACAGTGGCAGAGAAGGTCTGTGCTTATGTGCCAAAAATAAATAAGAAAAAAAAAAGAAAATTGTACCCCAAGGTAATCTCATCTCACTGGTTAGTTGCAAAATTCAGGTGATGCCACCTTCAGTGCTCATATTCATGTTAAAATAAGCTGTGAACTGATAGATAACAGCAGCAAAGGCAGGCGGTGTGGTCGGCAGAGACAGCGTGCGCTGAAACGTGGGGGTTTTGATGTCTGTAAGGAAAGAACGCAGAACCGCTCGCTCGCCGTATGTTTTTTGACAGCAGCCGGTTTTGGCGTGGGCCGTGCCGTTGTCCTGCGTTCGGCATCGGTGCCGCCGGTCGCTGCTGGACACGGACTGAGCCGGGCAGCACAGGGCTGGCTTCAGCACCAGGGGCAAGGTACCTAACAAAAGTGCTATTTGCCTGACTTTTGGACAAGCAAAACTCAAATATCTAAAGGTTTTTTGCTGAACTTGCAGGAACTCCTGAATGCAGACTCAATTCCCCCAAAAATACGGACAAAAAACATCCTTGGCATCTTAATGGTCCCTTCGGGAAAGCTGCCCAAGTCAGATGGTAACATTCAGTAAATCCTTGTTATCTATGCTTGCTTTACTAATGAGCCTGAGTATCATATTTAAATCCCTGTAGTTGCATCTCGTATACCGACTGGCGTGAAAATAAAATATTTTCATTCGGCATTTGGTGTATATCACAGGCCGCTCTGCTCCTGAAATGCCGTTCCTGTTATTAGCACATTGTGGGCTTTTGAAGGGTCACTGTGATGAATAGGACAGTGGAGACCATCAAAGGGCAACATTTCAAACCAAAAATGTTACAGCTATTGGAGGGTAATTGAGATACTGTATGTTTACACAGGTCTGTCTCAGAAATATGTCTTTTAAAAAGGCTAAGTTTGATTAACGGTGTTCCTCCTTGGACGTGGGCAAAGACAAATTTGAAGAGTAAGAGGAAAGAAAGAACAAGCAGGCTGGAAAAATAAAATGGAACATTTCTAGTATGGCCCGGCTAAGGGGGAGCTGTGGATGTTGGTTGGGAGCAGACGGATGCGACTCTGTTGTGGAGGCAGGATTTTTTAGTGACACCTTGTGTGATTTTAGCACGACCCATCTTCTTTTGATCAAATTTGTGCTGCATTATGCAGAACATTTTAAACAACATTCTCCTGAAGGGTTATTTTTAGTAGGATTAAACTGCAGGAACAGGCGTTCGTTGGGCAAGGCTCTCCTTCCGTGATGTGTTGTGCTGCTTTTCCCAGCTGAGTTAAGAGGAACAAATGATTATTTGTAGCTATGTGGAGGTCTGTGTCCCTGCTAGGTCATTAGTAGAATCAACAGGCTCAAGGGTGAGGCTGAGTTTGAGGAGCTGTATTTGGTTCCCCCATCCTGAGCAGGAGCTGGGACCGCCATGAGGAAAGCAATAGGATTTTAGAGGAAAAACACCCAGGCAGCTTAGAGGATAATAATATTTTTCACTCCCAACCTCTGGGATTACTCTAGATGAGATGGAGGGAACGGCATGAGCGGTTATGAAGAGCTGCTCCCCAGTGCTGGCGGGGAAGGTGAGCTTCGAAGTGAATTGTTAGTTCTGAAAACACAGGCTCTCTTTGTATGCAGGAGTTTTTATGTCCTGCTGCCTCATTATCTCGGTAACTTATTACAGTTTTATGCCTATGTTGTGCTGCAAATGGACTGCCCATAATCCCCTTTTTAAAGACTTAATCTGGCTGGTGATAAATGCCCATGGAGTCAGCGTAGCATCTTCCTCTTGGTGTTGGGGGCACAGCGTGAGCCATTCCTGGGCAAGCTGAAAACACCCCTCTGGTCTGTAATTTAAAATCCCTTCTATTCCAATCTGACTTTAAAAAGGTGTTGCTGTTGACATTTCTGTGTGAAATACAGCTGTGTGTTTGCTTCTGGAAAGATCACCGCCAGCTGTCAGAGCTGCAGTCTTCTGTATGCGCACAGTGATGATCTAATTAACGTCCCCTTTGGTACCTGGAAGTTAACATCAGACAAGTCTCTAAAGCTGGTTTTTGAAGATTTTGGTAGGTTGGGTACTTATTGAGGTAGGCTGGATGAATTTTAGAGACTGCCTTCCTCAAACATTCTGTGAAATAACTATTATGATTTCACATCACCTGTACATACAAGCCAGTTAATTTGTTTTCAGTGAACATTTGTATGAGTGAATTATTCACCCATCTGCAATATTTATCTTTAAAATGACTAGACAATTCAGCTCTGTGTGGAGATGTGCCTCCGTCTGAATTCATAAATCCATGATCGCTGGCAGGACATTTTCTGCAGGGGCTGATGATCTATTTATTCTTGCTTCTCTTCTCTCCAAGGGTTAGTCCAGGCCCTCTTGCTTTGACATGAACTGCAAGCAAACAACTTGTATAATATTTTACTACTTACTAGTTTGAATGTGGAACTCCAGCAATGCTCTCTGCAACTGTGACTTGTCAGTTTAGCAGCTCTCTTAGATGACTATAAGGCAGCAATTTTGTGTGAATTTTTTTCCTTGCACACAGCAGACATAATGAGCAGAAGGGATTACGTGATGAGCTGAAATTACTGAGCTAAATGAGGAATTGCAAATGCAAATTTGGAGCCTTTGCAACTATTACTGGTCAGCTCTGAGCCTGCTAGCGGAGGGCTAATGTTTGGGAGGGGGTGTCCCTTTTTCTGTTCAGACATGCTTGGAGAATCCCACACTCTTGGGCAGCACAAAGCCGACACTGAGGGACGGAAAATTGCCAGTCTTGATATTGAAAATCATCCTACCAGAATTGGCCTTTCTTGCCCCCATGGCTGGGATTGCCCCGGGGCTGGGATTGCCCCAGGGGTGATGGGGTAGTGACTGGGATTGCTCCGTATTTCGATGGGCAATGCTTCTCCTGGAGGAGAATGGGAAGAGTAATGCTGGCAATTGATAGTTGCCTAAGCTAATGATTCAGAAAATTGTTCCAACAGCTTCATCTTAAGAGAGTTTGGGTTTTAAAGAACAGCGAGGATCTTACTTAAATGGCATTCCTCTGTGGTCGTTAATAAAGCCATGCTTTGTCAGGGAAGATCCAATATGATGAGCATGAGGGACTCCGTCTTACTAGTCTGGAGATTTGGGGCTTGATCTCAGCTTGTATGAACTAGAACAGTTCCAGTCACTGAGCAGTAATTTCCATAACCTTAGGAAGTAATCCTGAATATCCATGTTTTTGAAGAGCAAATTTGCTGAAGCATTTACTTAAGAAAATGCATTATTTGAATAGATCAACATTTACTGGAGCACTAAGGACTGAGTAGTTCACTGAGTTCACATAGTACTCTGTGAGGGGCAGCTTTTACTAGCAGTTACTAAATGTTACAGTCACACTTTTGTCTAATTGCTGATATATAGCATACAAAGAACTATGCCTGAATTTCTCTCCTAAGAGTCTCATTCTTCACATATTTTCTTCAAACCTTCCCAGCTGGAAGGGAAGAAAGAAGGAAAGAAGGGAGGAAAGAAGGAAGGAAAGAAGGAAGCAAAGAAAGAAGGAAGGAAAGAAAGAAAGAGAAAGAAAGAAAGAAACTTGCTTTCTCTGTGACAAGAGAGTTTTCTTAGTTCTTCTAATGCACGTATACCCTTTGTTAATGTCTACATGGAGAATAGAGTGTTTTATACTTGAAATTTTAGTACCCTAAAGTAAGAACAGTGCAGCTGCAGTTGTAGTCACAGAGCAGAAATGATCATACTTACTCTGGTTCTGACTGTTAAGTACCAAAAAAATAATCTGATATAGATAGGTCTTTTCCTCGTACAGGAAAGATTTGCTTAGTAAAGGAAGAGTCTAAATCATAGCTGTCCTGGATTGACTAGACACCAGCTCTATAACCTGTATAATTTTGTTTTCTGAGCTATTACCTGCGGTGTGCCCCCATCCATGCTGTTTTAATTAGAAGGATAACTAACGGAGCAGTGTGGCACTGCTAACAGGGAGACTGAAGTTTTAGTTGAATACACAAATTAGCTTTGAAGTTTTCCTACAGTCCTAAAGATTTTATGGTAATTTTCCATTTCTGCATAGGCATATTTGCATTTTGCATGACAGTTCAGCTCTAATCATTTGTCAGATATTGCCAATCTGCTGTCAGTAGGGTAGAGCCACCAGCTTAGGGAGCTATTAATATCACTGTGCCTGTTGTCTTTAGTGGACATCTGGGAACGGAGCAAAAGAGGTATTATGGCATCAGTCTGGCCCAGAGAATCATCCACACCAAGTCTGCAAAATGCTGTAGGTAACCAAGCAGGCATACAGTACCAGACCAATAATGCATAGCAGAGCATTTGTTACCTCCTGCTCTTGTTTTCCCATTTCCCTTTGCTACACAGAATACGCCGACCTGTTTAAGCATGAGGGATTGCGTAACCCCTGGTTTTGGCAACAGTTAGAGATGTCTATAGGTACTTACCAGAAACAGCGGTTATATGAACAGCTTTTCCTTTGATTACCACTATTGGAACATGAAGGAGGAAACTGAGAATAACTTTGGAGCATAAATTCTCTGGATATCTCTTCTCCTCAGCCTGGTGCTGTTTTCATTACAGTGTCTGGGAGGATTCTCTTGCTCCGTGGTTCTTCTGCAGTCTTGAAATGCGGGTTCCATTATCAAGCAATTAAAAATACGGCATCACTGTGACCTTTTATTTATTTGTCAGGCTGGGTCTTTTCTTTTTTTTTTTTTTTTTTGGTGCTGTGCATTGTCCCTCCTCCCCTGAGCTATCAGCTCCTTATCACCACGTCACAAATTCCCTTTGCTTTTTCAGACTATCCCCTTTGACTCAGTCTCACCTCTTGGTCTGCTTGTGCATCACCTCACCCGGCAAGCCTTGCTGGAGATTCAGACTCTGATCCCGGTGTCCCAGCACGTTACTGCATCTGTGCCGCTGGCATAACAACCCAGATGGCTCAAGGAATGCCTCGTGTGCCCCCACCAGCACCTTCCCTTCTACCTCCTCTAGCTCTCTGCCGTTGCTTCCTTTGAAAGCTCATTCGTTCTAATGGGGGTTTCTCTTTCTGTCCAAGCCCTCTCCAGCCCCACAGCGCAAAAGTCTCTCTTTAGAACTTTGGTCACAACCTGCAGCCCTCCAGATCACATACCATCAAACTGTTTCCCTACCTGGCAACGCCTCGTCCTCGTCCCTCCTCTGCCGACTCCTCCCGGCTGCTGCAGCAGGATGGTGTCTCCTGGCCCCTTCTTGCAGCTGCTTTGGCACCTGCACATTTCCCTCCCTCACTGTCCAGTGTGTTTTCAGATCATGCAAGTATTCACACAAACTCACGGTTCCTCCTCCCACAGCCCTAACTGAACTTTAAGCAGCTGCTGTCACAGCCCAGGCCTCATTTGTTAGTGAATTCCTTGTCTAATTGATTATTTCACTAGCCTTGCTCCTTTAACAGCCTTATTGAAGTTCATGTAAATCATATCTCCAGTCTCACTCCTGTTCTCTTTTGCTGTCCCTTTCTCAGAGATATGAACCAAACATTAATATTGATCAGCATTTAATGCCAGACACAAAGGAAAATCTGCTTTCATGTAATATGAAATATTAATAAAACATCAATGAGGGCAAAGGAGAAGGCTGCAAACATGACGGCCAGCTCATCTTTTCTCCTGCTCTAATACAGTATTAAGATACACCTGCATTATGCAGCACTCTGGGCTTTCACCTGCATTGAAATTTGGATTTCATTTTTAAGTCCAGATTTTGGATACTCAAGGGACTTGTCACTCCAAAGGATCGACTGGGAGACCTTAGGTGCTTTTATCCTCTGTATACACAGAATGGTTCCTCAAATATTGGTGCTCTGAATTGTAACACCAGTCATTTTATTGAAGTTGGACATGTTAATCGCTTTCAAATATTGTGCTTCATTGAGCTGGACATTTACTCATGTTCCGCTATGTGTTCTCCATGAACTACAGTAATATTTCTAATGGTGTAGACCGGTGCTCAGGATCCAGCAACTGGGTTCGACTAGTCAAAGGGACTTTCAGAGTAAGCGCCCATTTTGATTTCAGATAGGTGTGAGCTTGCTTTAGGTTGCTCATCAGGAAACTCTGAAGGATAACCTGAATGCTGAAAGCGCCCTCTCATTACTCTCCTAGTAGTTTGAGACCATGGTGAGGGAGAAAAGAATAAATTCAGGTGTAAAGAAAAGAACCAGAAAGATAAATGCAGTTAAATCTGTTTGGAGGATTTGAAAATAAGAAAAAGTCAAAGTGATCTGTAAAACTGTACTTTGATCTGATTTATAACCACAGCAGAGACATCACATCTGAGCCGCAGCAAGACAGGGAGTCTCACTCTCTGCTGTGTAAAGGTAATCAGGGATAAAGCTCAAAGAAAAGAGAAGGGTAGAAAGAAATGAAAAATAGAAGAGGAATACAGGATGAGAAGAACAGAGGACCCAAAGAGAGGACAAAGAACACAAACACCATGAAAATTACACCTATAAAAGAAAAAGACCTCAGAGTACTATGTCTGTTGTGAAATTAGTGTGTTCAGTGCAGATTGTGAAGCATCTCCACTGGATGGATCCAGGCACTTTGGATCCACAAAGGCATTGCCCAAAGTAGTTTTGGTGTGTTGGGTTTGATGCTCTCCTGGGTTACAGCTGACTTTGATGTGGTTTATGCAGGTGTGTGTGAGGGAAGAAGCTGTACTCTGAGAGCAATTGGCAACTAATAACAGGATACAAGAAAATAAGAAAAATAAGGCTAAAAAGATTATGAGAGCCATCTAATCTGGAGATCTATCATTATACTTCAAACATCAAATCTTGCTAGGAAAAAAAGCCACTCTTATCCCAGGTTGTTTTTTTATCATGAACTTTGAAGGTGCTTCAGTGTTTACCAGTATCTGCTGATTGTTTGATCTTCAAGTTAACTGTAGCCCCTGCTAGATTTATGAGATGCTGAAAGAAAGAGAAGCAGAGTTATATTTCTACCACACTACAGAGTAACTAGAGATGCTGCAGTCTTCTAAATCATTATTGCTTGTTAGGAAAACTTTTTTTTTCAGTGCTGCTGGATGACAGTTCGTTTTAATTTTGATTTCTGAGGATCATTTCCATCAATGACCTGCAGTCTGCGTAAGTGGGAATATAAAGCAATTGACACGAAATCAATATTAATTCAGGACTGCGTTGGGCTTTTTTCCTCCTTTTGTAACAGACACTTATTAGGGTGTTACAAGCTGGCAGGCTGAAGCCGATGAGCTTCCATATCCAGGACTCCCAGGCTCTTGGAGGGATGCTCCTGAGTGAGCACAGGCAGTGTCCTTTGGTTGTGTTGTGTGCTCAACTACATAACAAGATTAAATGCCAGTTTTGTGTTCTTGCCTCTTATCAGAATCAGTCACTGCAGTTATTTCCAAGACTCAGAAAAACCGATCTAAACTTCACAGCTGTTTCACTCAGAAGTCTGTTGAGCAACAGCTTGGTTTGGTCAGCGTTTGAGAAGCATGGGTCTGGTCTGGTTTTATTTTGCTTCATTTTTGGTGGAAACGAGAATAGAGAAAAATACAGTGGGTTTGGGCTTTGTTTGTTTGTTTTAATTGATGGCCTTAAAATAGGCTTAAACCAGAATTTGTCACCTATGATCAGAACTAGACTTTCCAGCCATCATAGCTGAGATCTTAGAGCAAATTTTAAAGGAAGCTTAAGCAGGCGATGCTGGTATTTTATAGAGGTTTCTCCCCATGTGTAAGATGTTAAGTGGAAGGAATCCCAGGGATGTGGGAAAGAAAAGCTGATGCCTGTGAATCAGTTTGACACTGGAGTCACTGCAGGACGCTTTGTCTGTTGGCTATGCTGAAGATTAAGTTATGAGCGTTTCCTATTTAAAGACAAGAATATGGTATTTAATGTAGATTTGCAGCAGGTAACACTGGAAGGAATCCAAGAGGAATTTGCTGTGCAAAGAGCAATGAGCCAAGATGATTTTAGGGGCAACACCTCAGGAGACTGAAGGGAAAAAAGGCTGTACTGCAGATGATGGGGAAAACTTTCTAGGCTTTTATCAAGCACTAATCTAAAGAGTCAGCCTTGTCAACAGAGGTTTGAGCTCAGGAGATGTGGAGTTTTTTCTGGTTTTGCGACTTATTTTTAGCCTTGAGCAAGTGAATTTCTTACTCTCAGCCTCAGTTTCCTGTGCTTGAAAAAGGCATTCATGGTACTATCCCCCTGGATAGTGTACTTTGCCATATGTTTCATGAAAGTGTGTAATAAAAGTTTAGCGCTATTTGTTGCACCCAGAAAAAGCTTTTCCAGTAGCTATAACCAATGGGGAAAAAAGATCCATCACCCAAGGAGGCTGGTCATGGAGCAGCGCTCTCGTCCATGCGAAGAGAGCAGCAAGCTGGGAGGCTGCTGTGCAGATCTGCCTCTGAGAGGGATGGAGGATTTTAGTTTCCAGGGCTGTTAATCTGGCACCTTTAACCAGGTAACTATAAAAAGTGGGGAAAATGATGAATCATCAGTCTCAGGTGCTTGCTAAGTGTTCTTGTTAGAGACTGTTTCCAATGGTCCGTAGCTTTAGTCTGCTAAGAGTAATTCTGTTCATCCTCCTGGCTGCCCAGCAGATGAGCAAAATGACTGACAGCAGAAATATTCCAAAACAGGGGATATTAAGCAAGCACACTGATGACTGATGTCTGCTGTTCTCCCAGTGGAGTTATCACTCATGTGATTTAAGTTGACTTCAGTGACATTTTTGCCCTTGAGGATTTCTCTCCTCCTTTGTGGAACTGTGTGCGCTTTCCCTGAAGTTTTGTAAAGAGCCGTGAAGGGAGGATCTTCCCACTGCGAGGCTGTGTTTCCATCAGTGTCACAGGCATCAGCCAAGCAGGGCTTTTCCAGCGACAGCAAACGTCATGAGCAACCCAGGACAGGAGCTAGTTCTCTGCTGGCCACTTGATCAAACCTAACATCCTGGTGTCAAGCTGTAGAGTCCCCAGCTGGCCTTGGGTTGCCCTGGAAGTCCGCAGCATTGTCTCACACTGAAACAGCAGTTTTTGGGAAAGCGGAGTCAGCCTGGCTTCCCAGATTAAGGCAACGGTAGAAACTGGAGAGTCTGTAGATCTGAAATGGGTTTCCTCAAAAATCTTGCTGGCTTTCAGGACATGCTGGCCAGAGTGGCGTCTGCAGAGGTCACCTCTAGTGTGGCTGATGGGAACACCTGGCAAAGGCAAAGGAGCTATTCCTGCTATATCAGGCAAGGCAAGGAGTAAATGCATCTTCGTATATCGACATATGCATCAAAGCATATAAATAGATGAGTAAGTTCATACAAGATCAGACTAGAAAGATGTGATATAACAGCTTCATTATCATATTTATGTCTTCCTAATTGCACTCCGCTGAGATCACTTGCAAGCCTGTGATGGATTTCCGTATAATAGGATCAAGTTGTATTTGATCTTAAGCCTTTTTCAACAGGAAGCTGAACTGAAAGGTGAGATTCAGAAAAGATCATAAGTATTATTGCCTGAATTTAACACCAAAAGTGTTTTCTCTTAATGGAACTTTCTCCCTGTAAACATGTGACCCATTTTCTAGAGTCTTTCTGCATATTTATAATGTGCTGTGGGAGCAGGAACTGAACACCAAGGACTTGACAGTTTGGGTTGCCTGTGTGCTCAGCAAAGCAGCTGTTAAACGGAGGGAAGTGATTTGTGGCAGAGTGCAATAGGAAGAAATATGCCTCCTGCATAGGTAATAATATTGACTTAAATCATATTAGTATCTGGTCTCAGAGGTCATCTCCAGCCTTGAAGTAGTTTTGGCTTCAGTGCTCAATGTTGGTTTTAGTCACTGGTTATTTTGAGTGACAGTTGTCAGAAAAAACTATGTAGAATTCCTTATTTGGGGATGGTCAGCTATTACAGCAAACAGCCAAGGAAAAGGAGCTGGTCTTTATCATAACATGATAAAGTGTGACACAGAGTTCTGGAAAGGATTGTTTTAAACTTGTTCTTGCCCTGCTGCGCTTGTCAGAGACCGACAGGCAGGTCTTGCTGGCTCAAAGTGCTGCTGACAAGATTGAAGGTGTATTAGGAAAACTGCTTTCTCCTGGGTGTGAAATTATTCCGACAGTAGCTAAGGAAATGTATTCCAGTAATCTACTGCCACTTCATGTGTACTGCAGAGAACTGGAGATTGCTTCAGCAAAAAATAACATCTGCATTAATACTGTGTAAAATCATCAAGAATCAACCACTTGCTTTATTCAGCAGTCAGAAAAGCAAATTGCTGTAATTAATGGATGTACAATTTGGTTTTTTTGCATGTGTGCATATTATTCTGCCCATTTCACAGATGCAGACATTGAGTTCACAAAAAACCCGGCATCTTTAGAAACCATATTTTCAGTTGTATGCTCATACTTCGGAGGACTGTGACACTACCGTATGATATAGTTCTGCATTAGAAGTGCTCCACCCAGGTATGCAGGATAGCTGCTCTGAGAGGTCCTCACCAAAGCGGTTTGTTTCTGGGACACCAAGTGATGACTGAAGAAAATGAGTAGGAAAGCTAGAAGAACCGTACTGAGGAGCCTTACTGGAGGCTTTTTTATTCAATATTAGTCTTATTCATAGCTGTTTAGGTTTGATGATTGCCAGAAAGATATGCAGAGCTCCTGCTTTGGGAAGCATCACTCAAAGTTAGTGAATAGTTCATGGGCTGGAGCGATTGCTGCTCATGCCACCCCACTGCAGCCCAGGGAGGCGTCTGCAAGGTCTACCCAGGGAGGAGGAGGAGGACCTAGAGTGTGCTCCCAGTGCAGCATCTCAAAAGTGTTTCCAGGGTGGCTAGCAAAGTTAAAACCGCCTTGGCATAAAACCACCAAGCTTTATCCTCCCCATAAATTTGTCCAAGGACTAGGAGTGTTTTAAGGCACATCAACCTAAAGAAGTTTTAGAGCGCGCTGGAAAAGAGCTATAGTGCTGCGATTTACAGCCAGGAACATTCACCTGGACAATAAGAATCCTGGTGCATTGAGCTGAAAAATATGCTGCAGTGTACGGTATTGGCTTGTTTGTAATAAAACACTAGCCTAGTACATTTTATTGGTTTTACAGCCATTTATTGTTTTGTTTTCAGAAATACAGTATGTAAGCAAAACTGATAAAATAGTTTACTACATAGTAATTGTTCAAGAAGAGAAAGACCTATCAGAAGAGGCATCTCTCAAAAAGTATTCAGTGGGTCTCATGTATTAGGAGACAAAATGGAGGAGATGGTTGAAGACTGTCCTGAGTTCTCTCTTGTCTTTAGTGTGGCTGGACAGAGTTTTTCACAAGGCTTTGGAGGTTTACCAGTGGGAGCCCAAATGAGCTGAGAATGCAAAGCAGAAGCATAATATTTACTATTGGTTATTTATCAGGCTTTTATTAAAAGGTTTCAGCAGGGCGAATCAGAGGAAACCTCTGACACCAGACACAGAATGAGCAGCCATTGGACTAACAAGTATTGCCTTCTGGTGGCCAGTTGTTGTTCTCTTCCCCCTTCTTTTGGACTTTCATAATATTAGATTTGCTTGCGTAAATTCAAGTCTAGGCTCTGCAAAACCTTATCTATGTGCTCACCTCTTCCTACTCGGTCAGGCATGCTACTTTGGTGAGGCTTTGCATATGACAAAATAACAAGTCCATGTGTACATTTGTAAGATGGTGACCCTGGATTTCAGTATTTGTACGGTAAAACTTGTTGATGACAAATGAGCCATTAGTGTCAGCCTCATAGGACCAAGTCCAAGGAGATGCTGTTCAGAGAAAATCACCAGAGTTCTGACGATTTAGGACAGAGCTGAGTTTAGTGTGGTTTACACTGGAGATTTTACCAGAAATCTCAAGGAAAGGACAAAATAAACGGCAAAAAGTTGTATCAAAACAGCTGGAGACCAGATACTCTTGGCACCTTTTTCTTCTCTCCTTTGTCTGTGGTTAAATAATTTATGTCAGCCTTCAAGTCCTTTGGAGTAGCTCAGCACCAGTGTCTGGTGTATTTGGAAGAGCGAAGTCGCCACCCTGCCTTGTCCTGCTCAGCTGCCGCACACACGAGCCCCCGGTAGGCAGCGGCTTTTCCAGGGGACAGAGCAGTTTTATGGAATAGCATCCACCTTTCCAGCCCCATTGAGCAAGACTCTTCTCTTTTATATCTCCATGTAGGTAAAAACAAACAAAAAGCCAGCAAAACAAAAAACACCCACCACATTTCCTGAACTTTCAAATGTGCAGGTGATTTCGTTTGCAGAGGCACAGAACAGTCACAGACAACATCCTCCAGCTTTGGACATGTGAGTTTGGACCATCAGCCAGAGAAGGCCTACTTCTTCCCAAAGGATGCCTTTGGGAAGCCAAGTTCCTTTCACACAGGTCAAAGTGCCCTAACTTTCATCCTGACCTCAATCTGTAAGGAGGAGCATTTGGTGCACACTCAGGTCCACCTGCAGCCTTTCAGCAGCTTGAGATGTTTGCTGTAACCCATGTCCTATTTAGCCTTTTTATTCGGTTGTCTGTAATTGAGCAGCTCTTTCCAGCACACCCACTACAGCTTCATCCTTCTACTGCAGGAACCAATTCCAAGCTATTATTGCACTGCTTAATGATCCCGTTCGGGCTGTTTTGGAAGAGTAGTCCTCAGCGTCTCACCCCAGGGATTTAAATAGGCTCGTACATCAAGGCCAAGCCTTGACAATTCCTTTATTTCTGGTGGCATTTTAAATCAGAGGGAAACCAGGAGCTTCTTCTGAGCAGGGAAATTACTTCCTGCCATTAGGCAGCACATATCAGCGACCAAGAACACTCTTGAAATTTATATTCTTAACTCTGGCACTCGCTCAGATCTAACAAATTGGGCTGGGACAAACAACTCCTTGTTTCAAATGTAGATTTCTCATCAAAGGATTTGCTTTCAACAAAGTAATAAGGTTTGTTGTTTTGTTTGGTTTGGTTTTTTTTCTTCCCTCCCCCCCGCCCCATGTTTGTATTTAGTTTACAAGCCCATATGCAGTTCCATGCTGCTATTTCAAACTGTATCTCTGAGAGCTACCACACCAAATCCATGCTTTAGTATACTCTTCCCTATGTGCCCATATACTCTGGTTTCTTCCTTTTCCATTTAATTCCTTTAGCCTGTGAGTTACGGACTCATGATAGTGTTGAGGGAACAAAATGCATCAAATTTTTCAAATAAAAATGAGAACTTCTCTTTTGAAAACTAATCCGCACCATGGCAATAAAGAGCAATTATAAGAAGTTGGTAGCATTTCAATAATCATACTCCTATTGCTTTGTTCAATAGATGTTAGTTCACATTTTCGAGAACTCCTTTATATGCTACTAAGATCATTCTTGTAAAATGACAGATTTGCTGACCTTTTTCCTCTTCAAAGGCTTTTCACTGAACACGCTTGTGCTACAGAATAATTGTTGGTAGCACTCCCGAACTCCAGGTACTTTCTGTTGAACCTCCAGCAGTGTGAAGTTCTTTATTTCCAGAATGTGACATTCTCTTGACCCTTGTTGAGTGTCATCAGAAATTATTATAGATGGGTTTCTTTGTATATATTGTTGTATAAATAGAAGTTTATCAGAAAGGCAGGAGAGAATGATACAGCACTTTCCTTGGAGACATATTTATGGGATTCAGAGCTTTCCTTGCATAAGGGCAGGCAGATTGTGCTTGGAGGATAAAATTATCTTCTAAGAAAGCATGGAGGTTGAAAGCAGTAGAAAGAAGAATTAATGTCCAATAGTTCTTAATCAAAAAAATCAGATCTACATTTTATTTAGGATGCAACCAAAAGCTGCCAACAGTCTAAATATGTATGGAATTTTAACATGAGATTTGTTACACAATGCAAATATTCTAACATATTCACCACTTGATATTATTAACGTAATTGGAATTTAACTCACTGATATAACTTGTTTACAAAGGTCTGTTAAAAATACTCAGCATTAGAACTACAAAGAGTTGTGCTGTGTTGGTTAATGACAGGAGAGTTTTTGTCAATCTTTCTGCTCCCTGATTAAATTCTGTAACTAATGAATTCAGCATCTGTTTTGGATTTTGCTATTTTAAGACTAACAAAAATTACAAAAAATGGCTCATTATAAACTATTGAAATTATAAATCACAGCACTCCCACGTTTTTAAGACAGGAAAATTAAGAAAGTTGAAGGCAAATCAGCAGCAGACCCAGCCTAGCTACAAATATTGGTTTCCTTGGCTCATATTGATAGGTCTTTGCCCCTGCTAACTAATGCCCAATGTCAGTCATTCGATAAGCTACTAGTACAGCTTATTGTCATGCATTTAGTCTCAGCTTGCAGCTCTGGGATAACAACGTGTCTCAGGAGCAAACACACATAGACAGAGGCTGGAGAACGGGGCTCTGCCTTGAGCTCCTGTCGCGGGCTCTGCAGTGATGCTGTGGGTCGCCCTTCACACAGCGTTGGCAGAGAGCTCTCATGGGGGTCGTGAGATCCATCTCAAAGAACCGAACGTTTCCTTTCAGACCACAGACCAAAGCCAGAGGTGGGCAGAACCACACAGGGAATGCACCTAAGGGAGGGCTTTGGGAAGCAGCAGCACCTGCAAGGGACGTGAGTGAGCATCTGAAGGTTTCTCTGGGTGCTTCCTTCCCATAAGGAGCTTTCTGGACCACAGACATGTATGAGGGCCTGACCAACACACTTTGCCGATGTGGAAGGGGTTGCTGGGGCAGAGCTTTGGTGATCCTGTGCCAGCAGCAGTTCCACACCTGTGAGTGGGGTCTCTGTGTATCGCTCTGGGAGATATAATTCCCCAGAGTCCTGAACTTCACTGCTCTGGTCATTTCAGTGTTCAGGTCTCTGAAACAAGAACACAAAATAGTTTCCTTACGTGCAAGTGGAGTAACAAGTTACAGAACCCAATCCTGCGTTGCTGAGAGCACCAACCGTCCATGGCCGCTGCAGCTGATGAACCCTACGGTGCCATCCTACCTCTTCCTATGCATCTTGCTCCACCATTTTCTCTATGACATTCTCAAAATACATCCTGCTGCCACATAAGATCCCTCTGCAGCCTTGCTCTCTGGCCTACGCTTTCTCTGTTGTCGCTCTGTCCTCGTGGTCAAGCTCGCTGTGTGTCGGTGTGAGTGTTGTCACACGGGCATATGGTGATGAATAATGCACAGAACTCATTTAACTGTGCTTCCATTCCTCGTGCTAGCTCTTGAATTCAAGTACTTATTTGGTCTGTCTTTGTATTTGAGTTGATGGAGAGGGTTTAACCATATACAATATTCAAATTGCTTTTATGCATGAAGAGATTTTCAAGAAATCAATGCACTCTTCGAGTGACATAATTAATGCATGAACTGACTGCCCTTTAAAGACAGTAGTAATGCTCCTTGCTAAGACCAATGCACTAATATTACATTCAGTAATATACTTTTTAAAAGTTAAATTCCTCATTGTTGGTATTTCAGAAGGACATAGAAGTAGACATGCTGAGCTGTATTTATTAGCAGAAAACTGATTATTATTACTGACCAATCTGCTTTTTAATGATTCAACAAGCATGTTGGTTTTTATAGTAATGAATGTGGGGCTCTTAATCAGGTGATCTGATAAGTGTGCAATTTACCTGGAAAATTATTCTGGACTGGAAGTGTTTTTGTGAAGAATAAAAAAGGGAAAATAACCTATAAAATGTTGGCATTTAGAGGAAGAAAGAGATAGGAAAAGCTGAAGGAACAACATTGCAATTCTTTGTGTCTATCGTCTGTATGCAGATATTTGGCCAAAATGCCCAGTTAATGTCAGGGTTTTACTGTGCCCAACTCAAGGCAGATTTCAGGTCTGGTTTCGCTGTTTTCCGCTGCAGTTCAAGGGAGCAGGAATGTAATATTCTTCATGAGCAGGAGGGTGGGTTTGGTGCTATGAAAGGCCACTGTAAAAACAGCTGCAGACCTCTTGTGCTTTGGTGGCACGTTTACCTTTCTTTAGTTAAAAAGGAAATATTTATTTTCACTTTGAATGCATATTTGTCTCATTCTTTACCCACTCACGTTCCCCCAACGTATCTTAGTCTGATCTATTTTCTATTTCTATATTTCTATTTTTCTATTATTGTCTTCTCTTGCTTCACACTCCTGAAAGATGCCTTCTCCTACATCCAAAAGCCTGGGCTGAAGAAAGGATGGTGGGTCTTGTGGGCTGCCATTCATGCTCAGCACAGTCTAAGCAGTTTCTTACACTGAGGAAGTCTACAAAATGAAATAGAGGACATACCTCTGGCAACAGAGATTGAATGAGGCTCTTTGGAGACTTCTTCTGTTGACTTCAATGGCTTTCAATCAGTCAATAAAAATTCACTGTCACCAGCGACCTTTATCAATGTACAACCTAAAAAATGAATTTACTGCTAAAAAATACACCAGACCTTACTATTTTTTGTTGGCTTTAATTTAGCAGTCTCCCTCCCTATTCTGCTCTCGGTGATTGACTAGATGGTACTATTGTATTTCATTTTGTTGATCCATTTGTAAGCGGGTGTCCAGTTCTGGGGTTCAACCTATGAGAAGAATTGGACACTTCCCCTTCCAATTGACTTTATAGAGGAAGTTAAATGAAATCTATTTTTGAATGAATGAATGATCCCAATGATTTGCTCATGGAGGACTCAATGTGGTAAACAGGTAGAAATGAAACTCCCTAGGGAGCTACTTTTCATATTATATACTGGTGTTTTTCAAATTCTGGTGTAGCATCAGAATTAATATACCAGCTTTTGTCATTTATTCTGTGTCCCGTATAGCATTTGAATGATGAATATCAGGCTGTGGCTGCTGTCTCTCAGGTCACTCAGTTGATCGAAGGCTCACTGAATTAATGTGAAGATCCCCATCGACACCAGTGTGCTTTGTATTGTCTCGAACTCACAGCACTGGGCTCCTTCATATTGTGCACAACTTAATATGAGGCTGCATGTGTTGCCTGGAGGAACCACCTTCGTTGGTATAAACTTCGAGTCCCAGGTATCAGAATTTATGCTTCAAGACAATTTCCACTGAAGCCACTGGAAATTGTATATAAATAAAAATGTTGGAAACTATAGTTGCCTATTACATTGGAGGACCAGGTGTACTTATGCTTTTTTCTCCTTCCCTCCATCTTCTCCTCTTCTGCAGCCAAAATGCAGAATACTTGATTAAAATTTCAAGGTAACAGGTGTGTTTACTTTATTTGCTTTGGTAAAAAAGTCATCAAATATGACAGACAACGGAAACAAGGCATGAAAGAGTTCTGCTTTCTTATTCTTAAAGGGCTAAATGGAGCAAGGAGGCAATTTCAACTCTAGTCTTGTAAATAGCCTTACATTTTTTCTTCTTAGGTTTAGTATTATTTTTGTATTGTGCACTGACCTCATACAAAAGAGGGGGTGTGAAGCTTGTAGAGAATAAGCACCAGCGGTGAATCAATATAGGTGAACTAACTCCAGAAGTAAAAGTGCCTTGGAGAGAAGCAATATTGCATTATTTTTGTAGTGTTGGTGACACCTGAGCCTTGAGTATCATTTGGAAATACAAAAATGTCCTTTTATCCACATTGTTAAACTGAAAGGATTCCCTGTCTATTTGCTCTTTGTCATCAAAAGCTGTTGCCCATGATTGCACAGTATTTTGTATTGTCTCCTGTAAAACTCTAAAATGACTGTTTAGATTGAACGCCTGAAGTGAGCACTAGGTAAGTCAAAGCACATTTTATTTCCTTTCCGGACCTGGGAGACAGATATGTCACGCAACAGCATCTTTTCTGTATATTACAATCACAAGGTGATTTAGTGCTTTTGTTCCACAATGATGAAAATTACTCTTTTTTTAAACCAGTCTTGAAAGCCGCTTGGCAATGTGAAATTTGGTGTAGAGGAACTGTAAAGTTTAAACTTATGGTATGAGTTGGTCACCAATGTCACCTGCAGCTGACCTTCCCAACCAGCAAATAGCTCAGAAATGTCCACTGTAACATCCACCCTCACAGACAAAACTCCCACTGCTGCTAGAGTTAGTAATTATTTTAATTATAGTAAAACTTGGGTAACTATAAAAAACTGGGCTATGTTATAGCAGGAACTACATAAATTCAGAATAGTTGATGCTCTATGCTCTGATGGGCTCACAGTCTAAACAGATAAGACAGCCTTTGGCTGGAGTTAGAAGTATAACTGTGTTTTTCAATAATCTCACATCAGCCTATGGATTTCTTTTAGGAATGATGGAACACAGTCTTCAAACGTTATGATTCCCTGTATAACTTAGTATCTTCTTAGTCTTCAAAACTCTGTTTTCTTGACAAAAATAAATCCGTGACACAACGAGCACTACACACATAGCCTAGCCAGCAAAAAACACCTCGACTTCTCTTCTAAGCTTCCAAGGCTGAACATCACAGCTGTTGGTCCTCAAATAGCTGCTTTTCTTACGGTGAGAAACTACAGCTTTGTCGCATGGGTGTAAACCACACCACAAAGTACTATCAGAACTGACTGGCCCTTTCATGAAATGCTCCCAATATTTACAGTTGCAGAAGGTGGATGCTTTTATTGCAGTATTTGTTAGGTGTTACCTGGCTTGACCAAGATTTCAGCAGGGACTTAGCTTGGGACTGGCCATGGAGGGATCTCAGACAAATTTATACCCGACTTTGATGCTGGTACAGTCCTCTTAACAAGTTGAGTCATTTCTAAGTGTTTCTCCCCTTAATAGTTGAAGACCAACTGTAATTCTGTAAATTTTGTTCATTATAAGCAACAAAAGTGGGATCAGCAAAACCAAGCACCCGTCAAAATGGTTTGCTCAGGTAACAAATTTGAATATCTGAAACACATGTTACCTAAAGTTAGAACACTTTTTATCCTTAGGGGCGGTAAGATTCAAAATTAATCATCATCTAGGGTAGGCCAAATGAGCTCATACTTTGCATTATTTATTACAAAGATCAGCTATCATTCTTTCCAGTGTCACAGTTCTAGACATTAATTTGTTTTGACACATCCTCAATGGAATAGCTTTCCTGTAGTGACAAACTGGGAACCAGTAGAGAGTATCACCAGCAAAGGTGGTTTGTTTTCATGTAACTTTGTGTTGATAATCTGGAAGCTTTGTAGTAAACCAGTATGAATCCAACAGGAACCACAAGAAGGGGAATTGGAGATCTAATAATTCTATTTCTCTAGAGTTGGTAACCAGAAAGATTATGAGAATAATAGATTTTAACGAGACATTCATGGGTTTTTTCACTGCACAAGACATGGATGACTAAGAACATTGTATGTACCGTTCTTGGAGATGCTGAGCAGCTGTCTGTATTTGGTTCCATGTTTCAGTTGTACGTTGAAAACTTTTCTCTGTAGTTAATGGTTTTGTCGCAAAGTACACATTCCCTGCACTTTGCAAACCTAACAACTTCTTTCTGAATAAGAGTCTATTATGGCAACTAAGAGTTGCTGGTAGCCATGGAAATAATCACTCTTCTTGACCTAACAAAGGTGGTGTTCTGCTCTCCTGCACGAATTGCACACTTCAGCTTTTTGGACAATTTACATGTTTCTGATTTAAATGATGCAATGCTGTTATTGCACTTTTGAAAATATAGAGCATAAATCAGTGAGAGTGGTTGTTCGGTACCTCCAAATGGTAGCCCTTGGACGTACACATATGTCACCTGCTGACTGAAATCAATACTCTTTTGATCACCTAAGGACAGAATTTATCCCATGCACCAAATGGAAAAACTGAGCTGATAAAGAAATGATGGGACTTGCACAGAGAGAAAAAGGTTGATATCCTGTGCCATAAAAATCAAACGTGAAAAAGTTCATAATTTAAATCTGCCCCAGGTCATAATAAATAATTCAGTCCTCAATTATATGCAGTTTCTCCTTAACATAGAACTACATCCCCAGTTTTTTTGTAAAAAACAGTCCACAGACCCTTATAATCTGTGCATGTATATATATAAATCGACAGATAAATATATGTATATAAAATCTCATGTCATGGTAATAATTTACTTCAATTTATCAAGATTTGCTTTTCCCCATGAATGGTTACCTTGTTGTATTCTTTGTACTATATGACCTACAATAACCCAACCAGTAAAATAAGGGTTTGGAAGTGTGGATTCATTGGATTTGCTCCCAAATTCTGTATATATAGTACAGATGCGTGAAGCATTGCCAGCATAAGATTTAACTAAAACAATAAAGCTGAATGCGTGCTTTGCCAGTAGCCTTAATTCACCCTCACTTTCTCCTCCTAGGATTGTCACTAATAGGCAATGACTACATCTTAATTATTATTTAAGTTTAATAGCTGGTTATTATTGCTTAATGATATGAATACTTTTAGCTGCGGTTGATCAGAGAAATCACTTCGCATTTCAGGTTCCTGAACGGATATGTTTGCAGACATTTTGCCTGGCACATTTATTTAGGAAGAGTTGAAATCCACATTTCATGAACATGCTTTAAATTCCTTTACCACAAACATGTCAATTACTCTGGGAAAGGCAGTGAACTTTTCTCAGATATGAGCAAAAATAATTTAAAATTTGGATGAATATAGGCTTATTTCTTTGCTTCATTGCTTCTTCACTTTTATTTGAAATAGAAAAATGTATATTGAATTAGGTAATAGGAGCCGTACTGGAAAGTCTTTGTCATGCAGCAGATGCAGAAGAGCAACCTGAGTCAATGTGGCTTGGCTCATCCCACCTAATTTGGGGATTTAACTGAGGCACACAACTGAATCTCGTTGTTGGCGTTTGCCAGAACTGCCCTATGGTGTGTAACTCCCTCCTGGGACAGAGAGGAGCATATTATTGTCTGAATAAAACTGTCTCCTTCCCAATTGGTCGTGACCTAAATTGCACGTTTGCCTTTTCCACTAACCAGAAAACTCAGCTCTATGGAACAAAAATCACACATTAGCCAGCCAGCAGCCGTGTGTGAGGAAGTAGGTAAATTTTGCTCTGACAGAGAGGCCCAAGCAATTAAATTTGTGAGCTCTTCCACAGAAGAGTTATAATGCTCATAGGTTTGCTTCTGGTTTCTTTTTTTCCCCTCTCCACCTCGGTTTCTCTGGAGCCCAGACAGGCAGGATTGACTTCACCAGTCTGCGGTGCCTTTGGGACTGCCGATGGACTTGTTAAATTGTGATAATAATTTTTAGGCTGTTGGCCACACATTCATTATGAAATGAAGTAACTCTCTTCACATGAGCTGTCAGACAGAAACTACTTTTAGTCACAATCAATCTAAATTTCAACTGGAGACTTCAAGGTGAAGGCTGTGAACTTTGTTACCTATTAAAGGCCCATGAAGCCACTCAAGCTTTTTCATTTTTAGCTAGAACTAGTTTCTGTACTCATGTACTCAACAAGTATTGTTTATATGCTAAAATTCCATTACATCTAATGCAATAAATCCTGTATTTCAGGAAACTGATTCCACCACAGTTGAGATTTAATTTCTTCGGGCCAAATGCTGCTTTCCCTGCCTTCTCCAGTTCAAAGAAATAAATTCCTTAAATAAACTCAGGGGGAAGTTTCTGGCCCCATGTCAGTAAAACCCAAAAGTGTGATTAAAAAATTGTGTATTTATAACATTTCATTGGGCCTAAAATTGCCTCTGTTCTTCTCATGCGAACGGTTAGGATTTATCAGGTAAATGGTAGTCTCATTATGCTCATTATAACATACTCACCCTTAAACCATTGGAGTATGGAGCCCATGAACTGAGGCTTTGTGAACTTTAAAGGCTTCTTGTTGAAAGGTTTTGAATAAGAGACAGTGGCTGTCCATAAGTGCTATATAGTTACATACATGAGAATCTACATTGTACTTTGCATTTTAATGTTTTTGCTTACACTTCATTTTTAATCAAGCTAGCTGAATGCATCCCAAAACAAGACCTTTACCTAATGCTGTATTTAATGACCCTTTTAATACCAGTAGAGTTGGCCGTCTCCTCTCCCTCTGCTCTTCCCTCGTAGCTTTGGAGCGTTAAATGTGTTATAAAAATGACTTTTTGGTACGGTCCACAAATTAACTGAAAGGTGCAGAGAAGCAGTATACTCATCCAGCATGAAATCAAAATCAAATCAATGCAGATTATGTTAGATTAGCTAGGCAAGTAAACAATTAAGCATGTTAATGTTACCTACCCTGTCCTTCAGCACCAAACAGTTAAGAAATTTGTCTTCCCAGACAGGTTTAGTTCCAGCTCACCTTGGTGACGTTGTCATTTGTTGGATTAATTTTTCAACCTAGCGTGTCCCATCAGCTTCTTGTTTTCAATCTGTTGCAAGTCTTGAACATAAATGAAGGAAATGTTGCTGGAAAGAGAGGGTCATCTGCTTGGGAATGAATTGTGGATTTTTATGTCAACCCATGATGCAGACTAAGGAATTATCCTCAGGCTGGAGTTGTCACACACAGCAGCCTCTTGCCAGGCTGGATTACATGGGATTACGCAGGATTAAGATGCTCCTGGCAGGGCCAAGGATCTGGGTCCCTATCCACCAGCATCCCACCAGCATCCACGAGCATCCCACCATCTCAGAGGCTCTGGCAGGCTCAGGAAGGTAAAACTGCTCCAAGTTTTTTGGTAAATATGAAAACTAAATAAGTCATTGGTTTTGATTTAAATTAAGTTGTTGGTTTTTTTAGTTTTTATTTTAGCTGATGGATGCATAAAAGTGTCTGATTCCTCCTCCTGAATTCCCCATACGATTCAGATCAACTTTTTGCTCATTAAGGTCACTGTGAAAATGAAGTCAGTAGCTGGAATTCTGGGACAGAAAAACCCGCTCCATTGCTCTGCCCTTTGCTTCAGGTCTCATGAAAGTCACTGCTCAAGTTGTATGGCCCGATGGTCTTCGAACCATACGTCGTGTATGCCCAGGTCTTCCTGCAATGTTGTATTTCTCTTTTGATTTACTCTGCCTTGCTTTCAGTTCTCTTTGGATTAAGACAAGCACACCAGCAAAAATAATTAGTTTAGCAATATTAAACCAGTTCCAGAGCATCTCTTTGCTAATATCACTGTCACCAAGCTCCAGAAAAGCCAAGTCTGACTTTAAAGTTATCACAGCAATGTAGGAATTAAATTGAGTTAGTTTGCACAGTTAATTCCCTAAAACATAATCTGGTCTTAGCTGCTGTTTTTACAGAATTCTTGATGAAATGGAATTCATCCAATGGTCATATCTAAATATTACATCTACCTCCTATCATGAACACAAGCTGTTTCAACATTATTCACTCTAAGTAACTCTTGCCAACCTGATATACCCAACTGTATTTCAGTTGTCTCCATTACTTCAGATCACCTCAATTTTTTTTCATGTTATTATGCGCTTTGTAAAGGATTATGTCCCACTTTAAACAGTATTATAGCCACTAAAAATTTTAATTGACATAACGTATTAGTATTTAACTCTAATCAGTGACTCCCATACCAAGGCAGCTTATCTCACTTTTTCAGTGGGGTGGAAGGGAAACCACAGAACCTTTAAGATGTTTGTCGTAGCAGCTGGAGTTGTAGTTTGATTAAATGAGCCCTCACTGCTTTTAGTCATCACGTAAGCTGCTGAAAACGTGAGATTTTTTTCCTGTTAAGTTAAACTGAATTAAGATGCGACTGCTTAGGACCAGCCACCATCAGCCATTTCTTTGGTTTGGCGCTGGGGGCAGATGACGGGTATCTTTGCACTGCGGACGGGCAGTATCTTCGCTCTTCCAACATTCCCATCCCTGAACAGCCTTGTGTGCCTGGCACATCGAGAAGATGGTCCTGTGCCTTATGTATTTATGGTGGTCATTAGCACCTTTACTGTTAAATGAGATTTGGTGAGTAAGTGGCAGGGGCAAGTGCAAGCATAAGTGCATTATCTTATATAGTGCCATAAAACACAGTCTCATAAACTCCAAGTTGTGGGGTTTTTGCTTCTCTCAGTGGGGAGGATCCTGCTGGCGTGAACTAAAAACTTTCTCTTCTCAGCAGAAAAATGCAAAAGGTCAAGTACAATTTTGTTAACAGGTATTTGGGGTATTTTTCCACTTTAACAAATTAATTATATTTCTTTCAGATCTTCAAAAGCTTTTTTAATTATTATCATTTTACTCTGGACAAGGAATCCAGATTATGAGATCAGTTCAAACTTAACAAACATTGAAGCCATAATGGTGTAACTCAAAGCATGCAAATGAAGAGAATGGTTACTAGGCTCAAGGGAAGTGGGATTTGGGTAACTTGCATGCTATTTTGGCAAGAATTTACCATTTTTGAGACTTTGACATGTCCAATGAAATTCTATTTATTTGTAATTTTTTTCAAGTTTCTGCACTTCTGCAGCTTGATCCTGGTCTTACTGCCTCCTTCACTCTCATTTATTTTGATAGAGTCCATTTTTGATTTATGGAGTTATTGAGGTGGAATGCTAAATTATTCCAGATTAGCTGGTTTTGTGTATATGTGTGGATTGAAGGAAAAAAGAATAATCACCATCTGAGATTTATAGATGTTTCCTTTCTCCATAACATTCTAATGATATTTGCTGACAAATATTATGGAACAAAAGGGACCGGATAAGCTTCTGATCTAGAACAGATGCTTTTTGCATCGTGAAAGTCAGAGAACTTCTGCCAGCTGGTTGCCATGACCCATCCAAACTCTGGTAAGTAATTGTGAAAGTTTGTGCACTCTCATTCACTTCAAACAATGTGTTGCACAATGACAGCAAAGAACAAAAGCCTATCAATAATCAAGGGGTTGCAGATAAAAAAAAATTAATGGCTCTTGATATAAAATTGGATCTCCAGGTCTTCACTCATCCACTTCAGAACTAGTTCAAAGCTATCCAAGGTAATAAAAGACCTTGCTAAAATAAAAGACCTATCCAAGCTAATAAAAAACTTGACAGAGTTACTGTGTGTCATTTTCCAGGGAGCTGTAATACTGTGTTATAGCCAGTTCATTGAGAACTAAGTACAGAGCCCAAACACTGATGAAGCTTTGGAAGAAAAATGAATCACGGCTGGATCAGATACAGACACAAAAGTGCTGTGATAGAGGTTAAAACCATTCCAGGAGCTGAATGCCTTTGCTGCATAGAAAAGGATGTGACAATGAATTTCATTTAAAGACTGAATTCATTTGCCACAGGAACAATGAGGTTTTGCTTTTTTAATCAAAATGCAGACAAGTAATTTCTTAGGCAAGCAAAGTTCTGAATTATGCTAGGGAAGATTCGACGTGAGCAAACAGTCTTCTCTGTAATACAGCTATAAAATATTATAATATACATATACATGAAATAAAGAAGTGATTGAACTTGTCACTTAATTGTATTATCAGATTTGTAGCCTGTGAAAATGTCAGGGAAAATAACACAGTATGCAGGATGGGTCAATTTATTAATTGTGGATAATTTTTGAGCCAACTCCAGTCAGTGTTATGGTATTCCTTATTTATAAGTATTCGCCAATTGCTTGGATAAATAATTTTCAGCCACCAGGTTAGTTTTTTATAGTCAGGATCCAATGACTGGTCTCCGAGGTCGTGCAGCATCATTTTGACCAGGATGCCGGTAATGTTTTGCCAGTGTGAGCTTTTTGATGATCTAAACTTTGTGACACTCTAAATGTTTGTAACCTTCCAAATAACAGGAGAAAAGGGTTAATTTATTCATTCATATCTTTGCAATCTTGCCCACTTTCCCTTTCTCCAAACCAGCTCTATTACAGCTGGGTTCACTCACTTCTTAAAATTGAATGACCTAAAATCCCCAGTTAGACCAGCCCAGCTGGGGGCCAAATCTTAGTCTAGGTATTAATTTTCAGTCCAACAAAATCTGGATGGTTTATCTGAATAAGAACTTAGTATTCAAATCTATTAACTAACAAAGCAAAAACACCAGTTAGAGATCGAAACGATCTGTCAATACGTGCTTCAAGTGTATGTCATTGTTAGTGTTTTCACCAGAAAAGGCACAAAGACATGAAGATTTCTGCTTACTTGAGGCTTACTTAATTCACGTGGAACTGCCCCCATAGCAGCACCAGCAAAACCAGCTGCCCCAAATAAAGTCTCATCCATGCAAGCTGTTCTGGTCAGACCATTTCTTTGCTTTCTTGATGATACAAATGCCTAGAAATAATTTGGAGAGAATTTGTTCACCAGAGATGTAGAGATCAAATGATGCTGGCGCAGGGACTGCACATACTCTCCAGCGGGATTTTAAAACTAGATTTCAGGTAGGCTTTAGAGCACAGAAGTCACCAGATTTTCAAAATATTTCAAGACGAGCTATACTTTTGGTGATCTTGTCACTTCTTTAAGTGAATGACAGCAAAATGGAGGAGCTAACCTAAAGCTCTTCCTCCCTTCCCAGGAGAGCAGCTCTCCACATGGAGCTAACACAGCTCCCCATAGAGCTCACGTATATCCAGTATGGAGAAAATAATCTCTAATGGGAGGAGAAGATAAATTTGGGGACATAGAGAGTTGGATAGGAGGAAAATGGGATGTTTTATCCAGTTCCCATGAGAATGCTGCTGTAAAAATAGGTTTTGTCCTGGTTGTGTAAGTCTCTTATTTCATCGGATTCATGCCTTGACTCCAGCATCCCTAGAAGGGCAAAGACCTCTAAGCTTGGCTGTATTTCCTCTTCATGCTGTGGATCTTTTTAGGTTTAAAGCTCTACTTATTTGCAGATACTTGTTTGTATGTTCCTCAGGAAGCCTGGGACAAATTATTCCTGGTTTTCAGATTTCAGTGTGGATTTTCAGGCAGGGAGAGAATATTTAAATGCAGATATTATTAGATGCTACTCATGTGCCCTGGGGAGACAGGATCGCAAAATCTTCATTAAGGCCATGTGAGAGGAAAAAAAAAAAAAAGAAAAAAGGATTCAGCTCTTCATATTATTCATAGATAGGAATATATTGTTTTGAATATTAGCTCTGGGTCTTGTCCCTCGAGATCTGAACATGCTGACAATGAGGAGTTTTGAACAGGTTCTCAGACATTAGGGAATTACACAATGCATGAAGAAGGTGAGATGAGAACAGGGACTAGAGATGTCCCCACCCTCCTTTTTTTTTTTTTTTTCCTTTTTTTCTGTTTAAGATACATCAATATTAAAAAAAAAAAGAGTCAAAAAACTAGAATAGCATCAGACTTTGTAATCCTGTCAATGAAAACGGAGAAACAAGATATGTACAGCCTGCAGTTGACATTAATTTTTTTCTTTCTTTTCCACCTGAATCTGAGCTAATAGAAATAATAACTGTTCTGCCTGCCCACCAACCCAAAAGATGTCTGTTATTGCACTAATCCACTTCTACCGCTATTGACTGCTGGTCTCTGTGGGTTTGCCTTGCAGAGAAATAAATTACCCAGCAGAATCAAGGAAACTCATGGCTGTGGTTTACACTCTGTCACCCACACCTGCAAGTGAGAAGTGCTGGCAGAGTACTTCCATACTTCATCTTTTGAGTGTGTAAGGGTCTGCAAGCCACCCTTGGGAGAAATCCTCAGCATATGGTCACTTTTGGATCACTGCTATTGCTTCGCAGTGCTGTTGGGTGAGACAAATTAAAGTATCTTCAAAATCAGCATTGTTTCGCTCCTTGATATGGAAATAAAATAATAAGTTAATTGAGGGTCGTGATGCTGATTCCTCAGTGACACTGAGGTTATTGCACCCTCCTCAAGCTCAGATTAAACTCAGTGCAACTACTTCACAGCCTGTCTTGTGCCACCTTGAATTTTAGTTTATATGATTAGTTATAAGCTGCCAGAGGTAACTAATTCACTGATGGCAGGATGGGTGGTGTGAGTGAAAGAAGAACAAAGCCACAACTGCCCTCCTGGCTCTGAGTGATCCTCTGGTATCTTTAAAATCCACGGAAGAGGGAGTGTGTGCCATTTTGTTGAGCAAGTGATTCAAGAATTCAACAGCAGCACTAGTAAAATGTGAAGCCAAGCCAAGTAGCCTCAGGCTGAAGGGAGCTGCAAGTTCAAGAGAGAAAGCTCTTGAAGATGCTGGGTTGGTACTTTGGAAATCTTTCCTGAAGCTGCAGCAACTCCATGGAGCAGCATCACCCAAAACACGCATGACTGCAGCAGTGTGTAAGTGAAAGATCTCAGTTCAGACCTCATCAGGAGTTTTCATAAGGGTGAAAATGAAATAATAATTTTTTTCATGTGTTAATCTTATTTAATATCACAGAAGCAACTGTTCATCGTAATATCCCCTATGTAATTTTCAGAACTTCTTGCTTCTAGAGAGCAAATAAGGAAGTTTTCACTGATGGTTTGGAGTCTGAGCCTCTGTCGTGCTCTTTTAGTTAGAAGTCAGCTGGATACTTGTTACTTTCCATAGCATTAGAATATATATATCCTAGCCTGGTTGCCTGAAACTTACCATGGATTTAGCTGTTTATATTCACAAAGTGATGCTCCTTTTTTCTAGAGGGTGATGTCAAAAGCTATTTATAAAGTCACAGAACTGTGGACTAACTTAGGTGGATGAGACTGGAGGTCACTGAGCCCAACTTCCCGCTTGAGGCAGGGTCTGCTAGAGCAGGTTGCTCAGAGCCTTATCCAGTCAAATTTTAAATATCTCAAAGAAAAGATCCCACAACCTCTCTGCATCCCTGTTTCAGTCTTTAACTGCTCTCGAGGTGATTTTTCCCCCCTTTTATCTAAACAGAACATCCCTGTTGCACCCTTGGCCGTGCACGTTCACTTTGTGCCTGTGAGGAGCATCTGGGTCCATTGTGCTGCCCTCCCTCTGCAGTGCAATGAGATCCCCTCCTGAGCCTTTGCCTCTTAAGGCTGAACAAACTCATTTAGATAAGCCGTTATTCTTTCGTTTATGGAGTTACAGTGTAGCAAGTGTCATTAGCACAGAGTAACTATAGAGAAATTTGGGTTTTTTTCATTCATTGTAATATTTTCTCCATCTGTGTTTGTAAATAGCTATGAGAGGAAGCCATAATTGTGCTATTTCCTTTCACGCAGAACTTCTGTTAGCTTCTGTGCAAGTGTACACTTACAATTAAGGTGGCCCATCATGTTTTGACTTTGCCTGTGACCCGTTTTGATTCCTTCTAACCCAGAGCAGCCCCCAGCAGTGTGGCTCTGCCCCTCTTAAAGGCGGAAAAAGACGTAACCAAAGTTTATCCTGAGGACCTGGCTAAGACACAGGCGAAAGCTGCTTCTAATTGAAAGGATGCTGAAGGAAGAGGTCTTTATCTCAGTATTTCACCATGAGCTGTGACGCACCCACTGCTTTGGGTGATGCACCCAGGAGGTAGGTGGGACTCTGCAGCATCCTCAGCTGAGTGCGTGCAGGTGTCCCCACACCGCTCCAAGGTGACACCGAGGCCGTGACAGCACACAGCTACATGCCAGTTCATGGTACAAAGAATTACTCGGAGCTGGGGTGGGTTTTGCAGCCCTCTGCTCCGTTCTACAGGGCTGCAGCTGTCAGTGCTTCCTTTAAACCAGCGTAAGTGCCTCCCTGTGAGATGTAGTGGGATATTTGCATTGCGGCACAGATGTACCCAGTGTAACTCCACATATAACTCTGCAAAGCCAACATCTGGTCCCATTAAATGAGATAGAAATATTGTTATTGGTTCCAGTGGGCCTGGTAACTCATTTATTCATTTTGCATTTTTTTTTCTACAGAAAATAAAAGTCACTCCTGTGATTGAGTAACCTGTCTGAACTAGTCAAAGCTCTGACCCAAAGGTTTGGTTGGTATGAGCGATTACATGGTTGCTTGTGCGACTTTCACAGATTTTATGCTTTCTTCCAGGTCACTATCTATTATTTTCAGAATGGAAAATTCAGAGATCTGAAAGCACCTAATAGGTTGAGAGAGACAATGCCTTATAAAAATGTTATTGCTATTGACTTTGTGGAAGATTTGATTACAATGAATTGGCAGGGAAATGATTTAATACTAAACATTGACGGCTGTAATATCCAAGAGTAATTCCGCACAATAAGACACAAGAGAAAAAAATGCATTTCCTTTTACTGTGGGAGAGGCTGTCGCTAAAGCGATAGCAGAGGCTCAGTATAGTAACTCCTAAGAGTGATATGCTTCTAATAGCAACACAACAGCAACCAAAACTGTTTGTGTTGGAAGAGTTACAGTAGAAATTTGGCCAAAGGAAAAAAAATATAAGGAAAAATAATACCATAGGCAGCTGAAATAAATGCAAAATTAAATTTTTACTCCTTTAAACATTTTATCAACTCCTGTTACAAGTGAATGGCCATAACTAAGGCAAAACAACCAAAAATCAATGTCTACATAAGGTCCCAAGACAGATTTGTTGAAGCCATTCAACACCTTGCTTTCTTATTGGTATATGTTTGAGCCTTAAGCATGAGAAATTTTGACTGCTGGCTCAAACTATGGTCCCAAAAATTCCCTGCCAAGCTTGATTATTTCTCCACTTTCTCCGTTTTTCAACTTACATCTCTCTGCGTATCATCCCAGCAAGGGTTTTACAACTCCTTGCGTCGGTTCAGCTCGAGATTGTGTTACAGCGCAGCCAAATCGCTGTCCGCAAGAAAGCAAAACTCCTTAGTGTGATTCCAACAAAGACTCTTTATCTTGAAATAGAGCGCTACGAAGCCTGATGTCCTCCGCTTTTATTAGCGATTCTTGAGGGGTGCTTAGCTGGCAAGTGCAGCATCTGCCACTGGCTCATTGCAGCTTTAACAGCCTGAGCGCAAACCTCCCAGGCTGTGCACAAATAACATTTTACAGGGCCCGACGGCTGGTGCTGCTGGTGGGTTTTGTTGTTCTCAGGCTGACGGTTCCTCGGGAGCCTGGGCACTGCAGCAGTGCGCGGGATGTCACCCTTTTCTGAGCAAAGGGAAGGTGGGACCTCGGTCCTTGCAGAGAGCAGCAGTCCTGGCCCCTCGCCGGTAAACCATCTCTTTTTTTTTTGAGGTAAACCATCCTTTTTACCCTGTTCTAGCTCACTGTGGTCAAGGGAAAAGGAGGGGCTGCTGTTGTGGTTCAGGGATAATTCTTCAGCAGGTATAAGCCCCACATTTGAGCCTGTTGGCGCGGAGGGGACTGCGCATAGCCAGTAACATTAATTTACCATGAAGGGAAAATTCCAGCGTAAGTGGTTTCTACTGTGTATAAAACACTCAGTACCAGTGACATTTGCCTTTTCTCTTAGTGATAAAATATATTTATTTGTGAAGTAGATCTTAATCTATCTCAGAAAAGTGTTTTTAGTTTTTCACAGTCGCATTTATAATGATTGAAAGCGTAGGCTGGAGAGGACATCTTTCTGTAGCAATGAACAAAAATAAGAATAACTTTTCAGCATTACCGTATATCAATAGCCAATTATTTTTGTATGGATAGGTTCTGGCTGGCTGCTAATGGACTGACAATGAGATAAGTCTTCCAGGAGAGAAACCATCATTTCAAAGACGGAGTGGCTAGCCTTTTAATTTTAAGGTATTACCAAAATCACACCTTTCACCTTTAAAAATTGTAAATGATCACAGTCTTGTTCTAAATCATTTAATTGCTGTTTGAACTGAGCCTGGCTCATGCTTTGCAGGGGTTTGTCTTTCTTAGCACTGATGGTACCATTTACATTTCTTAATCCTTCTAGAAGAACGACGTCCTCCTTGCCTGTATGCTCCCTCCCAGCCCGCTCGCTGGCCATCTGTCTGCAGAGGCAATTTAAGGAATCTGAAGCCAATTCACCCTTGCTCATATGTATTTCTTGAACTGGATTTACAGCGTAGATATGCACAGGCATAAAGTAAAACCTATTAGGTGATGAGATAACATGCAAAGATGCTTTAGAAAACTTTTCCAAATGTTTTGGGTGAGGCAGACTTGCTTTTCTTGCTGGCTTTTCTTCTGCTTTGGTGCGTATTCTTTCATCTTCACCTATTTCATTCATCAGCCTCCTTCTCTGACATGGGGAGTTTTGATGACCTGGATTAGGAGTCCCAAATTCTGACTGACTGCTCGCTCGTGTGTTGTAACAGCTCCGCTAAAGCTCCTTATTTTAAACGTCCTCTTGAAAACAAGCTTGAAAGAAATATCACCATATGGTCCAGAATATGCACCAAGACTTCCCTATGACTCAACTGTACATACAAATAACCAAGGGAAAAAATCTGAACCCCTTATTATTCACCATGCCCATGAATCATGGTGCTTTCTTGTCTTCAGCTAAACCCTGCTCACTGTCTTTGATATCTCTCCTGGGCATCTGGAAGAAGAGACGAAAAAAAGTGTTCAGAGATGGATAAATTGAGGAAAATAGGTGCCACTTGCAAAGCCACAAGGTTGGTCAGTGGCTGTGGGACCTGCTCATGCTGGTCCCACCGTTAGCCTTGTAGTTACCCTTTGCTGGCAATGGAGGTGGAGGGAGCCGCTGAAAGTTGCCACATCAATTTTAATTCAGGTATCTGGGGCTATTTATTTGAAACCTCTGCATGTCCCCTACACAGCAACTAGCCAGCAGCTCTGACAACTCCTAAGAAATAAGAGATGTGCCTTGAGTTCCTCTGGCATTTTATATTCCAAACTCTGCCCAGTGGCTGATGGTTCCTTCTTCAAAGTGACATATTGATTGTGGGTACACGTAGGGTGAGTATGATTGTGTTCAGTGTTTTGAGCTCATCATCTGTTATCCCATTCTCATTGTCATCTGAGGCCCAGACAGTACCAAATTGGAAGCAGTAGTGTAGAAAATTACGAACAAATCAAAAAAGACTACAGCTGTGAAATGAATCAAACCACTGTTTCTACGTTTAGTATTTCCTTTGGTATAAAACATCTCTTACAATTTATTTTTGTATTATTTTGGGCTTACAGCTATGAAGGCAGCGATGAAGCACTGCAACCCAGCATCCACTGTTTGCCAGCATGTACCAAACAGAGCTATCGTTGACTAAGCATAATGAAGGAGAAGGATGGGTCACCAAGGGCAGTATCTACCTACATCTGGGCCTCGACCCATTTTGACCACCCAAGGGACATACCACTGCTGTGGAGGCTGATCCACAGACATCCTGGCTGGCAAAACAATGGGAGAACAGTGCTCATGAAGAACTCCTGCGTGTTTGCAGCTCTTGACCTTGGTCCTCTCCATTTGCTGCATCTTCAATGGAGTGATGCTGTGAGGAAAGTTCAAGGCTGAGTTCCACGTCAGCTTTTCAGAGCAGCCCCTCGGTGCGTGTAATGCTGGACCCTGAGAGCCAGCTTTAAATATGTGTGTGTTTGTATGAAGATGACCACATTAAATTTAAGCAGAAATAAATGGTAATTTAACTGGCACAGATACACAAGGCTGACATAATCTCTAAAGGTTTGACGCTGCTATTAAATTTGTTCCTCCTTATTAATTTGTGACCAAGAGGATAATGAAAAACTGGCAACTCTAAAATTGACATAAAAAGTAAGAGATATACAGTTGGCATGGATAATTTTATGCACTGTCATAGTGAAAAGGCTTTGCTAAATGTATGTAGGCAAAGATACACGCTGTCATCTTAATGAGCAATTAAAAGATGGACTCATAATAATTGAATCATGACTCTTGTCACATTTTTATTTGTTTAATATCTTTAGTTTTGGTTGAATCTGGTTTTGAGTTCTTATTTTAATCAGGTCTGATTTAGGCTCTTCGTTCAAATAACTAAAAGTGATGAGCATGAATCTTCTTGTTCTATTACCTCCTCAGCTTCTTGTTTCCAATGAATACAATGTTCTCTTAAAAACTCATGTTTAATTACTGCGTTTAGCTCGCAGGGCTGGACGAGGCGGGTGTGTGGCTGATTCTCTGTGATTCAAAGTTTGAATTTTCAAAGAGGAGTCCTTATCTTCCTCTTCTGAAGGTCACCTAGTAGATTTTGGAAGGACTTCGGTTGGCTTAGGTGGTTACCAGTTAATTTCTTTGCTGGTAGAAATCAGGGAGTCTTGGCTATGTGCATAGTTCTTTTTGTTTGGTTGGTTTTGTTTTGTTTGTTTTATAAATTAAAAAAAAAAAAGTCCAATAAGACACCACCATCTGTTCTTCAAAACTCTTTCCTTTAAACTAACTGCCGTGGTCACCTTCGAGTGCTATCGTATCTTCAGCGGTAGGAGCTCTGCCTTGCCAATCTGTTGTTTAATATTTCTCACCAAATTCCTCAAGTTTCATCAGTCAAAGCTGACAACAGGTTGCACATTTCCAGCTCCTCTCACCGAAGTAGATGAGACCAGGACTGGCCTAGGTGTCTCCTTCTTCACAGTCCTCAAATGTGCCCACGTTATATTAAACATATTGTCACTAGCACCTTCAACACCTCTGAACTTCTAGAGTGTTTTTACTTGCTGTCTTGTTTTCTGTGTGTATTTTTTTTTAACTGAGTGAAGAGGAGGATGCTTAATTCTCATTTAGTGAAATCCTGTATTTTAAGAAAAAAAAAAGGCAAACTTGTTTTCCCCCTTTGTCTGCATAGGAATCTTTCTTTCCTCAAATCTGTCCTTAAAATAGACCATTTTTCTTTTCCTTCTAACTCAAAGCACTGTTTTTTGGGCCTCTCCAATTCCCAGTTCAAAGGAAAGCAACAATTATTTTGCTTCAAACTCATCCAGCCCTGAAGATGAGGAATTTATCAGTTTTTCATTGCCAGTCCCCTCTGGAGCAAGCAGCAGTTTATTTCCCCAGTTTGGTAACAGAGCTGTTTGCTCTGCCCAGCCTTTGTGGGCGAGTGAACCAGTGTGGGGGCACAGAAGCCCCCCCTGCAAAGCTCCCACAGCTCCTGTTCCAAAACGCCCCTTGGGATGCAGCCAGGCTCCCACGGGGCTTTTAGAAGGTCTCAAGACAGATTGAAAGGGTTTAAGACAGAGGAGGATGAAGCTGGCCGGAGGATGAGGGTGCGAGGCGGGGGTGCCTGGTGGTCGCTTTTTATAAACAGTATTTTCAAACGGTGGGAAAACACCAAAAGATTTTGAAGCAAAATATCAGGGCCCAAGTGTGCAAGAGAAGACACTAAACACGACTGCTGGTACCGAACTGTGCCAGCGGTGGGGAAGGGAAATCTGGGCATCCTGAGATCCCTGGATTGGGAACACAGTTGCCTCCCTCCGCTGTATCCTCCAGCATGTGCGGATATAAATAAATAGGGGCTGTGCGGATGCTGCAGATGTCTACTAATGCACCTCGTGTTTATGTCTGTCTCTAAGAGATCCAGAGAAATTACTAAATACTTCAAATTGACAGCACAAACATCCTTTCATAGAATAAACGATGTCGGTGAGTGGCAAGATGTTTCTTCCTTCACTTCAAGAAATGGGGAAAAGTTGTCTCTACTGATATTATTTCCAATTTTTTCCCTCAGGAAAGAGAAAAAGATTTCACTGAAGAGAATGTGTTTGTCTCTGATTAGATTTCAGCTTTATTTTTTAAAACCACAGACCTCTAAAACCTATAGGGCCAGCTATGAAATATGCAGTCGTTTCTTCTTTTAGGATACTCTACAAAGACGTCCTTTATATTGCCCATACACAATTCACAGTGGATACTCCCCGTTTTATAACGTGATTTCTTTTTTAATCCAAACCTTAAATCAACAATTGCAGAGAGTTTCCTTCCTGAAAAAGGAAACCAGAAACAAACAAACAAACAAACCACCCCAAACCAAACCAACAAAACAACGAGAACCCTTACAAGCCTTTGTGCGTGGTTTGAGTATAATAAGCTCTATTTTTTTGGTAAACACTGAAAATATTTTGGAGGTGCTGCATTTAAGAGGCCAGAACTACAGATGTGAAAAATCCCAGAAAACCAACCTGTCTGATCACTTGGTATTTCCTGCAAAGAAAATAAAAATTAAAAACCCCCTTACTCTCAGGAAAGAGCCTCTTCTCCAACCTCATGCCTAATGTTGTGGAATGAGGTTTTGATAAGCAGATTTTCTTCTGGACTAGACCGGGTTTCTGAGAGTAGCCTGTGTCTTTTTAAACGTCTCAACTAGGGAGTCCTGTCCTTTTCATGCCAGAGCCAATGACAAATCCAATTTAACTCAGCAGGATCCAGCTGTAAGAGTCTTTATAGGAAGAAATACACAAATTGGCCTGTTTTATCAGGTCTTTAAAACGGCTCATCTCCTTCTGTTATTAATTGTGGGTGTTACATCGCCTTTGTGATGTGTCCAGTTTGCGCCTATTTCTCTTAGCAACCTTTGAAACCAAACACCCTAAATCCTCTTTGCTTCTGCAGTTCTTGCTCTCCCGTAAACATCCAACCTTTTTAAAAAATAGATGAGAAATGATTATATTGATTTTTTTTTTTTAAAACCAGATGCGATGGTGAAGAGGAGAACGAAGGAATTTCAATGTTTGCCTTTCCGTATAACCACTGATATGCGGAAATAGAAGGAGCACTTCACGAAACAGCATGCTGCTGTTGTGCAGTGCAAGTTCACAGCGGGTTACGGGGAAAATTCGGTGTCCCGCAAGGGCACTCCCGTTTTACGGACACACGCTGGGGGTCAGTGGTCTCCTCCCGCCCAACCCCGGGGCAGCCTGCGGTCCGCATCGGCTCTCCAGGCCCCGGGGGCTGCCTTTGGGGTTATCAGAGCGCGGGTACCGGCAGCAGCACCCCGAGGCGCTGCCCACCCCCGCGGGGCATCCCCCGCGTGTTTCTGGCACCCGCGCAGGCACGTTCCAACGACGGGTCCCGCGCCCCGAGGGGGCGGCGCCGCCGCTCCTGCCCGCTCCGTGCGCCGCCCCCGCCCCGCAGCGCCCCGACGGGCGCCCCCTCCGCTCCCCTCCCCGCCGCGTGCCCCGAGGGGGCGGCGCCGCCGTCCCGGCACAGGTGCCGGCGATTGGGTGGAATATGCAAATGCGGCGCTGACGTCAGGTGGCTCCGGCCCAGAGAGCAGAAATAGGGCCGCCCCGGCCCGCGCCGCGGACTCGGCCGCTGCCGCTCCCGTCCCGGTCCCGCCGCCCCGCTCCGCTCCCCAGGTGAGTGCCGCGGGGAGCGCTCTGCCGCGGCTGCCCGCCCCGCCCCGTACCGCGGGGTTCCGCTGCGCGCTGCCCCGCGTCTCCGCGCACCCTGCGGAGCGCTGCTCTCCGCGCCCGGGCGGAGGGGAGAGCCCCCGCGGGAGCCGCGCCGCTTTCCTCCGCCGTCCGCTCCGCGGGGGGTGCGCTCGGGGCTGGGCAGCCTCCGGATGCTGCTGCCGCCGCCGCCCCCTGCGGACCCGCCGTCCGCCCTCTCCGCGTCGCCGGGCTGGGCGCGGTAACAGGTGGGCGCCCCCTCCCCACCCCGCGCCCCTCGGCGTGGGGAGCGAGAGGTGGAACTGCCGCCCGTGGGGTGGACGCAGCTCCTTCCCCTCGGACGCGGAGGGCGGGGCGGCGGTTCCCCGGCGCTGAAGCTGCGGGGCTGCCGCTGTCCGTAGCGCGCGGGGCCGGGCGGCGCGTCCCGCCGCGGTCGCGAGTGGGGCCGGCGCTTCCCCCCGCGGCCCCCGGGTGGCGCCGTGGCGCCGGCGGCCGGTCCCGCGGAGCGCCCCGTCGGGGCCCGCTGCCCCCCGCTGCCGGCGGGGCTGCCCGGGGGGCGAGGGTAACGCAGCGGGGCGGGAGCCCTCCCTGCCCCGGGCGACCTTCAGCCTCCGGTGCCTCCGTGCGCAGCCAGCGGGTTGAGTTTGCAGCCGGCAACAGTGAGTGATGTTGGGTATTTTTATTTTTCTTATTTATAAGAGATTCTGGGCTCCCTTCCCAACTTGTCTGAAATGCTCCTGTTTTTCCGGTGATGTTGGCGCTGGGTGCCCAGCCGGAGGGTAACGGAAGGGATGGTACGCGATGATTATGAGCATAACCTCAGAGCAAACCCGTGATTGAGATGTAGCAAAGTGTCACGGAGGCAGCCTTGAAAACAAAGGTTAAATACCTGTGAGATTTGGGAGCTTCTTGGCAGTCCTTCATCCCTGCTGGACTGATGTCCCCTGCATTTCTTCTGGGAAACACTGAAGTGTCTTGGAGGATTTAAAGCTCAAAGGAAGCATTCTTATGTATGCTTTTGCTCAAATGAAATGTCTGGTTTGTAGTTAAACATCACAGCTGATTCCAATGAGTTCTCAATGTAAACTTTAAGTATTTACATAAGATACTGCAGATAGCTGACTGAAATTGTTGTTTGGCTTCATTGTGTCTCGCTGAAAGGTTATCTTAGAACTGCTTTTCTCCTTAATTTTATAGCACTTGTAGCACTCAACGAGAAATTATGCACATCAAAATTATTTTGCAGGTCATAGAAATGCTGTTTAGATAAGGCTGAAGCAATTGGAGCAGTCGATGGCAAAGGAACTGAGAACCAGATTCTTATCTGGTGTTAATAGAGCCGATTTATATAGATGTGATGGTCTGGTCCAAATTCTTTCCTTTTGCTATAGCAACAGTCATAACTTCAGGTAATTTAGTTCAACCTCTCTATTTCTAATGTGAAGCTTCGTGGAAATTAATAAAAGCTATTGTGAAACATCAATTTCTCAATACTAAAGAAATAAGATGCAATTTAAGTAGCCCAGAAAACAAAACAAATGACTGCTTTTGGCAAATTCTTTAATCTTATTACAGTCACACTAATTGAATTCTTAAAGCTTCTGTGTCATGGAGGAAAAAGTTGTGGCTTTGCAGCGGTAATCTAGCTGTTTGCTCATACTGCATGTCACAGAAGTGCTTTAAAAAATTTTATTTTGTACTCAAATGGCCAATGTGATTAGTCCCCTTCCTTTTTCCAAGGTGACCTTTGTTGCTTGAGCAGCTCTAAAACCTGTGCCTGTGTCTTTGGCTTGGGTCTGCTTGCTGTGGTTCCTCTTCATTCAAAGGCGTTGCACCAATTTTCTTGCGAGGTGAGACTCTCCCTGTGGGGTTGGTGTCTGCGCAAACCTATCCAAGCTCGGTGTGGATGTTCTGCAATTGCTGGTGCGACGACAGCACCTGCGAGGCTGTGTGGCACTGCATGTGGAAGTGAGATGTTGTTTGAGCTTCTTCAGATAACTGTGTGTGGCATGGGACTGTTGTGCTTGTGGTAGTATTTATTGGTAAAGCAACGCCAGCTGCAAGGAAGGCTGTAGTTAATGCTGTTCTAGTTCAGAGGAAGGAAGCACTACCTTTAGGTAAACTTCTAGGTTTTGTGTAGTATCTTCGTCAATGTAAGGGTCAAAATTGCTTTGGAAGTAATTCCCCTGAGACTAAAGGAAATGCTGCAAATAGATATGGGGCTTGACTTTGTTTACTTTAAAGTAGTCTGGTTTAATTCTAGTATCTGCATTACAGTTACTAATTTCTGCATTGCATAGTAGATTAAAATCTATTTGTTCACACAGATTGCTAAGAGCAGGTATGTGATAAACCCACATCTCCTCCTCCAGCTCTTGAGAGACTTCTAGTGTTTAGCCACAAATGTTGTTCATGTGATTTTTTTCTTTTGAGCACAGCTGCTTTTTTATGCAGACATGTCCATATGCAAGCTTTGTGTCTGGGCAGTGATGTCCACACACGGTCACATCCAGCAAATCTGTGCCTTGTTCAAGTGAAGAAAGGGAGCTGGTGGTAAAACTCGTCTGAGTTTACAGTGGTGGTCAGGATCTATTCAATCAATTTGAATTTTTCTGTTGATTTCAGGGAACTTTAGACTGCAATCCAGTTCATATAATCTGGCTGCTGTAACTGCAGACCAGATTCTGCTCAGGGGAAGGTGATGCCAAGGTGTGGTCTAGGATGCCAAGCAACATGGAAATGCTGTATGATTTCGGAGTTAACCCTCACTTGATATTTATGGTGTGCATTTGTTGCTTGGTTTAGGCTATTCAGATATATAACATATGTTAGTGCGTCCTCTTATTATTAGAGCAATTAGTGTACTGTCAGTTGGTATGCAATAAAAATAAGTAATTTCTAAACTGATTAGAAAAACATGTTCTACAAATTCCATTTATAAAACAACTAGAGTTTCTAGCAGGTGGAGGGTGCCCTTTCAGTTTCATCAGTGTTACAAACATCTTAATCCAAACACCATCATGTTTTCTAGCAGTTAATTATTTACTAAATATACATGAAACTAGCTAGTCCTCTGTTTTGCTCTACGATTGTAATTTCAAGCAGTGTATGAGTCAGAGGTCTCTAGAACTGAAATAGTTGTATTTGCTGTGGTGATATCACCCGAGCATACAAAATACTTCTGTAAAAAACGTGAGAAATAGTATTGCTGTGCAAGAGCAATTCATAATATAACAATGTACTTGTCGCTTATTGATATAGTGACTTTGGTTTATTAAACATTTATTTGTAGCCCCAGTAACATTACATCTGAGGCTTCTAATTGGAATTTAGAAAGCCTAATAAATTTTGATTTCGTCCTGAGTGCTCTCAATTCAGGGTGTTTACATTAATGCTGAGAAAAAGCAAAGCCTGAGCTCCACGGGTGTGTGATGTGCAGTGGCTGTGGGCTGTACTCATTCCAGTGACGATGTGTCTTTTGGCAGATTAAATAACTGAGCCCAAGTCAGCACTGGTGTAACTGGTCACGGCTCCAAAATTAATAGTGATGTGCCAAGGCTTGGATACACCCTGCAGCAAGCACATGTAAAACACTGTAAAATGGGCCCTGTCAAGATGAGGTGTGTCATGGTGACTTAATTCTGCTGGGCTTAATTTTGCTGTTAGCAGGTAACTTGCCTTGTTAATACATATTGCTCAAACCAAGCAGCAGCCTGTCACTCGCATGCTATAGAAATGCCATCACCTGCTTCATTAAGTGGTCATTAGGCTTCATTGCGGGTCTGTGTTGGCATCCTCTGCAGCTGCTGTGAAAGGTCAAAATTGCCCTCAGCTACCAGAGAAATGGTATCAGGCCTGAAGACTCCTTTGGTATTTTTATCGTGAAAAGTAATGACAGAATCTGGTGTCCTGTTCCCAGACAAGTTCAGATAAAGTACAGCACTCCCCTGGCCGAGCTTCCAGGGCACCAGTGCAGGACTGTGCATGTATGAAACACAAGGTAGTTAGTTCCATCAGACAACATTTTGAGTGACTCTGTTGGTTTTGCTTCCAAACTCATTCAAAAAACCACACAAGGCAAGAACCATTGCTCGAAGTGGATGCTGTTGGGGTGGAAACCCTTGCTCGCATCTTCCCGGTCTCCTGCAGCTGGTGTGGGGCTGTGGTGGGGCACTGCCAGGGAGATGATGCTACTGGTGAGCAGGATGAGCTGGTGAGGAGTCTGGAGCATGAGTGTGATGGGGGGGAGCAGCTGAGGGAGCTGGGGGTTCAGCTGGAGAACAGGAGCTGAGGGGAGACCTTCTGATCTCTGAACTGCCTGAAAGGAGCTTGGAGCATGGGGGGGTTGGTCTCTTCTCTCAAGTAGCAAGTGGTAGGATGAGAGGAAGTGGCCTCAAGTTGTACCAGGGAAGGTTCAGATAGGACATTGGGAAAAATTTCTTCATGCAAAGTCTTGTGAAGCACTGGAATGGGCTGCCCAGGGCAGTGGTGGAGTCACCATCCCTGGAGGGGTTGAAAGATGTGTAGATGAGGTTCTTAGGGTTTAGTGCTAGAGCTAGGTTGTGGTTGCACTTGATGATCTTAAGGGTCTCTTCCAACCGAAATGATTCTACGAGTCTGGGAGGAGCTGGAAATCTCTCTGGGAGAGAGGCAAATGAGTGGAGAAATCGCAGCCCCAGGTGGAGCTCACCTTTGTGGTTGAAGACACACATCAGCCCTCTTTGGCACAGAGTTTGTTGCAGTGGGTTTGGTGACCATCTGGGCAGGTGCCCTCATCTGCTGGACGAATGACTGTTCTGTCAGCTGTCAGAGCCTGGCTTGCTTGCTGGCCCCGCAAGCCTGATCTCAGCCTAAGGGGGTGGCGGGGGCTGTATCTGCTCCAGGCAGCATCATCCTCTCAGTCTGAGGGGAATACTGATATTTTCTATCATGTTGCTGGAAGCATCCAGTGGTGAAAAGTGAATGTGGGTATCTGGAGCTTTCCTGAAGATCTGCTGAGGGTACAAGTGTGAATTACTATGAGTGACCCTGTGCTGCTGGGGGTTCTGCAGTTGGGATAAAGTCACCCTTTGGCTTCTGCTGTACCATAATATCATGTTGTGATGCGGTTTGCTTCTGGCTGCAGTAGTTAGATTTAGAAATCCCAGGGCTCTGGTTCTGCAGGTGCTGTGTGGGAACAGACTGGGAACAGCATGTCCCGTGGAGGATTGCTTTGGGGTAAATGTTTCACAAAACTGCTGCCATGTGGGAATTCATTGCCAATACACTGGGAGCAAAACAAGAAAATCGGTGTTCTGTTACATGTGCTATGGGAATCTGCAAAGCTACATCTGCACTGACCGAGTGTGGACGTACACTGTCAGCTGAATCTTCAGCCGTGCTGTTGAACCTGACCGGGGTTTCGTTGTGAGAGGATTGTTTTATGGCTGTTCTCTTGTTTTCAACAGGCGTGAAATGATGAAATCAAGAAGCTTTTGGTTATCTCTCATATTGCTTGGGGTTTTCCCGTCGGTCACGAGGGGATGGATGGACACGGACAGGAGCAGACGGCTGTATTCGGATGCGGGGAGGTTGCATCAAGAGGTACTGTACCCCAGCTGCTGCTGCAGCTATAACTCGTGTTTCTATTTTTACGCTGTACTTGGGCACTCCATACTGTGAAAACAGAAAACAAGTGAGGGCTTATCCATGTATATTTGTGTTAAACACCTGCTGAGGGGGTCAGTGAAGAAGCAGTGAAGCCGAAGCTCTTATACTTTTTGAGTATCCTGACATGGTTCTGGGAGTGAAACTGTGCGTCTCGCCATTGTGGAGATGCTGTCTTTGCCCCAAAGACTTTACAGTATGCTCCGTGTTGGGGCTGCTGGGACCAGTTAAACTCAATTTAATAAGCAAACTTTGTCCTGTCTCTTCGTCTGGGTGACTGGACCTTCAGGTGAGAAACCTGAAACAAGTCCATTTGCTGCTTAAAACAAGGAAAACTGAGCCATGGGTGGCTCTGAGAGAGCCGCTGAAGTAGCTGCCCACAGCGTTTTCCTCCTGATTTTCTGGTGTCAAACCCGTGCAAAGCACAGGACAACTGGAAAGGGACTGAGGGCGGATGGTGGCCACAGCAAGGGATGGTGGCTTGATGGAAGGTTGGACTCCTCATGCATTAATGTGGGGTGGTAGCACACTTTTCTGCATTCAAGCCCTGGGCTTGTGGGAGTGGAGAAGCAGTTAAACCAGTTTCCAGTGCCGAAGGTGACAGTGGTGGCTTTCATTGCGATGACATGGATGAAGCAGGTCCCTGTTCTGGTCTGTGTCCAGTGCAGGCTGTCCCAGCAGGGACGGTGGCTTTCAGGACCAGAACCTGCAGCCTGGGTTTGCTGTACAGATGCGGGTAGGCTCAGATTTTCAAACGTCTTGAGTCTGAGGTGTGCGAATAGGCCCTAAAAATCCAGAAATAGGACTTTTCATGGGAAGAAAATAATGAATACTGAAACAATTTTTAGTTATTTAATTAGCTCCTGATTATCACAGGTTTGCTAAATGATTGCTTGAATGCCTGGAAGTGGGACGTGGTGGGGGAGGCAAGGACAGGAGACTCTTGTATTTTTGTAGCTGCCATTGCCTAGAACACTTACACACTGGCAGGCATGTTAATTGCTGCCAGGCTGATGATGAACCCTTGATGGATTTGTTCTGCAATTGGATCTATTTAAGCCTCAGGATTTTGTTCTACTTGGAGACTCACATTTGTCCCAGTCACATCCCATCTACAAGTACCCACAGTTGTGTGCATTGTTTCAATGAAGCAGTTTAAGCCAATTAAAAAGATGCTTTTCACTGCTCGGTGGGACTTGAAAATCATTTCAATGGAGTTGGAGATTCTGCAGTTCTGAGTTTTGTCTCAGGTGTACTTTTTCCTTGAGGTATCCATCATCTGTTCTGTAAAAGTGAAGAAAAACATTCCCCTCCGCACCTCCACTGATAATTTGTTGCTGTGTAGACTTGGGTAGTTCATTGGCACTCAAACATGTTCTTGTACCGTCTGATTGTTTTTTTGCTTTTTTGTTTTGTTAAAAATAAATATTTTGCATGCTTTTGCATTTAAAAAAATCTCGTTCTTCACTAGTGCATATTAGTTTTGATCTTTTTGAGAAAGTTACTCTGAGGAATTAAATTTATTACTCAAATGATTTACTTTAACATAAATTTTAGAACTATTATACAACTTGAAAGACATTAATTCATTTGATCTTCCTCTATAAACCATGAAGTTATTGTACCAATTACTTGATCTTGCTTGAGGTGAAAGGATCTGTGCTAGAAATGTATTAGTTCAGGTTTGCACAGAATTTAACAGATGCGAATATTACAATTTTAAATGTACAAAGTATGCAGTTAAAATAGCTTCAAGGGATGTAAGTCATAATGCAGATTTTTTAAAAAAATAATTGTACAGAAAGCTTGTTCCACAAGAAAGTGTTTATCCAGTGTGGCATCAAACACCAAGACGAATCTGGCAGCCCTGAACATAGGTTTCAGGTAGGTCAGTGAAATGGAGATAACTGCTGTTTTCTCTCAAAAGGTGTTTATTTTAGCTTTCTGTAAATAGTTTAGCCATAATACCTTTTGAATAATAGAAACCACCTGAAATCCCTTTCTAGTGATATTGGGCTTGCTTTGATTTGGAGCTCCTTGTTCACAAGAAGTGTTTATAAGTTACGAAATTTGTGGTTTAGTTAATATGTAATTCCATTAACGTGTGTTTAAAACATTGAATTGCAAATAGAAAACCTCTTAGCAATTCACTAAAATCACTTTAAAAGTACATAAAGGGTTAATTTACAGGTCAAATAATTTGAAGTGTGCTCTGATCTAAAATTCCTATGAATTTGATCAAAGGAAATGCTTGGGTATTGGTCACTGACCCTCACTAATACTTGTTCTGATCTACATAGGAACAAGTTTACTGAATCAAAAACATTGCTTAATTTATGTTCAGATTGCTAAATCAATTTCTTCATGGTCCATGGTAGAATTATTGCAGCTGGGCTTTGCATTTCTAAAGGAAAAATAAGTCTTGAGGCCATAGATTGCGATATACAGCCCTTCTGCATGAGAAATTAACTCTTAGCATAGCAGTGGTGTATGTTTTCCTGATGCTCAGCTTTCCACCTCTCCAATTTATGGAGTGTTCCTGAGAAGAGGTTTGTTTTCTGAAATCATCTTAGTCCTGATTAGAATAGTTAATACACACATGCATGCAGTCTGAAATTCCTTGGGTGTAGAATGAATAGAAAACCTAATTAAAAGGAGGACAATGTTAGTATTTAACTGAAAAGCTGCAACTTTCCTGGTCCATATTAATTTTGGAGAACATTGCTGTCACCTTTATATTGGGGAGCTTCTCATAGGCTGGTTCCAGAGGGTGCTGGAAAGCTCTGGAAGCTTCTGGTTGCTGCACATGGACTTTCGTGGAGCGATTAATAAGAGGCACAACTTCCCAGGGCTGAACCATCATGGGACTAAATCCTACTGAGTGGAATATGCGCCAAAATAGCTCAATATGAAGAGCTCACCACTCTTTTGGGCAGGTTTTGCCTGTGCCTTCAGCAAGGCTGATTCCATGCTGAAGGTGGACATTTCAGAGCTGACCACGTTTCATGGACAGCTCTGTGCTGGTTTAGAAGGGCTTTGAGTTGCACCTGAAGGACCAGGTGCTGCGATCTGGGGTCACCTCTCCTTTCTTGAAAGGAATTCTCAAAAATGTAGCAACCAGCGGTGGCTGAAGGCAGTTTCCAGCATGAGAATAGCAGAAAAGAGAAATAACCTGGATCTGAAATAACCCTGGAGCCCAGATTTGAAGGAGAACTTGGCCAGGAGGTTCTGATGGAAAGCCAGTGGTACTACTCTACTGAGTCTCTACAAGATAATCCACACTAGTAGCTCAGAGCTTTTTTTTTGTTTTACATACTGGGGTATTTTACAAAAACATATTATTAAATATTGAAATTTGACGGTTAGCTTTCCTTCTGTTCCCTGCTTTCCATGTGAGAGGCTGCAGTTCTGTACGTGCCAAAGCCAAACTGTTTTTTTTCTTTAACAGTTCTTGGGGTAAGTTTCTTGTCTCTTCTCAGCCTGTGGTGCAGCAGAGCAGCGCTGCAGGTCTCCACTGGCTCTGCCGGGAGCGGGTCTCCCATCTGCCGCAGGGACCTTCTCAAACGCAGGTCGGCACAGCGCTGCATCTCAGAAATTAAATTCTGTATTTTGTTTTCTGAGGCGCTGCTGGCAGGTAGCCTGAATAATATCGTCCTAGCTGGATAGTGTGAAAGTGGAGAATAATTCTGTGTTGGTACATGTATAGCTGGTTTGTGCTGAGTTGTTAAAGGAAATATTTGGATGTCACGGAGAACTCCTGAGCAGTTCTGTGCAGCCTGGCAGGCATCCTGTGGTCTGTTCTGGGCTACACAACCAAAACTGCTTTCTGCTTTTGTAGAAATACTTAATTGCTTTCATGCCATGCTCTATTTTTGCCACCTGCTCAATTTCAGAAGTCTCAGGAGATACCAGAAATGTGCTCAGCACCCCATGCTCCTCTGGGGAGAGGAGCTGCATCCCAGGGATGCTCCAGGGTCCCCCAGGGATGCTCCGAGTGCTCACACGAGCTCTGGTGGCTCTTGCAGATCCCAGCACGGGCACATTTGCTTTTCCCCTCTCGTGCTGCAAGATGTTCGTACCTCCCTGATGCACCTTAGCTGCTCCCTGGATGGAGCAAGGCACTGGTGTGCAGTGGCATATCTAATTTAGGCTGTGATAGTACAGTTCAAGGGTAAACTAGACCAGCTATACCAATATTGTTTGTTACTTCATTATTTGTACCCATTATGTTTGTTACCTTATCTGGCTTGTGCCTTAAATTACATTGCCAACCTCAAAGTATCATGTGGAGTTGTAACAACACTTATATTTATGCTAAGGAATGTAGCAAACACGCTCATTTCTGTAAGGTACCATAACTTACTGGCGTTTGCAAAGTATTGGCTGTGTTGTTATTATTAGTTATCACCTGAACTGCTTAAAATCTCCAAGTCATAAATGTCACCTTGACCTTCTGTGTGACTGCGAGCACTGGGTCACACCAGCCCTTCAGTGCCGTCCTGCACAGAATGGAGCATCCTCTGGAGTCCCCTCACAGCCTCAACTGCGCTTGTCCGAGAGTATCAATTATTGGTGAAATTCCTAATTATTTTCAGATTCTTAAATGTTGTTTTGCTTGCTGCTGCGAAAGACCGCTGTTGGTTATTCCAAGCAGCATGGGAGTTGTGCGGATGATTTTGTGCTCCTTCCCCCAGCTAAGTCATATTTCCTAATCTGACAGGAGTGCTTTGGGAAGTAAGGTACAAAACTGCAAAGGCTTTTGATAAAAGCTTTTGCTTATAATTCAGACAGAAGCATAATTTCAGAGCAGGAGCTTGGAATAAGACAGGCACAGTGTATCAGTTTTATATGCAGTTGAAGATCTAATATCCTGGTATTTATTTTAAGAATTATTATTAGTAATTGCTGCTGTGTGTGCTCTTCCTGCTTGTAAGGCAGTTTGGAGAGGAGGAGAGAATCCAATTTAAATTAAAATCTATACTGGGCTACAGCCTGCTCCTGTTTTAAACATTAATGAAGGCAAAGGGAGACAAGACTTAAATTATTTGTGTGTCACTTTGGTATGTACTGAGAATTCCCTCCTTGTTACTTGCATTTGTGGTATCTCTAACAAGCTGTAATTGCTATTTGTAGACCTTTCTAAATCTTAACTAGTATATTATCCCTGTGGAGATGAGAAGCTTTTCCCTTCAGTGTTGGTTGTCAGAGTATCTGCAGTTCAAGGTGCTGTGCCATGTTTTCGTAGTATTTGGATACGCATGTTGGGGTCCTTCCTCTGCGTCCCCGAACCCACTTACCCCCTCCTGTGTACCCAGAGGGTTTAATAAATGCGATATCTTATGGGATGCTGCTATGTTTAAAGTGCTGGCAAATTTGTATGTTGGGTTACTTGGAACAAGGCAGATACCATATACTTGAAGAGCAGAATAAAATTTGAAGAATTTTACTTTTCATAGATGGTTATGGTTCAATATTGAGAGTGTCAGGATGCATCTAAAGCACTTAAAGATGAAAACCTCTTGTATGCAGTCCCTTACAGAACCAAAATCCTGCTTCCTTTATTTTGTTTTAAACTTCTGCTTAAGATGTGGTGTGCGATACCTCTTGGTGGTCCTGCATTGCCCAGTGTGGTGGGGACTGTCACCTTCCAGCTAACCAGGACCACCAGTTTGAGTGGTGCCTTGGATGTTAATGACCTTGAATTCTGGTGCTGTAGCTGGAGGCAGCAAGTGCTTGGATGCTGTTCTCCCAGGGAATGGAGGGACCATGGGCTGGGGTGCCCCGCTCTGTGCTGAGCTGTGGCACAAACTGATCCCAGGAATCAAATTCCAGTAAGTTTTTTCTCATGTCACAGTTGAGCAACTGTGAAAAATTACACCTAGGTGGGGAGATGCTGGCATATTCCTGGAGCAGGGAATAAGACCAGAATATAGCTGTTTGCAAAGGAAAAAAAAAAAGGCAATTTTTAACTTGGCTATGATGTGGCAGAGGGTTATACTTTCTGATATTCTGTTCAGAAGGAACTTAACCTTAAAAGACTAAATATTGACAATTATTTCCAAATGTAGCATAGTTTTCCTTCCAAAAAAAGGCTGTAGGAGTAGTTTTTAAAGGAAGACAGCTCTACTTAGAGTACTTTCTACCATCACGCAGGGGAATTCTCATTTTTGTAGAATAGGAAGGGCACCTCTGCAAATTTGGGGTTTCTAAAACAGGCATCCCATGAGCTTCCCTATGACAATGTGGAAATCTATGGAGCTGTACCTGGGTTTTTCACCTGAAGTCTAGAAACAGTAATGAGTAAAATCAGAGATGCAGCAATTATCTCAATTAGCTGTCGTATGGGTGAGCAGATGATACTGTGTGATGTGAGACATTAGAGCTTCTCTCAATGTTTATGCCACACAGGACAAATCTAAATTGCCGGTGTCCGTACCGAAAACACGCTTTCTCTAAACAGTAGTGTGTGATTTATTTCTTTTTTCCTTGTGCCTTGCTCAAAAAACCCCTGATAAAGCGGCTGTTCTCTCCTTCATTAGCATTATTTTTGAAAATATACTGTTTGTGATTGTAGACAGAAAATCCTGATTGTCAAACTAAGTTGTATATTAGTGAGAACCACTGCAGATGCTACAGTCTGTATGTGGGGTACCTCACCTGTACTGGGTATCAGTGTAATTTTCTTGATGCCTCACTTGAGATAAGGAAGAGCATGATCTGAAGGGGGGGAAAAAATCTGAGATAATAGTCTGTAATAGGAACAGCCACTTTATTAATTTGCTAAATGAGTCAGGGCTGTATATTTAGAAACTGCACAGCAGTTAGGTGATCCTGAGAGCAGGTTCCTGGAGACTTGGTGTGTGCAGAGGTAACATCTGATGTAGTGATAGACCCAGTGTGAGCCCAGCCACGTGTGCTGAATTTGATTTATCCCCTTGCACAAGCACTGCAGTCTCTTCCACAAAGTAGCTGGTAAGAGGGTTGCTACAGTACAGTGATACAGGCAATTTGTGGGTCTGAAATGTGTTACCTGTTCTTCTGCATCTCTTCCATCCGCTATGTGAATTGGTTTTGGCAGAGTCCCTTATGCTGACCTTTACTTCTGGTCATAAAAGGTCTCCTTTTGACTAAATCTACTTCAGTATTGAAGGGCGGGAGACTGAAAACACTGCAAGGTTATCCTGTGAATTGCTGGACTTGCAGGCGGTTGGTACCTGTTTGGTACCAAACTTGGTGATACATGTTAAGCATCACATCATGCGTGTGGGATCAGAGGCTGCTAAACAAAAAAACCCAACTAAACAACAAAAACAACAAATGCACAGCCTTATACAAAACCCTAAATACTGCTCTGCAAATGGAGGAAGTTGGGGAAGAAAGAAAACTACAACGAGACAATGTACTGTGAATGTTTGCACCTTAAAATACTGCATCAAGCTATTGCTCAGTGGTTCCTGCTTGTGATGTGCCCCTGTGCATGTCTGAATTATAAGCACTCATCCTCTGACTTTAGTCAAAGGAAAACTCAGAAGAAATAGCAGACAGGAACCTGTCTTTCCTAATTTCAAGCTTAATTGTGACTGTTTTAATTCCGAACCTTGCAAAGCGTTCTTGCTTTTTCTCTTTGAATCGGAATGCTGGAAATTGCGTGTGGCCGCATGTGGATGTGCGTGGACAAAAGGGAGAACAACTGTTGCAGAAAAAGATCCGAAAACGGTCCTTTTCGCCTCCCTGTTGGTAGATTGTCCGTGTGCATTGCACATTGCTTACAAATGGAGTATAAAGTACTACGTAGCTGCCGTGATGTATAACAGTGCTAGTCTCTGCATGCATTTTGGGGCAGTATTTTAGGGCAGGGAGCCTTGTCCCATGCTCCATCTCTCATTGTTTCTGGGCAGCGTTGAGGCTGTCCGAGCGCCTTGTAGGCAAATGCATCCAACCAAGAGCATGATGGAGCCTGTGTGGCTGTGATTTTTGACAAACCGCAGGCAATTTTAGTGGTGGGTTGGCATATTTATTTGGTGGGCTGCTAAGCATGTGTGTTATACACTACACCTTAATGTCTGGTCCAAAGTTGTAGGATCCAAGTTAACAGATTGCTTTTAATCACACACAGCAGCTACTACTGAGGTGATTTTATACAGGCATCAAGCAGTTATAAATTCTGCCCATCTAATGGTTTTTAACTGGCTGTAGATGGTTAATATTACTGTCTTAAAGGCTGCACTGTGTCATTTTTCAGGAGTTGATGAGAGCTTCAAGAACAGCTTGTTTGTGTGTCTGCATCTTGTCCCCAGTCCCATGGGTATTCTAAAGCTTTGGAGATGTGCTTTGTCCTGTGCTTCCTGCAGACAGTCCTGGATTAGCTTTGTTTCTGAATGACCTGCCCTTACTCATGCTGCAATAATCATTTTGTGTAGTTAGAGCATCCACAACTCTTCTGCTCTGCCTGTTTGTTCCCTGGCTGGAGAGAAAATGTGGGTGTTATTAGTAGGGGTTGCCCTTGAGGTGTGGGAATTAGACATAATATGTGGCAAAACAAGTTGCCACAGTTTTAGACAGCAATTTCTTGGGCTTCATAGATCATTGTTTTCCAAATTGGAAATTAGCCTTCTAATGCATTGGTCTTGCTTGTAGCTGTAGATCTAAGAGGAACGTGCTCATGGTCCTTCCTTGCCCATTCCCTGTTTGAGTGCAGCTCTAACAAGTTAAAATGATCAACTGCTGAGTAGCATTGCTGTAATAAAGCTAATCTGGAGTGATCTTAACAGAGAAATTTATATTCTTAGTGTAGTGTTTGGTCTCTTATGTTTCCTGGGCTTCACTTGCTAAAGGCATTCCTGAGCAGCACCCTGAGGCGCATAGAACAGAACACTGACCAGGGCTCCAGCAAACTTGAGTTTGCTGAAGCCGAGTCTTCTGTTATCCCAGAGTGCAAAGAAAACCCCGTTAATTCAATGCAAACTGAAGTAAAATACAATAATTGAGAAAGAAAGCCTTTGACTGTCAGGTGTTTTGGTGGAAGTGGGAGCCCGAGCCAGACAGTGTTGGGTGCTCCCTGCACACAGGGTGATGTCCCCCCTTCTCCAGTGGGTCCAGGAGATGAGGGGTCTCCAGCTTCAGCTGCTGAAGAGCAGAAGCTCACGTAGCAGCTCTCTCTGTAACAGGGATTTACAGGTCAGAGAGCATTGCTGTCTCGTATAGTGCACAGTATGTTCTTTGTGGGTATATAGGACAAATGCAGATATATTGTTATACAGGAGTGTTTAAAGGTTTTATTTACACTGATAGCAAGCAACTTGAAAGTGGTTTTGCTGCTTGGATCCTTCACTAATGACTCTCAGTAAATCAGTTTGTAGCACATTGGCTACGGAGCAATGTACGATATTGTGTATTCCCTCTGTATAGTTGTATTTTAATGCTGCACAATGAAGTTCCCCTGCTGCCCTGTGTTCGTTCTGAATGAAATCTAATTCTTCATTCCAGAATTGCTCTGCTCGTCTGTGGGCCCATGATTCAGCATTCATCAGGAGCCTATGACACGGCCTGGCTATTATGTCTTGGCAGGACATCTAGATGCTCTCTTCTGAAATACTGGCGCTCCCTTTTTGTATGAGCAGAAGAGGGCTTTGTGCAAAAGAGTTGTTAAATTGCATAAGGCTCATGCAGGTGTTTGGGCAGCACACAGTGGCTACGGGGGAGCGAAGCTGTGACAGTGCGTAGTGAACTGTTTCTGATTTTTATTTTTATTTTCGTCCCTCCTAATCCATTTTGGATTAGTAATTGTACTTGATGACACTACATCCACTCTCATGCGTTGGCACTGGGTTGGTTGGTCTTTGGGAGATGCAGTAGCTATGTGTCTGGTGAAAAGCAATACCGGAGCAAATATACTACATTGATTTCCATATAACTATGATTAGACACTTCACATAGAGAACAGAAGGACCTTTTATTCTGTATTCAATTAACTAACATTAACAAGGAGGAAAATAGGTGCTAAAAGCAAACCTTGACAAATAAAACTATTGTATTGCATTAATGACATGCTGTTTAAAATGGTATTCATGAAGAACCTTTACATGAGAAAGGAATGAGAAATCAGAAACAAATTTTTCCCTTCAAAGCATATGACTTATGCTCTGATAAAATTAGATCTTTAGTTAAAGGAATTTGCAGTCATTAAGTGCTGCCCATGAAATACGTCCCATTTATAACCATCTGCTTTATGGCTTCTGCAGAAAAGTATTCTTCCTCAAGCAATGCGTCTGAGAACTTTAGTGTCATTTTTATCAAAATAGTTTGGTTCTCTACTAGTAACACTATTAAAACCTCCATGTGATTTTGTTACGTGAGAGCGGTATCTTACACTTCAAAGAAAGGGTGACTACTCCTTTTTGTGAGGAGATTGCCCAGGATCGTGGCCAGACTTGCTGGTGATGTCTCTTGCTCGTATATTATTAATAGATCACTAATGGAATTGTCTTATGTTCAACATATACCCTCACAGAGAGAAAATTAGCATTGCTTATTCTTTTCTGTGCTACAGAAGACAGAAGTGATTTGGCTGAGGCAAACTAAGAAACATGACAATCTGTGCCATGGTTTTGTTTTCCTAGAGGGATAGAAATCCCCCAGTTGTCTCCATCTGGAGCTGATGCTTTTGTGGATGTTCTTTAAGTCCTGCCATGGTTGCCAGGTATTTTTCCTATTTCCCATTTTTCTGACATGTTGAGCGTTCTCAATGCCGCTGGCCTTTTCTCCATGGAAGGGGATGCTTTGGGGGACACACCGAATGCTGATATTCTCCCAGGTAATGAGAAGTGATGACCTGCAGCTTGATCTCACTGTGTTCTTCCCTGGCATTTCTAACAAGCTTTTTCCTCTGAATCCTGCATCTGTTTTTGGGGTAGTTTATATTCATTAGAGTTTACAAGGGGAACAGAAGAAAAGAAGGGAAACTTTGAAGACCATCCTTTGTTTTTCACGATGTCTACACAGTTCTTTTCATGGAGCTACCAAAAGGGTATTTAATACAAGGGAGCTGACACTTGAATTTTTTGTAGAGTGTGATTGTCTTTTTTTCTTTTGATCAATGTAATAGTTGTAATTAGTTTCAGTGTTTCCAGGCTTTTGAAGTGCAGAGAATTCAAACAGCTTGTTAAAGTGAGGGACTCCAGGGGAACTTTAAAAGTACTCTTCCCTTTTGCATATATTACATGTACATGGGCTTGATGATAGCAGGCTGTATCTGAATTTTGTCATCCTGTGCCCCACCTCTCAAACTAATATTTTGAAAAGCTCTGAGAGGTCCCTGGAGTGTAACTGTCTACGCAGCTCAGAGCTTTGCTGCCTAAAGAGGATGAGTGCTTTGAAGTCTGTACTAATCCTGAATGCCATTTTACAGATTTCTCAAGAGCACTGAGGTAGCATCCTACAGGGAATAATAACTTAGTATTTTTATAAGCAAATACCGAATTTTTTTTTATTTTTTAAATTTTATTTTTTTTATTCCTCTCGGTTGATTTGGAGGGTTGCGAGGAGGAGACCGTTCCTGCTGTTCTGATCCTTCTTGGCTTTGGCGAAAGCTTTGTTTTTGAGAAAAACAGCTTGCTGGTTGCTTGTAGGAGAGAGAGGCAGCATCTGTTGCCTACACAACTGGTGACAATGGGACAAAGTATAAATTGTCACCATGTTTGAGCATCGCTAGGCCGGGAAACGTGTGATGTGCTGTGGTCCCTGGGATGGGGAACGTCTTGGTGGGATGGGCCATGTCTGGAGCTGGGTCCTGGGAGAGGGACACGAGGCAGAAAGGAGCATTTCTGTACGCAATAAATGAGTAACTACAACATTGTAGTGTGAGGTGTGTGTGGTGATATTACATCCTTGAATAAAACATCTCACGCTGAATTACCGGATGCTGTCTGTACTCGGGTGAGGGAGGTAAAGCCTCTAGGAGTTAGCTCAGCATGTACTGTTGTTACTTCCATAAACTGATTTTTTTTCTTTTGTTTATTTCTATCTTTTTTTATTTTGAAAAGCTCTGTATTTTTTTTATCGTGTGCTCCAGTGGCAGCTTGCCGTATTTTCAGTTACCCTGTGGCAGGGCGCTTGGCAGTGCGGGAGGGGACTGTGGATACACTTCATTAGATGCGTAGCACTATACTTTACATCCTTCCTCTAAATGTGGTCTGCAGGGAGTGACTTTATTTTTTTAAAAAGTGAAAATACACATAAAATACAAATAAAATTCTAATAAGTATCAGGTGGGCCAGAAAGCTCGGCTGTCTGGGGAGGCCATGTGTTTCTTTCCTATCAAAAGGAGGAAAGAAACAAACTTTTTTGTTATTTCATTCTCTGATAAACAAACATCGGAGAACAGTGAGCGCTAAGGGAGTGACATGAGGTTAGTCCACAGGAGTAAAAACCAGTTTTATGAGCTTTTGGCAGGGGTTTGGTGAGCTTGCTCCTCTTGCCTCTGTAGGGGTGTACCATGGTGGAGACGGTGCTGGGACCAGGTGGCACTGGTTGCAAGTTCAAATGATGGAAATTAGAAGTATTTGTGATTAACCCATAAATTATGTTACTGCTTGGAATTAAATATTTATTCATCTGGAGCGCCACTATTAGTACAAGCAGGTAGTGTTGTCTGGGAATGCAATAGCCTTTGAGACTTTATGCAATGTTGTCTTTAAAGGAAGTTTCTTTAGAGATGGCAGTGATGCTTTGCAAGAGATAGGGCAAATGATGTAGGTGTGCAAAGATTGAAATGAGCCCTCAGCGCTAAGTGTGAGTCGTCCGGTTGCTTTGAAATTCTTCAGGTATTTGACCAAGTCTCTGCTAAAAATATCTGTAATGGCTCCTCCCTACTCAAGTCTAAATCTGTGGTACAGTAATAATAACCCTCCTAGCTGCTCCCTTTTAACATCAATAGAGGGAAAAAAATCCATTTTAAGAAAAGATTTTGTGCTCTGCCATGTAACTTATCACAGAATGATGAATCATTTTAGGCGATATATTGATCCATTAAATATTTGTGGACAAACTGAAATGTATGCTTGTATTTACTCCTCAGTTATTCTGCAGAGCTTCATAGATGCTTCCCTGGGACAATGACTAATGTTTGTTAGGAGTTTCTGTTCATGCTGCCTTTGAACAATTCTTGTATTAAAGAAAAAAACAAACACAAAAAATTCTCTCTTTCCTTGTAGGACTCCAGAAGGTTTGAAGTTACAAGAAGAAAAGGTAGGAAAAAAAATACAGTTTTCTCTCAATGTGTGTGTTGGTGTGGAGTGTTCTTGCAGTAACTTTTTAAACAAACATGAGTTTACACACTTGGAAGAGTGTACTGCTGTGGGATTTCAAAGACACTATGTCCCAACGCTTGTCTGACGGTTTTTAGTGTTGGAAATTTTTTTCTCAATGGAAAGTTCCTCTTCCAGCACAGAACTGCATGATGGTATTGGGGATGCACGTCAAGGTTTGTTGGGTGCTGACAGAGCATCTGAACTCTGACCCTGGAGCATTTAGAGGAGAAAAAGCTCCAGACAAGGCTTTCCATGCATTGGCACGCTGCAAATCCACCCCAGGGCACAGCGGCGTTAAATGCGAGTTGTGCTGGTGCCCTGAGCTCCGATCCTGCTCCTGGAAACTCTTGTGCATTAGTAACTAATCAGCTGCTCTGTGATGGATCCCAGCAGCTGGGTGAGAATTGGCCATCAAAGAGCTCACTCTGGTTATCATTAATTTTGATTTTGTTTAGCAGATGTTTTCCAGATCAAGCAGTTAGTTGCTTCATCTGTCTGGGTACAATGGGAAGCGGGTGGCACTCTCCTGTGCAACAGATTAATGCATTCCCTGTTCTGTTCCAGCAGCTTCTTTAATTGCTTCAGGTGTTCTGTATATTGGGAAGAGGTTGTAACTACCACTGTTCTACTACATAAATGAAAAAGGTCAGGTCCAAGGGTAACTTTTCATCTAGGCACATAATCTCCTTTTTATTTTTTGTTGTTGTATGGGTTTATGGTGTGTGTGTTTTTGTTTTTTTTTTTTTTCCTGTGAGATTGAGGCAGCAGAGAGTCTTGAATAAATAAAATATGACTGTTGCTAAAGATGAATTCTATTTAGCTCGGGTTTCCAGCATGTGTGTGTGTTTGGTCAAACTTCTGCTACTCTTCATGAAGAAATCCAGTGTTACTGGACTTCCATTGGTCTTACACTGAGAAGGGCTCTTGGATGGTTCAGGGTTGCTTTGAGATGCAGAACAACATCTTGGGATCCTGGATGTGGAGACATTTCAGTCATGCTGTAGATATAGAGTTTGTGGTGCAATTTATCATAGAACATTAAGACTGAATCTAGTCTTGTGAAACTGGACTTCATGGGTAAAATTTTATGGAAGTGCCTCTGGTCTTGTTTCAGATATAATTTGGGTCTCCAAAATTTATTTCCCAGTTGAAGTAACCAACACCTACAAAAACTTAGAGCAATTTTTGAAAGCAGGACTGAGTTTATAGATCATATGGGTGCTTGGAAAATGTTACTTCAGAACAAAAACTGGATTTTGAGATCAGTGCCTCTAGACACCAAATTTCCAGGCTCAGGCTGATTTCTCTTTGCCTTCCCAGGGTGGGTAAGACTTGGCTTCCATTTGGAGGGGTGAAACTCTACTTTTTTTTTCAGAAATGAATTAAATATAATCAACTCCTCTGTCAGAAAGCTTCTTAGATCCATGGATAGAGTGGAGAGAAAGGGATGGTATTTGGAGGAGTTAAGGTTTGTAGATAAATTTGGCTTATGCCCAGCAACACAATCTGTGAATAATCAAGTATGTCTGAAGAACTGCAAACTCCTCAGAAGTCAAGAAGAAAATGCTAACAAACATGATAAATACATCTTGGTCACAAAAGCCTGTGGATTTGAAGAACTACCTGGGGATTTTCAGCAATGATTAAGTATCTTCCTCTCTGGAGTTAGTCCTCAATAGTGCCTATAAAATAATTCAACAAAAGCCTCCTTCAGAAGCCTGTTCAGTATTAAAATGTGTGCAGAGCAGATACCACTCAGTGCTGGAAAAAAAAATAACAGGAGGGCTTAAATGTTTGTTATACGCATGAAAGGATTTATTAAAAATTTTGTGATATGGTATGATCTGATTTTTAAGGTTCAGGCCTTTTTTCCCAGAAATGGTAATTTTTGTGGTGAATGTTTTTTTTTAACCCGAGGAAACTAGATGATTGGAAAATCTTTGAGGGCGGGAGTTTATGCTTGTTGCCTTCCCTTGACGGAAGATTTGGCTTTCTGTTGAAAAGCTGAAAAAACCTTTGAAAGTTAAAAATATCAAATAGAAATCATGACACAGGGAGAGCTGCAGTAAACTTGCTCTGTGCCTGTTATCCCACGCTCACAAATGAACCAGGATAATTAGAAAAGAGCTTTTGGTGAAAGGAGGAGCAACCCTGGCTTACACTTCTCAGAATTTTACTTGGGTTTTTTTTTGGCAAAAGGTTTGAGTCCTTTAGTTTGAAAGCTTTTTTTTCAAAGGAAACAAAGTCTTGATTGTCGAGAGATGGTTTGTTGGTAAATACTAACTTGCCATCCTTATTTCCTTCAACAAATAGTCCATTTAATAGATGGTTGATGGTCAGTTGTGCTGGATTGTGTTTATATTAGATGAAAGAAAGAGATGTGAAAACACTTTCTTCCTTTTTTAGCTGCGGATGAGCATAGTTAATCTGGGAGCCTTTTTGGTTTCCAAGGTGTCAGGACTACATGTGCTGGAGAAATTTTGAAACTGCTCCAAAGCCCATTACAGCTGACAAACGGCTTTCCTGTGACTTCTGTGGGTGCTAGATCAGCTATAATTGTGTGATCTTTTAATTGCTGTGGTACGGAGGGGAGATGCTTCCCTGACTGCAGCTGGCAGCCGTCTTCCACCATGATGTGCGAAGACTGATTTCTTTCTGAATTTCAGTGGAAATGGCTGCAGATCTGTGTTGTTCCTGGGATGCTTCACTGGTGTTAGAATATTATGCCTTTTGCCAAAAAATGATCTTTTAATCCAAAAAAACTCATTCTGGTAGTTGATTAGAAGCTGCAAGAATATTTTCTTACATTCAGTTTAAGCTCATTAAGTTGAAATTTTGCTCTCAGTGGGTCATGCATGTGACCCGCTGCAGTTTCCATCTGCGTTATGCTCACGTAATGGAAAACAGAATATGGTGTGAGGTTTTGTTGCTAGCTTTAAAAACAAACAACAAACTTGAGAAAACCCAGCATTTGGTAAACAAGCACAGGATTTGAGTACCATCTCATTATATTGCTCTTTTAAACTAAATTTGAGAGGCAAGTCAGAGCAGGCAGACCCTTTTTCAGTTACCCAGTCTTCTGTCTTTTCCCATTTCTGAAGACTCGTTCATTTTTTACTCTGTATATTTACATATGGCTTCAGGTGTTAGCATTGTTGCTGGTTCCTGTGCACTGCCTGCCCTTAGTGTGCACGAAAGGGAAACTGAGCAAAAATATTAATAACCTGCACATTTTCATCAGCTGCCCCATACAGTGAAATGGTGCAGGAGAGCAGAATGGGGCAGGGAGCCGGGAACAGCAGCAGTTTGTGCCGATCAGGTGGAGACAACAGGTATTAAGTGGAAAGAATGAAGGATAACATGCAGCAGAAAATTGGGAGACTCAAGGGTGGATGTTAGGTCAGAGCAGGACTGGGCTGTGCTCTGAAGGGAACACCCGGGAGCATTTGGCTTGATAGTGCTGGGTCTTAATTCCAAAGATTGGTGAGTTTTCACTGTGTAATGAGTGTGGATGAATGACCACACAGTTTATGTATGTAAAAGCCATATACATTCATCAAATATCACATGTCTAGCAGAACGGGGCCTCTGGGATTTCCCCAACTATTTTGTTGCAAGAACACAGGAACTAATTCTGTAATTTCTAGGGCTGACAAATGCTCCTACTCCTGTTGGGAACGCGGGGCTAAAGGATGCTCAGTACTAGAATAAATTGTCTGCTGAGGATAACTATATACCCAAGTGCATGTATAGTCACATCAAGCATAAAGAGCCGTATCTTCACTAGATACAAATGAGCAAAGCCACACTGAATTTAATGGATCACCTTTGCATTTTACTAGTTGAGAGTCTAGCCCAAACACTTAAAACTTTTAATTTGTTTTTATGTTGCTCACAGCCATCCGTTCAACAAATTAGTGTCAAAAGATGCTTTTGAAACCATTCAGGCAAGAAATGTTCAAGCAGATTGCTTCCACTCTGTTTGTCCATACAATCTTATTAAATGAGATGCGACTCCAGATTTATTCAGTCAGATGACATCGTGCTATCGTAAAGATACAAACTTTATCTGTTTTGAGTTAAAAGGCTGAAACCTTTCTGAAGTATTTGCAGGCTCTGTATTGTGGATGTCCTATTTGTTTCTATGTGTATTTATTAGGGATGCACAATACTAATGTTACAGCGTGTTTCCTAATCACAATGAGGAGCAGTAGAATAGAGCACACCTTGAGCTTTGCCAAGTTGCCATAGTTTTATTGAAAATCTCTGAGGCTGCATCAATTAGCAGTGGTGGAGGATACAGCCAACAGCTTAAGAAATATTTCATTACTTGCCACTTGACATCAATTCTTATGTTCTAGATGAAAAACTGACTTATGGTTATAAAACAGTAATGCCCTTTAGAAATTCTATTCACTTCATCCCTTCTTATATATTTCAAATTTCCACCTATCCATGGGAGATGAAAGGCTCTCAAAACTTGGCAAGAATGGCCAGTTTCTCTCTTCAAACCCTTCATGAACACAATGAAGTGATCAGCTGTAATTACTTTGTGTTAAATCACCTATTAATTTCCCATCCTGTTGTTCTCTTCTTGTTGCTGGAGTCCAAGAAATTGGTTTTGTTGACCAGGTCAAAACTCACCAAAATCAGTAGCTGTGGCTGGTTTTGCTCTTCAGAAGCAGCTCTGCTCCCAGGATCTCAGCTGTCTGCCTCTCCCAATGACATCCAGATTATATACTATACCAGCTATACATATCTGTATGTATATGCTGTGTACATACAGAGTTGTCATGTTTGGAAGTACCACTGTGTCTTCAGGATGGGCCTTAAGTTCAGAGGATGGGCTATACATTAAAAATGTTTTGTAGGATCACAAGTGGGAATAATTTCTATGTTTATTATACTGACTTTAACAATTACTCAGTCTTTACTGAAACCAAAGGGTCATGTCTCTGTCCATCTCAGCTGCTCTGTTTTCATAGAAAACTTAATCTCTGGTTTTTCAGGGCATATGTTGTTGGTAAATGGCAATCTGTTACCTGGGGAAGGATATGTAACTGGCTCGGAATATTAATCTGATGTTTAGCTAATTTTTTTCAAAGTTTGGAATACTGCAGTCCCTCAGTGTTTTTTGTACCTCATCCCACTTGAACATTATTCCTCAAGTACATGATGCAGCGGGGATGCCTCGTTTTTGCAGTGTTGGCAGGGGATTAGATAGAAATAATGAAGGTAAAAATATTTTCAAGGAGCTGCCCCAGGCATTTTTTTTTAATTTGGATTTTAGAGTCAGGCTAACCCAAATTGGGGAGGGAGGAAAGGGGTGAAATTGTTCATTCCCATGTATCTATCAGCAATGGTATTTAATTATAACTTGGCATATTTTGTGGTTTGAAGTGACAAGAGCTAACAGAGGGAGTGAAACCATGTGGAGGGGGAAGAGCCCCAAATAATCAACTCATTATGCAGAGCAGTAAATTAAACTAATATGGATACTCCCAGATGGTCTTAGTATAGTTAGAATTGTGTGTGTGACTCTGAGCAAGGGTGAGTACTAAACTAAACAGCCCTGGTCCTCATGGTCATGTTTGGCTTCCCAAATGGCTGTTTGTTCGTTCAGATGGATTACATTTGAAAATGTGAATGGGGCTGTGGTTGAGCCCAGCTTTGCCAGCAGATGTAGGAAACCTATTGCATGCCCAGCTCCTGCACTGCTGGAAGCAGAAGGGTTTTGCAGAATAAACCTCTTGTAAATGGAGACATCGGTTCCTGTAGTGAAGTATTAATACTTTGGGGCAGGAGGAGGAATGAATTCTGTTCATGGCAGAAGGGGCATGAATGTTTAGTAAGTAAACAGAGTAGTACGTGGCTTTGCTGGAGCAGCAGATTCATAGACCTGAAGGAGTCGAAGTGAAAACTTCTTGAGCAGTGCAAAACCAGGCAGCTGATACCAGCGGCAAGATGGAGGAAAGAGCTCATAGGCAATCTTAGGAGGTGGCCAGACTTCAATTCCCTGGGTGGGGAGAGGGAAAAGATGGAGATGAGCCAGAAACTGAGACTTTGTGAGGTTCTACAGGGAGATGCAAAATAATACATATATGTATTCCATACTACCATACTTCATAAATAGGTATCCCCAGTGCAGAGTGCTGAGACTGGATGTGCTTGAAGGCATCTCTTTTTCCATCTGAAAGCGGGATAAAGTGTGCGGGTTTGGCAGCTGAATAAGCCGCTGGTTCTGCCGGGGCTGGCTGCTGCCCCATGCTGCCCACCTTTAGACAATCCCAGGTCCTGATTTAAGCACGTGTGGAACAGCTGGTAATCAGCCACATTGTCTTGGCACACAAGGGAAGATACTAAAAAAGACCAAAAATCAAAAAAAAAAGGCAGGGTACTGCTATTGCCTGCCTTCCTTGTGTTTAGTATCCATGGTGGGTGGATATTGCACAGCAGTATCAGGTTCTAAAAGCAGACAGGTAGAAATCTCAAACTGCAGTTATCTCCACTGTAGGAGAGTGGAAGATGCTGGATGCTCATTTACAGGTGATAACTTGTGGCTTGAAACGATGTACTAACCTGCAGCAAAACAATGGCCTTATTTGCTTGTGTGGTCCAGGAGGCTTCTTCAACTGCTTTGTCTCTAGGAAACCAGAATTGCTTGATGTTTAGCAGTTTTTACAACCAATTATACTGCACATGACTTGCCAACTTAAAGCTTGTGACCAAAGTACACACCGCAAAGCCAGCTTCATCAACCCAGCTTCTCGGAACAGTTAACAGCAAGGCAGACTTTACTGAACAGACTTCTGGCTTCAGGCTATGCGAGAATTCTGAGTCAAAAGCACGCAAAAAATAAGCTACAGCCGTGTTGAAGGAGGCATCAGGAAGCATGTAGTATCCAACCTGGAAGGTGGATCTCTTCTGCTCATCAGCTCATGTTATTTGGAAACTTTGGAAGGTAGAGATACTGTCTGGACTTAAAGGAGAGTGTGGTGGGTGTCTTTTGGTTGTGGTTTTTGTGGAGTTTTGTGTATTGGTACATGCCAAATGCTGCGACTCGTAGGGCACCTCTGGCAGCGTCTGCGCTGTGCCCGTGTCCCCCAGCCTGGCAAGTCAAGAGCATCCTCCGTGCTCTCGGGGGAGATCGGTCCCAGCAGGTTGTGGTGCTGCCGGCTCCTGCCCGAGATGTATAACCTCCTCGCCAGCTTGAATGCCAAATTTTAATGAAGGCTTAACAGAGACATTAGTTTTATTCCACAGGGCAGTCTCTCCCTGTCTTTTTAACTTCTCCCTTTAATCTGTGTTCCACAGCCTGTAAATTGCCTGTCTTTCCTGAGATATAAGCACATTTTTTCCCCTACCCTGACATCCCTTGATTCCACAAGCTTCTCTACTTTTTGCAGCTAAACTGGGCAGTCTTTTGGAAGATGCCGCTTTGTCCCACAAACCTCATCTTGGCTTCATCTTCCCACTCCCCCACAAGCACTTATCTCCAACGGACCCAGATCAGTAAAGAGAACTGGTCTGCACTGGTCTTTTAAGACAACCTGTCCTTAGGAAGAAGAGATTTTTAGACAAACGGGCTTTTTTTATTGACTTAGGCCTCCTTAGCAGCAGCCAGGTTGAAATTCAAAGTGAGATTTGGAAGCATGGTAGTAATTTTGTTGAGCAGTGCATTGCCGTTTGTATGAAATACTATTTTCCTTTCCAGCCACAATTCTGCAGAAATACTGTTGTTATGCAGAGCATTGCATGATGTGGAAGCCTCTCATATGGAGAGGTCACGTGCTGCTTGCACATAATATTGAAAGGTGCAAATGCTTTGGAAATCCCGAGTTTTCGGACCAGGTGTAAAAATAAAAAAAAAAACCCACAACAACAAAAAACCCCCAAAACAACAACAAAAAAACCCACAACCCACCCCCCAAACCAACCAAACAAAAAACCCCACGCAAAACCAAACAAAAAACCACAAAAAACCCCCCACCTTCTTTGTAAGGGTTGAATAAAAAACTGGCAGCAGATGTTTCTCATAATGGCAGTATAATGTAATATGCAAATATTCTCCAACAAGTCAGTTTATCCAGCCTGTCTCAGAAATTAGGAGAATAAGTAACTCAGACTTTGAGCCAGAAAAGCCAAAGTCCGAGATGGGTTATGGGCTCAATCAGGTTTTTGAGTCACGAATTTTGAACGTGCTGCTAGTCCACTTAGTGTGTAAGAGCATCATATATTTTCACTTACAGACTTATTAGGTTTCAGTGTGCCATTTCTTCCTGAACTGGGCTTTAACCATAAGGCAATTAGGTTAATATTTCAGAGCTTCAACTCACTGCCCAAATACAAGATAAAATAAGACAGAAATTGTCTTTGTGCTGCGTTCAGGCGCTTATAACCAGGTGGCCGTGGCCTCTACCTGTGGCAGATGCAGCGTGTGGAGCTGCAGCCTGGAGGGTTGTGGTTTACAGGAGTGGAGGCTCCAGTGCTGCCCTGGTGTCTTCTCCTGGAGGTGCTGGACTTTCCCAGGCTGGCGGTGAAGAGGAAAGCGTCAGCTGTCCTTGCAGCACTTACCTGTGAGTCTGTTACCTTCTTCCGCCGCATCCATTTCTCACCAAATCCCACCGGATGCAGAGAACAAACTGGTTCGGGTGGTTGGTGCTGTAGCCACATCCCTGGCTGCTGCCACAGCAAATACGCTGCTTAAATTAGTGGTTTTCCAGCTGGGCTCTGCTTTGTTTGTAAATGTGTCCTTTGGACTTCACATTTCCGAGCAAGATTTCAGCTCAATAATTAGTGTGTGTCATCATATTTTTTTAATAAGACCTTATGAGCCTGTGAAATGGTCCAGTTGTTCTTGGTGTTTGGGAAAGAAAAATCTACTGTGTGTAAGGTAATGTAATTACTTTTCTAAAGGAGTCTTTATTATGCATCTAACTGCACATTTACTGTACTTGATAGACCAAAATAAAACCAGAACAGAATGAATAAGCCATTTTGGTCCATTGGGTAAATAAAACAGCTAAAGCGTTTATAAATATGTATTTAGTCAGCAGAGCTGATTGGTGACTGCAACTGCTCCAGAGTCTAAGTAATCCAAGTTTAATAGCCTTCCATAAATATTTCCTTGTTTGTCAAAAGGCAGTAGTTATTTATCCATGTCATGCTGCTTGTTTGTTGTATTTGATGAGATCTTTTCAAGAATATTGGAGAAGTTTGTTTTGCATATAACAGAAGATGGGCACTATGTGTGTTTATAAAGTAGCATCAGAGTGGTACTCAGATCTTGTCCTCTTCTCCTTCCCATCCTTGCCTCTCCCTCGCAGGTGGTATGTCTCTTTGTTGCTCTTTTTATTCTTGTGGTTTTGGCGAGGTAAAAATGTGCCTTCTTTCTACTGAACTTCTAAATTCCATCTGTTAGAGTGACCCCAAAGATGTGACAGTCATTAGGGCTGAATCTCAGCCCAGCTGCTTTTTCTAATTGAGGGTAAAACTATTTGATACCACTATGAAACTCATCTAGTAACATGTTTTACCAGAGCAGAATTAGTTTGTGTGAATAGTGATTCTAGACATACAGGGCCTACAGACTTCAAAGCCTGTTGCTTCCAAAGGCATAAGTTGGATTCTGGCTTTTAAATTTGCTCGGTGCATTGGTCCAGCTCTGTTGAGGTTATCCATAAGTTTTTGTTCCTGTGGTTTGTTGTGTGCACTAGGTGGTGGAAAGGCCACAGCTGGAATCCACCTTGTGCAGCCAGTGGGTAATAGCATAAAGTTATGTTCTTGCTTGGAAAAGAAAAAGTACAAGAAAAAAAAAGTGTGCTGTTTATATCTGCAGAACTGGAAGACTTTCAAAATGTCACTTCTTACAAGATTTCAATTTAGCTTCTCTTTGCAACTGCAGAGTAGCTAACAGTGACATGCAGTGCCCCTTATTCTGTTTGTTTTTGTTTCTCCATTGAAAATCTGTGATGTGAAATATGCATGATATAAATTTTTCTCATATTTGAATGTTTTAAAGAATAACTTTTCTCTCAGTTACTTAAGTTATATTTTTTATTATCCTTTATAAGTTTCATGCTTTCCATAGTAGTATTTCTTCTTTACCCGTATGCATTTTACCAAAATTATTAGTTTTCCTTAAACTACATAGTAGTTGTATTTAGATTTTTAACTCTAATTGCCCTATTAAATACAGAAGTTCATCAGCTGCTTTTAGCAGAATCAATATTGTGGCAAACCTTATTCCCTGGGAATAGAGTCAGTGAAGCCAGAAATTGGAAGTGGCCCAACGCAGCTTCTCGGCTGTTATCGACACGTCCAACTCTGTTGGCACCCGCGTCAATGAGGGATGATCCATTGCCAGAGACACTTGTATGGAAAAACAACAGTTTGGTAAAACAGAGGGTGGTTATGATTGGAGCAGATGTGTGGCTGAGCGTGTGAGGTGACCGGTCCTGCACCCCGAGATGCTGCTGGGACTCACCCAGCGTGCAGGAGTCAGGATCCAGGCTGCATCTCAACACTGTTCAACAATGACCCATAGAAAACCCTAATAAAGGAAGATCTGTACTCTCCTAACTATGTAATAACACTTTAAACAGTGCACCTCTGCAGCAGCCAATAACTGAGCTAAGTTAATGGATGAGCTCACAGCCTCTGCTCTGCTACGTGATGCTCAGGATGGCTGGACCTGTGTGGGGTTCCCGATGCTGGGAGCTGGAGTGATGCATGGCAGCCAGAGTCACAGAAAAGCTGGAGAGAATGCTCAGGCTATTCTTATAAAAACAAGGTTGTTTCTGCCATTGTGACAGGGTCTATTCTGGGCTGCAAGATGTGTACTGGATATAGGGCTGTCACAGCTTACAGTGGTCTGTTGGTGTCAAAACCGGTAAGGAGCAACCTTACCGGTAAGGAGTGCCTTCCTGTGAGGCACAGCATGGGGAATAAGTCAAAGCCCTTACAAGTACATTAAATTATCCTGGAAGCTCTGACAGCTCTTCAGTACTACAAGGTGTCTTAATTAGAGGGAAGTCTCAAATGGAGGTAGCAGTAAAGGAGCAGAGGCAGCAGAAAGCCCTCTCTGTGTTTTCCTTTTGGAAATATAAAAGATGCTTCCCACATTTGGAGTTCACATTTGGATGACATCCCTCACTATATTCAAAACGGGTCGTCTGGATTAGAGGTATCGGTAAGTGAGCATTTTCAGTAGGTCACAGAGTTTTGCAGTTACCACTGGAATGTCCTAATGCATCTCTGGGAAGTGTGGAGATGCTGGTGAAGTAATCAGGCTTTGAGTGAACTTCAAAAAGATTTCTTTTTTAATGTCAGACAATGCTGAAAATGACTCTTTACCACCTTTCAGTGTTCACCCGATATAAATAACATCGCCAGAACAAATCCTTGCAGATCTGTGTATCAGGCACTGCAATTCTCCCTTTGAAGGAAGGGTGTTCATCACGGCTTGTTTGTTATAGCTGAGCCGTATTCCTTCCGATTAGAGGACCCCATAATCTTGCAGTCGTCTTTAAGCACTCTAGTATTTTAAAACAGAAATAATAATTATAGCCATGTGTCTTTTCACTCCTTTGCCTTTCCGGCAGACAGAAGCTCTAATGTGATTATTTCTCAAGATGATGTTTGTTCACTGGAGAGTGAGACTGGTCTTGTCATGAGAACAGTGCTACTGGCCTTGCTGTCTGTGCACAAACATGGACTTTTGCCATGGTTTTTCTCTGTTTGGGAAACCTGAAGGATTATTTTCAGTATCAGATATCACAGGAATTAATAGTAGGGTTGACATAACAAAACCACATTTTATTGTATTCACTTAACAACAGGAACATGATGAAAATCATTAAAAACATCCCACTTATTTTCCTTTGCACAGAGAACCTAATATTGATTCGGTACTCTCACAGTGGAGTTTCCATTTCACTTCCGTGGGGTTTGTAGCAATAATTTTCAGACCCGCCTTAAACCAAACCTGTTGTTCATTCTTTCAGTGTATTCCCATGGGACAGCAAGGTTTCTTTCAGAACGGCAATAGAGTTCTTTTCAAGGCTAACTGGAAGCAGGGAAGGGGGAGCCGGGGGGGAACGCAGTTCGGGGCGTGCGTGTCCCCTTTGCCGATGCTCTGATCAGCAGAGCGGCTGATGTTAATGGTGCTCCCTGGAGAGCGGCAGCTCTGCTGGCAGAGCCATTAATTTCCAGCCACTCTGTCAGTGGGAGCTGAGCATAGTGCACTTATTTAATTTAGATATTAAATCTTTTTCTTAGCACAAACAAACACTCCTTCGCTAGCTTAGAATTCTGATAGGAATTAATTCTGATAGAAGAAGTTAAAAAGTAATAATCACTTCTTCAGTCATGCTCTTGGGTATTTTTTCTCCTGAGATTTTCTTCTTCTGCATCCTCTCATAGGAAAAAAGACATGAAAACATGACTCACTGGAGTGCAAACATCACCAAAGCTTGTGCCATTTCTGAGATAAAATCAACTTAAAACTAATTATCATAGTATTAAACTTCATAATACTATCACAAATGTCAGTCTCATGTAATCCAATAGTCATGATGTGCCTTTTTCCTTACAGAGTGACAGCAAATCCTTTAGGTCTCGATTAGGGTTTAACTTGTTGCTGCCTGATAGTAGCAGTCTGTCATTGCTGATCCAACCCTATGACTCTGAGTTCCAAATAATTAAAATTTTGTGCCTATATTAAGGAAAAAAAAGGCAAGAAACTTAAGTAGCAGAGTATCCTCAAACTGGAGTATAACTTTAGTGTTTTCCCCTGTAATTGAGGTCACTTAGTTTGCAAGAAAGATGTGACCTCAGAGGGAGACAGGCTGGTGTTAGTGAGAGCTGCAGTCCCACAATTATTTGTGTGATTGTGTAATTACTTGTCTAAAGGCTTTTTTTACATGGTGTGAAGAAAGCTCTTCTCTCCAGCTGGGACTAATCTGTGGCACATTTTCAGTGCATCCCCTGAAGAAAATGCACAGGAAGGAGCTTCTGCTTCTTGCTGTTGTTTGTGGGGTTTTTTGTTTTGTTGTTTGTGGGTTTTTGGTGTGGGGGGTGTGTGTGTGTTTGTTTGGTTTTTTTAAGATTAGGAGCACAGCAAAGTGGCTGATACGTTGAAGGCTGTGAGCCATGACCTGGACATGCTGTGTCTTTCTAAAGCTTTTGCAGAAGCAAACTGAAATACTATGAATTAGACTTCGTTGATGCCCAAGAGGCTCCATCTATTCTGGTACTTCGCGTGGCAGAAGCAAAGAAGAAATTTATGAGAGTGGTTAAAAATACTCCTATTGATTCCTGGAGCTGTGTCAGTCTGAGTGATTTGGTACGCTTTATTTTCTCTGTGCAGACCTCATTCAGTTGCTATTTTGTGCCTTTGTCATGATTTCGGTGAGGCAAGTTTAAAAGGAAAGTAATATCAACTGATCTGATACAGGTTGTAAGTGGAAAAAACAGGCACTGCTTTGGAAATGGCAGCACAGAGATGCTGACCCCTCTGGGATGCTGGTGCTCCCACACTTTGTCCTGTATCAGCACTACTTGGCCTGACTGTATGGATTTACTGGATTTGTGTTAGTTATTTCATTGATAAATTGCTTTGCTTTGGCAAGTCAGGCTGTAACCAATAAATAAACCCTATTATTTGGTCTTAATGGGTTTGGAGGACCTAAGATGTATGTTTACTATTTTGAGCCTAATACCTATAGCTAGGCATCCTGAATTCGGAAATATTTTAGCTGCTTTTCACACAATTTTGAAAATAACAGGAAGTTCTTGACTATTGGGTTTTTACCCTAAAAGTCATTCATTTGTCTTAATCACAGCAAGTAACCTTTCTCTTATGTATGAAATGCGGATAACACTAAGTAAACTTAGAAACATTGCGTGGGGTGGTTGAAGTATTTTGGTATCTTTAAAATAAAGCCGTGAAAGAAACTGCGTGTGTGCCAGCGATATATGTCACTCTGGCAGGAACAGCTTTCTGCCCAGGTGACACTGTGAGTCAGTGACAGATGGGGCAGCTACAGCAAACTGCTAAAATTATCGATGGGTTGGGGACCACCGTGATAGTCAGGTCAGAATTTGCCTGACATCGATGTGCGGGGCTTGAATATTCCGCAGCAGCATCCCTTGTGACATCTGCAGGACGCGTGTCTCTTATTGAAGTTACTGGGACAGGAGGGGTTGGGCAGGCTCCTGCTGAGATGGTTGTCTTCCACTGATGGAGGTGCAGAAGGGATGTGGCAGGATGGTGGTTTGCCCATCAGAGGCCTGGAGGAGTTCTTGCCCTGTGGGGACCTCTGAGCTTGGGGGACCAGGCGAGGGCGATCACCTATTGTGTTCCTCTGGTCCTTCGCCCAGCAGAGCTCCTCTCCCTGGCATCGTTCCAGACTGAAGTGTACCTGATGTGGTCAGACATTAAACATAAAATTATATGGAGACATTGGGCCTTTAGGAACATAATTAAAATGGAAAAAATGAGGCTGTTTGTTTCTGGCCTTGTGTCGTACCCATCAATGATGCTGGAGGGTGGTGGGGCTGGCAGTGGCTGGGGTGGATGTTGGGTCTGCCCCAGGCTGGAGCGGAGAATCACGGGATGTTACACAGAATCGCAGAATGTCGGGGATTGGAAGGGGCCTCAAAAGCTCATCCAGTCCAATCCCCCGCTGGAGCAGGAACACCCAGATGAGGTTACACAGGAATGTGTCCAGGCGGGTTGGAATGTCTGCAGAGAAGGAGACTCCACAGCCTCCCTGGGCAGCCTGGGCCAGGCTTTGGCACCCTCACCGGGAAGAAGTTTCTTCTCATATTTAAGTGGAACCTCTTGTGTTCCAGCTTGAACCCATTACCCCTTGTCTTAGCATTGGTTGTCACTGAGGAGAGCCTGGCTCCATCCTTGTGACACTTGCCCTTTACATATTTATAAACATCAATGAGGTCAAGAAGTCTCTGCTGATGGGTCTGCCCTCAGCTGTGCTTCATAGAATTGTAGAATAGTGGGTTGGAAGGGACTACAGGGATCATCTGGTCCAACCTTTCTTGGCAAAAGCCCAGTCTGGACAAGCTGGCCCAGCACCCTGTCCAGCTGCATCTTAGAAGTGTCCAGTGTTGGGGAATCCACCACTTCCCTGGAGAGATTATTCCAATGACTGATTGTTCTCATCAGGAGAAATTTCCCTCTTGTGTCTGATCGGAATCTCCCCAGGAGTAACTTGTACCCGTTGCCCCTTGGCTTTGCCATGAACTCCTTGTAAAAAGGGAGTCTCCATCTTTTTTGTAGCCACCCTTTCAATACTCTTCATCTTCTGCAGAGCCTGGTTCCTGCCGTGCTTGCACTGCAATATTGCATCACATGTGGATGAGCAGAGAAAGTGATTCTTCAAGTCTCTTAAGAAAGAGCTTTAAGGCTCTTTTCTCTGGAACTAGATTTATTGGCTAGAGGGAAATTGAGTGGGATCACTTGAGAAAGAGGAGCAGTGGCGGAATGAAAAGGCTGCCAGGAACCTGCCTGCTGCTGGTCAGGGAAGCTGTGCGGGAGGCTCGGGGAGACACAATTTCTGTCCTGTAGCAATTAGAAAAGGGAGAGGGAGGACTGAGAGGAACAAGAGAGAAACACATGCTTTGAAAGACAAAAGCCTCTGGTTTGCTGTTCTCAATGTTGATTGACTTAGTTGTTCGTGGAGGTGAGGCAGTGACTACAGGAGCCCAGGAGATGGATTTGCTCTCTGCAGAAGTATTTGCTGGGCAGCTGCTGGTGCTTATTGGTGCTTTCCACAATTTTTCCTATGTGCATATTCAAAGCAGGTGGTTTTCCTGTTGAAGAACTTTGATGATTACAAAAGGAAAAAGCTTGACATCCTTAGCTGCGCTCGTTAGAGCAAATCTAAAGGGAAGCCCAGGGCATTTTAGCACCAGTGTGTCACGGCAGATGGTGTCCGTTCAGCGCCGAAAGGCTGCAGTGTGCGCTGGTGTGCAGGGCATTGCCAGCCTCACTTCTGCATGGGAAACCTTTTCTTCTGCCCCAAAGTTCCCTGGAAGATGTGGCTGCTTTGCCCTCACCCCGCAGCGTCGCTCTGGGCCAGACGTGCTGGCAGAGCTGCCGTTGCTCCCCCGGCAGCAGCCCTGGGAGTTGTGTGCCTGGCCGTGTTTGCAAGTTTGGCCTTTAGCTGCTTGGTCTCCCGTTTTGTTGACGGCTGGAGAGATCATGCAGAACACACAGAAGGATGCAGCTGTGTGCCGTGAATAATTATTAAGTGCCTGGTTTGTGTTATTGCTTGAGCCGGGTTTGAGAGACAACCTTTGTGGTGATTATTTTACAGAGCCTCTGTTGGAACAAGGGCAAGCTTAAAGGAAAAGTGACAAAATGCAGCATCTCAGCCTCAAGTACCGACACCCTGCTGTCTATTAAAAATCATTGTGTGCCCTTCCAGCAACTCTCCCTGTATGTAATGAATAGCACCCAGTATGCTGGAGGTGGAGTATCTTTAGAGGAGAACTCCACTTTAAAAGTCAGGATGATTTTTCTGTTTAGCTGTGCTGAATTATTTTTGATAGATGTTTCTGTGGTATGGACCAGCCTCAAATGACTTTCCTCTGTACCTTATCATGATACACAGCTCTGAAATAGCTTCTTCCAGCTGTCTCTGGGGAAGGCAGTGCTTTACACTGAGTGAGAGATAAGATTGCAAAGTCTGCGCTTATCTTCCTTAAAAGCAAATAAAAAACATTTCAACAGCCTGAGGTAACTAAGTGTTACCCTGGTATTTTGTAGCAACTTTCTTGTATGGAGGCTTTGTTAATACTGTAGTAGTGGGGCAATTCTCTACAGCCAACATCTGCAAAATCTCTTCAGTTGTGTATTTCATTATTTCAACAGATCTTACTCATCCCTAAAGGTTTTGGTTTAGTCTGGAGGAAAAGCAGATGTACGTACGTGAGATCCAGAGTAATGAAAGAAGAATATGGGTATGCATGCTGGATTTTTTTTTTTCTTATGGATAGAAGATCCAGACAGAAAATAAAGCTATCACAACCATCTGTGCTCTTCCATTCAGTTAAACCAAGGGACCCCCAAATCCTGTGGGTGCGTGAGCCAGTGCTGGGGTTTGGGAACTTGCACGTGTGTCTGAATCTACTGTAAATGCAGAATTGCTTGAGCCAGGAAAACACGGCAGAAACCCACCTGCTCATGAGATTTTTCAGAACTGACTGGGCAGGATTTTGCCCCTGGTTGCCTACCTGTAGGAGAAAACCGAAGCCTTTACAGGTTTGTCCTTGGTTGTGGGGAACATGGGGAAGGGCGTGTAGTGGCATGGGCAGGGACAGATCATGAGCGTGGCTCTTTATCTGGAGCTTGTGAAGATTTTACCTCAAATAACTCATCCTGCTCTGTCCTTCCTGTCTCTCCCGCAGCTTTGCAAAATGTATTTCACGTACACGGTGTCTCCCTGCTTGAGCCAGTTATCTGGCTCTCAACAGCTACTTATTCTTTCAAAGTACTCTATTACTGCTAGGATTTGATTTTTATATATATACAATCATTTTGCTATTGTGCTGGTTGTGTGTGGCTGCGGATGCAAAAGCACCTTAGTTCCATGCTTTCCCATACACTCCATCTCTCACTTCAGTATTGATATTTCTACATGTGGTAAAATTAATTAAATTATGTTCTCTATTTATGAGCTAGTTTATTGCTTTAATTATTTATTGCTACTGCAGCTAATTTGATTTAGGCAATATTTAGTTCTGTTTCAGTAACTTTTAATTTTAAAAACAAACTGCTGGTTTGAATTCATTGGCACTAGCAACGTGTTATTGATTAGTTTGGCCTCACACTGTGCGATGAGGAAAGAGTGGCTTCATGCCACACTAAGCCTTCAGACCAGAGAGTTAACAGCAAGTTACAATACGTTTTTCTCGGAATAGTTCTTTGGGAAGTGTATGAAGACTTACAGATTGTCTAAGGAAGGTCAAAGCCCATCAACAATTTCTGTGGCTTGAGCTTATCTTTATAGTAAAGAATAAAGGATGCAGAACTAAAAACTGCAATATTTCTCCCACTTTTGTACCTCAATCACAACTCTTAGGCATGCTCTTTACTACAGAGTTTTTTGTTGTGAATTGGTAATAATGTCTGTAGTGGTGAAATCTGGTCTGCTAGACTGTGTATCTCTTAGGGTTTGCTCTCTAATTTGAAGAACTTAATTCAAAACCTATTAAAGTCAATTGGAAGGTTTCCTCTTTCACTTGTACTTTATTTCATACTGTATCTCCAATAATGACTTGCTGGCTTTTCTCTGTGTCATTACGTTCTGCTGACGGTTCATGATTTAAAAGACCAAGAGGTTAAATAGCTTCTCTTCCACCGTCTCCAGTTACCTGTGACAAAAGCTCAAGGGCTACACTTGGGAGCAGAAACCAGAGGTCTTATTTGTAAATTATAGTTCAAGGTCAGTCCAAAGGGTGTTTATTGAGAATTCGGGGCTTATCCTTCTGTTCCATGGATCTTACACTGGCATGGCTCTGGATTTGCTGAGCTGTCCTGTTGTGACTCTGCCAGGCTGTGCACAAAAGGTGAGGAAATGAGCCCGTATTTAGATGACTGCATAGGCTGTCAAGGACGTGGGGACTTGCCGTGGTGCAGATCTGACTTGAGCAGTGGGCAGGGGGGTGAGCGTTGGTACTAAGAGGGTTTTAGGTAGATATATGGAGTTCGTAGCACATGGGCAGCATATGGTCTGCACTGTCCTGTCATAGAGCCCATAACTGGGTGGTCTTTTGACCTTTCAAGTTGCTATAGAATAACGCACACATTTAACTTAGGAAATGCTATGGAGAGGGTCCTTTGATCTTTTCCCTGGTCATTCCATGTTGATCAAATATTCATATAACCATGCCAAAGACTTTCAATGCCAGTTCTTTTGGTCTACACTAACTTCTCTGATCACAGTCCTCTTTGCAAGTGAAGAAGGCCAACACGGTCATAAGTTGGGGGCTCTTGTCAGGTGGTCGTCACGGCCACAGCATTGGGTTTGTGTTCAGCCAGTTTGAACGTGTGCCAGGTCCAAACCTCTCCTGAGGCTGAGCTGTCGTGGTCAGCGTGCAGCTGGGACCTCTGCTTGGTCCCTGTGGCGGGTCTGACAAACAGTCTTTATTCATTCCATCCTACAGCGTGGTGTTTACAGCATATGCAGCGATATGAAACAGCTGCCACATCTCAAGCCAGAGGTAGCTGCAGCAGTCCTGGAGTGCCTATGTAAGCTCACATCGAATCCCCAGGGATGAAGGGCTCTATTAAAAATGTAAAATCATTATTGCTAATCTTGAAAGTGGACCGATGCATTTAACATATATAATTATAAACTTTCAAACAAGATGATTTCATCTGGTGGAGCATCTGGGGATTGTTTTTTCATTATCACGTTTCGGAGAGTGAAAAATCTTCCTATTCTCTCAGAGGATTTTGTGGGATTAGTTGCTGCTGCGTATTCCTGCAAATGTTTGTGTAGTTATACACATCTCTAATTCATTCTGCATCCTTTTGGGGGGTTTTGCATTGCCTTCCCCAGTGATGTGCTGGGATGGTCCCTTTCAGATGGCAAAGAAAATAGTGAAGCTTTTCCCGTAGTCAATTTGAAAAATGGTTTGACAATGTGTACAGGAGTTTACTGATGCAGCAAAGTGCTTGCTTGTGCAATCAATTTGGGAATAACCGTACTGACTCAGAAAACCACCCGATAAAGTGATTTGCATGAATGATATTTTCAGCATGAAATGCGATAGGAAACATATGCTGATACTTTCGTTGCCGGATTGTCTAAATTCCCTTCTGAGACTCTGATAGCCGGTCATGCTGTCCAGGCAGCAGCTCTGACCACTTGTTTGTGGGGTAAGATATAAAAGAGGTCTCTGGTCATGGTGATTGAAAATTTTGTTTCCTGAAGGAAGTGCTTCCTCAGTAGGATTTTTAAGATAAATGTTACAGACAGTCAAAAGTCACTATGAGAGTGTGTTTTTACCTGATAAGAGCAGCTCATCACAATTTGGGTTTTCAAAGTATAGGGCTATTTGCTGTTGTGACAACTGATCTTAAACTTTTCCATTAGAATAAAATCTAGTAAAGGCGAAACCAAAGCATCTTAGTTTTAAATTAGTCAAGACTTAATTTCATCAGTAACCTTAATTGCCTCTCCCGCCAATACTCAGTTTTATAGTGAAAGTTCGTGGTTTTGACAGTGCTGGGGAAAAAGTTGATTGTGATGGCCTGAGGATATTGTCACAGTTGTTTAAAGTCCAGTTCTTGGAGAAGCAGCAAGGCAAATACACATAAACAAGAAAGGTGCAAAAATGGGAGAAAGGTGTAGTTTATGTGATGGTTACTCGAAGTATGTTGCTTAAGAAACATGACTGTATCAGCCATGCACAACCTGACCAACTTGTGCTAGTGCTGGATTTTTGAGGCAAGGTTTTTACTCTCTCTTTAAGGACTTTTGGCACTGTTGCAACAAGACCTGGTGAGTGAAGCCGGGTTCTTAGCAGAAGGCAGAGTGGCAGGGAAAGGGCAAGAAAGGCTTGGGAAGGAAAACAGTGTGGAAGAGAGTTGTTTCTCTTGCAGGTGGGATGTAGCCCCTGCAGCTGAAGGTGGTGATGCCCTTCTGATAAGATGCTCGTGGGGCTCTTGGTGAGGAGCTTTGATGGAGGAGATGGGAGAATGATGAAAATTTATTACTTTGAGCTCTGTTCTCCCAGCATTTTGATCTCTACAAAATTCAAAGGACGTTAAGAGTCCAGAATGAATCCATCATTTTCATGTCTAAATTCTTCTTAATGCAGTTCTTTCATGATATTGATAGGTAGTGTCAGACCGAAGGATTTTTGTCTCGTTTAACTGTTTCTGAGCGAAGTGGACAGTTGGAACATCTTCGGTACCCTGAGCACTTGGTACCGTAGCACTTGTGGCATTTGCCCCATTCTGCGTTTGTGATGGATAATTCCATTGTAGGGCACCTCCTTTCTTGTAAATAATATGACTTATTTTTAAAGGTGATCTTGATCTTTGTTAGGTTTTAGAGTTGGTAAAGTTATAAAGGTGCTGTTGGATTTCCCATTTGAGTGATAGTTCCTGCAAGAATTTCTGGCTTGCCCCTCTTATTGCTCTGTAAATTCCGTGTACATCCAAGAACTATAGGACTGGTGGCAACTTCAGATGTCTTATTCTCTATTTAGCTGCCTGGTTGTCACTCCTTACTTTCAGGAACCTGAGTAGAAAGGAGAAGCAGGGCAGGAGAGGAAGAGGTAACTAGTGTGAGAATGGGAAGGGAAGGAGGAGACTGGTGCAAGTCCTGTGCTAGGCTGGGTGTTGAGCTGATGTCTCGACCAGGTAGCAGCTTTCTGGGAGCAGGACCAGGCAAGTGTGAAAGCGGTGTAAATATTTTGCAATGAAAAATGCTCAAGTTCCTCTTGAGGAGGGATCACGGTAGGTTTACCATTGTTTTGCCATAAGTGATCCACTTCTGGCCAGCCAAGCGTGTTTAAATTAGATCAGTGCATAAGGCTCTTAAATCACATTCTTTCGTAGGATGTTTTAAGGGTATTACAAGTTTTTCTTGTGCTGTTGCTTTCCGGTTTCCAGAGGGTAAGGCAGGACATACTGATGGAGGAGCAGACAGAGGAGGCTTGTTTGGGAATAAAGATACTCCAGAGAGCCTTAAAAAATACAAGTTAAATGGGAAATTTCTCCTAGTTCTTGCTAGGGAGGGAAGATGCATTGCAGCTGCCTGCCAGAGGCAGAAATGGAGCTTGTCTGGCAGTCAGAGCTCAAGGTTTATTACAGTTGGTTGATGGAAATCTGTGTCCCCCTCTGTCCAGTGTTGGGAGCCAAAGGACTTTGTAAGAAGATGGAAGAACATTTGATTTTCATTAGGATTTATTGTCCTTTTTTGGTGGAAATGGTACATCACCATAAGCAAAAATAGTAACAGAGAAACTTGCATGTAATTTGAGCAATATGAGCATGTGACACCTCGGTTTTTTGCCTGCATTAGAAAGCTACTATAAGGTTTGCTGGCTTTACACCGTGGTCTCAGCCAACCTATGATCTTGGTGTCTTAAGCCTTAGTGATCTTTTCAGAAAGAAGACACGAACAAAATAGAGTATTTTTGTAGACTTGTCAAACTTAATTATTTTACAAGGGTAAACTTAATTAATAGAATTCATTGACACCTGCAGTTGAACTGGCTAACACATTCTCTTTCAAATGTTTAACCACTGGTAATTAATACAATTTTACAGTCTGCTAAAGCATCCCTAGCTTTGTTCAGCCTTGGCAAAGGCAGGGGTTTCTTGTGTAAAAACTGTAACACTGATTCCAAATGTCAAATCTCCCTTTTACTTGGAGATGCTCATGTTCTGGAGAAAGAAGGTCTTGAGATGCATTTTCTTTTTTTTTTAATGGGCTAGCATGGTTGCTCAGCCTGGTTGCACAGATCCTGTCTATGCAGCTCGACATGGAGCCCATTTGCTGCTCTAGAAACCTTTGCAAATCATTTCGAAGTCAGAAATTTGTGCATACAATATGTGAAATGATTCAGTGATTTAACACTATTTAAAACAGAGAAGCTCCTGTTATTCCTCTCTCTTCCCTTTTAAGCATTTCCATGAAGAGTGTTTGAAATCAATGACTTAAACTCCTCTGTGCATCTGAATGTCTCATGGAAGGAGTGAGGATGTTGCTGAAAATTTAAATAATGATTTTGGGAACCAACAGCGACATGAAATCAGTACACCTGGCAGTCACTGTGGTCCTTGTGTGCGGCAGCAAAGGGAAAGTAGCTTTAGAGTGCACCTGGCAAGACAGTGCCCTTAGTGACTTTGCACTCCTAGTTATACTTCTCTTGATAAAGGAGTGTGGGTTTGTGTTTTGTTTGTTTGGTTTTTTTATAAGCACAAAACAGGTGATTAAAATCAAGTTAAGTTTTGCATTTGTACATTGGCTTGATTAAAACTTTAAAACATAATGGTTAGTAAAAAGGATCGGAAGTAAAAGGGGATATTAATTTTACTTGGTCTGTAATGTTGCAGCAGTTACGTTCAATCATTTGTACGACAGAAGGCTGTAAAATACACCCCGTGTTGAGGTTATAGTAAATCTAAACATCGTCATAAATAACAAAATTCAAATATTTATTCGCTGATCTCTAAATAAGGTGTGATTGAAGTTAATAAGAGGGGAGACATTTAATTAAACTGAATGAAGGAGTGTGGTAAAAATCACAACATTGCCAATGAAAATAGAAAATTAATGTGTTGGCAGACAAAATAGTTAAGGCTCTCAAATGCATCTATAACTGTCCTTTTGATAAATGTTTTGGTACCTCTGTGAATGCTTTCAAATTTATTCAAGGACATCCAAGCACTGTAATATCTTGCCCAGCCTCTCAGTCAGGGTTGTTTTGTGTCCTATTTTCAGTGAAAACATTACAAGTACAGAATTTATTCCATAAGGAGAAAACTGTCTAATACCACAACTCTATAAAATGAAAACACAGTTTGCATTTGAAGGATTGATGAGTGTACTGTCACAGATGTCAAACTGCTCTTGGTAGCAGTAAATCTTGTTCTGTGGAGTGCTCCATTTCTCTTTTTGATATTTTCAGTAAAAACATCAAAATACATTTTAATTGATCCAATGTTTGCTGATATGCTTCTCTTCCATTTACCTGCTTTGAAATTGATGGATTCAGAAAAGCAGAAGGATTCCTCCTGGGTCACAACAAGGAAACCTTGTCTAGGATGTGGCTCCTGCTAGAGACAGTATTGTGAATAGCTGATAAAATTCAGCCCAAAGTCTTCTGCTTTGCTGCAGTAGAGTTTATTTCTTGTGCCCACTATGCAGAGCTGCTCTGTTCCCATCTAGATCTCCTCCCTCTTTTTGTATCCTTTTTAAATTTTTGAGGGCGATCTAGTCAGTCCTGCGCAGATTCCAGTTTCCTATCAGACAAGCTGTTGTTGTTCTGTTGCTTGCAGTATTAATAATATCACCACAGGAGCGCTGCTCAGGGTGCACTAATGAGTCCGACTCTCTAATGCATCTGCCTGTCACAATGTGAACCAAAGCAGCATCTCTAAGTTTCTTTGCTGCTTTTCAAATCAGACCAGTGCCTAATTCATGGAAAGCCCATGTGCAGCCTACAGAGCTGGGTTCACTCCATCAGAAAATTGAAATTTCTTATTGCATGCCAAATAGCTAGTAGGAGTTAGTGTTCATAGGAGAGGTGTCAGAACCATGAACTTACCAAGTTGGTAAGTACTGACTTTGTGCTTTTGGAGGACTTTATCCATAAAATGAGGTGGAGAGGAGTTGAGGTTAGAACACCAAGTACAATGCACAGACAGATGAAACCAGAGGCCATTAAGAGCACTGTCTCTTGAAGTGTGCTTTGTGAAAGAAGTACATGAAAATCCCTCACTGCAGGTCCCCATCTGTAACGGTGTTAATGGAGCTCTGAATAACCCAGTGCAGTATTGCTGCAGTCTCACTTTTGTCCTACTTTTCCCATTATTACTAGTTCTTCTATGTGAACCAGGCTTGTCCTTTCTATTCTTTTTTTTTTTTTTTTCATATAGAACCTGCAGGATGCTGCCAGGTGGGCATCCCTGCCAGAAGCATGGCAGCACTGCGCTGTCCCTGTGCAGGCATGCTGAATTGTCCCACGCAGCTTTGCACACTCCAGAGCACAGATCTTCTGCCCAGCAATTAATTCTTATTTCTCCTCTCCCTTCTTGCTGTTCCCCCAGACCTGGGCTGAGGGGGATGTGCAGAATGCACCCCTGGGGAAGCTGGGAAATGTAACTACTTGTTTCTCCCTCTGTGTATTTAAATGAGTTGGGAGCAGCGCCCCTGCACTTGACATTTTATCAATACTGCCTTCATTAGAAGTTCACTTCTGTTCATTAAAGTTCCCTTTTTAAATGTAATTTGTCATTTCCGTTCAAGTGAGAAAAGGATATCTGGAGGAATGGGGTGGTTGTGTTATTTTTGACATTATATGTTCACAAAGAAATGGATGTTATCAGCACGTTGTCTGATACTTCCCTCCCATGGTGGGAGTTGATTCAGGTCCAGATTAAAAGGTTAAGACCCATCAACAGTTTTGGCTGGTACCAGCCAGCTGAGCTTGAAATGGAGGGTTTCATGGAGCCAAAACATCCTTGTCTTTTATTTGACTTGCTAGAGAACAGACGTGGACGTCACCTCCCTAAGGGCAGATTTCAAATTCGGTACCTATCCGTAGTGGTTTGTTTAGAGTCACGTTTTTTTGCTTAAATCCAGTCCCTAAAACTTCACCTGATGATTCCTGTAGTGTCTTTCTACTGTGATCATCAATGTGATGACCCATAGACTACTCTTAGGAAGACATTCAGGCTTCATTAAAGGCTTCATAACTCAAAATATGCTATATGATTTTAGCTATAAGATGTAGTTGCTTTTCCCTAAAACCTGCAACAGTCAAGCTAAATGTGGAAAATCGGAGGAAAGTCTCTTACCAATAAAAAACCCCTCATGTTTGCAGTGTTCTGAGACTTCCCACTCTGTGCAAAAATGAGCAGTTGGAGGTAGGTGGTTGATCATCACAACATTCAAAACTGAAATACCAGGTCCAGAGTACTGGTGTGGTGTGTGTACGTGCTTGAAGGAAAGACCCAGCGTAGCCTACCCTGCTCTCCGAAGTGACTGTGCCTTGGTTCATGTGTATTAAGATATGATGGAAAGGCTTGGTGGCTTCTTGAGAAACAAATGGAACATTAGCGTTGGCAATTAACCCAGTTGTTCTACCGTGCAAAAAGGTGCAATTTTCCTCTTCATGAAAAATTAAGATCTACTTTGATCATTTGGAAAGCGTAAAGTAAACTACTGAAGCAACTTCACTACATCAATTCCAGTGTTCTTCGTAGGTAAATATACAGCATTGCTCCTCGTAGGCCCAGAGGAACTAACATACAATCTCAAAATAGAAAACCACAGAAGAAATTGCAATTAAATTTGCAATGCATTTGGAGAGCTAGAAGGGGATGGTGTCATACTTGAAAATGTATCATTTATTCTCTTTGGTAATGCGTACATTTTTTTCCCCTCTCCATCAGGGACAGCACCAGCTCTCCAAATAAGTAGAGAGGCTGGCACACAGATGGTTTCTTGCTCATTAATAAAGTCAAGAGTTTCACGTACAGTTTCAAGATAATGACAGAGCAAACTGTGATGTGTGCAGGAAGATGACTGGATGCGCATTGCAGGAAACACAGCGGTGTGATGTTCTGCTGAAGATGTGCCCACAGTGTGGATTCATCTGGTGGGAAGAAAACCTTGCTGGGCTGTGCCCATGTGGGATGTCCTAGTGGTATCTGAGATAGGTTTAGCTCCAAGCTCATCACCTATATTTTAGTTTACCATGAAAAGTAATGCCCTTGAAAGGGAAAGGTGGATTTTTGGTGCAAGAAGTCTGGCAGAGGTGTTGTTGACGGTGCTGGCACAGAGCTTGGTGAGGGATTGCAGTTTGCCAAAATGCCTGAAGGCAAAACCCATCTCTGCCTCCTGTGGCTTAAATGACTCCTTCTGAAATGTATCTGCTTCGTCTGTTCAGGGGAAAAAAAGGATGGTAAATCACAATAGTACCAATTGATTGCTATGGAAGAAGTTTATACCATTTTCATTCTGTAAGCTAATGGCTCAATGAAGAAGGAATGAAGGTCTGCCAGAAATGAGGCATGTTCATACCCATCAGTGTTTAAGGATGATGTTTATTTAAAAACCGTTCAGAAGATATAAAAACTATTGCTATCCGGCTGTGCTGGCAGTCGGACCTGAAGGCTCGATGTGACCAGGAATCAGTCTGGGATGGAAGAGGTGCCTGTGCTGAAATAAATACTTGTTGAAGCTAAAGAGAAAACTCCTGATAGAAATGCAAACTTGACATGACAAGATAGGACAGAGGAACAGAGCAAGGAGAGCACAGTTTTGAAAAGGACAACTCATCCAAGGATTTTTTATTTTTATATACTTCAATGTATGCATCGATGTGTCTAATTGAAGGAGAAAAGTATTAATTGCATTCAGAGAAAAGTGCCAAGATGTATTTTGAAAAGCATTCAAATGTTTTGATAAGTTCTGGAGCACTTCAAGGGGTGGCCTGGGTTTTTTCCTAGGTCGGTGTGAAAAGTATCTCTGCAATGTGAAAGAAAATTGTATCTTGAAAAGGCATCTAAGCTTACATTGACTTGACTGTCATTTTCATGCTAATAGATTATTAGAAGCTGAGTTGAATGGAAGACAGGAAACCTTCAGGGTCTGTTTAAGGTGTCATAAATATGACTATTGCTGCCTCTTGTCTTTATGCAACTCTTTTTATTAAGCAAAAAAAAAAAAAAGGTAGAACCATCTTTTTTGTTTTCCTAAAGACCTTACTAAAAAGAGTGATTAGTATGTTAATTTTTGGATATTTTTTTCCATTCCGGAAGTTTCCACACTCAGTGATGTGCTCTTACCCTCTGCGGATTTCGCACCGAGGTTGCTGATGGGGATCTGCTGGCACTGGTGCCACGGGAGGTCTGGCCGGCCGGGACGGCTCTGCCTCGGCCATCCCCACCGGAAAACCCAGTGGGGAAGCTGTGCATAACCTTTTGCAAAAGGTTTAATTCGACCACCCTGCTTTGCAGTGTCAGGACCCAGCAATGTCAGTTAATAGACATCTACTGTCCGCTGTCACTGGGTACAGAGGAATTGGAAAGTGGGAAAACGTGTCTCTAGGGACATGTGTCTTAAAGAATGAATAGGAAATGAGGTACGGTGATCCTTTCAACTGGCAAGCACAGTGTTTCAGTTTACTTATTAATGCTTTTCTCTTGCTTCAACATGGAAAAAGCATATGAAGTCAGCGTGTTAGAGTAGTTTGGCATGGGGAGAAGCAATCCACGTGTGATGCTTCGGATTGTGATTTCTAACTTTGTCACTGTGCCAAGAAGCCACTTGCGACGAAGCACGGCATTTTGATAAGGTGTTTGTGCACAAGACTGGGAGATAAGACTACTGTCTCAAAAAAGAGGCACTCCTTGCCATTGTCTGCACCAGTTTTGGTGATGTGACAGGAACATGTGAAGGGTTTGGAAGGATTTGTTCACTTTGCTTATGGAACTTCTCTGCAGTACGGATAACATTTGTAACACCTACCGCACGGTGCTGAAGCCAAGGAAGGGTCATTAATATTTACATGACATTTTGTAGGAGTATAGTGATAAATTTCCAGAGATAAGCCTAACACGAAACCCAATAATAAACAAGAAACAAGCCACAAACAAGGCAAAGTGGATGGTTATCAGCATTGTGCATCCCTGGCCCTTCCATCATCTGCCCTTCATGCTCCTGCCATATTGCAAAGTGAAGGCAGTGGAAGTTGGGATTCTCCATCAAAAATATTTGTTTATTCTTTACTCTGATTTCTTTGCACCATACTGACCGCTCTGTGTCTTCTAGACTTTAGATCTGTATTAATGGATGTTTGTTCATTCTTCAGTAAATAGATGAGATAGATAGTAAGTATTTATTTCACAGTGCAGGCCTATGCACCCTGCAAAGCTACATGCAAGCGAGATTTGCCAGAAGCAAAATCAATTGGTTAAACTGTGAAGATTTCAAAGTTGGGTGCTGCATGTGAACAGACATTAAAAATGCTTTAATGCACTTGAGCCATTTTTCTCAGCTGCAAAACCACATCTGATGGAAAACCAGCATTGCTCAAGTTTGCAGAAGTAAACAATGCCACCCAGAAATAAATTACTAAAATGGCTGGTGTCAGTCCTGTAATAATACGCCTCAGATGCAGAGCTTTGATAGCCTGTAAACTGATTGTAACACAACTGGGCTGCAAAGCTTCAGAGAAGGAACTGATTAAAGCTCAACCTGTCTGAAACGCATTCCCAGTTGTCTGAATTAGTTGGGCATTGGCAGGGTACACCTGGGGCTGATGCCCGCTGGGACCTGTAGCCTGGCAGTATGTCTCCAAGCCGATGTGTATTTGTATTTTTTTTCTCTTTCTTTTAAAGGAATTTTCCATTCTTCGTTGGCTATTAAGGCTTATTAAATACCAGCATCTTTAAGGTCCCTAATGTGCAGGCAAGAGCCGTGAGCTCTCCTGTCCTTGAGCAAATGTATTTCTGTTGTATTTGAAGCTATGGCACTTTCCAAAATCTACTGCAGTATACCCTGGTTAGTGTTTTAGGAGAGCTAACAGGGAGAATACGTTACTGTGGGTTTATATGTTAATTTAAGTACGATAGATGGCCTTGGTCTGCAAATCTCCACTGCCTTTTTATTATGTAATGTTAAGTGCTCTTTGTGAACAGTCTTTTGTATGTTTGCTGTATGTATGTTCTTAGCTGTACAAACTTTTAGTAGGGAAATATATTTAAATTACCTCTTGGAAAAAGGGATTGATTTTATTCCTTGAATTCTACCATAGTCCTTCCAGATTTTTGTGAGAGAAGACAAAATAATTTTGCAGACTTCTCTCAATTTTAGTGGGATGATTTGCTAACCAAAAGCACTGGTTTTGGAGCCTTTCCATACTCAGCTCTCTTTGCATACAGCTATATACATTTTCTCCTTTTCTATATCCATTTGATATTCAGCAGGAATGAATTAAATCTTCCCACTCACCTGGCTTCTGTGGTTACTGCCTCTAAATACTTGACTGTGATACTTGCCTTATCCCTTTGGCTTGCAGGATTCCCAGGGAGCCCTGCAGTGACCAGCACGCACAACTCTATAGCATATGGAATTAAAGACAGCTTAAAATGCAACTAAATGCATAAGGAAAGGATGTCCATTAAAACTGCATGTTTTTACTGTATGTTATTGGAGTTTGCTTGTAAGTGCAGTTGTATTCCTCTGAAACGAGTTAACCTGAACATGAAAATGTTGCAAACAATTCTCTGATTAAAGAGTGGCAAACAGATACCACAGGCTATCAGTTTTTTAAAGACGGTGGCGAGGTGGCTGCTGCACTTATGAGTATTTTATCTGACAGCACGACGTTGAGTTCTGGCTCGATATTATTGCTTAGAAATGTCCCGATCTGCTGCACAAAGCAGTCTCCCAGCTGGGCCTTCAGGATCATCTCAAACCGAAGAGGAAACCAATACTCCAACCACCAGTTGTTCTGTAAAGAAATCTCTATTCTCAATGTGGAAAAATCTCCCAGTTTTTGTTTCCAGGGCAGGAGCCTTGCCCAAATTGCAGGGGAGGTTCAGCACAAAAAAACATACTGGGCAATTAATAATTTTTCTCATCCCTCTTTTCATTTTTCCTTCAGAAAACGCTACAGTTCTGGCAGAGTCCGTTGCCTCTTTTGATGTTGATGGTGTCTGACACAGCATTAATGTGTAGTCAGACATGAAAAACAATGCAAGTAGCATTGATTTGTTGTTTTCCAGGTTGGTTAAGTTTCTTCCTATTGAGGAAAGTGGTTTAAATATAGCTCGATAGGCTGAGGGAATAAATACAACCAGGAGTTCTCATTGCCAGCCATATACTAGTGGAGCTCACTCTGCTTTCAGGTGATTCTGGATGGGACCCTGATGATGCTTCCAGGAAAAAGAGATTTTTAGTTTCTCCTTCATTGCGGTAGGTGTTAAATGAAGCATCTGCCATGCACAAATCACACCAAATCCACTTCCATTAAGTTCAGCAGTACTTTACGTGGGGCAAAATTCAGCTAAAGATAACCAGCGGTATTAAATACAGTCCTGTACAAGTAATCAGAATTATAGTTATTGGGTGTAACATTTCCTCTGGATGAAACTGGACCATTCTCGTGCACTTCTTGTCACACTGTGAAATTTTTCCTATGTGAGCTTTGGTTCTATGATGTCCCCAAGCCGAAATGTGTCAGTGGAGCTGGAGGGCCAAGGTGACACACATCACTGAAGCGTTAGTGGGACCTCTGTGGTTTAATGCCGACCCAATTTCCTTTATTTTGCGATTTCACGTATGTAGCAAACTGGTTTTGAAAGCCCCATGTTTATCTAAGATGTGGAGGCGCTCAGCCAAGGATGTGGCTGGTGGCACCGTGGGATGTGGCAGCGGCTGCTCCTCGCTGACCTGCATGAACAACCCTCTTCGTATCAATGCTAGTTCCAACATTTTGGGGAGGCAAAGGGTATTTTCTTTGGGTGGAAATCTGGAATTTAGCCATCAAAATAGCACCAAGCAGACAAAAACATTGTTTACCACAATGAGAATGTTTCACTATGCTAATGGCTGAAGTAAGTTAGATTTCCCCCCCAGTACTGTTATGTTCTTGCTAAGTGAGTTCTAAACAGGGATAGAATTTTACCCAGGATCAAATTCACAAATGCTGAACGGATTTTTGCAAATTGGCATTTACAAAGCAAAAGCCAGTGGGGGCTGCTGGCTCCAAATACTCACATTGCATTTGAAAATTCATCTGGCACTACTTTTAATTAAACCTAGGAGTTGTTCGTTCATGATGCCTTAGGAATGAGAAGGCACTTTCTTCTTGAATTTTGTGAGGTTTTTATTAAGTTTTCCCATGTTGTGCTTCTGTCTGGGAAGTTTCCAGGCCTCCGTATCCCATAGGGATGTGTACTTCGGGGAATTGCTGATCTGTATGGTTTCTCACCTGATCGGAAGATGTATCTGAGTCTCATGTGCAGTACCAGAAAATCACAGCAGAATCTCAACTATGTGTTTGCAATGCTTTGTATAATCCAAAGCATATTTCTGAAGTATACTGGCAATGGAGTTTTTAGTTGCCTCCAGAATGGGTGCTAGGTGAGACTTGCATCATGCACACCAGTGAAAGGGGTGCTGGGTTTGCTGGTTTGGGATTGAAACCACCTTTAAATTATTAGGAGGGAGAAGAGTCAACACGGGTGTCACCTGTGGAGTTGCAGGAATCTGAGCAATTAGAGCAGTCTCACTCTCTGCGTCTTGAAGTCAAATATAAAAAAATGCTGGTGTCAGAAGTTAGTGAAGATGTGAGTTTTCTTTGCTGCACCTCCTACCTAGCTCTGGAACAGACACCTGCTATTTTAATCTTCCACATGTTTTTGAAATAATATTGTTACCATGCTGAATGAGTGAATGGTCTGACTTCTCAGTCTGCAGGGTGAAAGCACAGACTTGGGCTGAATTAACGGAGAATTTGCAATTTGCTCCCTGTTAACAGGGCAGCCGGTGCGGTAGTGGGTTACCCAAAACACCGAGGCTCAGTGCCAGGGCTTTTTAAGGCATTTTAAGAAACACTGAAGGTCTGTGGTCCTCAGATGTTTAAACGCAAAAGACACTGCAAGGATCAGGAAGGGAAAACCTACACTAGGTGGTTCTGCGGCAGCCCGTTTAGTAGGAGGGATCTCATGAGTGGAGTCTCTTTGTCCCTGAATTGTGTTGGCTTTAAGAACTGTAAATTTGATGTTTCCAAAGTTTCATTTCTTGTGCTTCATTTGAAATATCGATTTCTGCCGTGTAACCTGGCTGCGCAGTTACTCCTAGGGACATAGATGAGTTGTGTGAACACGATGGGGCTCCGGGGCAGGGTTGGGTCTTGTTGACGCATCACATCTGGTGGTGCTGATTGGGAAGGGGTGGGGGGCCCCTGGAGTCTCTCTGATAAATCCAGGCTCCCTCCAGGTGCTTCTTGGTGTTCCTCTGTGTAGTCATCTACAGTCGGTATGGAAGAAGCTTAGGAAGAACAAGCAGGAGGCAAAATAGCGGGCAGAGCAAGCTCTGGAACATTGCAGTAGCGATGGCCAGACAGTTCGTGTGCTCTGATGTCTGGCGTGACGCAGTGCCCAGAGTGTGTCGGAAGGACCTTGTTGGTTGTGGGGGCCCCGGTTCCCTCTGAGGGCTGGTTCTCCCCCAGAACGTGTGGCAGGGGAGGGGTGAGTGTGTGCTGAGAGGGGATCTTATCAATGTTTATAAGTATCTCTGGGGTGGGTGTCAGAGGGTGGACCAGACTGTTCAGTGGTGCCCAACGATGGGATGAGGGGCAGCGGGCACAGACTGAGGCACAGGAGGTTCCGTATGAATATGAGGAGAAACTTCTTGACTTTGGAGCCAGAGCCCTGGACCAGGCTGCCCAGAGAGGCTGTGGAGCCTCCTCCTCTGGAGACATTCAAACCCTCCTGGACGGGACCCTGTGCGATCTGCTCTGCTGACCCTGCGTTAGCAGGTGGGCTGGACGGGGGGATCTCCAGAGGTCCCTTCCAGCCCCGGCCAGTCTGCGATCCTGTGGTGCCGTGTCCCAGGGGACAGGCCGAATGCCGGGTCCTTCCAGCTGCAGAGGAGAATGGAAGTGGGACACACGTGCTGGAAGGCAGCTTTCCTGCTCCCCTCAAACAGGAAAACAAAATAAGCCTTGGGCAGGTTCATGTTGGGTGACGGACGCTTCTGGCTGCTGGAGGAGCAGCTGTGTGCCCTGGGCTGTGATCGTCTGCTCTCAGCAGCTGCGTGAGGCTGCTGCTTGGTGGAGGCACATCCAAGTGCGATCAAAGTACTTTCTTTAAAGAGTAATTCTGACTTGCAATGCGGGACTTCTTTCCCCTCCGGTCAGTCAAGAAGTGCTGCTGCAGCAGGGATATTTTGTTCTCTCCTGAATGTGATTTTTGGATAACTTTTTACCATCGATAGCCCTCTAAGGGCTCACGGGGTCGTTGCAGCAGCGTCAGCCCTGTGCTGGACATGCCCACTGACCCCAGTATAAAACTTCCCTAACAATTACTTTTGCTTGGCTTTATTGTTTGTAGTGAGACATCTGTCGCTCTCCTTGGCCATGCAGCTCTGAGATGAGTTGGGAAAGACTGAGGGGACCCTTCAGCAAAGATCAGGTTAAGGAGATAGGCTGCAGAAGTCCTGCATTTCGTTGTTCAGGTTGGAGTATGGGATTTTGGCGTGTTTTTTTCCCCCCTGTGTTTTCATTACTCAGCTGTAGGCTATCTAGCTTAGAGAGAAATCTTTTATCAAGTTGCTCATCTTATTAATTTGCTTGAAATGTTTGCTGGTTCCAGATGTGCCACTAATTTTACCACTACGTCAGTATAAGGTGGCAGCAGGGATGCCATATATTGTGGTTTGTTAGTCAGGGGATAACGTAGTCCAGATCTTTCACTGAACTTCATGGGTGTGTGGTGGTTCAGGTGTTCAGAGAAGCCCTGGAAATACCTGATTTAAATTCTTCTCCAGCTACTGGAAGAAAGAAGATAAATCATAAGTAAACTTAAATTATGTTCTGCCGCCTTTGCAGATTTCTCTCCCCACCTCGTGTAGTAGAAAAATGTGCGTTGTAAATCCCATGTGAGGTGCTTTACGCTGGCAGTTCACGTGACTGCGTTAAAAGGGATGCTCGCTGCCATATTTCAAACTTGCACCTTTTATTTTCCACATGCAAGTGGGTGCAGCTGGAGGAGAGAGCAAGCGGTTTGTCTAGATGATGTGGTGTGTGAGCTCAGATAAGAATATTGGATCATGACCTAGAGAAGGAAAAAAAAGGAAAAGCAAAAAAAAAAGAAAAGAAAAAAAGGAAGAACCCTCCCCATAACTTAGGGGCCCTTGTTCCTTCAGATAATGTGGTGTACTCACTGCTCAGCACATCTGAGGATGGAGACCTATCTCCCTGGAAGCAGTGAAATTAAAAAGTGCTGGTGCTACTGGGAGGGGAAAAAAAAAAAAAAAAAGAAATTCAGATATGCTGGGGTGGTTTTAGGTGACTGGTTTCTGATGCTTCAGTTCTCTGTTTAACTTCCATATTCTGCTTTGAGAGAGAGAAGGGAGCAGCCGGGTCGGTGTTACCACTTCCCATCGTACCTGCTCGACTTTGCTGCTGACACTTGTTAGCTGGATCAGAGCGGGGAAAAAAATCCCTCTCTTGTTGCTATGTGTGCACCAAGTTTTGTGTTTCAAGAATAAATCAGGACGTGTCTCATCTTTGTAACGTGGAGGTGCTGAATCTGCACATGGGCTGTAGAAAAGAGACTTTTTGACCAAAGATTCAGATTTTGTGCTGATCCCTTTTTTTTTTTTTAACTCAGCTGTACTTGCTGAGCAAAACATGAAGGAAGCAAACCCCCCTGCAAATCTGATATTACAGCATTAACTGCAGAAAAGTGGTATTTAGACTGATAATGTTGTGATGATGTCCCGATACTTGCAGGGTGCTGTGAAACCAAGAGGATGAGGGTGATTTTCATTAACTCCCTCTCTTTAGGGATCTCTCTCTTCAAGGTCTCATGTGGTGTCTGCAAAATTCCTCCATTGAAAAGAGTTTGGCTCAGGAGCGGGAGCTGTGGATGGGATGTAGGCTTGACTTGGGCTTTCTAGGTTAGGCATTCACTACATTTACACCTGGATTTGTGGACCATGTCAGTTGTATTCTGCCTCTTTAGAGTCATATTATGACTAATGGCAGAGGGGGTGATGAGGCAGAGAACGAATCAGTAGAGAAAGCTAATTTACAGGTGGGACTTCTGGCAGCCCCATTCCCAGCACCTGACCCCACTATGGGGTTCATGTGATCTTTCATTTCTGGGGAGTTTAGGTTTTGCCCTGAATATATATGGATGAACCTGGGGATGGTCGGAAGAAGCAGTCACTCTTCTAGCTTTCTCTTGTTTCAGTAAGAAATATTGACTAAAAGCTGGTTTAGACTGAACAATCAATTAATACCCCTCAGCGTGCACACACACTGAATTAATTTGATAATCCCTTGTGTAAAGTCAGTGGAAGGAAGAATACTTTTTGTTAGTTTACAACAGGAAGAAAGTGTATCCTCCAAAGATAAATGTCAGCGTATTGATCAAAATTCAGAAGAGTGTCTCCGAAACTTTGCACCATTGCTGGAATATTTGCCGTATTTTGAGTAGCGATACTGATACTCTTTTCCTTTCTTTCCTCCTTTTATTTTAAAGGTAGCACCTTTTACAATCAATTGCATCACAAAACTTTTCAAGTTGTGTTTTGTTGTTGGTTCTTTTTGCTTTTTCTGGGTGGTGGGGTTTTTTTTGTTTGTTTTTTTTTTTTTTTTTGTGCTGGTAGTACCGAGTAGTTTGTGCTTGACTGATGGTTCCTGATGAAATCCTGCATTAAGCTGGCTGCTGGTGGGGCAAGGGTGGGGGTACCCAGCTAAGGAAGGGTTTGCTCCGCGCTGTAATGGATCTAATGGCATTACGCTCAGGATAGCTGCAGGTACATCTGGTGTTAAACTACCATTATTTAAACTTCACTATGCGAGAGACTGCCAGCTCTCCCACTTGCAGCATATAAATTATGTGAATTGCTCATGCACTTTCTTTAACCCTGATTTCTTTTGAATTATGGATGATAGACAGGCCCAGAATTTGCTTTTAGTGTTCCCTTGTGACCGTGTGTGTGCTGAGTGCACTGAGCAGTCATAATCTCAGTGTGTGCAGTCGGGGGATGCATAATATCATTTGGGCTGTGACCATACATACAGCTTGTATCCTAACCATTAAGGGAGTTATAACATCTGAAACTCAGAGCTATTCTGGGGCAGGGCGGGTGCTTTGATGCCAGGTTTGTGCAAAAAAAAACCCAACCCTCTGAGGCTGGAAGGATTCATAACCATGAACTCTGTGTCCCAGCTGGGTTTTTGAAAGCTGGCATGATGTCTCGTTTCCAGAGAGCCCTCTGTTGTAGAGATTAGAGACTGTCTTTCAGGCTTCATTGTTGGGAGGAATAACAACTCCTGTTTTTAATGAAAATATTAGGATTGTCTTTCTTTGAAGTTTTCAAGCCCGTGTGTGTGGTAGCCATACACTTAGTTGGCTGAATACTTTTGTCTGGGCAGGGAACAGGTCTGAAAGAAGATTGTGGTGACGTGAGCGTTGGTCTCTTCTCCCAAATAACAAGTGACAGGACGAGAGAAAATGGCCTCAAGTTGTACCAGAGGAGGTTAAGATTGGGTATTTGGAAACATTTCCTCCCGGAAAGGGCTGTCAGGCATCGGAACAGGCTGCCCGGGGCAGTAGTGGAGTCACCATCCCTGGAGGGGCTGAACAGACAGAGATGAGGTTCTTAGGGACATGGGTTAGAGGTGGACTTGGCAGTGTTGGGTTAATGGTTGGACTTTGATCTTGAAGGTCTTTTCCAAGCTAAACGATTCTATGATTCTAGTTAAAGTAGAATGCTGCAGAGCTGATGGGGACCCTGCCGAAGCTGATGTTGCTGTGATTTCAGCTTCTCATACTGCTCCTCAGAAGGGGAAACCTTTTGAAAGACATTGATGCAACGTGTGGATATCATAGCCCTTCTGCAGAAGAAAGGAAAGTATTGCCACTTTGAAGATAATTTCCACAGCATTTATTGAATAATGTGTGTTTTTAAGGTGCGCTAACAGCAGCTGTTTGTAAATTGTATATAACCGCTACAGATGCTGACAATGTGTCTACGCTCCTGTTGTCGCATTCAAGCGCTGCATAAAATTTAAGACTTTTTTTTAATGCTTAAATATGAAGAAAGCTTCACTCCGTGGCATATTGATTTCACAAGCATTAGCTCTTTAATCAAACAGCCCCGAAGTTTTGCACTTCATTAACTGATCTTTAGGAGTAAAGTGCAAACTATTTGCAGAGAGCTGCCTGGGAGAAGTCTGTCGTTTCTGAGAGCAATTGAAATGCCCGGTGCTGGAAGATTTTAGACAAAAGTTGTGCTTGGAGTGGAGACAGCAGAAGTTAGAGCTATGGAAATTACTGGGTGGAAGAAATGAGGATGGTCAGGTGTCGTGGCAAGTATTGCTAAGGGAAAAAGACACAGCCCGCGCTGCCCACCCGTCGCCGCACGCCTGCCTGTCGGGTGCACTTCAGCTGCTTGGGCTTGTAATACCAAGGGTAAATTGTTTGCACGCATAGTTATCAAGGCTTATTAATACTAAGCGTTGTATAACAAACACATTTGCAAATAACGGCTTCATAATGTCGCCTAAATAATTGCTTTAAAAATGGCTAGAGCATTATCTTATTAATGTCTTTTTTAAAGTATGCCATCAAAGTTATTTTTCTTTTATATTTTCTTTATTTTTCTGTTTTCTTATTTTTCTTTCTACATTGCTATTTTGGACATTCAGGCGTATCCAGACAGTCACCAGGAAGATATATTAGCTGAAAATTCTCTGGAAGCACTTCCAAAATTATTGAGCTGTGTTTCTTCACAGCCTGCAGTCTGTCATTTGCACTCATGCAGGTAAAATACTGTGTAATGAGATGCATTTAATAGGTGCAGTTCATTAAAGGCATGCAGAGCAGTGCCTGCTCTTAGCTGCAAAGAACCACTCGGTCCCCAAGACTCTTTGCAAGCACAGACCTCTCCAAAAGAAACCACTTAATCCTTGGGTGAGCAAATATGATGGTAATGTTCTGTGCTGTGTTGTGTGCTATGATCTAATTGAGATTTAATGCATTCAGCCTTGTCCCTGCCGTGGACTCCCTTTGGACCATGCAGTACAAAGCTCGGTGTTAGCAGCTTTCTTTGCTGTATCCCAGTTTATGTTTTCAAAGACATTCAGGCACTTGTTACTTAGTTTGAGTGTTCGAAATAGTTGTGCTGGTAGGATGCACTAAAAGCGAAGAAACGAGATCCTTGCTTTTCCTTTCAAAATGCAATATTTGCTTTAAGCAAGAGTATTGAATTATGAGTCTTCCATTCTCCCACCCCCGTGTTTAATAGCCATATATTTGCTACTAATCGTGTTAAGTATATCTGCACCTCACACGATGGTATCTAATTCCACAATAATATTTCAGTATAAAGTCAATTAAAATTGCCAGTACAAATGTGCATAGCAAATCCAGGTGGAGACAGTCTCAGACAGCTTTTGCAGCTGGGATGTTGAGCCCCTGACGGGTTGGTGCCAGCACTGACAGCAGCTTGCTTTTTTTCTCATTTTCCTTTTTTTTTTTTTTTTTCCCCCCTCTCTCCCTTCCTTGCTGACCAGTCATTGACTCCACTGCATGGTCAGACCCAAGGGATTTCTTTTCATTGACAGTTTCAGGCCTTTTTTTTCCCCTGAAATGGTCACTGTGTGTGTTCTTCCACCTGGGTAACCTGGAGGCAGCCATTTAGTGCCTGCAAGTCGTGTTGGAGTCAGTAAACCACCCTCCGGGATCCCCGCAGAGACCTGCTCTGCAAATGCAACTCCCGTTGGCGTCGGTGAGGATTATCAACAGGAACAGCTGGCAGCTCTGGTTTGTACTTTAGCTAGAGACAAATATTTCCATTGAGATGTACAGGTTTTTAAGTCAAAGCTGCGCTACGTTATTTTGTGCAGAAAATCTTCAAATGAAACTTTTTTTTTTTTCTCCCCAAGTATTTGCTCTATCTGTTGGACAATCCCAGCTTGTAGCAGCTATGAAGTTGTCTGAATCTCCCCATGCTGGGTGTTAATGGGAATTGGAGCAGTTGAACACATGTGCATCAATAGGAGACTCGCAAGCATAAAAACGGAATTTGCTCCCTGCTTTTTTCTCTCCTATAGAGAAAATACGCCCCATTAGTACAGAAAGCTTTGGCAAGATGGTATTTGCAGTCCAAGGCTGGAAAGCAGCTGCCATCCCCAGTGTGTTGTTCAGCAGAGGACTTCGCTTTTCACTGCTGCCAGTAATCCTATTTACTGCGAGCACAAAATACCAGCTGGATTTTGGCTGCTGGATGCGTTCTCCTGTTACGAATGGGCTGAAGTCATTTTGTGCTGCAGTTGATCCGACGGAGCGATGCGCAGGGAAGACAGGGATGCAGGGAGGGTGGCGTCGTCCGGGGGCTGTCAGCACAGCCGGCCCTTTCCCAGCCACGGTGCGATGTGACGAGCTGTGCTCGAGGTGAATGAACACAGTTTTCGCCTCTAAAGCAAATGTTTTTGCAAGCGAACTTTTCCCCAGGCTATTCCAGTTATCCTTGTCTTGTCTCCCATGTTTCCTTTGCACGCTCTTGGCTCCTGGGTTGAAACGCTGAACTGCAAAATACTCAGCAAAGGTATTACAGGTGCACAGCAGGCTCACGGGGAGATGGTGGTGGACCCCGCAGCGTGGGAGAACCTGGGTACCCCGTCACAGGGCAGCACCAGTTTCTTCTCTGCTCGTGAATTAATTCGTCACTTGAGCTCTATAAGCATAGGGAAAAGAGCTGTGTCCTCAGCATGGGACGTTCAGTGTTTGCTTAGCTCTGCTCCTCTTTCAGTTAATAATATCTAGCCTTTCTGAAAATCTTACTTTTTAAGTTTGTGGGGTTTTTTGGTGGTGGTGTGTGTTTGTTTGGGTTTTTTTTTAAGCTTCTGGGACACTTTTTCTCATAGATAAACTAGGAAGACTTCTCTTCTACTGGCATAACTCAAGGTAGTACTAGAGATGGTTGTAATGTCACAAAAATTGGTAGAAGTTGTTTCTGTGGTCTTGCCGTGGAGTCCAATACAATGACTCTTGCTTCTTTTTTCCATTCTGGTCCAAAGCGACTGGGGAGAACGCTGCCACTCCTGCATTTCTTTTGATCCAGTTCATCATCACATCTTTCCCCCAAAGCTGTGTGTCCTAATCCAGAGGAGCCAGTTGTAATGACAGAGACTGGGATGACAGACTGGGGAGTTTCTTGTATTGTTCTTCAATTTTAGGATGGGCAAATTTATTTCTAAGGCACCGGGGAACGAATTTGAACTATAAGCTGATGGAAAAGCCTAATTCCAGCCCTCAGTCTGAAATGCAGTGCTTGCCTGTTCTTGGCTCGTGCCTCGTGCCCTGTGTCGGGTGTCTAGTGTCTCTGCTCTAAACTGGTGCCACTGGTTTTCTGGAGCTTTCATGGCACTCGTCAAACCTGCGTTCAGCTGTGACCACTGCCTTGGGTGGCTGTGCACACCTCGTACTCCTGTGTGTACAGTTGTACCATATCCGCGTGGATCCACTCAATACGCGAAACGTGCCCTGCCCCAAAATATGTTTTATTCCATTCCTTTTCTTAAAAGAATAAAAAGCTGCATAATGCTATTTTTGACCAGTATACTCTGATGTTGATGACTGATGATTGCGGCTTATTCCTGCTTTTTATCCAAAGCTTTTCCTTTTTTGCTATTAAATGTGACCCTCCTGTTTTTCATTTGGTGCCTTTGTATTCAAAGGGAAACAATGTTTTGTTGATTTTATTAGTTGTTGCTTGTTTTTATTCATTGTACAGAGCACTTTGAAAGGGAAGGCAGTGAATATGTGTACTCTTATATCTACCATTTCAGATTCAGCTCTCCACGTGCTTTTCCTGGTGTGAATGAATGAGGAACACTCCTGCATCCTAGATGTGGGCTGCAGGTTTTATTTAGCAGCAAAATAAGTCTTAGGTGGACTCTCTGCATGGCTGTGCACCAGCACTGATGCCATATGAGGGGATAAAGCTCCTTTTTGGTGGTGCAGGGCTCTGCCCTGATGGGCAGTTTCCCAAACCAGATGCAAATTAAGAAAATTCAGATTAAGTTAAAAATGTTTGAAACAAAAATACACCACTGCAGAAACCTTTAATTTCTTACTGATTTTTGTCTGTTTTCACCTCTTCTGGATTTTTCTTTTGAAAGTCTCAACCTGAGAAACTAGTGTTATTCCTTCTCCTCAGAATAAAAAAAAAAAAAGCAGCTAATTTTAGTGTTTCAGTGCTAATGTTCCATTTCTGTACCGCTACCCTCTGAGCCGGTTTTAACAGTATGTGAAGTTTAAAGGCTTTTCACTTTCAAGATGGCTTTTTAGTCGTTTTTTCATTTTACCGTGTTATCCTTTCAATAGCCTATAACTCTTCCATCAAGGAAATGCATGTTAAAATGCCTCCTTCAGCACAGAGGAAATACAGAGTAAAAGGCTTGTAATGCAGTAAAAATGGCTTTAATTCCTCCATCCTCCTTTGTATAAGAAGCATGGGGAGAAGTAACTGCTGGAGGGCAAGTGGGGATAAAAAAGATGTGTTTTGTTAAATTTTGGAGCTTAATATGTTGATGCACATACTTGCAACTGCTTGGTGCAGGTAGGGGTGATGGCAGGACTGGCAAATAAGGGTGGATGTCTGCTGGGGGTATTTACCTCAGGAATAGGTCTTGAAATCTGATACTCAGGAGCAGGATTGTTAGTCAAACTGCCTTAAGAAAGAGATACATCTTCAATCACAATTGAGGTAATTTCTTTTATTGTTGCTAAAGTAAAATCCTCAAAAAGGGGGGAGAAATAGATGTGCCCTGAGGACAGAGCCTTGAAAGGCTTGGTGTTAACTACAGGCTCTTGGGTCTGGTGTGCATTTGCAGACGGTGACCAAAATGTCAAGGTGTTGTCCTATACGAGATGAAGGTTTCTGTGTGATAATGCTGGCCCCCGATGGAGCAGGCAGTGAGACAAACGTGGGTGTCCACAAAATACGGGAGTGCTGGAGTGTAACGGTGTCCTGGAATTAGACAACAAACAGAAAATTAAACCAGTGGAGAACTGCAGAATTAACATAAGGCGCAGAAGAACTGGATGCAATTGCTTAGAAAATAGTGTTTATCCATATTTCTTAGTCTTGGAGAAGAACTTCATTAAAGATAACAGAGATGGGAGAGGGGTATGCAAATGGTTATTGATAGATGTTGGGCTGTGGCAATGTTTCAGGCTGGCTTTGGGCTCATGGAGCCTTTACTGCTCACTCATGCTGACCAGCACCGAATTAAAGCTTGAAGGCACTCTGGTCTCTGTACCTGGAGCACAGGGAGCTGCTGGGGCACATCTATAGTCAGGGAATTTGGGGGATATGTTGTATATTTTGTATGTTTTGGTGAAGTTGCGATTAAAACTGGCTCACTGTGCCTGGCAGTGCACACATCTGGGGACAGGTTTGAGCAGCACTTTGCTCCATCTGATGAGGCACCGCTGAGAGGAGTTTGATTCCATGTCATGGTCAGAAATGGTTGGGTCTTGCCCTACAGTGGTTCTTCTGTTTAAAAAAAAAAAAAATATATATATAAACGCATACAGATTTCTTTTTAAAGTGCTTCCCTTAGATTGTTCCAGCAGCTTCAAAGAAGCTTCAACTGGAAAACGGCTGGGGTATCTGGTGGGGTTTGTGGCTGGACCCCCTCTCTTGTGCCAGCACAGCTGGTGATGGAAGATGCTCATTGCTTTCTCCTCGCTGTCCCACTGACCTTCTCTGGAGCCTTTTCAGCAGGAAAGGTTTTCATAAGTGCAGGGATCACTGTGGATGTGCTATGCCCAAATGTCTTTTCTCTCTTTACCTAGAAGGAAATCACTCACCACATCAGCTGCTCTGGCATACACCCAGCTCAAACTTCAAGTAAAGGCGTACTTACAAAAAATGCAGAATATCCTGCGAGTCCTATGGGTAATCTGCAGGTCAGCTTGTGATCCTCTTGGAGACCATGGTGGGATTGTAGACACCAGCTAGGAAATATTTTTGTTACACTGTACTGGCCAATATCTCTTCAATATTCCCCAGGGTTTCACCTTTTCCCCGTGTTATTTTCTTTTGCAAAGCTGAACCAGCAATGGAGAAGGAGTTGGAGGTGGCCTGAGGGCAGCAGCCGAGCTGCTGCTGGTCCGTTGCTTTGGGCCCCTTCTGTGGCTTTTGTCTCCTTAGGTCATTTGCGTGCTGTGGTTTTCTCCTAGACTCAAATGGTTCATTAAGGATGAAAAGAAGGGATGCACACAGACAAGCAAACAACTTACGGAGTCAGTAAGAAGATCCCTCCACCAGTTACTTTCCCTTTCTGAGGAATGGCTCAAAACTGATTTATTAAAATGTCCTTTCTTCTGTGTCCCAACGCAGATGTAATACATCCTCGTTCAGTAGTTGCATGATTGTAATTCTCCCCATAATGGACCTGTTTGGCTCCTGCCTCACACTTCTGTTATATGATGACACTCCTACGCTTGTAATCTATGAAGCTCTAAGGCGACTAGTTGGGAAAACATAAATGAAATGTCTTAAGAAAAAAAAAATGTGAAAAGACACTGTGCAACCTCAACAGTTTCCAGCAGGAAGTTTGTGCTGATTTAGATGTGCTGCCGGAATGGCACTAATTCCGCTGCCGGGACTGCCTCTTCCATCAGGTAAAGTAGCCGTGAGTCAAACATGCATCACACTTCACCCAGGAGTAAAAGCCGCCCACGTACAAAATACCTGCACTAACACAAACCCCATTATGACTAAATAGCTTTAATATTTTTTCCCCTCTTTCTCTCCATTTATTTCCAACAAATGGCAGCTTTTATAGGAAAACATCAGGGCTCAGAAATAAACTCACAAAATGAATCCTGTCTAATTTTCACACAGCTGTCTGCCTTCATTTCTGCATGGTACTAAATGACAGAAGTGTCACAAGTTGTCGATACATGCAACTATTGATAAACTCCCTCTGGAAGCTTCTGTCCCTGATAATTAATCCATATTGGGAGAGGAGAAGCAGGAGAAGTGACAGTAGAAGACCCCATGGATTTATTGTCTTAACACACCAAACCGAGTTCTCCCTGGAGGTGGATTTGCAGGCTCACTCTTGCTTCCTTTGGAGGGTAAGGGCTTTCTTCGTTAAAGAAAAGGAGCTGGTTTGAGAATTTTATTTCTGGCTGCTAGAGGAGGGGTGATGAGTGTAGGGGCTCACGGAGGCAGCTCCATTGGAGTATTTGTCCCTTATTGTTTGCACAGCTGAGTGCTTCCGATCATGGAGCAGAATGAAGCCCATTTCTCCAAGTCACAAAGTATTTCCAAGTTATGCTAAAAACCAGGTGGAATATGGAAGTTACTAGAAGATCGGGTATTTCACTATTGCGTTTTTAGGTTGTACTCAGCGCCAGCCTAGCAGTGAGAGAGGTGGGTGAAATGGGAAGGTGGTGTTTCTACCTCTTTTATGTTTTTAGGGTGTGCTTTAACAGAGTTTGAAAAATGTTTTTCAAGAATGCAACTTCATTTTTAAGGCTCAAACGTGTGAATGCACCCCTTAAAGAAAAGGAAACGCTAATGGAAGTGCTGGCACAGGCATCGCTGTGATAACGCAAACTGAGGTCTCTAAAATCAATCGTGATGAAACCTTCTGCAGTGGTGTTCATACAATTTGGTGCAAGTCAGATTTTTCTTAAACTAAAAGCAGCATTCAAGAATAATGTAATAAGGAAGCTGAATGGATATTAATTATAAAAGCTCATTATCTATTCCTCTTCCAACCAAAAATAAATAATCAGAATAATGTGTTTTTTTGAGAGAAACACGATGATGAGCTGGCTTTCTGTTTCTGTTCTTTTTCCTCAATGAGCCTTACAAACCGATGCACTGAATGAGAAAATAAATAGGAAACTGAAAACATCTTTCTGTCCAATCGGAAATAACATTTGGTTTGTGCATATGTAAGGAGAAAATAGGCATACAGAAACAAATGCAATTATTTTCTGATGAATGGTCTTATTGCAAAGTAATGAGTCAAAAAAAATAGAAAAAGGAGAGATTTCTGTGAGACTGTAGAATACCCCTTTGATGGAAACTTGGCATCTTTTGTTCTTGAACCGTTGCTAATAATGCAAGATGTCCCCTGTTTTTATATAGGTGGGATAAGCGATGGCTGTGTGTTTCCCCCTGCCACTGCAGCACGGCCCAAGACAATCGGCTTATAGATTTCTCCCTCCTCCAAGAAGAAATGGTCAAAGCAAGGGTAAAATTGTGAAAGTTTTTGGAATTGGATGTTGAAAAATAGGTGGAAGTGAGGAATTACTGCCTCGTGCCAAGGAGGTTTGGGGTTGCGGAAGGCTCTGGGTTCAGGATGAGTTGCAGAGGAACCAGGAGAGGGGAGATGGTGTGTCCAGGGTGTAAAGGAGAGTGAGCAAAGGTGACATGGATGGACACAATTAAAGGTCAATAATGCAGACAACTGGGAAGGTCTAGACAGTTCAGCTTGCCTCCAGCAGCTCCACTGGTAATGTAATTGGAGAAATCGCCAGGAAAACGGGCAAGTCATCTATAGTTATTTCATTACAGGATTCGAACCTCCTTGTAGTCTCTGCCACAAAAACGTCATTGAAGGAACAGCAGGAAGATGCGTGACGCTGAGTTATTGATTTCTCATGTCTTTTATAGTAGCCCAGAGAGTGCTAGGGCTTGCTGTGCTGGTCAGAGGATAAAAGACCACTGAAAACAAGGAGAGGAGCAAGGCTGGTCCTGGGAGTACGAGTGAAGGAATGGGGCAGGCAGAAGATTGATGAGCAGGATTAAAGGCAAGGAGACTGGTTTTGAGCCTTGACTTATGGGGATTTCGCTGCCTTCCCTCAGAAGATTGTATTCTTCTGATATGGAGTTTTACCAAAGAAACCAAAGTATTAATGTGATCTGTTCCCTCCAGATCTGATACTGGAAAGTTTCTGCATTCTTTGGACTGTGCAATACTGAGATAATTAAATAAACGATCAAGTAAGTAGACGTGTGTGTGTGCACACATGTAAATGCACATATGCTGCTACCCGTCTTCACTGGGTTGCTCACAACGCTGTAAATACAGGTGCCTAAGGAAACATTAAATTAAATCTTCCTGGTCAATGCAGGCAACATATTGGTCATATACTAATGTAGTGCTGGTTTTTTGCACATCGGTCCAGCAGATTTCAGTCTATGTTTATACTTGCTGCACAGTGGTAATATAATAAAATCGCCCTCAATATGCAGTACCTATCATAGACAACTTTATCTAAACATGTAATAAAGAGCAGTTTTATGAATTGCCTCTTTAGTAGCTCTTCCAAGAAGAGAACAATCAAGCAAATTGTGCATGGTAGAGTTTCATGGCAAGGATCTAAATATATATGGTCTCATATATTGGCTGGTATTTCTTTCTCAGTAATCTCTGTATAAGCTTTACGTAGTTTGGATCTTTGGATTTGTACATGCCTGTTGCCTCTTGTGTTCATGTTAGTACCCTCACAAACGGTCATACCATCCAAAAATAATATTTAATGAAGCTTGTGATCTCATAATGGTTAAATGGATTTGAAATGAGGCAAAAATTAGGCTATTTACACTAGAAATAACATAGTTACTTGAAATTTTCAAATGCCTTTTCGTGGTATCACCTCTAATGGGTTTCATAGTCCTGGCAGCTATAGAAATAATATTAATCCCTATTTTCAGATGTAAACATGGATACAGAAAACTTGCCTATGATTTTGAATGCTTCCTTGGTGTTATTTGCAGAATAACTGCACACTGTTGCTTGATTTTGGATGAGCAATTTCGTTGTGTTTGTATTTGATGTTAAACTGGGGATACAGATTAAGCAGTTCCCTTGGAACTGGTGTCATCAGTGTAACTCTTTGTTGCAATACTCCTTTCCAGAGAAGATTTTCCTTTCCTTTTGCTGGTTGGTGGTTTGGTTTTGTTTTTTGGGTTTTTTTGGTCTTTTTGCCCTTCCCTTCTGAGGCTGATGTGTCCTTCTCCATCTCGCTCAAGGATGCGCACACACATACACAGTTAGCTCCTGGACATTGAGATAAAATAGTTTGCATCCATAGCAAAACATGTGCTTGAAGCACATCTCATTTTCTGTATTTTTCTCCAGGATAAGTCACTAGTTCTGCTTTATAAAAAATAAAGAAGTCATAGCACCAAAGGCTAGTAATGGAGATAATGAATGTACTGTTGCCATACCCCTATTCCAGGTGATTTATTGTGGCTTTTCTGCCTCTCCACATTCATACCAAGCATGGAATGAACCAAGAAACTCCTAGAGCAGATTATTATAAAATTCCTGCTTTGTATGTGCTATTTTATGGCAGTAGTAATAACGTACGTAGCACACGTGTTTGCTAACTGAACAGAAGCCAGGTTCAATAGTCAAGCATCTGAACTTTGATTACTTACAACCACAAGTACACAAGGTGTATATTAAAGGTGTGCTGGGGAAGGAAGATTTAAGGCGCCATGCTGCAGCATCTGGCTTCGTATCATCAGCAAAAGTGAAGTTCTAGCAAGTCAAGTGTATGAGAAGTGTCTGGTTGTGTGTAAATGTGCATAATCTGAGTACGTGACTAGTTGTATGTGAAAACACACTTGAACACATCCACCTGTGTGTATATATCTGCATGAACTGGCAATGTATGTTTTTCAGCAGTAAATAGTGCTTACGGGTGTGGCGTTTTGGACTGTGGAAGATCGATGTGAGAAAGGAAAAATGTTGGAAAACGGGTGCGAAGATGCTGGATGAATAGCTTGTGACCTGTTACCTTGCAGGTTTACCTAATGGAAGTAACAAGCTAAGTTTAGTGGCTGAATGTTTTTATCGTGTTATAGATGGTTTGATTTTATTTTTGTTACATTTGCAAGGTGCAGCGTTGCCTTTGAAGGACTTGGCATAGAAGCTTCCAGTTTCAGCTATACCAGTCTCCAGTGCCCCATAATTAAAGTTTCCAGTTCTGGCTCCAGTCCTGATGTAACATCTAAACTTTTTCCTTTAGCGATAAAACTAGATGTCCAGCTGCCTGCAGGAGCTCACTGTTGCTTGAAGGCAAACTGGCTTTCTACATGTAAATGTAGTAATTTACATTTCTGCAGTGTATAAGCAACGTTTTATGTGTAGCCATATGATAAAGCTGTGTGGTTTTTGGCCTTGCTTTACGTGTGATGGGTTTGTCTGGTTGGTCTGAATTGAACTCCGTGCTTGTTGTGAACCCAGCCTTCCCTTGAACTCTGTGGGAGTTTTGCTGAAGCAAGGAATAGTGTTGTGTTTGGGAATCAAAAAAAAAAAAGTCTCTGAGCCTTATTCTGTAACGTATTTAGTGGCATGTAAAAGGTAGATGAGGTCTCTGTCTTTATGAATTAATGAGCAGCCGGAGGATGCATATACTCTGTTGTGGCAATAACATCTTCCTTTTCTTATTCAAGTCTTGCTTTGGGATGAAGGCAGCTTGCTAAGCAGCCTTAAGAAGTTCCTCAACTTGGTTATTTTACTGCCTGCACCAGGCTTTTGTAGGTTTCCCACTGAAATTCCAAATTTCTCAGGGACAGACAGAAAACAATTGGAGTAAAGTGTTATTATGGGTCTATGTGAATGGGCTTCCTCTCTCTATCCTGTTGGCTTTAATACAGTATAACAACCCAGACTCTTGCCATGCCAAGTAAACTTAGTGTTGAAAAGTGGCTTGTTTTGCAAGACGATACATTTTTAACCTAAGTAAATTAGTTTCTTTGCAACTAATAAATTAAATAAATTATGCCTTTTTCCGTGAGCAGTTAGTTGGTCGTTTCACTTGATTACCTTTCCCATTTCTGTTTTTAATAATCCATGTAAGAGTGGGAAATTCAGTCACTTCTAATGATGTGACAAAAACATCGCGGCGGCAGGCGCGTTCCGTGTGGCTGAGCTCGGTGCCCGTGTCCTTCCTGGCTCCAGCGCTGCCGGTGGGATCAACAGGAGCAGGTGCCTGGACGCGACCGAGGAAAGTCACTTTCTGTGACGTGTGGGGCCGCTCTGGATTAATTAATTACCTGGATAAATTCAACAATGCTTTTGCCATCAAATACCTCCTTTCCTCTTGGTTTCCACTGGCTCCGTTCTATTTCACATCCCGTCACTGGGCACAAGATCTGTCTGTACAGCTGAGTGTGCTCGTGGGGAGCTTTTGTTCTTCGAAGGATTATGCAAATAGTATTTGAATTAAAGAGCTGCTGTCAACATTATCAGATTCTGGCAAAGACGTCCCATGTTGACACTCTGCTTGCAGACACAGATTTCAGAGGACTTGAACTAGTAGAAGCACATCAGGATTCTGGAATATGTGAATCTTGCCTTTTTTTTGGGCGGGAGGAGGGGTATCCTGTCTACCCCCTTACCCAACTTAGGTGTGTTTAAATAGGAGTTCTTCCGGGAACACAGAATAAACCAAACTGTGAACAAAACGAATGAGACATAAATGCAGCCAGGCTTTCTGTGGTTTCTCCGTAGTAACTGGGTGGATGTAGAAAAGCCAAAGTATCTTGATGGGTTTTGTTTGTTTGTTTTTTGTTTGTTTTTTTTTTTTTAAATAAGGTAGTGTTTAACTGAATCTTTGATATGTCATTAAAAAACTTAAAATTTCCATTGCAGTAGGAATAGTCTGTGTCTTCAGTAATGCTAAGTTTATATTAAAAACTCAAAATACCAAAAATACTTGAGGCTCCAAGAGGGTTTTGGTAGCTGTTGGGGCAGGGTGCTGCTGTGGCCTGCCCAGATGTGACCTGATGCATTAAATCAGAGCATCCCACCGTGAATGAAGAGGCAGAAATAACCTTCAGCGAGATGCATGTTGCAGTCCTCAGCTGGTGCTGGCTCCGAGAGATCAATTTTTAGTGATTGAGACAGCACGAGAAGGGCTTTGCTGTAGTTATGTCTGAATTACATTTATATAGATGGTAATAGCTCCCGAATCTTGGTTTTTAAATATCTTTAACATTGGCAGCAGTCTCTAAAGCATCGTCTTTGAGGCACATTGTGATGGATAAGCCAAGTGTTTATAGAGATGCAGGTTCTGCCACCGAGAGGAGGGGGAAGAGGAGGAAGATGCTTGGCCAGGGGTTCCTCAAGCCCTGATCCTTTGTGCTGCTCTGATCTCCAGCAGACACTGTAAATGCAGATGGCCTTGGCAGTGAGGTCTCCCAGCGGTCACAGAATTTGCATTCTTGAGGACGTTTTGCAGGAACTCTGGAACAATTAATAAAGCAAATAAAGAATATTCAGATACTCCTTCCAGGGACTGTACTTTTTGCACTGCTCGGAGATGCTTTGACCTTCTAGTTTATTATAAGTCAGGAAAAGTCAATATTTCTTAGCTTGCCAAGTTGGAGGAATTTTAATGAGTTATTGAGTCAAATAGTTAATCCTCCGATAACAGATTTTTTTTCCCTTTCAGATTTACAGTGATAAAAAACAAAGGCTTAACAGGACGAAGCAAAATGGGGTTTTGTAGAAACTTTTGCTTCTTTTTGTGTACATGCTTTAGCTTCTCGATCAGTAGCAGATGAAACATAGCTTTAACACTGGGGCATTTCATATTGCCATAAAATGCTGTGCAAGCAGGGCTGTGTCATTGTTAGCAAGGAATTTAGCATGATGAAAAGGAACTGATAGATTGAAGTAGCTCGTGCTGATGCTCCTCACATCCCCATTACATGTGATGGGGGGATCTTTGGGTGAGATCCGACCTGCTCTCCTGGACTGAACTCTTCTGCTGCTTGAAAAACCTTGGAAGATAAGAGCCCTGGGTGTATTTTGGAGGACGCTGTGTTGCTGCAGGATTTGTCCCACTGGATGCTGGAGCACATCTGAAGCAATGCTCCCACTTGAGCTTCCTCTGAAGTCTAGTGCACACCAAAACCTCAGCGAGAGCCCAACCTGCTTCTGGCAAATGGAGGCAACAGGGATTTGCTTCAAAACTGTCTTGTTGGTCCAGACTGAGTCACTGGTCTGGGTGCAGCAGCTGTTGGAAAGCTTTACAAGGCTGGCAGCGGGCTGTGCACGACAAAATGTTTATTCCTGCCTTAATTATGCCTTTTGCAGCATTCCTTTGTAATTCTCAACTTTGTGTACTCCAATTAGCACAGAATAATCTAATTTCCTGGAACTCTCTTCATTGGGTATAATGCTAATTATTGGTCTGAGTAGTGGCTTGTTTGGAAGTACCCTGTCCTGTATGAATTATAATAATGTTCTGTTGTAAGCCTTTAAGCGAGGAAACTTCAGAAGCAGAAAATGTTATAGCACAAGGGCAACTTGCTTAGCCTTTTAATAGTATCAAATAGCAGATAGTAATGTTCAGAACATTATAATCCAATGAATTCTTAAAAGAAGAAAAGCTATTTTTCATTATATGTCATTCTTCAGAGTGTAGAGATAGATACTGGTTGTTCCTTTTACAGCGAGAAACAGCTTTCCACAATATTCCCTTGACTTCAGTGATAGTCTTTCTTGGTGCTTGTTTGTTTTGTTTCGTTTTCCAAAAGCTCTCAGCAATTGTCTGTCTGAGCTTTCATTGAAACCTGTCCGAATTTTAGCCCTGGGGATGTTCTGCTTCTGGCTCATGGGTGGAAGTTAGACTCTGAGTGTGGGTACTGGTAAAATGAAGCTCCTTGTGAGTTTTATGGTCGCAGGAGTGTAGCTTTTCAGAATTGCTTTCTGAATCTAACTCATGGCCAAAGTTTGGGAACTGAAGTACTCTCACTGGATTTTATTTTAGGGTCTAGTTTCACAAAGGGCTAAAAGAACAAACAGCCACACGTCCATCACTTTTCAGTAAAGCATTTTCAGCATGTGCTTAATGTTGTGATGAGTGAGAGCTGGAGGTTTGGGAACGCAGACATGAAGATGGCCCCTCACTTTGAGAAAGGCCTTGAGGTGCTGGAGCGAGTTGAGAGAAGGGAACGGAGCTGGGGAAGGGGCTGGAGCACAAGTGTGATGGGAGCGGCTGAGGGAGCTGGGGGTTCAGCTGGAGAACAGGAGCTGAGGGGAGACCTTCTGATCTCTGAACTGCCTGAAAGGAGCCTGGAGCCAGGGGGGTCGGGCTCTGCTCCCAAGGAACAAGCGCCAGGACCAGAGGAAACGGCCTCAAGTTGCACCAGAGGAGGTTGAGGTTGGATCTTGGGAACAATTTCTTCCCAGAAAGGGTTGCTGGGCACTGGAACAGGCTGCCCAGGGCAGTGGTGGAGTCACCATCCCTGGAGTTGTTTAGAAGACACGTAGATGAGGTTCTCAGGGACTTGATTTAGAGATGGACTTGGCGCCGTTGGGTTGATGGTCAGACTTAGTGATCTTAAATGTCTTTTCCAACCAAAATGATTCTGTGATTCTAAGACACTCTTGCAGCTCCTGCTCTTCCAAGGGCTGCACTTTTCTCCTTGGAAACCCTTGTAGCTCCTGCAAGGATTGTGCTGCTGCAGCAGATGGGTCTGGTCTCTTAGGGAAATGTTGCTCACACTGATGTTTTCTGCTCTTCCCAGTGCTTTATGGGCAGGATGGCCTCCATGCATCATGTGAGAAGAAGTACTGCGGCCGGGGGAGCAAGTGTGTCGTGAACAAGGAGACCGATCAGCCCGAGTGCAGATGCATAGAAGATTGCAAGTCCAGCTACGTGCCCGTCTGTGGATCTGATGGCAAATTTTATGAAAATCATTGTCAACTGCATAGAGCCTCCTGTCTGCAGAGGAAGAAAATCTACATTATCCACAGCAAGGACTGTTTCTTCAAAGGTAGGGCATCATTAAAAATAAATACTTCTGCAGGACTTTCATCACTCATCTTACCGTAATCCTGATAAATGGCTGAATGGTATGTTTTATCTCTAGGAGATAGATTTTTCAAGGATGATTTATTCTAGGACACTGTAGAACATAACACGATGTTTTATGCAACTGTTAAGCCTCTGAGTGTCATCACCACCCAAAATGTAATCAAACTGGTAACGGATAAATAATTAACATCACTGTATGCATTGTGTGCACTGTAGTTGTGCTGCTCAGTACTTTCAACTGCCGGTGTAATAACTTTTTGCGATCTGATTCATTTGGTAAGGCTTTGAACCAGGGAAAGACTTCAAGAAAAAGTATACAGTGTTACAAAAAGTTTGTTGTGAAAATGAGAAACAAGAACCTGCTTAGGCAAATGACAACGGCAAAGGAAAGGAGCCGCTTAGATGAAAAAAGAGTGGGAAGTGTATGGCCAGAAGAGAGTTTTAAATAAATTTAAATACAGTTCTGGTTACCAGTAAGATGCATACATACATCTTCAGTTCTTTTACTGGTTCAGTAGCAAATTTCATGATCATCATTACACCAAATCACCAAAGGGATGGAGTCCTGTGTCTTTTCCATTAATATTTTGTATGCCATGTACCATCCTGTCACAAATCAAGTGATTCTGCAGTAGCAGGAGTGTGTGATAAAATGCCAGGGAGTGGAAGAAGTTATAAATTATTTTACTTCTAATGAGAGGTCTTATAAAGGCCTCACTGGAGTATATCTTGAAAACCTATTGTCAAATATGACTCCATGTACCAACTGAAAGATTTGAGTGAGTTGTTGCAAATATATCCAGTGACATTTACGTGATCAAATATGAAAATAATTCCCTTTATCTTCAGCTCACTGGGCACTTGAACCCCTGAGGAGCTTGGCTGTATACAGGGCTATCCATCCCAGGTTCTTGTTTACTAACATGATGCTAGAAGAGCCTATTTAAGAAACAGGAGCCCATTTGAAGAGTCTTAAAAATAATATTAGTAATAAGATAATTAATATCCTTGTGATACCCTTTGGAGATACAAAAGCGTTACTGTTCTTGTGCCTTGGAGGAGGCATGGAGACTGAGACCACCCTGATATTTCCAGAGCTATCTAGGCACTGCACAGCATTGTAAATCTCATTTATTTTGGAGGTCGGGCTGTGGACAGGGCAGAGGATTGACTTTGTGAATACCAGCTCAGCTGGGTTAGATGGTCACAGACACGCTCTGAATTTGTCAAAGCAGGCAATTAATCTGGGATCAATAGACCTTGTATGAAGCTAATAATGGAAGGGGGTCACCTAAAGGTATATTTTGAGGGACAGCAATGAGCAGGTCAAGATGAAGAGGGATTTTTTGCTTGTCACTTTAAAAAACGGGCATCTGAAAAGGACACTTGTGCCTTGCTCCTAGTGCTGGTGTTTCTGCGTCTGGATATTGAGTTGGGTCAGGGCACATATCTGGCTGGAAACTGCCTCCATCCCTGAATAACTTGCCGATGGGACTACAGCATGAGAAACCTCCCAAAGAAAGGGGAAATCTTAATTTCAGAGGTGCTCAGCAGCTCCCCGATCCCACTTGATGCAGGGAGTTTTCTTCCTCTGACTCCCCAAAAAGCGTCTTCAGTTTTTTCATTTTTGTACGTAGCCCACCTTTTTACAACGGCGCTTCTGGCCTGGGCTTTGATTCATTCCTTATCACATACAGTGTTAAAGAAAATGAGTTCTCATTGCAGTAATCAGTGCCTCTGCAATGGCTGTATTATACCTAATGATACAATGTCACGCTTGAATACTTTCCTGAACACACCATGAAATGATGTCAGAAAGTAGTAGTTTTGTGTCCCAGTTTAAAGTAACCCTTAAACTCTTGCCATGAAGCACTGCTTAACTCTGCTTTTCAGCAGAACAACACCTTTATGGGAGGGAAGAAAGAAACAAACTCGCTTCTCTTCCTCCATGAATAAGTAAATAGTACTTCACACCGCTGTCTGCAGAGAGAAAATGGAGGAAAAAAGTTTACCTTAAGGGGGGAATAATGCCACAGAGTGGGGCTCCATAGGAATATTTGGCTTCAGCGCTTGTTTCTGCCATGCAGTTCCTCAGTAACCTTTTGTATATCTTTCCATTGCTTTGTACTTTAGTCTCCTGTTTGTAAATCAAGAATGATAGTGTTTTCTTTTAAATAGAAATTTGTAGTAAGCAATGAAGCTACAGGTTTGTAAGCAATATTATAAGTGTAACATGAAGTGTAAGACTTTATGACTGGAGAAGAATCTTAAAGGTGCAAAATACATGGTTCCAACTGGATATTAGGTGTACATCTGTCAGTAGGCACGTTATTTCTATTTGTTTTCTATCAAGTAGATAGTTTAATTGTTTGAGTACAATTAGGCTGATGAGTGGGCTGCTTTGTGTTTTTTCGTCCCAGTTGACTTGTTCAATTAAGACTTAAGTCCCTGCATAGAGCTGAGGGACACCGCAGATTACATCTGTGTCCTCTGCCAGTTACCCAGTTATCATTGACAAACTAGATGGCCTTAAAGTATGACGGAGATCAAATAATCGGACTCCACTCTGAGCTGGGTCTGTGCACAGTAAGCCGATAACAAAGCAAATGGCAATGATCTTGTTTGCTTTTGTGTAATTTGGGAAAAGAGGGTTTTTTTGGTCTTTTGACATATTCATCACATGTGAAGTACCTTGTAAATACTGGTGTATAGCAAATACTTGTACATGGCTGGGAGCATTGCTTGATTTGTGCTACCTCATGAGCATTTCATTCTGTACTAGCATTAGTATTAGGAAGAGCAGAAGAGAATTTGGCTCTGGGCAAATTACTGATTTCTCCTTTGCACAGCCTAGAATGAAATGTCTCCTTGAAACCCTGAGAGTCCAAGAAGTTAAAAAAAACTTGTGTGCCTTCAGACATCCAGATTCTGCCACGGTGTTGTTTGCAGTTAGTACATGTCTCTTTGAAGCTATCTAGAAAATCATACAGACCTGCTGGGTGGAGTTGGGCTATGAGGAAACATTGGCTCTCTGGTGTTGGTAAATATGGGTCAATTATATCAACGTTGATGGTGGAAGACTTCACGGAAGGTGGCAGTCCTTGGTGTGCAGACTTTGGGCTGAGCTGGCCGCCGTGCCCAAGGCTTGGGCTGGCAAATGGACACGACGTCCCAGGTGGGAGCACATGGAAATGTGGGTGAAGCAGTGAGGGGTCCCAGCAGGATGTTGCTCCCCAGGCTTCATCTTCATCCTGCGCCCTCCGGTGCAGCACAGCTCCCCGGTGCTGCCATGCACAAAAGAACAAATCCCATCTCCTTTTCTCCGTTGACAAAGCAAATGATAAATAAGTGAAAAACTTCACTTAGGAGTTTGGAGCCCAAAGGGAAATACCGTAAAGCAGAAGTCCTCCATCCAGAGCTCTCAGGAGAAATGTCACTCCTACTCATAGCTGTTGAAATTCTCCTCAATCCGATTGTCTTCACTCGTGTGAAACATAGTTTAGTTTTCTCGTAGGAAAACATTCTATTTAAGACTTTTCTTCCATGTGGCAGGGGTTTTTTGTTTTGTATATTTTCACTTTTTTGTGAGATTCCATTGTCATTTGATTTGAGTGTTGGTGATTTTGAGTGGGTAACAAAATACAGGAGGAGAAAATGCTTTTGCTCTTTGCCGAAGAGGAGAAGAAAGAAGTTTGTGTTCCCCAAAAGCACTCCCTATACCCATGAAAACTAGAAAGATATCTGCGCTCGTAATGACAGTTGTCCCACAGATGTCCAAAAAGAGCAGTTGGCCTGGAAACGTTCCTATTTAATAAATGCCTTGGATAATGCAGCTATATCATTTTAGCACAGTGATTTGGACTATGCTTTGCTTTCCCATAGCGGTAGTCCCCTCTTTTCCGCTTCTATTCATTTTTCTCTCCTTTTGACTTTTTACACCCACTGTCTCTTCACTCATTTCATTATTTTTGGCCAGCAAAAGCTGCGTGTACACCACTCAGTACAGTTTTTCTTCCCTTCCCTCTTTTCTTTCTCCAGAAACATCAGAGCAATGCACTTCTCCAGCAGTGTACATACATTAGAGGAATTCTTTCTGTTTAGAGCTGTGCTTTTCCATTTTCAGGGTTTAGGAGTAATTTTGTCTCTTCTTTCTTTCCCGCCCTGCTCTTTCCTGTGAGATCAGCAATCCTAAAGCTCCCCTGCATCAGCCAAGCCCCTGATAGAGTAAGGCAGTTGTGTTTCTTGCCCAAGCTCATTCCTTATTTTCTCTGGTTCTGACATCCTCCCTTTATCCAGGTGTATTGGGTTTTTTTTTGTAAAAAGCTCAGCTTTTCTTGCCAGGCTGTATAGCGGCTTTGTACTGCAGCTGGTCAGATTTAGTGTGTGCTCTGGCATGAATTCAATCCACCTTAGTTGACCAAATTCTTGAACTTTCCATTATGTGAATGCACTGTACCTGTACTGATTACTTTATTCATTTTTTTTAATTCAGTCCAACTTCTGCTAAAGCTCTAATTTTACGGATCTGACAGAATTTTATGTGGAGTGATGGGGCACTGTAAAGACACGTTCGTGTCTGGTATTCCAGTCCTGTTCTCTTTCTTCCTCCAGTCTCCCCTGAAATGTCAGTAGTAATTTTTCCAATAATTTATTCTCATTGCTTAAAATATATATATTTTCTTTTAAGCAAATACATGACAGTAGTTTTCCCCCCTCCACAATAAATAATATTTTTTGTAGAGGTGTTGTACAGAATTTGGAAAGAGATCCTTGTGGAAAACCACCTGCCTTTCTCCTTTCTGTTGCACACATGATCACAATGCTGGGTTTGAGCCTTTCATTGTTGCTCCGAACAACATTTCATACCATGAACCTATATATAGTCTTCCAAAATGTACATGCCCATGTGCTGGGGTGTGCAGGTGTGTATGCACATTGAAAGAACGAGAATAACATGTTCTCTCATGACATTTATGCACGTATAGCATAGAGGATGGAGCCTGTCTCTGCATGGGAGGAGAATGAGAGACAAGAGGAAAAGCTGAAACGGGAGGTTCAGCCTGGATGGACGGATGGATGGATGGACGGATGGATGGAGCTGGTTTCCCAATGAGGATGGCCAAGTGGTGGGACAGGCTGCCAGGTGCCACCTCCATCTCTGAGGACTTTCCAGACCTGTCTGGGAACAGCCCTGAGAAACCTGGTCTGACTCTGCTCTAAATTTTTAAATGCTGAGGCCTCTTTAACCCCTGTGATCCCATAATCGTAATGATTTTACGGCCTTAAATGACATCTTTCCTTTTCAACTTCTTGTCTGTCTTTCCTCCAGTTCTCAGAAAGTTTCTTTCTAATTATGGGAAATTATAATCTTCTGCATATCAACAGAAAACTTGCTCTGCTTGAATGTAAATAAATTACAAACTTGGAGAAAAGCCAAGCAGGTAGTAACTTGTATCTCGGCCGTAATCTGGAGCAGATATGAATTCAGCCTCAGGTGCTGGTGGTTTATTTCCTCCGCATTTTATTTGTTGTCCATGTGTTAGTTTGGTGTTTTGTTACTTTCAGAAGTAATTTGCTCTAGAGAACAGCATTTCAAAATATCTCTGAGAAGGTTCTGGTTGTTTTGCTCATTTAGCTGTTGCAAAACAGACAAACCTGCTCCGTTGGCTGGTTTGCAGACTGCAAAGAAACCTGCTCCATTTAGCACTCACTATCTTTCCAGCTGGAAAAAAAAAATTCTGAGTGTGAACTAATGGCAGATTTCCCAGCTGGCAATTAATATTTGCTGATTTAACTTCGCAGCGCTGCTGACAGGCTGCGTTGGCAGTGGCGAGATGGATTCGGAGCCGTTGGGAGGCATCAATTAATCCCTCTCGGGAGGAGTCAGGGGTCTTGGACGTGTAGGTCTGGCCTATAATGATCTTTTCAGTGTCCAATGTAAATATATTAGCAGTTTCAAATGTTATAAAGAGAGAGAAGTGCTGCATATAATGGAGGTGTGTGTTTGCTCTCAGTAGAGCTGATCCAGTTCTTGCTATACTTGAATACTCCAGGACTCTGGATACCAAAGGGATTTCTTACTATTCCCAGGCTGCTTTTTCAGCTCCTTCCACTGAGTCTCTTGGGGAGGGATCAATTTGATGTGGCTTTTCAGTCTGAATCCTCTTAAATGTGATTGGCAGCTTAATTCCTTATAAACAGACTGGATCCATCTTTAGGGTAAGTTACGGAAGCTCCATTGATTTATGTGAGGAGGCGAACATGAGACAGTCTGCTCGTAGCTTCAGTAGTAGGAAGTTTGTAGGAGTATATTTAAGAGCTTTAGGAATATTTTCCATCCATTTTCCTTTTAGAAGACCTTTGCTCACATTATTGAAATTCACAGAAGGGAAATCTTGGCCCTCTAAGAGTCAGTTGTGAAACCCTGATATAGTTGGGCTTTCACTGGAAATGAAATGCTGATAACAAGAGAGCACAAGAAAAAGAATCAAAATTAGCAAAGGTCCCAAAACAAGTCCCAGAAAGAGTCCCCAAAGAAGAAATATATGCAAGATATTTTTTTTTCTAAAAAAAAAAAAAAGGTCTTTGAGACCTAATACATATTGATAATAGGAAGCCTTTTCTGAAGACCTGATGGCCATAGTGGTAGCCCTACAATTTCAGAGGAAAGTGAGACTGGAGGACTGCGTCAGACACTAAATTTGGAATGGTCAATCAAAAGGTGAATTATGTCAGCTGTAACTCCTCACTGCAGTGCCATTACTGCATCTGCTTTGCCAAAACCCGATCTCTGTTTACCTGATGCTGGGACTCTGCACAGGCTGGTGAGGGATTTCAGATGCAGTAGGTAAAGCTGAAATGTTGGAAAACTTACCGTGGGTGGAGCTAGTGGACAAAGTGGTATCTTCTAAAGCAATCCATATCAGCATTGCATGTGGTTTTATAGCTCCAGTTTGAGGCAATGGCCATTTGGGGAGTGCAGGAGTAATGTGACGTTTTGTTTTTAATATTAAATTGTGTGAAGTTTGTTTTTTTACAGCAGTCGTGACTGTGAACAGTTTTATTCAGTGACTGTTATCTGTTTCATCTTATTTAAGGACCAGTCTATTAATCTTCTCCAGTCACCAGTCTTGATGTATATGGCCATAATATCTCCTGTAAAACCAAACAGCTTTTTTTTTTTTTTTTTTTTACTCCCTTATGTCTTATTTCTTTTTCGATTCTTTTGTAGCATCTGCAGTAATTTGGAGGATTTCTCATGTGTCAAATGTTTATGAAAATAGAATTGTGTTAAGCTATAGCTTCCAGAATGCCGTTTCCTGCAGGGTGCTCATGGGGAGGACTGGCCGTCAGCTGGGTGACACTGGGGACACACATGGACAGGGTTTGCACAGCAAAAAGCTGAGCTAGCCAAGCTGCTGGCAAAGCACCTGCTGCCACTGTAATTTCCCATTGATTCTCAGTGGAGCTAATGGTAAAATTGGTGATAGGAGCATACCTGTGTATTGGGAAGGATGGAACCTGATTCTGGATGCTCAGTGGCTGCACTCAGCTTTGCATATGGACTCAGCCTCCTAATGAAGCGATAGTTAAGGTTTGATTCAGTTGGGTCTCAAAACCAACAACCACCAAAAAACCCAACAAACCAACCAACCAAACACAAAAACCCCACAACAAACTCTGAGACCCTGAGAAGAGGACAAGAGATTGCTGATTGCTTTAAAAAGAAAACTGAAAAGGTGAAAAGGTAGAGATGAGCATTGACAGATTAGGACAGTGAGATTGTGGTAAAGGACGCTGGAAACTGAATGGAGGAAAACAAACATATAGAATAAATTTTAGGGCCGGAGAGACTCAGGCGAGGAGATTTAGAAGTGCTTTAAAGATAAAAGGGACTGACACTTGAGAATAGTTGATTAAAAGCTATTCAGCACAAATGCTAATTTTTTCTGGGTGCTCAGTGTAAAAATCTGTGGAGCAAATTGAAATTGTGAGTGCTGGGGAATACCAACAGGCTGGATGCTGTGGATTCAATTAAGGGGCTGCGAGGAGAGAAGCTCACGCAGCTTCCACCAGCCTTTGCTGCTCCTGCCTCTCCGCTCGAGGATTTAACAGGCACTTTTTGCTAATACGCTCGAGAGGGCTGAATCCTACCAGAGGTGTCGTGAAGCCGGAGGAATACCATTGAAAATAAGCATTCTGCCAGAGCTCCGCAGGACGAGGTGCTGATAAAGCCCTTTGTAATTCCTCAGTTGCTTTTTTTGCATATTGCATTGGAGCTGTGTTCTCGCTGGAGGCGCACAAAGTGCCAGCGGTGAGGTTATCTGCCTCCCCTCACCCGTGTGAGACGAAACCACTCCCACGAACATTAAAACTTGACATAGCGATCTAATGAATGATCTGGTCTGTCTGCTCGTGGCTTGAAGGCTCTTTGAGTAAAACTTCTCTTTTTTTGGTAAAAAGCTGAGTCAGGGAGAGGAATTTAAGTTATAAAGTGCTTAGCTGATTAGAAGTACAACCATTGCAGTGTTTGCATTGTGATGGGTGCCGCGGTGGCGGGGGGGTTCGTGCCCCATCCCTGTGCCCAGCACTGATTTGGGTGGTCCCTGTGCAGCTACAGGGATGCAGGATCCAGCCATGGAATCATGGAATCATTTTGGTTCGAAAAGACCTTTAAGCCGTGGCTCATTGAGCTGCAGGTGCTGATCGCTTGTGAATTAGCCCTGTGGCTGGCACCTTCCCATGAGGTCTGCTCCACTGCTGGAGTGTACATGTAAATCCCATTACCTCTAATTGAGGGAGGATCTATCACAAATTAAGGAGTAGGAGGAAGGTTTCCAGGTGATATTTAAATGGGAGGCTTTTACTGATAATATTTTGCGTTTTCCATCAAACTATCCAGAATGCTTTAAAAAGATTAATGAATTAGACCTTGCAACACTCCTGTATGCCAGGAAAATAGGAATCCACCCATTATAGAGGAGGAATTGAAGTCTGGAAGAGAGCTGATGACTTTCTCAAGGTCATAGAAATGACTATCAGAGCTTTTGTTAAATCATCCCAATTCTAGACTCCCTGTCCCTGTAAAATCCCCTGCTGTGTGCTGTTTTTCCTGTAGGTTTTGCAGGGGTGAAGGAGGATCACGGTCTGGCTGGTGCTGCCGAATGCAGAATCCCTTTGCCCAAGCAGGGATACAACAGGTTGTGGTCAGTAGGGATGTGATTGTGGTGCATTACGTCTGTGATGGTGGAGTTGAGCTGTCCTTGGCACGTGGGACAGCAGGTTTTGAAACCCATCCAGTTGCTCTGCTCGCATAAAGAGTTGTCTCATGTTCGGGTTTGGGACTCTGGAAGGGAAAGGAGATATTGCAGTTTTGCAAATACAGTTGCAGCCTCCTCATCTCGTAATGCTCTTGCTGAACAAAAAATATCCCCATGGTAATAAACATGTGTGATGGAGAAAACCACAGCTCGTTCCTCTTCTGCTCTTTCAGTTAAAAATTCAGAGGAGGAAAGAACCGCACAATTCAGAGTGAGAAACTTGCTCACTCTACAATTAAGTGTAACCTTCACAGTAAAAAGCCTATTGGCATGACAAGTCCGGAGGAAGACATTTGTTTTCCTTTTGAGTGAGAGTTGTTTTCACTGAAACGGCCTGATGGGCTAAACAAAGGTTCACCTGTAGCACGTTCAACATGTAAAATGCTCAGGATTTGTCTCTTCCTGCAATCACTGCAATCTCCTGTCAGGGACTGTCAGTTTTCCTCTTCCCTACTTAACTTGCTTTCTATCTGCCACACTGACAATTTACTTGAGAGTTTAGTGAATGCAGCTGTTTTTCAGGAATAATGCGAGAAGTTTCATTTTGAAAATTATTTCCGAGTAATATCTGAAATTTTAGTGGGGTTTTATCTATTTATCCTGCTCAGAGGGTTGTGATCAAGATGTAGAAAATTCTAAGGGAAAGAATTTGAGGGCACCCAAAATATACATGGGGCTTTTCTTTGCCCTTAGAGCTCAGGCGAGGCTTTGCCGTCACAGCATCGTCACCTCTCTGCTGTCGTGGCACAGCAGCTCCCCGGGGAGGGTGTGTGCTGCGGTTCTGGGGGTGTTGGTGGTTCCTCTCGGCAGGTTTCGGGCACGTGCAAGGACATTGTGAGCACCCATCAATTCTGGGGACCCTTCTCCAACACCGGCCGAGCTCCTCACCAGAGTTTTTCCAGTGGAAGTCATAATGCTGAATGCCAGGTGTTATTATAATTCTTTTTCTCCGGTTAAATTGAGAGCAAGCCAAATACTGTGAAAACATTTGCGGTGAATATTTAGTTGCATTTTTGTATATAAGCACTTCGGCTGTATCCATGGCCCTTTAGTTTGCTATTCATGAATATTTTAGCAAATTGATTTACTAACAGGAGTGTTGCCAGGAAGCAAGTGTTCCTGCATATTCGTAGAAAAACGGATTTAACTTTGTATTTGTAGTTACTTGCTGTGGAAGCCTCATCTTAGCGCTCCTCTGGGAGCACCTACGTAGCCAATTAGAACAAATCTTGTTTGGAAATGTGATTCTCAGAACCTGCCCAGAAATAAACTCAATCAAGGACTGATAGACCAGCTGTGGGTGGTTACCCCTCACCGTAGCATCTGGGTGCCTTGCAGGTAAACTGGCAGCAGTAGGTGAAATCTCCTGTGGGCTTGCGGGAACCACCAATATTTGGCCTTTTTTTTTGGATCAGAGCTGCGCTCAGGCTCTTCTGAGGGAAATATTTATAAATAAATATTTTAGTTTGAGGTGTCCCATGTAACATGAAGATTTTGGAAGGGGAAGTGGGCTCTGGGTTCTGCTGCGTTCCTCTGGTTTGAGTTGTAGAACAGTCTAAAAGAAAACTGCCACAGTGCTGTTCTCATATGACCAGTGTTAGAGTATTTATACTTGAATTTTAGAATAATGTGGGGAAATAAAACATGAAAATCAAGGGCTGTGAATACCCGCTGAGCTCAAGGACTCCAAGTGCTGTTCCGAAGGCCGTGGGACCGTGGGTGGGCACGGCTCAGGTCGCTCCGAGCGGGGGCTTTGGGGAGCTCCTGCACGGGGGCAGAGAGTTACGTTCACCCAACGTGGAGGATCATCTCCATCGCAAAGACTCTGTGGCTCAAGGCATCACGGCGGTGATGAGGGGGCTCTTCTTTCCCATGGGCTTGGTGGTGAGCTGGCACTTGGGATACCTGCTTGGGGGAAAGGAGCGTGGAGTAAGGAATATTTGCTATTTAGAGCATAAAATCCATACTCTAAACTAGAGCCAAGTGGTTTTGTTCGGTTTATGCACTCTGACAAGCGCAGCCCTTGTCTGAGGGGCAGCTTTGCCCTCCTGCATTGGTCCTGAGAACGGAGCGATCTGTGTTAACAAAATGTCGGGCTGCTGAAGCCCGGGTCGCATGTGGTTTCTGATGCTGGATGGTTTTTATATACAATTTTATACAATTCGCTCAGCTGGCTGGGACCTGGCGCACGGGTGTGCAGTGGAGGAGTCATGCTCAGTGCTGGACCTCTCCATACATGGCTTCCTCTTACCTTCCCATTTGTTCCCTATGATGGTTATCATCAGACTTTAGTCTTCACCCTGCTGTAGGCATTTGAGACATGTGGCCATTTTCTAGAGAAAATTATTCCCAGAAGCAGGGGTCAACCCATTGAAATGCAGCAGGTACAACTCGGATGGCGTTTGGGAAGAAGTCTGCATCCAACATGTATGTGAGATGCTCAGCACATCTGGAAAACATCTGTATTGGACTCATAATTTGGCATTGTCATTCTTGGAGTCACTGCAAAACAGGGCCTTGTGGGAAATGTTTAATACTCCTGGACACGTTGTGTTTTAGTTTAATGGTAAAATCGCTTGTTAGGTCCAAACAAACTGACAGAAAATCTTGCTGAAGCTGTACAGTGTCGAGGAAGTAAAAGGCTATTAAGAGAAAAACCTCAGCCCCTCTGAACCCATGAGATTTTGGCTGTATTTTTGCTGGAACAGAACTGAAAGATAATTGAGGGCATTTTGTGGCCCCACACTGGCTTTCAGCTGGGTTTTATTTTACATAATGAGCCAGTGAAAATCAGAGTACAGTTACTTTGGGTTCGCTATAAAGATATGAACAGGTTGCAGTTTCAGGCTCATCAGTTCTGGCTAATTCCTTTGGCTCTTCTAAAACTGAAAAGCTTAATTTTCCTTTGCAAGAGGTGGTGTGGGCACGGGCGGCACACGGGGCTGCAGCGAGCTCGGAGAAGCCGTCGGAGCTTTGCTCCTCCCGAACAGCCGCTTCCCAAACGCATCCCCTTCCTGCCCTGATGGGATTTCTACATATTTTGTACAGTCAGATTTCATTTTTTCTTAAATCGATGGTGAGAATGGATAGAAATTATTCAAAGGACTTCTTCTTGTGTTTTCAGTGATACTGTAATACTGTTGATTTTTTTTATTTTTTTTTCCCTGCATTGGGCTAAGGTGTTTTTCATCGTGTTATACAAACAGTCATTTGGCTCAGATTTTTTTTTTTTTCCGGTTGTTTTCAACCTGGTTGTGGAGCATGCACTCTGAAGTGGAGGAGGCCGCATTTATCTGCTTAATGCTTCCTTACACTCACCTTTGCTTTGGAGGCTTCAAAAAGATGAAGAATTGGAGAAAGGGTTTAAGAAATGCTTGGTTTTCCTGTTCAGTGTTGTTACGACCATGAGAGTGGATCTAGTGTGTAATGGCATCTGATCTGTCTCAGCCACACAACTGAAAGTCTTTGGTAACCTGAGATCTGGGAATGTAGTAATAGAACTTATTTTTCCTCAACCGAACACAGATAAAATACTGTTATCTCAAAAGACTACGTGCCAATGGAAGCCTAACTTAAGAAAGGAGCTGCCTTGAATCCCCAAATCTTGTCTCCTTGCTCCTCAGAAAGGCTGCAGTAAAATCTGTGATCCCCAAGGAGGAGCCTGAGAACTCTGACATTTTGCAGTAATCAGGTAGAATTACAGCATCTCTAGATATATCTTTAACCTATTTACTGGCATTTCATTCACATGATCTCATAACATCCATTGGATCAGAAAACAGCCCAGAGCCTCATCTGCAAAATGTTTCATGAAGTGTTTTGATCTGGGAATGCAAAATCTTGGTATAAGTTTCCTATAGAATATTATGTATCTGGTTTGGGGGGGGAATTTTTTATTTATTATTTTCCCCACTTATTTAAACTTCCCATTACCTTCTCCTTTTGGTCACCCAGTAAACATTTACATATTCTTGCTGCCATGCTCTTAGAAGATTTTTTTAACCAGGCACAAACTGGAGTCAGCCCATAAGAACTGCAGAGATCCTGACTTGGATAGATTATTTTTTTGCCATATTTCAAACATGTGGCTGTGTAGAGGGTCCTGTGGTCAGGACACGCAGAGTTCAGAATTGTTGCTGGAGCCATCGCTGCCAGGCAGGCATGAAAAACTGCAGATGTAAGTTGGGCTGTATCCCGCAGTATTAAAAAAAAAAAGCAAACCACAGTGTCTTTACCAAAGTTCAGAAGTGTACCTGATGGCAAAATATATCTGCAATCAATAAGTTAAAAGGCAATGTGAATAGGATTGTGATTTTTTTTTTTTTTTTTAAGAATATCCGTATTTAGTTGATACGCAAGAAGAGCATTTTGTAGGGGCCTTGAAAATTATATTAGAACTCTGTAGATGGCTGTAACTTGTTGTGTCTTTTGGCAGTATATATAAGGGTAATCTTTGTAGACTGCTATGACTAGAATTCCGGAGTTGGCAAACATTCTAAAAACTCCTGTTCTATGGAAGGTAAAACAAAAAAAAATCTAGCTCAGTGTATTGGAGAAAATACTTGAGACTTGTAGAAATAGTGTTCCGAGTCTTGGGTTGTATGAGCACTTGAGTGAGCAGGTGTTGTATAAAGCCGATCCAAGTGAGGTTTATCCCTGCTGAGACATTTCAAATGCTGAGTAAACAGATTTATCTACAAATTAGCTTGTATGGTAACTCCTGCCTTTATATGCTGCATGGAGTTTTTTGTGTTTTTAAGGTATATGTTAGCCCCTGAATCAGTCGTCTTCTAAAGGTTTAAAAAACCCCTAAACGCTTAGCATTGCCATGAATCTTCTACTCTGAGATCAGTGGGAAATAACGTGGAGTGAGGAAATTCCTGAGCACTTTGGAAGATGTTGGTCTTAATTTTTCTTTCATTATTGCATTTGGCTTGGTACTTGTTACAGTAAGAAAAAAACAAACAAAAAAAACCCAAACACCCCCTGAATGTTCCATAACAAAAAGCACAGAGTAAGTAAAATATTAGCTATTGGTTTATTGCCATTATATTTCTGCTGGCAGTTTACAGTTGTCTTTGAGGAAAGCATGCACTCAATGATGAAAATCACTTATTATCAGTAAAGGCTACTTGTTGGAATTTAGCACCCGTAACAGGCAGAAACTGGAAGTTTGTGTTTGTGGGTTTTTTGTTTGTGTTTCCCAGAATCACAGAATGGTTAGGGTTGGAAGGGACCTCTGGAGATCATCTAGTCCAGTTTGTTTGGGTTTGCTTGTTTGTTTGGGGTTTTTTTTTTGTTTGTTTTGTTTTTCCTCTGTGTCTTAATACCGTGAATTCTTCCGAAATAAGAGCAATGAGGAGCCGTAAGGATGATGGATGACCCGAGCAGGTTTTGTCAAATCAGTGACACTTGTATGGAGCTCCCTGCTCACACTGACTCTGTAACAGTCCCTTTGCCACAGTGCTTGCTCCGTGCTGCTGGTCAATACAGCAAAAGGTGCAGAGAAGTGGAAAACCAGATTTTGTTAGCATAAAACAGACAGGAGAATTGACGTGCCATATTTTTTTTTTAGGCTGATTTGCACTTTTCCGTGTGTTGTTTATGCGATAAGGGATCTTCTCAGTGGTTTTGATCCGAGGGGTCCTGGGTTTCAATCCAAGAGGTCTGGGCCAGGGGTCTGGCGTGGGTCCGATGGTGAGACGGGCAGGTGACACGGGGTATGCAATGGAAAGCAAAAATATAAAACCAAAATAGGCTGTTAATTTTCTGCGTGGGCGTTATCGGCCCATTTTTAGCAGACTGTTTTGAAGAAGTTATGATTAATTGGGTATTTTAATTAGCTTCTAAATAGTTCCCTATGTGATTAATCTAATTAACTGTTCTTTATTTATGCTTTCTTCATCCAAGGGAGAGCCTGTGTCAGTGCTGACTGCAGCCTCCCAGATCTGCCTGTACCGCTGGAGAAAATCCATGAGAATTGGCTCTCCCTTATTTTTACTTTCAACTTTTGTGCGGGTTTACGCACTATAACTTGTTTCTTTGTAAACCTACTCACCTCTAGTTGTTAATTACCATGCAGGCCAGGAAAAAAGTCTACAGAGAGCTCTCAGATAGTGCTTGACCCAGGGAATGCTGCCCCTTGCTGGAACCCTCCGCCAGCTCTGCTCATCCTCTTGTTTTGCGGACTCTTGCACAGTCGTGTGATAAAATTCACTCTGAAAAGGTCATATTTTCTATGTTAATGTATCAAAGAGCTTCATTTTTTTTTTCTTCCCATATATCTCTGCTGCATATCCTGGGGCAATCGAGAAGATGCTCCCAGTGCACCTTTGCAGCTCCTCAGTCACCTCCATACATCTCGTCTGTTTCCATGTGTTACTGGATATTCCACTTCCATTTTTTCTTGGAGCTGCTCAGTCCACCTTTCCAGATGGTCTCCCATGATTTTAATATTTTCTGTAACGAAAATGCCAAACTCCGTCAATTCCGTGCATTAGCATAGAAATGATCAATAATAACTAATACGAGGTGGTCACAGGCACGCTGTAGTTCACTATTACTGTTAGACAAGAGTTTTAATCCTTAACTAAACAGGGGGTGTTTAGGAGAATTTACTGCTGGGAGATTGTATTCAGGTGAGGTACTGACGTTCAGAATTTCAATAAAGTATTAAATCCCTTTTAAGCCTTAAAAAATGAAAAAGTTTATGAAGGAGAGCAGCTCATACCTTTTAATTTTAGTTCCGTGAAGTAATTTCCCCGCAAAACACTACTGTAAATTAATACTTCAGTAATCAAAACTGTTGTTTTAAAATAAAAATAAAATACTTAGTGTAAAATAAGTTTGAAAATCTGTGGAAAAAATGCGATTTATGAAAAAAATTCTCAGCTCAGGGGATATGAGTCAATGCAAGAAGGGATTCTCTGCATGAATAAACTGTAATAATTTTTAAATAATCGCTGTTAACACTTCTGGTGACAATCTAAGTACATGATGGCATATGGTATGTCGGCATGAAGCGCTGATTTAGAGTTTGATATTATATACCAGTTTTCAAGCTGTTAGATATAAACTAGAAACAGCTTTATATAAGCAGACAGGTGGCGAGGATTCAGCAGCTTGGCGGGCAGGTGGGATGCTGCGCGTCCTGCTCGCAATGCAAAACCTGTGCTTCTCCTGCTGTCTCGTCGCCCTCTGTTCCCCGTCTCCGCATTTTTTTTCATCTCTTTTGTTGCTGGTTATTTCCCGACATCCTGTGCTTTGGTGGAGGAGCTCTCATGTCCCCTGCCCGGTTGGGCTTCAAGGCACCCTTGGCATTATTGCACTTCTTGGGGCAGAAATTGAAATTTCCTTGTTTTTTGGACGAGGGAGGAGGAGAGGAAGGAGGCAGAGTCTCCTTTTGTGCCAGTGAAATAACTTCTAAAAGCTGCAGGTGAGCATTGCAAACCAACCCCGTAAATTCTGCTGCTCAAAATGTGTCCTATTTATTGTTGTAAAAAGCAAGCGTGCTTTTCCTCCATGAGTTAGAAAGCTTGCAGGCCTTCGATTAATCACCTTTATGTACCTTTTGCGTAATTTCTTTATGCAACAGTTGCAAGTGAAGATGCTATCTTCTGAAGCTTTAGTAGCCAGCTTTTGGAAGGAAAATACTGGCAGTTTTCCCAAATTTCTGCCATCTGTTGGAGACGGCCTTAAAAAGTACAAACTTGCATTTACTTTGTACAAAATTTGGAGGTAGGAAGTCATGGTAATATAGAGAATGTGTGCAAAGTAATGCCATGTAGTAAAATATATTTTATGCAGCTGCTTTACTGAGGGGGAGAACTTAGAGTTGGTCCAAACCCACGTGTGGTTTGTGCAAAGTTCCCAGGGATCATACCCTGAAATGTACGTCCTGATGATTTCAGAAACAATTTATAGAAATTGCAACAGCTACCAGAAGCATCATCCAAGGTGCTTGGAGAAGAGAGAGAAGCAGCTGAGGTGGAGCATTGTTCCCACTGTATCCCAGGGTTTTGTTGGTGCAGCTGTCATCCAAAAAGAAAGACCCACCCTGGTGTAATTAATGTGGCCTCGAGTTCTTTCTCGTTAGTGCAAGAAGGAACTGATTTTTCTTGTGGGCAGGGCACAGGGAGATGGAGAAGGGTGTTGTGAGTACCTTGCTCTATCTATTTGCATACAGAGCTCGAGGAACAGGAATGCGCTTGCGAAGTCGCAGTGAATTCAGGTGTATTTGTATCACAAAGCTGTGAGAAACTACTTGGAGGATGAAGTGGAGAAGCTGAGGCTATCTGACCTAACCTCTGGTCGGAGAGGGCATGTGCAACCAGCAGGATGCTTTGTGGAAATTTAAGAAAAAGTTTTCCCTCTTCTTTTTTTTTTAAAAAAACCTCAAGATGCTGCATTTTTTTTCTGGGAAAGCTTAACAACAGAGCTGTGCTGAGTCTTGAGCAACAGGAAATCCAGTCTGTGATATAAGGAAGATTTGAAGACTTCTCAGCTGGAAGCAAAGCTCCTTGCCAGGCTCACCGCAGCAAAATTTGTCAGTGCTCAGCAAGCAACAGAAGATGTTGAACCGCTCCTGAAGGCAGGGAAGAAGGGCAGATTGCTGCTGCATTGCTTCTCATGACATCAGTCTTTTTAATCTCAGTGTTATGGGAGATTCTGTCTGCTCTAGGGAATTGTCTTGGCTGGATAAGCCTGGAGGTATTTGCCAGATGCAAACCCTGGGAGCAGAAGATGAGGCTTTTCCCCCAGCTGGTTATTGTTAGATGAGGAGACACTCAGGGCAAGAGTAAGATGTTAGAGAAGATGATGCTTTTAGGCTTCCTTGGGAGTACTGGTTTTTCGACAGCCATCGTCTGTTGCACTCACAAACTGATCACACCCAAAATTGTATATGTATGACCCTTGTAGGAATCTCAGGTGCTGTTTGTGAGCATGTGTTTTAAAGACACCATAGAGTAACAGGGGAGTGAGGCAATATGAATAACTATATTTTTATGTACTCTGATGATGGAGGTTTTTCATTGGGCTTGGGCTTTTGGGGCCTCATACAACTTTTGCTGAAGTCAGGATTTAATTTTTTGCTTTTGTATTTTATTATGGCTGGATTAAGCCTTAATCGTCAAGGCTTTCAACAATTGCACAGCAATAAATACATGAAAAGGTGAATGTAAATATAACTTAGAGAATGAAATGCAAATATGTGTATTTGTGTAAAACGTGTGCTTGTGCCTTGTAGTCAAATTTGTATTTTTAAGTAGCTGCTTTTAAAACACTGTCTGCCGAAGTCCCTTAATATTAAATAGATAAATCTTTCTCTTCAGACTGGATTCACGTGTAGAAATAGCTAAATATATTCTTAATACCCTGTAAATTTACAGGGTTGTGCACTCTATCTAGTGCATTGTCATTTTAATGGATTCTGTTTTAATTGCTCGTATCCCACAGCTGAAAGCAGGTTTTCCTCATTCTCCTGAGGACCTGTTGCTTCCTTAAAGTATTGGCCAGGGGTCGTAGCCTAAGCTGAAACAATTTGCTGAGCATTTTCCCTGTGTTTGGAGCAGGACCGCAGCCGCTGATGTTTGCAGGGAAGCTCTAGCTGAACGAGCTCCCTGCGGGGGCTGATGCTGAGGCCGCATGTGGGGCAGGTCAGGGGCTCATGGAGGAGCCCCCCCCTTCCTTGTTTTACACCCCGAGTCACCCGTGGCCTGAAAAAAAATCAGCCGATGCATCACTTTTTGCTCCAGAAGTCAATACTGTGTGCATGGTGAGCTCAGAGTGGTAATAATTCCTAATATCTCTGTAAGTCTCAATATAAAAATCAGGCTTTGCCAATTGATTATGTGGGCTTATCCCAGATCAGCCACTGATAAATGGAGTAATCTGGCAGGAGTGAGTCCTCCCGAAGGGAGCTTAGTGGAAGGAGATGGGCGGTCTGGGGAGCTGGTGGCTTTCATATACACCAAGGGGTCTTAGCAGCTATTCCCAAATTCTTGTGTTCACTTTGATACTTTCTCAGCTTGAGCTGGCGTATCTGTTACCCTTCCAATGGCCAAGAGGCAGGTTGGATGTGGAGTAAGCACAAGGTTTTAGGTCTGAGTGGCGCCTGTGCTCTCCCATGCAATAGCAGCAGATGCTCCCTTCTGGATTTACCTGTTGAACATGAGGAGTCAAATGTTTCTCCTGACGAGCTTGGGGTTCTCTCTGTAGAGTCACAGAATCATAGAATGGTTTTGGTTGGAAAAGACCTTTAAGACATCAAGTCTGACCGTTAACCCAGCGCTGCCAAGTCCACCTCTAAACTGTGTCTGTAAGAACCTCATCTCCGCGTCTTTTAAACCCTCCAGGGTTGATGACTCCACCACTACCCTGGGCAGCCTGTTCCAACGCCTGACAACCCTTTCTGGGGAGAAATTTTTGCTAATATTCCACCTAAACCTCCCCTGGTGCAAGTTGAGGCCGTTTCCTCTCATCGGGGGTGTCTCGAAGCCGTGGCTGTGCTCACCATCGGCACAGGGACTGCGAGTCAGTGGGTGCGAGGATGAATGTGAACAGTTAGAGATGGTGTCTGCTTAAGACTTTGATAGCTCGTAGTAGCGTCTTACCAGCAACTCAGTTCACACCATGTCTTCAACTGCTCGTGAAATAAATACAGCTGTCAGATCTCTAAGTAGCAACGCAGTTTGTGCACAGAATATTTTTCATTCAAAGCAACGCGGAGGTAAAAATTGGTGAAATGCTCCAAACGACAGATGGCATATCCAGGATGTCACTGCGCATGAGGGATGAGTGATACGTGTCCTAACGTGTTCTGCATGGCAGTTGCTCAGGCACTTCTCTGTGCTGATAATGAAAACAAAGTGACCCGATTCGATTTGAGATCTGAAAATGGGGAAAGCAATACGGCATTTATCTTAAGAAGTCTCTTTGCTTGGATTTCCCAGGGAAAGTTTGCAACAGAAAACACCCCGCAGCCTTCAGCTTAACCCCCCTGTACGGGAGATCTGGGGGGCTTCACCAGGGCTGAGGAGTCAAGCGCATGGATGAGAGTTTGCAGGGCAGTTGGCCTTTAACTTGTACCGGTCCGACACACCTTCTTCTCAGAGAACTCCCCCGGTAAAACACACAGCTCCGTGTGCCAGACTTGCTTTCCATCATTTTTTTGACCTGACTCTTTCCTGTTTTCTATAAAAAGAGAGATGACGGTGTGTCACCTGGTCCCAGCCATCCTTCTGCTTTTGCAGTGTCATGTTATTTCCGTGGACAGGGGTTTGAGCTGAAAACCAGCTGTGTTTTCTGCTGTAGAATTGTTGTTCATCTTCTTGGAGGCTGCGGTGAAGTACAGTATGTGTTAATGACACCTTGTCATTAGCACTGATATTATTAGACTGCCTTGTTCCTACTTCAATAGGCGTTGTTTTAAATATATAACAGAAAAAGGAATGCTATACTGCAGCTAAAAATATTCCGGAATGGTGTATTTGTGGCTCTTGTTACGCTTTGACGGTTGTGGGTTGTTGTTTTTTCTTTTCTGGGAAAAATGTTCTGTCTGTTGTATTTTATGAAGAATTGGTGACATCTGGTGATCACTTATAATGAACCTTCTTATGGCTGCTGACAAAAAAAACCCCTTTTATTAACAAAGATTTGTCTTGCAATGTGTTGAGGAGAGCGACTGCAATTAGCATATAATCCCTACCCACCGCTCAGCTTGGGGGAACGCTCAGAATCAGTGTCAGAGCAAATATTCTGTTTTCAGCGTATTACAGAATGAAAAAGGTTCCTCGGCCCTTAGGTCTGATTGAATAAAGGTTTATCCAGATGAAAAGGGCAGCGGTGATGCTCTGCTCCCCGCGAGACGGCCACGCGGAGCTCCCGATAATGTCAGAGGGGGAGTCGTTTGCAGGATTAATACTGGCTACATCGTTAAGTTAAATGCTTTTATATTTGTGGGCAGGCTGTTTTACTTCAGAGTTTTCTCATTTGTCTTTAAGGTATAATAACCCAAAAGTGAAAGAATTGGAAAGCTGGCTTGGTATCGGTCCTGCATTGATCGGGTCGGGGCGTGTTTTACCTGCTCCCCCTGTGCACGTAGTGTCCGTCTTCCCCGCGGGCATCGAAGCACCTATAGCATATATGAGCATGCTGGCAGCAGGCACATGGATTTTTATAAACTGGATGATCTGCATCATTTGTCTTTTATGTTTCTTTTATTAATTCCCAGCTGTTACTACCTTTTTTGGTATTTTTTTTTAACATGGGGAAGGTTGAATTGCTGTGGATTGTGTTTGTTACATGAATCTGAACAGTGAGGTGACACGGGTGTTTTTTAGTATCTTTTAAGAGGAAAGAAGAATGTTGTCTTTATTGTAGAACTTTTATTCATAGTGTGAATCTAGATGGTTATAATGTTTTGCTTTTGTTTGTAAAACAAAGTTTCAAAAGGACTTCCAAGGCCTTGAAGTGGCCTTGACTTTGTAAAATATTTTGTGATACCTTGAGAATTTTACTATTATTTTTTTTGTGACTTGTTTTTAATCAGTGAAATTCATACAAGTGTCAGGAGTCCGATAATGGTTTTATTTTAAAAATAGTAACCTTGTTCATAAGAAGTTCTTAAAAACTTTGAACAGAATTACTATCCATAGTAATTAAAATACTTAATTGAAAATCCACGATGACTCCTTGTCTCTAGCTGTGCTCTGCCTTAGAGCTGTCTTATATTTTTAAACAAACAAAAATTAGCATTCAGAAAAAGGGAAACTACCCCTCAGTTAAATAACACCCATTTTGTGAAAAACTGGTTTTATCGAAGATATTTGAGTGCTTCAATTCATTGAATGCAAGCACTAAAGCTGAGTAAAAATAGAGGCATATAACACATAGAATTACACAGTTTGAACTCATCTTTGCCCGCAGCATGTTCCTGGTGCGGGAGTGACAGCAGATTTTCGGGTGCTTCTTATTGTGCCGACCTGCAGCAGCTTTCAGCGAATGCGAAGCTCTGGAAAAAACTTGAGTTAGGTTTATTTTTTAAGAAAGATCTCTCCAGGTTATCTAAATCGTGCAAGCCTAAAGCTTGCCTATGTAATCCCTGGAGAAACCACAGGCTCTTGTGAATAAAATGAGATCTGAAATACAGAACTAGTGGCCATGGTAGCATTTCTTTTATTTCTTTGATCAAGTAAGGTCTGCTCTTGCTACCTGGTTTTGTGGTCAATTTTGAAAATAGCATCTTTCTGACCAAAACCAGAAGTGTGCTTTTTTTTCCTCTATCCATATGACTTTCTCTTTCCAATCCTATGAATAGACACTCAAAGGAAGAATGCTCGGTGTTAGCCCTGGCCAACCCTCCATTGTTTTCTGGTGCCACAAATAGATTAAGCTATTGATATCTCTGGATTAAGTGAAAAACAAAGCAACAGCTGGGTCCTCACAGGCCCAGGGTAATGCACACAGTGATATGGAAACCAGTAAGTGTATCCTTGTGGGCTTCTCATTTCACCAGCTTGCCAGGGGAGATACCAGTGCAAGGAACAACTTGGAAGCAATAGTCTCTTCCTAACTCCTGGTTTGCTCCGTGCGCTTAGGTGGGACTCCGTGGTGTGACCTTGGAGTGGAGCTTCTCAGTGTAGGGTAGACCTCAATGTCGTCCTAATGTTGTGGACCATCTAAAGCTGGTTTGCAAAAAATGGAAACAGATGTAGTGTGGTCTCTGCTAGTTACCCGTTCTCTCTAGCATGTTTTGAACTTTCTGACTGGTTTAAAGAAAATTAAGCAGCAGAGGTGCAGAAACCCAGACGACAGGTTTCTTGAAGTTTGAGAACCCCTCATGATTGTCCAATGGGAAGCCAAGGCTGAAGCTGAACTTGCTGAGAGACAGTGGAGAATTGACACAAGAGGGAGCCATTATTTGTGGAAAATATTTGGAAATTGGCTCAGCAAGTCCCAGTGCTCTGGGAACAACTTCTTGTCTGTGCAACTGCACAGGAGCAGCCACCCCACTTTTGTGCCAGGGCTTAGAAAGGGAGGGACAAAGGGGCTGAGCTCGCCTGGAAGGTCCCCAGGGAGGGACAGCATTTGGGGCATGCTGTCCCCACATCCATTTTCTGCTGTAGCTGCTGCTGAACAGCTGCTTGGTTGCGTTAGGTTTGGTTTCCAGCCCTGCAAACAGCCAGGAGTGATGGATGGAGGACAAGTCCAGGCCCTCTTGTTACTGACCTATGGATGGTTTGCTGCTTATTCCTTCTCAGCTCTGTATAATTTTAGTCTGGATCTGATGGACACAACTTGTAGAGAACATTTAGCACGTCAGGAGCAATAGCTGAGGAAATATGGATGTTTTCTTCTCCTTTATTATTTTTTTAAAGACATAGAAGGACTGGGTCCTTTTTTATTATTTCATCTCTTTTCCCCAAGAGATCAATGCCCAAGCCAGGCGCTGCCATCCCGTGCAGCACCCCCAGCATGGGTCCCCACCTCCCATTTGATCATTAAATTGAATTATTTTCTATTTTATCTTTGAAAGCAAAACCTTATTATCTTCTGAGTGTATTTGCAGACTATAACCATTTCCATTCTTCTGCAGGATACGATGTGGCAAACCTTAATCAGAGATCTCTACTGCTTGGATTTATGATGTCTCTCCATCCTTAAGCTTTTCCTATTAATTAAGATTTTAGAGAATGTCTTTCAGCTTTGCCTTTGGCATTTCATTGCTTGCTTTAGCATGGTTTTTTGTCCAGCTGCCTTGTAATTTTTTTGCACATCTCTGAGCTCTGCGAAGGTGAATCTCTTGGTCCAGGTGGGACCTTGGAGCAATGATGGACATTCAGGAGAGGCTGTGGAAGTCCTATGACATTCTTGCAGTCTAAAGTCGAATGGAAAGTGGTGTTTGACCTCACTTTATACATGTCTCTTTTCCTCCACTGTGTTATCTGACTATACGTTGAATATGCTTCCACATTTGTACATATAAAACTTCCTGTAGGTAGCAAGAGGGCTGCCTGGCCGTGTAACGCTGACTTGATGCCTCCTTCCGCTCCCGCCACCCCAGGAACACGTTTCGTGATGCTTGAGCCAAGGCATCATTTTCAAATGAGAAGGTAGACCCATGGTTTTACTATTTGATAGTATTATTCATTCTCTAATAAATTATATTGCCAAAAGAAGAGTTTGTGACTGTTTCTGAAGCATGGAAAACTTAGTTTCACAGTTAAAATGCCCTGGGCAAGATTGTCAGTAGTTATTAATGTGGGTAATTGCATATAGTCTCTCTTCTAGCTGTGCAATTTCCCTTGTCATTTAGTTGTTTTCTTGTTTTTTAGTGGATCATATTTATCAGCATTTATTACCTATCACAGCAAGCACTGACAGCAAAGACCTGCTCCGAGTCCCGGAGCTATAGGTGCCCCGGTTATTTCTGCAGGGCCAGAGAACCCGGGCACATTTCTGCAACACTCCCCAGCAGCCAGGCTGGATTTGAAAACATTGCCTTTGTGGTATTTCTGATGCTACCAACACCCTCTAGATCATGGGAGAACAGAAGAGGAACAAGAACCAGGGCATGAAGAGGCTGCTCCCAAAATGTGGAGGGGGAGAGAGATATAAGCCATTTTGGTTTTTTTTTTAAGTTATTCTATGGAATTAGAAATAGCATGTATTTCCTTCCCTTCAGCCCAGTTTTAATTCCTACTGCTTCATGACATTGAGGGTGTTGCTCTGTTTCCTCTGAAGATGAAGATAAGATCTTTGGATTTTTTGATGAGGAGATCACTGCCCGTAAGGGAGATATCTGCTGCTTGATTTGTGTTTGAAAAGTGTGAGCCCCGCAGAAACATTCCTTTCATCACATTTTAGTTATTTGTTTAGAAAATGGAAATAGAAAAAAAAAAAATTTCGGCTCCCCGAAAAATCACGTCTAGATCCCCTTAACCCAAAGGCAGCTCTCTGAGAAAAATCTTGGTAGTTCGGAGGTACCCAGGGCTGAAGCTGGGGGAAGCAGTGGCTGTGTTCACAAGCACGAACAGGGCGCTGGGTCCCAGTGCCGTGTCACGGCACCGATCGCATCCTCCTCTTCAGCACGAGTTGTGTTGTCGAGGAGGGTGTTGGAGAGAGTTGTTACTGAGCAGTGTCAGTTCCTGCTTGTTTTTGCCTCAGAGACTGGAAGAGTGATGACGACCCGCATCGCTCGCTGAGCCATTGCCTTTGTGCTGCCCTCGGTATCAAATAAACGACTATTTTATGTGTGAAGCTTGAGGACTGTGCAAATAGAGCATAGCTTGCCATAGCAAACACAGCTCTATAAACGGCATGTGCTGGGTAAGATTTTGCAGGCTAACATGTTTGCTATGTCTGAATAATCGCACTAAAGTGGAGTCAGTGACCTATAGATTTTATAGAAATACAGTATGTTTCCTGTCTGGTCCAAATAGCTGCGACATGTGTGGGCGTTCCAGTGTTGTAGCACTCATGGGCATTGCTGTCTGGCAGGCTGGGTAGCTTGGCACTGAAGTACTTGCCTGTATATTTAGTTTTAATTCAGGTCTGATTTTGTGATCTGTTAGCTCCATGAAGTTATTTAGGAGTTATGAATTTGTTAATATATAGACATTAAGCATGGTATGAATAAGGCCATTTCTTATTATTTCTATCCAATTTAATGTGCTCGTATTATCATTTCAAGATACTGATTTGAATTCAATACTGTTTAGAAAACAAATACCTGTCCAAATTGGCTACAGATGTGATTCATTTAATTTTGTGCCTTTCAAGATGTTTTAAACAGCTGATGTGTGAGTGTGGTGGGAGGTTGCCAAGAGGGGCGCATTTTAATTCAAGTCAAAAAAGCAAAAACTCTTCATCTAAAACAAGGTAGGATTTTTTTTTCCAATGTTTAGAAAGAACACCTAATTATATATTGAAAGGACATTTCTTTCGGCTCTGCATTAATATGATGAGTGTCAAACATCAACAGTTCTTCTGCCAAGGCACATCCATTGCCAGGTATTCCAGGCGCTCAGGTTGTGGTGGCCTTCAAGGCTGGAAAGGTGATGATGTGACCAGCGTGAATACAGCCACACGCTTGGATGAGCTGGAGAGAGATGGATCCCTGCTGAAGAACACCGTATGGAGATTGCAAAGGAAAAGAAAATAGTTAAGCAAGTCCAAAACAGGTGCAGGGGATGTTTTAAAAGCTGTTGGCTTTCACTCCTTAGATGCCTTTTTTGCTCTAGAAAATATTATTTTTTCCCTCAGTATTAAGGGAGGAGAAATCAATAAACATACATTTCCATTCTTAGGATTTTTATTTTTTAAATTTGGAATGTGTTTTTCTGAGAGCTTAAACTTTCACATGCAGGGGATGTTTGCTGGAAAAGCAGGTGTATGTCTGAAGCCTCACACCTATTAGGGATGCAGCAGCCAGCTAATACAATTTAGAGCATGATTTATGGTGATAAGGATGCCAGTACTGAATTATCTAGCAAGCAGCTGCTCTGCGTCCTCCTATCTCTGACCCACGGAGAGTCTGGCCCATACTATTGCTGCACCGTATCTTTGTGTGTGCAATCACATGTGTAAATGTATATAAAGGTATTAATATGATATGCATGCCCTGCTGAGCTGGCTGAATTTTGGGCAGCACGCTGCCACCAAGTTCAGGAGAGTTTAGATTAAGGAATTCCTGAGTTTGTAGGTTTTGATTCTCCCCAAACCCATATTTGGCCTTAATGGACCAGAGGAATTATGTCATTTAATGTCTTCATAGCCTGAATCACAATATGCCTTTGAGTGCCTTTTAGCTGAGTTCTGTGTTTAAACTCGTGAGCAGTAAAAATAATCCTACCTATACAGATCAGTGTAATTTTCAGGTTCACGACAGATGCAGCTGATAATTTCATTTTCCTAATTTTAGTAGTCATCAAAACCTTCAGCTGCAGTCTCATAAAGGCACTTCTCACGGGGTTTCCCGATCCACGTGATTCGAGGCGAGTTGGGAGGATTTCGTGTGCTGATGGTGTCTGCTCCCCGTCCCCGCAGCCGCAGGCAGTGGGGCTTTCTGAGCAGCGATATTCATGGCTGGGGCTGGGACACGAGGAAGCGTTTTTAGCAGCAGCTTGTGAAAAGTGCTATTAAAGGTGGCCTGAACTCCTCCGCCCCTCCTCCCCTCCCAAGAGCCCTTGATATGTGTTTGGGATATTTTCAGTCTCCTAGATAGTGTATTAGAAAAGCAGAGGTGCAGATAAGCAATAGCTGTTGACTTTGAAGCCGAGAGATTAATAACAGCTCCTGATATTGTTAGCAAAAACATGAAAAGGACAGTAACGTTAGGAAGTGTGCCTTGATGTTGTGGACTGCTCCCGTTTTTTATTGACTACTGCAATCTCTCCAAGGTTTGACGCTGTCTTAGAGCAGTGCCATCGTGGAGGAACAATGGAGGATGTCGCTGGTGGCATCCTTCCTTAGAAATGGTCATAATCTTTTAATCTTCACATCTCCAAGGCTTCTGCAATTGTAGTTTTTCAGCATTTCACTCCTCAAAGGAAATACCACGGCTGCAGTCTGTCCTTTTATGACTTGGAGGAGTCCCATCTGCAGATACTTCTGCCAGGTGTTGGTTTAAATGTGCTGTTGTCACCCTCTTGAACTGCACTATTCATATTTTATCTCAGGCTCTTCTCTGGTCTCATTGCGTCCCAGCTACAGGTAACAGCTAAGTGAGCATGTGGGAAGGGAGGTACCAGGCAATATGGTATTAGCCAAATGCATGTTAACCTTTCTCTTTTTTCACCTGCCTCACTTCATAAATACATACCCATGGAAAAAGCATGCTCTTGGAGCATAGCCCTTTCTCAGATAAGGCTTTTCTAAATGTTCTTTGAGGAGTTAATAAATTAAAACTGGGAAAATAAATTGATTTCAGGGTCTCTCTGGCTTCTAATATATATTTTTTTAAAAAAAGTTCAGACTTAGCTTTTTAAAATAACATGAAAGACTGTGGAGATCTTCTACCTGACATGCAAATTTGAATTTTTTTTTTAATAAGACTTAATGAATAGAAGCAAATAAACTGTTTTGACATTGGCATATCTCTAAGAAAGCAGTTCTGCTATAGTACACCACAAAGACAAAAGATCCCGATAAAGTGTTGGGGCGAAAGGCCGCCCATTAGCAGGATGAGACTGTCTGTAGCTTTCCTGGGGGAGTGTGTGGTTTGTAAACCCTTGGGCTTGGCTTCCCAGGGAAATTCAAATGCTCGAGGTTTCCTGTAATGACTTTCTCCAGCCTGAATATACACAGGGAACAGCAAAGGGGTCTGTTAGAGGGAAATTAATCAACTGGAAGCTAAAGGCACTAAATAACACATTTTAAAAACCATGGAAAAAAGGTGACCTAGGGAGGGGCACGGCCAGAGAGCGATCTTGGTTCTTCGTGTGTTGTAGGAGAGGATGATCAAAATTTAATGAGCATCATAAAAAAATGTTGCTCCGCTGTCATTTGCTGGTTTGCTCAGGGCTTTGGCATATGTTGTGTTTTCCATGCAGATACAGGAGGTAAGAAATGGTGGGCACAATGATTTGTAAAGAAACAACTGCGTGGAAATGCATTTCTATAGTTTCTCTATATGTCTGTGCAATAGAGACATCTCAGCCTGCGCAGGCTGAGTTGCTACTGACCTTCTGCACCCCCTAACAGAGATGCAGATGTGCAATCTTCCTAGATTTCTGGTTTTTAAGAGTGCGACAGGGTTCCATTGTTGTAACAACTCTACGCATGAATACCACCATCACATTTTGTACGTGGGTCACTTGCAACATCTCTGAAATATGAATTAGGCCAACAGGCTGTTGGCTGGTATCTTTGGGATGGCAGGATGCTACCTTACATTAGATAGGAAGATAATTTTTTCACAGCTCAAAATAAATTTATCTGACAGCCATAGATATATTTTCTGCTTGGTTGACTGCAACTCAAAACATTTTGTGTTATTACAAATCCTAGCATGTGAAGCATAGAATTTCAGAATATTAGTTTTAAAAGTTTTTAGATGTTTGGCTGCTGTTATATTTAAAAAAAAAAAAAAAAAAAGGCAAAACTCAAGAGGTTACTTTACCAGGGAAAAGGTATTGAAATAAATAAGCACAGATCTCGATGTGAGTCATCTTTTCTGTGCTGCAAATGAAGGCTGAATCCTGCAAACTCACTGATACTCCACCATCCTAAAAGTGGGGCGAGCAGAGTGGGAGCAATCCTCTCCAAAATGGTCGTCCATGGGAGAAGAATGCAATCGCCCTGTAACTGCAGCATTAATATGTTACTTTTAATTTGCTTTAAAAGCAAAGTGGTAAAGACACGGCAGACTACAAATTTTGGTGCTGTTGTAATTTGCCTGGCTGTGGTTTTGAGATGTTTGGAAGGCAGGTGAGGGGAGGATGACGGGGGGCTGTAGTGTGCAAGTCATTGTCATTGCCTGCCACGTGATTTGGCTAAATTTTTATTTAAAGCTTGAGCATTGAATCCCCTTTTAACGTTTTGTCACATTTCACATGGTTTAACAGAAACTTGTAGTGATGTATCATAGCTTGTGCGTCACAAAACCACACAGTGTATGAGAAGGACCTGACGTGACTGAGGGCCTGACCCTGTTTGTAATAAACGGCATCAAATTCCTTGGTTTACCTTCCAGAGCAGGAGCTTTCACTTGTTTTCTATAGCTCCTGTGTTTTATGTAGTGCTAAAGACAAGGAGAAAAGCATTTACGCCAGACCATGTATAAACTGATTTGACTCTTTCATCAATGTAAAGTCTTTGTATACTTGCAAGGGGCTTTAGCAAGATACTGAGGTGATGAGAACAGGTTTTCACTGGAGAAACAGGCACATTATCAGCAAGTTTTACTGTCTTACAGAACCTGCCGTGTCAGAAGGACTTCCTTACATAAAACTTAATTACATCACTCCTTCAGAGCACTCAGTATCCAGACTTTTGCTCTTAACTGTAATGCCAGCACAACAGCTCTGCGCCGCCCAGCGTGGGCCTTGTGCTGCAGGTTGAGCTGCACCCGTTTTCTGGCAAAGAAAGAAAATCACTTTGGGTGATTTTCCCGGTAGCTGGGAGTATGAAGCGAGAGCATCACTTCTTCAGAGCCCTCAACAGATAGAATTTATGTCAATAAAACTGTGTTAAACCAGACTTACCATTATCAAACCGCTTCTCCGAGCAAAGAGGAGCTAAATCTGTGCAGCATTTTAACATCCTTCTCTACTGCAATATTGAATTTTAATCTCCCAGCTGTAATAAACCTCAGAATTTTATCCTCTTCAGTGGTTTGAGTTTCATTTGTGTCCTGTGCTGTTTGGAGACAAGTGGGATTTCGATGTTCTCAGTGGGAACGAAGGCTGGCTGTAAATTGTGAATAAACCCCAGCTCTTGTGACACTTTAAGGTTACTGTGAGCATAAGGGCATGTAGTCATGCCAGTTCATCACTTGGCAGAGCCCTGGGAACCAAGGGATACATCACTCGTATCTGTCTCTTGTACTGTACTTAATGCACTTGAAATAAATATTGTGTGTTATGAATAATGGAGCAGAGAATGAAATGAAAAGATTTCCTGGTATATGAAACAAATTCACCACTGTAGTTGAGGGTCTCCATAGTGCCATTCGGGCAGGAAGGTATTAAGATGGTAACTGTTTTGAAGGCTATCCTGTAAATGGCTTAAACGCTTTCTTTGGGAAGAGTCTAGTCATGTGTTTTCCTTTCTTCCCTCTTTCCCTTCTAAACCCAAAACACTTTCCGATGCTGGGGGGGCTGTCACGAGGCAGCCGGGCACCCAGGGCAATGCCCGGCGCTGCCTCCATCCTCTTCAGAATGGCCACAATTTGGGGGTTTTGGCTGCGGCCGAGGCAGAAACAGGCTGTGTGTGGGTTTTCCATGGGAGAGGCAATCCTCGTCCAAATGAGAGGTGGAAATTTGAGGAGCACCTTTCTTTGTGGGGGGGTCTACAGGGAGCACAAGCAGAGGCTTTGCAGGGTGGGGACGGAAGAGCTGGCGCCAACCGTGCTGAGCCTGGGCGAGCAGGGCCCAAGGGGCCATCGCTCCCTGCGTCCCTGCCTTCAAATTGGGCTAATTCCCTCTCGACGGAGGCTCAGTGTAGGGCTCTTGCGATCAAAACATAGTGATTTGTCATTTGTGCTTTACCCTGGAGTATGTGTCCCTCTCAGTGCTGAAAATCTTCAGGAAAAACATGTTTTCATCCCCTTATTTCTGCAGTAAGAAGCTTCCCTCCGTACTTTGGTGACAAATATAATGAAAAATCCCACTGCCGATGGTTCAGAGTGGGGATATTGTTATCCTGACAGGCCTCCAGCAGATCTACTCCGGAATTGGTACCTTGAACCACAGAAAGGTTATTTGCGTTGTCAGCGGCAAAGCACTTCCAGTGCTTAGATGACTATCCCATTCATCATCTATCATTATAGTGCTTAAGAGAACAGAAAAAAAAATCCCGTGAAGGAACAGGAGAGGAATTAATCCCCAAAATTCAGCCTCTTGCATTGGTGAGCTTTTATTTATTCATTCTGTTTCTTGATCAGCTGCGTTTGCTCCTCATATGTGGGTTTAAAGTAGAAATACAAATATGATCGTCTCTGGGCTCTGATGGGAGAGGGCAGGAGGAACTGCATGAATTTGTATTATAAATGAGCAGATGGAGTAGATCTATTTATATTTTCTCTGTGTGTTGTGCCCTGAGAGCTGTAATGCTGTGGGTGCCTGGCTACAGGCAGGTGAAGGTGTACTTGGAGGTGTAGCTGGGTTGAATTTTGTGGTTAATTGGCCGAGTTGGTGTGATGGGAATCAAGAGTCCTCGTTTGCACTGTTTGTCATGCAGAAAGGATCTGGTTTAATACTTTTTGGAGTCAGGACATTCTGTCCTTAAGTGGCAAATTTTGATTGTCTGTCATGGGAGGCTCTATTGATTTCTGGGGTGGCATATATTGTGCAGGATGATTATAATAACAAAAATCCAACTGAAGCGTTGGTGTTAAAACTACTACAAGTGGATTAGTTTTGACCTCATCGAATTTTGGAGAAGTGGGCTCTTGCACATACATATGTGTATTGTAAATGCTTCCCTTTAAATCTGTTGTCATTGGACCAATTTAAGAGTTTTCTGTGTGAAACTCTTACTCCTTTTTAATTATTTATTTTTACATTAGAGGTGCTTTCTCCCTCATTGTGCATGTTTTCCTCTTTAGAAGTTAACGTTTTATAATTACAGTAATGCCCTTTAGGGTGTACATTACAATTGACTAATGAGATGCCTGAGAGGTCTCCTAATGACATCTGAACAACAGTCACAGCACATTGTTATTAGACCATTACACCCATACTTAAGAATAAAAAATACTCCAGCTTACTGTAATCGTATTGTCCTTTAGTGCTTAGCAAGAGGATCTCAGAGACTTCCCAGTTCAAGTGCAAGGTGGGGAAGTGCCTAAAATCAGCTGTTGTTTTGCAGTGGGTTTCTCCGAGGATGTGGAAGGACACACAATCTGGGGAGAATTGTGGTGTTTTCTTATTGCAGTTGGGTTGAATGTCATGAGAACTAGTTGCCAGCACATGTGTGCACCCTCTGCACTCCGTGTCTGCAGGGGCAGCCGTAAACATCACCCACCTTCTGAGTGGGGATATTACTGAGAGAAACAGGGTAACTGTAGGCAATGGCTGGCTCAGAAATGCTTAAAAATTACTGTGATAGAGGATGAAGCCATCCAAGGACAGATCCTGCGGTGTCGCGGTATAGAAGTAAGAGTATCTCCAGGAAGGCAGCAGGGAAAACCTGTTTATACAAACACCCAAGAAAAAAATTTAATGTTCTTGCCTCCATCCATCAGCAAGGATGGCATGCAGTAGCCTTTATCGCTCACATTGCCGGCCGCTTTTCCCATGCGTACCTCAAGGTACGAATAAGAAACCAGACAGTAAGAAGCAAAGTACATTTATTAATGCAAGAGAGTTGGATTCATGGGATCCCTCACAGAGCGTGGTGTTGAAGTGCTCCTTCTGACAGTAGAAGCCAGTGAATTGTTTGGAAAGGTAAATGTTTCAGAGTACAACAGGATCAGTAAAATTTACATTAATGCCAGAGGGCTTTAACGTTTATTAAAGCTTCCAAATAATACATTTGCTATCTAGAAGTATTTGATAGATGTGCCAGTCAGCCATAAAAAAGTGAACATTGGTTACTTCCCAGAGGAATCCAGACAATTTTGCTTTCTCTAATAGGAATAAGATGGAGGATTGTAAAATGTCAAGCAACAGATTGCATAGCATCATCAACTGAAGTAGGCATAAGGAGCAGACATACCATTTATCTTTAAAAAAGCCCGTTTGGTTTGGTTAATTTAAATTGCAGGATGTCTGGGTTAAAGTCGTGATGAAATTTTCCATGTAGAAATGAGGACTGTGAGTTTGCTACAGTGCAGAGGTTGCCAAGGCTTTCTGGTCACTCAGACAGATGGACCAAGACTCTCCCTCAATGTAGCTTTTGAAGTGAGCTGAGCTAATCACTGATGTGTGAAAATTAACTCTTCCAGTTCATGATGGCAAGTGGATGTGTCATAGATGTTTTCAGGTGCTTCAAATGGCCAGAAAGATGAGGAGGAGGAGGAGGAGGATGACGATGATTATTATTATTATTATTTTGTCCCAGAGATTGCTCATGAAGATTGGCTTCAACATTAATAAAGCAGCACTCCCCAAGTATTAACAGTCTGCCAGACCTATTCGCTTCATTTAAAACCAGCAATCTCAGGTGCAAAAAATAAAACTACAGGGCAGCACCGGGTGTAAACTGGTGTTTATAGCAGATGCATTGCAAAAGATATTATTTGCTTTAAAACAAGTCTTTCTCTTGTTTACCTGTTGATGTGTTTGGTTTGGTTTTTCCCTTGTTTCTAACCTCCAAACCATCAAACCAAGGATGATAGATCTTAACTTCTTGTCCATCTCCGGCTTTTGCTGCTTGTGTACTTGAAGCTGTAATCCTTTGCTGACAGCCACACCTGATGCTACTGTGTTTGTACTTGGAAGGGTCCCAGCAGATCTGTTGAGCCGTATTTATTCTTATTGTTTGTGTAGCAGCGCTCGGAGGCTCTCACCCTGTGCCAGGAGCTCTCTGAATGCATGGCAAGAGCCTCATCTCAGAGCCTCTGAATGGACTGGACAGACATAGGACAGGGAGGAGCCCAGATTAGTGCAGAATGAACCCCAACTCCACTGGATTTTCCCCCCGCTCCACCCAGTCCTGCAGCTCCCACCCAAATAATCCTTTTGGTCCATCACAGCAAAACCACGTTGATCAGAGCCTTCCTGCCATTGCTGGTGCTCCGAAGGGATCACTCCATGCAGGCAGACCGCTCTCACCCGGCCATCCTTACAGCAAAAACATGAGGAAATGTGTAGAATGAATGTGATCTAGTTAATTCTTTCTGAAAGCAGGAGTCTGGGTTGTACAACTCTGTTCAGACTGAGTATGGAGGTTCCTGAAGTGCCACGTCACGCTGCTGTGTGCAGCTCGGAAAGGACCGGAGTATCAAGGCTTTGGGATGGACAGTTGGACCCCAGACAGCATGGGTTGCAGGGATGGAGATGCCAGTCCTACTGTGTAGGATTGCCTTTAATTACCTTTGGTTTGTTGAAATAATGAAACAGAAATCAAAGTCTGGATTTATGCAGGACACTCCTGTTTTCAGGAGCTCTGCTCAAACTTTTCTATCCAGGAGCATGGCTTTTCATAGATAGTATTTTTACCTTTTTTGTTGTTGTTTCTTTGTTTGTCATGTTGAAAAGTGTAAGAATATGAAATATCCCTTATGGGCCGGACCGAGCACAGCAAAGCCAGGCTCCCGTGGGAGGAGAAGCAGTGGTGTCTTTCCTGAGGACACGGTCTAGGTGACAATGTCTCTCTTAGAAATAACTTGCATTCGGAAGCAAACAGCTACCTCAGTATCCCACAACAAGTTGATAGGATGAGAGGAAATGTCCTCAAGTTGTACCAGAGAAGGTTCATATTGGATATTAGGAAAAATTTTTTCATGGAAAGGGTTGTGAAGCACTGGAACAGGCTGCCCAGGGCACTGGTGGAGTCGCCATCCCTGGAGGGGTTTAAAAAATGCGTAGGTGAGGCTCTTAGGGACATGGGTTAGTGCCAGAGTTAGGTTATGGTTGGACTCGATGATCTTAGGCATCTCTTCCAACCAAAATAATTCTATGATTCCATTATTCTAAGTTTGCTAAGCTGCTTTTTTTTGCATTGCTTGGCTCTTCAGCCCGTTGGTGGGGACCAAGCCGGGGGAGGGCAGGAAAAGGAGCATTTTGGGACTCCAGTTGTGTCTGGACCTGCGTGAACTGAGCACAGCACCTTGCTGGGCTCCCTCCGAAGTGCCAGTGACGGATCTGCCCTCAATATCTCAGCGAACTTGCTACTTGAGTCCTGCTGTCACCTCTCCGCATTTCCCATTCCCCAGGGCAGCTGGCAGCCGCGCACAATTTGATCCTCTAAATCTGTGCTCTTCAAAGGCATGTTCAACATACCCACTTAATTATCCTCCCACGTGGTGACTGGTTTGCTCCCTGTCTATGCCAGCCCGTGCCTTCCCTGCTCCAAATGCAATCCCCTGCCAAATCCGTCCCCTTGGACCCAGCGTGAGGGTCCCTGTCCCTGTGGGGGGAGGTCCCTTCTGGGGGTGGCATCCCCAGCACCTGCCTGGCATCTGCCCAGACCCCTCTCTCGACTTATTTTCTTCTTTTTCTTAACCTTTGCAAAAGCTGCACTGGCTGTTTCAATACAGTGTTTTTCAATAATTGAATCAATTCATTACACTGTGAATTTGTTTTGAGTTGGGATCTTAAGTAATTGGACATTCTTTAAGCTCATTTTGTTGTCATGGTTAAAAACAGCTGTGTATGGAACATTTTCCTCTCCTGTTGCCTGCCTCCCCGTCTGCCACTTAGGATGTAGCATCACTAATTTAGCTTAGTAGTTTTTACAAAGAAAAACAATACAATCTGAAGTCAAAATGCAATTTGGAGGGAGTACACAACAGGCGCATGGAGTTGGGTGTGTGCACCTATGTAAGATCATGTCTCTGTGCAGAGTCATGGATTTATGGCAGAGCGGGTGTGTTGTGAATAAATTAATCATTAGACATAGCCAGTTTTCTGTTTATGAATCATGCATAATTCACTCATGATTTCTATTACTGTATTTGCGCTCACCGAATAGTTTGGACAAGCGGTGCAGGGGTTACTTATGAGTTGTTTGCTTTGACTGCATCATATTCCTTCTTCATCTGCTTTGATGTCCATACATTGTTACTTCTCTGTGGTTTGATAAACATGTTTAGTTTTCTAACATTAAAATAACAACTAATACTCAGCGGGCAGCGAATAATAAAAACAGCAGTAAGAATACCATTGTTTGCTTATGGTATCTCAAAGAAAACTTTCCCAGCCCCAGGCATTGCTGTCAGTTACATCTTCTTTATGCCCAATAGTGATTAGGAATGCTGTCTGAGTGCATCTTTGGGAGAGATGTCCTGGTGGGATGAAAGCAATTGTCTCCCATAATCTTCTAGAAATCCCTGGCCTGGGAACAGGCTCGTGCTCTCTGTGGGTTGTGGAGCATCAATGTGTGGTACCACAAAGGGTCTGAGCCAGCTGAGGTGATGGACACCGAATTGTGGTAGAGCTGCCTGCTGCTCACTAGAAGCCAAAGGTTCTTGCAGACGTGGCTGTGTTGCCCACCATGGGATGATAAAATTTCCAGAAAAGAGAAAAAAACAATTGTTTATAACATGAGCTGCCTTAGTGAGAGCCACCGTCATTGGAAAGGACAGGTAAGATGTGAGCTGAGTCCAGCATCGGTGCAAACCCGGGAAGATGACGTATGGGACGTAAGACTTATGGTTTGATGTACCAGATAAATATGTAACAAAATTTGGTATATGGAAATTGAAGCTAAACAAATTAAAAATAAAATATGTTTGCCCATTGAAACTAAGTAATGATTTGAAAAATTACTCCTATGAGCTTAAATCAGGGCTGGAAGCCTTCCTGGGAGGTGTGCTATAGAGCAAACAAATCATGGAGCTGCTGCAGGGGAAGTCTTGTTGAATTTGGTGCTTGTGTAATGGAAGAGGTGAGAGCGTGCACATGATCCCTTCTGGCTTTAAAAAAAAAAAAATAAAAATCCATAAATCTGTGGCACACAGCATAGGCATAGGTAGGCACTTGATAAATTGCATTTATCGTGCGCTATCCCACCTGCAGGCCTCCTCCTGCCTCCCTCCCCTGGGGCTGCTCCTCACGTTACCTACACCAGGAAGGAGACAGATCTAGAACTTGCTTTTGGAGTTGGTAAACCAAGCTGTGATTCTTGGGCTTCCCGAGAAAGGCTGCAGATCCATCTGTCTCTTTTCCTGTGCATTTGGAGCTAAGACATGTGAGTCATTTAGGTTGATGCGGTTCGGAAGGTAGTTGTGTGAGGTAGGAATAGAGTTTTTGTTTATAGAACAGGGAATTTATATTCTGATGCTGTAAGTTTTTAATATATTTTAAAAGCTCAGAGAGTAATAGATGGGTGCTTTTTCTTGTAATAAAATGAAATAGTGAAATAAATATACGCTGGGGCAAGTTTTAGCTCTTCCAGGTTATAGATATCTAGTGTTTAATGGTATGTGCTTCTCATGGTGTATATTCCATTTCATTTCTGTGATATATTTGGTGAGCTCCCAGTTGCTGCTAAATTATATATGGATATCTGATAAATGTACATCTTATTAACTGAAACATATCCCTAAGATAAGCAAGTTAGTTTGGGCTTTTATTGTTAATTGAATTTTTTCAGCAGTAGCAGCTGAAGGATTGCTAATGTTCATGAATTTGCATGGTGTTAAACATCTGCTCCTCTTAGCAGGAACTTTACCGGAGTTTCACTTAACTTTTAAATGCAAATCAGGAATAAAGCAGGTCCTCAGCCTTGGAGGGGTTTAGCTGTGTGTGAAGTCGGCGGGCAGGTAGCACTGCGATGGGAGCACGGCGCAATTAGCCAGCTTTGCCTAAATGTCACATCGACGGCCCGTGGCTCCCTCTGTGCACAGCGACGGTGGAGATCTTGGTCTTCAGTGGTTTTTGGAGGCAGCAGGATATTCTTTGCGTTATTATCAGACATTACAGAAACATTGCGGTGTGGTTACCTGCCGTGTAATTGCTGCAAAGCGCTGCCTGGTATTTTATGGGAAGCTTTCTCTGAGCAATCAAAAGTCAAATGGTTGATATCGTGACTCGTTGTAGATTAAGATTTGGGTTAAACTCACAGATGTCTCTCAATTGCAAGAAATCTCTGAATTTCACAAGGTTTTCTCAATATTCTTCTCTCACTGCAGCAAGTTGCTATGCTTGCTCAGAGGAATCCGTTCAGGCAACTTGTTGAGAAAAGCAGGTTTTTTCCCTTTTTTCCAACCACACAGGAAGAGCAGGAGGAAAGTCCACCCAATCTCTCCATGCATGTGCAAAAAAGAGCAATTAAAGGAAGATAGAAAGAGACAGATAGAAAATTTGCATGGAGGAATGGGGATTTGTAATGAGACCTCTGAAGAACTGAAGTCATCTTTAATTTTCCTGTCCCTGTGTAAACCTGCTCTGTCAAGTCAAACAGGCCATAAAGCCACAGGTTATTGGTGTAAAGAGTTCACATAATCGTCTCACTCAGATTCAGCAGTCTGATGTTTTGGGACCACGTTTTTGCCGTTTAGGCGTGGCAATGCTTTCGTTTTGTATGCATGAAAATGGGCTGATGCTGATAGGCAATTTAGCTGTAAATGGCAAAAGAATTAAGGAGCCACACTCATAAATAAATTTGTATCCTGTAACAGTCAAGTCCTTTTCTGATACTTCTAACAATACCAGGTAAAGCCTGAGTAAAGCATATGCTGGGCTGGGCTGTTTGGAAACAAAACTTTTCTCGAATCCCTTTAATTTTGTCTAGAAATGTCATTTTCAGTAACTACATCTTTTTTGCCCCATGGATATGGATGAGAAAACAAAGCTTAGTGCTCCCATCTCCTGCACTGAATTTCTTCCTGGAGCTAGAAAACTGCTATAAGAACAGCCAAAAATAACCAGCACGGTCTAAGAGGAACTGTCAAATAAAATAAATCTCCATATATACCTTTTTGTGCGGGTAATCACATACTTTTGTGCTCAGCCTGGATGCTAATGACCGCACAGCTTTTGTCACGGATTTTATGAAGAGCTGCAGGTGCCATCTGCCATTCGTGCAGTTGTGCTGCAAAATAGCTCAGTCACCAGTGGGGCTCAAATCCTCTAAAGACATCGTACGTGTTCAGGTTCACACCTAGTGTCAGGTTAGCTGAACGCCAAGGACTTTGAGACTGGTGCTCCATAGGTGTTATCAGATCATTTTTGATATTTGAAGAAGTGCTGACATTTCTAGTAATCATTGCATTGCAAGGCACCTTGGACAACAGTATTTTACAAGGAGATTAGTTTACCCATCAAAGCAAGCTCTGCCCTTCTTCACTTTATTTTTTATTTTATGTTAACTGCATTCCTTTGAAGGACACTTAATCCCCAGACTTGCTGCTTCTTGATTATCTGCTTTGACTCAGAAGTGGGCTGAAGATTGCTCAGGGATCCCATGGTAAAAACCTGCTACAATTCACAGAAACCAGAAGTAAAATCCTTAAAGAGGGTAATTATTGAGGGAACTAGATTAATGATCTGTCATCACAATTTAGCCACATTCGCCGCTGACCTTTCACAGAAAGGATGCTCTTGATAAATGTAGTTCATTACTGAGTTTTGACGTGAAAACAGAATGGCACTTTGTGTTTCTTGGCAGGCTGATCAATATTTTAGCTGCCAAAGCATGCATATGTGCTAAACAGGATGAATTACGTAGCTGCTGCAAAACAGAGCAAGAAACAGCATTGCTTGGAGTGAGCAGAGCATGTAAATGTGACAGTTACTGGCCAGACTTTAGCAATCAGACCTTAATATGCTGGGGTTTTCTTTTACTTTTCTTCTATCGTATTGTTTTTCTTTGCCTTTTTTTTTTTTTTTAATTCAAACAGTGCCAGGCTTCACTGGTTTTGGAAGTGCTGTAAATGAACAAAAAGGGCTTGTTTCTTCAGAGATCTCAGGGGGGAATTGTGGGCTTCCCTGGCCGGGGGTGTTGCAGCATCATTCCTCGCTTTCGGCTCCATCCTACATCACACAACCGCTGCAGGAGGAGGGTTTGAGGCTGGAGACCACTGCAGGCTGCTGCTGGAGGAGGGCTTTAATGGTCTGGTTCTACCAAAAAAAAAAGGTTTGTTTGAAAACCACTGGTGTTTTATTCTTTGGGCTACAAAGTGAGATGTTGAGCTCACAGGAGGGATGCAGGCTGACCTGGGGAGGGGAACAAAGGCGTCTCTGCCCAGAGCATCCTATTGTGGGCCAAAAACCATGAAGCTTTTCCTGGGAAGGCTCATGTTCGTTGTGCAAACATTGCTGTCAAATTACGTTTGTGTTCAAAAGGTAGAGTGGCCATCAGTGGCAGTGATACAGAGTCTTTTGGAACGGTGGAGGTGGCCTTTTAATTTATTTTATTTTAATTCTGAAGCTGGACTCCAAAGATTATGGTATTATGTGTTGTTATTGAAGTTTGTGTAAAAAAATACCCCACCCTCTGTTAGATGATCAGCATTTTAGTTTTGATGTCAGATGCCTATGGGATGCCCTTAACAGTGATGGTCACATTGCGGTGTGCGGGCTGAGAGACGCACCTCCCAACAAGCCGCCTCTGGAAATGCAAATCTTGTCTGAGCTGGTGGCAATTGCCAACAGAACCCACGTCCCTGGGAAGCCCTAACAAGGAAACCAAGCTGAGAAACATCCATTAAGGAGACTTACCAATGAGAGCAGTGAGAGATGAGAGGAACTGCGAACGATGAGCTCATGGTGCAAAGGAAAGCGCTGCGGGCACTTAGCAAAGCAGGGACAAGAATACGGATAAGTGAGAGGGCATACAGGTGGCTTTTCAGTGATTCTTTCTGTTTAACAGCTAGGGGCATAATAACTGGAAGAACAGCAAACATGCAAGAGGCAGCAGTGCTGCCAGAAACCTGAAGAGACAGTCTTTAGTAGATAAAGCTGGTGCATTCCAGGCACAAGGTAAGAAGATTACAAGGTGTCATCAACAGCAGGAGATGGGCGGGTGGGAAAGAGAGAAAATACAGAGCTGTCCGTTGCAAGACCTGTATAACAGCTCTGAAAAATGAGGGTTAGCAGCCTCTGGAGGGAAGGCAGGTTAAAAGATGAAAGAATAATGCTTAGTAAAGGAGAGGAAGAATCTTTACTACAGGAGAGCCTAGCTGTCCTTGGCGTGGGCTGGCCAAATGATTCAAGTTGCCGAAATGTCTCCTGCCTTCCGTGGCAGGGGAGCAGGCAGTGTCTTTCGTAGGATTCCTCCAGCATCCACATCTGGTCACTGCAGTGCTTTAAAGCTGTGTTTGGAATAGCATTAGGTCCAGCTTACGCAGCAAAACACCAGCTCAAACAGCTCAAGCATTGATAATTTTGGAACTAACGCTTTGGTCAGGCTTAATATAAAGTCATAGTTTCAGGTCAAACCGAGTATCTCCTTTGACCTGGAGTGGTTTTCCCCGTTTTTCCACTACAGTGATATATAAATTATATATATATTCATATGCATATATATATATATTACAGTTTTAGTGCATTTTCCTATATTTTTATTCAAAAAACCACAAATTATTAATCTTGCAACCCCGGGATGTTATTGCTTTCACTTATCGTTTGGCACATCGAGCACTGCTGAGCTGCGCCGGGCTCTGAAGTGACTGCTCGTTCTTCGCTGCAGCCCTCGGATATCAGGGGAAGATGTTCAAAGGTGCAAGACCCGTGGAGTCTTGTCACAGTCGCACTGTGGAGAGATGCTGAGGGATCCACTTCCAGCAGAGCTAAGAGTGTAGTTTTCTCCTGAGATAAGTGAAGGTAATGGGGTTTTGGAGCAGTTTTAACAGGGGCTGAGAGCACCTCCTGACCTTCCGACTGTGGCACGTGTTAACAGCATGTGAAACTGAACTTATTTTTTAAGTAGGAGACATAATTGCCTTACTGCCGGTTTTCTTTGCTGTGCACGCGGTGGAATGGCATTATCCTGCCACGCAGGATTGGGCTCTGTTGGTAGATGGTCCCTGACACTGGACACAGCAGTAGTGTGTTGGGGGAAAAAGCATTGTGAGAGTTTATAGCAGGACATGGGAATTCCTCCCAGAGGCTGTCACCAGCTCGGTCCTCCTGTGTTTCCTTTATTTCACTCTTTGTGCCCATCACCTTTGCCCGGAGGCTGCAGCATGGCTGTGACCCTCTGAAAGTCCCCAGCTGAGCATACCCACCTTGGGCTGTCTTGCAGCCCAGAGCAGTGTGTGCTTTTTTACGAAGAGCAGTTTTCTGGTGGCTTTGTTTTCAGAGCATGGAGAAATCAGGGAGGGTTATAATGCAGGGAAAGGAGATTGCCATCTCCCAGCTCACACCACGCAACTCATTGGAGAGCCTGGCTGTGTCACCACTGGGTGACCCGGTCACGTCCCACGCACACAGGAATAGAGATGCAACGTTTGTATTCCAACATCTGCTCCTTGCACATACTGCGCATATTTTGCCATTGCACTAACACATGATTCCTACTGGAAATTCTGTTTAAACGTGCAGTTGTGCTCAGCTTTGTCTGAGGCTCCAGTGTTCAAGGAACCGTCACACCAGTTAATCCTCCAGGCAGGTGCACGGGACCAGACTGGTGCCAGGAATAGCTGTTAGCCAGAGAAGTTGTCGGTATAAGCTTAATGGAGTGAGAAGGCTTGTTAGAAGAGATGAAGAGGATTCGGAAGCACTTGGGTCCTTTTCCAATTCTGCCTTTTGTGGTCAGAAAGAGGGTTAAGGTGGAGGTGAGTCAGCAGGGCAGCAAGGGAGGAGGGCTGGGAAAGCACTGCCCCGGGCACCAGTTAGGGAGTCTCTGGAAAAAAAAAACCCAGCTGCAGAAAATAAAAGGTCTGGGAGGTGTAAAGGAAGAGCTGCTTTGATATATGCTGCTGATGAAAGTCAATAGGAGGACGAAGTGAGAAATAAGAAGGGCTGAAGGTAGGTGTCAGGGTGAGCAGATCTGGTGGCTGCGGGGTGGTCCCCACCGTGGAGAGGACCATGTCGGTGGGTCAGCCCACCTGGGGGTCACCGTGTGGCTTGTCTGCGGCCGTGACCGTGCTCCTGAATGGAAACCACAAAGCAAAAGCAAATCAAAGAGATTTTCCTGTCTTCATTAGTTTTAGATACATCTCAGGGATTAAGATTTGACTGAAGAGAAAGGAGAATTCCAGCTCACAAAAAATTATCATTGTAGTAGCTAAAGTGGTATTTACAACAAGATTGCAAAATTACTTTATTACACTGCATGCAGCAATCAATTTTTCTCTTAAATAAGCATATGATTGAAAGAAAGATATCTCTTCATACTGACTTCACAACAGGCATCATATGACATGTTTCTGGGGGCGGATGGGATGTGAAACACAAAACCCCACAAAAACCAATAAAAAACTAACAGAAATAACAAATAAGACTAATAGTAGCTGACTAGCCTCATTTTTTTCCATAAAAGTAGTGGGACCAAGAGCTCTTTGGAGATTGTTTAGAGAGAAGGCATAATTTTATAGCTGCTTAGTATCCCTGAGCAGTGAGAAACTCTCAAACCTAGAAGGGTCTGAGTTCAGGGTGGAAAATAAACCTTGTCTCGCAGTTATTGCGCGTGCAGCAGGCAGGTACTGACCTGACGGGTGAACACATGTCCAGCCTCTGTGTCCTCACTCACCTTCTCAAGTCGTGGTGCTTCTGAAGCTGCGAGCACGAAATACGAAGGGTAAAAAAGAAATCTTGGCAGTCGATGGGTTTGCTATCAGAGAAATGCCTCCCACCAGGAATCGTAATTGGGTTTCAGCTGGAGTGGGACCAGAGGACCAAAAATGGTGCAGCTCAGCAAGAAAAGGACAGGAACACTTAGTTGTCAGTATGCGAGTCTTGTGTTATTTTTCAGAGGAATAATGTTTGGGGTCCTTCGGGAGCTGATCTACAAGGGTATTGTCCCTTAAACTGAGGCAAGACCAGGTTCCCTTGGATTTAATCCAACAGGGTCAGTGGTGGGGCTTCAAAAGTTGTTTTAAACCACCATTACAGAGAGCAAGGGCAACTACATTATAGAGAAAATACATTATAGCGAAAAGGGCATCTAATGGGAACCGCTGGCTGTGATGGTTGATGCCCACGCGGTGTGGGAGAGCTGGAACGCGAGGCTGCTCCAGGGTCCACTCCAGGCAGAGTTAGCCAGGTTCCTGCAAGACAGCAGCCACTGCGGTCTACACGAAAGCAAACAGATTTACACAAAAAAAAGACTGTTGCCATTCTTTATTCTGCCAAGCTCTGCCAGACAGCAGTTGAGCAGAAAAGGGCCATAACATCTTACATGACTTTAGTACATGGATGTGTTTCTTCTCTAAGAGGATGCCCTTAAATCAGAGCAAGATGTGTTCCCCAGAGAAGACCTGTGGAAGAGCTGGCTGCTGCGACCGTAGCAAGAGCTTTCGGAGTCAGGAAGGTTCTATCTGATTCCTCTGGCTGAGCTGGTGTCACTTCAGAGCAAGTGTCTTGAGGGCTTTTCCCTGATAATAACCTTTTTCCCTGGTCAGGGGCTGAGGAAAGTATTTGTGTCAGTCTGCAGGGGCTGATGTGCGCAGGCACCGGTGGCATTCCAGCTGCAGCAGCTCCTCGCTGTCCTCCCTCCGACCGGCCGGCCACCTTGGCCGCATTTAAGCCCCATGTTTGGCACAAGGTGACGCTCAGGGGGTGCCATTTATTTATGCTTGTGGCACTTTCTAAACATCAGCTTCCCCAGGTTTAGGGTTTTTTCACTTTATAATCACAGGATAGATGGATTTATTTTATCTTTACAAAAATGTAGAGCCCGTTTGATATGGATGGGGATTAGAAAGCTGAGTGCGGAAGTCTGCAACTGAAGCTCTATAGTCTGGAAGGTGACATGCTGGAGAGCATCCTTGACAGCAGGATTTAGAAAAGCTGCTGTCTATGACAGAAGGTAATGTCTGCAGGAGCTCAAGCACAGAGCTGAGTGGTGCTGTACATTCAGACAGCCTGGCTTCTGCTGTGCCTTGTTTTTCCTTTTAGTAGCTCCGTCCTTTAAAAAGATAAAGGCGAATGTACGTGGTCTGGTAATGCGATCTTGTCTTTTAGGTGACACCTGTACCATGGCGGACTACAGCCGGCTCAAAAGCATCCTCCTGGACCTGCAGGCTCATCGGCAGAGCCCACCGAGCAGCCTGGCCGAGGACAGAGTCTCCCAGAAGCGCTTCTTAGTTGAAAATATGTTTAAACACTTGGATACAAACAGTGATGGGCATCTCAGCAGCTCGGAACTGGCTCAGGTGAGTTTACTGTGCAATGAAGATGGAATTATGAAGCAGATTGCATTTTTCATTCAGAGAGTGAATGAAATGTAATGCAGCAGCGCTCTTGTGAGAAGAGTCGTTTGTAACTGTCCGGCTGGCAGCAGGTAAAGGAGGAAAATCTACTTCAGTGTATGAGTCTCTCTCTGTGTCTCTGGGGTAACGACGTCTCAAACATTTGAAGCTACTCTACGAACAAAAAACATGGCAGTTTTCCAGCCCCATCCATGCTCCTGAAAATAGATACTAATCCTCGCTTATAACCATCATCTTCTGAAGTATTTCCAGCTAGCCAGCTTGGGGAGAATTAATTTGGATTTTTTAGGTGCATGTAAGTTAGGCAGAAATCTCTTAATTCTTCCTCCCGGCCTTCTGGACCATGCATTAGCATGCAGTAACATGACAGCAAAGCTGGAATCTTTTTGAACAAGTTTATTTTCCCAAAATCCCTAGGCAGATGCTGAAATGTTGATTAGCAGAACTTAATAATGAAAGAAAAGGTGAGAGCTTGAAAAAATCCTGTTACTTCTAATTATGGGCGTGCTGTGCTGTTGGAGTTCATCTAATTGGTAAAGTGAACCGAACAGGCAGCCCACGCACTCAGCCTGGTCACTCTGTGTCCTGAACTCGCTCTTTGCACATGCAGACCTGAGGAAACAGTCCCGTAGGTATAAGAAGATGCATTATGCCAGATGTGGGGAGATCTTGTCTTTTCCATTTAATCGTGTCATCCATGAGGAGAAGAATTAGAAACAAATGCCTTTTAAAAGCCTTTTGGAAGCCAGTACCTGCCTGGGAGCTGTTCCAGTTTCCAGAGCTGGCACTTCACCCTGTGCTCTGCAGGAGCATCTCATCTGCCCTCGCAGCCCCAGCGTGTAAATGTGAGCCGTGAGCGCGCAGGAGGGCAGACACAAGCTTGCTCCTCCCTCAGCTCGCTCCTGTGTAGGACAGTTCGCACTGAATTTTAATCCTCAGGCTGTTGACATGATGCACAGTCCTTTCTGCACAATGCAAAGTGTCAGCGTAAATTCCCTTAGATCTCAGAGCTATGAATATATACAATGCTTCATCTAAATGCAGTGATTCTTTTGTAAAGATACGGTACGTATAAGAAAACACTTTTATCTGAATTCAAAGCCAGCTTTTGCATAGTGGCATGCTCGTGTCTGTTCTACTCTCCATTTTTCCCACCTTTTTACATGAAACTTATTCTGTTAGGATATTAAAACTCAGCTCGTGTGGAAATAAAGGTTTGGCAGCCTGCAAGCCATTACCATTAGGAAGAAACAATGACCTGCATTTTAAAGGAGCAGGAGTCAGTGCTTTAAGGTCTGCCACAAAGTTACTATGGGCTTTATTTGCAGATGTTCTTTGAAGCCCAGGTCTCTCTCACAAGAGCAAACATAGACCTTGGCTACTATTATTTTAATTATTCTCTTCTCACTCTTATTGAAGTTAACAAACCTGCTTTGCATATCTGGAGTCCGCTTCAATTTGCTGGACCAGAATAAGTTGAGCCCTCTCACCCCAACATCCTCCACAAAGACTTGCCACCAGCATTGCTGAGTTGACAGTGCGATCACCTCTCAAAAGACAAAATAATGCCAGCTAATGCAGAATAAAGATAAACCATGAATACTTCTAATCCTGAGGTGAGTGGTGCTGGTCTTGGGCCCTCGGTGGGACCGTGGCTGGATTCCCAACCAGAAGAGGACGTGTCTGCAGGGCAGCTCTGGGGCTCTCACGCCAGCAGGATTCACGGTTTACATGTAGCATGTCAATTCTTTATTTTTCTTGTCAGCTCTAACAACAAGATGATTTTGATGTGCTCTTACATGACCAGTTGATTCACCCAGTTTTCAAGTGATTTTTTTTTAGGTAATGAGCAATTTTTAATCTTCCCTCTTACAGTCTCAACAGAACTTTTCTTGCCCTGTTAGGTAAATTTGTGATTGATTTGTGTTGGATCTTTAATTTGAAACTCTCTGCAACTTTCAAATTTCCCCAAAGATGGGAATTTCATTGCCTGTGGGTGAAAACATATGTGGCGCAGCTGAAATGAATGTGGTGCAGTGGGATCTCCTTCTCTCTGGCTGCTGGATGAGCTGCTGCTGTGCATTTTCTTTGTTTTATTTAAAAGAAAAAATAGTCTCTCGAGCACTATAACCTTGTCTGCAAGGAAAAACTCGAGGCAGGTAATGTGCGCTTCTGCAGAAAAAAGTCATTTTTAAGATCTGAAGGGGGATCTTTAGGATGCTCATTGCAGAGGGATTCACCCTAAAGCAAAAAATGGCAGCGGGGTCCCTCTGGAGGGGACAGTCCTGCATCGGGGCAGTACCTGGGGGTGGTCAGGGTCTTCACTCAGTTCTTTCTCCTCCATGACAGAATTGCTTTGAGCAAAAAAGTGGCAGCAGATGGTCTGTCCTCCTCTCTTTAGAGAGCGTAGTAATTGGAGTGTTATTTCCATTTAAAACTTTAATGTATTTTAAAGTCAGATTCATAAATCTACTGAATTTCTTGCAGCTGAAGTGTTTCATGTTGTGTGTTGTTGTGTTGGTTTTTTTTTCCTGATGTTAAGTCAAAAGGACTAGTAAAAACTTGTCAGTCTTATGAAAAGTTAATCAATTTTCAATACAAAGGTAGACAAAGGGAAATTTCCGTCCTTAAAAGATTGATCTTGTAAGTTATGGTTGATCTCACTTTTATTGAACATTTTTACTTGCTAGGCGAAGGGTCATTTTTTTAGCATTATTACTTTACATTACTTCAATATAATGGGCCAAGACTAGAATAGTAAATAAAAGAGTCCCTGGGCTACAGCAAAAAGCCTTCCTGCCCAGAAGATGTAACATTTCAGCAGTCTCCATCACATTCTACAATAAATTCAGAGAACCCAACATTTTCGTTATCCTTAGGTCTGATTTTGGCTATTTGCTAACTTGGATATATGATGTCTAAAGCTCTCTTCATTTTTAATGTGGAATGTGTGAAATGTTTACAATACACGAGAAAAAAATTGTCAGAGGCTGGAAAAACACGTTAGTGTTGAACACACCATCCACTCTTGCCCATTCTAGTCCTAAAAGTAAGGAATACAATTTTTGTCCTTACCTACACAGGAGAGAGGGAAAAACAGACTTTCCTTCTTCCCTGTTGAGTATTTATTTTTCAATACATTTGTGAAGGGAAAATGCGTTTCTGTGCTGCTGCTGAAGGAAGAGGCTCCTCACCCTCACCAGTACATGGCCCACGAAGCGCTACAGGAATGCGAATATCTGTTGTTACCTTGATAAAAAGCAAATACATAATGATAGATACAATATATCTATATCTCCCCAAAGAGCATTTAGTGGAAAATCTGCTGGGTGAGCTGGGACGGCAGTCTGTCACTTTACATTATATGTAAGATTACCTGTTCTCTTTGCTACAGCTAATGAAGAAGGAGGACCTGGAAGATGATTTATTGGATTGTACACTAGAAGACCTTCTCCGGTTTGATGATTACAACAATGACGGTCACTTAACCCTGCAGGAGCTCTATACAGCATTCCGTGAGTCCTGAGGCTTTTATCTGTCCTGGGTGTTGATAGCATTTGAACATCTGCGATGGCAATGTTGTATTCCCAGACATGGTCGGCAAAAAGAATCCCTTTTTGTATTTAATGCTGTGAAAATACTATGGAAGGCTTGTTTCTAAAGGTTACTGTTCTCCAAAAAATAAGCATGAGCTAGGAGGTTGGTAAAATCATGTGGGGCTTATTGTTTTCTTGTGTATCTTGTTGTGCTGCTTGTTGTTGACAGTGGAGAGATGTTGTTGAACTGGCCATGTCTGTAGACCTGAGTATGTGGTTTCTGAATAACCCTGAGGAAACAGGGTTGGAAGCTGTCTAAGTGCGGCAATGTGAGTTAGTTTGCTGTGGGGAAGGTGTTTCACTGAGTATTCTGCCTGGCAATGATGTTTTCTGCATTTAGTTTCCATGTTAGTAAATGGATTACGGTGTGTGATCTCAGTCCATATCTCAGCACCATTTGCAAGGATCCCTAGATCACTGAGCTTCTTAAACAGTGCGAAAAAATAAGTATTTGTATTATCCCATGTATCTTCATAACTTTATGTTCATACTTCAAGGTACACATTCATTGAAGTTGTTCCCTGGAGCAGGCCCACATTGTCTCCTTCACCTGAATGACAGAAAGTTTTATTGATGCCTGTCCCTTTGGGACACTAAAAAAGAGAAAATGTGGGAGTTTATTCAACAATAAGGATAGTGAGCTACAGAATACTTGTATGTGATGAATACTCTTTTAAACAAAAGCAAGATTCAACCATTGAACTGCTGAGTGCAGGCCAAAGGCCGATAGCAAGCTGGTTACCTCTGAAGCTAGAATCTCTAATCTTTGCATATGGCCTTTTATAGACAAAGTAATTTCAGTAGCTCTTAATTTCCTTTTCTAAACTAGGGCTCCAGTGCCTGCTTGGTGGGAAATGCTGGTTGGGTGTAAGAGTCACCATATGCCCCACACCAGCACTTGCCTTGTTGATGGTCTTTGGCAAGCAACGATGCTAACGCAGATCTTCTATTTTTGCCAAAGATCCTCTTTTCTAAAGAGAGTGGTTTCTGTTTTCTTGACTTCGGCTTCTTGGTTTAAAAAAAAAAAAAATCTTTGAATAATAATGTTTAAAGTGCTTTTAAATTGCCCCCAGTCGTCACTTTGGACCTGTTTGAACTGCATATGCATTTAATTCAACACAGCACACTCAAACCAGTAGATATACAGTAAAACATAAAAACGCATACATTAAGAAGGCCATAAAGTGAATTAACCCAGCTATAAAGGCTTGACACGTAGTTATTTGGGAGCATATTTGGATCAATGGGTTCTCAAAGTCACAGCAACTCGAAGCTAAATTCCAAGAGTCATTTGTATGAGTTTTCAGTTCAGTGAATTTTAAGTAGACAATGAAAATAAGACAGGTACAAAATATTAGCCAATGAATAGAGATAGTAATCGATAAACTGCAAAAATTTAGTAACAAAACCCAAGGCGTAACAATGAGTGTCTATCGAAAGGGTTTTGTATATGAAGAGAATTGTCCTCCATCTGAAGCTGAAAATCAGCCTGACTTCTCCATTTGCGATTTTCCCAGAATGTCTGCTTTTATCAAGTTGGGTTAATGGCTCATCAGCTTTTCATTTAAAAGCAAAGTTCATTGCCTGCAACTTTTGAAATTTTGGGGACTGCGTAAGCAAACTTTAGTGCTTGGTGAAAGTATATATTTTTCTTTTATTACACAATGTAGGAAAAACGCTCAAAAATACTTCAAACACTTGTCTTAAGTGCACACTTTGGTTTGCAGTCCTTAAGTGTTTATGAATTTCTGCCTTGTTATGAGACAGAATTTGGCTTGGAGTAGTAGTTTAAAGGTGCGACATCCTGCACATTTTTCATATTTTTGGCCTGTTAGGATGATCTTTTTGTTGCTTGAAATTCACCCAAGTCACTCATTTCTACATGCTGGCAGCAGACTGCGGGGATGGCTGCTCAGCAAACCGAGGAACATAATTACTAGAATTCAGTGACATCAGAAAGTCTCAATCTAATTTATCCTCTCAAAAACTGAGTTACATGTTTTAGTGCGCCGTGCCCTGGTATCGTGTTGCAGTGTTGGAAAGGTTTGAAGATGACCTTGATAACGTGAAGAGCTTTCCAATTTGTCATTCCTGTGCTGCTTTAGAAGTTACATTTTATTTTAAATAGTCTCATGGCTTTTCTGTAACTTACGGAGCCACAAAATAGTCTCTCCCTCTCACTCCGTGTGTGTCTCTGCTTTCTCCAAGACCCACAGAGATTCAAAGGGCATTTTTGATTCCCGTCCATGTTGATCAGCTGCAAATGAATGAAAAATGCATGGATGAGAAAAATCCAATCTCTTACCTTTTCTGAAATGTGGTTTTGCCCTTACGCGCACTACATCTAATATTATTTTAATAATAATTTCTAGTCACGCTAGTAATTTCCATACACATCCTAGTGCACGGTTTCGGATTACGGACAGAAATGGTGGCCTACCCCATCATGTTTCTTCTGGTTTTCTGAAAGTTCTTTTGTTCCTGAATGCCAAGAATATACCTTTTAGGAGTTTGCTTGCATGTATGAGGAGGACTAGAAATATCTATTAACACAGGATTTAAGTATCACTTTTCAAATCACCTTAATCATACGTAAGTAATGTATGAGACCAATGAAATGCTCTCCTGGCAGGTCTGGCAAGCACAACTTGTAGGTGTCTTCTAATTTCTCATTAATAAATTGTTTTAGGTAAGCAGGCTCAGGACCATAATTAAAAAAGTGATTTTTAATATGATCTCAAGATTTTTCACATTCCAAAAATATAGAGTGTACTAGCAAGTGTATTTGTCTGTTGTATTTATATTGTCACAAAGATTCAATAAATGAGTAAGAAATGAAAGGCTTAGTTGTCATAAGAGCTAAGGCAGAGCATGTGTCTGATTAATCAACATGGAGATGGTCTGGTGAGTTGGCAAGCACATCACCCAGCTGAGTCATACTTTAAATATGCTCAGATGAGTGATTTTTGGATATAACTTCTGGAACCGTATCTGTCTGGAGGTCATTAGAATTAGGCATGTCACTTTTGGCAATCCTGTTGTCTTCCCTAATGGGAAAGTAGCAATCTGGCTAATGTGAAAGCCTACCCGAAGAAAGAAAAAAATCACTATAGTCTTGTAGATCTATATTATCATCAATGTGGACAGGTCAATTTGTAATACAAATATGTCAAAGAGAGGGAAAACATGCATTCCATCAAAATGACTTTATCTTGTCAACATTGTTTAGCTAATAAGAAGTTGTTAACCCTACAACAAAATCCGCTTAAATTCTAGCTCATTGGCAATCGGAGCGCTCTCCTAACCAACATCCCCTTCTCACAGCTGGCTCTTGCATTTCGTTACATTTCTGAAAGCACAGAAAAGGCCTTTTGCAGGCATCTTTGCTGCCCCACAGCATCTCTTCCCAGTAGGTCACGCTGGGTTTAGAAAGGTTTTTGACTGAGATTGCATAAAAGACCAGGAATATTTCATCAGGTCAGGTTAGAAATTATGCCCAAGATAATTTCCCTATCTCGATGCCATCATGACCAACTGAGGGTGCCTTGCACTTCCCAGCATGGCTCTTAAAGGCTGATGTATCACACAGTTTCTAGGGGCTCTGCAGCAATGTTTTGAGATCCTTGATGTCATATCTGGCTGAAAAAAAAAAGAAGAGACAAAGACAGTTTGAAGGAAAAATACTGAATTGTTGATTTTCAGTCCAGTCATTATTTCCCAATCATTTGTGCCTATATGTTACATGTAGACAGAAAATTGCTGTTTCGCCAAGGCGAGCGATATGTTATCATCTATGGATATCTTAATATCTAAAGAACACAGATATTGTTTAGAAGGAGCATATTTCATGCAAGAATGGATGCAGAAGAGGCTGCAGGATCCATGTGTTCTTCTCTTAAACTTCCTCTTATGATGCTGTTATGCTCCTTAAAAGAAGTTTGCATTCTTCTCTGATTCAGTGTTAGTTCCGATTTTCCTTTTTTACCTGTCTTTAAGATTGATCAAAGAGGTGGGAGAGGGAAGGAGTTGTTGATGAGGAAGGAAGCTTTAAGAAGTGTATGTATTCTGGATAGACATCTCATCTCAAGGAAGGTGAGAAATAAATTCTGTGTGAGGGAAATGAGCACCCATATTTAGAAAAATGCATCCATAATAATAATATGTACTCCACGTACACATAGCGAGCCAGCTATTCCAACAGAAATTGGATGTGTAAATTCTGTGTTCAGGTGAAGTGTTTACTCACATCTTTACGAAGCTGTTCTCCTCAATGACATGGCACGTAGGGTTGGGTGTTTGTCACTACTACTTTCCAGCTAGATTGGTCAAGCCTGGTTAATTATATTGGACAACTATATTGTGAGATAAAACGTTTTGCTTGAGGTGTTCTCTTAAGCAGTGTTGTAGCAACAGTTGTGTACAGGATCACATCACAGGCCTAAAATATTGACAATTTGTGCACCATGCTCTGCCTCTCCGGCTGCAGTCTCCCTGGTATGTGATTTTTCTTTCATGTTGCTGCAGATATTGGTACAAACTTGGAAATAATTTATTAGCTTACCAACATTGATTTGCTTCTTCTGTGAGCTATGGGATATCTAAACTTCAAACACGCCGTAGCAGGCGGGGGAGCGCTGGCCTCTCCTTTCGGTTTGAGGCAGTGTTAGAGGTGATGTGAAAGAGATGAAGTTTCCTTCAGCTGCCCAAAGCAACCCGTCCCTGCTTGCCTCCAGGAACGGTGTGCAGCCGTGTTACTGAGGATAAAGGCAACTTACGGGGTGTCTTCTAGAATGATGAATTTAATAGTGCAATCTTATAGCACAAACAAAACTAAAAGTTAAAAAAAAAAAAAAAAGAAACAAAAGGCAGAAATTTAAAGCATTTAGCGTATTTCTATAGTAGGTGCAGACTGGCTGAGATGATGGGAAAAAAACCAACAGGCGTTCAAGTCACTGACACAGCACTTAGTAACCGGTGTTTCCACAACCAAGCTGTGATCCTGTACTGGGTATTTAGGCTTTATTAGGTATTTAGGCTTTATTAGGACTGATCTGGCAGTGTTGAGCTGTAGGTGGATGCAGCACCTCAGTAAAGCGGCGATAGAAACCCATGCTCAGGGGCTCCCTGTGCGTGGGCTGATGCTCCAAACGCATAATTGATCTGTAGCAAGAAAGACAAATTTATTCTAAGCAAAAATGTTGCAAATGCTAAAATGTGGTTCCACAGAAAAAACTAAGAATGCTCAGATCAGTAAAAAATATATTGCATGTGGATGCGTCTTTAAGGGTGGAAAGGGGGACATGGTTTTGCCTTAGGCCAAAAAGCGAATGTTGCTGTGTTAAGATCAGATATTCATTCATCTAGCCAGGTTTGCTGTTGAGTGGTGTACTCTGCGTAGTTTATACATTTTGGCATTATGATTTGAATTAACAGAGTCTCCTGAAATAAGATTTGGGTAAAATTAATGGCAACTGTAGACATGGTTAAAATTATTGTGATTTCATGCTTTTTGGTCAAGAATTGCTGTCCAGATATTTTCAGGAAAAGGCAGAGAGAGTATCTGACACTGTTTTGTTGTTTCTTTCTGTGCAGTTGTATCAGTTGCGTGCCGGAATCGGTGCGTTCAAGTGTGAGTTGCCAAACTCTAGTAGTTTTTCAAATATATCTAATTTCAAAAGATACCATCTGCAAAATGTCAGTTGTCTTAATATGTAACGATTGGATAAGAGAAAATGAGCTAATTACAGGTTGTTATCAGAAATCTATTGTCTACAAATTGCAAAGAAAACTCACGAGGATACAATGTACTGGTGATTTTAAAATGCTCTTCAGGGCACATTGATTTGTTAATCTTGGTTTTAAATGCAAGGATTTGCAGTGTGGAGTGGTGTTTGAAAGGTGGTGTAATACAAACCATAACAAATATCTACACACACTTGCAGGAGTAGAATGTTTAAATATTTAGAAGTACTTATGAGTGACTCACTGGCACATAAAACCAGGCAAATACTATTTCTCAAAAATTATTTGATCCAATCTGGCAATGTTCACTGAAACAATTTCACAGACACAAATTTTCACTTTTTCACTTGCTTGCAGATAAAAAATTACGTCAGTGAACAGCAAATACAAATACTGGTGAGATCATAAAACAGCTGACAGTTCTAGACATGCATGTGCCCCTTCAGATCACATCGGTAGAGCTCTAAAAGGTGTAATTTGATTTGTCAGTGAGCTGGGAGTGTGGAATTGCAGGCTTTCCTAGGGCTTCGTTCTGGCCTTGCAAAAGCAGATGCTCTTTCTGAAAGTTGGATCCAAACTTTTCTGCATTGCATTTACTTTTATTTTTTTCGAAGTCTGTCTTTCTGAGGAATTTGTGAAGCAAATGCAGCATAGCCATGAGGCAAAAATGTCTTTTCACTAAAAACGGGGAAAATCATAGTTAAAATGCGTAGGATTTTACGTGAAGTCAAAAGGCGTGATATGGTAGCATCCTGGCCAGGCTTTCCTAGGTCTTCTTTTATTACATACAAACTGGAACGTCTTAGCTGCTGCTTTCCTCTTGTTTTCTCTACCTGTTTTTCCTAGTGGGTAATTGCTAGATTTTTTTCCTTTTGAAATCTGCTTTCATCTAAGGAAAGCTGCTGTGGATGTTCTCTTCCTTTGCCTTTTCAGGCATCTCACAGATGATTTGAATTGCTTCTCCGCCTGTGTGTTCTTCCTCTTCTCTTGGGCCAGTTTAGCAGATTCATAGCTTTTAAGCCAAAAATGTTCCTTAATGTATCAGAAATGTCTCTCTAACATCTGTCGCAGATGTATCTACTGCAACTACCACTCCTGATTCATGTTGTATTTGTCATGGGTAGCTCATGGTGCCTTTTAGGTTCCGCACCACCAGCATCAATGCGGAAGGTGGAATCTCCCATATGCTGTTATTGCCTTTCCCCACCACCCAGGCAGGGATCTCACTGGTCTTTGGTCACTGTTGTGTATTTTGTCGCTTATTGACCCTTTTTCCCTGCTAAAAGTTGGGGCTGGATTAGTTACTTCGTCTGGTTTTCATTGTATGGTTCTGTCGTGCATTCCTCATTCCTGGACATGTGGTCAATGTGTTATTTGTAACTGTGGATGTGATTATATTAAAATACTTGATTGTCCGTGGGCACAGGTTCCTGGCCAAGCCAAAAAGCTCAGTACCTCAGTCCTGCCTTCCACTCCATCACTCTCTGGTGTTTGTAATATCAGCTGGGATTTGTGTTCGTTCCAGATCTCAGTGGAGATGTCAAACAGATTGGTGCTTTGGACGACTCTTCACGTGGTACCACTAGAAATGGCCCCATTTGAGTGGTCCCCTCTGAGAAATGTTTTTTTCAGATCTGTCCATCAGCCAGTTCTTAGTTCATTTAGCACGTACTTTATTGATATTGGATAGCACTACAGAGCTGCAGTGCTAATTTTTTAATCAAAATGCCAGAGCAGCCACCAGAAAATTACCAAGTACAGTGCGTATCCTCAGAGCAATTATACGATTTATGTAGAGCCACAGCTGAGATGTTTTTATTTTATGTTCTTCACAGGAGAAAATCTTCTTGACAAATCCAGGATGTCCAGATAGATGCTGAAAAAAATAGCTGTAGGAAATTGAATAAGCTGGACTCAAAGGTTCGTTCAGCTTTAATACTTCCAAAAATAATAAAAACCGGTGCCAGCCTATAGAGAAAAGTAAAAAGCTTCAGAGATGCTTCAGTGGCATCAGGATTTGAGGTGAAACGCGGCTGTTGCCAAAGTCTGGCTTTAGCACCATCATAAAAAGCTCATTCTCAAGTTTCTTGATGATCAGAACTTCAGAAAGAACATCAAGAGCCGTCGATAGAAATAAATAACTCGGAGCTCAGGCCTGCCCTGCCTCCAAAGCACCGCTTCTGCCGTCACATTTTCCCTCTGCAGTGTATAAAATACATCTGCAGAATTTTTGTTTCTCCTTCTGCAAACCAGCAAGTACAGGTGCCACTGAACTCATGCTTTAAGCCACACTTAAATCCTATAATTTTCACCACAGTCCGGGCGCTGACATCCCACCAGTATTATTATAATAGAAACTTGCAGCTTGGAGATGTAATTGGTGACTGTGATTTGCCCCAAAAAAATGTATGCTAAGTATACGCAGCTTTTTTGTTTGTGTTTGTCATCGTGTTCATCATGCAAATCTGAATAATGTGGTAGAAAGGGTCACAGGCATCCTCCTGGGCACGGAAACACTCAGAGCAGTGTCCTGCTCTGGGGACGGCTGGAACCTGGCGTCGGTTTGCAGCACTGTGCGTCGGTCCCCAAAAACTGCTGGAGTGGCGGTGGAGTGCAGAGAGGGACAGAACAGAGAGTGGGAACGACAGGAGTTTCCAAGCAAAGCACCAAAAAAGAAGCAGGATGAAAAAGAGAGAATAGAAATATCCTCACCCTGTGATTCCATGAGGTTTACGCACCTTTTAAATTTGGAATTAAATGGGAGAATTGAGAGCTTGAAAGAGCAGGCTAACATTTAAAATACACTTTCAGGCTGTATTTTGACATGAACTGTGTTTTTCAGGGTTTTCCCACAGCCTGATTTCACGTAGTTTCAGTGCAGGGCTCCGGTCTGATGGAGCTGCCGCGAAGTTGCTTTCTGCTAGAGACCGGTTTTGAAGTTTTTCCCCTGAAAGATGCTGCCCAGACCAACTTTTCCTGTGTTTTTGTTCTCCTATCTGGCTCTGTGACCTGATCCTCCATGTCATTCATGCTTCATTTTTAATCATGGAGAAAATTCAGCTTTCCCCAGTGTTTGGTACTACTGTGAAGTGGGGTGGTCCGTCACTCCCCCTTTGCTGGGACTGTTCCTGCAGCCTGGACCGCTGTCCTGGTGTGCATACATGGAAGCAAAAAAAAAAAGCCGGATTATTTTGACCTTGAATTGTGAAAACCCAGGAGCCATTGCCAGTCATGACACTGTATTGGCCAACTTCAGGCAGTGCCACTGGACTGTTTGTTTTTACAGCAAAGTTGCTATATATGTATTTTTCGTATACCACCTCCCAGCTATTACTTGATAGATCTTGGACTCACAAAATTTTTGCTGCGCAAATGTCTTCCTTTTGTATTCTGCTCACCTCTGAAAGGCTACTGATCTAAGGAACCCATTGCTGGTCGGGGGAAAAAACATGCCATTTCTGCTGTGAAAATCCAGGAGCTGTGCACGGAGCCCTTAGCAATCTGCTTAGCGCTACTGCTGCTGGTCCAGGCTTGATATTGTTCTGGGTATCTCACCTGTCTGTTAGCACAGCCCTCTCAAATGCCCTTAATGAAATTGGGAGCTGAAGGAAAAGCATTTGCTGATGCTTCTGTGGTGAAACTGGAGGATCACGTGCTGTGTTGCCTGCTCCTCAGCATCTTCCCCAAAACCTGGTGGTTTACATGCCTCAGAGAGGGTTCCCCTAGAGAATGACTGCTCATTTGTGGGTCTAAGTCCACATGTAAAGTTACAATTTCCTGCGGTTTACAGGAATGAAGTTAAAAATGAACTATCTGGCAGGGCCTGATTGGCAGGATGGGAATCTCATTTCTTTGTTACGATGGTTGAGTGTTGAGGACGCCTTGGCTGGGCTGGGAGGCATGGACCTTCCCGTCCTGCACGGCTTCCTGCAACAGGGCAACCCAGGTTCATGAACAGACCAAAACATGTGGGACCAAAGCTCCTTTTTTTGCCCTAAAAGCCCAAACAAGAATATGGCAGTCCTGGCATCTGTAGCCGATATGCAGGCATCACTAGACAGGGTTTATATTCCTGCAGGACCTGGAGGCAAAGTTGTTCCAGAAGTAGTGATAACATCTGGTTGCATTTGGTCATTACTGATATCAGAGGCTGTTGCCTTCAATCTTTTCTCTTCAGGGGACTGAAGTTTATTGTAGCAACAAAAAGAGCTCTGTGCCAGGTTCTCCTGCAGTAAACAGCATAAAAATCTGCTCTGTCTGTCTTAATTCATGTAACACCGTAGTAGCCACCAAAATCACATCCAGCCCCTGAGAAAGCCCATATGGTAATTTACAGGCTTAAGAAGGTATAAAATGGATATGTATTCCGAATGTTTTAGAGAACACATCTCCACTTAGTGTAACACTAATATTATTGTGTTTTTTCACCAACGGTATATATTCAGCGAAGTATAAACCACAAAAAATACTCGTGTGTCTCCTAGATAGGCTACTTTGGAATCCGCTGTGAGGCGCAATACATCTTCGGCAGGACTAATAGAGTTGTTTTTCTTTTAATGCACTTTACTAACCAATTGTCTACTAAAATATGAGATGTGTATGAGTCTAAATATGCTATTATCCTACTTATTTTTTTTAAGATATATTTTTATGAGCCCATTCACTCCAAGTCAGGCAAGAAACACTCATGGAAAGACTCCAATATGTTAATTGGTATTTATTGAATACTTCAGTGTAATGTGATGAACAGGCACCGTGAATTGTAATTAATACATTGACATCCAACAGCTATAGCTGAATGGAAGATGAAAGCAATTTCTAATGGACATAGCATGCATTAATCTCACAGTGCTACATGGCCACCTACCAAGTCAAATAGCTTTTAAAGACAATGGAAGTGCATTTTCTGTGCCAGACAGGAGTTTTGTGGCAACAGCAAAACATTGACGTGGCAGAAATATAAACCTGTGGGTGCTTGGAGGGGCTGCTCATGGGCTGACCCCTCCAGAAAGCAGCGCATCCCTCCAGCGTCATCGTCTCCCGTGAAGGAGAAAGATGCTGAGGGCACAAAAGAACAAATTCGGCTGCTGCCATCCAGGTGAGCACTGCTGGTGTCTCCGCCTGCTCTCCCCATCCATGTTTCCCTTACGCTGCACCCTCACCGCCTTGAATTTGGTGACAGCCAGTGCATTGGTGGGAAGAATTTGGCTGAGAAAATAGTTTTCTCCTTTCTTAAATAGAGAGTAACCCACTTACTCATTTGATGCATTAGCACAGGTGGCATCTTGAACGTAATGCATTAAATAAATTACATGAACTGCAAATAATATGGTTTGCATTCTGGGGCATAAACAGGGTTTCAGCAAATAAATAAACTGATGGCAAAAAAGCTGCTTTTCAGATTTCACTTTCCAAGCCCTGCAATGAGGCACTAATACCATTATATCAAATGTGTGTTGAGCAGATAGAAGTAATGAACAGTTGGATTCCTTTTCTGTAAGAGCTCTTTAACAGACAACGTTGGGGAATAAAAGATTTTCCCTGCAATAGGTATCATGTGTCCAAGAGCTTTAAAAATAAAAAGAGTGGTAGGTTAGCTTCATTCTTGTGGCTCCTGGGAGAAGACCAGCAGCTCCAAGCAATCATTGATCGACTTTCCTTTTGTTAAACAGTAGGCAAGGGAAGACTTGGCAGGTGTAATTTCCTTTAAGGAGAAAGTAAGAGGGAAGGGAAAAGGAAATCTGGGGGACGTGGTACCTCATTGTACTGAGCCATAGCCTTAATCCTCCGGTGCCATAACTCTCTAATGTGCAGATCTTCCATCAGGCTTTGCAAGCGTTTTTCTGCCCATGGAACAAAAAGTGCTTCAATTAAGTGTTAATTGATCCACTGAATTCCTATAATAAAAGAAACTTTGAAGAAACCAACAGGGCCAGTGGCAAAGCAATTTCATTACGTGTCTCTTGTCAGTGCAATGGGTAATTTACTCTGAGGATTAGATACAAGTTGCTCATAGAAGAGGCTGAAATATCTGATGAAGCAGTTATACTACTTGTGGGGATGTTTGGTTTCCTATGGTTATTATTGCTGTTGTTGTTGTTATTAGTTTTTGTGGACGATGCCCCACAGGAGCTGGATTGAGAGACCCAGCTAATTTCAAATTCCAGCTGCAAAAGTTGTCACATGAAAACCATTTTAAGTTGCTTGAAATAACAGATTTGTTTCAGTGCAGTGGAGGTGACTGGTGCTGGGCTCTGCAAGTAGCCAAATAAATGTTACAGGTATTGTTAGAGCTGATACGAGGTAGTAGAAGTGGTATCTGAGCCTTACTGTTTCTCTTGCAATTATCTTGTAATAATCATTCAAACTAAGCAAGATGATTTTGCTGTGCTGACGTGTGATTTAATTAGTTGTCTGGGCTGTTTTGCTGCACTGCTGCACCCAGCTGACATGTCCAGGGCTCAGTCTCCAGCAAACCCAGCAGTGGCCAGCTTTGACGTATGTTATTTCTTGTAAATCTCTTACCTCTTGTATCAAGTTTGTATATGAAATGTGAATTCTGCATACTCTGATGATCTTTGCCTATTCCAGGTTTAAGCTGGTATGACCTCTGGCTGTATAATTCCCCTCACATACGCCTGTAACTTTAATAAGTTTTAAAGCTCATTTGATTTAAGAGGAAATGCTCATGTGTCACAACACACCTATCTATAAATATTTATGGTCTCAAGTGCAAAGAAACCTCCTTTCAAGCCATTTCTTCTGCCCACTGCGTAAAATCGCCACGACATCTCTCATTGGAGCAGCCTGTCTTATAAATAAACCAGCGACAGCCCTGGAAGGAAAACAGCATGAGGAGTAACAGAAAGTGCTATTCTTTTATTTATTTTTTTTTTTAATCCCGCTCTGCCTTCATCGGGCTAATAAGGTCCAATAAGCAGGAGCCCACATGCCGTTCCATTGCACACTGCAGCTTTGCCGCTGCCTCCCCGGTTTGCACTGGGAAGGTGCTGCCCATGCAGGCAGCTGCGACCTAATATAGAGTAGAATAGAGTAGAGTAGAATCGAATTAGAATAGAATTAGAATAGAAATAGAATAGAATAGAAATAGAATGGAATAGAATGGAATAGAATGGAATAGAATAGAATAATTTTGGTTGGAAGAGACACTCAGGATCATCAAGTCCAACCATAACCTAACTCTGGCACTAAACCATGTCCCTAAGAGCCTCATCTATGCACCTTTTAAACCCCTCCAGGGATGGTGACTCCACCACGTCCCTGGACAGCCTGTTCCAGTGCTTCACAACCCTTTCTGGGAAGAAATTTTTTCCTTCTATCTAGTCTGACCCACCTGTCCAACCTGGCGCTTCACTTGGCTGACTTTCTCTTCTCAATTAGCTCAGGTGGTTTTTTTGTTTTTATACCTGCCTCCGTTTAGTCTGGTGGGAATAAAGGGAAAGGTTTTCAAGGGAAGGCAGGAGAAAAACATGCACAATTCCCGTTTTGGCAAATTAAGTAATTTCTAAGCCTTCTCTTTGCATAACTCTTGAAAAAAATGGCTATCAGTGCATAGAGATGTTTTTAAGACTTTTTTTTTATGCTTAGGAATTATTCTGTGTCAATAGCAGATGGGTCTCAGTTGTCAGGCGCTATAGCATCTCTCTTCAATTCATAGACACTGAAAATCTGGAAAATTCGAGAGGAATTTATGTCTCTTCTCTCACAGATCTCTTTCTAACCAGAGTATGAAAGAAGCCATTTCTTCAGCATTTCTTCACCATTTAAACCCTTCTTAGCCATATCTGTTGCAGGACTTGCCATGTCTTCCTCGTCCTCTGGTCTTGGGCAGTCTCCAATGTCCCTGTCCTCTCCAGAGCAGAAAGAAATGCATTTGTACTGTACATGAAAAGGGTTGCAAGTTTACTCATTACTGTACTACAGACCTCTTAGGCATGTCCACATCAGCATTAGTTCCTTTTGTTATAGCAGGTAGAGATGTGGAAATAATGGTGTGACTCTGTCAGAGAGAATTTAAGGGTTGCAAGCTCTGCTGGTTTCAAAAAAGGTATGCAGATGGGAGGTGTCAATGCTCCGGTGGATGGACATCATCTCCCTGCCTTGATAACACTTCAGGAGTTTCTTTTCTCTTAATTTGGTGGGCAGTAAATCAAGAACTACACCTAGATTTCATGTGATGTAATTTTCTTATAACTGCTCATCACATTGGTTGTGTGTCCTGTGCTGGCTGGTGGAAATGCCCCTGCCAAGTAGCAGAGTATCTTTTATCAGACAATGAATTTACATGATCTGTAGCTGTGGGACTGGTGTTTCCTGGCAGAGTATGTGTCCTCTACAAGGAGGAGAGAATCATCCATATATTAGAAAAGGTATTCATAATTGTGTATGCTTGAACAATGTTACAATGTCAACATCACAGTCTCATCAGATCACAGGGTTTTAGTTAAATCAGAATAACAGGAAATTTCCTGGGGTTGTACCCGTCATCTGAAGAAACTGGTTAGAGTCTGAGTTTGTAGAGCAAACACGTCAAAATGAGTTCGAAGAACTGCTGGAAATAGCAAGACCTATGTAGGTAACTTTCTTGCAATTTCTTTTATTATTAAGATTTAACTTCTAAAATTGCCTGCAAATTTTGACTAGGAATCTTTTATTATACTACCCAATAAATTTGTTGCTCTTCATCCTTTTGTGAACGTTTTTTCTTTTTTTTTTCTTTTCTTTTTTTTACTGCATGCAGCAAAGGGACTGATGACCTCTGTCATAGCTGCTTACACAGCGTTTGCATTTCAAGTAATCAAAGTCTCTGTTAAGTGGGATTCCAGCTTCCCCCCCCGTCCGCTTCTCTTCATGTCACAGAACACAGAGCTGGCGAAGGGTTTGGGTTTCTTGTCAGTCTTACTGAAGCTGTCAGTTTTCAGAAAAGTGTTTGTTGTGTGGGGTTTTTTTAATAGTAGTCTTTGCCTTTTTGCTTTTTCCACCCTCCAGAGGTGCACTTTTTTATATACTTCATGTCTTTTAAGAGCCGTTTCCTGCAGGCAGCTCCAAATGGGTGTCTGTTAGGGTCTCTCACTAGAGTCTTTCATTAGGGTCTCTCATTAGTGTTGCAGCAGGGCCAGTGCCTGAAGATCCCGATAACTTCACGCGGAGCACGGCAGCTCCTTTTGCGACGGGGGATGCTCGGTGCTGGCCGTGGCCCTTGCAGACACAGATCCCATCACAATGACATTGTCACTCGCTGCTGCAAAGGGTTTTCATGCTGAGCATCACTGTTTTTTTCTTCTTTTCGAAAAAGCCCCACTGCCTTCTGGTTCAAATAAAAACTTTTGAAGAAAACTTTACTTTTTCTTCATTTTCAACGTGCCTCAGAGTGACTTTTCCCCGGAATATGACCCTGCCATCACCGCTCGCTCGTCACCACCCGATGGGCTTGTTGTGTGAGCGGGGGGTCCAGGGGAATCGCTGCCACCAGCCACTATTTATCTTTCTCTGAAGTGTTAAGAAGCGCAGTCTGAGACAGCCACCCTTGTGTATCACACACAAGGACTGGAGTAACTTGAAAGCTGAGGTGCCTGTAATGTTGAGGAGTGATTCACAAAGCAGGTAAGGGATCATGCTCTGGATTTTTAAAAATGATGTGTTTGCTGTAGGTGTTTTCTCTCGAAGCCATTCTTTTGCCAGAAAGAGAAAGGAACCATAGGACAGAGGTGCCAGATTTTCGTATTATTTGAATGCCATTATTTCATTGCAGTATATAAACATAACCTAATTGTGGTCATAAAAGTTAGAGGACCATGAACCATGAGTTTTTTTCCAAGAGAGGATATTGTTTCATTTTTATAGAAGAGAAAAAAACATTCACCGTGTATTGGGTACGCAGCAGCTCTCATGGTTTTGGGGACAGATGAAATTTATTACCATCTTCCTGAGTGTACAGGAAGATAAGGGAGTGTTTGGTCTTGGTGGACACCAAGAGTTAGGGCACGTCTTTCTGTTCAGGAAAATTGAGGGGGATGTGGGGGCTGCTACTCCAGCCATCCCCCTGCAGGAATGGGAGCGATGAGGATGGCTGGGTGGAGGAAGGCAAAGAGGCAGCTTCTGGTTTCCAGAACTGAGCAGGACTGTGCTGGACCAGAGCTGTAACACACCAGTGAGACGTGGGGGTGAGACCTGCTCTGGGCACTGCTGGCAGCAGCCACCAAAGAGTGAAGTGGTTCCCCAGCCCTGGCTGTTTCAGGGTGATATTTGTGGCTATCTGGGAACAGCTGTATTCGCCTCTTCTGCAGCTAAATCTACTCTAACAGTGGCAGGAAAAGATGAAGAAAGGATCCTTGAAAAAAACCTCCGAGGCTGAACTGAGTAACTCTGCCCTGAAGAATATGGGACTGTCCAGCCTGTTTGCCAGAAAAATAACATCTCTTGTTAAAAACAGTAAGAAAGTGAATGCAGTACCATCTGTGCTCCAAGGCTATGTCCTTAAATCAGTGAACCTGAATTTATAGAAGTGAACCACCTGTCAGGTCCCTTGTAGGTGATTTTTTAAAAAGCAGCAATGTTCCTTTACATCACTAGCCTTGTCAGGGCAGTGCAAACAATGGGTCTTTCCCCATCATATTACCTGCCTAGAAGCAGCAAATAAGAACACACAAAAATATCTTTTTCAGAGCAAGCTCTCCTCCAGGAGGGCAGGGTAGGTAGAGTCCACATCTCAGACTCGCTGGGCTGTCTGGAAAGGTTCAGTCTGGGATCTGATGGCAATATTTCAATATTGATCATTTTCTTGCATTTGGCAGGTATCTATTTGCTTCATCTCCCCTTCCCACCTGCCACAAAATTGTTCAGCCTATCCGTTTGTTTCAGTCACGTTTGGTGAGAGGCAAAAGTTTTAAATATGCCAAATCTTATCAAAAACAAACAAACAAAACCAACAACAACAAAACACCACAGAAAAGGAAACAGAATTTATCTTTTTGTCCCAGCTGAGGGGAAATGCTGGAGAATGAGTTCACTGCCTAGAGACACGTCGGGGTAGCACTGAGAAGGTCCTGCTAACCCCCCCGGAGGCAGAGAGCATCCTTGGGAGCTCCTGTCACCTTAGATACCAAAGTCAACCCACCTTGGGCTGGTGCTGGATGAGGCAAAGCTGCTTCAGTTCCAGTGCTGGTGGATATGCTCCTTTATAAGCATAAGCAGGTAGCCAGATGTTTGTTGTTGAGTAAGGTGCATTCTTATTGTGTGAATTTGTAACAGCAGAGTGACTTAGCTGTGAATCATAGTTTTCCTGGGAGGACATGCTGCTTAATCATGAGATATCTACTGCTTATCCGTTCTTATTTCGTAACAGATTTTTCAAAAATAATGGTTCAAGCAATTCCATTTAATTCTTTTGCTCTCCTTACTTCCCGACATTGTAATATAAAATAATTAATCCTGATGCAGCTCACACAGCAGTTTGCAACTCTTGTTGGTGATGCTCTGTTGCTCCAAGCAGAAGTAACTTGCATGGTTGCTTAACAAATTGACTGCCTAGAATTGTTTAGAGTACTCATTTTTGCTTCAGATTATTCTTTTCTTGGAGGGATGCAAAGCTTTCAGTAGGCTGCTTTTTATTGCATCTATGGGCAAGCAGAAATACGTTAAGAGAATACTTTGGGAAAACAGTTGACTTTGGGTATTGTTGTATTAAGATAAATGATACATTTCAATCAGATGCTGTCCTGTGTTTCTTGAAAGTCGACAGAAATGTTTGACTCATCTAAATTTGTTCACTGCTTGTGCTATGTAGCAATATATTCACAATTTCTGCATCATCTGATGCAGAAAAGAAAAAGACTGGAAGTTGGAAGTACAGTTCCCTGAACCTTTCAGACAGATTTAGTCTGACTACCATAATTGCTTGAAATTATTATAATACAGCTCTTATTTCATTATTTCTTATGGTTAATATGATACTTGAGTAAGAGTGGGGGATATTCTGGCAGCCTGAATTCAAGCTAAACCCAGTAAATTTGAGTGATTTTAGGTAAAACACCCCTCTGGTTTTCTGTTTTCGGGCATCCATTTTAATGCGTGCTTGCATTTTCTGAAGACTGGATCTCTGACCATGTTTTGGTAAAAAATGCGCACAGTGGGTGTGTGAACTGTCTGAAGTTCTGTCTAACATCAAAATAAAAGAACATTTTCCCTATTCCTTCTTAATTACGTTACTTCTAGGAATTCAAACAATGGTAGATTTTAAAGGATTAGTATTTTGTCTATCTTTTGTTTCCCTTTACCTGTTACCCCTTCAGAAAACATAGCAGCTTTCCCATCTAGGTTTTGTGGCCCTTACTTATTGCATAAGGTATATATTTTACCAAAAAATAAAAAAAATACTTACTTGTTGTGCTTGGGCATCTGAGCTAAGGGGATGGTGAAAACCTGTGGTGTGTGTTGCAGACATGATGTGTCCTGAGGTGGGATTTCTTTTGTCAGATCCCCTGTCATACGTCCTAGATGAACCGTTCTGCTCTGATGGCAGATAACAAGTGGCCCATGGTCCTATGCAGCTTCGTGGATTTTTGTATTTTTAATAAATTTTTGCCATTGCTTCAGTCAGAGGACTGCGTCACTTAGGGATTCCTCGTGTCTGCCTAGAAACCAGAGAGAATAAATAGACAACTCTTTTGAAGAGGCATGCAGTGAAAATATAACTAGGCAATCATGCCATTGTTACCATTTTGTATTTATTTAATTAGTGTGTATCATCTCTCTTGAAAGCCTCAGTTCTTTACTGGTTCATTAAATACTGCCGTCTCCTCCCAGCTCCCTCCCATCACTGTTCAGATAGATTGGACAGATCTTGTTAGCTTTCTGCTGGTAATGATGGAGACCAGAAAGTCATTTCAACATATTTGGCAGGCCATACATCTTAATGCTATCCAGCAATAATTCAACAGAGAAAGAAGTCTCATGACTACAGGCTAAATGAAATGAAATTAGGGCTCTCTGCTCCCCATGGGCCCTAATCCCTTTGTCTCACTTGATGTAAATGAGATGGGAATGTGAGCTGGACGGAGAAGCGATGCTCAGGGATCTTCAGTGGGGAGCCGTGGTCCAAATGCCCTTCGTTGGGCACAGGCTGCTCGGTGCAAAAATGCAAAAACTATTGCAGCGGTATCTCAGTGACCCAAAGTGCTGGTAACTGATGTGCAAACCCTCTGGAAGATGCCAGCCATACCCGGAAAACTTTGAATCTCCTTTTACAGCAGTTAACAGGAGGAGAGACACCGAGAGCAAACAGGGATGGCAGGCAAGGGTGTTTCCATACAAGGAGAAATCAAACGTGTTGTTCATCACAGCTGTTGCAGGAGAAGCAGCTGAGTATAAACAGGGCACAGGCATTTTTATCACGGTGCTATCAAAGCCTGCCCAGGCAGATTTAAGGCATTATTGCTGGAGGTAGCAGTCAGTGCAGCCAAGGAGGCATCTAACCTCAGTGATGAAATTATCTAAGCTTCTTGCTACAATAAAATTTATTTCCCCAGCATTTAAAAAAAGGGGCAGATGTGTGTCTGGGGTGGGAGACGTGTCCTTCCCAGCACGCTCCATGCTGCTCCCTGCTCCCACAGAGCTTTCCTTTCAGCTGTAAACTTTGCACAGCAATTACTGTCTGGGGCAGCAACAACTTCTGGGTTGCATGTATTTACATGAGCCACACAAATCCTGGGGTTTCATTACCCAGCTTGTGGCTTGCGCATAGTTCAGGCTGGATGCCTTGTGCAGTGCCAAGCACAGCAGGGAACCAAACTGCCCAAGAGTGCTGGGTGCCTCTTGACCAGGTATATTAAATTATAATAACCTCAGAATTACATCTTGGAGCCCCAGTTTTGTGTGTCAGATGTGGTGTGAGGGGCTCGGATGCTCCGGGCAGTGATGCTGCTTTAAGGCATTTAAATTCCAAAGGATGTATAACATCAGTGGAGCTGGTGGCACTACTGCAGTTAGTGGAGCTTTTCTAATGTACGGCCAGTGTACGTCTAAAATGAAACTCGGGGCTGCTGTGCTCACCCATGGGCACCAAGCAGCTGTCATGGGCAGGGGTGCCAGGCAGCCTCTTCCATGGTTGTTTTTGCTGCTGTAAAGTAATTTCCAGTATTGTGTTGTCAGTATTTGTTCTCCTCCTTCCATTTAACTCTTTCTCCATCACCCTGTGCTCTCAGGTTAGGTGGCTCCAGCAATGATTTGGTTGCAGTTTAAGGATTTAATCCACTTGTAAAAAGCTCCATGACCAAAAAAAAAAAAAATCCCAACTTGTTCCAGGCATCAGATCTGACGTCAGATTCTGCAAGTTCTTTTACAAGTGTTCGCATGTTTGAAAGAAAAAGGAAAGAAAAAAAACCCAACAAAACACACACACATCAAAAAACCCACACAAGTAGAGCCGTGTAATTAAAATGACAGCATAATAGAATAACGGTGTAAGAGAAGGGATTTCAGCTCTGTTGTCATTTTAGAAGCTTCATTATCCAGTTATGGGCTTTGATATTGCTATTGATTTCGCATAGAAGATACTCAGATACTACAGTGACGCGAGTCATATAAAACCCTAAGACAGATCACAGCAAAAATATAGTAAGATGGTGGTTACAGCTTATCTTTTTAGTGAAAACTTCCACTAATACATATAAATCTGTAATGAAATTGCTCCTTAAATGAATTATTATTCAGGAATTTTATTCTTAATATAAATCCTCTATCATGTCATACTCCAATTAAATTAGGATATTATTTTATGTGAGATGGTCATTAACTAAGATGGGATTTGGCCAAATAGCCTTAATTTATAGCTGGATTCTGAAGAGATATATGAGAATTTTAATATTTACGTTTGAGAACTACTTGAGTTTTCCATTCATCCGGAAGACAGTATTTTGCCTTTCATTCACCATTAATACGGCAGAACTGACCTAGGACTTCTTTAAGTTTACCTTCTTTAAATATTTTTGTGTCTGCAAAATGTCACTTACATATTTGTTTAAGAGGTGAAATTTCAGCTTTTTGGGTGGTAAGAATAAAAAGGTGATGGCAACGTTTTGCACATGCGAGATCACGCTGTGCATCTGTGTGTACGTGGGAGCTGTGCAGGGACCCAGCCCAGCTGAGAGAGGGCTTGAAGTCAGAAAGATAAAAAGATATCTGGAATCAATATTTTTTGAATTAGGTTTCTATTTTATAGGATTAGAAATGTTTCATGAGTGACCTGGAAGAAAAATGTAGACTGGAGGCGAAGTAGAAATTATTACTGTACCTAATAACTTCCAGGTGTCCAGCAATATTTTGAGTAAAAGGGTGAAGTGCTAGTTTTCAAGCATTAAGTGTTATGAGTTTCAAAATGGTGTTTTGTTTTTGTTGGTTAGTTGGTTTATTGTGTTTTGTTTTGGTTTTTTTTAATTAGTACAAAAGCAACCTTTGCTGGAGAACTGTTGAAATCAACTGCTTCTTTCTTAGATATGAACAACTTCATAAACATGATCTTTAGTAGTTATGAAACGGGAAGAACATAGTGTATTTTCTAATGGAGTTTTAAATCATTCTGTTGCAAGCTTAACACTTGAACCAAATCTGTTCTATAGTAGTATAAATTAGCACACAAGGTAGTTATACCGTGGTCTGCTCATATCAAACCATTCATGGAATTTTACATGACTTAACAGATTTGTCACGGACTTAACATTAATAACAGTGTAATATAGTTTGAAGTTGCCCATTGTCATGGTATTTTATTTCTTTGCTGTGGGTGGGCAGCGGCAGAGCTGGCAGGTCCCTGGCTCTGGGGGTTGCAAAGAAGGAGAAGGAGGATTGTCCATTGTGGTGATGGCGAGAGGAAAACTCTTGAAAACTCTGATGTTTGCATGTGTTCCTGACTGTATAAAAATAGGCCTTTGTGTAGACCTGAAATGGGATTACCTGTGTGGAAATGGCTGTAATTTCATTCTAAGGCAATATTAAGTGTGACGGGTACAAGTCATACGCTTGTAGTCAAAGCCATGAGATCTGTTGGGCACAGAAACTCATTGCTGTCAACAGCAGAGTCATTTGATAACCTCGCAGAAAAAGAATAACCCAAATAATACTCAAGATTAACACAAAAAACCCAACAGAATGTTAAACTTGTCAGTATATGTTAGCTTAGATCCCACTGAATGAAAACCTATTGGTTCTTTCTCTGTCTTTAATAAAAACAAATCCCCTTTCTCACCTGGAAGCTGTCAGCAACAGGGAACTTTGCCCTTCAGATTATCATTTATTGAATCTTCAAGAAATTGAATTGTTCATTATATGTGTGAGCTGTAGTTTGTCAGAACACTTCTGTCCCTCCAGGAAAGAACTGATTGCTGTAAGCATAAAACTGATTTAGTCTAAAATTTTAGAAATCCAGATGCAGTTCTAGTGCATGTATATTTCTCCTTTCCTTTTAACATTATCATAGAAAATTTATTAATGTGAGTGTATGGCATTGACTGCCCATCACCCATAAAACACATTGAATTTGAAAGATAAAAATATACTTTAATTAAAAGAACCCTTTCTTTTTATTAATATGGCTTGTGTTAACATTTACCTTTTTCTCTCCTGATATCCATATCTCATTTTTATGTGCATCCTAAACAGCAAAACTTCCTCTCAATCTAAAAGGCCAATGATCTTTTCAGAAGAGAGGGATTCAAGTAAAGGCTTGTCCAGAGCTGGGGGTTCTTCAGCCCCAATTCTGGGTGCTGTTATGCAGTATTGTGGGGTTGGTTTTGATGTGCAGTATAATTCACATTTACTTGGCATCACTGGACCTGACTTATCCTTTCACACACTTTTTGGCGACTGTCCCTTCATCGTGTGAGCTGCCATGTGTAGGGATGTACTCATGGACAGATCAAGTGACAGGTACTGCGAGTGATTTATTCTCAGCACCAGTTAGATGATGCCGGTGTTCCCAGTAAGCGCAAGGATGCTCTCTTCCCCGATGGTCTGGCCTCCAGGCCATCAAAGAAGACACCACAGTACTTAACTGCAAATATTTTAGAATGAATTGTTGGTTCTTTCTGTCAATGGAAACTATTTCAGATTTGGGTGATCACAAACCATGTACAACACACATCACTAGGCTTATTGTAATACCTTGATTCAGTGGAAGATAATATTTAATAAGCAGCGTGTGCGGTTCTTTTGCAAATATTTTACATGAAAAAATATGACTGTGAACCTGCAGGAAGAGAAACTTAGAAGGATTCATGTATCAGACCTGAAAACCAGATAAAGGTTCAAATCCCAGCTCGTCGAACATGACACAGTCCTTTTTTACTCTTTAATGATTGTGGAAGATAAATGCTGTGGCAGTAGCTTGCGTGGCATGAGAAATGTTGTAAGAATAAGGAAAGGTGGTTAGTGGAAGTCCCAGCAGGAACGTATTCTTCACAAATTGCAAAGGGATTTATGAGGATGAGGGGAAGCAGTGAAGCTGGATGCTCTGTGCATCACTTAAAGGACTCGGCAGTACATCTGCGTGTGTTGCTGGGTCCCGCAAAGGGAGCCGGGTGGTGCCTCACAGGACATTTGCAGAAGAATTCTTTGGAGGAAAATGCAGATATTTACACAGTGCTTTTGGAGAACTTCAGCCTGTGGCTTTCTGTAGGAGACTGAACATGGGATTGAGGTTTTAGGAAATATGTTTTCTGATATTTTATAATAGGCAGTGTGCAGACATCCTCTATTTTGGAGAGGAGCATCATGAGGTTTTGTACATGGTGCTGTAAGCAGCCTATAGCTGGTGATCATGCCAAAATGGAGTCAGGGTCTATTACATACCTTTGCATAAATGCCAGTGTTGAGATTTTGTGTGTGTTGTGCTGCAATATCTAATACAATGCTGAGCAGGTGATAAAGAAAATATAATCTTAAAGAGATTAGGTTAGATAAGTGGCAGCTGTTGGACCGAGTACTTTGAGACTAACACTCCCCTTGCGTTTTTTCAGATATCGTTGTTTGCTTTATTGGTGTGTGCTAAATCGCAGTGCGCTGTATTGCACAGTGGAACAGGGCAGCAGCTGGAAGCAAATCCTGATGCCAGCGCTGCCAGATCCCGTGTCCCACAGCGAGGGTTCGCGTGGAAAGCTGGTCCTTGCCCGGGGTGAACAATGCAGCTTGTTCTCAGAAACGTGCAGGTTTTCTTGCTGCTTATAAACCTCTGACTCAGTGACATTTCAGCATCTTTGTATTGCATAGGAGCTCTCCTGGGATAAACAGGGACCAAGGGAGAAGGGACTGCGACACGGGAGCAGGGACTTTGGCCGAGCGGTCTCAGTCTCATCGAGTCTGTTTATGAATGTAACGTCTCTGTGACTACGGAGACATAATCGATTGAGGACTGTAGAATGAGCTTATGTATTGGCAAGACTGACTCGGTAGTGGAGTTTAAAATCCTTTTATGCAGTTTGACCTTTTTGCCTGTGTGAAGCAATAGGGACGCAGTTCAGCAGAGAGAGGGTGGATGTACGTGTGACAGCCAGGAGCAGCCCTCCTGACCCGTCAGCTGTACAGAAGCCCATAGCACCCGAGATACGAAAACATCCAAAACCTGCCAGGGCTGGAGATCAAAGATTCCCACTCTGAGAGGACTAGTAAGGTCTCAGCTCTTCTGAGATTTATTTTTCCGTCTCCCAGCCTTGTTTGTCCTCCTGGTCTCCTTTGGACATCAAAAATAGTTCCTCTGATGGAAAAAAATCAGTTTAAGCCTCTTTTTTGTTGAATCATCAAACTGATTGCATTGTGTTGAGTGTTTATCAATGGAAGGGGTAAGTGCTGGGTTCTCCGCTGCCTGAATTAACACTTAGGACACTATATAGCCAGCGGCAGAATAATAATTATCTAAACCTCATATATATGTGTATATATGTATGTATGGTTTTTTGGAGGGGTTTAAAAATTCGTAACCTTAACATGGCAATCTTCCATGTATTTCCAAGATTCTCTTTAAACCTTCAACACAAATGTGGGTATGTTTATTTTGCAAGCGTCCATATAACGTGCTCCATTAGAAACATGTAGTGATGTAGAATCAAGAGCTGTGCACATAAGACAACTGCCCCAAAACGCTGTCTGGAGGTCCGGTGGCATTGTCATTTCATAAATGAAGTGCCTTAAAACTTGTAGCAAAAATTGTTGCTGTATTTGGTAAGAACTCTTTCCAGGTATGGATCGCAAGCTGGTTTTTCCTTCTCATCCGAGCTCTGGTGGTGGGAGCCTGCAGTGTAACCCACAGCTACTTTCTCGCATTCATTCTAGGACAGTTCAGCTGCGGTTGGACCCTGTGTATTCTTCTCAGCTCATGAGAAACATTGCAATTTGGGGTAAAGACTGTGCTGTTGCTAATGGGCTTAAAATTCATTTCAGGTTTTCCAATTACATATTTCATGTATTTCATGAATGTGAAATGACACCGCAGACAGCAAAGCTGTTAGCTGGCATGGGCTTAGGTAGGAGAGGTTTCACTTCTGCGTTTTGCATTTAAACACTCAAAATTAATTAGTGAAATGAAAGTTATTCTCGTTTACTGTAATCTGCCTTGCATTTATCTGGCTAAGATCCTGATGTGTACCCACCCCTTCTGTTTTATGTAGCAGGAAAAGAAACGATGGCCCTATAATAGTTTACAGGGAGGTTTTTCTTTCTGGCTTCAGCAGTAGCTCTGCATGTGAATGAAGTGCTAAAACGCATCCCAGCCCTTGTCCCTCTCTGCCATAAAATATTAAGCACCTGTCTGAAGCCCCTCCAGTAATCAGGGATGGAGTCTTCACTCTCTGTATCCTATTTGGTGGTTGTAGGCTTGAGGCAGGGTGGGGTAAAGGAGAAAAAAGTGCATTTCTAGTTCTTGAGCACTTTGTCGTCTTCTACAGTGCAACCTACGGTATGAGTTTATAGTCTGATATGTCATGACCTTCCTTGGCATAATTTATCTCGCCTCCCCTCTCGCTCCTGCACCAGCTTTGGTGAAGCGTCCACCGTCACGAATAACACTGTGCAAAGTGAAGGAAGAAGCTGGCTTGTGCCAGCTCATGCTTTCTGTTGTTCAACCAGTCTAAGTTTGGCACGAGAAGTGTTTTAGGACTGAAATAATTACTGATGGACCATATGGAGCTGAACAAAGCCTGAGGCAGTTTATAAACTCCTACTGTTTATACTGTAATATGTATGTTAAACCTGTGACATTAAAAACAAGCTTTTCACCAATTAGCTTATATTGTTGCTTTTCTACTTAGATTAGACACAGCACTGCTGCCCACGCAGTGCAATTCAGTCGAAGGAAAAAAAGAGTTACGGAAGGTTAGTGAGAGTTATTGCATCCTGGGTGGGTTCATGCTCAGTACAAAAATACCTGTTGTGTTGTTCTGATCTACTTTGTCCTCTACCCTTACTTGCCACAATATCTGGGTTTAGGGTTGGGGTCTCTTTACTCTGTGTGTACTCAAAATCATGGCTCTATGTCCATTGTTTTGTTGTTTGTTTTTTTTATAACGTGCCTGGCTCTACCTGGCAAACTGTTCCTTACTGTCATGTAATTATTAAATTAGTTGTATATATAGTTCTGAAAAACAAAGTGTCTTGCTGGTGCTCTCTCTTTGCTCCAGGGATTGTTGGAGGAGAGCACCATGTTATGCAGGCAACATTGTCAAGTTCATTTAAACATCTAAAAAGGACATAAATACATGGTGGGAGTTCAGAAGCATGAGAGCAGATTTTCAGTGGCTTCTCAGTGGGAACTGGAGATCCACTTGAGTGATCCTTGAGTTCAGAGAAGGTGTTCAAATCTTAAAAAATCTAGACCATGTTAAAAAATGAAGAACAAGTTATAATAAATAACCAAATAAGAATAAATAACCAAAACTAGAACAAGAGAAAGATTAGACCATCCTGATTTACAATTCTATGTTTAGTGAAGCTACAAAATCCTGCCCATTTTTTTAGCTGTTGGTGGATCGTGGCAAGTTCATAAAATCCCTTTTAGGGCCTTAGCATACGGATCTGCTGCTGTGTTACTCTTGGAGACAGACCTGAAGGTGTGGGTGTGTGGATGCCATTCACTGATTAAATTTGCAAATCGAGTATAGGTCCCGAGAGTACAGACTCAGGGACTGGCAGGGGTAACGCGGTTGGACCTGGCCCGCGATAAAGAGCTGTGCTGTCTTTGAATGTGAAATTCTAGTGATCAGGAAAAAAAAAAGTGCATGTCAGAAAAATGCATTCCCCTCTTTATCTCTTTCACTTATGCATGAAAAGGATCAATGAGAACAAATGCTTGGTGTAAACATTACAGATGATCATTTATTTCGGTATCTTTTTCACAAAGCACAGGAAGCAGTCAAGTAAGACCCAGCAGGTAACTATCCCAGTGTTTCAGGCACTAATAAAATCTTAACACGATTCTTAAACTCATAGTTCTTCCCCAGTCTAAGATACACAGAAAGATGGATTATTTCAGTTATTTCCTCTCAAGCTTAGAGTTTTACCTTTTAAAAAACGGCAAACTGATTTACAAGGTTTCTTCTGTAAGTTCCTTAAAGTAAATTACCTGTCACAAGGGTCGTGGATCCCTGTCTGTATGTTTGAATAAAACGTGTAACAGATTTATAGCATTAATAATGGAGCTGTCTTGGAAAGCTCGCAGTTTGCAACAGTAAGAGTGAAAAGATGGCGGTTTGGTTATTTAGCACCCTGCCTGTCTTTCTTCTGAAGTTCTGAGAAGAACTCGGCTGCTGATTAAAGTTGTGTGCAAGGGCATTGACCTTTGCTGGAAACCTAAAAATCTTGTTACCTGAATGGAGAGTCAGCATTGGCAAAAGCTTTGGACGGAAGAGGAGAGAGCTTGGAAGAACTGGGTGGTCCCATAAAGCAGTGCTTCAGCATTAGATTTTACTATCTTTTCCCTGTGACCAGAGAAAATGTGTCATGAAATCTCCACTTTTTTGTGCCACTCATTCCTATTTTGCTGAACTGTATAATTTTATCAGAAAAGGCTAGGAGGAAAAATTTTTTGAGATCCCCGACTTTCCCCATCCAAGGAAGAAGAATCCATCTACCAGTGGTTGCTTGCGTGGCAATAACCATAGAGGAAATTCAGCATGTCATAAAATTAATGAAATATTGTGGGAGCGTAGGAGCCGTCTTGTCCTCATCACTGATGGATTTGATATGAATTCAGAGTATCCTCTTTAGCCCAACCAGGAAATACCCTCCAGTCATCCTGGCATCTCCTCCTCTTTGGACAACCTCCAGCATCCTGATTTCTGATGGGAACCTCCCTGGCCTTGGCCGTCCTCCTGTAGGACTTTCCAGCGCTACCTCCCCAAAACCAGCAGTGTCCATAGCTGCCCATGTCCCGGTCCGTAGGGCTGATGGTAGGTGCTGAGCGTTCCAGATACAAGGCCCAGCAGATGAGGTGAGGACGCACATTTTCATTTTCTTCCCCAATTCTTCAGCAGGCAAAAAGCTCCGGATCAACTGATTCAAGCCACATGGATTAAATTTGTTACCATTCCTGCAGTAATGGAAATAATGAAATTGCTACTTTAGAGCCTCTCTTTAATAAAATATACTATCATCAGACTAACATTGTATCTCTGCAGAAATTCATATACTCATGTGTACATCTCTGAAATTAGACTGGAGCACTTGAAATAAAATCCTGCACTTTATGAACAATTCCAGCTGGGGCCTGCTGTAATGATACTTCTATATCAGACAGGGTCGAGTGTCACCACAAAATAGAAGTAGCTGCTTTTCCATGCATACTTAGACTATTGTTTTAAATAAATGCATGTTGCAGAGCCCCAGTGACACAGCCTGTATATCTTACTCATCTGAAAGGAGTTTACATTTCATTCTTGTTTATCTGTAAACAAGCCACACAGCTCCATGGCAAGTGAGAGATGGATGGAGTCACCGATGGGAAATTTAATGCGTATCTGAAACGCATGCAGAGACATTCGGATATACATCCTCTTTGTCTCTTTTCTTTTTAACCAGATGAGCTTGCTAGAAGCTTGGACAAAAGCATCGTTCTCTTTTGATGAAGTGAAGGGTCACGCGTGGGCAGAGCTGCCCGTGGGAGCAGGAGCATGAGGTCTCAGAGCTGGTCAGCAGCTGCCACGAGTCTGTCCCTGAGCCGTGTCTTCTTGAAGCCGTCAAAAGGGAGTGCAGTCCATGGCTTGAGGAACTCAGACCATTCCATCCTGCAGGAACAAACATCCTTTTGCCCATTTTTGGCATTTCTCTTTGCTCTGCTTCCTTAGATTCCTGTTGGCCAATTTCTCCAGCCTGTTGAGGTCCCTTTGCGAAGTTCATAAAAAGGTTTGTGCCTTATTCTTCTGACCACAAAGTAAAGAATATGGTTCTGAATTTTGCCTACAGACAGAACTGGTATAATTTGCACCTCATTCACTTTGCTAGAAGGTTGTTTTGCTGGTTTATGTATATGGGCATGTTTGAAGTAAAGGGTGAAGTTACAATGAGTTAGAAGAATCATATTGATGTGAGTTAGCAAAATTTGAGAAAAAGTAGGTTGGAACAGTATCAGTCATCTTTGTACCAGTATAGATGGCACAAAATTGAGACAGCTTTTGCCAGTAGACGCGATAGGATAAAAAATTATACTCTGAACCGAGATATTGCAGACCCATCTGAGGATGGTCCTGTGTCATCCTGCTTCTTTTGTCCCAAAGTAGTATTTCTGTGTCGTGCTATTTGTTGTGCTATTTGATGAAATACCAGTGCTGCGTATTTTGGCTTATTTGCAAACCTCCTGCTACCTAGATCTGAATTAAAAAAAAAACCACCACACACACACACAAAAACCCACTTCCAGTGGAATAAGAAATAAGGCATGCATAGAATATTAAATCTTCACAACAATTTATATTGCATTATTTTTAATTACATTAGCTTTCCTGCCACATAATTAGTCTGCAAATGTGTTCCTTAGTAAAAGATGTGTAGATTTGTTTGCACTGCTATCTTCCATTCCAAAAGTATAACAGTACTTTTTGGTATGTTTTATATGTGCATAACTTAACTGGGAAATTTGTTAGATCTTTAAATGCAAACCGTAATTCTAATAATCGTGTGTGTTCTTTGGCGAGTGAGGTTGCTTTCGCTGTTGCCGATTGCATTGCTCAGTTCACGCTGTGCTGCACATTTTGCATGGAGGGCTGTAGCGGCCAGGAAACTTTTATTTTCCTAAGAAAATAAGCAAAGGGGACTATAAAATGAATGCATTGGGAAGGTCACCTCCACTGCTGTTGTAAAAGTGGACGTTCAGTGAGGGGGGATGAGGATATACCACAATTAAAAATACAAAATCACAGAGAACGATAGACCCGGTCTCGAGTTAGCCCAGCGTAGAATCAATCTGTCAATTTGTTTTCTCGGTTGCACCAACTTCTAGTGTGCATGGTTGCTACAATAGATTTTTATCCAAATGTTGTGTTACATGTAGCATTTAGGCAACATCTAGGCATGTTACCTTGAAGCAATTTAGGATGAAGTGATACCTATAAAATGTGAAGTTTACTTGCTTAGTTGACATCTAGATTAAATTATCATAATTTAAAATTAGGCTATTCTAATGTATTAGAGCCACATGCAGAGCTGTTAATTTAATTTCATTACCTTATTACTTGTCCATTCAAGTAGCGTGTATGGTCCTTTCCAAGGAGTGTGACACTAATAATGTAACTACAGTGAAAAAGGAAATTAGCATTAAGATTTAATGTGGTTTTTCTATTGATTCTTCATTAGACATTTTCAGAGGTCTGCTGCTAAGCCAGTTAGAAGTCCTGGACAGAGGAAATGAGCTGCTCAGGGTCTGGCAAATCAAAATTGCATTTAGCACATGCAAAGTCTAAGGAGGTTCTGAGCAAACTTTCTGTTCCCGGTGGTCTAATACGTGGCGATGTATTGTAGAGAAAGAGCTAAACTGGCCCCTTAATCAGCAATCAGGTATGATTCAATGATTTTGCTAGAAAAGTGGATATTTAGGACGGTTAAGTCTGAGTGTCTGACCTGGGAACATCAAGCAGTGAGAGGCATTGTTTGCCAAATTGAGAGGCAAGCCTTCACTTTCATAGCTGTAGAGCTCTAATGCTACTTAGTTAACCAAGTACTACTGACCCTGCCATGTAAGTCTGGGTCTCAATATACTGCTGTAAAAGTAACATCATGCTTTCTCTTGTTTTCTATATGCTGGAGAGGATTTAGAGATGTTTTCCTTACTTGACCATTGGCTACACTGCACCCGGGCGGGATTTTCCTGCTGTTAATATGGAGGTTTGCTCTATTTTGCCCCAGTGTGCACTTTTCCCAGTCTTTTTTGTGCTATGCAAACCTGCATCTGGATTTTTTGTGTTCTAGGAGCTGGAGAGGTTTTTCTTTCTCTGATGTGGATTGAGTCTGTCTATAGGAAACATCTGCATCCTTCCTTTGGGATGTGAAACACCAGTGCAGTGTACCACCAGAATCAGTATTGCTCTCAAATACTATGGGATCTTAGATCCCTTTTTGTTATAAAGCCATTTTATTCAAGGCTGTGCAATTAGGAAAAAAAAAAAAAAAAAAAAGTCAAAAATCTATAATTTACCTACCAGGTAATGTGCAATATTCGTTCCTGGATTTGGAGTTTCTCTGTACTCACGCAAACTAAATGAAAATAAAGCTGTAATATCCAGCAGGGCGTTAATGCCGAATGGCTGCTTTACATATATTGCTGGAATTTAAACACTATGCAAGAACCATAAACACAAAGTTAGAGTAATGTTCTGCTTAAGCAGCAGTCTGCTAATTAGATCTTGAAGTAACCTTGTCTGGGTTTTGTGTAGGTTTTTACAAGGAAAATCTTTAAAACCTTCCTTCATAATGTAAGAGTTGAATTTGCCTCACAGGGCTCTGACACAGCAGTAAAAACCACACTGTAATATTTATAATATTAAATTTATTGTGTGCAATAACATTTATCACTGTCATAGTGATTATCTGCCTCTAATTAGGAAAGAGCAGAGAAATCTATCAGCGCTCAGTCACCACAGCAGTCGCGGGGAAGAGGGGCGCTGGTTAACCTCGCATCTAAACCCAACCAGCTGAAATAACACTTTTCTGCTCAATCGGGGCGGCTCACTCCTGCCACCTGCAAGACACCAGCTAACAGAAACTCATTAAAACGCATTTTATAAAATTTCCAATGCAAATTACCGTGAAGTTTGCTTCATCAGTTGAAAACAATTAAGCGTGTGTATCTTGTTGCTCAAGGTGTGCAAACATCCCCACCCTGCAGAGCCAAGGTGGGACGTGGTCCCTGCACGGGCTCTTGCTCGTCCCTGAGGGTTCGGTGCCAGGGAGTTGCACAAGATGGTTGTGAGGATGAGGAGGCAGCATGTGTTGCTGGTGCATAAATGGAAATTTTGTGTGATTGCAACCCAGCATTCTCAAAATCCTCCTGGGACAACAGACATTGCTCTCACCCTCTGCCTGACCTCTGCACGTCCGTGGAGGTCCAGCCAGCATCGAGTGACACTGTGTAACGCCACAGACTTCCCAAGTAGAATGAGAAACAGCCCTTTGCTTCATTCTACCTGCAATTTATGTACAGTTGTTTAGGCGCAGGAACTATTTCTGATTATTTTTTGTTGCAGTGAGTGAGAATACTAATAAGGGCAGGGGCATTGCTGTGAACGTGGCCTGTGGCTTAATGCAGCATCTCATCTCGGGAGCATCTCGTGGTGTCCTGTGGTGCAGACATGCCCTCTGCTTCCGTGGCTTCACGCGTGCAGAGAGGGGCTATCTTTGGTGTTTTTCGGGTTGACCACCAGATCTTTTCATTTTGTTGGACAAAGCAGTGGCAGCAGTGATGTCCCTGTGTAGAGGGAAGCATTTTTTCTCTTTAGAAAAAGGCAGCAATGCTGGTGAAGAGTCTTGCATCAACTCAAAGCAGGAATTTCAACAGCTGTTTAAAATAGATGTTATTCAGGAGACCACAGAGGGAAAAAGCTTTTGGCTTCAATTCAAAAAGACATTAAAATGCATGCCTTAAATCCTCCCATATTCAGCAGCAAGTTGAGCATTTACCTGGGATCAAAACCCAAGCTCCTGAAATGGCACTTCTGTGTCCATCTGGACCTGGAGGGAGAGCACAGGAGTGGGAGGGAGCAGAGCAGGCTTGAGTGATGCTCAGAGGGGAAGGAGGCACAGGAGCCAGTACAGTTTTAAATATTTCCAGAGATTTACGGAACAGGATTTGATTTGTTTGGTGATATATTTCAGTCTGCATAACCACAAGCAAAAAAATACCCAAGACCGTACTTTAAAAAATTGAACCTCAGCTGCAGTGAAATGATCAGTGGGATGGGAAGCGAGCCAGGCTTGTACTTTGTCTTGATACCGCTCACTGTTTTAGGAGAGTCTTAGGGAGTGTTGGTTGACAGTGGCTGAACGTGAGCTGGTGTGTGCCCAGGTGGCCAAAAAGGCCAAGACCCCCCTGTACTGGGTGCTGGTGAGGCTGCACTTCAAATCCTGGGGTCAGTTTTGGGCCCCTCACAACATGAAAGGCCTTGAGGTGCTGGAGCGAGTTGAGAGAAGGGAACGGAGCTGGGGAAGGGGCTGGAGCACAAGTGTGATGGGAGCGGCTGAGGGAGCTGGGGGTTCAGCTGGAGAACAGGAGCTGAGGGGAGACCTTCTGATCTCTGAACTGCCTGGAAGGAGCTTGGAGCATGGGGGGGTCGGGCTCTTCTCCTGAGTAACAAGTGACAGGACGAAGAGGAAATGTCCTCAAGCTATGCCAGGGGAGGTTTAGATTGGATATTGGGAAAAATTTCTTCCTGGAAAGGGCTGTCAGGCATTGGAACAGGCTGCCCAGGGCAGTGGTGGAGTCACCATCCCTGGAGGGGTTGGACAGATGTGGACATGAGGTTCTTCTGGACATGCTTTAGTAGTGGACTTGGCAGTGTTGGGTTCGACTTAGTGACCTTAAATGTCTTTTCCAACTAAAATGATTCTGTAACTCTATATAGGCATGGCCATATGGGGAGCATGGCCAGCCCCACCAAACGGCGGTGGGGAGGAGAAGGGAGCAAAGCCTGGGAAGCACAGGCCATCACCTCCCCGCTGCTTTGCTCTGCTTCATCTTCAAAAAACGCTCTGGAGCTGCATCTCCTGCGCTGAGACGGGCAGTGGAACAGCCACCGCCTGCCGATCCGCCACCGCAAAGTGGAATGAAGAAGGAGAAGGTTGTTAGTGGGGTAACGCTGGCCAGAGTGGAAGGTTTTCTGTCGTATTTTTATATCTGAATTAAGTCCAGCATCGATGCGTTCGACTCAGCACATTAGTGTTCTGCCGGGATAGGTATTTCGTTGAGGGCTGGTATAAGCTGTAGCAGCAAAGCTGATTTTATGCCCCTATAAATGGCACGTGGACAAGGCAGATTTGCTGGTGCAGCTTATTGTTGCTGGACCAGGATCAGCAGACTTTTCCTAGCAGGCACCTGCTTTCAATGTGGACTTTGTCCCGCTGTATACCCAGAAGACTTTTGAAAATCTCACTGAAGACCTTTTATCCAGCACTACTTTTAAGCATTTAATATTTAAATACCTTTTAATCATCCTAATATTATTGCCTACACATACTGCCGTTTCCTGGGGTTGGCTGAGGAAGAATCAACGGCAAACCACTCCCGGGTGCTGATCCCAGGTGCATCACCTAACCCAGTGATACCGATGGGTGATCGGGGTTTCACGGTAACAGGCAAAACCCTTTTTAAAGGGTGAGTGGAGCAAATGCAAAGCAGGATATACCCAGCTCTTCCAATGGCTGTTAAGGGATGAAATATAAATTATATTTTTCTGGAGTAGTACAGCGAGTTACATTGCTATATGAAAATGCCAACAAGGCTGGAGTATCCAGTTAATGGTGAGCATGCCATGAATTATCTGCAGAAGACATTTTTTAATTGAATGGCAATCTAATATCCCGGTAATGTATTACAATAATAAGAATATTAGGATGATTAAAATATATTTAAAACCTGAGCCAACTGAAATGCTGAGATCCGGTGCTGCATAACATGCACGTGATGTATATAAGTCTCATTAATTCTCAAAAATGGATGGTAATTTGGTGGTGTTTGGCTCTGCCGTGTCATAAAGTTCCTCTCTCATGTGTGCCTGGAGTCTGCTTGTCAGTTTTAAATGTTTCTTCCCAACAATAGCAGTACTGGGGGCTACCTTAAGTGCAAGCATGAGGTATAATATATTTTGCATATGTCTAGCAGAATATGTAGGTAACGATTGCATGGAAAAAATGTAGTTCCTTCCCTGTTTCCTTCAGGAGAGGACTGGGTACTCAGCATCAGAGCCAAAATCATCTGGAGCGAATGCGAGGGTTTCTGTTGGCGTTGGTGAATTAGTTAAACTTGTTTATATGCGTTTAGGATTGGTGACTTGACTAAATACCGTGAAGACAGCATGGGATGCATGGTTAGGGAGCAGGCTGACTCCGGTGTGATGTAAATGTCTCTTGTTTGCCCTGGAGACTTGATGAATCACTTAAACAGACCCATCCTACACTTCTGTATAGCTCATACAGTTCCCTCTCCCATCACATTAATTACTGGCAGGTAAAGCATTTGCTGTGAAAGCCACAGTTAGGAAAAATATTGAACTGGCCCATAGAACCTGCTTTGTGTTAGTTACCTTCTCAGCTTGCTTCTCGTTAGCAGAAATGCAACAGCCTGCAAAGTGAAATACATACAAAATGCATAATTTTACATATAAAATATATAATATTTTATATTTATATAAGTCCTGAAATGGACTTTCCTGCTTGGCTTCAATAGGAACAGAGGACACAACTTGGTCAACTGCATCCCTTAGGAAACTCGAGGACAATATGCAGCGTCCTGCTGGTAGCAGGGCATGGAGAATCCCAGCCTCTTCCCACCCTGCACCTCCCTTCTTTCCTTTATCCCTCCACTCTATATCCAAACAGGCCATCCTCTACTGAGTAATCCAGGAAAACCAGGAAAAATGTCCATCATTCAGCTTTTCCAGTGCAATGAGGTTCAGTCCTCGGGCTGAGAAGCACAACAACCTTCCGTCGCCACAATCTATTATAAAATTTATTATGCCTTAATTGATCTTTAATTGTCCCAGCTTGGTTAGCACTTATTTATTACTGAGTAACACGTACTCCGGAAACCATTGAAATAAAACCTATTCCAGGAACGAAATGCTGACTGAAAACTGCCGCTACCAGTCACAGGGGAAAACAGCGCAGACAGGACCCCGTTAGATGAATGCCTGTGAAGAAAAAGCCAGCCTTCTGTGAACAGAAAGATAAAATGCAGTCATAATTTAAACTGTTTGATACAGTAAACACTTAAAATATGTTTTGCAAATTCCTTACCACAGGGGTGAATCACTCTCAGTTCACCTACTGCACAAATATTGGGTTTGTCAAGGAAAAAGTATTTCTGTGCATTTCCATTTTGGAATGAAATGGGTTTCGGGGAAAGCGCATATGCTGAAGAATGCTTAAGGGATGTATGGCTGTGTGTGCGTCTATATATACAGGTGTTCATGCATTCATATACTGTGGACATCTGAAAGGCTGCCAATTCCAGAACTAGAAAATCGTCATATGCCAGATTTACAGTTAGGTCCTTGGCGATGGGTTTGGTGGGACAGGGAGAGGCTTGGTCATGGGGAAGGGATGAGGGGCTGGAGAGGGAGGAGAGGACTTCAGAGGAGATGAGTTATAGGGCTGAGACTTTGAAATAATGATGTGGTTTCAGAAGTAGCCAAGAAAGGGCAAACGAGGCAAGAAAAAAAATATTTTAGGAAAAAGATGGAGATTTCCACTCCTGCCCACCCCGTGCAGGTGCCGACAAGCCGTGCGGTGCCTCCACTTGCCGTTTCCCACAGCGAGGTTTTGTTTCCAGTTCTTACGCCTTTGCCAAAGCAAATCTGCTTGAGCTGAAATGCTCCATGCCAGGAACCTGCTGAAAATGAATTTGTCTTTTTTATTTGCTTTCTGGAAGCCGCAGTGAGAATTGCTCAGCAGCTTTCAGTAACAAGATTAGAGAAATGTCCAGTACTTAGTCCATGCTACAGAAAAAAATCTTATTATTACCACTATAGTGTGAAGTTCTCATATTGGATGTTTTGCAGTATTGGATTGAAAGCAGGCGGTTGGGCTGCGCTTGGAGTCAGGATTTTTTTTTCTGAATTTGTATAAAAAATGAACCAAAATTTCTCAAATTATGAGTTTTGATAATGTTTTGTGTGTGCAGAGCAAGGTGGTCAGTAGAGAGAACCTGGTGGGGATGTACCCTGACAAACCGTTGTCCCATAATTCCTATAATCATACAGACTTCTGAGAAGCTTTGCATCACCGAATTTTATGAAACAGTCACTAAATAGTGGTGTTTCCTTCTTCCCCTCCCAAGTTTTTTTTTGCTTTTTTGGTGTGTTTTTTTTGGTTTTTTTTTTTTGTCAGGGTTTTTTTGTTTGTGTTGGGGTTTTGTTTTGTTATTTCACTCCATATTTGAGTCAGCGTCTTTGGTCTCCAAGTATAAAAATCCACTGGTGGTGGCAGGTTACGGTGAGAGCCAGAATGAATCCTTCAGTCGCTGCACATGGGACTGCCAATGGCACCCTCCTCGCTGGGAAATCATTAAGAATAATTACACTTTTTAATTATAGCTCCACTCAGAGCCTTACATATGCCTTTAAAGAGTGTCAAGAATCCTTGACAGTCCTCCACAGGATGTTTCTCTGCCTGGTGGTGATTTCAGGAGATTTAACTCAGTTTGTAATCTCACTTCAGCTTAAAGCGGGAGAGTTAGTAATAAGCTGAAAGGAACCACTTTTGTGCTGTTTTCCATAACAAAATGTCCTGAGTCTGCCAGCTAGAGAGCCTGACCTTTTAGGGTTCCCATTAACTCCCTTGCCACCCTGCCTTTTATTTTGGCTTTTCTGGTGGGCAAAAAGCTTCAGCGCTTTAATTTGTGAAAAGCCTGGGAGCGAAGGAACACAACAGGGAAGGAAAGAAGCAATCATGGCTTTGTCATCTGAGGTGGAGGCTGACCCTTGTGTCCTATCAAATTTAGTCCTAAATATATTTTACCTTTATTGTAAAATGCCCTTCAGCTGGCACAAGAGCTCCTCGCACCCTGAGCTAATGCATTCAACAGCACAGGCTCTTTAAGGGGAGAATTGAATCTTGTTGCCCCTTGACAGAGATGGAATAATAGTGTAATGCAACAGAACATTTTTGAAATGCTAATACTTGCCACCTGCAACTTAATTTTATTTTTTTCCTTATTGCCTTTTTTTATGACATTTCACAGTCCCATGGTCTCAATAGATGGATCTGCATCGTAAAAATGACACATCGATGATTTAAGAAGGATAGTCAGTCTGAGTGAAACGGATGGAGTGCTTTAAGAGTGTCAGTTTAGCACCTATTACATAGGGTCAATGTTCATTTTCAATACATCATTAAAGCATCCTGCTAAATCACTCAGAAAATGTTCATGTTCGCCTTTTTGAGCCACCATGTTAGATTACAGGGATAATGAAGTGGAACTGCACATAAATGGCAGTATTACACAAGCATATTTTATTGTTTTCAGGGCCACTGTTTTAGTTATTCTGAATATGAAACATTAAAAAATCCACAATGAAATACTGAGTACCTCCTTAGGTGACAGTTCCCATACTTAGGTTTGCAGTCAGCTACCAGCTCCATCAAATTTGATATCTAGTGCAGTCATTTTCCCACTCTATCAGTTTTACAATATACAGTGTTCACTAAACTAATATCAATAAAATCAAAACTGCCCTCAGCCTGGTAGATAGTTCTTAAATTACATTACAGAAGATGTATTTCTATTATTTTGAGAAGAACCTGGGAAGCTCAGTTATTTCAATAGAAGTCACTTTGCCAAGGTCATTTCAAGTGCAAGGTGATTTCTGCTGACTCCAGATGCTATTAGCAGTGCAGAGTCTCTGCGACACCTGTCACGATTAAAGTTTTGATTGTTAGGGTAAGGTTAAAAATCAGACTTTGGAAGACAAGAATCAGGATTTGTGAACATAAGATGTTAAATATTTAAATAAATCATTGTAGTCTATCCCTGACACTGACCCTTCCCATAGTACCTGCTGGTAACCACTTGGTATGAACCTGGCTCTATGGATTGCATATACTAATACTGAAAATATTAACTCCTATTGTACTGAAACAGGGAGCACAATGCTGGCTAAAGCTGCCTTCATTCGAGTAGGGAGAGAAAAGAATGTCAGGTTCCTGCAGGCTTATAAAATATTTATTTTCTTTTATTGCATTTTGTAATGGAAAACATGACTTTTATTTACAGAAAGGTGATGCAAGTATGTCGCAAGGCACCTGTTCATCCTGCCTAATCCAGGACATCTAACTGAGGGGCTTAAATTAATACCTCGATTACTTTGCCTTTCACCGCGTTCACTAGTCAGAGAAAGGTACCTTAGACTTTCTCTGTGCTAATTATGGAGAGGATCTCCAGTTTCGGTGTCCTAACTTGTAGACCACATGTATCGAGAGTCAGCCACTGTGTTGGTTTGCGTAGTGTCATTGTGGTATGTAATAAATAATAACATATGGAGGCAGAATGAGCTGTGCTGTGGGAATAAAGAGTTTTGGGGATATCATTGTAGGCAGGACGGGGAACGGCTGGAGCAGGGCTGGAGAAGAGGAGGGAACCAAGAAGCGTGGTGCTGGGGAAGAGCCAACGGGACAGCTGTCCCTGGACAAGATCTGGCAGATGATTGATCCATGTTTTCAGGAGAAAAAAATTGTTGATTTGCCCAGTTTTTTCCTGTTGTCTTTTCCTTACATAGAGCTGCAGTTGCCAGGGTCATATCATTTTAATCCTGTACATCAAGCAGCTGAGCGTGCCACACGTCATGACGTGGCAGCCTTTCTTCTTGTCTTCTCCTCCTCTCCAAGTTAGTGCAGATGTCCTCTTTGTCTGCGATGCAGACAGAAAGGATCAGCACAAGGCAGAGCCATGAGAGGCTTTGCAGAGAGCAAGAGTGGCTCTGAGGTGGAAGTGGCGCAGATACATGGAGCAGAAAGTGGCACTGGCTGTTGTGACGTGGAGCTGGGTAGAGCAGAGGAGCTTTCTGAGGCAGCTAATGATGCAGGCACTGCAGATTTTTTAATGCTTCAGTTGGGAAATTCCTACCATTAACAAGACATTTGTCTTAATGACAGGCTTATTTTAGAAAACGTTCAAAGCTAATAACTATACTCAATGATGATAGTGAACATTATTGAGTTTTCCCCATTCACCTGTAAAGGATTGTAAAAGACTTCTACCCTAGTGCTAATAAAGTCTTCTGCAGGCTATACACTCTGCTGCTCAGCTCCTCTAGACCCATCTTCTTACCAGGACTTGCATGGAAATGTTACTTGAGAAGATGCTGTTTCACAAAACAAGGAAGAGTTATGGGAAGAAAGGATGCTTAAGTAAAGGTTTTTCCATTACAAATAGAACAGATGTGATCAACAACTGGAAACTGTTATGCAAAGAGCAGAGGGTCATATTCCTTATTCCTGTTTGCAAGAGCAGGGGTTATTTAAGCACATGGTATTCCTTCTCCAGGACAGTTTTGCATAGCTTTCAGCATCCTTTCAAGAAAGGGACCATGGCTCTGCTGTTCTTTTTCTAGGATCAGCTCCCAGCTGTGGTTCAAGGTTGGCACAAGTCTCCTGTCCCCTCTTTCCCCCACAACCCTGAGCTGTGAGGAATAAACCCTTGAGCATCAACTGGGGTTGGGGAGCTTCCTGCTCTCCAGGTAGGGGGAACCTTCCTTGGGTCCAGGGAGGGCATTCACATTTGTGTTTAGAGCAAAATGACTTTGTAGAAAGTCAGTAGAAATGGTCCCATGAGCTGCAGAATTTGGTCCTGATTCAGAGACAATTTTCTTGTCCTTTCAATTTATTTTCTAGCTTTCCCTTTGGAAACAAGCCAGCGCTCCCTCCATATTCTTGACTTCACTTAATTGCCTGAAAAAAATATTTTTGAAGATCTGTTAGTTTTATTTTATGAAGCTGCTCTGAGTTCTCCAGTTTGCCCATATTTCCTTATTATAGCATCCTCTTACTCTTTGCAAGTGTGGCAATAAATCAGTATTATCAGGTCTCCAGTCCTTTAGCATTTTGAAGGCTTTGGTGGGTAATCCCAATACTTTCCTCTTAAATGACTGAAGACTTTATTTATGCCCTACCCTCAGCCTTTCTGATCTTGGGCCGGTTCTGAGGCTGCTGTATTGGTTTCATGGGGCAGTGATACTTTGCTCCTTGCCACAGCCACCTAGAGACAGTAAGCAACAAGAGAAGTTGCAATGTTTTGTTTAACTTCTCATGCCCTAATAGCTCCACTTTGATGTTCTTACTGAGCACTGAATGATGGTCTCAAAGGTTTCTGTTCAAAATAAATAAATAAATTAATGCTCAAGTCCTGTTGAGTGTTGCACATGACTGAAGCAATTAGCAGCTGCTCCCTCAGTAAGTTCTCTGCTCATGGGCTAATTATTTCGCGTTTGTCTACACTGATCAGCAGCTGATTTCTGCAGCTGCAGTTCTTTGTGTCGTGCTGAACTTCTGGAAGACAGCTCTAGCCTTTGGTTTACTCTGTTTCCCGACTTAGGGCAGCCTCTTGACCTTTGCTGTTTTCTGTTGCGTGGAGAAGGGACTGTGCTTGCCCCAACTCCAGCATGGAGTATGTAGCCCCAAATTTTGCAAGGAGTTTGCCCTTAGCTGGCAAATGCTTTTCCTTCTCCCTCCTCCCCCCGAGGAGGACTGTCCCCAGGCCAGCGCTGGCCGTGGCTCATTTTGTGGTTCATGAAGCCGACCCCGAGGGTGCTGCAGCATCTCTGCGGGATCCAGGAAGGTGTACACTGCGGCTGCTGTGTCCTGCAAAACCAGTCATTAAAGCATCTGGAGGACAGGAGCTCCTGTGATAAATACAGCCCAAGAATTTAAGTATTACCTTGAGGATTACTGTACTGTCTGATTTAATTCTTCTAGCATTTTACTGGCAGGTCAAAGACAAAAGTGATTCCATTAAGAATTGCACAGAAATGCTGCAGCTGAAGCTTTTTAAAGGGTCGTTATTTACCCTGTTGCATGCAACACTGTGCAGAGATCATATCCTCTAGCAGCTGGCCCTCAAACATTGCCTCTAAACCTTTGAACCAGTGATTTGTATGATATGTCTTGTCATTCCTATGGCAAAACTTGCTCCACAAATGATCTTAGCATGAATTAGTCAGGAGAAAACATTGTACCTCATTTAGTACAAACACAAGATCCTGAGCACTGGCATAATTTGGTTGTAGAGGCTCAGACGTGGTCTGATGCCTTGGAAAAAAGTGGCGCTTGTATCTGTGGGTCAGCATAGCTCTTCCTCTAGTGAAACGCAACTGAACAGAACCATTTTGGCCTGATTCATATACATCCCTGCATCTGAATGTTATGCCACTGTAAAACAAGATACTAGGGGATAAAACTTTAAAGGTTGGTAGTAAAAAGGTAATAAATGGGGATATACAATAGGCTGATGGGAAACTTCATTTATTTCCCGGAGTTACAGATGACCTCATAATTCATGAGTGGTGGAGCGAGGCGGAGTTATGAAAGTCATGAGAGGTTATCAATAAGAAGTGGAAATAAATGAGTTAGTCTATTGTATTTTCTGTTTGTGTGCATCACCCGATGATAAATGTGACAGCAATGTCAGGGTGATGAGGCTGGTAGGGAGCCCAGGAGGAGCGGAGTAACCCCCAGCAGCACTGCCGAGACCCCAGCCTAGGACACAGGCCATCTTCTCCATCAGAAATGGGGCACAAAGAAAAGCTTCTACCTTAAGTAGAGAAAAGACAAGGAAGATGACAGCACAGCCAAGGATGTGACTTGTTGACCTGGTCCCATAGGCACCATTTCCATGGGGTAGCAGACCCTGCTTTGCTTTGGGGAGAGGTCACTGGTGCAAGTCTCAGGCAAAGACCGAGCAGGGATCAAAAGGCTCCAACAATACTGACTCAGATGACTTACAGTGCAATGTAACAGCAGGAAGGTGTAGAACGTCTTTTGATGACATTTCTTTTGGTGTTAGGCTGTTAGCTGAGTGGTTTTGTATTTTAATCCAGCCTCCAGTCTCCTCTCAGAGTGTTTTTTCAGGTTCGATGGTAACCGTCCCCACTCTGCCCTTCTGCAAACCCTTGCAGAAGCCAAGGTCAAAACAGGGCATGACGACCACAGAAAACTCAAACCTTGCTCACTTTTTAAGACAAGCAGCTGCCTGTACATAGCTATTCCACCCATAATGGGATTACAGAGTAATCTTGGAGAGGCTGGAAGAGTAACCTTGGGAAATAAGGCATGTGTCTGGTTCTGGTTCAGATACGCTGTGTAACTGCAGCTAAATAACATCTGTCTCTGCTTCAGCTCACCATCCGTAAAGGAAGGATTTTTACATTCTTTCCATAAAGGAATATTGCCGGAGAGTGGAAAAAACACAACTATGAATTGTGCAGATATTCTTGTCCTGGAGAACCAGCAACAGAGCAGTACCCAATGGAAAGTCACTAGAGGAAAGTAAAAGAACAGTATTTTGATGAGTCAGTTAAAGAGCCAACACTCTTCCTGCTGACAGAGTATTGAACTTCAAAATTTGGTTAGAAGGCACTGTTTTGCTGACAGTACTGTCTTTCAAAGGACATGCAAAATCAACACCTGACCATCTGTAGTCATTTAAGATTCACTCATAAGGTTTTTTGTAATATAGGCGTTGTTGTTAACCTTGACATCCTGGACAAATGCCAGTGTCTCCCAGTCTATATTAGTCATCCAACATAAAATCCTCACATCCTCTTCTGTCATGTAATACCCTTTTGAGCTCTTGCACATGTGCTGCATTTCAAGCCTCGAGTGAGTGCAGGTTCGCATCTCCCACTGCCATTACAGCAAACTGTAAGCTGCAGTGATATGGACCACATAGTGCTGGGGTTAGGCCACCTCAGACCTAAAGTCTTCCCAAGACTGTGTTTGCAAGAGACCATCCCATGCAGTTTTTTCCTTGAGTGCTCTGGCAGGCGTGACAGCCAGGCTTCTCCTCGGGGAGGTCTTCAAGGATGTACACGACTGGTGTGCAGACCCCTTCTCCCAATATATTCATGGAAGACTAGGAAGGAGGGATCTCCTGACTTTTGGCTTCCAAACTCTAGCTCTACAGGAGATAAGTGTGCTTTTTCCTTAAGCATGTAGCATAAATTTCGATGAGCAGTTAATGCCCTCAGGTATTGAGAAGCGAAGAAGCTGGGAGAAAATACTTTAAGCAAGTTACCACACTGCAGTAGGCAGTATTACAGAAATATTTCTATGCCTGTGTTGCTTGAAAATACCGGGGAGCACCGATTTGCCTCGTTTAGTGTCTTTGGCTTTTCTCCTTCCTTCAATTACTATTATCTGTAACTTGGGAATAAAGGCTCCATTCAGTCTGAAAGGAGCAGTCCTGCGGTGGTTTATGAATGCTTTGTTTGCTCAAACATCTGAAATATATTACTCTGAATCATTAAGAGCCTTTTTTCACAATATGTCCTTGACTTCAGTACTTCATCCTTAATGTACATCCTAGGTAAGCATTGCTCTTGATTTATACTGAGAGTTAATGATTTACAGTGCATGAAGTATAACGGGATAGCCATGGCTTCAGAAGGGGAGATTTGAAATTACAGGCATAGCTTTAACTTGGGGCAAAGAACAGAAGTGCCTGTGCAAGCCAGTCCTTGGAGCACACCTTGAGATACCACTATGTTCTTCGTTTTCAGGTGCAGCAGTGGCTTGCTGCAGGGGGACAGCCAAAAAAGCCCAGATGAGCAGGCGCATCATTTCAGACAGTGCTTGGGTAGTTACAGGACTCCATCCTGTACTGCTCCATCCTATTAATATTTGGTGAGGTTTATCAAGCATTGCCCACAGCCCTTGCTGTGCCACGAGCCCGTGCAATGAGCCAAACCACCACTGCTTTGCAGAGGATCTGAAGGAATCTTCTTGGAAAGTTCCTTGGAAAGGTTGGAGGTGAGATTTGCCTTTCTCATGGCACAGCTGTCCTCTGCTCTTAATGAAAAGGGGGTGGAAAAACACAGTTCTCCTCAGCCTGACCTGGGCTGAAGGAGAAGTGTCTCTCAGCTTTTGGCATTAGTTGTGGCGTTTTCATTTGCAGGATGCCCTTTTTATAGGATCAGAGGCAATCTTCTCAGTTCCACACTTTGGCATTTTGCTGTTTTGCTCAATGTAGCCCTAGTAAAGAGAACGCAAACAATCATAGAAAAGATAGAGAAATTAGACATTTGGCAAAAGATGCAGCATAACTGTAAGACAAATGATAAAGTGTTCGTGTCGCCTGGCTCAAATAGCGTGATTTAGCTAATGGTTATTAAATCCCTTCTGCCCAGGATTAACCACAGCCAGAAACGCTCACTCGTGCACCTGGGGTCTTGCCAGGGACAGAGGAATCCCAAATACTTGTAGCTGAGTTGACCATAGTAAAACCATCTGAAAGCAGAATTCGGGGATGAGATATAAACAATTCTCCTTACAATAATTTATGGCATTTTTTCAGGTTTTGGCAGCATAGCTTACAAGCAGGGAGACAGAGTTTGCTCTACTCAACGCAATTTGATCTGACTGTGCCTTGGTTTCCCATGCCATTTTCTGCCACCATTGCATATTTCTATTGCAGCTCTCTAGGGCGTGAACCGGTTTTTTAGTATGTGTTCAGACAAAGCTTTGCTCTGTGAATCCCTGATTGTGGTTGGGCCCTTTTAGCGTACTGTGTCTCACTAGCCATACATAAAATCCAAACCAAACTTTGTCAGGCATCATGTCTGGCACTGTGACAGTGTTGGGACAAACTAAATAATAGCTCCATGAATTGCCATCAGTTGTTTACCCAGATTAATAATAGTGCAGACAAGTCAATTAAAAATGTAGGATTTGAGATTACTTTGAATGGATATAAGCCACAAAGGACTATACATCAATTAAAGTACTGCAGAAGGCTTTTCACCGAATGCCCTGCAGGTATGTGTTATATCTTAGTGAATAAATGTCATGTTACGTTTGCGAAAATCATTTCATTATCAAAGCCGTGATTTACACAATGGATAATACATACTGGCGTGTACAAGCCAACCACTGATCTTATTTATACTTGTATTGGCTGCAGGTTTTACACTGGAAATATTTAGCTTTGACATTACCATCGTGAGCAGTAGCTACACTTTAATACTGCTTTCTGTGGTTTTCCTATCACAGAGATATTATTTAGGTAAGATATTAGCAAAAGCAATTGAGCCATCAGTGCTGATGTTCTGCGCAAAGCAGTGGCTTTTTATGATGTAGTAATTTGTATCTGACCTTTGCTGAATGGATGAATGTATTTTGAATGTTGTTTCTGTGTCTCTGCGTAGCTGCAGAAAATCAAGGGGGAGGAAGGTCTGGCTGGAGCAGGCGAGGAAGGTTCTCGTTCAGGGAGGAACCGGCTGTGAGGAGGGACATTGCTTTAACCGTTCCTGTGATCCGCCTGTTGTGATGTGCACGTGGACATGCAATCAGAGAGGATTTCTGGTTTTTTCTTCCTATTAAGAGTGAATTGTTTCTTGGAAAAATGCAGCATCTGGTTGGTAATATTTGTGATGAGCGTGGTGCTAAAAATCTGAAAAAGAAACTATCCCCAGACTCTTGATGTGATGAGTATTGTTATTTGTGGCACTTGGCATATGGTGGCTATGCTGGCAAATAATTTAGCATTAAACAAGCTTTTATTTCGCCCTCTCGATTTCTGGGCTGCTGGTGTTTGTATTTAAGTTGCAGAATTAACCAGCAATAATTCATTATATCTAGTGTAATGTGCATTCCTCAAGTGTTCAATTTATTGAGCTGATTTTAATTTGTGATCATTAAACATAAACAAGGCAGGTACCTACTGCAATCAGCCTAAAAAGTCAATATTTAACAGCCGTTACCAAAATGGTGATATCTAAGATTGTATTCTGTTAGTACAAAAGAAATCTCTGTATTGTGGTCTATAATCACCTGTATAGGGAGGAGGTGGTGGGTACCACAGAGCCATCTGATGTCCCATACCAAGAGATAATGAGTTGTAGTTGGTGGAAATTGAGAAGGGAACAAGTAAAACATTGAGGGGGTAGACGGAAGACTATTTTCATAGGAAGAAGGGATGGAAATGCGCTCATTATTTTAAATAACTGTTGGTTGGAATGGATGATGAAGAACATGTGGCAGGAGAGCAGAGGTGGGTAAGGGCTGTAGGGGATGTCAAATCTGGAGGTGATGGAAAGAGCCTATGACAATGGGGACAGGAGACTGGGACCAGCCCTTCATGGGGTGACTGAACTGGGCAGGGACGGGGGTCTGGGCCAGGCTGGAGCTGAGCAGAAAATGGGGCCACGTAATCCCCCTTTGAGGCCACACAACTTACTTAAACACGCCAAAGGTCCTCACGAGTGTTTCCAAAGCTGGTTTAACGGTGAAGAGTGCTACAGAAAAATCCGGGGAGAAATTAATCATTTCTTCTTTCAGAGCTACATTTGAATAGTTGAAAATAAGGTTGAAGATAGAAGATAAGAAAAAGTATTGAAAAGCTGCTCTCTAAATAGGCCCTGTCTGTTGTGCAAAAATAGTGTACAGTGATGGAATTCAGAAGGGGGTGTGTGTGACCCGAGCGATGTCTCCGTTCTCCTTTCCTTGCTTCCCTTTGCAACCTGAATGTTCTTCTAATGCCAGGCGGTTTTATGTGACATAAGACTTACAAGCCTGAATGATAAAGAACAGCTTCTATAAATCATCTTGCTCTGCAGATTTCAAAGTTTCAAGAAGCTAACGTCAGTTGGTACACAAAGTATGACTGGCCACATTTGATTTTGCCAGCATATCTTGCTTTTCAATATGCCTTTTAATATGATAGTCTGGATGATTTGTTTTTCCTGTTACTTTCAAGGATGTAGCATTTATCATTCTTGTATTACTGGAATTTAAGTTTCTCACAGCAGTAGCTGCAAATCTCTGCTTCAAAGTATTTTTTGTGTAATTAAATTTCAGTTTTATATGTGGATTTTATCTGTGAACCTCTAAGGGTTTTTTAATGAGAAATCCACAGACACGACATGCTTGTGGGTATTTGTGCAGCCCCTATTACCATGATTGCTGAGAAATCTTTTCAAATGTGTTGTTCCTAGAATGGCCCGGAGGGCTTTCCTGTGGGGGAAACTGAGGCAGAGCAGGGGTCAATGCCTTTCTGGGCAAGGACTTAAATTTCCTTCTCCTGCCATCACCATCACTTGTCTCCACCTCTGGAGCTCTCTGCAGAGGTTTCCACTCCACCGGAGAAGCCACCTCGGCAGCCACATGAACCCTGCACTTGGTCCTTTGCAAACCTTTTGTTGCCCATCCTGCAATTTCCCCTGGAGGCCAAACCCACAGAAACACCGACCTAACGCCAGCTTTGAAATTCTGGTTCACAATTTTGTTCAGAAGTCCCAGCTGCCTGCCCAGCATCGCGCAGGAGCGCGGATGAATTACCCGGCCTTTCTGTGCGGTTGTTAGAGGGCTCTTAACTGCAGGGGATTCGCCTTGAAAAGGTTTAACGGGGAAAAACCTGCCCACAGCAATAGATGTGCTGATAGCATGAGCCAGGGCGTTTTCTTCAGGTGGTGTTCTTTGCTCTCTGGTTTCCCTTCACCCTCCTCTCCAGAAGGAAATGTTATTAAATTACCTGCTGCTGTTCATCTGCATCTTCCTGACTTTCTACTAAACTTTAGTTAGACAGTTTTGAATATGGGAAGGACGTGGACAAGAGTGCTGATATAGAAGTTTTTATCAACTGATGTATTTTTAAAATACAGGATGTTATCTGGATAAACGTTTCTGCAGAGCAACCTTGCTGTAACCTTGCAAGGTCCCCTCATCCGAATTTGCGCCATCCGTGCCAGTTCCAATCTATATGTCACTGCAGCACGTGTTAAATTGGTCTGAAGCCTCATTCTCCGTGACAGCAGTGTCGGGATGAGGAGAAATACATCCTCAAGATGCACATTCAGCTGAGCCCCGGCGTAGCTGGAGTCTTTATGTCCATAATCTTGCTTTGCAGCCCAGGAGGTGGCATTTCTGACGGATATTATGCAAGTCCCATGTCAGCCAGAGGTGCACGGCAAAAATATATGGGTATGCCCTATAGCCACTCGCTTTTTATTGCGTTGTTTTTCCCCTGCTCATGTAACTATAATTTACAAATGAAATGTGCTCTGATTTTATACTGCTGGCCTGGGACCCAGGAAGCTGTTTGTAAGGAAAATCACCAAAAACCTTGGAGAGAGACTGAACTCTGACTTTAATGAGGCAAAACCCAAATGGTCAATGGCTGGAGTGGAAGGCGAAGGAGGAGGATGAAATAGCTCAGGACGGCTTGGGCACAGGAGAGCAGAGTCTTTGCATTTATTAAGTATCCCGAGCGTAGCTACAGTCAGAGAAGATGCAAAATCCATATAATCACCATGGCTAAATTTGCAGTCATCCTTAGAAAGCGCAATGAAAGCTCCATGAAAAACATTACCCACGCTTATTTATAACTCAAAAGGTGTGCTATCGCTGATTCGGTGGTTTATGAACGCAGCAAATGTGGGAATATGAGAGAAATAAATACACCTGATTTTAAATGCTTGGGATCTTTTTAGAAACCCTTCATGTGGGGTTTAGAAGCAGTGTGGGACTTTTTTTCCAGGTTCCTTGTTTCTTGGTTCATGCATTTTTCAATATATCACATTCATCGCATAATGCTGGCCGAGAACTCGGAGTAAAATGAACAGAGACTGGAGCGATTCGGTGCAGCCGTTTTTGATGTCTCAGTGGTTTTAAACTATATGTGAATGCTTCTTGAACCCCAAATACCCTGTGGCCCGACTTGTCTCTATTTTCGAAGTAATTTACGTACACATTACAGCAGTTCCCACAAGTCATGCTGGACTTAATGGTCTGACAGTATTTCTGTGATAAACCCTGGGGGTTTATAGAGCAGCCATAAAAATTCACTCCAGGGAGAAACTTGGCAGGCCACATCCTCCACCAGAAGCTATCTTTTCTGCCTAAAATCAGGTATAAATCAGTTCAGCTGCTGTAACTTTCAGAAGTTACCAAAAAAAAAAAAAAGTTTAGTCATTTCATATGTTTTTTGGTCCTGTGAAACTCTGAAATACCATAGTTTAAATATAGATGGTGGCTGTTCTTAAAAGTTTCATTGCTTTGAAAGAACCTGCCCATGCTAAAGAGTTCTCCATTTCAAAGCTAAAGCTTTTCTGAAGAACTGGTAAAACTTTTAAACTCCTAGAAATGCTGAAATAAACCTTTTACAAGAGAAAACTGTTGCTTTTGTGGTAAAGAAACAACTGATGCTAATTATTTCCATCAATTCCAATAGGTTAGAGTAGAGAGTGCAAAACACAGAGAGCAGCTCTGAAACCTCTCTTCTGTCCCAAAAATCCATAATGGTCTTTTTTCTGTGGGCGCAGTGAGAGATTTTAATGTTGTTCTTCCATAATTATTCGGAGAGTATGTGTACTATAGTATATAGTGTGTGTATATACATAGCATACTGTGGTGTGTTTTTTACTCTTCTTAAGAAAAAGAGACAGATCTTCTGAGTTAAGTGTTTAACTGGCGTGACTACCAGAAGTAATTAGGAGAGCCTGTTAGACCATTAGCAATTTCACTTTTCAAATTAATAAATTGACTGGGGAAATGCATGGCTGTTACAATCTAGGCAGGACACTGTTGACACAACATGGGAATATTTTATCAAAAATTAATCATATCAACATTGCTCTCAGTCTGTGGGAAATAGGAATTTAAAATAAAAACAAATGTATTTATGTAAACTGTTCTCTAAAATAGACTGCTTACACCTATTTACATAATGAATCCATCACTTATCACCCTCAGGAGATTAGATAATTAAGCACTGAACAACTTACATTTATTCATGTGCTTTCAAGAATGAATGAATTATCTCTTTCTGCACAAACTAAATGTTCTCCCTCTGATTAGTAACAGGAGGGCAGTGATGGGATTTTATGATGGAAAGTGGTTTGCTTATTTTCTTTTAAAAAAAAAGAAGTTGATCTTTGGACTACAGTACATAAAGAAGCTATGTTTGGTTTAAAGTCATTATAAGTGATTTTTAGCAAATTTATTAGCTATGTGAATGTTCTTACCATAGATTCATATGGGAAGGCTGGGCTTCTTTTCTTGAATGTGTATGATTTTTTGAAGTAATTCGTGTATAATTTAAATAAATATCTAAACCAGCAGTTTGAACAGTTGGCCTCCCCAGATGTAGATGTTTCCAGTGCAGGTGGCTCTATTGGAGTTCCTCACCTGAAGTTCCTCTAGAGTCAGTGTGAAAAATGAACCTTCCGTGGGAGCAAATCACCCCATCCCACAATGTGTCCAAGCCAAGTTAAGCTTTGTTTAATTGTGTGCGTTCTCACTATCTAAATAACCAACTACTCTGAGCAATCTGATCTAGTGGTAGGGGGTTGGACTCGATGATCTTCGAAGGTCCATTCCAACCCAAAATGTTCTATGATATGTCAGTGACAGTTTATTGTGGACACACAAAGTGTCTTAGTTGCTGAAAAACAGTAAAAGGCATTGTAATTTTTAATTGTTTTAGTAGCTGCTTTTCTCGTGCATTTAATCTAAAAGTCATGGTCACGCAGACTAGAAGGTTGTTCAGCTTGACAGGGATGAGAGACAGGGTCTTGTCCTTTACCGCCATGCTAGAGCTGAGTGTCGCTGGTGATTTGCACACATTTATTCTGAATTCCATGACAAGACAGGTTTTAGCTTTCAGTGCAAGATCAGGACCTACCTCAGGGAGTCATAGCCTGTGGCCTTCAAGAGTAATGACAGAAGAGGGCTTGAGGTACTGAATTCTTTCATACTGCTACAAACATGATTATGCCTTTTAATGACTTGGAAAACAGCATTACTAATTTAGTAGAGAATTTACAATAAAATACTTCCTGAAGTAGCATGCCCAAGGTCCTAAGGATTTATAAATTACATTAAAAACTTGAATTACTGCAGTTACAAAATAAAGCTGAGATATGAACATTTCTACTTAGCTTTATAAATCATTTTATAATTCACATTAATTCAGCTTATAAGCCTTAAAGGAACAATGCATTGTGGTACCTCTTTTTTGAGGGAAAACGAACTCCTCAGGTGTCCCAGGGCATAGTGGGGCTCCCCAAGGTGGCCAGAGGCAGAGCCAGCTCTTGATGGATGTTTTTCGCAGGATATAAAGCCAGAAGCCTCATCCCAGTCACCTGCTCTGACCTGATGTGGGAGCTGTAGGAATTCTCTGGGTTAATTAGTTGTGAACAACTTGAATCATGTTCATTAACAGCTCTAATGTTGTTAATTAATAACATAAACATTTTTAGTAGCATGACTGGCTCTCCTGTAATTCTAAGTTGGTGTTCGGAAAATGGAGTTTTCTTTTGGGGCTGGGCAATGGGTCGTCCTTCCACCTGACTCTGGACAGGTGAGAAGACAGCAGATAGGTCTAGGCAAGCCTGGCTTGCTGAACCGTAATAACCAGAAAAATGTGGTAGCACGGCAACGTTTCTTCTGGAGATAGTCCTAAAACCAGCTGGTGGGACAGGTTTACAAAGGCAGGCAAACCCAGGGTGATTTGTGTCCTAAGGATTTTATTAATTCATTTATTTGGTTTATAGAGTAGGGCAGAAACTAAATCATATGCTAATATGCATAATATATAAGCATATTATACAGTGCTTTCCAGATTCAGACCCACTGTGAACTGCCCTTCATTTCTTTTAATCTATCTCTGCAGTGACTAATTAGATGACCACATCTCATCCCAGGGTCTCCCAAACTGTGTCACCAGAGTCACTCTTTGGCTGGCCAAATCTCATGTTCAATTGTGTGTTTAAAAATACATCTCATATATATCATGGTCACTTAAAATCCATTAACTGCAGTTGACTCAGATTTAAGGAGGTCTAAAACTGTTCTCCCCTTTCTATGCAAAGCAAAATCTCATCAAAATTACTGGGGAAAAAATACTTATGAAAGGTATATCTTGGGGTTTTTTCGTCTTATCCATTAATTGTTTTTATTTTCTTGACTTGGTTCCTCACCTGAGAATGTGTTCATATAGAAAAGACTTTTGTCTACTGAAACAAACACTGGGATCGGCATTGACCTTCATGCTGCAATATTGGGCCACAAGGCAATAAACAGATTTTACCAATGCAATGCAGTGTATAAACACAGCTGGGGATTGAGGGAAGGCTGAAATTTGCATCCCATTAAATCAATCCTGACTTGAACCATTGCCGGAGAAACACAGTGTCTTTAGGGCTGCCTTACTCATGCCTCAGTTCACAAACAAAACGTCTCTTTGCTCTGGAGCATTAATTTGGGGACAAGAATCTGTGCTTGAGACCTTCTTTGGAAGTCGTGCTCCCATTGCTTCAAACAAGGCTACGTTTTGGTTCATTGTCTCCCCACTGAGCAAGTTACGGGATTAAAAAGTCTTGCTTTGTCCCCTAAGCAGAATCTCAGCAATAAAGTCAGTTGCTCCATATTGTGTTTCAGAAAGGCGAGATATCAGTGAACAAATTTAACAGCAATTAATGGTGGCAACAATGTATTTAAAAGTATATTTTCTTTAGATTTAGGGGAAAAGATCTAATGAATGATATTAAGCACTTTTTAAAGTGTGATATCTGTTTCTGAATGTAGTGTACCACGAGCAAAGGCGAGCAACCAACATTTACTATGTAAATTATCTCCATGCAGTGCTAAATCAATGAGTTTTTCTCCATAGATGCTTATTCCAGGTTGCTCCCTGTAATGACCTCAATTATACATGTCTTCATTGTGAAATTATGGTTGCCTTTGGCGGGCTGCAAATGACAGCGGAGAAAAAGATTTCCATGATAAAACCGCACAACAAAGTAGTACCTGCTCGCATTAGTATTCACAGCTTGCAAAGGTGCGGTGCAGCTCCAGCTTAGCACCTTAAGCAGTGAAATTGGAGCAGAGGGAGGACCAAGGAAAATGTTCGACAATATCTTGACATTTCTAACAAGAAAAGGAATTAGTAAGACTTCACGTTCTCACATGTAGCCGTGGGACCTGGTATTGCAAGGAATTTGACATCGGAACGTAAGAACATCAGACTGGCTACAGCTGGGTCACCAAAGGTCCACAGTGCTTTGCAGCCTCTCTCCAACTGAAGAGGATATATAATATAATATAATATAATATAATATAATATAATATAATATAATATAATATAATATAATATAATATAATATAATATAATATAATATAATATAATATAATATGTAGTAGAATGTAGTAGAATGTATAATATAATATAATTATAATATAATATAATGAAGGTGTGAGAGGCAGGGCAGAGCCGTCCTTCCCCTCCTGGCAGGCAGGGAGGGATCCTGTGTCTTCCTGGATGGGGGGACAGGTCAGAAGGTGGCACTGCCCAAATCCCTGGAGCTGCACAATTTTCAGGAGCTGAGCTGCTGCCATCACCAAAGAGTTTGCAGCGTCCCTGCTGCCTTTTACTGACCATGATTTTGGCTCAACACCTGATGAAAGATTATTCCAGGACCTGTGATACATAGAGACACGGTTATACCCATTCCTTCTTAAAAGGTGATTATTACCAAGGCTTTACCCCTGTCTTGAACTATTAAAAGTTGAGTCAAAAATCATAGCGTCTCATTCTCTGACAATAGCATCTCTCTCTGATACCAGAGTAGTTGGCAGGAATCTCTTTTTGTTTCCAACTGACGTAGGCTGAGGACTTGCTTCAACTGAAATCCCAGAGTAGAGTACCAGGTTTGGCATGACTTGATAAATATGATCAGCTAGGACTGATACTAGGCGAATCTGTTGAATATAGAAAACTGATTTGTATGCATCATCCTGCAGAATTTTCAAATGAAGATAAAATTGCCTGATTTTAAGACCAAATTCCATTCCAGCCTGTGTTCTGCAAGTCAGCGCACTTTGAATATTACCCATTTGTTCTGTTTGGTTTTATAAGCGTGGTAAAAATCCTTTTATCTCCTAAAGGTTTTTAAGAATAAAAAGGACAGTGTTCAATATTTAACCTAGAGGCGGTACACAAAATCATTATGGTGACTTGAATAATTTGTATGCATAATCCAACTAGCATTAGTTTGTCTAAGCTCTACAATTTAAGTCCAAGATTCTGAGTTTTTAAAAAGAAGCCCAGCCCTCGCATCCTCTTAGAGAATCTGTTTCTTCCCCAGTACACCTGGTTGTTTAAGGAAATCTTTTCTGTTGATAACAATAATGTAATGGCTAAAGCCACAAAAAATAGTCTTGTATTAGTAGAAAAGCTATTAGGTGTTAATAAGATGCCCTCAAATGTACTGGTAATAAGATGCCCTCAAACATATTCCATAGAAATATTCGAAAAATAGTGTGTTTGTATTGTTAAAGTGGTCTGTACTAATTGCATGCTTTAATATAAAAAGTCACCTCTTGGCCTGATATGGTTCATCCAAGAATGGTAGCTGTGCAAGGTGTCTTTTTAATTAAAAGTTAATGTATTTTTCATTACTGTGCTTCAAAAATATAAAACCAAAGCCTCTTTAGCTGTCATGTGGAAGATGGGCAGGGAACCTTAAATAAAAGGTTGGATCAGATGATCCTTGAGGTCCCTTCCAGCCTGATATTCTATGATTGATTGATTCTAATGCGAGAAAACACTCAAAAAACGTTGCTGAAGAGGAAGCTAATGGGAGCCCAGTGTGAGCCAGGGAACTCAAAGCAGTGTGAGAAACAGCAGAGGGAATTAAGGAAAACAGCAGTAAGATGAAAAAAAACAATTCTCTCATAAATGAACAACCCTCTATTTCATTTCTACTCAAGAAAAGATGTCCTTATTAGCCCTACTCCATGCTACAAATTACTGTGATTATCAGTTCTTTATCCTGTCAAGTGCACTCCAAATATTTTATTCATTAAAAAATGCTCTCTTTTATGCAGAAAATAACTCCTGTGGGCTGTTTACATGTTTCAGGCTGTTGGATGAGAGTGGTGGGGTGGGACATCCCCAACTTCTGTGGCCACAGGTCATGGTCCTGTGTGGCCGCGTCTCTGATCTCCTCTGGCCGGTATGGAGGGCGATGTGATTTAATGATGTATTAACTATTCCTGGCGGTACTGCTAACCTGCTTGTTGACCTTGCAGGGGTGATGTTCTCCTTCCATCCCCAGTCCTCCTCCATCTTTCTGTTTGGACCTGAAGGCTTCAGATGTAGAAACTGGTAGTCCAACTGTGTCAGACACTGTACTCATTTAGTGCCTAAGCACTAAATAATAGCAGTAAGTTGGTTACACCTTCCAATTTTTGATCTCCCATATATCAAAACGATAGTTACCATTTGTTTAAAACAGCTGTACTCTTTCTAAAATAGCTGTAGGAATATTAAGTGGAGAATGGCTAACTGCTGGCAGACACGACATGCAGCACCGTATTGATCTTTGCAGCCCTAATTCAGCCCCAGATCTCCAGCGCTGAACGCAATTTGTGGCACATGGAATTAACTTCTCGCTTAGTTGGAAGAAGCAGGAAGAGAAAGGATGCAGAGATGTTTGGGTGCTGCTACAAAAGCAGGTTTTGCACAATTTGCAATCAGTTGCTGAAGTGAATCCTTCCAGGCTTCCCAAGGCTACTGAAATGGGCTGAATATTTTAGTGAACAGATTTAACAGATTTACTACTCCAGAGATGTTAAAGCAATTTTTCCTTTAGAGGGTGTGAAGAGGTGGAAAATGATGCTTGCAAAAGCACATACTGTGGGGTTTTTTTATTTTTATTCCATGTATTTCCATAGTGCAAGCCCCATAAATGAGTGCAAGATTTTCCCACCAAAGCTGTTAACTTTTAAGGCAAAATCACATCTTAAGCTGTGAACTGACATGATAAAAATGAGTGTTTGGATTCACTGAAAGTCAGCACTTCTTCAAAGGGCTGGAGGAAAGTGCACATAGCATTTGACTCTTACCAGTGTCGGTACTCTGTAAGTGATACGCAAGTCTCGTGCGGGTTGTAACAACAGAGGTGAGAAGCGAGCAATCAGGATGAAGAGTAATTTTGCCAGCTGATGAGAGGGAGTAACGTGACCCCAAATGTCACTTTATAGCGTCAACACTGCTCGAAGTGGGTTTTCCCAAAGCATGTGGCCTTGGGTGAGGCAGCATCGGTCTCTTTGATCCCCGTTTTACTGCGGCTGATGCCAATGGGAGATGAAAAAGGAGGTACCTTATGGCCAGGAGAGGCTGGTCCATTCCCCGGTCCAAGTTCCTGAGCTGGCTGAAGTGGCACTACACCAAAGTGCTGTGAACATTCCCTCTTCATCTCAAGGGGCCGTTACCTTGAAAAAACAGTTTTCAGTATTTACATGCAATATAGTTTCAAGGCTTTCTTATTGCAGAGCCTGTGAATGAGAGTGAGGAAAAAAAAACATCACACGAATGATAAAATTGAGAATGCAGCAGCTTTGACGATGCGGCCTGAGTGCCCTGTTGCTGGTTCACTGCTGCTGAAATGCTTAATAATGACAAATCTGCACCTGCAGTAATTCTGATATCAAACGTCTTACCTTTCTGTATGGCCACACGTGGCAAAATATGCAGACACATCTGGTGAGCCAGAGGAAATGATGTGACGTGGTGCGGTTTCAGAGAGATGTTGGTGTGGTTTTCAGTGAGGCCTGCTCCCTCAGGTGTTTCTTTTGTGTGGTACATCTAAATCAAAATAACTGGGGCGTTTTTTAATTTAAATAAAATATGAGAGAGCTTCTCACTCCTGGGTTAGTAGAATATCTGTGTCTCAGATGCCATACATGGCTACATTTGGTAAAGGAGTTTTTGTGCTTGCTGACTTCCAATATTTGGGCAATTCAAAACTAGGTTTATTTATATTGCGGTGACATCAGTCGTATCTTAATTCTGCTTACGCAGGGATAGAACCTGATTCATTCTTGTGCCTTTTCGAAGGACCTTGGCAGGAATCCTCTAGAGAAACAAACCCAGACAGTCTCAAGCAGGAGAACCTTCGCTTGTCCTGTTGTAGACTCAACTATTGCAGCCAGACTTGCCAGAGGACCCATCTTAGTGTCCTCACGCCACAACTACAACTGGATACCTCGGGAAAATAATGCAGAGATTTTGATTGGGGCAGATTCAATTTCTGTGTCTCTTACTTGGCTTTATTCCTTAAGCGTTTCTTATAGCACAGATAATCCACCTCCTTGCCAACATCCTTTGAAGATATTCCTGGAATTAGGAAGAAGGGAGGCAGAGGGTGGAGAAGGGGAACAGCTTCCTTTTGTAGGATTTGGTGTTATTCCTGGTTTGTTGCCTTTCGCAGAGGTGGTTCGGCTGAGCCTGCCAGAGGACCAGAAGATCAGCGTTACCACCATCACCGTTGGCCTGAGCACCGTCCTGACGTGCAGCATCCGCGGGGCCCTGCGGCCCCCCATCATCTGGAAGCGCAACGGCATCATCCTCAACTTCCTCGACTTGGAGGATATCAATGTAAGTCCTGAATTACTCGTCATTTTCTTTTTAGGACGTCGAATACGGCTTGATTTAACAGATCATATTTTTAAGAGAACAGGTTTTATCTTATTATTATGGAAAACTGGAAGCTGGTGTGATATTTTGGTTTTGCGTGAATATGTCTCGGGAATAAACGTGCAACAACATATAGACAACTGAGAACAGGGTTACTCGGGATATGTTATTATGAAATTAAAACTCAGTAGTGTGATAACCCAGCACTTAAATAGCACTGGTACTTCATCCCTTGTAGTTCATTCACTTTGGGGCAACCTGTGTCCATGGATAGCAGCCCTGGAAATGCAGGGGAAAACAGCTCTGCAGACCATGAACTCCTCGGGGGTTTCTTTCCCGGTACAAAGAAACAGGTTCATTGAGAGCATAAAAGAATGCATTTATAGTTGGCAATGAAATCTCTACTCTAGCTAAATCAAATAATACATTTTTATCTTTGTTCCTCCCATGTCACTTGTCTTCAGCCAATTCTCATCTCATTCCTTTGGCTACTATTTCAGATGAGCAGTTTAAAATATGGGATTATTTAGCAGGATATGGCAATAACCTCGAAGGAAGGAAGATGAATCTCTTTTAATTTGCAGTGCTGGTCTGATGTCTGAGTCATAGTTTGTAGTGAAGACAATACCTGAATGATGGTATAAACTTACTAATTTATTTAATAACATTTAATTACAGAGAGAGTGGAAAGTAGTGTACAAAAATATGGTCTGTATTTCATTTCTCTTTGCATTACAGTGCACAGTAAATCAGGTTTTATTTTAATTACACTACAGCAAGAGTTGATGTATGTTTTTGTTCAGCTCTTGTTAATTTGGTAACCACTCAGTTCAGAGTTGTTGCAGTCAATACTGTAGGTCCCTAAGTTGTTGTGTGTCCAGGGTTGCTGAAATGTGAAAAATCTTTGGTTTACTCTTCTGCGTTAATACACGAAAATTATAGCACATGGGACAGAAATACACACTGTAACTCGTTACATTATTTGTTGACTCTACCTTAGCAGGAAATCCGTGTGCACTATATCTGGGTGATTACTGTGTGCACAAACTCAGTAATTGTAACTGAGCTGGTGAATCCAAATAGATTTATTTTAGGCATCCAAAAATAATGAAAATTCCAGGTATTTATCTTACCTTTATGAAATTTTAGTTATGATCACATTGATCTTAAAAGATTAGAAGTTCATGCATGAGCTGGACACGAAGTGACAGTCCAGCAATTGGAGCACAAAGACATCCTTGAAGGACAGACAGCACGTGGCTCTGCGGTTTCACTTGCAGCTCATACTATTTTAAATAGAATTTTGTAGAGTAAATTTTCAGGCTGAAATGCCAGTTCTTCTCTAATTTAGCACTAGCCCCAGTGTGGTTTACTTATAAGTGATTTTCTTACTCCTTGATTATTAAACATTAAGAGGAAGAGTTATGTTCTTGCACATAAACCGATTCCTGAATGATTCAACATCCCTTAAGACAGTCCCATGCAATACAGCAGAAAAAAAAATAACTTTTTGATCTGTTTGAACTAGTATATCACTGAGAAACCATGTCAAAGGAGTACTCTGAAATTCTTACAAGGAGGAAAAAGGATTTATGCCTCGATTTTAATGTTTCACATGTCAGTTTACGGCCTCTCTCACCCTGTCATATAACACCTGCTACTAGCGTACAGCAACTTCTTTTTATCCAATAAACACCTCCACACCTTTTTCATCTTTAATTAAACTGGGAAGTTCTTGATGCTCTGTATATATCATTGCCATCTGTATTCTGGTCTGGTTATTGAGGTGACACAAGTTGGGGATCGCCATCTTTTATTTTCCCTCTCCTGCTCTGGACAATTCGTAGGACTCTTGAGCGCAGGTGTGTCCCCTCTCTGGCTATCGAGGATGGACACCTCCACGTCTGAAGCACTTGTTCTTAGCAGGGATGAAGAGATGGTCCTTCAGCTGGTAAATCCAGTCTTTTTATTTAGATTAATTGCAAGTTTTAAAAGACCTGTGCTCGTGGAGCATGAGCCACATTCATCTGCATCGTGAACATGCTCGTGTTTGGGGTCGATACTTGCGTGTAGGATGGAAGTAGCACCAACAAGCCCTTTGAGGCTTGCAGTGTGCAGATGTGTGGAGCCACGCACGCTCAGCGGTGCCACGGACGGTTCAAAGCTTCAGCCTCTCGTGGGTACCGAAACTCACATTAAACAATAATCTATTTAAAGGCTTTGACAGCAGGAAAGTAAAGGCAGTGTGCTTCTTAATATACTTGAAGTCGGTTAATTAAATTACTTCAGTTTTCTTTTAGTACGCCTCAAGCAGAAACTCAATTGCATTTCTGCTTTTCACAGTAAGGTTAGCAATTTGGCTAATTGGAAGTGCAACAGGAGATTAATTGTACCTTTTTAACTTCAAGAAAATCCTCCCAGCTCCTGCTGCAGTGGTAATCACATACAAACCTACAGGATATTCGTGTTCTTGGAAAAATCCTCATATTATATTTCAATTAAACTCTGTCTCTTCCAAATGCTAGTTCAGGAAATCAGATGAAAACAGAAGTCCAATTCTGGAAAAAACAGAATCCTTACAACTGGGTGTGAGAGCAGCACAGGAGAGGCACCGCTGAAAAGTCCTTTGTGGCTTTATTCTCTCCAGATTTTGTGACAAATGTGACACGAGAAGGTTGACTATGTTCCAGATTAATAGTAGAAGTGACAAAGATGGTTAACAAAAGCCTAGATAATCCTAAATTTACACAGAACTGGAAGGTTGAAGATTACTATAAAGCCTGGTTGTTTAAGTGCATTACTTAAATCATTTTGATGTGATAGTTTGATTGGCAACCAAATATCAATAACTTTTCACTGCTCTTTTAATCAGAAGCTTTCATAAGCAACATATTAATAATTTGTCTTGTCCTGTCTGTGAAGAACTCTGTTAATGAGTTGTCACATAGCAATTGCAAAAGAGCCATCTTAATGGTACATGTAATTAAACCATCTTTCTTGCAAACATTTAAGATGGCTTTTAGCATAAAAAATATTATCCTTAGATCATCCATATTATTTATCTATTAGAAGGCCCTTTGCAGCTTTGATTTAAGAAAGACACATCAACTTTTCTCATGCAGAAAATAAATATAGTGTAGCTGAAACTAATAAGACTGTGATAGCTATAAATTGATTTCTGACTACGAATAGTGAAGTGGTCAAAATGTGTCATCTTTCAAAATAATGTACTTTAGTCCCCTAGACAAGCAGTATGTCTTCCCAAATATGTGATTATAAAAGCATTCCACAGTTTGAAAATATAATAAACTCCTCATGGAGTCAAATGTATTTATTCAGTATTTATAGGATATTGTTTCACATGGTTTGACATTATCTCCAGAGAAACATAGATAGGTTTATAAACAAAATTTATAAACAAAGGTTTATGCTCCAGAAGGATGGTGAAAGCATACGCAAACAACAGAGAAGAGAATAATACCATAGGCAAACAAATGCTACAGAATACAGGTAGATAAGTATTTAGTGAATTACCAAGTGTAATGCAGGTAGCTGTAACATAAATTTATTAGTATCTTTCATTTTTAATTTCATATTAATCCATACACTTTAACTTGAATCTCCATTAGATCATTAGTTCAAAAATAAGCTTTCCATTACAGATCGTTGACATACAGGTTTCTTAATTTCTGCTGATGCAGGTGAGTGAGAGTGCTTTGCAGCTACTTGATGACTTTTCTTTTTCCTTGTTTGATGAAAAATCAATAACTGCCCTTAACAAGCATGCTCTCATGAGTTAACAAAATGCAGCATATCAGTTGTTTACTACTGTGTAACTTGTGTGTATCAGTCAGCTCACCTTGCAGAAAGTACACGGAGAAGTGTCCAGTACCAAGTCCACATGCCACATTCTCAAGTCTTGAATGTTCCTGTACAAAAGAATCCTGCACCAGCTTCATGCACGCTCAGTTTTGTGTTCCAGCGTTGGGATGTCACGCAGGCTGAAGGGCAGATGGGTTGAAGCTGTGATGAGACAAGTCCAGGGTCAGGGGGAGAAGCTGTTCATCACGAGAACCAAGTCCCCAGCTTGGGAAGCGGCCGAACAGCCACTGATGGGAGCGCAGCAGCGTGTTCTGCAGAGGCGCACGTAGTTCCCGTATGTCTCCTCTGCCAATGCCTCCTGTCAGAGGAAGGAAATTCTTCTGGAGAGACGTCTGCTCTCACCTTCATCCATTCTTGCCTTTGTTGAGGCCATGGGAAGAAAGTCTGGGGTTTGCTGCTGAGGTTCCTGTCATCACCCAGCACCCCAGAGGCACCATGGGCTGAGCTTGGAGGTATAAGTCCCTGCCTGGGGGAAAAGGAGGGATTCTCTTCTGCAAACAAGTTTTCCTCCTGCCCATACAAATCTCTTTGCCTTACTCCGGCAGAATCCAACCCTGGTTCCACCTCTGCCCACCAAACCTCTGCCAGGCCCATGGTGCGAAGAGCACGGGGAAGTGGCAGAAGTGACTCTGGGGGGCACAGACCACTTTCTAAATCGTTGGTTGCTCACATTCCACATCTGCCCGTGCACCTGGGAAGATTCACCTCCATGTATATCTCATGGTTCTTACCAGTCCTGTGCCTGCTTGCCTTGATACACGTTTCATGTATATTCATGTAAATGTCAATTTTCCATGTATAATATTAGAAACCCAAAGCAAATGGCCAACCTTTAAAGTGCAAGTAGCTTGGGTTAGATTTCTCATTAAAACAGGCTGTATGAAGGCGATATATTCCTGTTGATGTTTTTAGCATAGTTCCACTGTTAAATAATTAAAAGATCATGTGTGACTAACCCCACTTAATACCTTGCTAATAGAAATCGGGCCATTAAAATGATCAAACCCTGTGTCATCCCAGATGCTGCAGTAATACAGCGATGGGAGGAAATGACAGGAGGTTGCATGTTTAAAGCCAAGTTTTTTCTCTTTCAAATCAAAGTTTAAGAAATTGCACAGTGCTTCTAGTATCTTAGGTCTTTGCAGGCTCTAAAATAGAGGATAAGCGGAAAATTAATATTTACAGTATTTTCAGAATACATATATAATCTCTCACTTTACTATGATGAAGATCATAGAACTTGTATCCACTTGTGCCTTCAGCGGAATTGCTTGGTTTTGGGTCACAGGCCAAAGTTTGTAGGTGATTATTGCAAATGCAGAAATACCTTCATGGAGACCGCATGAAGTTTAACAAAGGCAGGTGCTGGATTTTGCACCTGGGACACAGCAACCCTGGCTGTACATACAGACTGGGGGACGAGATGCTGGAAAGCAGCTCTGCAGAGAGTGATCTGAGGGTTCTGGTTGTTACCTGGTCCTAACTAACCTGTGGAGTATAAGGCTTCACCTTCCTAAACATCCCGGTTTTGTGGAGGAAAATGTTACTCTGCGGTGGTTTTGTTTTGCTTGCATTTTTTGGAGGTGTACAGGGCACATACCTGGTGAAATTTTTGAGAAGCTTGAGATGTTAGATGCAACTCTCCTATGGACAAATTGCATGCTCTTGGCTTGGGTGTTATAACAGAAAGCAGACCTATGAATACAGTGTGAATCTTCTAAAAATGAGAAGATAGAAAGGAGTGAGTCTGTCCCCTGTGTGGTATTAAGGTAACTAGACAAGCGTGCTCAAAAAAAGGCGTTAGAGAAAATTTGAGAATGAGATTAGAATTCTCTGGAATCAGTTGCACTCTCCCATACCTGCTCTGGCTGTTGGAATTGATAATGGAATTACAAACCGAAATCCATGAATCCCAGTTATGTACCTCTGTACCGTAGGGAGAAAGTTGTAGTTTATGAATATAATTTCCTCCCAAGATTGGTACTTTCCTATTCAGCCATGGTCATTGCATTTTTCTGAAATATCTACTGGATCCAGTTAATAGAAACATTTCACTAGGTCTCTGGTATGCTAATTCCTCCCTTTCAACAGCTCCAGCAGGATGGCTACTATTGATTTTCCTTGTGGTATTGTGTCTGTGAGGTTTTCAGGATATAAAAGTCATCCATTTTTATCTATATTATAGTTGCACAACTATCTGAAAGGTTCATTTCCATATGTTCAAGTAAAAAACTTTTTTAGCTCACCAGTGAAGTCTTATGTTGTGCTAAATTCTTTGAGCAGAAAAACAAGAAAAGATAAATTAATACCCCATCAGGCTGTGTTTGCGATAGTTTTCTGGCATTTGCTTAAGGCTGAATTTTTCTCCATGTAAATTACTAAAGTGATAACATGTGTAAAACCAAAACCAAATAATATTAATGAAGCATAGGTTCTCAGCTTGTCTCTGCAAATGAATTATTAAAAGCACCAAAGAAAGTGATTTAAGAGCCCATGACTAATTTAGTTTTTATTATTTTTATATGAATCACTCACGAATCTATTGTAAAAAAGGTCAGAGACATTTGATTAGTGAGAAGAAATCATTTTCAAAGTGATAGCCATTGTTGTAGATTTTGCATAATAATAATCTCATTAAACGCTTGGGTACATTTTGTTTTAAAATCCTGTAAACATTATCAGGGAGAGGTTTCTAGGACTCTCAGGATCAGGCAAGTTTTTTAACATAAGCTAGTTGATACGTTTTCACTGCTGTGCTGGTTACTGTGAAGTTGTGGTGGCATTTCTCTTCGTCTAGTGGAAAACCAGTGACACCAGTTAGCCACAGTGCTGGAACTAGTTTTGTTGGTAGGGACTGAAGACACATGGGGAAGGTTCCCAGCCTCCCTGGGCTTGGTGGAAAGAGCCGAAAGGGAAGGGTTTAAAAGTGAAGCACATTATTGGCATTATTGTTGTTGCTATTATTATTATTTAGCAAGAAATCTCAGTAACTGGTGGGATTCTCCCAAGAGAAGGAACCATTTGGAGAACTCTTTTTCTGTTTACGGACACGCTTAAGTCAGTGAGGTGAGGGGTTATCAACTGTCTTTGAGACTCATCCCCAAAGTGTATTAGGAGCATTCAGTAGTAATTGGGGTGATTTAAAATCACTGCATAGGTTTAAAATCGCATGGGCCAGGCAGTGGCTGCCTGCCGGGGAGCATGTGCCCCACCGGCACCTGTGCCAGCCTTTGCCGATAGCTGCAGAGATGGGGGGATTTTCTGGTTTTGTGCCACTTGGACTTGTTTTTCTCTTCCTTCTTCCTATTTATAGCTAAAAGGCAAGTTTGTTTGGTTTTTTTGTTTCCCAAATAACTGAAAGTTACCCTAAAAAATAATAAGGCTGAATCTACTCTATGCTAATTCCTCTTCAAACTTCCTGGAAAAAAAATGAAACTTTGCCAAAATTTTAGGTGCTTTAAATATGTTTCTATTCTGTGTCAGAACAACCCCAGGACGTGTTAGAAAGCTTCATGTAGCACAAGTGTGATGGGAGCGGCTGAGGGAGCTGGGGGTTCAGCTGGAGAACAGGAGCTGAGGGGAGACCTTCTGATCTCTGAACTGCCTGAAAGGAGCCTGGAGCCGGGGGGGTCGGTCTCTGCTCCCCAGGAACAAGCGACAGGACGAGAGGAAACGACCTCAAGGGGAGATTTAGATTGGATATTAGGAAATATTTCTTCCTGGGAAGAGTCGTGAAGCACTGGAACAGGCTGCCCAGGGCAGTGGTGGAGTCACCATCCCTAGAGGGGTTTAGAAGACATGTAGATGAGGTTCTTAGGGACATGGTTTAGTGGTGGACTTGACAGTGTTGGGTTAACAGTTAGACTTAATGATCTTAAATGTTTTTTCCAACCAAAATGATTCTATGACTCTATGAAAAAGCATCTGAAATTGGCAAAAACAGTGGGCAGGTGGTGTCCCCGCATCCTCTGGCATTGGCCCCAGCCGTGGCTCGGCAGCCCCAGGTTAATGTGGGCTCCATCTCCACCGCCTGGTGCTGGGTGTCAGAGCAGGAGATTTGTGGCATTACAATCACATATTGGATTTCACTTCAGACAGAATGTGAACGAGATTTATAAGCAATATGCAATGTTTTACACATTTCTAAGCACGTTGTCTCTGAGCCGTGGCAGATTGCATGACCAGGGAATGCATTAGAAGGGAGGAATGGGATAAATAAATATGAAAAATCATCTGTTTGGAGAGACCAATGCCTTGGGTAATCAGTAGTGATGGAAAGGAAATACAATACAAAAAAAAGTACATACCCATTTTCTAGGATCTGCTTTGTTATGTTTTCAAATTGACTGTGTGCAGTAGCAAGGGGTTTTTTTAATTTTTTTTTAGGTTACTGAGCTGTTATCAATTTAAAATGCAGGGTGATGCATTTTTATAATCTTGGAAAGTTAAAACGTATTCTGAGGTCACCCGATCAGTCCTTTATTTGAAGGGTAACTGGAAGACATAAAAGAAGCTCATGAAGGGCAGAGAACTTTTTATTCCAGAAAGAGAGAGAAAACATGAGACAAACTGCAGGAGAAGTCAATTTATCATCTGCCAGTAGTCGACCTTATCAATTATAAGCACACCTTGCTGATTTTTTTTTTTTTACCAGAACATGTAACGTTATTTTATAATGAAATTCATAAAATAGAGGTGATGAACACCTTATCCTTATCTGGCAAGGTGCAAGGCTCATCAGTTTGTGGAGGTTAAAATAGCTTCTGCGTCTTGTTCGTATATTTTCATCACTTCTGTTTCTTCCTCTTCACAAGAAAATTCCTCAGCGGTAAAGGAAGAAAACCATGTCCCACAAGTTATTTTTTTGCCTTTCTCCTGGTTGCCTGTCCTTTTTCATGGGGTGATAACTAAAAATGCTATTTCAGTTCGTTCTTGGGCATTGCTGGGGGCAGGAGCAGGCCAGTCCCGGGGTGGGGGTGCAGCACTCGCTGTGACTCCGGGCAGCCCCGAGGTTCTCTGCTCTAAGGGTTGGGTGGTTTTCAGGAAAGAAGAACTAGGTTAAATCATTTTTATAGATGTTTATGGCTCCCTCTAACTGCTTTCAGGTTTGTGGTGACATGGAAACCTCGCTTTGCAAGCAAAAGCCATCAGAGAAAAGTCAAAGCACACACCGAGTGTTTCCTCTGCCTTCTTCCAGCGTGAATTCTGCCCGTTCCCTCTGCCCACCCCATCCTCTCCCCTGCCGGTTCTCCCAGCAAGCTCACACGTGCATGTTTGGATCATAGATTGGTTTGGGTTGGAAGGGACCTTAGAGATCATCTAATTCCAACCCCCCTGCCATGGGCAGAGACAGATTGCACTAGACCAGGGATGGAGGGATGGAGCTCAGAACCCGAGTCTCTAAAAATGTTTTGTGCTAAACAGTTTCCGAGAAGTTTTGTTGAAAGAGCTCCCACTTGCCTGATACACGGTTTTGAAAGGCAAGACGTCCTTATTGACCTGCACTCCCTTCTCGGCTTGATAAAACCGCGTGCGGCACTCCGGGGTTACACCCTGCCGAACGTGCTTCCCAGCAAACCAAGAGAGCAACTGAGCACAGGGTCAGTGTTGTTAGAACTTACACCCCGTTCACGGAGCGGCAAGAGATGCCCTGGAGCAGCTCCTAAGAGCTCCCAAAGGCAAGGTGGTGGGGAGAGCTGTGGGAAATAGCCCAAATATTATACCAGGGCTGCCCCCCCAGCCTGGACAGCATCCCGTGGGGATGAGGGTAAGATGTAGAGTTAGAGGCTATTAAGGAATCAAAGACTCATCATTTCCTAATGCTCCAGGGCTTGAGTTTTTACAGCGCTTCCAAATATACCTTTATAAAATACATGCAGGAAGTGCTTGTGCATAAGAATGCATGCATATATAAAATGTAACAGTGAAATCCTAATGTACTAATTATATCCACAGGGAAACATGAGGAGAAACCGTGAGCTGCAATAAATAAACACACAGAAAGAGTCATTAATTTGTTAGACAATTCAGTATTCTTTTTGTAGCAGCAAATGTTCAGTTTTGAACATAAATTTCCTAAACACTTTTTCCTTCCCACATCTAATACTGACCATTCTTAATAACGTTGTACTCTTATGTGAATTTACTGCGTGTGTGCAAGTTCTAATGCAGAGCAGATAATTTTGTTCTGTGCCTGATGTAAATGATACAGTGTTAACCTAAGTCATCTTTGATAACCTTTAAGTGCTAGAAGTCAGAAGATAGTTTTTAAAAGTCATAAACCATCCTTTTACAAATATAAACTTTACAAGAAAAATGCATTTGGAGAGGAAGAGAATAATGATATAATCTCGCATCAGTTTGTTTTTGCAAGGGCCTTTACTTATATTAATATATTTGTATGCATTGGAAAAAAACAGATCGTCCATAAAAAGACAATTACAGAGCACAAACCAAGCATTCATAATATTTTTCTGAGATATCTTAAAGGAAGCAACATACTTAAAACAGTGAAGATTTTATTGTCCTGTTTTTCCACAACTCCTTATAAATCATTCCATAGAAGTAGCCGCCCTGCTTTTATTGATCTAAATTCAATTTGAGTTGCTTTGGGATTAACTTTAGAAACTGTTATTGAGTCCCCTCCACTGCAAGCATTTTCTCTATTTCATGCAGATATCATTTGAACAGGGTTGATATCTTTTCTATTTGCAGTTACTCATGTCTCTGTGTTTTCTGTCAGGAAAGATCTAGCTGACCAGAAAACAGGCAAATGCTTGAAATGGGAATTTTTTAGTAGATATTTGCAGTAACGTATTGGGTAGGTTAACCAGTGTATCCCATATCTGAGGTGGTTTTGATGCCAGAGCCAGCAGAAGTAGTGCCAGATCGGTCCCATACTGCAAGAGACAGGCTGCTTTGTATTATACTTTTCTTCAAGGGTGTCAGCTGGCATTGCAAGTCTGCATCAGGAGATTCTAACTTGAATTTTACCATATTTTTGCTGTAAAATTCTGCAAAGAGTTTAGTTTAGCATGTTTCACTCATGGAGCTAATTAAAGAAAAATTGTTCAAGCTCATGAACTGTTTTTTAAATGTATCCTTCTGGGTTTGCATAGAACTACGAACATTCTGGAGCTGCAGAAGTCTGAACGTTAATGGAGTAACACGAGAAACTCCTTCATATACCCATCATTACTGTGGTTCTCTTAACTATAATTTGAAATAATATTCCTAAGCAGGGCATTTGTACAACATATTCAAGTGCCAAAACCTCTCTACTAACTCATATTCTCCCCATCTATAATCAGAAATAGAAGTAACGCAAGAGCAGATCTGGGAAGATGAAGGGGATAAAGAAAGATGCTTCTCTAGCAGTTACAGATCAAAAGTTTCTTTGAGAGAATGCTTTTTTGTCTTTTTACTTGCCTCCTGCCTAGGATATTGTCTGAGATAAGTGACAAACAGTTTCCGTTCTTTCTCATCAAGTCTCAAGGTTACAGTGCATTTTCTAAGAACCAGAAGAGATAAAGAAAACCTTAACCCACCCAGAAGTTAGCATTTTATGCATCTGAGGTTAACAGGTTGATATTAAATTCCCCCATAAATTAAACAGCTGGAAATTGCCATCTTTTCATGTGCAAAGAGCACCTTGTTAGCAACCAGCACAAAAGTTCATGTTCTCAGATGAGTTACTTTGCTTTACTCTTAAATTGCCGCTCATTTTCTCCCTACACGTTGATTTATGAACTTTAAAGCTTACTGTTCAAAATTCAAGCTGTGTTTCCAAGCTGTGATGCTATCAAAACTACTGAAGATGTAGTCTCCCTTTGTGTGGTGTTTAAAATATTATTACTAAATAATAAGGCATCTTTCCTGTCCTTTGTTACATACAGGATTTTGGAGAAGACGATTCCCTCTACATCACCAAGGTAACAACTATTCACATGGGCAATTACACCTGTCATGCCTACGGCTATGAAGAGCTGTATCAGACCCACATCCTTCAGGTGAATGGTTAGTAAATGGCATATATGACAATCCGTGAAAACGTTCCTGTAAGCAAAGTTGCATGCTAATCTCATTCGCGCAGAGATGTGAAAGGCCATGCAGCAAATTGTCTTTGTACAAGAGCAAACGCAGCGTGGGGTTTGCTTGCTCTTGTTATCACACAGGCAATCAAAAAGAAAGGTACCAAGGGGGTACGTGTATAATTACCTGGGCTTCAGCAGGTATCCTGACTATCAAACAAGCTGTCAATAACGTTTCCATAGAGTTAAGAGCAGTGTTTCACAGCATCTCTTAGACTAATGACTACTTTTGTCAACAGCAGTGTTGCTTCAATAATTTCTTCTTCCAGAAGATAATTTCGGTTGCGTGAAATAGCTCAGGACAGTTAAATAAATACAGTGCAGTGTTTCCAAAACTAGCTATCTACACACAGCAATAAATCAGATTATAACCTGGTTGTAGTCAGCTTGGTTCACTGAGAGCTATTTACATTGGGTAAAGATATGGGCCACTGGTTTGCAAAATGAGGGCAAACCATTTTACAGGTGAGAGAATCACACGGGCCACACTCCAGCATCCTCATTCACCTCTGTCCCCTGGACCACACTTGTGCCTGGTGGAACTTATATTCAGGCATTTGCTGTCTTTCTTCTGACCTCAAACTCAGCCAGATGGATTTTGTTTAAAATTACATTAGCTTAAACCAGCATTTCACTGAGGGACCAGCCCATGGAATATCCACCTCCCCAGCAGCAAAATCCTTATTCAACTTTAAACCCATATTTACATGTGCTAATATGACTAGCAGTATCTCCAGAATAGGAGACAGGGTAACCCATTGCTCACTGTGGGTAGATTTTGACATACTCTAGTGTGAAAGTATTTAGTTTTACAGGATAATTCAATAACTTCATTACAGTAGATATAAGGAAAATTAATATTTAGTTCTTTCTTCAGGTGTGTGCAGACCTCTACAAAGGGGAGCCGTCTACCAGTAAGAGCAGATAGCTACATACAGGTTAATAGAGAGAGACTGACATGAAGAGAAACAATAAAAAGGGATATTTATGCACTTTAAGAAGCACTGAGGTGGACGTGGGGTTTAGGTTTGACTGCAGCTCAGGTCTTCTGGACGTGTGTAACTGCTCCCCACCCACAGCGAGTAACTAGAGGGGAGCATGAAACACTCAGTTGATTTGAATGAAAATTGGCTTAATATTTCTACATAATAATTTGTCATTTTTTGAGACAGTAAACTGTAAAGTCTCAGCAATGTGGATAACTAGGTTGTGCATGCTGCAGCAGGGAAAACAGGTTTCCTTCCTCAAAGGGCTATTTGTTTGATGAATGGCAGTTGAAAGAAAAGCGAGCTAACAACTTAATCCCATGTATATTATGTGATATATTATGAGGCCTGAATGGAGTTTAGTTGGCAGACAACAATGTAGACTTTATCATCACTGAGAATATAAGGCCCAAAGGCTTTGAAACTGAAACCAGAATGAGAGGAAAGCTAGATGGAGTGTGGGGAGAGGTTGATTTGTTTTGTACTCATGCCTGCCACTTAGATTTAACTTATTGTTGAAAGATCCCATTTTCATTTTGAATGGAAGTTTCAGACCACAGCTGCGTGCGGTTTTTCTTATTAATACAAGAACACTGTTATACAAAAAATCGCAATCCATGTTGGCTTTTTAATGTTGCTATATAGTGACTAAATACTGCAAAAAATGCTATGCATTCTGTTATCAACCCAGGCTTGCTAGAAAACATTGCAGGGTCTAGGAATCTTTGTCTTACAGCATCTTATATTCCCATGTGAGCCGTTAGGCTTTGCAAATCTGGGTTTTGCAGTTTTTGATGTGGCCGGCTGGCTGCCCACATCACTAAATTCTCTCCTTTTCTGCCTGTGTCGTGGCTTCCTCCAGCAAACGATGTTGGGGTAACAGCCCCCATGACAGGGCAACGTTCTTCCCTTCAGATGCCTGGTGGGGTTCCCCAGGCAGAGCCCTGCTCAGGAAATCCTTCATGGTTTTTACTAACTTAAAGGACAAATTGAGGAATTTCTCTTGACAGGAGTAGAGGGAAGAAGCTGAGTCAAGCTGAACTGAGTGAAGATGCCGAGATTCTAAGCGTAGTTGATGGGCTCTGTTCAGCGCTGGGGATTGTCTCTGTCTGTCAGTATCAAACTAAAAACTTCATCTTCAACATGGGAAGGGTTTTGTTGCTTTTCTGTGTTGGACTAAAACAGTAAGAGAATGTGACAGAACCAAGTCAGCCCAGAACTAACATGTATCTGCTCGCCTGTCTCCTCCAGGGAGGGACCGATACACTTTGAACATCAAAAACACAGGGGGTTTTATTCTATGAAAACAATCAGATTTTTTTTTTTCTTTTTAATAGAGAAAACTCCAAGTTTCTCTATTGGGAAAGAGTAGAGAAGGAAGAACCAACTGGAAGTAAAAGGGTTTATCCCAACCCTTCCCAAGCTCACTGTGTCTGTACAGGCAGGTCCCAACTTTCAGACTGCAACTCAGTTAATTCAGTGTTTTCAAAGCTCCAGTGTCCTTTGATCCTTTATGTACCACCTGGGCCCTGGCTTACTGTTCCACTGAGGCCCATCAGATCAGCTTACAAAATATTTTCCTTTTGTTGCCTTTTTCTCCTTAAAAGAATCTGGTCCTGGTTATATGCATACTCTTCATATGCTTTTATCCAACATATTATATTCTCTTTATCTTGCTTTCTCCTTTGTCTCTTCAGAACATAAAACTGGCTTGTAACAGCTCCTTGATTAGGTGATATAGAAAATTAGGAAATAAAAGCTTAAATAAAAAGATTTGAGACCAATTTTGACGAAATTTAAAGTTTCTGGGATTTGGAGCTTGGCTTGGATCTATTCCAGACTAATCAAATTTATCAAAAGTTTCCCCATAGAAAGCCTTGTTTTTATTCCAGTATATTTTCATGGTTGTTCCTTTTCTTGCCCACAGAAAGTAAATTGACTTCAGTGCAGTCAAATCCTGCTGGAATACGGGCACATACTTGTACCAGCTGGGTCAGGATATCACAAATAATATGGGCAGATCCAGGTGCTCATTTGGACAAGCAGAGATGAGAATCCTGTTAGGCAGAAAACGTGAAGACCACCAGATGGATGCTCCAAACCGCTGCCTCACATCTTCAGTGTATTTACACACCTGGCCCTTAAAGTCTTTGGAAGAAAATAATGTGCTGAAAGGCAACAAAAAGTTTAAGAATGAAAAATTCATCTTGCGTGCTGGTATCTTTGATCAGGGGAAGCCAAGAACAGTAGGAAAGTTATGTTCTCTCCTATGTATGGATATTGCTTGGGAAATGTGTACAGCATAGTCTAACTGTATGGAGGAAAAGCCATTTATCACTTTCAAGAGGAAAAATAGTTGCTGAGGATAAAAAATCTAATAAAATTGCAATCAACTATGAAAATTGATAGTTTGCAAATCAAGAGAGTGCTGAGTGTAGGGCAGCATTTTCCTTGGTCCTTGCACTCTGGAAAACATAAGCATAAATCAGAATGTTATCTTCCTTGAAAACAGTTTTTAAAAGCTGTTTGATCCTGGGCCCAGTTATAAGGGTCCAATAGGACAAATTTTCCAGTAACAGAGAGATGTTTTAAACACAGATGTTTTGTTAATGTGGCTTTTCAAGAGAAAACATAGAAGGCTGAAAACTTCTTTCAAATCGTAAATGGAAAGATTAAAACATCTCAAGTAAATGATTAATCTGTTAATTATTACTAAGCCCTGGAGTAGATATGTCCTGTAGCAGCGATGTATGTCTCTGGGGTTTGATACTGCCATCTGTGCTCATCGTGTACTTTATCACCTGAGCTGTTTTATTGTAATGAATTGGTCTGCTCACAAGTAAGGTGTATTAATACTACTCGTTATGCAGTAGTAGGCAATCTACCCAATCTCTTACTTGTTTGAATGCCTCTTTTTTCCACTTTGCTTAAGATAATAGCATTTTTATATTGCCTTTGGCTGCAGACACAGTAATGGTTAGCAACGATATATACATCAAGGGAAATAGCAGAGGATAATCCATATATTCCAAAGTCTGGTGCTGAAATCTTTGCAAGTTTGAAGTGAAATGTGCTTACTTGGAATGTGTTAATTTGTAGCAGGGGCAATAAAAATGCATTCTGCAGTTTGATGTTATCACAAGGCAGTTGCCTGCAATAATTTACCTGTGCAATGAATTATGTAAGACAAGGGAGAAGAAACAAAGAGTTTAAAAATGAAAGGAGCAGGAAAATGATAAGAGAGCACGAAAGGAGGTGCAACACATATTTTTGTAGGTGAACGAAAGCAGTTTCCTTGTTAATCACTCTTGAAAAGACACCTTACTATAATTTCAAGTTAAGCTAATTTTTGTGCCGAACATTGATTCAGTGTTTAGGACCCCTGAGCTACCTTTTGCAAAATAAATCTATTATGTTTTCAGCTGTTTGGGTAATATATGTGGGTTTCTCACATGCAGACTAACGTGGTAGGAGACAAAAAGCTGAGCGATGCAAGTAAACTGTTTTGTGAAGGAGCGCCCTGTGTCCAGGGAGCACGATCATTGTTGCAGTCATTGGGAGGGCTGATGTGAGCACCCATATGCAGAGGAAAGCCTAAAGCAAACTATCATCAGAAAATACCAATCCACGCTGCTTTTGAAAGCATTAAATAGGTGGTGTCTGAGATGGGCTTTATCTCCATTAAGAGCTGGTGAGCAAGAAAAAACCACTAGGCTCGGAGTAAAATTGCTCTGGTATCTTTGGCCATTCGAGATGTGTTAGAGAAGGGCTTGAGCCCGGGTTGGGGCTTCTCCATCTCTCCAGGAGGTAACCCATCAGGAGCAGAGCTTTGCGGGGGCTCGGGACCTCGCTGGCTTTGCTCCAGAGCTGGTTTTCATGCAGCCAGGTGCAAACACGGGCACACAGGTCATAGAATCGTAGAATCATTTTGGTTGGAAGAGATCATGGAGTCCAATCATAACCCAACTCTGGCACTAAACCATGTCCCTAAGACCCTCATCTGTACATCTTCTAAACCCCTCCAGGGGTGGTGGCTCCACCACTTCCCTGGACAGCCTGCTCCAGTGTTTCACCACCCTTTCCATGAAGAAATGTTTCCCAAGTCTTTCTGCAAGAGGCTGGGGCAGGCAAACCCCCAGGCGGGAAGGGGTCAGCATCAGGGGACTGGAAGAGGCAGGTTTTGCCATCTGGAGAATTAGGAAAGTACCTGGGGACGTTAACTACTAAATGTCACTTGAGTTCACCAGGATTTGGGCATCTGTCCTGCTTGGGTATTGCAAGTTTTCTCTTATGCATTTGTAGGAGACAAACGACCTCTTCTCTAGGAGTCTGAATAAATCACGTAGGCTTTCAACGGAGCTCAGTTCGTAAATCATTTTGTTCTAAAAATGTTACTAGTAGCAGGAAGATCATAGGTGAGACAAGCATTGAGTGCAGGACCTTCATAAAATTCTGTCAAAGTGGACAAAAATTACTATCTTTATCCCATCGTGCCTGAAGCCACTGACTCGGAGAAATTTAAATTAATTTTCCGAGGTACAGACGGAATCATAAGCTTCCGACTCTCAGTCTTATTCCCCTGAATTGCTTGGGCACTGTCCCTTAAATAAAGGCAGGGATGGCTCTGACAGCTGCCAGCTGTTTCCAGCAGCAGATCTTCCTTTGCTCTCCTTCCGCTTGGTCTGCCACCTCCTGAAGTCAGGATGAGCTGAACCCTGACAGTGACGGGGGGGAGAAAAGATAAAAAGCTAGGAAATGCTTTCATTTAGAATTTGCAAATTCAGTATAATAAAACAAACCTTGTCTTTTTTTGGTAACCTCCTGATTAAAAAGCTCTTACATAGTGTTTTACTCACTGCCCTGTGTCTTGCAACACATTTTCTTCTCAGGTAAAGGAAATATAAGATGAAGAAGTAAGTCCACATGTCCAGGGCAGAGGTGAAGTTTAAAGCCATTCCATTCCTAGAAGTTCCCATTTTTTGTCTCCAGTTGCCCCTAGGCATTTCCTCTCAGATTACACTTGAACAATCTTTTGCTTTTAAAGCTGTAAAAACCAAGTAGACTTGAGAGCTCTCTGTTGTGGCAGATTTCCTTCCAAGCTGATGACTCAGCTCTGGTTAATACCTGGCAGCTGGTAGGTAAGACAGAAGTAAAATACACCTCTCTCTGCTAAGGCCCATAAAAAATAAAAATAGAAAGATGGAAAGTATATGCTAGTGAATGTAATTATTTAAACTATCCCCATATGGATATATAGGCATGTAGCAAACTGCAGACAGAGATTTCATTTTATTCTGAAGCAACTGTTAAGTCAATTTAATTTTGCCAGTCCTGGAGCCTGATGATGGACTGTATAAAAACACAGCAGTCAGTTAGGTACCTTGAGCCAGTGATATCCAGTGGAAGTTTTTTATTGACTCATTCAGGCTTTCTAAAAAAACCCGCAAATTTTCCTCAGTCCTCCACTAGTTCTAGCAGAGGTTACTCATTTTCCTTGAGGAAGAAGTTGGGTCTCCACATACCACATCCACATTTGACTCTGACCGTGGCTTTCCAAAACTGTACCCCATTCAACATTACATTGTGAGTCCCAAAATTTCCTAATCTGGTAGGAAATTTGACCGCTTGATTATGAAACATAGCAGTTCATGACCACCCTCCAAATGCCATCAGCCACAATACGGCACATCCTCGCGTTTGCTTTTGTTAGGTGAAAGGAAGGAGAGTCCTGTTGATTTTTTTTCACTGATATTACAATATTGCAAATTCTCTTTAAACTATGTGAAGAAATAGCCTTGTTGATTTGAGCAATGAAGGCAACATGACTAAAAATCAATGAACTTGTCTGAAATTGTAATATAATTAGTAATTCTGCCAATTGAGTGTGTTAAATAGTTCAGAGGGGCCTTCCTGAAGCAAGGTAAGTCACATTTTGAAAGCCTCTCTGAAGAGAAGTAATTTATAGACACTTTATTTGTTCAGAATAACAGGTAGTGAATGTACAGGCTATTTCCTGATGTATATTTAATTAAAACGTTGAGTAATATGCTAGTTCTAATAGGCAAGAACTCCCAATTCCTTCCTTACTAGATTCAGTGAAGGTCTGGAGTTTATACTTTAATTTTTAAATATGTGAGTACCCACCTTAGGTTTTAATCCAACTTTACTGAGGTTCAATCAGTAGCAATGAAAGAAAGCAAGGACCGTCTAAATACAACATCGCATATTGGGATTGCTCCCTGGCATCCGTTTATTAATTTACCCTTTTCTATTATCATTTTCTATTTTCTGCCCCCAAAGTTGAGCTGTAGAAAAACCATTACTGTAGCTTGCGCTGGAAGCTGACGCGTTGCTCATCTCCCTGGACCAGACCCTCCTCTCGAGCCACCACAAGGGCAGAACCTGATGGGAACTTTAAAGTCGCCAATTCCTTGTTTCCGCAGTGCCACCGGTGATTCGCGTCTACCCTGAAACGCAAGCGCAGGAGCCCGGCGTGTCAGCGAGCCTCAAATGTCATGCCGAAGGCATCCCTAATCCCCGAATTACCTGGCTGAAGAACGGCATTGATATCATGCCAAAACTATCCAAACAACTAACGCTCCTAGGTAAGAACAGAATTTTGATTAATTAAAGTATTGTAGACAGGGATTAAGGAGGATTATTTTTCACTTTAAACCAGAAGTTCTTGTACTTTTGCTAAGCCCCAGTTGTTGGAAATCGTGTTACAAAACCCCTGTTCTTTCTTTTTATCTTTTTCTCCTGTGAATTTCTGGGGAAATACAGTATTGATTGATAAAAGTGGTAACGGCATTCTGTTAAAAGAACGTGTGCCTGGTTCTCTGCTGCCTCATCTTTTGTGTACAGCTGTGTAAATCAGAAGAGAAATGCATTAAATAATTTGTTGAGGTATAGGCACTACATTGGATGCAAGTCAGCTGAGAACCAGGCTGCAGTTCACCCACCTCTGCAGAGGGATTCAGGCTCTTGCTCCTGTTGGTCCTTGTTCAAATGAGGGTGCCACAGACACAATGAAAGGCAAAATAATTTATTTTCAATTTTCTGTGTAAAAATATTTAAAACCTCCCCACACCCGCCCTGGTCTGGCTGTGGTGTATTGCAGCCCTCAACCAGTGTTGGCAACACAGAAATCCCTGCGTGGTTGGGTGCGATATCTCAAAATCTTCCAAAGGTTTAGGCAACAGTCCCACTCCAGAACCCGAAATGACAGGAGGAACTGTAGAGAGACCCCTCTCAAACCCAAGTTTTTGGTGATCTGATGAAAAACCGTTTGCAAAATTGAAGTTGATTTTTCTCCGCTAAAGTCAAAGCATTTTTTTTTTAACAAGAAGAAATAAATTAAATGTAATTTATTGTTTTCACTTGGGATTGTTCTTTGTTCGTTTCTGGCGCAGAGTGTGTATGTGCTAATGGAAAGAAGCAAAACATCAGCTCTCACGAGAATCCCCCAAATTCCTCTAGTTATGTACGGGGAAATTTTGTGCAGTGAAGCCACGCTGTTGAGCCATTGCTGGGCGGCTGCAGCAATGCAAGGCAATTAAGGGCAGTAAAAGTAATTAGCAGCAGTGAGGAACACTGTGGGTGTCTTTCTTACAGCAAATGGAAGTGAACTTCATATCAGTAGCGTTCGGTATGAAGACACCGGTGCCTATACCTGCATAGCTAAAAATGAGGTGGGAGTGGATGAGGACATATCTTCACTGTTCATAGAAGATTCGGCAAGAAAGACCCGTAAGTTTAATTTTCCGTGTATTTATTTATTTAAAGTGTATTTAGGTGTAGCAGTATAGATGCAATTTGATAGTTCAGTCCATTGCATGTGGTATGTTGGATTCTTACTCGTAAGGTAATGAGAATTTTGTCTGTGCTTTGATCAGAGGGTTGGATACTGTTCTGGGAAGGAATCAGGTGGGGAAGGTAAAAATCTTGTCATCCAGGATGATGGTGCCTTTCATGTGCCAGCAGTGTACTGGGTGTGGGGAAGTTAACATCTTTACTAAACTAACAAATTGGTGATAGTTTTAGATATAAAAGAATCCAAACGCTAATATTTTGTCGAATTATATGCAGTTTCAAAAGATAAATTCCACCAATTTCTGTACAAGACTTCTTTTAAAGCCAGTTACAAGACCACATTCTCAAATATTTAGATGCTTGAAAAATGTTTTGATCGAATTATGTATTTTACCAGTATTTACATCACCAACTAGAAAAACAGGTTTCCCTGGGTGTGAAATTATCTTCATTTCAAAGGCAAATATTCTCCTGGCCATTCTTAGCTGCATGTCTCCCATAGGAGTGCAGCAGTGTTATCTTGACTGCAGTGCTCCCGAAACAAAATTAATGAAGGTGATTAGTTGCCCCGGTGGAAAAGCTCCCACAAGCCTGATCCTTCCTAATTCCACTGTCTTAAACACTTGGGAGATCACCCAGGTTCATGGTCATACTAAAAGGCTAGGTGCAAATGGGATTTTTGCTACTTTTTCTGGCTGTCAATATAGAGCAAGACTTGAAAATGAAGTTAGCCGTAAATATGCACTCTCATGGCAATTCTTTGGAAAATATATTCTATTCCACATTGGATTTATGTACTCTTGTTAATATCAGTTGTTTTCCCTTGAATACTTGAGCAAGGGAAATTACAGTATGTTGAGAAATAATTGGATGTACCTTAAACAGAAATTCAAATGCAGATGTGCTTTTAGAGAGTATTTAAATCCTAAAAGAAAACGTAGTTGCATGAAATTCCAAGAAGAAATGCAGCAAAGTGTGTAGCTGCTGTAACTGCCAGTCTCGGGCTTCTGAAAGATGTCAAGTTTGCTTATTGTACAGAAAATCACAGCCTGTACCATACCTCCAGTTACATTCGAAGGTAACATCACCTCTTTAGTAAGACTTTGATCTTTGCACAGGCTAAAGTTGACTTCACTTCAGTGAGGATTTTTCCCGTGTCAAAGTTTCAGAATTGTCTCTAGAAGGAGCAAATGTATTTAGAACTATCTGTCCTGATATTTTATTTGAATGAATGTTGCAGAGTTTTCACAAATTAAATAGTTCATGTAAACATGAGTATTAATTCAGTTACTTGCTACAATGAAAATTTTGACATTGTTTTATTGTTTTTTTTTTCTTTTCCTGATTATTTTCTGGCTTTCCCAATTTTCTGATGCTGCAGTTGCAAACATACTGTGGCGAGAGGAAGGTACTGCAGTAAAGTTCTTTTGTCGTAGTGATAATGTGCTTGTCTGCTTTAATAATTCCATGATGGGCCATTCTGCACTGACTTGCCACTAACTCTATCAACTTTCAGAGTTACCAGATTAAGTACAGACCAGACATTTAAAAGCTAAATTATTCAAATAAGACATGTCATGCTCATAATATAAATTGTACCTGTAACTTCTTACATTTTCCTACTATGAAATACTAGATGACCATAAAATATATAAAAATGTGGATTTTATATAAACTGCCACCAGTGCAAGTAGCCAGAGATTCTCAAGCTGCATTAACAATTGCGCAAGTGTCAGAAGTCCTCCCAAATTACCATAATTGAACAAGTAAGGCATAAATTCAATACACTGCATTTTTAAACAAGTAATTCGGGCTCTTCCTCCTCAGTAGCACATATCGATGTTTACTAGGTGAGCAACAGAAATTGTGTTCTTGACTGTACAGAAAAAAAAAAAAAGAACCCACAACAGGTTTTGCTTCCCTCTGTCCTTTAAATCGATGCAGGGTAAAGGTTGCCCTATTTCTCCTTGTTTTAATTGACAGTTAAGATCTCTAGTTTGATCAAATTTATAGTGTGCCCTGCACAAGGTCAACTTCTGTGTATCTTGGAAGGCAAATTAAAAAAAAAAATCCTAAACAGCTAAATAACTCAAAAATATTATGGAGGTACTTGAAATGAAAATGTTTGATTCCATGCATGCTTGTGCTGTCATAATTTCCCAAACACCCAGTAAGATGCATCACGCAAGGGCCCGAGGAGCTGTGGAGCAGCTCACCCATCTGCCTCTGTAGGTCTGGTACCCAGGGCACAGCCGGGGACCTCCCGGCTCCCGGGGCTGCAAGCAGGGTCTCCGCTCACTGGAGGAAGGCTCTTGGGTTGAAAACCAGGCATAAGCCAGTTCTTTTATCTGCCAGTTGCATAAGAGGAAGCTGGGACCTCGATGTCCTTCTAGCCTTGTGGGGAAGGTCTCTGTGCACATCCAGATTGCTCTGGACAGCAATTTGGATGTTGTGCTTCACGCCCTTTGCTTGGAGCTTTCTGGTTCGCTATGGCTTGGCCCAAAGGATTTTAGGAGCACGAGGAAAGTGCCAGCCCTTAGTGACCGGTGCTACCTCGGCCTGATGCGTACCTGTTGTCCCGCTGTTGTAGATGTGTGCACGCAGCAAACGCAGCCACTTGGAGGTCATGAGACATGGGGCAGCCACATAAGACAGTTTTCCAGCACTTATTCCGAAATGTGCCACCTGCAAGTGCCTGCTGCACGGCAATGAAGAGCGTCTCTTAACTGCTGATGTTCCTGTAAAAGGCATTATGGGCACTAAGAATTGCCATTTCCCTTCTGCTTGGAAGTGAAAACTCTAGTGCATCTAATCAGTCCAGCATCATCTGCATGGTGCTACATGGCTCTTCATATACTGCATCCCCTATGCTCCTTTTTAAAGAAAATACTTGGATAACCCTACCAGATGTAGAAGTATAGTAATATTTAACGAACAGCTAAGAAGTGGGTTGCAGAAAGTCTTATTATAATTCTGCTAAACATTATGGACTTGCTGCTTATCGACCTTGCACATTTGAAATAAAAGTATGAGCAATGTACAGGGAAAACATGGGCGGTAAATGCAGATGTACTATTGATGTTTCTAAACAATTCACTATCTTTAGAGCAGGTTTATTCCCCTGCCTGTGTTGTTCTATAGTATTTGATCAGCACATTTATTTTAGACAAAGAATCCATTGAACATACTTTAGCATGTGGAATCTTGGCAGAGAAAGTTGGAAGAGAGGAATGATACTTTGTTTTTACATTTTAACATATTCTTTCAATTCTGTTAAATGAAAACTTAGGTGTAAGTAGCAGTATTATCAAATGGATTGATAGACTAGAGCTCTTTTAAAATGATCACATCCTCATGCCCACAAGGTCTGTAGTAACTAAAGCTATCGGGACCATGCCTAGACAGAATATTGCATAGAACAAGCTTTTTCTGCAAGTCCAAGTTTTAACACAAGTAGTTGGTCATTTTTAAAAGTCTATCAGTCTGTTCTCAAAACCTTTCACAAATCATTCACAAGTAAAACCTCAAGAAATGAGTGCACATAGCATGACCAGCCAGTTAAACATGGACCCAGAAGCACATGCAGTATTTACTCAATGTACAAACTAGGTTTTGATTATGTACAAAGAATACTATGAGTAGCCCAAATGTGAGGTAGAGATTTTTTTTTATCATGCCAGTGGGCAGTCATCAGTTATATGAATGCATGCACTTAAAAAGCTGAAAGCCTTTTTGTTACCAAATTTAAGTTCTAAAATACTTCCAAGCATTTAAATTAAATTGAGGAAAATTATTGGAGTATCAGAAGAGAATATTCCACAGTGACACATTTTCCCTTTTATCTCAAAGGAGAGAAATACAAATGTGCACTCAGATGGAGATTGTATTCCTCAAAGAAAGAAAACTCTTGTCATTAGCTGTCCTCCTGAAGTGTTTAAAAAAATAAAGATTTTAGAGTCAACTTCATCTGCAATGGTTCAAATTAGAACAGTTCTGTTTAGGAGACCCTCTCCATTCTTATCGGCATTTTTGGTTTTTTTGTTATACAGATGAAGTATGTCGCATTTTATAAAACCTTTGGTTTTTTAACTAGTTGTGTGATCCAACCTGAAATATCTTCAAATAAAGGGGAAAAAAAAAAAACCTCTCCTCTTTAATCCCCTAGTCCCCAATGTAGTACCTGCCTCATTAGTATAAGTAACACAACTAAGCAAAGTTCTCCGTTGCCCACCTCTGTACTGAAATAATTCCCTAGACCGAGATGTTGTGGCAGTGTAATCAAGAGCGGAGTCTGTTTTACAGATGTCGATGAGATTGTTAGAGGTGTACCCAAATCAAGACTTGGCCAATACTTCATAAGTCACAATAAAACGTCTCCTTTGTCTATTAAAATTCTGCCTTATATAAAAATTGGCGTGAAGTTTACTCTCTGAAAAAGTATTTTTAATTTAAATTGGTGAACTTCAAAAAGAGAGTACCTGAGTGCTATTAGTAATTTGTATCATATTTTAGCCAGTCAGGAGGAAAACTTGCACTCATTTTACTGTAAAATAAGTGGTGGGACTTGCCAAGTCACTAACTCTATACCTACTGGGTAAATTTATTATCAAAATCTTAGTTTGGAAATACACTCTCATTGTAATAGAATCATCAGACAAAATCACGCTACTATCCTGCATGAAAATAATAATAAGCATCTTCACAATGGTCATAATTTGTTGCCTGCCTGTTTCCACTTTGTAGGATAAAAACCTTTACTCATGAAAATATGTGCACTCATTCCAGCCAGGGTTAAATTCACCCTCTGATGTATTCACTCAAATCTTATCGAAGCAGATGGGAGTTGTGTGCGTGCTGTGAGCACAGATTTTGGTCCAAAGTGCCCGAAGGAAATGTTTTAACAATATACTCATAAAGAGTTAGCCCTTAGTCCATCAAGGTAACTCAGTTCTCAATGGAAGTTCAGTAGGTTTTTTTTCTACATGCATGATCCCACACCGCGGCATCACATTTAAAGGTCGTGGCTCTCATACCCACCTGATGCCCTAACTGGGGTATTTCTGTGGTATGGTCTGGAGAGACTCAACTTGAACATTGCCAGTACAGCCAACGCCACACGCTGAGACGCTATACTCTAAAGCCCCTTATTTGGCACAAAACCAGGGGGTTTTAGCTAAAAACAAAACAAAACCTTCCCACCCTTACTAAGTACTATGTATTTTATGAAATCTTCCAAAAACGTATTTATCCAAATTATACATGTCTTTACTGTGAAGTTTTCCTGTGAGGATTTAGACCTCAATCCTGCAAACACTGAAGAGACGTGAGAAGCTCTGCAGACGTGAGCTGGCACAAACCAGTCAAGGGAATTGTAACACTGAACCGTGTTCAGATCTGTAGAGCTAGGACCTTATTTCACCATGGGTAAAACGTAATAAATTACAAATTATCACATCACCATATCGTTGGCAGATAAGTACACTATCAACATTACTGGGGGTGACAGTGGTCATTGCAAACACATACTGGTGGCAATATGAAAAAGATGAAATGGTGCTTGGATCTTTCTAACTAGAGTGTTTGAAAAGATCCTGGACATTTCTTACAGATGCTCGTTACTGCAATTGCATGTAGCTGAAGAACAGCTAAATTATCCGTGTTTTAAGGCATTTCTGCATGACAGAAATCAGAAAATATGATCTCCTAACGGCAAAGCAATGACAGACAGGTAGTTTTCCAAATCTCCTGGAATGCCCCAGTTGGATAAATGAGTGCTATTGCGATGCTGAACTACTCCACATTTGTGAATTACAGTTCGCAAGATTTCAAAAATGTATTTGTTTTGGTGGCTATAGTTAGTTGAAGAAAACAGAGACTGTATTTTCATTCATGAAACAGATGTTAAGCACATTGCTTTTGCATTGCGGTTACAAGAAATCAAGTAAGCTGTTACAAACCAACTTTTAGATTAATTTTAACTACAGCTTCTAAGTTCTCAAGTTATTAGCAAACTATTTTTAAGTAAAACATTAAAAAAAACCTAAGTCATAATCTGAGGGAGCTACAGTGTAATACGGGGGCTTCTTTTGACCGAAGCCTGCTTTGGTACAAACATACACGACCCAGACATAGTTATTTGTGTACAGCTGCCACCAAGGCAATGCATTTTTGACTGTGTCTGTACCTCTTCACTCCTTGAAGCCCTCGTTGTGACATGAAATTTGATTTTGTGAATGCACCAACTACATCCAAATGGCCAACTTTTGTCTAAGGCAGATTTTGTTTGTTGGGGGAGGAGGGATAGTTTTTTTAGAAAGTCCTAACAGCTATAGAAGCATAAAAAAGAATTCCTGCTCCTTTTGCTTTATCCCCCTTCAAGGCCTGAGTGTTGGGAATATGTTCTATGTCTTTTCCGATGATGGGATCACAGTCCTTCAGCCAAACGAATGTGAAATCCAGAGACACATCAGGCCCGAAGAGAGGATTTTCACAAGTTATGTAAGTCCTAAACCTGACAGCTGGGAAGCTTCCTCTTAATCTCTTCGAAGGTTGTTATTGCTGAAGGACACAGGGATTTTGGAGCTTGGTGAGCTTTGTGTGGCATCCCTGAGGTTTATCATCTTCTCTTCTTGAAAATTAAGGGAACCACATATGTTATAAGACAGACATGGGGGATTACTGACATGCTGCAGAGAATTTGATGACAGTTATCATGTCAAAATATAGGCAAAGATTTTCACTTGCCCTGTTTCACCTATTTACATATCCATGCCCAAAAGCTGTAACTGGGCTGTACAGAAGGTGCGAAACTCAATAGCAAGGAGATGCAGACATCACTCTGTGGTGCTCACTGGCCCCTTCTACTGACAGCTCCATAGGCAAAGGAATGGGCTATTTTCTGCTCCTTAGAAATAGCTTCCCAGGTTACACTGTGAGTAGGAGTGCACAGAGAATGGTTGTGCCATGCTGCTCCCCTGCATCTCCTGCTGCTGAACCCTTTTATTTTCAGAGGAATAAAAGGGCAGAACCACTATCATGAGCCCTGCGGGCTGGGTCAGGTTCTGCTACCATGGGCTAAGATCCTCCTGTGAGTCTGTATTCAGTATTTTTTAAAATCTCAATAAATTTGTGGTTGATACTGGGTTTTTTTCCACTGGAATATTGTAATATACTTCACCTGAAATCCAGAGTGATGCTCACCCCAAGGCCGGTCCTTAGCATGGACTTATTATTAAGCCACACTTGAGCTGTTGCTACTCAAAGACAGGTATCTTGTGTTTCTTTTCCGAAGAGCTGTAAATATTGAAGAGGTGGTTCTGGAGAAACAGCTTGAAAAGAACAGAGGAGAGAGGCACTTAAGGAAATAATGTCAGCACAGCGGTGGGCATAAAAAGGGATTTTTAACGTCATTACTTGGCCGCCTTTCAGAGAGACCTCTAAGGGTTTCCTACAGATACCATAGGGCATTTTCCCGTGGTATAGGGAGGATTGAATTATTTTTACTCCCTTTTGAGTATCTTGAGTGTTTGCCCTGTAGAGAGTGACACCAGCCTGCAACTTTAGGAGGGTTTCTCTACAACAAAGGTTTCTTTATTTGCTATTAGAAGGCACAAAATCAGACAGAGCAGCTGCAGCTGAGCTCTGTAGCAGAAAGGCCGGTGGCCTTTCCCTGCTCGTATTGTCTTTGGTGGATGTTGTGTTGTGAAAGCCCCAGCCCTAGGGCACAGGCGAGGATGAGGAAGGCACTTTGGAGGCAGTCAGGTGCTTGGCCATTGTAGCACGGCTGCTGCAAGCCCAAGGCTGGCTTTTGTAGCATAGTTTAGCTTGCAGTAGTGAGGATCCCCAGCCTGGCTGGAGGGCCAGAAGGGAACATGCAGCCCAGCTGTTGAGTCTTGTATCTTCAACCCTTACACATGGTATCCACCAAGGTACTGAACCAATGGGGCTGGGCTGCTTTGAGGTAAAATCTTTTTATCCGTGACCATCGCTCTGATACAGACCTGGTGTTGGCATTGCTTTTGCTGATACCTCCTCTTTCCCCAAAAAAGCTCTGCTGCTCTAATCGCTGTCCTCGTAGGGAGGTTGTGCCATCATTTAAAGTGACCCGACTGTTGTATTAACAAGATTTAAGACCAACAGTTGTGCTCACTGAAATATATATGTGTTCATTTAGCTTTACCCTTGTTTCCACACTGCAGCCTGGTCCCACGCAAATGTTCTTCCACATAAAGCAACTCAACAGAAGGACAAGTGATGAAGAGAAGCCAGCATGCAGGGGCTTGTTGGTGAGATCATGTGTGAGTCTTCAAACTGAGGGTACCAGTGAGCTCCCACTAAACCTAGTACCAGTTTCGCACAGAACTCAGTGAGTGAAGGCTCAGAGACAAAATAAGGCATCAGGCAGTTGTGAACAGGATTTGGTCCAAAGCAGCAGGATTTGGTTCCTTTTGAACAGGAGAAGTGTCTATGTTGGAGCAATAGGCTGTAGGATCCTACTTGTTTTGCTACTGTTTCCCTGAGCACAAGGATCTTAGAGCATCCTCTCCTGAACCGAAAATGAAGGCTTTATGAAAAATATAAAGCTGTGATTCAATTAATGTAAATCTGTGTTTTTTTCAAAGCGCAGAGTGATATTTCTATTGCTAATAAATGCTGACAGCAATGCAAGTGTCAATGAGCTACAGTGTACTTCAAAAGACAGATCCGTATACTATGTGGTTATTTAAATTCAGCATGAGTTTGCAGGAGGTCCAGCTGTTTAATGTCACTGGGTAAAGCCAAGCTGCAGTGTGCTACCTGATAAAATAATTATTTCATGTTTCACGGGAGAGAAAGGGGAAGAAATCATCTTAATGGAATCCCCGTGGAATTTTTTTCTATAGTTTTCAAGGCTAAGCTTCTTTCTGCTGCAGGCCCTCAACTTGTAGAAATTAAACCTTTTCTCCTCTTTCTTTTTTCAGGAAGAGATCTGTCCTAGAGGGGAAGGTGAAGGCGAAGGCACTCAGTCCTGCCTCTGGGCTTCAGCAGTCAATGTCAGAGACAAGTACATTTACGTGGCACAGCCTAAGCAGAATAGAGTAATGATAATTGATATCCAGACTCAGAAAGCCATGCAGGTACTTACAAGGGGAATGCTTTATTCAGTGATGGCAAAATACTTTGATACGGGACAAAAAAAAGTAGATCTTTGCCCAGTGGATCTGCGGACATCATCCATGCTTTCACCCATCAGTTTACACTTTTTGTAACCTCACTGGCAGGAAAAAGCCCTTTACAGACTGTTTATCATCATCGTGGGGCTGCATCTGCAGCCTGGCTTGCAGCTGGCATGACAAAATAATGCTAGAATGAACTTCTGACTTACGCTTACTGAGCCGCTGCCTGACCTCGGTTATAAGCAGGTTGGGAAGAATGAACTGGTGGGGATATAATTCAAGCAGAAATTGCCCCCTGATCTACTGGCTATAAGTAACAGCAGAAGATGGAGTGATGTCTAGTTGGAAAACAGCACTGAGCAGCCAGATTTTTCTACTGCTGGTGCTGCTGCTGATCCCCCACTTGATTTGGAGGTACTTGTGTGCAAAGCTGGGTGTAACAGTGGGAATGTCTGTAGTAAACTAATTTAGTATTCGTCATGTGCATTTGGGTCACTACCTAAATACCTATCTCTTTTTTTTTTTTTTTTTAAGTCCTTGGATGTTGACCCGTTGCCAACCAAATTACATTATGACAAGTCTCACGACCAAGTCTGGGTGCTGAGCTGGGGTGACATGCGGAAATCCTCCCCAACGCTGCAGGTAAGTCCTAGTGCGTCTGAGCCTTTACCCTTCCTTGGCTTGGCATCGTCAGTAGCAAGCTGGTGGCTGGTTGGTTGCAGGTAATTAACAGCATTTAATGGTCTACATTTAAAGCTGCTCTTTCATTTGCGTATCTAGCGTGTTTTATTCATCCCTCCTCCGTCCATCCTTACATATTTTTCCTGCTGTTTAATTTGGTTTTGAGCAATGGCTGTGCTGTAGGCTGTCAGCAGGACTGCTTTCTTGCCAAGATCTGCTTTGTTTAAGGCTGATGACAGAGCCAAGTGCTGTAACGCCGTACAGCAGGGGCTGGCAGCTGACTGCGAACGCTATGGACCTGCGATGCTCCAGGTCGTTTGTGCAGCCTGTGTGAGTGCAGCTTCTTGCTCACTTGATTGAGGTCTAAAAGCAGCGGGTACCAAGAAGCCACAAGGAACACACTTTCTGCAGAAAAATCTGTTATTCTTTCAGCTATTGGTAGCGTTTTCATTGGAGGTGCAGGTCAGGCTGAGCAACACATTCAAGGTTGAACCTAAGGTAGGGACTGTGTGTTCACTGTAGAGCTGCAGCGCACCCTTCGCAGATATTTTGACGACCTGCAAATTTTTCTCTCTGCAGAGTTTGGGAGCATTGCATGTAAAATTGCATGAATTGTACTGTCCCTCAGGATTCATACCTCTTTCAGGATTACTAGCCTATCACCCTTACGCATTGATCAAAACCATCCTGTTCTTCAGTCTGGTAAAGGCATTTACCTCTTCTTGTCTTACACATAGGAGAAGTCCAGGTTCTCTGCCAGTGCGCTAAATTGCTGCTTATTTTCTTTAAACTCATTTTGTCACTTGTGTCTCACAAGCCTTCATCCTCCTTTTGGATGATAGTGAAGCTTAATGTGGTAGAATTGTTCCTCTCACAGTAAAATGCAAAAAGGAGCTCTCTAGGGCATGAAAAAAGCCCATAAACAGCAAAAGCAAAACCTTGGAGACAAGCTCTGTTATTGGGTGTCAGTGATTCCAGTGGAGGGGTGCCAGGGAGCTCCCTGGAGCTGCTCCATGCTCAGCACCATCAGACCCACCGTTGATACTGGGCTCTCTGGGGCACAGTAATGCACGTATATTTGGGCAACTAAAGTAGGTTCCATTTCTGGATTGCCCTCGAGGATTCACTCTTCACTTGATGGTACAGAAACATTAAGTGCAGGCATCTGATAGGGCGTTTTGTTGCTGCTGTATGTCATATGACAGAGCTGACACCAGAGCTGATGTGATCCATCCAGACATACCCTTCCCTAGTAGTTATTTTCTGGCACTTACTGCCCAGCCTGTCTGGAAACAAAGGTGTCATGTGAATACTCCTTCTACCAGAAATGTGTATGTCTATGTCTACATTAAAGCATTCCCCAACAGGCAGAGAAGAAGGGTGACTGTGCTTTCTGACCTAAAAACCTACAAATCTGGAGTCTATGTTAGTCGTGGGGCTGCCCAAGGCTTTGCTGGAGATGCTGCCCCATGAAGGTGGGATGAGCCATCCCCACCAGCCACGTGCTCCATCTGACATACTGGCTGCAGCCTGCAGGCTTTCAATAGTAAGGAGTGGACCAGAAACTCAGCATGGGCATTTTCAGGAAAAGATGCCAGAAACAGAATAGAGGCAAATAAATGAAGGTTTCTGAAGCAATGCCACCAGCTTGTCTCACCTGGGGACAAGCAGTTTCCCGTACAGGGTCTAAGGAGACAAAATGGGCTCTCTTTACCCTCCTGGACTTAATTTCCTCCATCCAGCTGTGAGAGGTTTCTGTAATTAAAGGAGAGATGGCACAAGCATGTGATTATTAAGAAGAACACACCATCTGCACAGTTGGAAACTTGTTATAAGACTCCAGCTCTCAGATAGTCCTTTCTGTTACCTTTATGAAGTGCAGTTACACATGTAGAGAATGAGATTAGCGTCAGCATCAGCAGATCTTTTCTTTTTACCGTCCTTCTTTCCCAAAAGGTGGGCGACAACTAATTTGGAAAAATCCATTCTTAAAACCTGCAGTGGTTAGTTGCAGACATGCAATAAAATATTTTATTTTAAAAAAGCTGCTACTGCAGAGGTTGATCTCAGTTTCCACTCGTTCTTTGGCAGTCAGGGATTTATCAAACAACCCGTGCAGCCAACTCACAGGATGCTGTTGTTTAGCCATTACTGGCTTGTGGGAAGCAAATGTCTGGTTTTTTGAAAGCACTGTGCAAGAGTGGGCATCTTTCTTGAGCAATCTAATTGGAAGAAATCTAAATGGCATGACCAGAACATCTGTCTGAACTAAACCTTGTAGGGTTTTAGCGTTTCCTTAATGAATTGTGTAGCTGTAAATTCAAAGCAACTACTGTTGCACATTAGAGCAGCAGAAGTTGCTAATGAATGGGCTAAAGTCATCTTGAACCGAGCAAGCAATTTGAGTATTTAACATTTTAATTGTGGAAAAATTCCACGTCTCCTTTTCTGGAGCGATGGAGGAGCTGAGTGTCCGCGAGCAGGAGGTGTGTGCTGTGCTGGGGGACAGCGTGGGGCGGGGGGCACAGCCCAAGGGCCTGAATTATATGTGGTGCAGTCCATGCATGAACAGTTCTTCAAAGTGATAATTAACTGCTGTGAGTTAGTGTTTGATCCTTCATGCTGATAAATAATCACTGTGCATTTATGTGAGATTAATAAACATAACCATGAAATAAATGTTTATTTTAGACAGCGAGGAATAGATTGTTGTGGTCTTAATATTGTCATACTGCTTCAGCTCCTGCATGGTGGCTCTTTCCCGAGATATAAACATGGTATGAAAGTAAAATTGTGTACTTACCTTACAAATGTCAAGCCTCAAATACTATTTATTAGCACACCTTTTTCCAGAGAGCTACACCAAACAATATTTTGAAGTTATTAGTCAGTTTGAGTCTTCTACATCCCTGGGAAAAGCCACTCCGTACCATGTATGACTATGTAATCTGTATGTACGTTTCTGCCTTACTCGCCGCTTTTCCTGTACCCAACCTGGTGTGTGTTTATTGTAGGTAATACCAGAGGCAAGTGCAGGGGAGGATCAGCATGTTATCCGCACACCGTTTGAAGGAGTGGATGATTTTTTTATACCACCTACAAATCTTATTATTAATCATGTTAGGTAAGAAATTATATTAATGAATAGCAACAGTGACCATGCTGCTTTCTTCTAGTGGGCGTCCTTCTAATAATCTTAGAACACTTGACAACTGTTAATGAGTGAATTTGTGATCAAACTAACTACTCTTATTCCCATTTTCACGTATGAAATGGAGAAACGGCTGAGCAAATTACCTGTAGTTATTCAGTGAATCAATGGAAACACAAGAAACAAACCTGGACTTCCCTTGGACCGTCCACAGGTGTCCAAACGTCAGGCTGGTCAGTGATGCCTCCTTGCAGCAAAGCAGGACACACTGCCCAGTCTCGCTTGTGCTGGGAATTCAATGGCCGGAAGGCTGCCTTCGCTCCCCAAAACCGCTTTATGGATTTGGGCAGAAACCTGTGTCAAAGATTTATGGCCTGAAGTGTTAAAAGTTTATTCTACCTGAAGCATAAAGCATGGTCCTGCCACGTGTTCCCAACGATTTACTTGTTCAAATATTGGATCTCTTTGTGAGGTGTATGGTTTGAGCAGAAAAATGGTATGCACTGCATATTAAAAAAAACACCTTTATGAACCATCAGTTTTGAATGTTAATGTGATGTAGTAGTTAATGAGATTGTATAACTAACATACTAATTACTTGGAATAGCAATGGCTGCTTCCCAAGCAGGCACTGGAAGTCTCCCATTAACATTATCAAAATTGATTATAACGGCACAGCAATTTACACTATTCTTACCATGTTATAACAACTGTTTAACCATCTTCTGTCTCCAGTATAGTTCAACTAAGTTCAACACTCAAAAAATCACGGTGCGACTGCTTACATTAATCTTAGGTTCCCTGCAGTGAACACTGAAGACAGGGAGGTCACACTTAAATGATTATGTGTTGAATCTGATCCAAAATAAATAACTTTGTTTCCTGAAACACAAAATAATGAGACATACTTCATGGTTGTCATTCTTAATTTTTCCCTACCTCATTTTTCCAGTTCGCTTTCAAAATATCGTTCTGACTAATAGTAGTGTCAGGAGGTAGGTGCCTCTGCTGAATGCTAAAGCTGATGAGAAGGTGTGGTCTGGGTTCAAAGACAGGAAGGTGGAACAATTCCACTTCTTTTTTGTTTGTTTTATTGTCTTTTTGCTTCAGTGTGATTAATCGACTGTATACAGATGATCTTCCATAAGATATATTAAATGTAGATAATTGTCTATAGCTTTCAATGTGCTAAGCAGAGAATGCTGTGCCTAATTTCCTATTTCATTTGTTCAGGGCCAGGTCTTTGTCCATTCTCTCTCACCCTCAGCACAGAAAAATAATTGCTCACAGTCTAATGAGACTTTGAGATCACGTTCTAAATTCTCCACTAAGAAACAATAAATGGCAATACCAGCATTTCCCAGGAAGGTGAATATTTAAGCAATCTTTTCCGCCAGCCAAAAAATATTTGTATGCAAATGTTCCTGCATATGTATTTCAGCTGCCTGTTATTTCAGATGGATATCTAGGAATGTATCCATTTTTATTAGTTCCCAGGGTAGATTGTTGTCTATTAAAAACTCTCGGAGTGCAAGGTTTTCTTTGAGATTTCAGATCACAGATTTCATGCAAGCGCTGCACCTCTTCTGCAGCCGTGTGCACATAAAACACATTCTGACCCACTTTTTTAAATTAGAGTTTATGATAAGAACCATTTTTTAACTTCTTCAGGCATTTGGCCAAGCATTAAGGAAGTCTTGGGAAAAAATACTGTAAGGGAAAGCATTTTTTAAAGTGTACTTAAAATGCATTCATCCAGGAGAAATACAAGTGTCATATCCAATTTCTGCACACACAGTGCACTACGAATCACCACTGCAGATATTTTCTGAAGTTTCTAATGGATGTGAGTATAATGAGAAAATGAAAGGCTTGGCCCAGTGATTTTCATGGGATCATACACTACATTGACTTGTTCTTTAGAAGTGAAATCATTGCTGAGTGTCTCATTGACAAATGGATAAAGAATAAAGAAATAAACCCAGTGTTTTAAGCAAAATATATATTATCTGCATGCAAGCACATTATCCTCCATATTTCACAAAGCAATTTTACATCTTTCAGAGAAGAGATACAAAACTAAGCACTCACTTCATTTCCTTGTGTCTGCATTGAATGGATGAAAAGATACTCGATGTAAAATTAGTTTTTGTCAGTCAGTATCAGTGACCTGTGAACCCAGGGGAACACAAACAGGCTGTTTCTATAGGCTCCCTCTCAAATTAAGCAGAAACCTTTCTTGGCTATTCTTGACCTTTTCTTGTCTTCAGCAAAGGTCAGATGTGCTGCAGCATATATCTTTTACAGAACATTTCTTCTCTGCTCATTGTTGTCTGCCCTCTCTTGAGACGGAAAACAAAGACGCATTTTCTTCGGCTCACCCAGGCTGGTTTTGTTCCTCAAGAAATGTTTTACACCTTTCCTGGGCTGGTGGGATGGTGGTTAACACAAGTCTGTTCTACACCTCAGCTTTACCAGCTCCCGCAGTGGTCCCCAGGCCCCAGGGGTAACAAATGTGCATCACAGCTGCCATCTGATGCTGTAATTTAAGAGATGAGGTTGGACATGGTCTTCACTCAATGGTTATACATACAGCTCAAAATTGTTTTCTGGCCCCAGCCTGGCTGGGATGTGCTTTATTTTGAACAGTTTTCTATTTTCAGATTGAAGAAGTCTTGAGTATTTATTGAATTACATCTCTTTAAACTTGAAACAGATTAAATACAAAACTGGTCAACACTAACCTACAAAACACCCGAGCCTTAATATCATTCCTATTGCCTGTTGGTCTTCCCAAGAAAAGGCTTCAGCTCTTGAAGATGTTATTCAAATACTCAAGCACATATTCAAGCTTCCAGGATCAGGCTGCTAATTTTAACTGATATATATACTTCCTTTTAGCACATTTTAGAAGCACTAAAATGAGAGAGATTTCTTACAGAAAAGAGACAGCAGTATTGCACATGCTTACGAAACCAACAGGGTAGAGTTTCCTGGTTCTGCTGACTTTCATCTTTTCTCAAGCATATCGCTGTGTCTCCAGAGATGACTTCAGTGTTATGTTTTCTATTTCAGGTTTGGCTTCATCTTTAACAAATCGAAATCTGCAGTTCACAAAATTGACCTGGAAACCGTGACCCACATCAAGACTATCAACTTCAAAAACCATAACTGCATACCACAGACCATGGCTTATACCCACCTGGGCGGTTACTTCTTTGTCCAGTGCAGGAGAAATAGGTCAGTGGCTGCGTCACCGCAGCTTATTATTGACAGTGTGACCGATGCCGTCGTCGGCCCCAACAGTGACGTGTCAGGCACACCATACATCTCACCGGATGGACGGTATTTGGTCAGTGCGGATGAAGACAGTGGCAGAATCAAAGTCCAGGCGCTAACTGTCCAAGGGGAAATCAGGTTGATTTACGACTTACAAACAAACATACATGTATCTGATCTGACATTTCAACCCTCTTTCACTGAAGGCAATCAGTACTATATATATGCTACTTCACATTTGCAAACAGATGTGCTTTTTGTAGAGCTGTCAACGGGGAAAATGAACGTACTGAAGAATTTAAAAGACCCCATCACATCCAAAGACTGGCCTTGGAGCAACTACAACAGAATTGTGAAAAACAGTGGATTATTTGGACAGTATCTCATTACACCAGCTAAAGATTCATTGTTTGTTATAAATGGGAGGCAAAATACGTTACGCTGTGAGGTTTCAGGTATAAGGAGGGGTAACACAGTGGTCTGGGTTGGAGAGGTATGAAAGGGCAATAGCAGTAGAGCCTTCAGCAGGCAAGTACCAGTTGGACCTTTACACTGCGACAAATGAGCAGTAGCATTGTATATTTTTACACTGGGGAAAAAAAAAGAAAAAAAAAAAGAAAAAAGCAAAAACCCCCTGTATAGGCTTCATGGTACAACACTGGTCTACTTGCAAGTTTTATAATATAAGGTATGCTCTGCTAATAGGAAGTGGTTTTGAAGGAATATTTTTTATTTGGGGGTATGATTTGTGGTTATGAGAAAAATGCTGGGAAGCGAATAATATCTCCACTGAGAGATCATATAAGCCACGAAACCTAGTGATTCTGTAGAACAAAACAGATTTTGACTTTCTGTACTGAGGAGCTTTTATGTTATGTTCAAGCCATCCTTTTTCTTTCCTGTATCCCTTGCCCGTTAGCTGTGCTGAATACCCCACCCCGACACAGAAGCAGTGACCGCAGCTAAAATTCACCTTTGGATGATGAGGGAAAATACGCATCAGAGAGCAGTTTTCAACCCATAGAAACCTAGGAGAGCGATTTAATGAAAACTGATCTGTTTTCTCTGCAGGATGGCTTTGGGAGGATTCACGGATGTGATTTCAGAAGGCGGCATAACAGAAATAGTAACTGTCAGCTCGCTTGCTTCTGCGCTTAATTTTGCTATTGGTACTACTGAAGGCAATGTTAATGAGTCCCCCCTCTTCTAATGCATAGTAGTGTGATGATATTTGCGAAATTCGGCGTGAAATATCTAGGCCATTACAGTGGGTAAAAGCCAGGGAACACTGAGGGGGGGGTCAGAGTTTGTAAAAAAATTTGTTGAGAGGGGGGCATTAGCCTTTCAGCAGCTTGTGACTACGGTCAGCTTGGGCACAATATGCAAAATCTGCTCTTCAGGGGCAGAGCATTAGTTACAGTTATTCCCATAGGAGGCAGCAACACTTCTAGAAATTGTTGGTTTCTCTCATTAAATATTTAGTAGCACTGAATTCACTTGGTTCTTCATAAAACAATAGCTACAATGACAAAGAGTATTTTTAATAGAAAACTCACTCATTTTCTAGTCATAGCCTTAATTTGCCTGTTTCTTTTCAGACATCCTGGGAAACAATTTTTCTTTGTGATTTTTTTTCTTCCCATTTATAGTACACTTGTTTATAGCCAATTATCTTTTAGTCACGAGCAAAGAGATTGATGTAAAACCAGCTGGGTTACCCTAGATAGCAACAGCTGGCATTGAGAAATTTCAGTTGATTTCCTATAAAAAATACAGATCCATTTGCACATTTGGAAGATATAAAAACTTTTCTCGTTGCCTTTTTATAACTCTCTATGTCCATCAGCATGAAGTAATCAGGGCAAGAGCAGCTTTGGCTCATGCAAACCAAGTGAGCTCCACTGCCACCATCAATGGGTGCATCTGAGCTGTTGTATCCCACATAGCACTTTGAAAATGTGGTCTTGATGTTGGTGAAGACTCTCAAGATCTGTCATATTGGAGGCACCCGTCGGCCTTTTGAAAGACTCAGCTCATTTTGCAAATGACCTCGTTGCCCAGAGTTTGTACGGCAGCAGCTGCTGAACACACCCAGTGAGCTGCAGTGGCACGGTAATTATTTTCCTCCACAGATGCTTAAAGTCACCCATTTCACAATGCACACAGCGCAATTTTAAATGAGAAGGATGCAGACTGGCACTGGTAATCTTTGCTTTAAATGTTAAACTTTTACCAAAAGAGTAGCATTTTAGCGTAGCTGTAGACCTGAAGTAATTTAAACTATTTTGGTTCTATAGAGAACATATAAAAATCTGTTCAGACAAGTGAAGAAGGGGAGCTGAATCCTATGAATTCATTAAACATGGAGTCCTTGAAATTGCCCTTCAACACCCATAGGCTGGAACCTGCATCTCTTTTCACTTATGAGCCATAGGGGTTGGAAGATACTATCCCATCATGGCAACGCAGATGTACAGAACAGATTGGCGTAGCCTTCCTTTAGCAATGCATGGTGTCCATGATTTTCTACTCATCCGATTAGGAAACATACCCATGTCAAGGAAAGGAGAAGACCAGCTTTGTAAGTACCTTTAAATATGCACAACTCCTTTCTTGAACAAAGCTGTATCCATACATTGCAGTCATCCTAAATGTGTTTTACCAAGGCCAAACACTGCTCTGCTGTTATCTTTTATGACTTCTTGAATATTTTATTATGCCTATGGTAAGTTTCCCTGTAGAGACGCTCATTGTGTCATAGATCAAGCAAATATTACTTTTTTAAGAATATTAAAAAAAAAAAACCTGTATATATATGTTCAGGTAAATATTCTTGAGGCTGGTTTATATATAGGCTGTGAAAGATGTGTAACAGACCTCACTTCTTCCTGTTTGTTGCAAAATATTGGAATAGCGTTCACTTGAAAAATCCCACTTGGACCTTCCAAAGATGTTCCCTTTCTTCCCTCTTGAGCCCAAGTTCTGGTGATGTGTTTTCCAAATTATCCTAATGGTTATATATATCATACTTAGAAAATGAAGTACAACTTAGATTGTACACACTACTTGTGAACAGTTCCAATGACAGTCAAATCTGACATTAAAGTGCTGCACATTTGTTACTCTGATTTTATTTTTTTTATGACACAGAAATTTTATATATACTCAGAAAATGTTTCAACTTATTTTTGCCTTTCAGCTCTGTCAAAAACAGACTACGTTTCCTGCTTTGTAGATTCTTTCCCACTCCCCTTGTGTTCTCCACCACTTCACAAGTAATTCCTAGCTAATAAATTAGTCACAGTAATTAATTGAATTTAAATTGAATTAATGACCCCTTGGTTATCCTATAACACTCATATATCAGTTGGGTGTTCTGACACTAGAATAATGGAAGAAATAGTCCCTCGTTGACTTAAGACTCTAGTCCCAAGATCAGATGCATTTTCCATTCATTGTTTAGGTTAAACAGCAGTATAATGGAAATACTGTTTTGTCTTTGTATTTCTCACAGTATTATCACTTTCTGAATGAGTGCAAGTTTTTACGTAACATCTTTAAGTATGCAGTTGAATGACTATTTACAAACTGTCCACTTTTCTTTTAAATTGGAGAGAAAACTAGTGAGTGCCTTAATTTGAAATCTGTGGCAATAATCAGCATATTATTTAAGACTTGGATTTTTTTTTTAATTAACCACTACCAAGAAAAAAAAATCAACAAAAGTCCCAAAATATTTTAGTGGGCAGAGGTGGGCATGTCCGCAGGATGGGTGGGAGATGGGAAACTGCTCAGTAACCCCTGCAAAAGGGGCTGAGTGGGGAGGGGGGCTCTTAAAAACCACACACCTTGAAGGAGTTGGGCCGTGTGGTTGTGTTGACCTTCCACAAACACGGCTTTGCCCAAGAGACACACGAATCCTGATGACCTATTGACAAGTACCTATTTACTTGATTTGTTCCGCGATTAGGTCTTAATTGCTAGAGTGCCAGGGAGAGTGCTCGGTACTGCGCAAAACAGATAAAAAGGCCAAGATCTCAATCCTGTAAGGAGATAACGGCTAATTCCACGTACGACCCTGCAGCAGGTCAACAAAATGAACAGGAAAGCAGGAACTGAGGCTGGGGGAGATGTAGGAGTTGACGTGAGTGCAATAACTTTGTTATTCATCAAAGATACAGGCATGCCACAATGCCTGTATATTTTTTTTTTCCTAAGAACCCCTTTATCCCTCCCTATTCAGGGCTTTATTTTTTAAGTGAACATCCCGATGGTTACATCCGTAGCTGTTGCTTCTCTTCATCGAACCCTTGGGACTGTGACACTCGACCCTAAGGGTTTCCTGTCCTGTGGCTCAACACATCATGCCCAGGTAATTTCTTCCTTAGAACACCTGGAGGTAAATCCTTATTCTAACGAAGGCATCCCATAAGGCGAGCAGCCAGAGCCCCCTTTCCAGACTGGATCGCAACTCCCTCTTTACCTCCCATCTGAAACCTGCATTTGTCACTTGACTCACCACTTTGCACATTTTCTCTTAGGCTAGCAAAAAAAAAATCAACCTACAATACAATTAGGTCATGGCAAACAAAGCAGAGATCAATGTTATATTTGCCTCTTCTAGTGCTGCTACTTGCTCCTAATAGATCATCTACCCCCAGCCTGTGTGTGTTTCTTTTACATAAGAGACGGTGCGATGATATTTGGTGTTGAGGACGGGAGAAATTGCCAGCCAAGCACAGGGAGCCTGGGAAGAGAGCGCTTGTATCTGCTAGAGGAATGTCCCGAAATGTCACCTTTGTTTTTAACCTGCCTCCGCAAGAAGATTAGTTCTTTTTTAATGCTGATCTCTAAAAATAAATAATGAAATTGCAAAGTTATGAGGATTGTTTAAATTACCCCGAAAAACAGGGAAAGGAGGTCAGCAGGCAGGAATCTCACATTTGGTAAAAATCAGGATGCCTCCAAAATACAAAGGTCCCCAAATACTCAAGGCTTGTGTGTGAGTGGTGGGGCTGAGCTGCAGCCCAGGCTGGGGCCGTGTTTCCAGTGATGCTCAGGTGACTTACAGTCCTCAGAGCTGGGAAAGAAGCTCTGCTTTCCTTTGGGTTTTTTTTCTTTCTACTAATTGGATTTATCTCTCATTGTAAGAAAAAAAAATGTCTGAAAAAGGGATGAAATCTCATACTAGTGGCACAGAAGTCAGTGGTCACCAAGGCTCTTCCACGTCTTGCCTTAAGTTTGGGAAACATGGGGGATTGTGGGTCATATTTTCCAAATACTTTGTGTAAAGTATTCTTCAGCATCCAACCCTTGGCAGTCGATGGTGTCTGTGGTACCTGACCAAAGCCACCAGCTAAAGGCAGTAGGCGCAGCAGGGAGCAGAAAGCCAGCTGCAGCTGCTAAACCAGAACCCATCCCAGTTGACAAAGTCAGAGCACTGACATTTCCAGAAGTCAAAATCAAATTCCCGGACTAGCAAAGGTTTCTCCCTCCAGTTGCAGGTGTGTGATGGCCACATCTGCACCGTCAGATGCCCAACCCAAAAGCTCTCTGCTTTCCAATTGCTCTTGAACTTGCAGCAAGAGGGTGCAATGTTGGCTGGCGTGTTGCCTGTAATCACAGCAGAGCAGAGAGTGAAGTATTAGCTGAAGAGCAAGGGGGGTATGGGTGGGGGGTTTTTTTGTTTGATGTTTTTGGGGATGGGTTGTTTTTGTTTGTTTTTTGTTTGGATTGAGTTTTTCAAAACTGCAAGAAGTATTGCAGAGGGAGAGGTTTTAATGTTTTATTTAAGGCCACAGTAAACTTGATGTTAATTGACTTCCAGAAAGCGGAGGGAAGTTTCTGCACAGGAAAGTGCAGAATTTCTGCAGAGGATTTGCTTCGGGGGCTTGTAAAGCCCGATCTAAGTGGGGTCAGACAGGGAGACGAGCACGTCTAGTCCCAGTGCAGATAAAATGCCCTGCTGTATGAGCACAGCCGAACTCCTGCAGGAAGACACCACATGTTGGCACAGGCAGCGAGCGCCAGCAAACCCTCCTCCCTCGGCACTTTTCCAGTTCCCGAGCTTGCTCAGCACAACGTCAGCTCTGTATTAAACACAACCTCAGCTCTGAAGCTGGCTGACTGGCATCCAACTGCTGGCACGCAGGATGCCATCTTTATCCCATAGCCAAAATTACTCGCTATTTTCTCTCTGTAAAATTATTTCAGTCCAGTAGATCCAACGGCTTCTTTATGATTTCTTAAACAGATTTTATTCTATCAAGGCAAGTCATTTTCTCAAGCCTCAAAACTCTACGCTATTTTTTTTTCTTTATTATTTTTCCTATTTTCAATAGCCTTTATTTTTCAATGGGGAAGGGGATGCGGCCACATTTGTAGACAACATCCTGGTGTGGCATTGCCCTTTCTCCCTGACACACGGACCATGTTGGGAAAAAAAATCACAGTGCGAACTGACGATTTCTAAAACCAATAGAGCAGGAAAATATGCTGGAGCAGGAAGCACAGTACTGCCTTGGATTGCGACTATAATACCACCAAGGAAATACAGAACTGTGGCCAGCAAGACTGGAGAAGTGTGCCAGAGCCCACTGCCAAGCTAGCTAAAGTGTCTTGGATTAAGCTAAAAACCCTCTCCATCAGACACTTAGCAGAATATCAAATAGGGCGAGGGGGGGAAGCATTGGGGAGGTTTTAGCACCGGGTCTGGCAAGGAGGTGGTGAGGCCATTGAAACAGGGACTTGATGGAGTCACTTTGCTGGATTCTTCATGTTTGCATAGTTTAAAACAGACTAACTACTGGTATAATTGCTCTGAGTGTGTGTAGGAAAATTAACAGAATTAACAGCATCCCTGAAGTGTACTAACTACACTAGGTTCTCACTTCTGGAGGCACAAAGCTTTCCCAGGAAAAGATATCCCAAATATTCTTCCTCTTCTTTATGCATAAATATTTGGGCAAATGTACGGCCAAAAATAATAACCCAACAAATTATTATTCTCTCCAAATAAAAGGTGAGGGGACTGCAGGCTAAAAGCGCTTTTATTTATTTCACCAAACTTCACTGAGGACGCTGAAAACTAATGAAAATTTGTGATTAAATTTGAAAGCTCTGGCTGAAGAAAACAAAATTTAAACACTTTTGTCAATACCTAAATCATTAAGAGCAGAAATCAACGTTTTAGCACTGATTTGGATTTTAATAGACAAAATATCTGCCTCTTTTGCTGCACTTTGTATTTTAGACACACAAGCGTATGATTTGCCTGTGTGGATTTTTTATTCATCCCGGACTTCAATATGTCTTTTAAGTCCATCATGAAGCACAACTCTAGAAATAGCACCAGGAATCTCAAGGGAAATTGGATCATGCCAGGGGAGCTCAGTCCAAAGAGCAGATACAGCACAGCTCAAGCAAAATACAGGTAAAGCTTGAAGATAAATGTATGAAGTGGCCTGCTGCTAACTGATATGGGGCTGTTTTCCAAATTGAGGGGTTTTTCACCTTTTTTTCTTTCTCCCCTTGCCTCTGAACAGCATTTTCAGCTGCCTATTCCCCCTGCCCCAACTTCATCTATCTGTGAACTCTGGGTGTGCTCCCAGCTCTTGCCAAAAACAGAGATCCTGCTTTCACCCTGCAGACAAAAGCTTATTCAGAAGGTGAATCAAGACAACCCCACAAGACCTGCTGAAAAAGCTTTGGGAACCTTAGTAGGTGGGTTTGGGGTGTTTCTTTTTTTTTTTTCTTTTGCCCTTGGTGAAAGAGCCTCTGCATCAATGGTCTAATTCAGACGCTGCTGTCAGTTGTCCACTGTCCCATATGTAGGCGGCTACAACATGTCAACAGCACATCCGTACCCTTTAAGTCTTTCTAAAAGCCAGGTTCATTTGTCTCAAGACAGACTAATAATAATTTTCAACACTGAACACATACACTGGATAATGTGCAGTGGAAAAAAAAAAAAGAAATCAACTTTGCCTGAAAAAGCCTCCTCTTTAATGCTTGTACATGTGAATTTCCCCCCCTTATTTATAAAATATATGAAAGTATTTTTAATACATCAACTTTAGTAGAGATTTGTACTTACACAGTATTAGTGTGCAACATTTGAAATACATTTGTATTTACTTTGATGTGTTATATAGTACCACTCAGTGTATTTGCAGTAACACCTGGTATAGAAGAGGAGAGGCAAAAAAAAGAATCACACGAAGTGCTCTCTATAGATACTGTAAATTCTCTTTTTCTTCAAATTTTACAATAAAACTTGTCAAAAGCTCATGCTGACGATGCCTGTTTTATCCTTCGGGTGTTAGGATTATCGGCGACAGGATGCTGTCTCCCTTTTGTGCTGGGTATAAGTCTGCGATCAATGGCTTTTTAAAACACCAGCATGCAAATCCAGCTGAAATACAGGTGAAATGATGAGCAAGGCTCCTCTCCACCCTAAAAAAACCCAGATTAATGTGTTGTTGCACATGTATGCGCAAGTTTGTAACTGTATTTGCAGCTGGGAACTTGCGGATCTGGTAGAATAGGTGAGCTCCTCGTTTTCTCATGCACTGCATATATGGCTCTGTGGTTTTACATTTAAGCTTAGCCTGCCCCATCTGTGTATTTAATTTACAATTAGAATTTTGGCCTGGGAAAAAAAATAGTCTGTCTTCACATGGAGCTGTTGTAACACTGAGTCACAGATGGCTGATTATTGAGATGTCTAATACCATCTTTGTAATAGTCCTAAGGCAAAAAAAAAAAAAAAACAACACAACAACAAACAGACACAAAAAAATCCACCAAACAAACCCACAAATGACACCACTTCTGACAAGCATTATTTGCTGAAACAAATTCCATTTCATTAAGACATGAAGTCTGCACTGAAAGGCATCCTAGCTTGTCAACAATATTAACTGCAGCATATAGTGCTAGAGGTTATGCTTTGCATTGAGACTGGATGGTAAAGGACAGGAGCTTGTTGAAGAATTTCTCAAGTTTTCCTGTGTAGAAAGGCTAAGCTGGTCATTTTTCTTGAACACTATTTTACTTTAGATGTTCAAATCGGTGCTGATGAAAACATCCCACTTGACAGCTTCAGAGGCTAAAATCCTATCTGTACCCTTAAAAAATCTCATTTTACCAGCATGGGTTGCTCTGCATGCTCTGCCCTGAGGCCTGCAGAATCCCAATATCCCGGAGGGGCAGGGGCTGTGTCAGTGGGGCCATCACCACTTCTCACAGCTGGATGGGTGTTAGCAAACCCCCCGTATCGTGCAAGCACCTCAGCTGGACAACATTGCACCAGAGGCTCAGCAGATATGGTGGGCTCATGCACAGAGGGGCCGTACGCAGAGCCAGCAGCTCAAGGTCCACAGTATCCCATATGGCAGTAAAATTATTCAAGGAGAAATTATGCAGATAGTCAACATGTTCAGGCTGAAATGAATTATGCTGAAGACATCAGCACAAGTAGCAGTTAATTTGTTTTACAGTCAACGAACGCAGCTTTGTTTGTTTTCTCCTGTTAGAGGCCCTGGGGGCTCAGGGGCTGGGGATACTTGGCAATGCTCTAATAAACTCCCTCAAGTGCCTGCTCATGCATTGGTATGTGACAACACTTGGAAGTTAGCAGGGAAAAAAAGCTCACTAGTAATAACCATTGTGCATGTAGCACTACACTTTATCCACTAACAGTCCATCTGCTGGTTTTCCGGGCATGCTAAAGGGCATTTAATTGAGGCAGAATGGTTTTGGCAAGTGTGGGAGGAACAAGGGCAGCAGAGAGGGTGCTAGTTTTAATTACCGCGGTTTCGATGCCAAGCTGACTCCCAGCTCCTGCTGCTCCCTGGCAGTTTCCCTGGATGCGACGGTAGCTGCCCGAGTCCGGCCACTTTGCAGTACTTGCCTCTCCTGGGCAAGACATGGAAAATTCACTGGTCCGTGTCATCGTTGCAGTAAAAAAGAGTAAAAAGGACAATTAGCAGATGCACTTACCTGGTATTATATTAAAAGTAAGAGTACAGCAGTCTTCAAAGCAAAATCGACCACTGTCCGTCCAATAAGAGTCTGCTGATCGCTGCAAGCCAGAGTTTTATAACCAGCTTTACATTGATTAGCACCTTCTACTGACACCTTAATGAGTGAGAACATCAGCAGCGGGTCTGCAGACTCCAACGGTCACAGTATCAAACAAAACGGATCAAGCACAGGTTCAGGGAGCTATAATCAGATTTGTGTCAAACATCCCTTCAAAACGTCATCAAAGCAGAATGGAGGCTGAGACAGTCTTCACAAAACACTGAGTCATGATACAGAATATGTTAAATTTGTGCTTATTTAAATCCTTCCAGCAATAAAAATCAAACCCACTGGTAGTTGTTTCAAAGTGTTTCCTTAAGGCAGCCAAACAAACCCCTGAATTACCATCTGCAGCAAGCAAAATGCAGACACGCTATTAAGCTGGGCTGTAAATATTACTGAAAAGTACACGCTGATCAATAAATTAGGGGCTGTGGTGGGAACAGTTTTAACACAAGCCTGGAAGGAGATGCTCACCAGGGGCAAATAACATATTTATTTGCAGTGTTGTAGGAGACACAAGAAAGGCAGCTGATGGATGCCAGGTGTGTAGCACACGTTGTTCACTAAACCATCCAGATCTCTGCCAAGCACCTCGCGATCGATGGGTGAGTGACAGCCAGGAAGATTTACATTCACTGTCACACCTCCTCGGGAAGGCTGGGGTGCTCCGGAGCCTGCTGTGAGGCTACTGAAAACTCAGGGCAAAAAAACTTTCGAGGTCAGCCAGCCCTGGGTACAGGTTGCCAGTTTCCATTCCATCAGTAAAGTGAATACAGCATCTTCAAGGTTTTGCATTAAAAAAATAACTGGAAGGAGCAATAGTCTTCTGAATATGGAGCAATCAACAGGAATACTGGATTTGCCGATATTTCAGGTATTGGTGAAGGTGAAGCTACTTTTAAAATGAAAAAAAAAAATGCTGCCTGCAACCCTTAAGATGGTTGCTAGCAGTATTAATAATATGATCGCTAATGGCTTCAATCCAGCATATGGCTATTTATGCCCTTTGTTCCCTCTGAAGACAAGGTGCTGCATGGAAAGTAAATCCTTGTGGGATGTGAAGCAAATGTCCTGCTCCGGGACAGTGTCAGCGTGTCCTGTGCCTCATGGGCTGTGCTGCTGAGCACATCAGCTGCAGCACCGAGCTGTAAGTAACTGCAAAAACCCCAAAAGTTTAAATCAGCATGCTTTTTTTAGAAAAAATATGCTTCATGTTCACTGCATGGGACATACAATTTTGTCTTCATATGGTAACAGATACTTTAGCTTAGCAGCATCAGTTCACTGAAGGTGATGTTTAAATCTTCACTAAACTCATCGTTCCCATAATAAATAGTCACAAACAAATAATATTTTTAATGCCTTGGTGGGTGAATTTTAAGTTATTTAATTCTTTGTCCCATTTTATTTACTCTATTTTTGATTGTACCATCACATAGTTTATTTGCTGACAGGGCAAGGCAGCAGCCTCTACTATATCTTAGTAGCCCATAGAAGTCATGTATGTCACGTACATTAATTGTTTCTATTAGGACAGTGCAAAAAAGTGTCCTGTGATAACAAAAACATCAAGAAATGGCTCTCATACCTTTACTCTAGAGGCAAAGAATGGATTGTGGTTGTAAGGTGTAGCTTGGGCTTGCATGTACTCATAACCTTTGAAGGGCAGTCTAAGATCATTTCAGTTAACAATAACTGTATAAAAATAAATCCAGCAATTACTACGGCAGCTGGAGGTGTTGCATATACAGGTTACACAGAGATGTAATAATTGCATTTCCCACCCCTCTATGCCCTGATGGGTTTGGTTTGCTCAATCCCAGTATGGACCAGTCAGGTGTTACCCAAAGGTGGCCCCATGGGTACCCCAGGACTGGAAACCTTGACTGGTTCCACTTCAGTGGAGCAAGTCTTACTGCATTGACTTGATGTATGACTGCAGGAATAAGGAGTGGGGAAAAATAAAGAAATTTTAGTAGAGATAAATAGGATTTACAAAGCTGTCGTCTCTAGCAACATTGGCTTTTCAATTCATTAAAAGTCCAGACAAATTAGATGTTTGTATTCTTCTAAAATTATTTCCCTTCCTTGACCTAGCTTAATTTATCATTTTATGTCTTTCTGCAGTGCTTAGGAGAGCTGCTGTTTAAATGAACCTAAAGGAATATTCACGTAAAATATTAAGCAGTTATAATTAACAACATACTACATTAAAACCCAGCACCATAGCTTCCCTGCGGCTATTTTTGCCAAGACAAACACAGAGTATTCTCCTACAGATGTAGGATTTGTATTTCTTGCAGTATTAAAGCCAAGATGTCTTGTGACAGCGGTTTCACAACTAACACCTGTATCTCAGGAGTTCAACTATAGTCACTGCAGCGAAAAAGAAACACCAAAGATGAAATCCTGCACCTCAACAAAAACTAATCCTTATTCAAATATTTTTTTTTTTCTGATGAAAACCTCCCCTCATTAATTTCTGCCATTTTGTATAAATTTTGGAATTTTGTGTGCTTGTATGAGTAGTTACATTTTGCTGACACAAAGTGCTATTTATGATTTGTACATTCAAATATTTTCAGAAAGGAGAGGCTGGATAATCAACAAACATCTACCCAAACATTCATATCTTCGATTTCAGAAGTATATTTTTGTTTACACTCTGACAGGTCCAACACAGAGCAACATTTATGCACTCAGATTTAGAGGTAACCCTCTCTCATAAATGCATTATTCATTTCCCCATCATCAGAAACAGATAGTGTCAATGAAGAGTACATAAATTTTATTTATCTAGTAGGCTTATGCAAAGACATAACGAATCCTGCTAAGGATTTGGTATCTTCTTTTAAATGACTTGTATTAATGTGGTTGTCAGGTGGAGAGAAGGATAAGAAAAAGATACAGGACTTCCCCAACATCTTGAGTGAAACAGGGACAGAATGGAATAAACTAGTAAAGAAAATACAAATATTAACTACCTGAAGGTGATACTTCCTGCATAACAAAAAATATAAAAAACTCTAAACTGCAACAAAACCTAACATTCTCACCAAGCAATTTCTTATATAAATAGCTAATCTGGGCTGCACTAACATGGTCTCAAAAGATCCTTTCCAGAATGGGTGTCTATTAGATGCCAGCAAAAGCCATCACTGTGGTTTGACAAGAACGGAGTACGCATATATGTGTACCCTGCATTGGAGAACAACAGCCACACAGCACAAAGAATAAATGCAAAGAAGCAAAATGTGTATATATATTTATCTATATGGGTATATAAAATTAAGTGGCTCTCTGAAGATAACGTGGATTTTCGTTATGTTTAGCAGCAAAGGATGTTCTTTCCTGTATTTCTCCCACAGCACCAAAGTCTATAACGTGGCATTGCTGCTGTTTCAGCTCTTCCTTATTGAAAGCTTTTTATACAAAACTTAATTTAAATGTACACTTCGCTGCTCATGGCCATGAGTTTTCCAGGTGAGAAAGTTGACTCCTAATGCAACGACTACCATTTGTTGTCTGTCTGAGATGTTCAGGGGGATCTTGCTATGTGGTCTGATGTGATTTCTGCCTGAAATCCACTCTCCGTTCTTCGGATGACATCCAGAAAACACCTGTGATTTTTTCATTTTGAAATACCATTTGCAGCCTGCTACGTGCTGACTTGGGTGTTAACAGACCTGTGGGGAATTGAGTGACGTCAGCGTGAGCAATTTGTCGTAATGACTGACAAAATTATAGGATAAAATGAACATATCAGCATTACAGTAAAAGGAGGGATCACTTGTTCTCCCTTTCAAATACGTGAGACTTTCCGCTCCAGCCCAAGACCTCTCTCACCCCGTGCTGAACACGAAGCAGAAGGCGATGGGCCACGGCACAGTTTGCAGAGCATTCCCAGGTGATGGACACAACCTCTTCCACCCTAAAGCCTGCAAAACCGAGGCCAAAGATGTAAGCAAAAAAGTGCTCAGAGAGGAAGAGGGAGGTGGCATTTGGGGCTGGACTAGATGACCTCTGAAGGCCCTTTCCAACACAAACTATTCTACGACTCTATATTTTATCAGGTTTGACAGCAGAACGGTCAGTTAGGTGTGGAGAGGAGAATTAACTAAGGATTAATAAATAAACACTGTTTTGGCCATCAGCTAAGCCTACGAACCTCCGTGATCTGCTTGGAGCATTCTTGTTTGTGCCGCGATGTCTCCACAGGGACCTGGCAGAAGATGGACCTTGTGAGAAAGGACATGTCAGAAATCTGGCAGCAGCGCTGGGCTCTCAACCACAGAGCAAGCTGCCAAGAGCAGCAGGACTCTGTCGGGTGACAGGTGAACAGGCAGACAGACAGGTATCCACCGAAAAATATCTATAAATAAAAGTCGTGGTCCAGTGAGTTCTCCCCGGTAAGGCTATTGCAGTCGACCTCTAGACATGTCCGGGTGTGAGCAGAGGTCTCGTTTTCATGTTCAGTAGCTGTTCAGAGCTCAGAAAGGGACTTCTGTCACTCTGGCTTGTAATATAATAATATGTGTGTAATATCTGAAGATCTCTATTAAATTAGATAACAAATAATTAGATAATTTTAATTTACTTTATGAATCTTCCAGAGAGTAAACTGCTTGCAGGCAGCTAATGCAATAAACTTACTTTATAAGCGGAGGCCAGCATCTGTTACGATGAAGAGTCTGCAGCACGCATCAGGATTCTGCGCACGCTCATCTGTAGTTAGAGTAAATGTATCATTAAGTTGGTATCCTTTCCCATTCAAAGCACACTTTTCAAGATTTATGTACTGCAGACAATAAGATAGCAGGAGAATCAACTCACACTTGATTCTTTTTTGCATTCAGCCCCTGTCCCATGGCAAGGTAATGTTAATAAAAAGGGTAAGACAGAGCATGGAAGTTGGGTCACTTCTATGCGTGGTCAAGAAATACAGTTTCAGCCCCACATACATCCAAAGGCACGATAAAGGCAGAAGCTCTGCTAAAAGGGCATCGTTGAGGTCACAATATCAAGCCCTCAAAAATCAAGAAACTTCATCATAAACCCTTCCTTGCATGCAGATTGCTGTCAGACATGCGATTGCAGGGAGTGGCCTGGGCCACAGCCTGCCCAGTGTAGGCGAAAACCTGCATTAATATGCCTTCTAAAAAATCTCAAATATCTCAGCTGAGTATGTGCAAATTGCAATTTTTCCAAAGTCTTGTAAAATCAACAAATTGGGCAAATAGAACTGACAGAAAGGAGTATTCTCGATTAAAAAAAAATCTACTCTTATCATGGATGTGACATGCCTGCTCCAGACCTGAAGACTATTATAAAAGATCAACAAAAACATTTATTTTTGCTTGGTCAAAACAATGTCTTTAACGGAACATGTAAACCCACACACCTACCTTTTTCAAAGTTACAATGATATCCTATTTTCAGAAGTGACCAGCGATTTCTCAGGTGCCCTTGCTGTTTGAATGGTAGAGGAGCCTGCTTTTTGGAGGATGAATGCTTTATTGCCATTGATGCAGCATGTCTATATTCGTAATTGAACTGGCAGCACAATATAAAAATAAAACCAAATCAGCCGAGCAATGCTATTGTGCATCTTAGCAGTAATAGAAAACCACATTGTCCCTTCAGGCAGATGAGCATAGCACTAAAGGTATCTCCAGATGTCATTTATGTGCAAGATCCATTTTTATTGTAATTCAATCTACCGTGTCAGTCACACATACAAACTCTGTCAATGGTCATCACACACTACAAGAAAATGAGCCTTGCTTGCTGCTGGATTTTGCAGTTGTTGACTTCCTCTGTTTAAAGAGAAGTTAACAAGGTGGTATTAATGGGCAGGAGCTGGTTAATAAGCAGTTTATTTGTCTTGGTGGGAAAGAGAACCAGCCCCGGCAAAGGCACAGGACTGCATCATCCATGTGCTTGCTGTGGGTGAAACTGTTGCCAGATCCACAGCAGGTTGGTTGGGAAGAAAGAGCGTTGTATCTGCACTTTCATTAGCAATTACGGGCCTTTATAATCCTGCTTTTCTTCTTTTCAGATTCTGGGGCAAGTCCCAGTGAGGGTCACTAAGTATATGGATGGTTTGTGTCGATGCTTTCAACTTTGTCTTGATGTCTTCCCTTTAAGAAGATTAAAGTCATTGGGAAGAACTAACTTGAATAGCACGAAATAAAGCAAAATGAATCAACATGGGAGCCACACCACAATCACCTACACAACAAGATATCATCTGTGGTGGAAAAATCCAGCAAAGACAGCTGGTAGACCCTTCCAGATAGAGCTACTGGAGAGCCACCCTCCATGCTGAGCTCTAGATAAGGTGCAACCCAAGTTTTTTGGCTGCTGAAAGGTGTCACTTGCTCCACATAAGGACACAGAGATACTGGCATGATGGATGGCCAAGAAATCCTGAAGATTATTCCATCCTACACTAGAAGTTATTAAAAATTCCTGGGTCTTTCAGCACCGAGGAGACAATCCCTGTATATTCCCTACCCTTTGCCTGGTGGATGGAAAGACCCTGTGTGTCGTGTGTCCTTCTCTGAGCAGCTACGCACAGAAGCAGATGGAGGAAATGTGTGAAATTCACTTTGTGAGTTTTCAAGGTAAAGTTCAGCACACTTCTCAACATGGACCTTGAGGTCAGCATTTGTCATCATGCTTTATATAGGAAATAGGCTATTTTTTAATCTCTTTGTTCTCCTGGTCTTGGAAAAAGTGTCTCTTCCCCCCAAAAAAAACCTAAGCAAACAGAATTTACAGAAAAGCCTACAACTGCCCATACTCAGAGGATGGCAGATGCCTCTGTTACTGTGTCCTGAGGCTTTCATCTTGCTGGAAGAGTGTTAGAGAAGATCTATGTCCACAATCCAAAGCACAGGCACATCTGTCGTGACACTGGATCTAGAACTTATCCACATATTAACTTATGGACTCTGTGATCCCAGTGCTCTGACTATGAAAATTGGGTTGAATATGGGGCTTCAAGCTCCAGATTTGGACCCATTAGTTCTGGTTGGGTCAACTGGCATAGAAACACATGTAAAAGAGTTCCTCAAAATAACTTTCAGCCTCATGGGCAATTCACAGAAGTTGCATATGGTTCCCTTATGTGCAGAAAACTCTGTACGAGCTGTGACACGAGGTGCTCTGTAGGGGGAAGGTGATATCGGCTTAAGATGCATTGAAAATTTGATAACTGGATTAGGCACAAGAAAGAATTTCCTGAGGGGGGAAAAATCCACATCTTCTCTCCTGAGAAAGATTTCTAGACCAATCTCATTTATTATGCATTCATTTGTTAAGTAAATATTAATGATATATAAGTGCTAGTGTCACTTTAATATTCTGATTAGCATGGTACATCTTCTCCTCTGTCTAGATAATGGCGAAAGTCATACTAATTGAAGTAATGTTGTGTGTCAAATGATATAGAGCTGATTTACTTAAGACTTGAATGTCTGCTCCAATTAACTTCCAAAGTAAATTGCACTGAAGTTCCTTTTTCTTTTATGAAACAGAATACATAAAAAGTATGAGCTGCAAAGCAAATGTGCCAAATTTCTCTTATATTACCTCTCCACGTATTCACTGACCTTCTGCCAGTCGTTTCCAAAGCAGAGAGAAGCCTGCAAAATTCGAAACAGTTATCCCCTGCTCCTGCAATAAATTCATATCTATTTGCAAATACAAGATCAGTGCACTGTCTAGTTCAGATTTCAGGCTTTTCTATACACTGCACAGCTGTTACCGCAAATAGCCATTCACGAGAGGAAAGAAACTATGTGGAATAAAGGATGAAAGAGATATAAAGTCCAGATGGTTGAGTGAAATAAGATCACTGTGTCTAAACTGCTTTCTTAACTGTTCCTGGATGTGTTTATAATCCACCTTTACAAGTCACACAGAAAAGCATCACTCAGGTGGGTTACCACTGAAGGCCTGACCTTATTAACATCTACTGTATCTTCTCATTTGGACTAACACTACTGAACTGCTCCTATGTTTTTTGCAGATCAGAAGTGTATTTGAAAAGTAGTTTACATGACAATCAAGCATCAATTTCAGGACAAGTGAATGGAATGAATAATGAAATAAAAGGTAATATTAACTAGGCACCAACAGTAAAAAAGAGAATTATTTGGGCCACATCAGTTTGTAATGAAAAGAAATAGAACAAAATATTCAATTGTTGCACAGATATTACTTAAGAATAAGAGGTCAAAAGCATGAGAGACCAGAATCCCAGTTCATTTGATTTTTAGACAGCAAAATTACTGGTTCAGTTGCCAGCACACAGCTTGTATCTCAAGCCTATAAAAATTCATTGTAGGAGACCTTATTCAGGCCCTGACTGAAAGCACTTCAGCCCAAGGTGTAACTCCACGCTTAAACCTATACTCACCCATACTCAAAACTACATCATCTCCGAAACACCAAGCACTTGTTCACGTCGCAGTGATTTGACGGGGAATTTAGATATCAGCTTCACTTTGCTGAATCAGCTCTTAGCAGATCTTCTGGGCTTCCACAATCTGTAGTGTCAAATCCCAGGAAAGGTAATTCAAGGTAATTTATACGATCTCTGCAATTTCGAAGTGCAAGGAGCCCAGGAGGGGATGGGTGTGGGTGCCAGGATCCCGCAGGCTCAGCTGAGGACCACCCCCCCCCGGCTGCTCTCCCGCTGCATCCCAGCCCCTCCTCAGCAATTAGGACCTCTTTAAATTCTCCTGGCAACCCAGAGGTACCAGAGAAGGAACAAGTAAATATTTAATCTACTGTCTGAGTTTTAACCGGTAGTTCTGGGAAGAGCTATTGAATTTCTATCTGGAAAGATGATTTGTATGCTAAGAATATCAGAATCTGATGCTCACACAGGGATGTTCAGAACAGCGAAATCTCCTCAGAAATACTTGAATTACTAACATTTCAGCTGGACTGTTAAGGACTTTTGCCTGGGCCAAGGGTACTTTATCAGTATTCATGCAATGGACTGGTCGGGAAAGCTGCAACCATACCACTGACTTTTCAAAGCCAACAATGAAGTTGATTGGCACCAATCAGCCCCCGATAGCAATATCAAATACGATTTAATCAATAGCAGCTGACGACACTGGAATAGCTTTGGAGATGCAGACGTGCACCCAACCACACGCTCTGTCAGACGGGAGGATATCGGCTTGGGCGCAAAGGGGACCACACTCCAGCTCAGCTCCAGCGGCATAACCTTCAAAAGGGCAGAAACAAAGAGACTCAAACCTGAACTTCCTTATTTTTAATTCAGTTAATTCCTTAGGTTACTTTAATTTAGTAATTTGTATTTTATTTCCTGTTCAAGGGAGGAAGAGGATGAGGAGAAGCAGATGTTACCTCCTGTGGTCTGTAGAACAAAAAGAGCCAGGAGAACTCCTCCGTCCGTCTGATTGCTTTTTTATTAAGTAACACAGCTGCCGGGAACGTGGTGAGAACTGAGATATGTCAAAACATTAACTTCTGCATTGTTTTGTGTTGGTTTTTTCTTTGTTTTCATTTAGATTTGAATTACCAGTAGAAAATAAGATCGAAAATAAGGTAGTAAACCTGCTTTCTCTTCCAGCCATTGAATACGCAGTAAACATCTGGTTTTTATCTTTTTTCTAATATATGAGAGTGGAATGTAACTAGGGAATTTTTGCAATAAAGCACTGATTTTTCTAAAGGATGTTTAAGCAGAGATTTATGTGCTTCATCTGTAAAGGGCTAGTGTTTCTATTTTATGTAGAAGTTCAAAGTCATAACTGCTAAAAAAGGTGCAGGACTGATTTAATACAGGCTGACATAAATGCAAGTTTTGGCCACACTATTTGAAAACTTGTCAAATGGTGTAGCATTTTGAGATATCCTCTATGCAGCTTGCTATGGGTTGCAAATGCAAAAATTGCCTTAAGTTGCAAAGCAAAAGGAAGCAAGCGTGTTTCTTCACCTGATGGGGCAGGAAGGTAGGAAAGAGAAAACAAACTTTTCAGGTCTGTTTAGTTTTAGGCATTTTGTCAGATCTGTCAAACACATTAATACATTCCAAAAATGCGAAGTTCTGTAGCAACAGATATGTAAGTTAAATGGGGAATGGCCTCTTCTGAGCATGAAAATCTATTCATCCATTTCTAGAGCTCTTTGGCTGTAGTCAAACAAGTTGAAGATGATACAAATGAGATTGCTATAACTGTCCTTTACTGGTCAGTCCAGTCATTGTGAAATGAGGAAAGCTGAGAGACTGAAGGAAATACAGAGGGCTAATCCAGAAGAAAATTTGATAGGGATCCTCACGATCTCTTGGCTAGACCTCTATACTGAGAAATAGTTTGACTGTTCCTGCTGCACTTTTCCAGCTGGAGGACATGCCGATCCTACATCTTGTCTATGTAAAGAACTTTTTATCTACTTGGATTTAACCAGTCCTAGAGCAGTGTGAGCTGTACTTTCCCCCAGCTCCAGGGGATCAGGGATGTTCAGACCTCAAGGTTTGCAGGAGATTTGTTTCTGGTAGAGAGGAGAGTCTATGCAGAGGAGGCGGTCTGCAGGTCTGCAGGCATTAACTGGAAGGAGAAAAGTCATAACTTTGCCCTGGGAAAGTGTGCAAATATCATATTTTTAGGGAAGAGATCATTCTGCTGGAAGAAAATTACACTGCTTTCTTCAACTACAAAAAAAAAAAGTATTTCAAATCACTAAAATATGCAAACCATTCTCTTACATGCCACTAGCTCCAAATCATAAAAATTTACAGCTGAAGCCAACTCCATGGCGGGTTGACACTGGTAAAGGAAACTAGACCGTGACTTGTTATGTAAATAAGCCCATAAAAGTCTTGAGATCTTACATGAAAATCAGATCTGCAACAACCATTCTGCCTTAGCTTTGTGAATTGTTTAATTTGTACATACAAGATTATGTGTTATTATACAGAGAAGGCATTTTATAAACCTTTAAATGATCAATCAGTTAAATAAATAAAGCATCTCTGGCGATGCCACACCAACCTTTTAGGAAGCGTCTCATCCTTCTGTCATTAACATAATCAGCTTGAATAATGTTTTCACAGCAATTGCCACCAGTGGGTCAACGTCTGCTAATAGCAACCTTTCCTCCATGGATCGTGAACACCATAAAGCATGAAACAGCCCCCAAAGACAATGTGTGTCAGAAAACTTTCCCCAGCATCGGTGCCGGGCTGGTTTAATGCGGCACGTATTGTGACAGTAGATTGTCAAGGATCATTCAATGCAACAACAATTTACTGTCTCAGTGGGAGTTTTCTCATTTTGAGAAGTTCAGCAAGTGTTATAAATCCGTAAATTATATCAGGCGTAAGAGGAAAGTACATATATACCAAAGTGTTTTTTAACAAATAAAAGTCGTACCTGCTGAAAAACTGCTTTTTCAACTCATATTTCCTTTTCTTACATTGTTACCTTTTGGCATTGGTTCACACGGGGTCAAGCTGGCACAACATTCAGGCTTTAAAGCAGTTTGCTGCGGAAGAAATGCCAGTAAAATGTTTTAGAACAAGCAGTACTTGGCCACCAAACTTAATTAGAAGCAATGTGATTTAAACCCAGCGCCCAGGGGTTACCTGAGGGTGTGGAGGTTAATTGCAATTGTTACTGTATTACTTTCCAAACTCAAATTTTCATTCCTTGTATGCAATAAATCCTGCTAAGTCAAGATACCAAAAAAAAATCTACATACAAGATGCGCACCTTCTCTAATTCAAATATAGGAAAGTGTTCTTCAGAAAACACCTTTGCGCAGCTGGAAAATAACCCACTTCATAGGTCAATGGAACTGATATTGCAGAGTTCAAGCTTCAGGGCAAGCGTGGGAGCAGAACCCACATCTCACTCCCAAGGAGGAACCCAGAGATGCCACCTGTGCAGCAGAGAGGTTTCAAAGCAATAGGGTCACTAGGAAATGTAACACTGCAAAATCTTCCATTGTGATTAAAACAGACATTTTTCTCATAAATACATTTATGGGGTTTGTATTTTCTTATGCAAAATACATGCACAGACAGATTTGTCACAGAAGTAAAAAAAATTTCTTCCTTATTTTAACAGCAATAGGTGGCACTTACCTCCAGCTTAGAGATTTGCATTCTCTGTTGGGTGGCTTTGGAATACTTTGGTCACTTCCTTTCACCACCAGGCCTTGCACAGTGAAACCATCAGCTTCTCCAGAATGGGAAAATGAGCTGGGGCTTCCTACAGGCAAAGGGGCAGCAAGAGGGCTGCTCAGCCTTCACGAAGGGCACCAGTCCCTCGGTAAGCAATAATGTCAGATTTCCTGAAAAATATAATTTTGCTGAATAAGCAAATAAGAAAAAAAAAAAAGCACTCCTACAAGCGTGTGGATAATATCTGATGTATTGATTTGAAAATAAATTTTGCCTTATTTTTAAATTTTTTTTCTCCTGCCGTTTGAGGTAACAACCATGAAAGTCTCATATTTGGTACTCTAACATACAGTAAATTACTGTATTTAGTCTGCAGAATTTAACAAGATTTATGCAATCAGGAGTTTGAAAAACAAACCCCACCTCTGTTTTCTCTTCTTGGAAGCATTTTGGTTATTCCCAGTTTCAGTTATTTTCAATTCTACCAGTGTGATCAGCATATTTAAAATTCAATCAGCCTTCTCGTTTAAAACATTTCATGTGTGTGTCACACTAACAATCAACTAGAGTCCTGAATTTAGCATCTGTTCCTACTAGTAAATGGTTTTAATTTGAGAACTGAAAAAAAAATATATAAAGTAATTACTAGGCACTCAATCACAATGAATAATGTGTTTGCTACCAGCAGTTCTGTCCTGTCAGCAAAAACTCCGGAGAGGCAGAGTGGCAGAAAAGTAGAATTGCTAGAAACTAGGAAAAAAAATTAAGATACGGAAACTGGGAGCAGGACGCTGCTGTGCCTTTCACCCGGGCAGACGCAGGGGTCATTGCTGGGAGGATGCACACCAGCCGGCCGGTGGGTACCGATGACGTTGTGTTGGCTTTTGCATCTCATCGCACCATTCCTCTGCCCACATTCGTGCTTGTCTTCTGAAAACAGGTTTGGTTTTATTGCTGCAGAAGGCAGGGAGGGTACAGTGGCCAAAGCTGTGGCCAGGTCCGCCACAAGCAGCCCACTGCTCCTCTGGTTTTGTCCAACACAGCCCTCTCCCATCATCTCCTCAGCAAATACTATTAATTTTGCTAGATGCTGACATTTTGTGAGTTGAACCAGTATTTTTTTCTGCAAGCAGTAAAATTGGTTCACTCAAGAATAAAAGGAAAATCTGAAATAAAATAGCAGTAAGAAGGTCTGTGCTCTACAGAGCAAGTCCTGCCCAGCACTTTGCATACAACCAGATCTGATGCCCTCCAGGAAAGATGTGTCTCTGCCATGTGGCAGGGAAAGCAGAAGTAAATAGCTCAGATATTGCAAAACAAAGTCCCGCAGAGGCTCCTGACGTGGAGGCTCTGGGGCTGCTCAGCTCAGACCCAGCCCTTGTCCCTGGGGACCTCCCGGCTGCTGCTCCAGAGTCACTCTGCAGCTTCCCAAGGGAGATGCTGTCCTCCCGCCAGCTCCGCAAACAAATTAAAAATCACCTTGTTTTGAAATCCCTGCATAGATAGACATTATACAAACTTTTTAAAAAAGAGAATTGTTTTGTCTGTTTGGTTTCCTACGTGTCTAAGCATGTCGCGCCACTTGGGTTTTTTTAAAAATCAAAATTCAAGAATTCAAAGAATTACTTCTGTCCTTCTGAGTATTAAAAGCTTTCATGTTGAAGACTTCACTGGGCTGGAGGCATTTTCACCTCAGGTGTTTCTGGAGAATACAGGACTAGATGCCAACAGTCCTTAGAGAAATTACCAAATTCTGTGCAAAATTACCAGTTTTTAAGTAGCCACATCCCTCTCAACATTTCTTTTATTCCAGAAGTAATATTGCAAATTCTTCCATTGCAATTATTTTAACCATGGTTGAACAGCAATTAAATAATAAAATATCCTGAGCCCCACACATTCTCTCTGATGTGAACATTACTGATACCAATTCCACTGAAGGCAATGCTGAAAAAAAATCACTGCTTCCAGCTCATTGGACTTAACCCAGAAAAAAATACATATTTTATAGAAACATCTTCTGATGATTCACTGTGTATTGAGGAGGAAGGGGAAATTACAGAAGAAAACACAGGACAGATTCCAAATAATTGCCATTATAGTGATGGCAAATTAAAGCAGTGAGCCAAAAGATTGGTTTGAACTGTCTAGAAATAACTTTTTATTGCCCAAATGTTGTTTTGTTGAGTTTAACACAAGCGTCTTTTGCTGAGTGCTCGGTAATACAGAAACAAGATCACATAGCACTTTATTCCTAAGAATTAGTGCTCGTGAAGGTGACACAAGAGTGACTGGATGCTCTCTGGTACAACATGATACCTGTATGAGACTGAACACATTCCGTAGCTCTCACTCAATAGGTATCCAGCCCTGCTTTGATGTTAATATCAAATCATATATATTGATATTAATAAACTAAACCTCATGCAATGCTGCAGTCAGTCAAGGCCATATCTGGCACAGTTATATCCTCTGAGCATACCCAAGGGTGCAGACAGCCAACACTGCCGAGATGCTGACATTTTCCCAATATTGTTTGGACATACATTTTAGCTTTTTTTTAAATTTTATCTTTAGCACATCTTCAGGCACCAGAAAACAAATGGAAACAAAATGGTAATTATTTTGAAATATGGTGATGTTGAAAATACATATGCACTCCTTTTGGCCTCAGAAGTGAGAAAAATATTTCATTTCTCACATTTGCTGGCAATGCTCCATTCGGTCCGTAATATAGATGTATGATTTTGTACTTTGGATCTGCTCAGTCAGATGCACAACACAATTCTTAATTATTTCAAAATTATTTAAATGAAATAATAAATTTAGTATTTGATGCAACGCGGCTGCCTGACCCAAAGAAATATGTGGTTAATTATCATGCTTCCTAAGTGGATTTTTTTTTCCCCATATCAGGCACTAATTATTGGCTACACTTGCAATGATCACTTGGAGTAATTGTGATGTTTTGCCATGTTGTTTCGGACAAGAGCAATATAATCCTCTTAATGAAAATAAATGCATAGATATTATTCCTAGGCCAAAATGCAAATGTAGTCGGTCTGATGGTTATGAACATAAAAAACGAAAGTGACCTAAAAAAACCCAAAAAAACCAAAAAAAACCAAACCAACCAACCAAATGAACACCGCCCCCCCCGCAACAACCCACAACACCACCAAAGGTTAGAAACTTGCAATACTAATTTTCTGAACAACAAAACCCAGTATCAAATGCACCACACTACAGAGAGCTGCGCCTTCCGCTTATTTGCTTTTTTTTTAAACTGAGCAGAGAATTAATGCTGCCGTTGAAAGTATCTAACATTTCATTACCGTTGCAGGACCCTTAACAAGGTCACAGCAACTGGAGGTAAACGTAGATCAGTCTAGTAATGAAAGGGTCTAGCCATGCATATAGATTTTTGGCTAGAAGAAGAAAAGTCAGTGTATCTTAAGTATGTTTTTAAAACTTTTCTGTACAAGAACTCACATGTGATAAAACAGCATTCAAAATCATGCATTCTCAGTTTAGCACACCCTCCTAACTTCCAGTTTTAGGTAGTGAAGTCCTTCTTAAAGGCCAACGACCTAAATTAAAAATAGCCAGCAATAATAATATTGATTAAGCATCTCTAGAGGTACATTTTTCACAGGTGTCTGGTTAAACTTCAAGTCCTAATGGACATTTTTAGTCCCTGCAGTTACCCAAGTTCAGGTTTCAGCTGCATTTAAAGTTGCACTCAGGGCTCTAATCCATGTTCTGCCTTTGATCGCTCTGGGAAAACGAAATTAAAAAATAGGTTGCTGAAGCATGAACAAGAATGAAGAGAGCCAAGAAGACAACATGAAACAAAAGCTCTGTCCCTCAGTCCTGCTCCATTTCATAAATCCTTGATTAAATGCGGAGAGGGTGACATAACCTCAAAAAAACGGCCTGAGACTTCTATAGCATTTCACATGAAAAGGAATGTTCCTTCTCACTTCCCTTTTAGTCTGAATATAGCTTTTCTGCTACTGTATTTGCTTTAAAGAAAAACACAGCTTTAAAGAAAAAAACACTAGTATGGTATTTCTCATTTGTTAATTGTATTATATAAATAAATATGTACACACAAAAAGAAAGGGAAAGAGCAGCTCTGCACATAGCCCTGCCTTTTTATACCGGGCTTCCTGCATGTTTGACTTGAAAATGTTCTGATAACCTCTGTCTTTGCAAGCACAAGACCTGATTTACTAATGTATAATGGTGTGAACCAGAGTGCAGAATAAAGTAGTAATCTGAGCTGTGTTGTTAAAAAATGTGTAATAGAAAAAAGTATATATTCTGCACTTTGTTCAAAATGACTGCTATGTGCATATGTGTGTATAATGAGATATACAGCAAGTTTATTTATCTATCTATAAAGAATAGTGTGTCCCAACTGTGATCTCTTTAGTGGAAACCTTTCCAAAACATAATAAGCAAATCAGTTAAATAAAACTATATTTTGTGCTAACACAGAGCTGTTTGTAATGGCGCATGGGCGATTTCGCCTGGAGAACTGCACCACCAAAACCAGCACAGAAGTTCCCAGCCAGGCAACTCGACCCGTGGAAGAACTAACCAAGAGGGACCTGCGGAAAATGCATTATGACTGACTTGGTTTTGCTGGCATTTCATCGGAAGTGCGTGACTGTAAATGTCTGCCAAGACAAATTCACCCCTAATTCTCTTAGATTTACTGTTTGCATTCAAAAGTATAAGCATAAACTAATCACTGCAGCGATTAGCAGCTCTTTTAGAGAAGGAAAAACACTTAGTGGGTGGAAATAAAAAAGGTTGGTTTGTCACTATTATCCGTAAGTTGGTTTTCTGAAAATTCCATTAGTCACTCTCCCCCGCTGCTGCCAGAGGAGGCTGTGGGTCCCTGCACCCCATCTCCTGGGTCACGCTATAAACCCAACCCTGGCTACCATGGGTGCAGAGAACAAGTCACCCTAGCCCGTGGCCTGCGTCTCTTTGCTATTCTGCATTTCTTTTGAACACATTCACGTAGAAGCGAGTCGTGTTAATCTTACTCTTATCAGCAGTTTCCAGGGCTTGGGATGGCAACTTTGAATTAGCATGAAGTGAGTAATTCCCCGAGTTCTCTGCAAGAGCTTTAAGTAATAGCTGCTGTATGAAATTATTCATTTCCCATTGCTGTCAGCAGTCCTTTTATTTACCATGATTTTTCTGTTCTTTATCCCCAACCCTAATTTTGACCTTTAATTCATCACTTACGTTCTATGCTTTCCACAGCTGTCATACATGTCTATTACTGTGAGAGGCTGCAGTGGAAGATGCTGGATGACAGCAGGTGCCCTTGCTCTCCCTCCTGGGCAGAGATCAAGTCTGGTTTTCCCATGTCTGCATCCATCCGAAGTGCTGATATATAGAAGCAACCAATCCTTCCTGGCAGGGCTGCAAGAAAATGCCCCCAAGATGTACAGGAGGGACTGAAAATTATGGACATGCACAAAACTTCGCAGCTTGTCTCATAAACGTGCATATCACACAGTCGAAATATGAGTCTTTATGATGGCAAACACAAGCCAAGGATCTCAGCAGCTTGGCCCAGACCTGTCCCTCAGGGCATCCTCTCTCGGTCAGTGAAAGGGGGTCCTGGACAAAGGGACACATCAAGCAACAACGTCATTTGCTGCAAGCGGCCCCACGTCTCTGCATTGCCATTGGGATGAGGTTCTCAAACACACTCAGCTTCAGTTCCCATCTCACCTGTGCTCCCTGATGGGGTCAGTATTTCATGGTTACAAGATGCCACACCACTAGCCCCGGTGTACCTGGGCTTGCGGACCTGTTTGGCCGCCAGAAGTGCCACCGCTCACCCTTCCTGAGTACATCCCGCAATGCGAACGAAGGGCAGAGGCTGCTGAAGCTTTGGCCCCTCTTTCACAGTGACATATTTCAATCAGAACGACTGGTTCTTTAATTATTTCCTCATTATATATGATATACCACCACTTGTGTGTGAACTGTCATAACTAATGAGATTTTGCTATGGAAGACGTGAGAGAAACCACTTTGTTAATTGGCTTGCCTGTGAACAGCAATCAATGGGACTAACACACCTCGCACAACCGGGAAAATACAAATTGAATCATTCCTGCAGCTTTCATTTGTACACTTCCCATCCAGGTGCACAAATACAGGCTTCGCATTAAATCCAAACCACATACTGGACATAAATTTATACAAAAGTATTAGATGGTTTCTATTTATAAAGTAATTCTGGGTGAGATTATAGATTCCTGGCTTGGATTGACTGCAAATTTTCCATCTTGTGACTTGATTAAAATGCATTATGAAAGAAAGATGGCAGCAAGGCAGCCTGCATTTTCAAGTCAGGAAAAAAGCGCCCGGTTTGCCCTGCTGAATGTCCTTTTGAGCAGCAGGAGCTGCTTTCGCAGACTGTCGCATCTTTGCTGTACACTCAGATAAGCCCAGCTCCAGAATGCCACATTTCCCATTTCACATTTCCATTTAAAATTCCTGTTTCATATGCTATTCTGAGACTGGTTACTTGCAATCTGGATTTTAATGCAAATATTTAAAGCTTAAGATAGAAACAGGAATAGCTAGCTCGAGAAGCTGATAAAGCATTAGCAAGCCTTTTACCTTTCCAAGTTACCATTTCACATTTGATTCAGTGCAGTAAGTAATTGTGCATGGGCCCGTATGCGTATTCTCATCAATGAAAATGAGGACGACGAGAACAAACAACTGAAATAAACGTCACATGAAAATGCAGTTTTTAGAGAATGAGAGTATTTCCCATTGCTGAGCCCCGGGGGCGCTGTGGGTGGCAAGAAGGGCTGAGCTGAATGCGAGGGCTACAGCCAACCCCCGGCTTATCCAAACCTTTTAGATATATAAATATATATATGTATGTGTGTGTGTGTCTCATTGTGTGTATATATACACACACCTTGTATAGATATCTATATATACTTTTTATATAAAGTTTACATATATCTATATATAACTTCAGACATATTCATATATACATTGCAACAAATTATGAACACATCAACTTCGGTTTCATTCTGATTTGACAACTCTTGAATTTTTTTTCTGGCATGAAACTACCCTTGAAATAGCCAATACCATCAGCTTTTCTTCTGGAAGGGGAAGAGCCAGTTTCAAGCCCTTGCACTGCCTGATTCAGGCCAGGAGGACACTCAGACTCAGGTATTACTCTGTATTATTCTCACTTAATCTCCTGACATTTAAATTGAAACTAAAGCACGTGGCTTGAAAGCTTTCCCAAGTGCTTGTCTCCACAAGATGTAATTGTGGGCATCCCTTGTAGCCATACGAATATTTTCCTGGAATCTGCAAACCTAGCATTTTGGATTTAGAAGAAAATTCCAAGAGAGCATTCCTGCATTGTATTTTCAATTTCATCCTCCCTTACAGAGTTAACAGCAAAACGCCTCTAATGCCACTTTTATAGGGATAATAGAAGCTATGTACCATGGCAAATATACCTCTAATAAAACGAAATGTCTGAATTGAATTAAATGAGATTCTGTTGATATCTTTTGCTGGAAAATCAACCTGTTTCTTCTTAAATTAACCTGGCCTTCTGTCTCTTAACACCTAATTGTTACTTCCCTGGTATCTACTAATGGGTTTGAAATCAGAGGAACGTGAATGATAATGGGAACTGTTTAAATTCCTTCTTATTGATTTGGTTTGGTAGTTTCCAGCTTCTTGAGTCTGGCTCTGCCAATGCAACTTTGCGTATGTGCACACGTGTCGGTGCGTGTGCACATGTCTGTCTGCACGTGTGTGTGCACGTGTGTCTGTGTGTGCATGTGTGTCTGCATGTGTCAGTGCATGTGTGTGCACACGTGTGTCTACGTGTGTGTCAGTGCATGTGTGCGTGTGCATGTGTGCATGTACATGTGCGTGTGCGTGTGCTCTGCAGATACGCGCACACACGTGTATGCTGCTGGTTTGGTACTCGTGCGATACACGAAATCCAGCTGTGAAATGGCAAAACCATAATAATGTATATTCAGCTAGTGCTAAATTTCAGTTTGGTGATCATGTTCTCCAGGTCTGTTAAAATGACTTCTAAATATAGCTTTTTTTCTTGGGATCCAATTCTTATGAAATTAGCAGACTCTCATCTAATTTTTACTGGCCCTTATATGATCGTCAGCGTGGGTGGGGTTGTGCTATAGGAGACTGGGAAGCTGGATGCTTATGGTTGTTCTGGGGGTACGATTTGGGGTTGGTAACAACTATAACAAGTACCTGATGCTGTACTTTATCTGCTCATATTTTAACCCCTGGTCTCAGCAGGTCACTTGCTTCCAAGCTGTCGCTAACTCCAGCATTCAATGACATCTTTGACAGTGTCACTCCCCCTCCCCTCAGGCCTATTCAGAACTTGCTAAATAAATCATAAAAAATGACTTTAACATTCTAGTCATACCCATCTCCTCATCTGGTTTCAGTAATGCCAGCGAGGTGGAATTTATGCTCAGTGTAATCAATCCAGATAGTTTCCTTCCTTGATTAACTTTCTGCCTGATATTTTGATCTGGTGTTAATTTTGCTCCCTCTTTTAATCCTGCCATTTTGTCATCAGGGGGTGACCCCAGGGCCAGTGCATTGGAGCTGCACGTGGTGTTTCCCCACTCCTGTCCCCTGCCCACTCCTGTCAGCCCCTGCATCACCCACTGGTCAGGGCTCCCACTGGTACAACAGTAATTTCTTCTCTCTTCCCAAAATCTGAAGCATTGCATCCAAGCAGGAGCCTCTATTCTATTCTCTCCTCTGCTCATTGCCTGCCTGGCGTAATTTAATTCACATTTTAAGATATGCACCTCTTCAGGGAAAAATATAGGTTGCGTATAACAAGGGAAGGGAAGACACCCAGCGACACCAGCACCTCCAAGGCCCACGCAAACCTGAGAAACAGAGGGTTTATCTCCGCATAACTGTGTACTGGAAATATTTCTCTGCTCAAAAGAAGAGATATGGCTGAAAACCAGAAGATACAAAAAAGGTAACGCTTTTAACGCCCGTAGAGATAAAGGCAGTGTCATTCACGCTCACAGCTATATTGGAAGGATTTGAAAAAATCCTGCGATTGGTCTCTTCTTCTGACAGAAGATGCTCGTGACCTGTTGCAGCCGTGGGTAGTGCTGTGGCTGTGACTGCATGGAGCCAGACCCAGCACTGTGCTCAGAGGGCAGGTTTCCCCCAACATGGTTTTACCTTAAAAGTGGAAAACACCTTCCCTCCACTCCTTGCTGTAGAGCACAATCAGCTGCAAAAGCTGTACTTATTCCACGTTGGGGTTCTCGATCCTGATTTCCAGAATACCCTGAAGAATGGCAATTTAAAAAGAAAAAATAAGCATCCCTCTTCTTTCTGAGCATTATTCTCTACATACATAAAGATATACTACGAATATATTCAGACATGGCTCTAGCCATATCTCCTATATTTACTTCATGTTCAAGCAATCCCTGTTTTAAACCCCTCTTTTATAAAGACAGTTCTTACCAGTCAGGGGGTGAATATATACCGTCTGACATCTCACACTGCGTGTCACCGCAGAAAGATGTGATGGGACAAGACAGAGCTCTCCATTTGGGATTCATGCAGGGGCTGGACGTACCATCACTGCTCGGTCGTTCCTGGCAAAAGCTTCGTTACCAACCCTCCGGAGCAGCGAGGACGGGCACAGCTCTCAAACAGGGATCTCCACGGCTCCTTAGCCACAATTTGCAGCCTATGAGCTGCGAAAATACACTTATTTTAACTTGACCCCAGTCCATGGGCTCCAGGCAATCCGCTTTTCTCAGAAAACATGTAGCAAAAAAGTGCACTCTTAAACTGGGCAAGGTGAAAAATATTAAACTTTTTTTTCCAATGTTATCAATGATTAGGTTTTAAATTTTTCCCTGGAATGAGAATGTCTGAAATATTGATCACACTCATCATCTGTTTTTGTTGGAGAAGATAATACAAGTATCATACAGTAAAGCACACTTTGAAGCATAGTGTCTTGATCCCACCTGCTTTTAATTAAAAATACTGTGAACAGGTATTGCATTAGTCCTTGCAGGTCTTCTGTCAAAATCTTTCTGTTAGCAAAAGATGCAAGGCAAGTTTAAAGTAAGCAAATCAGTGTCTCCATCATTGGCAGAGTTTACTGAAAACAGGAATATTTTTATGCACTGAATATTTTTCTCACTCAAGGCAATTTGGGTGTTTTCTATCAGATTATCAGCAGGTGGTAATATTTTGATGCTCTAATGCTACTGAAACAGAGACATCACAAAAAGTGCACTGCACAATTTTTAGCTCAAGGAAATCTAATGCAATATGCCACTTTGAATTTTAGTTATGTGTCCTTACACCATAAAAAACAGTAGGTATTTTGACGGCACAGCAGAACCAATCTTCCAGGTACAACATTTCCCAACTGCATGACATTTCACTATTACCTTTTTTGATACAGAGTTATAAGACAAATATTATTGGTGCAAAGAGCTTTAAAATCACACTACTTGAAAGTTCAGACTCTTGAGGAATACAGCAGTCCTTAAAGACACCAAACACCGCCACGAAGAGAAGCAGCATAGATTTTCTCTGCCGTGTCAACAAATATTTTAAATCCCTGTTGAATAAGCTCCACAATTACATTATGAGGGAAAGTATCTGAGCAAGTAAACACTCCCTGATTTCCCCTGATGCTAGGACATGCTGTGAGCAAGTTGCTGAGACATTTCAAGATCACTTTGCATTTCAGGCAGGAGCTGGTGAACAGCTCATGATGGGTAATGAGAAAAAACCATCAGCAATTAGAGAGCCGGGGTACCTTGCGATGGGAGGAGGGAGTTTTCCTGTTGATGTTACAGAAGATCCCTTGCAAGGAGCAGGCTGAGGGAGACGACTTGAGACACACGTGCAGCCCAGAGCAGGGCTCTTCCATTCCTGACAGAATATCTGTAGAAAATGCCAAATATTAAAGTAACTATTCCCTGGGCTCTAGAAGGGAAAACACTTCATATCAGTTTGCCTGGAATGAGAAATCTTCCCTTATTTCATTGCTCAATCATAGAGAGCAGTCAAAGACACACACGTGAGAAGAAGGAGAGTGGGAGAATGGCACAAACAAGGAGCAGAGAACAGAAGCGCAGTATCCGTGGGACAAATCCATGTCTTAGTACCAAAGAGCGTTTCCAGCCGGGTATTTTGTTACAGACCTTCCTGCCTACCCATAATGACAGAGAATAAAAGTCAATGTTCATCAGTAAATGCTGCTGGCGTGGTGAGATGATTACAGGAATAAATTCTGGTCCATCAAAAGAACTGGTGGTCACCTGTAACCCAATACTTACCAGTATTGTTGACCAAAAAACCTATTAAAGGCAATAAGGAATGGAGATGTATGTTTTGGTGGGTTTGTTCACTGTCCTTCCCTTCTCTGCAGCGGTGCAGCAAGACTGCTCCTTGCAGTAGACACATTGAAGCAGCAAACATTGCCCGAAACAGCCTTTTTTTCTCCAGTGCTATAGCTGCCCTTAATGTAAGAAAATTAAATTAAATTAACTAAAAATAAAAACAAACCACTAACACAGCAGGACGAGAGTCAGTTTTGCTTTGAAATCGTTACTCAAGCCTTGTGTCGAGCTTATGTAAGCAAAAAATATTTACAGGTTTTGCACTTTTCTTCCCCTGCCCTCATTCCCTGCCATGTCTGGTGGCTCCGTGCAGAAACTCCACAGCCAGCCACATATGGTCCTGCAGTGGGGTCAGGGTGAAGGTGCCAGGGCCACGGGTGCCTGGGGTGCCCAGGGTACCAGGTGCCAGCACTGACCTACCCGAGAAACCCAGGAACATTCACACAAAGAAATTTCTGAAGCCAAATATACGCAGCAGAAGTTTGTTTCCAAGGGTTAACTCAACTGAGGAACAGGGGTTCACCAGGAGCCCAGCATGTCCCGTCTGCACTCAAAGAAATACCTTGTAATGAAACATCCATAATAAAGTCTATGCAGCTTTGAGGAATTATTTAAAACTAATGCTTAAAGGCAGCACCCTTTTTGTGGATAATTTACACACCACAAGGAAGATGGGATTTGTCAAACAAACTGTGCACTCAACAGAATCTGCTAAAAAGCTTCCAGGGGCTGCTGAGCCATTTTTAGGCTCGGGATGTCTTATGAATATTTCTCATCTGCCTGGTTTCAGACCAGCTGTACTAGCACAGCGTCCCACTAGATGCGAGTTGAATTTACATAGCCTGTTCAGATAATCAGAGTTGTGATCATTTACATGAAACAAATGAGACAAATATTTAAACAAATAAACAGTCTGTGGTTTTATGAAAACATGATGACTGCATAATTAATTCTTCCCAGGCACCATGAATTCCTGCATGGTTTGAACCGATGTTTTCAAAGTGTGACATTTTAAAAAGAGGAGAAAAAGCACTGTGTTAAGTCTGAGAAAACTGCCTTTAGCGATGCTGGTGCCTCGACCCTGCAACGAGCCAAGAGGACTTGCTGGACAGTTGGGTGGGCTCCTACCCCATTCCTCAGCACCGTCCGGCATCCACAGCCCACGTTGCCCCCAGGAAGGAAAGGTTTCCTACATCTTACAGAGCTCAGATACCGAAGGCGGAAAAACACCTCAGGGATGCCCAGCACTACAGCTGGAATATCTCCTCTGTTATCTTTCATTTTCTCATCCTCCTGAAATGCTAAGATTAATGACTTTGCAAAGTCTGCCCAGGTGCTCTCCTCTGGATGTTCCACTTGAAGACTCCCTGGCTCCTCAGCCACCTCCACATGAACCATTTGCTGGGACAGTAAGCCCCATTTTGATCTGAAATTCTTCATATTAATAATGTCATACATTATATTTGACAGCTTCTACCCAATTCTCTGACTTTTATATGGCAAAAACTTAAGGCAGTGTTATTGGCTTTCCCTTTTTTATTAACTGCTCTGACTGGCAGCAATATCCCCAGCAGAAACGGATGCTCCTGAGGGAATTTTTCAAAGGTTAGATCCTCTCATGCTGATGCAACATTTTTGTCATTATTTAAGAAGACAGATTAATCACTTAGGCCTATATCCTAATCACAGTAGGAAAAAAAAAAAAGTCAGTCAGGTGTTTAAAAAGGTTTAAGCATTTAAATATACCTCACAAATTTAGTCCCTCGTAATCAAGCACTGGAACAGGGAGAGCAGTGAAGGGGGAGAATGAGACAAAGGAACAGACGTTCATTATGAGCCCAAAGAGAATGAAGCAATACCGCGTCAGGAATGGAAAATATAGCTGGCGAGATGTAAGAAACTTCAGGTTTTTTCTTAACAAGAAGGTAGATACTAACACAAAGTGTACTGATGCTGCAAGCGCAATGAAAGTGGTAATAATGCACAGCTTCTGAGGACACTGAAGCTACAAGCCAAAGTCACTCACAGGTGGATTCCACAGTTTGTGCTGCAAAATAACTCCATAATTCCTCCAAAAAACATAATGCTGTACTGCATTCCTACAGTGCAAACACCCAAGTGAAAACACATGGGCCAAGGAAAAACAATGTAGAAATTGGCCTTGAAAATTCACTGTTTATTGTAACTCTATGTTCATTCCATTAGTCCACCTTTACTTTCTATATCCACAGCACAAAAATTGAATAATAGTTACTTTTTGGAGACACTCATTGCGGAGAATCCAAGTCACCTTGAAAGGGCTTGAGATTAATTATTTGAATTGATACATTTCAATACCTTGATCACAGAGACTTGTGATGGGTGAGATATTATTGAGAAAAGTCTAATGAAATCATTTATGTTTAATCTGTTTATGGTTAATGGAAGAGTGGAGTAAGAGCCATTTTAGCTATTTAACGTGTGAAAATGAACGATTGTGTCCAGGGGAGATGGACAGGGAGTGAACGCGTCTCTTGGGACAGACTCTCATTGCCAAACATATCTTTCCACTGTAGGTTATAGTACCCAAAGGGTGTTTGCCCTCCCTACCTCCTGCTGTTGAAGGACAACCTCTCCTTTACTTCTCTCCCTCCCCACAAGGCCAGTACGAGGAATCCATCTTCTTTCCTCAGTTCCCTTCAAATCCAGCTATGGATCATGCTCAAGATCCACTTGACTGAAAGTGAGGTTTAGCATGGAGAGTGTTGGTCTCTTCTCCCTAGCAAAAAGTGATAGGACTAGAGGAAATGGCCTGAAGTTGCGCCAGGGAAGGTTCAGATTGGATATCAGGAAAAATTTCTTCCCGGAAAGGCTTGTAAAGCACCCTGGAGTCACCATGCCTGGAGGCGTTCAAAAGATGTATAGACGAGGTTCTTAGGGACATGGCTTAGTGCTGGAGTTAGGTTATGGTTGGACTCAATGATCTTAAGGATCTCTTCCAACCAAAATGATTCTATGATGCTATGAGCAGTGCAGACCAGTCCCAGCTCCTCTGGCTCTTAGAGGGCAGATCATTGCTCCTGTAGCAAGTTTATCTTCCATTGTACTGAATGCTCTCAGCTCATAAATTGTGCAAAGGTATATTTGGACAGGTGAAGTATATTTTCTTGTTGCTGAGCCATGGTGGAGCTCATCTGTTCAAATCAGCTCCCGGTTGTTTACATTCCCATGACAGAGTCCTGTTCATCACAAAGACAATATGAGGTCCAATTATTGCGGTCAAAGGACTCTTAACTCTTCAGGCAAGTCAGTCATTGATCTCTGAAAAACCCTGATGCTGCTTGACTTCAGGCCTCCACGTGAACTCTGGATGAATGAACCGAGCTAGTCCCACGGGGCTTGCAGGTTGCACCTGCTCAAGGCCAGGTACGATTCCCTAAATGTCATCCCTTTATCTGTCCCTGTTCTGGGGTTTTTTACAGGACTCTTAGTTCAAATGAAATCTAGCTGAAAAAAAAACAAAAACCAAAAACCACAAAACACAATATATTCTGGCTCATGTAGAAAAGCACTCAAGGTAGCATCCTGTAATAATCTAAATAATTATCCTCAGTGACCCAGCTCAGAGAGGCAGAGCTGAGAAAGGAAGGCTTTTGCACTATTTCCACATGCATATGCAGACAGACGATAGCGCAGTTTTCTTTGTAAACTTGGAAGAATCACAACAAAAGTGTTAGGATTTTGCTTAAATTCCAGACTTTTAATTCTGTCATATAACAAAGTTGACATGGTTTGTCTTCCTTCCAGACATGGCAGCAGTAGGCAGCAATTTAAAACAGATCATTCAGTACTTGTCAGATTAGCGAAAATCCCTTCCTAACATGCAGGACGGAACAAGCTTAAAATTAATAAAAAATTAGAGATTACCCAAAACTTTATAGACTGTATTTAAAGGCCTGATACATACTCTATTGCACGTTCCTATTAACTTCATCAGATGCTGAATTATATCATTGGACTACTGCAAGTATATGTGTACAAAAATGAACAGAAAAAAGCAGCTCACCTATCTCTGATCACCGCTCAGAACAGAGAGCATGACATATTAGGGGAAAGTATGCATTTTCAAGGAATTTATTAAATTTTTTAAAATTTATAGATTGTTTCTTAAAAATAGGAATTTATCCCATTGAATTGAAAATGGAAATCTTAGTACCTTTTCATCCAAATAATGAGGTAATGCATTTATTCTTTACTCTGCAAATCTCCTTATTTCAATTGACAGCACTTTTTAAATGCTGCTCTACTTTTGTCACAGTGAAGGCATTTCCTTTTCAGATTCCCAAGCATATGGTCTTCTGGAAAAAAGGCTCTCCTATTGTCCTACGGACATTTTTCACAGGGTGCAGACAAGGGGAAGAGCATTTTCACGGTTCCCCAAGGAACTGAAGACATTATGTCTCAATGGTTAATTCTTTCTCTTCCTAAAGCACACCTCATGCCTGTACAAGCCTTCATGGTACGTTACAGCAGTATTTAGAGAGCAGAATCTGTCCATCATTGTGGTGATAAAATTTCATGGAAAAAAAAGAGTTACCCTGTGCACAACCATACTTGCAGATATAATTGTAAAACTCAGCCAAGTATTCAGATTAACTAATAACTCATTTGTCAAGTTTCAACTTGTCTTAAAAATATTCAAGAGAAGATGTTGAATTTATTCTTGACATGTCCCCCCTGTAGATAATAGCATGCATAAACATGGTATGAATATTCAGTGTTCAAGACTTAAAATATGGACTGTCAGTTAGTTACGTAAATCACGTACTATTACTGCTTTTCCTTCATGGCATACGTAACTAAGCAACAAATCATGAATTGAAATATTAAATTTAATACATTTTGCCCTTTTCATGGTGATAAGTGACACAGAGCTCTCAGCTCAGCAAGACATGGGTCCTGCTGTCCTAGAGGTTGAGAATCAGAGAAACATGTCAACTCAAAATCAAATGATGCTGCCTATTCTGGATTGGAATTTACATAATGAGCATTGTTGCCCCAGCAAGGCACCATTTCTTGGTTATTCCCCAAAATTAATTCAAAATATCAAGAACGGGATAAAATCTAAACTTCTTGATTTCAGAAGACAACAGACCTATGTGGCCATGGCCACCACTCCATTGCTGGTTGTAAATAACCAGAGGACCTAAAGAATTTGTAAGAATTGCTGCAGTTATTTTCAATCAAAAATGGGATGTGCTAAGACAAAGAGCTGCAAAAGCAGTGCAAAATGAGGAGCTCTCTTCAACAGTTAGAGGAGCTATTTCTCATTTAAAACAAAAATTGAAGACTTCTAGGGAAAAAATGGCAGAATAACCTTAGAGTAAGAGGTATTAAGGTACTAAAGGGAGTAACCTTTAAAGCCTGCCTACAAAATGGATCCCTGAAGTCCTGAATCATAATAGCAGAGGGGAGGAGAGAGCCTTGAAATAAATGAACATTAGTCCAGAATTCTCCCAGAGATGACAGAGAGTGCAGAAGCTTCATGCTAAACTGTTTTATTTTGTTGATAAAACCTGAACTCCTAAGTAGCAGAGAGTGCAAGAGGAAAGAAGAAAGGAAGGATAATATGAGGGGAAATAAATCTTTTCTTTTAAATGCATTTAGTGGTGTAGCGATAGGGGTAGGGATTATATTCAATTTAATCTGAATGGGTAACACAGTCCACGATATTATTTGTAGTTTTCTTAAAATCTCCCCTGAAACTCGGCTTTAGCATTTCTTTCTGCAACAGTAGCTTCACTCCCCGGCTGTGCCATTTACCATAGCACTCTGCTGTTCAGTTTAGACGTCTGCAAAATGGGCCTTCTGACACAGCACAGAAAAAAAAGTAGTGTAATTCAAGGGAGAAATTGAAATAGTGAATAAGGAGGCAGAAGTCCTGAGCTGGTTAATTTGGGGAAAATTATACGAACCTCTTGTGTAAAACACATGGGATCCACCAGTAATAAACATAAGCTGTTGTTGTTAACCAGATAAGAAAAGGGATTGCAGGAAGATCTACCTAAAAATCAGCTACTTGCATTCACCTGTTTTGTACAGTCTTTGTGAAGCTGAGAAACCTTTTTACCATTTTGCAGTAACAGGTTGCAATATTGTCTTTGTAATCTTGCAAATTATCATACCTCAAGTCGTGCAGTCCAGATGGGTTACAGCTCCTGGCTGCTCCACCTTGCCATCCTGGGCAAAGATGCACTACCTGCTGCCATAGGGTTGCAGGAATGGGTCACCTCAGTGACAATCAGGAGTTTTTTGATCTGAATTCGTTTTACTCATTCATTCCAGTGAATACCCCGCAGCAGGATTACACCTCCTGAATCATGGAATTATAGAATGGTTTTGGTTGAAAAAGTCTAACTGCTACCTCACATTGCCAAGTGCACCACTAAACCATGCTCCTAAGCGTCACGTCTACACATCTCTTGAACCCCTCCAGGGATGGTGACTCCACCACTGCCCTGGGCAGCCTGTTCCAATGCCTGACAACCCTTTCTGGGAAGAATTTTTTCCTACTATCCCATCTAAACCTCCCTTGGCATAACTTGAGGCTATTTCCTCTTGTCCTATCCTTGTTACCTGGGAGAAGAGACCAACATCCTCCATGCTCCAACCTCCTTTCAAGTAGTTGTAGAGTGAGAAGGTCTCCCCTGAATCTCTCACCTTGCTTCATGTTCACTTCTACTAAGGTTTCTACCCAGATAGAGGACTAAGATTATGACCTAATAACAGTGCCAAATACGGGATAGACAAAATAGATGAAGAAGATTAGTTCTGGTTTTATGGCAAACTTCCTACTGGTGCTTAATTATCAACAATTTAGTGGCTAATCACTTGGTGGTTCCTACTTCTACTCATTTTCTCGGTGGCACAAGGGCATGCGACAGGGGTGAGTGGCTGTACCATGTCTGCTTGCAATAATCTGTCACTTCACAAAGGGCTGTGGTGCCATTAGCTGGGTTAATTGGTTTGATAATTGTTGCCAATCCAGACATCTGTGCTCAGCTGCTGCCACTGGAGAAGAAAAAAGAAGCTAAACACAAGTTCCTTGAAATGCTGCCAGTGAGAAACTTGCCCCCAGATGGCTTTTACATCCCAAAGAAGTCACAGAGAGAAAGAGGGTGCACAGGGGAGAACCCTCTTGGCTAGTGAGGTTTTCCTAGTTTCAGACATTATTTCTAGAAACACAATTTCCAGAATATGAACCCCTGATTTTCGAGAAGAGATGTGGGAAAATTCATAGGTAAATAAGATTAGAAATGCAAATGGGATTTGCAAAGGGAAAATATCAAGGGAATTCTTTCAGCTAGCAAAACATTTGTTTTTAAGTAATCTTCAATACTGGAGACGTCTCAATTCCTCTATAGTACCTTTCTCAGAAAAAGTACTGGGAGGAAGAAGTTACTGCTTTCTGACTCACAGATCAAGAATCGTTGTCTCCGTTTTTCCAGCTGTGGTGGGCATAGGATGAGGAAGCTTTAATTACTATGGGGAACAGTAGAGTGACAGGTAAATGCTAATTTAACTTTGTGAATGTATTGAATTAGACAGCATTTTATGAAAACTCACAACTAAAGAGATTTTTATGAACAAAATTAAGAGGTTTCACCTTTTTTTTCCTTCTAGCTAACATTTAATGTAGAACTGTTCTCTGTGATTGACATTACATTTTACATGAGAGTTTTGTTTTAGTTTTTTTATCTGCTCTAGAGAATGACACTAAGTTATTTCATGGGATTAGTGATTTCAGTGACGTGAGTAGGTTGGTTGTCGTGATTAGCAGAAGCCAAAGCAAAGCAGCGTTTGCTAACTGCAGAGAATTGAGACAATGTGGCTGGCCGCGGCAGCTTATTAAATGTATAATGAGCTCAGGCAACTTATAAAAGGAATCAAAATTCTGTAACGAAAGCAAGCAAGCAAAGTTCCTTAGTACCAGCATATTCCTGCAAGACTCTGAGGTGACACGAGATTATTATAAAGTATTTAGTGAACAGACATTTAAATGAACACATGAATATAGGAAAAAGGATTTAGGACAGTGTGTTTTTCTGAGAATAATTTTAAAGTTTGGCTTAAGCAAGTCAACAACTATTTGCACTGCAGTGCTGCTGAGGGGAGCATCAGCCGCTCTTCTTTCATCACAGATCATTTTTCCCCACCACTAAAGTATCACTCTTTGAATCTGCACATTGTTTCTGAATATCTTTTTTGGCTTTCTGTCATCTGCTATACTTGAATTCCCCTGGCATTGTAATATTCCCACTTTAATCAGATTCTGCTTTGATTTCAGACTCTACCTTCCCGACTTTGCCTTGCAGACCTTTCTCTCTGCAGCCGCTGTCTCTCAAAGAGATCTCCACACGCCTGCCTCCAGCCTTTCCCTTTCATTTGATGCAGTGGCTACCAGTCTGCAATGTAAAATAACAATGTTTTCAGCAATTCTTAAACTGTTATTTTCTACAAAACACATGGAGCTTTCCTGCATCATCTTCCAAAAAATGTACCACTTCCAGTGAAGTTAGACTTTGTTTGTATGGTATTTACGTGGTATTTCCCCAAAGAGGTACAAATTTTGATCTCAAAAAAGTACGGTTCCAGTGTGATGTTTAAATACAGGATCTGCAAATCACATCGGACAGTGTAAGAAATTGGAAACAGCTATAGGCGAGGGAGAGCACTGCCAAGAGCGGCTTTATCAAGGTCACCAATTCGGGGTTTTTTCTTGCAGTCAGGCAAGAGACTCCCCATTTCCACCAGGTCACTGACACCACCTCAACTTCTCAAACCCAACAGTTCTCCTATGATCAAGTCCAGCACTGAAATATCCCTGCTGCTCTAGGATCGTGCTTTACAACTACAAAGCGTGCGTTCCTCCTGCCTCCCGAACTCCTCATGGCTGTTTAGAAGCATGGGGTGAGACTCTACAGCAATGGCTTGTATACAGCCTTTGGGTTATGCCATGCTCTGTGTAGGTGAAGAGGCAAAAGACATTGTAAACGGTGGTGCGAACTGAGGGTTTCAAGAGCTCTGCTCCTTTTTTAGCAGCTAACTCACACAACATCGCCCCAAGGGACTTGGATCCCATTTGCAAGTTCTGTCGTTATCGATAGTCTCCAAACCATTGTGCTGAAAATTGTCTCCCAGAGAGGGGTTGGAGGACACCCAATGAACATAATGTACCACCAAAGGTGTTGGAGCAAGACTTACAGGAGAATGGCACAGCACCTGAGCCAACAGACAAGAACATTAGGCATTTAGTGAACATTTAGCGAAATTTGGTGATCTGACTCCTTTCCCCTCCTCTAATACCTTTAAAAATCTCATCCCTAATAAAATTCAGATGCTGGAATTGATGAGGGTCTGCAAGCAAAAGGAAAATATTAATTTAGCCCAGACTCCATAGCATTGTGCTTAGTAGGCAATTCTCTGATTTGGGGAAATGTGTGCTACCTCAGAGGGGGTTTAACCATTTTTCTCCAATAGCAAGGAAAAAAGTTTTTTCATGTCCTTTTGTGAAGAAATATATACAAGCTAGGCAAGAGGAAGGCTTCGGTTCATGTAAAATGTAGGAAGATATAATGGAAGTTTCACAATACCCTTTCAAAGTACCTTAATACACATTGGGCAGACTATTTCAGCTGCTGAATTCATTCAACATTTCCCTAGTTTCTGTTCAAAACTTGTGAAATATGGTGGGTTTATGATTAGAGCACTGTCATTTATAGATTTTACTTCAGTCATTCATTTAGAAAAAAAACCTTTTGTCCAGCCAAAGAGAATAATTTAATCTCTGTCTAGTTGGGGAATACCCAACGGTGCTATTTGGCCTCAGCTGAAACTCGGGGCAGAGCACGCCACCCCATCTTTTATTTTCATCTTAGTCCTCCCAACTCAGTAAGTTAAACAAATTATTTTAAAATAACCAATGTAAAGAGCTCATTCAGTGGCAGCAGGTGGAAGAAAATTTCCTGCTTGCACAGAAGATGTTATTGCAGAAGGGAAGTGGCAAAAGAGACATTTACTATTCAATTACAGACCCGCTCCCATGCCAAAGGTGCAGCAAAATGCAATCTTGGATTTCCATGTAAAAAGGGAGACTGAGTGCTTTGGGGTACTTCGAATATAACATGGGCTTGAATTCAAGCCAGATCAGATCCCACTGCAATGAACTAGCACAAATTTTATCATAAAATACACACCACACCATCTCCTCGGATTAACAAATGATTTGATAGAAATCTTACCCATGCTGTTTTGTAACGATGATGAACTTTCATTATCTTGCTCTAAATACACAGGTCAGCACACAAAAGCATCTGAGGGAACATGAGGCAGACAGCTTGCAGCTCCTGAGGGTTTGCGCACATTAGTTGAATGCACACGTGATTTTAAAAGAAACCCTTTGGTTTAAGCTGAAAAGGGGAGAAAAAAAAAAAAGGGTTAATAATTTTGGGCTCCTTCTTGCAGCAAACTCTACTTAGAGGAAAAAAAGTGCAGTCAAAATGTAGCGAATTAGCTGTAAAGGGCAGATTTTGACCTGATAAAATTGGCGTGGCTATTTAGGGAGCAAGATTTCATTAGAGTTGCTATAGCAATTGGAACAGTTTGACAAAACCTAATGAAGGATTATGACAGAAATAGAGAAGGTTCTAAGCTGTCAAAAGCTATAGGAAGAGAAGCTTCATAGGTTTCTGAGCAAAATCCCTCGGGAAGTACACTGATCTCCCTGGAAGATATCACACTCATTTCAAACATTTCTCCAGGGTATTCACTGAGCAATGATTGCAATACAAAACTGAGTGCCCTCTCTACTGCAAAGAGTTATTCGCAAATTTTCCCCTCTGAGAGGCACACTTTATTATTAAGTGCTTTATAATAAAAATACTTGGCACTTGCATGGCACCTCTCATCACAGAGTGGTGCAGAAGTTACTCCTGATGCTGTGCATTAACCTCCTCAAAGTGGTATTAGATAGTCCTGTGGCTGAATAAACGGAGCCCGAGCCATTAAGGGATTTTATTCCAGCCTTTCCAGGGATGTGTGTGATGGAGGGGCTCCCAGGTGCCCAAATAAACCTGATGGCATCTGACGAGCGGGGATACCTGCAGAGCTCTCACCCATGTGAGGTGCTCCCATGGTGGGCATGTGCTGCAAAATGTCTTCTGGGTCTGGCTGAGATCCTGCAGTGCTGCAGGGCTTCTCCGAGGCGTCAAATCAAAGCTCCTGTCTGCAGGGGATGTTAACTTAAACACTTCACAGGGCCAAAAGCGTTGCTCAGGAGCAGCATAACTATGTATATATATATATTTATTCCATTATATAACGCCCAGCACAACATCTCCCAGCAGGAGAGAGGGTTTTCCCTCAGATCTAAGACTGAGGAAAAAATTACCTCCTGGCCAGCATGCACACTTAAAACAATTCCCCACCAAGCTGGCATGCACAAAGCTGGTCCAGCCTGCAGCTGCTCATCCATCACCAGAGCAAGGAGGAAGGAGGCTCCTGCCTCACCTTCAGCTCTTGGCCCATCCAAGTTGCTGTTGGTTTTGCTCTGCCTTTGTGGTCAGGGCTCTGATTTCAAAACCTATAGCCATCTGTAGGCAAACAGCACTGATTTCAGGTGCAGGGTTTTTAGGCTGTTGGGTGTGTTGAGGTGCAGCCCTCAAATTCAGTGTGTGGGAAGTGTTCCATCACTGGGCAGAGCTTCAACACGGGATGGACCTTGAAATGACAAACATTCACCTGCAGCAGGGCTGAAACACTTTTTTCTTTCCTAGAGACTTCTCCATTGTGTCTTTACAGCACAAAATTCTAAACCAACAATAAAACTTGTCCTTCACATAATTTGACTAATGTTAATGGAGTTAAAAGGAAGATAATTTGATACTGGGCTCTTTGAAGCCTCTAACCCCAGAACATCCCCCAGGAGCCTCCTACGACTGACAAAAGGTTTTATAAATAAAGATTCAAATTAAAAAGTAGATTTCTTTTCAATTTTGTAAGAATTGGACAGTCCAGTCCTGGGCAGCTGGCCCTAGGGTGCCACATGAGGGCGGCTGAAACAAAGCATTGAGATGGAAACCATGAACAGCTTCTCTCTGCTGTAAGAAATTGCAGATAAAACATCTTTTCCAAACATTTCTGCTAACATCTGTATGAATGAATTTTCTCTGTTTGTTCAGATGTGTCAGTCAGCTGTTGGTGAGTGTTTGAAACGTGACTAAGCATCAAAACATGTATTTTGACATTAACTTTGTTTCTGGCAGAAAAAACGCAAAACATTTAACACATTGGAGACCTTGACATGTCAAGTCAGTATGCTAACTGTGCTGTGGTAGCTTTAAATCACTTCTGAAAAATTACCTTCAGCCTGCTTTTGTCAGACAGACACAAAAACAAACAGAGGAGTTGCTCACCAGTGTCAGTGCAGAGGGTGCACAGAGCCCAGCACACTCAACCGTTTACTGATCGCTGTATTAAACCTGCAGGTGATGTTCCAATGTAACTCGAAGCCATTAGCCTGCTAGGTACTATGTCTTTAACTATATTCAAGAAATAAAGATCTCGTTACATGCTTTGGAATATGTCTGACGTTGCAGTCCCAGCTTACTTTTACCCTGCCTTAAATAGTTCAGAGCTAGACAACATAATGACATTTTAATTTATAAATGAAGGAGATTTGTCTCTGTTCACGACCCCATTACGCTCATTTCCTATGAGCCTTGTGATCCTACCTGGCATTTGCATCCAAGTGCGAATGGAAGCATATCTGGAATTAACACCTGGCATCAGGTGAAAGCCTCCTGAGCGGACCCAGCACCACACATCCAGCCCACGCTGCGTGTTCCACATTGCTGTGGAGAAAAGGCAAGTGGGGTCCCCTGGCTGGGGGCCAGCCCGACCCATGAGGCTGTGGGAAGGACGGGGAGTGAGAGGACGGAGGTGTCATTTTTGTGGTTTTCGGATTCGGTCCATCAGCAGCACAGCTGGGAAAACCAGAAAAACACCAAAACATGCCAGCGATTCATCAGAAAAGCTAGCGTCTAGAGCAGCCACTATCATGCATTTCAGAGCAAGATATAAAAAGTTAAATACAAGATATTCTTCTCCCCTACAAAATTCTCCTCCAACCTCCAGCAACAGGCTCCTGGTTCAGTAGCGCTTCCCAGGGCTCCCGCTGTGCATTCCAGCCCAAATGCAGCCCGTCCCCCCCGGTGACCCTGGGGCATCACTGCATCCCTCAAGGATGCATTGCCACTTGCCCTGGACCCGGGCAAATGCTGGTTTAAATTCAGAAGCACGAGTTTTTAATCTTCCTCCAGGAAGTTTTTGTTACTGTTAACTCTAATAATACTGGTTATTCCTCTTCGTCACATCAGATGGTTAATCCCTCTATCAGGTTCGAGTCCTTAGTCTAACCGCTACGTCCTGGCATTCCTACTTAGCATTTAGACTAAGGACTCAGCGGTGATAGGGGGATTAGACATTTTATATTGCCATGTTCCATATTTTAATATATTTGAGGTCAGAAAATTATTTCCACTGCGCACTTTTGGATTGCTGCCTTTCAGTTTCAGTGAAAGTTACTTAGGACCTGCACAAAGAGATCAGGAAAATGGCATTTCCCAGCCGATGTGAGCATATAATATGCTCTTGAGCAGAAAATGGAGAAGAAAACACATGCTTTCTATTTTGCATTATTCATTCAGCTTTAACTATCACTCTTGATAGCTGGCGTGAACACATGCAGGTGTGGGAGGGAGCTCCTGCTGCCTATTTATCTAATTGTCTTACAGTTGGTGCGGGCTCATTGGTGAATGCCACTTTGGAAGTGACCGTTTGGAATTCATGAGTTTCACATCGGAAGGTGATAATCTTAAAAGAGGGCCATAATCTAATCATTTCTACAGAAAGAGACTTAATGCATGCAAGGACATGAGCAAGCCCTAAAGAAGAAAATGTGAAATTATAGTGGTGTGTATGTGAAGAGGGTTTTATGCTGATGATCAACAATATTTTGTACAGAGAGATTACAGTTTGGTTATCAATTATAATATCCTTCTGGCAGGATTTTTTTTTTTTTTCTGAGTGAAAATTCTTGCACAATTATTACCAAGAAAAGAGAAAGGAAACTCTTTGGTTGGATCGGCTACAGTCCTGCATTATAACCTGTCTCACTTTTCACATCTTACATTATTTTATTTTGGGTAAAAAGTCTTTTCAGGACATTTGCAAACAGAGTCTAATACCCAGCACAGTGTTACCCTGATAGCAAAACCAGATTTCTCTGATAGCGTGAGGCAACTTGGAGAAACAAACAAACAAACAAAAAACAACCACTCTAGTGATAAGGGGCAAGAGATCTTTGTTTCACTTCTTCCAAGGGATGGGGAAGGGAACCTTTCCAATGCTTGAGGGAACTGAACTAAGTGAACTCAACATGTGAAGTTTTTAGGTTGTTCCAAGCATGTTACTGACAGAGAACAAAAAATATGTGCACTGACTTCTCTGAGGGAAAGTAAAAAAACCACAGAGCTGATTTCAGGTCAGCTCTAAGATGATCCTGGTGATGCAGAGTCAGGCCCCAGCCTGCTCTGAGAAGGGTTGAGGGGTTTGGTAATGATGAAAATTAGAACTATGAATCCTCCTACAAAGAGTCATTCTAACTTCAGAACAGGCTAATAGAAAATATGTGCGTGCTTTAGAGACCTGAATCTAAACACATAAATTCATTTTCATTCATCTAATCATTAAGCTCCTCAAAAATTGTAATTTTAAAGTAACAATGACCTTCTTTTGCCAGAGAAAAGTAACTACGTACTGAAAAAAAAACAAAACCAAAACTAAAACTGCCACCAACAAACCACCTTTCTGCTTTTTGAGTTGAGAGCAAATTTGACTGAGGATTGGTTAAAAGTCATTATCGAAAAATAAGAAGTTTGAAAAAAAATGAACAAACCAAACGCATCTGAACCTATGCAGCTGACACACAGTTCTGCAATGGGTATGGGAGCACTTTCTGTGTTCCACTAACCCAGAAACCAAAGGGAAGTCAAGAGGCTCACTGTTTCATACCAAATGTCACTACTACCATTCCTCACATGGCTGAAATAGTGGAAAGAAAAACACAACGATGTTTGCAGGTTAGTCTCACACCTTAATATCTCTGCTTTCTCGTAAGGCCATTGATACAACCAAATACATAAGCAAATTGAAGGGCAAGACAATTAAGGCAGGTGGTCAATCAGGCCAGCATTAGCCCCGTAACCCAATTTTTTCAGCCAGCCTCCAGACTCGATGAACAGCCAGTGTGAATCACCCACTTCAAGAGTCTCTGTCTCCACTGACTACAGAGGCAGGCAGGCAAAACCGGACTCACTAGGCTAAGCTTAGCCCCTCTGAATACTCAGCAAAGGGAGAGGCTCAGAAAATGCGAGGAAACTGTGATAGTAACACAAAAAGAAGCAGGAAGCCTTGATTCACTTAAAAGATAATAGTCACGGCATCTCCCAAACACTTTTCTTAATTTTCCTCCCCGCAGTCACTTCTCTCTGCTATCAGTGCTCTCTCCTACGCTTTCCATGTGTTTAGGGTCACCATGGAGTAACTGGCTACAATATGTTTGGCACAGTCTGGAGTAGCTGGGGTCACAACATTAGACTCATTTTCTTAGAACTTCAAAACAACCCAAAAATCAGAACAAGTAGCATTTGGGGAAGTTTTCGACATATGGCTACATGAGCAAATTTTAAACATATGGGCTATCAAATGCATTCAAGATGTGTTAAAGCCCATTCAGTGATCCCCAGTCAGTTATCACATAAGATTTCATAAAACGGAGGAGGTAGGTGCCCTTTTCAGTCTCACAGCTAGTCCAGGGGCACTTCATCTGCAGGAGAAAGATTAGAATTCACCTCATTCAAAGGGTATTCATAAATTAATAGTCTGGGAATTTGAACGGTAAGTAACTCACCTTTGGGATTTCTCATCTTTGGTTCTGGTACTAAATAATATCCATTTGGTACTAAAGAAAAAAAGAATGATCAAAATATGTATTTAATTTAACTTCATACAGGACATACAAGATAGCTGGTTCATCCATCCTCCCTTAAAAATGAAAGCAATAATAGGTATTTTTGATTATATTATCCCGCTGGGAGACAGAAATAAACCTGAATGCAAAAACTTAAATCACAACTTGCAATTTACTAAAACAAAACAAAACCAGAAAGGAATGTCATATCTTCTCATTTTATAGCAACATCCAATGTAAAAATAACAACAATAGCAATTCATAACTATGAATAAGTAACCAATGATAGTAGATATTTTGTAATACCAAAATATTGTTATATAAAGCTGTAACATTTTTTCCTCTGAGAACTAAAGTACTTCCTAGTGTGTTAAGTATTACAGTGAATCATGAAAATTATTTGTTTGAAGGATGAAACTAATGGGTGGCTTGTAAGAGCACAACCCTACCTCGTCCCTATTGCACAAGCCCAAATAAAGATGTCCGTCTTAACTTATGCAGCAAATACTCACCAAGACAGCTGCAAGCAGTCAGGCTGGCAAAGTGAATATTAATGTCATTCGTAGATTATTAATAACTAAGAAAAGTTGCTTAGCCTTAGCATTTCAGAGATCAGCTTCAAGAGAGATTTTTTTCCGTCTACTTTCACTCCATTCCTCAGTCTTCAGTTTTGCTTTTTTCCAAGAACTTGCCATCGGCATCTGGTAGTGGGTGAATGCATTGTCTGCTGCAATCAATAGTATCCTTGCCCTTCAGCTCAGCTCCAAGTGCTCTCTATGATGGCTTCAAAAATGTCAGCTATGGTGTTTATGTCAGTACTAGTAAATCAAGGAAGAGAAAAAAAAAATCCTGAATTTCTCCAGAAGTGCACCTGAGATTCACCACTGGAAACCTGATTCTGCCCCCGTAAAGACTCACAAGCCAATTCACAAATCTGACTATGGGGAGTACGCCTCTCATGTGGATGCTTTGGATAAAACTGTTCCCCTTCTAGAAATAAATTTTTAAAAATGCTACAGAGGGATTAGTGGCAGTGACAAGGCATGGTGGTTTAAAATTAAAAAAAAAAAAAAGAAGCGGAAAAATGAAAAAAAAATTTTTAAGAGGAAACGCCACCATATTGGAAGGAGCCCGGTTCTCCAGGGGTTGCAATCCCTTTGCAACCATCTCCCTTTGCAACCATCTCCTGTATACCTGCACCAGCTCCAGAAACTGAAAAAATCTTTCAGCAAATACTGTGCGATTTCTGCCAGGTTCTCTTCCATGGGGAGAACAGCTGGGACTCGATATACTTCGGTGAGCATTTCCTTTACAAGGTTCATTAACACTTACAGAGAGTGCATAAAAGTTTGGGTTTCACCTCTGACAACCTGTTCACGGGCAATGCTGGTCCCCACTGGGCTAGTGGCACGATGCTGAGTCTGGCCGAAGGCTCCGCAGCGCTCCCAGGGCACGTGTGGGTTTTCGAACAGCTCTCGTCAAGGACTAACAAAATTCAGGGATTGTATTAAGAGAAAGAGTAAAAGCAGAAGGTCATCAGAACAGTAAGAGATAAACATTAAGCAATGTTTGAAATAAATAACGAGGGAGAAACCATGGGAAGCAGCAGCACGTTTAAACAAATTGCCAAGGTAGAAGTAATTTGTTGGGAGAAAGGGCATGAGGAAGCATTAATCAGAGTTTTGGAGATGTTCCCTTTGGCAGTGGTGTTATTCAGCCCATTCCTGAGGTCCACAACCTTTGAATTATCCTTGATTTTAAGCCATCTCCTGGGAATTGCAGTGGCTGAGCATCCCTGCTCGGTCCCTGCTGGCTGCCCCAGCAGCATCCCCGTGGGGCAGCCGTGGTCCAGCTAAGAGGTCTGGCTCTGTTTTACCAAAGGGCGCGTGCCTGCTCGCCCAGCCCTGCTCTCATGCTTGGAGGGACTGCTGACTAATTTCCACCTCCAGCGTGCTATGCTTGCGAAAAGAAAAGAGACCTGTTCTCTACCTTGCCCTTTCTTTATTCAATGAAATGCACTGTGCTCACAGATTGAAATCTGAGCCCTAGCTGAATTTAAACTTGTTATTTTGGTCTGCTTACTTAGTCTGTTGTTTTCTTATCCATTTACCATCTTTTTTTCCTACCCGGCTGTGTGCGTGAGAGGGAGCTTTAGCTGAAGGTCATTTACACACGAGCCGTTGAGCCCCACAGTGTGTCCCCTGCCAGCAGCTTTCAGGAGACTCTGCAATGTCCCCATCACAGCACTGTGCATGACCAGGCACTGGGGGGACTTCCTCCTCCAGCCCAAGCAATCACCGGCTTATATCCATGTGCAACAGGAAGATTAATATATAGAAGAGACATTTTTAAGGGTAAAATAAGAATTATCACAGTCGGTGTTGAAGTTCTTTCCCAGCAAAACTCTCCTCTGATGAAGGCTGATGAAGCAAAGCGCAGAATGCGACCCTTAGCAGAGGAGACTCTTTAAAAAGTCGGATTTAATTGAAAACCTTGGAAGCACTTCATTTTTGAGAAGTGGGCCACATTTTCCTAACACTGAAAACAGGAGCTATGTAGTGCAACACTGAAAAGAAGGACTATAATTGACAGTAAATGAAGGAGCCCTTGAATTCCTTGGAAAAGCCAAACCAGAAGGATGGTTTCCTCTGGGAGCGCCTCCTCCAGACCACCTGATTGATCCGATACTTGTGATTTAAACAGTTACACTTTCTGGATGTCACTGTGACTCACACCAAGTGACTCATACACCACACAGTTCACAAACAAATGTAAAATATTCGGTTGGACCAAGGCATTGTTGGGAAACCTGGCAAACACGATGCTTGGGGCAGGAAAGCCACAGAAGTGTTTAAGGGATAAGAAAGACCAACCTTGCCTCAGGGTTTCCATATCACAAAGTAATTGTTGGCCAAATTAGAGATGGGATATTTTTGGTTAAAACACTTTGAGAAAGCTGTTTCTTCTGCAGGCAGCAGTCATGGAGGGACACTGTGACTTGCACAACATGTGCTCCACACTATCCCAGGTGCAATGAAAATTGGGTTTTCGTATAAGCTTCCTCACTACTTAGATTAATGATTCCACCTTAGTGATGCAGAAAACCAAGGATGGCTGGTCACAAGCTTCCCCAGCCACTCCCAATGCATTTGCTTGTCTGTGCTGGAGAACAGCAACGAGATTATAAGGTTATACCATTTGGGAATGGCACAGCCAAATTTCACCCAGAGCACACTGTCCACACTTACTGTTTCTCTGTTTGCACCTATATGTGCAGCAATGTATCCCTCATCACACCATTGCTACCACTTTTTGGACTCTCAGCACCTTGGGGCAATGACTTTTCAATGGGGTGACCAAGATGGGGCCAAACTTGGCTGTTCCCCAGCCTCTAACGTAATACAGAGGAGTTGAGTAAAAATCCACAGCCTTCAGAGAAACACCACTGCTCACAAGTACCCCACCTCGGCATACTAGCAGTCAAAAAAGAAACACAAACAAAAAGCTTTATGTCAGGACAAAGCATGTTCCATATTCTTTGAATGTGCTCCTTGTTATAAATCACACATAAAGGTGATAAATCTATGCACTTAAAAAAAAAAAAATCTGCTCCGCTCAACAGGGCTGTTCAGCGTAACAAAGCTGCCTGAGGGCTGTGTATTGCTCTTATTGGCATTTTTTGTGGTCTAGATGTGTGCACAGCAGCTGGGTTTCCCAACTCAGTGCTCAGCTTCTGCTTTACCCTGCAAGTTCTCCCTGCCAGGTTGTTCGGAACAAATGCGGTGAGCGAATGGTGAGGCAGGAGCTCTGCGAACTGCGACAGGCGGTGGGATGGGACCGGGACGTGGGACTCACCACCCGAGCAGGCTCTGCAGCGCTTATTCCAGGCAGTTTGCAGCACTTGTCCTTCTGTAACATGGACTCCATTTCCACCGCCTTCATCTTGTTACCTAGAAGGTTATGTTACAGAGGAAAGATAATTATTTGATTCCGTCAGCTGCTGTTTCATTTCTGTATTCCACTCCAGCAAGATTTTTCTTATAACAATGTCTTTGCTAATGGACAGTCCTCTGTGCTGCCCATTTACAACACTTTTCCTATTAAACCTGCTAGACAAGGTCTGACACAACACAACAAACATTACTGAATTAAACCTTAGCTGTAAAGTAAGCAAGCCTTATTATACTCAATTTTACAGTTGGGTAAACTTACATACTGGAGACATTTAAATGGCTTTCCACAGCTTTACAGAATGAGTCAGTGAAGGCATGGAGCCTAGAAAAGTTCAGCTCTCAGTCACTTGCTCCAAGCTCCTCTTCGAGAAAGCAAATTTATTAAGCATATGGTTAATATTAAGCTTACGAGCAAGGGGGCATTAAGTCATTACACAGCTCCTTTCCTTCAACATGCCAAAAACCTGCTGCCAGCCAGCAACGACAGGATATTAATCGTACCTTCCACCACTCCCATGGTCAGAAGGCAGCTGTGATTTATCATCTTGCAATGAAACGACGTGACATTCGTGGCTTCTGACACAGAAGCGGAGGAAAGCATGCCTGGTCAGGGGACATTTGGAGCCTATTTGACCCCAAAACTTAAAGGAAAACTACAGTAAAGCCAGCAAAGTGATAAAAAGTGATACTGCTCTCAGAAGCAGGACAGTGTGTTTTGCAAAATTCAGATGTCCCTTATAGGGATGTCAGCCATCCCAGGATTAGCTTTCCATTAAAAAGCATCAGTCTCCAAAGATTAGCTAACTATCCCGGTGTAGGTACCAATGAAGTCAACTGCTGGGAGGTGACAGTCGTGTCTGTGGTGGCCTTGGACACGCCACCGGCCAGGGGGCTGCCAGAGACCAGCTCAGCAGGTGGAACCGAGCCTCAGCCTGCAGCGCAGTGACTTACTTTTTCACACTCCTCCCGCGGCAAGTCCATTAAAATCCCAACCTTTTCTTTAGCATCCTTTCTGATTGCCTGGCTGTCTGTAAACATATGCATTTTCTCTTCTAAGTGCTCGGTTCATCCTCTCACTTTCATTCCATAGTGCTGCCATCTTGCCTTTTTCACATCACAGGTCACAGGAGTTGCAATTATGTTATGAACATTGGATTGTCGTTACTGGCAGAATGAATCAGAAGGAGCTGGTGGTGAAAAGAAGAGGGTTTTATTCATTAATAACCAAGGCAAATTAATAACTCTAGAGAGAATTGCGCTAAATGCAAGTGCTGCAGTGGAGGGACTCGGGGGTGTAATGTGTGATTTTCAGGGTTCGGGGGGCAGAGTCTATAGGCTGGTTAGAAAATCAGTTAAGGAAAAGAGTTTGCAGTGGGAAAATTTGAACTGAAATTATCCCAAACCCCAGAAACTGAGTCACTGGTGCATTTGGAAACTCCTCAAGACAGTAAATTGCTCTTTAGCTTAACCCGGACTTTGCCATCAGACAATACGTGTGGAGCTGTGCTTGCACATCTTATTTTAGCAATAATTATTAACTTGAGAAATTGGGAAAACAAGAACTAATTAAACACTAAGAGAAGGGATGCTACTGTACAATTGGCCAGACTAGAAAGGCGCTGGGACTTGGTAACAAATTCATCCTTCAAGACGTCCCTGCTACGCCAGACCCCAAACCCAATCTCTTGCTTGTAAAGGACTCGAAAAGAGGTCATGGCCCAGGAGCAGTGTTCCTTCCCCCGGCTCTGCCTCACTTTTGCTGTTCTAATTGAGTTTTTCTGCTGAAAATACATTTCTTCCGGAGGAACAAGAAAAGGGCAGGACAAATCCTGGCTGCCTTCCAGAGAGCTCTAGTTGTTTCAACATCATCCTGAGATTTAGACGCTAAAATGAACTATAAATGGATCAATTTTGCACTGCTTAATGGGGGCTTGTACAATGCAGAGTGGGGATTCCAGGTCTTCTGCCAGTTGGGACAAAAGCCCTAGAGGTACCATGCATTTCATAACTTGGGAAAAACTCATCTGGGATTCCTTATCAGTAAATTCAAGGTGCCCATGAACCAGATTGTCCTCACACTGATATGAGCCCAAAACACATTCACTAACCCACATGGAGGGAGAGAGGGAGGGAGATAAAAACAAGGAGAAATCAACTTGCAGTGAGAACTTTGGGGGTCTGCAATGAGAAGCTGTGGTGAACCCAACTTTGTTTTTTACCAAATCAAATGTAGATGGGCAAAGGATGCTTATCCCAACACCAGCTGGGGCCTTGAGTTCTCCCTTCTCTTTCCATGACACTTGCTGAGCTGGGTTTAACTAACCACCCCAGAATTTTGTCACCCAACTGGGGCCATTTGGGACGGGTGAGGACACTGGCAATATGTTAAACAGGGCTGCGTCTTTTGTCTGGATCACTCAGCACTCACCATTCCCACAAAATTCTGCCAGATCTGTGAAACAAGCACTTCAGAAATAGTCATGCATAAGCTATTCAGCCAAGGACAGATGCCCATCATGTGGGACTGGCTCCTTTTCTCCCTGTTTCAGCAGCTGCTGAGGAAGGACAAGCACCAACCTGCTCTTTGCTCACCAAAAACCCAGGGAAAACTCTCCGTGCTCAGTCCAGATGACATTGCACCCCGCGTAGGAGTTGTGACATTAAATTTTTCTCAGTGCATATTACATAGAGACAAAGGATTGAGCTGTATTTCAGCACGTGAACTTTACAAGCAGAAAAATCAAGCACGTGTCGGTGCCGCTGCAATTTCATCCGCTCGCTGGTCTCCACAGCATATGGTCTGATGGTGCTATTCCATTTGCTTTCCCTGGGAGAGCAGTTTGAAATGGAGAGAAATAGCATGGTACATTTGAGTTTATGAGGTATTAAAAGGGCTACAGTGAATAGTAGCCAAGGCACTGAAGTGAATTATTTATAGTGCAATTGCACTTTCTCCTAAACTACCCTTCAGACGGGTCAGGACTCGGACATTCACATTAAGGTCTTGTTAAATCCGAAGAAGCCAAGGTTCTATCCAACAATGCAGATACCATGGTTTTACATGAAATTGCCTTCTAGTAAAATTCCTTCAAAGTAGCGCTCTCAGAATGACATTACTTATTTCTCAGGTTATGAGCAGAGACAGATTTTACATAAACCTCCGGTTTTTTTCCTCCTTTTTTTGGTAGGATCTCCTAGTGTACCATGCTCTCTATATTTTGAAAATGTTAGGACAAAAGCAGACTCCCTTTCTCCCAATACTGAATACAAGAGTTACCCAAGGGATGTCTTTGAGCTCAGGTGCCAGCTAGGTCCATGAAAATCTAATTTGCACAGAAAAATGGCACCAGTTCTGCATTGCAGAGAGCTGCAGTGATTTGCTGCATCACTTTTATGCTGTTGCAATGTGGACCTTGTGGTCTGCAGGAAAAAGTATTTGCCTTCCCAGGCTGGCAATGAAGTTTTTCAGCTAGAGGACATCTCCGCTAAGTGATGCAGAACTCAGACACTGCTCAGCACCCTGCAAAGCCCTCCTTTTTTGCAGGTAGAGTTTCCTTTAGCTAGACTGGAAGAAAAAATAAAACCTAACAACCTAGGAAGTTAATCAAGGCTCTGTATGACAAAGGTACTACAGAAAAGGGTTCAGAACAAACCCTTACACTTAGTCAGGTAACAATTGTCCAGGAAACATTAATATTGAAGACTTACTTCTTAGACTGCATTTTCTATCCAGTCACAGCTGGTAACAGCTTGTCTTGCAGCCCTGGAGACAGGAGTTTCAGATTCTTTGGGGCACAGTTTTGTAGTTAGAAAAGACTAGATTTCACGGCTGAATTTTGGAGCAGGGCTGGAAATCACCACTGTCCTCCTGTCCTTGGACTCCCAGGCGTCCTGCACAAACCCTGCCCCAGCCGATCGATGCTCAGCTCAAAGGATGCGAGCAGGACATTGGCCACCCGGGAAAGATGGTACCCACTGGTCCTGGTGATGAGCAGCCGCCGTGCTGCGTGGTCCTGCTCTGCCTTGGCCATCAGCAAGCAGAGCAGAAATACCATCTCAGTAGCAAACTAATGGGTACATATTTTTATGAGACTTGATAGCACTTTAATTGATTTTATTGCAATTTATGGTATTTGCATAATGATGTGAGTCAATAGGAAGATAGTGAAGCAGGTTATAAAAAGCATTTCAGAGTCTCATTCTCAGGAAGCTGAGTCCAATCTCGGTGTTTTAACATTTCAAGTTTTCTTCTTTTTTGTAATGCAGTAGTTTTGCGTAACTTTCTGAAGCAAGTAGCAGCATTCTGACAATATGCTGACTAGCATTAGGATCTGAGAGTGCTAACTAGGATATATCTGATATCATCAACTGATGGAATTAAGTCTTTAATTACAAGATTTTAAAAAGAATAAATCAAATTCACATTGTTAAATCCCACCGTCAAGGACTTCTCAATCAAACCAACAATCTTACTTAGCTAATTAATAGTCACCGAAGAGGTGTCACTTGTTCAGGCCAACTCATTGCATTGCCCCTTTTTTCTTTGTTTCCCACATTTAGGCAGTGGCAGCAGCCGCAGTGCCACCCTCCTGCTCCAGCCATCTTGCCATCCAAAGCACAAGACATAAAGATGATTAATGGGACAACATTATAATTTCAATGCAACCAAAGACAGTCTTGTTATCTGTGAGCAATTCTATAGATTAAACTGTATGGAAGAGCTTCTATGTGGAGTCGATGCAATGGGGATCCATTTGAATGGAAGACTTGTAAGTAAATATCAGATTATCTCATTATTAGAGGATTTTTTCCAGCACTGATGGGATAACAGTCATGATCTATAACTGCATTAAAAGTAGTGTTCAGTAAATAAAGCTTGGCCAGCATCATGCAAAATGACTGCTGTAAATGGGAGCGTTGCCCACAGACGCCTCATCCAATCAGACTTCTTACCTTGGCAAAAATCAAACAGCCCTGTGAAACATTGGTTTCCATTGTGCATTACAACCCACTGGCTTCATGCCATTCACTAGCAACAGCACTAAACCAGGAGATTTTTTGTTGTTTTTCTCCAAATGGACTGCAACAAATGTGAATTGTTCGAATGAGAATTTCATTTATAACAAATAACAAAAAAAGCTGTAATTCATGCTTGTTAACAAGCTCGTGGAAGTAATTAGATTATCTTTCAGCAGAAGACATTACATCTACAATAATAATAACAATAATAATAAGCAAAATATGCAATATCTCTGTTCTAGCCAGCTTATCCATTTCTGTTCTTGCAGCCTCATATGATCAAACACTGTCCCAAATAAAGTTGCCATCTTAATTAATCACCGAAATTGAGTAAAGCCCAGAACCAATACCGGTCAATACTTGGACTTTCTTTCAACTGACAGTCCAAAACCACTTTTAATTTAATAATCTTCACAGCAGCCGTGTGATCTAAATGGGTTTCATTACACCCCTTTTAGAGATGAAAAGTGCAAGGACAATAAAATAAAGTCATGGTCCCTCCCAAGCCTGACTTTGGGTACAAAGCAGAAACCCTGACCAAGAGGGAGGGAAAATCCGACCCACAGCTCCGAGAAGGGAACATTTCTCTTTCCTGCCCCCTCAGAGGGGATGAGAGGCTCAAGTCATTCCATGCTACAATTGGATGTGCATGTACTCTGCAAGATAAAATTACATCTACAGATGGTCCAGACAAAAAAACACAGCTAATTTTAGCTTAGACAGAACCTCGTGTATGTATCTGTGGGATTGAAATTAGATGCACTTTATGTACTTCCTAAATTATCGAGAAGAGCTTAGCCCATAAATAAATATCAGCCAAAACCTAATTTTATGCTCGATACAATGCAGTTCGGTATTTAGGGGTTTTTTTCATGAAATATCACAAGTAGCAAAAAAGCATATTTCTTTTTGTACATCTACACAGACACATTTAGAGCTTGGTATTTTTCGCCTGTCTTGTAAAACCCCATTATCACACAGTAACGTGTCCCTAGTACCCTTCATAGATTATTTTTCTGCTTTTCCAATTCTGTTAAATAATTAGTGGTAATTGCCCTAAGCAAATGGTTACCGAGCAATCCAATGCTGTCAGTAAGCAATTTGTGATTTTGAGATGCCCTTGTCTTCACACGCTTGTGTCAGTGGAGCCCAGACGAGGACAGACAACGTGAACATCTACTGCACTGCTCTCAAGATTCAAGAAAGCAATCAGCAATTTGCATCAATGCAAATTTTGGCATAGGTGCAACTGGAGAAAATGAGGACAGGAGGGTTTGGGTGAAGGATGGGGCTGCCCAGCTCTGCCAGGAGGTGGTGGGTTGTCCTCCATCCCCAGACTTGCACCTGGTGTGATCACACAAACAAACAAGGTTGTGGACAAGAGCTAAAAAGTATGGTAAGAGGGTAGAAATGACGGTGCCCTTGGGAAGCAGGTGTAAAACAGGCATCTGCAAGAGAGGATCTGCAGAAGGGACAGCGAGGAGGGGAGCGGGCAGAGGCTGTATCTGGAGAGAGATGCTTTGCATCCTTCAACAGGAGCAACAGCTGAATTTTCCAGATCAGCCAGGAAAGTTTCCAATGTACACACTTCTTTCTCGAATACCAGATTCCTTGTTAATAACTGCAAAAGCAGTGCTGTGGTTCTCACCTGCACACCTATCTCTTGTTAGTCTGAAATTCTTTTACTTTTTATAGTACTTGCGCAAGCTACAAATAAAAACAAATCGTTATCTTTTAGTGAGAATCCAAATGAGCTGTGCTTACCCCCAACGCATTGAACCACCAAGACATGGTACATGAAAAGAAAACCAGAGATGCCACATCTCGTGTGTGGCATCGCCGTTCTGCACGTGGGGCAGCGGGTCCTGCTTACGCAGCCCAGCACCGACCGCGTCGGCTGCTTTAAAGAGCCCAAACGTTCCCAGTCAAACACTGGAGATTTCCAAGCCTGCTCCTTGGAGCAACAACAGAAAAATAACGTTAAAGGCTACCAGGTCTTTATGTCATCGCATACAATGCAAGAAATTCAGGCTTACCTGGAATACCTCTTCTCTGGGATTAATTATTTTTATTATGGACGGTGATCTTTAAGTTCACTGTCAGCAGCCAGCGGGTGTGAACGGTAAGTACAGCCCGTTACCCTCCAGACAAAAGGCAATTTGCAGCTTTTACACAGTGGTATGCAGAATAACTGTAGTGTTTACACCATTCAGTATCTTTCATGCAAAGAATTTTAAGTTCTTTGCAAACAGTAACTCTTAAAAATCCCTCCTGCAGGACACTTTACCTTCCTTTTATGGATAAGTGAGCCAAAAACTGCATTCGGCTTCTTCGGACAAGGCTGCAAAAAGCGATGGTGCCTCCAATGTGATTAGAAGTTGCGATGCCAAATTGTGGCTCCAGCTCCCAGGATGACTTTTGAAATAATGCATATCTTTCATTTATCACTAGAATTTAAAACTTAATTCCCCCATACTGCCACTTATTTCATTATCACTTCTTCCAGGTGTACAAATTCTCCATTTCATACAACACATTTTAACAGTTTACTAAAACATATTAGCACTTTAGTACTTACATAGCGCAGATTTTCAACACTGCCATGTACTACTCTAATTTATGTTTTGACCCTTCAACTCTTCAGGGATGAAAATCAAAACCTTCTAAATCTACTGAATAAATTACTGTCTTTATTATAAAGATAGGACTAATATAATTCTAGTCAACTCAGAATATTCTGAAGTATTGCTCCTGGCACTGCTACTGGATAAAAATAAATGTTCAAACAATTTCATACTTCAGCATAGTGATATCTCTGTGATACATCATCCTGGATCCACATAATTATGAAGTAAAACTGAAGTGTATTTTAAAAGAACTTTTTCTCATTCCTCATATATGTAAAAGTCTCATCACTCGTGCATGCACAATCCCTGTAATTGCAGAAGTGGCATCGTAGCATTGCTGTTTTGACAGCGTATTCTAAGTAATTTTTCATTCTCAGGTAGATTTTTTATTTCTTTAAGTAAGACAAACCTAATAACCCATTATGCATTGTGTCTAGCACCATCCGAAACACTCTAACGGTGAGAGGGAAGCGCTGTCCCAGCATCGCTGTGGCATTCACCAAAGTGAATCCACCTGGATTAACGACAACCAGCCCCGCAGACTCCACCCAGCTCAGACTCCACCTCAAGGGCAAAGCAACTGCAGTGCTGACCAAGACAAGAAAAAAACCAAGCTCAGAACAAAGCGGGTGGCCAGGCCCTGCGAGGCTGCCCTTGCACCCCAAAGCACCAGCTATTGCCAACAATGCAGCACATAAGGCACTCAAAGTGGACATTATTTCATGCTGATAAGTATTTTACAGCTATATGTCCAATCTCTCAGTCGGATTTCAGTAAAATCTTATCAAAATAAATAAGTCATTTATATGCAGGATTGTATAAACACTCTCCACTCTGTCTTTGTCTTCCTGGGAGACTGGCAGGCTCTGTTTGCCTCTCAGTTACCTGGATAAACAGATTTCTAATATAACCAATATATGTGATAATATTCCTAAACCATCGTTTTACAAAAGGGCAAAATTATTTGACCTAAACAATTCCCAATATGCTTTATATGTTACTGTTGATAGAAATCTCTGCTGCTTCTCACTTTAGCATAAATGAAAAAACAACTGCAACAAAAGCCGTTCAAAATACGTTTTAAAAAAAGTCTGCAAATCTCCAGAAATTACTTTCTCACTGGCATGAGCAATTTTGTCCTCGTCATAAATCTGAGAAGTTCTGGTTCTCATTTCAGAAACTGCTCAGATCTAGAAAATTCTATTTTATCTGAAGTTTGATTTGCCAGATCAGTCCCCAAGCCCACAAAGCACTAAGAGGGAGATTTGCAGAAGTATTTAGGTGCCTAAAAATGAAGACGAGCACCTCGTGGGATTTGAAATGAATGGGAACTAGGCTATTTTCGTCAGGCTCTGTAAGAATTCGTCTGGGCTTCATAACAACCAGCAACACAACCAACATCTCCATCACGTTCCTGCACAGACAGTCCAACACCCACTCATGGCTGCGCACCCGCGCGTTCAGCATGGTCCGTGCATTTCAGCTGGTCCTTCTGCTACATACATGGCCTGGGGACAAAGTGGAAAAACACGAGCGTGGCACATATCCAGTAGAGTCCTGGAGTTCTGTCATCCCTACAGGAGACACCACTGCCATTGCAAAATGGAAAGCCGTGCAGATGTGTGCTGCATACATGGGCCATCATCTTCAGCGGGTACTTGGTTAATGGGTTCTGTGGGCTGACAGTATGTTAATCTCTTGACCAAGGACTGGGACCCATTTAGCTCCATCCACAGACATGCAGACAGCTTTTTACCAGCCAAGATGGACGGGGACATTGGCTTTGCTTTTCATCATCCTTGACCTGCTACCTCGCCCCATCTTTGAAGCACTCCTGTCAGCATGGGGTCCCTCTTGTCCGGTGGGGCACAAGACCTGAAAAATCCCACTGCGGCTTCATGTGAGAGTCAACTCTGAAAAAAGGCTGTCCAAGTTTTTGTCAGGAATTATGTACTTGTGCAATAATCCTAAAAATACTACTGACTGACAGTCCTGTTTTTGGCTTGGGCTGCAGTTGTGTAGCACCAAGCCATAAGCCCTCCACTGCCTTTCTACTCCAGCACATTCATGGGGCATTGTCAGTGAAAAATCAGCTTAAATTAACAAAATGCCTCACTTGCATTAGGAATACATATTCAGCTTAGGAAAGGGCAAGGCTGTGCAATGAATCTGTGGGTGAGGGACAGCACCTGGGCGCTGGTCGGTGCTGGGCTGCCCCAGCCGGGGCCACGCTCCCCAGTTAGCTCAGGGCACCCACCTCGCACTCAGGGTGCAGTGCACACCTGCCCTAAGGAAACTGGCCTTTTCTCCTCCCTAATCTAATTTAGATTTCACCCTCGAGGATATCAGTTCACTTTCTGCTCAGCCCAGACACTGAGAGCAGACTAAGCAGCATCTTCTTTATTTCACACCAGGTTTGCTCCACACTCTCCGTGCCCAAGAACAACCTCGTGATATCTGGTTTGCTCTTAAGAAACATCCACATCACAACCCAAAACCCTTCTCCCTTGTTGACAACAGATCTGCACATAAATCCAGGGGCATTGCCAAACGGCTCAGAGTTTGCATTACAATCAGCTGGCCCAGAGATCTTTATTTCTGTTTTATCTTCCTCGCAGTGTGTGCCACAGTCTAGAGACAGAAGCCGGGCAGCGAGGAGCTCTGCATCCCAATCAGGGGTCTGGCACGCAGTGCCGATGTGCAGAGAATCCTGAACACAGAAACTACAGAAATGCTAAGTGTGATTAACCTTCCCTTTCCCTACCCTGCAGTCTCCACCGAGGCAAATTTGTACATGCTTAATTTTCATTAATAAAATCAATATGTATGCACTTGCACATGTAGCACTGCAAATTAACATTCAAAAAAAAAAAAAAAAAATCTATGCGTGAGTCTCTTCCCCACAAATGGACTCTTGGAAAATACTTTCACTGGCTGTGTTTTTCTGAAGTTATTAGATCACTCAAGATCTTTGGTCGAAATGTTCAAATTCAGGTGCTAAACACAGACAGTTCAATTCCAGATTTATGTTTAAATAAATGGTCTCGTTTTTTAAAAGCTAAAAGCAAAAGTACTCAGAGTTACATTAAAGGGCAGAATTTAAGTGAGAAAACAGTTTCTCTTAGCTTTTATTTTTTGTGATTGTTGTGAACATTTTGTGGAAAGGGTTTTTGTCCTTGGCATAATGATATTTAATAAATCATAATATCACTAATTTGTCTAGGTTTTTAACAAGGCTGGTCTGAAAAGCTCTATACCTTTATTCCTGCATTTTCTTAATGAAATAAACTTTATTCTCATCCTGTCATTTTTGCTGGGGTCTTTCATCTGCTGTTCAGCTATTTTTGAGGTTTTCAGCCCATTTCATAGACTGCAACATAGACATTGCCAGATCAAAAAAAGGCTGCATTATCACCTCCAATTAAGCAATCAGACTAAATGAACTCACCAGGGAACAGGAGTGTCTTTAGATCACTCGGCCTGGTGTCTCTGCTCCCTTTGGGGTTGCCACAGTCAGCTTTGGGGACATTATACCGGACAGAAATATTGCCATCGGTTATGCCAACCAGCAGCTGGGGCCAGGGGGGTTTCACAGCCCTGCAAGGCCAAGCTTAGCTAGTCTGCTTCTCAAAAAAAACCCCAATGCAAACAGGCTATCCCAGTCTCCACCAGTGCGTTAATACCTAAAGCTGCAGAGTTTTGTATGCACGGCACCGAGCTCGGTCTGAAATACTAAGTTGTGCAGGAGCAGCACGATGTGCTGCACAGCAGTGGGGAAACATGAAGCCTTTAGAAAACCATCGCTGGTCTCCAAATGTCTCCAGCCACCAGACAGGGCAACTGCCGACCCCTCCAGCAGCAGGAGACGGCTTCTGGGCAGGGTCTGAGCCAGCAACGAGCAACCAGACGATGCGATATTCCAGCCAATGGTAGTCTGAGGGACTGAAAAAAGGAAAAAAAAAGGGGGAAGTTGGCAGAAAGGAAAGAAAAGAAAACAAACACAAAAAGCACCCAACATATGCTCCATCTCATTTTTAAAATGGCCTTCAAAAGGGATCTCATTTCTGGGCATTCACCTCCTACAGATGCACGAAGGGGGCTCCACTCCGGGCAGATAACCACATCTTCACTATTTCCATGGGAAGTAAAAGGGCAACCAAAGCGTAACATCAGAGACAACTGTAACACGCTGTGATCAAGTCTTTAAATTACATTCTGGCCCTAAATAATTCATTGATCTTGGAGCTGGATAAGCAGAGGTGAGGTGCTGTAGGACCGGTGCCCAGCTCTGGGAAGACACTTGCCCTTTGCAGAAAGGAAAAAAACCCTTTTACGGCACCCGAAGGGACAAGAGCTGTCTCCCTGCAATAAGACCTAATGTCTGTCTTGGCTAATATTGGAATTTCTTTATGTTAAGGGCTCACAGGGCTCCACCGAGGATGCTCCCACCAGAGGAAAACCCTGAATACACCCTGTACTTTGCCCTCCCTGGGGATGGCAGCACCTGCGTTTGATCCCGCTCTCCTGGCCTGCAGCTTCCTTTCTTCAACATTAGCAAGGGTTTTAAATATTCCAAGGCTTTTCTTTGTAAAATTTAAAAAATGCCGGTTGAAGTGCCATTCATGTTGAAAAGCTGCCTCTCTCCATCAAGGTTTCTTGGACTAAACACAACAATATAACAGACATTGGCCATTAATAATTGAGAAAAACTCCTTCCCTGCATATTATTTTTCATCAGAATGATGTGTTATTAGTTTATAGATATATATTTTTTAGCTGAAGGCTTTTTTGGCAGCAATTTGGCCTTCACAATAATGGACTTTACTGTATGTAAAGCCTTGGAAAAATAATGTTGCTGAGAGATGCTCATTCATGAATGAATCTGGTCTGGAGAGGGAATTTGCTTTACAGTGAAATAGAAAAATAGTGCCATCTTTTGGGCTAACCTGCCATGTCCAGCTGCATCCACACTTACACCTTACACATATACTGTACATGTGCTTGAAAAGTGCTGCAACAATGGGAGAGCAAACTTTTCCCATGAGATCTCAACTGAGATTTCAGCTCTAAACCAAAAGAGCAAATACCATCAGCACCTGAGCAGCATGGAAAGACTTTTCAGCCACTTATGTTAAGTACAGTCCAAAGTTTTTTCCTCTTTCTCTATATATCTCATATATATCCATCAACCCAGCCAGGTGTTCTGGCATATTTTGACAACAGCAGAAAGTGAATATGTAGCCAGCAAAAAAGTATTTGGCCGTTCAGCCCCCCTGAGTTGGTCCCTGCACGGCCACTCCTGACTCTCGATTTGGGAGATTTAAAACTGCTGATTTTCAGGCCCGGTTTGACAAATTGCCAGGATTAATTCCAGTACAAGGCTCTGAAAATCAGGGGAGAGAATGTGAGCCTCAGCTCTACATTAGATTGCTGGCTGATTAAGGGTAGTAGTAGCTCAATAATCAACTACATAAAAAGGTTACATTCCCAAAGCGCAACACAGGATATTGAAATATTTTGCATTCATCTCATAAGGACGAGTGAGGGGGGTTTAATCAGTATTTCTGCCTATATATCTCATTTTCCTTTCTAGTCTCACAAATGAGAATCTTCAAATACTCTCCTTTTTATTCTATCAAACTGACTTATTGGAATAATTTGGTAAATGTTTATCGTACCCAGAAAAGCACACACTTCGGATCTCTTTCTCCAGACCAATGAACATTACGCTACAGCACCACATTTCACGATGTTATTTTTGTTTCCCAGGGTCATAGAGAAAATAATATTCTAGTTTTGTTCCAAAGATCAGGAGTTATTTGACACAGAAAAAATCATAGGCAAGCCAGCATCCAGACATGTCCTGCAATTAAGATCTTGAGTTATTGACTTCACATTGACATCAGGAAGTCTATTAAATGCTGCCGTGGGCAATACGTATTTGACATTGTACAGGTGCACAACACACTGGCAAAGCATCCAAATGAATGACAAAACCCTACAGAGCTGCAAAAATACCCTCCAGCTACAAGAACGGGACAAAGCTACATCTTGATTAGTCAGCAAAAGCTGCTAACAGCCGTGATGGAGAGTCATCACCAAGGAAAATCTCTGTTCAAAGGCAGATGACATCTATTAAAAAGCCTCAAGAACACAAACAAATAAATATGTATTGAATTATATAGATATACATATAGATATAGCTTAAAGACAAAACAAGTGAAGGACAAAAGTCAACATGTATTTAATAGAGTCAACTGCTGAGCTCGGTAGCGATGTTCATAATCCACAGGGAAAAAAAAAAAAAAAAACTTTCCTCCACAATTTAGCTATCTAAACCTTCTCTTTTTATGCAGCCTTTTATTATGTTGTTTCTTTAGGCATCAGGGTTAGTTTGGCTTTTTGGTGGAGTGTTTTCTTCTTCCTTTTACACAGAGAAGCTCATATGGGGAATTTCCTCTGACCTTGGAGATGTTACGACTAGCTTAGCAATCATCTCGGATTTTATTCAAGCTTTAAAAGCGAGCAGGAGTGTTTGCGCAGACATCACGGGGATATAAAGCCAGTTTCTGAAATGTTTGTCCTATAAAGACTCTAATGACATTGTGCTGGTTTTACTGCTGCTACAACGCTGAACCGTATCACAACTGACACCAGACTTTTATATCTGTAATGACTGTCATCTGCCAGCTCTGCCGAACGCCTGATTATCTTGCTTAACCTTCACTTCCCAACAACTAGAAAACGCAATATTAAAATTCCTCCCTAGGCATTTGCTTCCCCAAGACAACAATTTGAAGCTTGAAAACCACCAGTAGCTTTTAAAAGAACAGAACTCAGGAAAAAAAAATGCAAAAGGAAAGAGGGGAAACCCAAGCTGCATCAATAACTTAACCATTTCAAGTACTGCATTGTTTATTTGTTCTTCAGCTAGACCATGTCCAAGACGTTTTTGTTTTTTTTTTAAAAACCTTTTAGAAGAGGGAGCATCTAAAAACCAGCTACACCAAATTAAATGTATCATCTGGAATAAAACTGTATAAAACTCCCCTGCAAGCCCTACAGAAACTTCGTGCCACAGAATCTTTTTGCTCGACTCGCTGCTCATTTGAATTTCATGAACATGAATGTAAGAGGTGTGTGTTCTGGGGGATGAAAAACCACAGATAGAGATGAAATATTGTTCTGATGCATGGCAAATATCATCAGCCTAAGTGGAAAAGGGGCTTGCTGTGGATCCTGTCTATAAGGCAAGCAAATTCCCTGCAGCTCACAGAAGATGTTGCAATGTAAAAGGACTGCATTGTCTATCCAGGGCTTATTTCTCTAGGAACAGAAAAAGAAACTCTTCATAGCTGCTGAAGTCCTCCACCACTTTCAAATCTCACGTTTACAGCCCTCACCCATATGACCACTGACAACTGGCAGCGGGGAATGAGCAGAAATGGCATTTTAGCCCAGCCCCGGGTCATTGTGGTTCTGCCTCCTCGAAGCCTCTTGGCGGGGAGCAGATGATGCTGCACACAAACCCCACCCTGAGCTGCCGCAGCGATCAGGCTCTCGTGTTGTGCTCTGGTTGTCTTTTTTTAAAAATTCTATTTACAAGTAGAAATGTTAAGAATAGTAACACATCTAAGTGCCTTTAGGAACCTCAGTTCCCGTCTTCAGCCACGACTTAGTCTTTCAGACCAGAAGTGCTGAAGTGCCTTAGGATGTGGATAAGCAATGACAGGGATGCAGAAACCACTGTCCTCCCACGGAAATCGAACACAGGTAGTGAACAAGACCAAATACATTTTGGAAATCCACTGCGTGTCCCAAAAAACCTGACATTTACCTTAATATGACCCTGTGGCCTTTGGGAGCCCACATCACTAAAACACCACAGAGAAAATCAAGTTACTTGTTGCCTTGAGAAATTCTCTGACACCTGAGCCTTAATAAGCAGCCTCATGCCTCTCAGGAGCACCAATTTTGACACCAAAGCAATGTCGGTTTAGTATTATTACTCCCAATTCCAAAATATTCATCAAAACATAGCAATGCGAAAGGCTTTCTCCTCTTAACTCTGCTATTTATCGACTTATCACCCAGCCTGGCTAATGTCTGAAATTGAGACAATAAAATCAAATAGGGGCGTGTGACCCAAACCACTGAAGTGTGTCAAAACAGATTTTACTTCATCATTGAAACACTTGATTTTTGTGAGAAGCAGAAACAGGATTTAAGGATAGCGCCGCATGAGGTCGAACTGCACTAATTCTCCTTGACAACTCAGCTAAGCACATTACGGTCTTGCCAGAAGCCGGTACAATTCAACCATTCCTCTCTGCCCCTTCCAAAGCAGAGCTAAATCGGGAAAACCTTTACATGTTTGCACCTTATTTGCTGCTGCTTAACCTGAAATGTATCTGGAGCAAAGCTACCCATAAAGCATCCAGGAGAAGCTGCTTTTCTTTGGGAAGATGCTAAAAAAAAAAAAAAAAAAAAAAAAGGAAAAAATTAGAGTCTTCATAATTTTGTTAGAAATGGCTTTGCATCCTTCCTCCCGCTGTTTGAAGAAGAGCCAGAGATGGGCATGGTGACCATGTGTGGCACCATGGTGGAAAGTGGTCCTATGTCCCGTGTCCATTCCCCAGCAGCTGGCAAGTCCAGGAGTTCAGCATTTCCTCTTCACTTGTCAAAGAGGCCACGTACACACGTGGCCTCCTTCTGCCACGGCGCTTAATATTCACACTCACAGCCCCGACACAGTGATAGAGCTCAGCAATTCAGGCTCCGGTGTTTCTTCGATCCTTTGCAATAAGCAGAACAACTATGTTGGGCTTAATGCTATTTCCAAGCGCCTGAGCTGCCTGTCACTGAATTATTGATCTGAAGAATTCAAGCTGGCCACACATCATTTGCCCATTGAAAAAATCTGCCGTGCCATTGATACTCGCTGTATGCAATCCCGGCTGCCAGAGGCATCGGCTGCGATGGAGCGAACACCCCTGCCCGGTACCCGGCTGCCGTACAAAGCGGAGCCAACCCAAAACCAAAGCCAGCAGCAACACCGCAGGTAGACCTGGGTTAACATGCACCGCAGGTCCTCCCCTCGCTGTAACTTTTCTTTTTTGACAAGCCTAGATGGAACATTTAATGATACCTGAAAGCCATCCACGTTCGCATTACTTGTCCACACATCATGTAGATACCTGGTATCAAACACCGGCACACAGACCACAGCACTGAACTTCTCAATCTGCCGGGTATCCATCTGTGGAAAAATGATTCAGATTAAAAAAATTAAACCGTAGCCTTTCTCAGTCCTCCCCAGCAGTCAGTTAGCAGTGGACTTTCTGCATCGTGGATTTGCACAGTGCCAGACCGCAGGCTCGGCTCTTTATTCCCATGCAATAATCAATTCTGCAAATAAAACCTGCCCCGCAGCTCCCAGGTTTGGAGGCCAGGGCTGTGCTGCATGTTCAATTCCCCACGAGGGTCCAGCCCACACCTTCCAGGGTGACATTCCTAAGTTCAAACAACCGAGGGCACTTGACAGCCAGTGCTAGAGCTGCTGTCACTGTCCCGCGGCCGGAGCTCCCGCCGGCACAGGTCTGCTCCCCCTGGCTGCAGTGATGCTTCCATGAAGGACACAGGTAATGGAAGCAGCAGTTACTGATTTTTGTGGATGTATATTTTCCCTAGGCTTGAGGAGAAGAGCCAATGCCACATGTAGTCTTTTTAATTAGTTCATTTCTAACTGAGCAGGTTTCTGTACCTCTGAAAACCACACCATCACCAAAGGCCGGATTTTTAGTTTCAAACTGTATAATTGGCTGACAATTATGTTATTTTTAATATGTGCTTCAGTCGTGGAGGGCTCTTCAAAGTAGCAAAGGTTTTACAGCAAAGCCAGTCGATGAAGTGCCTCCCCCTCGGTCCCTCTGCACGGAGACCTGGGCTGGAACAGCCTCCGCCAGAGAAAGGGCAGCAGAAATCCATTAACTTTCTCAGCTTCTGCCGCTGCTATTATTTTTAAAAACATGTGTTGAGGGTGCACAAGGTACTCTAACCCAGCAGACTTGTCCCACCCATTACTGACCAGCAGCAGCATGTGTCGAAGCTGGGGCAGCCGCAATGGACACCACTGACAGAGACGGGGTAAAATAACAGCTCCGCTCCCCATGCTGCTCCTGCACGTCCTTGGTTCTTTGTTTGTTCTTCCTGATGTCGAATGTACTGTTGGAAAAAACATACAGCCTTGTTTAGGAGTCACATCTCCAATTACATTTAGTTACTACTGCTGTAAAACCGAGGGTGACTTCTATTAAATTTAATTACTTCCCTCTGCAGATGGCAAAGGCGGATGGCCGAGGTGTGACTCACGGTGACGGACACCAAGTCATGGCACTGGCCGAGCTCAGGTTTCCTGCTGAAATGTCCCCTTATCATTCCTCTGAACCTCCCAGCAGAAGCCGAGGATGAGACCTTCCTCTCCATCAGCTTTCCTGCTAATAGAGAAAATAAAATGAGAGGAAGCAAAGGAGGCATTGCATCGCAACCATGTGTTAGTGCTGTGTGTTCCCAAAATACGATACGCCGAGGTGGATGCCCCATCCCTGGAAGTGTTCAAGGGCAGGCTGGACGGGGCTTTGAGCAACCTGGTCTGGTGGAATGTGTCTCTGCCGCTGGCAGGGGGTTGGAACTAGATGATCTTTAAGGTTCCTTCCAACCCAAACCATTCTATGAGTCTTTGAGACAAGGTGTGCTCATAACCCTGGGTAAGCGGGTCAGGAAGGTGTCCATCAGCCTCTGATATCCCAGGTTTTCCCAGGTCTGCAGCAGGCTTCCTCCACGCTCATTAGCCGTAGTTCCCAGAGGATGGGGAAAACACGGGCACCTTCCCGGGAGGGTCAGCACTGCTGGTCACCTTCTCCCTTGGGGACCCATGAGTTTAGTCTTGTATCAGCATCCTGCTGAACGGCAAATGGACTTCTGCTGCTCCACATGCACGTACCATCCCCAGGACTACTGCACTGTGGGGCTGTTCAACACAAGTCATGTTTACTAACAAATGAGTTTGAATGTATAATAAACTTGATGTAGCCTAACTGATAGGTCTAAAAAAAAGCCAATTATCTGACACTCTCAGCTATGATCCTAAAACAGATGCTTGAGTACATAAAATTATGTTGTGAGGTTTGAAATTGCAGATACAATTACAACCTTCATCTTTATTGCTGCTCATAAGTGTTAAATGCAACTACATCTATGCTTGAAATCCAGTTATTACCATTTTTCTTCATCTCTTCCCAAGCCAAGGTTGACTTACAGCATTGTCACACTGGTAATTACTCTCCTTCTCTGATGAATGAAGGGGAATGAACAGAAATGGTTGTGGAACTCATTTAACATTTGTCTTGTGCAAATAACTTGTTTCTTCCTGCATTTCCAGGAGCGTTGCCTCACCCAGAAAAACACAAGTCTTTGTGGCAATACCCCGGGAAAAGACTTTGTGCTTTTAGGCTGCCAGAAAAGCAGAAAGCCGGCACCGGGAGCCAGCAGCCAGCAACAACGAGAGCTGGGAGCAGTTTAAATAAAGATGGGTCTTAATCTCCTGCCCACTTATTTTTTTTAAGAATACCTTTTATAGTTTGCGTTTTCAAGGTTTTCTTCATAGCAACAAGAGCTTTATGTACCCCAAACCCTCATCACTGGTTCATGTCATCACGTGCCTCCAGGACCTGGATCTTCAGGAAAGCTAAAAATATTGCAAATTCTGGGACAAACCCCAAGAGCTGATGCCACAGCCTTGAAGCACATAGAGAAAATGTCATGGGCGCTCAGTGCTGCTCCTCAATCGAGGTTGGATGAGGAGAAATGTTTGTTCTCCAGCCCCTAGAGTGCAGGAATTTGACACAGAGCAAAGAGTGGTGCAGGGGCAGGTTTCGGCACTCCTGGTGCCCAAACACGGTCTCTCCAGCACATTTTACCCTCTGAATAAACGACAAATAGCTGAGAGTGTCTGACTGACCCTGCCTGCAGAGCCACGACCTCCCCGGGCAGCGGGAACTCCTCGGGCTGGGTCTCCTCGCTTCTCTCTTTAAGCCAACAGAAAGCAGTTTTCTAGCAGGAAACATCTACCAAATCAGCAGCCTTTTGTGCTAGGAGAGGGGATTAATCTCTCTTTTCATATTTACTTTGGAGGGACAATTCTCAACTTTTCTTTGAGCACGTAATACCCAGCATTACTGCAGCCTAACAAGCAGTTACTAATTCTTCCTGATAAAATTGAATTGCCCGCAGCCTGAGTTTTGTAAATCCGCACTCCCGAGGTGCAGGTTGGCAGCAGGACAGCATCAGACCCGGGCAAGGCTGAAACTACATCGGGGATGAGGGTACGTATCTGCTTCCTCCTGTTTAAAGTCATTTTAGATAAACAGCAACAAATAGGGCTGTGCCAAACAGCTTTTAAAACCACTAATGCAAGAGGAAAAAATGAAAAAAAAAAAAAAAAGGTAAAAGAAACCCCTGAAATAAAAATATCTCCTTAAGCAGGAATGCGCGCTAATGAAACTGCTTCTTCTTAATTTGATTTTACACAACTAATTGCTCACTGCAGTATGGCCATAATGACACTGCGCTTTCCAACAAAACCTGAGTGCTACCTGCTGCCTTCCCAGATTGTCCTACCAGTTTGCTGATGTTTCTGCCGCACAGACCCGCAGGAGGGAAAACAACCTCCCGCCCCGCGAGGTGCGCCGAGGGTCCAGAGGCAGATGGAGACGAGAGGAGAAAGAGCCACAGCTCCTACGAGGTGAGATAAACATCATGGATGAAGAAGTACAGTCAAGACAAGCGAGGAGGAAATCCAGACCGCATACCGGGCAGCCTTGGAAAATCCAAAATGCAAAGTGACCTGCTGAGACCCCGCGTCCTCCCGCACCTCACGGGTTTTGGGAGTCACGTTGTCCCCACAGCCACCGCCGAGGGTCCCGGAGCAGCCCACGGGTGGGGAGCGATGGGCAAAACCCGAAATGTGCCCGCTGCCCCCCGCGAGGGTGATGGGTGCCGGCTGGGCACGGCGGGACCAACCTGCTCCGGCAAGGCCACTGCTCAGCGGACTTCACACGGGCGCCCATAAAAGCGCAGGCAATGCTGTCCTCTTGTGGCAGCTCCTGTTCCTTTTTTAAGAAGAATGATAATTTTCAGAAGTTTGAAAAGAAAAATATAAAAACTTAACAACCTCCCAGAAACTGCCTGAAATCAAAGATCCCTGAGAAGAAAGCTGAAAAGCCCCACTGGGGGAAATAGGATGGTGAAAATGAGCTCAACTCTTATCAGATCCGGCAGCGCGTGTGCAGCCGCATCCCCACGTACACGGCGGGGAAAGGGGCTGCATGGGGGCAGAAAATGCCGCTTGCACGGGGGAAGCAAAGCTGCAGGCTTTTCTTGCCAGAGTGTACCCCTTACAGAAGTCAAAATAAATGTACTTATCCATGAGGTTCCCATGTAGCTTACCTTTTGGATGATCAGTAAATAAATAGAGAGAAGATGAAGTTAGAAGCTGGTCCTGCCGGCTGGGGCAGGGGTCCCGGTGCAGCCCGGGCTCCCCTCACCCATCCCACCCACAGCACCAGTGGCTGCCAGAGGCCACGGACCAGCCTGCAAAAATGTGGGGGAAAAAAAAAAAAAAGAGAATTTTCAGCTCTGTGGTTGCACCCTCACTCCCTGCACAGGTCCGTATTTGTGTTCCCCAGGCTGTAACAGTCTGTGAGACACAGTATGCAGCCCGGTGCCATTTCTGCATCAGACTTGGTCTCGCCTTGATTTTTCTGGGCTGGGGCAGGGTCACAGGACCAGGGGGACGTTGTGAGTCCCTGTCCCTGTCCAAAGAGCCGCCCTACAGGTCCATGGGGCCCTTGGCGTCCCCGAGATGACTGTGTGTGTCACATCCCAGCGAGGGCTCCAGCACCGTGCTGGGAAGGACGGAGCTGCAGACAAATGGGGGGACACGGCAGCCAGGAGCAGGGGACTTGCGGAGGGAAGGGAGGAGGGCAAGGGGCTGCCCAGAGCATCTGCGCAGGCAGGGAGACGGCAGGAGGACCCGCAGGGAGGATGATGAGGGACCATGGGGGTACGAAGCACTGAGCAATGGGCGCTGCCTGTGAGAGCGGTGGGGACACCGGCTCCCAACGCAGCCGCAGCGGCTCCTTCGCTCCCCTCCTGGCGCCCCTTCCCCTGACTGAGGCTGCCGTGGCCGCTGGGCTGGCTGTCCCCGTGTCCCCAGCGTCCCAGCTGCTGCACAGCCAAGGGGACAAACACCAAACTCCGCTGGACCTGGGGCAGCAACTGCTCTGATGCCGGTTTTGGACGGGGACCCAGGAGCACGTTGCCACCAAGCCCATCGCCTCCTCCCTGCGGGACTGAGGATCAAACGCTACCGGGTGCGCACACCCCTCCAACCATGTGCTCTTCCAGCTGCTCCCCCCATGGTGCAAGCCAAGATGGGGGGAGACAAAGCCAAAACCTGAAGGGCCATCACTCACTACCAGAAGAACAAACAAACAAAATCCACAAGATCTCAAAAAACCCCACAACCGAAACAAAAAATCCAACCAAAACCCCCCAACCAACCAACAAAACCCCCAAACAAAACAAACCACCCCCCCCTCAACAAACAAACCCCCCAAAGACCCCAAACAGACACAACCCCCCCCAACACCACAAAAAACTCGACAGCTGCCCGGGATGAGCAGAACTCCCGCCAGGCTCTGCCCGGCCCCGCAGCAACTGGGCTCCCGCCCGCCACCGGCTGCCAGAAGAGATCTGCTGAAAACAAGTGATATATGTAGATTGTTTATTGATTCCAACATATTAATAGATTGGATAATAAACAGTACTTTTAAACATTCTCTTAACCAAAAATATAACAAATATTTACAATCACTCAGTAAAAATACAAAAAGCATACAGAGGCACTGTCTTTCTAAAAGACATAAGTGTAAGAGGTATCAAAAAATAGGAGACAAACATTGCTTGTTACAGAATACTTTACAATCACTGACTTGTGCAGTACAATTGCTATTGGAATATCATTACATCTGTGCAGTTTTGCCAATATGCTCACATATTTAGAATTTAATTAATACCAAGCTAAACTGCATTCCAGGTATATCAAAAATAAAGATAAAACAATAAAAAGCACAACATAAGCAAAAGCTGGGTTGGGAATTCAAGGTAGATTACCCTCTATACAAGCGTTCTAAAATATAATGTGTAAAGCTTTTCTAAAGAGAGAGTATCCCTTTTTTTTTTTTCTGTGAAGGCAGTGGGAAGTTTGTCCTTTAAAAATCTAATTCTAATGTTTTATAAAAACTTATGTGGCAGGTTCATGTTACCACTGTTGCCTGCGATGCACTGACTGGGGAGATGAGAGCAAAGAGGTTTTGCATCCCCGCTCCTTCTGCAGGCGGCATCGCCCAGAGGCTCAGCTCTTGGGGAAGGGCAAAGGCAAAGCAAATGAGCCAGGGAAGCAACACTTTGTGAGCAAACACCCACCCACTCCTGCACGTGCACTCTGCAAAAACGTGTCCTGCAAACACCTGCAGACATCACCTTTCCATTACTTTGTATATTTGGGAGATGAAACCAGGACTCAGGGGCTCAGCCATCTCATTTTCCCCTTTCTGCAACTGGAGAGGCCAATTAAAGTTTATAAAACCACACTGCTTTTTGGGGTGAACTACTTGGAAGTTTAAGTTCTATAAAGCATAATGAAATACTGTATGGTTAAATCCCAAATAGCTGAAACTCATCTTTTACCCGCAAGTCAAGAGCAAACAGCGGACAGCGAGCAAACCGAGGTACGGCAGTGGAAGAACGTGACATGAGGCATTTTAACTGTTAATCAAAACCAGACCCCGAGTTCGAGGACCCGGCGGAGGTACCGAGCCAGGAGTCTGTGACGCAGAAGACCTCACTTCAATGGAGCAGTGTACAACAGGTACTAACCACCACCCTGCTTCCGTTTCAATGACTGAAAAAAGGGATAATGTCTCTTCAAATCCATACCAGACACACTACATTTGGCTATCGGCCCCGATCAATGTGATCGGTTGATTTAAAAACAAACAAACAAACAAATCCCAGCAAGGACCAGCAGCGGCAAACCACACTGTGCGAGGCAGGAGAAGTAGAAGTAGTAGCTCATTGTCCATAGTGTATGCAATGACTTATTTACACCAGCTGTATTGGATATTAGGAAAATATGATTAGCAAGACTTCCATTCTAAAAACTTCCCAGTCTCTGGAAAGCCCTGCAGAACAGATGGATGCTGTTGATGTGCAAACACCACATTCTGATGGGTGATTTATTCAACTGCTCTTACGGCTGCCGAAGACTCCGACCCCGCTCCAGGAGCTTTACCACATCCCCAATGACAGCACGATCAGGTTTTTGGGGAAAAAGGGAGTCACTTCAGTAACAACCCCTTATCCCTTATACTTTTGCTCAACAGGCTGAAATAAGCTACAGCTCAACACCCGAGGTCATGGGAACCGTATGATTTAATTTACCTGGCACACCACAGATGATTTTGATGATTTTTCTGACAAAACACGAAGCCTGTTGCACACTCCACAGAGAAGTTAACAAGCAACTACGGTTGATGGTGGGACTGCAAGGACTTGGATTTATATCCCACAAAAATATCAATTTAACACTTATATTATCAACATTACATGTGCTGAAAATAATTGCTCTGCCCTGCATTGCTTTGACACATTAATCTTAATTCATTAAGGCCTGTGCAGGTTCATTATATTCATTAAGGCCTCGAAAAAGCAAAATGCATTTATTATGATATACCTCAACTGATTTTTAAGATAATTTTTCAACCATTTGCTCCTCAGATACTTGTGCCAAAAAATTCCTACGGCCAACCAATTACTTATGAATTCGGCGTCCCTTCCTCAGCATCGCTGGTCATTTATGTCTCCCAAATTCCAATCGATTTGGGAAAGTTCCAGCCCCACGGTGATATCGAACCTGGCGCTGTGACGACTGCAGCCTCAGGCTGGGTCACACAGTCACCCGGAGGCATCAGTCCCGAGCTGCTGTGGGGAAAGCACATCAAAGGCTTTGGGTTGGTTTTGGTACTTGTGTCACTTTCAGAAAATGTTGCATTCACCTTGCACCCCCTGCACACATACAGAAAAAAAAACCCAAAACAAACAACAACCAAACTTTAAAGCTCTTCACAACTGTGGATATAGAAATAATTTTTGAGGCACTGTAAAAATGACAAACATCTTCTTTCTAGCTTAGGCTGTAAACATCACAACAAAGATTTACAATTAAATGTTTAAATACATATTCACACATTCATGTCCAATTTTAACACTAGAATGGGGCAACGTGTGCTAGAGGAAAGAAACTGCAGGTATTTCCAGTTTTACCCCTCTGCGCTCCGGCTGGCTAAGCAAAATCAAAGCAGCAATTTATTTGACCACAGCCAAACTAGAATATCACGTTTTAATACTGGCTGCCTGTAAGTCAGAACTTCACTGATCTCGACACCAGCAGAATTTTTACCTAGGATTTAAAACAAAATGTTTTGAGATCATCGGTGTTTTCCAGATGAACACAACAGGAGTTTTTAACCCATCATAAAATGCATTATACTCTTATATAAGCATTATGGCATCTAATCCAGTTTCACAAATTTTACTGTGAAATGAAGGTGATTTATAATTTTTTTTTTTTTTTTAAGATAACCTTTGCACCCAAATCCTGCACAACTCTGGTAAAAGGCCAGAACATGTGGGATGATCTTAAAACCCACAACACATGGTTTAGCTTTGGTTTGTAGCATCGCGCTTTGAACTCCGCAGGGCAAAACCTGGGGAAAGCTCTTTTGGGAAAGCTCCAGACCCACCTCCCAGCTCCCCGTGAGCTCCGGCTTCCGCATTCCAAATCGTTATTTTATAGGGGAGCAGAGCACCAACTATTGCCTTAGTTGGCTGGCAGCTAAAAAAATTCCAAAAATACTTGAGGGGCAGAGGGTTTTGTGGGGTCTGTGCAGGAACGGCGGGCGGCAGGGCTGCCTGCCTGACACACGCCGCTCTGCAGGGCTTTGTGCTCTATTTATATTTAATCTAAAACCACTCTAAAATCCATGTATTTCTTCACCAGGTGGTGTCCCGTTTCTAGTTTTCTGTGTTTAGTTTGAGAGCACAACAGTTTATGTGTAGCTGATTTACTATCGCATTGACTAAAGATTTATATTAGCCAACCAGAGCGCTCCCAACACAAATAAAGGAAATTCCCATCCAAAAAAAAAAAAATTAATAAATTATTTTCAGATACTTCAGCAATGTCCTTTGCTTTTGCCAACATTTTGATATATTTTTTTTGAAGTTCATAAAATAACACTCTTAGACTTTTAATGGTCATGTAGAAAATAATGACGATGGAAAACTACCAAAGGATTATATGGTATGATACAGAAGAATGCTTCCCAGTTTCAAGCGGTGCTGACAACTGGTCCTCCCGAATGCGTGAAGCCTGGTCCATCTCCAGATACCGATGTCGGTACCCAGGTAGTCAGAACGCTCCTTGAAAATGGTTTCCTATTTCAAAGGCAGAAATAGCTTTTTTTTTTTTTTTGGCGGCGGTAGAGTGAAATAAGGTGGAGAGACGTGACCCGACGCGCCCCGTCCCGTCCGCGCCAGAGGCGGACGCGACGGCTGAGGTCAGTAGCAGCAAGGCGTTAGCGGTCGCTAACGGAACCGTGCGGTCCTTCCCACATCCCTCCCGTTGCGGTTTCCATCAATAGCCCAACGGTTAGACAGCTGACACTTGTTCGTCTTCTGCAAAACAAGAAAAAAAAAAAAGTAAATTATTCCATCAGTCCTCTGTCTGGGACGCAGAGGGTACAGAACAGTACCAATATATTTAATTACTGGTTCTGTGAAGATTTCACTACTTTATCGTGATGTTTTCACTGTCTTAATCATTGATCACGACATATTCAGTATCAACATTCATCAAATCCTCAAGTAGTCTGAGGCATTATAGTCATACAATAAAAATATATCGCAAAACAGAAGATCCCAGCTCCTCCAAAAATTATTAGCATGCAGCTCCCAATATCCCAAAAGCTACTGATTTGGGAGAACAGCCAGAAAATTACTTTCCAACATGCAGTGAGCATTGTATCGCAAACAAAATTAACCAAGCACTTTAAAAATAGTGTATCTAAAAGTGTATGGTTAAATTTAATTTAGAAAAAAAATAGATTAAAATGTTTGAAGCAATTATTTCTTTATTTTTACATCAAAACCAACTAATATCACAACTGAATTAATGCTGGGCAACTTTACATTTTACCGTAAGTTTGAATTGCAGTACTAATATACATGTTAAACACTCTTTACATATTTTAAAGGGCCAAGATAGGATCATTTTGCATCAGGAATTGTTTTAGTCTAAATCCACACTCATTTTAAGCCAGAATGAAATGGAAGGAAATGATCACACCATTCTATTAATAATAAAAAAATGAGTTCACTAGCAAAGGGTACAGAGAGATCCCAACAGTGCAGAGGTACTGAAAGCAAATCAGCAGATAAACAATTAAGCAGAAATTCCGCTAACTTGAAGTTAGTTTTGACACAACGTAAGAGCAGTCTCGTTCAGAAAAATCTCTTGCATTTTGGTCACCCGATACGTGCCGTGCTCGGCAGCGTTGGCTGGTTGCTTCAAACAAGAACATGAAGAATTTAACTGGAAGAGACATTGTCAGGCCAAGTTGGGCTGAGAAGTCAGGTTTTATTAAATGCACTTTCCAGGACAGAGATTCACTGTTATTTTTGTTCAAGATTTTTAAACTCAGTCTCCAGAAATCTCTGTTGAGGAATAAGGCAGCTTAACAGTGGCACATAAGAATACAAATGTGAAACGAGTTAAAGAGTTGTACAACAACTCATCAGTTCCAAATTACTTATTTTAGGTCATCATCCTGATGCCATCCTCAAAACAGCGAGACATCGGTTAACCAACCTGGAGAGGCTGGAGCTTTTCTGCATGTCATTTATAGCCTGACAGTGTCCCTTAAAGCCATTGTCACCACTGAGTGGGGACAGATTTTAAAGAAAAAAAATAGTAGCTCCATGCTCTTAAGTGTCTCAGTTGTGCTTTGGGAGATCTCGTATGTATATTTATATACAATTCAAAGTCTGTTCGGTGTCAACATGCCTCTTTTTAAAGGGAAAGCATTCTTTTTCAATGTGTGTATACCATGCATACACATATGCATGTGTATACAGCCATACAAACATATTTGCATATTTAGAGATTAATCAAGTGTTAATCTCCAGGAATGCCCAAGAGAAAGCCCAGAACATCATTGTGAAGTAACCACTGCCCAGACCCGATTCACACAGCAGCTCACTCAACATCTCCCGAGCCAGGTGTTGCACATACCATCCTCTTCACTATCTGCGTCAGGCATATCAGCTAGTTTGGGGCTGGACGGCTGCCGACTATGCCACTGAGGCATCTTCGATGAAATACAGGCCACCGGTTCACTACCGAGAGAAGCTGATGAAAGTCTAGAGAGGTCACTGTGCAGCATCTTTGACCTCTGCACTGCCACACTATAGTCGGGAGGTTTTAGGTGTGGGTGGTGGGGCGATCCTTCCTTTATGTCCGCTAAAGAAATCCCCATATATCCCGGAGGGGTGGGCGGTGGCTCCCTATACCTATCGTCCTTCTTAGGTGAGGTGACACAGTACACTGGCACGAGAAATAAGCAATGGAAATGTTAAAGAAGAAAAAAACAAAGGAAACAAAACGTTAAAAAATCATGAAATGTTACAATGGAAAAAACAGAAACTGATAACAAAATGCAAATGCAGAAACACTGGTTATAACGACAGGAGCAGATATTTACGCTTTCATTTATGTCTTCTACTTATTTTAAGAAGTCAGAGCAGCAACAGAACCTATGAACTCATTAGGCAAGATGCCAATCAAGCAGAAAGAAGACTAAAACCTTCTCTGTGTTCAGCCTGCAGTTGCAGAACTCCTCGTACTCCCCACTCCTGGGGCACCACTCCGTGGCGGGACGCCGAGGAGCTGCCGGCCGGAGGGAGAGCCAGCACAGCAACGCCACCGGCCGCGGCCGCTGCCGCTCTCCCTTACGGGCTGGCAAACTGAAACGGAAGAAATTAAGGCAACTAGCCCAAAGGTACTTTGCACAGCGTGTGAGTATCCGATAGTAAGAACTGTTGGCTGACTTCAACAGCATCCACTTCATCATCCAGTGTCTTAACAGAAACCCATTATAATACCACTGTATCAACTGATGTATAATAAGACATTAAACCATCCAATCAGCTATGCTATAGGATGAACAAACCCCAGACTCACATGAAACTGCTCCTGTGAGGCAAACCTAATATAGAGCCTGCATTCATTACTTTGCATTTTCTAACAGCAAACAATGGCTTATCATGTCCACAGTTCCCTGTTCATCAGCAGTTCAGGTCACATAGACTCTCAAACCAAAACTTAACTTTTTTCAAAGTCCCCTCCCCTCCCACCCACCCCCCTGGGGCTCATGTGCATGTTAAATTGGGCTTTTTCCATGTACATGCTGCAACAGGAGAGTTTCAAAGCTAGGGTAATTTTTAAAATCCATTAGTTGAGTGAATTTGCATTCTTCTGTTGATACGTTTTAACATGGATGCATGTTCATTACAGCTTCATTTATTTCAGCAATTGTAATATTATCTTACAAGAATGTGAATGAGTGAAAATAAAGGAGAATTTCTTCTTATGTTGTGGACTTGTGAGACTCTGGGTGTTGGTATCAGGAATAAGAGCGAGTTCCTACCTGATGGCCTTGGTTCATGCTTGAGCTTATAGGAAAATAAAGAAAACTGAATTCATGTAGTCTGGGTCTTTAGCAGATACACATGAGTACAGGTAGAAATTTATACTGCTGATGTATAATAACCATTTTCATTTAACTAGCATTTAACTGGACTCCTATGAAAAAGCAGAGGAAGCGAAGGAAGCCTTCATCTCCCTGAAGAGATGGGGAAGGGCTGGGTCCTCCCAGCAAAGCCCCATCTTCAGTCTCTGTTGGATTTGCAGGACTGATGAGGGTGGGAATATTCTCCTTGAAAGAAGAAAGCTACCGGCTTCCTAGAGCCAATATCCAGCCTACTGCAACAACCAAAGTGGGAATAATGTGCCCTTTTGTAAAGTTCCAATTCATAGTATTTTAGGAATTCTAACAAATAAAGCATTCTAAGAGCATTTCACATCCACAGCATTAAGTGTCTGTAATTTCTGTCGCCCACCCACAGCCTCAGGTTACAAAAACCCTTCACAAGGCATCTCCTTCCCAAGCACCTGACTACTCAAATATTGACTTTGTAAAGAAAACAGGGTGAAATTCCACACAGTGGTTAAGGGAAATGTAACTAAAAGGCAACAATATACATTTTAATGTATACTATAGGGAAAAGTAATGGGAAAGCTTGTCCATTTGGATGTACAGCAATGGCACATCACCTCTCCACACCTTCTCTTCTTGTAAAGCAAAGGTTGCAGCAAGAAACGCTCGGTGTTGCAGAGGGTAGAAATGCGCCTGAAGTTCTGAAGCCATCGCAATTATGGACTCTCCCTTGGCTACACTCTGCCACCAGTATGTGGGCAGTGTCTTTCCAGCTCTGTTTTAAAGGTTTCAGGCAAGAAAGCTTCTGCCAATTCTTCTGGGGGACTATTCAACACCAGCACTCATTAAGCAAATGAACCAAAGATTCTTGTTTTGTTTACAATACTCTGAAATGATGCAGTCATTACAGACTCTGGCAACAAACTGTTTGTAGAGAATAAGCAAATGGTGATATGAAGTGAAAATACCTTTGGCATATTGTATGATGGTGAATGGCTAACAGCTTTACATTTGCAAACCAGGAATTATATCCACCTATATCAGGTTTGCTTAAGGAGACATAAGCATGCCCTGCTGAAGCACGGTGCTCAGTCTTTCTTACCACTGTGCTATGACTGCACAAGGGAGGAAAGCTATACGGTGCAGTGTGTAAAAGAGAACTGAAAAGAAGGGGAAGAGCTGTGAGCAAAGATGGCATGTACTGAAGAGCTAACACACTGTCTCCTGAAAGAGCTCAGAGGCTCAGGAGCAGCTTTGAAAGCTGCAAGGGCAGAGCACAGGCACAGGAGTGAGCAAGTTTTCTGCAAGGCTGCACCACGCTGCCTTTCTTCTGCAAAGGCAAGGAGCAGGAACGCAATCCAAGACCTCCACCCTACGTGTGATGTTTATTCAGGCAATTATCTTTGATAACATAAACGCCTCTAGCAATCTAGTCAGTAATTAAATCGCATTTCAGCTGCACCCCCAACTTAGTCTAGAAAGCTTTGCACTCCGTGTTTTATCTTGTTCTTAACCCCGTTCCTTTAGTTTCAGTAGGATAGGGAAAGAACATCTTGCTCGGTAGAACTACCCATCTTTGAAAAGACGTAAGTTTTTCTCCTTTCATACAGAGCCAAACTGCAGTTGTATGACCAAATAAATGGCAGTTTAGCACAGCAAAGATAAGAGGGGAATCTGCTTTCCCCTTGAGCTTCCAGAGCCCAGAGCCCTGCGCCCCAGCTCCAGAAAGCCAGAAGAGCTCGTCATGCTTTTCCCTCTCAGGTTCATTAAAAGCCTGCATTATATGGACTTCAAGAAGCCGTGCCTGTTGCTTCTTGCCAGAGGAACATCTACAGCGATGACTATTTCCAAAATCGTCCAAAAAAATAAAAGGTCATACTACTGAGAGGAACTGGCCTGACATTTTCATGGAGACAGTTCTCGTGCAGACCCACACAGTGACTGGGAAGCATGCTGGTTATTATTTCAGTTTTCCTGGTGCAAAAGAAGGTGGCTTGAAAACACACTGTCTGTGCAGTGTTCTGATTAAAACCACATGTAAAGCTGAATTTAACATGCCATCGAGTCCCCAAACCTACTGATGTCATTTCTTAACAACTTAATATTAAAATGAAAAACAGAGGTAGAAGCTTCCACAAGCTGTTGGCTTGGCTTACCTATCAGGCCTTTTTCTGTACTTGAAGTAACAGTTTTATAAGTTGTATCAGTGCCTGGTTTAGAGTCCAAAACCTCCGTCTGCTCTGCTGTAGAGTTCTCCAGCCCCCTTCGCTTAATTGTCCCATAGTTTGTCTCGTAGGTGTCCGACAAGGAGCTAGAGGAGGCCCAGCTCTGCCGAGACTGATCCAGCTCCACGCTGGCTTTTGACTGCCTGTTGGTTTTGGAAAAGGCGTCAGAATACAAATAAGCCTCCTCGGAGTAACAGTTTGTGGGATCGACTTCAGCTATAGGTCCATCCAGCTGGGTGTGACGGTAAGAATTGAGGAGATCCCAGCTCTTCTGGTTGGGGATATTCTGGAAGTTGTCATGAGAACTACTTGAGCACGAAGTCCAGCTTCCCCGGCCGCTGTCTGCTGCCTCTACTGTGATGTGTTCGTGGGAGATCTCCTCGTTGCTCATGGAGGATGTGAAAGCCATCCCTCTGATGAGAGCAGGCCTAGTGATTGACCAACTACATTTGAAAACAACAGAAAGCAGGAAAAAAAAATTAATCAGCTTTTAAAATAAGAGTGACGTACTTGGAGACAATTATCTGGTTTTAAAGGCAACTAATCTCTGGTTTTGGAACAGGTACACAGCAAGGTCAAGGCACACGGGAGCCCTTCCAAGAGACACTGTTATTCCTGACTCATTACTGCACATGGCAGCAGGCAAGTTATACCCAAGGGAATAACAAGTCTGCAGTGGGCATTACAAGCTTGACCCCAGATCCATAAAAATCTGGTCCACAGAGGCTTTCTTCTATCAACTACAGTGAGACGGTGCCTGACAGCGCGCAGAGGAGTAATGACCTCTTAGTTTCAGACTACTACCACCTTTTTCTTTGCATTTATAAACTAAAACCAAAATAAATATTTAGAATAAAAACCAACCCCTTCACTGGCAGCCACTTGAAGTTGTTTAGACAGAGGGGAGGTAGTCATATTTCAAGAATATTTGGAAATATTGGGCGCAAATAACATTCGTGGAAATGATCTGGAGTGACAGATTCTGAAACTCCAGCACAAAATTTCTTGTTTAAAGAAATGGCTGCTAAAAGCTCTAATTGCTGTCAATACATAACTGAGGGGGGGAAAAAAAAATCAAGCCAGATTTGCGTGAATGTAGAACACATCAAGTTACAATTGCTAGACTTCATTTAAGTCACAACTATTTCTGGTTATGTTAACAACTGCATGGACAGCACAACATTAAAATTCAACACTATCCCTCAGCAGTTTACTGACATGTTGTGAAATTGAGGAATATCTCTTAGACACATGCAAACAACTTTTTTTTTCCCCTTGCTTTTCCATTTTATAAATTCTAGCATAAAAACTGCTTTCTTCCCTCCAAAACTCACTGAAACCAAAACCAGTTGTGTCTTACCCTGGGCATGACTGGCCATAATCAGCCAGAGGCTGAGGATGTTCTTTCCTCTCTGCCCCCCCCGAATCCACCACAATGAGTGACTGGGACAAGCTCCTCTCGTCCTGCAGCGCTGCCGACATCGAGTCCACCGAGCAGTTGCTCACGATGCTAGAGCGGGATGAAATCTCACTGTGGCTGGAGTCCGAGAAGTTATCAGACTTAGTGGAAGGTATGAGGGCATAGCCTAAAGGAGAGGAGAAGAGAACCTCTTGGTCAACGAGTAATTAGAGCTTACTAGGTGTGACAATGAAGTATTGACAGGCACATTTCAGCAAGGATATTTAGAAGAAGAAACAATCAAACCCTGTTTGCACACAATTGGTCCGCTGAAGTTTTTAGGGTACTAAAGCTTTTAGCATCTATCAACATCCAGCACTGTCATTTATTAATGCAAGTCTGGTGACACCAATAGTTCACCTGCAACTCCACTGCCCTCCAGATCAGGTGGTTAATCCTGTGTAAACAGAATCGACATTTGCAGCATGAATAGTGGGTGGACAGACCAGGTCTTCCTGATTCTGCAAGCGCCGAGTCCTCTCGTATAAATGCAGTGCGCTTTCCACCATCCCTCTGCCCTACTCTCATGTGAGACTCAAAAAGACCTTGGCAGTGAACGAGGAGATGCTGACTAAGGTAAAAGCCAGCTATTAGCACTCGGGGATTAGCCATATGGCCCACTTCAGGTTTATTATCTGTTCCAAAATTAACAGATCAGGAAGCAAAAGCAGGAAACACAACTTTGGCAGGAGCTGGACCAGACACTGGCGTCGCTCCCACAGAAGGGAAACAACCGACAACCTCACCAGTTTCAGAGCAAAATATATAATACATTTTTTCTGCTTGGCTTATCCTTACCCTCAAATAACTTCTTTCAGACACAATCTATATCATCGCATATATCCAACGCCTCCTCTTCCTAGTATCTTGAGTGAAAGAGACTTCCGTGGGGTCCAGGAACATTCTGGCCCGCAGTTGTGTGTTGTTCCCCACTATCTGAGGGCAAAAGGTCTTGTACTGACTGTGGTGGTGTTTGGTTTGGGGTTTTTAGTGGTTTTTCTTTGTTTGTTTTGTTGGTTTTTTCTTTGTTTTTATTTAAATATTTCTTTCTTTAAATTCCCAGTGAGTTTCTCTATAGCAAATTCACTGGATGTCAGGGAAGATATCCCTGCCTTCACTGAGAGAAAACAGTCTATGATATGCCTTACATTATGCCCGTAAAACTATAAAATTAGAACCTTTATTTGAAAATACTGGATCATCAACTGCTTCATGTATAGGTAAATGAGCATCTGTAAATTAACCAAAACATGGTCTTTCTTTACAGGAGCCCATATTAATACACTGTTGACACACCCCTCAGATAAGCATTTTTCTCAAATTCCTGCCAATCACTCAATTTTTCACTTCATTTCTACCTACATGTGCCTTTGAGCTGACTGCCATATATTTACACCAATTGGCTGAAAACATGAAACACTCAGGCAGTGCAGAAGCCACACCAGTGATACACACAACTTAATACAGAAGACTGATGCCATAAAGTCTGTAAAAAAATATAAAGGTCATACAATACGGCACGTAGAGCCACTGGCATACGTGCCATTGAGCATACAGCTCATAAATTGAGAGATTTCACAGCTTAAACTGGATTATTGCTGTGAGATTTTAAGAGCAAATATGAGCATTAAATATCAATACTATCAAGCTAAGAACACAACTGTACTGCAGCAAGTAATATTCTCACAGTGCATGTAATTTTAAGATGCTCTCTTCAAGAACTTCAAAGATCTGGACAGCAAAAGGCCTCTTCTTCATTAAAAAGATTAACACTATCTGAAAGTTGAGTCATTAAATAACGGCACACATATGCAAACAGACTAAATGCAAGTCTTTGCTGGGCTGAAAAGATTAAAGACGACGTAACCAATGCAAATATACACCAACTGGAATTGAGCATTTGATTTATATCATATGAGGGACTATCTAGAGCCTAATTAAGAGAATGTTGCAGAACTTACTGTTTCACTGGCATTTGCGAAACACTAAGTAACAGAACTGTCACTGTACCTGTTCCTTGATTTTCTAAACTTCACATTATTGTCTTCACTGCACTGTAAGGGTGATTAGCTACACATAACTGACACAAATATCTGGAAGGGAAACACACTGAACAGCTTAAACATATCAATGAATAATGCTAAAATAACTTAGACAATATTGCTATATCTGACGCAAAGTGGACATCACAATCTTTATTCTAAAAATACATCATATCGTCTTCCTTCTCCTTCTAGACTTCATGCACAGGCAGTAAGATGTCCACAGATTGCTGTTGCTACAGATACTCGCTGTACTCAGAGCATCACTGTCTTTCTCCTTTTGGTTTTCACTCCCTTCCGAGGCTTCAACGTGCTCTGGTTCCCTTTTTGCAGTAAAAGCTGTTCTTTCCCTGGAGAAGCTTCTTTCCCTAAGTCTTCTAAACCGGAGTCCCATCGTTCTCCTGTGCTCAGCTTCTGCCTTTTCACTCTCATCCTCTCTTTCTCCCTTTTCACTTATGTCAGAACTGTCTCTTGCTTTGACAATCATCCAAATTTTCTTTTGTAAATAAGCCCCACCTATTCCGTAGCTGCGTTGTCCACTGTTCTTGTTGCTGGTTTCGCTGGCGAGTGATGAGGAAGAGCCAGAGAGATTCATCTGACTGCAGTTATCCGACCTTTGGATGTTACCAACTACAATAAAGTACAGACAGGCAGGTCTTGGTAAGTGACGAGATAAATCACAGCAAAAATAATGTGCTGATTTCAAAACAATTTTTTTCAATGCTATTTGCATATCACTTGGGCATAGCTCAAAAGAAAATGAAATCTAAGATCAAGTGGAACGTGTTCATGCCTATAATTGTATCTTTCAGCTGTCTGTGGAGCACCTAATTTTAGTTCAATGAGCCATTAACACAACACATACAAAGTACGGATTACCCCAGTCAAATTAGATCAGTGCTAAAAATACGCTTAAAGCAAGTTGAATTAATGAAATAATCCCGAAGAACAAAGTATTCTTTTCAAAGAGCAAGATGAAAGTTAACAAAAATAACATGTTTATAAGCAATGCTCAAAACTCTCAGTGGAGCTAAGTTGGGCAACACAAGTAATTAAGCTTTTTATACAGATGCTGTGTTTAAGTAAAAGAAGTGGCATTCTCCTAAAGGAAAGAGGATCTTGTGAAGGCAGAAGTAGACGGAGCAGCACGATCTCCCACTGAAAGGGTGAGAAGATGCAGAAAGTCGCCGTGCGGTGCCATGCGAATCCCTCAGTGAGTCAAAGCGGCACAGAAGGGAGGGAGAGACGCCTTACACCGTCCAACACCGACCGCACCGGTCGACTACAGAGTGGTGTTAAAGAGATTTCAAATGAATTCCCATCCAAGGTTGACTAATGATGAAGTGATGCAGGTCTTTTAAGACGAAGACATCAAAAATAAAGGGATTCTCAGGGCATCATGATAGACAGGGATGTATACAAAGCCCTGTGCACAAGAACAAAATATATGAATAGCGACTTGAGGATCTGGATGCACTATTTTTGCAGCTACCAAACCGTGTGTTCTGGAGAACTACGACAGCATTTTATCTCCAGCTCCATCTAATCACCTGATATTCCAGCTACCTGAGGCAAAAACATAAGATGCCTCAACAGCCACAGTTTCTGCGCAACTCTGTTGTCTTCAAGAAATCCCCAGGTTTGCAAATCCCATTCGTATAACCGGCCACCTAAATGCGAACTGATACACTGGCAGGTGTCAGCACTTAAGATCTATTGGGAATTCTGTCAGTACTTAAGTAGTTTTTAAGATAAAAACCTGTTCCCCTTTTTAAACAGTAGGTGACTTTCAAGGCCAAAACATATAAATACATTAAAAATCTATGTCTATTCTTAGACATGATTCTGTCCTTGACATGAAGACTCTAAACTACGATTTCTCTTACATGCCATAACCAACAAATATTCCTTCTACTGCCCACCCTGGTTTTAGTCCAACACAGGCAGGAGCTCCCAAGAGGGATGCTGACCTGCGTCCCAGGAACGTCCCCGCAGCTCACGTACCTTTGCGTGGAGAGCCCTGAGGAGAAGCAGGGGGGCTGGAATGCAAAGATGACGCCATGGACATGGTGTCATCCGCTTGTTTCTTACTACTTACTTCCTCCGACAAGCTTAATGACTTCTGTGGGGAGCCTGTACCTACCAAAACAACAGAATCACTTACTGCATATTATTCTTCTTTCAAGTTAGTGATAGCTGTGTAAACTACAAACAACACCATGTTAAACAACCACTGGAGTATTCAGCAAAGAGAGGAGCAGATGCTCAGACGAATTCTGCACATGGAGGCAGCATGCATTTAAAATTTAAAACTATTTCTGTCACAGCCAACAAGTCAGTTCAAGATCTTCTGAATCAGGAGCTTTCAAATCAGCACTTACTTATGAAGTTTAGCAAAACCTTCGTGCCACTGTACTTTGCAAACTGATAATTTGGTATTTCTTGTTCACTTTACAGAGGACACAGTGCTGAGAGGTTAATTTAAGTTCTCAATAGATTGTTAGATTAACACTTAACACGGGAATGAAGGAACACCTCTCAGCAAAGCCGCTGGAACACAGCAAGTTGCATAGGCTTTTAAGGGGAGACTTGAAATAAATACTAGCTGGAAACATTATTTTGTATGCTGCAATATACTGTTTTCTGAAGCTATTTTAATAGATATTGATGCTCAGTGTATCACAGAATCATTTCATATCATTCACTGACTGCAACTAACACTATTTAATAACCCACAACTGTAGCTTTCAAATGATACAACGGTTATGCAAATAGGACAAAAGTATTTTAATACCTAATACTGCTTTGTAACTAGCCAATATGGAGACAGAAAAAAACTGATGCTCACTAGGAGCAACTAATAGCACACGTTGCTCCATTTGACAATAATATTGTTATAACGGTGTTCTCAGGTTAAAATAATAAATGTCTGTGATTTGTTTCAATGATTTCGCCAAAATATTTAATGCTTAATTTTGTCAGGTAAGCAAACAAGCAATGTTGTTCTCCTCCATGTGTGTAAGATACCTTTAGAATGCAGAAATACACAGTAAAAGACTTAACACTCTACATCTGATCGGTTCAAGAGAGATATTAATATCACTTTAATTAGAACACACTCTTTAGCTCAAGAAAAAAAAAATAAAGAGTATATTTGGAGACAGTGCTTTGCTATTAGGTGTTTTAAGAAACGTTATTAAAAATTGTGGAAATGACTAAGTACATGGCACACTCCTTTAAAACACAGTAACACGCTTCAGCTATTTTAAATGGAACGAAGTAAATGAAGCCCAATGGTATCTCAAATGCTCCACCCAGCTACAAACAGCTCCTCCCTCTTATTTACTTAACCGATAAAACTCTCCAGACAGGTGAACTGAAGATACTCACTGAATGTGACATGATCCTTTGTCAGCCCCTTTTTCCTACTGGGGTATAAATTCACAGTCGGAACCTGAAGAACTTGACTCATCCTGTTTTGCTGATGGGCTTTAGTGCTTTGGCCAATTGACCTCATGGGTACTGGAGACATTTCTGAGGATTTTGCTCCTCTTCTTTCACTTAAATTCTTTGTCACTGTTATGGAAAAATGGCACATAAATATCTTGCACTGTGAACTGCAGGATTCTAACAGTCATTTGAGTACAACTCTCCAGACAAAGCCACCATGGCACGAAGCAGATAAAACGTGTTTGAAACTATTTCTATTCCAAACACACCTATCTTGTTATACCGAAGAGGCTGTTATGTGAAATGGCATTAAAAAACCTGGTGTCTTTAAAGTTTCTTAAAGGTACTTTATCAAAAGACAAAAAATATGATTAATTTCTACCACAATTAAAGTCCATGTTGTAGACTTTTGTACAGAAGGTGCTAAAGCATAACGGCATCTCCTTCAGAATTACTGGCTGAACACGGCACAAGCTGCACGCCTCTGCTAGCAACGAATGATGCTGTGCATATTTCTAGTCAGAGCTATCTGTGATTTCTGGTGACCTCAAGCACAAGACCAGTGTGAATACACAGAATTTAAAATTTTTAAAAAGGGAATCAATTACGGCCATTTTCAAGATTCCTACATCAGTGTTATTTAAAAGGAAATGTTAAAAAAATGCATAGGAAGGCACTTTATGAAATAACAGGGATTTGCATTCTTAATATTGAATAATGGAAAGGGTGTAACATTTTATCTTCAAGATGCCATCTCCTAGTCATGCTTTTAACTTACCTTGTCAGAGACAAAACAGTATTTGAGGACAAAAGGTCTTATAATTCTACATTTGGATAACAGAGGAGAATCAAACGTTATTTTGATGAGCAAGGTTGCTACTCTTCTGTTTTGAAACAAACCTGCCTTTCAAGCAAGTGAAAATTTCTAAGGATCAAAATAAAAAGTATTTACCATTTCTGATTTTTAAATAAGAACTTCCTGAACTGTGTAAGACAGCAGGTCAGGTAACGGTTTGTTTAGTTGGACAGTTGCACTGGAGTTCAAATGATGAAACCTGTCCTGCTGTAGCCCTCAATTTTTGACTGTCAAGCCACGTCAATCCCATCAGTCAATATTGACCTAACTTCTCCTTCTCAACAATCTTCATTTATTCAAAGCTGTAATCCATTGCAGTTTCTATATTGATTTTGTCTCTTTTCATTTTCTTGCTGTTCATATGGTAGATGTTACTTTTATCCTTCCTAATTCTGTACAAGGACAACAGGGCAAGAATAGAGCTGATGTACTATTGAATTTCCTTCCAGGCTGATGAAAAGACACACTGTTTAGGAACTATAGGTCAAAATAGAAAACATCACTGCAGTTTTCCTGAGCTCAACCAAGATCAGAAGATAAATGCCGGTTTGCTGAAACTGTTACTACATGAATTTATTCATACTGAATACACTTATTAATACTAGAGTATTTCTTCATGAGGGGAGAAATATCTTAAGTGAGTATTTCTAGGGAAGGAACAAGATTTTTATAAATCTCGGTTTTTATAAATTTATTTTTATATATTACTTATATATAATATACAATATATGTTATTTATAATATATTTATATTATACATTTATTTTTACAAACCACACCACCATCCTAGATCCCTTACTTACGAGTGCTATATGCTGGCTCACACTGAAGCGACAAGATTTGAATCTTCTCTTCGTCTGTCTCCACGCTGAGGTTGGACAAGTACTGCTTCACCTTCCTCGCCATCTGGGCATCCTCGTACAGCTTCTTGGCATTCAGAAGCGAGCTACGTCGGGCACGTTTTTTGTGAGCACCTCCCTGTACATCCAGCATGTTGGAGTTTGTGCTGCCCTGGCTCAGAGACCTAGAAAAAAGCAAAGCGGTAAATTTTTAGTTCTCAATAGCAAAGAGGAGCTACAGTAGCATACGCCAAAGCAGATTAATACCAATTATCTTCAGTTAGGGCTAGTGCATGCTGATGTAAATGAGTTAAAAAGATGAACAGCATTAAAACAACACTTGTCTTAAAATATTCTGGTAAATTGATAGCAGCAATTTGAGCCTAGAAAAGGATTGCGCATGAAAGTGCGGAACCAGCAAGAATGAGGCACAACGCTGCCTAAAGGACCCGTTTAGCTCTGCTAACAAATCGCAGTCTTGTTCTGCAAAACCCACACAGACTACTTCAGCTGTGGATTTTAAGAGTGGACAAACTTGATAACTTTATTCGATTAAGGAATTTGGTACCACTATCTGCATCAGGCTTACAACAGAAACTTCTTGCAATTCAGCTGAGTACAGAAGTGAGTGACTCGTGTAATCCTCTTAGAAAACTGAGCTGCTGACAATGCTCAAATAAGGGGAAAAATTACGTTACATATGCAAAGTACATTATATTACGCACTTAACTTCTTTCTCCAATTAACTAAAAACATCCGCAGTAGAGCAGCTCATTAAAAAAATGTATCCCAACTAAGGTCAGCAAGGCAGCGATAATATACATATGCCCAGACTTCCACCTATGAAAGATGATGTTCCTCAGTGCTCCTAATTTTGAGCCGCCAATTCTATCAGCAACAGAAGCAAAAAATAAATCATCCCCAAATGGTTCACGTACATCAGTAACCCTCCCTGACAGTCACTCCTGGTCACACTGAATCAGTGACCAAACAACGGATACTGGTATCATTCAAATATACACATCACCTCTGAACTGTCAAAAGTCCTACGCCCGCACCAGTTCTAACCCATTTTTCAATAAAGTGAGGTCACAGTATATGTTATATGAAAATTCTAATGGAAAGTGTCAACAAAGTTGTTTATAAAGTTGTTTGTGGTTTTTTTTTTTGGCTTTTTTGTTTGTTTGTTTGTTTGGTGGGGTTTTTTTGTTTGTGGGGTTTTTTTTGGTTTTGGGGGTTTTTTTAAACTTTCAGAAGAATAACTTATTTTTAAAGGCTAAATTATTTCTAAAGATGTTTGTCAAGATCTTGGGAGTGTTTATAGAATCACAAGTGGCAGAACAAACAATTTCCAGCACAGAAGAGCCATAACAGCTAGAAGAGTCAGAATGAAACATATTGTTTGAGGAATTCTAAGGAATCAAGTACATTGAGCTTAAAAATTAAGAAATGGTGGGAAACAGCTGACTGCAATATTTTCAAAGATGTTAGATAAATCAGTTGAAGAGAAAATATAAGATTAAAAACTGGCAAAAATGTATAGCTTAATTAAATTAAAAATAATTTATTACAGTCAAACAGTAGCAAAAGGCACAATGGACTGTTCACACCTATCCAAACCAAGGGGGCACTCCTATCTCCTACGGATCTATTATATAATGAAATAGGAAACTACATTATGTTTATTTTTAATGATATAAATATTTATTGCTTATGTACACACTGTATTTCTTTTAAGTCTGGACTTGATTTTTTTACGGCAATTTAATGCCATTTCCTTTAAAAATGAGTTTTCCTTATTCACTTGTGTTGACAGTAATCCCAAGGGTTAGAAATTTCGGTGGCTCCGGCTGGATCCCAGGTATTTCTCCCCATGAGCTGATTGCTGAGCACCTAACGCTGCCAGCTGAGCCCTCCTGCCCCTGGGGCATCCACATGCTGCGGATCTCACACCGGGGACGAGCATCCAAACCTGCTCTCAGCAGTTTGCACCATCCCCATCCTTGCTGGGGGAACAACCCGTGCCCGGACACCCGCTGCTGATAAATCGTGTTGCCACAACAGGCTCTTCCACCGCTTGCAAAGCGATTGTAGGAGGGCAAAGCACCATGAGCATTTCTGCCTCCGTCCTCTATGTAAAATGTCAACTTAGGTACACATGATTTATGGGAAAAAATACATGTAAGAACATACAAAATATGGCTACAATGTCATCTTGAAAACCACTGCCACCTGTCAGCTGGGAATTTCACTTGCCAATCTTGGTACTCTCATTTGTAGTCACTTCATTATTCAGTCCTTGCACAATCAAGACTCCCAGTGAAATCAATGAGGATTTTGGTATATGGAATGTGCGATACATTTTAAATATATACTAAAAATAAATAAAGACTGAACTCAAACTTTGGGGGAAATTACTGTATCCTTATCACAATGCGAAGTGTCACTATAGTTTAAAATGCGGAACGGCTTAAACTTTTCTGTTACATGTTTAAAGGCAAGTTCTTTATTTCCCCGAACAGTCTGCCTTCCAATATAACCGCACAGGAGGATTTTTTTATGCATAAAGCCAAAACTCAAATGACTTATCTAGTACACAAAAGCAACTCAGAATTTTTGTAGCTGCAGTGTAATGCTGACTGTTACCCCTTATTCCTGTTTTTCCGAAAAACATGTATTGCAAGGTTAATAAAATGCATGCTGTATTTCAGATGCATGCACTAACGAGGAGGATGCAGTATGTTAAAGAGTTGCATAATCTTTATTTATCTTAGTTGCATTCATCTCTACACTTACCCCAAACTTCTCCACCTCTTCTTCCTGTAAGCAAGAGCCATATACATTGAAGCATGTATTTGAACAGAAAAGCACAGGAAAAAAATAAAACAGTTGAGAGTCAGGAAGAAAGATGTAGACAGGAAAGAACAGAAAAGAAAAAATTTCTATACAGCAAAATTCTTCTCAAACAATAACACAATGTTTTAATGGAATGCAAGGGCAGGACTTGCTCAAATACTTTAATATGGAAGACTATCTACCAGTTTTTTGCTTATTTTTAAGTTTAACCTACAAATTTAAAAAACAAACTTGCATTCAATTTTCTTGTTAAGTATTTCCCATAAGTCAAATTCAATTTTGATGGAGTGAGCGAAAACTGTTTAACGTATTCATATTGCAGAAAGCGTGATTAAATTAATTTATTCCTTGCATTAGGACTGCAGTAAGTGTATGAGAAATCATCATCAGTATTCAAGTTTATGATGTTGTTTTCTCTTGATTGCTTGGCTGGAAAATGAGCTAGTTGCCAAATACACGCCAAAAAACTAGATGCTCTACATTAATCTGTAATGAACTTGTTAGCAAGTCTCATGTTACCGCTAACAAACATATTTTCTTGTTCATTTTTAATCTTCAAAAGCATTTATTGGTGCTTCATAACACAAACTGATAGATCAAACACCAGAGGCAATGAAAATGAATATAAATGACGTGAAAACATGGAATTATTTTCTTTTAATCTTTGGCACTCTCTCTAAAATTAGATGCCTAAGCATTTTATGTCAGTGTGCATAATTTAAATTATGGTCATTAAAATGTGTTCCGTAATTCTGAAAAACATAGTAAAGGTAACTATTTACTATTAAATTCATTTAATGATTAGACCAAATTAGGTCTTAGCGCACAGGGCATCAGGGAAATTTATTTATAGACTGATTTCATCTGTGAATGCCAAAGTTTCTGAAAAGTAATCATAACTTATCAGCAAGTAGCCTTATAACTTTCCTTTAAAAGAAAATTTTGGTAATTCAAATCCAATAGTATGAAGTTGAGTCTCCTCTTTGAAATGAATCCGTCTTAGAATTGCAGAATTGTTTTGGATGGAAAAGACCTTTAAGATCATCAAGTCCAACCATTAACTCAACACTGCCCAGTCCACCTCTAAACCATGTCCCTAGGAACCTTTAAACAACATGAACAAGGAATCTGTTATTTTTGCCTCAAACCTCAATTGGACCAATTGTAAACAAAATACTTATGTTTCCTGATAGTCAGCCTTGCAAAGAAAACAGCGAGGATTCAGGATTGTCTGTGGATCCTGACCACTGCAAGAACACAGGGAATCAAATCTCTATGCTCTTACGGTTGCTACGTATCCTTGCACATGCTCTATCCTTCCATTGCACAGATGTAACCAAATTCATAAATCGAAGATAATTACACCTGCTCAGGTGACCTCTCAACTGGAATTTAGTGCTTGTAGAAAGCAAAGGATGCTTCACCCAAAAACCTCTCCAGGAACCTTTCTCTGGGCTCTGGTCCCTCCACAGCATCCAGAGAGCTCTCGCTGCCGGGGACACACACCTACCAGGCGTCTCGAAAGGCTATTCTGGCATTTTTTGAAGTAGACACAGTGTTGTGATTCAGCACAGGACATCACCTTGTCACCAACTCCCCACCTGAACTGAATCCTGAGGGATTTTGTCTGGCACCTTATTCTGGAGGGCAGGGACCGACAGGCATCAGACGCGGCACCGACACAGCGATGCTGATGCTTTTAGTTCAGCCAGTGGGATGCGAACAGATGCAGGAAATTATTTAGTTCCACTAAATATAATATGGAGCTAATCAGCAGCAGATTAGAAGTTGTGGTGCTTTTATTCTGCAGTTTGTTAACATAGAGCCTGATGTACTATGCGTGCATCAGAAAAAAAAAACCAAAACACCCTCCACCTGTTTACAGTCTGAAGATATCAAATATTATGTAGGTGGAGCAAGCTGTATTTTGAGCAAATAAAAAATATTTTGTTTGGTTTTAACATGTTATTAGTGGGGCTTGATTTGAACCAGCACTTCAGATTTATACATGGGTGATTTTTAGACACTTTATATATATATATCTCTCTATATACATAGATATACATAGAGAGAGACATGGTCTCCCTCTAATATTATACCTCTCCAAAACCTCTCTCGACACTAACATTTTACTGAGCAAAAATATGAATCGTTAAAATTAGAGCCTATTCTTTGCTTTTTAAAGACGACAAATTGATTTATTAGTCATTAAAAGCGGGTTGTGGAAGCATCAATGGTGTGGTCAGAATTTGATAAAGGTTGTGGTACTGATGGTAAATGACAATGGGTAAGTTACACAATGAAATTTAACACAAACACACACAAACCCAGATCCCGACCCACTCGGAGACACCTTCAATCCTACTGTCTTTCTAAATTGCGCACCTTTGTCTGAACATCACCGCCGGATCCATGTTTGCTGAGGTCATTCTGACAACTTGGCGAATTTCTTTGGCAATCATTCGGAGTTTCTCAAAGTTTACCAGGCCATCCACTTTAGAATCATTTCCTGCATAATTGAAACACATACATATACAAAAAAAAGAGAGTAAGAATACTGTTTTAATGGGCAATGTGTTTCTAAGCGCTTCCATCCTCCCTGCCCCTCCAACACCAAAACTGCTTTAAGCAAGAAAACAGGAAACTCTGGCAAAACACAAATCATGCTCAGGCCCACTCAGACTCCCGAGCATTGTTCTTGTTCATTTATTTCTAAAGTAACAAGTATTACCAGGAAAAAAAAAGGAGTAAGTGAACTATGCCCAAATTCATTGGCATAGATATTAAAATAATAGAAATACAGAACTGACATCAACAGCGTTCACATTCTGAAGTTAGTTCAAATCGTTCTGAAACATCACAACCAAGAATTGGGCATATGTGGAAATGCTTAACACCTTAACCAATTGTGAACAGAACTTTGTCTAAAAGGAAAAAAATGGAAATTTTTAAACAAAAACCCTTGAAAATGCTGAAAGCAAGAGTAGGAGGCATTATATCATCGTAGCTGTCTGAAAGCCGCAACATGGAACAAAAATCTAGAAACATTTAAGAGAAATACATTTGAAGTAGTGTAACCACCAGTTGTCACACTCACCTGCTCTTCCACCCTAAACCTTAGGACAGGTGATGAAGATTAAGTATCGCTTTTGAAATATTAAAAATATGCACCTAATTTTTATTTTTTGTCTAGGATCAGTCTCTCCTATTATGCATTCAGAGATGTAATTTATTTTACTCCTACAAAGGCCACATCAAAAGCATCCTATTGGTGGCAGCTTCTTTTAGACATTTATTGAATCATGGAGCACTGAAGAACGGGCTAAAGCATATTCAGTGCTCGGTTTATAATTTCCCTATGTTTGAAATTACCTTCATGCAGAAACGTGATATCCTTCTTGACAACAGGAAAAAGTGGAATAATTGGAGGCTGCATGCTCTGGCTGCTAAGGATGTTGCGGTATTTTGCCATGTTTCGAGATGGATCAAAAAGATCTTGCAGGTCTCGGAGGTGCTTTTCATACTTGCTGGGTAGCTTTTCCCAAGTGCCTCTGAGACGTGCTACTGGTGCCAGGTTTAACCCGCTGTAAGGCAGATACGTTTCAACATTAGCTGTTAGCAGAATCATTACTTCTCATAAGGAAGTAAAGGGTTGGTTTTTTTTTTTTTAAGGATTAAAAGTAGGTTTCACAAGGCTAACTGTAAAGCTGGGTGAACACCAGGCTGCGAGTCCATCCCAACAAAACTCCGCTGTTCACTCGTGTGAGCATGTGAAAAAGAGAACTGCAAAAAGTACGACTGCTTCCTGTTCACGTGGTACAGATTTCTCTCAAAACTCTCAATGCCCATTTAACTTAAGAACCATTTCTCCCCTGTAAAAATGAATACCCTGATAAGGACAAAAAGGGTGAAAAATTAATGAGGTGACAAAAGGGCACGGTCAGAGTTAAGAGGATGGCAGCACTTGTAAACGAGCACCAGACTGAGAATTAGACACATCAGGTATGTTAAAATCGTTACTGTGCCCTCATTCTCATTAAGTGAAAATAAATCCAGAACTAACTGGAAAGCGATATTCTCCAGCATTCATTAGTAAATTCAGAATCATACAATTACTGAATTTGCTATTCTAAGAAGATTTTGTTCTCATTTGGAAAATTTCAAAAACTTATTTTGTATTTGTTTTATTTTTCTTATACAGATTGCCTCCATGCTATTGGCAAATCACAAACAAAGCCTTCTCTCATGCGAAAAATCAGGCATATGCCACGACACAGATCCTCTTTCACACACTATGTTAGGATGGCATCTTCGTATTTTGTGAAACATATGGCATCATATTGATACACGGTGCAAGGCAAGAACAAAAACTCCTGTGGCATATGCTAACAAAAACATACTCCTCTGGAAATAAGGGTAAAACAAAAGCTAATTTATTTGAGGGTTTTTTTGACCGAAGTCCACTGCAGTCATGGCCTGATTAGACTTCACTGAGAAGTAGGAAGAGTCATTTCTCCACCTACAATGAACCATGAGAAACCAGGGAGCAGAATATAGAAATTAGATTCTGTATCCACATATGTATTCCCCACATAATGAGTAACCACAGTCCCAACGGCTGCCCAGTACCCTTCCAAGGAAATTCATTAATTATTTAATGTATGACTAAACTGAAATCAATACCATTTGATAAACTGTCTAGACATGGAAGAAAACATTTTAAAATGGTATTTTCAAAGATAGTGCTGGTGCTGGGATACAGCATGAATCTTTGTCTGATGAATCTCAGCACCGTTTTTTTTTTTTCCCCTTAAAGTAAAACCTTGTTATAACATAACTGCAAATAGAGGAAATGCTTAAATGCTGTTAAAGTAGCAGCATCTAGTATAAATCAGAAAAGTATAAATGTACAAATGAAGAAGAAAAAAAAAAATAGAGAAGCAAGTGGATGACAGGAAAGAATGAAAAAGAAAATTAATCTAAACCAAGACTGATTTGAGGAAGTCCTTACAATGAAAGGAAGAAATAAAGTAATCTCATCATCACAGATATGACTCAGTGCAAACTGAAAAAAGTTACAACGACCGTAAAAAGAAGGGAAATTGGGTGCGGGAATCACGGAAAATGACAGCAATGTTCAGGTACGTTTCTGAAGTTCATCAACCAAACAGCACTTCTGGCCAAATCCTCTGTCTCCCTGCCAGGTAAAGAACGGACAGTCACATCCAGCACCGCTGCACAACTGAGCTGATGAGGCTGAGGAAGGACAAGGCTGCAGCGACAACACTGGACACCTGGCTTTCGAAAAGCTCGGTAATTCCCTTAAAATCACCCAACAGTGTTGGTAATCTGTTCAGGATATACCTATTTCCTTTCATTTAGATGAACAGAATTGCCTTTGACAGCACAAATCAGATCTGACAAGTGTGAAGTGTTTTTACCTTATAACCGCGAACATGGAATTGAAGTTCTTGCATTCTCGACAGTGGAGGGCAATTTTAATGAAATGCTTAATAATCTTCATTCTTTTGAGTTGGTTGGGCTCTGCTAAAATTTCCATGGCAACCCAGAATGTCTCTTGATTTATGACATCCTCAAACTGTTTCAGGTGAGCATTCCCTGTTTTGGAGTCCAGCTTGTAAAGGTCATCGATGTATTCTGTAGGTTCGATATTGCGAAATAATTCAAAGTCTCTCATGGAAAGCTGAGTGGCCACCTCAATGGTGCTCAGCTGGAGGAGGGAGATTTGGCTTTCTCTCAGCAGCTCTTGAGCATCCTCATCAGAGCACAAGGTCTCTGTCTCCATATTGTTCTTTAGATAATACCTAAAGAATAATTGCGTTACAATAAAACATTAGAGACGCTCTGCAGACGGTTTGTGAACACGGACGGTGAACTGGACCAGACATTACTGACACCAGAGGGGTGCTCATATGAGAGTATTAATATTTCTATGTTATTGTTGACAACCCAGAGTAAGAGGCAAGAAAGGACAGCGTAACCTTGTACTTTACCACCATTGCAACAGTAAAAAAACAATTCAGAAGCTGTTTTAATCTACCTCCTTGCTAATATTTTCTATACTGTATTCCACAATATGCTGTAGTGTTCACCTTCAGAAAAAGGTCAGTTACTTTTCCATTTGTAAAGTCAGCAGTGAAGTAACACTTTAAATATACAATAGTCCTGAGAAATCTCTTGTTAATGTATTTCTTCATTTCTTACACAAATGGAATGTGGTTTCTTACATAACTTCAGTGTGGTGTATTAATATTTACATGAAGCACATAGTATTCGGGAAATGAAAACACATCTGGAAAATTCATTTCCATGGTCCCAAGCAGATCACTTTCAGATATACAGAAGTTTAATCCTTATAAATTCCCTCTGTTGCCTAGCAAAGACTAAATAATTTTTTACTTAATAAACTTTCTTCTGGTATGGATCAGGTCACCAGATAAAACTGAAGCACTTAACAATTCAGAAACATTCGTAACAGTTTACATAAAAATGGAAGCATTTATCTCAGGTTAATATCAGTTCATTGGAACATAACATCAGCAAGAAAGAAATTAAATCGTATGTTTTAATCATGAAGTACATGTGGAAAGTGCTAGAATAAATATAATATTTTTTCTGTTTACGTGTAAGCCACTATATAAGTTAGCTTGATTTGCTAAATTCAGTTGTCATCAAGCAAGCTTGTTGTAGTTTTGGGAAGGGTTTTTTTGGGTGCAGAAAAGGAAGGTGAAACAAGAAAGAAAAAGAGGAGAGAGAAATGCAAGTTACTGACATTTACTTGTTTGTTCTTCTATGAGACTGTGTCTATTTTAATCAAAGCATCTCTCCCCAATGTTTCTTTTCAATATTTCCATCCTAAAAAAAGGCAAATAAATCCAAACTAGGGTCCATTTACCGTCCGTTGAGTTGAATCCTGTCGGCTAATTTGGAGAACTGGTCTGGGAGCCTCCGCTGCTTGATGACTCCCTCGGGGCTGACGGACACTTCGCACAGCGAGTAGGTCTCGGGGGCTCCCGTCAGGTTGAATTCGTGGACGGCGTGACTCACCACCTCTTTTGCCGTAGTGTCTTTGCTGATGATAATGTAACAGCTCTGCTGATCTGCTTTGAAAACCCTTATGACTTGATCCGGGATATCTAGAACAACAGAACACCACCTTTAAGGTATGAAGCTCCTTTTCCCTTGAAAAGACACAAGGTCATTTACTGTATCGTTTGATAGCCAGAAAACAAACAAACAGCTAGCAAGGAAAAAAAAAAAAGCCATGCTGGACTTGATAAATATTCAGTCATTTCCTCCAACTTTGAGAGGGGAAAAAAAGACAAATCTTCTTTCTGCATTTCCACAGCTCAATTGATTTCTGTATTATCCCGTGACCACAATCAAAGTACAAGACTGTCCTGCTCAGCATGTCTCAGTTTTGTAAGCATCATTCTTTCCTTGGCTTTCATCTTTGTGAGAGCCGGAACCAACATTTGTGCTGGGGAACTCTTCCAGGGACGGAGAAGCCATTGAGCACGTGAGGATGGGCTGGGGACAGGAAGATGTGAAGAGGAAAAGGAGATTTTATTACTCCCATAACTAGCTGCAAACTTTTACACTCGCTCTCTCATCCTGAAGGAACTAAGCTGGTGCCAGCAGTTAATTCTTTGGCTAGTGTATTTATTTATAGCACATTTTATGTATTGTAAATGCATTAGAGAATAGCTTTATCTGAGGCAGCCTACAGCAGGAAGTAAATATCTAAAGCGTTTAGTCTACAGCTTGATGACTGTAAATAATTTTCTCCATTAGTTATTACAGAAGGCTTGATTTTCAAAAAAAAAAACTGAGTGGGGAAAAAAAGGTCAAGACTCAGAGCGCACACTAATTTGAAAGTCAGGGAAAGAGTTTTCCCCCTCCCTAAACTCTGAAAACTAAAACTTCCCAAGTTTTCTGCAGACCTGAGAACCTTTACATGCTGCTTGCACCATCACCTATACATTAACTTTCTTCTGTCAAAATCCACTGCTTAAGGAAGAAATGAAGACCTCTTTTAAGGGGACAGTGAGCTTGGGGTTACTTTTTCTTGCATCAGGACTTAATGGTGTTATGGGGGCAAGTAGCAGGAATTTCAGGGGAAAAAGTGAGCAGGTAATTTATGATCCAGCATCAAAAGTTTCCACCCATTGGAAAAAGAAAGCCTTAACATTAGCTGCAAATAAATTGGGAGATGGGAGGAAACTATTAAAAAAAAAAAAAAAAGTAGAATTAGTTTTCAATCAGATAACAGTTTCATTATTGCGACTATCACGTTACCAGAACAGTCTCCTTAAAAGCTGAGGACTAGTTGAATTTGAAAAGCTCCATGCATACGTGAATGGGGGCAATAAAGGCGAAAAAATAAACATTATTTACATATTTCAGAATCAAAGTGGTGAAAGTGACACCGAAAAATTTGGAAAATGTCTGCGCTTATAAAAATCATAATAAATCAAGAGAAGAGGCAAACATCTATGCCCTGGTATCACCATGACCATGCAACCAAAACTCAGCCTAACTCATGACAGGTAAGGGAAACTTATGTGACAAGGACATGTCTGTCTTCACGGTCTTTGCTTCTAAGCAGATAAACATTAATAAAAATTATTTTCTTATGCATTATTCAGCTTGTGTTGAGAATACAAAACACATTTCAAGTTTGCATGCACATACTTTTAGTTACACAAAGTCCACCAGAAGAACAAACTGTATCTCGAACTACATTATCATCTAAAACTTCGTTTTCTATAAAAGTGATGTCAGGAACCTCATTCCCTTACAGTGAGGTCACAGAGAAGCAAAGGAACCTGCCAAAGGTCATCGAGTGTGTTGGTCGCAGAAACAGGAATAAAATGCAGGTCCCAGCCTGCCCGTAAAGAGAACCCATGGATTTGTTTTATTTAAGGGAAGATTACAGGACACAAGACTATCCAATGCTCTAACAGTAATAACTACATGAATGCAGCATATGAAAGTGTTAAGTTTAACAGGCAAGCCATGCAATATTAAGGTCTACAGGACGCTACACATCAGGATACTTACAGTAAAACCCAACAGCTGCAGGCAGGAAAAAAAGAAAAAAAACTGTGTCAACACCAAATCAAGATTTAGATGTTTACAAAACTTATCAAGGGTATGCAGTACATTGTCAGAAATATTTTGGTTTTCTCTGCCATTCAAAAATGACAGCGTATTTGTTATAGTAAACTTAAAGGTAAGAAGTACTAGTTATACACGTTCCATATTATGCTGTAACTTGGACAGTATTAAATGAATATTCTTAGAGAACATGTGTGCAGCCCTCATGCAGACAGCAAGAACCCAGATTTGCAGCAAAAAGGGAACTTATTTGCTATGGATACTTATGCACTCAATAGGATATATCTGTGTGCATCCCTTTTAAAGAGGAAATCTGCAAGTTTACATAAACATTGGTCATAGCCACAAGGGGCTTTACAGAATATTTAATTATACACAGAACTTACACTTGAAATAGGGAAACTAGATTCTGACATGATTACAGGCAACTGTGTATAACAACAGATGTCTCCTGCAGCCAGCCCATGAACTGTATTCCTACAGGAATGCCAATGAAAACATGGACTGCACAGCTCAAAACATTTTTTGGTTTTTTTCAGACATACAGTTGAATAATGTTTGTAAAACACTAAACCTTAATATCGCTATGCTGGTACTATGGCAGTGCTATTCTACTCACAATACTGCTTGAAATTTATATTGAAAAATGATGGATGGACAAGTCAAATCACCAGTACTAGCATCGGGAAGAGATGACAAAAGAGAAAGGTGAGGACAAGGACAATCTGCTTCCACCAGAGCTCTGGTAAACTCCAGCAAATTAAAGACTCTCAGAGGTGGCAAAATACATTTCTTTGTGAAAAAACAAGCTAAGTGTCACATTACAAAAACACAGGCAAGAAAGGTTCAGGCAGTTTGGATTTTCAGTGCATCTCCAGTTTGGATAGCAACTGCACTCAGCATGTCTGAAGCTGGTAAGAGATGTAATTTCCCCCCGAACCAGTTGCCTTGTAATCATCCTGTAAATGAAGCCAAGGCTGCTGTTTTACCTGAAGGATTAGAGAAATCCAGAATGCTGGTGGTGGGCTGCAGGAGGTCGGGGCTGCTGGAGGAGAGCGTTCCCGGGATGGGCATGATGGCCAGGCTGTGCCGGCACTGCCGTGTCCCCACGATGCTGTCGTCCTGCGACTGGCTCACGCTGCCGTCACTGCAAAACAATCTGCTTTCAACAACCTGCATGAAGTCCTTATATTCATCTCGGGATGAACAAAACTAAGGAAAATAATGGCACTCGGATGTTTTAATTACACGTTGTAGACAGGCTTTCAAACAAGGACAGAGGAAAAGCATATTTTAAAGTGTTCACTGGGAGAGAAAAGATGTTTTGGTCTTTTTCTGCATTTATGGATCACAGATTTGCTGCATTTTTTTTTTAAACATATACAACCTGGATATAATGACTGAAGATACTAAGCAACTAAAATGTAACAACTTAATAAGGAACAATTACTTTTTGAGCAGAAGAGTCTGACAAACCTGAACAGTTTTGGAGGCAAGATGCTGAATCGGGTCTTGTCTAAAATTTTCCTGATTCTGTTTCTCCCACCAGATACAGTGTTTGCTTTCATTTTCTTGTTTCCCTTTTCACGAGGAAACATCTGTTCCACATCTCCAGGCATATCTGGGATGGAATAACGGTTGTTTTTCTTTTCTGCAATTTTCGGAATATGTGGAATTCCATTCTTCTCTTGTCCTATCCTGCAGAGCAGCTCCTTAAACACTGTAAGAGAAGATACAATCACCATGATTAACCTTTGCACGCTTAAAACTTTAGTGAATTCTTTCCCCTTGAACCTTTTGTTTCTCACATCCCTGCAGAAAAAGTGAACCAAAGAGGTACAAAGCAAGAAATACATTGCATTTTAATTTTGATTCGAAGGGTGTGGATCTTTTCCCATTTAAGTGTTGCTTTTGATTACCTTGGCAGAAAGAGTAGCCCCTAAATAAATGTTTAATAAAAAAGATCAAACATTCTACAGAGCAGAATTAGCACATATCACAGCAAATTTAATAGACCTAGTCTACCCTTACCGGATAGATAATAAGGAAACATTGTGTTCATTGCCATCAGCTCTAGGTATTTATTGACTTTTTTGTCTGCATCTTTTAGGTAATGGAGTGCAGATGTTTCCTCAAGAATAACTGCAAGTCAGACTGATATTTTCCAAAACTGCCTTTGTTTGCTTTTAGTAACACTACTGAACAGAAGCTGCATGAAATTTCCTATTGCATTTATCAAACTAAGCCAGTCCATTACCAACATGGGCATTCCCAAAGACATAATTTCATGGAAAAACATAAAAGGTGAAAACAAATCGTTCAAACTTGTTTATCAAAATAAATTATTTTTAAACATATTTTTAAAATATTTTAAAACATTTTAAAATCACTCAAGTCAGAATTACCATATTTTCTGTCAGAAACATGGCAATACTGGGAGAAGGCAGAACTTTACAGAGCGAATTACTCAGATTGCTGCTGTGAGCAAGGCAATCAGGACCTTCCGTATAGGAAGTCCCCGACAAATAGCATATTTCTATTACACAATAAAATTTAAGGTTAGAAGCCTCACATTATGGATTCAAATATAAGAACAGGAGTTACTCATTGCCAGCACCAGGCACTTAGCACTCAAAGACAGGATAATAAGTATCACTGTTGAAAAAAGCTTCAAGACATGAATGCATTAACATTTATCAGAGAAATCACCTTAAAATTGTATCAGCTAGCAGGAAGATATTAGAATCTACTCATAAAAGTAGGTTGCTTACATTTATAATACAAATGAACAATCTTTCACTGTCTCAGTTACAGTTATGCTTTCTTTTATGTCATTTCACATGAGTCTGGACCATCGGCTACCACAGTTGTTTTATGCTTTTTTGCAATTATGCTAATAAGCAGAACCTTGGAAATTTTTACTTGCACAGTACTAAACAGAAAATAATAATTGAAAAGAAAATCAATAGTGAACAAGGGCAGCTAAGTGGAGGAAGAAGAAAAGGAACCCATCAGAAGGTCTCAGATGCGACTACAGGGAAGAAACTATCTTGTGCACAGTCTCGGTCTTGCTGTAGCTACGGTTATTCTGTTGCCTGAACAGGATTATGGAAAAAGAACAGATGGTTTGACTGAGATTTTAAAGAGGTATTTATGCGTTTATCTTCACATTGACAATTAAAAGCCAACATTTATATGTCACACTGCTTTTTACATCCCCTTTTCCTTTTTAGATACAAAGGCAATTTATCCTGTCGTTCTTGCAGCCATTATAAAAAGTTTTATGAAAGCCCAGTTTTACATTTTTGCTGTTTCTTGGCAGAAATAATTTGGCCCAGGTCCCTTGGCTCTGTTTCAGCCATATTGCATGAAGGGACACTAAAGCCACTTAAACAGTCAGTTGAGGATTTCTCGGGGAGGAAAGAGCTGCCTGCGCTGGCTTTGTGCCGCCCAGCCCTTGGCACACCAGAACTTATCGGAGCAAATGGAGGCACAAGGATGGGAATTCTGCACAACTTCGCACTCCTACAGCGAGTAACGGGGCAGGGGGCGGGGGGGCGGGAAGTGGAATCTTGTTGCACTTCTAAAGCCAGAAAGACTGGAGTTTTTCTTCACATATACAGCAATACATTATATATGAAGTCTACTCACCAAAAATGTTTGTTTTTACAGTAATGGAGAGATGAGTGTTGTTCCTCAAGATTTCCAGAGCTTTTACAAAGGTAATGTTCTCAAAATTCTGTCCATTTACTTCCATTATCTTTAAGAAAAAATTGGATTATTAGAAGAACGACTGTTTACGACAGGCTTACAAATACAAAGGGAAGAACTTTCCAGAAGTTAGCATACCATCCTTGTAAAATAAATATTTTCATCATGTCAGTGAAGTTATATGCTGTGAACAAGCCAGTACCTCCATTTCTCCCTGACAAATGCTTTAAATCAATTTATTTTCTGTGATAATATGACATTCTTGCAATTAGGAACTGCACCTGAATCAAAAATGGTGGATTGTGAACCATAGAACTGATATTGCATCAAAGGCCAGATTCTCACCTGGTGTGAACTGTCATTGCCTCAGTACAAGGGGATGATTTACACTAGGGGGAAATTAATTCAATAAAGCAATCTGGTAGCTTCAACTTAACTATGTCTCCACTCAAAGTTCCCTAAGATAACCACAATTTGGTTTCTTTTCCCATTCTGTTTTTGAAATATTTAAATATTTTAAATACTTTGAAAACTATTTAATAGAAACCCATTTAACACGTGCAGACTGAAGCTGAACTGTTCCACTCACAGCAGAATACTGGTCAGTTGTTTGTTCTTAGTAAACACCACATTCTTTTTGTTGGGAACACTACAGTTGGTTGAATCAGATTTTTTTTTTAGTAAAATAAGAGATGGACATTTTAAATTAACTTTATTCTTTTTACCTGATCACCACGCTTGAGTCCAGCTTCTGCTGCTTTACTGCCCATTTCCACAGTCTCTACAAAAATACCAAAACCCTTGTCGCTTCCTCCAAGGAGGCTGAAGAACAATGGTGAATCTCTAGAAGGTTTTTGCAGGGTAATTTGTCTCCATTTTGCTTTGGCAGCACAGGCAATGTTCAGCAATCTGAGATGTCCTTTCATTTTCTGTAACAGAGAAGATACAACAAAATGGAGTAAAATATTTTCTCTACTGGAAATGGAAAGACAGCTGTGAAAAAAAACCCACCAAAGTGCCAGCAAAAGGACTTACGATGCCATGTATTGGAATCTTACTGAATAAACCTTGTCTCTTTTGCAGTAATGCAAAACCACATAAACAAGTGCCATATGTACTATTTTATATGGGCTTTATATCTAAATATATATTTAAGAACAAATATATCCATGTTAAAAGCCATCTATTGACTGTTAGACTTCGTGACTACAATGTCTTAGTCACTGGTAACACACTGGAAAATGAAAACGTGTAGCATTACAAAGTACGGAAGTCATTCCTTTTTGCTCCTACCGCATCTTCCAAGTTCTTTTCAAATTCTTCCAGAAAGCGAGTCATAGCAGGATCTCCTTCAAAGTCATTAAAATGATTGTTCACCCACAGTAAGACCACTCTGGTAACCTGTAAAAAAAAAAAAAAAAAAAAAATTATGTATATATAAAGGTACCTACGATTCTTCTCACATAAAACCGCTGGCTAAGAATCTTACTGCCACAAGTTTCAACAAATTGGACATGGATACGAGTTCCAGACTCAACATTCTTCATGCGTACATGCATACAGCTACATAGCCTTGAACTTGGTTCTATTTATGCATTTTTATCAGCTGCACCTGTCTTGAGCAGAGTTTGTAATAAGCTGCTCAAACAAAATGCGCTCAACAAACTGAAAAGCTCTACAGTAGCAAATTATGGAAGACAAGCACAATGCTGTTGTGAAAAGAAAGATGCTATGTCCAAGAGATCATGAGCACAATTTCCCTGCATTTCTGGTGAAAAAGGATTTCAGGGACTGGCATTTATATCTTTAAATTAAATAGAAAAGAGTATTTATCATTCTGCAGAAAAGAAGCAGTCTCATACCTAATTTAGGACACCATACCCATACAACACAGAGTAGAATCCTTTCTTGATACTAGTGAAACATGTTGCTTTAAAATAGTTCATATAAAATAGTTGGAGCATAATCCTAGTTTATCAGCAACACAAAAAGGAATCAATTGGGTGACATTTTCACCAGAAATACTAATCTCTTAGACTCAAACCAACCTTGTCCCTGAGGCTGTCCACTGTGAACCATTCCAAGAGTTTATTTCCAACTTCCAGGGGGCTTGTTAGAAACGTTCTGTACGTTAAAAGGAAATCTTCGATGTAGGTTGGATCCACAATAGAATGTTCTTCTATTAAGTGCATGATGAGTCGCTCAGGTGTTGCCTTAAAAAATTAAATGCAAAAAATAACTGATATATCTCATCACTATCTCTCTCTAGAGAGTATCTTAACAGAAAACCATGTGAACAGTGTACTCCCTTTTCATGTTTCAGTTATGGTCAACTCAGGACAAAACACACTAGTGTGTTTAAACCAAATCTTCATGTTTCTCTCAGCCTAAATGTTTTGCATAGGTAATACCTAGCTAAAACAATTAATAACTTCCCTTAATTTTGTTTTTAATCAACAGTTTAAGTTCCTCTTCCAGATTACAAAAAACAGGTCAATACATAAAGATGCACAAAGGGTGTTCCCAATACAAAACTTAATATATGTGCTGAAGAGGTCTAATTTTATTAAAAAGGAGATGGAAGTAAATTTGTAAAATAATATCAATTCCTTCCCATCAGTTTTGAGCTGAGACAGGCAAAACTGAGTATGTCTTGTAGATTCAAACCAAAATTGTATTTATTTACTAGTAAATAAGGGTTTCATAGATTAAAGAAAAGCACAGAAATAAATTCACCTTGATAACTATGTGTCCTTTTCTGGTTCCACTGCGATCCAGCTCCCTGTGCTCCTTCACCATAACAATTTCTCCTTCTTCCTCCACTTTATGAGTGTTTTTTTCCACGTGGTTCAGAATCCTCCAGTAGTCTTGCTGGGCTATACACACAAACTATCCCCAAACAACACAGGATTGTTAATAAATATCCCAAACATGAACGTATCGCCTATCCGTAGCTCCGGGCTGTTCTGACAAAATTATGACAGCACAGCATTTGATACCAACCCCACTCTGTTCTGCCCAACTACATGAGAGATAAAGTTAGAAACAGAAGACAAGTAGAACTGGTCATCTTCTTACATCTCCAAAAAGTTGTTCAAATGGGCTAAACATATAGAGGACAAAGCCTGTAAGAAGTGGAAATGGGTATTTTCTATTTATCTATTCTCACTGCATGTCAATCACACGCACAGTGTGACCGAGTAGACTCCACTCACACTGCAGCACAAAGCACAAGTTCCCGTTTCTCCCATAGCAGCGGTGTAAAATAAATCCCAGCTACTAAAGAGTGTACAACTAACTCAACATCGGAGTCCTTGACTCATAAAATACCAATCTCCTTTTTTCTGCTCCTGGAATGAAGATCATGCCTTAAGATGAAAGTAGTCTGTTTTCTTTTATTAGATGCTTAAAAACACGAGGTAGTTGTATAGAATTGCAATCTTACCTGGCAATCATCTACTTTGGTTCTGACCACTCCATTCATGTACTGTTTGTCCAGAGAGGGAGTAATCCCAAAACTATTTCCCATACAGAGACTCTCACTCTTCCCATCAGGATAGCTGATTTCCACTGTGCCATTTAAAATAACGTACCAAGAATCAAGCTAGAGGAAGTAAAAAACCACACATTTTAAAAGTCAAGCTAATTCGACAACTTTTATAAGCTGTTCCAATGCTCTTATCTCATAAAGACTTATTCTTGCGGTCTCCAGTTTGTTGCCACTACAGTTTTGCAACACTTAATTCACTAAAAATCTGCACTGTAAGGCAAGCAAAAAAGATGACTAAAACAAGAATGCTTTTCAGCATTCTTCATTCATGTCAGAACTAATTCAGTAGGGAGGAATGCTGATTAATAGATTGCGTTTTTAAATCAGTGGGCTAATTGCTACAATATATTTATACCATTTAGTCAGAACACTTTTCCCCTGGGTACCCAGTTGGTCACGACCAGAGACGAGAGTTTGCCTGGTCCTCTTGCAGGGACGACCTGCTATGGCCATTCCAGAGGTCTGGATCCAAGGACAGAGAGAAATGAGCACTGACTAATTTGAACATCTGTCTCCTCCCACTGAATATGTTAAGAAACTGCTCCTAATTAAGACATTTATGTTATAATACCTACATTTTTGGGCAAGGATACCTCTTCATGTTAGTATTTAAAAAAACCTACTTTAATTTAAAAGAGAGTTATTTTACCAACGGAAATGATGCATTCTTCTATGTCACAAATAATCTTCGAAGTATTTCCTCCAGCTGTTAGCACTTACCTGATAACAACATCCTCAGTGCTCGTTTATGGCTACACTTGGCCATGTTGAAGTCTTGAATGAGACAGTAATACACAGGCAGAATCTCCCAAAGGCATGGGTGAAGGTTTGGGGATTTAGGATACGGATCACGATGAGATAAGAACTCTCTAACTTTCAGGTGCGGGAGAGTTGTGGATATGGAAAACAGATTTTTCCAGCCTTTTGCCCTCAGATGCCCTTGGTCACCTACTGCCTATGGCACTCAAATTGTGTTGTAAGCAGTAACTTACTTCTTGACCGTCTTCAAGTATGATGGCTCCTGCTTGCTCTACTACTTCAAATATCATCACTGAGCAAAGTTCTCGTCTCACAGACATCGTCATGTTTGCAAAGGCAGGGAGTTGATGCATAAATTCCAATAATTGCTCTGTTAGACAAAGGAAACATTGGTATGAAGACTGCAAGGCCCAAGGGTTTCCTAGATACCTTAGCCTCCACAGGTATACTAAATCTCAGTTAAATTAATGGAAAAATTGCTCGGTGGTGTTAGAATCCCCATTAGTGCCTGTGGCTAAATGAGCCCAGTGCGCATTCTGTCATTGACAACCAGAACTCGGCTCTACGGCATTGATGGTGCTCTGATTGACTCTCACGGCAGCAGTCTGGCTACAGTGTAAAAGCACTTCAGCTTCAAACATGTAGAAAATGTAAAAATACCCTTACAGTACAGTAATTATAAGCTTGATAGAAGCATGAAATTATTTCCCAGTGTTTAAAGAAGTGATATGAAGTACAGCATAACACAAATTTTACTATTAAACTAATGCAAATTTCTAGTTAAACATCACAGTAAACTATTTTCATCATAAATGTTTTCCACTTTACAATTATGTAGATCTATACTGCAGTAGTAGTACATTCTCTCTGATATTTAATAACTGATTCAACAGTTTCAGGCAGTCAAAAGTACCTTGCTACCTATCCCTCCCTTATATCAACACATACAACGATGCTAATACCATCGTCACCATCTCAAAGGCAGTATTTTATAATATTTAGTTTCTCAGAACAAATACTGTCTCAGTAAGAGAAGAAATCATTCAATCAACAGTATCACTAGAGCAGAGTGACCTCTGGAAGGCATCATTCATAGTTATGAGGATATACATTTAACATTAATTCATTAAATAGTTTTCAGACATGCTTCTCTTACAGAAGTTGTATGACATAGTTTTACGTAAAGATCTATTTTTTTCCTCCTCACCAATATCATCGTCAGTTTTATCTGCAGGCTCTTTCTCAAGGCACTCTCGTACAACATCTCGCCCTAGAAGTGGATCTGAAGTTCTGTCAATATCTTCATCCTCTTCTTCTTCTTCATCTTCAGAGTCTACAGGGGCTTCTGGAAGGCCTGTTAAATCAACGTCTCCCATCTCGCTTTCTGTAGCCTACAGAGAAAATATCCATCAGACAAAGAGTTCAGTGTCTTCAGTTTGATGATTCATGGTCTTATCTTAGGTAGTTAATATGACAAAAGAAATTGTGCCCAACAATTCAAACTAGAAATTGTAAGAGCTCTCTTTCTGAACACTGAAATAAACATGTTACACTGAAATCTACAGTTACAGGATGGTACCAATATCTATCATTGGCATAGAGCAACACCATGCTACAGGAATTATGATCACAAGTTCTGAAAACAAAATTAACATACTGGGACATTTGTTATCTGTCTTTATTTATATCCCTCCACAGCCCAACAAACTACAGGCAATATAAACCCATCAATACTAACCGTGTAACATGGGAAAAACAAAGCAGGTTGAGTGGCTAAAATGAAAGCGATTTGATCTCATTTTTAATTTCAGTTTTATAACATGAATTTTAATCCTGGCATGGAGCAAGTATGTCACGTGGAATATATAAATTGGGAGTGGAAGGAAGGAAGAGAGGAAGGAAGGACGGACGGATATAAGTATCCTGATTCTTTCCCATATTAGCTGATTCTCACTTTATAGCATTTACTCTTTCTTGCTGATTCATGTAAACAAAATGGGTTTTTTTCACAATTTGAGAGTCTGTATTATTAAGGAAATAATAACATAATTCAGTTACACCACTGGTTACCCAACGCCTGTAGACACATTTCTACTGTCATCAATAGATGGCAATATAGACACCACATGGAGCAGACACATAAAGCAACAGTGAAGGAGAATGCAATGCTGGCAACAAAAAGCAGAATCGCATAGGAATAATTTGCAATAATTCCTTATGTAAAGTTTAAATGATGTAATTGCATGAAAATAACTTTCCAGACAGATGGAAGGCAAAAAAAAAAAAAAACTAGTTTCAAATTTTCAATTTCCACAGAGTAGTTGTTCGATCACTTTTTTTTAGTTTAAGTCAGCATGCAAATCATTTTTATGTTCAAACTCAAAAATTTGAACAAGATATGTCACTGAGAAGTATAAAGCAATTATATAGAGACTTGCAGAAAACTCAGTTGGTTTTTTTAATGAAGATACTTACAAAATTCACTTTTGCTTTAAAAAAAAATTCTTGAGATTTTACAAAAACACTGATGACAAACCTGTGCATCAAATGCTCAGCAGGTTCACAAAATCTCCAAAATAAAGGATGGGGTCCTGTCCAACCTGGCTTTGAACACCTCCAGTGACGGGGCAGCCACAGCTTCTCTGGGCAGCCTGTTCCAGCATCTCAGCTCCCTCAGTGTAACAAATTTCTTCCTTATATCCAAGCTAAATCTGCCATTTTCTGTTTAAAACTGTTGTCCTTGCCCTGTCACTACAGGCCCTGGTAGAAAGTCTCTTATGAGATTCCTGTAAGCACTGAAAGGTCTTCCTGGGGCCTTATTCCCTTTTTTCCAGGCAATTGGGACTTCCCTTGACCGCCGCGACTTTTTGAATCTGAGCAACTGCATCAGTCAACACCCTGAGGGCCCCGGGGTACATCTTGTTGGGTCCCATCGACTTGTGTATGTTCAAGTTCCTCAGGTGGTCTCAAACCTGATCTTCTCTTCCCATGGGAAGGACTTTGTTTCCATAGTCCCCACCTTGAGGTTCAGGAACTTGAGAGATGTTGGAAGAATGAGCATGAGTGAAAACTGAGGCAAAAAAAATTGCTGAGTGCCTCAGCCTTCTCTGTATCACCAGTTCTCCTCTTATTTACGGTGGGGAGGGCAGGACGCTCTCTTTAATCCTCTTTTTCTGACCAATGTACGTGTAGAAGCTCTTCTTGTTATTCTTTACATCCCGTGCCAAATCCAGCCCCATCCTTTCCCGGTCCCAACCCCACCTGTCCAGGCAGTGTCCCCATGTTCCTCCCAGGACACATGTCCCTGGTTCCACTCTGTGCGTTTCCTTCTTGTGCCTTAGTTTGACCAGGAGGTCCTTGCTCAGCCATTCTGGTCTCCTGCCTTCCTCGCCTCATAAAAAACAACACACATTTTAAGTGATTTAAACCCAGCAGACTGCACTGCCTCTGTCTTCCTACACCTCCATGTTGACGGGCTAATGCAAGTCCCAGCACTTCGAGAGATGAGCAGCGTTTCCTTCTTTCACTAGACAGAAAAATACTGGGGTTTAGATATAACCTTGGAACCTTCAGCTGGTCTTCATTTTAATAATTACCCAGCGAGCCTGCTAAATCGGGCTTAAATGATTTAACATAAGTATTTCTTTCAGAGTAGGATAATAATACATATAGGGTTAAATCTGTTCTATATTACATCACTTTACTGGCTTATGTAGCTCACATTAACAGTTCTGGAATTAAGCCCAAGTGCAAATTGTGCTTGGAGAGTCTCAGCGGCACATGATCAATACAGCATTTTATTCAAGGACTTTTCTAGCATTTCTTCTTCTAAAAAGCCACAATTTCGATCAGCTTTTCCAGGCAGAATCAGAGAGACTACAGTACTAATTCCCACTTTGATAACCTCAAGCTAAGGTAACAAAACTGATTCTATAGGTTCTACAGAAAAGTGATTCTTTAAAATTTTCCTTGTATATCCTGTATAGGACAATAAACAAATCCTGTCTTGATAAAGAAGTTCTAATTTGATCGAGCTATGAAGTAAGAGAAGGTCCTCAAGCTGTGTTTCGAACCTGACGTGCAGCTGGTTGACAAAGCGTGGGCAGGGACAGGAGGGTTTTGCTCGTCAAGCTGTCTGCACAAGGAGCTGCTCTTCCCAAGCACGATGCCCCAGCTGTTTCCATTATCAAATATCAAAATCATTCTTAATGGATGCATTTATGAACTACTAATTTGCAAAATGAAACCAGAAGCTGCAATACTCAAATCTGACACAAATCGGGATTTTCAGGATTGGGACTATAGGGCAAGAATATCTACTGAGAAGGCAGCAAGAACAGACTCACATAGATCATTTGGAAAGGTAACACCAGCTTACTGACAAAAGATTTTCTATTTTAAAATCATACTATTATTACTGTATATACAGCAGTGCAGATTTTGCCAATTTACATGTTTCAGATATGTTTGCCAAATGTTGATCACAAATATGTCCTGTACACTGGTCTCCACTTTGGAAGCCAAAGACGTAAGAATTAGCCCTTGCAAAGTTTTGGTGATAATTATATGTATATTCCACCACAACGTGTGTCAGAAAAAGGCAGTGACAGGAAAAAAAGAAAAGCCTCATGTAAAAGATTTCCTGTGCCATAGTAACTCCATATGATAATGTATTTTAGTGCTTGTGACTCCAGATGCAACCTGCTATTAAGAACAAGTTGGTTTTTTTTCCCCTTCTCTCCTGTCAATTTTATCAGAAAAAATGTCCAAGCCTTTTTTCAGAATTGACAGAAAAACCCTCAGTAAGGCCTACTCTCTGATGCATATTTTATAGATAATCCATTTTAATATCACAACCTTAACCACAATTTGAATTATTGCTGGGCAATGATGTTTCTACCCACGAATAATATATACTGCCAAAGGGATAAATGAAAGATTTAAAAAAAAAAAAAAAAAAAAAAAGAGAGAGAGAGAGAAAGAAACTTCAGGCACATCACTGACAGAACTAAACAGATAAGAAAAAATAGATACAAAAGTGCTGGTCATACAGAGAAGTGCACCGCAAGCTTCTTATCAGGTAACTAACTCACTATGGCAGAAGTGAGACCCTGCCCACCTACGTCAGATACGCTCTGGATTCCCGATGGTACCATTGCTGGCCACCTGCGAAAGGGCAAAGAAAGGTGTTTTCTCTCTGTAATACCTGTTGAATTATTTTTCCCTGAGGATACCTACAGCAGGTCACAGCAGCTGTTTGCAGAAGTTATAATCTCTCATTTCAACTTCTGTACACATAGCCATGCAGCCTCCCCATAGTTCTGAAACCAAGCATGCAGTACAAAGTGGGTTGAATGAAAGAAAAAAAAAAAAAAAAAAAATCAATCCACTTCAAACAAATTCAAGAAGTTGTTTTAAAAATTGTTGGGAATATTTTTTTTCCTATATTAAAAAAAAATGTCTACGGTCCAACAGAAAAATAACTTCTCTGCAATATTCTAAGCAAGTTGGACTTTACAATACGTACATTTGGATATTTTACCACATAAAGACTGCAAGTTCCAACAGGGAGCAGTAATAGTACAGGAAAAGGGAGAAAACTGTCTTCTTATATTTGTTTTCAGAAGTTTCTACAACTGACTAAGCGTTTTAGCACAATGTTTTCATGGCACTGCTTGTGGGCAGGACTCCTTTGCTGCTGATCTCACCTTAAGCTTTATGTTCATCATTTCCTGTTTAACATCCTGGACTGCAAAACAACTGGAACACGTGAAACTTCATTTCAACACTATCGATTAATATAGTGTACACAGACGAATGGAAACCCTTTCCAAATATCTTAATAAAATTTGTGTCATTCTTTGGTTCTACCATCCTAATCGTATTTTCCTACTCTGGAATCATGTTTGCACTACTTACTGTAAAAAATTAATGTTAAGCTACCATTAATTCAAAAGGTCATTTCAAGGCTACTTTAATCAAAATTATTCAAAAATGCTCTCCTCTGCTGACATTAATGATTCTGTGATTCTAATGATACTCCTAGAGAGTTTGGTATGTAATAGGTATGAAGCTGACTGCAAAAGCAAAGCAGCACTTTCCAAGTCCTTCCTGGAGCGCTGTATTTTAATGTACCCAAAATGCTTCCAGCTACTGAGCCGATTCATTATACTCAACATGCAGGTTTATTGTGTATCAAAGAGATTCTCTGCCTTCATAATATCACGATGAATATTGGGGGAAACATTTTTCTTTTTCCTTCAGATTTCAAAATCTGTCTATATTGATGCATCACTGCAATATAGTGCTATGTTAAAATACTGTACCATGACACTATTACACATTATCTATCCGTGCGCTTATAACTGTGTGACAAATAAGCGACTTCGCCAAAACTGTTACAGCGACTGCCATAAAGCCCATAAAATACCCAGCAGCTTTTGACAGGTTACTATTTGCACATTATGCATATGAGAACAAGATACAAAAAATTCACTAAAAATATAAGAAGTGGGTTTTTTCCCCTCATGACATGCCTGTTGCCCATCTATTCTTCACCCACAGTTCAAACGCTTGATTCTCCAATGCTATCTTTCAGGACTAGTGACATTGCTGTAATATTGCCTTTGAAGGCCTCACATGAGTCTACGGGGTAACATGCCTCGGACATCACCCCAACTGCCCAGGGAGTGTCAGCAAAATTTACAGATGTCTGTGTTCCTTCAGGATGCAAACACAGATGGGCTAATGTCACGGAAAAGGAGATTCTTACCTTAAGGGTCCTCACTCCTCAAAATTAATAGAAAACCTGCAGTAACTTTCACATTAATAAATTAATAATTCCTTAGGGTAAAAAAATACATTTCACCACTGTTTATATGCTGCGGTGCATATAAATATGCTACTCCTTTATTTCTTTTATTTATATAATTTCTATTTGTTTAATAATTATGCTCTTTTGGCATTTTCTGATGAGTAGACATAAAGCATTTCAAATGTAACTAACCACACATGATATTCACTCATTACTGGAATGATATTTTCTTTATCAATAATATATTTAAAGTGCTTTTCACTCAGAGCCACCTCTCCAAACTGCTCAGGTAGACAGACAGGCAGACAATGGTCAGGAAAACTGTCAAAAAGCATCCCAACATACGAGATGTTAAGGTACTATACACAACTAGTTCTGGTGATTCTGACTAATCAAATCAAGATATAGAACAAAGTCTTCCAGCACCGCCTCTCAGAAATCAGAGAATTCAGAGCATTTTAAGAAGACTCTCTCAGGGATGCAAGTTACTCCTGACCCACCTGGCAGCAAGCACATCTAAAGAAGAAGTAAAATAACAGATTAAATAGGACAAAAATGCGTAGAGACACTTAATGTTCTAAAATGGTTTTTGCTTTTAATGGTTTATTTTTAAAGTTACCTGGCAATACTTTGCCATAAATAAGATACGTCACCAATCTCTGTTCAGTGTATAGAAACAGCACCCAAGAGAAGAGGTGTCTAAAATCAAGTTACAACTATGTCGTGCTAAATGGTTGCTATATACTCAGTATTGTAGTCAGACTTCAACTTGAAAGTTGAAAAAAAAAGTGAAATTACTGATCAAGAGAAACTCAAGATTAGCATCCTCATCAATCAGAACAAAAAACCCAGGAAACTACCTCTGCAATTTGACACGTGACAGGTAACTTATTAAGTATGTTAGCTTTAATTTCCTTACATACAGATATCTCTGGATTTCAGACAACTGCTATTCTCAAGCAAGCAAACTAGAATTTCTATACTCAATTAGTGCAGAGGTCACGTTTATTACCATGCTTTTGTTTGCAGAACAGAACATCTGTTATTAGCAATAAATAGAAATAATCAAGGAAGGTATTTGAAACACAAGAACAATTTCATGAAATTTACTCCATTTCAGAAAGAAAGAAAACGGTCCCATAAATCATCAGCTGTGACACTGAAAGCAACAGCACACTTGTTGGTAAATAAAGATGCGAAAAGCAACAAAAAGAGCTTTGAAAGAAGTTTGTTTCACTTTCGTGTGGTGGTCGCAAGTCACAGGAACAACACGGAGATATGCAGAAGCATCAAGAGGGGAAATCTTGGCTAAAGGGCCACTGGTTTTGTTCATGGAACGTTTAACACCAAGGAAGGAAAAGTAAGAAACAAAAGCAATAATACCTGATAAATATCAGACAGGCTGCTGCTCCCCGAATCACTGGCAATGCTACATCCCGACTGGCTTGAAGGGACGTGAGTCACCTGAGGATGAGGATTGTCAGTAAGATGCATCTTGGTAAGATCAGCTGGAAGCTGTAAATAAAATGGATTTGGGAAAAGGCAGGAAAAAGAAAGGGAAAAAGATGTGTAAGTCTGATTGGAAGACAAAGTTATCCATAAAACTTTTGTTAAACATTTGAATATGCATTTGTAACTTGATGTACATTTTGAGAAAAAGCTTATTTAGACTAAGCTTGCCCAGTCACACTTCAGATTTTATGACTGACAAAAACCAACACACCTTTCCATAAAACAAAACTCTAGCCTCTTTAGAGCTCACTGACATACACCGACAGGATTGAGAGCACATCAGATGGCAAATAGTTACATCGGTCAAAGAGCCCACACTCTTAAATATTTGCTTATGTTGCAACCCAATATGAAGCAGGTTTATAAATTCAGTTCATGCCTTAGTTCAAGAATAGCCTCTAGAAACCATCAATATATATATTAAAAAAAAAAAAAAGGAAACAAAAGTTTTGGTCCATAAAACACTTTTGATTCTTCTTTAGGAAATTAAGTACATAGAAAGAATATTATGCACTCTTCATAAATTGTACATGCATGTACAATACTACTTCTATAAATCTATCTGTAAATGAACACACATATATAGATATATAAATTTTAGTGCATGATTGAAGCCCACAAACATGTTCTATTGAAAAAAAGTAAAAGCCAGTAGTGGCTTTGATCCTTCAAAAGCCTACATAGAACACTATAAAATAGCCAGTCCTTTAATTCAGCTCCCCATCTATTTTCTGCCACATTTACATCTGGTATTTTTAAAATTTACGCTCAACTATATGGTAAGAACATCGTATCAGAGAATCACAGTTTTTATGATAAAATGTGTCCCATTTTTAAGTGATAAAATTATGCATTATTCCTTTAAAAAAAAATGTTCTGATGCAAAAAAGGCCAAAACTACTCTGACAGCATCAAGTACCACCATCAAAATGAAAAGTTTCTTCTACAAAACAAACAAAATTCCACC